>NC_071392.1:508361-6478099 GCF_022682495.2 Desmodus rotundus | reverse complement strand
GGAAGAGAGACAGAGGGAAACATCTATGTGAGATAGAAACATCGACTGGTTGCTTCCTATACATGCCCTGTTGGGGATCAAACCTGCAAACCCAGGCATGTGGCCTGATGGGCAATCGAACCCATGACCTTTTGGTTCACAGAATGATGCTCCAACCCACTGAGCCACACCAGTCAGGCAGCCTCTCCCTCTGAACCATCACTGAACCCATCTGGGGAACCTGAGAGTTGGCCTGACCCTGCTCAGCGGGTGAGGACAACCTTGCTCCCGCTGAGCAAAACAAGGCTCTAAAAGTACCCACACACAAACAAACATGAACAAACAGCTCTTGCTTTACAGGAAGAAAATGAATTTCCTCTGCCTTTCGGGCAGTACTGCAAGTTCACCAAAGAACACCCTAGTGTCAGTTTTTAAATGGCTCTGCTCTTGGCCACGCTCATTCCACGTTAGCAATACCTGAATCTCGCTTCCAAAGTGCTTCCCACATGATGTTGAATGCCCCAAACTTCCCAGCTGGGGTAGTGAGGGGGACTGCGCCCCACAGCTTACCTTTCAGGTGAGGAGACTGCAACCCAGCCAGGGAAGGAAGCTGGCGAAGCACAGAGCTGTTAGCAGGGATGAAGCGCGGGCCTCTGACTTGCGACAGCTTGGGGCTTCTACATGCCCTGCACCGCAGCCCCCTAAAAGGAGCACTGAGAGAGAAGAGCATATGTTATTTTTGAACAGTTATATTGAGATATAATCCACGTACCGTGCAATTCGCCCCATGTGAAGCGTGTAACTCAACAGCTTTTACTATAGTCACAGCACGGTGCCTCCGCCAGCACAATCAATTTTAGAACCTTCCCACTTATGCCAAAAAGGGACCACTCTCCTTCCCACTCCCCAAGCAACCACCCATCTACTGTCTGCCTCTGTGAATCTGCCTGTTCTGGGCCTTTTCGTATCAATGGAACCCTACCAGACACAGTCTTTCATAGCTGCCTCTCCCCTCGGGAGGATGCTGGTCGCGGCCATCCGTGTCAGGACTTCACTGCTCTGTACGCCCAATACGATTCCGCTGGGTATGTGAACTGAGCCCATTTTGTTCACCGGTCATTAGTTAGTGGACATTTGGGACGGCCCGTTTCCACTCCGGGGCTATCGTGAATACTGCTGTTCTGACCGTTCCTGGACAAGGTTCTGTGCGATGTACGCCTTCGGGTCTCTGGGTAAGTACACTAGGGAAGGAGGTGTTGGCTCACGCGGTAGCTCTGTGTTGAACCATTCGGGGAGCTGCCAGGCTGTTTAGTGCAGTGGCTGCCCCGTTTCCCATCCCCCCCAGCCCCCCAGCGGGGCGAGAGGGCTCCAGTGTCTCCACAGCCTCCTCAACTGGTGTTATTAGCTGTCATTCCTATTACAGCGTCTCAACGTGGGTGCCGAGTTGTATCTCAGTTGTGCTTCTGAGTTACATTTCTTCCACAGCTGAGCATCTTTTCACGTGCTTATTGGCCACGTGCCTATCTTCTTCGGAGAAATGCGTGTTCAGATGCTCTATTGAAATTGCTGGTACGATTCAGTGAAGCCATCTGGGCCTGAGCTTCTCTTTGAAGCTCAGGCCCAGATGGCTTCACTGAATCGTACCAGCTATTTCAATAGAGCATCTGAACACGCATTTCTCCGAAGAAGATAGGCCGTGGCCAATAAGCACGTGAAAAGATGCTCAGCTGTGGAAGAAATGTAAACTCAGAAGCACAACGAGATACAACTCGGCACCACGTTGAGACGCTGTAATAGGAATGACAGCTAATAACACCAGTTGAGGAGGCTGTGGAGACACTGGAGCCCCTCTCGCCCCGCTGGGGGGCTGGGGGGATGGGAAACGGGGCAGCCACTGCACTAACAGCCTGGCAGCTCCCCGAATGGTTCAACACAGAGCTACCGCGTGAGCCAACACCTCCTTCCCTAGGTACTTACCCCAGAGACCCGAAGGCGTACATCGCCACAGAACCTTGTCCAGGAACGGTCAGAACAGCAGTATTCACGATAGCCCCCGGAGTGGAAACGGGCCGTCCAAATGTCCACTAAACTAATGACCGGGTGAACAAAATGGGCTCAGTTCACATACCCAGCGGAATCGTATTGGGCGTACAGAGCAGTGAAGTCCTGACACGGGAATGGCCGCGACCAGCATCCTCCCGAGGGGAGAGGCAGCTATGAAAGGACTGTGTCTGGTAGGGTTCCATTGATACGAAAGGCCCAGAACAGGCAGATTCACAGAGGCAGACAGTAGATGGGTGGTTGCTTGGGGAGTGGGAAGGAGAGTGGTCCCTTTTTGGCATAATGGGAAGGTTCTAAATTTGATTGTGCTGGCGGAGGCACCGTGCTGTGGACTATAGTAAAAGCTGTTGAGTTACACGCTTCACATGAGGCGAATTGCTCGGTACGTGGATTATATCTCAATATAACTGTTCAAAAATAACATATGCTCTTCTCTCTCAGTGCTCCTTTTAGGGGGCTGCGGTGCAGGGCATGTAGAAGCCCCAAGCTGTCGCAAGTCAGAGGCCCGCGCTTCATCCCCTGGCTAACAGCTCTGTGCTTCGCCAGCTTCCTTCCCTGGCTGGGTTGCAGTCTCCTCACCTGAAAGGTAAGCTGTGGGGCGCAGTCCCCCTCACTACCCCAGCTGGGAAGTTTGGGGCATTCAACATCATGTGGGAAGCACTTTGGAAGCGAGATTCAGGTATTGCTAACGTGGAATGAGCGTGGCCAAGAGCAGAGCCATTTAAAAACTGACACTAGGGTGTTCTTTGGTGAACTTGCAGTACTGCCCGAAAGGCAGAGGAAATTCATTTTCTTCCTGGTAAAGCAAGAGCTGTTTGTTCATGTTTGTTTGTGTGTGGGTACTTTTAGAGCCTTGTTTTGCTCAGCGGGAGCAAGGTTGTCCTCACCCGCTGAGCAGGGTCAGGCCAACTCTCAGGTTCCCCAGATGGGTTCAGTGATGGTTCAGAGGGAGAGGCTGCCTGACTGGTGTGGCTCAGTGGGTTGGAGCATCATTCTGTGAACCAAAAGGTCATGGGTTCGATTGCCCATCAGGCCACATGCCTGGGTTGCAGGTTTGATCCCCCAACAGGGCATGTATAGGAAGCAACCAGTCGATGTTTCTATCTCACATAGATGTTTCCCTCTGTCTCTCTTCCTCTCTCTCTAAAATCAACAACGAGAGAGAGAGAGAGAGAGAGAGAGAGAGAGAGAGAGAGAGAGAGGAAAAATAGACACTCCTGGAGCACTAACAATGGTGTGACATGAGATGGCCCTCCGAGAGCCAAATTCTAGATTGACACTGAACAGAGCAGAGCAGAGATATATATGCAAAGTCTCTGGACAGAGCCACACAGGCCCTGGTGGCCACAATCAGGTGGCCACCTCACTGTTACTGACACCCCGGAAGAAAAGACTGGCACTAACGTCTTGCCAGTAACCTACATGACGTAAAAATGTTAACTTGTGCCTGTGCCCAGGAAGGTACAAGAGCATGTAATTTCCGAAGTGTGACAAAGTTGTGGAACAGCATAGAAAAAGGAGTGGCCATTGCCAAGGGTAAAGAAGGGTTAAAAAAGAGTAATTACACAGTCACCCTACAGTAGGTGTATCCATCGGGGTGCGTGTGCAAATAAAGCCTAGAACATTCCAGATTGTAAGTCACCTTCATGTTGGCCATCACGTCTGCCTCCCAAGACCCTTTGGAGGGCGTGGTCATTTTCACCCTCTTTTTGTACAAACGGGCGCTGAGGTTTAAAGAGCTGAAGACTTGCCCACCATTCCAGACACAGTAAGAGGTTTGTCAAGAGTTTAAAATCTTTACTGCAAAAGCCCATGTTACTTGTCGTGTGCATTTCGACACACTCGGGGCATTTTATTTGGTGCCTCCTCTACCTCAGGTGTGGCAGGGACTGATATACACTAACAACTGATGAGAAATTTGAAACACAGTGAGGTGAACTGACCACAGAGCCAGCTTTGTGGCTGTATGGGGGTGGGCAGAAGGAGGCTTACAGTCATTTGTATGGAACATAATATAATAACTAATAAATAAGTACACAAGAATAAACTGTTTTTGTGTACTCACAGCAGTAAACCAACTTTTGCCCGCGCCAGTTTGTTCCAGGCAACAAGGAGATTTTCCGAGCCCGCAGAACGAGAGGAGAGCAGCCTTGCTCATTTGAAGTCCGCGTGGGTTTTTCACTACCGTGTTACCATACAGAGGTAAGATTTCCGCACAGGTGACCCGAGAAGGTGAAGTTCTAGCAAGACTCTCGGGGCATGTGAGTCCTCTGACCCCTAGTGAGAGTGATTCCATTGATCATTTTTTCCATGAAGAAGTCTGAGCTCCTTCCAAGGTGTTTACTAATGACAGCCAGAGGCAAACGCAGTGCGAGAAGCTGAAGGTCAGAAACGTTTTGTACGATTCAGAAAAATTGTCTTCCCAGCACGGGAAGGGCTGGCTGATGATGTACTGAGCGGTTTTTCTCAGAAAGAGTGCTTCTGTGCTTTCTGGGCTGAGGTTATGTTTCTGTACTTGATTAGCATTGGCGGTACAAGCGATACGGCTTCACACATTAAAAAAAAATAGTAACTGTGTTAATGCGTACGGTCTCATGTCCTCTGACTCCCATTTTCCCAGCTCACCAGACAGAAGGCAATACAGGGAGCAGGTGGCACTGTGGCCCAGGATTATTATATTTTCTAGGCGTCCTCAGCTAGGAGAAGGCTTTGTTGTCCCGTAATTCACGTGACCATTCTGTGCACGGTTTATCACCCTCATCAAAGGAAACACACAATCATCCCCACCTGCCTTTATGTCTGTTCTGCCAAGTGAAAGAGCCTTTCGCCTGAACTGAGCACCTTATTTCCATCCAGGGGGGAAATGTTAATTATTACAATGCCAGTTACCCCAAGTAACAGCCTCCTTAATCCTTTGAAATTCCTCCAAATTCCAAAGGTGACCGACCACTGAAAACCAAAATACCCACTTTGCCTCCTCCGGTGAAATGTCAGCTTCCATTTTCCCGGAATTGACTTCCAGCCTCTCATTGTACCTCCGCAGACTCTGAAATTTCCTGTTATGAGTCAGGAGGAGCCGCGATGGCCCCTTGAATCCCAGCAATCTTGGTTTGGGTTGCTTACGTTTTGCGAGTATTTTAGGAGGGGATAATTTAGGAAATAAGATTATTACTCAGCCTTTCAATTTTGGACCACACAACTGTGCCTAAAAGAGAAAATGAAACTCAAGGTGCAAATGGTATCATCTGTCAGTGTGATCTATCACAGGGAAATGACAACCAGTCAAAACCAGTCTCGGTAAGGATGGCTGTCCTTCATAATATTCCCCTCCTTTCTCTCGCATACAGAGGTGTGGAAATGCAAAGTAAGCTTTACAATAGATCGTGGATGTCCAATAACAGGAAGATGGATGAATAAGACGCAGAATATTTATATGGTGAAGAACCATAGAGTAATGAAGAGGCTTGACCTAGCTCTGGACATCTTAGTGTACAGAGACCTCAAACACATCCTGTGGAGTGAAGGTGGAAGTTACAGGGCTGTATGTACAGCCGACACTGATATAAACCTAAAGCCCCACAAGGGATGGATCTGGAAAGATGATGGTAGAGGCAGTAGAGTTTTGGAATTTCTTTGAATCTCTGCCAAATCTCTCTCTCTCTCTTCCCCCACCCCCCGAATGTAAAACAACTCAAACCAAGATTGCTGGTATTCAGGGTGCAATCTTGGCCCCTTACCCCAAAATACAATTAGGCAAGGTAAGACCACACACAGCCAAATACCTTGTGGGGTATCAATGTCTGTGGAAGAAAGTAGAGAGGAGCAATGGGATGTCAGATAAACCCAAGGACAGGAGACCCCTCAAGTAACTCAGAGGTATCAGCTAGAAAGTGTGGTGGGCCAACTGAAGAACAGCAGCTGGGACCAGAGGGGCTTCGCCTGCGGCAGTAACAGGTGAGCACAGAGCTCCAGGTGAGAAGCACTAAAAAGCAAGCGTGGTCTGGCACCGACACAGTCAAGGAACTGACCCACCAGGCCTCCGTTGTAGGAGAGGGACCCCAGTGGGGGGAAACTGCTGAGGTTGGGGTCAGCATTGAACAGGATAGAAACAATGTAAAGACAACTAAAACAAAAAAAGTGGGCAGAGGCATGGATTCAGAAAATCTCAGAGCAAGCTTCCCCCTTTTTTTCAACACTGCACAGAAATAACGGAAGCAGGAGCTCTGTGAATTTAGAAAAGCTACCCCGAACCACTTCTTTTTCTAAGAGTTTTGGAAAACTAATCTCATATAAAAATGAGCAACAGAAATGTATCTAGGTCAACTCCCATACGAAGTTATTATAAGAAAAAAAAGAATAAGGAACAGAACCAAATTCCTACAGATAGCAAAAGCGAGCCAGAAAGCCATGCCAAAAAAGGATTAAAACCGAACATAATATTTCAAAATGAGCTAAGAAGCATTAGTAAAAAGATGTAAGACATGAAAGAACAACAGAAATGAAAATCATAAAAACACAGATACGGGAAAAAAGAACTCAGGGAAGAGACAAGATTATTTAAAAAATGAAGTCTAAACTAGAATGAACCAAAGAAAAAAGGAAGAAAAGGTTGATGTCTTAAGAGAAATAGAAAGGTGAAAGGGAGGGAAAAAATGAAGATATAAAATAAATAAAGAGATAAAATGTATTCAAAAGATAGGCAAAATATCGAAGGTAGGCAAAGAAGATGGATTCAAAGCGTGAATAATAGAAATCCCTGAAGAAAACCAAATTCAGGAAACTGAACAAATACTAAAAACTTTCCTAAAATTGTAAGAAACATATTTGAAACCCCCTATTGCGAGAGCACAGTGCACCCTCAGAGCACCAAGGTACAAGTAACACTGAGACCTATTCTAGTTAGATGGCTAAATCTTACAGAAGAAAGGGAAAAACATTCTTTGAACTTCTAGGCAAAAAGAGACTTATATGAAAAAGAAAATGAGATTATCATTAGGCTTTTTAATAACGTATTTAAGCTACTTAGGGAAAGAAATTGTGTGCCAAGGATTTTTATATCCAGAAAAACATTGACTTTCAAGTAGAAAGGGCACAGACAGTTTGTGATGAAACATGCAAGAAATTCAGAGAATATTTCCCAAGGGCCCTTCCCGAGGAATGAGCTCGAGACAGCAACTCAACCAGACCGACATCCTCGTAAGGGCTGATGGCGAACATCAGTCTCAGAGCCGCTGACGGGATGAATATGAAATGAGAGGGAGAGGGGGGTGGGTCTGTATGTAGCGGCGGTACACTCAGATAACGTAGTGTGGTGATTAAATAAGGAACGGGAAAAGCACAGGCAAAAAACCCGTTTTAACTGCTCTCAATGATCATAAAACATATTAATGGTAGTCGTACTAGAATTGATATTCTGAAGCTGCTCTGTGTGCAGAGAGGGATAGGTAAATGAGTAATTATGGGCTCTTTTAACTCTATCGATCCCTTTGTCCTTGAGAATTAGGACTTAGAGTGTGGGAAGAAGCAGGTAACAGTTATGTAGAGAAGAGATTAAGAAAAAAAAATCCTGTAGTCCTGAATTTGAAGTGTCAGTATGAACTAATTAGATATATTATTTTAAAATTATATATGTAAATACATATGTATATATATGTGTATATATATGTATGTATGTGTATGTATATATATATATTTCTATCAGTGCCTGCTGAAGAGGCTTAGAAAGAATGATCGACTCAATAGCAAAGAGCGTTCCTATGCATCCAGATTGTGGTCTTAAAATGTTATTTCCCACCCAAAGAAACCAGGGCTTCTAAAGGAAGTGACTGAACTCAAGCCCGAGGTTAGAAACGTACCAGTCGGGTTTAGAACACCTGGCCACATCCCTTAGGGAGGAAGCTGTCAGTGGTGGTTACTTAGGTTAATGTCAAAGGATCCAGGAGCCAAATAGAAGAGGTTCCCACTGGGCAAAGTTGGGACAATTTGAGCTTCAAAAAAGTAATAGTTGAAATAGACAGAAACTCATCAAATATGTATAAATTCATGAGTTCATAATGGCATTTTAAAGAAAGCTAACTGACTACTTTGGGATGATAATAGAAAGGCAATGAATTATTTGAAAACTGGCCAATAAAGCGAAAGAAGTGAGTGTTTATCCTGCCTTTCCAGTATGAGCAGCCCCGTTAGGGACTTTGGGGACTTTAGGGACTTTGTCTGTAAAATACGGTGGTGAGGGCAGGAACTGTCTCTAAATCCAGGTCCGACAGAATGAGGCCTGCTTGAGTGCGGTTGGGAGGGCACGTGAGTGTCTCACACGAGATGGACAGCAATCCAGGTGAACATTTCACCTAAAACGCCATAGAGTGTGCTCGAGTGTGATATTGTTATGCCACAGAATTACATGCTTATGATTTTGTAATAAAAGAGGTTTGTAATCAAAAGGGGGCGTTGTTTTTGCTGGACCCTGGATATTTCAGTTACTAAATGAAATACAAATGATAGGTTAAAGGAGCACCACTTCGCAACCCCTGCAAACTATGGGTCTGGTCACTGAGCATCAGCAACTGCTAACATCACAAAAAGAGAAAAAAGAAAACCACTACGAGGGCCTTCTGATGAAGGAAAACACCAGCACGTGTAAGTCTTGCTAAAGAAATCACACTGGAGTCTGATCGAGCCTCCGGACACAGCTGCCAATTTTCAGGGACTACAGAGCACAGAGAAATGTACTCAATTATACCACAGGGATGCAATCAGCAAAATCCAGGGAAACTCCTCGAGGCACATTCCATGGCTGAATTACGAGGAAAAGGAAGGGATGGAGAGGAAAGTTGTAGACTAAAATAGATGTCAAAAATTTTAAAGCTGGTCAAGACTGTGGTGTCTGGCAATGTCCTTTTGGGCGACAATGCCATGCCATGATGAAAGGAAATGATTGTGGCAAAATCCAGGACATTGTCCTTTTACGGGGATGGGGGACTTATGATGGGGTGGGGTGTGTGGGTGGGCCTTCTAGAGGGGCTACCTCTGTGTTCCTTCTTCACCTGAGCTATGTTTACAAGGTGTTAAAAGTATTCATTTATTTTGTGTCATTTTCTACATTTCGTTTACCAAGAAAAGGTTAAAAGAACCAACCACAGAACAACATTATATACACTGGGTATGGGTTCACACAAGTGAATGTGAAAGGATGAGGCTCGATATGAACCATACCCGTTCAGTTCATGAGTGTGGGTCTCTCCAGAGAGGTGGGAGAATGGACTGGCAGTAGGGGAGAGCAAAGGGCATTTGAAGGTCATCCTAACTCAAAAAAGAAGGACCTGGTGTAAATATGTCAACATCTTGCCAATGGAGAATCTGGGATTTGGTAAACACATGTGTTTGTATAGTACCTTCTCCCAGTCTTTATTTTTGAATTAAAAAAAATTTTGGCGTTGTGGAAAAAATACCATACAAAATACAAAGACTAAATCAAAAGAAAAAAATAAAGTAAAAAAATGTAAAAAATTGGCTTTGTAGCTGCATGCACTACATTCTCTGAAAGCGCTTTGGTGCTGTCAGCACAGCATGAGCTATACATCAAAGACACAATCACCTTTAGCCCAACGGCCTTACTTAGAAAAAATAAAGGAAGGCACCCTCGATGAATTAGTTCCTTAACATTGAATAAATGAACATTGGACTCCCATGAAAGTTTATTCATTGTGACTGTTCACCTACCAGTATCTTTAAGGGATAAAAGAATATTTTCTTTCTGCTGAGACCGAACCACAAACATATGCCTTGTTTAAAGCACCAATCAACTCCTTGTTTTGCAGAATACATAAGGATTTTACTGAGATCAAGTTCAAACCAATGGCATGTTCCCAGGTTGTTTGTTATTTCCCATGTGGGGTGTGGAGAGCAGTTGTCTTCTCAGCCAAAAGCTTCATGTGGGGTCTGCGTATGTGGTCAAATTAACATAAATTATTAAAATTGTTCATTATTTTGATCGCGATGACCGTGACTGACCACCAGTATTCTGCCATGGTGGGCAAGGAATGTCGGAGGAGAAACCTGCCTGCTGTGATTTTCTTGTGTTTGTTTTAATTTCTAGGAGCCCAACAGAATACCAACTTATAGAAATATCACAATCAAATGCCCCTCCATAAGGACGGATTGGTTGTAAACTCGCTCAGGGTTACTCATGAGGGAGAAAGAGAGGGGGTCCCCGCCACATGGCCCTTTCCACCCTTACCGGGCAGGTAGCTGCACAGTCTCTCCATGGAGGCCTGGGCTGTGGAGTTGTGAACTTGTGCCAGCTGTTCAATCACGGACACCACCATCACACACCCTGCAGGAGAGAAGATCGCGTCAGCATGTCTCGCAGAAAACCATGCTGGACAGTCCTGGGAAGGAAAGGGGAAATGTGTGCATTCCAACCTTTCCAAAACAGAGAGCTTTTGTTTGCCATTCACCTTTGAAACTCTACTGCAGGCATAATTGCTGTGATATGTAGTGACTTGCGAAGTGTGGTAAGGAGATTGTGGGTTTGGGGTCGGAAGACTGGTTGTCAGCCCAGTTTGGCCACCTGTGAGCTATGTGACCTTGGGGGAGTCAATGAGTCTCGCTTTCTTTCCGCTTCTTTTTTGGTCATGTGGGAGAAAGATGCCATTTAAAGGAGACCGTGCAAAGATTGAGTCTTGCACTTCATTCTTGGATTTACCATCCAGCCTTGCTAAACTTTTGTTCCCTCCCTGCAAAGTATGTAACAGTATGTCTCCCATACGGCTGCTGTGAGGGTTACAGTGCAACCGAACGTGCCTTTTAAATCATAATGCTATTGTAAAACGTTATTTGACCTCAGTGCTACAGAGCACACTGCCTGAAGGCATGTACTCATACAATGAGTGTCTAGAAGGAACCGTGGATTAAGTTGGAAATACATGCCTTCAGCAACCTTGATATATGATAAGTGTAAAGGCTCAGAATTATTAGGTTGCAACTCCTAGAAGGGTCTATCGCCAGCCTTCATCTCCTGAACTGGTGGGGAAGCCCAAAGGGAGGGGACTCTTACTTCTCTATCCAAGGGGTCGGTCAGTCAAACACCAGTAAGTCTGTGCGGAGAGGCGCTGGCCTCTCTGAGACAAGAGGAAGAGCACTTATTAGCCGAGGCTGGTCTCCAGGGAGACGAACAAAAGCTTGAATCCGAGTTGAAGTTCCAGGGTGCCTGGCTCAGCAGTAAGCTCACTATTATCCATCTGCTCAAGGAGCCGGGGACCCACATTCACATGCAAGAGTCATTAAAGCCAAATTTCCACCAGGACTCCTTGAGGGAAGGTGGCAGGTAACAGATGTGAATAGTACCACGGGGCATCGCCAGGCAGGAAGAAAGAAAACCTTCCGTTGGATGAGGGCTTGTCAGCACAGACTGGGAGGCTTGCACCTCCCTAGACAGGGCAGCGCCTGCCGGGGCTGCAGCACCAGTGTTCTGGGCTCTCGGGGGAGGCTGGGCAGAGCTGGACTCAGCCACTCAGGGTGGCACGACCCTGGTAGCCACTGCCTGACCATCTGAGAGCAGCTCCTTGCTGGGGCATTTGTCACCATCAACTGTCAAGGCCAATGAGATGTGCTTTTGACCTAATCCGTGTATTGAGGGGTTTATCACCTTGCAATGAATTTCATAGTTGATACTTTCTGGTGCTTTATGGTCTAGAAAGCGCTTCCACATCGATTTTATTTTATATTTAAAATAATTTTTAAAAGTTATAGATGCGATGCGATCTCATTTTAGAACATTAAAAATATAGAACAGAATAAAAAAGATAACTATCACTCCAATCATCCAGAGATAAACCAATTTTACTTTTATTTTAAATACATAAAGTGTATTTAATATATGTGACTATTTTCAACACTGATAATACACTGCCACAATGTGACTTGTGTCTCTGCTAATTGCCCGTTAAGTTAGGAGGAGCTAAACGAATTTTAACAGCAATGGAAAAACAATTATAAATCATTATATTGCAGTGTGATAAGATTTGCAGTGGGGTATGGTAGCAAAGGGGGAGGGTTCATTTTGAACTAGAAAGAACAACAACGTCGATTCTAACTCTGGCTCAGTCTCTTGCAAACGGAGTGGCTTAGCACAAGTTACCTCCCCTTCTGGGAGTTCATGTTGCAGAGTTTAGAGTTAGACCATCAATCCCTGGAGGGTGGAAATGGGGTCTTCCTCTAACTCTGAGTACCTGACACAGGGCCAGCTTTGGAGCAGTGGTGGGGAGCGGGCAACAGATGTTGGCTGACTTGAAGTGAACTAAGAGGAGAAGCAGCCACCTGAGCGATGTTTCCCGGTCGGTTGCTGGCTGGGGGTGGTCCCCGGGGAGTGGGCTCACAGGTGCACATGCTGCCGAGTTCTGGCTCAGTCCTCTCCCAGGCAGCAGCGTCACTTACTCTTTGTTCCAGTCTCATTACAGGATGTGGCTGCCCCACTCACTCTGGTGTCAAACCAGCAGCACCCTTTCCTGCTGAGTCTACAGCAAATGGCCCCGGCGTGCCGCTCAGGGTCACAGAAGAACGTCCTGGGGACGGGGTTGAGATCTCGCACAGCCATCGCTTCATACGGCGTCTCGTCGGTAAGCTGCAGCGCTGGACGACCAGGACAGACTTGAAGCACAGCAGGTGTAGGGATTTGAGAATAAAAATTGGAGACCTGGGCAGACACCAAGCAGAGGAGATTCCACTGCCAATCCTGCCTGAGACCTAGTCTGTGGCTTTTATGATTTTCCATGCCTTCTTAAAAATGGTGGAAAACCCCGATTACTCCAGACCTGGCTCGCTGCAGTTTTCAATGATCAGACCATTTTCAGCATGCACCTTCAAAGGAAAGAAGCAAATGACAAGTAGCCTGTGTGATTTAAGTGGCTGAGCCGGAATGGAGCTTTCAGGATGCACCCCGAATCGTTCCAGACCCATGAGTCGGGAAAACTCTTTTTCAAATGAATAGGGAGCCTCTTGGGGTGAATATGGACTTGATGTCATGTTCTTGTTCAGATGAAGTGACAAAGGAGCACACAAAGATAATTGTGGATTGTTGTGCTGCCTCAGTTTCCCCTAACTGACCAGTCTTTGAGATGACAAACACTTGGAAGGACCAAAATGAAGCAAATGTTACTTCACTCAGAAGAGCCCCATACACTGGAGGGACCTCATTGTATTCCTGCCCAACCTGCTGAAAGCCTCTGTATATTTCTGTGTGCTATTTTTGACCCTCCGTGCTTTTGCCTGGTCATTCAAGATCCTCCTCAAACTCCAGTGAAACCTCCTCGTCTCCTCCATTGCCCAGCGTTTCATCCTCAATACCCAGGGCTGGTGCTAAGCGCCACTCTGATGTCCTCCCTCCCAGACATTGCCCTCCTGGAGGGTGAAGTCAGGGACTTACTCATCTGCTCCAGGGCTTAGCTCCACACTTGGTACCTGAGCTCAGCACATGTTCACTGAATGGATGAGTGAGAGATGACAGTCCTGGAAATAGCCTCTATTCCTGTGGAGAATGGGACCGCCTCTTTTTTTTTTTTAAAGATTTTATTTATTTATTGTTAGAGAGAGGGAAAGAGAGGGAGAGAAACATCACTGTGTGGTTGCCTCTTGCGCGCCCCCTACTGAGGACCTGGCCCACAACCCAGGCATGTGCCCTGACTGAGAATCGAACTGGCAGCCTTTGGTTCACAGGCCGGCACTCAATCCACTGAGCCACACCAGCCAGGTCTAGGATCACCTCTTTATGGAGACATGAATGAGGAAAAATCCTATGGAAAGCACCCTGGCCAGGTAGCTCAGTGGGTTAGAATGTTGTCCTGATATGCCAAGGTTGTGGATTTGACCCTGGTGAGGGCATATTCAAGAAGCATAAATAAGTGGAACAGCAAATCACTACCTCTCTCTTTCTCTTTCTCTAATCAATTGAAAAAGAAAACCTATGGAAGGCTAGTTGTATCACTGGAAAATTCTGCCAGTTGCTGTCTTTTCCTTCTCATTGAGTCAAAAGCCACACCTATATTTCCCAGGCATCAGGGAAGCCTTTCAAGATTGTCTTTAACAAAGGACACGTGCATTCAACTCGGAGTTACTGAGAACCTGTTCTTGGCCAGAAGCTGTGCGAGGCTCTGATGGACCCCAGATGAACAGAATGTGAGCACTATCCATAGCGAGCTCACAATATAGATTCCAAATTTACATGAACTGGATGGGCAATAGCAAGTAACAGTCAAATGTTGGGTGAGATGTGACTTGAAGAAAATCTAGGGCAGAGCAAGCTGGAGAAAAGGCATCCTGGGAAAGAAACAAGACTAGTGGCCAGGAGGAGCATGGGGTCTTTCTCCATAGTTTCCCCAGTTTCACTAGTAGAAAGTTTTCTTTCTCACTGGTACCAAAAATAACAATTTCTTGTAGTGAGTGCCATAATAGACTTGGTGAGGTGCAAGACTTGGAAATCCGCTGTTGGTTCAGTGGAGCAGAAGGGCTGGATGAACATGGAGGATAAGAAAACTCTTCTTGGAATTTTCTTTAAGGCGGCTCCATTCTCGGGGGCCCCAGGGGTCACGCGCCTTGCACACCATTCCCTTCCCCTGAAAATTCACCTCCAGCACACATATGTATTTGTTTCCACCCACATCTTGGAAGGGTGAATGCAATGAGCATCGTGCTGCTCGGGACCAACCTGTACTTTGTACTTAAAAGATTTAGGCTTTTCTTTCACTCAGAAGGATCCTGCCAAGCGTTCTTATGGCTTTCCTGGCTCCTTCGCAGTGCTGGCTGAAATTGGAAATCATTAGATAAATAAAAAAGGAGCGAAGTAGAAAAGTCTCTCTCTGAGGATCGGATGAGTGTTGGCACTATTATTACTCTGCCTAGTGAAGAGTTTTTATGATCAAAAGGACCCTGGGGAAAAGCAGGTGATGGGGCTTGAAATAGGTAAGCGCCCAGGCTGGGCCTGGGTTTGATTTGAGTTCGCTGTCTCACATGTCTCTGCCCATTTCCACTGGGCTCAACTCCTCTTCCTGGTGGGCTGTTAATTTTGGTTCTACAGTGAGGTATATCCCTTAGTAGCAAGAATGGAGAAATTGACTCTGCTATTGCTTCTTCTAAGAGGTTGCACTGCCTTGACAGGCTGAAGAATGTTTTCCCTTGGAGAGATGCATGGGCAGAGTAATTTCCCCATTACAGCCTGTTCTCTGGCTGCTAGACAAAGGTCTGGCTCTGCTAAAGCGAGTTTGTCCAAGCGACTGTTCATTTAGGGAGGGATGACAGCAGGTGAGAGCCATGTATTTTGCTCAGTGGTCACCAAAATCTCTTTTCGCCTGGCACCTGAAAATAATAAGTATAATAGACACTGACACCCCTGATATTGTAGGAGATGAAGCAAATGGGCCCGAATAAAAGCACCGGCTACCAAGATCTGCTTGTGGTCACACAGCTTGGGTAGTTTGCAGGCTACCACAGAGTTGTCGTGAAGTCAAACAGAGCTCTTGGAACTTTAATTATAGCCATGACTGCTCAGGCTGGAAATGCAGCCAACTGCAGAGAGCGGTCTATTAGAGCCCCCATTGGTCTGAAGTCTGCACTTGGTTGAAAAATCTTGGCAGCACCTGGCATCTGGGAGAGCCAGGCTGGGTGTGACTACACTTCCTTTTTGACATTTGCTTCCTCTTATGCTCCAGGTAGGAGCATAATGATTCATCACATGGCTAGAGTGTGCTTTACTGTTTTCAAAGAGTTTTGCATACATTAGCATCTCATTCAAACTTCGCAAAGATGGAAGCATAATTGCTCTCATTTTCCAGACCAGCAAACGGAGGCTCTGAGAGTTTAGGTGCGTGGCAGTGGGGGGAGGAGCACAGTGTTGTGTTGAGTGAGTCCCTCCCAGATGCTGGCACTGTGCTGAGCTCTGAGCATAGGCTGAGAACAAACTGATGTGGTTCCTGCCTTCTTAGAGATTTTATTTTATTAGGGAAAAGTGGTCATAGTAAGCAAACAATTATCCATAATTGTAGGTGCTTTGAAGAAAAAGAACTGGGTGACCCTGGCCAGTGGCTTAGTTGGTTGGAACATTTGTCTTGTACACCAAAAAGTTGCAGATTTGATCCCTGGTCAGGGCACATACCCAAGTTGTGGGTTTGATCCCCAGTCAGGGCACATACCTAGGTTGTGGGTTCAATCCCCGGTCAGGGTATGTATGGGGGAGACAACCAATGGATATTTCTCTTTCACATCAATATTTCCCCCTCTACCCCTCTCCCTTCCATTCTCTTTAAAATCAATAAATATACCCTCAGATGAGGGTTTAAAAAAAGGAAAAGCAGAACAGGGGGCAATGAGGATGGGTTGCTATAAACTTTCTTAGCTCAAGTTAATAGAGAAGGCTTCTTGCAAAAACACACCAAAAAATGGCTAACACAATGGAAAGGAGGAAGCGGAGTGAGAAGCTGGGGCAGGCTTTGTAGGAAGGGGGAGTTAGTACCCACTTGAAGGAAATGAGCCAGAACCCAGTGGTGGGAGATGAAGTGCAGGGCTAGGTGGGGGCCAGGGCGTGGCCTTAGGAGATGACAGAAGAGGTGGGGATTCACCCCGAGAGCAGTGGGATGTCCCGGATGGTTTGGTGGAGGGGCTGCTTCCATCTGACCTGGGTCTTTTAAACATCATGAGGCTCTCAGGTGAGGAAGGAGCTTAGGGGGTGAAAACAGGAGAAGAGAGCTGCTTTAGGAGACTATTTTGGTCCTGGAGGAAGAGGATGGTGGCTCGACTAGAGTAACATGTGGCTGTGGGGACAGAGGAAAGCAGACAGATTTGGAATTGACTGTGCTGGCTGGCCTGAGAGGAAGGATCTAAGAATGAGGTGATGAGGAGAAGTGTGAAGACCAGTGAGAAGCAGAATGGCCTTTTTGGTTTTGCTTGGGGCCCGGGGAGGGGTAGGGCACAGGTTTGGGGGTCACACTGCGCCTGCATTTGGGTCCCTGCATCCCTGTTGGACCAGCACGAGTTAGTCCAGTATGTCCGCTCCCCAGTGTCCCTTCCCAAACACCTAGACTCTGTTCTGGGATTTCCCCGCTGGGGTGGGAGCAGAAGATATGGGTTTTTTGTAATAGTTCATTTTTACTGTAGTTTTTACATTACCATTTGTCCCCCCAGACCCTCTCCTACTTTCACCTACCACCCCCACCCTCGCAATCACCACACCATGGTCTGTGTCCATGAGTTCTTTATAGGGTTTTATATTTTGTCATTTTAATCAACAAGCAGCATCCAGACCTTTTTTATGTTGGTGAAAAGAAAATAAGGAAGAAAAGTATGTAAGTCATCACCTAAAATGACCCCAGTGCCTCCCTTCTTCCCCTCAGCTGTTGGTGACTAAGCCAGAGATGTGGGCGCGAAGCCCAGGTGTGAACGCCACACCCCCGCCCCTTCTCCTGGCACCGAGCAGGTGTTTAACGACTGCTCATTTCTGTCTTGCCTGCTGAGTCCACTGTCGGGCAAAGATATATTCTCCAAATACTCTTTTTAAAATAGGAGCTCATGAACTTATCTTTTAAAAAACATGCAATATTAACATTGTTGTGGCTTTACTGTGGTCGAATTATTTTTTTAATTGCAGGTATCTAGTATCCTCAGGACATTTAGGGAAATTAGGCTCTGTGGCCTCGCCCCACCACCGCCTGGAACATCATTTCTATGAGAAAATGCTCGGTGAGTTTCCAACTGCTGGCTTCCCCGAGAACACTGGCAAGCAGAGAGGCACTATATCGGACAACTGCTGGCGAGACCAGGGCTGAAGGCATTCCAGGGCCCAGGCAAGGGCAGTGAGAGGAATGAACAGGCTGGGCTGAGAGATGCAGGATGGTAGGCATGGATGATTTAAAAATACATAAAACATTAATAATAAAGACACGAGAGTGACGACACCAGGGGCCATTCCATCCTGCTATTCATTCAACACAAACTTATGAGCACCTACTATGTGCTCAGAAGCTTGCGGAGGCCAAGGTGAATAAGAGAAGTCACAGACCAGTAGGAAGGACTGATGACTAGAGCAATAGTCGGGTCATTGCACCCTGCGCTGGGGCACAGGGACCTGTTGGTGAGCTGGGACCACAGAGGAGGAAGAAGCTTTGCCCTGCCCTGGGGGACCTGTGACGGTCTGCTGGAGGAGCTCATTTGACAGAAAAAGGTGGGAATGGCCTTTAGGAAGAGAGTAGTGGCATTTTTTAAGATTTGCAGGTGAGAAAGAGAAGAGTCGGCCAAGGCCACAGCCCAAGTCTATGGGGAAGGAGAACGAGAGAGGTAGGAAGGAGCCGGGTCCTGAAGAACCTCAAAGGTCAGACTGCAGAGCGCAGGTTTCGTGCTGCAGAGTCCAGAGTGCAGACCAATGGTTTTCAAACACTTTGCTCTGTACCCACGAAGAAAATTTGAAAAACTATGTACCCCTTCCACATTTTAATGGCTGTGAATGGTATAATTCCAGGAAGATCGTAAGTCTTGAAATAGAAATAATACATTAATCTTCTCTATGTATTCAGAGAAATTTAAATACTATAGTGACTTATTCTTATCCAGTTAAAATATATGATTAAACTCTTCTTTCACAGTGAGAAATTTATGTTGATAATTCCTGTCCTTGAATTCACATTTCAATGAAAAGCCTACTTCCTTGCATTTTCTTCAATTATTGAATTTTATCCCAATGTAATATACTTTTATGATTGAAAGTATTTTACTGACTACACTATTATACTTTTTAACATTAAAAATAAAATTCAAGTAAAAATTTTAATTTCCTGTTAATGTAACATCTAAGTATTAAAACATTCTTCTGGATAGAGTTTCCTTTATTAATAAAAGTAACTTATCTAAACACTATGGATTGCCAATTTGATAAACAATTTCTAAATAATAAAGGTCCATTTTTAAAAATTATAATAATTAAATTTATTTATAATTTACTTATAAATGATTACTTTCAGATTTTTTTGTGTTACTGTATAGCCGAAATTTTGGTATTGAGACTCTTTTACACTCTTTTTTTTTTGCCATTTTAAAATATATTTTATTGATTATGCTATTACAGTCATCCCATTTTCCCTCTTTATTCCCCTCCGCCCTGTACGGCCCTTCCCATCTGCATCTTCCTGCCCCTAAGTTCATGTCCATGGGTCATACATATTAAGTTCTTTGGCTTCTACATTTCCTATACTATTCTTAACCTCCCCCTGTTTTTTTTCCTACCTATAATTTATGCTACTTATTCTCTGTACCTTTTCCCCCATTCTTCCACCCCTTCCCCGCTGATAACCCTCCAGGTGATCTCCATTTCTGTGATTCTCTTCCTGTTCTAGTTGTTTGCTTAGTTCATTTTTGGTTTTGGTTTTGTTCTTTTGGGTTCGATTGTTGATACTTGTGAGTTTGCTGTCATTTTACTGTTCATATTTTTGATCTTCTTTTTCCTAGATAAGTCCCTTTAACATTTCATATAATAAGGGCTGGGTGATGAAGAACTCCTTTAACTTGACCTTATCTGGGAAGCACTTTATCTGCCCTTGCATTCTAAATGATAGCTTTGCTGGATAGAGTTATCTTGGATGTAGGTCCTTGCCTTTCATGAATTCGAATACTTCTTTCCAGCCCCTTCTTGCCTGCAAGGTTTCTTTTGAGCAATCAGCTGGCAGTCTTATGGGCACTCCTATGTAGCTAACTGTCTCCTTTTCTCTTGATACTTTTAAGATTCTCTCCTTCTCTTTAATCTTGGCTAATGAAATTATGATGTGTTTTGGTGTGTGCTTCCTTGGGTCCAACTTCTTTGGGACTTCCTGGACTTCCTGGAAGTCTATTTCCTTTGCCAGATTGGGGAAGTTCTCCTTCATTATTTTTTCAAATAAGTTTTCAATTTCTTGCTCTTCTTCTTCCCCTTCTGGCTCCCCTATGATTTGGATATTGGAACATTTAAAGTTGTCCTGGAAGTTCCTAAGCCTCTCCTCATTTTTTTGAATTCTTGTTTCTTCATTCTGTTCTGGTTGAATGTTTCTTTCTTCCTTCTGCTCTAAACCATTGATTTGAGTCCCAGTTTCCTTCCTGTCACTGTTGGTTCCCTGTATATTTTCCTTTATTTCACTTTTCATAGCCTTCACTTTTTCCTCTACTTTGTGACCATACTCAGCCATTTCTGTGAGCATCCTGATTACCAGTGTTTTGAACTGTGCATCTGATAGGTTGGCTATCTCTTCATCACTTATTATATTTTTTCTGGAGCTTTGATCTGTTCTTTCAATTGGGCCATATTTTTTTTGTCTTGGTGCACCTGTTACATTTAGGGACAGAGCCTTAGGTGTTCACCAGAGCTGGGCAACCCACCTTGCTATGTTGTGATGCTTTATGTGGGGAGGGGTCTGAGAGGGAACAGTGCTGCTTGCTCAGCTCTCTGCCTGCTTTCAGTCACTTCCTCCTCTGATACCCACAAGCAAATTGGGCCCTTCTGGTGCTGATTCCCAGGTGTGTGGGCTTGTGTATGTTCTGGGGCCCTGTGGGTCTCTCCAGTGGACTCTCCTGTGAGGCTGGGATTTTCTCCTGCCACTGCAACCCCCACGGATTTTTTCAGTCAGAGGTTTTAAGGCTTTATTTCCCTGTGCTGGAACCCTGGGTTGCAGGGTCTGTCTCAGTCCCTGGTTGGTCCTCCTGGTTTATCCACATGCAAATGTGGGGCTGCCTGCTCTGCCAGCCGCTTCCTCGCCCACCTGGTCCTCCAGCTGCTGCCTTGCTGCAAGCCCTCTCTGCTGGGCTGCCGGTCTCCGCCCCTCCTACCGGTCTGGATGAATGTTTTTCTTTAACTCCTTGGTTGTCGGACTTCCATACAGTTCAATTTTCTGTCAGTTCTGGTTGTTTTTTGTTTTTCAATGTGCTATTGTCCTTCTTTTGGTTGTGTGAGGAGACGCAGTGTGTCTACCTATGCCTCCATCTTGGCCGGATTAAAGGTCAATTTTTAGTGAAAGCACATCTGTTAATGAGATAGTTAGGCCTTTTTAATGCATACCTACATCCGTGGAAAAATATCACTTAATCATGTAAAGTGATGAGGTTCAATACCATGTCTGTTCCTATTATTCATTTTAAAAAGTAAGTGCCCAAAATCCACACTTACTTAAATAAGTAAATGGGAATGAAAGTACTTTTGATATAGTAATGTCATTTAATTCATTAACTCCTCAGTTAAATGTCAAAAATCTTAGGTGATCTATCGTTAAAAATTATTTCAAATGATCTATCACTTGACAACTCTATTAAGTCAATTGTGCTGAAAGCAAAGAACTAGAAACCGCCTGCCTTGCAAAAACATTTGTTACCTAGTCACTTTCTCAATTTCTGGGAAATATAAAAAAAGTTTTGCTAAGACTCATCTGCTAATTCTGTCTATTACAATTTCTCTTGGAGAAACCTTGTTAAAACCTAATATACTCAGAAAAAATTGGAAAGCTGAACCATTGCTCTTTCCAGTACACTTTTGCCTGTACAATATTTTAAGTAAATCTTTCTCTTAATGCATGCTTCACATATATTTCTGTCGCATGCTGGATCTGCAGAATTATTTCATTTAAGTTAGGAAAACTGTCCTCCATATAAACCCCAATGGCAATGTCAGGTCTTAGACACTAAGTAGCAAGATGATGAATGTTTTCTGTCAGAAGCCGTGGCAGCTAACGACCAAGCGCTCAGTTATGGAGAAGTGGAGAGAGTGAAATTTCTGTGTATGTGAATTGTGATTGTACATTTTCAACCTTCTCTTCTGGCTGAGTGTAAGTCTTTTTTGTTTTGGCCAGTGGCATTGCCGTTTTACCATTCACATGGGCTTGAAACCATAGGAGTACCTCTTTTTATTTTTTTAAAATTCAAGCTATAAAGTCATCTCTGACTGCTCTGTGTGGGGGTTGGGGGTTGGGAAGGAAGGGTTTTAACTGAGTCTGAAGGCATTTTGTATATTTAACCAAAATAAGGGGGGGGAACTGTGTTTTTCTTTAACCTTTTGTAAGACTTCCTGAGCACCAAATAGTGCTAAAAAAATAAAAAATGAAAAAATAAACTCGGTGAATTAATTTAAATGTCAATGGCTTCGGAACATAGGGATTACTTTGGCCCTAAATCACCCATGCAAAGAAAATGATGTTTTGCAAAAAATAAACATTGCTCATTATTGATTCTGTAACATTTAAAGAGTGGCAGAAAGAGGCCCGGTTGAATTATATTTGCTTAGTAATCAAATGGGTTGTATAGTTCAGTGCAAACGCATTGTGGTAAACTGAAAAAGAGACCACTGGGCTTCACACAGCTGAGTTCTGACACTGAAACAGGTTCAAGGTCACATCCTCTGGGTCTACTGTTGGGCTCCCACTGCAAAGGTTCCCCGCAGGCCTGGAGCTGAGTTGTTTATGATGGGATGTTGGCTCCATCACTCAGTAACACCTGTGTGGCTCCTTTTGGAGTATCTCCGGTCCCAATAATCTCACCTTCTGTGAGAGCTGGCCCTTCAGTTATGACCGTGGCAGCCACATCTCTACTGTGAGTTGTCTTCACTCCCACCTGCCTCTTATATGGTGACCAAAAGCCAACCCAGATCCTCTCTGCTGGGAAGGGGACTGGCAACCAGAGAGAGTGTTCACCACTGTGTGGACTGAACCGTGACTGGCAAACTCTGGACTGTGACAGAGCGCCACGGTTGGTCAGAGGGTCGGGCAGCAAAATGAGCTGGTCTGGAGGGACAAAGATGGGGGTAGCACCACGAGGCCAGGAGAGGGATTCGCTGAGCTCCTGGCAGCCGTTATTTTTGGTCTCCTGGCTCGTTGTTTAGGTCCTGACTGCGCTTTTCTGCCTTTTGGTTCTAAAATTCATCTCCTAAGAAAGTTTCCTTTTTATTTTTTTTAAGCTTTGCGCCTAGTTTATGGTTTTTCTTACTATTTGCAATCTTAGGAGTTAGAACCTTGGTAACCATAATGGTGGCTAGTGACCCCATGTCTGGGAAACGAGGTAAGGGAATGAGCATAAGACAATAGCAAGACAATAGTGGCAACAATTTTTTAAAACTTAGGATTTAGATATGACACAGAAATCACAAGAGACAAAAGAAAATATGGATAAATTGGATTCCAAGAACATCATCAAGATTATATAAGGAATTTTTACAATTTAGCAATAAAAGACCAATTAAAAAACCCAAATGGGCAAAGGGCTTGATTAGGCATTTCTTCAAAGCTATTTTGAGAAATGCAAGTCAGACAAGATACCACTCCATACCATTACCCACTAGGATTCTATAATAAAAAAAAAGATGGTTAATGGCAAGTTAGATGGATATTAACTGCTCCACCAAACAGTCTGGCAGTTCCCCAAAATGTTAATATGGAGTTACCACATAACCCAGAAATTGCACTCTTAGGTATATGTACAACAGAAGTGAAAACATATGTCCACACATGACCTTGTACATGAATGTTCATAACAATAGCCAATTCATTCACAATAGCCAAGCAAAGGAAAGCACCCAATGGTCTGTCAACAATGAACAGATGAACAAGGAGTGAGGGTGCTGAGAGCTCACACCGGAGTCCTCTCCAGGCATCATGTCCACCAAAGGGACCTCTCCCACTAGGGTCAGTTCACACCCTGCGACTGTTCAGTGTGGGAGCCCCAAGGCCTGGACCCATTTTAGGACAACTCTAAAGAGCCATTTTAATTCTAGAGATTTCCATGAGATTGGCTGAATCCTTTGTTGTGGATGTACCACAGCCTGCCTTGTCTTGCCCACACCTGCTGCCTTCTTCACCCTCTCATGGGTGTTTTCCCAGGCAGCCTCCTCAGGGAACTCCATGCACTCACGTTTCTGGGTCTGTTTCCCTGCAAACCACCCACAAACAGGAAGCCACTGATCTGGCGTTACTGCAGCAGCCGGCTCAGCCCACAGCCAGCGCTCAGTGACTGTGGCTCACCCTGCGGACTCCCCTTGTGTCCACCTTTCTCGTTACGATGATGACAGGAAAATAAGCCATTCCTGCAGGGTTAGCTAGGAGTGTGCAAGTTAGTTAGAAGGGTTGTGAGTTGGTGGGTAGATGGTGTTAAATGTCACCTAACCTAATCAGCAACAGACTCTCCAAACTCTTGGGCCATGGAGTATTTTAATGGGCAATCAAAGTGAACTCGTGTGGCTAGCAGAGATGGCCACAAATTGCTTGACAGTCCCCATCAAAAGGAGAGGTCTGTGTCTGCTCCCCTGGATTCTGACTAGAGGGACCTGGGCCTGCTTTGACTGAGAGAAGATGAAGGGACACTGTCCCAGTTTCTAGACCCAATCCTTGACAGACTGGAAGTTTCTGGTTCCTGTCTTCTGGAACTCTCTCTTTGGGGTCCCTGAGCTGCCATGTAAGAAGTCCTACTTTCCTGAGACTGTCCTGCTAGAGAGGCCAAGTGTGAAAACTCTGAGGGACAGTCCCAGTGGAGCCAGCCTTCTATCCATCTCCCTTCCACAAAGCACCAAACATGGGAGTGAAGCTGTCTTGGATCATTCCAGACCCACCAATCTTCCACCTGGATACCACTTAGTTACCTCAGTCAACCCTCTATGGAGCAGAAGAGTCACCAGCCAGGCTCTGAAAAGTTCTCGACCCACAAAACGATGGTTTAGCAATATGGTTATGTTTTGATTTGATGTGCAGTAATAGACAACCAGGACAACCCCCTCCTGGACCCCTCAACAGCTCCTGTGAGCTCTCTGTGCCTCACTGGGAATGGGGCAGGTAGGAGAATGCATTATTAACTTATGTCTGTTTTAAAGCATTGGAGGCCCAATATCTCAGATACCTTGCCTAAATCTAAATGTTGAATTTGCAACTATCCTAGAAGTAGAACTTATTTCACTTAAGCCTTTCATCAAGTGTATTTTTATTAGACAGGCTTTAGGGTTTTGTTTTGAGCAAATGAAATGATGGTAAGTGCTTATTTGACAGAACCAAACAGTGAGTGAGGATGACCTCCCCATCATGGTCCCAGGGGGCTGCAGGCCTTTGCTCCTGGGACTGTGGGGCATGGATTCACAGGGAATCTGGGTCTGAAAGTTTTAATTTAAAAGGAGACTTTGGAATTAGAGGTGTGTTCACACACATACGAGATCTGTCAGAAGGTATCCAGCCATGTGCTATGAAAAATAGAGACGGTTATTGAAGAAGATATAAGAAACACTGTACATAGGACAATGATGCCTCAATCCCCTTCAAAGTAGGCACCTTGGGACCTCACACAGTTCTCCCAAATCACCATCAGCTGCCCCATCATATTTTTCTGAATCTCATCAATGGTCTGAAATCTCTTCCCTTTTAAAGGTGATTTTAGTTTTGGGAAAAGGCAGAAGTCACAGTGTGCCAAATCTGGGCTTTAGCGGGGCTGAGTCACCTGGGTGATTTGAAGTTTCTCGAAAAACTTCTGCATGAGACGTGATACATGAGTGGGTGCATTGTTGTGATGAAGCTGCCAGTCACCGGTTGCCCATAGCTGTGACCTTCTGAATCATCTGAATAGTTTCCACAGAGGAATGTTCAAACTTATTGCAAGATTTCATGCAGGTTCATTTTTCTATTTGGTCAGTCATTTTGCATGTGACAGCCACTCAGTACACATGCTCACTCAACCGCATCTACCGCCCCCACTGACTAGTACAGTGAAGTCGTCATTGTTCACACTTGCGCATTCCAGTCCACTCTCCTTGGCTGTCAGGCTACGTCAATGTGGCATAAACCATTCTTGTTATATTAACAATGGCTGGACTTTTTTCTGGACAGCCCTCCTGTACAATAACCCGAGGTCATGGCTTTTCAGGAAATAGAACTAATTAGATATTTTTCTGTACTGTCTCCAGAAGTAATTTATGAAGTGTCAGAATCTGGGTCTAGATTTTCCATTTGTAAGATATGGCCATCAAACTCACACTTCGGGTTCTTTTTCTGAGTAGCTCATTGGATTAACTGCTGCCCAGGGTTCTGAGTCTCCTGGGCTCCAAGGACTGACCCAATAAAATGCCTGCCACTGTTTGGAAGCTACAGGGATAATATGAATTTCAAAGGTCTTACCCTACTTTTACTCCTCTTCAAATGTAGCCCTCCCTCCCACCAAAACAACAACTTGGAAATGAAGTACTTCGAGAAAGATGAGGGAGCTCTAGCTCAGTCACTGTCTGATGTTTCCGGGTGACCGTCCTATTACTGGCAACTCTCGACTCCCCGAGAGAAAGAAGGAAACTGAGGTGGTTGAGCCCTTAGTGGGCGCAAATACTCAGTGTATCTGCCCAATCGCAATTCTCACCACATCCCTTTGAGGAGGGGATTATGTTTTATCAGTGAGAACACAGAGTCGTGGGGGGTGGGTAGGGAACTCCCACACTCACAGACAGTGAAGGGTGGAGCAGAGTGGGAGGGGTGGGCAGCAGTCAAACTCAGGTGTGTCTGTTGGAGTTCAAAGCCCCTCTTCTTTCTTCTGTGTTATGCTGCCTTCTGAAAGGGGGTCAGAGTGCGGATTCAGCTTTTGTAGGTGCCTATATGGGGGCAGTGGGGGAGGGAACCCAGTCACCAATGCAGTGGAAGACTTTTATGACTAATTCAAACTAGCAGCTGTACACAGCACTTCCCTACACACACATGCATGTGGAGTGCAAACACGCACTGTAAGACCCAGAGTCCTTCCCTGTCAGGAAGGAATCTTCCTTGGAATCTTACAGCTCCTGATGTCATTTAATAGGTGATAGGCTATGCGAGCAAGGTTATTTAATCACAATGTTATGTCCACTTAAAAATATGCAAAATATGTACATACCTACACAGGTGTGGCCTTTTGAGGCTCTGGCGTCAGACGGGTCATTGTAGGCTGCAGCGGCCAAGGTGTGCAAGGGCAGGAGTAGGAGCACAGGAGCCGCTAAAAGGCCTTTCCAGGCGCACTTCATAGCGGAGCTATGCACCCAGGGAGGCCAGCCGGCCTGCAGAAGCCACGGGGGTGGTGATGTCCTGAAGCCAAGGCTGCGGAGTGGAGGGGTCTCTCTCCCCTTCTCTTCCGTCCTATGACACACTCTTACATGCCTTTCAATAAGTGTGAAGCAACTAAAGACACACAAACACTCACGAAATCACGTCACTACTCTAGATCCCTGAGAGAGAGCCGCCTAGGCGCTGGGGAGAGCTGGAGGGGTCTCTGCCAGGCAGTTCTTCGAGATAAAAACTGCCGGAAAGGGAAAAACTCAAGTTGCGCAGCTGGCAGAAAGGCATGTATCTGGGCTTGCTGGCTGAAGGCAGAGGCCCCGGAAACCTCAGGAACCCCCAGGCTGGCGGAACCGTCCTGGGGGAGGTTAGAAGGCACTTCCTCTTTCGTTCTTACAAAACTAAAACATTAAGCTACAGGGAAAAAAACAATAAAACGAAACCACAAACACACAACCCAGTCACAGTTGGATCAGCAATGTCCAGTAATTGTAGAAATTATAATTTGTTACATTCAGAAGTTATTTAGTTTTGCTCTAAATAGCTTTACATGGGGAGGTTGGGCTCCTCATTTTGTTGCTGAAGGAGTGTCTGGCCAACTAGTTATTTTCTTCAGAGAAGTTGGATCATTCCTCAGAGGGTCAAGTTTTCTCCGGGCCTTCCATTTGGTGTGCAGAAAATGAGCAACGCCATAGTGGGCAGTCAGCGTGGCTGGATTTTAAACCTGGTAAGAAAAAAAAGGTGCCCGAATGAGCCACCTCCTGTTTACAGGGCTGTGTACCACGTCCCTCTTCTCTCCAGAATTTCAAGGTGTGCTTGCATTCCCCACCTGGCGGTGATTGCTGCATTTTTAAGAGACTGATTTTCTGTTTGGAACATGAGAACTGAAGGCTGTTTTTCTGGAGAAAACAAACAAAACGGAACCAGATCCTTGATAGAGAAAAAACATAATCTAAGTGCTTTGCTTTCTAAAACAAGCCACAGTAAAAACAAAACAAAAAAAGTTCTTATTAGTGGTAAAATAAAATTTTAAAATCAGCCTAATTGGACCCACAGTCTCCACAGGGTTCCAGAAGACTCTTTATCGAGTCATTCATTCAATGCACATTTATTGATGAGCTTTTACTGATGACCACCTTCAGTCATTCAGTCACTGCTGTAGGCGTGGAAGGTAAGAAAACTTCCAAAGATTTCTGCCCTCACTGAGTGATCGCCTGTGGAGTCACCGTGGACTCGCGCCTTCTAGTAAATCCATTTATTTAAGTTTACACTGCTCTTGTATTTTGTCATTATTCGTCCACATGATTAGAGCAGGCAGCTGTGTGGAAGTCCCTCCTTGGGAAACTCAGAAGCCCACCATCCCCAAAGAGCAGGAAGCTATAGTTTTGTTTTGCTTTGCCTTGTAAGTGGGTGCAGAAATCGGGCCCTAGGGCTTGCGTGCAGATCATCACATGGTTCCTAGGCTGACTTGGAGCGCATTTCATAGATACAATGAAACAACTTCTTGTGTCGGGAAATTAATGACATGAGGCTTTTAAAAAGTCTGGTTTGAATCGATCACTTTATATAAAACATATTTTATAGAGTCACAGACCCCTTTGCAGTTCTGATGAAAACGATCTTCTTCCTGGAAAAAAAAAAGCATGTAACACAAACACACTAAATTTTACACATGTATTTAAAAAAAAATCATGGACCCCTGAAACCCATTTATTTATTCTACAGGTTAATGGACCCCAGGTTGAGAACCCTTAGTCTGGAAGTTTTTACTTTTCTCAACTTCTTATTCCATATTCCATATATGTGAACTTCCCGTGAACTGGAGTATTTATTCCTCTTTCAATTTAGGCACTCAGATTGAGAAATTGTGTAGAGTTTGGGCACCCCTATTCCCACACAAGCATTGTGACAGAATCCCTTGCTGTGGCGCAAGAGCCTCAGAGAGAACCGAGGTCCCATCTCCAGCTGTTGTCGGAGGGGCCGTGTGGGAAGCCCGGGCCTAAGGGCCGGTCTCCTGTCCCCAGGCCAGATGTCACACATTGACTTTCAGTTCTTTTCAGTTTGTGGCAACAAAACCAAAGTTCCTTTGTATTGTTTCTATATAAAATCCTCCCCTGAGGAGATTTTTTAATTGATTCTTGTTAGAGAGAGAGAGAGATATCGATGTGAGAGAGAAGCATTGATCAGTTGCCTCTCATAAGTGCCCTGACTAGGGACTGAATCTACAGTCTTGGCATGTTCCCTGCCTGGGGATCAAACCTGCATCCTTTTGGTGCTTGGAATGACGCTCAACCAACTGAGCCACCCTGCCTGGGCCTTGTATGTTGTCTTTACATATTTGAGTAATGTTTTTTATATCAATTTGTATTCTTCCTTTTGCTTTTTGGAAACCTGCTGAACAGCCCCTTGGTCATTCAGAGAAACCACTGTGGGTTGTCTCCCTTTTCCCAGCCACGAGGTGATGATTTCAGAGGGCAAAATGGTGGCATCAATATTGAGAATTAGTTATGAAATTTATTTTTCACAGGGGGGAGTGGCGAGGGGACAGTGAGGAGAGGAGATTATAGGAACTACTATAAAGGACACATGGACAAAATCAAGGGGGAGGGTGGAGGTGGGGGAGGGAGATGGGTTCAGCTGGGGGGGGGTGGAGGGATGGGGAGAAAAGGCATACAACTGTAACTGAAAAACAATAAAAATTTTAAAAAAATAAAAAAAAAAGAAATTTATTTTTCAATGTGTTAGCCTAGAGAATGGCCTGCCAAAGACATATATATTCTAGTCTTGGAACCTGTGAATATGTTACCTCATGTGGCCAAAGAGATTTTGCAGCTGTAATTAAGTTAAAGATCTTGAACTAGGGCGATAGCCCAGACTAGTTGGGTGGGCCCAACATGATCACAAGTGCCCTTCCAAGAGAGAGGACGAAGGGTCAAAGTAAGAGGAGCAGATGTGACAGTGGAAGTGGAGGCTGGAGTGATGCAAAGACGCGGCCAGGAGCCCAGAAAGGCAGGCAGCCCCCAAGGCTGGGGGTCAAGGAAACAGAGTCTCCGGAAGGAATGCAGCTCCACCAACACCTTGGGTCTGGCCTGCAAGATCCCGCCTGGATTCTGAGCTCATGGCTATGAACTGTGAGATTAGTTGTTATTTTTTTATCCTTACCTGAGGACATGATTATTGAGTTTAGAGAGAGAAGAAGAGAGGGAGAGAAACATTGAAGAGAGAGAGAAACATCGATGGGTTGCCTCTCATATGTGCCCTGACAGGGAATTGAGCCCACAATCTTCCGGTCATGGGACGATGCTCTAACCAACTAAGCCACACTGGCTAGGGCTACAGTGGTGTTGTTTTCAGCTGCTACATTCGTTGTAATTTGTTACACAGCAATAGGGTACTGATACTGTCCTTAACTAGTTCATTCAAGAACAAGGGATTAAAGTTGACGGTTCCAGGTCAGACAGAAAGGAGAGGAAAGCATGGCCCGTCTGAGCCAGACAAGTGGAGTAGAAGAAAGAGCACCTGAGACCAGTGAGCAAGCAGCCCGACATACACAATACGACCCTGTCCCTCCGGGCCCAAGCTGAGGGTGGTAGGTGTTGGAAAGACTGAGGGGGCAGCTAAGAGCAGAGAGCTCTTCCTTCTGCTCACGTGGGAAGCCCCCAGAGGAGACCATCCTCAGCAGTCATCTCTCAGCTGCAGGGTTCGCTCGAGGCCAAGCCAAGTGCAGCGCCCCCATGTGGTGGGGAAGGAGGTCTTTGGTGCGGTGCAGAAGGCACTTGGAAATTTACTCATGGCCAGTAGAATAAGCAGATTTTTTTTTTAAATGAACAAGTTTTTTTAAAACTTATTTTCAAAAATCAGTAAAAACATTTACACAAGACATTCTGAAATTCTAAAGTCAGGTTTAGGCCGCGACTTCTGCAGGTTACCAGTCTGGACGCATCTGCAAAGGCTGTCTGCAAAGAGGCAGGCAAGTGGGGTGAATGTCTCCCCTTGGTTATTAAAATGGGCACACTATTATGATAAAATAATTGTAGTAACCTTTCTTTAACTGGAGAACCCTGAATAAATAGGCAACACAGATAACCGAGGCAAAAACCTACAGTTTCCTTTTTAAAAGCTATTTTATTTATTTTCAGAGAGAGGGGAAGGTAGGGAGAAAGAGAGGGAGAGAAACATCAATGAGTGGCTGCCCCCTGCACGCCCCCTACTGGGGACCTGGCCTGCAACCCAGGCATGTGCCCTGACTGGGAATTGAAGCAGCGATCCTTTGGTTTGCAGGCCAGCACTCAATCCACTGAGCCACACCAGCCAGGGCTAAACCTACAGTTTTCTGATGTCAGTATAGAAAATGCAAAAGTAGGGGTGATGAGAACAAAGACATCCTGGGGCCAAGCGGAGTGGGCAGAGCGCTCAGGTGCAGCCCCGGTGGGGCCAGGTGGGGCCAATGAGCAGGTGTGGAGTTGGGGCCCCAGGGCTCGCACGCACATTGTTGCAGGGGCCCATGCTGGCTTTGAGCACAGCTCATAGATAAAAATAAAACAACTGCTTATGTCAGGAAATTAATGGCCAGAGCCTTTTTATCTGCTCCTAATTGATCACTTTATGTAAAATATCTTACAGAATGCGTGAGGAGGGCCACATGGCTGAGAGGGAGCCCAGGTGCCAACGGCAAATTCCCCAGCTATAGATTTCAGATCCAGATGCGGCAGCGGTGGCTGCCGGGGCGTTTGTCACGGATGGCAGGGCTGGCAAAGGACACTGCAGGAACTGACATGCGGAGGGAGAACCCTGCTTTTCCTACCACCCCAAAATTTGTCTCATGTCCACATTTACACTTCCAAACTTCCCTTTTAAATAGATGCATATAGCATATTTTATGGAATTAAGGAAACCCTATTGTTGGAACTTTGACTTATTTCTATGTATTCATCATTAAAAAGCCAGACTGTATTATGTATCTGAGAAGTAAAAAAATTTCTCCACACCCAGAGGCCATCTTGGAAAGGAGGAAGTTGTGGGGAAAGGGGGAACAAAAAACAAAGAAAAAAAAAGCCTTGGCCATTGTGGCTCAGTTGGTTGGAGCATTGTCCCCTACACCAAAAGGTTGGAGGCTTGATTCCTGATCAGAGCACATACCTAGGTTGCAGGTTCGATCCCCAGTCGAGGTGTATATGGGAGACAACTGATCAATGTTTTTCTCTAATTAATGTTTCTCTCTCTCTCCCCACCCCCACCTTTCTTTCTCTCTAAAATCAATAAACATATTTTAAAAAGAAGAAAAGGAGTATGTGGGGCGATATGGAAGATTGAGCATTTACCCAAAACAGACCTGGCCATCCCAAAGAGACTGTTCCGACCACAGAGACGGAGCTACTGCTAAATGGCAGGTTGAAGGGTAACCTCTGTGCCTACTCTCTCTAGGGTGAAAGGAAGATTCCATCACTGGTAGAAAATGAGGAAGCAGCAGCTTATTCCCAGAAGTCGGCAGCGTGTGTCATCATTGTCATGTTGACTGGCGAAAATAACAAGAATGAGGGTGTGTGTAGGGGGGTGAGCCAGCCCTTTTTCTTGACTGTGACCTGCCAGGCTTGTGAGTGACCACAGGCTGAAGGGCTCGAGGTCGTGGCAGAATTACATCCTAAGAGCCAGGAGCACAGGATAGTTATCTTGAAGTTAGTATTTGATAACTTCAATGTCTGTAATTTTGGTGTCATTCTGTTTTCTGGGCTTTTTCTTTTCTTTTGGTTTTCAGTGATTTCTTCCTATACTGAATGCTGAAAATGTGTGAAAGAGAGTAGGAGCTCTAGATGACGTTACTGTCTTCTGGGCTAAGACTCTGCTACTTTTGGAAGGGAGGCAGAGCATCACCTGGATCCAGCGCTGTTGGGTCTCCTTACTGAGAGGTTGTATCATTCAAGAGTTTCAATTAAAAGCTTAGAGGTTTACAGGGTCCCTTCTACTTTACATGTCTACTTTGCCTTCAACTCATGTTTTTTTTTTTCTCTCTAGAATTTCGAGAAATCAAAATTTCTGCGTGGTTTGATCCTCTCCAAAGGCCCTTTCTTCTTTGATTCTCATTACTTAGCTCCTCACAAGCACAACCTTGGGGCAGAAAATGCCTCCAGAGGAGCTTGTGCACAGAACGTCCAGCTCATGGCTCACGTCCGCGCATTTCCCTTCTCTACACTGTGTCCCTTGGGTCTGCGGGAACTCAGCCTTGTCAAGGAAGCCTGCTTCCCTCATTTCTGTCTGATGCTTTCAAATGGTGGTTGTTATTTTAATCAGCTTTTATCACTGTTTTCAGTGGGAGGTTGTTTGATACTTCATCACAGTCAGAAGTGGAAGTACCCCTGCCCCAGCTGGGTGGCTCTATTTGTTGGAGCATCATCCCACGCACCAAAGGGTTGCGGGTTCGATCCCCAATTGGGGCACGTACAGAAGGCAACTGACCAATGTTTCTCTCCATCTCTCTCTCTCTCTCTCTCTCTCTCTCTCTCTCTCTCTCTCTCAAATCAATAAACATATCCTCAGGCGAGGATTAAAAAAAAGAGCTGAAGGTATTCCTGTGTTTGATTTTTAATTGATTCAATATGGAGACCCATTAAAAATTCAAGATGAAAACTGTGAAATATTTTGCGTCACTTTTATGGATGTTTTTATTGTTCTGCCTTTGCACTTTGGAGGTGTAAGTGCACGCAGCACAGCGTGCAGATCTTAAATGTCCAATTAGTTTTGACATGTGTGCACCCCCGTGTAACTGTCATTGTATCTTAAATGGGTTTTCTGTATATTACCTGACTTAATGAGCACTAAAATAGGTCTGGCATGATAGTCAGGATTCATAAATCAAACACGTTTTTGTGCTTTGGAATTTCACGAGGTTTATTTAAGGTGCTGTGGGAATTCCTGTTTGACTACAGCTCCCCCTACACTGAGCATGTGCCTTGCCTGCTCTGAGATTTACAAATATCTTCTGGATGAAAGTAAATTCCTAGCTCTATTTTAAAAATTAAGGTGCTCAAGTCTTTGCCTTCCACAATAAATAACACCAAGTCTGGCAGTTTTGTCTGAGTTATTTTTAAACCACTTTTTATTATAAAGGTAAATCATTTTTATTGTTCAAAGATGGAAAAATGTAGAAAGCGTTCCCCCAAATTTCCTCACCAGTAGCTCTAGTCTAGATATAACCATTGTTTATAGTTTGGTATGTACACCTCCTGCATTTTATGCACATATAATTTTTAAATAAAATATTGTCATACATTTTTATAAATGGTTTTTCCCTTCAAACTTACCAGTAAAATTTAAACAGACAAAAATCATGTCCACAATTATACTTTTTAGGCTTTCCTTTTAATAGATATATATAGTGTATTTTATGGAACTTTAAAAACCTTATTGTTGGAACTTTGGATTATTTCTATGTTTGCTACTAAAAACCACACTTACACATCCCCAAAAAGGACAAAATTTCCCAATCTACTAATTACTTCCTTAGGATACATTTGTTTCCATGAAATTGCTTAGCCAATGTTATACACATTTTTTTGCAGACTTATTTTTGTTTTATATCGCAAGATTTCCCATGAGAAATTCTTTGCCAATTTGTATTTCATCAGCTGCCCAAGAGAGGTGTTAATCTTCCTCACCTCACCAACAAAGGCAGAAAATATGTCATTGTTGTTTTCATTTGTATTTCTTTTGTTATTATTGAAGTTGGGCCTTGTTTTGTTGTATGTATTCACAATACGTATGTGTTCCTTTTTCTAATACCTGTGTCTTTCTATTTCTTTCTTGTTGGACTGCTCCTGTTTCTTCTTATTGATCTGCAACAACTGTTTATATATTAACCTCTGGGCTTTCATTCTGTCCCATTTTCCACTGGCCTTCTGGTTGTGTTTGCTGTAGCATTTCCGAGGAAGCATTGCAGGTCCTTGCTGCAGAACCCCCAAAATAGGATGGAAAGTGGGACGGAGAGTGTGAGAGAGCTGAGGCTGGAGCGTGAGGCATGGGGCAGCCCACCAAAGGCCCAGGAGACTCTGTCACAGGGGGAGGGATATAAAAATACCGGGGGAGTGAAGTCTTCGGGTTTACCTTACTAGGTGGGAGCTATGAGAGCGACAAAGGGGGTGTGGCTAAGATCCAGACTTCTGGCCTCAGTGGTGAGGTAGAGAGTATAGTGCCTTGGCTGGGGGAAGGTCGCCAGCTGGGAGGTGCCTAGAAAGAGGCTGATGAGCACTTGAGTTATTGTCTTTGTAGTATCTGCAACGCAACGTGCAAGTGCGTGTGCTTGGCTGTCAGAGTCCCACAGCTGAAGAGAGTCTCTGGCACACCGTCGGTCAAGTTTTGTTGAAATGAACTCATTGACCATACTTATCAAGTATGATGTTCTCGTCTTTGGTGCCTTTTGACCTCCATGCCTGGTGCCAGCAGCCTCACAACAAATTTAATAATCTCAGTGCTGCTTCTCCAGAGTCCGCAGATCCCAAAGAGAAGCTATGTTCTAGTTGGGGGGGGGCGGGGAACAAAGGTACAGGGCCTGTTGGGTGGGTGGATGTCAGGGTGGAAGAAGAGGGAGGTGATGGAGGGAGGCATCTGAACAGAAAAGCATGTAGGTAATTCAGAATGCAACGTTCTTAATGCTGAGGTTCCCAATAGTCGCAGCTATTATTAAGCTCACATTTGGGCTCATTCTACCCATCATTCACCACCCACTGGTGGCTGTACTGGATTGTGATCATGTTAGAGCTCCCTGAGCAATGACAATGTCTCCGTTGCACGTGGAATGGCCTGACTAGGACTCTCAGGAGGGTTAGTCCCTGTAGAATAGATTGCTGTGTCAGATCTTGGAGATTCATAGAGTGTATGGGTGCATCTGGCCTCCATCCATCCATCCTATGAACAGACCTGAAGATTCTGTAGCCCACTAAGCAAGATTTGTGGTGGGTGCTGAAGAGGGTCAGAGGTGGGAGGGAGGAATATGGTCTACCCCCTAAGGAAACTTTGCATCCTGCTGGTCTTTCACACTACGTATCTGTTCTTTTTCATTCACACTTAAAACATTATCGGGCACTGACGTCGTGCCACACCATGCCAGGCACAAATGGTTCAGAGGTGAATACAACACAGCCCTTGCTCTGGTGAAGCCAATAGGCACAGGGAAGCTTACAATTCAGTGCTGTCGTTGCTATAAAGATGCACAAACAAAGTCCTGTGGGCTGCAAAAATGGCTGCAAAAACTCTTGAGTGTTGGGCCTTCCCAGAGAGAAGGTCTATACAATGCAGACCTTGACGGTGAGAGGGACTTACTTCAGCAGGGGGAAAGTGTGGAGCAAGAATCCATCAACAGAAGCATGGAAGATTCCTGACAGCCAGTGCCCGGGGGCAGAGGGTGCTCGCAGGAGAGGGCAGGACTGAGAGTGGAATGTTAAAAGCGTACAGCTGGGGACGAAGGGGTGGAAGCCACGTGTGTGCATTTTCTGCTGACAAAAGAAGTCCTGCCCTGGGTCATCTCAGGTTTTTTGTACAGAAAGCTTTAGAAGACTGTGCGAAGTAGACAAGGCATAGAGGGCTACTTCCAGTCCTTTAACAGCCAGCGGCAGTAGAAACCAGAGAGCTCGTTCTGTTAGCATTTCATGCCATTCATTATCATCATCACCTATTTCCACAGCATCCGTCTTTATGGAAGCCAGTCCCTAGTCAGTGGCAGGTAGAAGAGGCAGAGGTTAATCCAAAGGCGGAGTCCTTGGGTCTGTACGTTTGTCATTTAAGAGGGACGGCCTGGGTGGAAACCCATGAGGAGAATTAGTGAGATAGACAACATTTTTGCCAATCCAGCGATAGCTATTGGCCTTTGCCAGGCACCTTTACTGTGTTTGCAGCACAGCGCAGTGGCTTTCACACCTTTCTGACCGTGACCCAAGCTAAGAAATGCATTTTCTGCTGTGACTCAAACCCATACAAAAATTTCACCAAGTACTATTGGGAAGCAGTCTGATATTTTTATATCCTCTTTTATTATTTAAAAAAAATTGCTGGTCACTGACCCTCTAAATGGATTTCATGACACACAGCTGGGTTATAACTTTCATCTTGAAAATCCCTGTCTCCCCGTGTCTTTGAGGGGGAGACATGAGTGTAGGGAGGGGAATGAGGTGGCATATGGGGAGTGGAAGACCGAGCATGTCTGTTGTGAGGGGAGGAGGCACGAGCACTCCCTCAGTAAATTCCTGGGTGGGAAGAGGGAAGTGAAGGATGGGGGCGCTTCATTAAGAAGGAGGATGTATTTGCTCCAGATGAGAAGGCAGTGTTTTGATATCTAGTAATGGTATGGAGTAGCATTGATGAACCTGTTTTGTGTGGAACATTTTGATATAGTAATAGGTACCCTTAAAAAATTTGCTGAGTGGCGAAATAAGTTTGGGAAATGCTAAAATGTATGTCTCCGATATAGATGGCCATGAAGCATATTTAAAGGGCTGAAAACACCTCTAGAAATAAAGTAATTTTTCCCCTTGTTTAAAACTGAGAATTTAATCTATGAAAGGGCCTTTTCTGTTTGGGGGAGCCCCTATGGCCATCTTGCAGAGCAGTGTGGGAAATGCAGGTAAAGATAGGTATCACCGAAGAAGGCAAAGCAGAGGGTACAGAGACAAGAGGGAGAGAGGGGGTTATGTCCACAGGGCCTCTCTCCTTGTGAAGGGCCTAAACCAGGCAAACCTTTTCTTTTTTTTCTCAAAAAATTTTTAATATTATTTTATTGTTGTTCAGGTACAGTTGTCTGCATTTACCCCCCACCACTCCCCAACCCCAGCCATCCCTACCTCCCTCCCCTGCTTCCACCCCCCTTGGTTTTGTCCATGTGTCCTTTATAGTTGTTTCTGAAAACCTTTCCCTCTTCCCCCCTATTATCCCCTTCCACCTTCCCTCTGGTTACTGTCATATTGTTCTTAATTTCAATGTCTCTGGTTATATTTTGCTTGCTTGTTTGTTTTGTTGATTAGGTTTCACTTAAAGGGGAGATCATATGGTATTTGTCCCTCACTGCCTGGCTTATTTCACTTAACATAATGCTGCTCTCCAATTCCATCCATGCTGTTGCAAAGGGTAGGAGTTCCTTCTTTCTTTCTGCTGCATAGTATTCCATTGTGTAAATGTAGCATAGTTTTTTGATCCATTTATTTACTTCTGGGCACTTAGGTTGCTTCCAACACTAAGACCAGGAACAAGACAAGGATGTCCGCTTTCACCGATCCTATTCAACATAGTATTGGAAGTCCTAGACACAGCAATGAGACAAGAAAAAGAAATAAAGGGCATCCAAATTGGAAAGGAGGAAGCAAAACTGTCATTGTTTGCAGATGACATGGTAGCGTACAAACTTTTTCTGTAAAGGGCTGGCCAGTAAAGATTTTGGGCTTTGCAGGGGTTCTCTTGACTGCTCAACTCTGCCACTGTATTGTGAAAGTGGTGTAGAAAATTCACACAGGCGTCAGCAGGCTGTGCTCCAATCCACCTTGTCTATGGACACCGACATTTCACTTCCATCTGATTTTCCTGTGTCATGGCATCTCACTGGTGTTTTTACATTTCCCCAACCATTTGAAATTGTAAACACCCTTCTTGGCACACAGGCCATAGAAAACCTGGCCCCTGGCTGAGCTTGGTTTGTGGGTCAGAGACCAGGCCAGTAGTCACTGGTCTAAATTTTTATGTGCTTGCTTCTTTACAGCTCCAGGGATAGTCCACAGTAGGTAGGATGTTCCTTTTCTGTTCAGGCTGCATGTCACACCCTACTGAAGTCATCCTAACCCTGGGAGAAGTCCTCCCATGTCTAACCTGTTTGTGCACTAAGGATTTCTGCTATCAGTTCCATTGCTAAGAGACTGTGGGGCTTAGCCTAGGGACCCTTCAGGCACCTTCCTTGACCCCACAGTGGTTTTAGGGTCCCTCCTCAGTCTTTCATCCACCATGGGAGTGTCTCTGTCTGACTCCTCTTCCCCTGCACCCCCATATCTGACCACTGCTCTGACCAACAGCTACTCAAGGCTGCTGCTTCTCAAAAATCTCTACTAGAGTCCACAGAAAAATTATCTGGAGTCTCAAATCTTAACATAAATAAATTTTAATTTTTCATTCTACTCCACACCACTTACTCTAACATGAAAAATAATGTGTTTTCCTCCTACAAAAGTATTCTAGTAAAATTGGTGCTCCAGGGAGGGCCCCACTTACCTGGTTTGAATACCATCTCTTCCTATGACTTTTCTTCTGGCCATGATGCCAGCCCAGGTGGCTCCCTTTAGAAAACTTTCATGACCTTGTAAGCTGATGTGCCCGCTATTCCTATGGATTATGGCATTTAGATTGATGTATTATGACACATTTAAGCATCTTGTTTGCTCAGTTCTATTGTAAGCCCCTGGAGGGTAGAAGCCGTGATTTATATTCTTTGCATTATAACGTCCAGCAGCAACAGATTCTAACGTGTTCCCTCATGATCCTTGGATCTTGATGCACACCAGGAGTAGAAGTCCAAACACTCTGCCCACTGCATGTTGGCATTGGGATCGCCAAAGGAAACACAGTGCAGTCAAGCCCTGGATGGAACAATGTTTCACTCATGTAGAGAGAGACCAAATCAGCTCCAATAGTGCATGTTGGTCCCCCATGCCTGGCAGGGATCCCTGGCTCCAGCAGAAGGACCCTGTCTTATTTCTCTGGAGTCTGAACTACTGAAAGCTGGCAGGGTCAGGTGGTGGTGGTGCATGAGGGCCATGGACACACAGACTTAAACAGAACACAGGAGCACCCATTGAGTAAAAAGGGAAAGATACTCCCACACGAGGTGACTCGCTCTGTCCAGGTGCACAGGGGCCGTAGTGCTCAGTGCAGAAGCATTCCAGGCCCATGGCTTGGAAGACTGCGCACATGTGACTGCCCTCTCAGCGAAATGCCGAAAAGACCTCACAACTGTGAGTGCATGTCTCCAACAACTCAGAGGTGTGAAAGCCAGTCTTTTGAAATGGTATCATTGGGAAGGACTGGGCCTCTGTCCCCAGTCTCTGTGGGAGAACAGAATCCTAACTCGGGTAATTACCAGCCAGCAGACACGGCTGGCCACATTGAACTGACCAACCCTTTGTCATTGTCACTTCCCTGACTCTACTGAGCCCCTATTCACCCCCTTCCTATTCCTTCATTTCCCCGTTAAAATGCCCAGTCACCTCTGCGTAGAATAGAACAGTCACCTCCTTCCTCTACTGTCAGTAGCTACCAGGTACAATCTGGTTTTAACTCCTGTCAAGAGGTAGGTGTCACGTGTACATCCAGTGTTGCTGCCACTCCATTCACACACGGCAATTGCAATGCCCCGTCTGCACAGAATTCCCGTGGACCCTGATGTGTGGGAGTTCAGCAAGACTCAAAGTGAGAACAACCCGTGACTCGCAGCCCCATGTGGCCACGCTTTCCATGCAAACCGGAATGTTGAACACAGAAGGAAGGCAATGGGTCTCTAAGGAACATGGAAGACTGAAGAGCCTTATGATGTCCTTTTCACCTGAGTGATATCAGAGCAAGAGGTGACCAGTAGAAATGTCTTTCAGAAGACCCGGGAGGTGTTGGTAAAAATGAAGGTGGTAGGAGAAGAGATCTGAATTTTCTCCCAAAGTTAAAGGAATTTCAGCCTTTGAGATTGAATATCAAGGGTCAGAGAGCCTCCAGCTGTCTGGAGGATGTCTGGGCAGTTAAGCTTGGAGGTACAATTGTGTCATAATGCCCAGGAGGAGGGAGAATATTCTTAGAAGTCAGTTGTATTATAACAACAATGGCTGCTGAAACAACCCTTAGAATAAAAGTTCATTTCTCACTTTCCAAAATAGGTATTCCTGTTGATGAGCAGTTGGCTGGCTCTCCTCCAAGTGGAGAGGAAGGGACATGGATTGCTTCCTTCCTGTGGCCCCATTGCCTTTATCACTCAGCTCTCCTGCTGGTGTGGTCCTTTGCATTAGTCTGTAGAAGGGGAAGAGGTTCTTATGGGTCAGGACAGGAAATGACACATTTCTGCTCACCTTCTATTGGCTAGAACCCAGTCATATGGCTCCAACAGCAAAGGAGCCTGGGAAATGTAGTCTTACCTGTGTAGTCAGGAAGAAAGGAGAATGGGTTTGATGAACACCAGTCAAGAAGAAGTAGGAAAGGCATTCCAACAGTGGGGACAGCCTAAACAAAGGCATGGAGGGGAGATATTGTGGTGAAGCAGGGAACTGAGAGCCATCTGCGATTGTCACAAGTACTGGCCGAAAGAAGAGGGTATAGATGAAATGCCTGCAGTAGAGAGCTCAGCTCCCCCTCTTCCTGCACCACGCATAGGACTAGAGATGGTGGGATCATTCAGTGTGAAGAGAATGGGTGGAAGGTTCTCTCGTCTCTTCCCTGCCTTCACAGCAGTAAAATCCATAATACCAGAGTGGGTGTGGAGAAGAAGAGGCAAGGAGCAGGGTAGTCAGGCCTGAAGCTGCTTTGTGCCCACACTCCTGGGCTGCGAGTGGCCCTGTGCTTCCAGACAGCCCAGCATCTCAGTCAGCTGGGCAGAGGCCAGGAGGTGACGCTCCGGGTAAAAAGAATTGACATTTGGTTGGTATATTCTTTGTCCTCTTTCCCCCAAGAGCTTCAGATGTCCCAGTGGATGACTGGACACAAAAAACGGTGGCAAGTTCAGGCTTTCACATGACTACAAGTGGGCACATTGCATGAACTTGTTATGTCAGGCACACCTGCCTCAATCCCAGTGACTTTCTCAGGTGTTTGCTGTGCAGTTTTAGCTCCTCTTTCAAATGCCTAGAGAAAGAGCCCAGAGCCTTCTGGGGAAACTCTGACATCCTCCTAGGCACATGCTCCAAGGCTGGGGTGTGGTGTAGCAAAAGGTGAAGAACCCACCATCTGCATTAGTGAAGACTAGCCAAGCAGCTGGCTTCTGTCTGCCAGAGTTTGACAAATCAGTTGATCTATCACGCTGTTCCCTGGGTTTCCTGAGAGGAAGCGCTCAGCAATCCTGTACAAATATATCTCAGTACTGAGCTTGAGTAATAGACAGAGGGTTATCAGCAATCGGATGAGAAAGGAGCCTTTCTCTAACATCACTTCTCAGCGCTAAATTGCTCTCATCCACACTGTAAAGGAAGAAACTTTAACCTGTGTAGCCTCTTTATGCTCAGAATCCCTTGTCTAGTGATGCTATCCCTGTAGTCCTTCGAAGGCTGCACAAAGTGCATGGCCAAGGGACACTCGTGATGCCACCCCCTTCCTTCCACACCCCCCTCTCTTCCCTGCGTCTCCCCAAAGACCATCCATGGGTTCTGATGTTAAGTTCACTGAAGAACTTCGGGAAAGCCTCAGTCTGGTATGCCAGGAGAACGGTGCAGTCTGTATTTGGGTGTCCATGAGCTCTTGTCTCATAGTTATCTCTGCTGTAGTGTCCACGGGTGCCTGGTCCTCTGTTTCTGCTCAGGGACATATACGAGGCTCTTACTTCAGTAGTCTGATTACCAGAAGGAAAACGGGTTTTCTGCCTTTGTTTTCCATTATAAAAATAGAATATATTTATAGTTAAAAATTAAAATGATACAGAAGGTAGGGAGAAGTTAGAAGTTTCCCTCTAGTAATCCTCAAGCAAAACCACCGACACGATTTTTGAGAGGCTCTTTCCTACCTTTTTCTAGTCACATGCACACGTATTCCCTATGCAGGCCACACACGTGTGTACACACACACTTGTTTGTTGTGTTCCAAAGTGGTAGCATTCTCTGCGTACTGTCAGGAGCTTCTCTTTTTCATTTCAATGTTGTGTAATTTCCCATCGATCTATATCTGCTGTTACTGTACAGCAGGCCAGTGTATATTGTAATATTTTTAAATTATCCAATTATATTGATAGATATTTAGCTTGTTTCGAGGTTTGTTTTTTTTTTTTAACTTCTACATGGTGAAATAAGCACATTTCAGGGGTATTAAAAAAAATAAATGACCTATTTCCTTGCTTGTCTCAAGGCAGAGGGACCATGATGTGTAAGTTATCTTTCTGTTACCTCATCACCTGGTAGCAAACACTGCGGCCCCTCCAGGTGCGCACATGGAGACCCTCCCTGGCCTTGTGCTTCTCCTACCTCCTACATGGTTCCTCCTTCAGTTTCTCTGTCCTCCACCCTGCAGCCAGAGAATCCTTCCAAAACCAGTTCTTCTTTCTTGCCTGTACTTAAGTAACTTTTCTTAAGCACAACCTGGAAGGGCCATGCTCAGAAGCTTCCGGTGTCTCTCCTTCATCAGAGTAAGTCCAGTCCACCCACTCTCTGCTTACTCTATGGTTGATGGGAGTGGACTTGCCTTATAACCCTCACGGCTTATTATCTACATCACTGGAAGGTTAAGTTCAGATTGTTTGGTTTCCTTTCTCTTTTCCTTTGGCATATTGGGTCGTCTTCCAGGCTCCATCTCTTGAAACATGCTCTACCTGTGGAAGCTGAGTGTGAATGGGAACATTAGTGGAATTCATTCTTGGTACGAACTTAGATTTTGGGGGAAAGCATTTCTCATTTTTAAGTCACCCAAGAATCACTTGTAAATTATGGTTGGTATTGGAAATGACCCTCATTCATTTAAGCAAAATAAAAAAGGAAGAAACATCACAGAAAGAGGAGCTAGCTCAATGGATCAAAGAAAAGACTGACCAACCCAGCACTGGAAAGTAGACAAACTTCAGTTGAAGCGTGGTCAACCGTGGACAGTGCCACTGGAATGTCTGCTATGCCATCACTCCCTCTGCAATTAAAATTCCCTGGAGAGAGGGAATTGGTCTAGGGTGGGGGTAGGGAGAGGGGGAAGGCTAGGGGAGTGAGGTGGGCTGTAGACTTGGCTTGGGGGGCTGCATGTTGATTTGTCACGCCAGGAGTAATGGGAGAAGTTCAGTCTATTTTGGTCTACTAGGGCCACCATAACAAGATGCCACAGGCTGGGGCTTAGACAATGGACATTGATTTTCTCATGGCTCTGGAGGCTGGAAGTCCAACATCAAAGGGCTGGAAGGCTTAGTTTCTCCTGAGGCCCATCTACTTGACTTACAGATGGGTACCTTCTTGCTGTGCCCCCACATGGCCTTTTCTTGGTGTGTGGGTCTCTGTGGTGTCTCTTCCTCTTTTTATAAGAGTGCCAGCCTTGACCTGGCAAGGTGGACTGGTTGGTTGGAGAATTGTCCTGTACACCAAAAGGTTGCAGGCTGGATTCCTGGTCAGGGCACATACTTAGGTTGAAGGTTTGATCCCTGTTTGGGGTGTGTATGGTAGGCAACTTATCGATGTTTCTCTCTTACATCGATGTTTCTCTCTTTCTTTCTCTGCCCCTTTCTTTCTCTCTAAAATCAATAAACATATTTTTAAAAGAAATGCAAAGGAGGAGGTGGCATTGAAAGGCAGTAGCACACTGAGGTTGGGGTATATATTCCTCTGGCTCCCCCCGCCGGCTAGGTAGCAGCCAAGTTGGCAGTGGCTACAACCCTTATTGAAGGTCATAGCTTTATCTGGGCTCCTTCCCTGGAGTTCCAATGAGTGCTCTTTGCTCTTGTCAACTCTATGGTGCTTCTCTATGCCTTTTTAATCTGTCCCTTTATGACACTCTCCAATTTCCCCAGTTTGATGAGCGGCTGGTTTGCTTCCAGAATCTTGACTGACATAGTAATCAGTACTGGGAGAAGAGTCCCGTGCCACTGGGGAGTGCGTGGATGACCTCCTCCCTGGGAGGAGAGGGAAGGGGATGAACACTGATGACCCTTGGCCTGCTCTTGGCCCAGTTCTTGTCCCTGGTTATTTTACCACTCCTCAAAAGTGTCCTGAGAACTAATATGCTCCACTGGCAGAAAACTCTCATTAGTTCCCTACTGTGTGGGATAAAGATTATATTGCTAGGAAAAGCCAAGTAGATGCTGCAAAATAATAAGCTCAAAGTGATGAGGCATCCCTGGAGGAACTGTGAAGATTAATGTCATCATCAGAGACTTGGGAGAGGTGGGGTGGTTATTCCTACTACGTCTCCATTTAACTAGTCTGTTTGGCAGGTGCAGAAGCCAGATGGGTCTTAGAGAATAATTATGGAATGTCCCAGACTTAACCAGATGGTTATGGCAATCACAGCAGAGGTATTGGATGAGGTATCTTTATTGGATCAATTTAATAACCACTTCTGGCACCTGGTTTTTACCTACTCATGTGCAAATGCTCTCAATAGACAGGTGGGTAAGTTGGCTGTCAGGCACTATCCTTCCTTGGAGACACTGACGTTTGTTCAATGAGCCCATGTGGAGAGTGGCAATAGAGACAAAGATGGGGGCTTAACCTGGACTTCCCATCACCAAGGCCGACTTTGCCAGAGCCACTACTGATTGCCCAACTTTCCAACAGCAGAGGCCAACTCTGGGTCCTACTAGAGCACCATTCCACAAGGTGGGCCGTGACTTGTCCTCACAGGAACAGATGCATGTCCCAGATACACATTTGCCTTCCTCTCCCAGAATTCTCCTGCTGGCTTTCCCATATGAACTTACGAATGCCTTATCTATTGACATGGTATCTCACAAAATGTCACAGTCATCTAAGACAATTGCTTGGTGGTGAAGTGTGCGTGGCAGTAGGCTTTTGCCTTTGGCATTCAATCCTCTCCCCTATCACCCAGAAGCAGATGGCTTGCTAGCTTATTAGAATGGCCTGATGAAGATGGTTCCGTATGAGTAGGTGCTTTAAACCAGCAGCCAATATCTGGTGCCATGTTCCCTGTAGCCAGAATTCATGGGCTTAGGAACCAAGAGAAATGAGAGTGGCTGGAGTCATGTTTGCTGTTATCCCCATCTTGAGATCCATACTCTAAGCAGAAATGTTCTACCAGAAAACTGAGTCACAGTTCAATTAAATTGGGAGCTGGCCCTCCTCCCAGGCCATTGTCAGGCTCCTCCTGCCACTGAACTAACACATAAAGAGGGTGGGGAGTGATCACTGGGCTGGCTGGCGTGATGGATACAGTGAACTTGTCAAACCGACTTCTGAAAATACTGGAATAAATTCACAACCAGCTGAAACAAATGTTTAAACAAACTGAAGTCATCAATGTACCACAAAAGGAAGTGGTTAAATGTAAAATACTTCATCAATGACTTCTTCAAAGAAGCAGCAGGTAAAGTCCCCAGTGTCAGTAGGGAGTTACCCTAGTCCCTCTCCTGCGAAGGAAGGATCTGCCATGACGTCCTCTCAGCCTGGCACACGTTTCTTTGGAATCTGCGAGGCTTCCCTGGCCACCTTTGTAATTTTCTCTTCATATTCTACATCATCTTTATTCATAGCCGTACCAGGGTTTAATGATTGGCCCCTAAAGTAAACATCATGCCAAAAACATACAGGCTTTAGCCAAGACTAAAACAATTGCCAGAAATTCTTGTTTGGGGAAGAAGGCAATATTTTTTCCTACTGGCATCAAAATTCTGCTGCTCTTTATCACGGGATATGTTAAGCACCGTGGTTCTGCAATAGCTGGGCACTGATTTGCCATCAGTGGGAATGATCACTATATCCCTGATCACTAGATTCTCTGGTCTGCTGAGTATTGGTCTACCGGATATTGTTATTGAGATCCAATAGTGTCAAGGTCATGAGATCAGGAGTGGTGAAGCAATATCATCAAGGGAATAGCATGGTCTAGAAGCTGGGTTATTGTACATAACGGGAGACAGGTAGCTTGGCAAGGGGAAGATCTGGCTGTCCTTTGCGTGAGGGTACACAGGAGCAGCCAGGGATTCTGCAAAGCTGCGTTAGGAACCAAGGGCAGAGGAAATCTGTGATGATACCAGTTGCTGTAAAATTTTGGTGTTTTTCCCTAGAATGCAACCTGTAGGATGTGCAGACACCCACCATGATTCTCTTTGTCACCCTGCTTTTACCACAAGTAATAAAGTTCTTTGTCTAAGAACAGGGATTTTATATCTTTGGTCAGCATCCATCATATAATAACAGGCTAGCTTATTCACTTCTAAGTAGAGTAAAACCCCAAACCTTTCACAACTCTTGACGCACAGATGAGGGGAAACAAATTTTCAGTGATTACTGAAAGCATTAAACTTTAAAACTAGCACAAAGACCAATCACCACTACATTTTAAAAAATTGAAATAAATTCTAGCCTTCTTCAAATGTTTGTTTGGTTGGTTCTTATAACCTGGAAAGAAAACTAAGCATATCCTCATCTAATTCCCAAGCCTAGTTTCAAATATATTATCTGGGCAATGGTGTTGTCCAAGGACCAGTTGTAGAGACATTAAGACCTGGGCTTGAATGTGAGCTTTGAGCCTTATTTCCCTCACATATAAGGCAGGGGGAGTAACACCAGATTTTTGAAGTGTTGCTTCATGGGTCAAGTGAGAGCGCATGTGGTGCCCAGGTGAGATATTGTGGACACCTCACAAAGGTTGGTTCTCCTCTCCCCTCTGCCCACTCTAACACACGGGAAGACTTAGAATGGGCTTTCAGTTTTTGCATAGACTTTGGTTATGTTTTTACTCAAATCAGTGACATTCAGTATTAAGTTTGCCATTTCAATGCTTTAGAGGAGATTCAACCATTAATCAATTTTCATATTCCTCCCTCAAGGGTTCAGCTACTTATAACTGATAACGAGGATAATATTTTTAATAGTAATTACAACTGGTGATGGGGCACTTACTATGTACCAAGAACTTTAACAAGATCTTTACATATAACATCTCATTTAAACATCATAATCATAGAATGAGTTATTTACAGGAGGAGACTGAAGTTTAGGAAGATTAAATATTTTGTCCAGCTTCATAGGGTTGATAATATCCCTGTCAGTTTCCATTTTCACCTGCAACAAATTACCACAAATTTAATGGCTTAAAACAACCTGTTTTTGTTATCATACTGTCCTCCATTCTGGAGGAAGTGGGCCTCATTGGTCTAAAGTAAAGGTGTGGGTAGTGCTACACGTATTTCTGGTGCCCCCAGGACAGGGTCCATTTCCTCGCCTTTTCCAGCTTTTAGAGGTCACCCACACTTCTTGGCTCGTGGCCTTCTTCTATCACCAAAGCCAGCAAAATTGGCCGAGTCCTCACACTGCTGTCTCTCCTCCAACTTGTGCCTCCATTCTCCACTTTTAAGACCCACGTGATTTCATTGGGCCCACTGGGATACTCCATGATAATCTCCTTTCAAGACCAGCTGATGAACAATTTTAACTCCACCTGCACCATTAGTTCCCCTTTGCCAGGTAGCCGGACACGTTCACAGGTTCTAGAGATTAAGACCTGGAATTTGTAGAAACCATTACCTGCCTTCCACGACACTGTCCTGGTTACCCACTCCAGCTCTGATCCTTGGTGAACTTGCTCCTGACCCTTGGACTTGGCATTTGACCCCAGCTTACCCCCTCTGCACCCTCTAGAGGTGCAGGCTACACTCCCAGCCTCGGACTCTGTAGGCTCTTGGTACTTCCGCTAGAATGGCTCAGTCCCAGACACATGTGCCCATATTCACAGATACACATAACTTTCCTCTAGGAAACTTGGAACATCATGAGCCTCTCAAACTGCTCACTTGTTACACACCTGTGGAGCCCCAACTGCTTGCCAGAAATAAAAGTTAGCCCCTGCCATCTGATGCTCACAGACAGACGGAAGACGGGCAGGCAAACCAGTGGTCACAGGACCTTATAAAATGCACAGGGTACTGTGGGGGACAGAGAGGAGTGGGCGGGAAGGAACTTGTTAGGGAAGGGTTCAAACAGCACCTGACACCTGACCTAAGGCCCAGGAGGAGTTATTTAGGCAGAGAAAAAGGGGTGGACTGCAGGCAGAAGCAGCACTATGTAGAAGGAGAACCCATCCTTCAACAAGAGCACTGTTTTGGATATACAGGCCCTATCCTTTTTTGACTGAGCCCATTCTATGATTATTGTATTTTTCTATAATCACAGCCATACCTCAGAGGCAAGAAGAGTAAGCAAAGCTCTTTGCCATCATGCTAAAATATCTAGATAATAACAATAACCTTGATTTTGAAATGGCAAGCAATTTTCAGGATATCTTTTACAGCATTGTTTAAAATGGGGAATACTGAAAAGAATCTAAATTTGCAACAATTGGGAATTGGGCAAACAAACAATGACAAAATCATACAGTGGAATATATTTTCAGTTATAAAAATGATGCTGTGGAGGATAGACAATAACTTGGAAAGATATTAAAACACATTATTAAGTGAAAACAGCCAGTTATAAAACATATGCATTTGATTAGATTTTGCCAGAAAATGCCCACCCACACTGAGTCAGTCGCCTATCACCCAGCTGATGAAGGACGTACACCCAGCTGCCAGAGCCAGCCATCTCAGCACGGAAAGGGAACGGCATTTCAGGTTTTCTTTTCCTTTGGATTATCTCTATTTCCATGGTATTTTTTTATGTTGACTATTTCTTGCTTTATTTTAAATCTTCATCTGAGGATATGTTTATTGATTTTTTTTTTTTTTTTTTTTTTTAGAGAGAGACACACAGAGAGAAAGAAACATCCGTCAGCTGCCTCCTGAGCACCACCTGGGCCTGGGACGTTTGGTGCAGGGGACGACACTCCCACCGCTGAGCCACCCAGCCAGGGCTGCTTCTTACTCTTTGACATAAGAAAAACAAATGTTATAGGAGAAAGAGTGCACTAATTCAGAGATGGGCTGGAGTTTCCAGCTGCCCCCAGGCTGAGCTCCGATGATGCTTCTGGCTTTCAATCTACCTCCCACACTTCCCCAGAGCACAGCCAGGTGGTTTTTTTTTTTTTTTTTTTTAATCTTTTTATTGTGAGGTGTCCCTCTCTGGCTCATATATAGAGCCTGAAACCAACTCATGCCTGTGTCTGAGCCCCAAATTGGACCCACCTCCCCGAATTCACATAGTTACAATATAAGGTTTTTCTCTAAGTCACGAGTTGGACCATGCAGGCTGTACCAGGCTGCACCAACTTTGTGATTGGCAGGGACTGTTTACAATACGTACATACACATAATGTAGCAAACTTCCAGCCTATAAAGGGGGTACAGCTAATTGCCAGCTGTCCTTTATTAATGCTCTTAGCATTTTTTTCTTCATACCTAGATCAATTTCCTGAATTACATTACCTGCTTCTGGCTCCCAGCAATGTTATATAAACAGGACTGTGAATTTTTGTATATTAAAACTTATATTTAAATAAAATTTCAATAGTTGAGATGTTAATGTTTGGGGAAGTAATTTTTATAGTGATAGCTTTATTCCTTAATGTTAAAAATTACATGTGTATAATTACTTTAAAGCTGCTTCTAAAAAAACTTCTCATTTTTCTCTTCACTTCCCTATTCATTTCATTTACTGACCATATCAGTCAGAATAACAAAAACAAGATTTAATTTATCTGGTTCAGCTGAGGAGTGTAAAGGAAGGATGGTTCTGTGTGTTGAGCATCCGTCCTCCTAGGGTCCCTCTGTGGGAGCCCTAACTCTCAAGGTGATGGTGTACACAGGAGGCGCCTTTTCAGGTGATTATGTCACGAGGTCGGAGATCTCATGAATGGAATTAGTGCCCTTGTCTCTAAGAGAGAGCCCTCACCCCTTCCACCATGTCCGGTTACAGCCAAAAAACGAACCAACCAACCAGCCATCTAGGAAGTGGGCCCTCCCTACAGAATCTGCTGATGCCTTGCTCTTGGCCTTACCAGCCTCTGGAACTGTGAATAATTAGTATCTGTGGCCCTGGCTGGCGTAGCTCAGTGGATTGAGTGTGGGCCTGAGAACCAAAGTTGTCACCAGTTTCATTCCAAGTCAGGGCACATGCCTGGGTTGTGGGCCAGGTCCCCAGTGAGGGACACGCAAGAGGCAAGCACAGATTGATGTTTCTCTCCCCCTCTCTCCCCCTCCCTTCCCCCTCTCTGAAAAATAAATAAATAAAATCTTTAAAAAATTAATTTCTGTGAATGCAGCCACCCAGTTTATAGTTTTTTTTAATGGCAGCCTGAGCTGACCGAGCCAAATTGTTTACTGAAATGTGGGCAGGGCTGAAAGAACCAACAAGATGTGGAGACATCCCAGAACGAGCAATGTGGGAAGCAGTTATCAGCTATTGACCGAAAGGGATACAAAGAGGAAACGATATTGCTGGAACCCCCCACCCTCCCGCCAGCAAGGAAGCCTGGGTGGCGCAGGCTCCGGGGCCGAGGACAGACCCTCGGAAGAGGACGGAGAGCGGAAAATGAATGGAATGGAAGTAGTGCATGCGTAGTCGCTCCACAAGCATTGCTTTAGCCATTCGCTGTGTTCCAGACACTGGGCCAAGTGTATTTGCCTCAGTAAGCTTTGCTTGGGTTTGTGAGTTGATCTGCTGGGCACAGGCCTAGAGGCAATTTATTCTTCCTTCGGTATTATTTCTGTTCATAGCATTTCAATAGGGCTAGCTCTTTGTGGGATAGGCTTCCAATGAGGTTTGATACCTTCGGCTTCTGCTTGCTCTTCTGCATAATGGCCCACTTGGAAAAACAGAGAGCAGAGCGCAGGCACAGCTTCTTATGATTAAACCTAGGAGTAAAACACACAGCTGAATTTTGGAATTCGACATAAGGGAGTTTCCTAGGCTCTTCGTTGGCTTTAAAGAAAAGGCACAAATTAGGGCACAGAGCACAGGGGACAGGAGGCAGGAACAAAAGCAAATAACTTAATGAGCTGTTTGAAGGGGAATTCACAAACCACGCTTCCCGAGCCTTAATGAGTAAGGTGGAGGCATTTGGGCGTGCGGCTGATGCTATCACCGGGGGCGTGTTGTATGGAGAATAGCAATGGCCTCTCAAAGTAGAAGTGTTCTGATAAAAATTCTAAATCAGGAATTATAGACCATGCTTCTCCCTCATGTGGAGCTTCATAACCCAGCACATGGGCATCGACTGGCCTTGGGTGCCTCTGTTCTCCCCTCGGCAATTTTGGAAGCTGTTCCATGGCGTTTTTAAGCCCTTGCCTCTCCTCGCCCTTCACAGAGACTAAGCAGAAGAGTTTGGGTAGTCCAAGTGTGTCTTATGTCACATAGTAGCTCAGTTCCTTCGCCACGTTATATAAATTGGTATTTCATGATGAATGTCTAAGGCTTGGGAATTAGAATATCTTCTGATTCAGGTTCTGACGCTGTGTGAACTTGGACAAAGTCATTTAATTTCTCAGGACCTCAATTTCCTCACCTGGGAAATGGGGGTATGGGTGAGCATTGACGGGAACACAGACGGTTTGCCTGGGCTCTAGGAAGTCATTAATGGCACAGTTTGAGTGGAGAATTGTATTCGTATGTGTCCGTGAGTTCATCACCCCACCTGTGAGCTGGGGATTGGTATGTACTTCACCAGATTCTTCAAGAACTTCGTGGTCCCTAAAAGCAACTATACACATTTAAACAAAAAAACAATTAGACAAACCTTATTTTTCAATTCAGAAATTGAAGGGTAGCTGCATTCTCACCTGCGGACGTGGGGGGAGGTGATGCCTGCCCCTCCCAGGCCTGGCCTTCAACAGGACATGGACTCATGCTCTCTTCCTTCTGCTGCCTGGGGCGTGGGCTGTTGATTACAGGGAGGAGTTTTATTTTATTTTATTCTTTATCCTCACCCAAGAAATTTTTTTTTGTTGCTTTGAGAGAGAAAGGAAGGGAGAGGGAGAGAGAGACATTGATGTGAGATAGAAACATTGATCGGTTGCCTCTCATACGTGCCCAGACTGAGGATGGAACCCACAACCCGGGTATGTGCCCTGATTGGGAATTGAACCTGTGACCTTTTGGTCTGAGAGACAACACTCCAACCAACTGAGCCACAATGGCCAGAGCAAAAGAGTGAATAGTCTTAGACTGCAGGCTGGCAGCCAGGGACCGAAGGCCACAGGCTCCTTGTCCCTCTACGACTGCTGTGTCAGCCAAGACTTCTTGGGCTCAGACTGCCAGGTGAGTGGGAACCCGTCGGTCTCCTGGCCGCCACTGAGGTTTCTTTGCTGTGCCGGATTCACCTGCCCCCAACCTGTAAACCGCTGGACTCAAGCCTCCCGCCCGCTTCCTCACTTAGGGTCCTAGGGCAGCTTTCTGTAGGGTGTGAATGCCCGCTCACTCGAGACACATTCAACCCAGAATGGCCACTGTCTCATTTAGTCAAGCCAATTTCATTTTGTAAGATAAAGCCTGAAAATGGTGAGTGAGCAAAACAACAGCAAAAATGAAGAGATGTGAGAGTCAGGCCCCGGCTGGGAGGGAGCCCAGACACCCTGCAGGGGAAGGAAGCAGGCAGCACTTCAAGCAGACAAGTGCGCTGCCCAGGATGACAGAGGGCTGAAAGGAAGTGCCTGACACGCAGACATCGGTGACATTGCTCGGCTCTCACCAACACTGCTTGTGTTCAATAGCAACCGACGTGACGGGCAAAGCGATGCTTCCCTCAGCCGATCTGGGCGCGCCTCTGTGCTTAGCACACATGCTCCCACCAATAATCGTAACTTAAGGATTCCAAGTGACAGAAGCATCACACTGAAATATGTGTTGCCTTCCTGTAGGTGGGCTTCCGAGACACAAAGAACAGGAAGGTGGCACAGTCACTGGGGTCTCGGCCAGCACGTTCACTGTGGCATTTATGACGTCGTAACCCCATCCGTTGTATGGATGTCCTTTCTCTAGATGTGAGCCCTCTGGGAGTCCCTTGCCTTTGCACCGTCTGCTCCTAGAGGGATCAATAAATATTTAAATGCATGAATCCATTCAACCTCTTCACTTGCAGTGACCTGTTCAAAGTCAAAATTAATTAATAATAGAAAAATCTGACTGCTGTTTCCCAGGTGGAGAGTTCTACTTTTCCCAGGGCCTGGATGGCGAGCACAAATATCCTATTAAGGGTCCTTGAAGCCTGGTTCACATAGGCACATAAACCCACAACACACATCCCATAGAAAACACACTTAGACACACACACACGCACAGACAAGCAAACACAATCCACACAGAAAAGCCTAGAACACAAACAAACTGGTTACATATTTGATTTGCAGGTAAACACCGAGGAATTTTCTAGTATAAATAAGTCCTAAACATTGCATGCACAATCACACGCGGGACTTCCTTATACTAAATAAAGTATTTGCCGTCCGATTGAAATTCAGGTGTAACTGTGCATCCTGTAGTTTTATTTGCTACATCTGGTAACTCTAAGATGAGCACACACAGAGATCCACATGCAGAAACACACAAGCAAGTACAGCCTCCCGCCAACCCCAAGATTCCGTTCCTCCTGACAGACCCTGCCGCTAGCAGACGGGTCGTCAGGGTGCGGCGCTGGCGTGCCTTTGCAGAGTGAGGGGGTGTCCGGGTGTCCCCAGGGCGCAGTGACAGGAAGAGAGAACACGTCCCCTCCAAGATTCACAAACACATATATAGCTCTGCCTCTGGCTTAATCACTGTCACTACTGATGGCTCGTTCTACACGGTTTTGTCATGCAGGCATGCCCAGCCCATGGCCCGCAGGCCGCATGCAGTCCAGGATGGCTATGAATGCGGCCCAACACAGAATCGTAAATTTACTTAAAACGTTATGAGATTTCTGTGTGATTACGTGTCGCAATGTATTTCATGTGTGACCCAGGATGACTCTTCCTCTTCCTGTTTGGCGCAGAAACACCAAAAGGTTGGACACCCCTGTAAGAGACTCAAGCTCCAGAGAGAAGCTTTTTTCCCCCTAGAAATCTATGATGCTGAGTTTACAAATATCCTTAGCAATTAGTGATGGAGTGAGTTTTTATCAAATTCTACCTCTATTTAGGGTGCCGATATGCACCCCTAACTTAGAGAGGCAGTGGGTAATTCCTGGCTCTGTTTTCTTTATTGCCCCCGACCTCATCACCCTTCTCCATCACACACCCAGGTCTATTGAATTCACATCAGAAGTGTCTCCTGCATGCTGTGTGCCCTCTGTTTCCATGGCTCCTGGCCATCCTCACCTCTTACCACCTTGTACCTCTGTGTTGGCCTCAGCCCCTACTGCCTCACCCTCAATCCAATTCTTCTTCTGAGAAGCTACCAGAGTGAGGCTCCCAGTATGCACTTTTGACCATGGTTCTCCCTCCCGGGAAGTCTTTGGACGTCACTCCATTTCTCCACCATAAACCCCTCGGCACGGCTCCAATGCCCTTCACTAACAGAACCCATTCCAACCTCAGTTTCCGCCTTTCAACTCAGACATTCAGGTCTGGCCCCACCAAAATGAGTTACTTTTCCCTCAAACACCCAGTCGTTTCCATTACTCAGCTTTCCCCCACCCGGCATGCTCCATGCCTAGAACATTCTTCAGCATCTTCCCTGCCTAGTGAATTAATTATCCTTCAGGTCACGTTGCACATGCTCTCCAACCCATCCCCCACTGTCTTCCCTTCCTGTAGAGTCGATCCTGCAGCCTTAGCATACACTGCACCTGATGTTGGCAGACTTCACTGGGTAGCAGCATGCATCAGGGTTAATGCAGAGGCTTTGGACTCAAGAGACCAAGCTCTGAATCCAGGAAATGCCATTTACTGCCTCCGTGACATGCAGTGAGTTATGGGTTTCTCGGTGGTGGGCAGAATGATGTGCCCCAAGATGCCCACGTCCCAATCTTCAGACCCTGTATGTTGCATACATGGCACAGGGAAATGATGATGCAGATAACATGAAACACTTCATTTATTTATTTAAGGTTTTTATTCTTTAATACTAAAAGCATTAGATGCTATGAATTTCCCCTGAGCCTAGTTTCACTAGAATGTGGTATAATTATCATTAATATTTTCTAAGTAGTTTGTAATTGCACTTCTGATTTAGTCTTTGATCCCAGAGTTCTTTAGGAGAAAAATTTTTTTGAGTTCATCAAAACTCAAGTTTGAGGAAAATATAATATTTCTTTGGTTTATTTTTAAAAGTTTTCTAAATTTTCTGGCTTCCCCCCAGCATCTAGTATACTGCTTGGCGCATGGTAAGTGCTAATTAAATATTGAATAAGTAAATAAGCCAATGAATTCACGAATGAATTAATCAATGGGAAAATGGTAGAATTTCTACTATTGAATTTGTATGTACAAATTGGTGTTGTCTTTTAAGCCAACTTTGGTAAATGTTTCAGGTGTAATTTAAAAGAACACGTGTTTTGGTAGGGTAAAAAGCTCTGTTTATTTCTGAAACAACCTCAGTGTATGTTTTAGAGCCTCTCAAATCCTTGTGTATTTTTGTCTCTTTGATCTCTCCCTTTATAAAAAAACTATGGAAAGCCTTCCATAATGTTTTAATCACTGCCAGAGGTAGAGGTGATTCTTTTTCTCGGCTAGCCTTTACCTTGAGTCTTTTCAAAGCAATGATATGGAATCCTCAAAAGACGTAGTCCAGCCAATGCAAGATGAGGTTGAGCACCATTCCGAGAGCACCCAGTTGCTTTAGTCCCTCTGCTAAGGAGGGCGAATTGTGTTTTCCTAGTCCCATGCAGTCCCAAACTCCCATATTAGTCTCGTTCTTGTGAACAAAAGGAGGACAGGAGGAGTTTGCTTGACACAAAGGAGTCAAGGCTGATAGGCTGTCCTGGGTGGCTGGCTCGAGGCAAGTGGCACAATGTCCCCTTTTATTATTTCTCCTGGGGTAGAATTACAGGGCCTAAGGATGACATCACATCAGAATGCTATTAGGTGTGAGATGCTAAGGGACCGTCTTTGTGTGGAGTTTCTTCATCTGTAATGGAAACACTGAAAAGCAGGCAAGCTTCATTTCCAGAGAGAGGGAGCATGCTCGAAGTGTAGCTAACATTATACAGTCTCTCTGGGAGGGAATGTGGAGCTTGGAAAAACTGCCACAGGTTATTAATTCCATCTGTTTTCACAGAGAAGGATGGTTTTTCACACGGAGATGCCAAAGAGCCCCAGCCCACAAGAAGAGGTTTTCCTGTAGCAGATCCCAACTGTGGGCTTTTATTTTTCCTGTCTTTTTGTTTTCTCCCCAGTTCGTGGCTGTTATTTGACATGGGAAAGGTGTATGCCTGCTTTATTTCCATTGTGAATTGTACTCTCATCCATTAAAAATGAGGTTTTTTGCATTATTTAATGCTTTTGCCTTAGATTTAAATGTCAGATAATATTACCCCCTCTACCTTTTTGTGTTTGCGTTCAGTTAGTGGGCCTCTGCCTTCCTCTTCATTGAAAGATTTCTGGCTGTTAACCACCGGATGGATCTCTCTCTCCCTCTCTCTTTTTCAATTTTGTAATAGGGAAAGTCATAATTGAGAAAGTAATCTACATTCATTGTGCGGTCTCATTTCTGTCATCTCTAAGAATTTAATTTTTTCTGTTTCTATGGTAATATGTATTGTTTTTTACTTTTAATGTTGTATGTGTTCTCTCTCCTTTGTCAGAATTAAATCTCTTTTATTTAACGATTGTTCAGTGCACAATGTCTCTCTCCAGCTGCTCCTAATTTGGGTTCTCTTGTCATATAAGCAATTGATATAATCTGTCAATAATGAAGAAGTCATATCTATCTATCTATATCTATCCATCTATCCATCCATCTATCCATCCATCTATCTATCATCTGGTGCTTTGAAAACACTAAAGGAAATAAAACACAGATGTCACCTGTTAAATTGGTTTTCTGACTTCCATGGATTTATCACTATGCCAGGGGCTGGGGAATACGTTGCTCTGGGTCTCGCTCTCTCAGAAATTAACCCTAAATCACTTAGCTCTAACCCAGTGACATCTTTAATGGCCTCTTCAGAAAGTCCCATCCCGATTTTACTGCATGATATGAATGTGATTGGTGGACTTACATGACCTCCTCACTCTGTTCTCATACAAAGGCTGGGATGACACAATTTGCGACAAGTTCGACATCTCCAAGGGAAGCCTTTTTGAAAATCATCTCTCATGGAAAGGGAGCGTGACAAGCGCTGTAACATGGACATTGGCCCCCCACTTCCCCCACACATTTCAGCCTCGCCGAATCTCAGAGTTCTCTTGCACAGAGGAGGGATAACGCTGTCACTTCAATTACCTGGCACAGAATAGATGCTCTGAATGTCTTGCTTGCGGGAGCATGAGAATGCACTTTGGGACTCAAGGTTGGCTTTGCAAGTCCAATCGATCATTATTTTACCTTCCTGACTATGTCGGTTTGCTTGTTTGTCAGTTTTTGACAAGGAGATTGGGGAAGTTTCTTTGCAATATATTTCAGGCAGCTTTTCTATGAAAAGAATAAGGTATGATGGCTATACACAGCCACTACGAATTTTAATAAAATGTCTAAAAACAAACCCTTCATTTCTTTCAATCCTTTTCATTGAAACTGGGACAGCATAAAGCTATTTCCACTGTTTTCCTTATTCTGGCGCATGCCACCCTCCAATTCCACCCCAACAACATCTGCTTTCTATTTACTGAGCCAAACCCGAGATTGTGAGTGCAGAAGCCGGTCTGATTAATCCATTAATTAGAAATTGCCATAATGGGATGCACTCCCTCCCCCTCCCCAACACAACAGTGAATCTTCTTTATTTTCTCAATAACCAGCTTGCATCCCCCAAGTGAAGCATTTGTTCTTCATAGTTGACTTACTCCAGGCCCAATCAGACGCCCATACTTCATTCCTACGGGGGCTGCCCAGCTACTTGGGGAATGAATGGCCCCAACCAACCTTCTGAGAGCCTCTAGCAAGTGGGGGAACTGAAATCCAGGAGCCTGAATAGTCACCTGGAAAGAATGAAAGAACATGGAGCTCATAGGCACAGAAAGTGCTGGGGAATAAAGGTTAGATGAGACCTAGTGAGTTATTTAGATCAGACGCCTACTTCCAGCTCTGCACATACCCTCTGTGTTACCTGGCTGGGCAGAGGGGCAGGCTGGGCCAAGGGGTGGGCTGAGCAGAGGGGTGCCCTGGGCAGAGGGGCGGGCTGTTGGAAAGTCTCCTATCCGTGAGGCCTCCGTGGACTCTCAGCTACGCTACTGCTGCTTCGTGCTGTTTCGGCTTTGCCACTCTCCCTCCTGCTTTAATGTTCACGTATCCTTGCCCCGGTGAGCCTGTGAGCTCATGGGCCCAGAAATGTTTTCTCTCACACATATACCTTTGATAAAAATAAAAACTAAATCATAAAAACGATAGATTTGGGTCTGGAGAAGATCAATGTCAATGCCCTCCCTTTCCCTGGTAATTTATTGTTCTGTGTGGACTCTGAGACTGATTAAGGGAGACACATTCATTCAGTCTGCACGTGATCACACATGTATGCCATGTGTGGGTATGTGCACACGTGTGTTGACGGGCATGCTAAGATGTGTGTTTTTATTTCATGTGCTACAACGCAGGCAGATACATTCATACATATTAATCTGACTGGTTTGTAAGCAATGAGATATTAAATAACATGATGGCTACAAAAAAGACAAGAAACAACCTAAAATAATGGAATTCACTAAAGAAACCATAAGCAGACATTAAGTTTTTAAAAATCTAAATAGTTCTTTAGAATGTGAAGATCTTGCCTGCATGAAATAATTGAGGATATGGAAATGACACTTTTTTTTTGCTTTGCATTCATTTTCTACAAATAGAGAAATCTGATAGCTATCATTGTTAAAAACAATGTTACTCGTAAAACTCATAAACATAATTAACAACAAGTTCTTGTCAGTTTCTGGAAGAAATCAATGAAAGAAGCACAGAAGGAAATAAATATTTGGATGTCATCTGATGTTTTTAAAAAGAAAATCTGTATTCAAAACATATAAATTTGGCTGATTAAAACTGAATGACGGTTTTATGAAGATCTGGGTGGCTGCACAGTGTAGGAGACCGCTGCGTACTCCCAGAGGGCAGCACGCTCTGTCAAGAGAGAATTCTGGAAGGGAAAGTGTGAGCTTGACTTGGTCCCTGGCATCTTGACCCTCCCTGTCTTCTAGGAATCACCCACCCCTAGGACTGTCCAGCTCAGACTGGATGGGGATGAGCTAAGAGGGACCTACCCCACTCAGGAAAGCCACACAGGGCTGAATGTCCACATCAGGCAAGAGAGTAAGACAAATGGACGATGAGCCCTGCTGTGGGTGGCTGGCTCGTTCTCTCTAAGGTTACAGCTACTCTCTTTTCTTGGGTGTTACACGGTACTCGTGACTCATAAAGGAGATGTCCTGTTGTTCTCCCTTGTTTTAAAATTTGATTTATAAGTCTCAGTACTGGGTTGTGCTTTATAAATACTGTGTTTATATTCTGAGTCTGCATTTATGAGATTAGGTTACGAAAGGCTGCAGCTTCAATCTTGGGCACTCTCTCTTTTGCCTCCCTCTCCCTCCACCTGTTCTCTCCCTCTCTCTCCACCTGTTCCAGTGGGAACCATGTTGTGGGTGGTCCTATGGAGAGACCCATGTGGGGAGGAACCGACACCTGCCAAGAGCCATGTGAAGCTCAGTTAACTCTTCAGAAACATTGTTCCCATCTGACACCTTGGCTGCCATCTCATGTGAGACCATGAGCAGAAGCCACCTTGCTAAGCCACTCCTGGGTTCCTAACCTTCAGAAATTAGAAAAAATGCTCATCATTTTCACCTGCTAAGTTATGGAGCTATTTGTTTCAAAGCAGTAGCTAGCTGATACATCACACTAATGTCACAGTGTGGCATTACACTTATTATAATAATATACACTTAATATCAGAAACTACTTTCTCTCTTTAGAACTTGTAATACATTAATGCTTTAGTCAATTTAAAGTCTGTCATTTATATTCCGGAATGTTGGTCAGTAATTCTCAACTAATCTTTTTATCACTATGATTCACTTACTCTACAAATATTTTAATCACCTTCAATACCAGATCCTGTTTCAGGCTCTATGAATAAAGCATGAACAAAAGTGACAATGTCCCTACCCTTGTGCATGATTTGTTTTTTTGGTGACAGACCATACAAAGTAAGCAAATAATTTAAGAGGTCATTTTATAGAACGATAATTTCTAGGGGGAAATAAACAGGTTAACTGAATGAGAGTCACTAGTTACAGGGCTGGGGCGAGGCCACTCCTCCAGACAGGGTGGTTGGGGACAGTGTCTCTGAGGAGTGGCATTTGAACTGAGACCTGAGGGTGGAAAAGAGTGAGCCACAGGAAGGACCTGGGGACAGAAGCCCAGGCTGAGACCAGCCACCCGGGGCCCTGAGGTGGTGCAGTGGGTTGGAAAGGAATTCCCCCCTCACAGAGTGTCTGTCTGAGCTCTGTGGCCCCACCTGACTACAGCCTCCTACAGGTTGGCCCAGCTGCCCTCCCGACAGCACGTTGCTCAGGGCAGTGTCCTTCTCCCTGTGACCTCCTGGCCCTTTCTGAAGAGCGATAGGAAATTCTCTTGCAGGCTACTTTATTGGAACAATGTTTCACAGGCTAGAAGGGAGAGAAGGCCATGCACCTTGCTAGGGAGTATTAGAGAAATCCTTGACTCTTCCCACATGGCAGCTTTTAATAAGCATGTTTATTAAGCGTGTAGCTTCTTATCTAGCTCCCAAACTTTGGGAGAATTGTGAATTCAGGAGACAAGATCGAGCCTACTCTGTTGGGTCTTTCCATCTTCTGGAGCAGCTCCGGCATACCAGCCCCACTGTGTGCACAGGGGGCGGGGTGCTGGGCTGACACACGTCATCCGGACTGTGGCTCCCATCCCCTTGAGGTCACTGATTCCCCCGTTAGCCCCAGTGTGAGTCTTGATGTGCTTGTCTACGAGCTCTGCTTGGGAGACTTGAACACAGCCTCCACCCCGGGGAGATGCAGCTGCCCTGCTCTGGGAGCACCCTAGCCCTCCCTCGGGTGTGCCAGCTAGCTGCCCCCAACCCTGCACTCTGTGAATCACTTTCTTCGGTGGTTTGTGCGACTGTGCCCGATCATATCACTTAGCAGCAGTTAATTTGGAGGGAGAGCATGTCTTGCATTTGTGGTGTGATGCTGTGTCAGACTTAATGGTCACTGTCAGCTTGAGGCCAATACTATGCACAGGAGGGTGAGCTGGGGAAGGCATTGTGACCCTTGGGGAGACTCCGGTCTGTGTACAATCCTTCTGTTTCATGTGACAGTGCAGTGCCATTGAAAATCTGGTTGATTCCTCTTTCTTGACCCCCAGACTCCCTGCAACCTAAATTATAGTGATGCCAAAAGTGTCACCAGATTGGTAATTGAAAGAACACTTGGCATCTTCGAAAAGGGTTCAGATGGAGAGATAAATCTATTGCAACATTGCTGAGCTGCCCTTCCCAGAAATTTCCTTTCTCCTGTCTGGTCTATACACATTATCAGACACTACTCTGTCTTTACAAACTGACATGACGTGCGGTTTACATTTAGATAAAGAAGATTAATGAGTCAAAACGAATTGTTGCCACAAATGAGGAGGATGGACCAGTTGGAAAGTAACTAGAGATACAGCAAGGAATGCTAAGAGTCAACACTGGATTAGTTTCCTTTAAAGCCTAAGAGATACTGTAGCTTGGGTGTGGATCTCTGCCGGGCGTTAGCAGAGCGTGTGCTCGGATTTGTCCTGTGTGCTTGTTTCCATGCAGAACACGCCTCAGGCCTGTCTGTGAACTCCTCCTGATGGGGCCACCCCAGAGACATACACTCACTCACCACTGAGGACAAAGCTGTAGTTGTAAACATCGCAATAGCGAGCACACACATATCACACGTATCAAAACATAACCTCACGGCCCTGGGGTAGGAAGAGCTTCCTTAGACACGACATATAAAGAAGCGACTAACCAGAAGTGAGAGCACTCTTCACCTGGACTGCATTAACACTAAACGTTGTTCATTGAAAGCCATTCAGAGGGTGAACGGGCAGGCCACGCTGTGGATGGTATTTGCCATACCACTTTCCAACACAAGAGCCACATTCAAAATATAAAGAATTCCTACAAATTAAGTAGAAAAAAAGCAGAGAGGCCAACAGAAACCTGGAGGAAAGCACTGCATAGCCACTTGTGAAAAGGGGGGTTTAAATAGCCAATAACTCTATGAAAAGGTGCTGCACTTCACTAGTCACTAGGGAAGTAATTCAAAACTGCAGCCTGACGCCAGCATACCACCGTGCCTCCACCGGAACGGCTAAGACGAAGGACAGATGATGCTCTGTGTTTCAAGGATACGAAACAACCGCAACATCCGTACACTGAGGGTGAGGTTGTAACGGTACAATCATTTTGGAAAACGATCCCATTGTACCTATTCAAAGTGAATGCGGGCACATCCTATGAGCCAGCTACTCCATTCCTGGATGGCTACTCAACAGAAACGTGTGCTTGTATTCACAGAGAGACATGTGTGAGAATCCAGGGAGGCACATTGGCAATAGCCAACACCCTTTCCAGTGTTAGCGTCTATTTCGCATGAGTCTGCTCCCTGCAACTGTGAAGGCACGTGGATCCTTTAGTTTACTGGCTGGCCGACACAACCTGCCTGGGTCACTCTAACTCCAGATTCCACATCGGTTTGACCACCCAGGGTCAGGAACCCTAAACTTCTCTTTTACACAGAGAAAAGTATTATCCCTGAAAGCTTTGTGGACCACCAGTTTTAAATGTTTAAAGATTGAGGGAAGTAAAATAGGGAGCCGATGGAAGTGCATTAAAGCCTGGCTATTTCTAATGAGTTGTCATTCATGTGCCCATAAACACGTTTGTTATAGAACATTCATCCATAACAGGCCGTCCATGGGAAAAAGCCAACACTTGCCGAATGAATGGACATCAGTCAGGTTCACAGCATTGTTCGTACTCTTTGACCTCGTTTGTCTATTTCTAGGAATCCTAAAGAGGTAGAGATACTTATTAATAAGGAAAGAAGAAAATCAATTCTAGGCACAGAGTTCAAGGGAATCAACCTGCCCCATCACCCCCACGTCCACTTCTGGAAAACAGAGAAGTGTTGATAATGGGATATCATAAATACCAATTCTGATCTGCCCAAGGCACTAATCCACGGGGTCCACCAACTACGTGACCACAGGTTTCCTCTGACTCCTCCCCTTCTCCTGTCCCCTCCCGACTTCTTGCTGTACTCAGCCCTGTTGCCTAGGGCCTGACCCCCGCTAATGTCCCTGGAGAGAACACAGAAAAGCTTTTGGCCTCGACCAATTAAAATCAGTTGGGGAGCTCTGATCTGGAAATATCGCAGGAAGTGGCATGGAGCTGTGTAAATAAATGTTTGTAAGTAGGACAATGAAAGTAGTCAGAGTGTTAAAGCAATGACACACTCACTGGTTCAGACCAATGGATTCTCTGCCAAAATGTTTGAGCCGTGTAGACGCTAAGTGGAGAGGAAGAGAAACTAGGACACCTAGCCCCTCCTTGAGTGGCTCCCAAACCTTTGAAGAGGAAGCAGGTGGGGTCAGAGCAGGTGAACCTCCAGTGGTGGTACTCCAGGGAGTTCTAGCTTCTGTCTTAATGGGGCAGGAGACAGTATTGGTATACAGAGGCTGTGTGTGTTCTTGTAACTTGCTCTACTTTCTCCCTTAAAGTCAAGAGATTCAGACAGTGTAAGATGACATCCAAAATGGTGTACAATAACATTAAAAACATAACTTTATTAAAACCGTTGATATAAGTGGAGCATGTTTAGTACTTAAAAAGTGGTATTTGCCCCTGCCACCTTATGTCACTTACCAGAAGGAACAATTAATCATAATACCTTCAGTGTTTTTGGAGAGATCTCTATACAGATATAGAGAGACATGTTTTAGAACAGTAAAGCAATTGTTCTCAAACTTTGCTATAAATGAGGCGACCATCTGGGGAGCTTGTTAAAAATGCAGATGGGGCCCATGTTGTTTTCCAAACAACCCGGGTGATTTTGATGCAGGCGGTCTGTAGACCTTTCTCCAAGATGGCCCCCATTCATCTCCGACTCCTACTACTCCCTCCCTGTGCCTCCCCACCCCTAGTGGGCAGGAATGATTTTTGTAACCAGGAGCACAGTGCAGACTCAATGAAGTGCGACTTGCATGGCTTGGTCTAGAAGTCAGTGTAGCCTCCACCTTGCCTGGACCACTCACTTAGCAGGAAGCAGCTGCTGTGTCCCAAGGACCCTCCAGCAGCCCTACGGAGAGGACCCGAGCCAGGGAACTGAGGCCTCCCAACAGCCAGGACCACTTTGTCCGTCTCCGAGTCAGCTACCTGGGAAGCAGGTCGGCCAGCCCCGGCCAAACCTTCAGATGCACTTAGTCCCAAGCCAACGTCTTGACTGCAGCCTTGTGAGAGACCTTCAGCCAGAACCACCCAGCTCAGCCCCTCCTGAATGTCTGACTCATGGGAATTTCTCTGTCACAAAGAAATAGATAACTAATGCAGAACTCCACTACAAAGAAATATTAATGATCTCATTAGCTACCCTTTAACAAACAATTACATGTATCACATTCTGTATGTTATGTCCCAGGTGATGTTCGAGTTGATGTCTAACATTATCAAGGCTAAAGTTTCTACAGATGGAACTAATTTTGTTTCAGGCGTTAACAGCACTAAATGTTGACACCTGGAGAAGGGGCGCTTCCCTGCCTTCACTTACCAATACTATAGTTCTCTGGCCCAAGTCAGACCGCCTCACAGCCCTGTTTGAGAGTTTGTTGTCGTTTAGTATCAGTGATAAGGCCAAGTCAGTACATCTACATAAATAATTCACTATTTATTGCCAACCACTAAGCTATAAAATTTATTTATATTACCTTCAATTCGTATTATTCCTTCACTGGGTAAGTAGCGTCACCCCTTTCTTACAGATGACAGCCCTGTGGTTCAGCGAATGAATTAAACGCCCACACTTCCAGCTGGTAGCAGGAAGAACCAGACTTACTATTTTAAATATATCAGGCCCCGTTTTCGTTATTGGCCTCTGGTTTATTACTGTGGCCCCAGACCTAGGTGGCAGGGTGGGCAGGTTAATCTGCACCAGAATGTCTTTATCTGCATAGCAGTCAGATGGCCAGCAAATGTTTCTGAGAGCCCTTCGTATGCCAGACACTGTGCTACGGGCCATGGAGTCCCTGGTGAAAAATGGAGGCGTGGACCCTACCGCTACAGAGTGTATAGATCAGTAGGCAACTGGACGAGATTGGAAACCATAGAGGCTAATAATGCCCCTAATAGCAGGTGTTCAGTACTTGTCAGTGATAACTAAAGTGATACAAAGTGCTTTTTAATAACGTAAATGGCACTCAGAGCATATCTAGTCTATCTTGCTTTACAGAAGAAGAGTCGGAGTTCAGAGAGGACAACGACTGATGAAAGGGAAGTTGACCTAAACCTGCCTGTGAGATGGGGCCCAGAGGTCCTTCCACTGAGATCCAGTAGCTTCCAAAATTGGGGAGATTCTGACATAAAGCCACCTTGGTTATTTAACCTGTGGTGACACTGGGGACTGGCCGAGTTCTTCCTTCCAACTGCTTCCATGGAGTGGTTCTCACCCCGGGCTCATGTTTGCACCGACTGAGCAGCTTTCAGAAACCACCAGGTGCAGCCTCTTCTACCTCCCAAACCTGTCTTCCCTTTTGCCACGCCTGCACTTTCAAGCCCCCACTTTAAGTGAGATGAGTGTGAGATGCCGGTGTGAAGGGCCCCAGCTTCCCTGTCTCAGTGCTGGGCGTTTGTGAAGACAGCAGTCCACAGGCATGCTTCCCATCTCAGAGGCAGAGGATGGAGAGGCTCTGGGGAAACTGAGTCAGAAAAAGGATGGCTAGCATTGGACCCGAGCAGATGTGCACATTCCAGAATTACTCCCGCAGCGCCGGGCCTGTGGGTGGCTGCCCACCTGGCACACTTTCCTTGGCATGGTGTCATTTTCTGCAGCAGAGTAACTGTCAGCCTCTCCACTGCTTGAGGGAGGTCTGGAGAAATGGTCTTCAGAGTTTCTGTCTTGTTTAACATGTTTTTCTAAAACAGATTTAAAAAAATTTTTTTTAGATTTTTATGTATTTTTAGATAGAGAGGAAGGGAAGGAAAGGAGAAAGAGAAGGGGAGAAACATCAGTGTGTGGTTGCCTCTCATGCGCCCCCTACTGGGGACCTGGCCAGCAACCCAGGTATGTGCCCTGACTGGGAATCGAACCGATGACCCTTTGTTTTGCAGGCCCGTACTCAATCCACTGAACTACACCAGCCAGGGCAACACATGTTTCATTCAAAGGAAGATTAGAAGGTCTGAGAGACAGTGGAAGGCTTTGGGGCCAAGAGGCCTTTTAATAATTTGTGTCAATCCCTCTTGGCCTGTATTCCTCCATGACAGAGCACGGGCTATCCAAGGCACATATTATTGCGATTAATGCAGGAGGATTCAAGTCATGGGACCACAGGAACGGTTAGAGCCTTCCTCTCCCTGATCTGATGGATGTGTCATCTTCCATGGGGATCTGATTCAGGCCAACACTCAGACACCACAGCATTTCAGGGCTCCTGCGAGAAGCGCCGGACTCCCCTTGCATGGAGGCACTCTGAGCTTCACACGCTGTGGTCTGATGGTGTCTGGAAGCGTCCACCGGGGAGGGAGAGGAAGATGTGGCTGCAGAGACTTCTGGCAACAAACTGACACTGACATCCCTAGGAAAATCGCTGCCACTTGTTGGAAAAACAGCTTTGAGTGGACGTCATGCTGACAGTAATCAGATTTAAAATTAGCCTTAACGTGCGTGCATCAAGGGAGGCTTAACTGCAGAGCCCAATCAGGAGACAAAACACTCCAATGACAATGTTGCTGACAAAGTAATTTGAAGGGTAAAAACCTTCTCTGTGCAATCGCTCAGCTGCTGTTGTCCTGAAAGCCTGCCTCCGCTCAGGCCCATCTCCTCACGCTCCCAGTTTTCTGATTCAAAATTTATACATTTAGAATTTATAAGATTTCCTTACCCCAAACTCTAGGAACTCTCATTTTTTTTTGACTGGATACAGCACCGTGGGATGGGAAGCCCTCTGTTCACCTGCTCTGCGATCCTGGCCAAGTTACCCGTCCACTGTTAGCCTTGGTTTTCTCGCTTGCAAAATGAGGGAAGTAAGGCCCACCTTGAAAGACTTTCAAGATGTTTTAAATAAATAACATGTGTGAATCCATTTTTATTTCCTTTCTTCTTCCTAAGCCCAAATGGCTATGGGTGCCCTTAGCCTTCACGTTCCTAGGGATATTGCTGCTGAAATCTTTTAGTCATAAGAAAATAGTGTCATTTCGTTTGATGTCAGCAGACAGAAGACCATCCCTCTGTCCCCACCCGCTATACTCAGTTCAGTGATTCTCAGCTGAGGGAGCAGAGGGGCATTTGGCAATATCTGGAGACATTTGGTTGTCACAACTTGCAGGGGATGGGGTAGGGGACAGGTGCTACTAGACTCTAATTGACAGACTGGGGATTGTGCTAAACATGTTACAAAGCACAGGATGGACACCCCCTCCCCCCACCAAAGGGTTGTCTGGTCCTAAAGGTCCATAGTGCCAGGGCTGAGCAGCCTGGCCCCAGAGGAGGGCATATATTGTTATCTGTGAGCTTCTGGAAGGTAAGGAGTGTGCCTTGTGCGTCTCCTTACTCCTGAAGGAGGTTTTAAAGAGGGTGGGGGGCAACAGTCAAATGGGATTGTTCTAATTACTGCGTGTGAGGGGCAAGATCTCAGTTCAGTTTGACTCGGCCTGTCTTCCTTTCCTCTCTGGTCTGCCGGCTCGGCTCTGCTAACAATTCTCTGGCATCCTGCATCTCCTCATTTTTTTCTTTTTGACTTGAAGTTTTGCCTTCAAACTTTCGCCATTCGGTATATGGGATTTACTTAAGTTTGTCATCCTTCTCACATAGTAACACGGACCCCGAGGAAGGTGCACGCAGAGGCATCCTCATGTGTGCAGGTGGAGGTGCCCAGCCTGGCCAGGGGACTTTTCCAGGAGTCATGGAGAGTGGCCACATGAACGAAGATGCCAAACACTAGAAAAAGATAAATAGAATCACTGGCCGAGGCCACCCGCAAAAAAACCTGGCTAAAAGGAGGGCAGATTCGTATGAATAGACTTTTTTCCCTGGTTGGTTCCATTCAGTTGGTGGTAAAAAATACATGTCATGTACAGTACATTCTCAGTTATATAGTAACTATACATCATCTATATCTATTTCTATCATCTATATGTATGCATGTGTGATACATGTTATCTATGCATCAACCTATCTTCTTATACCTATCTAGTAAATGCCTGTAAGGAGTACATATTAAAATACTAATGATGGTTATTTTAATTAGAAGTCATTTTCTTCCTAGGCATATGCTTCCAAATTTTCCAAACTTTCTATGAGTATTTTATAAGTTGAAAAACAAAACAATACACATTATTTGAAAAGAATTTAAAGAGCCATTCCGGCACATCTGCCTGAACCGGATACTCGGAGGATTTCTTCTCTGAACGTTACACGTGAGGTGTCGGCAAGCTGCTGCTCAGAGATAAATTATTGTCCGACTGCCCCAGCTGAGAGATGTGCCCGGGGAACAGCTGCTTCAATTATGACTTCATTTGGTGATGGATGAACGCTTGGTTGCTTTACAGATGTTGAAACGACTTGGGCCAAAGGCAATTGCACTTAGGACTGTTTATCTCTCCTCACTCCACTCACAGTAGGTGCAGGAACTAGATAGCCCTATGTGGGGCAGAAAGAATGACGGACGTGGCCGCGCTCTTCTGCCAGCCTTGGCCACGTGCTCTTGGGGCGCTGCATGCATAGCTGGCAAGTGCGCATGGGCAGAGGTCCTGCCCTGCGCTGGCTCCTGGGCCTGGCCTGCCTGGCTCCTGCTCTGCCTCGGCTTTGCACTCTGCGGTGATAGCTTGTGGCTCTGCTCTAAACATAAACAGAAAAACTGCAAAATCCGATCTTGAGAAGGAATGGCCTCACTTCTGGAAGAGCCAGTAGTCTGTAAAGGGGGAAGTGCTGGGCAGCTGTTGATGGAGAAATCGTGGGTGCTTCCGACACAAGGCAGGGACCCAGTGGCACCCACTGAACAGGTCAGTGAGGGCTCTTTTTTGTGTGCGCAGCACCTCCTCACAAGGTCTGGGCATGTGTTTTGGAATCGAACCTTCTTAAAGAGCTCTCCTGGCAGCTTTTGAGGACCACAGTGATCCCAGAGGAAATGAGAAGGTGGCCAAGGAAGGTGACTGAGAGTAAATATTTGCGAAGGATCAAGATAGACCAGGAAGAAAAGAGTTGATGGAATCCAGGATAAAACAATGAGGTTTGTGAGGCATTTTGCGAACAGAGTTCTGGATAAGACCTTACAGATTCCAGGTAGAAAACCTAGAAGAACAAAGTGAAGCAGCCATAGACTTGCTCAGGTGTGAGGCTGAGCAGGTGAGGCATGGGCTTGTGGGCCATGGTGGGGACTGCGGGACCCCAAGCAGGCCCAGGTACAAGGGCACAGCTCAACAGCACTCACAGAGAAGCATAGTATTTTGGAGATAAAGAAATCCACTAACAAAATATGGTGGCCTGCTTCCCCATCCAGGAGAGAAATGTCAAGTCCCAAACCGGAGCCATGAAAATGAATAGCATGAGCATCAGAGGGTGCGGGGCCACCATTAACTGTCCTTTGAGTCCGTATTGTCCATGGGATCAGAGAAAGCCTACTGAGACCCTGATTCAACCCTTTCCTCACTGTGAGACCTTGGAGAGTGGCCTAAATTCTCTGAGCCTTGAACTTTTCCTCTGTGAAATGGGTAGCACTACCAGTCTCCTGGTGGGGACAGGGGGTGGGGAATGATATACTGTAACGGAGGCATTTAACACATTGCCCGCCACCAGGTGGTCAGGAAACGGCAGCCAGAACCACACAGGGAGCACACGTCCTGTGGCCAATAGAAGCAGGTTACAGAGACTTCCCATCATTCCTGGCACTACGTGAATTACTGCTTAGCTTCTAACCTTGCTCCCACTGCCTATTGGTTCTGCCTGACTCCTGCATGTTGACTCAGTTTCCATGTTTAGCTCTGGTCCTGCCGGTTGGACCACTGATCCTGGTTTTCCAGGTAATACCCAGGGTCTGGCCCAGTTGTTCAACACCCAACACTACCACCCGGGAAGGTGGGGGTAATATTTGCACAGTGAAAATAAGGCTTAATAGCAATGTGTGAGGAAAAAGTGTGAATGTTATAGAAGCCATAAGACCCACGTGGTCAGCCACAAGCCTGGGAGATTTTTGGCAACAGAAAGTTCCAACTATGAGAATTTACTACACACTATTGAACTTAAAAACATGACCTAACGTAATCTTTCAGCAGTTGTTATAAAAGGGTTCTACAGACGTTTTACAAGGCAGGAAATAACTCACTTGAAGTCACACTGCCAGCAAGTTAGCCGGAATGGGGCACAGGGCTTTACTTCTGCTGGGAGTCCAGCTCTGCCCAGCCCAGCCAGTGTTTTATGTTGGTCTCCAAGGTGGGCAATCTAGAAACATATGGAAGCAGTAAAATGTATCCTAAAAGCACGAGAGCTGAGGGCCCAAGGTTTCATATTTTAGGCGAATCCTTTTCTACCCAGAGGCCAGTCAGAGAGATAAGATTTCACGTTACGGTTCCGCACCAATGGGTGGATCTCCCCCTTCTGACCTGCAGCCGAGCTTTCAGGATCCTGGCTTTTGTAGGAAGACCCCAGCTCCCCCCTCAGGTAGCACACGCTGGAGCCTGCCCTCCATCCCTACCTGGGGGGCAGAGCCCTCAGGCCTGCTGCGACTACCCACACCCTGGGGGAGGGGGGCGGGCCCAGCCGCAACTGCAGGCTCAGTGCTTCCAATTCCATTTCTGTCTCCGCGGTCGGCACCTTTGGGTTTCATGCTTTTTTAACACAAGCTCAAGTCAAGTCATTGAAAGTCCTTTCTACCGCATTTACAGATTTTGTTGCATTGAAAGGGAATCTTTGGGGAGAGTGCTTCGTATATTGTCAGACTTTGGATACTGGCATGGAAGGCGAGGTGAGGGGATTTACTTACTGAGCACCGGCTGTGGGTCTGCAGCCACCTGTCTCCAGCCTTCTGAAGCGATGCCGTTTCCATTCTGTGAGTGAGGTGAGAGTCTCACAGCGGTTCAGTGACTTGCCCACAATTCAGTTTCTTTGTTTGGAGAAGTCCAACCATCTTGCCCTCGTCTCATTACCTCCCCTCATTATCGTTTCTGAAAACCAGCTGCTCCCTGTCTCTTCTAGAGAACAGCCCTGTCGTCTGCTTACTCACCATTCCAGAAACTCAGAAGTCATTGGTAGGCTTCTCTCTCCCCCAGGTAAAAGGCAATGCATTCTGCCCTCTCAGTACTTTTATCCCCCTCCCCTCTTCCCTTGCTTGTCCCAGTCTGGGCTCAAGTGGTTCTTGCTTGGGAACACCGAACAGGGACACCACACTCCCAGGATCTCACCTGTCCGCGGGAGCAGCGTCTAAGGAGAGTTAGGATGATGCTCTTTATAGAACTGAGAGGGCTGGTTTCTACTGAAAGCAAGAGTCACAGAAGAGAGAGGGGCTGGTCCTTCCCAGCAAGGGCCATAGGACAGATCAATCTCTCACACCCAGAGTTCCAGGACCTCAGATATCTTGGTCTGAAGAATTCCTCTCTGCATGGATGGCATCTGATAACTCCTAAATAAAAAGTGGTATGACTTTCTCTTTCTTTTACTGAACACTTACCACATTTATCATTTTATCATGATGGTGGGCAGGTCAGCACATGCCCCTGACATGAAGGACATGCAGTTAATGTCATCAAAGTTTAACGATAAAGGAAGCATCCACTCGATGCTCTCAGGTGTGCACTCTGGTGGAGGGCATAGTCATCTGTGCACTACTATGGTCTGTGAAGGACTTATTTTCCCTGCAGTGTATGGAGAGCCTGAACTGTGTCATTTTGACGCAGGCCAATCTGTAATTGCATATCTTGGTGACCATAAGGAGCAGGGACCTGTCGGCATCTAACCCTTCTGCTGTGGTGGCTGGTGCTGCACCACGCTGAGTTCTGCACACTTGGACCTTGCTGACACCTCCCCTCAAAGCTGATGATCCAGACGTGCCTCTGGAAGAACTAACTTCCAAAACACCCTTGGCTGGGCTCTGATCCATGTTTTATTAATTCATAGATTTATTTGTGCCAGCTTAACTTATTTCTGGTCTACGGGTTTGCATTCTTCCCCATCATTCCCTGCGAGTGTAAAGTGTTTAATTCGGTCCGTTCTATACGTTATATAGTGGCAAGGAAGACAAACAAACGCGGATGTCATGGTCAGAAGGCCACAATGTACAGTGAACAGATCACATTTTTACATAGTGGGTTGGATTTTCCCCATGAGTTTAGATGGTCCTCTTACACGTAACATCCTTTACTGACGCTCAGAGCCCATGGTGACCAGCAATGCTCCAGAGTCCCCTAATATGCACAGGAGCCACTTCTGCGGGTCTGGGGTGGGGCCAAAGATGCTGCAATTCTGACAGGCCCGCAGGTGACCCTGACGACTGAACAGCAGGAACTGAAGTCACCACAGAAATGCACCAGCTCCCCAAGTCATCACAATTAACTTTATTCCACAGAATGTTTAAGGGAATGTTATTCTCAGGAAGATGTTTAGGATTAAAATAATTAAAAAAACTGGAAAGTACACACATTTATGTATCTCTTCTCTTCATTAAATATATATCTGTTTGGCAAAAAAATGTTAGACTCTTTTGTACAAAAACAAACCAAAAAAAAAAAAAAAAAACCCAACCAACCAACCAACCCCAAACCTTTGCAAACTGTCAACACCTGTAATAATTACAATGATGTAAACTTGGACATTGGACACCTTGACCATCTTGTGGAACCTGTGTTGCAGCAGAAGTGCCTCCTGCCCCCACCCAGGAGAAGGTAACACCGGACCCTTAGCTCACAACCGCCTGTCACAGAGGCAGGTAGGTCTTGGATATTATATTAGAGATGGAGCATGACAACCGAGTTTACCCTTTGTGCTTTCAGCTAAGGGGCTGGGAGGGTGTGTGAGCGTGAGGAAGGCAGGTGCGGGCTGGGGCAGGGGGAGGAAACCCAAGACTAGCTGGTGAGGGAAGGAGGCCTCGGTCAGGGTCACAGTGCAGACATGAAGTGGGCGTGGGACCTGTGGATTGTGTCTGGGGACCGAAGGCTGGCAAGAACTAGGACAAGGCAGCGACTACTGCTCTTGGGATCAGGAAGGAACAGGCCAAGGCCAAGGCCGAGGCCAGAATGGAGGAGGGCGCGGATTTGAAAGCAGATTCCAGTTCACATGGAACTGGTGGTGTGAGCTGACTCTAGGGAGAAGGGGAGTGAGGAGGTGGTGTTTGTTCTTCTCAAGTAGTTAGGCTATTTCTTCAGATGCCAGCTGTGCTTGGGGCTCTCCCTCGGTCTGGCGGCTGGCTGGGGGCAGCCTGGTGCTGCTGGCTTTCACACGCGAGGGAGGACAGGCCAGCGGGGGAGCAGGCTGGGAGGGCCCTTTGGCTCTCTTGCCAGTGGTGGGTTTTGCTCTCGTCTCACCAGTAGACTGCAGCGACGGGAAGTGACCTAAAGCAGAGGAATCTAGAAACAGAATCAGGGTGGGGAGCCAGATGTCAGGTAGGGGCAGAAAAGTGGTGGGACTGGAGGCGAGGCCCCAGGAAGTGTTGACACACAGCTTCCCTTTACAAGAGGATTCCAAGGTGCTGGCGTGTTTTCCTTCTCCTCTCCTGCTAGCTAGATTTTCCAGTTTCGGAGGGGTGGCTTTGGGGCCGGCCACTTCAGTTACAGTCATAGACGAAGTCATAGTTGCTGGGCTCCTTGGGGATGGGCGGGGGGGCGTCGGGGATCTGAATGTTTTCCAGGTCCAGGAGGCGGAGCTTGATCTCCATGCTGAGCAGCGTGTCCAAGTCATTCCGTGTTAGCTCACTCATCATGTCTTTCCCCAGCAGCGCGTTCAGCCCGTCCGTCCAGATACAGTACTGGTGGGAAAGGAGGTGACAGGGATCACTACTGATGATGCTTTGAAGAGTAGTAACAACGGCTCACACTTACTGATTACTCCACATGTGCTAGGCTCTGTGCTGAGTGCTTTGCCTCCATCACTATTTATAATATTCACAACATTTCTGTAAGGGTGGCACTTCTGTTATCATCTCAGTTTTATGAGAACTGAGGCACAGAGAAGTTCAGTAACTTGCTAGCATGTGGAGTGGGTGGGATTTGAACCTACGCAATCAGACTCCAGTGCCTGCGCTCTTTTGTGCAAAGAATGCCCCCCTACATAACAGCAGGTTGGAGTTCTCCACAACTGCAACTGCATGTCTCTAACGTCTCTCCCACGGGGCTGTCATTTTAAGGTAAGGGTGGAATGCATTCCAACGCTCCTGGATGCAACATCAGGTCAGGGTTGCTTCTTTCCTGACTCCAGGTGTGGCTCCTGATCTAGTAGCTAAGCCCTGTCCCCTCTGATTCCTGGCATGCATGAGCACAACCCTGTGCCACCCTGGAATCAATGGTAGTTCTACCTGTGTATTTCTTAGCAATAGGGCTGGAGGATAGCCTTCTGCTGCCCAATGTCTGGTAGACAAAACATCTACAATTATTGGATGATCTCAGCAGGTGGTGGGTTGGCTGCCTGTCGGGGACCTCTTTTCCCTGGACCTTCAACTCCCAGGGTTTCTCTCCTCCAGGTCTTTGGGGCATGAGGACATCACCTCATTTGGAAAGCCCCCCAGAGTACCCCACTAAGCACTTGATTACCCCCTCTCACAATAGGAATCGCACCCTTTTTCTCTCTAGAAGACTGTGAACTCTCGGAGGAGAGGCACTGTGCCTTGTTGGCCTGAGGACCTGCCCCGCTCTTGTCAGCATCCCTCCCGGAGGCTGGGGTCCTGCCGTGACTGGTTGTGGGGCTGCATTGCCTGGCCGCTGCTGCCGGCACCTCAGACAACTATGTGCGTTCAGGACGTTGTGCTCTGCTGATGTGTCAGGCTGTCCCAGGCCTATACAGGACCCCAGTGGCAGTGTTCTTCTTGTCCCACTGGTCTTCCTTCTAGCATGAGACTCCCCCCTCTCCTGCCCTCCCTGTCTCAAGTTGCAATTCCAGACCCTAGCCAGCCTGTCATTGGTATAGTGATTACCAGAATACGTAACAGACCTCGACATAAGACCGCCACACACCTGAGGTCACAGTGATGGGATGGAACCCTCCTGGGATGCATGTTGGTGGCACGGCTCTTTAAGCTGAGTGGGGGCACCATGGGTGTGTTACGAGGCCAAGTCTGTCTGCTGCGGCCCTAACCTGTGGGGTTTCGCTTCTGCCCTGGCTCTGGGCGCTACGCCACGGCTTTGAACCCATCTAACATTAGCTGAGTGCTTAGGGCTTTTGGGAAGTATTAGTGTCCTCATGAATACTTTATACAGATTCTGAACACACCTAAGCATTCATTGCTCTATAAATAACCATAATAAAAATAAATACCTAGGTCCCACCCTAGAGATTCTTATGTTACAGATCTCGGGAAAGGAAACTAGATGGAACTGGAGAGCATTATGCTAAGTGAAATAAGCCAGGCAGTAAGGGACAAATACCATATGATCTCACCTATAAGAGGAACCTAATGAACAAAACAAACGAGCAAAAGAGAACCAGAGGTAGGGAAACAAGGAACAGACTGATAGTGACTGGGGCGGGGGTGGGCGGGGTGAGGGGGAAAGATAAGGGTGGAAAGAAGGGGCAGGGTCTAGTCAAAGAACATGTATAAATGACCCTCCCACGGACACGGACAACGGTGTGGGGATGGACTGTGGGAGCGGGGGCCGGGGTGGAGCGGTGGGCTGGGCGGAGGAGGGCAAAGGGGGAAAATTGGCACAACTGCAACAGAGCAACAAAGAAAAGCTCCCAGCCATTTGTGCGGTGCCTCCAGGTACGCGTACCTTGGGACCCCCTGCTCCCTGAGGCCCTTTGCAGGTCTGACACTGTCTCATTGTGATTCCCCGAGTCCGAGGATTACTGCTCCCCTCGCAGCCTTCCCAGGGCTGGCGAGCTTCCCGATACAGTTTAATTTAACCCGTGGGAACACTTCTGTGGCGCTTTTCTTTTGAGAGGCAGCAGGCATAGAACATTTTATTTAAAAAGTACATCAACCAATAAATAACTCTGTGGTCCTGAATCTGAGTTGGACGTATCAGTATAAATGTATGATGCATTTTGTCTTTCAAAAGAATCATAGCTCGTGGCTCTGTCCACAAAAAGGCCTAAAAATAATAACCAACCAAGTAGTGATGAGCACGCCTAGTGCCCAGTTCTGGTTGCTAAACTAAAAGGAGCCAAAGCTCCATAAAGAAAAGGCAGGAAACAAACGAGATGAGCCTGGGATATTGTGTCACAGCAGCATGACTCAAGATTATCAAAGACATCGGGTATGCCAACAGGCCTCAGAAACCAAAAGGGCGTTCCCACTTTCCCTCGACAGGGACACTGACGATGACAACAACAGCAACTATGTTTAAATGTTTGAATTTAAAAATATGTTTATATCCATTACTTCATAATGATACTCAAACACCCGAAACACCTCATCAGTCTCCTTTGGAAGATGCTCATTATTTTGAAGGTAAAAGAAATCAAGTATGTATCCTGCCTGTCATATCTACATTGTATATCCTCAGGGTAACCAAATGGTCAATAAGGCCATTTTCTCTTTATGTAACTACCCCACTTAAAATGAATAGGGACGGACAGATTAGGGATATCAATCTTTTGCAACCTCTAATGGATGCTGGGATCTAGGCAATAATAATCATCAATGGCTGCTAACAACCCCCCAAAGAGAGATAACCAGACACTGTGGAAGAACACAAGTCTATGCTGCCCAGAGTTGAGCCTGAGTTTGATTAATCATCTAATTATGACTTAACAGGAAATAGAGAAGATGGATAAACATGTGACATGGCTGTGCAGGCTGTAGCAGGGAGAATAACACCCTCCTTTCCAACAGGACCCTGTCCAAACCCTAGAACCCACGAGAATGCTGGGTTCCATGGCAAAGGGAATAAAGGTTTCTAGTTAGCTCATCCTGAAATAGGGAGGTTATCTAGGATTGTCCATGTGGGAATGTAACCACAAGGGTCCTTAAAAGCGGCAGAGGGAAACAGAATGGGAGTCAGAGAGAGGAGAGACAGGCAGAGGGAGATCTGACTACGGAAGAAGATGTGAGGATTTGACCCGATTTTGCTATTCATGGATGGAAGCCACGAGCCAAGGAATGCAGACAGTGTCTAGGAAGGGAAAGGCTGAGGAAACGGAAGTTCCCAAGAGCCTCCAGAAAGGAGTTCGGCTCTGCTGATACCTTGAATTTAGCCAAGAAACACCTGCATCAGAACTCTGGCCTCCAGAATTGTAAGATAATACACTTATGTTGTTTTAAGCCTCTGAGTGGGCGGCAATGTGTTACAGCAGCCACAGTAAACTGATGCACAGAATTATAATAAACAAAATCTAGACTATTGGCAATGTTACCAGACAGATGACCTTTTTTTCTTTTTAATGAATAAATTTCAATTAAAATCAGCATGTGCTCACAAGAAACTGGGGGGCTCAAGAGGAGAGAGAACCTATAGGCTTAAGCACACTTAAGAAACTGGCTGACCAGTTGCCTTGTATGGATATTACTTGGATTCCGATCTGAACAGAGTAGAGAAGGGAGACACACAAACGAGTCAGTCGGGGAAATCTGAAAACTGACTGCATGCGGTGGCGGTGTCAGAGCATTACAAAACTGGGTGTGACGAGAGTGCTGTAGTTAGGTTTCGAAGTGGACTGTTTATTATTTAGAGATGCGCACAGGAACACTTTCAAATAAAACGGTATGGGACCTGGACTGGCCTGAGACTGATCTGGGGATGCGGCTGGGGGTGGGTGCTAGAGATGAAACCAGACTGGCTGCGAGTTGGAAACTGCTGAGGCTGGCTGATGGGAACAGGCAGGACGTTATGAGGCCAGGTCCTGCTTTCTTTCTTCTCTCTCCCTAGCCTCACAGTGCAGGAGCCAAAGGGAAGGGGTTTCTGGAGCAAAAGCCCCATGGTTCCAATCCCAGCTCTGCCACTTACTCCTTGTTTGACCTTGGACAAATGTCTTAACATCCCTGTGCCTCATTCCCCTCCTTAATAAAATGGGGATACTATTAGTTTGTTCTTTTGGAATTTTAGATGAGAATTAAGTGAGACGAAGTACGTAAAGCATTGAACAGTTATCATTACTGTTATGTTTACTATCGTTGAGCTACTCCATTCTTGGAAATGTCTTCCTCCTCATTTATAAATGAGGACATCTGTACTAAAACCTTCTGTTTGATGGAGTGACGATGCCAGTGAAATGAGGTAATAGACGTGAAAGTGGTCTGAAGCAATTAAAAGCGCTCACAAGCACACAGCATTTCCTCCCCGCTGCATTGCGAGGGGCAGACATGAATGCAGGCATGGCATTCCCAGAGCACTGAGCGTTATCTGGGATTAACGTGCACTGGGGAGAACAGCCTCGCCTGGATTTAAATGACATCCACAGTCCTGCTCTTTTAGGTGGTTTGCTCTACAGCTGTACACATCTTGAATATACCGGCCTGTGAGCAACCACAATTTTATTTAAAAAGAGAAACGGTAGGACACAGGATCTATTTTCAGGAAGGGGAAGACAAAGTCATACCCTTCTGCAAATGAAATGTCAAGTAACGCAGAATTATATTTAAACACCCTTCTAACTGCAGGGTTTGCATCTAATCTGTCCTCTCTCTTCGGGATGTACAATTTTATTCAAAAGCTTCACACCACTGTAAACCGATACTGAATAACTTCTAAATGAGCTAAGTCTCCTCGGGGAACGAGGGAACAAAAGTCATGTTTTAGTAAAATGTTCCCTTCCTTTCTGAAAGATGTTTATGCAACCACGCACGAAACAAAAATAAGAGTTTCAAGCGTGATGTCGGACGCTAGTTTACAAGATAAAAAGTTAAATCAACCATAGCTGCTACTTTATCTTATAAATGCCTTTTCCTAGCTTTATGCTAAATATTTTAAATATAGCTGACAGCGTGCCTCAAGAAGAGAAACAAATTATACATATAACATGATGTCAAAAAGGAATAAAAGCATCTCAAAAATAACACCCAACACCAGAGACAGCCCTGAACTTCTCAAAGTAATTTAAAGAAACATGGTAGAAAACCTACTCTTATCAAATGTCTTTCTTTTTCAATTTTACTTTTCAATTCCACTTTACATTCAATATTATTTTATATTAGTTTCAGGTATATAAAACAGTTTGAAGAATAGAGACAAGTTTATCTTGGAGCAATCAGGACCAAAGACTAAATATTCTGTGGCACCTCCAAAGCTGTAACGAGGGTGGCTCTTCCTCTGGGTTAAGGATTATGCCTCTGCTGAGCCTCACCCCTCTACCCGTCCTTTTTCTTTATCACGGACTATTAAGTGAGCCAGTGAGAGCTGGCGGTTTTCCCATTCCTTTCCAAGTCAACAAGATGTTCCTTTGTTCCTGATTTTTCTCAGGCAGGCTCTTCCTTTTTAAATGAAATTTCTGTGTTTCTAACACTTTTCTTCTGCTTGTTTTTCTAGAGAAAATGTGACTTTCTCTCATACATTAACCCCTCTGAGACCCTTACCTCATGCTTGTCAGGAGCGATGAAGTTCAGCTGGCAGTTTGAGTCATACAAGATGGAGAAAGCCAGTTCAAGCACCTCCTACGAGAGAGCATAACAAACACCCTGTTCAGGGAAGCAGGCACGTTGGTTTTGCAGTTACAAAGGGCTGCGGATTGAATGTGGAGGAGGCTCACACTGTGTCCAGGGAAGCAGCAGGCCATTGAGTTGTCCAAGGCCATGGAGCCCAGAGCTGTGCCTCTCTCTTCTTCAGCACCCCCTTCTGGGAGACCAGGACAAGCTGTAAACTCCTTCCCAATCAGCAGCATTAGGGCTGCTCTGTCTTTGATAACCCCACACAGAGGGATGTTCGTAGGAATACACATTTCCTAACACACGGTAGGTAATGAGATCTTGGGTGAACCCGTTATCTTTAGGTTACATGTCTATCCCTTGATCTCTAAACTGCTGTACAGCAAGGGCTACACAAACTCTAGATTTTATCCTATAGCAGCTCAGGGAGAAACATGGGCTCGATGTCAGAAGACCTGGGTTCATTCACTGCTGAGCATCGACTGAGTGTGAATAGAATGAGCCAGACACATAGGACCAAGGCCTAAATGACACTATCATTTCATTGTAGCTGAATGACCTTGGTTGAGACACTCTCTGTCACTTGTAATATGTGTGTTAAAATGCACTTCTCAAATTGTCTGCACCGTGCAATGTTGGGTACAGTGATCACCCTACCGGTCTGTTCTAGCAGTCAGCAGGGAGACAACCTTTAGACGACAAGAATGATCACACATCTCAACACCCTAGCGCCTCCGAACATGGAGGGGAAGGGCCAAGCGCATCCACATTGGTATTCTGCATTGTTACGACCTGCCTTCCTTCTTTGTGTCTTTAGAACTGGCACCGCTCACGGCCACCCCTCCTCCAGAGCTGCACCCTCAGTAAGTGCCCACCAGGCATCCCCTGCTAGGGGGCAGCTTTCTCCCCATCGCCCTCTGCCTTAAATGCTACCGGAGGACTTGCCTTGGGCCAGTGTCACAGAAGAATGCCATAGAAAGAGGACGGAGAGGTCCATGCTTCCAGCATTCAGAGTTTCAGGTGGGTTAGAGAATTCACCCAGGGGGAACTCAAAAGGCTGAGCGTCAGTGGGCCACCTCTCCTGACACCATCAAACATCAGGCTGTGTGGCCCTTTGCGGGGGGCGGGATTGGTTGGTATCTGGCTCACCTCTAGCAGTCCTCTCATTAAGAGGGAGCAACGCTTGTTTGAGCCCAGACCTACCAGCATCTCTCACTCTTACAGCCTCCTCGGCTGCTGGGAACAGAAACAATGGGAGGGAAGGAGGCGAGTCACGGAACGGGAGCTATTCTGCAAAACTACCCTTCTCTCCATTTTTCGTTTTTTCCTCCTTAGGTCTCCATTCAGGCCTGCCCAGTGAAAAGTGATAATGTTAGAAAGGACCTCACCAAAACAAACAAGCAAAAACCAAATTTCCTACTAAGTTTGACATGTCTCTCAGGTCTTTTAGTTTATAATAAAAATCATCATGGGTCTTATTAGTGGTACCAGAACTTGCTATCATCCTGTTAAAAATATCAGCAAGGCGATCCATATCAAGAGCAAAGAATCCCAGTCCTGGGGTTACTCCTAAGAGAACTGAAAAGCAAGAAAAAACATTGTATGTGACACTAAATACAGGTCTTCCCTTCACTAGGCGAACCATTAAAGAAATCACAAATTAGCAACCCAGAGAAATATATGCGGCCAGCTATTCAATATGATGCTTATGAAGATCTGATTGTAAGTGAAGCAAATAGCAGGAGAAATGAACATTCTTTACATTTGATCACAATTAGGAACAATGTTTACCTGTGGACAGAGACGGGAAGTGAAACGTGAAGTGGAAATCATTACAGTCAGGTTCTACAATCATAGGTAATTTTCTTCTTTCAAAAAACTTAAAACATTTTTCTCAATAAAGTGCTAAGCTCCAATCTCACATATTCATGAAAGTTGTTTTTAGATTAGGTGCACTATATACACGATGACTTGTTACCTTTATTATCATTCACTAGGGAAACTGCCTCACACCTGAGAGACTGGAGAGATAGGGAACGACAGGGCTTTGCATTGGAACAACCAGTCTGGATGTTACCTACAGCAGCACTAGGGGGACCCTCGGAGGTCAATGGGAAAGGTGAAGTTCATGGCCTGATTTCCGGGCTGACACTGGAGAACAGCTGCTTTGCGTTGCCAGTGACACCCGGGGTGAACACCGCTCAAGCACAGACTCAACCTCCTCTTGACTTGGTGCTGAAGTCGCTGGGGACCAGAGTGTCAGTGTGGCTGTCCTTGTGACACTTTTTTTTCTTCAGGGGCATGGACGAGGAGGAGGAGGGGCGTGCAAACTTGGGGCTTTGCCCTTCTGAGGCGTGTACCAGTGGAGACGTGGAGGAGGAGCCGTGTCCTGACCTAGATTCCTGGCAAACACAGGCGGGAAACGGGAAATTCATGAGCACGTCTATCTGCACTTTAATTTCACCAAAGCTGCCTGGGAGGGTGGGAGGAATTAATTCTCTGAGCCGCATGGCTGTTTGAAAGGCTGCTATCACTTATAATGAGTTTTATTGATGTCTCTGGCTTGTTGTCATTGAGTTGTCGGTGGAGGTCAGCTCTTCAGCACTTGGAGCAGGGAGGCTGCAGAGCTGGGTGCGGTAACACCTGCCAGGAGAACACTCCAGAAGCTGCCACCTGTCCGAGCTGTCTGGGAGGGAGAGAGGCACCAGGAGGTGTGGCAGTAAGTGCTCATGGATCTGGGGCAGTGTCACCCTCAGGGGCTTCTTGTCACACACAATGCTCACTTAGACATCTGAGGCTCTGGGGCTTTGCTACTTGCCATCTAAGGTCTTTTATTCCCTGTGGATGTAATTCAGCGGAAAATTATGTCCAAGGGCAGCTTATCTTCATCCTCTGTTCCACTAATTCACAAAACCCACCTCACCATGTGGAGGAAGGACTGGGGACAGAGGAGGCAGGAAGACCTGAAGACTCCCCCTGGCCCAGGACCTCTGACCTGGTACTCTACAAGGCATGTTGGGTGGGGCGATGCTCAGAGAAATTCTGGACATGATGACACTTTCAGGGGCCAAATGATAGACTGAATGAATACAGGAGTAGGGTTTTATATAACATATTTTCATTATACAGCATTAGCTGCCATTCCTTATATTGTTTTGGGGTGACTTGCCTCATTTGGCCATTTTGGCCAGCAATTACTTTGACTGTGTTGGTTTCCCCCCCTCTTTTCAGGTCACTTTGAGGGCAAAGCATTTTGACTAAAAACACAGGATAGCGTGTGTACACATGTGCTAATGGCCTTAGAAGTAGTCATAGATTTCACCTACAGTACATTACTGCTTGTCTCCGGACCTATGGATTTGAGTTTCTACTTAGGAGGTAAAATTCACTCATTTGTGCAGCATATAATAACGGTCAACGATGCTTTCTTCAGGCAACTCTGTCTGGCCCCAGTCCAACCCATTCTCTTCTCTCTGTTCCCCTCAATCCTATACTCTGAATTCAACATTTCTCAATCAGAGACAGCTCTGTGCCTTTTTACATACTCTCTCCCTCTCCTAAAAAGTCTTCCCTTCGCTTCTCCACCTGGTCAATTCCTTTTTAAAACCCAGCTTGCATCCTATTTTCTCCAGGAGTCTTTCTCAAGTCTCCCAGGCTCACCCTGAGTTTAAGTTTACTGCAAAAATAGGCAACATTGGGCTGTAATTGGATGTTGACACAGAAGTCTTTTATCTACCAGACATCCGGGGCCAGGGGCCAGGTCGTATTTATCCTTGGATTCTCAGCACCAGGCACAGGCCTAGTAGAAAGAACACACTCAACACAGTTGCTGAATGAAGGACAAAGGAAGTAAATGTGGATAAAAGGCCTTTTGGTTAAGACCAGGGTTTCAAGCTGATGCTAGAACATCGGCTTCTAGCATAATCCGTTTCTTGTTTCAGGCTCATAGATCACACTAGGAAAATAAAAGCTGGTTTCTGGGACATGGTGGATGGAAGCTTCTCTTACGTCAAATGTGTTCGTACCCGCATCAGTGAGATGCGGTCAGATCTCACCTCTGCTGCTGATGTTTTGACTGTTTAACTGTAAGCCCCACATTTGGTGGGATAAACTTCAGCAATGCCCGTTTTCAAAAACTTGGCAACAAATCAACCTGATAAATCACAACGTTTGACCTTAGAATCCTTAAGCATTTGATTCCCCCAATGGAATTTCCATTCACCATGGCAGTTCATGTCTCACGGAGGCTTGCTCACTCTCGCTGCGAAGAAGACATGTGCTGTTTGTGTCCTGAGACGCCTGCCTGAGGCACTGACCTGCTGACCACGTCGGACTCTAAGCTTCAGGAGGACAGGCCACGTCTGTCCCATCACCCTCCCGGTCCAGAGCTCATTGTCTCCCAGCGGTGCTGGTGCTGACTGAGTGGACGACTGAACAAATGCCTCTGCCTCAAGGAACCACATCAGTTTTTTTGTTCCTTTTTTTATTTTCAGGGCCTTAGACAGAGCCTGGGTTATCGGATGTTGAATGAGTGAGAAGGTGTGTCAGTAACCAATATTTTGCTATTAACAAAGCGTCTCCCTTACGGCCGCTAATGTCTCAGTTTGCCGTGCTCACATGTAGGCTAATGGAGAGTCCGCGGCACAAAGTGTCAGAATCTTCTGTCCAGCTGGAAAAACTGTCTGAAGAGCCAGCAACACACCTTGGTTGCTGCCCACTACTGTGCACTGGTACACCGCCTAGGGACACATTTTGGTCAACTCTCCTTTCCTACCCAGAAGTCCTAGAGGTCGAGAGGAGAGACCTCTGGAATATTGGGAGAAGGGGTGTGGGGGTGTGGGGTTGAGGAAGTAAATTTTTTGGACTGTGGGTTTCCTTCTTCCCTTTTGATGTTTACCTTAATGAACCAGGTGCATGAACACTATTAGCATTATAAAAACAAACAATTTTCATGTGTATGCAAATTAAAGAGACAAGCTGGTAGAGATACTGCCTCTCTTAGCCTGTAAGGCATCCAGGAAGAGCTTTGGGTGACTGGACAGGTGGGCCAGTGAATCCCAGGAAGTAGCCTCCATTTGTAACTCTGTTTATGTGTTTATAGCAGTGTGCCCCATTTATCCATCAATACATCATCCATCCATCCATCCACCCACCCACCCATCCATCATCCATCCAGCCATACACCCATCCATTCTTCATCCATCATCCATCCATCCATCTCCACCCAATTTTCTATGAGTGCCACGACAATAAAAAGAAGGTTGGAAAATGTCATTTACTTATTTGTTTTGTTGATCTCTTCCAGGAGCAGAGGAGTCTGATACAAGAAGGCCAAATTTACCCACACGTATCACATGCTCGTATGAGATCATCTCCAGTCCTGTTGTGACATTGGTAACTGTGTCCTCTCTCATTTTTCCTTGTTTAGTCAGGCTAGACGCTTATAAGTTTTATTCATCTTTTCCACGAACCAAGTTTTGGTTTTGTTGATTTTCTCTACTGTTTTTCTTTTTCTCAATTTCAGTGATTTGTACTTTAATTATGTATTATTTCTTCTTTTCTGCATGTTTTTTGAATTAACTTGCTATGCTTTCTCTAGTTTCCTAAAGTGAAAACTTTATTGATTTTTAGATCTTTCTTGTTTTCTAATACACAAATTTAATACTACAAATTTCCCCATAAACACTGCTTTTGCCCCACCCCACATATTTTGATAAGTTATATTTTGATTTTAATTAGTTTAAAACATTTTGTAATTTCTTTTGAGACTTCTTTTTGAGCTAAGAATTATTTAGAAGTGTATTATCAAATTTCTAAATATTTGAAAGGACTTTATAGCTATCTTTCTGTTACTGATTTATTTAATTCTACTGTGATCTAAGAAACTACTTCGTATGATTATTATTCTATTAAATGTGTTATGATGTATTTTATGGCCCAGAATGTGGTCTATATTGGTGAACATTTCCTGTGAGCTTAAGAAGAATGTGTATTCATCTATTGTTGGGTGGATCTTCTATTGTTAATTAGATCAAGTTGATTGATGCTGCTGTTCAGGTCATCAATGTCCTTATTGATTTTCTGTCCGTTTGATCTGTCAGCTACTGACAGAGGGGTATTGATGCCTCTAGAAGAATAATGGATTTGTGAATTTCTCCTTTCAGTTCTATTAGTTTTGCTTATATATTTTGATTTTATTGTCCATTCTTTTTTTTTAACCTCTTTTAGTCTTTATATTTAAAGTTTGTTTTTTAAAGGTGTGTTTTTGTGGAAAACATAGACTTGGGTCTTTTTTATTCTACTCTGACAATCTGTCTTGTAATTGGTGTATTTAGACCATCGACATTTAAAATGATTACCGACGTAGTTAATGGCCGCTATGTTTGTAACTCTTTTCTAACTTTTGCATTTGTTCTTTGTTTCTTTTTCCTTCCTTCCTTTTCCTTTTTTTTTTTTTTTGGTCTTTTCCTGTTTTGGGCATTTCAAATCCTCTCTCCTGTCCCTTGTGACTTTGCTGTCATTCATTTCACTGCCCATTATGCTATAATCATCAGCAACACATTGTTTCTAGTGTCACTTTTAACAGTTATCTTTTAGATGGATTAACAACAAAAATAAGTATTTTTATTTTACCTTCATTTATTCCTTCTCTGATGCACTTCTGTTCTTCTTGTGGATTAAGTTTCTGACCTATATAATTTTGCTGACAATGAATTCCCTCAGTTTTTTTTTTTTTTAATCTGAAAAGTCTTTATTTCGCTTTCACTTTCAAAGGACAATTCACTAGATATAGAATTCTAGGCTGGTGGGTTCTTCCCCAGCACTAAATATTTCACTCTACTTTCTTCCTGTTTACATAACATCTGATGAGAAATCCGTTTTAACTTTTATCTTTGTTCTTCCATAGGTCAGGTGGTTTCCCCCACCTGGATTCTTTCAAGATTTTCTTTTTGCCTTTGGTTTTCTGCAGCTGAAACATGGTATGCCCAGGTGGTTTTCTAGGGGAGAGGTGCATATTCGGTTGGGTGTCTTCTAAGCTTCCTGAATCTGTGGTTTGATGTCTGTCATTAATTTTGGAAACTTCCTGTCCATTATTGTTCCAATATTGCTTCTGCTCCATTCTCTTTTTTCTTGTAGCCCACTTACTTATATATTATACCTTCTGCAATTGTACCTCAGTTCGTTGATGCTTTTTTTTTTTTTCCATTTTTTTCCCTCTTTGCATTTCAGTTTAGGGAGTTTCTACTGACTCATCTCCAAGCTCACTAATCCTTTCCTCAGCCATGTCAAGTCTACTGATGAGTCAATTAGAAGCATTCTTCACTTCTGTTATAGTGTTTTTTATTTCTAGTCTTTCTTTTTGATTCATTTCTGGAGTTTTCATTTCTATGATTACATTACCCAGTTGTTCTTTCATGTGATCTACTTTTTCCATTAGAACCTGTAACACTTTTAATTATAGTTATTCTAAATTTTCTATCTGCTAATTCCAACACCTGTGTCCAACATACTGGAATCTGATTATGGTAACTGATTTGTTTCTTCAGGCTGTTTTTTTCTTGCTTTTTGGCATGACTGTAATTTTTTGCTGAAATCCAGACATATTGTATCAGGTAAGAGAAAATGAGATACACAGACCTGTAGAGTGACGATTTATGTTAATCTGAAAAAGAATTGGGCCAGTGGACTACTGATGTAGCTCTAAGTGCCAGAGGCTTCAAATTCCTCCAGTGTCTCTGTTTTCGTCCCTTCTACTGACTTTGGGTTCCCTAAATCCTCCTCCTCAGAGACAGTCTGTGTCTTCCAGATCTTTCCACTATACTCCACTATTTCGGTCTTGTTAGTGTGGTGGTAGGATATGGGTGAGGGATAACATTCTATAATTTTCCAATTAAACCTCCTTCATTTAGGGGTCTTATATCTTGTGGTTGTCACCTTCTCAATTGTTTCTCCAGTGGAATAGCGCCCCTCCCCGCCTCCTCCATTTTCCCATGCCTGTTGAGTTTCATGTCAATCTTCTTGAGGCTCTGACAGCTGTTGATTATCTCTCTCCTACCTCCCAACCCTGCTGTTGAGACAGGAAGGCTAATAGGGATGCAATGGTAGAAATTCTCCTCCCCTAGCTGGGAGCACGGTCTGGAGAACAGGACTTCGTTATGAGAAGGCTCTGGCATAGATCATGATTACTTATCCATTTCTCTTGCCAGAGCCAATGGGAGAGAGGGGCGCCTTTCTCAGATCTTCAGTGGGAGAATTTGCTAGGGTTACTGGAGGTGAAGCCCATGTACGTAGGCCCCCAAGACTGCAACCCCCAAGAGTTTTGCACCCTCACACTAGCCCCTACTCAGCCTATAGCAATTTATCAGCATCACCACTTAAGTGATCCTATAGCTCACGGCTGCCATGGATTCTGCCCCAGATGAGCAGATCTGGCTGTGGCTCTCTAGATATACTCAACTCTACAGATTCTGGGGTGGTGGCTTGCCCCGTGACCTGAGTTTTCTGGCAGGCCCAAGAAAAATGTTGATTTTTTCACTTGACTCAGTTTCTTGTCACTGTAAGTATATGAATGGCAACTCCCAAGCTCTTTACATGTTGGGGCTGAAACTGGATTATGTAAAACACCTGCTTTACATAATGCTCTCCGTTCTTACTCAGAGTGCTTGAATCCTGGCAGGCTGCTTTGCTGTCTTGCTACACCCTTCCTGGCCTCCTCTGGTTGCTGCCAATTTCCCCGTATCATTCCCTGTTCAGCTGCAAGTGTTATATAACCAGGAGGACCTCATCTGGAGTTGAGCGGAGCCCGTGCTCCCCAGGACTGTGCTCCCCAGGACTGTGCTCTGCAGATCAGGTGGTGTTGAGGGAGAGCAGCCCCACAGGAGGCCAAGCATAAAGGCTGGAGACTTGTTGCTGTAGGTCAGAATGCTTCTTTGAAATCTGAGGAGCTGGAGAATCCCCATTTCCCACATCAGAGGAAAAAGAGAAATGCTGGGTTGCAGGGGACCACAAACTCTTGGGCATGCCCTTATGTCATTACACTTGTCAGTCAAGGGCATTATATGACAGGGCTGTGACAGGCTTGTGACAAAGAAGGAATTCACATGGACTTGACATGAGTTATCCTTATGTAGCTTAAGAAGCAAAGGTCTCGCTATCACCCTCCCTGGCTGTACCCACTCCCCTTTGTCTTCCCAGCAGCACTTTCCCAGTACTTTCGTTTTTCTGTAACCATGGATACAGGGTCATGCCACGCAGACCTGGATTCCCTGTTAGAGTGTTAGAGGTTACAGGGCAGGGATTATTCACCTGAACCCTGATTGATAAGGAAAATGTGTATAATGCTTATATTCCTCTTAGATACTAACACTGAACAATAAAAAAAGCAGCCTATTGATTTCTGTGATATTTTTGGGACCAAGGTGGCTGGGGCACCCGCATCAATCTGGGTAATTTTATTCGTGGATGTGAATTATACGTCACCAGATGCCAAGAGGGATAAACAGAGAACTGGCTCCCTGATGGCTCGTCCAAGGGCGAACACTTCCAAACTGGGGGCCCATCCCTCCAGAGGATGTCCCTGCACACCCTCTGGTGTAGAACACGGGCTGTCATGGTGAACAGCCAGTTGGCCGACTAGCAGGGGAGGGTGGAAACTATTGCAATGTGAAGACGGTTTAAGCAATGTACCTTTGGGGGAAATTTTCTCCTTTAAGCTGGGTTTGAGCTATTTCACAGTACTTTCCACCCTGCTGAAGGATGATATCAGGGCCTTAAACATTTTCTAAAACTTTCTGAAACATTTGGTCTCTGCTTTTCCCGGGCTTCAGGGAGACCCCATGGAGGCTCCTGGGAAGGTGACAGCAGCAGGAGAGAATGAAACAGATTGGGGTGGGAGTTGGGGAAGGGGTAATATAAACATAAACGGGAGGTGAGGAGAGGCCCAGCAAATGGGCGGGGCTGAGCAGGGCAGGCTGGAGAGAAGACTGGGTGGTCACAGGGAGTGGATAGTTCCTAGGGCTGGAACTAGACAATGGAAGAGTTGGTAGGGATTAGGCACAGGATCAGTGGAGGAGAAATAAAGCTGAGGGATGTTGAAGGAATCGGGAAGGGAAAAAGGCGTACAGCCACACACAAGCATTGCTACCCAAGAAGGAAGGCGGGCCCACTGCTACCTGCATTATTCCGACAGAACTACCTATCTGCAATGATTCGGAAACCGTACCTTGTTTTGTTTAAGGGCACCTTTCTCTTTCATATGAGGGCAGTCCTTTCCCGTCACCACCGCTTTGATGTCTGCCACCGGCACTGCAATTCGTAAAAGAAGACAACAGTAACTTCACCGCGTAAAAGCTTAGATGTCAACAAAGAAGGACTAAGCATCAAGTCTGCTAGCAAGCTGCCACTCCCAGAAACTGCGGCAAGAGAGAAAAGAGTTAAAACAAGGAAGAGAAGTCAGATAATGTGCCAGGACTTAGAAACTACACTATATTCTTATATTCTGGCAAAAAGTAACCCTGGGGAGAAAAATCTAGGTTGATACGCAGAATTTGGTTCGCTAAAACAAATAACTTCAAAAAATCCCACCACAGCCATGTGAAAAGTGATGGTATTAGAGGAAGCAGTAATAGTGGTGCCAATACTGCTATTCTGGAAGACACTGTGTGCCTGAAACAATGCCAAGTGCTTCCCGTGTATCAGTAGCTCTTGCTAAACTATCTCCATCTATTTAGTTTCTGAGCTTAGGATCGTCAGGAAAAGCAGTCTTATCACAGAAAATGTATCTGAATCTAAATAGTCCCGAACTCGGTCATCCTCCCTCTCCACCATCTCCTTATTTCCCACAACGCCGTGAGGCAGGTTCCATTACCCCTATTTTACAGGCAACGAAACTGAACTCCAATAAAGGGAACATTCACGTCTGATACGGCAACGGTAGCTGGCATTTATCATGCAGTGAGAGGAAAAGATGTCGTCTCATGTTATACTCAGGACTTGGAAGGAGATAAAAGAGATGGAGAGGTTTGTGCATTTAAAACTTTGTGTTAAAATAATCCGAGAGGGAGAGAGAGAACAGTTGGATGGCTTGGAAGCTTAAAAAAAATTAAAAGTCACCTGTCCCTCTCCAGTTCCTAATCTTTTGTCCCATAATAGACTTAGGCTCTGCCGAAGCTTTGAGTAATGAATGCCTAAGTAATCAATCAGTAATTTCCTTAGTAATCATTCCCTTAATGATGAAGATGATGAGCAATTTCATAACTAACGTTCACATACTTTTAGTGGGGAACTGGGGTGTGGGGGAGACACTCAGGTGATGATAAAATTATAAGATATATAGGTAACATTTCCCAGGTACCCTGAGACTGTTAAGAACCCTATGCAAATCTGTTAATACTCCTGGAGTTCTGTCTAACCCTAGAGAAGCGGAGGGCTGCCATGAACTCCTCTGGGAATCTCCGCACACACCCCAGCTGTCGGTCCCTGATGCTTTGCAGTCCTGATTCTAGACCCCTTTGGTTGACATTACTTGTACTCACTAATATCTGGCTTTCCTTTCTTTCCAGGCATATGGGAGACTACGCTTCCCAGCAACCTCTGGGGCCATGGGATTTGTTCTGGCCAATGGCCAGAGGAAATGGCAAGTCTCTCTTACCGGCTGAGGCCGTGAAAAGTTCAAGTCCACCAGCCACTCCTCCCCAGTTGCAGAAACTGAACAGGTCCCATGTTCCATCCAAATGGCACAGCTATGGAATGGCCGAGCAGCCACTGGCCTGGATGCCGGAGTGACTGTGTGGAGCGGTCCTTTGACAGCTCATGTTGGTTATATAATGTGAGGAGCAAGAAATAAACTCTTGTTGTCTTAAGCCACTGAAACTTGGGGGTTGTTTTTTTCCCGCTGCAGAACGTACCGAGGCGGTCTGTCCTGAGTGGCAGACCCATTACCTCAGACCACTGTCCTGCCTCTGCCTCACTCCTTTGAATTGGCATCTCCTTGTCGTTGGTCCCTATGACTCCTGAACACACTGTTGACTACAGCTGGTAACTTCAGTTCTCCTCAAATCCATTTTCATAACCAATGACCAGCTCTGTTCCACTCAGCGGCCTATCTGGCTGCTTAAGAAGGGGGACATTTAGGCATCTTGGGAAATTGGGTTTACTTTTCAACAGAAAACCTGCCACTGAAGTGAATTGGACATATTAACATAACAGTTCTGAAAACCTTCTCAAGCTTCAGATGGAGTCTGAGTCAGAAGAACCTCGGAAGTAGAAAGTCTTTGTTGTATAATCTGTAACGTGGTCAATGAACTAGAGAGAGTGCCTACAATCTATAAATAGCAAGTCACTCCTTGGCTCTGAAAACCCATCAAACGCAATGGGACAAGATTAACACGAAGTCTACTGTGGGGACGGCCTGCAGAATCTCTAATGAGGAGGCTCCAGGGGAGAAAAGGCATTTTTCTATCTCGTTTGTGGCAGTACATATTTCATATTTTTATATACATTGTCCCCTGTCAAGGAGATAAGCTGCTCTATTACTCACAGGATTACAGCTAAAAGGAAAACACAAAATTCTAAAAATACACCGTGGCTTTTAAAGGTTGTTCTTTGCATAGTTTGCTTCTAGATGCAAACTATGCTTCTGGAAGAGTAGGTGTGTGAGGGCTGAAATGCCACCCTCTCTATCCCCACGAGAAGAATTAGACTCACATCCCTTGAATCTGTACTCTAAGGAGGCAGCAGAGGGCTCTTGAATATGTCAAAGCCAGGTGAGAGTTTCCATGGTCTTTGGGGCGGGGTGGGGGTAGCATAAAGAAGTGGGGCCCAGACATGTGAGAACAGGATGGTCACTTCTGGTACCCTACCCTAAACTCTAAATTCTTTAGGCATGGCTTCATTTCTTTCTATGCGTCCTTCACTTTGAGCTGGCTGGAGATGATCTAATTCAATACTCCCATTGCACAGATGGGAAGGCTGAGACCTAAAGAGGGGAAATAAATTATTCAAAGTCATATAGGGGGACAGAACCTGGAGTATTGCTCTCTGTTCCACTCCATGCTCCCTTGGTAGGTCATGGCTTCTCCTTATGTTTGTCAATTATGATTTAAAACAAAAATACCATTGAAAAAGTAAATATGGCCACCATGATAAAAGTCATTTTCGTTTTCACCACTGGGAGGTAAGTTGAGGCAGAAATAACCCCAGGAAGTAGCTGGCAAGCTATGAGCACTTGCTGTGAACACAGCTCATGTGGGAGCAGCTACGGAGGAGGCGGCGCAGGCTGAGGCTGACGCAGTGAGGTGAAGACTCTGCTCTCTCAAGGTGGCAGCATGGAGTGGTGGGAAGGGCTGTGCCTTTGGGATCACAGAGCCTGGTTTGAAATCTGGACACACCTACTGGCTACACCACTTTGGGCGAACGCTCTGGGAGCTGAAGCTTCCTGGCCCACAGTGTGGAATTATAACATCATCTATCTCAGAGAGTTTCTGTAAGAATTAACGCCTGATGTTGGAGCTGAGATAATTGTTGGCTTTTAATCTAGGCAGTGTGGAGTAGTGGGTGAGTGGTAAGAAGCTGGTCCATGAGGTGGGATGGTGGCATTCAGGTCTTTGTCCTACCATTTACTAGCCATGTGACCTTGAACGAGTCACTTAATTTTTCTGTAGCTCAGTTTTCTTATCTGTAAAACAAGGACAACAGTATCTACCACCACTTCAGGTTGTCAAGAGGATAATGAATGGAAAGTTGGCAGCACAGTGCCTGGCAAATTGTAAACGCTCAATAAATGTTATTTGGCATTGTTTTCATTATCAGTAACCAAAGTAAGTTCTCTCCGTCGATTGGGGGACCTGAATTATTCACCACACATCAGTGACCAAATCGCCCTCTTTGCTTTGCTGTCTCGCTGCACTTCTCATCCCCTCCAGTAGGGTTCCTGGCCTGTGTGAGGGGTGAGCCTTCTCCTCGGCGTCTTTGATGGGGGCGTGTGGAGCGCTGGCCTACATCCTCTCAAAGGGAGGTGCTGGGGGGCCCGGGGCTGGAAAGCACTGGAGTCTAGTGTTTACTGGGGGTGATGAGGCTTGTCAACCTGGTGGCAGGGCTGTGGGGTGAATGGATGGAAGGGGATGCGGATTTTTAAGGGCCTTATTTCCTGTCAAACAAAACAAATGGGAGAAGAGTGACTTCTTCAACCTTAGGGATGAAGACAGCTATAGAGAGTCCCGCCACCTTCACTCGCACTCTTCTTAGGGAAGAGGATTCAATTACACTGTTTGATTCACAGATATTTCAATAGTCAGCACTGATTAACTGGAGGGGCAGAAGGCAATTTCCCCCTTGGTCTCAAGAGAGGGCAATCATGCCAGGCAAGAGCAATGGCACTTGACATTAATTAAAGACACGACTCATTTTTCCGGTGGAATGAAGTTTCTGACTTTCAAGGGCTCCCAGAGAATGGGCTATTTGCTCCAGGCAGAACGTGTAATTGCAATGGTGGGCCGCAGGAAACTTAGTTGCCTGGGCCGATTCCTGCTCAGCTCAGGTGCGTAATAGCCTCGTTTGACTTCATGCCACAAAGACACCCCCTGAGACACACGTGCACACAGATGTAATATCGCTCATGCACACACCTGCACAAGTATGGGCTTTTGGTTTCGACTGCAGTGGGTAAACTGTTATGAAGCAGCTCTTCCAAACTCCAAATGACCAGATTTAAAGGCAGTAGAGAAAGGGGTGGATAAGAATTTCAAACCACTGGTGGAGGAGGTGGCTGCAGCCCCTTCCCAGAAGTGGTGCCGCTCACAGACCCCCACCAGCAGCCGCTGGGAGGTCTGCAGCGTGGCTGTGCTCTGTCACAGCCCTGGCAGAAGCATTCCTGGCTTCTAGCCAGTGACTGTCACCCTGTGCTTTTGTGGGTAAAGGCCTTGGTAGAGCTAGGGTGCGGGCATCAGCTTGCAGGCGGTGCCAGGAAGCGCCCCTGCACGAGGCTCAGGTGCTGTCCGTGCTGTGACCTTCTCTAACCCGTTTTTCTCAGCGACAGGACCTGTTGGCAAGGGAGCGTGCGCTAGAAACCTGCCGTCAGTGCCAAACAAATGCCTGTCTGTACACTGAGAAGTGGATTCTGTCCCTATCGACATGGAGATAAATAAAACATTCTGTGAGTGGAAGGGACGATTCATCAGGCCACGTGGGAGAGGAATGAATCAGCCGTTTGTCTGTCTGTCTGTTTTCTGCCTGGACCACTTGCCCTACTTCTTGGGCAGGTGAGGAACGAGGCTGCGGGAGACTTCGGCTGTGGAGAGATTCCGGTTGCTGTGGGCAATAGCAGCCCGTAACTCCCCGATTCAGCACTGCGGAGCCGGATTCCAAAGTGCTGATTCTGGGCAGCTCTGAGCTCATGGGGGAGTTCTCACCAGTTAGCAAACAGAGGAAGGCAGAAACAAGGGTGTGAGTGGTTAATAAAGCTAATTTAATTTCGTAGAAGGAACTAGTCCTCATTCCAAGATTAGGTCTTCCTTACTGTTTAAGCTGATGTGATCCAAAGCCCTTTTATTTTTTTAAATCATCAAATAAGAATGTATATTAATTGATTTGAGAGAGAGAGAGATCAATCGGTTCCCTCCCATATGTGCCCCTATAGGGGGTTGAACCTGCAACCTAGGTGTGTGCCCTGACCAGGGACTGAACCCACAGTCTTTTTGGTGAATGGGATGATACTCCAACTAACTGAGCCACCTGGCCAGAGTAATTTTTTTTTAAAAAATGAAAGTACTATGATATGAAATTTTAGTTCTATGTTGTTTTTAATACCCTTGTTTACCCAAATTAAAAGTTGGTAACCTGGTACCAGTTCACTGTGGCTGTTCTTTTAAACTTGGAGGTCTGGGTGAAAGCTAAATTTGAGGAACCACCATGAAGAGCAAACAGCAACAGGAAGCCCGCAGTTCTCCCCTTGACTGAGCATCGGCAGTGCCCGGAGGGCCCGTTCAGACAGATTGCTGGCCCCCCGTCCCCAGAGCTGCTGAGTCAGCAGGTCTGGAAGTGAGGCCTAGGAATCTGCATTTCCAACAAGGTTCCAGCTGTGGAGCTGCTGGTCCCAGACCCATTCTCTGAGAAGCAGAGGTCTAGCTTGTCTATGGGGGGATAGGGCGTGCTTCCTGAGACCTGAAGGGAGGGTCCCCCTTATGGACAGGCACCCGGGATGCCCCCCTGCAGGGGCGTGTAGACACTGCCCCAGACTCGGTGGTGGCAGGTTTCCTCTTTCTTCTCTTCCCATTAACAGTGTCAATAATCAGCGCTGGGGAGGCAGTGCTCCTCGGAAGGAGACTGCTGTCTGAACTAGATGACACTACGGAGCCCAGACTGCCCCATGTTAAGTGGGAGGAAGAGAGATGTTCCAAGCTGTCTGTCTGATATATCAGCAGAGTCTGGCTGTGTGAGGAATTTTCCGCTTGCGGTTTATTTTCGCTTCTGATGGCATGAGCTTCAAGGAAGACAGTTTCCATTTGACTTCCATGGGCCCTGGGGTGACAAGAGGGAAGGTGCTAGGACCTGGGGGTAAAGTCTCAAACTGGGACACATGTATGTGACTCACTGCAGGGTCACTGTGACTTTTAAAGTTTATTTAAAACTTTCTTTAGTTTTCTCACTCTTTGATTTCTGTACCTGGGATATCTTCTGAAGCTATGCTCATTTCATCTAATTTCTCTTCCAAATTCATTCACTGGCCTTTATATTTTAATGTTTCTGTAATACCTGGTTTAATATGCATACTTTATGCTGTCTAAAAAACTTGGAAACTGGTTTGGTGTTGGGCTAAAATAATCTAGTACATTATTGGTTATTCAAAATATACACATTAAAACAGGGCCTGGCCAGGTAGCTCAGTTGGTTAGAGTGTTGTCCTGTGACACTAAGGTTGCAGGTTCAATCCCAGGTCAGGGCACATATAAAAATCAACCGATGAATGCATCAATAAGTGGATCATCATGTATCTCTCTCTCTCTCTCCACATACACACATACACAGTCTAAAATCAAATACATAAATAAATAAATAAAAAACCCGGAACCCGGTTTGGTGTTAGACTAAAATAATCTACCATATTCCTGGTTCTCCAAAATACATACATTGAAACAGACATTGTACAAAAATAGCAAATAAATATAAATATATGTATTTTAGGGAATATGTAGAAAAAATAAAATGCAGTTCAGCCTAAATTTCCCAAGTGCCTGCATTACGTCCTTGAAGTAGGAGGCCATCTTTGGGTCCGCCATTAGCGCTGCATTCCAGCTACGGGATACACTCAACTATAAGACATAAACGTGGGAGGGATCACGAGACTGTTCATGCCGGCACTTACAACGAGATGACGGTGGGTTTAGGTAGGTGAATAGTTCTTCTGCATGATATTTAGGGACCAGGGAACACATAAGCAACCCCAGCTCGGGCCTCCTGCCCAGGACAGCCACTTACATTTGTCCTGCAAGGAATCGTGGGGCACTTCTCCCTGAGGACTTTCTTCCAAGTCTCCATAATGCAGGACCTTGTGGTTTGGTGAAAGCCGGCAATACCAAAACTTGTCTGAGGAAGAAAACACAGATGTACAAGGTAAGTAATTCTGGTTTCCCCCCAAATATTGACATCCTTATTTCTATCCTTCCAGGATGGCCTGGAAGAACAAGCCATCCATCTGGTTGGAAGTCTTCAGAAAGGAATGGGGTCCAGAGCCCTGATCAATGAGTCCCTTCTCATTTTGATGGTCAGTTAGCACCTGACCTGCTGAACGTACATTTGAGAACCGATGGGAAAGGTCTCAAATCCTTCTAAGACAATGGCAACAGGTTTTCTGAGGTGGAGGCTTCCTGAGGGCTATTTACCAGTTCCTATAGCGACTATGGGGTTTATTCCTGGTCCACACAGGCCTGGGAGAGACAGAGAGCAAGGGGTGGAGCAAGCAGCTTTCTCGACACTTGGCTGCTTCCGCTTTCCTCTCTGAGACGTTGAGCCGGTTGAGATAGTTGGGTGACGTGTCTTAGTTGACACCCCAAACCTCCAACCCTGGAGGCTAATATCACAAATTAATCAATGAACGGATTGTCAGGATGTGTGGGATAGACACAGGGTTGGAAATAATCTAAGTAATCCAGGGATTTATACAAAGAGCAAGGACATTCACAATCATCTCCTGTCTAATTCTTAGAGTTTGGTTCTCTACATAGGCATGACCAGGGTCTTAGGATCACTCTTATAAACGATTCCTTCAACTTAACCTCCTCTCCTGTCCCTAAACATCATAAAAATTGTTGAATTAACCTGTGAGGTTGGGAAAAGGAGACAAAGGAAGACTTTTATAGATAAGAAACTTCAATGTGACAGCAATCTTTGTGTAGGTCTCAAGGTTGGGCTTCAATGCTGCCTCCTCCAGGAAGCCCTCTTTGATTACTACAGAAGGGACTCTCCCCATCCTATTAGCTGCCACAGCATCTTCTTTGATCACAGGGGCCCACATGTTAAGCACCTTAGTGTTTTCTATTATGTGTCACATACTCTAGGTAAGCAACTTGTCCTAATGGATGCATGGTGACCAATTACTGATGAAAGGACACTCCAGGATACTCAACAGCCCTGCCAGCATGGAGATGCCAGGCTCTCTGCAACTGTCTTCATAATTGCCCTGCCCCATTCCCCTGGCACAAAGCCTGGCACCTAGAAGTTGCACAATTGACACTGGCTAAATTGATAAACGAAGACCCAAGGGGACACTTAAGGCACAAAGTACGTATGACTTGTAACCCCTCTGTGCCGCTATGCAGTTGGCAGACGTAGTGGCCTTGGTGAAATCACCTCATTTCTGTGTCTGCCAACACAAAGTACTTCGAAACCACTCTGACTAAAATACTCCCCATCACATTTTAAGAAAATTGTTTTTCTATTTAAAATTGTTTTCATTGCAAAAGCATGTGTTAACTGTGACTCTTTTAATAGAAAAAGAAAGTCTAAAAATGGAAGAAAAAGCCGCACAATGAACAAAGAAAACACTCAAGCTCAATGCACAAAAGTCTCAGTGACTCTGTCTTCCTCGTCTACAAACACGGTTTGCCAATTCCTGAAGGTGGTTGGAACATGGCGGTCCCTATATTTAAAAGAATCATTTTAAATGAACTCTAACAGGAAATCTTGAGAGCAAAGAAAAAGTTATTTAATGGCTAGGAACACATCTGGAATTGCTACATTTTCAAAATTATGTTTCTATATATATGTATTTATATCTCATCATTTTTCTGGAAGAGTATATCAAAGGGAGAAAATAAAATTACTCCTGAATAACTCACAGCCATTTCGATGAGGCAAACATGTCACTACCAGTGTTCCGTGGAGAAAATAGACCCCGGAATTTGACCTGTAATCCACAGCAGGAACTGCGAGCTCTGGAGGAGCAGCCCACGCTTCCACTGCCAGCTGTCAGCCACACTCTTGGGTTCTAGCAAGGTGGTAGGGGTTTCGTCTGCCCAGAAGGACCTTCCAACTGGTCTAAGTGGCCTGTGATGACCACAGAGCCAGCGGGAGAAGTTTGCTATAACACTCTCCTTCCTCTGCCACCTTGGAGGTGGGATCTTTGGCTAAGTGAGCAAGTGAAAGGGGGATAGAAACCTAGGAAGGAAGTCAGTAAGCTGTGCCAGGTGGACACTCTGGCCTTATTTTGAGTAATGTCTTAGCCTGTTCCTTCTAGGAAGTCCTTGCTTCTCAAGTCGGAGTCAGTTCTGGGGGCTGGGGTTTACTTCTAGCAGGAATCCGAGGCCCCGGGGTCGATGTGGCACAACAGAAGACCAGTCACCCTCATACATTTGGGGAAGCACTGAGAGCAGGAAGTGGTATGAATGGATATAGCTTGGAGGGAAGTGCAAAACCTCTATTCATTTGTAAAACTTCAAAAAAAAATTTTGCTGCATATATTTTCCAGTAAGCTTGTCCGCTGAATGTTTGCAGAGTGCCTACGACGTGCTCAGTACTCTCCTGTGGGAGCAGAGAATCATTGGGACGGAAGGCAGAAGGAAGGAACGAGGCTACAGAGCTCAGGGAGAAGGAGCTCCCTCCCTTCTTGAGGGCAACCAAGAGAGAGACAGTGGGAATCTTTGCTTCCCAGGTCGAAGAAGTAGGGACGGGGACTCAGCAGTGCTGCCTGCTCTTCAGGGAAAAGCAGGAACAGAGCAGGTCTCTCGTGCGACACAGTCTGACTTTCAGAAACTACCAGAGAACAGTGGCTGTTTATCAGGTTATTGAGGCAAAGTTGCCACCCGTGTTTGTGTACAGGAAACACAAAAGGATACTTGGAGCCTGGCCACAAGAGTGTCTGATGTGCAGCAGATAGAACTTCCTCCGACTGGAGGCTTACACTCTCTTGACATCATGCCACCAGTCACCTCGGGTTTTTCTCTGACCTCTGCCTAACCCTTCTCTTGTCCTAAGTAAGTTCCTCTTTCTCTGTAAGTGATGGGGTCCTTCTCCACCCCATCAGATAGGAAGTCTGGGGTGGATGACAAATACTGGGAAGGGGACTGGAAAGCCTTGGGACAGTTGCTTTGACTCCCGAGTCTCAAATGCGGACACTCAGCCAGCATCTTCCACAGGAGAGAGGCTGGCGTGCTGAGTTCTAGGGAGGGTTAGCAGCCTCCTAGCTTGGTTATGTCCGTCCTGAAGTGGGAGAGGCTATAAAGTAAAGCAGAGCCGCCAGCTTCGTCCAATGCAGCACCCACTTGTGAGCAAGGCCGGTTCAGCATCAGCCACCAGCCGCAGCTTGATTTTCAGTTTCTTTTAGGGTAAGAAAAATGTGTATTTTCTTTTCAAAACCCAGCATGAAGTTACTAGTGCCTCAATCCCTCTGGGCAATGAATGAGTGGATTTTGTCACTGAAAGTAATTAGCAAGAAGCAGTGAGAACATTATCACAGATTGTTTACCAGCATTCAAGACAAAACAGGAGTTAATATAGAGGCCTTCCAGTCAATTAGGAGGTTACTGCATCAACAGCCTATTCTTCAGTTCCCAAACTCAAAAACGGAAAGTATGCGGACAATTTTGTGTCTGTCTGCCTGTCTGTCTGTCTGTCTGTCTCTGAAGGATCAGAGGGAAAAGCTGCTTTCCAAATTCACAAGCCTGGTAAGAAGGTCTCCAGGGCTGATTAAAGCTATTCCCGGTGTCACACAGATCATTATGGAGCTAATCGCCACGACGACTGCAATTCTCGCGGTAATGTTCGAGTGAACTTCACGCAAGGGTGGAAATACCCTGTGTCTGCTTTATCAAGAGGATGAAAAGAAATTTTAAATTTCATTTGATTTTAATGAACCTGGCCACAGGTAGCTCTATTAAGCAGTGTGGCTTATTGCCTGTCTTCATCAGGCAGGCCGGAGATGAGCTTGGGCCCACTCGCGGGTCTTTAAGGGAGACGGCCAAGCTGAACAACAGCCGCCGCTGTTGCATGTGAGAGGCTGGTGAGCTAGTGAGGCCCAGGTCACGGCAAGAACCAAGTCCTGATCGATCCCTCCGTGGACTCAGTGAGCCCTGGGAGCCCTGTGTGTGGGAGGCAGCGAGGTGGCCTTTCCTATAGTCAATTCTTGGGCCACTTCTAGGCTGTTGGATCTTTTGTAGGTTAGCCAAAAATGTGAAGAATCTTCAGGAGATGGTCTACCTGCTGCCTAAGGTTGAAGCTTTCCTATCACCAAACGTGAGGGACTCCAGCAGTATTTGCAAGGGAAAGGCCATCTTTCAGATGACGAGACACAAGGTTTCTCTCTCGGTCTAGTGGAGGAAGACAACTGTAGGGACAGACTACTACAGGAAGGTCATCCTGCCTTGCAGATCCTCCTCGCTTTGCAGGCTGTGTTCCAGGATGCGAGTCTGGTGCTTTGACTTGGCAATTCTGCTGCCCTGCGGGCCGCTGCTCTCTTTTACAGCGGAACGTGACTCCAGAACCCTCGACACCTCTGGCTCCTTCGTGGATGTGCCTGCTCTTCAACCTGTGATGGCACCTGGCTGTGCCATCAGAGTTGCACGTGAAAGTGCACCTTTCTCAAAGGGATTCATTCAGAGGGTCTTACGTCATGTCCTCATTCATCTGTGTAAATCTGAATGAAATGTTTAGGGAGGATGATATGAAACCAACATCAGCACAGTCTGAAGCATAGCGAGCTAGTCGCTGGATTTTAAAACCATTCCATTTCCCAAACACTCCCAAGTCTTCCTTTCTGTACTAGGAAGGATGATTTCATTTTAAACACAGATGGCCAGGCTCCCTGGGGAGCTGAATAATACATTTATAATCTAGATGCTAATGGTTTTTGTTCATTAGGTAATTCATGTTTAAAAACTGGAAAAATGTGCAGATAAGGGACTAAGATTTCTTTAGCAAAAAAACAAAAATGAAAACAAAAAACCTGTAGTCATTACATTTAGAAATGGGACTGTTCTAGCAGAACCTACCCAAGTCAGCCTAGGAGGGGAAGTCTGGTGGTGAAGAAGGCAGTGAGGTTCAATTGAGTTCTTTGAATCAGGTCCCAAGGATCCTAGCCGGGCACCAGGGGAGGCATTTGGTGGTGGTATGTGTATGTGCCACCTCCCCTCGCCCCACTTCTGTGCCTTTTGCCCAACATCAAGTAAATAAAAACTTAATAAATCACATTATGGGGTGACATATCCTGAATACTGATTTTTCCAAGGCAATGAAGCCATCACGGGACATAATGTAATTGACTAAGTGGGTCATAGGACTAACAGATCATGTCGTCCGAGTCTTTCTAATAGATGGGCAGCTGTGGTCCTGAGAAGTCACATGTCCTCCCTAAGGATGTCCATGTGGTTACTTACAGAGTTGAGGAGCCTAGAACCAAGTCTGCTCACTCCCAGGCCAGTGCTCATTTCCTGACCGATCTTCCAAAATAAAGGTAGGACCCTTTGCCATTGGTGTCCGAGAAGGACATTCACAGCCATCTTTCTCCTCACCGTAACTTTAAGGGTCAGGCACTGCAGCTACTTTGCCTGGCTCCACGGGTCTTGTCCTTGCCACTGTGCCCACACTGTCCTCTTGGAACAGCACTTACTCTGACGAAGATGCCCATGCAGGTAAGGAGGACAAGAGCTTGTCCTTCGATGGCTGCGTGGGAGCCCTGGGTTCCCTCCTGGGCTGCTCTTCCTAATGTGAGCCTGTCTCAGTCCCAGCTGTGACTCGGCCCTATATTGTTCTGCCCACTGTCCTCTCTGGAGGCCCAGCTTGAAGTTCATTGTCATGGCTTCTCATCCTCCAGGAAAAATCTGTGCTTTCATTCCTGAAGGATGTTCTGCCTTTGGAAATTCTATAATATGGTTTTTAACGGTAACATTTGACATCATTGCATTTACTCAATATTCAGCCCAAAGCTCTCACAGTAAATGGTCAGGGGCCGGGCTCAGTATAACCATGAACAATGTTTGTTGTTGGTGGGTGAGCACTGCATTTGGACGGGACACCCCTCCCGGTTCACAAATGCCTGTGAGAGTACCTCCCGGGCTGGGACGGGTGTTTATTCTTGGTACAGGACCTAATGCTGGTGCTTGCTTCTGGCTGCTCCTCAGTGTCTTTACCTCTCCCCAAACCTTACTTTTCAGTTTTGTTTTCTATCTCTTTGTTTCCAGGACAGGGTGATGTGAGCACTTTGACTTTGCAATCAGTACCATGTCAAGAGAGCAAAAAATCAATCAAAGGACTGGACTTGTCTGGCCAAGAAACAGCTGGAACCGTGTTCCACCTTTTGGATCTAGTCTAAGGGCACCCACTTTGACTTGAAATTTTGGAATTAGAGTTTAGAGAGGTAATTCAGAAATTTATCTTGCAAGGTTATGAAAATAGATTCTATCCCACCTTGGTTCACTGTTACTAATATGGGGGGTGGAGAAAAAGGTCCATCTGTGTTGAAAGTTCCAAGGTCAAATCTAGCAGCGGGTATCAGCTCACCTGATAGCATAGGGAATCATTAAAAGTAATGGCCATAGAACTGCTGGAGAATCATTGCTCTTCTGTGCCTTTGGGCAATGTACTTAACCCCTTGTTGCCTCGGTTTCCTTATCTGTACACTGGGTGCAATCCCAGAAGACCTTCATAGGGTTATTGTGAGGATGAAATGCATTAAAATACATTAAATGGCAGCCTGGCGTGTGGTAAGCTCTCGGTCAGTACACGTTAGCTCTTGTTGAACCACCACCAGCAAATTCATGGCCCTAAACAGCCCAGAACGGCTGGCTCTTCAGCTCCACGGATTCGGTACTTCTGAACATTGGCTCTCCTTGGGTATGCATTGGGCACCTGAACTTCCCAGGATGGTGGTGCATGGCCTACCCTTAAACCAGCACCATGCCCCTGTGCCTCCCAGGCAGCGGGCTGTGGCCCACCCTAGCAGGGTGTGGAGTGGCACCAGGCACAATACCTTGCCTTCGCCGGGAGTTGAGTTTCCTAAAGCAGGTCCCTTCCACGAGGCGGTTCAGGCGTTGCTGTTTGATCAGCTCCAAGATTTCTGGCTGAATCTTCTCCTTGAGCTCCCTGTGAAAATAAACACATATTCTGTAACAGGCCTTGAGAACAGGGGCAGGAGGGTAGGAGGCATGCAGCTTCTTTTTTCTCTTTTCATGAACATCCCAATACCTCCCAAGGTACAGTTTGGCACCCAACCCATGGCCCACGGGCTGCATGCAGCCCAGGATGGCTATGAATGTGGCCCAACACAAAAATGTAAATTTACTCAAAACAGTATGGATTCTTTTGTGATTACGTGTTGCAATGTATTTAATGTGTGGCCCAGAGATGCCAAAAGGTTGGACACCCCTGCTTAGAGAATCATTTATGAGGCATCAATAACTCTGTTACAATAACTCTATAGATTTTCTGACATTTACAGAATACTCACCAAAGCACTAGCCCCTTCAGGGATGTTTTTCTAGACAGAAGTGTCCCAAGAAATTTCTTCTTGTATTTTAGAAAGCCACAGATATAAACTTATGCAAAGATCCACTCAGTTCTGTGTGGCAATAAATCTCTGGTTGCACCCCACTCCCCCACCCCAGGGAAACTGAGAGACGACATTTGTCATCTGATCAAACAGGGATATCGGGCCACGGCACGGTTACTATTTCGCAGCACACACTGAGTCCTGGGCCAACCTCAGGACCACATTCTGCTTTCAGTTCTGTCACTTACAAAGGGGAACAAGGCATCATCTCCAATTCTGGCCCACAGAGACTAGGATAACAATGAAATAAATTAAGGATTATTTACATCCTGTCTAACATAATGTAATTTGGTTTTTGATGCACTGTGCTGTAAAGATATCACTATAGAATTCAGTGGTTTTTTTAAATCTATTTTTGAAGAGCAGAGATTTCTTTTAATCCCGTTGAGATTTCATATAGTCCCCTAGCATTTGAGTCCAGTAAAGCTAGAGCTGCTCTAGTTGAAGCCGAACAGGGAGAACAGAGCCCGGCTCTCAGAGTAGTGTTGAAAGTATTGATTAGCATGGAGATCAAGAACTCAGAAGACTAGGACTTCAATCTCAGCTCTGCCCAAGGTGAGCCTTTCATGTAGCCCATCTGAGTCTCAGTTTCCTCATCTGTAAAATGGAAGTAAGAATATTTCCTGGGACATTGCTGTGACTCCCAAAGGAGGCAGTGTGAGAGCAAGTCTCCCTAAGCATGGGGCCGGAGGGCAAGGCAGCGCTGTTTGCTTTGACTGTATTCTCCAAACACTCCATATTTGACAGTATTCAAGGCTCACACACCCATAACCCTGAACTTGCTCTGAACTTCAGGGGATCTGTCTTCCCGTGGTACTCTGTTCCCAGGTGGGGAAGGCATGGTTTCACTGGCTTTATTTTGATAAATATTCCTCTAGTTCTATCGAAAGGACTGGTAAATCAATAAAAGGAGGACAATGAAAAGAGGTTGACAAATGAGAGTGTGAAGAGCAATCCCAAGTCCAGCACTGTGACGATTCCAAGCCCAGGCTGTACACAGAAGACAGAGAGAGCACCCTAGGCTGCAGAGATTCTTTTCTGCACCTGAGGTCTGCCCTACTGAGCCACCCCACAGTATTCATCTGGAACAGAAGTTGGCAACTTGTTCTGCAAAAGGCCAGAGAGTAAATAATTTCAGGCTTTGTGGGTCACACAGGGTCTGCTGCAACCCCTGGACTTAACTCCGCCGTGGTCAAGTGAAAGCAGTCAACAGTGTGTAAATGGAGGAGTGTGGCTGGGTTCCAATAAAACTCTAGTGACCGAAACAGCAGTGTGCCGGTTTAGCCTCAGAGCTCCAGTGTGCGGACCCCGGATGTAAAAGGGAGCTGTGGAGGCTTCCGGCTGAGGGACCACACCTGTTTCATGGAAACTGCTCTGTCCTGTCTCAACATTGGAAGGCCTCCGAGCTCAGTCCCTGCGCATCTTCTGTTGTGTACGTTACAGAATCCTGGCTTTAAATACCAACCTCATCCTGACAACTCCCAAATTTATGTTTCTAATCTAGACTTCTCAGCTGAACTCCAAACTCCTCAACCCAACTGTCTGCTTGGCTGTTGCCCAGACGCCGCACACTTGATGTGTCCGAAGGTGAACTCCTGATGCCTCTGTCTGAACCCGTTCCACTCACTCTGTCTCTTAGTGTGTAGCCCCAGAGCTGGAGCTCATCCTCAACTCCCCTCTTTCTCTTGCACCCCACATTCAATCAATCAGGAAACACCTTTGTTTTGTACCTTCCAAATCTATCTGATCCATAGTAAGGACTCTCCTTCTCATTACCTCTCCGTTGGATTATTGAAATAACTTCTTATCTTGCCTCCCAATACAGCAACAAGAGGGATCATTTAAAACTTAAGTCAGAGCATGTCAGTCCTGTGCCCCCAACAAGGCCCTATGGAATCAGGCCCCCGGGTACCGTGCTGGCCTTGCCTCCCAGGGTTCTCCCCATGCTCGCTTTGCTCCAGCCATACTGGGTTCCTTTGTTTATGGGGCACCCGGCCCTATTCCTCCCTCAGGGCCTTTTCACCAGTGGTTCTCTCTGCTGGAATACCCTTCTCCCAAATACACACAGAGAACCTCCTTTCGTCCCTTACACATCTTTACTCAGTGTCACTCTCTCGACCAGAGGGATGGGCTCTGACCATTCGATTTAAAATGATAAAGTCTCCATTTCCCTTATGCTTTATATTTCCATTGCCCGTATCTTTTTAAAAATGCGCTATAATCTATTTACCATGTTTCTTGTCTGATTCTCCCACTAAAATATAATCACAGCAGGGGTGAGAATTGTGTCTGTTCTCTTCACTGCTGAATCACCAACACACGGAATAGTACCTGGCCTGTGGCAGGTACTTGCTAGGTCTTTGTCAAGTGCATTGAACACTGAAAATTGAGTGAGGGACCGGCCTGCCCCACTAGCACTGGCGAGGCGGCCGCCTCGAGCAAAGCCTGCAGCCCACCTGCGGGGAGAGTGCAAAGCCTTGTTTCTGCCCCTATTTGTTTTTACTTTTGCTTCCTCGCCGACTCTCACTGGACTTCCTGAGATAAAGTGAGGCCTACGCAAATACATTCATAGTGTCAGCATTGCCACATATGTGTGAACAGTATGACAACTTGTAAAATTCGGGTTATGGGCTAATAATCAGAGTGACCATTTCTCTGGGTGGCTGTCATGTGTCAGGTGTATGCTAAATACGCCAAGTCCTTTTCAGACACAACTCTGTTGACTCCCCATGACAACCCAGTGATGGAGATGCTTTTATCACCTTCATTTACAGCCGTGAAGAAAACAGGCTGAGGATGGGTCCCAGGAGTCCCTCAAAGAGCACATTTGTAAGAGGTGGCCTCAGAATGCAGCCCGGGTCTGTGAGCTCCCGGGCCTGGGCGGCCACACTTCGCTATCATCTTCACTGGCGGGTGTCCTATGGCGGGTCTCCCCTACTATAAGTCCCATAGTGCCTAATGGCCTGTTTTGGGGGTATTCAAGCTTTTGATTTTCATTAATTCAGATTAATTGTGTAGATGGACTTAGGTTCCCTGCAGAGTCATACTGAGTAGAAAATAACACCTCTCTGAAATCATTAGTCAAGAGCTAGGAAACAAAACAGAGATCCTTCAACCTGCTGAAAAAAACGTTTCCCAAAAAATTTGCATATACAGAGTTTGCATTTTTATTCTCAGGAAGCATAAGCATTTTCTAAAATGGGCTGCATGCCTCCTGGAGTCTTCAAGGCCCCGAGGTGACCACCATGCTGTAGGACCACACAGAGGCAGCCAGAGGGGAGCCCCATCCAAGCCATTATCCCAACCTGCAAAATGAAAAGCTTGACCGGATGGCCTTAAAGGTGTGTTTCCGCTCTCAGATGCCAATAATCCTGAACCTGAGTCAGACATACCTCCTTTGTGCTTTCGCGACAACTCACCCACAAATGCCCCCTCCAGCAGAGCCCTGAGCAGAGGCCCTGGTAACCCCTCCAGCCCCAGCTTTCAAGCCTGGGATGACAGTCAGGACCAAGTCTCTCTGGTTCACTGCCTGTCCCCAGCATCTCAGACAGGGTCTGGCAGGTAGGAGCTGCTCAATACGTATTGTTAAGTGAATGAATAAAAGCAATCACACACAGTCTGTGCCTGTTGCTGCGTGGACTTGGGTTTATGCTGTGAGACATTTGGGCAGCATTTAGGCTTCCTCCTGCCTCACAGTGAATTCCTGTCTAGTGGCTCATTCTGACAGATGAATCATCACCAGAGAAGACGCTGGAGGCTGGCTCCCACCTGCCCATTTTGGGGGCTGAGATAACAATTAGGCTGTGGCACGCCTCTCCCCTTAAATGCCATAGCTTCTGAAAAGGCGTTAGGACTTTAACGCAACTATAACGAGAACCATGGCTGCTTTTCCGTCCCATGGCCAAGTGACGGTGCCGAAGTTCCAGACGTGCAGGAGGTTTCCTTCACTTTTACATTGCTTCCCCTGATAGCATCACCGTAAAGACTAGAGCTTCTTGGAAAAGAGGGAAGAAGAACTTCACAGTGTCATAGGCAGAGCCGTGGGAAGCAAAGCTATGACACCAAAGCAGAAGCAAAGTAGTCACACTTGACGGGCAGTTACCATCCTTCCTTGGAACAAAGTCATGGTCAAATGCTAATTTAGAATCACTTGGCCTTAACTAAAGTGGTTCCTCAAGTCTCCCTTTAGGTGCTAAGAACTGCAGTCAGAAGCACAGGAAAGTCACCTTACGTTGACCCAGCTGATGAAGCAGATACTATAAACTCCAGGGCCTCAGGCCCAGAGGCCCTGGCATGGGGCAAGGCACCGCCGTCCCTCCCTGCAAGTGAGACGCTGTAGCTCTGAGGAGACGGTCACTTATCCAAAGTGCTTTGTGCTAAGTACTTCTGGCTGTCACCTGGTCACCGAGGTCCCATGCAAAACTGGAGCAGTGCACCTTGGAAGAATGGGCTGGCGCTCAGTGTGGGAAGCCTCATCCCCCAATCCCCCCCACCCCCCAGCACCACTGCCTAACTTCATCCCCCTGAGAGTCTGCGGCTCTGCTATGCTGTTTCTAAAGGTGACTCTTTCAGGTTTGAAAACGAATGCCAAGCTGATGTTATCGCTTGGCTACTGTCTTTTCAGACCTGTGCAATTTTTAAAGCCTCATCTTAATCTGGCACTTGGCAAAGGAACTCTGGTGAGGCAGACAAAGCTTAGTGGAGGGATTAGTGGCTGGACTTTAAGTCCTGGTTCTTCTGCTTGCGGCAGGTCTCCAGCTGTCTAGACTGCATCCTGGTCCTTGAACGTGGTAAGAGCTGCTTATCTTGCACGGACAGGAGAAAACGAAAGAGCAAAAGGAGGTGCTTCACAAATTGCCAAGCATTAAAAACATCAAATATATAAGAGCAAATAACAGAAAAAGAGGCAGAAAGGAAAAGAAGCAGAAACAGAGCGACAGACAGATGGATAGAGAGGTTTAAGGTGGGCTCCACAAGGATACCTACGTTATATGAGCTGGCTTCACACAAAAGTGGAAAAGAAGCTGTGTCCAGTCTTCTGAGGGCAGAATGAGAATAATTGTTCTTACCCTCCATCCCCCCTTCCCTATTTTCCTCCATATAAATTATAAGGGGAACAAAACTGGCGTATTTCCTAGAAAAAGACAAGGGAAGATAAACAGGCCAGTTCTACGAAAAGATGAAGCAAACCAGTCTTCCTGTCCAAGGCTCAGAACACCTTAAAGATGGAGATACATAAAACTATATATTTGATGCCAAGTCCTATGAAAAGGGGGCCACTGCCTCTCTGCCTTAGGCCTGTCGGCTGACAGTCACAAGAGCAGTATGACGGGATGTCAAGCAGAGCCAACAGGGCCGGGCGAAGTGGATCTCTCCTCCTCTCAAGTGGTCCCCCCCCCCTCCCGCCTCACTACTTGAGAGCTTATATTGCTTTCATTATCAGTGGGCCTCCGTCTGGCTGGGCCAGAGCATCCTGCCACTCACAGGCACTGACACAGAATGTAGCTTCGAGGGCAAAAGAATTAGTTCCCAATGTTAGAAAAGGACCTCAAATTTTCAGCCACAACTCCTTAGAGGGCTCAGCAGTAACTGGGCCACTTCCTGGTTTAGATCCTTTGACCAGCACCTGTGCCCACCTGCCCCTCAGCCCACCTGCCCAGCCTCCCTCAGGGAGCTGCTCCGACTTCATGAGTGGACTGAGATCTTTCAGAAAGTCTTCTGCTGGCCTCCCATAAAGACTTCCCAACACAGCCCTGCTGTGAGAGAGGCTTTCCCTTTCTCGCAGGTGGGGACATGTCGGGTCAGAGCCTTCAAGGCGATGGAGGTGGTGGGGAACTTACAAAATCGGGCGAGACTGGAAATCCTCCTGGTTCATCCTCTCAGACTGGCGGATTTTCAGGATCTCGGTGTAGCTCAGGTTCTGCAGTTTGCTCTTGAACTGGTCCAGGGAGCTAGGCTTGGTTGTAAGAGCTCTCATAACCTGCTCCTTCACCACCTGCATTACCTGTAGATTAAAGGAAGACCATGATGTTCTGGGGTTGACCTTGTCCATTCAGAGAAGCCTCCAGTTTACAGCTCCCCGCCTCTGTGAGCCCCTGTGTGTGCACTCTCGGCCCAAACCTTGAGCGTGCTTTGCCGAAGAGTAAACTACCATCAGGTGTGTCTTCCATTTTCTTTTGTATCACTGAAGGAGGAGATGGGTCGGAGCTGGGGACAGAGAGGCTTGGGGTAGGAGGAGCGCGCCACTGGATGCCTATGTTATGTGACTGCTACTGAACGAACACTATAAGCAATGCAAACTCAAGAATGGAAGAAGCCCAAGCAACAGCTAGACCTCTGCATGAATATTATTTTTTCCAGGAGAAAATCACTGAGACACAATGAACGGAAAGTTTGGTTGGCACCAGTTTAAATGAATAGGAACCGATGTCCACCCCCGCTCCCCACAGAATGCTTTCCCCATCTAGTTAAGGTGTGAGTGTTCATGCAAATGATGCATTTGGAAACGTGCATGTGGCATGGCCTCTTTGAAGTCTTAGTAAATCAGAAGAGACATATCTCATTGGGAGCCTCAAGAAAAAGGAAGGATGTGGTAATTTGCAGCCTCAGGACAGACCTAGCCTGTAGAAGGCAATTAACCATTGCCTGTTAATACGGACTCATCTTCACCAGGGCAGAGGAAGCAGGAACAGATCAGGAGACACTCAAAGGCATCCAAGAGATTTAACTAACCTTTTTTTCCCAAAAAGCTTTTGTTTAATCCTTACCCAAGGATGTGTTTCTATTGATTTCAGAGAGAGAGGAAGGGAGGGAGAGAGACAGAGAGAAACATCAGTTGGTTGCCTCCTATACATGCCCTGAGTGGGAATCAAACTCTCAACTTTTTGGTGTACAGGATGATGCTCCAACCAGCCGAGCCTCCTGCCAGGCCAGATTTACAATAATATTTCTGCTTTTTTTAACCCTCCACTAGAGATGAAAACATCTGCGACTGTTGATAAGGTATCTACTATGTGCCAGATACTATGGTAGGTGCTTTATTTATGTTCCCTCTCTTAATCCACTCAGATCTATAAGGTAGATATTATGTCATTTCATTTACATATGAAGAAACTGAAGCTTTGAGAGAAACATTTAAGTGCCTAGTTCACAATCATATAGCTGGTTGGTAGGTGGCTGAGCTGGGGTTTAGACCCAGGCTTGTGAACACTCTACTCCCCTGCCGCTCTGGCCAACACCCTCAGGGGCAGTGTAGCGACTTAGAGATAGGAGAAACTCACCAGCACCCCTCACTATGGGCTGCATTCTGTGCCAGGCACTCCTCTGCTCCCCACCTCAGGTAATTCTCCCTCCCACACAGCAGCTAGGTGTCATCACCACTGTTTTAAAGACAAGGAAACCGAGACTGAGAAGGATGGAGGGCTTGTCCAAGGCCACACACATCTAGTTGAATTCTAAGTTACTACTAGCCCAGTACGGCGGATACAGCATACGACGTGGACAGCCGTGGGGTAGTGCTCACCCTTTGTCACTGCACATGTGATCCCAGTGCACTCCTTACAGCTTCTAATCATTGGTCATTCAACAATTCACGCATGTTACGGTAGGTAGCGACTGCTCACTGACTGTCCCACCAAGACGCCATTTGCATGAAATGTTGTTGTAACACAGCTGACAGTTGTACGGCATGCAAGATGCTGCGGCAAAGTAGGACTTCCAAACCCGCCTGACTGCTGACTGATGGGAAAATCTCACCGCATCAGGAAGTCCTAGGTGGCTGGAACACGCTCCCAACACTTGCTGAGCCCTGCTGAATGGTGTCTCCCTTCCCCAGGGGTGCAGGTGGTGAAGCTGTCTGCCCACGTTTCTTTCTCCAAGTGTGCATCTCTCTTATTCACCCAAGGGCTGTCCAGTGATCCGAAGGGGTCTAAGGATACTAGGAGGCAGGAGGAGAAAGGGGATCCTCCTTGGCAGCAAAACTAAAACCTGTTACCATCAGGCCTCAGGGGCACCCACAGGCCCATGAGTCCCCTAACGCAGAGATGCCAGGTATCTGTACTCTCCAATCATCCGCATACCCACCATTTGCATGTGCCTGTGTACCTGGGACACCCTTGTCAACTGAAAATGGCGGAACTGAGGGTAAGATGAGTCATAGATATCTACAAGGAAAAAAAATCTGCTTTCAAGTGATATCAACTCTCACTTGCCCTTACATGCTTCTGAGTTTTAGGAATCCAAGTCTACAGTGAGAATATCCTCTATGAGGTAACGTATCACATTTTCATAGGCACTTTCTGGGAGGTAGTACCTTATCACAAAAGTGGATCTAATGGCAGAAGTCTCAGGTGAGTTCAGAAGACAACCTGAGAGATGACAGATCATTGACTCATGGATCTGCAGTATCCAGCAGATGCCACTGCTCTCAGAAGACTCGTGTGCCACGCCTGTCCTGGGACATGGTGGTTGGTGACCGCCGTGGAGTGAATGCATCGAGTCGACTATCCTCTGGACCCCTGCCTTATGAAAGTTTTCATTCCTGTGGCTGGGTTGCTCCCTGCCATCTAACACAGCTGGTCATTAGCTTACATTAATCAAACTGTATTGATAGAAGCTATTACTATTTTCTTGAGAAGCGTGATTTGTGACGTCGACACAGAGAACATCACTGACTACTTCGGGTACGTCCATGCTGGGAATTCCAAGGTGACCAAAGTCTGGCCCTTGCCTTCTGTGAACTAGTGGTCTGACAAGTGAGCTAGATGGAGCTAAGGCCATCACAGCAGAAGTGTGCATGTGCTAGAGAAGATGGGCTGATGGACTTGGTTGGCAGGTGGGGAGGGTTTTCGGAGAAGGTGCCATCTGGGATTTACAGGAAGAATGCGTGCCCAATGGTGTGGAAATAGATGAATGATTTGGGCTCCTACACCTTAGCCCCGCTGAACCAGGGCTGCATCTGAACTGGAACCAGTTACACAATCACTGTTTCGTGTCCCCGGTGTAACGGCAGACAGGGACATTGCCAGTTGACCTTCCACCTAATCCTGTTTCCTTTTTCACTCAGGCAGAATGCTAAATTGGGGATGCTTTACAGAATTTGAAATCATGGCCATCTCACATCCCGCAGCAGAAACAGTGGTTAAGCCTAGTCCAGGCTGATCTATGACACTTTGCCCTTTCCTGTGGGGGGCACCTTGGACGCTGCCTCTTTCCCCACTCAGAGAAACTCAGAGTTGAGTGAAGGAGATAAATATCGTCTCCCAATGTCATGTGACCTTGTGGCAGGAGGCAAGACACACAGCAGAGATAAAGATATAGCAGTCAGAACACCGAAAATGGAAAAGTGAATTTTAAACACAATCAGGTTAAAGTGGGGAGACTTTTAGACATTGCTCCACTTCCTGCATTTTACAGGTGAGAAAATGAAAACTCAGGGTCCCAGGTGACTCCTTAGTTCACGTGTCTCCTTAAGGCGCTGTCACGGAAATGATCATTGCCAGACCACCTCTGATGAGACACAATGGGCCCACTATTGACCAGTCAGCACCTTTCCCCAGACTTTCCGACTCAATGCAGAGCTGAGGCAAGCTCTTTTCCTCTCAAATTGACAACCGTCAGAGCGGCCCTTAATCTGCAGCAGAGTGGGAGATAATGAGATCGCTGACATCAGGACCAGCCGGAAGAAAGGCAGACGTGTGTGTAAGAGTGTTAATAATGGTTAAGCCATACTCATCCCAAAGTCAGTCCAATCCTGGCATTTGGTGGTTTGAATGGGATTCTAATCACTTGCAACCAAAAGTCCCTATAAGTATAACGAAGGCCAAGGGGACACAAGCTTGTGGGGCTGAGGTTGCCCGGATCCAGAAGGACAAGAAAGAAGCTGGATAGAAAACTCACAGCTCCTTCAATAAGAAAGAACTTTAGAAAATCATCTTCATTATGTTCTCACAGTTGTACCTTTGCATGGAAATGCTGATAATCCCGTATGTAGCTCCTGCTTATATTTTATGCTTAAAATCCACTGAGGGCTTCATTCCTTTAGCTTTAGACTCTGATTCCAGCTAGATGCAAGAATCCATAAGTAGAACAATCCTTTACACTTCCCACAATCATTTATACTTCAGCTTGGAGAAAACATAGGCCCTTTTCCAAGAGTAGGTTGATAGGATAAGGGGGCAGACGCCATGGCCCCAGGGAGAGGGACTGAAGTGGTGAGTATACGCAGCACAGAACAGATGTCTGCTAGAACCGAAGATGGGCTTTGCTGAGCTGACTTCAGTTTTGTTCAGCACTGCCTCCAGGATGTTCTATGGTCACTCTGTGTGACAAGGAAAATGACCCTGGCAAGAGTTGCCATTGATTTTTTTAAAGAAGACAAAAGAGTTATATATAGATCAAAGAATCCGCTAATCCTTTGCAAAGTATCTTCTCCAAGAGCTATAATTAATGAAATGAAATCTCTGTTAATGCTCCATGTGATTTAAATCAAGACTCTCACAACACTGTCCTTAACTCTGTCCTCTTTGGAAAATATCAGACCTTTTATCATTGTTTGAGAAACCTACGGACGATGTTGCAGGGGCATCAGCAAATCAATGCACTTGAAGCTTCTTAATTACAGCACGCGCTTTGCCACAGACATCAAAGAGGTCGTGCTCCTAGAATTTGCATTCACTGTTGCAATCGACTGATCTCTTCATCAGGGTCTGAATGGTGCCTGTGGAGTGTTTTGGGAGTTCTTGGAGCGTGTGTTCTGATGTAACAGGGTATGCTACAAAAGAAGCCAGGGTCCCACAAAACCTTGACCTTCAAATGGAGAAAACCCTTGGTCTCCTTGGATGACTGGGTTAAAGGTGTGAGTACTGGGCATCCCTGAATAGAATCGAGCATGCTGGTAGAGTCATCCCTTGGTATCTGTGGGAGATTGGTCCAGGATCCTGTGGACACCCAAGTCCACAGATGTTCAAGTGCCTTATACAGAACAGTGTTTGATGTATAGGGTCAGCCCTCTACATCTGTTTCAACAGCCTGTCCAGGGGATTTGGACGCACAGGCAAGTGGGAAAGCTCCTGAGCTCGGCCAACATCCGGTGCCACTTCTGAGCCTTCAGTATGGCATCTACAGTGGCTCTCATTGTAACCCTGGAAAGCAGTTAGGGTAGCTATTGGTGTACCTGTCACCCCGCTTAGATTGTAAATCCCCAGAGGGCGGGAATGGCTTATTTGTATTTGTGGACCACAGAACTCAGTTCAGTATCCTTCAGACTGTAATATTGATCGACACATTCGATGCCAAAGATTCTTTGGCTCCCACTTTGGATCTCTAGAATTAAACAAATACATCCTTCACAGAACCATAAGGCTGTAGACCCGGTTTGCAAAGCCTTGCCATGGTGTCTGAGGGGTCCAGCGGTCATTTGGGCTTCGTTCCCAGGCTGAGCAGGTGGGGTAATCCGGAGCTGAGTGGGGGGGGGTTCTGGGGGAGCCACAGCAGTCCATGGTGCTGGGCATGGCCATGAACAGGGGGTCAGTTTACCCCATCAGTGGTGCCCCATGAAACAAGTTTATCTTCATAACAAAGAAAAAAGGTGGTCTTGGGAAAGGCAGACACCAACATCGCCCAGCTAAAAAATGACTCCCATGGGAGAGTTTTCATCACTGTACTTCAGGACTGGGCTGTTTTTCTCCCCAGGTACATTCCTTACACAAGCCAGATGCCTGAAGGCTTGCCAAGACCAAAAAATTAGAGGGATTTGGCCTGGAGAGTGGGGTCTGGGCAAGGGAGACCCCCAAGGGCTTGTGTGTAGTCAGGATAACTTCCTGGGGGCTGGGAGCATTTTGGGGGTGCTGCTCTCCAAGGTTACGAGCGGGGAGAAGAGGCCTTACCCAGAAAAAGGAGGAGGTTAGGGTAAAAACTGGTGACTCACCTGTCAGGGACAGTTACTGTCCCAGATGCAGGCTGTCAGCATCCCCCGACCCACTTCCTGCCCAGAGGCCTCAAAAATTAGGACACCTCCTGGAAACTGAAGATGGTTTTACTTTGTAGTTTTGCACAGCTGGGGAGTGCACTGCCAAGGAGGGTTTTTGCTAAGTGGTGTCAAGTGTATTAAATTGAGGGGAGAGAAGGATGGAAGTGCCCTCTGGGTCCGCGGAGCAGCATTTAAGTTCTCTGCGTTTACTGAGGGGCGGTGTGGCGTAGGGCAGAGGTTGGCCGACTCCGTTAAGGGCCACACAGGGTCTATTGCAAGGACTCAGCTCTGCTGTGGTGGCAGGAAAGTAGCCACAGACAAGTAAATGAATGGGCGTAGCTGTGTTCCACTAAAACAGGATTTAAACAACCAGTTGGTGGGCTGGGCTTGGCCTGCAGGGGTGGTTTGCCAAGCCCCTGCTGTGGAGGAAAGCCACCTGGCTTTAGAGTTGGGCAGCACTCAAAGTCCCCTCCCTTCCTCAGGGGGGCCCAAACACTCTGCTTCTCTGAATCCACTTTCTCATCTGCGCAATGAAGGTGACAACCCTTAGTCACGTCTAGGAGATGCAGAGCATTTCCCCCAGTGCAGCACACCTGTCGTTAGGAGGTTTCCTGTGAACCACCGTCCTACCAACAGTCTGTTCAAGGGCACAGTCCCTTCTTGCAGCATGCAGACAACCTCATGAGACAGAGGTGTTTGTAATATGTGCAGGGCCTTCGAGATGATCACGTTTAGGCTGGACTGAACAGAATTGATTCCGACAGAGTGAAGAGGTTTTTTTTTTTTTTTGAAACAGTGTTCTCACCTCTCTCCCTGAATGGTTTCAGGGCTTTGAAGGTATTTTGGCCTGTCCTTGCTCCCCCCCATGACACCTCCCGCTGGGGTCTTGAGTAGGGCAGGCCCCCGGGAAAGGCCCACTCTCCAGGGCCCTGTGGGGTCAGGCTGAATGGAAATGAACACAATCTGCCTGGACATCACAGAGGTTCAGCTCAGTGAGGGCGCCACCTCCAGCTCCCTCTCGATTCCATCTTGTGTCCTCAATTATACAGGTGGAGTTGAAACATTTTGTTTATTAATAAATGCAAAACAGCTCCTCTGCACATCACAGAGGACAGGTCTAAAGGTGACACGCAAGAATAGTAAGCACTCGCCAGCCAGGTAGCTTCTGCCTGTGTTCCTCCAGTGGGTAACAGCCTTCTGAGCTCTGAGCTCTGAGCTCCTGTGGGCATCGGGCCGAGCAGGAGATGGTGACCTCCCTCGGAGCCAAAGGCTGGTGCTGGGTGTGACGTGGGCTGCGAGGTCACTGTCACCATTCCTCTCTAAGCTGGCTTGTTGTGGATCACATCAACAGCCAAGGTATGCACCCAAGAACTGAGAAGAAGGACAGTTCACTGTAGACTCAAAGTCTGGAACGCAGACTGCTGACAGTCAAGGCCCGTTCTCTGTATCTCACGCGAGTGAAGGAAAACTATGTAGCAGTGATCAAAATAATGGACACACCTGGGCTTGGGCACCTGCGTGTTCATTAAGGTTGGGAATTTTGCTCTGAGGGTCTCAGTTTTCAGGAGCAGTGTCATGGCGACTCACTTTTTGAGTACCTGTTTCTTCCACCTGAGCCCTCCCTGGACCCCTGCCCCATCCCTTGTCCCGGTCACCCCCAGTCTCTGCCTTCAACTCTGCCCCCTCTAGCTCCCTCACCTCAGAGAGGTGGAGGTGGGGGCATTTCCAAAATGCAAATCTGATCACATCATTCACCTGCTCACACCCCAGATATGTGCCCGTGAGTCCACTGCAGCTTTATTCACACCGGCCAAGACATGGAGACAACCTGGGTGCCCCGACTGATGACTGGCTAAAGAAGATGTGGCGCATGTACGCAAAGGAACACACTCAGACACAAGAAAGGATGAAATGCTGCCATCGGTGACAACGTGGATCGATCTTGAGAGCATCATGCTGAGTGAAACAAGTCAGACGGAAAAGTCAAGAACCACGTGACTTCACTCCTGTGTGGTATCTAACGCGGAAAGCAACAAATGAATAATGAACAAAACAAACTCACAGACTCAGACGACAGTACGGCGGTGACTGGGGGATGGGAAATGAGGAGGGTGAAGGGGGTCAAATATGTGGTGATGGGGGAGACTGGACTCTGGGTAGAGAGCACACATGCGATGCACAGATGACGTGTCATGGAACTGGGCCCTTGAACCCTATGTAATCTTATTAGCCAATGCCTCCCCGATACATTCAATTCAATTAAACACCCCCCTGCAGTGGTCCAGCACTGACTGCAGGTGAAGACCAGCCTCTCTAGTGTGACCACATGGGCCCCGGGGTGACTTTCCACCGCCCCCTCTGGCACATGCCCCCTCTACACTGCCCCGTGTACTCCGTGGTCCAGCCACACTGAGATCACTTCCGTGTTCTGAACTTCACCCCATGCCTTGCTGTGTGCTCTTCCTTCCTCCTGTGGCTGAAGCCCTCCTTCTAAAACCTGCTCACCCTGCAAGCCTAGACGTCCTTCCCTGTCCTGCTGCCTGCCCCGGAAGTTGGTGCTATTGCCACCTACTGTCCCCTCAGGGACTGTACCACAACATCATGAACAGTGCCCCTTGCTTACTATTATACACAGAGTGTGTACAGTCCAATCAGGCATTAGTTATTGGGAAAATATCCAGTTAATTTATAACTGGTGGACTCATCAAGTGATTAAAACAAAACAATAGCCTCTAAGATTGTAATTCTCAACCGCAGTCTACAATAAACTTTAAAACATGCCTTTGCCTGACTTCAGCCCTAGAGATGCCACTGATTCACATGGTCTGGAATGGGTTCTGGACACTGGTCACGTTCTACAAAGGCCCTGGGGGAGCGTGAGTGTGAAGCTGGGGTGGAAGGCCTCTAGTCCAAACGAGGGGGTGTGAGGAAGTGGGAAGGGGCAATGACTGCTCCCCTCCAGGAACAGAGAAGGGACATGCTTCCTGCCCTCCAAAGTCCCCAGTGCGGGTCAGGTGAGGAGCCAAGCTCTCGGCTCCCCCAGGCCTGGTCCCCAGGTCCTAGGTATGGCACGGACAGGATGCGTGCTCTCACCTGGGACAGTCCGATAGATGGTCAGGAGACCCCATCCACTCAGAGCATGAGTGGGTTGGCCCCTCAGAAGCCACCACCACTTGGGGGCCAGACTGTTTTCTCTGGGCTGCTTCTTGCTGAGGCAGCCACCATGGCGAGCACACTGGCCTGCCTGGATGTCCGCAGGTGGAGAGAGACCCACTTTAGCAAGGGCAGCTGCTGTCTTCCCTTAAGCCAATGCCTCAGGTAGCAACCAGCATCAGTGTTCCCAGACACAGGCCCGTAGCTTCCCTTGCCGGCAGTCCTCTGTGTGGCAGGGTGCAGACGGCCCTGGGAGCTGCCAGAGGACTATTATTAGAGAGAGGATGAAAGGTGACTTTTCAAACTCACCCTGAGAGCAGAGCAGATGGCCCTAGAGCAGTTAGGGAGGTAGCTAGCTGCTCAGCACCCCGCTCCCTTGCTGGAGAACGCCCACTGGATTTCAGTGGCTAATAAATTAGGAATCCGATGGTGGTGGGGAGTGATGTTCAGGCAGCTTCGAGCAGCCTGATGATCTGATCACAGTCTGAATTGAGAGCTTTGAGGGCTCTGCCATTAGCCCCTGAAAGAACTCACATACCACGCTGGAGCCAGGGTTGCATGCCCACGATGACTGGGCAATTTCACGTTTCAAAGACGAAGACACATGGCCCTAAAGCTGCCTGCTCCTCACCAGCAGGCATTTTAATTTAAGGATTAAGGCATCCTTATAGGCAGTATTTAAAAAAACAAAACAAAACAAAACCTTTCCATCAGCAATTCATCTTAAAATCAATTAGGGCTGGGACTGCCAAAGATCCACGGATATGGACGCACCACCCCTCTCTCTGTCTTCAGCATCCACAGGGAGTCAGTCCCCGAAAGGGGACGGGAAAGGCGAGGTTTGGGGTTGCTGCCTTCTCTCTGCAGCGTGCTCTTGAGGCAGCCTTGAGGCAGAGAGCTGTGTGACCAACCTTCCTTTTGCCACCAAGCAAGGACTAATTAATACAGCAATCAGCTCTGATTGGCTGGTTAGCTATTTGAAGGCCCTGGTTGGCCCCAGGAAGCTACTCTCTCAGTGTCTGATGGAGCTTCCAGCAAGCCAAGTCTGGGCAAAGCACATGAGTGGGTGGCTTTTAAGCCACATCTTTGAATAACCAACATGTCAAACAAGTCGATCAAAATATGTGAGTGTGTGCGGTGAGAGAGGCAGAAACTAACAGGACTAGTTTTCTTGCAAAGAAGGTTGAAAAACTCTTCCAATAGGGTCCAACAGTATTCAATAGAGTTGGGGGGAAATGGCTACAGATGTTTAATAATTATACTACTAATGGGTTTTTAATGCTGGCTTATCAAACTTAGCCATACTCGGCCAAGTCTGGATGAGGAAAGCAACGTCTACTGCCGATCTTCTTAAGTCATGAAGAACAAGCTTCTTACTGGGCAAGCCTCCCAGACTGGGGTCACTATGGAGGTGCCGTTTTCTTGCAGCCATGGCTGACCACATGGGGGTGGAGGTGGGGGAGGACTGAATCTCAGGAGGAGCCCCCCCAAAAGAGGGGAGGAATTCCATTAAAGAAATAATGGCCAGAAAGAATTTTTCTCTTTCAAGATACACAATCATGATGCAAAGAAACACAGTGCTGAGTGATTCAAAGCTGCCTGTTGTCTCTACTGATGGGCAGGGGGCGTCCACAGATGTCCCTAGACATCGCGGACTCTTTACCAACAAATCTGAGGTCGACTCAGTGCCCCTTCTTCACTCATTCACTGGTAAGTCTTGAAAAAAAGGAGTGAACAGTAACTGTCTGCTCCCACATTCATTTCCCCTGGTGTGTCTCAATCTCTGTGGATGGTGGGATTTTACCCAATTCATCTCTATGTGTCCAGCATCTAGTATTGGTTTCATAGGTATTTGTAGAGTGAACGATGGAACTAAAAGGAAAATGGACAGAGAAATACCAGTGGGTGCAGATAAATTAGCCTCAAACTACTCTAAAATTAGTCCCTCTTAAGAAATAAATGGACTGTCTACTCTTTCACACAGAGGACGAAACCCTAACCTCACATATTTAGACCTCTCAGCATGCTTTACATAACCTATTAAGTGGTGACAAATGAAATGGGACAGTCTGCCCCTCCGGAAGACAGACTGAGTACACCTCTGGTAAGCAGACTGCTCAGGCAAGGCCAGGGGGAATTCGGGGTGGAAGAGGCGAAGTCTGGCTCCCATAAGGTAACTCTACCACCAGGCAAGGTGGCCGAACTGAAGCGAAATCAGGATCACTGAGGAAGGACCACGTCACCAAAATGAAGGTGTTGGTGATGCTGTTCAGCAGATAGACTGGCCCGGGGAGATGACCACACAGGGGGGACTTAGAATTTCACGGAGTCCACTGGTCTCAACTCTGATATGGACAGGGAGGGGCTGTTCTTGCCACTCTCCTTCAAATATTCTTCTTTTGAGTAGTCATCAACTCAACAGCGTGTCGTTTTACATGGAGAGCCCTTTGCTGAGAAATGTAAAACATCATGGTCTGCATTTTGATTTCTAAATCAATTCAGAATCAGCAGACTATTTTAAGCAAATGTGTTTTGATTTTCTAAATTTTATCTAATAAATGGTCAGTTCCTGGTATTGCATTAGACTCGTTAGAAGTATACATTCAATTATTCCATCCTGTGTCAGCTCAGCTAACACTTACTAGGCATATCATATACGCTAATCACTGGGTAAATGCTGGCAACACGAAGAGCCAGATCCAGAGCTCACCCTTGTGAAATTCAAGGTCAGAGAGGGAAAGGGAAGTTGTAAACAAAGAGTAGTATTGGACCTTAATAAGTGCTTTTGTGGGTATGGGTTGTCAATATAATTTGGGGACAGAGAGAACAAAGTGATTATTAAGCAGAGTGCAGATTTTTATGCATACAAATATATAGCTATTCTTACCCCTTTGCTGCCTCAACAACTGCACTTCTCGGAGTGTATTCGAATTATGTATTCACTACTGACTCCCACTAGGCACTTGAGCCCTTTGAAAGAAGAGACTATCCCACATTTGTCTTTTTATCACTAGTGGATTTTACAGTTTTCTGTACCTGGATAATTTCCCCTTCAGTCCAGTAAACCGAAGGTCAAGCAGATTTGATTTCTGAATTACACATTAAAAAATGATTTCTGGGGAGTCTTACAAAGGCTGGGGTCGAACCTCTGTGACGCCTGTAAGCAGAGGGAAAGAGAGGGCTTACAACAGTAGCAGTGACAGATGAACTCTGGTTAGCACACCGCCATCCCGACGCTCCCGGATCTCTCCCAGATGGCTGTAAATTGGGGCACCTCATAAATCCCCAGGCCTTTTCTTTCCATGGTCCATTATTACAGTGTCCCAGGGCAGCAGAACACTTTCCAAACTAAAGTAATTGTGAGCCGTTTGTTATCTTTAAAGGAGAACCTGTCAACCACTATAGCCATAAAGCTGAGACAATTAAAACAGCCCAGAGTGCTCTGAGTCTGCAAAATCCTGAGAGTTATTTCATGGTTTAGAGCCAATGCACCCAAGGAAGATTGAAAATGGTTCCGGTGTTTTTCCACTCAATGCCTCTTCCTCTCTGCTCAGTCACTACACCCCGCACAGCTGGATGAAGGCAGCTGTTCCCACAGTTTCCAGAAATCCACCAGGTCTGCTGTGTTTTCATCTGAATGTGGTCCCTTAATGATGGGCCCTTTGGAGGAAACAGCACTATGGCAATTCTATGTTCTATGTACCTTCATTCCTCTAGTCCTTGCCAATGACAGGCATCGCTGATCTATCACAGCACCTTTTCTTCCTGAAGAGCCCAGGACTCTGTCTGCATGCAGCCACTACCAAAACACGGAGTATGGGATTCACAGTGGTACCCATCCCCCATTGCTGCCGGAACCCATGATGGTGAGCAACAGAAAACCTTACCTAACACATCCGACTGTTCCCTAACTTTGGATTCGATTTTCTTAAGTGTCCTATTCCCCCTCACGGAATTTCTTTGAGGACAAGCCCAAGTCCTTTCAGGGCATGAACTTATGTTCAAGTTTATGTCCTTGTGAAAGTCGCTCAATCCAGTGTCTAAACAGCACTCCCGTCTCACCACCTTGGAGATCAAAGCCAGTACTAACACCGCTGGATGTGGTGCTGCCCATGGTCAGGACCAAGTCACGGGCCCTGGAATAGTGCCAGACACTCAGAAGGAGTGGACACGTTTGTTAAGTTAATGAAACAGTGGGGAGACAGAGGTCTCCTGGGTCAAATGATAGACCTTCTGATGTAGAACACAATCACCTTTCTCCTTAAAATTTCAATGCTTTTTTAAAAAAATATTTATTTATTTTTAGAGAGAGGAGAAGGGAGGGAGAAAGAGAGGGAGAGAAACATCAGTATGTAGTTGCCTCTCACATGTCCCCTGCTGGGGACCTGGCCTGCAACCCACGCATGAGCCCTGATTGGGAATCAAACCAGCGATCCCTTGGTTTGCAGGCTGGAGCTCAATCCACTGAGCCACACCAGCCAGGGCTCAGCGATTTTTTTTTAACTCTGAGAAGGAAATTCTAACCATAACTAATGTTGAAGGAACTTTCTTAGAATTATAATTTGAGTGAAAGTAAGGGAGAATTTTTTTTAGAGGTAATGTTTATTGCTACAGCACAAATGCTCTTGTTTATTAAAAACAAGTGAAATGATTTCCTAAAGGATATAATTTGTTCTCGAGTCCAGTGATATTACAGAGTCAATGTTCTGTTACGTTTTGTTACTTTTTTAAAAAAGAAAGAAGGGAAAAGAGGCATGCAGCATGCAAAGTGACAGACCCAAAGCAAGCTTAAAAAGGAAAGCTGAGCCACACGATAGCACTTCTCAATTCCTTACTTCACAAAAGTACACATGTCATGTCGGACCTCTCCGTGCATCCCACTCTCGAATTAGAAAACGTATTTTTAAACTGGAAAGAAATTTAAGATCTACCCCCTCTCTCATCCAGTCTTTTCAAATCAATAAAAGGGCAATTGTTCAAGATCACTTTGGCTTCAGGGAAAGGTCAGAGTCAAGCAGCAAGCCCTGGAGTCTGGCAGAATTCGGTTTGATTCTTGGCTCTCGCACTTTCTCCATCTACGTGTCCTGGGGCAAATTTCTGAACCTCCCTGAGCCTCAGATCCCCAATAAACTGGGGATTACAGGCTAGATATTGGCACGTGGTGTAGAGATTTAAAAATGTCAAGCAGCTTTTACAAGACCAGATAAAAATGGCGGCTATTGTGTTTATTCACTTAAGGACAGGGGTAGGAGGTAATCCGTTGGAAGACAGGTTGAGATCAAATTATGGGAGCCTGAAACTGCTAAGCAGAAGAATTTGGACTGTGTGTTGTAGGAAGTGGTGAAAAGATGAGATCTTTGAGCAGAGGAAGGAAGTAATAAAGTCAAAGGCTAATTAATGGCTAGGCCAGGACACCCAGGGCCTACTTGACTTTGCATCTCTCTTCTTGTGCTGCCTCCTGCACAACCTTGGGCACATCTTCTCATCTCTCTGTATTTTCTCCCCAGATGAATTTGGGCATCCTCGTAGCTTATCAACTGAGCAATTTGGATGGGCTACTGAAAATTTAAGCCCTCTAAACAAGGGGGTATTTATCTTTAGGAAATAGATAAAGTCTCTGGCCAGCAGCTGTCAATGGCACTTCAGAGATGTTCTCTGTCGGTAATAGGGAGAAAGAGTCTGTTCTGTAAAGAATAAAAAAATGCGTTGTGCAAGTTTTGGCACGCCACTAAAAGAATGGTGCCCTGATTAGAGCAGAGGCATTTTCTCTACAACTTCAAGATCAAGGTATGTGTTCCTCATTGCCCTACCCAAAGAACACGAATAGCAAAAGGATGCCAAACCAACATGTGCAACAGGTGAACAAAATGAGAAGGAAAAACAAGAGATGGGAAGCACACAAGTCAAGATAAATATTACACTTAAAACCTTTTTCAGTGTAAAATCCATTCCGGAGAGGAAAAGTAAAGCTATAAGTGTGGGCTCTTTTGCATAATATCTTCAAAAAGAATGTCTCAAGATATTTTACTGATATAATGCATTCTGTCTGAAGGTGACTGAGAGGCAGGTAGCCTCCATAAGCACATTTATAAATGGTGAGAACCAAAGCACAGGGAGACGATGCAGTTGTATGACAACGTCAATCACATGCCTTACACCTGACCCTGGGGTACATATCGAGAAACCAGACCTGAAAGCACTGTCTACCACAGCACCTTTCCCTTCCCTAGCTAGGATAACGAAGTCATACTGGTGTTTCTAAATGACTCTCTTTTTCTCAAGAGCCCCCCTCCTGAGCTCCCATCAGCTAACATTCAACTATTTGTCTTTGGCTAACTGGGTTTCTAAGATGGCTCTGCAAACCGCTCGCTCCCGCACGTCATAAATCAGTGCCAAACTACACAGGCTCCAGCCCCAGCTGAGAATACAGCGGCTTGGCTCATCACCCAACACCTAATGAACCAATGTGAGTGATGACTGTTGGGTAAATAGCGCTCAGGGAACGGGAGTCAGCTAAATGAGTCTTGCTTTAGATGGTACACCTAAGAAGGCTGCGTGGCAAATCTGTATGTCCAAATGGCTGCAGACACATAGCAATTTTCCAACGCGGTAAAGCTTGCTAGCATTTATTCAAAGTGTTAAACTAGAAGGGGGATAAAGTCTGGGTCATTTAGTGGGTACATTCAACAACCTCTGTGATATTGGTGAGATGTGTCTAAGCTGTAACAAGTCTTACCCACTAAGGGAAGCATACGGGTGTATTTGTTAGTAGTTTTGTTAAACACCCCCCCCCCCCAAACACACACACACAAGGTCCTGGATTACAAATAAGGGTGACTTCTGTACCTATGTCTTATTTAGAATTCTTCATGCTTTCATTTTTTAAAAAAAATTTTTATAAATGAACATTTCTATCTTTATTTCAAATTCTGGTTTTGAACTGCAATATTAATGCTACTCCACAGTGTAATTTACTTGTAATAATATATCATTCTGTCTTTTTAAGAATATTATTGTTGTTCCATTTTAGTTATCCCATCCCCCCCCCCATTACTCTCACGCTTTACAAAAAAAAAATGGCATGCCAGTAGAAAACCATCCTATAAAGGCAGCCCATTTCATTATCTCTAAGATTAACGTTAGCAGGGATTGGGTAAATCACAGGGGAAAGACAGGAGAAAGCTCCTGAGCCATATCCAAAGGGATTTATTTCTGAAATTATCAGAATATTAATAATAGTTAGAGCTGGTAAGGGATGAACCCTAAGGCTGTTCCGAGGTATGGACGTACACAGAATAGACAGAGGGAAAGAGATAAATGAAGTTGGGAGAAAACTGGAATACTGGCTCGTAACTACATGGGTCATATTCTCTCTCATTTTAGTATTTTGATATATTTCCTAAGGTTCTTCAGCAACACAGCACGGAAATACACGACATTTAGAAACAAGGCTATGGTAACTTACTTATCATCTCTGAGCCTTAGTTTCCTCCTCTGTAAAGTGGGGATAATACTTCAAAACACAGTTAGGAGTATTCAATCAGAAAATGTAAATAAAAGTACCTAAAATACGAGAGTAAATTCTGACACATAGTAGGTACTTCTGACACATAGTAGGTACTTAATACATATTAGTTTCCTCTTTGTTTTTCTCCACACTTATGGCATGTATCCCTTCTACTGTCTGTTATGGCTTACTTTGTAGATCCTTGTTAAGCTGGGAAAGTTTCTCGAATTTAAGATTTGTCCGAGTATCTACCTCCACAGCACCTGGCAGTCTGCTCGAGACAGGTGCCACCAAAGCTCCTGACGACATGGCGCAATGACTCGATCCATCAGACAAGGGAGAGCCCCTGTGTGTGTCTCAGAGGTGCACCCTCTGAGAGCAGAAAGGAACCTTGTGGTCATTTCTACCTCCTCAGCCTGTGGCACAGAAAGAACTCATGAGCAAAGAGACAAAGACAAGTCGGATCAACAACTCGCAGAGCCCGAAGGCTGGACTGCTGTTTTCCAACCTTCCTTTTTTGAGGCACCCCCCAAAGGAGCATGGGATTGTATTGGGAAGACAAGAAATCAAAGCAGGAAAGATGCTCAGAGCTGAGTCATGGCAAGTGACAGATGACGTGGCCTGATCCAAAAGCAGGAGGCAAGGACAGAGGGTGTGGGGAGGTGGGGAAGGACCAAGGCACCAATGTGTGGTCCAGCATGAGACAGAAGTCAGATGAGGAATTTCCTTCTCAGACTAACAACTGCTTTGGGAAGCTCTGGGAGGCAGATGTATAAAAGATGCAGTGTTTACTTGGCGGCACCCTGACACAGTGGAAAGAGCCTGGCTTTGGAGCCAGATAAGTGGGAAAGCTCTGGGATCTGAGCTTTTCCACTTACCCTTCCATGGTTCCGGTTCATCACCTTTCAAATGGACATAATACCTCCCTCCCCGAGTGGCTGTGAAGATGAAATAAAACGAGGCACCTCGCACAGTGACGAGGGCAGTTCAAGGCATGTGTGACGTCTCTCCTTCCTCCCAACACACAAGAGGCTTAGTGCAGGTCGTTCTTTTAATTTTACTCTCTTGTTAACCATTTCCAGGCATAACATCTTTGCATGAATGAGGAGATCAGGGATCATCTAGTTCCAGCCAAAACTGATGATGATCTACCATCCCTTGACATGGCCCTTTGGCCTGCCTGCCAGAGCCTGCAATATGGGGCTATGATTTTGGGCAAATTTTGCTGCAGCTGTTAAAATATGCCTACTTACAAGGTTTTATGAATGCAGATAATGTAAAAGTGTTTACCAAAATGTAAAGTATGACATAAATATAACGTCAGCGGGGAGATGAAAAATATATCAGTTTATAAAAAGTAGTCTAGTTCCCCAAGGCAGCACCATGTCCCCTCCCCCTTTTAGCAGTAGAACACACACCGCAAACAGAGGCAAAGGCCAACGTTGTCTGGGCGAAATTGGAGGAGGGGCCCTGAGCTCCACTTCCCCCCATCCGCACTGGCCTCCCCACACCCCTCTAGCACTGTGAGACACAGCGGAACCCCCGGGCTCCTGGGAGAGAGTGGCTTCACATCCTGGGCTCGGAGGAGACACAGAACTCTGACCTCTGCCCTGTGCTTTCCTAGAAAAGGCACAGACCCCACAGAGGAAGGACTGGTGTTCAGGGTTACTGAGCACAGCCGATCACCTTGAGGACGACTAGGGATGAGCTCAGTAAAGGCCAGAACTGTGGTCACAGCCAGGCTGGTTGTGATGGGAGTAGAGACACATTGCAAGAATTTCAGGCAGAAGGGGAAATGTGAAATTTGATGACTAGATGCTGCATGCTGTGATTTCTGAGAGATCTCCGGGTGACCCTGATAGAATCTTCAGAGTGCAGTCAGCTCCTGATTGCCGTAAAAGTGTTACACCGTGATTTCATTTCTTTAAGGTTACCTCTTCATAATTTTAAATCCTGATGCTAGCTGATAGTGTGACCTTGGCAACAACACTGGGGTCCTGTGCCCTTATTCCGAGTGGGGATGCGTTTCATAAAAAAGATCCTAAAAGCACTACATACAAGATGAAAATGGTCACATTTACCTCCCTTAAAGAGTGAGAGGTTTTGTTCGAGAAAAGAAATTATTGGTAAGTAATTAGATAAATTAGAAACTGGGACTTAATTATGGCAGAATCTAAAGCTGACCAGGGATTAATACCTAGCACATAAAAAAGAAAGAGAAAAGAAGATAAAAGACACGAAAAGACAGTTCTCAGAAGGGAACGTCCAAACGGGTAATACCATGGGAAAAGATGCTGAAACTCCCTGGGAATCTAAGGTGTGAAAATTAGAACAGCAATAAAACGCACCCTCAGCTATCAGAATGACTAAAATGTGAAAGCTGGTCCACACCAAATGTCAGTGGGGATATAGAGGGATGAGAACTCTCATATGCTGCTCCCAGTCAGAAAATCAAGCTTAAATTAAATATGCATACGGCGTGTGACTCCAAGACCCAACTCCTGGGCACACATCCCAGAAATAATTCTCACACAGGTCCCCAAGGGTTACAGATGAGAATGGCAGCTGCAGAACTCTTCTGTGACAGTGGGGATCTGGAGGTAACGTGCATGTGTACCAACTGGGGAAGATGCAAATAAAAGGGAGTGAATGCCGACAAGGACATCCTGGGCAAATGCTGGAAGTTCACGCAGAAGCAGGAATATACCTGAAAACATCATGTTGAGTGAAAAAATCAAACAACATTCTCACGTTTGGTAGTCCATTTAATCACAGATCTATCATTTATGTAACTAACAATATAGACACACTCAAATAAGAGAAATAGTTTATAATAGGGAATGACCTACAGCTGCATTCCAGCCTATTTAAGTCATTCTTATTGGGGGAGGGGAGCAGGGATGAAGAGGAACAATAACATAGTCAGAGATAAGTCCCACACAGACTGACAATGGTAACAAGCTATGAACTGAGGACTATGTATAACTCAACTCTATATCCAAGGGCCAATTAATTCCTAAAACATTGTCGAGTTCTTGTGAAGATTAAGTGAGATCTCTAAGTTGGATTTCCCAGCAATATAAGAGGTTCTCAACACCTATGTGCTTCCCCCATGACTCTGAAAAAATAGAAAAAGAATGGAGTTTTCTTCCCTCTGTTAATAATTTAATGATGAAAATAAATAAGGGTGTCAAGAAGATGAGGTACAGAGAGTAGAACTCAGACTAATTCTCACACCTGTTTGCATATGAGAATCACTCAAAAGATAGACAAAAACTACAGATAACTAGGCTCCCCCCCCTCCCCCCCCAATAGAGCGGATCATTGCCTCTGGGGTGGGCGGCAATGGGGCCAGGCTGGGGTCTGCAGAGCAGGATTTGAAAAGCATCGGCATTGCGCCCGAGGGGCTGTCCGCTGCCATCTCAGTCACTCACGTTCTTTGCATCAGTGCTTTTAGAAACTTCAGCGGCTTTTGCTAAATAAAGCAGCACCGAGTTGCTCAAAAAGAAATATATTCCAAAATATATGACTAGTGTATACAGTATGGCGCTCCATCTGCTCTTCCCAAATACTTGAGTTTTAGAAAATAATGTGTAGATAGGTCTATAAATTGCCGCCTCCAACAAAACAAAGTAGACTCACTGTAGCAGGTATGGGAAAGTACTTTTTTCCTTTGGTTTATCTGTAGCAGGAGAGATACTCTGTAAGACCAAGCAAATATGCATTCATTCATTCATTCATTCATTCATTCATTCATCATTTATTCAATACCTGGGCTAAAATAAAATACTGAGGATGTACTTGATTCAAAGGATGGGTCATCCTAGTTACTACTAGTTACTACTAGTTAACTAGTAGTAATTCAGCATCCATAATAAAAATAATGTGCTCAAACTCAGGGCCTTTGCTTTGCATGGCTCAGTATTCTAGCAAGTAAATGCGCCTTGGGTTGGTAGATCCTAGAAGGCCAAGAATGTGACACTTTCTGTTGGATGTTACCGTGGGCTTCATGGGATCCAGCATTTGGTTCATATGCACTAGAACTATCATCCATTTCTCTATTTTATTTCCCACAATATTTAGTACCATGAAGTCTCTGCCTTTTCCAGAACTGCCCAGGTGCAGGCTGGAGACCTTTGATCCTGAAGGCCACCCCCAATGAATTCCTGAACCAATCTCTCTCACCAGGGGTGAGGCTTAGACTGGCTCAAGAGAAGCAGCCTTTAGTAAAGTGGGAAAAATATGGGCTTTGAAGTCAGCTAACCCTGGGCTTGAGACCTGGCTCTGTCACCCACTGGCTGAGTCTCGGTCCCTTCGTCCGTGAAATAGGATGACGAACTCAACCCTGCTGGGCAGCAGTGAGAATCAGCTAATGGATGTGCAGTGCCTGGACCAGAGTGGGCCTGGAAAATAGGATGTGAGGCTGCTGCCGTGCTGGGTGTGGTGGCACCTAGGCTTCCGGTGACAGCTCTAGTCCCCCACCCCATGCCCATAGAGCCCCAGGCCCTGTCCCTATGCTCTGGGCTTGAGTGGGAGAGTTTCTACAACCGAAAGCTCTCGGGAAGAAAGGGGCCTGATTGGCAACTTGGTTGCAAATGGAACAATTCATCCAACCCTTTCCGGCCCTGGCTGCCTGCAATCCTAGCCCCTCTCATCACTAAAGCCCCAGACAGGGTGTAGCACCGATAACTCAGCCTCAGTGGGCCATTCAGAGCTGTAATGTGTCACCACTGTGAACTCTCCATGGTGGGCCAGGAGCTCCCTACCCCCTGTGGCATCAACAGTGATCCAATTGGGATGCCTGGTTCTTCCTTTTGGGCATTCTAGCCTGGACTAGTGGCTGGAGGCTTTCCCCTCCAAGGCCAGCCTTGGACTGCATTCTCTAGCTCACCACTCTGCCCCAAGCAACATGCCCCTTGGCCAAACCACCCCAGAGCTAACACAGAGGGTTCTGGGCCTATTCGAAAAATATTTATTGAATGCAAGAGTCGGTGAGTCCATAAAAATGGATGACAATGTGAATGAACTACATCACCCCTTATTTCTGAATGAGATTTGGAAAGACTGGGGAGCTGGGTGGTGGCCCAGTTCTGGCAGCTGTCACCTGTGTTGCCTCTGGGGAGATGGCGAGCTCCCGTAGCTCCGAAGAGTTCATGTTTTCCTGCTCAGCTGACTTGTGGATATTAAAAACAACAGCCGCATGCACCCTCCAGAGCCACACGGTTCTTTAACATTTAATTATAACATGGTTGCTCGGTTTACATCCTAAAACACCGTCTCTCATCCAATCCATTAATTTGCGTGTCTACATAGTGAAATTCAAGTGTACATATGTGTGCACATCTTTTAGTGAATATCAACAGATCACTGTGGCTCTATGCATGAAAGCTGCTTTTAAAAACACTCTGGCATAGAACACACCCCCATTAAATCGCTCTCCAAAATGGCAATTTAAGAACAAAACTTTCTGTGCGATTTTCTGCCGTGTTACTTTCCTGCTGTTAGATCGATGATCTAACTCCTCCTGGGATTTCACCTCATTTGAGAAGTCCTGTTCAACTCCCCCAAGAGCTCCTCTCTTCTCTGTACACCCAAGCCCCTTTTACTGGCTCTTTCTGAGTACTTTTGGGGGTCAATTTCCATGTCTGTGTCCCTGAGACGCAGTGTGGCCTTGTGGTCAAGAGGTGGCCCATGGGACCTGACCTTCCTTCTTCAGACCTGAGCTCTGCCACTTTTTATCTAGCCTGTGGCCTTGTCAGGTTGCTTAACCTCTTTTGGCCTGTTATTTCAAATGCAAAATGGGGATAATAGCAGCACCCTACCCCAATATTATAATAGTGATAATCACTGCTACTGTTAGTACTACTATTATTATTACTACTACTGCCCCCTTCCCATCCAGGCTCTGACCCCCTGACAGCTGGACGGAGGCTACTTCTTCCTTGCCCCTGACTCAAGGGTCAAGTGTAATTGTTTGTATACCGCAGGTATTCAGTAACTACCTGAGTTCTGCAGAACCCCTTATTTTCAACACAGAAAAGTCCCCAAAGTGTTCTTCAACGGAGAAAAGGTCCAGATAGGATTCTTAGTCTGTCTGTGCTCCTATAACAAAATACCAGAAACTAAAACAAAAAACAAACAAAAAACAACCCAGAAACTGTGGAGCATCTAAACCACCACAGAAATTCATTCCTCTCAGTTGTAGAGACTGGAAGTCCAAGGTCAGGGTATCAGCATGGCCGGATCAGGGCCCCCTTCTTGGTTCATAGCTGGTGTCTTTTTCCTGTGTCCTAATTTGGTAGAGGGGCCAGAGACCTTTGTGGGAATCTTTTATATGAACACTAAGCCCATTCATGAGGGCTTGGCTCTTGTGACCTCAGCACCTTCCAGAGTCCCCACCTCCAGATGCCATCATCTATAAGGGTTAGGGTTTTAACATATTAAGGGGGGTGAGGACACAAGCACTCAGGCCCTAGTAGACTCAGTGCAAATCCCGCTCCCCCCATAATTATGGCAGTCACTGGTGTCTCAAGGTTGTACGTCTTCTGAGGAAGTTCTCTGAGGATCCCGCCTGTCTGTGGGACACTCGCTGGGCCTTAGCTAGTAGAAGGGGCCCAGGTAAGGTCGAGCCATTCCAAAGGGTGGTAGAGCCCCTCTGCATACGCTTCTTTAGGAGTGTCCAGGTCTCCTTCCCCGGGCTGTGGGCTTAGAATCTTAGGGATCTTCCCCCATGCCCCATTAAAACACTTGGAATTCTATATATTTGCTTCCTGCTAACTGTTTTTTTCCTTTGTGTTCCCTTATGGGAATGAGGCAAATTTCAGGGAAACAAAGTATGGTATCTATTTATAATAAAATAGTTAAAGGCTCCAATAGCAATAAGTAGATGATTAGCTCTCCAGGGGCCTGCGGAAGCAAGGAGACACAAGAGAGAGGAGGCGAAGCTGAGCGATGCTGTTCTTGAAAGCAAATCTCCAGTTTCCTCAGCTATTTTACTCATAAAGACATTTCCTCTCAACCTCCAAATTCACAGCAGCTCTATTTGTTGTTTCACTTCATATCCTTAATTTTTTTCTTTTACAATTTTTTCCCTTTTAAAGTAAGATATCACAGACTGAAGGAAAAAAAAACAACAGATAATAGAGTTCTTTTATTAGCCTCCTCCACCAGGCACTTTAAGAGACATTTTATTTATTCTTGGCTTTTGGGAATATTTCAGCCTACAGATTATTTGTCATTTTTCTCATTTTGGTCAATTTGTCATTATAATTAGTTTTATTCTTGGATCCTGGATCTTTTTCTTCTGAAAATTAAGAAATCTTCCCTAACCTGACTTGACAGAGAAGGGAAACAAGGAAGACAGAGAAGAAAAATGAAAACCTCCATCTTATAAATGAATATGAGTTAACAATGAACTTGCCTGGCATCAAGGGGACACAGTGACTGAGTTCCAGGTGCGTCCATCGAGGACGCTGCATGTGGCTGCCAGCAGGAAGCAAGGTCTAAAATCCCCTATTTCACATTTGTCTTTCATGATAGCTTAAAAAAGTTAACTGAGTGGTAGCTGAACACTTCATCCCAAAGCCATATTTTCTATGGGAAATGCTTATGGTACCCCCTGTCTTTCTTAAGCGTGGTAATGAGTAAGAATAACAAAATTTACAGGGTCAGGGAGGGTGAATGACAAGAGACTGACATGAAGATGGGTAGAAATCAGGAGGGCAAGGACTTCACCTGCACAGCCCCATCCCTCCTCTGCGCATCTGCCTGGACTTCCCTACAAGCCGCCTCTCCCTCTCACGGATTTTCCCTATTCCCAGCACGTGACTACAATAGCATGTTTCCCAGGTAGTGGAAATATGAGGTCGCTAGTCACTTAATTAATGAAAAGAAAGAGATGTTAGTCATGTGCGTAGGACAGAACCCAACTCACAGAACTAATAGGTGTGTTAACCTAACAGCGAGGGAAATTTCTTCTGAAATTTGGCTCACATCTTGCAGGAAAACTTTGTATGTCACTATTAGATCTTCAGGTAGGGGGATGGAGGTACAGAGGAAATGCAACATCAGGTTAGGGAAGACAGTTCCCGGGGTACTATGACAACTGAAAACCATACAAGGACGGGAACTGTGATAACCCCCGCACCCTGGGTTGGATGACTCTGCCACAGAGGGCAGGGATGTGGGCTTAGAACTGGCTAGAACTTCCAAAGCAGAAGAGGTTGGGTGGGGACCTTGGAAATTTCAAGGTACCTTCTAAAATTCAGAACTGCAGTGGATGCGTGCTAAAAATACTCTTCTTAAGAGTGACAAATCCTAAATGACTTCTACGGGCCTGGGATCACGCATGCATTCACTCAATTACATTCAGGGAGTGTCTATTTTGTACCAAGTATCGGAAAGAAAGGACAGAAATGATTCTAATATATCATGGGAAGAACCTAAGTAATAATATACCACATGTTATTAGATAGAGAGGTAGCACTGCAGACAAGATGTTTGAGTTAGGTTAAGAGCGATGAGTAGGACATGCCCAGGTAGGAGGGGAAAAGGAGAGACACTGCGGGCAAAGATATGAAGTAGCCTGGCACACTGGGCAAACTGGGAAGAGCTGTGGACAGCTAGAGCCCACAGTAGGGGGCTGGGCAGAGGGAAGCCTGGTTCGTCCTGTAGGAACCACCAAAGAGCTACAACCGAAGAGTGACTTGGCCATGTTACTCTTCTAAATGTTGCCTGTTCCAATCAGACTCTACTTCCCAATTCCACATTTAGAGCTTATTAAACATTTATCTCTTAGACTGCTGCCCAATCGTCCTGGCCTTGATTTCATGGGTTACATCTTTCCTAGCAGAAATGACCCTCTTTCTTCTTTGGGGATGTGTAGGAGCTGGGAGCAAGAAGATTGCAAGTTCACGGGCTGGAGGCTGTGCCCTCCTCTCCGTATGCATCACGTCCCCACTGCCTTACACGAGGGGCTTTGAAATAAGGGTCCTCCCATTGGTATAAGAGAAACCCAATGCTGTACAAACATCCTTGCCACGGAGATCTGGGGATGGATATGTCCTCTTGGAGCTGCCTGAAGACACACGCATAAACTCAGAGCAGAAATGTGTTTCCTCCTGCTGAAGCAGCACGTTTGGCGAACTATTATGTAACAGTAATAGTTTGGTAAATACAATGCAAACATTTCATGACAAGAACAGTGTGCATTAAACTTACTGCATGTTGTGGGGGAAAGGAAGAGGGAGGCATGCCTGTCATCTAAGGGAAGCGATCAGAGAAGAGAGGTGAACTGTGTCCCCACAGGGGTGGGGGTGGGGAGGCAGCGGACAACTGGAAGACAGGTCTAACAGGGTGACCAGTGGTTTGGGGGGGAAGAGCTGATCACTGATGATAAATGGAGCACAGGGCTCATGGGAAAGGTCGCATTTGTCTCAGCATTAGTCTCGGCTTGGGACAATTTTGCCCCCACCCCACCAGGAACATCTGGCAGTGTTTGGTCATCTTAACCGGAGGTGGGGGTGGTACTAGCACCCAGGGAGGAGAGGCCCGGGATGCTAGTACACGTCTCACAAGGCACGTCTCACCGCACAACAAAGAAGGGTTTGGCCCTGTGCCAACAGTGGCACGGAGGCTGAGAATCCCTTGACCTCTTACAAAGTTTGTTTGCCTGCGCCTGCCCTAGGCTGCCCTATTCTCCTTTCCATGGTTGAATCTGAAGACAACTGCCAGTAGTTTAAAAAAAAAACACACTGTCATGTCTAAAAATAAAGCCATTTTTATACTTCAAGGAACAGACAGCGCGATCATTTTTTCGTGACTCTCCGGGTGCTCGAACGTTTCCAAAGGCTGGGAGGAGGAACCCTGCCGTCTATATATAGCGCAGCTTGTCGGGCCTGCTCGGCCTCGCCTGGCCTCTGCAGGCCGGCTGTGGCTTGCAGCCAAAGATAAGACCTTCATTGATCAGAGGATTCGATTCCTGGCAGGTAATGGCTAGAAACTTCCAGGAACGGTGGCGTCCTTTCTTAGGCCCCAAACCCTCCCACCACATCATTCAGTCCCTAGCATCTGGTCTCTCTGTGGGTCCCCACTCATTGCACTTTTCCTAGTCTCCTAACTCCCAGCCGCAAAGCCTAGCAAGTACTGGCACCTTTTCTTTTCACTTTACCCTTGCCCGTCCGACTCTAATTGCAAAAATAGGCCAGAAAATGAATTTTCTAACAAGCAATTTTTTGAAAGGCAAAAAGGTCCCTATGCCATTAAGAACCCAGACCCCAGTCAGGCTATTTCCTCAGACAAAGCACCTCATCGTCATTTTCTTGCAACAAATGTCCGCAAGGGCCGCCAGGCTGCAGCAGAAATTTGTTTAATGACAGTCTCTGGGAAATTAAGCCTCTCAGCCACAGTGATGGATGCCTCTCCCCGGCAGCCTCACCCCGAAGCCTGGTTCTCCAATCCTGGGCCCAGCAGCCACACCGAGGACTGAATACAGATGAGTGCGGGGCCAGGGGGATCAATCTCGATTTTACATGTGTTCCGTTCCTTCCTATTTCTCTCCGAGTCCCCTTCATCTTCATTCCCCCGTCCCCAGAACCCAGCGCAGTCTGGCTTGGCTACAACCACAGGTAGTATTTTTACCTTCCTGCCTTCCTCTTTTTGACCACGTTACATAAGGAAGAGCCCGGCTGCCCAAGGCAAGGAGGGGCATAGAGGGAAGAACGAATTCGTGACTGAGACTCTGTCCTCATTTCTACCCTGCTGTGTAAGGTCTCAGCACAACTCTCTGCCATCAGGACAATGGCAGACTGTCCCACAGGAGGGCAGGGCTAAGACCCAGCCTGCCCCTGAGCTTGACAGATGCAGAACCAGGTGTGGGCCTGCAGTGACTCACTCAAGGTCACCCACTGAGTTAGTGACAAGGGTAGGGCCCAGGCCTCTCTGGACACCTGTCTCTTTGATGAGGATAGCTGTGGATTTTTAAACTCAAGGGAGCAAGTTTTGCTTTTGTCTTGTGTGTGGCTGGGTCAGGGGCAGTGAGCCCTTTGCATGGGCCCCCAGAGTCCCACCAGGGAGCTGTCCCCTGCACACGGAAGCAGGAATCTCAGTCTTAAGAGATTTTAGCTTTGGGCTTCACTCAGAATTGTACTTAAAACTTCCCCTTTCTTCCTCCTCTTAGTGTGAGGAAATGGGATGGAGAGGAAACAGCATTCAGTGCCTCATACCTATGTACTCTGTGAGGCTGCATTTCCGCCTACTCCCCATAGATGGGGGGACGGGCAGGCAGGGCCCCTCTGATCTGCTATTGGTGCTTTCACTTTGTGTACAAATTTCTGAAGCCCAGTGGCCTCTGCTTCTATGTTCCCAAATCACGAAGCTCAAATTCCTATCCGACTCTCATGATAGGTACTTTTCTACATACCTGATGCAATGTAATCCCACCATTTACTGTTTCCTGTGTTTTATATTAATTTGTCCTAATCCCACACATGCTGGAGAAAATTAAGTCCCTGAGTAATTTATTTTGAAGCAAACAACAAACAATTAGTCCTGGAGAGATTGGATCCAATGGAGTTGTCTGTAGGTACCGAGCGCCATTTAAAAAGAAGGCTAGTCTTCTAGTGTCAAAATTATATCAACAATATAATCCTACCACTTATGGAGCACTTGTCAAATACTAGGCACAGTTCTACATGCTTTACACGGTTTAACTTATTTATTGCTTCGACAGCCCTAAGGTGTAGGTACTGTTATGATCCCCATTTTACAGATGAGAAAACTGAGACAACTTCCTTAGAGACAGACTTATAGTGAGTGGCAGAGCAGGGATTCGAACCCAGACTGTCTGGCTCCAGGTTCCTTAGTCACCATGCTATCCTGCCTCAGGAGATGGTCCTTGGTGATGAGTTTAATGGCCAAGGGAAGATTGAAGGGACACAACAGGGATTTATTAACAGCCAACGGTTTAAGATCCTTGGCCTAACCTAGAGTTTCTCCTTGAACCACAGGACACTTACATGTGATACCTGCTTACAAAATCTCAAACATGGAGTCTGTGGAATAGCCTTTGGGGTTTATTTCTCCCCCACAATCCCACAGAGAGGAACCCTTGTTTTCACGAGTGCTGGTATGTTTCTGGGGTCTGCCTCGGCTAATCCTCGACTAACAGCAAGGGTACAGCTACAGTAACCCCCCACCCCGCTGCGAGAAAAGGCATCATCAGCTATCTATGGCTTCACTGTGCCTCGCGCCAGTGCCCTAATTAATCTACTGAATTCCCTGGATTCCCTCCGCTGTTTCTGTTGGAATATCTAGGAAAGTGTAAAAGGAACACTATTTTCTATTAAACCAAAAAATGGGGGGCCAGGACTCAGAACGTGACAAATGAGTGGATGTCATGCATCTGTGTCCCCCCTTTATTCCCCAACCCCCTTAACTCAATGGAAATTGCTGTTCTCATTGCCCTCCGAGGCGATGCTTGCTTCCAGTTGAACCAACATGAGTGACTTCTGTCAGATCGTGATCCAGGCCCTCACCACCTTGGGCAAGAAAACCCGAGGCCTGGACAATGGGAGAGGAGCAGGCCGATGGGTCCAGCAGATGGACGGGGCGTGCAGAACACAGCTCCAAGTCTCACACCTGGGGTGGCTGCTGCCTTTGCCTTTACCTAAGTCAACTTCTAACTCTCACCTGGAAGTGCAAGGGACCTGTGACTGGCAAGACTTACTTAAACATTTCCAATCACCAGTTGTGGTTACTGACAGATAGGGGTAACTGGGGAGCTTCGGGGTGATCTCTGAGCTCCCAAGATGCAGTGTGGTGCACAGGGACGTGGCACGGACACGGTCCAAATTCGGAATGGACCACAGTTCAGTTGTGCTACTTTGGGTAAGCTGAGCACAAACCTTCCAGCATGTGTATCATCAAGACACGATTCTGCAGATTTCTTTTTGGGTGTGGGTCGAGTACAGAATAGGGATACCTTTCGTTGCTCCGAGGACCAGACTACCCAAACGCAGCACCGGTTGTGAATAGTGAGTAAATGAATGAAGCCCGTGTTTATGAGCACCCTGCCATTGCCCAGTGTAGCGCAGTGATCGGCCTCTCCTCTCTACGTGTGGTCTGCTGCATCTTATTTTGACCAGGATACAGAAGCCTGAGGCTGGCGTGGCAGAGTGGAAAGCTGATAGTCCATACATAGGTAAGCCTAAACTGAGAACTTCCCCCAGTGGTACCCCATCCAGGCCCACCTTCGGGAGACAGTACCAAACTGTTTGGCTTTTCGAAGAACCCATGCTCCTTTCTCCCATACAATTAGTGTAACTCTAGAAATCAAACTTGAAGGAACTAGTTCAAACTAGAATATGAATGACTGACTGATAGGGGCTCATGGGCTATTTACATATTTAAAGAAATTGGTTACTTTTAAGGACTGTCATTTTAACTACTGCCATAGGCTCAAGGGGGAGAGACTTGGGGGTTCAAATTGCAGAAAGTAGGGAACTGATGTCTCACTTTTTCTGAGAAGACAGACTTGAATTCAACCTGAATAAATCATGTCAATCAACCTCTGGTTATTCAGAAAACTGAACTTCAACTCTTAGGAATTTATTATTTTCCTTGGGTGTTGGTAAGTCTCTGAAAATCTCAAAAGGCAAAAGAGGGAAAAGAAGATTCAGAAGTTTCGTTTTCTTTTTTCGTCACTTGTTAACTAAGAACATAAGCTCCTTTGGTTCAAGTGAAGCGTCAAGATTAACTCCAGGATTCATAAATGTGTCTTCCTCCTGCCCCAGAAAACAGAAAGCTGGCCGTCTCTTGACACCTGCACTTCTATCCAAGAATAGGATGATTTTAAGACATTCTAAATCTCCTACTACCTCCTACCCTGCAGGCTCCAGGGCTTTGACGGAAATGCTCACCGTTCCCCATCCAATCCACAGGGCTTTAAGCAAATCATTTAGCATAACCACTCAAAAAGAGCCATCCAGAAGTCATGTGCAAAAGGCAATTACAACAGCGTCAGTGATGCACAAACAGTGTTCTATATTTGGAAAGGTGAGTCTCTGATAAGAACGGGGTATCTTGCTGTCTTTCTTTTACCCCCAGCCAGGAAGTACTGACTGGAAAAGCAGCAGGAGCAGCAACACGCTGCAACAAAAAGATGATGTTGACCTCTAGTTCAGGCCCTGTGTGGTCCTCATGGCCTGGTTAACAACACTTGCCTCTGGAGAGTCGGCCAGCCATCCCTCCAGCCCCAGGCCTGGTCTGACTGTAAACATTAGCTACAGTCTAAATACGGTTAGTCATCCCACCCATAGGGCTGTTTGCAGAGGCCCCAGGGAGTCAGACACTCCTGCAGAGAAAGAAGACACTTTCTTCTACTAGACTGAATGTGAAAGAGCTTTTCTGAATGGCAGCAGGGTACCAAAGCACACACTCTGTACACTCGACACACGCAGAGCCCCAGACTATGTGTGTGCATTTGCGTGCCCACACACACTGTGCCCATGCACGAATGCAGACCGGGGACTAGAAGGACGGCAGGGACCCAGAGCAGCATCACTGCACCAGCCATTGACTCCTGGACAGCTTTCTCTGGCCATCCATTGAGCTTAGTGCTGTATCTGCCCTAGCAGGAGGGATATTACCTCCACATTACCAAGAAAGGCCAGTGGAGAGAGGTGAAGGGCTTTGCTCAAGGTCACATGACTAGTAAGTAGCAGCAGACTGGGACCAAATAAGAGAAGAGGAGAGACACCGAAGCCCGGACGGACACTTGACTGCTGCCTGGAGGAGTGGCCTCACTGTGGGCAGCGGCAGACCTGGCTGTGGACTCCTGCCGGGCTCTTCCCAATGTCCGCAGGTGGCCAGACTGCTGAGCTCACCTCACCCCTTCTCACTCCTCCTGCCCTACCTCCTGCCTCCCAATCTGAGTTTTCTGAAGACAGGTGAACCCATATCAAGGCACTCGTTAGGAAATTTCTCACTCCAGGTTGCAATTAAATTTGTTATATACTATTTCTTAGTGGGAAAATATACCAAGATCCTGAGCATCACTCCTCAAATCTTTATTCAGCACCCTAACGTCCTCCGGCTCCATGTTCAGTGTGGCCCAGCTCTGAACGGTTGGCGCTCCGTAAAGACTTGCAGAATGAATGAACACTGAAAGGTTCAGTCAGCTGATGAATTTATTCTTTAAGTCACTGAAGCAGAACAATATAAAAGTAGCTGGCCAGGCATATTGAAATGTTAGTCAAGTCCATGATAACTAAATCTATCTCCTTGGTTTCCAAATATGCGTGAAAACGCCCCTTCCCAGTGAATCCCCTGGATGCGGGGCCCCGGGTTGTTTGGTCAATGAGTTTTCCCCAAAGCGCAAGTTAAGAGGTTCATCAGCTTTGCACACCCCCCTGGGAGCCATTGAGAGAATACATAATCTGCTTTCACTAGACGGAGTGGCCTAATGAAATAATGCGTCTCCACAAGGGCCTAAATGATGTTTGGGGATTATGTTGCTCATTATGTAGCTTTCCCACTGTGAGAACTGGTCAACCCCAAGCACAGAGCGGTGAGAAGCATCCAGTGTGTGGGAAGCACGGACTTTCTCTCTGGAACACAACCGAACCGACTCCCCAGGTGCCCAGAGTCCCCAGCCCCCCAGCCCGCTGCCATTGACCAGGGAACATCCACAGTCCTGCATGTGTCTAGAAATTCTAAGTGGAATATTTGGGGCCCAAGGAAGTTCTGTTAATAATGTCAATAGCAGACCAAATGTTAGGAAATGCAAAAGCTCTATTTTGCTTCCAGATTACAGATTCAATGAAATTTATTCGACATACATATACTGTAATATTTTGGGATGTGCCTTTTTTAAGATGAAGAGTTGAAAGTCTACCTCCGTGAAGTTCTCCCAAGTTCACGCTCACATTTCCGAACCTTTGAAGGCTTGTTTTCCTTATACTGCTCATTAACATTACTTATTTCTTTAACTTGCTGCGTTGCCTTTTGTGGGCAGCCTCCCAAGCCACACGCTGTGCTATGTCACTCACTCCTGTGTTTCAGAGGTGCTGTTCCCTGCAACGGAACTGCCCCTTAAGACACGATGAAGTCATCTTCGACAGAGCATGTCAGGTACACCATTTTGTAATGCTGTGTTTTTAGAAACACCTCACTGATATTTTAAACATAAACCTGACTCTGTTTTCCTCTCCCAGTGAGAAAGTCTATTGTTCTAACCATGTCATATTTGCCATTTCAACTGTTTCCCAATCAGGCAAGTGCAAAATTATATATATGTCAGAGCGTGTTCTCCAGCGTGGGGAAGGCCTGCTTCCTGCCCTTTTGCACAAGGAGGGCATGCAGACTAAGTCCGTGGGCCTTCTCAGAGAGACTCACCCATTAGGGAGGATATGGAGACCTTTAGTTTCCTCCATCCCCATCCCCATCCTCACCCCCACCCCCACCTCCCTCTCCATCTCCATCACATTATTAGCATTGAAAGGGGTCAGTGGAAATGAACGAGTTTCTGGCTTTCCTATTGCACTTGGTCCATTGGCATCAATTTGTTAGTGGATGCATTTAGTTTTAATGCAGAACCTGAATACGATGGAAACTTTGGCCATGGTCACACTATTGAGCACCTTCTTATAGTGAGAAAGACAGATGCTACTTTGGAAAGAAAGATGCTTCCTTTAGAACATGGAAGGTGGCTTTTTGGGATTCATACCAGAGAGTCGGTCCCTCAGGACTAGTGCTAGCTGCTTGCGCTATAACGTACTCTATGGACAAAGGGGCCTCTCGTATATGAACTTGTGGCCTTAAATAAAATTCACTTAACTTCTCAAGGCCTTGGTTTCAAAATCTCCCCAATCACAATACCAACATCAACTCTGCAGAGTTGTTGCAGGATGAAATCACACACACGTGGACAGATGCACGGCACACCCAATATGCAGTAGGCCCACAATGCGTGTAACCTGAACACATCCAAAATGTGAGCTGGGTGACCTTGGGGAAGCATAGAATGACCTCCATGAGAAGGAGAGTGGTATTACTTACCTTGCAGGATTCTTTAAATGACCCTCTACGTGTATCAAATAGTAATTGAGCAACTGTTGTATAGTAGGGATTTCGGTAGGAAAATCAGAAACCTGTATACTATAAGGTACTGTTTGTTTCAGGTAACCAGATGTTACATGAAATTACTTGGGCCCAGGTGGTAAACATGTGGTGAGATGGAAGATGACTTGCTCTTTAGAGGGTAAACTTCATTCATTCATTCACTCATAAAGTGTTTATTGTGGGTGTGTAAAGAGGCGGGCAAGGTGCTAGTTAGACACAAGTTAATAAAGCGTGGCCCCTGTCCACACAAGAGAGGGGGTTCTTGGCTCAGCGTCCTTCCTGATAAGTATTAGTTTCCTTCTTTTCTTCCCTCAAGAAGAACTCTGATTAGCTGAAAGACAATTCAAGGATTGGGTGATAAGTACTAAGAGACAGGAATGTGCCTGATACCTTTCTGTCACTTCCAGACTTGTGGATGGAGGGGAGAAAAGTCTATTAGGACTCAGAAGGCTACCTACTTCTAACTTGGAATCTTGAAATGCATGGATAAAAATGCCATTAATTCAGGCCCCGCTAATGAAAACTCTTTGAAAAGGGTTGACCATGCTTACTCTTCTGGAGATAAGGGGAAAATCGAGTGCTAAGGAAGTACTCAGCTGGGGTCAGGAAACAATGCTGGAATGTTCTGTGGGGTCTATGTTTCTGTTGAAGAAAGAGCTTGCTGGGAGGACCCAGACAGCAGAGAGCGCAAGAACCAGAGCTGACTGCATGCTTTTTCCTATGTGTTAAGCATCCAGGGGTCCCTGGGATGTTTTATAGGGATGTTTGCCATAACTCCTCAGCCTGCTGAGTCAATTCATCTCAGAATGCCTGGCACCACGCTCCGTGGCTCGCACACAAAATGCTCTGTAAATGTCTGCTGACTTGACAGATGAATGAGAAGTGCCTGCTTCCCGCCTCAGGGTTCCTCCTGGGCGCTGCAGACAGTGGAGAAAGAAAAGCCTCCAGTCAGGGCTCAGGGATTTTGTTTGAATCGGTCCTGCACAGACAAGAAGAGTCGGGTTTGCCTAGCAAGCCAGAGAGGCACTGTAGTGATGAAGGCACACTGAGGGGTCCCCATGGCCCAGTTACCCCCATCTCAGAGCAGTTCAGAGAAGCAGGGCTGCGAAGTACCTTTTGGGCCACTCACCCTACTTGGAGAGGCCATTAGAAGTCTAGGCTGCAGGCTGGAAGTGACCGCGTTCCAAGCTTGCTTAGACCTGACTATCCACAATGCCACAGACTCTCTGTGGCCAGGGCTCTACAGGAGCAGAGCGATGCTCTGCATAGCATTGTCAAGGACACTACCAATCCATTTGGTCTAAGACGCCGCAGACAGGACCGACTAGGAAGACCAGACCATTTTCTAGTGGACAAACTGGGAGGGCTGTAAGTCTAGGCCACAGGTGGCAAACACAAGGCCCGTGGGCCGAATCCGGCCCCCTACCTTGTTTTATCCGGCCTGGCAGCTTGTTTCTACCTGGCGACAGCACTGAGCTCTCGCTTAACTGTTAAGGAGTAGTTATATTTACACAGTCCTAAAATTACATTTGTCCCTTTGAAGGCAACCACGAGGCTGATGGGGCCCCTGGTGAAAATGAGTTTTGACACCCTTGGTCTAGGACCTTCTCTTGGAACTTGGGGATGGGAAGATGAATGGTAGCTCCTACCAACCTTCCAAGGTGAGAAATTAGCAGTGACATCGCGGTTGTATGAGCGACAGCGACCTAAGCTTGTCTATGCACACACATACCTAAAGGCTCTGGGAAATGCTTTCTGTGCTCGGGTGACCTGTGTGACAGGCATGTGGACAACAGCCCATGGGAGGGGGCAGATCCGGCACCAGGGCAACAGGATGGGGGCAAAGCTCTCCTGCACACAAGGGCTCCATCTCCATGGCAATGGCGGTTCCATGAGACTCTTCCAGACACAGGACAAACTCGGGAGGTTTGGGGTCTCCGACTGCCAGGCAGAGAGGGCAGGGGGCTGGAGAGCAGGATGTGGGCCGGTGACTGTTCCAGCCAGATGGGGCCCCTGGTTTGGGGTCTGTGATCTTTACACTGTGCTCAGCAGAGGTGAGGGGAGTCCTCTCAGAGGGCCAAGGAGCAGGACTCCAGTTGCCCCTCCTATTTGGGGGAGAACAGTTCTGCTTTTATCTCCATTGTCTACTGAACTCCCCCCCCTCCTTTTTTTTTTTTTAAAGAAAAGGTTTGGCTGTGGATGTATTTGAAATGGGCTGATCTAGTTCTCCTGGAGACGCCCAGGAGCCGGGTCTGGGTGCTAGGGGGAGGCTGCTGTCACTCCTGGAAACTGTAGCACCGGGAGGAGACAGTAAGGTCTTGGAGAGACTGGGCCAGCATGATGTGGGAACAGGGAGAACTGGGGACAACTCAGATACAAGTCACACTCCTGGAATCCTACAAGCTTACTATGTGCAAATGTAATTTTGGCCTTTCCTCTAACCAAGACAGGGGGACCCATGGCTGCTGACACATCGGCTCAGGAGCCAGAGTGGTCTGAGTGGTAGAGAGCATCCGCCTTGGCTCTAGACACTGCAAGTGGGAAGGGCACCAGCTTCATAGGGCTTAACAGCATCCACGCTGTTTCCCTCTCCCTGCCCACACTGTGAAACCCAGCCTGGTGGGAGTGCCTGCCAAGGGAAAAGAGCCTTCAGGCATGGCTAGGTAAGGCAGAGCGAGAGCTATTCTTTTGGGGGCATTGTAAAAGTTAATAACACGGGGATTGTTTCTGCTTTGGATGCAAGTAATTGAAAGGATTGAAATGGAAATGGAAACATGTGCTTTTGAAGATTAGGAGATGAAAAAAGAACAATTAGCATGAAGGTGAATAATGGGCAAAATCATTTTTTTCTCCTCGACAATACAGATGCTCACAAAAGGAAATGTCCTTGAAAATCTTTTGGATTTTCTAATCCTCCATTGGAGACAGGAGAGAAAATGTCAAATAGCCAAGGGCCAGGGAAATTCTAAAGGAAACCAGAAGAAATAGTTCAACCAAGGGTTAGAGCCCAAACCCCGGGCCATCCCCAGGGTGGAGGTGTGACTCAGTCCTCTCTTCTCATCACTTCAGTAGGATGCCAGGCAGGCAGGGAAACTTCATTTGCGCATGTCAGAGATGTCCTGTGACTGCTTAGCCATCGAAATGCCACCACGTCCCCCATTGCAAGGGTATCCTGAGAGATTATTCAGATACTGCCTGTCTCTTCTCAAAAGTACCCAAGTAGGCTAACTGCAAGGTTGGGGGGAGTCTCTCTCTCAATCTCCCTCCTCTTTCTGATATCCTTACCAGTGAGCCAGCCTCCCTGATATCTTGACCAGAGCGATAAAAGCTCAAAGGCAAAGCTAAAAACCCACTGGACCCATGGAGCCTGTCCATCCAGGTGGGGAATCCATTCTCCCAGCAGAAGCACTCCCAGCATTCCCTCTGGGCATTGAACACCCCATTGGCAATTTTCACTCACTGAGGCGTGTCATATTAGGAGGCTCTTGGCACTCTCATTAGAAGATGTATGGTCAAGGGTGTGGAGACCCAGTTTCTAAGAAGCAAAGACTATGTGAAGCACAGGAAGCACAGGAAGCACTTAGCCGCTCCAGTAAGAGAACTGGCCTGAGAGATGAGAACGTCGAAGGCATCAGGTATTCTAGGTTAGCCTTACACTGATGAGCTGCATGATCTTGGAAAGAACTGATTAACGCCCCTCAATCTTAGTTATTTCCTCTGTGTACTGGGCCTGCTGAGGTGCACGCTGTTGGTGGCTTACCTAAAGATTGCCTCACTCTCCCTCCTAAGAGAACCCTAATTTTACACAGGTATCCCTCTATCCTCTGGGCAGTCCTTGAGTAGAGTGAATGCTGACCCCTCCCCCACCTCCAGATGCAGATCTGACTGGTCTGAGCACAACCCCCTTTTGTGGACAGCATTTGGTTCAGAACAGGGCATGTGCTCAAGTTCAAGCCAAGGACACAAGCAGCCAGTTGACTGCATCCTTCTATGGATGTTCTTGCTCCTTCTGGGGTCTTGTCCTAAAGTGACCCCCTTCTCTTCCATGGGAGGTTGTGGCGTGCAATGTCCCGCACTAACGGTGGCCCAGGGAGGAGGCTGGAGCCCAGGGAATTGCAGAGAAATAAAGATGCTGCCCCTGGCTGAAGCCAACCCTACAGGCTACATCACTTCCTCCTTTTCATTATATGAGTCAATACATTTTCTTCTTGTTTTAGATAATTAACAACTGCATGTTTTCTGTTCCTCGCAAATTAAAGCATATCAAATAATAGAGATACGTATTAGAATTTTGGGGAAGGTAAATAAAAAATTAAACCAGGGATGTGCTGTGTTTAGCATAGAACGAAGGACAGAGCGAGCACCCGAAACATGACGGCTCCTGGCACTTCTTGGCCACACTGTCTCACCTCCATTAAGGGCTCTCCCAGAGGACCTATTTCAGTTTTATGCAGGCACAAGGACATCTCTGACATAAATGTTGAAAGGCTTTGTTTTATTCATTGGCTTTTTTTTTTTTTTTTTAAGGAATTCAGGATGCTGGAGGCAGTGAGAAAAATTATACCCAGAAAATCCTTCCTGCCTGTTACAGGTTGAATGGCACCCCACCCTCCACCCCCCACCCCCAAATAGGTCTAAGTCCTAATGCCAATACCTCAGAATGTGACCCCACTTGGAAATAAGGTCACCGCAGAGGCAATGCGTTAAGATGAGGTCATGGTGGGGTAGGGTGGGCGCCTAATCCAATAGAGCTGGTTTTCTAATGAGAAGAACGGCTCTATGAAAACACAATGTGATGAGTAGGGTAATGGAGCTGCAAGTCAGGAATGCCCAGGATTAAGCCACCAGAAACGGGTGAGGAAGGAAGGGTTCCTCCAAAGGTTTCAGGAGAACGGCCCCTGTCAGCACCTTGATTTGGGACTTCGAGGCTCCACAACTGTGAGATGATAAATCTCTGACGTTTGAAGTCACCTCACTTGTGGTACTTTGTTATCAGCTCTAGGAAATGAATACAGTGCCTATTCAGAAACAACTAATGGGGAAAAAAATCAGGTGGAAACAAGGCATTTTAAATCATCCGTTTTTTTAAAAGATTTAGAAATGTTATCAGGTGTCCTCTATCTATGGTAATTTATGACAGGCTGCTAAGTCTAAATTTTTGCCTCTCAAGTCACCCCAATAATCCCTTACTTAAAGATACAATCATTCTCTAAGTCTTTTGTTCAAAATTAAACACAGTCATCAGATGTATAAAACAGATAAAGGTGCAGCTCCTACAGTTGAAGGAAGCTGGGGAGAGAGAGTCAGACCTGCTGCTAACTCTTAACAACCCCTGAGCCCACCCGCCCAGCCCCTGCACCAGGACCACAAGGGTTCTATAGCTCTCAGGCTTAGAAACACTGCTCTGGGGGTGCAAATATGTGTGCTTATGACCACATTTAGGAGTACAGTAGGAGTTCTCTCCAATGATCGCTGCACAACTAACTTGTTACACTGAGAAATGGAGAAATGTTCTCCGCCGTTTCTGTAAAATATGATTGATTCCCAAGCTGACACTTGAAGCTGACAGTCTAGTTGCTGGGATGCCCCTGTGCTTCCACCTTCACCGGATGAGATGTGAGACTTCGGGGTCTGCTTCCAAACCTCTTCCTGCCAGCAATACGTCTCAGTGCAACTGTGTAATTTGGTTGCATATTATATACAGTGAAAACAATGTGGGTGTAAAAAGAAAATGATCTAAGTTGCAGGCTTTGGAAGGCTGGATAAAAACACGTTGCTACAATGAAATCAAACCCACTGTTGAACCAGGTGTGGGTGGGTTACCCACAGAAGACTGGAAGATCCTGTACTTAGGTTGCTTCTAAATGACTTCAAGATCTCATTCCACTTGGAGGAGACTGAAGCTGGGGATAGCAGATGATGTCCTTTAGGCGTGGCTTATGCGAGAGTGGTCACTAAAGACCCCAATCAGCAAACCTAACAAGTGTTTTGGTCTCATAAAAAAAGTCTGGTGAGTGAATATGCATTTATATGCTTTACGTTAAAATAAAATATATAAGGTACACATGTATCATGCTATGATTAAGCATAAACATTTTCGTGGTGGTTTTTTTGTTTTTTTTTTTCTTTGGTAAACTAATCAGCTGCCAGCTCCAGGGTCTAGGGGTGAGAGGGCCCTTCCTACGGTTGCTTCATCTCAGATGCTGTGCTCTGGGATGGGCAGAAGCTGGAGTTCTACCTCAGTTGTCATCAAGGGCCATCTAGAATGTAAGATGCCCAAATGAGGGAATATTTGTCTGCTTTGTTCAGTGACGTTCCCTTTTAAAAATTGCATTGATTCAAAACACCATAGATATTTTTAATTTACAAAGAAACATGTTTACCTGAATAATTTTTAAAGCTATCGAAACCATGACACATGGCCCGTAAATCATCTCCTGTGGCTACAATCACACATTTGGTATGAGTCTCAGAGGGGACTCTGTGGATCTCCTGGCCATGTCATATCTGGGTCAGAGACTGGGCCACTTACCAGAGACTGAGGCCTGAGACCCGCTCCAAGATTTCAACCAGTCAAGCCACACAAGCACAGATTAGAGCAGCTCTGCCTGTAGGTTCTGCACGTTTCACATCTGCAAATAAAGGTCTACAGCGTGGGGACCCACTCCACTCTGGATTACTATTTCGATGCCATTCACTTACCAAGAACTGTGTGTTCTGACCATTTTCAGAGAGCAAGTGGCACATAAAGCATGTCAGTGATACTGCAGTGGTTCTGGATGGGGCTACGTGTTGGTCCCCACCCCATTCGGATTGCAGACAAACCCTCTCCCATGGGAGCTGCACCCACTCCAAAAAAGCCAGGCCAAGAAGGAGAGAGCAATGAGTGCCTTTGCCCATCCTCCCACTGCCAGCTGAGACTGGGAGCCCGCAGGGACAAGTGGTGGCTGGGCCCTGGCATGCATGGAGTGGCATCTGATCCAGAGAGAAAACTCAGATCTCCAGCTCCAGTCTTCACCGTGCTGTGCACCCCAAGCACAAGCCAACTGGGAAGAAGAACTGAAGTAAGTGTGAGTGAGTTCTCAGTGCCACCTGCTTCCTACAGTCGCATGGCCAAACAAATACTGGTTGGCGTGACTTCCTGACCCCACAGGTGCAGTAGGCTGACAATCATTGAGTGTGGACATCAAGACTTTCCACATGAGAAGAGTCTGGGGTGGCATATGTTTTTGGTATCCTCCTAACTCCATTAGCAACTGGGCAAGTAGAGAGTAAATAAATAACCACTTCCCAGTTCTGAGGTTGTTCTCTCCAGAGGGACTTTCTAAAGGAGAACACTGTCTTAACTGGCAATTAACCCAAACTGAACAAGGACTTACCGTCACAGCGGGGCCAGTGTGGTGAAAGCGACCTCTGGCACAACAGGTCAAGGAGAGCCTTCCACACACAAATGGTAGGGGGAAAAGAAATTGACTGGTGGTCCCTAAGCCTTTCATTTGGGGGGATGATTATCTCTACAGTGGGACTCAAGGAGAATGGGGAACCACCAGGATACCTCTGAGGCTGCTCTTTGGGGTTCTGTGTGTTTGTCTATTCTCAAGTCCCCAAGAGAGTGATGCTCAGTGATCTGCATGCAGCACAGGCTTAGGTAAGAGACACCCATAGTTCGGGATACCGCTTCTGATACTGGGCAGCTTATTTAAAACATCTTAAAGCCTCTGTGTCTTTAAGGGGATCTACCGCAGAGTTTTGTTGTAAATATTAAATGAAATAATTAATGCAAAGGGCTTAGCACATGGAAGATATGCAATCAATACTACCTCATGACCACCAGCTAAAATAACAACAATAACGTAAGTGATAAATAAATAAATATGAAAAACAAGTCAGTCATCTGGGTGTCTAGGGCATGCAAGTTCTGTGCTAGGCATTGTGAGACTCTGAGAAGCACCTCACAGGAGGAGTTTCTTCCCCAAAAGGGGAGATAAGCTGTGTACAATTAGCTCGCGTGTAAGCTGGTAAATTACAAATGCACAAGAGAGGCACCGGTGAAGTGTGATAAGAGGTTAGGAGAAATAAAAGGCAATGTCCAGCTGGGGAGTTTAGAGCAGTTTCACGATGGAGGTGGCAAGCGCCATACACTATGTGTTTTATGAACTTTCCCTGAACAATGATAACTAAGCTCCAAGTCAGTTTCCAATCATATAGTTCTTTCTTGGGGTAAATTGTTTTATGAAATATCCCTGAACAATGTAAACTCAATTCCAAGTTGGTTTTCAATTATATAGTCCTTTCTTGGGATAAATGGCATTACTCTGATCCATATTGGTTCTAGAAAAAAAATCCACTGATTTCTGAGTTATGGGCCAACCAGAGACCGTGCAGGAAGAAAGCCACCTGCTCCAATCACCCTCACGTCCCATATGGCACATTCAGAAGTCATGTGTTTGTATTCTCCAGTGCGTGGCGTTTGGCCTCATCCATGACACAGCCTTTCTCTGAGCACAGGTGTCAAGAGCTGACTGGGGCAGAGGCCCTATAGGTGTCCTCGGCACTTTTCAGAGCGTCCTCTGGGCTTTACTAGTTCCATGGTATATGAGGCAGGGTCCAGGAAGGAAAGGAGTAGAAAGAATTCTGCAATGTAGTTTTGAGACAATTCATTGCTTATATCCCCATCCCATAGTTTCACTACACACATTAGCATATACAAGTTAAATCTACTCAACTTATTAAACCTACGACAACACAAATGTATTTGGTCACATAAGACTTTCTATTGCCTAGCATAACTCCTACTAACTTTCTAGTTTGCCTTGGACACCATTGCCATGAGTGACCAACACAGCATGGCTGAAGGGTCCTTAGAATAGTGTGCCAAACCTAAACCCATTCAGGCAACCTGGAAACCTAGGAAGGAAGGTCTGTGGCTTCTGCCTTGTGAGCACTGCTGGGTAGATGGCCAAACCCCCCCTACCAGAGGATTTCAGCCATCTTTTCCATGTGGGAGACACTGCATTCACCCCTCAAAATACTCTATGTGGCTTTTCCCAACACCCTGTGAGGTGGGCCTTATTCCTCTCCTGCCACCAAGGAGCAAACCAAAGCTCAGAGAGGTGAACAAATGCTCTAAGATTGCACAGCTGGGAGTTGGCAGGACTTGAGTTCTGTCTTTGGAACCCTTCTAGTCACGCTACTTCAATTACCTTGGATTCACAATAGTGCTAGGAAGCTCTAGCTCCGTTTAGTCTAGGGCTGGTGATTCTAGGGAGTAGAGGTAAACAGTAACCTATAATTTACATAAAAGCTGATGGATTATGCAGTCATCATCTCATCAACAGAAACTTAGAGATAGATTGTTTTTAAAGGTAGGGCAGCCCAAAGCACTCCCCTGTTGGGTCAGATCTCCACATACTGGTTCACAGCCTGGTGGACCCTGAGCAAAGGACAGCATAGGCCACTGAGCTGTGTCCAACCCGACTCACGAGACAGCTGCCTTGACTGCCACATCTAGGAAACCTGTCCTTTTCTGCCAGGAAGTGCACCTGCATGTTCCAGCTAAGACCCCTCAGCTATGTCTCGGAAAAACAACATGATTTTGCCAACACGTCAGTCAACAGTCCTTGAAATAGAAGCATGAAGTAATTACAAGTGACAGTCCTCAAACTGGGCTGAGGCTCAGAAGTGGCATTTTCTTGGTCTCAGAAGGCAGGCTGGTGCCATCACTGTCTGGGGTGGGGGTTTTGGGAGAGAACGGGAGAGGACATTTTCTCTGCTGTAGAGAACAAACTGTCTTCCTCACATGGACACCACAGATTTACACCGGGAAGGGGTGACTCTAGAAAAATGGCATGATTTATTCCTGTTAGAGGAAGTGCTGACTTTGACAGTGGGCTCACTCTGTTTTAGCTCGAAGGAAAGGTACCCTGAGATCACCTTGACACTGCAGGCTAATTAGGAGATGTACCGCCCCGGCCAGGACATACTCTAGGCTCTGCGAAAAAGTCTACACGTAGGATGAACACGTGCTGAGAACAGGGCCACCCAGGAGAGAAAGACCAAGCGAGAGTTGTTACACTAATGGATAAGATGCTCCCAGCATGGAGGGGAGAGGGGGGCTAAGGAGCACAAAGGAAAAAGGAAGCTGCTGCAACCTGCCTCTGAGAGCTTCTGGTTCTCCTGCCATGACACATCATCATGACCAGCCACCTTCGCCGCGGGCCAGTGCGCTGTGGCAAGGACCTCGGCCACCTGTGGGACCTGGGTTCCACCTATGAGTGCTACTCCCTCATTCTTTTTGAGCTCCAGTCTCTCCACTTATACAATAGGGACGCCGCTGACCCCCTGGTCAGAGGACAATGAATGTGCAAAGGAGAATAAAACAAATTCTCTGAAGCCCTTCCGTTGTACACATTCAAGGTCACTCACCTAGTCTGGTTATACAGTTCTGGGATTGTCAACCATAGTTTTGCTTAAATCCTTAAATTTTTTTTAAAGTGACGTTGGTGTTTCTGTAAGTTCAACCTTCCTGTTCCCACATCCCCTGTCAGACTCTGCCTCAGTGAAGGTACTACTCTAGTCCTCACACAGGCTGACCGCCTGCCTCTTGTCTATACTCTCCTTGTTGGTGTTCTGGATCATTATGCATGGGCAGATCTTCCTGCGATTGCTTGTCATCCCCTTTCATTCACCGACACTGCCACTGTGATTGGATTTGGGGGACGCAAAGACAGGCCCTCTCTATTTCCACCTCCAACCCAGTGTACGATCACTATGTAAGAGAGTCTGAATGAATGAATGAATGAATGAATGGAAAATACATTAACATCTTAAATAATGGTAATGTATTATATGCCTCTAAATAGTTCACTCACTTCCTCCTAGAGAAGCATGTGTATTACTTTGGTTTTTAGAGCATTTCGCACTCTTTTTTCCCAATTAAGAACATGTTTTCATCACAACAAAAAAGAAACAAAACCTTAACTCCAGCTCTGCATAACAAAACACACCCCTCTCTTTCCAAGGGCCTGAAAGCTCTTTTTCCTGGCTTTGTGTGGAAGCTGGCGCATGTCCACTCTGCGTGAGACCATCTGTACTAGAAAATAGAGGTGTAATTCTTAACATGATGACAATACTGTGGCTTGTCTCACAATTTGAGAAATTCTTCAGAAAAGCATGGGGAGAATGAGAGAGTGAGCTGGAGTACCCTGGGCAGGTCGTCTGTCCCCCGTGTCACCTCCTATCATCACAGTCGGGCTGTTCTGACATGCTATTCTGAGCAATTTACAAAATTATTTATTCTCCATTTTTGAAACAAGGGTGCTTAGGCACAGAGAGGGTAAGGGATCTGCCGTAGGTCACTCAGCTAGCAAATGGCAGGGCCACGTGGCTCCAGAGTCCCTGCATGCACTGGCGACATGACTCTGCCTCTCGCACCTCACAGTCCGAACAGTTTGATTATCACCATCTGCATTTTAAAAATCAAGAAGCTGAGGTTCAAAGAGACTGAAAGATTAGCCCAGAGTCCACCAGCTCACCAGCTCACTTGAGTGCACAGTTCAAGTCCACTCAGTTTCAAGGTCAGACTCTTCCCACTATACCTGGGTAAGGTGTTCTGTGCTTCTCACAGGCTCAGTGGAACGTGACTCATTACCTTCTGTGCTGAGCATCTTGCTCAGCTACCCTATTGAAACCAAGCTGTAATTCACCCGTGAAGAATTTTTCTGAGCTCTCCCCACTATGGAAATTAGACTCCCTGCTAACTAGTGCTCATTGAGTCACTGCACCTCCACAGCTTGGGTCTGCTGCCTGCTGGGTGCCGCGCACTGTACAGAGTGACGGGGGAGCAGAGGCACCGGACACAGCCCGGACTGAGGCGTCCACAGCCTTTACTGACAACATGGGCTTTCACGCATGGAGATAAGACTTGGAGGGGAAAGCCTGCGGCCCCAAATCCTAACAACCGAGCCCTCCTGCTGAATGAACATGGAGTGATACCTTGAAAGCAGCCCCTCCAGGAAAGCCAAGGAAACTGCACTGACGGTGACTCGCTGCCTTGGATCAGAGTAAAAGTGCCAGATTCCCTCTGTGAGCACAAGCAGAGAGGACACGTGTGCTCCTCTCCATAAAGACTGCAGACCACATCAGTGTTGCTCCGCCCTCCTGGGACACAGAGGGTAGCACAAGCCACAGACCACACGGCTTTGGCTGTGACTCCATCCTCTCTCCACTGTTCACTTACTTCCTGCTTCTCCTCAACAGGTTCCCTCCTAATTTTCTATTACAAATCGTCTAATGAGACAGTCTATCATTATTATTTCTCAAAGCCTTTGTAGAAGGAAACAATAGTATTATTTGATTACCATTGCTATCTTAGGCAGCCCCTGGAATCACCTGGCTTACCTTACATGATTTATACCTTGTCTATTTCCAGACAGGTTTGAAGGGGCTGACAATAAAGTACACTAAGTAAGTGAGGCCACAGAAACCAGGAGAAGCCAACAAGGAACCTTAGGAATGGAGGGAGGTCTAGGCGTACCCCAGCCACAATGGTGGAACATTTAATTTAGCTACTAAGCCTCTGGTCATCCTTAGAATGGTCACAGGGAATGCCGCCACATCGGTCGGCATTATTCCAGTTGGGAGCTCTGAACCTGATTTTGGAGAGATACCAGTGCCTGCGTAGTTTTCCAATGGTGGCTCACCCCGTTCCCGGTGGCTCCCTGGATGGGGTTAGATGGCCACCGGGCAAATTCCCCAGCAAGGAGACTTGCTGGTGTGAGAGGCTCCCTACCATCCCCACACATTCCCCTTCTTGTCAGCATCGTGCCCACATCCAAGAGTCCAACATGTGCACAGAGTCCATGAAAGCCCTGTTTTTAGCGGTGCCGCCACACGGCACCCAGTCTGGTGACCATGCGTCTCACTTCACCTGGTTTTCTTTCCAATAGGACCAACTTTAATTATTAGGGGCTGACAAATTCCCATAACAGACAAATTTTCACTTTGTCTGCAAACGCTGAAGAAGTGACATTTTGAAGAAACCCCTTTGGAATCCTGGAATGAAAGGCACCGGAGGCAGATTATGGAAATGACTGATCTCCACCTGCCCCTGCCTCTGCCTGCCAAAGGAGGATGGGGCACAGGGACAGGCTGTGGGCACAGCAAAGGTGGCCCGAGCTGACAGCTACGCTTTTCTGCACTCAGCATCCTGGGAAAATCAACGCTTGGGCCACCGCCTCGCTACCATCTGTGGAGTTTCTACAGCAGACGTGTTATTTATAGAAACTTGTTTGTGCAAAGGCAATATTTACCTGTCGGGACTGTCAAAATTTACAATTCCTCTGTGCCATCAGCCTGCTATTTCCCCATCAATAATGGAAATTTCCATCACCAGGAAGACAGGCTTGGGGTAGCTAGGAGGGCTACACTGCCTCCCAGTAGGGAGGAGGAGGGGTGATACTGATAGTTACAGGGAAAGCACCCGTGTTGTCCAACTGGCCACTGGACCTTCCCGCTACGTGAAGATACAGGTTGTCAGGATGAAAAAGCAGAATTCTCGCAATCACTTCCTTGTGGCCGAAGTTTCAAAGCCACTCCTGGCTAAAACCAGAGTGGCATTTGCTGCAACAACCTGTGTGTGTGTGCTGCCCCACGCCTTCCAAGGGAAGATTAGAAACTATAGAAAGGATGGGGGTGGAGTGGTTTTCCGTACCACCCACACTTCCCTTCTGAAATCATCGAGAGCCTCTACTTTTCCCTGCAAACAGCCACCTCGTCTCTCTCTGATCAACCCCTTCAGGGTCTATGATGAGCTCACCTTCTTTGGCGTACCCCTTAAACGCAGGTGCAGAGGCCTGGACCCTCTTGCCTGTGTCTCTCCTCACTGTCCCCCTTGGTGATCTCATCTAGTCAGATGACTTGCACTTTTACCTCCTGCTTGTGCCACCAATGCTGTCTCTCCTACCCATCTCGCTCATCTTTGCTCGTTAGATGGTACTTCCATTTGGATGTTCTCAAAGCACTTTCCATCTAGCTCAGAAACTGAACGCGTCTCTCCCCCGAATCCTGGCGTGCTCTTAATCCCATTTTCTCTATCGCAGTTGCAGGTCCAGGACCCACTGAGGAATCATCTTCAATTTCTGATTCTCCAACTCACTCCCAATTACAACCAACTAATCACCCAAATCTGAGGATTCCCCACCCTGATCACCTATTGGCTCCATTCTCATCTTTGGCCTCTACCTTGACTTAGGTCTGTACCATCTCCTGCTTGGATTGGGCAACCGCCTCCTCCTCAGCTGGTCTCCCCTCCAGTCACCTTGGACTTGTGAATCAAGAGAGCTGTCTTTCTAACGCACAGATCCGACCACATGTCTCCTTGGCTTCAAATGTTTCTGTGGTCTCCAACAACCTGGGGACAAAGCCGCACTCCATGGGGGCTTACACACGGCCCTGCTCAAGCTGACCTGGCTCACCTCTACAGCTGCGTGCTCTGCCCCTTGCCCTTGCACACTCCGGCCAGTGACCTGGAAGATCCCCAGGGAGGCCACCCGCTCTGCCTGGAACGTTCCAGAAGCACCTCCCTCCTGCCCATATCCTCTCCTAGCTGACTCTCTGTCCTCCTTCAGGATGTAGCCCAGGTATAGCAATTACATAATATGACAAAATTCGTGAAGGTAGGCTCAAGTGACGGAAGATGAGCAAACACCTGTCTGTGACGAACGCACTCAAGTGGGGGATTATGAGTTCTTTGACTTCATTCTCCCAGCTTCTTTGACAGGTCCTAGGAGATTCTCAATAAATGCAGATTGAATCCATGAGTGGCAAACAGTGGTGAAAAGTCTACCTACAATGAATAAGATGATCATTTTACATGAAACTTATCTTAGGGAAGCTTACATACACTTCAGAGGACATTTTGTCCTTAACATTGTTTGGTGAGATAGATGGGAAAGGGGAGAGCGATTTGCTTCTGGGCACTGATGGGGAGTAGGGGGAAACTAAGGCAGCATGGGGGATCCAAGTTCACGGACCTGTGCAGGTGAAGCTGGACTTCTTCAGCTAAACCATGGAGCAAGGAGAAGACTTAGCCTCTGGTCAGTGTGTCAGCCAGGCATAGCACTTCGCATATGTCATCATCTTACCCTTGCAAAGGTTCTACGACAGGATGAGAAATACAGAACGTCCATCCTGGCCTACAGGACGCTCCATACATGGTAGGGCTTGCTGACCTCTGACCTCTCTGCTTGCCACAGCCCCGCCCCTCCCCCGCCTCACCTCGCCCGGTGTCCTGCGTGCACACAGAGAGGGAGGGCAGCAAACATTTGTTGATGTTCAGGGAGACTCAAACAAGCGCAGGAAGTAGAGGTGGGGTTTCACTAATCTCCTCATCTTGCTCCTCTGAGGACCAGCTGAACATCGCCCATGCCCTATGGGGAGGGCTGTGCCTCCCTGCCTGGCAGGCACCATGCCGCGCTCTCGCATGCTGTTCTTCTCACGTGGTCTCCCCTGGGGTTTCTCTGCCTCGGCACTACTGGCATTCGGGGCTGATGGCCCTATGCCTTGGAGGCTGTCCTGTGCATTGTGGGATGTTTAGCAGCACCCTTTGCCTCTGCCTGCCAGATGCCAGTAGCGCCCCACTCTTGGGACCCCAACTATGACAATTGTCTCAAGACATTGCCAAATGCCCCTTGGGGTAACTCCCTCCCTCCATTTGAGAACCTCTGGTCTCAAATGCCAATCACCTAGACAATATAAACATGTCGAACACACAATGTAAACATCTCCCCAAAGCAAATTCCCAGAGCCTTCTCAGCTAAACTGATTCTGCCAGATCAATTTCTTAAAACTTCTTAGGTCACCACTCTTGGTCAGAGTTTCCAAGCTTTCTATTCTTCCCACACTCCTTTACATCCTCACTATCTACCTTGGCACGTTTTTCAGGGTTTAAATCACGAAGATGCAGCTACCCGCGTGTCCCGAACAGACCCAGTGGGGGAGGGACGAAGTGCTCGGCACAGCACACGAAGAACAAGGCGCACGTACAATTGGAGGGGACTGACTCCTGACTGGCTGGCACAGCTGACACGCTCACTATTCTCACTATTCATCAGTGTGACAGAGGAGGGGCTGTATCCTTTAGCCTCACAAGCAAGACGCAGGAACTGAGCAGCCCACAGCAGCTTTTTATGTGCGCAGCCCACCTTCTCTGCAGGAGATGTGAAGAACGGAGGAAAAATCCACTTTGCTTCCTAATCCCGCCTGCAGATCACTCTTTACGGTGGGTGACGGGGCCACAGATTTCTCCAGTGTCCTGCCCTGCCTCTGGCCACTCCTACCTTCAGTCCCACTGGACTCTGGGGCTGTCTGTGCTTCATGGCTCCGGGAAGTCTGTCTCTCTCTCTTCTCTCTACCTCCTTTCTCCTTCCTAAGGTGAGCACGACAAGCAGACACTGCTGAGCCATGCTGGGCACTGTCTTAACACTTTTCCAACAGGAACACTGTTTTGCACACAGACGCAGTCACTCAGGTGCCCCTCACACCTTCATGCACACAAAACCCTGTGCTTCGTGGGCAGAGCCCCTGTGGGGACCAGTCCAGTGGCTCTTCTCTCTGGGTTGAACTGAGGATGCAGCCCATGAATCCAGCTCAGGCCAGGCTCCAGGAAGTTGTGTGCTGTGACACCCGCCCAGGGACATTCAGGAACGTCTGCACTGAAGGCTAAGAAGGCATGCTCCCCATCTCCCCGTTGCCTCTCTGGAGTGGTCAGTGACACTTCCACCCACCCAGCCACCCAAGGCAGAAACGGGGAGTCCATGGTGAAGGCCCACCCCCCATAACCACGCCCCACTCCGGACCATTTGCATGTCGTTCTGAACTTCTCTCTAAAACAAAGCTTGGAATGACTTCCCTACCGCCATCCCTACGGCACCACGTTGATCCAGGCCACCATCAGCCACTGCTGGGATTAAGGCCTCAGCCTTCCAACTGGTCTCCCCACGTCCACTCCGAAGATGCTCCAATCTGTTCTGGTCTCAGCGATGAAGATCATCTTAAAAGTAGTTCAGGTCCGTGCATGGTAGTGCCTGAGATGCTTTGACAGTTCCTCACTTTAGCTGAAGTCCAAACCTGCCATCCTGGGCTACAACAACCTGCATGACTTGATCCCCGTCCACATCTCCAACATCATTTTGTGCCACTCTTGCCCCACGTGGCTCCGGCCGAAGCGGTCTTCGGTTCCCTTCCTTGAACAAGCCAAGCTCCTTCCTGCCTTGCCTCTTTGCCCTCGCCCTCCCCCTCTGCCTGGAATGTCCTTCCTCCACACCTTCAATTGGCCACCCCCTTCCCATCACGGAGCTGCAGTCGAAATCACTGATTCTCGAACATGAGTGGGAGTCGGACCTAGCATCTGTACTTCTGGGAGGTTCACAGGTGATGCTGTTGGTGCCGGTCTGGGGACCATGGCTTTCTCCGACCACACTGGCTGATACAAGGTTTCCTCACCCCTAATAGATTCTGTCTCCACCCTTTTTTTGTTCACAGCACTACTTACTTTTGAGACCCTTTTGCTTTGTTTAGACTTTCATTTGCTTTTGCTTGTCTCCCCTGATAGGATGTAAACTCCATGTCTCTTTGGCTCAGCTTTGCCTCCCTGGTGACTGGTACAGGGCCTGGCACATAGTAGGTGCTCAATAAATAACAAATAATTTAACGGCCAGAGCAAGGGACTCTGCACTCAAAGACTTCTACATAGGGGTGAAGAAGTGGACTGGAGGAGCTGGTTGGGAACCAGGGAGGAGGGTCCAGGCACCACCAGGATGTCTCTGGGTGAGGAGCAGGTGACGAGGTGTGTCACACTGGCAAACCCATTTCCACTCCCGGGGGCTGTCATTTGGCTCAGTACAGATCACAGGTCCTAAGAAGAAGCTCCCAGAGGATGCTGGCAGATGTGAAAGGAAATCAATCAAAGAGGCCATCGGAGGCCCTTTAATTAAATGTTCTGCTTTGTAACAATTGTTTCCTGTCCCTGGGAGTCAAACACAGCACCTGGCCACAGGAATGGAGGGAAAGAGACAAAGCCAGCCCCCGAAGTATCAGTGGCATTTTAATGAACGCCGCAAGTGAGCAGGGTGGGCAGACAAGGACAGTGAAAGATGACGCTAATGAATCTCATCCAGCTGTGTGAGTTTGTGTGATTAATGCCCAGCACAGTGTGCACGCCTGATTAATAAGACAGCACCTACATGTCATCGCACTCACCTTGGAGGCTCCAGGTAAAGGGGCTGGGACACTTTCAAGCAAGGTTCAAAGAAGCAGCAATCACTCTAGAGGCAGTTATGAAAATGAATGGAGGGAGAGGGGGGATGGTAATGGTGCTTTTAAAAAAAGAAAAGAAACACAATACAGGGTGTGGCAGAAGTAAGGCCCCTGTGAGTGCGGTCGGTAGGATAATAATATGGTTATAATGCCCTGGCCAGTGTGGCTTAGTGGATTGAGCACTGGCCTGTGAACCAAAGGGTCACCAGTTCGATTCCTACTCAGGGCACATGCCTGGGTGGCTGGCCAGGTCCCCAGTGGGGGGTGTGCTAGAGTCAACCACACACTGATGTTTCTCTCCCTCCTATACCCTCTCTAAAAGTAAATAAATAAAATCTTTAAAAAAGTAATATGGGTATAACAATTTATAGTTTTAATGCAAACATTTTACCTAAAATATCATATGGTGTATTTGAGTGAGATATTGTTGTTACAGAATTACAGGCTTGTGATTTTGTAATAAAAGTTTTTGTAATAAAAATGGGTGTTATTTGTGCTGGACCCTGTCTATTCTATTCCATCACAGAGTCTCAAGAGAGGTCCACTTATATGAGAGAAATTCGACTGGCATGTGAGCAGACAGGAAGGGAGCAGATGTCTCAGGAAGACCGGAGTTGTTTCAGCTCCTGGGGGAGACAAATCTGTTACCCACAAAGCATTGCTTACGGGACCCACAGGGTAAGTGCAGGACCGTCACAACACTGCCACACAATGAGGTCAGAGTGCCAGACCACGGATGATAATGCTCTCTGGACAGAAAGATGGGCCTCTCGCCAAGCCCCGGATTATTTACACAAATACTTGTAGGTCTGCACTTAGTGTCTGACAGCCCTGGCTGCTACCCTGTTTCAGGTGTGTTTGTTTATTAGGAAAGTATGCCGAATGCAATGCAGTTAAGTGAGAAAGAGGAGGTACGCAACCTTATAAAATGATCTCTAATCCCACCATCTACAAAAAGTAAACTTAAAATTGTTGGTGCCTGTCTTTCTAGAAATTTTTGTAAGACTAGTTTTAGTATAATATTATACATACTGTTTTCATTTTATTTTTTTAAGTAATTGATTTGTTTCTTAATTTATATTTTTTTAGAGAGAGGAGAGGGGAGGGAGAAAGAGAGGGAGAGAAATATCAATGTGAGAGAGAAACATCTATCAGTTGCCTCTCCTATGTGCCCTGACCTGACCAGGGACCAAACCTGCAACCCAGGCATGGTCCTGAATGGGCACCCAACCGGTGACCTTTCACTTTGCAAAATGATGCCCAAATAACTGAGCCACACCAGTCAGAGCAAGTACATATTGTTTTTAAACCTTTTTAGTATACCGAAATGAACACCTTTTCTATGTAAACAACTATGCTAATGGGTCATCATCTTCAAGGAAAACACTTTTTATTCCTTAAACTTTTCTCCTATGGCTGAACGTGTAGGTTATTTCCACTTTTAGCTTGTATAAAATGGACCCACCGAGAGAAAGCCTGGTGAGAGTCTGTTTGCATGTTGCTAGTGAACAACTAGTTCGCCCTCTTCCTTGCTCCAGGCCCAGTACAGTGTGTGTGTGTGTGTGTGTGTGTGTGTGAGAGAGAGAGACAGAGAGAGAGAGAGAGAGAGAGAGAGAGAGAGAGAGAGAGAGATCTCAACAGGAATTTTGGAGGAGAATTAAAAGTTTCAATCCAAAACTACTGCTTTCATTCAGGAGCTAGTACACTTGCAGTGCCCATTTTAAAGCTGTTTTCTGCCCTCCACGCCATGCCTTAAACTTGGAACCTTGCTCCGGTTCCTAGGCGGCCTTTCCAAAGATGCTTCTGTCACTCAGAAGGAGCAAAGAGCAGTTTCTCTAAGGTGCGAGCTGACAGCGGGCCTCCTGGAGCGGTGATCGCGGACCTCACGTAGCTGCGAGCCTGGGCCTTGGTGGCGTGGGTCATGGGCCTCGTGCAGCAGCGATCTCGGACCTCACGCATGCAGCAGGCCCACGCAGAGCATGAAGCACCATCTCACCGTATCATCCCCGTGGCACTGCGAGCTAGGTAGGCCTCCCTCATTCAAGGTTGAGAGGTGGAAACTCAGAAATCAGGGGCTTCCTGGAGGTCACAGTAACACTAAGAGTCAGAATTAGATTCAGGCCAAATGCTTCGGGCACCTTCCACCGATGGCTGATGTCCTCGGGGCAGAGCTAGAGGAGAGATAGGGGAGGGAGGGGCGCCTCCGGAGGGCTGTTAGACTGATTCTCTCCAGGGATCGTGGATGCCAACGAAGGGTCTGTGCGATGGGAAGGTGCCCAGGGGCAGGAGCCTGTGCTCAGCAGCAGGCAGGCAAATCGGGTCTCCCCTCCTCCACTTCAAACACAATCACAGCCAGTGCCTTCTGGATCTGGCTCCAGGCATCATGGTCAATTTCACCTGAGGGGCCTGTCAAAACGAATCCTCAGAAACTCAACAAGGGGTCTGTGCACCTTCTCTGGGAGGATAAGAATCAAGCTTCTGTGAACAGGCTATGCACTTTCTGGCCTGATTTTGCTGGACGCATATATCTTTTAAGATCTTTGGGGGCAGTTTATCTAAAGACAGTCTCCATGGATCACCTTGTTTTGGAACCATGTGGGGTGTTGGTTAAAAAAGCAGGTGCCTAAACCCTATCCCTCTTCCGTCTAACAGAGCTAGAAATTCTCCAGGCAGTTCCCAGGCTCTGACACTTTTACAAGTACACCAGGTGAGAAGCACTTCAGACCCTAAAGTTTGAGAAGCAGTGTCTACATTCACCCCACAATTTTTGACCCTGGGGCTTTAACAGAGCCAAGTTGCCAAAGGAGAGATGAGTATGACATCAGCCTGTGTGTCTACAGCACTTTATGGGATGCAGTGTCTTCCGTGCCACCTCTTTGTGCTGTCTTGGGTCTACAAGCAACTCACTCATTGCTTCCCCCTACGTGGAAGGAGGAGGTTAAATGACTTCTGTCTAGAGTCACACAGCTCCTAACTGCTCAGGCCAGGACATAAATCCTCTCGTGGCTCAAACCCTCCACTTCCTCCTCAGCATCATCTGATCGCTCTTACTGCTCACCACTATACCCATGGCCCCCATTCACCAAAAACGGAGAATCGAATTTTTAAGAACACGATCAGATCAATTATTTATACCCATCAAAAAAAAAAAGTGGTCCAATTCCCTATTATTTCAGTATAAGAATTTGATTTCTGAATGTCTCCAAGTAAGAAATAAAGGAGAGTGTTCTCCATAATGTTTTGAAAATATGTGTACACTATTATTTTCCCTTAATCTCAATCAGTTTTTCACACATGTGAGAACCCAATCCCCCACTGGACTTCTTTTTCCCCCTTGCTGACTCCCTAGGGTCCCCAAGGCTACCTTATTCATGCCTCCAATCCTCTGCTCAGGCTCTTGCCTCCTCTGTGAACTCCCTCTGATGACACCACCCAACTCCTACTCAAAATGAATGGCAAATTCTTAATCATCTTGCAAAGTCCAGTTCAAATACCTTCTGCTTTTCATAGATTTCCAGCTCCTCTCCCCCTCCGTTCCCTGCCTAGTCTCTCTCCTCCCCCAAGAGGGTAAACTAGCCCCACATCCTCTGCTTGAGTCGGATGGAAGCGAACAGGGTTATAGGTATACGTGTCTGTCTCCACTGCTAGACCCTTGTCCATTTTAGGTGCCTGATTCAAATTTATGTCTCAGCATCAGTTCCCTTTCCAAAAACTTCCCCTTATATAGAGTGTCCTTAAGCTCACAAACATTTTGATTTAGGAACCAGTCAGAACAAAAATCTATAATTCTCTTCAAATTCTGAATTTGTCTTCTCTTTTTTTTTTCTGAAGATAATTAAGTCAGAAACTTTCAAACCAAGCCCTTGCTCGCTTGTACATCCAAGACGTAAATTTCAACCCAAATGTCTTCAGATGAATCAATGTGTTATACATGCATAAAGGACAGTTCTGAAATCGCCTGGATTGCCTGTAGGAGAGGAGGTCACTCCACAGCTCAGAAACGCACCCAGGCGTGCAAGAAAACTAATTAGACTTTAAGACTATCGAATGAGGCTGCCTTATGACAGTGTGTAGCAACAGAGCTTTATGGCCTCTGTTGAAAAAGACTATCATGAAAAATATGTCTTACTGCCATAAAAATCATCAGTTGGGCCATTTTTCAATGACTGCTTTGAAGTGGGAAAAGTGAGAAAGCTGAACTCATAATAAGTAAATAATGAGCGGTCCACAGGTTTGATTAAAATGCAGGAAAAAAAGGGGCAAGAAATCATTAGCTAAAACAAGTCGCATTGCCATGACACATGAACTACTTTCCTGGTAGTCCGAGCTTCCCAAGCCCAACGTGTCCAGCAGTGAGCAAAGCAAGATATCATTTCCAAGCTGTGTTCCATGGTAGCGTTGCTGATTTCCCACCGCCCATGACCTTCCCGCGAGACGGCCAGAGCTACGGCGGAGCTGTCAGCCTGCTTCTGTGGGCAGGATGGCACCAGCTCGTTTCCAATGCAAATTTGAAGTGCTCTCTGTGCAAACAGTATTTGTGGAAGCACTGAACCAGCCTAGTAATTATGAAACACATTCGGGCGAACACCCCAGTCCCTGGGTGATGATTTTCTAATCTGGAGAAGGTAACGGGCAATTGAAGGAGCGTGATGTCTGGAAACCTTGAGGTTGCCCTGGAGAGGGCTGAGGCAGAATTCCCAGCCCCTGTCAGACTACTCTCCTTGACCTCCAAGGTCTCCTTGACCTCCAAGGACTCCAAGGACTCACCCAGGCTTCTGCTGCAACTCCACTCTTCCTCCTCTAATCCTTCACATCATGTCACAAGAACCACCAGGCGGACCAGTCCCAACAAGTTGCTACATTTAGTGTGGAGTATCCCATTCTCCCAAAGACCCCACCAGAATCCTAACCCCTAACCCCCAGCCCGCCATGCCTCTCATTCCTGTCTACCCTAGTCCAGAACCCCAGCTTAGCCCCCAGCCCTCAGACTCTCACGGATCTACATTCCCAACGGCTCTGCTCATGCCCTAATCTGCTTGAAGCTCTGGCCACGGCTCCTCCCACCTCCACGCCTTTCCAGTGTGCCCTCTGGAGCCCAGGGTCCATCCGCACCTGGTATCTACTCCAAGCATTCATTTCTCTTTCTTGCCCTGATGGAAATCCGGCTGACTTTCCAGGAGATTGTTTCTCTCGTGACCTACTCAAGCTCTTCTTCCTACTCTTTGGAACGACTGATCTTGGAGGTTGGGCAGATTGTCCTTCCAGCTCCTCCCTGCAACTTCCAGACCACGGCTCTTTGACTCCCTAATTCCCACCCAGGTCCTGGAGGAGCCTACCACCGGGCTACCAGCCACATTCTCTCCTCATGTTATTTCTTCTCCCCTGGTTGTACCCATCATTTATTGAAGATTTTTCCTTCTTCTTTCTCTTTGTCACCATTCTGTCAGCATTCTTGGTAATTTAAATATCCTCACAGATGACCCATACAACACCCAGCTTCTCAGTTTCATGGCCTCTTAATCCCATGATCTTGTCCACTGCACTTCCCTAAGCTGCCCTTTGCTGTGGCTGTACCCTAAACACTGTCATTGCTGATCCAGTGCCATCGCCAAAGTCTCAAGTTTTCAAGTCCTATTTCATCTTTTCAGCTCACTCTTCCTAGCATCCCCATTATAAAAATTCTTGGAACCTACTGTGACTATTGACATCGCCTCCTTTTCCTTGTCCACCACCCCACTGTTGTCTTCCCTCTCACCCTTACCTGACTCCTATTCCATTATAATCACAATCACTCCGTTCCACTCACTCCCAATCCGCAGCAGCTCCTCCCTCTGCCGTTATGGCCTAGCAAACACTGGTCTTCCTTAGATCCTATTCTCTGCCCCCGCCTACCTCTACAGCGAAAGTGGCTGGAGAAAAGCATACAGTGGTGCTATCTGGTCTCATTTTAGATCTAGGACCTTAACTAACAAGTAAGTTCCTGGTTGTTTTTGCAAGCCTACTATTATTTCCCGAGTGGCTTCACTCTTCAAAGCCTCTCCTCTCTGTGCAAACCACCAGGGTCCTGCCCCTTCTTCCTCAGTTTTTATCATAATGTTGATTCCTGTTTCACTAAGAAACGAAAACCAATCACAAGAGAAGTTCTCTAATCAGACAATGAATTCAAACTGAAATTGCTCTAATCATGGGTACCCATGACCTTCATCTGATCCAATCTGACAATTTACAATCTTCATTTTATAACAGCATGTGAAACAGATGCTTACTGCCTCTTCCTAAAAGAGCCTTTCTTCTGGTGGCACGCATCCCACATTCGTCGTGGTCATAGTTTGCATACTCCCTAACTCCCAGTATCTCCTTCTTAGTCTCTTTGGCTGAGTTTTTCTCATCTTCCCGATCGCTAACTGTTGTCCTTGGACCTCTTTTTGATCTTCACTTGATCCCTGAATGGTCTGACAGAGTACCATCTATGTTAGCACAACTCCCAAGTCGCACCTCTAGTCCCACCACCCTCCTCCTCGGCCTCAGATGCACCTATTGACTGCTCCCTCCACGTCTGCACTTGACTGTACACCAGGTGTGCCATATCCAACAGGCCAGTCTCAACTCTTTCGTCCTCTTCTGTTACCTTAATCTGTTCTTCCCCCATGTTTCTCATCTCCATAAACAGCTCCTTCACAACCCACAGTCATCCTGACTTCACGCATGCTCTCCCACCCTAAACCCAGTCCACCCTATTCAGTCAGCCTGTCCCATTGGCTCTGCCTGTAAGACAAACTCAGAACATGACTGCTCCTTACCACCCCCAGCCCTCCCTCCTTAGGCTAAGCCATCACGCACCCACAATCTGCAGCAGCAACCTCCTCACCTGCCTCATTTCACCGTTCCTTTCCCTCAGTCACAGAGGTCCAATCAGATCATGTCCCTCCTATGCTCACAGTCCTCCAAGGGTCCTCACCATGGTCTACAGGGCCCTGCCACACCAGCCCTGGCTCGCTCTCTGAGGTCCAGGCCACCCACCTCTGTGTTCACCACCCTCCAGATGCGCCGCCAGACTGGCTGGTTTTTAGACGCAACAAGCTCACTCCCACCTCAAGCCCTTTGAGCCTACTCTTCTATGAACCCAACATTTAAATGTTTTCATTAAAAAAATTGTGAACATAGTGCTTTACTAAGATTTAGACACAATAGCCTCTCACTGTCTGTCCCACAGAACCATACCTGGTACTCAAACTTTGACACAGTCAAGCATGGAACACTAAGTATGGATTCAACTACCTGCTCTGCGTGAGTCCAGGAGCAAAAAATCCTGACTCTGCAAGGAAAGGAAAGCTATCATAGCTTAAAATTTTTGTCACTTAATTACATTAGACTTCCTAAAGGAAATGATGTTCTAAGGTATACTTGCAAACCTGCCTCTCTTTGGTGGAACGCTTTTGAATTTTTTTCTAAATCATCACACTGTGCTGGGTAATTTAAGACACGGGTAAGGAAAGTTCCAAGCTGCAGCCGGCCTCCTCTCCCCAGTGGGCTCGGAGCAGACCAGCACTTCCTAAGTGTCCTTCTCGGGACTTGTAAAGGGCCATGCTGCCAGCACTGGGGTCACAGGGGAGGGCGGCTCCGGTGACTCAATCTGGAAACAGAACGCCAAGCTGCATGGTTTGAATTTTACCTGGAAAGCAGCATGGAGCCATTATCAACCTTGAGGCAAAGTATGGCGTCCTCAGACTTCCCAGAGAATGAAGTATGGAGCACGGATTCGAGGGGGAGAGAAAACCAAGAGGAGGAGAGCGTTCCGGGCAGGGAACTCTTCAGGGATCCAGGGCCAGTGACCGGGGCCAGACGGACTAAGTGGGACGAGGGGACCATGGACTCAGGACATTTTTTAGGAGGCAGAACTTAAAGAACTTGGTGACTAATTGGATGTGGTAGGTGTTGAGTAAACAGAAGGAGTCGAAAATGCCCTCTGTGCTCCAGCTTGGGTAACTGAATTGAGGGAATTTATGGAGTTGGGATGGGAAGAAAGGAAAAGCAAATGAGAATCTAAAACTCAGGGCCCCATTTGGTGCTTTGGAGCCCCCCACCCATCTGTCAGAGGGTAGCTCAGCACCATCTGCGTCAGAGGCAGTGAGCAAAGGTCTTAAGGAAAAGCTTCGGGTGTGTGTGCAACTCAAAACTAGGAGAGCTACTGAAATCACGGTTCCTCCCACTCTCAAAAACATATTAACAAAAAACTGAAAAAGTGTAAAAGGTGTATTTCAAAGAAGGTTTGTCCCAGCACTGATTCTAATTGTGAAAAATAGGGAACAGCCTGTAAGTCAACTTTAGAAGATTGGTTTAAGTAAATTATAATTATACACCAGACTGCCATGTAGCACTTAGTGGTGATACGTGGAACTGCGTGTCTCAATGTTGAAAGACGTGGGAAAAGGGGGCCGTTTAGATGGTGTGACCCTCTCCCAAGATGCACACACAGAAACACGTCTGGGGCACGCCAGCTACTACACTCACCATGTTTTCCTTTCAAGGGATGAATTAGAGGCCTTTTTCCTTTTGTGATGCCTGCATTTTCTGTTTCCACTCATCAACTTGAATGAGTTCGATTAGTAAATACATATTTTAATAGGAAAAAATATTCAATGTTCACGACAATATCAATTTGTCACTGACACATCTGACTAAATCAGCAATGCAGATCACCTGCCCCATAGGCTCCTGATAGGGTCACCTTGGCACTCACTGAACGACGACCAGCTCCCGCAGGGAAGCCGTGGGAGCAGAGGAAGACAGCCTCTGGAGCCAGCCCTGCCACCCTGCTGTCCTGCTGCCCTGCCCCTGGGGACGATGTGTGAAATCCATGGGCTACCAAAAAGCTATAGACCCAACTGGCTGCCTTGACTCTTTCTGCAGCCCTGAAATACACCCAGAACCAGGCTTTAATGCTATACTTGTGACTGCCAGAAAGTTCTGTGAAGGCCCACTTCTACTGACCTGGCTAAGAAATTCATTTAGTTTTTCCTGTATGATGGCTCTAGTAGTGTTTAATTGTCTCCAACTTCATTCAAAACAATTTCGTTAGATGCTATTGTGACAGCTGTCCTATCAGCATGAATTAAAAAAAACTTATCAAAATTGGTGCATTTTTGTGCAGCCATTTTAATATTAAAGATGGAAGAAAATATACAACATTTTTGGTGCAGTATGCTTTATTATTTCAAGAAAGATAAAAACACAACTGAAATGCAAAAAAAAAAGATTTGTGCAGTGTATAGAGAAGGTGCTGTGGCTGATCAAATGTGTCAAAAGTGGTTTGCGATGTTTCTTGGTACTTTTGACATTTTGGTCAAAGCATTCTCTGCTGTGGGGCCGTCTTATGCATTGGAAGGTGTTTAGCAGCACCACTGGCCTCGACCCACTGGAAGCCAATAATAGCTAGAGAGCCGACATACTCAGAATGCCCAAATCAATAAAGTTAGTGGTGAAAATGAAAAATGTGTCTTTTAGTTTACAGAAAAAACCATACCGACTTTTTGGCCGACCCAATAGACACTTTGGAAACAAATTCTAATTTACACGGTGTGGCTGTTACAGCGTCATCTGCGTCTGTTTGCTGTGCACTCTGTTCAACCGCAAGCTCCCAGGAGGCAGAATGCACGTCTGATTAAGGTTTGTATCCCCCGCGTGGCGGCAGTTTGTGAATATTGAATTAGAATATTCAATATTCATAAAGAGAATTACTGATGGTTCTTGTGTAAGGCCCAATGGAATACATTAGGTTTAGAATTTATTTGAGAATTTTCTTCCCTGAAGAACAAATAGCCTTCCTTTTAAGCTAATCAGAATTATATAAGCCATTATTTTCTCTCTTCCCTCCGCCCTGCCTTCCCCGGCTCTGAGGAAACATAGAACTACATTTTAAATTCTCAGCCCTATCTATTACTTATTTATCCCTCTGCTTGGTCTTGAACTTTTATTGGAATGAACCTGTGTTTACACATCACCTATGTGAGTTACCTCAAAGCCATCTGGGAAGTCAATGAAATGAAAATAAAAGAGCTTAATCATAAGTACTTTAATAACAAATAATTAAACCACGATTAACAGCGAATTCAAAAGAGAATGTGAAGTCCGGGACTTTCATCATGGCTTACCAAAACAAAACCTCCAGAAATGGACTTGCTCACTCAGACCCTCTGCCCACCACAGCCCTGCACCCACCTCCACTGGGCCCCTGCTGCCTACCTCGCCGGCCATGCTGTGCTGAAGTCCCCCTGCCACGGGGATTCTGGGAGCTTTCTTTGTCTGAAACGCTCTTCCTCAAACCCTGGAGGTACCTTACCTGACCATTCTCTATAGTCAGTCTTCTCCCCAGGGCCCCTCTCTTGGCCCATCCTTCAAAATTTATTCTCAGCACTTGCCACCCCCAGCGGCCTGGCTGTCCCCTCTCTGTGTCTGGGAGAGAGCAGGCTCTTGGTGTCTCCTACTCACTGCTGCACCCTCAGTGCCTAGAAGAGGGCCTGGCTTATAACAGACACGTTAAATAAACATTTGCTCTATCAAACAATGAGTGAATCATGAAAGGCATTCCCTGCCCCCCACCCCCAACAAAATATAGAGATGTAAACTTGTTCTTGCTCCCAGAGACAGTTTCAAAGGTTTCACACTCAGCTGGGGGAGAAGCAGGGCTCAGTGGGGAAACTGAATTGTCCAGCCTCAGGTCTGCCCCAGGGCTTAGCTGAGCTGGCATGGACTTCTGAGGTAGGGTCCACTCTGTTTACAATAACGGTTTTGCAGCTAAAATAAAACGTGAAAACCAATGATCAACATAAATGATATACCCGCAAAAGAATCCTGTCTCTAGTTGGCACTGAAAATTGGAATTGATGGCTATAAAAAACCTAATCCCTATCACTAGATGTTGCGGTATAAAGATAACAGTGGAAAAGTTCGAATGCTGCTAAAACCCACTGAAAACACCGTTTCCTCTGCATTACCCAGCATATAATGAACATCTCGTTAAGGCATCCCATGGGCATGTGTGATACAACCTGAAATGGAAGCAGGCACAGTCCCCCCACGAGAGGAGTGTGGGCTCTTATACACATACTGCTGGAGAGAACATTTATATTTGCATGTCTTGATTCCCCCCCCCCCCCCCCCCCGCCCATACTGACTGTGTTAGTACTGCACGATTTTTCCTTCCAGAATGCCTTCAAAGCAAAGCTCTGAAGGAAAAAGTGAATACGGTTCATTTATTTTTAAACTCTGCCAAATCATCTCAGGCAGGCGACAGAATGGAAAGGAGGAAAGTGCTTGGTATAATAGAGCCGTATTTCTCCTGTAGCTCCTCCGTTAATTCTCGGCACCTCCAGCTGCCTTCCTTTCAGAACGCAACGCCATTCAGAACCTACGTTATCTTGCCGACGTCCAGCCATTCATGGCTGCAGCAGTCCTGCACAGGGGCGCCCTGCCAGCACGAGTTCTAACGTCACTTTCAAATGACCTAACTGTACAGACCTTGGCAACCACCTGGGAAACGGGAACCCAACTGAAATCTAGGGGGCAGCTCGAAGGTTACTTATATTTGGACTCCTTTGTGTAGCACTGAAATTAGGACCACGATTTTGCACGTGGGACCCCTGAAATATATACTGGTCCATACAGCCTGCTCCCAAGTAACTGCCTTTCATATGACAAGGATGCCCTTTCCTGAAACAAAAGAGTGAGGGGAACCTCCAGTACATGACTCCGCAGCAACACTGCTCTTTCCTCTCCATCAAGGATGATGGCAAGCCTGCCCTCTAAGACTTTACATGTGAAAGATATATGACTTGGGCAATGTGTTGATCTGAATGTGAATGGTCTCCTCTCCCAGCATGTGTGATTAATATCGATGAATTGAATTAATGTGCAATCGGACAGTTTTGCACAAAGAAGTGGTGAAAGGGGATCACCAAAGGCTGCTGAAAAATAATGAAAAGAAACTTGGGCCATGAAACAAATTACTCTGCAAGGGGACGGGAATAGAAACACCAGTTAGCATTAGGGCCAGTTTTATTTAAGAGACCCATTAACCATCTGGAAAACATGACAAGCAGCCTGCTGATTAAATCAGCAACCTGTTCCTAATGCCCTGGCTGTCTAGAAACCGGAGAGAAGATCTAAGGTATGGAGGATGTTTAGAAATATAAATGGAGAATAATAAAGCAGCGATGCCTAGGCATAACTCACTTTCTTAAATTACATGCATGGGGTAACATTGGTTAATGGCATTACCTAAATACTCTCATACATTTGCAGGTAGCAAAGGGAATACAAGGAGAAGCTAGCATTTTCAGAAGTGTGCATTGTGGGAAATTAAAGCAAACACCTCTGACTTCTATTCTTTTTGGAAATTAATACTAAGTTTACAAGCATTTCTTTCTTCTCACATTGCCTCTCTTTCCTACAACATTCAGGGATGTACAATCTGGGTCAACAGATCCCACACTTGAATATTTTAAACACCTGGTTACTTGTTCAAAAAGGAATAAATACATATTTCCAAGCCACACTCCTGAGGTGGATAGAGCCCAGCAATATCTCATTGGCAGGTGACTCAATCCCAGGCTGGCCACCAGGTTTCAGCCTGGACTCTTGGGAAGTCCTATTAGGAGATTTGCTATATTGCCACTAGGGGGAGTGGTGGCCAAATTTTGTGCTTCTGGTAAAGGGACAGAGGGGGCTGACTGCTTTCCGAAACTCACACAGAAAGGGAGGACAGAGAGACAAAGGAGGAAAAGAAGGCCACGCCCCTGAGTGGGTGAATGGTGGTTTTGGTGGGGACTCCAGTATCTGGCCAGGAACAGCTGACTTCCTAGGGATCAATGATCAAAGGCACAGGATGGAAGCAGTGGACACCAAAGGCCTCAGGTTTTGGAAAGAGAGCAATGCCTTAGCTAGCACCTTCTCCCTCCACTTCTCACCCACACCCCCTCCAGGGGAACAGAAAGTGCAGAACTGCCCAGTGAACAAAACCCTAATGTGCAGGTGTGGAGTTCAGTGCTCCGTAGCATGGGATATTTTTGCAAATTACAGAATGGTGGCCTAGGACTTAGTCTATTGGGGGCTTATGATTTCGTTGCTAACTGGATGATACTGCTACATATGGTTTACTATCTTGTAAGACTATCACTATTTTCTAAGATCCCCGAGAGCAAAGTCTAGATTGTATTCTCTCTGGATCCTTTTCATTTACCTAGCACAGTGCTAGGCAGTTAGTATTCGCTTGATAAATGTTTGTTGAATCAATGAAAATTCTTGACAATGCAAAATGGCCACACTTTTACGGCTCTTCTGAAATAAGAGCTAAAGGGTTTCCTGTTTCCCCCAAAGCAGGAACAAAAACCAAACCCCGAGTGACTTCGGTACGTGTCTATGCCATGTCAGAGCTGGTCATTCACTCTGGGGTCCCTTCTCCTCCAGGACTCTGCCCTGTGGTATCAGGAAGGAGCAGTGGTCACTCAGAAGATCGTGGATGCAGAGTGTGAGGCTGCCCATGTGAGGGGACATTGGGGCAGAGGCCAGGAGCCTGCTCAGGAGAGCCGGACACAAGAAGGGGCAGGTACACCGTCCTAGCTGCCCCTGCCGGGGGATGGCCTCAGGCCAGGGAGAGGTCATCCCTACAGCTACCGAAGACTCCCTGGTGAGACAGTGGGACGTTCTGTGGGACAGCAACTGCAACTGATGGGAGCTTGAAGAGGACAACCTGGAGAGTCTTCCTCAGCCCCAGACTGGAAAGTCTGATAATACTGGGTTTTATCAGACACTGTCCAAGCAGATACGATCCTTAACTACTCGTACTTAACAGGCCTTTGGGCTAAGGTGAGGCATGAAATTAAATCGAGAAAAATCACATGTCAGCCGGGGATCTAGGGAAGTCTCCCTCTCTGTTAAACAAGGGTCCAAAAGATACACTTAGGTCATTTAAAGTCAAACGGGGCTAGTTATTTGTACACGGAAGAGAAGAAATTGAAAGTGGGGCTGGGGGTTGGGAAGGGAGGAGAGAGCTGCTTTAATTAGTCACATTTCCCCCCTGCTTTGCAAGGTTGTAAACACCCCGCCACCAACTCTAGCTGGGAAGGAAAGACCGCAGAGATTCCAGGGACTCAGAAAAGCAATATTACAGAGAGGTCTAAGCTTGGCATTATTTACCCACCAAATTTACTCTCTGCAATGTGTTTGGTCAGCTGTGCTTGGCTTTGGTGACTAGCTGTGTTTGTCCAAAGGCTAATTAGCTTGAAGGGTAAAAAGATCAGCCAGTTTCTCCATGATCTCAAGTGACTGATGAAATCTTACTGCCAACTGGTACCAAAGCAATGCTGGGTTTTTTTGAAGGATCAGTGAGGCATGCTAGCTATTCTCAAATATTAGCCCTCCTAGAATAAGGTAGGATAAAAAAAGAGAAAAGAAAATCATAGGTTTTTAAATCCCCTTTCAATGATTTATATGGCTATTTCATAAATAAAACTTCCAGAATTATAAGGCAGTATGTGAGTAGTACTTGCTAGGTGACTTGTGGGTCTGGCGCGGTCTTAGGCAGAGGTTGATACAAGAGCTTTTCCCATTGTTGAGCACTTAATGCACGCCAAGCACTAAGAGTCTGGTGTGTTAACTCAGTTGGTCTTCATAATAACCTAAGAAGGCAGGTACTATTATTCTCCTATGGAACATGTGAGGCCATTCAGGCCCCGTGGTCACACAGCTTGTAGGATTTCAACCCAAAAGCTCTGGCTCCAGCATTTTTTAATCTTAACTGCTCTGCTGAAACACCATCTAAGGCGAAAGAGGGGCACTGGGGGCCAGGACCAAGTCTCCCTGGCTCTGGTCCTCTGTCTTCAGATGCACACTGATAACACCTTGTTTCCTGATGGACCATGCTGTATAGTAATTTCAAAACATAGCTATAGTAAAGAGAGAAGCCAGCGGGCTTCGTGATGTCCATAAAGGAACCTATGTGTTCGATTGCACTGTGTTAGTTTGCTAGGCTGCCATTGCAAAGAGCCATGGATGACTCGCCTTAACCCACAGCGTGGGGGAGGTCAGAAGTCTGAAGTCAAGGTGTCAGCAGGGTTGGCTCTTCCCCAGGGCTGTGAGCGAAGGGTCTGCCCCAGCCCCTCTCCTCGGCTTGCAGGTGGCTGTCTTCTTCCTGCGTCTTTGCACATCACATGACTGCCCCGTCTGCCTCTGCGTTCGAATCGCCCTTTTTCACAGGAGACCAGTTCATACTGGATTAGGGCCCATTCTGACGACCTCATTTGAACTGCATCACCTCTGTAAAGGTGCCACCTCCTACTGATGGTTAAGACCAGCATATCTCTTTCGGAAGAGGACTCAATTCAACCCATATCATGCATCAAGGTTACTACGGGGTTTAAACCCCCACTTGGGCGGTGCCCCCCACAGTCAGGGCAGCTGGAACACAACCCAGAGTCCACCATTCTGCAGGCACATCCTAAAACTCCCCACCGTTCTTGTCACCTCCCCACTGGCCGATGAGAGAGGCGCCCACGGAGCAGCCCTGGGAGGACTTCTCTGATCTGCAGGACTGGACTGGGCATTGATGGAACCACTTTCGACAGTCCTGCTAAGAGTCCCACGTTTCCACTGGCTGCCCCTCGCTGTTGTGGGAGAACAGCTGGTGAGGGCTGAGGTGCTGACACGGGGCTCCAGCTGCTCCAGGAGAAAGAAACACGCCCCTGTCCATCCCAGGATGGCCTTGAACTACGGAAAGCCACATCCCTGACCCTGTCTCCTAGGGCGGTGGTCTCCTAACTCTCTATTTAAAAAAAAAAAAATTTATGTACCTCTCACACATTTTTATGTGGACGGTCAAAATTTTTTATCAATGTTGAAATAATTCCAAAGAATATAATGTTCAGCATATTAAAATATTAATAAGTAGAGCTTTTATATTACTTTTAAAGGTATCCTTGAATATACATACAAAGTGATTTGCTATCCATAATTATTCATTTAAAGATATATCAGTAAGCTCTTCTTTAAAAGTTGGAAATTTTACATCATCATTTTTTGGCCGGCAGACTTGTTATGTAAAGAGCAAATATTGTTCTAGGCTTTTGGAGGCAGTCTCTGTCTCTGTCTCCGCTGCCGGACGACGCCACTGCAGTGGAAAAGCAGTCCCAGACAGTGACAGACGGACAGGCGGCGTTCCAGCAAAATTTTATTGACGAGAAGAGGCAGGGGGTTGCATTTGACGTCACTGTTTGCCAACCGCTGCCCCAGACCTAGATTCCCGCTCCACTCCCCGTTTCCCCCCCTCTCGATTCTACTCACACCGAATTCTAGGTTTAAAAGGCAACTCACACTCATACTATTCTACTCTCTGAAACACACAAACAAAAAATAGGTGTATATACCGAAATCTGATTTAAAATACATTTCCTGTGAACAGAAGGCTGAAACCAAAACACCCTTCTGGAGTGTAATAGTACCGTGAAAACAAGTATATTACCGATACTGATGACAGTTAAACCCAAGAGCAAGATTTCATTGGGAACGCATCTCTTCACGAGATGGGGACCCATTTGTGGGGCCTTATTGAAAAGATCTTTCACACACCCCTTTGTTTGGCTCTCAAAGAAGGTCTGTACACTTTGGGCAACATGCCCTTGAAGATCTGACGGGAGAAGGGTACTGGGGGGATCACCGGGGCTGTCTCAAGGGTGTCAGTTTTGATGTGTATGTAGAAATTGGGAATGTGGAAATGGGTGTGACCTTACAACTATCCATGCCTGCCTTTCCCGCGGAACATCTTCACACCCTTCAGGGCAGCGAGCACCCGGCTGAAGTTGAAGACTAGGTTTCTGATGCATTAGGTATAAATCAACAGGCAGATGTTGAGGCTGAAATGGAGGCACATGGGCTTGGGAATCAGACAGACCTGGGCTTGAATCTCACTCTGCCACTTACTAGATGGATAATAAGCTAACCATGTCTCAGTTTACTTATCTGCAAAAGGGGATACAAAGCCTTTTAACATTGTTCTTCACACTCTCCCGAGACTGTGCTGGGAAAAAGGCTGGAGACTAAGAATCGGCACTGACACCTCCATAATCCCTGCCCTTTCCATCCTTTTGAGTAGATGGGAAGGCACTCTCAATAAGATCTTATATCCTGACGGACCACTGCATGCGGTAATTTAAAAACAATAGCTATACTAAAAATAAAAAATAAAGGTTTGGTAAATTCCGTTAAAAGAACCCATGCATACGTACCTAGCAAAGAGAGGACGTTACACTTACAACCGCCACCCCAATGTTTCTGACATTGCTCTGACCTTGAAGCAAGTCACTGGGAGTGAGCCTATGCAGGGCAGCCATACCAGGGCCAGGAGGGACACAGAGCCCCCCACACAGCTGATGCGATCACTGAATAGTCACCATGGTGATCAGATCTGGGCCCGAGAGGCTGTCCTGTCCCCCTGCTATTTATACCTCTACTCGGGCAACACGGAATTGGGACAACAGCTCTATCACCGCGGCTGTGCGTTCTTTCTCCCTTGACAATTCTCCGAGTTCAGAAACTTGGGGTAAAGTGGGAAGCTGGTGGTTCATCTAGGTTTCACCTGGGAGGCGGCTGTGCAAACCAGAAGAGCCCACAGCTCTCGAGTTTGACTTCATGGCTGTTTTCCTTCATGCTCCTTTTCGGCTTGGTGCCGGCGAAGCAGCCGAGGGAAGGGAGGGGGAAGGTGAGGGCAGTTATTGGCCAATCTGTTGGCAGCAATTGCTTTCAAGTTGCTTTCAAAAAACTCTTGCAAAAGCCCAACTTTTGAAAGTGGTTATTTATTCTTTATGGAACAGTCATGGAACTGAAGGCAGAGGTGAATGTATAAATAAATTAGTGAATATTATATAAATAACTGTGGCTTGTTGGAAATATTTTTATTGCTCTATATTCTGGGCAATTCCAACTTTGAGGCTGATGATTGCCCGAAGAACTAAACATCCATGCAGGTTAATCATAGATGTTCATAGATTATCTATGTTCATACACAATACCAAGGCCTAGAACTGATACACAGTAGGCATTGGGCAAGTATTAGCTGCTGAATAAACAGAGAGGGAGGAAATTGAATGTTGTTCCCTTTTCATGCAGACATACTAGCAAGTCAGTCAATTTCTCTGAGCCTCGCTTTCTTCACCTGGACTAAGGGAATGACATGCTACCACCCTTCCTTCCTGACACGTGTGCCCACTGAAACCAGATGGACAGGTCCCTTAGACAGCCACCAGTGACCCAAGCTGTCACCAGATGGAATCCGTCCGCCATCCCAGGACTCAGGTTTCTTCTAGGGCCAGGATACGAGGGGTTTATTTATACTAAACAGATCACCAGATGTAACAAAGGGAGAAATCAAACCTTCTCCTCTCTTGATGGAATACGCAGTTCTGGGGTGTGGAGTGTGCGGCTTAGGGGAATGGAGCGGGAAAGAAAGCTGCCAAGCAGTGGCTGGGAGTCTGCACATGGAAGAACCGAAACCGTGCACATTTTTCAAAGCAAAAAAGAAGCAAGACCAATTTAGGGCTGGATGACTTGGCTTGGCTTTCCAGAAAGCTTTCTGGGCCATGTGCAGGGACAGATTACTTGTGGCAGGTCACAGGCTCCCTGAAAGCAGCGAGGCACCTGCCTCGAAGTGCAGCGCTGTTGATCTTAGCTGGCCTCCGGAGCCAGGGAAGGGCACATCACCATCCTGGAGCTTCTGTGATTCTGGCTCCAGGTTTCCAATTATTCCTCCTCAAGAAACAAGGCTGGGCTGTTAGGAGATACTCAGTTTAAAGTAATGATAGTAATACCTTATGTTACGATCCACAAAGCACATGGGGCATATTCACTCGGTTGTTCTCTAAACATTTCTACATGTCAGAGAAAGTGGCTATTATTTACATTTTATCCGTGAGGAAGTGTACCAAGATTGAAGGGGTAATATGGCAAGACCTGAAGCGTGGCTAAGCCGGGACTTTACTCCAGGTTCTGGGGGCCCCCGGCGCCAGTAGGGTTCAGTCTCCAGGGAGTGAGGAGAGTGATGTGAGAGCAGAGAGCACGCAGCCTCCTGGCACCCTGGTGGTCCTTCTAGAGAACTGCCCATCACCAAGGAGCTGAGCTAGGCCTTTGGTGAGACAGGAAAAATAAACTGCTTCTGCCCAAGGAATGCAGGCCTACGGTTTTCTCCTTGAGAAGCATGTGGCGTGCTAATCACTCACACAGAAATCCCTGTGATTTAATTTTCACTCATCAACAGCCTTGTGAGAAATGCACCATTACTTCTGTTTCTACGGATGAGGAGACTACGCAGATAAGTAGTCAGCTACTTAGTGCTCGGGGAATTCCAGGGAGCACGGACGAGTTGCCCACAGGTGGCCACTGGACACCCTCTCGGAGCTTCTTTGCAGGGATGGCTGAACCTGGCTCATGGGATCTAGAATAGGGGCTTTTGCCTCTTGCGCCCGCCACTCTCTGCAGCAGGAAGGGTAATGTGTGCAGAGCCCGTGCCGTGGGCTGAACGCTGAAATCTTAAGTCGTCCAGGTCTAGGGGCAACACCAGCACTGGTAGCTGTCAGACCAGTTCCGGTTTGGTCAAGTTTCTGAAATGCAGATTCCACATTGCTGGCCCATCAGACCTGAGGGAGTCCACATCACCTGCTGGGACCCATGGCCTGGCTGGCTTGAGTTAGAGGAACTTGTCCCGAGGGGCCGTGGCTGGGGCTGCCAGTCTGAAGGCCTGAGTTCCGTTAGCTGATGGGTGCTTCCTCCCAACCAGGCAAGTGGGTGATGTTAGCACTGCCCCAGATGCTCTCTCAAATGTGCAGCTATAATTCCAACGAAGTCGGAATGAAACCTGCTTTCATGTGCTTCCAGGTCTGGGAATGGTGCCAGGGAACTGCTCTCCTCGACAGGTCTCTCATCAGTCGCAGCTCCGAGGAAAAGAGGAGAGAGTCCCAAGTGTCACGCTGCAGCCCTCCTTGTCAGGTGGCAACGCCTCCCTGAACAGCTGAGCAAGAGGTGAGCAAAAGGCTTTCATTCCCCTATCCCGAAACCCTGCCTACCGATAACAGCTCCCTCTGTGTTCCTTTCAAAGCCCTCCACGAGGCATGGGGCTGAGGGAAGGACGCAGGAAAGGGATGGCAAGTCAGTTGCAGCTGCAAGCCAATTCCGATAGCGTGGTAGTGGCTCTCTCTGGGTACAGTGTGAAAGACTGTTGTGACCAATGGAACATGGGCCCTAGAGAATAGACTGTTTGGAAGCTTGACGTATATATGACCTTGCAAGTCACCCAGCCCAAGATCCTCTTTACCCACGTGGGGGTGCTGAGGAGCACACAAGTTTAGTGACTTGCAAAATCTTGTTGCAAAACAAGAGACAACACAAGGCCTTAGACTCTAGAGTACTGCTCTGCTGACTGTACAAATACTTTCCTCATCCTTCATTCTAGATCACAGAATGTTTCAAATAAGCTAGCAAGTCGGCGGACTTCAAAACCCAGTGGAATGCACAGACATTTATTGCAGTGATCAGTTTACTCATGGGACGTACAGCTACTTCCCAGAGTCTCCACACCCCTGGGGATCCCCCAGCGCTTCATTCTACTTGCATCCGAGATTTGAGCGCTTGGCTTGGCCACATGTCAGCAGATTCACAAGTCAGTCCTCTGCCTCTCACAAGTGAGCTGCCAAGGGTTCACTCCATTTGGCCCACCAGTGTTGCCTCAGAAAAGGAGATGAAGTCATGCCATGGGAAGGAAGAAGTTGCAAGATAGGAAAGAGGCTGCAAGGACCCACCCAATTTAATCCAACAAACGCTTGTTGGGTGCTCTAGTGCACGAGGCTTAAGGCTTGGGAACTCTGTCCCACTGGAAACGGGTAGAGTTGGACCAGAAGCCGCACCTGATGTTAGAGGTGGTACTGAACTCTATGGATATTTTTTTCCTTTCTCAATGTTTTGTGTAGTTTGTAAAAGAGCTCTTAATTAATGGAAGGTTTAGGGGGACGAAACTTTAAAGTGAGTTTTGTTCACCCACTTGCGAACTTGGCTGCAACTGTTAATGGTAGGAGCTCTTCAGGAGGCTGGGACCAGAGGTCTCGAAGACTTTGCGGTACACTTTTCATCTAGTGATTGAAGAGGCTGATTACATTTTCATAGCTGGCTTGACTTAAAAAATAAAAATTTGAGGAAAAGTGGATCAATGGGCTAATATCTGAAGTTGAAGGTAAGGATTTTAAGACCAAATTAACTGGAACAACTACTTAGCCACCATTTTCTCGCTAAACAAAATGTGCAGAATTGGGTAAGATGGCAGCAATTAAATCATCCCTGAGCCTCAATGTATACTTGTCTTTGTAAAGGATGACCTGTTTGCAGCTGAATGACTTTCTCAGTCATGGTTTGCTTAGCTTGGTGTTAAAACTGAACCCATGTTCCCTGAACACACTGAGTTGAGGGCAGTGGACCCAAAGCACAGTGAGTGGCAGGGCCAAGCGATCTAGGGACTGACAAATGCTGCAGATGGTGACTACTTCCTTGACACTGCAGGAAACGACACACCTCTCACTCTCCCCAAGCCACACAGTGTAAGGGGGAAACCGAGAGTCCCCTCCATGCTGTGTTGGCTGTATGCAGTGGTGAAAGGCATAGGTGAGCAAGTTTGTGAACGGCGACATTCTGTTCTCTCCCTGCTCCTGCAGCAAGTCTCCCGGGGACCTCACGGAGGGGAAAGAGACGCAGGTGCCCTGGAGCGACATGAAGTGACAGCAGTATCTGCAGAGAGTCCTTTGAGAGTCCAGCACTGCACTGTCCAGTGCAGGAGCCACTGACCACAAGGGACCACGTGTGGCTGGTGGGACCGTGCAATTCCACTTCAAAGTTCATTTAATTTTAGATACTTCAGCTACTGGAAAAGGTTTAAGTATGTTTGGAACAACTGCCTACATGAGTCTACTTTCTGAACGATTTTAGGAGATTCAAATACAGATTCCCTGTGAAAATTCAGTTTACAAACTGAGCTGGGCTGTAGGTATAAAACACATGTCAGAGTTCCAAGACTGAGCATGAAAAAGTGAAGATTAATATGTTGTTAATGATTTTGGAGAATTGGGGCGATCATATCTCAGACATACTAGATGCGGAAATTACCAAAAACACTGACATTACATACAGAACTTGCATTCTATTTCTAGACACTGCTGGTCTAGAAAGACATCTGCCACATCGTCCCTGTAGGACATTATTCTTCGAATAGTTACTGAAATTGTCTTCTACGCATACGCCTACCCAGAGTAATAGTGCAAAGATGTAATGTTAGGCATGCATAGCAAATAGCCCCCGTTTGTAAAAGCTGTCACTGGGACCTCACAGATTCCATGGGCATCTGGCAATGTGGTCTTCTTATAGGCTTGGGCCTTCTATGCTCTTATGTCAAATGGACATTAGGAGATCCATAACTTTTCCTTTTAGCAACCTAACCCCTTCTCCTTCATGCTTCACACAGAAGACTTCCGTGGGGATGCCAGCTGATAAAACAGGCACAAATGGAGATGCTCAGGTGGAACTGGGATGGAGGACCCCCATGCCCCCAGCTCCCTGTGCCCCCTGATGCCACTGTTTGAAACCCCTGCCACTCAGTGATTTCCAGGCCTATTCTTCTGAGTCTTCAGTGGCTGCATCAATGTGTGGTCACTGTCACCACCCGGAACCTCTTTCTGAGCTGGGCCCGTCCCTGCTGCTCACTCAGAAAGCACAGTAGCCTGGTGATTCCCATAGCCATCGTGGGTCATGCACAGCCCCAAACCAGCTCCCTGCTGTTCCTGGCCCTTTGGGACCCTCACCGTTGCTATGGAAACTACAAATCATTTGCCTGGCAAATGCAAGCAAAGGGCAGCCCCAGAATAGGCGACCTTCCACCTCCCCCAGCTGGCCCAGGAAGCACCTGTCTCATACAGACTCTGACACCATTCAGCCCAAATAAACACTCTGCAGGACGGGACAGCAAGCTGCAGAGTAACACGAGGGAGGACCACAGGGTGCGTGCTGGTGATGAGTGTTTACTGAGCTCAAACTTCTTTTCCTCAATGGCATCATTAATAATTCACCCACCCAGCCCGAAATTCTTTGGTAATGTCACTTGTTGTGATGACTGTTGAATTCAATTCCCTGTGGCCTGAATCCATCAGACAGATGGAGAGCCGGGGAGACTTCCTCCCCCTACTCACTTGCCCTCAGCCACGAATCAGCACACGAGCAAGCCAGCACGTGTGCCAACACCAAGTGCCTGCCAGTTCCTCGCTGGAGAGACGTAGGCAAGCTCTTTAATATTCTGGTGACTCAATTTCCTCACCTAGGAAACAGGTATCCAAACAGTCCCATTGGGGCTGTTGTCGAGGTTCAGTGAGTTATTCACATGTACCGCAGAGGCACTGAATGGGGCCCGGTACGCAGTGAACACTCAAAGCAGGTCAGCGAGTCCTGCAGGGACCGGTTTCATTCCAGCTGCTGGGAGAAGCGAGGAATTCTATTCTCACAACCCTCACTTCTGAGTTCCAGGGCCCGGACTCAACTTTCCTACATTCGCCTTGACTCACAGTAGTTGACTCGACGGTCACTTGAAAATCCAAGGAAATTCACTTTCCTTTATCTTACACTTCTCTTTCTAACATGCCCACCTCCCGCAAATGCCAGGAGGAGGCAGTGGAAGAAGCCCTTTCCCGGGAGCACGCAGAACAGTTACAGGGTGCAGCTGACTCTGGCACCTGGAAGAACGTTTTACTTATTTATTTTACTGTTTTATTGAATTTATGAGGGTGCCATTGGTTAATAAAATTACATAGTGTACATCACCTGTGTATTGTATTATGTGGGACCATTTACTCCCCTTTACCCTCTTCTATCTGCCCCCACCCCTCTTCTCTGACAATCATCGTGCTGGAGTCTGTCTGGAGTTTGTTTGCTTAATTCCTTTGCCTTTTCCACCCACCCTACAAACTGCCTCCCCTCTGACAGCTATCAGTCTGTTCTCTGTATCTATGAATGTTTCTATTTTGTTTGTTTGTCTATTTTGTTCATTAGATTCTACATATAAGTGAGATCATAGGGTATTTGTCTTTTTCTGACTGGCTTATTTCACTTAGCACCATATTCTCAAGGTCCATCCGCACTGTCACAAAATATAAGATTTCCTTCTTTTTCACAGCTGAATAGTGTTCCATTGCTTCAATGTACTACAGCTTTTTTTACTCACTCCTTTACTTGGGCTGCTTCTAAATTTTGTCTATTGTAAATAACACTGCAATGAACATAGGGTTGCTAATCATCAGAGGGATGCAAATTAAAACCACAACGCAGTATCATCTCACGCCTGTCGGAATGGCCATCATCAATACATCGACAAACAACAAGTGTTGGTGAGGATGTGGAGAAAAGGGAGCCCGCATGCACTGCTGGTGGGAATGTAGATTGGTGCAGCCACTGTGGAAAACTGTGTGGCGATACCTCAAAAACGTTAAAGATGAAGGAACATTTTCAAGTCCCTCAACTCCAGCTTCCCCAGCCCCCCGAGCTCAGGAGTGAGAAAACCGCCATGCTCTAGAGTGACTTCCCAGATGTCTTGACTGGAGCCTTGGGAGAGGGTGCCCGGGGCCTCGTTCAGGTCCTGAAGCTACTGCTCGGGGCAGCAGCTCACCGGACGGGCTGTGGCAGGGGTCAGGGAACCCAGGCGCAAGAAGGAAGGAATGAACTTGAGTGTGTAATAAATTCTTGGCTTTCTCCCTGCACAGAGATCCTACTTGACCCTGAAATGGGCTGTCATCAAAGTGTTATGTGATTGTGCAGAAATGAATTGTCTTAGACCCAGGGGAGAGCTTCCTAGCTTTCAAATTCTTAGACTGGCATTATCCAAAAATAGGTTAATAACTACTCTTAAATGTTTTTTTTTACACTTTTACTGCTTCCATAAAAGGCTGTCTCTTCTCATTCTTGCCTACAGGTGCCAGTACTTCACTCATATCTATGACACCAACGGGAGAGACAGGACCAAAAAAGGATGGAGGGTCATTCTAACGAGGTGACTGTCACTCATGTACATCGGCGAGAACCAGACTTCTTCCCAGCGCTGCCTGCCTCGAGGCATCCCGGGGAGAGGCCCCCTGCACACACGTGCCAATAGCCAGGCGTAGTTCTGCATTTAGCACAGCGTCGTGAGTCCTCGGCATCCGACAGCAGTCTGCATTTCCAGACAGGCCTTCAACTAAGCAGGGGGTCCCCGACCTGGTCAAGGGGCCAGGCTCCCCCTACGCTGGGGACTGTCACCCACAGTTAGCAAAGTCTCCATCCTCACTGGTCACAAGACTAGAAGGTCTCTCCCAGGCAAGTCTTCTCCAGGCAAAACCCTCCTATCTCTAGTGTTGCTTGACCCATTCCTCCCCGATCCTATGGAGAACCCGGCAAATTCTATTCTAGAGCCACGTGAAGACCCACGACACTCTCTCCTGTCAGAAGGACATTGTTTTAAAGGGCAAACCAATAAGATGTCCCTGTACAACCATTTCACGTGCATTTATTTATAAACCAGATGAAATACTTTTTTTCCTCATTTCCTCTCTGTTATTTGAACCCAAGTGGACTGTAGGAGACATCGAGTCCTGGCACAGAACATAAGAAATCTCATTTTTAAAAAAGTAGCAGAGATGAAGCCTCCGAATCGGCAGACAGAGACGCTGCAAGAGGTTCCCAGCGGGGGGTGGAAGCCCCACTCTCTGAACCCACACCGAAGACAATGCCTTTCCTCTCCAGGTTTGGAAGAATTATAGTTCCTCTGGAATCCTATGCTGTGCCCGAGTTCTGTATGGCCGCATATAATTCTAAGTTTGTAGCTAGAAGCATCCCTAAAGGCAAAGAGTTTCTCCTTCCATACATTATCCCTCCACTGCCTGTTTACAACACCACTGTCTCATTCTTCCTGCTCCTACCCAACAAAATTGAAAATTTCATCACTGGTGTCAGAAAATTAACCCCCGGGGAGCAGAGCAATTGCTCAGAGCATCCCTTCCCCTGGCAAAGAGCCAATCCTTGAATACAATAACTTTGCAAACCTCTCTGGTTTTCAGAGGTTTAAAAGGACGCCAAACAGAGTCATTTCAAAGCATGATTTCTGACAGCTAAAATTTGTCTCAATGCACAACTCATCCTTGCAATCAATTTTTTTTTAAAGGAGAGAGAACATATTTCAATTTGGAGACTGGTTTCATGCAAAAAGAAAGGGACACTACCTAGCTCAGGTGCACACTTCCCGAGCCAAGAACAGCAGCGCACTCGAGAGAGGCGCTTCCTTCTGCAGCTGGGGGTCTGGGGAGTGTTTGACAGACCATCGGTGATAACATCTCTCTTCACAAAGCAAACACCAGCAACACAGCGGAGCAGCGCACGGCTCAGCTCTGTGCCTGCCTCTTTCTCTCTCTTCCCAGCACTGAATCTTATTAATTTAGTTTGAAAGCATCTTCTTTTGAAATGGTCCCCAGGGAGATAAAGCAGAACTCTGCGCCTCACACTAATCGTAACAAGACAGACCAATGTCCGAGTATAATACACAGTCAACTGCAAATGCGACCACAGCCAAGCAATGCATGCAGCCTTTGCAGCCCCCGGGGCTCACATATCACAGGAACCCTAGAATGCCGGTTCTTCCATGGGCGTGTTCCGATTCACAGCTTTCTCGGCAGACAATAGGACAAAGCTACATTTGAGCTCAGCCTGCTAATAGCAGCGGACAGATGTAGAAGACAGAGGTTTACTCACCAAGCTCACGTAACTGCATCTTTCCCAACTACAAATACTGCTTCTAAGCCGCTGCCGCCACCGAATGACTTAGAGCCGTCCCCCCGAAGAACAATGTGCGGGAACACCAGATGGTTCCTGAGTAAGCTTGCTCGCGAGACAGGTTTCCAGTTGAGCCATGTGAATGGAGACTCACCGCACACCTTTGAATGGCACACACTTCAAGTCCAGGAGAATGAGCATGGAGCTTTGCTTATGTTTATGGAGCTGGAGCCCAGGGGTGCTCCGATTGGCAGGAATCGCAGAAAGATCGGCCAATCAAAAGGAGCCTCCATTTCAGGGAAACTCCTGCTCATTTATTTAGCATCTTCAGGGATCATCCGCTTTTCTAGGAAGAGCTTTTTTCTCTTATAGTATTCGCAAGAGAAAAATATAACTTCATTTCAATGTTAGTGCCTAATGTCTTTCATCAATAAACATATAGCTCCTCTTCTTGGTATACCTCAATACCCTCACTGTTCTTCACAAAGAACTAAAAGAAGAAAAGAGAGGAAGAAGAAGAAAAAGAAAGCTGGCGATGGGCTGGCGATAGTTCATATTCATCAGCCTCCACCTTGTTGGGAGAAAGGAGGGGAGAACGCCGGGGCTCGATAATTACTGATTCTGTTGCCATGGAAACAGACTGGCTGCAGCGAGTTGGAATCGTGTAGAGCATCTGCTGCCAGACCCATAATCAACTGCAATCTCATCTCTCCCTCTCTCTTTACTTTTGTCTGGTTCTGAGTTTGCTTTCTCCCTCCTTCTCTTTGTGTGTACTTTCTGTCCTTACCGTGTACCCGCCTCCCAGGGTACACATAGCACACGCACACCAGGCGAGCTCACTCACGTGCCCAGAATCGCGTGCACGCGAGAGTGCATCCCAGCAGGGCGCCTGGGAGGATCCACACTCTGAGGATTCCTCCCCGGGATGTAAATAAACAGCCCTTCCTGTGCCTACACTCCTTGTTAAAACTTATCGTAGGTTCACCTAAAAATGACTGGGATGTCTTTTAGAAGGTTTGCCATCTAACAGCTCAGAAAGTCCCCCAATAAAAGTTTGCAATGGCATTTCTGAGAAGGCATGGTGGCCATGGTTCCTAGCAAATCTTTGGAAGGAAGGAATTACCCTGGGGAAGTTTGTGGAAGATTTTTAAGCATAATCTTCAGCTTCTTCTCTGCATTAGCCTCTGTCCAAGGCCTCCCTGGATTTCCGCAGACTCCTCCCCTGCTTGCTCCAAATTCTCCTGGTCACCTGTGCAGCTAACGTCACCCACTCTGGATGCACTGCTATCTTTCTCTTCAACAGCAGGGGGCACCACTGAGCAACGAATGGCTGTCTGGCCTGGCGGGACCCAGGCAGAGATCAGAGGATGGTCAAGGCACAGGTGGGTGTCTGCAGGAAGCCCTCAGTCCTACAGAGATTGACTGAGAATGCCAAGTGTCAAAGAGGGCTATGATTCTGGCTTCCATTAGAAAGAAAAAAATTATCCTCTGCCCAATCGTCATGAACCTTCGTTTCCCTTAAGGTCTCTCTGCCAGACCTGCTGCCTGCAAACCATTAACAACACACCAGGCCTGGGGGTTGGGTGGGGTGGAGACCTCCCCTTTGTATGTCTCTGGCTCTGGAATCCAAGGTGAACTATGCATTTACCACATGCTCACTGCCTCCCAAGTAACAGTAGCCTGGGCTCCTTTACTCCTCCGGGACCCTCAGTGCTAACCCCATTGCCACCCATCTGCAAGTGCTCAGCATTGGCTCAGTGGTCTTGAGGTTGGACTTGCTCTTTCCAGAATCTGAACCCTGGTTTTCCATTCTGCCTCTTTGGGCCACCGTGAGCTTGGGAAGAAATTCTCACCCAAGTTCTGCCTCCCGGGCCCCCAAATCCAGCACTGGCGATCTTTCTCAGCTCTGTCCAGACTGCCTCCACCTGCATGGGCCATGGAGACCTCAGCGCTTCCCCACCGTCTCTCTGGAACATCTGTAACATGTCCTGCCTTCTCTATTGCACCACAGGAACCCATACCCCTTGGCTTGTCACCTTCCTGAGACTGTCCAAATCGCCGCTGTTTTTATGCAGAAACATGTCATTTCAACCAGGCCTTCCCTGAACCAAAATTTAACCATTGGTTTGTCACTCACAAATATCTTGTGAGAACATTGCGCTGGTCACAACACAAGGTAACACTGCTTTTGCCTCACAGTGCAACGACTCTCGCAGAAGGGGTCTGAAGACACAAGTAATAAAAAGACTCACTGAGGTGAGGAAGTGTATCTTGCAAGAAGTGGTATCTGAGCTCAGATCTAAGCGTACAAGTCAATGAACTGAAGAGGATGAGAACAGCCTCTGAGACCTAAGTGGTGACATGTGCACCAGTATCAGTGGTGACACGTGCACCGGGACCTGGGCCAGGAGTAGGGGCAGCTCTGGGACTTGCAAGAAGCCCATGTGGCTGATCACAGTGAGAACGACCCACGAAAGGGCTGCTGTGAGGCGAGCCTACAGAGGAAGCCGGGGCCAGACCTGCAGGGCCCTGAGACCGCCTTCCGGAGTGTGGCTGTCCAACTACCAACACTGGCCGCCACTGGAGTGCTCCACTGACTGACTCCCAGCCCTCCCCCAGCACGCCAGCATGAGCCCGTATGCCCTTCGGTAGACCTCGACAGCATATGAACAGGACACTGGTCTGATGGAAGCAATCTACTTCAAGGCCTCCACGGACTCGTGGGTCTGATCTAGCCACCGTGCACTGAGCCAGGAACAGCCCGGTTGTAGTCTCAGCACCGGATCTAGATTAACCAAGTCAGTCCCCAGGACAAGCCTGTGACGTATGACTCTTATCCCTACTACACAGAATGAGGGAGCTGAGACACGAAGGGGTTAACTACCTTGTCCAAGGCCACAAAGATAAAAAGGGGCAGAGCTGGGATTTGAACCAAGAGATTCTAGTTCCACTTTCTGGAAGTGCCATCTGCAGGGACCATCTCTATCAGAACTGTTGGCAGTTCTCACCAAAATGCAGATTTCTGGGGCCCCACTGCCTCCCTCTGAAGCCAGAATCTCAGGGAGTGGAGTCAGGAAACATTTTCCCAAGTTCTGCAGGGCACTAGTATACATACCACAAGCAAAGAGATTTGCTCATGAAAGAAAAGAAGACCAACCCTAAATTAATCCTTAATGCATAAAATACAGAAGGGTTTTTTTTTTTTTTGGAGAATGGGGACATCTCACTACTTCACACCATTCCCCAAAGACCCATCCATCTACAGCAGAACCAGACCATTCCCTTTGAATGGCTGCCAGTTCTCCAGATGAGGGGGGAGGGACACGGGATACAACTCACAGCTCAGGAGCTACGCCAGTGAGGAGGCCCATGAAGAAAGGACACGCAGGCTCTTAAAGGCCAGGCTCACCAGGTAGTTAAAGATGCTATCAGACCTGCCCGCAGTAAGACGGGCAGCTCATCTATCATCGTGGACACCGTGAATGGTCATCTGCTTTCTTCAGGTTACTTTTTTCCCTGGAAAATCTGTTTTTAAAACAAAATTTCAAGGTACACAGGGAATATATTTTGGCCTTTAGTCTGATCCACCTGCCTCATCTGTTCAAAAGCTGGCAAGCAAGCTCTCTGGTTCACCTAGCTCATCACGGTTCGAGTTCTGAAGAATAAGCAGCTTCCCCAACATTTGCAGAAGGGTCACGTGAGACGAAATCCCTACAGTCTTTGGAGAATCTTCCATGGAACCTCCCTGTGGAATCTCGTCTAGCCGTGTTGAGACTGAGATCACAGACCGGGTTACTTGTTGGTCATTACTGAGTACTCTTTCCTTCCTAGAGTATGCAATGAAAAGAGCATGTCCAAGCTTGGAGAGCTGAACCTCAAAGACAGGCGGACCTACATTTTCTTGGCTTCATACCCAAACTGCTGTTTGTCAAGCCTCTGAGAGTTGGTCGGAAGCACAGATCTAATGGACTTGCCCTGCAGAGGCTCAGAATGTACTGTCAGTGCTTATCCTCAAGCTTCTGACCACTTTCAGGTTTATTGTGTGCTGTCCGCACATAAGGAAACTGCCGCATCCGACACCGGAAAAGTTCCAGGAGAAATCATCACCCCGGGCGTCTGAACGAAAACACAGGAGAATCCTCTTTCCGTGCCATCCCGCACTGCAGCCTGTCCTCTCTGCTCTGCGCTGGGCAGGCCCCGCTGTTACCATTTAGTCTGCATTTTCTTGGGTCTGATTCCAGCTAATTCAATTCTACTCCTTTCCATAAACATGATTTATTAAATGTACTATTACCAAATCTGAGGTAACTTGTATGCTTTGTAATATTTCTTAAATAAATTCACAAATCAAAAAAGAATTCTGCTTGGGGACATGTGTTTCTGGATCAGAAAATACAATGACAGTCGCAGAATGATTCCTAAACTAGCTGTCTAAGGTCTTCTTCATCTCCCTACCGGTCTTCACTAAAGTGAACGGCATGTATATTGAGCATTTGAAAGGGGCTGAAGGGGCTTCTGTTTACTAGTTATAAAGGGGTAGCACTAACAGCAAACCCTTCCATGTTCCCAGTCCAGGTTCAAGATAGATCACTTCCACTCCGGGAGCATCCCTTTCTTTCATCAGGAATCGTGTTCCTCGCTGGCATGATGTGATGGTAATGACCCCTCATTAATGACATGACTACAGTGAGCCCCAGTTTTGTTTGTTTCATTCTTAAAAGGAACATGAGTGGCCTCAAGAAAATCCCGAACAGGTGAGTATTGCAGAAGGCTTACCTCTGGCCACACCTTAGCCTCCTTAAGGCACCCCTATCCCACCCACATGTGCTAAAGTGAGTGTGTGCATGCACACGCGCGTGCGCACATACACATACACTTATATCCGCCCGGCTAACAGAAGCAGACAGGCCAGACCCTGGGCCCCGAGGGTATGAGGCCAGTAGCAGGAACTCTGCCCCAACAGGTCAGAAGTGCGGTCACTGTTGAGGCAGATCAATGGCTGTATTTCATTCAAGAGACCCTGGAGAGATATATTCTAGTCAGTTGGGTTGACCAGTATATAGTTACTTCTGATTTTATACTTTTACACAGTGCATTTTGAAAACCAGAACATATGCGAAACCTCAACTCAGTGTGGTCAGGATAACTTTTACATCCTCTTATCCCCAAGGGGAGATAATTATTATAACATTCTGGAAAGATCCCCATACACAGAGAGCTACTTCCTTTCTCCTCACCCCCATGAAGAGGTGATCGGGAGCAGAACTTACAAAGCCTGTTGTAATGTCGCTTTACCTCTAGGTCCCTGGATGCTAAGCTCCTTGGGACAGGGCCTTGGCATCAATGCGAGAAGGGGAGGAATTGTAGTAAATGCAGATGCAGTAAGTACTGACAGTGCCCATCTTCCTAAAGGGAGCCTCAGACACATGGCATTAAGTAGTATGGCTTCAGTCACCACCCACCAGCGGGGAGACTCAGGGTTCAGGGTTTGCAAAGCAGCCTCGTACACCGTGGCTGCAGAGTCCCCCTGAGCACGGAACCTGGAGCAGGTGATTGTTCCGATAGCATCCTAAGGCTGAGTTACATTTTGGAACTCACATTTTTGAGACGTTAACATGAAGAACTTTATCTGGACCCTGCTCTTTTTGTATTTCCCTTAAAATGCCTAAAATATAAGCAAAACCTATAACCACCGAAGTAAAACCAGATCATCAACATGCAGAGCCATCCATCAACAGATCTTCAACCCACGTGCTGCTTCTTCCCCCTTCCAGAGCGTGACCTCTGGCAGGGCCATCATCTGCGTCCCTAGGGTTGGAGAGTCAAGGAGCGGAAGTCCCTGGGGAGTAACAGACTCGATCACACGGACGGGCTGGCCTGAGAAGAACAGGGGGACAGGAGCAAGGCTCGAGGCGATATATCACCCTCTCGGGGTGCCTGCGAAGGAATCAGCCAGTGGCATTCTGAAAGCTTATCACCATGCCAGCTCGAATTTTCCAAATATACCATGGAAATGCATTCCAGGATGGCAGGCTGATGAGAAGTTGTGCCAAGAGGAAGTAGGAAAATGCCAAAACCTTCCGCTCAGCCCTGCCAAGCATGTCTTCTGGAAATATGGTGGCAAGAAGTGACGGGGCCAGTGGTAGGAGCGACAGCCTCATGTGATGAACACGGGGACGGCTTCTTCACCGCTGAGAAAGGAGAAGCGTCTGGGCTGCCGGCACCTTCTTCTTGGTTTTCAGATTAAGAAGCGTAAGTAAACCTTCCCGAATTCTGCAACACATACCAACTTCACATGCAAACGATTCTACCTTTTGAGAAAAAAAAATGTGTTCTGGTATTCTTAATCAGAGAACCAACTTCACTGCAGTTGGTAGAGATTAAATCTACTTTATCAAATGGTGAACACTGGAGGCTCTTATTCTCTTTACTCTTTCTGCTCACAGATTCACAGCTAACCTGTGTGCTGGTCTTCTCTTATAGCAGAGGCCACGTGGGGTCAGGACAGGGTAAGGGGGGGGGGAAGAGGGAGGGCTCCTTAACGAGAGGAAACGGTGAAATTCAAAAAGGTAAGTAGATACAGTCGGCCCAGGTAAGGAGGGAGGAGGAGCAAAGTGCTAGAGATTTAGGCAGTCGGTTCCACGGAGGCCATGTTCTAGATGGGAGAGGGGACAGCCAAGCGGAAGTAGTGTGAGGGCTTAGAAGGGGGCCCAAGCGCTCTGTGCACAGCCAGACGTGCACCCACGGCTGAAGACACCCATAGGACCAAGTGGGTCACCACGGCGAATTCTAGAGCATGTCCTGTTTAAAGCTGGCTTTGTTGGAAGCCAGTCACAAGGACACTATGTGCCCAGAGTCCCAATGACTCTGAGTAACACCCCAGAGCCTCTTTAGGAAAACCAGCTCAGCTGTGCCCCCTCCTGGTGGCCCAGCACTGCCACCACAGGGCAGGCTTGTCCTTGATGTCTTCTAACCCTATCAGCTTGTAACAGTCGGATCACTTCCTCCTGCTTTCCATTCTTCTTCCAGTTAAAGCAGGCTTTGAACCAGGACCATGACCTCTAGGCAAGTGACACTGACAGGTTATTCCCAACTCTCCTGAAGAAAGAGCTTTGCAAACTAATTTGTGCAGCAATTAAATACACCTCAGATAAAATATAATTTTATTTAATTGCTCAGCACTTGCCTGCATCTTTAAGCCAGTATTTTAAGAAGGAGTTAATTTAATAATATAAATAAAAATTGGCCCCAAAGGGCAATAACCAGTCCATTTACATGCAAAAATGCTCCTCCTCCAAGTGGCCCCAAGGCAGTCATGAAACCGGACGTCCCCAAAGCACCACCTGCAATGTTCTCACCCCAGTGACGAGACAGCCACGTGCACCGTGAAGCAAATACTTCGAACAACCACATAGTCTCGACCACAAACAAGTACTCTTGCTTATATTTTTGGAAATGTATTGTCTGTTAGAAATAAAAGCTGTTCTGCACATACAGTGAAAAAATATATTTCACAAAAAAGTCCAGCTTGGAAGTAAAGAATTGGTCTCCATTCATTCAAGTAACGGTTAGGAGCCTCCTGTTTCTTACAAGTCTTGGGAGCCCAAGACTATGGCCTTACTTACCTTGAAAGCAATAAAGCTCCACCTAGTAAATTTTCTCTTCCTGCATTCGCTCTATTTCCTGTCTTCCCTGTCAGCTCTGCTCACCAGGTGAGCAGCTATTCACACGTTAAAGCCCTCCTAAGGACAGTGCTTCCTCTCCGTCATGCCATCCTAGGACTATTTTCACACAGTGTTTGCCACTGCACATGTCCCGTTCTCTCACAATGACCTGTTTCCGGAGGTGTCCCCAGTTCTGTGAACCCCTTAGAGTCAGACTGATTAACATCACACCAGGAACACCGTCTCTAGATGTCTCTGGTACCTTAGCCAAGAATACAAAGTCTTCTTGCACACCATTACACTTCGAGGAGTTGCCAAAGCCTTCCGAGTACTTCTCTGTCATTCTCCCCGACACTGTGGATGAAGTTAGGAGCCGAAGCTATCTTTGAAAACATCTCGGTGACTCATCTCATTTTCCTCCCATTCCTTCCTCCTCCCACTCGTGCGATCCCCGCCCAGCCTCAGAGAGAAGAGGGGGTGCTGGGAAGCACTCTGGAAAGCTCGCCTTCTGAAACCTGTTCTGCAAGCGGTCCAGGTGCTGGGCCAGCTCTGGCTGCCATCTGGCTCACTTTTTCCTAGGCCGTCACATCTGCTCAGGACCTCCTTGCAGTTAATGAGTCTTCCTCAAATGGAGCCTCAGAGGGCTTTGGATCTCAGCCCCAATCAACTTCAGGCTGAAGACACAAGGAGCAGGCTGAGCTAGCACAGCTGGCTCAAACCCACACTTTATTTCAAGGCAGAATGAGACCATTCCACCTGAATTTGTAATGTGAGGTGTTGAGGCTCAAGGATTCCCTCTAAAACAGGACGACTGGCCAGACCCCACCTGGCGCTGGCTGACGGTTCTGCACCCCCTTATTTTAAAGTTTTTTTAAAAAAATATGACTACAAGAACACACATGCTCAGTTGAGAAAAATGTGTAACATTAAAAACATAATAAAAGAGAAAAAGTTGCAATTAATCTCACCATGCAGAAGAAATCATTGTTAAAAGTCATTTGAGTTCAAGGTCAAAACACCCTTAGTCTATAGTTTTTACTTAGATAGGATATGATTTTTGTATCCTGCTCCCTCACATTTAACATAATATAGAAACTGTTATTTTATCTTCACATACTATTCACAAATGTCATTGTGAATGACTGAAAAATTTAACATAGAAATAAATGGGCCCATACATTAATTTATCATATCGTCATCGCTGAACTCTTGGGTTATTTTCCATTCTCTTGCTGCTATAAATAGCAATAAAATGAACATCTATATGCAAACCTTTCTTTTTCTTCCCAGAATGAGCGTCTGACTCTAAATATCTGCACTGTAGGTAGGGCCTGGCTTTACAAATGAGGTCAACAATTGGTGAATTTCCCAACAGGAACTTTGTCCCCCCAAATTTCTCTAAATTCTACTGAAATGTCAAGGTTTCCTCCAGCAGAGAGGTAGCAAGGGGCCCTTTAATGTCACTGTGGATGACAATTCTTCCTTTCCTTTTTGCAGGAGGAGCTGCACGTCTGCTGCCCCCTGTAAAGGAGGGACAGGTGGAGGGGAGGTAATGGCTTCCCTGGCTCAGCTGCCGCCTGGTTTGGGATGCGAATGTGTTTTGTGAGTAAGTACCTCAGTCTCTGGCCTCTGTGCAGGTACACAGACTGGCATGGAAAATCACTGGCTTTTGTCAGGCAGCAAATATCACCAAAATACACATCTAAAGGAGTTTTTAAGGCACACACACAAATTCCTTTTCTGTCTCTCCTGGAAATGCCTGAAAGAGTTTTTTTTTTCCTGGTCCTAAAAGCAATTGTCACTCTGAAGAATCACTCCTACTCCTGTTATATCTTAGCTACAGAACACTCTTCACTTAGGGACTGAATTAGTTCTATAGTTTGCAAAGTTTATTCTAGAATGTGCCTTTCCCTTTTACAGCATTATCCAAGCTTATTAAAATAAAGAAACACTACAAGCTTCTCTCTTTATTTTTTCCCTGGTGACGGCCGGATAAAAATTCAAGGCAGGTAACATTTGTCGAGCAGCTATATAATTCTTTTGGTAGGCATCCTGGGGTTGAAAGGTGAAGTTTTGTTTTTGTTCTCAGGAGTAGAGCCAAGAAAGACAGAGTAGAGATAACTAGCTACAATCTAAGACCATGGTTTTCAAAGGTACCTTCCAGAATTCTGCACCATTGTTGAGATAGGGTATGTGGCGAAATGGCTGTTGCCCCTAAGGGCTGCAAGGATTATCAAGGAGATGGAGAGATGGACCCACAATGGGTTTATGGCTTAGAACTGGTAGAAGACCAGCTCGATCCGAATGGTGACTAATTTCATGTCACAGTAATCTCTAGCCTCATTACACTCACTGTAACTCATTAGCATGCTAAGGACATGCCACCACTATCCTAAAGGGAAAGCCTATACAAAGACACCACATGGCCAATGAGGCTCCTGCAAGAAATCTCCACCCCATTCCTGACAAATCCTAAATATTCCTCCCCCTCAGTGAATGCCCAACCCCTGATGCAGTAAACCTCAAAAGAGGAAGCAAATCTTGCTATAGGAGGCTGCGCCATCTGTGGGGTAGCCCACTCTCTGTCTCATTGCTTCCCTAATAAACTCGCTTTCTCTTTAACCTCTAAACTGGCTTGAGTTTGAATTTGTCCCTGCAGGAAGCCAAGAACCCACAGTGGGTCTCAGACCTTTTGGGTTCCTGGACCCCCAGAATGCCAGAATCATTGTCTCAAGGCAGACAAGGGGTAGCCGGAGACATGTTTGAAGTAAGTGACTTCTTTCTAGCCTTAAATTAGAATAACATCTCCTCTCCATTTCCACTTGCCTCTTAAAAACCATGTCTTCTGCAGCTAAATATTTTCAGGTATTCAAAATATGTATCAGTGCATGTTAGAGTCATATTCTCTTCTTGAGCTTAGTGATGTTTGTAGTTATCTTCTGAAATTTTATTTAAAAAATATCACTAGTAACCAGAACAACGATAATTATTTTATTTCTTCCTTTAATACACATAGAGTATTGTGTATATATCTGTGTGTGCATTCATGTCTAAAGCCAGGGTAAGGTAGTTTCTAAGAAGAAAGTGGCCAACAGGGTCAAGTCCTGCAAAGAAGGCAAATAAGGTAGAGATTTGAGTATGGCCATCCAAGGTCACTCTTGACTTTGTCAAAACCAATGGCTTTTGTGACAAATGAGGTTTTCAAGTACTGGCAATATAATTTAGTGCTATTTAGGGTCATATCAATGACTTAGTTATATTTTCCGTGAGGGCAGAAGACGGGTCATAATAGATTAATACATTAATGGGCAGTGAGAAGAGGTGGTAAGCAGAGGCAACTATTTGAGGAAACTTGGCTCCGAGGGGGTGGGTAGAGGATGGAGAAGTAGTTATTTACGTGATTTTTTAAATGCAGGAGATGTGAGGACATTCATATGCCAGTGGGGAGATAGAATCCAAGAAGAGGAGACTGACGATGTAAGGGTTAGAGGAGGTCACGATTGAGTCCCGCAGCAGATGAGAAGGAAGAGAAGGCAAAGCACAGAAGCTGCCTCGGGCACACTGGGTACAGCTTTGTTTGGAAAGGGAGAGCGGTGGGTAGGAGCACAGGTAGGAGGACCACCAGGGCCATGGGGTCAGCTAGGGGCAGAGCCCCCCTCGTCCCAGGCCTGGGGGACTATGGAACCCTTCTTGTCCCTTCCCTCATGGAAATGGCCCAAGTGCTTCACATATATTAGGATAAACCAATGTAATTTTAAAATCCTGCCATTCAGAAATAGTCGGATATTGGCCATTTCATACGATCAGTCTAATATTGGCTCATTTAGCCCTCACAACAACTATGTTAGTTCCATATTTCACCATCAAAGAGGCTAAAAAGCAGGGCAAGGTAATTAATCTGCCCAAGGTCACCCAGCAAGGAGATCATGGAGCTAGGATTTGAACCCCACGTTGTGGGTCCAGGGTCAAGGCTCTTGACTCATTGAACTTATCGTTTGAATGTATTCTTTCTTTGTGAACTTCCAGACCCTCCTCTTGATTCCTCAGCTATAGGAGGGGGTTGGAGAGTAGGGAGGTGGGCGGAGTGAGGGAGCGGGATGAGGGGTGGGGGCCAAGGCTGAGGACGTGTGATGGCTTCAGGTGGGCCTCCATTATCAACCACCTGGGTCCTAAGGTGTTTGATACATGCACATTTAATGAATATTCTGGCAAACTGTGTCAAAAAACCATTGATACTTTTATTCACAGTCATATTTTTCTGGTAGGTGCACAAGTGAGTTTTATCTATCCAAAACAATTCAAAAGCAACTCTACATCCCTGGCTGACCAATGTCTGTTTAGTTGAGATTCGGAGCCAATATCCAGGGTGGGCCAGTGCCCCAGCCACAAGGAGACAAGCCAAGCAGCTTTTGTGAACACGCTTCAGGTCAACAGTCTCCCTGTTTTAAATAGACTTTTTACTGCAATGATGCACTTTATTAGAAACTGCATCTCTGAGGCATGGTCCTTACCCTTTTCTGCTTCTGCTTGAAGAACACATAGTGGCCTGGGAGCTTTTGGACAGAAGGCCATGCCCAGTGATTCACAAAATGGAAATGTGGCATTATATGCCAATGACATTTACTTTTGTGGCAGCTCAAGCGGCAAAAAGCCATATGCCAGACCCCGCGGATCTAGCCCAGTCACGCAAAGGGATATGAGAACGAGAAATAAGGAAATTGGACCAGAAGGGTTCCAGGGAGCTGACCGTCCCCAGCATTTAAAACACACAATCACTGGGACAAGAATCAAGTCTTTCCACATCAAGTCTTCGGATGACATTCTCAGGGAAAGCAATTTTTTTCCTAATTTAAGAGAACTTTGGGAGATAAAGGTGCTATGAAACAGATGATTTCTGTGAACTGTGTGATGTGCTCATGTTTTCTATTTAACATGCCGGCTGCACGTGTCCCTTGGGTGTGCCTGAGAGACGGCGGTCACCTAAACAGGAGGGGCTCCCGGAAGGGTGTCTGTCCTCCCCACCGGAAAGTCTCTCGGCAGCCACCAGGAAAGGATAAGGCCCATTAGTGACATTCTTTTCCCCACTGGCCTGCAAACAAAAAACCAGACTAATGGGGAGACAGAACACCTCTCAAAGGCGAGGGTAGGTGGGTTAAGCAGGCCTAAGAGAGAAATAAGAAATGAGTGAAGGTAAAAAAATGAACCAGAGGGATTTTTTTTTTTTTAAACTCAGGGCTCTAACCATGCTCCTCGTCAGTTTATTTTGCAACTGTTCAATGTCTTTGCAGCTTTCTGTTCACTTTACATAAAGCCACAGATGTGAAAAATAATCACTACTGTCATTTTTATTAAGAAATGAGTGGCAAAATCATTTTGTACCTCCCTCAAAATTTTGACATCTGAAGAAGAGATTTGGAATGAAAGGTCTAGAAGTGTTTCTCAATAAGATCTGTTGGCATTTGGGGCAAGAAAATTCTTTATTCTATAGAACTACAGAATACTAAGCATCTATGGTCTCCAGAAACAGAACAATTATCTCAGCTTACTAGCCAGGTAGACCATTTTAAATAATGAGTGAATTAAATATTTAGGGCCATGTATTCATTGGACATTCACCCCAAATGAATTGGGCAGATACTACTTAAAAATACATCTGGAGGATATTAAGGTTTAAAGCCTATGGTTTGTGCTTCCAATGATATGTTGACTTCATTTGGAAAGACAGATTTGTAAATAAACTACTTCTATACAGCTAGGAGATACTTTCTGAAAGAAATTCTGAATTCCATGCTGCAGGGGCGGGGGTGCAGAATTTCATGTTGAATGAAAAGAAGATGGTCACCATCTCACTGAGGTGGCATTTGTGCAAAATCCTGAAGTTGAATGCTAACAGGTACATGGGGGAGTCATTTCTGGTGGATGGAATAAGGATGAGCAAATGCCTGAGCCATGAAAGCATTATGGCATGCCCAAGGAATGGTGGGCAGGTGAGCCTAGGAGGAGGTTAGGTCAGGTGAGAACAGAAGCACAAAAAGTACATTAGGTGAATTAAAGAGAAATCTGAACATCTTGGTGTAAGACCATGAAACTTTATAAGGCAGGCAGTGGACACAGACGGACTAAAAGCAAGGATGATATGGTCAGAGTGAAGGACGTTTGGCAAGTGGGAAGGTTTCAAAGCTGGGAGGTACATTACTAGTACGGTTGGTGTTTTAGTCAGCTATTGTCACACTTATGCCGTGTAACAAATAATACCAACGGCCCCAAAATTCTTCTCATACTCTCAGGTCTATACATCAGCTGAGGTGGTTGTTTTAAGCTGTAGTTCTGTGGGTAGACTAGGGATGTTTCCTTCTGAGATCTCAGTTGGAGAAGGAATACTGATACAACTGCTCCTTAGTCTTCTGTTCCACCTTAAGGAACACATCCCCTTCATAGATGTGCATTTTCAACTCCCTTTTAACATAATTTACTTTGCAAGTACAAGGTGAATATTTTCTTTTAAATCAAGGAGGACTTGTTTCTCATGAGATTAGCTCTAATCATATTCTTCTTAACTATCCAACTCTGATTCCTATCTGCCCTTTGATTTTAAATGCCTCAATCTCATTGTGCCTTACTTAAAATGTAGGTGACTTCCTCTGAATTGGTCTTATACTCTTAAAACAATTTCTGGGCCATTGTCCAGTCCCTCCTATAACCCAGAATAGAACAGGGAATTCCATACAGTGCCCCAACGAGGGCAGTTAATAGAAGGGGGGAAGTTTCAGAAGTCACTGAAGAGAGTTATGTGGAGCAGTTAACTTAAAAAGTCATCACAATTGCCATGTTCGGGGGTGGTCTGCCATGGAACAGAGGGACTGACACGTCCCACTTCTGCCCGGCAGAAGAACCTACCAATCCTTTCCTTTTCATAATGGGCAAGTCTCAATTTAGCACATGTCGCACATGCAAAAAAAAAAAAAGAGGTACTGGTTCTAGAAGGACTTTGGAAATGAGAATGAGAAGAACTCTAAGCCAGACTTTGCACAAAGAGCAACTCAGAAGATGTATATTTACTGATATCAGTCTTATCCAAAGTTATTCATGAGACTAAGCCATCATAAATATCATTCCTTTTTATAAGTGCTCCAGTTTCAGGGACTGCGGAGAGAGCAAAGCACATAAGCAGTGTTTTCAGCCGATGAAACCCAATAGTCAAGCTTGAAATAGATTTTAAACAGTTCAGCCATGTCTTAGGGAAGTTACATGAGCAGAGCCAACAGCATCTAATGCCTTCCGGACAACTCAGGATCCTCCTGTACTTCTCCCCTCGTAAGGAGGTATGGCCAGGCTGTTAAAGGCAAACCCAGGACAGTCCCTGGCAATGGGCTACTCCAAGGTCATCTCAGTGTCCTCACATCAGTCACCTTGATCTTGTGCTGCTGAAGCCATTGTGTCAGCACAGGGGATGGGCATTCTACTCAGTGAACCAGCCAGCCCGGTTGAGCTTGTCCCGCTCCCCTGAGAGTGGCTGCTATCAGCAGTGCCCCGAGTAGCCTTTTTCCTTTCAGAGCATTTAGAACCGAATTCAGAGCATATAAACTGCTTGGCTCCGTCCAGCCCAGAACAGTGTCTAGGGTGGATGGAGCCAAGCAGTTTATCCACCTGACACGGCCCAGGGTTCTGAGCCCACCCAGCTGTGGGCATTTTCTTGGCCCCATCTCCCTCCCAGCTGATGAGCCAAAAGCTCATGGCGTTAAGTTCCCTGCACAAGGTCATCCAGATGGCAGTGGTACCCTGCCGCTGCGAGTCAGCTAAGCCGATGCACTCCTCACTTAGGAACTGTGAGGAGTGGCCAACATCTCCTTCTGTGGCCAAACCAAAGTCTAATGGATTCCCATTCAGAGGAATGGGGAGATCTGTGTTTACAGATGTTGGAACAAACTCTCTCAGGGAATCAAAGCAGCTCAATTATACTTCAAGATCACGTGCAAATTCCTGCCAGCTTAGGTTGATCTGTCGAGATGAGCACCTCCCCTCTGTACAGGGCAATTCACAAAGCTACCCTGTGAGGACCTAATCCACACAGTGACTCTAGGACATAGCATGTTATTATTATTGTTGTGGTTGCTGCCGCTGCCACTGTTACCAGTTTACAGATGAGAAGGAACTTGGCAGCTAAAGGACATGCTCAAGGTCACACTGCTGGTGAGGGGCCACAGTGGGACAGTCACCAGACTCTTCTGCTAGCTCTGAGCCTTGGCTCTTTCCTCCCTGCCTTGCATTCTCAATGGGGGGGAGGGGAGAGGGGAGGGTTGTGCCCCCAGGTGGTGAAATTTGGTTCCTGGAGGTGGAAAATAAAACCCAACCTACTCTTTTTTATGGACAAAGCACTATATAGATATATAGATATATCTATGTATATATATATATGTGTGTGTATATAGACACACACACACACATTACATAAACAGATAACAATATATCTCCATCATTAAAATTTCAGGGGGAGGGAAACACATCTAAAAAGCTTGTGAGAAGTGCAGTGAGGCGAGTTTGAGAACTGGTGGTCCTCTGCTCAGTGGCCTCCTGGTCGGGTCAGATACAAGTCACCCGGGGTCGGCCCATTTCCCTTTAGCAAGTGTACACACCAAGCTGCCCCGGAAAAGAGACCAATTGAAAAAGAAGTCAGAGGAGTCGGTCTCTTTCTCGGTCCTCCTGCTGTCCCTCCACAGCATAGCTGATATTGATGAGGACCAGAGCAGACATGCTTCGATCACTGTCCCACCAAACATGGCCAATCCTACGGGACATGGTGGCAGCCCGTTCAGTGAACAGTTTAAAAGCACACACCTAAACACACACACGTGAAACCATTCACTACCTCTCTAACAGAAACATGGGAGGGAAAAAATAAACCTACTCCTATGATGCATTTGCTTCTAGAGAAGGTTCGATTTTCTCCGTGCCAAACCTCAAGGCCTTTGTGCAATATGACAAGCCTTTTGAATAAATTCTCATAAACAGCCTAGACAGCTGGAAAATGGATGACCCCACTGTATGACATTAGGGCCCTTTAACAGACTTCTCCTCTCCTTAAATATTAATGCTTCAATTACAGCGAACACCTACTTTATTAGCCACACCGGCCTCGGTTCCAATCAATACCAGCAGCACTAGATGGAATTCTAATGAAGAGAAACAACGCCGCATCCTCCCCAGCTCCCCCTGGGCGCAGATGCACAAAGCCTCCTTTCACAACTTGCTCCAAGATATTTTACAGTCACCTGCCTCATGCAAATGTGGCTCATGTTTATTCATGCGGAGGGTTACAGACCACCTTTCATTCCCTGAGCCAGCTCAGCTAACCAACAGCATCTGCCTCACTATCACGCTGAGCTGGCCTAGCCTAGAAAGGAGACTCCTGAATATGTAACTGCCCCCTGAAATACAGGCACGGAAAGTCAGTACGCTGGAAGCCGTTTGGGAGCAAACATATTTCTTTTCTTTATTCATGCCTTTAGGTTTCAAACAATCCCTTTTTTATACTAAACCCTAACCTACTAGATGTGATTAGTTAGTGGGTATTTTCCATGGGTAATCTTCCACGGGACTTCTTGGGATGCTTGCTCTGTCCTGCCCTCTAAGTCATCTTAACTGAGAATTTCTCCCACTGACTCCTGGGAGCCTATAGCCTCAACGGGGCAGCTGCGGCTTTGTTAGGTGGGCCCGGGGGAGTGCTCCTATTTGAAGGGACGGATTCTTATCTGCAAGCCTGAGATTGTAACCTCTGTCACGTTGTGCTTTGCTTATTATGTTGCGGGGTGACGTTTTAAAATAGTGCTTTTGTTCTCTAGTGACTATGCTTCTCAATCGTAAGTTTCTTCCACTTTGGTAATTGGAAAGCATAGCAACACCACTGGATCTTGATTTTTAATGCCGATTTGAAAGTATCTAAAGTAACACCAATGCTAAGAACAAATATTTGGATGGTCCCTAGAAGGCTCAGCCATCCCTCAGCCGTCCTCAGCAGACAGGTCTGGGCAACTAGGTAACTGCTGAAGAGCAATTACCCACCAGCCATTAGGGACACGGGAGGTGTGCAACCTGCTGATTTCTAGGTTCATTCCCATGGCTCATCACATCGAAATCTAAGGTGTCTAATAAAGTTGTTTACAGGAAGACACCACCAAAATCCATGAAATGTTCAGCTTCTATGCTATTTTTGCCATTAAATGAGTTATTTAATTCAGTTAAGAGCTTTATTTGAGGTACAGAGATAGCTTTCCTTCCCCCCCCTCTTTTTTTAACATAATGGCAAACAATTATCTTCTTTTAAAAAGTACAATTAAAAAAAAAAACAACTCATAGACACAGACAACAGATACCAGGGTAAAAGGGGGTGGGGGAGGTAGGAGAGGGTGGAGGGGGGATAATGGTGATGGAGGGAGACTTGACTTTGGGTGGTGAACACACAGTGCAATGTACAGATGGTGTGTTATAGAATCATACACCTGAAACCTGTATAATTTTATTAAGCAATGTTACTCCAATAAATTCAATAAAAAGTAAAAAAATAGTGCAATTTACTTATTTTTTAATAGACAGAATCTATCTTATTACATACGAAAAGAACACTTTATAACTGCATATGACATTTCACTTCTTCAAAGCATTTTCACGTTATTACTTCAACCTAATATCACACTACCATAAAAGAGAGCGATGGGATACTGGCATCCACTTTTTAAAACAATTTTTATTTTCAGGTGTACCGTTCCTGAGTAGCAGAACCAGGATTAGAACCTGGGCCTTTCAGACCAATGCACACCATGTGTACCAGCTGGTGATACGTGTTACGTGTGTCACCTGATGGTGATCCTACCGACTCAACTCACCTTCACTGATCACGTCTCCCTTAACAAAAACCTTCACTAGTAGCTTTGACCCCACCCCAAGATTTAACCGCTGTGTGCAGGGGCTGGGCCCTGGGCTTCCAGGGTTCCAAGTCCCCCTCCCTTGCTGATTCTAATGCAAGGTTGAGAAACACTCCATGCACAGGTATAGATGCTGACGTGTAGACCCTTGTTAGACTTTTTAAGGGGGAGCTGCCAGCAACAAAGTCTGCCAGTGAGACACCTGTACCAGAAACACCCACATCACTGCGCCCCTGTCCTGCCCTGCTCAAAAATGAGGGCGTCGATGACATGATGACAGGGCCCCGTGTGCGCCGAGGTACCCAGCGGTAGTTCATCTCTTCTCGAATGCCCATAACCATGAATAATGCATGCTCTCAAATATTAGTAATAAAAGGTGAAGATGCAGAATACAAACCCAATGGCCTGAATCGACGGATTACTCTGCAGAGCCTGCTCTACTGAGAAATCGAAAGTACTCTCAAAGTATAAATATTTTAATCACTCTCTAATTCTACCTCTCTTATATAAATGAAAAAAAAAAATCCCATCTGCCGCTTCCCAAGTCCAGAGGAGGGGAAGGGCAGCTGCTCTTCAAACGTCACCTCGCACAGGAGCATCGGCTACCCAGCGCGCCTGACACCTACAGACTATGGTCCCATTCAAGGTGAGATGTCGAAGAGACCCCCACGTCTGCTGGAATCTAGGCTGGTTTGCTGGAAAAATTAAACTTTGGGTCGAGGGCTACCGCTTCTCCAGTAATGAGCTAAAGAAGGCAGACCTCATGTTTCAGGTTGACATTCCAATCTGCCACCCACGCTTCCGTTCAAAGTGGCCAGTGCCTGAGACAATGTCAAGTAAAGTTCAAGAGAAATGAAGTCTGATGTTGAGCTTCTTTACAACACTTCTTAATTCAAATTTGGACAGTCTTAGGAGACAAGAAAAACATTAACTCAAACCAGTAACACCAAACCCACATTCGTTCCTAAATTCAATCACTTCTGCTTCCGAGTTAATGACAAGGAGAAAAGTGAACTGATTAAAATCTCTCTTTCCCAATTTATTATCTGCTAAAACAGACTAGTGGTTAATAGAGTGGCAGCAGGAAAAAAAAATCAGAAAGTTATCTTTCACACTGGATTAGCGGCTTTCACACAGGGACACAAAAGAAAAGGGATATAATTATATCTGTGCTTGAGCAACCATTAGCAGGACTCCGTGCCGGGTATTATTCTGGTCTACCAGCTAAAAGGACAACAACAAAAAAAGCTAATCTGCCCATGTTTCATCAATTTCAACTGATACATACACCTACAAATCAATCCACCTACACATTAAATACACATTACACTAGGGGAAGTGATGGCCCTTCCACTGAGGCCAGGTGCTAATGCCCAGATTTTGTGAACATGTTACCTTATATGGCAAAGGGGAATTTTGGTTGCAGATAGAATTGAGGTTGCTCATCAGCTGACCTTAAAATAGGGGAGGTGATCCTGGATCATCCAGGAGGTCCAGTGTAATCACAGGTGTCCTTAAAAGTGGACAATTGAGGCAGAAGAGGGATCAGAGTGATGAGACATGATGTGGGAAAGAAGGAAATGTAAATTCTAAGCAAAGGTGGCAGAGAGGCGGAGTTCAACAAGAATACCAAGCCGAGTTGGATTCATGTATTAGGTTATGTCGCAAACACAAGCCCATGAGGCCCCCTGGGTTAGCTGTGAGATCCGATCCTTAGACTTTGAGAAAGAGCCACCTCCCTAGGACCAGGTCAGTGGACATGGGTCATGAGGTCAACCATACAGTGACAAATTAGAAGAATTAAAGGCTGACATACACCTGTACCGTCATTATTGTTAATAGGGCCTTTATCTCAGGATAAAGATTTTGTTTATCTTAAAAAGTGTACATGATGCTTCTACTTCCCCTAAGGTGGTCAACACTCTTCCCTCCACCCAACATACGCTCACAGAAAGAAATAAGAAGTTCACACTCTTGTAGACAACCCAAGGACACCTCCATTCAAAGAATCAAATGGTTTCTCTAAGCCAAAAAATGTTCCACATACACTTACTTACTCAACTCTCCAGAAGAGATCTCGTGGTTTAATAGTAACCCTCTGTGACACAGCCAAGGGCAAATTGTCTCAGCACATCCACAGGGCACAAAGAAACCAAATGACCTAGACTGAGCAGGCTCCCTGATCTCTCTCTCCGTGGCAGCCCCTGCACAGGTGGGAGGAAGGCATTATCCCCAGTAGATCTAGCAATAACAAGGCATCCCAGAGCCACGCCGTTAAAGGAAAAGCGCACCTGGGCATTAACTCTTCACAAAAGGAACGAAATTGCTCCAAGCTTATTCCCAGATACAGCAGAGCACCACCAACCCAGACGCGGGTCTTTCTTTCTCCTCTCTCAAAGCAGACTAAAACCACAGTCCTCCCCATTCTCCCAACTCAACATCTGCCTTCCCGCACAGCTAAGGGGCCGTGCAAAGAGGAGGCACCTTAGATGCCATGATGCTGCCTCTGCCCCAGAGTCACCTCACCTTGTTGAAGTCTTCAGAAGTCGCCCTCATCTCCTTCCATGTCTTGTTCAGGAGCTGGATACAGATGCAGAAAAACTCCTCAAAGGATCTGTCATGGGTGAAGAACATCGGGTGGAAGTCGTTGCAGGTCTCACTGGCTGGAGAGAGGAGGGAAATAAGGGAGGATGTTTGAGAAGTGAAATGAGAAGAGCAGCAGGGGACTGCGCAGCCTCAAAGGTTAAGGTCAGGTGGTCAGACCTACCCTGAGGCACAAATTTTAACGGAAGGAAGTCAGCTGCTAAGCCACACCGTACAGGAGCCTAATGGCTGGCTGTTCCAGGATCCCTGGTGTTGCGCATGCATCCGTGTCTGCCTTCCGCACCTTATAAAGACTACGCCAACCACCGCTCTCGGGCATGGCTCCTCCTTCACCCTTAATTTCCCCTTTCTCAACGGAACAACTGGTAGAGGATGAGCTTTCCTGAATACACAATTAATTGCAACTTTGAAAATAGTATCCTTGATTATTTCTCCAGGGGGCTCTTTTTCCTCTTAGGCAGTGAGCAGGGGACATTTGAGATCGTTAGCCATCTGGTGCCATTAACCATTGCTTTGTATTCCCAGACACCGGTGGCTGGAGGCTAAAGCGATCCAAATGGCTCTCAAGGCCGCCCCTGGTCTGACCCTGGGCCATACCAGGAGGTCAGCCAGCCCGCCTGCGAGCCCTGTATGGCAGAGCTTCCCTGGACAGGCCCCGTGCTCTGAGTTCCAGCTGCAGCCACCGCTCCCCCTTCCCTGACCAGCACCCCGGCCCCAGCCTTCTTCTCAGCTCTCCATCACAGTTACATTCTCAGAGCCCTTTGACGTGAAGCTCGTTTGATCCTAACGCGCCTCTTACTGCTCATGTCTCATGGACGAGGACACTGGGGCCCGAGGAACTAGGCTTTGTGACTCCCCTACACAGGACCCTAAGCGGGGTTTTTCTAATTTTTTTTATCTTCACCTGAGGACAATTTTCTCCTTTTAGAGGGAGAAAGAGGGAGAAAGAGAGACAGGGGGAGAGAGAAGCATCAAGTGGTTGCCTTTTTGTTGCCTTCTTGTACACGCCTCCACTGGGGATCAAACCTGCAACCCGGGTATATGCTCTGACTGGGAATCGAACCTGTGACCTTTTGGGTTACTTGACAACACTCCAACCAACTAAGCTACACAGGCCAGGGCCCTAAGTGTTTTTTTGTAAATATAAACTCTTAAGTACAGTAAAATAATTCCTGAAAGACCAATTAGTCTTAGTCTTCAAGGCTCCAATTGGTGGAATTTCAAGTTCTAGAAGCCCAGGAGAGGAGGAGGGCAAGAGGGGGTTATAGCACAGACCTCTGTACATGGTGGGAGCCCTGCTGTAGCTGTGTGGTGGCACCTCAAGTCCACCTAGAAAGCCTCTTGTGCAGGCGGAGGAGCCCAGACCAAACCTAATGGGACACGTTCTGCTTGGTCAGGACCACAGCTGTTATACACCGACCTCTTCTGTCTTGGTGCTTTAGGAATACAGAGAACGCCTGACCTCTGAAACAGTTTAAAGCGGCCACAAAGGGCTCCATGTTTGGATACCCCCTCACCCCCTCGCAAAGGTGGAACCCCATGTGAAAATAGGTGAAATCTTCCAGACAAGGGAAGGACACAGGCTAGCACCCACATGAGTGAGTCGTGGAGAAAGGGTTAGGGCCTGGAGTTGGGTTCAGGCCCAGGCCATGGCAAGCAGACACAAGTCATTTCCCCTTTCTGAGCCTTGATTTTCTTAAGTAAAAACAGAACAAACAAAAAAACTAGAAATGAATCTCCTGTGCCTTCTCCAAAGGCCTCGGAGAGGATCAAATGACATGATTCTTGGAGAAGTGCTTTGAGCGCATAAAAGCTGGCGCAGGTACGAGAAAAGTAGGTGGTGGCTGATAAGGCATCTTGTGCCTGCGTGTTGTTTCTAGGAACAACGGTTGTTCTTTGATTTCTCCCCAATTCCTAGTCCGCCCCGTTCACATCTCAGAAACTGGAGGCAAGAACACATAAGTTACCCGACAGCCAGCCTGCGTGACCAGCAAAGAGGTGGCAAGAGCGGAAAAGGTCTGGCTTGAGGCTTGAAGCTGTTCCAGGAACGGGGAATGCACACACATAGGCGGTTGATGTGTGTGCTGCTCTGCGTGGGCCCCTTTCCTAAGCACGGAAGCCAAGGCCATTTCCAAGTCTACAGAAGCACTTGAAAGCACTTTTGCCATCCAAGAACCCCTTATTAATCACATTACTGCACTCTCTCTTTCCGGCCCAGCGTGAGTATACGTGTACTTCATGCCCTAGTTAAAGTTTTTATGGGATTGCTGGAGCTGAGATAGCCAGGCAAATGGAAACCAACAAGCCCTATTCATGCTTGGGCAAAAAGGGAGGGGGCAGTATTTCTAACAACAGGGACAATTTGTTGGGCCATATAATGCACCAAAGGCTCTATCACTGTATTCTCCCAACAACCCTGGAAGTAGGCATCATGCTGATCTTCATTTTCCATATGAAGAACGTGAATCTGGGAGGAATGAACCCTTCAGTGATGAGGGTTTTTTTTCAGGGGGCCCCAAATGAGCATTTGAGACCCACAGTTTGGTCGACCTGGCGGAAGGCTTCCTGCCTTAGTTGACATCAAGAGTTCAGGGCATTTCCTTGCGATGGCCTCTTCAAAAACTAATGTCTTCCCCCACGCTCCATGATCTCCTTGCAGCCCTTCCACAGAAACCAGGCTCTCGACCTGCAACCCGGCAGGGGGCTCACAGCAAGTGCACAGGTAGTACATGGTGACGGGCGACACCTGGCCACGTGACGGTAACTTCAATGGCCATACCACTGCCACCAGCCACACATCATGCCCTGGATCACCCATTTTTCTTTTTAAAAAATAAGAAATAGAAGAGCTAGAAAGATTAGGTGACTTGTACCAGGTCATGTGGCTTCCAAGTGGCAGAGCTGGAATACAAACTCAAGTCAACTTGCCCCCAAAGCCCATTTTTGTTCTGTTGTATTCATTTCTTCATTCTGCTTCCCAGTTAAGCCTACATCCTCTTCACTCCCTCCTCCCAACTCCCATCTGAAAGAATTGCTTTTCCATCCATAGATGGTATTTACGAAATAAAATCCTACCAACGGTACAGCTTTAACTATTAACGCTTAGGGCACGTGTAGAGGCTGGGATTCCTCTGTTTCCTCCCCACTGGTCACGATCCGAGTGAAGCTGGAGTCAGGTCGCCAGGGTCACACCCCTCTTCTTCTGGATGCTTCTTCACCTCTCCCTGGCTCAGCTCAAGCTGCTCTCTTGACGACTCTCTTGAGTACCCAAGAAATAGTCTCCCTGGTTCTAGCTTCTGCTGAACCCACGCTTTTACCTTCCTCAAGATATTCTCAGCTTCTCAACATCCTGAATTTCTCCCAGCTAGTCAGTCACTGGGGAAGAATATCACTGGATGCATTTATTTGACTTATTTGAAGAAACTAGCAGATTGGTTTTCTTGTTCATAGAACTCAGATTATGTTCATTGTAACAATGTGCCCACCTAAAAACTACATTATAAAAACTACATGTGCACAGCCTCTTGTAACCAAGAGTGGTCATTATGACACTCCCCACCACCAACAGGTAAATGGAAATTGCGGGGTAGAGTTTCTAGGAATGACCTTTAAAAGGTGCGAAGATTTCATTGGCTTGTCACTTTTGCCTCTGCCTTCACATATCAACTTTTTCATGGTTGGAACACAGGAGTGATGACTGGAGCTCCTGCAGCTATTTTGTCAGAATGAAAACGAGGGCTACACCTTAGAGAGTTAAAGGACCTCCTGATGACACTATCGAGGCACCATGCCAACCCTGAATTGCTCTCCTAAAGAATTTGTTGGAAACAATTTGTTTAAGTGACTGTTTTCAAGTTTTCTGTTACTCTTATACATATGAAATTACTGACATGAAAACAAACTCACGGAAGCACACAGACATTAGCATAAGAGAACACGTGTCTACGATTATTGGATGCCCTAGAAGAAATAGGAATGAGGAGGTAGGATAATATAATGGTTATAGTCAGATAGCTCTGCATTCAAAGACCAAATTTGGTGCACCCCAGCATGCTTTGTAACCTTAGACAGTTAAACTTCCTGAGTCTGTTTCCTCATCTGTAAAATATAGGACCATATAAGGCAAGGGTGTCAAACTCATTTTCACCGAGGGCCATATCAGCCTCGCGGTTGCCTTCAAAGGGCTGAAGTAATTTTAGGACTGTATAAATGTAACTACTCCTTAACTGCTAAGGAGTTGAAATTGCATTTGACCCTTTAAAGGCAACTGCGAAGCTGATGTGGCCCCCGGTGAAAATGAGTTTGACACCCCTGATATAAGGCTTGCACAACAACACAAGCATCAGATTAGATTATGTACATAAAGGGTGTGGTGAGGTGCCTAGACTTCGTATAGGCTTAGAAAACAGTGGCCGTGAGGTGTTATGTTTATCATCCTTATCAGCACTTATCAGTGGTTATCTCTATAGCTTTACAGACTTTCACAAGTCTGGGAGCTGAGGGGGAAAAGAAAGCTCTGGTGGAATAGTCTTTGGGGTCTCACTGATGTGAAGGAGGTGGGGCTCAACCAATCATTCCTGTTTTTTGTAAATCACTGAGGTATAATTAACCATACATTACATTAGTTTTAGATGTTTATTATTTGTATATATTGCAAAATGCTCACCACCGAAGTCAATGCCTATCACATATGTCATTACAAACTGTTGTTGGTGTGGACTCCGAATGCTCAGAACCAACATCCTATCTCACGGGAGAGGAAACTAAGGGAGAATGAAGTTCAGTGACTTCCAGAGACAAGGCCGTGACTCCTAGCCTGCCCTCTGTCCCCAGAGCCAGCGCCTTTGACCCTCACGGGGAAGGGCTGGCTTGCCGTCATCTGAAACATCATTGGAAGACTCATCCCTGGCAGTGAGGAATGAGCAAACAACAAACCCAAAACAAGCTCGCCTTGACATGTCACACAGAGGCAAGGACAAGGCCCTGATGCGTTCGGGGATTTACGACTCCCGCTGTTAAGAATGCCCCTGCCTTAGAGGCAAGCCTAAAGTGCTAAATATTAATATGAGTTCCCTCCAAAATGTTCAAATTGCAAATTTTCAGGAGGGAGGGTCATCGAGCAGGAAGGACCTGTTGAGATGACCTGGTTTGTTTTTCTCTCTCTCTTTTGCAGGCGATTGCAACAAAAAAGGCAAATGGCAGAAAGGGGGGAAAAAGACACTGGGAGGCAGACCATCAGGTTCCAGTCCCAGTTCCCTCACCTACTGCTGAGTCACCTGAGCAAGTCATTTCATCTGCCAGTGCTTCAGTCTTTTCATCCGTAAACTGGGGACAATAGGATGCACTTTACCAGGTAGCTGTGATGATGAAGGGGGAACAGTGACAGCAAGAAGTAAGCTCAGTGCCGTTGTGCACCCACAGGCTTATGATGCGGAGTGTACATCCATGGAGCTTGGCCCAGGCCATCCCACTGATACATGTCGACATGCATCAGCCTAGTGGGAGGGCCTTGGTCTCAAGAATAGGGTCCTTACTTCAGAGGTTTAAACAAACAAACAAACAAACAAATAAAAACAGGGGGGTGAGGCTTACTATTGCTTTGAAAAAACACTTATTACGACACAAATATTAAATTAGTAGGCAATGACGTTACAAATAAAATTTAGAGAGAAGTTTTCAATGAGACAAAATAGTAAGACTTTTTAAAAAATAGAATTGTTCAGCACACTATTTTTAACACAATGAGATTCTACTTTGTAAAAATCAACTGAATGGTCTTTTAGGTCTAGAATATTTAGGCATTTATTCTCAGAGGTGAGGGTAAAAATTGTTCATATTAATTTACTGACATCTAACTCATCACTAAATAGGGCAGCTTTGTAAGTAGCTAGAATCCATGCACATATGTTATAAAAGTAAAAAAATAAGAAGTTTGTACACTTAGGTAGCAAATTGCCTTTCAACATAGATTTCTTCCTCTCTTCCACTGGATACAGTGAGCTCAGGCAGGCATCCTTACTGGAGCCTCAGAGAAGGAACAAGGGCTACGGCACTGGATACAGAGAACAGGTCCAGGGGCTGCTCCCTGACCTTGAGAAGGTCATCTCCGCCCCCTGGGTCCCAGGGTTCTTACCTGTAATTGAGATGGGACTGCTCAGGCTCTTGCCAGGCCTAACATTCTAAGACTATACACGCTGATGCACACTCACACGCCGCACAGTGCACTTTCTTCTCCCTAGCGCCCATCCATAATATTGAAATAGGACTTGGAGACTGCACTTGCCCTAAACTTTACATCCTAAATTATTGTTTCCTTGAATGACAGACTGTCTCTGCCTTTCATTTAGTGTGCTAAGGCATCAAAGTGCAGGCATAGGATAGGCTCAGAAGGTGTTTGATGACCTAGTATTTACTCTTTCTTTCATAAGAAAATTGTTAGTTGCTTTTACACCCTTTCAACCTACTAATATCATCTAATGCAGACCATCACATAATAAAATTGCTTCAGTAAAGAGAGAATGACAGGCGAATGCACATAATGTCTGCTCCAGATGCCAAAAAGCCCCACTCCATGCGCCCGATGACCCTTGCTATGCTAAGTGACACTGGACACCCATTTATGAGCAACTAGAAGGTCACAGATTTGGGAGGCACCAGGCAAACTCCGAGTATTTTCACAGGAAGAAGGAGTAAGCACTGACCTGACACGAAGGGCATTTTGTTTAAAACTTCTGAGCTACAGGACGAAGGGGATGGATTATACACCCACAAAAGCATTCAACACACAAGAACTGCCCGAGTGACGGGAGAGACGTACAGGTTATCCACAGCATGGAAACTCAGATGAGAGCTATTTGTGGCTCTAGGGTCAGTCTGGGTAAATGTATTTATGAATTCTCAGATGCAAATGTATATTTATACCTTTGCAGAAAACCTTAGCCTGTGGCCTTGGCGTGTTCTGCCTTTAGGTGTGGTATTCTTTAATGGCTTGGTTTTGGAGTTTTGGTACCGTGTAGGAAGATGTTAAAAGTTCAGACCTTTCATAGGTGGAAGAGATGGAAAGAGGGGAGTGAGGGCAGAGAACTCGAAGTTCCTCCCACTGCTGCTGAGTCCCACCAATACAGAAGCTCCCGCCCCTGCTATTTCAGGGCTGGGGATCAGAGGCTAGGCACCCGCTCAGCTCTTCCCAGCTGCTGAAGCCTGGTTTAATAGAACTGCAAATTCTTTCCTATCCTCTATCATACCTAAAAATAGTATGAAATTGACACTGAAAAGACACACAGTAGCTAATCCAATGCTTCTTTGTTCATCTTCCCTATGGGCCTTTTAAAAAGGACATCCAGAGAGGAAAAAAGTACTGATTAGCCTTAGGGCTAAAAAATCAGACTCTAGCACAAAAGACAGCCAATTCAGCAACAAGGACCTGAGACCCATCCTAGGCATGCAGTGTCTGTTTAATAAAAGAGCAGAGGTTCTGGAGCCAAGTTGGCCTGGGTGCAAATCTTGTGTCCCCAGTTAATAGCAATGTGACCTCAATCACATTACACTTCCTCTGGACCTCAATTTCCTCATTAAAAAAAAAAAGACAATGCCTTATATCTCATCAGATTGCTGCTAGGATTAAATGCAAAGGAATGCATGATTCCTACATTAACTGAGATAAAATAAGCAGTCAGTGAATGCTAGCTGTTGCTAGTTTTAATAGCAAAATAATTATTATTGTACTTAGTTTAAATGACAAATCTGGAGGAATTACACTTTCAGATAGAAGGACATTATAAAACTACAGTAACTGAAGCATCTTGATTTTGGTCCGTGGGTGGAAAAATAGGACAACGGGATAGAAACGGAAATTTAGATACAGACCTACATGTACGGCCACTAGATTAACGACAAAGGGGACACAGCAGCGCAGGGGTTTCCGTAACTTGTGCGGGGCCAGGTAGCATCCCGCATCTGGAAAAAAGGAATTACGATTTCTGCCCTTACACCCACCAAGATCAACTCCAGGTAGGTTGTAGACCTTAGTATGAAAGGAAAAACAGTGAAGCTTCCATATGACACAGGAGAACCTGTTCACGACATTCAGGTGGGCACTGATTTCTTACACAGGACAAAACAAGTGTTAACCCCTAAGGAACAGTGTTGATCAAATGATATTAAAATCAATGACTATTCATTAAGAGACACAATAAGGATAGTGACCCCAGCCTAGGAGAGCTGCAACACTACCTGACAATGAACTGGTACCGACGATATACAAATCGCCCTATAACTCAGTAAGAAAAAGAAACTGCCCAACAGGAAAACGGGCACAGTGTGAACAGGCACTTAACTAAATAGAATGTGTAAGTGGCCAACAATCACGTGAAAAAGGGCTCAGCTTTTTGAGTCACTAGGAAAATGTAAATTTAAACAATGATGATATACTTTCAAACTTCCACCAGAATGGCTACAGGAAAAAAAAAAGAAAGGAAGGAAAATATGAAGTGTTGGTAAGAACGTAGAATGAATGACATTCTCATACACTGTTGATGGGAATGTGAATTGTTTACCCACTTTGAAAAACAGTTTGGTAGTAGTTATTTCAGCTAAAATGTTCATACCCCACAATAAGCAATTCTATGCAAAGATATATACCCAACAGAAATGCATATATACATGCTGCATTCGAATTGTGTGAGAATGTTCACAGCAGCACTATTTGTTAAAACCAAAAACTTGAAACAAGCAAAATGTCCACCTAAGTTATTCCTTAGATAAATTACAGTTTATTCATATAGAAGCATGCTTATTATACACAAAGAAATGATTTTTAAAACTATACCACACACAACCTCAATGAATTAAAAGCATAATGTTGAATAAAAGGAGTCCTGTACAAAAACATACTATAGAATCCTATCGATCTAAAGCTCAAAACAGGCTATTTTCATGGAAGAAGCTGGGGGGAGGGCAGCCCAAGAGGGTCTCAGACAGTTGTGTAATACTCTCTATTCTGTTCTAGGTGGTAGCTAATTGCATAGTCATGGGTTGGAAAATCCATTGAGTTGTTCTGTGTTCTTAGGATTTGAACACTTAGTGCATTTAAGTTACACCTACATTAAAAGTTAACTTACAAAGTAGAACATGAACTTTCCAGATGAATAACAAGGGACGATGACTTCTCAGACAGGGCAAAACCATGTCACATGATTGAGGTGGGCCTTCTATGAGCAGGGCTGGGTTTGCCCTGCCGGGCCCCTCTGCAACAGGGACTGGCACTGCATGCAGCCCACGCTACTGGCTGGATACAAAAGCACACCCTAACCTGTCTCTGCAGGATCCAAATCCTAACTGGCATCATCTAACATTGGTCAGAGGTCCCTGTCTACACCTGCACTGGAGGGGAATTTCACCTGTTGGATGGATAAGACAGTATGGGTGCACATTTTCTTTTGTGGATGGGGATCCTGACCTCACTGAAGAACGCTGCTGCGACTGATGGAAAAACTGTAATAGATTTAATTGGTTGTGTGAACTCTAAGAAGAGTCACAAGTTTCTCCCTCTCTCCCTCCCTCACTCTTTCCTCCCAACCAAGTGTGTGCATGTCCACATGTCTATCTATCCATCCATCCATCCATCCATCCATTCACCCACCCATCCATCCATCCATCCATCCATCCATCCATCCATCCACCCACCCATCCATCCATCCACCCATCCATCCAGCCATCCATCCATCCACCCATCCATATCCATCTACCCACCCATCCATATCCATCCACCCACCCATCCATATCCATCCATCCACCCACCCATCCATCCATCCATCCATCCACCCACCCATCCATCCAGCCATCCATCCATCCACCCATCCATATCCATCCACCCACCCATCCATATCCATCCATCCACCCACCCATCCATCCATCCATCCATCCATCCACCCACCCATCCATCCATCCACCCATCCATCCAGCCATCCATCCATCCACCCATCCGACTGCAAGGTGGTTAAGAGCATGGAATTGGACTCAGTCTGCCTGAGTTTGGATCCTGGCTCTGCCTCTCCTTATCTGATATGACCTTCAGCTCATGAGCAAGAACAGACAAGTAAAAGATGAGGTTGAAGAAGTAGGCTGGCATCAGGTCTAATTGTTTGTCGACCACACTAGGGGGTCTTATTATGATGACAATAACAGTTACTTGTAGCTTGGAGAAATGAATTAAGATACAGTGAGGGGATTTCCATAAAACACTTAGCAAAGTGTCTGGCATATAATAAGCACTCGATAAATGTGAGTCATAAAACGTTGTACGGAATACAAATATGGTATGTAATTCACTCCCCCAATCGTGAATGTAATGTAAGGTTTAGACTGCAGTGCAATCTTATTTACTTCCACCTCCCTTTGTGAAGGCTCCCAGTTCTCCTGGTAAGTTACTGCATCCCCGTCATCATCTTGTGAGATGTTTCACCAAAAGACAAAATATGCATAAATTCCAGTAAATTAAGATTTCTGATAAGAGCAAGCTATGTGACCCCTGGGAGTTTGCTTAGAATTGAAAAATGATCTTGCTGATAGACTCTGTCTTTGCTCTTTCCTTTGTCCTCTGACTGAAACAACCCAAATGTGAAGGAAAACGGGGCCTGGGCCCTTGAGATCTTATCTGTTGGCAAAATAATTGTCTCTGGATCCACTTACAGCTCTACGCGAGGGCTCTTTCTTGGCCCAAAGACGAAAAAAGCAGGAAAGAAAATGAATGCTGGGGAAAGAAGGATCAAATGTGGGGTGTGAGTTAGCAATGCAAATCCAGGAGGTAAGCACACCTATCTTGCTATATAGATTTTGCCTATCTTCAGGGGTGGTGTGGCTGAAGGACTGGGGGTGGGGCGTGGGTACAATGGAAGACTACGAAAGAGGAACATTCTGGCGGGGTAGAGAACAGCCCATGCAAGGGAGAGCAAAGGAAAGCATATTCAAGAAGCAATTTCGGTATGCCTCTGTTAAAACTCCCTTTGGAGAGAAATTATTCTGAGAAGTGGCACATTAAGAGACTGTCACACAGCAAATTTAGCATGGATATAAATAACTGCCTGTCCAACCATGTGAAAATGGGCACTCGGGGGTGATGTTGGGATAGAGGCAGAGTAATGAGCAGCTGGGATGCGCCCGACTGAAGAAGAACCGGCAGAACCTCACACACCATCAAATGACCAGGGATCACACCTTGACCTGGGGGCTCAGAGCATTGCCAGGGCTGGGGAGCTGGCAAAAGGAGCCAAAAAATAAGTAATCTTGAATCTGCTACATGCACAATTAAGAAAAGAGGACATGCCAAGGCCTGTCCAATTCTTTCTTATCCCCTTAAAAACTCAATGATTACCTGTAGCTTTATGATAATGTGCAAATGCTTCAGCAAGGCATTCAATCCTCCTCAGTCCCACTCTCCTCCTCTCCTTCAAACATTTCTCTGACTCATGACTGACCCCTCATCGATCACAGTTTCTGCCTCTTTATTGAGCAAAGCACCCTGCCTGCATCTGCACGTGTTAAGCTGGTGGGTTTCCCCCTTCACGAACCCAGGAGTCACCCTCCAAATCCAAAGCCCATCCCTTTGCTGAAGACACTTCCCTGCAGCCTGGTCCGACCACCTCTTCCTTTGTGCTTCCAGGGACCGTGACTTTTCTCCACCTGTCTGTGCAGGGGACTATTTTAAGAGTTGGAAAATTTTAGTTTAAGGTACAAAGTTATAAGCCTAGCAAGTAATGTATATGTTAAAGCTTTTGTTTCAGGAACTACAGATAAGGCCTGTCCTGGCTCCTGGGAAAACAGCTGATCTCCTGGGGCATTGCTAAAGATGACCACCTGGGGACAAGTTGGAGGCATCCGGGCCTTTGTGTTCCAGGGAGAGACAGATGACCACCACCCCTGGGAACAGCTAACTGCCCTGGGCAGGAATGTTGCAGCTTCTTTCACCTAATCCTCCCTGAATTTCTTTTTTTTTTTTACTTTTCTAAAAAATATATTTATTGATTATGCTATTACAGTTGTCCCATTCCCCCCCCTCACTCCACTCCATCCTGCCCACCCCCTCCCTCCCACATTCCCCCCCTATAGTCCATGTCCATGGGTCATACTTATAAGTTCTTTGGCTTCTACATTTCCTACACTATTCTTACCCTCCCCCTGTCTATTTTCCACCTATCATTTATGCTACTTATTCTCTGTACCTTTCCCCCCACTCTCCCCCTCCTGCTCCCCTATTGATAACACTCCATGTGATCTCCATTTCTGTGGTTCTATTCCTGTTCTAGTTGTTTGCTTAGTTTGCTTTTTTTGTTTGTTTGTTTTAGGTGTGGTTGTTACTAACTCTGAGTTTGCTGTCATTTTTACTGTTCATATTTTTTCCTCACTGCACCTTGTCTATTCCCTGCTATGAAAAGTATGGCCTGGAAAGGGGAGATGGTCTGTTAGGGTATGAACCCACCATCTTCTCAGATCGCCGGCCATCTGAATAAAGCGCCCATAAAGATTCAATTGTTGTCATTGCTTATTGGGTTTGGTAGTGACAGGAAGTTGGAATGCCGGTGTGTTTACTGGTTTTATCTGGACACCAGCAACAGGAACCTTGATTTAGTTGTCTCCGTGTTCTTGATGGCTCTCCAGGGCCAGCCTCCTGCAAACCCACACAGGTACTGCCTGCCTCCCCTGGCATCCTCTGTCCGGTGCCTCCAACTTCTGTACTCTGTGGTCTCTGTTGTGCCCTGCTTCCCGCAAGGCTTAGAGAACAGGAGAGACGGGATGTCCCCAACGTTGTATAACACCGGTCTCAGCACACCTGCTATGACACGGGCGCTTGTCTAGGCTGCTCTCGTGCACTAAACGAGTTCAGCCTGCCAAGTGACGTCCTCTGCTCGATCCCCCCAACTTTCTGAACCCGAGTGAAGGCGTTCTCTTAAGAGAACATGAGGAACATCACAAAGGGAGCAAATTCATTCCATGAGTTCAGTAGAAAAGAAAAACAAACCTGACTATATTCCTCAGTTAGAGACATATAACCCTCCTCTGCAGACCCATGGCCAACCCCAAGTCCCTGGCAGGGGCAGGGGTCTCTTCACCATTCCTCAGCTCACTTTCCTGACCACACACTCGCGCTGAGCAGGGGCGCTGGGTCAGTGTCCATCTCAGGCCCTTCTCGGACTCCCTCACACGGAACAGATGGCCGCAGAGATTGCGTAACAGTGTTAACAAAGCGTTCCCAGGGGTGGTGAAATGAAGGGAGCTACGGAGAGATTAAGGGAATAACCCATTGACAATCGTGTGTTTGCCAGCGTGGGATTTGAGAGGATGGTGATCTATATCAGCGAACGAAAAGAGGAGCTAAATCCCCAATCTCCTGGCCTGTCTGTCTGCGGTTCCGTTCAGTCCTCTTACACGGGCAGCGTGACGAGGAGGATGGATGGCTCTGCCCTCTCCAGGATCCGGCAGGCGGGTCTGTGCCCAGGGGCCCCTCCGTGTAGGAGCAGAATGCCAGGCCCAGGAGCAGGTCCTTGAGCCTCATGATGATGATGGGGGGAACGGTCAAGGTTCACACAGGCGCTAGACGGAGACTTGCCACAAAGAGAGGCAACTTACAGAAGAAGCCATTAAATCTCCGACCGGTCAACAGCTGGCTGGACACCTTGAAAAGGACCTTATGCAGTAACGGGACTCTTGGGGAAACTGCTTCAGCTGGTTGGAAGGCAAGCGGCCTAGAAAGGTGAGAGATGACCGTGGACCAGCAACTGTGCTTTCTCCTTTCCCCCTCATAACAATTCCATGAGGCAGGCGCAGCTGTTTTCGTGCCCACTCCACAGAGGGCGACTGAGGTACAGAGGACTGTCGGAGCTGGGCTCACGGTGCTACCAGGGGGTGGGGCCCAGGTTTATCAGCAGTTTGGGGCCAGAGTCTCCGTCTTCCTGCCAGTCACCAGAGAGCAGTTTCCCTCCGTGGGAGATCTGTGAAGCGGAAAGCTAATACTTTCTAGAACGACCATTTATCGTGATTTAAAAATAAATTTAATTCCATTTCTCACTTGTCTGACCCACCATTTTAGTGAAGAGTTGATCTTGCAAACTAAGGTGATTTTTGGATACACTATTTTATAGTTGGTAACACACCACTGTATTTTCTGATTTGTCGATGGCAGGCGTATATTTCCATAGAAATGTCACTGTTCTAAGGCCAGGAGAAAAATCAACAACTCACAGAACCTTAATTCCAGGGAACTTTCATTTGTTCACTGGTATAATAGATCCTTATCTTAATAAAGCAGATCAAAAATTCATCTTCTTTCATGCAAGACTAATATCCTGGGAAGATTAAGAAAATCAGGCGAATCAGACCAATTTATTTTCGGTCACACAATTATATAGTGCCTAATATATAGCAGCCACTGCACTAAGTGTTTGATAATTAAATGATTGAATTGTCATGAGACAGGTTTGATTCTCATTTCTAGTTCACAGTGAGGGAACTGAGGCACAGAGAGGCTCAGTGACTTGTCTGAGGTCACACAGCCAACGTAAGTGTGAGAGGCTATACTCTGAACCAAATATGTGCTTAACCAGTGCGCTTGGAGGTCTTAGGCCCCAGCAGCTTCTAACTACACAGCTGAGGCTGCCGCTGTCCTACCACAGTGCTGTTGGATTAAACGCTTGCCTGGAGTTCACAAAATAAGACCGGCAGGCTCCTCTGTCCCTGACTGCACACACATGTATCCATGACTACCCCAGGTATCCTGTATTTTACAATCTCTCACCAATACAGTGAGTCTTCACTTATTATTGTCGATAGGTTCTGTAATGTTCAGCGAAACGAGGTATAACTAAGCCAATTTTACCATAGGCTAGTTGATATAAACAAGAGTTAAGTTTCTGTGACATTTCAGCAATGTTGTAACAAAACGATGTTGATTGAAATAACATTATTCCAGGACCTGCTGTAATAGCCAAACTGCATCACTTTCATTCGTTAAAAACTACCCGATGCACTCTGATTTTTTTTTTTTTAAAGACTACGTTAGGACTGGGTCTCTTTACATCACAGAAACAACCTCAAAACAAACAAACAAAAAAATAGGTGCCAGTGTCTGGGTGGTGTTTTGAAAAATGAGGAGAACTTGGCATGTTCACGAGGGTGTTTTCCCAGAATGCATCTTGTTGCCTTGAACAGACACACACCCCAGAAGTGAATCTGGTTCTGCAGTTGATAAAAATTATTGTCACTAGGGAGGAGCACTAATAAAATTAGGTTTAAGCTCTTGTTACTGCTTTGATGAGGCTACTTTTTCATCCCACCCAGATTTGTGTGCTGATGAAATCCCACTGAATAAAACATTGGCTTCTTGTTCCTGGACCACTGGGTTGGAAGCCTGGGTTGATCCTGCCTTAGAAATGTGTGTTTGTGAGGAATTCAGTCTTAAATTGATGGGTAAAAATATATTTTAACCCTTCATTATCTAGGTTCTTCTTATACTCAATGTCTGTTACTTTTTTCCCCCTGGTCTTAATGATATATAAGGATAACCACGGCCTGAAGTTTCAGTAATATCCTGTGTTTTAAGGTGGTGTTAATCCATCACTACTTTCCCTCTAGAATCCACCCCAAACCAAATTCAGCAAATGTTATTTGGGCCTCCAGAGTCTCTGCCATCATATTTCTCTCTCTTTCCTCCTAAATCCTCATCAAGAAGAGATCATTTTAGATAAAAACGCATCTTCATGAGACTAAAAATAAGGTGGTTTTCCCATCAGGAGGAAGATTCTGATGAATATCCCCAGGCCTTCCTTCTTTGCAAAATAAAAGTTAATGCTCTCAGACACTTTCTTTCCCATTCTTTGCAGATGGTTATTTTATTTTATGGTCATTCAATTTCATTCTTGACAATTTGAAACAGTTTTCTCCCTCTTCCCTCACAAATGCATTTAGGAACTTTCATTTTATAAAAATTCCCAATACTCTAAAAACAGAGGGTGCTTCTGTTATCACTCCCATGCTTTTACACAGACATCCAAGTGACCAGGGAGCCTCCTATGGTCACTGGAATGCACCATAAGAGACGCAGTACGGCACCACGTTTCCTGGTAAGTAGGCATTCTAGCCATGACCAGTGTGGCTCAGTTGGTTGGGTGTCATCCCAGAGAGCAAAAGGTTGATGGTTTGACTCCCATTCAGGGCACATACCTGAGTTGTGGGTTTGTTCCTTAGCCAGGGTGTGTGCGGAAACAACCAATTGCTGTTTCTCTCATCAGTGTCTCTCCCCCTCTTTCTTCTTCCCGTACTTCCACTTCCATTATCTACAGGCTGACGCTTCTATGTGTCACTGTTTCACTGCCAGCCACTTCCCTGGTTCTCTGCGGGCTCTCGTGGCTCCCTTAGGAGTTCCTAGACCCCAGAGGGTCGGGACAACGCCCTCGCTGTCTTTGCATGCTCAGAATGCTGTGGAATGCATGCTGAACGGGTCCTTGACTGACGGATTCAAACACTCTTCATCTCTTTACAGCGAAATACGGCAGCAAGATGGTCTTGCCAGTGCCAGTTGATCATTAAGCATCCCTCCCGCTGATGAAACAAAATATGACCAGAGGAGAAGGGTCTGGTGGAGGCCACGCCCACACATTCCAGAGCCTGGGCTCCAACAGGCACAGGAGCGTGGAGGGCTCACCATCACACGGCCCAGGAGACTCTCCCTCTTGTGTTTAAAAATACACCTGTTTGGCTTCATTCTGGCTGCTCCTCCTCCCAGCTCCCCATGAGTCACGGAAGAAGCCTCCCCATTAGAAGCCCCCCCCCCACACACAGATTGGCTTCCTTTGTATTTTCGAGATGAGTCAGGAAACATGACTCACTGTTCACTCCTATGACAAAAAGAATGCACTCTCCTTTCCTTTTCATTATCAACATTTTGTGGGCTCCCTTGGCCTTTCGGAAATGTCTCAGGGAGCCAGGGAGGGAAAACGCAGGGGGAAGCTGGAGTGCTGGCATTATTTATTTTTAACAAGTTTCTCTATTTAAAGCACCTTTCATCTGAGCAGCATAGCTACTTCAGAGGCCTGACATCTGATGCTCACAGTACTCCCAGGAGGCCATCACAGGCTGCTGTTGCTCTCTTTTCTCAGGGATGGGGATGGGGAGGGCTCAGTGGAGGTAAAGACACCACTCAATATCCCCCCGAGGGGTTGGCACTTCAGGCTGGTCTCCCTGAGCTGCTGTTGATAAACAGCTGGGTGGACATTCCTTCTTGGTTACAATACTCACATGTTTGGCCGCAGAGGACAGTGGCCAAGGAGTGGGCAGGAAGCCAGGTGAGAAGACAACTAAAGGACTGCAGTCTTCCATATGTCACCTGGGGTGCTCAGGACCTGCCAGCGGGGGAACTCTTAGGCTCCATGACAGTTACAAACAACAGTGGTTAGTTCCCCTCGTTCCATTCAAGAACACATCTGGAGTGGCTCCCTAAAGAGAAGCCGGCACAGACTCTGCCCAGAGGAGCAGCAGAAGAAAGCACAGCGAGGCGCGGGCCACCGAGGAAGAACATGCACAGGGTGATGAGTAGTGCAGGACAAGGACTGGTGCGTTTTTTCAGAGTCATTGGCACTGGAAGTGGACCCAAGGCTGGGCTGCATCGAATTCATAGTTCTAAATGTGTTTTTCTTTCAGAACAATTTCCCAGTGGGGCTCACTTCAAATCCCATGTATATTCAGACTCCAAACTCCATAAGCAATGTCTCTTGGAAGCCATTTAAACATGAGTGAATCTGCCTGCAAGGGCTCAGCTCCTGCACGCGGCTCCGCCAGAAGCTGGCTCGCAGTGGCTGAGGAATGAAACAGAGCAGGGACTCACAGTCCAGCGAGCTTGCTTTCCAGGGCACCCTGGCGCCGTGAACGCTGCCTCCGCTCGAAGAGAAGGCGATAAAAATACTTGCCACCCACTTACCTCACAGGCACATGGCAGGGATGGATCATGCCCAGAGCGCTTTGCACTGGGGAGGAGGAAAGCGCTCTGTGACAGCAAAGCTTTGTTTTCACGAATGTTGGGTGAAAATGAAGCAAAAACAATGCCCAGGACATGTGTTTAGGGGGGCAAAACCCCACATACACTAGATTACGACTTTGGAGCAAGTCAGCATTCCACAGTCAAGGCCTGAATGTCCCTTCCCAGGAAGCAGGGACCCAATGACCCAGAGAATGTGGGAATCTATGGAGAAATGAGGCCAATGCCGTGTCTTTGATGAAAGGGGTTTCTGATGAGAACGCAGAATTTGAAAAAGGAATTGCAAGGCAATGTGTCCCATGATGAGGCATTGGGGACAGAATACTGGAGGCCAAGATAATCAGAATAGATTGAGTCTTAAAAAGCCAGCAAGAGGGATGCAGGCCCGCTCCCCAGTAGGGGGTGCGGGAGAGGCAACCACACATTGGTGGTCTCTCTCTTTCTCCCTCCCTTCCCCTCTCTCTAAAAATAAATAAATAAAATCTTAATGTGGACAACTGGACTTGAACAACAATAATAATAATAAATAAAAAACCAGGAAGAGAACACAAAGAGGCTACGGAGAGCACTGTGCCCGGGGCAGAAAGGGGTAGGCGGTAGTCCAGAGTCCTCAGCGATGCAGAAAAAGACAACAGCAGATAAAGGAGCGGGGTAAGCAGTGAATAGTTCTGTGACTTCGACCGACCACAGCACTAAGGAGAAGAAAGAAATTAGACCGTTAGAAGGCTTAAGTAACAGTCCATGCTCTGGTACAAAAGAGACATATGTTTTCTGGGTGAATTACTTCATTTCTCACAATCTCACGCAGCTGAGAGAATCAAAGGAGAAAAAAAATGTATAAAAAATACCTTCAAAGATGTTCTGGTTTTATAAAAATGTCAGGGATGAGGATAACTGAGCTGAGCTGAGCTCAGGGGAGGATGAAAAATCAGAAGGAAGTCCACAACGGAGAGAGATGCATTTTTGGCTGTAAAATGTTTCCTTCTTTTTAAAATAGATACAAGACACTGGAGTTTGGAGAGATACTTCTGGAAAGGATCTAGTGACCCAGAAGTGATATACACCAGGGGTTGGACTTCCATAATAGAGAAATAGTCAAAACAGATTTTTAACAAATGGAATGTGGAAGAGAAGATAAAAGAAACAGAGATCACTTCGAGGGCCTAGGTGTGCAGAAACCGTCGGAGGACACAGTGGCCAGTATAAACGAGAAGTTGGGTCAAGGAAGGAAGGCAGTCAAACAGTGAGGAGTGAGGGCTTTGCTGGTGAGAAGTACCAGTCGGGCCATGATGGAAGAAAAGCTAGGCTTTTAATAAAATGATAGAATGGAGGTCTGAAAATTTATTTGTGGAATTTTCTGTATCCCCTAGTTAATCTCACAGCAAATGAAAAGGCAACTCTCCAGTGGAAAGGGAGTAGAATATGCCATTTCATGTTTTACTGAAAGAAAATTTGCAATGAAGAGGTTTTTCAGGGGAATGGGTTTGCAGCCAACAGCTCCTGTGCGTGAGGTGGGAGACTCACACGTGTTTTTCTGTTACTTTTAATAACCTTTAAAGTTGTTGTTTTTATTCCAGGTTGATATTTATATTCGTATTTTTTCCCCAATTCAACCAAAAAATCTGATCAGCTATTCTTCCATTGGGGGCCGGCCAATTCTGTCCCCAACACTGACGGCAGAGGAGGCTGAATGATAACTGAGCTGCCACCTGGGAAGACACACGGTTTCCTATGGGGAGGATGCAGCGAGCGGCACTGGGAATCAGGCCATCGGAGAGCCTGGGCCAACTGGACACAGGTGTGCAGCCCCTGGCAAAGGACCCAATGATGACACAAGTGAGGCCAACTCTGTCCTCGAGAAAATCCAGATGGGGAGAAGGAGGGAGAGACTAGTGGGAAGTAACCATGTGGGACAGAAGCCACAGAAATCGGCCATTAGCCTGGATCCCCCACCAACCCCAAACCCAAGTCCCAGAAGGCAGAAGGCGGCAAACTCGGGCCACTTTCCAAGTACGTGAAAATAGACAAGAAAGCAGTAGTGGGAGCAACATTTTCAACCTCTGCTCCTCCCTCTCTCCACCCCTGTTATGTTCCAAATGTCTCCCTAGTTCTCATGCAGAAAACAGAAACACTCACTAACTAGCCAGGTCACTTTCAAAGGGTTTTCGTTTGTATGTTTGTCTGTTTTTGCTTTAAGAGATCACCATGTTGTGAGTGAATGGATGATGCTGAAATGCACACACAGATGCATTCGTTCATCTATGGCCCCTCCAGGGGTTCATGCTGAAGAAGAGAACTATGGGAATTATGGGAAAGTCAACCTGCTTGAAAGAAATTGACTGGAGTCTGCAATCAAGAATATGTGTTTGCAGAGGAGGTGGTCCCGATTGATTTAACATATAATGCTTGGTGGACCCATGTTCTCTGCCCACTACCCCTTATTCTCCTGGAAAATAATATTAACTGTCCTACATGGCCTTATGCTTTTCTTTTTTCTTTTTTTAAAAAATTCTAGAAGGGATTTCTTTTCTCTTTTTGAAACTTTTTTCAATTACCTTTGACCTTCAATATTACGTTAGTTTCAGGTATATAGCAGTGATTAGACACTTATGCAATTTACAAAGTGTTCTCCCTGATATTTCCAGTACCAACCTGGCCCCATACAAAGTAATTACAATATTACTGACTGTATTCCCTACGCTGTACTTTACAGCCCCGTGACTATTTTGTAACTGCACATTTGTACTCCTTAATTTCTACACCTTTCTCAACCAGTCCTCCAATCCCCTTCCCCTCTGGCAGCCACCAGTCTGTTCTCTGTGTCTGAGTCTGTTTCTGTTTTGTTGTTCACTTAGTTTGATTTTAGGTTCCACACAGAAGCGGAGGCGGGCCCTGTGCTTCATCAATCAGGGAGCCACACAGAGACGGCCTCAAGGGAAGCAAAAGAAAAGGCGCCTGAGGCATCCGCCCTGGAACTCCACCCCGGCTGCTGGCTGTCATGCCTTGGCTCCTCGGAACAATGTCTCTTATTTTAATAGAAACCTCGTGGAGGCAATGAAATAATGAGTCCAGGCCAGCGACCCAAAGGATGCTCGTGATATTTTGGGATGGACTTTCTGGTCTCCCTTAACTCTTACCATTAAAATTGTTACTTTCTCTGAATATTCTACGCTTCATTGATTTGAAATCTCAGCCCCAGAGGCCAGAAATGAAAAGGTATGACAAGTTTCTTCCTTGGCGACTGTTTTTCTTCTAACATTACTTTTCCAAACGCAGGATACTCTGAGATTCATTTTTATTTTTCTTCAAAGGATTAGAAAAAGCTCTGTGCAAGGCTTAGTGAAGCCAGGGACTGCTGCTATAAATAAATTAGTTTGCAAGGACAGCCACATGGGCTCACAGAGGCTCACCGGGTGGGTAGCCCCTCATGTCCCGTCTTCACCAACGGGTGAGATGTAGCGATTCTGACAGGCCACGGGTCTGAGGTACAGTGGTTTGTTTTGTTTCAAACTCTGATGTTCTTTCTCTGATAAGAGCCATGTCCCCTGCTTCCTCCCAGGTGTTTCCTTGGCTCTCGGTCTGTAGGTCATGCAGAAGAGGAGGGTGGGTCCATTTCTACTCTAGCTGGATTCCCTCCACGAGTCCTTGCTCTGGGTCCAGCCAACGTGGGCGGGAAAGGTAGTTAACAAACTGTGTCTCAGCCCCTTTTTGACATAAAATCAGAGAGAAGATTCATCACTGCAGTTTTACTTAATACTGACCTAGCAATGAGGGGAATCGAAATGCTGTGTCAGGCTATGCTGACTTTCCCAAGTCAAGAGGCACCATCATAAATACATCAGAATTAGAAGAGCACAAAGACTCCTCAGCATCCCTGATGTGCAAGCAGGAGGGCAGATGCACCCCGGTGGTCCCTGTGCTCTTCCCTGATGGGGAGGCTCCTCCCCCCACATCCATTCCAGCTGATTCTAGTTCAGCTTGTACCCAATGCTCCCTCCAAACCAGCGGCAACCAGCACTTACAACCCACATGATTTACTTGGATAAATGAAGTGTTTTATTTGACTTACTTGTTGACCTGCATTTATCACCTCTCCATATATGATCGATATACTGTTGATTTAAGATGAAATGTAGACCCCAATCCAGAATTACTAAAACCTGCAAAGACTTACAATTTTTATTTTACTAAGGAAAGATGTTACATTATAGTGCTGTCCAGCAGAGCTTCCTACGGTAATAGAAATGTGTGTGGGCACACGTGTGTGTGTGTGTGTGTGCGTGCGTGTGGCTACTGAGCAACTGGCATGCAGCTGGTATGACTAAGGAACTGAAATTTTAAATTTTATTTATTTCTATTTAATTCAAATGTAAACATCCAGAGGTGGCTCATAGCTAACATCCTGGACGATATGGTTTTCAAAAGGTGGGCATTCAATTCAGACGTCTACTACCAGAAAGAAACTACTCACAAAGTCCCAAACTGGAGCCAACTAATAATCTGAGATCATTTTACTCATCGGGACCCCTTTTGGCACAGGTTAAACAGGTGGCTTTGTTAAAGACAAGACTAGCTGAGATACTGCACAAATAGTTCTTTTTTTTTCTTTTTTTCCCGAGAGAGAGATTTGCTGTTCCACTTACTTATGCATTCACCGGCTGATTTTTGTACGTGCCCTGACTAGAGATCAAAGCCACAACCTTAGCCTATCAGGTTGACACTCTAACCAACTGAGTTACCCAGCCAGGGCCGCGCACATATCAACAGTTCTCACATATTAGGTCTTCTGATTCTCCACCAACAGACGTGAGCCGCGTGGAAAGCATTCAGCATCATTACAACAACATCATTAACTGATACAGAAGTAGCAAACCTGTAAACACCTGGCTGCTCTCAGCACATGCCCGATGTGATAGGAAATACTCTAAGAGTGGCAACTGTCCCCTCCTCCCCAAGACAGGACTTCACTGATAGTGGGCCCTGGAAGGAACAGAGCCAGTCACAGACTGTAAGTAGTATACGTTTCTCACACGATGTCACCACCGGTCAGTGCATTTCTCTATCAGTATAGGAGGACTAGGACATTATACAGCCCAGCCATCAGCCAAAACATGTGGGGCATAAGAAATAGATGCTGTGCCTCCCTTATGTTTAGGGCTTTAAGACTGTATGTAAGTCTAAAGGCTATTTGGGAAGAGGAAGTCGGGAAGGCCAGAGAAAAGCATAGCACATATAATAGGAAGTGTCAACGTTCTTCACAGGAAAGGAAATAAGGAAAACCAAGTCCAGGTTACTTGTTGTATGACCTTGGCTGTGCCTATAACGTCTTAGGAGAAAGAAACAATATGAAGACTAATGTTACCATTTGTCATTTGATAGCCATAAGCCTGACAACATGAAGGCCTTATTCATCATGGACACGCTATAGGCCCTAAAAATTTGCAAGGCAGAGTTCAAGCAGGAAGGTCTTTGTCGGCCTTGCTGATCCACTGTGGACTCCTGAGTTCCCATCAGATAGTAGTGGTCTCCACGTGGCAAAGGGAGTGGCAAAGTTTCGGGAGGGGGGTCCAAAAAGGCTTCTATTTCTGGCTTAGAGAAGACACATACACACTTGTAAGGTTTGAGTGTGTCTGTAGATGGACAGACAGATAGGTACATGTTGTTTTATCTGTGTCCAATTTCTCCCCGCCAAATCCTCAGCTAGAGGGAGGGAGGCATTATTTGAAAAGCCCTGCAAAGGAGACAAAGGGATGAGTTTCTGACTTAAGGTTGAATGAAGTACTAGTCAAAGAAAGGAGGGTAAAATATGAGTATCAAGCTATGCACAACAGTGACCTCGGCCACAGGAACACACAGAGCAGCCACTCACCCTGGTCCACGTGCCGGACCGAGCAGTTGTCGGTCGAGTTGCCCTGAAGTGGTCCCAGGTGGTCCTCATTTTGTTTTCTAGCCTGATGAACACTTGTAGCTAATTACACTTTTGAAAATAAAGCAATTCATGATTTGCATTTCACAAAATATGTAACTGCTTTCACATCTTCTCGATAGCTCTATTTTGTTCCAGGAGAGAGTTATATGTTCACGGGGACTTTGAGTTTCGTATTTTATCTTCCATTTCACTGCAAATGCACACTCAGGGCCGGGTGGTTTTGTAAACCCAGTTTATTTGGGGCAGTATTGGAGGAATGCATCGGAAGTTTCCGTACTAACCCCATTTCCACTGCCAGGCATGGACGCCTCTGAATCACAGGCTGATTTCTTCCTTCCTCGGGTTTATCAGGAGGAGCTCAGTGGCCGGAGCTCAATGGTCCAAGCAGAGCTGCTCAGTTGCCGTGTTGGTGATATTAAGATTACAGCCCGATGCCTTTGGGCCCAGCACGCTGTCATTCCAGGCAGCGATGTACAAAAAGATGCAGGTGACATGGGGAGAAGCCAGAGCAAACCTATCACAAGTGATCACAAGTTCAAATCCGAACTCTGAGACATCCTTGTTCTGCTCTTCCCCCCACCCCACACCCAGTGCAATGGCTCGACACAGAGTGGTCTCCCAGGGAGGTTCATGGGACGGAAAAGGAGCATGAGGTCAGAAGCCCAGGAGATCTGAATCGAGTGCGGATGTTGGTCTCATTAATGGCAAGACACATAACGCACGGACACAAAATGTTATTAATAGCGAGCACTGGGTGCAGGGTCTGTGGGGACTCTTTGCATTTTTCTGTAAATTTAAAACTGCACTAAAAATAAAGTTCACTGAAGAAAATTTAGTGGTACCAGAGGCTAAAATTTTGCATTGTCTACTGACAGCCCCCAAGTTAGGCATTTCTTTATTGTGAAATAACTTCTTTCTTTTGATAAGATGGTACACATAGTGTTTCAAGTCACAAGAGTACAAAGCTCTTTTCAAAAGTGCTTTTTATTTCCTCGCTAACTGCTTTTGCTCTGCAGCAATTTCCCTGTCCTTTATTCTCTATTAAATCTTAAAAATACCACGTGTTTGAACTTGAGAGGAGGAAGAGTTATTTATATATTTATGTAGTGCCTCATCCCACAGAGGAATTAAGAAAAAAGGAAATAGTTATATAAAGTCTTCTTTCTCCCCAATTCCCTAAAATAGTCGAGGATTACGAAATAGTCTATATTTCCATGATAGAAAGTGTATTTCATGCAATACTTCAGAGTTAACAAAGCACATCCCCTATATTATCATGCATTAGGTAGCTACTGTGAGGTCTAGAATTGTTCCTATTTTAGAGACAAGGAAAAAGAAATGAAGAAAACCCTCCCATGCCATGCAGGGCTGTCTGCTCCCTGCTGGCGCCATGACCTCCACCACCCTGCTGGCCTGGGGCCACTGCTGTCACGCAAAAGACAGCCTTCCATGGATGAAGCCCAGAGAGGCATCTTGTCAAATCCAAAATCAATCCTCAGTTAGTAATCACGGCACACACACACTCCCTCCCTGCTTCCGAAACATAAATGTCAAGAGCTACCTCGCTCTTTCACTGTCGCCTAAAATACACTTTACCTGTCTCCTTTTAAAATATAGAGTATGTATAACTGCCTAGCAATTAGACACAATTTTAACAGACTAACTGAAGGTCAGCCTTTGAAAGAGAGAAAACTGCTTTTACACGTATGCGCGAGACATCAGAACCATCCCAAACGACTCTGCCAGAAACGTCAAACCTTCTTCGTCTTTTCACCACGAGGAATCCCAAGACATCAGCACCTACTAATGTGCGAAAAAAGGGCCCAGGCCTTTGTCCAGCCGCCTCCTTGGTGGAAAATGACTGCCTGTGGGCGTCCAACTAGGAGCTGCGTCCAGGGTTCAGAGCAGCGAGGGAGGAACCCCAGTGCGGCTGCTCTCATTAGAGCAGGAGTTTCGGTCGGCTCTTTTGATAGTTTATCATCATCGATGAGTCAAGTGGGGGAATGAGAATGATGAAAACAAGACAAAACAAAAAATCAAAGCATGAGACACATCAAAGACTGAGGCAAAGGCCTGCACTTGACCCCAACACTCTGAAACTCACGGAGAGATCAAGGCCAAGGCAACAATATGGACCTTGCGTGAGATTTTGATAGATCTAGAGGGGAGATCTTTGCGAGATCAAGGGCATTAGTCTCTGGAGCAAAATAACAGCGGGTAGAAATTCATGTTCTGGTTTCTTAAAGGGAACTGGGCACTCTCTGAGCCACCCCAGCGCAACGCACAGAGGCCTTTTCAGGATCTACAGCTTGTGGGAGAGACAGGGGGATGTGGGAAACCACTCAGCATGGGCTCACTAATGAAACAGAAATCCCCCCTCTATGTGTATGAGTCCCCCATAAAGAAATGATCACTTTGCAGCAATCACACATTGCACTTAACACAACAGCCTGGACAATCCATCTTCACTAGATGTGTCTTTAAGTAACAAAGTAGAAAGAGAAAGTGCTGAGCCACATGAGTGAATGTCCAGAGGGACAGGCTAAGGGGGGATCCGTTTTTGCATCCAGCCTCTAGCACTTGGTCTGTAAAACATGTTTGCTGAATACCAATGACCTGGTATTTCACTTTATAGCCAACTGAACAAAGTAACTTGTTAACACAGAAATAGCTCATTAATCAGCGTACCTGCTATCACAGAATTGTCTTCTTTCTATATATCTGATTTTTGCTGTCTTATACAAGCTTTTCAACACAAAACCAGGAGAGCTGGTCTGGCCACAGAAGGGGGTCCATGTTCCGTAATGGACAAGAAGGCCTGCTTGGCCCCAGTGCAGCTGGGTATCTTTTGGCTTGTGAGCCCTTGAGATGTATAAGGAATACAGAGTAGAACAAATGCCCAGAGAGGGGACGCAGCTACCCTTGAGGGACCAGGGCAGCAACGATAGTCAAGGGTCTTCCACCAGTTGGAAAACTCTGTCTGCCCCACAGCTGCGAACGCCGCTTGACACGGTCGTCCAGCCTGTTCCAGTTAAGTGCCCCAAATATAACCATGCCTGACCACCACGTATGCATCTGAGCTGGTTCCAAGCTAAACGGAAACATACCCTGTGTGTGAGCTGGAGAGACTTTCCTAAATAAACTAGATGAACTTTAATGCTTAAGCTCGAAGTATCCATCTGTCACCAAGAGGTCCTTCTGCATTCAGTTGAACCTCTCAGGGAAGTGTTCCCAGGAAAGCGGGTCATACCAACCTTCTCTCTTCCCCTGTCCTCTTCATGCGGGAGAAGTGATTTTTAAAAAGCTAACTTAAAATATGAGAACCTTGCTTTCTTTGATCAGAAGTCACCATCTTAAATAATTACTATAGCAGTTGATCTGAAAAGTCCTTTTATTTTATCACAAATCATTGGTTTTGCCTTGGGGAACTAAATCCTCACAGCTTGAGATTTGTGATAGAAAGTTTTCCTGATTTAGCCCCAGGTTTCTCAACCTCAGTTGAGATTTGGGGCAGTGTGCTTCTTTGTTGAGAGAGGGGCGTCCTGTGCATGGAAGGGTGCTTAGCAGCATCCCTGGCCTGGACTCATCAGATGCCAGGAGCACCTCCCACAGGCTGTGACCACCCAAAATGTCTCCAGACATCGCCAAATGTGCCCTGAGATACAAAACCAATCCTGGCCAAGAGCCTCTGATTTAGCCATTAAAACCTAGCAACAACGTCAGCAACAACAAAAACAACCACTTTATTGTAATTACATACTTACAAATGCATTTCCTTAAATTGTAAAACTAAAATCATGTATCTGTGTTGCAGTAACTGATTTTAATTCTTTTATAAGGGGGTAAGTAAAAGAAAAAGCAGTGTCCTGTGCACTTGCGCAAAACCCCACTGTTACCAGACAGGCTGAGACTACTCCCCCTGCCGCGTCAGAGAGGGGGAGCCAGTGTCTTGTGGTCCATCCCCCACACAGTTCACACACTAAAGAAATGAGTACGAGCACCTGTATCTTCAAGGTGTTACAGAAAGACTTATTTGCACGTGTTTCAAAATATTTCATGAGACAATCATCAATCAAAGTGATTCCTGTATAAGTCCTTGACCATTTTTTTAATCCTCGCCCAAGGACACATTTACTGATGTGAGAGGGAGAGACAGAGAGAAACACTGACGTGAGAGAAAAACATCACTGACTGGGGATTGAACCTGAAACCTAGATACGTGCAGTGCCCAAGGATCAACCCGCAACCTTTTGTTGTACAGGAAGACGCTCCAATTAATGGAGCCCCCCAGCCAGGGCGGTTCTTTAATGTTTTCAAGGTGTTTTCCCATGCATTGTGTCACTTTAGACTCACAGAGCCACTGTTTTTCATAAGATTGTAAACAGAACATAAAGAGTGACCTGCTGGGATAAGCTCAGATGACCTAGAGAGCCTGCGTCCACTGAAAGGGCTTGAATCATACTTCTTGATGTGGGCACTTCTTCCCTCCTCCACGGATGTGAGAAGAGGGTGGACAAGACTGTTCTCAACAAGCCTCGTGGACGCGATGTGGTCAGACAGACCCGCTGGGAAGCAAGCACTTCCTTGCTATTCTTCTTTAGCCCCCTGATTTATTCATAACTGGTACAAGCTACAATCCTTTAATTTGTTTTGGACTTGCTTGCTCTGTTTCCCCATTGGAATGCCGGTGTTTAAGGTGGGGAACGCCACATTTGTCTTGTTAACAGATAAACACTAAGCACCTACTGTACAACTGAGAACAGCTGGCACTCGGTGCGTATGTACTGAATGAGCTAGAAACGTAAATGCGGGATCAGCACTGGGGTGGGTGGGGAAGCTCCCTGAAGCCTGAACACTCTCCCCGAAGGGTCCCCGGCTCAGCTGCCTGACAAGGATTCTCCTCTGACATCCCCTCCCACCCCCATGGAAAGACCACTCTGATGCAGAAAGAATTCAGCTGGTAGCCTGTTTTCAGTAGTTAAGACCTGGGGCATGCTCAACAGCCTTCTTTGTGCAAGTCTGCTCTCCCACCCTAAAAGAACCAGGTGTCGGGGTGCTAATGGCGCAGGCCTGCCCTGCCTTCCTTGATGAGCTTGGGAATTCTGTCTGATTTGCAACTACCCACTTGCAGAACTGCATTAGCTGATTTGTCTCCAGCTCAGCCCAGAGAAGGGGTGAAGAGAGAGGGGCTTATTGAGGGAACATAATCAAGTCCATTTCCTTTATTACAGTTTTGGGGGAAGAAACACATCCTGAAATGGTCAGATTTGCTCTCACAGGGCTTCTCCCAGGCTCTGAACTTTCAAACTGAAGACTGAATTCTTCCCTCCCTCACCACAACCACCAAGTCCCCCACTTCCAATGACTAGCAATGAGCGGAGCTTTCTCTAAGCTACGGATCCTCCTAGATATTTTACATAAATTATCCCAGTTTTCCCCACAACAACCCTAGGACGAGACCTTCTTCTCTCTTCTTAGGGATAAGGAAACTGAGATGCAAAGGTATTGAATCGCTTGCCCAGGGCCAGCCTCCTATACACTGTAAGGCAATGGGAATCTGAGCCCAAGACCTCTTGTCCTCAGTGCCTGGGCTGTTGGGGAATACCACCTTTCACCATTAAAAAAATAACAGCTTTCCTGAGATACAGTTTACATACCCAAAACTTCACCCATTTACAAGTGATAAATCAATGTCTTTCGGTGTCCTCACGGAGTTGTGCAACCCTCATCACAATAGTTTCAGAACACTTCCTTCACCACAGAGTGCAACCTCACACCCACGAACATTCACTCTCCATTCCCCTTGTGGTTTTAAAGCTTATATTCCCACCTGCTATTTGCCTGGCCACTGAAAATGATTTTGCTTTCCTTGATCAAATTTCAGTTGAGAACCTCATCAATCCTTGCTTCTCCACATGGGTCTTTCTCCTGGGTGCCTGTCCTACTCTTTCCTCTAGGACGCCGAGGTCAGCCAAGAGCTTAGGTCAGCAGCCCTATTCGTCTCATCCAGTCACAGGATTCACAGGAAGCTGCCTGCTGGGGCCTCCTCTCAGAGGGACAGGGATCCACCATAAACTTTACTGAGAAGGAAGATGTGAGACTTGTTTGGCGGGAATAAAAACGTAGCTCCCAGTCCTCCTTCTTTAATAGTAACTTAACATAGCCTGAATGGGGAGGTGAGAAAAGAACCAGAACTTACTGTGCCCCTACTGTAACCTGAATGCCATACAGCAACTCTACAAGGTAGTTACTGTGACCTCTATTTGATCAAGTTCAAATAGACACCAAGTTCAGAGGCTGACTGACTTGAAGTGTTCTTATAATAGTGCCAGCTGTGCTTCCGTGGAACAAAGTCAAACATTTATTGCTGGTGTTCGGCCTGCCCAACGGAGTTAACTAGCACCCAGGGTGACGATTTAACCACACAAGGTGACAGAGGAGGGCCTAGGTTGCTCTAAGGGCTTTGGTCAGCATGGCCTGCCAGAACGGTGCAGTTTGCCGTGGGAATTTTTTCTGTGGCTTGTTCAGGTTCTTTCCTCTGGCCATTACACAGTGCTTGATTACATATGGCTTTCCTTCAGAGTGGATGTAAATAGCACCAAAATGTTTGAAAGAGCTGCAGTGCTAAAAAGGGGGGGGGGGAGGGGGATGAGAAATAGGCCTCGTCTACTTGGGCTCCTGAGCACCTTGGCTGAGAATAGCACTAAGAGCTTTTCATATGGACACCAGGACACCTTAGTGTTGGGGGATATTTTACTCAGGAAAAAGCTTTTAAAGAGAATTATTTCATAAATGGGCTGCCTCTTCAGTGACTCTTTCCAATTTGTATAATTTTTCTAAGACGAATAAGTCTAAACTCAAGCTTGACCAGGATGTTAACAGGCTCATCTAAATTTATATTTCAGTATAAATTCTTTCACCCTCAAAGCTCTTCATAGGAAATATTATTTAATCACAAAACCTCACTGGATGAATCTTGAAGATTAACTGTTTCGCTTGTTATATTTCTTAAAAACTTATTTTTTCCCTAGAATTTTTAAAGGGATTATTCCTTTCTTCTAAACTCACATGTATTATGGAAAGTGTTCACTGATTACATAATTGGGTGTAGCACTGATATATTAATTATAACCTGTGAACTTTGAATAAATCCTTTCCTCAAGGAGTTTTACCATTAAAATCTGGCTACATAATTTATGAATCTTAAGTGACTTGGCTTCTGTGCAGTTTTTTATGTAAGCTAATTATCATTAAATATCAAAGATTTTCAGGCTTCTCCTTCCATGTGCTTCATCCTCTTCTTTTCTATTAGTAGTTCTTTTTCCTACTTTTGAGAGTTCCAAGATCCTCTCACTTCAGCTCATTCCTACCTGCCTGTGGAGCCGAGCTCACAGGGGTCGGTCATTCCATGTCTGGGGAGATGCCCCACACAGGAGAACGGAAGCCCTTTCACTGCTAGTCCAATGGTGCCCTTCTCTTACCTTCGGAACATTACTCTCTGCTCTGCACAACCCAAGTTCATCAGATCCCTGCTTCTGTTGTCAAGACGTTCTGTCAAGTTTCCCTGTGGTGACCCCCACTCAAGGCTTTTTATTTCCCTGCAAGGCCATGTTAGCGTAAAGAATTGGTATCTGTAGCCACCCAAAACTGTACTTTGTATGAAGGAGGGATACCAAAAGTGTACAGAAAAAACTAGTCATTTCTATATTTAGTCTATCAGTGTCCTCACCAAACCCTGAACAGCCTCTTCCTCAGCCAGATTTCCACCTCACCCAATATTTGCCTTCATGTCTAAGTCTACTCAGAATCAATGAATATATACTGTGAGATGACTTTGCAAGAGGTAAGAAATGTCATGGTTTGATAGGTCATGAGGGACCTCTAAATGTCATGTTCCACCTACTGCAGCTGCCTACCCCAAATCTAAAATCCGTGGCATAATTCGTCCTCCATAATTCATCATCACTCACCTCCTTGAGAGGCTAGAGGAGCCGGGTCAAAGCAGGCTGGGTATTGGCTGGATATTAGAAAGGCAGGCAGAGTTACCAGAAGGCTTGATGTAAGGATGTGACCTGTATGGAGCCATAATACAAAGGCATATCTACAGGCAAGAGGCAAAAACCTGAAATATTTCAGGGTTGGGGGACGGGGTTAAGGCGAGTTAAGGCGAAGGTTAGCCTGCAAGGAGTCTGAAAGCAGCTGCCTTGGTTCAGCACCACGGAGAGCACCAACCGCAGCCAGGACCAGAACCCCCTCAATCCAAGGTTCCCTATTGATTGCTACCTGGTCTCCTCCACAGAGAGCGCCTGGACCCAGTGTCTGTGGTTTATGGAATGTTCAATACATGTCTTTGAGTGAGGTGGGTGTCGGGCAGAAATAACCCAGTTCTCCATTCTTCTATCCTTGGAGGTACTTTGTCAAGAGTATTCCTGTAAGGCCCTGCATTTCTAGGCATGGGAGAAATGCATTTTTAAAAATTTTTTCTTTATATTTACTATTGACACTATTACAGATGTCCTCATTTTCCACCCCTTTGCCTACCTCCACCCAGCCCTTGTCCTGCCCCCCTCTGGCCATTGCCACACTGTTATCTGTGTCCGTGGTTTATGTATACATGATCTTTGGCTAATCTCTTCACCTTCTTTCATCCAGTCCCGTCTCCCCTCTGACAGCTGTCGGTGTGTTCCATGTAGCCATGCCTCTGTTTCTATTTTGTTCATCAGTTTATTTTTTTAAAATGCCTTAATTAATAACAACCACAAAAGACTGTCACGTAATTTTGGTGAGACCAGAAGCAGCACCTCACAGCTCTGAAGAAGACCTCCATGTGTTCAACCACAGCAGCAAAAGGAACTGTTGCCTACTTTGCTAAAACTTCCACACTCATCGGCTCCAGTTTACCCCTAGAGGTTTATGCAGTAAGTCAAATACCTTTTTACTCAACAATCCTTGAAATACTTAAAGAAAGGTAATGTGTCTCTCAGCCTTCTCTCCTCAAGGCTAATTAATCATACCCCACTTCTTCCACTGGTGCTTAAAGGCATCATTAGTTTTTATATCTGTGCTTTTGTTTGACAAAGACAATCTTAAAACATGTACCCCAGAATTTCTCCTAGTATTCCTGGCCTGGTCTGAAGCAAGTGTATTTATCAGGGGACTGTTAGCTCCCTGCTTGCATCTGGAAACTACTTCTGTGAGTACAGCCTGGGAAGCCACTGGGTTTGCTTAACAACTACTTACCATGAGCATAGACTGATACTGCCGTCAACTCATATGGTCAGGTCCTTTCGCCAAAGTCTCTTCAGTTTTAAACTTGAACAATTGATTTCTAAAAACGCAAGGGCAGAATTTTTTCCAAGTAAAATGTATCTTGATATCTATCCCATGGTTTGGCCTACTGGGACATTTAAATGTCTTTAATGATAAAATGATCCTCTTGACTTGAGTATTCTGAAAAGTCTGACAAGGATGGTTTGCATGCCTTTATTCAGATTATGGATTCCAATCCTTAAAAAGATACAGCTAAGGACAGACTCATGCTTCCTCCAAGAACATGATTCTAAGAAATCCTTAAAACATGCCCTCATACTAGAAAGCAGATACACATGTCTAATTTATCATGTTAATACTTATGACAGAAAAAAAGTAATTTTTGGTAGAAATTAAATTTAGGAAACCCAAAATGGCTGCAAGTATTTGATATTTTCTTCTGTAAAATCAGAAATGAAGGATTTTTCAATAATCCATTTAATTTTCATCAGTAATAACACTTTTAAGAATCTACTTTTAAACACTGTGAAAATAAGAACATTCACCCTCAGCCCCTTGGCATACTCTGATTAACTGCCTGCCAGGAAGATGCATAAGAAATTGCCTCTGGTTTTGAATATCTGAGGAGAGAATTGGTTATGGGCACAAAAACTACTCTGCAAGGGAGGAAGACCCTACCGTAAATTAATATACAAAACTTCAAGGGGCCACTTTTACATTGAGCTTAGTAATAACAGGCAAAATGTGATAATAATTTATTAAATACTTTAAGGAAACCTTACAGGGTACTGTGAAAAAAAATTTTTTTAGTACTTTGTATAATCTCAATTCAAGTTAAATTTAAGAATTTTTGTCCATTCAGATTATGCTCAATGTATATGGAGGATTTGTATAATATGTATTATTTTATAGAATCAAAAGATTTCAAGATTGGCAATAAGTTTATTCAACCCCTCGCAAGCAAGCACACTTATGTTAATTCAAAGGAAGGCAGTGCTGGGTCCCAATCTCCAATTTCTGGCACCTCTCCCATCTTCATTGAAAACCTGCTAAAAAATTTCAATCCTGTTGCCTGTAAATGTGAAACAGACAAGCTTCTCTCATTCAAACATCTTCCCGGCCATTCATGCACATATTAGCATATGTATTCATTTCTTGTCTTAGCAATAATGCTACTGCTGACAGACAACAGGGCTGAGCCTATTCCATCTCCCGGGAACACATTCCGAAGGAGCTTATCACTGAGCTTCCCCACGGCACCCATGTCTCTCTGTCACCCAGAACAAAAGCCGTTGTGCCTCCTCCTGCAACATACAACACTGACCATTATGCGGAGCATGAGAAAATGGCTTCTGTGACCAGTGGACAAATCCTCAGAGACAGTAGCTAGAAACAAAGAGCCGGAGCGTCTATGGAAAAATCTTGTCCAAACGAAAAGCAGCAGAGTACACCACACACAACACAGGCGTTAAGGAGTTGGTGAGTTCCACCTCTACAATTTACTAGGTAAGGGAATTAAGGGAGGTTCATGTCCCTCTCTGAGCCTCATTTCTTCACCTTTTGGCAACTGATACTATGGAAGAAACCAAAGACTCCTCGACACACAGATGTAAAAATTTCAGGTACGGATGTACGCCCAGAATCAAAGCTTCAGCAGTCAAGAAACCTACTGCCTCTGTAGACTCACTGTCCAGATATTCTCCAAAGAACCAACAAAACATGGTCACTCACCGTCCATTTGTACGATCTGTCCCTTCCGGCTTTTGAATCAATTGCTCAAGGGGGTGTTAGTTGCAGCCCTCCCCCAAGTGGGATCTCCCATGGGTCCTGTCTCCTGCAACTTTGAGGGTAGGAAACTCTCTGAGGAGTATGCCTGCTCACCACAACTGTATTAATTCTTATGGTCCTGCTGTGCCCACACAACACTACTGCATGTGGTTGAGCAGCGCCCAATCCCAGGGGTGCCGTACTCACCGCAGGCCCTGTGAATGATATGCCCTACACTTGGCAAGTACCCAACCATATACACTGGGCCCTCACAGTCTTTCTCAGGGGCAATGCCTGCCCATAGCTTCGGATGGTGCAGAAGCCCTAGGTTTTCACCTTCGATTCCATGTAACCCATTAAGTTTTAACATTGATTGGAACCTTAATGAGGAATCAATTAATCACAAAGTATTTACGAACCATTGGTGCTTTGAAAGGAACAAGAGGAATGTAAAAGCACAATCCTGCCCAGAAAGAATTTATAATTTATAACAGTCTTGTTCCCCTTAATATTTCAGGAAGATCTTAGTGGTAATAAAACATGTGGGTGAATTCTTACACTTTGGAGAAAAGGTGATTTATAAACATGAGTTATTTTTATTGACGACAGAGCCCCAGCTGGCTCTTGGTGAGTTCCGGATACCCCAGAGGGAAGAAACGCAGTGATTAAGAAGCATTAGCAGCTGCAGTTTCTTCTAAGCGACTTTGGTGAGAGGAGCACCAGGCCAGGGCAAGCAGGGGCCACTGGTCCCACTAACTAGTTCCCAACCTAACTAGTTCTGGGGGCGCTATCTTTCAGCACTCCTGCTGAGACACCCTGATCAGGCCACACGCAGCTCCTGTGAGCCAAAAGCAAACTGTCCAAACTATCGCCCATCAGATGGAGTTCCAGTGCCTGCGAGGACACAAAACAGGACACCCTGCCCACCGACTGGGTCTATTTAACCTGTCAGTTTTCACATGCGGAAGGCTCTCAGGAAAGGGTCCACAAAAGAGATGCTTTTGTAGCCGTTATTCTTTGCAAGGCCTTTGTCCGTCCCCCTTTCAGATGTCTCCAAAATACAGAAACATCTACCCAGCCTGGTAACAGCCCCCGAGCCTGGCAAACTCAGAGCATCATTGGTGGGGGTTCGGGGGGCTAGTCTTAGCATCTGCACACACAGTTGCACGTGCACACCCATGCACACATGCGCACTCATGCACACAGCTGCAGGTACATGCATGCACGCACATATAGGGAACCATTCCACGCATGGGAAATGTAGCCCAGCCCCCACTCGGAAAAGCCAGTGGGGAGCGAGGTCTGGCAGGCAGGACCCACACCCATGGATAGGTTCTCTGATGGGGAATGGGGCCTGGATTGTACCTAGACTGCTATGAGGCTTGCTCTTGCTTAAGCTCCCTCACCCTGAATTGAGGCAGCAAATGTTTGCTGAGCATCTTTAACTTCCTAAAGTCTGTGCTAAACCTCCCAAGCATAGAATGTGACCAGTTCAGCCACTTTCCCCCTTGAGCTGTAACATCCTTCTCTTTGAAGTAATTAGCAGCATTCTGTCCTTTGTTGTCTGTAAAAGGTAACCACCTACAGTGAACCTGTGCATAGTAAATGAGGACCATCCTTGATGTAATGTGACCAGAAAAGCAACAAAAGCCTGTCCAGGCAGGGGTTGGACTCTCTCTTGGGCTCTCTCTGGCCCTTTTGCCCTCTCTCTCACTTACAGAGTGGCCATGCCGTCCCTTTTTCTCCACAGGATTTCTGTAGTCCGTATGTATTTGTCTATTGCTGCCACAACACAGGATCCTGCTGGCCTTGATCTGCATCACACATGTGCCCACAATGAGCTGCCCTCTGTGGCTATTAATGAGAACAGTTCACATTTCTGAGCTTCATCTAAAACATTGAGTTTGGTGGAGCCTGAGTTGTTTTGGGCCTTTTGGGACTAACAAACATTTTCTTTTACATTTGGGAACTGACATAACATTATCGACTTTCTAGTGCATCCAGTAAAACCATTTAAAAAATTTCACTGTTGCTACAACCATCATTTCATAAAGAGAAGACATTTTTATCCCTAAAGAAGTTGACAGAACACCGATACAGAAAGAAAATCTTCGTCCTTCAGCATTACACAAGACAGATGGCCACTTTACCACACACAAGCACTCACGTGCAAACACGTCATACATAGTGTATGTCACTGGCTGCGGAGTGGGGGAAATTCTGGCCCAGCCCCCAGGGTCCACCTTCCATAGCTCCTGGACTCCCTTATGCTGAGATCTCTACTCGTTCTCCCTTTCTTGGATTCTGTGGGGCTGATTTCATAGAAATGTTAACTTCTCCAATGCATATCACTCAAAGCAGTAGAGGTGCAAATTTTTCTTAAAAATCTCCCCCTCTTGTGGAAAGTTTTTAGCTGGTTCATCTTATTTTCACTGTAGATTTTAAAATTTACTTAAAAAAAAGAGAGGTGTGGAGCTATGTGGCAGCCACTCTTTCTCCTTCTGTCTTCTAGGGCACTCCTGCATGACTCTGCTCTTTCCGGTCTCATGGGGGGAGAGGGGACACCGACCACAGCAGGGTGGGAAGAGAGTGAGGAAGAAGAGTTCTGCCCAGCCTTCATCAGACTGTCCAGAGGAATGGATGGAAAGTGACACTATGTATGTGTCACGGATATAAATAATTTCTTCATGTTCAGCAAGAACTAAACTCCTTCCGCTTATCAGGGTATGCTGTGACCTCAACTTTAGGGGTCCTCCCTGGGGGGCCCCCTGGGGAAGTTCCCCAGGGTCAGAAGAGTCTCTAAGTATTGAGTGCATCCAAAGACGCCTCTAGGAATCCGACAGGACCAGATTCCATGCGGGCACTAGCCCTGTCAAACAATACTTGGTGAAGGGTCCCTCAAAGACAGTGAACTATTTGGAGAGTCCAAAGTTAGCTGTTTGATTTCCTCCAAATCCAAAAAGGGTTTCTCAGAGATTTCTGGAATGCATAGCAGGCTCCTTCCTTTCTTGGAGGACTGTGGGGAGAGGCCTATGCCTGTCAGACATAGCACCGCTGTCTGTGAGGCATCCTGTCAGCTTGGCATGTCCTACCAGAGTCACCAAGGCACCTGATGCGTCCCTGCAGCTAGCATCTCAGAAGACAGCAGATGCAGGAATCTCTTCCGGTGCTCCCTGAACCACCTGGGGCAGGGGTTTGGGCAGACAGCTCCTTTTTATTCTCCATATTGATTAATTCTTATAATGAACCCAAGGAGCTATTTCGGATCTGCCCAGGGCAACCTGCACATCAGTGGGAGGCTTTTCCAGGCAGATGTTCTGTAAAGCAGGGAGCCTGGCGAGCCAGCCTCTTGCAGTGTCTGTCACAAGCAGTGGCTTAAAATTACTTCAAGGCAGAAACGCAAGCTTAGGGTCCATCTATCCGCCCTTGGCATATGGAACACTGTCAAAGCCAGGTAACTTCTCCCTGTCTAAAACTAACACTAGGTGTGTCCACATTTTGGTACAGAGCGGAAAATATTGCACGGGCTATTCACTAGCTGTTCTTTTCCCTCTTCATTGTGTGGCAGAAGCCATCTCTGTGCTCCACCGCTTTTCTGTTCTGCCATCAATAGTGTCTCACAGAGCCCCAAATGGCTCACTGTTACGATCATCATTAGGAATTATTTCTAACTGGCAAGGAGATTAAGCCTTTAACTCCCACATAAGAAGATGGGGCTTTGGAGTCTTTGAAGGAGCCCTAGCTCACACAGTTCAGTTCGAGGCAGGTTTCTTTTTCTTTTTTTCCCTTCACTACCCTTCCTCTCTAAAATTTTCCCGGATGAGACCCTGATGGCGCCAGCACAATAATGGTAACAATGGGTCCCATTTTCTCATTAGTCCCCTAAGGCTCCAAATGACTCAGAGAAAAGACAAATGAATGAAGAATAAGTGACTTGCCCAAGGGCAGGTGCAGCCCGGTGCCAGGCTACCTGTTGGCATCTCCATTGCAATAACAGTCACCCTTTGAGGTTTTGGTGACACCACTGCAGGCAGAGGATGGAAACGAGGGAAAGGTGGGCAGAAGGAAAGAAGTGCACTGGGCACCTGCTACGGATGAGGCCCTCTGTCCTGTCTGTGATAGATTTTGACCTTCGTGACAACCCTGTGTGATAAGAATCATTATACCCACGCCCCTAAAGGCCAGTGCAGAAGGGCTTCTGGAAGGACTCGTCCAAGGTCACTGAGCCAGCAAGAGGCAAAGCAGGGGTTTAACCGCCTAATTCAAACCCTGGTGGTGACAAAGCAACAGAAATGTCTTTAATTTGGCACAGCCGCTTTGCAAAATTTTAGATGAATCCAAACATGAAAACTCCACTCAACGATTCCTTTGTGTTACATAGCCTTAAGAATGTTGATCATTGGCTTTTTATTTCCTTTACAGTGTAACTAAACAGAGCAAATACATTAACTTGTCAACTATGTGGGTTAAAGTTCCAAGTCATCTGGTTCCAGCCCAGTCTGGTGGTGGGCTAGGGGCCAGGAAAGCACAGGAGGGTCCTGTCCTGGGAGGATCCCCAGCCTGAGATTCAGATTTCCAAGTACACATCTGAATGGCTATTTTGGTCAATGACTGGTTTGGATTTTACAGACTTATTGTTTTTGTTTTGTTTTTGGAAAGTGGATGTCTGCCATACTACCAGGCTTGCTTTAGGATAAAATGTTTCCCCCTCAGCTGGTCTGCTGCCCACCATTTACTATCGGGAGATGTCTGCGGAGAGGTAGCCTTCCTTCAAAGCACTAGACACACCTAAATGTGTTCATCTCCCTTATGGAAATGCACATGTTCTGCAGAGAAACCTCTCTGTCCTGGTACCGCAAGCCTAAGAAGCGGTGAAAGAAGTGACTCTTGCCCAGAATTCAGGCCCACGGGGGAGTACTTATTGGCCCAACTGCCTCCCTTCCTCCATTCCTCCCCCCCTCTTTCCTCCTTGCCTCCCTCCCCTCCCTGCCCCTTCTCTCCCTTCCTCCCACTCTTTCCTTCCTCCTTCCCTCCCTCTCTCTCTCCCTCTGTCCCTCCCACAATGCTTTCTTGCCACCACATACAGAAGAGACCCTCAGCTAGACTTGCGGAGAGCAGAGAACACCCAGGCAGTAGTCTTCAGGGAGGACCCCTGGAAGCAGCCGGTAAGTGAATGAAGTCATTTAGCCACAGGGCGACTTAAGGAGGTTGTACTTTCTTCATCATTTGATTACAAGCATGGACTATTTTAAATAAAAATTAAAAAGAAATGAAGTATGTGAGGATAAGTACACTGGAAGATATAAACGCTCATGGGACTTTGTGACTCAAACACTTAGATTTCTTCCCAGCCTTGAAAGTGCCCACGTTTTTGTATTTTTCAATCAGAGTTTTAGTCTTCGAATCCCCAACATCCTGTAGCTTCTATCAACCCCAGGTCTTAGATTCCTCTTCTAACGAAATTTTAAAAATCACACTGAAAAGCAACTCACGCTTTGGGATGAAAATAAACCCTGACTAGGTTATATTTCATTCTACAGAAAGTGTTCAGCATTCAACCTGCAGAATCCTAGTTGACAGAGCAGCATCCTGTAATTACCCCTAAAGGCCATTTCATTTGATAATATATGCACCACCATGCCTAATTTACATAACGCTTCACAATTATCCATTCATATGCAAATGTCAGGCTAAAGATTACATGGCCTAGTAATGCAATGCAAGTACTTCTCTGACAACCACGCTCCAGGCGAATATAGATATCTAACCCACAAGGCCTCTCAATTTCAGCACAGAAATGACTTGTGGTGGCCAAGAAGGAAGGTAACCACGCACAACTTATCACAGTACAAAGCTATGTAAGTTCACCGAACTATTGCTGTGCAGTCTGGGACACTAGGCTGGGCACCCCGGTTGTGAGTACGAACACCGGCTTTCTCTCTTTCCACGAGGGCCTCCATGAGGTTAGAGAGCCTGGGAAAAACTAGCAGCACCCAAAGGCGGGGAGTCAAGATTAGACACGGGCTCCCTTTGGACATGTAATGCCCATGGAAATAACTTGCTGGGATTGTGACACTCCAGTATCAGATAAACTTGCCCATGGGAAGGGGCACTGTGTACTGTGTACTTTGTGTACTGCGATAAGGACAACTTATCACAAAGCTACGTAAGTTCAGTCCTTCTTCTCCTGTCCCCAGCAATAATCTGTCTAGAAAGGAAGAGGAAATGTAAGTGAGAAGAGGAAGGCGGACCTATGACACTATAGCATCACTCTTGATGCATGTTAAATATACTAATACCAGGAGACTCAGTGACTGTTCCCATAGCAACCATAGCTTGCCTCCTGGACCTGGTAAATTAAGTTAAAAAAACTAATCCCACTCAGAGCACCAGGAAACACTGCCCCAAAGCAAGGAGTACCGTGGTTAGGTCGCATTTCATATGAACAGAGGAGGCAGATCTCCCCAAGATGAGGTCCGGGGGAAACAATACTCACAGCAGTAACTCACGATGGGCTACTTGTTTAGGAAGAGAAACGTCTCCTTCCACTGGGACCACCTGAGCAGGTTCAGTGTCTGCAGGCCCAGGGATTCCAGAGGCATCAAAGAGAACAGGCAGGCGCCTTGTCCCTACATACTAAGGCCTGGGGGGAGATTTTGTACCAGCCATCCAGTGAGGAAAGGAACCGTAATGTGCACAGTAACTTAGAAACTTGGATACTTATGAGTGCCAGTTCTCGTTAGGTTTCCATGAAAACCTGAGAGAGAAAAGAGGGCAGGGGTCTAAAACTTGTTTGAAGGTCAAGGCTTCCAGTCTTAGGAGACTGTCAATGCAATTGATCATGTTCGCACCTGGACACGGAATTACCTGAAGAGAGGTGAAGACCAGGTTTTAAGTCAATGAGCAGCTTTTGGTGAATAACTAAACCTTGACTAATATTAATCCAATCAGGCTTTCTTGTACGGGATTTCTAGTATGAGAGGATGCATTTTCAGGTCCAATAAGGGATCTAAATCTTTAAAGGAGGTACTAATAAAAGGCCCTATACTGAGTACTAATTGAAGTTTAAAAAAATCAGAAGACACACACATGCTCCCCTTCCCTGACAAACACAATACATGAGGATAGTAAGCGGAGGAGTGACAAATCACCAACTGGTATCAGCCATGTCGAAGGTCCCTCAGGCAAAGATGCCAAATAATGTGTAATTTAATAAAAGACATTCTAGAATCGGGTCAGCAGCCTTTCTCTGCAACAAAACGTCTGTCTTCCTTCTTCCTGGTCCACGTATCTGCTCCTGCCCTCGTCTCCCTCGACCCTCTGACGCCATGTCAGCAGTCCACGGCCATAGCCACAGCCTGGACTGAGAGCTCTGAGCAAATACACTGTCATCAGAATCAATGAGTTCCAATACTCGAGACAGCCTCCTCTCTCACCTCCTTCATTAGTTCAAGTATTCCAAGTACTATAATTCTTCAACCTCATCAAAGCCCCAAGTACACCCAGCCTCCTCCCACCTCCACATCCTTTCTCTCCCATTCGGAGACCACAGCCCATTGTTACAATCTTGTTCTATCTTGCAAAGTCCCTAATCTCCTTTGTCCTTCTAGTCTTTTCCATTCCTCTATTATAACCCTACTCATGCAGGAGCCTCATGGATCCCTTTCTCTGTGCCCGCACAGAACGACTGAGGTGACCAAAGGTACGCGATCCCACTGGAAGACCTCACCTGTGGCCCAAACCGTCAGTGGGGCCCTTGGCCCTGCCTGGGCGCCTCTCAAGTTTCTCTGCTCAGCCTGCTCTCCAAGGGCCACATCACATGTTTTCTATTTTCCTTAAATGCGTCTCACTGGCTCTCCTTACTCTACGGGGATGTTGCTGAATTCTTACAGGGGGAAAACAAAAGGCATCAGGAGGGAACTCTTGTCAACTTCCTGTCACAGAACGCGCACACTCTCTGAGGTGCAGTTCAGAGTACAGAGGCCATGTCCAAGGGCTGGAGCATCACACTGTTGGGTCCAAGTCCTGGCCCTTCGATGTAAGTGCTGTTAGGCCTCAAGTGAACTGCTTCACCTTTCTGTGCCTCGAGCCCTCACCGATGAAGACACAATGACTGTACCAGCCTCAACGTGTGGCTGTTACGGGAGGTGACAGAGGCAAAGCACATGAAGGGTATTTAGCACACAGTAGGCACTCATAAATGTTTGGTAATTATCCCCATTTTTATAAATCTTGGCCCTCTATCATCTTCTTTACATCCTATTAAAATAAAGGCCATATCCTTCCTCCTTTTAAAGGCCAATTTCCCCATCAGTAGCTGCTCCCATCTCCTTCTCCATCCTCCGAGACCAGCTCCATCAGCATCTCCTCTCTTTCCTACTCTGGTGGCTCCTGTCTACCTGTATTCAGTAAGCTCAGAGGGATGTTGCTAACCGGTGAGCCATTAGCTTGGTGGCAGTGGGGAGGGGTTCCTTGTGTTTGCCAGTTTCTGGGATGTAAATACTCCTACTCTGGCCAATGTTAAGCTGCCAGTTTTTTAACAACTGGCTCCAAGCTTGCTGAAAATATAAGACTGGCTCCAGTACACTGTTGATGAATGCTGTAGTTTCTCTCACCTTTAAACAAACAAGCAAACATACAGCATCACAAACAAAAACGAAACAAATAACCTCTTAGGATTGCAACCCTTCCGGCCCCCAGTGCATGACCCAAACCGCGTCTGCACGCTGGGCTCCTGGAAGGGCCTGCCCCCATCAGCGGTCTAGTTCCAGATCTCTCACTCGCTCCCCACACACCCTGCTTTGCCTTCTCTCGCCGCCCCTCTGTGGAAGCTGCTGTAGCTACAGTCTCCAGTATTCTCCAGGCACAATGCAGCCCTGTTCTAACCTAACCAACGGGTGCCTCTGTGTCTTCTAGTTCTTCCCTTTCCCCATCCAGCCCCCCGTTGCACAGTCCTCCTCTTACCCTATGAGGTCCCAGCATGAAGGTTGGCCAGGGGTCTGTGTCCTGGACCCCCACTAGTGCCTCTCCAAATTCTCTCAAGAAAATGGTACCAAGGCTATGACTCCAACATCAACGCACGTGGCAATGACTGCCAACTTATTATCTCTGGCACCGGCAGCCTTCTGTGTTTTCTGATCCAAATAGGCATCGATTTTGACAGTAAAAGCACCATAACCCCGGCAGACTGGAGGGAAAGATCAAGACCTGGAGCACCAGCTGCCTTGAACAGCATTCAGCCTATCTGGAAAGAAGGGACGTCAATGCTGTAAGTTACGGGGGCAGGAGTTGAACCTGCAGGGCCCTGAGCTTTGCAGTCACACTGTGTGCGGCATGTCTATCATTGTAACTATTTGTGGCTGGGTGCACAGCCCAAGAGCTAGATCTAGGCAAAATGCAATTTTCCTTGGCATGAAATGGAACAAATGCAGGGCCCCTGGCTGCAGACACTGGGGTGCCCCTGGATACCCAGCACCCAGGCCTTCTGGGGTCATTTTCTAGGAGGGGAGGCTTTGCGATTTCAGGTCTTGGGCTTTATTGCCTCAAAGAGCTACTGAGACTGAGAAAACAGAACTCAAGGGCTCATATCAATTTTAGGGTAGAGCAAAATTCACTGAAAAAATAAAGAAACTGGAGGGCAATGTATTTGTGATTTGCTCCAATACTGGAAAATCCACTTGCATCACCCAGTTGAGAAAAACTAGTAGGTTACAATAACCCGCGAGACTTCTCAGCTGATTGGACCGAGAGACCAATCAGAACAACTGGGGAGTCAATTCTCTGAGCAATCTTAGGGGCAGGATTTTGCAAAAGTTGTATTTATGAGGCAAACTGTCAGAACTTAAGAGTGTCTTATAAAAATTGGGGTCCCTGGATTCTACAGAATCTCATCCACTCGTTTTTAGATAAAGCTCTTAAATTGTGGATGTCCGTGATTATTGATGGGTGGCAGGCAGTCTGAACACTCATATGCAGACAGGATGCTTTGAAAGTAAACATTTCAACCCAAAGGTGCAGACATGTGCCGTCAGTCACAAAGACTGTGAAGTTGATCGACATGAAGAAAAGGATGCAGTCCCCACCTGTGTGCTGAGCATCTTGCAACTTTCAGCAGGTCTCCTGGATGCTGGGGTACAGTGACTGTGAATTACGTAGCACTGGAACTGGAGTAAGTTTTTAAAATGTATTTAATTTGCTGATATTTCTACACTACTATGTATAGGAATCTGTTTCACCATGAGGAAAAAAGAAACAGAGTTTAGGGTAAGAAAAATAGTCAAAAGGGAGATGACTTCAGAAACGCTATCAGATTTTTAAAATACATCAAAACATCTTTGCTTCTAAATTATCCGTATTAACTTTAGAATGGGAAAATTAGCAAACCATGAATACAAAGTGTTAGTCTGGAACATTTTTAAAATTCACATTAAATTATTTTTAAAAGGCAGAATTTTCCTGCTACTAACACCATGAAGGTTAAAAAGTTTTCTGGAAATAAAGGTTATGTGGCTGATATATGTGTTCTTCTTGTACGCACTCTTGGATTGGGTTCATTCACAAATCTCAGAAGGACGAGTTTGAAATATGGACTCCAGGAAGGTTATTCCACTCATAAATAAAACGGTTCAGCCTCTACCTGCTGCTATGAAAATCTCAAATTCAGGGTTATGGGCATACCCGGAAAATTCGCATTTGAATACTCGAGACAAAATACTGGGCTAAGAGAACGAAGATCAACAGGTGACAAAAACAGGCCACAGAGAGCCTTGGCCCATGTCACTGAATTGAAGAGAGATGGAATGTGGGTCACCCACTTTATTTTCACACACAGGAAAGTCCCCGTACCTCCAGGTGTGCCCTAAATTAAGACAAACAAGATGGGCTGAGCAGTCAGCTCTGCAGTTCCCAGCTGCCACAGTGCAATTCTGTCCCGTTCATTCCCTCTCAGAAAAGTGTGGTAGCATGTCAGAGTTAAAGAGACATTCTCGCACGTGATCCAGCATGCACCCGCAGCTCTGGCACTTTGCCATTGGTAGGGACACATGATTTGTGACCTCGCATGTGTGATAATGTCACAGGTGAGAGCCAGTGTATATGCGACATGACCACATTCATTCCTAGGAAACACGCAGGCCTTCTTCCTATTTATTTCGGTTTTCAGGGGACTTACGAGGCTCCCTCCACCAAGGCACACACATTTTTACACTGGCCTGAGCAAACCGTAAATAAGAAAGTCAACCTTACAAAAGAACCAAAGAGTTACAGCACACGTAACTCACATAACTTGGAAATCAACGTGATACACAACATACTCGTGTAAACTTGTGGGACTGATGGCACATGACCTGATGGGCTGAAGCTCCGTGTGCTGGGGCTGGTTTACGAGAGGGGAGACAGTGGTACTCACAGGGTGGCTGTTCCAAGAGGCCCTGGAGAGATGATGCCCTTTAGCAGGTCTCAAGAAAATACTGCTTAGTAGTGATTCGGCTCCCTGGATGATCAGATGGCACCCTCAAATTATTGGAAGGCTATAGATCTTAAACATAGAGGTGGCCGATACAAATTAATTATAAGATAGCAGTTTGTAAAAATTCTGTAAGAATTTGACCCTGAAATATAAAAGTTTTAACAACCTCATTTTAAACCGATAGGTGGGTCACTTGTCCCCAAAGGCCTGTTCTCTCGGTCTAAGAGTCAGGACTGTACTGTGACAATTCTGCAGTGGCCTCTCCCAGGACATCTCATCACACCTCCACCATTGCACCTGCGGCCTCCTAGGGGCTCTGCTCTGATTCTGCACTGCTCGGTGTGGTGACAATTACCACCTTTACTTTCTACTCTGGTTTGGCCGGAGTCCCTGCCCTTCTTCCCCACAGGATCTAGCTCGGGAGGGCAGGAAGACACATATAAAAGCTGTTTTACCCACACCTTGCAAGTCTGTTCCGAAGAATGACCTATTTAAAAGAAAAAGTATCTGTTTCTAGATCTGAACCACTGGAATTAGAAATCCTTATTCTGACAGAAAAAGGAAAACCGAATTCCACTGCATCACTTACCAGCCCCTTCACCTGCAAGGCAGGATAAAGCTGAGAACTACAGGAACTAAAAAAAGAAAGGTCTGGGAAATGCAAGCATGAAACGAAGAAGTCCCTCAGAAGGGAAATTCTCAAAGTGTGCTTCAGTGCGGCGGGGAAAAGTGAACTGTGAATTGATGCAAAAATTTCTAATGTCTCACGTCTCAGAACACTTCCCAAATTTTTGATTTATTTCATAACAAGCATGTGTAGGTTGGCCATTGGAAAAATGATTTCAAATGGAACCCATCTCTAATTTTATACCAAAAGTGAATGAGACAATGCGTCTCAGACATAGTGATCAACTTTGCTGGAATGTTCCTATTCACTCTGTTAGAAACTAAGAATTGTAAGAATTTCAGAATCTAATTGTGGGTTATTTTGCTCCGTCTCAGCAGCATTAAGTTGAAAATGTTCTTATGTGAAGTTGGTCCCATTTTACCCTTTTTTAACTTGGAGAACGTGAGTTAATTGGCATGCTCACTCTGCATATTTATATCTTAAATCCTAGATTTGCTTGGAAATGTGAATTTTATCAGTTGTCAGAGGCAACTCAACATGGGATGGTGAGAGGGGGTGAAAATCAAGTTGTATTCACACGCAACTTAAGCAGGCTCCCATCTGGCTAAACGTTAAGCTTTCTGATGAGACCTGGGAGCTATTCCTTTGGGGGTGAGAAGACAGCCATTGTGGGAGCATCACTTTAAATCCTCATCACTCCACCTTCACAGTGTCATCTGATGGCGGGAGAGGCCACGCTGCTCAAGCCACCTGCTTCTGTAGTGTTTCAAGAGCCTTCCCTATCTCGTGGGAGTGTGATAAACATGCTCACAGAGGACGCGGTAGGATGAGAAAAACTCCTAGGAGGATGCAAGCTTCTCTGGTTCCTTCTTTCTCATCTTAGTGGAGGGCTAGGACCCCAAAAGGGCTTATCAACGTGGTTAGTCCACACCCTTTCTTGACTTCTAGTGACATCTGTGAACTTTAGGTGTCCGTGTGTAAGTTGTGTGTTACATTCAGAACCTGTGTTTAAGGAGCAAACTTGAATAATAGCCATAAATGAGGGACAATGATTAGCAAATGAGGTTTACCCTCAAGCTGTCATCTGTGACCCCTCATTTTCTTGACCAAAGCGTTCTTATTTGGTTCTGGCCATTACTGGTGGGATGGATTTCAGGAGGAAAGGGCAATCGAGTGGAGAGCAACACAGGCCATGGATTTTCTCTACGGCGACATCCCTTTCCTTATGGTTTGCAAGGAGTGGGGTGGGGGGCGTTCTCATCAGGTTACAGCTGTGTAATCCTAAAAGTTGAATAGATCAAGAGATTTATGGCAAACAAATCAGATTTCACTTCAACTCTTGCCTCCCATGATCCTCTAGTGGTCCAAGGCAAAGAAATTGCCAAGGGGAAGCTTTTTGGGGGGGATGGAATAGTCTATATTCTGATTGTGGTGCTGATTACATGACTGCATACGTATTTTAAAACTAAAGAACTGCACCCCCAAGGAGGGTAAAATTTACTGTGCTAATTATACCTTGATAAACCTGACTTTAAAGGAGAAGGGACAAAAAAAAAAAAAAGAAAACAAAAGAAAGGTCAGTCAGCATTAAAACAATATGTAACAACCCAGATGACCCTCAAAAACATTACATTCAGAGAAAGAAACCAGACACGAAAGGCTACCTACTGTACGACTCCATTTAGATGGATTGTAGGCAGAAGAGAATGAATCATTCACCTTCCCGCCCACATACACGCACATACACACCTCATGCTCCTCACCACACTCCCAATCCTAGAAAAAAATTGTTTTCCACAAAGCTGGCTTCACGCTCTCAGGAACAAAGTAGCAAGGCATTTCATAACTGTGTCTGAGTTGTGAGGGGCGGGGGGGCTCCTCTTCGAGAATAGAATCAACCCTGGGTGTTTTGCTTCAACTCTCCTGGACAGAGTTCCAGAGGAGGCCTGGATGGTGTACAAGCAGCTTATTACACCTCTCCCCCAGATTTCATTAGGCTACAAAATTTAGATCAATTTAGCGAGTAAAGAGGACAATTAAGTTTGGTATCACCTTCCTTTATTTGGGAGAACTTAAAAAGGAAAACCTCACTCTACAGTATCTTCTCTAGTAACACTAGGCCATGGGTGGTAAACACCAGGCCCGCAGGCCGAGTTGCCCTCCACCTTGTTTTATCCAGCCCGGGCACCTTGTTTCTACCCGGCGGCAGCGCCGAGCTCTCACTTAACTGTTAAGGAGTAGTTCCATTTATACAGTCCTAAAGTTACATTCGGCCCTTTGAAGGCAACTGCGAGGCTGATGTGATCCCCAGTGAAAATGAGTTTGACGCCCCTGCACTAGCCCAAAAAATTGTTCCCCAGGCCTTTCATTTGTCCATCAGATTAACATGAACAAGATTCCTTGCAGGCAGGTAACCCTAACATTGTCTGCACTCACGAGCATTATCTTAGGTCAGACATGACCCTGAAATATTATCCAGCCATTAGAAATAACCAGCTCTACAGCGTTCCACACACACACACACACACACACACACACACACACACACACACACACACACAATATGCGTCAGTAAATACAATGAAAAAGGACAGGGGGCCTGGGACTCAGGAAGAAACAAGTTGAGGATGGAGAGCGGCATTCTCTTTGTTTTAAATCCATTTAATTTAAAGTACTTTAGAGTCTCACATGCTACCTTTTAATTAAAATATTAAATAAAAACAATTAAAACCTTAAAAAATAAATTACAACCCAAATTCCCTTATAGGCTTTTGGCACCTCAGTCAAGTGAAGAGTGTTCCCCAAAGTGGTTGAAGAGCTTAAAAGGGGGCCCTTTAAAAAAGGGCTTGGGTCCTCTCAGCTTCACATGTTATTACTTCTGAATGCAAGTCAATGTCCAGCTCCTCCATCTCAAAATATTTTTAAAACAGTGTGAAATGTCCAAGTGAAATCCATGTTCTACAGATGTTCCAAGTTAGAACCACCCATTATCACTATGCAGAGAATCAACCTTCCCCGTCTGTGTTAAAAGCATGTGCCACCTGGTGATGTCACTGGTTTCTCTTACTTAGACAACAAGGCATGCGCAAATCTCACGCAGCTAGAATGAAGCCGATCTTCTGATACACAAAATTTAAATGGCTAATACATACGTCAAAAAATGTGTACCATTTCTCAGAAAACAGCCAAGGGGAAAACATTTTGAACTCTCAACAACCACAGTTCTTACTGAGGTGACCAGGTCACCTGTCACATTCAGCTGATGTAGACACCAAGCTAACCTGATGGGACAGTAGTGTGGCAATAGGTATCCAGAGCTCAAGTGTGTGCATGGCCGGCCATGTCGCTTCTAAGAATTTATGCTGAGTCAAAGATTAAAGATGAATGTGAGATTATCTATTAAGGAAGTCACCCCAGCGGTGTTTATAATAGTGAAAGTAGGAAAAACGTCCACCTGTGAAAACAGACACTGCCTGTCTAAAATATGACACAGCCCCACAACAGAATGGTGTCAGTCACTGAAGAACACGTCCTTCACTGAAGAGTACGTCCTTGAAGGGTATCTTAAGGGACAGGAAGATGTTATAGACGAGTCTGAGGGAGGAGAAAAACAGGCTTCTGATCTGCAGAGGTCGTATGATCTCACACTTTTACATATCAATGTGCATGCAAACACATGTACATATACAGATAATGTACAGGCACAAACACAGACAGAGCAGAGAATAGGGGAAATGCACCGGTGTGCCTACGGCCACCACCCCATGGGGGGGAACACAGGGTGACTTTAATTTTCTTCTTTAAACATCTTTCCCAGCTTCTAAAATTTCAACAATAGATATGTGCTGTTGCTTTAAATTGTATTTTGCATGTATTGATTTAATAATCTTTTTTTTTATTGTTGTTCAAGTACAGTTGTCTACATTTCCACACCCACCATTCTCCCCCGCCCCCTTTCCACCCTCAATTCTACCCACCCTTTGGCTTTGTCTATGGGTCCTTTATACATGTTCCTTGATGACCCTTCCCCTACTTTCCCCTCTTATACCCCCTTCCCCCTCCCCTCTGGTTACTGCCCAGTTTGTTCTTTATTTCCATGTCTCTGGTTATATTTTGCTTGCTTGTTTTGTTAATCTTAAAAAATACATTACATACATATGTGACACGATGCTGGTTTTCTGTGAATTTTTGTTGGTAGAAAAATGTCAGAGAAAAATCAAGGGCTATTATGAGATCATTTATTTAAAGATAAAAATGCTGATCCTTTCTAATACTTATAATAAGGGAAATTTAGAACTAAAATATAGGCTATAAGATATCACTTGTCCAAATGGTAGCAGGAATCAAAGGATTGCTGTGGGGAAACAGCCTCATTAGTCTTTCATTTCTATAGAACTCCTCTTTGCTGAACAGCTTAAAATGAGGCTTAGAGATGTTGCTAATTCTCTACGGAGTTTAATTCATACGGCTGCACTTGCGCTGGGATGAATATAAGTTAATTTGGAGCATAAGATAAACCCACCATTGACTTTTAGATAATTTTCCATTGATCAGTCAAGTCCCAGTGCCTAGCAAAGGGGTGGGACATTGCAGAAGCTGAGCTGACATTTGTCTGATAATCCTGTAAGCTGCTCTCTCCAGAGAGAGGGAGAGAGAGATGATGAAGACCAGAATCCCGTCTTCTTTGCTGACCCATCAGAGCATTGCCCGTGGAACATGGCGGGTGCTCAGTAGGGCCACACCGAATTCAAACTAGTTGGGAAGGCCCCCAAAAGTCCTGTGGCAATAACCAGGGCCACAGATGCCAGGTTGGTTTTAGAACAAGAACACGGGTGGGAGAAAGTGCTGGGCAGCTAAGGGGCAATCGAGGTATTTGACTGGTTTAGGGACCTGCAAATGGGCCATCTAAGCAAAATGCAAGCTGGTTGTGGTAGTTAGTTTGAGGGTTTTTTGTTGGTGGTGGTTTTGTTTTTTGTTTTTGGAGGCCAAATTACCAAGGCTTTCAGGCCGGAAGCAATAGGGGATGTCCCGGAGTGAGTGGGAGTGAACAGCTATTCCAGGATTATATTAGTGGGGGGCTCGAAATCGCTTTCCCATGCCCACTCATCTTCACTCACGCTCCCTCGACTGTGTGTAAAGGGGGCCCAGGAGCAATGAAAGGCGTGTGTTACTTAATCAGACGTCTGTGCTCGGGTTTTACATACTGGCTTTCATAGAAGTCGCGATTGATAGCTTTCCATTTGGAATCATTTAAAACAGAATATTCTCTTTCAGATGAGACACTGAAATACATCAGAAACACAAACGTTGTTTTAAAGCTCCAATCATTTTTGACACAAAGGACTGACACTGTCCTTGCTTTTTAAGACGTGTCTTGTGGCTCCCTCTTATGTACACAGAGCAAATGTCATATACATGATTCTCATTTTCTAGTCTGTAACGAAGCCTTTCTAAGAGGAACAAGCCTGGGAATTTGGGGAGACCATTAAGACTCAGAAGTGGTACCAAGTGAGAAGATGCAAGCAGGAGGGATGGAAGGTATGTCGACAATGACGGTCAGCCTCGCTTGAATTAATGCGTGACAGGAAACTCACGCCTTAAATAAACGCTGGCAGAATGACACGTTCGAATCGAAAAATGTGTAATGAGCGCATTAATGCGAAAATAGAAGATGCTATGTTGTGTGAGTCATTTCAAGGTGAATTGCTTTATGACGGAGCAGGGGAGTGGGGCTTTTAAACTCCTTCAGCCGTGACCCTCGGCAAGAAACACATTTTGTACTGTGCTCCAGCATGCATGCCCGAGAACGTAAAACGGATCAAATGGCACACTTGTCGTTGCTATTTGTGAAGCACTCTCCAAACTGCTTTATTCCAATTTTTAAAACACTGTTCAAAATTCACTGAAGCTATTTCGTTACCCTTGATGAGTCACCACTTGCAATTACTTCAAGAGAATAATCTATTTGCCTGCTCCTTCCAGATATATTTTCTCCGATGTTTTGAGATGAAATGCCTACAACCACATCTCACGAACTATTCGAAGTAAGAAATCAGATGAGTCAAGGTCATGACTCAAGAGGAATACTAAAAAACAACAGAAAATATGTTATTATCTCATGCATAAAAGCAGGCGGCCACCACCCAGCATAGGAACTGGTGAAATATTTAGGAACTCCAAGCAATCCCTTCGCACCATAGCACCAGCCGTGACAACGGATGTTCCGATAGAGAAGCGAAGTAGGTCAGCAGCCAGAGGGTTCGATTTATTTTGGTTTGATATTTTTGTTGTTGTTTTAATTTATTTCCTCATCACCTGAAACCCAACCTGCCAGCTAGACAAAATAGCTTAGTCAGGGGCACTGGACATGATTCTGACTCTTCCTCAGGACCAGGAGCAGCAAAGAGCCCTGGGCTCCACTCTGTCAACAAGAGACTGTCACACCAGTGACGATCTGGCAACAGCAGGACTCACCTGCTGGATTCTCATCTCCACCTGACCAGCAGTGACACATGTCAGCCTGTGGCTGCTGCCCCAGGACCCGACAGGCAGGTCCCAGCAGAGCGGAGGGACTGGTGGGCCACACCCCCAGGCTGCCTCCTTCAGGATGGTGGTGCCAGGGCACACCTGCCGAACCCTTCCTGTGTGTCGGACACTATGGCTAAGACCCCTGACCTTGGTCATCTCACATGTGGTGTTGCTTGTCCTGCCTGATTTTATTGGCTACTCAGTTTCTAAATTATAGCCCCAACACCAATGGATTCATCTTTACAACAAAACTGTCTTCGATCCCATTGTCTATGGTCCTCGCTACCTGCCTTCCATATACGCTCTTCTCACCTGCGCTGGATGATGGACAGTCTTAGAGAAGAATCCAGGTGGAACTGGTGTGAATTAGAAGATGATGAAGTGGGAGGCAGACCATGTGTAAAGCCAGATGGGCAAATATGTGTGTCCATGTAGTGCGGGATGGGCCTCAATGGGGGAAGTTCAAGGGTCAAGACCACCCTGTGGAAGATGCTGGAAGGGAGTGGAAGCTGAAGGGTAAGAAGGAAAAATGTTCTAGGCTGAGGGCCGGGGCGTGCAAAGGTTCAAGGGAGCATGCCCTGTTGGAATTTCTGCAGCATAGGGGTGGCGAAAAGACACTGGGGCTTTACTCTTAAGAGGAAACAGCAGCCACCTCACTTACGTAAATCAGATGGAGCAGGTCTGATGCGTGCCTTAGATGAAGCCCAGGTTGCAGGACGGAACAGGGATGGATGAGAGAGGGATGTGTGGAGACAGTCACACCATGAACTAGGGTCATGGCTGTGGAAATGGAAGATCAGGAGACACAAAGGTATATAAATGTTGAATAACTGTGCTATAAACCAGAAACGAATACAATACTGTATGCTTCCTATCTTTAAATTTTTAAAAAATCAGAAATGGAAAATTGTTTCTCTCTGTGGAATCCAACAACTCTGCAGCATCCCCACTGCTAAAACTCTGGTTCAAGGCAGCATTACCTCTCAACGTGCTCATTGCAGGGGGCAGTGTTATCTGGTTTTCACCTGCTGTCTATCTCAACAGCCAGCCAAACAAGTCTTCCAATCTGTAAGTCACATGACATCCCGTGCATGCTCAGTCCAGACACCACTTCCCTTTGCCCTCAGCAAAGATGCCGAATTTGTTAGACCGGCCTACAGGGGCCTGCAGAGTCTCTCTGCCCTCATACCCCCTTACCTCTGCTTCCCTCCCCCGCTCTCTCCGCTCCTGCCACGCTGGCCTCCTTGTGCTTCCCTTCTGGTGCTGGACGGACACCCAGGGCCTTTACACTGCAGCTCCCTCTTTCCGTAAAACTCTTGTCCAGGTACTTTCTCAGCCTGCTCCCTCACTTCCATCTAATCTGTGATCAGCATCCTCCCTTGTCTGTCTGATTTTTCTCCATTGCGTTTTTACCCACGTGACATACTTTTTTTCTTTGTTCATTGTCTGTTTTTCTCCAAGTCAAATACATGCTACTTAAGGGAAGGCACAGCACTCTGCTTTAGTTCCCTGCTACAGCCCCAGGGCTGAGACACTGTGCTTTTACAGAGCAAATGTTCACTCTGACGCCCTTTATAAAAACAAGAATGTATAAACAATGTCAATATCCATCTGTAAGAAACCCACACTTTGATCAAATGGGGTACTATATACATCGATATCCACAATGTGACCACATACAGAAGATGGAATACCATTCAACTATTAAAAATTTGAATGAACAGTAAATGAATCAACTTATTGAAAGGAAAAAAGTCTAAAGTATTAAGTGAAAAGAATCAGGTCACAAAGAAATACACATGGGGTTAGCTCAATTTTATAACAAAATCAAGCAGGAAAATTTGTTCAAGTACATGTGTTAAGGTAACTTCTAACCTAAAATAAACATTCTTTAGGAGTGTCCAACCTTTTGGCATCTCTGGGCCACACATTAAATACGCAAACACTAATGAAAACTGATGAGAAGGGGGAAAAAAAGGTTTTAAGTAAATTTACTGTTCTGTGTGGGACCATGTTCGTAGCCATCCTGGGACACACGTGGCCCCTGGGCCATGGGCTGCACACCAAATGACCGGAATAGTCAACCCCGTGAGGACTTCAATGGGAAAATAAGAGGTTTTCACTCTCATAATATTAATAACATAGAAAAGCAGTAGGATTCGTTCTGACCTGGACAGTCTGGGATGGGAAAATAAGTCTGTACATTTCTGTAAGATTTTTGTCTTATCTTGTGGGCTCCAGGAAAAAGCAATTTCTCAAACTATCAAATAGCCAATAAAAGCCAAGGAGACATCGGAGTGGTGCTGCTCGGGGTGGAGATCAGTGTGACTCGCAGGAACGGTAAGGAGCGTTTCCACAGAGGCTTGTTTCTCCCTCCAAGTCTCAGCGGGACTCACACCCTCCTGTGTGCAAGTGGGAGTGGGCGAAGCCCCTGCGAGTCCCACTGCGCTGAGGCTGGGGGCCACAGCCACCGCACCCAGTAGGGAGGACAGGATGGGGTGAGACGGGGTGAAATCAGCTACGCAGGGAAGAGAAAGTGAGAAGAATGGTTTTCTTTTTGTGTGTGTGTGGGGGGCGTTTCCTTGATCTTTTCTGGCAAAATGAAGGTTTGATCCTTTTCAAAGAACTCTTGGCTAGCCATAAAGTTGATACTTCAAAGAATAAAAAATTCGTAGTGGGAAAAGCACATTTAACTATATTTAGTGTTCAAAAGAAGAGAGTAGTCCCATCTGTGTGGGAGAGAAACAGTCCCGCAAGGTTGTCTAACCGTCAGGAGCTCCTCCTGACGAGGTCTTTGTTAGTTTCATTAATTCTCTTGCCCAGAATTCAATACCAATGTGGGTTAAACACATATCTCTCAAGAGGCGATGATGGCAAACTCCTAGTGAATGAATGTAGCAGTGAGAGTCACCAGGGAAGGGACTTAAGAAGGACTCAGCTTGAACACAGCAGCGTCGGGGCTGGAGGCCACTTGAGCAGGAACAGTGATTTGCAGTGACAGGCACTGAGGACCACACAGAAGAGGCTGGTGTGGAGGGGCCAGTGGTGGGGCTCGTGCTAGAACCCAGGCCTGCTACTGCCCGACCTAGAGCTCTTCCCACCCCATGAAAATACCCATTTCCCTCTGATCTGAATTACCACCAGGGGAGGCAGAAGAGGTTCCAAAAGGGATCCCCAAATTTAGGAGGGGCCCACCAGGCAGCCTAGGAAGGAACCGGAGAGTTTATTAGACTGCTTTCTGGATTCCCCTGTAGGAACTGACATTTTACAGAAGCTCCCCCGAGTGAACGGGATGCACGGCCAAGTTCAGGAATTGCTGGCCTGGGTTATACAAGACAGAAGAGCAGAGAAGCCTGCAGATTTCTATTTTTAAAAATGCAAGTCATTCTCCTCACTCACTCTATGAAGAAACAACATGGAAATATGCAATTAGAAAGCTTAAAATAGCTTCTTCAGGGGAAAAAAGATATGATTCATACTTCTAAAGATGCTCAGGCCACAGCTGCAATCTGTTCTTGTGGCCAAAACCCTTGGAAAGCCAAGGGAAGGGAAGCCACGCTGGGCTCGTTTGCTGGGATCCAACACTCTGTCCCACTCCCTGGGGGCAGAGAATGACCACACTCCGCAGACACGCAGGCAGCTGGAACTGACCCGCAAGGAGGGGACAGCCTGATGTCCCAGCCTACAGCCACCATCCCAGGGGACCTAGCTCCTTTTAGGTCCCACTGGCTGGGCCCACCTGCCTGGCCAGGAGGCATCTGGGGAGGAGCATTTGACCGAACATTCCCGGTACTCTCTGAAGTCCAAGCTCTGAACTGGTTCAAGTTCACCCCATTTCCTGTAGCCAGGGGATGGGTAGGAAAGCAGGAGCAAGCTGAGGGCTGTCAGGAGATAGTTGGGAACATAATAAATTAGGAAGCCACACAGCTGTGTGTTCTGAAACACAAGATTGAAAATAGATTGTTTTCTTTCCTCTTTGGGGAACACACCATAGCGTTATATTCTGATTCAAATTTGGACCCCGTAGGCTTTCTCACCAAATTACCTGAGGAGGAAGAGGAGGGGGAGGGATGAAGAAAAGCCCTTTGCTTTAACTCATTCTTCACTTAAATTTAGAAGAGAAAAGGGTGGTGTTTGAGAGGTTTCAGGGTAAAACACAAATCTCATATAAGATTTACTAATGTCTGAAAAAATATTTTGGAACCGACTCTGAAGCAAACAGAAAGCTACTCTATTCATGCAATAAATATTTATTAAAAGAAGACTATATATGCAAAGCACTGGTGAAGAGGCTAGGACGAAAGATGGATTCACTCCGAAGCTAATCTTCAAGGGGCTTACGGAGTAAAAGGAAGACAGGATGTTTAAAAGTGAAAGCAGGGATTGGCCAGCACGGTACAAATAGAGAAGATTCAACATTCAGTAGTTTCCCAGTAGTTAACTGCATCTATTATCTGGGTGACCTCAGTCTACTCAACCTCCCCAGGGGCCAGGGTCCCTCACTGGTGAAGGGAGCCGTTGTAAGGGTTAACAGAGTAGTGGCCTCAGAGAACTGTCTGTCAGAGAGGAAGCCTCTAATAAATGGCAGTAGTGTTTTTTTTAAAAAATGAATTCTTTCTACTTAGCTTTAAATCAGTAAGTTTTCTTGTCTGAAGTTCAAGTATCCAGAGCTGAGAAACTCCCCTGGCATCTACATCCTAATTTACTCCAACCTCCAGGAAAACCTGTCCACCCCAAGGCTTCGGGTTAAGGATGGCAAGTTTGCAAATGCATCCCCGAGCTTTCTGCCCTCTGCTTTCCTCCCCACCAGGGCCACCCGGGACTCCCCAGCCTGGGGGGTGGGACTGCCACTGCGGGAAGCCACAGCTCCGAGGGAGGTGTGTGTTAAAGACCAGAGTTGTGGATATGCTTCTGGGGGTTATTTTGTTTGCTTGTCTGTTTTGTTTACCCATGAATATTTGGCTGTAAAAGCCTTACAGGCTAGCATTTCAGAGCCCTTTCAGTGAGGCCTGGCAGATTCCTGTTGCTTGAATTCCTTTTTTGGGGGCAAGGCGACCTAATTTTTTCTCCTTGACCTCTACTTGAATCTTCCAGCCTTCGCTCACACTTGCCCTCTAACGTCATGCTGCTTTTTGCGAGTAATGTTCTACATTCACAACTCCCCAGGCCCTATGAGCTCATGGCCGGCAGTGATGTGTCCCAGCCCAACAATACCTGCCGGTGGGGGGGGGGTGGTAACTGCTCTGGAAAAAGAGCAGCCGGAGGATCCAAGCCCTGGTGTGTCGAACTAGAGGAGGTGGTTTCTCCACGTTACACTTGGAGAGTGGAACGAGCAACTTTCATCCCAGGTGGACTTTAGAGATGAGGAGTGAAGTGGCCACCGGTGCAAAGGGCCTCCTTCACCCATGGGAATCGCCTTACTTGTATGATTGTTTTAACGATGTTTCTACTTAGAAAAGTGGCTGCATGTCCTGCAATCCCAGTTCCTCGTGCACTTACCCACAGAACCCAGGTGAGCCCACCGCAGTGCCGTAGAAGAACGGAAGGAAGGGTGCGTGTAAGTCCCATTAGCATGCCCTGCCTGACCCACGCTGGGGAGGCTAGGGAGCAGCGACCCATCCCCGCCCCCGGGATTTTCATAGGGGTGCAGGGGTCCTGAACCATGCTCCTGACACCACTGGTGCCTGATACCTCGCGCAGGACCCCTGTCCTGTCCCACCCCCCCGCAGCGTTCCTGGGAAGCCTGCTGCCCAGCAGGGCCCGGGGCCCATCTGCTCTCTCTCACAGACAACCGGCCAGAGCTGGATCTGATATGAAATCATTCTGATTTATTCATTTTGATTTTTCCCTTCAAATTATATTAACTTTTTTCTGCCATAAGAACATATTTTTCCTATTTTAACAATAGGTGTGAATGTGTATGTGTGTGGCGAGGATGGTAAAACAAATAGGGCGGAATGTTAACACGATAGGAAAACCTGGGTGAGCGGTAGACAGGAGTGAGTGCTTCGTCCTTTCCTGCAAGCAGTGCTGTTTAAAAAGAAATATATTTTTATTTCTATTCACTTTTCGTTGCTGTTCTTTATGAGTTCTTCCACACCGACTTTCACCTCCTATTCTTCCAGGTGAACTCCGCAGTCAGATGGGAGTCTCCACCCTTGCTCCCGCCTAGTTTGGGAGGAGAGATGAGCCCCCACACTCCTGGGGGAGCTTACATCTTTATCACGATGTTAATGTGGTCCCGTCTGAGGTTATACTTGCTTATTTATTTGAAACTTGTGTTGTATATTTTAGTAAAGTCCTACAGTTTTCTTCCCATAAGTCTAAGATGTTTTCTATTACAATTATTCAGCAACAGTTTACATTTTTATTGTCATGGCTAAAAAAAAAAATTCCCTTTTATGCATTTTATAATTACCTAATTACTGTTGACATATAAAAATGCTACTAAGTTTTGCTTCTCCACTGCATAGCTACTCTTCTAAATTTCATTAATTCTAACAGCTTTTTCTTTGCTTCTTCAGGGATTTCTAGATAAATAAGCTTTAATGTCTATAATTTAAAATACTTTGTTTCTATCACTGAACAATACCTGTATTTGTTTGTGTCTTCCAGACCAAGGAGAAATAATAATGGTGAATACTGGCTCCCTGTGTCATTCTGCTTTAGTTTTAGTTTTTACTAGGAAAGCCATTTTATTATCACCATTTTAAATATTAGGATGTTGCTTTATAGTAGCTTTCTTTAAGAAATGACGCTAAAAATGTGTCCTCCTCACATTCCATCATCTTTAACAAGTGGCATGACAGGTTCTCAGCTACTGCTGCGGCATTAGCTGACTTTGGTGCCTGGGTAGGCACATCGCACTTGTTGTGTGAGATACAAGCCCAGCCTTGTTCTGCACCTGAGTTCCTTCTGCTTCCCTGGGACAAGGAAATCTTTCAGCCAAATTGAAAGTCCGACAGGAATAATACAAAGGCCTCTGTAACAGGTACTTTGTAAACAGTCATAATCCAATTTTTTGTTTTATTTTTCTGTGCCTTTGTTTTCACCATTTATTTATTTTTGAATTGTTATTATGCTTGTCTATAAGCCACTTCAGCTGTTAGGGGGAAAGGGGCCGGGAATGAAAGGAAAAACATAGTAATAAAGAGTAGAAGGAATGACAACAGAGGCACGGAGGAAGCGCTCCAGGAGGTCAGAGGAGGGTGTGATGCCGCCCACCATGGGTGTCAGACGATGGACCAACATAGTCCCCCAGGCGACCCTGCAGGCCTACAGGACAGAAGGGCAGGACAGTGGGTATCTGGGTCTTTCCTCACTGGCAGGCAAATCTCCAGCCTGCCCTCTCCATCTGTAACTTAAGAGACAGCAGGAATGGATGCTATGTATCACCTCGGAAACAATTGGAAAACGAGGGAGTCTTAACAGAGCCGATGACAAATACAAATTATTTTCATCCGCTTATAATTGAGATGTACTTGCTACATTCTCCTTTTCCCTGCCAAGTTTAATTTCTCTCAGTAATCACTCCCTGTGGAGAGAAACGGGACATGGTGCTTTTAGAGGTATTTACACGCACTGCCTTCCGAAACACCAACCCACCACCGCACAACTTCCTCGTCTAAAGACAGCCACTCAGTGCACAGAAGGAGTTGAAGACTCTGTACCGTGGTGCCTTTGCCTCCGTGCGCATTCAGGTTATTATTTCCTTCACCAAGAAACAGTTTCCAGTTAACAGAACACTTTCTCTGCCTTTTCTCAGCTGAGTCTCGGAGGAGGAGGAGGAGGAGGAGGAGGAAGAGGAGCAGGAGGGTGAGGATGGGAACGACAATTGTCATGAGGATAATACCGCATGTTACAAACGGTAGGACAGAGAGAAAAATGCCTAACCATCTTGACAAAAACTCTTCCATCAGTTACGCCTGCTACCCAGGGCTTCAGATTCTAAACGTAGGAATCTTCCACGCACTCCTCCTGCCTGTGATAATACAGACCCTCGTATCAGTTTTCTCGCCATGCTAATCAAGCACTCTGGAATCAATCTCATGCTCTCTCCTGCGGTATTTTTAATGTGAGCCAAAAGTGAGTGTAACATTTCTAAAGCCAAGCTTAGGCCTTGTACATCTACGTTATTTTGTTTTGGTTCTGTTTTTTTTTTTTTTTCCTTTAAACTTAAGAATGACGTAGAACGTGAAAGTAGAAGCAGAACAGGAAGATGCAAGATCAAGTCAAGATCCAAGAGGATTCAGCTTTCCATGGAGCGTGGGGATGAGCTGGTACTAGGAAACAGGAAGGCCTGAAGAGGATCGCTTGTTAGAAGCGACTGTTCTTGAGTTTTCTTTCGCCAGAATGTTCTAAGAGTGAGAGTGGCGGACAGCACTCCTCGAAGTACGAATGCACCCGTGTCCCAGGGTCAAGTGCTGCTCTGGTGGCTGCGGCTCTGCAGAGCCCCTCCATCGCTCATCGCAGCTATTTCTACTCACTAAAGCAGAGACGTCTGCATGATGAATTACGCCCAGTGCCCCCACAGCACCACACTGTGTTATGACAAATATCGCCACTGAAAGGCAAAGGAAGGAAGTGCTGAACATTTTCATACTGGATGTTTTTTTCGATTTCTGTTCTTGTTTTTTTTTTTTTTTTAAACAGAGTAGTTACTAAGTTTTAACCTAATTAGCATAGCCTAATGGGTGAAGATGGCAAAATTGTTTCCAAGAAAGATGGACACGCAAATCGAAACTGCTTGTGCATTCTGCCCTTCAAAATACACCTGAGAATAAGTCCCCCCAAATAAAGCATAACTGAGAACGTGGAAATAGCCACGTGCTAAAAGGAAAGGAAAGGAGTGGACCCCAGGCATCTTAGTGATGAAAAATAGAATACATTATAATAAAACTTCAATTTCCATTTTCTGCAGTCTTTGATATTGCTACATTACAAGAATACCAATGCATTTCCCCAATTCCCAATAAAGGCAAAATGACAGAGGGCTGGAAACTGACTTCAATTTGGTATCGTTTTCTGCAGCAGTAAGGAAAATGCAGAAAAGACTTTTTAAAATAAAGGGACAGAATTAAACTATCTTCCCTATTTTCACAAACCCCAATTTTCTTTAGCCACCTACCATTCTTCAGCCATGTACTCAAGAAAGGTTGGTTTCAGCTCCAGTCTAGGGAGCGGCTAATGACCTCCCTGGGTCTGACTTCCAGAAGGTTCCATTCCCCTCATCAATGCCTGGGTTAGGCACAGGCGCAGGCCACGGTGTCAGATAATTAGATGTCAGAGAAAGTTTGCTGAAGTGCTTTTGGAAATATTTCCACACTCCTAAAGGAGGCTCACCAGAAGGGGCCGCCTCTTGCTCCTCTCGACCAGTAGCTGTCACTTGGCTACCAGCTTAAGGACAATGTGATGCACCAAGGGTGGAAAGAACCGGAAGATGGGAAGGATGTGGGTCCTTTATGACATCACTGAACAGTTAACCAACCCGGGGCCTATTCAACTCTGAAAGTATGACATTCAACGCATGTTCTCACGCTGGCCATTTGCTTGCTCCCTCGAGCTGCCTGCTTCAGCCACATGGACACAGAATTCTCTGAACCTCCTGGTCTTTCCACCTCCAGTTCTCACTGCCTGGAATTTTCAGCAGCCGCTGCATGCCCCACACCGCACACCACATGCGTGCTGTGCCTGCTGGTTCCTCTTCCCGTCTTTGTGATTCTTCCACGTCACATCTGCCAAGCAGTAACGTGGATTACTCTCCCTTCCTCGGCCTGCCCGGCTCCCCGTGAAGGAAAGGGACCACATACTGTCTCCTAGCGACACCAACATAACTTGAATGAAATGTGACAAATGCAAAATGCTTTATAACCATGGGTTCACGTGAAGGACTCTCCAGTGAGCATGTGAGCTGCGTGAGAATGGAGGGTGTGTTCTAAGTCCATGTCATCACGATTTGTAGAGAAGAAACCCTGCAGTCATTGAGTGAGTGAATGAATGATGAATGAATGATGAATGAATGAATGCACGAGAGACAAGAGGAAATGTCCTTTACCCTAGCTCTACCTAACTTTGGAGCATAACTAGGTTAGGTGCCACATATTCAAAAGATAAGTAATTACCCTATTTGTATCAGAAACCAAATTTTCCTTGTATCCCTCAACAACTTACTGCTTTGAGGACAGTATGATGATCACAAAAACTACAGGTACTGGTTGTTAGCCCCAGGTTGCATCTCCAGAAGGACTCTGCGTCTGTGTGGAGCATCAGTGGGTTTGTCTGCACCATGCCACCTCCCCGTCCCTCACCACCCCCACCTTGCATACAAATATGCCTTTTCTTTTGAAGACTTGCTCTCCCCTTACTTTTAATCCTCTCCTTCTAAGTGGGGCCGCCAACTGTACAATCTAGGTCATGGGGATCTGTGACTCTATCCAGGTCTGTAAATGGTCCTCTTCTGTGATTTTTAAAACCAACACGAAAGGAAAATAAGTGCCTTGCTCTCAAAAGAACCTCCTGGAGGAAGCAGATGAAAAAGAATCCTTTTAGTCAGAATGTAGAGAGTGAAGAATCAAGGGACATCGTCCTAGGTCTTGGGTCCAGCTGTCACTGATGCCGAGGCACTTTATGCCTCCCTAGCTTAACCTGGCTTTTGTTTATGGACGTGAGAGTCTCTATCTTGCAGAAGAAATGTCCATCTTCCAACTAAAGCAACATCCATGTCCTTCCAACAACTCTGTGCAGCAAGGACTCTGCTTATTTTGCAGGTAAGGAACCAGAAGCTCAGACCTGAGGAGAAGTGTGCACCACGTCATCCAATGAGTGGCTGAGCTGTGACTTGAAGGTGGTCATCCCGGTGCCCGGATGCAACCGCTGGCCTTGTCCTCCTCTTCTACACTGTTCTTCGGGCCTCCTGAACACCACGTGGGGCTCAGTGACCCTAGACAGTACACAGTAAGCGCAAGTACTCTCTTCATTACTAAACAGAGATGCCACTGATCGTAATTAACTCCTGGGGGTGTTATAGGCTTCAGTTAAATAACTTTGACAAAGCGCTCTGAGAATATAAATAGGCATTGTTTTTATAGCACACTATTACACACTGGCCTCTTGTAATGTCAATAACTCGAAACCATAAAACAAGCACTTTTAAAAAAGTAATCTAAATACTGTACGTAAATACTTGGGTCATTTAATTGAACATTAAATGTTTGCCTTAGACACCAAAACGTAATTGGTAATTCAGAAGTGAGTCTCCTCACAAGACCTTAAGTTAAATCAAAAGACAAAGCACTTCCAGAAAATGGAGTCATTCTATTTTTGCATATGTCCTTTAGATTTTTAGTTGGGTGCCTCTTTGGTCTCAGCACTTGCTTATTGATCTAACGTGGCCATAATCTCTTGGGTCAATTACTGTCACAAACCTGAGAAGAACCATGGACTTAGAAAAGGAAAAAAGCAGACACAAGCAAACCAAAAGATGATGGATTTGTTTGCAAAACTAATTTTCCCAGAAGAAAAATAGACATCCCTTGCAACATAAGGGTGCGCTCAGATTCGGTTTTTATATTAGTGACTTATTTAATATGGCAGTGGGCATGAGGCAATCCATTAAAAAGCAATTTCCCTCTTACTACAAGGTGTTTCATCATCTGACGTCTCGTACTCAATCGGAGCAGAGTAGTCCTTTAATATTTCATGAGCAGAAAACAACTCACGTGGGCATGTTGACTCCAGAAACACAGGAGTCTTTTGTTAGCCTTGCAAGATGTCCAGAACGGCCTTTGCAATAGACGCTGAGCAACAGGTCAACCTGAAAACGCAAACTATCAAAACACTGCAAAAATTAGGCTTTAGAACTGGTAACAGGCATTTAAGTATATATGTATACACATACATACATACAAACATATATATATATTTATACATACACATATATATATACACACACAAGCATATATATACACACAAGCGTGTATATATGTACATATATCCACATGTAAAATGACTTATAACTAATAGGAAAAATTAGCCGTCCCGACGTGTTTATACACTATCTGGAGTGGAAATTCCTGGGGCACAGAGACCATATCCCGTTCCCCATTGTGCCTGCAGGTCCCTCACAGTCCCTGGCACACTCTAAGTAATCAATAGATTGTTACGGAACAGATGAATAAGTGCGTTTGTCATCTTGGGTCAGGGGGCCCTACCACGCGTATGTCAGGCCCCAGCTGTCCAAGCTCAGCCTCACCGCAGAGACCAGGCCTGACCAGGGGCTGAGCGACTGGGGCAGAATGTTGACAGTCCCCCTTCCAGTAGAGGGCAGGACGTGGGAGAGCCTCCAGGGCTCTTGCACTTGGAGCACCCCCCAGAGAGCCCCAGGTCTCTACCTTCATCCCCACTCTGCCACCTCAGCCCACATGAGTTGGCTTGACTGCCAGGTCCTCCGAAGGCTGGGAGGGCTGCTCTATACCCCAACCCCCCAACTTCTAAACTACTGAGCCTCCATTTCCCTGAGTGACACGGTCTGCTCAGAAGCTGCCCCCACCCCCCACCAGGTGGGGCTCCCCTGATCTGCATGCACTCTGTCCTCACGCTGCCTGGAATCTGACCATCTTTTCCAAGTCAGTGCCCTTGGGGTGAATATTGTCTGCTCCCCGGTACGTCTTTAACTCCTACAGCTGCCATTTCAGCCACTGAAGTTCCCTACGATCAGGCCAAAATGAACACAACCACAGCCCCGCTCTGCTTAAGGATGGGGAGACATTTTGAGAAATGTGTTATTAGACAATTTTCTCACGGAGAACATCAGCGTTCACTTACGCAAGCCTAGATAATATAGCCTACTGCACACCTCGGCTACACTGTATAGCCTATCGCTCCCAGGCTGCACGCCCGGACAGCATGTTGCTGCACAGTGCAATGTGAGAGTAAATCAAGCACCGGAGGAAATGATGCAGTCAAGAGACTCAGTAAATAAGATGCATGAGGCTGCAGCCGGCGTAACGCTACATTTTCTAAAGCAGAGTCCATACACTGTACGGTAGTATAAAATGTGGGGCGGTAGGAGCACGGTGAAGGTGCACGTTACCACGGACATAAAGGTGGTACGTGGCAGAGAGAGAACCCAGCTGCCCCTTCTTCCCAACATCCTCCTTGTCCTCCACCATATCTCTGTGTTAACTTGGAACATTAGAGACACTTGTCTGTTGGACAGGGAAGAGCAGGAAGCTGGGGAATAGCAGTCAAGGCAAAAAAAAAAAAAAAAAAGGGTCTCTTCTGCTGCCACCAGGGAGAGCACTACGAGCCCAAGCAGGCCCTCGGGAGGACGGGATGCGGGCAGGGCAAGGAAAGGACCCCTTGGGCTATGACCTGGACGGAGACATGCCAGCCACGTGCAGCATGACAGGTCTCCGGTTTCTGAAAATCTTAGACGGTTGGTGGCACTTGTCAGCCAGTGACTTTCTACAGTTTCTCCCATGAAACCGAGATTGACGTGAAATTGACACAGTTATCCGACTAAGGAAACCAGTAGACTGGTTTGAGTAAGGACCTTGATCCTTCCACTGAACACACAGTAAGCCAAACAGTAGACACGAATCGCAACAAGCTAGTCTGAGGAGGAGGAGGGAGAACCCACACCCAGGCTCCAGGTTAACTGAGACGTTAGCGTCGTCCAGCCAAGACCTGAGGAGACAGACACAGAAATCCCTCAGGCCGGGTTGCTAGCTAGTCATGCAAAACACCCGGATTTGGGCTCCTCGGTAAAGAACTTGAGCTTCTTCCCTGCCAACAACACGGGAGGAAGGTAACGTCTGCTGTGCTTATTAACAAGCAGGCTCAACCTCTTTGTTTTTTCCTAAGTTCTGAATTTTCTCATTTACCTCAGCTGTACTGCAGTCAGCTCTACACTATAAATAAAACATTACCCCCTTTTCCAATTTCATCGTTGGATTTCTTCCCATTCATCATTTCAGACCATTATTTTAAGCTCTCAAGCAGGTGACTGAATATTTACGCTTCTACAATAATTCCAAACACCCAACATTCCTCTGGTACAAACAGTATTCTCTGGCGCCCACGCGGGGAAGCCCACAGGGAAAGATTTCATGTGTGTGTCAGCTCCACCGATGTTGGAGGATTGGAAGGCAGCCTGTCGGCCAGCTTCCATCCGATTCACTTTGACAGGTGAAAGCGAAATCATGCCAGTGAGCAACAAGAACATCATTATGCCCTCTTTTTCTGGGTGTCCTCTCCTAAATTTGTAATAAAAGTCAGAAAAAGAGCGATAAGCATATCTCCAAGAGCACATTTCTCCTGGTCAGCTCCCCATTTTCTTCAAGAGTTCCTTCTTTCTTAGAGAAAGCATTTTAAAACAGTGAGATACTGGGAGAGATTTCATTAAGGCATTCAATTTTTTTTTCTTTATAAAGAGAAATGGTTTCAGAAGAAAGAAAGGAAAATGATCTACTGGTAGGCGGAAAAGCAGGTATTTGAAAAAGAAATTCATAGGCCGTTTTCCTAACTGAGTATTAAATGCAAGGCTGTTTCAATATATACTCACTGTTATAAGACTTGAAGTTCAGTCACAGTGTCTGCCCATTTTCCTATTCTCATAGATTTTAATAACATCTCTTCCCAGAGCAGAAATACACGCACTGCAAACCTGGGCCAATGAACGCCCTGCCCGAGTGGTGCCTGGGAGTGACAATCAGCACTTTGGGGGCCGCCAGTGTGGGTCGGGTCAGACACGGCCCTAGAAGCAGCTGCTTCCCGGTGCCGCGCCCATGTGGGAAACGGGGGTACTTACGCAGCTCGCCCACTTTCAGGGTCTCGCACAGCATCTTGGTCAGCTCTATGCTGCTGCGGCCGAAGGGACACTCGTGCTTGTCCTCCCGACTGCTGTTCTCAAGCACGATCTGTAAGCAGAGAGCGGACAGGTCACACAGGGAAGAGAGTTTGGGTGGAACATCAAAGACATGGGCTCCATGGGACAGAAACAGGTCCACTCCAGCTCACCAAACTGAGGCTCTCAGGGCCAAACTCTCCTCTAAGTATATTCACAGGCTAGAGAACCTAAAACTCTTACATTTCCCTGATCTCCTACAGTCTTCTTAGACCCGGAAGGAGGGATTTTGAGTGGTGGTGGTCACTTACAGAGACACCTATGAAGAGTTTTTCAAAGCATTGAAACAGAGACGTTTTTACTTCAGTGACAAAACCACTGTCTTGTCCTCTCGGCCATGTCTTCCCTTTCCTGGGAAGAGCAACTCTTCTTCTGGGACTTCCACCCCAGGCTTCCTGTGGAAGCCGCCATGTCCTCACAAGACCCCAGCCCTGGTCTTTGTTGGCTGGACCACCCCTGAGGGACATGGGACACAAACTGGACCAACCAGAGTCCTTCCCTAGGACTAATCATAGGAAATGGGGAGGCTGGCCCAACCATGCTGACAGCACATGGGGGGTATGTGTGCAGGGGCTACCTGAATGTGAGTCCACAGTAAAATAATTTCAAACAAGAAAGGAAGACGAAATGTGAAGAAAATCAGAGAGGAGAGGAGCGGGAGTCAGGGGGCCCCGACTGGCTGGTCACACTTGTTCCTGAAGCAAAGCTCCTTCCCTGTCCTTCACCCATCTGCTGAAAACCCTGTGGTCTAACCTGTCCTTCTCCTGTTTCCGTGTTCCCACTACAACTAAGAAAGCCATTCTACCCACGGATTACACAAAAGTAAATTAAAACAACAAAATTCTAGATTAAAATCACTAAACTGGACGTTCACATGTTCACAAAAGGAATCCCCAGCTTATCCACCTCTGATGCCACCTCTACCTTCCCCATGGATTGCCTGGGACCTGGACAGCCACGCCCACAGCATCTGCAATAATGCAGCCCACCAGCTTGTGTGGTTTCTCCCTGTAGGCTATGAACTCTTCCCTGGCAGGAATGGAACCATGTTTATTCACTCAACCAACAATAACTGAGCTAAATAATTATCTACCAGAAAGATGCCCAGGCCTCAAGTGGAGAACAAAACAGACCAGGGTTTGACCTCATGAAGGAGCATTCATTCTAATCTAGGGAGACATTGCAAACAGAGGCAATCAAAGTTCACTTAGGTGCTGTGGCCGAGCAGGTAAAGAGGGAAAGGAAGGCCGGGGTAGGGAAGTTTAGACAACCAGGTGAGTACTGAGAATTCAAGGATGAGAAAGAGCTCATAAGTTAGGGTCTGACAGAGAGAACATTGCAGGTAGAGGGATCAAGGAGAGAGCCTCTGAGTTGAGTAAGATGTGCTTCAGGCAGGCCAGCACACGGCCTGGCGTACAATGGGGAGGGGTCTGGGGTTGCGCAGGGCCACAGTTTGGAGACCAAGGGAGCCTGAGAGGTGGGCCAGAGCCACTGTCTCAGGGCTGTGTGAGGGGTTATTCTAAGACTCCGACGGGCTAGCCATGAGGTTTAGATGGGGGAGTGGTGTGACCTGATTTGTTTTAAAAAGATTACGTGTGTGGTGAGTGCCCTGCGGGGAGGCGGACAGAAAGCTCTGTGCTTCTGGAAAGCCTGGACTGTGTCCCCAACAGAAATGAGGGCAGCTGAGGCTGGGCCTGCACGGTCCCACATTGTCGTAAATTATCACAAAAGGCAGAAAGACTTGCAGGAGAGATCGAAGGAAGAATGTTTGGAGGGCAGGAAGAAGAAGGAAGGAGAAGGAAAAAAGGGATGAAGGGAAAGTAAAAGAAGGTGCTATTTTATTGACACACACGTTTCCAAATAGTGAAGAAATGTGGGGGAGCTCAGTGCGGCGCAAATTGTTTGAAGCCAGAGAAGCAGGATTTTAATGAAAACATGCTCCCAATGTTTGCTGCACAGACGCCATGCCCATAATGCACGCAAACACACACAGACACATACACGAGTTATTATGTGCATTGACAGGTCCCCAGGAACAAACCAGCTCTTCCCAAAGGGGGACGTTCCTTCCAGCATGGCATGTACACCTAGCCGTGACGACAACCAATCCTTGTATTTTCAGTCTCCTTGCCCACTTGAGGCATCGTGGCTGTTTTTGCAGGCTTCATCGCCATCGCTTTATCACCCTCGTGATTGTCCGAGAGGTTGGTGAACCATCCCAAGTTTGCAACATCTGCTGCGATGCATAATCATGCCCTGAATGTTACCACGTGCATGCCCTTTACTGTCCTTGGGATTTATGAGAAAAACTCCCCCTTGCAGTCTCTTTAGGAAACACAGGTTTTGGTTGGTTGTTTTTTACTCCCATGAAATGCCTTCTCCTGCTGACGAGAGAGCAACTCCTGAGGGATCCTTAAAAGTTCTGATCCCACCCTGGCTGGAGTAGCTCAGTGGATTGAGTGCGAGCCTGCAAGCCAAAGGGTCACTGGTTTGATTCCCGGTCAGGGCACATGCCTGGGTTGTGGACCAGGTCCCCAGTAGGGGGCGTGTGAGAGGCAATCACACATTGATGTTTCTCTCCTTCTTTTTCTCCTTCCCTTCCCCTCTCTCTGAAAATAAATAAATAAAACCTTTTAAAAAAAAAGTTCTGTTCCCTCCTCACGGTCTCTTCTGGACAATCTGCCGAGCGCAGAGTCCCATTTGACTGAATCACCCTCCTCCTTTTAGAAGAATCCTATCAGCTTCCAGCCAGGAATTCCAAGTCAGGAAAGCAGGAGGGGGGAACAGTTAAATTCCCATCCATCAGGGAATCCTTATTCCTCTTTTAAAAATCGATTCTCTGAGACAGCCGTACATACGTGTGAAGGAGCACTTCTCCTGATGATGGAAATGTATGGAAAAAACGGAGCAAGAAGGCAGAACATAAAAGACAAGAGACAGGTAGTTCCCAGCCAGCTCCCCGGGAGGACATTCCCCTGCATTTCACATTAACATCCTATTAACATTTCATGAGTTCATCAATATTTAATGAGGCTGTGATCTGCATATACTGTAGGTAGAATTACTGCTACCAATAAATGTTCTGGAAACATTTCCAAGGCACAGTTTATTAGCAGGCACTAAATTAAGGAGCAATCTAAGTAATCAATATGTAAATCAGTCTGGAGAAACCCTACTCTTTATTCTTTAAGTTACCATCCGTCTTATCATATTTACCTGCCTCAAGAAAAATAAACCCTCCTACTTGACTGATTTCTTTAGGTAAGGCAGACACAAATCCTTCAAGTCACCTGTGTAGGTTTTCAGGCCAACGTTCCTACAGAAATACTTTAGGAAAGATTATGATGATGAATGTTACTAATTAAATATTACTATAATGAGAAATAAGTCTTAAACCGGTGAGGAGCTTGTTTTAAAATTTAACACACCGCTATATCTATGTTCAATTCCAACATTCTGGCACTAACCACGTTCACCTAAGACATTTTGAGAAGTTCCGTTTAGAAATATCAAGGCCCATTCTTCATTTTTATTTTTTCCTCACTCTTCAGTTTGAAGAACAAACATACTGGATCAAAAGCCACAACGGAGAGAGTCCTAACACCTGCTATTGTTACTCATCATGCAATAATATGTCACACATCTGAAGAAATTGTAACGCATGTTTTGTAAAATAAAACACTGGGTATTTGTGCAATATTAAGTATAACACATAAAAATACTTTACAGTTTACAGGGTGTATATACATACATCTATCAACCAATCCCCATTGGGTCCATAAGACTAAAAAGGCAGGTCAGTCCTGGAATTCAATTCCTAAGGTCTTCAGTTTCCAAACCTCTCCCTGCCCCGTGATAGCGTACAACTGTCTTCACACACGTGCTGCCATAAAACTCAATGGGTTTCATGTCAGAAAGGCTAAGAGAACTCTGACTAATGTCCTCTGTATGAAGTGAGACAGTAAATCCCAGAACCTCCTGGACAAAGGTACGAGGTTCTGTCTATCTCATTTGTCCCTGAAGATGGGGAACGATCTCTCAGGGCGAGTGACCAAAAAGCTGTTGTGAACTGTCCCCCCAAGGCTTTATTTCCTTAAATATTGAGTTCCCATCAGTGCAGATCATGAACCTATTTGACTTGGGCATGACCAGTAAATGCTGAGTACCAGGCCGGCTGCACTCAGCTACTGCCCCTTCTCTGACCCCGGGGTCCCCCTGCTCTCTCAGCCTGTCCACATCATATTGCTGGCTGTATTCAGTAGCTAATACACTATCCTCCACTTGTGCTGGGCACTCCCCACCTGGGGCAAGCCCAGCCCTGGGCTTTCCCTGTATCCAGGCCTGGTGAGCCCTGAGGGCTTCCCCACCACCTCTCATCCATGGGGCCTTCTTTTTCAAGCTGCTTTGACTCTGAGGACCACACAAAGAACTTCACATCCCTGTGACTATTCTGTAACTACCGATCTGCACTTCCCAATCCCTTCAACTTTTATACCCAGTCCTGCAAACCTTGCTCCCCTCTGGCAACCACTGGTTTGCTCCCGGTATCTATGAGTCTGTTTCAGTTTTGTTTATTTTGTTCTTTAGATTCCATATATAAGTAAAATCATATATATGATTGTCTAACCATTATGCTGTATACCTAAAACCAACACAAAATAACTTTGAAAGTAAACTGTAATTGAAAAATTTAAAAAGTAGTACTGAATTCTCTCCAAAGAGAAGGGAGTGCCCGACTTGCCTCGCTTCCATCACAAAGCTGCTAGGAGAAGCATCAATGCCGTGAAGAGTCAGGGCTGAACCAGGGGGAGGTCGCACAAGGCAGCCCATCGCTGGGTGAGATGCGCCAAAGTTCCTCAAAGCCCAATTCACAGCACTGTCGTGTGTCTTAAATCACAGCGCAAAAGCCAAGAGCCAGGAACTCCAAGGTGGTATTTGTTACCTCTTTATTTGTCCTTCCTCTTCCTTTTCCTGCATGGCTGAAGCCAGTATTATGTGCAAACTTTCACCAGCCACTGAACCAAAAACATGACCGCCGTGAAAGTTGCTTCCTGATGACCAGCCTCGGGGGCCAGACAACAGTAAGCAGAGGCTCTCCCCGAGTTTCACGATGAGAAGCGAATGGAGTTAACAGGGTGGTCACCTACTTCCATCGGAAACGCCAGACAGACGTCCTGCTCTGCGCTCACATTCGAGCAGGACTCTCCCGTAGGAAAACGGGGTGCTCCGAGCACAGAGAGGGCACAAGGACCCCAAAGAACAGGTCATGGCCTGGAGAACTGGGTGATCAGGTCCCAGTACTAAATGGGACGGCCACCGTTGGACACCCATCCTCAGTCTTATCAACTCACAAGCTCTTATAACACCACCTCCTGACCCACTAGAGAAACGCCACAGTTTTCCCATGTTAAATTGACAAACAAACAAACCAAAAGCCTGACTAGTATCAGTGAGCCTCCCACCCCCGCCGCAACACAGGAGTGGTTCTGCTTTAATAACCACCACGGAACCCCCCCCCAGAATGAAGTGTTAGCCCTTAAATCACATCACGAAGACCCAGACCTCTTCTGAGGTCAGAGTGCAAGCCCAGCTTGGGGTCCACTCACAGAGCCTTGGGAGCTATGAAAGAGCCACTTTTCCCACGTCCCCACCAATGCTAATGGTGATCGTCCCAGAGCATCAGAGAGAAGTGTTAGAAAAACACTGAGCTGCCTCGAGGGGGCTGCACAGGAGCTTCATTGTGATCATGAATTTGAGCAAGTTCATAAAACCAAACAAACACGCCCAAGCCCTAATATGATGATTCTAAATGGGCAAAGAACAAAGAACACTGCAATTATAGAAAGTGTGCCGAGCAGGAAGACAAACCAGGACAAATCAGAGCCCAAGGCCGCTCGTCCATCTGACCTACCACTCCCCATTTTACAGATAGGGGAAGTGACCCCCAAAGTAGAGAAACCTAACAGAATTCACGTTAAAGGTGCAGCCCAAGGAGCAGAACAACAGCAGGCTTCGTTCTGAGTCCTTTCGCTGAGTGTCTCATTGAGGGCACAAGCACTACCACCTGATGGAAATCCTGGACCCTGCCACCTTACGTTGAAGAAACAGAGGCCAAGAGATGTCATAAAATCTGCTCCAGGTCACTTAGCACCACCATCAATAGAGCCAGCATGGGAATGTAGGCGGTGTGGGCCCAGTGATCACAGTCTCGGTTACTGATTCCAACCGAAACACATGCCCATTCCTACAGAGAACGGAGAGGGCGAAACAGTAATAGAGCTTTGACCAGGAAAGTCCTTACCATGGTAATAGACAAGTTGGCAGCGCCGTGGCTCTGGACAGAAGCGATTTTCCCGGAGCTACCTCTGAAAGACTTGGTGACTTTACGTACTTTCCTTTACTCTAGTTTTCTCCTATAAAAATGACGGTGAAGGAGACTAGGCTTGGGGTGGTGGGCACACAATGCAATATACAGATTGCATATTATAGAATTATACACCTCAAAATTATGTTCTTAACCAATGTCACCCCAATAAATATAATTTTAAAAACCCTGGGGACAGGAACACCTACCCTGTCAGGGTTGCAAAGATTTGATGACACAACAGAGTGGAGGTCAAGACCTCTGAGCGCCCAAGACAGGTCCAGCACTCGGTGATGGAGACCACTGATCTACTGTTGCCAGAATAGTCCCATGGCCTCCCATTCCAGGTGTTACCATTTGCTTTACCAAAATACTTGTATAGTGCTGGGGCACAGCTGGTGAAATAAACACACACCACAGAAAACAAAACTCAACTGCTACAGAGAGTGTTAACCTCGCTCTTTGACAAAGGAAGGACCCAGGGGGAACACACATTATTCCTGACGCAGACCGGTTCTCTCAGCGTCTCTTTAGGAGAGTAGCTCTCAGGCTTAAATGGCACCAACCTGTGCGCCACGTCGGGGGTTAACACAGACTGCTGGGCTGCTCCCCCAGAGTCTGATTCAGCAGGCCTGGGGTGGCACCTAAAGAGAAGATGCAGGTAGACCAAGTCCTGAAGTCTTCCGAGGCACTGGGGTCACGGAGGGAGGGAGTGTTAGCTAAGCATTTCAGGGAACACTTCAACATTATTTTTAGCAGCATTCTCTTTCAAAAAAGAAAAGCGCTCCACCCGCACACCTCCCCTGGTCCTTAATTGGCCATTTAGAGAGGCAGCCACCTGTCGTGTGTCCAGGCTGACAAGCAAGCCTCGAGGCCTTTGAACAGGGCCAATGACACCACGCAGCTGAGATGTGACGACCGGAGCGAGAGTGTGACCAGGAAAGGGGCACCCAGAGCAGAGTGTGTCAAACTTCAAGAGCTGCTTCGAAGGACAAGAGAACAATGTACCCCTGGAAATGGAGGGAAAGAACACCCAAGGGGTCATGTTGGTGAGAAAGCAAAGGAGAAACTGCACACAGGGAAGCGAGATAAATAAAACTCCGGACAAACGAGAAGAATGGTGTAACACCCAGCTAACGAGGTGAAAACCCTTCCAGAATAAAATCAGGCAACCGCACATAGAGAGGCATAATAAAAGCCATAAATATAAAATGGCAAGGAATCAACTGGGTAATGGTGTAGTAATTAAAGCCTGGAGGTTCATAATAGACCTCGGACCGAACATCGATCAACCGAAAAGAAAGGCCGCCTGCACTTTGGTACAGAGCGATTCTCGAGCGGGATGTGCCAGGCGCTCCCTGCAGCCCCAGCCGTGCCCTGCAGTGAACCTCGCTCCCTCCGAGGATGAAGCTGGTAGCACAGAGGAAGGACAGGACGAATCACAGCCGGGGTGACTTGTGTTTGTGCCTGCACTGTGACCCTGATGTCACTGCAACAGAGAAATGGGGCCTCCTCGCTTACGCCAGTGCACGTGTTCCTGGGCCCAGTGACGGTGCCCGGTGCCCGTGTGGCAGGTACACGCAGGCCTCACTCCAGGCTTGCAGAGTCACATCTTGTTTATTTAAAGCTGTGGTTCTCTAACTTGAGCTTGCACTAGAATCCGCTGGAAACATTAAAACACATATTGCTGGGTCCCACCCTGGAGTTATCCTTTAGTTATTCTGGATAAACCCACGAATCTGCATTTTGAACATGTGCCCAGGGAAAGTGGCTGCTGCTAGGCTGGGGCCACATGTTATGAACCGCTGATTTAAAATTATGTGATGTCTGCACTCACAGCAAACCTGTTTTTAAAGACATGGAAAGCAATGAGAGGAGGTGGAAGAAGAGATGAATCTGATTTTGGTGGGGGGGTTTTCTGCGACTGATAAAAAATATCATTAATAAAGAGTTAAAATGCATAGAGAGTGAATGTAGATTGGCAGTTGCCCAGGGCTGGGGTCAGGGGGTCGGGGAGCTGATGGGTACTGGTTTCCTTTTGGGGTAATGATAATTATAACGTCTTGGAACTCAATAGAGGTGGTGTTTGCACAGCTCTGTGAATGTAAAATGTCGCTGAGTAGCTCACTCTATAATGGTTAATTTTATGTTCTGTGAACTTGACCTCAAATAAAAATAGAGGGATGCATATGGAGCAATCGCCACATGCAAACTCTCCAGTGTTCTACGCGTTCGGTCCTCACGAACCACCAAGGCAGGACACAGGGCAGATGGGGAAACCGTGCTTTGGAGCTGGAGTCTGGTGCCCTCTGTTCAGCAGTTAAAATGTGACGGGCCCAGCCCCCGAGTGCACAGGCGGCCTCGCAACTTCTACACTGTGCTTTGAACTGTTTCATGGGGGGAATGGAATGGTTGTTTCCAAGCCAAGGTTCAGGACTGACCAGAGAGGGACGCTGGAGGTGAACGTTCAGAAATGGCCCAGGATGCTCGTCCAGTAGGACACCCAAGGACAGCCACACTGCCTCTGAGAGGGGACAGAAGCCTGAAGGCCTCACAGAGTCCTGCCACGGGTGCCCACCGATGCTGAGGGCTCCGCGGCGTCCGGCACTCGCCTGCAGTTGTTTGTGAAAGCTCCTTACGTTGCAGGTATGTGCTAGGTGTGGCCTTCACAGACAGAAAGCCCCCCCAGCTCCCCTGAAGACCCTGGGAAAATGCAGACTCCGCCCCGGCAGCTGGGGCAGCCCAGGGAATGCTGCATCGCTGCTGTGAGGGCCACAGTTTGAAAAGGAAGATACTGTGCTCTCCCAAATCTGCTGCTGAAATTCTGGCCCCGCTCTCTCCTGTGCCACTGATTCAGCCATTGCAAGTATTTCTTTAAACATTTATTCTTGCTAAGTAACTTGCTAGATGCTAAAAATACATATGTGAACAAAACACCACCTTTGGGGGCTTGCGATCTATTGGGAAGACACGAGGGGACGGGATTTGTACGGCGGGCAGACGTTCACTCTCTATGGGCCTCTTTTACACACTTCCGTATTATTTACCTTTTTTACAAGGACGTGTCTTTTCTGTGGCGAACATGCGTGTGAGAGGCGATGGGCAGGCAGGGTGAGCCTCACCCGAAGGGTGAGCCTTGAAGGAGGCACGGATTCCAGTCTCTCGCCGAAAGGGGTCTGTTTAACATTGCAAACCAGAGGTGAGCTACAGAAGGCAATAAAGATGAATTGCAAGATCCTGGATGAAGTCAGAGAAGCCCCTCTGCATCTTGGGCAATAAAAGCCATAAATCACCAGATCACAGGGCAAGTCTGACTCCCTCAGCGCCGCACTGCTGCATACAAATGCCTCCCGTCTCCTTCAGCGGGACGCAAAGACGCCAGGACGTTGCCGCTGTCTGACAGTCATGGCCGGATGAAAAATCGGGCCTGACATTTCTCAAGGCTGATTTCTCACGGGGAAATTGTCGCCACTGTCTTAACAGTTACTGCCGTCTTAAAGCCCAGTTACACTCCACATATATTGTCTGAAATGGACTTGGGTGTGTAACTCCCTTTACTAAACACACACATTGCAGGGGAGCGAGTGATAAAATAAAGTCCTGTAAGTCGGATCACACCTCATTTGTCTACTTAGCTCACAGATTCATAAATTCACTCTGGTGTGCGGAAGTAGAGGTGAGGGGAGGCAAAGGTGAGGAGAAAGAACTATTTCCTATCACCCCCTTCTGGGCAATAATAAGTTGACATTTGCAGAAATGTCTTCCGATTACATAATTTCTGATGCACATATTAAAATCGCTAAAATGGGACAATTACTTACTGAAATCTAATTAAGGAATTAAGCCATATGTTGATTTACTTGAACTTAATGGCATGTGGAAAGGAAATTTTTCATCTATAAACCTAGCCTCTTAAACGCATTTCTTCTCGTTACATCGCATTCTATACAACCATCCCAAACCTTGGCCACATCCGCTAACAAGAAGCTCTCTTCCGTGGGACCAGCCCTCCCACAGGGGTCTGTCCAGGTGCCGTGCTCTTTTACAGAAATCGCTTCTCCTGACACCCCTCCGACCCCCACCACCCCTCCCGCACCTGTGTGAATCTCCCTTCTCCTTCTGACCCAACACAATGTCGCTTTCTCCGGAAAACCACACGCAATTCCTTCCTCTGGAACTCCACAGCCTTATCTGTATCTTTCCCACCACATCTGTCACTTTCTGCCCCAAACTGTGGCGACGTACATGCATCTCACTCTGCCTGGTGGGGGGGGTTGAGCCCCTGGGGTAGGATGCACAGGTCAGCAACCTGTGAGTCTGCCACCCTGCAGCCGAGTCACACAGCCGTCACTTACTAATCACACCATTACTGATAAGTGAGTGCGCAGTACAGGCTGCAAGCCTGGCCTCTCACTCGGCGGGCAGTGTCCAGGGGTCCAGGGGTCATCGCTGTCCATTATGGGGAGCACCAGCGTGCCTGACTTTAGCATGCGAATTTTCACCATTTATTATTTCTGCATGCTCGTGAGCATCTTAACTGAGTTACTGTCATCTACTCAGCCCTTGTTAGCCCCACTCCCCATTCTGATCCCCCATGGGTTTTATCAGAAGCAATGGCTTCTATGATTCCCCCCAGCAACCTCCAGCATCATCTTTTCCTTCACTGTGGGGGTACTTGGGACCCAGACATCACTTGGCAGCTGGCGTACTTAGCTACCCACGGAATCCAAGCTGTGCAGGAAACTCAGGTAGAAACTGAGCCCCCTGCCCATGCCTGACGTGCCCCCGGGGGGACAGGGCCATGACACGGGAGAGATGGAGGGGCCAATTCTTCCCGGGCCAGAACCCCTGTGCTGAAGGTCTGTCCAGGGAAACCATGTGTTACCTGCTCTGTGCACTGTGAGAACAAGCATTTCCAGAATGTTGGGGGGTGTGAAGATGTCCTCAGTTGTAGGTTCATGGAAATCACTTGGCAAATGTTTGCTCTCAACGCTTCCTGTAAATACTGTGAGTGAGAAGCAGCAGGAGAATATGAACGAGATGACAGGGAGCCAGCTCCCACCGCACAGGGACGTCCCTTCCACACACCCACATGGCACGCTGGCTCCACTCCTCGCCCTCCCTCCGGTTGCCAGCAACGAGGCCCCTGCATCCAGGTGTGGGTGGTGGGGGACATGGAAGGGGCAACTTGCAGTGGGGCCAAGGGCTGGCATCCCATGTTGCCAGACTAAAAGGGAAACTGCTGTTTCCTAGGTGATGGTGCCCCTGAACTTCCTTGGTGTATATTGCGGACGGCGCCCGAGTCCGAGGCCCCTGCTCAGCTGGAAACAGGCCCTGCTCGTGAGCCCCCTGTTCCTTGTCTGAAGACAGGCCTGTCTCTGTTAATTCTGTGATGTTTTCAGAACCAGGAAAAACGGAAGGTAAGAGACTCCAAAGTATCCCTTGAAAGCAAGATGAATGAGGACATTTGTCTTAATTACTCCACCACTGACTAAACTCTCTGAAGATACGGATGCAGAGGGGAAGAGAGCATGGTGGGCAAGCAGCGACCGCTGTGGTTTTCCCAGGAAGCGGCCCTGCCCACCCCAACTGCCGCCCGGAATTAACAGAGCCCCCCTTATGCCACGGGAGGTACCTGTGGGCCAGGCGTGCCCCTACTCAGCCACCACGGTAAGTAGCGCAAGTGCTTAAACATTAGGGACATCGATTATCTCGCAGGTGTCACATTCCACAAAGACTCTACCTTTTTCTTCACTTCAGACCATTTCTTTAACAAAAAGGCTCAATTCCTAATGAGTGTAAGACTGCCAAGCACAGAGGCTCGGCTGCCACGCTGCATCTGCGTTTGCACGGAGGCAGCTGGGGCCTGTCCCCCTCCCCCACTCACGTGCAGCGTCCAGACCCCTCCCATCACCCAGATGTCTTCTTGGCACGTTACGGGGGCTCATGATAAACATCCTCACACAGCGACATGTATGCACCTGTACAAGATTATTTCCTTTAAACGCATTCCAGAAATGCAAATGTGAAGCCCAAAGATCTTAATACTTTTGTCACTTAAAGTGTATTTATCGGTGGTTGCCAGGAATTTTCGGGGGGTGAGGGATGAGTAGGCAGAGCACAGAGAATTTTAGGGCCGTGAAAATACTCTGTAGGATATCATGATGGTGGCCACGTGTCACCATCTATTTGTCCAAACCCAAGGAATATACAAGTGAGAGGGAACCCTAATGCACTCTACAGATTTGGGGTGATTATGACGTGTCAGTGGGGGCTCGCTGGGTGTAACAAAGGCACCCCTCTGGTGAGGAAGGTTGACAATGAGGGAGGTCTCTGCATCTTCCCTCAACTTTGCTGTGAACTTGAAACTCCCCTATAAAATGCAGCCTTAATTTTTTAAAAAAGATCATTTCAGAGGGCCAATATGGGCCTAGGGTGGGAAAGGACCATCTGTGTCCTTGATGTTCTCCTTGGGTGGGAGAAGGAAATGGCCTTTGTCCAGATTCCAAGTTAGCATTTTACTGTCTGTTATAACACTGGACAACTTACTTGACGTCCCTGAGCCTCGGCATCCACGTCTGCAAAACGGGTCTGACAACAGTGTCTACTCCATAGTGTTGCTGCGAGACTAACGGGTCTGGTAACAGTGTCTACCCCATAGTGTGGTTGCGAGACTAACGGGTCTGGTAACAGTGTCTACCCCATAGTGTTGTTGCGAGACTAACGGGTCTGGTAACAGTGTCTACCCCATAGTGTGGTTGCGAGACTAACGGGTCTGGTAACAGTGTCTACCCCATAGTGTTGTTGCGAGACTAACGGGTCTGGTAACAGTGTCTACCCCATAGTGTTGTTGCGAGACTTCAGGGAAGTAAACACGCGTCCCTAACAGCACCTGGCATACATCCATCCCTCAGTACAGTTTGCCTTCTGTTTGTTCCTGCCCTACGTCGGGCGGAGCCCCAAGCTACCAGGCCATCAGCAGAACTGACCCATATGCAGGCATAATGACCTCATCGTTGGTCTTCTCGGTCCTTTTCTGATACAGAACTCACGTCTACTCAGGTAGCACACACAGGTTCCCATGGCTTTGGTAACTGAGCTTTGAGGAAGGCTTCATGCCAGGTAGCTCCTCAGTCTTAAAGGCAGCCATTCTGATGGTCCCACCAGCTCGGTGAAGGTGCATTTCTTCCAAGTCTGGCTCCAGTTTCCATCCTCTGATGTACATCACTTAGGGCCATGAAGGACTTCGGAGCGGATGAGGGAAGCAACGTTGATCAGGGATTCAGCCTACCAAATAATCATTCATCTAACGGATAATTTTAAGTGGTCCAATGTTAGAGAACGATGACAAAGGGCAAAAGAAAGGCATAGTCCCTGCCCCAAAATGTCGTGTTTGAAAAAGATAACGATCAAATAATAAAACATATAATTATCTACTTCCAAAGTGAGTAAGTGCTATACAGGAAGTAATAAGGAAACAAAACGAAGGCAATAAAGAAGAAAACAGAAAAGGAGCCAGAAGGATGAAGGCCTGAAGAGCGGATGAACAGGAGTGAGGTGGACAACTGGGCAGGGGTGGGGAAAGGAGAGGACGAGCCAGCAGGGACCACATGTGCGAAGTTCCTGTGGCACAGGAGCATCGCCGATCAACTGAAATGTCAGCCAAGCTGGGGTTCCTGACCTTGGGAATTGCAAGTTTGTAGACAGGTAGGAATGACCTACAGCAAGGTCATGAATTCTAACAGCCTCCAAGTACAAGACCCGTTGTACAGAGGAGCATTTGATAAACCCGCCAGAGAGAAGTTAGTCATTGGGGCTGTTATATTTGTTGCTAATAGTGTTTCAGTCGCTTTATAAAATACAAATATTGTCTATTATTTATGATTTCTACTAAATTTTGGGATCTTGGGTTTTACCAGTACAGGGCAAAAGCTGATAAAATTAAGGTCGAGGTAAAAATAAAATCACCTGACAATGTCGAACACGCCTGGGTACACCAGGTGGCTTGCGCAGCTCCTAAGGGGAAAGCTATTTTTACCAAATACAACAGGACAGTTGGGAACACTACCACCTAAATTTTATTATACCACCACAAAACGCCTTCTGATTTGGAAGGAAGGTCGCTAATACAGGCTGGCCCCCGGGCACATGAATACAATTTGAAAATGAAAGTCAGCAGTGACCCACCCAAGCATGAGCTTCAGCGTATCTGGGACAAAGGCTTGGGGGTGGGGAGGCACGGAGATAGCTGAAAATTTGGTTTCCATCCCGAGATGGACAAATGGAGGGGCAGCTACAGTAAGGCGCTTAGAGCATCGCTTCTTGGCCTTTGGGCTAAGAGCGAGTGCAGGGAGGCCACGGCATGTTCCAGACGGAGCCTATTTCATGGCTCCCTGCCTCGGGGTGGCTGGCCATCCGGCCGCAAGGCAGGACCCCAGCACTCGCTGAATTCAGGCACTCATTTAACAGACATCTGCTGAGAGCCAGAGATTTTATTTTTTCATGTTTAACTAATTTATTTTTTTAACGGCTGGGTGGTGGGCAGCTGAACAGGCAGAAGCAGAGCGAGGATAATGGGCCAGGCACAGAAGGTCACAGGGCAGAGAGCCCCGGGTACCCAGCAACAGGCGCAACTGGGAAAACAAGAGCCTCACCCCCAGGGTGACCTTTTCTCCACTAGCACATTGCTGGTCATGCGGTTTGGACCTTCTCCTTGACTGTCATATCTCTGGTCTCTCGGGTTAGACCCCCTGACCTTTCGTATCTATGGCCATGCAGCTCAGACCCCCGAGCCTTCCTCCCCTGATGTATCACTAGTCACGTGGTAGACTCCTAAGGGGGAGGAACAAGGGGCTACAGAGTGGCCTCATGTACCTCCCAGGCAGGCCCTTGTATGACTTCTCCCTTAGGTATAAGCCCCCGGGGATAACACCGAGGCCTCAGTGGTGTTTTAGCTCTAGGCCTAGAAAAGCAGCCAAGTGGGAGACTTCAGAGTCGGGGGGTGGGGGGGTCTATTGACCCGTATGGAGTGCCCGAAACTCTTCAACTCAGCAAGGTTCTGAGGAGGTTTAGCCCCCCTCGGTCCCTGGAGAATGTGACCCACTGCTGGAAGGATATGTGTGACAAAATAACAATTGATACAGGAAATTCCAGCAATGGGGCAAAACTACCAGCTCCTCTTTATGGTTCAAATGTTACTTTTATTTTTTCCTGCTAAAAAGCTGAAGAGGGGACTTCTGGCTTCTGGTCCAACATGTAAAAGCCTTGGGAACTGTCATCCCCAAACCCCCAACCAGAGAAAGGCTGACCAAAATGAAAAGCAACACCTCTCCCTGGTTCCAACAGAAGATCAGGGCAAACTGTCACCCTCCAAACTGGGAAAACAGGGAAATCCAGGGGACCAGAGCTTCCTGTGGGTAGAAGCCACTTCCAGAGCCGGATGGAAACACTTAAAGGGTAACTGACTAGTTGCTGGAGTTGAACATGGAGGAGCTTCAGTGGCAAGGGCCCTGGGAGCCCAGCCTTAGGAGGGTCCTTGCACTTTCATGAGTAACATCTCAAGGAGCCCTGCCATTCTCCAGGTGAATATCAGAGAAAAACCTGCTCTTGCTTTGATCAGAGGGAAGAAGTGACCACATTAGAACAATTCCAGAGCATTCCACTCTCTTTTAACAGTGGTCTGCCCGCCACAGAACCTGTTTTAACAGAGCTTAGACTGCCTGCATTTCACCAGCGCTTAACCAACGTGGGGAAGGAAAAGCCCGATGCCAGGTATGGTTAGCGTACTCTCATCTAAAAGTAAAGGTGAGAACCCGGACTTTTGTGAAGGTCGCAGCCCAAGGACACGTGCTTGCTGAAAGACTGAGACTCAGGCACAGGGCCGTAGGGCACTGCCTTCCCCCTACGCCTCCCCGTCACATCAACAGGGCTCCTGTATAACAACACGAGATCACAGCCGAACGAACCACAAGCCTCAGCCACTACTGAAGAAGGAGTCTCTAAGGAAACCGCAGAGACAACAGGAGAAATAAGAGCGAGGACCCAGAAGAAACTTCTGCCTCTGACACCCACAGGTACAGCAAACAGTAAACAGGCTAATTCCTGGCCAGACCAACATAAAACCTCATACCATACACCAAAGGTCCATTTATCTCAGCTCCTGTTACCCGATACATCATATTCAACCCTTAAGAAAAAAATTACAATTTGCCATCAGAGCAGAAAGCCCCAGCAAACCCCTTGCACAGCAGCTACTGAGCTCTGCACAGTGAAGGTACAAACAATGCCTAATTAAAATGGAAGACTGCTCAGCGACAAGAGAAAGGAGGCAGCGTGTCACAGAACACGTTCTCAGTAGTTATGTATTTAACTAGCACAGAGAGACACAAACATGGACCATGTGGACTGAGAGAGAGCCAGGTGGCAGAAAGGATGGGAGCCTATCACTGGGTCTAAGGCAGAGGCCCCAGCCGGCGCTCCAGCGAGGGAGTCGTCCACAGGTGCGGGGGGTCTGCAGTTCCTGACCTTGCAATTCACACTGCACTAAGGTCCACGGTGTGTCAGCTGCCTGTTGTGTATTATATAGCTCTTTTTTTTTTCTTTCAAGCAACCCATCACTGTGTTTTTAATACCTCTCTGAGTTGTTTTTTTAAGATTTTATTTATTTATTTTTAGAGACGAGGAATGGAGAGAGAAGGCAGAAACATCAATGTGGGAAACAGCAATTGGTTGCTTCTTGCACATGCCCCCCAACCAGGGACCTGGCCTGCAACCCAGACAAGTGTGTCGACAAGGAATTGAACCGGTGATCTTTCTATTCGTGCAGGATGACACCAACCCATTGAGGCACACCAGTCAGGGGTTATCTCACTGAATTTTAACGTTTAAAACTCAAAACAGAAACAGTAGAACAAAAATTCTGACCCTCACACCCAGGTCAGGCTGGTAGGAAAGGAGAATGAACGGATAACCGCTGTGGATTAGACCTGCTCTGGATTTCAAGACCTGACTCCAGTCCCCAAGGAACTTGGCGGTGGGAATGCGGAGCACACGTGGGCTATAGCCAGAAGTCATTAATGCACGTGCAACCCGCCTCCCACGATGGGTCTTCTTCGGAGAGAAAAGCCAAGCCCATATTGAACAATGATCTCATCCCGAGGCCTGAAGCATTCCATTCAAATTGTTGGCTCAGATGTCACAAAATCTGCTTTCCAGCGCAATTAGTAAATCTAATCACATACATTCACACTCTCAAGAGGTCCTGATTGTTTGGCAGTGACAGCTTGGGTAGTCATAATCAACGAAATTAATGCCACTATTTTTAAAACATGAAAAAAAATTCTGTACAGAAAAATAAGCCCCCAAACCGTGAACCGTGATCAAAGAAGGAATACAAATAAAAGCAAGAAATAAAGCATTTAAATGAATTATTAGACAAAGAGTCATTGTAAAGCCCCAGCAAGGCTGTGCCTTGGGTCCTTGTCATTCTAAATGGATTCTGTGCTCCAGATAACCGAGAAGGAAAACGTCACTCAAAAAAAAAAAAAAAAAAGGCTTCTTTACATGAAACTTGTGTTTAACTGGCAACATATAATTTCACTTAAAAAAAATTAGGAGCAATTGCTGTTGAAGGCATTTCAGGGACAAGGGGAGGGGAGGATCTGTCAGCGCTATGGGAACAAGAAGTGATGGGCCACCAAGCTTTGTTCCAACCATTTGCTTCATAGTTAAGTTTAATTACACGTTACACACTGTCCTGTAATTATGTCGCCTGGGAAACTGCTCATTTCCCTCCTTGAAATGTTAGAAGTTCCCTAATTTATTTTAAAGACTCGGCATTGCCTCCATCAGCACCCGCCTTAGTGAGTGTGGGATATTCGACTCCTGTTTCCTTAAAACACAGGCTGGTTGGCGGCGGGGGGGCCCTCGTATGGCCTGACATGCAGTGCGGAGGGTCGACTATGCTGGGGTCCCCAAGAACACTGGTCCAGGGTATTTATAATAATATCTGATGGCTTTTTTTTTTCTTGAATACCTGCAGCAGGAGAATCTGAGAAGTGCACCATTCCTTTTCACTGCTGTTGGGAGGCTGAAATTAAAGCTCTTTATTCTCGGCAAGAGAATAAATACAGAGCACAAGATAAAGCACCTGCTCTCGAGGACCTGCCACCAAAAATGGAAAGACTACAAACACTGAGCACATAAATATGAAGCCCCCAGGAGATGGAACATGAATCATGTAAGGCTTGATTGAACTGGGAAAAAGAAAAGGCAAGTAAATGACTGAACACCTACTGTGTGCATTTGGAATTTTTCAAACGTCACCTCATCAGTGGTCACTAACTCCAGCCCCGCAGGCACCAGGCAGATAACTAGGATACGGAAAGGAGCCAGACAGAATATAATAGGGAGTTCTGGCACCTGGTTGTTTGGGGTGAGAATGGATGCCCTGCCTATAGGCAAGTCCATCACCTTCCCATTAAAAATACTGGGCCAGTTGAACAAAACACATTCACAGGACTCGTTTGAACTGTGGCTGCAACCCCACATGAATCTACAAACACCGGAGAGGCATAGGCTTTGAATACTGGAAGTGGACTATTTGGCGTTCAATTTAGCTCTGGCCCTCCCTTAGCTGGGTGATCCTGGGCAAACCACCCAGCCTCTCTGTGTCGGTTTCCTCGTCTGTAAAATGGAAATGGATGTAAAATGGAAGTAAGTGCCAACTCCACAGGGGAGGTTGTAAGAAATTATTAAAAGTGTTTAGCGTAGCTGTTACCTCATAGCAAGCTCTGTGCTTGCTATTAATTATGTTTATAATAGAAGAGAAAAATTGAAAAGTGTCCCCCAAATGGCTTTGAACTTGAGGTAGACCCCAATGGACAGAAGGATCTATGTACTGGAAGAAGAGGGGACAAAGGCTACCTTATCTCTCCATCTCTGAAAGCACTGAAGGGAAGCTTAAGAATAATACATGTTAAGCACTTACATTTTAAGTTTTAAAACATGTAAAGGTCCCAAGATGGGAGCCTCTCTCCTCCTGGGTCCTCCCTGGGCGTGTTCCCTTCAGTGCCGCCTAAACAGCCACACCTCCCATGTCCCACCGGCAAGCTAGGATCTAAACCAATATTTTCCCAACTATTTTTAATAACTATTGTTTACTATTATGCATCATGAGGAGGAAGACTCCATTGAAAGGTTTTGAAACAGTACATACACACTTTAAATTTTTCATCCTTCAATAAAAAGGCTACAACGAAAGAACTTGAGAAAAACAATTCTTAGGTACAAATGTCCATTTTTCCCATAATCTACTTCACTGATGTATCATAAAGTTTTGTTTTGATTGGTACAGTTTTAGGAACACACCTGTGTCCTAGCTCCCAAGTGCACAAAACCATTGTAATCAACCTCATTGGTAAAGGAATTTCTATTTCCTTGAAATTCATTATCTTCTATCCCAGTCACCCAATGTGCAAAGGTATTCCAACTGGAGGAAATGTTCATCATAAATTATGAGGTATGTTGAGGCAGGAGCTGCAGGGTATATAAAGAAAAAGTCTTTTTCAGAATTTTCTTTTTATTTTGTACTGGAAGCCTCAGCATTGTATAACTTCTGCATTCAGCGGGGTAACAGCCTCATTGAAATCACATTTTGTTTACGACATAGCATCAACCCAAGGAAAGAACAGACACATGTGAGAGGGGTCGGGTCTGCTCTATTCCATATAGGAGACCGTTCTGTGTGGCATGGACCCAGCTCCCACTCGGAAAAGCCAGTGGGGAGCGAGGTCCGGCACACAGCCGTGGGGAATCAGGCCTGCATTGTACCCAGGCCGCTTGGAGACTTGCTTTTTGCTAAAACTCTCCCACCCTGGATGGAGGCAGCAAATATTCACTGCATATCTTTAAAGTAACTTCCTAAAATCTATGCTAAACCTTCCAAGGATGAGTGTAACCAGTTCAACTACTTTTCCCTTTACATTTGCAAATATCCTTCAGTTCTGATGTAATTAGCAACATCCTCTCCTTTGTTTTCTGTGAAAGGTAACCTCCTAAAGCGAACCGTGCATAGTAAATGAGGACCATCCTCAATGTAATGTGCCCTGAGAAGCAATAAAGGCCTGTCAAGGCAAGGGTCCCTGAGCTCTCCTCTTGAGAGAGTGGCCCTGCTGCCCCTTTTCCTCCACAGGACTCAGTAGTCCATGTGAATTTGTCCATTGGTGCCACAACACACAGATCCCACGGGGAAGGATCCGCATCAATTCCATGCTGACCCAACACCAGGCTACTTCTCTAAGAACTATTTAAAATTAGGCCACTGGGAAAGGAAGTTAAGTCCTAGTGATTCTGAGCCAGTTAAACACTGATAACTTATAAAACAGTGGACTGTGTACCCGCTCAATATATTGTGGAAAGCTGTAAAGAAACAAAGTTTTTCTGACTTGGTAGATGCATGCAGGGTAGGTCACATCTATATAGGAAAAATCCAGAAGTTAATGAGATACCAAAGACGGAAAAAAAGAAAACGAAAACAAGATGAAACAAAACGAAACTAAACCAAACATCCTACTCTCCTCCTTCGCTCGCGGTTCTAATTTCTGGGATCTAGGAACCTGACCCGGCCTTCCTGGTTGGCCACCACGCCCGCTGTGCAGGGCACCGCCTGGCAGGTGGTAGGTACATGATAATATTTCCTGAACGAGTCAGTGAATGCATACATGTGAAAGGGACCTCCCTTCCTTTCGCTAGACACTTTTTGGCATCTAAGAAGATGAACCGATGTTGTGTTCTGTGTGAATTTGATTTTCCTTGAAACAAAGATAGAAACAATAAAAGAAATGTCTCATTTGCATGCCTCTGGCTGTTATGGTTGCACAGGGGAATAGCCTATCTGACGTTCTGGGGTCCGGGGTTGGTTATGCACAGCACCCTTCTGTCCGGCTGTAATGCCAAGAGGGTGCTGGGCAACTGACAGCAGGTTCTGAACTCCCTCGACCTTCTGCAATACTTCTGCATTACTTCTCAGGTCACTAGTCTGAAATCTGGAAAGCCTTGCAGAGACACCTTCAGCAGGCTCATTTATTCCTTTACACAATTTAAATCATTTTGGTGTCAATCAAACACTTGGTAATATGGTGATATATAGGAAAAAGACAGCCTTGCTTTTCAAAGCATGTACAGTCTAATAAAGGCAATGTGGTATTGCACATAAAGTTTGTAATAGAAAGGAATGGGGGGGGTGCTGCCTCTCCTACTTCTAAGAGTGACGGCCGATCACTCTGGATTTAGGAAGATCATAACTGAACGCAGATGCTTGCTTGACGGTCCCATCAACGTCCCATGTTTTCTACCCACTCCTCCTTAATTCAGTCCCCTTTCCCTCCACATCAAGGCCAGACCTGTTGTGTCCGTCACACTCCAAGCCCAGAGACAGAAGGCTTCAGGCTGGAAAGAGCCCGAGATTTGAAGGTCAAAGACATTGGTCCCTGTCACCTGGCTGTCTGACCTAGAGAGACTCTGCTCCTCTTTAAGCCCCAGACCCCAAATCTATACGATGTAGTAACAATGCTTAAATCATAGGCTTTTCTTGAAAAAAAAAAAAAGGGGTAATTATACTGTTTCTTGTGTATATTACCCAACCCACACTAAGTACTCATCTTCTCTGATCAAACAAGGGTTGGGGATTATTCTGATGAAGAGTTCACTTCATCCTGAAACCACTCTGTTTGTTGCAGCATTTTCCTTAAGTGTTTTTTAAGGGTCCACTTCTACCTCAGAGCTGGCCATCAGGTACGTAGGAACCTTAGGTTTTCTTGTCATTACTTCCTACTCTGTGGCCGAAACTCGGCTCCCGCAATAGCCAGCATGAGTCTTGAACCCGATGAAAACCCAGTCATTTGGGCTTCTCTGTAGGTCCCCGTGAATGATTAAACCCATCAAGAATGTGTCAGTCCAAAGGTTTTACCTCCAGTAGCGACACGGAGCTTATTGGTACAGAAAGAACAAAAAAATAATGGTAAGAAGAAGGTGCGCAGAGCCCCGCCACGCTCAGTGCACGTCACTGTCCCGTGTGTAGACTGGTGATGGCACTGCACCTGTCACGGGGGGGCCGTGGTTGGGGAGCTGGGAGAAGCATCGCAGGGAAAGCAGAAGCATGCATGCCCGGAGTCAGCAAGGCCCAAAAGTCTGAAATCACGCCAGGACTCCCGATTTGACTGCAGGCACAGGGCCTGCTCGGACTCTCAATCCCTCCTCTCCTTCTGTGCCTGCCCTGGGGCGGTGGGGGGGGTGGGTAACTCAATTACATCCACTGCTCCCATTCGGGCACAGCTACAGAGTTTATTAAAGAACACATATGAAACCAGGCTGCTGGTCAATACATTCATGTTCAAAAACCTACCTCCAGGTAGTAACTGCTAAAAGCATGAAGGCCATGCTTCTCAGATGATGAAACATAGATTGATCGTTGGCAAGAGACCGTTTAAGAAGAAACTAAAGAATCTTTTTACTCGCTTAACTGACAGGAAATTATGAAAATCCACCCTGTGGCAGGTTCCACAAGAGGTGGACTTGTGGGCTGGGGGTGACCCCAGAAGCCTTCTGAACTCAGTTCAGAAAGGTCATCCCAGTGTGGTCATGGAGAGTGGGTTAGAAGGGACCAGGACCTGGAGTATACAGAATGGAGTGTCTACACGGATTTGATCTCTGCTGCCCCTCCCCCACTGCCTACCAGACAGGTCCACCTACACAGGTGTCCCGTGTGCAGACAAGGGTCTCGTAGCTCCAAATGAACACCCCCCGCACAGCCACGCACATTTTCATTGATGATGCCGCCGTCCATCCGCCCGCTCAAGCCAGGAATCTCCCTCTTTCTTCCTCTGAGACCGTGTGGTTCATTTTCGCTCAAAAATAACTCATTCAGGCTGCTTCTCCCCAGTGCCACTGCCACTATCCTAGTTCAGGTTACCATCGTCTCTCCATAATTTCCCAAATTTTATTTTCGCTGCTAGTCGCAATTTCTCACATTTGTTTTCTGGCAGAAGAGTGGTTTTTCTAAAATTAACTCTCATCATCTTTATTTTAAACACTTCAGAAATTCTTCACTGCTTTTAGGGTAAAGCCCAAACACCACCCTATAGAGAGCTAAAAGATTCCTAACGAACTAGCCTACTTTTGCCTCTCCAGCCCTGGTCACAGTCGGCTCTCCCCGCCGTAGACATATTATGATACTATTTTTGGTTCCCTGAACAAAGCACATGTCTTTCTGCCTTTGCTCACTGTTCTCCTCTGCTTAGAGTACTCTCCCACCCCCCTTCCCTTCACCTGATTAAGTAGAACCATCCAACAGACCTTAGAGTAGGCACCACTTCCTCCAGGAAGCTTTCCCGATTTGACCTCCACACCTGTGTTGATGACTGTCCTCTGGGTCCCCAATGTCCTCCCTCCCCAATCAAAATACATGCCCAGTGACTCAGAAAGTGCCTGATATTTATTTCTTCTTCACTACACCCCCACCGCACCCTCCTTCCCATTTCTAGACAGTAAGCTCCTCACTGACAGGACTCGTGAGTGACTTGGCCCTTGGGGAGTCCCTGTCCCCTAGCTCACTGATGGACATTGGGTGGTTACTCAGTAAACCTGTGCAGCCTGAGTGATTGGAAAAAAGGTCCAGAGAGGGATCATGTTCTTTTGATGGTCAGGCAGAGGGAGCGAAACCCACTGGAGAGACTAGGAGAGACAGCCAAGGGGAGAAGCAGGACAAGCAGCAGGAGAGAAGAGTGAATGGTTACCAGTGTCCAGTGCGGATGGGAGGGCGACAGATGAAGGCAAAGAAGACTGGCCTGCATCACTCTGGACAGTGACGGGCGCAGCCGTGGTGCAGGGCACGGCAGAGAGAGTGGCAGGCGAGTCAGAACAGGAGGCACGAGCCGGCTTGGGGAACCACAAAGGCACAGTGTGCGAGCCACCGTGATGGTGGAGGGGGGTGCCCAGCTCAAAGAGGGAACATTTGTGCGTGTGCGCGAGTGTGCGTTACAATTTCTTTTACAAATCTCACCGCAGATCTGCCTGGCAAAGGGGACGGCGGGCCTATAACCAGGGACAGAGCAAGTGTTTACTGAATGGCAGGGAGAAATAATGACTAAATCACGGCACTGAGGCAGGAAATTTACCTGGTGAGAAAAAAAGGCAAATTTTATCACAATGTAAACTTAGCAAGAAGAACTCATTTTTATGCTGCAGAAGAGACTGCTCAGCTCGTAGACCAACATTTAGCTGTCTGAGCTGCCTGTTCCCAGGGCCCTCGGCATGCAGTCGCTGCCGTGTCTGCTTTTGCAGTCACCAGGGACCCTTCCTGCAGAACGTCTCAGACCTCAGGTACGCTCCCATGACCTCGTCCACGTGCACAGCCTCAACTTCCCATCCAGCCAGATCCAGCGTCAGATGGGACACAGAAAGGGACACTTGAGAAAATAATGGCATGTCAGTTATAGGAACATCTAACCAGTAAGTAACAGGGCATGTGGGCAAAAAAGGGCCATACTTTCAACAAATAGGTTTTTTTTTTTTAAATCCTCACCCAAGAATTGATTTCAGAGAGATATGAAGGGAGAGAAAGAGAGAGAAACATCAATTGGTTGCCTCCTATACACACCCCAACCAGGGACTGAACCTACAACCCACCCAGGTATGTGCCCTGACTGGCGATTGAAACTGTAACCTTTTGGTCTGTGGGACGATGCTCCAACCAACTGAGCCACCCGGTCAGGGCACAAAAGAACTGTTCTTCCTTTAAGTCCCTATTAGACATAAAGTTCTATCAGGTTTCCAGCAAATCATTTCACTTACACAGTCTAGAGACCACACTGAAGAAAATGGGCTGAAAACATAAAATTACTTTTCACAAGACATAGTCTTCTTATGCAATTAATAATATATTCAGCATCAATGAGCTCTAATTTTAGGAACATTCACCCACAAACATTAATCATTAATTCTAAATTCAATTTCTACACGGCTTCTTTTCACATGCAATTCTCTACGGCTGTACTACACGGTGTCTCAAACATATTAATGGACTTCTGTGAGAGCAGATTATGTTCCCAGGAAAACAATCTGTGCAATTAATATACACACATTACAAGCAAAATAAAACTTTTATTAAAAAAAGACAATTTTCTTTACCAGGTATGTAAATCAAACCATCATGCTAAATGTTATAAACTTATACAGTGGCAATATATGTCAATTACTTCTCAATAAAACGGGAAGAAAACAATTTTCTTATGGAAGATTGCGTTTCTGGCCAAGCACCTCATCTCACATTTCATAGAAATGCACAAAGTCCTTCGTATTACCAAATTACAAATAATATTTCAGTAGAAGTCAAAGCTTATCAAATTACATATTTAGAAAAACGCATCAAGTGAAAATATAGTGCCCACAGGGAACTCTGAGGCCTGGCGTGACTTTTTCAAGGGGCCGCTGCTGTGGGTAGGATGATTTTTCATCATGAAGATTGTCCCTGAATGACAGGTTGGGGCCAGTAGCACCCACAGAGCATGGTGATAGCCGAAGGAACTCACCCACACATTTCCAAATGTCCCCCCAGAAGAATATGCTCCCTCGTCTAGACAAGAAATTTTAGCCCAGACCGAAAGGAACCACGCACATTCACAATGCTAGGCTGCTATACAACCTCGGTGCTGGGCCTCAAACCCCAGTGTCCAGGAAGCCGGCGCCACCACGAGGGATGAAGAGAAAATACGAGCCTACGGACTCTTCCCTTATTCTAATTTCAGCCCTCCTCTTCCTGCATTAGACAATTCATTCATCACTTTCTAAGCAGCGGGCCAGCCATCCTTCGAACTGCTCGCCAGTTCTCTTGTCCCGCGTATTCATATCCTACCCCTTGTCAATCTCCGATTGATTACACCTCATCCTGCGCACAGGCATCAGGTGTCAGCACAAATCCAGGAACTCCTGTGGAGCAGCCGGAAGGACAGACCTTCTCTGTCACCATCCCGAAGGTCCCCTTCATCCTCCCTTGGTCCTTCCCATACCTGCACTGCTCAGTCAGCAGGCGGCATCTTCTACTCTCCCTTTGCCACACCCGCAAAGGGATCCACCTCAGTAGCTACAGTTTCTCTTTGCTCCCCACCCCCATTCTTCTCTGCTTAGCTCACTGTGTCCCCAGCATTGCACTGAACAGAAGCAGGACCAGAGAGAATCCTGAGCCTCTTTCAAGATGTGGAATAGTGCAAGGGTTTCCACCCAAGTCGGAATCGTGCGGCTTTTTGGTAGATAGTTCATTTCTCTTCCTTGTTATTTATTTCTAAGAGCTTTTGTCAAGGTTAAACATTGAACCACATAAAATAGTTTTCCAGGATTCCTGTAGTTTTAAATGTCATCATATGGAAAGTACTTAGAGGTTAAAGGTCTTTACTTCGTTGCCCCTGATTGACTTCATTTCAATTTTTACTGGACTGAGTAATGCAAACCACCACACCTGAAAGTCTGAAAGTCAAGTTCGACAGGAAACCTGCACCAGTGGGGAGGGGCTGCAAGCTTACCCGGATGTAGGCGTCCTGATGCTGTTTGGCAAAGTACAGCATGTTGTCCAGGGCTAGCATGCCAGGCGGGGTCTGGGTGAAGTCCATGGCTGGGTTCACGTGATTCTGTGATGAGAACAAAATGTTTGGTCAGCCTCATTCCTCAGCAGACGTCACCGGGCACCAGAGGTCTGGCTTCCTCCTCCAGACCCAAGTGCCATAAGGCAAAGGCCAGATAACCAAGTAGGAAGGACATATTTTGTTTACATGGAAACCTGTTGGGATGGTGGGGTCGGGGAAGGGGCTTCTTTCTCCAGGTGCTGCAAAACCAGCTTTCATACCTGGGGTTAGGAAAGTCATCAGAAGGTCAAAGGATAGGATTGTTCTTAGATGTAACACCTCAGGGAAAAAGAACATAACGCAGCCCTGGCTGGTGTGGCTCAGTGGATTGAGTGCCGGCCTGTGAACCAAAGGGTTGCTGGTTGGACTCCGAGTCAGAGCACATGCCTGGGTTGCGGACCAGGTCCCCAGATAGGGGCGCACAAGAGGCAACCAAATATGGATGTTTCCTCCCCTTTCTTTCTCCCTTCCTTCCTCTCTCTCTAAAAGTGCTGCAGTGGAACCAACAGCATCTGGGGAGAAAGTCCGGCCAGGGATGAAGCCACATCTCTGCCTTTGACCTTTCTGGGTCTTAACTTCCTCATGCCCTCAAGGGAGGGTAAAGCCTGACCACCCCAAGCCTGGGATTTGTGAGCTGCCCAGCGTTACACCGTCTGCAGGCCTCTGGGCACAGACACTTGATAGGAAGCCCACGTCCACACGGTCCTGACCTCTGGCTGCCCTTGGGGGCTGCTCTGGCCCACGGTCAGCACCCACAGGGCGGCAACCAGGGAGGCAGAATGACAGTTCCAAACACGCCCAGCGAGTTCTCCACATGATCGAGGTCACCCAGCAGATACCACAAGACTCTTGTCCAGCGTGAAAAGCCACTCTCCACCACTGATCATCAAAAACAATCACTAGTATCTGCCCTGAAAATTCACATCTGAATGGTGGATGGTTTAAGAGAACTCATTACTTTGTTAAAGAGCTGAAAAATAAATGTTTTTACCTCGAGTAAAATAAACTGCTTTTACCTCGTAATATAGGGAATCGGTATGAAACTACATATTTTTGTTTTGTTCCTAAATACTTCTGAATAAGCAGCTGGGCTCTCTGATTTGCCGGGGAAATTCTGGCTAACTGTCATGTTTTTCTAATTCAAGTTCAGGAAGGCCTTCCGGTTCACTTGCTCAAGGCTCAAACAACCCCCACTTCCGCATGTTATTTAAGGATGTACGTAAGCTGTCTCTTCCATGCCAATGACATTTCTGAAAAAAGAATTTTATGAGCTAACAAACAAACCACTGGCCACAGTTCCGCAGTTTCAAGAACATCCCTATCAGCATCTCTACAGCAAGTTAAGTCGGTGTAGTGACTCCAATATTTTCATTTAGCATTTTATCCTGAATTCATTTATTAGGGCGTTGGAGAGTTTTTAAAATACCAAAGTACCACTATGTATAAGAGAGATAAGACCTCATGAAATAAATATAATTGTGACAAAAATGCAATCCACTGGACACAGCAAAGACGGGGACCTCAGCTTTAATCTGCTATTTCTTGGGGTAAAGTTTGCATTCAATAGTCGGGGGGGATCGAACTGCTGGCAATAAATGTTACGAGGTTGCTGTTTAAAAAGTAATTTGCAATTAAAGACTTTATCGTATTTTTAGTTCTTTGAAGGAAAATAGTGGAACTTCTCCCATGACACATATATGTATTGTTTTGACTTTGATCCACTAGATTTTCACGAACACAAGTAGCATTTTAAAAAGCTAATATTTGCTGAGTCATTCATGTTCTTCACATTATCAGCTCATCCAGTAAACGGGCAGTGGGCACTACGGTCCCCGATGCACTGCGGAGGGAGCTGTAGCTCCAACGAGATCACCGCCAGCCCACTTGGTGCTGCTAGCACTCAGACTCTGCGTAGCCTGAGAAAAGTTTATTTGAGGAAAGTACAGGCTAATCAATACTAGCTGCTACGCGGCGTGGTCCAGCCAACAAAGAAAAGTGTGTCAGATGGAAGGGAGAGAAACATGGCAGTTCTTTCAGACCTATTCCAGTGTTGGTCTATGAGCCTATTCCAAAAGTAAATACCCAAAAGGAAATCAAATGACAAAAATTAGTTGTTCTCTGTCTAATTTGCACAACCCCCCAAAGCTATGTGTTCGTGAAGTTGACCGAGGAGAAGGTCCCCACAGCTCAAGAGTCATCAGTCTTATTTGAATTTGCTCCCAGGGTCCCCTCGAAGCCTCCTTCCATCAATCACACCCCCCTTAGGCACACATTGGGGGCAACAGACAGGCCACCGCTACTTTCCAAAGGCTTTCCAGTTAAGAAACAGTATAATTTATTTTTAGGATTCTTTTAAAGGCACATATAGCTATTTAGCAACTGGTCCCAGCAAAATGATGCCCGTGCTGTGCCAGGCATTCTGCAAAACACCTTGCATTTGCCAAATCTTAATTCTCATAAAACTCCAAAAAAGTAGGCTGTATTATTATTTTCCACGACAGATAAAGAAACTGAGGCACTGGGTGTCTGAGGAGCTGGCCCAAAGTTTAGGGCCAGAATTTGACCACCCCATTTATAACTGTATCAAAAAAAATACCTTGGAATAAATTTAAGCAAGAACTAAAGTCATGTACTTGGAAAATGATAAGACACTGAAGGAAGAAACTGAAGAAGATACAAAGAAGTGGAAGCATATACTGTACTCATGGATAGGAAGAACTAACATTATTAAAATGTCCATACTACCCAAAGCAATCTATGGATTCAACACAATTCCTATCAAGATACCAATGCCATATTTCATAGAACTAGAACAAATACTCCAAAAATTTATATGGAACAATGAAAGACCCTGAATAGACACAGCAATCTTGAGAGAAAAGAACAAAGCTGAAGAATCATGCTGCCTGCTATCAAATGATACTACAAAGCCATAGTCATCAAAACAGCATGGTACTGGCATGAAAACAGACACATAAATCAATGGACTAGAATAGAGAGCCCAGAAATGAACCCATGCCTCTATGGTCAATTAATATTCAGAGTACAGACTCTTAACCAGGACTTTAGTTTCAAGCTGTTGAAGTTCACAAAGATGTCCAATGCAGAAGTCCTTGATTGTTGAGGTTCTCCTCGGTCCACATTATTCACGCAGGCAAAGTGGGCCTCAGTCCATCCTTTGTAATAAAAGCTTTAATTTCTCCATCCCACCCAGACAGAGCAGACCTAAGTCTCTCTCATGTTCAACAAACCATTCCTATTGTCTCTGGCAAATAGGGCTGCTACTAAACCAAAGTCAGTCAGAAAATTTCCTTTGATTTTCTGGGACTTGCCCTAAATTATAAAGCATCACTGCATTGTCCAATGACAACAAATTATTTTTCTCTCTCTTTTTTTAACGCCAGGTCCCATTTCCCAGCTCCTCGACCCTTGAAATTATTGCTTCTTTTTTCCCCTTTGGTTTTAATGACCAGTGAAATCATTTTACAACCATGAATTTTGATAGCAGGAAGACTGTAAAAATTACAGGCTGAAAGACTGGAAAGCTTTCTGCACAGTGACAAAAATACTCCGAAAACCCAGCCTGGCCAACAGTACCTCCCTCCTGCTTTATTATTTATGAGATGCTTTGGATGCACATTTATTTTCTTTCCTTGTTCTGTGATATTTTTCCCACCTGTCTTGAAATAGAAGCTGCGTGAGTTTTGATAAATGGCTTAAAATTTTCCCTTGTTTTACAGCAAAGGCTGCATACGTCTCTACATCCTCCTGAAATGCCATTTGTTAGGTGTGTAGAAATGCTGCTCCATGAATCAGTCCGACAGGCCCTCAGCCCCTACAGAAAGGGGAGTGGCTGCCTCCTGTTCCGAAGCAGCAGGGTTCTTCACTTTGGGGAAATGACACAAACCCTGAAGAGAGGACAATGCATTTTTGCATAGTGAGCACGCTATATAGCGGGTTTCGGGTGTTGCATTCTGGAGATTTGTCTCTCTGCTGTGACCCACGTGCCAATTTCTTAGCTGAATTATTTCAGTGACACACCCACAGGAAGGTTCAAGGTCTAAGACAGAGCACGGTTCAACCCATTCCAGGGTCAAACGCCAAGGCCACTGGAGAGCTGGAATGGACCTCAATATAACCCAGGCCAGCTGCCTTATTTTACAGGCAAGAAAACTGAGCCCTTCGTGGAAAGCAGGAGTGCTCAGACTTGAGCAGGCATCCGAATCTGCTGGAGGGCTCGTTATAGCCCCACGCTGGCCTCACGCCCACAGTCTCTGATTCAGGAGGGTTGGGTGGGGTCCCTGCATCTCTGACAAATTCCCAGGGGATGCTTCTGCTGCCAGGTGAAAGCACACTTTGAGGTTCATGGGTGGCGAGACTGGCTCATCTCAAATAACACAGGAAATATCAAAGTCAGATCCGAAAGATCTGCCATCTACACCCACTAATTCCTCGAGTCCTGTGCAGCATCTACCACACCGGGCTTTGAACCCACTGGTTCCAAGTTGCAAATGCATTTTAAATATACTTGCTGTTTATCTCCTTGATGCTTTGGCCTCTCCATGGGAAAACAGACTCCTTTATTCAGAAAAAGGAATTACAATCGAAAGCCTTTCCCTTCTACTGCTCAAGTTTCTGACAAAAATAATATGTATTAGTACCTCCACAGGGAAGGCAGGAAACTGTCATCACTCAATATTTTCTGCCCTTGAATGCTTCCTGGATGCGGGAGCAGTGTCGCAAAGCCTGAATGATGTTTGAATGATCTGTGTTTTTCAATTACCAATGTCATGCTAGACCTCCATTAGTGTGGAGGATAATAAAGAGCTGATTACAATAATGCTTGCCAGGTGGCATATCATGGGGAGAGAGCCTTGGAGAATTTAGGAGTTAATATTTGTGCAATATGAATGCCTACATTTGCTGAACAAATACAGCATTAAAAGCAACCTTTAAAGCAAATCACACAGAGTGAATATTCATTCAGTTCATGAAAAGCCATATCAAGGGTATTGCTCGAGGCCAGTCGTTTCGGGTCATTCTCTCCAGGGGGAGGCAGAGCACCTGGGAGCTCTGTCCAGCCGCACAGGCCTCTCACTCCTCAGCCCCCACCCAGAAGAGATGAGTATGTGGGCATTTCGACAGACTCCTTAGAAGAGCAGCTATGAACTTTGGATGCCCTGGAAAATCCCCTGGGGGAGCTTTGAAAAGTCCTGATGGGCAGGCTGTACCCCAAATCAGTTAACTGAGAGGAATTCTTGGTTTGAGGATCAAGAAAATGGATTTTTGAAGCTCCCCAGGGGACCCCAATGTCCAGTCAGGGTTGAGAACACTTCCCAAATCAGTGAGCCTCATGTTTGGGCATGACCAGAGTCTCCTAGGGGGTCTGTTTGTTCAAACAGGCGGCTGGGCCCCACCCCAGAGGTCCTGATTCAGCGGGTCTGGGCTCCGCCTGGGAATTTGTTTTCACAGAAGCTCCCACATGTTGCTGGTGGCCTCTGGACCACCCTTTGAGGAACCACTGCTCTAAAGCCGTCACCCCGTGTAAGAGACGGTGAGGAATCCACGCCCACTAGTTGATGGCGTTGGCGCCCTGATTCCCTGTCCCAAGTGTTTGGTTAGACAGTGACTTTTATTGAAATGTGGGCTGTAGGTGGGACAAGCTTTCTCTGAGTTGACACGGGCCCAGGACTCTCTCACCTGGCTTCTTCCCACACTTACATATTTGATTTTGTGATCCCCGCCCCAGAGAGTCCTCGAAGTAGCCTTTAGAAATCTTTGGATTCTGGCCTTTGACTCTCTCCATTAAATTCAACAAAAATCAATAGCATGGATGAGAACAAAGAAGCCATGCCACCAAGTCTGACCTAAGGGTGGGCGAGATGGCGAAGATGCTGAACGGTAGAAAAATACCTGTGACCAGGTGGGACCAGCAATGGTGGGCATCGAGCTGGCACTCCAGACGCATGATCTCATTTAATCTTCCCAACTACCCAATGAGGCGAGTGTTATTAACGAGGTAAATGTTCTTCTCTTTCCACAGTTCAGGGTCAGAACTTGCCACTCATACAAGATCACAGCTGCTAACTAGCAAAGTCACCACTTCAATTCTGTAACTTCATTTCCTATTTAGGTTCAAAGGTCTTTAGAGAATAAGAAGGTTGGCCCCATTAGCAAGAAGAAGTTTAGTTAGAGAAATGTAAAGTCTTGTAAGAAAATATTTTAAAATTCAAGAACACATCTATGGAGTAAGGGAAATCTGGCCTGTGAATAATTTATGAAAGGCCAGCTCCTCATCATTAAAATTTGATTCTTTTAGGTAAAGCACAGAAGATTGGCACAAAAGAAATATCCAGGAAGATACCTAGGGTCAGGCCAACAGACGCCAGATGACCTCATTTCCCCACTGTACCTCCCTCTCGTCTGGCCTCTCTAAAACCCCTGCCAGTCTCATTCTATTCGCCCACCTGCCACCCCTTGACCTTCAACCAGGCTGTGCTTTCCCTGGACTGGGAAGCCCCCAGCTAACCTTTTGGGTAATACCTGTGGTTCAGCTGAGCTCTGGGGCGTCCACCACTACCCACTGTCACTAAGGGAGCCCCTCCCTGAGAACGCCCTGTGCCCTAGGCGAGTCCATGGCCGTTCATACTAGTAAGAGCTAACAGCATTGGCAGCAAGTCCTAGAGGAGTCCATTTCATGGGGAGGTCAGCAGGACCTGACGTGCTGGGGTTCATTAACAGGAGCCCAAGAAGAACAGGGGAGGTTCCCTAGACAGGGCCTGGGCCAGGTCGGAGCACACAGATTTGGGGCCACACTGACAGCCTGCCCCTGACATACAGGAAATCATTCACAAAAAAAGTGGCCAGGAAGAAGCAGAAAGATCTGAACAGAAAGGATGCCAGGAAACCTGGGGGAAGAACGAGGGGTGAGTGGTGTGTTGGAGGGGAAGCATGGGGGCTGTGGGTTGGACCACTGCGGTCTTTAGGCATCTGAAGAATCAGTATTATTCTGTTTAGGTACAGAAAACAGGGTCAGCCGAGATGTCCTTAGAAAGACTGAGCAAGGACCGCTGGGCAGAGGTATATGGAGAACTGAAGGGTGAGGCTGGCAGCAATGACCTCGGGATGCCTCGCAGCTCCCAGTTCGATCTTTGTCTGATCAAATAATTTTGGATGTCTGCTACTGTGCAGGGCACTGTGGGGGGCAGACACGATAAATTTAAAACAAAACAGTACTTGCCTTCAAGAAACACCTGTGTTGGAAGTGAGTTGTCCAAAGCCTTAACAATACAGCTTTGAAGTGTGCACACACACAGGTAGACAACTGAGCGTGTGCACACAATGCAAGTTCGCACACTGAGACTCTGAATTTGAGGCCAATTTTCTTGGTTAAAAAAATATTGTACTTTTTAAAATTACTCTTAAAGGTCAGAAAAGGCCACGTCCACGATGCCACATCTACAATTCATGGAAATCTGTGTCCACTCCCATGTCATTGTCGTGAAGAAGCAGAGTTGGGACTTCCTGAGTAGGAGGAGGAACTTGAACGGGGTTTATTTGGTATGTTGATTTAACAGTCACTACACAGGATTACCATAAAAACTCAATCACAAAATGCCTTGGGAATTAATTCCTTTGAAAATGAAGCTGGTTGTGCTTTTATTTAAAGTCTTCATAGTAATGAAAGAATGCTGTCACGGTTTATAAAAACTCTGCACTTTTCCTGCCCAGCTGAGCACGTGCAGGATTCCGAAAGACCCTAGCCCTGTGGTTCATGCTCGCCACGCCCTGCCCTTTCCTCCCTTAACCCCTCGCTCCTCTGTCACTGCTGCACCTAGGTCCCCCTTTCTCCCACCTCTTGTCACTTTAAAACAGGATGGGAAACAGCACTGGTCATGTGCAGTGTCATCTCGGCCGCCCTTTGCACCCACCCCCAGGAAGAACATGGGGGAAAGGGGCCACTAAGGGACACAGAGCATAAGCCGCCACCTCTCCAGAGAAGATCTCACTGGTCAGTGAGGACTCCCAGGCCCTCGGAGCCCAGCCCAGCCATCCAGGCTGCCTTTGGCTTGGAGGAAACAGACCAAAGAAGAAACTGGCCCAGGAGACCAAACCCCTGACCGTGATGAATTGAAGAGCTGATCCGGCCACAGCGGCTACAGACGAACTCACAGGCAATCAAAGGGGTGCAGGGGCTTGTGGGCTGCAAGCCCAGCCTCCGTGAGGACCCGGTACTGCTGGCCCTCACGCAGGGTTGGGGGTGACGATGACAGCGCCAACCGTGGGAGCAGCAGCTGACACACTCGTAGCACGTACTAGGCACCAGCCACTGGTGCCCAACTACAGCCCAGGGGCCGGGTCCAGTCCACCACTATTTCTGTACAGTTGTGAATTTAAAAGGGTTTTTTTCATATTTTTAAATTAATTTTGTAAAATCCAAAGAAGAAGAAGAAGAACCTGTGACACATGAATATTACATGAAATTCACCTGCCAATGTCCACAAAGAAAGCTTTATGGGAATCCAGCCAAGCTCATTTATTTACAGACGGCCTGGAGCTGCTTTCGCACATGGCTCCGGAACCCTAAAATATTTACTACCTGGCCTTTCGCGAGAAAAGTGTGCTGACCCTCTTCTGAGCGTTCATCTACACGGCGGCTCGCTAAGATAAGGGTTAACCCAAAGTCAAAAATCGCCACTGACAGAGAAATGCCAATGCTCTGTACCCCAGACAACACGGGGGCCCTTTTGTAAATGTTCGATGTTTCACTTCCCTGGGCAAATATTGTAACAACTTTAAAGAGTCCCAAAGGCTTCCCTGGACAAATGCCATGGTCTGCAAATGTTATGTGGAAAGCAATGTTCTCAGTGGATGTTCTCAGTGGCCTGAGCCCCTGACTCAACACCCCGCCCTGCACCTCGTCTCTGGGCCCCGTTGCCCCTGCTGACTGAAGGCAGACCTCACAGGGGCCTTGGATACAGTCAGACACAGAAACCTGAGGGATCTGGATGGGGGCTGGTAGGGCTTCCTCCCTCCTTCCTCCGGTGCGGCTCTTGTACATGGCAAAATTTGGCCTTTAACGTTGGATGCTGTGGTCTCTTTTCCGCAACAGCATATGTAGAATTCTCACGCCTCTTTTAAAGGTGAAGAAAGTGAGGCAGAGTGAGGTTCACACAGCCATCATGCAGGCATTTGGTCCCAGCAGTGCCAAGCTCCTGTTCTTAGCTGCTATTGGCCAACTACACAGTAGAAACTTCACCTGATGGCCTGCGGCACAGCTTTTAGGGTTATTTCGTAGAGTACTCAGTGGTCATCAGTGGAAAAGGTAGGAATATGAAACACATGGCCTGTTCTATGTAGAATTCCTACAGTAGTATATATTCTTCGTCAACGTGTACTTACATGGAGTATCCTCCTATAGTTTTACTCCATACAGTGTATCAGTACTAGAAATATCAAGATATAGACTTAGCATGTAGTTATGATTGTTAAAAAATGCTTTTAAAACTAGAAAGAAAGTTATCAAAGCATTAATAGTAATTATTTGTGGTGCGGGAAGGAGATTTTTTTCCTACCTGCCCGCATTTTTTTAACGTTCTCCAATACATTTAGTTTGACTTTTTTTTTATCAGAGATGTGCCTGACCTCTAACAAGGAAATAGAGGGCACCCTGTAAAAAGATGAGATGCCACTTGGACTCGCAGCCTGGACCCTTTTCAAGCCTTTGCCGAAGCTTCCCTGCAGGTCAGCCCCCAGCTGTGCCAGAGGGACGCTCCTCAGACAGAGGGGCTCACCCCACCTGCCCACCTGAGCCCCGCGTGGGCAGGTGCACGCCTGGGTCCTGCAAGCAGCATTTCAGATGGTGTGGGGTGAAGAGGGCTTTCCTCAGGCGGACGAGACCAGGAAGAGGCCCTGTCTGATCGGTATTCTCAGAACCAGGGGCAATTCCAAGGGCTGAGGTCTCCTGGGCCGTTGCAGGGTGTTTGCGCAATCTGGCTGCCCTGCCAGGGCACAGCCCTTTGACCTTAAAGGAGCCCCCTTCTTCATCCTGACACATTAAACCACCCCCTCCTGGAACCTGACAGTTGGCACCCCACTTCATAGCTCATCAGGGGACTGGAGGATCATGGTTTCGATTGGGCAAGTCACCTCACCCCAAGTCAGCAACCCTGGGCCAGCCCCAGGGTGACTGTCCATAAACGTTGGCAGTCGGGGGGCAATGTGACCTTGATGGGACCTTCCAGGCCCAAGGCCTGTCGCTGCTCAGTATTCCCCACACATTTGGAGTCAAACCATTGGACCCCAACCATTGCGGCAAAAATGGAATTTCATGGGTACAACCTCGTAATGGTGGAGCTAAGCAGATGGAATCCCTCACCGTAATCATGAGAGTTCTTGGAAGGGGGTGGCCTTCTACAAAATGGAACAGGAGTAATTCCAAAGGGAATCCTCTGGGGCCGAGGACAATGACACCCGAGGGACGGCCAAGGCTTGGGTTTGAAAATCAGCACCGACATGAAATGCATTGTGTGGCACACAAAAAATCGCCTCCATTGTGAAATCAGCAAACGCCAAGGAGGAGTGGTCTCCGCTCCCGAGTGTCACTCAGCTGGGCCAGCAGGCACGCAGGTGACCCCCGGTTTGGTTTGGTTTGGTTTGATTTGGCTCATATGAATCTGCCCGTCCGCAGACACGGTGACTGGGACGTTCTCAGTTCTGAGATGAAAGATCTCAAAAAGAAGGACTTGAGACCGTTCCCAGTCAGAGAAGCAGTAAGTCCCGAAAGAGGGTGGGGGCTATCGGAAATGTTGGGTAAGCGGCAGGTGAATGCCCTTAACTTTGGCAAACAGATTAAATGGACTTGAAAACTGTGTTTTAGGGAAAAAAAAAAGAAGAAGAAGAAAAGAAAGAAAAAGCTCTTGGCTGTCCTTGTGAACTTGAGGTGCTCGAAGAACTCTGCCCCAGAGGTCCCCGACACACGTGGAAGGAGGAGCCACCAGGCTACTCAGAGGGTGAGGGCAGGGCAGCAAGGGGCAGAAGGAACTGGAGCTGATGTATTTTTTTTACTAACTTCCGTCAACTAAATCTGTCCCGTCCTATGTTCTTAATAGTCCTCCCTCCCAAAATAAGGATGTTTGAAGAAAATCAAGTAAAATGTATCTGTTAAATCTGAGTGGTGGGTACATACATGAATGCCTTTCATATTCCATTATTTTTCCCTCACCGAAATATTTCATAATTAAAAGTTAAATTTGGAAAGTCTACATTTTATGAATTTTACTGGATCACAGCAAGCTAAAGGAGTTTTCATAACTTTGGGGCTTCGTTCCTTAAATATTATGGAGTGAGTAATAAAATGTAAGGCCGAAAGCGCTGGGGCCAGATGCGCAATCGGGCGCTTACAGTCGCTCTGACTTTTATACCGATCACGCTGTCTCCTCTGCTGCACACCAGCATGTACAGCGACACTGAAACGCATTTCCAACCACGAAGGAGGACGCGAAATACTCAAGAAGACCCTTGGAGATCAGTTTTCACATTACCCTTCGTGAAATTCACTAGACGCCCCTGTTTCTCTCAGATAAGGAACACCAACAGGACCGTTTCAGTCTGCCACAAATGAATCTTTCTGGAACACACTTGGTTCCTTCCTTCTATAGCAGTCTTCGTAAAACCACTCAGAATGTATTCTCATAAAGCCCTCCCTCGTCCATGAAAGAGCATGCTGCTCTCGTCCCTGTTTTCTCGTCAAGGACCCTTCTTCTCTTGGTGTGAAGGCCACATGCTGACTCCTCCCGCGTGGGTGGACATGCAGAAGCGTGGCCAGGCTAGGCCTGCCCGCTCACAAAGGGCCCCTTCTCCATCTGTAAAGTCGGCCGAGCTAGTACCACGCTCAGTGGCCCTGCGTGCAGGGGGTGGGAAGGGAAAACTGAAGGAGCAGCTCACAGGAAGAGCAGCTGGCCCCCAAAAGAGCCCAGGGGAACGCACCCCTGGAGAAGGGTGCCTAGAGAGTGCCTGCAGGATCTTGTGCACCCCACCTTCATGGGGCCCCGAAACAGCCTGCCCACGCCCCGCCCCAGCTGACTGTGCATGGGCAGGAGAGACCCTGGGCCTGCACACCCGGCAAGGACTCCATCAGGAAAGTGCCTGGCTAATGGTGTCGGGGCAGCGGGCCTGGTGGCGAGCAGCCCGGGTCTGGAGACACCTACCCGGGGTTCCAGTGCAATCTTCCATATTAGGTGATGCTCTTAGGAAAGATGTGTCACCTTTCTGAAAGCCACTTCTTCACCTAGAACACTGTGTAGGTGTGGCCTCTCTCATGGGCCTGGTGAGAACACCAGACGAGAAAATGGAAGGAAAACTCTTTGGACAGAGCCAGGCACTGGGTAGGCACTGGGTAAGCCCTGGGGAAATCGTGGCTGTCTCTGATTCACTTTCCCTCTAGAGGGGCATGGTGTCTTCACTACATTCTGCCACAGCTTCCAGTACAAGAGTCCTGTCCTTGTCCTAGGTCTGGTTCCCCTCAGGACAGCGGCTGGCCTTGAATTCTTAGGCTTCTGATGTCATTGATTTGAAACTCGGCTTTCTCTGGGGGCCCCATGGCCTCGGGCCCCAGGCCCTCTCAGCCCAGACTCACAGACCTCACTGGCACTGGGCTGAGGGGCCTCCTTCCTGAGCTGTGCCCCTCCGTACCCCAGGATCAGACCACAATCAATGAAAGAATCAAAAGTCCCCAAGATCCTGGGGGATACTCTACCTTCCGCATCTTCCCGCATTCAAGCATGGAAAATTTCCGCCTCCCACCCTGACAGTAACTTGTTCTATTTATAAAGACTTCTGGCAAAGAAGATTCCATAGCATTCATTTTTCACTCGTTTATACATTCAGCAAGATTCTACCTGACTTAGGTACCAAGTTACATAAGATAATGCAGCACTGTAGTTGGAATATTCCATCAGTGCAAAATCAGGGACCCTAAAACCACCTTGGATAGGAAGTACTTTAATGACAACCCTAGGAAAACGGCTGAGGCACACTACACCAGATAAGGTGATGGATGCAGTGTTCAAATACACAGGACTTTCCTCTTCACCAGCCTGTGTGCGTCTCACTGATTGGCATCGACCGTGAAGGCTGCCATCCACCAAGGTGTTAGAGAAAGCCTGGAGTAATCAAGTAAATATATATCTCAGTTCAGAATGATGTCATCTTCCACACTTCCAAGTCAGGGAGCATTTGTTAGTGGGTGGAGAGGCAGAGAGAAGAAAGGAGAGAGAGAAAATGGATCGGATGGATGAAGGAGAGGGCTGGAGAAAGAATAATTGGGGAGTGGGGGCAGTTAACTTGAACTAAGAGATTCCCTAAAGGACAAAGGGGGTGACTCCAGGGACCCCCTGCACGGATGGTGGGGGGCTGAGAAACCCTACTCCTGGCACTGAGTGGGGAAACACAGATGCCTGCACCCCCAGACTGTTCCCAAAACGGCTCTCCGGATTCTGCACCCAGTTCCAGCTCTGCCTGGAATCCCCCAATTCCTTACCTGAGCCCAGCTCCAGCTCCTGAGACTTTCTCAACCACGTGAGTAGCATTCGCTGATCACCCTGAAATCACCGGTTGAAAGCTGGCTCATGCACAGCCTCAGCGACCTACTTTTGAACCTGGTAAACATGCACTGTCACGCTGTCAGGTCCCCGTGAGTGACACCTGAGCCCACCTGCCTGCCTGTCCACAACTGCACAGCAGCACAACTGACCAGAGCTCTGTCTCACCCGAGAGACTAAGATCTTGACAGAATAAAAAGTTCAAGAATGTAAAACATGACTCAGAGAAAGTAGAACCCTTATGGAATAAACATAGGTCAAACTTCATTCCGCTCGATCACGAAGAAACAAACCATGGTTCGAAGAACATTTGTCGGGGGAGGTATCTGTAGCGTTTGCAAAAGGAATTTGAGGATAAAATCCCTGTGTTGCGCCTACCGGTTACAAATCTGCAGGGTCACGTACCACTTCCCGGCGCCCAGGCCGTCCTAACAGCACACAGCCAGGTCAACACGATTTAACTCCTGGAGAATTGTACAGCCCCTGATTTTGTTGGCTCCAGCGTGAGAGTGAAGGGACGTGCCACTGTGCAGTTTGCTGCATTGCCTCCACATCTGGAACAATTTTTCTTAGTGACCTATGGACACTAACACCACGCATTTCAAAGGAAGGGAAAAACAGCTGTGGCTTGAGCCACGCTGGGTGGCAACCACAGACTATTTCGGTTGCTTTCCCCTTTGTCAGTGAGCTTACCCTTGAATCTTGCTTCCAGATTTGTGAAGAGTAAACCAAGTGGCTGGCTCATCAGCGGGGGGAGAAAAAGATTTTTAAACCCACCACATAAAACATTCGAGCTGACTCCCTTCAGACGTCTTGGTAAAGAAATGCTTGTCAATATTCGTGAGCGTACCAAGGCAGGCAAGTCCATGCTGGAGAATCTAAGACGTTTCAAAACCTCAAAGCTTCATGCCAAAGCTTCTGATTTTGATTTGTGAACACTGCAAAAGTCCACAGTCTAGATGCCGTTCTCACCAGAAAGATTAAGAAGTCTAGAAATTCCATTGTAGTTAATGAGACTCAGAATTCCTATTTTCCTCTCTCATCAGTTCTGAAATGCACTGGTTTTCATATCTTCACGGCTCTAAATTCGGGCAGAATATCTTCCAACTGTTCTGGACCAGACAGCCATCACGTGGGCAGAGACCTGTAGAATCCTGTTCACCAATGTCACCCCCAATAAATTTAATTTAAGAACGCCGGCATCACATGAGCAGAATTGAGTACCGGGTGTGGAATAAAACTCTGAGGCGATAGGAGAGCAGTTGTTAGCCCCATGACGATGGGTGGGGGAGTGGTGGGCCCACACTGGGGGCAAACCCAGCCGCTTCCCCCAACCCCCCACCCTCAGATGTACTAACTCTACAGATCGGCAGGAGCAGGGGAGCCAGAGCTCGGCACCGGGGCTCTCATGCTTTTCCAGATTCTTTATAACCACGTTACCAACCGGTCTGCAAAACCACAGACAACGAAGCATCGCGGGCAGAGTGGCTCAGAAGGGCTGGGCTCCAGGGGTGGAAGGTTCAGAACCAAAACTTACTTTGTTACTTCCCTGGGACTTTTCTTTTTATGTGTTCACAAGAGTGCTACATGATGCATCATGAAGTCCACCAGCACTCTTTTAATAAATACATTTTAAAATACTTAAATAATAGGAAGTTTTAGGTTAACTGGCTAGGTTTTCTTTAACAATCGGTACCTCGGACAATGAAGTTCGGGCGTATACCGTAGAGACGGCAGCGGGAAGTTCACCCAGGAGAGATGTAAGTGGGCTGGTGTTATTAGCTCCATGCGATCCATTTGTTCGTTTACCGCTGTGAGCAGGCCTTACCTCCTCTTCTAATACATTTTACACTAATGGGGGCCAAAGAAGTACATGTAGCATAAAAAGCTACTTATACCAAATCAGCTCCTAAACCCCAATGGATCCAAAGCAAAGACTAAAAATAAGGAAATTGGGAGCAGTATTTGCCTCTGGGGAAGGGTGAAAGGAACACTTTTTACCATATTTTTCCTTTTGTATCTTTTGAATTTTGCACTATTATCTATTGGATGGTTAAGTAAAGACACTTTTAAAATAAAAACTTGCCATTTAGAAAAACACATTTTTTACCACTTAGGAAATACAATGAGAAAAGCTAGGCATTAAAAGAGCCTACAGAGACCATCCGTAAGAAAATTCTCGAAGATGTTGCTGAGTTTCTACGATTTAGAGTGAGTTACAGTATCTAGAGAAAAATAAAAATGAATTTCATGTGGAAAATTTTAATTTTAGATGGCATTTCCCATTAACTTCATTTTCATTTCTCCGCTCCTTTAAAATTCTATAAAGGGTTGGGAGTAGAAAGAGAAATTTCTATGTTTTCACGTTTAAAAAGAGACTTTCATACTGAAATTCTTTTCTGAGCCACTTGGGATATTTCAGAAATGACATTTGCTCCCAGTCGCTAGGGGCTGTTTTCACCGTTCTCCTGTTAGCATGAGAAGGGCCGCGGGAGACTTCAGCGCACCCCGCACTGCATTTCCTCTCCACACCTGTATCCAAAACATAACACCCAAGCCAGCCTGTTACCCTCCCTATCCTTTTACAGATTCAGCCACATTAAGAAAAAGCATAATTTTCACCCCATGTTCACTGCAGCATTATTTATAGCCACCAAGCTATGGAAGCAGCCCAGGTGCCGATCATAGACGAGTGGATAAAAAAGTTACGGACATTTACACAGTGGAATATCACTCAGACATAAAAAAGAACAAAATCTTACCCTTTGCGACAGCATGGATGGACCTAGAGTGGATTAGGCTGAGGGAAGTAAGTCAGTCAGAGAAAGACAAATACCCTATGATTTCACTTATATGTGGAATCGAAAGAACAAAATAAACCAACAAAACAGAAACGGACTCACAGATACAGACTGGTGGCTGCCAAAGGGCAGGGAGTTGCGGGGTCGGGGGGGTGGGGACTGGGTGACAAAGGTGAAGGGACGGAGAAGCACGGACTGGCGGTTACAGAACAGTCACGGGGACGTAAAGTACAGTAGGGAATGCAGTCAGTAAATACTGTGATAGCTGTGTACAGCGCCAGGCGGGTACTGGAAGTACCAGAGAGAACGCTTTGTAAAGACCTGACTGTCTAACCACTATGCTGTATGACTGAACTAAAACAATTCTGAACGTGAACTGTAACTGAAAGAAATTAATTAAAAAAAGAAAAAGAGGCATAATGTGGGTGACATTCATGTAAATTGATGGAGCCCGCTTGCCATCAGGAGGCACTCACAACCCTGACTAGATATTAAAGTGCCCAAATAACCTACCGTGGGCAGCAGGCACGTCACCAGCGAGACCAGAAGCACAGCGCAAGTCAATGACCACCCAGCTAGTGCATGTCGATGCCATGCCCAGAAGGCAAGCTGCCACCTTAGTCATTGTACGACGCTGGAGCTACATGAGGAGGTTCCATGTATGCATGTCAGTGTCCACGCCTGATACAGCAAGCAGAGGTTTCCGTGGGCTGTTTCCATCGACCCCAAGTTCCCCAGACTGACAGAGGGCTCTCGCTCACCCCAGCAAGCACCCAGCAGGCTGGGTCGTCTACCGCGCGAGTACAGGGCAATGGGCACACCGAGCCCCAGACGGTGAGCGATGCAGTGGGAACACGCACGGCAGCCTTCTGTCCTGGTAAACAGCTTTCCCGAGACTCGCCTTTCCTGCCCGATGAAATGGGAAACACCAGTGCCTGCACCTGAGTGCAACCCACCTGATAAAACGTCTCAAAGGATTGAATCACCTCCAAGTGTACAGGCTTAAGGCAAACTCACTGAAGTCTAGAGACGCCCTGTTTGAAATGAGGTCCGATGGCCACCGTCACGTCTCCCTGTTCTCAGACCTGGCCAGCCTGCGCACACGGGACGGTGGCCACTGATTCTTGTACCCCCACCTCCGTATGCCCTCTGTCACCATCTGAGGGTCAGAAAAAGGAACCACTGAGGAACCAGGGGCCAAGTCATGACAGTCACCTTCGATGGAAGGAAGCAACGGCGTGTAAACCTGAACAATCCCTCGAATTTGCCCTTGAAGGTGTTATTTCCAATCTGCCTTTGCTTTCACATGGGGCCAATTACCAGAGAATTCATTTCAAGGTAAACAGTGAAGTTAAATTGCAAAAGCTCAAACAGCTCGCAGCCCAGGCTGGTGTTTCTGAGTGAATGATCCGATTGGTGGATTTGAAGGGCTTCGGGACAGCCCGGGTTGCCTGCCCTCTCCGACCTCCTCCCCCTCGCTCCCCGAGGCCGCATCTTTGCACAGGTAGATTCCAAGCCTAAACCCAAACGTGAACTCCTTCTTTATTGGTGCTTGTTAACCCCGAAACATATTTAAGGAAGAGAAATGTTTTTCTCTTGAAGGGGCTCTCTCCTCTCTCTCCTTTGGGCTCAACTCAGAACCACCACCCCGAACCCCAATGCACAACAGCACCTACTCTGTTGGCCTTTGTGAGGTTGCACAAAGGTAAACCCAACAGGGCCACCTTCCCCAGCCTCCAGGGACCCCAAGAATTACTAACAGACAACACGGTCACTGTCTGTCCATCTTCTGGTGAAACTGAAGTCACCAGGTTTGCGTCCCGAGCAAGAGCTAAGAGATTCCTGGCAGGTCGTTCACACTCAGCCCGGTGTTGGCTGAACTACCCTGCCGAGTTCCGTCATCCGAAAATGAAGCCACAACTGGGGGATGGGGCGGGGGGCGATGGTGGTGGTTAAATCTTCTGTCCTGTACCCCTCCCCATTCCAGTTATTTTATGCATCTCAAGCAAATGAGTATCATCCGTCCCAGGTTCCGCGCCCTGCCCCCTTTTCCCTTCTGTGAGCATGCCTGGCAGGTAGCTTGTCTCTGTCAATCAACACGACACAAAAGCCACGAAAAGGACTGAATTCACCATGACACGCGTCTCAGGAGGCAAACTCACTTCACCACCTGCGTCCTGGTTCAGGGTGCTCGCGATCGGGCGGCTTCTATTCAGAAGTCTGTTTTAATCTCCAAACATTGAACCCCGTGAGCTCTGGCTGGAAAATAAAATGTCTTTGGCTTTTTTTCTAGAAACCAACACGGTTGCTCTGCTTAAAGAGAAAAGGGTCAGTTTGCCCCTGGGCTCTGGGACACATCAGCCTGCAGCTTCCCAGCTCATCAGCCATCTGCACTGAGCAGCTGCCTGGGATACGTGTCAGGGTTCTCATAACCCAGCATCAGGCGATGGAGTTTAAATGTCACTCCTGGTGAGACATCCAGGCCTCCCCTGCAAGGTCCCCTGGGCGAGACAAACTCCAGGCACCAGCATGTGAGTGGCACTCACTTTAAGATCCGTGGCTGACGTGCTGTTAATGACATGGCCAGGAGAGGTCAAAATCAAACCCACATGGAGTCCAGCTGTCCCCCAATGGAGCCGAGTCCAGCAGATACGCTGGGCCACCACCCGCCCTGCCACCGCTCCCGTGGGTACTAGCTTCCACAGCCTCTGTTCTCAGTAAACTGCAGGTGCAGCCCCTAATCCTGCAGTTTTGCACTAGGAAAGGACACTCCCTTAGCTCAATTAAAACTTAAAGCCTGTCTTCCTTAAAGGAGGCACTAATGTGGGAGGGGCAGGGGAGAAAGAAGAAGAGGTGGCATGGGAAAGAAAAAGAGAGAGGGAGGGAGGAAGAGGAAAACAATGTTTAAAACATCAGGAAAAAGACACAGACGGAGGGGAAGATCAGGAGAAAAGGCCACAGAGAGTGAAAGGGACTAAAGGTTGGATGGTTTTTGAGGTGAGCGTATCAATCAATGTCAAATGTCAAATACGGGCTCTGGGGAAAGTTGTCTATCATCGTCACCTCGCCCAATTCAAACGGGTATTTAAATTTCTGCAGCAAATTTTCAAGGTGTCTGGTTGGAAGGAGATAACAGGGGTAACCCCTCCCCGGAGGCATTCTCGGGCTACAGGGCACAGTTTTTACTCTGGAAAAACAGGAAATTCTCCCTTCCGGACACACTGACACCAAACAGGGGTTGAGAAAAAGAGACCCTGCCCTGGAGTTATGTCAAAGATCATCTTCCAACCACACAGGGACTCGCCTCCAGTCTTCCCAGGGCCGACTCCCAACCCTGCCTCGGCCCACGGTCAAGGTCAAATGGACAGCATCTATGCTCTCTCTGCACAGGCAGCCACGTTCAACTGCAAGTGAGGCTGTTACCCTTGTAAATGAGTCTCCACAGCAGGCTGCTACGTGGGTCAGACAGAACACTTCCATGCATCCCGGAGACCCCGGCACGTGTTAAAACAGGATCTGATTTTTTTGAGAATAGGGTGTTAGTGACTAGAAGTAATTTCAGCATGGATCCCAGTGGGCTAAAAAAAGTGGATTTCCTAAAGGAACGTCTTCAGAATCCCAACACTGATTTCACTTGAGAAGACAGTTTCCAAAAAAAGCTTCCTTATCCTCGCTCAACCGAAGACCCTCACTAAAGATCTCCTTTAACTGAGGCCGCACTCACAACAAACCCAAACAAAGCAGAGTACTGAGCCCAAGGACGAGGGAAATCCTCCAGCACCTTGGTTAGTGACCTATCCCAGTGAAATCATTCAAGACAAGAGAAAGCTGTGAGAACAGAAAGGCACAACGGAATGCTGTTTATAAGTGGAGAGATACGGCAACATCAAATGCCCAACAATTAAAAGTAGACAAATGCATGACATGGCACCACTCAATGAAATGAACAGACATTACAGCGATGTAATTGGAAACGCTTCTAACGACCCAAGTAAAATACAGAATAATCTGTCCTTTAGCATTACAATTCCATAAACATTTACACATATGATCAAAAATGGAAAGAAACACAGAACTAAGATAGATGGCTCATTATAATGAGTACACGGAACTGATTTTTCTTCTGTTTCTTTGTTATGTTTGTGCGGATGTTCGTGCAGTGAACAAATATTGAAAGAAAAGTTCAAGAAGGAAAATGGGAACACCGTTCACAGCTTTTGGAAGAATATGCAGTCGACGTCAGACGATGCTGACATAGACGGAAGTGGAGCGCAGAGCTCAGTGGGAAAGTATAGGCACGAAAGCAGTGAAGGAAGGGTGGGTGCAGTATGCCAGCGGGAAAGGGACACGCAGGAGACAGACAGCACCTGTTACCAATGAGACAGCAAGTGGAGGGAAGCGTCCTCGGGGGATTGAAATGAAGAGCTTCAGGGATCACAGGAAGTCACCTTGCCAATCAGAACCCCAGGCATCAGCGCCCTACACACGGCATGTCTAGCAGAAGACCGGGCTGCAGCAGGTCTGAGGTTCTCTATTCCCGACCCTGTCGAAAAACCTTCTGAACTCTCACGTGGCTTCTGATCGTGAATGGTACTCTCCTCTGTCGGAAAACCTTCTGAACTCTCACGTGGCTTCTGAATGCAAACGGTACTCTCCTCTGTGGCCTGGGCGCTAAACCCATTCATACACAGAGCAAGAAATGCTCGCAGCTAAATACCAGGTCTTCCCAAGAACGCGCAGACAAGTGGCTTGGAAATAGTGCTTGCTGCGTCAGTTCTCAAATGTCAGAGCTAATTACATTTCCTTTTCCCCCAAATGGAAGCACAGTTAATTAGTGAAATTCAGGCTACGCCACAAAATTTAGAATGCGTTCTGAGAACCCTAACTGGAAGTAAATCTTAGGACGTGAGCAAAGGTGACCTTCCTGCTAATGATTGACTTTATTTAAATAGGTATGTATTTGTTTGCTTGGGTTATGGGTTTAATTTTATTTCTGTCAATCTATGTTAACAGGACATTACTATAAAGATTTCTACACGATGTATACAAATATCAAGCCATTAGGTTGTACACCTAAAACTGAGCAATGATACACATCAATTATACCTCAAGGCAGAAAAGATTTCTAAAGGGTGCCACTAACTAGAGAAAGCTCAAGAATGACATTTCAGCTGTGGGGGGTCACACATCAATGGCTGGCTGTGGGTTACTCAGGCCCTTCCTCATTTGGACTTGCATTTAAATTTACATACTTTGCCATGTATAATGCACACTTTTTTGCCCAGATTTTTGAGAAAATAAAGATGCTCATTATACATGGGTAGTACTAATTCCATATCTATATAAATGTTTTAAATTCATTTATTTATGCTTCTGTGTTAAAAGCATAACTCTAGAAAGTAATAACAATATTTATATGCAAAATAATGCTCTGGAATACAACCATCGCTTTTGTCTCTAAAAATAAATAAACAAATAATTGCATAAAAAAATTAAAACAAAAGATTTTTTCCTGAAAGTCTGAGCCAAAACCATGGGTGCACAGTATACACAGAAAAATATGGTACTATTTCTAGGGCCTCCAAAGTTCAGGAGTGAAGGAAGATGAGATAAAATCCCCATCTATCTCACTCCCTGTACTGGAAGGAGAGGTTCACCTCAGGGTTAACATCCGCTTTCTGAGACAGCCACAGATCCTTCGAGCCAAATAATCCCTTCAGTGAAAGTCAGGGAGTCAAGGTTTAGCTTCAGGAGGGAGTCAGGGGCCACAGAACTGAAAAGAAATCTCAAGATTTGGTGTGTTTTGTCCAGGACTCCCACGCTTTTCAGGTGGCGCTGAAAGTTGGCGGGTTTTGGAGAACGAGGAAGCAACGCTCCAACCTGCTCTTCTTTCATGGAGACACCGGAGATCGCACAGAAAGCCCACAGGGGATGGAAGGACTGCACAGGAAAACCAAGCGACTGACCCACAGCATTCCACGGCGATCAACAGTTTTCCGCCATCCAGTGGCATTTAAAGCCACAAAACAGAGGAAATATAAAAAGTCAACAAAGATGGCACGTACCCCCGACATGAGGCGACAAGGATGGCAGGCTACCTCTGTCATATTCCTTCCAAAAAACCACAACCCCATCTAATCAGGAGAGAACACCAGACAAACCCAAACTGAGGACCATTCCATGACACACCTGACCAGAGATCCATTTAAAATATCAAGGTCACTATAAATAAGGCAAGACAGATTCCATCAACCACAGGTCGGAGGAGACTACGAAGTCCCTCAACTACATGCAGCCCGGGACCCTGGCCAAGAAAAGGACACTCGTGTTAAAACCCGTGAAATCCTAATCAACTCTAGTTAACAGTATCACCTCAACAGTATCATCTCAGCATTCACGTTTAGCTGATAAACACACTACGACCATGTGAGATGCTAACATTACAGAGACTATGTCAAAGGTTACAGGAGCTCCCGGTACTACAGAGGCAGCGTTTCTCTGCATCTAAAATTGCCTCGAAGTAAAAATTAAAACAAAATAAAGGCAGCAAGAGAGGGATTTTTCTTAGTGGGAACAGACTGGCGAGGGAAATATTGTCCGTGTGGTTTAAAAAATAATCCAAATTCAATCCACGTACATTTGCATGTAGCTTTTACATCATTTCAACTTTTCAAACAAAAGGCAAAATGCTTTCAGGATAAGCTGAATTATCCAACACAGCAGGATGAGGAAAGAAAAAGAACTGGGAGAGGCTAAAGACAGGAGAGAAGAATAGAAAGGCAGAAGCCCTTCCCTGGGCCCACTTCTAATAGTCATGGTAAAAACATTAATGAAATTGTCATAAGAAATTAGCCATCAAATAAGAAACCAGAATTGACCATGTTGATTTGCTTTTTATTCTCGGGTTATAACGTGTTTTTGCTTGGCCGAGGGAAATCACACTGCAGGGGGAATGAAATGCTCTACCCTTCTGGCCACCAGGCAGCCTCAGACTCCCGGCCAAGACCTAGAAGATGGACTGAATTATCTTAACAGTTGACATTGCAAATTGTTATTTTCTCACTCAACGTCTGGCAAGTGGATGAACACCCAGGAAACTCCACTTGGCTCCACGACATCCAAGGACAGCAATTTTAACACAGAGTACAGCTTGAGATTCTCCGTCAGTGCCTTCCCGTCTTGAGGTCTTAGACGTCCAGCTAAAGGATTCCTGAATCCGCATGGCTGCAGACCTTCTGGGTCGTGGAAAAACTGAACCTAGCATCTCTAGCCCACAGGATTTAGAGCGTCTTCACGGTGTAAAGCTAGAAAACGCCACCCACGGGCCACTGCTGGGGCAGAAAGATCAACAACATTCCTGAGTCTGGCATTTGGAAACCAGGAGTCATTTTTCCATGGAGGACAGTATCAAACATAATGAGAACTTGAATCTTATCATGAGAACCAGCCATTTCAAACTGAGAGAAAACGTACTGGCCTGTACTCTTCAAAAAATATCAAGGTCAAGGATCAGAGAGAAAACTGCTCCAGATTAAGAGGGAAAGAAAGGAAAGAAACTCAGTGAAACGCACGATTGTGGACTGAAACTGGTGGAAAAGGGTATAAAGGACATTTTATGAAATTCAAATAAGGACAGTGGGTTAGAAAAAAGAATTTATCAATGTTAAATTTTCAGGTTTTGGCACTTGTACTATACCCTTATTAGGAAATGCATACATACTAAAGTATCTAGGGTGAAAGAGGCTTCGTGTCTCCACACCGGTATTACACACATTTTGTGTACATGTTATATAGCAGTATAGTGTACATTACACATAACGTATGATACATACGAAGGGAGGGCGCAGCAGTGAGCCAGTGGGTAAAAAGGTAAACGGTTATGAAGCGTATCTGGCTGAGTAGGTTATACAGGAGTTCCTTGAACTGTTCTTGTAACTCTTCCTTAATTTCAAAATTCTATTAAAATAAAGTTTAAAAAAATACAGTGATGTTTGGAACTAGAGAGGGAGTGGTTGTCCCACTTTGTGAATGTACGAAATGAATTATTTACTTTAAAATGGTTAATTTTATGTTCTGTGCACTTTGTATCAATAAAAATAATAGTAAGAATCCCGGGCAGTCCTCAGGACCCATAACTCCAAGGGCCCAGTTGCCCAGTTGCAACGTGGGAATAAGTGGCAGATACAAACTGTCAGATGCCCAAGTACCTGCCCATGGGGCGGGGGCGAGGCGCAGAGGGCTGGCCTGAACAAGGGCCAGTTCCTGGTCCCCTGAACTCCGTCTCAGAGCCTCCCCACATCCCCTCCTCCTCCCACAGCCCGGCTCAGCTGCTGAGAGCCAGGATGCCCACCTCGCCCCCTTGGGGTTGGTGGGTGGCTCCTGAGTCACTCTTCACAGCTTAAATAACCTCGATTCTGTAGTCCTCGATTTTATCACCTTTGACTCTCCCAGCCATCAGACAGGGCTTTTCACAGAAGTGAAAACTTAGTTACAGAAACAAGAGACCAACTTATATGACATTGAACTAGGAGGTATATGTATTAAGATCATTGTATCCAGAGCATAATACCATGTTCCACCTGTAAAAACCCAAAAGTCTCACAAGTATTTGTTGCATAAAAGAAAGCAGAAATGTATTTTAATCCTCAGGTTACAGAGGAGTACGTGACATTCAGAGAGGTTAAGTAATTTGTCCAAGGTCACACAGCTAAGAAGTGCCTATACTAGAGCGTGAACGCAGGTCAGCAGACGGAAGTCAGCACTATGGACAGCGGGCCTTCCCTAAAGCGCTTTCCAGTCACTGCCCTTGTTTCTTTAGGAAAACAAGGTTTAATTCACGGTTGAGACGTAGGCTGAGCACTGCAGGGCTGGCAAAGGGAATGGGCACTCTAGTAGCAGAAAGAACTCCAAATACACAGCACACATCCTTTCACGTGAAGTACTGAGGATTTTAATGTGTAAGCCAACATGCAACATGAACTTCCTCCCTCGCTGCCCTCCTAAAAAGGGCCACTGAAACCTGGTTTGCATTCACTGTGTCCGGTGAATATGGGGTCCTCAGGCTTGGGAGATAAGAGGTGAAGATTTACAGGGTTTGGGGCTGAGCTTGGAGGACTCTAGGGCCCATTTGCCAGCTGGCCAGTAAGTAGGAAACTATGGGGAGATGCTGTCCCCTGGTGGCAGGTGGGGCGATCGGCACAGCCCAGTAAGGAGTTTGCCACCCTCTCGGCCATTGACATTGGCCATGCATCTCACGCACTGGGTGGGTTTTATTCTCTGGCAAATACTAGAGGGTACATTACTATAACAATCCCATAGCTAGTCGCTTACACTCCAATGTGCCCGGAGAGGGAGAGAAAGGAGGCAGCTCTCAGGCCACGGGAGGGGTAGACATAACAGGAGGCCCGCCATGTGCTTGGGTGGCCGTGAAAGGTTAAAAATCATTCCCCAGGCAGCGGAACCCCTTTCGCTCCTGCACCCCTTCCTCCTCTGCAGTCCTGGGTTCTCAAAACCCTTCACGCCACAGAGGTGCCGCGTGGCCTCGTGCTGAACGACAGCAGCTTGGGCACGAGACAGAACGGCCACTGCGTCCTGGTGTTGTGGCTGTGGTCAGCCTCGGGATTTTCAGACACCAAATGAGGGTAAAACATCAACTTCATGAGCTCCTTGTGAAGAATCAACGAGGAGAGCCTGTCAAAGCCCCAGGAGAGGCCCTGGCATGTGATAAGTAGACCAACAAATTTCTAGTTCTTTCTCCCCTGGGGTTGGTGGGCCATAAAGAGGGCTCATCTTTCTGCTACTTTCTTCCCCTTCATATCTCCACAAAAAGGTCAAAGGGGCTAACACACGGATACTAGAGTTGGAATACAATGACCACGGTGTGTGTGGGAACAGTGACCCATGCGTAGGCACACTTTTATAGCACCATTTAAAAGGGGGATATTTTAGAAAAGGACATCATAAAAACAGCCCAGAAGGACTAATACAGGAATTGATATTGTGGATGTGACCTACGGTCCCAACACAGGGCGAGGGGGCCAGCTTGGGGGAGGATGGACAGGTCTATTTATAATGATACTCACTCTCATTTTTATTGTCATTACACATGTACAAAAATAAAGCCTGATTATGAAGAAAATGGCCAACATTCTGCCACTGTCCTCAGTAAAAAAAATCTTGCTTCAGAAATTAATGTAATTTCTTACACATAACCCTAACGCAACTGCAACAAAGGCATGAAAATTCCAAGAGAAAGGCTGGGGGTAACAGTAGGGACTGAGGGACCCAAAAGCTTTATTCATTCACTTAGTACACATCCGTACAACTCCTATCAGGGAAAGAGGTAAGACAGACCAAGAAGCTGACCTCTTATGTCCAGGGCCCATCGGGGAGAGATAAATGAAGAGTTAAATGGACTTTTCTCTACGAAAAGTGACAGTAAGGATGTACACGGAGCATAGAAGTAGCACAGAAGAGAGGAATGTCAAGGGACTGTGCTATATACTTACATTCCAGAACTTTCTTTTCCCTCAAGAAAAAGGAGAATAAAGTTTTGAAGATGAAAAGATGAACAGAATTGCCTCATCAACTTCTACGCCATTAGTAAAAGTGTAATAAGAGCAAAGTGACTTGCCTTTGTTTTTACATGTAATAATAATAATAAACACATTTACATAAGATTCTGGTACTGGGAATCTCAGAAATTGAACTTTTCATTTCTAGAAATCCCATTCCTTCTTCCCTATTGTTTTTACTTCTCTGCTGAGACCTTCTCATTTTTCCTGCTAAGACTTCATTCATTAAAAACACAGTTTGCCTCTTTTTCATTGTGGATAGTTTTCATGGTTGTTTTAAACCCCGTGCTCATTATTTCCACCATCTGGTTCATCCTGGAGCTGGATTTGATGGACTTCGTCTCCGTTCTTCATCTCTTAGGGAATTGGGGGGGTACTGCAGACATTATGGGGGATTAAGTTGTGGAGAGTCTGGATTCTGTTCCTCTTCTCCAATGAGCGGTGTTTCCTTTGTTTTGCCAGGTAACTTTCCTGTCTGGCCTTGAACTGCAAACGATGCCTGGGCTGCTGTTCAGACCGCAAGTCTATAGGTTGGTGGCTCTGAGTCTGCTCCTTGTATGTGCAGCTCAGAGGTCAAAGACATGGGGGGACAGAGTTTGGGGATCCTCTCTCTGGTTAGCTAGGGGGTGTGAGTCCAGCATTAGCACTATAACTGCAGACACCGCCGATCCAGGTCCCTGTGAATTGCTCAGAGAAGGCAACAGCCCTAAAACGTAGCCTGGGAAACCACACTTCCTATAGGATAAAATGCAGCAGACCCAGATTCAAACACTCACCCAAATCAACCTGCTTTTGTTGGGACTTCTAAGTATGTTCAGTTCATCACAAATCACTAGAAAATCTCTAAAAAGCTGTGCACCTGCATCATAACAACATTTCATGTATAAGGGGGATATAACTGACTTTTATCTAAATCATTTGGGTTATTTATGTTTCCAAATTCTGTGCAATAAGTACGTCCCACTCTCAGAATTAGAATAGTTTTCTAAAAATCCCACAAGAATTCAATTAAGGTAGTCGGAAACAATATGAATAATAACCTAATTCATGAAAAGCAGGAAGAATTTTAAAATAGAAAGTACAAATAAACTATAAGTGAGAGTTTCAAAAACATCCTAATGTTTGGACACAAGAATCTGATAATCTCTGCTACGGAAATAACCCTAAATGGGGACAGTTTTGTACAATGTGGTCACTGAATCTTTTTGTGTAATGCATCTTTTTAAACCCTTAAATACACAGAATACCTAAGTAAAGTATGGTTCAATCACTTAGTGAAATGCCACCCGGCCACTACACATGACTTTTGTAGAGGTTTACTGATGACGCGTGGAATGACAGGACACTGAACAGGACACCAACTGTATCAGGAGCAGGGTTCACAGGAAAAGCAGCCACGGAAACAAGCTAACCCGAGCCCGTGCTGGCCTGTGGCGGGTGGGCCGACGGGGCCTTCCTGCCACTCCCTGAGGCCTGGCTTTGCTCCTTCACCGTTTCCCCTCCCCCCCAAAGTTCCCACAATTGAGATGACTTAAGTGGACAAGCAGAGAGAAATACTGTGAAAAAGCAGGAAGAAAGTTTATGAGGGCAAAAGTTCAAAAAACCAACCCAGACAAAGCCTGGGCGATAGGTGTCTGGGTCCAGAGGAGGGAGTTTTCCACGGGATCTGAAGAATTCGACCTGACAAGTAACGATCCGTGTACGGTGTTTGCACAGCTCGGGCACGCTGCCCAGGACTTCACGAGGCTCGGGTGGCCTCCCCGTGGCTTCACCCCGTGGAAGGAGGAGCGCGCACGTGGGCACGAAGGCTCGGGCGGGAAGGGTCACTGTGCCCAGCCCCCGAAGGGCGGCAGCTCCCGCCAAGGCCCCGCGCCCTGCGCCTCCCAGACTGCACTGTCACAGAAATCTTTTAGCTTGGAGGTGATTTCTTCTGACAAGTGCACTGAGTGGAGGCAGAGCGATGTTACTGAGACAGGAGTGGACACATGGGAGAGTCCTTCAGAGACCGATAACGTGACATGGGTGACATCCCAGAGAAACGGGTAAAAGGGCTGGATGGTAGAGAGAAGCAAAATCAAAGTGGGAATGTCCGGATGGTGAGCAATGGGGGCGGCAAAACATCACAGGAATTCCTGGACCCCCGTGGAGTTAGAAGGATGGGCTTTCGGGACCTCGGTCATCAAAGCCCATGCTTCCTTGCCTTTCATTGCTCGGCTTTGGCCACGAAACAGGTGAAGGCCAGTGTGGTCCAGGGGAAGCATCTCTGAGGGCAAGAGGCTCCAAGGAAGGAGGAAGCAGAGGAGGCGGGAAAGGGAGTGCAGAAACAAAAATGAAAGAAATGCAAATGGAAACAAGGAGCGAGCAGGCAGAGGTTAACCAAGTGGTTTCCTGTTTCCTTCAATAGAGGGACAGCGCAGAGTTGGGAGGCCACCCTGCCACATGCTGGCGCTGCCCCCTGCTGGCCCTGAGCTGCGGAAGGCTTTCCAGGCCTCCAGAAAACTACTGGGTTGGCCAAAAGTTCATTTGGTTTTTTTCCCAATGATGGCTCACAAGTAGTGCTTAGTGTCTTTAACTTCACTTGAAACAATTTTGTTAGATTGTATTGTGACAGCTATTATATCAATGTGCATTAAAAAATCTAAATTGGTGAATTTTTGTGTATCCATTTTCATATTGAAGATGGAAGAAAATATGCAACATTTTTGGCGTATTATGCTTTATTATTTCACAAAAGTTAAAAATGCAACTGAAACTAAAAGATATGTGCCGTGTATGGAGAAGGTGCCGTGACCGAGCGAACGTGTCATGAGTAGTTTGCAAAGTGTCATGCTGGAGATTTCTTGTTGGCTGATGCTCCATGGTTGGGTAGACCAATTGAAATTGATAGCAATCAAATCAAGATGTTAATTGACAACAATCAATTTTTTACCATTCGGGAGATAGCTGACATATTCAAAATATCCAAATCAATAAAGGTATTGGTGAAAGTGAAAAATGTGTCTTTTGTTTTACAGAAAAAAACTAAACAGACTTTTTGGCCAACCCAAGAAGCAATGCTGTTTACAAGAACAAGCCAGCTCTATTCGGCCTCCAGCCCCCAGACCAGGATGGGGGCCTTGCTCCTGCTCTGGTCCACCTGAGAGCCAGCACACCAAGGGCCTGTCCCGCTGCCTTGCAGAGAAGTGAGCAGACGGCTCGTGTGAGGACTTCCTTCACGGTGCCATCAGCCTGAGAAGGAAAAGGCCTGGTGAGACAGACTTTGGGGGGTCACTGAACCCCCAGGATGCTACAGGAGTGGAGAGTGTCCCCATGTTGCACGTCACTGTCAGGCGTCTGGGAGCCAGGAAAAGAGATGCCCAGGTCGGCTACATCCGTCTAGGTCACCGCCCCGCCTGCATCCTAGTCTGCACCTTTGCCCAAACAGCTCGAGAAGGGGCCTTAAGTCTGCAAGTGTCTCCTTGTCCTTCCAAAACCAGGCCATTCCCTGAGCAGTTTTTTAAATTGCTTCAAGGCAAAAGGCCTCCTTTTCTTCAACCCTAAAAGAAGAAGTACTGCAGCTGTGCCTTGTAGAGTTGGGCTGAGATACTGCACAGGAGACATTGTCCCGGGTCCTCAGAAGCCCCCAACATGCTTCGGCTGGTAGGGGTGGCTCTGGTGGCTGCTCTGTCACTGAAATAAAACCAGGGGAAACCTCAGTGGGCAACCTAAAAACCAGATGTTCCCACAGGTGAATCAATCCATTTGGTAAACATTTAAGGCCAGAGGCTCGCTTGGTTGAAGTGTCGCCCCGATGTACCAAGGTTGTGGGTTTGATCCCTGGTTGGGGCACATGCAAGAACTGGGCAGTGGGTGCACGGGCGGGAGGAATCTCTCTCTCTCTCTCTCTCTCTCCCCTTCCCTCTCTCTCTAAATATCAATGAATAATTTTTGTAAAAAATTTAAGAGGAGGGGCAAGAACACTAAAAACTGAAGGGTTCATAAGCACCCCTTCCCCTTTTAGCTCTGTTGTCTCCAGAACATCTCAGGAGTGTGACTGCTCTCACTGAAAAGTTGGGCAACCGGCACAGGTTCTTGCAGAACTCCTGCAGCTCCCGTCTCCCCTCTTCCAAGGCAAGAGGCGCAGGAAGCAGGCCAGGATGCCTCCGTCGGGCTAGCGCTTACATAACCACGCTATTCTCAGACCGGTGCCTGTCCCTTCCCATGGGGAAGGTTTGACAGTCTTCCTACACATACAAAATGCCACGTCCAGAATTAGAATCCCACGCCACCAAGCCAGCGCCGGCACATCAACTACTTCCTCCCAGACAGGGGACAGGCCTGGATGTCGTGCTGACACCTCCCTTCCCGAGGTCACCTCACACCAAATCCAGAGCTATGCAATGCATGGCCACATGGTGACCATTTGGGAAAAGGGGGAAAGGAAAGCAGTCTCAGGAAGGAGAATAGAAATAGAAGGCATGCTCACTCATGGGGAGCTGGTTAATTGACAGCGAGACGGCGCCTGCCTCAGGGGTCTCCGAACCTGCGCTCCCTCACCCTCTGCCCGTGCCCCAGGTACGTCAGCACTGATCTCAGATCTTTTGCGATAATGATCGCACGGGAGGCAAATCAAGAGGCCAGACAGTGACAACAAAGTGAAGAAGAAGTGCTGGCAGCCCTGGCCACATAGCCCAGTGGTTACAGTGCCATCCCAATACTCCAAGCTCATGGGTTCAATCCCCCAATCAGGACACATACAAGAATCAACCACTGAATGCATAAATTAGTGGGACAACAAACTGAAGCTTCTCTCTCTCTCTCAACACTTGAGAGAAGGAAAGAAGGAAGAGCTAGAGGTTTTCAACAACCCATCATGACACCTGTATCCCAGAACTGCCCAGATGCTCAGGTTCAGTGCTGTGCAGCCTAAGTTCAAGGCCAAGGTGCTCTGGGGGGTTATCCTGGATGCAGTCCCCCAATTGAAAAGTGCTTCCTGTGGTCAATAGCAAAATTTCTTAATTTTTTTGTTGTGGTTTTGAACCCTCCCTCTTTGGAAAACACTCAGGGGACAGAGGCCTACAACAGGCAGCCCCGTGAGAACCTCCTCAGCAATGGGCCTGCATGCCAGCTCCAGAGGAGTGAAAAGGTGGAGGGAAAAGAACCACCACCTTAGAATTCCCTAGAATCCATGGACTTGGGGACACGTTGCCCCTCAGCATTAGCTCTGACCCAGCTGGTTACCATCAATGCAGTGTCCCAGTCACTCAGGGGGCGCAATGCAGACCCCAGACCCACTATAACCATCAGGTCCAAGTGGAAATGGCAGTAGTCAGAATTTATGAAAACGTTCTCAGGGCCAGGCAGGTTTCTGAGAGCCTGACATCTATTAACCCATTACTGTCCGTGACAAGCTCAGGTAGGCTCTGTGACTACACCCACCTTATGACTGAAGATGCCGAGGTAGGGAAGGCTAGGTAAACTGTCCAAGGCCACTCAGCAATGGAGCTGGCGTGGGACACCAGGCAGTCCGGCCCAGAGGCTGTGCTCATCCAGTGCTTGTCTCAAATGAACCGGACTTGTTGGCACGTTACAAAGCCCGCAGCCCCTGGGTGTCACCCTTGCACCTGCTGGACGGTGCCCTTTGGTCCCAAGAACGCCAAGAGAGTGCATGCAATACACTGACAGGTTAGTGACTACAACTGTTTCATAAGTTGCCTCCTTCTGCCACAGCCATGTCTTGATGGGGACAGAGTTTTGTGGGTTTTAAGCCGAAAATGGGAGGCAGAAGATTTTAGCTGGGGCACCTTATTTAAAATTACCCCACTAAGTACACCACCTTCTCAAGCTCATCAGCCCAGATAGTATCTGACATACATGCCTTTGTTCGGAGCGCCCTCTAGTGTCCCCCAAAAATAAATTCAGCTCTCTCACAGCAGGTGAATGAACCACCTGTCTCCTCATTCGGTTTTCAATAGGTTATCCTGGAGAAATTGGGCCTAGATTTAAAATTAATCATAGTGGAAAAGACAAGAGGAGAACAAAGCTAAAATACCGTCATGCCAATGAGTCATCGTTGGTTTTTGAAAGTTCTCCTTTAGAGTATCACCTGTAATAATATAAAAGTATTTCTAAAGCACAATTATCCACACCTCCCTTGTGGGGAATAAGGGCGGGTGTGCTTGTCATTGTCTTCAGGTGTGTCCACGGCAGGTAGATGCTGCACCTCTGTGGGCTGCTGACTCTGGGATGAGGTGACCCCGTTCTCAGGACTGCTCCGGGCCCTCCCAACCTATCCCCCCGCCCAGGGTAGGGAGACGGGAGATAGCATGTCACATATGCAAAGTCACTGCCCTGATGGAAACGGCTGCAAGAGACAGGACATGGGGCCCACTCTGGACCTCTGACAGTGACAGAGAGCGTGTGATGGAGAACGTGTGACGGGGATGCCCCTGGGAGCCACACTGTGCAGTTTTGACGGTCCTTCTCCACCCCAGCCAGAGGGCAAAGCAATAGCGGGCAAGCAAAGGTCTGCTGGTATCCCCTGTGGTGCCTCTGGACATTGGTGTGCCTCACCAGGAAATGCGATGACACCGCCCTGAGACAGGTGTCCCCACGAGGGCACAGACACCCATGTGAAGAGCCCACCATGCAGGAGCTCTGTCTGGGTGGGTGACTTCTCTGCTCGGGTCCACGATGGAAAACAAACCCTGCCACCTGGTCTTGGGTTCAGCCAACTTTCCCTTTAGGGTCTCTGCACTTAAAACCAAACAGGAAGACAGTGAACGGATGCTGGGCCCTGAATCACTGAACCAAAAGCATCCCAGGAAGACGTCGGAGAGCCCAGCCTGCACCTGTCAGCACGCAGCGCCCTGTGCAAGGCGTCTTCTGAAAGACCTGGCGCTGGCCTGCCAATCACGGTGGGAACAGAACAAATGCCTGCAAGTTTCCGCTGGAACTCTCGGTAGCCTGAGGCAACGCCCCCTCCTTTGGCTGCCTCCCCCTCCAGAATCCCCCAACTATCTATTTGTTGTGAGGAAAGAAAAGGCAGAAATAAAAGGGGAAAAAAGTTCAACAGGCTCAACCCTCCCCCTCCACCATCAAGACAGAAGTCTCCATAACACCTCTGAACACATGACTCAGAAGTGGCTACTTAAGAAAAAAAAGTTGAATTTGGCTCTAAAAGATTCTACCTGTGTGGGAAACATAGGTCAAGAACTGGCGCAGACTCCCCCAGACAGCTTTGTTCCACAGCCCACAGCTCTGGTTCCCTGCTCTGCACACCCCCCCCACCGGCCCCTCCCTTGCTGTTCCCGCTGTCACAGAACCTCATTGTGTGACCGCCCCCAAATTCGTCATTGTTTCTAGTCCTCATTCATCCGGATGCCCGCTCCGCCCTCCCGCACCCCGTGCCAGCACTTTCTTCCCTGCATTCCCATGCTAAGGCAGAAGAAAATGCTCGATGCATAGATCATGCCCCCGTAAACGACTTCAGGGACAGAGTAAGGAAAAATCGTCGGGAGCAAGTCAGGAGATGTGAGTGCTAGGTAGCAGCTCACAGGCCAGAGCTGCAGGCAAACCTCACTCACTCCACGGGGAGGCCCACTGCGCATTTCAGAGTGCTCCGAGCCTCTGTGGGGCAGGGTGAGGGCTGCAGAGACCCCTGCGGAGTTTCCAAGACCCCTGCCTTGTTCCTGCAGCTTCACACTTTGCTGGCGGATCAGCCTAACTGTGAGGTCCCTGGGTGTCCCCGGGGGTGGGCCTCTGAGCTCAGCGCCCTCGCAAATCCAAGTCCATGGCTGTGGTTTTGCGCCCTCTGGTGGCTGATTCTGCTCCAGCTTCACTCATAATGGATTTCTCTGCTAGTTACACAGGGATGGAGCAAGCCTAGAAATGACTGGGGCTGGGGGAAGGGGTGTCTGAGCAGACTGGACCAGAGCACAGTGAGGACGAGGCAGAAAAGGGAAGATCGGGTTCCAAGGAACAGACCCATGAGTTCATCCGGACTGAACCATGCAGAGGTCTCAGTCACTAGTCATCCCTTCGCCAAGTGTCCCCCAAGGGTCCCTCACGTGGAAGGGACTGGCTGGGGCTGGGTGGACCGGCTAGGATGGGCCACCGTTTCCCAGAAGAACACCCCAGCCCACACTGGGACCTCCTGGATTGTGTGGCTAGAACTTAGAGAATTTCAGCAAGTGACAGTTTAAAAATATCAGGTACTCTTTTGCTTTTATGACCTCCTGTTTATGGGTCATAGTTTAACTATTTGGAAGCCAAGTGCTTCGTTAGGAATACCATGCCAATTATTAAAACCATTCTTATGGGGGGAAGTGATTTCCTTTATTTAAAAAAATCTGCTTTCCTCTGTGGTTTCCAGTTGTCAAGGAAGGGGGTTGGGGAGAGGTGAGCGCCATAAAAATTAGGTAAATGTTATAACTTACTCTGCGATTCACACGTGCAGATTCTAGAGTCTTACTAATGCTGTTCTTGAACTTCAAGGGACCAAATCACATTCTCAGAGGCAAAACCTTACGAGAAAGTTCTGTGAGGAATGATGCAGAAATATAAGCCAAGGCCACTACAGGCTGAGTTCTTGTCTATGTAGAATGATTTTAGAATGGAAATTTCATTGTAGAATGGAATTTCCCCAGATCTCAGGGGTGCAGTACTTTGGTGGACTATATGATCCCCCAGTGCCTATCCCGGGCAATGCCAAATGACTGGCAGGTAGTCTCTAACGTCCCACATGCCACTTGTCACTTACAGGAAATGTAGGTGTTTCTCTTTCTTCCTTCCTCTCTCTCTAAAAGCAATGGAAAAATGTCCTTGGGTGAGGATAGGAAAAAAAAAAAAGAATTATGCTAAATCTACTCTGCCCGTATTCTATAAATAGAAAAACTAAGTCAGGATGACTGCACATCTGTTTAGAACATGGTTTATTGACTATTTTAATAAATATTCAATATTTATTAAATATTGAATTTAATATTTCACTGTGTCATTGAATATACTCACTGTTGAGACCAGCTGCTCAGAAATAAAAATTCACTTCAAAATGTTACTGCTCGATGACGACGCACCTGGTCCCCCACGAGCTCTGGTGCAGACGTACAATGAGGTTAATGTTGTTCTCATGCCTGCCAAACAGCATCCGGTCTGCAGCCCAGGGATCGAGGAGTAATTTTCACTTTTAAGTCTTCTTACTTAAGAAATACATTTATTACGACCATAGCTACCATAGAGAGTGATTCCTTTGATGCATCTGGGAAGAGTAAATTGAAAACCTTCTGGAAAGGATTTGCCATCTAGATACTATTAAGAACATTTGTGACTCGGGGGAAGAGGTCAAAATATTGACATTAAGAGGAGTCTGGAAGAACTTGATTCCAACCCTCAGGGATGACTTTGAGGGGTTCAAGACTCCGGCGGAAAAAGTAACTGCAGATGTGGTACAAGTGGCGGGAGATCGAGACCAAATCGCTGCGATCTCATGGTGTAACAGCGGTGCGCATGAAGAGCAGCCCCTTGTGGTGGAGCGAAGAGAGTGGTTTCCTGAGATGGGATCTACTCCTGGTGACGATGCTGTGACGACTATTGAAACGACAACAAAGGACGTGGACTATGACACAAACTGAGATGACAGAGCAGCAGCAAGCAGGGTTTGAGAGGCCTGATTTCAATTCTGGAAGAAGTTCTGTTGTGGGTAAAATGCTTCCAAGCAGCATCACGTGCTACAGAGAAATCGCTCATGCAAGGAAGCGTCTATTGGTGAGGCAAACTTCATTTCTGTCTACTTTTAAGAACTGGCCACAGCCACCCACCCCGGCTTCAGCAACCACCACCACCACCATCGAGCTGAGGCCCTCCACCAGCTCACGGCTCAGAGGATGGTGAGCATTTTTGAGCAATAAAGTACTTTTTTACTCCACGTATGTACATATTTTAGACATAATGCTGTTGCGCACTTAATACACTACAGTTTGCCATAAACTTAACTTCAACAAGCACTGGGAAACCAAAAAATTCATGTGGCTCTCTTTATTGCCATGTCCACTCTATTTCAGTGGTGTAGAACCGAACCCCCAGCATCTCTGAGGTCTGCCTGAGCAGACATCTCCTTTTCAATGTTTGTCCAACAGACTGGACGACGGTAAGATGCACAAATAGAAAAGCTGTCCGTTCACCATCAAGAGAAGTAACTCCCACTGGAACTCCGGTCACACACACAGCTCGTCGGGTCTTCATCGTGGTAACTGACAGGGTATAGTCTGTATACAGGCATTTCCTATTTTCAGAATAAACTCATTCCGAAAGTGAGAATCGCCTTCTATCACCTTGAGGAACACATGCACACTTCCTTAGCGTTCCAATAAAAATAGTGCTAATATCCCAGACAGCCGTAAGCCCCTCCCCCCACCAGGGGACCGCCCACAGCAGGTCCATGTTGAAACTAGAGAGCCATTAACTGAGACACCTTAGGAGATTAAGCAGCTCTGTTATAAAAGCAGGTGCTTTTCTGTGCTGGGACTAACACACAAGCCGTTCTGCCGCTTTAGGTTGAGATTTTAGAATCACGTCATCAGAAAAACCTTCTCTGTGGGGATGCTGTACCAACAAGGAACATGAAGCCCACCTGCCTTCTCCAAGGTGTTGTGCTTTATGACCCTTCCACAAACTGCCTTCCGTGCCCTGTTGGAGCGACGGCCCCCTCTAGCTCAGAAAATGTAGAAGCTGCCTACGATGCTGATGGCATGTGCGCTCTGAAAGCAAGGAAGGGAAATGCCATTTGCTGGGTCCCCCCCCTCCCTGCAGGGGCTGTGCCCATCGCTGACAGATGGTCTTGCAGGGCCCCCAACAACCTACCTGCCCAGTGTCACATGTGAGAAACTAACACCCACACAGGTTAAATCTCAGGCCTGCTGCCCCATGGCTTCTAAGTAGGAGAGACAGAATTAAAACCTAGGCCCCCACAGCCCTGGCCAAGTGGCTCAGGTAGTTGGAGCATTGGCCTGTACACCAAAAAGCTACAAGATCGATTTCCCATCAGGGCACATACCCAGGTTGTATGTTCGATCCCCAGTTGGGACATGTACAGGAGGCAACCAATTGGTGTTTCCTCTCTCCCATCAATGTTTCTCTTCCCCTCTCTCTCTCTTGCTCGCTCAAATCAATAAACATGGCCTCCTGTGAGAATTAAAAAAAATCTAGCCCACTCAACTCCCAAAACTTGTCATTTGACACTTCCTGGGCCTACCTGGGAGATGTGGAATGAGAAACAGCAATCTTCATCCTATAAACTGAACTTTCCTTCAAGAAGAGCCAAAAGATTATCCAAACCCCAGACTGCTCCTGACGGAGTTAACCGGAAGGAGCTCGGTAAAGAGTGAACAGGCAGACCATTCCTCTGGCGACAGCACAGAGTGAGGTCTGCACCAGGACTGTCCGTAAGTGCAGGCAGGGCATGGGTGGCCTGACCCTGGGTGACTCGGCAGCTCTCGCCGTGTTTGCACGGTGGCCTCTAGGGGGCGCAGGCAGCGCGCGGTTCCCTTCCCTGCGGCTTGTCTGGGTCTGGTTGCTCCCTGATTTTACAGAGAAAACCTCTGCTTGTCAGAGCTGCTGGCATTAGAAATCATTCCTAACCAATCTTTCCCAATTTCCCAGCTCTCTTCCTGGAAGACGTGGCCTGGGAGAAGTGGCAGAGGAAGGCCTAAAATTGAAACTGAACAATGACCCATGGAAAAATCAGGGAACCCAACCCTCTCGTTGGATTATTCTCTGTCCAAGGTCTTTGGTTTTCCTAAAATGACTTTTTGAGGCCGCAGAAGTGGCAAAGGCCTTAAAAGTACATCAAATTAACATTCAGTCTTTAAAAACATGCAGTGTTCTTCATAAAGTACTCGTGAAACGGAACGCTTCGTGGGCACTAAATAAGACGGGTCGACACTAAATAGAGGGGACATCACCGATCAGTTAGGACCCCTAGACCTGCCTCCACTGGGAAACGTCACTTTGCTTGGCCTCCTGCAGACTCTGGCGATAATAAAAGGGGCGCTTCCCACCTCCACCCCTGTTATGAACCCCTTCCCCGAGACCTGTACCCTGTACTAACCTGAGTCCCTCTTCCTCACACACATGGCCCCGACGAAAACCACTAGGACCCGGGGCAGAGACACGAGGGGTTCTGGGCCTAGGAAGCAGGAGGTGTAAAGAGCTAGATTTCTGCATTTTCTACATGGTTTAAACGCACTGGAGATCCAGGCCAGGGCCGAAGGAGGAAGGGGAAATGGCAGTAACCAGGCAAACACCACACCAGGGCATTCAGAACAATCGGGGGCCTTTGGAAGGCACGCATCCTGGCTATGGTAACAGGACTTAAGGGTGAGAAAGTCCAGGTGAGTCTGCGAAGCTTCCCTGGTCCTTGGATACACCTTGCTGCTCAACACACAACAGTGAAACCTGGAAGGAACAGGGGGTGAGGTAGCATGTGTGCCCCACCTGCCTCTCCTGGGCTAAACCTCTGAACTCGGGCTCTGCCAACACACAGCTGGGTGAAAGCTGGGCCAGGGCCACCCACGCAGCTCCATCATCGACACACACCTGGCACAGGAAATGCTCACCTGGCCCATCAGTCATAAAACTGTCGGCTAAAATTTAAAATAACAGATTCGACTACAAGACCAAATGGAACGTCATAGTAAAAATATAGGATATGGTGGATAAAGATGGTATGATAAATATGTCTGCAAAGGAGGTCGCAGAGCTGAAGGCCATGTTTGAAAAGTATTCTTACTAAGAAAGACATGCTGTGACAGCCGCTATAAAAATAGCACTCAGAGGGTTAGGTTTTTCTTTACGTGTAACAGAAATTTTTGGAGAGTTTCAGAAACATAACCACTCTGATCCACTGCTGGTTAAAACGGAAAATACTCAAAGCAATTTATTAATATGGAAAGCCCTAAAAATATATACAGGAGAAACAGCAGTTGCATAAATGTATCCTAAAATCGTAATCGTGGACGAGCATAAATGGGCAGCGAGGAGCGTTTCAAAGCAGTGCAACGCTCAGAGAAGGGGCTGGGTTAAATAAACCGCAGTGCATCCAAACAATGAAAAACTCCTCAGCAATAAAAAGCAGTACATGTGCCCTGGCTGGCGTGGCTCAGTGGATTGGGTGCCAGCCTGTGAACCAAAGAGTCACTGGTTCAATTCCCAGTCAGGGCACATGCCTGGGTTGTGGGCCAGGTCCCCACCGGGGAGCACGGGAGAAGCAACCACACATTGATGTTTTTCTCCCTCTCTTTCTCTCCCACTTTCCCTCCCTAAAAATAAATAAATAAAGTCTTTAAAAAAGAACCCAGTACATGTTAAGTGATGTGGAAACATTTTCAAAGACACTTCCCATGAATGACAACTTTTCCCAAATGACACATCAAGTGTGGTATCAATGTGTATAAACATTAATATCTGTTGTGTCCGTTCAAGGAAACAGTACTTGCAATTATAAAATAAGGTTTGGTGACTTAGAATCACCAAACACCAAATCTCATTTTTTGGTCACATGATAGAGGTTAAGATGGAAACCCAGTTTCACATGTGCAGAATTTGAGCTTAATCAGCCCTGGGTCATACAGAAATATGGTGGCAGTAAAGGCACGGACGAAACAGAGTCATACTCAGGACAAGCTGTGTTCCGACTTGCACCCTGAAAAGAAGAAAATCTTGGAGACACCTTAGCATTCGTAGCAGGACAAAGCTTTTAGGAAAATGTCTGTTGCCTACATCTCATCATGCCTGAATTTTGGGAGACTCTCAATTCGATTTTGATATGCAATCAGTGTGTGAAAGGAACCCACTTTCTAACCCGGGGATCCGATCCTTCCTCTCTTTCATTCAAAACAGAATCTTAAGCATCCCGTGAAGTAGACGGAATAAAGCCGAGATGCCCCCGGGCGAACTACTCTTGGTTACACTTAATCAGAGCTGAATAAACAAACTCAGTATTAGTCACACTTGTGCAAGTTATTCCATTTCACTGCAGCCAGAAGAGATTATCATGTGATCCTGTGTAAACCAGCTAAACATCTGGAAAATGTGAAAATGACTCTGAGAGGCGCAAGCGGACCACAAGCTTGGCGGAGCCATCAGTTAGGCGGCTGAGGTCAGCGCCGAGGTCAGCCCCGCGGTCAGCCCCCCTGCAGTGTAAGGTCACCGGGCGTGGTTTACTTACAATGAAGCCAAGTTTCTTATAATCCCGGGTGTACATGGACTTGCGCTTCTCCATGCTGCCGCTGCTGGCATTTGGTTCAGACTCTGCATCAAAAGCAATTCTTCGAAGTTCAAATATGATGTCCCTCTGGGCCTGCAGGCGTTGGGGAGAAAAGAGGAGAGGAGAGTTACTTTCATTGTACAGCATTATATAGACTCCGTTTCCCCAGATGGAGATGAATTACTGCATTCAGGAGAAAAAAAAAACAGTTAAAAGATACCCAATGCTGTGAGTTTGGGCTCTGCCACTCACTCTCCTGGTCAGCCCTGGCTTCGTCCCACAATTATCCTCGCGGCCAAGTCATTTGGAACACTTCTGTCAGTTTTCCTGAGTTCTTAAAGGAGCCCCAAATATGATGACAGGCTTGGGATTGGAGAAAGCCAAGTTCAAGAACCTGGGGCTAATAACTGCTATAAACACAGTGAGAGGCACACAATGCTTGTGAACAGCACTCAGATGACGAGGGATCCCTAACTCCACTGAGAAATGCCTTCACAGAAGCAAACCCTTACACATGGTTAAAATGGTAGAGTCTACGTATATTTTACCATAATAAAAAAGACACTTTAAATAAATACAAGGAAGGGTTTCCAAACACAGAGGGCCGTTCCCGTTAAGATGCATTGCCTTCCTTCACTACGAGCGGTAAGATGACAGTCTCCTCTCCCTGGGATGACTGCACTTGGCCTTCCCAGGAGTCCGGGGCACATGAGGTGGCCTCTCCAAGCCTCTCTGTCACTCTCAGCCGCATGGCCTCGCGCCATGACAGAAGCGCCACGGCGGTTACACACGTCACATGTGCAGTGCCCGTCTGCGATCCGTCAGGCCCTCACGTGCCAGTGAGGAGGGTCTTCCTTTCCAAAGCTGCAGAGCTATTTCAGCTGAAAATGTGCAACAGCAGGCCTCCCAGCTGTTATCTCTCCTTCTGTCCTCACCGCTCAAGGTCCCCAAGGCCTTTTGGCCAGAGACATAACTTTCTGTGCACAACAAGCAGAGACCCAGAGAAAGTTACAGCAGCAAACAGCTGGCCGACACCAGCGCGAGCCCAGAAATCAGGCATGACCTGCGGCCCCCACCTTTGGACTGACCCCCGGAGAGTGGCAATCACTTCCGCAACCTGCAGAATCAGATCACCCACAGCTACCAGTTGGTCACTGTTGTCTGGGACCTTGACCAAAGCTATTACCATGGAGGGTACTGGGCCGAGGGCCAAGGTCAATGGCCGTGGGATGTCAAGCTTTCTTATCCAATACAGAGAGAATACACGTGTTTGATGTGTGATGAAATAATCTGCTCATCTTATTTTCTGATCCCATATTCACCTAAATTTTAAATCTAGGATGATAATAAATCAGTAGTATCATCACCTAACATTGCCTGGTTTCAGAGCAATGCAAGAAAAGACTTTTAATGACACATTCTCACCTTCCCGTGCCTTTACTGCCGTCTCGTGAGCACTCACCTGGTCCTGGGGGTCCATCTTGGTCATCATCCTGTCCTCCAGCAGGTTAAAGGTGAGCACCTGGAGCACGTAGAGCTGGTGCGCCATCTCATTGTTGATGGCCCGCTGAGCGCGGATGACATGCTGGGGATATGGTTCACAAATGGAAATTTAAAAAAAAAAAAAAAGGAAAAGCAAACAAAAGTTAACCCCCATCGTTATGCCAAGTAGAATCTCTGAAGTCTTTACTGGGAGGCCCAGAGAGGCAGGTTGGTGGGACTACGCTTCAGAAGAAAGGCAAGGATGCATGGGGACCCAGGAGCTCCTTTATATCCAAGAGCCCAGTAGGGTTGCTAGATCTTTAGGCCAGAAACCAGGAAAAGGCCTACTGGGTGCACGGAGGAGTTTCAAAGGAGGACACGGGAAATGCCTGGGTGACTTCAGCCCCAGGAACCCAGAGCAGGCGTGCCTGGGACGAGAGGGTCTTGGCGGAACTGCGGACTGCTGCGGCAGACGCAACCGTGCACGCGGTACAGGGCGTACGCACTGACTGCACGGTGAGCACGTCTGCCGTCATCTCACCCCACAGCTGTCTCTGGCAGGGGCCCCCGCTTCCAAATGGGGACACGTTTCACAAGCTACACACACAAGCAAAGTTCCTCTCAGAGGTGTGGTCCCTGCACCGTGGAAACTACAGGGAGGCTGACTACTGCCACCACAGTGCGGTGAGTGAGTGCACGGCATTCCTTCACTCACCTCTTACCGCCCAAACGAAACGTAAAGGGCACACTATACAAGGAATGGCAGGAGACGAGCTAGGTGGGCCTCTGTCGCCCTCCCCCCAAGGCTGGATCTACCGTACATCCCCTCCGGCAGGACCACACTTGTGCCTTCAGTGTGACTGGTCGATGTGGGGAAACTGTTCAAGTCAGTTATGTTGAACATGCCAGACCCAACCATGTCCTGCTGTCTGAAGGAACTTTCTCTAGGTGCCCCCCACCTGGCATGTACTTGAAGTCCACACCTTGGCTGTGAGCACCATGTCAAACAGCCAATTAAAGATGGTGGGGAGAGAAGAATGAGGACTAGAAGGAAGTCACAGAACCCAAATGATGGAGGCTGAGGGGGTGGGAAACTAGGCAATGGGATGGGGTGGGGAGGTGGAACAAAACTCATCCTTAAATCTCCAGAACAGATTGTTAATGTATAGCATACATTCAGTACCCAAAGTTTATGGGTGTTGACATGTAAGTCTTTAATCCATTCTGAGTTTCTTCTGTATATGGTGTAAGAAGGTGGCTTCGGGATGGCATGGAGGGCTACAGTGGGTATTGTGCTGAGTGAAGTGAGTCAGACAGAGACAAACACTATATATATGATGTCACTTAGGTGTGGAACCTAAAACACAAAACGAACTAATGAACAAAGGAGAAACGCTCGCAGAGACGGAGCACAGACTGATGGTTGCTGGAAGGAGGGGCTTGGAAGGAGGGGTGCCGATGGTGAAGGGAGAAAAGTACAGAAAGGTGGGAACAGAGGAGTCGTGGGGATGTAGGATGTGCAGCAGATGGAATGTAATCGACAACTTTGCAGTAACTATGTACAGTGCCAGGTGCGTATTAGCAATATCGGGCGGTCACTTTGTCACAGACATGACTGTCCAGCCACTATGCTGGACACCTGAAACCAATACAAAATAATGAACATGGCCTATAATTTTTTTAAAAAGACAAAGTATATGGGTGTGAGTGTACATGGATATCTATTTTAGTAGCAACTCAAAAGTGCCTGCATTGCAAGTTCTTACCAGAGAATGCCAACCTTGAACTTTTGGCCTCAAAGTTTCATAGAAGTCCCAGTGAAGCAAACTGATCCTTGAGACAGGGAGGCTACAGTGACTCCACCCAGCCCATCTCGGGCATTCTAACTTGGCCGCCGCACCAAGCTAATGTCAACAGGCTGAGACCTTCACCCCACAGCTCTAGTCCTTCGTCTCCCACTCGGCCCCTGCACAAATCCCTTCACCGAACTGCCTCCATATCACTGCTCCCTCTTGTATTGAGAGCCAGCATCAAAAACAACCATATTAGGAAAACTTCTGCAACTTCTACCCAACCATTCTTGGACCTAGAATCTATTCCAATGCTCTACCAAAACCCAGTTCAGATTCCAGGGGGAAAATACGGCATCCCCCAAGAAGTGGGGTACCTCTTTGGTCAAACAAAGAAAATTACACTCATATGGGTTCTCTTTGTCCTAAACAGCCAGAAAGTTTAAAATCAAAGCTGATGACAAATTGTGGTTATTACAATGGGCTTTGGGTTCTAGAATATTCATTTTGTTTGCCCTCATACGGTTTTTCATTTTTAATGGCCTCACTGTACTGGAATGCGTGCATGTTTGCAAAACTCGGATTTGGAATCAATCACCCGTGCTTCTTTTGGCCTTTAGTTGAAAGTCAAGTAGCAGAGAAGGTCCCAGGAATTCTTGGTACTTCACTTATTTTCAAAGGTTCACAACCTCTTTCCCACCGAGTTTCTGGTCACATTTGCATTGCAGTGGTGAGTGGCTTCCATGGATGCCTTTTCTGTCGTTCATTTGTACCAGACCCAGGAAACGGTGGTAAGACGTCAGGACTTCTCCCAGGGTCTGATACGTTTCCAGCTAGCTCCCTCACTAAAAACAGTATAAGCTCAAACTGGTAGAGGTTTTAAGTCACGGAGCCCCCGACTTCCTTAAATGTACATTTTAGCAAAGCTAAAGCCACGGTCAGGATACTGAACCTGCCCCACGGAGAGATTCCCAACCCTTCCTGCCAGAAAGTCTTTCCCTCTAGAGCAGGGAGTGACGGAGACCCCTCCCTCCAGCCAGAGGAGGCCGTTCTTGCGGGAAAGGCTGGCTTATTCCAGTTTCAAAAGCACACTGTTTCCTGCTTTCCAGTTCTCACTGCTTCACCCCAGAGGCAAGTCCCAGAACAAACCACGAACTGAAGTCCAAAGAGGAGAGAAATAAACAAATGCACGAGACCACTCCTCCCCAACAAGCAGCCACTGCACCTGGGTACTCACCGTGAGAATGATGGACCGCAGTTGCTTCTGAGCCAGAATATTCGCCATCTCCTGTTGAAGGGAAACACCCCCCCCCCCACACAAAAGCTGAGGTTAGAAAGGTCCATCTCAACACTGTCCAAAATGACCTGATCCTGGGGTGCACTTCACACCTGGATATCAGCAGTATTTCTTATGAAAGAATGCACTCAAATAGGCAGTGGTGTTGAAATTACTTTTTGGATGCTGTGTTTAGGAAACAAAGCCCTGTCCAAAAGCAAAAAAAAAAAAAAAAAAAAAAAAAAAAATCTGGCAGCTGTACTCTCCTTTCCTTTCCTTTCCTTTTCTTCTTTTTTCTTTTCTTCCTTCTTTCCTTCCTTGCTTCCTCCCTCCCTCCCTCTGGCATTTCTTCCTCCCAGGACTGACTGAAAATCAAGCACTACAAACAAGAGCACTGGTCCTTGCTTCTGCTGGACTAGGTAGGTGCACAGAGCCTTCCCTAGGCAATGTACTCCTGCACCATGAGAATCAGTAGTAGACAAACATCACTTTCAAGATCTAAATCTTTTAAATGTCCTCTCAATCTGTGCAAAACCAAAGAGCACTCAGTACACAGCCCAGGACTCCAAGTCGTCTATGCAAATGAACTGAGTGGCTGGCGTTCTGGCAAAGGGAAAACATCTGGGCAGATGCTCAGCCCCAGAGACAGCCCTCACTTCTGCAGGTCACGCTTGGTGCTTTGGCACAGAGATTTGGGGGTGACTTTATTACATGAAATGATGCACAAATGAACTTTCTAAATTTGATGAATGGACGCTAAAGGAAAATTAAATGGTTGCATACAATCTTCTTGCAAACATTCAAAAATAAAAAATACTGCTCATATTCAGGAAGGCACTGGAATGTGGTTTATGGGGGGTGTTGGATTTTTAGTGTTGCTCCTCTTACTGAGCAAAGAAACTAAACTATGATTCAAAAACACCACCACGAATTTGATCAAGTTTAAAATCAACCTGCAGAAAGCAAGGAGGACCCGGAACACGGGGAGGATGTACGAGGGGGGCGCAGGCAGGGCAGGCAGGGCCAGAAGGAAAGCTCAGGGCTGGCGTAGTGCCAATGAAGGGAATGTGGGGACTTACAGTCAGAGGACAATCAAGGATGTCAACACTGCTGTCTACACCAACCTAACAGCGTCACCGCCACCACAGAGAGGAAAGCAAGCAGGAGAGAAGAGGGATGAAGATTCAGAGGGTCTGTTAGAGGTTACAGCTGTACTTAGTGCCCCTGCTGACCCACTGTATTGAGAGAACAGTGTATAAATACTGTAAGGTGTTTTGAAAATGCTGGATGGCACAAAAGTCAAAATTGAATACTAAGTCCTCTTCCGACGTCTTGAAAACAAGGACACATTCAGAAACAGGTTAATGGCAAAATCCATAGGAACCTGCCCTTCCACATGCGTAGAAACAGGGCTTTCTGCCCGATCAAAATAAAAAGGTGCCCTTTATTTCTTAGAGCACATGAAACACTGAAGACCCAAGGGCTCTCTAGTTCTTTTAATCTCTCTCCTTTATAAAAATAAAATTATTGCCACACAAACCAACAACAGTATTCTCTGTGTCTCTTCTAGGTCATTGGTTTATAAAGTTTTAAAATAAGTTAGAAGAGACAATACTTTTCCAGCATCTAGAGCAACTGTGGCAATTCTCCATTTACATTCTTCTTCTTCTGTGTGTGACAACGGTCACCTCAAGCCCTCTGGAGTCCCAGGCCGAGAGCAGGGGCAGCGGGCCTCCCGCTGGGGACGCGATCACAGGTGTCTTTAAAACTTCCCCCTTTGGAATCTGTGTTTTCTGACTTCTCTACCAAATCTTCTAACCAACACTTTTTAAAATTATGCTGATCAAAACCATGACTATCTGTAGAGAAATTCGGAACGGATTTTGCCACCACGTTGGCCATGCAAATAGTAAAACAAACAATGGCAAGTAACTTAAGAAACACGATCCTTATCGTTACTTTTCTAGCAAAGACTAAATGAGTCATATAATACTCGAGATTTTCTGCTGGATTCTATGCACTTCCTCTTAGTTCAACTGTTTTCTTAAGGGGTTTAATGTTGTTAGACTGCCCTTTGTGATGTATTATTATGGTGGTGGTTGTTTTATTATTATTATTATTATTGCAATATATGGCCAAATTGTGTCATCTCAGTCCCCTATTGCCCAATTTTCAAAAAAAAAAAAGTGATTCACAAAATCGAAAGCTAGCGTTCCGCTGGCATTCCATTCTATTTTCACTGGAGTCTGCATATGCTGGCATCTGATTTTCCGTTTTCTCCCCAGTCGTAGGATCCCGGTCCGGCCCAGGAACAGTGTGACTCAAAGACACAAAGTACATGTGTCTCACTCATGTCGAGACCCAGAGACCCGAGCGGAACCACAGCACTTTGGGGGCCATGAGCTCTTGCTGCCTCTGGTCCAGCCTCCTTTCCCATGGGCAGAGGGGCCGCCCCAGGGGTCCGGCTGGAGCGCAGCCTCCCGAGCCCTCCTTGTCCTCCAGGCATCTGCACACAGGCGGTCTGACCAGGCACCCTTGGCCTGCCCAGCAGGAGGCGCACGCTTCTCCAGTGACCACACCAGACTTGAGTGCGTGAAGGCTGCCTCGGTACTGGCTGGGCTGCTAGGAATTACCATGAGCTCAGCCTTTAGATATAAATGTAAAGAAGCAGCTCCCCCACCCCAGTGACCTGCAGCACCACCCCATTCACACCCAGCCTAATACCCGGGCAGGCCCTTCCAGGCTCCCGCTAACACCAAACTAAAGGAACAGGAAACTCCAAAGTCACTCCCCTCATTGTGCAAAGGGCCCCTGGAATGAGCAAAGGATCCTGATTGGAGAACAAACCAGAAACCCTTACACTTAATCACTGAGGTTTAAACACCTTGACAGTGGAAAAAATAAAATTAAAAAAATAATATACTTGACACAGTGTTCAGTGGATGCTAGCTTTCTAAATTCTTCCAAAACACTGTACTGGCAACCGTCCTAGAGCGCCCCAGCACCCATTCTGATCGTTGAAAAATCTCACATTTCCACCCAGTTTTTACACAGAGTGAACTGTGACCAAGGTAACATCGATGTGAAAAAAACATGACTGGATTTTCAGATATGAACTAAATTTCAGGATAAAAATTCCACTTCTTCCCCACCCGCCTCTATAATGATTCTTTCCTTCGTTGAAGAAAAACCGAAGTTCTACAGGCCAAGGAGAGTCTCAAAGCATGAGTTTCCCAAGGCAGGGCACTCTCAGAGGAGGGGAATGCATCGCTCGGTCCTCCCAGCCATGTCCACACACGGGCTGCCGAAACATCGCCAGTCAAAGGGCCCCTCGGACACGTGACCAGTCATTTCAACCGGGGGCAGCAATCTGCGAGTTCCATCCCATGTCCCTGGGCAATGCTGACACCCCCCCACCCCAGTCTCAGCTTTCTCATCAGGAAAGTGGGACAACACCTTGCTTGTCCCAAGGAGCATTCAGTGAAATGACAAGATCACGGGGCTTCTACCTCTGCTTTCTCCAGAGCCTGCAGAGGGGCCATTGTTTCATGTCTGGGGGCTTCCACATTGGTTTCATGTGAGGAAAGGGTTCTACTGCTGGAACATTCTAGCATTCTGCCTCAAACAAGGGCCTGCCCATCTCCACCCAGTGCCCACTGGATGTGTGAATGGTCCCAGGCTGGCCAGCCAAGCAGCAGAGCGGCAGGGAGGCCCAGCAAGTCCCAGGAGGGGCAGGAGCGGGCTCTCTCTGCACCATAAGCTGCCATTCCTGGGCAGGGTCTTCCGACAAAAGACACGCAACTCACCTGCCGCCTCTCATCGGGGGCCTTCAGGAAGAGTGCATTGATCACTGCGATGGTGTAGGTTTGGATTTCTTGATCTGTGCTGCAAGACGCAGAACGACACAGACAGTCAGAGGCTGTCCCTGAGTCAGACCGGGATGAAGTTCATGATCGCCTCCCCCCAAAAAAGGCGAGAGAGAAAGGCAGGACCTAGAAAACGCAGTCGGCACTGAGAATGTTTTTCAGTCACCACAAAGCTGGAAGGAAACACGGTGTGTCGGGGGGCAGGGGGCGGGGGAGTTGCTATTGCTAGCCGGAGAACACACTGCCCAGTGGGAACCACACAGGAAGTTCAGGTGGCCACTGGCTCTCTCCCCATTCTTCCCTGGGAAGATGAACAGCATAAACTCAGTGGGCGAAATGTGTGTGTGCGTGTGTGTGTGTGTGTGTGTGTGATGTTCTGCCTGATGCATGAAGTATATCTGGGAGTAGACTTGGGGGTCCCTAAGGCCTAAGCTTATTATAAAGGAAACAGCTTTGTCTCCATGGCGATGATATTACATATTCTAAAAATCCATTTCCAAACAGAAACTTTTTTAGTGACCAGAAGATCAGGTTTTTATGTTTATAAATTTTGCTTTTCACCAGAATAAAATCAGAAATTCCACACGAGGTACCGATCTAATGCAAGCCACATGGCAAAGAGTAAATAAAGAGAAGCAGGCATAAATAAAGAGCAGCTAGGAGCTGCAGTTAGAGACAAATTTCGGGAGAGGCAGAGCTGAGACCATGGCCTTTAGTGGGAGGAAATTCAGGGCCCAGTGCACCAGAGGGTGGATGTGCAGCCTGGACAAGTTCACGGGGTGTCCCTGAGACACAATTTCCTTGTCTGTAACACTGAGTAAGAACACACTTATTTCAAGAGGTTGCTTTTAGGATAAAATGAGGTGATGTACATAAAATGCTGAGCACAGTGCTTGGCACACCAGAAACCCTCCACTTCGGCGGACGATACTGTGGCTGCAGGAGCTTGCCCCCAAGATGCAGAAAAAGACAGACCGCAAAGTAACGCATGCGGCATTCAGGGACGGAGGATCGGCTACTATTTGCAGACAGGTTCCGCACAGAACCCTCATTCTAGAGCATGTGTTCATTTTCCCCGGGGCCATAATCTTCCGCTTGTGTGACTTAAAACATGACACTTTGGTCAGCACCCTCCCTCCAAATGCAGAAAACACCAGATACATTTTGGTGGTTTCCATTTCAACATGACAGTTAATATTTCGGTATATTGACAACTGCTGCATCTCTACCCTGCACCCCTACCCCACACGGGCATCAGGTGTCCTCTTGAGAATGTGCAAATGGGACCTGAGAGACCGGGGACAGGGATGACAGTTACTGGGAGCTCCGTCACATTCGTGCCCGCAGAAATGCTAGAGAAAAGGCCATAGTTTGTGACCTGCCCAAGGCTCAGCTTCTAAAGTCATTCTTGGGTTCCAAAGGCACCCAGCATCCTTTCAACAAACTCCCTGTTCTGAGTAAGCTCAGGGTGTTTGCTGTCACCTCAAACCCAAGTACTGAAATTCACAAAGTACCATCTGTACAGTGGGGTCCTTCTCAGTCCATGCCATCAGAGACAACCTTACTGGTTGTCTGTGGACGAGAGAAGGGGGAAGGCCCCAGCAATAGCAGGCTGCTAGGGCCATGTCTTGCAGCTCAAGCCTCTAGAAAAAAAATACAATGAAATATAAAAGAAGGTCTTATAATCACCTGGAGCCTGAAGAGAGAAGCCTGACTCTCAAAATTCTTGACCGACCCTGAAAATACTCACCATGTCACAGAAGACAGTACTGTAAATGACCGAGCAGAGACTCCGTTGAGAACTGAAGAGAACAAATGGGCCTATTGTGTCGTGTGAAAAGTAAAACTCTGTGGATATCTGTCAACACCAATCAAAACTGGGTGCCTGCTCAGCGCCAGGCACTGGGGACAGGACAGGGCCAAGAACAGGCACGGAGCTCACCAGGGGGTGAATCACATGTGACGGCGACGGGCGTGTACACGGCTGATGAAACACTAAACCCAGATTCCTTTTCTGTGCACTTAAATCAATGAGCAACGCTTCCCAGGCACCCTGGTGGCCGCAGCCCCTCCCCTCCGCACAGCAGGGCCTCCGCGGGCTTACCCTTGCAGGTGTGGGATGAGCTGGCCGATGGTGATCTCCTGGGCCACCTTCTGGTAGAGGTCATGGCTGTTGAGGACCATGGACTCCAAAATGGCCAGGGACCGCTGCAGAATAGAGGTGTCCATGCCTGACTTGTTCACGAAACTTGCTATCTGAAAATCCAAGCAGAACACAGGTGACTGCTCGTGGGAAGCAGAGCAGAGACGGACAGAAGGGAGCCAGTCAAGGAAATCGGGAGCTCGTTTAAGAAGCACCAGACACAGGGGACGAAAAGGCCCTGGGATGGCAGCCGCCCAGCCAGGAACACATTGAGAGCTCACAACTACGGAGCGGTATTTACATCCGATTTCTATAATTCAATAATAAGCACCTTGAAAAGGGGCGATGCCAAAGAATTATTCTGTCTGGTTTTTCCAAGGACTGTTCTGAGTTTCAGCTTCCATGAGTAGATGATTTTAACACAGACACCTGTCCCTGCATGTCCATGGGGCATTGGTCCCAGGACCCCCCTCAGGTAAAACCCGTGGATGCTTAAGTCCTCCGTATAAAATGAAGAAAAGAGTATTTGCATATAACGTATATTTGCATATAGGCTGCATGCAGCAGGGCACGCTGGTACCTCTCTTCTTCATCTGAGCATTCAGCGTAGTGCTTGGGGCCTGGCAAACTCAAGGTTTGCTTTTTAGAACTTTCTGGGATTTATTTTTTTTCCCAGAGTGTTGTTTTCTCTCTGCACTTGGGTGAATCTGCAGATGTGAAACCTGCCGATAAGAAGGGCCGGCTGGCCATGTAGCGTAAGGGCCCCTGTGTCTCTCCCAGTCGGTAATTCCAACATACACAGAGCCGTTTCTTTCCATTCCCAGGCTCCTCCTCCACTCACGGGGTCCATGACTTTTATGTTATTATGATCCTGTTACATTCTTCAGGGACTCCCACAAATCACGCTTGTCAACACAATTCAACTGGCAACTCCTCAGTCGCTGGCTACTCCCTGTGGGATTCCTCAGGGGAACACCCTTTCCCCGTCCTTTCATTTTACATGGTTAAAATAAACTCTTCTCAACTCTCTAAAGTGTAGCAAACAGGAAAACCTTTAAATGAGCGGTGCGAAATGTTAAAATAACAGTGTAAGTGCTAACATATATTCCCTGAGGAATTAATCACTAAGGCCTCCAACATAATAAATCACAATGTAAGAGAGAAGCAAAGTAAGGGTTAGAATACTGGATCGCAGGCACCCAAACACAGGGGTACCATCCAGGTCTGATTGTAGAGGCCTCATTAAAAGTTATTACTGTCGACAACTCACGCTAAAAGGCTGTTATTATATCAACGTAATGACTGCTTTCTTAAAAGCCAAACCATTTGGTTCCATGATGAATTGACACTTGCTGCTTCCCTCTGTCAACACTCATTTCTCCCTTTATGCCATCCCATTGATTGCTTCTCCTCATCCTCTCTCCACCCCTGTACAAGGTAAAAGGCAACGGTGTACAAGGCAACTTGCTGTTACCATGTCAATTCTTTCTAGCCCAAGGACTCTCTGGTGAAAGTAGGGGTAAGGGCACAGACACACCCAGATACATCTGGATCTCAAAGGTTGGGGAATGAATGATGTAAAGTAGAGTAACATTATGACTTTATATTCCAAACACTATTATTTTATAATATAACCTATGGGAAGAGTACAAGAATTTTAAGATTCTCAAAAGAATTCCGCTGGCCCATCATCTGATCGCTTCAGCCCACTTCATGGCTAATTAACTTCTCCAAAGTGTTTATTGCCCCTGGGAAGCCCTGGCCTTTATCCTCAGAGGCTGCTCCATTTCATCAAATCCACCGCCAGTTTTTTTCTAAGGCCATTTGTGTCTGACAAAAATCCAATTCCTCTCAAACTATGCTCATGGCTTAGCACTTAACCTAGACCTCTTCTAAACGGAATAGAAATGCCTTCCCTTCCCGTCAACGCCACCCCAAGCATTTCTCGTTATCCCAGCAAAATTCTTGGGCACTTGCTAGAAAACTGCAGAACTCCCAAAGAGCTTCTTTGACCATACATCTGATTTTAATCTGTACTAATATTCTCCTCTTTCCAGTGTCCTTTTAGGGCCCCCATTTAATAAATTTGCACAGATCTCTAAGGCTCCTTGGAGAATTTTCCACCTGAGAGGTTACTGTCAAGCTCCCTCCCACCTGCCAGCCTTCACTGTCTCTTTCCATTCATTCAAGTCACACGCCTTCACTGCGCACCGTAGAACAGGCTGGTACCATCTGAGGTCAGAAAATAGAGAGATGAGCAAAGCCCACTCTTAACTTCACGGACCTTGATGTCCAGTAGAAAGAGATGGAGAAAAGGGCACTTACTATGAAGTATGCTAAGTGCTTATGTTTTTTCTTGGCATCTGAAAAAGATACCTCCATTCAGATATTCCAACAAAGGCTAAATAAATGGGGTAGAAACCAATCTCATTGTCTTCTTCAGCCTCCTGTCTCAAGATCACCTTCCCCCGGTCTGCCACATCCTCAGTGATTAACAGTCCCGGTCCCACGTTTGGCACTTCTCCCCTTGGCACACATTTGGTTTGCATGCACGGCCCTGGCCCGTGGCCCACCTCATTCCCGTGTTACTGAGACAGAATCTTCCCCAGCGCCCCCTAACACAAATTCACTCTCGACTTCCATAAACATTCTTTTGACAATATTCTGGAGAACTCTCAATCAGAACTCTGAATATTCTTTCATAGAAAGTAATGCCTTTTTACGATGGGTTTTATTTTATGTAAATACCAATTATTAACTCTCACCCACGTCCAACAGGCTTGTTCAATGGCACTGAAGTGGCCTGTGGGTCTTGCTTTGATTCAGACCTTTGCATAGTCCATTTCCACTTCCCGTTTCTGGAACTAACTGAAACAAACCACGTGTCTTCATCAAACCTCTTTAAAACTAATTTTTTATTTCACCTCTTTCTTGACATAGGGAACCCCTCATTTCAGCAATCCTACTGCAGGTTACAAAGAGAGCCCTCTGTGGATCTCACGTAGCTGGTATTGCTGGTGGAGAGCAGGCTCGCCATCCACTAGGGTCCTACACACAGTTCTCTAGGAGATACTAGTAATTTTCTGAAACTAATTTCTATCTTTTGCCTTTCCTTGTTAGTGGTTTTAACCAGACACTGAAAGGACCAGTATTTTCATCTAATGAGTACTAACAACCAAGGCATCAGGGCTGAATAAGCAAACATGGCGACTGTAGTCAGGCTCCTTATCGGTGCGTGTACAAATGCTATTCGATGTCTGCTTTAAAAGGTAAAGACTGTCCGGTTCAATTTTAATTTCCCTTGTCACTCCCTCTCCCCCAAAATCAATAATGACTTCTTTTGCCTTTACATTTTTTGAAGTTCCATTGCTGCCCTTTAGGTGGGCTTCGGTGGCAGAGTCTAAGCCAGCGCAAGTACAGCTTCTTGAAAGGATATCTGTAGCACAAGGTGGCAGAGGGCAGAGGAGCTAGCAAGAATCACATACACTGCCTCCCATGCTTCCATTCACTTACAAGTGTTACCCAAACAAAACTGAGGACTCTCTGGGTGACCTTAAGAAGCTAAGGGTCATCATAGTGCATGAATCAATGACACATACTATTAAAACCACATAAACCCTTCTTAGAATCATGTAGAGTGAAGCCCTAAATTCTCCCATGTTATCAAAACCAAAATGAGCCATGGAGAGCCTGGAGCTCCACTCCCGTAGGTTAAAGTATCCAGGCAGAGGCCATAAATCTCGGAAGTGTTTCAGAGGCAACAATTACTGGGTCTCTAAACTGAACTGGCTGGATGCCTGTCCAGCACGGGAAACACAGCGGGATGAACCAGGCCCTCCTGCAGAGCTGAGATTTCCAGAGCGTTCCTATGACGATTCCCTGCCAAGAAGAGGCACCGATGTTCTCCTTGGCGAGTAGAAAACCAACTCGTAATGCAGAAAAGTTCTGGGGGTTGTTTCAGTTTGGTTTTTTTCTTGTCATTTCTTTTTTCTGTCTTCCTACCCTCTCCGCAAGTAGCCAAGTCTTTAAAAAGCACAACATTATATATTGGTGTCAAGGGATTCCAAGAGTCAAAGGGCTTGTGAAATGCTGTTATTTATTGCAAACACAGTTTGTAACTAGAATCTAAGTGCACACATAACCGAGCAGGCAAAGTAGTAAAGGAGGAGATGGGGGCTGGCAGGGACAAAACACTTCTCCCAAGTGCTATGAATTTGGCTTTAATAGGAAGCCAAGTCTGTATAGCAGAGATAAGCATCTTTTGTCAGGATATTTTGGTCCAGATAAAGCTCCATTTAGAAGACAGTTGTCTGCATACAACGCCTGGGTTGTCAGAGCGCTGAATTTGATCCAGCTAGTGAGTGAAAAAATTAACCTTACAGTAAGTGTCAATTATAAAGTCATTTTCGGATGACCACCTTTCAAATTCACATAAGGGTTGAGATCTAATTGACAAAAAAAGGAAATAGAATGGGAACGAGGACATGGAATAGGTCAAATGTGTTGCGTTCTGAAAAAATATTTCATTTTTTATTTAAACTATCAAGATTGTTAGTCTCTGCCTCTTTAGATTTCTCATAACTTTTCATTTAATTTCAGTGAATGGAAAACATTTTTTAAGCAATTAGAAAATTAAATTATTGTCGTTCTTTCTTACTATTTCTCACATCATTTTAAAAAAGAGAGTGTGGTCATTCCTTTCCACTTATAACCGAAATTTTACTTGAAATATACTTCACTACGATGCCTCTGTATTCCATCTCTCCTTCAAGTTCTAAGGTTTAAAAAAATGCTTCTGAAGCAGACTTCATTCCTTCATTTCACAGACATTTATTAAGGTCAGTGCCAGGCTCTGAGGACAACGTCACTGAGAAAGCGCAGTTCCACCTTCCTAGGACTCACGGTCCATTGGGAGACCCACCCCAGTGAACGGAAAAGTCACGGAAGTGTGACAAGTGCTGGAACAGGGGTGGTCACAAGACCTGAGGAGAATGCAGAGCAGGAGGAATCATGTGACTGTACCCCAGGGAGGTCAGCGAGGGCCGAGCAAAAGGCAAGGCTGGCGGAGCAAGTCTTCAGACTATTCTCTCTGCCGCTTGGACACAAGGACAAGTGCAGGAGTGTGGGGGGAGGAGCCTGAGCCAGGGGACCGAGGACAGCCCACTCACTGAACCTTCCGAGATACTGTGTCCTTGCCCCCTGGCCAGAAATAACAAGACCCCCTCTCCCTCCTGGAGAGGCTCCCTGCCGGGATCAGAAGAAATAAGAGGTCTGGGAGCACACAAGACAACTTCCAGGACTTTGCCTTCAGAAGAGCCCTGTTTTTATAGCAAAAAAGCTCTGGTAACAGAGAGCAAGGCAAACGGAACGTAGGAAAGGAGGCCCGCCATAAATTCAGAGTACGTTAAGATGTTTGTTAAGAATCAAAAATCCACAAAAACCAGGATCTTCAGATTGAACTTGCTTCTCCAGAGCTTTCACCTGAGACAGGCGGACAACAGCAATTCGCCCCCTGCTTTCACACGCTGAGGCTCAGCTGTCTTGCTACCCCCTCAGGACAGTCCCTCATAGCACTTCAGACTCCTTTGGCTTTCTCATCTCCAACCCCCTCCTTTTCTTTTCATCAATTTTGACAGAGAGGAAAAAAGGAGGCCTCCTCCTTCTATGGGTATTTTCTAAGTGGGCCCCACTGCTCATCACCTTTGGCTTTACACCCCTGTGGAAGGCAAGAGGCTCACGGGCATGTCCAGAGCACGCTGGGTCCCCAGTCAGTTCTCGTCTGAAATATGCAGCATTATGCAGGGGTCTTATTTGTGGGGTGTCCTTTCCTGACACCCTCATTCGACAGACTAGGGGCTCCGGTGTATCCTTCAATTCAAGGCAGTATCGCCCTCGAGATACTAACTTCGAAAGGAAAAGGAGTAACTTTACAGCAAGGAGACTCAGCAGATGCCACCTCAGCCACATGGTCAAGGTCAACATCACCGTTAATGAAGACATATGGCCAGCAGGTGCCCCACTGCGATGCACTGAGCAGGGTTCAACACTCCTTCTCTGGCATTCTTGCCAAAAATGCATAACCTTAATTCAACCATGAGGGAAGTATCGAAGAAACCCAGATTGAGGGACATTCTACAATGTAAGTGCCCAGTACCGTTTGAGAATGTCAAAGTCACAAAAGATAAGGAAAACCTGAGGAACTGTCAGGCTGCAAGACACTAAGCAGACATTATAACCGAGTGCAGTGAAGGATGCTGGATTCGGTCCTTACTGGGGAAAGGACATTAGAAGAGAAACTGATGAACTCAAATAATGGAAACAGCATCGTATCACTGCTAATTTCTCAGTTGTGACAATGGCTGTGCCATCATCACGCAAAATGTTAACATCAGGGGAAGCTGGGTGAAGGGCACACGGGAAGATTCTGTATTATCTTCTGCTACGTTTCTGTATGTCTACCATGATCTCAAAATAAAAGGTTTAAAAAATTCCAGTGCCCTCTGTTGAGTTTTACTTTGATTTTCCAGCATTTGCACAGATTCTCTGAAATTCCTTATTTTAGAAAACCCTTCCCAGGAACCTACACTTAGAAAGTAAATGTATGCATTCTCACCATCTCTTCATGCCCAATACAACAGAAGAAACGTGCCATTCCATCTATAAACCATTTCACAAACGCAAAGAGAGAAAAAATAAGCTAACAAATTGATAGTAATAGCCCATGATTTAACAGTTATAAAGTCGGGACCGTTTATTTTTGGTTAGAAGACAGGAAGCAGAGCTCTAAGTGCGTGGGTCTGCCATTATTACGGCCGAGGTGCAGGGATGGTGGGGGCTGGCCAGCCCTCTCCCCACATGAGGCCCCTTTACAAGCTTCTCCTGAGGAAGGAGCAGCCAGTGGAACTGGCTGATCACAGTTGCACTCACTGCACCATCCTTACGTGGGAGCAGCCTTACTTTGCCTGAGAGGCACAGACCTCCTCCTCTTACTGCCTTGCTTCCAACCCAGCCATGCCGGAAATCAGTGTACTTTGCCTCTTTCCCTTTTCCTGAACACGGGGTTGAGGGTAGAAGACTCAGGAGGAACATCAGAAACTGTACATTGGCTGTGAGAACAGCAGAGCTTTGCACAGGGACTCAGCACATGCTTGCGTGGCGTTTACAATGTGACATCTTGATTTTTTTGACCATGGACTCTCTGTGCAATCCCTTAAGATCTCGGTGGAGAGAAGATACCATTTTCACATGTAATTTAGGTGCCCTGGCCCCTCTACATATAATACTATCAAAAACCCACCCACCTCTTAGCAAAGAATAACGGAAACAACTCTTAGACATCCTCAAAGCAGAGAAAAATATCCATGAATGGAGGAAGTGATTTAAGCCCTGGGAGGCATCACGTGCATTACCTTCTTAATGAACGCCACCGAAAACGTATCCCAGGACACTATGCCGTGGTCCATCAGCTCCACAAAGGCCGTCAGGGTGAAGGACAGCATGTCTCCAAAGCTGGAAAACACAGGGAGGCACAATGGTCACGGGCCAGGAGCCAAGCACGAGGAAACACCCAGAAGGGACAAAGCCCCTTTGCTGTCCATGGCAACCAACAGGGAAGATGAGGAATAACGCTCTTAAGAGTTATTAGCACTTTGCAAAGGATTTGCATGGTCTCTGTGTACCCAGGTGTGTGCGCGTGTCTGAGCCAGTGCACACGCACAGTAGCTCACAGATGCAAATACATACGCAAGCAAGCACATTCCTTTCTCTGCTACACCCGCTAGTGTTCTGTCTTTACAAGATATCTCGGAAACAATGACAGTCGGCACACAGTGGATTCGCTGTGGTTCAGAGACCTGTAGGAAGGGTCTCGTGCGCACATCAGACACCCAACCAGAGATGTAGCAAGCTCAGGCAACAGCCGCTTTGTCCCTTATCAGACAATATCCTGATTTCTAGTGCCTTCAAACCAACACTTGAACAGGCACCGAATCTTCTACAGAAACTCCCCTCTTGTAACTGTTCATCATACAAAATGCTAACTTGAAACTCTGCAGACTTGTACTCCACAAGTTCATTGATTTTGCTCATCAGGACTTCTACACTGTACACAACCGCAATGATTCGTATGCTTGGTTTTTAAAATAAAGCTGCCTGTTCACATTTTCAATCTGTAGACTCATATATGCCATAATTGCTACACTACAAGGTCTCATAAAATGTTTACAGTGACTGTTCCCATCAATGTTCAATTAATAGAATAGAAAGCAGGCTCCTGTTTCTCTTAAGACAGCTGCATAATTTTCCTTCTTCTTCGTGTTCTCAGCCCAGCCTCAGTAATGACCTTGGAAAGCCTGCTTCACCCAGAAGCTGTGGTGCTGTAAAGAAACCTACGGGAGAGGAAGCAGCTCTCGGGAAAGGGCCCTGATCCAGAAATGCAGAAGTCAGAGGGACTGAGATGAGAGAGACAGAAATGGGTAAGCGTGTGATTCCTGGAATCAGACAGCAGACAGTCCCCTCCAGCTCTCTATGGGAAGTTTCTGATGCAGTCTCTGCCTCGGTTTCCTCATTTATTAAAAGAGGGGACGACGATGCAGGTGGTGGTGGTGGTGATGATACCGAACCCCAAGGATTGTTGGAGGAGGTGAAACACCCTACCATGCTGAGAGCCCTCCATGCAGCGGGCAGCAGGCAGAGAGCAGCTTTTGAGTGTGAGCTGGGATCATTACGCAGGTGTGATGTTTTAACAAGGTAACCGGAGCCTGTGATTTTCAAATGTTTGCCTTCATTGTGTCAAGATTATCTATCTCTGGAGCCAGAAAAATAAAATTGGCAGGAAAGCCACACCATTCAGGCCGCATAGAGAAGCTGCAAATGCTTTTTTTAAAAAGGCTTTTTTCTGAGTCACAGATAGGCGATCCCAATCTTATGGGAGCCCCTAGGTGGCATCAGAGGATCACATCCCAGTAAACAAATTGCAGACAAGAAAAAACACTTGAAGGAGAGAAAAAGAGAAAGACAGGAGAAAAATGGGTTGAAAACAGTAGCAAGAAAGAGTAAACGAAATTCCAGGATGACTCTTTCTACAGACAATGGGTCAAGGAAATCCAAACATTAGGCAGAAAGAAAGAAAGCCAGATAAAATAAAGCATTAGTAAGATTTATTATTAATAGATTTTGCAGGCATTAGTATAATAATGTAAATGTGGCTACCTTAGTATAAAATAATGTGTAGTGTTTATAGTAAAACTATTAGCTAATTTATGATTTTACTATAGTATTAGTAATATACTGTATTAGCTAAAGGTTTTAACTTAAAAAGAAAGGAAAAATAGCAAGCATATAACTAATGGTTGCCATTTGCTCACATCTTGTGGCATGCCACAAGAATTTACTCACTAAAAGATTCCCACCTATAGGACTGGGGGACAGCATTGTCCACCTCCTGGCCAAGTCCCAGAGTGGCCTCAATGTCACTGCTAACAGAACAAGCAAGGCAAAGGCAGTGACAAGGAATGCACACACTTTGGGAATCAAACTCTTCTTTACATTCCCTGTAACTAGCTGAGGCCGGGATAGAGATGGTATTAGTCTTCACGAACCACTTTAGAAGCAAAAGCTAAATCATATTTATGCTTCTAATTATCTGAAGGCAAAATGACTTTGTCCCTTGCTCAATGAACCCATAATCCATATGGCCTTGGTAATAATGTCTGGGGATGGTCCCTCATCCCCAAATGCTCTAGGACTCTGCCTACAGACTCCTCCTGGAAGGGCCTTGGAAGAAGATGGAGAGAAAGGGGACCAGTCTCATTTGGTTCCCAGACCTCCACGTTGCTGTGGGCCAGCGTTTCAGCCTCCACGGTGGTTAGGGAGGTGGGGCACCGATTCTGAGACAGCAGACAGGGCTTCCTGGGTTTCACAAATTACCCGTCAGTGTGAATGATCCACAAGTGAGAGAGAAAAGCTTCTCCACATCCCACACCCAAGTGCCCAAAGGAGGGTTGCTTTCTTGGTCCATTTTACAACATTTTATAGAAATGTTAGGTGATATATTTTATATAAATATTACCTAATAACATTTATATATTTTATATACGTATCAATATATAATTACATATTATATATTAAATATTATACATTACATAGATGTTTTCACCATGTTATGATATATGTTATTACATACATCTTTTATATGCTGTGTTACCTATTATTAGATATATAATACATATAATACACATATAATATACTATATGTATAGCATGTAGATAACACATCTAAGTCACTATGACTGGTTGCTGGATGGCACACCAGGTTTCCAGGAGGGAGGATTTTTTCCAGAGTCCACTGCACACCCTCAGCTGCAAGGGCAGGATGGCCACGCTAACAGGTCATTTCATTCTGGATCAGTGGACTCATCGCTTTATTTCCGAAATGAATGGGGCAGCCCCGAAAGCTCCCACCCAATCCAGGCGCAGGTGTGGACTCCCGCATCCGGAGGAGAGGTGTCAGCTGCAAGGAGAGGAAGGCAGAGCCAAGCCTGACCTCGGAGCTCCATGCTGGGTGCCGCAGACCAAACACACAGCAGCTTCGCGGCCCCAGCGGGAGCACTGGGAGTTGTGTGGTCTATTGATGTCGCACGCTGTGCTCAGGTGAAGCTTTTGCAGGGCTGCCTGCCACAAATTACGCCAACTGCACACTTCCTAGGCTGGCGGAGAGTCACCAGACCAGCCAACACACCCTGTGTGCTGGAACGATGCAAATAAATATTTCTCATCCACTCAGTAGAGACCACTTTCGTTCCACCAGGTTTCGGCCAATCTCCCAGCATTGGAATGCATGCTGCTAAGTCTATAAAAGACTAGTGCTTCTAAATGTTTCCATGGCGTGCTGTGCCCAAGATAAGTGGAGGAAAGGGGAAGTAAAGGCCAGTTTCAAAGCTCTCAATAAATCACACTGATTACGTTCTAAATTGCCAATGTTAATGAATATAGCTCTGGCCTGTTCTGTGAGTTTTTCCGTGTACAGCAGGGTCTTGAATAACATCATTCAGTTTAATGGCATTTTGATATAATGTTGATGAGATGCCACAGGCAGTTAAATCTTGTTTATATCAATTAGCCTGTGGCAGGACTGCCTTCCCTCTGCGACATTTTGCCATGTCTCCAAGAACCTATCAATGAAGTAAGTGGGGACTTCCTGTAGTTTCTTTTGTGTGTGGTAAACAGTATACACACTGAAACACACGGATTTCTACACTACCCTTTAGGCCTCGCCTTGACCTTCAGAATTAGAGCATGATTTATAGCCGTGGACATTCTTTTGGCTCTTTTGTTTAAAATTTAACTCTGGAATCGTTCTTTATGCCATTGACCTGTCCATCCCCTTAAAAAAATATCACACTGTCTTAAGAACTAACTTTATAGTAGTAAGTCTGGAATTCGGTTCCTGAAATTCCTCAACTGTGTGGATCTTTGTTGTTTTTTCAAGACTGTTTTGGCTATTCTATGCATTTCTTTTAAGTTTTAAGACTGGCTTATAGTATCTTTTTAAAAAATTGTATTGCATTGACCCTGAAGATAAATTGAGGGAGAATTACTATCTTAACAATACTGTGTCTTCCGAACCCTGAAATGGTACCTTTTCCTTTTATTTAGTTCTTTTGTTTCTTTTGGCAATATATTTCTTTTTCATTAAACAGATAGTGCATGTCTCTTTGTGAAATTTATTCTTAAGAATTTCATGGTTTTTGACACTTTGTAAAGAAGTTTTTTAAATTTCATTTTTCAGTTGTTTGTTGTTAATGTATAAAAACATATCACTTTTATATACCAATGTTGTATCCAGAAACCTTGCTAAACTCAATTGTGAGATCTAGCAATGTCTTTGTAGCTTTCTTGGGATTTTTTACATAACAATCACATCTTCTACAGACAGAGTTGGTTTTACTTCTTCCTTTCTTATCATACATCTTTTATTTCTTTCTTGACTTATTGCTATGGCTAAAAACTCTAGTACAATGTTGAACAGAAGTGCAAAACACATTTGCCTTATTTCCAGTCTTTAGGGGGAGGAAGTTCAGTCTTCTAAGGTTAAGAAGAATGCATTTTTGTCACCTTTATGAGGTTGAGGAAGCTGCCTCTATTCCCAGATTGCTGAGAATATTATGAATGATGTTAGACTTTACTAAATGCTTTTTCTGTGGCTATGATCTATTTCCTGTATCTATTAAGATTACTTTTCTCTCCCTTCTTTTACTAAGTGCTGAATCACACACAGTGACTGACTTCCAAACATTTCTATTCCTGAAATAAACCTTTATTGGCTGTAAGGCAGTATCCATTCTATATATTGCTTGATTATATTTGGTAATATGTTGCACCTCTGTTCGTTCAATGATCTATGATTTTCATTTCCTGTATTGTCTTTCTCAGGGTTTGCTATGAGGGTGACACAGCATCTTTACTTAGTCTGATTAAGCTACTCTGCCATTTCAAGAACCAGGGCCTTGAGCACTGATTTTGCCCACGAGGGATGAACCAAAACCAGGGTTCACATGAAGTCATACTTCCAACATCTCTGCATACCAAAGAGTAAAACTATTGGAGATCAATGTTAAGACATCGTTTTGGCTTCAGAGCCCCAAATTCCTTTATATCAGCAAGTTGCATGAAGTTGTTAAGAGAAAAACTCAGCTTGAATCCAGCTCCACTACCTGATTTTAACTCCTGCATGAAGGAAATGATGCTAATTTTACCAGTCCTGTGTGGTGGCTGTGAGTGTGAATCAGAGGAATGAGTGCAAACGCGTGGCCGTGCCTGGGCCCGGATAAACTCTCATCAAAGATGGCTCTACTTTCATCACCCTTTAGTGCTTGTACTGTATGAAAAATAGGCATCAAACTAAGATTCCAGAGGCTTATCCTAAAAACCCAAGACTGCTTTCTATCCTTGATTACGATTTAATAACTGAGGAGTTCCTGCCACTCACATCTTTCTGTGTGGAGGGGCAGGAGAGGGTAACATTTGAGAGCAACGCCCCCCCATCCCCACACCTGAAGGTGATCAGGGTTGCCCCTGAGGGCTTACAAAATAAGGCATCAATTTTCAGATGCTCTTCAGCCTGACTCCTCAAACTGAAACGATCTGCCTATCAACTCGGCCAAATGGAAATGTGTTCAGCCTCCTACACAGTTTGTTAGACCCTCTTTGGTCTCATCTTGTTTAGTGGATAAGAAAGGCACTGAGGAGGAAAAGCTCTAAGACGGAAGAAGTTCTGAGAACTCCAGGCGAAATGAACTTGGGATACACTTAAGACAGGGGACTGAGCACTTCCTCGGACTCAAAGGAGATCATTTTCATTCCATACTTCAACCCTGAGTTGTTGTTTTCTTTTACTGAGCCACTGAAGAAAATCAAAGGCTTTTGACTTTGAACATCACATAGGCCACCAAAGAGAAAGTTTTTGTTCAATGCAATACATAAAATCATGCCTCGCCCTGCTCCAAGAGGAGGGTAGCCATCCTGATGGGCTCATTTTGTGGTTGCAAACAAAAAACACCCTTTCTGCTGCAGAGCCGGAAGAAAAGGGAAATAAAATTTTAAAGAACCTGTTTATAAGAACATCAAACAGCAAAACAAAATCACTTACTCAAAATAGCTACATGCACAGCCATCAGAGAGGACTGGGCTAATGATGAGGAGAAATGGAGGGTGTTATATAATCGGTATCAACAATCGTAAATTCTTACCAAGGCTTCATGATCTTCTGCAACTTCTGGTATCGTCTGTAAAATTGAAGAACAATCATGTGAGGAGCAGGTTTGAAAGCAATGATTTTTACACAAATTATGTATCTTGAAGAAAGACTTAACTACCATGAAGTAAGGAAACCTTATTCACTCCGAATCGTTATTCAAAGAAATAAACTGGTGTTCACTAATGATAAGAAACAATCAAAAAACCAAGATTAAACTACTGTAACCAACCTATTACATTTACTTATGAGTAAAGGCAACGGGAATACTCTATTTGCCCCAGAATGGGTATGTGTTCAAGGAGGAAAAACCCCTAGAGATAAGAATGGGTACATTTTCAATGAAAAAGGTGAAGCCTAAAAGTACCAAACTGGTTGTTCTTAAATATATCTTCAATAATGAAGACACAGTTGTCTATCTTTCTTGGGTAAAATGCCCACTGATTTTACTTTCCCTTTTCTTGAGAGAAAAAAAAATCTGACGGAAGACATGCTGAGATATTGCAATAGTCTTGCACAACAGATGGGACTCGGGGTGGTAGCCTGCAAAAAAAAAAGTGTGCAAGAGACAAATCTTGTCTGCAAGAAAGGCCGATGATGCTTCTTAAAACCCTAGGGTCATGAAGATAGGGGGCAAGTGCTTCTAACCTTATCCAGAATATCCTGCAATCCCCAAGGCTGCCAAACCTCTCTGGCATTAAGTACCTTCTTCCCTCTGCACTACTACCCTCCTGTCCAACCAGCTAAGTCCTACCCCAAACTGTGCCTCTGGAGCCTGGCTCTGATTTCCCTTCTTTGACCAGAGTGAGCCCACCCACGCCGGCTACCTCAGCTGCAGGACTCAGGACGTCTCCCTGTCTGTCCCGCTCCTTGAGGGCAGGGCCTCTGCACTGTGACCCACCTCTCTGATGTCAGGTGTGTGCAGAGTAGGGTAGGTACTCAGTAAGGGGTTGATGAATAACGTGGCTCTTCCGAAGTGAAGTTTCACATTTGCAACCACATACAATGTTAACCACTTCAGAAACCTAACTGACCACAAGATCAGGTCTGGTCCTTGGTAAAACTGGGGGATTAGAAGTGTATATAAAGAGATATTCCTCTTCCTCCTTTACTTGTCCTTCTTTAAAAAAATAAATAAAAGAGTGTTGGCTTCCTTCTTTCTTCCTTTGAAGAGCCCTGGGCAGGGTGAAGGAGCAGGTGGCCACCAGGGGGCAGGCTTGAGCACAGGTGGGCACTCTTGGAAGGACTGACATCATCTTCCACTAAAGGACCTGTGCCTCCTTGGAGAAATGGCCCTAGCCAGGGCTGGGGCAAGGAAAGATCTGGGTAAGTCTGAACATCTTGTGGAGCCCGAAAGCAGAGAAACAGTCAAAGAATAATGGGACACAGGTTAGAAGGACACAGAAGGCAGCTTGAAGAGGGTTTCCCAGCCAAACCTAGGACAAACTGAGCATCAAAATAAATAATAATGGTGACAGATTATAGCTCATTGAATAAAACAGGAACAAAGAAGTCCACATTGTTTTCCAGAGCGGTGTGCCGGTATTGTTGAAGACCCAAGTCTCTGGGGGAAAACAGACCTCATTTATACCATTTCCCATGGTGTAACTACTCCAAAATTATTTATTCACTCGTTACAAAGGGGGTGGGGAGCATTACGAGGCCAACCCCTAGAGGGCGCTATGTTAAGTGGTCGAAGGGAACGCCAATAACGAGACAGAGAGACGTCATCTCTGTGCCATCAATAAGGTGCAATTAAAAAAGCAAACACACATAAGCATCTCTGATATCCCAGCCAGAGACATATACATAGGTCTAAGCTTTGGGTAAAACTGGGGGCAGGGGCAGTGTTTTGACGGAAAATCATGTAGTGTTTATATGGAGAGCTCACTCTTCTGGGTTATCCGATTGCAGCCTTTTTCTCTAACTGATGCATGTGTATACTCTGTCCTGTCTGTTAGCAATTTGACTTCTTCCCTGAAGGTGAAAAACCAGTTTTGTCTCCATTTGCAATTCATTTCAACATTCCTGGGCTCCAAATAAATTTGAGCCCTTTTAACTTTTCCTTTGAAATGGCTAAAACATTTTGCCTGATTCTCTCATTCCCCATGAGTGAAATGAATTCTTTTAACATGTGTTCATTTTTATATAAAAGCCATGCTTTTATCTTTTCCTGAAAATTACCTTTAATAAATGACCTTTTAGCAAACCCAAATTGGAGGGCAGTCTACAAAATGGCTGACCTCCGTTCTTAAAACACGCCCAGGTCGTAAGCGAGAAAAGAAAGAAGTTCCAGACTGGAGGAGATTAGGAAGGAACAGTACAACTGAATGTAAAGTGCTACCTTCAGTTAGATCTCTGTATTGATATTAAAGAACACAAGTGGGAAAACTGGTGAAACTTGACCTTGTGACTTTTCCATTCAGTGTGTGAATGTTAAATTAATTAAACCAGGAGGTCAGTGGACGGAGACAGTGCTATTGCCTTGGTGGCCTATGAAAGCCAACCCAAAATCTAAGCCAGTCACTGCCTCGAGGTTTCAACCAACCACAGCCAACTAGGCTTCAACTGTAGCCAATCAAATAATTTCCTTGTTTTACTCCACCTCTTCTCTATAATAGCCTTTCCCCTGGTGCAGGGGCATCCAATCTGTGGCCTCCAGTGTGAAAGTGGACCAACACAAAATTGTAAATTTACTTAAAATATTAGGATTTTTTAGTGTGTGTGATTACATGTCACAATGTACTTAATGTATGGCCCAAAACAACTCTTTTTCCAGTGTGGCCCAGAGACAGCAAAAGTTTGGACACCCCCGCCCTGGAGTATCTGCTGGGGCAGAGTCCCTAACCACCTCCAGTTTGGTGTGATGGATTCGAGCTGATTTTTGCTCAAATAAATTCTTAGAATTTTATTATTCCTCAGTTTATCTTTGAATGGAAACAGTTCAGAATATATAAAGCGTGTGTGTGTTTGTGTGTGTGTGTAAGTAATACATAATGCAGTCCCTGAAATTTTTCAAAACAGCCTTCCAGCCCGGGAGCCTGAGCTCCCCGGGGTTTCTGTGTGTGTCCCACCTTCCTGGGATGCCCCTGGCCTCGGCAAGTTGCCCGGACCAGAGAGCAGAGATACATTCAGTGCCTCGTCACAAGTCACAGTGTTCTCCTTCTCAACTTCCTCCCGTTAGCTTCAGGTGAAGCAAAAGCAGAAGAGGAGTTATTTTGTGGTGATGTCTGTTTTCCTAACTGAGGTTCTTTCTCTGTGTGTCTCACAATGCCCCTTTCTACAGAAACGTGACAAGGAGAGCAAATGCTTCTGGAAAGGCTGATGTTTCAGAGTGGCCCCACGCCTCTCCTTTCAGCCCAAGAGATGGTATTCTTTTATAGCAGAAGACAATCTCTCTGATCAGGCTCGGGGAGCCCTTCTCCTTTCCATCACAGGAGAGAGGCACAAAGACACACAGACAAAGCAAACAGTGGTGGGGTGGAGGGAGATCAAGTTTAGGGAAGTTTCTGCCTCAGGGCCCCTGACAAAGCCCTGGAAGGTTGGCCCCTTTGGCATTTGTGATGCAAATACGAGTGGGGTCCCAGCAGGGCAGCTCCCCTGGAACTCGGGGGCCCTGCCAGGTGCACATGCCAGGACCGCAGGCAGGGGGCGCTGCACACCTATAGCTGTGTAGCTGCTGGGCCCACAAGTCACCAGCAGCAGCTTCTGTTAGGCAGGGTCCCAGGAGCTGTTTGCTCTTCCAAGGTGAAGTGCAGGCCGTGCACCTGTGACCTGCACTGGGCCTTGCAGAACAGTCCTGCTTTGTAAACCACACCAAATTCTCAGAAGCAAGAGCATGAGTTACAACTGGGAATCTGCGTCTGTAGAGACGAACAAAGTGACTTTCAAAAAGGAAATTCATCTTCTGTGTGAGGACAAAATTTCAAAGAAGGTCACACCCAGTCTGCAACTGTCAGCCGCCACTCTGTATTCCGCCCCCACCCCATGTGCCTAACCCAGTGTCAGGAGTATTCAGCCCTCACATAACGCCCACTGTGCTAAAGGAATAAAACCTACAAATCCATTCTGAAATGTGAGTGCTGGGCAACATCAAAGCCAAGGCATCATTCGGGAAGCTCAACGCCAGTCGTACCTTAGAAACGGCTTCCAGCAAGGAGAAAAAGGATCGAATAATGAAAGTTTAACACAAACCTGTTCATGTGTTAATGAACAATGCCCACAATTTTTATCAACACAAACACATATAACTAGACACGCACACAGGAGGACGGTCTCTTCTGGGTCACGGGCATGACGGGATGGGGCGGGAACTAATAACGGATACAATTAATGCTGTTTGTTTTTCCGACCATCACTTGGGGGGCTTTCCCTGTGTCTAAAATAACCGTGGGACCCTTTCCACTGTTCCAACCAAACTTGGGAGCAAATATAAAGTACTTGTAAATTCCCCAGAGTAGGGGGAACCCACACCCCTCACTGCTATTCTTCTTAGAAAAGCTAGAATCCCTAAGGGAACATCAGCTCCCTATGGACCAGAGTGTTAGAAATGGACACTCTCATGCCCCCAGTGGTCAAGTATAAGTTAGGACATTTCAGCAAGCTATGGGGACGTTCTTATTTTAAAACAGCTTTAAAACTGGGCAGTCTCTGAATCAGGAACTTTACTCCAACAAACTAATTTAGATTTTCACATTGACTTTGCTAAATGAAACGCTGATTGCAAAATGCTCACAATCATGGGGAAGACACTGAAAACAACGTAAATGGTCAACAACAGGGAAACAGGTAACTATACTGAACCCAACCTTCACATCTGGTTAGACTGTGTATCAACTGAGCCCTAACAAAGCTCTAAAAATGAAATGATGTGCAGACCACAAATAGGATGAGGGGCCTGACATGTGGTCACATGAAAATACCGTCAGATACAGAAGGCAGGCTGCCAAGAGCGCGGCTGTTATCATTCCACTTTTGTGAAGCCCGCACACGTGTACATGAATGTAAAAGAACAGATGACAAGCATGTGCACCACCACGTGACAAATGTCTGCCCAGGGAAAGGTGGGTTGGACGTGATTCTTATTTTCCTGCTTCTGCTAACTTACGTTTATTTTTTAAAGATTTTATTTATTTATTTTTAGAGAGAGGGCAAGGGAGGGAGAAAGAGAGGGACAGAAACGTCCATGTGTGGTTGCCTCTCATGTGGCCCCCATTGGGGATCTGGCCCACAACCCAGGCAGACTTTTCACTCCAGACTTTTCTGCTCCGGGTGGTGCTAATCGCTTACTCTGGTACCAGTGGCAGAATTTTCCCATCACGTGGCCAAGCTGGGGGGAAACTCTCAGGTGCTGCCCTTTCATGCTGGGAAATGCCCCCCACCCCGGCCCCGCTCTCTGTTCACCAGAGAAGGACGCAGGGTGAGCTGCCAGCCGACTCTGCGCAGAGGCCCACACCAAAAACAAGGGGTTCAGGAAAACCTGAAGAAAAGCAGTGCTATTCACCGCACGGAATTGAGAATTGCAGGCGCAAATTTTTCTCCTTTCAAATCAAATAAGATACATTGTTTCTGGGAAATTTCTCTGTGCCCATTTTCTAAAAACTCTGTCCATTCCAGAGTGTTCCCTGCCACTTCCTTACTCGGGTTGGGGCACCATGTTCCCCGACAACTTCAATGGCTTCGACACGTACTTCCATTTCAAGCTGAAACTAGGAACGGAATTTCCAAATTCCACCAGGGTGGGAAAATTAAATTCAGGTTTTAAATGCGATACTCTGGCAAAGTGACACTTCCCCATTGTTCCTTTGTGGCTAATTCTGCCTCGTGGCCCCTCCTGGTACCAGCTGGAGAGAGACCTTTAAAAGCTCAGCCTTGGGTAATGACATGCAGGTGGGTAATCTCTGCATCTCATTACAGCTCAAAGTCAGGAGATAAATTCCAGCCACATTTCTTCAGTGTTCCCTAACATTTCCACAGGTCCTGCTTGGAAACCTCTGCCTTCCCCAGCTGGAAGTCTGCCCAGGGTGCCGACTAAATGCCTTCCAAATTGCAGGATCGATTTAATTTGTGTGGTTTCCATTCCAAAGGTTTCCTGTTAATTAATTAAAGTCTTGGGCAACGTTTAATTGAGAAGCCAGGTTTCCTTATAGGAAAAAAATGCCTTTCTCTTTTTCATTTGAGCAAAAGATCTGTGGGGAAAAAATAGCTGAGGATCAAATGAGCAGCTTCTCAGGAAGAGTGGCAGAACCCTGCAGAAGGAGGGCAGGAGGCTGTACATGACTTTGAACTTATGTAAAGTGGTGAGCAGGGCGGGAAAGGGGACCCAGAGAGACACCAGGCCTTCCGAGTAACACAGTGCGCTGGGAAGATGCATGCCAAACAGAACTCAGCTGAGATCTGGCCTTCAGTTCCGTCTACCTGTCTAAAACCTGGCTGTACGTAACAAAGCGGGATGGCTTCTGAATTATAAACAGTTAAATGTTCCGTTGAGTATAATGTGCTTTTCCACAAAAGGAATTCAATTACTGTGGCTCACTTAGAGTTGTTCAGTACTGGTGTTCTCTCACGTAGTCCCCAGTCCTTCGTCTGAGGGATGTGACTCTGTGGGCCCCCCTAGAGACCGAGGTAAGTCATACAGCGAGGCGGTGGCACAGATAAAAAGTAATGATGTCGAAAGACAAGTACATCGCATCTTTCTTTTTAAGCAAAACAGATGCTGTCCCTTCGATGACCGTTCTGGGCTCAATTATGCACCCCTCAAAATACATATGATGAGTCCTTGACCCCCAGTATTTCAGGATGGGACAGTATTTGGCAAGAGACCCTCCAAAGAGGTGATGAGGTTAAAATATGCCATAAGGGTGTGTCCCAATCCAACGCGACCTGATAAGGAGAGGACACGCAGAGACATGAAGTTTCTGTGCGCATAGGGGAGAGCTGGGGTGAGGACACAGGAGGGAGGCGGCAGCCTGCAAACCCAGGAGAGGGCTGCGGAGGAAAGCAACCCTGCTGACACCTCCCGACGGTGAGAAAGTAAATGGCCATTGTGGAAGCCACCCAGTCTGCAGCATTTTGTGCCACCAGCCATAGCAAACTAATACGGTAGAAAATGTCAAAACGTGTAACAGCCAGCCTTGGAAGGTCCCGGGGCTCTGCCCGGCCCTTTATTTGGGGTGCATTTCCCAGGGACTTCAGCCTTCCATGTGTTTACCATTGTAACTGGAATCACCACTCCAATTCCAGTAAATTCACATCCACGGTCACAACATTATTCTGAATGCTGGAAGGCTTAATTAAGCTCTCGGGCACCTCGGTGTTTGTGACCTCGGTGTTTGTGGTAGCCACCTCACGTAAGCAGGCTGCTTGACAACTGGGTCCGGGACATTGCGTTTGATGTTGTATATCCACGGTGGGGACTTTGATAAATCCATGAATATGGGAACATTTTGACCTTTGGAGTAAACACGCTGTAACGTGTAATGAGGCGGAACCCCACAGAGCTCCACATCTGGCCAGGAGCAGCAGTGGGCACAGAGCAGGGCCCGCTGCATGTGGCCATCCCATGAAGTCGTCCGCAGTTCCCAGCAAAGGTGTTTGTCACACCAGCAGCAAGGAAGGAGGGCTCTGATCCGTGCCACCTGGGGTCTCAGCCTGGAGCTCCCAACACAGACACAAAGTCCCTGTCTTCTTTTCCTTTGTCGGGCCACTTGGGTCCCTCAGCCTTTTCAGTTTCCCTCCAGCTGTTTCAAGCTCCAGCTCCAGTTTATAGGAACCCTTCAGGTTCTGGTAACACCCAGGATTCAAGTTTCCATGCCCACTCCAAGCTGATGTTTGCCAAAAATGTTATGAGCCGTATTTTAGTCTTCGTTCAAAAAATAAATGATACCTGCCCACAGCTGACCCCTCGCATATGCCCACGCCTACTTGCCAGTCCCCTTAGATTTGTTAATTGTCCCCAATCACTCTGAAATATTGTCTCTACTTGTCTATGAGGTAGGACCCTCCCCACCAAACTCTACAGAACATTCTTATGTGGGAGATATTCCTGTTGCTATCAAACATCCTCTCTTTCCATGAGGAAAAAAAAAGAATCTTTCACTGGTGCCAAGTGCAGAGGCTAAATAATACCCAGTGTAGGAGGAGGCAGGAAGGAAGAGAGGACGGAAGGGAGGGAGGGGCTGAGGAGGCTCCAACATGCAGTCATCATCTGTTCTCCGAGTCGCCAGGTACTGAAGAGAGATTTAAGGGACCCAGGTTTAAACCCCAACCTTCAAGGATTCTCTCTCTGAACAAATGTCTACCCAACTCTGCCCATCATTAAGTTAGCATATGAATGTGCAATGAACTGAGTCAGCATTGTCACCTGCTCGAACCCACGTGCTCTAACAGCCTGTGCTGGTGGCACTGACCCCGTGGGAATGAGCCATGTCCTGTGGCCCCACCTGGCAGCCAGCGGTCCAGGGAGTTTTCTGTCCACACTTGTAGGAGCTACACCCAACTGGCCCCAGACAGTCCCCGATCCGCCCGAGAATCAAAGCCTTTCCTGGGAGGGTGAGCCCCCCAGTCGAAATGCCCATCCCTTTCTTGCTCATGCTGGGACCAAACTCCTTCAAGGCCCACTGACTGACACCCCGTCTGTAGGGCTCCGGGAAGTAGCCGGTCCGACCTCGAGACCCAGAGCCCCCAGAAGGAATTCTACCTGCGCTGACGCCGGCCTCCCTGCATTTTTGGACGGCAAGTCTCGCACCTTTTTAAATATTCCCAACTTTGACTCTTTTGCACAGTGGGCATTAGATAAATGTTTACTGCATTTAGTTTTAGATAATTAAGGTCATGTATTTCATCATTCAAATATTGATTTTTAAAAACTGACTTCAGGGATGCCATTTTTGACCTGGTTTAAGATGTTGAGACTGTAAGAAGGTATTCTCAGTTTTTTAAACTGAGTCAGGGAGAAGAAATTTGTCTTGTGGATAGATGAGGGGTGAAAGAGATTTCTATTTTGTAGGATTATTGTTCTAGTGTTGGAAAGGCCCTGGGAGATAATGACCTAGTCTCTTTTCTCATAAATCTGAAATGTCAGGTTATCTTATGGAATTCTACCTTGTCTCAGATTCTGGCCCATCGGTGGGCAGACAATATAGTGATATTTAAATGGCAAACCCGCTCCCTAGACACGACTGGAAAACCCTTTCTTTATTTTTCCTGAGTCTAGCCGATTTCTGGTCTTTAACACTAGGAACTGCAATGCGAGGAGAGGGAGGAATGCCCAGCATGCTGGGAAGGACAGCACAGGCCGGCGGTCCGGACAGAAGGTGCTTACTCAGTGCCGCTTTCCACCATCTGCGTGAGGAGGAAGATGCCATCCAGGTTGATAAACTCCTGGGCAAAGGTGACATCCCGGGACAGGCTGGCCAAGTCCTTCAGGGCTTCCAGCTTGGAGTCCATACTGGAAGACTGGATGCGTTCGTGGAGCTGCTGGGCGTTCTGGGCCTGCCCGAGGCAAAAACACAGGGAACCACATAGGGAAAGTCAACGTCTCATCCACCCAGAAGCAAAAACACAGAGGCGCAAGGCACAAGACGACCTGTACACAACACCACGGCAGGTCTCCAGCCACAGCCACTCCACCCTCAGGCACACCTGGTCATTCCGCCGTGGGAATGAACCAGCTGCCTTCTTTTGCTGGGCCCAGATTCCCATCTGGTGGAAAAGAGCTTTCCCCAGGAACAGAACAGGTGTGGCAGTGAGGAGGGGGAGACGGGCAACGTGTTTACATTTCAAGTCCAATTTTTACCTATACACAGCAGAAAGCTTTTTGCTTAGTTAAGCAATTACACAAATTTGTACAGCGCGTTCACCACTTCCGTCAATACGCTGAGTGATAACTGCCTAAGGGCAGCGCTCAAAAGCACCCTTAGACACCCCGAAACCTTTCTGGGTCGCTGACAATCTTCCAGCACCTCACAACGACGCTTCGAAATCTCACTTTCCGACAACATGTGTTTCCCATACATTTGCTACTTACTGAACGAATTTATAACAAAATAATTAGGGAACCAAATCAGTAGCTTCGCCTGGAACTAGGTTTCTTTTCAAGGCATTGGCAATCAGCTCGTGCAGGCAGGGCAGGTGGGGATGGAAATATGCTGGACAAGCTGAACTTCTGGATAAAAACTTGTCATCTCTTTCTTTCACTTGGGAAAGGTTTTCTCTTTCAGTCAGGGCAAGCAGCAAGAAAAAGAATTATTCAGTGTGCCTGCTTGTTTTTTTTTTGCTTAATAGAAGTAAGTCCACATCTGTTGTTGTTATTCTTTAACTCAATGGCCAAAGCACTCTGCCGTCCCCATATTCCCCCTCTCAAGTACTTGCTCTCTCCTTTGAAATGACACTGTACTTCAGAGACAGTGGAAGATGTGTGTTTGAGCCCAACAATGAGGTTCTTCTCCAGAACAGAAATGGAGTAGAAATATCTGAGGGGCCCTGTGTGAACTGCGACAGAGTGAAGGTTGCTCAGTGGAGAGAGGGAGTCTCCACGGGTCCTGGGAGCAAAGGGGTTCCACCTGGACAGGCTCCGCAGCCACAGCCCGTCCCTGCACGCCCAGGTCCCCCTTCGCCATCCCCTGGAGGTGGCCCTGAGGATAGGACGGGATTCAACAGGAAAACCAAGGCCATGCTTTAGGGACCAAGACAAGCAAACCGCATGCCCCTGTCACTTGGTCACAGATAGACTGTGGTCTGCCATGTATTATAACCAAAAACTGACACTTTGCATCAGAAATCAGAAAAGGAGGAGGAGAAGAAAGTAGAAGGAAGAGAACCCTCCCTACTCATTCATTCCCCGATCCTCAGTTACCTGACAAATGACTGAGACCCTAAATCCTGTACTTTAAAAAGGCATAAAAGAGAGCTGAGCAAGAATCACTTTACCTTTTTAAATTGTTCAAGGATATCCTATTCTCTAAAACTATCACTTGGATGTACAGCATTAGCATTAACATATAATATTTAGCCCCAGTGAATCACTTGAAATTCCTAGAAAACCACATTTTTCTTCAAGCAGGAAACCACACTGCTTGAGTCATTGTGACAACAATCCATTCCCAAAGCAGCTCACTGTCGTCATCAGTGCTACTACCATGGTTCGGTGCTAATATCGATGCTAGAAACGGCGCCCGGTCCCCAGCGCTCTCTGCGAGCCACGGCTGGAAAGATCTTCATGGAGGAATTCACGTAACCCGCACCACAGCCCTAGCAGGTGGGTGCCTTCATTGTCATTTCACAAAGGCCACTGAAGTTCAGAGGAGACAAGTCACTTGCCCAGGGTCACACAGCTTGCCGCTCTGGAGCTAAGATAGAACCTGGGCAGCTAGACTCTGGACAGCAGGCTGGAAAGCAGTGGGTCTCACATTGCTGCGTGGTCACAGCCACTTGGTGGGCTTCTCAAAACACAGAGTCCTGGGCGTTACCTAGAGCCTTGGGTTCTGTGGGCCTCGGGTGGGGTCCCCAAAGTCGTCTGTGTAGCGAGCTCCCGGGTGCGGCTGCTGGTCCGGAATCACATGCAGGGAACCACTATTCTAAACCACTAAGCCCCGCCCCCCCATCTCCTGGTCACATGGGGACGTACAGCCCAGCCACAGTGGGCACGGGGCTCTGATTCTGTCTCCTAATTATCACGTGTCCCCAGCAGTGGCACAACTGCCCCTCCTGGCTAACTGCACCAAAAAGGCGATCTGCTTGCCCTTCTAGAAAGTGCCTAGGTCTCACGAGAGACATTTGCTAAGAAAATCAGAAGAGTAAGTCACTAAGGTGGGGTCTAGGGAGATGAGATTTGTTATAGCATTCTTTCCACTTCTGTGTGTTGAAACATTACCTACTTAAACATTCAGAATTTGCTCATCTAAAGTCAGAGGCGTGCCCAGAGACAACAACAGAAACCTGAAGAGGACAAGTGTCGCAAGTAGAGGAACGAAGGCGGAAATCCCAAACTGCAGGACCACTAACAGGCTGCCGCTCTGGAACTCAGGAACATTCCACCAAGACAGCCTGACACCACAGCAACAGCCCAACGACCGCCGGGGTCTCAGCCAGGGAGTCACACCCCACAACGGTAAAAGGGTCCTCCACATTGTGTCCCTCTGCTGCGGTCAGTTCCCAGGTGCCAGGGCGGAGAAGCCCCTGGGGAGCCATCACCCTCTCCTGCACTCAGCCCCTGCCTGGGAACCACCTGCCCTGTTTGCACCGTGGTGTCCTTCTTGAAATTTTTTTAAATTTATTTTTTATTTACAGTTGACACACAATATTATACTAGTGTCAGGTGTACATGGCAACTAGACATTCACATATGTTACAAAGTGAGCCCAGCAATTCCACTTCTGGATATCTCTCTGAAGGAATCCAAACACTAACTCAAATGGACATGCACCCCTGTGCTCACCACAGCGGTATTTACAGTATTTACAATCGCCAGGATGCGCAAGCTGCCCAAGTGCCCATCAGTAGATGAGCGATGAAGACAATGTGGTCCAGACACACAATGGACTGTGACTCAGACACATAAAAGAATGAAAGCTTGCCCTTTGCGACAACATGGATGGACCCATGGGTGCCATGCTAGGTGAGATACCTTGTGGTGTTCTCCTGCAAGGCAGGTGTTACCCCTTTCCCTGGGTGCCGTAAACTAAGGAGCAAGCTCTTCATAGAAATGTAGAGTTCCCGCAGTGTTTGCTGTCGGGTAAATTTTCCTCTTGCTTTTGAGACACAAGTAAACCTAGAGGGGATGCATCATTCACAAGGTGGGAGGATTGTGGGAGCTGGTGGGCGGTGGTGAGTAACTCCCTGACTGTGGAGCAAGAACCGGGGCTCTGACCAGCTCTGCTAATGATTAGCATGGGTGCCTCACTGAACTCCTCCTCACCTCTCCTGGCCTCATTTTCCCCATTGGCCCATGGAGGAACGGTGATGAGGTCATGTCTGAGGTGCCCTCCAACCCCCAGAGTCACAGATTGTTTCTCAGGTGGCCAGGAAGACTCATCACAGGGTCTCCAGGAACAGGTGCCAAATCGTAGTCGGACCCCTGACACGAGCCCCAATCAAAACATTACCTCCAGCTTCTGGGACATTTTTAAGACAATTATTTCTGTAGTTGGAACCAGAAATGTTTTCTTTTTACCTTCTCTCATTTTTAAATAATCTGGATATGAAACTCTTATTATAAAAATTAACATGGGGAGGAAAGTTTTATTATTAAAATATCAGGTGTTGGTAAGGAAAATGTACTTTTTCGGCATCAGGTATGGCCGAAAATTAGGCTGCAGAGAATTTTACGTGGGCTCTGTTCAGACAAGCCCTGCGGTTATCCATTTCCAAGCTGCGCCCCTACAGAACCAAAGACAGAACCCTCACTCCTGAGGGAAGAACTTTTCTGGAAAGCGTACCCTGCGTGAGGCGCTATTCTGCACGTGTGGGACAGAGCCACGGACACAGCAGCTCAGTGCCCGCCGTCCTGGGGCTTACACCCTACAGGTGCGGGGTGAGCAATCAAACAAGGTAACAATAAGAACGTAAACACTGAGGAGATCTATAGCAAAACCTGAAATTGGGAATGTGACAGAGAGGGGCTGGTGGCTTTTTAAGACGGCAGTTTTCCGGGACGAGCAGCCTGAGGAAGTGACATTCAGCACGGAGCTGCTCAGTAAGAAGCCAACCACACTGAGGAGGAGGAAGCTGGATTTCATTTTTTTTTAGTGGCAGGATTTATGTTTTATTATACGTTCACCAGCATATGTATTTAGTTTTCAGTTACAGTGGACATTCAATGTTATTTTGTATTCAGTTCAGGTATATAGTATAGTAGTTAGACATGCATATAACTTACAAAGTGATTCCCCCCAGTAAGTCTAGCACCCACCTGGCACCACACACAGTTACATAAATATCACTGACTCTATTCCCTGTGCTGTACATGCCATCCCCGTGACTATTTTGTGGCTACCAATCTGTACTTCTTAATCCCTCCACCTTTCTCACCCAGCCCCCAAGCCCCCTTCCCACCTGCAACCAGCATTCTGTTCTGTGTCTTTGACTCTGTTTCAATTTTGTTTTGTGCTTGGGATTCCACAGGAAGTGAACAGATTTCTGGGCAGTGGGAAGGGTCAGCACAAAGGAATAACAGGAGGAGCAAGTCTGGCATGTTCAGGGGGACCAAAGAGGACCAGTGGGTCTGTGGTTGGGGGGCACAGGGGGAAGGGGCAGCAGGGGAGACTGGAGAGGCAGCCTAAGGCTTCCTGAGCAGCAGCACCCAGGAGGAGCCCCAGTGGGTGATGCACTCCCGTGACCGAAAGGCTGCATTTGACTACCTGACAGATGTGAGCCCCCTTTGGGCACTTAAAATAGCATCTGGATTCAAGCACTAGAAGCAACCACCGTGTTCGCCAGTAGGACAAGGGTTAAATAACTCGTATGTGTCACAGATGAAACACTCCATGGAATTAAAAAGGAAACTCGGAGAGTGTAAAACAGCACTGGGCTCATCTCCGTGATGCAAACAGATTTTACTGTTTATGGGCAGGGGTGTGTGTGGACAGAAGAAGGAATTTGTCGGACTTGCTCCCCACTTTACTCCCAGCCCCTAGAACACTGCCTGGCATTTACCAGGAGTTCCAAAAAAAAATTCCACTAAATGAATGAATAAATACATAAATACATATGCACATATATACACATATATTTGCACAAAATGACCAAAAGAAACAAATCAAGATAGGACTGGTGGTTATTTATGAATTCTAATAGTCTGCATAATTTTCTCTGCGGCAAGCTTCACTTTTCAAGTTCTCCACGATGCTGCCATATTGTTGCATTGGGGGAGGGATCAACATTGTTAAAAAAATAAAACAGCCTTAGTTCTGATTTTTCAAGTAGTCAGCACAAACGAAGAGACTCTAGTAGTTGTGTGTGATAATGTCAGAATGTAAGTTATTTTCTGGTGTTGTTTTCAGAATACAAAACATGTTTCATTCAGAGCCATTCAAAGGGCTGCTCAGAAATCCACCTTCCTCTTGCCCAGTGTTCTTGCAGGTCCTGGTTAAAATTGTCCCCAAGGAGTTCGCGGTGCGGTCCAGGCACATGATTCCTAGTAAGAAGTCATCTAAAAGGTCCTCAGTGCCCAAGTTCCACAGATATTTCCAAATGCACAATCGACATTGCCCAGCCACCCAACTTCACTCGCCTGGGCTGCTGCAGTGTCCCTGCACACGACTCCTCCACACCTCTTCTTCTCTCCTGAAACTCCCCTACCCCACCCCTGCATCCCCCACACCGGGATCTTGCCTCACATTTTATGGAGGAAGTCTAAGCAATCAGCCAGGAGGTTCCTTCATTATCCCACTGCCAAGAGTACCCCACCCGACACCTCTCTGCCTCTTCCTGGTACTAACACCTGGTTCCCCGCTTCCTACAGAGGTCAGCCCTTCCTGCGGCTCTCTATCCCTGCCCCTCTCACCTTCTCAAGTACCCTCCTTCTAAAGTCTCCCCCTTCTTTCTGTACCACTGGGTTCTCCCTCGGCAGCAGGTCATTTCCAGCTGCAGAAATCTCCAATAGTTCCTGTTGCGAAAAATCAAACAGAACTGTCCAAACATCGGTTGACCCAATTCCCCTCCAGCCCCGCCCTGACTGCACTGCTCCTATGCTCAGCAAAAGCTCTGGAGTGAAGAGTGGGTCCAGCTGTCCTCTCTCCCCCACCCCAATGATGTGTCCATCCTCACCCGTACACTGGGGGATGGGGGGTCTCCAGGATGTTATCAGTATCTCCAGGTGGCAGGTCCAGGGGTCACTTCCCTCATCTAACCTCCCCCACCCTCTCAGCAGCCTTCAACACACCTCCCATCTCCTTCCCCTTTGAAAGAAATACTTTCTACCCTGGGCTTCTTGGTCGGCTCCTCCTCTAAACCCCGGAGGGTGCCCAGGGCTCCACCTTCCTCACGTGACCTCATCCAGCCAGTTACGCACCTGGTGGGGGCTGTCCAGCAGACACACCTGACTGCCTGGTTGACATGTCCTCCTGGACACATAACAGCATCTCAAACCCTTCACTTTCCCCTCCCCTAACCTCTTACCCAGTCAGCAGCACCACCGTTCACCTCGCCCAAATAGCAGGGACATCCGCACCACATCCATCCACAGGAAGTCCCGGGGGCTCTCCCCCACACCCTCCTTCAGCCCTCCCTGCACCGCTGCAGCCCACGCTCTCCACCTCCTGCCTGCACTGCTGTAATGAGCCCCTAACCTGTCCCCTGGCCACCCCGATCTGCTCTCAGAAAAGCAGCCAGGAGAGGTGTGTAGGCAGCAGAGGGACAAGATCCCTTGGGCTGCTGCTCACACACCTCTCCTGGCTGCTTTTCTCTAACTGGGGCTCATAGAACAATGGCCAGAAACAGACCTTCAGACACTTACAACCCTTGTATAGTTTCTCAACTCAGTAAAGAAAAATCAGTTTAAAAACTGTTAATGGTCTTTTTGTTATGAACCCCTAGTAATCTGAAACCACAGAGTGACTGAGATAACACCATTTTGCTTTCTGCCAGAGTAACTCTTCCCTAAAACCAGTGCAACAGGCCCTCTGGCTGGGGTGCTTCTAATACTGGTTCCCAAACAAGACAGAGCAGAAAGGGAGGATTATGCTCGGAGATGACGAAGCAATAGTAAGTATTTGATGGGCAGTTGTATTTACAATGTCCACATGGCCAAAATGATGGGCAAGAAGAATTCAGGTCGTGCAAAAAGGGCTCTTAAAATTGAACAGTTTGGAATACTAAAATGTTTTTAGCACAGAACATTATGATTCACCTCCTATGTACTGTAGTGACTTTATGATATTTGTGTCTATTTAATTAAAAATAATACCAGCACATGGTATAAAAATATGTAAGTACTACCAGAAGTTATAAAATAAAAAAAGTAAGCCCAGTGTTCACCATTGTGCAGTTATCCCTTGAGAATGAATTTGTCCTGTACGCACCATTTCATGCACCTCCTTTCCAAGTACCTAAACGGCGTTGCTCTGTACAGAAGGGTCTGCAACCTGCCTTTGCACTTGATACTGTAACTCGGTGATGTCTGAAGGCAGCACATGCCACATTGTTGCTACCACTACGCACTGTTCTGTCACATGGATATGACCTAATGCACTTAACGTGTCCCGACCGACAGTTATCAGGATTCCAGTTTTTGATTGCTACCAACAATGGTGCACGCAGCCCTGTGTGGATGGGCTCTGCGTGTCCTGAGGAGTCTGTCTATTGGGTAATTCCCAGCAGTACAACTGTCAGGACAAAGACACATGTATGTTAAACTTGGGTGGGCACAGCTACATTGCCCCTCCAAGAGGATGTTCCAGTTCATACTCTCAACACTGTAGCATCTTGCCTCACCCCCTGATTACTGAGGAGTGTAGATTTTCATCTTTTAAGGGAGAGATTGAGTTTCTTCTTTCATGTATATGTAATAGCTATAGATCTATCTATCTATCTATATATATATATATATGTGTGCATGTGTGTGTGCACACACACCCTATTATCTATAGATATAATGTATGTACACACTTATTATCTGTAGCTATAGATCTATATATGTATAGACATATACATCACCAGAGATAGAGAGACTGATATAGAGAAACATACAGATCATGTTTGCTTCTCCATTTTCACCATGCATTTTGGGTTAAGTTTGCTTATTTATTTATAATCCCTGCAAGCTGAGGAATTAGCCCTCTATTTCTCATGCATAATGCCAATTGATTTTTGCTCTTTTTGCCAACAGTTTGCTGGCTTTGACTTTGCTTCTGGAATTCTTTCCAAATATAAAACTTTATCAACCCTTTTGTCCTTGCGAGTCTTGTGCTGTATGCACAGGCTTCTCACTGCAAGAGGACAAACAGATTTATTGTGAGGGCTTTTTACAACAAAATTTCAGGGAAGTGAACCCAACGGTCTGGCAACCCCACGCTTCTTCGCATAGCACAGTAGCCAAAATTTATTTAAACTCAGCTCCAGGCAGCCTGTGACCTCCGGGGCCATTTGCACAGCTGTTACTGCCATAGTAGGTAGAAGAAGACACCGCTTAGCTGCAGCATCGGAAACTCCCCAAACCCTGACTGCACGTGCACACACACACACACACACACACTCACACACATTCCTGGGCACGCCCATGGCTGTATGTCCATGCTACGGGACACGGGTAGAGACATGACGCCCGAACAGCACGTGTGTGCACATGGCCACTCCAGTTGCTGACTGAGCTGTGCGGCGCAGAGGAGGACTGTCAGCCGACTGGAAGGGCTTTCATAAGAATAACAACGCCAGTCTTTTTTTAGGTTTTTTCTTATCAATCCCCCATTTTGCTAGAAACAATCCAGAAAGGGTTGTTCTGTGACAGAGGAAGACAGAAAACAAATTCATCGACAAAAATCAACAGAAACACCACCTTTGAGAGAGTAGACATGAACTCAGCACAGCTGCATATGATCTGAAACAAGAGCGTGTGTGTGCAGTGTGTGGGGGTGTGTACATGCATGTGGGGTGTGCACACACGGGGGTGCGTGTGCATTCTCGCCTGGCCACAGAGAGAGTCCCGCTGCGGTAGCTGAGGGGCCGTAAAAGCCCGTGTAACACCAGTGCTGGCTTCTTTGTGGCTCTCTAACACTTCCTAGCAAATCTGATGGAGACAGTTTTCTTAAACATATTTTTAGTGTACATGGGAAAAGTGAAAGAGTTAGCATATGCTGAACCATATTTTTCAGTTAAACATGAAATAATAAGAAATATAATCTACCAGAAACAAGTGAAGTTTGCAAATCCAAAATATCCGGCTTACACAGCAATTCCCAAATCCAGACACGCGGCTACAGCCAACCATGAAGCGCTTCCTTCAGACACGGGGCCCTGAACTCCATTCCCAGACATCATAGTGAGCTTCTCATGAAATGCCCAGACACCTGCATCCTGAAGCTCCTCTGAGGGTCCCAGTGTGGGGTCCACTGCTCTTTAGAATATGGGAGCCAGGCTTTTGCAGGTGGACTTCATCTTATAATAATACCTCCTCGAGCACGAGCTATCACATCTGTCCCTGTGCGTGCTGGGACTGTGAGGTCACTGCCTGAACAGGACGAACCCCGCTGTGCTGGACAGAGCCAGGCCACGCCGTGGCGTCAGTGTGTGTGTGCCTCCCCGACACCCAGTGATTTCCCTCTGCCAGACACCCAGCCTTCTCTCACGGAGCGGCTTAGTGCTGTGGAAATTTGGGTCGTGAACACGTGGCCATAAAAAAAGAGAGAGAGAGAGAGAGAGAGAGAACTGACTTCTTGGGCTTAAAGAAGGCCTAGATTTAAAAAATAAAAACTAAAAACGCAGCCTAATTCTACAACGAAACAAAATGCGAGATGTGCTCTTTCTGACCAGCAAGGAAATGAGGAGTTTTAGCAGGATAAACAGGAACTATACAAACCCAGAGAAACCATGGTCTCTCAAGGTCAAATTAATTCTTGCTGACTCAAGCGCGAAGATCAGTGCTAAGTCAGACAAAAATGTCTCAGCTCATCATGTAGCCACTGGAAAGTGAGTATGAATTACGCTTACCCTGAAGTGGAAAAGAAGGCATCGGCACCCAGGCCCGCCAGGTCCAGCTCTGCGTCCTGTTGAGCTCATCACTGTGTTTAGGTTCAAAATGTTACTGGGTAGAACGTTTCGGTGCTTTTAAGCCTCTCTAATATAATTTTCAGCAAGAAGAATTTGTGGTAGTTACAGTACCCACAATTTAATTTTAGCCAGATGCTTTACCCAATTTTTAAATTTATTTTTAGCCCACCACATGGCTTCAGTAGAAGCTGAAAATGAGAGCGAGACACAGTTTTCATCACATATGCAGAGTGAAAATAGTAACACTTGGTGTATTTCATGCAGGTTATTTTTTAGGAAAGCAAGAAAATGCACCGTGAAATAATATAGTTTAAACAGGGGGAACGGCACTACCTAAAGCATCTACAAGCCGGCAAGAAGCACGGAGACAGGCCATGTTGACAGCAGTCTGAGTACTCCAGCCTTCGGCGTGGCGGCTTTTATTTGGAAGATCTTTAAAACGTTTCATCCCGAATCAGCCGTCAGTGCGACAGCGTAAGCGCCAGTATTTCTTGAACTACATTTGTATGAACTGTCACAATAACTGAGCAGACTGGAAACATGCTGAAACCCTCTCTGACACACGTGCACACTTACACACACACACACACACACCCTGACTTTACGGGGAAGTAACAGGCTGTCTCTGGTTTTGTTTGTTTGCTGTGTGAGTTCGCTCTCACGGCAGGAGGTGGGTGGGAGGGCAGGTGGATAAGAACCCATCCGTGGAGCTGAGCTATCCCGGCTGTAAGGTGAGAGGTGTGAGGAGGACCACTTAACTGGCCCTTACAGCAGTTACTTGCAACTTCACCTGGAACCAAGGCCCCTCGTCTGCGATGGGAAGTACAGGAAGGGGCTTTCCTGATTACCTAGAAGCTGCACCTGAGGACATTCCAGAAACAACCTGTTTTGCACTGAAGTCATCTGCAAATGTTAATATCCATAATCACGTAAAGGGGAACAGGAGAGCAAAGCGTTCACCGGGAAGCTATACACGAAGGTCAACTTACCGGAGATGTAGTTAATCGAAGGATAGTGCCATTTTTTATTTCATTGCGATTCTGGAAAAGAAAAAAAAAAGTCTTTGTAAACCTTCCCACTGAAGCTTGGTACAGAAGAGAGCAAGGCGAGTATGATCTAGTGGAGACTATAATAAGCATTCTTATGTCTGTTTATCCTCATTTGAATCATTTTTAGTTATTTCTACAAAGAACGTTAAACTGGGTACCAGATGTGCTAACTTTATATCAAGTCACAGACAGCACTCAGCACAGAGGAAGTGAACATATATCCAAAGAATGGGAATACGGGGCCCAAAATAGCAAAGCAAAAAAGCCATCTTAAAGGCTTTTAAAGGGCTATGACCTCGTAATTCTACTAATATATACCCAAGGCAATTGAGAACCCACGTCCACACAACAATGGTACCTGAATGTTACTATTACAGAGACATTACTCACAACAGCCAAGAAGGGGAAACCACCTGCTGCGCGGCCTGTGTATGACCGGAAGGGCGGACGAACACAGTGGGGCATACCCACGCAATGGAATGTCGTTCGGCCTTAAAAGGAAATGAAGTAGCGATGTACACCACAATGCGAGGAGCGCTGACCAAGTGTACTGGGAGACGGCCTCCAGGCGCAAAGTCTGCTCGCTGTGTGGTTCTGCAGGTGAACTGTCCAACACAGAGATGTGCACAGAGACGGGCGGCAGGGTAGGGGACTCCACAGGCGGGGCAATGGAGGGAATGGAGACCGATGCTAACGCACACAGAGTTCCTCTCCTGAGTGATGAAAAAACACTCCACAGCGGTCTGTGGCGATGGTTTCACAAACCTGTGAGTGTACTAACCACCACCGAGTTGCACACTTTAGACAGGTCAGTGTGTGGGAGGGTGGATTATATGTCAACAAAGCTATTATTTTTTTTAAAGGTTATTAAGGAGCCTGATGTCTTATCATTTGTTAGTCCCCACTGGCTGTTGCCTTAAAGGTAAGCACAAAGAGCAGACAGGAGCAGATCCCTGGTCGGCCCGTCCATCTCCACTGGGCAAGCACATGGAGGTGAGGGTTCCGGAGCTCTCAGGTAGCATCGCTGGCACTGAAAACAGAATTTTGTAGCCAGTTTTATTTTCTGCCCCCAGAGTACGCACCACACTCAGCTTTCAGGAGGTGACCTCATGGGAGCTGCACCTCTGCAGGGCCCACCTGGGAGCACCTAGTTGAGGACATGTCCTGAGGCTCATTCTCTGGCCTCGTTTAAGACAAGGCACGAGCTAGGATTTGGTGAGGAGGCGGCAAGTGCACCGTGGAGGTGGGGGATTTCTCAGGATAAGATGCCAGAAACATGGAGAATGCTTGCTCTCCCCCCCGCCAGGCTTCAGGCCAGTACTGTCTCCCAAAGAAAACCCAACCTGAACATTGTATACGGAGCCCGTGCAGGCCCGAGAGCCAAACAGGGCAGAACCAAACCCTCCGTGGGTGATGCCAGCCCAAGCCAGAGCACCCCCAGCCAGACACCTTGGGCCGCCCCTCGAGGAAGCCACCGTGGTCATTATCTGTCATCAGAAGTGTGTGGGGAAGGGCTGAATGGCCACCTGCGGGCAGGCTCCGAGATGACATGGTGAAATGAATTTCAGTCATTTAAAAAAAGTTTACTTTCAACTCTAAATGTCTGACTCTGAGAACCGGAGAGGAAGACAGCAAATATTAACTGTGGAATATTAAAGAAGCCAGAATCTCAGCATACCTCTCTCTTGCTCCGTTTCTAAATGAATTGAGTAATAGAGTCACTAGATGAAAAAAGACAGAACCCCATTTATTAGCAATTATGAGGAACGAGGCTCAGGGCAAGAACCAGCAGACGGCTAGCTAGCTGAGCCATCAGATGAGTTGTTGCCTGTTGAGGTAAGAGCTAAGGCAGGTTCCTTCCCAAGAGGAAAAAGGGGGCTCAGCCTATTCTCCCCGAACAATCAGTCAAGTAGGGAATAGACCCTGGGGGGATGAGGAGAGGCCAGGAGGGTTTAGCAAGTCTCTCCTCATGCAAATGTGGAGTGGGGATGGAGCATTTCTTACAATAGCAATAAGTAACATTTGTTGAAAAGCATTGGGCTGAGGGGTTTTGTAATGCTGATTTAACCATCATAATAACTCTTTTCCCATTTTAAAGGTCAAAACCCAAAGTTGTGGAGAGGGTATGTTACTTGTACAAACAACATCACTGAGGGGGTGGGGAGGACCTGGGTACCACCCCTCCCCACCCCCAGGCTGCACTCCACTTCCCTGCAAAAGGGACAAAGACCTAGACCTTGTGTTCATCCTTACAGGGGGGAGTTCATCTATTGGTCCAGGAGAGTACAGATGGAAGAGTGACTTTAGCAAATGCTCTGCAGGTTCCCAGGGGTCCCTGTGAGGCCCTCAGGGTGGGTGATGCTGGGTGGGAGTCTGACAGAGATGTAATGAAGCCGCTGGCCCCCAGGCCCCCATGGAGTCTCCTGCAATGCAGGCTCCCAGCTTCCTGAGACCCAAGGGCCTTGAGGATTCTTTGTGCAAAACCACTGCAGCGTTCAAACCGCCCACAGGCAGAGCTGGCTGGGTTCAAATACCTGCTGTGCGTACTCAGCACGAGCTACTTTATCACTCTGATCCAAGTTTTCTCCTCCCAGGGCCCGGAGAATGCAGTAAGAACTAGGCCTGGCAGAGGCTCTGTGCCCATGTGGAAGCAGCTGCTGCTCAGAAAGCAGTCCCATCCCTGCCGCCTGAGCCTTCCCCAGCTACGGTTCATCAGCCTTCTCTCTCTTCCTTTCCCCTGAAACAGTGTCTTTTAATCAGTGTTTTGTATGTTGGAATAAAAATATAAGTAAAAGAACTATTAGCCCTGGCTGGTGTGGCTCAGTGGATTGAGCACCAACCTACAAACCATAGGGTCACCAGTTTGATTCCCAGTCAAAGCACATGCCTGGATTGCAGTCTGGGTCCCCAGTAGGGGGCACTGGAGAGGCAACCACACATTGATGTTTCTGTCCCTTCCTTCTCCTCTGTCTAACAATAAATAAATAAACTCTTTTAAAAAAAGAACTATTAATGTATGTGTTAACAACTTTAAGGTCCTAACAGAAAGGTAGACCAGAATCAAAGAGGGAAGCCACGGTGACCCATTGGGAAGGTCAATGGGATCTATGACCAGGGCTGATGGCAGCTTCTGTCACTAAGAAATGGCTGACTTGGAGCAGAGACTCAGTTAATGCAGGAAAAGCCTTGCGCTCGCTTCGATCTCACCAACTCCACGCAGGCCGAGCAGAGCATCACTTAAGAGCAGGGTCTCCAGTTAGCGAGGGCAGGCTGGGGTTGACCTATTCTCACCTGGGGAGTCTGGGACCAGTGGCATCGCTGTGTGCCTGCTTCTTCCTATACCAAATGGCGAGAGTGCCCGTCTCCTAAGGGTGTTCCGAGGACTGAATGACATAATCCATTTAAAGTGCTTGGAACAGGGTCTGGCACATTGCAAATGCTCCGAAAAATTAAAAATAAGAAAGTCAGCTGTTCATTATTCAGCACAAAAATAACATCCAAAATGTACATTGCTGTGTACTCTTGTTTTTACTTAGCCTCTATGTGTAATCTGATCAATAAAAAGTAACAGCGTGATCTACGTTATCCTAAGTATAAGCCTAACGTCAGTGGCTCGTACCCAGAATGGAACATTAGCAAACATGTGCCTCTTCTCTCGGCGGACTGACGGGGCCAAGGAGGAGTTCTGGCAACCTGGCACCCGCTCCTGGCTCACACTCAGGCCCCCGTGCCTGTGATGTTACTTATCTTGTTCCCTGGCGGTCTCCCTCTGCCCTCAGAACGTCACCTCCACAAAAAGAGACAGTTTATCGTGACTATACTGCTCCTTTCTACAACAGTGAGTATCTCTGCCCTGGCACATGGTGGGTACTGAATAAACAGGTGTTGAACCAATGGCTAGCCCGACTGTATGCCTGGCCATAGATGAGACACTGGGATACCAAGTTAAATAAGTCGTAACTCCTGTCTTCTGGGAATTCACTCACGTGAGAGAGACTGGCATATAATAATTACACCTGTCCCACGGAAGAGTCATGGGCAGCCCGCACAGTGCAGGACTGGCATTGCGTAAGCACGTGCGAGTGACAGGACGGATGGGGGAGGCTACTAGAAGGGGTGACGCTGGAGAAGGCCCTCTCTCTGAGCGAGGGTTTCTCAGGAGGGAGGAGGAAACAGCACATCTGGACTAAACGTCCTCAGGGAACAGAGCGAAGTCCTGAGTGATCCTACAGCCTGGGACACACAGAGAAAGGACTGACGTGGCACAAAAAGGTAGACGGACCAACCTTTACCATTTAAAGAGGGAGGAGCAGGGGTATGCAGGGTGAGCCTCCAGCTCAGATTTGCTGTTAGTAATGTGTCCTCTCGTGGAAGGGACCCGCTCGGCAGGATGGCAGCCATATCTGTGCTTGGTGCTTCCGATCCGTAAGTACTCAAGAGAATTGCAGTTCTCATGGTTTGGGAACAAGACTTGTGTGTCTTTCTTGCTTAGAAAGGAGTGCCACGCATCTGAGCTGAGAAGAAACTATCTACTCTTCCCCCCCAGCAGTCAGCAGACGCCAAGAACCCTAGCCTTACTGTCCGTAGTCACGGGACCTCGAGCATCTCTTCACCCTCTTCTTCTGCATCCCCTTACCCTCCCTACACGGGATACTCCCAGGGTCTCCCGTGTAGGCAAATGGCATGGCTGTCCCTCACAGAAACTCCCTGAAAGACTCATCCACTCTCCAATCCAAAGCATCAACCGCTTTCCCCCGGAGATTCTTTGAATCCCTTGATTTGAAATTCTCTGCTGCTCACACCAACCCCTGACGGTTGCAGCAGGCCCACTTGTGCTGTGAAAGCCCAGCCTAAACCCAACTTCCAGTTCTCAGCAAATCCCCATCTGACCCCCGTGATGCTCTTTCGATGGGTCAGCCAGACGAGGCTGCTGTCCATACTACTCAATCAAACACAGATTCCGGCGGTCCTGGAAAGGTATTTTGCAGATGTGATTTAAGTCCAGAATCAGTTAACTTCATGTAGAAGAGATTCTCTTAGATGACCTGGGTGGCCTGATTCCACACATGGAAAGCACTTAAAAGCAGAGCTGAGGGTTCCTGGAGCAGGAAGAAGCACTAGGGGTGGGGGGCAGACCCAGCTCTCAGCCCCGAGCCCCAGCCTGCTCTTCCTCATGGCCCGCCCTGTGGGTGTGGGATTTGCCTCGCCAGTCCCACAATCGCGTAAGCCAATTCCTTGCAGTAAGTCTCTCTGCCGTGTCTCCGACTGGTTCCGCGTGTCTAGTTGACCTGTGGAGATGTGGCTACAGCTATGCACCACGCATATGCCCCTCACCACCACGAGCTACACACTGGCCAGCTCCACCCTGTCAACCCACCTTGTTGGTGACGGCTGGGGAATAGCTTTGTACAGGGCCCATCCAGCAGTGGTGACCTCAGCCAGGGTCACCTTTCTCTGGCTAGCAAGGAACACCACTAAGTGACAGAGAAAAGCATGTGGGGAAGGAACGGAACAAATGAGAGCGCCCCCCCAAATGGAGACAGGAATTCTACAAAAATGAAGAAGGTATCTGTCAACTCACAGCCCCAAGAAACCACCCCGCACTCTTCTCTGGGAATCTGTCTGTGACCGTCCGTTCGTCATGTGATCTTCATCTTATTTTCAGAATTGCCACACTGTGTATCGAAATGTCGATGTCAAGGGCTCACCTCCAGAGCCACTGACTCAGGGGACTGGGAAGCTGCATTTTCACTATGAGTCCAATAAGGTTTCAACCACCCCAGCCTAATTCATGAGATTGCCCAGCCCTGTGAGAGGAAGGGCCCCGAACTTCCACATCATGAAGACTGAGGCAAACGAGACAAAGACTGCAGTGAGCCATCACCTCGCACCTTGGAATGATTATCATCAATAAATGAACAAGCAGCAAATGCTGGTGAGGATGTGGGAGAAGGGAGCCCTTGTGCACTGTTGGTGGGAGGGCAGACTGCTGCAGCCACTGTGGAAAGCAGCATGGAGATACCTCAGAAAATTAAAAATGGATCTGCCTTATAACCCAGTGATTCTGCTTTTGGGAAAACATCCCAAGGAACCCAGAACACCCATTTGAAGGTCTGTAAGCACCCCTGTGTTCATTGCAATGCTATTGTAAACAGCCAAGGTTTGGACGCAGCCCACGTGTCCACCAGTAGATGAGTGGATAAAAAAGCAGTGGCACATTTACACCACGGAATAGTACTCAAGCATAAAGATGAAGGAAATCTTACCCTTTGCAACAGTGTGGACGGACCTGGAGAGCATTATGATAAATGAAATAAGCCAGTCAGAGAAAGACAAGTACCATGTGATTTTACTCCCATGTGGAATCTAATGAATGAAATAAACTAAACAAAACAGAAATGGGCTCATAGATACTGAGAACAGATTGACAGCTGTCAGGCGGAAGGGGTGATGCAGGGCTGGGTGAAAAAGGTGAAGGAATTAAACAAATAACTAAATAACAGTAAACCTCATAGACACAGACAACGGTATGGTGATGAGCAGAGGGGAAAGGGGGTTGGAGGAGGTTCAAGAGGGTAAAGGGGGATAAATGGTGATGGAAGGAGACTTGACTTGGGGTGCTGAACACATAGTACAATATCCAGATGGTGGGCTACAGAACTGTACTCCTGAAACCTGTATAATTTTATCAACCAATGTCACCCCAATAGGTTCAATAAAAACATGAATGAATAAATAAATAGACAAATAAATAGGAGAAGCAGAAAGGATGATTCTGCAGGGAAGGGTCCGGGCTACAGACAGTGAGCGAAAGCAGCTACAGCCCGCTGCTGTGTTCGCTCACGCCCAGCAGTTCCAGACCGTGCCAGCCCCTGACGGTCACCGGCATCTCGCCAGGGTGCCTCTGTGCTTCTCCACAGAAGGGGCTCAGAGTCTCGGGCCTCTGTGTGCACTGCTAACCAGCTCATGCAGACAACTGTCATTGTTATCACACTTTTCCTCTGAAATTTGTCTGTCTCAGTAAGCCAACTTTCGATCTAGCCAGACAGAGGAAGAACAGTTTCCTGGTCCACCTCCAATTCTACTCCTCTTCCTGTTATTTAGCAAGGAAAACAGAAAGTCAGGGGTGGGGCATTTGTGACCCCACAATCAGGCAGCTCCAAGGATTTCTCCAGCTCTCGCTCTCTGTTCCTCCCCCCACCTCAGACGTGACATCATTACTTCAGATGTATTTCTACAAAGTAACGCTCACTGTCCTTCACTTCCACTGCTCAGTCGACACCAGGAGTGATTCTGCACGGAAACCCGGTCCCTTGTGTCCTCTGGGACCACCTGAGTGATCTTCAAATCTTCGAACTGAAGGAGATAACTGGGGACAGTATATGATGTGCCAGTTGCTAGGTTACAGAGCAAAGCTTCCAGACAGAGGACTAACATTGGAGGAGGGATGCTAGAAATACCCAAAAGTAAAATCTGAACCCCCAAAGCCAGCAGAAAGGGGCTGAGAGGTGGGGTGAGGAAGAAGAATACGGAAGAAAGAGTGGCAGACTGTTGCAACTGACATTTCCCAGAGGTCATATTCTGGCCTTCCCCAGGGTCACATACCCTCAAGGGACGATGTCCCACCACCCCCTCTACAGCTTCACAGCTCATCTCCAGCCATTCATGGAAGGACTTGGGTTTGACTTCATTTCCATGCCTTTTTCTTGCTCCTCACTCAATTCTCTTCTCAGTGGTTGTTTCTCTTAAGTCATTTTACTTTCCACAGCACTAGATACCCTTAATACAATTCCCCATGTCAAGAGAAGAAAGACCGGGACAGGTATTAAGTAAGATGTCTTGCCGACTGCCTATTTGTGGGCTGTGAACACAGACCGGGAAGGGGGAGGGCCTGTTCCACGGGGGAGGTTTGCTGTCTTTCCGTCAATGAAGGCCTGGTGAAAGGCATGGAAGGACATGGGCAGGCAGCTCCCAGATCTACAGGGACGCAGTGAGCCCGAGGGGACCAGTGAGGAGGATGCCTGTCCCCCTCGGCATTTTAATCCACCACTTGCAGAACATAAAGAACAGTAGGTTTGAGAACATATTTACCTTAAAGGAACAAGCATTATTAAGTGTTCACTACTGCTAAAAAAAAAAAGAAAAAAAAAGGTACCCACTTAGAAAGGCAGGAAAGTTGCTGCTTCCTCAGCAACTGAAAGCTCAGCTCAAGCCTTGCCCATGTCCCTCTAAGACCCTAGGGTGAGAACTGACTGTACCCAACTCCTTAAGAAGTAATGGAAGGCCATTATTTAGGTGTGAGTCTAGAACTCAGCCTTGAAGTCCGAGTAGCCAGAGCCCTTGAGTGCAGCAGCTGAGGGGGACAGCTGTAGCCACCTAGGCAGTGGGCCACCACCAGCAAAGGCACAGTGTGACCATCGCAGGCTGAGGACCAGGATTCACAAAATCACTCACTGCCGGTGCTGTCCTGGGAGAACAGTAGGAAGGTGGGGTGATGGGCCAGCAGGGGTCTGGGAGTCGGGAAGGAGCAGTGGACTGGAAGCAGGGGAGGTCCAGGTGGGACCTGGGCCAACTCACCTGCTGTGCAACCTCAGGCAATTTGCTTCACTTTCCTCATCAACAGAGCAGAGGCGAGCAGCCCAGTGTCCAGGGTCACCTCTGCTTCTCTGTAACTCTCAGTAAAATATGCAGAGGAAACACTTAAGGCTCTTGAGCAAGATTGCTGATGTGAGGAAAGGGGTGTTTCAGGGAAATGAATCTGACAGCAGCAGGGACTCAGAGTGGAAAGGGAGTAAGCTAAGGAGGTAGGGTGAGCGATGAAGGACCCCCCATCACCGCCCCCGCCCAGCACCCCGGGGCATGTCCCCCCAAGTCAGACTGCAGGCTCCAGCCCCTAAGGCCTGGCTCTGACCTCCAGTCTCCAAGTTAACAAGACCTGAAAAGTTCATAAAGAGTACTTTCTGTGACAAACACATATGCCTTTCCTCCCAGGCATCATTTGAAAGAGAATAAACAGGGACGAATTTTGGGTGGGTGATTTTGTAAGGTTCAACAAAAGCCCTAAAAGTGTTCAAAATCAAATTGTGTGCATTTTCCTCTATGGAAACATCAAAGATGCAGACACTTGACAAATGATGTCCACTGCAGCCTTTTTTAAAATGGAGACAAAAAACACTCTAACAGAAAACCCAAGCATTCCATTCATTCATTCATTCATTCATTCATTCATTGTCCCTTAAGTCACAACTGATCTTCCTCCAGCCCAGTCTGACAAAGGCGTCCTGCCGCGTTCTCCCTTTGCCATCTGGGAGAATGCTACACTTCCCCAGTAGAGGGCGCTGAAGTGACCCAGCCTGGAGACCAGTGCGGTATTTAGGGTTCAATGTGGAAACCCTCAGGCCTCTGGCCCCCTCGGGCCCCACCTGCCCTACCTGAGGCCTACTGGGGGCCACTTCTGAGCAGTGCCACGCACTCAACCTTCCAGCACAGACTTACGTTATTCCCTGAGACAGTGACATCCCGGGGCAGCCAGGTGCTCTTCTGGGAGCCTCGGGGGAGACACAATGCCCGCTCTTAAACTCTCCACTCCTCCCCAGACTCCAGGCTTACTTAGCTGCCACGCCTCCTTCTTTTACCCCTTTTTAGCAGTTAGTTGGTTTCCTTAGATTAACGTTTTAATTTAAAATTAAATTTTATTTATTGCTTGACTGGGGATTGATCCCACAACCTAGGTTTGTGCCCTGACCTGAATCGAACCCACAACCTTTTGGTGTACAGACGCTCCACCCAACTGCACCACACCGACCCCGGCTTCTCTAAATTTCCCCTGTTCAAATAATGGTCCTCTATTCTGACGGCCCCTCAGTAATACACAGAGTCTTCCATATGTTCCCCAAATGAAGAAAAACTTATAGGGGTACGGTAAAGCAGGCCAATGACATGAAATACAGGCATGAAAGTTCTGGTATCGAAGCGTGTTCAATAATATGAGAACATGTCACATTGTGTGAAGTGAAAAATGTAGGGTGCAGAACAGGACTGCAGATGGCGGGGGCGCGGGGATGTCAAGTACAGCCCAGGGGACGCAGCCAATGATGTTTATATAATGAGGTATGGTGCCAGGCGGGCACTGGAAATATTGGGGGGACCACTGTTGTATAAATGTCTAATCACTGTGTTGCACACCTGAGACTAATATAGTATTGTGTGCCGATTGTAACTGGAAAATAATATTTAAACCAACAAACAAAAATGAAAGTGCTGCAGTGTGAGTCCAAACTGATGGAATATATGGTGTGTGTGTGTGTGTGTGTGTGTGTAAAAACATTGAAGGCCAGGTGGATAATCACAGGAATATCGCTCTTCACCTGCAACATGTTTAAAAAAAAAAAAAAAAGGAAAGAAAGCAGGGAACATGTCTGATACTGTGCGTATCCAGCTGCTCCACCAGCTAAAGCGACTGTTTGTGTTTCTAGGGGAGAAGGGGGGCCCCTGGTTTAACAGGAGGGGCCTGCCCAGGCTGGGGTGGGCCACATGGAGCAGGCCTTCCCCTGTGGGCCGGTTTTCTCATCTTTTTGAGGTAGAGGCTTGACTGCTGGCCCCTCTCCCTGCCATCAGTTCTAACCCAACCCCCAATTAAAGCACACGCGCAAATGTTTAAACCTGGGTTGTGTTGGGCGACTTACAGCCTGCGGTTCCCAGAACTCCACAAAGGGCTGGAGGAGAGAGCTGCACTCACAGCAAAGAAGTTCCTGCTCGCCAAAAACAGCTTTCACGGCCGCTGCAGTGGCACTGGCATCGGCAGGGACCCGAGCACACTGCCACAGCTGGGACACAGCAGCTACACGGCCTCTTCTAGGCAACGCCAACAGGCTAGGGAGGGAGAGAGAAGCGTAACCCTGCAGAGCGGAGGGCTATGGGACCAAGCTGGGTGGAAATGCCAGAGAAGCAGGAGTGACCAAGCTGGCTGGCTGGCTGCAAAGAGACAGCGTGGTGTCACATAGCATCCAGAACACACCTGCTGGGTGTGGGCCACCCAGCCCCTGGTATCAGACGGGCCTGAGTCAACCCCTGGCTTCACCACTAACAGCTTTGTCACCTGGGCACTGGGCACAGCACCTGGCACACAGCAGGTGCTCGGTGACTATTCAGTAAGTGAATGCATGCGCGGGCCAGCCCCTCTGGGCCTGTACCACTGCTACACGAAGACAGGCCCACGGAGACTGTATGTCACGAGGACTGAGCTACACTGTGCTAATAAAGCCTGTGCCCAGCCCGTGGAGAGGACCCACTGCACCACTCATGAAGAAGAGGCAGCTTTGGTGCTGGGTACCGGAAACAGGAAAGCCTGCCACACTAAGGAGGGGAAGGGAATCTCAGCTGAAGAAACTCGGGTCAGGCCATTTTGTTCCCATCAATCGGGATTCTTTGTCCTTTCTTTTCTCCACCCCCCAGCCCCCCGGCCCTGGGTCATGAATGTTTTGGTAGTCTTGGAGGCCTATGGAGCTCTTCTCTGCAAAATGTTTTGAAATGTATAAAATAAAATACATTAGCTTGCCAAGAAACTAACAATTACCCAGATACTTTAAAAGTCATATCACGGTAATATATATGCTGCTTCGGCAGCACAGGTATGAGCAAACTGTTTCTGGAGGGAAACAGGTATGTAAATATTTAGAGCACTGCAGGCCGGAACGCCTCTCTTGCAGCCACATGGCACACGGGTGTGGCTGTGCTCCCATCAACGTTATTTACAAAACCAAGTGGCAGCCCGGACTCGGCCCCCAGGCTGACCCCTGCATTAATGCACGGAATGACAAGCTATATCATAAGGTCTAATAACCACCATAACTTCCAATGCAGTATAGTGGTTTTAAATGACACTCAGTAACAGTGATAAGGGCAAAGGACTACGACTTCCACTGGTAACATCGGCACAGACACTGCTTATACGTTGTGGCTGTTGTCCCCACACGTAATTGAAGTAATGCAAAATGTACATTTTCCTACAGGTGTAACTTTCTTTCCATACACGTTCAGGGACCTTGGGTCAAAAAGTAGGTTTGCACCGTTCTTAGAAGAAAATCCAAATTCTGCTGCAGTTTCGAAGCCCTCGCCTGAAGCAGCCCTGGACACTTCCATAGCCATCCTATCTGAGCCACCTCCCACCGTGGCTCAGTGTCCCATTTCCTTGGGTTCCCTGCCACACCGAGCATATCCTGTGCTGGGGCTTTCATACTGGCTGTTCCTTTGCCTGCAGCACCAGGATCTGCCTCCTTGTTATGCTCAAGTCTTAGCTCAAATGTCACCTCTTCAGAGAGACAGTCCCTGATGCCTTACAGCGCTCTTGGCCAACGCCCACAGCTGGGCATCCAGGGCCTTGCACACAGGAACAGATGGTCCCCGAGCTGGCACAGCCCCAAGGTGAAGACCAGCACCCAGACATGACCTTGGGGAGCACAAATCCAAAGAGCAGAATGACTACCTGAGACCCAAGGGTCTAGTCTTTCCCGGGGCTCACCCAGTTGGAGGAATACAAGCCATAAGCCCTCATTTCTGAAAACCAGGTCCCCCCTGCTATCGCCTTATTTCATTTACGTCTGGTTATCTGTAAACCTGAACCAAGCCAAATCACGTTTCTGAACTGTTCTTGAATCTCTGTTCTATGGTCAGCCCAGCCCACTAAACCTCAACAGCAACACCTGCCCCACTCCGGCCCCGTGTCTTACCGCGTTACCCCCTTTATCTCCTTCGTGGCACTTACCCCATCTGAAAGTAAATACCTAGTTCACTTCTTTCATTTCCTGTCCATCTCCACAACCACAAGAACATCTGCATGCCAAGAGTGAGCGTCTTCACATTTTGTTCATCCGCTATGCTTAAGAAGGTCTGGTACAGAAAATGTGTTCGAAAGGACTTCTTGAATGAACTGAATCAAGATGTGAATCATAATTTGGCCTGAAGCAATAGCCACGGGATATGTGTAAATGAAAGCTAACTGGCCACTCGTGTCCGCAAAGGTACAAACACAGGCCTCCCATTCCCCCGCAGTGCAGACAGAGCACAGGTTTCCTTTCCTTCTCTATCCTCCAGCCTTCATTCAATCAGTGGGTATTTATTTCGCGCCTACTAGGAGGCCCAGGTATCATTCAGCATTTTCTTTTTAGAATTAAGATATATTTTCTTGTGTTCCATTATCGATCCACATTCACCAGGATGTCAAAATGGAAAAGAAGCCTACGCCACCCCCCTCTCCTAAGCCACAGAGTCAGGCTGTCCTAACTCAGCAGCCAAGTCACAGCCAGCCCCAGGCGTCGACAGCGCCTGAGCTCACAGGCTCCCAACACAGTCCAGAACCAGCCCCGAAACCCGCCACTTCCAGCCCTGACAGGAAGGGCTCTGCTCTGAGAAGGGGCCAGACAGAGGCCCTAGAAGAGCAGGGCTCCATTCTGGGAGCGGGAGCTTCCAACAGTACGCACGCACGAGAGAAAGACTGGGTAAGGGCGCTTGGACCCCACTGGGGTTCCTCCCTTCTGCCCCCTCTCCCCTCTCTCCACATACAAGGAAGGGAGTGAGAGTTTGAACAGACTTTTCCAGAGGAGTGAGCAGGGATGACAGCGGTAAGAGAGAAAATTAAACAGGCAAACCCTTGAAAGTATTAAAAACTCATCCCCTGCCTCTGAGCTTTCTCCTCCTTTTCACTGCAGCACACACACCGCACCGGGACATCCAGGCCTTGTCTCCAGAGGCTGCCCCACCAAGGGCACCCACCCTACAGGCTAAGCACCAGCAAGGCAGTGAGCGATACAAAGGTCAGTCTAATTCAACGAGGACAGCTGTGTTCCTCAAGAGCTGATCCAAATGAACTGCCTGAGAAGGCATTTCTTTTGTAGACTTAGTCTCTGCCTACATTGTGCGTGGGCCTAGGCGGATACAACCACTTTGGAAAGCCGTTGGACAATAGCTAGTAAAGTTTTTCCTATTTTAAGTGAATGGCAGTGCCTTTAAAATTTTACTTTTTTGACAGTGCCTTTAATTGAGAGAGGCAATTCGAACATGTATTTTTTAAAATAATAATTCACAAGCTTTGGTATTTTATTTACTGACATTTTAAAAGATTTTACTTATTTATTTTTAGAGAGAGGGGAAGGGAGGGAGAAAGAGAAGGCAAGAAACACTGATGGGTGGCCTCTTGTATACATCAAACCCACAACCCAGGCAGGTGCCCTAACCAGGAACAGAACTGGTAACCTTTTGGTTTGTGGAATGACACCCAATCAACTGAGCCACACCAGTCAGGGCTCAAGCTTTGGCATCTTAAATGTCACTTGTTACACATCTCCTAACTAATCACACCATTTCAGAATGCTGCGATACCGCTGTTGGTAAGTGACCAAGTTGGGCCAAAGGTGATTTTGATTGTTTAAAACAGGAAGCTAGTTAGTGGCCCAGCAGAGAGCTGGGACTCAGAGGTTCTGCCTCCTCTGAAGCACCTTCATTAGGGGATGCCGGCAGGAAACCTGTATAATGAGGTAGACAGGACAATGTCAGGTTATGGATGACCTTGACTTTAAACACAGCTGAAAGCCAAGGATGAGAATCCTGCAGAGGAGGCAACAGCCTCTGCATTCTGTTCCAGAGAAACTGTCCAGCGGGGCCACGTGAGTACATGTCCAAGGTATGCATGACAGCACTTATTATTCGTCATGCCCAGGCTGGGCACACACCTGCTTATCGGCGGGACAATGGATAAACCAACTGTTCTTTCCTCATGCCCTGGGGCGTTACACATAATCCATCTGAAGATGTAACTTGGAATGAAAAACTAAATTATAAAATGTTACCTACAGTATGATAGCGATGATTTAAATGAAGTACTCTCTATATTATTCATGAATACCACACATAGGTAGAAAAGCTATCAAATATTCATGAGAATACTATACATCCATTTCAGGCAAACATTTGCTTCTGGGGAGGAAGAAATAAGTAGAAGGAGAGGAGAAATGATCCAGTCGGATTTCAGCTGGCCTTGCACGCTGTTGAAGACATGATCTAAAGCACCAGGCCGAACATCAGCACCTACCAACCCACAGATGACTGTGTACGGGGATGTCACTTTCACCATTGTTTGTTCTTTTTTTTATATGCTTGAAATATTTCATGATTAAAACATTTTAAACTACTACTCAAATGAATTCTGCTTTCAAAAACAGGATCACCAGTGCAAAACTCATCTGTCTGAATCCAAAGCAGCGGTTGGCGGTCTTACATCTGTGAATTACTTGGTAATGAGGGAACAATTAACGATAAACATATATTTAAAACCCATGTGCTGACTATAAATTAGCCTTGCACAATCCCACTCTTCTTTCCCCGCCAACAGTTACATTCTTAAAACAACCAAAATGAAGTCTTTTTTTAAAAAAGTGCCTATTAGTCAAGGCAGTGGTTTTCAAATAATGGAGTTCTTTTGTTCTACAGAGGAAAAAAAATTCCTCAGATGATGCCTCAGATTCTAAAATAGACAAAGCGGTATTGTATTAATATGAATATGTTTTATGGGCTTAGGCTTGTAAATATATAGTTTATTAAAATAATCAGCAGCAATAATGAGGCCTCCTAGTAACCTAAAAACTCCCCATCTGGTAGAAGGGGTCATTACAACAACATAACAAGCTCCTACATTCACTCCGGTCTTGCGCCTTGCTATCTTACTCCATGTGGAGAAATCTGGAAACGTTTGCACCGTGCAGCGGCTTTCAGTCGCTGCTGTGTAACAAAGGGCCACCACCCAGGGAGCTTAGAACAGCACAAAGGTGCAGCGTCACGGTTTCTATGGGTCAGGGGTCCGGCAGGTTCAGCTGGGCCCTCTGCTCAGGGTCTCACAGGGCTGACAGCACGATGTCAGGTGGCTGCCTCCTTATGCAAAGGCCTCTTCCAAGTTCATTCCAGTTTGCCGGCAAATCCATTTCCTGTGGTCATAGGTGACTAAGACCCCTCTTCCCGCGTTATCTTAGTGAGCCACCGACCAGGGACCCCCTCGGCTCTTCACTCTGTAGCCTATTCCACAACTTGGCGATCTCCTTGTTCTTGAGACCAATGGAAGGACAGCATCTCTTCCCTGCTCCTCCTTGTTTTCAAAGGCCCACCTGATTAACTCAGGCCCCCCAGGAGAGACCTCCTTTCATTAACCCAAGGTCAACCTGAACTGCATCTGCAAACCCCTTGGCCATACAATGCGACAGGGTCACAGGAGTGATATTCCACAACAGCCACAGGTCCAGACCACCCTCAAGGGGAGAGGGTGACGACCTGTGAGACCACCTGGACCCGCCCACCACACGGGGCATGTCGCTGTCACAGGTGACTATTTTAGCAGCTTATCTTGAAATCTTATTCGTTTCTCCAGATGCTTGGAAAGGTATCATTTAAAATACTTTTTCTTGGTGAAGGAATTAAACGAAGGAAAGAACCATCACAGACACAGACAATGATGTGTCAGGGGGAAGGGGGTGGGGGAGGTAGAAGAAGGTAAAGGGGGGATAAGTGGTGATGGAGGTAAAAATACAACACCATACACAGATGATGCATTACAGAACTGTACATCTGAAACCTATGTAATTTTATTAACCAATATCACCCCAATAAATTCAATTAAGAAATAAAAATAAAACAGTTTCTTTTTCTAAATTAGTATACCTAATATCTAATCTTAACTTTCATTCCTTATCATGAATATTGGAAGTCAGGCAGAAAGCACCCAAAAATTATAGAAAGAACAAAATCAGGTTTTCCCCCGTGTTTGGACACCTGACATGCTCCCAAGCCAGGAAGCCTGAACTCTCTCCGTGGTGCAGTATGAGCCAGTGCACAGGTGCCACAGCAGGGAACTTGCTGAAATAATTTAGCTGGAGTGTGTGGCCCCGTGCCCGATTTAAAGTAAAACTGTGCAATCTTCCCAGTCAATGACACGTTCGTAAGAAGTGTAAATATATGCACAGAAACGGAGGACAGGAAATGCTTTGTGTTTAAGCATTTCAGGTCGACTGCTTTGAGCCAATGCAGCCTGGCGACGTAAGTTAGTAATAATGAAGCTGTGAGAACAGTTCACGGTGACTTTTCATTCATGTTTAAAGAGTTCAAAATAATGTTTTAAAAGGTCGTGTAAATCAAATACGTCTGCAGTTCCTGACCCACCTGTAAAACTGCCTGAAATGGAACTGTCTTCACAGTAATATGGAGGAGCTCAGTTTCACTTCCAGAGCTGTCCCTCGGACGCTGTGGGGCCTAAAGCCTCAAAACCCCTTAAGGCACCTGTGAACCCTAAATGCTTAAATGAAACCGCCCATAAAAGTGGCTGGACCCTCAGTCAAGGGCGGCCGCACCAGCCTGGGGGACCCGGGTGTCTTTGACTCATCAGTCAACTTCCACTGATGTTTCATGGGGAGAGAGGGAAGGAATGAGCACATTAGCATTATTGTGAAAAGAAAACAAAAGCAAAAGAAGGGGGGCAATTAATCTAAATGTCTAAACAAAAAGACATGATTTAAAACTTGAGTCGAACACTTTTCAGCCACTGAGGAAGTCTGACAGAAGAGTAGGAAATATGACTTATTGAGACGTGCCCACAGGCTAAGAGCCTGGCAGAGGGTTTTGCCTGCGTTATCCTATTTAATCTTCATCATGCAAGGAAGTAGTCAGAGTACATTAATGAACCTATTAAGATGCCCGCTGTGTATTAATTAATATGTAAGTTATAAAAGAATGCATATGCTATAATCCCATTTTACAAAACTAAATGCACACCCCAACTCAAATACACTAAAATGTGTATATACTAAAATGTCAGTGGTTTTCTCTGAGAAGTGAGATCCTGGTAATTAACAGTATTTTGCCTTTCGGCTTTTTTCTGTCTCCAACGTGCTTAATCTGTGTGTGGAAATTTTTTTAATGAAATTTGAGATTTCATATCTACTTAGGAGCAGCAGGTACTATGGGGAAAAAAAGGATGTTTTATATAAGTTGCATTAAATTAGTGAGGTGGTACCTCATTTTTTTTTTTGTATCTAAAAATCTGAACCTAACTACAGCACTTGAAAGTCTCAAGTTGCAAGAGAGAGAGAGCCTCTGAATGTAGAGGAAGAGAAAGAATAGTAGATGAACAGAGGAAGAGAAATGTTTTAAACGGTGGCCAATAATCCAATAAAGATACTAATGAGGGAAGATGGACTGAAAGAAAAAGGAAGTCACAGACAAAAAAAAAAAAAAAGAAAAGTCAGGAAGAAAAAGGGGCACAGGCAAAGGAAAAATAAACATCAGGGAGCCAGAGAATGGGAGGAAAAAATACCTTTTAGGAGGAAGCTATGTCTTCCTCTTCATTTCTAAATGAAATGGAACATCTTAAATGAGATCGCAATGAATCACCTTTAAAGTATTTTCTGTTTTTCTGTATTTTTCCCCTGTAAAAGGGAGACATGAATGACGAGTGTGCTGAGAGCCAAGGTCGCCCTGACCCGTGCCAGCCCCAGAGACTTGGGAGGACTTCATTAACCTGCCAGGCCTTTCTCCTTGGTCTCAGCACCAAGCACAAAGCCTGTCTTTGAAAAAATGAAGAGTAGGTACTGGGTTACAAGTGCCATGGACGGTACCAAAACACTCACTTTTATTTTTCAACTCCAATCTGCAGGAATGGTAAAGGAAATGAACCAATTTCCCCCAAAGTTGGACTCAAACAAAGAAAGCGTGAATAGCAGCGGGCCTCATAAACACCCTCTAAGTGACCGTGAGCCCCTCCTCAGTTCCCACAGCCATCCTCCTGGCTCCACACCCTGCCCAAGCGGAAGCCAGCGATCCCTCCTCCTCCTGCATCCTTCGTCACTATGAAAACCTGTCTACCTTGGGCTCTAGGTCTAAGGATGGACACTTGCTTCCATTTTGCTTCCTCTAGCTTTTCTTCTTCCTCTTAGCTTACAAAGTTGAGACCTAGCAGAAGTAAAAGACACAAAACAGTAAGCCTATGGACAGCTTTTCCCGGAAAGAGAAAGGTAAAGGTTGGTTTAATTAAAAATCCCCAAAGCTCTTTGCCACTCCTCGCATGGAGAGGAGGGGCCCATGTCCTCTCCCCTCGACCCAGGGCAGGCTGTGACTGCTTCCAGGGGGAGCACTGCAGAAGGTTCTGCGGAACTTCTCAGGTGAGGTCATAAAGCACAGGGCCCTTCTGCTTGGTTCTTCTGGAGCACAGGTCTCAGGGAGCTTCTTGGACCCCTGGCACTGTGCGGGGAGGATGCCCTAGTCGCATGGAAAGGACACATGTGGGCACTCCGGTGGACAGTCTCAGCTGAACCCAGGAGTCAGACATAGCAGGGAAGAAGCTTCCAAGGGGTTCCGCCCCAGGAACGCCTGTGTCTGCCCAGTGGAGACCCCAGACCTCATCAAGCAGGGACTAGTCGCCACTCACACTTTGCAGGGTCCAAACACCTGCCCACAGGATCGGGGGCAGAACTCACCATCTCCACTGACAGTGGGTTTTGTTTGTTTGTTACTAAGTCGGGGGCTTGTTTTAACGCAACAATAGAGAACTGGAACAATGGAGATCAAAAAATGACCACACAAGAGCTATTACTGTAACTTAACTCTGAGCACTGTGGAAAAAAGAGTGGGTAACCTAGAACCCAACGTCACCAAAATGTCACATCCAGACAACGGCTGCAGTTTCTCTGCCTTTCCTGAGACGTGCGTCTCCTTCCTCAGCTCCGTCTCCGGTCTTTCCACCAAACTGCCTCACTTTCTCTTGTTTCTCCTTCTCCTTCTGGTCTTTGTTCTGCCCTTGGGTCACTGGCTTACTGTCATAGTGGGTATTCATTCTTTCATCAAACAAAAATACTTACTGAGCATTGTCTAATATTTATTGGGAGAACAAAAGTAAGGAGATCTAACTTTGTCTGTGGCCTTGTAGAGCAAAAGGTATAAAAAATATTCTTCGAACTGTGGATCGTAACCATTAGCAGTCAGGATTTCATCCTCAGGGATCCCAGCAAATATTTTCAAGCCATAAAACAAGCGAGAAAACAATAGACTAAAAATAACGACAACAAATAGGCATTCCAATTAGGATGGTGACTATTGTCTCACAAATCTTTGATGTTAACTTTGGCACACACACAGGATATATATATATAGTGTCTCCATCTTAAAACTTTGAGAAATACTCTAATAGCTACTCACAAATAACCATAAAAAACATGAAGGGATTGTGTTTAGGAAATTTGTAATTAACTTTCTAGCTTTGGAACACTTTATAAGAATCACAGAGTCGCCCTCTGAGCTAGTCTCTTCTAATAACAGGGTTTCCACTGTTTACTGTTGTTAGTTGTGTTTAGAGGGAGTGTTCTGGAGTCTCTGGGGCCGTTTTCCATAAACACGTGGAGCACGCAGAGGAAGCCCGGGGGTCACTCATTCTGCATCTGAGTTTACACGGGTCAGCGGTTCAGGAGCAGAGTCCATCTAGCCCCTGGTTTAATGGCTGAACTGGAGAGCATGGAATTATCATGACCCCTGGCATTTATCTTTGCCTACAATTCTGGACATAGGCGTACCTTCCCAAACCCAAGCCAGGGAGCCTAAGCAAAAAAAAAAAAAAAAAAAAAAAAAGTCAGCTGCCTGTGTAATCGTGGCACGCAGCCCCTTTCCAGCAGTCCGTGGTTAAATAACATGTCATAAAACCCACCAACCTCTGAGTAATACTGGTGGCAGGCGGTACCTCGTCTCTCCTGCACCCTCTCACTTCTGTGACTCAACCTAGAATGTCGTTTTTTCCCTCCATCCTAAAATAAGCACACACTCTTCCAAGTTAGGGAGAGCACCAAGTGACTTCAAATGAGAGCTCCCATCCAATTCCCAAACTCTAATTAGAAAACTCTGAAACCACCCCCAAAATGTTTTTAGAGTAGACATCAGAGAGTCTACTGCCAATTCAGTTTGAGTCACTAAGATCAAAGCCACTCGGATAGAGATGGGGTGACAGCCCCTTAGAAGGAAACAGCGGGCTGAAGGCCAGGGCTGAGTAACTCCGGAGGCATGTGTGTGCTTGTGTGCATCTCAGTGTCCACCAGATGGGCTGGGTGGACTGTGAAAGAGCTGAGGGAACCCCAAAGCAGCCTCCATCATTCTGTCCCAAACAATGTCTCGGGAACTGGACACCCTGGGGTGGCATGTGGCTACCACCCTGCCCTTAGCTCAGTGCCTGCCTTTGTCTTCAATAACCGAGCTGGGAAAAATCCAGTATGTTCTTAAAAGAAATGTTAAACATTTTTTGGTTCCTGATTTGAAGAAACTAAAAACATAAGGTCTAGAGCAGGGGTCCCCAACATCTAGGCCAGGACTGGTCCTGGTCCAGGCCTGTCGGGACCCAGGCCTCACAGCAGGAGGAAAGCTTGAATGTAATGTGCTGGAATCATCCCCAAACCATGCCCCCTCCCCAGTCCGTGGAAGAACTGTCTTCCATGAAACCGGGCTCTGGGGCCTGAAAGGTTTGGGACCGCTGGTCTAGAGGATGATAAGAAAACAGTCTTGGCTGACCTGTGGCAAGCTGCTACAGACTGAACGTTTGTGTGACCCCAAGTTCATTTATTAAGTTTTAAGTGCACAATGATGGGGTATGAGGGGGTGGGGCCTTTGGGAGGCAACTAGGTTGTGGGAGTGGAGCCCTCATGAACGGGACCCACACTCTGATCGAAGATCCCTCTACCCTTCCGCCTGGAAAGGGCCCAGGGACAAGATGGTCATTTATGAACCCTGATGCAGCCCTCACCAGACACTGGATCAGCCAGCACCTTCTGCACCTTGGACTTCCAGCCTCCGGAATGGTGAGAAATAACTCTGTAGTTCTGTTGCTTATAAGCCACTCGGTCCATGGTATTTTGTCACAGTATCCCAAAAGGACTGAGACCCAAGCAAACACAAGAGGACAAATGTCAAAGCATTTTTCCCGTTGGTTAAAATTCTTGCTCCAGCCCCTGTTGTCAGTGGCTCGCTCCCCCCACCTGTACATGTAATTCTGACGGGAATGAGTTGCATGCAGTTGTTCCTTGGTTATTGGAAAATGTGTCCCCACAGTGGAGTGTGACTATCGAAAATGTCTCTTCATTTAATTAAAAAAAAAGAGAGCGAGAGAGAGAGCGAGCGTAGGAGGTTGGGGAGAGAATGCCAACAAGGTTTCTAAGTCATTGCCCACGGCTTCCTTCTTGGAAACTCGAAAGTCTGTATTTAAGCCCAGGATTCTCTCTGCTCTTCTGTGACTGCCGCGACCACTGAGCAACTGCCTGAAATAAAACACTGGGGGTGGGTGGGCCACATGAAAATTCATGGATCCCACAGGGTGGAAGAAAGTAAAACTCACTTTCTCAGACCTGAGCGATCACGTAATTTGAGGAAAATGACTCTCACAACTACAGTTGGGTTCACGGAGGTGGTTATTTACTGCAGTGAAAATAAAAAGGATAATGCTGACTCAGATACTGTATTACAGTTTATCTGCGTAACGGCGATTTCTCTGTATAATATAAGGGACCAAAAGGTCTCTTACTTTTCCTTCCCAATCGCTATTGCTGTGAGCTGGAGATAAATTCCTACAGCTCACCAAGTTCTCAGAGAGACACCATTTATTTTAAATAGGGAGTACTCATATCCATGGGACTGGGTTTGTGTATCATTTTATGAAATCTCATGAAGCTTTACAAAATTTTAGTTGGCATCCAGCGCAGTACAGATATTATGTGTGTGTGTATAAGTCTGTATGTGTGTATATGTGTTTATTTTGAAAGAGATAACCAGTGTGGGAGATTGAAAGCCAACTGAAACTTTCTAACACTGATTTAAGACTCTCTTCAAGAGGAGCATTAAGATTATTTATTCAGTCTACAATTCCCCCACTGTTAGGAATATGAAGGGTACGTGCATTTTCTGGAAAGGAAAGGAACCAACATCCTGCATAGTGTCTCCTACAACCAATTGCACTTTTTACCTTGCAAAGGGAACCGCATTTCATCAAATCAACACACAATCCTCCAACACCTATACAGTGTGTTAAAGAACCATGTTAGACACTGGAGAGGCCCAGAGGTGGAGACACAGTTTTTTATGGTGAGGCACTTGGGATCCAGCTGATGGGAAAATACAAATTAGTTCACGAATAGTTAAACAACTGTTCAAGGCCACAGTAAAGAGCCGGGTCCTAATTAGCTAAAAAAAAAAAAAAAAAAAAAAGAAAGAAAGAAAAAGGAACTTAGAATAAACTAAAGAAACAGTAATTCCTGTAGCAGCAGAGAGAAAGGGAAGAGTTTTAGATGTGGACTGAATTAAGAAACTCATCTCCAAAACTGGGGTTAAAATGATCTCAGGTGAGTAGCCAAGGGTTCTTCCATCTTAAACCATGTCAGATAGTAGGGAGAGGAGGGTCAGCCGTCCTGAAATGACGGATCTTTCACTCACAGTGACGGCTGCCAGTGCGTGTTTGCTGCTAAGGCTCGTTTCCCTGGAACAAGGACATGTCATCTCATGTCTTTATCCCCAACACCTAATCTAGTACCTGAAACATAGTGGGGAGGTGCTGAATTCCAGGTGTAGCTACCCTGGGGAGACAGAACAAGATCTATTTGGAAAACACTAAGGCAGTTTGTCTAAAGTTAGATGAACAAGAGAAAGACAGCAAGATTCAAAATGTAGATTGGGACTAGACACTAAAGATGCACCTGCGTGGCCGACGAGTCAGTAAGAACCCACAGGGTGGGTTTTCATCGTGTGCAGGAACGGAGGGGAAAGAGCCAGAGGCTCCTGTCACTGGTAGTGGGGGGTGTTCAAAGGTGGCACTGCAGTCACTCACGCGTGTGGAAGAGGCAAAACCCCAGCCTTGACCCGCGGACTCTCAGTGTCTAGATTGGAGGCTGTGATCCACATTTAATCTGAGAGCTGCCGCTTTGGAAGATGGAAATAATGCTGGTGGAAATGACACAGCTTTATCGTCTAAAAAATACAGCACAACCAGGCCAGGTAGCACTGACCTGATACACCAAGGCCATGGGTTCGATACCTGGTCAGGGCACATGCAAGACTGAACCAATGAATGCACGAGTAAGTGGAACAACAAATCTGTCTCTCCCTCCCCTCCACCTTTTTCTCTCTTCCTCTTTCTCTCAAAAAAAAAAAACAAAACCAAAACCCCAAATGAAAACTACAGCATGACACAACTCTAGAAACATGCTAAAATCATTGTATTGTACACTGTAATTGGGTAGAGTTTATGGTGCAAATCTCAATAGATGTGTTTTTAAAAATAAAGCAGAAGAGCTTGTATCTTACCTAAAGGATTTTTTCATGTGTACTGAATGGGTCCAAAAATACAGTGTCAGAGTGTAAACCTCATTGACTCAAAAATCTTATTCCCAATAATCTTTTCAAACATGACCGCCATCCATCATCAATCGGTACCGACCTAGCCCGCCTCTAGACTGACAACTGTCTGATGAGAACTATGTCTTATCTTACTCACCTCAGCACATATTAAACTATAAAATCTGAGCAAATCAATCCCCTCCTTGCACCCTTACGCCTCAATCTACAGAAAACTATTACAGATGTTTCTCTACTCTTTTATCTATGAATGTTAGGTAGAAAACTGTTAAATTCTAAATTAGGAGTGTCCAAAAAGGAAGTTAAAATTGGATATGATAATAAGGTAACTATGTATCAACATTGTATCAGGCTGTGCACATCAACAAATTTATCAAGAATACATCACTGTGGAAATAAAAGAAATAAGTAGTATTCTTCAATTGCAAGGCATCATAGTCACCCTTCACCAGGATCTCAACGAGGTTCGGTTTTTGAAGGCAGACATTCCAAGAAGATTCTTATCTGGGTCCATCTGCTACCCAGCATTTGAGTCAATCTCTACGCATGTTTCACAATACCCTTGCATTCTGCTCCTCTCCACACTGAACTGTTTTCTGATCGTTTCTGGCATAGATTCTAACACTCTTCCGATGTGATGCATTCAAACTAATCACAGGGGGCCAGTCTACAGTCCAAATCTTTATGGTCAGGTTGAGCTTAACACCCTCTGAAGGCTTCCCAACACTCTCAGGATCAAGTTCAAAATCCTGAACATGGCCTTATGAGGCCTGCAAAACTGGGGCTTATGCCAAACTCTCCAGCCTTACATCTTGCCCATGTTTAGGGCCTCCCCCAATCTTTCTTCTTAGATCTCTGCTTAAGTGTCACATTGCTCCAGGCTAAATTAGGTCTGGACAATCCCATTTGTCCTTTGTGGCACTTCCAGTTGTAACTGGTTAATTTGGGATCAGTACCAATTTATCCTTCTCCTCCTCTGGACTTTGAGGATGGGGCTCCACAGGAACCAGGCACACGTGGGAAGTCAATGCAAATTTGCTGTATTGACTCCATGCGTTCTCGGCTTTTTCCTCCTGGCATGACTACTTCTTCTTGACAGCCCTGCATGACAAGGTGGAAGAGCCAGGCCACTCAGCCTGTCCAGCAGAGCCCAGTGCCTCCCAAAGGCTGGTGACAGGCATCCCAGGTAGCCAACAGGGCTTGGAACATCCACCAGTCACAAGTCAGAGAAGAAAGAGTTCAGCAACCAGGCATAGGTGAACTCGGAGTCTTTAACAGAGGAGACAGCAGGAGGCAGGATGTGAAAGAGGCAAGGCAGTGGGCAGAGGGGCTGCCCGAGAGAAAGGCCTGGAGTCAGGAACCCCAGAAAAGCTGAATGGACAGAGCAAGGTGAGAAGCAGGACCATTTTCCTCCACCCATTCCTGCCTGCTGAGACCCAGTTCTGGCAGTGCGGGCCCAGGCCCACAGGTGGCAGCCCATTCTGCCCATACCTGGCTGGGGGGGCGCTTTGCTGAGGCAGCCACAGAGGGTTCTGCTGGGCAAATGCAGAAGCTCCCGCCAGTCCCAGCACGTACCTGAGTGAGGAAACTCACAGCATTCTGGGGCTCGTATGAAAATGCCCATCCTGCCGAGAGCTCTTTGATCAAGAGTCACTAAGACCTGTGTAGGTGGCCCAGTTGGCAACCTCTGGTCCCAGTTAACTGTGGAGGCAGGAGGGAAGGGACACACAGCACCAGGCCCTGGAGCCGCCCCTCCTAGGAGCCAGGCGCAGGGCCACTCCCTCGGAGAAGACACGCCTCAGCTCGCATGGGATTTCGTTTAGTGGTGGTGGTTTGAGGGGGGGTTGTGTATGTGTTTATGTGTGTGTGTGTGCATGCCTGCACACATGTGTTATTTTTTTCAAGGGAGAACACGTTCCAAACATGCCTGCCTTAAAACACTTAACATATAACTCTTGTATTTATTCTTCTTAATCCCCCATTGTAATGATTTTTAGTGATTATCAAACATGTTTGACCCCAAGCCAAGGTCAAAACTAATACCATTCACACATGGCATGTGAGTGTACATGCAGCAAAGATTTCAGAAAATGACATGCGTAGTATACTCTGATCTTTTCCTACTCAGTTTTAGTCCATTTTAATGCTCTTTCATCCTACCCAATTGATTTTATACCCGTTAATAAGTGATGATCTGCAATTTGAAAAAAAACTATTACCTCTAGTTTATCGTATAACTATCATTTGAAAACAATTTTACACTTTCCACATTATACTCAAAGTAGAAGAAAAATCCCCTTTTCACCGTAATATCCCAGACCCCACAATGTTTTAGCCACATTTTGAATATGAACCGAGGTGACCTGAAAGGCCTTGGGCTGGGGGACACCCAGAGCAAACACAGGCAGATGCAGCTAAAGCAACGGGCAGTAGGCAGCCTGGGTCTGTCACACTAAAGAGCGTGTTTAAAATGAAAACACGCAGGTATCGATTCCAACTGTTTTCATGACAGTGCTCCTGAGACAGCCACATGACCCCCCTCTGCTCATTTAGTGTAGCCACCAACAGAGACACGAATTCCTGTGTCATTTGCCGCAGCTGAGAAGGGACATGCACAGTGTCTGCAGTACGCTGAGCTTCCCACAAAGCAATGGAACCAGTTCCCCGTCCAAATGGAGAGGAGGTTCTGCTGCAGATGTGCACCCTTTGGGGAACTTCTACGCCACATCACTTGGTTTGGCAACACTGATCAACCTGGGTTAATGGGTCAAAGGTGTGTATAGAATGGAATGATTTTGGGGGGACCAAGCGGTGGTCGAATGAGGACCATTCACAGAGGACAGACACCAGGGAGGTAACAGGATGGAACGATCGATGTCCATCCCCGGCACCAAGCACTGGGGTGCCCCCCAGTTGTGGTACGGTCCTGCAGGACTGAACCCTTTCTGGGTAGAATCCCAGAAAGTCCTGCGGGTCCCACAGCACAGCCCAGAGTGCAGGACATGGCTCCAGAGTCAGACTTCCCAGGTCCAACTCCGCTGTGACTTACCCCACTGAGCCTCAGTGGTGTCCTCTGTCAAGGGGAGCGGGTAACAACAAAGCCTGTCTCCCAGGCTGAATTCAAACACCGCCCACAGTCCATGGGACGCACGCACGCAGCTGGGACCTGTCCCACGGCATGTCTCCCACAGAAGATCGGGGCAGTTGTCACCATCCGCCAAGTCACTCCCCAGCCGGCCTGCCAACGTGCCTGCAGCCCACAGGAAGAGCTGCCTCTGAGTGAATGCATTTCCCACTAGTCTCTCAGGATCCAAGTTCAGTTAGCTTTCTCTGGGACCCTTCTGGATCCCACTTCTCTTCTGTACAGTAGGCCCCTGCCCCTATCCATTCCAAGGCCCCCCAGTGGATGCCTGAAACCAAGGATAGTACCAAACCCCATATACACTATATTTACTCCTATACATACACATCTATAATATAATATAATTTATAAATTGGGCATGGTAAGAGATTAATAACAATAACTAATACTAAAATATACAATATACTACAATTACGAGTTATGCGAAGGTAGTTGCGCTCTCTCTCAGCAAAATACCCTTTTTCACAAGGATAAATTCAGTCATTTTTACCATAGATCCTAGAACCTCGCCATATGATTTTTCCCTTCCCTTACTAAGCTGAGAACTTTCACCTTTCACTTAAAGGAAGCACTTTCCCACTGGCAGGTCTGAATTGCCAGCATCACTGTGCCTTGGGGCCATTATTCAGTAAAGTAAGGGTTATTTGAGCTTAATAAGCACTATCCTGAGACAGTCGACCTGATAACCAAGGTGGCTGCTAGGTGACTAACGGGCGGAGAGCGTGGACTGAGGGGTGAATCACGTCCCAGGTGGGAAAGCGTGGGACTGCATGAGACTTCATCATGCTTCTCAGAACCGCACGCAAATTAATACTTATGAATCGTTTATCTCTGGAATTTTCCATTTAACATTTTCAGACCGTGGTTGACCACGGCAACTGAAGCCAAGGGTAAAGGCGGTCTACGGTTCAGTTCCTTCCTCTCTTTCCTCACTTGCGCCTGACTAGACCTTGAGACACGTGAGTGTGGAGGATGGAACATACTCATCTCACCAAGCTCTCCGGAGAGCCCAGTGCTCATGGCGTGGTAGATGGACTGAGTTCCATGTGGCTGAGCAGTCTCCTGACCTGGTGGGAAACGCCAGCTCCAAAGGGTACACCACCTGCATCTGCCCCGGGATTCTGGGAAGCTCAGGGCCTGCCTGAGAACCCAGAACACCTAGGAAGCGGGAGCCGCATAGGAAGGAACGCTAATCAAACAACTCTACTTCCATCCTGAAGGTTCCTGGTGCCAGGTTTGCAGGGAGGGCCTGGATGAGGCATGATCACCTCCATTATTACAAAATAAGAATTTATCAAAATCAGATGCTGCCAAGGTAGATAGATCCCTATATTTCATAACTTATAAAGTAGGTCTTAGAGGAAGGAAAACAAGTACCATTCTGAAATCGTGGTAAGACTTCAATTGTCCACAATGCCCAGTCTCCTAGACATCCCCCACCATGCCCCATGCTTTCTGGGTATCTACCTCCCTCCTACTTAGAATTAGTGATGACAAGACAGCAGTCCTGTCTGCTTATAAAGACTGGCCACAGTGCAACCACACTCCCTTAGACAATTCTACAATCCACCCTGAAGGCCAATGAAAACGGACTTGCTGGTCCCTAGTGAGTGGAAGACTACCTGCGACATGCAACTTCCCCCAAGTTATCCTCTTAAGGAATAAGGAAGCCACAGACTGAAGCTGGTAACCAAGGCTCACAGGCTGTAACTTCCTGTGTTTCTTTTCTTGAGGCAATTACTGTCAGAACCACTGGCTTGGTGTCAGCGAAGACAGGGCAGCACGCATCAGTCAGGGCCTGGGCAGCGGGCGGGGGCATAGCTAGGCGGTGGCACAGAAGACACTGGAGGCAGACCCACTTGGGTCCAGCCCCGGCCTGACCACTGCCCCGCCGAATGGCCTGAACACATTGCTGCCTCGTCACTCTTTGTCTCCGTCCCTCATGGTGAAATGGAGGTGATGGTACCAGCATCGTGAGGCTGGAATGAAGATAGTGAACTCGAATGCATATTACTTCTGTTCAGAAGGCACATTCCACTGGAACATTTGACGTGTACACACAATTCACACAAATAAACAAGTGAGACTCCATCAAAGTAAAAGCCTTCTGCACAGCAGAGGAAAACACCCACAGAATGAAAAAGCAAGCGACGGAATGGGAGAGAGTATTTACAAACCATACACCTGATAAGAACTCACACAATTCAATACCAAAAAACCAGACATTCCAATTTAAAAATGGGCAAAAGAGCTACATGGACATTTTTCCAAAGAAGATGCAGACGGCCAATGAGCACACGAAAAGATGCTCAAGATCATTAATCATCAGGAAAATGCAGATTAAATCCACAATGAGAGCTCATCTCACACCTGTGAGGATGGTTATTACCAGAAAAGAAGGCGGGGGGAGTGTTGGTGTGGCGAGGATGTAGAAAAGAAGAGAATTCTCACACACTGATTGATGGAAATCTAAATGGGTGCAGCCACGATGGAAAACAGCATGAAAGTTCTTCATAAAACCATAAACAGAACTGGTATAGTGATCCAGAAACCCCACTTTCTGGGTTTATATATGCAAAGGAAATAAAAACAGGTTATCAAAGAGATATATGCGCTGCCGTGCTCACTGCAGCATTGACAAGGGCCAAGTGTCTGCCTGTAGATGGATGAGTAAGAAAATGTGGTCTGAAGACACACAATGGAATATAATTCAGCCACGAGAAAGAAGGAACTCCTGCCATTTGCAGCCACATGGGTGAGCCTGGGGGGGCATTATGCCACATGAGATAAGTCAGACAGAGAAAGACAAATACAACGACATCATATCACTTCTATGTGGAATCTTGAAAAAGAAGTCAGACACGGAAACAGAGTAGAAAAGTGGTTTCCAGGGGCTGGGGGCCTGGGGCAAAGAGTGAGAGGCTGGGAAAAATGGCACCAAGTTTTCAGCTACAAGGTGGATGAGGACTGAGGACCTAATGTAAAATACGGTGGTTGTGGTGGATCCCAGCATATTCTACAGCTGAAATCTGCTGAGCAAGTAGAACTCCAATGTTCTCACCAAATAAACAAGCAAGCGAGGTGACGGATGTGTTAATTAAGTAGATGGGAGAACCCTTTCACAATGTCCATATATCCAACTACCATGACGTACATTTAAATATCTTATAATGTCATTTGTCAATGATACCTCGATAAAGCTAAAAACTACACCGGCGACTTTTCATTCTCTCTCCTCCCCTCTCTCAGATAATAACCCTGTGATATGAAAGGTTCTGGGGCAGAATTTGAACTTATAAACAGCAGGATCTTAACTTTCTCTAAGGCATTCTGCTTAGCGCTGCTCAGCCCCACATTTTCCCCACCACACTGAAAATACGAAGTTAATGGCCCCATAAGCCAATGAAGGCTGTCACAGAAAATGGGCCTGGATAACATGAGGGGAGTAGGGAGGTGCCTCCCTGAGAAACTCCAGTGCCCACCCATCAGTCACCAAATGCGTTCGCTTGCCTGGCCTGGAGCGCTTTCCTTCTCTGAAATGACAGGTCCTATTTTATCTCTGGCCGAGGAAGGGAGACCACCTCATACACAAGGGAGAATCAGTAACTAAGAACATGCACAGGTTTCAAAAATTAGTCACCAGTTACCATGGTAATGCAAATATTACCTAACAACTCACTGGGCTGTAAGTAACCCAGATGATGCTAAACACACTACTTTAAACAGGGAGGATGGGCTCCGATTTTAGGAATACTTGCAAGGAGCTAGACAGACCTCAAGGCAGACTGAAGGCAGCTGAGGTGTGCTGCTGTGGACCCCAGGTTCAAGGTCCCTCTCCCACCCTGTGTGTATTCAGTCCTGTGTTGTCCACACACACAGCCACCAGAGGAAGAGGCATGACATCGTATTTATGAGCAAAAGGCTCCGATCAGGAAGACGAGTCTCCTCATTGCCCAGCTCCTCATAAGAGAATGATGCCTGCTGCTGCCCACTGAGGAGGAACAGAATGGAGAGCAGACTCAGGGGGTGGTCCCTTTTAAACTCAGCATGAAGAACGTTCTCAAGCAAAACAAGAGTTCCCAGAAAATGATGAGGGTACCCAATAAAATACTCATGTTCCCACTGTTCTGAGTAGTTTAAATTTTCTGAGTCTCTATTAAATTCCATGAGAACAAAAGCATAAATATCATACAAATTTTTTAATGATTCCAAGAATCAGCCACGCGCACACACTCCTAAGTCAATCTGAGAGCCTCACGTCTGTGCACGGTGCACAGTGTCTCCTGCACATGGAGCCTGTCCCTTCAGAAAAGTGGCCCAGAGCAGCCGTCCTCCAAGTGGTCCCGGGTGTCCTGCTCCAAATTCCATGAGGGCTCTTCCAATGCACCACCACCCTAGGCCATATCCAGGGCTGCTCACGCTGAGTCGCTGGGGCTGGGGCCTAACAATCTGTATTTTTAAAAGGTTCTCTCTGCAATGCTTCGGCTCGCTAGTCTGAGAATCCCGTCAGAGGAATCTCCCAACAAGGGTGGCCGAAGACAGGCCAGCAACCGGGGACCCGAGCCAGTAGAGATTAACCAACAGCAGGGCTATCGGTGACTCAGTGGCTTTCGGACCACGACCCAGAGTAAAAATCCAGCACAAACACATGTATTACATATCTGTGTGTATAACACAAGTATTTCACAAACTACACAGGTGATACACTCCGACTTACTCTATTTATTACATCCCAAATTTTAATACTAGTACAACTTACTAAGTTGATTTCACTGTCCAATAACTGGTGATGCCTGAAACCCCTATTATAACTTGTAGTGTCCTATAATTTTATCACTTAATAATTTTTACACTTTTTCATATTATCACTGAAATAGTAGAAAACCATCCGATCTTTCCCAGTAATACCCCAGAAGCCACAATAGTTTAGTTGCCTTTAAAAGGTGAACCGAGTTGAAATGAGACAGTCTTCTGCTTCAGGATATCAGCAGCGATACATTTAACTGCTACGATTGAACTTTATTTCCTCTTTAATCTTACAAAGACTAGCATGCAGATCATATAAGGGTAGGATAAAAGAAATGAAAATATTAAGAAAAATGACGCAAGGAGACAATAAGGACAGAAAACTAAGTGTGGAATGAATAAAAATAAAAACAACGAACAAGTGAAATGAACAACGGGGGCCAGGGAATCTGGCCCTCTCGTTAACCCTAGCATGCTGGCTCTCTGGGTGACGAGGAAGACGCGACGGGTTGTGAAAATGCCAGTGTCCAGCGGGGAAGAACCAAGCAATTTCCGGAAGCATTTCTAGGCTGTGGCTATCCTCCCTACGGACTGGACTGAAGGTCCCCCAGCCCCACACACATGCTCCTCAAGGTAGAGTGACCAGTCACAGTGAGCACAAGACCCCTGCTCCTGCATCCACCTTCTACCAACACCTGATTCCAGGATAAACTTGGCAGTAACACAGCCAGGGGCCTGAGGTCGTCTCACTGTCCCTCCTCCCAGGGCATTCTGTATTTACCTCTGTCCCCGCACTGACCCCCTCCTTGTGATGGAAACTGTTCACAGGGCTGTCTGTCTGCTCCCCCCCCCCCCCCCCGGCCGGCCCTGCCAGGCTGTAAGTTGCACGAGGCCAGGATTGGCTGCTTTGCATTGCGGTGACTGCTCCATGAAACTGAGCTGAACACTGAACTCCTCCAGAAATCCCACAAGGGGACAGTGACGGCAGCCCAAGAGCTGGACTTGGTTCTTGATTCCCTCATTTACTGCCCCTGTGGTTTGACCGAGCCACTGGACCCTAAGGGTTCAGTTTCTCATCTGTCACCCCCAAGCCAATATTGTTTATATCACAGGCTGGTCTTGGAAAGAAACCAACAAACAGATGTTAAGGTGCCTGGCGGTCCACTTCCTGGCATCCGGGAGGTTCTGCATAAATGTTTGTTTTCCCTTCTCTGATCAGGGAACTTGAAGACATTGATCCCCCTCGATACCAGGGTCCCCACAGTCTCCCCAACTCCCTCCTTCTCCTCCAAGCTTCCCAAAGCAGAAAAGTCATCCAGGAAGAAAGCAGGGCCCCTCAAAACCACAGAACGCTCAGTGCCTGCCCAACGCCACCTTTGAAAAGATTTCTTGTCATTGTTTCAACTACTTTACAAGGACTTAGACATTGCTTTGCGGGGCGGGGGGGGGGGGGGGGGGGGGAGAAGTGTCTGAGAAAGGGAGCTAGATTGTCCTTAAGTATCACAGGAACGCTTTAACCAAGCAGTAAGACAGATAATTAGAAAGTTCGAAGGCAAGTGCAGCTGCTAAAAGAGGGCCCAGACACATATCTGGTCTTCACTCTCAGGTGGGCTAAGTGCCCCCTGGTTGCCACTGAAGCCGTGGTTCTTTGTTTGCAGGCTCCACTCCCATGAAGGGACCACGCAAAACTTAGGCCAGCACGTGACATCTGGGCAGATGGCACGTCAGACACGTTTTAACTTCCTTGAGGGCAAGTATCCCAGATTAAGTCATGGGCTTGGCCTACCTTTTCCGTGATGTAGAAGTTAGAACTATCAGCATGCTGCAGGGCGTAATATTCATGGTTGACAAGGGACCACCTTAAAATAGAAGCAGAGACCAATCAGAAAAGCAGTAAGTGGACATTTCCATTTTCAGGACTTGATGGCCTTAGATGAATTAAGCATTCCGTGTTTGGGACTGGGCCAGGACTCAACAAACCACACCATGTAGTTTCCAAGCCAAAATGTCATTAGCCCACCTTTTACCCTAAGACCATTATTTCACAGGTGGATTGTCTAGGTCTCATTCCAGCCTATTGCTCACCTGTAAGCATTTCATCTGTATGGCTTTGGGGCAGGGGTGGTATTTAAATATAAGGTTACATTCCTCCCTATTTTGAAGGAGTGGAGCAGAGAGGGAAAAGCAAGGCAATGAATAAATTTAAATTTTCCATAATTGTCACATTTCAATTATCTCTGCATTCTCCAATCTCCAAGCACTGTGCTTGCTGCATACTGGAACATTCTCGTCAAGTATCCCAGGTCTTAAATTCCAAGTAATCCTCTAGTCACAGTTCTGCTTTAAAATTTAAAATAAGGATGCAATTTCCGTCTGTGTTTCGGCAAGGCTAAGTGGGAAGCCATCTTTGTTGTGATGTCCACGTGGCAGGAGAGTGACCCACCGACTTGTCTTTTAAATTATTTCATCTTCGATAGGGACTAGAATGGTCCTCCCAAATCACACCAAATGAAGTGAGCTTTTAACCTCAGGAACTTTAGACAGTTCCCTGCTGAGAAGGGGGAACAAAGACAGCTTTTCCTCAAGATAAATAAAGCCCATCCCAGTGTGCACACACCTGCCAGTTCACACTTTCTCCTCTTTGAGGGCACCGATAATTTTTTTTGGTGGAAAAGGGCATGCAAATCTTAAACAGCAATTCCTGTTGTCTTGGGGCAGGTCAAGGAGTGACTTAGGGATGGGACCTGACAATCGCACGGGAATATTTTAGTTGCCTCTCGAGTTGTGAGCTGTGAACACCTCCAGTGAATCCCCAGGAACAACACTTACCCGTCGCAGACTTCCTTTATTATTGCAGACAGCGGTTTTTTCTGCAAAATGGCAAAAAAAGGAAATACTGTTAGTTTCATTTCATCATTTTAAATTTTTAAAAAAGGAGAAGAAGGCTGGTAAAAAGATATCTAAGCAAGGAGACTTTCCCTTTGCTATTCTTAGTCGTTCTCTACGACTGTTGTTTTTCTCCAGGCGATAATCTACCAGCCGTTGCCACCAAATATATTGATGATTTATTACCCTGGTGGTACTTTTTTCTATACTTAATTTTATTAGTTGAACAAAATATACATCATTTGTAACTTAGATGCATTGAAATCGGGATGGAGTCACAGCTTCGATCAAAGATTCCCGAGGCAACGAAAGCTGCCAGGGCCCAGCAACAACCAGAATTCCTCGGGAGCACTCGAGGCGGGCACGCAGCAGTCGGGCTGCATGCAAACAAGCAGGGACTTGGGATGGCTTTTTGAGAACTCATTGCAAATGCCCTATGAGGTATTGTGAAACTTTTCCTACAGAGTGCAAAGAATTTTTTTCCATAACCTTGGCGCTGACAAATGCCAATCACGCAGCAACTGGAGCTGGGCATACTCATGTAATGGGACCAGGACAGCATGTGCCCTGGTGTCAACTGGCTGTGACTACAGCTGCACTCAGGCCTCACAGCCACAGCTGTGCTCTGCCCGCCTCCAGACAGCAGGAATGCGGCGGATAGGCACCCACAGCTTGCCTGGTGACCTTGGAACAGACCCTCCAGCTTTAGAGGCAAACAGACCCTCTCTGTCTCCTGGGGTGGACAGTAGTGTGTCAACCAAAAGAATAACCAAAAAAAAAAAAAAGCAGGGAAGAGAAATCAAAGAAATATACAGGTGGTCCAGGATTTTCAGACACACCAGGATAAACTGTCTGTGTTTAAGTATGCGAAGCAGTATGGGGAAAGGACATCTGAGTTCCAAGCAGGACCGGTTCCAATCCTGGCTCGTCAGCTTGTCTGCAGAGGCACCTAAAATGTCCTGCATTTGCTGAGCCTCAACTAGTTTATCTGTAAAATGGGCACAGGACCTACCCACTCTGAGGCTGCTATAACAATTCAATTCAACTCAATTAGAATTAATACAAAGGGCAAAAGACCCAAGGAAGGGGTAGGGCTCCGGCTTCCCTGCCTCCCGTGTCACTAGAAGAGCTTTGCTTTATCTTGCATCTCTGTCCTTGGACACAAAGCTGCCATATCTGTGCTCCTGGGGAACTCAGAACTGCGGGCCTTGCTACGGCCCTCTCGTCCCTGCTCACAGCTCCGACCCGGGCCTCGATGGTCCCGCAACAACTTCCTCCCACTGGAGGTCTGGCCTCTATGGCTGAGTGTGCAAAACAATGTCTGCTGACAACTGTGAACGCAATAGGGGAAGAGTGTCCGGGAATTGGGGAGTGGAAAGATGGTGGGGTCCTCTTGCCATCCTGAGTTGGTCTCCTTCAGAACAAGATTAGAAATGGGGATTGGGTTGTACTATGCAGTAAGGTACATGTCACAAAAGTCCAAGGCCTTTGCAAACACTTACCTATTGTTTATAGCTTTAGCTGTAGGTGAAGAGGCAAGCCAAATGAGAAAAGAAATTTAGGAACAAAACTTTTCTCACAAGACAAGGATTTTGCCCTTTCGGCTGCCAGAACCCTCTCTAGGTTATCAGTATTTCATGAGGGCCTATCATGAGTCTCTGAGGCCCCCGATCTTACTTCTTGCACCCTCAAAACTGAAACATAAGTAACAGGGCTGGAGCTCAGCCTTAAATGACATCAAAACAACAGATCAGGCCAAGAAAGTATTGCTATTGAGGTAGGAAAAGGCTCCTAAAATAACACCTCCCAGAATTTGACTTCCTAGTTGAGGTCTCTTAGGGGAACTTCTTGGTTTTGAATTCAAGTCGGATTCATAGATTCAGAATCAGGTTTGAAAAGACAGAAGTCTATGAACTTCTAGAACTATCACGTCCAGGACACTCTGAAGCTGGATCTATGAAAGGAGTAAAGACCATGAAGAACAAAGCTTGAAGATTTAATAGAGAAAGATTAAAGAAAAACTCAGGCCACAGAGGAAGAGGAATCACAGTTAACTCAACATGATACATCCATAATGTAGCCTCAGCTATGGAAAGGCTGACATGAAGGACGAGGCTGGTCCCACGGCCCACTTCCTACACCTGCCCCCTCCGCTCTTCTGCCTGTTCCAACGAAGCATTAGCCCCCAGCTCCCGAAGCTAATGTGGTGACTTTCACAGTTCTCATCTCCCTTCATCCATCCATCTTACTTGACACTATTACTACTACTTTCTTTTTGGCACTCTTTCCAGAGCTTCTGTTGTATTTCCTTCATTTTCCTATGCTTATAACCAATAACCCTTCAACAAAATCCAAGAGATCCTTCATGGCTTCTCTTTTACTTCTAGCCTCCGAGCTCCCTGCCCTGTTCTTGCATCTTCTGCTTTTACTGAATCGGTTAGTTCCTCTTTCTCTTCAACTGCCCTAAATCTATTCTGGTCCCAAACACTTTCTTATTAAATATAGCATTTAACTCTTCTTCAGGCATCTTGTTTAAACATACAAACAAAACTTGTCACTCTCACCATTCCCTACCCATCAATCTACCCCCAAATTAGCATGCCCCAAAGCTCCCCCACACCCACCATGACTTTTCCCTTTGTTGTAACTCCACTGCCACCCAGGACCATCATTACCTTTATTTCTGTCACCTCCTGGTCTAATTTATTACAAGGTTGTGTAGCATTTTCCTCTGTGATGTTCATGTTATTACTTCCCACTTCCTAACTATTCTTCTAAAATCCTGACACTCCTCACTCCGGCTCCTGCTATCAGATGAATTGTCGCCCAATCCGGTCACCCTTAATTCTGCTTCCCGGCCCCAGTGACTTGTCTAAGTACCTGCCCATCATGGCTAACTACCTGCCAGGAATGTCCAATCAAAGGCTCCACTGGCACATCAAACTCCAATTCCCACCTTCCATTACTTCCTACCTTTGGTAGTTCCTCCTTGTACGTTTCTAGAGAACCTGTCTTCTTCTCTTTATTCTGTGATAATTGTGTGCCCAAGACACTGAGTCCCGTCCTTACTTCCTCCACACCCTCCCTCTCCTGTATCCTTCCCAGAACTCATTCCCGCTAAGAATTCTCAGGATGCCATCGCCAGACCCGTGCAAATGAGTCTTCACACCTCCAAGGTTCTTCCTTTCCAATCTCCACCTTAACTATAATCAGACAGAATTAGAATTTCCCCTCAAACTTGTCTCATGTCATTCTTTCCATTATCCTCCATAGATCCCCAGTGACCATCACCTACACAGTACACAGCCCTTAGCTCGTCATCCGGGCCTTTCCCAATCTGGACTCAAGCAATTAAACTTCTACTGATGCTATACATGTTCCCATGCTTCTAAATTAGTTGGTGATTCACCAAATATATACATATATCCTCCGCACTTCCACTTTGTTGAAATGTCCCTTTCTTCTTTCTGTCCCATCTCTAACAATGAACTCTACCTACCATTCATATCCATGCCAAAGCCACCTCCTCTAAGCACATGCCCCCAGTCTCCTGGAAGAGAGACCACGCCCTCTTGGCACAAGTACTCCTGAGGACTTCTGGACCATTCATACCTTCTTGTCCCTGTGAACACGGCATCTTAATGCATCATGGTAATCTCCTTTGCTCAGTACTAGTTTCCATAGTGCATAGGGAGCTAGCTAGTAGGATCTAAGAGAGACTCCACACACTTCTCTTAAATGGGAAATCCACACACTAACTTTCCTTTGGAAAAACGAAAAGCGAACTCTTTGGAAGGCGAGCCTGCACTCATCAGCACACCAGGCCCCACTTGCTCCCACGTCTGCCCCTGCTGGGTGGCTGGACGCAGCTGCTGGCTCCAAACTCATGGACCTGTGAGGCTGTCAATCCTGACCGCACTGACCCCTCCCGAGAGAGTCACGTGGTTCACAGCCTGGAAGAGCACTGGGCCACACAGCTGATGAAGAGTGGAATGCAACAGGTGATAAAACAGAGAGCAATCAGGCGATTGTCACTGTCCCTTAACAAGACCACACAGGTGACCCGCACAACTTCCCTGAACAGGGACTGAACAGCATACTGCAAACAGAAAACACTCTTCTGGGGTCGCTGCCCGTGCGCAGCCCTCAGTGTGACAGCATCTCCGTGACTGACTTCAACTCCAAGCCAAACACCAGCTCTGCTGGGTTTTAGTCCCGCCCCACTTGTTCAGGTTACATGAGACGCTTCTGCCCCTCTGCCCGGTTCTCAAAGATGCAGAAGCAGAGTGACAGGGCATCACCTTGAGAGCTTTCTGCAGAGCCGCTGAATAACGTGCCTTTCACTTCATCTGGGAGAAAAACAGACCAGAAGAAAAGAAAATTCAGTCTAAAAGGATGAAAACTTTTTTTTTTCCCCTGTAACTCCGTAAGTCATAAAGGCACTAAAAATAAAATTCTATAATCTATTTGACTATAGCTGGATTTAGAATATTGAGGCTAAAGTATTTTAAAGGCCCAAGTATGTTTTCCTAGCTTATAAAAATTATAACTAAATTCCTTAAGCTTCTTCCTTTGAAGGTCAAGACTACCTTCTTGAACTCACAGTAAGCCGAGATGGGAAAAGCAGGAATGTTTTTAAAGATAACCCGGAGGGTCGGCAGGCAGGCAGGCCCCGGATTTCCACGTGCAGGGGTCAGGGACTGTGTGCACGAAGGACCCAGAACACACTTTTGTCCCTGTTCCCTTTAGCAACAAGCAGTGAGGTCATCTCACAGCCCACAGAAGTATTTCTTCACTTTATGAGATTCTGGGAAAATCTCAGTGTTTGGCAGAAATATTTTTATTTGTCAAGCAGAGTATGCATTTCCATATGCATCATTGGCAAAGTACCACCATGTGCCACAGTTGCATCCAAGGCGCAGCTATTTTGTTGTTGTTTTGAGGGATTCCTTCCTCCCTTTTTATTTTAACTCATCATTCTCCAAAACAATTCCTTTATTTAACTTAGTCCATGAAAAGCAGTAAGTCTAGAAAGCAAACATTTCCTATATAAAAAGCTTTGTGTATCCACTCTTCATAAAATAAGCTAGACTCCCGAGAATACTCAAATTCGCCAGCAATTCATTTTTCATCTGCGACAACACACCCTCTTCTCTCTATTCCTGAGAGTGGGTGTTCGCCCTTGGCTTTCCTGCCTGTGCCCCCACCCCTGACCTTCATGCATGCTTGGTCTCACACATTCCTGAATCTGCCCCTTTCATACTGACCCTTCCTCTCAGGTCTGGTCCTGCATTCCCAATAATCCCTGCGTGAATCCTTGTGGATGCCCTGCCTCCCCTTCAAGCTCAACATTCCACCCTCTTCCTTATAAAACAGCTCCGCCTCTTGCCTCCCTTTTATCTGTTCAATAAAAAAATTGGTCACTCTCCCACCCAAAGCACGTGGTTCCTTTAAGGCATGAGAGACCAGAATGCCAAGCAGAAGCATCCTTGGGAGCCCCTGGTTGTTTACTTAGGAAGTGGCAGAGCAGCCCCGCTGGCCTTGCAGCTCCCTGTCCGGGGATGGCCCAGCTGTCATCCCCCATCAGTGCCCACCCTCCTCGCCCCCACGCCTGTCATGCCTCTGATGAACTCAGTTCTTACGCAAACACCTGCTCCTGTCTGTTGGCTGAGGCACCTGGCTTGGGGACTTCACCCAGCCCACATGCTCACCTTGGAGCTCTCAAGTCCACACTGCCCCACTTCCGCCTTGACACAGGCCTGTGAGGCTGGCCACCTCCATCCGAGGTGACCACAGGCCTGTTAGGAACTCCAGGGTGTAGGCTGCAGTTCTCGCTGCTGACATCACTTCTCAGGCCCATGGAGGTCCTAAATGGACATCACCCCACAAAGAAAGCCTGGCTTCATGGACAGCTTGTTCATTGACAATGTTTTTAATGACATACTGGGGGGGGGGGGATGATGCTTAGGAGGTGACAATAAGGGAATGGACACCAGAAAAGCACTAAGAATGCTGAGTTTTTGTCAACTACTGGCTTTTCTCTATCTTTCCTCAACTATGAGCTCTTGAACAACTTGGGAAACTGACTCCCTGGGACTGAACCTGGACGTCCGCAGGCCCTGAATTTGCAACCTCGGCCAATCACTCCTCCTGACGAGGCGGCACCTTCTCTGCTGAGACGAAGGGCCATATGTTGCATGCTGTGGCGCAGGGAGGACTGGCCACACAGGCCAGGCCCTCGAATGAGAACCTGGTCCCCAGCAAGGCACTGGGCAGAGGTTGCCTATGAATAGGGAGTACCATTTGGATGTGTGTGGGCACATTTTTCAAAAGTTGGCTGAAAAAGTTAAATGAATAAGCATCCAGTTCCTCCTTCTTGCTTGACTCCAATCCCCCCAGCTGCCTTTGGCACTTGTCTTGTCCTGGTCTTTATTCTTCAACTCATTATCCTTTCTTGTGCCAACTAGACTAGACCCACTTGGGAGGCAGAGACCACCCCCTGCCACCTCCTAGGTTAGTGGCTGCTAGGCCCCCACAAGGCAAGCAATTCAAGAATAGTGTTTGATTAAGAACACAGTTCCTTTCTCAGACTTTGTTCTTCTTTTCCTCTCTCCTGGTCTCTTTCCACTGCCCCTGAAGCTCAGGGAGGGGCTGAGGACAGAATACAGCAGGCAGAAGGCCGATGCGACGCCCACTCACCATGCCGCACCGGCCCTTCCACCGACTGCACCTCACAGCCCTTTGCCTGCAGAACAATGTTCCACAAAGACCGAACGTGTCTGGTCCTCCTCTGTGAAAAAGGTTTCCTCCCGTGCTTTAAAAGAATGTGACACATGCCTTATTCTGACACTCAGAGGGGGTACGGCACAGCGCTGGAACTTGACTTTGCTTTTAGACATGGAAACTCATTGAACATATTCTGCACAGCAGTTATGAGTGATGTTGGCCCAGAAAGAAAAAAAGAAAAAAGCCACATCAGGCCACCTCCGGGAAGGGATACATACGTTGACTACGATTTAGCCTAGGCTGTGACTTGAGGCAACGTTACTGTATGATAACCCAGGCAGTCCCGGGAGGTGCCTCCTGACACTGTGTCGATGTCACCAGGCATTTTATGACAGCCTTACTCTCCCTTCAGTGCACCCTGTGAGTACTTCCCATGCTTCTGAGCCTTCGACCTCTATCCGGGGGAATCTGTTGTGTTCCAAGAGCTGTGTTTGCATATTCTGTTTTCCTAATAGAGGCCTCAACGATTGGAAAGCTAATGAGAAAACCACACTTTCCTGAGGCAAATTTAGCTGGTTCTTGGAAAGTAAGTATTTTGACAACAGCTCCAAATGTGAATCACTGACACAAGACTCGGGCGATTGTCAGAAATGATGAAGGGTCTCCCAGCTACAGCTCCAAAGTAGTCAAGCTATGGAATGAGTTAATTTTAAAAACTGAAAGGTGACAGGCTATGCCACTTTTTTCTTGACAAATGACGATTCATTTCAAAATGGTTTACTAAAAATCACTTGTTTCAAGCCTCATGAAACTAATTAATATTAGACTTTAGCAAGATAAAGTGCAATCTTTGTGTCGTCAAAATCACTGGACTGTGTAAATGAGCAAAGATCTAAGCCCCATGTATTCGGGCAGCGATTTTCATTTTTAAAACATGTAACATCTGACTAGGTAGTGAGGGGCACCGACCTCTTCTCCCTTAGGCTGTCCAATAAAATGACAACTGCCAACACAACAATAGCCATCAGGTGTGAATGAATCACAATTACACCTATTTTTTGGCAGATCGGCAAAAAGTGTATTTGTTGGTTTGCCGCAGAATTTTAGTAATTAATTTATGTATGCCATGAGATGAAAAAGGTTGAAAATGGCTATGTTAGTAGAATAAAGACAAATAGACATACCTTGCTCTTTTTGGTGTAGATATACTTCTACTCAGTAAAAATGGTATTTCCCTTCAGTAGAAGGGAAGGTGCCATTTTAGAGAAAATGACAAAAATAATGGACATGAACAGTATGAGAATAAAGCACTTCTGATATCAGTTATCCTTTATGAATCTTCTTTCTAGTCCTTAACTATTTAATATTGTTCCAGTATCAGCATTGTCAGGGTTATCAGGAAGGAAATTTTATCCTCAAATTTCAATATCTTTGGTAGCTACAGCAACCAATTTCCTCCTTCCCATATTCCCTCTCGACCTGCCTGAATACCAGTTTTTTCCAAGAAGTGCTCCCAGATGACTCTGCACTGGCTGACATGCCATTTTACTCCACCCCACCCTTTTAATCAAGTGTCCTTTTCCATGTGGAAATGACTAATTCACACTGTGAATTAATTCAGATCTCGTGGTCTGCTTCCCTTCACTCATGCGAAATAGTCTACTTATTTGTGTTTAACTCGTATGTGGGAGGTTAACCACATGTATGCACGTGGCTTAAAAATAAACTGTCACACTGGCTCAGTAGTCTAAAAAATGACTGTAGACGCTGACAGGCAGGGTGTCATCAGAGCAGACGCGTAGATAGGAGAAAGGCTGATAAGCAAATTAGGGCTCAGGTTAATTTAAACACACGACCACGGTGGTGTATCAACTGCAAAGCAGCTGAGCTGGGAGTAAGGCAGCAATCAAAAGAATGCTGAGAGGAACTGGTGGAATGGGGAGTATTGGGAAGTGAGTTTACAATTGAATTGAGTTCTTGCCCTTATGCTCCTTGTCTCTCTTGGCCATGTAGTTGGGTTACTTGGTTGTGATGCATGTAATAATGCCAATTCGTCCTTCTTTCTTGAGAGGTAATGGATATGTTGAGATGTCTGCCAGCAAGTAGTGGAGGGACATTGGCTTCCAAGTCTCAAATGTCTATCCCCACGGGTGTGATGATGGCAACCTGAGGCTGAGCCACAGTCTTGAAGAATAGAACAGGCTCTTCTGGAAGGGCCTGGAACATGCACTTTCTCAAAACTCCCCTACCTTTGACATATCATTAACCCAGACCTTTATCATCTCCTACCACTTGGCCAGCCCTTCTGATGATAATAATAATGATAATAATAATAGTAATAGATATTAGTTATTGAGTGGCTACCATGTATCCATTACTAAGTGTATTTCACAAATGCGAAAACTGTATGAGGATCTCAAGATGTCAGGCAACTTTCTCAAAGCCTCCACACATGTGACGAAGCCAGGATTTGAACCCAGAGCTGTACAATCTCAGAATCCTTGCTCTTTAACCCTACCTCAGCTCCGTAGTCCTGGTAACCACAAACAAAAAGTCCTAGGACCCAGAGCTAACACCGGCAGGGCAGGTGCTGGAATTCTGGGTATCTTGGTTGCTGGCACATAGTGAGTTCTTGATAAACGCTACTCAAAGCTCAGTGTTTTAGCACTACCAGGAGAACAGATGATCCTGCCTCATGCATTATCCACATAAATTATGAGGAAATGCTACGTTAGCATTGCAACTTTTGACACCTAGTGGGAGAACTCTCTCTTCCTTCTCACTTTTGATGCTCACCTCCAGCCCTAACATCTCTGCAGTTCCCTTCTGTCTCAGGTCATTCTAACTTCAAACTTACACTGTACCCCAAACTCCCCTTCCCAACTTTGAACTTTATTCATCTTCTAGTTGGTCAGAAAATATGCTTGCAACCAACATTCCTTCATTCCTGCCCTTCTTATTACTGTGTGTGTTTCCGTCCTGCTGAGCTGATTCCAAGGGGGCTCCTTAAACCTCCTTCTTTATTCTGCCTGTGGGCACAGAGAAGCAATTCAAACCTGGTGCCATTTGGATCACTTCGGGCACTTTTGGTCGGAGGCACATAAATCCAAGTGCATGGCTAAATGGATGTTCCCGCGGCATATGGAGGAATTGACAATGTCATAAGGATGAATGAGAGATGTGGCTAAAAGGGCAAGCTAGAGGCACAAATGTCTACATCCTATGGGCAAAAAAGTAAATAAATAAAGAGAAAGAACTCATAGACATGGACAACAGTGTGGTGATTCCAGTGGGCTGGGGGGTGCATAGAGGTGGAAGAGGATACGGGGGGCATAAACCATATGGAAAAAATACAATAAAAATATCCCCCAAAATATCTCAATCCTATGGACAACATCTGGCGATTTGGACGCCTCACAGGTTTTTAAGCAGGAGCACGGCACAAGCAAGTGCGTTTTCTAATAATAGGTGATCACATGGAGGCCCAGAGACCAGTTAGGTGGACAAATTGGCCAGCATACCAAAACCCAAAGGAAAATGTAAAGGAGGTCCAACCACAGATGTGTCTGCCTGTCTTTCTGGACCCATCTGACAGGCTTCCACGAGGAATGCAAGTCCACCTAAATGTGCCTCCCCCACTTTTTTCTCTCTCAGTGGCTGGCAGTCACCACGGGCCCAGTTGTTCATACAAGAAATCTTGGAATCATCTTTAATGTTTCCTTCTGCTTGAATGGAGGGGAATCGTCAATTCCTGTCAATTTTATCTTCTCGAATGTCTTAACAAGGCACACACTTCACTTCTCTCTGTCTCCCCCTCCCCACCTTGGCCATCACATGACTATCTCTTGCCTGGGCTGCAGCACCAGCTGTCTAACGAATCTCTCTGGATTTCATCTCTCGCAAAGCACTTCCTAAACTCTCATCTTCTGAAAGTACAACATCCCATTCCTGTGTTTCCATTCCTTTATCTTTGTGGCTGTGCTCTGGATAAACTCCTCACTTTCTTCCCCCAAGTTCTAGAGTCTCTCTCTCTTTAGCCAAACCCACTCTAGAGTGACTCTGCCTATGTGTTCGTTTTTATTTTTCTGTTGTGGTTTTATTGTTTTTTATATCGTGTGGACTATATGTATACTTTTCATCTTCAAGGTTTCTTTTTTTCTCTTTTTTTTAATTTTTATTTTTATTCTGTTACAATGGTCTAATTGGTGCTTTTCACACTCAATTGTTCTTAATGGACAGCCACCTACTTTGGGTTCCCAGTCTCCTGTGTGTGTAGACGCTATTTTCTCTCTTTCAAAGTTCCCCCTTTGAGGCTATTGTATTTTTAGGCCCTCCTTTGCCCTCTACGATCCTCCAGAGAGAACAGGGCCAGCCACAGCAGCAGCAGACACGGTAGGAGGGACTAGACACGGGCAAGTTTTCGAAGGTAACTTATCGGACAGAAAAGCCGAGGGAGAGGAAGGCATATAGTCTCAGTGCCCACAGACTGGCGTATGTTCACATCTGGCACAACAAGGGACACAGGAAGAGAAGCAAAACTGCCCGGGTTTAGGGGAGGAAGGAACCACGCGGGGTGTTCGAGTACGGTGAATTTGAGGTGCGAGGGCCATCCAGATGGGCAAGGCAAACAGGAAGATAGGCAGTTACTTATGTGGGTCAGGAGGTCACGAAAAGAGTGACAGCCGGAATTAGGAGCACTTCAGAGTGAAGGGGCTGAGGATGCACGCACATCACCACCCCCCCGTCCCACAGCTACGACGCCTCTGTGAGCATTTTGAAATTTGACACAGCGTCTTCCAAAGTCTTTTGGTTGTCTTCTGACTGCGGATGGCTTTCATGGAAGGACAAAAATAGGCCTTTGTGATGTTGATTCACAAACTGTAGTAATATACGGGGTCCAACACAAATAACACCCCCTTTTAATTACATAAAATCTCTTATTACAAAATCACAAGCATGTAATTCTGTAACAAAACAACGCCACACTCGAGCACATCCTCTGACATTTTAGGTGAAATGTTCCAACTGCTGTCCATCTCATGCAAGACACTCACGTACCCAGCAAGCACGCCCAGTGGCGTCACTTCGGCCAGACCCTGCCTTTAGAATGCAGGGTAGCAACAAGGGAAGGGACGCTCCTGTGCCCAGCTGCTCCCTTGCATGGTCACATGTAATCGTCTACATCCCTTGGCAGGAAAAGTACAAACATCACCCGCCTCACTCACTCACCATTCACTATGAGTTCGCTGTGTCCCAGGCCCAGTGCCAGGCACTGGGAAGATGCTGGGTGCTTGCAGAACATCCCTCAGTGAGTGAGTGAAGCCACATAGGACATTACAGTGCATATAACAAGGGCTTTCATCGAGTCTGAGGAGTCAGAAAAGACCCTCTCTAAGGACCTCCCATCTCATCGGGGAAGGAGAATGAACAGGAAGATGGATGAGGGCGGTAATTTCCAATTCAGACAAAATCACATTTGCCAAGGCTCCGAGAAGTGTGCTTTCATAAAGGTAAGAAGTCACCCATATAGACAACATAGATACAGGGGGTGGGGAAAGCCTCCGGGATGCACGTAGTCTAGGGCTCGGGAGAGCAGGGCCCCAGTCACCGCAGCAAGGAAGGCTGGACTTCATTCTAAGCACATGGGAGAGCCATGGGAGGGCGCTTTAGATGGGGAGGATGCATTGGAGAAAAGGCAAGAGGCTGACAAGGAGGCCAGTGGGGCTGCTCCTGGGGCCAGCTGGCGGAAGTCAGTTAGAGCAGGGGCAGTGAGGGCAGAGAAAGGTGGACAGAATCAAGACCCATTCAGGAAGCAGACTCGACAGGACTTGCTGTTTGAAGGATTGTGAGAGACGGGGTGGGGGATATCAAGCACAATCGTGGTGCCATTGACTACAGGGCCCACGGATCCATTTGAGGGAAATCTACAAAGAGGAACAAAGGAAAGCACATGTTTTATTTCCCTCAGGATGCTCACACTTCCTGAGTACTGGGCACATTGCACAGGTCTGAATCCCCTAGAGAGAGGCACAAGCCTTTGTCTGGGGACCCAGAATCCTTCTGCATGCGAAAATCTAGGCATTTCTATACCCCGCCACACATGGCCAGTTGACCTACCAGGCAAATGAAGTTCAAAGGGTGACATGCACAGAATGTTCTAGAATGTGAGATGCCTTAGTCAGCAAATCTGAAGAACACACAGTTGGGGAAGGGCCCTGTCATGAATTACCCAATGTACTCTTCATAAGAGAATTGGGGAAGGGAACCAGATGGGAGAGGATGTCACCCCCTGCTACCTAGAAAGCAAACCAAAATCCTTGGTTCATTTTCAGAAGGAAAAGCAGCAGGCTAGAATTCATTCCTGCTAAGTTAAACGGCGATCTCGGGTGAGGGGAAAAATATATTTCCATTCTTTCTCTTCCAAAGCATGGCAAACTTTAAGATTTCGTGAGATGATATAGACCCCATCACACAAAGGGAGAGTAGGGGAGAGAGAGCTGAGACCAAAAAGGGAAGTAGCCCAGTCACTTATTTCAAAGGAAGTTTAAGAAATAGCTTTTACAATACCCAACTTAAAAGATGCAAACATCAGATGAGAGATGACACCTCCTGTCTCAACATCACTCTTCCTTGCAATGACAGCACGCAGCGTTGAAGCAAGGCCGCACTGGCTTCGTTACCCCTTTCTCACAAAAGGAACTCTTGAAGGTGCCGTGTTCATGCTTGTTGTAAAGTAAGGAAAAGCGGGTGTGGGGGGGTATTATCTGGACCATGTGACAGCTGGAGCACTCACTGAAACCTACTGTGAATATCAGGTTTACAGAATGTCACAATGTGAGACTTCCAAGTCTGGGTCCAAGTGCATCAGTACCTCCAGCAAGGGAGCCAGATAAAAGCAGGGGTCCCCAGGCCTCGCCGTGCACCTACAAATGACCTTCTCTGTCTAATACGTTTCATCCGTGATTCTGATGCAGAACCAAGCCTGGGAGCCACTGATCTAATCCAACAGGGGGAAATCTGTCCACCGGCCAGGGGACATCGGCCATGCCTGGAGACATTTTTGGTTGTCACAACCGGGGAAGCAAATGCCGCTGGCATCCAAAGGGTAAAGGTCAAACCCTACCATGCACAGGATGGGCCTCGCAAGTGAGAATTATCCAGTCCAAAATGTCAAGAGTGCCGAGGCCGAGAAACCCTGATGTAATCCACCCACTCCGGCGAGGACAGGCCAGGAAAATCACGTGACTTTTCATTTCCACAGTGCGACGTTGGAACCTTACTTTCCAGAAGTACAGCCTTGTTTTCTTGATTCTATGGAATGTTTAAAATTATAATAGTAACCATTTTTAAACATACCAGTTCCGTGGTATGGAGTGCATTCATACCGTGTGTTTTATGTTATCTTACAGGCTGGAATTCAACTCTGTTTATGTGGAGCTCACTGTCATTTTCCTTTACCAGACTCTCGATATTTAAATGGGGAATTATGGGTTTTTAGGCTTCAATGCATTGAAGGGAAGGTCTGTATGATTGGTTCCAGTCTTGCTGGAAAACTAAGAAGCTTGTTCTATTCTGTGTACCACTCTGAATAAATCACAACTGGCTCCTAATAGTTACCATTACTAAGCAGAGCGCTGAGTGATTATCTCACTGAAGCCCCGCAGTGCCAGAAAGGAAGTAGGGACAGCGCCAATTCTTCTCATAAAGCAGGGGGCTTGTCCCCACTCACCCAGCACTTAGGTAGCAGCCCAGATCTGGAGTCCAAGTCAGTCCACTCGCAGTCCATAGCCACAGGCACCACGCCAAAGGGCCTCTCCCCGTGTGCGGTCCCCCAGGCACCCGCCTGGCGAGGTTCCGTCTCATTTCAGGTAGGCTCTTTCTGCAACAACCCCAACTACTCGCATTTTCCCGAAGTGTTCTTTGCTTCCGGGACACACCGTGTCCCTGGGAGTCCCGTTGCCAGTGGGTGGAGCAGGCACCGTGGCAATGCTGGGAGTCCACTCAAATGCGCTGCAGCTAACAGGGGGAACCGTGAAGTCGAAGCATGAGAAACGGAGAGACTCAAGCAGAACTACCAAACGAGTGAAGTGAGTCAGAGAAACACAGACACAACGTGGCATCACTCATATGTGGAATCAAAAAAACAAAAAATCAAATTCATAGATGCAGAGTGGAAGGGTGGCTGCCAGGGGCTGGGGGGCTGGGGGTGTGAAGCAAAGTGGCAGAGGCTGGTAAACGGGCACACACTTTCGGCTACAATATGAAAAACACCTGAGGATCTAATGGGGAATGCGGGGACTACAGTTGATACACAGTATTGCATAACTGAAATTTGCTAAGAGAAAAGACTTCAATGTCCTCACCAAAAAAAGAAAGAAACCATAAACGCTGGGTGATGAATGTGTTAACTAACTCAAAAAGGGGAGATCCTGTCTCTAGGTAGACATATATCAAATCACCATGATGCACCCTCTAAATATCTTTCATTTTTGTCAATTCTACCTCAATAAAGCTGAAGAGAAATAAGTTTTTAAAAGAATTACCGAAGAGATTTATGGCTGGGTTGAAATGGCCTGAGTTTTAGCATCCTGTGTGCTGGCTTCAAATCGGTAGCTTCCTGGCAGCGTGACCTTAGGCAAACAAATGAAACTCTGATGACGAGGGACAAGGCAGCCGAAAGCTGCCTCACTGGGCTGTACGACGGGATAAAACAGCCCGCACCGGGCCCTCCACGTACTGCCCGACACACACTCCTGCCGATGAGGTGGTACCTGCCACTACTGTTACTACTGCTGCTATTATTATTACCAAATAAGCCCAATCCCGATGTCCAGCACAAAAACCTCCATGTGCTTTATGCAATTCATAAGCTTTACAAAGCTCTTCGGTAAATCGAATGGATGCACCCTGAGCCATATCTGCACACACCGCAGAAGCAGGGCGGTCGAGGAAAACTGCAGACAGCGGCTTGGCACACGCCTGCCTAAAAACCCACGCAGCTGGGCTTCCTTCGGGAAAATAACCCCCCTGCCCTATATGGGGAGGGGTGCCATTGTAACTTTTCTGTCTGGAGAATGGGAAATACCCAAGTGTTATTCTTACCTTTATCGCTCACTATTGCAATCAGAAGCGAGGTCAATATGATGGACCTCAGGTCACAAATGTGTGTGAAACGCAGGCTGACCATGCGGGGCTTATCATGTACTTCAACAGCTATGTTAACTGTAAATCAAAGTTACAGGCAAAGAGAATGGTATAGGAATTAGAAGGATGCAGAAATGACTACATTAAGGCATGATCAAAAAGAGTTTGAGTACAAAGAAGGCTCTTGCTCCACAGGGGGTAGCAAAGCCAGGACTTAAGAGGAGTGAAGAGCTGAAGACAACAAGGCAGGAGGAATTGGAGCAGGCTTACTAGGAGAAAAAACTTCAAGAGATTTTTAAAAAGTATGTACACGTGGCGAACCCACTTGTAAAGGGGCAGCTTCTCCAAAACAAGTGGGTGTGTGAGCACTGCACGCAGCCCCTGTAGAAACTGTGAACCCGGACAAAGCACAGGTTCGGCCGCTAATCTGACCCAAATCTCAGGATCCCTGGAAAGCTTGAGGTTCACGCATGATTTTTTTTAAGTCGTGGTATACTTTCTTCAAACAAAATCTTTCCCCAAAGCATCCACAAGTGAAAACAGGTCAACCGCAGCTGCTGTGGCTGAAGTGATCCAGAAAGGCCCGGAAGCCCATCATACACCCTCTCACCCCTGAACCCGCAGAGAAGGATCTGCAGGACCCAGGCTGGAAACCACGCACCGGCTCCCACCACCATCTGTGGGCCCGCCCCTGCTGCAGGACAACCCACCCCATGTTTGTCTGCTGCACACCGGATCCTCCTCAGGAGGATGCTCTGGTCCCCTCACCTGCCGAGATAGCCCAGGCTCATCTTTCCTGAGTACAGGTGAGATCGGCTTCCTCGTCTGGGGAGGAGGGAGTTTCTACACCTGGAGCCACACACAATACAGCCAATGATCTCTCCTCTACAGAACTACAGTTGAACCTCAGTCCTTGAACGTCTCGGTTCTCGAACAATTCGGTTCTTGCCCATGTTGTTCATGGAACACATGTCTGGGATGTCTAACAAAACTTCGGGTCCCTGTTCTCGGCCTGGCAGCCCTTTCATGCTGATACCTGGATGATCAGTCACACGTCTCATAGGTGACAGGACAAGGAGATTTGGTGTTCGAACTAATCACTTCTCAGTTTCCCGGAACGAGTTAAGTTCAAGAACCGAGGTTCCACTGTGTCAGATGCCCTTTCTTCAAGGTTCACCAACTAATGGCTTGTATTCTGTAGGCAACTGAAGGTTTATAAAGGGGACTAGTGCGTCCATCAAACAGAGTGATGAGCCAGTGGGCTGGGCGGCTGACCTGACCTGGTGTTGTTTAGATAAACATTGTCCCTGAAGCCATGGGAGAACACGGGATCTGAGACAAAGAATGTCACTAGTGAGCGCAATCCAGAGCGCTGAGCACTGACATTGTGTCGGATTTTGAGAGAAGGAGAAAAACATGGGCCCATGAGTGAAACTCACAGAAACCAATCAGACAAGGAGGGAGAATCTCAGCACTGAAGCCTAATGAAGGGAAGGGGAGCTTCAAGAAGGTACGAATGTGCAGCTCTGCCAAGTGTACCCGAGAGCGCAAGGCCGGCCACGGTGGGGAGATGCCCGTGTGCCACAGCAAATCAGAAGGCATCGGTGCCTTCAAACAGGGCAGCTGCAGAGAGAGGAAAGTTGTTCCTCCTCCTACGGCTCAGCAGATACTGAAGCAACATAGGTGACAGACATATGCTGACGATATTTAAATCAGCTCGGAATGGAGAGAGAGAAAATGAAGTGCATTCTAGCAAGAAAGTTCCTAGGTCAAGAGGGGGATTTTCCAAGGTGGGACAACAAGAGCTTCCTGTTGCAGGCAGAGAAGGAAAAAAGAACAAATGAACAATAGGACATTGATGGGACAAAGCCTCAGGTTAGGGGAAAGGACGGTTAAAACACAGGTGCAGCAACAGAGGTGGGGGGTGACAAGCTGAACGCCCTCTTCCGCTGGCCCTGGAAGAGCGAGACAGGGCAGCGGGAGACAAAGGCATCGATTTCTCTGTGGAAGCATGCAAATACGTAGGCAGGGGCTTCTGAAGCACAGGGAGACATGGTAGCTTTCTGTGCTCAGCGGACTCCCTGAAAACAACACGTGTGAGGGGAAGGAGGAAACAGAAGGAGGAAACAGAGGCCTGAAGGGCACATGCAGGGAACAGGAGAGCTGCTGCCTGGAAATGCTGGTGAGCAGCCAGAGGCTGGAAGAAAATATTGTGGGGCAGTACTAGGGAGCCAGTGAATGTTCCATAGCACAGACTGACTGACATCCCGTTAGCGGGTTCCTTTATTACTGGGGGATGCCTCCCTCCCATGTGCCCTTTCATTTTCTCTCCTTCCTAAATATTCACGAAGTTTGGCAGAGCCCTGGCCAGGTAGCTCAGGTGGTTAGAACAGTGGCCTAAGGTGCCAAGGTTGTGGGTTCAATCCCCAGTCAGGGCACATACAAGAATCAACCAATGAATGCATGACTAAGTGGAACAACAAATCTCTCTCTCTCTCTCTCTCTCTCTCCCCACTTCCCTTCCCCCCCTTCCCCTCTCACTAAAATCAATCAAAAAGTCAGGCAGACAGAGGAGGAGAAAGGAAGGAAACTTCATGATGGAAAGGCAGGTGAACGAGAGAACCACAGCATCTCCTTTTCTAATCCAATGAGAACTTGCTTGAACAGCAGCAGTAACAGCTGCATCTATAGAGAATTTATTCTGAGCCAGGCAATGTCCTGCATTCCTTCACGCGTTTTCTTTAACATCCACAACAATCATAAAAGCGGCCAACTATCACCTAGCCTTTACCAGACGAAGATCCTGCGGCTCCCAGAGGCTCCCACCCCACTCTCGGTGTCCTGGAGCCTGTCCCGTGTCTGCCAGGCCACACTGCCTCTCAGCCAATGCTTCCCATCGGATGCCTCCCATCAAAGCGCTAGGGGTTCTACACTGTTGACAGCGAAACACACAGCTCAGGGAAGAGCAGGTTAACAAGAACAGGGGAGGGGGGTGCCTGCCAGGCTCGGTGCACCCGCAGGCTCAGGTGGTCCCGAGGTTGAAGCCCAGCTGGTGGACGGTGAGGGCCAGAGCAGAGGCCACAACTGGTAAGCTGGCGGCTGCCGGCTGGGATCCAGTCAACTCCACTTGCGAAGACCTCCTAGCACTTTTTCTATGGAACTGCCTCTTTAAAATTTAGGAGAGAGAGAAATCGGTCCGCTCAGAGCAGATATCCCTGGAACCCAGCAAGCACTGCTGGAGGATGGCTGGGCAGAGAGGGTCCTCACCCAGAGAGCTCCCTGTCCTACTTACTCATGAATTAAATCTCCACTTCTTAAGTAAGGCCTGTTCACCGGGCACCAGAGAGACAGCCCAGTGAAGAGAAAGCAGCTCACGGGCTCCTGTTTCTCACCAGCCCCCATGGTCTTGTGGTATGAGGTGCTTATGTCAGACCCCCACTGCTCAACACAAACGAGATTAGGGGCCGCACCCCCAGGCGACAGAATCAAAATCTCTGCAGCTGGGTCGGGCATGTGCGCTTGTCACAACTCCCTGGGGGACTCTTGGGCACACTCAGGTGTAAGCTGACAGACACTGGCAATACGACATTGTAAGCAGAGGGTCCAGGAGCCGTGGGGCAGCAGTGCCTACCCCAACTTCCAGAAACACCGGTCGTGAGTTCGTTGCTACCCAGGTAAAAAAGGAGCGAAGCGCTTTCTAAACGAAGTGACGTGCAGTGGGAGAGAGGCAGACTACGTGACCTTTACTGAACAAGATAAAAAATAAGGAGAAAACCCAAGTACTCGTCATGGCTTGAGTCTTCATTGCATGTGAAAATATATTTCCAGCTCTTGTGCCAACTTCTGACTCGATCAAGAAAGGCCACCTGCCACCAGAACTGCCATGGGTCACTGCAACCTCGGCAGCTGCTGGACGACAAGGGGCTGGGTGTCTAACGCTTTGTGTGGGTCCCCACATGGCATCACCAGGAGCCGACAATTCAGCCAGCTGTTGAAAAGTTCAGGCTTCAGAGCGGGGGAGGCCTCACCTGTGTCCTGGTCTCACCGACCAGCAAACACCCAACTGCTAGGAATATCTGCATTTGTAAAACCAGCCTAGTCACCAGGAGTGAGACAGGGTGACACCGTCAGCCTCCTGATACGATGCGGTGTCCCAAGAAGGATGCCGCGTCACCTCTCCGGCTTTTCTGCCAAAAATGCAAAACCTGAATCGAGCCGGGAGGAAACATCAGAGCAACCCCAACTAAAGGGCTTCCCGCAAATCACCGGCGTGTGCTCTACAAAACTCTCCAGGCCACAGAAGATAAGGGTGGACTGAGGAGCCGTTCCAGATCCGTGGAGACCAGAGAGATATGACAGTAACTGTCACTCACAATCCTGGCGGGCTCGCAGACTGTGGGGACGATACCAGTAAAGGACCTACTGGGACAATCGATGAAGTCAGAATGTGGACTATGGACTTGGAATTAGATGACAGTGTTGAACTACTGTTCAGTTTCCTGGTTTTTAAAAAGAGACTGTGGTTACATAAGAATGATTTTGTTCTTAGGAAAGACACACTGAGTATTTAGAGGTAACGAGGACAATAACACTTAAATCACCCTCAGTTGGTTCAGAGAAAGGATATGTAGTAGGGAGGGAGAGGAAATAGAGAAAACACTTCACAAAGCAAGGGGAGAACAATAATAATTCGTGACTCTGGGTAAAAGGCAGGCAGGGGTTCTTTGTACTATTCTCGCCACTTCTCTGTGTGTGAAACTGTATCAAAATACAGTTACTCTTCAAAGCGATCAGGCCATGCAGAACAAGGGAAGACTGAGAAAGGGCAAGAGCCTCCAGGAGTCTCAGGGAAGGGACGGTGACATAACCGCGTGGTTGATAGCCCTCGATCAACGGAACCTGTAAAAGGACATTAGTGGAAAACCTGGTGAAATCCAAATAAAGTATGTAGTCTTGTGACCACTTACGTAGCATTATAGCATTAACTTCTTAGTTCTGTTACATTAAGAAGTTAACATTAGGGGAACTTGAGTGAAGGGTATGTGGAAACTCTCTGTACAATCTTGGCAGTTTGTCTGTAAATCTAAAATTGTTCCAAAATATTTTTAAATATATACTTTTTTAATTATTTACACATGCACAGCAAAGGCCATGCCCAGGGGCTGGGACAGGACCCTTGACTCCACAGGCCCCACGAGCATGTGGCAGGAGCTGCCTGCTGTCTTAACACAGACGTCCCCAAGCACTCCAGGCCACCGCGGAACCCAGAGGAAATCGTTCACCTAACTCTCAGGAAGGGGCCCCAGGTGGTTCGCACGAGAACTCAGGCTTGGGCACCAGGGATCCCGCTCCACACTCCTCATTCTTAACTCCTCACAGGAGTCCCCGGGGTAGCTGGTGAAAATGCAGCTTCTGGGTCAGCAGGTCTGAGGTAGGGTCCAGGCCCCTGCATGTCTAACGAGCTCCCAGGTGAGGCCCGAGCAAGGGTCGACCCAGTGGAGGAGGCAGAGCAACAGGACAGAGGCACCTGGGCCCATGACAGTGGAGCATCACGCCAGCCCGAAGCCGCCTTCTAGCTCACTGAAGTGTGGTTCTCTTAGGTTGTAGCCAAACCTAATCCCAACCGCATTCAGTCTGCACCAAGTAGTCCCAGGCATATTTTACAATACAATTCACCTGGTGTCCTCTCTCACACAGCACGTGAAAGGGACAAACAGCTATTGTACATATGTAGAACTACTGGGCGGCGTCTCTGCCTGCGTGGGCTGCTTCCAGAGCCCCACAAACTACCGCAGAGAGCAGTTAAAATGACAAGGATGTGCCGGTCTGATACCTTTTTGACAATAACCCTCAACATTACCTTTCCTTACATTCATGCTCAAGTCCAGCTAATTCTGACTTGCTGCTTGGAATTTACTTTAACAAATTATCTGGATCCACACAACGCCACATAGTCTTCCACCAGTTAATAAAATCTGACCGGGGAAGAAAACAGTACACCAGTAGATCATAATCGTAAAATAGTATCAAGAAGATAAATAAACAGTGAGCTTCCACAGTGCCCTAACTTGGAAAAGGTAGAAAGCCATCTAGCATCCTGTTAGTTGCTCTACGAAACCCTCAACTGTGTACTAAGTCTCGACCCTTTTTTATTAAAATCATTTGCTCTAGGACAAAGGAATCTTCCCGAGCTATAACCTGTAATCAGACAGTAAATGCCAGCTGTCGAGACCCAAGCTGGAGGGTGCCTTAAGAGGTGAAATCATTCTTTAAATCATCTTGCTATTTTTCCGTGCAGCGAACATTCACTGAGTAGGTATTACATGCCTGGCAATATACTAGACTCACCGTGCATCTCATACTAGTCATAAAATTACAATGGTCAGGGATCCAGGCCTGAACCCACCACACTAATTTCATTATCAAGCTGTTAATATAATGCACTTGGCTGCTTCTGCAAAACTGGAAGAGCAACATGATTCAAAACATTAAGTTCCGTGCTGCCTATGATAAAACAATCTGCCCGTATTCACGAGGCCCTGCCAGGCAGGGCTGGGACAGCTTCCACGGTGTCAGCTGCCCAGAGCCAGCCCTGCACTTGTCCCTCCTGCCTGTGTCACAGCTTCAGACACAAGCCCTGTATTGACACCAACCGAGGAGCCGTCGGAGGTGAAAAGCCCATGCCTCGCCGCTGCAGGGAGCGCAAACGCCAAACTGCACTACCAGCCGCTGCACAGATCCTTCCACGCACCCGAGAGCAAAAGGGAAAAAGAGAGCCATCCCAAGTCTGCGCAAACTCCAGAAAGGAAGCCGAGCACGAGCCCCACAGGGCTCCCGGCATCACTGACCTGGTCGATTTCCATGAGTTTGGGGTAGGCGCCCGGCCATTCTATGGCCACCTTGACGATGTCCGCGGGTGGTGGCATCGTGAACCCGGACAGCATCCAAAGCCCGTGCGCCTGGGCTCCCGCGGTGCAGGCGGCCACACGTGTCTATCCCTGAGGAGGAATGACAAAAAGAGAAAGAAAGTCGCTCAGTGCACACGCAAGGCGGGTTCTGCTGCATCACTTCCTGTTTTCACTGGTGGTTTGGGTATAAGAAACGGCTCCGGGCACAGAAGGCACTGGGCGCCAACTGCACCACCGGCCGCCCCGGGGAGACGAGCCAGAGGAGGGGAAGGGGCCTCCGCCCTGCAGTCACAGCTGCCGGGAGACAGGGCCCCGCAGGGGCAGCTTCCTGACTCTTCGGGGGAAAGCGAGGCGCCCCTCCCCGCGGGTCCGTTCCCCTCGGGGCCCAGGGTCCGAGTGAGCAGGACGCGCTCTGTCCAGAAAAGCGCGGAAACCTCGCGTTCGTTCGCCAGCCTCCGGAAGGACACATTGCCCAGGAAGTCATGGTCAGGAAGCAGGGTTTCTTTAAAGTATTTTCTGTCACAAACAGAGCCCTGCGCTATAGCAACCAGGATGTCACAAGGAAGGGGCCAGGCTCCAGGTCCACACACAGGCACACACGCTGCCCCCAGGCCAGGCCCCACGGGGCACCTTCACCGAGGGCCCCGAGCAGACCTCGGGTTCTCACTGAGTCCACAGCGCTGCGGGCACAAGCCGGGCACCATGACCTTCCCCCAGACCGGCCCGCCGCTTTTAGGACGGCGTTTTTAACTGTAATATTTTTGAACAGGCGAGAACACTCCCATGATTCAGAACACGAATGGGTGTGTGTGATGATAGACAAAGTGGAGTCTCCCTCCTCTCGAAGTGGCCCACCTACTCCGCTCGGACCCCCTCCGCCCTCGGCCATCCTCTGGTCCTAGTCTCTCCCGCATTCCTCTAGGATTTCTTCACATACACAAGGCAAATGCAAAAATGCACTGCAGTCTCCCCTTTGTGTAAACGGCAGCATTCTCTACCCTGTTTTCTTTTCCATTTTGTGCATCTCCTAAATCTGCCCACATTGGCACGAATACTGCGATCTGCTTCCCTTCCCAGCATCATTGCCGTTCTTGGAAGGAAAAGAGCCTATCTGATGAAGCTGCCCTCTGCCGTGGGCCCCTGCGGGACTTCTTCCCTGAGACCCTTACAAAGACGGCGTGGTCAATCGCTTTATGCGCACACCACTCTGCACACGCGCAAACACATCCTGGTGGTGCGAGTCGCGGAAGTGAAATTGCCGGGTCCGAGAGCACACGCAGTTTCAAATTCCGACGCCCATTTCCAAATACCGCTCCACAGGAGCGGTGCCCATCCGCACTCCCTCTAGCAGCGGATGGGGCTGCCTGCTGACACACAGCCTCAGCAGCAAATTGAACTTTTGCACACCCGACACTTTGGAAAGAAATAGGTCTCAGTGTGCTTTTAACCTGTATTTCTCTTACAATGAGTGAGGTGGAACTTGAAAAGGCAAATTCCCATGTCCACTTTTCTGTGAACTGTCCAAAGCCTCTGCCCATCTTCTACTGGGTGCTGGGTCGCTGTTTGAGACACTGATCTCTGTAGGAAGATTCTAATCAAACAGGCACTCCTGGGGCTTTGTCAGGCCACAGTAAGCCTTGTCAGGCCCCACCTCAAGGCAGCAGGACATTAATGAGATGACAGAGATGGAGCTAAGAATGGCAGCCTCGACAACGGGGGCTGTTACATAAATCACTCACTTCGCCAGAGCCCACAGGTAAAGGAAACCAACCCCAACAAAACAGCTGCTCCTCTGGCCCAGGACGACGCAGGAAGCCCGCTGTGCGGATAATCAGTGCTAACCAGTGAGAGCAAATCCACTCACTCAGCATGGGATTTTTTTTCCCCATGCTGTTCTTTTGTTTAATGAAAATCTTTTTTATGTATTTATTTTTTATTGTTGTTCCAGTACAGTTGTCTCTCCCCACCCCCATTCCCCCCCCCCCCACCCTTCCCCACCTCCTGCTCTTGATCCTTCCCCTCTTTGGCCTTGTCCATGGGTTCTTTATACATATTCCTTGATGACCCTTTCTCTTTTTCTGCCTTACCCCCTCCCCCCTCCCCTCTGGTTACTGTCAGTTTGTTCTTTATTTCCATGTCTCTGGTTATATTTTGCTTGCTTGTTTGTTTTGTTGATTAGCTTCCACTTAGAGGTGAGATCATATGTTATTTGTTTTTTACTGCCTGGCTTACTTCACTAAACATAATGCTCTCCAGTTCCATCCACACCATTGCAAAGGGTAGGAGCTCCTTGTTTCTTTCTGCTGAGTAGTATTCCATTTGTATAAATGTACCACAGTTTTTTGATCCACTCATTTGCTGATGGGCACTTAGGTTGCTTCCATCACTTGGCTACTGTAAATTGTGCTCTCTGAATACAGGGGTACATAGGTTCTTTGAAATTGGTGTTTCAGGATTCTTAGGTTTAATCCCAGCAGTGGAATTGCCGGGTCAAAAGGCAGTTCCATTTTTAGCTTTCTGAGGAAATTCCATACTGCTTTCCACAGTGGCTGCACCAGTCTGCATTCCCACCAACAGTGCACTAGGGTTCCCTTTTCTCCACAACCTCTCCAACACTTGTTGTGTGTTGATTTGGTTATGATGGCCATTGTGACCATTGTGAAGTGGTACCTCATTGTGGCTTTAATTTGCATCTCTGATGGCTAGTGATGCTGAGCATCCTCTCATATGCCTCTGGGCCCTCTGTATATCTTCCTTCGAGAAGTGTCTGTTCAAGTCCTTTGCCCATTTTTTAATTGGATTGTTTGTCTTCTTGGAGTGGAGTCATGTAAGTTCTTTATGTATTTTGGAGATTAAATCCTTGTCTGAGGTATTGTTTGCAAATATATTTTCCCATACAGTTGGTTCCATTTTTATTTTGCTGATGTTTTCTTTAGCCATTAGCACAGGATTTTTGAGCTCCACTCTGTGTTTGTCCTTAATGCTGGGGACCCAGATGTTAGATGTCACTGGAGGATGTGGAGAGCAATGGAGCGCACGAGGAGAACCTGAAGCACGTGAGTGTGTCGTGCGGAAGGGGCCAGAGTCCAGTTGTAAATCAGAAAAGCAGGGAAAGCGGCACTGAGAAGGCTGGATGTGAGTCAAGACCAAGGAGAGGGGCGGAGGTAAGCCATGTAGGCAGACATCTGGAGAAACCATGTCACAGGCCACGGGAACAGCAAGTGCAAAGGCCCTGAGGCAGGAGCCTGTCTGGGATGTTCCTGAACCAGGTGACTGGCCAAAGCCAAAGAAATAAGGGCAACAGTAATAATTTCTGATAGTTATTGGGTCGTAACGTGGCAGGTCCATTCATGGTACTCCTGACCCCGTACACACTCCACCCTTGGTTGCGACTTAAGAAGAAAGTTCACGTCCATGGACACCTATGCAGAGTACACATTGGTCAAACTTTCCAGAGGTGCTTTTGGCGAACTGCATCAAAAGCCTTAAAATTGTGGATTCTTTTTGAGTAATTTTACTTTTCTGGGGTGTTTCCTCAGGAAATAGTTATTAACTAAACCTTAACAATGCTGATTGCTGTTTTGGTTGCATTTCCAAAAACTTGGAAGCCACTGAATATTCAACACCAGACAGGTTAAATAATTACGGAGCCTCATATGCGCAAATGCAGGCAGGAGACCAGTGCTTAGGGCTTCCCCTTTGTAGTCTGTATACTATTTTATTCCCAAGGGAATTCTAAGGCCAATGTGTTGTATCTGTACCATGCCACTTCGATCCAGATTCAATTACACACCCTAGAATGAGAACCAAAAGAACAGGCTCTAAAGCAAAAGCAGACGCGTTGTGACTATCAGGTGACAGGATTCAAAGCAAAGATCACACAATCTTGAGGGTCAAGAGAATAAATAATAAAACAAAAAATGCATCTGCAGCCCGCGCCACCCAACTCCACACACACTAGTCTAGAATTACACGCAAAGGGGTCATCCGGCCTTCCAGGAATCAAAAGCCAAGTGTGTTTTCTTCCCCTTCAGCTGGTATTGATTTCTCAAAGGCTGTTCAGACAGAACCTGTTGAACAGGTGAGAATACAATAATGTGGTTCTCCGTGGGCCTCCCTGCAGAATACATGGGAGCTGCGTACAAAGCAGCCATTCAGAGCAGAGAGGCCGGGGCATCCCTGGGGAGCTCACTTAACCAAGTCCAATCAGACTGCATCACTTTTCCTCAGGTTACCACACAGCATGAACAGGTGCAGCCAGGCCCCCGCAGGGTGGAGTCCGGTGCACAGTCGCAGAATAAATAATCCAGGCTACACTGCTATCCTCAGAAGTCCACATTTTATCCTCCTGAATGTATATTTCCTCTACGGAGCCGTTAGCTCTCCAGGCTTCTATACATAGTCAGTGTTGCTTCTGATGAAATTGAGGGAAGGAAGTTTCCAGCACAGACTTTCTCACCCTTGGCACAGCTGGCATTTGGGGGGCATGGTCCTTTGTTGTAGGGTGGTCCTGTGCATTGTAGGATGGTTAGCCGCATCCCTGGCCTCTGCCCACTAGAGGCCAATAGCCCCCCCCCAGCCGTGGCAGTCAGGAACCTTTGCAGACATTGCCAAATATCCTCTGAAGGCAGAATCATCCTCCAGTCACATGGTGAGCTACCAAGTTCTCTGGGCCACCCATCGTCGAACCTGACCCAGGACAAATCGTCTCATCAGGCTCTCCAAGAAACATGAACACGCAGGCCCGTGCATGGCCACCCATAACCTAGATGCTGGGCTTCGCTTCCCCGGGGCCTCACTGCAGCTCTCGCCTCTGCTGGTGGACTCACCCCCATCCAGCGGGAGCCCTTTAAGGGCAGGAAGCACACTCTGATGGCAGTGACAGCAGCAGGGCAGGCCGGCCTCTCACACCGGGCTGCCAGCGGAACGCATCCTCCCTACGACCACCATCTCATCAGATCTGCTGGGAGGAAAACTGCATCTGATGTCATCAAATTGGCCGTATATATAAGCTACATGATTGGGGTAAACAGGCTGATGTAATACTTCTCATGTAAACAAAAATTTAAAAACCACTAATGGGAAGTCTACACAGCTGGCTGGACGTTCCAACCATTCTGCCTCATTCCTGAGTGATGGTGGTTCTATATTTTAGTTGTAATTTGAGGTGGTTGTGTGAAGAGGTGGGCCATGTCTGCCTATGCCCCCATCTTGACCGGCAGTCCAGCCGTTCAGCCTTAGAAGGCAGAACTATTTATCCAGTCTTTGGAAGCAACTAGGACATGGGTGTAGATTTTACAGTGGCTCTCCCTGTCTGCTGATTGATTCACTTTATCCCACTTTTAACATTAAGATTCTATGAGAGTGCATAATAGATGTGCATACAGATGTTGTGTTATAAAGTTGTACACCTGAATTTTATATAATGTTATCAACGTTATCAACCCCAATAAATTTACTAATAAAAAATAAAAGATTCTATAACCTTAATATGAGTATCAAATGGCTTGTTTACAATTGAGTGAATTAAATAAGACAGAGGAATCACCTTTTATTTAGGAGTTAGTTACTAAAGTCTACAAACCACTTAGATGTGACTCCATAACCCCTGAGCAAGTTGAAATCTTTATCATTCTGCTGAATGTCTCCTTCTTAGCTTTGGGTCGTATTTCCACGACAACAGAGAGAAACTCGTCTTGATTCCCACTTAGAAATCTGTCTATGTGTACATATTGTTCACGCCCAAAGTCCTACGTGTCTCTGTGTGTGTTGGAAACTCACCTCACTGTTGTCTCTCAAAGATCTGTTCCTTCTCTACAAGTTTTTCCAGGCAGTGTGATGAAGTCTTAGGTTTCATAAAGTTCCCAAATACGGATCCATATTTTTTCTGAAGTTTCCATATAGTGTTAGTTCTGGGTCCCTGCAATGGTGTTTAACCCTTTGACTCTATGTCTGGTCTTTCTATTACACAAGCAAACCCTATTAAGAGAAAAAATGAGCCTAGAAGGCTCCTGTAGGAGCTGAGCAATGGAAAACTAACATGCTGGCTCTGCTGAACTGCATGCCCACGACTTCACTGCAAGAGCCAGACAGATGGGTCAGGAAAAGGCCAAAAGGCAGATCGATGGGAAAAAAACACCAAGCAGCTGGAGAAACAATTGGCTTCCACTCCTCTGCCCCTTCCTCTGCTCCAACTGCCTCTGCCCACTGAGTACTCCACTGGGGACAGATAAGAGGTTTATAACAACTCCGGGGACAGTAGGGAGAGAGCACTAGTCCCATAGTTCAATGTTGAGCGGTCTTTGATAAAGAACTAGACGACATTTCCCCTGGGAATTCGGGTAAAGTAGGAAGAGAAAGCACTTCTGACACCCCACTGAAACCAGACTTCCCTTTCCTCTCTCTGTACTCTGCAGAGACGGGAGCAAACCCTTCCTCAGCCCTCTTACATGCAGCAACTGGGGGCTGCCTTTTAAACAAAGATTAGCTGGGAAGAAAAGAAAGCCTTTATTTACTCGTGCAATGTGCAGAGCTTCAGGAGAACTCCGTAACTCAAAGGGGCGGGGAGAATCCGGAGCTCCTGTACCATGTACAAGTGGTGATGAAGGTGTGAAGACTCTAAACAAAGGGAAAGGGGCGTGGCTTCCGGGGGTGACCCTGGCACAAAGGTGACTTGGAAATGTAGGGCTGTTTATAAGGTTGGTTGTGTGCTCTGAAGCCCCCTCAGGAGACAGAGCTGCCTCTGAAGTGCTTTGGGGGACAAAAGGGACACCTTTACAAATGAAAATTTGCTTTACAAAAGGAGTGCACTAAGAGCTGCCTGCAAGGGAAAGTGCTACAGTCAGTCAGAAGTCACAAAATTGTCCTCAAGTGGTTTCAAGGTATTCATGTTTTTACATCGATTCTCTTTCCTGTTGCTTTTAGTAACTTTAAAGACAGTATTTTTGTTTCTTAAAATCGTCTTTGCTCTAACTTCTCATCTTCCTGTTTTGCAGTTAAAATATTATATATTTATGACTATTAATACCCACTTTTAAAGTTGGTCTGTATCATTTTTTTAAGCAAGATTAGAATCAGTCACTTTAGTGCCCTGGTTCTCAACTAGGGGTGATGCTATCCCCCTAGGGTACATTTGTGCATCTGGAGACATTGTGATTGTTCAAGAAGCAGAAGGTTTTACTGTCAGCTAGTGGGTAGAAGCCAGAGATGCTGCTAAACATCCTGCAGTGCCCAGGATGAGCCCCCAGAGGGGAGAATGACCTGGTCCAAAATGTCAATAGAGCCCTTTAAAGTACAAAGGAGAAGGGCAGAGAGTACCTCCCGTGTTTGCTGTTTCTTCATTGCTTTCAGCTCAAGCAACAGGTCCACCCTGCCACATCTGTTTACTGACCTGAGTTAGAATCTTGCCATTCCCTGGAGACATGACTAGCACCCAAACCACCCACTGAAGCTACAGGGTCTAACCTGGCAGCCAAGGGGAAACCATAGTTTGTTGCCCGTATTCTCGAGCTCTGGTACCTGCAGGTTCCCATTGCTGATGGAGCCCTCGGCGGCTCGAGCTGCCTCTCCTCTCCTGGACTGCCAACAGGAGCTATGTATGCATGGTAGGAGTTAGTCTCAGTCTGGCATTTCCCACACAACACTGCTTCTTTGAAATATTAATTAATGCAATGCAAAACAACAATCTCTTGTAAAACACGAAATGGAAAAACAGCTAACATCTAACCAGTTGATGTTCTAAGCACTCTTCATAATAACCTTATGAAATAGGTCCCATTACTAGGCCATTTTACAGACCAGGAAATGAGATGCACAGACATTAACTAACTTGCCCTAAGGCCAAGGCCACATACGAATCCCGACGGTAACTCAGACTGTCAACAGTGGAGTTAGACCCCAGTCCTTGAGTTTGGCTAAGGAAGAATTCGCAACCAAGACCAGGCAAGAAGTTTATTTGGAAAGTCACAGAGGCAGAAGAAGTGAGCCAGCTGGGCTGAGTGGACTCAGGAAACAAGTTAAGAGAGGCAACAGAAAAGCCATTGAAGCTTGGAAGCAAGCAAGCAAAGCTATCGTGCCGGAGGTAAGAAGAGAGGATAAGGTGTGGGCATGCTGCAAAGAGACCACACCCGGGAAAAGGCAGCGGTGGGGAAAGGGACAGGTGTGCTCTAGAGAGTGCGCAGGTCCACACACGGGGGCCTTTGTCTCAAGAGCATGTATCTGTTTTCCAAAGGTGGGGATTTTAGGGGGCGTCTCAGGGGAGGATCTCAATAGAATACTCAGTGTGTTGTTTCGGGGTTGTGGTCTCTACTAATCAATCAGCTGGCACCACAGGGCAGGGGTGGGAATTAGTCCCTGCATCTGGTCACAATGTCAGCATCTGGTTTTGCTTCTTTGGGCCTGGAGCTGAAACACAACTGAGGCTTAGATGTTGTCTCTAGTTTGACCAGAACTCTGTCTCTGTGGCCAGCAGGCCCCAGACTTTGTTCCTAAAATTACTTGATGCTGACTGGAACCTCCCTGTCCTGGAGGATTGAAGTTGAAGGGAGTGGCCACGCAAGGGCTTGTATGGGAGTTCTATGAGGCTATGCCCCTTGTCCCTCCTGAGGGGTGTGAACCATGTGACCAGCGATACGAAAGGTCAGGGCTCCCAAATGCGTGACTAGCAACATGCTAGGCGAGGAAAGGTGTTAGCCTGGAACATTGTTTTCTCAGTTTTGCCCGTTGCTAGGCACCTGGACTTTCTGCCCTGGTAACATTCCGTACCTGGCCTACCATTCCTGCTCTGCTCCTACCTGTCTAACTGCCCACTCCGTCAAGTCTACATCTGTCCGATTCCATGGTATGTTTTTAATCACTTATCACATATTGAAGAAGGCTCCTTTACTACAGGAGTCTGGGGGCCTTTAATGTAATATGTGTAGACTGTGAAATGTTCACATGCCATATACAATATTTCCCAAATATATGTGTCCAAAAGACACTTTTTCTCCCCTCAGGGGGCATCTGGTGGCACTGGTTTCTTCTGGGATACTCTTTGGGAAACAAAGCGTTGGCACCACCTGCCTGCTAGGTTTCTCAGGAAAAAGAACTGCAGAAAAGTCTTGGCCAGCAATGCAGCGGAAAGCGGCAGAGAACACTCCTGACTTCAGTCCCACATTGGATTATCATCACCTGCATCTGTGGGACAGTCTCCAGGAAAGCAGCCCAATTCTCTTGAGTAACTTTCCCATTCATGTGGGGCAGTAACAATTCAATTAATGACAGCTTCTACTGTGCAAAGTGGCTGAAGCTAAAGAGCAAGAGAAACTGAATATTTGTATTTGTGATAGCTAGAATCTGAATATCTCATCTCCTGCTTTAAATCTTTGTGTTACCATCAGTATTTAGCTTAAAAAAAAAAAAGGGCAGGGGGAGAGTAAAGGGAATGAGACATCAAAAGGTAGCATAAGCTTGTCTGCTTGTTAGCCAAGAAGCTACAGCTTCACGCCCCAGGGAACCACAGCATTGCTCCGCCAAGGGATGGACACTCCTCCCGTCCCCTGTCTGTTACTTGACTGCTGGGGGACCCGGGAGGAGGTGGTGGACCACAGAGGCCTGTCAGTCTAAGTAGGGGATGGACCCTATCCAAAGCCTGTGGAAAGTTTGGGATGTTGATTGGTCATTTTGAGAAAGCTCCTGGTCTTCCCAAAACCCAAGCTCATGGTTATTACCCCAAAGGAGCGCTCTCGCGCGCTCGCTCGCTCGCTCTCTCTCTCTCGCGACCCGCACTTGCATGGTGTGGTCTCCAGCAGGGAACCTGAATGCCGAAGCCAAGCAAGGGACTGCAGCTGGAAACACACGCTAAGCTAGCTGGGTGCTGGACTGGACCATCCTTCAATATGGAGCGTAAACTCTGGGCAAGTGACCTTCACCCCGGCCCTACCAAAGACAAGACTGGAATTTTTCCATGGCAAAACGGATGGACATGGGACATTGGAAAGTTGGGGGGAACCCTCTTAATTGTACATCATCAGTAAACCATACCAGAGAGCCACATCCTCCCGTGCAGGTCTCAGGAAATTCTTCTTCTTTAGACAGAAGAACCCCACTTCCACCGATAACACTGCATGGTGATTTGGGGAGCACAGCACAGAAACCTTCCACAGCCCAGCCCAAGCCCACCTCTGAGCATCCCCCGAGCACCCTTCCCCACCAACCGCATCCCTGCACCCACCCCCACAGACACAGGCGATGACTGTAGTCAAACATGGCAAACAGGCTTTCCCTTAAGATCACCGACAGTCCTTTTGCAGTGGCTGCTCATAACACTGCTTAAAGAAGGCAAGCCTCAGACTGGGCAGGTCAGAATACCTGCACAGGTGCACCCAGTCTCCTGGGCAGAGAGGAGAGCACCTGGACCAATGCTGGCTACCTCCTTCCTCATCAAGCTGCTGCCATTTCCTGGGCACAACACGTTCTCGTGCCTCCTGCCTTTGTTCACAGCACGCCCTCTACCTGGAACGTCTCTTCCCCTCCTCTTGGACTGGCTTCAAAAACTCCCACTTAGACTTCAAAGCCAATCACACATGCCAGCTCCTCCGAGAGATTTCCCTGACCCCACAGCCTCCCAAGTGAGGAGAAAGTGCCCTCTTTGTAGGTGTTCTCGATGCACCTGCCAGCGCACCTGTGCACACCTTCTGCTCCGGGTTTATATGATTTCCCCAAGGACAGGAATTAGCTATCTTCCCTGTCTCTGTACCTCTGACCAGATGGCATGGCAAATAGTAGCTCAATAAGTATTTCTCAGACAAGTGAATGAATCACTTTCCTTAAAAGCAAATTCAGAGATCCTTTTTTAAATGTGACGAATGACTCAAGCCAACGATGCATTTTAAAAATCCAGAATTCCTCACACAGAAGACCTCCAGGCACTTCCTGAAGCGGCAGCAACTCATTTGTCCCATTGGCCAGAAATAGAAGTGGAGGCGCTCAGAGGTGAAAACAGGGTCAGCTTCAGATTAGTTTTCCTCCTGGAGAAATTCCTTCAAAACCCAGAGAAGACCGGGGCCAGGCTGCTGGTTCTCAACCCTTCACTCTGAGCTCTCTTCAAGGGCAGAAGCACATCTCAAATGGAAAATTCATTATCTTACAGACCAAGGCACACACTTCCCTCCTTGTTCTGGTTTTTGGATATTTGCTTTTCAAATTCCTTTTTGGCTGTTGTAATGCCAATGTGGGCTCCTCTCTTCCCAGCCCCCAGCCCCCTTTAGCTCCCCCCTGACTCCCACCCCCACAAGCCCTGCCTTGGTGACAAGGGCTGACATCCCCCAGTGGAGGGGGCAAAGCTCAGGCCCAGTTCCCTATCTCAGAACCCAGACCGCAGGCCACAGGAAACACTGGAGCCTTCCCACCATCCTGCGAGCCAAACACTCAAAGTTTCCAAACCTGCTGATTCGAAAACAATACGCGAAGCTGCTTTCTCCCTCTCTCCAGCAACTGCCCAGCTCCAAATGCCACCGCAGAAACTGGGTTGCATCAGGTAAGCCAGAAGCCCTTCCCCAGGAGGCAGGGTGCTGGGCTGGGCCCCGGGGGCTTCCACCTGACCACTCAGCACAGAATTTGTCATTCTGAAAGGCGAGGCCTGAGGCAGGCAAGCAGGGCATCGGCCCCTGCCCTTTCTCCCTGTGCAGGTCCTGGACATCTGACCACACACTCGTTCCAGGCTTGGGAATGAGGTCAGATGTCTGCCTGAGTATTACTCCTGCCTCTGCACGTCCACACGCTGTGACTTTAGACAAATTCCATAACGTGTCCACCCTCAGTGTCCTCATCTGCAAAAGGGGGACAGTCGTGGAACCTTTCTCATAGGACTGTTGTGACCACTGAACTTTTAAAGCAATTAGAACCGGGCCTGCTATGGTGGTGGCGGTGGTATTATTATTATTATTTTATCATTATTATTATTATTAAATTACCAGGCACGGACACCTGGGTGAAGCAGCCTCCTCGAGAGAAACACACAGAGGTCCCACCGCTCGTAACCCTTTTTCCCTCGTGCTTCATAGTAGAACTAGACAGGCTGTCATGAGTAGAGAGGGAATAATAACTCAGCCTGCAGCCCAAGGAGGTTTTATAGATTTGGACACATTTTTTTCCTGGGTTTGAAGGATGAGCAACTGGGTCGGGAGGGGAACTGGAGGAAGGCTGGGGTAAGGGTCTGGAAGGTGGACCTGCGTGGCTTGTGCAGGAAACCACAAGGGCAGATAAGCTGACTGGAACAGACGCGACCCAAGTTCTCTGCCACCACAGGCTCGGGTCTAGCAGGAAAGTCCCCTGTGTACATGGAGGTGACTGGAACTCAGCCTCTCAAGGAGAAGTGAATGCAGGCTTCGGTGCGGAGGCATTTAAGGGTCCCTACAGAAAAACCACGTGGTGCTCTCTGCACAGAGGGGGACTTGCCCCCAGTTACTGCGCCACTTCCCCGATGCCTGTGTCCTTCCAGCCTGTGTGTGGTCAGGCAGACCCATCAAGCAGCACCCCTGGCTGACTTCGATGTCCTCTTCTCCAAGTGAGTGGCTCTGACGTGTCATCGCTCCACCTGCAAGCTGACAGAGGGGACGCACGGTGCAGCAGGTCCCCCACCTCCCTGGCGCTGTGGGCTTCCAGTGGGGACTAAGGCCCAGGTACTCCCCAAGGGTGTCCCACCCTGGCTCTAAACAGAAGACCCTCAAAATGTTTCTCAGGGAAGTTTCCACCTAAAAACATGAATTTTCCTCATTCTCAGGGTTTTAGATATTTTAGCCCTCTGGTTCTTAGCCATAAACCCCCAGCAGGATGAACAAAACCAAAACCCTGTAGAGTCTTCTCTCTTATCTCTTTCACCTTGGGAAGCTTCCTCAAAACTCCCTGGATTGGAGGGAAGAAATCTTTTCCTTCTGGTTTTTAATCTGGGCTCCCTCACAAGGTTGCCCCAATTTTTCTTAAGATAAAACACTTTCAGAGCACATGTTATCAGCATGGACAGGTGGCCAAACTTTGAAGTTGTTCACACAAACACCAAGATAACAGCAGATCCCACGGGCCAGTGTTTGCTGTTGATGAACAAAAGGATTTCTCCTCCCTAGATCAGGATAGGAATCCAGAAATTTCTTACCATATGTATTGAAAAATAAACCCAAGGGATGCACTGGGGGAAAGGCGGCCTGCAGTTCTACATGAAGGCCAGTGTTAACTGATGGGTCCCTGGGGTCACCAATCTGCTCACTGCCATCCTGAGGGTCACATTCTACATGGATTTCTTTTCTTCTTTTCGATGCTCATTTCCGCTTCACTTTACTCAGAGCTGAACTGCCCCACAATCTGTTGGCAGCCCCTGGGGACCAGTGAGATTAGAAGCTGATCAGAGGGAAACAGTGGGATTTAAAACACAGTGCTGGCAATTTACCTTGGTAAATTAACTGGATGCTGATTATTTAAATTCTTTTTATTTGCACTCAGTTCCAGCAAACTTGGGACTCAACCTGCTGATATCTGCTTTAAAGAAAGAAAACCCTAACCAGTTACAGAGACTGTGCGGGAGGTGGGGTGGGGGGAATTGGAAGAGGCCGTCATGCATCTTCCCCTTTTTCTATTACGATATACTTTGCCTTGCCAAGAAAAAGGTCAGATGTTATAAATCTTTGTGGAACAACTTGAATTCGGCTGACAGGTCTGATAATGAGGTCAGACTCTAGGACCTAATTATCAGAGGCACGAATTTAATAAAGGAGGTCAAACAAAACCAGCTTCCACTTGACACTTACTTTTTTCAGCCTTTTTTTTTTTTTTTTTTTTTTTTTTGAGAGACAGAGGAAGGGAAAAAGAGAAAGGAACAACAGTGTGAGAAAAAACATCCATCGGTTGCTTCCAGCAAGTGCCCCAACCAGGGATTGAACCTGCAACCTAGGTATGTGTCCTGACTGGGAATCGAACCCACAGCCCTTTGGTGCAAGGGATAACACTCCAACCAACTGAGCCATCAGCCAGGGCTCAGCTTTTTAAGTCACAGCCAAGACGGCATAAGAAAGAGGAAAGGTTTTGGAGTCAGACAGGTCTATGATTGAGAACGTGGGTGATGGTGTACGCCACGGCACACGATTGCCAGATTTGCATTACACCTCAGTCTATAGGGAGACCAGACTGGAATAGCGCGAAGACAGACTGGTAGAGCTTGGTAAGAAAGTGACTGATGGCAGTAGCTAGGGCTGGGCCAGGGGCGGTTTTGGAGATGGGCAAGGGGGAGGACTTGTGAGCTATTTTAAGAATGAAAGTCAACAGGAATTGATGGTGGGCTGAACACAGGGGAGGAAGGATACGCTGAAGTCCAGGGTAACTCAGGGTTCTGTCTTATGTAACAGGACACATAGACAGTGATGCCATTTGCTGAGCTAGCAGTCAAAGAGAAGGTATGCTCCAGCCAATGTGTTGACCTCCATCAAGTTGGTGGGTGGGTAGAGTCACCCAGGGGACCAGTGGTAACGTCCACGCCACCAGCACAAGAGACACCCCTCTTCCTTGCAGACCTAATTTACTTTATTCCAGGCCACAATTCCTGGCCATGTCCTCCTCATCACAGTGGGAAGGGGCAGAGCAAGCCGTGGCTGCTGCAGCTGGACCTCCTTTCCCTGCCTCCTAGCCTGGTGGCCTTGGGAAAGTTGCTCTCTGTGCCCAACCTGGCTCAACTGTAGAATGGGGACAACCACAGGACCCATCTCACAGCTTTCTTGAGATGAGTAATAAGATGATGATGGTAAGAGCTGATGTTTCTATAACTTACTGTGGCCCAGGCACCCCACTGAACGGTTCCCACAAGGCAACGCCTTTGGTCGCCCCAACGGCCCTGTGACACAGGTGTTGTCATAGTTCCCGTTCTCAAAATGAGGAAACAGAGCCACTCAGGAAACCAGCCACTCACTGGGCTAGTTGGCGACCTAGCCAGTCCACCGTCTGTGTTCTGAACCCTTGCGCTGAACTCCCTCTGACCCGGGTACCCGGGAAGTGCTTTGAACAGGGCCTGGCGAGGAGCGAGAGCCGGGCTGCGTGAGCTCTGCGAATCCGAAGATCCAGTCTTTCACGAACAGCATTGTTCACGAGGTGGAAGACTTTGAGCATGTTTCCCTTTGGATCCAAATAGGACCTCCCCTCCCCGTACTTACATAATATCAATGGTGACACAGTGAACTTGCTTCTGACTTTGACTCCATGGACCAGAATCACGTGGCCTGAGCTTTTCAAGCTCCACACAGACTCACTTCTTGATCCAGGGACAGAAGGCGCAGCCTGACACTACCTCTGAGATGCGGCTCTGCGGGAAGAGCACCCCATGGCTCGGGTCACACATTCCGGGGAGATAAAACCAGGTTTGCTTCGAGACCTCTGTCTTTTTACCTTTGCACTTAATGAAAGGATAAACTTTTGTGTGAGCTGAATATACTCTCCCACCCTGCTAGAGAAAGAACAGAGGGATTCTTTTGTAAGCAGATAACATGATTTTATTTCTACTAACAAGGAATAATCCTAACTGACATCTAGCTCTGCCAGAGTACGGCCTCAGAACAAGTACTCCACACTGAAATAATGACGTTTTGGTTGCAGGCCCCAGCCTTTAATGAGCTTATGGCAAAGAACCCACATAGCAAATCAGTTCACTCAGGTACAAGAGAGTTCATTGGGAAGTTACACGGCTTAAAAGGAAAGTTTAGGAAACTTGACTGAGATTTATTAAAACACAAAAACCCTGAGGTAGGCATTTCAAACATCGACTTAAAATTTTTCCAGACAAAAATTAATTCAGTCACGTACTACAGCATCCAACTCTAGGGGACCAAGATACACAAATAACTTCTTTGAGAAAAACCTGGCATCAGCACAAGAGTCCTCCTTGGCATACCCACCGAGGAGGTCGGGTGGCCACCTACTCACAAAGTGACATCAAATTAGGCTCTGCCAATTTCAAAAGGATTTTCACCCAGTTCCCAGGTCGCTGATAATAAAGGCACCTGGGGCTGCAAGTAACTAACAAGCCAAGGGCTCCTGACTGTACCCTGCACATGTGTAGGCCACAGTGTTTTCTATAGGAAAATGTGTAAACAGTCCTAAGGTTTAAATACAGGAAACTGCTTTAGTAACTTACGGGAAAGCCGTAAGGCAGAAGAGCAATGATAAAATAAAGTCACATAAAAAAAAGTCTACGACACTAGGTGATATTCACAATATATTTTTGTTGATTCACTTGTATCCATTAACATTCAAAAGAAGTCAGAAAGACTAGCATTCTCACACGTTGTTTGTTAACAATGGGATTCCTTTAAAAAACTGTTTGGGCAGTTTCTTGTACTATGAAATATACATTTCCCACGCGACCCAGCAATTTCCATCCTAGGTATTTACTCTAAGGGAAATGCAGACATATGACCACACAGTGATTTGTATGTGAATGTTCGCAGCGGCTTTACTCATACAAGCCGAAAACCAGACACAACCGATGCGTGAGTAAACCAACTGTGGAAGAGCATCCGTATAGTAGAAGACTATTCCATAATGAAGAGAGTGACTTATCACTCACAACAACAGACAGGCACCGTAAGTGCATTACGCTAAGCCAGGGTGGGCGCACTTCGGCCTCGGGCCAAGGCCAGCCCTCTGCCTATTTTTATAAACAGAGTTTTCTTGAACAGAGCCACACCCATCCCGTTATATATTGTCAAAGCGGCTTTCAGGCTACACCACCAGCAGAGCTGAGCACTTCCAACAACGGCCTTGCAGCCTCCAGGCCTACACTGTGTACGATCTGAATCTTTACAGAAAAGTTTGCTGAGCCCTATGCTAAATTAGAGAAGCCAGATATAAAAGGCCACATACTGCATGGCTCCATTTATATGGAATTCTAGAGAAGGCAAAACTATGTCGATGGAAAGCGTATCGGCGTTTGCCAGGGCCTGGGGCGGGGGGTCTGACACAGGGCACAGGGAACGTTGTGGGGTCACGAACATGGTCTGAACCCTGGTTGTGGGGGTGGTCACATGACTACATACACTGGTCAATTCTCACTGAACCAAAATAAGTGATTAATTGTGGTGTATCTCAACAAAGCCCACCAAAATTTATATATATATATATATATATACATATATATATAAATTATATACATATATATGTATGTATTACTACCTCTTGCTAGGTATCACGGTACTACCTTCTGCCAGGTATTCGTCCAGGTGCTGGGAGTGTGACATTGAACTTTCCACTCAGACCAGGCTCCTGTCCTGACGCTGCAGTTATAAAATAGTGGGATTTCACACCAACCGCTAGTGGACCCATAGCTCAGCTTAACCCATGAATAAAGGGCTCATTTCTTCATCCCAGTCTTTCCCCAGACACTGCCTCTAGGCAGTCTTACACAGTACCACACACAGCGATTTTCAACCGTTTCCTCTCTTAGTAGAGAGGAAACATTAGTAACATAAACTAATTACTAAAATTCTGCGGCATATATACATCTTTTTTTTTTTGCTGATCTGACCAAAAAAATAGGTATAATTTTGATTCATTTACACCAGATGGCTATTGTGTTGGCTGTTGTCATTTTGTTTTTTAATTTGACAATGTAAGGGAAAAGAGGTCAGTACCCCTGACTAAATAGTCAGGTGGTGCATGTTTCAAATAGGCACACCAGTTGAAAATCTTGGCCACAGATATATTTTAAATGTATATCCAAAACCTAACCCTCCCATCCTCCCTCCCTCCCTTCCTTCCTCAAATATTCAACTGTCTACTCAATACTGCCACCCAGTCCTCTCACGCATCTCCAACAGCGTACCTGAAACGGAACTTTCTCCTCCAAATCTGCTCCTCCCTCACAGTCCTCCATATTAAAAGGCGGGTTTGTGGCAGACCTTTCTACAAGCTTTCCTGTTTCTTCTCTTCTCCAGGGCACACTTTCAGCCTCGTGAAAGAAGAGGCCACACCCATACACGTGACTCACTTTAGCCAAGGACTCTGAGTGCAAGTGGCAGAACACAGTGCTGAGCCCAGTGTTCCCTCCCTGTCTTCCCGCCACAGCCAGTTTCGAGAAAGCTGTGTTGAAACAGGGAGAAGTCTGATCACTGGGTTTGGAGGACAGCTGCCCTGGAGGGCCACCTGAACCTGTAGCCCTCTTTGCACGACTGGAAACTTTGTATTACTGACCCGAGGTAGTTTTTTCCGCAGCATGGCCTCACCCCTGCTGACCTGGGTCCCTCTTGATGCTCCTTCTCCCTTACCCTCCAATCCATGCCACTCCCACTAAACTCTCAAATCCAATCCGTTTTCTCCATCTTCACTGCTGTCCCCTAGGCCAACCCAACATCTCTCAGCTGGCCTCTTGGAACAGGGCTCTAATCTCTTCTCCATGCAGCCACCAAAGTGGAGACCACAAAAATTTTCAAATGGTTCCTTAGCTAAAATCCCTTCGATGGCTCTCCCCATACTCAGGCTTAAATCCCAAGGCTTCCACCTGGCCCACAAAGGTCTGCGTAATCCAGCTGGTGCCTGCCCATCCGGACCTCATTGGTCCCTCTCCCTCTTCCTCCTTCAACCTCGTTTCTGTAGGTTCATTCCTGTCTCAGATGCTCGTGCACACCAAGCTCCCACCACAGGACAGAGCCTCCCTCCTCCCCATTTGTCCTTTCTGTCCCCAGGACTTGAGGTCATTCTAAAACACATCCACTGCTCTTTTCACTTCTTCCCTTTTACTTCTTCCCAGAGAGGGGAAAATGACTCTTGGAAAAAATCTCAAGAGCTGGTACGATTAAATTCTCAGGATTCATGAGACCACAGGACCTAATGGCTGGTAGGAATGGGAAGAGAATCAAGCCATCCCCTCTGCTTGGGAATTCAGGGAAGAAACGCAGAGGGTGAGGAGGGAACCAGAGGCCAGAGAAGAAATGTCTGGAAAATGACGTGCCAGAGGTGCCAGAAGGGCTCCAACGACCATTGCCACCCTGGCCTGTCCGTGTATCTGTGTTTACGCCCAATCCCGCAAGAATCCCAGACAGTTCTGTTCTAAGCAGCACCCTGCCCTGGGCCCTGGGTCCCTCTAACGCCAAGAAGTCCACTCCAGACAGAAGGCCAGAGAACTCTCCATACGCCCCATCTCTGGGCCACTGTGTGTGAAGGAAGCCATACTGGAACCCCTAGAATTTTTGCCTTCCAATCAAATTCTCCAGTTTTTATGCCATTATTAAGTATAAAATGAGACTACAGAGACATTCAGGAGACCATGTTCTAGCTGTGTGTCGAACATTGATTCTACCACATACAGCACTGAATCAATGACTAAAAGTGTTCAACCTTCAGATAATAGCCCAGAATGCTAAAACACTCTTAAATTAGGGATCTCCTGATGCATTTTACTCACACTTGAGCTTTTTCCCTTTTACCTGAATGTTGATCCAATTGAAGAAAAAGACTTTATGTTTTTTTCCCTTTTTTAAAAAAAACTTTAGTGTATAGGAAATATAATGCAGTTCTATAAGGCATGCTTTAGACCTGTAGGCTAGTCTTTATTTCTGTGCTGGTATTTCTTTTTCCATGATTCTTACATGTTGTAATTAAGATGAGAAAAATTCACATCAAACCAAATTTCTTCGTTCCTTCATTCCACCGTCTTAAAATCTGTCAAGTTTATCTTGAGAAAGGAGAGCAAAATAGAGTGCTTTGTGGGCACATCCTGTTTTTCAGGTGAAAGACGGCTCCAGGTTTTTCCTTTTCTAACACCATTTACAGAAAAATAACTCAAAGGTGAATCCAGCTGAAGATGGGTGAGAAGCATCTTTGGACAAACCTCAGAACGTTTTTATCAGCTCTTCCATTCTGGTCCTTGGAACTTGTTAATAAAAAAGCATCTCTGGGTGGTGTCCAAAACCTCTTTATATCTGACGGTTGTAAACGACTGTCATAACTTGAAAGATGAGAAATACAGGTAAGATTTAGCTTTATCTCATCCAAAGCTCTTCAGCCTCAGAGGTTCACATCCGAGCCTGCATGAAATGAGAACGCAGTAGTAGTTCTCCTGCCTACTCCCGTTGGTTGAAAAACACATCCACTTTTACTGAAATAACTTCTAATATCAGACCCCATGCCCACTTGGTGCTTCAAATTCTGTGATCCCAAATGCTTACAGTAACCCAAGGCTGTGAACTTTCACAGAGTGAAGAGTCTTTCAAATAGGTACCTGAAAATAAAAGGCAGTTGTCTGGGTGAACACCAATTAATTCCCAAGCTTGCTGCAGGGGATCGTGTTCAAGTGTCAGAGAACAGAGTGCCACGGGGAGCTGCAGAGCCCAACCGGGAGGAGACGGTACCCAGCCTTGCTGTGGTTGGCACTGGCCAACACCAAAGCAGCTGCAGAATTTAAAGCAAAGCTGATCTGATCCGCTCCACACTGATCCCTGGAGAAGCTCTCCTCATTAGCAAAAGAAGAGAAGACTGTCACAAAAGCCGAACCGCCAACGTGACAATTCTCAAACACCAACTATTTGTCTTAGTCATTATGTCTTATGACCCAAACATTGATCTCAGCCATCATCAAAGTTCACACCCAGTGTGAAGACATGAGAAAAAAAACGTGGCTTCTGAGGTTAAGCGGGAAGCTGAAGAATGAATCAATGAGTTAAATCCATGCAGACCATCTGAAAACTCCTCTTTCCCTCCACAGTAGACTCTTACCTCTCAATGACTTAATTAGTCCAACTCACTCACCACTTATGTGTCCCTAGGCAGATTGAGACATGATGAAGTGTCACTGTAAGCAGCACTCCCTTCTTGTGCTGTTGTAGTATCGAATTTGTGTAATAATTTCAAGTCTCACCAGGACAAAAGGTAAAATAGTAAATACATTGCGTAACATACTGAGGATGTCAGCCACTACATTGCTATGGAAACATCCAAAAGATGGACCAGCGAATGAAGATTTCATTTCTGTCCACCACCTGCGGGGCTCTCTCCACTAATGAGGTCCCAAGGTTATTAAAATGGCCCGGGAATTTATTTCCCAATTCTTCATAGAAAAGTGCATCATACTCAAAGAAGCTAAAGAATGAGAAGAAAATTCATGAAGAATATCTTTACTTTTGCCCCTCATTTTCATAACTGTACCATTCTTCTACAAGACAAAGGGAGAAAGGACAGTCGTTCCTCAGTATGCAAGGGGGATTGGTTCCAGGACCGCTGTGGACACCAAAATCCACCGATGCTCAAGTCCCTTACATACAAGGGCATACAGAGCATTTGCACAGAGGCTACAGTAGGCGTGACTACACATCACTTCATTTGCATGGATTCAGCATGATGTCGGGCACCTGACAAGCTCAAGTGTCACTTTTCAGAACATTCTTGGATTTTTAAAATGTTTTTGATCTACATGTAGTTCCACCCAAGCATGAAACCTACGGATATGAAGGGCCAACCATATAGTCATATCCTTTAGGCAGTTTCAATGGGATGTTCAATGTGTTAGTTCTTCAAAGTTAAATTACGTTGCATGCATCAAACACTAACTTCATTGGTAGTAACTTTTCTGTCAGACTTTAGCATTAACCATTTTTCATATATTAAAACAGACAAACAAAAGCTTCCAACATCCATCTAATTTTGTCACATGTAGAACCCACGGTGAGGAGGCCAGCAGACACTGTTACGTAATTTCATTTTACAAATAGGGGGCTGGAAAAAAAACCCCAAAACAAATAGAGGACTGGGGCACAGAAGTTCAGATCAGGGGAAAATCAGATTCATTCAATCTACTACAGCCTAGTGCTCAGCAAAGTCATGGAATTGTGTAAAAATCATTTACGCTTGTCTAAGTTATATGTTTCTATTTAAAGAGAGGGCATCAGACTTTGAGACTTTCCCTCCCTCACACTAATGAGTCTCATCCATGAAGCAATTTGAGGCTGGGAAGACATGACAGCTGCCCTTTTACAAGGTTCATTCATTGGGAGTATATACAAAATAGCAGTATCTCCCAATGTGATGTGATTTGATTCAGTGACAAGGCTCACCAAACTCCTCCAAGAGAAACAGGTTGTCATTCACTTCACAAATATTACTAGGTCCTTCCTTCCATCAATCAGAGAGCTTGGAAATTCTGATACAGAGTAAAATGAGCCCAGGTTCTCGCTCTCAAAAAGTTTCCATTCTTATTCTCAGCAACCAAATAATGGACTGAAGAAATCATGGGGAGATTAAAAGACAAAAACATATCAGATGCTGCTAAAGTGTATCACACCTATGTAGCTCTGCTATATTAATACAAATATCAAAGTGGAGCTGTCTGATGAGGGGTTCTTACAAGCCCAACATTTTTTGGCTGCTGCCTCTCTCTCTCTGTCCCCACCTCCTGCTGCACCCTTTCCTTGCTCACTGTCTTCTGGCCACCTGGGACTTCTCAGTCATACCACGCTTTCCACCCACTCTTCCCGCAACTTCCCATAGCTGGCTTGCTCACTGTATTCAGAATTTAGCCCAAACGTAATCTCCCCAGAGAAGCCTTCTCCATGTAACTGAATGCCAGTAAAAATGGCACAAACACTCTCAGTCAGCCTCTCCCACTCACCCGCCCTCCTGCACTCATCCCTCGCCACTGCCTTACACCATATTACATACTAATTTGTTTATGATTGTAATTCCACTCTAGGGTGAAAACTCTACAAGGGCAGAGATGCTATCTTCTTCACCACTGTATCTCTAGCCACACAGTATGGTCTCAAGGAGGATTTGGTCAATGACTAAGTGAACACATGAATAAACTGATCAGATTTTGAGGAAGCCATTTATTTCTTAGACACTTTAAGGACTTTCTTCAGAAGTACAGTGAAAACTAGCAGATTACAGGTTCAACTCAGTAAGAGTGTGACTTAGAGAGACTAGAGGAGACCGAAGAAGAAAGAATCGGTTACTAGAGCATGGTGCAAATTATGTATCACCAGAGTGTAGGAGGAAAAATTAGAGGGCGTTAGATCCGAGTTACAGTCCTAGTCATGGAATCAGAATGCTCTAATATTTTTTTAAAGCTGGAAATAATGGTCAAATTAGGTCATTTATATTAAATTATTTCACAGAGCAGAAATAAGCATGTACCAAGCATATGCTACTCCCCCCGGCCTACCCCTTTCCACTAACCTCCACTGCAGATATCACCCTTAATCACTGAAAATAAATTTAACTCCTTTCATACCGTGATGAAACAGTACATCAGAATCACCAAAATGTAAGTTGGTCATAATAGTTTAAAGCCTTTTAGCAAATCAGGTAAACAAGGAATAGAGACCTCTATTCCTAAAGGATGTCTACAGAAAGTCTATACCAAGCATCATCTTCAATTTAAACCATGAAACTTTCCCTTTAAAACTGAAAACAAGGCAAGGAAGTCAAGTAGCAAAACTGCTATTAAATATTGTACTTGAGGTCACAGCCTACACAATAAGACATGAAAAGCAAACATCATGAGGATTGAGTGGAAGAGGGAAGGACATAGTCATTATTAAGGTAACATGATTGTATACCATAAACTTTATTAGTATTAAATAAGACAGTTTGTTTAGGAACAATTATAAAGGACATATGGACAATAACAAACAAAGTGGGGGTGGAATCAGGGGAAGGAGGTGGGAAGGGCTGGAATGGTGGGGAGGGGTGGGGGGAAAAGGCAGAAAACTGTACTTGAACAACAATAAAAATAAAGGAAAAAAAAGACAGTTTGTCAAGTTTCTGAATACAAAATCAAAAAATAGGAGTGACTTGCATTTATGTAAACAAGCAACAAAGCATTAGAGTGATTTTTTAAATACATAATTTAGAAAAACAACAAAAAATAAGATACTTAGGAATATATCAAACAAAATTGTATAAGATCTTCCATATAAAATAAAATTTATTGAAAAATGTGAAACACGAAAATAAATGGAGAGGCAAGTAAAGTTTATAAATAAGAGAAATCAGTACTGTAACAATACCAACTAGGACGTGTAACAAACAGAGAAGCTGGAGAAGGACTACACACAGATGGAAGCTCTATGGATGCTAGATCTGACGCTGCAGACTAGTGTGGGGGAAATGAATTACTTAATGAGTGGCACTGAGACTATGTAGCAAAACATTAAATTCAACCCCTACATCACAATCTGCATTAAATGGAACAATTCTAGAGATTTAATTTTTTAATTAAGAAGAGAAATCTTAGGAAAAAATATATATATACAAGAACGTCTTAATTACAAGAGGGTAAGAAGTATTTCTTTGCAAAATTTAAATAACAAAGACACAAAGAAGGAGACTGGACAATTCATCTACAATATGATTAAGAAATATTTATCCATTTTTATTTTCATCATAAGGAAAAATAATATAAAAATGAGCCACATGTTGAGAAGAGTATTGTAACACTTATAAGGAACAAAGGCTTATTACACAGAATATATAAAGAACTCCAATGAATCAATATGAAAAGGATAAGCAACTCAAAAGGCATACCCAGGCATTTCATGAGAGAGAAAACGTGAAGATCAATAATCCAAAGAAAAGATGGTCAACCTCATTATAATTGGGAAAATACAAAGAAACACCAACATAACACCACTTTAAACCCAAGAGACTAGAAAACTACATGTTCTGACAATCCCAACTGTTGACAAGTATGTGGAGCCACACGAATTTTCACGTACTCCTGGGAAGAATTTAAATGGGCACAGCTACGTTGGGACCACTCTGGCGTGGTAGGTGTAACGCTGTGGGTGTGTGCCCCCTACAACAGGACCCCCCTCCCCTCCTGGGTGTCGATCCTGGAGAAACTCATCTGCTGAAGGAGGGGCACCCCAGCACATCCACAGCATCATCCTGACAGCAAGAAAATGCGGACAACTCAAATAAACGTCCATCCCGGGGAAAAGAAACTGTGGCAGAGCAGTGAAATGGCACACACTATAAAGAACAAAAATGAACTCCGGCCACATGCGTCCCCGTGGATGAATCTCAGGAACATGATGTTGTTGATCAAGTCACATAAAATTTCACACAGGATCATCCATCTTTACAAAGTTCCAAAGTATTTTATATGTATCTATATGGATCTATTCCTAAATATAAAACACAAAGAAATGATTCATGAAATATTCAGGACAGAAGCCCCAAGAGTGAGGGCAGAAAGAGGCACCAGAGCACTGGTCATGTTCTATTTCTTAGGTTGGGTGGGGGGTATGTGGGTATTAATTTTATTATTTTTAAAAAAATTTTATTATTTTTAATTAAACAACACATCTATGTTACATATCCTCCTTTGCCTATATGGTAAACTTTATAATTTGTTAAAATAAAAACTGAGAGAGCCTGGTATTTATTTACCTGGAAAATTCACTTACGTGAAACACCAATATTTTCTGCATGATAACAAAGGAATGAGATGTTCCTACACTAAAATAATGAAAACCCTTGTCACACATATTTAAATTAGCTATGTCTTAAGAAACGATGCATGATGCAGAGGAATCTATGGTCTGCTACAGGATGAATGTTTTCTTTTTTTAAAGAAGTAAGGAGCATATTCTCTTCCGACGAAGAGTTTAATAACCCCCATTTGAACAGCACAGAGGAAGTGCTGTCTCTTTTACCAGTGGAGTGTTTCTCATTCCTTGCCTGGATCTCCCTCCCCTCATGTACCTCCTGCATTTACTCATCACTCCCTTGATGCATTGACAGCTTGTCATGTGATGATTATTTAGCAACTCCAGGGAGTGGGGGTTGGGTGGGGGTTCAGACAGACAGAAATGAGAAAGCAACTGAGATGCAGGCTCAGAAATACCCCTTTTCCCTGTCCCTGTTACTCAAACTAATACAAATAACTGTCAAAAGGAAAATCCTGCAATGACTTAAATTGCTACAAATACTTACTAAAAGTTACCATTTAGTCATTCTCTTGACCTTTTGCAGTAAGTACAGGATGAACATTGGCTCTCTGCTCTGTTTCAGTTTTTTTTTTTTTTTAAAGCAATGAACTTGTAGTTGCAACACTCTGATTAATTATAAAAAGTCTAGTCCTGTTCCCACATTTTCAAATTAAGAAAACTAAGCAGAAAAAGTTAAGTGACGGAGGCAACAAGCATATCTTCATGTGATTAAGACCACAACCTCAGACTGGCCCTGGTTGGAATCCTGGCTCTACCAACAAGTAGCCAAGTGAGTCTGGGCCAATCCAGTAAGATGACCAGACCTCAGCTTCCTCATCTCTGAAGTGTGGACAGTACTGCTACCTCCAAGGGTTGCTATGGTGATGCAATGATGTCAAATGCTCCCATGAGACCCTGGCACATAATAATAGTTCAATAAATGATCAATATTTTTGTTTCCTGAAGTCACAAAGCCAGGTATAATTTTCCACAGATTTCTCTTTTTATCCAACCCGAACTCACACCATCTAATTTTTTTAACTCATAGTAACTTAACAACTGACACTTTTTATGACTTTGAATTGTGCTGATACATTCTTCTCTCCTCCCCAGGGCTGACTGAAACATATGAGACTCTATTTCAAACAAATAAAAAGGTAATAATTCAATAAGTAACTGTGACTCTCCTTTCCGCCAATCCCTTCTGTCTAGTTTACATATTTAAGGGTATTTTCAGCTGTGTTTCTTGATAAATCCCCCGCTCATTAAGGGATTTGGCAGTGGGCGCTTCTCTACAGCACTCTTTTTAATTTTTTCATAATTATCCTTCTTTTCAACCTGGCATACAGCAGAAGGAAGCAATTATCAGGAGACATCTCCTCAGTCAGGCAGGCTCTAAATGATGGCAAATGAAGTTAGAACCAGCCCTGTATCCTGAGGCTTGGCAAGGGAGGGTCTTCCTACCCTTCTGACCAGACCCCAGTGCTGAGAAGTACCTACTGTGTGCTGTGGCACCTACAGAGAAAAATTCACGGGAAAGACCACCTGAAACCCAGCTTTGGAAGTCCGCATTTCCCCTACCAGCAGGAGAAGCAGATGTAGCAGTACAGATGGTACAAGGGGATGTTTGTTCTGGGACAGGCACACGGGTGTACACCCTCAAGCCAGTATGCACACGTGGTAGTTTAACACATTTAGACTTCTGGGGTAAGTCCCTCGGTCGAGTAGTCTGCTTCACTCTTCCATTGCAAGAAGTCCAATGCTTACTTGTTCAGAGTGCTATTTTGATTGAAGCAGTGCCTTTCTTTTAGACAACTCAACATGTAATCATAGATGCTTAATGGCTGTGCAAACAATTTTTATTCACTGTAAGCCAGCACACGTGCCGATAGCCACTGGAGATATACACAGAATCAACCCCTGATTCCCAGTTTTCTCCGCACCACTGCCCTAGGGGACCCACTCTGAGGTCAACAGAGGCTCCTGGTTTAAGCACATTTAAGCAGAAATGTTTAACCAGTGAGAAAATAGAACATAATTTATTACTTAATATTTCTAAAAACATACTGAGGTCATCACCATGGGAAAATGTGCCCTGTGTTGAATTTCCTGACACTTATTTTATGATTTTTTAAAACATTTTAATTATATATAGGGTCCCGTCCCTGAAGTGTCCAAAGGCCTGATCTGGCCCTGGCCCAGCTTCAGTCTGCTTTTCCAAAGAGCTCTAGTCTATTATACTCTGAAATGACATGTGAAATACTTAACACCAGTACAGGGTGCATAGGACCAACCAGAACGCACACAGGCCATGATGTACCAGAACGCCAGTGAGTCCTGGCTGGAGGCCAGGGCTGTGGGCACCCAAGCAGCCCCAGGAAGGAAGGAGGAGGTGGAGGATGCCGAGGCTTCGTTACTGTTATGCAACCATTTGTGTCTAATTGTATCAGCACCCAGCTCCCATTTCTGCGTGTCATCCAGAAATTATTAATACATGGTTGGAAACCTTGCCAAAACCTTGCTATCCGTACCATACCCAGGATCATGACCACTTGCAAATAAAATGAACAACAGTTCGTTGTTTTTAAAAGATCTAGAACTTCTACGTAGTATTTTCTGGTTCTCTGTGCCTATCTTTCTGATTCCTGTAATATTTCCTCTCCTTGGAAGCAAAGCAGTACTAAAAATCTTACTTATGATCACATCTTAACAGGTTACAAAATCGTGGTAACTGAAAGGAAGAGACAACTCCTGTTTTTATGAACCAGTAAACAAGAGATCAAATTTTTCCATAAAGCACCAATTTGTGTAGCTGGAGAGGAAAGGGCTAAACCAAACCAGTTAGCAAGATTTAGGGTTATACCTTTGATTGAAGCCCTGACCTCATGCCCACTCTTTCTGAAACATTTTCATTTATCCAAGATCAAAAAGTTGCAAGAAATCAGTGAACCTATAATTCACAGCATCTCTTAATTATCCAATAATTAAAAATCTACTTATGAGTTTCAAGAAAGGGCAGCTGCCAGGCCATGTGTCTGTCTTTGGGAAGACAAAGGCAAATCACTAGAAGCAGATCTTAGTTCTGGGATGAATCAACAGTGGCTGCGTGTAGTTATGCAAATGAGGGGTGAGCTACACTTGGTTGGGGGACGCTGAAGTCTTGTGACCTGAAAAGGGTTACCCTTCCCAATAGTCCTCGGTAGGCAGAGCAGGTCAATGGGGAGAAGGCTGGGAAAAAATATTTCATAAGAAAAAAGGAGCTGCAGGGGAAAAAAGGGAATTGCTTCCTTCAATTTAATTTGACTCTGATGGGTTGGGATTATCTGGTTGGAAACCGAGACTCTGAAAGGATTAATTAACAGCCCACCCAAGTGGTATCAAAATTAAACTGAAAACGTTAGAACAATTGGCAACTACAAAAAGAAAATTATCTAAATGGAAGAGAGGCTCCAGAAAATTCTGTACAGAAGATTGACCCTTAGCACCAAGAGGATGAATTCAGCTGTCCAATAGCATCCAGAAGACCAAGAGAACTTTCCAGACTTTCCCACCAAAGCTCTAAACCCACACCCCTTTCTGTTAAGTTGGTATACAAATCCTCACTTTGGTCTATTCAGCAAGTTGCTCATTACTCACTACCCCTACATACACACGTAATAAACCTTTTCTTTTCTCCTGTCTCCCTGCCTGCTGTCAGTGAAATGGCAGGACCCAGAGTTTCTGAACGTTAGATAGAAGAAAACTATTTCTCTTAAGAGGTCCCAAAGACAGAAGTAGTCAGAAGCATAACCCAAGTTCAAACACAGGATCTCGAGAATACTACCACAGTCCTACTGGTCTGGGGAGCCTACTGGCCTGGAGTGGCATCTGAGCTCGGGTGTGTGCAGTGAGGAACCGCAGTACGGGAAGGCCAGTGCTGGGGTGTTCAGGGGCCTGCACAAGGGCCTGGACCAGGCTGGTCGGCCAGTTCTCTCTCCCTGGCATCCTGAGGCAGATCTGACACCTGGGTCGGGCAAACTGCTCAAGTTGGCAGACAGTGGCAGAACTGAGGACGCGAGGGGTTTGCTGACTTCCAACTAATGTGTGCAAAAGAATGTTCGGAAAATTGACATGAAAAAGGAAAGAATACTGACCAAATTTGGATGCCGATTCACATGAACCTACAGAGAGAAAGACAGAGAAAAAGAACAAACATCATCTGAAATTGCTACGGCAGGTTAAAAAGGGGAAAAGAAACGACTATTTATGTCTTGTCTTCTATGTAAATACATTTGTATCTCATTGGTTGAATTCTTGACTCTGCTCCCCACAATGTTTCTCCTTCAACAGTTCCTCTTTCAGAAAGTGAAACCTCTATTCAAGCAATCTGAGAATCATTGCTGTCGTTTCGCAGCCTGTACATTCATATTTTGGGCCAAGACTAGCAGATCTGACCTCCTAAGTATTGGGTTGGCCAAAAAGTTCATTTTTTCCATACAATGGCTCTAGTAGTGCTTAGTTTTCCTTAACTTCATTCAAAACAATTTTGTTAGATTGTATTGTGACAGCTGTCATATCAGCGTGCATTTAAAAAATACTTATCATAATTGGGGAACTTTGTGCAGCCATCTTAATATTGAAGATAGAAAAAGATTCACAACATTTTTGGTGTGTTACACTTTATTGTTTCCAGAAAGGTAAAAACACAACTGAAATGCAAAAAAAAGATTTGTGCAGTGTGTGGAGAAGGTGCTGTGACTGATCGAACGTGTCCAAAGTGGTTTGTGAAGTTTCTCGGTACTATTGACATTTTGGACAAAGAATTCTCTGCTATGGGGCTGTCTTAAGCATTAGAAGATGTCTAACAGCACCCCTGGCCTCTACCCGCTAGAAGCCAATAGCAGGAGATCACTGACATACTCAAAATATGCCAATCAATACAGTTATTGAGGAGAATGAAAAATGTGTCTTTTACTTCATGGAAAAAAACATAACGGACTTTTTGGCCAACCCAATTTCTCTCCCAAATAATCTTCTTCCACCTCCACTGCCACCATCACTTCCGCCAGGGCTCCTGTTCTTCCCTCCACTCCCAATTCCATACACTATGGAGAACTTTTAGAATCTTATCACTTCCCTGCTTGGAATCCCTCAGTGGATTCCCACCGCTCCTTAAAATCCTTCCCTTGACCTTATCCTTCACTGTCCTCTCCTTGTTTGTTACTTTCAGCCACTAGGGTCTGGCTGGAAAGACTCAAGCTCCATCCTCCCTCACTCTCTACCTAGGAAGCTCTTCTGAACTGAAACTCATTCCCTAATCTTGGTTTTAATGGCACCTTTTCAGAGACACCTTCCCTGCCCCACCTGCCAGCTTCAAAATCAGATGCTTATTCTCTCCAGTAAGAGTCTATTCTTTTCCTTTGTACACTTGGTCACTATGTGAGATGATAGTTATCCGTGTGCTTATACATTCATGTCCTTTCTTCCAATAGATGGTGAACTCCACGGAGACAGAGGACGAGGTGGTTAGCTCATCAAGCATACCAGCTGCACACCCCAGCACCCGGCCCCATAGGAGGTAGCCAATAAATATTTGCTGGGTGCTACTGAAATTGGGCATGTTAACCTCCATTCACCTATAACAGGATGACCCTATGACCCAGTTTGCTCAACACAGTCCTTGTGTACACCTGTTGAAGGAACATCATGACTGATAAATCCTCACTTTCATTCTGGGCTGTATGATGAGTAACGTGACCCTACCTTAAGGAAGCTGAAATTCAGAGATCAAATAAGGACTCAATTCTCTTAATTCATAGTAGCCATACACTATGAAGACACCATAAACTCTGAATTAGCCAAAGCTGAACCATGGCTCCTAGGGGAAATACAGGGTTAGGTTCCCACGAGCCATGGGCTACATTTTTGTCAACCAGTCAATACATGACCTTGCTTTATGCATATTTCTATTTATGCACTTTCTATTTCTATTTAAAGACACCTTATTTAATCTATGTTATTGGTTCAGCTCGGTAGCTCACGCCTATGTGAAGCTCGTCTAACACGCACATTTTCTCCAGAAGGCACAGCACAGCTTTCTTGCACTTCAGGACACTGGACAGTACTCTATCACTGCGCTCGATGCTAACTGTAAACAGGAGAATCACAAACGAAAAGTATAGAAATGGGAAAAACCTGGCAGCAAATAGGCCGGGAACATGACACTTGTTTGTAGAAGGAGAGCTGAGACAGGAAGGCAGAGTGGGGCCACCTTGTTCGAGCTCCACAGGGCACATGCTCACGGGGCAACCGAAACTTTTCGCCACGTGCCTGAATGACTGCAAAAGCACCACAGAAGCTGATTTGGTAACAAATAAATACCTGCATGGAGGCGAATTCACAAATACGGAATCTGCAAATAGTGAGGGTCAGCTGTAGCTTCTCTAAGGTTATACGGCTGCCGTAGTGTGAGTACAGACCCCAGGGAATGTCCAACATGCCAGCCTATGACCATTCATGAAATCAGTATTGCCCCCAAACCCTGCTCTTCCTAGAACAGGGTGCCGTTACTCTAGGTAGACTGGTCGTCATTGTTCAAGCCCCTAGACCGTGAGTTTATCCGACAGGAAGCTCTAAGGGAGAGAGGCGGAACTCTCCTTCCTGATGTGAACATCAGTTTGTATAAAATCTGCACAATGGAGAGTTAAACTGCAGGAACGAGTGGCTCCTTCTCTAGTCACAATTCACAGGGTGGGGGGGCACGTGACTTAGAGTAGCAGTGGGTGATTTCACAGTGCAATGTAGGCCCGAAGACAAACAAATGTAAATTTATGGAAATACAAATATTTTTAAGAGTCAAAGCTTCAACCTATACACACTAATGTCCAGATAAATTCACATGTAGAACATGAGAAATCCAGTATTCCTGCCTCTCCCAGGAGATGGAGAGATTCCTCCACAAGCTTCCAGAGCTAGATCTCTGTCATTACTCAGGAAATCCCCTGTATGCTGAATTTCTCACTTTTTAGTAAGCGTTTATTTCCTCCTTTGAAACACATTCAATAACAAGGGTGGGGACCAATCTGCAAGTTTACGCACAGAATGAATAAAATGGTTTAAGTTACACATTGGTTTTCTGTTTAAGAATTGAAAAGACTGTTTAAGAGTCAGCAGTAGGAAAACATTTCCTAAGGGTCCACTTCATTCCAACTGGCTATTCCGCCACGTCAGGACTCACGCCGCACTGTGGGTATCAAGTAATGTCTGGAATATTTTTAGCTACTTGTTACACGTTTACGGCAATCTCAGAAACACTTGCCTTACATTTAGAAAAAAGAAAAGTCTTCTTCCTACTCCTTTAGAAACCAATAGCTTAAAGGGGGTTCTAAAATGTTGGAAAAAAGGAAGCATTTTCTCCTAAACTCGATTTAGAGTTCATAATGCGAAATAATTTCAGACTTACATAAAAGTTCCAAGATGAGAATGACATATGCCCTTCACCCAGAATTCCCTAAAACATTAGAACACTAATATTTTAGCACAGCAGCTTTATCTCTTTTTCTCATATTACTATTTTCTTCTGAGCTGTGAAGGAGTTCAGAGCTTGTCACCCCAAAAGACGCCACTCTGGCATAAGAATTATTGTGAACTGAAGCAATTTTCATAAAGGCAGAGAAGGAACTTTCTCCCCTCTGCCAATCTGCCCCAAAACAGAACATACATTCCCCTTAAAAATGTCCACCCACTTCCCATACCAAGAAGGGAATAACATCCCTATCACCTGAGACAAGACTATACTGTTACTGGTCCACAGTCTGTGTGCCCGATGTTTCAAAAGGCCCAAACTCAAAACATCAGAGTTTGGAGTAAGGAAAGTTTTACTGAAGGAGAAGGTGCCAACCAAGGAGAGTCCTACTCATTCCTTAAATCCAACTTAAGAAATCACAGAGTTCGGGCTTCTTTAATGCCAGGGGAAAGGAAAATGTTAACTCAAGCCCCAAGCAGAATTCCTCTACCGACTAGCATGTTTACATGGAAGACAGAGCAGGAGCCGGCGGCCTGGGGGCCACGGGACACCGCAGGCTGGAACAAGATGGAGTCGGAGAGGCCAAGCGTTCCAGTCAGTCACAGCACCAGGATGACCTCTACAAGCAAACCTCACCAGATTAACCCTAACCATCCACTACTTCCCCCCCCCCCCCCCCCCCCCCCCGTGTAATCTTATCTCCCTCCAGTTTGTTGCCTTTTAGGTTTTGAAGCCTGAAGACCTTTATCTTGTCCCTTTTCTAAAATTTATTACCCTCTTGTTAAAACGCCATGCAAGTCCAAGTTCTAAGCACTGCTTTGAGTTACTCACCATTGACTTCTCCCATGGCATGCAGGCGGCATGTGTTGATAAACTTGTTCATCTTTCTCTCATTATTTTGCCTTTTATTAATCTAATCTGAAAAGCAGGCCACAGCTGGAGAGCCTGGAGTAGAGGACAATGAAGAGTTTTTCCTCCCTTATAACTGTGTATAAGTAAGTCGCAGACATGATGCCCCCTACCCTAAATACTTCAATGTATTTTTTAAAATTTTTTACAAATTTCTCACCCGAGGATATGTTCATTGATTTTAGAGACAGAGGAAAGGAGAGAAACAGAGAGATGCTGCTATAAGAGAGAAACATCGATCAGTTGTATCTTGTACACACCCTGACTGGGGATCAAACCCACAACCTAGGCCTGTGTCCTGACCGGGAATCGAACCTGCAACCCCTTGGTGTATAGGATGACACTCCAACCAACTGAGCCACCCGGCCAGGGCTCCAGCGTGAATTTGTAAAGATCAAGAACATACACTTCCATAACCACAGCACAATTATCAAAATCAGAAAAGTAAAATTGACAATACTGTACAATGTACAGGCCCTATTCAAATTTCACTGGTTGTCCCAATAATGCCCTTTATTGCAAAAGAACAAAAAATTTGTTTTCCTAGGCCAGGAGCCAACCCAGAAGCCCTTATGGTGTTGAGTTGTCTGTCTTTTTGGTCTCCTCTCTGACACAGTCCTTCTGCCTTTCTTTGCCTTTCGTGACCCTGACATTTTTAAAGGGTAAAAATTATTTTGTAGAATGTCCCTCTGTTTGGGTTTGTCTAACCTCACAGTGAGAGCTGGCTATAGATTTTTGGCAGAAATACGACAAGAATAATGCTGCACCTCACATTAGGAGACACATATAGTTGGTTTGTCCTGTTGAAGGGGTGTCAACTTTGAACACTTGGTTACCTTTGTGCCTGCCTGGTGAGTTCGTGAATTTTTGCTCGCCATTTCTGTGACAGGTCATCTGACACGAGACCTTCAAAAAAATTTCACACATCAGTCCGCTTATATCGTTTCTACTGCCTGCAGTTTGTGTGACATTTTCAGAGATGTTATTTGAGGGGTCATCATTATTTTCCACCTACTTAATTGTTCTTTCTACTTCTGAGTATGATGTTTTCAGCACTTTCCTTTTCCATTTTATAATAAGTGTCACAGAAAGTGTCCAATCGAAGATGATCCCAGGCATCATGGGAAAGAATGTTAGTGTTAGACACGATTTGAACTATACAGGTCTTGTTCGCTTCCACACTTTGCGCGGGGTACATGTGCACATGGTGCTGACTCAGTCCACTGAATGCCCATATCCACCTTGGTCACACGGACTGAAAACACACGCGGAAGATACGCTGATGTGCACATTCTCCTAGTCCGTTCCTGCAGCAATAACAAAGTATCTTAGACCAGGGGCCATTAACAGCAGAAATTTATGTCTTACAGTTCTAGAAGCCAGAAGTCTGAGCTCAGGGTGGCAGCACGGTCACACGCTGGTGAGGACCCTCCTCTGGGTTGCAGATCCCCAGCCTCTCTTTCTGTCCTCCCTCACCTGGCAGACACAAAAATCTGGGTGCTCTGTGGCCTCTTCCTATAGAGGCACTGGTTCCATTCCTGAGAGCTCCACCCCCACGACCTATTGACCTCCCAAAGGTCCCGCCTCTAAACACCATCAACTGGGCATTAGGTTTTCAATGTATAAATCTCAGGAGGATATAAGCATTCAGCCCTTAACACACATTTAATTACTTATTCTCAAATGAGATTAATGATACAAATGCAAAAAAAAAGTGCAAGTCATTAGAAAAGATACCTTTATGAGTAAAAGTGAGCAAAATAATTCGATTGCCTAAAAACTGGAAATTTTCCATTGTTGATTTGCCAGAAAGACACTAAGTTCTAGATCAATTCAAAGAGCTGCCCTAAGAGATCTGACCGCAACAAACGCCTTCTTTCCCTCTACTCTGTAAGGAAGCCAGCTAGCCAGGGCTGCACACACGCAAAAGACACACATCCAAACGCGGGTTCACAGATCCACCTGAACTCGAGCCCTGTTCAAAGAACCCTGCAGAGAGCGTATTTGAAACTACACGGAGCTGTGTGACAAAGTGGAAAAAGCACTTTGTTGTCTCCCAGTTCTGAGGGCTCGAAGTCAGAGGTCAAGGTGTCCACAGCAGACCCACACTCCCCTGCAGGTGCTTGCGGATGATCGGGTCCAGACCTTGTCCCACTGTGTGGTCGTTCGTTGGCCAACCTGCACGGGTGCTGGGTGTGTGTGTGCCCGACTCTCCACTTTCTCCTATACTACTGGATTAGGGGCCCACCCGACACCACGATGACCTCGTCTCCATTGATTATATCTGCAAGGACTTGATTTCCAGACACGGTCCCTTTCTCCAGTATTCAGTAGGTGAGTCTCCAACACAACTTTTTTGCAGGGGACACAATTCTATGCATTCAGGCAGGTAGAGCCAGACTCGGAGGGAGCGGCCCCCAACCGCCCTGCTGTGGGATGCCACATGTCCCTCCCACTCGCTGTCCTGGTGATTCACAGTGAACATTTTAGATTCAGAGCCTGGGTAAGCGATCTGTTGCCTTTGTTTGCCCTGGCGTTTCTCACATTTATCTGGCCCTGGCGCCCTTCACACACCCTGTCAGTTACCCACCTGTGGAAGGCACTTCAGGAAACACCCTCCACGCCTAAGTGTGGGATACACTATGATGAATGAAACCCACATCCGAGGGTGAAGGTGGCAGCACCCAGAGGCGGACAGTCTCACACAGAGGTCGTGGCTCTCTCCTCGAGCAAAAACACCCATAAAAACTAAACACAAACAATAAATAATCGCGAATCGCAACTGTGCACACTGTTGCCGTAAACGACCCTGACATCATCCCACAGTCCATGTCGCCGCAGACGGTCCCAGGTTCACAACGGCTCCACTTAGGACTTTTTGACTTTACAATGGAGTAAAAGCAACACACATGGATTAGAAACTGTCCTTTGAATTTGAATTTTGGTCTTCTTCCTGGGCTGGCCGGAGATGGGACAATCGTCTCTAGTGATGCTGGGCAGCATGGGGCTGATGGGCAGGCATGGCACCCGTCAGCCCTGCAATCATGAGGGCAGCCGCCGATGCCCTGCAGCGCGCTGTGTGGTCGGCGTTTTGTGGATATTGTGTCTCTGTTTTCACCTCCCATGGTGCCCATCGGTGTCTCCTGCTTCTGGGTAGGGGAAGAGGAAGGCAGTGACTCCTGAGACGACACTCAGTAGAGTGGCCCGGCTGGAGGTCGGTGTAAGTCTTCTGAGCACTTTTAAGGTAGGCTCACCCAAACTGTGATGTTCGGCAGCTTAGGCATGTTAAACGTATTTTCAACTTAGGCTATTATCAATTTGCAATGGATTCATTGGAACTTCACCCCGTCATAAGTCTGGGAGCATCTGTATAATTCATATGCTACCAGATTTCAAAGAATGACAGGTCAGTCCAAAAGGAGGTTGAGTTCGGGGGAAAGGACTGTTAGAATTTGGGGTGGGACACACTGTGGCTGGGGAACCTAATGTCACCTGGACTCCCCACCCACACCGAGCTACTGCCTAACACGAAACAGAAGTCGGAGAAAGTAACCCCGGCCTTTTCCACGCCCCTCCCCCATCAGAAATCCACAATCCCTACGTGAGATGGTGTATTATTTTCAGAAGAGACCACACCAAATACAGCCACCACCTGCTCAACAGAAAGCACATTCCAAATTGCAACAAAAACTTGTAAAGGGACAACTTAAGTAGCACACAAAATAATCCAACACCCAAGGAGTGTGGCTTCTAAAAATAAAACCATGTAACTGACATGTTATTGAAGCAGGCTCTGCTCAACCCATTCCCCGAGCACAGGGAATCATGGGCCATTTTGCCGGTGAAAGGCTTACGTTTTTCCAGTGTTTCTCCTTTGAGCAAACTGAACTTTCCTTCTGAAACTTTTAATTCAAGAACGAAATTACAATGCCACACCAAAGCAGTACTTTCTACAGCAGCAAATTACAGAGTGCTAATGTGTGGGCATGGCCTTGCCCTGTGATCTGTCCTTGTCATTTTAATTTAGCACAAGCTAAACCTCACCATCGCTTTTGTTTTTACTTCTCCGCAGAGCCGAATTTCAGCCTTTACTCTGGGTTACAAAAAGTCCAAAATAAAACCAGCCCACATGAAGCAAAACAGCCACATAAGACCTTTCCTTCATGGGTGGAGAAAAAGTTTCAAAGTTCAGAAGGAGAATTTCTTTTTAAGGCACTAACTGGTCTTGGTAATGTTTTTTAAAGCCTATTTTAAAATGTCCAGAGTTTTTCCTCCGTTGTGCTGACGTGTGTGGGCAGACAGACACGTGTAATTCTTCCAACAGAAGCAATGAAGTTTTTACTGAAGTCTGTCCAGTTCGATCCACTGCTAAAACATCTCAGCCACCCAAGAGTCTCCGAGAGTCTCGGATTGTCAAGGTGGAGGATACATCTTCCACCCTGATGCTCCGTGGGGCTGTAACGGGCAAGAATGAGCACTCTCGGGCTCAGGAGATGGACTAGCGTGCAGACCGCCGATGTCCTGCTCCTACAGCAGGGAACCCACCATCCTCCGACCAGAGGAAACACTCTGTCGGGAGGCACCATTGAGCGGAAGGTTTCCACCTCCACCCTGCCTCTGCATAGAGCGCTGAGCCGCCGCGCCCCCACGACCCTTCACCAACACTGCTGCGCGTGCTGCCCTTATCAGGCAAAGGTGCTCTCTGGCACAAACATGAACCCTGGTGAACGGAAACAAAACCCATGTTTTCCACTGCCCCACGATGTTACCCAGCTTCCAAAAGCCTTGCAGCCAGGTCTCCCTCCCATCCCCCTTTCTCAGCTCTTAAAATTCCCAGCACATTCCCAGAGTGCCATCGCCCTGATGGCAAAGCCTTGAGTGTGTATCACCTGTGCTCTCGGCCTGCAAATCACTGGGTCAGAGGTAAGGGCCACGGGGACGGGTGGTAGGTACGAAGGCTATCTGTAAAAATGCACCATGGACATGGAAATGGGGGCCCTTGTGAAACACCAGTGATCATTGGAATTCAGGGCCAGTGCCCCCCTCCACAAATCTGTGCTTTGCAGCTGTCACTGAGAGTAAAAAGTCTGCCTTTCGCCTGAGCAGGGACCCGAAGCTCATCACACGGAGCATGTCCTTACCCAGCTGTCAGAGCGTGCCACTTGCGTGGAAAGAGATTAGTTTCTCATCAAGCCCACACCCTCACCATGGGCAGAGCTGCAGAGAGCAGAGCTGCAGAGGGCAGAGCTTTTCCCACCAAACAGGAATCGGACTGACGGGCACAGCCTTGCTGGGCACCCCAAGGGGCACAGTGCTGCTGCAACCTGTTGTTTTGTTTTGTTTTTTTTCCTGAGACCCATGGGCAAGGAGGCCCAGAGACTGAAGGAAAATGGAAGTTTCATGCCCTGGCTAGTGTGGCTCACTGGGTTGGAGCACGGTCCCCTACACCGAAAGGCTACAAGTTTGGCTCCCAGTCAGGATATATATCTGGGTTGTGAGTTCGATTCCTTCTCAGGGCACATGCCTGGGTTCGGGTTTGATTTCCATTCAGGGCACGTGCCTGGGTTGAGGGTTTGATTCCTGGTCAGGGCACGTACCTGGGTTGCAGGTTCAGTCCCCAGTTGGGGTGCATACAAGAGGCAACTGATCAATGTTTCTCTCTCACATCAATGTTTCTCTCCTTCTCTCCCTCCATCCCTTCCCTACTCTCTAAAATCTATAAGCATGTCCCCAGGCAAAGATTTAGAAAAACAGAAAAAGAAAGTGAAGTGGAAGTTAGAGGTCCCTAAGGAGACCGTAGGCCCTACCAGCTTTGGGCCTAGCATCGGCCTATTGCAGGTGATTCTATGCGTGACCCTTCCCCCTGGGCCACAGAGTCTGACACGCATCACAGCCCCCAACCCTGTGGACACACCACACAGACGGCCCATGCCAGAATCCACGTGCGGCCGTGGGTTTTGTGTTGTTTGCAAATGGGAACCACACACGTGTCTGTTCTTTGAGTCTTGCAGGTGGTCACCACGCTCACTGACGCCACCCCCCAAGCTCTTGGTTCTGTCCCTCGGGTGCCGAGGGCCACGAGCTCCTCAGCACTTCTGGATGAGAGGACAGGCTGGCTGCTGACATCTGCCACAGAGCACAGATGGCCAAGCCAGGACCCCGCAGCGGCCCTAGTGTCCATTCTGATGCTGCTCCGCCGTCCCTGACTGAGCATGCGCGCCAACGTCCACAGCATAGAAGCACAGGCATTTGTATGAAAGGTCTTCCCATGGTTCAGACAAAGGAAGAAACAAAATGTGAAATTACACAAGCTCGAGGGAGGACCCTTAAAGTGGGACCAGCGTGGGCCAGTCCAGGTGCGCGTGCTGCTTCCTTTGAAGAATACAGGGTACCTACCCGCTGCCTCCCTCCCTTATGGAAGGACCCACACCCTCTGGCTTCTCTGCCACAGGCTGACTGCAAGCCAGGCTTCAGGTTTCCCGCATCTGCTCCAAAACAGGCTGAAGCACCGAGGAGTCTCAAGGTTTGGGCCACCCCAGGAGCACCCACCAGGGAGCAAATGGCTTCTACACAACGAGCCATTTGGGACAATAGGGTCCCGGGCTAAGTACCCCAGGGCTGTAAAGCACCCTGGAGGAGATGCAGCCACACCCATGAGAGAACAAGCAGCAAACCCTAACTGGGACAGGAGGGATGTCACCCCCGAGGGAGCGCTACTCAGCTGTAGAAAGAATTGCGATCACCACCCATACAACAGCCCTGCCTGGACTCGGCCATGCAGGGAATGAAAACCTGGTTCAAAGCAGGGGCACTCGGTTCTCAGAAGGGAAAACACCCATTTTGGCTGAATCTCTGACAGAGAGTCGGCAATCTGTGGACGTTAGAGAACTCTAGAGACACAAGAAAGACCTAGAGGGTGATCTTAAAAAAATAAAGCAAAAAGGCTTTCCTTCCTTTTACAGAGCTCCAGTCTTTTAAAAAAAATAAACAGAAAGGGGGAAGTTGCTACTCTGCTGTGCGGCCTCTCTCTCTCACCCAGTTCCCATGTGGCCAGAAGTGGCAAGGGGGGGGCCTCTAAGGGACCCCGATACAGCAGTGCATGCCTCTGAGAGGGAGCAGTTGAGGTCCACCCACAAGGAGTTGACACAGAACCACAGACACGCAGAGCCAGTCAAGAGTCCACACCCTGGCCAAGGCTATGACTGCCGTCTCCAAAGAAAGAACCCAGCGGTCAGGGGCAGAGAGGCAGCCAGCCAGGAAGCGGCTCCTGTGTGGGGTGGAGGGATCGGGCTGCCGCCCAGGGTGCCTTTGGACTGTCCGCCCCCTGTGTTTACCAGGTAATCTGATGGCCACCCAGCTTCCCTTGAAGTTTGCACAGGGAAGAAACCCGCTTACACATCTCACAGTAAACCGTCCGACCAGCACCTGCCCTGCCATCCCGCTTCCCCACCTCTGCACCTCCAATCCTTCTCAAGGAAGACCCAGGCCCCTCTCCTGCACAGTCCCATCAGCACCGAATACCAAGCGAACCACGTCTGTGCAGGACAACCACCACAGTCGGCTTTGTTTATTGACTTTTTTCTTTAAAAATTTATTTTGAAGCGCTCTCAAACTTACGCAAGACATTGCAACAACAGTACAAAGAACCTTTCTTTCTGAACCACTTGAAAGTCACTAGCCAACCTGAAGCCCCCTCACTCTCCATCGAGCGTTTCCCACAACCATGGGAGCCCCCCCAGCGCCACACACAACCGGGAAAATCAGGACATCAAAGTGAACACGTGCGACATTTGCTCCTCAGGCCCCATGCCAAGTTCATCAGCGTCCTCATAATGTTCTCTGTGGCCACAAGCTCAAGTTCAGAATCGCACAGAGCTTTCCTTTCATACATCTCCTTAGTCTTCTCCACTTCCTCAGCCTCCGTGATGTTTCTGACCTTGACAGCAGTTAAGGTTACAGGCTGTGTGCTTTGTGTGAAGTCCCTTAATCTGGCTCTGTCTGATGCTTCCTCTGACTGGAGTCAGGTCATGAATTTGCGGCGGGAAAGTCACAGAAAGGTGAGGCGGCCTCCTTTTCCTCGCACGTTACCAGCCACTGTGTGATTTGAACTTGTCACGTAGGCAGCAATGCTCGTTTTTACCCCAGCCTGTGCGTGCTCATGGGTGAGTGTCAAAGTCCCCCATTCCCTGGACAGCGGCCTGCCCATCCCAAGGACAGGCCGAGCTCAGGAGGGCCTGGCCATGTCTTGGCTCGTGTCTCCTCTGCCCTCTGTCACCGGAGAGAACTGCAGTGACAGCAGTGGCTGATTTCTACAGACACATTTACAGAGATGGGGAAACGCACAGGAAACAAGGGAGCTGACACGCTTTTGTGGATACATAACAATACCTAGGTCCCCGCGCTCAGTTTTTTCATAGCTAAGCAGAAGCCAGTTGCGTTCACTTTTTCATACAAGAAAGATCCCATTCCATTCATTCAAGCCACACAGATTTATGGGGAGCTTCTCTCTGTTAGGCAGAGGGACACCCCTGCCCCAAAGGGCAGCGTGGTCTCTTACAGAAGTGTTACAAATATGCAGCCACGGTGCAGTGTGGAGGTGCTTGCCCTGGTCCAGGTGGGGAAGGAAGCAGTCCAGCACAGGTATGGCTGGCTCAGCACAGCCTGGCACATTCTTCTCGAAAACAGGTATAAACCAATCCCAGATCCAACTGAGCAAAGGTGAGCTACTGGAAAGGAGAAGCTGGAGAACAAGGTGGTTGGGGACTGGGTCAGAGAGGCCTTGGCGTGTTCAGAAGTCTGCCATCCCTTTGGCGTGGGAGCCGCTAGAGGGGGTCAATGCAGCCACGTGGCAAGATGATGCAGGTATTTTTACAATTCGAGAGGCCCTTCTGCAGAGGGGGAGAAGGGGAAACAGGAGACAACCCAGGTGCCCAGGACATATGTGAGCAGCCTGCGCACTCATCTTCCCAGCCAGAGGCTGGTGAGGGTTCATCTGGGGCAGGGGCAGTATGGAGGAAACGGGGATCAGACTCCACAGAAACCCAGGACACAGGACCTCTGGGGTTTTGCAGAAGTGGTGTGAAAAGTGGAGGAGGGAGAGGGCTCAGGAGGGCCCAGAGGGCTTCTGGGTAAAGTGGATAGGGGAGGGGGCGCCTTTAATCCCGATGCAGAACATAACAGCAGCAGGCATTGCTAGCTCAGCATTTTCAGGCACAAAACCAGCTCCCCAACCTTGTAAATTTGGGATCCTAGTGAATTACATTCAAGCTGGTTAGGAGACTGTTTCAGGGGCAGAGTTTGCTGTTATAGATGGATAGCATGGCGTGCTGAGTTGCAGCGCTCGTATTTTAATTACATTCGAGTTTCTAACATTACCCGCTGAAGTGATGATTGTGGGCGTAACTGAGAGTAGTTTCACAGTGTGAGAGAGATGTTTAAAGACTTGCTCTTCCTTGCCTCTCCCCCGGCCACCTCACACTTCGGTTCCCCTAATCAGTCCCGGTAATTTCGGAGCTGAGGAAGCCTACTGTTGACTTAATTTCAGAGCAGACCCCTCATGTACTTACTTTTAAGTAAAGTGAATTATAATCTTTTTTCTTCTCAAGAACTTGATGAGATCCTTGAAACAAAAAACTAAAAACACCCTACAGTGTTAAAACAAACAAACAAAAAGCTAAGCTTAGGAAGTCCACATTTATACAGCGAGAGATGGGGACTCCATGTCTGGCCAGGATGCAGAGGCAGGACGGCTCTTCATCACGGCCTGTGTCTTATTGTTTTGTTTTGTTGATACAACGCAAGCACCTCTGCTACTTCTGATACAAACCACTTCTCTGCGTACGCCCGATAAGCAAACAGGCAGGTCTGAGGCAGGAGATGGGGACGTTCCAAGTAAAATCCATCCAGTGAGTACAAACAATTGCATAGACATCTTGCACACTTTAGTTTTGATCAACAGCGAGCAGAAACACGGCCGTCCCATAGTTCCTTTGTAGGCCATCTCGGCCTGCTTTTCTTCCCTTCTTCCTTCCTTTGATTATCTGAATTCTTCTGTGCGCTGACCATACTGAGCCAGCTTGTCACACTCTGTCATCGCTCTCCTTGGGTGGGAAGCATGGGAGTTTCCAGGGAAACATGGCCAAGTGTAGTCAGTAAAGAAACTTGACTCGTGTAACCCTGGGCTCATTGGTGCCCCCGCATTACAGTCTGCCCACCCTGTTCTGGGTCCCTTGAACATCGCTGGGCCTCTGTTGCTTGGTAAGCACCGGGCAGCCAGTGATACGCTTCCCTAAGAGACCGTGAAGACTCAACTGCCCAAAGCATGTGACAAAGATTCTCTCCTCGACCAAACTCCAGTCAAGCTTTCTGAGTCCCTCTGCTCAACAGGGCCTGACCTGGGGTTTCCGTCTCCACCCTTGTGGAGTCCAGCTGAAGCAAGAATCCTGCTAAGTCAGTTTAGAGAGAATCGCCACCCTGCCTATCTGATCATCCTCCAGAGACACAGCTGACCAAATTCCTAGGCCCTTCATCCCCCAGGACATACTACGTGATCACCCTGCCCGGCTTTCCTCAAGAATCCTGTTGGGTCAGTTTAGCAAGAATCCCCCATGCCTGATGGTTCCTCTCAGGAATTTCCTACCTACACAGCTACGCTCTGCTCCTTGGCTACTGTTGCATTTGGAGACCAGCCCAGTTCAATACTGAGGCCACCTGCCCCTATCACAGTCGTTCCTTAGCACCACCTGTGTTCTAGCTTTAACCACTGTCTGGCACTGGATTATCTCTGACACAGCTGAAAGCCTCGGACAGTGTTCCTAGTATAAAGCCATTTTCAAAAAGTTAACAACATGACCCTCATACAAACATAATGTAAATAAACAGTACAATTGTATTTAATTCAGTGAGAAAACCAACAAGAAAGGGGAGGGTCAGGGGCTCACGGGGCAGGGGGGCGGGGAGGTGGATTTATGGACAGCCACTGCAAGGCAGAATGCAGAAAGGCAGGAAAAAGACAGCTAAAGTAGCTACAAATCTCGTTAATGCCCTGCAGGACACCCAAAATGTATCGTTGGGGCTGTCTTGTCTAATGGGCAAGGATTGTTTGCACTGTACCATCTTCTACAGTATTCATCTACCCTTAGAGACTTGTAAGATAGAGTAATCAACAGTAAATAGTAAATCAAAAGTAAGCAAAGAAAGGCACATAGACGATTAGATAGCCCTTGGGTGGGAAACAATAACCAACATGACTTTGAAGGGACACACCGTCATCCTTTTGCCTGTTTGCCTATTTCCAAATTTTAGGTATATATATTTTCTTCATACTAGAATATCACAGGTGCTTAATAAATGTTGACCAGAAACTATTTTGATACATGAAATCCTATAGGACTCAGGCAAAGGAGTAATAAGAGGAAAATTCATAGCATCAAATGCTTTCATTGAACCAGAAAGAAGTGGAAAACAATGACGGCCTCACACCCTCATTCACTGGTCTAAATCTGATCGCTGAACCCTAAGAAAGTCAGAATGGTGTAGATGGAAGATAGGAATTTTTACTAGGAAAAAACCCAAACTGGCTGGAAATACAAAACCGGATATAGTCTGGAACTCTAATAAATAGGGTACAAGGTCTGCAACATGTGTAATCCACTGACCTTAATTTACTTATATAGTTAAGGCCAGAAATAACATAAGACCCAAGAGAAACTCAAAACATTTTTTGTGGCCTGCCATCATCACAAACTTTCCTAATTTCACTTCTTCTTCATCTTTGTGTCCCTCTGAATAACAATACTTACAATCCCTCATGCACAAAATAGGTCATTTCCGTTATCAAAGGCTGAGGAAGTTGAGAGAAGGTTCAAGCTCCTCTTTGAACCAATATGTGGAGAAAGTGCAGGGTGAGAGGAACGGCCATCCAAGGCAGCCCCCTTCGGTAGCATGCACACGACAGGGTCATGGACAGCATGTCTGTGAGCACCAGGGTGGGTCCCTTGGGCCCACTTGCCAGTGTCCCCCCCCCCGGGAGCCCCCATCACCTCTCTGAGCCTCAACTGTCTCGGGTAGCGAGCTCACATCCATACCAACCGGCACAGACCCTGACACACAGCAGACACTGATAAATATGTGCCACCTTTGTCTGGCCCAGGGCCATTTGTTTAAAGAAGTATACATACATGAAAAGCATGAAAATACACGCTTTTATTTGTATGCTTTTCCTGTGTTCTCAGCCACCCAGACATTAAGAAGGTTAATATTATTTACCTCTCCGTTTTCCCTTCCAATCTCTAGGAGTTTAAAGTTGCTCTCACTTGAGACCTCGCTCAACCCATCTACTCATTTAAATGTAAGTCTTCAACCCATCATCCTGTGCTCTTTTTCAGAATCTCTCATCACCGCTTAAGTCAAGTAACAGGATAAGGAAACCCAGGTAGGAACCCAAAACGACTGACTTCACCAACCTTCATCTTCCTGCTTTGTTTGCATTCTTTTATTTACCTCCTGACATACGATCCCTGACACTTGAGACAAAAGAAAACTTTTGTAGGTAAGGGAGCCTAAGGGCAACAGTGTCCTCCCTGGGGAGATGACAGAAGGATCAGGAGACAGCACCGGCTCTGTGCACAGCAGCTAATGCCACGTGATGGCTCAGCTTCAGTTTCGCCCGTAAATCCCTCTTGGAAAATCAAAGAAAAATGACCTTAACTAGGGCTCTTTAATGCCTCTCCTAGACTCTGTCCCCCACGAGACCTGACAAACAGGTCTGTACTCTGTGTGGGAGACTGCCCTCACCCCCCACCCCCACCCCACCCCACAAGCACAACAAGAATGCCCTCAAGGGTCCCTATTCCTGGCTCCTCCCTGGAAACACAAGCCTCAGCTTAAGCACCTGACCTCCTAGGAGGGTCATCCTCACCTTCCTGGCGTGTTCCAACCAGGAAGGTGAGGATGTTATGTTGACTTATACTGGATTGCTAGAGGAAGCCAGTCCACACCCAGTACCACGAGGGCTAAACTGTAGTGGGACAGGGAACAGCCCGCTCCACCCCAACAAGCCAGCCACTGGCCCAGCACCTGCCCTGACACCCGAGTCTGGAAACCATGTTCTGCCACTTGGCTGGACAAGGATCCTCCGTCTCGAGCTGGGTTTATGTCCTGCTATCCAGAACCACCTCGAGCCCAGAGGCACATCCACTGCAGGGTCTGGCTGCTCCCTGGTCTGTCTTGTCTTCACGTCCTCAGTCCAGCCCCACCCTGCCCAGGCAAGACAATGAGGGCTGGAATCACCACCCTTACTCAACCCACTCCATACACTCCGGGGAGAGGAGGGAGGGAGGGGAATGATTCTTTCCCAAGACTTGGGAAGGGAGATGTCAAGCGATTTTGCTGCTTATTGATCTAACATTTACATAGATTTTCAGCCAGTAAGTTCTTCCTGGAGGGTGCACCAATTTTCCCCAGGGCCCTACCCCACTCTTGGGTAGCCTGGTGAACAGTTACTCTGATCCAGCACATTCATTCCCAGTGCCAGCCCACAGCAGGCAGGGAGGGGAAACCCACATACTTGACTATGAGCCCTGTGAACTTTTTATCTTTTTCTCCTGGTAGACTAACACTCACCACCCTCTTGGACAACACGTGGTTCTGTGCCATCTGTAACGGGACTATGCTGAGTGTCTCTGTGTGGGGGGAGTCGTCAGCTTGCAGAAGCCACGTTACATGGAGTTACTTGTAGCACCATTCCTCCAACGGAGGGAACAGATTTTTACGTGTCCTTGAGGGACCCGTTCCCTCGATTGTTCACAGCTCAGTTTGCCTTAACATCAAAGGGGGAAGATACTGTAACCGCCACTCCGTGTCCTGGCATACTCTTTTTCCCCTGGAGTCGTGGTGAGGATTAAACATTTTAAAATATGCAAATTATTTGGCACAATCCAAGCTGTTCTCCAAAAATGGAAAATTCTCTTTCGCTTGCATGTATGTGAGACGTGCCAATTCAGTGGAGAGGGGCAGAGCGACTGGCTTAGTGGGAAGCTGGTCAGTCTTCCGGGGAGGCTTTGGCTCTGCCTCTGCCCCTTCCTAGCTATTTCTTAGGGCACAGGTCTGGTATTTCACTGACTCCCACTGCAAAACGGGACAGCACCTACTTGGGAGGTAGTTAAGTGTTGGAAATAAGATGACATGCCCCGGCTGGTGTGGCTCAGTGGTTGAGTGCCGGCTGCGAATCAAAGGGCTGCCGGTTCGATTCCAAGTCTAGGGCACATGCCTGAGTTGCAGGCCAGGTCCCCAGTGAGGGGCCCGTGAGAGGCAACCACATATTGATGTTTCTCTCCCTCTTTCTCCCTCCCTTCCCCTCTCTTAAAAAAAAAAAAAAAAAGATGACACTTGTGGACCTAGCACATCAGACAGCTTGTGCTCCCTGAGAACTAAGATCCTTTGTCTGCCGCACAGCAGGGTCCCTTTATTTAAATACCATCCAATTAGACCTGAAGGGCAGCAGGCCGCCCAGGGTCAGGGGACACCCACAGCTGCCATCAGCATCTGCATGGCGTCCAGGGACCACAGCAAGCTGGGCGAACTGTGAAGCCACTGGCGTTACTGCAACACCGAGGCAGAAACAAAAACTCCGTGTCCAGTCGCCCAGCAGCAGAATCACCCATTCATCCTGAGGGAGCACAGACCTCGCTTTGTTGCGGGCTTTTTTTTGTTGTTTTTAAATGTCTTTTTCTCTTCCCCCAAATTCACGAAATCCCTTCGGGGCATAAACGCTGATTGCGAAACCTTTGGACTGCAATACATGTTTAAAGCCCACAGCGTTTTCCAGCGCAAACGAAATAATGGCATCGGATATAAAATGCCCACCTGAAAAGGCCCCGCATTTCACATGAAGCTGGGAGGGAGTCGACAATGGGTAGAAAATCACACCAATCGTCCTTTTTGGTTACTCCAGGCCCTCTGATGAAACTGTGTTTGAAGAGATCAGAGTTTCATGTTCTAGGGGTACCGCTCAGGCTGCTGACTGGCTCCTTACCGTCTGCTCTCTGACCACCTCCCCGTCGAGGAAGAAGTAAGACTCACACCACTTTACAAGCAGCCGTGTCCTCCTCCTTTGGGGCAGAAAACACAACCGATTTCCTCTCTACGTGTGTACAACATGCGCACCTACTAAAGCTTTCAGAGCAAAAAATCCTAAGGATGTTGTAAAGCACGAAGTAATAGCCTTATCTCCCCCCCCCACCCCGCCCAAAAGTCTGACTCTTCGCCTTGACAGAGACACCTGCTGCCCTCTGACCCGGGGGCGTTCACCTGCAACTGAGGGGCAGAAGGCTTATCCATGGGAAACCCACACTGGGGAGGAAGCCAGAGGTGGCCCTGTCCAGGAAGAAGTGGGGGGCCACTCACTGTCCCCGTACGGACCCCTAAGCCTCATCTTCAGAAAATTGGGGCTGGAAGACTGAACAGCCCAGGCTTTCTATCACAGATGAATGAGGACATTTACCCAAAAAGTGGCACGTAGCTCCTGCAACAGTCTCCTGGATAAGTGAGCGAGGCCTGGTCCCACAGAGGGACTATTTTACCCATTGGAGGCCAAAAAGACATCGGAGGAAATCTGCTATAGGTCACTTTTCTGATGAAAGAGGTGAAGTGAGAGGCAAGTCAATGGTGTTTCCCTTTTCTCCTTTTTTCCTACTGGGCCTGAGAGAGCATGATGTCCGGTGCCACAGCAGCCACCTTGAGACTATGAAGAACGAACGAAAGACAAAAGGCCAACATACTGACTTCCTATGGAGCAGAAGGAGGAAAAAAGCTTACATCCTTAATGATATCTTAAGCTACTTAATCAATCTGAGGCCACCTGCCCCAGACTTCTGGTTAAGTAAACAACCAACGTAAATGTCCTCATGGTAAAGACCTCATTGGTCTTCTTCCATGACACCCTACTAAACATGAAACACTTGTCTAGATATTTCAGAATCAGTGCATATTTTCCCACAAATTATCTCTCAGCTCTGTTCCTAGAGTCACAGGAAAGGTAAAAAGCAAGGACGAATGGTACAGCCACCTTGGGAGACGATGTGGCCCTTTCTTGTAAAGCGCAGCATTCAGCATTACCATACAGTCCAGCAATCGCACTAGGGCCACCAAGGCTTGAAGTGACCCAGATGAGTCTTAGATGCACATTTCTAAGTGAAGGAAGCCAGTCTGATATGGTGACAGACCATTTGATTCCAACTATATGACATTCTGGAAAAGGCAAAACCATAAAATCAGGGAAAAGATCAGAAGATTTAGTGGGTGCCAAGGGTTTGGTGGCTAGAGGTGACAAGCAGCGGGAGCCAAGAGGACTTTTAGGGCAGCAAAGCTATTCTGTGTGATACTATGATGGTGGATGTCTGACAATGTTCGCTCATCAAAACCCTGTACAACACAAAGAGGGAACCTTAATGTAAAGTATGGACATTATGAATGAATAATAATGTATCAATACCGGTTCATTCATTCATTAAAGTGTACCATACACTAATGCAAGATGATGACAATAGGGAAAACTGCAGAAGCCATCCTAAAAAGTAAAATCCATTTGTAGAAAAATAGGCAAAAGGAAAGAGGGGATGAGGAGGGAAAGAATCCCTGAAACGGTAATGGTTTTCTTCTCAAGTCAGTCCAGAAACTAACCCAATGGGAGGAGTACAAGGACAGGTTTGAAGCTGTCCCTTCCAAAAACCACCACGCACTGCTCCCACCAAGACCGACCTCTGCACTTGACCTTCACCCCACCCCATGTGCGGCAGGTCTCTCCTATGCTCGCCGTGTGCTCTCCAACAGGGGGACCATGATTCCCGTGGGAGCTCCCAGCTCCTGGCTCATGCTTGCCTTCTTACCGCCTCTCACTCAGCTTTCTAGGGCATCCCTAGGGCTCCCGGCTTATTCTTACCTCTGGTAATGACATCTCTGGGAAACGAAGTATCCTTCAGATTCTTCTCCGCCTTAACGGAAGTAACCGCCCAGCAAATAATAAATCCCCTGGCATTCAGGTGGCTTCTGTGAGGGTTCTCTTGTATCCCAGACACTGTTCAGTCACCCACCACCCCCCCACCGCCAGCCCAGAAGGGGAGCCAGTGTGCAGACGCAGCTTCCCTGTGGAAATGTAGCAACGTTTCTAACTTCAGTAGGAGCAGGAGGAAGTACCACGCTGCCGTCCCAAAAGCTTCCTGGGTGTTTTTCCCCATAGTTTTCTTTGGGGTCTGGAAGGCTGACTTAAAAATGTGTATCTAAATAGACTGAGGGTGTAGCTGTGTAACTGTTATTTGATGGGGGAAAAAAAAAGATAATCTAGTTTAAAAATCAGCCATTGCTCGGCTCAAATCTCTTCTTTTTTTTCCTTTTTTCCTTTTTCTGAATGAACGCGAATGGGTACATAATCAGGCGTCCTCACTAAAAGTGTGGACTTTACGAAATTGGCTGGAAAAAGGCATTTACTGAGCAAACATTCCCTGAAGAGAAGTCACTGAGGCCAGATCAATGAAGCCTCAAGTAACAGGGACCACCAGCTGGGGGGCTGAAATGCCTGGGTTAAAAGGCATAATTTGGGGTGATAATGGGATTTCATCGGAATGAATCATTCCCACAAGGAGGGCAGGGGTGTTTTTAAAATATGCAGACCAAACAACAAGGACGAATAACAGCAGGCAATTCTTCCAAAATGGTCAGGCTTTCTCACCACTCCCAGCCTCTGCACGTGCTGTTCCCTGTCTGGAAAGATCTCCCCACCCCAACTCCCCTCACCCGCAGCCCCTGCCTCGTCCCACTTCCCTGCATTATTCAGAATGCAGCGGGAATGTTCCCGCTTTGGAGAAACTTGCAAATTCCCCAGAGTGGTTATTCAGTTCTTCCTCCCTGCCCCACAGGGTCGGCGCCTCCCCTTTCACAACAACCAGGCTCGCACGGCTTTGCCTCCACTTGTACTCCCAAGGCCTGGCCTCCTTCTTCTCCCCCCTATGGCTCCAGCAGTGGAGACAGCATGTCACCCCCAGATGCCTACTCACAACACGCATCGCAAAAGAAATGAACCCGCAAATGGACTTTATGGCATCTGGCATGGGGCAGCTTTTAAAAGCCTATAAACAGAGTCTCTTTCGGCGAGAAATATTTTTTCAGCTTGACAAAATATGAACATGCACTTTGGGCACCATTTGGCATAAAAATAAGCTCACCAAGTTTGACTACAGAAAGCTTGTTTGTCTGCCCTTATTCCTCCAAATCAAAAAGTCAAACAAAAACATTTCCATGTTGCTTTGGCTGACACCAGTATCCGTGAAGACACAACTTGCCCCGAATCGCAAATGCTACCCTCGGAGGCAATGGGTTCCTTCCTTTCTTGTCTTCAGCAAGAATACAGCAGCTAAACTCGCATGTGCACGGGGCACAGAAATCATGCTTGGCACGCTTACTGGGACTCAGGATGCTGAGCTCGTTAATGGGAATGATACTCTCAGGAAGATAGTCTTATTATTGTGGAGGCAGTGACAATGCCCACTGGCTGGACCTCATCCTGTCCCCCAGACCTTCGAGAAGAAACTGCGTGGCCTCAGGGACCCTGCAGAGGGCTGCTCTGTACCAGAGGGTCACCTCCGCTGGTCCTAACAGCTGGCCTCCGGGAGGCTGGCCTCGAGAGCACTCACCTCGGAAGCACGGGTCAAAATTCACTGGGGAACCCGTCCTAATAGGGATGATGTCGACGCTCCCCTTATCAGCGAGTCCAAGGTTCACTACGGCCACAGACAGAACCAGAAAATCAGGAGAGAAAAAAACCCAGCCTTCGGGGTACTTTTAAGCTGTTTCTAGGACCTTGCCTTTTGCACACTATATCTGAGGGTCCCGTCCATCATTCAGGCAACCCCTTGAGGGTCCTCAGCCATCTAGGCCCTGTGCAAACTATGATCAGTTCAATAAACAGCCATCTTCCTGGGGTGGTGGGGGGGGGGGAAAATGCAAGGGGGAAATCTGTGCTATCGAAATCTTTTTTTTTCTCCACTTATACATTTCTCACCCTCATGCAGATGTAAAAGGCTTCCATTTGATTTGATACTGAATTCCACATGACCCAACGAGACAGAAAATATTCTTAGTAAACAAAAGTAAAAGTAATAAAGAAGTTTAAAATTTTTTTCAGTCTTCTTTTTTTCATCTTTAAAACATACGTATTGACTAGAAGACCCCCAGGTTTATAGCTGGATGACTCATGGGTCACCAGGAAAATGTGAATTCAATCAGCAATAAGATACTGCGTTCACCCTCCAGATGGGCAAAGATGAAAGAATTCCACAACATCAGAGTCGGTACGAGCATAAACAGGATGACGTAGGCTGCCGACTGCAGGATAGACTCACGTGGCCTGTCCGGAGAACAATTTGGTAAAGTTGAATAAATCTACGGGGCTTTATTCCACGTCTAAGATAATCACATGCGTGTTTATGTTCAGGATGACATGGATAAGAATAGTCATGGAGGAAGGATTTTTTATGACAAAACTGGAAACAAAACACATATCCATAAGTAAATCTAGAAAATGTGATCCTGTCCAAAGGTGACCCAATACGCAGCGGTTAAAAGGACTGTCTTTCTGTCCACGACTGAATCTCCAGAACATGATATGATTGGCGTCTGTGTGTGTGTGTGTATAAAATGTATGTATATACAAAATCAGTGGTTTTCAAACCGTGTGGGGGGACTCTCCCTCCCCTGCCCCCTCTTTGGCAATGTCAGAAGACTTTTTTTTTTAAATTATTTTATTGTTGTTCAATTACAGCTGTCTGCATTTTCCCCCCACCCCAGCCAAACCCACCTCCCTCCCCTGCTTCCACCCTCCCCCTTAGTTTTGTCCATGTGTCCTTTATAGTAGTTCCTGAAAGCCCTTCCCCTCATTGCCCCCTCCCCCCTGGAGACCTTTTTTAACATAATCTCGGCAGTGGGTGCCCCTGAAAACTAGTGGGCATTCACAGATACGCAGCTAACATCCCACAATGCAGAGAACAGCCCCCAACCAAGAAACAGTCATCGGCCTAAAATGTCAGTAGCACTGAGGTTGAGAAACTCTACTCTAGAATCATGGACTAGAGCTGTTTCTACGTTTTAATTATTGAACTAAGAGTCTCCTGGCACAAATTCAACCTCCCAGGCGTGTATAAGAACCTCTTAAGTGACTGCTGGCTAGAGTTCTGGTGCTGCAAATTGGTATTTATCCTGAAAAGTTATTTGTAAATTAAGTTTGGGTAAACTGAATCATGTTCTAAATGAACTAAAGTAGGGACTTGTTAATGGACCCTTTGAAAAGGTTTTTAATCACATAACTCCAGACTAATTTTTCTGCTGCATTACGGACTAATGACAATATTTCAGGACCTGTTGGCAAGGCACACACACCGAAGTCAAGCCTGTCCCAACTCCCTGACGTGTTCTCACTTTAAGTTCACTATACTGAGTCTTTCCATTACCAATTCAAAACCTTGCAACGTATTCTGCAAATATCTTTACACCTAACTTCTAAGAAATAAGGCTCTTGTTCTAAAAGATACATGAAAATATATGCACTCAATGTAACTGACTGAGACTACGTCCATTAACACCAAAAGTCAAAAGAAATACTAGTCACTCAACAATCCTCACGCTATACTGACACAGAGACAAAACTGCATCGATTAACTCCGGGCAGGCGGACTTCAGGGTGTGACCTCACTCTGTGCAGACCCTGACGTCCTGAGCTACCTTCTCAACAAGTGACAGTAATGACAAGAGCTATCGTTAGTGAAGCGTAAGTTTTGTGCTGGTTTATATATATCCTTTCACTGAACCCTCTAAGCGACTTCGTATGGACAATGTCCTGGTTACTTACTGCTGGGTAGCAAACCATCTCAAAGTTTAGTGGCTTCAAACACGAACCATCATTTATTGGGCTCATGGAAGGGCAGTTCGGCAGGGTTGGGCAGGCCTGGTGGCTCTGTGCTCCAGAGTCAGCCACTGCAGCTCGCCCTGGGCTTGCTACAGGCTGAAGATGGCTCAGCCAGGCCTGTGGGATCCCTCCCACTCGGGCAATTCCTGCACAAGGAGCTTGGGTTCCCTGGAAGCACGGTGGCTGGCCTGCAAGTACCAACACCGCAGAGCAAGACGCAAGTGCACAGCATGTTCTACGATCTGACCCTGCAAGATACACAGCACCACTCCTGCTATGGTTTGTAGGTCAAGGTGGTCACAACATTCCACGCAAGGTCAAAGAGAAGAGATAGAAACCTGACCACTAGACGAGAGGAATGTCCCAGTGACATTGTGTAAGGAACAAGTGGGATAAAAGGTATTGGTTTAGCCATCTTAAGAAAACACCATTTTGGTGCCGAAACTGAATTTTGCACAGTGAATTAACTCTCCCCACCCCTAAGTCACATGGCCGCCAAGCAATGGAAGAAGACCCAGACCCAGACCGTCTGACTTACCAGGCCGGAGCCCTTAACCACGCTTTACTGTCCTGCTTCCTGCACCCTCTACAGTTCCGGGTCTGGTGACTCCAGCTCCAAAGGGCTGTTCCTTGTCGTTAACATGGAAGGAAACCTGGGCTTCCCGACGACAGCAGTTCAGTGACTGAGCCAAAGGAAGCTCTCTAAATTTCTGCTGAATGAGATTTGTGTTTATTTCCTGCAGTAACCTACGAACTCCCTGAAAGAAAGGATTGAGCTTAGTAAAGCCTGGTTATCTACATAAAAGTTGATGTAGCTCCTTCTACACAGTAGGAGTTCAATAAATCCGTACTTGCTTACCTGTCCACCTTGATGGCCCTCCACCAGACCGTGAGCAACTAAAAGGCAGGGAGAGCGGGCCGCATGCCCGAGTCAGTCCCCTCCAAGCCCCGTGCCCCCCCCCCAACACACACACAACCCTACAGTGGGCCCTCGGGAAATGTTAGAATGAACGAATGAATGAACAAAGGAATGAATGGCATACAGGAACGAAAACAGAGTAAACAATACTCCAGGTTTATAATAATCCCTTTTTTCATTCCCACAAGAGAAAACGAATACAGTTAGAGAACTGAGACTTCATCCCTGGGCCTGCTGGTCTAGTCATGGACCAAGGTAACCTGACATATTTTGGTAGAGACATAAAAAACAGGGGGCCGCATGTTGGGAACGAAACAGATAAACTGCAAAGGAGGGAGAACATGACTGAAACGATTTCTAGCTGAAGGAAAGAAAGATGCTATGGAGAAGCCACCTACTTCGACACCGCTTGACTCCCTCCGTCCTTGGATGCTGGGGTCAGTGCAGAGCGTGTGCCGTCTGCAGGGAGGAGGAAGGACTTGATCTTACTGACGCCACTCCATGCCAGGCACCCTGCCACTGAGAGCTGGGGCTGGCACTTGCACATCTACATTTTCATAGTAAAGCCTGGAACAGGTGGAACGGGAAGCAGAAACAGGAAGTAGCAAGGTATTTCAGTGGCTCCTAGAAAACCATTTGAAGAAATAATTATGGAGATGTAGTGACTCATTCGAGACCTTACCAACAGATATTCTAAATGGGAACCCCCACAGGTACTAAAAGTGACTGCTGACGGAGGAATTCAAAGGAGGATAATCTCCTTCCATACACACATCTTTGTAAATGAAAGTTCTCCTTTCTTTCATTCACCCTGGCAGCCCCGGGTTTCTTCCAGGCTTTCCCCACCTACAGCACCACCTCCTTCTTTCAGACGGAGCCCCCGCAGCCAGCGACATCCGCTTTCCCTTCCAGGAACAAGTGGGTAGAGTGGATTGGAGCCACAGTAAAAGTGGGAAGTGACACTGGAGGGAAATTAATATCTTCATGCTTTTCACCCTCCACATTCTTTAAATAAAACCTAATCGTGCTGGCTCTTGCCTTTTCATTGTGTTAGAAGTAGTGTGCTTTGCTTTTCCAATGTCTCTGTTGTATGAAAGGGTCTCTTTTCATGCATACATTTTTTTTGTGGGGGGAGAGACCTTGGCAGTTTGTTGTAATGTTGAGAAAACTCATATGCATGTGACCAATGAGCATATTTTTCCTTATCTGGCTCATAAAAATGTCCCCTGTTAAGTCTGGTAATTATCGAAAAGGCTCAGGCAAAAATGCTCTGGGCCTCCGTTTCTCAGAACGGTGCCTGCAATGCAGCAGCAAGATCCTGCGGGTTTGAGGTGACAGGGTTGCCATGGCTTTGGATTTGAGGTCACAGAGAATGGAGGCTGACACCTGTCACTGCCAAGACCACGACTTCATGTTTCAGTACCAAGTGCGCATCTAACTACCGTGCATTCCACAGGGGACACTTACATGCAAATTCCGGTTCCTCCTCTCTCTTGGCCGCCCCCCACCTCCACCCGCAACACAGTTTGAGGGGAACAACTCTAACTAACCATCATTCCATCCCGCGGCTCAACCGGGTGTTTAAGATACGGAAAAGAATTCTGATGATTAGAATACATTTTACAAAGCAATCCTAAATCCCTGAATAGGGGAGGGTTCTTCAAAAGAACAAACTGAATTCCCAAAGAAAATCAAAAAGAAACTGGACACAGAGCTCTAGCCCCTGGGTGCAGGGGCTGTCCCAGGTGCTGAGGGAAGTGGGGCTGGGCACCCCACCTCCTGCCCTCACCTGAGCTACTTCTACTTTAATATCTTACGTAGTATGTTTCTGCAACATGATACCTTTTAAATAGATTGCCAATTTTTATTTTAAATAACTAGTTTAGTGGGTGAAAACCCACTTAAGACATTATTCATACCGCAGCTCACCAATCAAAACAGGTTAGCATGTCAACTAATATTGTAAACGCTGCAGAGAAACAACTAAAGAAAAGCCATTCACAAGGCAGCTATTTTTTTGGCTTCTGTCACTATTTTTTTTCGAGAACAGCACAGGTTTGAAAATACATGTGCCTGTTCTTTGACACCCCCACCCCTCTGACCGGCCTTTTTGAACACAAAGAAGGTTTGGGAAATGACGCTGTGTGATCGCCAAGTCCAGATCAGAAAAAAAGACACAGCTGCTACATGACGGCTTCTACCTCCAACTTTTGTCCTGGGGGAGGCCGGCCAGCATGTCAAAGGACAGGTACCCACTTCCCCGCCACGTGAATGAGCCACGTGGAGCAAGCCTTTATCCTCCCTCATGGGGCCTTCCAATAACCGCAGCCCCTGCCGACCTCTGACGATGACCTTCGGAGAGAGAGAGAATCCGAGCCAGAACCACCCAGCCAAGCTGCTCCTGGATTCCCGCCTCGCAGAAGCGATGCAAGATAAGGAAAGCTTGTCCTTGCGTCAGCCACCACAGTCTGGAGTAATTTGTTCTGCAACCAGACAGCGCTAGTACATAACACAACCAATTACTTTTCTTTTTTTTATCGCCTCACAACATTTAGGTTCTGGCCAAACTGGATTATTTACCCTTTTCCTGCCTCTTCCCCTGTCTGAAGTCCCCATTCCGCAGCATCCCCCACCCACCCGTGACCCGTCATCTCACCAGGGCTCTGACACTCCGTCCAGCCCCTTAGACCGTCTCCGCCGCCCTTCGCACTGGATCCTTTGGGTGAGGCGTCCCTGTGCCTGCCTCTCCGCCCTGACTGCACTGAAACACCAGAAGGCTGTGTGTCCACGGAAAGTCTGGATCACTTTAGAACTCACACAGAGCGCCCTGCGCACAGCAGGCAGGCAGTGGATGTACCCAGCAGCAGCAGAAAATACCAGTTGGTGCAACATAGCAAAAAAGGGCCACCACCCAGGGTTCAAGGTGTCCAAGGCATTTCTCACTTCTCAGAAGGAATCCCCGTGGCCGAAAATGAGCATGTCCGTAGCACATGCAAACTGACAGCCCTTACTTCTCCATTTCTGGCTTCTAAAGCTCTAGCCTGTCATTCAGTAAATCGCCCTTGAGCACTTCTCTGAGAACTGATGGGAAACCTGCAAGCAGTAATGTGAACGGGTTAAGAGAAGTTAATGTAGATGCACTGGGATAGTGTCATATCAGAACAATAAGTGTAAATAGGAATCAGGGAGCAATGAGCGGGTATGTCATTAGGACATTCGTGTTGCTAAGAAAATGGTTACACATTTTCTTCAATGCAGGCTGCCAGCGGCAGTATCTGATCACGTCTATGAGATTGCTCCCTGGGAATCTGAAATACGCAGCATCGCCGCTCTGAGTACCCTGCTGGAAAACTGTTCTGTGTTTAGAGGTAAGTATACAAAATATCAACATTCCATGTAGAGTATCCACATGTGCCCGACTCACTGGCCACAGCGGACGGCCTCCCAAGCACGCATGCACCCATCACTCTTCCTAAAAATGATTGGACTCCTGTTCTGGCGTTCCTGGACCATCCATCACCCTGCTTACTTGCCAGGGGAGTTTGTCCTCTGCCAAGCTCTGAAATTCAACTCTGGCAGTGAGATAAAAACAAAAAGAAACCAAACCTACATGACCCAGGAAGTAGCTGAACCCAACTCATTAATTCCTCGGCTCACTATACTTCTAACCCTTTCACTTCTATAAGCTTGTATTGTTGAGGCCACTCGGCTCTCCGCCTCCCGTCACTTTCAATCAAAGTCATCCTCATTGCTACAGCGGAAAAATCTAACCCAACACAGCCTGGGTGTATTACAAGCAACCTTGCTTGCCAAACATCGTAAGAACAAGCGAACAATTGCCAGGTACAAGTGTTCCACAAACACTTCATGCTCCCCTTTTACTTTCCTCGTGCAGACTGCAATGCGCATAGTATAGATTAAAGTCCTTGAGAAATTCCTGAAATTAAAAAAATAGATATATTTAACCTTTTAAGCCAGATATCTAAGCTGATTTGACCTGGGCATTATTTATTACACAAAACCAAGTCACATCCTATGTTCTGAAACACAGTCTTCAGGCCACAGTTTTCATCTGGATAACAACTGAGTCAATTGCCAAGGTTATCTGTGCAGGAAGCCTGTGCATTTCCCAAGTCCATGCTAATTGCTCCTGCAACCCAGAGCCCTACTGGGATATCTCTCACTGCTCCTGCCTGTGCAAATTAGCGCGATGCCAACCTGAACAAAACAGATTATGCAGAGGGAATCAGTCCACTGACCTAAAATGTTCACTAAATGGAAAGGCAGAAGATTTTCGAATCACTCACAAGTTCCAGAACGCATCTGCAGTTCTCGCCTCCCATGCAAAGATCTGCCTGTATCTGTCTACAACATGGAGAGTGTAGGCTGCAGGAGCCAGGGATGCCAGCTCGGAATGTCTGGGTTCACGCCCTGTCTCTACCACTTACAGAAGTGTAACCCCGGCCACCGTGTCTCCCCAGACCTCAGATTCCCATGAGAAAAAGTGAATTCTAACGGACACTACTTAAAAGTCTACTATCGATATAAAAAGTAAATAATAATAATCTACCTAAACCAGTTAATACAGTGCCTGGCACGTAATAAATGTGCAATAATGTTCATTGGCTGTTGTTGCAACAATTAATACCAAAAAAGATTGTGTTAAAATAACTTTAACACAAAAGAGATACATGACAAGGTTTGTCTTCCAAAAGATATCTCAGAGCTTCACGGGAAAGGAAACATGAATTAAAGTAATAATAATTCTCAGTATTAAGTCAATGGATCCACTTAAACATTAAGTCTTGACTACTTGCTTTGGGAAAAAGGAAGAGTGGAGAACAATAAAAATAAACAGCATCTCAACAACTCATAAACCACACAGCTACAGCACCTCTTCAACAGAGCTTAAAACAAAATCCGTAGAACACCAAGAGACCCACACAGAAATGCAGTTCCAAGTACACTCCACAATGAAATCTACACTTTCTATCAATGTGCATTCAGAGGATCAGCACCGCCAACCCAGCATGCAGATTCAAGTCCGTGTTTTCAGGTTGGCAATGAACTTGTCACAGAAATGAGTGAAGTAACTGTAAAGCGTCCCTTTGTTGGACATCAGTCTAAAGCCGAGCTGGATTCCTCAGACCTTCAACTGCAGCATCTACTTCCTGAGTCAGACATGCTGCCCACTGTGAAGCTGACGACACAAACTTCACGAAGAGGAAGCAGGGAGGGGAAGAGCAATCTGGCTTGCGGGCACTCTTAGGATTTACCCTGATGGACACTAGGGTAAGTAGATAGGGTCTCCAGAGCTGTGGACTATGATGTTTAGAACTTTGGGAATCCCACTGCCCTTGAATAATTCAGCCAGCAGGATACGGGTCACAGTTCACATTTCACACTACGACCATGCCACTCCCCGACCTCATGGAGCTCCAGGAAGGACCTGAGGCCCCCACCCCCCGGCGGCCCTGGCCTTGCTCCCCCCACCCCCCACACACACATCAGCATCCTGGCAACAAGCTCATGCGACACCATGAGTTGTGCCTCTGGAGTCAGTGGTGTATGTGTCTTACAGGACAACCCCAAAAGGATGGGTACACCTGCTCCATCCGGCACAGGCCTAGATCCTCACGGCAGTGTCTGACCCATGTGGCCCATGTGGCCCAGGATGCGGCCCAACACAAAGTCGTACATTTACCTAAAACCTTTTTTTTTTTTTTGCTCATCAGTTTTCGTTCATGTTTGTGTATTTCATGTATGGCCCAAGACAAGTTTTCTTCTCCCAGTGTGGCCCAGAGACGCCCAAAGGCCGGACACCCCTGCCTAGGACATGCCCGAGGCAGTTACTTCACATTCACTTTAAACTCGGGCAAGGGAAAAGGAAGAAAAAAACAAGCAAAGGGGACTACATCAAAGAAAAAAGTTCTTGCTCAGCAAAGGAAACCATCAACAAAATGCAAAGACAACCTGCCAAGTGGAAGAACGTATTCACCAATGATACATCTGGTAAGGGGTAAACACCCAACATTTATAAAGAACTTGTGCAATTCAACACCAAAAAAACCCCCCCAAAACAAACCACCCAATTAAAAGCAGCACAGGTGATTTCAAGCAGCAAACACTGGAGCAAAGTGAAAGCGGACAATGGTCTTGAAAGCAAAGCCCGCATGCAGAGGAACCTGCGCATCACGGGGTTGAACGAGTTAAGCTTCTGTTACCAGTTACCTTGGTGGCACCTTCACTTCCTCAGTGTCTCCACCCACTCACTTGGGAAATCAAAGGACTGGATGTGACTGGCCATAAACGCTAGCCCCTCCTGCCCGCTTTCTACCAGGCAGCCTCTTCCCCAAGCATTAGCTCATGTAATTCTCACAACAACCCTACGACCGCTGTGTGGCTGAGCACACGGAGACCGGGAGCAGTCCTGCTGCTGGCCTCGCCACTGAGGTGGGCACAGCTGGACAGAATCACAGGCAGCTGTCAGGGGCTACACTGTGTTTCTCAACAAGGGACATCGAAGTCGTAACTGCCGGTATGCAATGCTGGAAACAGGGTTACCGGATGTAATCGAATTAAGATGAGGTCATTAGGGTGGACGCTCATCCACTACAACTGGTGTCCTGATAAGAAGAGGGAAATGTCCTGCAAAGTCAGAGACACAGAAAGAAGCCGGATGCGTGAAGGCGGAGGCAGAGAATGGGGTTCGGCTGCGTCAGCCAAGGAAAGCCTGTGGAGCAGCCAGACTCTGGAAGAACCAAGGGAGGAAACTCGCCCAGAGACTTCCCAGAGGGGCGGGCCTGCTGACACCTTGATCTTGCACCTCCGGTATCCCAACTGCTAACGTCTGTTGTTTTCAGACACCCAGTCCACTGCAGTTTGTAAGGGCAGCCCTGCAATCTCACACAGCGGCAAGGCTCTCACTTAGGACCCTGTTCCCCTCCCACACTTTCCACTTACCTTTCCTATTAGAGAAGAAAATGAAAACTCCCACTCCACATACACTCCAGACTTGAGACCATTACAGGTAGAAAGTGCAACATATTTTGAACTGCCTTGAATAGTATTTTTTCAAATCGAAGTTGCAATAAGAGTATTCTACCCCTATGTAAAGATCAGCCCAAGTTGGCCCTGATTCCCAGCCTCCCGCCCTCCAGCAGCCTGCAGGCGGCTGTCCTCCATGCAGTTGGCAACTTAAAAACAGGTTGTCTTTTCAGAGGGTGGTATCTGGTGACCTGGCCCAGTTCAGTGCGATGAGGTAGGTAAAGCCCACAGGAGACTAGAACTGGATCTGCCTAGGCCCCAGGGGCAAGCGAGGCTGCAAGCACAGAGACAGCTTCAGTGGTGGGGACTGTGCTGTACCAGCAGAATTCTGTACCTGCTGAATATCGAGGCCAAGGATGCTTCAGAGTCAGCTCAAGGAACCAGGTCAGCATCTGCACACTAGATCTGGAAGCAGCAGCATCAGGCAGGGCCCAGTATGGAGAGAGTGATTCCAGGAACGTGCAGTGTTTCCAGATACAGACAGGTAGGGAGAATCAGAGAAGTCTTCGTGCAGGCCTTATAAGGTGGTGATAGCCCCAGGCTCAGGGCAGAAGGCTAAGGTCAGCTTCTGCAGTAGAGGGTCAGGAAGGCAGGAAGGAGAGGCTGGTATTGCGGACCAAGGGCCCGGCTCTCAGACGGTTACTGTGGCAGGAGGGGTTCTGGCACTGGGAACAGGACAGAAGCCAGGTACAGAACACCAGTCAGCCAGCCAGGGCAGAAGAGCACGCAGGGAGATCTGATAAGGAGCACTGGTCCCCAGGGTCCTACGCAGAGAATGCTCCAGCAACCCCACCCCCCAGTCCCAAGAGTCTGACCTCAGGGAAGGGCAGGGCAAGGAACACAGGGACAGGGGGCAGGCACACTGGGACCCGAAGTGCATTTATGCACTCCTTGGCTGAAGGCAGAAAGCATTTTCTCGTAGAACAAGGCTAAGTTCCCAAGCTCTATTCTAGAACTTCCATAAAAATACAATCAAGTCAATACTGTTAAAATACTTTGAATTAAAAATCTAAAAAAAGAAAACTATGTTCATTGGGAAGAGTGCCGTTTTTTATCTTTGACACAGTGCTTGGTGAAGAGCAGAATTAAGTAGAGGAACATGAGGAAGGCGATGGAAGGCTCTGTGCTCTCTGGAAATTCCAGGAAATTCACAGTTTTGAGTGGCTGGGTGGGTTTGTTTTATCTTTTTCTGTTAAAAATAATAAGGTTTTCTCCCTTTTTTGTTTTCTCGGAGTTGGCTGAAAATTAAATGTGACGTGATTGCACTTTCCAAACAGTAAAATATGAGGCAAAATTAAGGCTTCATTATTGCTATTTATAAGGAACAGTAATGTCAGTATTAAATAATTACAGACAACTCACGAGATGCAGAAAACTATAAAGATGAGAATAAAGTTTGGTTGCATAAAGTTCTCCATTCAGAGGCAACCGATGTTAATGTTTTCATAATTTCAGGGGGGTTTAATTTACTCATTATTTACATAATTTGGATCATACTGTTTCATGTCTATCTGTTTTCAATTATATTGTATGCACTTTTCTTCGCATAAAACATTTATAATTAGTGTACTCGTCCATTGTAAGGGGGCCTCATTCAAGCCTCATTAGAATGTTTTCATTTTTTTACAGATGACTAATGCAGACTGAGCATCTTCAGACATAAATCTTTGCCTAGGGTACGTGGTAATAAAAGATAATGAGTATTAAGCTTTTACTAAAGTCCAGGCACTGTGCTAAGTGCTTTTAACACATTATCCCAACTAATCTGGACACCAGCCCCGAGTCACATGCACCTCCATTTACGCTGATTTTATAAACGGAGGGAATTCACAGTTTTGGAAAAGTGAAGGAACACGGAGTCACTGGTGCTGGGTTCCAATGACTCTGAATCTGCCCCCACTGCCTCTGTCCTTAGCCCCTGGACCTGGAGGCACACAGAGTCCTGGGACAGGATGGGCTGTGGGCTCTCAGCGCAGGGCAGTGTGAGGGAGTGGCCTGCCACACCCTTGCTGGTACTGAGAGCTCCCTGGGGGGACAAACAAGGACGGCTTGGTCAGGCTGCAAGCAGGGAAAAGCACATTTTCTATCCACACCTCTGGGAACACAGATGCATCCACCGTGATGCTGAGACAACTTCACCTGCCAGGACCTCTGGCTGGACTGAGCCCTTCCAGTTCTCATTCCACACACGGTAAGTGCTCCCTTGTACACCTAATTCCAGGTTATTTTCTAAAGTGAGTCCCAAACTGTCATAAGCTTCAGACCCCACAAATCCGGCCCCATGGCTGTCTAGGGAGAACAGTAAGGGCTGCGGTTTCCCAGACTCGTCGGCATCTGGCCACGCCGGTGGGTGAGCTCTGGCCAATGGAAGACAGGTGGAGAAGACGGGCAGGATGCTGGCTCGACGTGGATGCCCAGGGTGACTCCCCCCCCACCGACCCTCCGTGGGCTTGAAGTCACTAAAAGGCACACTCTTATTCTGTTGTCATCGATACTTTGGGATCATTGCAACAGCATTTGTCCTCAGCTAAGGTGACTAGCAAAGGCTTCCAAGAATTGGCCACACCTCTCGATGGCTCTCTTTGCATGCCTGTGTCACAATCACCTTGCTCCCTTGGAAGCTCTCATGCTTCTTCCCAGCCCAGCTAGTGAAGCCGATTCGCCCCAAGTCTGCACTCTTGTGTGACGGCCTCAGATTCCACTGCTGGAAATCGTTCCGCCACGTGGTCTGCAAAAGCACAGTCCAGAGCCAGAAGCCACGTCTGCCTGCTAAAAGCACGATCGGAGCAAGAGAGGTTTAACTCCCTTGATGAGCAGACGCAGTGAGTGGCAGCTCCAGCTCAGGATCCCGAGCTTTCTGCAAAGCAGCACAGATGTTCGTATCTCTGACAGCAGCCAGAAGCTTCTTGCCAACACATCAGCCCATTTCAAGAGAAAAACAGATACAAATACCAAATATATGCCAAGTTCTCTCTCAAACAGCTTCTTCCCCCACCCTCCGCCTTTTCTTCCCTTAACCAACTGGACTCTCCTTCTACCTTGCCCACCACGTATTTTCCGATCTCCCTGCACACATACCCTTTGCAATTTTCAGCCAGGAGGGCTCCCGATCGCTTATGCCCTCCAGAAACCTCCTCTGCTCTGTATCCAGCCACCTCCTCCAGCGTCTTATCAAAATATCACAGCCCCTAGGGGCCACAGCGCTCTCTGGCCAGATGCTGTAAATCTCTCCCAGTGACAACACAGGCCTCCACCTCTCACAGCTAAGCAGCCTCAAGGCTGCAGATTCTCCACTCTAATCCCATCTTCCTGATGCCAGGCTGTGTTGAAACCATCATCTCAGTTCAGCCCTGGCTTCTTTGGGGTTGACTGTGCAGCAAATGGATGAAGCTGTGCAAGAGGGAAACATGGAAAATTAAAGGCTTTCTCAAAATGGGGAGCTGCAATGGATTTTTCTGAATGCTCCCCCAACACGCCAGGATGTTAAGAGTCATGCCTCATAAACAGCAGCGGGAGACGGCCTGCCAAGGGGCTAACCATGTTCACTGGCCAAAACTGGCCCCTGAGTATGGAGTTTACAGATTCACTGGGATTTGACCACAACGAGCCACAGCCCTGACGGTAGGTATGTGAAGGGCAGTGGTGTTTCTGACCTGAGAGACACCGGCAGCCAGCCTATAATCCAAAAATGCAGACGAGAGGGGCCTCTGTCCCCATACCAGTGGTGGCCTTTGAAAGAATGCAGCTCACAATCCAGTGACATTGTGCAACTGAGATGTTTGTGCCCAGTCTGACTGGTGAGCTCTACTGGTGGGGACAGCTGGCTAATCAGGTGACAGCCAATCCCAGCATTAGCAAATTAGCTCCCCCCTATTTCAACACCACAGACTCATCCTTATCTCAACTTGCAACAACTTCACAGAGCCAGCAAACGATCTGTATTGATTACCAATTACATGTGTAGCATCCAGAGAAATAAATTCAATGAGGAAATGCATTTGCATTATTTATCAGTCTTTTCCAGCCCTGAAAGAGTGATTTGTGTGAGTTTAGACAAAGACTATATATGTCTCTGGCCAAGATGTTAGATATTATTGGCTTAATCCATCAGATTTTTCCCCCCCAAAAAAATCTGTGTTTCTTTTCAGCCTAAGAGACCTGGTACAAGTCTCAACACATCAACAGCACTAACAGAGAAGCTGGTGGTTTCCTGCCTCTTAGAGGGTTCAGCTGTTGGCAGAAACATACAACGCTGTCAGGAAATTTTGTTTAGTCATGAAGCAGTTGGCCTTCATGCGTTTAAATGTTTTGGTAGATTATAAAATGCTTAAACAGGTGTGCAAACAGACAAAGGAAGCAGGCAACACCCACCTTCCCATGTAGGAAAAGGGTTTTAGAATTAGTTAAGTGATTGGAAAAACTCCAAAATGCATTCTAATGATGATGCAGTGTAAGATTTCTTTGGAAATAATAAAAAACAAAATCAGACCAGCGTGACGCCTCACTAAATCGAGTCCCCGGGTATGAAAGGGGTATTTGGAAGCTCTTCTCCGGACATGGGGGCCACCGCTTCGATACTTTTCTATTTACAGTTCATAATAAAAGCTGTCATTTACTGGGCACTCCCTGCGTGCCAGGCCTGTTAAGCACGGCAGAGCATCCTCTAGAGGTGTGACTGATGAGGAAACCAGGATTGAAAGGATCCCATAACTTGCGTAGACTCTCATGTCTATTGTGATTCGTGGAGAAGGCAGGACTCAGGCCTGGCTCTTTCAGACTCCAGGTATCATGCTCTTTGCCCTGCACTAATGTCTGCCACATTATAGATTATTTCCTAAAAATACGAAAGAGAGAAAAGTCCACCACTTCCCTTCAATAGCACAGGCCACCATTTCCCTACTCTTTGTAGTCAGACCATGCTCTTGCAGCCCACAGTGAACTCCTACAGATACAGTGAAGCCCGGGTCTCTTTACCCAACCTCTAACAGCTCTGCTTGCCTTTCTATGGCTAAATGAAACTTGCAGCTTTCCACTTTATTTTACTTCTGAAACATCGATCCCAATTCCTAACCTTTTTATATAAGTATTTTTTTCCTCTTTTCCCTAGAAATGTCTGATTTTGCCATAACCCATACAGCCATGCAAAAGGAAATAAACAACTGCTTCTGAGGGAAATGCTCTCTTGGGGAAACCTAGATTTCCGAGACACGGGCATCAATAGGACTATTGTCAGATGTACTTCCCTTTTGTTTTAAACTATAAAAGAGCCCTCTCCTGGAGAGACGGCATTTCCAGTCCCTAAAGTTGAGGGTACCCTTTTCCTAAAGGAAATGTTGTGCCAGGGACCAAGTGCTGGGTGCGTGCTGCCTGAGGGGGGTAATCTGTGCACCTCCTGGTGGGGGCCCCTTGGAAGCAGGAGTCAGTCCCCTGGGGAACACAGAGCAGGGCCCAGGCTGGCACGTCCCCCCTTCCCAGGACAACAAAGCAGGCTGGAACGAGCCACGAACAGTCCAGCATGAGACCTTCATCTCCTCCATCACAGAATGGTCTTCCTCAGTCACAGGTTCCTTGGAGAAGGAGACAGGCGTGCGCAAAAGCCACGTGCTTCGTTGACTCTCATTAGCTTTCCTCCAGTGTTCAGAGGGAACACCAGTGTTCTGCTTGGGCAGCTCAGAACCTCTGGTCCAGAGGGTTCACAGGTCCCTCATCCTGTATGAGTATCAGCCATTTTTTCTGTATGCTTGAGGTGTACAGTACAAGGGAAGCAAGCCATACATCCTTCCCCTTAGTCCTGTTCAGTATTCATGGGCAGAGACTCAGAAGGCCACAGCGTGCTACAGAGTTCAGAGAAACACCAGAAGAACAGATTGCCCAGTGTCCGCAGGAAGTTCCCCCTAATTCAAGCCTTGAAGGACTGGCCAACCATTAAGAGTCTGGGTCTCACCTCTGTTACATGCGAACAAACCTCGTACTCCTCGGGGATCTGTGCATCGTGGAATTTGGGTAGAGCCTCAGAGATTCTGGCACGTGAGCAACATGGCCAAAGCCCAGGAATCAAACAACAGATGTGATCTGAAAATTCTGGCCAATGAAACAATTTAGCAATGCTAACCCGATAGAGACGATTTTCAAATACGACTTCTTTCATAAGTAAACTCTCCTCTAATGACTGTCTCAGGAAGTCCGAACTGGGCTTCCTAACAGAGCTGACCAAGACACCTACTTCCTTCCATCTGGGGACGGGCCAGACCATGAGGTTTTAGCTGTTGGTACGCATGACACACTAAATACACACCAACACTAATAGCAATTTTTTTTAAGTTGGCCATTCTGTCACAAAATAGGAAACACCCCCCACCAGTCATCAACAACTCATTCATTCCCTCAACAAATATTTATTAAAGATGCATTCCTGCCCCATGTTAGAAACTGAGAAACCAGAGATGAAAAAGGCATGTCTGCTGTCAGGACAAGATGCAGAAAAAGTAAGAATTTCTCATGCCCACAGGTTTACCTCACCTAGAATTACTGACGTGTCTTCTGATATCTGGGTCTTGTCCATCTGTCCCCGGCTCTGCCCCAGTTCCTAGAATGCCTGGCCCCAGGGACATGCGGGATTTATATCTGTCAAATTAATGAATCAATAACAAAAAGTCTGCCAACAACTAGTTTTGACTTCAGTCAAGTCATCATGGGCCTCAGGTGACTCAGGTGAAAAGTGAGTGGAAAGAACTAGGCTGAGTCCCAAATGGGTGCCCCGGAGAATGTGGGCTCTGCAAAAGGAACCAGGTGTTACTGGAGAAAATGGGAACCTGTGGTTAACTGGGTTTGAAAGTCATCAATATTACGGGAAAATGAAAAAAGACAGATTTCTGACTGCAGGCTTCTCAGCATTTGACATGCTAATGTACAGAGAGAATTTCCCCAGGAAAGTCCAACAAGTTCCCCACTCCAATAAGGCTACAAAACCCTGAATTCACGAGTCTCCAGGCCCATCTCCTGGTCCCTGGTACCTAACAGTTTGGCACACTTAAACTCTTGATAAATATTTGCTCCTCAGGCCTTTATCTCCTAACGAAAGGATCCTTCCTCAAGATCGTCTTTGATGTTAACTATTGTTACGGGCCAAAGAGAAGTCCTGTGTGACCCTTCTTTCCTTCCCTTCAGCTCTGTCTCTTTCCGGCTCTGTGACCTTGGACAAGTTACTCACGCTCTCTAAACTCAGTTTACTCATCTATAAAATAAGAATATTAACAGCAGTTAACTCAAAGGACTCGAGTGAGAATTAAATGTGATTAACAATGTAAGTCAGTTTACATCACATAGTAAACACTCAAAAAAGGCCAGCTGTCCTTGTCGTCATTCACAAGTGGGACACACGTTTTTGGATTCCAGACTCAAGGTCAGCACCGAGACAAGACGACTTTGGCAAGTTGGTGCCTCTCAAGCTCCGTCACAGACAACATGCGGGTTCTTCATTCTCCAGCCTTATTACACTAAATATTATTTCTCTTAAGACCGTTCACCTTAATCTCATCCTAAGCAAGAAACTCTGTAAAGCCACAGGTCTGATGTGCTTGTTATACTTTTTCTAAGACCCACTAACCAGGATAAATAATTATTTCAATGTATTTTAAAAGCCAGCATTCATACCTGACCCACCTGCAGCAGCACACGCTGGGGAACACGAACTTGAGATCCCCAAGGCCCTTTCCGTCAGAGCTTCTTCATCTTCTCTCCAGAAAAAAGTCACAAGCTCACCTTTGCCAGTGCCCACCTGATCCTCTCCAGGAAGCATCCTGGTTCCAGCCATCAAAGGGGTCTGTTTTAGAAACTAGATTCGAACCCTTTGTCAGCTAGAAACCAGGGAGGACAAAGGGCGCGGGATGGACGCTGCGACTTTCCAGGCAAGAGTGGTATTTAGAATTGTCTCCTGAGTGCAGATACTTCGCATCTTTTTCTCTGTCAAGCATCTTATCGTGCGGACTTATTTGGAACAAAACAGTTTGCCAAAATGGGCAACTACTCTGCTGTGCAACCGACAAGGGGAAAAAAGACATCTCTAGGCTGAGCTACCTTAGCTGAGACGGTGAGACATTTTTCAAGATATGTTTCGGGCTGAGATTTCTTCAAATTCTGAAACTCACAAAAATCACCTACCAGGCTTGATGGCGCCCAGCCGAGCACAAACAGGGCGCCTGCACCACCCCCACGCCCAGGTAACGCACAAGGGGAAGCACTGCACCCCTCAGGTGAAATAACCCCCCGTCACCTCGCTGAAAATGTGTCACAGCTCACTCCAATGTCACCTCAGCAAAACCAAAGCCACTATGAGATGGCAAAAAAAAAAACAAAACCCCATAAAGAACGTGGTGGACTGATCATAAACAAAATGACCAAGGACATTTTTTTCGTGAACATTTATTTTATGGCCCCCAAACATCCAGCCTTTTCCGGAACAGAAACAAGTATGAGCGGTAGGCTGTAATATCTTTGCTGCAATGTTTTTACCTTTAGCTGCAATTATTCTAAAGCCCTTTCCCTGGCTGTCACTTATGCATTTCCAGGCTGCAGCAAATTACAGTGCGAGGAGACAGCTGCTGACAGCTCACTTTGGGGAACGCACACGCTCTCGTCCTCGCAGGGCCTGGGGTCCCTCCTGTGGGGCACACCCACCCTGGGCACAGCAGCCCGGGGGTAGAAAAGATAGCGCTGCCTGGCTCCGCCAGTCCGGAGGCCTTGGTCACGCCTGCTGCGTCCCCCAAGGCCTCTGCAGGGTCTTTCTTCTGCCAAAAAAGGGGAGGAAAATCCCCTTTTTGAGGATTTTCCCCAAAGGGGAGTTCTCCCCAGAGTCCTGCAAAGATGCGTTATTCACACAAAGCATGCATGTTTGGGGAGGAGAGTGTGTGCACACGTGTGTGTACATGGGTGTGTACATGGGTGTGCACACATGTGTGTGTGTTGGAGGAGGAGGAGGTGGTCAGTGATTTCATTCTGAAGGAATTAATATTCCAGGTATTATGCACATCATAAACCTCACCTTCTTAGGACACTCCTCCCAGGCAGGAGAACTGGGTCAAAGGCATAAAGCAGTCCAAAAAAAATAAAATATTTTTGAAGCGAAAATAGCACCTAATAAAAAAAAAAAAACTGAGTGATCACTTTTGGCACCTGGAAAGTGGTACAGCCTGTCCCCAAATATTAAAATTGCATGAATACAAAAATAACTCTTCAGAGGAGCTTTCGGCACTAGGCTAATGAATCTAGTTATGTTGCTCCTTAGCCGGAGCATTCGACTCTGGACGGGGATTGGGCAGAACCAGGGAACAACAGCATCTATGCTTGGAGCCCTGTCTCAGCCGCACCACCCAAACAACAATCAGGAATCAGTATCTTGCGGTGACATTTCTTTTCAAAACACTGGATCTTTTTTCAAGTCAGTGTGTACCCCAAAATGAAAACAATGAAATGAGAAGGCCCCCAGGAGAGACCCCCAGGAAATATTCTTCAGCCTTTATGCTTCCGAAAATTCAAAGACCCAACAGATGAAAGGAGAGAAATACACAAATTAATCTCTGCCCAGAGGATGAGCTTTTTATGTTTCATGAATGTTCTGTGCTGAACCCAGAAGCAGAAGGGAAACAGGGTGCTGGGTAGTGCTCACGCAGCTCTTAAGGGCAAAGAGTGACCCTCTGCCCTCAGTCTTCTTTCATCTTCACCCAAATGTGTCTAAATCTAAGATGCACCCCTGGCAGCCTGAGTAAGCGCCTCAGTGATGCAAACGGTGTGGGATGGTGCCCAGAACTCGGCGAGTGGGCGTGCAACCAGGAAATCAACTCTCCTTTTCTCGCTGCGATTCCGCTCCATCCAAGGGAGGATGTGGGCACGCGGATTGCTGGTTGTCTCTTTCAACAGGGGAAGGGAGGAGGTATAGAGAGCAGACTGCCAAATAATATTTCAGAAGTACTTATATTTGCAAAACACCTAAGTTTAAACTGTTGGGTTCCAACTCATCTTCCTCTCCCCCCTTCTCAGTGATTCCACAGGCACCCCAGTGGGGTGCGGGGATCTCAAGGTCAAAAGATGGAATAAAGTGAGCTCTGTAACAGTCGGATATGTAGGGAAAGGGGCCCCTGTCGATTAAATAACTCAATGGGCAATCTCCGATACATTGGAGTGATTGATTTGAAACATCTCTTAAATCTTTCCTGGAAGTGCCAAGTCAGAGAGAAGGGCTGATCTCCAGGTTCAGCAGCACACTCTCCGTCTTGCCACATCTTTACAAACCCCCTTCGGCCACCTTCCATGTGCCAGGCACTGGGCCGGCACAGGGGAGCCCGAGAGAGAGGTGGCACCATGACTGGCTTCCAGAGCTCCTGGGCCCGTGCAGGAGACAACAGCAAAGGAAATGGGCGCAATGGACGAGCTCTGTCTCTGTTTTTGCATTTTTGCACAGAGGCATGAACAAATTCTCTCGAGGGGCGATCACTCAGAAATCAAGAAGGCTTCCTGAAGGAGACATTTAAGAGGGCATTTGGTTGTAAAGGATGAGGAGCAGAGACGTAGGGAAGGAGAGGAACTGAGAAGTCAGCCAGGGCCTCCCAAAAGGGGGCTGCATCTCACAATCAGCTAAGGCAGGGAGGCATTGCATAAACACAGAACCAGCATTTCTGGTGCTGGGTCACCTCTCGCACACCCCTAACCAGGGAGCTGGCCCACAACCCAGGCATGAGCCCTCAACTGGGAATCGAACCAGAGACCCTTGGGTTCGCAGGCCGGCACTCAGTCCACCAAGGCACACCAGGCAGGACCAGATTCTCACTTTTTTAGTGAGTGAAATGTTGATTCTGAAGCAACTGACTGGTCTGTGGACTTTGAGTTGGGCTCCATCCATCACGTCCAGTGCCCTCCCTCCACATGCTACAGCTGAGAAAGCCAAGGCCACTGAGCGCAGCAGGGATGACAGTCAGTGTCAGCCCCGGGACTAAGACAGTGGCCTCTCAATTCCTGAGTCCCATGCCCAGACCACCAGGGCCTGCAGAGCTCACAGGATCGACATCTTCCAGGAAGCACGACATTGACCAAGAGCCACGGTGACTGGTACCTACGTGGGCAGGTCAGCCACAGTGAATGACAGGTGTGTCCACGGCGGCCTCTCCCCAACGCCTCCCCACCCCCAGAGGGAGCGAAGTCACTCCCTTGTATCACCGTTGTCCATTGAGGGTTTGAAGACTCGGTTAACAAATGAAATCTACAGCCAGGACCCACAAACAGGACACTCCGCAGCATCAGGAAAGGACTAAGAAAGGTCACCTGTCCCAGACACACCTTACTTCCTCCAAAGAGAGAAAAACAGGACCCGGGAACCAAACTCTAGGACTAGAGAAAGGCTGAACTTGACATTTAAGCCATAATGCAAAGAACAGAAAACGTCATGACGTTTTTTTGTAGAAATAACCTATTCCAATGAAATGGCATCTTTTTTCTTCTTACAAACCTGAACGAGAGCATGTCGTGCTTCAGAGCGCTCAGCAACCCTGCAGGGTGCAGGGAGCTGCCAAGAACGGTGCATCCTGTGACTTCTAATTGCATCCCTTCCAACCAACCAACAACGGCCTTGAACACACGATTCTGGGGGACAAGTTCAAAGGCAGATATCCAGCACACCTGCTGCATCCAAAGAACGGAGCTGTCCATCCTGTTGTAACGACACACGGCACCACGTCCATTTATATGAGAGGAAGCAGAAGCTTCCTCTCATATGAGAACTTCATGGTTTTGCCCACGGCAAGTAGGTGATGAGTAATTTCAGCCTCGATCAGATCCATGGAGATCCTGACTCCGTCACTGCCCCCCAAGGCAGCTCAGAGAGGGGTCTAAGGGAGCGAGTGGGGCCAGGCCTCCAGCCAGGCCCAGGGCCCTACTGAAGCCCTTTCCATGCGGCCTGGTTACCAGGCCAACAGCAGAGTCCAGGCAGAAATCAGAAGAGTCAGATTCACACAGACCTAACGTCGGCTAATCACCGTGTGCCCAGAAAGAAAATGGGCAGGAGGACTACTAAGTTCTGCCTTCATCTGTAGACGCAGAAAAGTTCTAGGCCAAATGAGCAAAAGTGCAACCTGAACCATAAAAACAGAGTCACAACCCTTCCATCAATTCCCAGACTTGAACCAGCTTATGGACCCAGAACCCCTTAAGTGAGGGGAAGCCTGCATCCCCTGGAAGGACCCTGGTACACTGCCAAAAATTCATACCGTTGACCCTTCTCCCAACCAGGACCTGCAGGGGGACCGTCCACTGAGGCAAAGGAAAAATTAGACTCTTTAGAGACTAGTCAACACGGGCTGTGAAGTGATACTAATTCCAGGAAGCCCAAGATGTCCCCAGTAGCTTGCCACACAGAGTAGGTGCTCCTGCAATTCAGGTGATTGACGGAGTGTCAGCTCTGGTCCATCCAGCGTGTCCCTAACCCATGTGCGGTTGCTTCAGAACGCACAGCCCCAGCCCCAGAACGCACCCTTGGGATAGACATACTGAGAAACCAGCAGAATCCCCACACGGGGGAAGACAAGCCACGATTCGGTTATTTTACAGAGGGAGAAAGGGGCCGCGGAAGGTCTGAGGACGTGGTTCCAGAGGTCCGAACGTGCTCCACCTCCAGGGCGGACTCGGCACGCTGAGGTTTGGGGGTTACTGCCTGTGTGTCTTCGGCCTAAAAGAAATGAGCTCAGCTCAGCCCTTGAGCATCAGGATAAATTGTTCCGACAATAAAGAGCCAGGACACCTATCAAGTTTCAATTGCTAGCTGCAACCCTTGATAGCTGCTAGAAAAGTAATGTGCAATTAGAGCCCAGAAACATCAATTATCAAGGCCACGGTGCTCTCAGAATATAATACACGAGCTGTGGGTAACCACACATGTGGTGAGGATCCCAGCCCCCAGTGTGTGTCTCAGATGCCTGGTTGCCCACAGGCACTGGCGGGGAAGGAGGAGAGAAACACACTGTCCAGAGTCGACACTGGTGGACCCATGGATGAGGCCCCAAGGGGAGAGAAGTTTCAGGGTTCGTGCCAAGAAATGTTTTCTCCGCTCTTCCACGCTGCAGTCTTCTAACATCTATGCCCTCTTGGCTTTGGGGGGACTGGGAGAGAATTTTAAGTAGGCCCACGAGGAATAAATACTTCTGCAGATAGCCATGCGATGACAAAATGCTGGTTTCCTCCTCTGGAAAGTTCATTACATCCAGGGAAGATTTGGGCACAGCGGAATGACAGGGAAGCGGTACCCACAGCCACCACAGGATGAGAGCATCGCAAAGCCAGTGGCCTTGGCCTCCCCACATCTGAGACTGGGTCTGGCCCGCAACTCAGTCACAGTGACCTCAGGCATGACCGTCTTCAGCAAAACAGAGACCAGGGAGGGTTCCAGGCATCCCTGAGCCACGTGTCCCTGGGCCCTTGCTCAGGGATGAAGGAGCCATTTCAGAGGACTGTAGAATGACCAGCGCTCACATACACATAGAACAGAGCCTCGTCCTGCAAACAGGAATGGAGAGTCTGTTCTGGGCTCAGCAGTGGGAATATCTGCCCCCAGGGCCCCCAGTCTCGTCCAGGAAAAAACTCATGAAACGAAGTACAGGCAGCATGCTTCTGCCAGTCCAGAGGTTCTCCATGTGTCCGGGACGGGGGTCCCGGGCAATCAAGGGAGGCTCCCAGGGGAAGTGACTGCTGAGGTATGTCAAGCTGGCTGGAAAAATGTGTCATGTCACCCACCCAACAGTCTAAAGCCTTCTCTGTGACATCTTTTCGGCTCTGACTTTGCCCATAATATGCATTTCAACCTAAATTTCACCTGACAGGAATTCTGGGCTCTTATACTCCCGGGGGAAGAGCCGTGAGCCCAGTTCCGCTCTCTCTCCCAGTGAGTGGCTGAGCAGAATTTTAAGAGGGCACCAGAGAATGGGGGAGCTAAAGGAGATACCTCAAAAAGAATCCTCCTGGTGTCCCTGGCCCTTCATGACCCTCGAAACCATCCCCTATTGTGGCGACCATGGACTGGCCTGTCCCCTGAGCAGCCACTCCGGGTCCTGATCCGGGGCCAAGTCAGCAAATGCCTCGTCAGTCCAGCCTCCCCACCACCTCCCAGCCTCATAAACTCACTCAGGAGGATTCTCATTAAATGGAGACAAAATAAAAAGTAAAATGGCAGAGACACAGAGGGAGCAAGCCACGGATCTGAGAAAGCAGCTGCGTATGACAGGATCAGGAAATAAATTAGAAGAAACTCATAGGATTTAGCATTCATTTCAAGTGCACGGGCAGAAAAGCCCTCCAGTATCGGGAGATGAGGTCCAAGTTCAAACCTGGGCTCTAAATAGGTGCCATCCTCTTCTGTTCACCTTGAGCTGTGCAGCCCTCTCCTTCTCTCTCCTTCGCGCTTTCCAGGACGATGCTTTTCAAAGTGGAGTCGGACTCACTTGCATCCAAATCACCTGGAGACGTTAGAATGCAGTTCCTGGGTCCCCGGAGGTTTTGAGGCATTTTGAAGTCTAAGGATCATAGAACTAGGTACTTTATCATTCTTAAATGCTCGCAATACCCATGCTAAGTCACTCAGTTCAATTGCTCTTCAAAATCTGAAGTAGACACTATCTGATTCATTTAGAAATTGTTAGATTCTAAAAGTAGTAATAGCGGAGGCACGTTGTAACCAATTTGAAATGATGTAAAATGTACACACTGGAGCCAGGGAGGTCTTGGCAGCATGTAAATCTGATCACATCACTCCCTGGGGTAAAACACTTCAGTGGTGAACCATGGTGCTTCCACACAAGGCCCAGGCCCATGAGTCTTCCCAGGCCCGTCCAGGCCTGAGTGCTTGCTGCCCGGGGAACTCTGGTCTTCAGTCCCTTCAACACCCAAGTCTGCCCTTCACGTGACCTTCACCTACGCTAGTCACCCACAGGTGACTCCTCCTTCTACTGTAAAATCCATTCTCCCTCTTCCCTAACCTCCCTGAACACGTGGAACCCCTGCCGTAGGCTCTCCTGGCATCCGTCCTTGTCCTTCCCCACAGCCCTGAGCACGGTTTAAATGCCATGTTTATTTGTGTGACCTTTTGATCCAGGCACATGTCCTCCACCAGTGGCTCAGCAGCCCATGGAATCAGTAACAGGCCTCCTTTGTTTTCTAGGAAGGAGACTCACTATTGCGTATTATCACCTAGCATACCCCCCGCTGTACCTAGCAGATGCTCAATGAAACTTTGTGGGGGAACAAATGAATGAAAGAGTATTTCAAAAGCAAACCCTAGAGCCCTGGCCAGGTGGCTCAGGTTGGTTGGAGCATTGCCCTGAATGCCAAAAGGTTGCGGGTTTGATCGATGCTTCTCTGTCACATCGATGTTTTCTCTCTCTTTCTCAAATCAATGAGCATCTCCTTGGGGGGAGGGGCAAACACTGGAGGCAAATTCAGGCCCGCAGTAGCCATCAAGAATTTCAAATGCACTCTGACCCCCTCCTAAAAGTCAGAGGCCCAGCGCCTGTCCAACACCCTGAAGACTCCAGTTTCGTCAGGTTTTCCTTCACCTGCACACGAGACACATTCTTCTGCGCTCAACGCTTCCAACGCATGAGCTCAACTCTTCATAACGCAATTCCCGGATTTTGAAAGAAGGATGAAATTCAACATTAAAACTGCTATTATGCCATTTCTCTGGGCCTTGCACTGATCTTGTTATGAAAAATCGCCCTCAAGCCTGTTCAATATCTGAAAGATAGGTGTTGAAATAAAAACTGCCTAGAGATTTTCACAATGGCTACTTCCCTTTTCTCACACCTTCATGGGTCTTAGCGCTCTCAGCTCCAGGTGTCAATTCTCAGACTGTTTTATGGGGTGCATTCGTAAGCTAGAAGTATTAGCGTATCTGCAAAGGTTTCAAACAGCCCTACCCGAGTCAGCAATAATTACCGCACAATCTGGACTACAGTGAGATGACATTGGAGGTGGGGGGGGTTATAAATGAACGCACCATCCCCACCCCCACCCCTCGCTGCCCGCCACACCTTGCTGGCAGATGCCCTGGCTCGGGTCCCAGCTGGTTTGCTGCCCTGACTGAGCTCTCCCAGTAAACGGTTCTCAATCCTTCACCAGGAAGCACAACCACTCAGCAGAACGTTCCAAGGTGGCAGGTTCAACTGAGGCGAAAATGAACTGACAGAGCGAGCGAGGGAGGCTCGGCAGCAGGTGAGTGAGACATCTGGTGAGCGGGAGAAGCGAGGGTTCCGACTAGATGTTCGTGGTGTTGGGCACCTGCCTCTCTGACATGTGAACGTCTCCATCTGGGAAATGGGTCCGAGGTGAATCTGTATGTTCGTCACTGGGAAGCTGACGTATTTTTTTGGCGTGAGTGTAATTTCCCAGTGATGTAATGTAAATCTGTAGTTTCCTCTATAGATCTTTGTATGGGTCTCTAAATGCTTATTTAACATAGGATCCTATTTAAAGTTACCCACCAATCCTAATGCGTAATAAAGAGACATGGCACCCTGGCCAGTGTGGCTCTGTTGGTTGGAGCATCGTCCCTTAAATTGAAAGGTGACAGGTTCGATTCCCAGGCAGGGCACATGCCTAGGTTGCAGGTTTAGTCCCCATTTGGGGTATGTACAGGAAGCAGCGGATGTCTGTCCCTCTGTCCCTCTGTCTGTCTCTCACACTTTCCCTTTCTCTCTCTCTAAAGTCAATAAATAAAAAAGAAAAAAAAGATTCCTTAAAATAAAAAAGAAGAAGCATGGCTACGCAACTGACAAGCTAGCAGCCGAGCCATCCACATTTATCACCTTACTGGGAGGAGAGACAGTGACTGGAAACTCTATTTTCCACGGAAGGTGGTGTGTTATTCCTCAGACAACCAAATAAGATTTGCATACCGTGATCAGAGAAGGGGCCTCTCGTGACTGCAGGCATGGGGTTGGGAGGAATACGCCACTCTCAGAGCACGCGACTGGAGAAGTGGTTTCTATTTGGCACATGTGTCCTGCACACCTACACTTCATGGCAGCTTGGTGTCTACATTGAGGGGTTTTTTGTTGTTGTTTGACCCACTCCACAAAAGCTGTTGCCCAGGGACAGATCCACGAGCTCCTGTTTCATGAGCTGGTGAGCCTATCGGTGAGCAGCCGCCTTGCCGAAGGAGCACCAAGTGGGAAGGGCACCCCACGCACTAGCAATCGCCGGAGGGCATGCGCAAAAATGGAAACAGGCAGCTCCTACTGACACGACCATAAAATGAAGTGTCCAACCTGGGACACTTTTGAGAGTGAAAGATGATACATTAATTATGCTGAGACAATGTATTTATTGTGCTGGGTCTGTACACTTGGGACTATAGTCATCCTGGCTTTATATTTCTCTATCCAGAGTATTTTTAAAACTGGTTCACAGATTCAAAGAGGAAAAATGAACACTTCACTACCACTCACCTGACAATCGGCATTTCAATTGTGCCCTAACTCACTGGCAGGTTCCAAATGGTTCCAAAAAGGGACATTTCCAAAGTGTCATTGGAACCACTGAGCTCCTTTAACCGGCAGGATAATGACATGAAGCCTAGTTCAACTGAGTTACATTCCTGTCCAGTGCTCCCCGACGATTACTCTGCAGACTGGGGGTTTCTCACTGAAAAAGTGCAAACAGCCCCCAGGAGGGGGAGTCAAGGAAAGGGAAAGAGCCCGACTCACAACCTCCATTCTCTCTGCACAACATACAATAACAACGATAACACAGGAGCACCCCAGGTTTATTCTGAATGAATGGGGGATAGAGTTCTATTTACAGCAGCTTTTATTTGAGGACCCCAAGTTTTTCCCATAATTCATTATTTCTGATCTTTTCATTCACAATCAATGGTATTTTCCCCGATCTTTATTTCAGCAGTTTCCTTCTCCTTTATTCTTGAAGAAAAATATACGCAAATCAGACCAACAATCTAGTCAAGATTTAAGGACGAATTACCCAGGCTTCTTAAAGATGAAATAATAAATGCATGTCTTTAAATGGTTTTAGCAAGATAATTGAATAAAAGGCCTGAATAGGAACTACCGATTTAGTAATAATAACATCAATAACAGCAAATTCAACCCAATACTTTCAGGGTCCTCTGCTTGCAATGACCATTACATTTGACGACCGAGGCAACTCCAAGAGGTGGGGACTCATATTACCTCCTCCCTTTGAAAGACGTGAAATCTGAGGCTGAGAAACTTTACACCAAGTCCACCGGCCCACGGAGTCAAAAGACACTCGAACCCTCAACCAACAAATACATCCTTACTTAGCTTTAAGCCTCAAAGGCTCCTACTGCTCCCTTTTCCCCAAATCCAATCAGTCAACAAATCTTTTATGTTTTTCTTCAATGTGGATATCCTTTCCCTCCAACTTGAGTCCAGCTGGTGGGGCGGGGCCTCCGGAAGTTGTCTCTTTAAAGGAAGAGACTGGCTCACTAATCAGACTGGCAGGTGAGGGGGAGCGACCTGTCTTCAGGTTGCATTTACAGGGCAAGCACGCTGCTTTATTTATTCATTCGCTTGACCAAGATTGTGTGTTTATTCCAGAAGCCCAGAAGGAAACATTTATAGCTTCCCTCTTGCCTTGCCACCTCCTTCCTCTGTGTGGTCTAGCCCATCTTCCATGCTGCCTAGGGAGTTATACGACCCTTTGAGTTCCAATTCTGTCTCTCTTTTTTTTGCCTAAAATTCTTTGGCTCTCCCTTCCTCTCAATCCAAACGCCTGGAGTCTGGAAGAGTTGACACAAGGCCTCTTCTAGATGTTCTCCCCACGACCCTGCCTGCTGCGTTCCCTGGGGACACCACGTTCCTTCCTCCAATACTCAGTATTGACGCTTCATGCTTGAGATCTTGCTCAAAGCCACTTCCTCGTGAACTTCCTTCTCCGTGACCTGCAAATGCTCTAAACACAGATGTATCACTCCCTCTGGACTATTGACAAGTCCCTCTCCCATACAGCCCTCTGCCCCCCAGAAGAGGGTCTTATGATGTCTAGCAAGGGCCTTGCCTACAAGACATAATATGTGATAAAAACGGCTACTGAATGAATGAATGAATGAATGAAAAGTATTATAATGGGTGCTATGAGCCCAGTAATATTTCTATTTGAAAATATTTATATGCTTTCTAAGTGTAAGCTTAAGTGTAACTAGTATCTTTTTAAAACTACACTATACGATTAATAAATAAAGCTTTAATGTGCTTTACTCACATAAATCCAGACAAATGTTTTCAAAACTCTCAATTAATGAACGGACAGTAGTTGAGAAAATAGTTCTGATGAGTGGAAGGCACTTGCTGGCAGCAGAGGAAGTCTAAAGACAAGGGAGACATTTCCATTCCTTGATAAAGCGTTGTGGTTTCATGTGATTTCGGCTGACTCGCTGTGAAAGCAACAAGCTCTGGAGAACACAGGGCTGGGACGCTGATACAATAGCTTCTTTGCTTCTACAGGCCCTTCATTATTAGGAGAGCTGCATGGGTGTGTGCGCGTGTGTGCACACGTGTGACTCACACACAAACACAGCACACACCCACAATTTAGCATATGAGAGATCCAGTCCCATCCCCCACCCAAACCTAGATGTTGGAGAACTCAGCCTCATCCCACAGAGGGGCCTGCTGTGGAGGACGAGGGCATGGGGTCCACAATAAAAATTCTCCAAGGGTGGGTGGGGCAGGGGTGGGGTTGGGGTGGGCAGGAGTCAAGTACAAACCAGCCTGAGTGCATGTCGTCATTGGGGTTCACTCTGCACTTGGCCAGAAACATGCCATCTAACCAAAGCCCCTTCCACCAGCTTGCCTCTCAAGCCACATGACTTCAGACGGCCACAGGCTAAGCCAGCTGGGGCTCTGCATTTGGTTTCAAAAGCCTAAAGACAGGAAAACAATATTTTGAACTGTATTATGCTTCAAAATTAAGGGTAATTGTGTGTAGCAGCCTGGAAAATAGAGCTCATCCAGTCCCGCTCAGCCACAGAACCCCACAGCACAGACTGCTGGCTCTCTAAGTGTGATTGCAAACTAAAAAAAAGTCACAAAGGGCGGAAGGAAGGGTGGAGGGTGGCTACAGGGCTGTGACTGCAGGAGGCTGCTTCCTCGGGGACACGCAGCTGGTGCACAAGCCAGCCACATTTCTACCTGGCTCAGGCCACGAGATGCCGCTCTGCAGGCTACAGCAGCCACGCGGTGCAGGTAAACAAAAGGTGGACAGATAATTACATAAGAAAACAAATGCAACACGACTGGGACAGAGATCTAGCGTTCAGGGTGGGGAAGGGCTTCCCACACAGAACTGTCAAGCTTCCCCCGCCCCCACCCCTGCCCCGGCCCAATGTTCCGGTCATGCTAAATGGCATATCAATACCCATTGCTATCCAACTAGCCAAGGTACATTCGACAAGCAGAGGAGGAAGCATTTCATCGTGTTAATTTATTCCCATGCAGACGTGTCCTTAATCTTGTGACAGAGGCCTCTGAACGAGCCAGATTGAGCTTGGTCACCTGCCTCCCTTGCGGTGTTTATCTTATTCCCATTATGTACAACGTATAGTTACTGCAGGAAGCAGTGGCAGGAATTCAAGACCTTGTAAGGAAACCGAGACATAAAATCACTAGGTATATATAGTCTTTTTCGGTCATAGAATACCAGGAAGAAACACACATGAAAAAAGAACTTGAAACCAATTTGGGTGAGGAAGACAACTGCGATACAGGAGGGAAGGAAGCTAGGGAGGACGCTGGGATTGCTAGAGGAAAGAACTGCACGTGAGAGGTGAGACCACCCATCTGAGAATACACCATGTTCTAGTCCAAGGAATGCCTGGCCCTGACCTGACCGGGTAGTTCAGTGGGTTAGAGTGCCATCCCGATATGCCAAGGCTGCAGGTTCAATCCCTGGTCAGGGCACATATAAAAATCAACCAATAAATGCATCAGTAAATGGAACAACAATTCTCTCTCTCTCTCTCTCTCTCATTTTAAATTAAAAAAAAAAAAAAGAGTCCGAGGAATGACCAGTAAACAGAACACTGGTTATAACTCTTACGGTAGTACACAGGACTGTCTAATTAGCAGGCAAACAAAGCAGCGGTTCTCACCTGGGGAAGAGGCTTTGCCCCACCCCCTGCAGAACAATGCCATGTCTGCAGACGTCTTAGTTATCACAGCTGGGTGCTATTCCTGGCATCTAGCAGTTAGAGGCCAGAGAAGCTAATAAACATCTTAACAATGCCCAGGATGGCCCCCACCACAGAGAATTATCCAGCCCCCCAAGTGAAAAATGCTGAGGTTAAGACTGCTTGAAATTAAGGGTCAGCATAAAAGGGGCCATAGCCTGCAAGGAGAAAAAGAACCGAATCAGTAGCCTCAGCATCTCCTGAGGGAGAAAGCTGGTTTAAGACTCCAGTCTCTGGCTCCCTGAGTTGGTATTAATCTGCGGGACAGGGGAAGTAGCAAAAGATATGGCTAGCTAGAAAATATACTCTATTAAGTGTATTCCCTCACCCCAGTTGGTTTTTCCCCAAATGGTCCCATATTTTTACTTTCATCATGACATACACAAAGAAAAAAGTATTAGCTAAAAGAGATGTGTCTATTCTCCTTGGCAAACAACATTCTCATTTCTGATTAATGAACTGCATTCTAGCTTATATGCCTCATTATCATGAGCTTGGGGGATGGGCATGCTGTCCCGGAGAGAAGGCCCCACTGATTTGCCAGGCTCAGAAGGTCTCCTTCACGGAGCCTCCATGGAGGTGGATGCATCCCTGGGTGCTATGGCAACCCCGGACACATCCATCAGAACCCAGGGTATTTCCAGCAGCATACAGGACTGCAAAGCCCCCCTCTCCTGGTGCCCTGCAGCATGGCCCAACACAGGGGTCTGGCCTCCAACCAGGGCATCCAGGATACCCAAGAAGAGGAGGAAGTAACGAACACAGGTGTCGTGATCCCCAGGAAAGACACAGCAAGGGACAAGAGTTGGAGGAGCTGGTCGGCTCAGATATACTCTCCAAAGGCCCGTGACATTTCATTCCTCCAAGCCATGTCTATAAAATTGGATAACAATACTATCCTGGCTGTTCCCCATCATTTCCAAACAGCATATCAGGAGGATAAATGTCAGCTGTCGGCACAAGGAGAAAACCGTCCCACGGATGCCGTGACTCCAAGCCCACTGGGGCAACGCTCAGTCAGGGCTTACCTGATCACGGTGCCCTCCAACCCCTGCTGCTTATCGAGCAGGTACAATGCTCCCAACACAGAGCAGCGCGGGAGTCCCAGCCAGTAGGGGGTTTGCCAGTGTCTCCCAGGGAGGCATGTTTTGTCCCCTGCTTTAACAGTTAAAACGAAAACAGCCACAGCTATGGCCTCAATTCCTAAAGTGGAGGTTCCAATAACAATCCCACTCAGATTCTGAAAGTCGGGGTTCATGGGTGGGGGGCCTAGAACACAGACTGAGAATCATTCTCTATTTATACACGTGACTAATTTCTCTACCAGCACCGCACCACGGGGTGCTGTGGTAGGTCTGCTGGATGAGCTAGCGGCACCCCTTCTCCCACACGGATGCCTATCAGCTACTTGGCTGTTTACCCACCTTAGGCCGGTGACAAAACTCCACTCCACCGGTCCCTGCACTGACCCTGTTCAAGTTCAGAACACAGAGCGCAAGTCACCAGTTAACTTCACCTTGCACCCTACCAGTGTTTGGCAGGCTTCAGTTCTGGCTGTTACCAGTAAGTTCTAATCGTTAACACTCGGACCACATAAATTATCCAGAAAACGGAACATTGAAACCAGCATGGGTCTTGTGCATTCGGGCTGGCTCTGCTGTACCTAAAAAGGCCACGTTAGACATATTCAAATGCTGTCACAGGCCACGTGCATTTCATGGGAGCCACCCTCTCTCTGTCCCCTGGATGGTTGGCCTGCAAAGTCCTTACATTGGGGACAGTGCTGAGGTTCTCAGCCTCTTTCTTCTTTGCTTGGCCAGTCGCAAGCCCAGGTCAGTTCCAAGGCTTAATCCAATTATGTAGCACAGCAGCGTGCCTGCCACCAGAAGACATTACTATGGTCTTTGCAAAACTCTGAAAGTAATTAAAATCATGCCTACAGGGTAATTCTAGGTATAAAATATGAAAGGAAAAAGTTGAGCAAAGTTCCAAAGACCCCAAAAGCTCTAAATTAAAAGCTGGCCAGAAAAAAGTATATTCAGTCATTTTATTCTAAGGCTGAAGAGTTATTACGGATGAGGCTACTGCTTCTCCATATCGCTAAGTGAAAATCACGCCATGTGGATTTCCAGTTCCGCCAAGAGAGCTGCATCAGGGCCCAGCACGCCACCAAGTTCTAGAAACAGTAGCATTTCAAAGTTGGCTGATGCATTTACTGCACCTAATTCAACACTTGCAAGTCACATCTCTTGCAGGAGAGAAAACCAACAGCGTTTTGTAAGGTGAGGGAGGCAGCTAAGCATTTCTTAAAGCGTGGACTATGAACCACGTTCATCAGGATCTCTGGCAAAGCGGTTAAAGAGGTAGATTCCTGGGGCCTTTAGAATTATTAACAGATTTTTTTTGCCCGGACCACATTAAGTGCTAACACTGGACATTAGGATTCGATGCTTGTTTTCTGAAACACTCTATTTTCTGTTGCAGTCTCCTCCCTTCCGTGTTTTAAACTGCTCGTCTGGCCCTAATCACTGGCTATCGTGATCTGCCCCTGGTGACAACCCCATGTTCCAGACATGGGACGTCTAGAAGGGAACAGAACTGGAGTTGCATCACCAGGCAAACACTTGAGGCTTCGTGATGCACAGGTGGGTAGCAGCTCCCCACCCTTTCCAACTTCAACAGAATGAGTGTCTTGTAAGCCAATCTATCCACTTGGATGGTTTCAGGCATTGAAAAGGGGTTGCAGGCTTCACTGACAAACCTGAAGGGTACCTACTGTCTTCCATTCAACCAGGGGAAGTCCTCCACGGGAACAATTATCTCTAGACCTTCGGTGTTGAGAAAGATGATAACACAAGCAAAATGTGCACATACTTGAGCTCCTCGGCACGCCCCCCACCCACATCCTCTCTGCAAAGGCTTCAAAGCACTTGCTCTCCACCTCTCCCACCCATTCACACCAAACATCCACAGGGGGTAAATGACTTTAAAACACATAAGTATCATCCTAGCTGAACACTGTAACTTAATAAATGCTTGTGGTTTAGCAGCGCTGTGGAAGCCCCTCATCTGTTTTCACGCTTTCATTTTTCTTCTAGGCATTCCTCTCTTCTCCCCTGCGTGTGCCTCCTTCCTACCTCTTCTCCTCTCCTCCCTGCCCGCACTTCCGCCTGCTGGGAGAGCGCAGTGGGATGCATTGTATGTCTCCCTCTTCCTAGGGGAGTATCTACCAAACACCAGATCTGCTTATTGGTCATCTGTACCTGTTCACCACTCTCCCAAGGAACCACCTCTCTGTTCCTTTCTTCAGTCCAAAATTCTAGGGCAGGGGCGGACTTGGGCAGACAGGGGTCTGCAAGAAGAGCCGCTGGGCACGGGAGAAAAAGCGCAAGTCTGGGACCTGGGCTTCTTGCTGGCCGCTCATGCTACAGCATTTTGCTGGTGTAGTTCCCTGGTGAGCCTCTCCCATAACAGGCGTCTCTTATTCAGTCAGTCAACAAGTATTTATTCAGCATCTCTACGCTGGGAAGCCATCTAGGTTCTGGACTTATAAACAAGAGATGGTCCCTGCCCTCATGGAATCCCACCTCATGGGAGAGACACATGGAATCAAATAAATACATCCATATGTAATCCCAGGGGCTGCTAAGTACTCAGAGGGAAAGCTGAGTAACTTAGGAGGACCACGGCATGGCAAATTGCTATTTTATAGACGGTATTCAGGGGAGGCCTGCTGCAAGCTGGTAACTGGCCAGGGACCTCAGGAAGCAAGGCAGTGAGCCATCTGAAGAGGTAGGGGAAGGCACCTCATGTTAAAGGACTAAGCTGTGCAAAGGCCCTGGGGAGAGAACTTAGTGAAAAAGAAGAATGTGAGGCAGCCACCGTGGCTGGATTAAGAAGGGCTTCGAGATGGGACATGTAAGGGGGCGTGGAGGGGACTGGTGGGCATTGCCATCAACAGGACCACCCACCCTGCAGCCCAGTGACTGCTCCAGGAGCTCAGTTCCATTCAGTCCAGGTCTGGGCTTGCCTCCCAGCCTGCCCCTCCCTGAATCCCCCCAAACATGTCCCCCAGTCCCCTTCCCTCCTGACCCCAACCCCCTTGTGGAGTTCCAGTACCCCAATACCCCAGGTCATTCCCTCACAGTTTCCCAAGCACCAGTACACCTAATTTTTTTAAAAAGAAATTCTATGAGTAATAAATAGAGGAGGAAAGAAAGCAACACGCACATTGAACCACAACCCTAAAGACACAGCAAATACTCCACAGGAAAGAGCAAAGGTTCAGAAGGTCAGTTCAAAGGAAAAAGGTCAGCCACAGGGGAGCAGTGGCTCTGCCTTTCTCATTTACCACCCCTAGTGCTGTAAGGCGGGAGAGGGAACACGAATCCTTGAAACAACCTTGGAAGCACAGAGGTGAAATAATATGGAAGATCATCACCAGAGGAAGCCCTTCATAGCAGTTGCTGCCAGCCAGCTTTCTCCATCTAACAGTCTCTCTGCGTCGCAAAGTTGCCCTCCAAGAGTCATTACATAAATACAGGTCATTAATGATTTATACTTTGTAGACAGAACTTTCACTACCCTACCCCTGCAAGTCACTGGTAGCCCTCAACGGGGAGCTTATGGCCTCGGCCTCCTGAGGCAGAAACGCTTGCCTTAGGTTCTCTAAAATCTTAAATACTGTATAATGAATGAAGTGCACCTCTCGCATGGCCAGGGGTGTTAGGAGTCGCATGGTCGGGGCACAGCACATCACAAAGTATGTTCCGTGAGTCTTGAGTCTCTGGGGTTGTCCAGAGGCCCCCAGAGCCAGGTCGCCACTGGAGGCCAACCACTTGGGCTTTAGGTCATTGTAGGACCTAACACCAGCAATCCCGGCCCTCAGCTGCCAACTTCAAAAGCTACCCACCCCAGGAGGGGGAGGGTCACTCAATGGGGAGGCCCCTGCTCCCGAGCCCCTTTAGAGCCATCTTACACACACACACACACACACACTCTCGCCGCCCTCGCGCGCACCCGCGTCACAACACGGACTTCCCAACCCCAAACGCACGCGCGCACCCGGGTCCGGCTGAGTTCTGTATTTCCTCTTCCTCAAAGCTACTCTTGCGATCTCTGCCGCCCCTCTCCGCTCAGACTGTAGGGTCCCCAGAGCTCCGCTGCCCCCTTCTGTGAAGGCGCGCCCGGTGCGCCCCCTCTCCCGACGCTGGTCTCTCTGACCGAAGCCCCCCACCGTCTTTCCCGGTCCCAGCGGGGACTTCGACGTGTCCCCAGAGGTGGCTATTTACTAACAGTGGTCCCCGGGGCTCCCAGCTGCCCCGACCACCCCCTTGTCCCCCTCGGCCCTCCATCCCTCCAGCCTATCACCGCCCCCTACCAGGAGCGCGCTTGCAGGGGGACTCCCTCCCTTCTGCCAGTGCCCGAGAAAAGCCGGGAGTCCGAGCCGCCAGTTTCTTCTCTGGCGCAGCTTCTCGCGTCTCCAAGCCCCCAAACCCACACTCCCCCGTCCCCAATCCCCCGGCGCCAGCAGCGCAGTCCTCCGGCGGCCCCCTCCAGTCGGCCTTGGCCGGAATGTGTCTGCGGGTTCCCGGGCCCCGGGCCCTGCGCTTCATCCCGGGGGCCCCCTTCCCCCGCTCCCACTGCCCCCGCTGCCCCTCTGCCCAGACTTCCCCAACTGCGGAGCGCCCCGGCGCGCCCGCAGCCTTCCCCCCGCAGAGCGCCGCGGCCACCCCCGCCCGAGCGCGGCGCCCCCAGGGAGGAAACAAAAGTGTCTCCGCGGCGACCGAAGTACCCCAGAGCGGGACGCCTCCTCCTCGCCCCAGCCCCACCTCCCCCCCGGTAGCGCCGAGGTCAGCGAGTCAGGGCGCGGCGCCAGCCCGGGAAACTTTACGAACCTGCCCAGGGTCTCCGGACAGCGGCTGTGGCGGCGAAGGCTCCCCGCGAACGGAGCTCCGGCGACCCGGGACCATTGAAGGGGGGCGGGCGGCTCTGTGGCCCTGCTCGGGCCGCGGCGGCGTGGGTGGTCTGCCTCTACCCCGCGCCCATCGTCGCCCGCTCGCGCCCGCCGGAGCACACGCACTTACACTCCGCGTCGGCCGGCTGTGCGCCGCCGGCTGCCGCTGCTCTCACTTCCTCTTCCTTCCTCCTGCTGGCCGGGGACGCGGTGTGCATCTGCAAGGCATCCCGAGACCAGCCGCGAGCTCTCCTCCCGAGCCACCGCTGCGGGGTGGCCGCTGCCGCCCCGGCACCTGCGCCTGGCCACGCGCGGGTGGTGCGTTCGCCCCCTGCCCGCGCCCTGCTGCCTGCCCACCGCACTTTGTCCCGGGGGCAGGGGTGGGGGCGATAAGAGGGCAGTGCCCACGACTTTTTGAAGTCCCCACACTTATAAAGAAGAAAATGTCAAACACCGTGCCCGCCTCAGATCTGCTATAAATAATACGTGTGCAGAGCCTGGCTTCTCGGATGAGCTCACACGCGGCATTTTGCAGGCATTAATTAACTTCGTCACCCTCAGAGCGCCACCTCCAGGAGGCCCAGAGCGCGTGACATCTTTGTACATGCCTTCATTTTTGGCAACCGGCTTGGAATTTTGAGGGGAAACTTCGGTGGGTTGTTCTAAAGCTACTTGAAGAGGCTGGTGTGTTGGTCTTAACGCTCCGCCTCTACCCTTGGGCCCCGTGGCAAAAATAACCACAGAACGTTTCCTGCCCCTAACACTCACCTAGGCGTTTATGGACCACAGGGTTTATTTCTGATCAGTTAAGCCAGGACTCCCTAAATTTTGCATAACTTTGCACAGAGCAGGATGTTCTACCCCCAATTTCATATTTAGGATATATTACTTAATTCATGCAACCTACTTCAGTCATTTTCAAAGCAGAAATCAAGCACGCTGACTCCCAGCTTACCTGCCACGAGGGAAATGAGCCTGTTGGAAGGTTGCATGAGAAACAGCTGTCCTACCCAAATTCAGAAATACCTACATTGGCTCCACCAGAAAACGCAAAGGCAGGTGCAAAGCATTCCCTTCCATTGCCAAAGAAGGTAGTAAATTGGGGGCAGAGAGGCAGTAGAATCAAAGGTAGAAAGGTAAAGCTCCTCTTTAAATTCCAATAACCACCCTCCATTCCCCCCCCCCACCCCCGGGCCCGGGAGATGGAAATCGGAACCCTGGGCTAGCTGTTCATTAGCAACCAAGAGTTAGTTGCAAAGAGCTACTGACCACTTCAAAGGTGGCTAGTCCTGAGATGTTTGGTTAACAGAAGATAGGGGACTGAGTGTGAAAAACAATGTAGAATAGCTTGTTAATAATTTTAGTGTTGATTACATCCTTTCAACAAATGAGAATAGTTTAGATGTAATGAGTTAATTGGGTTAAGATATACTTTTATACTATATATACATATATATATCTTAAAATAATTTCGCTGCTTTCTTTTTACATTTTCAGTGTGACCACTAGGAAAAGTAAGATGGCATATATGGCTTTCATCAGTGGCTCGCATTATATTTCCAAGGACAGCTCTTCTGACTCCTGACTATGTGCATAACCTTGGGAGGAAGTAGGAGCTGGAACACTTGGGTCCAGATCATTATAAGCCAGTAACTTAAATCAGGATGATTCCAGGAAAGTAATTTAACCTCTCTATTCTCTCATCTATAAAATAATGATATAATAATAACAGTCAACAGGGCAACTATCGAATGAGGTAATTCAATAAGCAATCAGTAAGAGTATCCTTTACTTATGATGCTGAGATGCTTGTGGTGATAAGTATGAATTCGATCCACAACTTTCTAGCTGATACACACAGACCTTAACTTGAGTGCAGACATGGTGAGCACTCGGTACATATTAGCTGTTATAAGTGTCCCAGGACTAGCCTGGGAAGTCTGCGTCCCCTCCGTGCACAGTAACGAGACAGACTCATCTCCCTGTAACCTTTGCTCCCAGCTCTGTCGTCTGCAGACAACGCGAAGTACCTAAGTCACACGTGAGAGTTAACCCTCAGGTTCTCTAAGACAGCCCTCCTCCCTTCCTAACTAAAGATTCTCTTCTGAGGAGTAAACATGCTCAGTTACTCTCTTTTATCTTCCTGTGATATGGTTTCAAATGTTTCTCATCTGAACCATCTGTTTTCCCTTCGAAGAACACCCAAGGCTGCCCTTTCAAAAACTTTAGTCGTTATTTAAATTAATTAACTAATTAATGCCATCAATTACCCTGAGCCAATTTTTAAAAACACTCTGGGTTTTTAAAATGAGTACAGCCTAACCTCAGTGATCATTTTTCAAATACATCTCACTGTTGATCCCAGTGCACGGAGCAGCCTGGAACGACTCTGCCCTGTCACTGTTAGGCCACCCCTGTGCTTAGGGGGCCGGTCTTCGGGACGAAAGCCCCGGTCCATCCTCTCCGAGTCTCTGGGTTGGATTCAGGCATCCAGTATTTCCTGTATCTGCTGATCAGCTGAGAGCGCTAGGGGCCTGGGTGACACCCCACTACGGGGCTCCCTCTGCCATGGCGGGGATCAGCATTCTTCGGGTTCACTGCTTCATCTAGCTACTAATAACCCTCTGAACTGTACTCTGAATTGCCAAGTCTTATTTTTTCATTGTATTCATAAAGACGTCTTGGAGGTGCCAAATGCCTTAGAGAAATCACCTCCACGCCGGACTCCGCTGGTTCTGCAGAGGGCACAGCAGAGTTGGTGGGGTCCTGGGCTCCATCTCCAGACTTGGCTGGTGGTTGGTGTAAATCCCAGCACGTCCATTCACTGGCCCCGTGACCCTATGCAGGTGAGAACTCACGGGATTAGAACCGTGCCTGCCCGGAGGGGCTGAGTGAGGATGAAAGCAGTTGATACACGTGAGGTTCTTAGAACAGGGCCTCAGCCCGTACTATCCACACCAGTCCTCTGAACAATGTTAAGAGTCCCCCAAAAGGAGCAATATCCCCTCCTTCCCCCCACATATGAGTCTATAGCCGTAGGGGAGGGAAAGAGCTGGTATTACTGCTCTGATTTTATTTCAGCTCCTGGACAGAGCTGGAGCCATTCCATCTTTAGGCCGCACTGTAGCAGAGAGGAGGGCCATGGATGGGGGCAGGGGTCAGAATGCAAGGGCAGCCCTTCACTGGCACTTGCAGTGAGCCCAACTGGGCAGGGCTTGGCCTTGCAGATGAATCGCCTTGTCTACCTCTCAGGTGTAGGGAAGTGGACTCAGGATCTCCGCTGCAGGACCACCAATCTCAGTTTCAGGATGGGTGGGAAGCAAGGAAGCAGGGAAGGGAGAGCCGGCTAGACAACAAAACTCCCCGAAGTCTCAAGTCTAAACTGATTAGCTGGACTGTGCTTACAAGGCAGCTTTGCATTGTTGACAGATGGACAGGTGTTGGGGGGGGTCCCAGATTTTCATGCCTTGCTCCTATGTTTCCCATATCTCTAGCTTCCCTTACATGTACAGAACCCAAGGTAGGAGGGGTGAGTGGAAGGTTATCGAAATGTCACTATGAAACTCCAAAATACACAAATAGCTTGTTAGGTTTTAATCAGTGATGACTCATGTTGATCAACTTTTTCCTTTCTGAGTGCTCACAAATATTCATTTCTAATTCATTAAAATAAAACACTTATTGGACTCCAAATGGGCCCTGTGCATTTAATAATGCATTTAGTAATTTGTTTCAGAATTCTGCCCCCATCAGCCTCTACTTCCTTGATGTATTGCTTGAAGAATCTATTCTCTGTTCCTATCTTAGAATCAGGGTCATGTTGGCTAGACTCCAGACTTCAAACAGCTCAGGGGCCAGAGAGTGGCCTCAGCTTCAGAAAGCTGCTGCATCACAGATAACAAGGCCTGGGCAGCTGGCAGGCAATCAAGAGTGACATGGAGTGGTCCTGTGCAAGGCACCCTTCCTGTCAATCATTCATTATTAATTCGATGTGCACTTCATATCTTGAATGTGACCTACTGAGAGGGAGGCTACAGAGGCGAGCATGAGAAACTCGAGTGCCCCCTCCTGGTACCTCTCTTCTATGGATGCTCAGGAAGACCCTTGAAATGAACCTAGTAACACCAGGTAGTTGCAGGACCCTGAGGGACAGGGATGCTGACATCCTGCACAAGCCTCCTGGGAAGTTCTGCTTGAGTCGAGACCTAGAGGGAGACCATGTGTTAGCCAGGACCAAGAGGAGAAAAGAAAGCGGGTTGGATAAATGCAGAAGGGTTCTAGGCAAAAACAAACAAACAAACAAACAGTTTGTAGAAATCTTACTGTAGGAGGAAACTTAAAAGGCCAGTTTGGTTGATGTGTGAGGATGTCAAAATTAGATCTAAGACAAGTGGGAAGAAGCAAAATTTGGAAGTCCCCGAGAGTCACATGACAGGATAGGAAGGATCACAGGAAGGTGCTGAAACTTTTTTTGTTTTTTGTTTGGCTTTCCGAGTGAAATATGTTAAGCAAGAGATTGTCATGATCAGGGTTATTTTTTTAAGTTTTAAGGGGTCATCCCACTAAATAGAGATGGATTCAAGGAGAGACAAAAATGCACATGGGAAGAACAGGCAGGGAGTTACTGAAGGAAGCCAAAGCTGGAGTCGACGGCCATGCACTAACCAAGGGACTGGGGACAGCTGCAGAGACTGACACGTGACAAAGGAGGAAGAGGGCATGTAGAACTGACAGTGGTTCATTCTGGCTTGGGAGGATCACGAACAAGCAGCTTGCCCTCCTTGCTGCCATGGCCTAGCCAAACGCTGAACTGGACTGGGCCTCAGGCAGCCTTGTGCCCAGCAGGTCAGGAAATGAAAGACCCGACTCCACTCTTACTTAGCCTATGGTCATTTCTGGGACACCCTGACTCTGGGCTCATCTCCAACACATCCCCATGTCCTCGTCATTACATTACTTTCCAGGGGTGAAGGACATGCACCCCAAAATGTAGAGTTTACTCTCCGTACCAGTCTCCTTCCGGACTAGCCATCCCGCCCTACTTTTAAACAAAAAGTAGCTCCAGGGGATGCCAAGTTTCCTGTTGACCACACGCACGCTCCTGTTTGGAATTTTGTTCGGTGGAGCATCTATTGAGACTTTGCAGATCTCAAATACCCGTGCGGATGTACACTGTTTACCACCCATGGCGCAAACACCACAGCCAAAGAAGTAGCGCTGATGAATAACTCAAGGAATCCCTACAAAAGTACAGTAAACTCGTAATGGTGATTAATCTTGACCATGAGAGTCAGGTGAGAAGAGCAATATTCTTTGCTTAAAAATTTTTAAAGAAATATTTCTGTTGTAAAAAAAATATAGGTAGTAAACGAAAATTAACAGTCTTCCCATTCCTGTCCCTAGCGGCCAACACACATCTTCACATCTGTTCTTCCTTCTCGGTGCTTAGGTCTGTGATTTTCACTGTCAGCACTAGTATCTCTTGGTTCATCGGCTTCATACAGTATCTGTTAACTCTCTTCGGTGAAAGATTTCTAAAATTTTGGCTTCCTTACGCCTGTTCACCAATTCTTCTATTAGTTCTTTGTTTATAATATCACCTTTTTTATGGATATTGTACCACATAGACCTTCTGATATTATCATTCACATCGGTTCACTTTTCTCTCATTCTCTCCATTGCTTTGAGTGCGCTGCCCTCTGGGAGTAGCCCCCGGCTCTGTCTTCTAGCTCACTGATTCAGTTTTCAGCCTTGTTCACTCATTCCATGTACTTAGATTTGCTCAGTATGGTCAGAATTTACATTGCCACATTCTCTAATTGGCACTCTTTCATCATTTCCTCCAGAAGAAGATGCAGGTGCCACCCAGACCCCTCACCCCTTGGGACCAAGGCACTCGGCGCCCTCCTTCATGGGTGCTCTATGCCTTTCTTGGTGTTTTCCCCCTGCTTGGAGTTTCAAGTTGCCCGAGCGCATTGGAGTCTTTCATGTCCTTACACGTGGAATCCACTTTACTCTTGATGACATTCTCTGGGGCGTCTTCAGACCTTTCTGCCCCGGTGTGGTCTTTTCCCTCCTATTTTCCCAGCATTTCTTTCCATTACCCTGTAGCTATGTCCTCTGTTTCCTGAATACCTTGGTTTCTGGTTTTCTAAGAATCCCTTTTCACTGAAATACATCAACCAAATCATCTGTTTTCAGGAAGTATGAATGGGAGGTAAATTTTTCTGAGAAACTGCCTGAAAATACCTTCATTTTCCAGTTACACATGATTGGTAGCCATTAGAACTCATAAAAACATAAGATTCAAATGGAACCATACAGTATGGGACCTTTCGGGGTACCAGTTTGCTTGTTTCACTCAGCATGATTCCCTGTAAATTCCTCCAAGTTATTATGAGTATCGGTAGTTTATTCTTTTGTATTTCTTACTCGTATTGCACGGTATGAATGACCGTGGTTCGTTCACCCAGTCACCCACACAAAGGCATATGCACTAACTTTACGTTTGTTTCTGATGAATTTTGACAAATTGATATACCCCTGGAATCACTGTCACAATGATAAACAGGACATTTACCCAAAAGAAATGAAAAGGTATGTTCACACACAAACTGCATGAGTTTTATAGCAGTCTCACTCATAATAGCAAAGACGAGAAACAATCTACATGGCCAACCACAGATGAATAAATACTAATATATCTGTGCAATGCAGTACCACTCGGCAATAGAAAGAAATGAACTACAGACAAAATGTCACTCAATGCAAACAAGACAGAAAAGAGTATATCCTTTATGATTCCACTGATACGGATTTCTAACAAAGGTACCACGAATCCATGAGGTTGGAAAGCGGATCAGTGATTGCCAGCTCTAAAGTACTGGACTTAAGTAGTAAAGGGGGTCAAATATGTGGTGATGGGACAACTTTACTTTGGGTGGTGAACACGCAATACAATATACAGATGATATATCATAGAATTGTTCACTCGAAACCTATATAATTTTATTAACTAATGTCACCCCAATAAATTTAATTTTAAAAATATAACTTTGAATTTTATTTGGTTCTTAAATCTTGCATAAAAAAGAAAAAAATGCTAAATATTTGGATAAAATGTAGAAGACCATTAGAGCTCATGTTCATACAGTAATATTTACGACCAAGTACAGTAATTATAAACTTCCAAGTACGTGAATTTGTTCCCCTAACGAATCTAGTATTTGAAGCATGGGTGGGAAAATAAAGGGCAAGTAGGCAAAGATCTTAAATAGCATTTTGTTTCCATGAGCAAAGTGTTTTAGATGAATCTGAAGAAGGTACGGCTTCTTTTCTGCGAACACATTATTGATTTGAATGTTAGCTTGAGATAGTTTACCTGAGTAACATAATCACGTCATCCTAAGTACTCATAATCGACGTGAGATCCTCTTTAATTTGCATATGCACTTATTAAATAGGAAAGGTTTTTTTGATATTTGGGGGAATGATCTTTGTTTTTGTTTTTCCAAAGAGACTAATTAAAAAGGAAGAATATTTCATCATTTTAGGCAGTGGGTGTTGTGGGCATGTTACTTTATATTAAGATTTAAAAAAACAGCTATTCTAGATACTAATATTCCTTGTCCCAAATATCTGATCTGGACAGGGAGGAATTAAGTAAAGGAGGGCTTTTATTTGTGTCCAATTCCACAACAACTAAAGGAAAGCTATTTCATTATCCCCATTTTCAGGATGAACAGAGAGTCTAAGAGGTCAAGTGATGCGCCAGACCGGCCCAGCTCTCCACCGGCAGGTACAGACTCCAAGGGGGTTTCTCAACGCAGAGGCCTGACGGTTCTGCTGCGTCACACATCCGTACCGCAGAGCTGACCTGAGGGGCCGCTGGAAACGCCGGTTGGAAGGCCATCAGATGCCTCACTGCGGTCACGGCAGTGAAACAGAGCGGGTGTGTCACCATATACTGCAAACTCCCAGAACTCGGGGCCCGCATGAACTGAACACTGGCACAGACTAGCTGAGGGCCACTTGGCACCAGGGACTGTGTACAAACAAGCCCTGGCCCCTGGCCCATTTTCCTTCATCCCTTATAGGAAGGAAAGAGAGGAAGGGGACCAGTTCCTGTAGTGAAATTTATTTTAAATCAGGTCTGCTTTAGAAACCATTACTGTGATGCCCACCCTGCAAGCACTGAGATGATGCCTATGGATTCCAATGAAGGAGGAGGCACCCTGAGTGGACTGGTTGTGACCTTCTGCTTCAGTGAAATAGATCGTGAGGCCATTTCAAGGTTAATAAATACAGGTTTGCATCATGATGCTTAATCCTTCCATAGTTTTCCACCTTATGAACTATTGGATAATTAGTGTTTTAAATTTTCTCTATTATAAATGACTACCCAAGGAATACCTTTGCATATACAACTTTGTATACTTTCCCTGTTATTTCTTTAATAAATTCCCAGGAGTGAAATGATTGGGTCAAAAGATGGATGTATTATATATGTTGCTACACATATCACCCAATTGTCTTCCTGAAATGAACTAAAGCAAGGAAGTCATAACTGATCTTCCTGCTTTTTTTCTCTCTCTTTTCAACCCATTTTGCACATTCTTAAACTAATATTCCCAATATGCTACTTTATTCATATCTAGAACTTTAAAGGTTACTCACCGTCTACAAAGAATTCCAAACTCCCCCACTCCATACCTTCTGCTCCCAGGCTAGCCTATCTCTTAGGGCTTTTTACCTCTCCTTTTTTTCTATATAATTTCCAGGATTTCATCAAATAGGTTCACCAATCAGGCATGTATTAGAAAAAAAAAAAAGGCCTGTGTTCCTTTAACATTAATCTCACAAACACTTCTAATGTTTTGATATCTTCACTCATCTCTACCTATCATATTTCTTTCCATGAGAAAGAAATATCCCCTCCACTCCATGCCATATCTTAGTTTATTCTTTTTTTAAATTTTTTTTTATTTTTATGCAGAGAGAAAGAAGGAGCTTATACCCTTTGCAATGGTATGTCTTAGTTTAAATCGCAGTGTTTAAATTTACACAAAGAGAAACTTAATGCTCCGTCAGTCAAAAACAGGTGACCACTGAGAAGGCTCAAGTTCAAGGATCAGAAGAGAAGGTCTTCCCTCTGACCCATCCATCTCCACACCCCTGATCTCCGTTTCCAGGTGTGATTCGATTTTGTTGCTTCCTTTGGACTTTAGTCTCCAATCGCTCATCACTGCGTACCAACAATAATTCAAAGTATGATCCACACGTAGCCCCTAACAGCCACTCCTCAGCAGCATCCATGGGACAGGGGCACCTGTGCCTGAACACCCCACACCCTCCTGAACCCTCGCCCCCAAAGGCACCATCCTGGGGCTGAGCAAATCCTGAGTAAGGGAGACAACTGGACCTGATTGCTTGCTACAGAGAGGATAATGGATTCGGGTTTTGATATACAACAAATTCAAACCCATCATTAAAAACACAAAAACTCCAAAAAGCAAACAAGCAAGGTATATTAACAGATAATTCATAAAAGGGAAATGCAGGTGGCTCACAGAGCATTAATAGGTTCAAATAAAGAACTCAAAGGATTCAAAATGACTATGAGTAATTGTTTTACTCATCAAGCTAATGAATATGTATTACTTAAAGCTAGGATTGTGGTGGTCCAGAGTTTAGTGAGACAGACACACCAATACATACTTTGAAGAAATAGAAATTGCTGCAGTCTTTCTGGCAAGTGATTTGACAAAGTCCCCAATTTTTTTATGTTCTTTGACCCAGAAGTTACACTTACTTCTGTCGATGTACACTTAAGAAAATAATCAGAGATAAAGACAAAGTTGGTTGGTACAAAAGTGTTTATCTCAGCTTCTCTGATTAGTTACAACAATTGAACATTGCCTGGAACCCAAATAATCAATAAGAGGGCAATGCCTAAATAAGTTGCCACTTACCCATATCACGGAGTATTACATGTGGCCTGTATATGTGGGAATTTTAAATGATGCTGGAGATTACATAATGTGGTAGGAAACTGCACGAAAAAGAAATAGATGTTTGCATGCTCATTCTATTTCAACTGTGGAAATGCTTTCCCAGAAAATATCAGTGCTCTCTGAGGGTGGTTTGTGTCTGCACTACTTCTTTTCTTTGTGATTTGCACAACGGGCACGTATTTCCTTTAAAAATGCAGAAATTTTAAAAAAACTACGTTACACCGTTGCCTTGGAGTCGGTCATGCTAACGTCACCGCTCTCTTCTCTGTCCTCTCGCCATCCTGTGTTGGTGTGTCACCCCTGTGACATTTGGCAAGCAAGCCAAGGAATCATCTCTCCATGAACAATTTCTCCATTGGCTCCGTGCCTTTGAGAAACTCAGAACCACTGGCAAGAGGACCACATGTGCGGATGACTGAATGGCTCCCTGCCTGACTCGTTTCTGTAGGCTGCAGTGTCTCCCGTCCGTGGCTCTCTATGTGGGTAGAGGAGCTGTTGGGTTGAAGAGCAGAGTGGGTTATTTTAAGGGGTCATCTCTCCTGTGCAGCCTCACGCTCCATGTGTGTGGTTTATTTTTATTTTTATTTATTTAGTTTTTGTACACACATGTGGGGACCTCTTTGGGCAATGCATGAGACCATTTTCCTACCTGGAGTTTGTCTTAAGCAATGATGAAATGCAGGGTCCTGGTTAGTCAAATGTTTAGGGAACCTACTTAAAAAAAAAAACATAGTTAGGAGTTGTTGAATAAGTATATTTTCATCAATCCATTGAGTAAAGGATATACTACTTGCTTTTATTCAGACACTTCTTTTATGAATGTGTGGGATATATTGACAGAGACCTTATTTAAAATATTAAATAGTCTAGATCAGGGCTGTCAAACTCATTTTTACCAGGTCCACATCAGCCTTGAGGTTGCCTTCAAAGGGCCGAAATAATTTTAGGACTGTATGAACGTAACTACCCCTTAACTGTTAAGGAGTTGAAATTACATTCGGCCCTTTGAAGGCAACTGTGAGGCTGATGTGGCCCTCGGTGAAAATGAATTTGACAACCCTGGTCTGGATTTAATGAGAGTTGATGGTATTTCCTAAGTCACTTTCCTGCTTGCATTTAAAAGGCAGAGTGTGGGGGGCAGGGAACAGGTCACACCTAAGGCCTCCATTCCTTGATTCTCAGCTACCAGCAGAATTATCTAAATTACTGCTGAAGATTCTTCAACAAAGATCGCCTTGTTACCAAAATTATTAGTGAATTGAGAAAGACCATTTTTCTTTGAATGAGAATGGCTAAGTTTTTAGTTTTTATTCTGTATTATTAATACCTTCTTTCTTGTCTCCATCTCTTGTTTTGCAAAGGTTGGGAACACAGACTCTGAAGTCAGAATTAGGGTTCCAGTTCCACCTCTGCCACTAACTATCTGTGGTCTGCTATCATCTCTTAATTCTCCAAGACTTGGATTGCTCATCTTTAGAGTGAGATAGGGTACCTCTCTCATAGCATTGCTACGACTAATGAATAAAATAATACATTTTAATTGGCAAATTTTAATTGCTCTTAAGGTTTCAGCCATTATAGGACAGTACAGAAATGAACCAAAAAATACTTTTATTAACAGAAGGTTCCTCCAAACTCACACGATTTACTATAAATATTGCTATCGGGTCCATTGATACTTTCTCTATTTGAGTGGTCTTGAAAAAGTATAGGGTGCTCAAAACCTGATGTCCTGAATGTGTCTTCTGGGGTTGGGCAGAAAGTGATTTCTCTGCTCCCCTTCCCACCAAAATTTCTCTCAAAGGCCTGTTCCCACTTCATCTCTCCTTCCTCCCCTCTACCATCCATTCCTCCTGATGTCTGCGTCTACCACCCATGGACATTGCTTTCAACAAGGCTGCCAGCCAGAAGGGTTGCCAGCTCAGAAGGAAATCTGTCCATTCACTGGCTCTCCCAGAGTCTTCCACATAGTGGGCCTTTTGCTCCTCCTGAAATACTCTCCTTCAGTTTTCCTTCAAGTCACACATTCCTGCCCCCCACCCCCTTCTTGGGCTCCTTTGCAAGTTTTCCCTCTTCCATCTGACCTCCAAATGTTTGGTTGCCTGAGGTCTTGGCCTGGGTCCTATTCTGATCCTTCCAAAACAATCTGTTTCTATTCCATAGCCATAAATATCATGTCTGCGTGAATATGGCCCAAATCAAATCTCTGAGCCAGACATTTGTATAAACTACAAGCTCATATATCTACCTGCCTCCTTTATTCTTCCACTTTCAAACCAACACTGTCTAAAGCCCAACCTGCCCCATACACCTTCTTCCCATCTCAGTAAATGGCCTCACTATCCACCCAAAATATGTCTCATGCCAATCCCCTTTCACAGGGGTCTTCCAAAATTAGAAATGAGGGAACATCACTTCCCTATTTGAAACCCTTGAGTGGGATCTCATGGCTAATGGACTTACATCACACTCCCCCCAACTGCAGGGCTAGTGTTACCTGGGTTCTTCTACCTATCCAGCTTCAGCTCACGCCACACTTTTCCCTAATGAGCGATTCTCACCTCTGCTCCAGCCACCCTGGCCTTTTTCTTTTCCTTGGACAAAGTAAGTTTGTGACTTCCTCAGGACCTTTGCACATGCTCTTCTCTCTGCCCAGAAGGCACTTACCTGGCTCTCCGCACGACTAGCTCCTTCTCTGCCTTCAGACCTTGGCCTTAGGTTCCCCTCAACCATCTATCTGAAGTAGATCCTCCCACACTCCTGTATATTGGTCCATTTATTTTGGTCACAGCTCTGTCAAAATTAGTCATTATCTTACTAGGTAAGCTTGAGAGTTCCACGTGGACAGTGCCAGGTCACTGTGTGTTGTCTGTTCAATGTTATATCCTGGGAGTCCGATAGAGGGCCTGGCATGTGGTCCGCTCCCAGTAGATCTGGGTTTACTGAATGCATGCATGTCATAGTGTTTGGGGAATGGGGCTGGGTGTGAAGGAGACACAGGCCCCACCTGCTTGATAAGCATGATCATAATGACAGCAAAATGTGCAGTGAAAACCTGTATGTGGAGAAGAACTTCATGGAGGAGGTGACATCTGAATTCAGATGAGTCTACCTACGAGGGGAGGGAGGGGGCAAGGCTGCCTGGGCCAGGTGAACAGCATGAACACAGGCCTGGGGGTGTGCCATGTTTACAGCGCTCACTCCCACCGTCCTCTGGAAAAAGTAGAATTAGTGCAGATGCACAGAGCCTGGGGGGAGAAAAGTCAGGAACCAAATAAAATCAGGTGATAGAAAGAGTTTTCAGTATAGCAGAAAGAGGCAGTTTCACTGCTGTGGCTCATTTCAGCTCCTGGTGATTAAAAGCACAGATAGTAACAAATGCCACCTGGGTTTTGCAGGGGTGAGTAAACCAGAACAACACAGAGGGAGAGAAAGTTGGAAATGGCTCAAGATGCAACCGAAGAAAACCAAGGCTGTGAGTCGATAATGGGGATGAATACGGTGACGGCAACCACCATCTGGCAGAGTAATTGTATTTACATCATTTCATGTCACTTCTGTGTGACAAACACACAGTCAGGCTCCGGGCCAGGTAGTGGGAATAGAAAAAAGAAATAATTGAGGGCCTCAAAGAGACTACTTTCTAATCAAAGACAAAGGTATGTGAATAATTGACATCCTAGGATTTGAAGAAAAGAAGAATCCTCTATCTAACCTCCGTAAATGTGCAACTGGTTGTGTAAAACAGTGCAGGTTATTTTTTCAAAACCCAGCTGGAAGTTTGCACTCAGCCCCTTTGCCCGCGGGATGTTGGATGAGCCTGCACATTAGGTGGGCTCTGATGGGGAGTTGCACAGAGCAGGCAAATGTTGGGCATGGAGACCCCTTGGAAGATGGCGATGAATTTATTTTCATTTATGTATCAAAGGCACCTCTTTATTAAAAAAAAACAACTTCTATTTAAAATTGATATGTGTTCCTTTTAGAAAATGCTACCCATTGAAAAGAAAATGAACAAACGCGTCCCACCATGTTACATATAGATTTTAATAGGCATTATTCAAACTGAAACTAGGAGCACATTATGTGTTTGCATTTATCTCTATTGATTTGAAGGTTATATATCGTGCATTTTATGTTGGTATGGGTTATTTTTAAGCTTTAAAAGAAAATATAAAAAAATTACAATCTTATTACATCAAAATCAAGAATGAAAAGCAATCTTTTGAGTCCACATATACAATGTTAAATTTAAAATCCCCTTTTCTATCAAAATCACCATAATTCCTGAGTTTTGTAATATAAGTTTTTGACTAAGAATTCTAGAATTAAACTATTCTTTTGTCACCCATAGCTTTTTTTTTTTAAACAACTTTTTTTCAACTTGCATTTGGTATCATCACTAAATCTTGAACAGTTAGTTGTTTGAACTAAGCGGCACCTGTCATGATTGGCTGACTTTTTAACACCAAAGAACCTACAACCTGAGTTCTTTATTTCACTTTCCTATTCAGATAGAATATACCTTTCTTTAAAAGGTAAAGAGCTAATAACCTATTTTCAGAATCCTTACAAAGCTGTGAATACTTTTATGTTGACTTCATACTGCAAGAAGACAGTCTTGCATGGGATGAAATTCCTGTTACAATTTTTTTCTCAAAATCTGCCAGTACTTTGTCTTTCTCATGCACTGTCGCACAGGAAAAGACAGCGGCCAAAGTGATTTGCAGCCTTCGCACATGACCCACTTTTTGACTTATTGGGGTTTTTCTTCTTTCTTGTAGTTCATGTAGATCAAATATTTTGTCAGGGTGTATCTAAATTTTCAAATTTTAATTTAAATATGTTGAGCCCTGTTGAGTTGAATCCCCCAGTATTTTTTTGGCCTGGGAAATAGTTTTATGTTTTATTATATGTTTATGTCTGATTCGTCCTCTTGCTCCACCGTCTTCTTCAGTTATACCACGTAATTACTCGGTTGACTCTATTCTCTGTCCACTTATCATCCTTCTTATCATTTTTTATTCCTTTAGTCTTTTTCTCTGTTTTCCTGTAGTTTCTTAATCTTGCCCTTCATTACAGATTTGATTTTCTGAATGGGCAATTTTGTCTTTGCCCAGTAATTGCTGTGATTTGGGGTTCTGCTACTATTATATCTTTACTTTTCTTGACTACCTTTCTTATCTCACCAGTTTCCTTTTTCATCTCAGGCCTTTTTGTTACTATTTTTTCTGCATCTTTTTCATGAAGCTTATATCTTCTTCTTCCCGCTGAAGTTGACAGTGTCAAACAATTTCCCCGCTTCGGAAATAAAGCCGTTTCCGAGGCTTGTTTTTCCTCTGAAGTTTTTAGCATCGTGTTTGGCATTCTTTATCCTCTAGCAATCCCTTTTCTCCACAGGCATGTTTTGTTTTTGTTACGTTTGCCTATCCTTCCCGGGGGAAGAGAAGTCTATTGTACATAGCCCCTCATGGGTTTCAGTGAGGAGCATCTTAACACGGCAAGATGGAAGCAAGCTTTCGCATTATGGCAAACTGGAATTCATTGAATTGTACTTTTCAATCCAATTCCATCAGCTTTAGTGCTAGAGAGAATTCTTTCCAAACTCCAAAAATAGGTGGCTAGAAAAGTCTTAGTTTAAAATCTTAGTTTTCGGTGTAGTTGGATGTCCCCCTTCCCCTGACCTCGTCGTCAGTACTTTATTTTTAGAAGTTAGAAACAGCCACTTGGGGAACAATGAGGCGATGTCCTTTTTTTCCTGCCATGAAAATAAGTTCCTTCAGACCCACTTCTCCAAGGCTCCGAACTTCTGTTGAGTCATCAGAGCTTCTGGTATTGATGCTCTGGGTTGGGTTTGCACCCTGTGATAGGAAGAAAACCTCCCTGCTGTCGTCAGCAGCCCTCAGCCATCCTTTTTCTAAACATCCGCTGTGACCCGTTAATGGCCAAGAATAAAACCTACAACATCCTTCTCCTGAAGCACTTTTCTTAGTTCTCGGAAAGGACAAACCCTGGGGTCATGGATGAAGATGGGTCTCAGGCAGTAGAAGCAGTCTGTATAAATTGGGACCCTTTTTCATACGCTTGAATTTATAGGTCGACTGACCTTTCCATAACTCAAGTTCAATGCTGTGAGGAAAGTGACCACGTGAAATGCTTGGTTTACTAATCTTGTAAACTGAATCTATGCCTTTTTAAAGCAAGCTGCCACATCTTTTTTCTTATTTCCTGTGTTCTGATGCTTTGATACCTGGTCTGGTCAGTTCCTAGAGAGAGTAAACAACAAGCCGTTGAGCACTAACCAGTCCAGAGCCCTTTCACCCGAGTCCCTCCTTTATCCAGCTTTCACACTGGGGGCCACTACCTGCTTGCCAAATCGCCTAGACAATGAGGGATAGGACCCTGTGCTCCAGAACCTGTTACATTGACCTACACGAGTCCATCCTAAGCCTGCTTACCGTGCCAGGCCCACTTCTTCCTGCAGAAACCCCTAGAGAGGCCCTTGCTCACACTGTCCCCCTCGTCCGTGTCTGTCTCCTTCCTGCCTGGTGCTTCCCCCTGTCCCCCCACCCCATCACGGTGTGGTGCGCCCCTCCTTGTGGGATCTGTGAGTATAACAACCTGTCTTCTCAGTGGCCCTTGCCTTCTGATCTGGTGGGCTTGCCACACTTGAATAATTTTAAAACCCTATATTAAAGCACTTTTAAATGGCAAAATTAAAAATATTTTAGTCCACTACTTCATGTTTTGCTTTCAGAGACAAGAAAGTGAAGGGAGAAAGTCATTTAGATACAGGGATTGTTGCCATTAAGAAACATCCAAACCTGTAGAGAATTTTTATGAGTTTACTTGAGCCAAACTGATGACAAGTGCTGGGAAGCAACATCCCAACAGACAGAGGAGACGCTCCGAGAATGGCAGTGCTGCAGCGTCTCCCGGATGTTAGCGTCAAAGGAGGGGCCGTAAGTAAGGAGGGTTGCGTGAAATCCACTGGTGGTCAGTTAGGGAAGTGGGAGCTGGAAAAGCAGGGAAATCTCCGAGATTGGGTAAAGAGGAAAACAGAGAGGGAAATATTTCTTTTGTATCAGTGGGTATGAGACTGTTGGGGGAACAAGGTAACAGTGAGGGGTGGTGGCCCGTGCTCTGGTGTGGTGGGGCTGCCCTGAGGGGTCCAGAAAAAGAAGATGACTCTGCCCTTTCAAAGACATGTTCTCTCAGAGGCAAACAGACCACAGACAGGCTCACTTAATGATAGAGCTTGACCTTTGTCAAGGACACTGAGGGCCTAGGAAGTGACTGCCACCATGACCCGTTTTCAGTCAGGAATTTTTATGTCCAAACCATCTCATGTGGTTACTGTTGGTCTCTGGGTTTGTAAGGCCCACCGTGCAGTGTCAGGTTAGCAGGTGGCCCCCTTTCGTCCACAGGAGGCGCTGGGGCAGGGAGAAAAGAGAGAGGTAAATATAGGCCCCAGAGCTGCCTCTTACTCCTTGTGAATGTCAACCTCCAATCAGTACTCAAGACTTTAATGCCGGTTCCTAAAACAGCATCAGGTTCTGGAATCAGTGCCAGGAGGTTGGAGAGCGTTCTGCACCTGGACTGGATGGAGGGAAAGAGACATGCCTGCCCACCCCCAACTCACAGGGGGAGCCAGCATGCTAATCACACCACAGGCCGGGGTTGGCCTCCTGTGCGTGTCAGCCCACTGAGCCCCACACACGTCCTTCTGTTTGCTGACTTTAGTCTCTAACCTTCTAGTCTGAACATCAAACACAGTATTTCTTTTGTTCCCATTTAATTCTTTATTTTTTAAATTGGATTTCCCCAGGGCTGAAATTAATGTGAGGCATTGAGAAGTAATTATTTCTTCTTCCTGGAGCAGCAGTGGCATTGATGGGACCCAGCTCCGCTCTGGCCAATGAGCAGGTCCGATAGCCCTCACCTGCCCCAGGTGGGGGGAAGGCGAGGGGCCCATTGCTTGAAGGTCACTGACAAACAAAAGCTATTTGTGTTCCTTTGCAGTTAAATGGACTGTTCTTTCTTTTAACAAGTTCTTGCTTTTCTTCCTCTAAGTTCAGAGCGAATTTCATGATGACTGTTCTTTATGAAATTATTAAAGAATTCTGTGCCTAAATTCTCTTCAAAAATTAAAGTGCAAGAGTGACTAGAAGCTGATTATGGTCCTATTGATTTTTAAAACTAATTACGTACAAAAGCTCAAACAGTAAATATCGAGGGTCTAATCTATGCCCGGCATTATTCTAGGTACTGAGTACGCATCCCTAACAGATAGAATTCCTTCTATCATAATTTAAATTTACGAAAACGTCCCCATAGTATTGGCCAAAAGCATGTAAAAGCAATCTCGCTGAAGTATAAATAGAGAGGTAAAAAACTTAATATCCAATCTTTTGTACCTAGATTGATTTGACAAGTTTAGTTGATTTTAACACTCTGGCTCCCAGATGGGGTAAGGCAGAAGAACACCTATACAAGTTATGGCTGCGAGACCCTTAGGTCCCAGAGCCAGGGGTGGGGTGGGGTGGGGTGAGGATTTCTCAATCCTAAAATGTTGCATTGGTCCTGCCAATCTGATTTTAGCTCTACAAATCGTGAACTCTACTGATGAGTGCGTGCAGCTGCTATGCAGGTTCTGGTCTTAGATGGGCTGTCTGTCTGGGCCCCTGGATCTCTGGGTCCCACAGGTGTTTCAGTGGGACGCTGGGCAAGGCCGTGTCAGAGATGGCTAGCTGGATGCCCCAGGAAACCAGCGATGACTCGTTTCGAGAGTTGGCTTTTCAAAAGCCTATTTGTTCTGCAAATATGTGAAATTCCTTTACTTTTTGAAATCCCATAGGCTAAAGCTACCCGATGAAAAATCTAACTTTATCTCTGACCTAAGGCAGTACACATTTTTTCCCCTTGTAAATAGCCAACAAATCTTGTTCTTATTTGTGTTGAGAGGATTAAGGAGAATTATGTTTCATCTAGCAGGTGTTATGATATTTTTTAAAATTAGTTGCTGCTTGAAAGTGTCTAGAAAGATGCCCTCTGCCTCATGGTTGGCAGTGATAGTCTGGCCAGACTGAAAGAACAAAGTCAAGGGTGAGGGCAGGCAGGAACTCCTCACCTAAAGCGTGGCAGGTACTTGCCTTGTACCAGGCACAGAGCTGATGTTTGTTGAGTGATAAACAATTATGACTTCTTCTTGAACTGGAGGTAAAACGTCTCCAGGAGACTCCCAGAAATATTTGGGGTGAGGACTTTGTAGGAAGCAGGACCTCTGGGAGCTGGTGAGTGAAGATGTTGGGTCCTTAATTCGACCTTTTTTTGCCAGGCCCCTTGCTTATGTTTGGGGTGTCATAGCTAAGAACCCATTGCCCAATCCAAGGTCACAGAGATTTATTCCTATGTCTTCTTGCATGACTTTTAGAGTTTTGGCTTTTACGTTTAAGCCTTCGATTCATTTGGAGTTAGTTTTTGTACATAGTTCTTATTTTTCTTATTTCTTTTTTTCCTTCCAGGTCTTCAGAGATGCAAGAATCAAATCTGTTTAAGACAAACTGGCTCCATAACATGTGGAAAAATTAATGAACTGGTTATTAGTGTGCTGCTGAAGGGGAACATTCAGGCACTGGGGTCAGCTGGTTTTGCGTTTGTCTGATACATTGTGTGAGACAAACCTCTACAACTTCCTGGATACAATTTTGGTCAAACAAGATTCAGAATTTCCTAACTCCACTTCTTCCTCGCAAAGGACTACTTCTCCCATTTTATTTATGAATATTCATACCTCATTTTCCATTTTTGCTATACAAGCTGTTTCAAACAGGGCTGCTTATGTAATCCAGCTTTTGTTCCTCATTAAAAAAATCTGTTTTCTCCACAGGCATGCAGTCAGACACACACACATACATACAGAGTCATACCTCTTCCCAGTACATTCGTGTGCTTGCTGATACAGATGTCCCTGCAATTCAACTCCTCACTCACCTTTCAAGTCATATACACATCTGAGGTTTCTCAGGTATTTTTGCAGGCACATCTCAGCATGAGGGCAATCTGCGTGATAAGAAAGCAATCCCCGTGGAAAGAAGGACAAGATAACACACTGGAGTATTTAGCCATTCCTTTGTGTTTTCGTAGAGAAAGGGAAGATTTAGCCATGCAGCTTAATGCGTAATTATCACGCTGGAATGCGAAACACAGACGCTGCATTCACTCTGGGCGTAGAGTGAGATCTGGTTTATGGAAAAATGCAGGTTTTGCATTTTTGCAACAAAATAAGTGAGTGGGGGTGGAAGGAGACTGGCATTCTGATGATTATTCAGAATGCTAATGCCTACCAGAGGCGGCCGCAGTATTGTCTGGTCCCCACTGCATTTTGTCCACAGGAAAGAGAGGACGCCCCCTCCCTCTTTAGATGTCTTCTATGGCAGCCGCCCAACAGGTACTTTCGATCAATCAACAAGTAATTCTTTTGCATGTCTATGGAAAAAAGCAGTGTCCAAGTGCCCAGGGAGAAGCCAGCTGGCGGAACCAACCAATACTCACGAAGTAACTGGAGGACAATTAAGTATTAGATTATGTGACTCTGAGTATAAGTGTCAAGTAATACAGGGGAGGCAGGTCAGCCAGCCTTGGAGGTGGGGGTGGTGGGGTGTCAAGAAGCATCCATGGAGAATGTGGGTTGGGATTGGGTTTGTGGAGATTGAAAACTATTTTTTTAAAGTAAAAGGGAAAAAAAAGAGAGGGCACACCACGTGTGAGGGAGGAAGGCCAGAAACCCAGCCTTACCTGGAGCAGACATTGGGCAGAGGCCTTGTTACCATCTCAGGGTGCTGAACAATTCTGAAAGCGGATGTAACTGCCCCCCCCCCCCCCCCCCCCGGGAGGAGCTTGGTGACTTACTCCCGGTCACTCAGCTTCTAAGCAGTCACACAGTGTTGGGCTCAAAAGTTTGTCGCTTATCCCCAGCGACAGATGCCACAGGTGCTGTTCTACAGGCACAGACCGCAATAGGGATCCAAGCTCTCTCATCAGCTCCACCCCTCCTCACTGCCCTCCCCCTTCTCCCCTACCCAGCCTGCTCCCTCTCTCACCAACCCGACAACACGAGACTGAGAATCACTGTTGCGATCAGTAGGCTCCCAACTGGCTGATCCTTAGAATCATTTTAGGTGCTTTAAAAAAAAGGCCTCTCTAGATACCACTCCAGCATATGAAACCAAATCCCCAGAGATAACAGGCTTAGAGTATTTCAACTGTCCTGCAGCTCCTCACACATCACTGTGGATAGAGTAGGCATCAAGAAGTGTCGGTCGGATGAGTAATTAATATAATAGCTGAATCACTGTTTTATTGATTCATTCAGTGATGGTGAGATTCTTGTTGCATTGGCTTGTTTCTTCTCTATTGCACCCTGGCCATCCTTTTGGGGAAATATCTATTTCTGAGTGTTGAAAATGAAGATTGATGGGCATTTCTCAGCCTGGACTCTGCTGGGAACCTCAAATGCACCTGACCAGGACTCACAGAAAGGCAGACCCCTGTCTCTCAGCCCTGGGGAGGGGACACACCCCCCCCAGCTCTCTCCTCACCCTCAGCTAACCCAGTGGGTTAAGACCAACCTCGACTGCTTGTCTTTTCCCAGAGTTAAACATCAATTCTTTGTACCCTCTTATTAATTGTCTCGTAGATTAAAAGGGTGACTGACAGTCCGTTGCTGATTTTCTTAAACTTGCCCACATCAGCTCTGGGTGCTGACTTGTGTATCGGGTATGAGAGAAGACGGGCAAGCACACTTCCTTCATCTTTATTAACTCCATTTGTGGTCTCGCTCATGTCAAATTATAGATGTGTTTTTGGTGGGATTGTGTTCTTTGGGAGGATTTAAACATTGCTTGATCTGGTTCCAAGTTGAAGTGCTTGATTAAGGGGTCCTATGATTTACCCATCGCTTTCTTTCTGTGTCTGTCCCCATTAGCATACTACCAAGACTTGCATGTGGCACCATCCAGACATGGGGTTGCAGATATGTGACAACGTGATTAGAAGGTTTAAGAAGACTGGAGTTCTACCAGTTTAAGAGTGTTCATTTACAGACAGAATTATTAGTGTAATAACAACAGGCAAAGTCTAATTGCAATTCACCTCCCTGTACATCCACACGGATCTGAGAGGATATTTGAGCCTGGTTCATTTTCTCTTCTGCATTCATTTATTCCATTATTACAAAATGTCACTTTCCCTATAAAATATTTCGCCTTCCAGTCAAGTTTTATTTGGTTCAACTTTTAAGTCAAGAGCATTTGTGGCTGAATACTCCAGTCTGTGTCAAAGGAATTTTCCAAGCTGCAGCATGGCTAAGTTCTGTAAATATGCACATTTTAAAGGTAGTTTGGGAACAAATAGTCATTTAAAAAATCCATACTTAAGCAAAAGACACACATTTACAATTTGACTCAGGTCTGATGGGAACAGTCTTTATCATATAACTGAACTTTAAAAATTGCTTTTAGAATTGATTTGGTTGGAAGAAGATAGGCAAATAATTCATGGGGCAGTGGGTCACCAGGGAGAAGAGCAAGCCTGAAACCCAATCCAAAAGAACCTATGCACCCCAATGTTCATAGCAGCACAATTTACAATAGCCAAGTACTGGAAGCAACCTAAGTGCCCATCAGCAAATGAGTGGATCAAAAAACTATGGTACATTTACACAATGGAATTCTATGCAGCAGAGAGAAAGAAGGAGCTTATACCCTTTGCAACAGCATGGATGGAACTGGAGAGCATTATGCTAAGTGAAATAAGCCAGGCGGTGAGGGACAAATACCATATGATCTCACCTTTAACTGGAATGTAATCAATAGAAGAAAAAAGCAAACAAAATATAACCAGAGACATTAAAGTTAAGAACAATCTAACAATAGCCAGGGGGGAGTGGGGAGGAGACAGTGAGGAGAGGGGATTACAGGAACTACTGTAAAGGACACATGGACAAAATCAAGGGGGAGGGTGGAAGTGGGGGAGGGAGGGAGGTTCGGCTGGGGTGGGGTGGAGGGATGGGGAGAAAAGGCACACAACTGTAATTGAATAACAATAAAAATTAAAAAAGAAAATAGTGACTGTACTGAGATGGGAAACGATTTTTGTAGAAAAACTCCAGTAGCAGCTCTGGGTCATTGATGCACTTGGTGTGTTGGAGTTCATGCTCACAGGATTTGTATGGCCAGACCAGTTCAGGGTTCTGTCTGTGATCTACCAGCTTGCTCGGCCGTAAGACAAACCTTCCTTCACACAGGTGTTCACAGCGCACACCTTCCAGGCACGAGAACATACTTTCTTCAAAAGTATTTTTGAAGAAAGCTGGCAATTTCCATATAAATGCAGTCGTCCATTGTTTTGTCAACAGACAAGACAGCCTGCCCTCACCTCCCCCCGACTTTTGATAAGTGTAACAAGTGAACAGGTTTCACTTATTTTCAAGGAAGGGGCTTTACTTGGCTGAGGTTTTTGTCTTTGCCAAGCTCACCATGGATGGAATTCCTACCTTTTTAACAGCTCGGGACAGGCTGCTCAGACCACCCTGCAGAATGCATCCCCATGACCTCCATCCGAGTTCAGTAGAGACAACAGATGAGTGACGCACGGCACGTGCCACACTGAAGGACAGGTGTGGATCTTCTTCATTTAGACTTCTGCGCTGTCAGCCAGCTTGCACTGAAGATGGTCCATTATGATCAAATAACTATATTTGAAGTTGTAACATTACTTATGAAAAAAGGCTAATGCAAAAGAAAGAACCAAAGGAAAATCCAAATTCGGTGTGGAAAGATTCTACGCTTTTGGTTAATTTACAGTAAAATTGGAGTCCTTTTGATGTAGCCTCAGTCAACTTCTCCCTAAAAAGGGAGGGTTTCAGCTTAGAGAGCACTTCACTTGGTCATTACCAATGCCTGGGAGTGAGAACTAATAGATATCGAAAGGAAAAAGGGAAGAAATGTGGTACCAGGGGAAGGAAGGAAAAGAAGCTGAGAGGAATTTGATGTCGCAAAAAATAGGTTACATGCAGACTAACGGACCCAGGCGTGAGCCCGCTCTGACACTTCTACCATTCCTTAGCCCATCAGAGGTTTGGAAAGAGAGGGAAGGGGATGGAGAGGGGACAGCATTTTCCCAGCATCCCAGCCAGGATGAAAAGCGGTAACTTTACAGACACGTCCCTAACTCAGTCCCATGGACATCCCCTTTAATGGCAATTTGAAAAGGTGGGTTCTTGTAGGAGGCCCAGTGGTCTTGATCAATAGCTGATGAAAACCTCCTGGCAAGAAACTTGCTGTAATTGAATAGACCCCCCAGGCTGGCTGCCATCCACGAGTCTAGTCCAAGAGGCCAGCTTGGCAGGGCCACTGGGCAGCTCACACTGGGCAGGGGTGCCTCCTTGCTCTCCACTCTGGAGCCTGCATTCTCAACTGCTGGTGTCTCCAGCACACGTGCCTCCAGCCTTCCGATCACCCGGGATTCTCCTGTGCATAGAACAAACTGCGATTTGATGTGGATTTTTCACTTCTGCCTAGACAGAAAGGGTTTTCTGCATGAATCACTTTTATTGTGGTTTTATCCTGGGCCACTTAGCCTTGTTAGAAAAGATCTTTAGAGGCACGAGATAAATCTTCTGACCCCTTTGATTTACCAGTTGTACAAACCAAAAAATCATAGGCTTATTGAGCAATCTAAGCACAGAGACACCCACAGGGCTTTGGGAGGCTGGCGGCTGGAGACGGATGGGTGGTTTTGGGCAGTCTCTTCAACGGCCTGTGGGAGAGTCTTCGGTATTCCCTGCCCCATCCTTTGTCTCCCCAGAGTCCGCTAGCAGATCCTTTTCCCCCTCCAAATCCATGCTATGTGCTCTGTGGCTTTTCAAAGTGGTAACTTTCTCCTCATATCAGCTTGAATGGGCTCCTCTGCACAGCACCTGGGGACGGGCTGCTTTTATCTGGCATGGCATCTCTGGGCAAGGTTAGGCTACAGTGAGTTCCAGGAACTTCTAGAATCAGCCTCATTAACTAGGTGAAGCTATGAAGTCCTTTGTTTTTCTCCTCTTCTTTTAAGAATGAAACATAAAAGAAAAAGAAGGGGAAAAAAAGATTGCATTTCAGGCAGGTGCCTTCAGAGTAAATCTTTAAGTATTTTCTTCTTTACCTTCCAGCAGTCCTTCCAAGTGGTGTCTTATTTCGAGACCTGTTCCTAGTTGTTCAAGGTAGTTTACAAAGAGTAGATTTTCTGGGTAACCATGTGAACAGTCCCCCCCGATGACAAGGGACCTGCAAGCTCTTGGACCTCTGCTCTGAACTGGCCTCGCTCGCCTGGGCAAGCTCACTTTGCTCTCTCTCTCTGTTGCACGTCCCCTCCCTGGAACCCAGCATTCCTACAGTCTGCCGGTGACCAGACCCGGCACTGACACATAAGTAAACACCCCAAGGCAGCAGCCAGGTGAGGAGCACGGTTAACCACTTCCACTGAAGAGCCGTGTCCCTGCTTCATCCTGTCACCTGGTGCATTTGTCACCAGTTCAGGGAGCTGAATGCCACCAGCGGCAGTTGGAATTCTTCCTCCACAAGCTGACTTCTGTTCCTCCTGAGGCTTTTCAGAGGCAGGCTGGTGCTCAGGCTGGTTCCTGGAGAAGGGCATGTGATGCACCCTGGTGCAGGGTTCGGGGCGTGCTCTGCTGTTCCTTGTCAGGTAACAGGTTGTGCCCACCTCACGCATCAGCGCTTCCTCAAAGGGAAGGCCAGTTCCCCAAGTGGAACCTTGATTGGGGGAAAGCTACCAGCTGCAAACATCAGAAGTTCATTTCCCTGGCAAGATGGAAATTTGGCAATAGTTTAAAACATTCCTTTGTTTTGAAATAATTATAAACTCACGCGAAGTTGCACAAGTAGCACAGAGAGGTCCCGTGGTCCTCCCTGTCACTCGGCGTTCCCTGATGATACCATCTTCTAAAATTATGGCCATGAACACAACCAGGAAATTGGCAACATGTTTTATGGCAAGGAAGAATAGGCATCAAAAAGCCTCAGCTGTGCACTTCGTTTTGGGAGTGCCGGTCTGCTATTTGCTTAAAGAATAGCTCTGAACTAGTCACACAGTGACTCTGCGTGTGTTGGGGGGGAAAAGAAGAATCCCACTGAAAGCCATTCCAGACTACCTTGAACTCTAGCTGCACACAGAAGAGATTGTATGCAAAAGATGGAATGATATTCAGGAAGAGAGGTTTTCAAAAATAAAGGACCTTCAAATAATCTTAGTTACCCTTAAAAATGGGCATTCTTGGCAAACGGGGTTACGCCCAGCATTTATTGCGTCATGTGATGCCCCCAGACCTGGCATCTCGAACACTGTATTGGCTGAATGAAGCTTGGGAAGAGTGGAAGGGCCAGACTTAGCCGTGTACCTGGGATGGGTTGGCAAAATGTGGTTGACTTTTATTTGTTACATAGGAGTTAAGAGGTTGGATTCTCAGGGTAGACAGGCCACGTTTAAGTCCCAGCCTTGCCCCTTACCAGAGGGGTGATGTTGAAAAAATTCCTTGACTGTTCTAGACGTCAATCTTCTTCTTTATGGCAGAAAGATGACAAAGCAGCTGATAAATTAGTGCAATTGATTGGAAAGTCTCAGGCATACACTAGGTACTCAATACATTTTAGCTCTTATGAATAATTATCTCTGCTTAAGGTATTCTGGGAAACAATTTTTATTCCATTCAGTTTCTTGGACTTATTTTCAAAGCTGGTCCAGATAATTTGTGAAATATCTTCGAGTCTTCTGGTATGAGAAGTAGCTGGCTTAGAGAGACCGTTTATTATATTTAGAAAACCATTTTGATTTCCATTGCAGTTATTAGTTTAAAGTAGTAATTGCTCAATATCCTATAATGCATTATAAATCATCGTTTAACTTCCAGATTATTAACTGCTTGTTGAAAAGTTAGTTGCATCATAAAAGTCTGAAATTGAGTCAGTTGAAGAATTTTAAAGTCTGATGTTAATATAACCTAAGTCCATATAACTAGTCTAAAGTTAATATACCTAGATCCATAGTCACCTGGACATTAATTTCTTCAGAAATGTAACAGAGGCTATTGGAAGTGCTTGTAAAAATTAGTCAAATGTTAAGGGACAGTAATTGTTTTTGAAAGAATTTTATTTGTTGTGCAATGCAGGTCTGTTACCACGGTTACCTGTGTCTTATTCATAATTGCAGGTTTCCTTTCCCTGGCAGTTAAAGACGAGTTTAGTAACCAATAGCAAATCTACCTTTTTCAACATCAACCCTACTTTAGTTGATAATTAATAAATCACTGAAAATTGCATATAAATAATTTAGGCTTAGATTTTAGAGTGAATGGAGGCACTTTGCATTGCCCTCCCAAAATATGTTTATGCTTGTTTTTAAACAGAATATTATATTCCCCATTATGTTGGCATCAATTAGACTGAAAGAGAACGTGGTTTATCTCAAAGCTTTTACGTGAAGAATTATTGGCAAATAGCCCTAGCAAAATGAAGGGAGCCCTAATTGAGGCCTTAGAAGGTTTTGTTGCAAGACAATATGATGCTTTGTAAACGAAGACTACGCTAAAGTGATGTAGCACAGAAACAGAAGGCTGGGTAGCTCTGATTGGAAATAATTTCTTTTCGGGCTTAACTGTCCGAAGTAACACCCCATGAGTAGCTCCAGTCTTTTGACTTCTCATACTGAGAACCAGCCCAAATGAATCTCAGTGCCAGAAAGAAGAAACCTGTGTGAGGGCCGCTGAAGCAGAACACCCAGGACCAAAACCCAGTCCTCTGTATCCAATTGCCATCAGCAGGGTGTGTCTGTGCTTTCTTTGTTTTCATCTTTTTCAGGTGGGAGGCAGGCAAAGTCATTGCCTTGAAATTGCTATAAATGGTACTTTTAGAGCACAAGAAATATTGGAAAATATTTGTTTTCACCGTTGTTCTAACAATGCAATCTCAAACAAAGAGGAGACACCCAAGGAACGCTTACTTTTCCTGGGTTACAAGATTGGTTGATAAATGCAGGGAAAGGACACCATTTTTAAAGAAAATTTAAGTTATTACTGATCTGATATTTGGAGAGAGAACTACTTTCTGAGCATAGGATCAGTGGAAGGACTCACAAAGAGAAATATCAATATATTTGCTTAAAAACAAAGAACTTTCATATGCTCAAAATATAATTATCATTAAATCACAAATAGGAACAATATTTAGCCACTGAGAGGCAAAGAAAATGGAGAATATTTTTAATATTTAACAAATTTATATTTTAAAAAAGAGTCATTAAGTATCAAGTGATGGAAACACAGAATTCACGGTAGAAATACAACTGGCTAATAACTATATCAGCAAAAGACTTAAAGTTGCTAATATTAAAAAAATAAACCTTAGAATAAGGAGATACTGTTTTTCTTCTATGAAATTAGCAAAGACTTAAAATACTGGGCATACACTGTACCTTTCAATGGCAAAGACTGCTTCCGGTCTGGGCTCTGCAGTTAGATTAGCTGGGTCCCAAATCTGGCTAAGTGATCTGGGGGGAGTTACAGAACTTCTTCATGCCTCAGTTTCTTATCCATAAATGGGCATAAGATAATAACTACTTCATATTGTTATGAATACAGTTAAATGAAATAATAAGCATAAAGCATTTAGGATGGTGTCTGGCACATAAGACCCCAAAAATAAAAAAGGGGGGAGTGGGTAGCAGTTTAATATACAGATTGTAATAAAACCAGAAGGCAATGTGGCAACGCTTAACCAAAACCCTTAGAAATCATCAAGTCTATTTTTAGGAAACTGTTCCAAGAAAGTAATCTGATGTACATAATCATTATGTGTAAAGATGGTGATAAAGATGAAATATTCCAAAAAACCTATATCATCAACAACAGAGAAAGGGCTTTAACTCAATTATGGGGCATTTCTCTATATTGGAACACAACATGGCTCTTAAAATTATATTTTTCAAAGAGGATTTTATGATATGGCATATGCTTAAAAATAGCATTAAATTTAAAAAGCAAAATATGAGATTATATTCATAACATCCCAATTATGTGATGAATCTAGATATAAATTAAAAATATAAGTACAGAAAAGTATCAAGGAAATAAAAAGCATTATGGTGGCTGTTACTCCTGGGCAGTGAGATTATGGATATTTTTAACATATTTTTTTCTGCGTTTACTTTTTCTAAGGTGCTCCTGTATCACTTTTTCTACAATTAAGATGAAACCTGAGGAGAAGAGAAGGAGCAAGAAACTGAAAACTTATTTGAAAAAACAATGAAAGAAAACTTCCCTAATTTGGTGAAGGAAATAGACATACAAGTCCAGGAAGCAGAGACTTCCAAATAAGATGCACCCAAAGAGGCCCACTCCAAGACACATCATAATTAAAATGCCAAAGGTTAAGGATAAATAGAGAATCTTAAAAGTGGCAAGAGAAGAGCAGAGAGTTACCTACAAAGGAGTTCCCATAAGATTGTCAGCTGACTTCTCAAAAGAAACCTTGTCGGCAAGAAGGGGCTGAAAAGAAGTATTCCAAATGATGAAAAGCAAGGGCCTACATCCAAGATTACTCTATCCAGCAAAGCTATCATTTAGAATTGAAGGGCAGATAAAGTGCTTCCCAGACAAGGTCAAGTTAAAGGAGTTCATCATTACCAAGCCATTATTATGTGCAATGTTAAAGGGACTTATTTATTTAAGAAAAAGAAGATCAAAACTATGAACATTAAAATGGCAATACATTCACAACTATTAACAATTGAATCTAAAAAACAAACTAAGCAAACAAGCAGAACCAAAACAGAATCACGTATATGGAGATCACATGGAGGGTTATTAGCTGGGAGGTGGAAGGAGGAGAATGGGGGAAAGGTGCTGGGATTAAGAAGCACAAATTGGTAGGCACATTATAGACAGGGGGGTGTTAAGAACAGTATAGGAAATGGAGAAGCCAAAGAACTTACATGCATGACCCATGGACATGAACTTAGCTGGGGAGGATTGCTGTAGGGGAGGAGGGTACTGGATGGAGGGGAGCAAAGGGGGAAAAATTGGGACAACTATAATAGCATAATCAATAAAATATATTTTTAAAAAAAGACGAAACCTGAAATCGGAAAAGAAGATGAGGTAAAATAGAATACAGAATTTGCTTCTCAGAAAATTCAAAATATGTTCTCACAGCTATGTAACAGGAAACAGGAGGAAATAAGTCTGTGAAAGACACAAACAAAAATGTATGTTTTAATCGGACTGATCCGTAACAGCTGAATTGGATCTCTACCCACAGATGAATTTCTGTTTGTAACTATGGCTCGTCAATTAGCAATGTTTCTTGTGGGCTGTGAGCCACACGAGGAAGACCACGTTGAGCAAAGTGAGCCCTGTCTCTACCCTCAGGGAACTCACCATCTGGTGAGTATTTGCTAATTCCAGATACAAATCTCAGACCTTCATGTAGCTAGAGATCTGTACATTTTCTGGAGTTGTTCTTTAAAAAGTATATATAAAATGCTATATTTTTTGGTTCATTAACAGGAATTTTTTTTTGAAACCCGAAAGAAAAAACGAGACATCCAAAGTATATGAGAGGCTGGCCTTGTAGACGTGGTTGGAGGAAAAATCAGCTGGGGCTTAGGGAGGGAGTGGATGTTTGAAGATACAAGCTGTGCCCAGGGTCACAGAGAACACCATTGTTTGTTCTCAGAAATTGTTGCTTTTGTTCACCAACTCCCACCCTGCCCCGAGAGAGGAGACGAACAGTTACAGTCCTGGTGCAGTGTTCCTTTGTCAAGCATTCTTGTTACTTCTTTTGTTAGTATTCCTTCCCTACAGGGGCCTTTATAAAGATAATTACACAATGAAAGTAACTCAAAGAAAGCACATTTCTATGAAGTTGTCTCTTAGAGTGTATGAACATGCCTCTTTCTCACTCTGCCCTGTATTAAATACACACTTTTGTATACACATTTATATTTGTTGCATACATACACATAAATGCATACACAGCAATGCAGGTAGGCGTTTTCATAAATGAATCCTCTGAACCACATTTTGACGTTTTTGTTAAGAGAATACACTATGGTATGAGTGCATGAAAAATGAAACAATTAAGACGATCTATACTGGAACTTGAGAGGGCCACAGAGTTTTTCTATAAATGTTATGCTTTTAGCCCCAAGTAAAAATAGATTAGAAAGATTTGCTTGAAATAATAGTTCAACGACCACAATTCAATCACCTGCTGTCTCACCTTTTGGGAAAACAATCAAGAACGAGAAAATAATTAAGAAGTGGAGGCCCGCGTAGGCATTGCATGGGGTCCCTCCCCACCTTCCTAGTCCGCGCACGGTTCTACCAGACTACACACGCGATCAGCTTTCCCAGGCCTCTGCAGGTCAGCACAGGGAGTCCTTCCTACCGCTTTGGTATGTGCAGGGCAACATGAAATAACGAGGAAAGAAAGGGAAGAAAAATAAAAGTATAAAATGTGGATGCAGACATTCAAGGAGCAAAGTTGCCTGGGTGCATGCACTATAGGGTGAAATACAGTCGCTTCCCCTTATCTGTGGGGGACATGTTCTGGCTCCCCCGCGGATGCCTGAACCCTCTGAGAGTACTGAGTCCCGGTTATACTATGTTTTTTACCTGTACGTACACCTACGTGCCTTTCCAGTTAAAGGAAGTGCTTTGCAGCATCTCCTCGGCATCACGGAACTGCCAGCATCTCTTGTGCTTTGGGGCCACTATTAAGCAAAATAAAGGACAGCTGAATACAAGCATCGCGACACTACAACAGTCCATTTAATCACCAAAACAGATACACGTGACTAAGGGGCGGGGAGCGCATCCGGTCTCCAGCGTGGGGACGCTGGCCAATGGGGTGAGTCACGTCCCAGACGCAGGAGCACCGAGCTGTCTTGGGATTTCATCTCACTGCTCAGAAAGGTGCGTAGTTTAAAACTTATGTGAATTGTTTACTTCTGGAATTTTCCATTTAATATTTCCTAATGAGGCTGAACTGGGGTAATTAAAACCTCCGAAGGTGAAACCGTGGCTAAGGCGGGATCGCTGTAGTCCCCCGCAGGCCCTGAAAAAAAGTGTTACGTTCCATCGTTGTGCAGAGTACACTTTCACGCTGTTGGGGTCAGTCTTGAACGAAATGGTTCAGTTTTATTGTGGATACTCTGTTGAAGTTATCGTGGTGGGCAATACCTCTTGGGTTATTGCCTATACAAAAAATCAAACAAGGTTGTTTAAAGGAGCAAGCTTTTGACTCTAAAAAATGCTCATGGTGTGGCTCAGTTGGTTGAGAGTTACCCCTCACAGTGTAAGGGGGCCGGTTTGGTTCGCCGTTGGGGGCACATGCCCGGGGTGCAGCCAGGTCCTTGGTTGGGGCGCGCGGGAGAGGCCACTGATGGCTGTTTCTCTCACACACAGATGTTCCTTCCTCTCCCTCTCTTTCTCCCTCCCTTGCCCTCTCTGTAAAAATAAAGTCTTTAAAAGATAAAACTAACGGGTAATTCATCTTAGGAAAGCGCACGCACGTGCGCACACAGGTTTCTATCCGATAATTGGCTGCACGGCAGGAAGATGCTTCCCTTGATGACTCAAGCTGGAGGGGAAAACTGCTTTGGTTTTTTGAAAAATAGGGTTTTGGAAATATCCCCAGGGAATAAGCAATATCTTTATCTCCAGAGATCAATGTAATTACTTCAAAAGGCAGATCAATGTGGTCCGTGTTTCTATCAAACAGAAATGCTATCCACTCCTCCCAGAAGAGATGCATCTTCATTGCATTCTGTAAACACAATTTTCCCATCCTACAAAGCTCAGGCTGCTTTCCAAATGTTCTGTTACATACGGGGTCAGAGCTGCCACTCTGAATTTTCCTGGAGTGATAGTCACTTACCAATAATGCATCAGTGGATTTTGCAGTGAAACCTATAACCCCTGGTCTTCAAGATCCAAGCTATAGGAAGTTGAAAATAAAAAGTTTCTGAACATCAAGGACTTGTCAACCAACTGAGGTTTCTTATCGCTTGACAGATTTAGAGCAATCTAAATCTAGTTCTCAGAGTTTTGCATAAAAATTAACTTGAGTTAATCTGTTGGGAAAACAGATTCGGGTCTCTACTTCATCCTCACCGTTCTGGGGTGTGGCAGTGTGTCCAGGAATGTGTGTTTAAAGGGGCACTGCTGACAGTAGGTGACCGCCTACCTGTTGGAGGTAACCCCCGGGCTTTTTGAAAAGGTTTTTTCCTTCCCACTTTTTCTCAGTCTGTTTTCTTTACCAAACACACTGAAATTCTAACATAAAATATGTACCATTTTTCAAGTTTGAAGTTCTCCTTTTCTTTTGACTTTGTGAAATCGAATGTATTCATCTGTTTGACAGCAGTTCCGGTCTTCAGCACACCGCCTAGCATGGAAGAGAGGTAACGGCAAGTTGTTTTAACAGTGCGAAATAATTTGAATGCTTCTACAACTCTATGTGGATATTTGGTAGCTGGATTTTTCTGTCCATCTGAAAGAGATACGGACTCCTTATAGTATCTCTATGGTATCTTTAAATCCTAAGCATTTAGCAAAAATATACTTCATTAAATATTAAAGTTACTTATTGTTGCTGAAACAAATATTTTACTTAGGGTACCATTTCTTAAATGCATATCTAGACTGGCGTTTCATCACTTTGCACATGATACATGTATATGTTATAGTATGGTGGGCACATGTAGGTTTTGCGTATAATGTATTATGCATGTTCTGTGGGACTTAGGGCAGAGTGTTACTCTTCTGAATTGTTACCAAAGTTGACAGTTGAGCCTATGCAGTTGTGACAAGATGTTGGTCGGAGAGATTGTTTACCGGGTGCTTGGCCAGCATTATAACTCCCCGTTCTCAGGTGTTCCTTCTCCTTCGTGGCAACTACGGTTTTTAAGAGATAAGCTCCTGCCCTGGCTGGGTTGCTCAGTTGGTTGTAGCATCCTCACGTACACCCAAAGAGTTGTGGATTTGATCCCCAGTCTGGGAGACAAGTGATCGATGTTTCTCTCACACACTGATCTCTCTCTCTCTCTCTTTCCCTCCCTCCCTCTCTCTCTTTTTCCCTCCCTTCTTCTTTCTCTAAAATCTATAAAAACATATCCTCAGGTCAGGACTAAAAGACAGGCTCCCTTTACAGGGGATGCAGGGGAATTACTGCTTTAAAAGCTTGCTTGACAAATGACACCAAGCAGAAAACTTAACTGTGTGCTGAATATGAAGCCACAAACATAAATGGATTTTCTGTGCTGAGATTTCGTGAATAAAATAGAATGAAATTCTTTTTTTTTAATTCTGTTTTTCTCCACCCCAAATTTTAAATTAGAAGTGCATTTTGGTCCATATTCCCCTTTGCTAAGAAAATAAACCTAAATGGAAAAGTGTAAATATGATCTATAAACAAGTGTATATCATTAATAGGATATTAGCATTAAAAATGATATTAGAAACAAAGGTCAGCTACCCCTTTTTCCCCCCTAGTTTGTGAGGTATCTCCATCTTCCAAGCTGTCTCAGTTAACCACAGCCCACGAGCATCGTCACAGATGCGTGCTCTTCAAATCAGCGATCCCGTTACATGGGCCCGAGAGGGGAACACACTGTTGGGGGCTGGGGGGACCGCCTGCAGTAGCAAAGCGGAGCTCTGGGCAGTGGAAAGACAAGATGGGTAGAACCCCACTTCTTGGAATGTGTCTGTTGCCTGTGGGTGAGCTGCACTAAGAGTAGTTTACGCCCACAAAAACTGTCCCTCTGTGCCATGTCATCTTGGTCTGACGTGTCCTCCCCTTCAGCAAAAGGCCCGGTTAGACTAAGTCATGCGACACGTCTCAGAATGTGTGTTCCCAGAACGCTGCCGGTGCTGCATGCTCATGAGTGCACTCGACCAAATGCTGTCATGGGCAGACAGCTCTTGAAACGATTGTGTTCAACAAGGTCTGCCATGTTCTTAATGCAGACTGGCTCAGCATATTTCATTCCCTTTTCTTTTCATTGAGTACCACAGGAAACCGGCATTTCTGGAAACTTGCTTTAGGAATTGTTGGCTTCACAGGTTACTTTAACTCAGAAGTGTTTTACGCACATACACACATGTGAAGTGTGAATTCAGAACAACTGAACCAGTGCTCTCTGGTCTGTGATTTACTATATAGTTTACTGTTAATTTGCTAAGAGTATTTTTAAAAAATAATTTTAACTATCCATCGTAAATGGAAGTTGTTATTTCACGGCGGAATCTTGAATTAGGAATTGCTCCCCAGCACGGGGGCTGTGTCCTCAAGACCTCAGCGGCCTGGGAGCAAGGCCAGACTGGGAATAGTTAGTGTCAAGGTCATGGAGAGAGGACGTTGCTGAGCTCGTGCTGCAGAAAACTTTGGGACACCGGAAGTGTGGAAATGGACCCCGTCGGTCTCAGAGGTGAAGAATTTCATTGGTGGGACATGCTTCATTTCACGCACAGTGGGTCTTGGAGGAGATGCTCCAGCTGAGGATTGAATAAATAGGAGTTGAGAATTTGCAGCATTGGAGTGAGCTGGAAGGCGTGTCCCAGGCCAGGGGCAGCCTGAGGCATAGAGGGGTCTTTTAGGGTAGGTCAGAAGCGTTGCTTTATTGGGAAGGAGAAGGGGAAGGTGAAAGTACAGGTAGATAGGACCAGGTCCTGGAAGGAGTTTGGACACTGTGGTTCTTTTTTTGTTTTTGTTTTTAATTGTATTATGACGGTCATTAAAACAACTACAACCTTGGATGTATTTTAGCAGAAGATGGAGCCTGTGTTAAGGGCTGCTACAAGGTGTAAAAAGAATGGATTTTTAACCCATTCTTTTGCAAATTTGCTGCAAATAATGAAACCCTAGAGCTATTTATCTTCTTAAGAAACACAGTTGCCCTGGCTGGTGTGGCTCAGTGGATTGAGCGCTGGCCTATGGACTAAAGGGTCGCCAGTTTGATTCCCAGTCAGGGCATATGCCTTGGTTGTGGGCCAGGTCCCCAGTAGGGGGCACACGAGAGGCAACCACACATTGATGTTTCTCTCCCTTTTTCTCCCTCCCTTCCCCTCTGTCTAAAAAATAAATAAATAAAATTAAAAAAAAGAACACAGCTATTTCATATTGGACAATTTCCACATGAAAAGCTTTATTTTTAGAAGCATATTAGAAAAGACTCATTGTGCATAGAATACTTTATTTTGATGTATTTTTTACTTGGACTGTGTTGTATGGCACATTTGAAGTTAGTATTAATAGCTACATGGATAGTTTGCTCACCTTTTTTTTCCAGGTAAGGCTGTAAGGCTGGGGAAAGTCTAGAGGGGAGTTTGGGAGCAGCTGAATTTCATGCCGGACTGAAGATTGCCCAAGCAAAAATGCTCTCATTGTCAGCTACTTTCTGTCTGTAAACATGCCAGAGACTCCAGGACAGATGGAAAGGTCGAACTTTCTGGTGTGAGCTATGAAAATAACGAGGCTAAGTCACAAGGACACAATGTTCTCTACTAACAGCAGCACTTTGCAAGGTCTTGGTGCTCAAGGACATCCTGAAGTAGCGATTGTTTTATCTCAGGGAGGCCTCTGGCTTTTACTTAACTCCAGTGGTTACAAACGGGTGTGTCTCTAAAACAACAGCCTTGACTTTTGCTGCAGCCACCAGAGCCCCTGAGGGTGAACGTCAGCCTGGCCTCCCGGGCTGGAAGAATACACATGGTTAACTTAAAAATCGAGGAGGCAATAATCGAATGAAAAGTATTTATTTGGGATGTTATCCACCCCCCGACCCCCAGTTGGGTTTATTTTGCGGTTTTAGAAACTGAAAGGGTAAACATTTGAAAATGGTTCCGTTAAGGAATTGGAAAGTAAAGTTCAAGAACCAAGACCCAGGGAGGTGAGGTGATTCAGCTGGAGAGAGTGCTTGAAGTCTTCCGGTGGCAGGAGGATGAGAACCAGCCCTTCTGGTCGTAGGATGAAAGGACCACACGTTTCCAAGCAAAGCAACCTGGCTTTGAACCTCAACTGTCTCGTCCCCTTGCTGTGCAACTGTGGGCAGATGCTGATCTTCTTGGGTCTTAGTTTTCTCATCTGTAACGGAGTGTAACACCTTTCTCAGAGTTGTTGGAAGGACTGCGTGAGACAGCATGGCAGTGTACTCAGAGCGGAGGACGCTCCCTCAGTTTAGGGTGGACGCTTCTCCCAGTCAGAGAGGAAGGAGGGAAAATAGGGCACGGAAAGGGGGGCTCCCGTGTTACCTGGGATGTTTCGCCTCTTTTGTATAAATGCGCACAGATGTGAAGCAAGTAGGCCAAAATATTGACATTTGTTAATCTGGAAAGAGGGTATTTTCTGTTTTTTATTTTTTATTTTTTAATTCTTTTAGCGTCTAGCACATAGGGAACAGTTAATATGGATTTAGATCCTTTTCCGCACTCTTGTCAGAGGCTGAAGTCTGTTTAGGATGAATTTAGGTAGGACCCAAGGAAAGAAAGCCTCAAGCCCGAGCCCCAGGGAGTGTGCCTTGGGCCTGGCCCGCACATCCACCACTGCCCGAGCTGAATACAAGTTCTCTCTCCCCTGTGGGGGTGCGGGGAGGAATGGCTAGAATGAACACCAGGGGCCCTGCACTGACGTCCGGGCTTTTGTATTTAGCGTAGACGTGCTGTTTTCTGTGATGCGCACGCAGCAACCGCATACCATTTCCCCCGCGGGGTTTTCCACCAAGGGACGCTGTTTGCATTTTCATTGACTGTGGCATCCGCGCCCCCTCCCAGTGTGGGTGTCACCATGGTTTGCACACCCGAGCCCTCCCGTCCCCACGATGATGTTTATTTACTCTGAACTGTTTGGGCCCTACTCATGGAGATCCTGGGCGTGGGGTTTCGACTGATTCTTACAGAGCTCCTTGGTGGGGTGCACGCCACATGGAAGCCAGCTGCCCTGGAGCCTAGCATCAGTGGGGCTCCATGCAGACGGGGCCAGTGAGCCTAGAGGTGACATGCACCCATCTTTACAGGGACACAAGCGGTCACACAGCACCCTTTTCCCCAGCCCAAGGGTTTCCAGCCTCTGGAACAGCACAGGGCTCTTCTGTTCAGCTGCTCTTTTCTGATCTCCGAGTCTCCTGTCTCTGTTCCCTCCCACGGTCCCCTCCCCTGGACCCGGAGGAAGGGAAAAGCAGGTCCTGCAGACAGAAATGAGTGGAGCCCATCTAGTGTGCATTGTGATGGGTCCCCGCCATCTCTGTGCTGTAGAAAAAGGCTCCTTGTTCCCACATGCTGTGTGTTGAGAGCAGTGTTCATCCCCTGCCTGACAGAGAAAAATAGTTCTGTTTCTTTTTTTATGGAGGCGAGGGGTGGGTGGGGGTCAGAATCGATGCAGGGGCGCCTGCTGTCAAGTCACTTGGGGATAGGCACAGAGGGATTTCAGAATGTTTTAGTGTTAGAGAATGGCAAGTTAACAGTCAGCAGCGGTATTTACGGAAATTAGACAGTCTCTCAAATCACTTATCAGAGTGCTTACAATCCCCATTGCAATAATAATGGGTCTTTGGGACTTGAATCATATTCAAGGCATGAAAGAAAAGGCTATCTGCATTGAAACGGTTTGAATAAATGGAAGAGCCAGAATTGCCTGGGTAGATACTTGCCGCCACAGTGTTTTCACATGGCGCCCAGGAGTAGCTGAGGGAGAAGCAAAGACAGCTGATTAATCGCCATTAACAAGACCTTCCTCACAAATCTCTGCGCCAGCCGGCGTCACTCCCAGCCTGTCTGAGACCAGAAGTCAAAAAACCGTGGGGACTGACTCATACATGGAGATCAGGATGAGAGCTAGAGCAGGTGGGGTAGAGGGATTGAACAGAACGGGGAAAGGATTCACAGACCTAGACATCAGTGTGGTGACTGCTGGGCGGGGGAGGGGGGAGGGGTTATAAGGGGACTAAGTGGTAAAGGACAAAAAAATACAATAACAAAATTTTTTAAATCTGTTACCTTAACTGCAACAGCAAACAGTTTGGCTTCCTTTAAGAGAAAAGAGGAAACCCTGATCTAGAAAATGCTGCTCTCTTCCTTGAAAAGACCCCCCCCCCCCCCTTGGTATTTTAAAATAATGAAACCGCAATGTCCTTGTAAGCCCCAAGGCAATCTCCTGGAAGCAACTACAGCGCGGGGAGGCTACCGCAGGATGTGTTGTGGGAGATCGAGGGCAGGAGAGGTCAAGGGGAAGAAAAGGCATGTCAAGTACGTTCAGGTGTACGGCAGCGCCTTTAGCGACTTGGTGGTGTTCACCTGGGAGGAGGGAAACACTGGACATCCTGAATCCCATCAGTTTTACAGTGAGACTTAGTGCGGTTCGCAGTGTTCTTTCGTGGGCACATCAGTAAAATTATTCATTGATTACTTTGCAAAATGATCTGGGTAAATAAAACCAAAATAAAACAAAAAAAAAGGCTCATTAAATTGGAACTCTCTTGCCATAGGAAAACCTAACACTGAGCAATTATTTTCATAATTTAAATGATATGACCATTTAACCAGCATGCTCAGTGGGAGACTTGTGTATCGTCTGTTCTCTCTGTAGCCGCTTAGAGAGACTTTCCCTTTTGGGGACAGCAACATTTAATTAAGGCAGCAAAACACAGAAGGAAGAAGGATCACAAAACCGAAATCCAAAGGAAATGGCACCTTGGCTCTCTTTCGCCCCCTGCTGGGTGTTGGTGGGGGGGAATATTTTCCTACCTCATTTCTTCCTAGAAGACAGCTTTGAAGTGGATCTAGATGTGACAGATATTTCTATTCTGGTGACTCTCATCAACGTGAGTCAGGTGTTTCTTCTTATTTTCAATTTTTAAACTTACGCTAAAATATTTGTAACACAAAATTTACCACTCTCACCACCTGTAAGTGGGTAGTTCAGGGGCATTAAGCAGGTTCACATTGTTTTGCAACCATCACCACCATCACCTCCAGAGCCCTTTCATCTTGCAAAACTGAAATTCCACCCTGAACTTCCCCACCCACCCTTCCTCTAGCACTTGGCAACCCCCACCCACTTTCCGTCTCCACCACCTGGACCACTCTAGGTACCCTGTACAGTATTCGTCTTTTTGTGATCGCCGTGTGTCTTTAAATCTCCTAATGAAATATTAAAAGGTAACAGCATTCTGGACAACGGCGAGGGGAGAGGAAACTTAAAGAGTGCACGCAGCAGTGGCATTTGGCGAGGACAGGAAGGAGACAGGGAGTTAACATGTGCATGGTGGCAAGTGGATGCAGGAGCAGCTCGCCACTCCAGGCAAGGGCTTCATAAGGAAACGCAGCTACCACGTGGGAGAGCTTGGCTTGGAACTAGGTTTTCCTTTTTAAAAACGGTGTGTTAATTAATTGTCTTTAGTGCTGCTACTCATCTTTTACCACATTAAGGTGCTGCCCGGGGATACTTTATGTGCTTTCTCACTGTTCTCTCTGGCACCCAGTGGTCAGCCATCAGTTAATTGTAATATGTTGGACCCCTGTAATATACCTGACCCCAAGTATCCCACCCTTTGTCTGAAATACTAGAACTTAAGGGTGGCTGTTTACCTAGAGAGTGGACCCCCTTGTGGCCCCAGGATCTCGACAGTCATTGTCACTTGGGTGTACCCACCTCGGTGAGATTCTTTAAAGGTGTCCGAGGGGCTTCTAAACTGGAGATTTGTAGAGTCAGCACAAGGATGGTTTGAGACAGACAGACACTCTGCTAGGTTCCCCAGTGTTACCGACTCCAGGGATTCAACCACTGGGGTGTTCCCTTCAAGAACGAAATGCGGCTTAGGATACGTCCTAAGGTAGTTTTATTTAGTTGCCACAAGTAAAGGAGACAGGATTCACACCCAAGGCTCTGTCATGTAGCCCCTGCTCATATACACTATTTGGTTAGTTACATGTTGATTTGTTCTTTGTGGTTCAGTTAGCTGAACTTCTCTGGTTGGGTTGCGTGGTTCCCGTCAAGCTCATGCTTACTGGCTACATTGTATCATTTAGCAAGAATAGCATTTAGAAACCCCCAGACTTTGAGACCCAGATCCTATCTAACACCAGCCCCCTGTGAAGTAAAATGGTTGGGATAGGTAGGGCGTAAAGAGGAATAAATAAAGACTTGAAAATTTGGGAAGGTGGGTCCCAGTCTCTTGGTTTTGACATGCCTGTCCCCCTACTTGCCCTGTATCCGATGTTCTTTCCAGGGACTTCTGTACCTGATGTGTCCCAAGGCAGGTGTTCAGTGCACACTGGTGATCTGAACCACCTGGACTTGGCCAAGGAACAGCTTGATGGAGGGGTCGTCCGTCACAAGGTTGTTCTTGCAAAAGCCGCACTTAGAGACCAGAGAGATGTATTCCTCTGTGGGAATCAAGAAAAAGCCCAAGGCTTTCTCTTTTGGACGCCAGGGGAAATCAGGTCGGAAGGACTCAGGCACTTCTCTGCTTTAGTTACATGGCCCGGAGCAAACTCCCTGTGTCTGGGTTTCCTCCTCTGTAATGGACATGGTATGAACTATCTTGTCTTACAAGGACTAGCAGTAGTGTCTTGGCATCTATTAGGGATAAAATAAATGGCAGCTCTTACAATTATAGCCACAATTCCAAGGCGGAAGGATGGGAGGGGTGGAGAAGGAGGGAAAAAGAATTTTGTTACAAAGATACAGGCTGGAGCCTGTCTGTTATTTAGGGCCTATGTCTATTTTCTGAAAACCATCTTCTGTCTTACAACCGAATCTTGGTTATTAAAGAAAAAGAAAGCACCCCACTCAACACACACCTTCCCCAACCCAGCATTAAAGAGACACGTGTGTTTGGAAAGGGAGCTGAGCCCACCCTGTTAAGTGCCCACCTCCACAACTCCGCCACAAAGGTCCTTCCCTCGGAAACCCAGCAGAAGTCTGCAGGCTCCGTGGAGCTCCCATCCTCTCTGTGTGTAGCCGCCCTGATTTTTCCTTTAAATGAGAGACGCACTCACCCCACATCTCTCTGTGTAAGTTGACCCCGATGGCTGGAAACTCACGTTCCTCCCGTCCCTGAGGCCACGTCCTCAGGTTCCGATGCTTTTCCCAGTTCCATGCCCGGCCAGAGTAACAGGATAGAGCACATTTTATTCTCTTAGCAGTGTTCTAGAATTCGTCCTACGAACAGGATCTACCTTTGTGGAGAAATGCTGGAGCAACTTCCACTCAGTGTAAAAGTAGTTTCCAGAGTGGGAGAAGGGAAGGGTGAGGGTGGAGGGAAGGAGCTGAGGAAGGGGGGTCAGGAGAGGGCAGCATAGGCGCTATAGGCTTGATAACGTGGCCCTTCCCTGCCTTGCCTGCAAATCTTAGTACCTGTAACAGCTACAGACTGCTTGTTGTGGTTAGTTTCTTGTAGGTAACTGTGCTAGGTTAATTCTCAGTGTCATCAGGTGAAAGCACAGCAGAGGAGGATGAAGGGGCTGGAGCAGCAAGGTGTGGGGAAGGTTAGGGCCATAGGAACTTGCAGACTTTGGGGGAGAGCTTTAAGCTTTCCCAGGCGTGGAGGTTATTGGTCTTAAGAAATCCTCTTCATTCAAGGGGCAGGATCTGACCTCGTCTCTCGCTGCTCTGTCCTGTGCTTACTCCGTGCCCCGACACGGGCCTGCTGGCTGCTCCCGAGCACCGCACAGGGACTTTGCACCTGCTACTCCTTCCCCCAAATGCTCTGCCTCTCGCTTATCAGTCTCCCCAAATGGGACCTTCCTGGGAAGTCGTCTCTGCGGCCGATCTAAGGTTGTACTCGTCATTGTCAACTAGCCTTGCGCCCACCTAAGCTTTCATGGCTCCTATTTTCAGACTCTGTCTATAATTTATCAATTTATTTGCTTATTGTCAGTTTCCCCTAGGGGCAGGGCCCTGGTCTTTTCTGTTTCCTTCCTCATCTCCAGTTCAAGAGCCCTCCATAAACCTCGGTTGAAAGGTGACATACATGTGGGGGCGCAGCATTGAAACCAGGGTACCTCCTCAGGGCAGCGCACGCTCAGCCCGCTTGGATTGGCACCAAACACACTCTCAAGGGCTGTCTGCTGACGTGGAAAATGCTGCGGTTATTTCACCTTTTTTTTTTGTTGTTGTTCTCTAACCTCTTCCATATAGTTTTGCTGTGAGAACTTTGGGGACCCTACCAACCCTTTCTGCGCCTGCTCTGGACCTGTCCCTGGGATACACACACAAAGACCATGTCATTTTTCCTGTTCACACTGTGGACCCCAAGTGCTCAGAGTTTGCTTGCCCAGGACACGCATGGTTCCGGGGCCTCTCGCCTCCTGGTCCGGGATTTGCAGTTTGGAGCGATCTGGCCTGGGTTTGGATCCTGGCTTTTAGCTGGCTTGTGTTGGGACCATAGGTGTTCCAGACCATTCGGAATCTCAGTTTCCAAACCTGTGAAAATGGGGGTGCTTTCACAGACCTCAAAGGACACGTGAGATCCTGCCCAGAGTTCCTTTCAGTGCCAGGCACAGGGTAAGGGCTTGGTAAGTGACAGCCACTATTGTTCAGCCCCTGGGGCACCCTGGGAAGTCCCCAGACAGGAAAACAGAGCAAGGGTGACATTGAAGTCTATCTTCTCTTAATACATTTCATCATAAAATACATTGCCATTAGCCAGGCATCACGGGGGCTGATTGAGCTGTGTCTTCAGCATTTTTTAAAAGTCTTTACCCAAGGATATATTTATTGACCTGGGGGAATTGGGGAAGGAGAGAGAGGGGAAAAAAAAGAGAGAGAGAGGAACATTAATTGGTTGTCTCCAGTACGTGCCCCAACCGGGGATCAAACCCGTGACCTCCTGGTGCATGGGGTGACACCCCAACCCACGGGCCGCCTGTCCAGGACCTCAGCACTGCCTCGCTGTGGCCCCCCTGACAGGTCCACCATGACTCATGGCCTCTTCTATCAGGTGCAGCCTTGGCTCTGCCCCCGGAGGGTGAGTTTCTAGCGTAGTTCAGAAAGAGAAAGAAGAACGCCTTTGCATTTCTCACATAACCCAGGTTCAGACTCTGAGGGAAGACCTGGGGTGCTGGTGGCTTCTTGGGAGGTCATCCCAGGAAGCTGAAGCAGGGAGGGGAGGAGTGTGACAGAGATGGAGAAAGCCAAGAAAGGAAGCATTGATGTGGGGCTGTGGGCCCAGCGGAGTCCCGGTCCCCCTGGTGACTATCCAGCAAACTGGGGAACATGCCTCAGAGTCGTCCCACCCCAGTGTGGGCAGGCTGAGCATGTATCCGGGGCCCTCTTCAGGGTGTTAATGCCCCTACTCCCTATTGTACCTGCAACCTGGGGTGAAGGAAGCCCAGGCAGAGAGGCCAAGAGGAGCCAGGGCTGAAAGCTGGCAGCTGTCCATGTCCCCGGGCACCTCCCACAGCTATAAACCAGCCTGGAGGTGGGGTATGGAGGGAGGGGGTGGGGCTTGGATTCAGGGAGGCTGTAAGTATTTTTAGGAAGTGCTCCTGGCATCCACACCTTTGGGGGGATGGGGAGGAAGCAGGAGTGGGCAGAGTAAGAAGTTTGTTTGGCTGCAATACAGTTTCAAGGAAGGCTCCAGCTGACCCCTCAGGGAGCTTCGAGGACAGGATGGCTTTTCAGAGTTGTCCTGAGTTGGGGCAAAGGGTCTTTCTGTCCCCGTGATGACCAGCCATTGGATGAGGGCTTCCCAGGGCAAGGTGGCTGCCTTCAGCCAAGGCAGTTCCCTGTGAGGGCTGAGAGCTGAGGACCCTTGGCCAGATGCCCACTGAGCAGCCAGGGGAAGAAGTCCTTTGTTCCTGAAGGGAGATCTGGGCAGCATATCACGTCACAGCCTCTTCCACAGACACCAGCAGTGTCTGTACCGCACTGTTCAGAAGAGAGGGGTGGAGATGGAGGAAGTTCAAGGCCACAAAGCCCTGGCCTGTGACCTTGAATCTGGGCTGGAGTCTAGCAGTGGAGAGCTTGTTCTTACTGAGGGTAAGAAAATGACCAAAGCCCCGCTCCCATCCACATTCTAAACTCGGACCTACTCACCTGTTGAGAACTTGCAGATTGTTTGGTGCCACCATCTGCTGTGACAATGACAGCTCTGGCTTCAAATTCATTGTCTGTGGTGGCAGTGGTGGCAACGGCAATAAGAAGTCATTAATGTCATGGCAACTGGGGGCTGAAACCAGGCCCCCCAAATGCATAACAAACTGCCTAGTTTTGAGCTGGCTTCCAAAAAATATATTTTTGGTGGCCATTGAGGGAGACACAGGAGTAAAGATCTCACATGGACAGGTGGGATGAGACACCGAGCCAGAGAGCATGGTACTTGGAGGATTTGTGGGAAAGGACCTTAAAGTGACTAGTGTGTACATTTTGTTACTTAGAGGTGATAAAACCCACATTTTCCTGGAATTCCTCCCTGGCTTCCCCCCCAATTCAGACTGAATTAATAGAAGCTGGAGATTGTCTCTGAGCATTTTGATGGGGGTCAGGGGTGGCGGTCCATGAAAAACTTATTTTGTCAATGTAAGTACTTGTCATGGCCACACAGGTGCTTCTGGGTCCTGGTCATCCTCAGAGGACCCTGGAGTGGCCGTGAGTCATTTCATCAGCATCACAGGTGTGCCTTCCTCTCTGTCAGCCCCGGGCACATGCGCCGCTTTCAATCATGGCAGTGGTTCCTTGGCAGATTTTTCTTGAGCTCTAGGCTATGCTGCAGAGGTTGCCATGATTCCCGAGCCTGAAAAAGCAGTTGACAAATCCACTAAGGTAAGGTACCACCCACGCTGAAAACTATTTGTGAAGTGGAAATGCTCTCTCACCATTTGTGATTCATGCAGTGACGCTCGGACCGAAATGCTGTGTCACTACTTAGCGGAGGGACTGATGGGCAGGGAGCATGCTTTTCCCCACAGTCCTGTGTTTGGGAAGGTGGGGGTGGGGCACCCTCGGGGGACTAGATCTCTGCGAGTCTTGGCAGCTCAGGGTGTGCTTTGTAAATGGGGAGAATTTGGTGACTTTGGGTAAGGTCTGGAGATGCCATGATTAACACCTTAGTCCAAGAGGGAGGAAAAAGGTCATCAAAGGTCATTCCAACACCCTAGAAGGGGGGAGTAAGGAGAAAGAAAGAACGATTTTTGTTCTTTTGTTCATTCAGGGCCAAAGATAGGAGAGTATCTAATCACAGTTTGGGGCCTGGCTGTTGGGTGCTTAGAGATATGAAAGTCACATTTATATGAATTTTATTTAAGCAGGAGCCACCCCGGGAGGGAAGTTTTGGGTGGCAAGAACAGAGAGTTCGGAGTCTGATATAAAAGAGTGTTGAAGCGAACATCCCTGGCTCATCCCCTAGGTACTTGGCCTTTGTCCCTGAGGGGTTGGATTCAAAGGAACCAAACAGGCTGGGATCCTTACAAGACGCCACCCCCACTCCCATCGGCGGAGTGGGAGTAATTTTGGGAATGGAGGGGTAGGGATTGGAGGGGGCAGCCACAGGAGGCGTCTGCTGTCCATCCTCATGACCTCTTACAGTCCGCACTGTCACCTGCATCCAAGAATTGCAACACCGCAGGCAGGAGGGGGCCGTGCTCCGGACCACAGACCAGCAAGTGTGTCTGAGCGGGTTCCAGTCACTTGCTTTGGGTGGGAAAGTTGTCAGTGCCAGAGCAGGACACCCAGCCTCGTCTCAGGTCCCAGGGTCTGGCGCCTTCTGCCTGGCAGCAAGGACTTCAGCCTCGCCTTCCATTTGTCTACGCCCAGACCGATCTCTCTCCCTTTCCCCCTCTCTTTCTCTCCTGCCCTCTCTTTTTTCTATCTCCCCATCTGTCTGTCTGTCTGTCTATCCCCATCCATCCATCCATTCACCCACCCACCCATCCACGTAGGAAAGTGCCCACCACACAACTCAGTCTTTTAAACAAGGCATGGGCTGTTCTGCTGGTAAGACATTTATTTTTTCATTTGAGCTACATAAATTCAGAAGTTGTTGATCATTTGCCCAACATATAATATAAGCTGTCTGTCAAGATGGAAATAATAGTGAGAACTCAATGAAGGAGGACAGTTTAATTAATATAAAAAACTCAAATTGTCAAAGAACTTTAGACATTAACGAGCTCTGGCAATCAGTGTTCGTTGCTGTATGTAAACAATTAATGTCCTAAATACTCTGTCCATTAAAGCCCGTTTAGCAGAGTCTCAATTTGGAAACACTTGATTATTCATTTGAGTAACTCTCTCTACTACAAGATGATGTTATTAAGCGAAAATGAACTTGAGAAGATGGGCTATTATTAGAAGTGTTATTCTATCATAGAATTAAAGCATATTTGAGCCTTTATTATCAGAAAGTAGAGATAAATAGCCCTGGGAGGGCAGGAAGTAACACTCTCTGGCCTCCGGGGATGGCGTAAAACGCCCCCGTATTAACCTGCCCCATCGCAGCTGGGAGGAATTCCCATGGGAGTGGATCTGGGTACAAGGGTATTAATGACTCCAAGCACTCGCAGCCAGAGGAGTTTGAGAAATAAGGAAAAAGGTTTGGATTCCAGGTCAGAATGGAAAGTTGTCCATTTTCCTTTTTTCTCTACAAATTTGTTCTCCTTTCTCCTAGGGATTCTGTACTTCTGTGGAAGGAGGGAAGGAGGGAAGGGCTGCCTTTGTCGGCCTCCAGGGCCTGTGGATCAGATTCCGATTCTGCTCCCCCCTCCCTTGCTTTGCCCTGGCATGCTTTTCCTTGGAATGACCTTCCCTGGTCATTTGAGTGGTAATAATTGGAGGGCTAGAATATGACTCTGGGCCCAGAGGAAGTGTCAGCTTGGTCCCGAAGTCCCACAGACACCAAGCTTCAGCAAGAGAGTCACTGAGCCTCTGTTAAGGGTGCCCAAGTCCCGCTTAGTGATAATGTGATGCTTTGTCCAGTCTGATCCCATGTATGTTGATCTATGCTGAATTATCTACAGCGACACAGCAAGTTACGCCAGACTTTTTGTGGCTTAAACAATCAGCATTCACTGTCTTGTGTAGTTTTTGTGAGTCAGAATCCAAGCGGATTAGCTGGGTGTTTCTGGTGTGGACCTCTGGTGAGGTGCCCTTCGGTTAGCCTCCCCCTGAGCTGAGTCCCTTCTGGGGAGGAGAGATTCGGAATGAGGGGCCTGCTGTTCCAGAGACTGGGCGGGAAGAAGCAGCCAGGACCTGATGTACCTGGAGGAAAACAGAGCTTTACTATGAAAAGTAGGGTCTTGTAGCCCTAGTTCAGTTTCGGTTTTACTTTTGCATTTTGTAATTCCTTGCCTTTGGAATTTTTCTTTGCAGCCTCACAAAGTTCCTAATACAGCTCTTCTTTCATCTCAGCCTCTTTTGTCCTTGTGGTTCCCTGATCCTGCCTAGGATGTTATGCTCTCTGTGTCTCTTACCAAGACACCGAGTCAATCCAATGTCCTTTAAAATTTCAGTCCTTCTTCCTTTGTTCCTCCCTCCCTCCCTCCCTCCCACCCTCCCTTCTTTGCTTTCTTCTCATTTTTCTTCCTTCCTTCCCCTTTTCTTGTTGAAAGCCATTTTTTAGATATGTGCTCTTTTATATTTCAGAAAGCATTACCTTTTTCATTGGCTTCAAGATATTTTATAAATCATCTCATGCTTTCATTTGTTGTTTGTTTCCTCACATTTTAATAGGAAAAGATCTGTCTAGGCCAACAATGATATCTTTCTCCTGGAGGGTATCAAAGGATTCAGAGAGAAGAAAGTTGCCTGCCTTCTGGGCCCATTGTCTCAACATATATCAAGACACCCTAACAAATAGTCAAGAACCAAGTACTAACCTCAAATCTGAGGCATACATGAGGGGTTCCAGGGGTGTGGAGGAGGGAACAAGGGGAACACTGCCCAGAGGCATCAGGGAAGCTTTGAAAAGCAGGGCGAATTTGACCCACATGTTGAAGAAAGGGTCACGATTCCCCAGTAGACTAGAGGTGGAAATATGCAGGCAAAGCTGCAGAGATGGAGGAGGCCCGAGAGCGAGTGGTGGGGGATGGCGATAGTGTAGGGTGAGGTCAGAAGACAAGAGATGATGGCAAAGGGCAGGCAGAAGGTCATCCTGAAGGGACCCAAGGGCCATTGGATGATTGTAGATTGCACTTTGTGGCCAAAACCAAAGAGCAGTCGACTGTTGGGTTTTAAGTAAGGGGAGGATGTGAAGAGCTCTGTGTTTTGAGGAGCTCGTGGAGAGGGTGAAGAGGACATATCCAAGAGACCTTCATGGACATGGGGTGGCTCGCCATACTCCCAGGAGGACTCCTGGAGACTCAGGTGTCCCTGGGCGAGATGCTACTAGTTACTGTGAAAATACCCTTTATTGGTCCTTCACTCAAAAAACTCCAATTAATCGTTTTTCTTCTTTCTGTTTAAACATAAATATTTTTATTATATGAACCATTTAAAATAGCTCTGGATTTCTTTTCCCAGTAACAACATATTTTATGTGATTGTACCTGTTTATAGACTGTCTTCGCCTCTGAATATTCTGAAAATCTCAGTGGTTAAAGTGGTAAGAACCGTTTTATTTCACTGTAAAACACTTTCACACCACTTTCTCCATCTGTGTCTCCCGTGCTCTGGTCTCTGCAACTTCAGATACATTAACATGCAGGTCAGTTTGTGTCTGTCACCTTCTCTGTGCCTGCTGGGGCCTGAGGACCTGTGTCAGCTCGCTGGTCCCAGTTCCAGGACCTTGCGTTCTTGGTCCAGGCTGTGTGTGCTCACTGGGGCTTTGGCCGGCTCTGGCAGCTTGTAAAACTAAGATGATTTGTGTCAGACAAAGAAGTGCCGCCCAGATGTCAGGACCAGCGCTGGGTCAGTGCTGCAGGTGCCCTGCCTGGAGCAGGGGCTGTGAGAAAGTCTTCAACAATTACCTCATGGCAGCTCTGGTGGGGGGTAAGTGCTTTCTCCATCAGCCCCTCTTTGCACTGGAGCAGAGACACCGAGAGGATGGAATTCTCTGCCTACAGTTCCTTGGTCCCTCTCGGATCTTTCAGTGGTTGAGGTCGGCTGATGATGCCTCTTTTAGCCTATTCTTTTTCTGCAGGATGCTCAAAGGCAGCAGGAAGGAAGGCTTCTCTTTGAAATGCAGAAGCCGGTGTCTGAAGAATCATCAGCTGGGCAGGTGGCGTCCCAGAAATGTATTTCTCTAAAGCAGCCCTTGGGGAATTTTCCTGTATTGAGATTTCTCTTAATTGGCAAGTAGACCTGTTTGGATCCTGATGGCCTGTATTGGTTTGCCAGTGTTACCATAACAAGATACCACAGAATGAATGGCTTAGACAACAGAAATCTGTTTTCTCTGAGTTCCGGAGGCTAGGTATCCAAGATCAAGGTACTGTCAGGATGGGTTCATGGTGAGACCTCTGTTCCCTGCTTGCAGATGGCCACCTGTCACCCTGTCCTCACGTGGCCATTTCTCTGTGCACCTGCAGAGAGGGGGGAGCTCTCTGGTGTCTGTCTTCCTCTTACAGGAAGAAGGCCCTATCAGATTAGGGCTCTACCTTAGGGCCTCATTTAACCTTTACCCACTTAAAAGCCCTATATGCACATACAGTCACATTAGGGGCTTAGGCTTTAACTTAGGATTTCTGCAGGGGGGGTGGGCACAATTTAAGGCCTCATGAGAAAAATAAACACTGAGCCTGGAGGCCATGAAGGCCAGGGATGGGGAACTTGAACTTGGCCCTTAGGATTATTTGGATTCCTGGGCATTCTGCTGCAGAACCCCAAGGATAGGCTCTGCCACCTCTTTAAAAAGTTTTGCCTAGGAGAGGACATCCTGCGGGTCCTTGGCATGGCCAAGGTTGCCTGGGAGAGAGGTGTGTCTTAGCAGACCTGGGTAGAAAGACCAGACTGGAGAACTTCCGGATTTTGGAAACAGGCGCCATGCTGTATAAAACCTATCGCTCTTACAGGTCCACACAGCCCACCCTTGATACCCCTTTCTCTTCTGCCCTAGGCCTCTGCCACCCTCAGTGAGCTTTTCAGGGGCCTTCGAGATACCTGGAGCTTTCTCATTCTCGCCCCTGATCTTCCCTTGCCCTGTGGGGTAGAGAGATTCTGTACTTTGTTACACAAAGAAATATTCAAGGGAAAATGTTGAAACACTTCCCCCAAAAGAGAGAATTCTGGTCCCTTGTTTAAAAGTCCTGTTTTATTTATTTGTTTGTTTGTTTATTTAATTTTGGGGAAGCAAACACATTGCTACAGAAATACCCACATATTGGGTCAAAGGCAGTGGTTCCCCAATGTGCAGTTTGTGAAATGGGGCTCCACCAAGGAATGCTCTGGGAGAAGAGAGAGGTGCAGATGAAAAACTGAGGAGAGAATATTATCTCCTTTTCATAGAGATTTATATCTCCCCAGGACAAAAACTCAAGAACATTGCAAAAACAAAACAAAACAACCAGCAGAAAACAAAACCTATTTAATTTTTCTTAACTCAAAATTTCCTAAAGTTGAGCGAACGAATAAGCCACTCCTTTCTAAAGTGCAGAATCTCTGGAAAACATGACCTCAGATTTCTACTGGCCGTGCTGGGAAGTGGATGACATAAAGAAACCAAAATCACAAGATTCTGTGGTCACACAATTTATTTCTCCTAAGAGAGCCCTTAAGCAACCCCAAAGAGATGAAAATCTACCCTCACTTTAACCTTGGCTCAGAACTTCCCTTTGAAACCCGCTGCCTGGTCTTTATCATAACAGTGCCCCACACCATGACTCCGAGTCCTCAGGGACACAAAAAGTCTGTCTTTTCCCTTTAAAAAATTTTTTATTGTATTTTTTCCATTACATGTCTTTTCTTCTTGCCCTACACGTAGAAAAGGGACATCTGATCCCCACTGAGACACCAGGTAAGAACCTTTTGTACAATTGAAGTTCAAAACCATGACTGAGTGGCTACTCAGGTTTCTTCGCCAATGCTGACCAAGGTCAGATCCTGGCTTTCAGGGACCATAGGGTATTCTCTGTAACCCCAATGCCTGTCTGCATTTCCTCACCCACGAATTGGGGCAGTCAGTAAGTAACACCAGTCTTGCTTATCACCAAGTTTGGTGACAAAGATGAATAAGATCAAGTTCAAGGCTCACTCTTTATTTGGAAAAGAAAGATGAATGTACAAGGTGGTGTTATTACCTTAGGAACTTAACAGAGAACAACACGGTCCAGAAAGACTTCGAAGTCAAAACCAGCCCCCGGGTCTGGTTCCTGAAGCACAGTGAGGACAGTGAGTGCTGGGCTAGGGGGTGGGTGAAGGCCCACGCTGGGGGCTGGTCAGTGGCCCACAGCTGGGTGTCTAGTTAAAACCAAGAGAGCTGGTTTTGCTAAAATCCTGCTGACATCAGGACAATTTTAAACTCCTTTGGGGCTTAGGTGCTAAGGGAAATATGAAGGAGACAGGCGTTCCTTTGCTTTGTACTCGGGCTACGGGATGGTTTGGGTGAGCTGGGGAAAACTGTGTGGCCGTACTAGGGGCAGCAGAGGGGGCACTAGCAAGCCTCCTTCAAGGTGTCCAGGACATGGGGGAAGACGAGGCCCACACCATGTGTTAGTAACTGACGTGGCCTTAATGTCTATGATATTCCAAGAGCATCCCTGAAATAAGAGGGGTCCAGGGAGGCTGGGCAGCAGGTTCCAGTAACAGCAAGGCAGGAACAGAGCTCATGGAAGAAGTCCCTCCAGTTCATTTGACCCTCTTTGAACTCCAGCCTCTACTCTGGCCCAGGGAAACACAGAGCATAAATTTTACTTTTTCTTCTTTTTTTTTCAGACAATAAATTTCAAATTGGCACTTTATATACCAATATAAATGAACATTGTGCATGGAATATGTGCATTACATATATGTAGTACATGTATGATACACGTGGTATAATGTGTATATATTACATACGTACAATATATACAATATCCATAACACACACACACAAAACACACATTACTCATTACATATATAATACTACATACATATTATAAGCAACCTGGGGCATGTGCTGGATGCCGTGTGTGTTTGTAGCCACAACTGCAAGGATTTGCCATTGCAACACTTCTGATGGGTTTACGTACATCAAAGGGTCTCAGGCTGCATAGCTGCCTCCCTAAGTGATTGCGCAGTGTCAGTCCAGACTCTGGGTGAGGGACCATTGCCCCAGCTCCCCTGACACTGGAAATTGTTCTCTAGCTAGGAAAGTGAACCCAGTGCTGGTGCACAGGTCCTCTAGCCACAGTCACGTGTTGAGGGCGGAGTGCTGGTGTCAGCCTGGACTACACGGACGTGTCTGGGGCGTGAGGCCTGGGCTCCGTCCACTCTGGGGGCACAGCATGTGGAACGCTGCTTCTCCAGCCTCAGTGGGCCCATGCATCACCTGGGGACCTTGATAAACGTGGCCTCTGATTCTGTGGGTCTTGGGAGGGGTCCAGAATTCTGCAGCCTTGAGGGAAGCTGGAGTGAGAATGGAGGTGGAGGAGAGGAGAGCAGATGAGAGGACGTGGTAGGACAAGCCACCCTGCACTTCCCTTGACACAGGACAGCGAGTGCCTAGAGCTATTTACAACCAGCATGGTAGTTGAGGGTCCTGGTAAAAGAAGCTGCTTTTGGAAATTGGGGTGTTATCTTCTGGAGGATACAATGAATAGATTTGAAAGGTGTGAAATACGTGGTAAAAATATTTCCATCGAGAATTGTTAAATTAAAAACAAAATGTGGGAGCTGCAGGTAGTAAGCATCTGTTAGAGAGGAAAAAAGAAAAAGTCTGCAGAGTTCCTGGGGGATTGGGTAAATAAAGCATTATCTAAATTCGAAGATATGCTTAGCCTTTTGTGTTCTGCTGTGGGGAGATCAAATTCCCCCAAACACACATGTTCCTCTTTCCTGCACCGACTGATGCCGCCGGCCCTGCCTCCATGGACCCATCCAGCACTCGGGGACATGTGGGTTCCGAATCAGTAGAGTTTCCGAATAGAGGCAACTATTTAGTGAATGTCTGGTAATGGAGCCGGAGCCAAGATTTTTCAGAGAATAAGTTGTTTGAGCTTTTAGGGAATGGGGACGGAGTTAGGATGATGCAAGAGCTTGTTTTGCGGCTTTGGTTTGGAGGATTTGCCGGGCAGAAGTTTCTCCATGAGGCCATGCTTTCCCATCCGTCCTGGCTTACACAGAAACAGTGGTATTTGTTCCGCACATTGGGGTAAGCTGGAGGGGATTCGGGGGTGTCTCCATGGGTACTGGTGAAGGAAGAATTATGTTTCATATTACACAGTTAAGACAATGAATTTGTGTACAACTTCCACAGAATCTTTTACAGTTTTTTAAAAAGAGAAACTTGATATTTCCTCCTTGAATATTCTTTTCTTAAATAAAAAATGCCAGGTTTTATGCATGAAATGGTTGCTTGGAATTTTTGGGCAAGATTCTCAACAATCGTTTCCTAAAACTCTTTGTAGTTACCACCGACAATATCCCTGACTCGCAAGGTTGGGAATAAAAATTCCAAAACCATGTAGCGATTGAACACCGCTCTTCCTTCTCTTTCATTGAGAAGTGTCAGGTTGAACATACCTTGATAATGCAACTGGATTTTAAATTCAATGCAATTTCTATGTCAACTAATATGGAATGCTGGGGAAGCTCTCCTTTGCTGAGGCGGCCTGCAAACATGGAACTGTCACCCTGCAGCTACAGGGACATCACAAAAGGGACGATCAGCCACAGCCTGTGGGAAGCGCCCGATTTTGAGACCTGCCACTAATGGTACACCTCCGGGGAGTCCCAGCACACCGCCCAGCCCTTGGCCCGCAGTGCAGACGCCACTCCTCGGTGCCTGCCCTTTGAGCAGAGCTGCCCGGCTGGTGCCGGGGAGGAGGTCGCAGCTGTGCCAACGGGTTGCTGAAGGACTTGGGCTTCTGATGTGCACAGGAGGAAGACACCCAGCGTGGAGAGGACCCCCTTCCTCTGGATGTTTTAAAACACACAAGCCTTGGTCTCACCCCCAGAGATTCTTCCTTCATCAGTCTGCATGCAGCCCGGGTATCAGAATTTCTGAGAACATGCCGGGTGACTGTGACAAGCACAGTGTGGGGGCCACTCTGAAACTTTCTGGGCTATAGGGCTGTGCATTTTCAACTCTGCTTGGCAGTGCCCAGTGGTGTTACAAAGTGGCTGTACCCATGGACCTCCCACAAGCAGTTCCTGGGCATTGCTCCCAGCCATGCTTTGGGTTTCATCCACCAGGGTGTGTGAAATGGTCTCTCGTGGTGACTTTAACTTGCATTGTCTTGTCTACTGACGACATTGAGCTTATTTTCAGATGTCCATTGACCTTTCTTGTCTTCTGTGAAATACCTGTTCAGGTCTTTTGCTCATTTTTTATTAGGTAGTTTGCCTCTTCCTTATTGATTTGTAGGTACTCTTTTATTCTGGACATCAACCTCTGGTCAGTCGAGTGTGTTACAAGCGTCTGTTCCCAGGCTGTGCCTGTCTCATCTACATCATGTGGTATCTCAGTGAATAAGCATTCCTAGTTGTAATGGAGTTGAATTTATTCATGGCTTTTAAAAAAATAGTTTGATCTTTTATTATCTTTATAAAATTATTTCCTCCTCTGAGGCCACAATAATACTTATATGCTTTTTTCCTAAAAAAAAATTAAAGTTTGACCTTTTATGTTTAAATTCTTATTTCTGTCTATGATTGATTTGGGTGTATGAAGGTCAGGAGATAGAGACCCGTTTTCATTTTTTTCCCAGGGGGGTGGTGGCCAACTGCACCAGCATCATTACGAATTTATTAATTCTTCCTTCCCTGACCTGTAATAGCCCGTCTCATGAGTCAAGTGACAGGCTCTTACATGTCAATCTCATAGCACACGAGACTGAAATTCGTTCTTCAGAGAAATGGAAATACTATCAGTTCTCACCTACGTAGCACCTTCCTCATCCTCATAATAGCCATGGGAAAAACTACTTTTCTCGACTTTTTCACAGATAGAGAAACGAGCTCCGAGAGGTTAAGTCACTTGTCCAAGGTCATACATCCAGGGTTCAGGTAGGCTGGCCCCAGAGTCTGTGCCTTGACTGCTGTGTACCTGCTGCCTCTAAATGGCCGCACATTCTGAACCTTTGTAGTGCTTCACTATTGATTATTAACCACTGATGTGACGACTGTATTGATAAGCTATATAGAGGTATAGATACACAAATTAAAACGCAGAAGACAGTTGGATGTTTCCTAAATGATACCCTTTTAAAACATACTCGTGGCTCAGTTGGTTGGTGCATCGTCCTGTAACCAAAGGGTTGTGGGCTTGATTCCTGGTCAGGGCACATGCCTGCGTTGTGGGTTCAGTCCCAGGTCAGAGCACATATGACCCCTGTCCTGGTGTGTAGGGGAGGCAGCCAGTCAACGTTTCTCTCGTGCATCAATGTTTCTCTCTCTAAAAGCAATAAAAAAATGTCCTCCGGTGAGGATTAAAAAAAATTAAAAAAAAATGCATAAAACACACTCTATTTTTTAGTATTCAAAAGAATCAAGAACTCCACAGAGGCCTTCAGGTCTCAGAGTCCCCCAGTGCGTGTAAACAGCCTGTCCCTCAGGCCGGTGGGTCACAGTGTCTACAACTGTGCTTCCGTGGGCCAAGTTCACCTTGAGCATTAGCGCTGCACCTCTCGGTTATTTTTGTAACCAGAAAAATATCATTTGTCTGTTTGTCTTGAAACAACTCCGAAGAGACCTAGGGCCTCTCAGTGCCGATGGGGGTGGAGATGCTTGGGGACCCAGTGGCACAGGGCAGGCGACACTGTGGTTCGAAGGCACCGTTGGGCTCAGATCAGGTCTCTGCTGCCAGGGGGGTTGGTAGGAGGCCTGCTGAAGTCAGAGCTCGAAGAACATCTGTCCCTCGCTCTTTCCTAAAGGCTGGTGGGTGGGAAGACAAGAGGGCTTTGTCTGTGGTGAGTGGGTTCTCCCGCAAACAAGTCGGCGGGCCACGTCAGCTGTTGGCAGCTCTAGTGACCTTACAGTTGAGCACAGACAGAACGGCCAAATGGCTCTAAAATAACTGTGTATTCTGACCTCTTCATCAACCCTCTTCTCAGCACTGTTTCCAGGGGAAAATGAGTGGAATGAGACTCAGGCTCTTGAGGCCCTCGTTTCCCTGAGAAGTGACCTGCCTGCCCCCACCCACCTTGTCAAGGCAAGCCGCGGTCTTCCCGACTCCAGCTGCACGTGTCCGACGTCCCCGTCAGCTCCGCGGCAGACCTGGTGCACAGATGTTGGGGTCCCAGCTCCCTTCTTGCTTTCACTGACACTAGTTGCCACCCGCACTGGTGGAGCGGGCGGGAGCTGCATATTTGGTGGTGCTCTGCACTCCCACCTCACAGAATGAGGAAGGAACACAAACAAGCCCATCCGGATTTCCAGCACGAACCAAAACGTGAAATGCCAAAGCTTTCTGGAAATCACCCTTCCTGAAGATGAGTTGTTAACAGCAAGCCTTTGCCTGACAAATAAAATGCTGTTTTACGTTGACATTCCTGAAGGCTGGGAGAAGATGCGTCTTTGTTTTTGCTTATTTTTCCACAAGGCTGAGAATTAATTTATTCCTTTATGTAGAGCGGAAAGGATCTTTAGAAGAAGAGATGGGGCTCGACTGTGGAATTAGTGCTGGAGAGTGGTTGTGGGGGGCGCGGATTCCTGCTCCCCACTAATGAGGGGGAGGTGGGTGGCTGTGGGCCTCCTCCTGGGTTTCCTTAGGTGGATGAACCTGATCCTTTTTGACTAAGGAAATTAATTAGGGGCTTAACTAAATATTTGATTTTCATATTTTTCTGATTATTTTACTTTAACAATATCCAAATCTTGCGTGTGAAAGAAACATGTGTTTTAAATTTAGAAAATATGAACACTGTGCATCTAGGTCCCTTCCATTCAGGAACCCGAGGGTGGGCCTGTGTAGGGACAAGCAGGCAGTCAATGTCAGGGTTAGCACAATAGTGCCAAGATAGCCTTTTTGTCCCCACTGGGGCTAGCTGAAGGAGTAGACGGAAGCTGGGATAGAGTGGCCTCGATGTGGCCATTCATAAAGACAGAGTTGGCAAAAGTAGTGGGTGCAGCCCAAGGGGCTCTCTCCACAGCACATGAGACCCCAGCATGGCCTGCGTGGCTCAGGAGAAACACGGACGCAGTGACGAGGGGGGAGGGCTCATGGCTTGAGACCCACCTGCCATAGAGCATGCTCCTCTCTCCAGGAGGATAGTCACGCAGCTCACCCGCTGTCTTGGGCATTCTGTCCCTTTCCTGAAAATGTGCGAAACCATTGACTTAATGGGGAACCGGAAGCCAGGAGAAGTAAAATAGATTGTTTCATGAAGTATCGCTTTCCCGGTGGCCAAGCCAAGTCCCAGGCCTGCTGTACTGTGGCCACCCACAGCGTGACACCACTGTACTTGTGCCTCATGTGGCCTTCGCATCATTTTGTTTGAGGCCTGCGGTGGTAGCCGGTGCCAGGGGAGGCCAAAAGAACACGAAATGCAGGAAATATTTCTCTAGTTAGTGGACTTTCGTCTAGACAGAAAGGACCAGGGAATACATCATTTAAAGACCAAGAACCAGAAACACGTCTAAAACCCATTTATTCCTCATCTACACAAGGCTGGCCTCAGACACCAGCTTCCATTTGCCTTGTTTCCTTTGTGGAGTTTTGCTCTACAATTCTTCCTCGTGAAGGAAAAGTGCTCAGTCCAGCGGCACTTAAAGCAAATTCGAACTATGTGAATTTGAAATCGTGTGACCCCAAAGTAGTAACAGGTCTCAATTGGTTATCCAAATTTGAAAAATCTATAAACCCCTCAAATTAAAAAAAAAAAATCCCACAATTTTAAAGCAGGGGTCACTGTGAATTGTTGGCTGTGCCCATGCCTGGGCCAAACGACAGCGTCACTTTCGCTGTTTTGTGTAGACCCCCCACCCCCCGTGTCTGTGGGACTTCGGGTTCTGTTGCACTGTTTGAATAGTCACTGCTGTGCAATCATTTCACACATTTTGTATCGTATAGCAACATCATCCACGGCGTCAAGTCATATTGCTGGTGCAAGTGCCAAAAGTGAGGGGTGGAAAATCTGGGTGAAAATCAGTAATTTTGCAGTGGAATTTACATAAAATGCCGTTACATAAGCCAAGCAACTGCTGAGATAGGCTGAGCAGTAAATGTAGGGAATTCCCAGGGGCAGGGATACGAGAGAAAATACCGAGAAAAGGGAAGAATAAATGTTAAAGAACAAACACGTGACATGTTTGTGGATCAACACATTTTGAGAGAATAGTCCCTCCACCTTGTCTTCGACTGTTTTTCCTTCAGAAAACTGAATTATGGAAGCTTTATATTATATGAGGTCTCATGACTGCATCCTTGCAAAAAAAATAAGAGAACCTTGAGTGTTGTCGGTCGAATGGTGTCCCCCAAAGATGCTGGAGTCCTAGTCCTCAGGACCTGTGAACAGACCTTATTTGAACACAGGATTGCACAGATGACCTCAAAATAAGATGAGGTCATCCGGAGGGCCCCTGACCCAGCACGACTGGTGTCCTTGTAAAGTGGGAATGTGGACACACAAATAGGTGCGTACACAAGGAGTGTGAAGTGGAGATGGGGAGAGCCGCATGTTCGAGCCAGGAACCCCGAGGTCACCAGAAGTTGGAGAGGGGCCTGGGACAGACGGTCCCTCAAAGTCCACAGAGGGCAGTGGCCCTGCTGACACCTGGATTCAGACTTGTAGCCTCCAGAACTGTGAGATGATACATTTCTGTGGTCTAAGCCCCCAGGCTGGTGGCACTTCGTGATGGCAGCCTTTGTGAACTGAGCCATTTTTGAGAAGGGTTCAAAGGTTCCCAATGTTTTGGCTGGCAGAGGACCCTGAGGAATGTCCCTTTGTGGGGGGGGGGATGCCTGCCCAGTACCCATCCTGAGGGAAGAGCCTTTGCTCTCTGTCACTTGGCGGCAGGGTGGCTAGTGCATTAGATGCACTTCTAAGAGACTGGGCGACTTATGGTGGGAAGTGTGGCCTTCGATCGGGGTGCCAAGGGGGAGCTTGGAGCATTGCCCAATGACCAGGCACCCTTCCCAGGGCCTGGCTCCCGCTTGTCACAGAACCAGGGTGCCCAGGTGGGAACACCAGGAAGGTTGCAGTTTGCCTACAGAGGTCAGAGGCAGCATTAATAAGCTGTGTTTTCATCAGGACCCAGGTGTTCCCGGCTGCAGATGAGCAGGGCCAGACAGGGAGGGGAGGGTGGAGCTGAGCTTGTAAAAGGCAGGAGTTGTGCTGAGGCGGTGCAGGGGTGCAGTGAGAGGAGCCATAGTTCCAGGTGCTGCATGGAGACAGCATGCCAGGGGGGACAGGGTTGGGGCTCAGGTGAGCCAACCCTAGACTGGCGGGGGCAGCAGCAGAGTCCCCCAGTGTGCTTGGCCCAAGGAAACTGGCAGTGCCTCCCAGGTGGAAGGGAGGGACTGAGGCACCGGGAGCTCTCTGCCCCAGGCAAGCTTGGAGTCACTTGGAAGCAAGTTGGGTCCTTGGGGCAATGCACATTTCATAGGCAGGCTGGTTCATGGTTCTGGAGACAAAAACCAAGTGGCAGTCACGCTGCTGTGGTTTCTGAAGGAAAAGTGTCTAGCGAGAGCTCTGCAGACAGAATACTAAACGGGGACAATCAAGGAGGTTGAGACGCAACCACACGCGGAGCCGTGGTGACCCAGCGGGCGCCACATGTTTGCTTCCTTTTCTCCTCTGGTGCTCGTCCCTCCCTCAGTCATTATGGGAACAGACACCAAGGCAGCAGAAAAGGTGGCGGGGCTCAGGGACTGTGTGTCTGTGGGGCAGGGGGTAATGACAGCGATCGCAGAGACAGCCGGGGGAATCACAGTCGCGGTGCTGCCTGAGGGCTTGCACGTGGCAGGCTCTGCACCAGCTATGCTGATTGTCACTGCCGTCATGCGGGGAGGTGACTGTCATCCCGTCCCATAGATGGTGTCTTGCAGATTGTAAATAAATGCTCTGTCTCACAGATGGCAAGCAGACGGTAGTAATGCATGGCACTGTAGGGTGACATACAGGAAACAGAATACAGGGGCCTGGGTTTTCCTTATCAGACTGTTCTCAGGAAACTGGAGGTTTGAGGCGGCTGTGACTGGGTTGGGGCAGAGCTGAAGGGACGGCTTGCTCTGCTTCTAGTGAGGTCTCAGGGTGGACATGTGGCTGTGGAAGGAAATGAGAAGCGCAGATTGAGAAAGCACATTTCGGGGTCACAGCAGGGGGTCACCTCAAGATGCCTTTCAGATTCCTGGGTAGGTGCAGGGAATACACAGCAGTAGGGAAAGGGAGGGCAGGGCAAGTTCACTGTCAGGTTCACTTGTTCTTACTGTGCATTGCTGTCCCTGTAGCTTGACATTCTGAGGCCATAGAGGTGAAATTTCAGAAATGACCCCTTTGCTCATTATTTATGGCAAATGGGAGAGGAAGGTTTCCTTACCAGACACTGTTACAGGGAGGTCACTGGCTTCCAAGTTCCTCCTTTGCTCCTTTCATCAGAGGCTAAAAGCTCATGGAGTTCAGCCTGTTTGCGAGTGAAGTTGTTAGCGGCAACTTGGGTGATAAAGGGGAGGGGTCTGCCCTGAGAGTATGCCCCCCAAGTGGCCGCGAGTCTTTGGTGCCAACGGACCAGTGATGAATGTGTGAGCTGGCAGCTGAGCTGGAGAGCCTAAAGAACCTGGACAAGGGCAAGGCAAATCTGAGGGGGGTCTGGGGGGCCGTGTGAGGGTCAAGGTGGTGCAGATGCGTGTGAGGCCCCGGGGAACCAGGCAGGGGCTGCTTGCTTGGGACTACAGAGATGGTCTTGTTGGGGGGAGATGCTGAAGGGCAGGGGGGTGGACAGGAATGGAGAAGATCGCCCCGACTGTTCTCTGGCCAGAGTCACTCACGGCCACCACTACTCCTATAGGCCATGGTGTCAGTTTTCCGTGGCTGCTGTCATAGTGACCTCAGACTCGGGGGCTAACAACTAGAAATTCTCTTGCAGACCTGGGGCCAGAGGAGGGGAATGGGGGGTGGGGGTTCTTCATAGCCTCCTGCAGCTGCTGGTGGCCAGAGCCTGGCCTAAGGACTGTGTCCCTGCAGTGTCTGCCTCCTCTTCGTGTGTCTTCTGTCTCTTGTAAGGACACTTGTCACTGGATCTGGGGCCTCCCTGAGTAATCCAGGATGATCTTATCTCAGTATTTTTAATTTAATTACTTCGACAAAGACCCTTTTTTGAAGCAAAGCAACATTCACAGGGTCTGGTGTTAGGAAATGGACACATTTTGGGGGGGATCACCCTTCAATCCATGACAGGTGCCCACAGAATCAGGGAAGTGTGAGGACCTATATCTTTGTTGTTTAAAAAAAAAAAGTTTTTTGTTTTTTTGTTTTTTTTTGTCTCCGTATCACATATATTGGCTGGACTTGAGTGTGTGGGTGGTATTTAGTGGCAAGGGAAGCCAAGGTTCAGGGCATCTCTTAGCCAAGGCTGGCCTCTTGGGTGGTTGGTCTCTCTGTGACTTGGCCCCTCCTGGGCCCCCCACTCTTGTCCTGTGCTGCAGCCCCCCGCCTGTGACCTGCTCCCTATGGTGGGTACGTTACACTCAGCCATTAGAAACCCAAGAGAAGGCAGGGACCATCTAATTCACATGGTTTGTAAGTGTCTAGCAGGACTTTAACCGACGCTACCCTAGACACGTGATGGAAATTAGTTATCTAGTGTGACTCCAGTGCAGGTAGCGCCTCCGACTTCCCGGCCAGTCCTCCGAGCTCCCACTGCCATGGGTGAGACTTAGCCTGTGCAGTAGGACCCCTCTGCTCTCTCTGACCCCACAGAAGCTTCATTTTCTGAGTGAGGACACAGAGGCCCAGGGAGGAGTCTCTCCTGGTGGTGTCCCAAAGCACTTCCCGTCTCCAAACAAATCAGATTAACCACCCCTAGCTTTCCAAATTAGGACTTTTTTTTTCTCACCTTCACACCATCTAGGTGTTGCCCTGATTTTCCTTTTATTTTTTAACAGCTCCCTACCGCACACGGACAGACGGGGCCTGTCACCCTAGTAACGTGACTTACAATGTACTGTACACCCATTCGGGGCGGCAGCTTTCAGGCACCATCTGCCAGCTCATATAAAACAAAATTTATATTGAATGGGATTTTAGAAAAATCATCACGGCCTAAATTGAACATCGTTTGTTGGGAAACAAAGCATATGTTGGAAATTGGGTTTCTGATTCTTGGCGTGGGGCCATTTGCATTCCGGGGGAGGAGGGGAGCCCGCTCTGGGACTCTCTGTGGCCCTGCCACCGTTTCCCGGGGCAGCTCCCATCTGGTGGCCGGGTGGCTGAGATGCTGGCCTCCTCGGAAATGCGAGTGTGCCCTGGTTAGACCTGTTGTTAGAAAATAACGATCCTGAAACATGACATTTGACTCTGCTTTTCCCGTCATTCTTTGGGTTGTTAAAATTTTGGGGGAAAAGTTGGCAGCGTCAGCTCAAGCAAAGGTTGAGAGGACAAGAGCGAATATTTTGAGTTTGGGGAGAAATAAAGAAATAAGCCTATTGTCAATCTGTAGCTTGGTCTATTCCACAGGTGGCAAATACAAGGCCCACGGGCCGATTCCGGCCCTCCACCTTGTTTTATCTGGCCCGGGCACCTTGTTTCTACCCGGCGGCAGTGCCGAGCTCACACGTAACTGTTAAGGAGTGGTTCCATCTATACAGTCCTAATATTACATTCAGCCCTTTGCAGGCAACTGCGAGGCTGTTGTGGCCCCTGGTGAAAATGGGTTTGACACCCCTGGTCTATTCGCTCCTAAGGGACTTGCCTATTTGACACAATGGGGTAAAGAGACATTGAGGGGGGTGGGAGGAAAAGGGGGACTGCAATATTCAGGGACCAGGAGGCCACATACAGCACTGTGTTGAACCCATGGGACAAGCTTCTCAGATATCTGTTGGTGCGTTTTCAGAGCAGGGAACCGGGCCGAGAAAGTCTGTTGTCTGTCCGAGGTCAGCCAGGAAAAATGCCAAGTGAAATCATCGATGTCCACTGTCGCCTCCCAGTGGACCCAGAAACCCCAGGAGGGTCCATAATATTTTCTGGGGCTGTTTTTCTTCTTGAATATGACATTTCCCAAGGCAAAACTCTGCAAGGAAATTAGCCGGGAGCCATCCTTGCAGAAAGGAGCAGAAGACCACGTTTGGGGCTGAGCACTCAGGTGGAGGGCAGGCTGTGAGGACCAGGTGCCTGTGCGATAGACCCTATTCCCTTCCCTCCAGACTGCAGCTCAGCGAGTGCCTCACCTTGGAGTCCCGCCGCCAGCCTGAATCTTGCAAACTTTACCAGCCGTGTTAGGTGCATTTTGATTCTATTTTGAGTGGCCGTTAGAGCCACTATACTAGGTGCTTGGCTGTATCTTAGATGAAGCATCTTATTTAACCCTCACAATAGCGCAGGGTGGATGGGGCAGGTGTGGCCATTCCCATTCTACAGACTAGGAAACAGAGGCTGAGGCTTACCTGGTTTGCTGCGCTCCCAGTCCTAGGGCAGAGTGGGATCTGGCTGCAGGGCTGTCCGTCCCTAGCCTGTTTTAGGTGACAGCCTCGCTTTGAAACTCTTCCAAGGACAGGAGGAGTGGCTGCACTTTGTTCCTCAGCCTGCCCTTCTCTGGGGAGGATTCTGTCATCAATAGGCTCCTCTCCTGGTTCCCTGCTGCCTTTGTCTCTTCTGTAACACAGTCCTGACTCATTCCCTTTTGGTTTGGATTTCAACGATTGAAACCTAATCCCTGATCCTGTTAGCTGAGAAAGCGTCAAACGCTAATCCACTGTTTTGAAAGGAGACTGGGAAAGGCGAGAAGACTTAAAGACTCAGCTCATTCTCTAGTAACAGGAACTGAAGCAAGCCGATGAGGAAGACAGTTTTGAGAGGAAAGATCTCGGAGCTTCAGAACAAGTAGAGAAAAAGTGGGATGCACGAACCTGCAGCACCGGCAACACCTGGCGGCTTGTCAGAAATGCAGAATGTGGGGTATGCACTTCCTTACCACCCCCCGCTGAGGGGGTGCGTTACAGTTCATGAAGCAGTGGTCTAAGCCATACCTGACTTCTTTGTCTAAGCTCAGGCAATGGACTGAGCTCCGGGAGGGCACGAAATGTGGACTCCAACCTTTTTCTGGTGACCAAATGGGAGGGAACTTCAGGCAAAAGCAGTCAGACCTGGGCTTTCAGAGCAGGCCTCTTGTTGGGAAAGACAGTCAATGGATTGGAAACCGAGTAAATGGGCCAACCTCAAGGTGTTGTGGCTGAGTTAGCAAAACCCCACCAGGTCCAACTCCACCCAGAGCGTTTTAGCTTTACCTAAGCAATATCGAGTTTCTTCTCCACGAGGGCAAAGGTAAAATAGCCAGCGTGTTATTAGCAGTGGGCAAGTTGGCCTGATCCCCTTTCCGCTGGGAACCAGTGTGGCCATTTCTCTCCCGGCTCCGTTCATGAATTAACTGTTGCCCCTGAAACTGAAATTGGAAGCGTTTCCCTGAGCAAAAGCAATTTCATTCCCCTCGGATTTCTTTTCTAAGTGCAGGGTAGCTCGGAGCTCAGTGCTGCCCTGCTCGGCAGAAATGCTCCCTGCTGGCCTGTCCCTCTTGACAACGTCATCTCACAGATAAATTGCAGCCCAGGAAATCAGAGGAAAATGCAACCCCAGGGGAACTTGGCATTTTCTCAGCTTAATACATTGAGTTTTTGGCAAGTCTTCCAAACTTTACGTGTTTAAAATGTTTCCTTAGTATATCATGATTTAACTTGCCTTCTCCCCAGGTTGCCGAGTGCAGGTTAATGAGATGAAGCAGATGCTTAGACTCCTGTGGGGGGAGTAGCCTGTAAATATATCTCACACAGACTGGGCACGGGTGAGATTTTTAAAGAAAGGATGCATCATTACCACCGCCCCGATCTGCACGAACCTTGCTGCTCTCAGGCTGGCCTGTTTATGGTGGTGGCCACCAGAGGCGTGAGGGCCTGGGGGGCTCTGTCACCAGCACAGCTGACCTTCTCCATCTCCTGCTGCACACCTTGAGATGCACCCCCACTGCCTTCAGAATTACATCTCACAACTTTCATTTCTGCATTCTGATCTCTGCTCACTTCTTCAAGCTCAATTTTTATCACTTCCCGTCTTGCCTTTGCTGTAAGGTCATTTTCTATTTTCTAACACACTAGGCTCCTCTCCCTCCCTCCCTCCCTCTCCCCACTCTCTCTCTCTCCAGGGCACTTGAAAAAATAATGACACTTGCTGCTCTTTTTGCTCAGAATACTCTTTTTCTCTCATCTCCCCACATCATATCACCTGGCCAAGGCCTCCTGGTCCCTGAGGTCTCAGCTGCCTGCTCAGGGAAGCCTGTCCTGAGCCTGGGCCCTGAGGGTCTCCCATGGTCCCACTGAGTCTTGTGTTCGAGCCCTTTCTAGTCACTCCCTGCTGTTTCATCTTTCTCTCCCATCAGACCTGCGGTTCTCAGCCTTGGTTGCACATTTAGCATCAGCTGGGGACATCTGAAAACTCCAGATACCCAGATCATACCCCAGGCCAACGAGATCCTAGCCTCCGGTGGGGGGGGGGGGGGGTGTGGATTCAGGTGTCAGTAATTTTAGCAAAGTCTGCTGGTGATTCCAGGGTACAGGGCGGTTTGAGAACCATGGTACCAGGCTAAGAAGTCCTGAGAGCAGGGTCCATCAGAGCAATGACCGTCACGCCTGGTACATGACTAGCATGGGATGGAGTTTGTTAAATGCATGAGGGAATGAGGTGCTGGGGCCTCAGCTTTGCAGACCCTGGACTCTGGTTCCCAGGTCACTATTGGAGGGCCTGGCTCTTAGATATCCGGGACCCTGAGAATTATCCTAAATGGAAATCAACGAATTCCATTTTTAGGAAATGTGACCAAGTTCACCAGATTCTTTAATCACCCTTCCTCTCGGACTCCCTGCTCATTCTTTTCCCAGTGAGAAGCCCCTCCTTAGAAAGCCGCAGGAAGATGAGATAAGAAACAGCAGCGGGCTGAAGGTCTCACAGGAAGTGTTTGTTTGGCTGTGACGCCTGATACACGTCAACTTTCTGCTGAACGACCCCATGGACTGGATGTTCTTGGCATTTCAGATCATTTATCTGAAAGGGCTTTGGAAACCATAAAGCAACATTGTTGTTATAACTGCATTTCATTCCCAGAACAGATTGGTTGTCGAGATAATAGGGATGTAATGGGAAAAGGTGCAGTTGGTGCCTCCGTGGGGAGCGTGTGCCGGAATGTCCTGAGGAAGGGCGGTGGGCAGGCGGGGTGGGGGGACCCAGGAACTCAGGGAAAGCGTTGGCCGCTTGTTCTCCCTGGATTGTGAGAGCTCCGAGAGGAAGGAGGTTATCCTGCTTCATCTGCATTTCCGCAATTGCCTGACACAATTCCTGGCTCCAGTCACTCTGTCAATTATCAAGATTAACAAATTATGTTAATTAGGATCCTTTGACTTCCAGGTATTAGAATACCAGCTTAGTCATCTAAGCGTAAAGCGATTTATGGGAGGGGTCAGGAGAGTTCTGACCCCGGCACCTCAGGCCGCCTGGGTGACACTCACATCTGCTTCTCCTGTTTGTGTGGGGTTCCTTCTCCCCCCCTGCAGGTGGGCTTGGGACCTGCGGAGGGCTCTGGACTCGCATTCTCCCAATCTTACCTCCTGAGAGCAAAGGGCTGTCTTTTGAGTTACCGGTGGGAGGAACTGTGGTTGTGAAGGATGGAGAGGGTGCCAGCCCTGAGGCAGGGGGCGGGGGTGCACCTATAGAATCTCCAGAAAGCAGATGCTCTTCTCGGAACAGTACCTCTTGCTGGCGTGTCATTACAGGAGACCCCTGCCTCCACCAGCTGTGTCCCAGTGACAGGAAGTGGGTTGGAATCACAGGCGGTGGCGGCTTGTCATAGATTTTTTCAGAAATGTACAAGAAGGTCGGTGCCCCTTGCAGGGCAACGATGGGAGAGTTTAACGTTCGCAAACCCTGGGCTAAAAACCCATTTGTTTAGAAGTCATGCTCACTTGCTTTTGTGATTTCCATCAAAATTAGGATGACGTTCATCCCACAGTGTCCCAAGCCTGATAAGAGAATATTATGACCATGATTTTTGTCCTGAATGAAATAACAAGAATAGGGGTGCCTACCCTGCCCCAGAAAGGGACACGTGGGTTACCTGCCGAGTTCTGGCTGCTATGAGGGCCACTGCCCACTGGGGTGCCCTGCCCATATGGGGCTTGAAGGCTCTGGGGCTGACGAAGCCCCCGCTTTCTGCAAGTGCAGGTGCTGGTTAAACACTGGCTGGTGTTTCACGTAATGGGGGATGGGAGAGTGAGACCCCTGAACAAGCTTCTGTTTCTCACTGTTTAAAGATCCTGTGGCATTGTGAGCAAAAGACTCCAAGGTGGCCTTGCCCAGAACACAGAGGCTTCCACCAGTCATGTTTCCAAGGTTTTTCCTGATGGCCCAAAGCTGCAGAAGAAGGCAGAGAGTGCACCGGCTTCCCGCAGGGTGGAGAACGGGAACAGGCTTCTCTGACGAGACACTTGTTGAGGGAGTTGGGGTAGCAGAGGAAGTAATGACGGGGATGGGATGATGTCCCTGAAGGTTTCCACTTGCCCGTGAAGGTTGGGGCTGGCCAGAGTGATGTGCGGGACAGAGGTCGCTGAATCTTGCTCCTGTGAAGCTGACAGAACAGCGGCATGGGGACTGTGCACAGAAAGTCCAGGGACAGGGTAGATCCAGAACAGGGTCAGAACCCTGGCACAGGGAGAACCACGTGAGGCCCTGAAGAAGAGCTGAGATCTGGGTCAGAAGGGACTGACCAGGGCTTTCGGGGGAGGGCTGAGTCCAAAACCCACTCATGGCTGGGCAGGTCCCTGGGCTGGGAGAATGGGGTGCAGGTGGACTTCTCTGCATTGTCTCAATTCTTCATTCCTGGGCCAGTGACCTAGGAAAATGCAATGACAGTGACATTCTTATAGCTCACCATTGAAAGGCAGGCAAAGGACTGTTTTTATTTTTATTTTTTGCAGCAGACTTTGCAGACAAAGTTCCCATACAAACAGCTACCGTATGCCACATTTTAAATAGAGTTCTTTGGTGAAGTTACTGTTTAAAGTAGCAAGGATTTTAAAAATCACTTTTTAACAAAGATTTTACGTATTTATTTTTAGAGAGGGGAAGGGAGGGAGAACGAGAGGGAGAACGAGAGGAAGAGAAATATCAACGTGTGGTGGTTGCCTCTTGCATGCCCCCTACTGGGGACCCAGCCGCAACCCAGGCATGTTCCCTGACTGGGAATTGAACCACAATCCTTTGGTTCACAGGCTGGTGCTCAATCCACTGAGCCACACCAGCCAGGGCTCTAAAAATCACTCTTTAACTTCAACACTGTACCCAAGCTTCTGCACCCTGCCGGCATAATTGCTCTCAGGGGACAAAGGACTGTTGATATACTGAGGGAATTCATAGATCCATGGCTCTCTAGCGCTCAGCGCCCCCCGCCCCTGCCACCGCATACAGACACTGGGACACAGGGGCAGGACAGTGAGAGAACAGGGTGGTTCTGCTTGAGAGGGGTTGGATTCAGAGTCTGTGTGGGCACAGAGGGGGGAGAGGGAAGAGAATCAGCTGAGCAGAGTGACGGGAGGCCAGGCCTTGGGGACAGGAGGTGACCTGCAGCAGAAAGCCTTCTGCTGGCCTTCCTGGTGTAAGGACTGGCCCGGGAACTAGTAGAAATGGCCACGGCCACCCTCCAGCGGTGGCGGTTTATTGACAATAGTACTGCAGTGATAAGACGCGAACATGCAGTACTCATTGTAAAACTATAAAGGCAAATAGTGTTTATAAGTTTTGCTTTAAAAATATTCAATTTTTACTCATGTTCTTTGATTTTCTGTAACAAAAGCCTGCCCTCAGCCATTGCCCCATAATCTTTGGTTGCAGCGATGGCACATCCCCGCCTTGGGGGGCAGGCATTGTGGGAGTCAGGGAAGGGGCTGTATCCCCTGTCTGGGTCGGTGTGGGGTGCAGGGAGGGAGCCCCAGCAAACCCGCAGGAATGCAGGGAGGGGACCCATGTCCCTCCCACTGAGCAAAGGCCCTGATGATGCACTCTTTTCTTGCTTTTTTTTTTTGTTAAAAAGAATAGCACCCTGACTCCTGCGTGTGCCCACAGAGAGTCAACAGTCGTAAACATTCAGCCACATTTGCTTCATTTCTCTGTGTCTGCGTATGTATTTAATTTCCATGACCAACCTTGTTTCCTGTGGAATCCATGGCCTGGTGTTTGCAGGACATCAGGGCACTTGAGCTCTATGGACCTTAAGCATGTGTTTTCTGAATATAAGTCACTGTTGGTTAAATATTCCAAGGAAAGATCAGCTGTAAAAGCCAGGGAACTCAGAGATCATGGGGTGGGGGGCTGGCACGTGAGGTTCAAAGCAGGGAGCAGGGGAAGGCTCCCACCCACTCTCAGGAAGTCTGGCCCCATGCAGGGGAACTGACAGAGAGAGAGAACCCTGTCACCCGTCCCGTGCCCACTTGCAGCAGCTTTACTTTGTCACATGACTCTGGCTTCCCTCACGGACCCAGCCTGGTCACGGGAGCACCCCAACTTCCCTCTCTCTCCCCTCCTCTGCCTCTCCCTTTCACTCTCCCTACAAATCTTGTTCTGTGTTCTCTTGAGTCTGTTTCTTACCCTGTGAAACATGTCCTTGTCACTGACATTCCAGGCTGGGTCTCACAGGGGCCCAGAGAGCTGAGCTGACGTGTTTTGGCAGAAGGAAGAGGGGTGACCACAGAGGGAGGACAGAGGGAGTGCTGCTTTGGAGGAAAGATGTTCTTGATGCGATTCAGCCCAGAGCAGCCCTGGGCACTGGGCGGGTGAAGGCTGTCTTGCACCAGCCTTGGCGGTCAGTCTGTCTGTCTGTAAGCTGGCACCGGCAGCTTCTCTGTATCCATCTCTATGCCATCTATCTCTATTTATGCCTCTAACTATTTCTTTCCCTCCCTGTGTCTATTTCTTTCTCCGTCTTTCTTTCTGGCTCTCTCTGACCTTTTTCTCTCTCTGTCTGTCCCACCTGCCTTCTCTCTTGACCTTTTTCCCTTCCTCACATTCAAATGATGCTGAACTTGGTGAAGCCTGTTGAAGCCGAGCCTGGATGTGCCACTGAGCAGCATTGGCTCTTCCGCTGGGGAGGCTTGTGTCCAGAGAGCATCTGAGAAGCACTGCGGGGCCTTTTGCAGGGAGGTCGCCTGTGGCTGGGAAGAGCCACGTTGACAATAATGGGCCAGGAAAATGACATAAGGCACTTCATATGCAGATGATGGTCCCCCCTTGTGTTTGAGCCCTCATGGGATAAACGGGCAGGTGCCTTCTTTGTCCCACTGCTCTCTGTGTCCATGTGGCCTTCTCAGGAGGGTGGAAGCTCCTCTGTCTGTTAACAAGTGAAGGAAGAAACCTTTTCTCTAGAGTCCTGCCAAGCATGTCTGCTAGCCATGAACCTGGGGGGTCTGCTGGAGCCGCGGTTTCAGTGGGTGTGAGGACCTTTTAGCCGGGACAGTGGAAATCCCAATGGCATCTAAGCAGGTGCATTGCCCTGGCCACCACGGAGCCCCTGGCATGTGCTCACTCCAGCCCCTGGCTCAGCGCAACCATCTTAGACCACTGGTTATTGTGGAACCAGGTACGGGGCCAGGGGCACAGCTGATGAGGTGAGGTGTCTGACCCTAAATCATGGGGACTTTTTCCGTCCAGCCTCATTTCACCCTCCCAATTAGGCCCAATATAAACACATCATCTGGTTGGGCAGCACACTTCTCAATCAGGTACCAGGAGCCCCAGGAGCCCCAGGAGTCCCTTTGGACGGCCATGCTGGCTTTGCAGCCTTCGAACTCTGTGTTAGAACCTGCAACTGTGGTGGTGTTCCTAGCTTCCAGGAGAAACCTCAAGGGGGAACGCTTTGTTAAGCCAAATTATTCATGTTAGCTGAAAACAAAGTTACAGACCCACCCATTTAAAATTCAGTGTAATCGGTATTTACTGGGAACCGGTGCTGGGTCTCCAGGGAGATGCACAGAGGACGAGGACGACCTGAGACAGGAGACAGCGACAGAAGTACAGAGAGAAGTACAGGCGAGAATTGGGAAGGGAAGTGGGAAGCCTGCCGGGAGCAGGTGGGAAGATACGAGATGTGAGCAGGGACATGAGGAATGTGAGGGACACCCGTGGGTGGGACAAACAGGGAGGCCAAGGGGAAGTCCAGAGAGAGACCGACAACGAGAAATGCTGCCGCAAGGGCCGTTCCGGGAAGAGGGAAGAGGAAGTCACGTTAGACCAGTGGCTGGAGCTGAGAGGCCGGAGGCTGCGAGAGCCCCCTGGGACTCGGGTGTTTGTTTCCCTTCTGTCAGGGGGACCATGGAAGCGTCCACTGCTTTGTGAAATCAGCACAGACTGAGCTTCTGCAGCAGGTGACTGTTAGAAATGGAGATTTTGGTGCATGCTTAGAGTTTAGTGGACAATGCGGGGTTTTGAGGTCAGAAGCTCAGGTTCAAATCCCAAATCCTGTACAACCGAAGAGAAATAAATAAAACGGCCCTGAGAATGGAGCTGCTCCTCCCATCCTTCTCTCTTTCCTTCCTTCCTCCCTTCCTTCCCTTCTTCCCTGCTTCTTTCCCTTCTTCCTTCTTCCCTCCCTCCCTCTCTCCCCTTCTTCCTTTCTTTTTCTCTTTCTCTCTTTTTCTTCTTCTCCCCCTGCTGGGACATCAGAATCTGGACTCCAAGTGCTGGAGGAAATGTCCTATTGAAGAGTCTCACCTGTGTCAGCTGTGCTGTCTCCCCCAGGCTCCTGAACATGTCTTCAACACCAACCCACATGCTTAACACTTGGCTGATTCCCTGCTAAGAATCCATTCATGGAAAGTCACCCCCTGGCAGGAGGGTCCCTGGACTCTAGCCTCTGTTTCCTTCCCACCCGACAGGATCCCCTGGCTGCCTCTACTCTGTTTTCTCTTCATTAAAGTGATTTCCTCCGCTATGAGGCAGACCTGTTCCTCCTGGGCCCCAAAACTAGCTGCAGTTGTACCCAGTCATCGGGGTGAGCAAATCAAGGGTCCCCACCCCTGCCCAGTGACCCTGTAGAGCAGCAATGGTCAACCTTGTTTATTAGCTCACGGCACCCAGACACTCATTCCTAAAATTCTGCAGCACGCCAGAAAATATATTTCTTGACAATCTGACAAAAAAAAAAGGTATAATTTTGATTCATTCACACCAGACAGCTATTGTTGTGCTTGGCTGCCTTCGTTTTTTAATTGGACCATCTGAGGGAAAAGAGGTCAGGCCCCTGACTTGAGTAGTCAGGTGTTGCGTGCTTTCAATATTCCTGCGGCGCCCCGGTTGAGCGTGGTTGAACGAGTGGCATCTTCTGATACTTGAGCGCCTTTTGAAAGGTATCAAACATCGCCTGCATGGGGCACGATAATTCAGGCCCTTAGGAAGGCGATTCTCAGCCGAGCGGGCAGAGCTAGCCCTTACTCTGACTGATGAGAGCCACGACCCTGTAATGACAGCATTTCTATCCGAAAACCCGTGCAAATGTTTTGACGAAGACGCGCAGATCCTGCTGACTGCTGGGACTGGTGTGACTTTTAACCAGCTCGCCTAGTGGTCCAGTTCTGGGGGACTCTGGTCCAGTCCTTTCTTGCTTCATGATGGACAAATGTCCCCTCCTTGCTTTTCCGCAGCCCTTAGCCACTGCTTGTGACCTGGGACCGATTTGTCACACTGCAGCCCTCCCCTGCTCCTGCTGTTTGTGGTGGCCCTGACTACTGCACCCTCCTGCGGAGGCCAGGTGACAGGAGTGGGAGGATTCACTTCAGACCGGAAACGGGTCCCCTAACTGTGTCATTTCTTCACGGCACTGCTGAGTGACATCATTAAATACCACCCTGTTCCCACTGGAGTGGCTTCAACGTGACGGGGTACGAGCTGCAGGACCTTGATGTCGAGTCCCTGTTTACCCTTCTGTGACACGGTGGCGATACCGTAGATGCAGAGAGTTGCGGCGAGGATTAAATCCTCGCTCTCTACTGTGTCAATTGCTTGGAAACTAGTAAGGAATTAACATGTTTCTTTCCTACAATTTCCTACAAATTCCCCTTTCCCACAAATACTAAGTTATTGCACTATTGATCACAATACGCACCTAGGAAATGGAAGAATCAGGATAATAAACTAATATTTGTCAATTGTGTAGCTCACATTACTATAGAAATCAAAATAAAAACTAGAAAAGAGGTGGGAGAGAAAGGAGCAGACCATAAGAATTTGAGGAAAAAAAATGAAATTACCCCTCCAATGGGATTCCAAATCAGAAATTATCAACTGGAGAACTGGACAGAGTAAAATAGTATACAGGCATTGTTTTTACTTTATTTAAAATTTTATTTTTAAAAGACTTTATTTTTTTAAGACTTTATTTTTTTAGAGTAGTTTTAGGTTCACAGAAAATTGAGAAGGTACAGAGATTTCACAATACCTCCTGCCCCCACACCTGCACAACCTCCCCCACCACCGACACTTTATGTTAGAGGGGTGCATTTGTTACAATTGGTGAACCCACATCCACACATCACTACCACCTAAAACCCATGGTTTACATTAGGGTTCCGTTTTCATGTCGTACACTCTGTGGGTTGGGACAAATGTATAATGGCACAGTTCTGCTACGGTGTTATCGTATTGGGAAGTTTCACTGCTCTAAAAATCCTCTGTGCTTCCCCTGTTCATCCCACCCCCCCCCCCAACCCCGGGCAACCACTGATCGCTTTGCTGTCCTCTCAGCTTGATCTCTTCCAGAATGTTTCGTAGTTGGGACCGTGCAGTGTGTAGCCTTCAGGTCAGCTTGTCTCACTTAGTGCTGTGCTCTGACGTTTCCTCCCCGTCTCTTCCTGGCCTGATAGCTCATTTCTTTTTAGCTCTGAACACTCTACGTCTGAAGGTCTGGATGGACCACCGTTTGTTACCCCTCACCTGCTGAAGGACGTCTTGGTTCCTTCCGCATTCCATCAATTATACATAAGGCCGCTTACACGTCCAAGTGCAGATGTTTGTGTGAAGGTGTTTTTAGCTCCTTTGGGTGGACACCGAGGAGCCCAGCTGCTGGACTGTGTGCTTAGAGTGTGTTCAGTTTTGTAAGAAATCGCCAAACTGCCTTCCAAACTGGCTGCGCCGTGCCGCACTCCCACCAGCGGCGAGGGAGAGTCCTCGTCGCTTCAGGCCCTCACCACGACAGAGCTTGGTGTTGTCAGAGCTCTGGGTCTGGCCCATTGGAATAGGTGTGTGGTGATGTCTCATTTTTGTTTTAATTTGCATTTCCCTGAGGACACGTTATGTGGAGCATTTTTTTATTCAGTTAATTTGCCATCTGTGTACCTTTTTCTGGTGCAGTGTCTGTCAGGGGCTTTGACCCCCCCTACACCTTTTTAAAAAAGAAAAAACTCAGTGGTTCGTATTCTTATTGTTGAGTTTTAAGAGTTCTGTGTGCACTTCGGATCACAGTCCGTTGTCAGATGCTCCTTTGAGAATACGCTTTCCCCCGTTTGTGGTTTGTCTCCTCCTCCTGACAGTATCTTTCACAAAGCAGAAGTTTTCAGTTTTGACAAAGTCCAGCTTATCCATTACTTCTTTCCTGGATCCTGCCTTTTGTGTTGTAAAGGCCTTGTTTTTTTACCGTGAACATAATTGGTTCTCTCTAAAGCGTGGTGGCTTACCCTGGCCCCTCGCACACTGGTGGCCCCGCTACGACCAGGACATGGGGTCTTCTATTCCCACCCAGGATCTGCTCCGTGAGCCTTTTCTGCAGTCCCAAATGAACTCCAGATTTCTCATCACATTTCAGAGATTAATTTCGACATTTTCTCCTAAAGTGATGGTGAGAAGAGAGCTCTGAGTGGGTGACTCCGAATTGAGTCTGGCACTTAGAAGCCAGGTGACCTTGCACAAGCGACTTACCTTTCTGCTACATTTTCCTGCAATTCTGTAAGACAATAGTTATCCCATTGTCTTGAAGTCATCAAGCACCTAGCGTGAACTCACTAATGGTTGAACCCAGGCCATCATCCCCAAGTACGATGCCTACCCTGACCACCTATATTTGCCAAAAGGGCAGTGTTTTTATTCCACTCATTCAGTTCATTCCCTGTCTCTAAGTTTTCCTGGGTGGACTCAAGCACCTCGTTTTATTAGTCTTTTCCTAATGTTTCTAATTAAAGTGAAAGGTGTGTGTGTGTGTGTGTGTGTGTGTGTGTGTGTGTGTGTGTGTGTGTGTGTGGCGGGGGACAGGTGCAAAGGGAGTTTATTTGTGAGCAATGGTGACCCAGGACAGAGGTGTCCAGGGAGCTCCGTGTACTGGGACTGAAGCCCCCACACACTGCCACGGAGCCTGGCCGTCGCCACATGCCCTAGCATTTTAGGAAGCCCTTCCTAGCCCTTAGGAAGCCTTGGAGCTTCCCCGTGCCCTCCTGGGCTGTGGATACGCCAACCCTTTAGACTCACATTCAAGATGAAGCCTTGGAGGGTGCGGAGCCACATCCGAGATGAAACGTCCTCTATCATATCTACAACCATGATGTGCTGCTGTAGTAGCAACATTAGAAGCAGAGAGTTTCTGACGGAATTTTAAAGTTCAGGCCGGGGGAGGTCTAGCAAGTTTTTGCTTTAAGCGTTTAGCTGGGAAATGTTTCAGTGTGAAGATCTCCAGCAGGACGGGAATCCCACAGACTTGCAGAGACCGTGGTTCACAGACCATGGATTGGGAGGGGTGGCCTGTGACCGTCCCAGCCCAGAGAAGCCCCTGTGGCCTCCATTCCTTAGGGCACTCATCTCGGTTTGCAGCTACACATTCAGTTGTGGACTGCATCTGTCTTCCTCTGAGACGGCGAGGCCCAAGAGGATAGAGACCGTGTCCAGCCCAGAGCCTGGCACGCCAGCGACTTCCCGTCACGGAGAGGAAGAAAGGGGACATCGTTCAGGGTGCATATGAAAGTTAGAACCTTACGAACGAAGGCTAGACAGACAAGAAATCATTAATATTTGTATAATTAGAATTTATAAATTTTACATCAAGCGCTAGTTAGGCTTTATCCCAAGGGTGTCAAACTCATTTTCACCAGGGGCCACCTCAGCCTTGAGGTTGCCTTCAAAGGGCCAAATATAGAGCTTCTTGCCCCTAGTTAAGGAGTAGTTACAGTCATACAGTCCTAAAATTATATTCAGCTCTTTGAAAGCAACCGCGAGGCTGATGTGGACCCTGGTGAAAATGCGTTTGACACCCCCGCTTTGTCCTCTAAGCTGGTATTCTAAATAAAATTCCTTTATTTGGGTTTTGAGTTTTGTTTGCCCTACTGCTCCAAAAGCAACCTTGCATGCAATTGGGCTTTGCATATATGACAAGAAAACAGGGCTGTGGATTTTAATATTTTTCAAGACATTAAGTAGAGGCTGCCCCTTTTGAAAACAAAACATTCACTTATTTGCAAAACATCTTTTTTTTCAACCGCAGTACAGTTAAAGAATATTATTTTTGTAGAAGGAAATGAAATACATGAAATAAGAATTGACCAGAAATTGACCAGGAATCACTTGGAAATCAAAGAAAAGTCATCATACGGAACAAAGGGTGTGGTTCGGGAAAGAAAAATCTCGAAATCTGCTGACTCCATGCTGAACCAGAAGTCGAATAATAACATAAATAAAGCCTCATTGATAAAACATGAGAGCTATTGAAATACTAGATGGAAAAGGCAGGGTCTGAAATCAGATACAACGGACTTGTGCTGAGAAACAGCCTCTAGCGGCAATGTTTCACACCATGGTTAATATAAAATAAGTCGTTATTTGAAGAGAAAAGAGAAAGCTCACCTTATTACCTCACATCAATAATGCATTTTCTAGAAGCTCATCATAATTCTTTCTATAAAGGCCAAATAATGTAGAGAAATCACCTTTTATCTGCGCCCTGCCTAGGAGGGTTTATTTTGTTATCCTGTTTTGGTTCAACCTTTAAAAATTCTCAAGGGGTTTCAGTGCCGTTGCATCCAGGCCCTCTGTGTAGACACCTAAAATAATTCAGACCAAAAAGGAAAAGATAAACAACCGGTCCCTGTTTCCACTCTCAGCCTCCTGGCAACATGCTTTTTGTTTTAATTATCCAGGTAATTAAGTCAATTCTTCACGTAGTTTTGCCTTTGGAGACATGGCCACAGTCTGCCTGCATTTGTTTGCTTACTCTGTAACGGTTAGCATGTCTGGCGTGTGTGGGGGGGGCTGCTGAGGACCACCCAGACTCCTTACTTCTTGGGCTCCTGGGCTCATCTGGAAAAGGGGCATGATAATACTTGCCTCATAAAATCTTGGTTAGGATTCAACGAGAGAAATGAGATGATGTGTCCAGGGCCGCATCTGCTACCTGGAGGCTGGTTCCATTCATTCCTCTTTTGACAATGATAACGGTTAACTGTTGATTACGAGTGAAGTGCGTCCTTGCAGCGACTTAGCAGCCAGGGAGTGAGGAAACAAGAAAACAGAATAGTATGAGATTGATGCAATGAGGCCGGTATGCACTGTGCACCTGACCCTCCACGCTGCGTGCAAAAGGTGAGGGGGGCTTCCAGGAGACGGAGCTGGGGGGAGTCAGAAAGCACATGGGGCAAGAAGGAGCCCAGCGGGGAGAGTGGGTTGTGCTGTTTTCAGAGAAGTGGAAGCAGGTCCCCCCAGCCTTGGACTGCAGTAGAGGAGAGAGTGAGGGAGCTGTCTTGTGGAGAGGGGGCCACATCGTGGAGGGACTCAGACACCCCAAGTGAACTTAGGTCTCTGTTACGAGGACAACAGAGAGCATCGCAGAGTGGTTTTCTTTAAAAAAAGGGAAAAAGTAGCTTTTTTGTTGTTGTCCGATTGCAGAAGGTACACCTGATCGTGCAAGGGAAATACAGCCTTTAAATGACAGCGTAAGTGAACAGCCACACAGTCCTGCGTCCAGAGATAACTGTTGTGAATGTTTCAGTGTAATATTTTTCATGATTGAGATAATACTTTTCATGGCTTTTTTTTGTTCTTACAAACATTGCATATGAACTGTAAAAAAAGAGGGATAATTAAAAACATAAAACACACCCCAAATCCCTTCAATAGCTGTACTCCATTAGTGGACCCATCTGAGTCTTTTTCTCTGTGTCTCTGTCTTTTAGTCTCTGTGCATTAATCTCTGTTTTAGATGTATCTTAAGCTGTGTGTGCCTTCTAATACATCAGGTGAGTGTTTCCCTATCGCAAGATTTCATGGAGAGCATTATGAATAATGACAGAATAAAGTATTTTTGTATAACAAAATTTAACCAACTTCCTATTATGAACGCGTGTGTTTGTCTAAATTTCACTCTAAATACCAATGTTGTGCTGAAAATTTCATAGGTAAACTTTTTACAGATCTCTCTAAAGTTTCCATAGAATAAGACATCAGCAGTGTCATTTAAGGTATTTAAAGATGTCTAGTCATCAGTATTACATTGCCTACTGAAACACAATCCCAATTTTTCTCCTAGTAGTCACTTGGGACAGTTCTTTGCTCAAAAAGATAAAAAAATTTGGGAAGTTGCCTGAAAGATGGCAGAAGGTAGTGGAACAAAATGATGAATGCATTGTTCAATAAATTTATTGGGAAAAATGAAAGAATGTCTTTTATTTTCACTTTAAAACCAAAAAAATTTTTTGCCAACCCAATATAGTCTCTTCCCTATGTCCCCTCAACCAGAAAGTATTTTCAGGTTTCTTAAGAGTTGACAGTTTTATAGGTAAAACATGGTAACTTGTTGTCAATTTGCATTCCTTTGCTTAATAATGAAGTTGAACAGATTTTAACGTGTCAAATGGTTAATTTTCCCTTCTCTTCCAAATTGTGTTAACGAACCTTTGTCATTTATTATATTAATTATTTTCTTATCAAATCTTATATTAAGGATATTTACCCTTTGGGGTAAATACTGAAAATATTTTTGTTAGTAAATAGTTTGTTGTTGAATTATATTCATGAAAATCTTGTGGCAAAGAAGCTGTAGAAAAAAAAGTTTACAACGTTTCGGTAAGTGAATCTATCAATCTTTTCCCTTATGAGTTCTGCTCATGGCTTTAGGCTTAGAGGGGCATCTCAGCTGCCTGAATACATGGATATTATCCATGATTAATCCTGGTAACTATGTTTTTATCCACATGCAATTTAGAATTCTGTAATCTGTGAGGTAAAGCTCTAATTAGTTTACCCACCCCCCCCCCACCCCCCACACACACACCACCAGGACTTAGCCAGATAGCTCAACCCTCTGTGTTGAAGAATCCAGCCTTTCATCCTTCTTTGTTTTTTCTTTCTTTCTTTTCTTTTCTTTCTTTTTTTTTTTTTTTTTACTAAGGGAACCCACTCGTTGGGGGCAATTTCCCTGTAGCATGAGGCAGAAAGCAGAACTGCTCTTGGGCAGTGAATGCTTTCCAAAGTGGTGGCCTCACCGTGAAGTGTTCTTTCACCTTTTTCCTTCCTGTTGCTGGAATGTGAGGTGGATCCTGCCGGTCAGGTGACCGTCTTCCCACCATGAAGGCAGACCCTCCTGCAGCGGACCGTGGAGCAGGTGACCAAAGAAGGCTGACTGCGGGTGACTTTCCAGGGTCCTCACTCTAGCTGTCGGCGGCCTGCTGGGTGGCAGGACACCAGCCTCTCTGGGGGTCTGGTTGTCCTTGTAGGACCCTGAAGCTCAGGAGGGAAAACAATAGTATGAGCAAATAATTTTGAGAAGGCCCATGCCACTTTGGAGAAAGCAGTGATTCTCTCCTGCAGCTGGGAAGCTAAGGGTTCCGGTCTGGATTTAGGCCGTACTCGGCACAACGATCCAGTGGAGAAGAAAGCAGACGCAGCCTTGACTGTTCTGTACCCTGTGGTGCTGTGGGGAAGACAGATGTTTATCTAACACCACGCGCACACACAGGCACACCACTGAGGAAAACCCACACTGCCGACAGACCCTTCACGGTCTTACGGTAAATTAGCAGGGAGGCACTGTTTCCACCGAGCAGCAGTGTGCTGGTCTCCTTAGAGACCACCCAGAGGAGGAGAACAGCAGGCGAGTCACGGAGTCCTGATGGGAAGTGGAACAACGAAGCGTGACAGCAGCCTCTGCAGGTGAGGTGTCTTCTGGAGAAACAGCACGATTCAGATCCGGGAGCTATCGTTTGGACTTGACCGTGACGGGCTAAGGAGACCTTACAAGTCACTGAATTCTTCATGACATAGTTGCCTAATCTAAAAGTTAATTAAAAAAAGAGATTGCTCCTTTCTTCCTGTGCATTGATTATTAAAATTCTCAAGAGGACAGACAGCATACTTTCCATGTGACTGAATGCGGACGGTCCACAAGGCATCCCCAAGGACTGAGCAATCATAAAACTGTTTAATATTTGGCCTTTCTGAGTCTCGTGTGTAAAACAATACCTCGTTTAGATGAGATCATGTATTTGAAACACATAACATGTAATCAGAGAGGAAAGTCACGGGCATTCCCTATGTAATTGTTAATATTATGAGACAGAGCACGGTGGAATACATTTTTTTTAACCACATGATTTGGAAACAGACAAGCCTGAGTTAGAGTCCTAGTGTGCCCCTGTTTGACCTTGGCACACTAATAAACCTTGCTGTTTGAACACTTTTTAAGTGGGGAAAATAGTTCTATTGGGAGGAGTAACTATGCAAAGTGCAGTGTCTGATGCAGAAGAAAGTACTCAAGAAATAGCGGCTTCTCTTTGTCTACATATCCATGCACCCGTCTTCCACGTGCCTGCATCTCACAGGGTGGCTCACCGTGGTCTGCAGAACCCACTTCTCTGAGGCCAAATCTCACTGACATTATTGACCCACTGAATTCATAAGAGCTGCATCCAAGGTTCAACCCTTTCCCCAAAAGCAATGTTAAGATGAGAATATGCAGCAAAAACACCTCCTCTCCCTCTCGAAATCCTTCCAGGGTGGAAAGTGAAGGGCTGTTTGCTACATTATGCTGCAGCGTGCACAAATAGTGATAGTCGTGATATTTGTGGGTAATTATTAACATTTCTCGTCTCTGATCTTTGCCCATATTTTTATTGCTAAAAATCTGGATGTTTTATTTTTTTATTGGTGGTGATAATTTGGATGCCAAAATAGTAACTGTCTTGCTATTACTTATTACAGATAATATCACTGAGGAAAACCGCTCTGGGGGTCTGGGATCCAGTTGTGAAGCCAGGACCAAGCCCCGTGATCGGCCCGTGGTGAGTGTTACGTTCTCTCTCCGCTCTGACTTGATGTGGTTGTCACAGAAAGACATGTGCTGTGATTCAAGCCAAAGATGATTACACAATGTGTAGAGTCTCCCTACTCATCCCATGTGACGTGTCACATTTGTTTGGTTTTAGGTGGAGTCTGTGTAGATGGATATGCAAGGGGGGATCGCCCCCAAACCTGGAATTTATTCATGAAAAAAATGTGTATTTATTCTTACCTGTTTAAACTTTAGTTACCTTCAAAGTACTCTCCATTGGATGTAATACGCAAACGTGTTGAGTCTTCAAATAAATACTCACTGAAGCCAAATGCAGCCTCTCACAACAACGCCAGCTGGTAGACTGATACAGGTGGGTTCCTAGAATGCTCACCTCGTGGGGGAAGCCTGTATTACAAGGGGCCCACCCTCCAGAAGATGATTCTGCTTTTGGGGTGTTCCCCCCTCGTATATTGCTATCATATATAATGTACTTGATTTAAAAATATTTTCACAGAGGGTTTCCTATAAGGATCTGCCCTTTTCTTTCCTTGTCTTTAGTAAGCAACCCCTTCCCTAAGTTTTACTTACCTAGGATGATGTTATATTTAATTAGAATTAAAAAAATTCTCTGACCTGGAGATACCTGATTTTCAGATCTTGAACTTTCCGTAAACACTTTGCAGAGCTCATCCCATTTAAGAATGCTTACATTTTAATACAGTTACACCATAAACATTCAATATAGAAATGCACTGGTGTTGATATTAGTATTGAATTCAGCATCTGTTTAGCAGAACTCTGAGTACAAAACAAAACAGAACCATGCGCCGCTTACTAACAAGATACATGGGCTTCGACTTCAGCGAATATAAAATCCCAGAGATGCCAGTCAACTAAAAATTCCCATAATCCATGTCAACTGCCTCTGCTAGTATACAGTTTTTTTAAATAATATTTTTATTGTTGGTTCAGCAAAGCATGTTCCCTCCAGGCTATCTACTTTTGAAAGACACACAATATCAGGTGTTAAGACAATAGTTGATTAAATTAGTTTCAAACGAGATAATGCCAGGTACAGAAATGGGGTTACATTGTGTAGAGAAACCAATAATGAGAATGAAAGTTAAAAACGAAAAGAATGAGTTGTGCCAAGGAACTAAAGCTGACACCTGAGGTATAAAATGTTTGTCTAAAAATAAAATGCACCATTACGTAGTGAAATGATTAGACAGACATTGGTAGGTTTAACTCCTTTGATTTAGCCAGCTGAGAACGAACTCCCGCTTACAAGAAAACCATGGCGAACCTGTCTCTTTCTTGCTATCTGTTACAGTATCTTGAGACGAGAGTAGAAAAAAAAATGCTTAAAAGTTCAGACTGTAGTTGATAACACTGTGTTATATAATTGAAATTTGCTAAAAGGGTAGAACTTAAAATATTTTCTCACACACACGAAGGTAGTTATGTGAGGTGATGGATGTGTTAATTAACACAAGATGGGGAGAATCCTTCATAAGATATACCGTATTTTTCGGACAATAAGACGCACCTAGGTTTTAGAGGAGGAAAATAGGAAAAAAATATTTGAAGCAAAAAATGTGGTAAAATATTTAATAATATAAGTAACAACCCCCCCACCTGCCAGCAAGCCAGGTAAGCTACATTTGGACTATAAGATGCACCCCCATTTTCCTCCCAAATGTGGGGGGGAGTGCATCTTTTAGTCCGAAAAATACGGTATGTATATCAAATCACCAGGATGTATACTTTAAGTATCTTACAATTCATATGTCAATTATATCCCAGTAAAACTGAAATTTAAAAAAGCTTAGACCTCCATTTATTGACTCCTTTAAGTTAATAATGTCACAGCTTTAAACATCTATTCTAAAATTAAGAAACTTCCTTTTTTTATTATCCTGGGCATTTGTGCTGTTCCTAACCTCCCCCCCACCCCCAGCCCCGCCCCTGGCGATTCCCTGCCAGAGACTTTAGTTTGGGGGAGGAGATTTCAGAAATCACAACTAGACTTCCTGCTTGACAATATAACCATTAAATCAGAATTTCTGAGAAATTGCCAAAAACAATCAAGCAAGATGTTGCTTTTTATGCAGAACACTCGCTGAAGAATAGTTTGCCTCCTAGTCAATGATCAGATTCTCATTATTTATTTAGATTTTTCTGGCAGTTATACTCTGAAGAGCTCATTAGAGTAAATTATTCCAATATCATGCTCATTTACAGACTCGTGGCATTATCCTGTGTTTATTTTCATAATTCTGCAGATTTCACACACTAAATATGTCATCCGGCATCCAGGCACATGTCCCCCTCTCCACCGCCACAGGCCTCTCCAGTGCTCTCTCTGTCTTGCCTTGGAGCTGCCTGGGGACGGGGCTCCCCTCCCCGACTCTGGCCTCCCCTGTCTGTTCTCTACTCCACAGTCCCCATGACATCCTTTCAGCAGAGAAGCCAGCTGGGACTTTTGCAAAGATCGAACTCTGTAGATCAACTCACGGAGTATTGTCATCTTAAGGATATTAAGTCTCTGATTCATGGAGATGGATGTCTTTGAATTGATTCAGGTCTTTTCTAGTCTCTTTCAACAATGGTTGGTTCGTAGTTTTTGTTTATTTTAAATTTCAGAAAATATTCATTGAGCCCGTTTTCTGTGACATATCTGCTAGACTTTGAAGACACAATGAAAATAGCGTCCCTTTAGAGATAGTGTCTAATGTCTGGTGGTTTCAACAGTACAAGTCTTGCACTTCTTTTGTTAATTTTACTCCTAAGTAGTTTATTGTTTCTGGTGCTATTGTAAGTGAAATGGTTTTTCTTCATTTTTGTTCTGAGGTTTTTGTTGGTGCTGTATAGAAATACCAGTGATTTTTGTAGGTCAGTCTTGTATCTGTCAACTCAATTGTTAGTGAATCTCTAAGTGTGTATTATGTTGAAAGTTCCATTTGAAACTAGAGGCAGCATTACTTCTGTCTCTGTAATCTTGATATCTTTTGTTTCACTTTCTGGTCTAACAGCTCTGTCTAACCCTCCAGGACAACGTTGAATGAGGTGGTGAGAATGGCCGTCCTTGTCTTCTTTCTGATCTTAGGGGGAAAGCTTTCAGTTTGTCAGCATTAAGTAGATTACCTGTGGGACTTTGGCGGCTGTCCTTTATCACTATTATCAGATAGAGGGAATTTCCTTCTATTTCTGATTTGCTGAACATATTGTTTTTATGAAAGGGTGTTGAATGTTGTCAAATAACTTTTCTCTGTCTATTGAGATTATCATGTAGTTTTTGTCCTCTCCTCTCCACTCTTCAGATTACATCCTCTCTATCGATCTGTCTTCACGCTTGCTAATTACTCTTCTCTCAGTGTAAATCCACTGTAGTGAATTCTGATTTCACTTATGTCGTCCCTTTCAACTCTCAAAGTCTCACTTGGCTCCTTGGATGGAGTCTGTGCCCACGGTTACTCTCCCGGAGAGTATACGACATCCTGGGACCTGCCCTGCTGACTGCAGCAGGCTTGGCTTCAGCCTTTGACATTTACAACAGCTGCTTTCCAGCTCTCAAAGGCAATTTTTGGGGGGCCTGCTCTTTTTTGCTGTTCATGGACAACACTTTCCTGTTCATTTGCATGTCTCCACAGTTTTTGTGTTGAAAACATTCTCAATAATATATTGTAGCCAGTATGAATGCCCATCTGCCCCCTCCCCATCCCTTTGGGGGTTCTTACCGCTGGCTTGTTTACCTCCTTGTTTGTTTATTTAGTGACACAGCTGGACCCGTGCAGTGAAGCCTAAGTGGCCTGCGGTGTGCATTCTCTGATGTTGCTCCCAGAAGTCACAGCCTCTGGAGTGAACACGGTGTCCTTGACCCCCTTCCCCAGCGGGGAGGGTGGTTTTAGTCAGTTCTTTGTCTTTTTCCCAGAATGGCCGTGCTAAGATTCGGGTGGTTATCTCTCCTAGCTGTTAGCCTCCACTAATTGCTGGCCGGCTGCTCTGTTTTTGACAAACACCTGGGGTCATAAATTGCTCCACAGTCTGATCCAATTAAAGTTGGGCCCCTTTGCAGGGGTGGTCTTTGAGGCTTGGCTTACCCTAGGAGGGCTCTTCTCAGCTATCCTATTCTCTATTATGTATACTTCTTGCTGCTCTATCATTTTTTCCTGTTGCTTTGGAGACTGCTCTTAACTACTCACCCCCTAGAACTCTATTATTTCATCAATGCCCTTGGACTTGAGCTTTCCCATGGTCTGTTACAAACAGAAGGTGCCTTTCCTGAGTTAAATTCCTGTTTAAACTCCTGTCTCCTGTCACTCTCTCTTAATGTACCCAGTTGTATTTTTCCGCAAAGCCTTTACATGGACCTGACATTACATTAAATATTTGTTTATTCATTGTCTGTCTCCACCACTACTAGGTAAGGTCTCTGAGGGCCGTTTAATGCCATACCCCCAGTGCTGGAAGAGAGCTTCCCATACAGTAGGCATAATAAATGACGGTCGAATGGGTGGTTTAGTGACTAGAGAAGGAATACAAAAGAACACCAGCATTGATCAAAAGGAAAAGGGAAAATTCACAGTGAGAGCTGAGACTTTGCATTAAGACCGTCATTCAGAAAACCTTTGGCATGCGTGATAAAATAACAGGGTTGAGAAAACACTGAGTGGAGTGGGAAAGGGGGTCTAATGCCCCAAACGAAGATGAACTCACTAATGATGCTGCTGCTGATGTCACTGATGACAATAACACAGCTCTGAGGGACCTCGTGCTTGTAGCGGGCTCAGCCCAGTGCTCTCTTTGCAGCTGTTATTCCACTTAATACTCCAGTGACTCTATGGAAGGCACTGTTTTGCAGATGTGCATAGCGAGCACAGAAACGTTGAGGAGTAAATGCAAGGCAGCAACGCAACTAGTAAACAGCAAACTGGGCAGTTATACTTCAGAGGCTACATTATTGTGTAAACTGTGATACTGTGTTTCAACATACATGATGTTAGGAATGGAAAAAATGGTTAAAAATACAAGATATGAAATCAGAATTTTCATAGACCTCAACAGTTGGGGGTAAAAGCAGGCCAGGTTAATATTAATTCTCGAATTATTTTGGCTCATCATCTTATTTCTGGAGTATGACCTCAGTCCCTCATCAAGTTCATTTTCTTCAACCCCTCACAAAAATTCTGAGGGGTCCCTAGGAGGTTTCTCGTTTGTCTCAATAATTACCAGGTCAGTGTAGGGACCGCTGCTTTTCTGCACAAGTATCCACTGGGTGGGCACTCCTTCCTGCTGGGTGTCCTGGTCTCCCCCCAGCTCGTTTTGCTGCTCTGTGGCCCGCATCATCCATGTGCTCATTCACAGGGCTGCAGTCACCATGGCTGATGAGGTCTGAGCAGAAACGAGGACCACGCTCACGGCACTCACACTGTCTTGCACTGTGTCTGGTCCAACAACAACCCTCCTCCTGCCCAAGACCGAGAGTATTCCTTGTTAAAAGAAATCTTTTACTCTAGAGGATTTAGAACTGGGCTCCCAGACTCAGCCTTGGGACCACGCCTGGAGCTGCATTCCAGCAGCCCATTCTAAGCCTTTTTGTGCTCATAGAAATCTGCATGGGCATCCTCCTTTCTTTTCTCAAGCCAGAGCAGAAACGCTAGCATAGGTGGGCCTGCACGGACTAATGGCCTTTAAGCATTCATCATGAGCGGTCCCTGGCCTTCCAGCCCTGGTGCAGCCTGAACTTACCTAGGTCACTCCTGCTTGTCTTCAAGGGTGCTACTCTTGATGTTTCATTTGGTGTTTACATCTACGTGATAATTCCAACTTGTGTGTCATCTTAAGTTTGCAGGTTGCCAGGGAATCAACTAGAAAAAGCAAAACAGAGACATGCTGCTTGTCCTCTCTAGGGTTCTAGTCTCTGAAACTCACTGCTGGAGACTCTGGTTTAGAATAGCAACCGAATATGTGATGTGAAGGATCACTTGGAAAAACACCTTGGGCTAGCGGAAGTGGATTGCGTGGCTGTTTCCTTACTTTGCAGGGGGAGAGAGTGGTGTCTCAAGCTAAAGAATTGGAGCAGTTGTTAGTTCTGATGGGGAAGACAATGTAAGCTCTGCAGTCAGACCCCCTTGGTTTGGTCCCTGGTCCTGTCATGTCACCTGAATTCAGCAAACATAAGCGCCTACTGCATGTGTCAGCCGGTGCTCTGCACTGGTGGCCACAGGTGAACAAGCTCTTCTCCTGAAATGACAGAGTTCAAAGTCTAGGTGAGGCGAATCATTTAAAAACAGATTTTAAAAGGAGGGGATGTACTAGGTGAGGTATAGTACAAAGTGTCCTACTTATTTGAAATTTCATCAAGTTAATTGGAAGTTCTTAAGCCTTGATTGAATTTATTCAAGTATAAAATTTGTTATAATACTTCTAAAGATTGTTTTAAGGTTTGGAAAAACGTGTGTGTCTGTGTGTGTACATATATAGGTGTGTGCGTATGTGCATATACACATCCCCATGCAGACACGTACATGCGTACCGAAGGACAGAGACACAGGTGCAGAGAAGTAAACAGAGGTAGAGGGGTAAAGGTAGAAAGACAGGGGAAGGAGAACACAAATGATGAAGCAAACGCATCCAAATTTACCAGGGTTTTGGTCATAAAGGTTGGTAAATAATCTCTTGAAACTTCTGCTTTAAGTTGAAGGATGTGTGCTTGCACCTGTCTCTCTTCTGTCCCAAATTTTATTGACAGATCGAAAAATGCATTTTAAAAGAAAGAATTCTTGCGGTTGTGAGAAATACGAAAGCCTGCTCTCAGCGGGGCAGAAGACTGGAGGCACTGCAGTTACGAAGGAATCAGAGCTTTAAAAAACACAACCCAGAGTACAGCCTGGAGAAGACTCTCTCAGAGGGGACCCTGTTGTCCCCAAAGAGCTCCAGAGGAATGTTCAAGTCAGCCAACAGATGCGGGCAAGGCCGCTGTTCCCGCGGCTGACATTAAAGGGCTTCTTCCAGAACAGCCAGGTGGAGCCTGCAGCTTCTCCAGGCACACTGCCCACCAGGGAGAACCTGCAGAGGCTGCGGGCTGGCCCAAGGGGCACAGAGGCGCAGAGATACGGCCACACCCTTGGGTGACAGCTGGAGACTAAAACTGGAAGAGGAGTAGCAGACAGCAGGCTTGACCCCCAGAGCAAGGCCAAAGCATGAGTTTCTGCAGAGAAGGTCCTGCTGCAGAGACTCACAGAGAAGCCCCGGGTTGGCAGCACCAGTAGAGAGCCCAGTCCCAGTCGCTTGGGCCCCTGCACACTATGCGGGAGGGGCCTTGTCCATCCCCGGCCCCTCCTCTCAACACACGAGTCCATGGCCAGGACTTCCAGTCTCACAGGGGAACAAGAATCCTTTCTGGGGAGTGAAAGGAGACCTGTGACCAACCGTGCTTTAAGTTTCAACCTTCAACTCAACATAGGAACACAGACTTCCAAACCTTCACAAATATCAAGAAAGCTAATGGCATGAAACAGAGGCACTGAGAACATAAAAAGCACACGAAATATGCTAGGAAGCAGAGTTAATGGGAGAAACGACAAAAAACACGAAGAGGATTCAAAGCTGTTATAAATTAAGACAGAGTTCCTAGAAATTAAAAAAAGTAGACTAATTACATCGCAAAGTTGACGTGAATAAAGAATGAATAATGGTCTGGAGATGAAAGAAGCGTCACCCAGAAAGCACTCCAGGGAAACGCAGGCTGGTGTGGTTTGTGGGGGTTGGCTCTGGCCCTATGCAGAAAAATCATTATCTGGGGCATTGCTCTTATCAGCAAAGCTGGAGTTTACTTCGTGTTAGGGAAGCTGTAGGCCAAGGAGGGGTTGAGACCCCAGTCGAGGCTGGTTTTAGTATCAATAAGGTTGGCTTTGAATTCCATAGCAATTCGTTTCATGTCATTGCCTTCTCTGTGTTAAACTTTTAGGGCTGACACATCTGTGCCCTTATGAAGGAAGGCATGACTGTGTTTGCCAGTGTGGATGGGCCATTGGCCTCCACCCTCCGCTGCTCACAGTTCTTTTCTAAGGTCAGCCAGCCAGTTTGGGAGCTGGATTTGAATGGCCTCCTGGGGTGGGCCATTTCCAGATGGGTTCCGGAGCGTGGCTGTGTACTCGACAAGGTAAGGCAAAAGTAGGTGTACCACTGTGAGCACATGAAACTCAGAGTTCATTCTGGTATTGTTACTTAGTAATTATTGTATCGCCACACCTACTTTTTGCCCCGCCCTGTAGGTAACTGGGAACCCAGCCTAGCTTTCCTGTACTCGGCACCTCGACATCCCCGCACAGCTGGGGCTGGTGGCCACAGTGGTTCTGACATGCATATGTTGTGTGGTAGTAAGGAACTCTGGGCTGTGTATGTGGTGAGAGACTCAGAGATGTTACGGGAGGGCTCTGTAAGATCACTGAAGCAGAGCTACCTCGCACTGTGCCCCCAGGGAGCTGCCTGCCAAAGGTGGCTGAGTTAGAAACTTGTCTGAGACTCTGTCCCCAGATCGGCCTTGTCTGAGAGAACGTGCCCTGATGTGATAAACACAGGCTCTCTCCCTGCACGTTGCTTTTGTGAACAGAGGTCGTGTTTTCCTTGTGATCAGATTGTCGGAGTTGACTGTGGCGCAGGCACTTTTGAAAGTGTTTTACTGCAATATCTGGGGGGGATGGTGGGCAGCCAAACTGGAGCTCACTTTTATTTTGGGACATTTTGAGGACAGGGAGGGGCGACTGATCTGAGAATAGGTTTCAAAATCTCTAAAAGTATGAGTTTTTTAAAGCGTAAAAAATAATGAGACTATTTTGTTTGGGAGGATTCAGTTAGGGTAGGAATTATTGACTGGTTTACCAAGACCCTTGGGTTAAAATGGGTGAGCTGATGGCTTGAAACTCATTTTGGGACACAGTGTCCTCCAAGATTATACCTGGCCACAGGCACCCCCATGCACGGGGCCACCTACCTGCAGGCACTGCGTGAATTCCTGAGAGGCCTGGGAGGTCGCTGCACAATGGCTGGCGAGAGAGCGGTCTGGAAGCCCACTCTGCACCCTGGGAGCCCACTCTGCACAGAGGGTGAACAGAGGGGAGTCTTGCAGTTAAGAGAGAAATTTGAAAAGTGTTCGGACCGGCCTTCAGATGACATGTTTATCCTGGTGAAATTTCTAAACTAGAAGTTCTGCCCACATTATATGCTCAGAGCTGGTACAGAGACAACACACTTCTTTTAACCAGATGAATTTCGGAAGATCTCCACCTACTCTCCTACAATTTTCCCGGGCAAGACATGGGAATGGTTGTGCTTTAGTTAAATTCCAAGGTGCCTTAAAGGGTTTAACAGTTGGATCAAGAGTCCAGTGATCTGAAACCTCTAGCAGCCCGAAGAAGGATAAATCTGGATTTCATGTTACACTTCCCAGAAGTTCTTTGACACTTGTTTGCTCTAGAATGTTGCATCTAACTATAATTTTTCTGCTAATAGCAGAAGTCCACAAACAACAGCCCAAAGACCAAATTGCGCCTGCTGCCTGGTTTTATGAATAAAGTTTTATTGGAACACTGTCATTTTTGCAATGCCTATGACTCCTTTGACCTCATAACAGTGCAGTTGATTAGTTGTGGCAGAGCTCATATATAGCCTGCACAGCTAAAATATGCATTTTCTGTCCGTTTACGGAAAAAGTTGGCTGCCCCTACCTAGACATGCATCCCATAGCATGACCCACGCTTCCTAAAGGTGCTCATTCCAACGAGGGCACCAGAGCGGCGAATAACAGTGTGCGCACAGTATGAATGAGGGCAGCAGTGTGGACAAAACCCAACTCCAGCGAAAGGAGACTTTGTCGTGAGCCTGTCCAGTGGAGAGCCTAACGTCTGCTGGGCTCACTGTTGCGTCATCACCCCGAACTCTGGCCCTCTGATGAGGTGGGCCCACAGCGGTCCCAGTCCATGGGCGGCATCGCTGTAGAAGGTGTAACTCGGTGTCTCTACAGGTTGTGGAGCAGCACCAGCTGTCTGGAGACCTCCGTGTGCCACTGACGGGCGTCCTGGCCTTTGATGGGAGCAGGGACGTCCCAGGTAGGATTTCCCACAAGTCTCCTTGCAGCTGGTGAGCAGCCATCCCTTCCCCGCCATCACCATCAGTATGAACACTGACCCGGCCTGAGATATAACGGTTGGGTTTGTATTTTCAGAGCTGGGGTATTTAATACAGGGAAATGTCGTTTTCTAAGGAGCGTGGAATTGGGGATTGCCGGGTTTCCACGGGGAGCTGTTCTTAGACCATGGGGGCTTGTTTGGGAGACCCCTGCAAGGTGTTTAGTCACCTGGACAGGTTCAGAACCAGGACCTTCAGTCTGTCATTCCTGCCTGCTGGGTGCTGAGGCCTGTCCTGGGACGTGGGCCTCCGGAGCTCAAACGGGAACATCCTGGGCAGTCCGAGAAAAATTCGTTCCCCTGGGGCTACGCCTGTTCAAAGGAGAGCTTTGAGGAGAGTGACGTCACATCACGACAGCAGGAGTAGCTTTTTTTCCCTCTCCTCTTTGACGTGTAACTAACCAAACATCCAAAACCCAGCCAAAGGGCCTCTGCCCAGGACTCCGGGGAGTCTCACCGCACCCACTTGTGCATCCCAGGTGGGTGTGTGGGACCTCCGAGGAGGCTGTGGATCCCAGGGAGCCGGGACCTGCCCCACCCCCACCGGCTGCCCTCAGGGAGGAGGTAATCCGTAGGACACAAAACGGGGCACCCACAGGGGAGGGAGCATTTGTGGGGGTCAAGTCCCCCTGGCGGGAGAACACAGCAAGTGGCAAACGTTCAGAACAGGATGGAGATGAGGCCACAGACAGCTCTGCTCCCCAGAGCCGACACTGAAACGTGCTGGGACTGTGGCGGTGGCAGTCCTCAGTGGCAGTGAGGACCTATCTGGCAGAAGAGGTGGAAAGTGAAAAGGTGGAGCTTTGTGTCTGCCCGCCAGGGAAGAGAAACGGGAATCCTGTGCCACAGCGCCACCTTCTGGAAGCAAAGGGAAGGGTTCTGGTTGTCAGAAGGCTAGAATCCAGTAAACAAAGCCTTAGGCAACGAAGGTGTTCAGCAAAGCACGTCTTGTCAAACACGGTGAAAAGTCACAGTAACACAGCATGGAAAAAAGAAAATGACAATTCTCCAGCAACTGAGCTTAAGGACATGGGGCATTGCAATCTGGTAAAAACAAAAATTCAAAAGAGCTGTTTGGAAGAAGTTCAAACAAGAGACAAGAAAACTCGGAAAGGCAGTTCAAAGGAATGAAGAACACAATGCACGAACAAAAGGAGTACTTTAGCAAGCAGAATGGAGTTGGAAAAAAGAACCCAAGCACGAGCTGAAGGACTCAATGAATGCGGTAAAGAATGCATCGGAAAGTATTGGTAATAGGGTGGGTCAGATAGAAGAGAGAAGAGGTGGCCTGGAGGAGAGGAACTCAGAAACTCTTCAGGGGGAAGAGAGGAGAGAACCAAGATTTTTAAAAAGTATAGAAACCCTATAGCAGCCATCAGACTTGGGAAAGCCCGTGTAAAGGAGATGGGGTGACTAAATTGAATCATCCTGTATTGCGTGTTTGAAAGTGGCTGAAAGAGTAAATCTTAAAAGTCTTCATTATTAAAAAATATATTGTAACTATGTGTGAGGGTTGATATTAACTAGACTTATGGTGGTGGTCATTTTGCAATATAATACTTTTCTTCAGCAGCCACTTAAAAAATCAGCAGTACCTTGAGTAAAAAGCTGAGCTGAAAATCAGATTCCGCTTTCGTCCATTCTTTCACCTGGGGGTTCTGTTTCTTCAGGTTCTTGCTGCCTGGCCAATTTTCCAAAGACTTCATATCAATAGGTTTTATATTCTGTCCAACTTAAAAAAAATTGGCTGTTCTCAGGGGGTGGGTTTGTCTGTAGCAGTTTTCTTTACCACTACTAAGATGTGAAATTTCTCCAGTATGAGTTGCTTTGGAGCACGTAACATTTTTACTCCTATATCACACCTATTGTCCATCTGCTGAAACTGAAGACTTTCCAGATGTAGGATCTGTCCCTTACTTACACCTAAAAACACAAAGTCAGGTGCAATTATCACACCCTGTTTGGGATGAGAAACAAGAACGGCAAGCTCTTGGTGAGAATATTAGTGTTCAAGCATTGTAAAGGAGACCAGAAATCAGAAATTACCAAAATTGTAATTCTAATTAGCTCTTTTCAAGTAGAGAGAATTCAGGAATGGTCCTGGTTTGAGGCTGCCATGATTTTGTTTAAATGAAAAAATGTCAAATAAGAGTTTAAAATTGGAATATATGGAAATGTCGATAGTTCGTAAGTTAGGATTTCTGTACAGTGTTGTTATGTGATGTATAAGGTAATCATGGTATTTAAAAAACATTACTGTAGTGTGTTGCATAGAAGGGTAGGCCCACCACTGCAGCTTGAGGAACTAAGTTTTCTCTCCGTACTTGTGGCGTTGTATTACACCTGCGCGTGTAACTTCTTTTGGAGAGAATGTTCCGGGTGTAAATAGTGAGGTGGTAGACAAATACACCCCCCCACTGTGATACTGGAACGCACTCTGGTTGTGATAGCCTCTCCCTTACTCTAATTAAGTGACTGACCACAGTGTCGCAATGTTGCGCAGCAGTGACAGAGTAGCAGACCGCAGTCCCTGACAGAGTACAGAACAACTCGGCGTGTTCCGAAAGGAACTGTTGTACCTCCAGGCGGGGAAGAACTAAGTTTGCACTGGTGAGGACATGAAACAGTGTATTCTCTTACGATTGCTAGTTATGGGATTATTTTCTACATAAACAACGGTACACCTACTTTCTTGCCCCACCTGGGATTCCTCTACCCGGAACACAATGCACAGTCAATCCCCCCTCCGTGTTTGGTAATGTCGCTGACTCCCCACCCCACCCCTATTCCCTACACGATTGCATTGGAATGAAATTTGAAAAGCTGGACTCTCCCAGGAGTCAGAAAGCTGTAATAACTGCTTCTTGACAGTTGGTCTTCCTGTAATTTTGCAACTTGGGCCAGTTGTCTTTAAGAGTTGGTTTCAATGCTTGTGTGCTCGAAATGGTCTTGAGGTTTTGTGGTTGCTGTTGGCGCTCTGCGGAACTTATAACAGTAGCTTCCTCGGCTTCACCAGTGTACGGGGCCACCCTCGTGAGTGTGCACGGACCATGGATGCGCCCAAGCAGCCTTGCTACTAGACACGAATCCTGTCTGCAAGCCAGGCAGGTGGCCCATCAGCTGCACTTCCACCTGAGGTATCTGGTTTTTCCAGGTAAGTGCAGAAGGCCTGGGGCTGGGTCACAGGAGTGAAAGTTATGCATAAAGAGAGCACAGCGAACTGGCCAGTGTAGTTCTCACTCAGAATCTCTGGACTGGCTGCCGTCAACAACACCCTTACTTACTCTGACCACACGCCTCCTGTGCAGACGGCATCGTTCAGCTCTTCCTGTGCAGTGCACCCGCCCGTGAAGGTGACTAGCAATCTTTATTCGTGATTAAATAGGGACAAAATGGTTTGAGAATCTGTCAAAAAAGAAAGGACTCTGGCTGACAAGTTTATAGCAGTCTCTAGGGGATCTGGTGTTGCATTTACGTATTGTTCAAATGTGTATCTTTTAAGTGGTTTATTTTTTCCCATTATGAAAATCTTTAAATGCTATTACTGCAATTTTGTCATATACAGTTTGAAACCATTCTGGCAGCCCTTATCAACAGAAGAAAACAACCAATAGCAATCAGGGGCTTTGAAATTTCTGAAAGAAATATACTGAAAATAACATATAACAATGGTTATTGTAATTCTTTTCTTTCCATTGTTACAGTGCTACATGACAGGAGGAACCTGTAAATAACTTTGAAATCACATAATAAACAGTGAAGAACTGCTATTGGAACATCTGTTCAAATAAGTTTACCTTAAGTTCCTTCTCTACCATTATTTACTTTTTATAAGAAATACTGCATTTCAAATAAGTGGAATGGAGCACAAGGCGAAGTTGAAAAAAACACAAGTCAGGAATCCGCAACATGCATCCGAGAGTTTCGTCTCACTTCTGTCACAAATTTGTAATACAGTTTTGGGTGGGTCCCTTTGTTCTCTGAATTCCAACTCCCTGCACAACTGCACAACTATTTATCCCAGAACTTATTTATTAGTACCTCAGATTCACAACTCCATGTTTTCTTCTTTATCACCCCGTCCGTATTTTAATTGATCGATTAGGAGTAATGAGCCCAATGGATGGGGAAGGAGGTGGTATGAATTCTAGCCCTCGGTTTTCTAGTGGTTGACTGAGGGTTTTGGACAATAGTTTCTAACTGTTCTAGGCCAGAGGTTCAGAAATTGTTTCTAAAGGAGTAGATAACAAATAGTTTAGGGATTGTAGGCCAAGACGCAAAACTGAACACAACATGCCGGTACTTACATTACCATTTAAAAAAGGTAATAGCCGTTCTTAGCTCACAGACTGAAGGAGATGAGCCAGATTTGGCCTCGGGGCCATCATTTCCCACCCCCTGTCTGAGGCAATGATTTTCAACAACGATAGAGTGGAAGATGTAGATGAGAGAGTACGTGAACCCCAAAGGGTTCATGGGTGGTATTTAGGGTAATTCACCAATCCCCTTTATTGTATATAAAAAATCTATGTATGTAAATATGTTTTTCTAATGGGAAAAAAGTGTCCACAGATTTTGTCAGATTTTCAAAGTGGTCCAAAACCCAACTAAGGTTAAGGACCATAGGACCAGCTGATTTGTAAAGATGCTTTCCAAATCTAAATTTCAGTGAGCTCTAAAATGCTTATTGGATGTCTGCTATGTGTAAGCTGCTGTGGAAAGGGTGTTAGCACGTGACTAAAAACCACGTAAAAATATTTTAGAGAATATCGGAGTACATGAAAATCAGTGAAACCCTGCAAAGTAATAAACTTGAGAAAAATTCTGTAACTGGTCGAACGTTTCTAAGATATTACTTTGCAGAGGGTCTTCAAGTCTATGAGTTGTGTCAAAATATTTATTAAATATCCTTATTGTTACATCATGTTTTTGATGGCAATGGTATTACTCATTACAATCATAATGATCTTAATTTAAGCAGAGTCTCTTTCCTAAAAATGTGATTTTCTGAAGGGCAGTAATGATGCCTTTTCTCATCTCTTTGTTTTGAAACAGCGTTTGTCACACGCTAAGTAGCCAACATCTTTGGAATGAATGAATGAATGAATGAATGAAAAGACAAAGCCACCAACTAACTGTGAGATTGTGTGCATCAGACACTGAAGGCTGGGAGCCCCGGAGGCTCTAAAACAGTAGTTGCTAAGTCCAAAGATTGCTTCTCTTTTCAACTGTGGACATAACTGTAATTTCAAAATACTTGGTCAACTAAAGATTGCAGTTCCTGGAGATTAAGTCATTTTTTTGAAAAGAGTGAAATAATTTAATTCACATGGGAGAGAGAAGCCTTTCCAGTAACCTGATCCCTGGGCTGGGGTGACCGGGAGCGCGTACCTCTGAGCACTTACTGCTCTGAGACCAGGGCGGAGGCTGCAGCAGCTGGGGCCTGAAGCGTAAACGGGAGGCTTTCCTGGACATTGCAAAAGTCAGATCTCATAGAATTCAGGGCACCGCTCTGCTCCCTGATACAGAATTTCATCCTGACCTCCACTGCCTGGCCAGCTGATGGTGTTCGTAAATGAGCACCATTCACGGGCCTTTCCTCACAGCTGCGTGGGGTAGGGAATGACTTGTGGTCCAGGCACACATCTCTTCTCTCTCTAGGGGTAATTTCCTTTTCTGAAAGACACAGCCAGTCTGCAATAGCTACTTTATGGTTTCTTCACATCTCTAGGGAAATTTAAATTGTAGGATTAAAAAAATGTAAGATGCATTCATCAAAACCTTACAAAGCTATCATATATCTATATCTATTATCTATCATCTATCTATCTATCTATCTATCTACCTATCTATCTGCCTAAAACATCCTTATTCAAAAGAGGGCCTCCCTCTCCTCCTCCCAGCACACCCCCCCACCTCCAAAGCTGTCAGGGAAGGAGCAACACGCTGTTCACGTTGGGGTGCTCTCACAGAGTGTAGTGTCCCTGTTCCCTAACCCCACTGGTTCAACTCTTCAGAGGCAGCGCTGAGGTCATGTCCCTGGACCACCTTAGGGGTTGAGGTTAGTCCCAGATGCACTCCAAAGACCAAAACCTGCACAAATGGAACCCCCAATACGTAATCCAGTTATGTTCATGGCTGCTTCTTTGGGCGCTGACAGGAAACTCAGTCCCCTCCCAAAGGATTTCCGACACTCCCTGGGCGTGGTTGTGGCATTCGGCAAATCCAAGACAGCAGGCACCTGTCACTGAGACCGCTGCCCTGAGAAGCAGCTGCAGGTCACCTTTGCACATGACTCTGGTGGCTTTACTCCAATCGGTGGACAGGGCCCCTCCGGTTCCCTCTCAAACACAACTAATTTGAATTTGTGACAGACTTTCTTGGGACTCACCTTTGGACCTTATGAATATTTTAGGTTTTACGGGCCACGCACTCTGTCGCGACCACTCTGCTCCTCAGCTGCAGTATGCAAGCAGCCACAGCATGTAAATGAGGAGGAGTCGCTGTGAGCAGATAAAAATGTCATTGACAAAAACAAGTGGGTGGCCCATGGGGCTGTCCTTTGCTGGCCTGTAGACTCCGTTGAAGGCTTGATGACAACGTATACTGTTACAGGGCTGTGGAGGGACACAAAGCGCTCAAAGATCCCCTGCTAGGGGCATGGGTCCTGCTTTATTAAAAAAAATATTGCTACTATGTATGAGGGTTGATATTAACTAGACTTGGTTGGAGTAGCCCTGGTTTGAGGCCACGCTGCGGAGCCCACTCACCATTCTTGAGCAGACATCTTCTCTCCTCCTGTCCATGTCCACAGACTCAGGCTTTTCCCTTCCTGTGCCGAACCTCTGGTAGAGGAGGCCCCAAATCAGTCCTCGTTATCACGGTCTGGAGGAGCAAGGCCCACCGGACAGAAATGTGGTCCAAGCTCTGAAGCATCTTCAACCCTCAGACGGGCACCAGTGGTCCACTGACAGGCCCACCCTGATTCTCCGCTCCTGACCAAAGGAGGCCATGCTGTAACCTGTAACGGCAAATTCTTTTCCTGTGTCTTTTTCCTAGAATTTGGGTGAAGTGTACACAACATAAAATTTACCTTTTCAACTATTTTTAAAGGTTCAAAAAACCTTGAACAGCCATCACCCACCGCCATCTCCAGAAATCTTGCGTCACCCCACACTGACGTGGCACCCCTGAAAGAGTCACCCCCCTGCCCCCAGCCCCTGGTCACCACTGTCTACTTTCTTTTTGACTTGTGACTGTTTTAGGTCCTTCATGTACACGGAACTGTACTATCTGCTCTTTTGTGTAAAGGCAAGTTCTTGCTTCTGTTCTCAGAGTCACAAAAAGTAAATGGCCTGTCTGTTCCGGTAGCCAGCTTCCTGTGGTTTGCAGATGTTGGGGTCTAGGCCGAGAACACCTGATGTACACCTTTCGTGAGTGTCCCGCACTGTTCGGCAACCTGCTTTCCCTCCGTGGTTGTATTAGGGCATCTCCTCTTCCCCTAACTGCGCACCACGCGTTATCTTCTCTGGACTCTTGTGACCCGTGCCTAGAATGCCACTGCCTCGTGTTTCTCCGTGGGATGCCTGGTCGTCAGGCCCAACACAATGACCGTGAGGTCTTTGGTCTGCACTGACACCGACAGATGGGACCCTTCTCCTCACTCTGCGTCACCTGGTGTGTCAGAAAACCACCCAGTCTTCCCCGCTGGGGAGTGTCTCTGTGTCCTCTCAGAGACCTCTTCACTCCGGGCCCTCTGGTCGCCCAGTGTGTGGAGGGTCCCCCCGCCCCCACGTCAGCGGGGTGTCCTACAATGTAACTCCGTTCTGATGCTACTTACCTGCAGACAGTGCCAGATCTCGCAGGTTAAGGACTCAGTCCTATGGGACTACACACTAGCAAGTAACTTTTCCTCAGGTTACCCACAACTTCTGTCCCATCTTTCTACAAATTGACTCTCTCCTGCAGTTTGGTTAATTTGCAAGACTGGCGCACAGAACTCGGGGAAACGCTTACTTATACTTACAGTTTATTAAAGGGTGCGATGTAGCATCCAGATGACCACACCGATCAAGAGTTGCTAGGGCAGGGTCTCGGAGGGTCATCAGTGCAGGAAATGGTCCCCGTGGAGTGGGGGTGCAGCAGCCTACCAGTGTAGATGTGTTTGCCACCCTGGGGCTCTTTGAACACCCTACCTTGTCATTTTATAGAGAGGCTCTGTCACGTAGGCAGGTTCTGTTACTCCACTGCCGTCCCCTCTTCCCTCTCTGGAGAATGGCGGGGGGTGGGGGCAGGGCTGAAAATGCCAAGCTTCTAACCATGGCTTGGTTTTTCTGGTGACCAGCCCCAGCCAGGAGCTATCCAGGAGCTCACCCAGAGTCCCTCAGAACAAAAGATGCTCCTAGTGCTCTGTCACTTAGGAACTTACGTGGATTTTAGGAGGAACTGGCTGCAGAGAACAATTACATGTAATCTTGCTACTTCATGACTGGTACTCTGGCACTCATGCAGGTCACTACACGTGGCCGGAGATTAATATTTTAGTGCCGTCTTATCTTCTCCCTGGGTTGCAATCTCTGCAGGGCTGTGACCAGGCCTAGCACAGGCTTTATTCTCTGCAAGGGACCAACTTAGAGAAGCTTTAGCTGGCATTTGAATGTGAAATGGTTGCCATATTCATTGATTCTTATTCTCTCTCTCTTGCCTCCCTCCCTCTCCCCCCTCCACTCCATATACAGTTTATGTACAATCTATCCTACAAACATCTGTACCGAGAGCAAAATTGTTAATTGACCTACTTTTGATCTCTTCCTATGAAGCAAATTTGGCATAAAACATTTCAGTTTCTCTTCATTGTAAATAGTAAAGATCATTATACCTATTTCACTTTATATATACAGAGAGAGAAAAAACTATTCAAAGATGTGTATGACCTCTGCTCTCCAGGAGGTAATAATGTAGTCGGAAAGACATGGTTTATACAAAACAAATGCAAAGCTCTTGAGTCATCATTTGCTCTTTGGGGAGATATTACAGAAAGAGTGGCTAGAAAATCTTTATTAGATTGCTGAAAAGGAAAAACAATGTTAAAACTCATTCACTGAATGATGGGATAGGTAGCTAGTTTTCTAGAACATCACTGTTAAGACTGATTAGAAAAAAAAATTAAAGCCTTTTATCAAGAATGCCAGTTGCTTCACAGAAGAACATGGGAACCGGATTAGGTTTGGGACCATTTTTCCTTTATATGCAAATGGTGAGATCGAGGCTTCAGGTCACCTGGATCCTCTTGCGGGTCAGGAGAGTGAGGCCTGTCTTGCTGAGTGCTCCCTGGCAGCCTCAGCGCTCAGGCTCGAGTGGCGTGAGTGACGTGGGCTCTGAGTGCTGCAGGGAGGTCAGAGGCTGTCTGTTAGCTGAGACCATGTGTGGCTGGAATCAGGAGGAACGCCGGGGCGTCTGACCCTCAGCAACATTCAGGCAGTGGCTGTCACGGTGGGTCTGTGTCTGACTCACTTGAGCTCCTTGCTGAGCGCACCCATATCAAGGTCTCCCCGTGGACTCTGGCCCAGGGGTCCGAGGTGGGGCTCTGGGCATCAGTGGTTTGGACCCATCTCCCTGGGTGGCTTGGAGGGCGTGTGGTTAGGTGGCTGGTGTTTCTCGGGCCATATTCCCAACCTGTGTTTCATGTGCTAGTAGCAGGGGTGCGCAGGGGTAGGAAAGCAGTACCGAAGACGGTCGGAGAGATGATGGGCACACCCTCGTCCCTGGACCCAGCACCGTGCAACACGCAGCAGAGACGCTGTCTCAGGGGAAGGCGGGGGTTTGATTCTTTATTAGCTAGACTTTCTGTGTAAGAAAAATGGCAAGTCTCTCAGCTGCTGGATACTTCTAAGTGACAAACACATCTGTCGTGCCCTAGACCTCCGTCAGCTCCAACAAGCCTCAGCTTCTAGTGCTGAGAATTGCGAAGATCGAAGAAATAAGCTATGAAGCATGCCCGGGACACAGTAGTATTCAGCAATTGGTGCCCTTCCTCCCGCCTCCCACTGTCGCATGCTTTTGGTTTTTATAATACCCACAAATAAAGCAAACCGAAACCATTCCCACCCCGCCGTCCCAGCTGGCAGTGACTTTGAGCCAGAGGCCACAGGGACACCTGTCGCTGTACACCTCGGGCTCATCTCTCGCTGTAGGCAGGGAGAGCCCCCAGCGTGGGGGGCCATGGGCCACCTCAGTAAGATGGTGTGAAGCAGTCTCTGACAGCCGTGTGGGCTTCGGAGGGGAGATTTAGAAGGGGGCCTGAGGAAGGAGGGGCAGTACCTGTACCGGACACTGTCGGAAGCAGATAGAATGTTATGTTTCAGTAAGGAAATGGCAATCCATCTGAACCAAGAAGAGGGCTGTTCAGTATTTCCTCGGTGGCCCAGGGGCCTTGTTCTCATCTGAGCTTAGGCAAGATGACACAGAGGCCTTGTTTCGTCCCACTTTGTCCAAGGGACCACCCCTGAGCTGTGCCTTTTCCCCATCCTCACTTCTGGGATGAAACAGAGAGCAGGGGAAAGTGGCCTTAATCTAAATGGAGAGACGGAGCGTTTGTCGAGCACTTACTGCAGCCAACGTCATGCTGGGCTTTAGTCGTCCGCTGGTCCCACAAAGATGTTATCTGCATACGGTGGGGTGAGGAGCCAGGTCCGCTTGCCTTCTGACTCATCAGGAAAGAGGATGTGATGAGAATCAACTTAGCTGCAAAGTGTATTTTGTTACAGTTTGAGTTTTGAGAAACTGGGCTTGGGGTGAACATGGAAGCCGTTGAGTTCCCCAGCCCTGGAAGGGCATTGCCCGTGCAGCCTCGTTCAGCCGAAAGCAGAGATTGCCTGCCACCCACCCCGTGTCAGACTGTCTCTGCTGGGGACTCGAGGGTGGAGAGACAGGGTGATGTTAGACTCTGAGCCTCGCTGACCACGCACTGCACCCCTGCTCCTGGTCAAAAGGCACTTTCTGTTAGAATCTCCCATTTTCCAGATGTGCAGGAAAAAACATAGGCATGTATGTATGGGTAACTGGTACATGTGTGTCGTAGGAGTTTATTTATAAAGTTGAATGTCACCCAAGGGTAGGTTTCTTGCAAAGGAAAACATTCATTTATTCTGTATACCCAGCTTCTACATATTTCTGTGGGCAGAGCCCACCAGGCAATATTCTCTCTCTGAGGAGAGTCCAACCTACGTTCTTCGTCCCCCCACCCCACCCCGGCCCCCTCAAAGCTTAGTTTAAGACCCACCCGCCCCAGGGAAACTCCGGCTAACCCAGTCTGGGCGCTGCATCCTTCCAGTCTGGCCGGGATCTGTCCCCTCAGCGCGTACTGCAAGCAGACGTGGACGCCGTGCGGCACAGAACCGTGGCTTTGCGGTGGGACGCTGCTCCAGTGAACCTACCCCGAGGAGCTCCATTCGAACACATAAGGGCAGTCTCTCCCGATTCACTTGCTGTTTCAAGCGTGAAAACAGGCCTCCCAGCACTGTGAATGCAACAGAGAGCATGGATGAGCCTCTACCCTGAGCCCCTTCCTTCTCCAGCCCGGGATTATAAACTGCTGTGGGGCACGATAGTATAATGAATATAACCAAGTAACAATTCAGAAAATGTTTGGAGGGGTGGTTGTGGGAGGTGTGGCGGGGAGACTTTTGATGAGCACTGTCGTGTCTCAGCTGAACCCCGCCACTGTTTTATGAACCCCCCGCACCTAGGGTTGCCAGACAGAAAGCAAAGGTACAGGGCTCCCAATGAAATGTGAATTTCAGATAAATAATGAATAATGTTTTTAGTATAAGTATGTCCCAAATATTAAAGGGATACTTAGGCATATTAAAAAGCTATTCGTTGTTTATCTGGATTTCAAATCTTAACTATGTATCCTGCATTTCACCTATGAGCTGTACACCCGACTCCTTAGTGCTCAGTTTTCACTGAGTGACGTTTCTGATTTGACAGAATTGGATCCACTGTCCTGCTCAGCCTCCTCTGAGCCCAGGTTACTTTTAACCTGGAGGTCACAATGCATGCAGCGGAGAGCTGTCCATAAAGATTACAGGCACAGGACGCAAAGGAATCCCCTGCCTTAGGGGCAGGGGTGGGCAGTTGCTCAGCACACAGTGGCCCAAGGTCGATTTCCTTTCTTCCCTGCGGCTCCTCCTTCCCCCAACCTTTCTGGGAAGAACTAGGTGCCACTTCCTTTTTCCTCACAGTGGACTCTACCTATTTCTATTACAGCATTTATTTTACTCACATAAGGCCTGTATTGTAATAGTGATGGTAAGAACATATCAATTCCTTCCTCCCTCCCTCCCGCCATTCTTCCATTTCTTCCTTTTCTTTTGAATGAATTGGACTTGTTTTTTCCCCTTCATTTCCTTCCCCCCCTCCTACTTTGGGATATATACATTTTATTTTATTTTATTTTATGTTATTTTATTTTATTTTACTTTTTTATTCTTTTAGTGCTTTCAAAGAAATGTGAACTTTCATATTTATTTAAGAACTCTGAAGTTAAGCAGTATCTTACTCTCTTCCCCAATAAGACACAGACCCTAGAACACATTGACAGGGAACCCCTACCTAGTTATACGCTGTTGTTGCCCAGTACGTGAGTATTGTCCTGTACTTTAGCCAAATAAATTAGATATTAGTGTTATATTGTTTCATACAAGATCTGTTTAGATTTACCCATATATTTACAGTATCATTGATGAACACTTTTTTCTTTGTTACTTAGACATTCCTTCTTGTAGAACACTCCTTTTTCTTTAAATATTTCTTCGACATGCTCTTTTAGCAAGGAATAATTGGTATAACTCCTTTCAGTTTTTGTTTGTGCACAAGGTCTTTAAAAGGTCTGTAACTCCCAAAAGATAATTAGGCCACATACACTTTGTAGGATGGTGGTTGTTTTTTACTCGTTGTTTTAAAGATAACACCCTACTGTATTATGGCCTCCACTGCCACTTTCAGGGGCCACCTGTCCGTATAAAAACATTTCTTTTTCAGTGATGTGTCTTCTCTAATGAGATGCCTTTAGCATCAACATCCCTTTTTTCTTTAGCTTTCGGCAGTTTCACTGTGCTGGGTCTAGGTGTGGATTTCTTTCTCTTTATCCTGCTTAAAATGTTTGGACCTTACCTAATCTGATGATTGGAATTTTTCATCAATGCTGGAAAACCCTCAGCCATCAACTCTCAGAAAATTGTCTTTACTTTGCTCCCTCTGTCGTGCATTGTGGAACAAATTTAACTTCCATGTCACTTTTATGATTTCCAGTTTCTTTTTTTTTTTTATACTCACCTGAGGACATTTTTCACTGCTTTGAGAGAAAGAGAGACAGAGCGATCATTGATGAGAGAGAGAAATATTGATTGGTTGCCTTCTCACATGCGCCCCGACCAGAAATCGTACCCACAACCTGGGTGTGTGCCCTGACCGGGATTGAACCCGCAACCTTTCACTTTGAGGGATGACACCCAACCGAGTCACACCGGCTAGGCCTGAGTCACTTACTTTGAATATACTCTTTTATTTCTTTAGATAATTACATTTGCATTGGCACATTGCTTCTGCCGGGTCCCCAGAAACCCTGGGCCATTTTGAAAACTGCTTGTGCTGATGCGTTGGGAGCACACTGAGGGAAGGGACGGAGCGAATTCTCTGACTCAGGAAACCTGATCTGAAATGACTGTGGGGTGAGGATCTGACCAATTCAAAACCTGAGGTTGAGAATTCAGTTTGAGATCGAGGCAGTGACTTTCGTCCTTAAGTGCCCATTGGAAATACATGGAGAGCATTATGAAATATGAAATCCTGGGCCCTTGCCCTGAAGTGGGAGCCCTGCATTGTCGTTTTTCAAAAGCTTCCCAGGAGATTTGACTATACAGCTGGCATAGATGCATCAACCGTAGAATCTTGAAGACACCTGAAACCACTCAGGTGTTCCAAATGGGGAGGGTTTGTTTAGCGCAGGAGATCAGAGGCTCAGCACCGCTAGAAGGGCCACTGAGGGCAGCTGCCGCTTTTCCTTTCCTCCTTTGGAAATCAGGAAGTACAGGAACGTCAGGAAGCCAGCCCTGAAGACTACAGCCTCTTCAGCTCCCAGGAGGGTGGTGCAGAGGAAGGCTGAGACTCTCCCGCAGGACCGTGTGTCTGCAAGCTGTTGACACAGGGAAAGTGACAGCTGCATTCAGTTTCACTTTCAGATTGGCACGGGGACACCTCTCTTACTGGGGGCAGCTCCCCCTAAACTCTGTGGCCAGGGAGTCTAGAGGATGCAGACAAGGGGGAAAATGGTCCGAGTCTGTCAAAAGATGAAGCATCACTGGTTTGGAATCAGTAAACTTCCAAACTTCAGAGTGCAGAGGGCCTTGGGCCTCGAGCCTCCAGCCTGTCAGTGTCTCTGAACAGCAGGGCTCTGTAAAACTGCTCATCCAGACCCCAGAAGAAGGCTTGGGATTAGCTGTCCCAGGGGAGGGGACTTTCTCAGTCCCCCAGAGCTCTGAAAATATCCTTTCTCCCTCTATGGTGCCTTTAACTTATCTGGCAGTGCTGAAGAACTCACAGATAAGGGCAAAAAGAGTCAATGAGAAGAATGTTAGAGAAATTAGAGGCTACGCTTTGCAGGGACTGTGCTAACTCTAACGCTGGTATTCCAGAGGACAGGTTGGAGGGTGGACGGTGCCGTGAGAGTGCACCTGTAAAAGTGGAAAGTGTGTTTCCTACCAAAGTTCATGCCTTTGTTCTTCATGCCATTGCTTCCTTATAAGCAAGTGACAGTGTGAATTTTGTAGGGCTTTTTTTTTTTTTTTCACATGAGTCATGATTGACCATCAACCCTTGCAGAGAGACTGGGCGTGGATGAAGAAAAATAAGAAAAGCCCCTTCTCAGATTGGTGACTCTCCTCCTGTCCCCTCTTTCGGAAAGTGACCAGACACCTGGTGTCTACATGGCTACTTCTTGGTCACTGCCATGGCCTCTTCCTCTTCCCCTTTTTCTTCTCTGCTTCCCCCAACCTTCTTTTCCTCTTTCTTTACTTTCTTCCTGTTAAAGGGGTTGGTAGTGGAACCAGGCGGAGATGCGGTCAGATCTGTGTGGGGTTTCTCGGGGCGGGGGGGTAACCTCAGCCTCTGTGCCCAGCGATGGGGGGTGGGGTGGGGATATCACCCTGAGACAGACAGCCACACCCTAAACCTCCCTGACCTTCTCCCTGTACAATGATATTGAGTGTTTACTGCTCCACGGATGCTCCTAACTGCTCCAAAGTGTCAGGCTTAGAGCCCAGACTTGCACGTGGTTAGTGCCTTCCTGTAGTATTATATGAACATTTTTACAACAGCCTGGCAGAGCAGGTAATCTTATTATCCCATTGTATAGATGAGGAAACTATAGGCTTAGAGAGATCAAATAATTGGCTCAAGTTCAAATAGCTGGTATCTAGGTCACGTGATAAGTGTCCATTGTGTTTGGGTTTTCCTGATTATAACGTGCTTAAAGACTTTAGACACAGCATTATAGTTTAAGAAGCACATTGGCAAACAAGAGTGTCCAGGGTCTGGCCAGATGAGGAAACTCATATTATTTACTTATTTTTAGAGAGGGGTAAGGAGGGGAGAGAGAGAGAGGGAGAGGGAGAGCAACATCAATGTGTGGTTGCCTCTTGTGTGCCCCACACTGGGGACCTGGCCCACAAGCCAGGCACGTGCCCTGACTGGGAATCGAATTGGTGACCCTTTGATTTCTAGGCCGATACTCAATCCCCTGAGCCACACCAGCCAGGGTGGATGTTGTACCACCTCTATCACCCCACCAATAATGAACATTTATGAAGTGTAATCTCTGTCAAGACCCAGGACATGTTTTATGTAGATTATCTGCCTGTAAGTAAAATACTCAGCACAACAATATTATGAAAGGTGTAACATCATAATCATCCCATTACAGAGGAGGAGAAGGAAGTAGGGAGGCATTAGTTAAATAACTTGCCCAAGGCGGCCCAGCTAGTAAACGATAAAGGCAGGACTCCTATAGGAGCCAAAGCTCTTATGTTCTGCTGGAAATCGTAGTTACAAGAAAAGATGGCAGGATACAGACGTTGAGAGGAAAGAGAGCAGATATGAGTATTCAGCTGATGAAGAAACATTACTTAGGAAAAACACTCACATTGCTAAGCTCGTAAGACCAGAACTATAACTACGGTGGGGTTGTTACAGGGAGGCAGATTTCTGTTCAACATAATAAAGAACTTTCCATCAATGATTTTTGTCTGACAATACCAGAGACTGCCTTGCAGAATGAGAGTCTGAATTCTGCATATGGTGCTGGAAGTGTCTGGATGCAAAATGAATTTCCTAAATTGAAAAGCACTTTGAAGTACGATGACCTCTTAGATAATATATGACCTCTACGATGTTTGGATCTGGCAATTAGCTCATTTAGAGTGCCCCAGCTGCCCAGAAGACTTAAGGAGATCAGTTTGTAAGTAACCACATAGAAGCAAGACCAGGGAGATGGTGGCCCCCAGGTAAAGAACTAAGTTAGTCGTGGAACCGAGCTCTGAGTCTAACCTCCGATTCTGTCAGTATGCTTTTCAGACTGCCTCCCGATGAAGCACTTGGCAAAACAGCTGGCCCCGTGCAGCCTGTGTCCCAGTGAGGCAGAGCGCTGGTGTTCTCCTGACTGTGCTTTTGTACTAGGGAGGCACATTGCTTCCTCCCGGGTTGAATGCGGGCGCTGAGGGTGTAGTAACAAGGGAGGGGCTGCTTGCAGGGAGGAGGGAAAACTGAACCTGGAACAGGACCCGGGGAGGGAGCAATGATGGGATGTCTGAGAGAAAGGCAGCGCTTGCAGGCAGGGTCCCTGGCCTCCTGGGACAAGGCAGGTAGGCCACTTCAGGAAACTGGTGACGGGGGACAGGGAGACTTACTGAGGGTACTGAGCCCCTGCGGGCAGGGTCCTTTCCTCGCATAACCATTGGCCTCATGGTGCTAGAGCAGCAACGAGATGTCAGAGCCCAAACGCCTGCTTAGAGCATCGGGTGACAAACGTGATAATTACTACTGGCTGCCACTTCTGCAGCACGTCACAGATGGCGGTGCACGTTCAGGCACGGCGTCTCATCCAACATGTCACCTGCGAAGGAGCTGGTGACCTTAAAGGCTCCTGAAGATTTATACGTATGTAGTGTCTCCTTTATCCCCCAAATGGCCTGGACACGGAGGTGTTAGAGACTGTAGTTTGAGCTGAGCCAAGGGGAACTGTGTGTAGGCACAACCCGTAGCACCAGTCTGGGTGTATCTGAGGCTATTGTTTTGTCACTGAAGTTGTTGTGGTCAGGCAGCCGACCAACACAGGGCCTGGTGCATGGCGGAAGAAAACATTAGAAGGACTAAGAGTTTAAAAATATTTTTATGACTATGAAAACAGCAGAGGATTTGGAAAGCATGGAAAAAGTATACAGAAAGAAAGAAAATCAGGATCCGACCGCCCGAAGCAACCCATCTTAGAAGTTTGAGGTAGTCACTTTCACTAACTACATTTATGCGTATTTATGGTAGAGATCGTAGTGTACAAACAGTCTCCTTTATCACAGGGATTTTCTACTTTATTTACTATTTCTTCCAAAGCATTATTTTAGCGGCGTAGTAGGTCATGTGGACGCAGCGTAACTAACTTACTGTGAGCAAGTCCCGGTGCCTCTAGTGTGTATATTTTGTACACATAGCTGGTGTTGCTCTTAGTGATTCCTAGAGGAGGAGTTACTGCCTCAGAGAGCACAGCTGCCACCTGTGAACTAACCGTACATTATTGCTCAATCGATACCTGGAACCGTGGGCCCCATTTCAACTCTGATGAACAATGTCCCCTCATCTTTGCCAGCACCAAAGACTGTCGCAATATTTTACGTCCCTCGTTTTAAAGATGAAAAAGATCTTATTGTTATTTTAATTTTCACTGATTTGAAAACCATTGATATTAAGGTCACCTTCCCCTGTGAACGTAAGTCACTCCAGGCACCGATGAAAGAGGCATCTCTGAAGGGCAGTCTTGGACTCTGTGTTCCCTGCCAAGGGTACAGGTCAGGCAATCGCAGGGTGAAGACCAGGGTTCTCAGTGGGCTCGGGAAGCACTTCAGGGCTGGGGAGATGTGGGCAGTGGATGCAGGAGCTGCAGCGCGGTTGCAGGGACTCAAGTGTGTCTGCTGCTCATCAGTTTTGGCCCCTCGTCTTCCACGTGGAAGATTTGTTATTGCGTGAACAGTCTTTGAACGCTTGTTGTGTGCCCAGCATGTGGCACTCAGCGTTCTCTCAGCTTTGGTTTCTCAGTGTGGATTCTGTGCCCCAAAGCCTGAGCAGAGGGACGAGCATGCTTGGTGAGGTGGAGGGTGCTCCACCGGCAACCTTTCCTTTGGAAGCACTGAATGTAATCATACGTGGAAATATATCTTTCCCCATTGCTTGTCTTTTTTGGGGGGGAATATGTTCCGCCTTTAGTCTTTTCATATTACTAATGAGAAGTGCCATTATGGAAAACTTGAACTACACAGCATGATGGGGAGCAAGACGCACCCTCCCCCCCCCCCGCCCCCCCGGCCCCATTACCCAGCTACACCCAGCTACAGCGACTCGCCTCACGGCCACTCTGGTTTGATTTATCCCACCTCCTCCAAGCCTCCAGAATTGAATCGTTTTGAATAAAACTCCAGATGTAGCATCATTTTATCCATAAATATTTTGATATGTATCTTTCAAAGATAAGGAGTCTTCAAAAACATAACTATAATACTATTTTCTTAGTATTCTTTAATATCACCAAATAGCCACTTAGTGCTCAAATTATGATTGCCTCATAATATTTTTTTCAGTTGGTTTCTTGAGTGGGGTTCCAAGCAAAGCTAAACAGTATTTCTGTTGATTTGTTTATTACATCTTTTAAAATCTTGAAATGTCCCCTCTCCCTCACTTGTGTTTCCCCAGCGGGTGGCTCTGGCTTCCTTCAGTCGGTCGGGCGTTGTGTATGACACCCACAGCGTGGGCGCTGGGGATGCTTGCTGTCGCTGTGGTGACTGGCAGTTCTTGGCGGAAGGAGGAAGCAATGGGGAGGTGTTTTTGTTCTGCCTGCACTATATTTCCAGACTCTTTCCTTACATATATAACAGGGTGTATGTTTCTTTCTGAGTCTCAGAAGTCCATACCTGCTCAGTCAAATATTCAGCGTGTTCATTATAACTAATGGTCCCCAGATTCTTTAGGGTGAGAATAGGCATGGCTCTCCCCATGTGGCCTGGCTCTCAAAATTCTCCTTTCTACCCTGCAACACCCACAAATCAGCATGAGGGAAAAAATGCATGGGGAGAGACTAAAACGGTTTGGGGTAACATAACAGTGACAGCACTTCAAGGCTCTGCTGAGATATCCCAAGCTGAGCTCTTCATTTTGTAGACAGATACGCCAAGGACAGAAGGACAGAGAGGTGATGTGCTCAAGGTTATCTAAACCACTAATTCTCAGCTGTTCATATGGCCCCTCATCATTTGGAGAACTTGTTAAAACATGGCTGAGCCTCACCCCAGAGATTCTGGTGCCACCGATCTGGGCGGGGCCCAAGGGGGTGTTGATGCTATCAATGTACTGGCTGACCTTGAGAGGCGCTGGGCTAGACATGTCCCGATAAACAACCCAGGTGAGCATCTTCTGGCCACAGCCCTTGTGAAGCTCAGATGAACTCGCTTGGAGCTGCCTGGGAGTCAGTGCTGGGACGGGCAAGTCAAGGGGTGCAGGCGGGTTACCTGCCTCACGCCACTGAGGCAGAAGACTGGCTACCTCCCCGAATCTCCACAGTGTCTTCCGATTTTCCTAACAGGCTAATTCCTTTAAGTTAATTCCTCCTTTTAAAAATCAGGCCTAAAAAATAAAATCCTCCCTCTGTTGACACATTTAAGCCGCTGGTCTCAATTTAAGCCCGTTGCAAACACCACCAGGAAATTGATGTCAGTCTCAAAACAGTAGGTAATTCCTCTGAAATCCCACAGCTTCTCCCTGGATCCCCCTTTAGCCCTAAATCCTTCTTACAGGGTGTGAGCAGATCTTTCACAGAGTGTGTTCTAGCAGGTAGGTATTCCAGAGAGGCAAATTTTCAACTCCAGATAGAAGAGGTGAATCCAAACCCTGTTTCCCCTGGGTACCAGCCCCAGGGTTTCACTAAGCACAGCCAGAGTATCAGAGGTTAGGAACCTCAGACCTCTGTGTATGTTAAAAATAGGGGACGGAAACCTGAACAGGCAGGTAATGCCTTCACTTCCTGACAGCTAAGGAACCTCGGTCCAAGAGCCACCTGCAGGACAGGAAAGTATCTAGAGCAGGGGTCCCCAACTCGGTTGGGCCTTGGCCTGGAACTGGGCCGCACAGCAGGAGGTGAGTGGCGGCAGTGAGTGAAGCTTCATCTGTAGGGTTTTCTGCAGTGACCACAACCAAACTGAGATTATGGAGTAGACCAGCCATAAGGGACCCACTTCAGGCATCACTGTCTCCCATCACCCCCAGAGGGGACCGTCTAGTTGCAGGGAAATTAGCTCAGGGCTCCCACTGATATGCATTATGGTGAGCTGTACAATTATTTCATTATATATTACAATGTAGTACTAATAGAAATAAAGTGCACAATAAATGTAACACGCTTGAGTCTTCCTGAAACCGCCAATGCCCCCACCCCACCCTGGTCCGTGGAAAAATTGTCTTCCATGAAACCAGTCCCTGGTGCTAAAAAGGTTGGGGACTGTGATCTAGAGGCTTTGCAAGTCTCCCCTGAGATACATGTTCTTCATCCCCTGTCTCTTACTTGCTAAGCAGTAAAATCTGAGAATCCAAAGGGCAGGTCCCAGGGAGACAGAACCTGTCCCAGGGAGACAGAACCTGTCCCAGAGAGAAGCCCCAAAGAAAGTAGGGGCAGCGGCATTACTGAGAGACTGGGGCACAGGCTGGCCTTTGGGACACAAGGAAGAAGGAGTGATTGAGTTCTCAGTTCTGGTCCCTTGAACTCAGGGACTTGCTCACCTCCACATCCCCGGGGCTCACCCTACTAGGCACACGGTGAAGGGAGAGGACCCCAGTGTTCCTGCTGGTGGTTCAGGGACTCAGGGTGCTCGAGGGTGGGCCTGTGGTAAGCGGTCGGACAGGTGTCCATGAAAGAATCAGAGACGAAGAGGGTAATATGGTGATCACTTTTGCCTGTTTATGGTTGCTTTTGTCTGTACTGTAGAAGCTAGACTGCTGTCCACTCCTCACGTCACCTTTCTCTGCTTCTGCAGATAACGTGTCAGGTCGTGAGTCAAAAGCCACTTCTCTCTAGAGCGAAGCTGACACCCGAAAGCCGGCTAGCCATGGCTGCCTTCCTGGTGCTGTGGGGGCCGCAGCAGGGGCACCATGAGTAAACTCTGCTATTTGAAATGGGGGCGTCTCCTCGGTCATCTTAACTGTCTCCCCTAATCTGCGAAGGCTGAGATATGGAGCGTAGCCGATGTGAATTTGAAAACGTCCTCACAGATCTACTTGGTTCTGACGTTACAGACCCAGAGGTTCGGCCAAGCCTTCTCCTGGTGATTATTCAAACACCAGAATTATAGCCACCTGTATCCACAACAGGTTACCATGAACGGGGTGGCTTCACACGGCAGAAATGGATTGTCTCCCGGTTCTGGAGGCTGGAAGTCCAAGATCGAGGTTCCGGCGGGGCCTGCTCCCTCTGAAGGCTGTAAGGGAGGAAATTCCCTTGTCTCCTCCAGGTTCTCGGTGGCTCCAGGCAGTCCTTGGTTTGTGGCTGAGTGACTCCAGTCTCTGCCTCTGTCTTCACATGGTTTTGTCCTTCTTTCTCTGTGTGCGCCTTTTTAAAGGACAGTTGTCATTGGATTTAGGGCCCACTTGGAAAACCCACGATGCTCTCATCTGGAGATCCCTAATTTAATTGTGCCTGCAAAGATTCTTTTTCCACATAACAACACATTCATAGGTTTCTGGGATTAAGAATTGGACATACCTCTTTGGAGGCTGGCCACCATTCCACCCCACTACACCACTGTACTCAGAGAATATGGGAAAGGTGAGGAATTTCTGCTCTCATTGTATACAGCGGTTGTGGCTGTAAGTAGACACATGTAGAATACCAACACCAATACTAGCATGTGGTCTGAGATGAAAGAACATCGTCCGGGGGAAGATATTTAAGCCAAGTCAATGGCATCAGTTTGCAATCTCTAGTAAATACCTTTCCCTCTGCTCAGTCTTGGAACTTCAAGGTCCAAGTTCTTTTTGAGTATTCTATTTTAAATCTCTTCAGGGCTGAGCTTAATTCTCTGGCCAGAATCAAGGGAGGCCACTGGTATTGGTATTTGGTAGCTTTAAAGAGCTGAAGGGTCGACCAGAAGACTAGAAAAAAATGCCTTCGTGTGCTTGGTAATCAGAACTTTCACAAGGTCATTCTGTTGTCTAAGCCTAAGGGGGAGTCTAGGTGAGCTCAGTGATGGAGTAATATGACTGCAAGAGCCAGGTCTTTGTTAAGCTGTAAAACCTTAGAATCGGTCCTCTTATTTGACTGTCGGGTTCAGTGATGAGGTTTGCTGTGTGGCAATCTGCCAAGAAGTTTTCCGATTCGTGCTGGATACCTGGTGCCTCTTCCTACGTCCACCATTAGGGGTTAGTTCCTCCTTCTGTCCATTTTAACTACTAACACAGACCTCACCCTGGGTTCAATAATGGGCAAACCGGTCCTCACCTCCCTGGGTAGAGGACCAGATGCTCCCAGAAACTGAGTTCCTCTCTTCAAGTATACTGAACCTTAGTCACTGCCACACATATCTGAGAATCACAAGTCACTGAAGAGGGACTAAATTATGTAATCTTAGCATTTGCCTTGGCACAGGTAAAAGGGGCAGTTCAGAGGCAGCTGGGTAGCCAATAAAAACCCAAGTGGCTGAGAATCACTATATTTTGCCGTGTATGATGTACTGCTCCTGTGTATAATGCACTCCCACATTTTTGGCCCAAACTTTCAGGAAAAGAAACTTTTGTTTTAACTTTTTAATTCAATTAATTATTTAATTATATTTAGAAACAAAACCAATGATCATATTCCAGGGTATTATTTTGCATACAGATATCATTATTGCTTTCTATAGAGTTATACTTTTAATGCATAAGCATAAATAAAAGAATTAAAAACATTTATATAGATACGGAATTAGTACTACCCATGTATAATGTGCATCCTTATTTTTCCCTCAGAAATCTGGGCAAAAAAATGCACATTATACACAGCGAAATACTGTAGATGGGAAACAGCGGCACTTCCTGCTAGTCTGGATATTTCTACAGGAAACTACTTCGGCTGCTGTGGGACAGGGCAGGGCATGAACTTGAAAGGAAGGGGTGAGGGAATAAGAGCATAAGGCGCAGCTTGGACCCTCCAGGGACTGCATTAGAAGTAAAGCAAGGATGAAGGGAAGAGGGAGCAGCCCCGAGAAATGGGCTGGCAGGAAAAACAGGAAGTAGGCCCTAGAGAACATCAATGCCAGGCTGGAACCAATATTGCAGGGGCTGGCTGGTCCTGGGAGGGCAATGATCAGAAGGGCACATCTAAATTAATGTGAGGGCATGGAGTGAAGGCAGGAGTGCCAGAGCAAGGGAAGATGGATAGGGTGCAGGGAGGCCCCAAGACCCAGAAGGCACTGGGAAGTAAACCAGGGACCAGGCAAAAAGCAGTCAGGAAAGGCATGGCATGACCCAAGCTAGGCACTCCTGGGTGAGGGCTGTGCCCCAGCTGCTCATCCAGGTATCCCTGGGCACAGGGCAGCGGGCACTTACAGAGAACAGCCCCGGGCGCCCATCGATGGCTAGACATTGATCTATTGGGGTTGAGCAGCTGGTCAGGAGCCACCCTAACAATCTCTCAGTGTGATTTCCAGTCTCAGAAAAGGGGGGTTAAGGATTTATAGTTCAAAAAGTGAAAAGGGATTAAGAAGAGGGCCCAGGACTTTACCTCATGGACAAATTAAATTTTGGTAATCGAATTTTAATGCAATTTTTAAAAAATATATTACAATCTGATGAGTTGCTTCTCAAATATCTATTGGCTTTAAAGATTACACAGTGGGCTGATTGGAATGACCTCTCCAAGTCTCCTGCTAGTAGTATTCACATTAACTGCCTTTAAACACCCCAGTAACTGGTCATAGTGATTTGAACAAATGCCGAGGAGACGCAAGGACCAGCTCGTGCAGGAGAATCCCCAGCTCGGAGCAGAGCAGGGATGCCGCAGGGATGGAGTGGCGCCCTCTTTCTTGGAGGGGGGGACTTCTGCGCTGTGGCAACCCTGGGAGACAGCACTCAACGTTCGGTTTCAGTGCTGCCCCTGGTTGGCTGAGCCAGCATGGGAAAGCGGCTTACCTTTCCTGAGCCTCCGTTTCTTCACCTGGTATTTGGGATACAAACACCTCCATCCTAGACTTCTTGGGAGGACCGTAAGTAATGTCTGTAACACTTCCACCATTGCCCCAGAAACCAAGGAAGCACTCAGGACAGGGCAGCTGTTGTGACCTACAAATAAGGTAGAAGAGATGCACTTAGGGCTGATGACTGAGTGGAAACCCAGAGGCCCCTGGGGCTGAAGGCTGGAGTGGGGTGGGCTTCGGCCAACTTCCCTGGCTCACATCTCAGCAGCTTTGACTTGGGTAGGGGTTTATTGCTCTGAGTAAGCTTATATTTGACATTCACCCTGGAGGCGTGGTGCCTTCCAACCACAGATGTTGGCTAATTCTCAAATGAAATGCCATCTTTCTCTTCGTGACGTCCTGAAAGTCATTCTCCATTCCTGGTCCTCTCCGGGTGTTCCGTGGGCCGTGGCAGCTTGACGTGTTGGCAGATTATATTGGGCTCCAAGAAGGAGGTCAGTGACTTTTCCAGAGCTCTATGCCGATGTGGAGGGAAGACATGGTTTGAACAGAAGAATACCGATAGGACTTCTGGAGGAGTTTCTGTTCATTGTTGGCTTCGTTTGCTGAGGACCGAGAGTAGGGTATAGGTTTAAAGGGGAAATACGTCCCTTGAGGGTAGTATTTTACCTATAGCCCCTGGTTTTGCTCATTTCAGATTCTGCCTAGAATATCAGTGAGTAAAGATTACTGGATGATTGGAGTCATTTGGATAAAGTACTAAAAACAAGCTGCTTGATAGGAATAGCTTAAATCAGAAAGCAGGAATGGAATTCGCACTTGCAATAAATCTTTTGTGTCTGTCACCAACCTGGCTGTGTAAATCTGGATACACAAGTGTATCATGTCATATGGACATTCTTTTCTAAGGTGCCATCTTCAGAAAATAATCCAAAATGTGTGAAATGCTTAATTTATAAAAATGTTTATCATAGAGTTATTTATAGCAACGGTAACTTAGAAACACCTTATTGCCAAAAATTTGGTTAAATAACATTGAAGATGTCCATTTGGTGGGGTGTTATGTAGTCATTTAAAAGTAGGGAAGCTTTAAGACAAAGTACTTTAATATATTACTAGTGAAAATTATGGGCTGAAAATTGAGGTGGGAGGTGATTATAACCATCTCACTAACGTAGATGCATAGAAAAACGCTACTAGAACATAAACCGAAATATTTAAAAGAGTGAACAAATTGTTTAATTTTTCTGCAGTTTCTTTAACGTAGTTGCCTTTATTTTTGTAATAAAACAAACAAACAAAAAAAACAAACACTGAGAAACGAGAAGGAAATGAAATCATGGTAGTTATTATGATAAAAACGGTGATAATGAAAAACAAGATGAACATTTGGATAAACGCAAGAAATGGTCACAAGGGTGTGAAAAGGAAGAAACCCTGCCTGTGACACTCAGTGAAACACACCCTGCACCAACCACGTGAGATGGAAGTGTGAAAAACCGCTTTAGTGGGTGATACCCTCTCCTTCATTACATTTCACTCAGTTCTACACGGGGCTGTAGGAAGCTTAGAGGCGACAAAGTTACTGGAGTCGCTGAATGCCAAGTCTTGTCTCTCTGAAGCCCTCCTCCCCTCCCGGTTCCCTGACGTGTTCTGTGCCGTCTTCTGGGGCCCAGAGGATTAAGGAGGCCAGATTGTAAGGGCGGCAAGGAACCATGGTAGCCCTGGGCCCTCAGGAATCTCCGACTCCCAGACCGCAGACTTGATGTTTCCTGAGAAGACAGCTCAATTCTTGGGTAACAAGGTATTTCTTTGAAGCAAGATTTCTTTTCTAGTAAGGAAATGGGGACAGATGTGAAGATCAAAATTCACAGCACATTGTAATACTTATAGACCTACAGATCTGTGCAAAGCTCTCCCCTAGCATGGGAAGAATCCACAGGCTGCTCCTTATTGGAGAAAGCAGGTGGTAAATAGTGTGCCGAGGTGGCTTCTGCGAGCGGTGTGGCTCTCGCTCTGAAGGAACACGTCTCTGAGTTTCAATTTCTTGGGGCCCCAACTTCAGCTTTCACTTCCCTTATTGGTTACCAGAAGCTATAAGTTAGGGACAGTGTCCAACTCCCCAAATGACTGCAGAAATAAAAGCTTGAAGCCAGAAAGCTGTTGTTGGCTCGAACTGAATTTTTTGATTAGTGGGGCTGCAGATCTAACTTTCCTTGAAACCATGTCAGCAAGCAGTACAAATACGGGGTTGGGGGGGGGGAGGGGGCTTTTTTATATGTTAGCTGGGCATATGATTCTCTTAAATGGATTTCTTTTTTGTTTCAACTGACATTTCTGTTTTGCTATTTTCCACACTGCTGCTGTTATTTTCAATTTTTTTTCTTTAGCTACCTTGAACCAGTCTTTTTTGTGAAGCTGTCATTCCAGGGCCTTTTCCAAAAGTATTTTGGGTAACGTGCTGCTCAGTTTTTCTGGAGTGACTAAAGTGAATGATCCTATTTGTTTTCAGCAAACATAATGGAATATAATATGCTCTAAGGATATCCCAAAGGCAGGGAAGCCATTTGTCCAACAACCACCTTTGCTCGTTGTTCTGCCTCTTCTAGCCCTGGCTGGATGCTCCTCCTGGCTCCCAACTGGTCCCTGAACAGGGATACATGGGGTGGGCTTAAAGTATGGCTCCACTTTAAGGAGCTGAGGAGCTGGCTGTTACCTCTCCGGGCCCCTGGAGTAGTAGGGGACAGTTATGGCAGGAACACTGAGCTGAGTTCTGAAACTCTGAACTCTGAAACCCCTGAGGGCCTTTGTGTGACTTGGTGAAGGTGCTTGCGTGGGGGAGGGGGCAGCGTCTTCCTAGTGGAAATGGCATGTCGGACCCAACGATCTCTAGGCTTCCCTCTAAGGGTAAAGTTCTGTGATTCTGCCTTCTGACCCCGGCACAGGTGCTCCGCTGGCCCTGGGGATGCAGCGGTGGGTTAGACAGCTTTTGTGGCCTTCATTTCTGGGGGGAAGGGTGAATCTGGAGGGGGTGGGGAAGTGAGATGAGGCTGGTAAGTTCTATGGAGAAAATGACGGGGCTATGGCTGGTCTCTCAAGTGGGATGGCCAGGAGGGGGCATTTGCCTGCAGATCTGTCTGTTCCGTGCACAGCAGGAGGAAGTGAATCCAGGGATGGAGTGGGAAGCAGAGAGGAATGAAGAACAGGGTCAGCGGGACAGGACTTTTATCCCGAGTCTGGCTAGGTCACCCAGAGCTCCCAGCAACAGGCACAATGGCCAGTCGGCTGACCAGTGGCTGTGAGTCATACTTCACTACTCTGCTCCCAGCGTGAATGCAGCACTTGGCCCCACTGATTACCCTCTGTCTTAATCCTTCACTTTTACCTAACGGTTCTCTCTCTTCTTCCTCATCATCAGAAGCTCAGTTCAGAGAGTTTTTTCCTTTCCCACTATTTAAATATTGGTTTTATTGAGATATAATCCACATACCGTAACATTTGCTGTTTTATAGCATATATTCAATCATTTTTAGTATATTCACAGAGTTGTGTACAATTTCTCTTGTTTGTACATGGATGAACAAAACAAATAGTTTATGTTGATTATGATTTCAGATATGTCTGGATTTTCTGCTTCCCTTTCAAATTTGTCTATTTACCATGTTTTCTTGTTTCTTTTTATTTGTTTCCCTTCCTACCTTTGCTTGATTCACTGGGCTTTCTGTATTTCCTTTTTCCTTCTTATCATTTGTAACCAAGACAAGCTCCTATTCACCCAGTTACCATTCTTGAATGTTCATCAAGAGTTTAAAATCATATTTTTTTGTTACTCTACAGTTAAACAGTATCTCCCCAATGAGATGAAAATCTTAACATCCAAATTCTCTGTTTATGTTTGTTAAACCCATTGGGTATTGTATTCTTGTGAGCTCATTTAATTCTGTTTCACTTGTATTTCGGTTTGCCACTCTATCTTTGGTACCCCATATATCCTTTTTCATTTTTCCAGAATGCACACCGATAATTCGTGGAGGACCTGAGAGAGAACAACCTCCTGTGTACTCATATGTCAGAAAATGACTTTCTTCTTGTCTCCCTCTGGAAAGCTAGTTTGGTTGAAAATAGAATTCTAAATTCAAAATCGTCTTTCAAAACCATTAAGATCTTTTCCCCGGCATTCAAATGCCAAAAGTCTGATGCTAACTTATTCCTAATTCTTTTATAGATAATCTGTTTGGTTTTCTCTCTAGGAGAACTTTAAGGATGTTTGCTTTCGTTCATGCAACAATTATTTATTAAGAAGCTATTAAGTGCAAAGCACTGTTTCAGGTATTCAAAGTAAAAAGACGAGCAAAACAGAGTCCCTTGTCCTTTAGGAGCTTGAGTCCCAGTGGAAGGGGCAAGGAGACACACAGACAGGGAGGACCGCCTGCGGTGTATCCATGGTGAATGCTGTGGAGAGTAATGGGAAGTGCTGAGAGGACGGGGTGCGCTGGGAGGAAGTGACTCAGGGTGGGTGCTGTAGATAAGCAGGCCAGGCAAGGAATGACTGACATGACCTTTAGCCACAGATGTGAAGGAGCTGAAGGACACTCCTGAAGGGGAGACTTCCTGTGCAAAGGCCCTGAGGTGGGAGCCCACCACGGATATTTGAGGGAAAGCAAAGAGTTAATTATGTTTTGTTGGAATATGCCAATGAAAGGGAGAGTTGTGGGAGATAAGATCAAAGAGATAACAACATTTACATTAATTGTAAAAGCTTCATTAATTCTGCCCTGGTCAGTCTCTTGTGGAAGGAGAAGCATAGTTGAGAATTTATGGTCAGCCTTTTTTAGTAATCTTTTTCCTAACTGTCTCTTGCTTCCCTATGAAATTCTAATACCACTGATAGGCTGTATGTCTGTTTACATGGTGTATGTATATATGTGTGTTTTATACATAAAAAGTAAAATTTGTCACACCTCAAGAACAAACTTTTGACCACTTGGGGGCGATATTGAGAATACATGGTTTAGTAAGATGCTTTTGCCATTCATTGGTATTGCATGTTATCAGATGGTTCATTTTAATTGTTGGGTAATTTTGATTGTATAAAGAGATATTCAAGAAGTGCATAAGAATAATTGCCAATGTGTTACAAAGGTCAGGTACTAAGTGCATACTGTAACTACTGTTCTTTCTTAACTGTGACCCTCAGTTTCGCTGGTGTCAGTAAACAGACCTGTAATCACACAATTGTTCAAGTCAGAAATCTGGGCGTAATTGAGACACTTCTTTCCCCTCGTTTCCCCACATCCAGTCCACCAAGCCCTGTCCATGTCACCTCCACATAACTTCTTGAATCAGGTCTCAAGCAATCAGATTTTGCCATAATGCAGAACATTCTAAACTTGTAAGGATTTTCATCCTTTTCTTTAAAAAAAAAAAAAAAAGGAATTTAAATTAGAAGATGAAATGACTCAATTAGTGTAATCAAAAGAAATTAAAAGATTACCAATTTTTTCATTTAGTAAATAACAAATTAGAGTGTAGATAATGAGTTAGAAGGTACTAAGACTATTTAGAGAAAGAATATTCCATGGTCCTGAGGAAAAAGAATTTGTTTTGTGGATTTGAGGCTGGGGGATGGGAAAATTGGGAAGCATGCTGTTTTCAGTGGGGCTCATGCAAAGAGGCCGAGCCAAGGCTATAATGGTAGGCAGTATCGTAACTACGGTGAGAAGTCCAGATATGCCTCCTCTTGCTTTCTGCAGCCTTGACTTAGCCACGTTTTTCCCCCCCAACTAATCAGTATCTTAAACAAATTAAGTATAAATTTTACTGGATCATTTGCTGGTGAGTTGGGAGGAATTAGACAATTAGAATCACACTTAAAAGGAAAACATATTTTTTGTACCCAGTGGATTCACATCATCTTATGATTTTTTTCCCCAGTGGTGCCTGCAGAGCTGGTACCCACGCATCGGTGTCAGGTGGTCTGCAGTCCAGTTTTCTGCGAACCGTCTTGAATAAGTCCATATATATGTATATATCTCCCTGGGCACCTCTGCATGGGGTCTTTAACCTATTCAAGATTAAGAATCAATGACTTACTGTGGTTTCGGCCCAGAGTATATAGACATGCATACGACATAGTCTTCCTTCTGAAGGCACACAAAGTTTACGTCATCTGCACAGACAAATGACCAAATCACACATTGCTGGTACTGGGGAGGCGTGTACAAGAAGCTCTGGCAGTTTGTCAGTTACTCCGGTGCCCTGTCTCTTCCAGGTGACTTCTGAAGCATGAGCGCTCACAATAACTCCTCCTGCAGCCCTACGCAGACGCCCCACTTAACCATGCTCTACTTCACGGTGCTCACTGGGGGACTGGCGGGCGTCATCTCCATTTTGTTCCTGCTGGTGAAAATGAACACCCGGTCTGTGACCACCATGGCCGTCGTTAACCTGGTGGTGGTCCACAGCGTCTTCCTGCTGACCGTGCCTTTCCGCCTGACCTACCTCATCCGGCGGAGGTGGACGTTTGGGCTGCCCTTCTGTAAATTCGTGAGCGCCATGCTGCACGTCCACATGTACCTCACGTTCCTGTTCTACGTGGTGATCCTGGCCATCAGGTACCTCATGTTCTTCAAGCACAAGGACAAGGTGGAGTTCTACAGAAAACTGCACGCTGTGGCCGCCAGCGCGGGCCTGTGGCTGCTGGTGATTGTCATCGTGGTGCCCCTGATTGTCTCTCAGTACGGGAGTGCTCAGATGTATGACAAAGACCAGTGTTTTAACTTCCAAAAAGAGCTTGCTAATACATACGTGCAGATCATCAACTATTTGATCGTCACCATTGTCATAGCCGTCACGGTGATTCTGTTGGTGTTCCAGATCTTCCTCCTCATATCGATGGTGCGGAGGCTGCGCCACTCCTTACTGTCCCACCAGGAGTTCTGGGCCCAACTGAAAAACCTGTTTTTTATAGGGGTCATCGTCATTTGCTTCCTTCCCTACCAGTTATTTAGGATCTATTACTTGTACACCGTGGTGCGCTCGGATGCCTGTAACAACGATGTGGCGTTTTATAATGAGATCTTCCTGAGTGTAACGGCCATTAGCTGCTTTGATTTGCTGCTCTTTGTTCTTGGGGGAAGCCACTGGTTTAAGCAAAAGATAATTGACCTGTGGAATTGCCTTTTGTGTCGTTAGCCACCAAACACAGTATTCAGGTTTACTTCTTTTGTATTGGGAGTGAAAATGGGTAGTGGGAGGTAAGAGGGCAATTCTACTACTTGATTAAAACCATGTCTTGAGGCAGCCAAACAAAAGGACTGTAAAATGCCAGAGCATCCTTATTGAGTCCCTACCACCTCTAACTGATACCCATGCAAAGACTAGTAATACTAGTTGCAATAACTGATGCCCATGCAAAGACTAGTAATACTAGTTACAATACTACGTTATTTTTCAACACACCGTGTCTACTTGGCCCGTCCAGGCGCCAGGGGTCTAATGGTTTCTGAATTTCACTAGTTTATTTTTGTTTCCAGAGTCAGAAACATGGTGTTTCTTAAGTCCCGCAGTTGGTTCTTTACATTCCACATAAAACCGGAGGTAAACTGATTCGGGCTATGATCCAGCTTGAAAGCACAAACCTCACTGTGCTAAGTAGATAAGATGTCCATTCTACTCACACGCTGACAAAAACCCAGATAAGTGGGAGGCCAGTAAGAAAGTTTCTAGATTATCATAACTCTGGTAGGAAGTCACTTATCTAGAAAGCAAGAGAAACAGAACTCCTGGCCTTCTACTCTAAGGAGGCTATCTAGGGTTATCTTATGGAAGGTCAAGTTTAAGGACTTGGATCAACTCCCTCAGCATTTTCAAAAACCATTTATAAACTTACTAAATATATCTAAATAATGGTGAGAGTGTAACTGAGAGAATATTCCTGACTCATGTGCTACTAGGCATTAAAATGAGTTCCCAAGGGAAGTGATTAATTTATTTTTTCCTTTTCTGTTTTGAAGAATTTCTAGAGGTCATGGTACAAAGTTAATTTACATTTTCCTTGGAGACAGAAAGCTATACTGTAATCTTTAATCTTTCTCTTCAACCCTTAAAGTCATATGTCTTTAAATAAATGAAAACCATATTCTTTAAAAGAGAACTTTTGAGAAATATGTAGAAAATCATGGGACTATGATAAGATTAGGATGCTAAGTTACTACATTAGCTTGTGGGTTTTCTTCCCTCCTGCCCATATTTCTACTATTTCCCTCCAAGTTTCATAATCTTGAAATTTCGTAAGGAAATGATCCAGTTTCGTATTTAATGCTTCAGAAAACCCGAAGCAATTCTTGGTAGGAATAGAAGAAATAAGTGAACTTTTTTTGAGAGAGAGATAAATGTCCATGATTTAAAGATTTTTCTTCATTTGTTATACTATGTGGACCCATAAATGCAACAGATGAACAAGAAATGCCCCCGTGAGTTTCTTTGATCACTGATTTTGATCAGTAACTTCTTACTGAGTCATGGAAATTAATTTGGAGGAAGAAAAGGCAGCAACATACTGCATTTAACTTGTCTCAAAATTTTTGCCTGTTTTAAATTTTCTTTTATGTATTCTTTTCTCTTTTTCAAGTTATATGTATATATATATATATATACACACACACATGTATACATGTATATATTATATATATATTTGTAACTTCTTATTTGCATTCTTTTCCCATTTTTCTTAGTTTTTTCTTTCTTATTTTGTCCCATGATATTTGTAAGAAAATATCTAAGACCCATAAAAATTTTAAGAAAACTTAACACTCATAAAATTTGTAAGAAGGTTGTTATAGTGAAATATTTTAAAACTTCTAAAATTATTTATGAAAAACACATAGGCCAATGGATCAGAATAGAGAGCCATAAGTAAACCCGTGCCTATATGGTCAATTAATGTATGACAAAGGGGGCAAGAGTGCATGATGGGGTAAAGACGGTCTCTTCAATAAATGATGCAGGGAAAATTGGACAGATGCAAAAAAAAATGAAATAGACTACCTTTTTAATACCATGTATAAGAATAAAACAACAGGTTAAAGACTGAAATGTAAGATCTGAAATCATAAAACTTCTAGAAGAAAACATAGGCCATAAACTCTCTGACCTTGTTCTTTCTCCAGTATCTCCTTGGGGAAGGGAAACAAAAGAAAAAATAAACAAATGGGACTACCTCAAACCAAAAAGGTTTTGCATGGCAAAGAAAACCATCAACAAAATGAAAATCATGTACTGGATGGGAGAATATATTTGCCAATGATACATCTGGTAAGGGGTTAATATCCAAAATTTATAAAGAACTCCTACAACTTAATGTAAAAATTCAATACAAAATGGACAGAGGACGTGAATAGAGATTTCTTCAAAGAGGACACACAGATGGCCAGCAGACACATAAAAAGATGCTCAAGGTCACTAATTATCAGAGAAATTCAAACAATGCCATATTGCCCCACACCTTTCAGAATGGCTCTTGTCAATAAATCAACAAACAAGTGCTGGTGAGGATGTGGAGAAAAGGGAGCCCTTGTGCGCTGTTGCTGGGAACGCAGACTGGGGCAGCCACTGTGGGAGGGTCCTCAAAGAATTAAAAAATAGAAATTACCTTGTGACCCAGCAACTCCACTTCTGGGAATATATCCAAAGACATCTAAGACATCCTAAACACTAATTCAGAAGGAGACATGCACCCTTATGTGCAGTGAGGCATTATTTACAATAGTCAAGACTTGGAAGCAACCCAAGTGCCCACCAATAGATGATTGACTAAAGATGTGGTACATGTGTCCAGTGGATTATTACTCGGCTATGAAAAGGAAGGAAATTTTACCATTTGCAACAATGTGGATGAAACTAGAGGATATTAGGTTAAGTGAAATCAGTCAATCAGATACCATATGATTTCATTTATATGTGGAATATAAAGCACAAAATAGATAAAAGAGAAACAGACTCACAGATAACAGTGAACAAAATGAAGGTTGCCAGACGAGAGGGGTTGGGGAAATGGGTGAGAAAAGGTGAGGGAGGAAGAAGTTACAAAGGGGTCACGGGGATGTAAAGCACAGCACATGGAACAGTCAGTAGCATTGTGGTAACTGCGTGAGGTGCCAGGCGGGCGCTGAAAATACCGAAGGGAACACTCTGTAAAGTATGTGATTGTTTAACCCCTATGCTGTACACCAGAACCAAGTATACAATTTTGAAAAAAAAAAAAAGAAACAATTGTATGGGAATTACATCAAGTTTCTCTTTTTGCATATGTGTCTTACTATCTGTTATGTGTCATAATATCTGTTAGCTTATAGATTGTATTATAATCCCTTCCAGATTTTAAATATGTTGAGGTCAGACGATTATGCTTTTCTGTGTATTATTATATATTATAATGGAGGACCTATTTCTGTGGACCTGTAAGAAATGTTACCCCAAATAAAGAACGGGCATATCCTCTAATATATCTTATTCAATAATATTTACAGAATAAACTAAAGTTTTCAAGTTGCCTATGCTTTGTCTCTAATTGCTATGAAGATACATCTCATGCAGGAGTGGGGGTGACTGTGACTCTCAGGTCGCTTTTGGATATTACAATTCTGAGAGGGCACTTGCTGGTGTTTGGTGGCTGGGACCAGAGACAGGACATCCTGCCTCACACGCAACCGTTTGCACAATGGAGAATTCCCAGGTCTTGGTCCGTATTTGAATGTTCTTCAGACTTTCATGAAGTAAAACATATGCTCATAATAATCAGAGCAGTTAGATTTTAATCTGTTTTCATAAACAAATAGTATATGCTTGGTATGGTTTTAATAGTTTGAATTTCCCCAAAATGCAGCTACCATGTGGAAAGATGTAATGCTGTTTACCAAGAGTTGTTCACTTCCTCGGAAAATCACAGTATCAATGGCAACACCGTCTGTGGCATTAAAAACAACATGACATGCTGTTGGACTGAACTCGTAGGTGTTGTACTCCGGTAGGTGTGAAATGCAGGTGCCAACACCAGACTGCCTCCTTTGTCTCCTTTGTAAAGACGGGGCATTCACACACTGAAGTGCATGTTATTTTATTACAAAGAACTTTTGTTATATATATTACAGTTAGGACACCATGTCTATAATAGTTTAGGAGGGTTATATTATCTGTGAAGTTTATTTTAGAACAGTGAAAGTATTACCGCATATTTGCCATAAAGGGTAAGACATTGGCTCTGCAAGAGTTAAGAACCACTGAGCTACCACCAATCAGTTTTAAAAGGGAGATTTACACTTACGAAATCATAAACAGAAAAATAATAATTCTATATTTGGAGAATATTTAACCTCAGCTTGGTTCAATTCGAAATGATTTCCGTTGTTTCTGAAGCGATTAAAAGAGTGAGTGCAAACTTCAGGGAAGTGTGAAGAAAATACAGGTGTGTGTTTCCCTTTTTGATAAGATGATGGTATTTCCTTGAGCCTCACGACTCTCAGATTGGCTCATGGTCAACATCCACCAGCTTTTGAACCCAGCCCATGGGTAGTGACGATTTTGGAGGCCCGGGCAGCATGATTGCTTCCGACATCCATTACATGGAACTCGATTTCGCCTTTGTTCATTTCTTAATTTTCCTCTGAAAGAGTCATTGAATTCCTCAGCTTTCTTCCTTGACCTCATATACAATAAATTAGAGAGAAACAGACTATTTTACTTGTAGGCCAAATGATCTTTGTGGAATGATTCAGGAAGGGCTGAAAATCCCCCAGTCCTTCCCAAATCTTCCTAGATGGGGCCACCCTGAAAACTGTAAACCCTCTCTATATATCCTAGGTTAATACGGCAGTTCTTCTGAAGGAGAGCAGTGGGCTAATCCATTCTCGGTCACCAGCTCTTGACTGTGAAGTCAGTGAGGTGAGCTTTGGTGAAGCTGTCATTTCTTAGACTGGGTAGATTTTGTCCAATTAACTTCTAATAAATGAGTCATAAACCAAAGACTCATACTTATTGGGGCTGGTAGGAACAAGAAAACTCCCATTGTGATAATAAATAAATAAATAAATAAATAAATAAATAAATAAATAGTAAATCCAACAGAAAATGAATTACAGTTATTAATTTAAAATCTGAAACCATAAAACTCCTAGGAGAAAACTTGTACTAAACTCCTTCACACGCGTCTTAGCAATGATTGGATACCAAATCATTTGGCTTTGATACCAAATCATAGGTAACAAGAGCAAAAAAAAGCAAGTGAAGCAGCATCAAACTAAACAGTAAAGGAGACCATCAACAAACTGAATGGCGACCTACCAAGTGGGAGAAAATATTTGCACATCATATATCTGGTCAGTGGTAAATATCCAAAATATATAGAGAACGCCCACTATTCAATAGCATAAAAACCCACAAACAATCCCATGAAAAAATGGGTAGAAACTGAGCAGGCATTTTTTTCCAAAGAGGACATACCCATGGCCGACAGGTACATGGAAAGATGCTCAACAACACTAATCATCCCGGAAATGCCAACCAAAACCACAAGGACGTAGCACCTCACACCTGTCAGAATGACTACTACGTGAGCGACAAGAAGCGTGGTGCTGGCGAGGACGTGGAGAAAGGGGAACCTCTGTGCACTGTTGGTGGGAATGTGAGTTGGTGCAATCACTGTGCAGTTTCCTCAAACAAGGTTTAAAATAGAACCATCAGATGACCTAGCCGCCCAATTTCTGAGTATTTACCCAGAGAAATGGAAAGCAAGATCTTGAAGAGATATCTGCACTTCCATGCATTTTACAACCTCATCCCCAGTAGGCCAGATATGGAAACAACCTCTCTCTATCCTGTCTTCTTTATCCATTGATGGGCATTTAGGTCGGTCTATCTGTCTACCTATCTACCTACCTACCTACCTACCTACCTACCTACCCACAAACACATAGCTATATATGATTTGTGTAATCTTAAAAAAACCGAAGTTCTAGAAGCAGAGAGTGGAACAGTGAGGTTAGGAGGGGCTGGGAAGGTGGGGGATGGGGAAGTGTTGGCTAACAGCTACAAAGTTATAGTGATGTCAGATGAATCAGTTTAGAGGTCTTCTTTACAGACCATACTTACTTCTGTATAAACACTGGAAATACCTAAAAGAGTAGACTTCAGGTGCACACAAAAAACGGTAACTGTGAGGAAATAATGCTTATTAGCTTGACTGTAGTAATCTTTTCACTAGGTATGTCTCATCAGCAGGTTGTACACCTTCAATAGAGCTAATTTTTATTTTAAAAATATTCTAACTATACTAGTAGCGGCTGCTTCTGTCATATTGAAAATATTCTCACTACAAAGTTGACAAAATGGATCAAAAGGCAAATGCGTCCTCTGTTTGGGCACTAGATGGCAGCCCAGAGTCACAAGTTGCATCTGCTTCTCCAAGCTTCTTAGAGTTTTAAGTTTAATATATTTTTAAAAAAATGTTCAGGGGAGAAAAGAAAGGAAAATGCAGTAAGAACAGTAGGCTTTCAGGGTCCTCAGAACTCTGCACTAGACACTGTTTTGTTTTTTCTTTCTTAAAAGGCTTCATAGCAACTGTTTTTCTGTGGCAAGTCAACTGAGATATTATTAAAATGTATTTCTTTAGCTATCTGAGCAAAAACAATTCTGAAAGTAATTTTTTTTGGTTTTTCTCATATTTAGGGATTTGTGTGCTTTATTTCAATAGTAGTTCACTGCAACTAATTTTTGAACCCAAATGAAGTTAATTCTTACAAATTGGTATTAGCTGACTTATTTATTTATTTTTTTAATGCTTGCCAATTAGTACAACATTTGAATGCCTTTAAGACAAGGTTTCGGGATTGCCCACTTTTGAAATCTTGAAAAGGCTGGAGTGAGCCCAGCAAGCCAGTTCCTCTCGTAGGCCTCCCCCTCAGCATCAGCCTTTGGTTGGCACTCAGAAACTTCTACCCTTCTGACTTGTAGATAGTGCGATGATACAGAGATATTTATTTATTTATTTTAATTAGGAAGTGACGAGTTTGGTTTCTTTGTAAGATTTTATTTATCTATTTTTAGATCTAACCCCCCACGGCTAAGGCTGAGTACAAAGGCCTTGAGACCATAAGCCGATAAGGGAGACAGAGCTTATCCCCCCAGCAGGGGCGCAGCCTGTGCCCCCTTTACTTCACCCTGCTTGGCCCTGGGCATATGACCGGTTAGCCAATGATGGGTAAGATTTCTCAAGAGAGAGACGACCTAAGACAAGCATGGTCATGAAGGGGCCCTCAGGGAAGGACTTAGGGGACTCTAGAAAAGGGGTGATGGACCCCCGCCCCTCGGCTTTATCATAGCCCAAGTCCTCATTCTATCTGTAAAAAGTCTCTTAATCTCTTGGCTGCCTTACTTCCCCAACCTGATTTAAGCCTGAAACCATGCTGGAGGTGGTTGCGGCCCTGTGCTGGAATAGGTGATTCCTGGGGGCTGTCAGGCCTAAGGAAGAATGCATAAAATCCTGTGAAACCTGCTTTGCTAAGAATGCCCTCAATTTAAATGTTAAGGGTCCAAGCATGAAATGAGTTTGTTTCCCAAAGTTTTATGGCCTTTTGATGTCACTCTATCTATCTGACCCTGACTCAGAATAAGCCCTCATAGTTCTTTGAATGTTATCTGTTGTTTGATCATTACTGATTGACAATGATTGATAAGCTTTACTTGTATGCCCTGTATTCCTATGCAAATTAAACCCAATAAAAGCCCTTTGAGGAACAGGCTTAGGGCCCTTCTCCTTTGAGAAATTGGCCACCTTTCCTCCCCAAGCAGATCACATCTTGGTAGACTTACTCTCATCTGTGACAGCCAGGGGAGCCCTGCTGGACAAAGCTCCCCCACAGGGAGGGAGAAGGAGAGGGAGAGAAAAATCAATGTGTGGTTGCCTCTCATGTGCTCCCCACTGAGGACCTGGCCTGCAACCCAGGCATGTGCTGTGACTGGGAATCAAACTGGTGACCTTTTGGTTCACAGGCTGGTGCTTAATCCACTGAGCTACACCAGCCAGGGCTGATAGATGACTTATGACTGTTAAAACCTGTGTCAGAAAAAAAAAGGCAAGATTTATCCTCTTTGCCTCGAGGATAAATTCATGGTGCTTGTTGGGTGCCAAGGAGAAGGAAGTGTCTGTGAGGATTACGTATTGGGATTGCTAATGTGAAAATATTGGTGTTGGTGGTTTTTTAATAACGTCAAGCTTTCATAAACATTACAAATAGAACACAAATGTTATGTTTTTCCTGAGCCTTTCCAGGGTGAGTTGTTGACCTAATGCCCATGACTTCCTAATATCTCAGTGTGAGTTTCCCACCAACAAGTACCATTTCTCCGGTCATTATACAGCTCAGGAAATTAACATCAGTCCACACCTACCATCTAAACCACGGACTTCATTTACTTGTCATGTTTCTTTAGTCTCCGTCATTCTGACATCGTCTTTCAGTCTTTGCTTGTCTTCCGTGAACTTGACACAGTGTTTCTGTAGTTTGTCCTCCGCAGGAGTTTTCTCCAAGTTATCACCCTTTTGCTGATCGTCCCGTTGAAAACTGTGTTCCTATTACGCTCCGTTCCGCACCTTCGGTATAGCTCTTCACACCGTGTCTTATGCTGTGGCATTATATACTATGTTGATTTGAAGTTTTAAAATCAACTTTCCCTCTTCAAATTGAATGTAGTCTCAAAAGGGCAGGGATTTTTTTTTTTTTTTCTGGTTGGTTTAATGCCTGAGCTGAGAATACAGAATAGGTTTTAGCAATACATGCTCACTAACTACTTGTTGAGAAAAGAATGAATGAATGAATGACTCCTCCAGGGTATGGGAGGGAACTAGAGCTTCCACAAGTGGAAGAATAATCCACAGTGTACCTTTTGATACATAAAAAAAATAACAAATATTTTGTTATGGCATTTACAATGCACTTGTAAGCCATAAAACAACTTGGTCTGCTCAACAAGAAAAATATCTCTGTATTTTACTGACTTCAGTAATTAGATAGCTTTTCTACTCATTCCCCAACCCTGGTTGCTGAATGCAAGCTGCTCTACTACTGACATGGGCCTTTGTGAAGGGAGCACTTTCTAAATGGTGATTGTTATGAACACTGGTAGCCACGGAGCTTTAGGAGGGATATAATTTAGTGTTTACAAGCCATTTTCTTTAAACTGTGTGCCCTGTGGTTAATGATCTTTGTTAAGGCCATAGAAAAGTATTTTTTAAAAGATTTTATTTTATTTTTAGAGAGGAAGTGGGGGAGAAAGAGGGAGAGAAAGATCAAAGTGTGGTTGCCTCTCCCACGCCCCCTACTGGGGACCTGGCCCGCAAGCCAGACATGTGCCCTGACTGGGAATCAAACCCGCTACCCTGCGGTTCACAGGCCGGTGCTCAGTCCACTGAGCCACACCAGCCAGGGTGAAAAGTACTTTAAAAAGTGCCCTTCTGAGCTAAAAACAAGGCTGGGAGACAAGTCATCAACTCGGTGTCCTTTCAGCGGGCATGCATCTCTTTATTGACTTCATGATCTGAATGGTTTCGATACGACCACTTTAATGCTTTACGGAAGCAGGGCATCCATTTGAGGCTTATAAAGATTGTAATATGCCCCAAGGACATGATTTTTTAATGGCAACTATTTCTCTACATTATTTTGGTGTTTAATGAGAATGATTCTTACTTGAGCACAGAATGAACCAATGACTTTAAATACTGACTGTGTTTTCTATGGCTACACAATTATTCTTCTTTAAAAAATGAAAAGGAAGATTAAAAACTCACAATAGACACTTCCAATTACTCTATATACACTTTTCAATTAAGTTCTCACCAAGCCAGATTAGATACTAGGCTCTTGCTACAAGTGATTTATGACCCGGGACGTTGTTTAATAAGCACCAGGGATTTGATTAAATTTAGCAGTCATTTTAGTTCATACGTTCACCTTTGTTGCGTTGCTTATCGTCCCCTCGGCTAAAGCAGCTGCAAAGCACAGAGTAACCTTCAAGTTGCAAGAAGCTCCATGTGCATCCAACACAAATACTTGTAACACTCCAGTAGTTGTTCATCCTCTGAGGAAGTGAACCCTGATCACAGATGCATTCTCTCACAGAGATTTGTTTCAGGGCATTCTGGAATCCAAGCTAGCCCAGAGTGGGTACCAGCTGAAACCTCACGGCTCAGGTATTTCCTGATGCACGGAGGTGTTTTTATTTTCTCTCCAGGACGACATCCAGTGACCAGAAGGTCCTGTTCGTTATAGATCCCGAACATAAGAACAAGTCTTCACGGGGGGAAGACCAGGAAAAGTCAGAAATCCTGCATCGGAGTGACTGTGCTGGCAAGGCCTTCTACACTTTTTAGAAACGCCCTTCCCATCCCAGCACTGTGGGGAACAAGGCTGCCGAGGACATGCTACTTAGTTCGCATGGTGGCATTTTCCCAGGTTCTGGCTACACTAATTTGGAAATCACAGATGTCTTTATAAGGCCAGCTGGTGGGGATGTTTGCCTTCTTTTACATAAGAGCCTTGCTTGTGGTTATCCTCTGTGTAATAATCGCACAACGTAGTAGTGTAAACCAACAAGCACGTTATTTTACTGAAGTTTCATCTGTGGGGCGTATGGGCGTGGCATAACGTCCTCTGTCCCATCCGGTGTTTACTGAGGTCACTTAGCAACGTTCCGCTGGCAGATGGGCTGATCCCGAGGGCTCACGATGGCCCCACTTCCGTGCCCGGTGCTGCGGAGGGTGTGTGGCTGGGCTGCCGGAGCAGACTAGGGACTGGAGCACCAAGCAGCTCAGACTAGCACGTGGCGCGCTCAGGGAAGGCGGACTGCCCGCACCGCCTGAGGTTCCTTCCGTAGACCGAGCGCTCAAGGTGCGCTGGCAGTGGCTGCAAAACTTTCTATGATCTGGTTTTGGAAGTCCTAGCACATCACTTCTGCCACATTTCTCTTACAAACAAATGACGAAAGCCAGCCCAGATTCAAGGGGACACTCTGGACGGGATGCTTGGACAGGGAGCGAAGAAACTGATGATGGTGGCCATCGGCTGACCCCAGCCTGATGGCACCGGAATCCCGAAGGCCATGGAGCGACACCAGAGGGTTACTGTGAAAGGAATCTTTAAAACCACGCAACTTGTAGCAGCTTTGATCTTTAATCATTCCATTCTAGGTCTGAAATATCCCCAAGCATTTTTGATAACACTACTGAATTGTTCCAGCCGGGGATATCATTTTTCATCCCAGTGAGATTCTATCATTTGTCAAACAAAAGTTTGTGAGCTATTTCAGGTAAAATACACAGTGCGTTTCAAAGTAAGGGTTAGCAGCCAGCCATGAGGTCTTGAGCTGGCAGGTTATATAAGTCACCATTGGGACCTTATTTTCCCCAAAAGAGAGGAGAGATATCATTGCAGGCCCCACAGACATCAAAAAGATATAAAAGAACATTATGAACAACGGCATGCCAATACATTGGACACCTTAGATGAAACAGACTTTCAAAAACACAACTAACCAAAACTAACAGAGTTTCAGAAAGAAACTCCGAATACCTTTGTTTTTATTTAAAAAAAACACATGATTTGTTCTCAGAAACCTCTACATAAAGAAAACTTCAGCCTAGGTGATTTTGCTGGTGAAGTCTACCAAGCATTTAAGAAATGAAATAAGATGACCCATGGTAAAAAATCTATCAGCAATCTTCTAAATCAAGAAGGACACTGACACAGAATGGGTAAAATAAAACCAAGCAGAACAAGGGGTGTGGAACAAGGGTTCCTAGGTCCTCTTTCACCCCGCGTTGGCTTGTACTGTAACAAGTTTAGGAGGAAGAGACAAAACAAGCTGGCTAGAGACATGTCTTCGGAAGACAATTCCAAATATTTTGTTTAATCTGGTCTCACAGAAACACAAATTGCCATAGTTTACGTGGAATTTGATGCTACATGAAAAAAAATAGACACCCTGCTAACATTAAAACAAACACACACTTGAATTACTCCATAACATGAATGGATATGAAATTTAGGAGGATCAGTAAATCAAGCGGAGCATGATTCACGTTAAGACGCAACTTGAAGAAAGTCCACATTGTCCACATTGTGTAGGGAGGGTGACTTCTCACATCCGAACAGACAGCTCCCGGAACAATCAGGGCACGTAAATGTGTCACCCCCAGGGAGTTGTTAGCAAACATCCCACGGCTGGGAGCTCAAGTGGCAGGTTCTCTATGAACAGCAAAGTGGACTTAGTTGGCTCACAGTTCAATGGCAAAACTCATACCTGAAACAGCTACAGACACTTCTAGGAATAATATACCTGTGAAGGTACAGAATAAACATGGGTAGAGTTTGAACTTCCTAAAATAAAATCCAAATCAAGAGATAAAATCATTCAGGATGAAGATAACTGTCTAAAAAGAATCAAAGGCTTGACTTTATAATTTTCAAATCTTCCTTGTGTTAGATTAACCTAACACAAGGAAAATTAGGAATAGCCAATAGGTCACCCCCAATACTATTAGATTCTTAAATTTTTGAGTTTTATTTTTTAATCATTCTACATATTGCAATTGAAAATGTAAATCTTGGAGTAAATAAATATTTTGGGACTTTCTAAGTGGGGCCTCACATTAAAAACTGTAATATCTATATTTTCAACTATCTTGAACTACTTATATGCCTGTTTAAATCTTTTCTAAGGTTCTTATTTCCTTTGACATTGTAATTTCTGTGGCTTCTTCCCTATTTGATGTCAACAGGTAAATCTGAGATATACATTAGGGTGAAAGAGCCAGCACAGAGTTAGCCATTGACTTTGAGATTGAGCAGTTTAAACTTCCTGTTGGTGGTGTCCTGTAGTATTCAAAAGTAACCAGATCTAAGCATGGCCGATATGCTTTATCAACCACCCATCAATCAAGATATAGCATATGATCATCATGTTTTTCCACAATTAATAGAGGGTGCACCAGGTGCTGAGGGGGTTCAGAGTATGCCAGCCCAAAATGCACCACTTTGACATAAGGGTTGACCTAGGGTTGTTTTGAGCTGAAGACAACCAATGGAGAGGAAGCCAACCTGAGAAACCGTCTCTGCTCCATCCCTCTCTGCTACTAGGTGGGGCAGGAGGATTCTACAGCACCAGAGATAATTCTAGAATCTTATCAGCACCAGTAACCTACAGAAGAAACCTTACTAAAAGCAGCTCTTTTCTTCCCTCATTCCCACCCCCCCGGTTTTTTTTTGCCTTCCTGTAGTGTGCCACCCCTAAGACCTAAAACCCTTTTCCTTTTTGTCACTTTTCTTTATTAAGATGCTGTGTAAGCCCCGAGGTCTGACCCCCCCGTAACTGAGTCCGTCCACATGTCTGTGCCACGCACGCTGCTGTGTTAATAAGCCGTTTTTCTCGTTACTCTGTATTTTGTCAGTTTGTTTCACAGACCCAGACGCTGAATCTCAGTTAGGTGTGGGGGAAATTTTTCCTCCCCTACGGTGTCAAAGGTGAGTAAGTTCTGATTTTCACCTCTTAGGAACTTGCAGTCTCATCAGAGAGACTGATGCACAAAGAGGAAATCACAGCAAAGAATGACCTAGTTATAACAATGGTATAAATAGTTTGTGAAGACAGCCGGTGTGGGGGTGGGGGTGTGTGTTACCACTTAGAAAAGGAGACTCGTGAACTGGTTCTTCGGTGATAGGTAAGACTTCCTCCCACTAGGAAGTTCTCCCTTCAGTTCTGCCCACCTAACCAAAAGAAGACAGAAAGAGCCGAGATTTGTGGGAACATTTTATCTAAATCTGCAAGCAATTTTTCCCAGGGGAAGTGTTATTTGTTAAAACCAGGTGCTCTGTTCTCTGTTCTTGAGAGTGCTCTCTTCACCCTCAGTGTTTTGCTGTTGCTAAGGAAGGCATGGCTTACCTCACTGGCGCTTCTGTGTTTTTTTTGTTTCCCTCATTCAAAGTCTTTTACGGCACTTTTCTTTGAAAATGGGTTTCCGTGGTGACATGCAGTAATGCACTTCTGCCTACTGACAAAGGAGACTGGAGTCCACTCCGGAGGTCAGCCGGACTTCTCAGCCTCTGAGTTTTAGCTCTGCGCCCTTCCTGTATTATTATGGTTTCCCTGGGGTTTGTCAGGTCCCAAATGAATGAAACCAGACAGGTAGACTGAAAGGTGCTGTTTGAGAACTCCAAAGCACCCGTCTGTAGCAAGGCAAAACCAGTGTCTCTTAAACACGTTACTCAATGTTCCAAAGAAGAAGAGAAGGATGGTTTTATTTAATGACTTTCTGGGATTGTTTGAAAAATCTGAATGACCTCCTTTAACTTGACCTTCTCTGGGAAGCACTATATCTGCCCTTCCATTCTAAATGATAGCTTTGCTGGATAGAGTAATCTTGGATGTAGGTCCTTGCCTTTCATGACTTCCAATACTTCTTTCTAGCCCCTTCTTGCCTTCAGGTTTTCTTTTGAGATTACTCTATTCAGCAAAGCTATCATTTAGAATGGAAAGGCTGATAAAGTGCTTCCCAGATAAGGCAAAGTTAAAGGAGTTCATCATCACCAAGCCCTTATTATATGAAATGATAAAGGAACTTATCTAAGAAATAGAAGAAGATCAAAAACTATGAACAGTCAGATGACAACGAACTTGTAACTATCAACAACTGAACCTAAAAAACAAAAACAATAACTAAGCAAACAACTAGAACAGGAACAGAACCAGAGAAATGGGGATCACAGGGAGGGTTTTCAGTGAGGAGAGGGAGGGGAAAATGGGAGGGGGAAGGTACAGAGAATAAGAAGCACAACTGGCAGGCATAAAATAGACAGGGAGAGGTTGGGCATAGTATAGGAAACAGAGAAGCCAAAGAACTTATGTGTACGACCCATGGACAGGAATTAAGGGGGGGTGGTGCTGGAGGACAGGGCAGGGTGTGTAGGGTGGAGGGGGCATGGGAGGGAGGAAAAAATCAGGAAAACTGTAATAGCATAATCATTAAAATATGCTTAAAAAAAGAAAAATCTGAGTGACATCCTTTGCCCTTCCCTCCTCACTCCCTCAGAAACGCCTCGTATTTTGATGCCACGCCGCTGAACTGGCTGACTTCTGTGCCACCCATGGGCCAGACGCTTGCTTGTCTCCTGTCGGAGAATCCACTTCCAGCCAGGCTAAGCAAGTCGGCAAGCTCAACAAAATTAACCTCATTCCACCACACGATACTCGAGTCTGTTGCACATATTCCAACGCTGTGCATTTTTATTCATGGCAAACCTGAACCGTGCCCGGAAAAAGTGCCAGATGAGGCTTGCTCTGACATCAGCCCCTGCCTCATTGCTTGGCATTTTGAATTCCGTTTCAGTAACCAAAAAACAGGTGACTTGATCTTAAATAGCATTTTCCAGGTATCAGAAATACTACTTAATCTCTGAATTTATTTTTCTGACACTCTATATAGTACTTTGAGCATTAACATTTGTTTTCTGGGAAATGTAAAATAATACAGGTCTAACCCTTGTAAGAATTCTGTGTGGAATTTACCCAACCCTTTTTTGGATATGGGCCAATTTTTCTATTAGTTTTAGTGTTCTACTCCCAGTTAATTAAAGTGACATAGCTGAATCAGCAGGGTTCTCTGTGTGCGTGTGCGTGTGCGTGTGTGTGTTCAAATCTAGAGCAGTAACTTTCCCATCTCTATGTCCCAGGGTTTCTGGAGAATAAGGTACAAAGAGGTTTATGATTTTCTAAAGAATGGCAAAGGTAAACCGTAAGGTATTATTGCCCTGAGCAGTTGAATGTCATAGAAATTATGGGTTCTCTTTCCCAAAAAATGCCTATGCACACAAAATTTTGCATTAGGTTTTAGGAGAGCCCATGACCCTTCTGGAAGCTTCCCACATTCCAGATTCCAGGGGACAGAGCTCTAGTGTAGAAGGAATGCACTTCACCTTTACTCGGTGCAGCTTACAGCGCGCCGGCATTGTTTACCTTGTACTTCAGGTTAAAACTTGAGCAGGCCTGCCTGAATAATGGGGCGACAATGCACTCCTGGAGCTTAATCGGGTAATTTATCTGGTGACCGTTCCCGTGTGAAACCAGAATTAGACTCAGCAAAACAGTGCCTGAAATGTGGTTCAGTGGGTGTCAAGTTGTTCTCCTGACAAATATTTATGGGGCTCCTACCCCGCACTAGGAATTGTGCTAGGCAGTGACGCTAAAAAGCGTACACTTTGAGGGTATGAAAATTCATACTGGGGGCATGAAAACAAGGAAAGAAGCAATAATGATCCTGGGTGACCAGTACTCTGGTAGGGGTAAGTCAGGAGGCAAAGGGGCACGCGGAAGGGCAAATAAGTGCTCTCCAGATAAAGTGGTGAGGAGGTCAGCCCTGAAGGAGGGGTAGGAATGAGCCACAGCTCCGTGCTCAGAGTCCACGAGCCTCCTTACAGACAGGACACTGTGCGCCTCCCTGGGTGACCCCCTCCCAGGGATGTGTGCTCACTCTCTCTGTATTTACCTGTACATCTCAAAACTTCCTGCTTAGTTTGCTATTTTTAACGTTTTTGCACGAAGGCATTATCTTCTGATACCTCAGTATGGTAGAATTTCTCAACTTTAATCTTCTGAATCCTATTAACTTTTTATTTTTAATTTCATACTTTAAATTACTAGGCCTATTTTTGTCTTCATAAGGCTCCTTTCAAAGGTTATTCTGTTTTTGTTTTCAGGGACGCAATCAATGTATCTTGCCTTGGTAACTACATTAATTACATAGTTGGGTTGTTTCCCCTAAATTTTCCTCCGCCGACATAATCTGTTTTCTCCAAATTGCCGTTTTTCCTGTTTCTAACTTCGGTCTCTATCTTTCATGTTAACTGCTTTCCCAACTGTCTACGGACTGCAAGTCAGCAGGACACGGATACGCTGACGGGAAGCTTTGTACTTGAGGGTGAACCTTGTCCACGGCTTCACTGTAGAGCGACACTTTCGCTGTGTATGAAAATCACTGGGGAAATTTGTAAAAGTCCAGATGCCCAGGTTTTACACCAGCCCTGGTAAGGGTAATTTTTAAATTTCCCAGGTGATTTTGGGGCACAGTGAGGGCTGAGGGTCGCTGCAGCAGTGACTTAGCTGGACCCAATGGGGACACCCGATGGGGGACCTCGTTCTGTCCCTCGAGCTTCGTCAAATTCCCAAGAGCAAACTGAAGGGTAGAGGCTCAGTTATGCATTCTGGGAACTGCGTTTGTGACACGGGCTGGGGGAGGAGGGGGTGGGACTTACTGATCAGCTTCTAAACATTCATTTAATGCCTCTTTTTAGTGCGGTGTCTGTGCCAGTGCTTCATCTTTTCTAGACCCTCTGTCCTCTCTAGAAACTAAGGTGCCCATCTTTTGCCGAGCTTAGCAACAGGGTACCTGCCAAGCTGTGTGGGATGGCTACTTCTTCTTTTTTGGGGTGAGGTTACGGTTTTATTTTTATTTCATTTTAAGGGCTATTCTTTTGAAAACATTTTTTTATCATTGCTCAATTACAGCTTTCCCCATTTTTCCCCCATTGCTCTCCCATCCTCTGCCCACCTGTCTCCCACATTCATCCCCCCCCCATTGTCCTTGTCCATGGGTGCTTTATGTGTTCCTTGACTTGACCCTTCCCCTTCTTTACCCTGTTATGCCCCTACACCCTCCCTTCTGGTCACTGTCAGTTTGTTCTTTATTTCCACATCTCTGGTTCTATTTTGCTCACTTGTTTGTTTTGTTGATTAGGTTCCACTTATATGTGAGATCATATGGTATTTGTCTTTTACCGCCTGGCTTATTTCACTTAGCATAATACTCTCTAGTTCCTACTACTTCTTAATGAACTTCAATCAATTCGCTTTTTTTTAGCATGTCTTCAACCCCTGTTCCAACTCCCGAGGTATCTTTGACTTCAGTTCCTGAGTCTTTGGGGTTCTGTGACCATTGGGCTGCTTGTTGGCTTCTTTACTCACATGGCTGAGGCCTCACTCACCGAGCCTCTCCGTGTGTCTTGGCTTGCCCAGCAGGGTCACACGGTAATCGGCCACCTTACAGGCACCTGGCATGCTACAAGGGGCCGTTCCAAAGAGGAAGCGGAAGCCGCCTGGCCAGGTGAGGGCAGAGTCTGGGACTGGCAGTGCCACTTTCAGTGCCATCTACTGGTCAAAGCAGGCACTCAACCCCCCCGATTCAGAAATGTAGACGAACATGGTGAGGGAGCGAGTGGCAAGATCCCACTCCAGGAGAGAATTGGGGAGGACATGGGTTTTGTGGCCGTATTTGGAAAACACAACCTACTGCAGAGGTGATGGACTGTGGGAAAGTGGTTGGCTGCAGGGAGTTGTTTCAGTACCTGCTGAAGAACAGGTGGGAATCACAAGAAGTGCTTGCAGTTGACACCATTTAAGGGGCTGCACACACTGGTGGTGACAAAGGCCTCCACTGACCATGGGAGCAAGGTGACAACGGAGGGATGAAGGAAAAAGCCACTGGAGATAGAGTAACTAAAAGGTCAGAGGGTTCGATGGGAGGTCAAGATGAAAATGAAACAAAGACCCTTCCTTGAAGGAATTTCTCTCATACAGGTACATCTCACCCCCTTTTTCTCTATAGCTTTTCTCCCGACAATTCCGAATCAGGACTTCTACCCCACTTTGCCCACAAAAATATTACATAACATGGTCTGAAGAGTAAAAAACAAGTATGTATTTGAACACCAAACTAGTTGGCGAGCTGTTCAGTTTAGTCAGAAATGGAAGAATTCACCTGCACATCAGTATTCCAACTCCCACTACATGGCTTTTTATTCCAGAGGAAAATTACGCAGGGAAGCTCTGCGTGATGTTTACGTCAACGCCATGCGCTACTTACAGTGGTCCAACCTTTGTAAATCTGCCTTACTGTCTCCCTGACGTGCAGGCGTAAACGTATACAGCTTTCGTGGACTTTCTTTCTTTTGGAGTTATCTCAGGAATAAAGAAATGCCAGTCTGGGTTGGGGGCAGTCTTCCACAGCAAAAATCAACAGGTGGCAGAGCAGATAACTGACACATTTTTCTGGCTGTTGCAAACATGGAATGTTTAAAAGATTCTATGAAAATCTACGTAAGGAGGTTCTTGATTTTAAGTGACGAGAACCAAGAATTCTGAGGAGGCAAATTCAAAATATCCATCCAAATATTGATTGAGTAAATATTACATTGCCAAAGCAACAAAAGTCATTAATGAAAACTTTACTTTCAAAAAGCTTGCAACCTAGTCAGACACAGCCACAGACAGGATATACAGAACGTATAAGGTAAAGGCTGCTATAGTAAAAACAGACAGAAAACCATTTTGACTGGCATAAAAGGAATGAAACTTGATCAAAGTCAAAATATTTTTAATTTTGACAGACTGCTTAAGTATAGGCAATAAAAGCAGCAGACAAAACGACGGACGCCCATCTGGCACGAGTGGGAAAGGCCGAGGAGCCAGGGTGGCCAGAACACAGGCTGAAGAGAACTGCAGAGGGTGGCCTGTGGGAGGGCAACCAGTCTGGCTTCAGGTCGTGGGCACCAGGGAGAGTGCACCACGTCCAAGCTGGGAAGCTGGGCGGCGGGGGTGCATGTGCCACGTAGTGAGACCGACAGTTCAGGGAAAAGGCTGCCTTCCAGCGGCGTGCAGGGCGCTATGAAAGTGAGGCGCTGAAAACACAGGCAAGGTCAGCGGAAACCTCCTGTAACAACCCGAGTCAAAAAGTTGGCTAGAACTCTCAAAAATACTTAGAGGTTAACTGAGAACAGCCAAAACTGAACAGACAAGCCACGAGAAAACTTTAAATATTTATTATAATTTATTAAGTTTAAAGAAAACAAGTTAAATAACTTTAAACAAAGAGACAATAATTACAAGGTATACAGTTTAAAACTGTAACACTTTTAATAACTTATAAAGGCCTTCTTCATCTATGTTAATTTTAAAGTATTAGCAAAATGCAACATGGAAATACTTAAAAATAACATATTAACTCTACTAAGTATCACACTTTATGTAAAATATTAAGTTTACCCATCACCCCACGTAGTCACCCAATAAGGACACCTCTAATCAAGTTTTGGTAATTAGCTGACTTATATTCATATAATGCCAATTAATTTTATTAGCCTGAAAAAACTAAGTAAAATATAGCCAAAAATAATCACCATGCATTTGCAGTTAGTAGACTATTTGTTGTGCAGTCAACTAATATTTACTGAGCTCCTCCAGTTTTCCAGGACTAAAAACGTAACTGTCACCTTACAGATTTGTCAAAACCACCCCTCCAGATAGACAGCATTTTTCATGTAAAAGAAAACTAGGAATCTGATAGGAACTTGCTCCACACCATACACAGTAACATATGTAATTACATTCACTCCCGATTTTAAATGATCATCTACTTTTCACACTTCTGTTGTCACCGCTAAGGCTTTGCTTGTGTGTTTTTTTCTGAAATTCACATGGATATATGCAGTGCTATTTACCTCACCGTCACCTCTTTTTCCTGTCTGTCGAAGGTCACCACTACATATCTATAATTTGTTGAATATAAATTTTAATAAAATAGACTTAAGTGGGACTGTATAGTATTAAGTATTACTCTACCATTCTGGATTTAAAAATGACACATGCACACATTTTAAAAAGCTACACAGATACAAAGGATGTCTTCTAAAATATAGCAATATATTTAAAAAATTAACCTCATTATAACTTTTGGTTTATAAATTATAATCTTATATATACAGTGTTAAGAAGCTTAAGTGACTATGTATCTTTATGATGGTCAGCCACACATAAGGTACCAAAGTATGTATTCTCTTAAGTATAAAGTACTTCTCCTAAGAACTAGACTAACATGTGGTTCCTTATTTTAGTTCAACTGGAATAAAATTATAAAAGGAGTATTTACCTTTGTTATTATGAATCACTTTAACCAAAAGGTCAAACAACACAGAATTCAATAAATATTGAGGATAACCCAACAGTTACTAAAATCAAATTCTAGCCAATACCCAGTATTATGCACCTGCAGATTAGAGAACAGTTGCTCTATTAAAAATACGTGACTAGACAGGGAAGGAACTGTAAACAGACTGTATTTAGGATCTTACTTTACAGACTAAGAGGCTGAGGCTTAACCTTGACTAGTAACTTGCCTTAGTCACAGGCCGATGGTAGAACCAGGGTTATTCCTGAGTCTGACTTTTATTCTGGGCCCTTTTCCCCATATCTGTGTTCTCTCATCTTATGACAAAATCCTATTATTTATTCATTTTATGTTAAATTGCTAAGTAATAGAACTTTTTGTTTATAGCCCAACAATGCTCTAGCTTTTCCCCAAAATGAGTGTTTCAAAAACAGAATGCAGTTGACAGCATGAGAGCACTCTCCTAGCTTCATTCAGTTGAAAGTTCACTTTACATATAATTTGGTTCGGCTGCAAAGTGCTTACACGAAAGTCACAGCTTTGAGACCTCTTTACATCATGGTAACTTCGTATGTTGTGAAGTGGTTTTCTATGATCTTGACATTCTCTTCAGAGAGCCAGTTCTCCTGTTTTAGCTGCCGTATGAGAGCTTCCAAAGACTTCAACCTCCCTAGAGTTTGTTGCTCTTGTAGCTCAAGAAGAGTTATCTTTGAATGTAGTTTAGAGACCTTCTGCCAAAGATGTTCCTTATTGATATCTTGTCTACAGTAAGAATGCTCAGTTTGTAAAACGTCTGTCTCGTAGTCTACACCCTTGTATAAGGAGCCGCCCATGTCTCTGCCCTCCATGCCCACGGCCTCCCTCTGGGTGGCTATGAAAGAATCAATCACAGGTTTGGAACTTTCTGTGGGTACAAAAATGGCAATAACAGATTCCTCGTTTGTGTTTAATTCTTCAACTGTTTGAGTAATTGTGCTGAGTAAGAATGGGTTTTCCTGTGCTGTCTTAATTTCTATGGAATTATTTGTGGCGTTTGGATTACCAAGATGACTGGTAGTTATTTCAAACACTTCTTGGGTTTCCAAAGATTGCTGAATGCCTTCTGAATTTGAGGTTGTCAAAGTAATAGCTGTAGAATTTAGATTCTCGAAAGATGTGTGAAACCCACCCAAACCTATGTCTTGGTTAACTGACGTTTCCAAGGTCGATTCAGGTTTTGCAGTATCTTGATTCACTAGAGTAAGAATTACTATGTTATTCTGTATACTCCCTGCTTTTGGAGCTGGTGGCTTGGCCAGCACAGGGGAAGGGAGTGATTGGGCTTGTTCAGGGAGGACAGCTGTGTTCACTGTATTTTTCTCTGTCTCTTTTGACGCAAACGACTTTTGTGACTTAGCTTTCAGACACACTTCTTTCTCATCACTTGTGTTTTCCTTCGGACAGTTTTTTTCAGAAGGGTCTTTTTCCTAGAAAATAATGTTTTCAAATTCTAAAACAGGTGTCCTTATTAGGCTTATTCTCTTCTCAGTCAGCGCTGACTACTTTAAGAAGTATATTAGCCAAGTAAATTTATTGAATTAAAAAAGTTCTAACTATATAACTCAAATAGAATTTAAAGTGTTTTTAAAAAGCATTAAGCATCATCAATATATAATGGAAGCATTTCAGATCATTCTAAAAACCAGTAAAAAAAACCCCTTACATCATTAACTTATAACAATGATTTATATATATTATTTTTTTGTTCTTCTTAAGCTATACTTTAACAATAGCTTAAAGATTTAAAAAATCAGCACACTTTTAGTAAAAGCATAAATTAGTTATCCTTTTTCTCAAATATCTGTTTTCCAAGCTACCTTTCCCTCTCACTCCTTCCGCCAGATTACTTGCCACCCTGCAATCTACCACCCTGCTCAGCATCATCCCCTCTCCCCTACGCCCTGTCTCCAATACCTGATTGTCTTCAGGCAAAGAAAATATCGTTGGAATTGCAGTTTGCTTCAAATACCGAATTCCCCATCTGATGTCCAGAGAGTCAGGAGTAAAATGGTCACTACACAGGAACTGGTATTTACTGGGCATCCATGAATCACGTTTCATATTCTTTAACCATTTTTCAAGTCTTTCTTTGTCATGTAGAGGAAACCTGAAATTTAAAAGGGAACACTTTGCTGTATTTTTACAATTGGTCAGGCTCCAGGCCTGCGTACATAGGTACTCTATGCATCAAGTGCTGCAAAAGCAAAGCAACCATCCCTACACCTAAGAGCATCTTCTTGACAATTACATCACCTCACCTCTGTGCGGAAGACGACTAAGATGGAAGACGTGTAGCCAAAGCTTTGTCAGAGCAGAATGGCTGGTAAAACTCAGAATCCTTTCATGTATTCCAACAAAAATAAAATCTATTCATATTTTTGTGGATTATGTTCTATTTTTATTTTGTTGTGTAGTTGGCCTAGAGCTAGGAAAGAGCTCTGTATAAACTACAAAGTCCTACTGAAATGTATTTCATACTAATACTACAAATGAATTCTAAAATTCAAGTTCTGAAGGAGAAACTGATACAAGAAAAGAACATAACATGTTCTTAAACAACAGACTCAAATATTTTATGAAAATATGTAATAGGAAAGACAGAAAGCCAGGACAGCTCTTTACACGTGTACTAATAATAACCTTGACCTAGAAGTCCATTAGAGTTGGCTCTAATGGACTGCAATGGTTTTTATAGGCAAAACCAGACTAATAGCAGAATTTTACAGAAAGCTTTTTCCTACCTGTCTAAATAGGTTTGGGTTACACTGTATTACACTGTATTACACAGTTAACAGTAACTTATTTTTCTTTCAGTGATTTTAAAAGAACACACATAATAATCTCCTATTTTTTTTAAAGTAGTAACAACATAAGGTTTCTCATACAGAAAGCAGCGTTATACATTCCCCTAATCCCAACCATGTGGTTTATGGTTTGTCATTAGTGAACAGGGAGCTTCAGATCTAAAGTAAAACAGGCTTCACAAAATAAGTAGTGAAAAATCGAAGAAAGTTAAGAGACAACCAGGTTAGAGCTAAATGAATTCCTTTTAAATACAATAACAAAAGAGAAATAGAATATTGTAAATATGCTGATTTTCATTTAAGCACATACTGAGTGCCAATTCATCTCTTCACACGTCCATTGTGCATTAGGTACAATAAATACCTCCCACACCTTTACAGATGAGGGATCATAAGCACGGGGAGTTTAAATAATTTGCAGCTCATTCAGCTACAAAGCAGTGGAGCCAGGATTTTGACCTAAAAAATCTGGACTCTGTTAATTAGGAGACCCTACTGCTTTCCCGTTCTCCTGATTAAGGTGAGTACTACTACTGCGGTTTCGCGGAACATTTCGTGGCACTACTCTCCGGACTAACAGCCTATTCTACGCAAGATCGAAGCCTGGGCTCTAGAGCTCTAGGCAGCAGGCAGGTTCTTCCGTGGCTCTGCCTCACCTTCGGGATCGGTTGCCTCCTTTCTGAAAGGCCTCCGTCTCCTCGGGGGATGGTGGAATTAAATACCATCCTTGATAACTAACTCACAGTGTGTGTACATGAACTTGAGTGTACCCTCCCATTTGGCAAGGGTGATGTCAATGCAATGAGGTCAGGTGGGGCGGAGAGCCGCTCTGGAAACCTCAGGGCGCCACGCAGACTTTACGGTTTCAAGGGCACTATCACACCTGAACAGGCCTATCCTCGCCCGCGGGCCCGGCGACCAGGCTCCGTACGGGCATTTCCAGGCAGGCGGAGCTAGAGCCTTCACGCCCCATTCCCGCAGGGACACCGTGCGCCCGGAGAAACCCCGAAACACCTAAACGCCTTAACAGCCCGGTCCAAAAGTCAGGCTGACAACTCACGGGTAAAAACTCAACTTCCGGCCTTTATTGTTCCGTCCCCGGCGGTTCTTGCAGCAAACAGCTGCGCAATAGCGAGGCATCGCTGCGGTGCGAGCCCAAGAGGCCCCGGCCAACTACGGTCGGAGGTGGGCCCTGCGTGCTGGGGCGGGGCCGCAAGGGCAGGCCACCGCGCCACCGCGCCTGCGCCGCGACCGGCAAGGGGAGGACGCTGCCTCGGTGGAGTCACTTCCGCTTCTGCGGGCTTCGGAACTGCCTAGTCGTGGAAAGGGATGAACTGGGGCAGGAAGTGACGTATAGGCCGACCGGCAACAACAGTTTTCCACGTGCGCGTAGGGCGCCAGGGTCACGTGGGCGCGCGGGAGCCAATCGGGAAGCGTTTCGTGTAGGTCTTCTGTGGAGGTGGAGGGGCCAGCGGCGGGCTCCGTCCAGTGGGAGCCGGCTGAGTGGGGACGCGGCTGGGGCGGCTGGAGGCGGGTGAGGTCGGTGTCCCGGCGACCGCGTGGCGCTCGCCGGCTCTTGGAAGCCACGGAGGCGGGGGTTAGGGGCCGGGCCGGAGCGGCCGTGCCGAGCCGGTCGTAACAGCATCAGCCGGAGGGTGCGGGTGAAGGACGAGGCCGGGGTCTCGGGGAGCGGGGTTTAGAGCATCCCGGGGCCTTAGTCGGCCATTCTGGTCTGGCTTGGCCCTGTCCCCCGCGGGGGCCCAAGGACTTAGGGCTGTCCGGCGTTCTCGAGGAAGGTTACTAGGGCCAGGAGACGGCGGAACCACTGAGTATTGTGTGCCCCGTTTGGGGTCGTGCCGCTGGCCTTCTCGGGAGTCGGACAGCCCCTCGCCCCCAGGCAGGGGCCCGGGGCCGCGGTCGGCCTGGGCGGCGACGCCGGGTCGGGCGGGCGGGGCGCTTGTGGGTGCCTTTGGGTGGAGGCTCCACTGTCCAGCCCACGGGGCCACCGCTCTGGGGCGCCGGGCCCAGGCTGCCCTCCGGCGGGCGGGTCCCTCTTAGGAATGGGAAGCCAGAGGCAGTCTGCTGAAGGAGTGTCGGATGCTCGGCTTGACACTGGGGAGTAACCTCTATTACCCCAGCAAGGTGCCTCCCGCCAGGCTGAGCGCGGGGCTGGCGGCGTCCACGCGCTCGGCGGCTGTTCTTTCGACCAGGAGTTTGCACTTGATCCCCGGGACCCGTGACCGTGACTAAGTCTGGAGAGAAGTGATCCACCTGCTAATTAGGCGCAGCCGAGGCCGCGGGAGGGCGAGGCTGGCGTTGCCCCAAACCCCGCTGTCTTTCGTCAGCCGCGTTGTGTCATCATAGGTGGTTGTGGAGGACTCCTGGGGGCGGCGTTCGGGGAGCAGGCTCTCCTTTCAAATCTCCCCCGGTCTGTTCGTCTGGAGGAGCGAGGGTTTCCCGTTAAATCTCCTCTAAGGCTGGGGAAGTATTTTGGTGGCGACTGAGACGTGTCCAGCAGACTTGGCAGGAATCCGGCCCGACTTGTTTCCCCACACTTTTTGTTAAGTACTTGGGACCGTGGAGTTAGGAAACGATTCCATTCCCTTGTGCTGCTGCCCTGGGTGTGGCGTGGAGATCCCCGTTTTCTGGGAGGAAGGCTGCAGGCGCTGCTTGCTTCGGGAGGCGAGACTGCTGCTAATTTAGACACTGAGCTCTTGGCCTTGGTAATGTGCTTTTCTTTTTCCGAGGACGGTAAACTACTGTTTTCATTCCGTTAGAGCATGAATTCTTGAAGATTGAGATCCTTTAAAATACTTGGATTTTCCATCCTTTTTTACAGTGCTCGCATAGGAAGAGTCTTCAGTAGTGATCGGTAAAAAAGCGGTATTTTTGTGTGTTCTCTGTATGTGGCCAGAGTCCAAGTGGAAAGGCAGAGACAAAGATTTCTCTCAATTTTGTTGAATTACATTTGCTCTTTAAAGTTACACCCACTTTAGGGCTAATAAAGCCAGTACAAAGTTAAATAATATGGGGGCAAGTACCTAGCATTCTAAGAGTTTATTGGGTTTCTTTTGAGAGTAAAAGTCTTAAGATTAGCTCCATGGGTAAATTTTTTTTTCTTTTCTCTTTTAGGATATTAGAAATGGCTACTCCCCAGTCAGTTTTCATCTTTGCACTCTGCATTTTAATGATAACGGAATTAATTTTGGCCTCAAAAAGTTACTATGATATCTTAGGTTTGCCAAAATCTGCATCAGAGCGCCAAATCAAGAAGGCCTTTCACAAGTTGGCCATGAAGTACCACCCGGACAAAAATAAGAGCCCTGACGCGGAAGCAAAATTCAGAGAGATTGCGGAAGGTGAGCCGGGGGCTGTGGCCGAGGTCCCGCAGGGGTTACCTAGTGCTGGGCGTGAGCGCTGGGGAGAGTGTGCACTGGGGAGAGTGTGCACTGGGAGCGTGTGCACTGGGGAGAGTGTGCACTGGGGAGAGTGTGCACTGGGAGCGTGTGCACTGGGGAGAGTGTGCACTGGGGAGAGTGTGCACTGGGAGAGTGTGCACTGGGAGCGTGTGCACTGGGGAGAGTGTGCACTGGGAGAGTGTGCACTGGGGAGAGTGTGCACTGGGAGAGTGTGCACTGGGAGAGTGTGCACTGGGAGTGTGTGCACTGGGAGAGTGTGCACTGGGAGTGTGTGCACTGGGGAGAGTGTGCACTGGGAGCGTGTGCACTGGGAGCGTGGGCGCTCCTCCCTGCTCCGGTTTGAGGGCTACAGATGGGAGGGAGAGGGGAGCTGCATTTCCATGGAGTGATGTTCTTGAGCCTGTTCTCCAACAGCAAATCACTGATTCCTGAATGCAGGGATGAGTGGCGGTGTGTTTCTTTTATTGGCCTACAGATGGTAAAATTTTGAAAAATGTATTCTTTATTTGTAAAATTGCTGTTTCTATGTCAGAAAAATTCTTGGTACTCAAAACTTACAAACTAACTTGTGAAACTGTTTAAATGTGGAGACTAAATAGAAAAATATTAAGTGTAGAAAAATTTAAATAAGTTGAAATGCCTTTTTTTCCTTCATCACTTGATCTGCACTATAAAGCCACATTTGATTTTAAAGGAAAAGTATAAAACAATTTTTGACTTAAGACTATTTCTAAATCAAATTGTATCTCCTGAGCATTCAGTAATTAATGGTGGGGGACGGGTATTAACTCACTAGGGGTTGGAGTTAAACATTTACTTCAACTAGGAAGAGTGAAAACTCTAAATTCCTCTTAATCCATTATAGTTGACTATCAAACTCCTTAATACAAGTAGTGATTTTACACAGACAATATGAAGAATATCTTTGTAATTGTCACACATGCTTATTTGTAGTGGTAGCATTCATGTAACAAATATTTATCGGATATTTACTAGGGGCAGGCATTGTGCTACCTGCTGGTAGTGTGCTGTGATTAAGGCCAAGTCCCTGCCTTTTGTGACTTTTATTTTTACTTCTTATTTTTGTACGTTTTGGTTTTACTTACAATATGAAATCCTCTAAGCTAGCACGTTGAATTACTTGAAGAGGTTTGGACATGCGTAATTTCGATTGCCTGCAGTCACTAAAGTAGTTTCATTCCTTTCAGCATATGAAACACTCTCAGACGCCAACAGGCGAAAAGAGTACGACGCGCTGGGACACAGTGCTTTTACTAATGGTCAAGGACCAAGAGGTAGTGGAAGCCCTTTCGAGCAGTCATTTAACTTCAATTTTGATGACCTCTTCAAAGACTTTGGGTTTTTTGGTCAAAACCAAAACACTCAGTCCAAGAAGCATTTTGAAAATCACTTCCAGACACACCAGGATGGTTCTAGCAGACAAAGGCATCATTTCCAGGAGTTTTCTTTTGGAGGTGGACTGTTCGATGACATGTTTGAAGACATGGAGAAAATGTTTTCTTTTAGTGGCTTCGACACCGCCAGTCGGCGCACGGTGCAGACTGAAAACAGGTTCCATGGATCCAGCAAGCACTGCAGGACTGTCACTCAGCGCAGGGGCAACATGGTCACGACGTACACTGACTGCTCGGGCCAGTAGTGCCGCCTCTTCCTGTCCTCACCAGACCCGACTGGGTGACTGTCCTCCAGTATCTATGATGCGAACCAGTTTTCTGTGAACCATTTTGACAAGTGCATGATTTCACTTGATACAGCTGTTAAATATATTTAAATTGTTTTTGAGAAATTAACATTCAGATAGTAGAGAAATAAATAGCTAGTTATTAATTTCCCTGACTAAGAAAGGTCTTGAAAAAATCTAATTCTGCCTGATCTTTTTTCTCCACCTGCCCCTGGGCTTATTAATGTGGCCAGTTTTATCACCAAGAAAAGAATGAGTTTGCCTGATACATATTTAAAGGTTAAGCTTGTAAGTCTATTTTAGATTTAAATTGTGTGAACTGAATAATTTTTTGCAGTGAAACCTTGGAGAACTTAAAATTGCATGGTCTGCGGCATTGCTGATGCGGGTTGCTAAGTGTACGAGGAACTGTATAGTGAGTCATTCAGCAACAGGTAGCAGCAGTACCTGGTAAATCTCTGCTGAGAGCTTCAGAAAGGCGGGGCTGAATGTTTATCCCAGAACCACGCCTTTCTGTAGTCCAATTGGACTAAAGGAAATGCTCGTATTGCTCATAGTCATTTAGGCTAAAAGAAAGCTGAAAACTTATGAAATATTGCCAAGAGATTGTTATGTGTTTGGTCCCTGGCTAATGATTTTCTAATGTTGGAATCATAGCTGCTTTACATATCTTTTCACATTTCTTAATCGTTGGCTCTGTATGTCTTTGGATTTACGTATTTCTTTGTGTGTGGTTCCTCTTTGCACTCACCTTCACCTAGAATTTGACTAATACCTCATTCTGTTTGTAAAAACAGCCAGTAATTTCTGCGCAACCTTATTATGTGCAATATTTTTAAATCCTAAGATGTGTGTGCTTTTGTGTTCAGATAGATTTATTTCTCTAGTTCTGCACTTTCCCACGTTATACTCCATATGAGTATTAATCCTATGGATACATATAAAAGTAGTGAATGTCTCATACAACATTGTATGTGAGTGAAAGAAATATAATATTCACAATTCGATGTTCTCTGTTGTCATTTTTTTTGGCTAAAAGTTTGTTCTGCAATTCTGGAGGTGTGCTTATCAGTATAAGCAATGGGGCTGCTTATGCTGATAATACACCATATTCCAGAAGGTACTTTTGATTAACCTGAAAACTCTCATATGATCTTGTTTAATTGCCATTTGGTAATTTCTCTTGCTTGCTTTCATCCTCCTTCCCTCACGGGTTTTGGAAGCTTGAAGATTTCGTTAATTATAATTTTGGTGTATTTTCTTGCGCGGAGCAAGTGTTGTTGCCACTGCTTCCTCTTTAGGCCTGGTTGGAAAAAAAGAGATAAGCTATGTTTGTTAGTGGACATCTTTATTTTGAAAGTTGGAGAACGTGAATTTATTTTATATCTACACACCTTGCTTTCCTGGAAATTAAATTTTATTTTTTTAATAAGAAAATAGCCACACCTTGAATTTTGGTCTGAGGATTATCTGTCGTCTATCAAACAAAAGAAATGAAGGGGGAAAAGCCCATTTTCAAATCAGGATTAACTCTAAGGATTATTTTTATATCGTGAGCATCTGTTCCCTTTTTCTCCAGGGCCTGGTTATCTTCTTGTTTTTCCTGTTTTGAATATTTATTTGAGCCCCCCTCCCCCGTCTTTTTTTTAACCTTCCTTTGGCTCTTTGAGGAAGCAGTCACGGGAACCTCCAATCTGCAGTCGGTCACCACACAGGTAGCAACATGGGCTTGCAATTGGCATCTGAAGCAGAGGGCCGTCCTGTGGAACGAGCCCGAATCCCATGGGATCTGAAGCGCTCTTCTGAGTGGACAGTGTCTGAAGGAGGGGTGTCTAGAGCATCACTTGGTAGTGGGGGGAGAAGACCTCCCCCACAACATATACACGTTGGAAATTTGGGTCCCAGAATACCGTTTGAATGGGCTGCTTTGAGATTCTAGTATGCTGATCTATATTTTGAATCTGTAGTAAAGATAACAAGTATTGTTTGCCAAATTTACTGCACTAGGGAACCATTTTCACTGAGTAATCTTAGCCATGTGTATCCAAGCATGCAAAAGTAAAAGTTTGGTAAATAACTGGCCTAAGTGAAAGAATAAAAAATCACAATCTTTAGGACTTGTGCAGGAAAGCAGTAGAGAGCAAGGGTGAATGCTTTTATAACTCCGTTCTCCTTGCCTCCCTCTCCCTGCCGCCTCCTCTCTGTAGGAATTTACTGTGTCCTGAAAGTGATTATCCTGTCAAGCCAGACCCACCCATTACGATTTTATTTGGTCTAGCCAACCTGTTCTCGTGATGCTCTTCTTGTGATAACTGCTGTAGTTACTTAAATGACAGTGTTTTTCTTAGGACTATTTTATACCTATAAAAGTTGTCATCAAGCAAATTACGATAGTATGATGTAAATGAAAAACCCCTTTATTCTCCTAAGAAAATAAAAATTATGATTAGGATTGGTAAATTGTATTTTTAAGACCAGACAGTATGTGAGGACAGAAGGATCAAAATGTGACTATTCAGATAAAGAGCACATCATCTTTCGAGTTTCATCCTTTTACTAATCAGACCAGTATTAGTAAGTAGCTGGTGGGATTGCCAGTTCGGACAGTTGAGTAGTGAATTAAGGTATTTCTAGTCAGTAATACAATAATCACACACACTCACACCTATACATGTTTTTCTTGGTGAATACCCTTTGTGTCTGCAAAATAATAATAGTAAATGGAAACATCAAAAGACTAATATAAGTGAACACTATCACAGTCAGGAATTATTTTTACACATATGCATAAGTAAAATACCTTATTCCTAACATAAACATTTATCATAAGGTTCTGGCAAGTCCTGGCAAGATGGTCTCATTGTGTGGGAGAACCCAGGATTCTTTCCTCTTCCACCCCCAACCATGCCACACTATAGACTGGAAAAGGGTGAGAGCCAGGGAGGGCAGCAGAAGACCCCAAGCCCAGAGAAGCAGTGCAGAGTGTTGTTCGGGAGGGCTGCAGAGACGAGCAGTACTGGGGGGGAAGTGGGGTCAAAAGATGTTCGTTCCCCTACAAAGTAGCAAGAATTAGTTTGTCAGACCTCTGAAAAATAATAACCTGGAATTGAAGTGGCCCGGAGCAATGCCTTTAAAGGTCTGAGGGAAAAATGCTTTTGAACTTAGAACTTTGTAACCGGATAAATTATTAATTGGTCAGACTAAAATTACAGGCATTTTAAAAATACAAGAACTCAAAAGCTTACCATCCATGTATATCCTTTATGGGGAAAAAAATGAGTGGTTTTGACTAAATGACAATGTACAAGAAAGGTTACCACCTGGGAGACAAGCCTGGCATAGCTGAGCATACACCCTCGCGAAGGAATGAAGAAAACCAGGAAGAAATTAAGAGCATTCGTTAGAATGTGACACTTGGGAAAACAAGGATTTTGTTTTTTTTTTCATGGATCTAAATACTCTGTTTACAATGGAGTTGTACATACAATTGTATTATAATGTTTTTCGATCTATAAATAGCTCACAAAAGATTTACATACATTTATAGGATAATTACGTAACGTGTACTGGGAAACGAAAGGAGAGAGAAGAGGAGAAGGCTGCCATCTTCCATGGTAGGTAATTTATTCTGTCTCATGTTGATAAAGACCAGTGATTCAAGCAGCATTTTCAATTTCAATGACAACCACCAGATGTGCCAGCAGGCACTGGTCACCTGATACTTAGGGGAGCAGGACTGGAAGGCCAGGGACAACTTACTTTCCAGTCTACGTCAGCCTGTCCTGTTTGAATTTCTGCTGGTGAATGCCTTTCTTTCCTACATGAGTATATTTTTCAAGAAAAAAAAAACAAACCCAAAACCTGGTATATCAGGATGTCTGCGACTAATGGAAAACCCCTAAAGTAAATTTACCCGAGCTACAGAAGCGTATTTTCCTCTCTACCAAGGAGTGCAGCAGTCAGGCGGCTCCCGGACCTGTAGGCCGGGAATCTGCGTCTGCTGTGCAGCAGTAGGGCTCTGGTCCCTGTGTTGGCGTCATCCTGTTGGCAGCTATGAGCAGTGACACCTCCTCTAGAATGCCCTCCGGAAACTTTCCCTCCCTTCTGGTTATTGGCCAGAAACGTTCCATGCTGTTACCTGTCCACACCCACACCAGTCACTAACAAGGGGGACAGGAGCACCGAGACTGGTCTGGGCTGGTTAGGACCACCCACTGGAGCTGGCCTGGGCTCTTCTCTCTTCACATTCACAGTCGCTGGGAAAAGTGCTGATAGCTGGAGAAGAAGGTGCCCTATTAGGGAAGGATTCGGAGGATGGAGGGGGAAGTTGAAGATTAAAACACAGATTTCAGAGGTGTGGAATCTGAAATAGCTTATTCTTCACTGTTAGAAATTTTAGAAGAGGACCGGGCTCTTCTCTTTGTACCCATGAAGGATGAATGAAGCTTTGGTTGAGTTAGGTGCCAAGCTCATCGTCTTTAATGCTGTTGAATGGTAGCTTTTGTAGGTTTAACATTTATGGTTTCAACTATTAGGGACGACCCCAAAGTCTCATAATGCAACCATTTGTGATTTTCCTGAAGGACAAAGTTGAATTTCACACCTTGCTAGTGCACAATTCAGGGTATAGTTACTTAGGTAGTTAGGGGCCTGGACACCTATTTAATGTCCTCATATCAAAATATCTCTCAATAGTTTAGGTTTATCACTATGTAGGCATTTTCAGAGGGCAATTATTCATTAAATGGTGTTCACTAAATTAGAGACCCGAGTCTCCTTCATCAAAGTCAAGGCTATTGTCTCCTTTTTTGCATGAAGACGTTTGCTACCATGGTCCACATGCCTGATCAAATCTTTTGCCGGCGGCTCCTCTCTGTTTTGCCCCATCCTGCCTCAGTCAAACCTCATGTTTCCTTACTTATTTGAATACTGGCTTTGAATCCTTAACTTCTGGCCTACGGGGAGTCAAATGTGCACCTGGATTACTTCCCTCAGCCGGGCTCTGCCAGCTCATTCTTTCCACCTTCCTCCTACCAACTGCGCAGATGCGGTCCCAAGAGCGCCTCGCGGTAGAGTCTTTTTGGGGTTATGACACATTGTATACTTATCACTGAGTAGGTTAGCAGTTTTAAGTCAGCACTGCAAACACTTTCAACCATTCAATTTTTAAACTTAATTTCCTATAACTTAAATATAATTTCTCATGACAATCACTTGTAGAAGATTTACATGTATTAGAAAAAGTCATTAAAATTCTCTGCTGACATTTCACAGTGGACTTAGTTACAACTAAATGTATCAATATGTAGGTGATCGTTTAAAAGTACAACATTCTCTTGTTTTCAGTGAATTTTACCTTAGCATTTTCTACATTGCATCCCCTATTTTATAACTTGAAATGGAATGGATTGGTGTTTGGCCATGCATATTATTTTGTTACTTGTATTCATTCTTATCTTTTAGAATTCTCATTCTCTGATACATAGATCATTCCGTGATACACAGATCCGGGAGTATAGGCCTGCACAGATCTGGGATATGAGATACAAAATTCACCTTTTCCTTTGCTTCCAGGGAAGGTCATGGTCCCCTTATCTCTGTTGCTTTCCCTGTGTGGGTGGAGGCACATGTCAGCTGGCATAGGCTAGTCCATGCCGCCAGTAATGTAGCAGTCGCACTTGTTTTCTTAAACACTAATATAATAGCAAGAGAAAATATGCCCAATGACTTTTGTTATGGAATGCCCTATTTTTGGAAAAGCATGAGCTGTAATGTAGCTTTTTCCAAAGTGTGTTATGTGTGTGTCCAAGGCAAGTAAGAATTCTGTGGTCAGGTTTGGCAAACACAGGGCTGTTAAAGTTTCCTTGTTGCCTCAGAGTTCTCCAAGTCCTTACTTAGTATGCTCACTTCCACTGGACAGCTCCGATACACAGACATAGCTTGAGGCATTTCTAAAATCTGTGATCAAGAACACTTTTGTCAGGGAGCATCTCTCTGGAGCAATTAGTAAAAGAAAACATTCTGATAGCACTCTCTGGAAACTGCACTAGACATATAAGCAAAGAACAAACTTTGTGGAAAAGGCAGACTTCTGAAAACTCGACTCTCAAAGCTTTCCATGAAGAAGTGTTAGGGCTCACGTCCCCTGTAGACAAATGTGTTGGGAGAGTGGTCTGAGGAGTTATGACTGATGGCAAAGGCAAGTGCATGGGCATCATATGACCTTGCTTTTCTGTGCTGTGAACGTGAGGAAGCTCCAGATCAAAGCTGGATGCTGGTCATGAACACAGGATACCCGTGATGAAGGGAAATAATGTACATGCTGATGCAGCTTAGGGAGCAGAGCCTAGAAGCCCTCCTTTGCTTATTTCCGGGGTGCTCATTGACTTCTCCGTGTTTGTTTGGCACCTGGAAGATGACATGAAAATTATGACTACAGAAAGCCGGTGCTGGGGAGTTAGAGACCTCACCTGGATGGTTAAAGAGAAGTGCAGAGATAAATGCATCCTAATCATTCATAGCTGGTGATCTTTTTTTATTGAGGAAACAGAAGTAATCTGGAAAGACCCTCCCAAGTTTCCCACCAACCTCCGGAAGCAGCCCCACTTCCTCTGCTTTTTCCTGCGCCCCTGCTGTCAGCATGCTGTTAGGGTTCCCACCTTGAGCCAGCCCCTCCACTGAGCCCTGGGTCGCAAGGTCACGGGGCACTCAAAGACCACGCTCCAGAAACCCCTCCTTCTGCGCCTCCTAGCAAGTTTGTTTGCTTTCTGTTCAGTAATTCCTGCCAGCAAGCAAACTGGTTGCTATTTCTCCCACCTTAAAAGCACAGCCTGCTCTTAACTTCACATCTCCAGCCAATTGCTGTTTCATTTCTTTGCTCACCTTTGTAGCAAAAGTTCTTCAAAGAGTTTCTATTCCCACCACTCCACCCAAACTTCTATCAGGATTCTTGATGAGCCAGCTCCACGTTGCAAAATTCAGTGTCACAGAACGAATAAATGGGCCATTTCTCAGGCCTCATCTTACACACAGTTCAACACTCTTCCTTAGTATTTGTTCTTCCCTTGGCTCCCAGAACACCAGCTTCCTGTTTTTCTTGCTCCTCATTGGCTGCTGCTTTTCCATCTCCTGTGTTGATTCCCCTTCCTCTTCACATCTTCTCAGTCCGGGTTCTTTCTTATCCTCACTTTTTTCTTTTTCCCTCTCCTTTTCCCTTCTTCCCTCTCTTTTCTTCTTAGGCAGTTTCTGCTATATAAAAATGCAGAAACATTCAATTCAATTTTGTTTCAAATTGAAGCATAGTGCTAATTGGGTTGATGGGCTCTTAGACAGGTGGTCCCTGGTCACATTTTTACCAGACCAGCCTTTTATCTTCTTCTTCTTCTTCTTTTTTTTTAATTTGTTTATTTTTAGAGAGAGGGGAAGGAAGGGAGAAAGAGAGGGAGAGAAACATGGATGTGTGAGAGATGCATTGATTAGTAGTTGCCTTTGGCACGTCCCCATCCCGGGACCTGGCCCACAACCCAGGCATGTGCCCTGACTGGGAATCAAACTGGCGATCTTTTGGTTCATAGGCCCGCACTCAATACACTGAGGCACACCAGCCAGGGCCTTTTTCCTCTTCCCAGCTCTTCTGAGTGTGATGAGAAGGTATAGACAACACTGTCAGACATTTATTTTTACTTGTCGACTGTGTCTTGGGTGGTCAGATGCTATTCTCCCGTGCCTTGAACTATTTTCCACATTAAGCCACAACATAGAGTCTTTGAAGTCTTTAGTGCTGCTAATATTTTTTTATAAAAAGTCACTTGGTATATACCAGTTGAGTTGTAGCTTTAGATGCAATATTTGTTTTCATTATGTAGATTTAAAAAAAATATATTGCCCAAAGGTGAAAAGGCTCTTTTTCAAAATGGTCAATTCTTCATTTTTTCCACTATTACTAGTAAAGAAGAAAAAATATTACCTTTTCTTCCATTGAGTTTCGCCGATTCATTACCATGTGTGACATAGCAGAAGCGGGAACGTTACAAATGTCTGTGATTATTTGCATTGCTGCGGGGAATAGAATGTTGTTAATATCTATTACTGGGCTAAATGAATTAATTAAGTAGCCAAAAACAAATATGATTGTCAAGCATGATTTACTTGGCGAATAGCTCTAGAACAGCTGCCAAGTTGAATGTGGAGGGTGGAGGAAGGTTTCAAATACAATTGCAAATAGCCTTGCAAGGCCGGGGCCTTCCACTTGCGCACCAGATGGAGGCCTTGCCTTGCTCCACCATGGTGGCCCCCCAGGGCCCTGCAGGGAGGTGTCACGTGAACAGCATGCGCAGAGTTATTCTTTTCCTCCGCGGTCCATTGCCCTGTTTCTGTGTCAGCCACCCCTGCGCCTTGCACCTGCTTTTTGTCCGGTGGAGTGGGCCGTGAAAGGAAGGGAGGATCCAGTCTGGGGCGGGAAGAGGTGGGAAGTTAGGGTTGAACTGCACCGGCCCGAGCTCCACTGCGAGGAAGGCTGAGCTTTTCCCTTAGTTCCTCCCATTGTCCCCATCTGTCCCCCGTCATGCTCTCGGACACAGGGGATGCTTGGGCGTGGCCGCCCTTCCTCCAGCATTCCTGGCACAAATCCAGGCCTACCTTTTCAGCTCCGGTTTTCTCACACGACGCTGACTCACGTTCTGGATCCTCGCACAGTGCACTCGCTCGCTCGAGCGGCTCCTAGGTTGGGCATTTTTATACCGAGCATCCCGTCTAGTGACCGTAGGCACGTGTGGAGGCAGAGGTGGTGGCCCAGCCCTCAGCCCAGGTGCTGTTAGCTGTCCCGGGGAGGAAGTGTTTCCTGAGCTGATGGGCCATGGCTGTTTCAACACCGTCACACGCCATTTCAACGTTGTGATCCAGTAACTGGGGTGTCCATGGCAAGAGCCCCCATTAAAAAGGGTCTGTCTGTTTATTGCCAGATTTCCCAGGCAACAGGAACTTCTGGCAGAGGGAGAAGTCCTCCCCTTCTCCCCGTCAATGATGTTTCTGCCACCAGAGGCGGGCAAAACCCTTCCTCCTGTGTCTGTGGAGTCTACCGACCTCGTGGAATAGAACAAAGCTTCTTCTTGGTGAAGAACTCTTCTCCTTAAAAATGGACTGCTGATAATAACCTGAGCTCTAGCTAGTATCTCCATAGCATGATAGGGAGGAAAGGGGCCAGGAGGGGCCAGATGTCCAGACAAAGGAACGGTCATCATCCTGGCTGTATGCAGGATGGAAGCACCCAGCCACGCCACCTCGACCGTCCCTTTTCCCCGCATGTGCTTTGGGAGGTTGGTACTCCTGGCACTTCCTCAGGTTAAGGCAGTGGTCTTACCTGGAAAGTTCTCCTCTCTCATTGGTGCCTGGATGATGGAGTGTGGCGTTCCGCTGGCTCAAGTGGTCCCCCTTGAGTTAATAGCTTATACTTACTGCAGATTATGGCTTTTAACACATATTTTCTTATCTAAAGGCTAAATTGTATATAATATTAATAAACCATAATTTTCGGTAAATTAAATATTATGTGTCACAGTGGGCTTATATGGCTGGGGAAATGAAGGTGTGGGTTTCCAGTTCCCTAAAGACAAGGATCGTAGAACTGGGCCACCAGAAACAGCACAGTCAGCCTTGGGGAAGACCAGACCTGGGGCTGGGCCAGCTCTGTGTCTCGTGTCTTTTCTCTCAGCAATTTGTTGTTTTAAGTCACAGGAGACTTCGGCCTTCTCTGCCCCTTTGGTCAGGGCCAGTGTAGTTCACAGATTTTAATGGCTGGATCTTGGTCAAAGGTTGGGTTTTGATTCCTTATTCCGAGAAGACCCCTAAGCTACCCACGCAAATTTGTTCATACCCTCCAGCAATCCTCAGCAGTTTGTCTTGCTGTGTTTGCTGCGACCCCTTAATATACATGCATGTCATTTATGACATTTCTGCATCATTAGACAGCTTATTAAAAGACCAGAAGCTCCAAACAAGCAAACAAAACCTTAACAGGTTACTAAATGGATGCTAAATGCAGCTCTTCTTGGTTCTTCAGAGGAAGGCAGAGGCCTCCCTGGTGGAGGGCAGTCCAGTCCCAGTTGAGCAGTAGCCACACCCTCTCCAGCCAAGGGCCAGCTGGGCTCAGAGGTCGTGAAGTCTAGTTGTGCCACTGTCATTCCCCTGCGCACTGCTGGAAGACAGAAGAGGTGGTGAAGAGGGATCGTGGCGAGGGTTCCTTGTAGAGCAGAGACTGGTGGCCCAGCCCTGCGTCCCTCCCAAGGTGAGCTTCAGAAAGCTGGAGGGAGAACTTGACATATGCCTCTGGAGTGTGACAGTCACTGGGACTGACATCTGTTTCATGTTGGAAGGTCTCGAGGGAGAGGCTGGCTGGAGCAGTGCCAAGTGGCTTCGGGGAAAGAGACAGTGCTGCCTTGGGAACAGCCTCCCCCGTGGAGATGTGGGGAGCACGGGGGCATGAGGGTTTGGCTGGGTGTGGACTCTGGGAAGGCAGCTGGACCCCGTTGTCTTGAGAGGGTCTCCCTCCTAGAGGGCTGCCATGGAGGTCAATGGGATGCGACGTAAGAGCAGATCACCGGGATCTAGAGGGGTGCACAGGAAGTTGAACAGCACCTGCTGGCGGGGGGCCTGAGCATCAAGGGATGGAAAGAGAAGGGTGTGTGTTTATGCACACGTGTGTGTGCGCATGTTTTTCTTGGGGAGAGGTCTCTGCCAAAGTCCTCCACGAAACAGTTTCCTCCAGCCATTCGCTCAACTCAGGGGCACTAAAGCAAGGGGGTGGTGGTAAGAGCTCGCCGGCACTTCCCACTCTCCTGTCGCCCTCACTCCGCCCTGCTGAGGGCCTGGAGCGCAGAGGCACCCAGCAAGGAAGACACGGGCTCCACTGCATCCTGGGCTTCCCCACTGCAGCTGTTCTGGCCTCAGGGGCACTTGTCCTACAGACAGAGGATGGAGGAGACAGTAAAACTAGACAAAGACTGAAGTTTTGGTATTCAATTTGCTCAGATATTCCACCCCAAATGCTTAGAGGACTTACATTTTTTTCTGTTATGATAAAATGTACATAACATAGTTGGCCATTTTCGCCATTTTTAAGCAGACAGGTCAGTGGCATTAAGCACGTTCACATTGTTGTGCAGCGTCCCCACCGTCCATCCCCAGGGCTGTTTCTTCATCTGAACTGAGACTCCGCCTCCATTAAGCACTGACTGTCCGTTCCCTTCTCCCCACTCCGGGCCACCACCACTCAACTCTGCCTCTGTGACTCGGACTATTCTCGGTGTACTTTGTATAAGTGCGATTACACAAGGTCTGTCTTTCTGTGTCTGGCTTATTTCACTTAGCATGGTACCTCCAAGGTTCATCCATGTTATAGTACGTGTCAGAATTTCGTCCCTTTTCCTGGCTGAATACTATTCCATTATATGTATACCCCACATGTTTATCCATTCACCTGTTGATAGGCACTTGGCTTGCTTCCACCTTTTGGCTGTTGTCCCTAATGCTGCTATGAACTTGGACTACAAGTATCTGTTTGAGTTCCTGATTTCAGTTCTTTGGGGTATATATCTAGGACTGGAATTGCTGGGTCACATGCTAATTCTGTTTAACTTTTTATGTAGGGGCCAGACTTGTTTTCTCAGTAGCTGCATCATTTACATTCCTTTCAGCAGAGCAAAAGTGTTCCATTTTCTCCACATCTTCCCCAATAGTTTAAAGGATATTTTGTTACCTGTATTGACCTGAATACTTACAGGACCTACCCAGGATTTCCTTCAAGGGCAAGGAAGCACAAACTGCCAGGGCCAGTGTGAAGAGCTGAGGGGAGTGAGTGTAGCCTGCACTTCATACTTGGTGAGGTCCCCTTGGTCCAAGACACTGGAAGCTGTCAGATGGCGGTGACTGTAACGAAGCAGCTGAGACTGGCCCTCTTCCTCAGTCAACAACACCCCAAGACACGAGGCCTTCCTCCTTAAGAGATAAGAGCCAGGCGGGTCCAGAGCTCTGGGTCATCCTTTCTCTCTTTTATCTTCTGTGCCCACCAGCTGCCAAAGGGAGTACGGCCAAGGCGACTGAGTTCTTTGTTGCATATAGATTTGTCCTTCCCATTCTCAAAGTCAGGATGCAGGAATGTCGACAGAGTTTCGGAGAGAGACTCTCATGCGTCAGAGATGCTCAACCCTCCTTTCCAATCAGTGTTTGTTCCCCCTTCTCTGTGATCACCTAGTTAGCTTTCATACCTCAATGAAGACTGCTCACATCTGCGACTTAAATGTTCACGCCTTCTTTAAGTCCAGCTTTGTGTTCCTCGGAGCTTCCTGTCAAATCCACAGGGTGCATAGGTGCCATCGCCTAGGGCTTTCTCCGTGGTGGAAATTCTAATTTAGCCCTTTTTATGGACTTACTAATTTGTTCATAAAATGCATTCATAAACTTCTATAGCCATGGACCACAGTGAGGAAATTACAGATACAGAAAACGAACGTTTTCTGGCTGCTAATGACCGAATGGCATCACTAAGGGCCTACAGTGACACGGAAGCCCCTCCTCAGCGAGAACCAGCAGTATTAATTGACAGTCCCTAGTAGTTGTCCTCAGCACTCTGCAAACATCAACTAAACCTCACGACACTCTCGTGAGCCAGATATTGGGGTCTCTACTTTCACAGGTGAGGAAATTTCCTTTAAATGACTCAGAAGCAAATTGCTGAGAGCATCTGCCTGAGCCTTTGACTTTCCAGGGTCATGTAGCAGGCGAAAGTGGGGACAAATACAATATATTGTTTCTCCTCCCGTGCCTTCCCTTCCCTCAACTAAAAAAGCTGCTTGGAACTTCAAGGACATTTCTGAAACATTACTTTCCCCCCCCTCCATTTTGCCTAGGTCTGTGAAGAATTTAGAAATCAAGGAAAATCTATCCCTGTAATTAAAAAGTGGAAACAGAAGCTATTTGTAGCAGAAAAACATCCCATGAATGAGATTTCCTTGTGGTGGATTGACAAGTTCAAAGCAGGGATGTATGTTGCCATGGGCACCAGATTCTACTCGCTCTGCTGGTCCATTTACTCGGCTGCTGCAGGAGGAGGGTGGCGATCAGCCAGGAATCACCGAGCTTTGTTAGAGTAGATATGTAATTTTTATGCACTACCTTGTCTTTATAGATGTATACAAATAACAGCTGCGCACCATTTACAGTCACTTTAAAGGCACAGTTTTTCCAGATCTCTCAGGAACATAAACTGTGGATGGGGGGGACAGTGAGGAGTGGGGAGTGCCTTTTCTCTCTTCTGAAACATCTCATACAGAGCAGGCTGTAAATAAATATTTGTCAGAAAGATGGGAATGACTGACTGGCTGTCTCCTTAGTGTGCACCATCTGCCGGTGTTACACTTTGGGTTTTTGGGCAGGGAGGTTGGAAAAGGAAGTTGAGATGCACAAGAAAGGGAATGGGAAGCAGGTGTCGGGGGAGGGTGGGAGGAATGTCCAGAGAGGGAAGCCAGCAGACATTCTGGAGTGGTTTGTAATTCAGACAAAGGACGCAGAATTGAAGCTATCCTGTGCGGTGACAGAGGAGCGAGCGTGAGTGACAGAGGTAGGCTTGCTACTTTCCTAAGCCCACTGAAGTCAAATACACAAAAAAGCGGTTACATTTTATTAGCTTGATGACGTTCTCAACCTCCTGGAACCCTCTTCCTTTGCTATGCTCCTAGGGTGTAATGGCAAGTGAGAAACGGGGGTGGAGAGTGGGGGACCCTCCCTAGGAGGAGGAGTGGTTTTCTGGAGCTGACCCAGAGAATGAAGTTTTTTGCTTTGTTTCAAGTTCTGAGGGTCATTTGGAAATAGGCATTTTCCTTCCCTAACAAATGAAGCTTCCCGCCAACACCTTTGAATCAATCAGAGAGGCGCCTGCTCCTTGCAGGCGGCAGTGAGCATTTTACAATCTAACACGACGGTTCCAGAATTGCAGGGGAAGGGGCGATAATTCACTGTGATTTTCCCCCTTCCTGCCCCACGTTCAGTGTTGTCTCAGCAAACGCCAGCCTGCGGTGGCTTTTGTGTCTGCGTGGCGCCTGAGTAATCGAAAGGCAGGATGAAGCAGATGCTTTCCAAATCTCCATTCGTCATGAATGCCGACTGTGGCTTCAGCTCTTGCTTGATGCAAATAAGCTGACAGATGCGTATCGTCAACAGCAGATCTTAGGATTGTGGAAGCCCTGTCTGCCACTGAATTTACATCTGTATTTTTCCTGGGAAGGGTTGTGGTTGTGATACACAATTGCCCATGGTTAATGTTCCCTGACCGCTGACTGCTCTGCCCCACCGCTCCTGCGCCGCCCCCAACCCACCTTTTCAGAGATCTTGTCTTTCCTGCCCCCAGGGCTCAGAGTTTCCCTTCTCAGTTTACCTTTCGAATTCCAGACTATCCTTTCTGCCCCACATTCCCCCCTCAACGCCCCAGCCACCAACTGCTACCAGGGACACCTTTGTTTTCAATTATTCTTTGCCCCTTGTAGGTAATTTTTTAAATCATGATTTCAGATAATCTGATAAACTCGTTTACAGCAAGTATTCTAAAATCCTCTAATGATAGAGAAAAGTGAGTAAGTATCTCTAAGGGGGTGAGGGATGTAGGATAGGAGGCAGGGGTGAAGGGTCTGGGGAAGGAAGGTCAGAGGGAAATGATTTTCAGCTGCTTACCATTTAGGTTACTTATAACCCACCTGAGTTTTTCAGCAAAATTCACTCTCTAGATGCCTGTCCATCCTGTGCTTCCCAGACCCCGAGTGCACTGCCGTGTGCTCGTGAAGGCGGGCAGGAGAAATCTTTAAGGGGGTAAGTCTCCATTATCATTTCTCCCAACCTTTAAGAAATTTTATTAGTGTAAATGTGTATCACAAAAGTAATATCTGCTCTTGTAAGCTCTTCAAATAATGCAGAAGAGTGTGCAAAAAAAAAGTGCCCTGAGGTGGACTCTGGCCAGTGGTGTCCGTGGTGTTGTGGATGCCGTGAACAAATTCACATGGACTGCAGATGTCCGGTGGAGAAAAGGGACAGCATGGCCAGTCTCTGAGTGAGAGAGTGCCCTGACCCCTGCCTGGACAGGCTTTCACTGCTTTCTGCGAGCATTACATCAAGGAAGGTCCTCATTAATTATTGTCATGCAGTAAAAATCAAACAATAGATAACATTCAAAGAACTATGAGGGCTTATTCTAAGTCAGAGACAGTTAGCTAAAGGGCCATAAAACTTTGGGAAAAAAACTCATTTCATGCTTGGACCCTTATCAGAAAATTGAGGGCATTCGTAGCAAAGCAGGTTTCACGGGATTTTATGCATTCTTTCTTAGGCCTGATCGCCTCACAGAACTGCCTGTTCCTGCCCAGGGCTGCACCGCCCTCCCAGATGGTTTCAGGCTTAAGTCAGGTGGGGGAAGTAAGGCAGCCAAGAGATTAGGAGACTTATCGCAGACAGAATGAGGACTCAGGCTATGTCAAAGCCGAGGGGTGAGGGTCCATCACCCCCTTTTTCTATAGCCCCCCAAGCCCTTCCCTGAGAGCCCCTTCACGACCGTGCCTGTCTTAGGTCGTCCCTCCCTTGAGGAATCTTACCTGTCATTGGCAAACCGGTCATCTGCCTGGGGTCAAGCAGGGTGAAGTGAAAGGGGGCACAGGCAGCGCCCCTGCCAGGAAGATAAGCTTTGTCTCCTTAGTGGCTTATGGTTCCAAGGTCTCTCACTGAGCCTTAGCCATGGGGGGTTACAGCTTCTAAAACCAGGCAGGGCGGTTCCCAACAGTGCCCTCTTCCTAATGTCCATTCTTTTTAGAGAAAACCACTAGTAATAATTTGCTGATTATTCTTTCATATTCTTTTTTCTTTTTGGTAAATGCATGTCATTATATATGTTCTTCAATTTATTGCAAATCACATAGGTGTGTGTGTGTTTTAGCTTTAATCAACACCTTGATTGGGGCTGATTAGTTAAACTCTGACATACCCCAGTCAAGGTGAATGCTGAAGGATGGATACTGGTCATTGAAAGACTAAATACTCCAGAACTATGATAAGCCCACCAGTTATATATTTTTAAGCATAATGGATATTAGAATAATTTTTTTCTTAGTAAAATTACCAGGATTTAAGATGTCTGAATTGTCTAGAACTATACTGGCCTCCTGCCCTTGATGAGTAGAGAGTAAGAATCTCTAAAGTCTGAGCCCACAGCCTCTGCTGGGCACACGTGGGGGAGGACACGCCATGCTGTCCTGCATGCGCCTCCCTGGGCTGAGGGAAGTCAGTGTGACAGTGTTTGCCCGCCTGCTAATCAGTCATTGTCTCCTGAGCCAAGTTCGTCCAAGACCTGCTGCCGTTGTACGAGAGACGCCCTGGTGGGGCAGTGGTGGGAGTAGGACCATCCCTTACCTCCCTCCACCCTTAGGAGCCTACCACCCGTCTATCAAAAAGAACCTAATGGCAGTCAACAAATCAGGCTGGGTCAGTTTCCGCCCCACATGTAATGATATAAATACATAACAAATAAATCGACATTAAATACATACTCGTTGAAAAAACCAAAAAGAAATAGGATCATACCATATATACTGTTTGCTCAAAATATGTTGTGGAATTATAGGAATTTTGGGTGCTGGCAGGATACCGACAGGAGAGATTTTGGGGTGAGATGGACTTTTACAAATCTTTTAAAATTACTGTGATGTAAGTGAACGTTTGTCCTGAAGTTATCTCTTCGGAGCAGGCTAGGCATTGAAAAATATTTATTTTCTGATTTTAATAGTAAAATACATTAATCATGGAAAGATTGAAAAAAATACAGAAGGAAATGACAATCACCCCTAATGCTCCCATTTGGGTATGATAGTGTTATTGACCATTTGATGTGTTTCCTGCCTCTGTGTGTGTGTGTGTGTGTGTGTATAGACACCCATACACATGAACTTACAAATAAAATCGTATTGCAGGTACAGTTTTATATTAGTCTTCTTTCACTTAGCATTACTCAGTGACCATTTCCCCAGATCACGAAAATGAATCGAAAGCCGAATTCTCTGGTTGTCTAATAATTCCACCATACAGATACACCATAGCATTTGCCTGTCTTTGGACATTTACGTAGTTAGGTATTTTTGTTTTAATGTTGCCACATCATGACGTATTTTTGTACCGAGAGCTTTGGCCTCGCCTCTAATGCTGGAATCCCTAGTGCTTTTTGTCTGGAAAGCACAGCGCATACACGGCTCATTTCAGCCCTCTTTATCCCTCTGTCGTCTCTCAAAACACGCAGACAGAACCCTCTTTGACCTCATGTGCTTTCACTGAGAAATGTTTGAAAGATTTCTAGGAAAAAACAATGTTCTCAGTACCAGTAGTGTTATTGCTACAAGCTATGTGTTTGCTCGGAAAAGAAGAAAACGCTTCTTTCTTCTATGGCTGATGTCCAGTTATAGAAAGCATGGGCTTCGGATTCCAGCCTGTGACCACCAGAGTAGCTCCTTGCCTGGGGCCGTGCGCCCAGTCTGTTCTATCCCAAGGGACGTGGCTTGTCCTGCCCTTATAATGCTATCCCTTCTATCTTCATTCTAGTAGCTCCTTCTTCCTTCACTCCTGTTTTCTTGAGGGAAAATAAACATTGAAAGCTTGCGTGTGGCCGGTGGCACCCACGGAGCACCCTCGGCCCTAAGCTCTGTAAGGAAGAAGCCGTCCTGCTTCACAGCCAGGCTAACAGCATTCACACCTGGTGTCTGCCGGCCCTCTGATCTGGCGAGTCTGTGAAGTGACAGTCTCTATGGGCTCCCGGGAGCTGTCAGGAAGATTTTCAGAGTCCTCCGACCCTGGAAGCTGCTTGTTAAAGTGCCACCAAGGTGCTTCCCTTGGCCCTGAGCTAGTTACCTGTGCATTTGAAAGAACCTTCCTTTTCCCTTTTTGTCCCTGGATCCCATTGTGAGTGCTGTGGGTGGTCAGCAAATAAAAACAGCTAATAGCCCTCTCCTTCTCTTTCAAACCCCTACAGAAAGGCAAATCTCAGCCTCCAGAAGGAGGCTCAGGGACAGGGGGGATCACATGGGCAGGGATGACCAGGGAGCCCCATTTGATGTAAAAACAGGTCAGGTGGGAAGGCGGCCATCACCACAGGAGCATATGATGCAGAGGGGTGGGGGGGAGGCTCTATTTCCTGAAGTTTCCATTGTCAGAAAGCACACAGCACTCGCACAGACCCCCTCCCCTACTGCGCACACACTCCCCAACCCACACAGACAGACAACCCTGCAGACACTCTTTGAAACCGAATGCCTGTCACGGTGCAGGAGAGAGTGAAGCTGGAGGGTGGTGAGCACAGTTCGCACATGGGCAGGCTCCAGGGCCACCGCAGATGCGTGTCCTCCAGGCCTCAGTTGTTATTTCCAGCAGTTGCATGTGAGTTACGTACTGTGAAATGATGGATGTCACATCACGGGAACACCGGGGAATCAACACAAGCAGCGGCATGAATCCGATTACCTTAGGTACTCAGGAAAAATAAGGAAAAATGCACACACACACACACAGACCAGGTGAGCCTGTGGCCATCACTCGTAGAACAAGTGATCCTGTTCAAATATGTTCCATGTGAATTGGGCATCTGTGCTGAGGACACTAAGGGAAGGTACCTTGGGACATCAGGGCTCAATTGGGCAACAAAGTTTCCCTTCTTTTTTAAAAGGACAAAGCAAAGGGGAGACTGAGAGAGAATGCACGAGAGACAACAAAGGGAGAGCACCAGCCAGCTGGCAACATTTTCCCCAGAAAGCACGCTGGGCGCAAGAAAGGGCTGTGAAGAGCCTTGGATGTCAATGCCGAAGCGTCATTAATGATCTGGCACAGACGTGCCCAGGAGGCCCACAACGTCCCACTGAAAGCCAGTGCCGAGGACATTGCAGAGGGAGACAGATTACAAAGGCACAGGAGCTCAGAGATTTGAGCACGAGATAACAAAACCCAGAGCAGGATTCAACTGGAAAAAGTGAACACAGACACATCTGGGGAAAATAATCTTAAATAAGATAGCCAGTTGGAGGGAAAAAAAAAAATGTGTCCAGGCTGGGCTGTGAGTGAAAACAGAGAGCAAATTCTACCTGAATTGCAAGGTATTGCAATAGCTCTGCAAGGGGAGAATTCCCTTTTGGGGTTTTGTATGCAGAGGTGTCTCATTGGGACACATTGACAAAGCAACTCACGTCCCTCTTTGCCAACAGAGTGAGCTCCTCATGGCAAATGTGCATAAACGGACTCCGTGTGGGGCGTGGGCCTGAATCGGTTCTCTCCTTCCCAGGCAAACACTTTAACAGAAGTTCGATTACACCTGCCTCTGATTTTCAGAGCTTAAGGAACCATTCGACAGTAACAGCACTCTGATAGTTTCAGACTCTGTTGTGAGTACTTTACACGTGTTTGCTGCATCCTTGTAACAAACCCTCCAAACAGGTGCGATCATTTCTCCTTCTCAACAGATGGGGGAAACCAGGGTGCAGAGAGCTTCATGGAACTTGCCAAGGTTTCATAACTTCTGGGTGTGGGGTTCAGACCATCTCCTACTGAGTTCCTGCCCCTTCAGCGCTACACAAGGCTTCCTGTCTGGGGGCAGAAAGGGAGGCCCTGAAGGGGTTGGATCCCCAGCTTATGGCATTCATCCAGGGTCTGCCTTCCTGTTTCCTCCCTAACATACAGGTCCTGTCCACGGTGACCTATGTGGTCTGCAGGACACAAGGTCAAAGGCTGATTTTGTGACTCCAGCGCCCAGGCGACCTCATCTTTTGGAGTGTGGAGTTGCGGTGGCCTTTGAGAGACACGGACACACAGCCTCTTAGACTCAAGGGTCCCTCGTGGCTTCTGTCAGTTTGTTGAGAAGTCAGAACTGCCGTCAGTAGAGGAGGGTGTTTAGGATGACGGCAGTGGGTAACGTTTGAAAATTCCTCTGTGCGAACATATATAAGTACGTATTGTTTGCGAAACCCTGGCTTATCCGGGGACACTGTCCCCCCAGAATCCTCAAGTACAGGAATTGCCCCTGTGACTGCATTTTGACAGAACCCAGGGGACTGTGATGACTGAAGAGTGTATTTCCCACGGAGCTGTGTTTTTTCCCTCCCTGGCTTGCGTCTCCCGGTGTTAGGGTAACAACAAAAGCTCACAGTGCCTGGAAGAGCTGATTCAACTCCAAGGGTGAAGTCTGACAGGTCCCTTGTGACTGAGTGAGTTCCCGTGTCTGCCCCGGCAGCTGGGAGCCGGGTCGGAGGTCTGACCCAGCCTCGATACGTATATCGCTCTCTATTCTCTCGTCCTTTTATAGTCTTATCACTTACGCAATTTGCCTTTTAATTGTACTGTGATGGGCTAAATCGTGTCCCCCGAAAACTCACGTTCAGGTCCTCACCCTCGGTCTGTCTGAATGTATTTGGAGATGGGGCCTTTAAAGAGGCATGAAAATGAGGTCGCCAGAGGGTGGACCTTAATCCAGCAGGCCTGGCGTCCTTAGAAGGAGAGAAGATTTGGACACGCATAGGTCCAGAAGGAAGACCACGTGCTGTCACCGGGGAAAACAAGGCTGTCCCCAAGCCAAGGAGAGAGAGGCCCCAGGAGGAGCCAGTCTGAACTGTGAGGAATCTGTGGTTTCATCCCCTCCATATGTGGCCCTTCATAGCGCAGCCTGCTGGGGCTCAGTTGTGTCCTCTGAGAGCCCGGAAGACCAGCCTCATCAGAAACCAGTCCTAACCACACCTCAATCTTGGACTTCTGGCATCAAGAACTGTGAGAAAATATGTATTTCTTGTCCTCACAACTAAATCCCTGTTTCTCTGAGTGGAGTGAGGGGTGAACAATTCAAGGACAACGAATCCTGTGTCTTGGAGCGACTGGCCCAGAAAACGGAGCATTGGCCCTGCCCTCGTGCTGCCCGGTTTGGGACATGTCTACCGTTCCCAGTGCAGATTCCTCTGTGGAAATTCTAACCTGAAATTGATGGTATCAGGAGGTGGGGCCTGTGGGGGTTCATTAGCGCCCAGCCTTTGTGCCTGGGGTCAGCACGCAGAGCCCTCTGGCTGGCCATCCTCCAGGTGAGGGCGCAGCGAGAAGTCTGCGGTCTGCAACCGGGAGGAGGGCTGTCAGCCTGCCCTGGGACCTCTGGATCCGCGAGAACATGGTTCTGTTGTTCGTAAGCCACTCCGCCTATGGTTCCTTTTTACTGAAGTCCGAAGGACTAAGATATGCAGAAACTGACTGGGTGCTTCTTCTCCAGCTCCTGTGTGGGAGCCTCAGTCGTGACCCAGCTCGGTGACAGTCCAAAAAGGATTTATTCTAAGGTGACTCTGTTGCCAGCCACATCTACCCTGGGGCAGAATGTCCCTGTCACAAGAGTAACCTTCCTGGGGCCCAGAAAAGCTGGGAGTAGATGGGCTAGGGATTGGGTTCCGCAGCTGATTCCTGCACTTCACCAAAGAAACAGCCTCTTTCCTCCTTTCAAGAGCCTGAGATTAAATTCTCTTTCCTATTTTCAAGAGCCTGACCGACTCAGTCGGTCCTTGTTATGATGTCGAGAGGGTTATGCTCGATGTTTGACCCTCGTTTCACTGTTCCTGCCTCGCTCACAGACCATCCAGAACGCGAGGCTGGAAATAAGTTGGAATTAAAATGTCTCACAAGGCACATCCTGAGAGGAGCTCTAAGGCAATTGTGTGCTGACCGGATTTTGCCTACTGTGGGCATTGCCAATCCGGTGAGATGCCAGGTATAGGTTGTCAGGTCTAAGGATACCTAGATTTATTATTTAGTTACATGTATATATGCGTGCGTGTGTGTGTGTGTGTGTGTGTATAAAAATCATCTATGAAGGTTAGAAAGCATATCAGTCAGGGCTCTTTAATTATAAGTAACAAACCAATTCTTACTAACTCTAGCAAAGAGAATTCACTGGAGGGACTCGTCGCAGAATGCACAGGCTGAGAGACGGGATCACATACAGTCACAGAATCGGAGTGGAAGCCAGAGATGGGGCAGGTCTGCAGGCAGTGGGAACTACCTGAGCGTCTTTTACAGGCTCTTCCTCTGGAATGATGTGCCCCAGACTTCATTTTTTATAACTCTCTTTGTCAGAAAGTTCCCCTCCATAATCAAAGCCCAGGGAGAGAGAGAGTCCCACACCATGACTTGGTGGCAGACTCCCGGGGGGCCAGGTGCAGCTCCCCAGGCACTTCCCAGAGTGGCGGTGAAGCAATTCCACTAATGGGATGACATCAGAGACAAGGAACAGATGCTTTTGGCCTGACAATAGTAATTACAGTGATGACAATGATGGTTACAAATGTCCACTCAGTTCTGTTGTCCCCTTGCTTCGGATCTGGTGGCCTGCTCGGGGTGACTCCTCTCCAGGGTGACCCTTGGCTCTCCCTGTCTGAGAGAGGGTGTCTGCTTTCTCCTTAGGGATCTACATGACTGGTCACAGAGAGTTGTTCAGCCTTTACCGAAGCTCTGGCCCACAGCAGTTTCCCAGGACGGAAGCAGCGTCTGCTGAGTTTCAGCACAGAGGCTTTCCAGGGCCCTTGGGTTGGCTGCAGGTTACGGAGAAGGCAGGATTGAATGAGGCTGCCCCCGTGCACCTTGCCCCGGGGACGTGTGCTTTCAGCGGGCTTCTCTGCCGCAAGGCTGTCTGATGAGGGCGCTCGACCCTTCTCGGCGGGTGTGGGAAGAAGCTGAGGCCAGCGCTGGCTTAATCAGACCCTGTTCACATTGTGTCAGCTGGTCTATGTTTCTGGGGAAGAAGATACTGAGAGGGTTCATAGTACGAGGAATGATTTTTCTCAAGTTCATTAGCTCTCACCTTGAAGGAGAGGCCTAGGGGTGAGAAACCAGTGGCTACCGAGAGCAGAAAATGTGTAGGAAGGCCCCGTGCTTGGGTTCCCGAGTGGCCCAGGAATGCGGAGTCTGGATGGGTAAGGATGGCCGTGCACCCCTCGGAGCACTGCCATCATTCTCACCACTCAGCATGCCACTTCCCCGGCTGCACAGCACCCAGCGTCCTTGTTAAAGCACAGTGTAGGTGGTTAATGAACAGCAACGCCAGCCGGGGTGCAAGGAATTAGGTGGGCTGCCCTTCCCAGGGGAAATTTCGTTTTACAATGGTTCGGGACAATGTATACCTCAATGCACTCCATTCTTTTGGTGGCATTTTTCTCCCACTTCTGCCCATGTGCAAGCTTAGCTGGGAACCATACAGCTATGATGGAGAGAGGACAATAATGGAGCAAGAAAAGGTCCCCATTTCATCTGGCTTCACAGCATGTTCTGTGCCTTCAGGGAAGGGCTTGTGGAAGGAGCCGCTGGAAATGCTGACTGAAGGGCATTTAGCTGGCGAAGCCCTCTCTCTCAGCTGTCCCTAACCCCAGGAGAGATCACAGCATTTTCTGACACTTCCTACACAAAGACCAAACCAGCGAACATATGCCTGGGGAGCATCTACAGATAAACCATAAACACACTGAGGGCAACGATGATGCTGCAGAACTGCCTTGTTTACCACCCTTCACCCTAATGTATCCAACTCACTTAGCAAACACTTCTTGAGCACCTACTACACGCCGGTACTGGGCTAGATGTTAGCGGCTCTAAATGATAAAGATGTGGCTCCTCTCCTGAAAGGGGCCAGAGCCCAGGGAGGAAGACGGATGGGCACACAATGGTGGTGACATCACATGCGAGGTGTGTTGCTCGGTGTAGGGATAAAATGCTGTCGTATCATCGGAGAGGAAGAACTAACTCTGCTGGCTTTAGAGACACTCTGGCCTTGGAGCTGGCCCTTGACGGGCAAGACAGTTTCTCAGTGTCTCATTAGCTCGGCATCCGGAATATAGCAAATGGGTAACAAATGTCATTGCCCAGTAATTTCAGAGACAGAAGGAACGGGAATTTCCTGAGGCCTGAGTCCATTGTTATTTCTCCCAGTTTTTTTTTTTTTGCTTGGACTGAGGTTGAATCAATTTTCCTTTATGAGTCAGACCCCTGCATTTTGGTCCTAATAAATCATCAATATTCCTGAGAATATAGCCCTGACCCTATATATCGGAGTTGAGGATGTGACATGTTATGAATGCGAGCATAGTTGTTTAAATTGTCACTTCCCCTCCCCTCCTCCTCCCACTCCACCCCCCCACCCCCGCTTCTTTGCTTTTGAGGCTTATCTCTGAGTGGTCAGTCTTGATGCACCTTCGCCACCCCAGTAACTCAACCCCAAGTACGTTCTGATGGATGACAGATTTATTGCTGAGGCGGGCACTTTGACATGGCACCGTTGAGAAGCCACCTCGAGAGATGTAAATTTTAGATTTTATAGTGAAATTGTTACTAAACTGGGCTTTTTAGCCGGTGATGGCTGTCTGTTAACTAGCACAGGGTTTACAGGAGAAAAGCCGAGAAGCCCACCGCGGATTCTCCGTGGAGTCATTAGCGACTTCGTATTTAACAGTAGTGATCCCGTCATGCTGATGTGTTGAGTGTCTGTTTTTAGGCATCCTAAAAAAACCAATCATTTAATGTTGTTTGAAAAGACCATTGAGTAGCTACTGTTCTCCAGCTGTTTTTATGTGTATTGAGTAGATAATGCCATTTATCTGGATGAAAGGAACATATTCTACCAACCATCAAGTATTTCAGGAAGACCTGAGTTTGGGCGTTATAGAGAAATCGATGAAAACGACGGGCTGAATTTATCAATTTCTATTCAAATTTGATGTCAGGTCTAAATGAGCCTTTGCTCTTCCATCAACCTTCAGATTTCAGAGATTTCAGTGTAATTCTAACTTTTGTCACCGGGGGGCAGTAGGACACTAAAATTGTTATGAAATGCAGCCTAGTTAAACCACACTGTAGCAAGAAATAAGAACTTACAAAATATGCCCACTAGAATTTAGTTATCTTTGTGGCCTCAAGTCTGCATTTATTTCAGCCTTTTTATAGTTTGTCATTTTCCTTCAAATTTCACCTTTACACATACGGTTTACAAAAGGGACAAACAAAAGAGCAATGATCAGTGAAGGGAAATACTTCCCATTTCACCTGGAATGCTAATGTGTGAAATCTCAAGTATTTGGGGGTGATTGCCATTTTACTGAGATAGTGGCTGGCTAGTTAGGGAGTGTACAATCTCGAGGCTGGAACATCAGTGCACAATAGATCAGCCTGGGCTTTTGCAGGATATGGTTTAGCATTTAAGCAGAGACTAAACTTGTTTGAGTAGGTATATATTTCATCTGTTTTTCTAGTCTCCCTAGCAGAGCCTTTTACCAAGAGAGAAAGTCAGGCAAGCCTTCTCTTTCTCGTCAAGTCTTATTCAAGATGCTTTTCCTTCAAGAAACATTTCTGATGTTTCTCATTCTGCCTGAAGCAGGTGCCTCTTCTTGGGTGTGTATCAGAATCCCCTGGAATTGCTGAGAATGTTTTGGGGCCCCTCCCACAGAGTTCCTGAACTGGTAGTCCAAGGAGGGGCCTGAGAAGATGTACAGTTGAACCTTGTACATCTCAGAAGTTTGGGGGGCCGATCACCTCGCACCGAAAATCTGCATCTAACTTAGGACTCTGCCATCGGCCCTTGGATCTGCAGATTCAACCAACCATGGGTTGAAAGCAGGACTTTACACCTATGGTTGGGAATCCACATTTGGAAATGAAAAAATACTGTTTTCAGTCCCCTGTGCATTCCTTCCATGGATGCGAAACCCTGCGGATGTGAAGGACCAACTTTATTTGTGGAAAAATCAGTGTATAAGTAACCTGCGCAGTTCAAACCCATGCTGTTAAAGGGGCACCTGGACTTGGAAGGCGTCCCAGGTGAAGCTGACGCTGAGGGGCAGGGGGGACGACACTCTGAGAGCCAGCATGGCCGCTTGCATTCACTCAGCTCGCGCAGTAGGTGGGATCACAGCGAAGTCTAAAGGAGGCTCCTGGTTTGCTGGCTGTGCTGGAACTTGGTTTGGCTACATGCTGTTTGAACCCAGGCGGCTGTTGGCTGTGGCTCAGAAAGCGTTAGCTCTGCAGTGGGTTTGCTTACCAGGATTTTGGAGCACTTTTGGGTGCGTTCGTTGCTCAGCACCTTTTGTGTGTATGCTGTGCCTTTGTGAGCGCACGGTCACTTGAAGTGGGCTGACGCTCTCTGTCCCTGCGGCTGCCCTTCCAGCCCCGCAGAGCTAGAACAACCAGTCCCTGATCTATTGCGTGCGCACACCCAAGTCTTAATAAATGAAAAACTTCATAATTGATCACCAGTGCCTATGCTATTTAGCACGTAATTCTTGCCAGAAATACTAGTACTGATGGAACATGAAGATTTGGTCTGAATCCTACAATCTATGTATCTATCTATAATCATTAGTTAAATGGAAATTACTTCATTGTCCCTATTTCTTAACCTTCGGCCTCAGTGAAAGAAAAACTGGGCCGCAGTCTGTGCTGGGCACCAGCTGATGACCGGTATTCACTCTGGCCACGAGTGCAGTGGTAAACCCCAGGAAAGGGTCTCCCTCTGGCCTTGGGAGGAGGAGGAAACAGCCACGCTCACCCGAGCTGAGGAAGACAGCTCCCAGCAACAACAATGATGAAACCCCGTGTCCACTGCTGTAAATATATCTAGTCAAGGCACTCAAGGCCACGTTATGGGCTTTGCCAGTCAGACCTATTTCTTACAAGCCACATTTCTAGAAAGAGAAGATGGATAAGCAGGATCCACTGAGGAAAATATAATATAACGGCAACCATTGAAAGACACCGACGATAAGGCCGCTGTTCACCAGCATGGCACGATGGGTGTGCAACTTTCCAGGGGGCACGTGCACATTGCTTATCAAATCAACACAGCCAGGCCATTCAGTCACGGGCCCCTCTGCCCGGCGTAGCTGATTCCCGGGAAGCAACAGCCTCACCCGGCAGAGGGCTGGGCAGCCTGTGTAATCTGCAGTCTCTGCTAAACACGCTGCGAGATTCTGATTTTGTTTTCCTTCCCCCCACCCCCGGAACTGATAACTTTATTTGGATCCACAGTTATAAAACTAGCTTTAGAAGTCAGCAGAGGTGAAAGGCTAAGCCAGGAGAGAGCAAGGTTGTTCCAAGAACACCTGTTCATACATATGATTAAATTTTTCTTCCTCCTGGTCATTCTTTTTTCTTTTTTTTCAATTACAGCTCACATTCAATGTTATTTTGTGTTAGTATCAAATGCACAGCAAACTGGTTAGAAAACCGTCCACTTTATGGAGTGGTCCCCCCGCTGCTTTAAGTCCCCACCGGGTCCCATACATAGTTATCAAGATATTATTGACTATATTCCTCATTCTGTAATTTACATCTCTGCGATTATTCTACAACTACCGATCTGTACTGCTTAATCCCTTCACCTTCTTCCCCCAGCCCCCCTCTGCCCTCTGCCCTGCCAACTGTCAGGCTGTGCTCTGTGTCCCTGAGGGAGAGATTCCGATTTCTAAGTCACTGTATCTTTTCCCCGCCCAGGCGATGGACAGAGCCCTCCTACCCTAGCCTCCAACCTCAGCCTCAGGGCGCTGATAGCAAGGATTCTCTCCAGGGCTGCTGTGTGTTGAGCTCCTCAGACGGAGGCATGATATTCCACAAGTTCATACACTGCTCTCAAGTAAGCTTTTCAATAGATTTCAAAATAATAATGAAAAAAAAAGGTGAGGAGAGATAAAGGGATTCTACTTGACCCGTAGCATTTGCTCTTGAATTGTCCATGCTTAGCTTACCCAAAGGGCTATTTCTGGTGGTCAGCCTGAAGGTGGCTTGTAATGGCAGGTAGCTAAAGTGGGACAGGGCGGAGCTGCTGGGAGAGGCTGAGCCAAGGCTTCCCAAGCCGCAGCTGGCACAGCTGGCCCTCCTGGCTGTCGGGTTTGGCCCCGCCCCCCAGATGTCCACCATGCTCTGCTGACCGTCCCTCGATGCCGCCTGGTCTATTTCCCTTTCATGTTCGTGTCTGGCTGATGCTCCCTAGGAGCCTGGCAGAGGCCTGGACTCAGGTGGCCTGGATTTGCTCTGATTCCACCACCAGCTTCCAGAATCTCAGTTCCTTTCTCCATAAAACAGGGATCGAGCCTACCTCCAAGGCCATCGTCAGGAATTACTGAGGTAGGTACAATTCCTGAGAAATATCCATGCCCAATCAATGCCAGCTGTGGGTGTGGTGACACATGAGGTGTTTTTGCTTCTCGCTCCTCCCTATGTCCCCTGCTGTGCTGCTGTCTTGTGCTTACTCCCGGGGCATCGATGTCCAGCCCAGGCCTTTCTCAGCTGGTTCTCATTCAGTCCCCTCGCTTCCTGCCATGGGTCAGGAGAGCCCCGTGCTCAGTCTTGGATGACACAGAGAACACTCCACACGTCTCGTGCCCGGGGTCAGGCTGGCAGTGAACCCGACTCGCTGGTTTTATCCTCTGAGTAAACTCTGTAGATCACCCCCCCGAATGCTCGTCTTTAGAAATCAATGTTCATTCTCCGTGTGGCTAGAGTGACTGAGTCGGTTGGCTACTCCACTCAATACTCATTGATTAATTGATGGTCTGACCTCAGAATCCCCAATGATAAATAATTAGTTCAACTCCGGCAAAGTGGACAATCAACTTCTTTTTATCCCCAGCCAAGTTGGAGGTCCGACAATGATGGGTTTTCATTGTGTTTTGCCCTCTTTTAGAGAGCCCTCTTCCAGTTATTAGCTTCAACTATCTCCTGCTGCCCCAAAGCCGAGAGCATTGGCCATTCAGTCAGAGAGGTCAGGCTCTGGGACGTGAAGGAGGTGGCCACCGAGCTCGGAGAATTTATTATTTCCTGCTCGCGTGGACCTGGTGGCTGGGGGTTCCCACCCCTGTGAGACTGGGTAGGACACGTTTTGGCACTCTAAAGAGTGAGAGGGTGGGAAAGTGGGGTTAAATAATGAAGAAAATTGCCACTGTGGTCAGAAAAGCTTAAAAACGTGTTTGGCCTCTGGGATCAGGTATAGCAAAGGGGCTGTATGTTCAGAGGAATCCTCTTCGCTTCCCCTTTCGCAGTAAGTCTACAAGGAGCGGGAATCTCCATTAATGTGGAGTAGCTGTGCTTCATCTCTGTAACCAATGGTTTGCTCTGTTCTCCCACGAGTGAGCAGGGGACAGGGCCTGACTTCACCGCGAAATACACTGATTTCGTTGGATTCCATTGCCTTCTTTTGCTGCTAAAAAAGCCTTTTCATGTTCAAATTCCGCTATGTTTTCAGTGTCAGTTTTTTTTTCTTTGTAAAGGAAAAGGGTCCCCTGTGGAAATTTATGAAGGCTGGCACATTTTCTTTTAAAATATCCTTCTGAGACCATATGGTTTATTGGTAAGCACGTATTTTTGGGTCTTTTCGAATGAGTGCTATGAAATTAAGGTGCGGTGTTTTCAGGGAGGTGATACTACCGACTCCGTAGGGCAGAACACCTGTCTCCTTTGTGGTTGTTGCTCTGCATAGTTCCCTGCAAAAGGCATTTTCAGATAATTTTAAAAAAGGCGTTTGGAGCAAAAATACTTATCGAAAGAGGTTATGTAACTAACACACGCTTGGCAGCCGCTTGTCAAAGGTAAATATGCCCCTTGCTTTCCCCCAAAGCCATTAGATCTATTACCACCTACTTGCTTGGAAAGTTTGCTTTCCTTTCTTCAAATCACAGCCTCCACAGAGTCCTGAGATCTCACCAAGTACCTCCCTAAATCAGTACACCTAACGTTTTCCTGTTAATTCTTTCCTACTTTCTCTTTGCGGCCAAGGGCACACTTTTCCTCGGAGACAGTTAGGACGGTGGGCACTGGCAGAGGTGTGTCTTGCTTTGAGCAATAAGAGAACTGGGAAGCAGGCCCCACCACTCCTGACCCTGCACACTGAGGCCGGGAGTTCACGGTCAAGTGAACAAGCCACAGACACAAGCATGTTATTTAATCACAGGGCCCCCAAGAGATTTTTATGCAACAATTTGTGTGGGTATTTTGTCCTAAACGTCAAGATGAGGCACACAAACCTCCTCTTGGTTGTGACTGTGGCAACCCAGCCTTTCCGTGGCCAGCGGTGGGAGTCCCATTCATGTGTATCCACAGCACCATTTCTTGTTACGGAAACCTGGAGGAATGCACGAAACCGGAAATGGTTTTCAGATTTACCGCATGACACATCACGCATCGAGGAGGATCAGAATATCTGCATCAGCGTCTGAAATCGGAACTTATTTTAATTACATAAAAGGGATGAGCGGGAGGGTGATTTAAGAAAATGAACACACGGAAGCCACCATTCAGGTTAGGGCTGCTGTTTTAGGGAGTCACCTGGGGAAACTGTAAACAAATTTAGAAATCCTATCATTTCGCAAAACGTTTTTGATGCCCCTCTATCAGAATGGCCTCAGAGTTACTTTATGACCTGCTCATCCTTATTACTTATTTACTTGATTTATTTATTAAATTTCAAGAGCTTATTTGATGGAGCGAACATTAGCTGGAACTGGGCAGTGCCAAGCCAGAGGTGGTTAGAGGAACTCCGCTGTGAGGAGACCAGGGAGAACTTTCTGTAGGGGAAGGGCAGGTGCAGGACAGTTACTGACCGGCCGTGGGTAAAGCCTGCTGGCTGATTGTCACTGGTCGTCCTTAGGGTTTTGAATTTGTAACAACACTGAGGCACTTGTGGGCTGACATCTTGTTTTCTTTCATAGAGCAGCATTAGAACCACCTCCGTCTACTGGCCTCCTTGTTTAATTAAGTTAACCATGTCCACCTTGGAGCCACACTCCCTTGCACGAGAGATTAACTTAAGTTTGGTATCACCGCCACTCCACGGTCAGAGTTAGGTTGCTCTTGCCTCACCGTGAACCTCAGAGGTCACGATCTCGGATCTGTGGAAGGACTGCTGTTGCTGTTCACAGCCTGGTCCTTCTTGGTCGTGTTTCTCCGACACAGGGAGATGGTCTGATGTACGGCTGATGGCGATGCACAGGCGCTCACAACCTTTGGGGGGCACGGGGCACCAGGCAGACCAGAGGAGACAATGCCAGGAGACTGGGGCATGCTCCTCATCCACAGCCCCCGTGAACCGAACCAGTCGACATCTCATACATCAAAGGGTACACCTGAAGGGGCATCAACCTGTGTAGCCAAGTGGCTTCTCTGCTAATTTCTTGTATTTGCTACAATACCAGAGGCACTGACCTACATACAGCAGGAGGTATGTGCTGTGGCCCAGAGTCCTCCTGGTTCAGGCATCAGTAATCTAAAGCCACTGTACTTAAAAAAAAAAAAAAAAAGATTTTGTTTATTTTTAGAGAGAGGGGAAGGGAGGGAGAGAGAGGGAGAGAAACATCAATGTGTGGTTGCTTCTCACGCGCCCCCTACTGGGGACCTAGCCTGCAACCCAGGCACGTGCCCTGACAGGGAATGGAACCAGCGACCCTTTGGTTTGCAGAGCTGACATTCAGTCCACTAAGCCACACCAGCCAGGGCTCAAGCTCTCCTATTTCTTACCCTGCCCTCCCTATCATCTCCTTTCGGGGTGACAGCATCGTCACGGAATGATGAATTCTGTTGTGTGTGCGAACATTGGTGTAACTGTTTAATTATGTTCCACATGTGTGTGTCTAATAAGCACGGGCCAGTGCATAGGAGATACTTTAATATTCTGTTTGTGTGTCTAGCTCTGCGAGAGCAGGAAAGGTGAAGAAATGTCATTTGTTTATGCAGAGCAAGCGCTGTGATAGGAAAGTCCCATAGTACTGGCCGCTGTTGTCGCGACAATGCTTTACGTCCTCGTACTACAATAATCTGCCTCACCAAACGAGAACAAGCAAATGAACCAATAAGGAGAAGGTTTGATTTCTAATGAGCAGGCCTTAAGAGTAAATAAATCAATGAGAAGTAGGTTTGAGATTCTAATATACAATAAAAACCTTGGGAGAGACATACCAGAGGTGATTCAGGCCCCTGCCTCCTTCAGGCAGATTCGAAGGCAGAAGGAGCCATAAGCATATTAAGTTCTGGCCCCAGGAGGAGCAGTTCAGGTGATTTGTGTCCTGCTGGTTCAAATGACTGACTTTGAAAAGTACCAGAAGTCGGAGCTATGTACCAATCTAATTATGGTCTGAAAGAGCCACCTTTCCACGTATCACAACTACATCAATCCAAACAGCTACCATGTAGTTTGCTTTCTGTGTGCCAGTGGGCATCCTGGCTTGCTTGGGACCTTGTCAGTCTTAGCATTGAAAGTTCCGCATCCTGGGAGCCCCCTCGACCCCAGGCAAACCAGGATGAGTTACCCTCGGTGCCACGTTCTGTTCTAAATGCTTCATATTTAGGAACACATTTAATCTTACAGCTCTGTGAGGTCGATGCTATTATCCCTGTTTTACAGGTGAGGAAATGCTTGCATAGTGAGGCTAAGAAACCTGTCCAGGGTCCCCCAGCTGCTAAGTGACACAGGATTTGAAATCAGGCAGTCTGGTGCAGGGTGAGGCTGCCTCTAAGTGGGCTGCCTCTGCTTTGTAATAAAGGGAGAAGATAGATTGTTGGGGATAGGATAACAGGTGAAACCCTGCTCCCATTCTCCTGGCGCATACCCAGGGTGCACAGGCATGAACACACCAACCCCCGGGTCTGGAAAAGTGCAGAAACCCGTCAGAATGACAATAGAAGGTCATTAGAGTGAGCTCTCCGAGTCAGTGAGGAGGTTAATTAACCCGACCTTTGCGGTCAGGGAGGGCCTGCGGCTCTGGGTGAAGGGCGCAGCCCCCTGCTTGACGAGACTGGTTGATCGATAAACAGAAGTTTGTCATTAGCCTTCAATTATTGCAGCTGTAGGAGACGTGAGGGTAATGACAATGGCTGTGGAAAAGTGAGAACTGCTGCCAGAGGGGTATGAACCACCCAGGACTCCCCGGGGCAGTGGGGCAGGATGCGGGGCGTGGAGTAGAATCACCTGCGCCGTGAGTTTCCCAGGGCCGTGGAAGCTACGGGGTCCATGGAAGTCTGGGCAAAATGAATGAATATATTCCACTCGGGGGCTCTCGGGTGGGAGATTCTTAGGCATATCCATGATGGGCTGTATTGTTAGTACAACAATAACACAGAAGAACAAAAACAAAAACCCAAAATTTGGAATTCTTTTTCTGAGGCCTAGGAACTGGTATGTTGTTATTATCCACATGGGTTAGCAGGTTTCTGAGCTTTTCCCTGATTTGAAAGACAGTGAGCAGGCTCACTGACCGAAAGCCTGATCAGTCAGAGGGGAGCGTACGTAGCCCTCACTCGAAGGCTGGCCCAGGTTTGCTCAGTTGTAGCATTTACCATCGGAAGTCCCACGTGCTGAGAAATGCCTTAGTTCTGAGCAAACCACACAGTTGTCGGGCTCTGCCCAGTGGGCTGGCTGTGGACCCCAACTCAACAGACAGCTCGCTCCAAACCAGGTGCGCCTGGGAACATCACATTGCTTCTTTTAGCCTCAGTTTACTCGTTTGTAAAGTGGTAGTTTTCTGTATGGTTCTTGTGAATGTTCAGTACTGCGTGTATTATCATTCACAGCAGAGCTTCTTGTAAAAGTATCGTACGTAGCTCTGCTAAAATAAAAGCTTATAACAATTTTTGTTCGTTTTGGAACCCTCCATTTACATTTTTTATTGAGCAACTAACTACCCTGTACCACACACTGACATTAGCTTTCTAGGCTGTCTTCTTGTTTTGATCCTATGTGGATGCAGTCCCGGATTTTCTCATTGGCCCCAGCAGGGATGGGGGAAGAGTAAATGAGCTGAGGTCCCGGCTTGCCAAGGGTGGCTGTGGCAGTGTGGATGGTCCCCTTGTCACAGGAGAAGCCCCAGGGGCTGGGACCGACTGCTATGAAGGATAAAATGAGTTTGAGTCAGACTACGAGGCCTTAAGGAAACTAGAAGAGGTCTGGCAGATGCCAGCAGAACTTCCAGGGCAGGCTCCGCGGTCCTCCTGCAGTTGCCGGTCCAGAGGGAAGCGTAAGGACAGAGACTGGGAAGCCCAGGCATCCTCCCCTGCAGGACACGGGGGACCACCTCCCCGATGTCCTGTTGGAGAAGAGAAGGGACAGAGAGGGCATCTGAAAGACTGGACGTTTATCCCAAACAGACAGCTCTCTAGAGAGAATATGGTTAGTTTACAAGATTGGAATAAACTCAGTTTTTATCACCACTCAGCAGGTGGGTGCTAATGAGGAAGATTAGCTTGGTTACAGACAAAACACTGAAGCTGAATTTTCTCTGCACATTTGTGTGCAGGGAGAGAAATTTTAGAATGTTCTGCTGTGTGTGTGTATGTGTGTTGGTGAGGGATGATTGGGGGATGGGTCCATCTCAAAACCCTAAGCAGAATGAGTTATATAGGAGGACAATTTTAGAATTGGTTCTTTTTAAAATTAAATTTATTGGGATATTGGTTAATAGGATCATATAGGTTTCAAGTACATTTTGAGGACCGGTTCTTGGCAAGCGTTCCCCACCCTCACTTTGCTCCCATTACACGTGGATGCTGTCATCTAGCAGACGGAATGGAGTGAAATCAGGGCTCCTAGAAATAAAGGCACCACACAAAGGCAGTGCAGAAGAACGGTGAACACGGTTTTGGGAATCATTAAAGGCTTTATGGAAGAAGTGGGCTTTGTGATGAATCTCGAAAGATGAGTAGAATTTCAAAAGGAGACTGTGTAAGAGTTCAGGAACAAGACAAGGTGAAACGTGCTGAGGGGAAGTGAGGGGTCCGGTGTGTCCAGGGTGGGGAGGACATGCAGGGAAGCAGCTGGAGCGGCTGAACGGGGCTGAGCTGGGAGGGCAAGACAGGGAGTATGCACTTCATTCTACGGGACGCTGGGATCTCCTGTGGATTCTGTTCGCCCCACACTCCTGCTGAACCTCCTTAGTGCCTCCGCTCGGACAACAGCTTTATACCCCGAATGGGTTTACTGACACCTCCTGCTAGGTGTTCTGTGGAGAGAGAGATTCCAGGTCAAGCAAGTCTGGAAAATGCCCTACATCAACTTCACCTGGTGGAGATTCACAAAACTCATTGGCATGTTGAAAGCTCTAAGAGATCCTACAGTGAAGAAACCTGTTTGTCCTTGTTTCCTTTTTTTTAACACAGCTGGATTATGGAATACTATTTCTTAACATTTTTTAATTATTATTTTTACATTAACCCTTAATGAGATCCCCTAACAGCAGCATTTGCCTCCTGCTTGTAATGCACGAATGTGTCGGACTCTCACCATCTGGCCCCCTGTGTGCGATGGATGGATGAACTCCTTGAGCAGAGTTTGAGTCCCTGTATCTCTCAAGACTCACCTATTACCTCTTTAGAATCTTCTTTGCAAACCAGGGAGGAATTCATTATTTTTTTTAGGGCTCTGCTATACCTTTTAAGGTATATATTTATGATTATTGGTTTTCTCCACTAGTCCTTGGAGGGAAGAACACATACCTTATTAATTTCTGTATTTCCATCATGTACGGCAGTGGCTGGCACATAGCGAGTACTCAATTCATGTCAATTATGTTCAATAAAAGATTAACTCCATCAGGTCTCTGCGAGTTGCTCTGGTGGAGGTGTGGGAGATGAAGCGGGGTAGAGAGGAAAGTGGAGGTAAGGAGCCTGTGGGGAGCTACTGCTGTAGGAAGGGAGAGATTAGGCCTCATCACGAATGGTTGCACTGGGGATATGAGAGGGGTGGGCCAAGGTTTTTCGAGCATCCGTTATATGCTGGGCACTGGACAAGCTGCTTGTCATCTTATCCTCACTGATGCCTGTACTGGGCAGGTCATGCAAAGCAGGAGTTAACAGGAGCCATAACATGGGCACCAGTGAGAAGTTTGTTGGTAGTGGACTAGAAAGAAGCAGGTGGAGAAAAAGGAGAGAGAGGGAGAGGGAGAGGGAGAGAGAGGAAGAGAGGGGCTGTCACCATATTTTGGCCGAGATGCTGGTTATGGGTGGGGGAGGGGTGATGATTTCTCATGTTTGGGTGGGTGCGTCCTGAGGGGCCGCGGGAGCAGCACCTGTGTTCTTCAGGATCGAGGTGAACAAGGTGCGGGCTGGCTGGCTGGTGACTGAGACCATTCCCTTTTCTTCTTTAAAATATCCCAAGGAAACTGGAACATATCTGTTCTCCTTGAACCTGACAGCGCCCAACACAACATTATTATTCCAATGTTTATAGCCAAGAAAACCGCAGTACAGAGAGCCTAGGTATTTTGCTCAAGTTCATAAAAGTAGTGAGCACTAGAGTCAGAGGCAGAAGCCAGACTTGTCTGACTTGGAGCCAATATTACACTGAATTCAATGAGAAGCTTCCGCCTGCCGGGAGGCAGAGAATGGATTCAGAAAACTATGCAGAGTTAGATCCATGGTGCTTGGCAACCTAGTCACTGTTCGTTTGCATGACATTAAACAAAACATCTTAGAATGTTCTTTCCCTTCTCCCGCATTTCCTTCAACCTCCATTTGTGCTGTGGGACAGTGACACCAGATCGCAGACTGAATGGACTGTGATGCCGTGGAGTCCAGTTCTTTGTGTGCTTTTTAAAAAGTCTCTGGAACACTTGTGACTTTGCTTCAGCTTAACAGCAGAGACTCCTTAAACATCATGGCTCTTGATTTTGGGTACTAATGAGAGGAGAAGGCTTCCCTCCACAGAATTCACCGAGACTGTCCTTGCCCTTGACCATGGCAATGAGCATTTCTGTTGACAAGTGTCGGCCCACTGTCTTCTCCTTTTAGGAAGGACCTCACTCGCCTTCCTTGGAGGGTACTGGAGGGTCAATTTTGTCATCTTAGTCTCCACACATTTAAAGACCAATGAATCAGACACAAGGTGGCCTGAAGTTTATCCTTTGTAGGTCCATACAAAAAAAAAATTTTTTTAAATCATGGTACAAAGAAGACTGGGTAAATAGTACGCCCTCTGTAGGCAGTGCTGTGTGAGGGGAGTGAGGGAGTATCCGTGTCTGTTCTCCCTGGAACATCGTGAGCTCCTTGAGCTCAGGGACCAGGTCTTCATTGTTCATCACTGTATTTCCATCTCTAGTTTTCTGTCTGTCCCGGAAGAGCTGCCTGTTGCAGGCTGACAATCCTAGCACCCTTCCCAGCATCCCTGCGCTGGAATCCTAACCCCCAATGGGACTGTTTTTGGAGATGGGCCTTTATGAAGGTGTCATGGTTAAAGGAGGTCATAGGGGAGCCCTAACCCTGAAGGACTGTGGCCTTAACCAAAGAGAAGGAGATACCCGAGATTCTTCTCTGCAGCACAGAGAAAAGGACATGAGGAAGTGACGGGGGACTCAAGAGTTGGAAACTTTTAGTTCAAGGTAAATAGTTATAAGTGTAGTAGGTAATGCATATGTGAAAGCTATTGTTTCAGAAACTACAGATAAGGCCCATCCTGGCTCCTGGGAGAGACAGCCGACCTCCGGGGGCACTGCTAAAGATGACCACCTGGGGACAAGTGGAGGCACCTGGGCCATTGTGTTCCAGGGAGAGACAGGTGACCCCTCGCTCCTGGGAACAGCTACCTGCCCAGCGCGAGAATGCTGCAGTTTTTAAATCTAATTTTGCCTGAATTTCAAACCCCCTCACCGCACTTTGTTCTTTGTTATAAAAGTGTTGGCTTGGAAAGAACATGTAAGATGGTCTGTTAGGTATGAACCCGCCATCTTCTCAGCTCGCCGACCATCTGAATAAAGCGCCCATAAAGATTCAATCCCTGTCTCTGCTTATTGGGTTCGGTACGTGACAGGCAGCACCAACACCAGTGTCTTTTCTTGTTTCAGAAGCGCGGGGAGAACAGTTGTCTGCAAGCCCAGAAGGAGGACTCGCCACAAACCAGTGTGGTTGGCCCCTGGATCTCGGACTTCTGGCCCCCAGAACAGTAAGAAAATATGTTCCTGTTGTTTAAGCTGCTCTGTCTGTGGTATTTTGTTGTGGCCACCTGAACAGATTAACTCACTACCCAAAAGATACCTTTGGAAAGATGATAAAGGAAGAAGAAAGGCAGGAAGGAGGACAGATCTGGCTTTGCTGCTGCCTGCACTGTGTTCTTGGGTGAATCACTGCAGGTGCCTTTGTCTGAACTTCTGTTTCCTAGGAGACAGAACCCGGATGACGGAAGACCCCTTGTGAGGGTGTAGGGAGAGTAGGGGAGGTCACTCTTGTTGCATATGCTACAAAATGCTTTTCAAGTGTTAGTTGCTCTTATTTAAGAAACTATTTCCTCCCAAATATTAATTGTATCAGCAAACAGACACATGCAATGAATTTTTACTGTGAATTAAGGAGGACTTCTGGACTGTAAGGCCTAGAAACACCGTCCTTATTTCCGAGGATGGAAATTATGAACACACACTGAGGTCTGTATTCAATAATGGAAGGAAAGTATTTTAGGGAACGAAAAAGATGTGGTTGTTATTTTTATTCAACTTCTATAGCTGTTTCTTCCCATGCCTTCCAAAAAATAGTGTGTGTGTGTTACATTGTATATATGGAAGCTGTGAGATGTCCTCATGTCCTTTGTATTTTAGTGGTATCACACTAAAATTGGTGCGACTGGCCCCGGCTTTACGTACTATAAATGCTCTTGATGGTAAGGGATTGCGAAAGCCATTCTTTGTAATCTGGTATTGATGTCTTCCTTCTATTCCTAAACTCTTTCACAAAAGGATGAAAGAAATTGCCTTGCAGCGCTCAACTATCAATGGACTTTCAGTGGAATTTATAAAACAAGGCGTGGTAGGAAAAGTGGTTTGCTGGAATGGTTGTGCTGCCTCATGAGAGTCGGTCCTTATATTTTCGTGATTTTTGTGAGCCTTTTAAGCACGCCCATCATTAAAAATTAAATTATATAAACCTACAATTAAAGAAATTAAATTAAAACATGGACGGTACCCCAAGCTTATCACTTTCTAATTACTCTACTACATTTAATGATGATCTGTGATCCTGAGGTTGTTTGCATTTATCGTGTCTGCGTGGTGGAGCCAGGGTGTGATGGTGTTGTACTGCACAGAAGCGCTCGGACCCATGTCTTTGCTTCTCTCCTTGCTGTTCCTGCAATTTTCCTTTCCCAGCAGTGCTGTAGGCCAGGCCACGCAACACGGTGCGACTTGTCTGGGGTCCTGTGCTCGTAATACGGGCCAGAAGGCCGGCAACCAAAAGAAAGAGAGATAACCATCCCCAACAACTTTGACGGCTATGCTCATGGGACCTAGCACCCATTTCAGTTTTGGGATCCCATTCTAGAAGTTCCTTGCTTATTTAATTAAAAAAAATTTGCTTTTACTTCATATTATTAGAAAAAGAAGGTGTACAAAGGCACACTACAATGTCATGCTGTAGCAAATTGAGAGTAATTGAGAGAACTTGGACAAAAAAATATGGGTAATAAAAGCAGAGGAGGGCACAGATCTACAAACTGCTAGTCGCGGCATCCTGCCCCCTTACAAGAGGTGGTCTGCAAGGGTACCCACGCAGCCGACGTGAGGGAGAAAACACAACCATTATATCCACAGCATCCTTAAGACACACACACACAGACACTGCTTAGGGTACAGCGGTCCCAGTGCTTTGGCAACAGGACACTCTTAGACGTAGTGACTGCGGTCTTCAACACAACCCCACCCTACAGTTAACAAAGCGTTCAGTCTTACCAAGCTCTTTCCTACAATGACTCCGTGTAAGCTGATGTTGATTTCCGTGGTTTCAGCATTATGGAACGGTGAACCCCCTTAGCTAAACTTGGGGACAGGCATCATCTGCCTCAAGGTTTTTCATCACCCCAGTGCTGCTGAATCCTCTTCCTGATGCTCTATTGTGCTGTGCCCCCCTCGGGTCTTTGTTACAACCACCACTTTCCTGTGTTTAGACCTTTATTATTAATTAAAGAAAATTATCAGTTTGTGGTCTGCAATTTGGTTGCAGTTTAGACAATAGAATAAAGTTTATATCCATTGTATTAGTGAAAAAAAAAATCAGAGCAGCCGATATGCTTTGTAAAATGTTGGACCCTAAGTTCCTTCCCGGGAATGACTTCTGTGTTGGGGACAGGGTTCTGTTCTGCCACCTCCTGCTCTTGTCTCTGTGCACCTTGGGCTCGCAGTGTAGCCAGAGTGAGATCTGCAGTTTTTGTCACGAAGAATAGCTTTCCAATCAGGTGCACCCTTCTGGAATTCCCTTCGGGCAGAGTATGGATATCAGAAAATCTGACTTTGCGCCAGGCACTCTCCCCCGTGCTTTACGCAGATGCTGAAGGCACATGTTTATTATCTCCATTTAACAGATTGGGAAGCGGAGGCACACAGAGGAGAAATGGGCTGCCCTGTGGCCCCCAAGCAGTGGAAGTCCCAGAAACGTAACCCAGGTCTCTTTGACTCCAGAGTATATGCCTGTGGCTTCTTTGGGTTGTATGCATTACTTTTTCTTTTTAGTACATTTTATTTTCTAGAGCAGTTTTAGGTTCACAGAAAAATTGAACGGGGGTACAGAGACTTGCCCTATGCCCCCTGCTCCCCCCCCCCGCCCCCACACATCCCCCCCTAGCACTGATGTCCTGCCCCAGAGGGGTACCTTCTTTCTAGCACTGAGCCCGAGTTCGCACATCATTATCAGTCCACAGCTTCCCCGAGGGCTCACTCCTGGGGGTGTGCTTTCCATGGGTTTTGACAAATGTATAATGATGGGCTCTATGTGTTACCTTTGAACCATTTCACACATTTGCTCAGGCAGGGTTCTTTTGCCGACTGATGAAATAAATTCCCATGGGTCCAGAATCCAGTTTCAAGAAACCTGAGCCTATTAGTTTACTTAGGAACAATGAGCTTCTGGGGACTGACCTCAAGCAGATAAGTCTCATGGATTTATTTAAATGTAAATAAGTACTAACCTTAAGGTTTCAGTGCGAACTGGCCTTTCTTGTCCCTAGAGAATCTTTGTCTACGATAGCTCTTCCTATTGTGAAACTTCTCTGGAGTCCAAGTGGCTAATCAAGAAATTGTGAGGGGAACATGGGCCCCTGAAATCAGGGTGAAGTGAACCGAGGGGCATATCGTTCGGGCTGTGGCAGGAACTAGGGCCTCACGCCTGCTCACCACTGAGCACGTGTTTCTAGTGACCTCTAGTCCAGGTCTTTCTGAGGGAAACCCTCCTGGTTGTTCTTCAACCCCTCATTTTCTCAGCGTCCCGCAGAGCGCTCCATTTTCCATTGTTCTGTGTGTGTTTATTATGTGCACGTGGTCGTCCCGGTTACCCCAAGTCAAAGCTCAGGCTGTGCCTTTGTTTCTATTTGGACTGAGGACTCTATGGAGATTTAGAGCCGCCCTGGTCTCTTGCACAACTCATTTCAAAGTGGTCTGTCCTTCAGAAGGCTAATCCTATCCCTTCAACCTCAATGAATGTAAATTCAAGTGCAGAGGATGACTTTTCTGATTTTGTTTCCAATTTTTGTGAGTGACTCTTACTTAGTCCGTGGAATTGGTTTTGTATTGATTGTTGAAAACAAGGCCAGTGGACCAAAGACAGCTCGTCTTCCCTTTAACAGGGTTTACCCGACACTGGAGATATAACGGTAGCGTGGCCTGCATGTGGCAATGACGATGTGTCTAAGGTTTAATTGTTTTCACTTAGAATCTGAAATGATGTTTGAAAGTAATACAAAAAAATCACCTGGCAAATCGAAGGTCTTTGAAATATAAAAACAGTAAAAAATAAAAATGTCAGTCCTGTGGTGTCCCCTCCCCTGCCCCAACCCTTCCCCATAACTTCACTCTGGCTCCTGACTTGGGCTGCTCATGACAGTTTGAGGAAGTGAACTTCACCCTGACTTGACCTCAGTTGTGCATTGGATGTTACCAGGACAGCTTTTGTTCTCTTGGGTTCCTAAAACCAGGATTGGCCAAATTAAGTGTCACTTTCTATTGAGTATAGGAGGTAAGCCACTACCTTCAAAGGGACATTGTGAGGAGAATCCATTTTCCAAGGTTTCTGGGTGATGGGATTTTTTGGAAGAAATTTATTTATTTTTATTTTAAAAGGACGGTTGACATGCAAAGTTATATTATTTTCAGGTGTAGAGTATAATGGTTAGATTTACATAACTTACGAAGTGGTGCCCCGATAAGCCTAGTCCCCACCTGGCCCCACACGTAGTGACCACTGTATTGTGGGCTATGTTCCCTACGCTGTATTTTACATCCCCGTGGCTGTTCTCGAACTACCTCTTCCACTCAGTCCCACACACCCCCTCCCATCTGGCAACATCAGTCTATTCTCTGTATCCACGAATCTGTTTTTGTTTTGTTTGTTCGCGTATTTTGCTCTTTAGATACTAGATATAAGTGAAGTCATATGGTGTTTATCTTTGTCCATCTGACCGTTTCACTTACCCTCTGGATCCATCCATGTTGTCACAGATGGTAAGATTTCATTCCTTTTTTATGGGTGAATGATAGTCCATCGTATATATGCACCACTTTTCTTCATCCTCTTGTCTATTGATGGGCACTTGGGTTCCTGCCATATCGTGGCTATTGTAGACAATGCTGCAGTGAACATAGGGGTGCTCATAGCTGTTTGAATTAGGGTTTGTATTTCTTTGGATGAATACCCAGAGTGGCAGGTTTTTGTTGATCAATTTTAGATTAGCACCTACAATGTCTGAACATAATCAAACGTATATTAATCTGTCACCAATGATGGTGGAATTGGTTCCAAATAGTAGTGATTTTCTCTTAGGCTATTTTGTAATTATGATAAACAGCGACTAAGACTTTTTAAAAAGAGATACTGGAATGCACCTTCCTCTCCTTGTTGAACTTCTTCCGTTTGATCATGTCAAAGCCGAGCTTGTTCAAGTCTGTAAATCCCCTTGACAGCTCTTAATTATGACTTTAAACGCATTGCTATTTAATGGGACAAAAATATCCAAGCTGCAAGTGTGTGTTTTTAATGAAAATGGTTTTGAGTTTGAGCAGTGAAGCAGTCATTCCAGTTGGACAATCTCTGCCATGTTTTCCGAGTACAAAAGTATCAGTTTTCTTAAATATGTCCCTTTGGAAATTAGTGGCAAAATGGATGTGTCCTTTCTGAATCATTAAGCCAGACGGATAGAGATAAAAGGGCCTCTTCACTGCATGCCTCTTTTTCTTAAAATGTGGGGTCCGAATGAAACTGTGAAGTGACAGTGGGGGATATAATGACACTTGCTCACGGTCCTGGCAGAGGAGAGCCAGTAGTCAGTGCAGAAGGGCCCTGGGCTTGAAGCTGGGTTAGAGGCTCCCATGGGGGGTCCCCTCTCTGTGCAGACATTGGCTGAAGGAAATCCGTTTCCTGTCATAACCGCCTGCATTAAGGAAGTTGGAGGAGACTCATTTACATAAAGTAACTGATTTGAATAATTGGCGCTAGGTTGGATACTGAAAACAAAACGCATGCCTGTGATTTTATGCAAGAGTCCAGCCTGACCGACATGGCCTCAGGCATGTCTTCGTCCATCAGTGAGGTTAAGGTGTCTTCACCTTGGCTGTGCATCAGGGAGGAGTGCTGACGAGGGGTTTCCATGCAAGTAAATTCTTCGGCATCTCGTGTCTAGGGGCTTTGCCTGAAACTCGGTGCTGCCTTCAATCACAGAAACTTGAAACCAAAGATGGAAGTTAAAATTGATTCTTCTGAAACTAGGGATTTAATGTTTACCTCTATAAAATCCTATACAACCGTTAATGACAGTTTTATAAAAATACATGCAAATTAAGAAGTTCTTCATATTTGGAAGTTAAATGCTTTTGTAGTAACCAAGTAAAGTTTTATGCAGAGCATTGCATTTCCTTCAGTTTTGTGGAGGAGCCAAGATGTGTCCACCACGTACAGTTTCCGTCCAGAGTTTCGGAGCATTTCAGCAGAGGCTTCTGAACTCTGCGAGCAGCGCCTTCAGGGTCTGGTAATGTTTTCGTTGCGTCCTTAGGCCAAAAGAAATGTCTAATGGATCTACTTGTTAAGCATTTTGGTCCAAATAACTTAGTATTCATATCCTAGGATCATAGAAGCCACTAGGAAAAGTAATCCAGATGGGGGGAGAGAAATACCCACAGTTATTTACTAACCGGGCCTGGATGACTGTTGGCTGCTGGAGTCAGATGCACCCGTCACTGTCATTTCTTACGTTGACTTATGTTTGAAGAGTGTATTTATTTATTTATAGAGAGAGGGAAAGGGAGGGGGGGACACAGTGATGTGCAAGAGAAACACTGATCAGTTGCCTCTTGTCCTCGCTCCTAACTGGGAACCAAACCTGCAAACCCAGGCTTGTGCCCTGGCTGGGGATTGAACCGGTGACCTTCTGCTTTGTGGGATGATGCCCCATCCACTGAGCCACACCAGCCAGGGCAATGTTTAGTTCTTGCTTTTATCACAGCCAGTGCTGAAAACGTTTCACAAAGATAGGCCATCATCTCCTCCAGGACAATATAGTTGAGAAATTTGTGTAATACATCTTAATTGTTTACCTATCCAAAGCTAACATTCTTGTTAGTGTTCACAGTTCTTGAACTTACTTCAGTCATTGACTGCGAAAGAAAGTATTTGGCTATATTCATACACCCATAAGCACCCTTCTGTAATAATGACTTTAATCCATTCCATAAATAATGGTAACACTTTTCAAGATTAGTATTTGTTGAAAGTGTTGACTCACTTTAAGTTTCTGGAGAAGCAGTATATGAGCAGCCCTTGAATGGACCATATCGGAGGCCAGAATGGACCCAGTTGTAGACTGGAATGCAGGGCCAGGCCAAAGAGGGACTCCAGGAAGCCCATTTCCTAGATTATTTACCCGACTCACTGCCATGGCGTACCTGTCTTTGGCTGTGTTTGGAATTCCCATCTTTGGAATGACTCCATTGTGGACACGAGACACCCAGGGCATGGGGTTCCCGAGCCTAGTGCTGAAATAAACATCTCATCTTGGAGGACAGCAGAGAGCACACTAGGATCTGGCCTTTTACCTGCATTATGACCCGCACTTCGGTGTCACGTTAACTTTCTGTTACCCAGAGAAGAACAGAGTTGAGGACTGGAGGAGGAATAGACAGGGAAACTTGAGATGGCAGATGTCTTGGAAAAGGCAGGACTGGCTCAAATGTGAAAGAAGTTGGAGGCGATGTGAAGGCAGGAATAAGATGTGGGCTGGGGAAGCATGGGAGAGATAAGGAAGTTCTGGGACCTGCAGATTAAATGTGCCCATTGGAATGGGGAAACTGGACGAGTAGGGGTTCTGCCCTTTTCAGTCGCTTGCTATACAATCCCATCAGGTAGTCCTTACGTTCTCCACCTGAAACTAAGTGTGCTAGACATCTTCATGCGTGAAACCGTGCACGTCTCTGATAATTCTGATAGGACACATTTGTAGAATGGAAACGGCTGGATCACAGGATACCAGTGTGTTAAGACTTTTGATACACTTAGTCCAAGCATTCTTCAGAATGGGACTAACGCTCCGAGCCCACCATCGCGTGTGAGAATGCACCCAGAACAAGGTCAGCCCAGACAAGGTCACCGATGTCAGTAACCGCAGTCCAGACGGACAAGAAAGATGCTGCTGGCTCTCAAAAGGGCAGAGATCGATTCACTGAGAAATACTCGTTTTACACTAAAAACTAAAAACTATAATTTAGTAATAATGCTGATTATGCATAATTCTAAGCATCTGTGATACTCTACAATAATATTTTGTTATTTACCTTAATAACATGACTAATGTATTTATAATTTACCTGTTGGATCGGAAGTGCCTTGCTACCAACTACTTTAAGGAAACTAATAAGACTATTAAATTTTCTCATGTGCATAAAAATGAAAATGACTATTGAAATAAAGCAGCGTTGTAAAATGTATAAATAGGCCTTGGAGAGGAGGCCATGGTCATGTAGATCCCAGTCGGAGACAGGCCATGTTAAAGAGCTGTTCTCAAATCCATGTGAATGCGTGATCTACATGTTCACTGAGTAGCCCATAAATACTCACCAGATAGACACTTAATAAAACATTTATTAATCTACATCTGTGTAAACGTGAATATTTTTCTCTTTTCATGCTTACACAAATGTGGATTATTAAACGTGTTGTAAACTTTGTCCAGATCAGAATAATTGCTTCTCACTGAGAGAATCTGTCACGGACACCCCGCCTTGAGTACTAACAGCCATATTGTGAAACCCGTCCAAGTGATGAATCGTTTTCGGTCTCTAGGAGTGTTTTCAATCAGACAGGGAGACGGGCGCGGGGTGGAAAGGAGCCCACCTGTTTTAGTGTTGGATTTTAATTTTCTATCATCAATGTAACAATTGGCGAATGATAATTACTTCAGATACAAACTCCATTCGTACGTATTTAGAACAAGGCCAGTGTACGAGTCGTTCAGTGACTTGGGGGGATTTGGATCAAGAAGACACGAATTTAGTGGTTATACGGTTGGTATTTCTTATTAAATCCTGGAGTGGTTCTGGGATATAGAACAGAATTAGATGAATTTCTTCTTTTGCTTTCATTCTCACGCAATTTTCCACATTATACCCTTTGCTATGAAATGTGCCATGTTCAATTAAGGTACGCTAGCATGTTGAGGCATTTTTCAACAACTCTGTTGAATCTTTTGAATGAGGTCAGCTCACGGGGTCAAACTAATACATGCTAAATGCTTGTATGTAATTTTTTAGCTTGTGACAGGCTAAGCGGCAGTCATTTGACGAACTGCTAAGAATAATTGCTTCCCCAGCAACCTTGACAGAACAGGCTTCTTGAGAATAAAATAGGTCCTCTTTCGTGTAGCTCGTGTTAAGTCGCATCTTATAACAATCCCAATTTGAAAGTTCCTTCTATTCACCCAATAAAAGTAATCTGGCTTTATTTTATTTTTTATCCTTTCGGTTCCTGGGTCTTTGTATGGCTGGGAGCTGCTCTCGCAAACTGCCGCTGTTAATCACACACGTTTGTCATGCTTCGTGCGGTTGGTGGGATGAGGTTCACTGGCTTCTTTGCAGGACCCTGTTATATACTAATACACGTAACATCTGCCGTAAATAATTTACTGAGATTTAGCAAAAATTATATTTCAACATATTTAAGGAGCAAGCTTCGCTGAAAACATACTTCATTTACTCACATTTCAGTGTTCCCCCAGCCTTTCTAAGTCTAATTAAGATGTAATTTTATTTCATTATTATGGTGGAGCCCAAGCTGTCACAACTTATCTTTCCCTGCATGCGGCATTTTCTGCTTAAACACATTCCGTAAACTTTCATTTTATCCCGATGAGTGCAGGCCTTTGGTTGCAATTTGGTTTCAAATCAGACATGTGTTTTGGAGTTGGGAAGATTTCGAGATTTTCAAAGAAATGCAAAGGTGTAGGCTAGGCATTTAACCCAACAGAGGGAATACACACACAGATGACACCCCCACACAAAATAAGTGAAATTTAGTGCTCTCATTTCTTTATATTGCTCACACCAAAAGTTACTTTTTCAAATGGCTAAAGTCACTGGGGTCACTGGAGCTCAAAGCGTCCTTCTTTTTAGAGACATCAGCTTTGTCAATTCAAAATTGAACTTCACAAGGCCACCATGGCCGGCCCCCTTGCCCATGCTTCCTGTCTTCCTTGCTAGGGCTCTCACCTGTTTCTGGAGACCTTGTGACTGAGGAGATTCATGTGCTGGATGTTTAGGCTTAGAACAATTTTAACTAGGCTGCTGGATGGAAAGGCCAAAAGCACCATTGAACTCTGGGCAACTCAATGTTTTGGAGCTGGAATGACTTCATTCCTACAGTAATAAGGGAAGGACTTGCATGGGTTTTGCATGTAAAATGGTTAAAGGATATATCTCCTGAGCCAGTATGGGGAAGTGGGTAATGGGGAATGACCTATCTTCCTCCCTTACTCCATTCCTTCCTTCCTTCCTTCCTTCCTCCTTCCCTCTCTCCTTCCCTCCCTTCCCTCCTTCCTTCCTTCCTTCCTCCCTTCCTTCCTCCCTTTCTCTCTCATTCTTTCTTTCTACAAAATAGAGTCTACTGACCTGAACTGAGTAAGTACTCACTAAATAATAGCTGATGCTATTATTATTATTATTATTATCAACAAATTCGCAATACCTTTCCAATGAATGCCAGGGAACAGAGAGCACAGATTGCTGCATCAAAACACAGGACTGAGGCTCCTGGAAAGAAACACCATTTCTGGGTTAGTAAATAAAATGTCACAAGTTTGGTCTGAATACTTCCTTCTAAAGAGCACATTTTAGTAAACATCCATAAAAATCCTTCAATAAATGTTTGTTGCCCAAAGTACACTTTGAACGATCATGAAGCAGCAACTGAGAACAATCTGCAAGAGTTTAAAAAAAACCCCAAACACCAGACTTGTAATCTTGAGCTTCACGAGTGAACTTTTCCCCTCAATGTGTTTTGCTTGACTGTTGGGATGATTAAAACATAAATTTAAAATGAAAACACTGCTTATCAAAATTGTGGGATGCTGCGAATGTAGTGCTTAGAGGGAAATTACAACACTGAATGCACATTAGAGAAGAAAGATCTGCAATCAATAATCTAAGTTTCCACCTAAGGAAACTAGAAAAAGGAGAGCGAAATATATCCAAAATAAGCAAAAGAAATAGTAAGAGAGTAGAAATCAATAAAATAAAAAACAGGAACTCAATAAAGAAAATTAACAAAACCAAAAGCTGGTTCTCAGAAAATATCAATACAATTGATACGTCTCTAGCTAATCTAACTATGAAAAAGAGAAAGGACACAAATTATTAATATCAGAAGAGTGAGGGAACATGAAAACAGGGAGCAGATCCATGGAAATTAAAAGGATAATAAAGAAATACTGTGAACTGTGCCAACAAATTTGATAATCGAGATTAAATGGACTAATTCCTTGAAAGATGTAATCTGCTAAAATTTACACAAGGAGAAGTAGATGATCTGAATAGGCCTATACCTATTGAAGGAATTAAATCAATAATTAATACCTTTCCAAACAGAAAACACCAGGCCAAGATGTGTTCACTGGTGAATTCCACCAAACACTTAAGGAAGAAATTATACTAGTTCTCTACAATCTCTTTTAAAGGACAGAAGCAGAGGAAATATTTTCTAAGTTATTCTATGAGGCACATGTTACCCTAATACCAATCAGACAAAATCATTACAAAAAAAGAAAACTATAGAGCAATATTTCTCATGAATGTTGATGTAGAATTTTTCAACAAAATATTAGCAATAATGTATAAAAAGTATCAAAAATCAAATAATGTACTCCATCAACTCAACAGACTGAAAAAGAAAAATCACATGATCATATCAATAAATGAAAAAGAAAAGCAATTGGCAAAATCTAATACCTACTCAAGACAAAAACTCTCAGTAAACTCAACATAGAGAGGGATTTTCTCCACTTGATAAAGATTACCTACAAAAACTGTGCAGCTAACATCACACCTAACGGTGAGAAACTCAAAGCTTTCCCGCTAAGATCAGATACAAATCAAGCATGTCTCCTGTCACAGCTCCTTTTCAACATTGAGTGGAAATCCTTTCTACTGTAATAAAGCAAGAAAAAAAAAGGTAATCTCATTGGGAATAAACATATAAAGATGACATGATCATCTATGTAGAAAACCCCAAGTAACTTATTTAAAACCCCCTGAAACTAGTAAGTAATTATAGTAAGGTTGCATGATACAAGTTGAATATATCGGGCTGGCCAAAAAGTTCATTTGGTTTTTCCGTAAGATGGCTCTGGTAGTGCTTAATTGTCTTTAATTTCATGTGAAACAATTTTGTTGGATTGTATTGTGACAGCTGTCATATCCGTGTGCATTTAAAAAACTTATCAAAATTGGTGAATTTTTGTGTAGCCATTTTAATACTGAAAATGGAAGAAAATACGCAACATTTTTAGTATATTATGTTTTATTATTTCAAGAAAGGTAAAAGATAACTGAAATGCAAAATAAGATTTGCTCAGCGTAGGGAGAAGATGCTGTGACTGATCAAATGTGTCAAAAGTGGTTGCAAAGTTATGTGCTGGAGATTTCTTGCTGGACATTGCTCCACAGTTGGGTAAAGCCAGATGAAGTTAATAGCAATCAAATCAAGACATTAATATAATTGAGAACAATCAATATTCTACCACACGGGAGATAGCCTACATGCCCAAAATATACAAATCAATAAAGTTATTGGTGAAAATGAAAAACGTGTCTTTCATTTTATGGAAAAAACTAAATGGACCTTTTGGCCAACCCAATATAAAAGTCAAATTGCTATATACCCAAAATGAACAAGTGGAATTTGAAATTAAAAGCATAATACTATTTATATTTAGCACCCCAAAAATGAAATACTTAGGTATAAATCTAAAATGATACAATATGTGTAAGACTTAATGAGTAATCCTAAAATATGTATAAGATTTATGTGAGAAAAAGTACAAAATGATGATGAACAAAATCAAAGAACGAATTCAATGTAGAATTATGTCACGTGTATGGATAGAAAGACTGCGTATTGTCAAAATGTCAGTTCTTCCCAACTTGATCTACATCCTCAACTTGATTTCAATAAAAATCTCCACAAGTTTACAACTGAGGAATGTTGACCAACTGAGTCTGAAGTTTACACAGAGGGACAAGAGACCTGGGATAGCCAACCCAACCTGGAAGGAGAAAGAGAAAGCTGGAAGTATGGTGCTACTGGACTTCAAGACCCACTCCGAAGCTACGGTGCTCAAGACCGTGTGGTGTGGGTGAAAGGCTGGGAAAGTAAGTCAATGGAACATAGCAGAGAGCCGAGAAAGAGGCCCCACAGAGAGCGACTGATTTTTGACAAAGGAGCAAAGGCAACACAGTTGAACAACGATAATCTCTTCAGCAAAAGGCACTGGAAGAGAAGTGTCAAAAACACCCCAAGTCTAGACACGGACTTCACACCCTTCACAAGAATTAACTCAGAGTGGACCAAAGACCTAAATGTGAAGTGCAAAACTATGAAACTCCTAGAAGACAGCAAAGGAGAAAACCTAATGGATGTTGGGTATGCTGGTGCCTTTTTAGGGACAGTACCAAAGGCACAACCCGTGAAGGAGAGAAGGGTGAGCTCGGCTTAGACCTTTTCTCACCTCAAGGCAATCTTCGACTGTAGAGGCACTGGAAGCTTTTCGCTGTCGGAACTGGTGGTCCTTACCAGGGCGGCCGCCCTAGAGATGATTTCACTTTGGGGGGGAACATTCTTGCTACCCTGTGACGGATAAGCGCTGGATTGCTCTCTTGGTTTCAAGAGGAGTGGCTGTAATTTAATGCTCCTGAGCAATATCAAAGGAAATGGATATTTGTTCTCTGAAGGATCTCTTTAATAGGATCATTGCCTAGAAGCAACGTTCCCTTGGAAACCGCCCAGGTCTGTCTGTGCGGCAGGGCGTGAGACTTAGAAGTTGGGTGCTGGGGGCGTGTGGGAGTTTGTATTGAGATGGCCAAAGGTAGGTGTGAGAAAAAGAAATGCATTCCTGTCCTAAAAATGCAGATTAAATAGAAATATGTCACTTTTTTTTCAGAATAAGATAATGAAAAGAAGAAAAAAAATCCAATTATTGTAGTTCTTTGGGATGATTTTGTAATGAGAAAAATTTGTATCTAAAATACACAACTCCCCAATTCACACTAGTGTTCACATTATATAAAGAAATTAATCTGTGTACTGCGGAGTTGCTGGCTTGGCTTCAGAGACCCGCCTCCAACCCCGTGGTCAGGGTAGGTGGGAATGGGAAGCGGGGTTTCCCTTGGTGCCTGCGGAGCTCCGCTGGGATGTGGAATCAGGCAGGTGTGGTCTCAGCGGTTGAGGTGCAATAACGCCTAACGTTAGAATCACCTGGCACGATCAGTTCATCTGGGCTCTTGGCTTTCAGGGTCTTTATGGTTAAAGAGTAAGACCTTTCTGTCCTCATCACAGCGATATTTTCGCACATTCTGTCGTGGAAGTCGGGGCTCCATAGCCAGGTGTTTCAGAAAGGAGTTTACAAAAACGGACCTACGTGTACTGAGAGCATGCACACTAGAGTTACAGGCCTAGCTTCTCTAACGCACAGTCTCTCCATTCTCCAGTGCCTGCGTGGGGGTGCGACTGGGTGAGACGCTGTCTGACCGCAGCGGACTCTCCTGGAGGATAAAAAATGTGCCCAAACTATTTCACATGGAAATAAATGAGAGCCCTGTGGCCCCTTGCGTTTCTGAGCGCGATGTGACCCTGAATCGTCGTCACCAGTTCACAGGGGAGACAGGTGTGTTCTGGTGAGTTGCCCATCCATATTTTTAAGGTCTTTTGCATGGGGTTTTTCATAAGACCCTGCAGAATAAAACCTTTAAAGCAGGTTAATTTCACATGCCTTATGATGCAAAGATCCCTTTCTTCCCTGAAAGAAAAGCTAGAAAAAACTTCATGAGGTCATTTTGTCTGTCTCACAATAAAAATTTCCTTCATTTTGTTTAGCAATTGGGTCACAAATAGACTTTCTCTTTATATGGTACATTTTCATGGCTACTTTCCTTACCATGGTTAATTTTATGATAGAATGTAAAGCTTTTGCCAACTTTAATTTATGGTGTTCACGTGTTCCGTTTGAGTACTTTGCTTAATTGGCCCCCAGAGAATGACGGGCGGGCATGGCTTCCGTTCATCAGCTCTGAGTTTCTATCTCAAATTTTCTTTCACCTCCTCCATCAATTTTATGCCTCGGGGCTGTCAGGGACTAGTACACATCCCTTTGGGAATCCCACAGTCTAGAGAAGCTGAGGTGTGGAGAGATAATAAACCACGCAGCTCCCTGACCCTCACACTTCCCCAGGACAGGATCCTCGAAAAATTATCCCTTTGTAGGTCGACAAGCACCGCTCTACTCTGCTGGAACTAACAGCGACATGCATTTCAGTTCATCCACAGCAGCCTTTATTTTGGAGTCTTAAGGCGGAGGGGTTGGAGATGCCTCTGTTCAGGCCCTCAACAGATTGGGGAACCCCGCCCCCCCACACGGGGGAGAACAATCCACTCCACAGGGTCCACCACCCGGCACAAATGCCAGGGTTGCCTGCACACACTGCACAGATACACTGGGAATAATGGCTGATCTGGGGACCCTACAGCTCAGTCAAGTGAACCCACAAAATTAACCATCATACTATATGAAGACTTCAGGGGCAATTTAAAATAAAATAGTAGCAAAAGTCTTTATTATTTTATTTGTCACTTGTTGTTTCATTCTAACTTGCTTCTCATCCATTATTGGACATGGACCACTAGGTCATTTCAAATTCTCAAGAAGACTGCTCACCTTGAAAAGTTATGTTAACTCATGAAAAGGGATTGTATTAGTTTCCTATTGCTATTGTAACAAATTACTGCAAACTTAGGGGCTGAATATACAATACACATTTCTTTTCTTATAGCTCAGCTCTGACGTCACCTTCTCCTTTTTTATCCAAGGTCTAGTTTGATTTAAATAAAATAAGATTATTAAAATGTCCATACCAGCCAAAGCAATCTAGAGAGTCAATACCACCTCTATTAAAATTTCAATGGGATTTTTCACAGAAATAGAAAAATACAATCCTAAAATTCACATGGAGCCACAGTAGAACTCGAGTATACAAAGTTGTCTTGAGAAAGAAGAACAAAGATGGAGGCATCACGCTTCCTGTTTTCAAACTATAGTACAAAGCTTTGGTAATCAAAGCAGTATGGTCCTGGCATAAAAACAGACCCATAGATCAAGGGAACAGAATACAGAGCCCCCACAGAAACCCACACATATATGGTCAGTTATTTTTTGACAAAGAAGCAAAGGATATAGAATGGGGAGAGTATGTTCAGTTCATTAAATGGTGCTGGTGAAACTGGATACCTGTGTGCAAAGGAATGAACCTGGACTCCTGTCTTGTACCACATAGAGAAATGAATTCAAAATGCATTAAAGACTTGAATGTAAGACTCCAAAACATGAAATTCCTAGAATAAAATACACAGTGGTTAGGCTTCTTGACCTTGGTAAAATCTTATTGGTCATGAGATTTTAGATTTGACACAGATTAAATTAGGGATAGAACCACCACATGACCCAGCAATCCCACTCCTGGGCATCTGTCCAAAGGAAACAAACTCATCACCTCAAAGAGATCCCTGTACTTCCAGGTTCACTGCAGCGTTATTCACAGTTGCCAAGACACGGACACAACCTAAGTGTCTGTTCACAGACGCACAGGTAAAGAGAATGTGACGTTCGTAAACAATTAAATATTATTCAGCCTTAAAAAGAAGGAAATCTTGCCATTTGCAACACAGATGAAGTTCAAGGGGATTATGCAAAGTGAAGTAAGCCAGACAGAGAATGACACATCCTATATCATATCACTTATCTGTGGAATCTAAAAAAACAAACAAACAAAAAGCTGAACTCATAGAAGCAGTGTCCAATGGTGGTTGCCAGGGAATGGGGGACAGGGGAGAAAGGAACAGGTTGGCAAAAGGGCATAAACTTTCAGGTAGAACAGAAATAAGGTCTGGGGACCTATGTGTGATAGTGACTATAGTTGGTAAAGCTATCAAATTATTCAAATTTGCTAAGAGAGTGGAACTTCAATGTTCTCACTTAAAAAACAAAGAGATAAATATGTGAGGTGATGCATGTGTTAATTCAGTGGTGGGAATTGTTTCACAATGTATATATGTATATCAAATCATCACTTACACACATTAAATATATTGCAATTTTATTTGCAATTATACCTCAATAAAGCCGAGGAAAGGGAAAAGAAAAAAATTATTAATAGTGATGGTGATAGTCCCGCTATCATTTACCTTGGTGAATAAACTAAAAGCCCAGTTGTAATCTTTAAAGAGTGGATATTATGGTATAAGCCTTATTTCAATTAAAAAATTCAGAGACATAAACTGAAAAAAATTATCAATACCTACTATGTACCAGGTACGGTTGTTGGTTCTGCGGGTTCACTGGTGAATGAATGAAAGAGACAGGAGCTCAGTTCTAAAGGCCAGGAGAGGAGAGGGGAGCTCAGAAAAGTGGTTCCTCTTGGAAGGAAATGATGCTTTCTTTTCTGGAACATCTCACGGGACGACTTAATTTTGTGCACGTAAGGGCAAATACCACTTTTATAACCATAGGACTCACAGCACACGTAACCCAGGGCCACAGGCTTTGACTCTGCTGGTCAGCAGGAGAGAGTTCCACCTGAGCAGCTGTCCTAGTTCAAGTCTTTTTCTCCAGAGACACGGACACACAGTTTTCTGCCGAGGGTTCTGTCTTCTTTTTTTAGGCTGTAAATTTTTCCAGAAACAAACTGCCTTTTCAAGTGCTCTGTATCTATCCATGCTGTTCATAACAGCCCGATAAATATTTGATGCATGATCACAGTTTGGTGAGAGCGACTTCATTTCCAGGAGAAGAATGAATGCGAGTTGCTAGGGTGTACATGCTACCTAGTACTTCAGTTAATAGGAAGTTACAATGTATATCCCACGGTTACTTATGCTTGTAGTTCCGCAATGCCATCTTCAGATTAAGTGCAAGTGGGAAAGTACTGTCTTGGGTGGAAATACTCCTAAAATCCACAAGAGGGCGATATATTGCCATTGAAGGAGAGGATGGCGCTAATGAGATGCCAATTTCTAATTTTTCCTAGCAGGGTATTTTAGTGTATTTCCCCCCATTGAAAATGAGGGAAGCACAGCCTTTGCAGTTTTCTTTTGGAATGAGAGATTAGGTTTAGGGATGCTCCGTCATTCGCAGACTCTTGGAATACACATGCTATGTCACGTGAACAGCCTTCGATGAGCATACCTAAAGGCTTTATGCAGGTTGGTTTGCTTTTGATCTGGTTGTGGCTCTTTCAGGATGGATTGCAAAGCTGCCTTTTCTCTGCCTCCTCTTTTTCTTTCTCCGGCAGTGGCAGTGGAGAGGTAGCACGAGCCAAACTGGGCTGAGCATCCTTGTGGAAGGTGCCCTCACTACTGTCTCCGTCTTCTTCTGGCAAGGTGTCCTAGCAGAATGAACTATTCTGGTTTTCAGTGGCCTTGACCTCCCAAGAAGCAAAGCTGAGCTCCAGGTAACTGGACAGAGAGAAAACAGAAGGGGACTGAATTTTAAATAGCATATATGTGTACCTGGAAATTCATACTCGTTGTATGTCCTCACAGGGACAGGAACCCTTTCTGATTTCCACAGAAACGTTTGAACATTATTACTAGGGTGCATGTAAGTTCAATTTGGTTTCGTTTTGATTTTCTCTTCTGTGTGTTTACAAATGATATGTGTGTTTAGAATGAAAATCATGATATTTCCAGTGTTTTTGTCACTGACTCCCTGCTGATTCTTAGCCCCATTTCCCCCCAGTCTTTGCATTCCCTTTTTTAGTGTACCATTCTCGATATTCTTCCAGTGATCCTTTCCTTCCCTCGTCTCACACCTTGGCTGCCCAGCATTGCCCCTATGGCTACTGTCTCTTAGGAAGGAAAGAAGGATTGTGTCAGGATGAAGAGCCCCGACTAGAGCCCGTCTGTCTGGGGTCATATCCCAGCTCCAGCACTGACTGCCTACGTGCGACCTCAGGCAACATGCTTAAATTATCTACACCTTGGTCTCACAAACTGCCAAACGGGGGTAATGAGAACGCCCACTTCATCGGATTCGTGTGACGATACCGGTTAATGCATGCACAGGGCTCGCTTACACCACGACGTGGTAGACCAGCACTGGCTGTGATGAGTATTGCTCTTATCTCTGCTGAGCTCCTGGTGGGAGCTCATCTACACCCAGCCACACGAGTGCCCTTTACATCTTTTCTGAACTCTGGGTTCACTTCCTAAGGCTTGCTGGACATGGCCACGTGGACAGCTCATAGCCCAGCTCCTCGCCTATCACTCTGCTCTCCTTGCAAACCTGCTCCTGCTTCCAGTCCCGCCTTCTGCCCACAGTGCCATTTCGGGCCTAGTAGCTGGTGCCAGGAAGCAGTGAGCTATCTTTGCCTTCAGTCCTATGCCCGCAACTCCTCTGGTTCCCGAATTATGTCAGCGCACCTACTCGAACTTCATCCACCCTCGAGCCCTTTGTCACCACGGGGCCCCGGCCCCCGTCTCCTTTGTCCTCTTTATACCTTGTCATTTCTACCTGGTCTGAATGACCCTTTACTAATGCAAACCTGATCCCAAATCTCCTCAGATTTAAGTTTTCCCTATTTTATAGCTTTCGAGGTTACATGTGGTCTGATACACAAGACCCTGCTGACCTCATCCTGTTGACCTATTTGCGGCTTGTCTCTGCCGCATGGAAAATGTCACCCTCATGTCCACTTGGGGGCGCAAAGGGGAAACCTCTATCCACGTGGCAGAGAGGGGTCGGTATCTGCACACCTGTGTTTACTAGCAATCCTGTTACAGAACAGACGGGGGGGGGAGGGGCTGTGAACAATATACTATTATGGAAAGGACCTCCCCTTTTCTCTCTCTGGGGGTCCCCCCCAAACACATCTACTAGGTTCGCCTTGCCCGCCGCCAGAGGAAAGACGTCTCTCAATGTCAGAGACTGGTGAAAAGGAGAGGGATTATTTATTTAAAAGTTATATAGACTTAAAGTAATGACTTAATGTCTTCATTAAAACACTTAAGTCATCTAGAATACCCACAGACACACACAGTCCTTCCTTCTCCCTCTGCCCAGTCTGGGTACCATATCTCAGGAAAAGAAGTAGAAGTCCGTGATTCAGGCTCCTGGCACCATCAGCTGTGTCGTGGCCATGGGGTCCCCACTCTGCCAAAGCCTCGTGGTTCTCTCCCCCTACTCCACCAAAACCATGTGGGCCTCTCTCGGGTATGGATGCTGCGCCTGGGTTTAAATCACACCAGTCTCCCTCCGCAGCCCCATTCTGTCTGCTCCTATAATCAGTTACACCTGCCAGCATTCCCTACCCTTCCAGCTTTACTGGGCTGCCGTAGTAAGTTCGGGCAGGTGTGACCCCATGGCATGGAGCCAATCTTCCCCAAGCTCTCACACAGGCACTGTAACCAGGGGGAGTTGCTTCCCAATCCCATCATGGGTGGAAGTTACTCCCATCCCCCTGGCTCAAAGCAGGGCCACAGCTATTTAACATATCTGTGAAACCAGTTAAAGGTTATAGATATGTTAAATGACCATGCCAGAGGTTAGCTGCACAGCTGTTGCTGTACAAAACAGCTCTGAATAGCCCTGCTCCATGTGTCCCTTCCCCCAGCTCAGGCTTGTCAGGATGAGGACATCCTATATATATTTTTCTAATATTACCTGGACACCTTGAGTTCTGGACCCCATTACAAATCCCTATTTGGGCCCCCCCCCCTTGGCTGCACCCTGTTACAATGCCAGCACATAGTAGGTACCACACATATGTTAATCTCTGTATGAATAAAGCCTGGGCTCTCTAGAGTGGGAGTTCTTTCTTATTCACAGACTTTAAAAATGTCCTTGGTGTGTTGATTGGAATCAATATATTCCACAACATAATTGAAATGTGAGAACTGTTTCTAGCTCATCAGTAACATGCCCCCTTTCCAATAACATCCGAGGGAACGCAGGCTCAAACTTACAAACAGCCCTTTACAAGACCCGCATGCGGGAGTGCCTTTTCCCCTAGTGGATGGACGTAACTTCCATTAGCGTTCCTCTCCGCAGCGTGGAGTGCTCATTTTTATGTCTGTTGTGTAAATCTGAGTATTGACACATTAATGGAAAGACCTCCGTGTGTGATGGCATCACACCGCAGCAGAGACGGTTAAATTGCTTGTAAAACTTTCATCCAGAGCTGTCTATGTGTAATCCTGAAAACGGTACAGTTAAACCAGCCTCGTTCTGCATCCCAGCAGAGCCTGTTCAGTTCAGAGGTCCCGCGTGCCACCATCCCCCACTTCAGATTGTGTCTCCTGGATGATTCCTGTGAATGGCTGGACGGAAAATGGTCTGATATGGCCCAATCCCTCTTCAAAGGCAAAGAGCCCGGGCTGGAGAGAGATGCTGGACGTTGTTCCCGCCTCTGCAGAAAAGGCTGGTGCTCCTCAGGCATGGTGACGAGGAGGGATCGGACTGGGAGAGGACACGTCTGAGGCTCGTTCTTCTCTTTTAGGTCACTGTCGAGTTTGGTGCATCTTCAGTACTCTGCCAACCGCTCTGACAACACTTTGTCCCACATCCTGTAATCGAAACCTTTCCACGTGGACTTGGGGACAAGTGAAGGATTTGAACGTATCAGGGTCTTAGGGCTTCTCTGAGGTTGTTCTGGGATCCTGCAAAATCGGAGGTAGGCGTAGACCTTAGATCGAACTCATGATTCCCTTTTCGGCCTTCCGGACAGAGGGCGTGGCCCCCGGCCCTGCTTCTCACCAGCAGGGGCCTGCAACCCAGAGTCTGCCTGGGCTCTCTCCACTGGCCTCCGCTCAGCACAGCAGCTGCCCCGTGACTGGTGTGTGGCTCTGACCTTCACACTGCACTGTGACCCTGACTTTGTGTCCTGTTACTTGGTTCACTGGGTCAGGCAAAGGTGGGGGGCGGGGGGGACTTTTAGCCCAGAGTGGCACCACTTCTGCCAGCGTGAACCTCAGGAGATAGTCGGAGGGTCATGGAACACGAGCTGGAATCTCGGTCGTCCCCGCCTCACTAGAGAGGGAGAAACTGAGACTCCACGTGCTTCCCGCGGACCCTCGTGACCTGCTCCACTGCAAGCTCCTCTCCTTCTCTCTCTCTCATTCCTTCTTCCCTCCCTCCCTTCCATTGCACTTCAGTTATATGGGGACAGTTTCACAATGTGGAAGACACGAGAATTTCTATTATAAAAGTCCTAGCAAGCATCTCTTACATGACCACGATGTATTATTACTCAAGGGCATGAAAAGATGGACTTTTGTTGTTGTTGTTGCGAGTTTTATTCCCTATCAACCTCCCCTAAGTCGGAGAGCTGAGTCCTGACCGTTTGCTTTCAGAGGGCTCCGCGGCTGGCTCACCTTTTGTGCCAGGTGCGCTCCGCAGGGCAGCCAGTTGTCTTGGTCTCAGCTCTGCCCGCTCCTCTGCATCGTCAAATCCTGCCGACAGCCACAGCCAACTGCAGTGGTTACTTTCCTTTCTAATCTAAAAAATTTCAAGCTTACAAATAAGAACAAGAGCACTCTAACAGAAACCCCCATTTCCCATCACACAGATTCAATAGAAATTAACATTTTGCCATAACTTCTTCAAGCTTTTAGTGAAATACAATGTTGCAGATACAGAAACCTCTTAAGGCCCAAACCTCCTTAGGGATAAGCATTGTCTTAAAGTTACTATATGCCTGTTTTTTTTTTATTAAATAGTTTGTCTCCACTAACAATGTGTTTTTAATAACTTAATTAAATGGAATCATTGTATATATACTCCTTTGCAACTTTCTTTTTTACTCAAAGTTACTTTCTTTACATCTGTCCTTACTGAGACAGTAACTGGTTTTCCCAGATCCATATAATATTCATTGCAGCTGCTATGTGTGATACCATTTTATGAAAAATATGATCATTTACCTACCTATTGCACTAGTAGTAGTTAATGAAGATTTTTCTGTTAAAAACTATGCTTCAGGGGACGTCTTTGTATGTATTTTTTAGTGGATTTGTGTGGGCAATTCTGTAGGGAGACTCTTTTGGTTCGTTGGGCGTGTTTAATGTTGCTACGTGTGCTACCTGACTGCCAGCGCTGGTTTTCCAGGTACATTCTTCCCGGAGGCCGACGGGACCTCACGCCCTCGTGGTTGCAGCACCAAGCGTTGCTCAGCAGCGGCTTCTAGCTCCGCCCTCCAGGCATGTGTTGGCTCTGCTCTCTCCCTCCTCCTCCGCAGTTAGGCTCGGCCAGGAGATTTGTTCTGGGCCATGAAATGCCAGCAGAGCCTTAAGAGCAGCGGGGACCTCAAGTCATCCTGTCCTCAGGACTCTGGTGACTTCCTTGTCATGAGGGGTCTCAGCGAGGATGACGCAGAGTAAATCTTCTAGTGGGCTCGCAGTGAACATTAAGTATGACCAATGAATCAATCACTGATGCTCTTCACCTGAGGTTGGAAAACCATGCCCTGCTAACCAGGCCTGGCCCTCTGCCTGTTTTTGTGAAGTTTTATAGGGACACAGCCATGCCTGTTTGTGTAGGTTGTCGAGGCAGAGTTGAGTAGTTGACGCAGGAACTGTGTGGTGAAATATTTACTATTTGAAAATATTTCCTATGTGGCCCCTGCTTTAACATAAGCAGGTCCTGGGGTTGCTACTGTTGTGTGACCTGGCACAGCCCGACCCACATGCTCACCGCCACGTGGTGTCATCTGACCGTCAGCTTTGGCCAACCTAATGGGTGTCTTAAACTATTTCCCATGGGGGCGGGGGTAAACAGTGGTAATTCTATTTTGAAAGCCATGGATATACCTTGGTGACCCTTGGGGGGCTAATGGCTCTTTAAAGATTTTTAAACCACTTCAGTGAGGTGCAATTATACACAATTGAATTCTTCCATAAAATTCCATAATTTTTAGTAAATTTATGGAGACCTGCAGTTGTGGCTGTGACTCAGTTCTAGAGCAAGCCTGTCACCCACAAAAGTCCCCGCAGACAAGCAGGGCTCTGCTTTCCATCTGTAGAGATTTTCTGTTTCTGGACATTTTGTATAAATGGGATAATATTTTGGGAGGCTGCCTACCTACATGGAGTCACGTAATCGTTTGTCTTCTTTCACGGAGCATGATGTTTTCATTATGCACCCATGTTTTAGTGTCTACCAGTAATTTGTTCCTTTTTTGCTGAACAGTTTCCACTGTGTGGAAATTCCACATTTTGTTTATCCATCCCCAAGAGGATGGAAACTTGACTTGTTTCTACTTTTTGGCCATTTTTATGCTTGTATAAATATGCGTGTGTGTGTCCTTACATGGATATATGTTTTTATTTCTCTTGGATACATTTCTGGGAGTGGAATTGTTGCATAAGGTGGTAAATTTATGTTTCACTTTTTATAGAAACTGCTGAACTGTTTCCCAAAGTAGCAGTACCATTTTAGATTCCCACCAGCAGTACGTGGGGGCTCCAGTTTCTCCACATCCTCGCCCGTACTTGGCGCTGTTTGGTTTTTGATGACAGCCTTTCCGTCGGGTGGACAGAGGTGTCTCTTTGTGGTTTTAATTCTCACTTCACTAATGAATTACTAGTGATGTTGAGCAATTTTCATGGGATTATGAACCACTCATGTATCTTCTTTAGGAAATATCTATTCAATATCTACTTAAATTCTGCTCATTTAAACATTGGGCTGCATTTTCTTCTTAGCTAGTTGGAAGAGTTCTTTATGTAAATCCTGGGCTCAGTCCTTTGTTAGCTGTGTGGCTGCTTCTGTTTTCCTTGTGGGTGTGTCTTTTCATGTCTTAATGGTGTCTTTTGAAATGAAAAACTTGAATTTTGATGGAGTCCTATTTATAATTTTTCTCTTTTATAAATTATGACCTTGGTGTTGTTTCTAAGAACTCTTTGCTGGACCCAAGATCGTGACAAATTTCTTCTGTTTTTGTCTAGAAATGGTATAGGTTTAGCTTTTACATTTAGGCCTGTGATCCCTTGTGAGTTGGTTTTTGGGTCTGGTAGGCCTGGTGGCTCTCAGTGCACGCTTTTTGCGGTGACTGGTGGGCGGAAGGGAATGGCGGTGGTGGGAACTTGGGCCTGTCCAGCTGGGTAAAGAGGCGGGAGACGGAAGCCAGAGGACCCGTTTTCCAGCTTTCCTAATGTGAAAATATTCCTTCTGTGAACAGCACACTTCAAGTCATTACCAGTGTTGATATTGCAAGCAAGTAATAATGAGAGCTTACTTCTCCTATGTGTATGAAGTTGTGGATGTTTCAAGAGAAACGTTAATTGAAGCTTATGCAACCTTATCTGTCCTTCCGGTTTCAGAGACTTCAAGAGAGTTCGGCAAGTCCAAAGAGACTTACTTTTTCTTCAAAGACTTCAGGACATAACTCAGCGAGAAGCATTTTCATAATTCTTTCATGAAACGAGGGGAACACAGATGTGTTCGGGAAGGACTAATGCTGCTCTCTGCAGAGATTTAATTGTGCACACAGAGATAAGCCTTTTCTTCTTTCTTTCTATACTGTGCTTATTTAGCTGCAAAATTATGCAGTCATGAAACAGAATTCCCCTGTCCCACCAACCTCACAGGGCAGGCGTCGGGGTCGCTGTAACAGTAGGGACATCACAAAAACTCCTTACAACCCTGCCCACCAGGGACCTGTCCTGTCTCCCACACTCCCTGTGTCACTTGTCCCCTGGGCCGCCTGGGTGCTGTTCCCACTCTCCACGCTGTGGCTCCTGACTGCCTCCACTGTTGCTTGGCAAGCAGGGCTGGCCGATTCCATGGCCGACTGCTGGTCTGCAGGCCTTCTGTCCACAGCAGGCACAGGCCGTGGGGCCAGCCCGACGTCGTTTGAATGCTGGCTTCGCCGATGGCTCTGCGACCATGAGCGAATTGTTTTCTCACCTGTAAACGAGAGATGACCGCCCCCAACACTCAGGATTGCCGTGTGAGGTGGAGACAACATGAAGCCCCCAGTATAGCATCTTGCTCGTCATACCACTTCTTAGCACGGAGAACATCTTACTGAGCACATACCAGACATAGTAGCCAAAAAGAAACAACAACAACAAAAACCCCACAACAAAACCCCTCTTCCCACCAGTATGGGCAGGTCTTCTCTTTCTTCCCTCCCTCCACTTCTTTCTTCCTCCTTTTCCCCTCACCTGTGACAAGTGGCGTCAGTGGTGCAGATGCTGAGGACCACCTCTGAGCCTGACCGCTGTCATTGGCCACACAAGGCCTCTCCTCTCTGGCTAGCCACCATTGCCCCCATCTCTGCCCATGACCCTGGAGGTGTGGCTGTCCCCAGCATAAGCGGTACTGCCTTTCATTTCAGGCGGCCTGGCTGACATGCTGCCGGCTGTGAGGAGCACAGCTTCCAGACCGCAGCTGGGCAGTAGGGCGCCTCGTCTGCAGCCTGAGTTACTGATCTCAAGGGTGGGGTTGGAGAGGCAGCTTCACCTGGGGAAACCTGGGCATCTTTCCCAACCAGAACCTGCTGGCGGTTCTCTCTCTCCCTTCTCTCTTCCCTCCCTGCCCCGAAGTTGCGATGTTCAGTTTTCCATGGGTGTTGTCACCCCCGGCTCATTCACATCAGCACGGGACAATGTTCCAGTATTTCCTGCCATTGAACCCCTGCCCCAACCTGGCATCTTCCTACCTCTGCTCCTCTCTCTGTTGCCCCCTCAGAAACGATTCAGGGTGAGAGCGGTCATCAGCTCTCACTGGTTCGACTTCCCCATCACCCTTCTTTGCATCTCTGACCCTGGCCGGGCTCTGTCCCTTCCTCTGCGCTGACGGTCATGCCATCTGGCTTGTCAGTTGCCAGATTCAGTGGCGGTTTCCAGGCAGAAACAGGACCAGGGTGAGGCAGTTGTGGTGCCTTAAGGTGAAACCTGAAGGAAGGGCATATGCGCAGGGGCTGCCAGCGCAGGGCGGCGCTGCCCTCGACCACCCCAGTCCTGCCTGGTCCCTTCTCTATCCTCATCTGATATCTCCACGGCGGCTGACAGAGTTGAACTCTCCCCCTCTTCCGTATTTTCGTCTCTTGGCTTCTACTCCCCCCACCCCCGCCCCGCAGGCTCCTTTGCTGGTTCCTCCTTCACTGTCCCTTCCAGGCATGGGGTATATCCCGAGGCCAGTCCCTAGCTCCCCTTACCCCTAGGTTTGCTTATTTGTCTCCTGCCTTTAAATCTATGTGCTGGCGACCACACAATTTGTATCGAGAATTCCAGTGAGCAAGCCCGAGACTCACATATCCTGCCTCTTGTTGACCCCTCCTGCAACAGGTGGGAAGCCTGTGTCCCCTGCAAAGTCATCTGCGGAAATCATGCCCTCTGATGCAATGGTGTTAGGAGGCGAGGCCTTTGGGAGGAGCCCCCCTGAATGGGACACTAATGCCCCTGCAAAAGGGACCTCAAAGGGCTCTCTCGCCCTTTTCCCAGCAGGAGGGGATACGACAAGTCACAGGCAGTGTGCGAGTGACCCAGAGGAAGGCCCTCCCAGGACTCAACCGGGCTGGCACCCCAATTGTGGATGTCCAACCTCCAAAACTGGGAGAAATAAATGTCTCTTGTCCATAAGCCACCCAGCCCACAGTGCTTTGTCACTTCTTCTGGGTGGGCGGTGACAGCTCCCCTTCTGTATCTGAGGGGCATCTCCAACTTGTACATCCCAATGAGATCCCCAGATTTTATGCTCAGACCCCTTCCTCCTGTGTTCCCCTCAGCGGTACTTGGCACTTCGCTCTGCAACAACCAGCCTCTCAGGGCCCCGTGCTAAGGACCCCTGACCCCTGTGACCTAGCCCCTTCGCCACCACGCCTCTCCTGGACAGGCCTGCTCGCTGCTGCTTCTGCCGTTCGCTTTTGAACCCCATCATATACAGTGTGTTTTGCAGCCAGAGTGATCTTCAGCCGTAAATCACACCAGGCATTATCCTCATAAACCCCTCTAATTGCTTCCCATTGCTCTTGGCATAAAATCCAAGCACTTTATCACTCTTCCACAAAGTCCTGCATGTCCCAGCCCAGTGATGTCTCTGCCATCATCCACTACATTCACCAGCTGTACTCTGGCTGCACGAACGTCTTTCTGCTCTTTAACCCGTCCTAGTTGATACGCTCCTCTGGGTTTTCATGTGGACCCTTTCCTTTGCCCAGAATCCCCTTAGGCTGTGTCTCTTCCCCCACCCGCCTCCCCCATGACTGTCTTTGTTTCTTCATTCAGATGAAGTTCAAATGTCACATCATCGGAGAGGCCTTTCCTGACTGCCTGTCTCCCCACTAGTGTGCTCGTTGCAGGAGGAGAGAGGCATTCTCTGTCATGTTGCCCCTTTGTTCTCAGGGTAGAGGACACTGCCTGGCACAGGAAGACTCAGGAAACGTTGTTCCTTTGTTTTGCTTCGAGATCTCTTTCTTTTGCCTCTGCCAAACATCCTGTCCCCCTCTCCTGATGAGAGTTGGTCTGGCCGCTGGTTTCTGTAGGATCCGGAGTAGGTTTCCAGCCTGGGTGCCTCCAGTCTATCACCTGAGTTCTTATCCGAGGTGCCAGTCTGTTTTTTTCAAGAAGGTTGGGGTCAAACACAGGATGCTGAGCTGTGAGCATCAGCTGGGGTGGTCAGGGAAGTGGGCTGAGGCTCAGAGCAAAATGGAGCATTGGCCTGGGGCTGGGGGCAAGCTGTGCTGAAGAGACCAGCAGGGGGAGGTGGCCCCGGTGGGGGGCGGGCAGTGTGGATGAAGTCTGGTGTTGGGTAGGGGTTCCTGAGGCCTCATCTCATGGAGGCAGAGCCTGCGTTAAACATGGCCCCCCGACCTAGTCTGGTTAAGGAATTGAAATGCAAAAAACTCTTACAGAATGAGAGACCCCCCGAGTTCCGACCTCAGCCAGGTTCTTCAGGCCCCCTCTGCAGCGTTTTTCCTGGGTAAGTCTGCTACGTTCCTCTCTGTAGTGCCAGCTGTACACTTTCCCTGAAGCATTCTACAAACTTTCTGTCCTTGGGACTGTAGAGAAACATGCATTTTCTAGTCAAATTTTCAGGAGTGAGCCTTGAACCTGGTTTTCAGGTCCATTTCATCTTTGGGACCAAATGTTGCTTGTTTGTGTCGCCTGTAGGACATGCTTGTTTGAGGCACCGTGCTGAGATGTCCCTTCACAGCACATGGGTCTGGGTTTGCCGAACCCAGACATGTGCCCTGGAGGTAATTCTGTTACAAAACAAGAAAGAGTGGGTACTATTAAACTACTGACTCAAAATCAGATTTAACCTAAAGGAACAAGATTAGATACCCATTTATGCAATGAAATAAAATAAGCATACAAAAAAGCTACCACCCCTCCTGAGGCAGAACCATTATACACTTCTTTCCCCTCTGCCATAGAGAGTGTAAATTCTAGCTGGATTCTTCACTCGGCAAACTACTGTGTGCTCAAGGCAGCAGCAGAGATGTGTTTCCCTCCATTTCCATCAAGAACTACCGCCCAGAAGTAGCAGCTCCCAGAAGCTTCCTTCTTTGCACCAGGCTTCATCGTGCATGCTACAATAACCATGGGCCGTCCCATCACGCTTGCTTCACTGACAGGAAGTGGACAGAGCCGCTGGGTTCCTACACGTGTGGCTGAAGCTTCATGAATCTAGCCTTGCTTTTTGAACCATGGTTGTACCTCTTGTTTCAAATGAAAAGCCCAGCAGGTTTTTAACTTCACCTATTTTCCCAGTGGGAAGGGAGCTAAGCAGTGATGTGTCTATAGAAGTAGGAGTGAGCCCTGGGACCCTGGAGTTCTGTAGAAACAGACGGATGCAAGAACACTGATTTATTGTTGGCATTGTCTTTGTCGTTCTTGACATGTTGCGAGGGTTATCGACAATTTTGGGTGGGGACAAAGTCAGCTGAAAGTGGGAATTGACTGTGGTGTTCTGACTCAGAAACGTGTTGGTACTTCCTTTTAATCTCTCTCTCCCCACCCCCAACCCCATTTTCTAATGGCTTTGTTTTCTGACAGCAAGCTCTTTGTCTGAAATTTTCCAAGCATTGTCATATTAGAATTAAATTAGTAAAAAATAAAAATAAAACAAAAAAAAGACTAAAATAAAATATCAGCCATTACTCTTAATGCTCTAATAGTGATTTGTAATCATTTAGATGAAAATCTTTATAGGATTTGAAAGTCACCATTGGGAAAAATATTATTTGTATAATGCAGAAAATATCCCCTTAAACCTTCTAAACTTCCTAAATATTTCGTAGAAATCTAACCATCTACTTTCCCTGAAGTGATAGCTTGAGAAAATATTTCTATAGATCCATCTAATCATATCTTACAAGATTGAAGTCTTTAAAAAAAGAAACATTGAATAGTTCTGGGAACTATCTGGGACCACTAGCATTTATTATTGTCACAAATTTAAAGAAAAATAGATATCAATTTCTTCCTTGCAATCAACCTATCACAACTATTAAAAAGTGGTGTATTCATATATTCTGAGGAGCTAGAAATAGCAGGTGTTGGGAAAATACAGGGTAAAGTGTGTGATTGCATATGTTTGATGTGAGGATCAGTTAGGGAAACTGTTGGAAGGGTGTTCTCATTCATTTATTCTGTGTGGAAGACCCAAGAAGTGGGGCATGGAACAGCAGAACTTCCCGTGTTGAATCTGCTAAGGTGAGCTCCTCAAGGAAAGAAATTAAAGTAAGGTGATGAGGGGCCATGGTAACTCTGGGGTGAGCACTGACTGGCAAAAAGAGTCCAGTAAGAGAGTTTATCAGTCAGATCATGACCTGAGGGTCCATTCAGCCTATAAGCTTGATTTTAGCCCACTCAGTGGACTAAGCAGAGGTCCTGATATTTAGAACATGAACTCAAGGGTATAGCTTCTCTGCATTAATTTCTTGGTAGCTGAGGTTTGAGTGAATCATACTAACCTTCCAGAAATGCCTTGAGATGTATTTGTGCTAAAATATAAAATAACAGTAAGTCAAGAATCACCTAACAGCTAACCAATTCTAATAAAACGTAAGCGTGCATGGTGTCTTAATCTGTTTTCCTTCCTTCCTTCCTTCCTTCCTTCCTTCCTTCCTTCCTTCCTGCCTGCCTGCCTGCCTGCCTTCCTTTCTCTTCCTTCCTTCCTTTCCCTTCCTTTCCCTTCTTCTTTCTTTCTTTCTTCCTTTCTTTCCTTTCCTTTTTCTTTTCTTTTCTTCTCTCCCCCCCTTTCTCCCCCTCCCTCTCTTTCTTCCCCCCATCCCCTCTCTTTCTTTTTTTCTTTTTTCTTCTTTCTTTCTTACCAAGAATTCAATTCCACCCAGAAGAGGAGCTAAAATTATGAGTGGCATTTCTTTCTTTTTTATAATCCAGAGCACCATTCACAGATGCTATCTAGGCAGGTCATTTGCCTCTTGTTTGGATTTTTCAAAATCAAGGTATTGATTTCATCTTCTAGCACTAATATCTTATTGAAATGGAAAAGGGATTAATCTCATGAAAAGAAGCCCATCTGACCTAGAGTTTGGGGTAGGGTTTCTTTACCACTAACAGTTGCGAGAAGGAAAGAAGGAAACCTTACTACCAGCCAGCTTACTCTCTAAGAATAAGCCAATACAAAGAAATAAGTTCTCTATGAGCTAAATTATGTGTATGTAATTAAACTTTATATGCACATTGTATGATACATGTGTACAGAATATATATTCATTGATGCCACTCCAATAGCCGGTTTCATGTTCAGAATTTCGATGGGAGCCATGGGAGGTAGAAGTACACAAGTACACCAGAGGCTGTGATTTTTGTCCTCATCCAAGCCTGCACGCGTCCTATACAAACTGATATCTCATTACTTCAGAGTATGTCCCCTCTGCTTCAGTCCTCTCCTTTTATTGCCAGTTCTCTTCTCAACCTAACAAATTAAGGTTTTTCTAGACCCCTGAGAATTAAAAAGATACAATCAATATGTAATTATTAGAGATAATATGCTTCCCAGATCCCAATCTGGAAGAATAAACCAAGCATAAATGTAATATAATTAATGGTATTCACTTCACTAAAGGAAGAATTTACCAATGAAAAGAGGCAGTAGCATGAAGGCAAAGAAAAATGAGGAATAAGAACATCATCTTGGAGAAAAAATTGCTTTGAAATTGCGTGTGTGTCTGGTCCATGAATCAAGGGTGTGCAAAGGGAGGAAAGGAAGCATCCAGCTGTCCACATTTGCTGTGTTAGCCACTGAAATTGTACAATTAATTTTCCTTGTTCTGATTATTTATGCTAAATTGATTATAATCTGGCTTCCCATGGAGCTTTGCCCCAATGTCCATGTAAAACCTGATCCACCAGGCTGAGGTGTCTCATATTGGAAAGGCATAGTTTAGCATCCTGACTCATCCTTCAGGATTTTGTGGCCCAGTTTTTTACACAAGTTTCTGAGAGTTGGATCATCTGAGAATTAGTATTCTTCATGTGTCAAACTGAAGGCTATCGCCAAGGAAATGCCAGCGTAGGAAACTGAGACTGGGATGACGGTGTCTTGGCTTTTGCCAACAGTACTTTCTTGTCAGATTACAGGGTCTGACTTTGCATTCCTCAACCCCCTCTTCTTGATTCACTTCCTCCTCTCCATCCCAGTCTGACCTTAAGATGTACTTCACAGTTGACAGCTATCGGAGCAGGTGTTCTCAACTCTGGCCACTCATAGAATTACCTGGAGAGTTAATAAATGCTCAGTGCCAAGAATTGTATTCAAGCCTAAATAGATGGAAACCAAGGCCATTGCAATGATCGGTGGAGGTTGAGGACTCCCGCTTTAGAGAATGAGTTTAGAGAATAGGTTCAGCCCACCGACTTCTCCCTTCTCCAAATTCCCTTTGCCCTCAACCTACTTTCACATGTCTTCAGGCTTTTTTGTTTTTCTAATTAAAAAAATGTATAATCCCTGTGGTCATGGGGGGTGCTTTAATTGAATTTCATATGCAATTTGTTAAGTTACCTTTGTACAGATAAATACTTTGGATAAATTCTGAGCTTGTCACTGATTATACTTATAATGAACCATTCTCCTAGATTGCTTAAACTCATTTCAAAGTTGGTAGGATACAATCCACATTTCTTCTAATTTGGTGATTGTAATCTGCCATTTTTGGCACAAAGTGTATGGGAGAATGTGTACCTATGTGTGTGTATGAACAAATACAGAGCAGGGGTGTCAAACTCGTTTTCACCGGGGGCCACATCAGTCTCGCAGTTGTGTTCAAAGGACCGAATGTAATTTCAACTCCTTAACAATTAAGGAGTAGTTACATTTATACAGTCCTAAAATTATTTTGGCCCTTTGAAGGCAACCTCGAGGCTGATCTGGCCCCCGGTGAAAGTGAGTTTGACACCCCTGCAATACACACATAAATTAAATTCTGCTGGAACTCCAAAGCAGCATATTAAATAGTAGAGGGAAAATTGACTTAATTATCAAGAATTATTGACAGCCATTTTCATAATCCTATTCTTCCCAACTCACGATAATGAGAAGCTTATATTTTTATTAAAATTTATTAACGTGCATCATCAGTATGTAATTTCATTCCCAGGACATCTTAGATGAACTGGGCTAGTGATGTAAATATGATAATATGCTCTTATATCCCATATTCAAAGACAAGGATTATGACTTTCTTAGTTTGTAAAGTGGACCAAATAAGTCTGCCCTTTAATGAAAATCCATGGTGGTTTCAGCCAAGCTCAAAGGAGTTCCTATAGTGACTTTGCCCACATGCTTCTTGGTTAGTGTAAAAGAAAAGTTTAACAACCTTTTTGGAACTACTTCCCACTTTTACTCTGTGTGTGGAATATAGGGTCAAGCTTTTAGGGGTATGGCCACAGAGAGATTTTAAAAAGCTTGGATAGCCAAGGTGTTGAATGAGTAAATACAGCTCAGCACAGTGGTGATTTTCCCCTTTATTTCTCTTTCTTTTCTCTTTATCATGATTCATTGTGAATCACACTTCTTTGAAAATCTACAGGATTAACTATTTATAATTTGCATTATATAAGCTGGTGGTATTTATCATTTTTCTGAGATAGGAACCCTAATAAAATATTCAACGAAGACTTTTTAAAATTAGACTGGTGGGCTGTATTTTTTCTTCTTCTTAGAAAGTTTTGTCAGGGAACCTGGTACTGATTCTCATTCTTCTATGTTTTGTCAGATACTTAGTTCCTGTAACATAATTCAGAGCCTGCTTTGATGGGAATCATCTTTAGAGAATGAAGGGGTTAAAGAACTTTGTGTTGCTCGCATGTGACTATGACAAGATGCAGTACCCTTAAGCCCCTCTGTCTTACTTCTGGCTCACTAGAGAAGAGCGAAGCCCAGGCAGACTTCAGAAAGGACTCCATTGTACTCCTGGAAGAAGCGATGTATGTGAAGTGCTTTTCAACTTAACAGTTGTAAATATTACCGTCACATGTCAGGCGGCATCTCGTACACAGGGCTTCGCTTTATGATAAAGGCTGAGTTCATGCCAGAACTCAGAGTGTACCTTTTCTTAAAAGCAAGTTTACTCAAGGAGTCCCTGTTTTCACCCATTCCAAGAGGAGGCACCTTGAGGAATATTCTGTATACCTCCTATAATAGCACTCTTGTTCATTAAAGGTAATTTGACAAATAGAATCTCAGAGAGCATTATTCAAGCAGCTGGCAAAGATGCAGCATCAGAAATTCAAGAAACCTACAGAAATGGCTTCTTAAATGCATTCTTTAATAATTTATATTTGACATTTTAGACTCTGAGTAGCTCCAGGTGAGAAGAGAATTGGACTAGAGACAGTGTGTTGCCTAAGGTTTCACTTAGCTCGATGCATCTAGGAGGCCATGTTAAAAATGGAGTCAGTTCTGGGAGTTTCATGGCAACGAGGAGCTCTCCGTGTAGAGATGTGCACTAATAGGGGTAGCATTGTAATCCTGCTTAGGTGTGGAGGTCAATTTGATTTAAAGATACAAGTGATTTTTTTAAATTATTGGTCAGGATTATTTTGACTACGAGAAACAAAGACTCTTCTAAACTATGCTAAACATAGTGGATTTTCCTCTGAGAACAGTCACTGGTGTGGTGGTTCTGGGTTCAAGGCTGCTCCCGGGCCATATCAGCAGGAGCTCAGACATCTTTCCCCTTGTGCTCAGCCATCCCTGGGACCCAGTTGTACTCTGAATGCCTGTGTCTTTCTATCTTGTGGTCCAATCAGTGGTGGGGCAAAGCGTTCAATGGCCTACTGTCCACTCAGCAGGGGCAAAGGCTAGGAACTCATTCCTTGATATCCCAATAACACATTGTTATAAAAAATGTTATTGGTAACAAAGGAGGACTAAATCCAGGGAAGAAGTACTGTGGGGAGAAGATGTCAAATTTAGGTTTGCCTGCATTGAACAGGAGTTTCAAGTGAATATATGTCATGGTATTTAGGTGGTTGAGTTGGAAGCTGGGGGCAGAGGGCAGGACTGTAGAATTAGCTCTGGTGGTCAGTAGCACAGAGGAGAGAGTTCAAATCATTAGGTCAAATGGGGCTACCTGAAAAGAGCACCTGGACAGACAGGTGGTGTGCAGAAACGTGAGGAGAGGGCGAAACCTCGTGGAACACATGCATTTAAGGAGCAAGCAGACGAGAAGCAGAAAATTCCAATAGGAGATAGTAATAGAATAGTCAGAGTCAGGGTAAATCTGGAAGAGAATAATACCATGGAAACCAAGAATATATACTTTTAGAAAGGATTGATTTTTACTATTCTGAAATGGGACAGAAAGGGCCAGTAAAACAAGAACAGACAGCTGGCAGACTGGACACCGTGGAGGTTGCTGTGGCTGTTTCCAGCGCAGTGTTTGCAGAGTTGAGGCAAGTGTGTGGTGGATAGGAGGTGAAAACACGCTGCTTTCATGGTTTTGAGAAAATGGGAATGGGAAGTGAGGATGTAGAGGTAGTGGGAGTGGAATATTCTTCAGAAACAGCTGAACAAAGGAAAAAAAAAAAAAAGCAGAGTCAGAGGTAGAGCCAGGGCTGAGAAGAAGACATCAAGATCCTTTTTCAGGCGAGACTTGGATATGTTTATTAGCGAGGGGTAGGAGCCAGGAGGATGCGAGAGGATGGGAGGACTGAAAAAAATTCGGTGCTAGTGAAGCTAAGAGGGATAACGTGGAGGAAGACTTCACGATGGTAAGGGCTTGCCAGTAATGGCCGCCCCCGTGACCTGCATTCTAGTACTTACTATGAAGCACGTGTGTATAAAGCGGGAATGCCTAATTAATTTTTAAATCGGTCTATTAATCCTTTATATATGTGCACATCTTTGTCTCTACTCTTATTATAGGCAGTGGCATTACCTCTCCTTTACCTTGTTCTTGTCTACAATGGCGTCCAAACAACACCATTGCTGTTTTGCACATTAATGGCAGAAACAGTTAAAATCCCCAATAACTCCCTGAAGTAATTTTCACCTACTTTGAACCACTTGGATCTGCCTAATATTTTACTGAGCTTCAAAATATAGTGTCATTGACTTACATCTTACGCCACTTTCCTTTCTAAAATTACCCTGAGGAATAAATAGTAATGAGAAAAAAATTCTAACATTTCCCTCAGGGGGAAAAAAAAGATTTAACGAAACACTGTCCACCTCCCCCAAGTTCCAAGCAAGTGATTAAAGTGGCTTGTGCAACAGAATTAAAGGAGTAAAGTTTCTTTGACAGGAGCTTCCTGCCATTTAAAAAGCCGTAGCCTCTTCCTTATGGTGGTGGTGGCGCCAGACTTAGCTTTCAGGTGCCCGGGGAGCTCAGTCACACCATGTCACCAGGGATAGCGAGCAGAGACGGGCTTTGAAAGACAGAGCGTGGGACCTTCATACCGAATGAATTAAAGAGATGGACCCATGGGCCATTTGCCACAGAAGAACTTACAGTCTCAACACAAATCCTTCATCTTGCACCTTGGATTCCCTGAGACGGGAAGTCAGAAGTAACAGTTAATTGTTTTTTGAAGTGTTTGTCACTAGCAGCCTCACTCCCTTTGATCACACATGTTGTGATCACAGCTGTAAGGAGACGCGGACTTGGAGCTGCCCGCTTCTTTGTCTGCTCAAGCAGAGAGAGAGAAGCCTGTAGCCCCACTGGGCATCCCCATAAGACCCAGAATGTTTCCCCTCTACTTTGTTTGATGCTTTTGACTTGAAAAAATGATGAGAAATAATACACACATTGTTACCTCTGGGAAACTCATAGTTTCTCTTTCTGATGCATGGACTCCTCAGAATTAAAATTATAAACCGGGGAGAGTATGAGAGGCACATCATAATGCCATGGAGGGATTCTTCAATGTTCTGAAGAGGAGAACGGATTAAAAATAGGTTATGGAGTCAGGCAAACAGGTTACAATGAGGCAACAGGGTTTGAATCTCAGTTCAGGCCCTGACTAGCCCTGTGACCCTGGACAACTCTGCAGGTCTATCGCTCCACTTACCCATCTGTAAATAGGTTGCTGTTAGTTCTAAATGAAACATGAAGTGGTAAACATGACATCTGGCACATGGGAGATGCTTAATAAATGTCAGTCATCATAATTAGAAAGAGATACTTAAGGGACGTATAAAATGGTAAGTAGGTCTCGGGAATGTACCGCAAGTTGTTTGCATTAGAAACAAGGGTGAGGCTCTGGAGAGACGCAGGGAATCTAAGTGTGCTCAGAGCGCAGGCAGCTAACCACCGGCCACGCCAGCGAGGAGCGGCGTGCTTGCCTCTCTTTACCAAGTGACGCACCCTGAGTTAGCTCAGGGAGAGAGGGCGAGGGCTGCGTGGAGAGCTTATAAATACACATATTCCCGAACAGCCCAACATCCTCCCCTACCTCTTAAATGCCAGTGACTAGGACTGGAGCCGGGTCCTGGAATCTGTACATTCAAAGGGGTCGTCAGTGGGTCGGGCCACTGAGCTCAGGAACCCCTGGGTAGGGAATGAGGTCTAGAAGGACAGAGAAAGTTTAGAAAACTCTTTATTTGAAATGGTTTGGGGGCTTTGAACCCCTCTGAGAATCTGATCCTTTTTAGAAATGCGCTCTGTACTGACTCATATAAATGTGCATACATTTAAGGATCCCCTTACCCCAAAGCTCAGCCACACCAGGCAAAAAATAAAAAAAATTGTAAGTAATTATTTATGGAAACAGAACTCCTTGTGGCACAGATAACAACTAATCAAACACAAAGGATCCTTTCCACTGGTTCCCAGCGGGTTGTGACCAAGACAGCTGCTAGCTGCTCATCAAAAGCTCGTGTCCTTCCTGTTGCCATGTAAAACTGTTGCATTTTGTCCCAGCTGCATCTGTCCCAGCCGCCCCACATCTAGGTGTGGCCATGCCAATGGCCTTGCCAGTGAAAATATCAGCACAGGTAACGCATGTCACTTGCAGGAAGAGAGGGTCAAGAATGAGACACACCTTCTCCATCTCTTCTTTCTCTTACCTGCTGGCGGGACACACACCCCTGGGTGACCTTTGGAAACCACGTGTTGAAAGAAGGAGCGTGGTAAACTGGATAGAGGCTGGATCTTGAAACACCACTCAGAGGGAGAGCTGGAAGCTGGCCAGGAACACCCATTTTTTCTTTACATGCAGGAAAGATGAATTCATGGGTTAAACGCTGCTGAGATTTCTGGGTTTCTTGTTTTTAGAGCAGCTAGTGTTATCTTCACTGGCCATTATAAGTTTTTGGAACTGCTGGGTGGGGTTCATCCCCAGACCCCCATGTGAGCAGTAAGTAGAGTGTTAGGCTTCCGGCATAGGTCAGCAAGTTTGATTCCCCTTTGAGTGGGCAGTGAATTTCATAGATGGCCTACTGGCAGGAGAGCAGTGAATGAAGCTGGTGTTGTCTCCCGGCCTGTGCTGGAGCAAGGACAGTTCCTTATTTCCCTGACTCCTCTCCTCTAGGACAAGCTGTGTTTCCAGCTCAGTGTATTCCATTCTGGAAGGATACTTTGGAACACTGGCTCAGGCTAATGTGGGTGGTGGGGGAGTGTGGGGGCAGGTCCCTCGTTGCTTCTCTGGTGGCACACTGTTGGTGCTTCAGCTTTCCCATTTAGAAAGTGGGGATGATTCTCTTTCTGCTAAGGTGTATTTTTGGGGGGGTGTTGAGAGAAAGGTTCAATGCCACAGTGACGGAGACTGATGTTCTCCAATCCCCGTTCTGCTTTTCTTCACGAACACACAGTTTGGTATGTGACTGAGTCTAGCTCACAGAATGTGACATATGCCACATTTTTCTGGTCTTGAAAAATCCTCCAAGTACGATCTTCCATCCCATTTTCCCCTTTTTGGCAGGCAAGGAGGGAGGTGACCATGACGGCTTTGGAAGCTACAGATTGAAGGTGGCAATGCCTCGGGCACCTTTGGGTTCCAGAATGTTGGTGAGGACAGCCCCACTGATCTGATCACCGCCCCACCTGTAACCAAGTGCTACTGAGTTTCAAGCAACATACATTTTGGCAACTAGTGTTGCTCTAACCAGTCCAGCCAGCAACTACACTTTGGACTGTCCACTTCTCCTCCCCTGAAGATTTTTGAGGAGTATATAAATCAATAAATACAGTTTATATGTAATATACATATATATTATGTACATAAGATCTTTACACACATATAAGACACATGCACATACATACGTATACACACACACGTAAAAGTAAATCATTGATGATATGCATTAATTGAAATGATTAGACTGTAACAGTAAGGACAATGGGTAAGTGGCCCTAGGGACCTGATTTGAGGTGTAGGGTGTTTGACATTGGGAAAATCCCTTCCTTGAGTTGGATAGGACCCTGTTAGTTAAAGGGAAGTTAAGAGATGGCTTTGAATGAGGAGTGGCTGTCATATTTTTCTTTTCTTTTTTCTTTTTAGCAGTGATCTGCTTGCTCAAATTAAAATTTTTTGGGAGGTGAACTTCAGAATTGTCTCTTTTGAAGTGAGGGTGGTGGGTGGAGGGCTGAACCCCATCCGATTAAAGAACAGTTCTGCTGAAGCTTCCTAGGGCCCCTCGGACCACCCATGGCACAACCTGAAGCTTTTCAATGACCTTTTAGGTACACCACACTCTCATCCTCTTGGAGAAGCACAAGTTTTTCCATTTTTTGTTTCCAACTGGGCTTAGTTGACAAATAACTGTTTCCACTTTCCTTTTTGATTAATAGTAACCTAACTAGACTGAATTGATGGGAATCCAGTAATAGTTTACATTTTCTTCTAGGGGATCTGCTTTCGAAAACACCAAGTTCCTAGGAGTCTGCCCAAACTGCAATTTAGAATCTGCGTCAACACATTTGTAATTAACCTTTGTAGAAGAATTTTTGGTGTCTGCTTTTAATGATAGAAATAGTGCTACTGTCTCTTGGAGATTTTCCTTCGATTTTGTTCCTAACTCTGCGTGTGTATATTTGTGTAGTGTGTGTATGTATAAAATGACTAATGTCTACATCAGTGGTCCATGACTCATTTGCTAATGGACCCCTTTTAGCTGTACGGTGTAATATATTCATTTGTTAGCTTATGGGTTTAAGCCTTATTCTAAGGTATTATTAAATAAAAATGTCAACTGATTTTATCGGTCAGCGTCCTGGCACGAAAGAGGTGGGATACTCAAGGAGAGCAATAAATAAGGGCAGAGTAAGTAGAGCAAGACAGAGCCCAGCAAGTACCCCAGAGCTGGTAACAGTGGGGTGCCGTCACTGTCTGTGGGGCTGCAGAGACGAAAGGAGGGAGTAGACACCAGAACCTGGAGAGAGAAGGTAACATAAAGAAGGCTCCTGAAAGGACCTGGGGCCTGCGGTTGAGTGAGCCCACAACCAGCCACAGGAAGGGAATAGGGAGCTAAGTAACCAAGTTTACTCTGCTCCCTTTCTTCCATCTGCGGCGAAGTCTCAGAATTCAACTTCAGGTGGAAGCCTGAGGGCTAGGCGGTCCACTTAGATCATCCATGTACGTCAGCCCGGGGGGCCTAGAGTAGCCAAGAGAGGGATACTTGATTTGGAAGGGCAAACAAAACGTCCACCCCACTGATCATGCATCTTTGTCACGAAATTCAAGTGTATCTGTAAAAAGTAGGTGATGAGTGCTCCTGGATAAAATTTAATCATTGTTTAGGGTGCCCTATCATATGTAAGACTATTTATTTATTTTTAAAAAAAATTACTGATTGATTGTTGTTCAAGTACAGTTGTCTCCATTTTCCCGCCACCACTTTCCCCTGCCCACCCACCCCCACCCTCCACCCTCAATCCTTCCCCCCTTCGGCTTTATCCGTGGGTCCTTTATACATGATCCTTGACAACCCTTTCCCTTCTTTCCCCTGTTATCCCCCTCCCCCTTCCCCTCTGGGCACTGTCAGTTTGTTCTTTATTTCCATGTCTCTGGCTGTATTTTGCTTGCTTGTTTGTTTTGCTGATTAGGTCCTACTTATAGGTGAGATCACATGGTATTTGTCTTTCTGGACCTGGAGAGCATTATGCTAAGTGAAGTAAGCCAGGCGGTGAAAGACTATTTATTCTTAACTCTAAAGATGTAAAGATTTAGTTCTTTTCCATCCGATGCTACAGCACACAGCCGCCTGTGACTACTAAAACTGAGATCAGTTGAAGTCAGGTGCAATTACACATTCGGCTCCTTGCTTGCGTCAGCCCCATTTCAGGCGCTCGTTAACTTCCTGTGGCCTGGGCAGCCCTGCTGGACAGTGCAGATGGAGGGGGTTCCCCACTGTAAAAGTTGGGTCGGACGGTGCTGCTCGAGTTATTTCATTGCTAAATCTCCCCCTTTCTTTCCTTCGTTTTGACTTCAAGTGAACATAAAGTGACTTTTGTGAATTATTAGTTTTCCTGAAGTCTTAGACCCCAAAAGTTTTATAGAAGTATCAGAAATTAAAATACCTTATTCTGAATGAGTTAGTGTTATTTGGGTACATGTAAAAACAAAAAATGGCTCTCATCAACTCCGCAAAAATGGCATATATTACAAGGGTCTGGTGGAGCTCCATCCAGAAGAAAACAGAGAGGTGAGGGGCGGCTGGAGAAGCAGGAAGTCAGAAAGGCCAGGGGTTATGGAAGCAAGAACCCCTAGACAGTCTCAATAGATGCTGACTGGGACTGAGCCTCTCATTTTTTTATTGCTCCTGGAAAGGGTCCAATGGACCACCAGATGTCCGCACCTCGACTAGAAGAATCAGGGCACCTTGATATATAGGTCCATTAAGGCTGTGCACTATGAAAAAAGAGCATTCTCCAAAGGAAACCTGGTTTTCCAGGACCAAGGGAAGAGAGAAGGCCCGGGAGTGCTCCCACCCTGCAAAGCTATGTACCCTTGGCTGCAGGCTTACCGCCCAGGGAGAGCCTTCCTCTATTCTATAAAGTGTGCACTCTCGGTGAGGCAATGGTACCCTCAAGGGGGCAAAATTGGTTCTTGGGGGGAAGAAATATTAGATCTTTGCAGTAGGCTGAATAACAGCCACCCATAAATGTGTATGACCTTGTCCCCAGAATATGGGGCTGTGTGACCTCCCATGGTAAAAAGGACTTTGGAGATATGACTGAGTTAAGGATCTTGCCATGGGAAGATTATCCTGCACTATCCGAGTGGACCCAATATAATCACAGGGCTCTTGAGAGAGGGAGGCGGGAGGATCGGAGTCAGTAGGAGGATGTGTGAGGGACAGGAGCCAGAGATTTGAAGCTGTGATGCTGTGGGCTTTGGAGAGGGAGGAAGGAGCTGTGAGCCAAGGGATGTAGGTGGCCTCTGGAATCGGGGAACAGACAAGGAAATGGAGTCTCACCTAGAGGTTTCAAAAGGAACACAGACCTGCTAACTAACACTGTGGTTAGCCTGGCGAAACTGACTTTTGGACTTTTGACCTCCACAACTGTAAGATAAGAAATTGTACTTTTAAGTTGCTAACTTGTGGTGGTTTGTGCAGGAAGAGGAAACAAATACAGCATTCCATTCATATATTGTCCTTTAAAGATCAATCCTGTATGAAAAAATCTTATTTTTTACTATTTAATTTCCCCATTAGGGAGAATTTAAATGTAATTTGATTTTTCTTCTCCAGGGTAATAATAAAAGGTGTAGGAACACTGACAATAGAGATTCAAAGGTGGTCCTACTTCTTACATTATTTACGACATGAGCTACTCTCACCCCTTTCCCCAAGGGGGAGAGCCTAACCTTCTGATCACTTCCTGCACCTCCCTCCCGGGGTGCGTTGTTAGTTTTCACCACTAAACATGATCGCAAGTGAATGTGTCCAGGGAATGATCTTGGTTCCGGCCGCTCTCCCTGATCTCACTTAACAGCAGGAGCAGCCCCTTTCCGATGCTGGTCAATACCGTAACCTTCCTTTTGCCTACATTCCTCACAGCACAAGGGTCCCTGGGTGGTCAAGCTGCCGTCTTCACTTCCTTCTCAGTGAATTATTGCTGGTGTTCCTGTGTAGACATTCCTTCCTTGTGCAGGCCTTCCTTTGCTGCCCGGGGGGTACAGGCCTCTAAACAACTCAGACCTGTGGGGCTGGGAGACAAAATACTCGGTGGGTTGGTCGTCATGGGCAGTTAGGAGAACGCAACAGAATTTGACCTTTAAAAGAGCAATGACATTGTTAGAGCACTGGAGTGGTACGACCAGCCCCGTGTTCGGAAACCAGGACTGAACTGCATACTGGCATCATTCTTTATTTAATTAGCCGGTGAGCAGTATGGCTGCAAATAAGATCTGCTTTTGCTCTGCCGGGCACCTGGGGCTGCCGCCCACCGAGAGCCTCCATAAATTAAAATTTCCTCTCGAGGATGTTTTCCTGATCAGGCAGAGAGTGGAAACTCGGATTGCAAACGTGATTTAAGGCTGGATTCCGTTTATGAATTACTGGGGCACCGGCGACTTGCTTTTTGGCCCCGTTCTGTGCACTGCGGTTTAGGTCTTACCTGCCCTCACACAGGGGGTACAGCAGAGACCACTTATTCGATTGCCCAGACTTGCGGCGGCCTTGGGCTGTGCCCGGAACCCCCTCCGTCCTGACTAGGAGTCCAAGTGGAAGCTCCGCATCTCACACTTAAATCAAATCTCCAGGTCAGCAGTCGGCCGGCACTCTTCCGTCTCCTACAGCTTCCGGGTAGGAGGCACCTTTATTACTTTCGTGTTAGCTCAGTGGTGCATTTAAAAGATACTTAAGATTTTTATCCGATATTTTACTTTATTCAAAAGTGTTGTTCGGTTTATCTAATCTGCCATTCTGCCAGATGCAGAAGACCTCTTCCTTTGTTTAAAGGCAAAGAAACAGACTCCGAGTTACTGTGACTTTTCTAAAATCTCACAGCTGCTGTGACCGACCACATGTGCTCTGTTAGGTAATCATTTTAAGCCAAGACCAAAGTCAGACTTTTGGACAATGCCTGCCACCTTGCATTTACCTTTGTACTTAAAGGAGATCAATGTTTTAATCAAAAAGGAGTTAACGGTATGAAATAGAGCCTATTAAAAATATGCTAAGCCACAAGGAAGATTTGGGTGATCTGAACAGGACCTGAAGATGAGACGTGCAGTGTGACCTCTGGAGGGGTTGGCATTAACTGTGAGAAAATCATCCAAGTTCAAGGCTGTCACTCTCTCTGTCTCTTCAGCCCTCAGGGTCCCCTGTCTCTGCAGCTTTCTCTTGCCTGCTTCCTTCTTCACTTTTTTTGTTAACTTCATTTTGCATAAGGTGAAAAGTGACTGTTTCAGTCCCTTTTAAATTATGTCTCAGCTAAAATATTCAACAGGGATGGACTGGGGTCCCTCAGGTCGGACTCCAATATGATTTTCAGAGTGAGGCGATTTAATTGTCTCAGCTTGGGCTTTTCCTTCAATCATCTTGGACCTGGGTTCCATCTACATGGATGGCAGATTTTACCAGAATGAAACATGAGTATTCTTAGTGAGTGATACAATGGATAGGTACGTATCCTGGCAGTGTAGGTCACAGATTACTGTGAAATTGGGGGGCACCCCAGTAACTTGGGCCCTTAAAAAAATAGGATAGCTTGTTTCATTATTTGTCAAACTAAAATAAGACTTAAAATATTTCATCTTTGTATTAAACTTTTGGTGATGTAATATGGTTGGTAGAGTGATATGTATTTCATTTTCAAGGTCAGTACAAAAGAGTCACTCAATGTGGTTAATGCTTTGTTCCTGTCAGTCATTGCCAAATGCAAGATGCAGAGGAATGACCTTATTGAACCTGAAGAGGGTGGTGGCCAGAAAGAAGCCAACTGATAGGTAGACTTAATGAAGGGGACAATGCCGTCACGAGGAAGACAAGACCTATTTGACATTCCTACTGCGACGGGTCTATTTCAGATGTTTTATTCAACTAAGAATCTAGCAGGGGTGTCCAGCCTTTTGGCATCTCTATGCTGGAAGAAAAGAGTTGTCTTGGGCCACACATCAAATACATTGCAACACATGATCACAAAAAAGTCTCATGCTGTGTTAAGTAAATGGACGACTTTGTGTTGGGCCGCACTCATAGCCATTCTGGGCCACGTGTGGTCCGTGGGCAGCGGGTTGCACACCCCTAGGATCAGTTCTTTCCTTGGCTTATTTTATTTCTTGCAATCTTTCTCATGTCTGGAATTTAGATTCTTTTGAATACTGGGTAGAAAAAAGAAGATAAATGCAAGCCTCTGTGTGTGTGTGTGTGTGTGTGTGTGTGTTGAAGAGGGAGTACTTATTTTGAACAGTTAAGGGTAATATCTTCTAAGGATTAGAAAACTCGATTCTCAGGGCATGACTTGAAAATAATACATTTTTGAAGAACAGACAAGTTATATATTTGGAAGTTCTTTGGAGATCCATCACAATTCCTAAAGAAGCACTATGGCCATTATTGAAAATTTAAAAGCTGTAACACATCTAAAGACTGGAGGAGGGAGAAGGAAAGCTTCCGGGGTCACTCTTTCTATCTACAGAGGTAATGGTGAAAGCATTGGAAGGAACTGGAAAAGAAATAAATGGAGCAACGTAACTATGTTGCAGTTTTTGTTGGGAAGATACTCCGTCCATGCCTTTCAAGCTATCCGACCTCCCAGTACTTTCTTGTACGTGTCAGGCAAATGGATAGTGGGTTCTCTAGTCCCCAAGCCACACTGTGATCACCAGCAAATTATACAGTAAACTCATTTTTAATCAAACTACAGATGGGGTTCTTCTGTGTCACCTTTTTTCTGGTTGTTCATGTGATGTGACCTAATATGACTCTACTAAACTAAGCTGCAGACAATGTGAATTCCAGGAAATCGCCCCACCTGTCAGTCTATCTCCCCGCCACCCTGCCCCTGCCCGACACCATCACAGGAGATAATAAACAAGTATCATTTTGAGAGTCCACAAACTCTTCTAAAGAAATGTGATAGAAACGTATTATGTTTCCAAGAAGTCAGGGGCGATATTACTCACTGACACAGGCACCGTTCTTATCTAATACAGTGCCCGGCCCAACGAATGGGCTCAGTTATTCATTGTCGGGCGAGTGGACACGGTACCTGGTCTGTTGGTGCCAAAGAGAATAAGTGACAAGATCTACTCTCTTGGTCATGCTCTTTTATTTTGTAATCAGGTGAGTGAAATAAAAGACGAATGTGATATCAAATTGATTTGTCATTCAGGCTTGTAACCTAGAAGTTCCCGTGTCATAAAATGATGGTTAAGGTTGAATGTACATTATCTACATACACTGCTGGCTTGTCCCTGAAAACCGGTCCAGGGTTCCCGCACAGTAGAGGGAACAGGAGCTCAGCACCGCAGCTTTCCTGGACACACAATTCATCTCTTTTCACGTGGCATTTACCTTGAATAGTGATGAGTGTGTTACAAGTATCATAAATAATAAGTCACAACAGCCTGTTTTACTTTGGAATTGTAAACTTTAAAACTTAGAGGAGAAATGATGCAGTCATTTAGTGAATTGAGCTATGAAGTAACTTTCCTAGTAAAATTAAAATAAAATTTTAATCATGATGGTGACCTCTTCCTTTTTTCTCATATAGTTAGAACTGGAGAAAAAGTCAACTGATAAATTGGGGCATTTTGCTCTTGACAATCTGCTAGGTTGACTTTCTAAAGTATAGGGACAAGGTTCTACTCTTCTTTGAATTTCCAAGGTCTGACATAAAGTCTGGCCTTGCACCCTTGAAAGGGAAGTGGAACTAATAATAGTAGATTCTATGTTGATTAGAAGACCCTGCTGCATTTGGCCGAGCACCCACCCATGAAGACTTCTGTGGACAATTTGTGAGTGAAACTATTTTAGACTTCTCCTTCAAAGCCAACCCCAGATGTCTTCCTTTTCACTAATAAGATAGTACAGTGCCATATTGCTTTAGAAAAATGTTTGGGCCATTTCAATGGCAAGAATGTCACCAAAAATATCATGTTAAAAAATTCATCTTCCACAGGGGCAAGAAGACAAAGAGCTAATGACAGAGGCTTACATTTCAGTTTTGAATTGAATATACCTTGAAACTTGAGGTAATATATCCTTGGTTGACTAAGGTAATGTATAAAATAAAATACCTTTTACTGAATCTTAAAAAGTACAATATAAGCCAATGACAGGCAATCAGTTGTTATTCAAGAAGAGATAAAGACATAGTTAAAAGCCTTGATGTTGGTGAGATATGGGCTTTCTGGTGCTTTTGGGGACAGAATGGGTTGTTCTTAGGCATAGATGTTTAAGTTTTCAGGACGACTGTAAGTGTCATACAATGTCATTGAAGACATTATTAGGGGATGCTCTGTCCCTAGTCAGAGCAGCATATCCAAAGATCATTTTGGGGGGTTGATCTTTGCGCACCCCTCCAGATGAAGTGATACTCATTTTTTTTTTTTAATATATTTATTAATTATGCTATTACAGTTGTCCCATTCCCCCCCCCACTCCACTCCATCCTGCCCACCCCCCTCCCTCCCACGTTCCCCCCCCATAGTTCATGTTCATGGGTCATACTTATAAGTTCTTTGGCTTCTACATTTCCTACACTATTTTTACCCTCCCCCTGTCTATTTTCCACCTATCATCTATGCTATTTATTCTCTGTACCTTTACCCCCCTCTCCCCCTCCCACTCCCTTATTGACAACCCTCATGTTCTAGTTGTTTGCCTAGTTTGCTCTCGTTTTTGTTTTATGTGTGGTCGTTAATAACTGTGAGTTTGCTGTCATTTTTACTGTTCCTATTTTTGATCTTCTTTTTCTTAGGTAACTCCCTTTAACATTTCATATAATAAGGGCTTGGTGATGATGAGCCTCTTCAACTTGACCGTATCTGAGAAGCACTTTATCCTCCCTTCCATTCTAAATGATAGCTTTGCTGGATACAGTAATCTTGGATGTAGGTCCTTGCGTTTAATCTTGGGTAATGTAATTATGGTGTGCCTTGTTGTGTTCCTCCTTGGGTCCAGCTTCTTTGGGACTCTCTGAGCTTCCTGGACTTCCCGGAAGTCTATTTCTTTTGCCAGACTGGGGAAGTTCTCCATTATTTGTTCAAATAAGTTTTCAATTTTTTGTTCTTCCTCTTCTCCTTCTGGCACCCCTGTAATTCGGATGTTGGAACGTTTCAAGGTGTCCTGGAGGTTCCTAAGCCTCTCCTCATTTTTCCAAGTTCTTGTTTCTTCATTCTTTTCTGGTTGGATGTTTGTTTCTTCCTTCTGGTCCATACCATTGATTTGAGTCCCAGTTTCCTTCTCATCACTATTGGTTCCCTGTACATTTTCCTTTGTTTCTCTTAGCATAGGCTTCATTTTTTCATCTGTTTTTCGAATAGCTTCAACCAAGTCTGTGAGCATATTGATAACCAGTGCTTTGAACTGTGCATCCGATAGGTTGGCTATCTCTTTGTCGCTTAGTTGTATTTTTTCTGGAGCTTTGAAGTGTTCTGTCATTTGGGCCATTTTTTTTGTTTGTTTGTCTTGGCGCCTCTGTTACTTTAAGGGGCGGAGCCTTAGGTGTTCACCGGGGTGGGGTAATGCTGGTCACACCGCTGTGACGCTGTACGTGGGGGCGGGGCCGAGAGGGAGCAATGGCGCCCGCTTCACTCTCCTCCGGATTTCAGTCTTTCACTCTGCTACCCACAATCAAACTGGGCCCCTGTGGTGCTGGTTCCCGAGTAAGTGGGCCTGTGCACACTCTAGGCCCCTGTGGGTCTCTCCAACAACCTCTCCTGTGAGGCTGGGAGTCTCTCCTGCCGCCCCAACCCCCAGGGGCGCTTTCAATCAGAGGTTTGAGGCTTTATTTCCCTGAGCTGGGGCTCTGGGTTGCGCAGTGGTCTGCTTCTCTGCCCGCCGTTCGTCCGGTTTATCTGTGGGCGAATGTGGTGCCGCAAGGTGCTACCTGCCACTCTGCCTGCCCCACTCTCCGCCACTCTGAGTCCGGCCCTCTGGGTTTATCTGTGCAAATGTGGGACTGCAGGTTCTGCTAGTGCTTGGACTGCCTGCGCCATTTGTCCCACACTCCGCCAGTCTCAGTCCTGCCACAGCCACGCGAGTCCTCTCCACCCCAGTGCCGTCTCCGCCCCTCCTACCGGTCTGGATGAATGATTATTTTCTGTTTCCTTGGTGTTGGTCCCCCTTGCTGTTCGATTCTCTGTCAGTTCTGGTTGTGCGAGGAGGCGCAGTGTGTCTACCTACGCCGCCATTTTGGTTCTCTCCTGATACTCATTTTATACTTACTCACTACTCCCTTGTACTTGGATGCTTTAACTCCTACATGTGCCATTGACCAGGGGACCCAGTTTTGACCTTTCACTCGACCTTGAGAACCAGATACACCTTCCTGATGGACACCTTCCCCTGCATATTGCACGCAGTCCTTTCCGCCAGTTACCTAAGAGTGGCTCCTCTTTCAGCGTTCTCGTCTCTGCTGCTAATACCACTGTTCATCCAGTATCTCCAGACAAGAAACTGTGGGTTCTCCTAGACGGAGCTGCCACTGGCCCATGCAGGGCTCTGTGGAAGAGAGAGAGAGTGGCACATACTTCCTGCACCCACAGAACTTCATGATTAGAGTTCGATTTCCACTCCCCAGTTTGCCCACATCAACCCACGAAGCACATCGCTGCACATCTGACTCTTTCACGCCCCTCCTTACAGCGCTTCTACAGCTTCCCGTTCCTTAGAGAAGAACCTCTAAGTAGCTCAGCATGGCAGAGAAGGCCATTCCAGGTCTATCCGCCATGGAATGCAAGTCCCATCGTTTGCCCCTTCATAGTTCAGGCAGCACTAACTCATAGGGGTTCCCCCAACCCACTGACCCCACTGCGCTGCCAGAGGCGTGGCCTACTGCGGCCTTGGCCTTAAGTCAGCCCTTCCATGTTTTCTTGAACTTCTCTCTCTGTCTGTCACCATTCCTGGACTGCTAGATCTTTGAAGACAGCAGATCTATCTCATTTCTTCCTGTTTCTGATCCAATTTCTGGATCATAGCAGGGTTTCCGAAGTTTGAATCAGCATGATGAGGGAAGAAATTTGTCTTAATATCACTTTGGGTGACACCAAACTTTCATTGTAAATTTTTGTTTTAAATGGAACTGGCCACCTGGACAGTCGTTCTGCACGCCTTCCAATGTGAGTTTGTTTATTTTTTAAAATTTATCGTTGGCTACCATGTAAACACAGCCTCGGGATTATCTTGGGGAAGTTTCTAAATGTGAATCAGGGGATCTGACAGTAGTTGGACAATAGTGTTTATTTTGTGCCCACTCCAACATAATTCAATGACTGAACCCAAGGGACTCGCTTGTCACCTTATACACTCAGCTTACCTGAGCACTGTCCCAGGGTGCTCCTGGGTAAGGTACTGGACTTTTGTTAGCACCCATGTATCTTCTCCTTTGTTTCCCTCTTTCCCCTGTCCCCCCATTACCCAACATCCTGCAGCAGCTCCCACGGGCTCCGAGTCCCCAGAGCAGTTCCATTTGCCTGTCTCCCTTCCCCACGCTCTGACTGGAAACCCGCTCTTCTCCCACGGCACCATTTTTTACTGGCTGTCAGGAGGGAAGCAATCTCATTAAATTAATTCAATTAGTATATGAATAACTGTTATTTAACTTAATCTGTGGACTGTCTCAAGTGTACCTAAGTTTTCAAAGAGGACACTTCTTATATCAAAGTAATGAAGCTTGAGTGATGCATTGCATGTAGGGGGTAGTGCCTCTCGGTATTTTTTCTAACGATACCCAGTAATGCACACGCCTATTCCTTCTCCCACAAATCAGCCTTGCTGGATGTAAAAATACTCAGATTGATCCCTTCATACAGGAAGTGATAAGCTTCATAAATATTATTTAGTGGCAAATGTACTTAGCATTTTAACATCAACTTGGGTGTCAGCCATAAGAAAAAAACCTCAGCCTCTTTATGCATCGTTGAACTTAAAAGAAACGGGTTTTATTTCTTCTTCTTAAATTTTTTCCATTACAGCTTCCATTCAGTATTATTTTGTATTTCCGGTGTACACCACAGTGGTTGGACAGTCACGCACTTTACAAAGTGATCCCCCCAATATTTCCAGTACCCACTGGATACAGTTATTACAATATTACTGACTGTGTTCCCTATGCTGTACTCTACATCCCATGTCTATTTGTAACCACCAGTGTGTACCTCTTCCTCCCTTTACCTTTTTTACCCATCCCCCCAGGGCCCTCCCCTCTGGCAACCACCAGTCAAAGCAGGTTGGGATTCCGTCCTCCCTTTCTGTCTGCATGGCAATCTCACACTGTGAGAAAGCTCGGTTAGCAAAGAGGTCCTCTCTCTTTTCTCTAGTCCTCATGCATGCCATCGTGGTAAGGGGTGTTCGAAACTTACTTTTTGAAAGTGACAAACGTTTGTTGGGAATATGCTATTTTTATCATAAGATATAATCATGCTCGTTATCCTGAGACACGATTCCTACCCTCCCATAGTTTACTCCAAGTCCTCCTGCCTGGGTAGCTGCGATGTGCTGAATGTCACGTAGGAGGTGCAGACAGCCTCCCCAAACTCCCAGGAGAAGGTTGATTTTGTGTGGACAACACTGGAAAGATTTTGCAATTAGGAGGCATTTAAAGAATAGCTACAATCGCCAAAAGTAGAAATATTGGACAAGGGCGTTCCAGATAGAGGGAGGAGTCTGAGCCAAAGTACAGAGGCAGGAAGGGAGAGATTCCTCGTGGGCGGGGATGGGTGGGAGCCAGGGAAGAGGCCTACTCTACTACTTCAGGCTTTGACTGAGAAACATTCTCAGCACACAGCTGCTCCTTCCTTATCCTTGAGGAAAAGTAATGCAAGCTTGCTTCTTCTTGCTACTTAACATACTGATATATATAATTCAATTGTTTTCATTTTCAACTGGTTTGATTTTAGGGAGTATAAAAACTCCTTTTGCAATCAACTAATAGAAAAATTTAGGAAATTGTCTCACATTTAAATACTACATCTAATGCCTCATGTTGTCCAATGACGTTCAAACTTTCTGTAGTTCTAGGTTGTACCAGATGCTGATAATGAGTTTCAACAAGTGATTATTGAGAACCAACTGTATACTATTGCCGCCCGTGTTGGTGGTATGGGTAAGACACGGTCTCTGCCCTCATAGAGCTCGCATCCTCCTCAGGGAGAGAGACGTTAAATAAGTAAATAAACAAACCAGTAACTCATAGAGCGATAAATGTTCTGATCCTCTGCTGTGGCAACAAATAATATTAAGTTAATGGTAGCTTGAAAAAACAACATTTATTTCTTACCGTCAGACCTAGGGTCAGCTGCGGTGACTGTTCCATGCAGTGAGTGTTTCTGGTCTGTTCCATGTATCTGTCCTCTGGACCCAAGTTGAAGGGGATGTGGCTAGCTCAGTCAAACTCTGCTTATAGCGGGGTGAGGGCCTGAGGAGCACAAGAGGGCTGGGGAGATTTACCACGCCCCCTGCAGCTCATTCTCACTTCTGACCCCCTTTTAGTGGCCAAAGCAAGTCATGTGACCAAGACCCAGATCAATGAACTGGGGAGGTATATATCTCTCAAGTGACTGATGAAAATAATCCAATGGACCTCAACAAAGTAAACAAATACCGTAAATAAGAGTAAGGTCTTAGACAGTCATGTGATCCTAAAGGAAATCAGGCAATGAGATATATTGTCTGAGGAGAGGGCCGGAAGCTCTTTAGATAAAGTGGTTAGAAAAGAGTTGGCATTACAGGAGATCTGAATGCCGAGCACAGGCAAGTCAGGGAGAGAGCTGGAAAGGCAATCGAGGCATGGGAAACACAGGTGCGAAGGCTCTGTGGCGTAAGTGGGCGTGGCTGGCTGAAAGGGTGGGAACACAGCCAGTGTAGCTGGGGCTTGGCCAATGCTGGCGAGTGAAGAAGAGTTGAGCACGGCAGGTGGCAGCCAGATTCCACAGGCGCTGGCTGGCCAGGTCAGGAGCCTGGATTTCCATCTCAGGGTACTGTGAAACTGTTCGACTTTCAAGGCAGGGTAGTGACATACAAGTTTAATCTATATTTAAAACAATCTCTCCTGTTGCTCTGTGGATTAAGCACGTTGGGAGTGAGGGTGGGCAAGGGCGGAAGCAGGGAGATGAATTAGGGGAGTATTGGAGAAGCACAGGAGAGAGACGATGGTAGTTAGCAATAAGGTAATGGGAAGGAAATCTAATCTGAGACGTACTTTGGAAGTAGGATTGAAGTAGAATTCATTGATGTTTCTACTAGGAGAGAGTGTGGTTCTGAATAGTCTGAGCAAACGTTGAGGGAGGAAGGCGGGTGGACTTGGACTCAGAAGATGTTTCTTTAACTGGGTTTTGCTTCTTGGGGCTTGTTTGACTGAGGTCACCCTTTTCACTATTCACAGCCTTAGTGTCCATGATTTTTAAAAAAGATTTTCTCTTTTTATTTTTAGAGAGAAGGGAGGGGGAAAGAGAAGGAAGAAACATCAGTGTGTGGTTGTCTCTTGCGCACCCCCTACTGGGGACCTGGCCTGCAACCCGTGCCTTGACTGGGAATCGAACTGGCAACCCTTTGGTTCAAAGGCTGGCACTCAGTCCACCGAGCTACACCAACCAGGGTGTGTCCATGATTCTAATAAGCAAATAAATGAATAAATGACTGAATAATTTAATGGATAGGAAATGACACTTAAGTCATGTAATTTTTTAGAGGATTAAATATGAAAGCAATTCATATAAAATACAAATAGTTCACATGGGTAAGGTTTCTTTATTTTTTGCCTTAAGGTGGTCACTTATTGGCCTTCTCAAAAAGAATATTCTAGATATAGGCAGTTTCAGAGGTACATTCTGGAAGATGATATGGGGGTGGCAGTACTGGCTTAGTAATTCACCTACACCCTTACGTAAAATATCCACATTGTTTTTCCCAGTCTCCGGATGAGTTTAGTCTCTGGGAGCTGTTTCAGCAAGAAAGTTTTCTAAGCATGGATTGATGATACACATTCATGGGAGCCCCCTTGTCCTGGGCTGACCTGTGTGCTGCTGACGGGGATGAGGGATGGGGAGCCATACGCCTTATCAGTTAAATATACAATAGCCGTTTGGCTCGTAATGGACGATTAAGCCATCGTTTTAGTAAAAACACCTTAACATTGAATTGAGCTGTCAGGGATTTGCAGGTAATGTAGCAATTTTTTCAGACTGGGTCCTGGCATCTTCTGATACCATCACTGTTTTTTATATAATTAATGCAACTCCCGTTTGACTGGTGTTCTGAGAAAAGGGCTTCAAACTACTTCTCAAGTCCAGGATTGGGGGGAATAGGGACACTTTCCCATGTACCTGAATTTGTTTTTCTCCAGTATCCCCCCCTCCCCTGAACTGGTCTGCGCAGACCTCCTACTGCAGCTTCTTATGCTGAAAAGCACACGCAGTGCCCCCGAGTGAATGGAAACCTTTCTCTACGTGGTGTTTCTCACACAGACTCAGCTAAGGGCAGTTACGTCCACACCTTTGCAGTCTAGAAGCTGCACATCTAAGTGAGTCACCGTAACATAAATAATCGCAGCATATGCATGGATTAGTCAAGTTCCAGCACAGAAAACCATCAGTCAGTTGATTGAAGGGCCCAGTCACAGAGGGAGAGCAGCTTCCAGCAAGCAATTGAGGGATGACAAGGCACCCCGAAACTGGCAGCAGGAGGCCCATCCAAGTCTCTGCATCTGAAGAGAAATAGCCCGACTTAAGCCCAGCGAGAGTTGGAGCTTTGAAGGAGTCAATTAATATTAATTGTAGTCCTGGAGGGATGTAACTGGTTGAAATACAGTCCCAAGCATGGAGCGTAGGGGAAGAAACAGTGACTTCTCTCTCTCCCCAGCCTCTTCTTCTGATGCCACCACGTACACTAGGCCACCAAACAGCTCTGGTGACACGGGCCGTGAGCGATGGAGAAGGGAGGAGATGAGCTTGGAGTGAGTCGAAGGGACTAGATGGGTAAGAACTGCAGGTTTGTGCTTCTCAGCTGCACTATCGTGCTCTGGAAATGCTCCCAGTTACCTAAGGGTTTTAAGGTCACGACGGACAGCAACAGTATTGCAATGCTCGGTCTGAAGATCGGTGGGTCACAAGGAACAGTCCCTGCATGAAGGTTTGGCTGCAGCACCGAGCCTGTGCCGCGGGTTGGGAACTGCAGACTCTGGTCTGCCAGCGGAGAAGCAAGTCACCACGACTCCGGACTTTTGCTCCCTCCTCTGCTAGCTGAGACAGACTCTCTATTGTTCTAACCTGTGAGGATCATTGTAATCACTACTAAGTCACAGAGAGCATCCGGAATGGATACTTAGAAAAGGCAATTCCACAGCCCACAATTCATGTAATAATGAAAGCCATGTGTATGTAATTTTAGTTTTATCACCACCTGGGAGTATCCATAATATCACACTGAAAATATCAAGGTTAGTTGAAAGTTGCTGTAAACACAGATGCTTTTGTACAAACAGTCTACTATAGCTTTGTGATATGAAATTAAATGCAAATATTTACAACCAATGAAAACACGAAGCATGAGAGATTGCTGGGCTTCCAATATGGCTGCACTTTTATGCTTCTCTTTGAACAGATGCTTGCAAATAGGCCTCTGTGGGAGATCAAAGATACCATTAGCAGAGCCGTGAGCCACTGTCCATGGGGTCTGAGCACTCTAGCCAGAGTTGAGTCTTCCTCTCTGGCTCCTCGTGAACAAGGATTTATTTTCCTCCTAGGTGGCTCTTATCTCCTTTATATGCTCCTTTCCATATTCATCTTCCTTCTTCCTCTTTCAAATTCTACCTTTTTTTCTAATTCTCATGCACTGGCATCTGGTTGAGGCTGAGGGGTCCTTCAGGGCTGTCAAAGTTTAGTGAGAAAAAACAAGGGGGACCCCAGTGTTGCCTGTTAAGAGTGCAGTTGGCTTTAAGGGAGGGAAAGTGGCATGCCTGGTAGGTGTTCTTGTTTTCAGAGAGGTCGGGGATAACATAAATTATATGTTAACCACATGATATAATGATTCCAGCTTCGATGACCCTCCTTCCACTCCCCCAAAATACTTCCTCTTCTGTGGTACCTCAGTAGAGGGCACCCAAATGCATAACGTAGAATCGTAGGAGTCCCTGTCCCTAAACCATCACACCCAGGCACCTGCTACATCTGGCAGAAGTCTGTTGATTGCATTTTCTAAATATCTCCTGATGTATTTTTTATTTATTGGCTTGTTCATTCACTCAACAGGTATGAAGTGTCAGGCACTCCGACTGGACTCTGAAAATAAAGGTGATTAAATCTTGGTCTTTGTCTCACGGTGCTGATAACATAGCAAGAAACAAAAATAAATACACATGAAAATGCACATTCATAGATTGTTGTATTACAAGGTGCTATGTTAGAGAATAAGGGTGGGGGGGAGGATCCAACTGAAAAGATAATTAGTTAAGACCTCCCCAAGAAGGTGACATCAAAGAGAAAGCATGAAAAGTGAGAAGATCCAGTTTGCAATAATCTGTGCATAGGAGGGTGGCTGGTGTGGCGGTAGAGAGCTGTCTCCAGAAAGAACGTAATTTGAAGAATTGACTGGAGATCGATGTTGAAACACAGAGTGCTGTAGATTGCATGTTTGTGTCCCCCAAGATGCATATGTTGAAATAGTAACCCCCCCAACGTGATGGCATTTGGAGGTGGGGCCTCTAGGAGGAGATTAGTTCTTGATGGTGGTACCCTCATGCATGGGATTAGTGCCTGTACAGAAGACTCCCTGAAGAGCTCTCCAGTCCCTCCACCCCACGAGGACACAGAGAGAGAATCTGTGAGCTAGGGAGTGCGCTCTCACCAGACACCAGTTTTCTGACACCGTGATCTGAAACTTCCCATTTTCCAGAACTGTGAGAAATAACTCTGGGTTGTTCATTGCCACCCCCTGATTCCTGGTGTTCTGTGACAGCAGCCTGAAGGAGCTAAGACAGGAAGGCCCAGGAAGCAGGAGACAAAGGCAGCATTAGGAGCTCAAAGTTTATTTTCACCGTAGTGGGAAGGCATCGAGAATTGGGGAGTCACACGGTCAGTCCCACCTTTCACATAGAAACTTCTGGCTGTTCGGTAGAGAATGGATCTGAGGGCATTGAGAGTGGAGAGAGAGAAGCCGAGTCCAGTGACAACGCATGGTCCAGGAGAGAGGAAGGAACTAAATAGATAGGAACAAGGTGGACTCCGTGCCATGCCTCCAGGTGCCCCCTTCAGGACTGAAGCACTCATTGCCAGGGTTTGGGCTGCTAACCACTCAAGAGTTTGGTCCACCTCCAGGACTTGTTCTTTGCCGGACAGACAAGCCTCACTCAAGATCATGCCGCTGGGCTGTCCCACACCCTGTAAGTGGTCAATGAGGAGGAATAATAAGGCCCTTACCTTCAGTTGGGACAACTCCAAAGAACCATGCTTGCTCCAGAGGTCCCTGTGGAGGGGGGTGAGGACTCAGATGCAGATGGATTCCAGTTCGACCTCTCCTAACACCTTGCTGCCATTAATCCACACGGATACGCCGAATGATGTATCAATCAGCCTCTGTGTGGGGTACCAAGAAAGACTTTAGAAGAAGGCATTTAACATCTTGCTTCCTGCATCTTCCTCATTTTTGCCTGTAGGGTTTACAGAGAATGCTGGATCTAGTTGTTTTGGGTGCTGCTATACTGAAGTAACATAATACTATTAATGTTCATCTATTACTAAGTAACATGAAATTTCTAACTCAGCTATGATGATTACTGTATTTTAAAAATTACTTTCATTCGTCACATATGTAGAATGTCAGATAGATATATTTCTCCCTACAGTTTTATTTTGATGAATATTTATTTTCAATGTAAAGGTCTATTGTGTGTCTTTCTGTTATGGTTTTCATGGTGCCTTAAGGCATGCCTAACTCTTTGAAGCTACTTTATTTTATTTGGATGGTGGTCTTAGTTGTTGGCATTACTTCTCCCTCTGAATGACTTTGAGTGGGTGAGTGCAAGACACACAGAATCAATATGACCTTTTCCCCTCTCTGGATTTAGCATGATCTTGAACTTGACGATCTGAAAATGAAATTCTCTCCTTAATTTGATTCATTGGCTATTATTTTTGGAGAAATAGAACTTGTTCTGTTTCTTTGCCCCACAATTAATGAGATTATTTTTCTAATAAGAGCATATCCCCCAACTTTGCAACGCTTGTGCATTAGACTGGAAAGGTGTGTAAACTTGGGTGTTCTTAATAGCGTCTCATTCTGCCCACCTGCCATTTCACATGTGGACACACTGAGATGAATAGAATTGCTTCTAAAGTGACCCATGAGATCTACACTATTCTATGAGGTCAAGATAAAGCAAAAGCTATATGCAGATTTCTTAGACTTTTCACCCTGTATTAATGCATTTGTATGGATCCTTTCATGCATCTCTGTTTTTTCAATGGCTGCTCAGTACTTGATTTTGAAATTATTCTTTCTTTCATTACTTCAAAAACGTCCATTTTGTACATGAAATCATCTTTAAGGCTGTTTTGTTCTTTCTTTGTTTAACTTAGTGATTATATCTGTATATAAATTATCTCAAGATGAACATTCAGGAACAAATTCCTCTCATCTTGTGGGTAGGTTCAGTAAAAGTCTACATATTTCTGAACTCATAATGCAACTTTTCTAATACACCATTACAGATCAACAGCAGTTATTCAGGTCTGGAATATGAGGACTATGGTGGGAAGAAGGGGAGTGCCACTCAGGAGCAGGTAGGAAGGATGTGAATAAAACAACTAGCAGTGGAATGAGTTTTGATGTGTTTACCATGAGTGAGCAATAGTGGAACCCAGGATTATTCCTATCACTCGTGTGTGTGGTGCTTCTTTGGGCTGAAAAGTACATTCTGGTGTGTGGGCTTCACGAGCATCCCAGGCTTGAGCTCCTGTCATAACACCTGACACAGCTGAGTCCTGCCGTGAGCCTCTCTGCACCTGCCATGTGTGCATCACCGATGAGAGCCAGGCTGGCACTGCCTTTGAATTCCCACTCACTGGTTCCGCTTGGGAGGGGAGGTGGTATTCACAGAGACAACGACAGTGAGTGGTGCTGGAAGGAAGTGGGGGTTCAAAGGTGCTATTGTCCTCTGTCTTGACTGAGCGTGAATGACAAGGGCAGGTTCAGCATGCGGTTGCCTGGGTTTCCTCATCCATGAGCGAGCTGGCATGCACTCCCAGCAAGGAACAGGGCTGCTTCTGCGGGCCCTGCCCTGCCACTCTGTCAGCAGCCGCACCAATTAGCGTCAATTTTAATGATGGCTCTTGAGACCCACAGGGGACCTGTGTTGTGGCTACTGAAATAGAAGTTGGATGTTCTATTCAAACAATATGAAATATGAACTCTTTTCTTGGGTCTGCAGAAGTGGAGGGAGAGGGAGTCATTTGACTGCTATAAAACGTATCTTTATCTAGGTGTGGTTAATACGAGCTCTTTGGGGCAGAGTTCCGGGACTGTAGAAGTCTGTGGTGTGAATCTGCATGTGAGAGAAGAGGACCCCTGAGCAAATTCTCTTCCTTTCCTGGCCCACAAGCCGGCAAAGGCCTCAGCCACCTTTCCCCGGATCAGAGCTGGGTTGCGCTGAGCCGTGCTCTCCTTTTTAGGCGGATTACTTGCCTTTTCAAATCTCCTGGGCAGAGCCTACACACAGTCTCTAGTCACTGGAAAAGAGGGTTAGGGTTTGCGTTGTGAACACATCGCCTTAGAACATAATCCGAAATTTCCCAGTCAGCTGATGTGTTCTCAATATGGTCTCATCTCTTCGGTGAGGAGAGGCTTGCTCTGGACACGTTTCTTTCATGCTGGCCTTCCTTTAATTGTCCTCCTGTTTAGGGAGGAAATTGAACTGGCTAGTGGCAAAAGCAGAGCACTACCTCGACCCAGTACAATTTTCACGTCAATGCGGATAATCTGGTCGCTTACACAGGAAAACACTTCAGGGGCAGAGGCCCGCCAGTGGGTGGTGAGAAGCGGTGCGGGCCAGGAAACTCGTCCCCCTTGCAAGTCCAGCCGACGTGGAAAATTGACGAGGCACGTACAGACCCTCGAGTTTTTCTCCTAGCCTAAGATATGTTTGAGATCGTTAGTTTTTGTTGGAAGGCACAGGAGAGCTACCGCTTTCTTGTCTGGCAAATTTGGGGTGCTCCCTCACCACACGCATCTCCCTGTTTATACGAATATGTTACACTGTCAACCACTCAGGAGGCTCTTCCATTGCAGAAGCAGGATGGATGGTTTTTGAAGTCTGGAGACTGAGTCCATACAGAGGGGAAAAGGAGTCTGGTACCATTTCCGTGTTCTCACATGACGAGCAGTGTAATTCGGGTCTTAGGATGGAATTTTTAGACTTGAACTAAGAAACTTAAAAAAAAGAAACCCTACCCAAGCTTTCTTTAGATAGAAACATGAAGTAGGTATTTACCAACGATTTACAGCAAATACCCGAAGCTGTGACGAAGAACCGTGTAAGGTTACATTTGATTGTGTGGTGACTTCTGATTAAATGCTGTACGCTGGGCGTGTTACCTTGCTGGATGCTGCATATTCTCATGTTCCTGTGAAAGTTTTTGAGTCTTGTTCTGGGGTGCAACAGAGTCACTGTTTGGAAACAGTTTGGTCCTTTTGGGGCATCGTGGACCCTGAGCAGTCTTCGGTCAAAGGGGCCTTTCACCCTGCCGATGAGGCTCTGCCCTTCAGAGGGCGCAATGACTGAGCGTTTTCCACTCCGCAGCACGAACTACTCTTGTCCTTCGTGAGCTCCAGGGTAATTCCTCCCTCTGCCTTTGGTGCTTTCTTCACACACACACACACTGAGCAATCGTCAGGGGGTGACTGGAGAGGAGTCTCCTGCTGGTCTCTGGGGTCCTCTCCCTGCAGCCTCCTCCTCTCCTGTCCTGCCTGGAAAACTGTGATTACCTTGGTTTCTCAACTCTGTCTCCTTCGCTTAGCAGCACTGTTGGGCTCCTTCTGGGTTTTCCTCTTTACAGATGAAAAATTTTGCAGGCATTTTGCTTCCCCTCTCTCAGAGATCCCTACCTCATGTCCAAATACCTTGAAATTTTCATATATTCCCCGCTGTGTGATCATCGTTTTAGGCATGTGGATATTGAGCTCATTGCTCTATCTTAGCCAGACTGCAGAAGTCCCTGAATATTTTCTATCCCACCCGGCTTGGCTTATTTAATTTCGTGTCAAGATTGTGAAGAGTCTAAGATTTTACCCTGTTTGCAAACTAGCAAGTCAGCCTGCCACAGTTTTAGCGTGCTGGCAGCAGAGATGAGACTGGTGGATCAGAGACAAAGGACTTCCCTCTCATGGCACAGCGAGAAGCTTGAGCTTCATGTTCTTGTTAGTGCCCCTTGTCCTTTTACTCCTGCGGAGTGAGGGGGAGCGGCCCAGAGAAATGGTGTGCAAATAGTGGGTCAGTGTCACAGCTGAGGGAGGAATCCTGAGCCCCCATCTTAAAAAGCAGATACTAGTCAGTTTACCAAAACTTATTTTGAGAGAAAGACTTTTAAAAAAATTATTCTTATCCCTAAACAATCTTCCCTCTGTCCTAGAAGAAGACAGTGTTTTTATCTTCTAAGAATGTTTTCCAGACAATCATTCTTGGGAAGATAGTACAGATGTGACATGTTGAATTTTTGGAGAATAACTCCTCAGCATTGAGCTTTGCCAAGTGACCTGGTTTGGGGCTTTTGGTTCTGTGCTTAACTTAACTATTTTTTAAGGTGATGAGGGACGCAGGACCTCTATGCAGGGTGACTTAGTAAGGGCCAGACTCGGTCTGACAAGGGAGTGCATTCAGGACATACGCACGGAGTATTTAGCATTTACAAAATTTATACAAATAGGATTCATAATCAATTTTAGAAAGTACTCAAATTTAGAAAGTACTGAAGTTACTTGGGAGGTTACTAAGCATTTCTGGAGTTGATCTGTGACCTAAAGTTTAACACGGGCTTACATTCACAGTGTAGATTCACTGCCGACCACTGAACTTCTTCTCTGAGGTGCAGTGGTATTTTTGAGCATGTAACATGATCATTTCCAACTTAAACTTTATGTCTTGCCATCGAGCTACTTGTTTGCTAAGCTAGAAAGGTAGGGCTGTGAGAGACAGGGCTGCTTTCGGTGCGGTGAGGATCTTGTGTTTTCTTTGGAGAATTTCTCGGGCTTTGGTAATACTTCATGTGTCGTGACTGAAAGAAGCGATTCTGATTATGTGGAACAGAAAGTAAATACACCTCGATTAGACTTGCCTACAGAAACAGAGCTGATAGCACTGACTTTATTATTTGTCCAAGTCCTAGAGGGAACCAGAACTATTAGGCAAAACTGTCTTGACGGTGTCATAAGCAAGTCAAAGAAGCCACTCGAAGGCTTAGTTGGCTCCTAAAACAATGTAAACACATGCCGTTCTCTCAGGAGGCAGCTTTTAGGGGTATGCCGGCCGGGCTCATGACAGATGTAGAGGCATTGTGTCCCTTGTGTGGCTTCATGTTAGCACACGATGGGCAGGGCACATCATGGTACACGGAGTCAAGGGTAAGTTCGTGTCTGTATGAGCCCTAGATCTTTTTGGGGATGGCATGGGAGAGTCTGTAAGTCTATATGGGCCAGGGGCTCTTACCTCCATATGCAGATACAAGGGGGTGCTTCGGGAAGCCAGTGGGTCTGTGTAATATTTGGTGTAGACGGATGTGTGTGTTAACTTTCACCAGATTCTTGAAGGCTATAAATCAAGATTTTGGAGTTTCACAGCCCAGGTTTACTAAGGAATAACTCAGAGACATTTAACTGGGTGTTGTTACATACTTTCAAAGTTATTTTGAGTGAAAATGGTACCCTGGAATGTTAATTACCCTACCTGGGGTGAGGGTAATTAAATGTAGGGGGGCTCCACCTGCAGGGCTCCCCGGCCGCCAGGGATGAGAATAAGTCTACCAAGACATGATCTGCTTGGGGAGGAAAGGTGGCCGATCTCTCAGAGAAGGGCCAAGAGCCTGTTCCTCAATGGGCTTTTACTGGGTTCATTTTGCACAGGAATACAGGTAAAGCTCATCAGTCATTGTCAGGCAGTAAGGATCAAATAATAGATAACAAACAAAGAACTCTGAGGGCTTATTCTGAGTCAGGGTCAGTTAGCTAAAGGGCTATAAGACTTTGGGAAACAAACTCATTTCGGGCTTGGACCCTTATTTAAACTGAGGGTATAAACAAAGCAGGTTTCATAGGGTTTTATGTATTCTTTCTTAGGCCTGATGGCCCCGGGGAATCTGCCCTTTCCAGCACAGGACTGCACCGCCCTCTGTCATTGTTTCAGGCTTAAATCAGGCAGGGGAAGCAAGGCAGCCACGAGATTAGGAGACTTCTTGCAGACAGAATGAGGACTCAGGCTATGTTAAAGCTGAGGAGTGAGGGTCCATCACCCCCTTTTTCTATAGCCCCCCAAGTCCTTCCCTGTGGGCCTCTTAGTGACCATGCCTGTCTTAGGTCGTCCCTCCCTTGAGGAATCTTACCCATCATTGGCTAACTGGTCAGGCTCAGGGCCAAGTAGGGTGAAGTAAAGTGGGCAGAGGTGGCACCCCTGCCTGGGAGATAAGCTTTGTCTCCTTAATGGCTTATGGTCCCAACTCTGACTCAGCCTTAGCCATGGGGTCTTACAGCTTCTGAAACCAGGCAGGGCAGTTCTCAACAATTAAAAAAAGAAAAAAACCTATAGTTAATCTGAGAACAAAAAAATATTTTTTGTACTTTTTTTGGGGTGGGGGCTGGGTAATTATCTGGCAACCAGTAAGGAGCTCAGGGTGGGGATTTTTAATTTGAGGTGGCCAGCTACGGTATTAAAGAAAACAATTTTAGTTGTTGACGAATTCCCCAGAAAACCTTGAGTGCACTGCTGAGGTGTACACAGGGCAGCCTGTCTCTCTTCCCACAGCCATCCATCAGCACCCCCACCACACACAGGCTGGTTCAGCCTCATTTCCCTCAGAATTTCTCACAAGTCAAGTGAACAAAATGCCAAGGGAAGGTCACGTGGCTGAAAAAGCACACAGAGTCTTTCCTGGGTGATGGGCTCTAATCTTTGCCAAACTATTACATTAAATTAGTTCTACTTTTATTTCAGGATAGGGATCACTTTATCACTTCGAAATTACGGACAAGGAGTTTGAGACACATTTCAAACTCTGTGAGCTCAGAAACAATTGAATTATCATTTCCTTAAACTGCATTTTACACAAGAAGCATTATTTAAGGACACATGTTTTATTATCAGTCAGTCTCATATTATTAGGAAAATAAGATGAAGCAATTTCACATTATCAGGAAAATTGCCAAGCACGATGAAAGACTATTTAATGATTGATTGACCTATCAGGATTCTTTTTCTCAACATTCAGGAACTTATGCCCTGGAAGTCGATTCCAGACTATCTTAACTTGTTTAAACTGTTTTAAGACATTCTTGGCAACACCCATTTGGAGAGAGGGAAGGGTATAAAAATGTATTTTGTAAGTATGAAAATTGTCTTTTTAATTAGCATCAGTCTGGTTTATACCTTAGGCTTCTTTGTAGCATCCTGCCTCAGGACAGCGGAACATGCTCTTCTGTCTGCCTGGAAGTCTCTTTCCCTGGGTCTTTACATTCAGGTCGTTGCACTTTTTCCTCAAAGATACTTTCTCTGGTCACCCTAGAAAATAGGAATCTAAGTTATCTTAAGTTTCATAACATGTAAAGTATTACATTTGTCTCTCTATTCGGCTTTATTTTTCCTTCAGAGCACTTATTCCTTATATTCCGTATCTGTTATTTTCATCCATGTTCTCCAAGAATGGAAGGAAACTCCGTGAGGGCAGCTTCCCTGTTGAATTTCTTGCTTCTAGAATGATGCCCAGAACAGCAAAGCTCTCCACTGAGTGTGCATGGGAAGAATGGACATACAGATCTTTATCTAAATATTTTTAAATAGTGGCTTTAGATGGATTGTGCAGTTGTCTTTCATCTGTCTAACTGGCCACTTCTAAATTTATTCAATAGTTTCAGTTTTCAACTTTCGGTGTTTAAGTTGTCTATTTTATTATTTTGCACAGAGATGTGGCATCCTGAGATTACAGATCAAAGATCTAAATTATCCATTTATCCTTTTATCTCACATTATTCCAAAATCAAGATGAAATCTACACAAAGAGTAATTGCAGTAATAAAGAAGAAATTCAGATGCACACAAAATAGGAGGAAAACGATGGTGAGAGTGTCTAAACATGAAAGTTAATGTAATTGTTTGTTATTTCCTTTTTTTTTTTTTTTTTGATTCCAGAAACTCAGCAGCTAAATTTGGGATTCAAGATTAATCAACTCAACTCAGGTGCTTAAAACCTACATTCCACCTGTATCCTTGAGATGGTCTGTTTCATTTTTATTCTTAAATATCACATTTTACATTCTGTGATAATCTTTAAATTACTTCAGGAGACATACTTAATATGCACACGGCACAGAGTCTATTAAAAATAAATTGTGAGCTTCATTTTAGAAGAGCTGTACATGTAACTCTATATTACATATTTTAATATTCCTGGTGGTAAACTATACATCAAGTTATGATCATTTCAATGGAGAAAATAAACCAATATTCTTACAATATAGAGTCAAAATCATTTTACAGGTATTTTTAACCTAAGAATCTCTAATTTGAAGAGTTTTTTTTTCTTTTTTTTTTTTAATCATCACCCTTTGTCCTTCTTTTTGATGAAATGGGCTAAAGGTTAAAAAAAATAATTGAGGAAGCAGTTAAAAATGACTTAGTTGCACTGATCCAAATGGCCTTAGCCTGCTATCAAGGTTTGCTACTGAAATTTTTTCTATTACCTGTCATCATGAAGAGCGGAAGTGCAGTCTCTATAAATTACATTGCAGAGCAATTGTGGTAGAAAAATGGCAGCTGTTATTTTATCAAATTACTTTTTATCTACAAGACTGCTCTCCTTGCTGCCATGCTATGGTAAATTAGGTGGTAATGTTTGAAAAGGGGCATTGTTTTAATCTCTACTTTTACTGCTGACAAAATAACTTTGTCTTTTAAGTAAATCCCATAACACCCCATCGAGTCCTCTGTGCTCTGGGCCACTGCACTTGTTTGGTGTTAATACATTCTCACGATTAAAATAAACTTAAAGAAATGTTTCATTTAATTAGTATTATGGGACTATGAGTTAGCCAAGAAGTGTTATTAGCTTGAAGAATAGTTAATTTGATGGAAAGTAACTAAATCCCTTGATATTCCATCTTCCAACTGAACTTTCTTCGTTGAGCTAAAATTGTAACCTCTGGCACAGACTTCTATGTTTCAGTGCTTTTATAAATACAAGGTCTGTCTGTAAAAAGTCCAACCATTATTGATATAATGAGAATGGTTTGTGTGACATCATTGTAACCTGGCAGCCAAAGAGCGTGGACTAGAATGCGGATGCATGAACAATGACGACTTCACTGTACTAGTCAGTGGGGGTGGTAGACGCCACTGAGTGAACACATTTACTATGTGGCTGTTGCATTCACAATGACTGAGTGAGTAGAGTACTGAATCTGCATCATATTTTGCACTAAGCTTGAACATTCCTCCATGAAAACTATTCAGATGATTCAGAAGGCCACAGCTATGGGCAACTGGTGATTGGCAGCTTCATCATGTCAGCATGCCTGCTCACGCATCATGTCTCATGCAGGGATTTTTGCAAAACATCAAATCACCCAGGTGACTCAGCCCCCCTACAGCCCAGATTTGGTGGCCTGTGACTTCTGGCTTTTCCCAAAACTGAAATCACCTTTGAAAGGGAAGAGATTTCAGACTGTTGATGAGATTCAGGAAAATAAGATGAGGCAGCTAATGGTGATTGGCAGAATGGTGTGAGGTTCCCAGGAGCCTCCTTTGAAGGGAACTGAGGCATCATTGTCCTCTGTACAATGTTTCTTATTATCTTGTGTCTTCTTCAATAAATGTCTCTATTTTTCATAGTACACAGCTGGGCACTTTCTGAACAGACCTGGTATTTATTTGGCTATAGATGGGGGTGTGGTTTGGGTGGGGAAGAAACCCTAATACTTGTTCAGGGTGTATGATGTGTTAGATGTTTTTTTAACTTGTTCAATAATTAAAATTCAGTACATTGTACAATAGATATTCAGTATCTATAGGTATTATTATACACATTTTTTATAGAAAAACATACCTTCACTACATCATACAGCTTCAAATAAGTTGACTCAAGACTTGTCCGAATCTGAAGCTGTATATTTATACTACCCCATATTGTTCAAACACATGTTATATGTAAGGAAAAGGCACAGACAACTGTGCTTATTTAGTATGAAGACAAGAGGAATGGACATGTTTTCAAGAAGGTGTCATGTTTAGGAGGTGAGGTCATACATGGAAATTGCCCTGAAATGGGAGTTTAGGAGCTTAAGCCCTTTTTTTGGCACTGAAAAACTATTTGGATATATGAATAATTTAACTAAAAAGAGATGCCATTTCTCCTCTGTAAAAATAAGGAGTTGATTTTAGTATTTCTCTTCTATGCCAGAATTACTTTGATTTTGTGATGTTGAAAGATTATTATTGCTTTAACTGTACTTCAGATGAATAAAGAAAGTGAATTGGAATGAATGTATGAAACAGACAAAGGGAACTCTTGTGTCTTAAAGGCAGGGTTGTAACTGGAGGCCATGGAAACACCTTCTTTAGGAGATTTTTAAAAATTTGAAGGACCCACCTTATTGGAGTGCATTGAGAGTGGAAAAATCACATATCAAGAACTTGTCACTCATTCACCAAACACACTTCTGAGTCCTTTCTGTGTGCAAAGCACTACAGAAATGTATAATACATAACAACTACCTTCAAGGAGACTCTGATCCAGTGGGGGAGATAGACATGTAAACACTAACAGAATATAATATTTGTACAGTAATGGGTCTAACCCTATCGAAGGGGTCAATGCATCAATTTAGAACCCCACCATTACTTCAGAATAGTTCTTTCTGCTTACTTGCTTAAAGCACCCAAAAGGCATTATATAATCTAAAATATATTTTAAATAGTTTCTTTATCTCTCACCCATTTTATTCAGAGTCCCCACACTGTGCTTGTCACTTTTGTGAGTTGCTTCAAATCACACCCCTACCCAACTTGTGTCCTTTCCATTCTTTTCTCCCCACTCTCTATGTCTTGAATTTGTAAAATCCAGAAGAAGCAGTCTGGCAAGAGAAAATCAATCTCTGAGGACAGATAAGGGAAAGACAGCAAGCTGACAAAGTCAGAGCGACCCTACAATAAACTGTGATAGTTACAGTGTGGTTTTTCTGGCTTACTTCCCCTTCCCTTCTTTTCTCTGGCACAGAACTTCTTCTTGTGGAAAATACGTATTGGGTGGTTTGCGGAGCTTACACTATCCCCAACTAGCCACAGAAATAGAGGGGTTCAGACCTAGCCATCAGACTCCCTCCTTCTTCTGGCCAAAATGATGGGTTCAAGGACATGCAGATGTCCAAAGCTGGGTCAACCAGAGTGCCCCCAGGAGGCTGAATCTATGGCCCCTTTCTTCCTTCATGTATCACAAGCTGAGGGGATGACAGTGTGGACTTGCCGGCATTCACTTCCCTGCATTCCTATGGTTGGATGCAGCAGGCTGCCTGCACAATGAAGCTGACTGCAGAGGAGAGCAGATGTGGAAAAGGGGGTCTAGCAGCATCTGAGGCTGATGCACCCCTGAATTTTTCAGAGCTAATCAATCCAGCATGGCTGGAACAGTGATAATGGCTGAGAGATTGCAAGTGAGGATAGAGGCGGGCAGTGTCAGCTCATGAAGCTTTGCCATGATCTGACTCTGCCATGGTGAGGAGGATTTTGTTCTACACGTGATCAGAAGCCATTGGAGCATTTGGACCTGGGAGTGGGATGATCCAGTTTATGCTTCAAAAAGCTCACTGCGATTTTGTTCCTTTTGTTAGTTTATGATAAAGTGAGCTTACAGGTGACTTTGGCTTGGTTGGTCAGAGAAGATTTAATCACCGTACCAGCCCTGTGATCTGAAGGACAGGAAGAAGTGGCTCAGCCATCAAGTACTCACCGTGTTGTGCATAGTCATTAGTGAGCGTTGAAGTATGGAGGGGAGAGAAGTGTGTCTTGTCTGAAGATCCGGAGAATGTTCGTGTGGGCTGCAACCCAGAGTACGCAGTTGGGACTGTGAAAGAGGGGGCTGGAAAAGCAGAGTGGTGAGGAGGAGTTTAGATTGTATCCTAAAGACAATGGGATGTTTTGGATGACTTTAGGTAGGGGCACATCAGAGCAGGTCTGTATTTTGAATGGTTTCCTGAGGGTGTGGGAGAGGAATTGGAGGTAGCAGACTAGGCAGGAGGGCGCAGAAGGAACCCAAGCAGAGGGGTGGTGGTCTGAATTATGGCCAGGAATCGTCTGAACCCTTCTGGGAGCTGTCCTCTGCTCATTTTGGACAACTGTGATTGTTGCCTAGGCCTTGCTTATCCAGAGTCAACCTTGGAACTTCCACCAATTTATCTTAGATCTTTTTTTTTTTGTCACATAGGACAAATTTAATTCAGTTTCCACTTGGCAGTCCTTCAGAGTTTTCAAGGCAAGATCAGTGTCTTCCTTTCCATATTTCTTTCCATCATGTGGGAGTCTTTTCTTACGGGTAAGTGTCCCAAATTTCTTCAAATCATGTGATTTGAATGTGCCCTCTGTGACATAACTTTTTCCCTTCTCAATATTCTGTTCACTTTTATCTTGATTGATCTTGTTGATTGGTGACCAGCTCAGAGCGTGCCACCTACTTTTACCGACATAGAGGAGTGAGCAATTATTTCTTCCGTCTTTCCGATTATTGTAGCTTACAAATAATAACTGATATTCCCAAGGACTTTTCCAGTTCTTGTACAATACCACCGAGTCTGCAGTCAACTCAAATCCTAAATTGTTTTTCAGTCATGTTCCCATTAAGCCATATCCCTTCCTTTCCTATGTTTGATTTCCTAATTTCAAATTATTATGTTTGGTCTATTTTTACATGCATTTGTGAATCTCATTCTGGCACCGAGCATATCAACCCTTGCTCCCAGTTTCCTGACATCTACAGTAGTGCCCATGGCAGAACTGTTTTTTCAGCTGTTTGATAGCTCCCTAGTATTATTTTTAATTTAATTTATTGGGGTGACATTGGTGTGCAAAACCATACAGGTTCCAAGTGTACAAGTCAATAAACCACCATCTACACACAGCATCATCACCCCGAGCAAAGTCTCTTTCGGTCCCCATGTCCCCCCCTTTGCCCACCTCCACCTGCCCCCACCCCCTTTCCCTCTTGCTATCACCACACTGTTGTCCATACCTATGTGTTAGGTATACATGTGCTTTTGGTTAATCCCTTCACTTCTTTTATCCAGTCCCCTTCCCTACCCCTTACAGCTGCCAGTCTGTTCCAGGCATCCCTGCCTCTGTTTCTATTTTGTTCATCAGCTTATTTTCTCATTAGATTCCACACGGAAGTGAGATCACATGGTGTTTAGATCTTCTGCCTGGCTAAGGCTACCAAGGAAAGTCTCATCAGTGTCTGCTTTTTCTGCAACCCTCCTGTCGCCTCCTGCACCCTCCCCTTAAAATAAAAGCCTCTGCATCGTAGGCCACATATTCTACATCCCATGTGTATATGTGCTGATGAGTTTAATTAAGGAAACATGTCTCAGGTAATGTTTTAGCTTGTTAACATGCGTTTTTCCTTCATAAGATTTTTAGGAGGGTCAATTATTAGTGCTATAAGAATTTATATTGTGGAAAGGCTGTTGGAAAGTAGACTTTTAAAAAGGAGAGACTCTGGTACATGTTTAAGTTACCGTCACACTTTCGTGTGGTCCTGGGACCTTACTGTATGTGTTCTTTCTCAGACTGGGGGCTGGATTCATCCATTTATTCAGACATTTGGTAAATGTGTGAGTGTCTGATACTGGTTATCTATAAATAACAAAGACCCCTCCTCATGAAGTTCGCATTCCAGTGGATGAGACAGAATATGTGTAGATAAATGTTATATCAGGGAGTAATATATGCAATGGTTGGAAAAAACCACTACCACCACCACTGACACAGTTAGGGAGGAAAGAGTTCTGCAGGCCAGTCTCCCTTCTGTATGGGGTAGTCAGGGAAGGCTTCTATATAGAAGATGGAGTGACAAGCTACACAGATATCCAAGAAAGAGTTTTGGGGCGTAAATAGCAACATGTGCAAAGGAGCTGAGCTTGGAGCACGCTTGGTGTGTTCAAAGCTGCTGTAACCGGAGTTGAAAAGAAGTCGGCAAAGGGGAGAAGAAAAGGAGATGGGCCGAACAGGCCCTGCGGGGGTGGGATGGGGGGTCCTGTAAGTCTGTGGTTGTCAATCCCCATCCGCCGGAGCGCTCATTAAAACAGATTTCTGGGCTCTGCTCCCGGAGTCCAAGATTCAGCAGGTCTGGGGTGGGTCTAAGTGTTTGCGTTGCCAACAAACTCTCAGAGGATGTTGATGCTGTGTTGTAGGGTGTTGTAGGTCATGGTAAACGCTTGGGCTTTTGTTGACCAATATGAGGACCAACAGATGAGAAAGAGTAGAGGAGAGACATAACATTTGGAAAGCATGAGTGTGGCTGTGGGTAACAAATAGGTATAGGGGGTCAGGGTGGAAGTCGGGTGTCCAAAAAGGAGGCCTTTGGAATCATCAGATTAGGAAAGGTGGTAACTTTGTCCAGGGTGTTAGCCATAAGAACGGAGAAAAGCGATTGGATTAAGGAAAACCCACTTCCTATTTTCCAGGGCTTGGAGACTATAAGCAAACAACGGCACGGAGATGTGGTCTTTGTTCTGTTGTGTCAGGGACTGGCCCATATCCAGTCCCTGCTGTGTGATTCAGGTTGAAGCCTTTAACCTAGTGTATATTTTGCATGCACTAGTACACATGAATGCAAGGTGTTAGAGTAACTGACGCCTGTGACAGGTTGCAAGTGTGTACCTTTACAATGCCAGGCATATGTTCTAGATTTATTTTTGTTTCACCTTTGTTTTATTGATCTAAAGTATGTCATATTATGAGACTATTACTGGCAACTTCGGATTTCACTAAATCACTCATAATAGAAGACACTGACAAAGAGTAGTTATGCTCGCTGCCTTTTACAGGATTCCTAGGAGATGTCATTATGATTATATCTTTTTGTTAAATGGGATTTATAAAAACTGCTAAACATTTATAGAGATGACAGCTCCCTCGCATTTGAGACTTACCTTTTAGCTCCATGCCTTCGAATCCTGGCGCTTTTGCTCCACAGAAACTCGTTTCTATAATGCACTGTGGTCTCAGCTTTCATTTTTTTTTTTTTTACTCCAATGTCCTGGTGAGACAATGTCAGCTTGTTTTGTGGCAATTCATCTGCACATTGAGTGACAGCTTTTGCTCTCTCTGAGTGGTATGACGGGGTGAAAGGTCACTCTGTCTGGCTGTGCTGCCAACTGAAATGCTTAGTGTGTTTTCAAACCATGGGTCATTAGAGATGAAGGAGCTTCATAAATCACCTTGTCTCTTCTTTCATCTTACAGATGTGGAAAATGAGACTAGAATAGCTAAGAAAACAGTCCTTTTTTTTTTTTTAAACCCTTATTAGAGATGAGACGGTGTATGTTTAAAAAGCCATCATCATCTGGGGTTGAAGAGTGAACACCTTAGCAAGAAGTCTTGTCAAAATGTGATGGCAGTCATTCCGGGGTCAGGGTCACGGTGCTAAAATGAGGATTGTGGAATTAGCTTCAGAGCAGCAGCGCGAGGGGCAGCCGAGTGATGTGTGTGTCTCTCACACGTGGACTCGCGTCCCTCTCAACCCGGACCACAGGCCTGGTAAAGAGAGCAGGAAGCTGCTCCTTGCTTCCTCTCAGAGGACACATCATTGTTTTAGATACTCAGAATTATTTTTAAGGACTCTACTATTCATAGCAGTTAGTAAAACTCGAGGAGATGAAAAGCCAGATCAGTAACCAATTGACACGAGGGGGCAAGTAGTGTATACCGATGTATCCCTCTAGTGGGCATTGGCCTTGAGTTCACACCACGCCTTAAAGCAGTTCATACATGCCCTCTTTTTAGTCACCAGTCCAGCACGGATGGCATTTTCTCAGGTATCTCTAAGCTGTAAGAGGCAGCTAGCCGCCTCGCAGGAAATCCAGGCTCTGTTCCTAGAACAGGTGAAAATTGACTCTGGGAGGGAAAACAGTAGATATTTGTGACAAAGGGGGAGAGAGGAGGGCAAAGGCACAGAACCTGACAATTGTGTAGTAGAGTGAAAGGGGCGGGTCTCGGATGAGTCTCCCGGGTGTTTGGCGACCTGGTAGATGATTGTATCGTTACTGTGATTAAACTGGAACCTGGAAGAAAGGGTTGGTTTGAGAGGATGGATGAGAAAATCTGGGCTTTGGTTATGAGTTTAAAGTGTCTATGAGGCAACTTACTGGAGTTTTGCAGCACAGCGAACCACACAGACTCACAGTTCAGGGAGGAATCTGGGTTAGAAAGGCTGACTTGGTGCACGCGAGAGGAAGTTGAATCTATTGCCCTGACTTAGAATTCCCAAAGAGAAAGTGAATCACAAGAGTCTGGGTGGAGTCAAGACCTGGGACCGCAGCTGTTGAAGACAGTGTGACCAGGAAGTGTGCTGTTGAATCCCTTTTTTTTCAGGGGCAGGAGACTTCTGACTAGATGATAATGTCCATTACATGGTCTTGAGAGAGGAACTTTGAACAGGAGCGAAGGTGAAGGTGAAGGTGGGGCGATTACAAGGCTGTCCCTCCATGGGTACCAGTGTCCCCCTGGCTGAGACCGGGAAGTAAGGTGAGAGATGTAGGCACTAGTATGTGCAATAATTTTGAAGTGTCATTACTGAGAGCAGAGAAGTTCGTGTAGTCTGATGGTGTGGGGATCGAAGGACGGATGTTTCGTTTTCACACGTGGATGGAGTGAATTAGTTTAGAAGAGCCCATAGGAAGCCCAGAAAATGCAGGAGCCACCTGCTTTCCTTGAGGTATGTGGGTCATTTGGAAGAGCTGTAAGAAAAGCGCTTTCCTAAGAGAAGACTTCTGATTTTCTGTATGCACAACAATGGAAAGAGCCTCCTGTAAAGCAAGCGAGGGGGTAGAGGTGTACTTGTGACGGAATCGGGAGCTCCAGAATGGGGAAGAGGGCAGGGTGAGGTCAGCTATGGGATAATGAGGGAGAGATGGTGAAGGGTGGAGCAGGTCTGGGATGTGGCGGCAGGCGGACAACCTTTACGGAGGTGAGCGTACAGAAGAGGAAAGATGACCAGAGCAGTATAAGATAACACCTCTACTCTGTGGAGTTAGGGAGAAAGAACACACATGAACACAGAGACGTTCACAACGTCAGTCAAGACTCCAGACAGAATCGTGCAAAGTGTTTCGCCTGTAAGTGGGCAGAGTTCAAAGGAGAACTGGTCCAAGGCAATATGCTGAGCAGTGGTGGTGGAGAGATTTTTGGCTGGATTGGGGAATGAATCAATTAGGCTAATATATATGAAGTCCTGAAAATGGCTAAGTGTGAGGTGGTGTTACCAGGGGTATGATCGCGAACGTGTCCAAGCTTTGACTTCCCCTTTGACAAACTTGCTGCATCAGGAAGTGCTTTGGGAATTTGGTTGCCCAGGTCCCTGCTCTCACTTTTCTAAGTCAGACTCTCTGTGGGTCAGCCCTCAGGATCTCCCTGTGTTTTTTATAGCTCTCTTTCTGCTAAGTTATATTTTAATAATATATAGCTGCTTAATTATAGTTCAACTTACATAGCAATAAAGAGGTATGTGAATAGCAAAAAATAATTTAAAAAACCACACAAGGAATGTCACATAACCAGAGTTAAGAAACTGGACAATTGGTTGGAAAATCATGGGAGGTGCTTAGTGTAGGAATTTCATTTTGAAGCTAATGGAATACCACAGAGTTATTTTGAGCAGGAAGTGATGGATATATTTTAAGAGAATTATTATGGTTTGTGTAAGTGATATTTACTAACAAATTTCCAGTGACTCAGACATATTCTATTCATGTATGAAGAATTAATATATTTAGAATAACATGAATTTAAATGAGGCTTACTGAAACTTTTGGTAGAAATGAGAAATCTAATCTGTAATCTTCTAAGCATTGTGTTTGTCTGATGTAGAGAAATCTGACATATGGCATTATTATGATTTTAATGTGCACAACTATATTTATATGAATAAGAAATTAATTTAATTGGAAAATCATTAGTTTTTGCCATACTATTGATTTCCAGTTTCTCTAGTGATATGAAAGTTACTGATTTTTAAGTTAAGAAATAAATCTTATAAACCAGTGGTTTTTATACTAAGAAAAAAAAAAGATCTTTAGCTTTGCTTTTTGAACTAATGACTGACTTCCCTGCAGGTTGGTGAAGAAAGGAATAAAAAAAATCATACATTGGTGAATTAAAAATAGTTGATTTTTTTTTTATCACTCTTGGTCACACAAAAGACTCATTTTATGATTTGCTAAAGTTGTATATCTTCTTTATCTGTTAATGAAGCAAAAATTGTCTGCCCCTTTGCACACTTTCCTTTACACCTGTGTCTGTGTCTGAAGCCCTTTCAAGAATATGCAGTTCTGATCAAGAACTCTGCCTCTCCCTGATAAACCCCTCCTGCATCTGGTTTTGGATGACATAATGGTGATTACCGTTGAGCCTACTTAGATACAGTGAAATTGCCCCAAAACTTTGAAGTTCTGAGATTTAAAGAAAAGACGAAATGCAAATGTGTATGTTCTGTTTTCCTACGGAAATGGTATTCTAAATGAGAAATAACTCCTTTGTTGGCACACTTTGGGTCTTTCAGAAAACATGGAGGGTCTCTTGGAAGACAGGCTTCCTGGTTTTTCTTATAACTCTATTAAGATACATTATTAAGTAGAGACCAAAGCATCTAGGATTTTAAAGAGTAATTGATAAGAACCTGAGGGATTTATTTATTTATTTCTGTGTATGAAGTATCTTCATTTCATTCTTGAGTTCCAATTTTTTGGTGAGCAGCTTTCTTTATATTTTGTAATATCTGATTGTTAAAGCTGTATATTTTCATGGTAAAATGTAAGTGATACAGGAAGGTATAGAGAAAATTACTTATCACTCTCCACTGAAATCTAACCACTGTTGATGGTTTAGTTCACATCCTTCCACACTCCTTCCTGCGTGTATGAATCTTTGCGGATGTGACTCAGACTGGGCATCTCATTCGGGTAGGGTCTCAGGGGGGCCCATCTCTCTCCTTGTGGAGCCTCCTCTCTTTTTTAGGGCTCTTCACCACTCTATCTATGAGGACTTCTGTAGCTGTCTTTTGTTTTTGCTGCTCTGTTCCTCATCTTTCTGTCACACTCTTAGTATCTTTCACATTCTCCATGTATGTATTCGCATGTATAGATTGTGTGAATGTGTATGTATGTATGAGTGTGTATGTAATTTATGTCAAAATAAAACAATTAGATACATGCTGACTTATAATAAAAAAAACCTTTAAAAATAAATAAGGACCCAAAGTTCTATTTTAATGACTGAATGGTATTCTGTAGTATAGTGTGGTATAGATTTATTTATCCAACTCCTTTAGGCAATTTCTTTCAGACATTTAGGTTGTTTCAAGTTTTTGTTTCTATATTTAGTCCTTTTAACCCATATTTTAACATATTTGTACAATCATCTCTTAGCAACTGAAATAAGTTACTGTTAACAATTACTAATAACCCTTATTAAAAATGTCCATAATTAGGTGTTCTAAATGATATCATCTTAGCCATTTGCTAATTGGCTAACCTCAGTGTAGTTTTTATGGGGTTTCTTGGGGAAGGTCAGTTTTCTTTAGGTAGGGGGATATTGCAAGATGTTGCTAGCAGTCGTTGGTGGGTTGCACTTCTCGATTGTGGTCAGACGTTTGTAATAGTGTATTCGCTAATGGACGTGTTCTGAGCGCCCTTCCTCATGGCCAACTGGAGCCGCGTTTTGAAAAAGCCAATGAGGGTTTCAGCTGTAGGTGACCCAAGAGCAGAAGTGAGCTATACAGCCCCAGCAGTAGGAATGAGACTCACCGCCCTGCCCTAACCATCTGGGTTAAAAGGATTCCTTTCTCAACCACAGGGGTCCCTCCTTTGAAGTTTTGCCTCCCCATTCTTTAGTTCCTTTTAAAACAAGCTCTAAACCGCTTGAGACAGGAGCCTCGCTTTCACTGTGTTGGTTGGTAAAATGCCATGTGCTCACGTGACATTTTGTAGATATAAAAACAGCAATGATTATAGGCTGTTGGTAGTCCTCTGTTGATATCCCTGCTGGTGACAATGCACTGAGATGTCACTGGACATTCTATTGAGTTAACAGATGCTGTCGTGTTGATTTTTTTTATTTTTTACTGCTGTTCAGAGCAGAGAGAATATTGATTTTAATCAAACAGGGAGTAATTGCTTTGACAAGGTTTTTTTACTCAATGATCGAAAATGTTATGGAAAAGTAAAAAGAGTAAATAATAATCTAGGTGGGGTTCTTTCAAAAGGGCTGAGAGGATGTTTGAAAATAATGACCCAAGGACAGAGGTTCAGTTTCAGAAATGAAATGTGCAAGCAGCCACCCCAGAGTAATCTCTTACGTGAGTATTAGAAGTCTTTCATTAGAATGTTAAATGATGGTACTGCTAGTCAAATTGTGATTGAAACATAGAGATACATGGTTTAATGTATTTATCATTTAATACCTGTATATGTGTGTATTCACTCAACAAGTATATAATGAGCACCGACAATAAGGCTGGTGGTGTCCTAGGTCCAGGGGCTGTAGTAGCGAGAAACACAAAGTCCGTGCCTTGAGGGAGTGTGCATTCCAGAGGAGGGATACGGGCAATGCTAACTGTTACATAATATCGAGTGGCAGTCTGTGCCGTGAGGAGAAAAACAAAGCAGAGTGGCGGCAGTAACCACTCATGCCCCTGGTCTGGCAGTCACCTTCACGTCCATTGCAGCTGGGAGAGTGCTCTGGCGACCAAAACAAGTGACAAAAAAGCCCTGTAGGTATTTATTAAAACAGTGCTCCGGGCAGAAGGAAGAGCAGGGGCAAACGTCCTTGGGCAGGAGTTTGTTCCAAAGACAGCAGGCAGACCTCTGTGGCTGTGCAGTGGTAGCACTAGGCGGAGTACTCTGTGACCTAATCTTACTTTCTTCTAAAGGGATTAGTCTGGATGCTACAGAGTAAATGAAAGGTGCCAAAATGGAGAAACCCTATAGCAAGTTCAAATCCAGGCAATGGGAGATAGTGGTTTAGAGGAGATCAATAGCAATAGAGGATATGAAAAGTGATTAGACTTTTGCCATATTTTGGTGGGTGGAGGTGACAGGGTTTCCTGACAGATCGGATGTTGGGTGTAAAATAAAGCAAGCAAAAATGTCTCCTTTTGAGATATGTCAGGTTTGGGTATTGGAGAGATTAGTATATAGTCCCAAGAAAGAGGTCATGGCTGGACATGTACATTTCAGAGTCTTCGGCGTAACATTGATATTAAATTCCACTAAAGATAAGAAACTAGAAGAGATCGTTTGGATCATGTCAGAAGCTCTGACAGCTGAGGGCTGGGGTGTTTGAAGGGTCAGGGTCAGGAGGAATCAGCGGGGAAGAGGAGGAGGAAGGAGATACTGAGGTACAAGGAGACCCCAAGAGCGCAGTGTTCCAGAGGCCCAGGGGAGTCCTGTCCCAGAAAGGAGGGACGGGTGCGTGGAATCTGAAGTGATGGTGCGGTCTGGGAAAATCAGTGTGGGGTGGGCACCCGGGAGTTACTGTGCCCATCTTGTGAGCTGTTCAGAGGAACGAAGGACACAAAGTCTTTCTGGAGTGGGTTCTAAAGAGAACAGGATAAATAATAAAAACAGCACTGTAAATAACCACTGCTGAGTTTTGCTGTGAACAGAACAGCATTGTCGTTGCAACCGTGTTGAATGAATAACCAGACAGCATACATGGCAGGCCTGTTGGAGCAGTTTTGTTGGTGACAGACTCCTAGGGGCAGGGCCAGTACCAGGAGTTTGAGCCCCCACAGCCCACTGCTTTTAGGGCAGGACATAGAGATTTGGCAGAGCTTAGAGTCAGACTCCAGGAAGGTGACCTTGACATTGGCTGTGAGGATTTAAAGCTGCGCCCACTGCTCCTCTCCTGATAGAATCGGGCAACTGAAATACTTTGGTTCCAGCCTGATTCCTTCAGTTCAGCAGGGCTGGGATTCAAGTTTCCGGTCGACCAGGACTGATACTTACAAGCACTAGCTCCCCACTTTCCCTGGGAGCTCTGAGGACGAATTCTTTTCCGGGAGCCCAGCCTTGTGTCTTAGGTCACAATAGAGGCGGTAGAGTGGTACAGGAGGGTTTCCTAACTGGTCTCCTCTTCCTCATCTCTTTCCTTCCCTCCTTCCCCCTCCTTTCTCTCTCTCTTCCCTCCTTTTTCCTCCCTGCTTTTTAATGTCCAATATAATAGGTGTTTATGTGCCTATGGGAGTAATCTTGGAGAGAGGAAGAACCATTAGTAATGTAGGGGAAATAGTCATTTCTGTGGAGAAGATAAGAGGATTAGGATTCTGCATTAGAGTGGAGGCCTGGCCTTTGTGAGGGGAATGGATAGAGCATCCATATTAAAGAGAAGGCAGGATTTATAAACACAGATGTGCGTACACTGTGGTCAGAGCTCTTCGGATTGCTTCTAATTTCTCGGTGAAATATGAACTGGCACCGAGAGCAAGGAGGGGGAAGCAGGTGCCGCAGTGATTACAGCGATGCATGATTAACAGCCTTATTTTCCCAATGAAAACAAATTTTATTAGCTCTGTGCCCTAGAAGAGGAAGCACTTTCTCTCTCTTACTGAGAATCGAATTTTGTGGATCGCTGGTAGACAGTCTCAGTTAAACCTGTTTAGCGTTTGGTCAAATGTTTATTTCTGCGGGCCAGTTTTTATGGGGGAGAAATCTCATTATTTATGGTGTTTTGTGATTTGAGTCCAGTTTGATGATTCTCTAAACAGAACAGAAATAAGCCAAATGTACTTGTGCCTATATGGCATGCACCTAGAAGGATCTGTACTTATTAAGCATACAGATATGTTTAAAATCCACTGATCTTCATGTGGCTCAGAGCAAGCAAAAACATGAAATTTGAAATTGTTGTCTTCACGGCCTTCGGAGGGCACGGAATGACGGACACATCCTGACCTACTTGTAACTGTGAGACTGAACCAGTTATTCACATAAGGGTTTTTTTTCCCACAATTGGAGCTTAGATAATTGGATTAAACCATAGCAAAATAAGTCAGGCCTGCTTCCTTACGTCCCCTCTGTGGAAGAGGAGACTGGATATTCTGGCAAAAAAAAAAAAAAAAAGCATATAGTTTATAGTTCATTATGTATTATTCTTGAAAAAGCAAGCAAAAATCTCCTCTTTTAAAATAAAGAAAACAACAGGTAATAACTGGGATCCATAATCCTTGATTTCCACAGCTTTAATATTGAAGGTCAAGTTAAGGTTGCCCTAAATGTCTCTTAAAGACCCTCCCACTTGGAGTGGTGAATACACAATAGAATATAGAGATGGTGTATTATAGAATTGTAACCCTGAAACCTATATAATTTTACTGACCAATGTTGGCCCAATAAATTCAATTAAGTAACATTGTATGGTCTTTCAGGGTGGTGTTCGTGGCTGAGCCATTTGTGGCTGAGGAAGTTATTCACGTAGCTGACGTCAGGTACCGGTTTCTGTCGGATTTCTAGTTGCTTCCTCTGTGAGGACATGCCTCAGTTCCTTTCCCGAGGATCCTGCCTTCATTCCTTCAAGTCGTAAAGGCAGCTCAGATGGAATTGGGGGAGTAATTTCAAATCTCATATCTAATTTTGTCTGGAGCCAAAATTTCCATGGAACTTGTTAAAAATGCAAATTTCCAGAGCCCATCTTCTACGCTTCTGATTGAGTGGCTTGAAACCGGGCTTGGAAATTTACATTTTAGTAAGCACCCAGAAAGGTCTGAGGTGTGTGGTCGACGAAACACACTTTGGAACACCGCCCTAGTTAATATGCAAAATTTACAGACGTTTGCCTGATTTAGTGACACGAGACTTCTATGCCATGAGTTTTAGCTAAAAAATCAGAAGAGGATGGAAAATAACAAAGGGAACAGAATGGAAAGGACAGGGTGGCAAGCTGACTCTTTCTAGGTTGTCAGGACAAAGGGAAGATGCTGAGCCTCGGAGAAGGCTATAAAATATTGTAATAGGAGGAAGTGACCCATATAAATTTCATTCAAATGTGCAGCCTTTGGAATGAGTTGGGAGACACTTACACACTGAGTTCTGGGAGGTAACCCATCGTGATAGAAAAACTCAGATTTATAAACCAGACCAACTTTGTCCCCAGCCCGTGACCCTAGAAGTACACAGACCAACAGCTATTGGTTCTCCAAGTGCAACATAATCTACCGTGTGTAGTCCTGTACATCCGTACTTGCAAGGCATTTGGCTCCAGGAGATTGTCCAATTGCAAGTTACTGGAACTAAAGAGTCCTCTCGAATTATGCTAATAAATTGCCTTTCTTCCTCTCTGCCTCACTCATTTCTTTTCCTCCTGCCCTCCTCTCTCTCTCTCTTTTTCCTTTTTAAAAAATTTCTGGTAGTTTTTTCCATATCTAAATCTTGTGTATATATTTTATAATCAAGAAGAAAGCCTTGTTTATTATTTCGTCTTTAAAACTTATTTTTACATTAAAAAATTATAAGCTCCATAAACATAAAGGATTATGACAAATAGTTATTTTATAAACCCTTAATATTTTACAGTCTAATTGGCAATATTAGAAATGCAAGCAATATTTTAATAGCTCTTTGCTCCTTCCTTGGCTTGAAGTATACTTTTCATTTTCTTTTTAAGGGCCAAAATCGTATTAGTACTTTGAGATTTCATTAAAACCTTATTTTTGTCCCTGGTCACCATCCTTCAGCCTCCCTACCCCTCCAAATTAATTGCCTTTCCTCTGAGTTTTTATAACAATTCGATCATGCTACTTATCAACTTGCGAGCTCCCTAAGCAGTGAGCACATATCTTCATTTGCTTGGGTCACTTTTCCTGGCCTGAGCATTAACTTAGCCTTTTACTCTCCGAAGTGTCCTAGTTTTGATAATAGATGACATGTCCGTTCTACAGTGAAGAGACTTTTTATCTCTGGTACTTAGCCTGTTACCTGGTCCATAGAGGTTATTCAATCAAAGTTTGTTCACGAGTTTGAATTGCATTTATCATTTAGTGGCTGGAAGGACTGTTAGAGGTCTGGCAGAAACCTTTAGGTGTTTTATAGGTATTATTATTTATATCAATTATTTATAGGTATTAACACTCAAGGACAACACAGTGAGAGCCCACAGAGCCATTAGTTATCCTGGAAAACGTGGAGAAAACCTGGCCCAGACTTCTGAGGAGCTGGCTGTATCCTAGGCAGTGCCTGAAAATGCTGATCCAGAGGAATGTTCAAAGGAAAATAAATATCCCTGAAGATACTTTTACTGTTTAGTGGGAAAACATAGTTAAAAAATAAGGTCTAACTAAGGAGTTCAAAGTAAATATTCTGTATTTATTGAATTGCTCTTTATTTTAAGATGATGTCTACTATTAAATTATTGTTTGTATGTTAGAATTTTCTTTCTTTTATGAATCGATGGCAATTAAAAACATCTTTCCTTATCAAAATAAGAAGCTGGCAACCCCCAAGTCTGGGAAGCGTTGGCTAAGAAGTCAGGCTGGGGCTGGAAGGTGCTATGGGGCCCCACGTGGCAGGAATAACGGAAGGCCCTCACCCTGTCCCTTACAGGAAGACCCTCACCGTTCCTGTCCCTGTGTGCCTGGAACGTGCGCGTCTACTTGGCTCACTGCTCTGTCCCTGGGAGTTAAACAGCGCGGTGCTCAGCGGGTATTCATCATCAGTTGTCAGGTACCTGTAGCCGCAGTGCCCACCAATACGCCACTCTGCTGCAAGCCCCTGGCGTCCCGACCAGGTGAGCAGGTGAGTCAGTTGTGTGCTTTTGAGCACGCAGTCCTCACTGTGCTCCGAGTAGGGCTCATCCATTAGTGCTTCCTGCCCTTCGCTCAGCTGAAGTGTGAGCTGGGGGTTCAGTGTTTTTGTGGGAGTCACGGTAATGGTCCTTTTTTTGTTTGTGTTTAGAATTTTTTAAAATTTGTGGTGAAATGCACATAATGTTTCCTATCTTACCCACTTTTAAGGGTACATTTCAGGGGCATTCAATATCTTCTCGTTGTGTTACCATCACCACTATCCATCCACAGAACTCTTTTTGTTCTCGAAAACCGAAATCCTGTACCGATTAAACAAAAACTTCTCTTTCTCTGCCCCGGGGACCCCCTTTCTACTTTAGTCTCTGGGAATCTGACAACTCTGGGTACTCTGTGTAAGTGACACCATTTGTCCTTTGTGACTGACGTATTTCACTTAGCACAGTGTCCTCTGGGTTCATCCATGTCGTAGCACATGGGGAAATTTCCTTGCCTTTTTAAGGCTGAATAATGTAAACATGCATATATAAGGGTGGGCAAAAGTAGTGTTATGGTTGAGAGGATGCAAAACACAGTTTGCTCTTATATTATTATTTACAGATTATTTTATTGTTTATTTGTATTATAACGGTCAACCTACTTTTGCCTCCCCCTCTGTATAAAATCACATTTTGTTTATCTCCTCATCTCTTTATGCACACCTTCTGGCTATTGCAAATAATGCTGCTGTGAACATGACTTTACAAATATCTCTTTGAGTTCCTACTTTCAACATTTTTGAGGGCTATAGCCTGAAGTGAAATTGCTGGATTCTTTGGTAATTTTTTGATGCATCTCCATGTTTTCCACAGCAGCTGCACCATTTACATTCCCAGTAGTGCATAAGGGTTCCAGTTTCTCTGCGTGATTACTAGTAACTGTCCTTTATTATTTTTTTAGTGGCGGCCATCATAACATCGTAACAGATGTGATAGAATGGTCTCTTAACTGGACTCCTTGTCTCCAGGGTCTGTCTCTTCCAATCTGTCCTCTTCACTTTACCTGTTGGTCTGACCATGTCAAATCTGTTAATGCCTCTCATTTTCTCTTGTTTTCAATTCCAAGCTGGTTAACACACTGAACTCTCAGGTCTCATTCTTATTCACTCTGTACTCCCGCCGTAATAACATATTTGCTCTTTTTTATACTTTTGCTTTCATATCCCTATGACTTTGTACTAGTGATTTCTTCAGCCTTGGAGTGCTTTAGTTCTGTGTTTCCCAAATTTTATTTTCTTGTGCCTTTTTTTCTCATTAACTTCCCATCTGTACTATTACTTTCTTATGACTGTTCCTTTTCATCCATATAAAAACATCTCACTTTTTAAAATGTAGCCTCATTTTAAACAAAAAGTATCCATCAATAATGGGTTTAATAAGCTGGTCATATTCATTCTTCACACATCTTAATAGATGCATTAACATTAAAATTTTAAGCCTATCCACCTATCACCAAAATTCCTCTTGAGCCCCGGGGGGCTGTATGTATCCATCTTGTAAAAGGCTGTGCTAACCTACCTTCCCCAGCCTTTAGGACCATCTCCAACTCAGCCTCGGGACGAGCATGCGCATGAGTGTGAGTAGCATAGTGAACCGCGGTGTTGGCTCTGCACTCAGTTCAGTGGATCCAAATTCTGATCTGCCTGTTACCAGTTGTGTAACCTTGGACACGTTACTGAACCCTCTGTAAGCTCCAGTTTCCTCTTTTGTAGAAAAGGATGATGATAGCACCTGCTTGAAGACATGTTGTGGTGAGTTATTAGTATAACGTATGCAAAACTCAGCATTTTCTAACTATCCTATTACTGCCCGTGGCATTCAAACACAAACAGCATTTGCTTCAGTAAACTCACTCAAAGTTATCCCATTATGACATTAGGGGAAAAAAAAGTAAACTGGAATCAATTTAGGATATGCTTTCATGGGTATTCTAATACAGGGAAAACATTGCAATCATTTCACCTTAACTCTCCCTAAAATGATAACATTTCAGAGGCCACGGGATGGCAAGCTGACCCCGAGGACATTTTTTCCCTACCCGTTTCAGTCAACATCCGCAGGGCTAATGTAACTCTGAGTGGGATGGGGACAGAAGGAGGGCGAAGCCCGGCTTCACCAGCTTTCCCTTCTGCCCTCCCCATAGCTTGAAGGACAACCAGGTAAGACCGAATATTTACTTTCCAGTGTTATAGAACACACAGGAACAGTTGTAGAAATCGGTTCTAAAATCGGTTCTGTCTGTCTGCCTTGTTCCTTCCTGAGTCTCTTGTGTCCTGGTTAGATTCTTCGCCATTCTCTACGTGTTCTCTAGTTCCCTTGGTGCCGAAGCTGCCTCTTTCTTTAGTCTTTTGTCCTCAAAATGCAAAGTTTTTTATTTACCCTTTCTATGAAAATCCCTTGTGCAAAGAAGCTGAAGGGGGGGGGACAAAGTTATAGGAGGAAGAAAGGGAAAAATAATTGAGATGCTCGAAAGCCTGTACTTCTATAAGTGACATTTAACTGAAGCATTGGCTTCCTTGTTATATGCAAATGGCTTTGTGTGTATTTCTTCGACACACCTCCCCTGGGCAGAAACCACACCTCTGCCTTCCCTGGTATTGAGCTGAGTACAGTGTGGATGTTGCATAAGCAGCGATACCATGTTATGTTTCATCTTCAGATTTGAAGATCCTCTTTGCAATAGGAGGTATATTCAATAAAGACAATGCCACTTCCCCCTGCCAGATCTGTTTGAGTCATAGGCATTAAATAATAATAAAAAAAATGATTTGGTAAGCAATTATTATTTCCATGTCAATAAAAAAGAAAGATGGACATGGTTTTCTTTTGAAATGATCTTGTTTTTGGTCTAAAGTTATTAAAAACATACAGATTTTTTTTAGTAGCTGCTTTACACAATTATGTATCCAAACCCTTTATCTTATGACTCTATGGGCTTCTCACGTTTAACTTCCAGGAACCCGATGGTGTGCTACTTGGCACGCCGGGGGTGTTTGCTCTCTCTCAGGTAGGTATCTAGTTTCAAGTTCTTACGGTTCATTCAGAGAGAGAGAGACTTCCAGCTTTTGAGAGTACAACAATATTTTGTATTTTAGAAACTCATTAGGCTATTTGTCAATGATGCTCATTAAATGAAAGGTCATATCATTTGTCAGAAAAATATGAATTATGGATCATGTACGTAGATTCACTAGAGCATTCAAATTGTAATTCCCAAGGAGTCCACAGGTTTCGTTTGGCAAATGGGTTCTTAGTGCTCTTAGCTAAAATTAATCAATTCTGGCAGAAAAAAATGATTTCTTAAATGCAGCAAGAGTCAGATCGTGGTCCTAGTTCTATTGATTGATTTCTTCACATAATTTCTGCCGAAATTTGTGTGTCAAAGGAAACTTTGTGTTTATGTTGTCATAGAAAAATGTAGTAATCGTTGTTTAAAACAATTAACCTCTCTTGAGCAGAGAAAAGATTTAATTATATGTTTCCATGAGAAGGGTAATCCAATTTTATAAAATAAAATTAAATAAGGCAAACGTTCACTTTTGGAGTAGCTGCAACAGAGAGCACTCTGTTCTTTGCAACTTCAGCAAAGAAGACGTGAACCATGGAATGATATGTGGGGGGCCTGGGGGTGGGGGCAGACCAGCAAAGGTTTCTCATTAATAACTTGAATTAAAGGGATCAAAATATAATGTGTATATAATTTTGATGGGAAGAAGAAAGTCCCTTTAAATAGGATTTCCTTCTTTGCCAGCATACTTCTTCCTTTTTTCATAGTCAGTATACTGATCTGAATCCCTTATTTGGATTCACACTGGCTTTCTCTCCAGAGAACTGAGATCCCAAGTCGGGGGCGGGGTGGGGGGGGTGGATTATTCTGAGTTACACTCAGGGGCCAGGTCTATTTTCAGACCCAGCCTGGGGAAGGCCAAGACCTGGGTGCAGGTTCACTAGGGTCCTGCAGATACAGACTGTAGATACAGGCTGAAGATATAGACTGTAGATATCGACTGTAGATACAGACTGTAGATATCGACTGTAGATATAGACTATAGCCGGCATTTGGCTGTAGCAAAGCTAAAAAGGTCTTTCTGAGCAGAGAGATATCTGTAAGATGGATGGAGATTCTGACAGTGACTGAGGAAAGGGGAGGTAATCACCAAAACTGGGAGAGAGTCTGTGTTCAGGGATGCAGGGAGTCCTGGGCTCGTGGGCCAGAGAATGGTTCAGTTTAGTGGTCCTGAGTGGCTCTGAGGAATGGATTGGGGTAGCCAAGTCAAGGCCAGCTCACTGCTGCCCTTGGCAGGTATTGCCCCAACAAACACGCAAGCAAACCTCACTGTTTCGGGATGGAAGAGTTTATTTCAAGGGGGTGTCGGAACCAGGTAATACAGCCTTGGAAGGAAAGACAGGAGAGCAGCTGTGAATGAAATGTGAGTCCCTTCACTTAGTAGAACAAAACACTGAAGGAGCCTACACTCAGCTTGGACAGGCCTCTGCTTCAGTCCTGAGAGTCGTTTGGCCCAGACTCCTTCAATGTCATAGAACAGCGTCCACATTACCTGTTCAACGTGAAAGATGATTTCACATTGTACGGTGTTTGCGTAGCTCGTGGCTTTCAAATTGCTCTAAAGCTGATCTTGCTGCCCCTCCACATACACGATAGGGGAAGGAAAGTACCGTCTCTTCAATGTTTGCTGACATGATGAGTGACCTGACTGGTGATCGTGGGTTATTTTAGATTTCCAACCCATGGGTCTCTCCCCAGCGAAACCGTAATTAGATATCAGCGTTTCCTCCCAGTCGTTTTGTAAGATCAGATCTCTCACAGCTGAAATGACAAAATTAATGAGACTGTGTAATAATGTTTGGATTTAATAAATGATGCCAAATGGAATTTCTGTCATCCAGTCCGGTAGATGGGAGCCTGGCCATTAGTCTCGAGGAGGAACTTTGAAAGTACAAACAAAGTCTTAATGAAGTGCCTCGCTAAGAAGTGATAAAATCGTGGCTAAATTTACCTTCCACCTTATAGTCAATGACTTATTAGCTAAGTCAGAGTCTGAAGCAAAATAAAACTTCTGAGTTCGCTCCTTTTGGCTTGGCTCCTTCCTACTGCTCCTGTTTGAACAGAGCAGTAGGAAGATTAATCCCATTAAGTGATATTGATACAACTACTAATCTATGGAAGGCACATTAAGGGACACAAAGGCATATGTTTGCCATCTTTCGGGAGAGGTGAAATCTAACTACAAAAGCCTGTTAATAAATCGGATCTTTGAGAATAAGACTGGCAGACCCGGAGGTCATTACAAGGATGGAAAGAAAGGGGCAGAAGAAAACCTGCCCCCGTCTAAAGAGTTGCTGGTTGCTACTCCTTATAAATTATTTACTAGCGACATAATGTTGGTGTTTTGGTGTGGAAGCTCTGTAGGCTCCTCCTCACATCCACCCTCTGTCCTCAGTCCTCCCAACACAGAGGCCTGGTAATTTAACTGGCTCGATTTCAGGTCACTGATGAGGCAGTATTCGCTAGTGGGCAGGGGCCTGCAAATACTTACTTATACAGGCGAATTGGGCATTTTCTCCTTGCATCATATACTTGAAACAGTGCTGTACTGTCTGAGAAATACATATGTATACCATTTTTTTCTTTTTTGTCAAAGAGTTCTGTCCAACTCTGGAAGGGCAACTCTGTACATCTATCTCTCCTCTGCTTTCTGATTATCCAGCCAGGTCTGAGCTTAAAGCTTTGACCAGATTCTTTCCATGTGAACTGGGCATTAGCCTTGGGAGCAAATTCTTCATGTTCCATCTTCTCCGGTATTTTGGAATGTGTGTTGAATATGGCTTTCAGCACACCGCAGGGGCAATGTTCCACACTTGGGTCTGGGAGTGGGGGGGGGGGGAACAGACACGGCATCTTTTCTAACATCTGGTCCGGTTTCTCAGGTTAAGTGTGGGCATATGAACGGAGATTTATGAGGATGAATCCCCAAAACTCCTATAATTTATTTATAAAAAATATGTATTTATTTCTACATATTTAAACTTCAGTAACCTTCAAAGTCCCCTCCATTTGATGCCATATACCTATTGAGACATTTTTTCCACTGCTCAAACCAGTTTGAACTTGTTGATTTTGATGCCTTTTAGTGCTTCTGCCTTTTTTTTTGTTTCACCTCTTCGGCATCAGCAAAATGTTTCCCTTTGAGAACTTTTTTTCATCTGGGGAAACAGAAAAAGTCACTTGGGGAGAGATTGGGTTAATGGGGAGGGTGGGGCACAGGGGTCATGCCTTATTGGTCAAAAAGTGCTGAATACTCAGTGTGGAGTGGGCAGGAGAGCTCGTAAATTACCCATCATGAAATGTGCAAACACGTTGAAAGAGTCTTCAAAAAAAATTCACTGAAGCCCATTGCAGCCTCTCCCAACAACGCCAGCTGGTCCACTGACACAGATGGGTTCCTAGAACACTCACCTAGCGGGGGAAGCCAGTACTGTGAGGGGCCTGCCCTCCAGAAGATAATTCTGGTTTTTTTTGGGGGGGTCCCCTCTCATGTATTTGAGAACAGTGTGCCTCATAGAAAGAGTCTCTACCCAGGGAGATAAGAAATGCATCTCGTATGGGGACCTCAAATGTAAGTAGAGAGCTGTGTGGAACTAGATGACGAAGAATAAGGAGCTGCTCTTTGCAAGGCTGTGCCATTTCAAGGGCTATTATTCTCGGGAAGTGTGAAGTTTTGAAAGTCTAAAGCACTACAAAAGATAAGTTAGTAAGTTACTAATGCTATTTAAGAACTTCAAACGGCTTACCCAAGCAATGTGAGGCAGCAGGAAAATTAGGCCTTAAGTTGTAGATACAGTTTACTGATGGAGTAATTTTGACCTTGCTTCCTTACCTGTCAGTTTGTTCTGTGGAATGAGAGTAATAAACTTGACTCCATAGGGCTATTGTGCAGGTTAAATTCAACACAACACACCAAGCACCCACTGTAGTCCCTGGCACGCCATAGGACCTCAATACTGGTTTCTATTGGTAGACATCTCTTGGTATTCAGTTGGTTTCCAATTAAAAGTACTTCTGAAACTTTTAATCATTCTGTAGGTAGTTATATGCCCAGATCTAGTAAAAAAAAAAAGCCATATCAGCAGTAAAAACATCCTCTTTTAATTTTATTATAATATATGTTAGAAACGTTAATGATGTTTTAATTTTATCAAGGTGGTTATGTGGCATTATTATGCCAAAGGTACTCAGTGATAATTAAGCCCTACCTCAAATTACAGACGACCCTTTCTGTGCTCCTAAGAAAGATATCTACACACAGAACATAACCAGGGGAACAAAGGAACGCTTTATCATTGGCTGGGCTTCGGCATGCCATTCCAATGGAGAGTTCTTTTATAACCCGGACCTTGCCTTGCCTCCAGGCTCACCATGATCCTGCAGGGACGTGGAAAAATGACTGTACCAGAGTGAAGGAACAGCCACATTTATGGGCCGCTTCATGTGTTCATCCATTTATATACGGTGACCCTGTCCACTAGTAAGCGTGGTGAACTTCGGTCCTGGGAGTGCGTGCGTACTCTTTTTGAAGGACAGTGCAAGAAAAAAGCCTGGAGAGCTTTCTGATTCCAGGATTCCCAGAGATGTATCAACTTTGTTTATCTTTACAATAACCAGCTTTCGTGTTTATTGATTTTCTTTATTCTTTTTCTATTTTAAATTTGTCTGCTAATCTTATCTTTATTACTTTTCACCTTCTCTTTGCTTTGGTTTTAAATTGGTCTTATTTTTCTATTTTTATAAAGTGCAAACTTCTATTATTGATTTGAGACCTTTTTTTCCTCATATAAGGAATTGATAATATAAATTTCTCTCTAATCACAGCATTAGCTATATGCCCAAATTTTGGTATGTTGTGGTTTCCATTTTCAGTCATTAAGATATTTTCTAATTGTTCTTGTGATATTTTTCTTTAATCCATAGTTCTTTTATTAAAAAAGTATTTATTTATGTATATTTTTATGTATTTATTTATTTATTTTTAGAGAGGAGGAAGGGAGAGCAAAAGAAAGGGAGAGAAACATCAATGTGTGGTTGCCCCTTGTACACCCCCTACTGGAGACCTGGCCCACAACCCAGGCATGTGCCCTGACTGGTAATTGAACTGGTGACCCTTTGCTTTCCCAGTCTAGTGCTCAATCCACTGAGCCACACCAGACAGGGCTGACCCATGGATGTTCTTAAAATTGTGTTGGTTAACTTCCAAATCTTTACAGTTTTCCAGGTAACTTCCTGTTAACTGATTTTTCCTTTCAATAGTCAAAGCTTAATATGTTTTCTTTACACAAGGAAAAGTTGGCAGATGTCATCCTGTCCCCGGGGGCTGCTGGGCACAACATGCTCCAAGGAAGGCTCCCCTGTCCCCTGCTCCTGCTCAGTCCCTGCTGCGTTGCTGTAGACTGTGAATTTATTTATCCTGGTTATGCCAAATGGTCATGCTGGCCTTCATGTGCCCCTGCGGTTGTCTCATCTCTTCCTGCTTGCTGTTACTGCCGCCCTGTCTCCCTCCATGCTCCTGCCAAAGGGGAGGCAGCGTGTGTGTTCGTTTCCCCGCAAAGAGGCTTATTCTTTTCTGGAATTTGGTTCATTTCATTGCCTGGTGACTCTAGTTCTCTGATAGGCTCACAAAATATTATGATTTTGCAAATTGTTTAGCTCTTTTGTTGCGAGAAACAATGGTTGGAGTGATATTGTCTTGTAGCTTCTTTGTATCCTTAGAAGAAGTGAGACTGAGGTTTTTGGGAGTTAGATATTAAGTAAATAATTCAAGTTTTTGAAAGAGAAAGTGGTATTGAACTCCAAATCCCACTTTCTCTCCAGGATATTATCTTAAATTATTAAGCTTTTTAAAGACCTGGGATAATGTTAGTAAGTTGTATTTATATAGGGTCATTCCAGTTCAAAACACTTTAGTTTTTACATTTAGTAGCTAATTGAATCTTTGTAGTCTTGTAATTTGCTCATTTATTAAGGTTTTTAGTTTACAGCTGAGAAACAAAATTATTTAATATCTTAAGCTGGTACATAATAAAGATAAAACTCAAAGCTACTTTCAAGCACACCTGGCTTTCCTTATTCCTTATCTGTGTGGATATTTAAAATGGAGAGAGCCACATAGATTCCTTATATGTTGAGTTCATTCCCTAAGAGATAAAAAAAAATAATGAGAAGTTTAGTTTCAGAAATGGAAAACTAATTAGTGAGAAATGGCACTAAATCTACAATTTATTAATTCTATGGCTAGTTTCAACCACCCATATCATTCTTTTTTTAAAAAAAGACTTTATTTAATTTTAGATGGAGGAGAAGAGAGGGAGAAAGAGAGGGAGAGAAACATCAATGTGTGGTTGTACTTGTGTGGTCCCATTGGGGACCTGGCCTGCAACCCAGGCACGTGCCCTGACTGGGAATTGAACCAGTGACCCTTTGGTTCACAGGCCAGCCTCAATCCACTGAGCCACACCAGTCAGGGCTTTTTTTTTTTTTTTTTTTTTAACATGAAAGTCAAATGGATGATGATATTTGAAACTGCTGTTATTTTAGGGAAAAAAAGCAATGGAGGGTTTTGTTTTTCTTGTAATGAGATAAAACTGCTTCAGAAATGATGTCAACATATCTTTTCTGCATTTTCCTATCAGTGGGAGATCATTATTAGAGCACAAATTGGTATTTTATTAAAATTATAATTTACACATGTCATTTGTCATAAGCCATATACAAGTATACTGAAAAACAAAAGACAAAATTCATCTTAAAGCAAACATTATGGATGAACTTATAGATATTTTAGATACACGATTTGAAGTTGATGCAAGTGGATGGTTCACTCCTGCCAAACATTTGTAATGACACAAATTTGAATAGGATGTTCTTTGTAGTATACAAGAAACATGTTGCATTCCTAAAAATTGGTCCAAAGTCACATGAAGAAAAATGGTCATATTGGAAAATTCCACCTCAAATACCTTTAATTTAATAGGTTTCAGGTGAAAATCCTAGAGATAATTAAGAACGGGGCATGTGTAGTGAGGATTTCAGGAAAACCACAAACCTTGCTTGTCTCAAACTCTGTTCCATAGCGCCTACATTCCTACAACTGAGTTACGCTTATAGGCTTAGTTAGTTCTTCCAGGTGGAGCTGAGAAGTTTCATCTCCTATCTGGAGGAGGAAACAGAAGAGTCAAGTTAGCCAGTTCTCGTTTTGAAAATAGAGAGACTGGCCCTGAGAGAACAGAATTGTGGTCCAAGGAGTTTGCATAGAAGATGAATCAATGGATCAGAAAGGGTGTAGAGCTTCTGATCTTTCTTCAGAGACAACAATTTTGACAAAAATGAAGATATAGGACATGTGAGAAAAAAGAGTGCTGGTGGAGTAAAAGATTTCAGCTCTCTCCTAGTTTCTCTCGGAGGCTTGGTCCAGAATGTAACGGCTAACACGTGTAGTATCTAGTCCTTGTTAACACCGGACAGTGCACACTGTTTACCAAATATCCATCCTGTATACGGCCCTATTTGGGGAGCAGTGAGATCTAAAGATGAGAATGCTTTCTCTTTTATGGAGTCTTTGATTTATTCGGGAACATAGTGTTACGGAAAACAAAGGAAAGGTAGGCAATGGCAAAGACAGGCATCCACAAAAGGAAGTGAGAATGCCCATTGAGCTTCATAGCAAAGTGCTATTTATCATCCCTAGAATGAGATAATCAGGGCCAAATTTCAATAAGAAGTAGAATTTGAAATGGTCCATGAAGCCTGAGAAAGATTTGGACAAGTGGTGTTTAGGGGTGGTATGTTCTAAAGGATGTTAATCAGAAGAAGCAAAATACGAGAGAAGGAGATAAATTCGTTAGGAGCAGGTGATTCTCAGTGGGAAAAGGTGGAAGATTAGTGAGGTTTAGGACAAGATTGTACTGCTCCTACTCTTCTTACTGTATTCCTTAAATATCAAAGAAAAATAGATAAAACTGTAAGAACAGCGCTTAATACATAATGAATCCTCAACAAACATTTTTTCAGCCATCTATGCCAGCATGTTTCATTACCTTTCTCCGTATTTAATTGGTCACAAATTGTTATCGAATACACGATTCTCCATTTCCTTCTGTCTGTCCGCTCCAGTATGGCCTGGGTCCAGGTGTGCCTCACTTCTCAGCTGTATCGTTGCAATAATTGTAATAAGGTGATTAACTCCCCCTCTCCAATTTCACTTCACTCCTTTCTAATTTTCAAAATGCCTCTGTTGTGACCTTTGGAAACTGAACTGAACAAAATGCTTCAAGAAAAAGGCATTGCGTTCATAATGAAATTCAGATTCCTGCGACTAGAACACCAGGTCCGAGCCGATCTGGCCCGGGTCTGCCTCCGCGGCTGCCAGTCTTACTGTATTCCCCGGCGTCTCCACCTGCCTGGGACCTACCGAGCGTTCTGCGTCCTCTACATGTTTGCAAGCGCTCTTCCTTCCACTTTCAACGTCCACTCTTCAATCCTTTTTTTCTTCTATCCAACTTTCACTTCCCCTTTATGACCAGGTGATCCATGTGTCTTCCTGAACACGATCCTTCCCAACCCATTTTTGGGTGGGTGAAGCATCACAACAGCAGGAAACAGTGTCCTCAAAGTGAGTGATTTGAGGAGAGTTAGTACAAGGGTTATTACAAAGGTGTAGATGATTAAGGGAAACCGAGCCAGGTAGTGCCGTATCCCAGGACCAGGAACAGCTGGGAGCTGTTATCAGTGCTAGGCCTGCTGGGACAAGACGAGGCAGTGCCCACGGATTGCTCTGCAGAGGACCACCGGCCAGGAGAGGTGGGCTGTTGTACAGCCTGCAGTGACCTTTCAAGGAGGCCCTGGGGGATAAATACCCCGTCCTCAGTGTCCTCGCACCTTCTGTCCTGTTGTCAGTATCTGCCACTGTCAGAAGCCCTTCTGAAGCCAGAAGGTAAGTCTGACAAAGTCCCAGGTGGGCCTCCTGGGAGCAGCACGGAGAACGGGGGAAGGGGGTCTGGACGGATGATGGGAAAACAGTTAACGAAGGTGGTGCCTTCAGCAGCACCTCGTCCCAGGAACACATCTCTGTTCTGAAATGTTACACGTTGTGTTGAATGCTTGTCCACTTTGTCACAGGGACTATCTTTTTATATTCCCCGCATTTAGCCAGGGACCCAGGAGTCGAATGTGTCCTTAAGAGGATGAACAAATGAATGAATGAATGAGTGAATGGCCAAGTCAGGATGAGGTCTGTGCCCTATGGAAGGTGGAAGCCATTCTTGTTTGAAAGTGGTAATTACATTTACGTTCTGGAACTCTAGTTGTGTGCTGCAGTTTCGACTTTCCTGCTAAGACCTGCCCGCTTCTCTTTTGTGTGATATGCAAATGCGCGCATGTGGTGTTTACTTCATAATTTCTAAAAATGATGGGTCAGGCAATTCACAAGCTTTAGAAAAATATGAGAAAACAATTTCTCTAAGAAAATGATCTCCATTTAGTCATTTATTCACTTGATTTAACCCCATGCTGCTATTAGTTATGCAGGGAAAATGGTGTTTTAATGACTCTTTGGAAAATGTTCACCACAGGAAGAAATACTGTATGATTGGAATAGGCTGAGAGAATATTTATCTCTCTGTGCATTTGGTGGGTCTTCATACTATCACACCTACGTGCTCCAAGAAAGACATTGTGTTGGAACAGCTGCTAACAAAGGTGTTTATGATTCACATGGAAGTTAGGCCTTCGGAAAGAGCCAAGTCCTTCTGAACACGTTAACTGGCCTGTATGTAAATTATATGATCTACCCCTTAGACTAATCAGCAAGATAATGATGGTGATTAAAGATAACTTAGGAGACCATATAACGAGTTAGTAACGTAATTCTATCCCTTGGCTTTTTAAAATGAAGCATTCTCATTAAAAAAAGTAATATTAGCTTGTGATAATTACGATCACCCCAGATTCTTATGTAACAAGAAAAGAAAATTTTTAAGAGTTTGAAGAAGACGCAAACCCCCTTCTGTAACAGATGAGGAAACTGATCCTCAAAGAGGTAGTAGTTCATGAAAATCACTTCCTATTGGGTTGTAGAGTTCGAACCCCTGTTTATGGATTCCAAGGCTAAATTTCTTAGACTGCATCTTGCCGTCTCCCTATGACATGCACTATGGAGTATGATGCCATTGCAACTTGGCAGTCAACCCTCCATGGAAAGCGATGTGGGGACTGTGATTTCTGGAGAGAGCCTAGGGCCTTGCTACAAAATGCAGTGATTTTTTTTTAGTAAGCGCTTCCAGGTGGGATCCGGAAGCCAGGTCATCTATAGGCTACAGAACTAGAAGCCGTCCATGCTCAGTATGTTCTGTGGGTGGAGGGTTCCAAGGTGCCGTCACTGATTATTTTCCTTCATTGATGGCTTATCAAAGGAAAGGAGAAGCGGTACCTATGTTGTTTTGGGGAAATCAGTTTTGCTTATTTTCTATTTTTATAAATAAGAACCATTTTTTTCTAAAGGATTTTTAATATTAGTCACTTCTTTTTTTAATTAAAATTTTTTTTATTGTTATTCAATTACAGTTGTTTGCATTTTCTCCCCATCCCTCCACCCCAACCCAGCCAAACCCACCTCCCTCCCCCACCTCCACCCTCCCCCTTGATTTTGTCCATGCGTCCTTTGTAGTAGCTCCTGTAAACCCCTCTCCCCACTCTCCCCTCCCCACTCCCCTCTGGCTATTGTTAGATTGCTCTTAACTTCAATATGGTCACTTCTTATGGCAATTCCACTCCTTCCCTTTGGCCGGGCACACAAAATCTTACCTCTCTTGTTTTCATAGTCAGATTTTCTATTAATATTTTTGCCCTGTTCCCAGCTCCATTCAGAGTCATTTATATTAGTTTGAAAGCTGAATAAAGAGGCAAATGAGCTAAGAAACAACTATTCACTTGATTAAATGAAACCTCTTGATTCTCCATAATGGATGAGAACCTGTCATCTGAAATCTCATCATTTGTTTCCGTCTGCTCTGTATTTCTGATTGCCAAGTGAGAATCTTCAAGGCTCGAGCTATTTTTTGATGTTAATCCTTGGAAAACTAGCACTAATCTTTGTCATTTTTGACAGGTCCTGACATCAGGACTGCTGAGTGCTGGGTTGGAGAAAAGAGAGTATAATGTATTGAGCTGTTTTCCCTACCTGGCAAGCATCAGGGATCCCTCCTGAAACAAGACAGGGATTCACTTTCAGCAGAGAGAGTGTTATCTCTTGCCCGGAATTTCACCATAAGGTTCAGATCTGACTCTATCTAGATTTTCCTAAAAAGCTTCTTTAACTTCACTTGCATCTTCCTCCCAAAATTTGCTCCTCCACAGTCTTACCCACTTCAGCAACCTTGAAAATGTGGTCCCCATTTGGATGATGGGAGACTAAAAAAGCAATACAGAGGGCAGAACTAAACACCTAGAATCTCATCCCATGCTCCCCCCAGAATACAGTTGATTTTGACACGTAGGAAAAGAATTGCAAGTCAACCAGTCTATGTACCTTCCTTGAATTGCGGGCTACATACAAAATATTATTGGTATGGGACCTAATCCCCCTAAGGCATTTAGGAAACAGACTCTGAAGTATCTGTCAGCACTTGTTTTTGAAAAATGCATAGAAGATTGAATATAAATTTGTGATATGTATAGTAAAAAAAAAAAGACAAAAGAAGCCCATTCCAAGAATGGGGTAGTGGAAGCATCTCTTAGAGGGAAGCTCATGCCCTACGATAGGAAGGGGATCTTTGCCTGTCTTTCTAAGATGTTCTGTGAAATAACTGGGGGCAGAGAGGGACCGAGCTCTAGCAAGGTTTGGATTAGGATTTGGAAAGCTTTCAGGGCTAGCTTTAGCAGGTGAACGTGAACTGCATGTCATAAATCATGCCGGTCTATCAGTACTAGGTAGGGTAAATCCTGAAGTGAAGAGAGAATTAATGGGAGTGTGCTCTATTTCTAAAGCGTTCGAGAGAGAGCGAGTGCACTGTAAATAAAAGGCCTGGCAAGGAACGAAGGAGGGAAGGCCTGGTGGGCACCCTGCTCTGAAATTATAGGTGTCTGTTACTTAAAAACACCTTGATTTGAGGACTGAGATTGCTGGATGTGGCAAAAATAGTGGGTTGTGTGTCTGAAGAGATTATAAAAAATGACTGCCTAAAAAAGGACAAGTAGGGCTTTTAAAAAGTATTTAGCTTGGGCTGTTCACTTTGGTGAGCTGAGTTTGTTCCTTGAAAACTAGCAGGAGACTGAAGGAAAACCAATAGATGGGCTGAAGGAGCTGTTACCCTTAGAGACTCCATGCCGAACTAATTAGGAATGAGTCTTCTTTCCCGGCTCTGTCCAAGCTTCAGAATTCCCCTCTTCACTGGCCCTTGCCAGCCTGCCACATAGAACTATGACAGCTTCACTTGACCTTGAGTCCCCTTATCACTCCATATCGTCACTGTTCTTTATAGCCAAATTCAACAGCAAGTCTATACTCATTGAAACAGTGCTATTAAATCCAAAAATCCTCTGTTGAGGTTCCTGTGGGGCACCGACGCACAGGGCTATAGGAGAGAGGACAATACCCACCCTCTTACACTAATTTTGTCAACACCGACTCCTAAATGAAAGCTTGTTCTTTGAGTTGCAGGAAGCTTTCTTTCCATCTCTTCCATGTGGATCAGAAGTGTCAGATTTATTTTCCTATCTTGGGAATGTTTTCAACTGGCAGGGGGCCAAAGATGTCCCAGTGAGTACACTGTGGCGGTGTGCTGAATCTGTCACTAGGTGTCACTGCATTTTCAAACAAGTGGCTCTGAAGAGCAGTTCAGTAAAAGCCAGCTCCCAACCCCAGAGTTCTGTGCTCGTTTCCATGGCATCTATGGCGTAAGTAATAAAGCTATCATTCATCCGAACACATTTGCCCCATTTACACTTGGGAATTTATTTTGCCTCATCCAGCCCGTTGCACTGTGAACTGGTGATTACAGTGTGTGAAGCGTGCTTTCCATAATGCAACTCTGATCTCGTCTTCACTTAAGACGTGAGAGCCATTCAGAAGCACAAAACAATAGATATGTAATAGCCTTTCCATTACTGAGAGCTAATAAAACTCCAACATGCATAGGTTTTGCTTAGGGAATTGCATTTCCATTTCTCTTGGGAAAAATGGGCACCGTGGTTTTTTTGTGTTCCTTTGTAAATGACTACTAAATTGCACAACTTCTGTGCATTCTGAAGTGGTGCAGCAAATTTATCAAAAATATTTTTTTAAGTGCTATTAAATTATTATCAATTATAAACTTTCCAATACGCACTCTTAATATTGTGTTAGTCATACATACTTCACCAAAGCCCTGTATGCATCTGTGTTTCTAGCAAAAAAGAAAAATAAGATTAAATGTAAGAAAAGGTAAGCAGTGAAGCGTAGCATTGTCACACTTGCATATTTTATAATCTCAGATTGCAGCCAGAATAAAGTTATCTAGTTACATATCTAAATAGAAGGCTTTCAAAATCTCCAGCCAAATTTAGTGTATTATGAACTGATGTATGTTCTTGGTTTATGTTCTTTGCAAAGATTAATCATTGCAACTTCCTGTAAAGGAATGATGCTTAGAACTGGAAATCTCATTTTCTAGCCAGTGCATACATTGCATCTTTCTGTCCATTTCTCTGATAGAAACGTGGAAATTTCAGCTATGAGCATGAAACAGATCTCCCTTCAATACTATTGACCTATCGATCTTTCCCATTTCTACACGCTTCCCTATACTGAAGATTTTTCTTCCGGAACAGCCAATTTATCCCACTGGTAAAACCTCGATAATACACATATCAAAGCAAGACAAGGATTATTGTGCGTGGTTAGTGCCCTATAATTCTTCACAAGTGCTTGCAAATCTGACTGAACTTCCACCGGTAGAGCCTCCCTGCCATGGCCTGCCCTGGACCCCCTTGTCCTCGGAGGCTGCTCTACGAAGCTGAAGTGAGTAAGGCGTCCTCCCAACTGGGCCAGGTAGGAGAGGCACTGGTGGTGTTCACCATGGAGGGGAACGTAGTTCAGTGTGAAAATTTTCACCCATAATAAGAGACAAATTGTTAACAGGCAAAGGTTGACAAATGAGCAAAGATGATCAAGACTGAAACCTTTCCCTGCCGGGGTCATAATACTTAGCAAGTCACTGTCACCTTGGTGTCAGTGGTGCCACAAACAGAGAGGGGCCTGGATAAACATCGACTCAGTTGACTTATAAGATGGGTTTTTAAAAGCACGTGGAAGTTTCTTTGCTGCTCTATAAGGCCTATGTTCCTGAGGATACAAATTACGCTTTCTTCTAATCAAGAAGTTATCATACTGCTGTATATAGTCAGTGTCTCCCGGAGAAGTTGCCTGGTCCACTTGGTCCCTTGCATTTATCACAGACCAGGGGGCTGTGATTCGGGGATGCATCCTCTTCATCTGACAAAAAAGAGTCGAGAAAAAGAGAAAGGGGAAGGGTCTCAGAAAGGGAAAAGGGCCTTGCTCTACAATGAGAGCTACAAGTGCTGGCCTCGAAGCCAATGGCAGGTAAGGTGTCTACCAGCCGGAAATGTAAAGCATCGCTTTTGCCTCTTCGGTACATTTGTCTACTCACCACGGCTGTTGGTCCTCTCTTGGGTGTGAGAAGGCTACAGTTCTACATGGTCATTTTTCTACCACAATCACGCGGTGTCTGCTGTAGTTCGGTGCAGTTGCTTTGAACGTGGCTGTCATTGTGGTGAGTCTACGGTTCACTTCTGCACCTCTGCTCCGGAAGGGAGACTTTCAAAGATCGATGGCTGCCTCGTTCAAACACGACTGTGCCCTAGAGCTAACTCTGGAAAATCAAATACCAAGGGTCAGTTGTCTTTAAACATATTGTTATAAAGGGAGAGACTTCTGTCTAGTGAATACAAGGACTTCCTCAGAGGTACGTCCCAGGATGCTTTGAAGGTAGATTTCATTTAGACCGGGAGGGACCATTTGGAAGTGGTCCATCATTCCCATTCAGTCCCAACCAGAACAGCTTTTGCTATGTCTGCTTTACATACGGAGGCAAAGAGAGTATGGTAACTGGGCTGCGGGGCAGAGCTGTTTGAAACCTGGCTCCTTGCATTACAACTTGGGTGGTCTTCACATTTCTCTTAACCTATTTCCAACTTTCTTCATCTGATGCCAACATGAGAAAGATCTCCCTTCAGTACCGTTGACCTACGAGGTAGTAATATTACCTGGAAGTAATAATAGTATCAATCTCTGGGTGGTGCTGTGAGGTTTACATTAATACCTTTGTTTAGAAGAGTACCTGGCACATTGGAATGTTCACTAAATAGTAGTTAGTGCTATTGTTGTTGTTATTTTATTGGACTTCTGCCTACTAATTCATTTGAAAAATGGAGCAATTTTCTCAGCCAACAAATTTTGAAACCTACCAATCTGGACTATTAATATATGAAAATTCTCTTTTTCCCAGTCTAAGTATTTTGCCAGATGAATTGGAATGAGTTCCATAGATCAGAGAGGTAAGCTCTCGGGTCGGTGCTGGGCAAACCCTGATGAATTGCTCTTTGATGAGTTGTCATTTTCTATTCTTAAAAGAGGTGATAAGAATTTATAACAGTGTTCTAGCTGCATTATCATTGGGATGGCATGTTTATGCTAATTTCTACTGCCAATCCTAATTACCAGAGGTTAAATTCATTAAAACTATTTTTTTGAGACACTTGTCTGATTCACTTTGCTTCTTAGAGTATCTCAATTTCCTTTTGGTTCCCCTTGCCACAAGTATCAAATGATTTATTCACCAACAGTGTAAATCAGGGGTACTTTTACTTACTCACCAGGCAGTTGCTGAGTATTTCTGGGTGGTTTGTGGATATCTAGACATTTTCCCATAAAACCTTTGAGGTCACCTAGTCCAACAGATCGCATATTATAGAATTATTTTCGTATGCTCAGCAACAGGTGGCTTTCCGTCTGTTACATGAGGGCGAGATTCTTTCCTGGGAATTGCTTATATTGTAGTTGGTGACATTCTATGGAACTGAGAGAGAAGCGACAGAGATTTTACATTTTTCAATCTGGTAAGTCAAACACACGAATACTACTTACTTATCCAAGTCATAAACTAAATAACAGTGTGGTGGAGAATAGAATTCAGATGCCCGGCTCCTAAAATACAACTTGATTGGAATACCACAGTGCTCAGAGCTATTGCTTCTTTTATAAGGTGCTGTAAAGAAAAGTGCCATAAATAGTTATTAGAGATTTAGACAGGGCACAAAACTAGACATCGTTTACTGAAAAGACTAGCTGTCGTGGTGGTTAGAAGTAATGGATAAGAGACCAGGTTTTCTCATTGAGCAGCTGGGTGAACACAGAAGCCTCGGTCAGCCTCAATTTTCTTAATCTATGAATTTGGGGTTACACCGCTTGCCCTGCTTACCTCGTAAGCTAGTTACAGCATTGTATGTAATTTTTCTCGAGTAACTCCTACTCTGTGCACATGCTTTTGTAGGAGGCACAGTTCCTAAGTGTAGGAATATCCCTTGCTGCCTGTGATGTGGCTGTGTGTACTTTTAACTCAGTTATCCCAACAACACTTGAAACATATACTGTTAATATTCTCCCTCTGCTGGGGAGGAATCTGAGGCACAGAGGGGCCAAGTTCCTGATCAAAAATCACATAATCCTGATGCAGCCAGGATGCCCACTGAGGAAGTCTGGCTCTTGAGACCGTGGAGATAACGACTTGCTCTCCCAGAAAGGGCAACAAAATCGGTGTTCTGACTCTCCCTGCTGGGCTGGAGGGGGCTGTGACTGTAGTTATTTTTGCATGTCCCCTCCCCAGGTTCCACATACATAAAGTTTCAGATAAGCCTTGGTGGTGAGCTTTCTACCATGGGTGTGACTGAAACACCTATCATTCAGAGGGTAACTTTAGAAACATGTTGACTGGAGCATAGAAGGATTTACATATTTTCAGCCCAAGGAAGGAGCGAAGCCTGGAATACAGTTGTTAGACCCTGTAGAATTAGCAGTTCAGGAGGGATGAAATTGTACCTAAGTGAGTCTCTGTGGCTCTGACCATGGTGGTTTTTTTTTTTTTTTATATCATAATAACTTTATGGGAAGTTATGATGGGAAAACCCCCTTTTTTCTCTTTATTCAAGAAAATAGTAAGGTCTGATGCTCCTTTGTCTGGAGGGAGACATTTGTGGGACAGCTTCATGGGTCTTGTTTTCAAAGCTGAAGTCCACTGGGATTTCAGATGGGAGAGATTTCCTTACACTTACAGGGGACTTACAGCAACTGAGTGAGGAGCTGAGAGAGGACAGAGGGTCAGTGAGCAAAACTAGAGGTTGTCATGGTTTTACAATTTCATTTTGGGGGGAAATTCAGGAAAATGTTTTTTGATAGTTTCATGCTGCAGATAAGGGGGAAAATGGTGAGGGGAATAACTTTGTAACTGTGCAAACACTAACTTGATCCTAGAGGTTGAAAAGCTGCTGGGCAGAGGGCATGAGCGATGTTCAGTGATCCCCAGCCAAGCAATCGCAGACCCTCGAGGTCCCCTGTGGTCTGAGAGGCACTTCGCACTCAAAGACTAGCTGCGCTTCTTCACCTGTCAGCTTGTCTGGGGACCATAGTGTGGGTGCTCTTGCTGCCCCTGAAGGATTGGGGCTGCTTGGAGGTCGAAAGAAAGTGGAACCAATGAAATACTTACCTTCCAACCTGCCTTACTCTTTCAACCAGATGGCTGGACTTTTCCCATGCTGTTCTTGGAGTATGGGACTCTGTTCCATCCAGGAGACCCAGGCAGAATCCAGTTTCCTTGAAATTGGTGTGACCACAGATTACAGTGCCACTCCCAGTCCGAAGGCTCATATTTCAGCCTGGGGATGTCCTTTTATTTCCCAACTGCATCCCTTCTGAAGGGCTGAGCTTGTGGAAAGCAAGCTCAGGCTTTGCTGCTGTGAGCTCCTCCTGAAACAAACAGACACGGAGCCTACTTCCTGCTTCAGAAAGCAAAGGAAGGAGAAGAGAATGTTGGGCAAACCATAAATTATATCTGGAAGTTATCCTGCTCCGCCCATATCACACGTACACATGTTTTATCGATAGACTGAGCAGATGCAAATCCAGGAAAGCAATCAGTCTTCTACATGTCCATCAGCCTCATGATTACTGAGGGCTCAGCTGGCGAGTCTGCTGCCCCAGACTGTCCAGTAGAGGGCTTTGCCATGTGGGTTGCTTCCAGTTTGTGGACATTCATAGTCCCAGCATCTCCCACCCACCAGGAAATCTGCACTCGGTTTCCTCTGGGGTCCCTGAGCTTAGCCCATCCTCACTGTATTCTGTGTTCCTGAATCCAGGAGGCCCACTGCTGGCAAATGACTCAACTGTCCTCTTAGACCAGGGGGCGGTGGTGTCCCTGAACTGTGCTGCCCCAGCATTTCTAGTTTTTTCTCTCTCTCTCTTTTTTTTTTCTTCCTACGACGTCTGGTATCACTTGCCAATCTGCTGTCCAAAATTCCCTGACCTAGAACTCCACCCACGATGTGTTTCAGGAAGCATGTAAAACTCTGGCCATAGGCAGGTTCTACTTTTTTCTTTTCCCCTTTGTGTTGAAACAATTATAGCCGTTAAAATGTGATTTTTCTGAAATAGTTGCACCCATGAAAATCAGTTTCAAATGGAGGAGGATAAAACAAGTCAATGATTTGGATCTTTTCAAAAGCTTTGGAAATTGATGGCACTTGTTTCTGTATTTCTTACGTTGGAGCTCCTTGTGATGAGTGGAGTCTGGGGTTATTTTGTGTGCATATGTTTTTGGCTCCAGTCCCATCAAAAGACTTAGAAAAATCCTCCCATTGGATAGTCCAGAAAGCAGCCAAGGCTTTGAGTCCAACTGGCTGAGGGCAACTCACTGGGAGCTCATGGAAAGTTGAACATCAACTGTTTAAACACTGATACCTCTGAGCTGCTGAAACCATGTTTCTGTGCTGTGGGGAACCTGCCTTTAGCTGTATTCAAACACAAAATGATGTTTCCCTCCAAAAAGCATGAACAGGATCAAATCCCGCCATTGTCCCGAGGTAACTGGGGAGTGCAGAGCAGAATCAAGTGGACAGGTGGTGCTGCAGAGAGAACTGCACACAGATGAGAAGACCCTCACAGCGCGGTCAGGATGGCAGGAGCCTTAAGGACCGTCATGTGTGTGGCATTTCCTGGCAGAGTGCCCAACACACAGTAGAGGCTCGAGAGAGCGAGCTGACGAAAATGAGGGACAGTAGAGGGAGTGCGTGTGCTTTGGCTGATGGCTATTAACACACAGCCCTGGACTCTCTCTGTGATTGCTGATTAGAGACTGAGATTTCCCCTCAGCGCTAAGCTGGGTGTTGGTGTCTCTTTACAGCCACCCTCCCACCCCTTCAAAACTCCTACTGCCCTTAGGAGAACGTCCAAACTCCTCAGTAAGCATAGTCCATGGTTTGGGTCCTGTCTTTTTTTTCAGGTACAACTTTGAGATATACTTCCCACTTCTCAACCCATCCCACACACAAAAGCTGTGCATTCGCTCTAGCAAGAAACTTGCTCCTTGAATAGGTAAACAAATTGTAGCATATCCATACAATGGGATGTTAATTAGTGACAGAAACAAATGTTTTACTGATGCACACAGCTCAAAATTTTGTTGCTACCCGGACACGTGAATATATCCTGATAATTTTACTAACAAGTTCAAGAATAACCTATCCATGGTGATAAAAGTTAGAAAGAGATTGACGACAGTTGGTGGCAATGACTTAAATGATAACATGAGGCTCTTTCTGGGGTAGTGATGCTGTATAGCTTGACTGTGGGTCAGTTAAACAGTTGAAGAAGTTTATCAAAATTCACTGAAGTGTACATTTCATGCACTCAGATTTTTACCTAAAAAAGCTTCCACCCCTGCTTGCTCCTCACCGATCAGGTTTTGTTCTCTTAGGGCTTGGTGCATTTGCTCATGCGCTCTGCTGGGAATCCCTATGTTCTCCTTCCTCTGCAACTCCTCTCCACATGGGAAGGGCCTAGAGTTTGTGAAACTCAGATTGGGCCACCCCTCTATGAAGCCTTTCCTGACGTTATTTCATAGTACTGATGTGGCAAATTAATCTATCTTCTCTGCTCTCTTCACAAGTTCCTCAGTTAGCAGGTAGTGGGCATTTGCAGTCATATCCAAGAATACCCCGTCTTTAGTCATTGCCCAGCAGTCTTTACATTCACGGTGCAGCACGGTGCCTGTGACCCTCTTAGGTCATGGTTCCAGCCACTCGCAGTAAGCTCCTGTGCAGGAATTTGCTCCACCATCCTCCCATGGTGTCAGTTTTCTGCCATGACTCTCTTTGCTTCCTCCCTCCACATTCTGGCTTTCTTCTCACGACAGGGAAAGATGGAGTCACATAAACACCTAGCTGTCTGGCTTCCCTCAGGGCCTTAGGAAAGTGACTCAATTCCTCTGTGTCTTAGTTTCCTCTTATCTGAAATGGTGATCCTCAGGTGTAACTCAGGGCATTATCAGGATGAAATGCCAACAGTGACCAGCTTCTAGGTTAGGGCTTGGCTGTGGTAGGTGGTCCCTCCACCACAGCCCTTGTACCCTGCGTGCTGAGTCGATGGGGTTGCTGCTTTTGACTGGTATGGGCCTGTGGCTTGCGGGGCGTGCTGCCCGCCCCAGGCGTGGCTTGGGTTGTGCTGTCTTTCCTGGTCAGATAAGCTTCTTCACCAAGGGCAGTCGTGGCTTCTCCTGCGTTTCCTGGCTCCTGAGTCAGGGAAGCTTATGGAGAGGCCATGCCAAGGTTATGGTGTTCTCCATATAAAACTTGGCCTATCATTTAAAAAATACAGGAACATAGCTTTTGTAATAAATACTGGAGCTTTCCTCTTAATTGTATCTTCTCTGTTTACAGGGTAAATGTGTCTACTTTCCCAGGTACTCACCCAGAGCTGTGCCTCTGTTTTCCTAGGGCATAAACTTTGTCTTTTTTACTGGAGGGTATGAAGTCCTGATATTGTGTGCTGATAGAGTGGTTGACCAGCTAGATCAGGAACAGTACAGGAAACACCTCTTTCCCAGGGGTGTTATTATTCTCATTGTTTAGAGAGAATAATTATTTCCCATTATTCTCACTGTCATCAGACAAGAGTAGCCAAACTACCAGGGGTGCTGCTGGCCACCTACATCACCAGCATTCTTCAGTAAGTCATTTGGAGGGATGAGGTGTGGTGTGAGGGTGGACCCTCCCAGTTTCAGGGCTCAGGATCCTTGGTGTCAAGATCTGACAAAAATTAAAATGTTCTTTTTAAGTAACACACGTGTGTTGTCAGCACCATTGTTAAATCATCCAGATGAGGCTAACTTTTCCACTCATACACAGAATGAGTGGATGGATCGCATTTTTCCTGAGACTCATGACTGGCGCCAGTGGTCTGGCAAGTGGTGGAAGGGAACAAAGAGATGGAAGGAAAGAACGTGCAGAAAGCTAAGAGAACGGGATGACGTAGAATTGCTGTGTTTTGGTAGGGAGAGCAGAAAGCAATGGGGCAAATGTTGACTAGATGGAAAGTAAATCAGCTCATGGGAAGAAGACACAGTATTGTTCAGTAGGTTGAGAAGAGTGTAGGAAGCAGTCTAGGGGAATAACAGGAGGAAAGAGGCAGGGAGGAGCTGGCGTCTCCATATAGTGGAGACTTAACATTTACGGGATTCTGGATAGGAAGGAGGGGGACTATGGGAAATGGCTGAACCTATCGCTCTAAGTCAAGTCTTCAAATACCTCTAATAATTCACAGGGCACATCAGACGAATCATGTAATTGAACTGGCAACACAACAAAGAATCAACTTCCTTAAGGTGCCCTATGAAACAAGACCTCCGTGCCTGGTTCATCCTTCCCCAGACCCAGCTTCACAGCTGCTGCACGTCCTTGGATAACGAGGTACAAATATCCACTGGGGTGTTCCAATGAGTCTGGCTTTTATTAACAACACTAAATATGACTAAGCGAGGGGCTGAACTCATATATATATGAATTGCACTTAATATAATGCTACTTAATAAACATAAATAGTACATTTATGCATACAGAAAATTCCACTATAGCTCACAGTATTGTTCTGTTATTAATGGCAACTAAGGAATCAGATGCTAAGAGGATGTTCTCTTCTGGATCTGTTCTGGGTCTTTTTCTCCTCGCAGTCTTTCTGTGTGTGACCGCCCTCTCCTGTGTTCCACAAGGGTCTTCACGATGTGCTTTCCCTCGTCGAATACGATCGAATGACTAATTGCTGAAAATGGTCACTTGTTTTATTTCCAACTGGTAAAGCTCACGCTGAAAGGCAGGATCTGTTCCAGTTTCTATTCTTAATCTGATGCTTTGCACATTTAATTGAGGGGCCACTTAACAGCAATGATAATGGGACACACTTACGTATTCTGCACACTGTGCAGATGTGTGATCCAGTTAATCTTCACAAAAACTCCATGGGGTCAGAGCTCGTGCTGCCCCCACTTCACTGTTGGGACATCTAGGCACAGAGATGCGGGGCAACTTGCTCCAGGTGTCCATGCTGGTAACTGGAAGGGAAGTCTGAGTCCAGGCAGTTAAACCTAGAGCCGGTGCCCTTAACCACTGTGGCCCACTGTCTGTCGGAAGCTCATGCATCCTCCGGTTTAACTTGGCTGTCAGCATTGTCGGGAACGGTGTCTCTGTCCTCTGCCTCGTGGTCACAAGAATGGTAGGGATTCCCCTCTGTTTTCATGGAAAGTTTAACTTTTGAGCAGAATGAATTTTACTGTGCAGAGGTCTATTTTTTGTCCTTTTTTCTAAAGGGCACTAACTTTGGAATTTAATTAGTATATTTTCATTCCTACCTGGATGGGTTAGTATTTAATCATCAATATTTTTTGCTTTAGTATGTCTGTCATCCAGAAGAACAGGCCAAGGTGTCACCAGAATTTGGTATGGAATATTGGGGTGGAGGGAGAGAAGTTGGATTGAACATAGCTGGGTGTGCTTCTTGAGCAGTGAGGAGGGTGATGATGATGGTACCTTGAGGCCATGTTTAAAGTGGGAGAGAGAGTGCTGGCTGGGTGGCTCACCTGGTTGGAACATCATCCAGTACACCAATAGGTTGTGCATTGGATCCCTGGTCACAGTACATGCCTAGGTTGTGGGTTCAATCCCTGGTCAGGGCAAGTACAGGAGGCAACTGATGGATATTTCTCACATCAATGTTTCTCTCTTCTCCTCCGCCTTCCCCCTCCTCCTCTCCTCCTTACTGGACAAGACCTAGGGAAAGAGTAGACAATAAAAATACCCATAACTGATTCAAACCCTGGAATTAAAAATAACTCTGTATGTTCAAGACAAATTAATAAGAAAATGTGGAATTTCACTGGAAAGCTGAAGTTTGTAATAAAAAGCAGAAATTCAAGAACTAAAAATCATCCTTTCCTGAAGGTGAAAAAAAATTTTTTTAATGTCTTCTCTATTTTTCTTGATAAACCAGAGGTTTATTGTGAGTCATCTCAAAGAATAAACTTTAGATTTTATTGGTTCTTTGTAGAAAAATCAGTTTATTTCTTCTAATAGGCTGCTATAGATAACCTAGTAAACCACTCTAGGCTTCATTTTCCACCTCAGGAAGATGCAGGTTTTAGATTCAATGAGCATGTATTGAACTTTCATAAAACATGGGTATCTGAGTTATGAGGAGAACGGGTCTGTGGAGCTGTGCCATAGGCAGGGGGAAATTCAGAGCTGAGGGGAAGAGAGACATCTGGGCTAGAGGTGTAAGCTAGATGTTGGGTCCTGTGCCCAGAGGTGTCAGTTGTAGCTAAGAGGGTACACAGGGTCACCCCAAAGGAATGAGAAGGGACAGGAGGCAGCATGAAGGCACAGGGATGCAGACCTCCAAATCTGCACGTTTGGAACTGGCTCCTTCAACAATCCCAGACTTGATCACCAGCTGGTCTACTAACAGGCAAAACCTGTACGCGTCACCTGCAAAATAAAACAACTATGTTTTCCTAAACAACTCTTTCTTCTCTTTACTTTTTCCAACTGAAGGTATATGTGGACATGTGTATATATGAATGAATGACTTATACTTTGAAAAGTAGAGACTTTGAAAAAATGACTTTTAAAGATACAGTAAGAAGCTAGGATTATCCAGTCTTAATTCTTCAGGGTCAATTAACGTAGGAACACAAATGTTGGAGTGGCATGAATTGTAGATGGCTCTAAGGGACACGGGATACCAGGGCCTTCTAAGATTTCCATGGATCTGGTATTTTGAAGGTGGTGGTGTGCTCCTTGGAAAATAAATCAGCGCATCTACTGAAGGTACACATTTATCACAACTGGAGTGTTTTCAGGGCTTCTGTTTCAATCGTACACATCTATGTCTTTCCTAAGATTGAATGCCTTTCATTTCTTGAGCATATCGACCATAAATACCATGTGAATCTGATGACAGGTTAGTCAATGGCCCTATAATCTCAAATTGGAAAGTGTGCTGATCTGGCATGCTGGGTAAGGCCTTTTCATCTCCCTGCTGTTATCCAAATCCTGACATGCTTTTAAAAAAATTGTTAAAATTAACCACGACACTTGCTTCAGCATACACATTGCCTTATAATTTACAACGTCTTTGCCGTGCTGAGAGATTGATTTCAGATAGGTCTAGCGTGTGTGGCTGGGATTAAAAAAAACCATTATTCTGGTTTATGGAATAAAACACAATTCCACAAGACACATTCAGTTAAAATGAAGCAAAAAAAACCCCCAAAACAAAAAACAAAACCCACCACAAAAAACCAACATCCCCGCAGTGTTTGAGAGTGGAAATGCCTGTGTTCCCTGGATTTATTGATCAAAATAAAATCAGTGTTGCATTTCAGATAAGCCTGCGGCAGCAGAGCCTTTTCAACAGCCTCCATTTTTGGGAAAGCTTCCCACTGCCCCCTCCACCCCCTGTCTCTCGTGAGCATAAAATATCTTTCAGAATTGCATACTAACTGGAAGATGATTGAGTGGCTTTTGATAAAGTGAATACAGAATGTGAGCCAATGAATAAAAACCCATAGGTAGGGGAGGTTTTGAAAGGTTCTTTGTTAGCACATGAAATTACAAGAAGTTTCTATTGAGCTCAACAGGTTAGAAATGAACTCAAACCTCATCTAACATTAAACTTTGCAGCCTGAGAGATTATGGAAAGTACTCTTTCATATTGATGCTTAAAACTTTTCCTTTTGTGAGAAATGATGTTCATAGGGTATTGATTTTTAACTCAACCAAACAAGAGTTAAATCTCTTGTTATGATCTACCCCAAACTTAATGTCTGACCCAACTATTTGATTTCGTCTCAAAACTACATGGGTCTGAAATTCCGACAGAGCTCGGCTGGGTGATTTTTCTGTTGCTCTTCATGTTGATGGAGGTAACTTAGTGGTACTCAGCTGGTGGATGAACCGGCGTGCAGGTTCCAAGGTGTTTTCCCTGGGCATCTTGCTGTGGATAATTGGAAGACTGGGCTCCCTGGACCTCACCTTTTAATGGAAGGAGTTGCAAAGAATTTGCAACAACCTTTAGCACGACAAGCATGGTGTCAGTTTGGGTCCCTCAAGAGGCCAAAGTGGGATTCGATATGCTAGAGATTTATTGAAGGGAAACACCTGTGAAGTAAGGCACCTTATTTACCCATGGATGCCTTATTTACCCAGGCAAACAAGGCATAAATAAAACTGGAAAGAGGACACATGGTAATTAATTAATTAGGCTCATATGAAGAAGTCAACACCAATGTCTGCTCTGGTTTGTAATGGTGAATAGTCAGAGAAGAACCATTGTCTTGAAGAATCAGTGGACTTCGAAGGAGTCTGTGAGGAGACTCTGCCCAAAGAGAGAAGAGCTGTCACCTGGCTGCATGCTCAAAGTTTGTGGCCAGGTGTGTCTTTTGAGACATTTCTGATACACTGTATAACATTCTTAGTTTTTGTCTTTCAATGAATGATTGGCCCAAGCCGGGGCTGGGTGTGGGTTGGGGGCTATCTTAGGATACTTGGGGGATACTGCGGTCATTCTTCTGTGAAAATGGAAGGGAAATAATACTGAATGTGAACCAGAGTACCAAGCTAGGAGCCATTCTGCAGCATCACTAGGGCCAGAACAACTCTGTCTGACTTTCAAATGATTTATGCCTGGAAGAGATGTGGAAATAAAGTTTCTGGGAGCTGGCGTTTTAATTTTCTGCTTTGGCTCTTCAGCTGGAACTATCCCTGTTGACTTCCAGGACTCAAGTTCCTTAGACATTTCTTCTTGAGCTTGAAGGGAAAACAGGTAGGCAGTGACTAAAATGGACCATCTTCTGATGTTGTAAGTAGTGACAGATCCTTCTGCCTAAGGTCACAGTGGGGACATGATGAGACCATTTCTTTGGTGTTTGTCCTGGAATGGAAAGTGCTTTCTGTCAGTTCTAGAGAGCAGGCACCATGGAACTGTGTGCACGATGCCCATCTGGGCAGCTTATTGTAGAAGCGGGTGTCAGGGCTGCAGCCCCGGAGATCCCGGCTCAGAAGGTTGGGTGGGAACCAAGGCTTCTGTGTGTTTAGGAAGCGTCACTGTTAAGTCGGGGCACACTTGTCTTTGAGAAGCACTGCAGTCGAGCGTAGGAAATGGAGGGGTGGCGATTATAAGGAGAGTGCTCAGTGTCTGGTCCATTCGCGTCCCGTTATGACAGACTATCTGTGGCCATATGCATTTTCAAGTTGTGCCTTTCAACAAGCACCTCATGAACATCTATTTTGTAGTGGAATTTATTCCGGGAGATGCAGGCACACGAAAAGTGTCAGACATCATCTTTCCCTCAGGTAGCTCAGTTGAGTGAACAAAACAGGTACACATGCATTACAGTGTCAAATATATCACACATAAAAATATCTATAGAATAAAGGCACATAGAAGTGATATATTCTGGGGACAAGAAGGAACGCTCTACCCAGGAAGTGATATACACACTTGATTTTGAAGGATGTATTGGTGTATGCCAAATGGATTAAGGCAGGAAAAAAAAAACAAACAAACAACCCTAGAAAGAAGCACTTGTTTTTACCTCTGCTCAGAGGTAAACTTGAGTAACTGCAAGTGGTTTAAGTGGAACAATAAGATGTTGGGGAGAGATGTGAGAAATGAGTATGGAGAGGAAGGTAGGAAACAGATGATGAAAGGTCTTATAGTTTCTTCTGAATATCTTAGGATTTTTAAATACATTGTCAGTAGGTTTGTTTGTTTTAAAGTTTAGCAGGTCATGGACTTCTCTGGAAAAATGTACCAGAAAGTTTCACATACACATTCAAAGAATTTTTGCATCAGACTTCAAGGGAGCCATAGTCATAAGAACCCCTGTTGTAGACAAGGCACAAAGAGAGCCAGAAAGTCAAGGTTGTGCTTTGGAGTAATCGCCCTGGTGGTATCAGTTCAGCCCGTGGACAGGGTGAGGAGAGGCCAGACTGGAGACAGGGAATGAGGTAGGAGGTACTAGCAATAAAAATGAAATAGAGAGCCAAAGGTATCAGCATTTGGGGGTGCTTACGCAGGAAAAGAAGGAGCTGAGGACCTCTCCCAGGTTTCTGACGAGGTGTTTGGCTGCAGGGAAGTGCCATCAAATGCAACAGGAAAGATGAGAAGAGTTCCCACGTAGGAACATTAAGTTCGACAGGAGAGTGGATGTTTCAGAGACAGTTGTATGGGTGGGTCTGTTGCGCTGAGGAGGGAGCAGGGGAACAGATCGGACTGTTGCCCGGCGAAAGGTGCTCCCCGCCCCTCCCGCCCTGCTGGTAGAGCTCTGGCTTGGTGCCTTTCCCCTCCTCACTGCAGCCCGTGTTCTGCAAAGGGGGGCTCAACCCCATCCTCAGCAAGGGTTGCAGGGAAGCCTCTCCGCTTGAAGAGTGTCTTCTGGCTGTCCTGATACTATTCCCTGTGCCAGGGGTTTGCTGGGGAAGTGGCTGCTGATCAAGTTCTGGTCAATGATAAACAAAGTGGCATCTTCAGGGTCTTGCTGAGAGACTGCTTCACACTCCTAAGGCCACTGAAGTGGGAGAACACAGAGCCTGGAGCAGCCACAACGGTCTGGGAGCCATGTGGAGAGCTAGCCAGCACAGTGAGGCTTGCTCTTCCGCACTCTGCAACTGAACTTATCTAAACTTAGGATTCAGGACCTCTGTATCTATCTATCATGGTAAAAACGATAACAACAGTTTTGCCCTCCTAACCATTTTGAAGAATTCTGTTGAGCCGTGTTAAGGGCATTGGCCCTGTTGTAAAACAGACCTCCAGGGCTTCTCATCTTGCAAATATGAAATTTATACCTATTAAACAGTTCCCCCTGTCTCCTTCCCCCAGCCCTGGCAACTCCTGTGGACTTTATTAGTGAACAAGTTGTAATGCAAACCATGAGCGACACCAAATCCCTGTCCAGAGAGGAGCAATAGTGGGGACAATGGTACCACTTAGGAGGAGGCGGAGGAAGGAGTCTACAGGGAAGTGGAGAAAGATGAGCCAGAAGAAGAGAGAGAACCAATGGGTCACATACAAGTTCCATGAGGGGGAGGAGCTTTGGGGGATGGAGTAGTGACCAGGTCAAATGTCCCAGAAAGCTGGATTGGAGTAAAAAGTCAGTGCAGAAGGAGGTCAGATGCCAGCACGGAAGTCTGAGTAGTAACTGAAGCAGTAGCAGGCTCCCCACGTGATGCAGAGACAACAATGGAAGTGCCACTCTTCTTAACGGGTAAGGTTCGAACTCCCAGCCTGAACAGCTGCGACTCTTCCTGTTTTCTTCTCCCTGAGGCTGAGTGCAGCTGCAGAGACTGGAGCGAAACAGGGTCAGGGCCTCAGTGCCTTACGATGCTCCCGCTGTCTGGCCAAGCTGGGGATCCAGGGCAGCTCTGCTTAGCTCTTGAGCTCGGTGGCCCGGTGCTGTCTCACACTTACAGGAGGACCTGGGAAGGGCGATTGTTTCTTTGGAGGGTGACTTCGCCAGCAGAGGAGTCTAAGTTCAATACTGACCCGGTCTCATTCACGGCCTCGTGGGCTTTCCATTCAAAGCTGCACCATTGCCACTATTTATTTATTCTCCTGTATCAGTTTAGGTGGAAAATCTATTAGTGTTGTGCAGTGACAAAGGTCCCTTTGCTCTCCATAATTTCCTCCCTCTCTATCTGCAAAACTGAACATTTCCATGAAAGGTTGCGATCTGTTTAATTATAATGCCATGTGGCTGAGCGGCCAGGTTAGTAGGCTAATGCCATTCATCCTCTGAAACTATAAATAGTAAGAATTTATAGCAGATCCCTGGATAGCGTCAGGGCTGCCTCGAAACATGAGTAGGCCGTAGCTTCCCCAGCCTTCACAGACGTGAATTGTCTTTATCTTCCATTAAGGAGATTGGTGCATGGAGATGATCTTAAAACACGACAGAACAGGTATACTCAGATGATATCGGTGTACATATTCCTAAGAAATTATGTGGAAAATAAAACCTGGATGTTGACGAACATACCATTTAGGCACTTAAATTGTATTCCGTGAATGGATCAAGTGTCTGCCATGTGCAAGACACTGAGGTGGCATCTGTTTAAAGGGGCACTGCGCAACACAGGCAAGTACTTCATGAAGCTGAAAAAGGCTCTTTTTTTCCTTATGGTGATTCCCAGAAGGGAAAGGGGCATGGGGGGAGGCAGGCGAAGGTGAAAGGGGGGATAAGTGGTGATGGCAGAAGCCTTCATTGTGGTGGAGAACACACAATACAATATACAGGTGATGTGTTATAGAATCGTGCACCTGAAATCTATATAACGGTGTTAACCAATGTCACCCAATAAATTCAGTTAGAAATAGGATAAAAAGCCTTTTGTTTTTGGAAAGCCAAGTTTTCATATGTAGAGGTGTTTTAAGTGGGTGTGGGAATGATATACATGGTTTAGCGGCTCTATTCTGGTAGGAAATATTTATCTTTCCTCCTATTTTCAAATCATTGCTTCTAACATTGCTTATGGATAGGAATTATCCTCCTGATTGCCAATTAAAATTCAGAAGGTAAATCCACAGACTGAAGGGATATTAAGATATTAAAATATGCCACATTACTCATTAAAAGTTAGAGTGTGAATAGAACCATCTTTGAAATAGTGTATAAAAAAACCTTTTGAATATGTAGATTGGCTTGCAGAATGTTTGGTCTTTTTAATGAATAAAGTAAGTACTGAAAGCACCTGGAAGCAGTAAATATCGATTAAATCCCCCAAGGATAGACATGTGTTTGTATGATAAAGAAGGTTTCTGGAGAACAAACCATCCCAGGCTTCTGAATATTTAAATGAGGACTCATCAATGTTCTACTCAAATAGTGCTGTTAAGTAAAAACAAAGTGACTACGAACAGAGTTCTTTCATTTTTATTTTGTGGCTTTGCAATCAGGGTATGTGACAGAATCAAATCTGAGGTAACTGTTTATTTATTGGCCTGATTCCACAAATGTCTCAACTATGCAGTGGCTTGTTGCCGTCTAATCCCTGTGGATTTCCGTAAATTTGAGGATTTAATGACCTGAGGGTTCACTTTATGAAGTGGCCAGCCCGTGAAGCCAGCTCTCAGCTGATAATCACCTAGGATAAGGGACCCTGGTTTTTCCCTGGATGATTTTAATTATCGTTGGTACCTTAAGAAGTAGTAAGTCTCTTAAAGGTTGCTGTTTACAAGAATTTTGGAAAGCGGGAAGGACAGGAAGTATATTTCAGTGCTTGACATGTTTGGATAGAAGAGAGATGCCATTCACACATGAGTAAACTGTTGGAGGGGAGTTCTATATTTGGATGTTCTTTCTTGTTCCTGTTCCTTCAAATTCCCACAATATACAGTTTAGTCTGGAAAGAACTTCCTGGACTGTAGGCATTTTTCTCCACATTTTTTGATGTTGGCAACTTTTTTTAAAATGACAAAAAAAACCCCACAAAAAAACAGAAACAAATAAACCAAACCCAAAAACAACCCCACTAAGAATTTCAAATTAAATAGGCCTGCAGGTTGATTTCAGGCCACAGACCAGCAATTTCCCCCAATTTATGCTTTAAACTTTCCTCAATATGTAAACAGAAGTGATTTCTCTCTCTACTAAATTTATGTAACAATTACTGTCTGTGCAATTCATTTTGAAACTAATCATGAACTGCCTCGTGACATTTTCCCCATTATGTCTGACGCTGTTGTTTAATTTTTTATGGCTCTGAAACTTTTCAGTTGCATTGAAACTCCAATCAATGGTTAACTTCTTTAGGGCAGAAACTGTGTCTTATAACTCTTTGTGTTTCCTCCAGTGCCTCACATCATGAGCCCTCAATAAATTAATGTGGGTTTTGTTTTATTTCAGAAGGATGCATACTACTCCAAATCTATATTCACCTTTCTTCATGAGTACTGACGTGACAAAACTCGATCAGTTTGTATTTGTGGAGTGAATGTTTATTTCTCCCCGGAAACTGCTGCAGAATTTATAAAAAGGCACAACTACTTGTAAGGGAAATCAGAAACCAACTCAAAATACCTCAGATGCACTACCAGGGGAAAAAGCTTTCCCTGTCCCTCTTTCCTTAGCTGAGAATGAGCAGAGCCAAAGCAAAAGGGCCATAACCGGAGGGTTACGTACCTGTCTCCAGTTCGGGTAATTCCATGGGTGAGAATTATTATCCCCATGTTATAGATGGGGACCTGAGCTGTACAGAGGTCATGCTTAAGGTCACACAGCAGTTGTCAGAGCTTCGATTTTCATCCTGGTTGCTTTGATTTGCAAGTGGGCTACCTCTCTTAGCCGACTTAGCTGAGTCCTTCTACTTGACTACCAAGAAGGCGGGTCATTGTGAACACTCAAGACGAGAGGGCTATGGGACAGGGTCCGTGCAATGCTAACACTGTGAAGTAGCTTTAGTTGATGTTTAGCAGCCCCTTCCTCTCTTCTCTTATTTCTCTTCTTCACACCCTACTGGCTCGGGTTCCCTCATGCATGTCTTGGCTGTGGTAATCCACCCTGCTGCATCCAAGACAGGCTTTCCTAGGCTGGAGCACAAACCTAGCATCTAACCTACAGCTTTGCTTTGTTGCTTTTTTATGCAGGCATTAGCTCCTTGTCTGATTACTATTTTCTAACAAGTCAATCTCCATTCACACATTAGTGCCCATCGATGGATGGATTAATGTTGCTTTTCTAGATGACATTTAGAAGATAACAGGTATTTTTAGGAATTTTGGATGTGGCTGGGGTGGTGTAAAAGAAGAGATCCTCCAACAGGAGTCCCTCATTTCCATCTCAAGTTCTGTAACAGACTCCCCTACAAGGTAAAATGCTTTCTTTATTAGATGCTCCATATTTTATTTATTCTTTAACAAATGAGGGCTCTTTGAAACAAAACAAAGAGGGTTTCATCATTTAGATTTGGTTAGGTGAGCTCTGGAGTAGTCTATTTAGTTAACTAGGTATTACCACGCATGATCTCTGCAAACATTCTTCTTCGTAACAGGTACTATGTGGGTCCATGTTGTTAAACTGAGGCGCTCATTTAAACAAGCATATCGGTCACCTGTACAACACCAAGCAGGCTGCACATTGTGGAAGCATCTATCTACTTGCCTCATTCTGCAGGAATTCTCTCTAGAATAATAGTGTGGAAAGGATTTTAGAAAGCAGTATTTTTGAAAGTGTGATCCTACATCAGAATCACAGAAGTGCTTGTTAAAAATGCTGGTTCCCAGACCCAGTGAATCGGAATCTGTAAGAATTTTCTTTTTTTATGTTACCTTAGGTTGGAGAGGAGCTATTTTGGGAAAACTCTAATCCAAGCAAATTACTTCCTGAAAAAAGTATTGTTTTTAGTTAATTGTGCTGCTTAAAGTATCAAATGCATTTGAAGCCCAAACTATTTTATGCTAGAGAAAGATACAGTACTGAAAACAGGTCAGTCATGAAAGTCAGAGAATCTACAGTATTCTGCAGTATAGTATGTACAAGTACACTGTACTGTTCATGCTAGTTAAGACCATCATAAATGCGATTCTCTGTCTTCCAACATTTCCCAGAGAATCACCGCCATTCTGTACAAAGAACGGAAGTGTGCCCTGTTTCCGTCTGTCCAACAGGGTCTGGTATGCAGCCACTGTCAGACCCCATTCAAAGGCTGTCTTGTAGCCTAACATTGTTGTCCTCCTCTTTGTAATGCTTCTCTGCCTCCCTAATTTTCATTCCCATGGGAGGTAGACCCGTTAGGAAATGCAGTTGTATCTAAGTTCCCCTTTTGAGTGAACTCCTTGCCAAGGACACTGTGGGGTTTCTGGTTGAGTCCCTTTAAGCTGGAGAATGGCTGGTCCATGAGTCAGGAGGTTTCGGTCCTGGCCTCCTGGCTGACAAACTGTGCAGTCTCATTGGCCCAGCTCTGTTGCACCATGCCATCTGTAAAATGAGGAGGCTGCAGTGGCCAACTTCTTTTTCTTTTTCTTTCTTTCTCTTTCTTCCTTCCTCTCTTTCCTTCTTCCTCTCTTCCTCTCTTCCTTTCCCTCCCCTTCCCCTCCCTTTCTTTTCTTTTCTTTTCTTTTTCTTTTTCTTTTCTTTTCTTTTCTTTTCTTTTCTTTTCTTTTCTTTTCTTTTCTTTTCTTTTTTCTTTCCCTTTCCTTTCCTCTTTCTTTCTCTCTTTCTTTCTTTCTTTCTTTCTTTCTTTCTTTCTTTCTTTCTTTCTTTCTTTCTTTCTTCTCTCTCCCTTTCTCCCTTTCTTTCTGATATTTATTGAATTTATTGGGGTGACATGGTTAATAAAATTACATACATTTCATGTGTACAATTCTATAATCCATCATCTGCATATTTTACTGGGTGTTCACTACCCCAAGTGGTGCAATGGCTGATTTCTGATGTCCCTTCCAGCTGTACTCCTGCGGGAGGGGCCGAGGCTATCTGCCCGTGCAGGTGTTTTCCTGCAAAGATGTTAACATTCTAAGGAATTTTTTTCTGTTTCCACTGAGATAGTATGCATATTTCTCCTAAGAGAAGCCACAGAAACAAAACATAAAATGGATCATTTGCATTTAAATTACTTAAGTGAGATGGAAATCACTCACTTACTTAAGTGAATCAGCATTTCCGCTCCGAGTCTAGTGTGTCGATGCGTGTTTCTGAATTTAATCACTGCAGGGAAATGGCTCTGGGGGTGGTTGGGCCCCAGTTGGCAAAAGCAGGTAGTTAAAAAAAATCAGCAGTGCCTTAATGTATATGTGTTTGAATGAGTGTTTCTTTATGGAACGAGTTTAGTCAGCACTTCAGAGCAAATCAGGCAGAAATTAAAAATTGGCATGATCTTTATTCTCTGCTGATTGCTTCTCTCCTCCTGTTTTCCAGAAAAGTGAAGTTAATACTTTTAAATGTGCACATCTATCATTGAAAAAAATGATCATCCACTTCCAAATAATACATTTATATATTTATTTATAAGGTGCATATACATATATATGTAAATGCGTCCAGTTAATATCTCAAGGAACGATATACAATTAGAAGTTCATCATTAGAGAAAGTAAATGAAAGCTTTTTGATAATTTTCAATTTGGGGGCTGACCTGGGACCACATATGATTAGATCAGCGTTATTTTTATTTGCACCACGACAAAACATATTAAGAATAGACATATTAACTCTGCCATTTCCTTTTTTATCTGCATAAACTGGCATCACTCGTTTCACCTCCAATTTGGGTTTCTTTGCAGAGATGTTTTTAAAGCCCTTTGACCATGTTGAGATTTAGTTTAGTTGCAAAACTTTAAATATAAACTGTAAACCTGCCTCATTAGGCATGTACACTCTGTAATTCACTGCAATATGTTGGAAACTAAGGAATCAGTGAAAATGACAATTGGGGAAGTCCCACCCTTCACTCAATATCCTGTGCAGAGCTGATATGTATGTGCCATGTGACTCCTACGTAGGGACTGAGGGTGGGACTCAGATTTATTCAATAGGAAATATTAGTAAAGCTTAATTTCCTTTTCAATTTCTCACATAGAATAAATGGAAGTTTGATATTTTCCTCTACATATCACTTCAAAAATTTCTGCCTTTGCTGCAAGACACGCTGCGTAGCAAACAGGAGGTGGCCTTTGTTGAGTCATAATGCGTAGCCAGGTCCTAACTCTCACGCTCCCAGGAATCGGGTGTGTGCCTGCCTCGCCATGGTTAAATTTGCATGGATTTAGGTGGGAAGAGCAGAAAGGAAGACAGTCTTATGACTGGCTCTCCCCAATCATAGCTGCTCTATGTCTCCCTTCCTCCATGGATCACGGACTTCTCACCCAGGAATTACTATCCACGGACACAAAGTACTGTGATGTTTGCCCTTATTGATGGCCTTAAATTCGTGCAAACACAGATTGCCCCTTTTCTCCTAGGAGCTATGCATTCCTTTCCACAGGGGGAAACACAAAATACCATCAAAATAGAATATGGTATAAGCCTTTAAATCTTGACTAATATAGTTGCCCAGCTGTCTGTTTTGACAGTTGGGAGCCGTACATATTTTCCGTCTGTCTTTTTCGAGTCTCGGTTATTCTCTGGGGCATGTTGGGAGATATATAAAGCTAGCCTCTGCACACCGATGCCAGGTTGTTTCTTTTTTTTTTCCCTGAATAAACACTCACAGTCTGCCCACGGGTTTCTTTGTGTAGATTCTCTTGGTGATCCCAGAACTGGTTTTCAGTGCTGTACTTAACTTTCTCTTGTGTGAAACACTCTGTCTTCAAATGCATTGGGTACTTGCCAGTAGCAGAGCTACCCCAAAATAGTGCGTTTTTCCAGATGATGATTGCTTTGATCACGAAAGAACATTTTCTGGGATTGCTGTGATAGCTGGAAGAGAAAAGTGATTTTGGCTAGTACAGTTCTGATGTCCACCATTAGACACACACTTGGTAAATGCCTCTTGTATACTTAAAATGTGTCTGAGGGGCCCAAACTCAGGAGAGAAGTTTAGCTTATTTTTAGAATCTGGAAATCTTTGTAACCAAAAAATAGAAAGGAGAGCTGGAAGCATTTGACATTTGAGAACCACTGCAAGTTGAAATTGAATACTTACGACCCACTGTCCAATACTGTCATTTTCAGAACGGGAGGCGAGGAAAACCTGCCCAGACGAAACCATGGTGCCGCAGTGTCTGCGAGAAAGCCAAGCAGTGAAGTTGCAAAGCTCCTGCTGCTCATTGGACTCCTTTATTTAAAACTGATTTTTTTTCACTTACGTTATGTAAGCATTGCCACCTTCTTGTAAAAAAAATGAAGTTAAAAAGTAGTTTCCTCACCCTTCCTACAGACATCTGCTTCCTCACATCCTGTCCCCAGACTCTCCAGAAGGACCCGCTATTAACTACTATTATGAATTTCTCACACAAGCTGCTAGCATTTTAGAGCCACATAAAAGTACATGTGCAAGCACACACACACACACACATATGCATGCGTGCACCCACGTATGGTCTAGTGCTCTTGTGCATTGTTTGATAGTGGGCTAGGGTTCTGGGAAGGGGGGCTCTGAGTGGGCCCACTCAGACGCAGTGTGGGGCACCGCCCCATGGAGGCCCATTTCATGCACTACGTAGAGCCAGTTACATGTCCATGTTCGTTTAAGCTCCCAGAGTCCTGCCATGCCTCTGGCCACGGGTCTTCCAGTTTCCCAGCGATTCAGGAGACGGTTGCCCAGTCCTTCTCGTTTGCAGAGATGCTCAACATCCTGATGCCCAGCCACTTCCCTTAGTTCTCAATGACTGGGTGAGACTCTCCCCGTGTGCGTTCCCTTTGTATTTTCAGCGGCAAGACCTTTTCCCTTTGTGGCAGGTCTAGCATTGTCACTAACAAACCTTCCACTATTGTTACGGATATCATTTGTTTGCTAGCACATACAAAACGGCAGAGGAATCATCATACAGCAACCAATGGCAGAGCAGACCTCACTCAGCATGTAGCCACAGACCAGTGGACTCCGCTCACACCACGGAGTGGTCCTTGGTGGGAAATACATGGTACAGTCTGCAAAAAGATGCTGTCATTGGCTGAGAGCGTGCAGACTACTACTCAGGCAGTGGGGAAAAAAATGAAGATATTATTCTAGTTGTCTGTTGCCTGTTATCCATTGTGTAACAACTGGTACAAATTTTTTAAAAAAAATATTTATTTTTAGAGAGACGGGAAGGGAGGAAGGAAGAGAGGGAGACAAACATCAAAGTGTGCTTGCCTCTCGTGCCCACCCCGCCAACCGGGGACCTGTCCTGCAACCCAGATATGTGCCTTTATGGGGAATCGAACCAGCGACCCTTTGGTTCTCAGGCCGGCACTCAATCCACTGAGCCACACCAGCTAGGCAACTGGTGCAAATCTTAATGGCATCAGAGTCAGTAACTAAGGCTCAGAACCTTTGGAGTCCAGAAAAGTGTCATTGGTATGTCCCTGCTCCATGATGTCTAGACCTCAGGTAGAAAGACTGGAAGGCTGGGGTGATGTCCACAAGATGCGTGCTAGCTCCTGTGTGTGACAGGTGATGAAGGTTGGCTGGGCCTCAGCTGGGCTGGCAGACAGCCACAGTCCCTGTAGCTGGCATCCGTGTGACCTGGGCTTCTCCGGAGCAGAAGCCGGGGTTCAGAGTGAGTTCCCAGGGGCAGGAAGTGGAAGCTGCCAGCTTCTCATGGCCCAAGCCTGGAACCCCGGTGGTGTCTCTCTCACCCTAGTCTATGGGTAGAGCTGAGATGGAGCCCAGATCCGAAGAGGGGGAAATAGAGCTCATTTCGCTGTGGGAGGAAAGTCAAAAAACTGTGGGACTATTTGTTTTTAAACTTCCGTAATCATGAACAGTGTACTGTCATACATTGTTATATATTTTCCCCATATTAGACACAGATGGCATCTCAAAATAGTATTATATTAAACTGCCCAGCTTATAGTAAGTGTCAAAGCAAGCTTCTCTTCCACTCCTCCCATACTCGACACCATACTGAATTTTGCTCTCTTGCAGTTTGCTTAGTTTAAAAAACAGCTTTCAGTATCAATATTCAATTTTTATATAATTTTATCTTTACTTTTTATTGCCTGCATATCACTCTGTTGTATGAATGGGTGGACTTATTTAATTAGTCTTCAAATAGTCTTGTACTTATTTTATATTTAAATAGCACTTGCCTCGTACCAAGCACTGTCTAAGCACCTTATAAATATCAACACATTGACTTTTTATTATAACCTGATGACATAGAGACTATTATTCCTGTTTTACAGATAATAAAACATTAGGACAGAGAGGTTAAGTAACTTGCCTGAGGTTAAACAACAGTGAGGAGCGGAGCCTTGATTCCACCTGAGTCCGTAGGACTTCAGAATTCACTCTTTAACCTTCACGTTTTGCTGCCTATTGGTAGATACTAGTAGATACTGGTTTATTGATCAGTATCTATTGGTAATATACTGATTTATTTCCTGTGTTAGTGTAGGTCACTCTGCAGGGGACAACTCTTTTTTTTGTATATGTACTTCTAGAAAATTTAATGCATATTATAAGCATATGTAACTTAAAAAAATCAACCTGTAATGATATTGTCGTACACCCAGGTGAGCCTGCTTCTCGGCACAGGTGCATTTCCTGTGACTACAGTGAAGCTGCAGCTTCAGGACCCCTCACCCGAGTGGCTCTTCACACATTGAGAGTTGTGGGGTATTTTTGGTGGAAGGGGAGATTGGGATGTAAATTCTGATAATTTTTGGGAGTCAACTTATTTTTTTAAAAAAGAAGAGACCTGATTTTCAAGACTCCAATAATTCCTTTTCATTTCTTTTCTCATTCTAAATGTTCACTCTTGTGACTGATTTCGAATTCACACAGCTGTGCTGTTTTTCTTGAAGAGGGGCTCCCCCTGCATACGCTTCGGCCTCTCAAACCTCGACCTGCCTCTGTCGCTGAGGTCAGTTTGTACAAAGGAAGTTGCTGAGCCAAAAGTCTTCTTATTTTAAATCTTGGTAATAGTAATCACAATAATAGATAACATTTAGGTTAAGTTTTTTTGCATGTGTGTGTCAGAAACAATTCTAATTCCTTTGCATATACTAATTTATTTCTTACAACGTACTACCAGTAGGTCTTGTTATTTCCATTTTCACTTGGAGAAACTGAGACATAGCATTTTCACAATTTATAAAGACAAATATTTCCACATTATCTTCCTAAAGGGTTTCTCCAGTTCTCCTAACAGTTATAAATAAAGCTGAGTGCATGATATTGGGTGTTTTTATTAATTAAGGAATCTGATAGCTAAAGCATTTTAATCCGCATGTCCTGTTACGAGAGGCATCGAGTCTGTGTTTACTGGCTCGCTACACTTCTTTGTGAGTGTGACAGGTTTGATTTTTAAAAATTCGTTTTTAAATTAAAGTGGACAATATTATTTTGGTTTCAGGTGTGCAGCACGGTGAATAGACGTTTATGTAATTTATGAAGTGGTCCCCCGGTAAGTCCAGTCCCCACCTGGTCCCACACAGAGTGATTACAAAACACTGTTGACTGAATTCCCTGAGCTGCACTTTACATCTCCCTGACTGTTTTTGTAACTGGCAATTTGTACCTTGTAGTACATTTTTTTCTTACAAAAATCCTAATTTTTCACCTTATTTATAAGACATCATTAGTGAGGACCCTTACAGAACACACCCATCAGTCCGAGGGGACTGAGAAGAGGCCTTGGCCTTGTGGAAAGAGCCCAAAGTGGGGTAAGAGGTGAGCGTAGCCTCACCAGGTGGGCACCATAAAGGTCCCCTCTGCCAGTCTGAGACCAATGGCTCTGCCCAGACTGCAGCCGATTAAATAACCACAGAATTCCCTCGGCAGATGCAGGCATTCGCAAGCCTCTTGCGCAATTCTAGGCAACGTGTGTAACTACAAAGTAACAGAGGTTGCAGCAACTTGACAGGTGGGGTACAGAGTACTAGAAACAGAAGTAGCAACAGTAACAGTTAAGGGAGGCAGTTTTATATAATGCACTTTGGAATTGAATGAATTCAGATTGTAGCCTATGAGCCAGGACAAAGCTGGACACAGTCGCTTCAAATACCTATAATTTATTAATTAAACATAGATAGACAAATACTGCTAAAATCTACACTATCAGCCAAATGGAGTAATGTAATCAGCAAAGAGGATTTTTGCTCAAAAGTTAATAATGTCAAAGATAACTTACTTTAAGACTGAGCATCTATTTTACTATGGTTAGAAGGGAATGGGTAGAAAATTGGCATTAAATAAGAATATGCCCTTGTCATTCATAGCCCACGGAGCATCTATTTAAATTGGGGTTGGCTCTCTCATATTGTTATATTATTTCATAATTCATTTATTTGTTTACAGAAATGTCCATGCCCAAAATCATTCCAATAAAGAAATAAAAACAGCTGGGTTATGTGGACCCCCCCAAAATTTCCACTTGTATTTGCTTCCAATGTGGTGGAAGGAAATAGAATTGTCTTCTAGGCCCTAAATCACACGAGTAGCAGTTAAGAACTGACCTTCAGAGAGAGACTGCGCTTCAGATGTGAATATTGACACATGACCTGCATTTACCTGGGCGTTAGGAGACCTTTCATCCTCCCGGGTTCTCAGGCTCCTAGAAGTCTCCTAGTGACGCATCATCTGCTATGTCTGTGGGCAGAAAATTTGTGTTTGGATGAAAGCCAGACCATATCTCAGACTTCTGGGCTACATTCGGCGTATTACCAAAGAGGTAACTAAAATATACAAAATGGAAGAAATGGAATTTCAAAAAATGATCAGCTTCAAATTATTACCCTTAAAACTATTTCACAAGATATTTCAACTCTTCCACAATATTACTGAAGAATATAAATATTCTACCTAATATCCTACTAGTGGCCTCTTAAACTCTTAAGTACTCATGCAAATTCTCTTCTGCACTACATTTTCCTAAAACCATTCTGTATTTCTTCGGAAGTAACCATGTGCTTATCTCTGATACAATTGTGGGTTTTATACAATTAAAAGGTAAGTTACTATAAGTCCACTTGAACTTTAAATCGCTTACTATAATTTGGCCCATGAGAACAATCTCTACACTTACTATGAGGTTTTTTTTTTTTTTTTTAATTTCTTGGTTGAATCTATTCCAGTATGTTAAGCAGACAATTCTTCCAGGTTTATTAATATGTATGGCCTTCTCTGGGTAGGTTTCATTTCCTCAGATTTATGGAGGTGGCTGGCATTAGGAATGAAATAAACAGGTCTGCTTAGCTCTGCAGAAAATAAAATAAAGTGTAATTTCATCAACTTTCTTTTCAGGCGTCAGCTCCAATGGCCACTCTCATGTTACAAGGTTAGCGTGAGGCGGGCTTTGGCACCATCGCAGGCTGCAGACAAACTGCGTTGAATCGGGCATTTAAATATCCTCACACATTATCTCTGCAGAGAATAAAACAAAGTGATCGGATTTCCATCTCCTTTCCCTGCCAGCGCCTGCAGGATTATTTCGCACTCGCTGGAGGGAGCTGGGCAATGCATTATCCTCCCCAGGCCCGTTTTTCACACGACAGCAATTGGACTGAAGAGCGGTGCAAAAGTATTTATTAAAAGCTGTTCCCCTCTGGCACTAGGAAATGGAAGACTACAGGAGACTTCTGTTTTGCTCTCCGGGAAGGGTTCACACTTTGTGAGTTGATGAAAATCTTCAGTATATTGCACCCTTAAATAAATGTCTCTGCTTGCTCCTGGAGAAAAAAGGAGCAGGGTTTTCGGAGTTCACTGAAGAAAAACAATGCCCAGCCCTCTGCGCAAGGATGGAGACGGTGTCCACGCCTAGCCGTGCCCAGCCCTGTGATCCCAGGCTGTCTGCACCTGCGGGCTCGGTGCATTTCCTGGGCTCCTCACCATCTTTCATCCCTGCCTCTCGACATCTAAGCGCATCATGATTATGGGGTGTGTATTTATAGTCTCTGCACGTTGGCCTCTAAAACCTGGAGTCAGTCTTGTGGGCAGACTCAAAGCGCCCAGGACAGCGCCGCAAGCGGAGAGTGCCCGCAGGCCTTCCCAGAGGCACGTTTTCCCACCGTGGGATTTTTCAAGCCACCTGATTGGCCTTTGGCTTCTGTCCCTCTGGCTAGTTCTCTGAGTCCCTGCCAGGCGCCTCTCACGGGAAAATGCACGCAGCTCTCTATCCCCTGACCACTGAGGGTACCCTTGGAATCCACGCAGCGTCAGCCGATCCGTGCTGTGGGTTTTCGCTGCGACGTTGTAGGAGTAGCCTGGACTGCAGGGCCTGCACGAGTCCAGCACGATCTACCTAGCGCTGGGGGCGCTGAACGTGAGACTGGAGCCTTTTTTAGTAACCAGCCCTGTGCCTACGTAGGTGGCTGGCGGCCCACTACCTATTCTTTTCTGTCCTAGTTTCTTGCTCTTCATAAGCAGCGGACATTTTTTTTTTTTAATTCCCAAATACCTGGTAGGTGAGTCTTCCCTATGACAAGCTCAGTGAGTTCTTGAGAAATGACTCATGCTTGGCCATGTATCCCATTTTGCGGTGGTTTGGCACCCTTGATGGACTAGCGGTTTCATTATTTACTAAAGGACCAGTTATAACCACGTGATTTTTAAAAAGCTGTCACTCACCATGTTTTCACACTATCGTTATTGATCAAGGGCCCGGAGTGACTCTTCTACTCCTCTTCTTTTCTCCTGTCTCCTCTTTTCTTCTGCAAAATTTTTTTGCTTTTGTGAAAAGGAAGACTTTTTTCAAGGCTGTTGCAGTAGGGGAGAGAGACCAGAACTCAGTCTGAGCTTTGTTCCACGGAACCAAAAGGTGTGAGGATTTTTAATCCTACGGTGAGAGGGAGAACACAGTCCACGCACATTTGTTAACTGGCTTTGCCTAAAGGAGGAGTACACTTTCTTGTACCTTTGCAACAGGAGGTAGTTTTACTTTTTATTTTAATTAATTAACGTTTTGATCCTCATCCAAGGAAGTGTTAATTGATTTTAGAGAGGGGGGAGGGGAGAGAGAGAGAGCGCATCATCGATATGAGAAAGAAACGTCATTCGGTTGCCTCATGTGTGCCTTGACCGGGGACCGAACCCACAACCCAGGCAGGTGCCCTGACTGAGTGGGAATCAAACCCACGGATGCTTCAGTCTACTGGATGACCCCCCCAACCAACTGAGCCACACTGGCCAGGGCAACAAGAGGTAGTTTTAAAACTTGAAGCAAGATGCCCCCTGAAGTTTGGCTCCTGCCTTCCCACTGAGTCAGAGAGAGCACTATCGCGTCTGGGGCGTTCCTTGCAGGGACAGGTAGCTTCCAGGTTCGAGAGGAAGGGGCTGAAAGCTGTCAAGCCACTTTTGAAAAGGTTAACATATATCTAAAAGGGGCAGGGAAATAATTCCCAGTCACGTGTTTTCTCAAGTCAATGTCTAAGAAAAGGGAGATCAGGAAGAACACTGTCTAAAGTTTAGTCGAGCTGAAGAGACATTATGGAATTTTCGTTCAACGCCCTCCCTCCCTTTTCCTTCTGTCCTTCCTCCTCCTCTTTTTCTTTCTCTGGTCTTGCCTCCTTTTTCTTCTCATTGGTATTATTTATTTAACGTTTATGTTCATTTTTTTTAAGCTTTTCCTATCATCACACTGTGAGTTTTCAGTTGTTACTCTAACAGTGTAAAAGGTGCGTTAAAAGTGGTCTTACATATCCGCGGCCTGCTTATGCATCACAGCGCCGTATTTTCACGGCATGTTTTTAAGAGAATGGTTGTTCCTTGCCAGGAGCAAACAAACCTTACCGACGTGGTTCCATTGCAGCACTGCCTTCCCAGAGTAAGTGACCCAGGCCTGAGGACTGGGTTTGAGACCCACTGAGTGTTAATCCTGTCTCACTTAGGGTACCATTTTGGTGGAGCAAAACATCGTTTGGCTGTTAAATGAAGCAATTTAAAGACACTTAAACATGCGTGCATTCACTTATTTGCTTTTTCACTCATGCACCTGTCAGACAGGTACTAACCACCCACGGCTCTTCGTCGGCTCCTAGTGCCTTCTCCTGTAACTAGTTCTTTTCAAATGCCTTCTGTCCCGATGGAGCCTGGCACGTCCCGGGGCTCTCAGAGGGCTGCAGCTCCCCACCTGCAACTTCACACCGTCCGTCCTTCTCGCTCAGTTCCCTAGAGCCAAGAGTGCTTGCAAATGATGCCCAGTGAAGTCCTATGTGTTAGACTCACTTTGTCTGTTGAAACTGTCTTTTTAATTTTTATTTTGTACTATACTAGCTCATGTTGTATGCCTAATTCTGTAAACTTTTTCTGTTGGTTATTATTAGGTGTGGAACTCCCTGCATTTCTCTGTGTTTTTGAACTGTGAACTCTGTCATATGAGCCTTGAATCAGCAAGTTCACTGCATTTTGAAATGATTTTAAAACAACTAAAGTGTCACCTATTAACATGATCACTGATTCTCAATCTTCAGAGACATTGTTTTCTCGATGTTAATATCCTGGTATATGAATATGCTATGACTCTGTTATTCTTTGAATGAGTTTACTATTCATTTGATGACTACACTTATACCTTAAATACTGAATATTAAATAATGGAAGATGTCATTGAAGTTACACCTAATTAATGACCTAATTTTATGAATGGCTTGGTGAATTATTCCAATCCTAATTTACTTGTTGCGATGCCTGTGTGCCAGCCCCTGTTTTCAGCAGTAGAAACGGGAGTACAGGGTGGAGTCAGTTTCTGCGTTGCAGAGTTTACATGTACCGTTTGGGGTGAACTAGACAACATGTTAGTAACAAGATATGTCGTGTCTTATTCTTTCCAGTAATATTTTGTGTGTGACTCATTTTTTTAGATCTTGCTAAAATCTGAAATAATGATAAAAATAAGAAATAGTTGGAACTTAAAATGGAATAGAAACTGGAATTCCATGGCATCTTCATGGAGCGCGTTATCCAAGGGGCCATCCAGGGGTGGGGGTAACATTTTCTACAACTCAGTTGCATTCTTTGTCCACTAAGGATGTTTTATTTTTAATGAATGACTGCATAAATAACTAGTTATTAAGTTAATTCACATTAGGAATGCTTTATGCATTTATGTGAAGAGGTGAAGCCTGAAGGAATTACTTTTTTTTTTTTTTTTTAGTAAAGAAGAACATGTGATAAGGTGATGTTAACACTGTGTGAGTATAGCTACCAGTTGCCTAATACCATAAAAAATTTATAAGTCCTGTCCTGTCAATTTCTTCAACTTCCTTTTGGGGATTTCGACTTGTCTCCTTGAAGCCCTTTCTGCCTTCTGGTGTTTCATCCAAGTTCTGTTGTTATCCTTGGTTTCCCCTCGTCTTTACGTTTTGAGGCTCAGTTCCTGTGTTTTCTTCCGATGTAAAGAATGATAATAGGCCGTTGGTTGAAAATATTTCAGGCTTATTAATATGTATTATGCCTTTTGTTACTCTTTCTCCCAGTTGTTTCTTGAAATATGCTTTGGTAGCTGCCTTCTGGCAGGTGTAGAAAGAGACAGCACAGGTCCCCGGGCTTGCAGCTGAGAGCAAGTGAATGGGAGAAAAACAGCAAGAAAATATTGGACTGTTACAATTTTTCATAATTAATTCCTGTTACTGTATATCACAGGGATGTCCAACCTGTGGCCCATGGGCCGCATGTGGCTTAGGATGGCTACGAATGCAAAGCAACTGTACTTGAACAACAGTAAAAAGAATTGTATGAGGAATATTACATGTTTTGCATTTTCTCTCAGCATTCCTTGATTCACTTACTCATCCATCCTTCCAATCATGTGTTGAGTGTCTACTAAAAAAAAAGGTTCACATCTAAGACATGGGCAAAACACTAGTAAGCCTCAAAAATGTATCCTAGAATGAATTGAGATTTCCCAAAAAGCAAAGTATTGGGTGATGATTCCAGAGGGGAGTGATTTTAAGAGAACCTACTCTGAATGTTTAGTGATGGCAATGAGATTGGTGGCCCTAATTTAACTACACGCTGCCTTGATGGCTAATTAGCTTTATATTTCCTATATGTTCTGTTCTAAAACTAAGCTGTAGACTCCTTATGAATGGGACTCATGTTTTGTTTTGTAAACCAAATACTGAACACACGTTCTGGGGCACATTAAAGGTCAGCACCTGTTAAATAAGAAAGTCCAGCTTCAGAAGGCATTGTTGGTCAGGACCCAAGTTGTGATTTAGTCCTTTTAGACCACAGAGAAGTTGTTCAGTTGCCCTTAGCCCAGATCCATCAGCAGAATTCTGGGGAATGTGAACGTATCCTTAATTCTCTGCAGTATTGTATTGTAACCGTGAATAGGGCAAAAGCACTGCAATTTAGAAAAAGGAAAAGGCTGTGAGAGTTATCTTGATAATTAAATCTGAGCCTTGATCTCGTGTCCTTAAATCACTGTAGGCAAGAGTATAATAAAGTTGAAGGGGATTCGATCGAAGAGTTTAACAGTATCAACATACTGCATTAACCTGAAGAACTAGGGGGTGTAAAACACTAGAAATAAATGTGTGTTTTCAAGGATTCAAGTTTCTTCCAGATTCCACAACTCCTCATTATTTTCTCCTAATTTTAATTCATGTGATGGACAATAATGTAAATGGCTTTAAAAATAACAAGAATAAGATGTTTCAGATGAGACTAAGACATTCTTATATTTGCTACAGTTTAGAGATATTTTTGCTGATAGAAGGGGTAATTTACCAGAAGATGATTTTCAATCTCTATTAATTTACAGAATATGTGGCTTTTACAGTCCTGTAGGCTTCCATTTATCAGCCCAGCTAATGAAAGTTGGCCTAAATTCTCCCATATTAAATGAGCAGATTTAAACTTTTCTCTTATTAATATAAATTAGATGACTTTTGTCCTTGCCTGAAGTGACAATGTCAATGTCTGAAGCCTACATCTTTCATGACTGTCAGCTAATTGAAATGCAGGGCAGCATTAAAGGTCTCATCTGTGCCTCGTCATGCTGGATTACATCCACTGCTAGCATGCCTGCCAGTCACTGCAAGGCCCCAAGCTACAGTTCCCAAATCCTGGGATCAGCAGAGTTTCCTGGAGAATCAACTTATTTATGCCCCTCCCCTGGGGCGCTCAACCCTTTCTCTCTTATCCTGGCTCTCCCAGACCTCGTGGGAAGGGCAGGGGCCAAAAGACTTGCACTCCCACCTCCTCTCTGTGATCTTCCTCTGTTGACGTCCCTGCAAGCTTTGCACATTTTTCCGACTCCCTTGCCCTGCTCCAAATTCCCCGTGTTCTCTCTCCTTTACTGTCTGTCCCTGTGTCCATCGCGGTCCTGAACTGCTCCTCCAGCCCTTTCTCTCCACTCCCTGCCCCTCCTCTCCTTCCCCAGCTTCCTTGACTCCCACAGCGGGAGTTTCTTTAACACACCCCATCAGGAGGGAAGTGGTATGCTTTATCTCTAATGTGGCTGTGCTACCTTTGAGTCTACTCCGAGGGGACATACCCTTTTCTCTGCACTATCATTGGATTCTCCCTCAGAGGGCAACTTTTATTATCGCCATTTTTTCAAATAAGCAAACTGAACCCCACAGAACTTGTGCTTTCCCTAATATTCCCCCAGATAAAAAGCGGTGCAGTTGGGCCTAGAATGTTGGCTCGAGTTAAATCCTGCGTGTACCTCAACTCAGACTGAAACCAGGCCCCGAGCGTCATCAGCTCCCTGGAGAAGTAGCATCTAACCTGAAATCCTGCAGGAATGCCTCAGTTATGAGAGCCAGTATTTTCTCATGAGCTCCTTTGCCGGGTTTTCTCTCTGCTGGGGCAATAATTGCAACAAAAATATTCAGATCAGGTGCAGCCTTTATAGGTTTTGATTTTGTGGTCAGTGAATATTCACCAGTATGATTTATAAGGCATCTGAATATATGTCCCTGTGCTTGGTGCAGAAGAAGCAAATAAGAAGCATTCTCACGCATTTCATTGTCTTCTCTGTGACAGAAAAGAACTAACCATGAAATGAAAGTTTTCTTTTTTAAGAGAAGTGTTGCTGCATTCATATTTGTCTTGACGGCTTTGCTTTGTTTTGTTTAAAACCACCTTAAGTAGTTGGATATAAATATAATGGTTCAGGAAGTGACAAAAATACTTATTTTTTAATTTATTTTTTAACACCTCCTGATCACCACTGAAATTCGGTCTTTCGGGAGCAACCAAGATAAGCCAACCCTTGTTATTTCTCTCTCAGTATAACAGACACTGTTCCAGTGGTCCGGTTGTAACCCCCTGGACAGCTGGAGGGGACATGAGTAAGCGTCCAGGCACAATGGCGAGGTACGTAAGGAAAGCCTTTTGATCCCTTTAGCTCACCAAAGAATTTCTTACTCAACTCATTGCCTGCAAAACACTGCGGCAATGCCATGGCAGCCTGGGAGGCAACCCTGGGGTTTTGGCCGCAAATTACCCTTAGCAAGAAGTCTGTATGCCTTGATTCAGCCTATGTCACTCAGGAGTCATCTCGCCTGAGTTTTATTGTGTGTGCTTTCTTTTATTTGTTTGTTACCAGAGAGAGTAGAATTTGCATCCTAATCTTCAGAAATACTTTGTTTGATACATGTTTTATTCTCTGAAACAAGAAGTGAACATGGGTTTTTGAACTTCCAACCAATTCTGATATTGTCCTGAGCTCACCCAGACTCTAGCAACGTCCTCAGTTAACACTAGGAGGTCAGACGTTTGAGCAGCGCTGTTCTTTCCTGTGCCCTCTGTTGGGTAAGTGATCTCCTCTGGCTACCTGAGCAGCCGGTCTTCTCTGGAAGCCTGGCAAGCTATGGATTTTAGTTGGAACTGATGGTCTTTATTCTCATTCTTTCAAGTCTCACTGCAGAGGAGACGTACATTCATTTATTCTGTAGGACAGAATCCATCACTGACGTAGCCCTTACACTGAGGTCTTAGATCAGATCTTTAAAATGGCATTTACAGCAAAATGGCATAGATGTAAAGGCCCCAAAGTATCTTTTTAAAATGCTGGCCATGTACTTCGATTTTGCAAGAATCAATCAAAATAGCATTTTGAACAAGCTAAATTGTGTTTTCAATACTCTTAAATGTCATCAACTAAATAAGAATGATTTAAATACAGATTTAATCAAGTGAACCTAATAAATGCTACTCAAGAACATGCTGTGGAATAGCAGAAAGCCCGGTTTTGAATTCAAACATACGTGGTTTCAAATATCAGCATTGTCACTTTCTGGCTTGGTTTCCTTCAAGAAATTAAACTTATGTGAATAGGACTCATTATATGAAAACTGAGAATGATGATGCCTATCAGCAGAGGTGTTGCCAGGTTGAGGATAATATATATAAAGTGCCTAGAACATCTAGGGACTCCATAATGTAATTATTATTATTAGAAAGATTTTTAATACCTTCATTTCATGTTCTTACCTTGTGACTGAAATCACATTAATTAACCCTGTTTTATATATCATTAAGTACATTCACAAATCATTTGCCCATAAGTACGTTTATGATAGTGCAAAGAGTAGAAACATAACAACAGAATGAAGATTTGTCACACCAAAGACTCGGCATTTGAGCACACCAATCATATTACTAGTTAAGCCCGTGCTGTTTCTCAGTTCCAAACACCGCAGCAGAAGTATACGTAGTGGAAGTTAAAAAGATAGTTAATCTAATAAATTACACACATTTTCAAGAGCCTCCACAGTGTCTGTCACCGTGCACTTTTGTAGAGAAACTCAACCTGTGTCCGCCCGTAGGTCCCCGGCAGGTGTGGCCTCCCTGAGGGATGTAGCCCTTCATCTATTTTCGCGTCAATAGACATTTCAGAAAAACCAGTTTGTATTTAAAAAGGACTTAAGCTGATTGCTCTTAACATCTGTTTCTAGCTTTCCCTCCCACTTTTCAAGATCATTTTTTTTCGTGAGTATTGATGGGCAGTCAGTGAATCCCATTCGAACAGTTTCATAGCAAAAACAACAACGACAAAAACAAAACCATTGGATTAGTGTTAGAGAGCAGTTCTGCATCAGAAGTCCACAGCCTACCCATGAGGGTGTCCTGCAAAACTATTATTTGCAAATAATAATTTATAATGGTTATGGGGATTTGCCCACAGTTATTGATGACGCCTGGAGAGAGCTTTGGAATTTTCAGTCTGGGTCGTGAAACTGAAACTCGGGGAAGGCGACGTCAACTTCGCATGTGTTGCAACTTTTGTTCGTTGGGGTCTCAGTGGACAGGGTTTATTTATTTATTCTTTAGTAGGAAATCCTAATTTCAATATACTTATTTTAAAAACCAATTTATGTTAAATATTTGTTACCTTTTCTTCAGGTTGAATTTTTCAGTATTCTTATAATATTTAAAAATTCAATTTCCAAGCCTATAGGTACCTTTATTCTTCTCTGAAACTTTGATGGTTTTTGGCCCAGAGAAAGCCTACTCTGAGGAAATTGAAAAGTCCCTGAATCTTTGCTGTTCACTCATTTTTCAGAGTCTTACTGTGTTTTGGGTTCTTGTGGTCCTTTTGCCTTTTTCTTCTGGATCCATTTCTTGTGTAGGTTTGTTCTTTTGTTCTTGGGATGAACATTATGCTGGAATCAAGGCTCCATTCATACAATTTTAGGGTTTTTTGAACATGCCAGGGGAGGCAGCAAGCATGACTCAGGGTGCTGGTTGTTTGCTGATGGTGCTGGTCATGAAGCCCCCCTGGGGATCGACAATACTGATCCAGAACTCTCCATTCTAGGGACAACTGAACCTTCACTAAGGGACAATGTACCATTTGTCACTGGGTCAGTCTAGGACTGGAGAGTCTGGGGCTAAAGTTGGCAAACATTGCCTGGGACATACTGATACTGAAATTATTAATTGTCGTTGTTGGTTTTCCCAGTCTGATGACTCTGTCTGGGGCTTCTCGAACCCTGTCAGGAGTGCAGAGCAGATCACAGGTGCAGAGGGCGGCACGGGGTGGGACCTGGTGAATCCCTGTATGGGTCCATCAGCTGCTCGTTTATTCACACGGAGTAGCGGCAGAAAGACCTACTGACGCACAGTCAGACAGCGTGCGGGGTTCTGAAGGAGGCTCTGTGTGAACTTCCACTCCTAGAGCTCACGGTGTCTATGAGGGGTCCTCAAATTGTAGTGCAGGTCGGGGTCACCTGGCAAGCTCAGTAAGCAGTGCTGGTTGTTAGCCCCACCCCCCACTGATTCTAGAGGTAGAACCCTGACAGGTATGTTTTTCATGAACACTCCACGTGACCCTGAGGTAGGAGGTTCCAGGACCAGACTTCTGTAAGCGCTGCTCTAGGTGGAGGGTGCCAGGGGACCTCATGCAGACATAAAAGTCGGTGAAGCTTTAGACACGGGGACATTGTGATTTGAGTTCCTTTACAGTGTTAATGCATATTATGGAATATTACTGTACTGTTATAGATTCCTATTTTTAAGTGAAAGTGTGTTCTAATAACACATAGCTAAGTGTGCTAGCGAGCGGGAACTGGCTGTGAGCGCCTTAGCTTCTGGAAAAGAGAGATTTTCTCCAGATTTCTGATCAGGACCTTAAGGCAAGTGAAGTGTGACATTCTTATAAAGCCGCTAAGACCTCCTGAGCTGCAGTCAGCTCTACGCCAGGGTTGTGTATGAAAGCCTCTTTCTGGGAGGAAAAGGTTCATTGTGTCATAGGGTTAAACGCACGGACCTGTACCTGCCATTTTTCAAACCAATTCTGGATGTCAGCGTAATGGTGGTGGTACGGATACGGTATACACAGCATTGCTTTATTTGCGGTTGAACACCCTGGCCGTTGATCCTCCGCAAATTCAAGTCAAAAGCAGCGAGTATTCTGGGAGGGATGCCAACAACAAAGTGTGGTACTCCTGACTTGTTGTTGCAAAAGCATGAATCAGGGACTCCCGATCTTTCTGAGACAGCAATCGCCTCAACCTTATTATACTCCTGAGATGGTAATACGAGGTCTTATCAATATGGTTGATGTGGCTCTTCAGGGAAAGCTGGGGTCAAAAACGGCTGGAATCTGTCATGGGGAATGTTGCTTTTTGGGATGCACAGCTGTAGAAGTGTGACAACCTAGTAAATCCTCTGAGAAGTAAAAAAATATATATATATATGTGGACGACTGCCTGCAGGATAAGGGAAGGGGACAGAGGCGGGATCAACAGTGCAATAAAACTGGACCAATGAAATGCGAGTCTGATATCTTAATTTGTAGCCCAGGGCATCTGTTTTTGAGATTACCCCTTAGGCAGCTTCTGAAGGAACGGTGATAGCTCCAAGCCATGGGAGATTAAAGGCTCTCTGGGTGGCCATATTTTAAATGGGGAAATCTTTTCACAGAGGTTTTGTTATGGTAAACAAGTCTAGGCTCTATTCTTGGGAGAGGCAAGTTATAAATGACCCGGACCATTAAACGTGTTTAAATGAATGTACTGAAAGACCGCTGTGATCTAGGGTGTCTATTTTTAAATTGAGCTTTGTCCATCGATGTTCCTAGAAAGAAGTCAAACCAAGACTGATGCCAAGACCACAGAGCTTTCTTCAGTATCATCATCAGCATTCGGTTCCAACCTCACGCCCTCCAAGAAGGGGACAATAGGCAGTGTTCCAAAGCCTGGGCTTTGAACTTGGAAAGACCTGAATGTGAATCATAGCTGTGTGGTCTCTAAGTGTGAGACCTTGAGCAAGTTACCTAACCTCTCTGTCCTGTGGTTGTATTAGCTCTACAGTGCAGGTAATGCCGGTACTTGCCTCGTAAAGTCTTTGGGAGGATAAAATGTGAGGAATTAGGCAAAATATTTTCTTCAGCACCTGGCACATGGTGTGTGCTCCATAAATGTTAGCAGTGGGGAATTTGAGATTCCATCCCCTCAAAAAATGCTGCACCTCTCTTTCCCAGACAGGTTCTGAATGGTCTGGGAATTTAACAAAAAGTAAAGACACAGGTAAGCTATTCATTACCTTATTAGTATTGAGAAAGGTGGAGAATGCAGCTTAGTTTGCGAGTTCTGTTGGCCTGCCCCTGCCCCTGCTGTAGGGAGACCCACTCCATCTGTTACAGCAGCAGCTCATGGGCCAGGCTTCCCATGGAAACGGGAAGTGCAGAGCACGCTTGTCCCTACAGGGAGCGCTTCTTCAAGAATGACAGCACTGGGCTGCATACTCACATCCTTTCCATATTATCCAGCGTCGTCGTTCCATGTCAGCAGGGGCTGGAGAGAGAGGGGATGTGTTAGCTAAAAGTCTTCCTCGTGGGAACGATGACGGAGGAGGATGCTCCCATCTAACATGAAATGCTGTCATCATCATCAGTAATTCGTCTGCTTTACACTTTGTTCTGTTACTTACTCTGATGTTACCACAATCAAAGTCTTGTGGCTGAAAGCACACAAAGTTTTTCTCTGACTGTTCCGGAGCTCTGGAGGCCAGCGTCAGTGTTGCCGGGCTAAAGGTAATAGTGACCAGGTTGATTCCTTCTGGAGATTTGGAGGGAGAAATCATGTCTTTGCCTTTTTAACTTACAGAGGCCACCTGCCTGTGGTCCCTTCCTTGTGTCATTCCAACCTCTTCTTCCATTATCCCCTCTCTGACTTTCTTTGACCGTCATGTCTCCCTTTTATAAGGATCTTTGCGATGATACTGCAGCTTCCCGTATGATCCAGGGTAACTCCTCATCTGGAGACCCTCAGTCACATTTGCAAAGTACATTTTACTACCTAAGGCTACAAATTCACAGGTTTCAGTGGCTAAGACAGGGGTGTCATTGGGGAGCCATTATTCAACCTGTGACAATGACATTTTGACTGTCTGAATTTGCCTTGTAGCTATTTTTCACGTTATTGTACACAGCATTCTTTTTACTATTTCATGAATCAGGATGTGAGTGCCTCAGAGGTAGATATCAAGTCTTCCACGTTTTTATATTTTTTTCTACTTCAGTATCTGACATGTTAAAAGTAAAACAATGTTTGTAACAGGCCCTCGGTAAAGGCTATTGATGTAAATACTGTTAAGTCACAAGCAGAGGCATCGCCTTGAAAACAGAGGCATCGATGGGGATTGCATATGTTCCTGAAGAAACAAAATTTTAGCTTTGACTTTGGATTCTGCAAACATTCAGACTATGTGAGAAATAATGCTCTTAGAGTGAAGCACGAGAATGCATCTTGCTCTCCGGAATTCTCGCTGTTAGATTGTAAAGAGACTTTGGGGCAGTCTATTAAGTGTTGAGATTTACCAGAAAATCCATGGGATTTTTCTCGCCACACTCTCCTTCCTTAGGATAAAGAAAAGAAATATTGCAGTTCTTACGAGTGGATGTGAGGACTTTCACTGCACAATTTAACTTGCTCTCCCTGTCAAATGTTGGAAGCAGATTATTTTACAAGGGAATTTGTTTCTGATTTCAGCTGCCATGGTTGATAAAAAATGTGCTGTGACTTAAAGTGATTATAGACACAAAGTAATTCTCTCAGACATAGGTACATTTCAAACTGCGTGATTGTGCATCTCTTCTGGGGGGAATTAGGAAATTACGGAGACCAGTATGTAATTTTAAGGTGTATAATTCATGTTAATAGATATCTAAATGAACCATAGAATTAGCTTTAAAATATATAGTACAGGTCGCACTCATAATTTTAAAAGTTAGTGATGATATGTATAGTAGCCTTGCATATAGTATTTTTGTTGTTTATTTAAGACTAAAAGATTATCTTTGTCCTCAGCCCAGAAAGTTTGCACTTGACCTTTTGTTTTTGACCTGTGCTACTTTCATATGTCCCCCCTCCCTCCTTGAGTTTTCTCTGGAACTGTTGGACTGGGAAGGATCCTAGAGGACATCTTGTCAGTGTGGACATTTTACACCTGAGACCGTAGTTCTGGAGACATTCATTGACTTGACTAGGGTCATACAGTTATTGGAAGAGCTTTGTTAAAAACTCAGATCTTCTAACTCTCTGTAAAGATATCTTCTCCTTCTATTTAAATAAGATAATGTAAGAGTGGAGAAGGACAAGAGGATAATCAAGTAAAGCAATGGAGGACGAGAAGATTCTGGAATTATTGTGGCTTAAGGGAGACGCAGTTCTCAGTGAGTTTTCCCTCTTCTCACCTACTTCCTAGAGCTAATCACCTGTTAGAGCGAGTGGGAGAAGGCATGCCTGCCCTGGAGGGTGAAAGTGAGGCTGCAGGCGAAGGTCTAGTTCCGACAGAGAGTGCGGGTGGGCCCCGAGAACCAGGGCCGCAGGGCCTGGGGAGGGGTTACAATGACGCGCTGTTTAAGGACAGGATTTTCTGAGAAACGCGTCATCAGGCAGCGTTGGCGTGGTGAACATCATACAGTGTCCTTGCACAAACCTAGACGGTGCAGCGTACGACACAGCCGGTGTAGCACACGCCATCGCTTCCAGACTGTGAACCTCACAACATGTTACCAAACAAAACGTCCCCGATTAAATCAAGCACAAGAGAAAATGATGCAATCGAGAGACGCGGTGAACACGGGATGGAAGAGGCCGCTGCTGAGTGACCAGCGTGCTGCAGCAAACATTTTTATCAGTAGGAGTAGCAGACTCCAAAACGATGATTAAAAAGTCGAATACAGTAAATTCATAAATCAGTAACATAGTGGTTTGTTAGCACTACCAATACTGTGGACTATAAATAGTTGTATGCGATGTACTTTCACGTGACTGGTAGTGAAGTAGGTTTGTTTATACCAGCATCACCAGAAGTGCACGAGGGATGTGTTGTGCTCCATTCTTAGGGACGCTATGGCATCACTAGGTGATAAGAATTTTTCAGCTGCGTTATAATCATAAGGGACAGTTGTTGTAGATGTGGTCCATCTTTGACCAGATCATTATCACTTGGCACTTGACTGTGTAAAAAATGGATGTGTCAAAGATGCTGGATTACAAAAATGAAAAGAGAAATATATGGTAATAGTAGGAACTATGCTAATAGTATGAAAAGAGATTTGTAAAGTTAAAAGTACTATCAAGATAGAGAGGAATGTTTTGTGTTAATAATGTGGCAAAATAAACAACGTACAAAGATTCTGAGAAACCAAATAACAAAAGCACCTGAAGACTGCATGTAGTTAAATATAAAAAGCAGTGTCCATGAGATATACAAGCATAAATTACAAAACTCCAGTTGTAATGGGAGACTTTAATGCAAATTTTTAGAATTATATAAAAAATAAAGTTATAGGGGAGTGGAATAATGGTATGAACACACTTTCTTATGTAGAGAAAGACAAAAATAAAAATTCAGAAACCCCTTGAATAGAGAATATAAATTATTTTCTATATCCATGGAAACTTTACAAAAATAGATTGTGTAAAGTGACCATAAAGCAAATTTTGATAATTTTTTACCCTCACCTGAGAACATGCTTATTGATTTTAGAGAGAGGGGAAGGAAGGAGAGTGGAGAGAGAGAAGGAGAGAGAGAGAGGGAGAGAGGGAGAGAGAGAGAGGTGTGTGCGAGAGAGAAACATCAATCTGTTGCCTCTTACACTTGCCCTGACCGGGGATCGAACTGCAGCCTGAGTGTGTCCCCTGACTGAGAATCAAACCCATGGCACTTCGGTGTACAGGATGATGCTCCAACCGAATGAGCTACGCTGGCCCGGGAAAAGTTTGATAAAATTTTAAAAGCAAAGCTTTTAGAAGCTACTTTCTCTGACCATATTAAAATAAAATGAGAGGTGATGAGTGGGTGGTCCTCTTCTTCCCCCATAACCCCAAGTTGTAGCTACTCGGGAATTAAGGTTGCACTTCTGGCTAGTCTGTGCATTGGAGACCACGGAAAAGCTGAAATTACAAACTACCTAGAAAACAGTAGAAAAGGGTGAATATCAAAACCCACAAACACAGCTAAAACTGAGAGAAAAAACTTATAACCTTAAACTCCTTTGATAAGTGCTAAAGTAAAAGGGAAAGGGAGTGAAACATATTTGCAAATCCAAAGAAAGGTATAGATTTCCCGGCAAAAGAAGCATTACCAAAATTGATAAAGAAGTACGGAACTAGAATAAAACAAGTATGACCTAAGAAGTGGAAAAGGGATTAAAGTTATATGACCCTCATGAAAAGGCATTGCGCCCCCTTGCACGTTGCTGTTGGGTGGGACGGTGCAGGCGCTGCGGAGACACTCTCCTGGCTCCCCAGTACTTAACCTTAACTGTGTGACCCAACTATCCTACTCATGGATGTTGTTAACCTAAAATCGAGACGGTGAAATGGGGGACAACAAGCATTTATTGGGGACCAAAATTGCCATTCTGGGGGCACAGATTCAGGGAGAAACCCCAACAGTGTCTTAATTACAGGGTGAGGGCAAAGGGTTTTCTGAGAAAAGGAGAAACTAATGACGTGAACAGGACACAGAGATTCCTCCTAGTAGAGCTAACACTGAGGTACTCTTCAGCTAAACATGACTGGTTACTGATTCTATCTTAAGATAGAGAGTCCATAATCAAAAGTCCTTCCGGCCAGGGTGCCTACTTCCTGGTGACTCTGCAAACAGTTTGTGAGACAATGTTGGTTGGGCCCAGCCCAAAGGTCAGGCCCAGTTCATAAAGGCCAAAGGTTCAAGGAGCAAGACCTGCAAGGTGGCCCCTGTGGAGGTCTGTTGCGGCTCCTTTAAAAATGGCTCCATTTGTGTCACCAGTGTACGCCCCGAAGAAACTCAGGGCAGAGACTCAGATACTGTGTTCCTTAACCACGGCATTACTCACAACCACCAAAAGCTGGGAACAACTCAAGGGTCCATCAGGAGGTCAATGGATACACTAAATATGGGGTATACACACAGTACAACATTCAGCCTTAACGAGGAATGGAATTCTGAGGCATGCTGTAACAAAGATGAACCTTGAACACATTATGCTAAGTTAAATAAAGCAGACATGAAAGATAAATATTTTGACTGCACTTACAATAGATGAAATACCTAGAATAGGCAAGTTCTTAGAGACGAGGAGTAAGATGGAGGTTACCAGGGGCTGGAGAAGTGGGGGAATATGGAGTTCTTGTTCACCGGGCACGGAGAGTCTGTTTGAGATGATGGTGTATTTCTGCAAATGGATAGGGGTGATGGTCACACAACATTGTCAAAGTACTTGGTGCCACTGAGTGATATACTTGAAATGGTGAAGATGGTAGATTTTATGATAGGTATATTTTACCATACTAAAAAGAGAGATGACCAGATATTTTTGTTAGTTCTAACTAATCTCCCAAGAATCAATATTTCTCATGTTACTTAATCCATTTACACAATAGAAAAAAAATGTAAAATTCTTCAAATCATTTTTGAAGCCAGCATGACTTCAATATCCAAATTGGCAATGGTCTTTCAAAATTGAGAACTATAAGCCAATTTCACATATCAATATAGATGCACTAACATTGAAATGTTTTGCAAATAAAATCTGGAACTGTAGAAAAAGGAGATTTGTTAAGACCAACTAGAATTTATCCAGAAATGTAAAGGTAGCTCAGTAGCAGAAAATCTTACTATAATCTATCTAATTAAAAGACTGAAGAACAATCCTTATAATTTCAAGAGAAGCTGAAAGCACATTAGAAAACATTTCAAAGGATACCCTAAGTAAAATGTGAAGAGAGAATGTCTTCAAAACCTTGAAGTGATTTTAATTTAAATCAGGAACTAGATGGAAATGTTCATTATTACCATTAATATTTAACACTTCCGGCAGTTATAACAAATGCTATGACATGGATCATTTGACAAAATAGTGGGATAAAGAGACTAAATCATCTCTTTTTATTGATGAATATGAATATATATTTAAAAATTCCACAGCTTCTAGCACAAAAACAGCATGAATAAAATAATTTTGTAGGTATATAAATAGAAGGTAAAGTAAAATAAATGAATAGATTTTCTTTTATTTAATAAGTCCTAAAAATAAATATGGGAAATCCATTAAAATAATAATACAAGCATAAAATATTTAAAAACACATTTACCAAGAATGGCATAGGATTGTTACAAAGAAAACTGTAAAATCTCTTTGAATCATGCATTAAATGATACTTAAAAAATGGAAAAGACATTTTTGGATGGGAAGGCGTAATAAAAATGCCAATTCCACTTAAATGAAAATAAGAATTCAATGCAGTTTTAATTAAGACTCCAGAGGGTTTTACTTTGGAAAGGATTCTATAAAGTGATATTAAATATGGATTATTAAATGCCGAGTCCATCCGTAAAGAGCATAAAGCAAAGAAGATCTGGGGCAGGGGACTCACCGTTATTGGAAATACGACAGTCACTGTGATAAAGATCATTTATGACATTGTCTTAAAACCAGAAAACTCAACTCGACAAAACAATACACATTTGTTAAATGATTCTAGTGTCCATGAGAGTGTAATGATAAGAGTAAGGATGAATTCAGTGATGAAGGATGAATAAGCAACTTAACTGATAAAGGAGCAAAGAGTAAAAACAAACCTTTCAGAGGTGAGAAAATCCAAATGGCCAATGAACATTTGAGAAGATGCTCAGAATCACTGGTAGTCAGAAAAATGCAAATTAAATTAGGATTAGTGTTATTTACACCCATTAGATGGTAAAAAATGTGAAAGAATCATAACATTTATTGCTGGCTGTATGGAAAAGGGCACTTTCACATATTTATAGATAAATTGAATTTTGCTTGGGAAACCATTCTAGCAACATCTATTGAAATTAAAAATACATGCACTGTTGGTCCACAGTCTTACTGCTGGGAAATCATAGTAATATAAATTACTATATTGCTATATATAGAAACAAAGTTACCAGCTTATAAAATCGTATACATGAGGATTATATATTACACAATTTTCCAAGTAGGAAAAATACTTGGAAAGAAGCAAGTAGGAAAGTTGATAATATAATAAATGACCCTAAATAAATATTGGTTTGTCCACATTGTGAAATGTTTTGCTACTATGCATGCATTAAAATAATAAAATGATTTTGAAAATTCGAATTATACTTACTGATTTAGAGCAATGTACTGAAGACAGTTTTGAATGAAAAGGATTCAAAGGAATGTGTATAACGTGATAGAATTTTATATATACTATATATATAATTTGTGTATATATATAAATTCTTTGATACTGCAGTGAGTTGAATGGTCCCTGCCCACCCCTCCCAATCATGTCCATGCAGAACATGTGGATGTGGTCATCTTATTTGGGAAAATCATCATTGCAGATGTTATTAATTTAAAGATCTCAAGAAGACACATTCAAAATTAGGGCGGACCCTAAATCCAGGACAAGTTTTTATAACCAAAGGGTAGAAGCACATGAAGAGGAGAAAGCCATGTGAAGCTGAGGCAGGTATTGGACAGAGAGCCTTGAGCCGAAGAATGCCCAGGGTGACCAGAAGCAGAAAGAGGCAGGGATTGGAGTCACCTCTGGAGACACTGGAGGGAGGACAGCCCCGCAGATACAGTGATTTTGGACTTCCGGCCTCTGTATCCCTAAGAGAATCAATTTCTCTTGTTCAAGTCACTACACTTGTGGTCATTTGTTACAGCAGCCCCAGGAAACCGATGCAAACACTAAATTCCTGTTTCCATGGAAGTTTTCTGGGAATTCCAATATGTAAAGAAATTAGAGCGGTTCTCCCTGCCCCACTTGCCCCATCTCTGAGTTACCATGGAAACATCAGGCCTGCCCAGAGCACAGTGTAAGCACTCCTGATTTCAGCCAACCCCCGCTCTGTACCAAAGAAAAAAGTGAGCTCGAAGAGTGTCACCCACATTTTGAGAAGCCAAGCAAACTTGCAAACTCGAGATGATTTGATGCTCTTCCTGAATTCACTCTTCAGAAGGCCTGGGTCCTTCTGAGTCTTCATCACAGCTGGCGAAACTCTGTAACCTCTCCTCTCAACGGGACTTTGACAAAGCCATTTTTTAGCTTTTCACAAATGCATTTCACTGCACACAATCAGTCTTGTAAAGTTTTATTGACGTTTTAAAGATGTGCCTACATTTTTTTAGGAAAGAGTTTTGCATAATGCACTGGTTTTTCACTGAAAATCCCTAGATATGTATCTTCCACTTGAAATATGGATCCCCAGTGAGTTCTTAATTCTGTGTTTCTGACCCATTGTACAACTAAGCTGAAAGTTCCCTTCACTTCACTGCATGCAAAACCCAGGATATAAAAGTGCTTGAGGGGCAGGACACTGGGGGTGCAGGGAGGAGGACAGCAGTGAAATTAGTGAGGCAGGGGAGGGCAGGGAAATGCTGAATAGTTAACTGAGGTCAAGGTTCTGTCTCCCAGCACACCACAGGATTCCTGCAGAGTAAGGAAGTTTCCTCAGTGTGGATGTACCTTTGTTTCTACGAAAAGGAAAAAGAAAGGAAGGAAGGAAGGAAGGGAGGGAGGAAGGGAAGGAGGGAGGAAGGAAAGAAGGAAAGAAAAGAAAGAAAAGAAAGAAGAGAAAGAAAAGAGTTTCCCCCTATCTCCAGGGCAGCAAGGCCAGGAAACCAAGAGGGTTAGGTGAGGCATGGGTGGAGCACATGGAAAGCACAGGATGAAGAGACAATGCAAAGTCAGGATGATCCAAACAGAAATAAACACAACAAAGGAATGGGTGGAGTTTTCTGTTTATCACAGTTAAGTGTTTTATATACTTATACTGAGGAGGGATACAGATGATGTCATAATTACACTGGGAATATGTATAGCTTGTATATATCTATCAAAAACAAATATATCATATTTGGTAAACTGTTTATAATTGTTATTCTATTCAATGATGTGGGCTCAATCCCTCCTGTTGAGTTTCCAGAGAGTATAAATATGCACCAAATATTGCACATGACCTACGTACACTAAAATAAAAATCTGAAATTCGAATTTAACTGGGGATTCTGTGTTTTTATTTACTAAGTCTTAGCAACCCTACTCTAAGAAGTTGTCTGTGCCCCATTATTAAGACAGAAGACTTTTATACTTGTCATAGCTAAATGAAATTGATATCAGTTATTAGTAATATAAAGTACAAAATTTGTGAGTATTCTGCTCCATGCACGAAATCTTCCCTTCATCGGAGCCTCTCACTGCATCAGTGCAGATCTAAGCTAAAGGGCTTTTTGGATATTTTAAGCATCTGCCAGTAGCGACATAAACTGGGTAGACTTCCAAGTGAGCTCTACAGTGAAGATCAGGGAACGTCAGGCAAATTAGCAGCTTACTTAGGGCTTGAATCAGACTTTTTCCTAATGTTCCATTAGCGTGGTCTTTTATGTTTCCAATTAAGTTATTAGTGCTGGGAGATCCAGTCAGAGCTACTTAAGAACCTTTCACTGGGGTGTGTGTGGGGGGAGGGGATCATTCATCTTGCTCATTAATTAACAGCGCAGGAGCGCACCTTTCTCCTTCCGCCCCGATAATGGAGATGTCAGCTGGAAGCCTTAGCACCTTTACCGTCACAAAGGAACCCTGAGGTATCAGGTGACTTTTTCTATTTTTCAAAGTCTTTATGGGCACTAAGGAGATTTTTTTTCTTGGATGATGACTCTGTCTGTGTTTAATAACCTTTATTTTGGAATTGCCTTGGTTTTTATTAAACATGAGGATTTCTAGTCCTCACCCCACATAAATGTGATTTAGTAGAACTCTGATGGGCCCCAGTGTCAGCATTTTAAATAAGGACTCAGCTGGTCTAAGGGACACGGACCTAGAATTCTTCTTTCACGGGAAGTACATTGACCTACAGTCTGAGAGGCCGCCTCTCACTTCCTTGTTGTAACTACATGAGATTGACTGAAAATTACCCTTTCTACTTGGTCAGTGTCATTCTGGGTAACCAGAGTATACTTTGCCACTGAAAATGCCCCTTTCTTTTTTCCATGGAATAGAAACTCTCCTCAAGGCAGTGACTCTCCAGGGTCCCCACACCCCTTTGTTATCCTCCTGGGCAACCGGAAAGGCAACCTAAGTCTGGACGATCCTTTATCTTCTTTTCTTGACTTTACACTCAGATCTCATTGAAGTTTCTGTCTTGTTCAATATTAGCCGTGGCAGGATCGGTTTTTAGCCGTAACTGGTCTCAGGGCCAGTGCCGACGCTTCCAGCTGACAGCGTGGCAGGAGGAAGCAGTCTGGCTGCATCCCCGTTACCCTCCTTGCCTCCAGTCCGACGTGGAATCCATGACGTGCGACTCCACAGTGTGTTCATCTCCTGAAACACAGAGGCTGGCGGCTCTGATTTATTTTTCGTTGCTTTGACAATCTGCCGTGGGTAGTGTGGCAACTTTTAGCTCTATGGCGCCACACAAATCGCCTGAGGATTAGCGCGTCCTGGTGTAATCTGGTATCTTGTCAGTCCAAGAAACCCAGGCTGTTGCCACAAAAAGACTCCTCTCTGTGGGCGTGCTGCTGCTGCTCAGAGTTCCCAGGTCTGTCCCCACCTGAACCTTCAGCAGCTCGCTCACCTGTCACTTCTTTTGTGGGCAGAAGGTCATGTCCACTCAGCTCTGTCCCCTAAGAAGGGTCGGTCTGTAGGTCAGCCACTTACTTTGGAAGGGCTAGACCCTTCCACTTGGCCAAGCCGGCTGGACACACCCCCAGGATTTCCGGCTCCTTCTGTCACTTCAGGACTTGATGAGTTACCATGCTACAGGGTTGTCGACAGACGCCTTCTGATAGGTGCTGAGTGCATGGGAGTGAACTCCCCAGGAGGTGACCCCTGGGAAGAACGTTAGGAGGGACCACTCAACTAATTCCTTCACCACATTCCTTGGATCAACTATCTCACAGCGGTTTCTCTTTGCACTTGGCCCAGAGAAGACCTGTGTCCTGAGTGGCCAGCCATGTCGATCGTGCCATGCTGTCTGTCTCTGGGGCCTGTGCAGAAGCGACAGCAGCGCATAAAGCCTGCCCCACGTTGGTCTGCAGCCTTTCTTGCTCCGTTCCCTTTCATCATTGTTGCTGCCTGTTTTTGCACACCCCCAGATGAAGCATCAGCACTTGAATCCTTGCCTAGGCTCCACTTTCCAGAGAAGCCTGGCTAAGACACGTGGCAAACACAGTAAGTGGATTGCATACTTTTCACAGCCCTTTGGGTGATAAGCAAAGGCACACCTTTTGAATGTCTATAGGGCTAAATATATAACACACACACACTCGAATTTGTTTCTAATCATGAAATGAACAGACTGAAATACTTAATTTCTTGATTGTCTTTGGTTGTTATGAGGGGAAAAGTGTACCCTGAGTGGTAAATATAATCAGGTCCTTTATGTCAGTGTCGAGACTTGATTTCAGTGAGTGCTTTGGGTACATTCTCGGGCTGTTCTCGCTTCTCCTGGTGCAGAAGAAAGGTACAGATGGTCACCCCATGCTCTTTTCTGCTCCTGATTCAAATCTCACGTAAAGTTTTCCCCTTAGTACTAGAACTAAGGACAAGTGAGCAACCACCAAGTAATAAACCTAATTTTCCCCTTAAATAGAACTTTGGGGGGTTTTAGAACTGCAACTGATAGACCTAGTACAATAGCAGCTTGGAAAAGAATAATTTTTTTTCTGCATGGACTCTGGAGCATAAGAAAGGAAATGATATTTCACCACAAAGAAAGTATCTTCTCGGGCAGAAGGTCAAAGGCTGGGGAGAAGAGGAGCGGAATGGCCCCTCTAGGTATTTACACTGACGCCGGCAGGCGGTTGTAAGGTCACACTGATAAAGGACGTGTCTTTTATTTCTCTTTAACTCTTACAAATGTTTGCCATTTTTAAGTCTGTTGCATTTCATCCCCACTGAGAATCAATGAACACATGTGTATTGATCCACTCTAATGGTTGAGCTTGATTGTTCTATTTTATAATCATTCCAATTATAGTGGTTTTCAAGAAAGCAGGAAGTTAGTTTTCATTTTCTTTCAGCCTTGAAGCCAAAATAGGCCAATATAAAGCTAAGTGCCATAATTTGTCAATCAGAGTTTCCACATTTCAACTTTCAAGTCACAAACAGCAAGAGCAGGGATTCGCTCGGCCTTATATGCACTGACACAGGCACACACATGCACACATGCATCTGATCTCATGAAACATGTCGCCCGTGGTTTCTGTAGACGTCCCCATAGGAAAACCTCATCGGGGGGGACTCAGCTAATTGGGTCCCCACGGCTTACCTAGATCCTTCCCCTGGTTTATGAATAGCTACATTCTTGTTCACTTTCTGAACATTGAAAACCCAGGTTAGGTTTTACTTGCTTAGGTTTTTTAAGCCTTGTTATGTTGAACAAAAAAAAGTGACTTTTATTTTTTAAGAAATGAATGTATTTTGCATCATAATTTTCCTTCAAAGAGTTGACTCAGTTCTCTAGTTGAATAGATAGTATCTAGTGTGATTTTAATTCTTGCCTTTAAAAACGTGTCAAAAATCAGACAACTGTAATTGAACAGCAATAAAAAATGTTTAATAAAAATAAAAAAAAAGAAAAAAGAAAAAAATGTGTCAAAAATCTGCCAAATTTGTGCATATCACATTGGGAGCTCTTTCTATTTAAATATACATTTCAAGTAATTGGACACATGGGCTAGAAACAGAAACTATTAAATTTTAATACGGTATTGTGTTTTCCAATTTAGAAAACAAGCCCTATTGCTAAAATAAAATTGGGGATAGGCATTACATTAAAGGTTTGAAAGCTGGATATGCTCCGAGGACAGCATTCTTTAATAAACAAAAGAACGGTGTGAAATTATACTACTTAGAGACATAGTCTATAATGGAGATATTATTTCCTTTTATTGCTGGTTCCTACTAGAGAAAACTTTAATAAAGGAGATGTTTACCTCCCTGAAAATGATATGAGGCCTTGCATTATTTCATCAAAAGAAAAAAAAAAAGAAGAGGAAGCTATTGCTACTGGTATTGTATTTATCTCTTGGGGCAGAAGAAATATTGTCCTTCGGTTATTTTAAATTTTGTCTGAGGGGCTTTGAAACTTTGGATGATGGAGCATTCTGTCCGCAGGTGATTCTGTGCATGTGTAATCACTAGTAAGCTCTTTGGAAAAGACTTGCAGAGACCATCTTGAGACTCGCTATTTCCCCCATCACTCAGATAAGAAAGGAGTCACTACACTTGGGACATGATAATCTCATTAACTGATGCCTTATGAGTTACTCAGAAAACATCTCTAAATGAAGGTTATTTACTTAGCAACTATAAATGAGATGAAAACATGACCTAAGATGAAGTTAGAGCTGCATACGTAGTTCATTTGTTTATTATGCATATATGTACATGACTTTCCAATGCAAGGGTAGCAAATTCAGCAACATCTTTCAGAAGCTGCAGCAAGCTGGGCTACCATTTTGAATGTCCGAGGTGTGGCATTAATTAATTGCTTCTAATTACTGACTTCTCATTGAATTGAGTAACTGGACATGCTCAAATGAAGCTACTTTCTAGCAAGCACTTCTCATGTGGAGTATCATTCTTACCAGTTAAATGGAGCCTTCTGCACCTGCTTTGAAAATCAACTTTATTAAAAATAATAAAGTAACTTAATTTTTTTTGATTTGCTGTTAATGTCTTATTAGACTTTGAACCCAAATAATTAATGATGGTGATTTAACATGCTTCAGGAGGGCTCTGATAATAAATATCAAATGCTTAATATTTTTGCTTAAATTCTGGTGGTAGCATTCTCTTTCCATTCATTTTTGCTGTATCAGCTATTTAAATAATGGAAACATTGAGTAAAATGAGTACAATTGAATAGTAAATTCATATTCTGATGTTTTCCATAGACGTCACTCTCTAGGTATTACCACCTAGACCAGTTTGAATATGTGTATCAGCTGCTGTATTTGCAAAAGAATATGAGTACACAGTAAAATTGGCAGAATTTAGACTTCTATGCTACTTACCTTTGAAACACCCAAGTAAGTAAAATAAACAGATGTTTTGCTATCGAACTTTTTGTTATCTGCCTAGTTTACACTTCAAGACAGCTCACAGGCATTTAGGCCATGTTGATCTGATGCACATATAAGGTGCATGTTACCATTTTGCAAAACGTTTAAAGTCTGACATTTGCATATATGTTATCATTTGAACCATCAGATGTGAATATGTTATTAGATTATAATGGTTGAAGTAATAATGTGATACCAAACAAGAATATAAAATCAGTGAAAATGTAAAGAAAGTCCTGTAAAAATTATGAAGACTATTCAATATTAATATGATAAAAGTAACATTTCCAATTATTTGGAGAAGGAAGGACTCCTCAGTAACAATGCTTTACCAATAGATTAAATACTTGGCTGGAAAAAGATGGAGATGTGTTTCTACCTTGTATTCTATACCAAAATAAGTTAATTATTTAAATGTAAAAGTGAAATCAAAGAACTACAGGAAAATAGAATGGAATATGTTGTCTGAACTCATATTTGAGAAGAGCATTCTAATCACAGCACCAAAAGAAGACAAACATAATGATAGCTGGGTAGATTTGACAAGCAAAATTTGAAAACTTTGCTAAAAACATTATAAATGATATTAAAAATATAAAACAAAGGGAAATAGCAAAATAGATTTAAAGCAAGGATTAAATTTCTTAAATGAATAAACAGATTTTATAAATCATTAAGAATAAGAAGACCATACTAGAGAAAAGAACAAAGAATATGAAGAATAATTGGGAAAAAAAAGAGGAAATGCAAAAGGACAATAAACTTGGGTAAAGAAGTCCAAGCTTACAAATGATCAGACATTCAAATTAAAATAAAATATTTTTTAAATCAAATTCACAGAGCCTTTAAAATGTTTTTAAACACGCATACATGACCAGTGGGAGTAGAGTAAACAATTGATATAATGTTCCTGCTGGGTGATGTGAACTTATCTTTTAAAAAGCCATTTAAGTAAAAAGAGAAACTGTTGTTATGTTCATTGTGTGTACCTGGTATTCATAGTACCTGTAGCTGATCCTCAAACTTTTATGTATTTCCCAAAGTTCTACTATGAATATGTTTCATGTTTACAGTTAGGGAAAGAGACATTAATATTTAAGGTATTTTTACAGCATCATACACAGTTTTAGGATCAAAACCCCCAAATTTAGGTACATCAGTTTTCTTTTAACGTTATTTTAAATTGTTTCTGTAGATCTTGATACACAAATCATTTGGAAGGTACAACAAATATTCTGATGAAAACATATTGGATGCTCTTGGATCTATTTTCTCAGTGTTGATATACTCAGGCAGACACGAAAATGTTTCTGACAAGGATTTGCTGAGATATAAACTAAAATGTCTTGCTTTATAAACTCCACAAACAAATCTACAAACAAATGTGTCTCAGTTCAAATTAGATTAAACATCTTCTGAAATTATTTTTATCTGGCCAACCTGGAAGCAATTGTTTTCTGTGAGTCAAGAAGCATGTATAAGGGACCCAGGGACAGAGACAGTGGAGGGTGGGATTGAATGTAGAAGTTGGAGATAGGTGGGGAGGGCATGGGAGAGTAATGGGCAAAAAATGGGGACAATTGCAATTGAACAAAAATACAAAAAAACAAAAAATAAAATCAGACTAATTTAGATAATTATCTCTAAAAAACAGAATTATGCATCTGGCCCCGGGCAAACATGTTTTCATCTTTTAATGTGCAGCTGAGTGCCCCTCTTACCTAAGACACATGTACCCTCCTCACACAGGTTGAACTGGCCACCCTCTCCTTGTGCATTTTAGCCTACACAAGTCTCTTACTCAATGGCCAGCACAAAGAGGGCCATCGTCCCTGGCCCAGAAACTAGAATAGTGTCTGTTGGATGCCTAAATTAATATTGTTTGGATGAGTTGAAATAAAAAATATATCTTCTTATTTCAGGTTTATATCTAGGAATATTGAAGGCTGTTGCCTGGACCAGTGGAGTTTGAGAAATGATTAGAAGACAATTAAACATTGTCAATTTTTATGTGGTAATTTATCCTAGAATATCAGAAATATCAGAGGTAAGCTATAAGTTCAGGGCTATAAATTCATTATCACAGTCTTCCAGGAGAAACAGATTAATATTAAAGCATATTAAGGTCCCGCATAAATGAAGCATGTTAAGATTTGAAGCGAAGAAGAACCTAAGTAAAGAAAGGTTGAAGAGCTTTGTTGCATCAGAACCGAAGAGCCTGTCCAGAAAGCACTGCTTCCTCCGGAGGCCTCTCTTAGAAATTAGGTGGTAAATCTTATTGTTTAGGTAGTCATGGCGCTTAGTACATTTCTCCAATTACGAGCTTAGTCATGAATTTCTGAGCCTTCTGATTTATAATAGTTGTGTTTTTACTAATCACCTCTCAGATTTTCCACATTTAATTTACAGTAGTAATTTATGAGAAACTAGCACCATTTCTTAATGAATTCACTGCTATAAACTCTACTCAAGAATTACCAAAACTTATATCAATGTGTCAGAAGGATGTCAAATTTGCCCAACCTAATTCTGATGTATTCATTGGACCTCACTAGACTTGACTTAAGATGGATTTGTAGTAATAGGACCCATTCATTCATTCCTGCTGTATTGGATTTCACAAGTTGCCATAACAAAACACCACAGGCTGGGTGGCTTAAACAACAGACATTGACTTTCTCATGGTTCTAGAGGCTGAGGTCCAAGATTAGGATACTAGCAGGTTGGTGTCTGGTGAGTCCTGTCTTCCTGACCTCCTTCCCACTGTGTTCTCATGTGGCCTTTTCTTGTGCTGGAGCTTTGCTGTCTCTTCCTCTTTTTATAAAGACACAGTCCTATTGGACTAGGGCCTCACCCTTATGGCCTCATGAACCTTAATTACTTCCTTAATGGCTTTGTCTCAAATACAGTCAGATCTGGAGTTAGGGATTCAACGTATAAATCTTAGTACACAATCAGTCTGTAACACCCGCCGATCATGAAGTCCTGATGTGTTTCTCAGCTTCTTCTTGTCTCTAGGCCCTGACCTACCTTTTCTTAGAGCATTTGCTTTAGAAACTTGTAATTTTGAAAATCATTTCTCTACCCTTTTGATATGTAAATCTTTTAAAAAGCCTCTTGCTAGTTTGACACCTGGGGATGTCCTTCCCAAGGGCCTGGGAGCCTTCTCTTCAAAATGGAATCATTGGAAAAGATGGTGTCCTTGTCCATCAGTCTCTGTGGGACAGTAGGACCCTAACTTCAGTGGGTTCCTTGCTCCAAGTTGTAAAATTACCCCTTATCTGAGCCTGTGAGAAAGCTTACTTTTCCTTTGGGTAAAACCAATTAGCAAACATAGATGTTGTACATTTTACTCCTCTCCCATTCTCTATCTGCTGGCAGGTGTCTAAATGTTGAGGAGAAGCTTCTCTTAGTCAATGTTTACTTACTCTTCATCAGCATAGGTACCATTATTTTATTAATTATTTGTTCTTGCATTTTTCTATTTTTAGCAGAGATATATGACTTCCTTCTTAGGTATATTCTTTAGACATTTCTTTAGTGAAAATACTGTATAACTTTTGTATGAAAATGTCTTTTGTTATTATTATTTGATGTACAATATTATTTGATATTAGTTTCAGATGTTACCCTCATTCTTAAAATATTACCCTGCTGGGTATAGAATTCTGTGCCAACAGCTTTTGTTCTCTTAGCCTCTCAGCTGACTGCACTTATGGGTGTCTATTTATGGGATTTCTATTCTGATCTATTTTTTTCTTCTTCCACTAACACCACACTGTCTTCATCACTGTGTCTCTATATTGAGTCTTGAGGTCTGGTAGTATCAGTCTTCTAACTTTGTTCTTCTTCTCCAATGTTGTGTTCATTATTTTGTGTATTTTGTCTCACTATATAAGCTTTGAATCAACTTGTCAATATAACAGAAAATAGCCTTCTACAATGTTGATTGGAATTACATTGAATGTATCAATCACTTTGGAAAGAAATGATGTGATGACCACACTGGGTCTTCCTTCCATGAACATGGATTATCTCTCCATTTATTTAGTTCTTCCTTGACTTAATTCATCAGAGTTTTGTAGTTCTCCTCATATAGATCTTGTATGCATTTTGTTAGATTTATGTCTAAGTGTTCCAACTTGGGGGATGCTGGTATATAAGGTATTGGGTTTTTAACTTCAAATACCAATTTTCCATTGCTTGTATGTAATGCAGTAACTGACTTTTGCATTTTAACCTTGTATCCTACAATCTTGTCATAATCACTTATGAGTTCCAGGAGTTATTTTTGGTGATTCTTTCAGATTTTCTATAGGATGATCATGTCATTTGTGAACAAAGACAGTTTTATATCTTCATTCTCAATCTGTATACCTTTTATTTCCTTCTCTTGTCTTATTACATTAGCTAGCACTTCCAGTATGATAAGTTGAAAAAGAGTGTGAGATAAGACATCCATGACCTTTTCCTAATCTTAGTGGGAAGGTTTCTAGTTTCTCACCATGAAGTGTGATGTTAGCTGTAGGTTTTTGTAGATATTCTGTATCAAGTTGAGAAAGTTTCCCTCTATCTCAAGTTCATTGAGAGTTTATATTATGAAGATGATTTTTCAAAATATGAAATCCATATCCTCTAAATAGTGGTTTTAGATATGAGACTCTCAAATTTAGTTGTGGAAATTGTTAGCAAATAAATGACATTTAAAGTCAAAGTTGTGGATGCAATTAGCTAGGGAGTGGAGATAGTGAAGGAGAAACCAGAGTAGGGTGGTGTTTAAGAGCACTGTATTTGTAAAAGGTGAAAAGACTCTGTGAAATAACAAGTGATCCCTCAAATGGAAATCTCAAGTTTCTCCCTTACTACAAACAAAGTCTATAGTTTGGTAGGTGCTTTCTTCTGACTCACGATAGTAGAGAAAGATAAAAACGGAGGAGACACATTGGATCTTAACTGCCTCATTCTGGAAGCGATCCATGTTCCGTATACTGATAGTTCATTGTTGAGAAAGTCACTTGAGCCCTTCCTCATTTTCTCAGCAAACAGGCATGGGGGTTACAAGGGAGCACTTGTGATATTGGATGAGCACTATCTGTCTCTGTCCAGAGAATGATCTTTGTAGTCCTGATGCCGGTCTGACACCCGGTTTCATCACGTATTTGCTACATGACTTTGGCCTAGTTACTTAACCACCCCACCCCACAGTTTTCCCTGTAAGATGGGGAAAATAACATTATGAAATTGAAATGTGTGGCATATTACAAGCACCAATAATGTTCCTGCTATTATTATCATTTTGTTATTATTATCATTATTATTAGTGAGCAGAGAAAGAAACTGTCAGGAGAAGGTTCATAATTGGAATGACCCCAGAGAGGCAAAAATAACTACTGACAGGGAATTCTGTAGTTTCCCGTTCTTACCACCCGATGTCGTGTTTCCCAGAATCATAGCACTGTGGATTCATTACTATGGTCTTTCTAGACTGTGACAAGGGCCTTTTAACATTTTTTACATCTTAAAGGGGCAGAGAAAGAATTGACAAGTTTTCTAAAGTAAAGGCTCTAGAGTCTGGAAGAGCCCATCTAGAGTTTAATCAAACTGACGGAAACGTCGAGGCCCCTTAACTGAGGATAGTTAGGGGCAGTCAGGGGAGCTGTGCTGTGACTGTTTCCTACTCAACAAAGACACAGGTCTAAATCCTGGCTCCTTTGCACCAGAAGCTGCCACATACTTGGCTGTTAAGATCACTTTTTTTTTTTTTCATCACATCTCAATATCGTGAAATGATGGCACCACAATGAAAGAGATTGAACAGGAATTCTGTAAGGATTTAGACTATATTTTGATAAAAGAAGGAGTGCTCAGTAACTATGCAAAGAAAGCATTTTATAATCCAAAATGACTAGCTTCTCATATAATAGCAAGTTGTCATAAATAAATGTGCCACTCACACTGAAAGCAAATGAAAGGAAGACAACAAGAACCAGTAGCTTCGGGAATGAAAATGATTTGCTATTTCACTGAACAATCACCTCGGGGAACGATATGGGCTGATAGTGAAGTTTGGGCCAGTTCTGCCTTGTGGGGAAGCTGATGTGAAAAGGGCAAGTCTTTAGGAACTGAAATTATATCAAACTTGATGTCTGTTTTCATTATTTGTTGTTAATTTCTGTAGGCAACAATGATAGCTAGAGTTGTTTAAGCATGAACCAGATGGGAATATATTGGAAGGAAAAAGTAATTTTTTCCCATGTTCATCATCGTTCAGTTTTACTTTGGAGAAATCTCAGAATACAGGACAAAAGGATGCAATAGTTTCAGGAAAAGAAAAACAACCTTGTGGACATATTAATGCTTTGTGGAGAGACTAATAGTGTTTAATGTAGAAAAAAGGTTTTGGAGGATGGAATAAAATGTGGTCCAGTTATTAAGGCCAGGCTTCCTTCTAAACAAATGCTGTAATTTAGTGAAGCCATATTTGGACTCAGGTCCAAACTATTTTTTTTTCTCACTTAACTGCCTCATATGTGCGTGCCTAGAGACATCATAAGGAAAACTGAGAAAACATATTTACCCCAGATGGCCGTGCTAAACTCTTTACGCAAAATCCAGGCATCTGACCTTATATGACATAGAATAATATTTGCTATCTACACAGGAGGCTGGTAATACAAACTGGAGAGAACATTTTGGGTCATTTTTCTCCTCATGGGAAATGCTCATTTTAGATCATGCCGTCTCATTTTCTCCCCCATCTGAGTGTAGGATTTCACTCAGACATACGGGCAATAAAGAAATTAAGTAGGAATAGATTATTACTTGACAATATCTGGTCACCGTGGAGTGGAGCTGGGCCTCCCCTCCAAACCTGACTGCTTCCCTCTACTCTCTGTGTAAGGGAAGGGGCCTTTCCAAGCATCACCAAGCTTGGAAAAAAGTAAATTTTCCTCTGATAACTAATCATTTGGGCCTTAGCAATTGTCAAAGAAGGTCTTCGGGATAACAGGCATCTTCTGAGAGTTCCTTGATGTTGCCTTTAATATTGTATTAATCTAACAATTGTTCTCATTTTCTGTGGTTCCCGCCACCTCCTTTCATGGCAAGGCTGTTGTGATTCACAGTCATCCACACTGCACCGTTTTTGCTCATTCCCTTTGGGTTCCGCTCGATGGGTTTTGCATGGTATGTGGTGGCGGGACCGGTAACTGGAGTGCTCGCCCAGGTTTACTCAGAAATGATTTCAGAATGTGGGATTGTGAGTTCTTCCCCACACGAACGACTTCAACATTTAAAGTAGGTCATTTATTATGTGACAGTTGCTGAACACTATGTTAGCCTGAGGCCATATTCAGACACTCTATGCCCCATCCACCACTTCCCAGAGGGCCTCTGTTAGTCACAAGTGCAGGCCCACTCGGGCATTTCCGAGGTTAACACAAACCTCTCACACATACCCACCCCACATTTTCTTGAATGAACTTCTTGATTATAGGTTCAGTGCTCTCTAAATGAGAATGTGATCATCTCATTGAGAAAATAATATGGGGAGGAATGGAGTCTGTAAAAATGAGCAAATGGCCAGTCATAATTTGGAAAACACTCTTTTTCCCTCTCTAATTTTTTCATGTGGTATATCTGCAGTAAAACCAGGGAAGGGAAGCAAAGAACTGGATGTGTGTATCATCAACTCTTTGTCTTAAATCTACCTCCTAGGAAGCAGTCATTAACATAGGTTACTTTTTAGAAAGACTCATTTACTTTTATTTAGGATGGTGATGGACTTACATGCGCCCCCTATAATCACTTTAGCACGTGTGTTGCCCTGTTTTGTTGTCTTTTTAATAAAGGAGGAGTAGGTATGGAGCTTTGAATAAAAGATGAAAACATTTTGAGAGGTTTCTGTGATTCTTAGCATCAGATACCAATTTTTTACTCTGTTTTCAGGGGGCTACAAAAGGTGGCCAACTGAGCGTATAACTGACCTACCTAGTTATAGCCCGCGCGTGACAAAAGTTCTCTCCAGGATGAGCGTTTTTTGTCTATGACATTGCTACATTAAAGGAAGCTGCACGGGAGTCCGAGGCATTGCCTGGAACTTTTAAATGGACTTAGGTCAGGCAGAAAGGCAAAGGGATTTGGCCTGGCAGTGTGAAGAGATCAAACACTGAGCAGAGAGAGACAAAGAAGTAAGGATGTTTTTCCCCCTGAAGCACCAAAACTTGGGCTCAGTCTTTGTGCCCTTGGTGTTTGGATTTGGCTCACTGAAGCTGAAATTCGTTATTTGTAGGACAGAGCTTGGCAGTAATTGTATGAAACATCACAGGTCATGCAATAGTCCTTAAATGAGTGAGAATAAAATGCAGAAGAAGCAATGGTTACAGACAATCCCAGCATTTGCAAGTGAAAACACTCTCTGTTCCCGGGACAACATGACAGGTGTCACACAATCATGACTTTCGTTTATTTGGACTTTATTTTCTATCAGTCCCCCTGTGATCATGAACCATGTTCTGTGTGACACTGGACTGTTAAAGGCATATCTCTAAGATGAGGTTTGTTTGTGGTTGAGAAGGCAAAGATGATGTTCAATAAATTAATTGGGAAAAATAAAGAAACTTGGTATCAACTATTAGGTTAGGGTCCAGGACCCAGGGAAATGAGGAGATTGCAGCCTTTGGGGATTTGGGTTGTGTCAAAAAGACTGACGTAGCTATAATGCAAAGATGCTTAGGGGCCTGCGAGTCTCACAAAACTGGACCAGTAATTTTGGGTATATGTGCACATTTCATATGCACATTTTTTTCTGGAAAAGAAGACCCATATGTTTCTAATTCAAATTTACAAAGTGATCTACATAGAAAAAAATTAGAGCCAACTACTATTTTTGAGCCATTGTTTTTATAAAAAATTTTAAATAAATTACTGGGAAGGAGAAAATTTTTAATTTCACAAATAAAGTTACATTTTCCCAGTTTATTTTCAGGCATTACCTGATATTTCAGGAATTGAGTATATAGGGATTAGAGTATTAAGCATAATTTCAAACAGAATTATAAGGATTAAATGAGGTATTCAGGAAATATGGGTTCCAACTCCCCAGATCTGCCTCCTTGTAGGTAATCAAACCACACTTGTTTGAATTTGGCTGATAGGTTGATTAACTGACTGAAAAGCTAAATAATCAGTTACATTACTGGGTCTGATGAGTCATCTTACACTTAAGTCCCTCCTGAAACCAGTCTTGTGTTTCTGGTTTGGAGTGCTGGTGATTTAAGCTGCTTCTGAGTAGCAGGAGGGAAAGGCAAGTTGACATGAAGCGTCATTGCAAATGGTAGGCAGAAATACTTATCCTCACTTCCCTGAGTTCCCTTGATCCTTCTCTCTCCACCCAAATTTATTCAATGGTGAATCAGTTTAAAATGAAAGTCAAAGACATCTTGTAAAGGAAAAATAAGTCATCACTGATGGCTTGTCGGGTCCACAGATGACAGTTGGAGACTCATCCTGCCTACATTGTCTTCGATGACAGTACAGTGGTTATAGGTTTAAGAGCCTTGAAAAGTTTAATTCCTCCTCTTCCTTCTACTGTAGTGGTCAACTCCCCAAACCACTGCCCAGCTAACTGTATTATCGATTCCCCGAAATATTGGTCTTAAGGAAGTGTGGCAGTAAGAAAGTGTAATAGTGTGTTAACACAGCAGATTTTACTTCTTTTGAAATGTGGGATATTTGAGTTATCTGTGAATGTTGGAAGTAATCGTTTTTTCAAGAATAGCAGCAAATATCAACTGACAGTTGCCTGAATATATGAGTCAAAATCTGCTAAAAATAGATAATAGTGTTCGTTAACCTTATCAGATATACCTCCCATTCCACCCTCATGATTACACCATCATTTTCAATATTCCATATTTCCAGGTAATTATGGCTCAGTGAAGACAAGATACATGTAAACTTTGCTTGATGTTTTCAGTGGTCTTGCTGATGGACTGGCTAGACTGAAGGTAATAGATTATGGAAAAGTGGAGACTGAGAAAAAAATTAGTTGTCTTGCCCAAGTTTATTTCATCAACAAGTGACTGCCTCCTTGCCAGACAAACATAGTAACAAGATCTAGTGTGACTCTACATTCTGCACAGGTGAAATAATTACTGTGTCCAAGTACAGCTTTGAGCTTGAAGGTCACGATGATATGACGAATATTGGGTACATAGCAGAGAGATAAACATAATGTAAAACTGCAGGTACATAGCCATGTAGGGGTGGTATTTCTTTTGCTGAAGATTGTGTTTACCTGCATTGGAAAGGGTTTGCATTTTCTATAGCTAGATAAAAAATAGATAGAGATAATGTATGGATGTTAAACATGGCTGCATGTCATTGAGATTGATGGGAAGCAGGGCGGGAGACAGTATCCTTCCACCTTTGGAAACTCTACTGAGTTACCTACTCTCATGAGAAGTAGGTAGACCATTAGTTTTACAGTAAGATAGAAAATGTAGGTTTTCAAATTACCAACATTTAACATACGATAATGGGCAAATGGCACGTCAGTTGGCAACTTAGAAGCTAACAGTAAGTAGAAAATTGAGTGAAATTGCTGAGCAAGTTGTCTTCAAAAATGGCTGAAGCAGTCACAATAATTGTCATGAGAAATCAGAGTTGGCCTTCGTAATTGTAGAGAGGGACTCAATGCTTATGCACAAGTTTTTCAATCCATAAATATAGTCTTCCTACAATTTCCACTCATAGGACAGAATTGTCTTACTTCCGCTCGCAAAGAGGAAGCACTGTGGACATGCACAACCACGGGGAGAAGGGGTGTAACTGGAGGGAGTGCAGTAGGCCGTGAAGATGAGGATGCAGAGGTGAAAGGCTCGGTGTTATTTTTGTGAGTGTTTCACTCAGAGCCTTGACTCACAACATTAATGTCAGCCAGTCGCCTTGATGGAAACAACAGGCCCTTTTAATGGATTAATTGAACCTACATATTTTTAACAGTGATTTTTATAAAGTGTATCTTATTCATGTAAGAGTAAATTAGCCTGTGTATGAGCAGTATAGGGGCCCGCAGGGCTATATTCTGGAAAGAGATAAAGCAAATAAAAGGTAGGATTAGGGGAAGGAGATGTCAAAGAGCCGGGAAAAGTGGGGGCGTAGCGAGCACTGAGGTGGGCCATCGGTTCAGGACCGTGTGTTCGGAGTTCATGCTCGGCTGTTCACTAGCTGTCACTTCCCCTCGCTGACTTCGGTGTCCTTTTAGGAAATAAAGAATGTTATTGCTTCCTTCATGGAATTGTTAATATGAGATGACATACAACATACGTAAAGTGCCTTGTACAGATGCTAGAACGTAAAGTGCTGAATAAATGGCAGATCTTCTACTGGTGTTGCCTTCGTAGTGTGAAATGACTTGCTTCTCCTAAGTGGGTTTCATGGCTCAGTGTTTTAGCTGGCTCATGTATTTCCTCTGATCCCCTGGAAAATGCCAAGTGGAGGGATCCAATTGAGGGTGAAACAGATGAAGTTGACCCCTACCGAGTTCCTTTTCTCCCATGCAGAAATCCAATGCCATCGCAAGTCATCGTTATGAAAAATAGAAAGACAATTGCTGACATAGGCTGTTTCTAGTCAATAGATCTCTCTAGTTTTGCAAATATGCCTCTTTTGTCGATCTTTTTGTATTGTCATTTTGAGCTCAAAAGAGGTAAAAGAAGTATAGTTTAATAGAGTTTTTGATGACTTGAAGGATGCCTCTAAAACTAACGTGCTTTCTGACTATTTCACCAAGGAGTAAGCACTTATAAGCTCAAAATTCTTATTTTAAAAACTAAACTTTCCAACTTGTTGAAGACACCCCATTTCTATCCTTTTGTAGAACAAGTCAAATAAAAATGACCTCCCATTTCAGCACACCTGGAGATTTACTTCACAATTAATAAAAAATAAAATGCCCTTCTTCAAATTGACCAGAATTTAACCTTATTTCAGTTTATTTTAGCACACTCTATCTTATGTACTTAAATAACATAATTGGAAATATAATTGCAGTGTAGAAATTAAATATAATTACAGCTTGGAATTAAAGGCCCATTTATATGTATTCTTAACTGTGGAATATTTTTAGAATGCTTTGTGTTGTTTTTCTTGTACCTTTTGTTAAAAAACATTTTTAATTGTGATAATAAACACATAACATAAAATGTATCATTTTAACTATGTTTAATTTTCAGTCCCGTAGTGTTAAATATATTTACAGTGCTTTTCAGCAGCTCTGCAAACGTGCCTCATCGTGCAAAATGAAACTGCCCATGACTCCGCCACTCCCTGTTTCCCCCACCTGGCCCCTGCCACCCGCCGTCTCCCCATATTTCTGTGAACTTGACTGCTCTGAGATACCTCATGCAAGCTGAATCACACAGTACTTTTTTAAGTGGTAGGCCCAAGTTTTTAAAGTTAAAAAAAAAAACAACTTCAAAATACTCTGCCTAACAAATCACATACAATTATGTTGGTGTACAATACTGAGAAGATGACTATTTTCATTCCAGTTTAAAGAAACTAGTTTAAAATATGCCTAAGCTCATATCAAACTACTTACATTTCTGGATGCCATAATATGTGATACTAAGAAATTGGGAGTTGGTAATAATATAGTTTACATAAACATGTCAGTCATATAATATATAAAGCTTGTATCTATCAGACATTTTTTCTGTATATTGTTTCCACTAAAAACACCTCTACTTAGAACTTTGACATTAATAAAAGATTTTCCTTATAAAATAAAAACAATCTCTTCATAATAGAACAAATAGAGATACAAAAATTGGGCTTCACATTTTATTTTAAAAATGAATGGTGATATTTGAAAATAAGGAATTTGATATTTATATTTTTCCATCACATCTAGCAAAGTGCCAGAGGACATGCTTTGCAAAAGACAGAATTAATTTTTAAGATGTACTCTGCAGAAAGCACATTAATTTTTAAGGAAACTCAGTGTAATCAGTTGTGAGTACTATCAACTAAGTAGATGTTTATGAACATGTCATTTAGGGAAGTTTTGAGAGGGCCAGGCCTGTATCTAATTTGTAGCACAGACCAAAGCACCACGTCTCTAGCTGGACTTCAAGTGTTTCTTTTTCTTTCTTTCTTTTTTTTTTTTTTTTAAATAAAGATAGTCCCTTTCAGCAAAGGAAGATCAACCTATTGATTATCCAGCGATGTCTGTGCAGAGAAGAATGCAGGCTCCCTTCACCACCAGAATTGAAGCATTTATTATATCACTAGTGAGCCTGTAACACCTTTTATTTGTTTACTTGTTTGTTTGTTTGGCGTGAAAATGTTCTACGTTGTTGCAGATGTGAAGACATTGTAAATCAGGCACAGTTAATTCACATTCAATACAGACCACATCATCCGATCAACATTTTCAGTAGCTTTGGCAAAGCACAGGTAGAATTTGATCATATGATCAGATTGTTCTGTAGCTCGTACAGTGTCCCTGAAACTTGATAACAGTGACATGAAAATCCACACGGGGTTTCAGCTCATTGACAAACACGAGAGAGATCAGGTTGTGCAGTCACTCCTGTGGCTGGAGGAACATCTCCTGGCGATGGTGACAAATGGCTCAGAGACCCTTTCCTTGTGGGGTAAAGGAAGCCCCACTTGGCAGGTGATGGAGATGCCAGCTGGGTGGCAAGAGTCAAACAAAACTGATGCAAACATAAGCAGAGAGATCAAAAAGGGAGAGTGCCAGGGGCTGGAGAACTTTGTTGCCAGAGCAGGCAGGATGAACTGCATACCCGCGAAAACCTCTATATCCCATATTCTATTCAGGTGGTGGGGTCACCGTGCGCTAGGAGGGAATGCTTGATGATGTAATTGCTCTCCTGGTGATGGGATGGAAAAGGGCAATGTGAAGGTGCAAATCCTCTTAGCAGGTACTGATATAGAGGTGCCAGTGATGAGGATGGAGGAAGTTCGCACAATTGGGATTGCAGTTCATGGCAGAGGAAGAGGGTGGATGTGAGAGATGCTCAGCTGAAGACTGGGGGTGGGAGAGAGAGATACTAATAACGAGGGGGCTGCAGGGTGCGGCCCATGGCTTTCGTTGGTTCGTGTATAGATGGGGAGTTAATGGAAATGATGGTAGATGGAGAGGGAGGATCCCGTGGAGAGAATGAGTGTTAAGTATGCTGGTCGCAGTTACACAGCTAGTGACTGTCACAGCTGGGACCCGATCCAGGTCTGCTGCCTGCAGATTCTCACTTCTGAGTATGCAGAATTGAAGCAAGTACTCTTTCTGAATTCATTTGACTTGTGTGCGTGTGCATTGAAAAAGTGCTTTGGTTTATCCCGTGTTAGTTGTCTTCTCTGCTTAATTAAAAGCTCTTTGTGTAGAGGGACCCTGCCTCGTTTGTATTAAGTGATGATTTTTATTGCTAAACTGCAAGCTCTTTCTACATTTTTGTTCTTTGCAAAAGGTCTTTCTAGGCATTTATTGTCACTGACTATTAATCAAGGTGGCATTTTATATTCTAAGTAATAATGAAGCGCTCCCTTTGCCGTGGATGTCAGAGCAAGCTGGAGGTCGTCTGCACCTGCATGATGACGGTCTCTTTCCTTGTCTTCCATGCTGTCATTGGGTTTAGCGGTCACTCTGTGACTTTCGGTGGCATTTCTGAGTATGGTCAGCATCACGGAGATACCTTTTTTCTCCACCTTTATGTCATTATATAAATTAAATGCTACCAAGTCCATTTTGCTTTACTTGAAAGAACCTATTTAGAATTTCTCCAATGTTCCACACATAAATAACTTGGAGAAGTTAGTCACCAAGGACTTTCAGATACTTTTAAAAAATTTACCGCTGCCCCTCTCCCCACCCCCGCCCTGCACACCACCCTCACTATTCCGTATCTGTACTGAAATATGCTTAGGGATCGAATGTACTCCAGACCAACGTCAAAGTCAAAATCCCATTTTGCAAGGGATATAAATCTCTGAATTTGAAATAGCTTTTGAAAATGTTTGGAGTTTTAATTTCATACTTGTGTAATTTTAATGTGGGTCAAGAAAATGGAATATTGAATGCAACTGATGGTTGGAATAATGGGACAGCATCTACCGCAGAGAAACAAAAAAGGAAAAGAGATAGCATCCATCATGTATTTGGAACCCACATGCATAGAAGAGAAACGATTAATTGTGTTGATTAATAAAACTACATTATTTGGAGGTTAAGTGCTTCATTATTAATTGATGCTCATGCTTGTTACCAATTGCACAGCTTCAACCCGCCTGTTATTTACCTGCCATTGCTTTGCGGTACCAGAATTTGCTGCTCTGACTTTAACAATCTGCTCCTTTGTTCCCTCCTCAAGGTTCTTTGTACTTTTGTCTCAGCTGAGGAATTGCTGTCAAGGCTTGCCCTCATTCGTGCTTCATCCTCGCTGTTCTTTAAATTATAGTCTCCTTCCTCCGTCCCGTGGAAATCTCCAAAGGACGTTGAAGCTAATGTACAGTGATGCTTTCCTGGGTTGTGGTTATTAAGGAGTGCTAGGTGATGAGGAGGAGTGTGCTCCCCGCCAGAGTGGGGCTGTGCCCGCTCAGTTACTGTCTGTCCTCAATTTAATAAAGTTGATTGCCTTTTAAATTTGCTCGGTAGAAACAGTGTTTTCCAAGTAGATTAACAGCTCAATGTGTTCTCTGTAATTCGCCTGTACAATTCTTACTGTGGATTTCAAGGTGCTCTTGCTTTGTAGTGACAGGTGGTTGATGAGAAGTTATACAAGGGCACACTTGCAACATAGTGCTAACCCCCTTTAGCACACAGTTTCTATCAAATTCAAGTGCATTAGGATAACAACGATCAAACGGTCCGTGCAAGGGGCAGGCATAGGAAAAGTTAATTGGCGCCATGGCAACGCAGAGCTTCACATTACGCTGCCTTCTCCTAGAGGAGAGATGTTGCTTGGTGGGATTCTCGTCTCCAGGGGGATTGTGGGACCCTGATGTCACTGCCACTTCTTGGGCAGAGTGGCTGCTTGTAAGGATCAGACTTGGCTTAGGGTTCACCATGAGCATCAGTGACAACTGACCCGACTGTCCTGCCCCTTCTCATTCCCAAAAGCCTTCCCCTGATCACTCCTTCAGGCCATGGTGGGAAAACACAACCAAAGAAGAGCCGTGCTAATGATTATTATTCTCACCACACCTACATTAGCATTCAGTGCGCGCCAGTCTCTCAAGACTGCGAACTAAATGTCGAGAGCGATTCTTTAATCTCCTGTTGGTGCCCCAAGTAACCGCTCCTACTTCTGAGTCTCACCCTACAATATCTGTACGTCAACAGAACAAATTTCTCCTAATACGTCAGTCAACTAAGTTTGCAAGTAATTTCAGGTCCTCCTTTGAGAATATGTGAACTGCACTGGCTTCTCTGGGTTCTGCCAGCGCTGGCAGAAAAGCAATAAAGCCAGCAAGACAGTCTGTCTCTTTGAGGCAGCTGGTGAGTGTAATTGGTCAAAGTGGCTTCTTCTTGCCCACCGTATGTACCTGATTCCTAACATAGAATTCTGTTGTAAACAATTGGCTCTCCTTTTCTTTCTAAGTTGACAGAATTTTGTCCTGGTTCATGGCCATTTGTCATTTTGGGGTGCCTCGTATAGCTTCCTCCCTTCCCTCCTGAGTTTCTGGGCCTTTCTGTGTGTCCTTGATACTGTCATCTGATGAAAGATTTTTCTCCATAAAGCTCTTGGTGAGGAGGCATGTTAGGGGAATCATATAAAACCAACATTTATTGCTGGGTGTAACTTTGTTTTATTAGCTAATCAAGGTGCTTACCCAGAGTCAGGTCTCTACCATTTCTCCTGTAGGCCAAACTAGTAGCCTTTCATTTTCAGAAACAATTAACAGCAGAAGCCATACGAGCAGCAGAGGTAGCTTGGCTGACATTTTACTTCGGGCTGAAAAGATGTAATTATCCATAATGATGTAATATTTGAAAATTAGTAGCAAATAGAGTTTATCTCAATATAGGAAAGTGAAAATAGCGATTCAAAACCAGAATAATGTTATCATCCATTTCCCACCTCCCCACCACCTTGTGCTCCCTGAGACAGACCCGCATGCACCCCCAGCAGGAGTTAGGAACTTCTGTTATTCCCGACCTGGTTACTTTTGTGACTTTAAAAATATTGGTACGTGTTTCATGGCATAAATAGAAAACGTCGTGGAATTTGTTTAGAAATTAGGTTTGACCCCTATCTGAGCCTTCATTAGAAGTACCTCTTTGGGCAAGTGATTAAATGACTCTGAGCTTCAATTTTCTCATCTAAAATAGAGGTCATGGGTCATTTAGCTATTTTTGGACAGCGCTCCGTCTTAGGGGAGACTCGTCTTGCTAGCATCTCGTGAGCATCATTCTGAGAGATTTGACCACTGAGTGCTACTTGGTCACGAGGAAGGCATGACAGCCCTCAAAGAGTTGGAAAGTAGGTTGATTTGTCCCGAAGCTGTAAAACAAATTTGTAACAGCCTGAGGGTTTTACTCTGTCACTAATTCCAGTCATAAACTTGATGAGCTTTGCAAAAATCTAAGTTTTATAAAAGTCCCCAGCATCATGCTGAGGTTATGTGCTCAGACCCTCCTTTCCAGCACCTTTGCTTCCATCGTGGCACCCAGAGCCTTTTCCAGCAGCCTGGGCTCAGGTGTGATGGCACACTCTACTTCTCAGGATAAATGACCCATATTCGACAAACATCACCAACACTTAATACACAGGTGGGGCAAAAGTAGGTTTACAGCTGTTCATATGGGAAATAATGCAGTAATTAATACATACTAGCACAAGAATTAACTCTGTGTTTCATAACAGATTTTGAGGGCCCAAAGAGAAAAATCACGCATAGAATAGGCTTTCGAGAAAAATGTGTCAAAGAAATGGATGAATTAAGTCACGTCTCCTAGAGGCTCACTGATCCAGTGAGTGGAGATACCTAGTTTAGGCTCATTCCAGGCCTTAACATAAACCTGCCACGAGGGGGAGCGGGAACAACCAGTGCTGTAGTAACGAGCAGCACCCACCAGCACTCCACCAGGTTCCCTAGAAGAGATGCTATGGAGGGAGGTTGGTGTCCGCATTTGCATTGTGCATGCGTGTGCACAGGTGTGCATGCGTGTGCACAGGTGTGCACACACCCAGGCCGACTGGGGATGGTGGGAGGAATAGAAAGTTTAGTCAGTGGGAGAGAAGAAGAGCCCGGGAGAGCTCTACGTGAGTTACAGAAGTTCATAAAGAAGGATTACTTTAGTAGAGGGTGACTCAGAGTTAAATGAGGGTTTACATCCATAGGCGTCTATCAGTAACAGATACTATGTTCACAATATGCAGTAACAACATAACTACACTAATTTTAGCTATGATAAAAGTGTGCATAGATTTCAGTCTAAGCATATAAGAACCTACAAGACATGGCATTGTCTCAACAGACCTCTAGGTGGAGCTCTGGGGGCAAGCATGGCACACCAGCAAGCCTTTGATTTATGAGGCATTTATAAGAAAACAGCTCACTAACATCACACTTGAATGGACCCTTACTCCATGCTGTGGTTTATATATAACTTTTGTGGAGAAATACCTAATTTCCATTTGTCTTTCTCCAGCATGCTTTGAAATTACTCGGGGCTTGTAGTGAAACTGCTGATGAAGTAGGTTGCACAGAGTTGCAAATTTAGAAAAGAGAGGGCGTAAGATTGAGAGCTATACATGTGATTTATACAGGGAGACAAAAGGTAGAGTGGAAATTAAAATTCTTCCAAGTTGTATTATATGATTTAAATAGAGAGCGATTTCCATGAACTGGAGGGAAAATCAATATAAACACACATTTGAAATGCTTAACCAGCATGTTCCCTGGATCACCCTGGCCCGCTCCTTTCTGGGTGGAAAGAGTGATATGAAATCATGGAAGAAGAACACCTATTTCTCCCAGGAAGAAACTCCGTGGTGATAAAGAACTGCTTATGAGTTCAAAAGGATAGATTGCAGGGTTTAAGAATTCAATATTCCCCTGGCTTTGTAAAGGAACGGAAGTTTTAATGTCAGCCTATGGGATTTTCCAGTCAAGTTTTAAGTTTGGGGACATGTGGATTTTCAGTATGTGTGGATTCCAGAAAAGCACACGTCACCTGCATTTTGGATGTAATGGGGCAAAAAAGGAGTGATGTTTCCACGGGAGGAAGTCTTCCAATTTACGTTTCATCATAAGTAGATTACCTTTGGCTGCAATGCTGTGAGCACATATCTCTAAAACATTGCATTAGAAGAACTATGTTTTCTATCCCCTTCTCCAGTAGAGGTTTTAAAAGGCTACAAATTAGACATATTTTCATTGCTAAGGCAAGTATCTCCTTTTTAATCGCTCTAACCGACATAACTATAAAATAATACCTTGAAACCTCGTTATTACGTATTAATACTGTTAACAGATGAGCAACAGTGAATTTTTCTGAAAAGGCACAGGACTATTTAGAGAACACGTAGAGGGTTTGTGTCCTGGATGAAGTGCCAGGCCGTTTTCTTCTGAACCGCTACTCTAGAGAGAAAGTTGTAATTGTTAAGCCTTTCCGCATGAAGCATACACTTTTTCAAATGTGTCCTGCATCGGTATATTTTAATAAAGGTTTTGCTTTGGCTGCATAATTTTAGCCTTTGCTAGGCCCATGGTGATGATAACATTGAAAAATAACTTGGTATGCTGCTTGCTCTCCTACCGCTAAGATTTTTATCACAAACTGCTAGTTTGTGAGAGATTAGCTGTTAAAATGCTCTCCTGATTAATGTGCTAATTAATTAATGCAGCTGCTAAATTGTACTGCTGATTAAAATACACCACACAGAGAACACTGGAAAAACTCCCAAAATCAGTCAATCATTCCAGGTGAGTTTTTACCCTGGAAAAAACTCAGACACTGAGCAGACTAAGAAGGCCTCTGGCCGGCTTATCGGAGCCGCTGGAAAACCTTTGGGTCTCCTATTCTTTGACCTCAGTCCTGACATTGACCTGGTGTTCAGAACTCAAAGATGAGGCACAGACAAGAATTAGGATGAGTTTTTTCCTCTTTTTCTATAGCGAGTTAATGTTCTCTAGAAGTGCCCGGTGTGGTTCAGGAGCTAAATTTTACTAAGGTGGAAGGATTTGCAGCGCACATGCGGTGTGTGGAGGCAAACCCAAGTTCAGACTTCACTTGGTTGGCTCTGTGGGAGTTTGGAGCGGTACACATTTCTTCCAGATGGCTCCAAAGGTGGCGTTCCTTCTTTGAGATCCGATTCTCAGTTCGCTTTCTGCCTAACAACACAGGAATCCTGAAACCTGTACCACGTGCAGGACAGAAGACATTTTAACTTTCTTTAAGAATTTCACATTATAGTTTTTGGAATACGCATGCACTTTCAAAATGTTTGCTGCCCTGGCCAGTGTGGCTCAGTCGGTTGAAGTGTCGTCCCGTACGCCAGAAGGTTGTGTTCTTGGTCGGGGCACATAGCTATGTTGCATATCTGTGTTTGCAGCCAGAGCTGTGTTTGATCTCTGCTCAGGGCATGTATGGAAGGCAACTAATTGATGTGTCTGTCTGTCTGTCTCTCTCAAAAGCACTGAAAAATGTGCTCAGGTAAGAATTAAAAAAAAAGAAAAAGTTACTCGCCATTACCAGGCAACAAGTAGGTAACAATTCAGTGGAATAAACATTAAGAACCACAGGAATACAGAGGAAAAATAAATGATTTGCATTTGTAATAATATCTTCTCCAGGGAAGTGGAAATTGATATAAACCTTCGAGGATGGAAGAAATTAGATCCACCAGCATGAATAGGACATTGCTCTTATTCCTTCTATTCTGCTGAATATATCATTTTTTTGTGCTTTATCACCCAGAATGAATCTTTTATCTTCATTAACCACAGTTGCTTATAGCAGGGCTTAATCCCCAAAAGTAGAGAATAATTTCTTCAAATATGTACATTTTACTCATGGCTAGGAATTCTGTACCAAATATATAACTACTTTTCCCTCCCGGTGGGCATTTTTCCTGCCCATTCTTTAATGGCATGGGGAAGGGCAGATGCAAAACAGACGTAAGGCAAACTAATTCTTCCCAGTGAGTCCTCCTAGGTTCAGTTTTGTAGTGTGAAAACCTCCGAAATTGCTTCCTAAGAAAAAGGCACCACTCTAGTAGAAGAAGATGTGCCCTTCTTGGGTCTTCTAGATTTTTCTCTGTTCATAGGGCTCCCAGAACTCCATACCCCAGTACGTCGGCCTCGTCATTTGTGCTAATATTGCCCGTGCCCCAGTTGCAGCCTTGACCTGAGAAAGATGAAGGGCGGTCCGAGGGTGAAGACGGAGGAAGGGCACGGTGAAAGAAAGTGGAATGGGGTCAATGATGACGACATGATGTGTTTAGGGCTTTAATGGAGGTGTGTAGATGGACTAAATATAACACAGTGAGCAACGGAAGAACTTGTCCTGGGTTGTTGGCCGAGGTTTCATGGGAAACATGTTTAATGGGGTCTAAGGGGCGTGAGGAATTTCCCAGGAGGAAGAGGAAGAAGAGAATGTCTCATGCAGACCTGGAGGTAAGGTAGAGCTGTTCATGGATGAGGGGCTAGAGACCTCCAATGGCTGGGTTATAGGGGTGCTTTGCTCTGGGCACAGGTAGTAAGTAGAACTTAGAGCAAAAAATATATACACCTCTCTGGAAAAGAGTATTTCACCAGTGACCTTTAAAGTAGTAATGCTGATAATATTAGGCAGACTGGCCTCTTGTGGGTTTTTCTATGCATTTAAATTTTCTACAGAAAAAGCCCCCACTCACTGCCTGCACCCGGGGGGCACCACCTTCACCCCCTTCCTTTGAGAAATGGTCGTGGGAGGAGAATATTGCACTGGATTACAGAAGGCGAAATGGGAGGCCGTTCCCAGGAGGCCAGCAAAGGAGAGATACAGCGTTTTCCTAAAGGCAGCTGAGGCCATCAGAGGACTTGCTTTGTTTTCCTTTTTCTCTCATTTTTGTTAATGTTTCTATCATAACTGAGTACATATTGTCAAAAATATTTTAAAAATAGGGTAAATTACAAAGAATAAATTGAATTTTCCTGTTCCATTCATGCAGTGAGCCAGTGTTCATACTTTAGGTATTGTCGTCTCGTAGTTTGTCATGCACACACACTACATATATTTATACTTTTCATTTATGTTCATGATGTAAATCGCCGTTTGATGTCCTCCTTTCCACTGAACCATGTATTATGAACACGTCCCCATGCGAGTAAACACTACTTAAAGCCATTATTTATTAAGGCTCCTTAATATTTCCTTATTTGGATGCATGACCATTTCGTAATATGACCACTGCCTTCCATAATTTTATAATCGAAACTGCTCATCTGGAGGCTCCAGAGCTTGCCCAGCCAAGCGTGCTTCAGAGGCAGCCCCGTTTACCTGATTGCCTGGGCCCTACTCTCTCCTGAACTAGAATCCGCCTTGGAGTAGGACTGGGTAGCACTAAACGGTGCTCAAGTTAAACTTTTTTCTTGGCAAGACGTTCTTTCTTATCTATTTCTTGAGCATTTGGAGAACAAAAAAAAAGTGTATGTGTGTGTGTGTGTGTGTGTGTATATATACATATATACATACACATAAACACACACACACATATATACACACACATATATATGAATGAATTAAAGTTAAAGGGCTCAGTATAAGAAAAAAGCAAAAGATAAGTTAAAATATTTATTTATGTATTTATATATATATATATATTCCTGTATCAGGTTATCCAAATAAAATGAGAAACCATCCTTGTCGCCCTCATCTAACACTAAGAGACTGGGCTCACACTGAAGCCCTAAGTGTTGGTTTGGGTCCATGAATTTATTCTTTTCACTGAGAATTCAATCTGCTCACTCTCCACCCGGCCCAGATCTGACTCGAAGCGAAGCACCCAGGACCCGAATCGAAGCGAAGATACGCATGACTCAGCCTCACATGATGGATGGGGTGCCTGATGCTGAAGTGGCTCAGAGGGGATCACTTTGGATTAGGCGGAAATCGTTATGGGGCATCGCCACCTGCAAATTTGTTCAGGGCTTTGCCTGAGTTTACAGCTGAGCATTGGGCTGAAATGTTCTTAAACATGATTTATCAGCAGCATCAGAAGTCTCCGTGGGGCGTGCACTAAGTCAGCCAGGAGTTTCTGCCTACTGAAAAAGAATTTAAGCCCCACTTTCCAAGGGTGTCCATGGTGTTTACAGATGAATTTAACAGGTCACTTCAAAGTTAAAAAAACAACAAAAAAAGTATTTTCAAAGCCACTAAAGTACTTTTAATCTGAACTGCAGTCTCATTCACATTATACCATGTGATAGAAGTTAGAGTTTGCTTCTTTCCTACTTTCTGTGATATGACTTCTGTCGCAAGTTTATTTTGATGAGAAGTCACTTCGTCTGGGTTATAAAATCTACTCATCATATCAGAGCTTCATTTTAGGACAAGGTAGGGGTTCCATGTGAGACAGTTAAGATTCTGCCAACTGTGTAATCAAACGATTTGTTGGAATTTTAACTTTGTGACTTCCATTAATTGTCCAGAAGGACATGCTGCTCTCTCGGGTAAAGGGCAGACTGAAGTTGTTTGGTTAGGTTTGAATTCTAGTTTCAGTTCATCTTATCAAAGGCTCAAATGTTATTGAATGAATATATTTTATAAAATGAAGTATTCCATTGGGGGTTCATTACATCATAAATAAAAAGGTGCATCTATATGTATATACCTTGCATTTCTAAAGAGCTTTCTTTTACTTCAGAGTGCTTCCCTTATATGAGCCTTCTAGCAATTGTACGAAATAAATACGTCAAGGAGAAAGTATTTTATTACCATTGGACAGAAGAAAAGGCTTAGAAATCTTCTGAATGACTTTTCCTTGTGAAAGAACCTGGTTCTTCAATGACTGAATTTACATAATTGCTTGAATTGTAATAATGGGAGTGTTTAGGAAAAGGTCAAGGTCAAAAAACACATAGGGATCTACTCCATCTTCTTTGCCTTTGAAAATCCTAGCAAAAGGTCCTTCTGAGTGTAGAAAGAAGTCGGCTCTTAGTGATCGGCTCTCTTTTGTTAAGCCAGTGTCTGACAGAAAGGGGGCTCTTCTTCCTGTGGTGAATCCTGATGAAGGAGACACTTTGTTCTATGCACCGATTTCCCCTGTGTACCTGTGTATCAGTCAGAATAGTCTGGGTTACACTGTCGTGCAAACAACTCCCAGTTTCAGGCCCTACTCCTAACTCAACAAAACGCCGCGTCCGCACCCCATCAGCTCCGGCTCTGCTTCCTTTTTAATTTCTCTCTGCCAGGCTAATGGCACAGCCTGTCTCTGGATCTCTGTTGGTCTCGGGCAGAGCACAGGCAGACGTGGTCATCCACACATTGCCTCTTAAATGTTCTGCTTGAGATGATCGCGTTTCCCTGTTGAAAAGAAGTCACATGACCAGGCTGACGCCCTGAAAATGGGGGGGGGGGGGTGCGATGCTGCTGCTGGAGGGAAAGCTAATGATTGTTCGTGTTAAAATCTACTGTAATCTTCAAAGGGTCATTATGAATTGGGCAAATACCTTAAAGAGAGCCACATACGTGTGGTCATTTATTTTACTGCAAAGGTGACGCCGAGTGCAGGGAGGAACTTTCCTAGAATTTAATAAATTCAATCCATTGGATTTCCATGTGAAGAAAATGAATGTTTATGCTCTATCTCACAGAATAGATCCAAATTTCAGTTAAATGTAAAATAAAAACACAAGCCTTTTAGAGGAAAATTTAAAAGAAGAGTTTTATAATGTTAATAGCATTCCCTAAGCACAAACCAAAAGAAAAGATTGATAATTTGGACTACACTAATTTTAAGAAAGAGAAGTAAAAGATATGTATTAATAAAAAGGTAAGACACAGAGTTACAGATTTTATATATGTGTGTGTAAGATTTAGAGTATATATATAAAATATTTAGAATTTAGAAATTATAAATAATTCCTATTAACCAAAAAGAAAAAGGAAGACAATAAAGTGGGAAAATGGACAAAATACTTGAAAAAGTATTTCACAAAAATGCTCAAATTGTCCTAAACATATGAAAACATGCTTTAATCTCATCAGTAATCAAAAATGCAAACCAACATCAAAATAAGATGGCACCGCACACCCATCAGAATGGTTGAAACTGCAAAGACGGACAGTGCTGATTTTGATGAGAACTCTTCTACCCTGATAGTTTGGGTGTAAAATAATACAACTTATTTGAAAAATTGCTTGGCAGAGTTTCTTCATCATTTGACCAGCAATGTTATTCATGTGCCCAACAGAAATGTATGTAGAAGACACCAGAGGACTTACTCAAGAAGAGTTGCAGCGGGCTTGTTTGTGGTAGTCCCAAACCGAAGACAACCTAGATGTCCATCAGCAGTAGAATGGGTGCATAAGTTGTGATATAAAAATACAGGCAAATACTATGCACCAATGGGAGTGAATGGCTGCTAGCTTAACGCAACAACCTGGATAAATCCCACACACCTGACGTTCCCCCAAACAATTCCGGTAGAGCTCATATCTTACATTAAAATCCTGAGGCAGGCAGAACTAATCAATGCTGATGGAAATGAGGGCAGTTTTCCCCTTTGGGGAAGGAGGTATACTGATTAGGTGGGATCACAGAGATAGCGTGCGGTGCTATTATTGTCCTGTTCTTGACCTGTGTATTAGTTACACAGTGTGTTTGCCTTGTAAAAATTAATTGAGCAGTACACTTGTATATGTCATACCTAGATGAAATTTTACCTTAAAAATTAATGTTTGGCTTGAAGCAACATTTTTTTAAGAGCTACTTCGTGGCACATAGACAGAGTGTTCTAGTAGAATGTGTTTCTGATTCCCTTCTCATCCTACTCCTTTCTTTTGCTCTGGAAATAGAAGCTTATTTATTTTCTCCCTCCATCGCCAGAAATGTGGCATGTTCAGAATAGATGGTTCCTTCTTTTCTCTGGCTTAATTTCTCTTTCTGCAAATTACCCAGAGGGATGCCTCTGAGCGTATACACCATGTCCATGGAAACAATAAAAATGAAGAAAGGCATGGAATGAACCTGCTTCTTTTCACTTTGTAACTTTTAAGAATGTTAAAGTGAATCAGCAAGTTTTTGAGGTGAAATCTCCTAGGAGTGGCTTCCAGAAGATTAAGGGGCTTCTTCTAGGAGTGGAGTCTTCTAAGAATAACAAGAGCAGAATGCCAGTGCTTCAAGACATTCAAGTGTGCGCAGAGGAAAAAGAAGTGAAGAATGACACAGGATCCTGAGATTTGCTTTCTCCAGCATGGAAACCGCCAGCAGATGTCGGAACATATTTTCATGCTTTCTAGGTGAATCGTGTTCTCCACAGTGACTCTGTGGCAGATCTCACATCCAATTTCTACTTGAAATCATCACTCAGGGAGGCCTTTGCTGGTATGATCGGTTGTGTAGCCTGCAGCCTAGAGAGCTCGTCAGGGGCAGAACGCCCAGGCAGAGGGTTGCCTCTGAGGCAGAAAGGGGCAAACCCAGTGTGGGGGGTACATGCTATCCCCTTGCCCTCATTTCTCTTCTACTGCCATTCTGACCTTTCTTATATCTGGGGGGGGGGGAGAATAAATTGCATCTCACGTGGCATCTATGATGAGTGCAATACGGTAAACACACCGAGGAGCAACTAATTAGTTTGGGAGTTAAGGTTGACTGGGGCCCACGTTTGCCTGTCTGTGTCGTGGTCACTATCAAAAGGGTCCCAGTGTGTCAAATATATGACATGGCCACCCTAAATCAACCTCATCGACCTTGAATGTGGACTTAGGGCTCAATGGGAGATTGTGCTGCTAAGTCAAGGAGGAAATAAGCTGTTTTTTGATGCCAAAAATAATAATTTCCTAAAAAGCAGCAGCCAACTTGTTGTAACAGGAAAATGAGGAGGTTCTTTACTCAAGTAATAGGCTTGTCTGAGTGTGATCTTCACATAAACTCTAAGACTGTATAAATATAGAAATATGCAGCTGTTGGCACTTGTAGCGAAGGGAGGCCACATGTTTATGGGATCCGTGTAAGCTTTATACACTGGCAGATACTTAGGAAGTGTAAAGATAGAAAATCTATGAAAATCAAATGGCGCACTGGAGGAGGAAAGTGTCAGAAGTCCAATATAATTTTCTTAATTTGTGAAATGCCACTTATTGCATATCTGTTAATGGGTTTGATCCAGTAAATTAATGAATTGCACTTCTGTGGACTGAATCTTTCAAAAATATTGAATGTTCTTGGGTGAGGTTTGACTACATGGCATGACATTTCTTTATTTGCCTCTCGATTTTTTTTCGTCAAAACTCAAACTAGAACGCCCTCTGCACACCTGCTATTTGTACAGAAGCAGTAGTGCTTATGACTGTCGGTACCTCCCCTCCTACCATTTACTACCGCCCAATTTTTAACAAGCCAGAGGTGGAACTCGCTTTCGGATTTCATTCAACAGCTATTGATCACCCACTGTGCTCACATACAGTGTATGGAAACACATGTGTGCCCATTCCCTGGGGGACTCAGAAGAGCAAAGACGGCATGTGGCATGAACTTTCGGCTGAGGGAGGAAGGCAGGAGCCTTGGTTTGGCCCAATTTTAAACAATTACCTATATATCTCCATTTCTTCTCCCTGAGCCAACTGGTCTACCTGCTAATGAAGGCTTTTTATGTCTAAGAAGAGGTGCAAGGTTTGATTAGGGCTAGTCTTGTCTGTTTTATGCTCTCACGGACATAAGAAATCTCCCTGGTGAGCATGCTGTGATGCCCATCCCCATGTGCGTTCATGCACAGATACACCCCAGACACTTGCCTGGTAACAAACGCCACGCGGAAAGAGACTGCAGGTGCTCTAGCATCCACTTGTGTTCAGGAATTCCCTTCATTTTGCAGGTAACGCAACAGCTTATCATGATATTATGACGACAGTGCGAATGACTGCTATGGAGTCTGGCTTATTCTGTACACTAAATAGAAACCAAGTTCAAAAGCAGAAGGGATCCTCGTAGGCAGCTGCAGCTGGCTGCCCTCTTCCCATCCTTCCTCCTTGGAATGCCTCTCCTGGCCCCAGCAGGCATAAGGCTGCTCTTCTGCTCATCTGAAGGAGATGGGGGAGAACACAAGGTGAAAAAGTGGAACTTCTCCAAAAACGTAGGGAAGAGAAAACAGAAATGCACTGAAATGGGTGAATCTAAGAAACTTCATCTTTTTCACCTTGACCAGAGGTCACCAGGAAGGGGTGAGGCAGGCCGTGCTCACACAGCCGCATCCTGGTCTGCTTTCCCGCACCGCATCAGCTCCGGGAAATACCTGCTGGGGATATATCCGCCTTTTAACCTTTTTTCACCTTCTTCACTTCCCCTCTCCTCCCACAGCCCCTTAGCTTAGTGGGGAAAATGATAATCGTCCAGCCACCTTCCCCCCAAAATCCTTTCTTTTCCAGAGAAGAGCCTAGAGCCACACATTTTTAAAAATTGTATTGAATGTATTGAGGTGACATTGGGTAATAAAATTACATGGGTTTCAAGTGTACAGTTCTATAATACATCATCCATATAAGAGCCACACATTCTTAATTATTAAATTAATCTGTGTTTATTGAAGGAAATTTAGAAAATCAATTAGTGTGAAGAAAATAATTCGCCTTCCTCAAATAATCATGAGCACTTAAGAAATTTATTTGTAACAACACAATGACCATTTTTCAGGTCAATAAACATAATCCTAATATATTATTTAAATGGCTTTCCATTCTACATTATGCTGATGTTCCATACTTTAATGTATAATTATAGACATTAGTATTATTTCTAATTTTTCACTATTAGAAATGATGACATAAGGAGTTTGACCCTTAGGAGGCGTGCTACTTATGTGTATTCCCAAAAGGTGACACCAATCCCATTCCTGCTAGCAAGTAGGGAATAAGTTTGGTCCTGCTACATCTTCAGCAGAACTTGTAATTTTTAAGTACATGTTTTCCAATTTGATAAGTAAAGAATGTGTATACTCATATTGAGAGGAAGGCTTTAAAAAACTCTACTGACTATTTGTTTACTTTATAAATGTTCTGGGTTTGTCCTGTGCTCATTAAAAAAAAAAGTTCAGTGTATTTTTAGCCATTGCTGTATGCTTTTTTAACTGGCCTTTTTTCTTTTTTTCTCTGTGTCCTTTCTTTCTTCTCCCACCCCAAGGTAAACACATTTTATTGGAAGTACGTTTCGAAATAACATTTATGAAGCAGGGCTTCCCCAATGAAAGTGTTTCTGTTGAGTTGGATTACAATTCGGAGTAGGTTACAGTGATTGTTCCTCTCACGAAACCAAGTGTTTCCTCCTCAGGGTGTGAAAGAAAGAAGAAATTGAAACTTAGCAGTGTCTTAACTTTTTTCCTTTAAAGCACCTGGTTTCCTGTTCCCCGATAGTAGACCTCATAGTTCTTATGCTGGAGAGATGTAGTTTCCCCCTTTCTTTCTGCCTGCTTTGATTTATGCTGAGTTCATATGGTAGCTGGAGTCAATAGTGCCTGCTTTGATGAATAATAGGACGAGAGCAGTGACATTTGTACCATGGGACAGTATAGAGGATGCAGAGATGCAGTCGAGCCTCGGAAGGTTTTCTCTGATGCACCGTCCACCATCGGCTATTGTGGCCGACTTCACCTATTTTACTGGTAAAGACATTTGAAGATGTTACTTCATCTCCCTGAGCCTTGGCTTTCTCAAACGCAAAAGGAGGATGTTCATTGAGCCTGGAGCTTTGTTTCCCCTTTTTAAATATAATTGGAGGTTCACAGGCAGTTGTAAGAAATGATGCAGCGATGCCAGATACCCTTCACTCCGTTTCTCCCAGTTGCAATATCTTGCATAGCTCTAGCACGATGTCCCAGCCAGGAAATGGCTCTGGTCCTGTTCACTGAGCCCATTCTCCAGGGTGTGTGTGTGTGTTTTTTGTGGGGGGGTTCTCATGCAGGCTGGGGGTTTTTAAATGGCTAACATCTATCTACCCTGTGCTAGGTCCTCAAACGCTGTTCTTTTTCAATTACAGTTGATATTCAATATTATATTATTTTAATGTATACAACATAGTGGTTAGACATTTATATAACTTATGAATGAATCTTCCTGATAAGTCTAGTACTCGCAGCATACATAGTATTACAATACTACCAACTATATTCTGTAAACTGTACTTTGTATCAGCTACTGTTTTGTAATTACCAATTTGTATGTCTTAAGCCCTTCACCTTTGCCCCCTGCACCTAAACCCCTCTGCTATCTGGCAACCATCAGTTTCTCTGTATCTATGAGTTTGTTTCTGTTTTGTTTGTTCATTTATTTCTCAACAATCTTTAATAACAATCTTTATCTCACTAGTCTTTCCTCTCCCTTTTTTCCAAATAAGAACCTCTGGGAACTCTTAGCCTTTGAAGACTTATCACAGTTAAAATGATGATTTGTTTAATGATGCAGAACTCACACTCAGCCTCAGTCTGCTCCCAAACGTTCATAAAAGGAACTCGGGGTTGCTGAGGAGCAGAGCTAGGGCTTGACCTCAAAGCAAATGCGGATTCCCTCCATTATACTTGTTTCCCAAACGTGGTAGAAGAGAAGAATAATGTGGGGCAAAGCTTCCCACACACCTCTCTGTGTGTAGAATACCTGGAGATCCTAGTAAAGGAAAGATTTTGATTCAAAGAGTCTGGAGTGAAGTTTGATTCTTTGTATTTCTAACAAGGTTCTAGGTGATTGATCCTCACCACCAACCCCTTATGTAGCAAGAACCCCAGGCCCTGGCTAAAAAAGTAGACTTCTAGGTCCTTCTTCCCAAGATTCTTGTGTAGGAGGGCTGGAGTGGAGTCTAGGAATTTGCATTTTTATCTAATATCTTAGCCAATTCTTAAGATAAATTACTTCTGGGAAACACTGGGTATCTCTTAAATTTTCTATTCAGTTTCTGATGTCTCCTCATTCCTTTTAAACACACACATTGTGTACCTTAATATTGTGATTCAGAGATTTGGCACAGTTTGTTGTCGTTGTCATTTTGCTTCTTTTGTCATTGTTTTATTTGGCTTGGCTTGGCTTTGATTTTTTTTTTTTATTTTTATTTTTTTGGAAGACCAAAAATCCAGAAGGGGAATCAGACTCTTTTGCTGAAAGTTTAGTTTAACTCCTAAGAGCTTTAAGGTGTTTGAATAATTTCATTGCCATTCCGTTCTACACATAGAGATTTTATCAGCGCTTTAAAAAGTCTTCCTAACCTGTATGTAACAGCTCTCCTTCTGATCTAAATAAATGACACATTGGATCTGCAACCAGAGATTTCTTATCACCTCCGAATTTCTGCCTCTCAGGTCCAGATAAAAAGTAGTGCTTAAGACCCAGACAGTTCTGTGAGCTGGTTGCATTGATGAAGGAGGCTCGGGGCCAGAGAGGAATGGCTGGGCTCTGCCATAAAAGCCAAAGCTGTATAAACCATCAAATAACATGGGAATTGGAAAATATCATTATAAGCAACTTGTGTGAACCCCTGATGTTTTAAATTAGCTATGAAACATGACTTGCTTTGTAATATTTTGGAACTTCTTGAAATCCCAGCTTTTAAATTGAATGTTTCCTATTTGGCAGCCACATAGCAGGCCCACAAAATAATTTATATCCATTTGCTTTGTTAGTTATCCCTTTTAAGCAACCCTCAAGGGGAAAGACACATTAATCCCCATTTTATGGGTGATGGATTTGAGGTATTAAGAGGATTCAATGCATTGATTTAGCCAAACACTTGCATTTTTTAGTCTCAGTCCAAAGCCCTCGCATTTACTTATGCCAGGGTGCATGCTTTTATTATGTGGACTTATCTTGGTGAGGAGCAGGGACTTGATTTTCAAAAGTTAACTTAAACCACTTAGAAGAACTGGAGAGCACGGAGCCACATTGCTCTCTCCAATTGATGGGAAAATTGACCTTATTTTTAACTTTTACACATTTTCAAGTAATTCATATATCAGGGCTACTGATTTAGAGGTTTACTTCAGTCATTTTCAACACTCAAGTCAAGGAGAGAAGACAATGTAATTCTAATTGAAGTATGGATCTCTACATTGTAACCTGTGCTAGCAAATTCCCTTAATGTTTGTGTTCTTTAGTAGAACAATTTACTACGGTGTGTTATTTATTTTTCTTACATACAGATATTTAAAAATCTGTCCTATAACCTGGTATATTCCGTGAAGCAGATCTTAGAAGGTGAGGCTGCTGATGCTGTCAGAAGCTACCAAGATGAAGGGCTGGGGAAACGGAGCCCCCTCCTTTGGCCTCTGTACTATTCTCTTGATTTGGCGAAAGAAGTAACTGATAATAACAAAGGGATCATCTGTGTGTGTGTGTGGGGGGCTCCACCTACGGAACTCCCCTGGTTGTCATGGATGAGAGTAAGTCTACCAAGACATGATCTGCTTGGGTAGGAAAGGAGGCTGATCTCTCAAAGGAGAAGGGCCTTGAGCCTGTTCCTCAATGGGCTTTTATTGGGTTCAATTTGCACAGGAATACAGGTAAAGCTCATCAATCATTGTCAGGCAGTAAGAATCAAACAATAGATAACATTCAAAGAACTATGAGGACTTATTCTAAGTCAGAGTCAGTTAGCTAAAGGGCCATAAAACTTTGGGATACAAACTCATTTTATGCTTGGACCCTTATCAGAAAATTGAGGGCATTCTTAGCAAATCAGGTTTCACAGGATTGTATGCATTCTTTATTAGGCCTGATCGCCTCATGGAACTGCCTGTTCCTGCCCAGGGCTGCACTGCCCTCCTGCATTATTTCAAACTTAAGTCAGGCAGGGGAAGTAAGGCAGCCAAGAGATTAGGAGACTTCTTGCAGACAGAATGAGAACTCAAGCTATGTCAAAGCTGAGGGGTGAGGGTCCATCACCCCCTTTTTCTATAGTTCCGCAAGTCCTTCCCTGAGGGCCCCTTCATGACCATGCCTGTCTTAGGTTGTCCCTCCCTTGAGGAATCTTACCCATCATTGGCTAACTGGTCATCCTCCTCGGGCCAAGCAGGGTAAAGTAAAGGGGCAGAGGTGGTGCCCCTGGCAGGAAGATAAGCTTTGTCTCCTTAGTGGCTTATGGTCCCAAGGTCTCTTACTCAGCCTTAGCCATGGAGGGTTACAGCTTCTGAAACAGGCAGGGCGGGTTCCCAACAATCATCAACCCCCCTCCTGGACTCAATGCACAGTTTGCTGACCTAGTTTACATGATTGATTCTCAAAATGTGGTGCCCAGGTGGTCACCCTCAGAATCACCTTAAGTTCCTGATTCAAAGAAAGATACTTTTTGCGAAGTGTGCCTAGGAGCCCCTGGAAGAGGATTTTGAGGCAGCACTCTTGGCATCTGCACTTTTCCAAACTTTGCAAAGGGTTTTCATGCTCAGTGAATGCTGAGGTCCACTGCCTCAGGGCAAGAGGCTTGGTTTGCATCAGTCTGGAAGCTGTTCTCTTTCTCCCAGAGCTGTTTAAGACCTGCGAGTAACCAACATCGCTTTGTTTCTTTACAGAGTGAACAGTATTTCTCTGTGTAAGTTTCAAGTACTTTCTTACTAGAAGAACTTACCTAGAGCAAAACTGTAACAGGGTAAGCAGTCTAGGTTAGCAAGATGGGTAAGTGTTTCCGAAATCTCTCGCCTAGTGTTCGCCCAGCCAGGTAGGCGGGCTCCTTTAAAGGAAACTGTTCTGCTCAAGTTAAACACATGGGACTCTCCTTAGATTTATTCTCCCTACTGGCCCTTCTGGCAGTAACTAATGGTGACAGAACACCTGTTCTTGTGGTGGAGGCTGCGGTGATTTTTCTTAAGTAGGGCAACGTCCTTTAAGGACGCACATCGTGATAACCTTATTTCAGGTGCTAAATTTGATGTGTCGTTTAAACAGCATGAACATTTTAGGGGGCTCTAGAACTCAGCCACATGATAACCCAGGGCTCACAGTGATATGTACAGGGCCACTCTGAAGTCTCTACTGCTTCCCCACATCCTGCCAGACATAGTCCTAGTCCTTGACCTTCAAAGAGGGCATGTTCTAGTTACCTAGAGTGATATACTATGTGGAAAGAGAAATATAACAAAATTTTTAACACCATCGTCAAGAGATGCAATGCCAGGTAAAGGCCTCCTGTTTATATTTCCTCAAGGAGCAAAATCAAGGAATTTTTCAAGAAAAAGAATCATACCAGATTTCATAGTTTTGAAATATTGTGTGCTCATGTCATTGCCTCTGTTTTTAAAAATTTTCTAAGAGCTTTTTATACAGAAAATTATTTCTATCACCTCTACTTCCTTTGCTGCATAGATGTTCTTTGGGCATCTTAGACAATGGAATTGAGTGATACTGGGCCAGCTGCCTAAGAAATGCCTGTTTGCTGGACCTAACGAAGAGGAAGGAAAAGGAAATTTTGGTGTGATTTGGGCCAAGCGTCTCAAGCTTCTTGAATTCTCCTTCTATGAAATCAAAGGATTGTATTAGATTATCTTTAATGTAGCTACCAGCTCTAAAGCAATAGGTCTCAATGAAACCTATTAGAAGGGGGAAAGTAGAAAAGAAAAAAGAAAGGATTAAAAAAAATAGAAGTGGTAAGAGGCATTAAGGATAAAAGGAGGGGGGAGAGAGGGAAAAGGCGAACACGTTGTTGAGAGAGCTTCTTAACTCATCACCCCCGCCTGTGATGCTAAGATACTGCACTGAACAAGGGGCACCTGGTCTGGTATTCAGAGGAATTAAATAAACAAGTAACTACCTAGATAAATCATGAAAATCATAACTAGTTTTCTCACAGTGGAAAGTGATTTGAAAGTCCACTTGGCCCTCGGTTAGCTCCATGCATTTTCCAGGCATCCCTCTGGGTATTCCCTGCAGTCCATCCAGGCATGCGGAGTCCCTGACATGGGCCGAGTCACGCTTGGCTTGTGGAAGCCAGTAAATTGGGGGCGGTTTATGGGTGGAATGCTAAGGGTGGCTGAGATAAAGCTACAGTGTTACTTCAGTTCATTTACAAATCCTCCGAAATATAAACGACAACTCCAGTGTGAATGGTAGGGCGCCGATCCTATCTGGCTTCTCTGCTAATAACTGTGAATATTAACTGTCCCCTTTAGAATCGTGAAGTGTATAAATAACAACAGTACATGGGCAGTCTCTGCCAAAGGGAAACTCCTTGCCTGTGTTTTCTTGTTGGGATTCCACCTGTTAAATATTTTATTAGAGGATAAATGAATACGGGTATTTGACAAGGTTTTAGGAGCAATCGACATATATGCATATACTGGCTGAGGTTAATTTTCAGAAGGGAAAGCAGGCTGCATGGAACAGGTTGGCGTTCAGGCTTGTATGCAGGGAGGAGCAGCTGCAGAGGGTGATTTCAAGGGGAGTTGGCCAGACAGACCACTGGAGGGAGCTCTCACTTCACCACACGACTGGAACTGAAACCTCTCTTTGTTCTCAGATTTCACTGGCAGCAGAAGGAGACCCCCTCAGCTGGGAAGCAATAATGCACACAAAAAGGGCCTGGAAAAGAAGAATAGGTTTTGAAGGGGCATCACATGCCATATTTACTTACAAATAAAGACAGGACCACTGTTCACAACCGGCAAAATTTTCAACAAATCAAAAATACAGGATTATATAGAGCCTCCTAGAGAGTTCGCCAGCAATGAAAATGTAGGGATTCTGCTTCCCAGTCCACGGAGCTGCTAGTACCCCAGCCAGCCTCCGAAGCACCCAGCGTACTTCACAAAGCTCTCCCACCACAGGTGCAGTTGTGATGTTGTTAGGGTGGGCCCAAGACATCACAGCACACCTCTTTACAAAGACCCCACCCCAGCCCCACCCCTAGATAGAGCACTCGAGGGCTTCTTCCACTAATTCTGTGAATCCAAGGCCAGATTCTGTGTGGCCAGCATCGATCGCGGTGTGTCTATGTTGTTATAACTGTGTGAGACACATTTTTCATTTTTTTCATACAAAGTGTATGTTATTAAGCATTATTAAGAGCTTTCAGATGATGACAACAGATCATTAACTGAGTACAGGGCAATTTTCGGGGGGGGGGGGCCATGCATGAAGCATGGTCACACACCCCTGATGCTGGTGCTGCCGGAGGTGGGGACCCTGGACCCAATCCGATAGATGCCCAGGGCTGGGTTTGCCTCCAAAAGTATTCTCCATGGTTAAAAAACGATATGAATCCAATATAATAAAACAAAAACCAAGCTCTTCCTGCCAGGCTTATATTTTAAAAGGTGAGAAATCTTTTCAACAAAGAAGCTGTGATCATGTTTGGGCCAATTCCTTAGAAGGTTAATTAGTTAAATGGTTTTGGAAAGAGCATTTTGGAAAGTGGAGCTGTTGAAATCATATGATAATTTTGTTTACACCAATTAAAGTTTTCAGTGTGAGAAGAGGCAATGGTTTCTTCCAAATTGTATCAAGAAATTGGAAAGCCAGATGGAGATTCAAACCGTGGTACAAAGACTGACAAGAAATATCTAGAGGGTCTGGCAAAGTGTGCAGTTCTCTCCACTACCATCCACTCAGAATCGCTACAACGAAGCATGTAATAGTTCTACAGTGTAATTTCCTCGGTTTTTTTTCTCTTGGATTTTTGTTATTCCAGTGGAGGAAAATTGCCTTGACAGTAAATACACTGAATTGTAACCTCCAATAGGAGATATATATATGTTTCAAAACAACTTTGAAGCTATTTTTCCCCTCCAATGATAGCCGTTATTCTACATTGAAAGACTTTATGACAGTGTTCCTTGGCATTCATTTTTATTTGAGCTCAGGGCTCCAAGCAAATTGTGTTAATATTTCCTGTCGAGCCTTGCGATTTGCATGGAATGAGACCTGGAACAACACAGTTCTCTGGCATGAATGTGTTTCCTCTTCTCCAGTACAACGCAGTACAACTTACTGGCATTCTTGCTGCTTCAGAGGGGCGCCACCATCCCCTTGGGGTGGTGTCTCGGATGGTGTCCTCCTGCCAGTTATAAGCGGGTGAAGGTTGCCTTAGCTTTTAATTTTTATTGTTATTTAATTACAGTTGTCTGCGTTTCCTCCTCATCCCTCCACCCCACCCCAACCGAACCCACCTCCCTCCCCCGCCTCCACCCTCCCCCTTGATTTTGTCCATGTGTCCTTTATAGTAGTTCCTGTAAACCCCTCTCCCCACTCTCCCCTCCCCACTCCCCTCTGGCTATTGTTAGATTGTTCTTAACTTCAATGTCTCTGGTTATATTTTGTTTGCTTTTTTCTTCTGTTGATTATGTTCCAGTTAAAGGTGAGATCATATGGTATTTGTCCCTCACTGCCTGGCTGCTGGAATTATACCCTAAGAACCCTGAAACACCAATCCAAAAGAACCTATGCACCCCAGTGTTCATAGCAGCACAGTTTACAATAGCCAAGTTACTGGAAGCAACCTAAGTGCCCGTCAGCAAATGAGTGGATCCAAAAACTGGTACATTTACACAATGGAAGTTTATGCAGCAGAGAGAAAGAAGGAGCTTATACCCTTTGCAACAGGATGGATGGAACTGGAGAGCATTACACCATCTGATGCCTTCTTTCCCTCTTCCCCAGCTCCAGAGCCTCCCAACCCCTGCCCTCATCCCTGGACAGAAGATTGTCCTTTGGGACAGTCACATTTTCCCTCTCCTACACCAGTCCTCTTTCTCTGTTGAGCTGAAAACTAGCCAATCTGCCGAACTGAGTCACTGCACTGGTTTGTCTATTAGTGGGTGACTATACCCATGGTGCCTTTGCAGGTAACATATTTGCTTTTCCTTGGAGCTTGCTGAAAACTTAATCGAAATGCATGTCAAAAAGGTGGCATTTATGTCATGGGGAAGGCCAGAAGGAGAGTTGACTGGGGAAAGGAGTAATACAGGGTCTGGTAGAAGTTACGCCTGCTTGTGTGTGGTTGGTAGGGTATCAATATGGGTGTAATAAGTTATAGTTTTAATCTGAACATTTCACCTAAAATGTCACATGGTATGCTTGAGACTGATATTGTTATGTTACAGACTTACATGCTTATGATTTTGTAATGAAAAGATTTTGTAATAAAAAAGGGGTGTTATTTGTGCTAGACCCTGTCTATTGTGACCTTAAGATAACGAAGTTTCTTACTTTCTACAGCGAAAGCCATCCTGTTTCTTAAGTATTCTGTCTCATCCCTTTCCGGGTGAGCATGTTGGCTGGCCAAGGAAAATTTGGAGAAGTTAAATTTTAGGGATCTGAAGACAGACCTTCATTATGGCCTTTGCACTCAATTCACAAGGTAAAGCAGATTGAACTTGAACTTCCCAATAACACAGCCTTCAGGGCTAATGCTCTTAAGATAAACTTAAAACTGTTTTCATCCTGAAATCCATTAGTCATTTCTTTAGCTAACCCTCTTGGGTCGGGCTCCTTTAGCCTACATCTCCTGATTCTGTGGCAGTGTATAGCGTTTTGACAAGGTCTCAAAGAACACTGTGGCACGCAGTCTGGAAAAGCACCTTTTTTTTCCTCACTACAATTTTAGAAACAAAATGACTCTGGAGAAAGAAAAACATGGTAATCGTAGTCTAGAAGAACTCGGAGCATGCAGATGACAATGGAGTAGTTTCAGTCATTGACATTATCCCATTTTGGGGAAGTCATCAATTTCTGAGTTCTAAAATGCTTTTTTAAATACCAAGATAAAAGAATTTATTTATGTAAATGTTGCCATCACACATGTGCTCCGAAGGAGGGGAGGGGTTATTTCTCTCACTCTCACAAGATCTGCCCGCAGGCGTACTGCAGAGAGTGTTTCATTTGTAGCTAAAAGCTACCCAATTGCTTAAGGAAACCAAGCCCATTTCCACTCAAGTTATTTGTTTTACTCTTTTAATGTGAAATAATTATAGACTTCCAGAAAGTTTGCAAAAATAATATGGAGAATTCCTGTATACCCTTCACCCAGCTTCCCCTAATGCTAACATATTACATAAATGTAGTACAATGATCAAAACCAGGAAATTAATATTAGCATAATGCTATGAAATAAATGGCAGCCAGTATTTGAATCCCAATAATTTTTCCATTAACATCCTTTTTCTGTCACAGAATCCGCTTGAGAATACGACCTTGCATTTAGTTGTCACATCTACTTAGGCTCCACCACTGGGACAAAGTTCCTCCGTCTTGCATGATCAGGGCCCTATTTCAAACCGGGTTTATTCCCTGGCGTTGAAAGATCAGCAAAAGCCCTGGAACTTTAGGGGGAAATTTGTATATTTTTCTAGGAATATTTCAAATTATTAGTGGGGATTTTTTTGCTAAATTTAAATGTATATACTTAAACTTATGAATGAAAAGCTAGATGATTTAAATGTTTCCAAAGGAAAAAAAGATTTTTCTCGCACTTTGGCCATCATTTTTATCATGTCCTCTTTTGAGCAATTTGAAGGAAAGTTCCTTTATGAGTGGCTATTGGATGTGCAATTTAGAAGAATTTTCTCAAGAAATGAAATTTGCATTATTGCCGTATGGCCTCCGAAGCTTGTGTTAGAAATTCTGTTAAGTGTGCGACTTAAATTACTGGACCCTTTAACTCTTTTAAATGACTTCAAATAAATTTCAGGGCAGTGTGGTCAAATCAAATTCTGCATGTAAACACCTGTGTATATTTTGTGTTCCCAACTTGAATTTAAGTTCCTGGAAACACTGTTAGTAAATGTGAACATATATATATACATATATTAAAAAATATATATAATTTATATATTATATATTTATATGTTATATATATAACATTTGTGTGTGTAATTCTCTATGGCATTGAGGAATGCTTTACTGAGAACACAAGAAAAAAGTTGCATGCTCTTCAATGAGTTATTTTATGTAACATAAATGTCCTATTTCATCAGCTTAGGGTATACAAGAAGGTCACAATTCTTTTGAAAATACATGAAAATAATATGACTTCACTGTCACCTCACCACTTACAGGATGTCCCCTCTGTGCCCTGGGGCGGCCCTCACAAAGCATTCTCAGTCCAGAGTGGGGGGTGGGACTTAGCTGCAGTTCAGCCCCTGTGAGCCACTGTCACTCTGTCACTGGTGTTGGGCACCCGTTTGCCCCCTGCAGGCTGAAGAGTGCCCTGCTATAGTCGTGGCCCGTTGTGCTTTGGAATGGATCCCTGCACCTCCGTGCTGAGCTGCGTCCCAGTCCTTTTACACCACCCCTGAAAGGCACGGCATTCACAGCCTAAAGATCAGTGTCTCTGCTCCTGAGACACTGTCCCAAGTGCCATTTCTGGTTCCTGGGACTTTGCAGAAGGAACAGCAGATGCCTGGAACTCTGCCACATAGAGACACCATTGTGTCAGGTGGTTTCCTAAGGTCTACTGACATCCTTATCTACTGTCCGCCAATAGTACCATTGCTTCCTGAGTGGTATGTGTGCGAGCATGCGTGTTGGAGTGGCTGAGCTGGTGAGAAGTCTTTCCCACCATGCTAGGTCTACTGTAGTCACCCCACGCCGGCGTCCCATTGGATTTCTGGTAACGTACCTTTGCTGTTCTTACACCCAGAAGAGTAACATAACAAGGCTAGACAGGCTCAAGGGGTTTCCGAGTCCAGGATGGGGCCCATGAGTTACAAGTATGTGATCAGGTCCATGGGAAAAATCTCTAGGATTATCAGACATAGTCATCTTCCAATAATAAATTTTAACCTCTTTGAGTCTGTGTTTTTTATCCAAAAGGGAGGAGTTAGGAACATACCAGTTTCGGGTCTTAAAACATGTGTATGTAGATGCACACACCGTAAGGAACTGAAATATACGTCTCCATAGCGATGGAGTAGATAGACAGATAGATAGATAGACAGAGTTGGAGGGACACTATAGAAAATGCCAGACACTCAGTTAAAGCAGGGTTGTGTTGACCACAATCCAGTGTTTGAGAGCTCATTTAAAATAAAGGCGACTGGCTGCCAATCAGAGGGAAGAAGCTAATCTTGCAACAGGAACAAGTTCTTTAAGTCATCACTATTTAGTCAGTGTTCCCAGTTTTCTCGTGAGAGACCCGAGGAAGCCAGCGTTGATGGAGTGCAGGGAGGGTGGGGATGGGGGTCCTCTTGAGCTGCCTTGAAGAGCCACTTCTGCTCCTTCTCCTCCTCCTTCTTTGGTTCCATGTGTATTTGGGGGTGGTTTCCGATTAGATACTCCAGAATTAGATTACACGGTGACAGGAACACTCTGCCCCTTAAGGAACCCCTTGGTAATCTCAAACCACAGCGAAATCCCTGTGTTCACAGCTGACACACAGAAGCAATCACTAAATTTCTCTGTGGCTCAAGGGCTTTGTGCAAATAAGCGTGATTTTTTTTTGGTAGTAGAAACAAAACTGCAATGTAAGCTTCAAGAGGGCAAAATTTTTGTTTGTTTTTTTGCTGTATTTTGAATTCCTAGAACAGTGCGTGATACATAGCAAGAACTGAGTAAGTTCTTTGTTGTTGAGTGAAGTTGTATATATAGCAACAAATTAGTTAAATGCAATATCTAATGCACTATGGCAATTTTTACAATAGACTATTTTTTAGTCATTCAGATGAGGTATACTGACATAGAAAAATGTTTATAATATGTAAAATATAACCATACTGACAACTTTTATTCAAATATGTATATGTATAAATTATTTTTGCCAAATGTATATTATTTGAAAAGTATATTTGGGCATATTTACGTGCAAAGCCATAGACTTGGATATAAATACAATACTCATAAGTGACTGTATTTGGATTAGTTGAGTGCAACTACGTGTTTAACTGGAGTCAATAGAGGTGACCTTTAAAAAATAACAGTGGTTGGAAAAAAATAACAATAGTTGGGTAGTAAGACTCCATAATAATTGTATTAATATTAATTACAATTATTATAATTGAGCCGCATTTGTGGTAGAATTTATTAGAAATTTTGGCTTTAAAACAAAAGCAAACAACCTCACTTCTATATTTGTAGGAATAACAAAATATACAAATAGCACTGAAAAGATTATCAGATTGTTTTCCCCAAGCCACGAAAAATGACATGTTTGGTAAAGGCACAAAATTGTCTTACAGACTGTTAATATCAGGGGCGCCGCTTGACTAGTGCCTGAGCTGAGGCACTGTGGGGAAACGTGCACATTATTCCTTTGCCAAAAATTTCTGGGTAATAATTAGAACAGAAAGTTCTGTTTTTAAAATTGTTAACTGTAATTTTACTTAGTGCGCAGAATATTCGGTGAGTGTAAAATTTAGTGCCTCCTGAAGTTAGCTGTTACATACACATATAAACTCATTCACTTGCTATCTGCTCTTTTTCCAAGTTGGCCTGTGCATAAAATTAATATGGCATCCTATTTGGATTTATAGCCATTTGTGTGAAAGCACGTCTCCCCTTTCAATCATGCACATGATGTCAGCACAGGGCAGGCACTTAATAAATGCTCATTGCACGAACACTTGATTGTCTAGGTTATGTGGGAAATGGTGGTACAGACACTCAAACAAAGTAGCAACTGGAATGACAGCGGCCGAATTAGGGGCCCAAACTTTGCGTGGCGAAGTAGACAAACGCAAGAGTCCCTCACCTTTTGCTAGCTTTCAAAAATTTCCTCTCGCGCTTGTGTAACTTTGCACACACACTTAAATTGTTTTGTCTCCCATCATTTGGGACAGTGATAGTTACTTTTCCTGCAAACTCTAGCTCTCAGTAGATGTAGTAAAACCCTCATTCTACCTCACCCTCCAGCACCATCACCAGCTAATAGAGTTTTACGCAAAGGATATATCTCCTCATCGCTGTATTGAATTTTTAGAATTGCTTCCTAGGCGCACTTGTATGTCTTTGAAAAGTTCTGTTTGTGGAGTTGGTGATTGGGTACCACATTCTCAGAGAAGTTGTAAAGAGTCCATGAATAAAAAGAGCAGAAAAGAAGAAAAAGATAGAGATTGAATCTAAGGATGTTAAAATGCAATTTTAGCTTTTTCTCTGATAACAGGTTTCTGCCTCCGGTTTTTCTCTACATTTGAATGAGGGACATGAAAAACTGAGCTACTTTTAAGAAAAGCCTTCCTTGTGATTGTTTCTTTCTTCTTTTTTTCTTCATTTCTTCCTTCTTTTTTAAAAAAATTAATATAGGCATAGGCATTCTTTTTCAAACTTGAAATCTTGAAGTAAATACCATATAGCACTTTTCTTCATGGGATGGTTTGAATCAGTGCTTCAGATTAGAAAAGAAGAAATTAGTATTCCGTCTTCATGCCTTTTTGCGGTTTGTTTGCATAGCCATGCAGTTTAGGTGGGGGTGCTGGACTGTGCTGAGAAGTGTGGAGCCAGCTGCCGGGGCCGTCTTGCAGGAAAGCAGAACTCCACCCGAGGTTAATTTAAACACTTCATTTCATGACCATGGATAGCAACACTGGGAGTGAAGGCTCCCTTCTTTGGAGTCAACACTAATGTAATCCTTGAAAACCCAATGGCCCCATCACTCTTAGTCTGAAAATTTGGGCCTAAAAGCAGAGAACCTCAAACTTTGCTGTGGGATTTCTGGAAGAACACTTCTGACTTCTTTCTTAGAGAAATATTTGTCCTAGGAAGTCAGACTGTAGAATTCAATTAATTAACTAAAGAATTGTGTTCATTCATGTGCTCCTGCTGCATCATTAGACGCAAATGCTCATCATCTGACATCTTTCACATCCCACTAATGATGTTGGTATCAGCCATTTTTGTTATGTGTAGACGCTGTGATTGCTGATTTTGCACCCCCCCATCCCCCGCCAGGCCTTGCTTTTTACAGTGCTGGTGGAATCAACAGCTTGGAAACCAAGGACACCTGCTGATGACTGGCTACTTTTTAGTCAAAAAGAGGCCCCTCTTCCATAACAATAATGATGGAAAATTATATTGAAAACATTGTTTCCAGAAATGCATATAGTATTATCAGCTAAGATGGTAGGCATTATTACAATTATGAGAATGTTGATTCTGCAAAAATGCATTATAATTTCTCTCATGGGGTAAAAATCATCACTGCTGTCATTGCTTGTGATTCACGTATCAGAACCTGAGAGGGGGGAGCTGCTTTTCCAAGGCCAGTCTCATCTTGATTTAGATAGGAATTTTAGCAAACAATTTTTGGAAGTGATACTTTAACCCTGAAGACTAATTATTGTTTGAGGAGAATGATTCGAAGCTGACGAAGTCATTGTGTTTTTGAAACGATGCTGATTGAGGTCGATTTATTTGATCTCTGTGTCCAGTGCTTGTAGCTCAGAGACTGCATTGATCGCACCCGAAGTTGTCCGTCAGTGAAGCAGATGCGTGTACGCAGGTCCCCACGGGCTGATGCCGCTGCCCGCTCTCACCTATAAACCCAGTGGGAAGAGTGTATGTGCTGGGGAAATGTTTCCTTTCCTCTCCTCCAAGGTAACAAAGGGCTACAGTCTATCTTCCTTTTCAGGGGGGTTGAATGAGATGCACCACTACCTCCATCTTATAATTCCCATAAACCTCTTATCATCTGGGTTTAGACAGAGAATATATTGATGGATTCAATATTCAATCCTGAAAGCCCAAGCAAATGAGTAAACTCAGCCGTGTAGCTAATCAGTGTGCTTAACTTTCCTGCTGTGATGGATCAGGGCCTTTCGGGTCTCAAATTCCCTCACTGTCTTATTGGGATGGACCCCGTCTGCATATTCATAGCATGGAAATCCCACTGTGAGATGCAGGTCACCCTTTCAGAGTCTGGGCAACCTTTCTGCTGACAGTTTTCATATTCAATTTGAAAAGCGTTTGCCATTGGCATTGTTTTACCTTCTGTTTTTTAATTACTTTTATTGCCACGTAATATTGAAATTTATGCACAATGTTTAAATGAGTTATAAATGGCTTGAATTATGAAGTTATAAAAATAAATGAAAACCACTTCATATTTTAATTATTTTTAATTGATTCTGAAAGATGAAAGAAAGTAAGGACGATGGAGGTCACAGCTGGGAAAGAGGTAAACGTTTCTGCCATCGAGTCCGTTTTGCTCCCAAGTGAAAAGCTGAGTGGGTCACAGGAGGCTCCCCCGTCTTGGGACCATGTGTGATTGACACCGTCTTCCCCTCCATGGGGATGCACCCGGCATTCACACCATGGCCGGTAGCCTATGGGGAATGAGTGAGGGTGGAGGAAGACTGCGGCTGTGGAAGTGTGTCTGTGGGTTGGTCTCCAAAAGTTGATACTATGTTTGTTGCTCTTGAAGAACTCATCTTCTATCAGGGGAAACATGCAAAAAAAAATTAAACCCAGAGCAATATTATTGGCACTACATTTGCAAGTCCTAAAGTCTGGAAAGCATAAGGTAGTAAAGAGAGTCAGAAACTGGGAAAATAGTGGTGACCTGGGGTTATTTAGAACCTGCCCTTAAGATGGGTAAAGCTTGCCCTGCATCTGAAAATGTTTGTTAAGGGAAAGGAGAGTAGGAGGGCATGTCAGAGGAATAAATTTGTAGAGGAAGAGAAACTTTGTATTGAAGAATAATATGGATATTTTAATGCAAGTGAAGATGAACTTAATGCATAGCAAAAGATTAGTGCTAATAAAAATAATACTGACAACTGATAATATTTGTGGATTGTTTTCCATGGCCAGAAGCATTGCGCAAAGTGTATTACATGTATTATCCCATGTAACTCATGTTTTCAGATTGACAGCGACATGTGGCAAGACCACATTTATTCTTGAGCCTCTTGGCAATATAGGGATTAATGTATATCTTAAAATATTTAGCAATTTGATTCGGATGAGTTAATGTGAGATGGAGAGAAAGCAAGAAGAGCAGCTGAGAGGTTACTCTGAAAATCTGGGTGTTACAGAATTACACCATTCTGCAAGAAATAGTGGAATTATCCAGCGGTGTGCCAGTAAATATTTAACAGTTGACTCTCCAAGGGGAAAAGCCCTGATTCAACAATTTGCCACTTTCTGTGGTGTAAATACTTTCACGATGGCTGAATTCAAGCTGCCAATGTGAGGTCAGCCGACTCCCTGAGTCCATGAACACAACAGTCAGCTTTTGTAAGCCAGTGGGAACTGTATCCCAGCATGTCACCACATTAATCTCAGGTGTAGAGAAGCTGGAAAGCAAATGAGTCCTTGCTGGTCTGGCTATGTGGATAGGAGGAGAGAATATGCCTGAAGTGGCTCCTGTTGCATAGAGCAGGGCAGGTTCAGGTGTGCCTCCACTGGACATGACTCACATAGAGATTTGGCTATAGGAGCTCTCTCTGGAGAGTATTTAAATGGTTTTACTCATTTGGAGGAGAAAGTTTTCTGCTTTCATACTGGTGAGGGACGTGATGTTGGGGCAGTGGGAGGATGGAGTGGCCCAGGGTCCTCGGTCCAGTTCAAACATTAAATCTGAGCTGGTAACGTAGAGAGGCTAGAGACTGACGTGGGAAGACTCATTTTCCCTGAGGTGCTCCATGAAACCTGCTGTTATTTATTTCCCTGGGAGGAATGGTCTGGCATAGAACAAAGAAAGGAGCATTCTTCCTGTCTCTGCAGCCACACTGACATTCTGAGAGCTTTAGAGACATTAGACACTTGCTGGAGATTCCGAGAAACACGTAGGGGAGTTGGATAAACTCTCAATCAGCATGAAGTCTTATCTTTGCAGGTATGGAGTTAAATGTGAGCGTTAACAATCATATAACTTTGTACCAAAAGGTTTCTGAAGCCTGAGAAATTTGGACCAGGGAGAAAAGAAGAAGTGGGGATTTAGGGAGGGAGAACCGAGCAAGAACCAGACTCGGTTCTGTGTGAGATGGTCACTCAGAAACCATGTCCTGGAGTGTGGCTGAGGAGGAAAGGCTGGAGCTCAAGTGAGAAGACCAGATATAAGGAGGGAAATGAGAGTGTTCAACCAAAAGATGGCCCTTCTCGGCTGCGATCCAAGTCAGGAAGAGTGAAGGGAGGGGATTATATGGCTTCTGACGAAGCCCACAAAAATATACAAAGTCCCAACATTCTAAGTGAGACCATTCTCTTCTGCCAGCCCTGAGTGCATACGATAGATCAGTTCCTTTTCCCAAGGTACTCCCTAGAAGAACCAGTTTTGTGCCATGCTCACCTGCCTCCTGGTTTACAGTTCTCCCTGGGCTTCTAAATTCCTCCTGACTTACTGACATTCCTGGTAAGCAGGGGTTGGGGCAAGCATTGCGAGCTTGTACTAATAGTCCATGTGCCAATGCTTCTGTCTTACCTTTGTTCTGTCCAAAGTCTCCTCAGTGCTCTATGTCCTACTGAGGTTTGGGTGGCAAATGGCTTCTGTTGTATTTGAGCAGCAGGGGTGACTTGATTCCCTCATCCCTTTGATGGGGTGCCCTTGGCATTTTCTTCTTCCTCCTTGTCCTGAGTAGAGCTCAGGAGCAAAGAAGCTACATCTTTCTTCTTTTCCTTTCTTCATCCATTTGAGAAGTTCAGAGCTCCTCTTAAATGTTCCCACTCCACACCCTACTGGAAACCCTCCTTCCCTCTGGCTTCCAGCTGGCCAACTTCCCAGGGCTTGATCAGAGCCTTTGCCTTCAGGTTTGCATTTCCCTTCCAGATTTTTGTTGCAACCTAGAGCACAACACACAACACACACACACACACAAGTTCCAGCTGAAATGGCTATACTTACAAGGGTTACTGCATAGTGACTGGAGAAGACCAGTGATTCCATGTCCCCAGCCCATTCACCAAAGGAAGGACTTGGAACCTATTATTCCCACTGATCTTTTCTCTGCAACTCATGACCTCAGGCCACTGAATTTAAGATTTAAAATTAAAAGTATTGAGAGAAATAAATACAGTTTCAATGTGTGCAAATTGTGTATGTAGATTCATTGCTATTTAACATTCCCTCTTCATTTTTTTTTTACTTTCACATTTCTTCAGGTTTCAAAAGTTTTGTTTGTATTTACATTAGAATTTGTAGCTCTTCTTTAAAGGCAGTATGTTTTCTTTGTGTATATTGGTATCTCTTTCTAATGATTTTAAAGTCTGCCCAATCTCCCAGCTCCATTCCAAACCATGAGTGTGATCTCAACTTTTGCTTTTAGGATTAGTGGTTCACTTCATCTTTCTTCAACATCTTAAATTTAAATTCATTTTTTTCCGCATTTATTTTTTTTATATACTTGACACCCTTATTTCTAAACTCACCATCTATTTCTAGTTTTCCTTAGATCTGCATCAACTTCCTTATTTTCAGTTTCCATTTGTCCCACTCACTGGCTTTCCTTTCTCAGAGTATAAAAATTCTCATTTCTTCTCCATCTGCAGAAATATCCTTCCTCTTGATCTTGTTAGCACTTTGCATATTTATCCATTTCCCTTTCCCTACTTTAAGCCAAACTTTTTGTAAGAGTAGCCTCTCTTCATTGTTAACATTTTCCTGCTTTTCTCTAATTCCTCAATTTTCAACAATCTGTTTTCATCACGCTGAGTCCTAATAACCAGTCCATAGCCCTCTTCCACCCTCACTTCCTTGCCCTACAGAGCTGTAAGACTTGACACTATTGATATCCCAGTTTTTCTGAAATTCTCTCCCTGTTGGATTCTGCAGGTCAGTTCCATCCTGATTCCCTTTCTGCTTCTCTGATAGTGACTCTTAGACTTCATCCTCCAGCGTCCTAGATATTTTCAGCGGGACCAATTCTTTGGATCTTATTTTTCTCTCTCTTTCATTTAGTTAAACAATATTTCATTAAAGGAATGCATATTGAACATGTATTACCTTTAAATCATCTGAGTACAAAGAACACAATTGGGTGCCTCAGTGGTCCTGTTTGAGGGCAAAGAAAAGCCACCTTGTTCAAAGTTATCTCAGAGATGCTGGGACCTTTCACTCACTGTAAGTTTCCCATCATTCTCCACTGCTTTGGGCTGAGGAATTTATGATCCCCATTGAAATGCAAAATCAAAATAAAAGCTCTGTAGTATGCTTCACCTGTTCTCAGCTACACCTTACATCAAAATAGAAAAGAATAGACAGTCAAATGATCGAACAGAACACAGAGCCAGAGGTGTGGAACACAGGACAGGTCCACTTAGCGAGGTGAGGGAGAGGACTGAGAGAATGCTGGGCACTAGGAGGCACTCCCTGGAAAGGGAAAAACAATGATTTGTCCCTGTGGGTGCAATATTGCCAAGGGCCGGGCTTGGAAATGCCTACATTAGAAAGACGTACAATAAATATTGTAAATCAATCCCCACAGCTGAAGAAGCTTGACATTGAGAAAACAAGAGTTCTTTGCAGAGTTCATATTCCCACTGTTTGTTTTTTTTTTTCCTGAATACTCTGATGGTTCTCAGTAAATGAATCTGAGTCACAAGAGACCATCTCCCGAGAGGTGCTTAATCTAATTAAGAACAATAATAAAAATCTCCATTAAAGCCTGTACTCTGGGAAAGCCATTCGGCAGCTACCAGAGCGACAGCAGTTTTTCTTCCAAGTTCAAGCGTTTCCTTTTCCTCTAGTGCAGTGATTATAAGTGGATATTCTTTGATAGCAGGTAGTTGTAGCAGACATCTCTAGGGTGGCCCGCAAACTACTTTGCAGTAACAGAAGACTCACTAGGCTAACATGGAAGGTGCCTTCTACCTACTGATGACAAATTACATAAATTCACCCCCCTGGCATTTCTAGCAAAATATTACTATTTTCACAATATGGCCTGGAATTTGGTAGTCTTGGAAGTTTTTTTTTTTAATTATGAATCTGAAAAAAATTAAGAGCAATGGTAACAGAATGGTATTCATTGAAAACTACCAGTTTCATAGAGTTTTCTTCATTTTAAATTTGCCTCCTGCTCATACTATTTTTGCCATAAATCTTACCAGTGGGCTTTTACTAAGTTAGAAATTCTTCGTTATGTGAGGTTCTTACTGTGATATGTATGTGGGGTCTTGGAGACCACATATCCTTCTCTGTTTGCATATAAAATTTAATAAAACTTAGCCAATTCTTATCAAAGTGACAGTAATCTTATCTATTGCTTTTCATATTTAAGGAGAATAATGCATTTGGAAATAATGCACTTGGAAAACATCAATAAGTAAAGAGCCTTCCTAAACAATTGTGAGGACATCATTATTTGAGGACTATTTATATAAGTATTCCTAAAAAAGAAAATAAGTGTGTTAACAACGCCAGCCAAACCAATAAGGGTTAGCTTGCCTCTCATGCTATTTATGGCACGTATGGTTCTAGGATGACTACAACTCTCATTTGCATACCCAACTCTTATTTGCTTTCGCAAATCTCATTTGCATACCCCTTCCATCACAATCATAGCTCCTTCACTCCTCCAGCCACTCAAGTGCCCAGAGCTTCCTGGTATAAACCGGGTGGTCTCTCTGTGCCAATTTTCTCACTTCCTTTCTAACCCCTGTTTTTTTTGTTTTTGTTTTTTGTATGAATTCTCTCTTTCAGAGGTGAATATGAATTTGTGGTGCATAATGACTGACAGGAAGCCATCACAATTCCCGTCATCTCACATTATGGATTTAGCTTCATCTCCTGAAAGGAATATTAAGGGACCATCATAAGTTAGCAGGAGGGATGTTTTGGGATCGGAATGTTTGTTACCACTTTTGATTTCAAATTTCTGGATCTTTACATGCACTTAGATCAACTGATTGAAGGTATAAGATAGTTTCCTGATTTTGGAAAACCTTTTATATATGACATAGGGGACTTGAATGATACATAACAAGATTAGAGTTTTTATAGTTTAAAGTTTATGGACTTGCAATTGACATTTAATAAAGACACATATTTAAAGTGTACAATTTAGTAAGTTCTGACTGTACACCTGTGAAACCAGCACCACCGTCAAGAAGTTTTCTCACACCCCCTTTACAATTAAATGCTCGTTCTTACATTTCCCACTCACCCCTCCCATCTCCCACCCACAACCAAAGAGTCACTGATTTGGGAAGCTAAGATTACTCAACAGCAGACTGTCCTTTGTGGTCAACACACTTAATAAACACATGAGAATCCCAACCACAAGTGTGGCACTTAGAGTTCAATTATTTGTCCCTTGACTAATTGGGTGCACCTGGGTTTGTCACTAAATAGGAGGGCTCTTTCAGAGCAATACTAAGTGGTCAGATCTAAAGTATGATGGTGACTTCCACAATTTAATGTTGAAAAGAAATAAACAAGAATTGTGTGTGACACAGACCTGCAGCAACAGCCTCCAACTGTTCAAAAACCTTCTTGTCCACATCCTGGCTAAGCGGTTATTTGCAAATCCAGGGGCGCATTAGAATCACCCTGGGGTCTTTACTGATGCGGATGCCTGGGGCCCGCTCAGCTTGGTTCTGGCAAGTCTCTGCAAAGGGGCTGAGCCTGGGCACTCGTGATTATTTAGAGGTTCCCAGGTGAGTCTCACACGCAGCTAGCCTTGAGGACCATTGCTCATATTTTATTCATAATTAAGTTTGGAGAACCAGAACTAATTTTCTTCAGGAGTTCACCCAGAAAGAGTGGAACCTTCTGTGTTACCATTGCCTCCCGGGAGGCTGTGGTGCTCTGGTCCAGAAGTATCAATGTTTCTCCAAGGGAAAGTCCACGATGATGGCGCAGACATCACTGTACTGTCTTCCTGCCTTTCTATGGTCTATAGATTGTAATCAGGACCTCCCGAAGTGTGTGGTCACGTTGGCCTTTCCTTGTCTGTTTTCTGTCTCAGGATGCACGAGGCCACAGAAAAGTGGGTGCTGCTTGCCTAGAGGGCAACCATTCCCTCTGGGCTCTCCCGCCTCTGCCATGTCCCCCCTTGTCACCAGGCCTGGGTCTTCCTTCTCTACTCTCACACTTATCCTGACCTCTATGCTACTTCTTTCTTATTTTTAACGTGTTCTGGTTGCTCGATGTCTTGTCTAATTCGTGTATTTATGTCACTCGCTGCCCGTGTTGGCATCGGCATCTTGGGTCGGCCACTCTGATGTGACCTCGGCCTTTTGGTAGTGGTGCCCTGACCTTGTACCTTTACAGTGGGGAACTTCCACTCCTGTTTCACACTGCTGGGAGGAAGATCGGAGGACAGACGTGCCAGCCTGGGGCCTCTACATCACACTGTAGGTCAGTGTTGCCCACAAAGGAACAGCTCTGCGGGTTGCATCAGCTTTTCATCCTGCAAAGGGGTGTTGATTGACCCACCTTGCAGAAAAACCAAGCCCCCGAGTGGCAGCGAAGCGCTGATGCTTCACCGTGGATGAGTGGCATCTTGTCATTTTTCCCAAGTGCGTCTGTGGCTGGGGCGCACCGGGAACGCATCCTGCTCAATGACCCTTGAAGGCAAACTTCCTCTTGTGGGGCTTCCGAGTGTTTGAGCAGATTGGGCTCTAAATTAAAGATGTAGGAATTGATTTTTCTCACAAGGATATCAGATTGTGGGTTTTTTTTCTCTCCTCCTTATTTAGTTTCAGGTAATTGCTAAAGGCAGGGGTTTGTAAAGAAAAAACCATCTCACTACCTTATATTATTCACGGTGGCTTCATTCAGAGGAATATTTATGATCGTCCATATTACATATTCACTTCTAAATGTCCAAACCGCATGTAAAGCGATCTAGTTAAATAAAGGTGACTGCAATACGTCTGCATTTGTGAATCACAAGTGAGTCTTTTATATTTGCTTTGTTTCCTTTAGGAGAATTTTATTAGCACATATAAAAGGCGCTAAGAGGTAAAATACTTTCCTTTTGTTTATATGGAACTTGGGAAACATTTTTATGGCTGACCATAAATTGAAAAACTGTGCTAACCACGATTAAGTCAGTTCAACAAGGCAACATTTCTTGGGCACCTGCTACATACACAGCTTGCTGCTAAAGATTTGGGGATATAATATATTATATAAAATTGGTATGATCAAGGAACTTAAAATGTATCAAGGAACAATGTGGGCATAACTATTCTTGGAGCCAACCTGTTATAGTAGCAGAACTAGTATGTTCCTATGTATTCAGTATCAGCAACATTCCTAGAAATTCAAGTATTTGAGGAAGCTTTCAGAATGCCTTTTGTCATTCTTATTCCAGTTTGTCAACAGGAATAAAAGGAATCAAAGCAGAATAAAGATGATGTAAAAGTTTAGAGACCTCAGTGAACTGATAACTACCTCATTCACCTCAGCAGATTGGTAATGAGCTATGGACGCCTCTAACTTTTAAGTTTCCTGCCAGTTAAAGGCCTGGCAATTTTTATTTTCTGACAGGAGAAAAGAAACAATTTATCTGCAGAGACAAAGGTATTTTTATGACACCGCACTCAGGCAGAAATCTATCGCAAAGGTCTCAGTAGAGTGAATAGCATCCCGGATAACAAAATCAAGCACAGTTTTACAAACAGCAGCGGAAGTCAGTCCACGGAAATGGTTCTAGGTTACGACCATCTGTGAGACAAAGGGCATTGCTTGAACTAAGGGAAAGATTTCTATGAGCAGGTGAGATGCTGGAATCCATTTATTTTTCTTTTAAAAATTATAAAGTATTACCTGTATTTGAAATACATGTAAACAACAAGTAACATCAAATAAAAGAGACATTCTCCCTTCTCTTCCTAACCCACAGGTGTATTTCACATAAGTAATTCCTTTTAACTCTTTATGTTCATGCTTTCAGCAGTTACGCTCAAAACACTACGTTCTATTCTCATACAGCTACTTCTTCACTCAACAATTTGGATAACATTTATCTTCTCTCTATGACAGAAGAGATATAGTATCCTTTCTTTTCCTTTCCTCTTCTCCCAATGTTTGTTAATCACCCATTTTTATTTTTTGCTACATCACTAAATTAACTCTCAATTTTTTAAGTCAATGCATACTGGAGTGTCTCTTGAATTTCAACATCACATGATAAGAAATTTGGAATTTCCACTCACCTTTCAAACTCTGTCCCAAACCCCATTTCGGCCCATGTAGCATTAACTGTACGTGGCCAACAAAACGTTTTCCTGTGCCACTAAACTCGCTCTGCTGGAAGATTCTTCCACGTGTGATGGTAAGTCCACTCTTTTTACTTACACCCTACCAGTTGCCAAGACCATGCCATATCTTACTTTGGTTCATAATTGAACCATGCTTTTAATGTACAACTTTTTGTTTCCTTTGAATTTCTAGGTGTCTTTCCCCCTTTGTCAGACACACAGTACATTCTTTGACATTACCACCCAGAGCCTTCACTTTCTTACCTACGTGACTTCTGTGATCCACATCATATCCACTTTCATCTTGAAAGTGATCTCCTTTGATCCCTCTGCCTTTCTGTTCTCACAAAGGAACGTTGCTTTCTAGACCAGTTACTTAACTGTCCCAGTAGCACTTCTTTTTCACATATTCTAGGCGGTTATTTTCATCCCTGAGACTTCTTTCTCTCGGATCTCCTTCTCCTATGGTTGGTGTGCTCCTTTCCCTTCTTATTTTGGAAACGTGTGGGGTAATAATAACATTTTGTCCCTTGCTTCTCTACAAAGTCTTAATTTGCCTTCAAATTTGTTTGACTTTTGTGTGACAGTATAGTTTTAAATAATTTTGGCTGAAATGTTAAAAGCGTTGCTCAATTGTTTCCACTGTCATCTTCTGTTCAGTGAGCTTCTGCTCATTTATCTCTTGTCCCTCAAAGGCAAACGCCACTCTTGCCCCCTAGAAATTGTTTTAAGTTCTTTTTATTTTTAATGTTAAATGTGCCAAGGGATTTTTTTAGGTTAGATCTTTTTTTATATTTCTGCTCTCCAGTGCTCAAGAAATTTTTCAGCCTGAAGATTTGTGATATTCTTTAACTTTTGGAACTTTTTTCTATTGTTATTTCATTTTTTCCCTTTAATTTTTTGTTTTTATTCTTGTTTTCTATTTCTTGCATCTCAGATTGATCCTCTATGTCTCTTAAATTTTATACCATTTTCTTAATCTTTTTGATCATTTTATTCACATGTTTATCTTTAATATCTTCCAGTATCATTAATTTTTCTTAGTATTTACACTTTCCAAGAACTTTTTTAATGCTCTAATTTTAATACAAACTATTCTTATTTTATAGATAAAATATTTTCCTATGTATCTTAAATATTTAAAAAATATATTTTAACTAATTTACTTACTTTCTTTCAGTTTTATTTTGTGTTAGTTTCCAGCGTGCAGCTCAGCAGTTAGACAGTCATATTCCCTGCGAAGTGCTCCCCTCGATACTTCCAGTGCCCCGGCTGGCACCGTACGTCATTATCACACTACCATCAACTATGTTCCCTGTCCATGTGACTATTTTCTAACTGCCAATTTGTGCTTCTTCATCCCTTTACTTCTTCCACTGAGTTCCCCAGCCCCTCTCCTCTCTGGCAGTTGCCAGTTTGCTCTCTGTACTTTTCAACTTATTTTGTTTATTTATTATGTTCTTTAGATTCCACATATAAGTGAAATCATATGGTACTGGTCTTTCTCTGACTGGCTTATTTCACTGAGCATAATACCTTCCACGTCCATCGATGCTGTTGCAAATGGTAAGATTTCATTTTTTATGGTCAAGTAATATTCCATTATATGTATGTGCCACTCCGAGGAATATTCTATTGTATATATGTGCCACTCAGCCAGTGATGGGCACTTGGGTGGCTTCCATAGCCTGGCTGTTGCTAATGATGCTGCTATGAACACAGAGGTGTTTATATTGTTTCAAATTAGTGGTTTGTGTTTCTTTAGCTAAATACCCAGAAGCAGAATCTGTGGGTCATAAGGCCGATGAATTTTTATTTTTATTTTTTGAGAAAACGCTTCACTGTGTACCACTGTGGCTGCACTAATCTACATTCCATCAACAATGCACGAGTACTCACTATTCTTCACATCCTCACCGACACTTGTCTGTGGAATTAATAATGATAGCTATTCTGACATATGTGAGGTGCTATCTCTTTGTGGTTTTTGGCATTTCTCTGACGATTAGCGATGTTGAGCATTTTTTTTTCATACATGTATTGGCCATCTACATGTCCTTTTCAGAGAAGTGTCTTTTCAGGTCCTCAACCCACTTTTTAATTGGATTGTTTTTGTTTTGTGTCACATAGAGCTGGTTCTTTATAAATTTTGGATATTAACCCCTTTTCAGTGGTATCATTGGCAAATATCTTCTCCCGTTTAGCAGGTAGTCTCTTCATCTTGGTGCTGGTTCCTTTACTGTGCAAAGCCCTTTTAGCTTGATGTAATCCATTTGTTTATTTTTTCTTTTGTTTCCCTTGCCCAAGGAAATACATCAGAAAAACAAAACAAAACAAAACAAGCAATATATATATTTAATTGTCCTTTGTTTCCAGTATTTTTATGAGGTCAAATAAAAATAAAAAATAAGAGACTTAATTACTGCTGTTGAAAATGAAGATACTCCCCCTCTACTCTTGGAGCCATTACTTGAGAAAATTTGGAAGGGATGTGTGTCCCTTCAAAATGTATATAAATTGTTTTAAAGATAAGGGAGCCTCTCCCCAGCTTTAGGACCCAAGGGCGTCTTTCTAAAGGACGAGCATGTCTCTCAAATGTATGCATTGAGGAAGGAGAGGCCCTGCCTCCCAATTCTCTAGGAGGGGAGACACGAAGTTTCTAATGGACTCCTGGCACCAAGCTGTAAACATGCTCCCTGTTTATAAAGATCTGGGAAATGCATTTCTACTTTGGACAAAGCCAATTAATTAACACAGATGGTCACCCCCATTACCAAGTGATTCTAAGGAGAATTAGATACGACAAATAGTGCAATCAAATAGTCTTACTTAAGGAGTAGTTGTGATTTATCTTGAAAACGTGTATGTCTATTGGGTTGCATCTCCTTGGCTATATAAAAAAAGATATTTCATTTTATGCTTAGTAGACTACTATAAGGCATATTCTGCATTACATTCTGGTTCCATGATTATGCAATAATGAAATTGTTTTCTTCTACCTTTAGAGCGAGGACTCCTGGGTTGCCAGGAGATGTTGTTTTTAATTATACTTCCCCAGCATGTACTGTCTATCCTCCTTCCTCCTTCCCAGGAATAGTTCTGTATGTTTTTTCCTCTGCTTTTTCTCTCTCACTTTGGTATTTGATTTTTCTCTTCCTGGTTTTCCATAACTGCTTGTACTCTTTTTTTCTGCTAACTGCTATTTTTCAATGAAGGGTTAGGTTGAGTACTGTAGCAAGTTGGCCCGGATTTCCCCGCTACTGTGTATGTGTGTAAGAACATTTCATCTCTACCTGAAAGATGACCATGGGCTTGGGCAAGTGTGCAAGTACGTCTCTTTCAGGCATGAAGGGAAGGCTGAAATAAACAGCCTATGTCTTTATTTGCAGCAGTCATAATAGAATACTGCGTTCACCTCAGCCCTCACGTTGTGTTGTATGTGAAGTGCTCACCCCATTCTGTCCAGATGGAAATCACTCTTCAGGACGTCTGTACCTTTTTCTGCATGATGAGCAGCAAAAACCAGAATTAGAGAATCTAAGCTAGCTCTGTCAAAATAATGATGCGTCGAAAGATTCTAGAATGAACTGAAGGGCTTATTAGGATATAAAACCAATTTATCAAGTGTGGGGTAAAATGTGAATGTAAATAAAGTTATTACTGGGATAACGATAAAACTATTGTATAAGCATTTTGTTACAGTTTCTGCTTCTTCATGAAAAAATGAAAGGGACTAAGATGTAAGGAAAATCTGTCAGGCCAAAATGAGTGCCACCCAATATAGGCCGAGTTGACAAATTTTTGATTTTAAAGATGATATCAGTATCAGCTGTTTATTCTATTTGTAAAATCAAGACCAAGACAGAGAATGGTTCAGATTATATATGTACGTATATACATAGATAAAACATACATTGAATAATGTTTTCTCTTGCATACACACCCCCTTTGGTGCTGGCACAGAACACATATGTCCTGCTCCTGGCTTGGGTTAAGTACATGACATTGACAGTGATTGGCAGAAGCTTTCAGCACTGGGCAGTTGTCAAAATGCCAGATGTGGACTTGGGGCCAGATCAGGAGAAATTGGCAGGCAAGCGTTGTTTTCTGACCTTACATTTCTTCTTCAGGGAAACTGGTCTGCCTTCTTTATCCTTCCTAGCTCCCCATTTTAAAAAATCTTTTTCAACTGCTCTCTAATGCAAAAGGAAGTGAGAAAGAAAAGTTTTTTCATATTTGTGAAAGGTCTTGTTTTTTTTCTCTTCCATCCTCATGAATTTCACAAAGCCCCCTCTGATTAGGTGGAAAAGAGGTGTGAAACTTTTTCTTCAAACACGTTGACACTAGAAAACCTGAGAATAAATTCAGCAAAATGTCTGTTTGAAATTCACTTGAATCTATGCTGTTGGTGGCAAAAGTGTCTGTCTTCCATTTTTCATATGCCAACCATATGCCAGATCATATTAAACATGATGGTTTAGAGCTCATTATCATAGAAGAGGAAGAATCTTACACCTCATCCAGTGAATTCATGCTGAGAGCAGAGTCCGAGGGTAACATTTGGCCATTCATATCAAGAAGCTAGCAATTAGATTTTTATAAAGATTTAAAAGTAGGAGCTCTGTCTACTGGTATAAAACACTATTTACAAATTTTAGGCAATAACTTTATTTAGATTGTCTTTTAGTTTATTTTTGACAAATGGATGGATGTCCTACCCTGTCAGGAAGTCATACATATTGAAATGGTTTTTACTTGCCTTTGTTTTTCACGGCAAGAGGTAGTTTAGGTTTGCTCAAAACTACCTTCTATTTCTCATTTTATCCACAAGGGACCAGAGTTGACATTCTCAAGGACCCAGTTTGAGGTAGAGGTGCACATAGTGAGTAGTTTTGTAGAATGTTATGTTGTCTCTATAAAGTTAAAAGGCCAACATGGTGATAGAAAAAATATACATATACTTGGATGTGTACAATTGACCTTCATATTTAAGACACCTTTGGTGACATTGTTCTTGAAGCAGAGCATCTTGAAAAGAAGAGAAATATTAAAGAACTGGGGAACTTTTAGGGCAAGATAACTTTCAATCTGAAACTTAAAAGCACAGGCTCAAGAATTTCTGTCTGCTGGCCTAGGGCTAAGGAACGTCCTCTCTTTTCAATTGAGGACAACCACTGAATTAGCCTCCTTTTATGTTCTCTAGGTTTAATACTCTTTTATTTCAAAAGGCCTTTGGCATGGTACACTGATTTTATGTTTGATTTTTATTACGGGTTTTAATTGCTTTTGCAGTTGTGTGTATTCGTGGTACTTTAACTATATTGTTCCTTGTAAAATAGCTGGAGTATTTTCTAAGAAGCAGAATATTTTATGAATTGTTTTTGTGTGTAATTAAATAATATATAATCTTTATGTTACTGACTCCAACTTCCTAAAAATTTTAGGGCAAATGCAAGGTGTAGCTCATAGATCTGTGAGTAAAATATTTAAATAAATTCCTCAAATATTCCCTTATACAGAGTTGATGTAAAATAAATAAAATAGAATTATGTTTTACAAATGGTATTAATTATTTCTAGTTGCCTTTCGGGGACACCTTGATTTTTCAGTTTAAAAAGAGTTTAGGTCTGTTCTTTATCAGACATTACCACTGCGTTTTGTGTGGAGCATAAGAATGAGAACTTAAAATTCCCTGTTGAAGTGTAAAGTTCAGCAAAGAACTTTCAGTGCATTCAATCAAAAGAGAAAATATGGCAACTACTTACTTACAGAGCAATGTTAGGAAATTAGTTTGTGGTTATAAGTCTTGCTAAAATAGATTTTGCTAGACAGACATGTTCTCAAATATGAAAATAGCCCTACTGCCTTGAATATTTGAGATTCATATTTAAATACAATAGTAGCCAAACATGATGTAATCATGAGAGTTTTTTTTTTAAACAGATTGATTACCTTTCATTAAGATTACCTTATAAATTTTGTGGTCAGGTATTCCCAGTACTTACAGACTAGGTGGACAATCTGTGGTAAATCAACATGGATACATTTCCGTCCCCACTAGTCCATTTGCATTTTATTTGAGAGTTTATATAAAACAAACTATAGTCCATTTTTAAATGTGAATGATCTCCTGTGTTCACATGCTTAATGCTGAATAATATTTCATGCTAGTATAAAATTATAATTTCTTTTGCTGTATGGGCAATGTTTTTCCATTATTTATTTTTAAATTTTTTAAATTGATTTCAGAGGGAAGGGAGAGAGAAAGAAACATCGCTTTGTTGTTCTACTTATTTATGCATTCATCGGTTGCTTCTAGTATGTGCCCTGGCCAGGGATCAAACCCACAGCCTTGGTGTGTTCAGATGACACAGTAATCAACTGAGCTATGGGCCAGGGCTGTTTCTCCATTCCTTAAGGGATGGAGGCTACCATTGTAGAGGGAGAGAGAAAGAAGAAAAGAAAAGCAAGCTTGTTTAAGTGAGTGTGGGGCTCAGGGAAAAGCTTCTGTAAGAAGGTCCCTCAGCCTTGTCTTCAGTTAGGTGTTAGTGATAATTTAAATTTAACGAGTGCTGCGTAGTTAATGTTGAGAAGCACAGCCTAATATTGGGTTCCGATGGGATTACTTAAACTGATATCCATGTATTCTCACAATATTACTGAGAATATTGTTTAAAAATTACATAATTATTTACATAAATGAATTCCATTTCACAAGTTAAAAGTGCACACAATTAAGATAATTTATGCCTCAGTTAAAAAAGAAAACTATGCGGCACAGCCAATCCTTGTCTTTAGAACTTTAGTTATTACAATTAAGAATTAATTTTTCTGTACTACCAGTAGGAACAAATTGTAAACCTTTTTCAAATTTGCATAATATATTTCTGAAACATTACTCAGTGCATTCACTTAACACTAAAATGTAATGAGGTGAATTTGCATATTTTTCATTAGTTAAAGTTCTTGTATTTCTCCAGGGCTGTCTTAGTAAAATGTATAGTCTGTCCACTTTCCCATTGTCAAAAATCTTGAAATAATGGATGTTGAGAAACCTTCCTACCATCCACTTAGTTGCAGGATTGTTTGAATCTTCATAAGATTTCTAACTTACCAAAATCTTTAAATTTTAAGTTCAAAGACAATCTCCTGGAAAACATGTGTAAAGCTTCTGAAATACTTAGTTCCTTCCGCGGTCTATTCATCCATGAAATTCTCCCCTCTCCTGACTCCTGAGGCTGCGCCTCAGGCTGCGTCTACTCCCCTGGCTCTTCTGTGTTCATCAAGTCCCCCTGTGGTTCTGCTTCCTCCTTGGAACCCCAGACTCATCTCTCCATCTGCCGATCCTTGCTCACCATCCTGGGTCAGAGTCCGGTGCCCACGAATTTGAAAACCACCACTTCACTCTCAAACATAATCGCCCCCCAACCTCAAGCCCTATCTTCTGGATGGATATGAGATACAATTCACTGTTTCTTCCCTCTGGTACCCCAGTGGAATTTTCCCTCTCATTTCCTGTTTTATCATTATTGTTTTCACTTTTGAGTTCCCAAGGTTGAAACTCTGGATTCTCCTTGCTCTTCCGCCATCCCCAGCTCACACATTCAGCCACCAGGTTTAGTTGGTCATTGCTATGTCATGCCTCCCTAATCAAATTATTCCACTTTCTCCATTTCTATCCTCGTCTAGAATTTTAGTTTTGTCTAAATTATCTCTAAGACTCCATTTTACCTTCTTTCTTTTTCCTTTTACACGTAGCAAAACTAAACAGAGCAAACCCAAATTTGTGGGCGTCAGCAGATCCTAAATGATACTCGAAGGGTTTTGCAGATGTAACCCCTAGCCCCCCAACTGTGCTGCTTTCCCCACCTTATCTGCACCCATGCACATTGTCACCACAGTCCCGTTTGAAATATAAAGATAGAAGAAGGCCTGGAGTTGATCCCCAAACAGAAATACCCAAAAAACCTGAAACTCTTTATTTCAGTTGACCAAATCTGTGGGCAAGCCCTAACTATAGGGCTATGACTTCCTATACTGGAGAAGTAGAAAAATCCTAGGCAGCCTGTGCAGATGACTTTTCACTGTCTAGAAATTCCTTTCGAGTTTAAGGCTTAGGGTTGGGACAAAGAGAAGACTCAGAGCAATTGGGGACCAGGCCACTTAATATCTCACTAGTGGTTGATCAGCAATAAAAAGCAGCTGGACTCAGCAGTCACAGGGCTCAGGAAGTAACTACACTGAGCAGAACACCCACAGAGAAGTGCAGTTTCCATAGTTCAGAACTAGCAAAAAGTCAACTCTTTCTTCACTAATTCAAATGATGGCAGTGACTCATTCTAAAGCAAAATGTACTGGAATTCTGAGTAAGTGAAAATGCACATCATTTTTATCTATTTGGGGATGTTATGCTTTAAGCCATGAGTATCTGAACTAATCCATTTGTATAGATTGCCTGAGGAGATGCACCTGAGTATTTTCAGAAAGCTCTTCCTGGAATTCTAAACACGAGCCTCCAGATATGGGGTCCAGGGGAGACCTGTGGTGGAGTAGGAAGTGGATGGACATGGCAGTCAGAGATAAAGGTTTAAATCCTGCCTCTGTCACTTAACTTTTCTGAGCTTCCTAAGCCTAATTCGTTCAGTGGGATCAAGAATTCCATCCACTAGGAGGTTGTATGAGGTTAAATGAGGTACTCGTGAAAAAACTCTCCCTTAGCAGGTTATTTCCACCATCTTTACGTCCTATTTTCTGCAGGAGTTCCTTATATTTTAAAAGTAACTGTTTCCATATTGTAACCATATCTCTCTTTTCTATAGGAGAATAATTATCCACCTTACAAAACATTTAAAAAGTACTCTTAAGTTATAATCTTCCCTGGGGCCCTGAGATCTTTGTTATTTGACGAGGCAGGAAGCAGACAAGGCCACACTTCAGCTGAGTCATTGCCAATAGCAAATTAATCAGAAATGAAGACACAGTTTATCTGCATGGATAATGCAGGTCCATGAAAACTTATACTTGAATTTCTAAATGTTAAATGTTCAATTGACATGTGATTTTTATTGATTAAATATCAATATATTGGTTAAAGTGAGGTGACTCTATGGCAGGAATTCAAGCATGATTAACTTTCATGAGTCCTCTGAAACTTGATTAGGATTTGCTAATTGGCCATTGTTCAAATTATAACACTTCTCTTCTACTGATGGTCAGTCCATTTTCTTATGGATTCTAGACTGTTCTAGAGCATCTGGCTCCTGTTATAAAATGCCTGAAAATGCTTATGGGCCTTAGGTATCAATTGTAAAAATTTTTGGTAAAAGGAAAGAGGGAATTCCATTTGAATAACCTTATAAAATAGAAAATTCAAGGGAATTATTATTATTTATATTGGTTAAATAAATAAATGGAATTGGTTATATGAAGGGCAGCATAGAAATATATTTCCAGAAATAAACTATAGGGCTCTAGAAACAAAATATATATTGCTTAAAATATAAGCAAACTGTTCTTCGTGAACTACTGATTTAAAATTAAAACAATTCTGAAATGTCTTATGTTTTAAATTGGACTCAATTCTTGTCTACATGGGTGGATCAATTTAGTTGAAGTCAAGAGATTCTGTGTTTTCATTTTTTTCATTTTTCCTTCTCTCTTAAGTAATATGGAATAGGGAAACAATGATTAATATAGCCAAACATGTGAGGTCGAGAAGCCCTTGACAAGAGAATTTAAACACTAGGCATTAGAATGTGCAAGCCAAGCTGTACACCACATTTGTAAGAATTGGAAAATATCAATGCCAATAAAATGGTAAGGCATTTTAGGGTGGAAGAGAGAAAAACAGGAAACTGGCAAATGAGAGTCCAAACCTTATCCTTCCTTAAATGAGAAACTGAATTTCTAAGAACTCAGTCTCAGGCCTTGATGTTTAGGATGAAAATGAAATATTCACTCACATATTAATTTATTCATTTAATAAAATCTCTTAATGTTGAGGATGACATGGTATAATAAAACTATCCCAGATTTATTTAAGGCATTACAATTCTTTCCGGACTCACAAGGATTGGTTCTTCCTAATCTCAGCCCTAAATGCTAAAATTGCTAATGGGTAAGAATAAACTTCTAACTAAAAAAATTATTTTTTCTAACCAAAGCAGTAACCTATGGTAATCATTAGCTATGTATACTCACAAATTTAAAGAGAAACTGAGATGGTTCTTCCCCTCAATATATTATAACTAACCTAGTTCAGGAGATCAGTTTTCCTCATCAAATATATTTGGATGAAATGTCAATGCATACAAAAAGTTAAATACAAACCTGGGCTTGAAAACACAGAAGAAGAAGAAAGAGGGAGAAAAAAAGGTGAAGAGAAAGAAGAGGAAAGAAGAGGAAGAAAAAAGAAGAAAGAGGAGGGGGAGGATGGGCAGGAGGAGAAGGAGATAATCCTCAGACCCAGATCATTTAAAAGTGATGTATTTGCGGATTTTTTTTTTCCACGGATTTAACCAGTGAATTCCTCTCTGAGGTGTGTGTGTGTTGGGGAGCTATTTTGTAGAAGCAAGAAAGTCGCAGCTTGAGGCACTGTGCTAATGGAGGACCTGAAATTGAGCTTCCTTTAAAACTGAGAGCCGTGAGTTCTGGGGTTACCTGTGAAATAAGGACAAAGAAAGCCTGACTTTCAATCAAGCCAGGAAAGCAGCAAGGAAGCTTGCCAATTGCAGATGTCAAAGGGAGGAAGAAGAGCTACCTGTGAGCGATGGGGGTTGGGGCTGAATTCATGGGGACTGTGGAGCAGGAGGGTACTCAATCTGGAACCCTTGATGTGGGTGGGTTCCCGAGCAGAGATAACCCTAAAGCCGGGCCGCAGGGATGTTCCCACACTCCAGGGTGTGCAGGAGTCTTACAAGAGTATCCTTTGCTGAAGATACATTTATAGTATCTTGTGAGAAACAAACCACCATTAAAGGTGGTATCAGATACACCAAATGGCAGAATTTGTATCCTGTGGGCTGGAGATTGTAGGTACATTTAACAGACGGTCATGTAAATCAAAGAGACAAAAGACAAAATAAAAGAGAGGATAGAAAGGACTTTTTGGGGAAAAGGACTGCAAAAGAACCACATAGATGTTTGGGGAATGAAAATGTAGTCCTCCATGTGAAAACCTCAATGGAGAGGTTAAATATAAGATTAAATTCAGCTGAAAAGAGAGTTAATGAATTTAATATGCTGATCCGAAGATGGCGGCAACATAGGTGGGAGCGGAGTCCACTTCCCCTCAACGCCAGGGAAATACCTAGCTGATCTGAGGAGCAGAGCGAACAGCCAACAGTATTCCAGCATATACGAAGATCAGAGACCAAAGATAGAGGACACTGAAAGATCTGACGGTAAGACAACAAAACCTGGAGTGCTGAAAAGACTAGAGTTAGACCGTGTTAAACACATAAACATCAGCTCAAGACCAGTGAGCACAGGAGAGTAAGGAGACAGCACCACCGAATCCCATTGGCATTCTACCATAGAAGTTCATATCATAAATCCAGGGAGTCAGAACAAAGCAATTTAAGACGCAGAGGCCAACAAGAAGAGCCTCACAAACAATGGGAAGACAAAGAAACAATTCCCAAATGAAAGGAAAGGAGGAAGTCTCAGAAAGAATACTAACCGAAAAAGAGGCAAGTCAACTATCAGATACTGAGTTCAAAGCAATGGTTATCAGGAAACTCACTGAGCTCACAGAGAACTACCAGAAACTACAAGGAAACTACAATGAACTCACTGCAAACTATATCAACATGAAAAAGGAAATAGAAAATATCAACAAGAGCCAAGCGGAAATGAAGAATACAATTTCTGAATTGAAGAACACAGTAGAAGGAATTAAAAGCAGACTTGATGAAGCAGAGGATCGGATCAGCGAGCTGGAGGATAAAGTAGAAAAAAACACCCAGAAGGAGCAAGAAAAGGAAAAGAGGCTCAGAAAGAATGAAGAGGCAATAAGGGAAATGCAGGACAACATGAAACGTAACAATATCCGTATAATAGGAATACCAGAAGGAGAAGAAGAAGAGCAAGGGATAGAAAACCTGTTTGAAAAAGTAATGATGGAAAATTTCCCTAATCTGAGGAGAGAAAAAGTCACCCAAATCCAGGAAACACAGAGAGTCCCAAGCAAGAGGAACCCAAAGAGACCCACTGCAAGACACATCATAATTAAAATGGCAAATTTCCAAGACAAAGAGAGGATCTTAAAGGCAGCAAGGGAAAAAAAGGAAGTAACATACAAGGGAGCCCCAATAAGGTTAGCAACTGACTTCTCAATGGAAACGCTCCAAGCCAGAAGAGAATGGCAAAAAATATTCCAAGTACTGAGAACCAGAGGCCTGCAACCAAGACTACTTTACCCAGCAAGGCTCTCAATCAAGATAGAAGACCAAATAAAGAGTTTCCCAGACAAAAAAAGTCTAAAAGAATACAGCTCCATCAAACCAGCTCTGCAAGAGATGCTAAAGGGACTGCTTTAAGGCAAGGAAGGAAAAGAGAAAGACAGAGGAACACAGGTAGGAAATAATGGCAATGAATAACTACCTATCGATAATAACCTTAAACGTAAATGGATTAAATGCTCCAATCAAAAGACATAGAACAGCTGAATGGATAAGAAAACATGACCCACACATATGCTGCCTACAAGAGACCCATCTCAGGACAAAAGACTTACACAGACTGAAAGTGAAGGGCTGGAAACAAATTTTCCAAGCAAACGGACAGGAAAAAAAAGCAGGGGTAGCAATACTCATATCTGACAAAATAGACTTCCAAAGAAGGGCCATAAAGAGAGACCCAGAAGGTCACTTCATAATACTCAAAGGAAGAATCCACCAAGAAGACATAAACATTGTAAATATATATGCACCCAACATAGGAGCACCCAAATACATAAAGAAAATATTGGAGGATTTCAAGAAAGATATTGACAGCAACACAATTATAGTAGGGGATTTTAACACCCCACTATCAAAAATGGACAGGTCTTCCAAACAAAAGATCAACAAAGATATTGTGTTACTTAACAATACCTTAGAGGAAATGGACTTAACTGATATATACAGAGCTTTTCATCCCAAAGAAGCAAAATACACGTTCTTTTCAAGTGTCCATGGAACTTTTTCAAAGATAGACCACATGATAGGACACAAAGCAAGCCTCAACAAATTCAAGAAAATTGAAATCATATCAAGCATCTTCTCTGACCACAAGGGTCTGAAACTAGAAACCAACGCCAAGGGTAAAAACCCAAAACACTCAAAAGCATGGAGACTGAATAGCATGCTATTAAACAATGAATGGGTCAAGAACGAGATTAGGGAAGAAATCAAAAACTTCCTGGAAACAAATGAAAACGAACTCACAACAACCCAAAACCTATGGGACACAGCAAAGGCAGTCCTGAGAGGGAAGTTCATAGCAATACAGGCCTACCTTAAGAAGTTAGAAACAGTTCAAACAAACAACCTAACCCTATGCCTACAAGAACTGGAGGAACAACAACAAAGACAGCCCAGAGCAAGCAGAAGGAAGGAAATAACCAAGATCAGAGCAGAACTAAATGACATAGAGACTAAAAGCACAATTGTAAGGATCAATGAATCCAGGAGCTGGTTCTTTGAAAAGATAAACAAAATCGACAAGCCTTTAAGTAGGCTCATCAAAAAGAAAAGAGAGAGGATCCAAATAAACAGAATTAGAAATGAAAGTGGAGAGATTACAACTGATACCACAGAAATACAAAGGATCGTAAGAAATTACTATGAAGACCTGTATGCTAAGAAATTTGAAAACCTAGATGAAATGGACACATTTCTAGAAAAATATAATCTTCCAAAACTGATTGAAGAAGAAGCAGAAAACCTGAACAGACCAATATCAGCAAAGGAAATTGAAGCAGTCATCAAGAAACTCCCATCACACAAAAGCCCTGGACCAGATGGTTTCACAGGAGATTTCTACAAAGCATTTAAGGAAGAACTAACCCCTATCCTTCATAGACTATTCGAAAAAATCCAAACTGATGGAAGACTCCCAAACTCTTTTTATGAAGCCAACATCATCCTAATCCCAAAACCAGATAAAGACACAACAAAGAAAGAAAACTTCAGGCCAATATCGCTGATGAACATAGACGCTAAAATTCTCAACAAAATATTAGCAAACCGCATCCAGCAATATATTAAAAAGATCATCCACCATGACCAAGTGGGATTCATCCCAGGGATGCAAGGATGGTACAATATTCGCAAATCAATAAACATAATACATCACATCAACAACAGCAAAGACAAAAATCACATGATCATATCAATAGATGCGGAAAAAGCATTTGATAAGATACAGCACCCATTTCTGATAAAAACACTCAGCAAAGTGGGAATAAAGGGAGCAGTCCTCAACATAATTAAGGCCATATATGAGAGACCTACAGCCAACATCACACTCAATGGACAAAAACTTAGAGCTTTCCCACTAAGATCAGGAACTAGACAAGGATGCCCTCTCTCACCACTCCTATTCAACATAGTATTGGAAGTCCTAGCCACAGCAATCAGACAAGAAAAAGCAATAAAAGGCATCCAAATTGGAAAGGAGGAAATGAAACTGTCACTGTTTGCAGACGACATGATAGTGTACATGGAAAACCCTATAGACTCCACTCAAAAACTACTCGACCTAATAAATGAATTTGGCAAAACAGCTGGATACAGAGTCAATACCCAGAAATCAAAGGCATTCCTGTACACCAGCAATGAAACTGCAGAAACAGAAATCAGGAAAAAAATCCCATTCGATATAGCAACAAGAAAAATAAAGTACCTAGGAATAAACCTAACCAAGGAGGTTAAAGACCTGTACTCAGAAAACTACACAACACTGAAGAAAGAAATTAAGGAAGATACAAACAAATGGAAGCATGTACCATGTTCATGGATTGGAAGAATCAACATTATCAAAATGGCCATACTACCCAAAGCAATTTATAGATTCAATGCAATCCCTATTAGAGTACCCATGACATATTTCACAGATATAGAACAAACATTGCAGAAATTCATATGGAACCATAAACGACCTCGAATAGCTGAAGCAATTTTGAGAAAGAAAAACAAAGCAGGAGGGATCACAATACCTGATATCAAACTGTATTACAAGGCCACTGTAATCAAAACAGCCTGGTACTGGCATAAAAACAGGCACATAGACCAATGGAACAGAATAGAGAGCCCAGAAATAAACTCAAGTCTATACAATCAATTAATATTTGACAAAGGAGGCAGGAGCATAAAATGGAGCAAAAACAGCCTCTTCAACAGATGGTGTTGGGAGATCTGGACAGCTACGTGCAAAAAAATGAAACTTGATCACCAACTTACGCCATACACGAAAATAAACTCAAGATGGATAAAAGACTTAAATATAAGCCGTAACACCATAAAAGTCCTTGAGGAAAACATTGGCAGGAAAATCTCAGACATTCCACGCAGCAACATCCTCACAGACACATCCCCTAAAGCAAGGGACATAAAGGAAAGAATAAACAAATGGGACCTCATCAAAATAAAAAGCTTCTGCATGGCTAAAGAAAACAGCACCAAATTACAAAGAGTACCAACAGTATGGGAAAACATATTTGCCAACGATACCTCAGACAAGGGCCTGATCTCCAAAATATATAAAGAACTCACTCGACTCCACTCCAGGAAGACAAACAACCCAATTAAAAAATGGGCAAAGGACTTGAACAGACACTTCTCCAAGGAAGACATACAGAGGGCCCAGAGACATATGAAAAGATGCTCAGCATCACTAGCCATCAGAGAGATGCAAATTAAAACCACAATGAGGTATCATCTCACACCAGTCAGAATGGCCAACATAAATAAATCCACAAACAAATGTTGGAGAGGATGTGGAGAAAAGGGAACCCTTGTGCACTGTTGGTGGGAATGCAGACTGGTGAGGCCACTGTGGAAAACAATATGGAATTTCCTCAGAAAACTAAAAATGGAACTGCCCTTTGACCCAGTAATTCCGCTGCTGGGATTATACCCTAAGAACACTGAAACACCAATCCAAAAGAATCTGTGCACCCCAATGTTCATAGCAGCACAATTTACAATAGCCAAGTACTGGAAGCAACCGAAGTGCCCATCAGCAAACGAGTGGATCCAAAAACTATGGTATATTTACACAATGGAATTCTACGCAGCAGAGAGAAAGAAGGAGCTTATACCCTTTGCAACAGCATGGATGAAACTGGAGAGCATTATGCTAAGTGAAATAAGCCAGGAAGTGAGGGACAAGTACCATATGATCTCACCTTTAACTGGAACATAAGCAATAGAAGAAAAAAGCAAACAAAATATAACCAGAGACATTGAAGTTAAGAACAATCTAACAATAGCCAGGGCGGGGGTGGGGGGTGGGGGCGGGGATAGTGGGAAGAGGGTATTACAGGAACTACTATAAAGGACACATGGACAAAACCAAGGGGGAGGGTGGAGAGGGGGGAGGGAGGTGGGTTCACCTGGGGTGGGGTAGAGGGATGGGGAGAAAAGGCATACAACTGTAATTGCATAACAATAAAAAAATATATATATAAAAAAAATAAAAAATAAAAAAATAATAATAATAAAAAAAATATGCTGATCCAAGGGAATCACTTCAAGTTCAGTGCAAAAGAGATAACCATAGAAAATACGAAGCAGAAGCTTCACTTGCGGAAAACAGGAAGAGAAAAGCCAAAATAATTATAATAAGAATTCCAGAAGGAGTGGACAGAGAAAATGGGAGGAGGGCTTTACGTGTAGTTATAATAGGGGAAAGAACAGCGTAAGTAAAACAAATTTATTACAGAAACATCATAAAGAAATTGCAGTTTGCAAAAGACCAATTCGGATATTGAAAATCTTTTTACCGGGAGGGTAGATATATATAAAGATTCCGTACAGAGGAACAGCAAGCAGACTTGTCGCAGACTCTTACTGGTGTCTGTTGTTGTACTGACACAATGGAATGATGCTTCCAACAATCTGAACAAATCCAAACCAAACCTGTCAACCCATACTTATACCGAGACAGATGATTATAAAAAGTAAGAAGGGAATAAAGACTTTTATAGGAAAAGTGAAATTAAGAATTTACAACACATTTATTTTCCAAGAAAAAAATGCATCCAATTACAATAAAAACAGATCTCAGAATGAGGAATGAGAGGCAAACTAGAACAGGAACAGAATCACAGAAATGTAGAACATATGGAGAGTTATCAGTGGGGAGGGGGAGAGGGGAGATTGGGGAAAAAGGTACAGGGAATAAGAAGCATAAATGGTAGGCATAAAATAGACAGGGGTAGGTTAAGAATAGTATAGGAAGTGGAGAAGCCAAAGAACTTATATGTATGACCCATGGACATGAACTAAGGTAGGGGAATGCTGGTGGGAGGGGGGTTTCAGGGCAGAGGGGAATAAAGGGGAGAAAAAAAAGGGACAACTGTAATAGCATGATCAATAAAATATATTTAAAGAAGAAAAAATTGATCAATGTTAAGATTAAATACATATAGCAATTTTTTAAAAAGCTAATTTGGGGGAAATTAAAGAGGAATCAGAAAATCAAACAGCAATAACTGGAGAAATGATGTGGAAGATACAGACATGGAATTCTTAAATTCCTGTAATTCCTTTCAAGTTGGATAGATGAAGAATATATTTGCTGACACTGTTTGTAATAGTTTAAAAATTAGAAATTATTTTTCATTAAGGAGTTTGTTAACATTGCATATTTATATAGTTACTACTAGATAGCCACTAAAATGAAAACCAGTGTAGATTCAACTCAGAACTAATGATGGCTGAAAACCACCAGGTGCAAATAGATGATGTATGATTGCCCTAAGAAACAATACCAAGTATTCCATATGTGAGTGCCCTATTTATCTGAGACGGATATATTATACATTTTATATACAGTGACAAGAGAAATACACTCAGTTAACTCATGATAATTGCCTTTGGGGAGGAGGGAGGCAAAGAGGCATCAGAGTTGGCTTCACCTTTATTTGCAATATACTATCTCTTTTTATATATAGGACACACTTAGGTGTGAGAAAGGGAGAAGATTAAACCAAGGCATTAATTTAACCTATCCTTTGTCTTTGATTTTAAAACAAGAGTCATTTTTTCCCCGTCTCACTGAATAAAGAAGCTTGGCCCTGGAGACCTTCCTGACGTCTTCTATTGCTGTCCTGGTGCTTGTATTGGTTTGGGAGAAAAACAAACACGGGCAGCTTTTCCAGCTTGGATAACTTACCACTGGCATCAGTCTGCCGCCACTGCCACCGCAGCATGGGAAAAGGCTGGGTATTCTTGATATCTCAGTGTGTGCTAAGATTTCCAAATTTATACTTGCAGATAAAAAGATGCAAAATTGTGATGTATAACTTGGGAAACTAAGATATTTCAAGATCCACGATTGCTTCAAACAAGTGGTATAATTTACTCTATTTTATCTTCAGGGGAAAATAGAGAAACTACCTAAAAAGCAAATGCAATTTTGTTTTTGTTGAAACTCCAGACAAACTACATATTTGGAATGTATTGACAGCACCAACTTTTTTTATCGAGTCATTTTTCAGCACTTGAAGATTTACATATGTGCTCGAAGGATAATTTATTTATAGTAATTAATGTGAGGGTGTTACATTGTTTTTCCTTGTTTCTTAGGAAATGTGTGTAACGAACAAAATAAATGAGAAGTTCATTGTCTCTTTGGTATAAGTATTTGGTCAAACATCCACCAGAAGGAATACTAAGATGTGTCCTGCTCTTTCAGAGAATTTTTGAAAAGTTCACATTTGACGATGCTTTGGGAAAGATAGTGCCCCCACTACTCATTTTTATAAAACTCTCATCCATGCCTCATCATCAGAATGGCTCTGTGCAGCCATACCCTTGGTTAGATGCTCTCAGTTCAAAACTGAACATTCAGATTCTACAATAAACATAATTGTAGCCAATTCCCATCCTCAAAATTCCACCAAAGGTGGTTCAAAACCAACCAATAAAAAAACAAAACAAAACAAAACAGAAAGCAAAATACAGGAAAGGGGAGGTTACACAGTCCCTGAAATAAGCAAGCAGACACAGTTCTGGACCACGATCTATTAAACTCACCTCCAAATTGTAAAAACTTAGGGCCAAATGAATGGAAAGCTGAGAACTGACATGAATCTCAGTCCCAAAGCTTTGTCCCTGAAAGTTGCAGGCCCAGGCAGAAGGGTGCCCCTAAAGCCCCGTGGCTCCCGCCCACTGTCCACCCTGCTGGGAGGCTGGTCTTCAGACCACTGGATGGTGGGATCTTGCTTTTTATTTTCCACTGAGGCATCGTCTGCTTGAACAGGCCTTCACTTGCCTTCCTTGCTTTAGTCAGAAGTACGTTGTCCCATATCCACCATTCTGCTGGCCACAATCCTATTGCTATTTATCGTTTCTAAAACAGTCTTATTTATTTATTTGTTAATGTGATTTTGGTTCTTGTTTCCTACCAGAGTTTAAGTCTAAAACAGTTTGGAACTTTAGTATCTGTTAAACTTTGATGATTGCCTGACATACAGACAACCAATTAAATGATTTTGAATAAATACATGAAGTAGTGATCAAAAATACATAAGTTAGGGGTAAAGTAAGTAGGTGGATAAATGGAAAGTATTCCTGTAGTAACTGGTTTTGATACCATAGTCTGTTAGGGACATGGAGGTAGAGAGAAGCCACAGTGGCGTGCTGTGTATAACTTTCTACAATCTGGTTTCCTAGCCCAGGATAATTTGAGAAGCAAGGTCTAAAGTGGAGACAGACTCATGGACACAGAGAACAGACTGACAGCTGTCAGAGGGCGGGGGGGTGGGGGGATGAACGAGAAGGGTGAAGGGACTAAGCAAACTAAAAAGGAAAGTCCCATAGACACAGCCAAGGGCACCATGATTGCCAGAGGGAAGGGGGGTCAGGGAGGTAGAAGAGGGTAAAAGGGGAATAAATGGTGATGGAAGGAGACTTGATTTGAGGTGGTGAACACACAATACAGCATACAGATGATATAATGTAAAATTGTATACTGAGACCTACATAATTTTATTAACCAATGTCGCTGTGATAAATGCAATAAAATATAAATAAAAAGTAAAACAGAACTAACTTAAAAAGATAAAGAAGTTAAAAAATAAAAAATAAAGGTTGGAGTGAGGAGTCAGAAGCCATGATCACCAGATTATAACAGACAACCTGGGATTAAAGAGATTTATTGCTCCCTGACATGTTAAAACTCAGGGGAGAGTTGTGTCAAGGAGGAGAGAATTTAGGAGAATTTATTCTGTGGAAAGAAAAACAAAAACCCTGAAACAAAAATACCAAGTCTTTCAGTTTGCCCCATCATTCCTCTTCTCCATATTCTTCATAAACTAGTTTAGTTCATTCAGACGAATAATAAAGGGAAAGGAAGCAGCACTCAGCTAACACGCTAATGCAGTAGAGAAACAGGCAGGGGAGGAAAAGGAGCAAGCGCATCAACAATATGTAGGATGGGCATCCCAGGAGAAAGTACTCAAAGTAGTCAGGAAATAATTCAGTTACAGGGCTCCCCATGTCCTCAATGGAGTTATCGTCAACACCAGACTTTAAAGAGCTTCAAGGGTTAAAGTGGAGACTAAAAGCCCAGAAAGCGATGAGAGTCAAAGAAATGGAAAGAGACAGTTAAATACATTACTAACATGAAAGTCAAAGAGAAACAACAATCAATACAAAAGAGTAATCATGAGGAAAGTGGCGCTTAGGGAAATGGTAGACATGCTTGGAGGAAGCCCATAAAAACCACAAGTGGAAAATAAGAAAGATATAAAGTAGATTTAGAGAGAAAGATACAGGAGAAAGTCCAGTTATATATAATGCAGACTTAACTACACACAATTGAATAGTGTAAGGACGTATTCCTTCAAATGGAAATTACATTCTTTTTTTTTAAAGATTTTATTTATTTATTTTAGAGAGGGGAAGGGAGGGAGGAGGAGAGGAAAACATCAGTGCGTGGTTGCCTCTCACATGCTCCCTACTGGGGACCTGGCCCAGAACCCAGGCATGCACCCTGATTGGGAATCGAACTGGTGACCCTTTGATTCACAGGTCAGTGCTCAATCCACTGAGCCAGGGTGGAAATTACATCCTTAAAAATGGAAAATTTGGATAGAAATATACAAAAACAAACTAAACTACTGGGCAGTGCAGTGCATTTGTCATCTACAAATGACAAATCAAATAAGTCACCAAGGAGGGGACAGCGACGCTGTAGGGACTGATGATGGAATGTAAACCGTGACCATAATACGGCCACTTTCAGAAGCCGATGGAACTGGGAGCGGGAGAAGACGGAAAGGCTATGCTTTCTAGTTTTCGAAGGGAAAGAGTCGATATGTCCTGTGGATAGAAACAAACTAGTGACTCCATGCCCTTAATGGTTTCCAGGGTCATGTTTCTTCTTTAGAAAGAGTTTTGGGAATTTATTATCTTTATGGTAGAGAAACATGTATCTAAAGTTCAGCAGTTACACTACATTCTCTCTTCATATGTTTTTTCATTAAAATTCAAGAAAATTGCCCATGTGGCATAAGCCATTTATTCTACATTTTAAACCTTTCTGTCATTTAGTCTGTGTATATGTGCGGACTCTAGAGATATGAAGAATTGTGTTAACAACAGTGGCTTTTGCTTCGTGAATGACCTTTTTGTTTTACTTTCTGTTTTATTCCATTTGGTGTATCTGCTTTATGAAACAAGTCAATGCCTTTACAAAAAAGTACTAATTAATAAAAGTTCATATCTGTTCAATACCCCTCTTTGCAGGCATTTTTAATATAAGCTCTAATGTCAGCAATATCAACATGGACTTGAATATTCCTTATGCATTTTCATGGAATTGCCTGTAGTACCGAAGGCATGCCGTGGCTGTGACAAATACCCGGGCGGTGTTATTTACAGGTGGTGGTGCTGGTGAGGTATGCCCCGCCAAATTTTTGTCGTGGCGGTGGGCATCCAGGGGCAGGGGGCCAATGATTTCGCACTTTTTTTCCTGCTCTGAGATCGATACTCCTAGACATGTGAGTAAGTACATTTTAAAAGTATGGTCTCTGTCGAGGAAAATGTATCAGTAGGTTTTAAATCATTACCCAAACATATGCTGTGAAACCATCCAAGTGCTGTCGTATCTTTATGACATGTCTTTTTTTCCAATGCTGAAAGTTTATTTATTTATTTTAGGTAACAGATCTGGGTTTATGACAGAATAAGTTCTCTCTTTTCGGACTCTTTCTTTCTATTTTCAATTGAGTCAAAGGCACTGAACATGAGATCTACCCTCTTACGTTTTTAAGTGAAGAATACGATGTTGTCGTAGGTAGGATGTTATACAGTGGGTCTCTGGTGTTTTTTTTCTTTATTACTAAAAATGTGTTCGTTACTCACTGAAAATCTTCAAAAAACATTCATCCTCTGAAATAACATTGTTACCTGTTAGGGGACTAAGGGCCCAAACCAGGACAGTCCTGGCTGATTCTGACTTTCCCGCCCAACTTCACCTCCCATTCACTCATGTTGCAGCCTCCGCTGGAAGACACACTCACGGAACACCCACCCTGAGTCGGGCCCTGGGGTAGCTTTTGGGAAAACAAGGAGATGAATCAGACTCACTTCCTGTCCTTGGGATGCCAAAGTCTAGTGGGAAGGGCACACGTGCAGTGAATCGTAATCACAATGTGCTAAATGATAAAGTAAAAATACGAAGAAGGTGCTGTGGGAGGTGGGATAGCAATTAATTCTGCCTGGAGGTGCTGAGAAGAGGACTGGACTAGAAATGAAATAGAAAATTCTACATATTCAGTGCTAAAGGGACAGTAGTTTTAGATCTTTTCTTATAGCTAAGACATTTTATCTACCTTTACCCAGACAGGTAAGTGAGCCGAATGAATGCCAACTTGCGAAGAAGTGAAAAGCCTGCTTCATTCCCCCCGCAGGCCTCCCCGCAGCCCAGGGAAACAGGGGAAGGGGAGGAGAAACAGGAAGGCAAGGAGGTCAGACGCCAGTTCAATGTGACCCCCGTCCGGGGCTGGCCTGCACGTTGGGAGGGCAAGGCAACAAGCAGGATTAGTAGGAATCTCCTGAGACTGTAAAAAAGCAGCAACTTTCAGAATAGTGTGTACATTATTACACCCTTCGTGTTACCAATTTGTGTGCGTGTCTCTGTGTGTCTATGTGTCAGTGCACCAACTATGGGACACACACCACCAACCTGTTAACTGTGTTTTCTGATGGGGAGTGATAGGGTTTGGGACTGGAGCTTGCTGGGGAGAGGTGGGTGAGAAACAGTGGCATTTTAACTTTGTACTCGACAGATTGTTGAATAACGAAAATGCATTCAAGTATTTCACATGTGAACAATACAGACTTTAAAAGTTGAAAATATATGAAAGTACTAGGGAATGTTAATTAAGGGATTAAAGGCCCAGAGGGGCCTGGGATTTCTAGCATTTCTTTATTGCCCTCTCTCCAAAGACTTATTTTTAGCACTCATTATCTCTCCCTGTTTCTTACCATCAAATCCGATGCTTCTTTAAATTATTTTGCTTTTCATTTTTTGTCTCAATTCCTGTACCATTACAGGCTCTTTGAGCCAAGGAACATGATGCTTCTCACATAATTTATTCACCCCCCACTCAGACACCCCACTCCTTCTCACGGCTCACAAAAGCTGTGCACGTGGGAGGCACTCTAAATATTAATTAAATGAAAGATTATGTTTAAAAACTTTCATGTAGAGCAGTCTCTCCATTACCCTCAATTCCCTTCCATTAGTGTATAATTTTATACTTTGAAATCCATTCAGCACCCATTACCTCACTGGATCTCACTAAACAGAAAGGTCCAGACAGGGAAGGTATTTTACTTTTTTTTTTTTTTTCCAGGAGAAGAAAGGGAAGCTAAAGGTCACTTGGCCAAATTAAGTGTCGGAGCCTAGAATGAAGCTGTCTCATGACTCCTCATGTAATAATTATGTCACCGCAGGACACAGGAGCGTAATATTTTACCCAGAGCAGTCTGCTTGACACTTAAAATAGGTTTGAAGGAATTAAGTGCTTTGTCTTCTGAAGGAAGAAAACGTCACGGTATTCAGACATTTGATTGCACTTTTACAACGGCAGAGACTAAACAAATGGCAGCGGGAAATTTATGCGGCAAAAGTCCTTGCCCAGCTCAGGAGCTGAGGAGCAGCAGAAGCTGTACGATCTGTCAGCATCACAGAGGTAGAGCTGTTCTGTCCGCTCCAGGAGGCGCACACCTGGTGTTAGGAGACCACAGCACTGTTCCCCGTCCGTGTACAAGCCACCAGTCCCGACGAGGCGTGGCTCATCTTCCCTGTTCTTCCCAATTTAGCTCTTCATCAGGACGGACACAGGGGGTGGGCATGCTGCTGGGGGAGTCTCCCTCAAGTCCCTGGGGGCACCTCTCTCTCGAGACTCTTGATGTTCCCACTCACTGCAAAGGTTCAACCTCTTCTCTGAAGGGTTTTGATCAGCAGGTCGCCTCTTCTTCCCTTGGGAAGATAGAGCCCCTATGACAGATTACTTTTGGGGCTTGACCGGAACATTCCAGACTTGTTGATGAAGACTACGCTTCTTGGAGAGCTTGAAACAGCAATTAGATAAGATATTAAAGCCAGGTTGGGCGTCATGGGCTTTTAGCATGAATGTCCCCATTTAGGGCCTCTGGTTTTCTCTCTCACGATCTACAGAGTTCGGCTTTGGTGCAGGTAGAGAGAGGGGAACGCACAGCACTGGGTAGGCATCCTGATCAAACATTCACAAAAACCCAGCACATTAACTTACTATCATCACCTCTAAGACTGTGCAGCGTATTATTATGCTAAAAGATTCCTGTCTGTTTTTTTCTGCTTTGAGTTGCTTCAAAGTAAAACTGTTCTCCTGTCATGCCCTGAGGAGTAAATGTGGTGAAAAACATTCCATATTCAATGATTTCCCTTAATCTCAGAGTTAACACCAAAGACACGTTAGTGTGATATTATTGTATCAACATGTTCTTATTTATGGAATCACAGTGGTGGGTAACATTTCAGTTCACACTATTTCATTGTTTTTTAGGGGGTGTACTTCTCTTCAAATATGAACACACTCTGTTGATTTTATTAATCAGATTTAATACTTTGATTTTTAATTTATAACAGAACAGATAGTCAAAGGCCAAAAATAACATGCTATTAAAATTTTTTTTCTGATTTTGAACTTAGAGAACTATGTATGAGCCCCTGGTTCCTCTGGGTTTGGACCAGGACTACCTAGTACTTTTACGGGGCTCGCGCCAACAGGTGCCTGGTACTGAAGCCAGTGAGGAAGGTGGAAACTATTAGATCTATAGATAGTAGACCAGGTATCAGGATCCCTAAGGAGTATGTTGTTGGAGTTTATTTCATTTCTAAAATCTATTGTTAATATATTTTTTCTTTTTTGGAAGTAAAATAAACTCTTTATTTATGTTGCCAGTATCTTTCACTTCATCTGTTTGATAATAAAATTACAATGCTAATTTAAAAAATATATAAATTATTTGGTTTATACACACACGCACACACACACATTTTTTGCCAAGAACCATCTTGCTGAGTCATAGAGGAAAACATTAGCAAGTAAATATTTGGTGAGATGCTACGTAATATAGAGCATTTGTATTAACTTCCATATCATTGAACTGGGGAATGTTAATCCTGCAGGTAGAATTTTTCAGAAAATCGCTGCTCAGCCTTTCTCTAGTTTTCCAGTTTCTGAAAGAGCCTGTTAAGACCCTGCATTTGTGCAGGACCCTTAGTTCCCCCCGTGGCCAGTGAGTGGTGCCCGTGTGGGAGGGTGTTGGCATCACCTGGTCTTCTGATAAAGCATGACATGCTCTAGTGTGAATTCTCACGGAAGGGTGCCTAACTGCAGGGAATCTCCAGAAAATGCCTGATATTTGGTTTGTTTTTCTCATTTTTAATTAAAAATGTTTTTTAAATGACAAGTGACATACATCATGTCAGTTTCAGGTGTGCACCCCCGTGACTGGTGATTTCCACAAAGTCATCACCTCGGCAAGTCTAGTACCCACCTGACAGCATCTATAGTTACAACAATGGCATTGAGTATATTCCCTGGGCTACACTACAGGCCACTGTGACTATTCTGGAACTCCTGATTTGTACTTCTCAATCCCTTTACCTTTTCCCAAAAGATCTGAGGTAGCAACTTAATACCAGACAAAGTAGACTTTAAAACACAGGCTGTAACAAGATACAAAGAAGGACCACCCAGCAAGTCCATTTCTGGGTATTTATTCAAAGAAACGCAAATGCCTGTTTAAGGTCAAAGTTGTTGACCTTAAATAAGATGCTAGGTAAGTCGATATTAGAGGACATGCCGCCAGAATCCATCAGTGAGCATGTGAATGACATGCACTGCTTTTCCTATTACCCCCTCTCTGAAATAAATGGGTCCATTTTCATAAAGATATCCTGGGAGAATAAGAAAACCCAAAAGAAAAGCAGGAAGGATTCCCAGGAACACTGGAGGTGAAGGAAACTAGCTGTCAGCAGGCCTGACTACTTTATGCTGAATGCCAACCTGACATTATTCATCTCAGCCGTAAGGGTCTGCGAATAATAAGGAAATGAGTATAGAGTCAGTAAGAAGATTGGAGTAAGGCTGTTTCTGATATGTTTCTTGCAGGTTAAGATACTAAGCGGTTCCAAGAAGTAGAACATGATTTATTTAGAATGTAACATTTAATAGTATGATTGGTTTTTCTAAGTAAAATTCTTGCTCATTTCCAACTTAATATATTATAATCAGAGGATGCCATATAGAATAAAATGCATGATTCTTATTTTTTAAGTTTGATGAGACGTGCTTTGTGGCATTTTCTGTGGTCCATATTTTCTTAGCTAAACCATAACTTAACATTCAGGAGCACATAAACCTTGATGATGTAAATGAGTGTTGACACTTATATGTTTTTGTGTAGCTGGCCAGGTCCATTTTTATAATAAATTATCCCATTCTGTGTTTCATGGACGTGTGGGTTGTTTCCAGTGTGCAGCTCTCACAAAGGAAGCAGCAGTGAACACTCTTGGACACGTCTTTTGGGACACCCGTGCAAGAGTTTCTCAATGATTATTCTTAGGGTACAAGCCAAGGCTACACACATTTGCAACTTTGCTGGGTAACGTCGAGTCATCTCCCAAAGGGTCTGTACCTAATCACATACCTGTAGCTGGTAAGAGTTGGAACTGTCAGACTTCTGAATTTATTCCATCAGAAGAGCGTGTAATTGGTTTAATTTCCATTTTTTTCCTAACCAACTTATGAGATAAAGCATCTCTTCATAAATTTTCTCTTTTTGAAGTAGCTATTAAAGTCTTTTGCCCATTTTCTATTGGGTTCTGAGACAGTGTATCTTTTGATCCTAGATGTTTTATATATCTCAGATGCCAGTCCATTGTCAATTAAATATGAAAATGTATTCTTCAGATTTGCAGTTTCTTATGTCTCTCTTGATGGTATATTTAGATGAACAGAAATTCTCATTTTTTAACATGGTAAATTTAGCTTTTTGTGATTTTAAGAGTTCCTTCCCTGCCACAAAGTAATAAAAATTTTCACTTATCTTCTAAAAGCTATATAGTTTTGTCACTTACATTTCGTTCCCTAATTTAACTGAAATTATTTCTTGTAGATGGAGTAGAGATCAAATTACTTTTTTCCATATGTATACAAAAATAATCTAGGAGCATTGTCTGAAAAAAACAAAACAAAACAAAACAAAACTCTGTTCTTCTCCTCCTAATCTGCAATGCTACATTTTACAAATCCTTACACAAGCATTGGTTTATTTCTGGACTCTATTCTGCTACATTGGCTTCTTTTCTATTGCTGTAGCAGTAGCACTGTTTTAATTACTACAGCTAATAGAGCAAGGTTCCTTATTGTTCTTTTTTTTGTCCACATCTATGAGTTTTTCTCTTTCTTTCTCCCTCCCTCCCTCTCTCTCTTCCTTTATTCCTTCCTTCCTCCCTTCCTTCCTTCCTTCCTTCCTTCCTTCCTTCCTTCCTTCCTTCCTTCCCTCCCTCCCTCCCTTCTTTCCTTCCCTCCCTCCCTCCCTCCTTGCCTCCCTCTTTCTTTCTTTCTTTCTTTTTTCTCTCTCTCTCTTTCTTTCTTTCTTCTTTCTTTCCTTTCTTTCTTTTTCTTTCTTCTTTTTCTTAATCTGTCTAGCTTCCCTAGTCCCTCTCCCCCGACAGCTGCCAGTCTGCTCTCTAGCTATGAGTTTGTCTCTATTTTGCTTGTTAGTTCATTCAATTCCACATATAAGTGAAATCATGTGGTACTTGTCTTTCTCTGACTGGCTTATCCGAGCTTATTTCATTTAGCATAATGCTCTCCAGGTCCACCCATGCTGTTGCAAAGGACAAGATTTCCTTCCTTTTTATGGCCAAGTAGTATCCCATTGTGTAAACATACCACTGCTTGTTCTTATTTTTAAAGTGCACTTTGGACCTATGATTTTTCCATGCAAATTTCAGAATATGTGTTTCAAGTCTATTAAGACTTCGTTGAATCTGTGGATAAATTTGAGTTTATTTGATATCTTTATTGAATTTTGCAGTCCATTCATATTATGTCTCCCTTAAAGCACTTTTGTCTTTAATGTAAGGAATTACGTCTCCATTTACTAAAGGATTCATCAAAGAATATACGTTAGGAAGTGTGTATATGTGATTCAGTTTCTCTAGTGCATATTTGCTGAGCCTCAGGGAAGAGAGAAGTGTCTACTCTACTGCTCTTAGCCTCTCACTTCACTCACTTAGTAGTTCTTGGACTGGTGGAGTTGGAAACCTTACTAGGTTGTGTTTTACTAGGGGAGATGGCTCTGTCTTGAAGGCCAGTGCCCACACGAGTCCTGGTGTCCCTGGCACATTCTTCTAGTTTCGGGTTAATCAGGTTGCCCTTGTAGTTCTGAGTTTAACCCCATTTCCTTGCGGTTTATTGGATAACCAGATTTTGGGTCCACAGTTCTCTGCTAGCCAGCCCACAGGAACAGGAAGACTCAACTCAGCCTGGGCTGAAGCCCCATTCCCCAAATCAGCTTCTGCCAAGCAATCCTGTATTTTTATGGGGTTTCCAAGAACCTGGGCCAGCCTGTGTTTCCCTCTCGTTCTTCCCCCACTCCCCATCCCACTACTAGTCATGTGAAAACAGAATTCCAGAAAGGAAAAGGAGGGGTAAAATTCAGAAACAAAACCCTTCTTAAATACCCAGTGCCAGATCTCTCACAGGGTGGTTTACACCTTTATGTAATTACTATAACTAATAACATTATCATTTAAAAATAATTTGTTTCATTAAAATACAAATATGGCTTCCTTTCTTTCTATTAAGTGTTAATATTACCAGATGTTTTAGGCCTGCAGGGGAAGGTCGTAGCTGAGTATTATCAAGTGAGCATGCATATGGGGGCTTATGCTTTTTAACAATTGCATGCCTTATGTCTGTTTGCCAAATACTGTTAGCATGAATAAATCAGTGCAAAAGAAGTAGTCATAATAATTATGATATGTATTATTCACCATTATAGAGGTTTTAATGAACAAGTACTCATTACCTCACTTATTTATCACAATTTACATAGGTAAGAAAAGTATTTTTTTGTTTCCATTTTACACTTGAGGGAATTAATTGAAGAGCCTTGGCTAATGGGAGTGTCTAAGATGAAGATGTGTGGCCATTGTCATTTGAAAGTGACATAGACAAAGGCCCAGGAATCTTAGGGTTAGCAAATTGCTAAATGATATTTTAAATACATTTCCTTTTAACCCAAGAAACTGTGCAAAATTAGTAGGAAGCACACAGCTTTGGAGTTAAACACAGCTCAGCCATCTATTAGCTGGGTCACCAAGGACAATGGACTTAACTTCCTCCAGCCTACTTTCTTTACTTAAACGACATGTGGCAGCATCTGACCCTTAGAGTTGTCACAGGACTGTACGAAAGCCACCAACATGGTACCTAGCCCATGGAAGAGTTTCAAAAAGTTGTATCAATTATTTAAATAATTAAACTTTTAAATGTAAAAATAGAGATAAAACAGAAACCAAGCAAGACTGTGTATTCCTATATGTAATCTTAAAAATATATATTCCAAACTTGAATTTGAAATATCTACTCTTTCTGGTTAGGCAAATTTTCATTTCCTTCTGCGCTGAGGGACACCTACTCTGTGATGTCCTTTTGAAAGGGCTAATGGGTGCTTCAGGGCTTGGAGAGAAAAATCATAATCAGTAATGGATGTGGGGAGATTGGTCCAAACTCCGGTCTAGTACTGAAGAACTGGTACCCGACTGCTAAAGTCCCTCAGCTGCACCCTGCTCTGGAAATGCCCTTGGTTGAAGGAGCCACTTCTTCCAAAGCCTTTGGAATAGTATGATGGGTAGCCTGCATCCAACGGCGGTTGATTAGAGAGTAGAAAGACTTGTCTTTCTCACAGCAATGTGGGAGAAGTCTGAAGCACCGCCCCTCCTTCACAGTTCTTTGTGGCATTTGGCTCTGACTCCAGTTCAGACCACATTGCATCCCAGATTTTCCCTCTGCCTCATCTTGCTTCCTTTCCACCCCTTCCACATGCACTGATCCTAAGGGCACTTCTGAAAAAATTTTGTGTATGCCAATCTCTATCTCAGAGTAGCTTCCTGCGGATCCTAACCTACAACATAATTGTAGTCTTGTTATTTGTAGCTTTCTGAGGAAGATGTTTATACACAGTTACCCCTAATAGGTACTGATTGACCAAGTTGGAGGACACAAACTAGTTCTAACTACTTCTCATCAGACACCACATTTTACACAGTACAAGTCCTGTGTTTGACCTTCGCATGGTTGTTTCATTGATAATACATTCACCCCATAGCACTAAAGTTTCAAGATAATAAATTTATGCCACTCAGGTAGTAAAAGTGAATAGTAGGGTGAAGGAACAGAAAGCAGGAAAAATGGAGACATAAAACTCAAGATTGCAGAGAAAACTGGAGTAGTTTTTATGACAAAGTTTCCCTGTCACCATTTTTTCCGGAAGTTAAGTCCTGGGAATGGTGTGTTCTTTTTTCTCTGCACTCCTATCTACCCTTGTCTAGAGCAGTGGGAAATGGTAAAGCATGCTTCCCTGAAGAGATCAAATCCTATCGGCTGTAGTTGTAAAGATTTCTCGTGGCATAACTGTATCTGGGTAGTCAGCTGGGAACAGAGGCATGAAATAGACACAGAAACCCACTACCCCCAGGTCAGGAGACGGACGACTACCTTTGGTTAAGTACAACTTGAACGCCTGAGGGCTACGTACCTCTTCCGAGTCCCGGAGCGTGTCTTCTATAGTGCTCTTCAAAGTGGAGACTATGACATGGTGGCGAATAAAGATGCTCACAGCTGCCGGAAGACCATCCTTTTGTGCTATGAGTTTTTCTCAAAAACTTGAAAAACATCACATTTTGTTCTCTTTTAATTTTGTCACGTGACTCCTTCATAAGGAAAATTGGAAGGATACGACTTTTCCATTTTGCGGAGCTCCCATTTTGTCTCAAAAGACTGGAGCATAGAAACTTTTAGTGGGTAGGCAATGATTGGAAAAATACGGTGGTTTTATGTTATGGAAAAACCCAGTGCTTTTAAGACCAGAGCAAAGAAAACAGGGCCAGATAATGCACCCAGAGCAAAATATACTAAGGTCACCTGCCTTCGGGTTGATGTACAGAAAGGATACACAGGGAGAATGAAGTGTACACAGCACAGGAAGAAAGTTCGTTTATTGAAAGAATAAAAAGTATATGAAAATCCACACAATTTGCTGAAAATTTAGCTTCCTCCTATCAGTTAAATATCTTGCTTTTTCAATATGTCTATAAAGACCTGTTTGTTTCAGCCACACTTAATAACTAAAGAAAAAACTTATGAATGCATTTCATCAACTAAAGTGTGATTTTCATAAAGCCTCTAGGAAAAAATGTATGGGGACAGATATTTGCACAGACACAGCCAAATGACAGACAAACCACTGCGCCCGCACAGGAACCGGCAGCCACTTCGTCACCCGTGATGCATCAGTGAGGAAATCAAGAGGCAGGGTCTTCATAGCAGTTTGTTTATCAAGGGGGAGAATAGTAAATAGTATCAAAATGACTTCTTTTAAAAACATTACATTTTAAACAATATTTTTTAGTCAACCAAGTAAGTAATCAAATAGAAGATGACTGTTGGATCCTTCCACAGAAATGTACATGGAACGGAGCTGTTTGTCAGTTTTTAATTTCATGTCTTAACACCTATTTTTTCTTCATTGTCAAAAAAGGCACTATAGTAAAGGGGAAGAATTTGTCTACATGAATTAATTCATTGTTAAATTTATTGAAAAGGGTGTATCAAATGTTTACTTATATAGCATTTTTTTTTCAAGGCTGAATACTTAAAATCAATTAACTGCAAGGCAAAAATCAAATGATTTCACTGGCTGAAACAGAACGGCTGCCGTGAAAATGATGTCGGAGACTTGAACGAAAGTTAATTGTTGAGAAATGAGTCATTTAAACTTCTTAGTCCATTTGCGTGGAATGAAAATGAGAACATTAACAGCAGAGAACAACAACAGTAATCTTTCTTTACTGAAAAAGACCTTGGTTTAAATTTTTCCCTGACTCAGTAACAGAACCGATGGGAGGGGCAGAGAATTTTCAGTCCAACACCTGACAATCACGGCCCTGGCATTTTCATATTTATTGACATTTTCATTGACAAAACCCCCAAAACATTGTGCTGTGCCACTTCTTCAGTGACTTGCTGGGTGTGTTTGCTTATGACAACTAAGAAAGTTCAGAAGAATGAGAAAGAAGGTTCCCATTATATTGCTTTATTGGGTAAGAATGAAGTCTCAGAAAATGCACCCCTGAGAGAGATGGGAAACTGTATGGAAGATACAAACTCCTGTCAAAGTTGACAAAGTCAATGCATTGAATTATTCATTATCAATGAGATAAATATGGAGGTCCGCTGATTTGCCAACTGGTAAATAGTTAAACAATTTTGCATTCATTCAACAGATATCTATCGGTTGCTTAGCAAGGTGCTAGGCACTGAGGTAAGCACCATCCAGCAGGAAGCAAATGGCCTTTGTCCTCACGACTACCGATGTAAACAGAAATACAAAGTGGACTGCACTGCTCAGTGTTTCCATTTCCTTTATTAGACTATTTTGTTCATTAGCTTCCACATACGGGTGAGATCACATGACACTTGTCTTCCTCTGACTGGCTTATTTCACTCAGCATAATGTTCTCCAGGTCCATCCATGATGTCACAAGAGGTAAGATTTTTTTTCTTTTTTAGAGCCCAGTAGCATCCCACTGTGTAAATGGACCACAGGTTTTTCATCCACTCATCCACTGATGGGCACCGGGGCTGTCACTAGACCTTGGCGATTGTAAATAATACTGCAACGAACATAGAGGTGCATATGTTCTTTGAAATTAGTGTTTCAGGTTTCTTCAGATATATTCCCAGAAGTGGAATCATCAGGTCAAAAGGCAGTTCCATGGTTAATTTTTTGAGGTATCTCCATACCACAGGTGGCAAACACAAGGCCCATGGGTCGAATCCGGCCCTCCACCTTGTTTCTACCCAGCAGCAGTGCCGAGCTCTTGCTTAACTGTTAAGGAGTAGTTTCATTTACACAGTCCTAAAATTGTATTCGGCCCTCTGAAGGCAACTGTGAGACTGATGTGGCCCCCAGTGAAGATGAGTTTGGCACCTCTGCTCTATTCTGTTTTCCACGGTGGCTGCACCAGTCTGCATTCCCACCAACAGGATAGGAGGGTTCCCTTATTTTCCACGTCCTTGCCAACACTTGCTTGTTGGTTTACTGATGAGGGCCATTCTGACAGGCACAAAGTGATCTCTCACTGTGGTTGTAATTTGCATCTCTCTGATGGTTAGTGACGTAGAGCATCTTCCCATGTCTGCTGACCATCTGTACACCAGAAACAAATTCACAGATACAGACAACAGACTGACAGCCATCAGGGGGGAGGAGGGTTGAGGGGCTGGGTGAGAAAAGTGAAAAGAGTAAGCAAAAAATACTAACCCACAGACACAGACAACAGTATAGTGATATTGAGAGGGGAAAAGGGGGTGGGGGGCAAGTGAAGAGGGCAGAGGGGGACTAAATGGGGGATGGGAAGAAACTTTATTTTGGGCGGTGCGCATGCTATGCACTGTGCAGAAGTGGCGTGTTATTGAGGTGTACACTCAAAACCTGGATGATTTTATTAACCAATGTCACCTCAATACATTCAATAAAAGTCCTTAAATAAAACATAAAAAATGAAAAGGAAGTGTGTCTTCAAGGAAATTTTAAGCTTATAGTGTACTGCTTCAGTATACATCCCCAGATTCCTGGCTGCTACAGCCCACATTCATTCCGCTCGGTATTTGCTGAGCTGTTACACTCCGAACTAAGGCGCAGGGAAACACTGCGTCTCTGTTATTTGTTTCTTACGTTCTCTACGGCCTACAACTCAGATACAGTGGTTTCCAGGCACAGGTCTCTTGAGTGTCTAAAGAGATCAAAGTTCCAACCTCTTGTTCAGTTTCTATCCTTGGCCCTTGGGCAAGGGGCACCTCTGCCAGTTTTCCTGAGACCCTAATTAAAGCTCTACATAGTGTCAGTTTTTAGAAGGTCCGTTTTCACTGTCTCGGTTGTCTCTTGTCCTGACGGCCCTCTGGCTCTCACATTCTGGCTGTAGCGTTGCTTGCACTGACCAGGTGCTGAGCTAAGAACTAATGTCAATGGGTCCGATCACTCATATAATTCCCTCATGAAACATTGTTAAGCAGCTGCTTCCTGTGAGTGAACAAAATATACTCCTTGACCTCAGGGGACTTACATTTTAGGAAGAGATTAAAAGGGTCATTCAATCACTTGAAGAGTCATTTAGCATATACGTATAGGTAGCATGATTGTAGGATTTTTAAGAAATATAGAATATATTTCTTCCAGTTGTCAGAAAGTGAGAACTTAAAAAAAAAAAAAGACTGTTCAATTCCTGTGACTCACATAAGATATAATAGTTTCTCCTGTTTCCTTGGACGAGGCAGGAGACACACCAACCTCTTTTTTTCTTAATCCTTTGTTTTCATCAGGACTTCCAGCTTTAACCTGCATCTTTAGTTTTTGAAATGTTGCCTCAACAAAGCAGCTTTCTACATTGCATAGCAGATAATGTCATTGACTGTACCTTTTATTTTTGCTTTTCTGACACCAATGCCTGAAACCATCCATCGTATTAATAGGTATATATAAATTTGTACATATTTCCAAAAAGAAGGCATGTTGTTTACAAATGGGTCTTACCTGGCTGCCTTGGCGATTAGTTGAGGAATTGCTAGAAGGAGAGACATAAGACTTCGCAGTTCCTCACTGCGCTGTATATTTTGAGGCAGTTTGGTAAAGATATGCTCAATTTCTGAAAAAGGTTAGGCACCCACTTCTTCTTGGAAAACAAATCTTCTCTTTTTTTCTCCAAATTATAGAGTGAACAACAGATTAGACTCTGAAGTAATCGCCATTGTCAGGTAGAGAGGTGGGATTAAATATAAGGCCAGGGACTAAAAGCTCTTTGTTGGGCGGGGGTCCTCCCCAGAGGAGCTGTTAGTGCAGCACAGGCAGAGAAACACCCTGCAGGGCTGTCTCCTGGGCTGAGAAAACACCGGCGTCCTGGCGGCGTGGCTGCTGGCTGGAAGGAGCATGTTGCTTCTGCAGGGACGCTCGTGCTAAATCATTGGGATGGAAAAGATCCGTTAGGTTAAAAATATCCCAGCACTCTCATTCCTTTGGTTAATACCATTACATTGCAACGCAATGTTCCATTAGTGTCTAAAATGAATAAGTACGGACGAGAGATTCCAAAAAGGGAAGATCTCCGTGAGAGAGAGATCAGGTGAGGCGTCTTGGGGGAGGTGATGTTTGTCTCAGGCCCAGTAAGGTTGGAGTTTAGGTGGGGACTGGACGCTCCACGGCAGGTTTGAATTCTCCTTGCCCAGCAGAACCACCCCCCTGGGTTGTGCCGAAGCATTTAGAAGGCTGCTTGCACATTAGCCAGTTAAAGAGGGTGGCATACTGTCACAATGACTCAGTACGCCTAAATTGCAAGGACTCCGTCCAATAACATACGATACCAGGGCATGGACATTTCTACAATCGCAAACGTGCAGCGTGGTGCAAGTTGGCATTATAAATTTATATTTCACAGATGCTTCAAGAACTGAAATTCAAAACGTGTTTATTAAAAATGGTAATTAGACTACTATCAGGAGAGAAATTCACTGGAGAAATAAATGATTCTGTTTAATGGAAAATTTTTACATCTGTTACTATTTAAAGTCAACCTGAAATAGAGAGAAGGGAAGGAAACACTTTTTTTTTTTTTGCCTTCCAGTGCAAATTGGATCTGTCAAGTCTATATAACTGAACACTGTCCCTTATGTTAATAATTATAATTGGGAAACAAGTGTTATGTAGTGGTTGTCAAGGGCTGAGGAGAGGGGATATTAGGACTGACTGCCGATAGGTACATGGTTCCTTTTGGGGTGAGGGGAATGTTCTAGAATTAGATAGTGGTGATAGTGCACAACATATGAGTTTGTGTAACGTTGGTAAAATTATTTAAATCTATCAGGGTCTCATCCTTTTGTAATTCATAGGAGGTTGCTGGTGCCCCCACCCCTGTCTAATGGTTATAGTCCTATTCTGGCTTTCTGTTTATTCTACAGTCAATTTTGCTAAGGATCTACTTGAAAATTGTTCTTTTACCATAATTTTCTATTTTATTTGCATAATCCTCCATCGTATTTTCTTTTGATACTTCAAATCTCTATTTACAGTTATCCCCCTTTCAACTTTCCAAAACTTCAAAAACAATTCTTTCTTAAAGACTATTGGTCAATCTCGCCTCTTACATCTTTCAGTATTTTAAAATTATTATTATGCAAGTTTCAGGTGTACTTTGTAATTGGGTATCTCTGTACAGTACAGAGTGATCACCCCCAAAGTGCATGTACTACCCATTACCACACAAGTGGCCCTCCTCCTCCTGTTGGCCCACCTCGGGGTCTGCCACCCCTTTGGTAACCACTGATCAGTTCTCTTGTGTCTGTGAATTTTTGTTTTATATGTTTGTTTGTTTTTTAGATTTCACATATGAGTGAAATCATATTGTATTTGTCTTTCTCTTTCTGATTATTAGTGTAATATCTTTACGTTTCATCCACGTTATTGCAACTGGCAAGATTTCGTTTTTTTAACTGAGGAGCAGTATTCCACTGTGTTTGCGTGTGTGTGTGTGTGTGTGTGTGTGTATGTATCTACATCACATATTCTTCATCCATTTCCCCATCCAGGAACACTGAGGCGACTTTCACATGGTGGCTATAGTGAGTGATTTTCCTTCGAACATAGGGGTCCATCTACCTTTTTAAATTAGTGTTTTTATATTCTTCATTACTTTGGAAGCTTTTTGATTTTGTTGAACTTCTCTATTCTTCCTACTTACAAACATAGTTCCAGCTCTCACCACAGTAATCTTCTTCTCCAAGCTTCCTCTGCTGCTCTGCCCCTGACTTCTTGACTGGAACACTTAGGTCTCTGGTCTGTAGTCCTGATTTATGATTTTTGCATCCGAGCTAGACTTGCTACATGCCATTTTGGAGGCACCTTCAAATTCCAATCTCCAGTGCTTTGTTTTGCAGTTCTAATCCGTATCATTTATTATAATTAATTTGGGGGGCACAGAAGTGTATTTTTAGTATTTTAGTGTGTGTGTTCTATTTTGACTCTTAATTACATTGTGGTGAGAAAAAGAAGTTTATATAAGATATTTCTTTTTGTTTCTAGACATCCTTTGTGATCAAAAGTATTTATTTTCTCTCTGTCCCATGAGGGTGGTCTATATGTTAATAAGATAGAGCTCAATAATTTAATTTTTTCTATTTTTAGCAATCTTATTACTGTTTAGTCTGGTGTTCAGTTTCTGAGGAAGATTGCAGGAAAATCCCTATGTGTTTGTAAATTTGTCAATTCTTTTACTGCTTGTGTTAGTTTTGCCTAATTATATGTTTTCTTCTTTGTGCATATCCCTGTATTTAAGCTACATTCTTTAAAGTATCTAAAGGAAATTAGCATCTTTATCATAGTCTATAATAATGCAAGGGACTAACCATATGGAAACACTAACTTCTCCCCATTATTTTCATGTTATCATTATCAGGCTTGTTAGACCTATCCCCTCCTATTAATACTCATTGTTAATTTGCTTTTGTAGTCTACAATAAGTGGATATATTAACATGCCTACTGATTTCTACATTTACCACTATTTTTTCATTTTACTCTTACCTTTTGGGATTATTTTTCTTCATTCCTTTCTTCTTTCTTCAAAAATATTAATTTGAGGCTATATATATATTGGGTTTGCCAGAAGGTTTGTTTAGTTTTTTTCCCATATGATGGCTCCAGTAGTGCTTAGTTATCTTTAACTTCATTTGAAGTTGAAATGAAATTGTTTCATTTGAGACAATCTTGTTAGATTGTATTATGACAGCTGTCCTATCAGCATGCATTTAAAAAAATTAAAATTGGTGAATTTTTGTGCAGCCATTTTACTATTGAAGATGGAAGATAATACACAACATTTTTGGCATATTATGCTTTATTATTTCAAGAAAGGTAAAAAAGCAATTGAAATGCAAAAAAAATGATTTGTGCAGGGTATGGAGAAGGTGCTGTGACTGATCGAATGTGTCAAAAGTGGTTTGCGAAGTTTCTTGGTCCTGTTGACATTTTGGCCAAATCACTCTTTGTGGTGGGCTGTCTTATGCATTGGAAGATGATTAGCAGCACCCCTGGCCTCTACCCACTAGAGGCCAATAGTGGGAGATAGCCGACATACTCAAATATCCAAATCAATGAAGTTATTGGTGAAAATTAAAAATGTGCCTTTTAATTTATGGAAAAAATCTAAATGGATTTTTTGGCCAACCCCATATATATTCTAATGAGGTTTGTAGTGACAGATAATAAACATTAATGTAATAGTTAAATTATAGTAAATTATAAATATCCTAAAAAATAGAGCAGAGGGCCAGAGAGGAGGGCAGGTTGCATGTTTAGACGCGGGGAATCAGCAACAATTCACTGGGAATAAGACATTTAAGTTGAAAGGTGAGAGAGTGAGCTATGCAAATATTAGAGGGAAAACATTTCAGGCAGAGGGAAATAGCTCATGGGAAGCCTGGGAGATCCAAGCATGTTTGCAGTGTTTGAAAAAAAATCTAAATGAAACAGGGAGGGCAGTGTGGCCGAAACAGGGGGAGGGAGGAAGAGAGAAGGAGATGAAGTCAGAGAAGAAGCAGGAGAGACCCCATAGGGGCGGGAAGACATTACGTAGACTCGGACTTTTGCACTGAGTGAGGTAGGAAGTCACTGTGGAATTCATCTGACCTCATACACCTTTTAATGCTGGGAGGCAAGAGTAGAAGCAAGAAAACTAGCTACAAGACAGCTATGGACTGAATGTGTGTGTCACCCCACATCATACGTTGAAATCCTCATTTCCAAAATGATAGTATTAGGGGGTGGGGGCCTTTGGGTGGTGCCTAAGTCGTGAGGGTGGAGCCTCCATGAAGGGCATCAGTGCATTATAATTGAGAGTCCACAGAGACCCCTAGCCTCCCACCATGTGAGCGGCACACCGACAAGGAGCCAGCTAGAAACTAGGAGGTGGGTACTCACCGGAACCCACCCGTGCTAGCACCTTCCACCTTCCACTTGAACTTCTCAGCCTCCAGAACTGTGATCCTTACATTTCTGCTGTCCCGCGGCTGCCCGCTCTGTGGCCTTTTGTTACAGCAGCCGGAGTGGACTCGGACAAGAACAATTGCCGTGGTCTAAGTGAGGAGCCTGGGCCAGGCTTTAGCTGGGAATATGGTGAGAGTCAGTTTCTGGGTAAATTTTAAAGAAAAAAACCAGGTTTACCTCTGTGTTTATAAGGAAATCTCTATGGCTATAAGAAGGGATCCTGGTGATAACTGGCATGTGATAATTAATTACAGTAATGCAAGTTTTTAGAGGGTGGGTATATTACCAGGCACCTACCAAAATTATACTTCGCATATAAACGATTTTACTAAACTGTTGCATGAACAAACTCAAAGAGCTGAAAATTCAGACTGCACAATTTTTACTGGTTTTAGAATGACAGATTTATTTTATTTGTTACTGTTAACTAGTTAGAAAAGACCGTATGATATGATATAGTAATTAAAGATAATAATAAACATCAAGAAATATTAATATGATGTGATATAGTAATTAAAGAAGATAATAAAAGTCAAGAAATAAAAGTATGAAAATCAGGGCAGGATAAAGAAAATAATGGGGGTAATTTTTAAAAATAAATTATTGTAATTCACTTGTGGGTTTCTTTGTTTCATATTGTTTGTATTTGTTGACCCCACAAGAGATAGAGCTTGTTAAATTAAGAGAGTCTGCTATAATATGCATTACATGAAGAAATGAACGTTTTAAACTTAATTGGTACGTAGATCACACACAGAGCCCCGAATATGGCTAATACTGTGCAGGAGTGTTAAAAATATAGCCCCGGTATCTGGGCATTTAATAAGGGTAATTGCTTTCTTGTGGCAAACAATTTGAAATAGAGAAAATGGGCATCCATCTTTTCAAACATCACCAGGACCCAGTAATTACAATGGGAATATAAACCTGCATTTTATTAGCAGTGCATTTGACTGAATATAATTTCTGAAGAAACATTATGTACAAAGAAACATTATGTCCAGTTCAGGTTGAGGAGGATAAAACATACACGGTAATTAGTTCAGCAGCTTTGGTCTTTATGATGAAGATACACCACCAGCGCAGCGGAGAGCTACAAGAGATCAGAAAGCCCCGTGTTGGGCTGTGCGTGTTTAACAATCGGCTCATGGGGAGAAACCAAACCAAACAAACTCTGGTTTGCAATGTTTGTGGATTTCCCTGGTATACATACTCACACTGTGTCTGGTTTTGGTCTACCAACATGGTGTGGCTGACCATGGAGTTGGGAAGAGACGTGCGCAGGTAGCCCTTGCAGGCACATATGAGTCAGGTCCAGCATGGGCTCACTTCCTAGGCTTATCATCAAGTTGCCATGAAAGTTGGGGTAACCCCTGAGTTCCTTCACTTCTAAAATCAAGAGAATGGACCAGGTGTTGTCTAATGCCCTTTGTAGATGGATCATTCCTTTTAAAGGATGGTGGAATGATGACTTTGCCTTCTAAAATAAAATCAAATGGGTGGAATATCCCCACTTTAAAATTCTACATGCAACTTCTGGTGGAAGAAATGGTACATAATCCAATTTTCTATTAATTGCTTTTTAAATATCCCTGATCTTTAAATAGAGTCACAGATTTGGGAATATCTTGTAGAAGGACAGGCATTAGATCAGTGCAGTGGTTCAAATTAGACAAAATTCCTTTAATTCCAATCATTGTACTACCAATGACAGCAAGCCAAATAGGTGCCTTCTCGATGGTAGAGGATGTGCTTTCTGTCATCTCCTTCATACAAACTAATTCTGCGCCACGCTGTGGCACACCTGTACGATTCCACCCAGTGGTCTGCCTCCTGCTGTTCACGCCTTTGGGTCGTTGCCTGTGGGCTAAATCTGTGACTCACTTCTACTGGATGGAATTCTCGGTAGTTAAACAAGATTTTAGCTCACAGTTCTCTGTTGAAACACAAGTCCTTTGGAGACCATGGTCGCACCAAATACTCTCTTCTCGCATAAATATAATCAAACACAGCATGCTTTTCAAAAGGAGACTACAGTAAAAATAGAATTTTTAATCTTTACGTCACAATTACTTTTTGTCCCCTCTCAGTCACAAGAACTCCCTTTTCACAACTCAGGAACCCATGTTAGATGCCTACCACAAATCCTCCATGCCTTTCTTATTCTCATGTAAGTGTAGGTACACGTCTCATACTCGTAAATACACATAGGCTAACACACTTTGTCACTGATAAACAAAATAGAATTATAGTTTATGTGATTTTCTATGAACTGTGCTGTTTTTACAAAAATGGCTCATGGATGCCACTCAATTCATTCAGGAGCAAGTAGTGGCCCTGGGAGCCAGTTGCCTGTCTTTCCAGGGTAAAATTTTCCAAGTCCTAGAAGGTAGGATCTGCATCCTGCACCTGCCTGAAACTCATGTTGCTCCAAGTCTTGGTCAGCAACACGTGAAGGGGGAAAAAAAACCCTACTTGCTTTGGAGAATAAATTGTATCTTGACTTTCAGGCAGACAACGAGTTTCCAAAAATGAAGAGCTAAGTCTTATCTAGAACCTCCCATACGTTGCGTGCTGGTGCATTTTTTGAAGGCATAAACATTTATAAAATAATAAATCATTTGAAATAAAGGTATTCGCTTAGTGTGTGTGGCCAAAGCAGACGTTGCTCAGCGTCACAAGTTCACTGGGACCTCTAAAGGTATTTTACAGCTGTCACACTAACTAACAATTCTATCTTCAATGTGCTGGCATGGGCCGGGAACAGAATCCCCAAATTTGTTCAGTATGTTTTATTATTCAACTCCATTTCTTTGTAGAATTTGGGATGGTTACGTAAACTTTGAGTTTTTCCCGGAATGCAGAAACTAGGCAGGGGCCCCATCTGAATTCAGCAGTGTGACTTTAGGGCTTCCAGTAAGCAAAGTGTCAACCTGGTGGCCTGTGACAATTTACAAGGACTCATGACTTGGTGACATTGACAGATGAGCCAGTATGATTCTACTGGATGATGACCAAGGGTGAAAGCAACAAGCCAGAGGAAGCGATTATTTTCTAAATAGTGTATGCTTGTACCTTACACAGGGGGTAGAATACAGTATGAGGCCTAGTTGGAAGCTCGGAAAGACCAAAAGAGAATGTCACTGCCATTCTAAATGGCTGCCATCTTGTTGCACGCGGTGACACCTTTCCTGTTCCAAACACATCACTCACTAAACACTCATTCTACATTCCTAGAGGGGTTTGGTTTTGGAGGGTTTACTTGTTTTTCTTTTCTTCCCACCTCTCTTTTTTAGAGTAGATAGTAGCATGCTGTTGATAAAACACATGTGCTCCTGCTGTTTAAATTGTTAGGTTCTGTTCAGAGGAGTGAAATAATGTTCTGCCATTTGCTCCCAGGTACTGGGACTGCTGCTGAAGAGTACAAATGAGTGCTCTACTGTGGGCAGAGAACAGTTCTTTGCAGGGTTTACGGCAGCGAGGAAAGGGGGGAGCTCACCGCTTTCCTTGTGGGGGGTTGGACTGTTTGTTTCCCCTGCTGGGGCTTTCATCCTCAAAAATCCCTCTCTCATCTCCTACCGCATGGACCACTGCACATTCTTTTTATTCTCTTTACAAGAGTTGCTTGCTTTTCTTCCAAAAATACAATGCCAAGCTGGTGTAGTCAAAGACAAAGGAACTCCCAACCTTGCTAGCTCAGACTTAGTCACTGAGGAGAGTTTAATGTGCTTTAATCTGTTATATTCTAACTGGTCAGAGTATTCAAAGCATTTTCTTTTTCATATGGATGAGGTTCACTCACTCTCCCTCTTGTCTTTTTGATTTGCTACATTTTGAGAGCAGGTTCTTCTGGACCCCAAAGCAAATGCACTTAGTGGCATGGGTTTTAATCATTTATTCTCGATGGTTTGATTCTGTACCCTGAAATTATTGGGCCCAGGGATGGATTATCTGTCTGTTCTAAGCAGACTGTGCATGTTCACACATGCCCACCCTCTGGTACATGTTCGCAGTTTATAGTGTAATCTTCTAATATAACATTGTTTCCCATCTGGGGTGAGCTCCCCCACTACCGATACCATTACTAGATTTTTCTTTTGACAGAATATATCCTCCTGTAGGTAACATCTCACTTTGAAGAACCCTATTTTTCTTTATATCCTTATAATAAAAACTTTTTTAAACTCAGTCATCATACCTCTATTAGGTGCTGAGATACTGTAATAATTCTAATAATCCTCAATACTACAGATTCCAATCAAACAAAATCTTTCTTCCAATGAGCTAACCATGTGGGGTATGAAGTCACAGATGTCGACAGACCACTCCTCTCGTGCTGAGTGACATGATGACGCTGTTCTCCATGTCTATAAAAGGCCGATAATTATGTTTTTATTTGCATGGTATACAGGGCTATGGCCTATACAAATCTCATGTCTCTGGAATACTTTAAAGAAAATAGTATACAATACCACCATAACATATTATAAATATTACCTAGAATACAAACTTTGGCCTTGCATTACTAATCAATTTCTCCTATAAGTGATTGGATTAAATTGAATCAAAGATTCAAAGACCAAGGTTAGTCTCCTGAAATGAGTCACAAATATGTATCAGCTCAGACAAAGACTGATCAGAAATGAGTCTCCAGGAGTAGATAGAAAATGTGACCACTTTCACATATTTGGAGGCTTATGGGTTGGGAACAGAGGACTTGATTCTAAATGTACATTCCAAAAATAAATCTTCTTGAAGTGCATGTGTTGGTGCAAATCTCTATGAATATGATGTATTAGTGAGTGAAAGAAATCCTCTTGGAGCATCACTCACAAGGATGCTTTTCCATGTCATCACTGCCCACTCCTTGTCTTTGTTGCTTATTGTACATCGAGATTGCCCTTCTCTGTGGTGTACTTCCCTTCCACATGCTCTTTGTTGAAAGGCCTAGGAAGGAGACTGCAGATGGAGAGATTTGAACTGATATGGAGACTACAATAGAAAAAAAGCCGCAACCCAAGTTTTATTGTAACTCCAAATGCACATTTTAAGCCCTTGTTTAAGAAGAAAGAGTTCAAACTCACCCTTGTCGAGAAGCTTATAGTTAAGGATCACCTATTGTTAGTGTTTCCTAGGTCACCAAACCTCACTGACAGTTACCTGTTGCTGAAAGAGACCCATATCTTTTGATCAGGGTGTGTCCTTACCGGTTCTACCACTTGCACAGGTGAGGCTGCCCGACTTTGTGCTCAGCCGGACACAAAGCCTGGGGACACTGGTGCTGATGTGGGTATTGAAAATCCTCCCTCCCCCTTTTGGCATTTTTCTATTTAAAGAGACAAGGTGGGAGAGACCTAGAGTGTAACAAGAAGAAAATAATTAAGAGGCATTTTCACACATCTTTTCTCCAAAAAGATACTTTGGAAAAAAGTTTCTTTCCCACTCCTACTCCAAAATAATTTCCCTTGGGTGGCCTTTTTGAAGGAAGCTTTTCAGGTTTCCAACACCTGTAGCCTGGTGCTCTGGGTGAATGACTGGGTAGATGGCATCTTGGTCCCTGCCCCCTCAGGGCTGTAAGAACTACCAGACGGTGCTGCTAACGAGTTGCGGCAAATTGTGTCCACTCAGTCTTTGGTCAGTGCAATTCTCCACCATTGCGGTGGGTCCATCTTCAGAAGCGGACTCTCTAATCTTGACAAAAACGCTGTTTCTGTAAGTCCCACCAGGGTTCTGCGTGGGGTTTGGCGCCACAGTCCCACAGAGTAAGAATGTCACCTCGCCTGCGGACCCTCTATTTCCACACACCTCTCTCTTGCACGAGCCCCTTCAAACAAGTGGCTGGCCATGGCAAGAGGTGCGTATTCTGGATTAGCTTAGTGGGGATATATTATTTGTCTCCTTTGCCCAGGCGACACCAGAGATCGTGACAAATCTAAGGTCATGAAACCGCTCATCAGAAGGGCTGATACTGGCAGCTAAGAAGTAGTTATTTTGATATGAAACGGAATTTATGGAAGAGCCCTGTGAGGAGTTGGGGGCAGGTCATATCAAATCATTTTTATTCTGTCCTGAAATTGTATTAATAGCAGTTGGAAATGAGTGTCGACAAAATGAAGAAGATGCACTTTATATCACATCCTTGCGTCTGGGAGAAGCTTCTTTTTATTGTGAGATTATAAAACATGCAAATTCTCAACAAATACATGAATGCTGTTGATTCGGAGATAAAGGAAACAAGAAGAGGATGAGAGAGAAAGATGCTTATACAACAGTTTATAAGCAAAAAAGAAAACAAAACCTGAGAGGAGAAAGAAAGAAAAGGAAAGCAGCACTACCTAGGTAGAAGTCTATCCCTCGGAACTGTAACGTGATTAGTGGGGAAAGAATGGTCCTATGTTTCCTCAGGGCTTCTTCCCACATCGTCTGGGGGGAATGGGGCTGGCCAGGACAAATGACCATCACATTCTGCGTCACGCACCCCAGTGAGACCCTGGGACCTCTGCTAGCAGGGACTAGGGGAGGCTTCAGCACCCTCTGGGAAGAATGGGCCAGGAGTGAGGAATAACAATGAGGGCCAGAAATGCTCATGTATGTCTAAGAGAGTGGCCAGGACCCAGAGCCTGAGGGAGCTCTGAGCCTCCAATACCACCCCAACCGCCTCTGGCTGAGCCTCTCACTGGCTCAGTCTGCCGGAATTCTTAGGAGAGAGGGTCCCCTAGGTGATAGAGTGAGCGTCCTGGGAAGGGAAAGGATGCTGATACAAATTTCTGCTCCCCAGCTTGGCTCTAAAGTGAACAACAAAAGGAGACTTCTAGAATTTTTTAAAAAAAATGTAATATTTTGTCATGTTTTTTGTTATTCCCCTTAAAACAGGCAGATTATAAAAGATAGATCCCAAAAATGTTTCAGCTAAATGTATGGGTTAGTTGCATAATGACTAGTAAGGGAAACTAGGCATGTGTAGAAATTTTTGAAGGTCACTTGATTAAGAGAACCTATAGTGTTGCCTCCCCCAAGCTCCTGGATGCCACAGGCACAAATGCTGGATCGGGCTGCACAGAGCCTTTGATATAAGGAGAATGAGTAGAGGGTTAACAAGACAAAAGACACAAAAAGAAGGAAACTGTTTATTGAGCATCTAGTAGGTGGTGGGCTCTAGTGCAGGGCTGTCTCTGGTACGAGCTCACCTGAGAGAGCCCCTTGCTACCTTTTTAAGGATTTTCAAGCCAGTTGTTAAAAACATCCGTTATTAAAAATTAACTTTTATAGATCTGTACTTAAAATATTAAAACAAAGATAACAAACACTGAAAACTCATCCGTTCCAAATTATGTTTTTACATCTTCATCTGCTCTTGCGGAGGCTATGTATGTCTCTTGTATCGGTATGGGGAGAATCCTGTATGCCAGGGCGATACCACAATCCCAGCTTTCCACTCCGCGCTTCCATGTCGGTGGCTGGGATCAGCCATGGTTGGTAGATTTATTGTTCTGTTGATTGTATAATCTTAAGAAATGTCAATCATGCAGAGTAAAGTAGAAAGTGTGTCTTTACGAACAGGTACATTATTAACAGTATGAAAGTGAGGAACTATTGATTCATCATTGGGAAACTATTCTCCGATGCAGCAAAGATGCCATTCACATCACTTGAGCGTGTGAGGTTCTGACACACAGCTTGGTTGTTGCACTTTCCTCTTAACTCATGAAAGGCAACAGCGATATCACGCGGCACTCACTTCATTTATTAGGTTTACTGATGATGCATTGATTGCCGAATGAGATGGCAGATTGGGATCCAAGGCTGTTTGTCAAATCCCGGTTGAACGGCAGCCTTCATTTGGCTACCAGTCCACGAGTCTGGAAGATACGGGTGCAAGCATTCTGTCAGAATCGACGGGATATGAAGAATTTACAATAATAGGTACTGTATATTTTGCCATTATTTGTTAACAGTGTGCTAGACACCCTTTACGTGATTAACATTCATAATGAACTTAGGTGCGTGTGTACATACATGTATTTTTAGAGAGCCTGTTGTTTGATGTTGGCAGCCTGCCACGGGAAAGTACTGCGACTCTTTGTTATTCTCCCATTTAACTCTCTAAGGGCCTCTTGAAGAAGGCAGTATCTTCTTCTTTTCGGTATGGGACACGAGGCTCAGAGGAATCTGGGGACAGCACCAGTGACACCCAGCTGGCACAGAGTCTAGTTGACATGGGTCTCTGGTATGTTCCGCCCAAGGCTTGAGCTTTCTCACTGATGCCCCTCTGACCCTGACTTGTATTTCCTGGTTAATGACCTCACTTAAGTCACTTGGGCTCTCCTCTGGCCTCAGTATTCTCCTCCATGAAAGGAAACCCACACCATTTATGCATCCTGTCTCATTCTGAGGATCGGATGTGAAAATGACTTGTGAACTTGAGATGCCAGAGCAATGTGTAATTACTTAGTGGCGAGTTGGACATTTGAGATAGCATGCTGCTTGAAGAGCTTTACCGTTGTGAGTCTGACTCAGGCACCGTGAAAAGGAACTTTTCCATAAAATATCTGAAAAATCAGACTGCCAAGTCATTTCTCTTGGAAATACTTCCTATTATAAATTCTAAATATTTTCCTCCTCCGGACTTCTTTGCCACTCTCCAACACCTTTTTGTTTAAGCACAGTGAATATTTTTTCCCCATAATAGACTGATGGCTTCTTAAAGGGTCTGGCAAGTCTGTATGCCCAAGTTTTTATCAGCCTGGAGCATCCCTGGGGGTGGCACGTGACCCGCGGATTCTGGGGAAGCAGCCAAAAGCTGCACACCAATGCATGAGTGAAAAGAAAGAAAAACAAATTTATTTTTTGAACAGCAACCAAGTTGTTTGCATTAGAATATTGTTACTAATAACCTTGGATAATCTAAAGTTATTGGGGAATGTAAGCACATTTTAATACCTTCTGATACCTGGGGTTTAGCCTGCTGTATGGATAGCTATTTTGCCCTGTATCTATCTCCCAGTGCTAAAGGACTGCCAGATGATGACATTTCTATTGCAATTCTGAATGTTTATAGGGCTCGCTTCTGCTAGGTAATTATAATGTCTACCTTGGCATTATGGCTCACTGCATGAGCTAATACTATGCCACGGAATTAATCAAATCTGAATGAAAAGGTCATTAGAAAGTTAAATTGTTTCACTGGTTCCAGATTAGTACCACATAAGCAAGAATTATACTCCATTGTGATATAATAGATCCTGAAATTTAGTCGTTAGTTTTACCTCACTGGGGATACCTAATTACCTAAGCCCATTGACCACAGTTTAGTATTTCATTACTTATACTTTCAACTCTTTGAAAAAAACTTTATATAACGTTCTAGCATGAAGTTTTACTTTACCTCAATTATTATTTCCTGTGCTAACTTAGTAAAACCATAGATGATGTAATAAAATACCAATAGACATTTATTAAACTTGTACTATGTAGGGGATTGAGCATAGGTATAAAGGGAAATTGTTCTTTTCACAGTAAAATAAGTAAATTTCCTAATACATTAACATTGTAGTCACTTTCTCCAGGGAGCTGTCCACTGTCTTTGACTCGAACAGACCAGATTAAGCCTCTGTGCAGAAAAGAATCTTAAGGAATTCTGAGTTCGAGGTGGAGAAATAGTGCAGGGTTGGTTCATTGCTGAATGTCCATTTTCTCTGGCAGGGTGACGTAGTTTGATGATGTAAATCTAACTCAGGATATCACCTCCTGTTACTTAAAATGCTGTATCACACCACAATATTAAGTCTTTAGGGTTTTGGCGAGACCCCAGGCACACCAGCAGCTCCCTGACCTGTATAAGTCATGACCGACAAACTTAAGTTGCACTAACGAACATCCCCAAGATTTTGTTGACAAGCAACAACAAAGATTTGTTCCCTGCTTCTGGCTCACGTCCCTCGTGAGTCAGCTGCTGTCTCTATTCTATGTCTCCTCTGTCAGGGGCTAAGGCTCCACCTGAATGTCCACGGTATGGGGAAGAGCACACCGTGAATTACACACTTACATTTTCCCCAGTTACAATCTTACCCTGGGCCCAAAAGGAAGAGGACGAGGGTATCTGTGCTCAGTGAGAATGGCTATTACTCCTCTCCACTGAGGACTTTAGCAGAGGGAGCAAGAAGCGAGGAGGAGGTCTCGAGAAACTCAGGTGCATCTGTCACTGCTCCGTGGGGTCACCTCCCCTCAGCTGGGATTCCACAACCTTGGAGCGGGACTAAATGACATCGATTAACCTTGTGGGTGAGTGTGTCCCCTTCGTTTCTGTGTAATCTGTAATCCATGTGCAACGTTTCAGTCTTCCTGTTACCACATCGTTGCGTCCTGAAGTTCTCACATAGAATTGATCAAAACACTTTTAAACATTAATTATTTATATAATTATTTTCCTAAGTAAAATGAGGATAAGGTCAGGGATCATAGCTTTTCCACAGCACCCCACTCCTTGGAAGCTCAGAGTAGCCCCAGATTAAATATAGACCGTGTGAACAAATGCAGGATTAAAGAAGTAGAAATTCCAGGTGAACGGAAGGGGGTTGTCAGCTGGAAATAATTAATATCTATTTCCATTTTATTTCTGTTCTGTTCTTCATCATTTCTTCCATATTCTTTGGGCTTAATTTGTTCAGTATCATTATTATTTTTATTTTCTTAAAGAGGGAGCTTATTTCTCTTTTCACTTTTAATTTCCAATAGAAGCATTTAAAGTTACACATTTCCCTCTAATCACTACTTCCTTGCATTCTACAAATTTAGATATGTTGTATTTTCATTAGTATTGAGTTCAAAATATTTTCTAATTTCTGCCATAATTTGTTTCTGGTCTATGTGTTATTTAGAAGTGTTTTTTTGATATGCAAGTGTTTGAGGATTTTTTGGCCATTTTCTTGCAAATAAATATAATTTAGGATCATTATTTGATAATTATAAAGACTTGCCTTCTGGCTGAGCATATGGTATCTTTGTGAATTTTCTCTGTGCACTTGAAATAGATGTGCATTGTTTAGTTGTTATTATGTTCTATAATTTGCGATTAGTGAAATTGACTGATAGTTTTCATATTTCTTATATCTTTACTATTTTTCTCTACTTGTTTTATCAATTAATGAGATAGAGGTATTCACATATCCAAATATGAATACATCTTTCTTTTGTAATTTTAATTTTAGCATTTGTTAGAAAATTATAAAATTATTTATGTTGTGAGTAGCAAAGTGGTTATTTTTTCCTTTTATTTTATAAGGAAGATCTCTCCCTCACTCATCGGCTTTTGTCTTTCTTCAAAGGGTGTCTCTCTGGATGTATTGATGTTTTTTAGTCACTGTGTATCAGCCATTAGAATATGTTTTTGCACATGGAATTTGTTCTAGATTTTACCCATGGCAGTGTCCTCAGGTAGTCCCCGGCCCCCTCTCAGTGCGCCCTGCTTAGCATTTGAACACAGCTCTGATCTCTGATGCGACCAAACGTTTCAGGCTCACCTTTGATTTCCCGGGTCCCAGGTGTGAGGTTGCGTCTCTTAGTTGGAAGTGACATTTAAACACCAGCATCTAAACATTATACATGCTCATTACTTAGGGTGACATTTCTTCTAACTCTTCAACAGAAGAGTTTGGAACTATATATTTTTAAGAAAATCATTAGTTCATGCTGATCCTCTAATTCAAATCTAACAGCACAGGGTTCCCCCTCACACACTTCCATTCCATGATTATATTTTCTTATCTCAGTACATATTAATTTCCATGCAGCTTAAATCAGGTAGAAGGGGTAAATGAAATCATGACTATAAAAGAAATCCCTAAAGCGGGAAGGGAAGAAAGCTAAAAGCATAGCATATATAGAAGACAAATAGCAAAATTTAGACCTATGCCGAATTATATCTGTGCCTATTTTCAATTTAAATAAAGGAACACTGTAATTATAAGGCAGAGATGATCAGAATGGATAGTAAATATATAGTCAAACTATGTGCAATCTACAGGTGCACACGAAATGTACAGAACAAGGCAGGTTGGTATAACAGCATGACAAATTATATGCCATGTTAAGAGTAAGCATAAGAAAGATGATGCTTCTATATTAATATCAGAGAGGGTAGACTTTGATACAAAGAATAATGGTTTATGTAATTAATATTTGGAGAAATCCACCCCCAATAACTTAACAAGGGTTTTTACCCAATGTAGGCTAAATTCATTTAAGGAGCATTTGGCTGTTAAAGAAATATAATTAATTTTAAAAAGATTGAAATCACATAGGACATGTTGGCTTGCCACATTACAATTACATTCAAGATTGATAAATGAGGCATGGATAAGCTCCTAATATTTGAGAGGGAAAAATGACACAGTTCTAAACAACCTATGGGTTAATGTTGATGTCAAAAGAGAAAATAGAAAATGTCCAAAACTTACTGATAAAAATACAATATATCAACATTTATAGATATAGCTAGAAGATACTATGTAGGAAGTTTGTACCTTTAAGTATTTTTAATAAATAATAAAATAGTTAAAATCAATATTCTAAGCAAGCTATGACCTTAACAGAACAAAATATGAAAAAGAAAACAAGTTAATAGAAAAAATTCATATGATAGGAATGAAATAATAAGAAAAATAGTTCAAAGTTGGTTCTTTGAAAATATTAATAAAATTGATGATCTTTATGAAGGCTGATCAAGAAAAAAGACAAAATAAATTACCAATATTAGGAATAAAAGAGGATGTCACTATAGATTCTACATATATTATTATAAAATATAAAAGAAAATGATAAATTTGACAACTTGTGTGAAATGAAAAAATCTTTGAAAATCACACATACTAAAACTAATCCATAAGACATAAAAAAATTCTGAATAGCTAGATATAAAATCTAATAACTTTGTATTTTAAAGCCTCCATACAAATAATGTTGGTTTCACTGGTATATTCTAACAAGCATTTAATGAAGAAACAATACCAGTATTGTACAAGTTCTTTCATAAAACAAAGAAGGAAGGATGATTTCTTTAATTGTTTTATGTACCCAAGACATCAGAGACAGCAAAACCTAACAATGCTGTTACAAGCAATTTAGAGAACAATACACATTATCAGCAAATGCCCAGCATTTGTTAACTAAACATATCAAGTCAATCTGGCATTATAGAACAAAAGGTAACAAAATTATGTCATGATGAACTAAGTTTTATCTCAAGAATTCAAGGTTAGTTTATCTTTCAAAAATAAATCAACCTAAAGGAATGCTACTAAACAACAAAAAGAAAAACTGTTGATATGTACGACAGCATGGGTGAATCATGAATGCATTACGTTAAAAAACCCAACATTACAAGGTTCTCTACTGTATCATTTCATTTATTTGGCATCGTGGAAAAGGCAACAACATAGGAAGCCAGAGAAGATTGGTGGTTGCCAGGAGTTCAGTTGAGGGTAGGTTCTGAATACAAATGGGGTTCGTGAGATCATTCTTCGGGGTATGGCAACGTTTCTGTATCCTGTCTCTGGTTGCGGTTGTAACAATCTACGCACACGTCAAAACTCCATCTAATGGAATATATAAAGGTCTACTAAAACCAGTAATAAAAAGACTAACTGCCCGATTTAAAAATTGACAAAATACTTGAACACCCATTTCACAAAAATTCCTATGAGTATCCAGTAAGCAATGAAAATGCCAATTAAAACCATGCAGATATTTTATTCACAACACAAGAATGGGTGAAATTGAAAGGACTGACAATACTAAATGTTTCCACTTATTTGGAGAGCTAGAGCACCCATACATTGGTGCTGAGGTACAAATGGCTCAACGGTTTGGAACGTTGGCCATTTCTTCTTAAGATATTCAGTGTAATCTACACAATGACTCTGGAACTTTACCCCTAGATATTGACCCGAGAGATAGGAAAGCATGTCTACCGAAGAACTGTACAAGGAAGCTTATAGAAGCTTTATTCATAATAGCCTAAGAATTGAAACAACCAAGTCCACTCATAGGAGAATGGATAAACTTATTGTGGTATATTTGTACAAAGCAATGCTTCTCAGGAATAAGTTTTTGGTTTGTTTTTTAAAGAACAAGCTAATGATTCAGGCCACAACATAAATGGAGTTCAGTATGGAGAAATCATGCAAAAGAATCCAGATACAAAAAAAGCCTAGTGTACTTAATATCATTTTTATGAATTCTAGCAATAAGCAAAACTTGAAATCTATGTGTTAGAAATCAGAACGTGCTTGCTTTTGAGGGAATGTGGTTTTAGGAGAGGATGGAAATTTTCTGGGATGATGAAAATATTCTCCCTTTAAGTGGATTGGTGGTTTTATAGGAATATACATGAGTCAAAAGGTATTAATTTGAACACATAAGAGCAGTGCTTGTTAATTATACTTTAGCATAAAAAAGACTTGGCAGTTTGCAAAAGATACCTTCATGGCCAAAGAGCACATGAAAGATGCTCTACAACCTCTGCCCACATCAGAGACTGCCGTGGTACCTACCAGTTAAGGGACGGTGAGGCGGCAGGGCTATAGCTTCAACCCACAGGTCGGGAAACCACATCCACAAGCCCCATCAAAGCAGTGTCTCCATTGAGATGCGTGAAACCACTGAGGGGCCACCGGAACGCGGGGTCTGGTCATAGCCTGTCCTGACCTTTGTGAGCTGGGGCTGTATCCTCAGCCATAGTTGTGGAGAAAAACAAAATCTGTGTCTCAGTGCCCTTGTTTTCTGGAGCCAAAAGCAGCCAGAAGGCAGCCTTTGACCCATCTTCACTTTCACACTTGCTTACGTACATGTAATTGGTGGGGCTTGAACACGGAGCTCTAGCCAAAAATGGGTACGGAAGATGTTGGCATTTCCTGCCTCTGGAGGGGGAGGGCACCCCAGACAGATGTAGAAATGGACACTTAGTAGCGTCTAATAGGGCGTAGGTACCATTATTATTTACATTTTGCAGATGCCCAGCCTTAGAAATGCTACTTAGTTTGCCATAAAGACTCCAAAATGAACACTAAATGTTAGATTTCTATCCACTAAGCTATATTTAATAAGATACAACCAACTTCTCTTTGCATCTTGCTTACGTTACCTCGACATTGTGGGTAATCTTTGGTTCAAGGTCTATGGTCCAGAGAACAATGGCATTGAAGGTTTTGCTTGAAATATTTGAGAAAACTATCATATGAGGCTTATTTGTTTTTTGACCCAAACATCTTTAGCTACTCATTTTTTAAGTGTAACATCCACCACCGTACAAAGATATAGAGTTTTTATTGGATTTATTGGGGTGGCATTGGTTAATAAAATTATATAGGTTTGGGGTGTACAATTCTACAACACATCCTCTGTATATTGTACTGTGTGTTCACCACCCAAAGTCAAGTCTCCTTCCGTCGCCATTTATTCCCCTTTACTTTTTTCTACCTGCCCACCCGTCTTTCCCTCTGACAGTCACAATCCTGTTGCCTGTGTCTGTGAGGTTTCTATTTTTATTTTTACCAGAGGACATGCTTGCTGATTTTAGAGAGAGGGGAGGGAAGTGAAGGAAGAGGGACAGAAACATTGATATGAAAGAGAAACATTAATTGATTGCCTCTCGTAGGCACCCTAACCAGGGACTGAACCCACAACGTAAGCGTGTGCCCTGACCAGGAGTTAAACCCATGACCTTTCAGTTTAGAGGATGATGCTTCAACCAACTGAGCCACACTAGCCAGGGTGAGGATTTTTTTTTTTTTCATTTTCCCTTCGCCTTCAATTAAAAGGAACATAGTTATATGATTCGACTCAGATGAGCTACAGGGAAATTCACCAATTTAATGGAAACTAAAAAATAATTAGAAAGCCTATCTTTGATGCCAAAACTGTAAGGAATATGTTCTTTAGTTGTATTAGTACCTGCAAAGGCAAAGCTCATTGTTGAGAATGATATTGCAGAACGTGACTACACATTCTGAGTCTGTATGACAAGTTAATAAAGGAGTTCATTCTGGGCCCCTCGAAGTCACATTTTAATTTGCAAATTATTTCAAAATTTATTCTTTTATCTTGGCATGAGACTGCTTCAGCCACTGGAAGGCTATCAGCAGTGCCTCTGAGTGACAGGCTCTGCGCTGGAAGTTAAGGCTGCTCAGGTTTAGTTTGCACTACAAAGCGTTAGTCTGTAGGTGGGAGAAGCCCAGGAGGATCCGGGAGCCCCTTCTGCTGGGTTGGAGATGGTTTCTGGACTCCGCAGTACTTGGATGGTGTTTGTACTCACTGCCAGCTCTGATGGGCCTTTAACGCCTCTGACTCATCCAGCCTCTTCGGAAATTAGAGGAAAGTAAAGGAAGAGCTTCTTTGGTTGTTACTACTGCTCTGTCACCGTCCCCCCGTGCTGACTGGGTTCTAGTGTGGAATGTAAATCCCAGAGAAGTTTGGTTTCCTGTCACTTGTAGAGACCACCTGACTCCAAGACTGAGTTTCTTGCTGGGGCTCTGTTTTGTTTTACGGTTTGATTTTTAGGACCCAGCCCCTCTCTACCATTCATCAGTAGTAATTTTTTCAATCAAAGAAAATTCTTATTGTTTTCTAGGATGAGATTTGGTATTCATCTCAAGCAATTCTTTAGTTCAGGAGCTATTTGCCGAATACCTAAACAGCGGTGGCAAAGAAACTATTGAGAAGGAAATTAGTGCACATACAATATTTATGGCTAGCAAAAGAATTATGAAGTCCATAGAATATAAAGTACAAAATAATATAACTTGAATGAAGTGGCCTGTGAGAGAAGAATGAGGACAAAGAAAGGGGTGTGAGTAGTTATTCATTAGTTTGTAAAATATGTGGGCGGGTGAGCTTTTCTCTGGATATTGTTTCTTCTATTAAGCTCATTGTCTATAAACACGTATATCTACCTAATTCATTTACTGATTTCTGTATAAGCCGACCTTTCCCTTATGTTTCAGGGGTACAGCAGGCTATGGTTAATTAAGCAGAAACTTGTGGAGTGTTTCAGTTTGAGTTTCAACACATTGTGTGTCTTACAGAAAGTCCGATCAATAGCACTATTGCTATTCATGTCACTTGCTCTACGGGGATGTCCTGTGAAGCCACATTTAACCCCCACGAGAGCCTCCGAATCAATGACTTATGTCTGCTGTGACTGTGACTTCCTACCCTAAGCAAGACCTTTCAAAATAGACAGCTGTTGTATAGACCAGGGCTCAAAGCAGACTAGGACTGAAAGTGTGTGACTTCTAATAGATAGCCCGTGTCTCTCTATTACAGCGACTAGCTAGAGTCTAAATAGAAAAGACAGCCTAAACCCAGACTTGAAGAAGAACCTGGAGTCTCATTAAGTCAGATGACTCTTGGTTGAGAATCAAAGATTTGAGGAGAAAGATTAATCCAACAAACTTCAGAATGTCCCTGGCTGAGATTGGCTGTATGCCAGTATTTCTTATTGGGTCTTAGGTTTATGGACAGTGCTTTTACTTCTTTCTCTTGGACTTTGGAACATAAATGCATAAAGAATCCATAGGCTTGGGGTAAACCATATGGATTCAGGGTGCTCACTTGGGTTCTGATAACATAGTATTATATGGATACATCCCAGCCTTAAGAGACTTAATTAGCAGTTCTTAGAGAAATACTTTATTTGATGATTTGTTTGCTTTTTAAAAGACAGGCTTGTAGGAAAAATGGACAGTAGTAGAATGTAAGCAGGTATACAGAAGTGAGCAGTCTTCCTTCCTGCAAATACTTCTGCAAAGAATGACTTACACTGTCGTTCGAAAGGAAGCACACTTGGGCATTCATACAGTCTTGGCCACAATTTAGGCACAGTTTAGGTCTGATGCCATCAAACTTTCCTGTGAAGGGGAAGGTGGAAACTGTTTCAGGCTTTGTGTGCTATGCCATCTTTAGCACAACCCACCGCTGCTCTGTGGAAGCACCCATGGGTGAAACAGGGATGGGGTGGCTGTGTTCTTCTTCTTCTCCTTCTTCATCTCCTCCTCCTCCTCCTTCTTTTTTTTTTTTTTTACATTTTTTATTGTTGTTGAAGTACAGTTTTCTGCCTTTTTTCCTCCCACCCCTCCCCATCCCCCCAGCCCTCCCCATGTTATTGTCCATGTGTCCTTTATAACAGTTCCTGCAAACCCTTCACCCTTTCCCCCTGTAATCAAAAAGCATACGGCACATCCGCTCTACCCCACCTGCTATAGTTTGCTGCCCACTGCTCTAGATCACAAACACAGACTCCAAAAACGTCAGCAGAGTAGTGGCTTGTCTCTGTGCCCTGCCTGGCCTGGTCCTGTCCGGTATCAGCATTGGTATGAAAATAGCAGAGTTCCTAATCTCTGTATTTGCAGCGTCTTTGTGTTTGGATTTTATGTTACCAGCTTATGCCTGTTCTAGAATCCAACAACAATATTCATATTTTGATCATCATTGTTCTTCTCATTGTCATTACCACTTGTGTCAACCTGGGCTTATCAGACGAAGGACTGACTTGTGGAGAGAGCCCCATTGTGCCCTGACACACTGGGGTCAGATGGGTAGACACAGATTTTTGTGCCTTGGGACAGAAGAAAATTGTCTTCTGGTCGGAGCAGCACTTGGAAGAATTTGTCCGATTATTCGGGTGCATTTTCTTTTATTGCTGTTTCCATCCCTCATTTTAAAGGGCCTCCCGGCGGGAAGCCACCTTCTCTTAGGGCAGCATTTACAGAGCTCATTTGGTCATTCAATTTCTTCACGCCCTCAATGCAAAAGGGCCACATTCATATTACTCATTGCTGGCAGAGTTGGCAGTTTAAGTTAAATGATTTCCTGGCACTACAGATTATACTTTTCAGAAACAGTTTTATCGGGAGAAATATGAAGCAAAAGCTGCACTTAAGTCTCTAAGTCACTCAGGCTTCCTTGTAGCTTGTTCATTCATGCACTCTGAGATAGAAACTGGGGGCCCAGGCAAGCAGTGTGTACCTGCCAGTGTTGACCAAAGCAAGATAAACAGGGCGAGATTTCATTCAGCCTGTTCCTGGAAATGTAATTTTTTACTGGCTATGTATTTTCCTAAATACTCCTTACTGAGAAATGCATGTTTCTTTCACTTCTTTTGCTGACTTTATTTTTTTTCTGATAATATAAACTATGTAATTTTTTAAGTAATAGATTTAAGAATTTCAGAGTTGGAAGAGGCTCAAGAAATCTGTCATCCGACGTGTTATCTGACATCAAAACTCTTCTACAATATTTTTGCTAAGTGTCGCTTAGCTTTTGCTTGATTACTTCCTACAATGGAGAACTCATTATATCCCTTGATGGTGCAGGCCATTCTCAGTCAGGTCCATTCTGATGATTCAAATTGTTTTTATTATGTGTTAGTTTAAGTGTTGAATGTGTGTTATAGAGATTTTACAGAGAAAGTTGAGAGATATAATTTGTACAATGGGGATTATATTCAGTGAGATTTTGAATAGTTATGTCTATGTAACTCTGGGGCATTAGTGTAATAAAAGTTTATTTCCTTTATTGTTTCAAAATGATTCACTAAACCTCAAACAATAAACATATTAAACAAAAATGAAAATTAAAGGGGGTAAAGAAAACCATCCAAAAGGAAAATTAAGAATGGATAATAATTTCAACTCGATTAAGGTTTATCATAAAATTTGTGATATTAAATACTTTGTATTTATTTGCTAATTCAACCAGCCAAAGAAAAGCCAAAAGAGATACAAGATCATTTACGGGTAAGGAAGAGCTGATGTTTTCCAAGTTAAGCAAACCACGAGTCTTCATAATGTCTAGGAACTGCAATGTACTGAACAAGTCCTCGGCCGTAACTCCCAGTGCACGTCTCAGAGAAAGCTCGCTGATAACACATGATACAGCTGTCAAAGTGTGGTTTTATAAAACTAGTTCAGTTGTCTCGTCAAAGACAAGAACAACCCCTGCCAGGTAGCCTGGTTTGACCCAAGGATAATTTTTAAATACCAATGGGAAGAGGTAAACTGAACATCCTTCAGTTAATAGTCGGCAAAAATTCTATGATTGAACATTTCATATGAATAGAATAACCAAAAATCCAATGTTACATTTCTTGGCACGAATCAAAAGCACAGCCTTTTGAAGTGGCTAAATTAAAGACCCATCTAAATGCTCTGAGAATCAACTAGGCAACAGGGAGAGTTGGTACCATTTCATCCTAGAAAGGCACCGAATGAAGACTATCGCCCGTGTAGATGATTCTCCATGAATGAGTGTACGCTTGTGCCTTTCTGGTGGGCCTGTGATTTCACTATTTCACCATGTAACCCAGAAATGCTATCTGGAAACTAACCAGTAAACTCTAGACTAGTAGTTCTCAAACTTCAGTATCCTGAGGGGTCACTTGGGAACCTGGTCAAATACACAAAACTCCCACTTCCAGACTCTGATTTCTTAGATCTGTGTGGACCATAGGGATGGATCTGCGTTTGCCCGTGATCTGTGGACACACTTTGCAAAACGTTGCTCTAGGCATGGTAGGTCTCCACCTTGGGGCTCAGAGTGCTGCAGCGGTAGCCAGAGTTATCAGTGGATGATTCTTAACAAATTGTGTTTCACTGAATGTCTCCCCCTTTGGAGGTGGAAGATTGTGTCTCTATTTCATAAAATTTTTATAAAACCACCTTCATTCATTTAAAGCGCAACGTTCGGAGTGAGGTGAAAGAGATTTCCTGGGGTGACACAAAGCTCTCCCCTTCTACCCTGTACCACCGAATAGCTAGGCAACAACTTTCCTTTTACATTGTATTCAAACAGTTCCTTGATGTTTAATAGTATTATTCTTGGAAACTTGTTTATTGGCCCCAGGATGCCCGAGGGAGACCCTGTTATTTATAGCTGGGTGGTTATAAACAGATGGGGAGGCACAAGCAGTGTCAGTAACCACCTAAACGATGGGGTGGAGCAGGAGAGAGGAGAGAATTTCCTTCGGGCAATCACTCGTCTTCCCGTCTGTGCCGGGGAAACGGGTGATCTGGCTACCTGCTTGAGAGGCTCAGGTGAGGCAGCTGCCTGTTCTAGCTCTTCTGCACTCTGGGTATTCGCCTCCTTAAAAACAGACCTGTTAAAAAAACGTCATGCTTACATCCACACTAAGAGCAATGGCAGAGAACGAACTCTTTTACCTGTCTTAAACTCTGGATTAATTTACCTAATCCCTTTCAACATTCCATTTCAGCATTTAACAGTGAAGAGTGTAAATCTCTTTGACTAAAATAGCAAGACCCACACTTGTTCCTCCTGCTATTTGTCTGGCCCCATGTGTTAGATTCTGGGAAAAAGGAAATGAAAAGGACAGACAATTTCCCCGAAGGGTTGACACCTGATACCCTCACATCCTCTCTGAGCTCACCATTGCTTTATCTCACTCTCTATGCACTAAGGTAATTTTTCATTGTGAGATCACTGGGCAAAGAAATCACTTCACCAGCTTACTTTCTATTATCTGGGGTTTAAAAATATTTTGTTTTGGCAAGAGAGCATTGTGTTTCTACTACCAGTGAACAGAGGTAGTAGAAGAAATCCGATTTTTAAAGGAAAATATCAGGAGGGAAAAGAGGGGAGACAGTAGCAATGCGGTGGCTAGCGTTTTCTTTCCACTTGGGGAAAACGTGTTCACCGGGGTTTTGTGCTGCTTATGTTGATGTTCTGTGGATTCTTTCAAAGCGAGTGAGATGCTGGCAGGTATGTCCAGAGATAAGAAATTCTGAGAATATTGACTGAGGGATTTCTTTCGTTAGTTGAAGGAAAGAATTAGCCCTTCCCTGCTTGACGGAAGGCCCTCAAATGAAAGCCCCTGGGATGAGTTTAGATGCAAACACGGTTACAGTTTCTTCAGAAAAGCCAAGTTTAAGAAACATCGCACAATCAAGAAGAGATTTGATGAGTTAAAAAGGGTGTTCTGTATTCTAGCTGGGTGGCAGGAAGTGAAGTTAGGGCAAGGGGTAACTAATAAATTATTTTAACAGGTTACATTGGTGAGAAAAATATATACCCTCAGAGTATTTAGAGCTTTTTCTGATTTATATATCATCTACTTCCATATTTTTCCATGATTGTATGGTGTGTATTTGTTTCTGCTTATTAAATTGTTTTAACAACAGGCAACCAAACATGCGGAACTGAGTTCAGAAACCTGACGTATATAAGTCTTTGCCTGTATTAATTGCCTCTCGGCTATTAGAACAAAGGAGTATAGGAGGAGACTACAGCTTTAACTCACTAACCGGTGCAGCAGGAAAGAGCCTTCTGCAGGTTGGTTGTAAGGCTCCAGTACAGAAATGCAGGCGGGGCGCGGCCTCTGCAGCTGGCCCTCATCATGCCGGCCCGCACAAGGTGCCCTTCCCCAGACTCTGATTTCTCTATGGTTCTCACCGGCTTTTCTTGGACAGATTCTTCCCCACACAGGCTTTGTCTTTACTCAGTGGTCACTGCGAGCCCTTCCTCAAAGCCTCTGCCGCCCTGCAGGGACACGTCCCGGAGTCCCGTTGCCTGTCTCGATTGTCCCTTTCCTCCCATGTGGCTTTTTGCTGTCTGTGGGGTTCCACAGGAAACGCACCCCAAACACAGGCAGAGGTAGCCTCTCCCTTTGCCACCTGCAAGTACATGAGAGATGAGCGTCTAACCAGCCCACTAACTAGATCAGAACCTGCTAGTCTGTCCTCTGCTCCCAGCCAGCCATGGAAATCAGGCCTCTTTCCTGTCCGCGAGTGGTGTGAAAAGATAAACTGGAACATATTCAAACATTTTTAGACTCTCTTTGAGCAAAAACAGATTGGAAGGGGTCGGGGTCAACCAGGGAGTGGTTGGAAGGTCTCCAAGGACAAAAGCCAGGGAGAGGCATGTGGAGAAAGTGCGGGAGCGGAGACGGGCGCCGGGCGCCGGAGTGGGAGCCCCGGAAGCCTGGCTTGTGATTAACCACTCGGTTCCGTCCGCAGGTGGGCAGGTTGTCAGCCTCGGAGTTCCTACGTGTAACGCGCTTCCAGGCTCAGGAGCTGCGGGTCTGGCCGCCCCGGGGTGAGCCAGGGCCTCCGTCTAACGGTGGCCTGGTGCAAGCAGTTCACCTCGGACTACACCTGCTCCCCTGCGGAGGGAACTGATGTGACAGATGAGGGGAAGGGTGGAACATGCTTTCTGAACCATGAAGTGCCGTTCAGCGTGGGGGCTTCGTATCCTTCCCTGTCTCCCCCGTCTGCTCCTGGGCCCTGGGCATGCCACCTGTGCGACGGCGCTGGCCTGACTCTCAGAAAGCCTCCCGTGGTTAAATGTCCTGATGTCACCATCTTGAACTACTTCTTTTTATCTTGTAACTTGTCTTTGGTAAGTGAAGGCCCGTGGGAAAATGGAGTGCAGCTGGAGATAAGCGTACGCGCATGCCCGCAGCCCCTCGCAGCCTCGCCTGTGTAGCGTTGGGGTGGCCAAAAATTTGGTTTGGTGTTTTCCATCTGACGGCTCCAGGAGGCTTAGTTGTCTTTAACTTCATTGGAAACAATTTTGTTACATTGTATTGTGACAGCTGTCATATCAGCGTTCATTAAAAAAAAAAATCAACATTGGTGAATTTCTGTACATTTTAATATTGAAGATGAAACAACATACATAACTTTTTGGCATATTATGCTTTATTATTCAAGAAAGGTAAAAATGCCACTGAAATGCAAAAAACAGATTTGCACAGTGTATGGAGAAGGTGCTGTGACTGATTGAACGTGTCAAAAGTGGTTTGCGACGTTTCCCGTACTCTTGACATTTTGGCCATGTAATTCTTTGCTGTGGGGCTGTCTTATGCATTGGGAGGGGTTTAGCCGCACTCCTGGCCTCTACCCACTAGAAGCCAATAGCAAGAGATAGCCAACATATTCAAATATCCAAATCAATGAAGTTATTGATGAAAATGAAAAATATGTCTTCTATTTTATGGAAAAAACTAAGTGGGCTTTTTGGTCAACCCAGTATGTAGCAGCAGAATTCCATAATCCTGACAACTAAGCAGTCCCACCTCCGGAGCGAAGGCATTGAGATCCTGACCCAGTAGGGTGGGGTAAGGTGGGGGTCCTGACCACCTGGAGGCCACACCTCCCTGAGGAACCAAGACTTCTTTCTCAGGCAGAAGGAAGGCAGTGACGACATTTAAAAAACATGAACACCCAGGATACGCTCCTCACATCCTTTCTTAACTTGTTAGTTCCTTACATTAGCCAGCCACTTTCACTGAAAATAACACAATGGGAAAATAAGGCTTCCAGTGCCTTTTCCTTTCAGTCTGTCCTTGCTTACACTTCAGTCCGTCTGAGATTGTGTTGGTAGAGTGTGTGCAAATCGAGAGTGAAAGATGGTGTCGATGGGAAAGAAGGCACAAATGAAAATAAGGAAAAAAATGATGGTGTTGGTTGTACAACAATGTGAACATACTGAGTACCCCTGCACTTCACCCTCAAAAACGGTTAAATGATAAATTTTACATTATGCTTTTTTAGCATAATTAGATTAGAAATTATTTTTTAAAAGAAGTCAGATAAAATCAGCTGAGTTCGTCTTGTGGGCCGTTTCTGCCGTACGGGTGAGAATGAGAGGCAGGTGTGCATGAAAGCTAAGGCATGTGAATTCCATAACTTAGTGATGCTGCGTGTGAGCTAACTCGTCTCCTGTTTTCACGTAAATGGACATTACCTGACAAAGCGTGAAAGGTAAAAATCCATGTGATTTAAGGTTTTAATAAAAAAGTAGAATTATGTTAAATAGTAAATAAATACCATGACAGGTCTAGAGAGAGACTGCGGGGGGAAAAATGTGCATATTCTTTACTGCTTTTAAAAGCACTGTTTTTTCCTGCTTTTTAAACACAAGGCCCCCCCTGGGCCTTGCAAATGCTGTAACCTGCCCTAATCACCTGTACTGTGTTTACACTAATGAGGGACGATGTGGGAACGTGAAGGGTGCGGGCGACCCCACTGTAGAGCTCTGTGAGCACCAGGTGCCCGTGGAATGCTCAAAATGGAGACGTGCACTTTTAATTGGAGGCTTTTGCCCACGCTGTGTTGTTAACAAGCTTATTCTGTGGGTTCTCCGGTGTTCCTGTTTCTTTGATTCATTTCTTGATATTTGTGCTGTTTGAGAGACGTATTCAGTGTCATTAACCAGTGACGGCATTTAACATTGACAAGCTAATGAAGCAGGAAGGGTTTTAATTGTTCATAACCCTCTTTTATTCACTTTTACTAATTGCTTTGTGGGTTTTCCGTATAGCTCCTTTAAGTTAAAAGGATTCTCCAAAAGAAAGGAAGAAAGAAACACTTTTGAGTTCTCACAGGCCTTTTCAAGTTGTTCGTACCCATTCCACAGCAATGAAAAGAAAAAAGGGATGCTTCCTGTGGCTCTGAAGGCCGCTTAGCTCAGCGCTAAGTGCGTGAGCGTTGCTCGGCCTCCCTGTTAATAATCACTCTTTACATCAGTAGTTCCTTATTATCACTTCTCTCACAGAGCTCAAGCCTTCACGTCTACCACGTGCTCCTGTCCTCACGTCCTTGATTACTGACGGGAAGAAGAAAGGGACACTTCCTAAGATCCTGTCTTCACTGTATTTCTCTTATTTATTTCACTCCTCCTCGCCTCCCTTCTTGTACCTGTATCACCACCTCAAGTGCTTGTCATCTTCAAAGCAGGTGTGAGGCCCGTGTCACAGCCGCAGGGAGTCAGGCAGATGCTGAGCCTCAGAGTCCTGCTGTTCTTTTACAAGTGAAAGGGTCAGAAAAATCCACCCTGTTGTCCACCTGGCAGGTCATTCTCCACTTCAGCTGTTATTTTTATTTTTAAGGGATATAAAATATGCTGCCTTTCATATTAACAAAGACCCTATTGTCCTCTATCAGTAGAGCCTGCACTTTGAATTATATTTCCAGCAGGAGCATCTATGTTCCCTTTCAAGATCCTCCCTGGGACCCACAGCCCGCTGGGAGGGGAGGGTCCGTTTATTGGCGTGATAAGTGCAGTCCACTAAAATACTTGACCTTGATACCCGCACACGGAATGGACACTTTCCTGGGATGGGGCAGCTCCACTCTGTAGCATCTGAACAGTGACACCCATGTTTTCCTCTTGGTTCCCAGATCAGCATTTCCTGTTCTTCATTGTTGTCTCTGCGGCTGTGTGTCTTTTCCAGCTGCTCCTTTCCTCCGCCCCTTCCTCTTAAGTGCCAGTGTTCTCTCCAACACTGGGTGTGCAGCCCTATTTTTCTTTTACTCATAATATTCTCACTTTGTGACCTTATTCAAACCGGGGGCTTCGACTGCTTTCTCTACCCGGTGACCTGTCTCCTACCTAGACCTCTTGGGCTGTTTCTATACATTCACTGAATCTGTTAGGGTAGCATTGTATCTAACAAAATCTGACAAACAGCTGCAAAAAAACTAGGGCATACTTTTTTCACATACCGAATAATAAGCAGAGATCCATGCTTGAGCAGAAGGCCTTTTAGTTATCAATGATCCAACCTTGATCTGCCTTTATGCTTCAGCAATGTTGGCGTATTGCTTCCGTCCTCACATGTGTTGCTTCTGTCCTCATGCGTGTTGCTTTCTAGTCGCGCAGCGGCTGCTGCAGCTCCTGGCCTCATATCTGTGTTATTCTCTTGTGTAAGGGAATCTGGTGGGCTTTCTAAAAATTGTAGCACTTTAACAGGTTCTGAGGGAACCACTTCGGTCTTCCAGGAAAGGATGACAACAATGAGTGAGCAATGAGCCATCAGCATCAACAAAACTGTTGGTTCCTGCACCTTAAATCTTATGAAAAGCAATGTGGGGGCTCTATAGACATTCCTGGAGGGAAATTCTGAGTCCCAAGTACATTCGGGAAGCTCTTTAGAACTAAAATACGAGGGGGAACCCCCAAAACCCAGAATTATCTTCTGGAATGGGGGACCCTTTGTAGTCCAGGCTTTCCCCATTAGGTGTGTGTTCTAGGAACCCATATGTATCAGTGGACCAGCTGGTGTTGTTGTGAGAGGCTGCATTTGGCTTCAGTGAGTTTTTTTTTTGAAGACTCTCAACACATGTGTCCATTTCATGGTGGGTGATTTACGAGCACACCTGCCCATACCATGCTACGTGTTCAATAGTTTTTGACCAAAAATGGCATGACCCCCGTGTCCCACTCTCCCTATTCACCTGGTCTCGCCCTGAGTGACTTTTTTGTTTGTTTCCCTGAATTAAAAAAAAAAAAGTCCTGAAAGGGAAATGTTTTGCCCATGTGGCAGAGGTAAAACAAAAAACAGCAGAAGCAGTAAAACATATCAAAATCAATGAATCAAAAACTGTTTTAAACCATGGAAAAAATCTTAGTAGGTGTATTGCATCAAATGGAGAGTATTTTGAAGGTGACTGAAGTTTAAACATGTAAGAATAAATACACATTTTTTAATAAATAAATTCCAGGTTTTGGGGTCCTTCCTCGTGCCTGTGAGCCTGTACTGGACTTGTAGATGGAAATTAGAGACGCACCCGATTAACCCTGTCTTCCTCGGTGAGTGCCAGAGTGGGCACATGTAACCATAGCAGGCTGCTGCAAAGTGGATGGATGTCAGGATGGGGCCAAAGGAGAGAGAAAAACACTGAGCACTGCATTTCCAAAACAATATGGGTGCCAATAGTCATGTGTAAGCTCCATCCAAATGTCTGGCTGGCCTGGACCACACATGAGACAGACGAACTGATGTTAAAAGCAGAAGAACGTATCGAGAGTGAAGTTGCCATGCGCTGCGGGTGAAACGCTTCGAATATGACCGAGTTAACTGCCTGCATTTTCTGCTAAAACAAAAACACCAACTTCTTCAGAACAACATAACAAAATCTAGACACTGTACCATGCAAATTTCATGATGCTGAGGATAAAATCTGTTTTTACTTGAAATGTAAAGAACCAGGGAAATGTGACCATTTTCAGGGGAAAAAATAATCAGCTGAGGCAAACCCTTGGGTAATCCATATTTTTGATTGTTCAGACAAGAACTTTAAAGTAGCTGTTGTAAGTATACTTGATTAATTAGTGACAAAAAAGCATAGACAATTTCAGTTGATGAATAGAAAATATAAAAAGGCAGGAAAGGAATTCTAGGCCTGAAAAATATCTGAAAAAATTATTGCCTGGGGTTAAAAGTACAATAAATATGACAGAGAATGTATAAGTGGATTTGGGGGAAAAAAGCAATCGAAAGAAAATGTATTAAAAAATAAAAGTTTCACACACTTATGGAAAAATGTCAACAGGTTTACAATATAGCCAATCAGAATGCAGCATGAAAGGAGAAAGAATGGATTTCAAAATATATTTAAAGAAATAAATAATGGCCAAATCTTCCCAAAGTTCTTGAATAAACATGGTATCCCTAGGGGCCCAATAGGTAGGCTGCTGACAAGGGTGCTGCTAAACACTCCTGTTAAATGCTGATAAATAATAGAAAACAGTGGGAATAGATTACCAGGAATAGAACTGGAGGTGTGTTCACCAATAAAAAGCCACCAGCCTTTCCCCAGGCACTGGAGACAGTTTTCAGACCCAGAATTCATTGACTAAGGAGGCGGCAGTGTCCACAGGAGGATGGGCCCTGTAACACCATGTATATACTGTGGTGATGTATACTGTGTGCACCGTGGTGTATACTATGTATAGTGTATGCTGTCATGGCACCTCCAGTCCTTCCCGAAAGGACTATGGCTGTTTACTAGGGGGAATGCATTCGGGGGGTAAGAGGAACCCCAGACATTCTGAGGATCATTAGACACAGGATTTCAGGTGACGTTACGAAGGGGCTTAAAGAGATTTGGGAAGGTGGTAGAAATAATTCTCATCCTAATGAAGGTGGTATTTACACAGCTTTTATGTGTGTCAAAACTCATGGAGTTGTATACTTCCAGTGGGTGCCCTTGTTTGTATATATAAATTATACCTCAACATTGACTTGTAAAAAATCTACAGTGATTTCCAATATCTTTAGGATGGAAGCCGGATTTTCTGGTCAGCCTAAAAATTCTCTCTTAGCTCAGCCCCCCTCCCCCCTCCATTGCTCTTGTCTGGGCAGCTGGCGCTCCTCCCTTACTTATACTTGCCAGGTGCTGCTGTCTGGAGCCCCATCCCTCCATCTCCACCTGGACAAATGTCACTCCTTCTGGGAGAACTAGCTCCTGCACAGTCGCCTCCTGAGTGCGGTGCATGGGCTCACCTCTCACGGAGCAGCAGGCTGTGTGGGGACCGTGGCCTTTCTTCTTGGTTGTGTCACCAGACTTGAAATTCCATAGAGACAGGGACCACACTGTGGTCACCTTCGTCTCTTCAGCGCCCGACACAGTGTGGATATTCAGGGGTGTGCTACATCTTTGCCGGGGAGGTTCTGCCATGCGAAGACCACCGTTTCGGCACTCTGTTATTGTGTGCACGTTGAAGGAAAGGGGACAAGACAAGAAACCTCTGGAGGGAGAGGGTATAGGTGACTATTATGGGAAGGAAGGGGGTTGCTTTGTGAAGTCTGCCCCATCCTCCTGCATGCTCTCTTCTTGTTCCCCAGAGTACCCTGTTGGCAGAAACGCCCAGTAGGCAGAACCTGATGCTGGCCCCCTTCTCAGAGGCTCTGCTCTGTCCCACAGTGGCTGCTCTCTCTTGGGTGGCTTCTGGCTCTTCAGAGTCCCCTCTCCTTGTGCTGAATAGGGCTCCACACCCCCACTCCCCTCCCCAGGCAGTCCTCTCATGTCTCCTGGGTCTCGGCCAGCACATGAGGCAAGCACATCCACTCTGGTGTAAAACCTCACGCTGTCTTCATCCAGGTTGCTTAATGAAAATAGGGTAGGGTTTCAGGCCTGACCCAGGGTAAGAGTGGTGCCCGAGGAGGCTGCGAGTTGACATGCTGGGAGCCCGCTGTCGATACCGTTGTTATGAAACCACAGTGGCATAAGCATCTTTGGGGCAGCCAAGGCCTTTTGGTCACTGGGTGTGACAAGCTCCAGGTTTCACCCAGCAGAGACAGTGGTCATAGAAGGCAGAGGTGCTAGGAGGGCATCTTTCTCGTGCTTCTCGCCCTTGAACTGAAGTGGTCTCTCTTCTTTTTCTTGCCACATATGTGATTTGTTTCTTTTTCTGTTTCCAAACTTTTGTAGTACTTACCTTTTCCCTCTCTTGTCACACTTCTCTGTCTTTGCCTCTTTCCCGTTCCCTCTCTCGTCCTCTCCCACGAGGGCGTCCTAAGGCGGAGCTGGGGAAGATTTAGATGTAAGCCACTTTCCTGTGTGCGGCTCATTTCTCGTAGCATTTCGTGAAGGGCGAGAAGAAACAACCACTGTTGTGGCTGTGCCGGAGGCTGACAATGGGAACGGTTGCTAACAATGACCACGATACTACGAACCTTGGCATCATCTACCTTCTCGAAGGGCTGATGTGGATATTATAGTCCATTAGTTTATAAAGTACTCCACTGAGGGAGTGCTCTCTGTAAAATGTAGCCATTGTTCCTAGCATTTGGGTAAAGCACTCTTTTTTTTTTTTTTAAATATATTTATTGATTATGCTATTACAGTTGTCCCATTTACCCCCCTCACTCCACTCCATCCTGCCCACCCCCCTCCCTTCCACATTCCCCCCCCCATAGTTCATGTCCATGGGTCATACTTGTAAGTTCTTTGGCTTCTACATTTCCTACACTATTTTTACCCTCCCCCTGTCTATTTTCCACCTATCATCTATGCTACTTATTCTCTGTACCTTTCCCCGCCTCTCCCCCTCCCCCTCCCTTATTGACAACCCTCATGTTCTAGTTGTTTGCCTAGTTTGCTCTCATTTTTGTTTTATGTGTGGTCGTTAATAACTGTGAGTTTGCTGTCATTTTTACTGTTCCTATTTTTGATCTTCTTTTTCTTAGGTAACTCCCTTTAACATTTCATATAATAAGGGCTTGGTGATGATGAGCTTCTTTAACTTGACCTTATCTGAGAAGCACTTTATCTTCCCTTCCATTCTAAATGATAGCTTTGCTGGATACAGTAATCTTGGATGTAGGTCCTTGCGTTTAATCTTGGGTAATGTAATTATGATGTGCCTTGTTGTGTTCCTCCTTGGGTCCAGCTTCTTTGGGACTCTCTGAGCTTCCTGGACTTCCCGGAAGTCTATTTCCTTTGCCAGATGGGGGAAGTTCTCCATTATTTGTTCAAATAAGTTTTCAATTTTTTGTTCTTCCTCTTCTCCTTCTGGCATCCCTATAATTCGGATGTTGGAACGTTTCAAGGTGTCCTGGAGGTTCCTAAGCCTCTCCTCATTTTTCCAAGTTCTTGTTTCTTCATTCTTTTCTGGCTGGATGTTTGTTTCTTCCTTCTGGTCCATACCATTGATTTGAGTCCCAGTTTCCTTCTCATCACTATTGGTTCCCTGTACATTTTCCTTTGTTTCTCTTAGCATAGGCTTCATTTTTTCATCTGTTTTTCGAACAGATTCAACCAAGTCTGTGAGCATATTGATAACCAGTGCTTTGAACTGTGCATCCGATAGGTTGGCTATCTCTTCGTCGCTTAGTTGTATTTTTTCTGGAGCTTTGAAGTGTTCTGTCATTTGGGCCATTTTTTTTTTGTTTGTCTTGGTGCGTCTGTTACTTTAAGGGGCGGAGCCTTAGGTGTTCACGGGGCGGGGTAATGCTAGTCGCTGTGCTTTGATGCTGTACGTGGGGGAGGGGCCGAGTAGGAGCAATGGCGCCCGCCTCACTCTCCTCCGGATTTCAGTCTTCCACTCTGATACCCACAATCAAACTGGGCCACTCTGGTGCTGGTTCCCGAGTAAGTGGGCCTGTGCACACTCTAGGCCCCTGTGGGTCTCTCCAACAACCTCTCCTGTGAGGCTGGGAGTCTCTCCCGCTGCCACCCCAACCCCCAGGGGCGCTTTCAATCAGAGGTTTGAGGCTTTATTTCCCCGAACTGGAGCCCTGGGTTGCGCAGCGGTCTGCTTCTCTGCCCGCCGTTCGTCCGGTTTATCTGTGGGTGAATGTGGTGCCGCAGGGTGCTACCTGCCACTCTGCCTGCCCCACTCTCCGCCACTCTGAGTCCGGCCCTCTGGGTTTATCTGTGCAAATGTGGGGCCGCAGGGTCTGCTAGTGCTCGGACTGCCTGCGCCATTTGTCCCACACTCCGCCAGTCTCAGTCCCGCCACAGCCACGCGAGTCCTCTCCACCCCGGTGCCCGTCTCCGCCCCTCCTACCAGTCTGGATGAATGATTATTTTCTGTTTCCTTGGTGTCAGTCCCCCTTGCTGTTCGATTCTCTGTCAGTTCTGGTTGTGCGAGGAGGCGCAGTGTGCCTACCTACGCCTCCATCTTGGTTCCGATCGGTAAAGCACTCTTTGGAACAGTGATGTGTGCTGTTCACATTTTTCGTTTGTTTGTTTGTTTGGAGAATATAATCCAGATGAATTGATTCTAGAATATCACTGTGCGAAAATCATACCAATGGCTCGATTTTCTCCCTTTAAAAAAATAGTGTCGGATGAAATGTGCAAAGCCTTTCGTTTCCAGGGTTGTTTGAGTTTCTCTTAAACAGCTCAGTTCTCTATATTGTAAGTGCACACGCGGATGTGATGTGGTGTTTCTGCAGTCCTCAGGGCAGGGCCGTGTGCCAACCCATCACTCCCACTTGGGACATGGGAAGGTCCCTGGAGCTTCATTTTCATGGCAGACTTGGATGATGCCCTTGCATCACAGACATTTAGAATCTCCTCAGCTACCAACACCATAGCCTCCTTTAGCAGTCAAGGTAAAATATGCAACAGAAATGGCCTCACCCATGCGGCACGTTTCTCAGGATGTTTAGAGCTGTGAAAGGATGCTCCGTGGACGATTTCTGTTTTCTTGTAAATACAATGCGACTCTGTTACAGATTCACAGAGAGAAAAGAGGACCGCGTCTCCCGCTCATGTTCAGAAGTGCACAAGCTTTGTCTGCAGGAGTGAAATCGTTTCTAAATTAAGCCAAAGATGAAAATATGGCACCAAAGTAAAAGCACTTATCTTTTAGTTAAAAGGGCAGAAACCGAAAAATCCCTCTGCATAGGGGAAACAGTGAGAAAGGAATAAGGCTTTACCTGAACCATGAATTGCTCAGCTAATCGGAGGATGAAAGCGAGGATTCATTTCAAGGGAGTGGAGAGCCAGGGCAACTAGATGAGATGCGAGGGTTTGGGGAGGCCAGGGCGGTTCGGTGGGTCAGGTCACAGGATAAATCATGGGGTGAACAGGCTGTGAGGGGTTGTAATAGGAGGTCATCTCACGCACATAGAAGTGTAGCTAGAGTTTCAGTTATCTTATCGGGGGACATGGGAAACAGATTCATTAAAGGCAGGAAAATACAGAGGAAATGACAATTTAATACTAAAAGTTACCAACACACTTGTTAAGCCTTTATCCAGACGTGCATGTTTCACTTGAGGGTGGGTTATTCCTAGCTGGAGGTTAAATTTTATGACACATTAACAAATATTATAAGTAGTTTGTATTTAATTTAAATAACATGTCATGTACATGTCATGTTTTTAATGTTAAAGGAATCACCTGTTTATTTCTCGGAGGTCTTCCTTTTACATCAAAGGGAAACAATTGAAACTGCTTAGGGTTTGTACATTCACCGTATTTTATCTGAGTTATTTACATGATTTTCTCACTCTCCTGGATTTTTTCACTGACATTTTCTGGTTCAGTGTGTAGGGGACAAACAATTACAGTAGTGACTGAGTTTTGGAAGAGTGTCAGCAGCCCATTCGTCTCCCCAGGAGAAATGACCTTTTTTCTCTTTGTTCTTGTAAATGCAGCCACTGTTCTTTCCTCTGGGACTTTGGTGAGCTGAGAAATGAGAACCGAGAACCGGGCTGTTCTGCCCCTTGTCCTTGTTCATTTTGCCAGTTCACATGGAGTGCCCGCTCTGTGCCAAGAGCTGCTTTGGGTTCTAGGGAGAGAATAGACCAGGGTGACTCTATTCTAAAGGGAAGAAGCCAATAGTCAGTGCTAAGTGAGTTTCAGATATTGCTCCCTGCTGTGGAGAGCCAAGCAGGGAACTGTGAAAGAGTGAGTGTCCCAAAGGACAGGAGGCTCCCCCGAAATGAAGTGTGTGCCACGATTTCCAGGCACTCAAACAGCAAGTGAAAAGGCTCAAAGGTAGAATGGCCTGAGTATGATCAAGGACAGAAGAGGGAGGCCAATGAACCGAAATGATTCCAGCAAGATAGGCAAGGGCCAGATCCTTGCTCGGAGGCCATAAGGAATTTGCATTTCCTGATAAGCTTAGTGAGGAGCTACCCTCTGTTGCTGTTGTGGAGGTGGTACTTAGCTTAGTCAAGGTTGTGACATGTGCCGATGGTTTTTTCTTTCAAGGTGGATTGGAGAAAGGCAAGAATAAAAGCAGGGACATGACTTGTTGGATGTGACTGAGTGATTCAAAGGCAGGTTACTAACAGAAGTGAGCGTGAGGGGAGTTAAAACTGCACCAGGTGGAGTACCCCTGAGTGGGCCTGCACCCTCAGAGGAGAGAGCACGTGGTCACCTGCAGAATCGGGTTCAGGGCTCACAGTGATGTTCAGCGAGTACTTCCCCTCTCCCCTGCAGGATACAAGTGATGAAGAAAATCTACCATTTGTCATTCATTGCTTGGACTAAATTCTTCCTTTCCAAGTGCATGCAATTTTCTGAGAGATGCTATGTTAAGCCATTAAAGTAAATTCAATAATCGTAGTGTTTCTTATCTGTCATGGAAGAGTCCCTTCACCAGGAAAAAGCAGCTTGGTTAGAGGGCAGGACAGACACAGAGGGAAACATTTAAGAAAATAGCACTGCATCGTCCTGGGCCACTGATTTGCAGAGACGACTGTACTGGATTATCCTGTAGCCTCTCTGCTGCAGCACTCCATTTTAGCCACCGAGAAAGCGTTTGTTGACAAATGTCGCTGTGGTCTCCAGCACTCCCATCTTAGTTTAATAGTCCAATTCTCCCACGTGATAAAAACACGTGCCTTTTTTGAGAAGCCTACTTTTGGATGTTCAACTTTACACACGATGAAGCACTGGATTCCTTTTTCTGAAGGGTAATCAAAGATGATGATGTTTTGGGGAGATTGATTTAAATGGAATTCCTTTGAGTTTTGTTGTACAATATTTGCTCATCCTGCCATATTCTGAGTAAGGTATCATATGTTTCATAAGTCGTGGCTCGAAGGAGTAATAAATTCAACAATGAAAGACAAAAATACTGGTTCAAAGCAGGGATTGATTCAGGGTATCAAATAGTGTTTTTAGCACTTCTTCCAGGCAAACATGCTAGGCGCCCTGTGGAATATAAGACATTGGGCAGACTACATATATACTTAAAAATTATAAAAGATAAAATTACATAAGGTTATGTAAATTGGTTGATCCAAAGAGTTGCTAGAAGGGTTGAAAGAAATTTAACAGAGTCTGGGAATGATTATAGGAGAGTGAAGTAGACTTTCCTAGAAATTGTAGCATTTTAACTGGATTCTGCAGGATCCAATTGTTTTCCTAGATAAGGATGACAAAGATGCATCCTTAGATCAGTGAGCAATCAGAATCAATAAAACTGGTGCTCCTATGGCTTAAATCTTCGGGAAAGCAGTAAGTAGTCTCCCATAGACATTCCTGGAGCGGATGTCTGAGTTCTAGGGGCATTTGGGAAACTTTTGAGAACTAAGGGTTGCATGAAGCCTATACTGGGCTTCTGGAGGGAGAATGGTAGCAGCATCTGATGAACCCTCTCTTCCTTAATGAGTACAAAGTCAGTGAAGGAACAGGGGCAGGCTCCTGCAATGACTTGTCAAGAAACATTGAGTATTGTGTTTCTTTGTCACATTTTATGGGTACTGAATAGTGCTTTGTCTTTGTTTTCCATCTCTTGTTAATCATTTTGGATTTCGGGTTCTTTTAAAAGAAGTAGTCCATGTAGTTACACTATTAAAGGGGATTAAAAAGGTTCTAGCTAGTGGCAGAATTATTCAAGCGTAGATGCAAAATGCAGAGAGAGTACATATTTCCAATTGTCTGTGTGCTGATGAACATGCTCAGTGGTACAATTTTATTTTCAGTCTGGTGTAAATTAAACTTTTGTCAGGATGGCCTTGCTGTAGTCTGTAACAAGGAATGGGGTGGGCGGCGGGGAGGTCAGCTGCTCCCATATCTGCTTGAATTGTACACGCCTTTCCTTTATTTGTGAGAAACACATATCTGGTACTTATTCTTTTCTCTTCAACAAAAGAAACACTGAATACTGGTGCAATTTAAATAAAAATTGTATTATGATGAAAAGAAAACATGTTATTGTTCTACAAAGAAAACATGGTATTATTCTACAGAATCCTCTGTTTTCACTCAAAGTAAATGTCCCTTGTTTTTTCTATGTGTGAACAAGCTGGGAAGGCTCTAGTGGTAACAGGAACAACCCATATGACTCATGACTTTGTCAAAGCGCACGTTTCTGTGGGGCAGTGTTGAGTGACTGTGGCAAGTAAGAACATACGGATGTAATTCAGATAGTTTATCTTTAATTTTGTTACTCTTTTTATTTTGCCCAAATCAAAGTGAAATAAATCCCCTCTTTTAGGAGCAGCTAGTGTACTTATTAAAGCAAATAATACATTTACAGAGATTGTCTAACTTAAAGGTTAAAAGTATATATCTACATTTTTGTTTTTTATTTGGACTCATATTTCAATGGAATTATAGAGTTTAGTGTATTTTATCCTTTTTTTTCTAGAAAAAACTTTCTTTTTTTTTTTTTAAATTATGGCATGCAATAATTGAGCCTTGCTGGAAAAGTAGGAATATATTGTGTTGAACACTTAATTCAATACTTTTCCTACTGAACGAATCTTGAGCAATGAATCATGAAGGAAAGGAAACCTATTTTTGAGTAAACGTAGTTATTATTTAATATTTGTGCATTGTCTCTATTATTTCAACAAAGAAAATGTGAATTCCAGTAAAAAACAAAATTTGCCTGAAGCCAGCCAAAACAATCCTCCTTTTTTGCTTTTTGGCTGTTGTAATACACTTCCTGGAGGAATTTTGAGGAGTATTCATCTTTTCTTCCTGTGAGCTCTCCTCTCTCCGACGCTATTCACTGTCTGCTCCAGACCTGTTATGAAAGAATTGTCTGCAGGGAAACCCACATGGAACCACAGCATCGTGGTCCTGAATACAGTGATGGAAAGGATGGCCTGCTGCCCCTGCAGATGGGGCGCTGGGCTCCTCCTGTCTCTGAGACTGTGAGACTGTGATACGTGTCTCCGTAAGAATGCAGTAAGGAGCTGTCTCTCAGTAACAAGGATATGTCTTAGGGGACATGTCTTTATGCGTGTCGACCTGGAAACACATCTAGCAAATGATTAGGGTTTGAATAGTAGAAAGAGATGAAATTACACCCTATTTTAGTGAACTACTTTAGTTAGGATGTATTAGTTTTTAAAAAATATATTTTATTGATTATGCTATTACAATTGTCCCATGTCCTCCTCCCCCTTTATTCCCCTCTGCCCTGCACACCCCCTCCCACCCACATCCCATCCTCCCAACCCCCACTTAGTTCAGGTCCATGGGTCATACATATAAGTTCTTTGGCTTCTACATTTCCTGCATTATTCTTACCTCCCCTTGTCTGTTTTCTACCTACCATTTATGCTACTTATTCCTTGTACTTTTTCTTCCATTCCTTCCCTCCCCTTCCCCACTGACACCCCTCTATTTCTATTTCTATTTCTGTGATTCTGTTCCTGTTCTAGTTGTTTGCTTAGTTTGTTTTTGTTATTTTTATGTCATTCTGCTATTCATATTTTTGATCTTCTTTTTCTTAGGTAAATCCCTTTAGCATTTCATGTAAGAAAGATGTGTTGGTTTTTAATAACCCAGAGTAAAGGTGGTTCATTATCATAGAGCAGGACAACCTTCACTAAAAGAGTATTTGTATGTTTGTTACTTCCTGATGTGAATCAAAACAACTATAAAATGAGAGAAATACTTTAGGGTAAATTCCTCTAAATTTAAAATTAGAAGTTCACTTTACAACTGTGAGCATTGCCAAATTATAAGTTCATATTATGATATTAGGGATTAAAAATATTTGTGAGCTATGACTTCATAACATTTTCATTTATTTGTGTTTATATAACACATCCTTAGAGGCTTTAAACAACAATTTGCAAACAGCTCGGAACCTCTGTGGCATTTTAGTAAGGTAAAAAAGTACATAAATATACTAATTTGGAAGATAGAAAACACATAACCCCCAAAATTAAACAGGAAGTCCATGTCACTGAGTAAATTGGAATTAGTGTTTTGAATAACTCCTCTTAAACAAGTTATTTTCACATCTCTTGAACCACAGCAAAAGCCGATCTCAGAACTCTGCTCAAGTTAGCTCCTCCATTTTCCGAGTTAGCTAGGGCATCACTGATTTGCATTAAAAATCAGTGCTTGACCTGGGGTGTTGAACACACAATACAATATGCAGATGAGGTATTATAGACTTGAAATGTGTATAACTGTATTAACCAATGTCATTCCAATAAATTCCATAAAAATAAAAAATAAAAGTCAGTAGCTTGAAGAACACTGCTATTTACATGAGAGGCAAAGAAAATATGCCACAAGCAATAATGATAAGCAACTCAAGCGAGAGGAGGGAGGCCAAGAGGTACATTGTGTAATAGGCTTTCGTAGTTTTGAACGAGTTGTGAAAAGAGGAAAGAAGTCAGTGGTGTGAAAAGGGCCCATGCTCTTAAGTTGGGTGAAAACTATTGTTCACTGAATTTGGCAACAGGAGCTACTTGTCAGTCTTGCTGAGTGTGAGTTTCAGTTGAGTAGAAGAGATGGAATCTAGATTGCGTTAGTTCGGTAAGTGAGGTGGAGACAGAGTTTATAGGTAACTAGATTTTAATGTTTAACTGCAAAATGATGGTTAATAGCTGGAGGAAATTTTAAATTGAGAAGATATTATTAGAATTTGGAAAAGCGTTCATTTCTGGCAGTAAAACCAAAATACGAAATTAACTATTGGTAGGGGAGCCCGGCCTACGCAATGGTTTGTATCGATGAAAGCTCAGGAGCTGCACATGCTCAGTCAAGGGAACTAGTCCGTTCCGTCATAAACGGAAGGCTACTAAGAAGCTGCGATCCGCGCGGCCTTACTTGATAGTATAATCTAAGTCAAGTGCTCATGGAAAGCTGGTAGGTGGTTGTAAAGGTTTAAAAAAATGCTTCATAAAGAGTTGTCTGGAGTTTTCAAGAACAGTGCTAAATATGTATATATGATTATGTTATATATATGATTATTTTATGTTATATGTATCTATAATTACTATGTGTTTATATGTAATTTATTGGGTTGGCTAAAAATTCTGTTTAGTTTTTTTCCATAAAATAAAAGACACATTTTTGTTTTCACTAATAACTTTATTGATTTGGATATTTTGAGTATGTTGGCTCTCTCTTGCTATTGGCTTCTGGTGGGTAGATGACCAACATGTCGACATGACCAAGAAACTTGGCAAACCACTTCGACACATTCGATCAGTCACAGCACCTTCTCTGCACACTGCACAAACCTTTTTTTCATTTCAGTTGTGTTTTCACCCTTCTTGAAATGATAAAGCATAATATGCCCAACAGGCTGCCATCTTCAATATTATAGTTACTCCATGTTCCCATCCCCCCTTTACTAATCTACTGGAAGTCACTCATCTACTTTCCATGTCTATGGATTTGCTCACTTTGGTTATTTCATATGAAAGGAATCATAATTATGTGACATGTTTGTACCTAGCTTCTTTCACTAGCATAACATTTTTTAAACTCCAAGTTTTAGGTGTATCAGTACTTCCTTTCTTTTTATGGCTGAATAACATTCTGTTGGATGGACGTGCCACATTCGGTTTATCACGTGCGAGCACCTTAAGTTATTTTCACTGTTTAGCTATTATGAATAATGTTGCTGTGAATGTTTGTGCTTAACTTTTTGTCTGAACATAGTATTTCTATTCCCTTGTATTAAATACTTAAAGGTGTAAGTGCTAGGTCATATGGTAATTCTATATTTAACTTTTTGAAGAAATGCCGGGCTGTTTTTCCAGAACAGCTGTACCATTTTATTTCCATCAGCAGCGATGTACGAGGATTTATATTTCTCTGTATCCTCATTAACACTAGTTTTCATTTTCTGAAGAAAAATTGTGGCCGTTCCGGTGAGTGTCAGATGGCGTCTCGTGGGTTTTGATCTGTGTTTCTCTAATGGCGAGTGACATAGAGCATCTCTTTGCAGTGGCCACTTGTCTACCTTCTTTGAGGAAATGCCTGTTTAAATCCTTTGCCCATTTTTACATTGGATTGTTTGTCTTTTAGTTGTTTGTTATTTTATTCTCTATATATTCTGGATACTAGACCCTTATCAGATATAAGATTTGCAAATATTTTCTCCTATTTGTGAATTTTCCCTTCCCTTTGTTGATAGTGTTTGTTGAGGCACAAGAGAATTTAATTTTGATTTGATGAATTCCAATTTTTCTATTTTTTTCCTTTTAAATTGTGTTTTTGGTGTCCAAGCTAAGTATTCATTGCCAAATCCAAGGAAATGAGGAGTTATCCCTATATTTTCTTTTAAGATTTGTACATTTTCACTCTTACATTGTGGTGCTTTATTCATACTTTCGCATGTGGATATCCAGTATTCTCACACGTGTTGAAAAGGCTGCTCTTTCCCCTTGAACAGTCTCGGTGCCTCATCAAAAATCAGTTGCCCGCGGATTAGAGGTTCATTTTGGATTCTCGGTTTTATGTTGTTGATCTCTATGTCTGTCCTTACACCAGTATGCTATTGTTTTGACTCCAGCATTGTAGTAAGTTTTGAGATCAAGAAGTGTGGGTCTTTCAACTTGTTCCTCCCTTTTCAAGGTAGTTTGGGTATGCAGGGTCATTCTACGTGGATTTTAGGGTTTGCTTTTCCATTTCTGCAAAGTGGTGGTTGGAATTTGGAAGGAAATGTACTGAATTTCTTGAGTACTTTGGATATTACTGACATCTTCAAAAAAATGGAGTCCTCCAGTTCGTTAACACCGACTGTCTTGTCCTTCATTTGGGTATTCTTTTCATTTCTTGCAATGATGTTTTGCAGTCTTCAGTTTGCAAGTCTTAAACTTCCTTTATTTAATTTAATTCTAGGTATTTTTTATAGTCTTGTGGATGGAATTGTTCTTAATTTCCTCTTGTATTGTTGATTTCTAGTGCATAGAAATGCAAATTACTATTTGATCTCAAACTGATCGGCATTTTTCAGCACTCTAACATATGGACGATACATACTTCAGGTCACGGATGAATTCTGTCCAACACTAGCAAAGCCCTGCCGTCTTCACTGGGGTGTCTGCACATATATTTTGAAGAGTAAAATGGGAAATACAGCTATTTTACGTCCAAAATTATCTTTGATTATCAAATGTACAAATGATGTTGATATGACATGTTTCATGGGCGCTGTGTTGGCCTAACTAGTCCAGAGAGTGCGGGCATGTGTTTGCACGCACCCACCCAAACCAGCGAAGGGGAAGAATTCAGGCAGCCAAGTGGAGTTGTGCGCCAAATAGGGTTCTTTTTCTTTAGCCAGTCACTTAAGCTTTTCACTTTCAACCAAGCTGTCGGTAACTTTAACACTTCAAAAGATATTTCAGTTTGATATTTGAGTGATAGAAAAGAATATAACGAGTTCTTATACAAGGAACACATCAAAATCATATTTCTAAAGGAATGTTATAGAAATTTCTCTAAAAGAAACATTTCCCCATTTATTATATGTAATTCATGCATATATAACACTCAGAGAAAAAGGAGAGCCATCAGAAAACAATCCTTTCAAAATGCTATGATTTCGGTTTGTCTCAAATTACTTTTAAAGGAATACTTTTGCAACAAAAAAAGTTTCAACAGTGCTGAACTTAAAATACCCAATGAAATGAATGTGTTCTCACGTGACAACTTTGTAGAACAACACTGTTAGTACATATTGCTCAAAAAGCAAAACAACAAAAGATGTTCCCATGGAATATCTTATTTTTGCAGAACTATTATATACTAAAAAATTAAAGTTATAGCATGACCATTTTATATTTCAGTGTAGAATATTAGTTTCTTTGGTAAGTATATTCTGTCTTTTAATTTTGTATGCTTTTTGATTATTATATTTTTGTAAAGCAAGCACTTTACAGTTAAATAGAATTTTTGTTTTGATTATTCAATGTAAAACAGGACCCACACAACAAAGCCAAGATGCGTGCTTAAGATTATTTAATAACTGTTAAAGAGACAATTTTGATGCATAAATCTGGACTGTCGTCTATCACCCTAATGAAAAGAAATATTATCTTGCATTTTCTTTTTCTGTTATTGATTTGTGGTGCCCCAAGACCATTTTAAAACCGATCAGTGTAGTCCTTATCTGTCATGGAAGCAAATTCATTCCCTGGGTGGCTGCGCAACATGAGGGGAAATAAATTTCTCAGAAATGTATCCCCTGAAGGTTGCTATCCATTATTGTTACAACTTTGCAGTGGAAATGGCTTTATTGCTACAAAGAGAATATGATAAAATTTAAAGCTTGTGCAAGATGATTAGAAAACAAATATAATACACATGTAATATATTACTGACAATATATTGCCATAGATGATACATTTATTTATTTAGACAGTGTTTTGAAAATATCAAAGTAAACAGGAAACAATTCAAGTCTCAATGTTAATCCAAAGAGTAATAAAAATGAAAAGTTAGTGCATGCAGGGAATAGGAAATTAAAGTAGTCTCCCTTTTCCAACCTAAAGCACTTAACATTTTCTACTTGGGTGGCAGGAGTAAGCTCTATAAATGAGATTTCATCATTTCAGCGTTTCATTTAATTTACCTCTCTCACATTGCTCCCAGCCTGAATTTGAGCAAGGCTTCATGAGACTTTCTGAGAGATCATCTCAACAGAAAAATACAGCAAAGTCAGTGGAATCAATCCCATCACTGAATTTAGCCTTACCTCTGTTATCTGTGCCTACTTTTATATGAACCACATCACATAATAAGAATATATTATTATTATATTTAAGTATAATCTTACTTTGTTTATGTCTGTACAGGAGGATACATATATTCACTTAAAATATTAATATTTGACCTGTGTGTGATATATCAACAAAGATATTAAAGTTTCCGCATTCTATAAAAGGAAATAACTGGGAGAAATTTAATGTTCCTCTAAATGCACAATTATCATCCCTCTGGACACTGAGATTTTGCACAAATCTAAGTTGCTCTCATACATACTTTTGAAAACATTCAAATGGTTTTGTTTTCCTTGTGCGATTATAATTAGCAAAGCTAAATTCTAGCATCTATTATACATATCACCTATGTTTTTTGATAACATCTTGTTTTCTGGCATGATTCTTAGAGTTATACTCATAGAATGAAGGGCAATTTCATTAGAAAAAAACAGAATTGAAGAAAATAATATATCACAGTGTAAGAAGTTTTATTGTCATACCAACAAATGCAGTTCTCCAAGTGCAAGCCCACGTGACCTCGCGTGACCTGTAAGAGATTTGTGTGGGAGCTCGGTCTTCCCGGGTCTGAAGGTGGGGCGAGACTAGAACAGAACGCAGGGAAGCTTCCTTTCGATGCCTCTGCAGGGAGTTGAGGGAAGAAACCACCTTGCCTTCTACCATTTGGGGCCTGCCACCTCTGAATATATTCCAACAATAGGACTTGAACTTCAGAGAGCAGGCAAAGAGGAATATAACGCAACTAACTGGAACCCACCACATGCCAGAGAGAGGAAGGTCAGTTGCCACAAAAAGAATGTGAGTCCAGAGATGCAGAGCTGCTGAAAGAGAAATACTAGGACTAAACAACCACGATTAAATTTATGAGAGATACAGCGGCACCTACGAGTCAAACAGAAAACAAGACAACAAATTTCCATATCTCGATGAAACAACTGATTAGATAAATAGAAGGAGAGAATGTTGGGTCTAAAACATTTTTACTAGGAGATCACAAAGTAGAAAGACAGGAAAATAGAAATCAGGATGGAAAAGATAAGAGTTCTGAAAGATAATGCTGGGAGTACTGATGTGCAAAGCAACAGGCCTTTGAAATAAAAGTGACAGATGTGGAAGTACAATAACAAGCAACAGAAAGAATTTAAGGTGAGGTCAAGTTCACAGATTAATTGCTTGCACTGAATTCTAGTATGCAATGATATGCAAAAGACAAAAAAGAATCTAGAAACATTCTGATCAAATTCCTGATAAAGAGAAAATCTTATGGTATCGTAAACTTCCAGGGAGAACAACCAAGTGACCTACAGGTGGCTCAGAAGTCGGTGAAAGTGATACTGATAAGAAGCCACAAGACAATGGAACACCATCCCCAGACTGCCAGGAGGAAAGAACTGTGACCCAGGGTTACAGTGGCCGACCTTGTGACATGCAGCCATCCTGCTGTAGGAGGAGATGCACAAGCTCAGCGCTTACCGGATGTTCTCTGCGGAAACACCCAGAAAAAGTGTCAAGTCACAAATCAGCCATAGGGGGTATCTATCCCTCCCCATGCACACTTGTGCATTCACACACCTCCCACACAAGTATGTACACATAATTAAATGTGAACGACTAAGGAAGAGTAAGGGTAGATTATTCAGCCATGTAAATACAGTGCTTCCTTATGATTCACAGAGAAGAGCCACAATGTAAGGGAAATATACAGAATCTACAACTAGAAGTTTAACTGTAGCAGCAAAGTCATAGTTCAGAAGGGTGAGGGAAGAGAAGTAAGAGCAAAAACATTCAAAGTGAAAGAAGTTCAGAATGAGTAAGAGGAATAGGGGAGAGAGTGAAATGTTTTGAAGATCCCATCTTAATTGAAGTTGACCAGTTTTCAGATGAGGAATACAAATGAGTGCTTGACACAGAGGACAGTGAATCTTGGTAGTGGAAGTGTTTGCTATATTTTTACTTTATATTTTAAAATTTCTGAATTACAGTTGACATTCAATATCATTAGTTTCAGGTGTACATGGTAAGATAAGCATATACTTTACAAAGTGCTCCCGATGTTTCCAGTACCCACCTGGCAGTGTACATAGTTACTACAATATTATTGAACGTCGCCCATGCTGAACTTTACATCCCTGTGACTATTTGCATCCCTGTAACCACCAATGTGTACTTTGCAATCCCTTCACCTCTTTCAGCCAGCCCCCCAATGCCCCTCCCCTCTGGCAACCATCGGTCTGTTCTCATATCCATGAGTCTGTTTAACGTGTTTGATTATATACACGTTTACGTACTTACAGAGAAGTATGTTCTTGGCTGTAACAGCAATGAAAGGGAAGGCAAACTTTCATTATATCAAAAACTTGGACGGAACTTCCAAAGTAATAAATAACTAGTAATAACTGACAAATCAACACAATTTTGAACAACAATAAGTTGCAGGCATGGACATTTATATCTATGTACAGAAATAGCAAATACAATATTAACTGAAATTTATTTCTCCACTATCAAATTCATCCTCCTGAGTTCTCACATTTTAGATTTGTAAAATTGGAAAAGAAAATTTAAGTTACAGAAATGACTGACTTAAGGGGGAAGCATTGGAATTTAAAGGAGAAGGATAGAGTCAAGAAATTTTTAAAGAATTAAAATTATATTTTCTGTGGAAAAAAAGAATAACCTGAAATATGTAATATGCATAAATAATATGAGCATAAAGAAGTTATATAAGTCATTATGTCACATGCAAATGAACTGAGATTAGCCCTAATTTTTTAAAAACACCAGTTATGTTTCTGCAAGAAACGCATTGTAATAAAAGTGAAAAAAGTTGAAATAAGGCATGGGTGGAGAAATGCTAGAAAAAATACAAACAATAAGAAAATATGTCTGACTCTATTATGTTGAAGAGAAATTAAGAACCACAGATAATAGAGGCATTGCATAATGAAAAAGGAAGATAAAAAAGACAATTTATAAGAACGATGTAACAGAGCAGTGTAGACTAAAAAAACACCAAAAAAAAAAAATAGCAACTCAGTACAGGCAGAAAATCTCTGAAGAGCAAACAGAAAGTAATTAAAAGTTAATCACAAGTATAATGTAAATTTCATGCTACTGTCAGAATATTCTAATAAGAAAAAAAGACTTGCACGGGTGGAATAGTGTATGCTCACATACTGTTTGATTAATGTAGCCTGTCATTATTACAAAATTTTTACAGCCATATATAGAGAGACAGCCTATTTTCATCAAATAAAGACTATGTTTGTTCTGAGTATTTACTGAAGAGTTTTAGAAATTGGTCATGCACTTGGGCATAAAAAAAAAGTAGAGCTCTGATGTTTACATTTCCTGCAAATTATAAATAATAAAGTGCTGACAAAGTCTTACATTTTTGAAATAGTAGTATCAAAAGAAAATGAAAGGAAAATTAAAAACCACATTGAAGGAGAATACAAAGATACCTGTACAGCAGGGTAAAAGCTAGATTTAATACAAATTTATAGGCTCTGAAGAAAAAAAAAAAATAGCAGTGCTAGGAGCTGTTCATAAGTAATTATGAAAAGCGTAAAAGTAACTAAGCAGAGTGCTGTGACCTGAATGTGAACTGTCAAAATTCATGTGCCGAAATTCATGCCCAGTGCGATGGTGTCAGAAGGTGGGGTTTTGGGGGGTGACTGGGTCATGAGGTCAGGGCCCGTGTGAATGGGATCAGCGCCCCTTTAAAAGAGAAAGAGGCCGCCCGCCCGCCCCGCCCTTCCCCGCGAGCTGGCCTGCCTTTTCCTCCCTGTGAGGGTACAAGCAGTCTGGCACCAGTCTCGGTATCTCAAAATATACAAAGTCAAGTTCAACGAGTCCTAGAGTACTCTCACTGGCGTGCCAGGAGGCGTGCTCCTTACGTGAATGCCGCGCTCCTTACCACCTCCGCAAAGAAACCCTCTCGGAAACTCCTCTCTCTTCCAGCTCTCACTTTAACCACTTAAGTATCATTGGCTGAGATGCTGGACTAGTGTTCACCAGCTAGACTGGTAGCCGCCCCCCCCCGCCCCCTTTGCTGGTTCTGTAGGGGCGTGGTCAAGCAACGTGTTTACAACCTGCTCTGTGCCCTTGGCCATCACTGCCCAGTCGCCCTGGGGAGGAAGGTTCTCTTTTGGAATCCTGTTATATCTGCTTGGAAAAGCTGTTGGGAATGTGTAATGAGAGAAAGAAGGTATTGTAAATCAATCGTTTCCGAGAATGTTTACCATATAACAAATGATTACGTTTATTTCTTTCTGGATACTCTTCCCTAAATTCATTTCTTGCTGCTCCTACTAAAATCATAGATAGACTTCTAGCCCATAATTACATTTCCTTGGAAAATTTTGAGCATAGAAAAAGAACAAAAGGGCGAATAAATTGCACTGAAAATTTGAAGGAGGAAAAAAAGATACACAAGGAAAAAAAACCCCAAAGTCATCATGAATATTTCACATGTAAGTTAGAGTTACAGTACTATTTTTTGATAGGAGTGTATCATCTCCTCTTGCTAATTTTTAAATTTCACTTTAGAGGTGCAAGCTGGGAGATTTAAGATTGTCAGAGTCACATGAATTACTGACTGCCTTTAACCAGCATGGGCTATTTTCTGGTATGCAGTGATTATTCTGGAAATACATTTTATAGGAGAGTATTAAATTAAATAGTTTTGCCTCTGAATGTGGAATGCATGTGCTTCTTGTGTCATCCTTAAAAATTAACTATTCACGGTTAACAGAAAGTGAGATTTATCAGGGACCAAGCGCTGCAGGTGAGCTCATTCCCCTGCTACCTGAAGGTGTGGAATTATCCCCTCAGGTCCAAACCTAATCAAATGCGACTGCAATTCATCTCATGCTTCCTTCCAGGTCTGTGCAGCCCTAACAGTATTACCACCTAATGAATTCTTCTACAGAGACACTGGCAATAAACTCTTTCTGTAACCAAGTAATATTTAGAGAAGTATCTTTTCTTTTGAGGCTAGGAGTAGCTTTGTGTGAGTCATCAATATTTTGGGAATTTATCAGGTAACCTGTGTGTCATGCTAGATGAACTTTTAAAATTACCCCAGGTGCTTTGCACATTCGCAGGAAGTTGAGATAAATAATTTACATTGGAAAGGAAATATAGTGTGACTTTGGTTATTTGGATATGCCGTTTGGGAAGTCTCTTCCTCGTTTGAAACCATAGTTGCACTAATAAGAATGGCCCTCACACGTGAACACTCGAGCTGAAATGCCTTTATGACAAAGGCACTTTGGGAGGTATTTTAATTCCATGTGTTTTGAGCACTAACTTGAACACCAAGAAAACATGCTCATAAGGAAGTCAAGTAAATAACTATCAATCTTTTTTCACTCCCACCTTTACCAAAAACAATGTATCCAACACACTTTCCTAGTAGTCCCAACAATTCTTGAATATCGTGGATTTCAGTAGCATGTCTCCATGTCTCATAATGCACCTTCCTCGAAGCCCCTCTGGGGTCCTTGGGAAGGTTTAGTCCAGTCAGATCAAACTGTTCAGAACTGTTGGTATGGGATTAAATCTGCTTCTGGTGAGGTCTGAGAAAGAAAGCAGGAACACGTTATGGGAAACTATGGAAAAGTGTTCCATGTCAGAAAGTGGCAGAAAGTTTGGCTGAGTTGCTTTCCATTGTTGAGTGGAAAGCAGATCTTTAAGCAGTGAACTTGGATATTGTGCAGAAAAATTTCCTGAAGGGTAAGGGAGAGACATCTCCTATTTTAGACAATACCTTTTAAATGTTTCTATTCTCACTTAGAACTCTTTGTAGGAAGTTTACTCTTGTGTTCTTTCCTTTTCCTTAGGGATCTCCCCTAGTTGTATATTAGAATCAGAGTGTCAGGAGGTGGAATGTATGTGTTTAAAAAAAAACTAAGTGCGTTGACATTTTCTAGCATATTTAAGATTACGGAGTACCCTCCTGTGCCCATCTCTAGCTTCAACAATGAACTTAGGATCAACCTTGCTTCATCTGTTTCTTGTTTTACATGTACCTCTGTTCAGCCTTGGCTTATGCAGAACCTGAGTGTAAGCCACCAGATAATTTCATCTGTAAATATTTTATGTAAACGGTTTAGATGGAAAGTATTTTAAAATATAACTCTGACATCCCTAGTGTATGCAAAATAACACTAACTCTTTATCAAACATAAGTGTTCCCCTTTCTCCAAATACTTTGTTGTATGATTTTGTACAATTTCTTTTAATTAGGCTACAAATAACATTTACACATTGTAACTGGAAGATGTGCTTGTGAGTGTTTTCTCTAAGGCCTCTTTTCTCTCTTATTTTCTTTGCTATTTAATTGTTGAAGAAATGTCTTAAGGAGCTCTATGATTCCATACGGTAGCCTTTAGCCAAATGTTATTTAAATTGTAATGAGTTAAAATTAAATAAAAATTTAACATAGAATTAAATAAAATCACAAAGATCATACCAAGCACATTGCAAGTGCTCAGTAGCCCAGTGCAGCTACTGCGTTGCACGATGCGGGTACAGAACATTCCCAGGTTGGTGAAGGGTCTCTTGGAATGTTCTTCTACAGAGTTTCCCACAGCAAGTTTTATTTTATTAGACCCCTATTTCATTTTAAATGTTCTGTCCCCTGTATTTGCTGTAAATTGATCATTATATCTGGAGCTTTGATGGATTTCTGTTCCCTGTTTTGCCAACACTCGTATCTGACTTTCCCGTGTTCTCCTACCAGGCGGTAGGTGCAATCCAATGGTCTCTTCCTGTTTTAGAGGTCACCGGTGGTCATTACCCAGTTTTAATAAAAAGTGTATTTTGATTACTTCATAACTTTCATAAGTTCTTCTTTGTCTCCACGTCATTTTTACCTGTATAATCATAGTGCATTTTATACAGTTGATGCTGATTATGATTAGATTTTTACCCTAACCTCTAGTATTCTAGACCCCAGTCTTCCTTTTGGGGGAAAAAAGTTGGACAACAGTCTGCCACTGTTGTAGATCTTGGTCCACATTTCAAAAAAACTGTTCAAGTACAGTTGTCTCCATTTTCCTGCCACTGCTTTCCCCTGCCCCACCCCCAACTCCTTCCCTCAATCCTTCCCCCCTTTGGGTTTGTCCATGGGTCCTTTGTACCTGTTCCTTGACTTGACCCTTCCCCTTCTTTCCCTGTTATCCCCCTCCTCTCCCCTCTGTTTACTGTAGTTTGTTCTTTATTTCAATGTCTCTGGTTATATTTTGCTTGCTTGTTTGTTTTAAGTGGAACTTAATAAGTGGAACTGATTAGGTTCCACTTATAGGTGAGATCATATGGTGTTTGTCTTTCACCACCTGGCTTATTTCACTTAGCATAATGCTCTCCAGTTCCATCCACACCATTGCAAAGGGTAGGAACTCCTTCTTTCTCTCTGCTGAGTAGTATTCCATTGTGTACATGTACCACAATTTTTTTATCCACTCATTTGCTGATGGGCATTTAGGTTGCTTCCAGCACTTGGCTATAGTAATTGTGCTGCTATGAACATTGGGGTGCATAGATTCTTTTAAATTGGTGTTTCAGGATTCTTAGGGTATATTCCCAGCAGTTGGAATCGCAGGGTCAAAAGGCAGTTCCATTTTTAGTTTTCTGAGAAAATTCCCTAATGTTTTCCACAGTGGCCGCACCAGTCTGCATTCCCATCAACAATGTACTAGGGTTCCCTTTTCTCCACAGCCTTGGCAACACTTTTTTGTTGATTTGTTTATGATGGCCATTCTCACCAGTATGAAGTGGTATCTCAGTGTGGTTTTAATTTGCATCTCTCTGATGGCTAGTGATGCTGAGCATCCTTTCATATGTCTCTGGGCCCTCTGTATGTCTTCCTTGGAGAAGTGTCTGTTCAAGTCCTTTGCCCATTTTTTAATTGGATTGTTTGACTTCCTGGACTGGGGTCACGTGAGTTCTTTATATATTTTGGAGATTAAACCCTTGTCCGAGGTATCATTGGCAAATATGTTTTCCCATATGGTTGGTGCCCTATTCATTTTGCTGATGTTTTCTTTAGCAGTGCTTAATCTACATCTTGTATTATTTGAATCAAGATAATAGAAGCCTACCTGTCTTGGTTGAAAAGTACTTCCTTAATTTGTATTCCTTTATACACTAAAATTTCTTCTGGAAGTTTTATGACTTAAGAGGACAGAAGAAATACACCTACTAATATTGATCCTTTCAAACTTCTCTAAAACCACAATAAAGCATTATTTTGTAAAGACACAGACCCACAAAGACAGGACAGAAAACAATTACAACAGAATTTTGGAAGTCAGAGCAGATGGGCCAGGACTACCCACTTAGCAAATGGTAACGTGGAAATAGCAAAAAAAATCTGAGAAAGAACCAAAATTAAACTATAAAATTTCCAACAACCTAGGACCTGGCAGCACTTATGAAACTAGTGAGGCCGTTTGCTGTTACAGAGGCTCTGGTGATACAAACTGACGCCAGAGAGTGCCTGCTAGTCCTTTCGCTGCCCTGCGTCACTTGGGCCGTGCTCTGGAGCTCAGCTTGCTTGCAAAGGTTAAGCTGTTCCTGGACAGAACTGTTGAGAGTAAATGTATAATATCACAAAGAGACTGAGGAACATACCACACACACACAAATACCGAGGTGTCTGTCCCTTAAACTGGCTCCCAGGACACAGACAACCAGACTTCTATTTCCCACCAGGAAACTAGAGGATGTGTTTCTAGGACATTTGACTTCCCAGAAAAGAAGAAAACAAATGTATTGACATCCAGGTTTTCCTCATAACTGTCCACATCTCCCTCCAGTGAAGTTCGAGTTTGCCAGTCCCAGCTTAGATGCTCGGCGTGTTCCATTGATTTTGAGCTCTCCTTCCTGCTGTTCCTAATCAGGAGCAAGCAGGCAGATGATCAGGTGTTTTGGGGAAGGCTTTAACCAGGAAGACAGGAACAAAAATAACAAACAAACAAGTAGAAAAAATGAAAGCAACCTGGAGAAAACAAACATTGTGCAGAATGAAAAAAATAACAATATCCTAAGAGTGATCACAGAGACTCCTGTATTCATAAGACAAAAACCAGATAATATGAAGAGAAACATTTACAAATACCACAAGCATTAGAAAAATGATCATAATAAAAGAATACCTATGACAGTGTTATAATATAGGGTTGAAGAAAACTCCCAAGAGATTAAAACAAAAAGACAAACCAAAACAAGATGAAGTGTAATAAAACTAAAGTTCTAGCCAAGGCCTGGGGTTTGTCAACGGCAACGCTGGGAGCAAAGAACAATGTGTGCTGGCCTCACCTCTGGAGGAAGAGTGTCTACCTGGCAATTCAGTGCCTGGCCTCATCACCAAGTTTTATTTTAGACATACAAAAAAAAGGGGGGGGGACTTTGAATTCCCCTTCCACTTAATTTGGAAGGTATTGAAAAATGTTCTTCACAAAAATGGGGACATTAACCGATAAAGAAGAATGCAAAAGTGGGACAGGAAAGGACTCGGGAGGCCCAGCCCAAGGGAAGGGGAGGAACCTCTAGGAGGCTCACTCCACTCTCAGCAGAGATGACAACCTGTGAACATGGCTGCCGTTCGGAAAACTGGTGGCCAAGCATAATGGAGAGCTTCCTGTTCATAGGAAGCCACCCCGCAGAGTGAGCGCATGTCAGTGAAGCCGTGCCTTGTATGGATATGATTCACACCATGATGGCAGGTGACTGGGACTAGATGAGAAGACAAAGAGTATGCTACTGTGGAAAATGGTTGTCCTGAAGCCTGCTGTCTCTTTCAGCTAACATTGTGATAGGACCATCTGCTCCTCATTCATTAAGATGCAGAAAAAATACAAATCTAGCCAAACATAAATTGTCCTAAAGAGAAAAACCCATTTGTACAGGCATAAAATGCCCCCAAGTTCATGTTGACTTGGGTTCTCAAAATGTGGCTTTATTTGGAAACAACATTTTCTGGTAGTACTTCGCCAGGAAGTCAGTTTTCCTCATCAGCCATAGTTTTCTTTGTTTTGGTTTAGATTTTTTTTTTTTGTCCCAAGAAAGATAAGTAAGCACACCTGTCATGTAGAAAAGAGATCAAGGAAGACATGCCAGTGAGCTCAATGGAGCATTTGGCTGTGTGTAGGTAGACTGGTGTAACCTGGCCATTCTCTCTTGGGGCAGGTGGCCCTGACAGGTGAAATGTGCAGAATGAGATGAGGAATGCAAATGGATACGGGCACATAAGGGCACAGTAGAGAAATCACAGCACTTGGAAGGGATTGAAAGGCAATGGCCAGAGACATACGTTAATCAAAGGAGAAAAAATGTCATGGAAACAGAAGTAGAAAATTCACAAGAGAGTGATTAGCGGTTATTGTTCCAGAGAACTTAAAAAAGGTAGCTGGAAGTCTGGCTATGGCCCTTGGTAATAAGGACTATTTTTGATAACAGCGTAAGGTAGTAAGTGGTAGTGTTCATAGGAGGACTTCTGGCGTAATGAGATAGCGTAGGCAGGTGGCATGGGGCTAAGGAGCGAAAGGGTGGTGAGAAAGTACGGAGCAACTGTCAGCTTCTCCTGCAATAACTTTTCTGCGAAGGGAAGAAAAGAGCGTGACGGTGAATAGTCAGTTGTGGTAGAGCACAGAAACATATTCGGATACTGCAGACACAGTGTAGTAGATTGTCCGAGAGGTGTAGACAGGGAGTCTTTGATTGCACGGAGGCAGGACATCCTGAAGAGCGAGCCCAGGTGGTCAAGGAGAGCCTTCCAGTAGGCATGGGCTTAAGAAAGGCTCAGTCGGCTGGGTACAACTTCAGGTTCTTCTGCGTAATCCTATTCTAGGCACGTTCCTTAATTTTTTTTCTTAATCCTCGCCCGAGGATATATTCATTGATTTCAGAGGGAAAGGAAAGGAGAGAGAGAGAGAGAAACATCGATGTAACAGAGAAACATCAATCAGTTGCCTCCTGTATGCACCTTGGCCAGGGATCAAACCTACAACCTAGGCATGTGCCCCGACTGGAATCGAGCCTGCAACCTTTTTGGTGTATGGGACGATGTTCCAACAACTGAGCCACCCGGCCAGGGCTCGTTGCTGAACTTCTGGTGGCAAGGTAGTTTGACAGATTCATGGGGACATTTCTATCCACCTTTTCTTTTGCATATCATTTCCCTTCTCTGCTCCCACCCACCACAGCCCGCACTGAACTAGAAGCAGAGAGTAAAGGAAGTCACCAAAATAGCTATGAGATGATGATCCTCTTTATGGCCACATTCTAACATAGCTGTTTTTTTTGATGGGACACAGAAATGGCCTGAAGTAAGGGGAGAGAGAATTCTGAGTACCAAAAAAAATTTTTAATTGGAGAGGGAATATAGTTTTGAGGGAGAACAGAGAATTTTATTAATGATTAGTAGTAGTTTTATTGTTGTTTTATTGCAAAAGATCAGGTTGGAAAGTCGGGAGGGACTCAAGAGGATGAAATGGCATCAGGCATGAATGTTCCTTATCACAACTCATGTGCGACCTGCCTTTTAGCATATCTGGGCACTTGCGAGTCCCTGTACACATCGGACGGGCAAGAGAGGCATGGATGGGTTGTCACTGGAATAAGACGGAACCAAGCTTTTGCGGGAGACTATAAGCAGGAATGGGTCAACTAATAGTAGTCAAAACCTCAATGCTTTTATCTATAAAATGAAAGTAATAATATTGCCTACTACATAGTACCATTGGGAACATTAAGTGACATTATATCTAATGCATTTCCCTGGAAGAGGAATGGGTGGATTCCATTTGGAAGGAATTAGCATGTGCAGCCTCTTCAATTTATATCCTCTGTCCAGTGGAATAGAGCATATTCTGTTCATCTGGGCCTAGGGACATTTGAATTAAACAGAAAAAGCACAACTGATCCTCCTGTCTTGCTCTCTGTGAGTTCTGAGCCCCTACATAGTCTGGCTGCCCTGCTGGAGAGGACCCGGGACAAGTCCCTGCGACTACGTCAGAGAGCACAGCTGCCTCCAGCCCTCCAGCCTTCCTCCCAGGGACCAGGCTCGTGCATGGAGCCCCCAGGCAGTGCCTTGCACAGCAGAAGAAATGCACAACCAAGCCCGGCCTGACTTCCTGGCCCACAGACCAGTGTGATAAAAAGTGGTTGTTAAGCCCTGGCTGGTGTGGCTCAGAGGATTGAGCACAGGCCTGTGAACCAAAGAGTCACAAATTGGATTCCCAGTCAGGACACGTGCCTGGGTTGTGGGCCAGGTCCCCAGTAGGGGGTGTGCAAGAGGCAACCACACATTGATGTTTCTCTCCCTCTCTTTCTCCTACCCTTCCCCTCTGTCTAAAAGTAAGTAAATAAAAAAAAGTGGTATAAATTATAACATTTTGGAGTTCTTTACATAGCAGTAGATAATTAGGTTGACTAGACAGATAACAAGATGATTGAATAGATAACTAAGAATTCTGTTTATCTGTAAAATGAGTTCTTTAAACTAGGTTATCTCTATAGTAATCCCTCTAATTCTTAAGGCATCCACTTTCGAAGCATATTTCCAGTGTGCTTTGCCTAATCTCCCAGGTCAAAGTAATGTAGGTAGGCACTGACTAGGTTGAAGGTATTTGGAGAGTGTCTCTCAATGTCAATCAGCTGAACTGCGACTGTGCCCCTGGTTTCAGAGAGGCTGCTGCTTCTCGTCAAGGCCTGACACTTTAAAATGATCGCAGTCAGACAGGACCGAAGCTGCTGGGCTGGGAGTTAATTGCTCAGTGCTAGTGAGTAAGGATAACAGGAGCTGAGGTTCCCTTGAGCTCAGGAGAAATCATGAAGGTCAGTCTCAAACTGAGTATTATGAGGTAGGTTTAAAAATAGGTCTTTTCTTAGAAAATACATTTAAAATTATTTGAACATTGGTTAAATAGGCTTGAAGGTGCTAATAATAATAACAGCAAATTATTCAACAGAAATGCTTTTGAGTGTGTGGTTTCTGTTCTTGCTCTCCCCTCCCCACTCAGGAACTTCTATTGTAAAAAAACCCCTTCCCTTTTACACATGTATTTCTCCATGATGTAGAGGGAGCCAGTCCTGTGATGGGCAATCTGAGATGAACTGAGGATTATCTGTGGTTTTGTTGGGGTGCTTATTGCTGTCTGTGATTTTCCATAAACTTCTGGGCCTGTGTTTTAAGATAGAGAAATAATTTAATTCCAGCTTTATATTTTTATTAACTATATATATTTTTTCTGTTTTCATAAATAAGGATCAAATACACAGCTTTTTCTTGAAAGAAACTCTACATTCTAAACAAAAATGGTACCAAAATAGATACGAAGCAATGAGAGATGTTGACTTTAACTTCTGAATTTTCGATCTGTGAAATCAAACCTATTCTGCGTCACAATTATAAATGTAAGATTGTAAATGACTCACTTCATTTTCTCATAAATGAAATGGCTGGTTATTAACGTGAACAAGTTTGAGTGTTGTTTGTTCAGAATTTAGCATTTGCCCTTGAATAGCATTTTCCTTTCATTGAGAATAGAATAAAATAAAATTGTCTCATACATTCTAAGAAATGTGTTTTTCCTTAATATCAACTCTCTCTTTTATTTAAAGAAACCTGAGGAAAATTACATCTACCCAGGTGAAAAACCTGGGAGAGGCCAGAACACAGCAGTATGTGTCTGTACCAGAGTAAGCACTTTGCAAGTCACAAAGGGGGCATCTATTGACTATTTCTGGGTGAATTCATAAGTAATTTTCAACCACGATTTATACTTGCAGGCAGAAATTATTTCATTCTAAAAAGTGCTAATTTGATTAAATAGATCATTTCAACACATTGTTAATTCTAATTGCTTTTTAATTAGTATAAATATAGTACCTGAGTATATAAATTGAATTTTCACTGATTGATATATATTTTTAATTAGCTACCCCTTCAAATATTAAATAGGGATAGTGAAAGATATAGTGATGTGAAAGAGATTTCATCACCACAGAATTTTAAATTAAAAAGAAGTGCAGGGACATGGGCAACAGTAGGGCAATTAACAGAGAGGGGATGGGGGAGGTAGGAGAGAGTGAGGAAGGATAACGGTGATGGACGGGGACTTGACTTGGGTGGTGAACACACAGCACAATATACAGATGATGTATTAGAGAATCATACACCTGAAACCTGTATAATTTTATTCACCGATGCCCCCCCCATAATTCAATAAAAATTAAAAATAAAAAGTTAAGCATTAAAAAACTTTTAAATTTCTATTAATATATTGTTTTAGTGCTTATGTATTCAACAGATCAGATGTCCTTGATATATGGTTTGAAGGGACAGATTTGTGCGTTTTATACTTATTTTTTAAGCCAAACAGGAAGCTGAGGAGAGGGGGCAAAGATGGAAGAAAAAGAAATCACCAAAATGTACACATAATGATTTTTTTTCTTAAGAGGAGACCTCGTCATAATCAAATAATTGATAATCTGGCAGGTATATGATAATGATTTGTAAATAGGAACACACATACACCCACACTTACTTTTCTTTTTGCTAATGTACAATACAAGCAGGGACCCCCCCAAAACTGGAATTACCTTCTGGAGGCAGACCTCCTGTAGTACAGGCTTCCCCCACTAGGTGTGTGTTCTAGGAACCCATCTATATCAGTGGACCAGCTGGCGTTGTTGGGAGAGGCTGCATTTGGCTTCAGTGAATTTTTTTGAAGACTCTCTCAACATGTTTGCTTACTTCATGATGGGTGATTTATGAGTGCACCTGCCCACACAACGCTGAGGGTTCAGCAGTTTCTGACCCAAAATGGCATGACCCCATGTCCCACCCTCCCTATTCACTCAATCTCACCTTGAGTGACTTTTTTGTTTGTTTCCCGGGATGAAAAAAGTCTTCTGAGGGAAGTGTTTGCTGATATAGAAGAAGTGAAACAAAAATAGCAGAAACACTAAAAGGCATCAAAATTGACGCGTTCAAAAATTGTTTTGAGCTGTGGAGAAAAACATCTCAATCGGCGTATTGCTTCAGATTGAGAGTACTTTGAAGGTGACTGAAGTTTAAACATGTAAGAATAAGTACACAATTTTTACCAACAGATTCTGCATTTTGGGAGTCCCTCCTTGTAGAATCATAGTGTGAAACGGACAGAAACAACTGCTTAAACATGGCGATAAGTCCTCAGACTTCAGCTAATGAGAAATATGAACCTATGAGGCCAGGGATCGCAGGAAGCAGTTTCTAAAGACAGGGAATATATTCGTATATCTGTTGGCTGATTCTCTATTCACATATTTTGCCCAGTTTTAAAAATAGTTTTAGCTTTTACATTTAAGTCTATGATTCATGTTGAGTTAATCTTTGCATATGTTGTAAGAGGCTAAATTAATTTTTTTTGTCTATGGTTATGCAATTGTCTGAGCATTTAACCTAGGTTGAAAAGACCGTGTTTTATCCACTGAATTTCTTTGTTACCTTTATTAAACATCAACTGACCATAAAGATAAGCACTTATTTCTGGATTCTCAGTTCTGTTCTCAGAAACATTGACCTCTATGTATGTTCTTTGGCTAGAACTACACTTCTTGATTATAATAGGTTTATAATAATTTTGATGTTGTAAAGTGTAAGCCCTACAATTTTGTTTTGGTTTTATTTTGGCTACTATGGGTTATTCATATTTCCATATACATATTAGAATCACCTTGCTATTTTGTGCACAAAAAAAAAAAAAAAGCCTGCTGAATTTTGAAGGGATTGCAATAAATCTGTATATTAATTTTGGGAGAATTACCATTTTAATTTTTTCTTCCTATCAATTGATACATTGTATTCTCTATTTTGGTCTGCTTGAATTTTTTTCAACAAAATTTTATAGTTTTCAGTGTATTTGAAACATAGTTTGTTAAGATTATTTGTAAGAAGAGTATATATTTTTGATATTATTAGTAAATGGCACTTATTTTCAATGACCAGTTTTCTTGTTAGTATATACAGGTAAATTAATTGTTACCTACTGACCTGCAATATTTTACTTCTCTAAAGTTACTTATTCTGATAGCAGTTGGGGGCATGTTCCTTATAATTTACTTCATGTATGTTCATGCTATCTGTGAATTAAGACAGTTCAGTTTCCTCCTTTATGATGTTTATGGTGTTGCTTTTTTCCTCCTATTGCAGTGGCTAGGACCTCTGCTACTGAGATGAATATCCTGCCTCGTTCCTGAAGTTGCAGGTAAGCACGCCCTGTTTCCACAGTAAACATCACATTAGCATCGGCTTTGCATAGATGTTCTTGATTGGCTTGTGAAAGCACCCTTCTTTGACCGGATTGGTGGGTGATTTTAAACATCAGGCATAGGCATTGGGTTTTGGGAAAGACTTTTTATGTTGTTATTGAGATGGTTATGTTTTTTTTTTCTTCTCTAGTCTGAATATATGAATTACATTTATTGCACTTTGAATGTCAAATAAACCTGGATTTCTGAGATCAATCTGACTTGATCAGGCTGCATAATATTTTTATATATTGTTAAATTTAGTTTTCCAACATTTGGTTATGAAATTTTATATCTATTTTCATGAGGAGTATCTGTCTGTAGTTTTCTTTTGGTGTAATGTCTTTTGCAGGCTTTGATATAAAGTAATGCTGGTTGCAAAAAAAAAATGAGAGGGAAATCTTTCCGCCTTTATTATTTTCTGCAAGAGTTTGGGTACCATCTGGTATGTTTTGCTTTGTAGCATCCTGTGTAACATTTTTTCCTGCTTTTCTTCACTTCCATTTCTAGTATGGGCAGCTGCCCTACGCTAGATGTTTAATTCAGTCTTCCTGCCTTAGATAACTGAGTGCCCATAAGTGAGTTGCATTTTTAATTGGTTGGCGCCTCATTTTGTGATTCTTTGGAACGCACGAAGAGGAGATGGTTGGCATGTCTTCAAGCATCAAACTAGCCTAGAATGGAGAGCAAAGCATCTTCCCCTCTTGTGGCATGAGAGCCAGTGGGCAGGCATTCAGGCCCCTTTGGCCTCACGGAGGAGCAGAGCTTCTGCCTCGCTGCAGGGCCAGGAGCGGTCAGGGCCCCAGGCAGCTCCTGCCCATATGCGCAGCAGCCACGCAGGTGCAGACTCCAGTGGGCGCGGTGGGGACTGCGTGCATGTGTGCGCGAATGTGTGTGTGTTTATCAGGCAACAAGGAGCTGCGCACACTCTTCTCTGCAGCTGGTCATTTATTCCGTCCCTCACAGAGCTGCAGTGAGTGTCTGTCGTGTGTCGGGAGGTATTCTCAGCACCCAGGATGTAACTAGGAGACCAGCGGAGAAAGATGTCTGTATTCGTGTTTATCAGGGTGTAAGGGTGATAAAAAATAAATGTAAGAAATTTTAAAATGATATGTTAAAAAGCGATAAATGTTATTAAACGAAGAAAAAGTGGAGGAGATAAGGATAACCTCAAATGCAAAAGGGGGACAGTTTGCTGTCTGATAAGGCAGATCGGGTTCTTCTTGAGGAGGAAAGGTTTGTGAAAAGACTTGGAGGTGAGAGATTGAGCCACGTGACTTTCGAGGGAAGAGCACTGCGTTCAGGAGAAGGAACCGGGTGAAGCCGGTGGGGGCGCGGTGCTGATGTAGGTCCGAGGCAAGACTTGTGCCCTCCGCTGTTCCCAGGCCCTGGCAGTTCAGGCTGTGACATCTTTCCTGGGCTGGTCGTTAGTCCCCAGGGGGAGCTGGGAAGAAGCAGGGCTCACAAATGTATGCAGAAGCTGCCTCCACTTCCCAGATTTCTGCAAAATACGCATGGGAGGCACTATCTGAGAAGAAACATTAGGATATCCAGCCCAAGCTGGCCCTTCAACTATTCTAAAAAGAGACCCAGAACACACCATCTAATATGTCGCCGAGAACGATTATCGTATGTAATTTTATGGTAGGGCAGTCCTGGCGACAAACCACTCAATACAAACCCAGTGAAGATTAGGGTTTGATTTGTTGCAAAAATACCTAAGCAGACATGCTCTTATTTTTTTAACTTTAAAATAGCCAAGAAAATACCGTCTCTAAATGCAAAAATACATTATTTGTGACTAGTTTTTATCTATTTAAAGTTGTCAAAATTGAGGTTTCTGCAGTATCCTTAAGATCTATCGAGAACATTAGGGAGATAAACCTGAAGGCAATATCATTTATAAAATAAATATAATATTGAGACCTTGAATATTAAGCACTTTATATACCTGGCATTTTCTTCATTAAAAAATACATTCCTCTAGACTTCCTCCTTAATACCGGATTAACATCATCGTCCCATCCTAGTGGGTTCATTTGCCCCTCCTTTGGTAACAAGCTGGAATAATTTGTAAATCTTTCAAATTGAGTAGATGGTATAAAAATAGGATTGCATCATGAAAAATGCAGTAGTTGGTTTGAAAGGTATTTTAAAGGTAACCATGCATTTTAAAATAAATTTCCATACCTGTGTATACTGAGTTTTAAGTATAAAGTTGTGTCTGTATACGTATGAATTAAACATGTTCAGACGCACGGTAGAATCTTTGAGTGCACTTCCTCAGACCTAGCCTTCCCACGGCGCTCGGTAACGGTGGGCGTTAGCATGTGCGTGCATCAGTCTCAGGGACAAAAGTTGTCACATTTGGAAGAGGAATTGTGTTAGGCTTTTTGTGTCCTATGATGGAAATGCTATATATTTTATGTGGAGCTGGGCCTGTCTACTCTTCAGCAAAGCTTTTAGAAGGAGGCGTGTGTGTCTTACCCAAGTTCTTACTGAGTCAGTTAAAAAGGATTTGAGATTTTTGACTCAACAGGCCAGCTGGATTTAGGAAAGATTTATTTACACAAAGATTCAAGAACCATAAGAGTTGCATTTTTAGAACTCAAATTCAAATAAAAGGATTTCATGAAGAAGGCATTAGAATGAAATTGGAATCAGATTATCAGTCTATATGAATATTTTGCTATAATTAGATCATAGATATTCTCTGTTTTTATAATCATTGCAATCAAGATGAAAATAGTAATTGCATCCTATTTTTAAACCAGAAGTTTTAAGTTTTAAAGCAAAGTGCTTGTTGAAATAAATCCTTTAGAAACGCATGAAAGGCAGCTTTAAAAATTCTTTACATAGATAGTGACTGAAAATTAGTCTAAACTTTATTGTATGAATAGAAACTTTGGCTCTTTCATGAGGTGTTTAGTGAGAACAGAGAAATGAAGGCACCAGATAGCCTAAAGTTGAATGCTGCTGATATTTAAACCACTTCATAGGCTTCGGGCAAATACATGAAATTAGAGGACGTGAGTGCCTCATAGTTACAGTTGCATTATTTGTGTATTGACAATCCTTTAGTCTAGAGGAGATAAATGAGAAGCATCAGTGAGCAACCTAGGGAGGAGAACACCACAGATTCTGTGTTATTATCACCAAATAACTTATTTAAACAAATGGACAGCTAAGTGACCATAAGCATGCACTGCCCACTGGGTACGCCAGCCGAAAAGTTACTCAACATGTTCTTTATTCAATAAACACTTGAAAAAGCATATCCATTCACCTTCTGAAGAACGTCTTGGTTATTTCCAAATTTTGGCAATTATGAATAAAGCTTCTGTAAACATCCACGTGCAGGTTTTTGTGTGGACATAATTTTTCAGCTCGTTGGAGTAAACACTGAGAAGCGCAGTTGCCAGATCATGTAGTAAAAGTATGTTTAATTTTGTAAGAAACCACCAAAGTGTCTTCTAAAGTAGCTGCACTATTTTGCGTTCCTACCAGCAATGAACGAGATTTCCTGTTGCTCCCTATGTAAACCAGTGTCTGATGTTGTCAGGTAATGTCTTTTAGAGTCTTACTTCTTGAAAATGCTAAACATAGGAAACCCATTTCCTTGTTTTCATTTGTAGTGTGTTTGAATAACATGATCTTAGATGATTATAGGAGACTGTTTCTTGGTCCTCGAATATTTTGGGGTTAACTGCCATTTATGACCCACCACTTCCTTTAATTGAAGATGTTCATAGGCTAAGGTGCTGGAATTTGTGGCTGACCCCCTGCTCATTATGTCTTCTTTGCCCAAGGGTGACAGACAGGTGAGATAACCAAACATACTTTGCCAAGTGGAAAAATAAGCCTACCATTACATAAATATAAAAACGAGCAACATTTTTGGTAATTAAAAGATTAACAAGGAGACAGAACTCTTACAGTGTTAAAGTAAAAAAGAAAAGTAAATTAATTTTTACATTGTTCCCCTTGAGTACATATTAATTTAATCCGGAGGGACTGAAGATGAACTGGCTTTGTCTGAATCAAGATAGTGTGATTAGAGTGTCGGCTCTTAGACTTCTCACCAAATTCTTTACCCAGGACACTCAATCTGTGTGTTCCAAGACCATTCCTTAATGTCGTCCTCAGCTTCTGATGATAGGTCTCAGGACAAATAATTACTATCAATAATAGAACCCACTCTTAATATGACATGCAAAAGCTAGCAACACATGCTCTGGCTGGTGTGGCTCAGTGGATTGAGTGCTGACCTGCGAACCAAAGGGTTGCCAGTTGGATTCCCAGTCAGGGCACATGCCTGGGTTGCAGGCCAGGTCTCCAGTAGGGGGCGTGTGAGAGACAACCACACATGGATGTTTCTCTCCCTCTCTTTTTCCCTCCCTTCCCCTTCTCTAAAAATAAATAAATAAAATCTTTTTAAAAAAGCTAGCAACATGTGAAATTAATATAGAATATGTTAATATTCCTGATGTTTAAGGATAGTGACATCTGCCTTTTGCAAAACATGACACAAAACAGGCATTAGAAATACTTTCCAACTTACTGCATCTGTCCAGGGAGAGTAGAACATTCTGGGTACTTTTCTGAACTGTGACTAGAAGATTTGTCATTTCCCGATAATTTTTATTAACTTCCTAAATGTTCCTAAATGCCAGTAAACTAGGGCTGAAGAAGAGAGCAGCACAGCACTAAGATCGGCATAGCATCTCTTAACAAGCAAAACGCTCTGCGAGAGCGTGGGATTCCTTTTTAGGCTCCCACCAGTGTCAGTTTCCCCAGAAACGTTCATGCTTTGTTTGGTTTTCAAACAGAGACTAGCTTTTAATAATGGTTTCTGGATTCGAAGTATGGGAGTGGGGAAGGTTCATGAATGAGTGAGGGTGTTTAGGATACTCAGCTCTTTGTCTAGAAGTTGAAGAGCAGAACGTGTCGATCCAACTAGGTTCTTACTCGGTACTTAGGCGTTATGATGACGGCTGGTTTGTAGAGCAGGATGTTTGAGGCATAAGCAGTGTTTCCAGGCAATTGCTCCAAAGAGAAAAGATGGGGTGGGAGAATGAGGGTCTAGGACCAAAGAGCATCAGGAAAGGGGATGAGATGTAGGGTATTCATCAGCTCAGTCCATATAGAAAGCTCTTACAGACGGGCCTGTGAGGAAGTGATGGTAGAAGTATTGTAAGAGTTATAAAAGGTATGGAGCGTCATGAAAAGTTTGAATTTGATGAGAGAAATATCATGATAGAAATAAAGTAACGTGAAGGAAATGTTAGGCAAATTGTCTTAGAAGAGATGTCGATATTTGTTTGGATCATTATTTCAAGTCACAAATCAACCTTCAGAATTTTTTTAGCAGGTATATAATTATTTAATTTTAGAGTTTTTTATATTTAATGGTTAATTCTCTCATTCAAATATAACTTATGTTTCCCATTAAGTGATGTGGAAAAATTGTAATGTAATGAAAATTCAGAGCTAAGAATAACTAGGTAGAAAATACCTTTAAAATTAGACATTGGAAGTTTTTAATTAAGAATGATGTATTTCACAGTTCCGAGTTGAAAGGAACTGTTTCAGAGAGGAAAGTTAAAGATCACAGTCTGAAAGAGCAATGGTGTTTTTGCTGTTTTTGTACTGAAATGTTGCTAAATGTCTCAGGAATAAATGGGCAAACACTAATGTCACACCTGCAAGGCGTGGCGAGGCAGACCAGATCAGGAGGCCTCAGCAGTGCTGACGGTGGGATCGGTGTGGGTGGAGGGAAGGCATGAATTATCCATCATTGGCCTTGGTGGGGGTTGGGTTGCACTGCAGGGCTCCAGGGAGCTCTGCAAAGCGCTGCTGTGCGAAGGATAATAAACACGTGAACGGGTGTTAGCTCACTCGTGAAAGCAGCTCATTCCGTATTTCCTGCAACCCACCAAGGTTCTTCCGACAATTTTATTGATCAGATACGGATTGGGTCTGGAGCCCACTGATAGGTTGGTGAGGGACAGAGAGTAACATCTGTGTAACGCTCATTTGCCCAGATGGCTCCTTCACCAGGAATTTGGGGGTGAGGTTAACCATCGGCCACATCGCAGCTGACTTAAGGCCCGCTGGAGGTTCTGAGGTGCCGACACCATTCATTTCCCTGGCTGATGTTTTTTTTCACCTCTGAGGAGCAAATACAAAAATTGTTTTAAAAATCTGTTCTTCCCACATGGGGTCAACTGGGGAATTGGACCAGTTTTCCCTATCCTGAAAAAGCTAGGTGCACTCGTATGGTTTGCACAAGATTCTGGTTGTCTTGCAGTGTCCCCTGAAAAGCCTCCATAGTCTCATTTGGATCCTATATTGGTTTTGATCATCAGAAGAAAGCCGTATTCTCTCTCCCGGAACATGCGCACTTACGTGGATACAAAAATCAGTCATACGATTTCCTGCCGTGAAATCCTGGACTGATAGTGAGTCCGTGTGATAGACTCACCTGGCTGGTGTACGTAACCCAGTGTAGTAAACCATCTTCTTCGTGATGGGCTGGGGTGAGTCCCCTGTGAGCCCTCTGCGGGATGCCCCTTAGTGTGACTGCAGCGAGCACTCGTGGTGCCTTGCCCAGGTCCCCAGTCTGCGCCCTTTTCTATCCAAGACCGTTGAACCTGCTTGCTTTGTCTTGGCTGACTGTCCTCAGCCACCGGAGCTGCTTCACCCTGGGGAGCACCTTTTGCCAGTGAGTAGGGCACAGTGTAATGAGGACCGTGCTCCCTGTCCTCAGGCTGGGATCAACTCTGAGGTGTAACATATTCCAGGTATCCCTTGAGCGATCCAGCTAAAGCCTAAAGCCATCTTCAGTAGGATTTTGTATAAACACTCACCCTCCTTTCTTCTTCCCCTTTCCTGTTCTGCTTGTTTCATTCCCTTCCAGTTCCCTTCAGGAGCTTTTCCTTAATAAATCACTTAGCATACAAAGCATTCTCTCAGTGTCTGCTTCTCACCCCAGTCTAACCATGTGATTTAATTATCCAAACCGGGGAGCATATTTGAGAGGGAATAGGAATGCGGTTATTAGTTATGTTGGGGAAGGGGTGTGACTAGCAATGGGTCAGCACAAACGAGGACCTGTGCTCAATCTAGACCTACAAAGGTCTGGCAAAGAATGCCCTTGAGAAACCAAGTTTAATTCAAAGCCCTTCTAAGAGGTGGCACAAAGCTACGTTGCATTCGCTGAGCCCTGCTTAACATTTGTTGTTTCTAATGCATCACCAATACGTGTCTCTATTAGCTCCTGGTTAACATTCTTTTCCAGACCGCCCCATCCCCGCCCCCAGCTCCAAGCCTCTTCCCCGCTCATCCGACTCTTATCCCTCACTCTGGGTTATAGCTTCAAGTGTCTTTTCTCTCGGAAACATCCTTACTTCAGTATTTTTGGGGACTTAGTAGCAACCCCAAATTCCTGCTCACATACTCTTCTAGAGCGCTCAAAAGCACATAGGTACATTGAGTTCTAGCAATAGCTCAGGACGTGCCATATTTCTCAGAAGAATCTAGGCAAATTAACTTTGCAAGTGGTCATTAGTTACATGTGACTTGTCCCTGTTCTGTCTTAGTTTAGATAAACTTTTAATTTTCAGTCTAAATTTAAGGAACATGCAATTATGAGATTCAATCCAAATTCTGCTGCTTGGGAATTTAAGAATTATTTGCAGAATTTTTTGTACAATATTGTTGTAGTAGATGGTGTACATTCTTGGTGGTTTTGTTAAATTCTAGAAGTATAATTTATGAGGTTTCGATATAATTGATTAAAACAAATACCCTTGCATAGAAATACTGAATTGCAATCCTATTTTTAATTAAAAAATTCTGGTAAAAAATTTTACATTTTGCAAGTTGTTATGGTATACTTGACACATTTTACAAATGTAAGTGATATAAACAATGAATATAGTATCTGTAGGTCTAAACGGACCTAGTCGAGTTTTAGAATTATCCAGTCGATTCCAAAGACAAAATGTAAAGGAACTGGTTGTGAGGAAGGTTGATATTTAAGCTCAGTCAGTGTAAGTCATTTCTAGAGATTAAAATGGATAGAAATTTAGACTCCAGTTACTACAATGTAAAAATTACTCCTCACAGCAAACAGAACTTAGCTTTTATCAAATCAGCATCATAATACAGTTTTACAGCTTTTAAGTTTTAGTTCATTTGCTTCAAGTCATACAGCTGTTGATCACATTTAATGAAGATGATGTTGGATTTCAAAGCAGGACTGAAGTGACCTGCTCTAGTATCGATTAGAGTCTCATAACCAGACACAACAATTATTAGGTTCTTTTCTCAGCCCAAAGTCAATATCATCTTCGATTTTACACAGCACAGAAAAGTGTTTAAACTTAATTTTGTCCTTGGATTGAGTGTCTTTCCAAGATAAAGATATTCACAAACTAAAAAAGAAAGCAATATGAAATAAAATAAATTGCGTGTACAGAATGATTAACTTTGTGTCTCAGAGTCAATTAGCATGGGGTATCGGTAATTCTCGGAACTTGAATGCAATGCTGTTTTTTGGTCTCATAAAGCAATTAATTACAATATAAAAATAAATGTTGATGATGAAAATGTACATTTTGCTACCAGAAAACTTAAAGCACATCATCCTTTAAAAATTCTCTGAAGACCACAGTATTTACACAAAGGCAGCTCTGTGCAGTCTCGCCCCTAAAGTGCTTAAAAGGGAAGTATTTTGATTCATTTGAACTTATGTCTGAGCAAATGCCTCCTAGAAAATAGAATCTTTAATTTTTTAAGAAATTGCTAGTGTGTTAAATTATCAAGTAACTAATTTTCTAACCATTATTATTGTCCTTACCCCAAATGTGGGGCAAACTTTTCTGGGTTGCTTAACACAACCACATAATGTCATTTCCCATAATTAGATGTTAGTTTTTGTGTAGCTGTATTTAGTGTCAGGGCCTTTTCTGTTACAACATGTTTATTATATTAACTGAGTTCATTAATGGATTTCATAAGCTGTAATTTAATGCTTAACATGATAAATTTGAAATAATTTCTAGTAGATTGAAGTAACCACACATTTGAGAGACAGAAATGATCAGTTGCCTGTAATGAAATAGAAGGGTGCAAGGCAACATTACTTTGAGCAACACAGAAGCATGACTGTAGAAGGAAGCTTAGCTAAAAGTAACAAGAAATCCAATGTCAACTTTACAAGTTACTCCTTCCCACTTTGCCTAAAGGACAAGATTAGTGCTCTGAGCGATGTTATTTTCACTCAGAAAGCCTTTGTATCGTGCAGTTTTAGAGCCAAATAAACTCCTAGAGTTCATCTCTAATAAGGCCAACTCCTAGTCATTTTTTACAACTAATCAGAAGGGTTACCTTCCGTGCTCAGCCTTTTCCGCCCCCCAGGACAAGACGAGTGCTTCCTTTCTGCAGATTCTTGGTGTGTCATGGGAGCTTCCTCCCCAGTTCATCATGTCTGTGTCTTTATTCATCTCATGTGTATTTAGAGCAAGAATTTTAAATACAGGAACTAGCATAAAGTCACTGCTTAACAAATGTCTGATGAATAAATAAATGACTCACTGAGGAAATCTTTAAATTATTTGCTAGGGATGTTAGGTGCAGTACCTTGATACACATTGTATGCTTGTGACATTTAGCCTCTAATATCTTCTTGGGTGATCTTTTAAGATCTTTTATCCTTTGGATGCAATCACCTAAAGGTAGTTTTCACAGATCAGTTTAATTAATTACAGAATATATTGTAGTCACTTGGGCCAAAATACATCAACTCCATTCTGGGTTTAATAGGAGATTTGTCTATAAAATTCCTCATGAACGAAGCTATGGAAAGAGTAATCTTAAATTATACTTTGAAATACAATTTTGTAATTAAGCTCATCACATTAGAATCATGATGATGATGGATTATACTTTATTCTTTTAAAGAACATAATGAAAGTATAGCCTCAACTATCTTTTGATCGCCTGTAATGTGTTATTTTAATTTTATCTGGTGCTCATTAATTTTAAGTACAAACTGGTACAAAACAAACTTAGCAATTACTTGTGTTTGTTTTAAAGTAGGTATTGACTCCGGGGATTGAAGAGAGCTGGGGGAATGAATGTAGGAAAAACAAGCAACACAGTGCAAGATTGAAAACTGGGTTTCAGAAAGGGATAAAAAGAGGTATTTTCAATTAAAGGAATAAGAATTAAAGATTTTATGAAGGGTAGGATTATCAGTTTTTTCAGGAGAAACCTTTTGACATAAAGAAATATACAATAGACTTTATAACATAATTATCTGCCATTTTTAATGAAAGGACTGATCATTGTGGAGGGGTGGTCCAGAAAACAACAAGATGAATTCAAGGTTATTCCCAGCCTGGGAATCAATACATGAGCATCGTGTGTTTACGGTGTGCCACGTGTTGTAGACCAATGGGGACATGTCAGCGAGAGTGTTTGCAAGGCATCGGCCCTCCACACATCTTCATTTTGGTGTAGAAAGTTGGTGCATAAATACCTAATTGCGCTAAATACCTAACAGAAAGGAATGTGCTAAGGATGTGAATAACAGATGGTGGCGGAAACAGGAATAAAGTATTTCTGCCTGGAAAGGGGAAAGGCTTTCCTGAGTGGATGGCATGTAAGCTGGGTGTTGGGGAATATGTGTGCAGACCTGGACAATGGGGGATGTGGGAGAGGAAAGGGTGTTCATCAGGTAGGGAATCCCGTGGAGGCGCTGTTGGTGAACAGACTGTAGTTCCCCTTGTTGATTATAGGATGTGAAGATGGAAAGCACTAGGAGGTGACACTGATAAGATGGGCTGGTGGCAGATGGTGAGAGTCCTGTTTTAAAGATGTCTGGACTTCTGTCTGGGGTCACTGAGCAGCCGCTGGGAGGGCGGACCTAGGCAACCCAGATTAGACCTGCACTGAGGAAGGGGTTGTGGGCAGAGTCCACGGGGCGTGGGTGTGAGTTCCTGTGGGGGTGTGATCCACAGGGCCGTAGGCTAATTTGGAGGTTGAGAGCGAGGGAGAAAGCGGGACTTCTGGCCTGCTGATAATGAAGAAAAACAATAGAAGAGCAGGTGGAGAATGGCACGGAAGATAAAATAGTGTTTTGGGTATCGAAAATGATGTGTTCGGTGCCAAGGAGCCATCTAGTTAAAGAGAGATTAGAGAGACTATATGAACGATTGGTGGACTGATCCAAATATGTGCCAAAGAGGAACTGCAATTTTAAATGGCTCTTGAAAATAGTGTAGGTTTCAATTAATTGAAATTCTAAGAAAAAAAAGGAAAGTATGTTAGATCTTGAACATTCTATGAACGAAGGTGGAAGAAAAAAGAGAAATAAGAACAGACGCTCTCCCGGAGGGTTTACATTCTGGTTGGGACAACAGAAGTGTAAACATGTCAAGAGTAGAGTGCGCGGAGGGCAGCAGCAGCGTGGAAGGCCTGCGCTCCTGGGGCTCATGCAGGGAGATGCTGGGCTGGAGAGTCTAGTGGGGCTTCTGGGTAGAAAGGCACAGCTCGGACTGGAAAGGGTGGTCCTGCCCAGGAAAGAGGGCGGGGATGGATGCAAGTGCTTATTTTACATGACCATCCTGATACAGTTGGCATTGTTAGCAAGCTCCTTTCAGATCCTCACACAAAGTTATTTTTCACTATGTTTTACTCCTGTCTAAACCCCTACCATAACCCACCATATCTTCCATTATCTACACTCTTAATCAGAGTCATCTCACGTACATCCATGGGATAACTTGGACATGGGTTAACTACTTATATGTGTATGATTCTATCACTACTTTCTGAGTTCTATGTGAATCAAATAACTGTTTCTAGATATTATTACTCGTAGGTCTTAGGTACATTCCAGACTCAACATATCTTAAAGTTGACTCTGTATCTTTCTCCTTGAACTAGTCCCTCGTGCAGTGTTCTGGTACCTGCAACCAGCACTAATCATCAGCCCAGTTATCCAAGTTAGGAATCAAGAATCATCCTGTTTCCTTTGATCTCATCTCTCATTTCCAACAGTTGTGAAGTCCCGCAGAATCGAACTCCTAGGTGGCTCTTAAGCCAATCCTCTCTTCCCTATTCATGTTGCCATTGTTATAGTCAGTCATTGCCAAGTTTATGCAGTGGACTCATGCATGGTCTCATCACTCTCTTTGACTCCCCCTCAGTTGCTGGGGGTTGTGAGCTACTGTGCGCCTGGTACTGGTCTGAGTGCTTTACGTGTACTTAGTCCTCACAAATCTAAGGAATAAGTTCATTCCTCTCTCTGTTATGCTGCATGTGGAACCTGAGACAGAAAATTTGATCCAAGGTCACACAACCAGAAAACGGGAAGTTGATTTTAAGCCAGACATTGTGCATGGAGGTAACATGCCTTTATCCACTATAGATTATGTACTCCAACCTTGTACTGCTTTTATATTGCAAGCTGTCTTGACTCTTGAACTATAGGTTGCTGACCTCTGAAAACAGCAAACTTAAAACTAGTGGTTTAGAGCCATGTATTCAGTATTTGTTGCCTGCAACCTTTTGATAGAATTATTTTTACATTCTATTTAAATGATAATATAAATGAATTTCATGTTGACCTTATTTTAAAACTCTATTTAAAACTCACTGTTTCTTTGCTTTTCTCTCCCTTGACTGGGCCAAGCTAAACCTTTGTTTGTGCTTTTTATCCCCTGGAGATATGGCTTGACATTCTTGTGAACATGATGCTAATAAGAGATTAATTTTGTGCACCAAGGGAATAACATGTTCACACAGCAGGTATGGCATCATTTTGAAAAATGTTCTGTTAACTAGAAGCAAAGAGAAGGGAATTGGAATATAGCTTAAGGTGGGTTTTTTTTTTTTTTTAAATTTTAAAGTGATATTTCAGTGTCACTTGTTGGATGAGTGTACCAGATGCAAGAATACCCTCAGGCCCATGAGTCCACTGAGACTTTCCTCTGTGTGTGATGGTGAAATCCCGGCCTGATGCAGTATCCTTCTGTAACCTGGATGCCAACCTGCATCCATGTACCTTTCTCTCTCTATATATATAAATAAAACCCCAGACGGGAATGTCTTCATATGCCACTGACATTGGTGGGACATTATATCAACTCCTATGTCGACCTTTACAGAGAGCAAACCGAAACACACTAAAACAACCCGAAGGAATATTAAGCATGCTCAAATCTCTGGCTTTCATGTCATCAAAATTATCTTCTACCTAACTGTAAACTAGCTTAATGTTAATTTCTGTCTGACATATTGCTGTTAGAGAGACACTACAGGTACATAGAGAAAAGTATCTCATAGGTCAATAAAACTTTTGTCCTTTTTCCCATTATGCATTTCTTCCTTTCTTCCTTCTACTCTCCCAACCTTCCTTCAACTATCGTTACTGAGAACCAGTTATGTTCCATAGACTGTGCTATGTGGTTGGTATTTATCATTGAATAAAATAGATGAAGATCCCCACTCTCACGGAGCTCACATTAATATCATTCTCGGAATAAAATTTTTATAGGTAATGCTGGCCCAGTCATGAGAGCGGAATGAAGATAGAAGATATACAGGTTTCACAAAGGAAAAGAAGTGTGGCAGGAATAAGAAATGAACATAAATAGTGTGTGATAGCGATTTTTATCACTGAGGATGCTGACCTTTGCATGAACACCATAGAGGTTTGTCACGAATAACATTTGTAAAAGTTGAATCCAGGCTGAAATTCTGCAAGCCAAGTCCTGAGAAAATGGCCCAGATTCAGAGAACTCGTCCACAGTTTGCACGGCTCCCCAAGGGAAGGCCTGGCCATTTATAGAACTAATGGACACTTGCATTCTTTAACATCACATTTCTGTGTATCTGAGTTTATCGGATATTCTGACTTTCCCTGTATTGAAACATTTTTGGTTCCTTCTTGGCGATCTTCTAGTGGTTTTAAATGATGGATGAGGAATTAAGTCAAAAAGGCAGACTCCTGACCAGTGTCTGAACTCCCTCAAAGATGGGGAGTTGAGCTCTGATCCTGTGGCCTCTCCATCCTTTGCAACCCCATAGCAGCTGCTCGGACGGCCTGCTCCTTACTGCTCCGAGAACAAGCCATTATGAGCGCCTCACCGTGAGCTCTCTCAGTAGCGAGTCCTTGGAGTTTTGTTGTGTGGGTGAGGCAGAGACTGATGACACAGTGTCATCATCAGTCATTTGCGGTCGTTTGTGGTCATTTAAATGAGCCACCATTTAATTATTCGTATAATGGAATAACTTGAGCTTGTTTTGGTGTCCCGGAAATTAAAAAGAAGCACATTAGTAAATTCCACTAAACACTATGACTTTTTTTTCAGATGAAATGCAATGAGCGTAACAATATTTAATCATGTACGAGCCCACTGCTATTTATGGCAAAGCCCAAGTTTGCTGCAGCAAAGATACTGTCTAATATTAGAAAGCAGGAAACATACCAGGCAGTAAACACCATTTTTGCATTAGGGGGTTGATTAGATTTCAGTGTTAGCTAAAACCATGTAACAGTATGTTCTTATGGGAAAGGATTCTAGACTTTCTGGGAAAAATATAATATTCTGGTTACACTGTAATATTTTTCAGGCAACAAGAATTTCTGTGTGTTTTATTAAATTTCTGTGTTCTTTAGTTTTATTGGAGATACATTCAAAACTCTTTTCTGAAAAACATTTTTAAAGGAATTTTACATAGAACGGAATTGAATGTAGAGATGACTCTTTGTTTTCCCATTTCAGTGTGATTTTTTTCATGCTAAGAGAAATATTACAATGAAATAATTCAGATCTTTTGCAAAATATGCTTTGACAATTTAAAAGGCTCTGCAGCATGAAACCCTTCGGGGCAAGTAGGATGGTTAATAGCTATACTAACCTCATTCAAAATTAATAGCAGGGTTTCACTCTGAAATACTATTTTCTCTGTTATGGAACTCATTCTCCATTTCAGCATTTGATCCCCTACTATGTGCAAGGCATTGTGCCAAGAAACTTGGGGGACACAAGGTCAAAGGAGAATAATCCAGGAACTGTTTCCAAAGTGATCTTAACATTTGGCAGGCGATAGGGACAATGATGACATTGACTGTGGTTCACGGCCGGCTGCGGTACATGCTTCCCCTGGATTCCGAAGGAACCAGTGATGAACATACCTAACAGGTGTTTTTATGTAGGCCTCAAAAGAAAGACAAGATATTAGTGGGTGAATAATTAGGAAGTCGTATATCGTAGACCAAAGGAATAGCAAAAGGAAAGGAGCGGGCTTCCTGGAAACAGAAGAGCCTGAGGGAATTGGAATACAATACTGTGGCTATACATGTGGAGGGAGATATACTGGAATTCTAACGTGAAGGTTCTGGATGCTGTGTGTTTTCCCCATGCTCTAGGAAACCAAGCCTGGGTGAGCTCGCATGCTAACAGTGTATGGGGTATTTTGTTTCTACAAAATTATGAGCATTGGAAAGGGCTAGTGAGGCAGACACGACGGAAAGCAAACGTAAGCTGTTGCCTTACTGAGTTGTTGCCTATTTTACAAGAAATCACAGGTGGATGTTTGGCCGAGCAGGTCATCTCTAGAGAGGCCACATGGCACTACAGCATCTCACAGTGCTCTGTCACAGGGCAGAAGGTGAGCGATTTGTCTCCAGGCTGCTGCTCATTCTACCTCTCATCGATCAAACTTCAACCCATGGGCGATGAAAGTTGATAGGGGTGACGGTTGTATAACTCTGTGAGTATACTAAAAACCGCTGACCTGTATACATCACACAGGTAACTTTTAGAGCATGTGGATTATAACTTACTAAAGTTATTACTGAAATAATTCAATCTGTGGGATGCCTTCTGGGGTCCAATCAGGTTGGACGTAGGAGTTAACATTTCTGTGGGTTCTTCCATGAAAGGTGCAACCCAGACTAAATCCACACCCAGGTCTCACCTTTAGGGACAACTGAGACAAGTGTGAGAAGAGGCAGGGAACATGACTGTCACAGTAGGGAAATGGTCTGGTTGTCCCCAGTGGCCGCTCAGGCCAGGAAACAAGCAACTGGGCAAGACCCAGAAGAATAGGTAGGGCTAAATAAAATATCCAGGAAGAAGTGTAACTCAGAGGCTCAAAGAGGATGAGCAAACCGACCTGCTCTTTCTGAAGTTGTAACTGGCCGTGCGGTGTGAGAACAGAGAGCCACAGATTCTCGTCTCCTCCATTCATTGAGGGGGGAGTGCAGTCACCCTCCTATGAATCTGGGCTGGTTTTAGTGATTTTATTGACAAATACAATGCAAAGAATTGACTTCCTGGGACTTTTGAGTCCATCTTTATCTCTTGGCATGCTCGTTCTCCAAACACAGTTCTGTGTGGTGGGGAGGCCCCGTGGAGAGGAGCCGAAGCCTTTGGCTGAAACGACTTACCGAGCCCCTGCCAACAGTTGGCTCTGCCGTCCTCCTGACTGACAGCCAGCAGTGACCTTGCGCACTGTGAGTGAGCTGTGAGCTGAGCTGGACACAGGTCCCTGGCACCTGGTAAGCTTCTTGAGCTGATGATGACAAGGCTGCCTGACCAGGCCTCCCTACCTTCCTGATCTGCAAGACGATGAGGCTACAAACACAGATATTTTTCAGTCACCAAGTTTTGGAAGTCATTTTCTGTGCCATAATAGCAAACTATAATTGATACTGATAATTGCTCTCCTTAATCATCCACTTTAGATTTCCCTCTCCGCCATTTGTCTGATCTGTTATTGTCTGGCTGATATCACTCAGACTTTCTGCCCCAAGGGACCTGAGCTTTGATTTCCTTGTCTTTTGAAGTCTTGTTTGCATTAATTGTCCATTGTCATTACCACTTGGCATGGAAGCATCAGAGCCCAGTGAATCAGCTGGGTTCAAGAAATGCTTAGTGACAAGAAGGATGAGCCTTTAGAAGAAGCCTGCTATTAAGCCAGGAGTTAATGCCCTAGAGCATGGCCTAAACTTTCAGTGCATCCAAAAAGAAAGGTTAATAATGACTGGGGAGGCTTGCACAGGTCCTTGTCAAAGAGTTATTTTGAGCTTATATGAGACTTTTTTAGTTTCTGTGACCCATGGGAGTCACTCTAAGATGTTTTAGTCACATAAAAGAGCATTCTTATTTCAGAAAATTTTGGTACCTGTTATTTATAGTTACCTGTTTAATACAAGAAATTTCCTTAATTTTCTTTTAGTTGTCCATGTAGGTAAATTTTGAATACTTTGTAATCTTCCCTTGGACAATGGCAATTTTTCTGTGCTTTCTGGGACACAGTGCTCGGCTTGTAATCTTGTGGCCACTCCAGGATTCTGTTCTTAGCTTTCTCGTCACTTACATCCTCTCCCTGAGTCATTTCATTGATGTGACTTCAAATACTCTGTAGGAGCAGAATTCTGAGTCTGTATTTCCATCCCAGACATATTATTATGTGAATTCTGGACTGTTGTTATTATCAACACCAGTCCTGGGCCTCGTATGCGTCGCATGCTGCACTCAAAGGTTTTGCTCCATAAGTACTTCTTTATGTGGCCTGACCTATTTCCATTAAAGGGACCATTATTCACTTGCATTCTTAAGGCCAAAACCCGCATCTTCCAGATTTATCTTTCACCAACATGTTCTTTTTTTCTGAACTCCATCTTATCTTTTTTACTCTTAGTTCTCATTTTTCATTTCTCATTTAGTCTGCTTGTTGGTCTCCCAACTAGTGGTTTTCTCTAGCTTTCCCCATATCATGCCCCGCAATCATCACAAAATAATCTTTCAATATCAAATGTGTAATTAATTTTAAATTGAATTTGATATATGCAATAAAATATCAATTGCTTTTTGCAAAATTTTAAGCTAGTTATTCCAAATCTTTTTACCAAATATTTCCCATTTGATTTGTAATGTCTATATTATTGTATAATCAATTCTTAAACACAGTCGAATCTCTGGACAATCCTTTCCAATCCACTCCCATCACTGCTGAGCTGAGGACAATACTATCCTATCTTACATATTATGTTTTTATAATGAACTGAGGTTTTCAAAACTAGATTCCTCACATTAATCTTTTCTGAGTTATCTTTAATCTAGTCACTTATTGATTTTAATTTTGAGACTTGTTTTCAAGAAGTTTATTTAAATTGCTTTGTATCTATGACATAATATGGGGAAAATTGATGTTTTTATGCACACAGTTGCTTTTGAATAACATATTATATGAACCCACTTATTCTTTCAAAGTGTTTTATCCTTAAATAAAGATTTGTAGTTTTTTAAAAATGGATTTTAAACAGACAAGTACAAAGGAGTAAAAAAGTCTCCTTTTGCCACTTACTTTTGAAGTGAATGATGTAGCAAGAACATTTCCTTCTAACAACTCTTGTGTAATTTAGAATTGTCGCAGGAGAGTCAGGTGTCCTTTTGCGCCTCCTCTCTGCAGCTCCTTTCTGTGAGCCTCGCAGCCACTCCTCCCCGACATCCTACAGAGAGTGATGGCGTTCCAGTTAGGCACAGGTAGTTGAACGTGCACTACAATTTGGTATTTAACAGAAATATGACCTTCTCTTATTACAAGATGGAGCTTATTGATACTCACACCAGTTCTGAAATAACTACTATATTTCCCCCGTTATTTTGAAGATTTAAAAAATCCCCCAAACCAGAAACAAAGCTAATGGAAAGTCACGAAGTCAGCGCATGTCAGAGCCGAGACTTGGTTCCAGGGCGTGGACCTGTGCGCGGGCCGAGGGCTGCGCAGCGCCGCCTGCAGGCGCCTGTCCGGATTGTCCGCTGCCTTTCTCTGGTTCTCCTTCCAGAGTGTTGGTACTCCTTTCTTCCCCAGAGCCTTTTCCCGGTGTTCCTCCTCCAACTACCTTTCCCTTCTGTCCCAGAAACTTCTATATGACGGTTAACAGCTACCGATCAACCTCTGCTCCTTTACGGACCTCTCATTCCCTCTGCCTTAAAGTTTTAAATAAGGTCCAACTATTGTCTGCATTTCTCCGAGAGGCTGCTCTTCTCCCGCACCCTTACCTACCACGCTACCGGTGAGGGTTCAGGAGCGGGCTTGTCCTGGCCTCTCTGCACTTTCAAGCTGCAGCTCCTCTATCCTCACGTTAGAACTCCTGGCGCTTTAACGCTGGTGACTTGCACTGATTCTTAAACTTGGGCACGTGTCAGAGTGACCGGCTGAAACGGGGCGGGGCCTGGCCTGAGAGTTTGACTTTGTGGCGCTCATACTGCTACGCAGGAGCATACGTATAAGTCATTTTTAGATCCTAATATTAAGAATAAAACATATAATTTTAGAGATGATGTTTAATCTTGCATAGAATGAGCATACCATATTCTGTTACTGAAATTGAAATAATCCTCCTAATTTCACCAAATATTAATTTGACAATGCCACCCTATGTAAAGCTTTGCACTTATTTCAGACGTTAGAAAAAGAAAAGATACTAATTCTAAAATGTTCTTCTTTGCGAGTAAAACTAGGTAGTTCATTATTAAAGTAGTAATACACACATATAAAGTCACCTTGTTTTGGAATTATTTCCTCGGTTCATTCTCTCAAGTGCCATTTTGAATTTTGTCTTTACAAAGCCTTGTGAAAGAACCCGGTGTCTCTCTTTTCCCTGAAGTCTTGTATTATTTATGGTAATGTTTTATGAATAGTAGTATTTGATATTTCTTATTAATATTTGTAGGTCTGTTATCAACCTTTGGCAGCTCTTATTATATGTAATCTCAATGATTGTACCGTGAACAAAACATTCAGCCAACTTCTGCTTCTTGCAACGCTTTGCAATTTTCAATTTATTGTTTAGCTACACAAATAAATTACCACTCAGAGCCGAGGTGAGGGTAGCATGGATTCTTGCGACAATTCTAATTAAAGCTGCGAGTTGTCAGTTATTTAAATGTCAAATGATAAGTAAAACACTGTTTTCTGGATGAGAATAACACGCGTCTAAAAGATATTTGAAAGCACAGATGTCAGCGATGGCAAAGTCATTGCTGGCAACCGGAAGAGAGTACAAGATTATACGTTATTTTGGGAAATTCTGACAGAACTAGGGTCTTAACAAAAAAAGCAAGAAAAAAACTTCACCTTATCTGCTCTTATTTTAGTCCACTGAAGTGAATTATCTCTGTTCCTATGTGAAAAACTGCATTCCTTTAATTTACATATACCATGGGTCTAGATAAATTTCTGTCAACTCCTGCAGCTGATATAAATATCAGCCTGGCACTGAAATAAACATTGCCACAATAATTTTATTTTCTTTGCCAGGGGCACTTTGTTGCCTGGAATAGAAACCGGTGTGAATGAACTTATTTAAAGTCAGTTACATTTTAATGTGATCAGCCACCTCACAGAAGCACTGGAGGGTTTCATGGGAACTTGAAATCCTTTGCAAAACTACTCCCTCAGCCTTTCTGGGGCACACGTTTTCTTACTTCCTCCTTCTTCCTGGACATCAGCTGGATCCTCCTGCTTCTCTCCAAGGCCCAGCTCTCTCTGCTTACCTACCCTTGCATTCCTGGCTCATCATGGCTGGCCCACCGCGGCCCCAGCCCACGGAGGCCCCGGCCCACGGCGGCTCCAGCTCCCAGGCTGTCGGGGCTTTCAGTTCAGCTCTACTCATTCACGTAACTCATTCTGTTTTCCAAATGAAAGTTTTTGGAGAAGGAAACTGAACGGCTGATGTTGGGTAGATACCTACCTCTCCATCTGGGAGAGCTGAGTTGCATATATGCATATATCAGGCTTGAGATGTGGCGGCAGCATTCTTTTTCTCTTCCTTTCTTAAAAAAAAGCTCTGATCTCTTCAGACATATAGAATCCATCCAGCCACTCTCCTCCAGCATTACCATTATCAGCTCTTAGCACGTTGTTATCATTACATACATGCAGTTAGTGCACTCAATCTCAAATAGGGTTTCGAAAGTGCCAGGCAGCCTAGCTTAGCACATTTTTGTACTTTCCCTTATTCACAGCTACAACTTAGCCTGCGATATCACCCTAAGGGAATGACTGTTTCTTTTACATCACAGAGATATTAACAAGAAGGGATTCCGTGTCTGCACAAGACTACATACCCATCTGCATTGGCACCCTCTCTGACGCTCTTCCCACCTGTTGCAAAGTCCGCCCCTCAAAGCCCCAGTCCACTTGCACCTACTGTGGACTTCGCCTGCAGCTTTCCTGTGACCTTACTCCTCACCCACCCCTCTGGTGAGGTCTGGTGCATGTCCCTCACCAGCGCATTCCTGCTGCTCTCATTCCCCTTGAAAAGTGTCCCCTCACACATGCACAAGCCCTCCAAATGCGGCCTTGTGTATATGCTCATTCTTGACAGCCAGACTCCTGGGAACCTTTTCTTAGAGCAGAAAGGTTCCACTCCTCCTTTCCTCCTTTTCAACCCTCTTGAATCTGGCTCATCCACCTACCGCGCCACCCAAACAGCACCTAGTAAACAAACACTAATCTCCATGTTGCTTTAAATAACGAGCACCTTGCCGTGTTCGCTTTCCTTGACACTTCACAAGTCCTCGACATCACTGGCATTTCCATTTATTTGAACCAATTTTACATTGGCTTCCATGGGGAGAGTTTTTGCTCATTTTTTTCTGGCCCCAGTCATTATTTGTAGCTCCATTTTCTTGTTTCACGTGTTTTATTTCTTACCATATAGTCTTGGATTTTCATCTTGTATCTGCCTTTGCTGTATCAAAATGATATTAACTATCTCGGTGATTTTTAGGGTCTTCTTTTGACCCACTCTTTTGAAATGTTGAATTATATATTGTAACAAGATTCTATTTCCATATTTTTTCTAGATACATGTAAGCTCTTTTAATGAGGAAATATTTCTTGGCTGGCCCTGAAAATATTTCCTAAACCACTTACTTATTTTTGTCCTGTTATTTTTTCTGTAATATCTTCATAAAACTCCTATTATTCGTATGTTGGCCATTTTGATTAATGAACCGATTTTCTTATATGGTCTCCTATTTTTCATTTTCTTCTCTCAATACTCTTTCCTCATTGATGTAATCTATTTTCCAACACTCCTAAAGAGTTTCTAATTTCTGCTATCGTGCTATTCAGTTTCCTGAGCTCTTCTTATTCCTTTGATTTTCAATTTGTATAGCATTCAGTAACTGTTCTGTGTGTGTTCTATTTACTGCCGGAGGATATTAATGAGGGGTGTGTGTGTGTGTGTGTGTGTGTGCACGTGCTTGTGCCTCCAGCAGGCCGCGTTTCCTGATGAAAAGTAGGGGATCGGAGAGAATGACGCGGAGAAGTGTCACTGAGCTTGTTCGCTGATAGGCCAGCGAGGACTCTCCAGGAGCTTCTGAAACATGGAATTGAATTGAGGGTTTCTGCCATACCGCCTTCACTGAGCCCTGAAGTTTTCTTACTTCTTTAGAGAATTTCTGTTACCCTTCGTTTGCTGTGTGATTTTGTGCATGGTGCACACATTCTTCAATTCCTAGTTTTCTCATTTATAAAATGGGCGAAGTAGTGCCATTGTAAGCACATTGGCTTTCTCAAGGATTGCTTACTCCACACGTGCGAAGCCATCAGTACCCTGTTTGCCTCGAATATTGAATGTAGTTATTAAAAACTAGTTTCATTTCCTCCTCATTTTCTCTGTGTTCTGTGTTGATTAGATATAAGGAAGGTATCTTTTCTTGGTAGTGGAACCAGTAAAACAGAGGAAGTTATCATGCGGCACTGTGGGACTTCCTGTCCCAGCTGCTGTCAAAATTAGGATAGACTTATCTGTCGGATCCTGATGCACTGAGTCAGTCTCTCAAGGTGTTTTTTAGGGTTATGGATTCGAAAGCAGGAGAATAGTTTGACTAGAGATATTCTTCATGCTGTAGAATGGTCCTACTTAACCAGCTGTGAGCGGGCCATCTGACACGGCTTACGGCACACTAGGAAGAAATGGTAGTATAATTGAGAGGCAGAGTTATGCTTATGTCCTTGAAAGCATGAGAATCTACCTTATGTATTCCACATTTATAAATGCACTAAGTATGCCCTGACATGCAATATCGGCTAACTTACCTATTTCAGCTCATTAAAAATTAAGAGGCTAAAGGGGACACTTGAGTGTTTTCTTGTTAGGGCAGGCAAGAAGGGTCTAAACACTCAGCATCTTGACATTACTTTTTCTTTTTCTGTTTAGATTTTATTTATTTATTTATAGAGAGAGGGGAGGGGAGAGAGGAGAGAAACATCGATGTGTGACAGATATGTCAACCGGTCGCCTCTCGTGCACCCCCTACTGGGGACCTGGCCCACAACTCAGACCTGTGCTCTGACTGGGAATTGAACCCGCAACCCTTTGGTTTGCAGGCCCATGCTCAGTCCACGGAGCCACACCAGCCGGGTTGACATTATTTTTAAAAAGCAGTCTTTCTCAGGTCAATTTTATTTATTCATGCAACAAATGTTAGGTGAGGACCTCTTACATGTAGAGAACAATTAACTGTATTTATTATCTGTTTGCTTATTTGTTTAGTATAATACTGTAGAGAAATATCACTCTAGACTCAAAGTTTTCTTTTTTTCACTAAAGCTTGACCTAATATGTTGTGTCTTCTTATGAAAAATTCAAATCTGCAAAGCTGACCAGGAAGGGAGAGGCCACATTGGTCTGGAAACATCAGCTGATGCCTCCGGGGGAGGCGGCGTAAGTGCTACAGATCGAAAGCCGCTCACCAGTGTTGCAGGCTGAGGTGCGAACCCCTGTGACCAGTTGAGGCTCAAGGTGTATTCAAGCGACGCCACAGAAACTAGCTCGATGGGGTCAAGTTCATGTGGGGTAGTTGTTGGAGTACAGCTGGAAAAGTCATTTCTGGGCAGCATCTCAATATTCCTGTCCCCTCGAACCCTACCTGCCAAATTCCCCCTCACTCCTCCGATACCAGTTTACCTGTCATGCCCTGGGGAAATCGTACTTCGACACTGTATACACCTTAACTCCTCTTGTAGTGTTTGCCTATAGGCCTCCATATAAAACGCCCAAAATCTGCCGAGGGATAAGGCGCAGGGGAGGCTTGGGCCTGGTGGCTGTCTTAGGGTTGGATTGTCATCCATGTTACACAGAACGTGGTCTCAGGCACCTGGTCAAAGGTGGGCTTTTCTTTTCCACACGTAGCCTGACGAGTTGGTAGGACTCAGAATCCTGCCATGGCTTTGGGTCCATTTCTGAGTCACTTAATTGGCCGCAAGAGTACGAAGGCTGCCTTGGGTTTTTTTCCCAAGTGGCCTGAGAATTGAGACTGTGTGCTGAGAACCCACGTAGGCGTTGGTGCTTCAGCTGCTCTGGGGCTCCCAGGCAGCCAGCTAACCTGCCTTTAGTGTACAGTGATGGTGGGGGATGAGGGTCGGGGGTCTCTGAGCTCAGTTGAATTCTAGGTGCTGGTAACGGAGCCAGGGCAGCTGAGACCCAGACAGGGTGCGTTTGGCATTTAGCAATTATACAGACTTATAAACTGGGATTAAAAAAGAAAGTTTATTTTTAATTAACTCATCTAGTCTCTAAGCAAACTAAGTGAGTCTGGGACTTTCCAGAAGTCTCCATCTCAATGGAGAGGAGCTGGGAACCCAGCTGTCCTGGGTGCGTGTCTGCTGGAGCCGAGGCTCCTGCTGTCCGCTCTGGCAGCAGTGGAGAGGCTGTGGGCGGTCTGGAGAATGATGGAGGGCTGGTGGGGAAGACCGCCCGCAGATTCGTAGGCTGGCCGCTTTTCCACCAGGTATTTGACATGTGCTTATAAATGTGTGTTGGACTTACTTGTCTAACCTTTAAAAATATATATATATTATTGTTTAATTACACTTGTCCCCATTTTACCCCCATTACTCTGACCTTTTAATAAGTTGGTGAGGAAATCTTGAACAATGATGCTTCTGTGTGGAGGTTGGACTGCGGTTGTTACGGGTTAGGGTTTTCAGATGCTGTTTGTGTATACAGCTCCATCTTTAGAGAATTTTAATGTGTGTGAGATCCAGGCGGAAGATGGTCTGGGAGGTATGTTCTGAAAATGGGCCAATTCTGTGCATTCTATGTAGGTATAGAAAATGATCAGATTCTCAAGGTTATGCTACCCGATATTTTAATATTTTAAGGCAAATCTTTATTTTGTGTGTTGTGTTGTCCATTCTGGGATTACAGACATGTGAATAGACTCCGTAGTTTTCAACATAGAGTCACTCTGTGACTTGCTGTAAATATGTAATTTTAATTACATTAATTGTTTCCATTGGCAAATTTTTGTTTCTAAAATAGAAAAGTATCTCCTGTACTTTACCTATTCAAGTAATGGAGCTAAGAGACTCTTCCATGGTGTTGAAAAACTCAATTTGAGATTGCTGTCTGCTGATTTCAGGGGTTGAGGGAAGGAAGAGCTGAGAGCACTTTAAAAGGAAATGTCTTAAAAGTTTGTTACTTTCTGGGAAAATTTCTAACCCATAGCAGAAAGGGAAACAGCTTGTTTCAAGGGGTTTTCCCCTTTAGGAAACTTTATATTGTTTTTTATCTTAGAAGAAAAACTTGTCACCTGGAACTTCCTTTTTTCTCTCAGATGTTAAATGGATGAAGCAGCTATTGAAGCCAGTGGGAAAAGTGTTCCTGAAAATTTCAAAGCAACTATTGGAGTTGACATTTCTTTTTCCAACTGCACACACACACATACAAACACATCATACAGACAAATTTTAAAGTAGAATTTTAGGATTTAATGCTGGCCGCATTATGAATTTTTCTACTGATGACCCTGAGCAGAATGAGCGGCACTCAGAAGGCCCATTTGGAGTCCCGTGTAGAGCGAGGCTGCCTGTGCCCCTGTCACTTTGTGAAAAGTGATTTTGGTCTCCGACATCGTGGGCCTCGAGCTGTGAGACCCCAGCCAGTCCTAAGCTTCTCGGGAATATTCTCATGATGTTGACAGGCTCCCCATACAGTTTGATGAGATCAGATTACAGGATTCTTATGAGAGCAAAAAAAAAAAAATCGTGAAAATTAAGGTGATTCTTATACAATCAAAAAAGAGAGAAAGAAAGGACATTTGCCCTTTTTTTGTCCACTCCCTGCATTTTCCTTGAAAGTTCATTTGACAGCTTTCTAAAAGGGAATTGGATATGACCTTCGTCTAATTCATATAATACAGTACTGCAAATGTATTTAACAGGTATACAGTAACATAATAGTTGTCTGAAACACTGAACTTTGCTAGGATCTGATCTGTTTACCAAGAAGCTATTTTTAGTTTTCTATCACCTTTATTTTCACACTTGGGGACTTTCTTGGACTGGTTGCCGTGTCTGGGATCTCAGGAAGGGTGAACTCACTTAGCCATAGTCTAAGAAAACTGAAATGAGAAATATGATGCACGGGTTACAGACACATCATATGAGAAATTGCGGAGTCACTGTGAAGGGTGTGGAGTCACAGCTACCCTGGATGGTCCAGCCCGGTTAGGGATTGTTCCCCGCTCTCATTGGTACAAAAATCAGCCCTGCGGTTGCAGATACCTTTTCACTGGCACTTGAAGTAATTTCTAAACAAAGGAAAGAAGGAGTTGCTGAGAGCTTAGAAGGAAAGATTTTCAGACGTGTTTTTCTCTTCGAGATTTATTTATTCTTATTATATCCCCTCGAGGATTACAGGGAATGTTCTCCAAGCCAGTTGGCATTCTCACATCTGTGTTTGAGCAGACAGATATTCAGGATGCCACGGGCCCAGTTCCTGCAGACGTAGGAAGGGCGGGCACTGAAGACAGGGGTCCGTGGGAGGAGGCTGGGTAGAAGTCTGCAAAACTAGCTCAAGGGCGTATTCTATAGATCAAGAATCCCAGGCTTAAATGCCCCCAGGACTTTGTGAGTTGAAGAGCACACGCCTCATTGAAGTAGTTGCACTTTCTGAGATCTTTATGTTGTTGCAATACATTAATTCAGTCTCAGTGGTGCCAGGGTGTGGGATTCACTGATAAATGAACCATGTCCTGGAGCAGAGCTCAATACTCTTTCGCCAGAGTCAACAAAACAGAGACACTTAAAAATGTAACATTTACTCATGTCTTGCAACAAACAAAAACTTTATCAGACAAGCAGATAAACAGGGATATATCACTCATAATCAGGAGGAAAGTTAATCGATAGAAACAGATTCTGAAATAAAAGCTGATGGGATCAGAAGGCAAAGATTTTGATACAGCTTTCATAAATATGCCCAAAATAACTAAAAAGTATTATAAATAGGAGGTTGGTTAAGGGAATCTAATTTGAAATAGCATCACCCGTAATGAAGCCAAGTGACTTGTTGCCTAAATGGCATCACCCAACATAAAATGCGTGTGTTTTGGAGGGGTGCGTGTGTGTGTGTGTGTGTGTGTGTAATTTGAAATATAGATACAAAATGTCTAAGAAAGAAAAGTTTATTTTGGGTCTTCTGGCTCAGCGTGAAACATGTGTATACAAAGTATCAGGTACAGCAGCTCTATTGTAAAGCAGCTCTGCACAAAGCATTGTTTCTTTAACATTCCAGCGACTGAGTCACTTAAACATGCATACCGTATTTTTAGACTGTAAGATGCACCAGACCATAAGGTGCACCCACGTTTTAAAGGAGGAAAATAGGATGAAAAACCCTGCTCCACCCCCCCGCCCCCCAGTGAGCCAGGTAAGCTACATTCGGACTATAAGACGCACCCCCATTTTCCTCCCAATTTGGGGGGGTGCATCTTAGAGTCTGAAAAATATGGTATACCCAGAGATGTATATCTTTTTAGAGATATTAAATTTGGAGGATACGTGGAGTATATTTGTTTCAGCATTTAAATACAGCAGCCCTTCACAATTATGCATGTGAAAAGTTGATCACTTAAAAGGTGGAAAAAATACAATAATAAATTTTTTAAGAGGTAGAGGAACAAAAATACTGTTTTTACATTCATCGCTTTTTTTTGGTAAGAACTATGTGAATATTAAAGCATGTTTTCTTCGGCGATCTGGAGAGGGGAGAGCTCCAGCCTCGCTGAGCTAAATCCTACAGGCAGTCCCTTTGCCCCTGCAGAGACTACGCTCTCGGGCTGGATAGACTCCCCAGCTCTGCCGAGGGACTTGAATTGAAAGAGAACTGTGCTTTGCAGGGCCTGGGGAGGGAGATTTTACACCCCTTTCGGTACTGAACAGTACTTGGGGTGGTGTCTAAATCATGAATTCTCATTTTAATGGTCTCGATCCACGATATTTGCAAGTTCACTTCAGATTAAGGAAACCTAGTAGTTTACATCTTATTATTTTTTTAGCACAATTACAGCATGAATTTAGTATAAACTATTGACATATTACCAGATAATTCCATTTTAAGTATTTCCCAGAGGGAGTGTGCTACGTGCGACTTGATTTTCTAGGGTTGAGCAGAATTGCCTGGCACTCAACCTTAACTTCCTTACGGTGGAAGAAGTCGATGCAAACCTTTGTTGTTTTGTTCTGCTTGCTTTTCATTTGCTGACAGCATCGTATCTCTCCCTGCCTCCATCAATATTTTTCAATGCTTTTGGTTCTCATAGGTCTTATAATGTAGAGCAACTAATTTCTGAGTCATAGGATACTTTCTTACTAAGTGTTACGGGGAAAACCTGGCTGTAAAGCAGGGGGAATTTCAGCTGTTTTGAAAAGCCTTCTTCTTGTCCCAGGGCACTGAACCAAGGAAGCCCCGTGGATCCTTATATTTTTCTTTCCAGCTTTAGTTTTCTGGTTGGTGAAGCAGGAGTAACACTTACTCTGCCTGTGTAGTGGATCATTTAGGAGGGTCAGCACGAGGAGTTTATGCTCATCGGATGGTAAAATGTGTCCTGCCCTTTGATGACCCCTAGAGGGGTTTGTCATTGTTGTTCTGTAATATGTTTTACAAACAGAAAATGAACGATATCAGACTTCTTTGTTATTGAGGACCTTAAAACTGTTGAGTGTGATGTGAGTCGGGTACCTTGTAGAATGCGCCCCGATTGGGGATTTCCTGCTGGTTTTCTCATGCCGGTATCAGGGTGATGAGCTGCTGGAGGCGAAGCGCCGTCTTCGCCAGGTCATCTCGAGGGCACAAGCTATTGACGCGACTTCTCCCTGCTGGTGCTAACTTTGGACACCTGACCTACGGTTGTGACTGTCAGATCTCCTCCTGGTGAAGTTACTCCTGTTTCTGCACTTCTGCACTTCAGGAAGAAAGCCACGGTGTGCAGCCTGCACTTGAGGAGTAGGGGGCCATGCTCTGTCTCCTTGGGGACAAAGTAGCTACATTAATGATTTGGAGTTATTATGCCTGAGAAATGTGTCAGTTCTCTGCCCTTACTTTATCCAACCATTTGTAAATCTCCATATGTTCTGTTTATTTTATACTGTGGGTTATAAATCAGTGCTATTTTTTTGGTCAGATTTTCCCAGAGTTGGCCATTAGGAGTTCTTTGAGTTGGCTTCTAAAATATTCCAGGCTCATCTTCTACATTTCCTGTCTAAGCATAGTGGCTCAGACAGCACTAATTTATTATCTAGTGTTCTGGGGTCAGCGTGACGTCATCTTGCTGGGCTAACGTCGAGGTGTCCACAGGGACACTGCGTCTTTATGGAGGTGCTGCAGGAGAACCCTTTCCTTCCCTTCTTCCTGCCCCCACAGGCCACATTGGGTCATGTACAATGGCTTTACTGTGATCGCCCGTAACTAGTTTCTGTGGACATTAGTCTTTAAATTGGTTGAGTAAGTACCTACCAGCACAGTTGCTGGATTCTGTATTGTTTGTGTAGTCTTTTAAGACACTGACAATCTCTCTTCTCAAGTGGATGTATTGTTTTGCAGTTCCACCAGTAACGAGTGAGATGTTCTATTGCTCCCCCTCCTCGCCAGAAGTTAGTTATTTTCTTTTTGTGTTTTAGCTCTTCTTGTAGGTATGAAATACTATTTCATTATGTTTTAATTGGTAATTCACTAATGACAAAATGCTGTTGAGCATATCTCCATATTCTTATTTGCCATCTTTGGAGATATGTCTGTTCAGCATTTTTGCCCATTTTCAAGTTACGTTTTTTCTTTTTCTTGAGTTTCAAGAGTTTTTAGTATATTTTAGGTACAAGTAATTTATCAGTATCAGTGTTTTACAAGCATATGTTTCTTTAGTCTGTGGCTTGTCTTTCTAATCTTTGAACAGTGACTTGACGGAGCAGTTTTTTTTTTTTAATTTTAATGAAGTCCAACTTAGCTTTTTAATGGATTGGACTGCTGGTGTTTTCTTAAAAACTCATCAACAAACTTAATGTTATGTAAATATTTTTTTCTTCCTCAAGAAGCTTTGTGTTGTCTGTTCTATGTGTCAGCTGCATTTTGAGTTAGTTTTTTATGTAAGCTGTGATGTGGTGTCTGTGAAGGTTTCCCTCCTCCTCCTCCTCTCCATCTTTTTGCGATTGTTCCAGTGCCATTTGTTGGAAAAACATGAATTCAGCTTCCTTCGTTCCTATGTCAAAAATAAGTTTACTATATTTTGACAGGTCTATATCTGGGTTTTTTAAAATTCTGTTCCATTGATGAATGTGACTATTATTTAGTCACTGTCCCACTGACTTGCCTCTCGTGGCCTTACAGTAAGACTTGAAAGCAGATAAAGGCAGGCTTCCAACTTTCTTCTTCTTAAGCATTGTGGTGGCTGTTCTAGAAGTTCTTTTCCATATAAAATTTAGAATCACCGTTTCCAGAACAGCTGGCAGGGATACTGATTGTGGTCACTTTGGCCCTGTGGGTCAAGTCGGGAGGAACTGACATCCTAGCAATATGCTCTTCAGCTCATGGACACAGAACATCTCTCCATGTGCTGGAGCCTCCGTTGCTCTCTCTCCCAAGCGTTTCATACCTGTGCCTCTCGGTCCTCTATGTATTTTGTTACACTCACGCACACTTCATTTTCTGAGTGCTGTTTGAAATGCTGTTGTATTTGATACACTTCAAGTTTCGATTGTTCATTGCTGATCTATAGAAAGCAACTGCCTTTGGTATACTGACCTTCTGTCCTCTAATCTCATTATGCTCATTTAGTTCCTAATCGTTCCCAAATTCTAGATACTTTGAATAAAGGGGAAAAGGTGGCATATTAATAAATGTGAACTAACAAAAATAAGAAGGGAAAGAAACCAAAGTTACGTATTTGAGTTTGAATTGAAATGTAGTAAGGGAAAGTGGAGAAAAATAACTAAAATAATAAGATACTCCAGTCAGAGGACTAAGGATGCTGGATTTTGAACAGTCCTGAGAGACTCAAGTTTGGTCTTTAGCCATGCACATCCCAACAGAAGATACAACGTAAGAAATAATATCAACAAAACTGTTCTAGTAACATATGTAATAAAATAAAAGGAATGAAGTTTATAAAGTAAACACTCTGCACATGAACAATTGGTCAGTTAGATACAAATCTCCGTGTTTACTGATTGGAGCTGTAGTCACAGACTCTTCAGCATTTCCTGGGCCTTCTTGCTGCACCATGCTTAACAAAATCCTATTTGTTTTTCCTGTTGGACGTGACTGTGGAAAGAGTCCAAAGTGACTGATTCTTTTTAACTTATGAAATTTAAGTTCACTTAGTGGGAAAACAACTCGTTCTCAGCCACACAATGTCAGGGTTAAGACTAGAAGTGAAGTCTCCAGGCTCCCTGCTGGAGATGTTTTTCTGTACCGTTCACCACCTCCTGGGAGCACCTGTCATTTCTAAAACCATTTAAATCAGATGGAATTAGCCTCTTCCCCTCTGAATTAGTAGGCCTAAATAAGTAACTTGCAACTTGTAAAAGTCTGGAGAAGGTTTTCCTTATTTCCTCAAGAATGTGGTCCCTAAGTTGGACTTAAAAAGAATATAACCCAGTTGTTAGAGAATGAATGTCTTCCAAGTTCAGGGATTTAGACAGCTAGAAAATAAATATTTAATTTGAAAACTGATTTAAGTATTGCAGTTTTGATTAGCTATAACGAGAGTGCCCTGATATTCTATGCTTCAAACAAGCTTCAAGAAGAGAGAATGAAGGGGTATCACCCACATGCGAGCTGCTCCTTCCGTATTTCCTTCTGTGATTGTAAACTCAGGATGGTTAGTGACAGGAAGAAGTTGCCTGAAAATTATTTTGGGAGGTGTAATGAAGCAACTTGTTAATATAGCTTTTAAATTGTTGTTCAAGTACAGTTGTGTCCATTTTCAGCACACCACGGCCCCCCACCCCATCCATCCCTGCCTCCCACCCTTGAACCTACCCCCTTTGGCTTTGTCCATGTGTCCTTTATACATGTTCTTGGATGGACCTTCCCCTGTTTTACCCCATTATTCCCCTCTCCCCTCCCCTCTGGTTACTGGATTATAATCTGATGAATTAATTAGAAACATACAAATATACAGGTGATAGAAGATTAAACTCAGGTAGGAGTTCCAAAGTAACTTTCTTTTTTCTTTTCTTTTTTGATTTCAGCTTTATGTATTTTTTTTCCATTACCATTTAAGGGGACAGAGTAACTTTTAATTTAATCACTGATATTTTTCTTTGGAATTATACTGCTGAAAATTCCAGAGTATTTCATGGATTTTTAATTTAGTTATCCCTAAAACTACTGCTTTTGTGTATTTTCTACATTTCAGCACCCTCTAATAAATATTCCTTGTCATCTTATATGCATTTTTGATGCTAATAACATCAAATTACTTCTCACTGCCTCCTTCTGAACTAGGTAGGTTTTGGTTATAGTTAGAAATATATTAAAAATTGAGGACCAACAAGTTAAAAGATTAGCCCTGACATTTGATAGTTAAGTATTTCATGAATTCTTTAGAACACTCTGCTATTCAAAATGCAACAAAATGTACAACAATAATTAACTGTAAAAAAAAAAAACCAACCCCAAGATGTTTGAGTTTCTGTGATAGCAATTAATAATAAATGAGACTAGGGTCTTAACATTTCTTTTACTTTCTTATTCTCAATGTCATATAGAAAGTATAAGATATTGTGTTCTCAACGGGGAATGCCTGCCTGCACACCAGCCCCTCCGTTTTGCAGGGTCAGCTGGCGGAGATTGAAGAGCGCATGCGCCCAGCTCTGTGCCGCTGCTCACACTTTACACTGGGAGCTGCGGGGGAACAGTTGCGATTTAGCTTCCTCTGAAAGTCACCTATCAGAACGTAAAAATCTAAAGCTTTCCCTTATGAAACGCATCTAAATCCCATCTTCTGCCTGTATTTTTTTTCTTAGCCCTTGGCATTGAAATGTATAGTTAACTACTGATCACAAAGGGGTCTTCAGTCAGCTTTGCTAAAAATACAAAAAACTTAAGAAGGCAGAACTGTCCTTCCCATAGGTGAAGTGGGTGAATTGGGGGGTCACACACTTGGTGTGGTTTGAGGAGTTCTAAATCTCACATACCCCAAATGATATTGCAATTCCCTAATGCCCAAAATTCAATTCCTAGAGTTCCAAATGTTTGGGCTTTATAGAGAGGACTTTATAGAACAGGAATCTTGGGGGAAATACCAGAACGCCTAAGGATCACCTATCTTTTATAGAGATGTAAAAACTCCTGGCTCTGAGACCACTTTCAAAGTAAAAAAGGGTGAGAAGTAGAGACGTAGAGAATGCAGGTTAGGGTGGGGCAAGCAGTATCACCAAGTACATGGAGAAGGAATGTTTCAGGATATGGAAATGTTGCTACATTTGCCTCCCTGGCAAGTTTGCTTTCCACTAACCTCAGAAGACAGCCATTTCCCCCGAAGGGGGATGTTTTTCCTGAAGGGCTACATCTCTAGTATGTTTTATTATCATAAAGATGTTTGTTTTGAGAGAAGATTTAAGGTGTTATTCTCCAGTTTATTTGGCCAGTTGGAACGGAAGTTATCCTTAGTTAATGCTTAAACTTTTAGGCTGTTGTTTTCTTAAAAAGAGCACAAATACCCTTCATGATAGAGTAAAGGCTACATCCTATTCAGCAAATGCTAAGGAAATAAACAAAAACCAATGACTTGGAGTTACACTCTATTTCATAATAGCATTTTGCATCCCAAGAAAGGTTCTGTAGGAGAGTACTCTCTCATCTTTGTCTGGCTCATTCTTTAGGGTGCTGATTCTGAGCATGTCGTTACCGCACGGAGCTGGGGTTGCTCTGTTTCTTGACTACTAAACTCTGCTGAACTGTAACTCCCTGTACTGTAGCACCACACTGTCAATCACTAGATGGAGTAATAATGGAGGAGAACAGATTCAACAATATAAACGAATAACTAAAATGGTATACCGCCCACCTGAATTCTACCATTAGATCTACTGCTCATTGGGTGACCTTAAGAACTTCTCACCTTTCCAGGCCTCAGGTGTCCTCTGAAGTGAAAGGACGGAGTTGCCCTCAAGGATCCCTCTCACTAGGGTGACAGAGGTCAGCCAAGGGAGGACTCTTGACCGAGACTGGGGGCAGTATTAGTAGTTATGCCTAACACATAGACGTAACCCAGGAATCTTCAGGGGGCCTGAGATGCGTGGACACCCTCCCTGAAACAGAGGGACACCTCTTGGCAGCTGTTCCCAGTCCCACGTCCCAGGAACTTCCTGCTTCCCCTCATGATGACAGTGAGGGGCCCTCAGCAGCCCTTTGGTGAAACACAATTCCTCTGTCCTGGCCTTTGGTGGTGGGTTGGCGGAGGGGGGCGGGGGTCAGCATTCAAGCTGAGCTGGGCCTGTCTGAGGCCTTCACCTAGGAATTTAGAACTGGAATGAACATATGATACTTTCGTATGCCTGTGAACTATAAAGACAAAGATTTAACCTGTGCATTGTAAGTAAATAATCAGAAACCCAAAAGTCATTTTGCAGAACGAGTGTAGAATGAAATGGACCGACCACTCGTCTCTCACCTGTACTCGGTGCGGGGCCTTCCAAACGATGGGAGCTCAGTCAAAATACTGCAAGCGAGTCCTCCGTTTCTCAGCCGATAGTCAGTGTTTGACTGACCTCAAACCTCGTTTCTACTCCTTGATGATTACGGGGCATATGTTTACCCTATTTCCAATAAGGATTCAGAGTAGCTGGTATTATTAACTTGTGTATAAATTAAGAGAAAAATTAGTAAAAGCATTAGTGACCCTTTTGGTGGAAGGAGGGAAATAAATGATCAGGAGTTTTTTGCCAATATCTTGTGGCTTTTGAGCATCGAATATTTATAATGTATATAATAATATATACATAACATACAATAATATATAGTATAATATATTTGATATATAATATATAACTATATACCACATAATAAAATGTATACTATGTTTTATACATATAACTTATACAAAATATGTATCTCATTTTCTTGTGACGAGGGAGGGATGAGAGGAGGACTTCATGGACAGAAAACGGTCCTGGGAGGGGTGGCTGCCGGAAGGCTCTGAGACACGCTCTGGGCCCTGAAGGACAGGCGCCACCGAGCCTTGGGGAGAAGAGAGCAGGGCAAGCACCCAGACGTCAGCCAGGGAGCTTTCAGTTCTTCTCTCTAGGCCACGGCCTTTCCCGGGCCACAGCAGTCCAGCCTCTGTGGCCCTTCATTCAGGTTTAATGTCATGGACAAGGTAGGATGGATTCAGCGTGGGGCAGACGCTTCTGTTACCAGGCCAGTTGCTATGGTGGGCAGTGAAGCATGGTAGCAGCACCCATCAGGCAGGCCATGGGGAAAATCAGGTACCCTAAAGACAAACGTCTTAGCTTGCATTTTCTCACAGACCCTGAGGAAAGTATTTGAGTGCGAGCAGTGCACCGGGAGGAAAATCTCTGGAAAAACCAGTGGAGCAGTAGGGAAGTTTGAGAGCAAAGGGCAGGAGAACTGTGGAGTGTTTTTACCGAGCGACCTCCCTCTGTGGACAATTAGAGCCTCTTGTCCCTGCTGGGCTCTGAGCCATGATGGGGGGCACGCTCCACACACGTGACTGACACACCGAGCTGTGCTTGGGGCACACATTCTCTTGCACGCCTGTCCTCATTGCGCAAAGAAGGAGCAGGTGTCAGCAGGCAGCGGGCACAGAGACGGTGGAAGGAGCCCTGAGAGCAAGTTGCTGGGGAGGGGCTTTCCGGGGGGACAGTATCTGCCACCCCAGCAGTTTCTACGTTACTTTATGCTGAACTACTTGAATATTGCTACAGATTTTGTAATCCCTGGGCAAGTGGAGAATCAGTGAAGTCTTCTTTGGAGCCTTAAAAGAATCATTAAGGAATCATAATTAACGAATTATCTAGTGGCAAAATATATAAATGGGAGAAAAGTTTGAAGGTGGATTTCATTATCTAAAATCTGATTTCCAGTAGCAACTTAAGTCTATCCTAAGAAGGCTACTAGACATATAAGACCCCCAACTTTTAATTTTATATGTACAATTTGTCTTTTGTTCCAGGAATGCTTTTTCCCCTTGTGGGGAGGTAATTTCCAATATATTACCAGAAGATTAACGCAGAGTTTGGAACTATGCTCACAGCTACTGACTGCGTACTCGCTGTGGGACGGTCTAACCCTTCAGGGCTGAGAGTGCCAGAAATAGGGGTTCTTACAGGGCGGCAGTTTCTGACTCTTCAGTCTACTCATCTCAGGAGCAAAGTAATAGCATCTATGTGTCAGACCCTTTGTCCGATTTTAGAATTACGTTGGATATGGATCAATTCAAGGATCCAAAGCCAATACCTGTAAGCAAAGCACACTGAGGCAGTGGTGGACAGATGGGCCGTGAGCTCGTGGTCGTCGGGGCTCCACAAGGGAGCAGAAGTTCAATGAAGTGAGGACTGAAGAGTCACAAAATTCTGTTAGGATGTCTGGTGGAAACATGTATGGAACTAGGAGTGCATGTCTGTGCCAAGGCCGCACGCACCGATCACTTTCCTCTGAAGAGCTTACAACAGATGATTTTAAATCTCATGTTCATTCCTGTGTGAAACGGAAACACAATTATAAAACCATTTCCAGATTAACTATTGGTACTCAAGAAAATCCATGACCAGCATTCGCAAGTTACTTCATTGGACTAGGGAAACCCCACCAACTTACTAAGTGGAAAGACAATACTTTAAAAATAAAGTTTTCCCAAATTCTTTTGCATGGAATAGACACATTCCTCGCCTTATAGCTCAGGATTGTGGAGGAGAGGTACAGCAAAGCTGTGGGTGACCCAGCTAGACCTCAAAGACAAACCTTTTTTCTTTATAAACACAATTTCTGCATAAATCATGCCGGCTTAAATCACAGGGCATAAAGGCTGCTGCACTCCTCCTGTGTGTGGAAGTGCTGACACCCATATTTCTTTGACATCATTTTCAAGGACAGCTTGACCTGAAGTTGAATATACTGAAAGTAGAGAAAAATGTACTTAAAGAGAGAGGGGTTTTTTGTGTGTGTGTGGTTATATTTATTAGTAAATGTGCAATGCATAATTTGTCATTTTCCAAGCAGTCTATTTTTTCAAAGGCATTAGGGATCCAATGCGGCTGAAGCACACATGTTTCTTGTGAAATTATGGTTGTGGTACAAAATGAGAATACATATGAACACACTTTTGCATCGTTTTAAAGATCACTGTTACTAATGAAAACGAAAGCTTGGGAGAATGTGTGACATTGAAAAATGCATTTTAACATTAATTGTACAGTCACTCTCTTTATATCCTTCAAAAATATTTTTTTAAGTTTTTAAAATTTTTATTCAGTTACAATTGTCTGCATTTTCTCCTCATCCCTCCACCCCACCCCAGCCAATCCCACCTCCCTCCCCCACCCCTACCCTATTTTAATTAAGAAGTGCCAGAACTTGAAATTATTTCTTGGTGTTTTGGATAACCTATATATTTTTGAACAGGGCTCTTATTTCAGTTATAATTACTGGCATTCCTCACCCAAGAGGCAGAGTGCAAATACCCATCATTTAAATGGTAGTAATGAGGAAGAGCAGGGGCTTTAAAGAACGAGAGAGTGCCCTGGCCAGGTGGCTCAGTTAGTGGGAGCATCATCCTGTAACCTAGAGGTTTTGGGTTTGATCCCTGGTCAGCGCACACACGTAGGTCACAGGTTTGGTCCCTGGTCAGGGACCACACAGAAGGCAACCAAATGGTGGTTCTCTCTCACATTGACGTCTCTCTCTGTCCTCCCCTTCTCCTCTCTCTCTCTAAAAATCAGTAAGCATATCCTCAGGTAAGGATAAAAAAATTGAGAGAGCAAAATGGGGCACAAGTCAATCTGTGCCAAGTGTACACGTGCCGCTTTGAAAAATCTCATGATCACTAACAAAGTAATAAATAACTTAATATATACATCTATATATTGTTTTGAAGAAAATAGTGATTTTATTCATCTCACATGTGGTTTTATTCATCTCACTTGTGACATATTGGTATAATAATTAAGTTATTGGTTAATCAAGTTAATTTTTTTTTCAAAATAAAGACTGATTTCCAAAGGAGAAAGGAAAGGTTTTTAAATGATGTGTTTCTGACTAACTCACATGCACACACTTATAAGGCTTTTTACTCTGTATTAAAATACCTGATTTTTTTTCTGTAAAGTGGGCTTGCTCGCTCCCCGTGACAGCTGCACATGGGAAGCTGGTAGGAAACTTCAGAGTGGGCTCCTTGTTCTTAGGGGCTGTGTGTGTCTAAGATGCACACTCTGTTTTGAGGAATAAAAATGGAGCAGACAGCCCATCTGGGATGGTCACTTTTGAGAAAATGTCCACGCATGTGGGTATTTGTTTTAGTTTTGGGGCTTTTCCACGTGTGTGGAGCCTCCGTTGTCTTTGTTGGAAATGGCCTTGTGGCCCTCCGCTTTCATGTCCGCTTGTCCAAGCCCATGGGGCCAGCCCTTCCGTTGTGTATGGACCAGACCTCTGGGGGGGGGCTTCGGTGAGACCCTGCAATGGTTGTCAGGGTGCAGCCAATATCAGCACAGCCCTGGCCTGGAGTGATTTTTTAAAAATAATTTTCATTGTGGAATTTGAATGAAGTCATGTCCAGTTCAAATACAGTAAAACTAGGTAGGTAGGTAGGTAGGTAGGTAGGTAGGTAGGTAGGTAGACAGACAGACAGACAGACAGACAGACAGATAGGACCGAGAGAGAAAAGGAAGGAAGATAACTGTGTAGATAGGAAGATGGATGAATGAGTTGAGAACTATGAAATTGTACCATCAGTAAATATATACAGTCTGTTCTTACAAGTTCATCCTCATGTTTTGGGGACTATTCTGATTTTCTAGTTAGAAGTGAAGGTGGTAAAATATGGGTGCACTTGTATAACATTTAATAAAATAACAGCTAATAGGAGAAAGAAATTACTCTTCAGCTGTTTTTGTACATATTACCGCATCAATTAGGTAATTCCTTTGATTTTCCTCACCTCTTTCTGTTTTGTTGTTATTGTTTACTGCATCTGTAATTTCTTCATGCCTCTGAGTCAACCATTAACATCCCAAGAATATTTATTTGTTTCTTTATGTATTGACCTAGAAACATCTGGATGAATGCTTTTATAGACTGTTATATACATAACAGTTTCCATATAAGGATATTTATTTTAATGAGTCAAAAAATAGTATCTCCCACACTATCATTGTATTTTAATTTCATTTCTTAAGCGACAACTGTTTACATACATAATAATACTTCTTTCAACAGTCCTAACATCACAGAAGGAATTTGCAGGTTAGCTTGGTCTATTTCTGTGGTATCCAGGTGAGGAAGTAGGTCTGTGGTAGTCGAAGTTTCTGCAGAAGTGCCCTACTCTGAGTGGAAAAGGAAAGGCTCGGTAGACATCAGACACCCTCCCATCCTGGGGCTTAACACAGTTCCCTGGGGGATTGTGGAACTCCATCTGTCCCTTGTGGCTTCAGTGAATGGAAATTTTGTTTTCTTCTTTTTTCTTTTCTGTTTATTTTGTTGGGGGACTCAGAAGGAATGGAAATGAGGTGTACTTTGCGAGGTTGAGTTTGGAGACATGAGATCATGGAGGGAGACTCTGAGGATGAGGAAAGGAAAGAGTCAGGGGGCTCTGAAGACGGGCTTGCCTAAACCTCTCTGTGACTCTTCGGGAAAGACGTGCGGCACAATCACTCATCGCTGGAGTTAGGGTGTCAGTTGTTGCTTCCATGATGGCAAAACTCTGTTTCTTTTGGCACATTGCATTTTTTATTGTCAGGTTTGTTTAGCATCTACCATTTCTGTTTAGCGTTTTCTTTTCCCTCCGACTCCTCCCTCCATCACTGCTTACCCACCACCACCAGTGTGTGTCTCTGTCTCTGTCTGTCTCTCTCACACACACAAAGTATGAGGGCGAGTAGCTATTTTTTTAACTTGTAGGTTATTTCCTAGTTACAGCTGAGTGCGGCAAGTATTTATGTATTTAAATTATCTTATGATTTGTCTGTTTAATTCCCACCACCTGTTCCTTCACTCTGTAACTATTTGATTCCTCTTGCTAACAGGCCTACATATCTACAATCCTTGCTCTATAGGTGCTGACGGCTCCCCTGTATACATATAATTGCAACAAATGTGATTTTCCCCTTAATTCTGTTCTTTCTTCCTTTCTTTACTCCTGCCCTTTATATACCACCCAATATTCAAAATAATGCTAATATATAGATAACTTGACAGTATACATTTTCTCACCTAAATGACTATTCATCATTTGGCTCTTATCTAAATCACTTTGATTTAGGGATTATTCTTTGATCTGTGCAGAATATGCTCAGTAATCAGATTTCCTCTAGAAGGGGGAGCACACAGCCATCGAAGCATGTGGGGCTGCAGTCAGCAGCATCAGTGAGATTGACGCGGGAAGAGCATGAGCAGAACAGGTCTGTTCTAGCCTACAGGCCTGGGTCAGTGCCCAGTTCTGCTCATGTGTCTGTTCTTTAAACAGCACACTATGTACAGGGTGGGGCGAAGGTGGGTGTACAGTGGTTTGTGTGGAAAATAATTCAGTAATTAATAAATAATGATACAAGGATACATTCTTTTGTGTACTCACAACCATAAACCTACTTTTGCCTCACCCTGTATAGCACCTAATGGGGTGTAAGTGTTTTCTAAGTTTGATATTAGTTTTAGTCCTCCAGGGGTCTAGGGAATGTGGAAACAATTATTGTTGCTTTTACCTGTGATTGTTCTTTTGCCTCTTGAGAAGGAGCTTTATGTTATAAAGTATAACAACATTAGAGCTAAAAATTGAAGAAATTCATAGATAACAACTTTGCTACAGGGCTTTTTATCCTTATAAAATTTATGAGTATGTTAATATTCCAATGAAAAGTTGCTGAGGAATTGAGATTATTCATAATTATAAATGACTTATTTAATAAAAATGTTGATTCAAGTAATTATTTACTCAGAGTTTTAAGTTTTCTGGAAATCCTGTAGCAAATTTTTTATTAACATCATTTAATAATGTAATCGTGGCACTTTTAATCAAATTCTCAGAGAGGCAACAGTATATTAATATGATTTTTCTTCTACGCTTTTGAAAAAATTGACTTATCTAATGTACTAGTTGGGGAGTAAAATATAATTCTGCTTCAAGCCTTCTCAGGTCTTCTGACTGGTCTCCTAGTGAAGTTGACATGAGACAGATTAACAGGAGTGAATAACCACATTTACTACTTATGTATATACGGGCTTCCATAAGACTATGGGACTCAGGACAAATTGGACAGTTGAGACTTGTATGGTGTTCGGGACTAAGGAGAGGGACACGAGGGTCTGGAACTTCAGGGAGAAAGTAAGCAATTCACAGGTAATTGAGGGAGAGCACGTATTTGGTGAACAAACTGTGGTCGGACACCCAGGAACAGAACGACACAGAGGGGAATCTAACAGATTGCCAGGTTCTTCCTGGTCACACTTAGTTTATATTATGCTAAGGGAATAGCTCCTTCCTTTAAGAAGGTTTTTCTGTCTGAATTCCTCTAGACAGTTAAAGGGGCAAATCAAAGGTTCTTGCTGTCTCTTGTTTTTTAAAAATAACCAGCTTAAAATAATCCATATTCAAATAGGCACCCCTCACCCTCATTCAAGAAGTCAGAAGATCAAGCAGTTGGAGATATGAGATACTTACCCACCAAGGGTGGAGCTGGGAACACTCGGTTCATGATTTCAAGGTGAGTTTGGGAAAGGGAAATTAAGAAATACATTTCCAATACTGAATACTTTCCAGAAGATGCAGTTCTCAAAGCATAAAGTTTACCTCTTGATGGGAATTCTCTGATGAAAAGCAGGCGTTGGTGACTTGAAACAATTAGATTGAAAATAGGTAGGGAATCAATAAACAACATCTTTGAAACTCTTAAATATCACATTTCCATCTGGACATAATGAATGTTTCCAATAAATTACACCTTCACCACTTACCGAGTATTTCTGGACACCCTTCCGCTTTGGTGTGAGATTCCTATTCAGGCTGCTAAAGAAGGATGGAGTGGGTTGGTTTCTATACAACGGCACCTGAAACTCATAAAACACACCACGGTGAAAACTTAAATACCTTTGGAACAACCTCCTAAATTTTCTCCCAGGACCACCACAGAGTAAAAATATGATAGGCCTTATCAAAAAATGGCAGTTTTAAATGCCTTTAAGTTTGAGAAATCTTTGCTCAAGCAAAAGCACATAAATAAAGTGAACATGAAAACCAGGAGACAGTCCATCTGCCCTGGGTAGATCTGGCCCCTCGGCTCTGAGCTCCACCCACCCCCACGCATGCAGGAAACTGACGTCTTGTGGTTATAAAACACATGAGTGGTTTTTCCCTTAGAAAACAACTCTCCCACATCCCCCCTTCCTCATTTCTCTCACTGCTCTATCGGTGTCATTCATGATATCATGAAGTTAGGTACAACACATGCTTTGTTAGGTAATGTACTTTTGTCAATGTATAGTTTGTGTAATGTATTACAAATAAACATTATTTCAAATGTTTATTTCTCAAAAATTCTCATTAAAACCTAAATGATATCATTCCCCTCTCAAAAGATTGTTGCCAGGGTGACATAAAATCATTTTTGAGTGAATGCTTTGTAATATTTTTCAGAGGATAGTATTATTTTTGTAATTATGATTGCATAGTTGAGCTGAGAAGCCAAGCCCCTTCCCCTAGCGCCCCCTGCAGAGAAGTGCACCACTCTCTGAGCGCAGTGTCCGGCCTCTGCTGTGTCCCACCGAATCCAGTCCCAACAGCAAAAGTGGCAGCCTTCGGAGGCCCTTACACAGTTGCCCTCTTGAGTGTTGGAAACAGAAGAGCTCTCTTGTCTGTTTACTTATGTCCTTGTATATTTTATATTTGCTAGGAAGGCTCAGAACAAAGGAAGAAGACATGGTTTTATTATAACAACGTACAGAGTTTTACATTTAAATTCTGGAGCCAGAGACCAATGTGGAAAAGTGATTTTACATGTTGTTTAGGCTTCCCAACACTGCGGTGCAGCTTGGCCCTGGCCCCTGCTGCGCCGGCCTTTCCCGTGGCCGGTGCCCAGGGAGCACACTCCAGCACTGGGAGCCTGCCTCCTGCTCATGTTCCCGACCTACCGTGGGTCAGAGGCACCATCACAGCTGCAGGGAGAAATTTATGCTTGTAGGAAACTGCATTCAATTTGAAGGGGAAGCATTTGTCACCCTCAAAGATGCCCTTTTGTGGTATTGATTATTTTAAACAGGTTATTTTTAAGGCCCAGAAGGCTCAGGAAGAACCTTTGGCCTTTTTGCTAACTGGCTAGAAGAATTTAAGAGAGAGGGCCAGAAAGAACGACCACCGTGGAGGACCACGTATAATATGAAAGAGGTGGGGTCGGTGGAGAGGACCCCAGCGAGGCCCTTGACCAAGTCCTCCCTGGTCCCAGTGTCTCTAGCTGGCCCAGCAAACATCTGTTTTCTCTTCTCATCTCGCCCTGACTTGGCCTCAATGAGCCACTCAAGTGCCAGACCCCGTACCTCCCCCTGCTCATCCAGAATGGCATGTGCCTCCTGTTTCCTGTCTTTGGAATTTTCACGCTTATTTGAATTGTCCATGCTGACTTGTTAAAACCTCATTTCTTCTGTTAAAACCTGATTTTTCCCTCCCCTGCGAACTTGAATACATGGTTCTTAAATGTAACCCTTAAAGTTATGTCCATGTGATAGAATACCATTTACAAATAAAATATGATTTTACAGATTAAACTTTTTCAACAGGATGAAGTAGAATTGCCAATTGAAAAATAGGTTCTTTTCTTTAAAATTATCCATGCATCCATCCATCTTTCTGTTTCATCTTCCTTGGTTTCAAATACCAAAAACCATTACCTCTGCTGGTAGCACAGCTCTTTTCTTTCATTTTTTCCTTTTATTTCTGCCCCTCCCTCCCTCCCTCTCTCCTTCCTTCCTTCCTTCCTTGATGACCTACCCGTTTATAAGTTTTCTGTCAGGTATTGGCATCCCACTTATTGTAAAACAATGGGCAATGAACTTTGCTAGAAATACTGTAAATTGTTCATCGAGCAAGGCCCATGGGCTGCGGAGGCGGCCCCGGCTGCCTTCGTGTGCCCAGCGGGCGTGTGCTGGCCTCAGTGCCCTCTGCTCTGCCTCTGCATTTGTGAAGAGGGTGGCACGTCGTAGAGTAATCAGTGTGAGCAGCTGTGTGACAGGTTATTTACTTGCATGACGCTCTTACTAATTCTTAGGCCTGATAATAGCTTTGCTCCCTGAAGACACTGAACAATTTTTAAATGATTGACACTAAATGTTATTATAGCGTTCCTGCACTCAGAATTAATTTTAATCAAATGTTGAAGCAAGGGCTTTAATTAGGAATCAAGAGCATTGCCTAAATATTGAATCTTTTTTTTCTGTAATACAACAAATGAATAATTTCAATTTCAGTGTATAATCATTATTTTGTTTAGTTAACTATCCCTCACAGCAAGAAATAAACTGTTCATTGCATTTCAAAAAGCCGTTCATAGGAATGTTAGATGTAAGTATTGAAGAACATCACGTAACTCCAGACATCATACTAGTAGAAAATGTGAGAACATTTCTAATTCCACGATTCTTCTTCTCTTCCTCCTCTTTTCTTTTAAAGTAATCACCACAACAACAATTGCTTATATTTCAGAAATGTATTTCTCCAATTTTGAATATTATATTCTCATTTTGATGTGTATTAAAACTCATGCACATCTCTCATGCTTATTGTAATATATATATATGTGTATATGTGTGTAATTACATGTGTATATGTGTGTATATATATGTGTATATGTGTATATATTTAGAATTTAACTTTAAATATGGTGCTACAATAATTATGGGGTTATTTTTTAGATTTTATAAAAGTATGTATGCTTTATTGTTATTTGTATACACCAGTCAGTTTTCTCTTTCTTCTACATAAAATAATTACACTGGAGTTAATGATATTAATAAAAATAAGGCTAGACTAACATCAATTCACCTTGCTTTTATAAAAATATATAATGCCAAATTATAAAAACAAATTAATGTAGGAAAGCGTGGAATCTCTTAGAATCCTAAAAACATTAAAAGGAAATAATAGAGGTGTTGTTTATTTTAATTTAGCACTCTATTTTTTTCTAAAACTCTTTTTTTTATATTTAGCTTATAACACCCCATCATTAGTTTAAGTAGATTTTTAGGATTGAAAAATAAGTAGAAATGTCAAATATCAATTTATCATATTTTACAATAATGTTGTGTGGAAATCAAGTTAATCATGGAGTTCAGTGTTACGATATTAAGATTCAGTACTAATCTTTAGTTTTTAATCAGTAGGAACACAACAGGCAGCATTTAAAATATTTTCAAATTTAGCAAAAGCAAATTTGCCTAAGAAACATCTTAAAGACTATTTGCATAATCATATTTTAACCGGAAAAACCCTAACAAACTCAATATCCTTTGAAGTGACTACAAGAAAATGGATTTTTATATATACTTTTTCCCTTAAAATGCACTCATAATTTGTTTACAATAACTATTTTCTGTGGATAATTTTTTACAGTACTTTAATTTGGGGTTATTTTTATGTTATCTCAGCTGGACTAGACTAGATTAAACATTTGTATTGTTGGCTTGGAGTTCAGTTCTGTGCCAACAAGATACACCACTTTGGGGTATTAAAGAGTGCTAATACATTCGGCAAGAGGATCGTGTGAGCCCTGCAAGTGAGTGAGTAGGTAAGCTGAAGTGAAGATGTGTCGTAAGCCTAAATAAAACATCAAGGTTAAGTCCACCTGGACTCTTACTTCAGTGTATTCAGCCACCTCATTCAGAATGGCCAACACCAACAGGAGATGCATATGCCTGATGTGGAGGGCCTAAAATATTATACCTTGTTTTGTTTAATTTCTTTTTTTTTTAAATTTTTTATTGTTATTCAATTACAGTTGTGTGCCTTTTCTCCCCATCCCTCCACCCCACCCCAGCCGAACCCCCCTCCCTCCCCCACTTCCACCCTCCCCCTTGATTTGGTCCATGTGTCCTTTAAAGTAGTTCCTGTAATCCCCTCCCAAAATATGTCATCAGTTGGTAGTGGTTCCTTTGTCCTCTTCTGCTTGGGGTGTATTATACAACTAGACCATTAAATATAGACAGGGTGGGGCAAAAGTAGGTTTACAGTTATGAGTATGCAAAATACAAAGTTTACTCTTGTATTATTATTTATTATTATATTATTTACCATAGGAACGGCAACCTACTCTTGCCCCACTTGGTCAATATTTAATAATAAGTTCATTTATGTGGCATATAAAAGAACAGGGAGTAAATAAGACATAAAAACAGAGTAATCTTTGCTTGAACTGCAAACACATTGTAAGAAAAGTGCATAAAAATTAAAATACCTGAAATACAAATTGAATACTCAATGCTATCAATTTCCAAACTTGTTTCCACGAATCACTTTTAAATCATTTGTTGTATTTTGAGTTATTACCATGGTAGATATGCACTTCCTTCTGTCCCTTGTTTAGAGCTAAGTTGCATCTTATTATTTCTATGTGATCCCCCGGTGCCTAGCATACTTGTACAAACTGGGAAGATTTCAAAACATGTTTATTTAATTGTTAAGGTAATTAATGACATTTAGGTCAAGAGCTTTTTAAAAATGAATTCTCAGTGGTACAACTTCGGTACATATTCTGTTAAAATATGTTGGTTATTTGCAGTGAGGCAGTGAGACTAGGAGGGGCGGGGGGAGAGAGAGGCGGAGGAGATGGAGACCAGAGGATGAGGGCAGGAGAATAAAAGGAAAGAAAAAAATACGAATGGGAAGAGCTAAGAGATTTTCTGTGCTCAGAGAATGTCCCTATCAATTTTATGAATTTTCCAGGTAAATAATAAAATCTCTGCTTTTAAAACTATAAAAATGTACTACATTTATGGCCTTACTTAGTATTTAATGACCTGCTGAGTGTTTCGGAGCGATTGTTGAGATTGTTGTGTTTAGCATCAGAACTTGAAACATCCTGGATTAGGCGTTGCCTCTGTTTTCTATACATGGGAACAACACCAAGTGGTACTGGGTGGTGTTCTCCAGCCTCGCCCTGGGAGTGATCTGTACCCCACAAATGACAGGCCTGGGCTTGGCCGTCTCCGAGGTATTCTGAGCATTTCCATGTGCTGAGAGTGTGACATTGTTAAAGCTGACATACCTTTTAGGAAATAACTTTCCTCTTTTGAGGACTGGTGTCAAATATGCCATCTGTGGCTGACTAATTCACCACTTCACCGACCTCAGAGCTAATTAAACTACATTTCTTAAGCATGCCACCTTCGCAGTGCTGGTATTCAATAGAAATGCTTTCGTAAGAGTGCGCATGAAGCCAAAACTTAACGACGAGGTAAAAACACGGAGAACACACACGCAGAGACATAGGCGTGATCTACCACGTGAGGGCCTATAAGGTAATTGAGACACATTTAAATATTTTGAAAATATGGAATCATACTTTTCAGTCTCATAAATATTAAGGAAACTAAGCTAAAAGGGCCCTCTGCTGTACAGATAATGTCAGGGAACACAATGAGAGAATAGATTTTGTCAAGAAATCACTTCCTTCAAAGGCCTGTTTAAATCTAGAAAGTTGGTTTGGGAGAAGACTGAGGGAGGAGGGAAGAAGAAATGCTAACCTGTATTAGGTAAGAAAATATCGAGAGGTTGGCGGGGGGAGTACTATAGGAAAGTGCAAGAGAGGAAGAGAGAAGGGAGTTGAGCCAACAGGAGCAAGGCTCTGGTGCTTAGGGGTCTCAGGACATACCGTAGGATGGTTACTTAACCTCTCCGACTCCCTCCTCCACCTTCTGAAACTGCGTGGAGTATTAAAGATGTCCGTACACACCTGAATAATACCTGGCACACCGTAACTGCTTATTATAAGGTTAATTCCCCAAAGCGCACATTGCTAATAATGAAACAAGCCTTATATTCTCAGCTTCGGTATTAGATGAACCCATAATGATAACAAAGCCACATCCTTTTATTTTCAACTTTGTTTTATGAACACTTAGAATTTTAGAAGCATCAACTTCAGCCTCCCTGAAATTCAGTGAATGCCAACATTTCTTTTACATTATTAAGAGTAAACTATCCCCAGACAAAGGCATTTTCAAACCAGGATATGTACATAAAAGATTTCACACATTAAGTAGTTTTCCAGGATGTGAGACCTTCCCCTACACTGCCTCGAATCCTTACTATACTAATCTGAGCTATAGAGTTTGGGGCCAGTGTTGTTTTGGAGACTGAAAGAACTCAAGGTGACATGGTAGAAAAATGCAATGTCAAGACTGAACTGCTAGATGATATGAGGGCAGACCTCTTTTCTGTGGAAGTAGATGTACAGATGGAAAGAACAAGTTAGCTAAAAAATAAATGACTAATGTTTTTGTCACTAGGTACTTCTCTTTTCTGGCACTACCCTTTTCCATTATCAGTAGCTCTCTGAACTTGAACCTGCACCTTGATTCTAATGGATCACAAATCTGCATCTCATACCTTCACTCTTCATAGTCCTTCTCAGCCACATCTCAGTCCTCTTGCTTTAAAAGTCCTCTGCAGACTGGATTCGCTTCCCGAGGCCCTTATAAGAGGCGCGCCAAGAAGACACCTGAATTTTGTAAGATTAGATTTCGGAGTGCCCAGTTCACCTCCACTGTCTTATCTTTCTTTATACTTGAACATCTTTTGCTCTCCTATCCCACTGCATTCCCTCTTATCCAAGCAAACACCAGCTCTCATTTTCCCTTTCTGTTTATTCTCTCACTTAACTTACCAATGTAAAAAGAAACTTGCTATTTGCTGGTTAATAATCAGATCTTTCTCCATCTGGACAGGCTGCTGTTTTGAATAAATCTTGGGACTTCCATGTACTCAGATGCAACTCACATCAACAGCTCTCTAGCTTGCTGAGGTTTGGACAGTGCTTAAACTTTACTGTACATACCTACAACTAGTGGTACTTCAATTTATAATTATCCATATTATGAGTCTAGAAAAGCCCCTTTTGGAGCCTCAATAAAAAGTCCTACTGTAGGATCATGTCTTAGGACCAAATCACACAGTAGGAAATTTTAGTTGAGGGAGACAAAAATAGAATCAGAGAAATGTATTTTAGGCAAAACCCTTGAAATGTACCAAAGATTGAACTGAAGAAACTGATTCAACCAATAACTCCAAAGAGCAGGAATGAGAATAAAAAGTGGGAGGTAAATATCCCACCCTAATAATGAGATGTTTGTGTCTCTTGGCCAGTGACCCTCTGCGGGGCCTGCATGTGATAAAAGAGCCCCAACTCCTGGCCTGGTCAACAGCAAAGAGATTTAAATAAAAGCCAGAATCTGTAACATAATATGCAAAATTGTGTTGTGGTCTAGGATCCAATTAAAAATAGTTTATATCTAGAATCAGCAAAATCTTCACTTGAATGAGAAAGACAACAGATGTCAACATAAAATTAGCACTAATATTGGAAAAAATTCAAGGATTTTAAAGTAAATGTGATAAAAAATGTTCCAGTAAGCAATGAAAAAGAACTAAATGGATAATTTAGAACCAGAAAATATTTACAATAACTAAAATGAAGCTCATTGTAAGGACTCGATAGCAGGATTGGGATGAGAGAAGTAAGACTGAGTAAAGTTGAAGATAAATCAATAAAAATGATCTAATCTTAGTAAAGAAATGAACAGCATTTCAGGGACCTCTGGACAAAAACAATAAATCTAACGTTCATGACATTGGAGTCCCAAAAGGAGAGGAGAAAAAAATGGTGGGCCAGAAAGAAAAAATTAGAAGATATAATGGCTGAAAATTTCCCAATTAGAGCAAAACACATAAATCTCTGTACAGATGTAAGGAGGTAGACAAATACCAACAAGATAAACCTAAAGTAATACACACCCACACAGGTCATAATCAAATTACTCAAAACTGAGCACAAAGAAATGATCTAGAAAGCAACCAGAGAGAGAGAAAATCTTACCTGCAAGAAAACAGTCCCATTGACAGCAGATTTCTCTCCAGAAATCATGAAAGCCGGATGAAAGCAGCGTGAAACTTTTCAATTGCCGGAAGAAGTTACCCCACAATTTTTTACAGAGCGTAACACCCTCCAGGAAAGATGACATTCTCAGATGAAGAGAAACCAAGAGAATTTGTCACAAGTAGTCTGCTAAAAATACAAAGATTTTACTGAAGACCCTGAAGACATTAGATGGATAATAATGGAACACTACAAATACCTTTACCCACAGAAAAATGACGGCTTAGACACAATACACCGATTCCTTGGGGTATAAAAACCAAACACCCACAAGCATGGTTAAAGGAGTTTTTCAACAAGAAAGAGAATGACAAGAGAATGAAACTTTAAAGATCAGAACTGGAGAAATAACAATGAAATAGTGAACAATGTAGTTAAATATAATATTCTTCTAGCTGAGTCTTCAAAACTATATTAGGTGCTTGAAAGGAAAATTATTGTAATAGGTGACATAATTACGGTTAAATGAGGTATTTATGACAACCAAGTATAAAGAGGGTAAAAGAATATAAATGGGACAAGTGTCCTATCTGGCACTTGAAATGGCAAAACACCAATATTAGTTAACCATGTCAATTTATGTATGATACTGTGTTAGAGCATCTAATAAAAATGTACAAGGTCTGTCTGGAAAAAGTTCAGCCATTGTTAATATAACAAGAACAGTTATGTGACATCGATGTAACCTGGCAGCCAAGGAGAGTGTACTGGAATGCTCATGCATGAACAAGGACAACTTCACTGTACTAGTCAGTGGGGGCAGTAGATGCCATTGAGTAACCAGTATACTGTGTGGTCATCACATTCAAAATGACTGAGTGAGTGGAGCAACAAGTCTGCATCAAATTTTGCATTAAGCTTGAACATTTTTCCACGGAAACTATTCAGATGATTTAGAAGACTGCAGCTATGGGCAACTGGTGATTGGCAGCTTCATCATGACAACATATTTGCTCATACATCACGTCTCATAAAGAGTTTTTTGGTGAAACATCAAATCACCCAGGTGACTCAGCCCCCCTACAGCCCAGATTTGGCACCCTGCCACTTCTGGCTTTTCCCAAAGCTAAAATCACCTTTGAAAAGGAAGAGATTTCAGACCATCAGTAAGATTCAGGAAAATAAGACAGGCATCTGATGGTGATTGGGAGAACTGTGTGAGGTTCCAACGTGCCTACTTTGAAGGGGACTGAGGCATCATTGTCCTATGTACAATGTTCCTTGTATCTTCTGTAATAAATGTCTCTTTTTTTCATATTATATGGCTGGATACCTTCTGGACAGACCTTGTATACTCAAACACACTTTAGATAAAGCAATATGAAACATTATAAATGAATCAAGTAACTTATAGGAGGGCAGGAAAAGAGAAACAGGAATGAAGACAAGGAGTATTACAGCAGTCTGTGTTTTAGGAGTTTATGGCTAAGTGAGGGAACAAAAAGCAATGGATGGATGAAAATGAGGAGAAAATGGTCACGCACCAGATGCTTAATGAGTTCCTCAAGTGGAGAAAATTTTTAAGGAGGCCTCATCTTAATAAGCCCAACAGTAGCGTGACAAGGGCATAAGAAAACTTGGCTGTGTGGGTGGGGCTCAAAGGCACAGTTTAGGAAAATGTAATTTTTTAAATTTATTAGTTATACTAAGAATGATTTCAAAACTATAAATAAAGGGCGATTTGGGGAATTATTTTCTATCTACTTCATTATTATTATTTTTGCTTCTATTTCTTAGGGAGAGAGTAATATTATAGCTTTACAAAGAAAAACTAATCTTGAGACATAATTTCAATTTGCTGTGAGCATTACTTGCCAATTAAATAACATACTATTTTTATATTCTAAGAATGAGATTATTTTTATTTAATGCAAAAGTGATCAAAGGATCATAAACTGGTAGAATTAGAAGAATATTTGCAGGTTATTTAGATTAGATTGTTGTTAGATTCTAGTCCAACACTATAAATTATGGTAATTCAGCAAGAAGGACAATACAACCAGACAGGAACAAAATATATAAAGTAGTTTTTGTTGTAGTTGGAAAATCAACTAATTAATGAACATTACTTTATATTTGTTTTTACTTGTCCCATTTTTTGATGTTGACTAGAAGGAGCACAAAACAAAATTACATTTTTATAGAGCAAAATATATTATTTGATCTACATTGTCAGCATAAAATCTGCTGTAGACCAACTTCATTTCCTTTTTTTTTTTTTTTTTAACTAATTATGTCTGTTTCTGTAAAACCAGTTTGGCAAAACTAGTAAATAATTCCCAAATACTCCAGTGGGCAGTAAAGTAGACACTTCATCCTGCCGGAGGAATGAATCCCTGTGGAAAACAAGAAGCCCCACTTCCCTCCACGCAGGTGCCTCCCAGGGCACTCACTCCCAGGGCACTCCCAGGGCACACAGTTCTGTTCAGCGTCAATGAATTTATTTATCCAATTTTCAGTTTTTCTGCCAGTGGGACTAGTTGAGTTTCATCCTCTGGGAAATATCAGAAAGGCTTAAATAAACCCACACCTTTATAGTCAATTAATATTTGGTAAAGGAAGCAAAAACATACAATGGGGTAAAGCTAGTCTATTCAATACATGGTCTTGGGAACATTGGACAGATATGAGCTAAACAATGAAACTAGACCATGTTCTTACACCAGACATAAGAATAAACTCAAACTAGATTAAAGATTTAAATGTTAGACTCAAAACCATAACAATCCTAGAAGGAAACATAGGCAGTAAAATCTCGGACATTTCTCATAGCAATATTTTTTCTACTATGTCACCTCGGGCAAGGGAAACAAAAGAAAAAATAAAGGGGACTACACCAAACTACAAAGCATTTGCACAGCTAAGGAGGCCATCAACATAATGAAAAAACAACACACTGAGTTGGGAGTGATACATCTGAAGAGGGGTTAATACTCAAAATGTATAAAGAACTTACAAAACTCAATACCAAAAAACCAAACAGTCTAATTAAAAAATGGGCAAAGGATCTGAATGGGCACATCTCCAAAGGACATACAGATGGTCAGTAGACATATGAAAAGATGGTCAATGTCACTAACCATCAGAGATGCAAATTAAAACCACAATGAGATATCACCTCACACCTGTCAGAATGGCCATCATCAATTAGTCAACACACAAGTGCTGGTGAGGATGTGGTGAGAAGGGAGCCCTCGTGCACTGTTGGTGGGAAGGCAGACTGGTGCAGCTGCTGTGGAAAGCAGTATGGAGACACCTCAGAAAATTAAAACAAGGAACTGCTTTTTGACCCAGTGATTCCACATCTGGGAATATACCCCAATAAACCCAGAAATACTGATTTGAAAGAATATATGCACCCCTATGTTCACTGCAGAAGTATTTACAGTAGCCAAGATTTGGAAGCAGCCCAAGTACCCATCAGGAAGTGAGTGGATAAAAAAGCTGTGTTGTGTTGACACAATGGAATGCTATTCGACTCTAAAAAGGAAGGAAATCATACCCTTTGCGGCAGCATGGATGGACCTGGAGAACATTATGCTAAGTGAAATAAGCCGATCAGAGAAAGACAAATACCCTATGATTTCACTTGTATGTGGAATCTAACGAACAGAGTGAACTAACAAGCAAAATAGAGACAGACTTATAGAGGGCAGGCTGACAGCTGATGGGGGTGGGGTGTTGGGAGGCTAGGTGGATGGAGGTAGAGGGAATGAGCAATAAGTTAAAAAAAGAAAAACTCATGGACATGGATAACAGTTGCCAGTGGGGGTTGAGGGGAGGAGGTCATGGGGGGATGGATGGTGATGGAAGGAGACTTGACTTGGGGTGGTGAACACACACTGCAATGAGCAGATGATACGCTCTGGAATTGTGCACCTGAAACCTGTCTGATTTTGTTAACCAGTGTCACTACAATAAATTCAATAAAAAGGAAAAAAGGAAAGAGAAAAAAAATCTGGAATCATGATTTTAAAAGTCTCTTACTAACTACAGCTATAAAGCTATGGATTTGCACAATGGTCTAAAAGAGAAATCCCCTTGAACTGAAGTAAAATTCTCTCTGACTAAAGCAGTTTTTTCTTAAAAATAACTTTAAAAAAAGATTTTATTTATTTATTTTTAGAGGGGAAAGGAAGGAGATAAAAAGGGAAAGAAACATCAATGTGCGGTTGCCTCTCACGCGCCCCCTACTGGGGACCTGGCCCTCAACCCAGGCCTGTGCCCTGACTGGGAATCAAACTGGCAACCCTTTGGTTTGCAGGTCGGCATTCAATCCACTGAGCCACACCCGCCAGGGCTAAAAATAACTTTTTCTTAAAAATAAATTTTCTTAAAAAATTCTCTCAGACTGATGCAGTTTTTTCCTTAAAAATAAATGGAGATTATTAAAATTGAGGTTGACAAGAAGACATGACACTTTAGTTGTTTCTTATTATGTCTGTGGCTGATTAGCACAGGGGGTCTGAGTTAATGACCAGAAAATTGGCTCACGAAATGCACCAAAGATGTTGTTGGCTAACATCGACCTCACTGATGATGTTGGCTTTTATTTTATGTGTGTGATGGATGGCGCATCAAAGCAATTAGTCTGATTATCACTTGTTCTCCATTATTTTCTTCGTGAATACATGTAATTGTGAATGCCCATACATTTTGGATTCTGTTCTAAATGTACTATCCTAGTGAACTTGAAAATGGACTTTATTGAGCACGATGACAAGATGACATCTTTCGGTTGTCTTGGCCTGTATTCAGCTGATGAAGGTGGAGGAGGCAGTATCCAGAAAGTCTTAAAGCCGTGTTTAGTGCAGTCCAGAGTGAGGCTCTGTCAGTGACACATGCTCTGCTTGGACGAACCCTTGGGAAATGAGCTGGCTACCTGGGCCGCGGAGCTCTCACACCCTCCCCTCAGAGCAGCCTTCTCCGGCAGGGCAGGAACGTCGATCAGTGAGAAACTTGGGGACCGAGTTGGTCGCTTCTGTGCTTGCAGACACCCCACCCAACCCTGCTCTAAAAACAGGGTGGTTTCTTGGGTCCTCTGTGGGTTCGTTTTTTTTTTTTTTACATTCTCTGTACATTTTTGTTTACATTTTTTATAAGCATTCATGAATATAAAAATGAGTATCCACATTTTTTAAATTATATTTGAAAGAATCACTCTACACAATGTACTTCCATTGTCTTTATCATGGCTGTGCCTTCACACACGGCTGGTTTTCCTGAAAGTAAATATTTTTATGTACATGGTATAAAAGGTATCAAATATACATTTATGGTATAAGATAAGACACACAAACTTAGTTTTGAATGAATTTCAGATTGAATTTTTAAATTAGGGTTATTTTTAGGTTGTTACAAACTTTAAATAGTACACGCTTTTATGCTTTTTCGTGGTTCTATCTATACAATGAGAAGTTATTTGTTATTCCATAGAGAAAGTAGGTCTGTATTTGATCCGGCCCTTCCTGGCTTCTGGACAAAAATTTGATTCTGTTGGCTTTTATTGGGCCTGAATGGTAACCTTCCAGAATAATTGGGCTGAAACTCTTAAGTGTAGGACCCAGGCATTGGTAATTTAGAATTCAAGATGATTCTAATGTGAGGCCAGAACTGGGAACCACAGAATGAATAAGTTGATACAGAGCCTAGCAAGCTTTTGTCAGCTCTAGAATTGGTTTTCTGAGCAACTTCCACATTTACATCCCTTCTAAAAAGGGCCATAAATATGTTTATTCCACATGTGCAGTGAAGGAAGCCAATTAGGAAACTGAATAGATAGAGGAGGTATCCTGTGGCTTTACCCCTTGGGAAGACACGATTTTGCTTGAAGAGGGAGGTTATTTTTGGAAAACAGAATCTAAACCTTAGATGGGTAATGGAGAGGAAAAGAAGTTTCTTAAATAACCCTGAAGGAATTCTCTTAATTGGGAATGTTAATGAGGAATGTAGTGATACATGTATTTATAGAGATGAAGACTCTTTATGTAACCATTGATATTTCTTGGTTTCCAGCTAAGCCTGGGAAAGAATATTACATTCTTAGCACCATTCTCTGCAACCCTGAGAACAGCAGCGCGGCAGTGACGATTAGAAAGAGCATATTCGGGGGCAGGGCTGTGAGAAGAGGCTGCATACAAGGCACGCGGGTCTCACACTTAACGAGACTTTTCTCCTTCAGCCCCCCGGGAATAGTGTTACTCCCATTATCGTCAAATGAGTGTGGAAAGATCAAAAGTGACTTTTAACTAGAAAAATTTTAAAAGCTTGAAATTACTTGGCTCATGGCCTATTGGGATAAGGGACTTGGTTGGAATAAGATTCTCCAAAATCGGAGAAGTATAGAACTTCTGTAAAACGCTTCTTAATATTTTATAGAAATAATGTTCATTTTTGCCTAATAAGTACTTCATGTTTGTTGGAGTCAAATATTAAAAACAGTTGTAAAACAGTGTTTCTTTTCATTTTTTTCCGTCAGTTATTTTTAACGTAAAGCAGTAAGTGATATCACAGATACGTGAAATTTGGGTCAGCGTGTTCGGAACTTTGCGGTTCTGGGCAGAGACAGCCGTCACAGAAGGGTTTGTGCAGAGCAGGTAGAGTGTGTTCTCGGAGGGGAAGAAAGGGTGAAGCTCGAAACAGCCCAGTGAGATGACTCGTGACTGTACGGAGATATAACTTGCTTGTGTTTGCACAGAGGGTGGACGAGCTTAAAGTTTATATTTAGGGCACTTACTGTAAATTTACAGTTTAAACCATCCCAGGAATGGAACCTCAGGCCAGTCAGCCTGGAGTTACCTGTCGGAGCTAGCGCTGTAGCCTGCCTGCTGCGCACAGCGAGCTCTTAGCTAGTGGCGTGCTCGTCCTGGCCCCTTCTGCCTGTAAAAATCCTCCACTTTGTACAGCTCCTCTGAGCTCCTTTCTGCTTGCTTGATGGGATGCTGCCTCATTCATGCACCACTGAATAAAGCCAATTAGGTTCTTTAAATTTACGCAGTTGGATTTTGGTTTTTAACAGGATTAACTCTATGTCAAAGACCAGGATGAACAGCTTCCAAGCAGAACACTTTTCCATGCAGAAAAGTTGCTGGTATCGGAAATGAGAATAATTAGCTTGAGTAGTGTATTTAGAAGTATATTTAGCATTAAAATGAAGACAAATCACTTACGTTTTTAAAAATTCAGCTTGAATATTTATGTTTTGCAGGGATGAATTTCTAAACACATGTCTCTCTGGTTGTGGTAGTTGTTCTGCATTTATTCTACAGTGTCTATCCATGTATCTATTCAAGAGGACATACATGTGTATGTGTGGGCTTCTATGTATGTGTATTTGTACTTGTAGTATATGTGTATGTGTTAGGAATGTGTTTTGTATTACAGATATGCAAATATATAAATATGAGATAGAATGAGAATTAAAGAAGCAAGTATTTTTTAGAAGAAAGTTGAGCTGTAGATTTGTTTTTAGTTTGGCTTTTATTCAGAAAATTCCAACAGTTCTATGAGGTTTTCCCTTTTTTTTTTAATTCAAGAAATTCTAGCAGTACATTACAGAAACATCTAAAATGATCTCCTAAATTTGCTACTTTGCCAGTCATAGCTGAGTAAGTAAAAGATGTTTTTCTTGGAAGAAAATACATATGAGAATTAATTCTCATATTTTGGAAAATATTTTGAAGGTTTTCCTATCTTGTACCCTATCACAGAAAATCCCACTTTTTTCTAAAACCAGGCAGGGAATATTATTCAGTTCAGTGCTTCATGTAAAATTTATGGACTTTCGGTGAAAAGATCTGAGTTTTACTATTTTCTAATTTTATGATCCTGATACGGTGATTTATTTTTATACATTGTTATTCTGAGGGAGAAAGGGTTATAATATCCAGAAGAGGACAGTACGTGAAGCACGTATGAAATTCCGCAGGCAAAACCTGCCTCCTCCTTTCACTCACAAATAAACTCACCTAACAAACAAATACGGGGAAGTGGGATGGCCAAAGGAATCTTAAAAACTCTTTAATTCTGTCCATTGGTGTGGTGACGTAACACCAGCCACAGCTGGCCTGGTCATGTGATTTAAATTAAATAATACAAATTTGAAAAATACTGGTGAAATAGCAAATATACTTAAGTTTTTAAAGACCTCCTTTCTTAGCAACTTTCAAATATATAACGCAATATTATTAATTATAGTCATGCTGTGCATTTCATCCTTGGGACTTACTTATTCTATGATGGACGTTTGTACCTTTTGTAACAGATGCACCTAACTTCATCTTAATAGTTTCAACAGTGTGCTCTAGTCCACATTTTTATTTTCGTAACTCTCACTCTTGATAACACCCATCAGTTTTCTAGTTTCTTAGGATGGTTTTCTGAACATGGCATAAAAGTGTTTAGCATCTATAAGTAAATTTTATAAAATGAATTCTAAGTTATAAACCTACCAGATATAGCTTCCAAAAATAGTTGTAGTACCTTATTTATTTTTTGGATACAAATAACTTTTGTATTACATAGGTGTAGTATTTCCTTGTAATCTAGGGAGATCATTAAAATAACACGGCCTGTTTTTGTGGCCAATTGGTCAGCCATCTTTTACTTTTCTGACGCTGGTTGCTGGTCGTAGGAAATGTGTATGTCTTCATAATTGGGAAAAATCAACTCGATAGTTTATTCTTTAAACTGAAATCAGAATAGCTATTGTTCTGCTTATCCTCTTCGGATTACTGCTCTCCAGGATTGTCATCTAATCCTTAAAAACTAGTACAACCTAGCTTGGGTAGCACTTAGAAAAAAAAATTTTTTTTCCACTAAACTTCAAAAATAAGTCATTTTTACCTCAGAAGAAAAGATATCTGTTTTGAAGATAAGACTAATCACATTAAGTCTTCCACAATCTCTTTTCCATTTCACAGTTATATTTATCTTCAAAAGGTCTAATCCAGTTCAAGGAAAAGATGTATGAAATTAGTTTTATTCCCTAAGGCAAACCCAGAGAGAATCTTATATTTATTTCTTTTAGTAAACTTATGGCTGCTGTCTAAGGCAAAATAAAAAGCATAAATAACAAATAGGAATGGACCTAGAAGCTAGATAAATTGACTTCACAACTAGATTTACATGTTGGGTTGTCAAAACTTTCCCTGACCCGACCCTTAATTTATGGACGCTGTCCTCAATTTCGGCCTTCTCATGCTTTCCCGTTTTTTTCTAACCTTCCACGTGAAAGTACCTTGGCTTTCCCGGAACTATTAACCCTCCTCTGGCCATTATGTGATACACAGAGAGCCATAGGTCATTAAATGTTTTCTGCTAAAGACCTGCTGTGGTGTGTACCCTTCCCAACCTCCTCAAGTACATTTTAGGAAAACCCTCCCTAACACTATCGAGGGGGAAAACAACACATATTTCATCTCTCACGCATTCCCAAAACAAGGGTTCACACTGCATTTCTGAAGTTAACGTGGCTCATGGAAAATTATATTGAAGAGATGTAAAATGTTAAGACTAATTTTCAAATAAAATTGTTAATATGTTGACATTTGAACGTTTTTTTTGTGTGTCTATATTGACCCCTCTGGTGGCCAATAACTTTTGTACCTAGAAAAAAAGTCAATCACAGGATAATTTATTGACTAGGATCTGTAACTTACTCACTCAATATTTTTTTGGTCTTTTTCAGTGTGAACTTTCTTTTGTTACAGTACTATCCTCCATGCGCCTCCTAGGAACACCACTAGCTGATGTCCTGAATTTCCTTTTGGTATTATTGCTCTGAATTCCCTTTATTTTTCTCTTGACCTATATGAATCATAGCTACCTCTCCTATGTGAAGATGCTATAGAACTCACATGCAATTTAATAATGTCCCTCTTCCAAAGCCTCATTTATTGTAGGGCGTACCACCCAACTCAGATGTCATCATGTAATGTCATCATGTAACGTCATGTTCTACTCATGTGTGACACCAACCACATTACTTTTGATTTCACTGATGTTCTCTATTGTTTTCGTTCCCTGTTTTGTTTATGTACACCTAATATTTACTTCCTTCCTTTTGGTAGCTTTGATGTAGTTTGCTGTTCTTTTTCCAGTGTCTTAAAGTGTAAGTTGTTATCGATATAAAATTTTTCTTTTTTAATGTAAACATTTGAGCTACACATTTACTTCTAAGCAGACATTTTACTTCATTTCCTAAATATTGGTTTGTTGTATATGTGTTGTTGTTTCTTAAATTTGCATCAAAGCGTTTCCTAATTTTCCTTTGATTTTTTTCTTTGACCTCTTATTTATCTATTTATTTATTTTTAAGATTTTATTTATTTATTTTTAGAGAGATGGGAAGAGAGGGAGAAAGAGAGGGAGAGAAACACTGATGTGTGAGAGACACATCGACTGGTTCCCTCTCTCACGCCCCCAACCACAGGTCTGGCCTGCAACCCGGGCATGTGCCCTGACTGGGAATTGAACCGGCGACCTGAGTTCACAGGCTGGCACTCAACCCAGAGACACACCAGCCAAGGTAGACCCCTTATTTAACAACATTATCCAATTTCCACATATTTGTGATTTTTCTAGGTTTGTTTTTTTTTTAAATTTAATTTCAATGTTTTTCTATTGTAGTTATAAAAGGTATGCTGGGCGATATGTTTTTAAACTTTGTTAAGCTCGTTTCTGTGGTCTAACTCATGGTCTATCCTGGAGAATGTTCCATGTACACTTGAGAAAACATGCGTTCTACTTCCCTGGGGTGTAGCTCCCGTTTCCGTACTGATGCTGTGCCTACTGGTCCTCTCCCTCATTGCAAGCCGGGCACTGACAGCTCCAACTCTGATGGTGGAACCATCAACTTCTCCCTTCACTTCTGTCAGTTTTTTGTTTCAGATATTTTGAAACTTTGTTGTTAGGTGGGTATATATTTATAATTATTATATTTTCCTGATAAGTCAACTCTTTTATCAATAATGATTTGATTCTTTGCCTTTTATAGTAACATTTTCCTTAAAGTCGATTTTATCTGATATTAGTGTAGGTAACCTTTATTAGTGTATTAGTGTAGGTCTCTTTCGCTTATTTTTGCATGAAATACCTGCCGCGGTCCAGCTGCAGCAGGGTCCAGGGGTCCTGAAAGGTGGGTAAGGCGTCGGCGATGGGAGACAGACGACATCATGCCTCAGAGGACGGTGAAGCTCTGTTCCGTTTATTGCAAGTACAAGCAGGTTTTTATATTTTCATTTTAGGCAGTGATTATTATTTGCAGTTAGGCGAAGCAGAAAAATTTACCCAGATATTAGACAATTAAAAATAGCTGTACGTACAGAGCTTGAATGTCTTATTGTTTATTAAAGTTCTCAGAATTTTTCCTGGGGCAAAAGGATATGCTAGATTGAGTAGAGCTTATACGGAATTTATTGTAAGGCCTTTGTGATGTCTAACTTAGCTATCTATCTTTTCTGTCTACAATGTTTTTCTATGTACTATGGACTCTGACTCCCTGGTAACTGTTTCTCCGTGCTTAGTTTGTAATAGCTCCCAGCTTCTCTTAGTTCTTTGCCTGTCTAATTCTAATTGTTATATTTTTCTATTCAAGGTAAAGGAGGGGCTGTTCTCCACCAACTTTTAGACATTCAGGGGCTATTTCATTAGAGGGGATAATTTCTTACTCAGGTTTATAAACACATTGTTTAAACAATTTGGGCATGATTCAGTAGTCTGGGGAGAAGTAGTTGCCCCTTCAGAAGTTCCCTCAATGTTCGAGCCTCTTTCTCCTTATGGCCTGTTCTCATGGGAATCAAGGTTCAAAGTAAGACCATGAATAATATCAACAAGGAAGTTACTAAGAGCAATCCCAGGAAAATTACTGCCCCCCTTTGTATGCCACGTTCTCCTCCAGAAAGATGGATTCCTTGAATTCCCTCTTTCCACGTCTGGACCTTGTCAGACAACATGGTTGGAAGAGGATGTGGCAAATATCTATTTATTTCATTTTCAACCTGTTTGTACCTTTGAATGTAAAGTGAGTCTCCCGTGGACAGCATGTATTTGGATCATGCTGTTTTTGTTCATTCTGCCAATCTCTGCCTTTTAAGTGGAGAGTTTAATCCATTTACATTTAAAGTTATTACTGATAAGAAAGGACTGACTTCTGCCCTTTTTGTTTTTGTTCTTTATGTCTTTTATTTATTTTGTCTTCCATTACTATCTTATTTTGTATTTATTGATTTTTTTGGTATACCTTCTTTATTAAAAACTTTTTCTGATTCCTTTTCATTTCCTTTAGTTATATATATTTTAGATATTTTCTCAGTGGTTAACCTGAGGATTTTGTTCTTTTTATCCATGGTGTAGAAGTTGTTTCAAAATTTTGAACTATTTACTAGGATAAAAGGAATGAAAAGTCATCAACAATTATTTTGTGGGTCTCAAATATTTCATTTTCCTTTACTGATATTAAACTATATGTGTTTTGATATAAAAAAAATACATGCAAAGGATCCCTGTTTAAGTAAATAATCAAAATTTTAACCCTAAGTACAAAATATTGTATTTCACTATAACTATGTTGGATAGATCTGGTATTGACAGTGTATATATAGAAGAACATTGTGCAAGTATAAGTTCACAGGAAAAAAACTGGTTGAATTTTTATCCCTGCAAAGTGTGGTTGCTGGCTTTTCTATCCTATAAACCTAAAAGATACACTCTAGTGGCAAATGAGTAATGCAGATTTTCATAGGTCAAGAAAATATTTCTGAGGAGCATGTTTTAATACTTTCGCTTATCTAAAATAGATATTTCCTCTGCCTGATCATTTTACTCATACATTATTCAAATTTTTTCTCCTCCCTCTGTTAACAAAAACAAGCAAACAAACAAAAAAACCCATCTGATTTAACATCCTTGGAAGCTGATCCCAGGATCCTAATACTCTGGTGAAATGTAAATACCTGAGACTGATTAGCAATTAATCAACACAGGGCAAGAAAATAATCTGTTTGGGGAAGAGGAATTAGAATGATAGACTCTCCCTGTCTCACAGGCCTCTGAATTGGCAGCTCTCTAAAGTCGGAGTCAGAGGAGCATCAGGCTGGCCAAGTGCAAACTACATGGGACACATGAGGTTGGCCAAGTGCTAACTACATGGGACAAGAAACATTCCTGGTTTCTCATATTTAATTCTGATTACAATTTTGATAATATTTATCTGTACTTCCTGTCTTTGATTCCATATGATGCCTCTATCATAACAGTAAATTTAGTTCTTTTTCTGTGAACTTCCTGTAGTAAATTTATAAACTGACAATTTATACATATGATCAGAAATGAAAAAAAAATCTTTAAAAACAAAAGCTTTTTAGTGAAAAAAACCTATTTGGAAGGTGAACGGAGAAATTATACAGAGAAAATAAACTACCTGGTTAGAGAAAAGAGATGCATCATAACATTGTACCATATAAAGAGTAAAATTATACAAAATCACATTTTCTCCCTTTCTTTGTCCATATACATTTTAAAAATCACATGTATGGAGCTCTTACTATAAGTTAGGGGCAATGCCAAGTCCTTTAAATTGATTTAGTGCTCACAAGTATCTATTTTAATTATTTATATACAATAATATGAACAATCCAGTATAAAATATTGGGAAATACTTGTGCTTGTTATAAGGTCCATAAAGACTCTTAGAATCTTGCTAATATCTAGTTTTCCATACTTGCTTTCCTCCAAGGTTAACCGAGGCAATCAATATTCTTTTAATCTTATATTTTTTTCTTTTGACAAGACTGCTGCTACTTCTAGCCTGACTACATCGATACCCTGTGTCCAAGTCCTGCCTCTTTCATGTATCAGAATAGAGGGGTATTCTCTCTGACTAAGAGCCCATTGGTAAAAAAGAAACACCAAAATCAAGGCAGACTTCTGGGTAGACACTAAGCTCAAGTATCTGTATGGTCTCTCTCCCTCCCTCCTCCTTTCTCCCTTGTGTTTGTGTCTGTGTTCTCTTTCCTCCCCCCCTCCCTCTCTGCTGGGCCTTAGCAGACTTGACTTCTGGTCTCTGCTAAATTGGTTTAGAGCAGCATAACCTTGGGCAAATCACAAAATGTACTTGCAATTCTAAATTTCTTTCACTGAAAATGATAACGTAAAAACAGGTGACACCCAGTGTCACTGTTAGACTGAAAATTCTGTGTTCAAAGACATAATGGAACATCACCTGGGCTTACACAACACGGGCAATGATGAGTTGCAAATGAGAACTTGGAAAGTCCTACATTTGCTTGAAAAGGTGCATTTTACTTGGAAATGAAATGTGACACTAACCAGGTGTATTGCCTAGATCTCTTTTTGTCCCAGAGAGCAAAGGACTAATGAAGCCAGAATTAGCCAAGTGTTACTTATTGTGAGGAGGTAAGTGGAACACAATAGAAACCCACAAAGGTTTTGTGAGGCCGGGTCTCATGGAGCACAGTGGGGATGTTCATGCTGAAGTCCCAGCCACAGCAGGCTCACCCGGGGGCCCCGGCAGTGGACATGACTCAGAATGGGGCTTATGGACCACATGACTCTCCTTCCTCATTGATTTTCTTCCTCTGTCTGCATCAGTGTGCACATGGCTTTGGCTTACCATGGCCCCCAGTCTGCTCTCAAGTCACTCTTTGGTTTCTTGACACCATTGCTAATCTACTAACTTATATTGTCTTAGTTCAGATTCAAGAGAGAAAATCTCGGGAATTGAGTTCATTTTGTCAAACCAAGCTTTTCAGAAGGGACCAACCTTGGCCCGGTCAGCTGGGGCAGGGCTGACAGTTAGCTCTGCGCCATCAACCGGGACCATCAGGGCCATACTTCTCACGTAAGCAGTTACGTGGGCTTCCTGCTCATCCCGGAGGCTGGCACGGCCACACAGGAGACCCGAAGCATGTTAGCGTACAGTGACCTGCGCCTAAGGTGATGAGTGGCAACGACAGCTAATTTTGGCGATAGGTCTACTGCATAAAGCATTCACAACCCTGCTCTTCAGGGGAAATCATCCCATAGGAAGCCGAGAAGTCATACTGAGCGAGGCAGGGTAGAGGAGGGTAGCTTGTACCTCCAATCCAGACCAAGGTGCACACGGGCTTTCCCTAGTTGGAGCTGCTACTATGAAGGAGACGGGAGTAAGACATTAGGATTCTTGCATCTCTCTGACAATTGGAATGTCATAAAGCCTCAGAGGCTTGCATGAAAGCAAAGGCTGATTATGACTTGTAAATCAAGACGTTTTTCAAAGTTATGTTTTTAAAAAGTATCTACTTATTAGCTATCTCCTTTTCTTAGTTTTTCCCTCCATAGTAAAAAAAGGTCAAAAGTTGAAACTGACCCATGGATTTGACGGAGAAAAAAAAGACATATGTGAAGAGAAAGAGCTGTTTGGTGTACCCGGTTTTATCCCTGGTAGTGATGACTGTGTCAGAATTCTCCTATGTGAATAATACAGTGATCACATAAGGCGTTCTGAAACAGCCACTAACACTATTTTATGTTAACATTTTGCTTATAAACGGGGCCTTTTAACTGGTGTGAAACAATAACCGATTTTTATATCCCATAAAGAGTAAACTGTACAACCAAATGCTGAAATTGAGCTGAAATTTATAACTCATTTATCTGAGGGATTTTTTTTAGTACATGCAATGTATAAAGACATGCATTATTCATCTAAGCTGTTAGCTCATTTGAATTTTCATTAAACAGTAAAGATTATATCACTGCAATGTGAGTAGAATTTTAACTTTATTCTGCTTTGTACATGCAAACCCAATTTTTGTGTGTTTAGAACTCAAGGTGTTTACTAAGTGGCCTCTATACATATATGAATATGTGCACATTTAACATGCACACACATGTCTATGCCTGTACTTGAGGATAAAATCCATTCAAGTAACATGTCCGATACTCAATGTGTTTGTTCCTTTTTGAAATAAGATATTTTCCCATGTAGGTGAAACATTCAAATAAATGAAACACTTCCTCCTTAAGCACTGAAACTTCTCAAAAGTTAGTATTGTTTGAAGTATATTATGTTCCTTTTCAAAAAACCAACTATACAGAATATATTATTCCATTATTGATGATCAAAAGACATAATTTTTATAAGCTATTAAAACTTATTTCTAAAATTATATGGCCACTAAAGCATGCCTTAGAAGTTTCACATATATTTTATTTATTTTCATATATAAAACATATAAAATAATTTTATAAATATAAAATATTAAAAACATCTTTGTGAGCTCTCACTAACAGGCAGTGAAGAGGTAGAGAAAATGGCTTATTTTTACCGGTGCTTGTCATCTTCTAGTTTGTTTTTGCAAATTTACTTAGCCAATCAATAAATAAGAGATTATTGATGTTTATGTGTAGGCACTTACATGTAGAGAAAGAGAAATAGGCACGACTTCGCTGGGGAAGGAGACATTTGATAAACTGGTACACATTTGAGTGAATAAAGATTATTTCTGGTGTTACGAGGGATTGTTTTATGCTGTTAGAATAATAACAACACTTCATAATTATCACACACTTTCCTGGCACCAGATACACACTTCTTCGCATGATTTAATTCATTGTCTCCATAAATGAACGTAGGAGGTCTTATGACTTACTCATCGTTGTTCATATGTGGAAAATAAGTCAGAAATGCTAAGTAACTTGCTAGCTCACAGCTAGCAAGTGTTGAGAAAATAATTTCTGAGAAAATCTCCTGTTAAGCCCGAAAACCTTTCCACAAAAGTAGATGAGAGAGAAGACGGTTTTGTTGCTGAGCGAGCCCTGGAGCAGAGTGCAGGGCATGTCACAGGTGCTCTGCCAGGAGATGGCCGAGAAGGACAGCCGTCTCACCTTCCACAGAGCCCAGCAGAGACGACCCGTCACATGCCAGTCGCAGTACCTAGTCCTTGAGTGACAGGGCCTGACAGCGCCATTTGTCACATATATTTGCCCTAGCTTCACCTGATAATTGGGTTGACCACCTGCGTGAGCTTTACCCAAAGGAAAAAGAAAGTCACCTTTATGATGAGTAGTTTTGCCACGTGGAGTATGGCAACTGCCAAAGTTAGGCTTTGACCTTCCAAAGAAACTGGGAGACCTGGGAGGTGTGGTCCTCTTTTCCCTGATGATTCCATGTCAAAGAGATGGTCCCCAGGTCCCTGAGAAAGACATACATAGTCATAAAGCTGGCAAACTCTTGGTCAGCTTTTACAAAAGTTACATACATTTTACAGAGAGGAAGAACCAACATCTACAAGTTTTGCAAAGTAAAGGCTCTTAGGTTTTTTCAAATCAGTGTTTTGGGTTCCTTCGGATATATTCCCAGAAGTGGAATCACTGGGTCAAAAGCGGATCCATTTTTACTTTTTTGAGGAAGCTCCATACTGTTTTCCACAGTGGCTGCACTAGTCTGCCTTCCCACCAACAGTGCAAAGCATTCCCCTTGCTCCACATCCTTGCCAGCACTTGCTTATTGATTTATTGATGACGGCCACTCTGACAGGTGTGAGGTGATATCTCATCGTGGTCTTAATTTGCATCCCTCTGATGATTAGTGACTTTGAACATCTTTTCATATGTCTGTTGGCCATCTGCAAGTCCTCTTTGGAGAAGTGCCTGTTCATTGTGGTGCTATTTACAGTTGCCAAGATATAGAAGCAGCCAATTGTCCATGAGCAGATGAGTAGATAAAACAGACTATGGGACATTTACACAGTGGAATACTACTCAAGCGTAAAAAAGAAAAACATTTTATCCTTTATGACCGCACGGATGGACCCAGAGAACATTATGCTAAGTGAAGTAAGCCAGTCAGAGACAAGCATCATATGATCTCACTCATGTGTGGAATCTAATGAACAAACTGAACTAACAAGGAAAATGGGGACGGACTCATAGATGGAGAGCAGATGACAGCTAGTGGGGGAGGGAGGGTAAAGGGGTGGAAGGACTGAGCGAAAAGGAAAAAGGACTCATGGACACAGACAACAAGTGTGTTGACTGCTTAGAGGAGGGGAATATAAGGGAACTGGATGGTAATGGGAAAAAGACAATAAAGATTAAGTAAAAAAAAAATTGAAAGAAATAAAGTAAATGCTCTAAGAAAAGGGAGAGGTCACTTCCTTTATATTCAAAAGGAAGAACTAAGCCTCTTATTTTTAATTTGTATGTTCATTTACATAAGTAAATAATAGAATTAAGATTTGACTCCAGGATATATTGGCAGAAGCCAAGTCCTTAAATATGTCCCTGGATAACATTCTGCTAAGTGTATAGTTGGCAGGAGATGATTCTGTGAGTTTGACTTGGTACTTACATGATGAGAAGTCTCCAGGAAAAGACGACTCCAAACAGATGAAACGATAAGTCAGAAGACCTTGAGATCAAAGGGACACAACAAAAATCAGGGGGCCAGATACAGTAGGTGGGAGACCGAGAGCTGAGACATTTAGGGAAGGGTTGAATCTTCTAGTGCGTATTAAGCCATAGTAAGACATTAGGACTGTATTCCAGTGCCAGTAAAGAGACCTGAAGGATCTTCGAAGCAGAGACGTATAATGTAACTTCTGATTTAGATCAGTTGTTTTCCCATTGTGCGAAGAGGATGCATTGTGTTCTGTTGGGGTGTTGACTATGGAGGCACAACAGCCAATAAGAGGCTGTTCACAGCAGCCCAGGTCTTCGATGACCACAGTGGAGATTGGAGTTAAATTTTGCCTCCCTTTGGAGGTAAACCTACGGAGTTCTGCTGATGTTTTGGATGTAGGGAGAGGGGAAAGAGAAGAATCAAGGGTGAGTCTAAGAATTTGTCCAAAGTCAATATTGTCGTACTACCTGCTAGTATAGGAGGAAGACTCAAGTCTTGAGCAGATCGAAGGAGGAGTGGGCAATCAGTAATAGTTTTAGCCCTATTATGGTGGTAATGTCTCTTAGATGTAGGTCCAAATGCTGACGGCAAGTTAGCATTGGCAGTTGGGTTTAGGAGTCTGTGGCTCAGGTGAGTAGTCTGAGCTACAGATGCCAATCACATCAGCATATGAAGAGTGTGTGCAGGTCAGACTTGGTAATGCAGGGTCAGGACTGAATACAAATGACCTGTCCTGGGAGGGCAGATAGAGAAGCGTGCTGAGGACAAGAAGCTTTTTGTATGCATATGAAAACTAAAGTTATCTCGAAGGAGCGTTTGGCCTAGGGCAGGGGTGTCAAACTCATTTTCTCCGGGAGCCATTTCAGCCTTGCCCTTGCCTTCAAAGGGCCGGATGTAATTTGAACTCCTTAACAGTTAAGGAGTAGTTACATTTATACAGTCCCAAAATTATTTCAGCCTTTTGAAGGCAACCGTGAGGCTGATGTGACCCCCAGTGAAAATAAGTTTGCCACCCCTGGACTAGGGAGTTTGGGTTGGCAAATTAAAGGGAATACATCTTTGTAGTAACATGAAAAGAGACAAGAAGGAAGTCGGGAAACAGTGTGATAGAACTGAATAAATTAGATAAATCTCACAGAAAAGTCAAATTTGTATGGGTCCATGGTCTCCGGAGGGATCAAGAACTAAAACATGTTGAGCACCTACTATGTTTCCGGGACCCATCTAAGGGCTTTACACATATTAGCTCCTTTTATTTTCAGATTACTTTCCTCCCCTAGAGAGAGGGATGGATACTCCTGAAATTTTACAGGTAAAGGTCAGAGTTAGTTAACCGGTTCAAGAGCACATGCTTGTAACTCTGCTGCGGTTGGATTCAAACCCAGGAAGTGACCCTCAGGAGCCTCTGCTCCTAAAAAGGAGGCTCACTGGTGCTCCTTAGTGGAGTAGAGGGATTCACTGTTTCCCCGCTGAGAAACTCACCCCAACACGTACACACTCCTCTCTCTCAGGCTGTTGATCTCTGGGCCGTACGACCTTATCAGAGGTCTTTTCCCAAATATGTAACCCAATCACTCTGTTTCCTTGACCCACTTAATATTCTTCTTGTAATTTTCCAGTTCCTGAAATTATATATTTTTCTGGTATCTGTACATCTCTATATCTGTGTATCTGGGAGCAGTCATCTAAATTCGTCCACCATAATATAACCAGTGCCTCGTCCATGATGTGGCTTAGTAAAAATGACTGACTCCTAAGTGAATGATGAGTGAATTAGTAAAGGAATGAATGAACATGCCTTTGGTTGTAATTTTGAGTGTCTGGCTGATAGGGGAGATATGATATTGGATGTGCAATTCACTAGTCCTGAGAGGTACGTCCTTTTTTTCCAATAAGGCTCAGTCAGCAGGAGAGAACATGATGTGGAAGTGGGCCGGGGTTGGAGACGCAGGAACAGAAGAGACAGGGAGTCCTAAAGAGAGGGAAAGGGAGAGTTGGAATAGAGAGAAGAGAGCTGTGTTGTTACAGAGGGTGTTAGGGGATAAGCAAGGACTAGAGAGAACTGTCGATGGGATTGGGTGGGAAAAGTCGGATTCCAGAGCATGAGGAAAATTGAAGGGTTCAGGAAACAATTTGAGTAGAATAGGGATGTCAACGATGGAAAATTGTAGTCAGTTTGCCGAATGTTAGAAATTAGGTTTTCTTTGTAAATTGTTAGCTATGATTGTGCAAAGGAGAAAAAGGTATAAAAATGAATGTCTAAAACTCACAAAAATGTTTCCATTCCTCACCAATGTCGACATCAATAAAATTTTAATTTTATTAAAACATCTCCTTAGGAGTACAACACTAGCTATAATTTTAAAGTAATAGCTTTTTCATTTAATGAAAACATGCACGTTCATATATAACTTTAGGCTTTTCACAACTTAAGTTAAAAGTTTCGACTTTAAAATTTCGGTAATCATTTAAAACATGTAATAAGTGCTATCTATAGATAGTGGCAGGCCACCAGGTATAGGAACACTAGTTTTGGAATGTTTTTTTTCCCGTAACAGATTCTTGAAAAACCTCTACTGGGTCTACCGCTTTGGATCCACACAATCACTGTTAGGTGGCTGGCTGGAGCGCTGTCTCCGTCCGTGTCTGTGCCTCCTGCTTTCCTCCTGGTGAGCCTAACTCCGCCTTCACGAAAAGCAGCACCAACTAACAAAAACCGGAACAAAACCAACAGCTGTCTTGGGCTTCCGTCTACATTTCAGCAATTGTCCAATTCATCCCTACCATCTAGCGCTGAGGAGTACATAGCTATCATTTCAAAATAATTAATATTACATTTGATATAGGATTTGGAGACACTAGGATTTTTAAAGAGCCCTGCTTGCCCTGGAAATGTCCAATTTTGCATCTGAAAAAAACCTTTTTTTCAATGACATGCTTTATGATAGGAAAAAGGAGCAAAAATTATTTTTAACTCTTCAAATTGAGAGGACCATTTAAGGCCATGTTGCAGTGTCAATAAGTATGAAAACCCATCAACACCTGGTTTGCCGGGTGGTCAGGATTTGTAGCGTGGTCCATGGCAGCTCTCTCCGCACGGAAGGCGGGCGTCTTGTCCTCAATTTCCGTACACTCCCATTTGAATAGTAAAACTGCTCTAAGTGCCTTAGTAACAATGATAGTGCAGGAGCTGGAGGGAGTTCTGGAATATCTTAAGAAATTTATTTGTACTTCTGCTACAACAACCACTTAAGGCATAAAGTTCTTAATGTAGCACTTACAGACTTCAAGGATCATTTAAAATAAAATACAAAACAGTGTCACTGTAAAGCCAGAAATCATGTGAAGAAGTCTACATTCCTCTATATTTAGACATTTGTATGTATCACTCTCCTTTGCCACAACGACCTCCCCTTCTTGTCTCAGACAAGGATATTTTTATTGAAATCAGAGGACTACACAATTAAAATAGTCACCGTGACTTTGTGCTTGAATTACGTTTTGTTGTAACTCAGTAACGGTTGGCCTGAAGTTGGATCCTCACAAGACCAGTGACGTGACAGCTCTGTTCCAAGGTGAGAGAGGCTCCACTCGGCGTTAATGGTCAGCTGGCATGGGGCTCTCCATCGAGCGTATGTCTGGGGAAGAAACTTTACTTCACAGACAAGTCAGAGGTCAGGAGGAGAAGGATTCTATGATCCTTTCCTGTCATAGAATGATGTGGAATATAGATACTTTATTGAGGTCATCCCTGATACAGACCCCTAAACCATTAATTCGGGGCAATGAAAAAGGAAAAAGGATTGAAACAATACAGTTAAAACACTGAGAGTCAAGATGGATAGGTAAGTGCAGATTTTATTAGTCCACCTAGTACTTTTAATTGGAACCCGTCTGAGCCGTGGGTTGTGCTGGGCGCAGAGCTCACTGGTGTGTGGACAGACTTGGCCCCTGTTTTCCTGGTCTTCCCATTCCAGTTTGAAGAACGGGCAAACCCAGGCACAGGGACTGAGTACAGCCCAGCATGCTGACTGCTGCAACAGAAGCAGGGGGGGCAGTGGGAGGTTGCGGTCCCAATGGACGGGCCAGGCGGGGGCTGAGGTCCCAACAGCCCGCAGGCTTCATGAGTTGCTCTGCAGGTCAGCAAAGCCCTCTTTGAAGAGGAGACAGTGTACTGGAAATGAAATATAAAAGGAATTATTCATGAAAATAATAGGAAAAATAGTAGTAAGAAAAAACCACAGGAATAGCAAAATAAGTAAAGTTCTGAGGCAAGAAATGGTTTAGTTTTGGAAGGAAGGCAGTTTGCAGTATAATCTCTTTTATTGTTTTTATTTATAATTCCTGTAGTTATCTGACTGATATGTATAGTGTTATATATTATATATGTGAAATGTTATTTTATGTAAGTATTACATGAATTATTTATTATTATTAAGTACCATTTTGTATATATGTTAAATGAATTTCAGTCCCATACAACAGGTGTTTTTGCCCCTTTAGAGGGATTCAGGGCTCAGATGGTTAAATAAACTGGTAAAAAAATCATCATAAGTATTAGATGTCATGAGATTTCTAGTCTCTCTTGTCTCCATGTTTATGTCGCTGTCCCCAGCTTTCCCCAGGACGTGCTCACACACTCAGTCTAACACAGCCCGCCGTTTCAGTTCCCAGACATGCACTCAGCATGGACCAGTCCCCGTGTCTGAAACGAGCTTCCTGCTTACCAACTCCCATTTACAGTCTGATGATCCCCAAGCCAGATACATCCACCTCTTCGCCCACCAGTCCCTTGGCAACGTCGCAAGTTAGCTCTGGGTTGCCACTCATGTGAAATTATTTTTGAGCCTTACTTGGTATCTTTCAGTTAGAATTTAATTTTGTAATGTTTTCTCCATGTTATATTTGTATCTCAGTTACAAGTTATAAGCTCCTTGAAGGCCCAACTTTATCACGTATTACTTTTGTATACTTTATAATGTCACATACTTTTGCTCACAGGTTTTCTCAGTAGCTACAGTTCAACTAAAATCCACCAGTCTTATTAAGATATTTGTTCTTCTAAGGACCTGTGAACCTCAGGAAGATGACTTCATTTCATTTCTTCACCATTAGGATCATATGAACTTACAGGACTCTTCAACTTCTCTTATATGATATCACATCACACACATACATACTATGTGCATGTGTATGTGTTTATATGTGCATGCCAAATTTTCTGTTTGAATATTGGTTACTTAGTTTGTGCTGGAGACTGTAGTTACCAGCCCGAAGCCCTCTACCTTGAAGGAGAGTACAGTGATGGTTCATCCCAGTTCACGTCAGAGTCATCTAAGGAATTCAGTATTAATTCTCATTTAATTGGTTTGAGGTTGGGGCTGGAACTTGAGTCATTGAAAAGTTCCCCATTGAAATCACTTAAAAGATTCTGAGCTGCAACCAGAGCTGAGAATCCTCGGTCTATGGGGCAGGTGGAGGGTGCATGGTCTAGGTAATGGAACGCAGTTTAGATTTGATAGCGATGAATTGAGGATAGGTGGAAGAGGCTCCAAGCACACCTATATCATTCTGACTAAATGTTTCCCATGGATTTAGTATACTGTTTTTTATTGCTCTGATTGGAGATTTTCTACGTGAATAGTACACATGGAAGTAAAAATTTATATTTATGATCTGGATCTCACATAAAGTACACACCTTTGTTTTGTGTGATGGGTTATATATCCTTCTGAAAATTGGTTACATAGGACCAAGTACTAAACACTAAAGTACCAGGGCAATGTGATTGCATCAGTGACTCTGCTGGGAATTTTTGGAACCTGAAGGATATTTATGTGTGACTGTCCATTGTATCTGTATTGCTAGTTCTAAGGAATAGAACAGACTCATGTACGATATTGTGTCTGAATATCTAGTCATGCTGGATGAGATAACTTTTCAAATATTACTAACAGGATAGATGTTGGGGCTAATTTCCTGACATGATTGAAAAGAAATTGGTGATGAGACATGTTTTCATCGACTTCGAAATAAGGGCGTGTTCAACAGAGTGGAGAGCGCTAATCAGAGGGAAATGTTGGCAACAAGCGTGTTCGTTACTAAAAAAGACAGCAGGCAAATAAGTGGATTAATCATATAACTTTAAACATACGGGAATAACGAAACGAAGTAATTCATTAATAAACATTACGGGAGTAATTAATGCATGATGAAACATCCAAACAGTTGAGTAGAAACGATTAAAAATGCCATCTGCTGTTCTTCGAACACAGGAGACTGAAATAGAAACTTCCAGCTAGTCCAATAGAGCACAAAGATAAACAACCAAACACCAAATTAGCTGTGGGACAAGGGGCACAGCCACAGATTCAGGAAAAGTATTAAGAAGCTCTTGTGTCCTGGGGGTAGGATAAGAAGAGAAAGCAGACAACGGCATTTGCAATCTTCTTTTAAATTTATTTCACTGGGGTGACATTGGATAATAAAATTATATAGGGTTCAGGTGTACAGTTCTACAATACATCCCCTGTGTATGGTCTTGTGTGTTCGCCACCCCAAGTCAAGTCTCCTTCTGTCTCCATTTATGCCCCCTTTACCGTCTTCTACCTCTGCCATACTGTTGGCTGCGTCATGAGTTTTTCTTTTTCTTTTCTTTTTCTTTTTGCCCAATCCATTTCTTAAATCTAGTCTTCCACCTTTTTACAGTCACTTCTTAAGAATTTCAGAGGGAATCACATGCTTAGAAGGCAAAAACCAATCAAAGGAATAATCTGTGAGATTTTTCCACATATGTGGTCTCTTAAGAGGTCAACTAAATGTTCTTAGTTGATTTTTTGTCTTGTTTTTCCCAGGCAAGAAGTGAATGGTATTTTAAACAGAACAGCTGTGAAGCCATTGTAGCACCCTAACCCTCACCCCACACCCAGACCCTGCCCTGAGGTGCTTCCGTGACCTTTGCAGCAGTGAGGATGGACCAGCGCAGGAGACATCAGGCCACCCAGGAGGAAGTGAGCACAGGAACAGGGATTGTGAAGCAAGAATACTTTTTCCAATTTGCAAACACAAGGAAAGCAAAAACAGTTATTTTGATAATTAGTTTCCAATATTTTTTAGGGCCATAAATCAGACATCTTTACAATCCTCATTGCTGTAATTCTTTCTCGAGTTTTCTGCATTAATTCTCGCTTTTGGCTCCATTTGTACCGCCATCCACACAACACACCCCACACCCGACTCATCCCTGCCCCAGTTATGTAGATTTCTACTTTTTTTTCTTATTTGCTTAATTGGTTTTCATGTCAGCTTCCAAAAATATGTAGACACCACTTGTGCAGAGAGAGTGCAGGTATATACATATGTTTGCTCTACTGGGTTTAACCAAAATCTGGGTTTTTTCCTAATGATTTTATTAACAGGAGATAGAAAGGAGGCAGGAAAAAACAGGAAGAGAGTAGACAATTTGTGGTAAATGGCAGTGCCAGGTTCGTTGGAGGACAGGACGCATTTTGCCAAAAGATGCAGACCTGGCGGTGGCTTCGCTTACTACTCCTTGGACAATAAAAATTCAGGAGCTGGACGTTGTAAAGAACCCAAGTTCTTGGACCATGGGATTAGCTCAGATTCCACTGGTGCTGTGTGTCTGGTGAGTGACAGTGGCAACCGTCTTAGCTTTGCTTTACTCAGCTGTAAAGTAGGGACATGAATAGTCCCGAGTTCATAGAAATGTTGTAAAATGAAACAAAATGAGTATGAAAATACCGGGAAGCGTGTGTGGGCTGTGGAAAAGGTTGAATATTTGCTAGTGGCAATCATTATTATTAACCTGTTTTGTGTGCTTGCTAGATGCTGTCAGTACTAACAGTGCATTAAGACAACCAGTGAGATAAAATTCAAAAACTTTATTCACCTCAGATGAGTCAAATCCATGTAACTACCTTAATGCTGTTGATATGTGCAAAAAAGTTAAACACACACTTTAAAAAACAAGGCATAAAGATGGGACTAAAATATTTGCTTTAAAGTAAGAATAGGCATCATACTCAACAGTGAAAAATTAGAGTTGTCCTAATTAAAATGAGAAGCAAAAGAAATATGCTCTTAATTTTCACATCTATGAGGCAGTGCTCTGAGGTTTTAATTATCTCAATATCTAGCAGAAAGAAATAAGAGATAAGAATTGGAAAAAAGACTTTGTTTATATTTGATGTAATTGCTTCCCAGGAAACTTCAGGAATTCAACAAGAAAACTCCTAGAAATAATAGAGTTCAGCGAGATTGCTAATTGTAACATGCATTTTCTACCTGTCAGAAATAACCAGTTTGAAAGTGGAATTTTTAAAAAGTAAGGTAGTTTTCACAGTGGCAAAAAATTACCGCTGTCAGGGGACCAAAGTACATGAAAGACAAAATAAAAGCACAGAGGATTAAATACAAGAATTTGGCATCTACAGACATGGACTGACTCTCAAATATACTAACAGCTCACATTTATTTATATTTTCTTGAAGTAGATGCTATTGTGAGCACTGATCATGGAAATTCATCTTCTCACAGGTCGATGAGTTGGGGAATATAATGCCTGTTTTACAAATGAGGAAACTCCAGTACCAAACAATGAAGAATAATATGCCTAAGTTCACAGCTAATGACTCACGAAGGCTGGAAGCAAAACAAAAGAGCAACAAAAACAACAACAATAAAACAAAAAAACATGGTTGCAAAGCTCTTGCTATTAGAAATATCAGGCTTATATTATCTTCAGATTCCTTAAAGTAAAATGGGAGTAATTACAGCGTTGTTACAATGACTGCATATATCACCTTTAACGTAGTTTAATATATGTCCAGCACATTAAATGGTAACTCCTATATGTACACACACATACACATATATGCACACACATACATACACACACACAGGATGGTTTATTATATGATAGCTTTTAATTGTCTCCTAATTTGACATACAATGCTAAGTGAAATTTAAATTTAAAAAATAGATCTAATGCTCATTTAGAAGTGTAAATGCCTTTTGCTTCTGGCACTGACAAAGTACCAGACTAGCCATTTCAATGTAAAGAACCATAAAACTGGATCAAATACATAAGGCCTGAGTTTTCAGGATTTGAAAATAGCTGTCCCTTGAGGGCAGCCTAAGAAAAGGGGAAGTTATGCAGTGAGCCCCAAGGGACTACAGCTCTTGGCGGAGGGACGCTGCGTTGGCCCTGGAGCAGCCCACAGGCACAGAGCTCAGGCAGACCCCGCTCCTGCTGGAGCTGAGGAGGCCGGCTTAGCCAGCCCAAGCTTCTGGAGCTGCCTAGGGGGGTTCATGGGCGGGATTCTTCTCGTTGCTGTTACAAACTAGTACAAGTTGAGTGAGATCCATTCTCTTGCGGTTATCACCAGAAATCTACAATCAAGGGGTTGGAAGGGCTGAATGCCTTCTAGAGGCTTCAGGGAGAATTCATTTCCTTGCCTATTCCAACTTCTACAGCCCACCTGCACTGCATGGTTTGGGAGTCCTTCTTCACCTTCAAAGCCAGCAGCACAGTGTTTTTTGTTGTTTTCTTTTCTGATTTTCACCCTCATTCCCATAAGAACCTATCAAATGACCTGGGGTTCACCTTGATAATCCAGGGTAATCTCCCAGTATTAAGAAAGGTCCTTCTGCTCATCTGTGATATTCCTTTTACCGTGTAAGGTAATGTACTCATGGGTTTGGAGAAGTAGGGCATAGTTGTTTATGAGGGGCATTATTAACACATGGTTTCTGGTATATTATTTGCAGAATATTATTTGTCTCAATGTGAATTCACCCTAATGAACCCCCCCCCACCCATGTACAGGTGATACAGCGGAGGACACATGCAGAAGTCATCCTTACCTACAGTGGTAGGAATGAGAGCGCACAGTGATCACCCACACCTAGCAGTTTTCAAGCCCAGCCCATCACACACCACTGTTGCCTTGATTCCATCTCTGTCCTTTCCCTGGGAGCTACTGTGCTTGGTTCTTAGCTGGTTGTATTCTCTCTCTGGGCTCTTAATGTTGCATCTGTGTAGCTTCCTTAGCTTGATTTCTACTTATAAATGGGTCAGGACCCAAAGGAGTTATTTCATTTTGAACCTTCTCTGTCTATTTTGGCGCAAGCTAACAGTTTGTTTTCCAATACTGGATTCTTACAAAACCCTTGTGGTTTCCCGATGAATACCCTAGAATTCACTCATTAGACAAAAGTCATGGCCACGAGTCTGTTTAAATAGGGCACTTCCCAGGCCACTGTGCCTTCACAGTCATTAACAGTGTGTTTTGACCACTTAGAGGGCCTATGAGATGGTCCTTACATCTTTCTGAACTGTTAACGCTGACGCCTACAGCCACGCTGCGGAGACTGTCTGCACTGCAGGGACATTTCTGTTAATGAGGCTGGGAGCCTTCTTCCATCGAGAGAGGCGGAGCATTTGATGCCCTTTTTAACACCTAGAAGCTCCTCCCTTGTTTCTAGTTCCTCTGAGTTTTGCTTGAATATGGAACAATTTCTTTTTAGCTTATTTCTCCAATGGTTATTAGCCAGATACCTTACTATGTAGAGCAATAGATGACCAGTTGTCACTTGCCACTGGGTAGAAATCTTGGCCACACGCACCAGTTTATTTAGGATGTTTTCTACTTTTCCATGTTATCCCAGGTAGCAGTTCTACTAAACTTCCCATTATTACATAAAAGAGGTTATTTTTGTCCAGCTTCCAAGAAAAAATGTCCCTACTGTCCTTGAAGCTTCTGTTAACAAACTTAATGCTTTTCAGGCCTTCATTAGCCACCTACTGCTGAAACGAATGCCATATAGTTTAATTTTTTTTAGTTGTTTTACCACATTATAGCTACCAATTTCTCTTCTTGTTATTTCTGCTTTGTAATAGGACATCTGAAACCTTAGTAGTTTAAAAAAAAAAAAAGGAAAGAAAAATATCTGCTATGATTGTGTGGCTTAACTGGGTTCAGAGGAGGACTAGGGCTCTCCGAGGCAGTGGCCATCAGCTAACCGCCTGGGACGTTAATGGCTTAATTAGGCTGAATGTCTGAGATGTATCACGGACATTACCAGCAGCTAATATTCATTGTTGGCTGTGGTCTCAGACTGTACTGTCTCCTAAAGTGGCTCTCTGTGGATTCTGCGTGGTCTGGGTTTGCATAGCGCTGTGGCTGAAATCTGAGAAGCTCTAATACAACCCTAAGAGCTCTGAGAGGCCCAGTTAGAAACTGCAAGTCCCCTTCTGAGCCCGGTTTCCTGTGATATGTTGGTGAAGAGCAAGCTCAGGGCTGGCAGCAGCTGCAGTGAAGGATGCTACAGGAAGACATGGCCACTAGGAGGTGTGGTCAGCGGGATGGTCGTATGGGGAGACTAGATACTACAGGAAAATCATTAGTGTCTTAACATTGTACATTACAAATATGCTTTATGGAGTGATTTAAAATTTTCCAGATGCACATGTGTAAATTTGGATGGATTTTTATTGAGTGGTTTTAAGTTTTCCAAAAATAAAAGCATAATTTTCATCATAATTTTCCTGTGAATATTGTTGACATTGTGTTTGATCAGAAATTCACATCAACTTTGTGTTTTTATTTTCAACTATAGCTTTAAAAATTATGCATTGCCCTGGCTGGGTGACTTAGTTGGTTGGAGCACTGTCTCATATACCAAAAAGTTGATGGTTTGATTCCTGGTCAGGGCACATGCGAAGGCTGTGGGTTCAAATTCCGGTCAGGGTGTGACCAGGAGGCAAACATTCAATGTTTCTCACATTGACGTGTGTGTGTCTCTCCTCCACTCTTATCTTTCTTTACAATCAATAATCTTATCTTTTGGTGAGGATAAAAACAAATTATGTATTATTATTGGTTTCAGGATATCTTTAAAATAATAACATCAATTTTCTTAAGATTCTCTCAAATAATATTTCTAGTTCTATCTTAAATAAAAAATATGAAAATGAAATCACATACTATATGAAAACATGTAGCAGAGTTAGGCACATAGTAAGAATCAATCCTTTTTAGCCTAAGAAAATGATCATTTTTTTTCCCATTTTTCTACATGTTTTAAATTCTTTTTTTTTTTACTCTAACATTCACTGTTACCTTGTAAGTAGGTTGTAAAGATTAATAACTTAATTAACAGGTATATAGAGGGCATTTTTAAATTCTCAAAAAATGTGATGAAAATATAATGATAATGGTGTAATGATTATTTTCGAAGGGAATTGACCTTTTGTGAAGTAACTGATTAATTGTGCCTAAATTTAGTCAGTTATTCTTTCTTCTGAAAAGGTACTTCCATTGTTCATAGTATCAAGGTCTATCTTAATCATACTTTCTGAGAAGTTTTTAGTGTTACTATTTTCTTGATGAAATCTTGGTGATTTGCATACCTTTTTTTCCGAGGTCCAAACTTACCGAGAAATCAGGTATGGAGGTGATGTAAATGGAAAACACCCTATCTGCTGTATTAGGCCACCGTTTCTTTTATTCTGCATGTATGAAGTGAAATGACCCCCATGTTTCACGCCTGTCACCTTGCAGATGTCTCTGGTGGCAAACTTGCCAAATGAAGGACCAGAGGACAGTGTCTGTGCCCCAAGGGCAGGCAGAGGGTCTAAAAAAAGAGAAAAGGCTGAACCACACCCAGTCAGCTTTTCTCCCTCAAGTCAACAGCTAGGTCACTTCTGTGTCTGAGATCAGGAACAAAGGAGGAAGTGGGGAGAGGCTGGAAGATGCTGTTTCTGGGACTTAACAGAAGGGCGCAATGCCGGCATCTGACAGACAGAGTAGGGATATCAGGGTAAGAAAATGGTTTTCTGTACCAGGGTTATGTGAAGGACTTTATATATCTGTTCAGAGGATCTAGGTATTGAATTGTTGATAAATTAATAAAACCCCAAAGAGAAGACAAGGATTGTAAAAATAAAATATGTATTTATATATACCAATTATTAGGCTAGAGCTTATCTGTGGAAAGAAAAACAGATGTTTATAATGCATAAATTAGAATCCTTAACACTCTAAGAAAATAAACACTGAAGAAGTCTTCAGCTATCAAAAATTTAATAGTTTTATTAGATGGAGATTTTTTAATATTTCTGGAGTACAAAAAATTGACAAAGTTTTCTTCAATATATGGTCAAGTCAGTTTGAAAAACCAAAATTAGATAAAATTGTCCCATGATTGCATTTGAAGTAGTGACATTGGGCTTTCTAAACCCTTTTCCTGTATAAGTTGTTACATTACCAGTATTAGCTTGCTCTTCCTCTAAGCTTCATGTTAGGACATGGAGTGAATACGTACTACAGCCATCACAACTCGAATTGTTTCATAACAGTGTATAGCTTTCTTTTTTACGTATGTGCTGTGGCCAAAGGGAAACAGCAGAGCTAAGGCTCAAAATCTAAGATCAAGGAGAATCTCTTACCCCGATGGACTTTTCTCTTCAATAATTTTGAAGCAAAAAAATTGAAATATTTTTAATAAACTAAGAATTTTTTTTTACCACAGGCAATCCTTACTTGTAGATATTCTTTTCACTAAATGCATCTCCTACCCCTTTAGAATAAAGGAGATTTGAAAAAATCCTGTAGCAAATGAACTTTGTTTAATCCTGGGTCAAAAATAATATTCAATTCTTTTAGAAAAGATTGCCTGAAGAATATAGATATAATGTATATTTTTATATTTGGGTTTAACTCACAAAATACACTTAATTTTAGATATGTAATTCTAATGGTCAAATGTTAACTATGTGGAGGTTTACAAATCGTTCAGAATTTGATCTTTGCATTATCACATTTGACACAATAAATATAATTATCTGACGTGATAAATATAATAAGGAATTGAACATAATATCTTTAATATTAAAAGCATCCTATAAATCATTTAGGACACTCCTTTTCCTTTGTAAAGCTTAGGTGACTTTTCCAATGTCACATGGGTACTCAGGGTTCAAATCCAGGTATTTTGGTCTAGGGTATTTTCCCCCCACTCTCTACAATGCCCCTGTGACCTTGGCACTCAGTGCTAAGGACGGACCAAGTATTTTAAATGTGCACTGCGAGGAAGGAGGTGTGGGGATCAGGCTGAAAGGCACAAGGTGAACGTAGAGAAGACCGATTACTCATCTATAATTTAGGGAACGTGTGCTCATTCAATTTCTCATGAATCATGGTTGTTAATAGTTTCCGAAAGATAAATGTTAGGTTTTCGTTAAGAATTGTAGCATATTCTTGATTATTTGGCCTTTGAAATTTAATGACACAATTGCAAGAGAAAATCAGCTACATTTCCATTTCATGATCTTTGTTTTGTAATTTGACCTTCCTCATAAATACACAGGACTCAGGATTCTCTGAGGACTGAGAAACCCAAACCTACGAGGGCAGGTTCAGTGACAAGGATGTGCTCCCAAATGCCAGAGCCGCCAGCAGCGAGCCGGGGGAAGCTGCTTGGGGACCTTGCTCCTGAAAAGATTGCTTCTGGCAGATGGCTCTTCCACAAGGAGGATGATTCAGTACTTAAAACGATGGAAAAGATGGGACTTGGGGGGGCGTGAAAGACACTTACAATACCCAGCTTGTAGAAAACCTGATACTGATATAAACTCGCAACAGTTAAGACACTAATGGGAAAACATTTCCTCCACCTCTTCTCACGAAGTGCTTTTCCCCCAGGACGGCATATACCGACAGCCGTTCAGGGTACTGTGAACCACAGTTGAAATAGTTTTCTAATTTTTTCCCCAATACTAGACTTTTTGTTTTCATATGGGCACACATTTGTTAGCTTCCGATTATAATACATCCTATGACGAATGCTTCTGAGATAATAGTATGTTCTCTGATGAATTCTGGGTCTCTCGTTGAGACCATGGCACGCTAATTAAAATGCACCCAGGAAAGTGTCACAGTGTCAGGGCTTCAAGGATGGTTAAGACAAATTGATGTTGTTGAACCCAAGAGATACATTATAAATTACTCTTTACGCTTCCTTTATTTCTTTCAAGGACAGTTCATCCCCTGCAGACACAACTGATCTTTCAAGTTTCGCGTTGTCTCCTCCTGAGGAGTGCTTTCCCATTCGCTGCTGAGTGACTTCAGGTGTGTTTCTCAGGCATTATAAATATCGGAACCCCGGAGACGTGGCGTGACCTGAATCTCCAAAATTATGGTGGGAATTAGAGATCAGGAAGAGTTTTAAAAGGAAGCAAGTTGTGTTTTAGAAAAAATAAAATAAACAATTTAAAATCATGAACTTGTTCTTTATATTTACCGAATGAATTTAAAACATATTATTTGTAAATACAATTACTAGGGTTGAGATAATTAGTAATTTCAATTACTAATACTCATTGAAGAAATGGTGAAATATTGGAAGATGGAAATTTAAGGTTAAATTCACTATTTCTTGCTTGTTACTAGGATTCTTGAAATATTTTCCTCTGTTAAAATAAGTGTGAGGATGGTTATAAAATTGTGAATACTTATTCCCTGGAAAAATATAGGTGATGATGACCAGTAAGTGGAATAGCTCCTGTTCCCGGATTTGTGCAGAGAGAGAAGAATGTGAGTGGGAGAAAAGGTGGCAGGAATCGGGCATACAAGGGAATGTCTGTGTTCCTAGTGGGAACAGTTGAGGACGAGTTATCCAGCGGGCCCTGCACTCGGGATCCGGAATCGAACTGCCTTCTTTCTCTACCATTTCCAGTCCGGTAACTGTGAGCATGTGCGGTAATTGTCCTAAGCCTCAGTTTCCCACTCATAAAGTGGAGAATATGACAGCTGACTTGAGGATTATATGGGGAGTAAGTTTAACAAATGATATGGAGGGCTTAGTGCAGTGTCTGGCACAAAGTAAAGGCTTAGTAAACATTTGCTTTATTATAAATAGGCCATTTCTTACTTGAGATAGGATTGACATAAAACGTTATATTTTCAGGTATGCAACATAATGATCCCACATACCTGTATACTGTGAAATGATCCCCACAGTAAATCTAGTTAACATTCATCACACACAGCCACACGGTTTTTCCCCTTGTGATGAGAACTACAATCTGAGTAACTTTCAAACATACTACACAGCACAGTGTATTCATCGGAGTCAGTGTGCTGCGCTTGTCGTGCCTAGGACTGACTTATAACCGGAAGTCTGTACTTTGTGACCCCCTTCATTCATTTCACACACCCTCCCCCTGACTCATGCATCCCCAAAGGTTTTCGTTTTATTGTCATTCCCCATAGGTTTTTAGGGGTTGTAACTGAGAATATACTGACCAAACACTACAGCCAAATTTATTGTAGGTCACATTTGCATACTAGCTCAGAATATTATATTTTCTATAAACGCGTCAAACTCCGACTTCCTAGCTTGGACTCTGGAGCATTTCCCAGATTTCATAGACTTTTAACAATCCCTTGGTGAAACTATAGTAGTTTATATTATTTTAACTGGATCTAGAGTCTTCTGAATTCTTCATAGTGTGCACTTTGGATAGAGATTCTGATGGAAATGGCCTTAGACTTACACAGTTAAAGGTCACAAGGGACACTGCGTGCTAATCCTTTTATTTACATAAACACCATGACCTTGGCCTCCCGGGAGCTCCTGACTGTGCGTGAGCCTGTGTGCTGCCTTCTGAACCAGGAACTTTTTATAGTTTTCTCTCCAGCACTTTCAAAGTCAAGTCTGTTTAAATTTCGTGTGAGTGTGTTTTGTGGAGTTGATTTTTTGGTATTCAAGAAGCAAAAATAAGGGCATAAAGGATAAATGTAGAATGATGTTTTCTCAGTTAGAAATTTCAGAGGCACCAAATTACGTATGTTCTCATTAGGCTCCTTACATGAGGTGTCAGGACTCCCAGGCTGTCCCTGCCACACTCTAGCAGCCTTGCGCCGAGCCCCCACCTGCAACGCAGATTTTAACCTTTTACAAGATAATGGGAAAAAAATCCCACAGGAGACAGCTTAGTAATATCTTTAATAATGTATCTTTATTCTCATATTCTCTCTCATTCAATCATAAATATGTTGGGCAGGGCTCTTAATTTTAAGAATAGAAATCAATTGTTGTTACAACGAGCTGAAAAGCAGTTTAAAAAGAAGTTAGGAACAATTACGTCAGCCCACAGTCGGGTGGAATCGTGTAACACAAACCCTATTTTATAGTAACGTGTCGAATACCCCACATGGTCCATTGTGCAGGTTACGTTTGTGCCATCTTAACGTCAAAAAACCGTAAGCCGAGCCGTCATAAGTTGGGGACATTCTGTACTCACTTCCTTGCATCTCTGGGTGGCGGTCTGGTCTGATGTGTTCTGAGCTCAGGCAAAGGAGGCTAGGCCTAGCTCTGACATTCAAGGGGTGTGGTGGGCTCAGTGCCTTTCTGACTCAGGGACATTTTAAACTTACAGTGGGTGCGTTAGGACAGAACCCACCGCGTGCTGAGGAGCAGCTGGGCCCAACAAGCCAGGACAGGGTTACGTCTCTCTCGGAGGAGGAGGGAAAGGGCTGTGGCCAGGGCATAAAGGGGATTCTGGAGTGGCTGACAGAACACTCTTTCTTCCCAGGGCACAGGTCAGGAGATGTTTTTTAATGCTAATTCATGAAACCATACATTTGTGGGGGGTTTTGTTGTTGGTTTTAAGGGATGTTATACAAACACTCTGTGGACAGTCACAGGAATGTCTGGGGACCGGGAGTTAAAGCTGTGCAGCAAGAAGCAGTCTCCAATTTGATTATGGCCTGGGGCCCCATCTCACAGCCAGGCCAGGACACGGACACCTAGCCTGTGCCCCCTCTGCCGAGGGTCCCACCACTGCCTGAGATTCGGGATGCTGTTATCAAGAACTGCTCCCCCCTGACGTGGGGCGAAGAGGATGCCCCTACCGCTGTCACCATCCCTCCCAGGATGAATGCTGTGTACCTGTCACTTCATGTCACAGACCTCCAATGAAAGCTCATGCCCAGGTGTTTGCATCCAAGCTTCCCCTGCGGGAGGCATATCTGTATCTCAAATATTTGACTTCTCTGGGGGAAGAGGTTTCTCCTCCGAAGTTGAAGGAGTCCCCCACACAGGACTTTTACTTACACGCAGGGCAACCTGAGACACGGGCGAAGGTCCGCGCAGCCAGCCATGGCCATGAACCCATTCAAGACAAGAGGCTGAAATGAGTCCTTTAAGAATGACAGTTTCAATCCTAAAAACAAACACAACAGCTTTTAAGTGGTTTCTGAAGATAACGCACTGCTGAAGCATCTGCTTCAGAGCCAGCCTCTGAACTGAGGGCTGTTGGTGCTGAGTCTGGAATGGCACGACTATGATCGTTGGCTGGGTAATACTTTCGGGGCCACTAATGTGAATAACTACTAGGTCAGATGTGATTCATTCCTGATAGTAGGAAACGAACAAAGCGAATAAATGGGCCAAATTCAAACACTTTTTCTCGCCTCACTTAGACATCCTTCAGAAATAAATGTCTATTAATTACTTTTTGTTTACTATGCGGTAGGTTAACATGAGAATTCTATTTTAGTCATTTTGGTTCACATTTAAATACAGATCACCTAAAGGAATATGATGATGAGGTTATAGAATTCACCCCGACAGGTGAGGCTCAGTTGGTTGCAGTGTTGTCCCTTACACCAGAGGTCCCCAACCTCCGGGCCATGGACTGGTACTGGTCCAGGCTGCACAGCAGGAGGCGAGCTTGAATGCAATGTGCTTGACTCATCCTGAAACCATGCCCCGACTCCCAGTCTGTGGAAAATCTGTCGTCCATAAAACCGGTCCCAGGTGCCAAAATGGTTGGGGACCCAGGCCATACACCAAGAAGTTGTGAGTTTAGTCCATAGTTGGGGGGCCTATGGGAGGCAACCAATTGATGTTTCTCACATTGATGTCTCTCTCTCTCTCCTTCTTCCTTCCCATTCCTTTGTCTAAAATCAATACAAATATTTAAGAAAAATCATCCAAATATAGCATGAGTGCATAGCTAAACTCAATTCAGAATGATTTTGAAGAGATGGTCCAGGGGATGATGGAGGGGAAACCCTGGAAGTTTCCAACTAACAATGAAGCAGGTTTTGTTGATGATGTTTCAGCATTTCATGAACATATATTTGTGGATAAATCCCTGGGAGATTTCCCCAAACAGGAACCAGTTTACGAACAACTTCAGGGGGCTAAGTGACCTGTGGCCTTTCCAAAATCCCATATCTGAATATTAAACAGAAAGTGGGACATATTGAGTGATTTAAAAATTATCTTAATGAAAAAATGGACATTCTAAAAGAAAGTGATATTCAGTTCAATTGAAAACCATGGAAATTTTTATTTCAGGCTGTTGGAGATTGATATTATAACTCAATAAAATTATAGCAGAAGTTAGAAAATGTGCGGCAAAGAAGCAATGGATGGGGGTACGGAGGGGTCAGTGGAAGCAATAAACTTGTCAAATGTTTAGTTCTTTAATTTGGTTTTAAGAAACCATTTTGGGATCTATTTTGATAACTAAGCTACTGGTTCTTAAAATTTTAAATTTATTCCAAACATTTTATTTGTACCAACACTCTTGTTGCCCTTAAGGCTTACATAATCTGAAACAATATTGGCTGTTTTATACTTATAAAATAGAAATAACAGAGTAAACGCTGAAGTACTGGTATGCTTTTACCCAGCAAGCAAAAAACATCACTTTTCCCTGATAATGAATCTTATTTCTGTGACCTGGGTACCGCTCTAGAGAAACAGAACATTGTGTAATAGAAGTTAGAACGTTTCAATTTTAAAAAAGAAAACCTTAATGATCAGGTAACAGTTACCAAAGGAGTTAGTTTATTCTTTTGTCTTTCTGTATGCTGAAAAAAAAAAGTATAAACTTGATAGAATCTTCATAATTTTCAATCTATGCCTTGCTAGTGTGCCGCTGGAATGGGCTTGGACACGAGTCTGCAGTGCACGGTGAAGACTGTGCCTCTGTGAGCGTGCTCCAGTGGCGTCTGGGGCAGGCAGAGGTCCGCCGAGGTCCGAAGGTGCAGGGCTGAGAATAGGTAATCAGTCCTTCAGATGTGAAGTGCAGATGGAGCAAATACTTCTGTGTGACCTTTACAAAGTCCTTGAGGGTCGTGTGTTGCCGTGAACAGGCTGCATCGGTAAATGCAGGTCGCCCGGTACCGCACCAGCCTAGACACACTGTCTCCGCACCTGTATCCAGGTCTTACCAGCAGCCTCAGCTCCTCACTTTGCGCATCCCCGCTGGTTCTTAACTAGCCTGCATCACTGCAGACTTCCCCATAACAAACGCTGCTTCAGACTCACAGTCACAGCACCTTCCCCAAACCTTTCCTGTCTGATGCATAAGAGGGAACTGGAAAAGTCCTCAGGAAGGACTGCTCCTCTGTCTCCGGGGCTGGCTGAAAGCCTTCCCTGTTTTTCTCTAGAGCACCGCCATCTGTTGCCAGGCACCGACCTGTTAGGCCAAGTTTCTAAAGCTTGGGAGACAAGTCGAAAAGTAGGTAATTGAATAACAATAAAAAAATATATATATCAGAATTAAGAAGCAATAATGTTTTATAAAAATAAAGCATGGAATTTTTAATTGGAAAAAAAAAAAAAAGGTAGAAACTCCCTTTTCCCGAGAGAGAAGCTGGTCTCCAGCTTTCAGGAGAAAGCTCAGGGGAGGCAGCCGTTAGAGATAAGGTACTTTAGGCTGCGTGTTTGGTACTCACCGCCCGGGGCATTGGTTGTAATATAACGGGACGGAAGAGCATTTAAAAACTCAAGTTCCATCCTGGCGCCAGTTAGTTGTCTGTTGTAGTCACACTAACGCCAAACCTGCACGTGATCTGCTCTTCACTCAGTGTTATTCTGAGAAATTTCATCCTGTATCTAAAAGTAATTTTACAAACATTTAGATCTTAAATGGGGTCTCTTAGGAAAACAACAAAAGGGATTATTTTTATAATGCAAAGAAAAGTTTAAAAAATTCTGCTTCCCTCTTTCTCTCAAAGTCTTACAGAAGCTTCAAACCCTTCTCTTTTGCAAAAAATCCCAGAAAATTCTTCATCTACTCTAGCACCTACCTGAGTTAAATCTTTCCTTCTCCCAGTCTCCCCTCACCAGTGGCTTTTTATACTTTGTGGATTAACAAAATAAAGTGGATTTTGTACCCCTCCATTTTCCCAATCATCATCTTGATTCTAAACAATGAAGAGACAGAAACTGAGCTGGGAGGCTGAATTCTCCTTAGTCGAGAGAGAGAAGGGTGAATTATTTATTTTCTTGTCACACAAGACAACCCCCAGATCTCTCATTTCTTGAGCAAATGAATGTATGGCGTCCCCGTTGACTCTACAATCGCTCCAGCCTCATTTGAATTCGCAGCTGCAGGTACTGGATGTTTGACTTCGGGCAAGTGAGACAATTTTCTCTTCTGTCGCCGAAGTTATTAATCGTGAACACACAGGGATGTTGAAAGGATTACATGGATAACTTAGGAAAGGTTTCTGCTGTGAATGTCACACAACTGGCAACAAGAGCTGGCTGCCTTTGAATAGGGCTCAGACTGTGTGAGTAGTTACACGCAGTGATAATTATTATGATGATTAATGTTGACACACATATTTGGTCACATCACAAGGCAAGTTCAGAAACTTGTCCAATGAGATTGGCCACACTTTTCATTTGATCTTGAATTCTGTAATGCTCATCCTATAAATCATTTTAAAGTTTAATCTTCAAATACCAAAAAAAAATTGTGGAGAGTATATTTTAACATGGTTGTTGGTAAATCTCTTATTCCATGTAAAGCGGGATGTTTTAACAAAGGTGCTTTTTCTTGTTTCATCACAATTACTTATATTGACAAAAGTCTTTTGAACACGACCCATGCTAAACTTCCACGTTGGATAGTATTTAGTGTTCTCACCTTCGAAAATGAAAAATTACCTCGATCCCTATTGACTTTCATTTGCCTTTGGCTCTTTTTGTAGTTAATTTTAAAAGAGTAATTCTTATAAATGTGATACTATTATTCATATTATTTCAAAATATTTCTTTTGGTGTCCAAAGGAAACAAATCAACTAATTTTAGCATTGGCCCAATCCTCAAGTCGAACAGTTCTAGTGTATTTTGCATTAATGCGTTTATATCTAAATGAAAGAGCCTGCTGAGTCAGTGGGAAGAGAAGGAATCTCAGGCCTTTGGAAGTCTTTTTACTGAGCTGAAGAATTTACTTTCGCTGAAGCAGTGTTTTACTCACGTAACTAATTGAATGTATACCCAGAATTCCTTAACAGTAAGATGTTTGTGGTTTTCCTGAGGAGTCGTAGCTCATGTCAAGGTAATTCTGAATTGTGCTAGGTCATCGAACGGGTCATGTGGATTACATGAATGTGGCTGGCACCTTCACTGGCTGTTCTTTGTCTGTTTTCAGGTAACGATGACTGGCCTGAGAAGCCCCCAAAATCTTTCTCATCAGAGTGCCTATGAGGGTAGTTTTACTGTCCTCAAACAATCGAGTCCATGTCACCTGAGGCGATGAATGATGACGGAGCGCTTTATGACTTACTAGGTGTTGTGTACTGGTTTCAGCTCCTAGTATATGTTTCCTTATCCGTTCCCTGTGAATAACCTATACTGAGGACCTCTCGTTACCTGCATTTTATTGTGGAGGAAACCAAGAAGCAGGTTCACTGACATGCCCGGTGTCAGTGGCTGGTAGTGGCAGGTCAGGATGTTGTCACTGGGAAGACTACGTCTTGAATAATTAGAAATTTGGGTGGACGGATGTTGGATAAATGAGCTTTTGTTTTGCCGGGTAAAAGCCTGACTTTAGCTGGTCAATTCTTCACGCCGCCGGGAAAGGGCAGGAAGCGGCACAGCGTTTGCTCAGCCTCGTAGGGTATCGCTTCCTGGCCTTTTCTTTGATTGACAGCAAGTCGATTCGTGTTACCTGTGAATGTTTTCATTTCTTGAGTGATCCCCAAATTTATATTTCTCCCATACCAATTATTGAGTATAATCCAGTCTTCAATAAGCAAATGAATTAGTTACGGGTATCTCTGAATGTTTCTGATGAAATTAGGTTTCCTTTCGGTGCAGTCTGGGGAAGGAGTGGTGGCATTTAATCCAGTGAATTATGAGGGCACAAGCCAAGCGTCCTGGATTCACTCACCGTTTCCCCTAGTGTGGACGTGGGAAATGTCGTCGTAACTGTTACATTTCCAACAACAAAAACAAGCATTGAATGTGCACTATTGGAATGGTGGCACAAATTTGGGTTGGTTTCTTTTTAAATATTTCTGACATTTCATATTTAAAATTGCTTACGCACAGCCTGTTTTATATATTTATTGACAGGATCAAATACATCTCATACTTTAAGCTAAAAAGTTGGGACATCTGGCTGCCAAACATTCCCCCGTCTTGCTTATACTATATTGGTTTATATTATATAAATTTTAACATTTTATGGAATTTGGCAAGAAAAAAGAACAGTGTTCAAGAGGTACCTTATGTAATCTGAAACTGTGAATTTACCAGGGTTTTTTAAATTTTCTATAATCTCCCTGAATAAAGCTTAGATATGCAAATTTGACTCTTTAGAAAATGATTTTGTTATGAAGATAGGCAATTCAATCAAACAGTTAGACCCATCAGTCAGCTGACATTAAGGAAACAATTACTTTGGGGTAAATATGGTAAAATGTGTTATCCAGGGAATTCACCTTCATGCCTCAACCGTATAGAATATAGCTGAATAAATCAGAAACATAGATAAGCTCAAAATCAAAAATGGAAAAATACTCAAGTGAGTGTGGAAAAAACCTACAATGTGAAAAGAAGCAGGAATCCAAAGAATGATTTCTGAGGGGTTGCCAAGCCCAGATGCCCATGGGGAAGTTGGAGTCACATAGGTGCCTGAAATAAGGGGCATGGGGCTATATACATGCCCACGGGTAATAATCCTGACTACTGATTCGAGAAGAACTGGAAGCCGAAGTTGAGTTGCCGTGAGAAAACCAGGAGCCTCAGAGGCGTATACTGTGTAAGGTAGCCTAGAAGAACACCACCCCGGCTACCTTAGGGAACCAGCAAAGACATTTTCTGTCTACCATCTCTCTGAATTCTCCCCTCCCAATCTCATCCTCGCCAACTCTTGGGAACTTGAAACTTGAATCAACGAAGCATTCTCTGCCTCAGAGCCTTTGTACCTGCTGCCTCCTCTTTGCTCTTTGTTCTGTGCGTTGGACATTCTTCCTCCAGAGAGCCACGCGTCTCCTCACTCCTCTTGTGCCAGGTCATTGCTCAGATTCCATTTTGTTAGAAAGGCATTTACTAAACACCGTGTATAAAACAGCATCAGCCTTCCCCAGTCAGGACACTGCCTGTCTGCTTCACACTGCTATAGATTTCACCGGAAACACTTCTTACTATCTTCAAGACAACACGTTGTTTGCTTATTATTATCAATCTGTCTTCCCTAGGATTAAGCTCTGTGCAGACAGGGGCATGTCCAACCTTAGTGTATGGAATATCGCCTGGCAGTTATGATACGGAGGCAGTGGCGTATCATCAAAATGCAGTTGGGGATTAAAATGGACTTCCTTTCCAGACTTGATGACCTCACAGCTTTCTCTCAGGAAAATCGAATTCAGGCATGATTAAAACTTGAAGACTTTTGGGGGACCTGGAAGTTCAGCTCTGAGCTTTAAAACATTACTTATGACTTTGATTTCTCTGATTTGTCCTGGCAAATCTACTTATTTGACAACTGAGGAATTTAATTTGGACTTAATAATGCGGACTCCTGAGCCCCACCCGAGATTCTGAGACAGCACCACCGTGGTGCATCCTGGACACTTTAGCAAAAACCTCCAGGCAGGTCCACTGCCAGCAGGGGGCTTCCTGTGTTGATGACTAGATTTCAGAGAAGGGGCTAGGTCCCTGAAGAAGAGCAGGCGCACTGAAAGCATGAAAAGCCACGCTGGAAAACCTGTCACCACCGAGATCCTTTGTTTTAGCCCAAGGAGCATAAGCCCAATAATAGCCCGAGTGAGTCTCAAACCCCACCCTTCAGTAACCACCTGTTACTCCGTGGTAATTTGTACTGCTCATGCTTTCTCTTCTCCCAGTTTTCCTTTTTCATTCAGAAGTTTTTTAGTTACATGAATTTCCAAGGATTTCATATTAATGAAGTGGTAAAAAGTAAGTTGTTTATTCAAAAAGCAGTATTTGAGATTAGGTCATTTTCTGGTGCTGTATGTTTTATTACGTGATTCTGGTCCTGTGCCAGCTCCATGCTTTCCGCTCCCGGTGGGATTGAAGAAGGTCTGCAGTTTCCTGGGACTTGCTGATGGACCCGTTCCAATGACTGGTTGTTTGGTCCCAGTGCACAGTCGTTGATTTGATGTTGTCATCCCATAGGTGGTCCACTCTACCTGTTTATTTTCTCCCCTGATTCCCAGCGCCACATCACGTGGCCTCTGTGGGATGCGAGCCACATTGAGGCAGCAGTTCACATCCATGTAATGCTGTTCTCTTACGTGTTATAATATTTTGTCATTTTGGAAAATAGGATGAAAGACGTAACTATAGCTGAGTTCTATTTTTGCAATAAGCTGAGGAACACGTTTTAGCTCATCTTCTCAAAGGCCTTATAGGGCTGTGTGCCCTTTATTTCTGTTTTCTTTCTCCAACAGATGTGCAGGGAAGTAAGTTTCTCAGGTTAAAACTGTGCTCAATGATTAGAAGCATAGCATTCATGTGGCTATTTGTTTCTCTGAAATAATTGTTGCTGCTTCTTATTTCATTCCCTGGCTATCAAGTGAACAGAAACTAAACTTTCTAGTCTGTTTGTATTTACTAGAACTCCAGAAACTTCTGGGATTGAAAATCATGAGCGAATTTTCTCTGAACTCAACAGGATTCATTTTTAATAGAAATGGAATAAACAAACAGCAAGTAAGAACCCTAAAAAGACTGTGAGTGAGTTGTTACCAAAGGTTCCGTTTACCACAGAACTAAAAGTCAACTAACTTCCTTGTGGATTAGCGGTGTGGGTTATTTTTACAAACAACACTCCTCTTAATCAAAGATATGTTTAATTATAAAATTGATAAATTAATGTTTATGTTAGAAGTTACCTCAACATATTGACTAACACAATCATTATGAAATGTGTTCATAGGGAAACAGTTGGCTTTTCCTCCCATAAGTGTACATTCTCTCCTCTCTAGATGACCCCACCTCTGCTGACCATTGAGGTATCTTTAACCCTTTCTAAGAAGTGCCCTGAGATTTTAGTAAATTTTAATTATGTATTTTTAACCTAAGCTGTCTATTTAAGAAAAAGCAGTTCATTTACATGAAATCTGTTATGCTTAGAAGAGTTCCCTGATTACCTAATTATGTGCAATTCTAGGCCCTCTTAGAACAGAAGGCACAATAAGGCAACTGGCCAAATATGTGTGTGTGTGTGTGTGTACACACATAATAGTTTCTGTATCTGCCCACATCATGAAGAAAGTCCATAGCCCCTACTCTGCTGTTGATGGCAAACATGGGGGCCCCATAGGACCCCTTGTACTCCACACAATGGACAAATGCAGGAAGTGACCCCAGTGTCTTTCAGCTGGTGAATAAACACATTTGGCTACATCCATACAATAAAATACTTCACAAAAATTTAAAAGAAGAGGGAACTGTGAAGCACATAACACGAGTGAATCTCAGATGCACTGTTCTAATTGGAAGAAGCTAAATCCTAAAGGCTATGTGTAATATGATTCCATTTATATTGATATATTGATACGGCTTTCTAGAAAGGAAGTTGATGTAACATTCTAGAAATGACATTTTTTCCAAATGTGCTATACCTTGATTGTGACAGGTTGCACTATAAAGTGTGTGTTTTACAGTGTATGAGTTATATCTAAAAAAAAGTGCTAAATAAGAAAATAAAACAAAAACTATTTTGACACTATTGTTAATATGCAAGTAAAGGTGAGGTATTTGCAAAGTGTGTACCATAATAGTATTCAGAATATATAAATATAAGAATAATCAACCAAAAGAACCCATCCAATTAAAACTATGTCAATGACATTAATAGAAAATTTACAAAAATGAGTTTCTGAATGGCCAATAAACAAATAAAATACGTACAACTCTACTCCGAATCTGATTATTACAAAACTCAGCAGCAGTGAACATTTTCGCCTACTAGTTTAGTCAGATAATAAGAATGGTTAATGAGAAAGGGAAGGAAAAGGTACCAGAGGGAAATGTATTCTTACACAACAGGGCAACTTTCAAAAGTGATAAAACTTTTTAAGGTAGCTTCCACTGTCCAATAAAACTAAGAGTAAGAATACCCCTTCACTCAGAAACTTTTCTAAGTATTCATTCTAGAGAAACGTTTGTAGATTTTGAAAGGAGTGTGCAATTTATAAGAACATTACTTATAGCAGGGAAAATCGGAGTCACCAAGTCTGGTGTTATTAAAAACATGTCTGATTCTGCTAATCTTAACATTGATTCCAAGGATTATAATTTATTTACTTTATTATTACTATTTTTTATCTTTACCCAAGGACTTTTTAAAATTGTTTTTAGAGAGAAGGGAAGGGAGAGAGGAAGCGTGAGAGAGAATAGCAATTGGTTGCCTCCTGTAAGTGCCCAAACCAGGTGTCATAGGTGTCTGGACTGGGATTGAACCGGTGCTCCCGCCAACTGAGCCACGCCAGCCAGGGCTGTAATTTATGTAACTCATGGTGTTATCTGGAATAGAATATTTAATCAGGACCTAGAATCCAGTAGGTGTGATATAGGATATTGATTATAATCATTGACGCTCATCTTTAATGACCAAATCAAATGTAAAAGGATTTTTACATGAGCAAGAAATGAGAATAACTTTTGTTGACTTCTTTGAATCCTTAGGACTATTTCTGTTGCCTATCTGAAAACGCTAATGGGGTCTGACTTTGATAAAGTAGGTAGCGTCTTCCATCCTCACCCAACTATGGATTTCTGACGATAGGGGCACATCTCTTGCCTTATCTGATGGCAGCTCATTTGGCCCCTAATTAACTTCTGATTGGGATTGAAACATTTTATAACTTGTTTACCATCTTAAAAATGTAAAGCCACGGAATTTCATTCTTTTGTCACTTCAGTCTTACATTGTTACAGTTGAATCCCCCGTTCTCCTGTGGCCATCGAGCAGAGGAGTGGTTGTTCTGATGCATCATGCAACTTCCCTCAGACACATCCTAGTAACTGCTGCTCCCTTTTTCTGGAAGTTTCTAGTGTGTGGGGTACAAAACCCACATTTCTCCTGCACTCCAGGGTCATAGTCAAAGTTTAAATGCCCTCAGTGGTCTAAGGATGTTCCAAATTTTCCATCCTTACCTCTTGTCTGTATTTTTAAATTTATACTTTTCTAATGCCTCTATGACTTAGAGAATATAAAAAATTAAAAAGTCTATTTCCACCACATTTAAAACTCAATAAAAACATTTTCCTGAGCTATTCAGATAAACAAGTATATTTTCAGACTCATCCAAATCATAATTCCAATTTTCACTTTATTTTGTATATACCTACCCTTTTTATATACCTTTTTGATTAAATTTGTCCCATTCTACTTTCTGTTAGTTATTTCAATTTCCATAGCATTACCCAAATATAGGACAAACTAATTTATAATAAGTAAGATGGAAAATATAGCTAATGAATATGACAACTATAAATTACTGTCAAAACAGATATTTTTGAAAATGAAAGGAGGTGCTAACCAGGCCAGACACAGGGACACCTGGTACAAAAAAACTGGGGCTATTCTGGGCAAAATGAGAAATATTTATACCAGTGATAAGTAATGCACCACAAGCACACACAGATCCTGTGAATTTATTGCAAAACGCACTCGCTAAAATGCCCTGTGTTCTGATGCATGCACTGTCACTTTGGGGGGACACTTTGTCGCTCCCTCATTCAGTCACTTTTGCTGAGTCCAGGATGGGGGCCGGGTGCTGGGGTCCAGCACCAAAGGAAGCAGCCCCATGGTAGTTCCGGGCCGTCTATGTCACACCTTCCTGCTTAATGGAGGAGTTAACAGTTCAGGACATTTTCAGTGTTTCAGGATGTAGCACAAGTAGTTTGTAACTGAGCTTTAGGTTCTGTTTTACCACATGTACAAATGTGTAGTAAAAGAGCTAATTTTAAAAATAACAAAATTTAAAGGAAAATCTATGCTTCCAAATGCCTGATGCTTTCCCACTAATTCTTTTTGGAGCTCATCTTCAGAGGAGATCTGGTAATGTGTAGGTGGATCTTTACAGAAAAATGTCATGGATGACTAAAGTTATTAATCTGTGGGAAGTGTCTTTGAAAGACAGAATGTTTATCATCGTGTCTAAATATATATATGTATGTATATATATACACACACACACATATACATGTGTATACACACATATCTGAACAGTGATAGGAATATAAGGCCCAAAATCTAGAACACAAAAACAATAACATGATTACAGTTAAGATTCCTTAAAATCGTTTGAAAAATACTTTCAGAATACTTCCTCCTCCTCCCCATAATCACTTTGTGTAACATTCCACACAGCTCTTGATTTGCAGTCTAAGTTATGCGAACAATCATTGTCCAGATCTGTGTTTACCGATGGCAATGAACCTATCTACTCAAATTCCCCTATTAGGAACTAGAAGTCCCCCCCCCCCACCACTGTTTAAGTGGCTAGGCCCACCCACAGTACCACGTGCTGCTGTGCAGACCTCCACTGTGGCCTGGTGTCAGCCAGGCCTGACAGGGGTCACTTACCTACATAACTGCCTCTTTGGACCTTAAGTAGGTGTGTGAAGAGGTTGGAATGAGCTTCCAAAATTTCTTCCAACTCAAACATTTGATGAGTGTTTCACTTTAATGTTGCAATAGAATTTCTTAACTTCTCTCTCATTATTTTTATCTCTTTCCATGTTTTTATCTGTAGTTTTCAGATTGTCCCTTTTCCTTTCCATCCTAGAGAAATGTCTGAAAAAGTAGATATCATGTATTTTTCCACATCTAAAGCTCTCATCCACTAACCCCCCAGCTCTAATATGGCTCTTCTCTTACCATGTAACTGAAATTACTATTTTTTAAGTCACCAAATGTTTGTGTTACTAACTCAAGTGTGTGAGTTCTTATCTCTCATAAGCTCTCTGCAGGACATGAGCTTTTGGGGGCGTTTTTTTTCTCTTTTGAACTTCTCTTCATCATGATGGTTTTTCATGATAATATTTTTTATACATATTTTTTTTTACCTCTCTAACCACTCTATTTTTTCTTTCTTCACCTTCTTTTGGAATATTTCTATTCCACAAATCCATGTTCAACCCTCTCTTTAACTCTACTTGATACTATACAATTTTATCCATATCTGAAAGTTCAATTTCCACTTATTCTTAAGTCCATAAATCTCTATCACTTGACCAAATGATTTTTAGGCTCTGTTTTACACATACACAACAACCATTTCATCCGAATAGGTAATGAACTCAAATTCAATAAATGCTAAAAAGACTAATTTAGTTCTCCTATCCCAAATCTGTTCTTTCTGAGATGTTCCTTATTGTTGCATGTGGTACTAGCTACTTAGTCGCGTGAGTCTAAATTTTATCCATTTTGTCTACTTTAAAACATTTTTCTAACTGTTCTTTTTCTTTATACCCAGTATAATGACTTTGGGCTAGTCTATTATTCTTTGTATTTATATATTAATAACATAATAAACAAGCCTCTTGTTTTCCACCCCAACTATTGTCTGAAATGTTGGCATAGCTTGCATGTTCTGAAACAATGAACTTATTTTAGTCCTTTTCTGCTGAACATCCTTTAGTGTCTTTGCTTGTCCTTTAAGATAAAGTCAGAATTACTTACCAAGGAATAAAATCCTCCAGATCTGGTTCGTGCTCATCCATTCTCATTATCTCACTACAGAGTAGGCTATAATCATTCAAGTGTTTGTTTTTTTTTTTGAACCACAAACGAGTCCCTTGATAATGGGGTCTGTGAAATATCTCCTGAGCCCTAATTCCTAGAAAAGTGCCCCGCATCTAAAATATGCCCCAAAACTGTTCATTGTGTAAGTTAATTTAAAAAAAATATTTTATTTACTTTTTTAGAGAGAAGGGAAGGGAGGGAGAAAGGGAGAGAAACATTCATGTGTGAGAAATATATGGTTGCTTCTCATGCATGCCCCCTACTGGGGACCTGGCCTGCCACCCAGGCATGTGCCCTGACTAGGAATCAAACTAGTGACCTTTTGGTTCTCAGGCTGGCACTCAATCCCCTGAGCCACACCAGCCAGGACTGTAAGTTAATTTTTTTAATTAAAAGATAATCAAATTTAATCAAAGTAAAAATATGATGAATCCCTGTTTAGTGTTATATAGATGAATCCCTCTATCAAGGAACTAGAAACCTAAGTTCTCATCGTGAATCTCACCAATTAGTGTGTAACTTTCACCAAATCATGTCATTTCCCTGGGCCTCAGTTTCTTAACTCTAAAACGATTTTGTAGTGCTAGATATTCTTTCCAGCACCTTCCAGTTCTGACTTTCTGTGCGCCCAGGTACTGTTCCCTGGTTGTACTTTAATGAGTTGTATTTAATGACCTTTTAGTCCTCAAAGGAACCCTTTTCTTAGCACTCGAACAGCGTCTCCCCGTAGAGTGCGTCCGTGTCTAAGTGTGTGTTTCCCCGGGGGAGATATGCTCGCAGCGCAGGATGGCGGTGGGTATGTTCTCATTTGCATCAGCCTTGTGCAAAGGGGGAGAATGGTATCACATCTCCTGCAGACTTATTTCCTGCTAAGTTTAAACGCTAAGAAATACTTGAAAATATATCCCCAGTGTCACTGATTAGAACGTCCTGTGGAGACAGATTTTCTCTAAGTGACATTCGAAAGCTTGCTCGGGGCAAAGAACGGGAAAATCTGGCTATGCGATGAGTCATTTTATAACTTCAGGCTGAGACTGACCATCTTCCATGATAAATTTTTTGGAACAAACAGCACAAGGTGAGTTTTCCCAGCCATGAGCAAAGTACCTATTACTAATTTTCCAAAGGGAGGGATAACAGTCTGAAAAACAATAGGATGATTTAAATAACTAAATGTTCTATAAAGAAATGTGCCAAGGTTTGATGACAAGACTTAAAAGAGTTATGAATAAATTAATAAACAGGGACCGAGTTGGATTTATAAGGCATGAACTAATTACAGACGATACGATGAAGAGCTTTATGTTCATACGAATTGATAGTGATAGACTCGTGTTTGCAAGTTCTGTTAATGCACAGGAAGATTATAATGGAATAGAAATAGCTGAGCAATATTAGGTCATATTAGTTTATAAGAAGTCTTATTTTTTTAAGAAGATACTATTGTTGTAACAAAGTACGTTGTACATTTACGATGCCCAGCACCCAATGTAAAATTCATATAATCATTGGAACGTTACCTAATTGGAAAAGCATAGCTATAGGATGCAATCATTGCCTTTCTTTTTCCTTCTAGATTGGCTGCATGTTGAAAGTCATTGTTAAATGGTGTATATATATTTTGCTTTTTTAAAAATTTAGTCTTTGTGATTAGAGAATGACTGAAGTCACCAGTACAACACATTTTAGATAATACATTTCCAGTCACAGGGATTAAAACTAATTTAGGATGTGCAAATTTAGGGTGCTGATAGTGGTGTCTTCTCACCAAGTCTGAAGAAAATTTGAATGCGATGCATGTAATCTTTTTGACTGAACTAATTAGCATTTGAAATTTCCTAAAACTAAGAACTACACGAAGCAGACAGGTGCATTACACTCAGAAGAGCCTTCCTCCTGCAACACAACAAACTCTTGCACAAAAAATGTGATGTTGGGCCCTCATCAGGTAGCTCAGTTGGTTAGATCATTGTCCCGATATGCCCAGGTTGCGGGTTTGATCCCCGGTCAGGGCACATACAAGAATCAACCAGTGAATGCATAGATAAGTGGAACGATCGATGTTTCCCTCTCTCTCTCTCTGTCTCTCTCTTTCTCTCTCTGTCTCTCTCTCTCTCTGTCAATAAATAAAACTGAGATAAAAAAGAAAATGTCTAATTTTTTTTCTCTCTCTGAAGCCAGGTGGCAAGTGAAGACCCTGGGGAGGGAGAAACTCACTAGAAAGCAGCGGCAAACCAAAATTCTCAAACTTTTGCTCAGCCTCTCCCATTCCTGCTTCTTGAACGTAGGCTGTGGATTTATGGAGCGTTCTGTTTTCAGAGAACTCTACCAAACCAGGCATCACTGGACTGGAAAGTGTGATAGAATAGGGGAGTATGTAGAACTGGACAAGTGTGGATGAAGCAGCAAAGCTCAAGAGACAGAAGCCTTTCTTCAAAAATGTTTTTAGAAGAAGTGGCATGTTACCAAATAGCAACAAAAGACCCGAAGTTCCAACTGAGGAAATATGAGAGGCCCTGAAGTTGTACGTGATTCATTCTATATTCAAAGCCCCCCAAAATGGGCAGACAGGGTCGCTGAGGGAGTTGAGGCTGAGTTGCGAGGGGGCAAGGCAGCAGTTGACTGGGTGCAGTTGTTGGTGTCTGTGCTAGAGCAACTTTGCGAAACTTCACGCCCCTGCCCCAGGGGCACGCATGTTCAGGCTCTCAGGAGACCTGGGGCTCTGCCTGGGACTGCAACACCACACAGCTCAAGGCCCCGACGGAAGACAAAACAGACGAGCAGAGGGAAGTCATTTTAGTGCTCTTCTGGTCGATGACGGATTCTTTTTGAATGCTAAGGCTCTTTCGACTTGTAGAAAATACAGATTTATTATATTTCTCTACACTGTCCCTCCTCTAAGCCAGCAAGGATTTACAAAAGGTCTCAGATGCTGTGGACGTTGGTGTTGGGCCAGTGGTGGGTTATTTTCCCTTTCCTTTTCCTTGCTGCCTTCCTCCTTCTCTCCCTTTACCCTCCCTTTCCTCCTTCCTTCCCTTCCTTCCTTCCTTCCTTATTTAATATTTTTGGCTTTTTTCATCTGTTAGATTTAGAACACAGGTAAATTATGGAAGGAGGCAAGGAACCAATATGGAAGAAAAGATGCTCAGCATTAGACCCCATGTTTTAGGCTATAATATGTTTTCACCCTCTTTTTCACAAAAAAAATTTAAAGATTTTAGTTATTTATTTTTAGAGAGAGGGAAGGGCAGGACAAAGAGAGGGAGAGAAACATCAATGTATGGACCTGGCCCACAACCCAGGCATGCGCCCTGACTGGGAATCGAACTGGGGACCCTCTGGTTCGCAGGGCAGTGCTTGATCCATTGAGCCACACCAGCCAGGGCTCAAAAATTATAATACAATCCCAATTTAGAAAAAACAACAACTTCACAGCTAGCAAACCTGACTTCTCCCTTTCTATTTTATTTTTTATTTTTATTACTGCCTAAATGGACTCATCTTTGAGGTGGTTTCAAGGGGGCAGTTTTACAAAGCTTGTGTTTCCTCATTGATGGAAGAACATAACAAGAGTGTGTAACATTGTAATTGTCCAGAAGGCCCGCTCTAACCACTTGGATTGTGTTGCTAAGATAATGCTGAATTTCTTGTTCAAATGTTGATTATTATTTTTCACCTAATTTTATCAAATAAAAGTAATTACTGGTGCCTTTCTATTAGATTTATCGCCAAGTAAATGGAATGTTCCCCTGAACTTCTAAGTCATGTGCTTTGTTCTCTGAACTGTTTATGGAACAGAATGGTGGTTAATCTGTATGGCATTTCCCTGAACCGATTTTGTTTACCAGTGAGAAATCTACTTTATCTAGTTCTCTCTAGTAAACTGTGTGCAATAGTACTATCTAAATCAGGGGTGTTGAACTCATTTTCACTGGGGGCTGCATCAGCCTCACGGTTGCCTTCAAAGGGCCAAATGTACTTTTAGGGCTGTATAAATGGAACTACTCCTTAACTAGGGGCAAGGAGCCTTGTGTTTACCACCCGTGATCTAAACTAATAAAAGCATTATTTTGCTTGTGAAAACACAAGTTAGTACCATATGTTCATTTATATGATATGGAAAATTTAAATACCTCTCTTTATTATTAAATATTTTTAAATGTGCACATATTTCGGTTAACTTCAGTATTTTTAAGAAGCAGTGAGAGTAGACAGGGTTCATACTACCTTTTGGAATATCGTTCGATGTAAACAGTTGCCTTCATTCAGCATGAAAAATATTGTGATTTTTTAAAAAATGACTCACTGATCCACATAGAAATTTACATTGGGTATATGACCCCCATGAGCTATGAAAGTACAAAATTGCCACAAAATGGCAAATGAATTACAGCATCAAAGGTCATTTGTAAAATTTCTGATGGTTCAGAACATTAGAAAGTCAAAAATCAAAGATACATTGTCCTAATGCTGAAAAACAACATGATTTAATCACGTCCCTGTGTAGGCTTTTATAATTCAAAATAATTGTGCTGTCTCTGAAATCTGACATTCGGATATGTAAGCTGCAGTTGTAATAAGAAATGAATCAAAGATTAGAAACATTCTACTTTTACTTCCTTGTTCTCTCAAAAGCAAATATAACTTTCCAACATAAAGACATTTTCTTCTACTACTTACTGTTTAATGTTATCTTTGTACAATTGTACATTCTTAGCATCAGTGAAACGCCTGTCAAAATGCATAATAGCATAGAAGTATAACAATTGTAAATTCAAGGATAACAACCTTGGAATTCAGGTTTTAACCTTCCTTGAATGAGAAGTTGAAATAGTCTGTGTGGAGCGTTATTTTGATTAGTACAACTACTTATTTATTTCCCCTCACTATCCTTATTTTAAGAGTAGTGATCGCTTTATTTCAAGTAAAAAAATGTATGTTCTTTTTTATCTAGAAAGCAAGAGAACTTTAGGGTTCGAAAACATCATTGGCTAGCCAGTTTAACAAAACTGACTATATCTTAGTCAGTGGGTAAGAGTACATTTTGCATATTAATTACACTGAAAGACCATGGAGATCGGAGCCATTTTTGGCAGACCTGCTTCTCCGGTGTGAAACCTCCCGCCTTGTTGGGTGCCGAATATTTTTGTATTCTGTAGGGTGGCAGAGTCCACCACCCCCAAATCTGCCCTTCTGGTGTAAGGATTATTTTGAGCTGAAGGCAGCAGGAGAAGAAGCAGATACAAGAAGAGGTATCTGCCCTTTCTCCCATTTGCCCAAAGGCAGGACCTCAATTTACAAAGCTGCCTTCTTCCAGCCTCCACTAGGAGAGACAAAAGTCAATCACTGCTGACAGCTTTAGACCTGTATCAGCTCGGAGAGAGCACGAGAGGAGTTTGCCTAACAGACTTGACTAATTAGACTTTATCTGCCTGCCTTAACCATATATCTGCCTTCACTTTCCCATGCTTTCCAGGTCCCAGAGACTCCAGGTCCTGTTTTTTGCTCCCGAGAAGCCCAAGCTCTAACCACACTTTACATCTCCTCACCTTGTGTACTCCCAGGTGTTAACATGCAAGACAAATGTTAATAAATATGTTTGTTTTCCTCCTGTTACTCTGTCTTTGGCCCTAGCCATGTATACTTCCTAAAAATTACATTTAAGTTATTTAAACAAAAATGGAATTACATTTTTAAGCGCAGCCCAGCAGTGGAACACTTGCACACACCCTACTGAACGCCCTGCTGGGGGCCTGGGCGCAACCTCTGCCCTCGTTCCCGCTGCCCAGGGCTGGTTTCTCTTTACCCACAAGGTGCTGTCGCCCCGGAGCTCAGAGAATGAAACATCCAGATTTTCAATGGTGTCGATTCCTGGTTTGGACATGTGCCCCTTCTTTGGTGCTTACTTCTTCAATTTAATATTTCTCTTCATCTAAATAGGTTCTTTGGGATTTTCACTAGAAATGCATTTAAAAATACTATTTAATGTATTTAGCATCCATGAGTTTTCAGATGAGAGTAGACCATTATTATGTTGGAAGAAAAAACAAGGTTAACTTAGTTTTATTATTCAAATGTATTTTCTCCCTCTGTAAACTGCCAGCATGCTGTCTTTTAGAAACGATCAACTAAGTTCTGGTAATTTTGTGTGGATTTGGAGAAACTCCGAAGGAAAGCATCCTTGGTTACCAGGTATTGTGTGGTGATTTTGTTGTTCTTGCTTTTCCTTTGTTTCTCTTTGATATTCCCTTTGCTAAGGAGATGGTTGTATTCAAATGAACATATCATTTTTTTATGATTTCTCACATTTAGTATGAAATTAATAATGTCTTTTTCACTCTGAATTTATGTATTTTTATCCTATTGCAGTTTATTTTTAATGTTTAAGCTTTGAACCCATCAGGAATTAATCCTAGTTGAAACTATGAAATGATAGCTTTATGTATTCTCGAGATGCATGGATTTTTCCGGCTCCATGCATTGCACAGGCATCATTTGCACCGGCAATAAAAAGTCACTGATGTCTAATGCTGAAGGCCCACACCCAAGAGGGGATCTTTTGAGACCCTATTTCCTCCCCCCTTGTGATTTCTGTGTCTCGTCTTGCACCAGGACCAGACTAGTAGGATTTCCAGAGGTTTACTTACCTTTTTCTTTTCTTCTACCTTTTCCTTCTATTGTTGTTACTGTTAATGTCTATGTGTAGGAACTTTAAACTTTACTTCTTTAAAAAATTACATTATCATTTTTAATGGTAACAGATTATGGTTTAAATATTAATTTAGGAAATTTAACATTTTATTGTATTGAGCTTTTACAGCCAAAACCATCATATTTCCTTTAAGTGATCCAAATTTTAATTGTATGTCCCACAGAGAGTTTTAAAATTTATTTTACACGAATCTTGCGTACTACTTTTAAAATGTACTACCTCATGCTGAATTCTTTCTTGTTGCTTTCATATATGGACTCTGATCAAGCTGGTTTTGTTGGTGAGAGAGGAAGGTGGTTTAACTTTCCACGCCCAAGGTTTTGCCCAAGGAGGGGGAACGTGGGGACAGAAAGAGTCCTTGCCTGGTGCAGCGGGCGCACGATGCAGGGTGCAGATGATGCTTCTTTGAGTCTTGCGTTTGGAACCTGTGTGGTTTCGTGAGCCGATGTCACCCCGATACTTTCATTCAATTTAAAAAGCCAGATAAAATATTTTCAGTTCCGCTCATTTATTTTAGTTTTCCAGGCACACAAATTTCTTTTTTGGTAAATATTGACTGTTTTGCTGGTTTCTTTACCTCATTTATCTCTTTTGTCTAGTCACAGACACCACTATATCCAAAACAAGGTTAAGCAGGCGTGGTCCTAGTGACTCTCGGTGCACTCTCGCTGAATTTGAGAGGAACATGGTCTGCACATTAGTACAAAATAAGTTTAAATTATGGGTATTTATTTGACATTAGAAAATATAGATATGAGTAAATGTATTTATATATAAACCTAGAACTTACAGTGTTATAATACTATAACTATTATACTATACAATACTTTATTCGATACTTATACTATAGTATTATAATACTATAAGTATTATACTGTGCTACACACTATACTATATACTCTAGGTACACTACAGGGTAGAGCAAAGGTAGGTTTGCAGTTCATATGGAAAATAATAAAATAATAAATAATAATATAATAATAAGCTCTGTTCACATATATATCTGTAAACCTACTTTTGCCCCATCCTGTATAGTGATACTTGAGTATTATCCTACTAGAAATCTAGATTTACATATAAGTGTATGTTTAATCTTATATCAATATTTTCTAATATCAAATAAATATCTGTCATTTAAAAATATGCACTATTTAAATCAAACATGGATGTTAAATTTTTATCAAATATCTCTTTAACCTTTAAGTAATTATAAATATTTTATATTTGAATCCATTATTATTCAAATTACAATAGTAGATTACTTTAATATTGAATTATACCTGAATCCAGTAAGACTGTCAGTAATATTGGATTATTATTATTTTATTATGCTCCTGTATTCTATTTAGTAATATTTAATTTAGGATGTATGTTCAATAGTAAAATTGCTATATGATTTTTGTTTCCTTGTCTTTTACCTATGTTTAGGTTTGTTAAAGATGTTCTTGAACAATTTAAATAGCATAGTTTTATATGATTTAAATAATTCATGAAATTACATGAATTGTCATTAATTTATGGTTAGTGCCTTATCTTAAATGTTTGTGTATCTGGAGTCGGGAAATGAGGGTTTGAACTTTGACAAATTTCTCTATTTCTTCATCTATATTAATCTGTAGGTTTCAATTTTTAATGTTATCTTGAATGAGCTATCTTAGATTATTTTATCTACATTTGCAAATCAATTTTTACTGAGATGAGCAAAAATGACATAATTCTTTAATGCTAGGTTCTGTGAAAATTTGCACCTCTTATTTTTGTTTGATGTATTTTAAGTTAGATAATGATTTCTCTATTTTACCCTTAGTTTTCCTATAGACTCATTTATCAGAAACTTAACTAAATCCCATTTTGTAGTTCAATATTTTTTATTGATCACTTTGGTTCTCCCTGCCTTAGTGCTCTTGAACTTTATAGGTTGAATATTCGTTGTAATTTTTTCTGTTTAGTAATGTGAGTTAGATTATTAAATATTTCTCTAAGCACTATTTTAGGTATAGGCTGTTATTACTGTTGATTTCTAGGTACTCATATTGGTTTAAAACCAAAAACTATTACTTTAAAATTTGGGTAAGAATAGGAGAAACCCCTCCTTTTTTGTTTTTATAATGTTTTGGACACTCCACTCATATATTCTGCTATCTCATCGAATTTTTATACTAAACGTGAGAAGTAGACATCTTTACTTACATTGTGTACCATGCAAAGGGGCCCTACAGTATTTAAGTAGCAGGGTACATTATGGGAAAATAGGAGTGAAAGCTAAAATTAAGCCTACCTGTTCTAGGGGTCAAATGTTTCCTTTTTCAGGTGTATGTGAAAGGAATTCATGTATTTACTGAGTAATGAAGGTTTGCAATTAAAGAAGAAGATGCCAGGGCCTGAGGTACCGGTGGGAGTAGCTCGAACCGCATGCCCGGGGGCCTGTGCACCGAGGGGCAGGCACCCTGGCCGTGGGGAGGGTGGGATGTGCAGACAGTGTGCCTGGGGACCCTGCTGTGCTCAGTGCCTCAACCCTGGTTCAGATTCTCTAGCCCTGAGTCACACACAGTGCCATCTTGCTTAAAACTGAGAGGCTTGCTAACTAATTATTATTTGGCTTTTATTTTCCCGGTTGAATACCTTTGGGTTGCTATGGGATGAAATTTGAGATTTGGATGCTAAATAGTGCTGCAGAAATGTGTGATCCCCGTGATCTGTCAAACAGACGGCACTGGCTGGGGCTGCTCTGATTTATATGGTGTTAGAACATTCGAAATTACAAACTTAATTTCATCTGTAATAGAGAAATCCTCCTTCCTTGACCAACTTGGGTTATTCACTGGGATGCACAGAAGACCTCACCGCACGATGACTCGCATCTTACAACTCAGAACCTGAATCTGTAGCCTAAGCGTTGTGACCGGAAGGTTCTGTGAGATCTAATGTACACCTCCCTTTCCTAAAGAGAGGGTGGAGAAGACGTGAAAGTCAGGATGTTCTCATTGGCCTACCACTTAAAGAGAAAACCTGGACCTTCTAGACCTTCCCAGGCATGTTCCCACAAAAGTCTCCTGTGATGCCCTTGAAAAGGGGCAGAAGAACCCCGGTGGGAGCAGACAAGGCTAAGCTTGGCCTTTCAGAGAACATTTCTTCCCCATGTCATAAGATGCAGTCCATACTAAGTCTGTGTTAGCTGAGCAGCCCAGGAATAGCCACAGACAGTAACAAAAGAACTGTGTTAACGATTATGTTTCACTGGAGCCACTGAATGACTTGCCTCTTAAACGGCTGTCAGCCAAGAACTTAAGTATCCTACTTATGAAAACTTGGTTGGCAAAGCTTGTCCATGTCTGCAGTTCCTCATATTTTGTGTGTAAAAGACGTAAAATATCTGGAAACAGAAACTACACTCCTTTGAAAGCAGAGATCATCTAGTTTTTGTAGTGGGTTTGTCTTTTTTAAGGCAATAAAATCACCCAGTTTGTTTTTACCACAATGTAATAATGTCAGGTATTCTCAATGACAATGATAAACACATAACTTACCCGTCACGTAAGTGCTCATAGAGCAGGAACGTACGGTTGGGGAAACATGGAGAGGGGGCGTGACTTGGATTACACTTTCGTGAAGTTAGGAATATATATGGAATATGCATTTACTGATCGGCAGTACAGTTGTTGGTTATTGACTTATTAACATGTTTTATTTACATTTATTAACGTGTATGCCCACTATTTCCTAGTAAGAGGCACCTTTACCACTTTTAAATGTTCCGTACATTTCTGTGGGATTATGACGTTGGATGTGGGGCCACAGTCAAGCTGTATATGGGTGTGCCGTGGCTCTGAATGTGAGCAGGTGATTTAAAATTAGATGTGCTCCTTCACAGGGCTCCTTCAATAGCACTGAATTAGAGTAGAATGCTAATGCAAACCCGGTCCGTAAAAATGCCATAGGGGGCTTGGAGATGATCTTTTGCTTGTTAGTCTATAAGCGTTTGATTTTCAGAAATAAATGATGAGTTTCTACTACAGCCTCACATTCCAATGTATTCCTGTCTTCTGAAGCACTAAGAGTTTGCATGTGCTTGCTTTTTATGTTAGTCAGTGAGACACTGTCTGCTATGTATTAGGATTTACTTATATTTATAGAATTATTTTAATATTTTTATCTTCAAAAATGGCGTAAGTCTTTTAAGAATTTTTTAAATTGCAAGCATCATATGACTCTGTTAAATGGGTTGGAATCCTCCTGTCTAGTAAAATAGTCATATGAGGGGAGGACAGGAAACTAAGTCAAAGGGAGCTTTCTCCTTTTTCTAGTAGGGAAGTAACGATGACTATGTAGGAAATCGAGGGCAGCCTGCCATCAAGCAGTAGCTAGTCATGCACAGGAGAGAGGCAAAACCTAGGTCACACCCTCTTCTTTAAAGTCCCTTCCTCCCAGCCCTTTCCTGCCGTTCAGACCCCAGGCGAGAAACCGCTTGTATTCCTTAATACTTCCCTGCAGGCTCGCTCTGACTCTCTCGCAGTCTCACTGGCTCGCTCGCTCGCTCTGACTCGCTCACAGTCTCTCCACAGTGATGTTCGCTTCCCTGCCTGAACGTCTCTGGGCCACACCACCTCTCCCTGCCACCATTCTGCCCACCGTCCCCCTACCCCCTGCCACCAGCTGGCCTCTCAGCCCTCTGCGTATTTCCAGGGCATGGGAAAAGTGCCACTTCCCAAGTCAGCCACGTCCATAGAGTTGCTTCCCAGTGTGTTTTCCATCATGCCTGAGCCCCTCTGCATTTCTAACCCTCAGTGGTCCTGTGACTCTCACACGTGAGCCAGTGTTAAACCCTAGGAGCCTGAAGGGATTCACCCCTATCCAGTTCCCCAACCTGCTCTTGCTCTCTGCTCCTCGCTTCCATGGGTCCCATCTGGCCGTTCCCCACCCAGGGCCCTTGCACAGACAGCTCCCACTGCCCAGACTGCTGTGTCCTCCTTTGTCACCTGGTGATACCTGAAGGTGTCGCACAGTTTTCGGGGCTCACATCAAGCAGCACAGCCTTCCCTGACCTCCATGACAAACAGATTCTCTGGGAATTTTCCTTCTGAGAACTAATCCATAATAGCAACGTCCCGTTTGGGCAGTTATTTGGTTCATGCTCATCTCTGAGCCTGCAGCTCAGAGGACGAAGTTGTGTTAATTACTAGAGGTACCATGACATCTCATCCTCTGTATGTAGCTTAGTGCCTGCCGCCTCACTGAATGCCTGTTCAGTGAATGGCTGTGAATAAATGAGTGAGATTTCAGCTTCAGAGACGGAAACAATGAGAAGGAGCTTTTGGAGCTGGACACCTTGGGAAGTCGGTCAGCCTCAGCTGGTTCCCTTTCTGCTGCTGGCAGATTCTACCCCAAATACTTGTATGGTCTCAGAATAGTAGCAAAAAAATATTAACTGAATATTTACTATGTCTCAGGAACTGCATGTCCAATGAACTTTATATAGTGCTGTAACAGGTTTGGCCATGATCTTTAAAATCATCTGCAGTGTAAGGAGATGTCAGAAGTTCCCAATTTCGGTGACATTTTTGTGTCCAGCAGGCAAAGACACCTGCTGAAGGGACATCCATTTGAATAAGTATGTGAGGGTTATATTTTGAGATGTAAACAGATGGGAGCTTCTTTTTGTGATAATTCCAACTATTCCATATAGCAAAAGGGTTAGATTTCTTTTTACATGGTTAGCGTCGGTTTTTCCTATCCCCAAGGTTGAGATTTCTGCCCTCTCTGGGACAAAAGAGAGGGGAGAATGAGGGGGAAGTGTAAAGATGAAAAGGTAGCGTGTCTTAGAGGACCCGGGAGAGAGGTGGTAGAGCCCTGTGGCAAGGAGATCAGAAGGCAACTCGGGGCTACTGTTGCCTGATGGGGCCAAGGACACAGCAAGGGCCAGGGTGTCCTGCAGGATGTGGAAGCAGAAGGAATGCCTGCCCCCTCTTGGCTGGGCCCGGCCAGTGACTGAAGAGACTCGACCCTGAGACCGCCTCCCAGTGGAGGTTGCTGGATTCTCTTACTCACTTGACCCCTTATCTTGTGCACAAGAGGCCGTATTTGCATTTAACTTCCTTCCTGAATATGAATAAATTATTTTTACCACTTTGTAGCTTTAGAAACTCTTATTTTCTGAGGGAGGAAGGAAGTAAAGGAGGTTCAGAGAATGGAATGTGTTCACTGGTTTTAGCCAGAGGCGTCCCACAGAGAGGTAATGGCTTGAAAGCCTAGAATGACTAATACCTCTGCTTAGTACGGTAGGAGTCAAGTGCCTTCTACAGATGTAAAGTAATAGATGAAACTACATTACTCAAAAGGCAAAATGCATTTTAACTAGAATTCCGTAGGCCAGGAAGGCAAGGTGCTTTAAAAAGAGCGAGGCTTGCTGGGACCCGGGGGCAGAACAGGGACCCTGATTGCCTGTGTGAGAGTGAGCTCTTCCTGCGGCCTTTTGGGTTTTATCGGTGTTCTCGGGTTTCAGGGGAGATTTAAAAAATATATGTAAACAATAGAAGTGAAAGATATAATTCCCTCATGAGCGCTTCCTCCTTTTTTGGTAATGTATATACCAAACAAGGCATTTTTGAGGATGAGGGTTGGTTTGAAAGCCTTCATGCTCATAAATCACATTATTGTCATTATACATATTTTTGTGTTTTTCTCCCAAATAGCTCAATTTGTAGGTTGAAAGACACTTTTTTCAAAATTTGTCTCACTAAGAGAAGAACAGGATTTTCTTCAGAAATCAAAATTTCTTAGTTATCATTTTGGTTTTTTTTTTCTTTTATTTCATCACTGCCATCTCCTTTGGTTTCTGTGGAATAAATATCTGATCACAATGTGGAAAATTCATAGATTTTCCTCAGTATGCAGAGTCAAATTTCTATACTATTAGTTTGCTACTGTTTTTCTGAGTTCTAGTGAGAAGCTCATTTTAACATACAACATAGTCTGACCTAGGATCAAGGGTCTAAATTCCTACCGGGGACAGTGGGTACCCTCCTGATTTTCTAAGGGATGTTTGTTACACAGAATTCATTCCATGGAGAACACATTGCTACATACAGCACGCCAACATGTATTTGATGTAGCCATGATCTGAAGGAGTGATGCATTTTTTCTCCAGCTCCACAAAGAGTTCCGGCTGCCCAGTGAGCAGAGACCTGCTGCACGGTGCCATTCAACAGGCACTTGCCTGGGGGACCAAGAACAAAGTGTCCCTTTATCATTCTGATTCTGTCCTAATGACTCTGTGTTTGCTGAGGGCACCTGTGTTTTGCCTCCCATTAGTTCTGAGCCAAAGAAAAGTAATTATTGTGTTCTCATCTTTGCATGTTGAAATTTCTGTTCCTCCTTCTCCCACATACGAGGGAAATATATTCACCTTTAATATACTCCCAGTTAGTAAGAATAAGTGAATGTTATCTGTGCGTGTGACTAATCTTTGTGAGATTCAACCTCTAACCATTCATTGATTCAGTAATAATTACTGTGAAAGGCAGTGTGGTACTGTTGAGGCAAGAATTAGATTTATATCAGCCAAACCTCAGTTGATATTATAGTCCTTATTAGTAGTGTGAAATTGATCGAGTTTTTTATACTTTGGGACCTCGTCTGGGACGTGAGGTTAGCAGTATCTATCCTCATGTGTTGTTAGAATGATTACATAAAATAATTCATATCTCTAATGCAATCACCCAGAATGCTCCATCAACGATTATTTCTGTACAGCAAAAATCCCGAAGCTTCACCACCGCCTACTGTCGCTTTGCCTTCTCAGATCCCTACTGCTGCTTTCCTCTCCTTTGGGCATTTGCTAAAGCTCTGGTGGCTGTTCAGCCCCTTGCTGAGAAGATCTTTATATAAAGATTGCCGTACTTTGGCTGTGGGACCCTGCCGATCCGGGCAGCTTGTGCTTGCTCTATATCTGGCCGACTGAGCAGAGAGCCAGTAGCCTCTGACTTAGTGTAAGACTACGTGCCAAAAGCAGGAAAGAGGTGTTTACGTCCCTTCTTTGGAGAATTTTGTTATGTGACACTCATGAAATATATTTCTTCTTCTTTGCTCTTTCTCACTATATCCTCACAATAAATCCCCATTACTTGCATTACCTGAATGTGTCTCTTTTCATTCAGCGCAACCAGAAAGATAATACATGAAACAGTTCTCTCCTGTATTTCACCAATAATGCAATACCTAAGGGGTGTTTTGAGCTGTCATCATTGTTCTTCCGAAAGAACTGAGTATAAAAGACCATCGTCCACTTTACTTCCAAGGAATGGAATTGCCCCTTTGGGAAGTGCCCCGAGAAGCATGAGAATTGGAATATGAAGGAGAAAACTGTTCACTGTTCGAAGTCCTTGATAAAGTCTCTAAGTATCTCATATTTGTATCATATCATTTAGTATCTGAGTAAATGGTAAGGGGGAGAAAGTGATGGATTAATTTAATTGTTTGAAAAATTTAGTATAGTGCCATGAAGTAGAAATTTTTGACACAATCTCTTCCAACAGAGCTAAAATTTTCAAATAACTATCTTGGAAGGTTACTTAATTCATGTTTATAACTTAGATTAAAGATAAAAAATGTTTAAATGTTACAGTATCATCTAATGTGTTTCAAAGACCTTTAATTTATGTTCAAAATGACAATGACCAGGTTCTAATTAAATAGCAGGAGAGAACAATGGTTTAATGCTTTGATGACGGGGACAGTCCTTGATTACTAGAATCCAAGTTAATTGATCTTGGGCAGCCTCGACTTTCTCCTGATCGGACTAAATGACATTTTCTTTTCATGGGAATTAAAAAAATTAAGATCAGAGTGTTTCGTTTTGCTCTGATGTTATAAATATTATTAATCGATTTTGATAGAACCAATCAATTGTCTTCTTTAACTCGTATTATTAAAGAAGTTGGTAGCCCTTGTCCTCTTTAACTTTAAGACATAAGATGATGTAGACCTACGTAAATGAATAATTACTATTTTATCCTCATAGTAGAGTCGCTATAATCATTTACCTGCTTACATGTGCTTATATATATGTACACATAAATGGATAGGAAAAGGGCTCAAAGTAGGATGTAAAAAGTTGCATCTATTGTAATGTCTTAAAGGTAATTTCCATGTGTCCTTAAAGTACGTTATATCGTGATGGGCTGGGTAGTACTTTTAAGCAATGTCTCTGGGGTGTCACCCCAATCAACTTACCACCTTACTACTTCGTGTACTATTACGTACTGCAGGCGTATTTCCATGCAGACGCTGACAGGTTCAACAAGCCCACTGATGGCCAAGTGCAGTGGTAGAAACTAAATTACCTGTGTAAAGTGGTGATGCTTTTGTCTTGGATAATGAGACATTATATGTTACAGAAAAAGGCCTTATCTGAACCTTGAGGCAAATTTTCATTGCACTATTTTCTGACTTACCCCAAGGAGTCAGAAAACTGTAGTTGACTTTTTGAATAATTTAACTGTACTAGGCCTTAGGGTAAGAGGAAAACTCCAGTAGTAATTAGGATCCTAATTATCTAGGATGCCTATACATTAAGTTCAGGGTGTGGAATTGCCAGAAGAACCTACAAGGAAATGGAGGCTTATTTCAGGTTGTCGCATACTCTGAGTTATTTTTCTTCACTGTTAATTGGGGGAAGCCGTTGTCTTCCGTATCACATGAAGGTCCAATTAATCTTCAGGTGGCGTGTAAGTAACGTGCATGTTACTTCCACGTACGGGATGATAATGTATCATAAATGGCTGCCTTTGTCTGGGAAAAATGCTAGACGCTTCCTGTTGTGACCTTTTAGTTTCTGCCGTGTTAAAACAGTCTTCGGGGGATCAGTTCATTTCCACGTGCGGAGATGGCGGGTGCGTGTCCCACTTCATCTCTGTGGGAGGTCGTGACTGAGAGATATGATTGCGGGTGTGTGGGAGGGTGTGCCATTTCTTCCCAGTGGACTGGAAGAACCTCGTTACCCTTCGATTCCAATTCCACAAGAGCCTTGTTTCCGCTGCCTCAGGAGCTGCTTTTAGACGTGAGGATGGACTGCCAGCTGTGCTACGGTGACCCACCCCCCCAGTCTTCCCGGACAGCATGAGGACAGCGGGTGCTGCCGGCCAGCACTCTCACATCTGCGCCATGGTGATAGTGGTTACCTTTGTGCACCGGGGTCCCTGTGCGGCTTTTCCCCAACAGCTAGAGCTGGGTGTCCATGGTTGGGCAGTCCCAAGATCCCTGGGGTCCCTGGGCCTGAGCACTCAGGGAGCCGGGGGGCCTGGGAATGTGTAGCTGTCCAGATCTGTCCTTGGCCAGCAACAGGCCAGTGCAGAGCTGAGGTACTCTAGCCCCCTTGTCCCCTGCTCTCCCAGGTGTGGCCCACCCTGTCTCCCTCTTCAGAGACCTCTTGGGTAGGGTTGCCAAATTTTGCAAATAAAAATACAGGGTGGAATTGTTTTCTGGTATACGTATTTCTGTGCAATATTTCGAACATACTTATACCACACCTGAAAGTTTGATTATTATTTACTTCCAATTCCACTGTAAGTGCGTGTCTTGTGCTTCCTGTGATAAGCACACTCCCGCGGGCCTTCCCTGGATGTGGCAGGTGTTCCTGCTTGGCTTGGCTCCTGCCCCTGCTCTGGGCCCTCTCCTCTCCCCGCTGTTCCTGGGCATTCATCCCAAGGAGGCCCTCTAACCCAAGTCTAACCTGAGCTAAGACCACCAGCTCTACCTGTCGCTTTGCCGTGAGTGTGACTCCTTTCCCCCCAACACTTTCTTGGTTTGAATGACAAATTATGTGGTCACTTGAGCTATTACAAAAATGTAACTTGTCGAGGACATTATACTGTTTTTAAGAAATGGAACATAATGAATTATGCAGTGACGACAGGGTGGGAAATTGGAAACATTATGATAGAGAAGAGGTTTTGCAATGAGTGGGCTTCATCAAAGGCCTGTGGTTTTTGGAACAGGTGGCAATAATGAGTCGGTCCCTTGCACTGCCCTGGAGAGGGTGAAGGATGTTGCGTGTTTGCTGTGACTAGAGGGCTTTGTGCTGCACCCCGGGGGTTCTGGCCTCATCAAAGTTCCCTTTGCCTGCATATACCGTGAAAAGTGCAGAGCAGTCACACTCCAGGGGCTCTGCAGGTTTGGACAATGTGCCCTATCGGCAGAGGGCACCAAAACCTGAAGTCGGGGGAGACACTTGAGGTGCTCACAGGACCCTGGGCTGCGTGGGGGTCAGACCTAACGATGATGATTGACGTTACATTTCCTGCTGACTGCAAGGGGTACGTGTGAGTCATAAATGATTGAAATAAAATAGGGTAACTTTTTTGTGGGCATCCAAGTGTATGGCTGCACATTATAACACCACATTTTATAGAATTGTGTGATAAAGCTAATAATTATTTAACACCCTCTTTAAATTTTAGTTGTAATCTGTTAAGTAATCAAAATGGCCACCCAAGTAATTGTGTGTTTATTTGAAACTTGTGATATGAATCTAATTTCTAGATTTATAACCCAGATCACATACAGGATTATTTTAATATTAACTTGCAGTGATCTCAGATAGCCATGAAGGAGAGGCGGCATTTCAGGGGGAGAAATGCCCAGACTTAGCACGTGACTCCATTGGTAGGGTTTCAGATGAAATGCGCCCATTAAATTGTAGTCACCATTCATCCACAAGTTGAAAAAGGGCATATAGATCTGGAGTAAAATATTTGATGTGCCTTTTCTTATTGGAAATATAAATTAAGCCACATGAACTGGATGATCTTAAACATATAAGACCAAAGAGTATATTTTCTATTGCTTTAAAAAATGAGCCATGTTAATCAACTTCCTTGGCTGCATTAGTATAACATGACCCCAAACTTTAAGTGCACTCAATTTCATATCATCAGTACTTTCTCAATGAAGAGATAAAATTTAGAAATTAGAAGACATGATGAATAGCCTTTATTCTAAGGTCAGACATAAGGTACTCAGAACTAATGGGAAACATCATTCTAAGCCAGAGCAAATGAGCCCAACCATCGGAACAAACCGCAGGTCTCAGCCTGGAGACCGTCCTGAATGTCGAGGGATCCGCTCTCCATTTGCAGTGTTTCATTGTTCATATAAATACTTCATGAAAATATTATTAGACTATTCAGCTGAGTGAAACAAACTGATGGCATGGGTAGCTAAAGAGGCTTTACTTAATATCGACTAAATGAAGTGGTGTAATAATTTATTTTGCATGTCGTATTGGTCTTTTGAGAGATTTTGTACTTTTAAACTTTTTAGCACTCTTTAAAAGGCATCATTACTGCCATAATTATGAGTGTTTAATATATTTTTATGGTTATTGAAAATGCAGCACTTAGTTTATGGGGAGACAGAAGATGCCCATCCACACGGCACAGGATGGAGATAAGGTAACACAGATTTTGAAGGTTGACTCCCCTTTAATGTAGCATCACTGCCTCTTACTACAAAAATTGACTTTATACCACATACAATTACACAGTGGGTTTCTCAAGAAGAGAATTTACGTGATTAAGTTAATAAGGTGGAAAGCTTTTTAACTATCATGTGAGCTTTGAATTTTTAGGAAAATTGGGAGTTACCTGTTCTGAATCATGCATGCTTTTAAACACTACTTTAGTAAGACAATGTGAAGAAAAATGTGGAATCACTAGTTTTAGAGAAATGTTACAACATATATTTACGTATAAAATTTCTCAGGTTGCCTTTCTAAATGCTGCCTATATTGGTCGTCTTCAAAAATATCATTTAAATATCATGTAGCTGCCTATAGGGTAGTAAAATGCATAGGAAACAAAGAAACATATGTTCTGGTATGTTCTTTGGAAAGTCAAAAACAAAAAAAAAGACCGACTCATTTTTGAGAAAGTGAGCAGTGCGTGTGCATGCATGCATGTGCTTACGTTATTGTGTTTTCTCTTACCCTGAAATTATAAAAGAAATAAATCCGTCACATTATTTCTCAAAGGTGAGGCATAACCAGTATTTGCTGAACCTTGCTTCCATTCTCAGTGTTTCCGAGGAAAAGAGAGTGAGTCCAGATACAGAAAAGTGCTTACGAGTGTGTATAGTTCCAGGGCGGCCCTGCAGATGAGTGGGAGAAGATCGTTGTTTCAATGAGTGAGACAGTATCAGTTGGATAAGCACATGAATAAGAAAACCTTGGCTCTTTTTTATACTGTATGTAAAGTAAAAATTGCTGGTGCAATGTAGAGTTTGGAAGGCCCAACATGGAAGATTTTAGAAGACATGGAAGAACTTATCTTGATGACCTTGGGTAGAGAAATATTTTTAAACAAGAATCCCAAAAGCATTACGAATAAGAAGGGTTGATAAATTAGACTAAATTAAAATTGTGGATCAAAAGTCACCATTAAGAGAGAAAACGCAGAATGGGTGAAAATATTTGCAATGCACCTAATGTAAAAAAGACTTGTGTCTAGAATATAGAAAAACATGACAAATCAATGAAAGAAACACAGAATCCAAAAGAAAAGGGGCAAGAGAAGTGGGCAAGTGCTTCACAGAACAGGGCATCAAAGTGGCCAATAAGAAAAGAAAAGGTGTGCAACATCGTTCATCGCTGGTGAAACACACGTCAAAACCACTACCATGTGCCACTAGACAACCTCCGAGTGGCTGTGAAGGGCGACAGTACCAATATCTACGAGAGTCTGGACCACTAGGACCTCTCACACACTGCTGGGGGGAGTAAAACTCAGTATAAACACTTGGAAAACCATTCTGCGTTGTCTGTTAGCTTCGCAAGTAAAGGTTTGCTGTGATTTTAAGTTCCACTCTACTTTCAATACATGTGTGGCAAGACTCGTCAAAAGGAGCTCATGCAGCATCAGTTGTAATCGATAAAAACTGGAAGTAACGTACATGACCGTGGAGAGTAAATGGACCAGTGATGGTGCTGCATTTACGCAATGGGACCGTCTAACACACTGAGCATCAGCAAACCTCAGCTACACGTGTGGCGTGGACGGCGTGCACAAACCCAGTGCTGGTTAAAATATGCTGCTACGTGCAAAGTAAAACATTTTTAAGAAGACATTAATTCAAAAAAATCTCATATAATATATATATACACATATAATATAAACATATAAATATGTATGTTTCTGGAAAAACTGTTTGTTTGTTTGTTTAAAATAAGTACTTCCCTTAGTAGGACTTACTCACTTGGGCATTTGTAACACCTAGAAAAGGGCATTGCATGTCACATGCGCTGTAGAAAGGCCTGCTGATTGAATGAATCCATTGGTTGGATACATGTGTCAGTGAATGATTTTTACTATTCTAATTGGATGATCTGCTGTATAATCCACATCCTTTCAAAGCACTTTTGCTTCTTGGAGCTGATGCAGTTAAACCAAAGGGAATAGAACAGGAGAAAGTGAAACAAATGAGAACTTGTTGCAAACCGTAGATCATTATTGGTCTCTTGAAAAAGATCATCATTTGGAATGAGTTTGTACGTAGGATGCCAGCTTGGAGCCTTCATTTGCTTAAGGGAGGTAAATTGTTTTCGTCAGACTGAAATCATTAAATCACAAAAGAAGGCTACAAAAGATGATATGGGCACAAGTACCAGTGACAGATTTGATTGGAGGCATCTAGGAGATATTGCCACAAACTCCTTATGATGATTCAGTTCAACTGAAGTATGTCGTTAAGCTTGATCCTCCCTCCTAAAATAGAGACCCCGTGCAGGGTCAGTGTTCTGTGGGAGGGGCGTATCTAAGAGCCATGGTTGCCTCCTTTCTCCAAGACTTTACAGAAGGTGAGTAGAGACTTTGAAAGGCATTGCAACCTTTTTCTCTCTAAGTGAAACTTTTTGGCTGGATCTTACTCCGTACGGCATTTCTCTGTCATACTAACCAACGCCAAGGGTAAATTTCCTGGGGGTAACGAGTGTATTTTTCTCTTGCTACAGAAAGAATTGAACCCAAAGTCCTAAAGAAAATCAATATACTGAAATCCAGGCAAAGAACTCATGATTTGTTCTTCACAATGTCGAAGCTAAAAAAGGATACTGAAACTCTCCTCTTAAGCTTAAAAGCAATAATCCTGTAATATAGAATGGGATCCATGTGGATAAGTGAAGAAATTTATTCCTTAAAAGAGAAAGCTGAGACTAGCATATAATATAAATCTAATGTTTGAACATTAATTTTGACATGAAGAGAATTTTCGAGAGGGTTCTCGTGATTAGTTGTCATTCCTCGGAGCTTACTGATAAAATCCTAAATGTACAATGTCAGGTTGTTCTCTGTTTTCACTGAGGGTATAAATTTACCCTACAGCAGCATAAATTCAGTAATGTATATTGAGGACGGTTTTGATAGCAAAGGTCAGTGAATTAAAAAACAGACTGACTGGAAGGGAATTTTTAGATTCTGTTGCTGCACAGTCATTCCGTAACACTCACCTGCCGGGCATGACTTGCATGCATTTCCCGATGAAGCCAACGGGATGAATCAGATCCACTTCCACGGGTCTTCGCCATTATGTAATTCTGCAAGATGGATGGAATATACTTTAAGCATAAGTCAAAGATCAGAAGGCAAAGGCATATGTAGCTTTGTCAATGCAAATCACTTCTGAAATATTTACAGACGAGAATAGATGGTTGATATTGATCTTTTTCCTTTCTTAACATTTGTCGACCTCGAAGATGAAGACTATAAAATTCTTATATTAAGCCTTCTGGTGGTTGTATATTATTCTATAAAATAAAGCAAAATATAATGAAATAATTTTTGGTACATGTTTGAAATCAGCACATTTTTCTAATAACAAGAAATCCCACTCTGGTAGACAAATGTAAACATTTTGTACATGTTTGGGTACCCTACATTGAATGTTGGTACCCAAGAAATACTTGCTAATGTAGTTCGTTTAAATGGTTTCCAGACCCTTCGGATGTTATTGAAGAAATTTTAATGAAAATGCATCCCTCTGAAAGTGCTTTGTGTGGTGGAGAGTAAATCTATCTTTTCTTCGGCTTGGTATTCTTATCCTAAATGTTACCAACCACATGGTTGTTTCTTCACCGAAACTTTCGGGATCCTATTGGTTAGCAATACAATGAAATGAATTTTTAAGACTTCGTTTTGGTGCATTATCTCACATTTTTCATGTTTTTCTCTACTATTTACCTTAAATTACACTTTTTAAGACGTGTCATTTTATTTCTGTTTCCTTTGAGTAAACATCCTGAAAAGAACGAGAATACGTGCTCTGATCGGTAAGGGTCAGTTGGCTGGGCCTTGTTCTGCAGAACAAAAGGTCACAAGTTCAATTCCCCTGTCGGGCACATGCGTAGGTTGCTGGTTCAGTCCCATATCAGGGCGTGTGCAGGAGGCAACCGATCAATGTTTCTCTCTTCTCTCTCTTTCTCCCTCCCGTCCCCTCTCTTTAAAAATAAATAAATAAAATATTTAAAAAACAACAAACAAGAATGAGACTAGGCAACATTGGACTATTAGTATTTATAATAATACATGAATTTAAGAAGTATTGATAATTTCCATTCCATGTTGAATAAATTCAAACTCATTTTTTTAATTAATAAAAGTTTGAAACACCCCTATGTGTCAAAACACAGAACATTTAGAACAGTCAGGTGATGAGGTATGGATTGTACTAAGGAGATCACATAAGACATATTGAAAGAAGAAATCCACACAGGTTGTACAGGTATTCATTTAGAAAGGAAAGCAGAGTTATCACACAGTGCTTAGTTTTACCTCTTTCACCCACCAGAATTTTTCCTGACCCTCATCTGAGGATATATTTATTGATTTTAGAGAGAGAGGCAGAGAGAAAGAGAGAAACATTGATCAGTTGCCTTCTGTAGGCACCCTTACTAGGGATCGAACCCACAACTTAGGTATATGCCCTGACCAGGGATCAATCCCGCAACCTTTGGGTGTACGGGATGATGACCCAACCAACTGAGCCTCCTGGCAATGTGCCATTATGATGCTTACATAGGGTTGACTTTTTCTAGCTTCATCATTTCTCATCTTGTGTGTCTGTGTGTAATTTGAAGTAGTTCCCAGTAGATGGCAACGTAGGTACCGTATCCAGGTGGGTGGGCAGTTCTCACAGCAGACAGGCCCTCTGTGACGGTGGGCACTGTGGAAGGTCACAGAACATGGCTTCGGTGTAGAGTATATTAAAAAATAGTCGAAAGGATTTTACCAGTGATAAAATGCCTGAAATCTGTTTCTATCCCAGGCACTTCAATAAATCTGAATATGTCAACTGAGATATAGAATGTATCATAGCTGAAACCTTTAGTGCCTGATCTAATTTCACAGATCTCAGTCTTGCTCATCACCTGCATGCCCTGACTTCATGCCTTTGACCCAGCCTGACCCTTTGAAGCTTGCTGTATGTGTCAGCAGCGAAGAACAGTTAGGTCAGGACAGTCCCGTCCGACTTGCAGGAGCTTTTTGGAACAGCCTCACTATACACCCATCACACTACCCTTGTCCTACTCCAGAGATCCTGGATTTCTCTCACCCTCTCCCAGCCTCTGGATTTGTACATTGGCTTTGCTTTTCTAGGCTCAGTACCAGTATTCTCTGCGGATGCTGCCTGAGCGCCATCCCTGTTTGTCCTCGTCCAGGGAAAGGGGTAGGGGGCACCCAGCTCCAGTACATTCTCTTGATCTGTCATTGGCTTCCAGGCAGGGTCTACTCCAAGTGTCTAGTTGTCAGCTGCCTAAAACACAGTGAGGGTAACAAATGATGATGACTTTGATTTCCACCAGAATTCTTAGAAAGACTCTCTGTCTCCTCAGAGGGTGGGTGCACACTCACAACGTGAGCATACTCTCACGACTCTCAGATGTCTCAGAGGCTGGGAAAGCCTGCCCATGCATTGCTGTCACCACTTAGGCCTTTCTGGTTTTACATGCAGGCAAGTACCTACAGGCTAGAAAGCTGAGAAAGGAGATAGCTTTGTTTTTCCAATGAAACGTTTCATCTTCCAGCTCTAATTACAACAGATGTCTCATGTGAAGATTCTTTTATTTGTGCAGAATGCCCTCTATACAATGGAGGCTTTCGCTCTCAGAAAAGCCTTTACTGACCAGAAAATTGAGGCCAGGCAAACCCAACCTCATGGATGTCCTTCGACATCTCAAACATTTCAATCTCAAGCGCTCCTCACAGCGCCTCTCACACGGAGCTGTGTGTGTGCTCTCCGTCCGGGTCTGCGCGAAGCCGAGTGCATTGCCAGGGAAAGAGTGAGGGTGACAATTGACCAATCCCTGACTTTTCTTCTTGCATCAGTCAAGACTCTTCATTAGGAAGTAGATTAATGTTCACAGAAGCCTCTCCTGTGCCTCTGAGGCTACATGGCTGGCATTATGCATCTTCAGAGAGCTGTAACATTCTGCTCGAAAGCTCCTAAAGTTTGATGTTCAAGGTTGGAGGTGTGGGAAGATTGACTTATTTTATGAAGTGTACTGTAAGGTGTGTTCCCCTCTAGTAACTTAATAGATGGATGACTTTTTCTTTCCTCTACACAGCACCCCTGTACCTATATCCTAGTAGAGTAAGAGGAAAGGCAGCCCTCTCTCCTGTGGTCTGTGTTCTGTCTGTTCCTCTGCCTCAGTAGCGCCCCTCTCTCCCAGTACTGCACTGCCTCCTCGCACTCACGTACCCAAGGGAAGCATCATTTGTTCTTCCTTCTGGCCTCTGTTAGACGGGGATGCCACCAATTACAATGCAAAACCTTCGAGCGGTGGGTTTCCTTATTATATTTCTCTTTGAATATGTAGTGCAGTACTTCACATAAAATGAGCACCAGTAATTTTTTCCAAGGCTGATTGATTGACTTACCTTTTCAATATGAAGTGATGTAGCAGCCTCACGAAATGTTAGCGTTCATTTCCCATATTGCTTTTCTGACAGAGCATGCATTATACAGGGTATTTCCTGCACTCTAATTGAAAACAGGTGTTATAGATCATCCCCAGAAGACTGTAAATGTGCATAAATTCATACATCTTGGGTTAGCATTCTTCTTTGCTGGCTAAAGTTGAATGATTTCTATTTCTTTGGAAAAGTGGAAAAACACCCAAAAAGAATTACATGTAACATGGTAAAAACTCAATAGTAAACATCAAGTAGAATAAGCCTGTTTTGAAGGGATATTTTCAATTATTATGATGTTGAGTATTAAAATTTAACTTCGAGATTTGTCAAAATATTCTTTACTAAATTATATTTTAAAATAGTTTCGCTCATGAGCAAAAGGTAAGCAGATGATTGTAAATGTTGCCAACAACAATGCTAATCGCAATGGTGAAACTGACAGGGAGGAAGTGACATACCACCTGTAGGAAGACGCGCAGCAAGGTAATGATCTTCTCTGGCAAGGACCTCTTCCTCACAAAAGGATTATATGTCTATATATAAAGAAGATTATCCTGTTATCTGTGTAAAATCTGAATTGCAAATTTTAAGGTATCAGAGATATCCATTTTCGGATGTATTTGCACTTTAGAATTGGGAATTATTTAAATTCAAAACTTTATTGAATTTAAATAGAAGCATAAACCGGTAACTGACATTAAACACTAGAGATTTTAGATATTCCAATAAAATATTCAAGTTTAACTTGAATAATTTAGACATTTTCAGGCTAGCTAGAAACATGGTTTACAGGCAGACCTATAAAGATATATTTTGAAAGATATTTGGGAGCACTAGTTTTGTCAACAAACTCCTGAATAGAGTAAGTCTGGACCAGGAAAGCTTCTTCTTATAAAAAAAACAAAACATAGCTGACACTAAGACCTAATGTTGCCTGTTTTAGAATTCTCACTATATCCAAAAATTGTTTATTTGGTTTCCAAGAATTTAGTGGATTTTTTTTTTTTGGATTCAGGGTACTGATGACAAGAAGCTAGCCTTAGAACAGATATATGCTACAGGAAAGAGTCCAATATCAGAGTTAGACTGAGTGGGTTAGTCCAGTAACAGAGTTACAATGACCAAGACTGGCTACGTATCAATTCTCAGTTGGCAGGGGGCAGGGGAGGGTGGTTAAAAAGGTTTAAAGAGGGTGGTTTAATTTGCAAAAGTGTAGAGGTGGAACTCTGATGTTTGATTTCTGAGCCTAACTAACAAGGTCATTTTGAACAAGCCATTCACCCATTTCCTCCTCTATGAGACCGAGGCCATGTGTTTACTCTTTAACACATCGAAAGGTTAGTATAACTACTTTTCTTTCCGAAAGGGAGGTAAGAAAGGTCACGAGAAGATCTGTTAGGTGGTTATCACAGAAGAAAGGATACATGGGAAAATGCCCCTCCCTGGTTCTTTCCCACCATTGCTCCTCCCACTGAATAGTTCCCTCATTATCCACCGATGGCAGACAGATGTCCAACAACTACCTTAAATACTTCTCCCTGATCCCTTTCTCCCAACTTTGTTCTGTCCATCTCAAGTCCTGTATGCTTCCCCCAAACGTATCCACTTGCCTGAAGTGTCCCTGTCCCAACTCCAGACCAAACTGTCATCATCACCGCTCACTCAGGCTAGTTGAAGGCTTGTCCCCCCTCCTTGTCCCCACTGTCGTCCATGCCTGACCTCCCCCATGACAGCCTCCAGTCCCCTACGAAGACCTTCAACTGTCACCATGGTGGACAGGGTAAAATATGCTCTCTCCAGCATTCTGTGTGGCCTGGCTGAAATCTACCATCACTGTGGTAGTTACAGTCTAAGAGGGAGAAAAGAAACATGAATTAAATTGTCAGTAATCAAGATTTTGGAGTCAAACTATACTGTCCATTGGTTAGACCAGCTCTTTAGTAGTGAACTGCAAAAAGAGACCAGTTTTGTACTGGTTGGTGGTGAAGGCATGCTAAATGAATAAAATTCTCTATTGGGATTAGTAAAATTACATTAGAAACTTGGATTTATCAGGTGGTTCAAGGCTGTCAGCACAGAAAGTCAGGGAAATGACATAAGGAGACTGTGAGTAGCAGGTAAGCTCACGTGGGAGCAGGGAGAGCCCTGTCTGTGGAAGCACAGGGGAAGTTTCTGCCCAGGTAGGTGTGTAGGCATCCAGCAGCGAATAAAAGTGAGCTGGGCGATGGAGGAGGCAGGTGCGGGTAGAACCAAGAGAGCTGTTGCATGTTGGAGCTGGAGAGGAGACAGCTCAGGGAGCCCGACCAGAACTCTATTCTGCATGCGCAGGTTATCTCTCCATTGCCCCACCCCCATTAGCATCCCTATTCCGCCATTCCTGATATGACCCGTTCCCACAGAAATATGTTTGGAGAGCATACTTATTATTGTTTCCTGTGTTGCTACAGAATAATATACTCATTGGTTATTAGCTTTTGCCTGCATCAGAATCTTCAGAGAAACTTCTGGCATTTCTGATTCAGTATGGACCCATGCCCAAGAATCTGCATTTTTAACATGGTCGCAGGTGATACGGGTGTTGGACCAGGAACCAGTTGCCTTGGGCTATATTGGAGTGATGGGAAAAAGACAGAGAGGTCACAATTTACTGAACACCTTCTGGGGAGAAGATGTTATGTATTAGGGGGAAATACTTGTGTTTGTGGAAGGGAATAAGACTCCAAAATTCATGCTTGATAAAGTGCCTTCAAACTCAGGGGAGTCTTGTCCCTCCCTGTCTGTGAGAAGCCTCTTTGCTTTGCTGAGTTTTGGCCTGAGTTGAGGTTTGCATGGCTGTAGAGAAAGACTGGACCTGGATTTAATCTCTCAGCATGAAAAACAGAAGTTAAAGTAGTTTGGGAATAAATGGAAAGAAGAGAGGCCAGGACGACTCTATGCAGAGAGGGAAAGAAAAGCCAAAGTAAGTCTCTAGTCATGGTAAAGCTAAAGTGAAACTTAGCAAAAGGAAGATGAGTGAGGGGTCTTTAAAGAAATTAGCTCTGGCTGTGTGAACCTGTGAGTGATCAGAAATGCTTTGGGGCACGATAACTCTTTGCAGGACGGGAAAATACCGCTGTCCGTGCCCAGGGATCGGAGCAGGGGGCGCCAATGACCAGTTCAAGTTGCCTTCCAAAAATGGCTAAAAGAACCATTTTGTGTATTTGTTAATTTTTTTTTTTACTTGTCCTCAGCATTTGAGATTTTTATTTTTATTTATTTTTTAAAAAATTTTTATTGTTATTCAATTACAGTTGTATGCCTTTTCTCCCCGTCCCTCCACCCCACCCCAGCTGAACCCACCTCACTCCCCCACCTCCACCCTCCCCCTTGGTTTTGTCCATGTGTCCTTTATAGTAGTTCCTGTAGTTAATTTTTAAAAAAGATTGATTGATTGATTGGAGAGAGAGAAAGATCGATCTATTGTTCCACTTACTTACACATTCATTGCTTGCTTCCTGTACGTGTCCTGACCAAGGATGGAACCTGCAACCTTGCAGTGTGGGGACGACGCCCCGACCAGCTGAGCCACCCAGCCAGGGCTTAAAATAGCCACTTAAATGTTTGTACTACACCTCCAGCTGGAATCAGGGTGGTGTTTTATCTCCGTCGTAGCTAAACATTTGCCATGTATGCATAACTTATCAAATGAAATAAACACTTCAATGCTGTCAATTAACAGAAAAGTGGAACAATAAATCTCATGAGCGTTTGGGGGGAAAGTACATCAGGGAAAAATAAATACTCCTTCAAATAATGAACAATAAACAATCCCCAGTCCACGTGATACCCCACGTTCATAGAGGCACATTGAAATCAAGGTCATGATGTCTAAGAATGTTCCGGATTCATGGCCATTAATTCCCAGATTTATTCATCTTTGCTGAAATAACAAAGCACTGACCCGGCTGCTTAATTAGGCAAGGAAGATGAGGCCTGTCCTGCCAAAAATGATAGACAAGCCAGCAGCATTTGTTTGTTTCTGCATAAAAACATTACCTCCTTTGCAATGCTCAAGTATATGTTTTTTTAGGGAAAAAGAGCTAGAAATGTAGAAATTATGAATTGTAAAATCACCTATGATAGCACCTGCACAGATACTTGGTTCTACCACTTAACTCTACCCATTCTCATACACATCACATGCCAGAAACACGTAAATTCTGCCTTCCAAACTATGTTCCTATGTCATTTTATTTTCACCTTTTTACTCTTGTGCTTTAGCTATTTCTCAAATAAACAGCACACGATTTTAATTCATTGCTTTTATACAAATCCAAGGGATGTTTTCACCTAATGGAGAATTTAATTATTTTTTGTGTGTTGCTATCTGGCACATCTTTTTATGTATTATTTTTATGCTCTGACAATTATTTTCATTAATCTCCAGTATTAATTATATTTGTATATCTTGGTTTTCCATTTATTTAAAAAATGTAGAGTTTATACAATAGATTTTTTAAAATATTTTATTTATTTATTTTTAGAGAGAGGGAAAGAGAAGGAGAAAGAGAGGGAGAGAAACATCAATGTGTGGTTGCCTCTCACACACTCCCAACTGGGGACCTGGCCTGCAACCCAGACATGTGCCCTGACTGGGGATCAAACCAGCGACCCGTTGGTTTGCAAGCCTGTGCTCAGTCCACTGAGCTACACCAGCCAGGGCTATACATTAGATTTAGAATAACACATGATTATGATTTTCAAACTTGCCATCATCAACAACAACTTTATTACTACTGACTCTTAATGTGTAATAAAGAGTTTAGCAAATATTCTCTTGCTTCCCAATTTCTCTCAATGCAATTTGATCTGCATTGTTATATACTTATTATCAATTTTTATGTCATCATCCTTTAAGAATAAATATTTGTGTTTTTGCAATTTTGTTACTGTATTGCTCACCATTTTTTAATTTTTTTGTCATCATTCTGGTGCTTGGCATAGCTCTTGGCATATTGGTGTTCAAAAACTACCTGTTGAATTAAAGAGTGTTCTAAATTTAAGTTTAATTATGCAGAATAACCATCACAGAGATGGTCTAACCTTCTCTGTTTTGGAGTTCATGTTTCCAATTAGCACATTTCTGGGGCAGGTAAAAAATATCATTTTTTAATTTTGTGTTCTAATGTTGGATATCCAAAAATCTCTTTAGATTATCTTTACATATGGGTGATGGCTTATGTGAGTGTAACAATAAACTGGAATTACATCCCTTTCCCTAAAAATGGTGGTCACTTAATTTTTTTATGCTCATGTGTTTATGATTGTCTTTGTCATCAAAATTCAAAACTCTTCCAGAATATGTCCTATTGAGGTTCTTTCTGCATTAGTTGGACCTAAAATATAGTGAATTATTATAGTCAGTCAGTTAGTTTTAAAAAACCCACAAACTGGGAAATTTTTCAAATATTTTTTCTATTTTTTATTTTTCTTAAGTTTATTTTTTATAAATGTAGTTTATCTATGACTTAAAACTATACTCTGTATTTTTTCTACATATTTTCTGCTTTTAGACTCCATCATCTCTTTTATTGCTGTCATATTTGAAGAATCTTTTTAGTCTGTTTCTCAAATTGCAGATTTGACTTCATATTTGGTTGGTTCTGTTTTTTCTTAACTCATGCAAATATGTTTTGTTTTCATCTTTAATTTAATTTTTTGTTGCTTATATGCCCTACTTCTCTTTTCATTGAATTTTAAATGCTTTATTTCATGCAGACTATGTTTTGTAAATATTTCTGAAAATTCAAAATGAATAGAGTTTCACACGTCCTACTGCTTCCTGTAGTAAATATGTTTTATAGGTCTACCTCCCTTCTGCTCATTTTAAGAAAATGGTTCCATGCTTTTGAGTTGTGGAATATTCCGTAGGCCTCACTCTCATTTCTCTTTCCAACCCCCTCCCGCCTCCTCCACGCAGTTTGCACAGCCCTGAGGCAGAGAGGTCTGTTCTGACCACAAGGGTGCTGACTGATAGGCTGACTGTGTGCTGTGTTACCCCGGGTCTTTCCTTCTGGAATTTTGGGTCAATGACTTAGACAACTGCTGTGTGGTCCCTACTTCACATTGGGTGTTCAGATCATGCAGCTCTGCTGCTCTCGGATGAGAAATTTACTTATTGTAAACTGGTCCCTGTCCTAGTTTAAAGCAACACGTGGGTCTTCTTTCACAGGTAAACACAGTTCTGTCTGGGGGTACCACTCTCTGTGCTCACCCTGCTTCACAGAATTTGATGTGCCCTGACTCCGACTGTGCCGCCCATCACAGCGGAGGTGGGGTGCACTTCTGCGGCCACCCCCAAAGGCTCCCGACACGAGGAAGGCTGCCTTGAAACCGTGGGACAGGCATCACGCCTTCACTTTGCCCATGGAAGCGAGGTCAGGAGAAAGTCTCCTTTCCTTCCTCTCCAGCTCCTTCGTTATTTCAGGAATCTGAATGTGAGTTGGTTTCTTACAATGTCTGAACATAATTCATTCAGTTATTCAAAATTCCATGATCTCAGGTACAAGAGCGGCAGCATGTCAAATGCCTCGTGGTCTGAGGGGCCCTGGCATTCAGTGGGCTGGAGGCCAGGATGGGTGTGACGCCAGAGGGGCTGACTTGTGAGCAGCACAACTCGTGTACCAGCCCAACACAGCGCCTCTTTTAAGGAGCCCCGCCTTTGTCCTAAGAACGGAGATAAACCATTCATTTCCAAAGGGTTCAAATGGGTTACTTAGAGTCAAGTGCAGTGTGTTTCCCTTGATGTGAACTTACGTGTAATAACACAGCCTTGCCTACCCCCCTGGTACCGTTAAGACCCTTACTTCCCTCACCTGCTCGGGCAACGCTGCTGAGATGCCCAGTGTGGTCTTGCCCATTGTGCCATGGGCATTCTTGTATCTATTGTCATGTGTTTGACTGTTCCCACCATTCATTTAGAGAGATACGAGGTGTGTCCAGAAAAAGCCCAGCCATGGTTAATGTAATGAGAATGGTTTGCATGACATCGATGTATCCTGGCAGCCAAGGAGAGTGGACTGGAATGCACGTGTGTGAACAATGACGACTTCACTGTACTAGTCAGTAGGAGTGGTAGACACTGTTGAGTGAGCGTGTGTACTGTGTGGCCGACACATGCAAAATGACTGAGCGAGTAGAGAGATGAATCTGCATCAAATTTTGCCCGAAGCTTGAACATTCCTCTGTGGAAACTATTCGGATGATTCGGAAGCCTTTTAGGGATGATGCAATGAGTGCAGCACAAATAAAAGTGTGGCACAAACATTTCTAAGATGGCCAAGAATCTGTTGAAAGTGATTCACGTTCTGGAAGGCCTGCAACAAGCAGAACACCTGAGAATGTTGAATGTGTACAGGCTACAATCAACGAAGATCGGCTACTGACAGTGTGAGAAGCAGAAGCTGATCTGGGGATTCCAAAAACTGCTGTGTTCGAGATTTTGATGCAGAATTTGACATGGAACGTGTTGTGGCAAAATCCATTCCATGGTGTCTGCTGCCAGAGCAGAAGGAACATTGCGCTACAGTTGCTAATGATGTGATACAAACTGCTACCAATGAACCAGATTTCCTCAAGAAGGTCACAACTGGGGATGAATTGTGGGTCTACAACTATGAGTACAATCTGGAAAGGAGGTCTGGTCACCTCAGTGGGAGTCACCTGGTTCTCCACCCCTGAAGAAGGTGCAGCAAAGTCCCAGCAAGATCAAGACTGTGTTAACTGTGTTTTTTGCTTGTGAAGGTGTTGTCCATCATGAGTGTGCCCCTGCAGGCCAAACAATTAATAAGGAGTGCTACCTCAATGTCCTTTGTCAGCTGAGAGATGCCATATGGTGAAAACTGCCACAGCTATGGCAGCTGGTGATTGGCAGCTTCATCTCGACAACATGCCTGCTCAGACATCATGCCTTGTACAGAGTTCTATGGTAAAACATCAAATCACCCAGGTGACTCAGCCCCACTAAAGCTCTGATTTAGCACCCTGCAACTTCTGACTTTTCCCAAAACTAAAATCACCTTAGAAAGGGAAGGGATTTCAAACCATCAGGAAAATACGACAGGGCTGCTTTTGCACTTCCAACACAGGATTTTGCAGAGTGTTTTAAACAGTGGGAGAGACTCCGGGGGAACTTTGTCAGATCCCAAGGTGCCTACTTTGAAGGGGACTAAGGCGTCATTGCCCTATGTACAATGTTTCTTGTAACATGCACCTTCTTTAGCAAATGTCTCTCTTTTTCATAGTACCTGGCTGGACACCTTCAGGTCAGCCCTCGTATCCCCTGATTCTGTGCCCCTCTTCTAAATTATTCATTTATATCAACTAGCTATAATTTTCTGCAGAAAAATTTTCTCTGTATGTTTATTGTCTACCGTTCCTGCTAAAGTAAGCTCCATTAGAAGAGATGTCTTGTTAACTTTACATCTCAAGGAATTAGAAAAATAAGAACAAAGTAAGCCCTAGTTTAGCAGAAAGAAGTTAATAAGAAAGATCAGGACAGAAATAAATGAAATAAAGACTAAAAGGACTATAGAAAAGATTAATGAAGTTAAGATCTGTTTTTTTAAAAAGAAAACACAATAGACAAATATTTAGGTTCACCAAGAAAAAAAAGAAACATTAACAAAATTGGAAATGAAAGAGGAGACCTTACATCTGATACCACAGAAATACATGAGCAGCTACTATGAAAAATTACATGCCAAAATTGGACAATCTACAAGAAATGCACAAATTCCTGAAAACATGCGAACTAACCAAGAGTGAATCCTGGAAAAAAAAAAAGAAATAAAATCTGAACAGACCAATTACTAGTAAAGAGATTGAATTAGTAATTACAAACCTCTCAACAGACAAAAGTTCAGGAACAGATGGCTACATGGCCAAGTCTTCCAAATAGTTAACAAAGAATTAATACCCATCCTTCTCAATCTCTTTGAAATACAGGAGGAAACCCTTGCAGACTCATTTTAGGAGTCCAGCATGACCCTGATACCAAAACCGGACAAGGACACCACAGAGGAACCACAGGCCAATGTCCCTGATGAAAGTAAAGGTAAAAATCCTCAACAACACATTAGCAAGACAGATGCATACAGTCAGCCCTCTACATTTGCAAGTTCCCAACCATGCACTGAGAATACTGTTTCAGCCTGTGGTTGACTGAATCCCAGGATTTGAAACCATGGGGAATCCAAAGGCCATTGGTATATTCATTGAAAAAATCTGTCTATACCTGGACCCGCGCAGTTCACCCTTGGATTGTTCAAGGCACAAGGGTGGTGGACTGAAGAACTGCATTCTTAGCAGCATTTTGTTCAAAGGAGACCATTAGTGCAAAAACAAGTTGCAGTTTATAAGTTAGAGCTTGAACAAGCCTACTTTTGTCAGGATTGCGCTGTTGAACTCCCTAATCTCTAGGTGAAGAAATTTAGGATTCTAATAGGAGCTAACTAGGGAAGAACTCCATGAAATGAGGACAATAGGAGGACCCCAGGATGGCAAGGAACACGGGACATGGGAGCAAAGCAGGTGTGTAGGAAAAAAACAATGCTTATCTCTTGGATGATGCTAGGCAGGGACTTTTTATGAAAGTTTGAGGCTGGTAAAAATTTCATTTGCACTTGTTGGTAAGACTGCTGAGTCCTTCAGGCATAGATGTAAAAACCAAGGCTTTAAAACGTTGTTCCTTTACAGGGTTCAGGCAGATGAAGCCTGCACACACCTGTGCTGGCATCAGCCTGCGTTCCCTGCGGTATGTGTTCCGGTATCAGGCAGAAGCCTCTGCTCGCTGTCTCCTCTTCCAATTGGACTCGGCTATCACGGCACATTTTCTATTCCAGACACTGTGTAAGGTGGTTTGACAAGTTTCGTAAAAGTCCTGTAGGGATTTATAGAGTAATTGAAGGGAAAATGACACTTTTATAATAGAGTTCTCTCCTACAGGAATATGTTCCCTCTCCGTTCATTGAGGTCTACTTTTATGACTTCCAGGAAAGCTTTAGAGTTTTTCTTTTTCACTTTTTTTTACATTTGTGAGTTCTAAAGTGCCTTTTGTGTGTGTGCCACCCTTCTTTATTATATTTTCTATTTGAAAAAACTGGTGCATAGGTGTATAAATTATATATATTAATTTATATTTAATTGGGTCACTTATTTAATTCTTTTATTTGTCTATAAGTAGGAAATTACTTTTCTTGTATTTTTACTGTAGATAATTAACATGCTTGAAAATAATTGGAATTTCAACTACTTGATCCCAATATTAATGTATCTTAGCTGATAAAGTTACCTTTTAATTCTAGCTTGCTCATATTTAAATTATATAGTGTTGAATTATGTAACTGTTAACATATTGCATTGCATTGACATATGTTTTTAATGCTCTTATTTTATTTACTTAGATCAGAAATTTTCAACCGGTGTGCCACCAGAATTTGTAAAACACGCAATACCTGACTATTTAGTCAGGGGCACTGACCTCCTCTCCCTTAGACTGTCAAATTAGAAAATGCCAACAGCCAAACAACAATAGCTATCCAGTGTGAATGGCTATTGTTATACCTACATTTTTCATCAGATAGGTAAAAAACAAACAAACAAAAAACAGGGTCCAGCACAAATAGTGCCCCTTTTTATCACAAAATGTTTTATTACAAAATCATAAGCATGTAATTCTATAACAAAACAATATCACACTCCAGCACACCATAGGGCATTTTTAGGGGAAACGTTCACATTGCTGTCCATCTGGGGTGAGACATTCACATACCCTACCAAGCACACTCAAGCAAGCCTTCCTTCTGCCAGACCCTGTCTCATGTATTTTTTGGTGTGCTGCAGAATTTTAGTGATCAGTTCCTGTGTGCCATGAGATGAAAAAGGTTGAAAATTGCTAGCTTAGATGCCTGGAAAGTTGATGCTGGTAGTTGGTGGGAGGTCAGCCATGATGATCTCTTGAAATCACACACTGACACTTCCGATACGTTCCGTTTGTCTGAAACGAAACACTAATCTGTGCACACTAGGCTCCACCATATGAAGAGAAGACGTCAGAGAATTGGTGGACGTATTTAAAGCCAGCATAATATACCTCCACAAAGCATGTACATTCTTGTATAGGTTACTCTTTGTGAAGAATATCATAGTCTGTATATGTTTCTGCTACTTTTTAATGTACTGTCCTGTTATCTTTCAGCCATCCATCTATTTTTCCAGTATTTTTATTCATATTTCTACATATGTTAATTTTATGAATATAAATATTTATTATCCTGCTGATGAGTTTTACTCCAAGAATTTTATTTTTGACAAAAACCAGTGCTTTCTGTACTCATCTGTGTCTCCTTATGCAACTGTGTGAGCCTTTTGACAGAGTATCTAGGAGGGAGATTTCTGAGTAATGGTTTTGTAATTTCATATTTATGGACATAGTCAAACTTCTCTCCACAGGCAACCCATTAGAGACCTCATCGCCATAAATTCTCACCACATTTGATATCCCTTATCTTCTAACGTGGTCGATCAGAGTGCCTCACACTAGCTTTAATTTCAGCATTTCTGATAATGAAATTAATCCTACTTAAACTGTCAATTTATGGATTTTGATGTTCTCTTTTGATAATTGACTAGTTTACTTCTTTTACCAATTTTTCTTTTTTATTTAAGGAAATTATTTATAGAAACAATTTTCTTTTTTTATGTTGTTCCTTTACAGTTGTCCCCATTTTCCCCTCTTTACTCTCCCCCACCCCACCAACCCTCCCCTCCCCCATTCAGTCCCCGCCCCTGTTGTCTTTGTCCGTGGGCCCTTTATACATGTTCCTTGACAACAATTTTCTTTTCGTCTGTAATAGTTTTTTACTTTTATAGTTTTACTAATATATCTTTAATTATAATTGACACGGTATTGTTTTAGTTTCAGGTGTAACATAATGATTCAACACTTTGATCTTGTGGAATCAAAATTGACACTTTCAGTTCTGACTATATAAGTTAAGTATATCTTATCATCAAAAAAAAATGAGCAAGCAAGCAAACAATATTTCTTCCTCAAGATTAAAAACCCAAACAATAAATGTTTAACCTGTCTAGTTCTGGTCTCAAGATAAATAAAACCTTTAACATTTCCTCTAAGTTACTGACTCCCTGATAAAACCAATTTATTCCTCAACTTTTTCATGTAGCTATTCAAAGATACGTCACAATCTTGGTGGTCAGGGTAATCATGGAAAAAAGTGTAACTTCTGTGTGCCGCTGCCGCCCACGGCTCTGCCGCCCACGGTTTTTGTTTAACAGATCTCTGCAGTTTTGTTAGACATGCTGTCTGCACAACACAGTCATAGCGTCTTGAATACTTTTTATATTTTCCCCTGCTTTATTTCTCATTACACCCAGTGCAGTGCCGAATTCCGATGGGAGTGGACATCACTGTCTCATTCTCAGCCTTGGGAGAGAGACTTCCAGTGTGTAACTGCTGCGAGTGGCTTTGCTGCCTTTGTGAGGGGGTGTATACACTTCAATAACTTGACTGTAATTCTAGTTGGCTGGGAGAATTTCAAACCTAAGTACATGCTGTTTTGCATTTATATCCGATCATGTGACTTTCTCATTCATTCTGTTACAGTTAAGAATTACGTTGTTTGATTCCTTTCTTCAGTGTTTTGTAACTTCACTCGTGTTCACCTTCCACATATGTTATTAAACTTGTAACGAAGTATTTCATTTGGGGGATGCTCATATAAGTGCACTGTGCCCATTCTATTTTCTGTTTCTATTTTGTACATTTTGGGACAGTTTTACATCTGCAGAAAAATTGTGGAGAGAGTACAGAGAGTTCCCATACATCCCCCGCACAGCCTCCGCCATTGTTTTTATGCTCCCTTAGAAGGAGAGGTGTGAGACAGTCAATGAAACAATGTCCACACGTGATGTTAACTAAATCCATACTTAAGTCATATTTCTTCAGTCTTTACCTATTTTTTTCTGTTGCAGGGCATCATATTATGTTCGGTCATCATGCCCCTTTAGACTCCTGTGGGTGTGGCAGTTGCTGGTTTTTGGTGAGCTTTATACTTTGAGGAGTACCGGTCAGTTGCTTCTCAGAGTGTCCCTCGAGTGGGATTTTTCACATGGTTAGAGCGTGGTCGTGAGTATTGGGGAAGAAGATGAGGAGAAGTGCCGTTCACATTACATCATGTCAAGGATGCGTCATACGATATGATAACATCATATCATCTTATCGGCATGGCCTACTAGTGATACTGATAACCTTGAAGTTGAGGTAGTGCCCGTCAGGTGTCTCCCTGTTCTCTTTGGGAGAGGTCACTACACACAGCCACATATAATGAGTATGAGTGGGCAGAGACACTCCACCTCCTTGAGAGGATTGATAAAAATTGCTTAGACTTCTACATGGTGAAATTTGTCTATTCTCTCTCATCTCTTTATTTAATTCAATTATTTATCAGTATGAGACTCACAGATGCTTATTTTATACTGTGGTATAAAATTCAGCCCTTTGTTTATTTTATTCAAATTATTCCAACTTCAGTACATCCAGTTGGTAAATCTTTCCGTTGGCACGCACCCATCAACAGAATAGTAAGTGAAGCTGTACTCTTTTGGGGAAGAAGAGGCATATCCATACTTCCTGGCACTATAGGATACTTCAGGCTCACCTTGTCTATTTTCTGTCCCGGTTCTAGAATCAGCCAGTTTTCAAAAGTACTGGTTCCTTTTATTGAAGAACGACATAGAGACCAAGACCTGGGCAGCAGGTGTGCTCGCTGTTCCTCGGCCCACTCAGCTGACCGAACAGGAAATAGATGCCTGCCCAGTAACCCATGTACACCCACATGCTTACCGATAGTTCTACACGTAACCACCCACATCGATGTTAAGCTCAATCATGAGTTCATACTGACGTCTCCAGCTCTGATCTGTACCATGTAAACATTTCTTCGCTGGTCTGTAACTGCTCCCTTAACCTCGAGAACCCTGGCTCTCACTGTCCACCATCCATTCACTTCATTGTCCAGTCCCAGTCCCAGTATGCAGTGGCTTTAGACTTGTTCATCTACCGTAACCCCGGGAGACAGTTGATGGAGCAGAGTGCCGGGCTGCGCAAACTTTCTTCACCTCTAGGCTCACAGACTGGACTTACTGCCAGAGCAGCCGCGGTGAGCAGCCCTCCCGCAGCTCCTCCGTGGCCTTGTTCTGTGCATTTGTAACACATCCGCGTTGTTTCTCTGTGCAGTTTCCCTGTCTGTCCGCAAGTTCCTTATCTTGTGTTTTTGTATCCTGATGACAGCCATGATAGTTTTGTGGTTTGTAAGATAATCTGCTCTAAGCTCCTCCTGTGGTTCTTCAATTTGCGTGTTGTCATTATTGTTGTTATTGTTTTTATGTAAATGGCTTGTAATATACCTGGTGCTTTTTGTTTGTGAGTGAAACATTGCATGTGAAATGTTTTCGAGACCATTTGAGCTTCTGGAGAATGTTATCTTTCTCCAGAGAGAATCTACTTTTTCTTCCGCAGGCAGACAACAAATCTAATTAATACAATACAATCTGCAGTTGAAACTGTCACAGCTGGTCTTTGCTCTCTGGATTATTTTCAGTTCAACATTAATTATATTTTATAGCCCTTTAGGTTCCCAAACGTCAATTATTTGCAAGGACTTTTCCTTATTGGCAGGTCCTGACTTCCATTCCCCACCCCCCTGCCCAAGCCCATCAGATGATGGAAAGTTTTGCTCAAATCGTCAGCCTCTCAATCACAGCTTTTTATGTCACCAGTCAACATGGCAGAAAAGCAACATCCAATGCCATCTTTAGCTTCAGCTTCCATTTACCCCTAAATAGTGGCTCGGGATTTTCACAATGCTGAAGTGTCTCTTAGATGATGGGGTTCGGTGATGTGGTATTTAAATATTCCGTCCGGTTGGTTTTCCGGTTGTCTCAGCAGAGCAGTTTAGGGTAGGCCCTGTCCCACCAGTCCTGGAGTGGAAAACACGCATTTCCCAGTCTTCCTGTAGCTTCACTTTCACCTCTAGAATGACTTTTCTTCTTACAGAACCTGTTAAAAACAAGGCAACAGGCCCCAAATGGAGTCACTTATGCTAAGCCCCGTGTCACCAAACTGAGACTAACTGTATTTTTCGGACTATAAGATGCACCACCCTCCAAATTTGGGAGGAAAATGGGGGTGCATCTTATAGTCTGAATGTAGCTTACCTGGCTCGCTGTGTGGGGGGGTGGTGGTAGAGTGGTTTTTTCCCCCCTATTTTCCTCCTCTAAAACCTAGGGGGGTCTTATGATCCAGTGTGTCTTAGAGTCTGAAAAATATGGTAATTACAGTGTTGGCTGTCCCAGAAATTAACGCAGTCAACCAGGAGTCTCTGGTTGGTACCTCTAGGTGTCTGCCTTACAAACCCCTACCATCCCCTGAGGAAGAGTAACCTCGCAAAAACCAACCCACCATTCCTAGTATAATCCTTGCTCTTGTTCCCTGGGCCTATAAGAATCTCTCCTTAAGTACAGCTCCTTGGAACTCCCTTCTGTCTGCTAGACTGGATGCTTCCCAATTCATGAATCATTGAATAAAGACAGTAAGATCTTTAAAATTCATTCAGTTGAATTTTGGTTTTCAACAAACCATGCTCTTATACTAAGTATATAGATCTTTGGACTTCTGGATGTATGGGCGGATGCATTTACTATTGGATTATATGCCTTAGATTTTATTTTCAAACATCTTTCCTCTTAAAAGTGAGAAATTATAAGATCCAGTTCACCAGGCCTGGAAAATACTATACTATCGGGGTCAGGGGGGAGAAGCATCTTCTCTTTTCTTCTCACCTCTTTAAGCTCCAGGCTTCACAATGTTTTTGGTCGAACAAATTCTAACTAACATCTTTCTTCAGTGTTTTGAAGATTGTTTTCTTGTTCCTGTACCAAGAGCCTTGTTACATTAATGAAACAAAAATGCTTCTTAAATCCTATCTTTTTAAAAAATATTTTTCCCTTTTCATTATGGAAAATTCTAGTTTGACTGCTAATTCACAGAATCATTTTTTAATTTCAAATCTGTATTCTCCACTTCCATTTTGATGTTAACCTCTCTACAATTTCCCTCAGTTTTTTCTTATTTAAATTATTCCTAATCAGGATTTCTGTTTAAACTTGCACAGTTTCTTCCTGAATATCACTGAAAATAGAATTTACAAATGTTCAAAAAGTCATTCTGTCCTTTTCTATTTGATAAAAACATAATTTAAAGTTTATAAAAAGTCTATTTCTCTTTATTTGGTGTATGTTTTCTTAAGTTTAGTGAGGCTTTTAAAATTATGTTTTTAAAGAGAGTTGTCTACTTTTACAGTAGGAAATTGGCATAATTTCTGTCTAATTGCCTATATTCATGTTCTAATATGTTCAAATAGTTCATTCCTAACAAAACAACTTACAAATGCCTGGCTTGGCCATCACAATACACTGGTAATTTAAAAATACAGAAGCTCATTGGGAAGTGAAGGCAGGCCAACACTAGCTTGGTTTCTGTGTCAGTTGAGTTTGTATTTCACATGTCACGTGGTGGAGGGAATCAGTGGTGCTGTTTATGGCCAACATTAGCTGGTACATGCGCTCCCACAGAATCCAAATTTAGTGTCGCTGCCTTTGTCCTGTGTGGGTTCCATAGGGGAGTGAGAGAGATGTTTATATTGCACATGCCCTGCAGTCTGCCTCTGATTCCAGCTTTTATTCATTGATCAGGCTTCCAAGTAAAGCTCTCTTGGGTTTCCTTCCATTTACTTTTCACGTGGTGTGTTCCTGTGCATAATCAGGAGGCAAGTCGAGTGTCTGCTTTCTCCCGTCCAGTTACATCCATGCTAATTCCAGGAGAAATTAATCAGAATTCCTATTCTGTGGATATTACTCTGATATTCTTCTGGATTTATTCAAATCTAACTTTAATGAGTTTTCTTTAGATGGAGGGGCAGTGAAATTATATAAGTGTGCTCAGGTGTTATCTTACCTGAAAGTATACAGTATCTTTTCAGCATTGCTTTTGTTTAACCTAATGAAATAATGTATCATGGTAACAAAGATACTACTTTTTGAAGGAAATTATATTTCATCAGTTCTGTCTTCATGAACTTATACATTTGAAACTTATCGAAAAACCTCTTTTAAACATATATGTATGCACACATAATCATACAGCATTATTTAGTTAGAACAAGTATATAAGGAAGAAATGGATGTTATCTCTAAAATTTCTAAACATTCTGTTTTTAATATCTTTGCAACTCAGATGCACAGTGATTTGATGAAGTAATGGGTAATCTTGACCTGCATTTATTGGAACAGTTATTTGCTTGGTTTTCTGCCCTGAATTTGTCCAACCTTCACACTTGTGTCATTTGGTTTTCACTTGTGCTTTTACTGTGTTCCCCACACCCTTTCTTGTACAACTGCCAAAGGAACTTGGAAAACTGTATTCCAATTTGTCTTATTTCTGTCTACTGTTAATTGCGTGCCCCCAAAAGTGTGGCTATGTTCCTTTTTCATGATTCACCACCAGCCAGTAAATGAGAATTAGTGGGATATACAAAACTTGTGCTAAGAAAATCAATGTAGATGTTTGCTAACAATGCATATTTCTGAATCTGTACTGTATTTGTTGAGGCAGAATATCTTGGGAATTAGTTCAGAGATCTAAATATTGGCCAAGCTCCCTGGCTGCAGATCACGCACCCCAGAGTTTGAAATCCACTGCCACCTCATGGAGATCAAGTCTCGGAATAAACAGATAGGGGCTCTGATGAAATTGCTCTTTACGTACTAGGTGCAGGGCTATGAGAATGGACGTAGCTGTGCGGTTCGTTGTTACCTCCGAAGGGTAGAGCAGTGTAGACTGTAGTACAGGTGAGATGGGAGGAGTTGGTGAAGCACATCCCTAAATCTCAGCACAATTCCTGGAACACGCTTAGTTCATCAAATCTAAGATGCCATCGATTTAAAGACATACGATTATTTAATTCATAGTGGGGAGAAAAGGGATTACACCAGGACACAGTACTCAGTGATCACTTAAACATTTTATTTTATGCATACCAAGAGATCCTTTTACCCAAACTGGGAGATATGCCTCTTTTGGCTCCTATGTTACTTCTAGTCTCCATTGTACAGACTACAATCAGAGTTACTCGAACTGAATTTCGAAGCCCTTGGTCGTCGGGCTCCACATTCATGCTTCAACTCTGTCTCCTTATGCTCGCTTCTGAGACTCTGCTCAAGGCAGGCTGATGTCGTCCCAGCCTTCCGAACACTCCGTGAGCCTTCCTGCCTCCCACCCCCGCTCTTCAGACGTCTCTCTGGCTAAAGTAAACTTCATTCTTTCCTCTTCTTTCCTGAAGGGTTGCCTTTGTTACAATATCCTCTCCTGCCCTATAACCCTCTCGTGTTTCTCCATCATGTATTCACCCACCAAATATTTCCTGAGAACATATTATCGCCAGGCACGTGACTAACAAAAACCTCTGCCACCATGAAACAATAAAGGGGGTAGGAAATCAGTGAATAAGCTGAACTGTAAAAGATACTTGTAGGTACCGATGAGCATGGTCAGGGAAATGAGAGCGATCAGAACAGTTTAACAGACTTTATTAATAACCGTCAACTCCAATCCGTGGCACATTCAAATATCATGCACTGGATCATTATTTTATTGATTTATCTATAACTTCCCTCCTTAACAAAAGTGTAAAACCGGACACTGAATGAATTCCTGTCTGCAATAGAATTAGCAGTACATTAAGAAACAAAGCTATTCAAACTTTGCCCCTTTTCCTCACAAGATGACTTGAAATCACTGGAAGCACATGAAAGCCTCACAATAAAACAAATGTCTGGGACCTAAATCAACTCCTGTGTACCCCCTACCCTGTTTTTCAGTGGTGGGTGGGGGTGCTACTCATCTTCACGTTCTCCATGAGGATGGGGCAGAGTAGGAAAGACTTGAGGAGAAGGTTAGGCTTGTCTCTTGCCAGAGAATTAATTGACCAACAGCTCAACCTCAGGGAGGAGAAGGGCTGAGAGCAGATTGCTGTGTTCCCAGTGTCCTGCGGGGCTAAGGACCTCACTAACGGAGGATTCATAGTGTTGCAGCCGCAGTCCTCAAAGGTCCGGCTCAGCGCTATTTAAGCTGAGGTTGACCAATCCCGTCAGGTGGTGACAGGCTGTAGCCAGGACCTGACAAGCGATGAGACGGGGAATGGACGCTCACATAGGACAATAAGCACTATGTTATTGTGGGATTGCCTCGCGTGGTCAGTGTAGATCCTTCGCCTGTGGTTGTTCAAACCAAACATGTTAACACTTTTCCATACGTATCTCATGTCCTGGCTGCATGCATTGTATTAACCTACAATCCTGTAGATATCAAACTTTTAGCATAATATTTGTATAATTTTGTAAAAATCACAACTTCCCTTTCATGCTTATAGAAATAAAGTTTACTTTTTCCTCTTGAATGGTAAGTGACATCTGTAAGTGACTTTTCATAACATCAATAGAAAGTGCCCTGGTCGTTTTCCCTTGTCTCCTGGCTCCTGCAGAGTTTCCATCTCAGTGTGGGAGGCTGTGGTACCCGTGGCCCCACGGGATGCTGTGTTGGCCTCCTTGGAACTGGAGATGCACCATCTCTCCAAATATTCCCCTCATTAGGGAGCCCACGTGTGAACATTGCAAGTCTTCCCCTGCTCTTTGAAGCTTATTCAGATACTTCCTTTAGCAAAATGCTTTCTTTTTTTCCTCTCTTATTCCTGAGGTCACCATTTCTCCCTTTTTGTTTTTCAGGAGGCATTATATGTTCAACTCCAGCAGATGTATTTATCTTAAAATGCCTGTGTGAGTGATGGCCATCCACCAATGAAAACAGACACCATATTTTTCAGACTATAAGATGTAGCTAGGTTTTAGAGGAGGAAAATAGGGGAAAAAATTGAAGCAAAAAATGTGGTAAAATACTTAATAACATAAATAACATAGTATTTCACCAATGTAAATGTAAACTACATTTGGACTATAAGATGCACCCCCATTTTCCTCCCAAATTTGGGAGGAAAAGGTGCATCTTATAGTCCAAAAATATAGTATATGAACAAAATAACTCAAACAAAACTTTAGAGCAAAATTCATATAATGACAATTGAATGGCGCCAATTACCTGGAAAAAATCGAAGATGTCAGGTTTAGTAATCTCTGAGAGCTGTTAACCAAGTATCCTATTTTCTCCCTCCCTGTTCTCTTTTATTTTCCACTCTTTGTACCAACTCAGACTCAGGGAGTTTGGCCCTAGATTCCAGCCCATGGTTCCCATTGGAATTTTTTCAAAAATTCTCTGGGTGAGAGAGCATCTGGCTCATGGTATTTATAAGGTCCACGCTCCCTAATCCGTGTAGTAGTAGCTGTGGAGACTGAGAGCCAGCTGAACTGCGGGCTTCGGTACAGAAAACACACAGTCGTATTCCACAGTCCTTTCCAGCTGACGCTTGGAACAGGTCCTGTGCAGTGTCCTTTGCTTGCAAAGGCGCCAACATAAGCAATGACAATATTTATGAATACTGAAAATTGACATCAGATGGCCCCACAGAGCTTAGCATAATGCACAATGGAAGTTCTCTGACGTTTCAAGTGATTCTGTGTGAGTGATTATGTATGCCTCTATCCCTGGTCACTCATTGCTATTTTAAAATGTTCATGGATTCTTTCTGGATAAATATTACATATATCTGCCTCATTGTATTCATTGTTATACCAGCACAATGACCTGCACATTTATACCACATTATTTGTAAGCTAAACTCACTTACTATAGACGAGTTTCCTACCTGAGGAAAATGAAGCTGCCCTGTTCCCACAGCCTCGTCCCTCTGGCCTTGGCCTTCGTGGTGTTGGCACGGCTGACCATGCCCCTTCTTAGGGTTATTATTTCAAAGGGATGTCGTGCTTTCCTGTGACACTCCACACCTAGGATTGTCCCCTCTCGGTGCAGAGCCGTGTCTGAGATTCATCCCTTCTAGAGGGGCTACCATTTTATGCAAATGAGTCAAATAAGCAACATTGTACTTTAGTCAAAAATAATTTCTCACCTTTTACATATTTATACACAGAAATGCATCTTTAATATAGACAATGTGTAATTCTTCAACAATGTTTAAATGTTTAAAAAGGATTTTAGGTAGAGAAGAGAGGATGATGTTGGAGAAAAGGACTAAAATTGTAGAATTGGAGAGACTTGGCATATAAAGACTTTAGGACTTAATTTCCCCAACTTTGAAGTTCTGTCCCTTGGGGGTGTTCTTTGGAGGAGCTGTGATTCTGTGGAAAAGGAGGAGCAGAGGTTTAGCACGCCTGTGCTAATCTGGGCACCGCCTTCCATAACTGGATACACTTTCCAAAGGAAATGTCATTTTCTGCCCAACCGCCCGGACCCAGTCCTTCTAGGAATCAAATATGTATGAAAGTGCTTCATAAATTATAAAGTCCTACCTAAGTCTAATCTATTAATATTTATTGCTGGATTTGCAAAGTGGCCTTATTTATAGGGAATGTGCAATGAATTTTTAAAAATATTTTTAAATTATAAAATGATGGTAAATGATTCTGCTCTACTGAAATTTAATTGGTTAACTCTAAGGAAATGGCCCCATGATATTGAATGTCATTTTGTTGCTGTTAAGTAATAATGTATTTTATAAGATATGCATTCTTAATACAATAATATGCATTTGTATTTAATGTCTTATAACATCCTTCTTTCTTTTTCTTTAGGAGAAAACATAACATTTTCTTAAATTCTGCTTCATGTGATTTTTGTCAACACTGGAAATTTTAAAAGGTAAGTTTCATTAAAATAATCTACTGTTCTTGAATATTTTAATTTTCACTGCTTACCACTTGAAATGATGTTTCTACTTCCCCCTCCCTCTCTGATTTGATATCAGGCTAATTCTCATCTACTTATGAGATTTCAAAGCAACTTCTTAGAATAAGGCTTATTTTTTTTCTCCTATTTTTTTTCCTGTGCAGAAAGGAAAGTCGAGAAATAGTGTAGTTTCCCACTGTTGCCAGCACAAATTTGGGTTTGGTAGAGCTATCCCAATTTCTAACCATCCCAGTGTGATTTATGAATTTCAATGGTTGAATAGCCTGAGAATGTAATCCTATTAACATCTCAAATTTATCTGCATCCTTAAGAATCCTGATTAGCCTTGGTAATCACCTGGCTTCTTTATTATTAGTATCACTGGTGACTTCACATCTTTCCATGTGAGAAAATAGGATGTTGGCTATTCCAGGGCTCTTTTCTGTCAGGGAAATAGCACAGCATAATCTCTTTTATTAATACTTCTGAGTTTGAGTCTCAGCAACAAAATACCTAGATAGATATTTTATTACACATCCATTAAATTAAAAATTGTCTATGCATTTGAAAAGTAAATTCACATTGAAACTTAATTGTTTGCAATATTTGAGCTATTCTAATTCATTTACCATCCAAACTACTCTATAAAATAAAAGTAAATGTATTCCTGTTTTAACGCCAGGTTTACATATAGGTAGCAGAGTCGTGTGAACTTGTCAAGGGCTCACATCCGTTCAGTATTGTTTAAGGTGAGCTGGGGACCAGAGCACCTGTAAATTCCCAGTCAGGATGGTTCCCTGCTGCCGTAAGAGCGTAGGAATGTGGGTCTGAAGGCACAGCTTTCTGGGTTGGGCTACCATTTTCCCAATCTAGGTTACATTTCTTCATCTCGAAAAATCCTGCTAGTGATTCTTACTTAATACTAATTGTAACTGTTGCAACAAGTAAAGAGGGTGTGTCACCTGCCAGGGGCTGCGACATGCCTAGCCACATGCACAGTCCTGGACCGCTGCTCACGGTAATGTTCTCTTTCATCTCCCTTTCCCGTCAGTTTCGCTCTGATGTGAGGTGGTCACACTGTCTGTAGTCTATTCACAAAATCACCTCGAACCCTGCAGTATTGATAAGTAGAGGAAACAGGCTTTTCAGACCAAATTTACCTGAATTTGAGTCTCAGTGATATCAACACCCTATAACAATAGAGAGAAAAAACTGAAAATGTGAATCCCGGTAAGCAGGCAGTTTACATAAAATGAAAGGTCTGACAGTTTACAAACATAAAATAAAAAGGACCATATTACTAACATTTCAACATGGTTAATTTAGAGTGTCTTAGGGCAAATCTAAATTCCTGTTAAACACTGATTAAGAAAACTTAGAAAATCATGGAAGAACATCTTCTAAAATTAGTAAAATATAAAACATCAAACTCAAAAAAGAAAAAAGAAAAGTTAGAAATTCTGTAGCAGAAAGTTAAGGGAAGGAACACAACTTCGAAAGCCCTTTGGATATAACCTTTTTGCCGACTGTGTAGTGAGGAAGGTTAGGGCTCAACGTAGAGGCATCCTTACTCCTCCCATCAGAGGTCAGGGGTCACTGTTGTCCCGAATACCTTAACAAATCTGCTGGGCCTGGGCTTGGCCTTTAGCAAGACAGACTGCTCCCCTGGGGTCTCTCAGAGCCCTAAGGTGCCAGTGAGAAGTCCAGTGACCATGCAGAAGAGCCCGTCTGGGGAGGCTCTGAGGCCACACGGAGACAGGAAGCGGAGAGCTGAGCCCAACCCTCCCCTCTTCTGTGCTCAAGAAAAAGGAGTCGGGGTGAACTTATCTCAGACCCTCTAGATGCGCCTGTCCCCCCACTGCATACCATGGGCTGGGCCCAGTGCACGCCATGCAGAGCAGAGGCACCCTCCCCTGGTCCTGCCCAGGTCCCTGACCCCCTACATAGTCACGGGACAGAAGAACATGGTGGGGTGTGTGTGTGTGTTTTAGGGTGGCCGAGTTAACAGGGTAGCTAGTTACATATAACAGATAATACAAAATACAGATGAAAAAGAGAATCCCTTGCCTGTTGCAGTTAAACACACAATTATTTTAATGTATAGTAACTGTTACAATAGCAATGTTAAAATAATTTGTCCAACTTGTTTCAGCAGATTAACTGACCCAGAGTTTTATTACTATGTGTGGATAGTCCTAGTAATCGTTATTGGCATTTACAACTTAAATTTATAGAACAAACCTGTTGTAAAAATCATCAGAAGACACAGGAAAACCAGATATTTAGGGAGGCAGCATGTGTATTTCTTAGAAAAAAAGAAAGGTCCTCTATTGACTAACCTGAGAATGAAGATGTTCTCTGCCTCGCATTAGCTGGTAAAGTGTGGTCTCTCTGGCATTTACATTCTTCGTTGCTGACATTGGCTCAGCCGGTCACCTATAGACAGGCTGTTTCCAGGTCTCTTTGAAAATCTCTAAGCCCCTTCTGGGGGAGCTGGCCCACCTGAGAGACAAAACCAGGACCCTGGGCGAGTGGGGTGCAGGGAGGCGTCCTCAGCAAAATTGCCGGGGATTTCATTGGTGCGTTCCAATGTCACTGGGTCAGAGTCAGGGGAGGGCACAGAAGGGACCTTGTGTCAGGGGCCTGCCTTCTCATACTGGTGCACCTGGTCACCTGAGACCATGCCCCCTAGAATAGCCTGCAGGAGGCAATGTTGAGGCTGCAGGACAATGAGAAGTTTGAAAATTCACAATGCAGTCATTAGGCTGATCTAGGGCCTGAATGCTCCTGTCCCACTAACATTTCACGGTGAAATTCTAGTGTCCCAAGGAACGGTGTGAGGAGGTGGGTCCTTGGGGAGGGCTTCGGGTGTGAGAGTGGAGCCCTCGTGAGTGGGACCAGTGCCCTTATACATGAGACCTAAGAGAGCCCCTTGCCCTTCTGGCGCCGGAGGACACCGGGAGAAGGCTGCGAGCAGGCCCCTCGGTGGCCCTGCTGCCGCCTGCTCTCAGGCTGCAGCCTCCAGAACCACAAGGAATCTCTCTGTTGTTTCTGAGCCACCCAGCGTGTGGAGTCTTGTCGTGGCGGCTGGAACGCCCTGAGACAGGTGCAAATATTGGGTCCGGTACAAATAATGCCCCTGTTTGTTACAAACTCTTTTATTACAAAACCAGAAGCATGTGATTCTGTAACATAGCAATATCACCCTCAAGCACACCCAACGACCTTCTAGATGAAAAGTTCAAATTAAGACTATAACTTTTTACACCCACATACGATGACCCTCTCCATCACACTCAAGCAGGCCTGGCTTCTGCTGAACCTGTATTTTCACAAGTCGCAAGTCAGCTGGTACTGAACCTATGAGGTCTGAGAGCAAATAACTTCTTCCTTCCCTACCACTGAGTAACACCGTATCTTAAACTGTTGCTCCCCCTACGTACGTCGTCCTCCTAAACACTAACCCCGGATAATGCCCCAGTGAAGTGCTGTTGGACAGGAGGGCGTCAGTCAAACTGCGAGATCCTCATGTAGGGGATGGTCAGGCAAGAGCTATGGCGCAGAGAACGCTTGCCTGTGTGTTATTTCTCACAGGGGCTGTTTCCTTATTGCTGGTGTGAGTGGTGCAGCACATACATAAATTGTATTTGTCCATGAATTTGATGCTTTCTCTGCAGTTGTCACGCCTTGAGATTACTTGTGATAGCTTCCAGTTATAACATCATATTAGCAGTTATTTAAAATATGTTGTCAGCGGTGGAAATTCTCTAACTTAATTGGGTTCCCTCATCCTGTGAGTTTGGCCGGGGAGCATTGGTACCGCATGCGGGTTTTCTTTTACCTTTAGATTCAGGGGAATCAGTTACCTTGTGGAATTCACAGTAGCATTTTCTGTCTCCTTGCCTTCATTTAAGGTGACACTTTGAACAAAGGTGGCAAAGCATGAAATCATGGCCAGCTGTAAAAATGTCACATGCTATTTCAAAGTCCTCCTGCAGTTGGAGAGGTTCCTGATTATCTGGGCCCTCCGTGGGAATTAAAATTCAGTGTGCCTGACATCGCAGCATGTGTTAACAAGAGCACAATTATATTCCTCCCCTGTTCCAATACAGAGCTGCCTCGTCAGGATTGTTGGACAAGTCCACCGAGGGCAGGGGCTGTCACCGAGCATCAGTCACTCAGGAGAGCAAAATGGAATCAACAGTCCCTTCCTCTATGAAAATCACTAATTGTATTTTATTTTAAAACATGTGCTTCTATGCCTGGAGCAAGCCCTGGGAATGGAAGAGAGTCAGTCTATTTTTAAGTTTTGTGGCAAAGTTCTTTGTATAATAATAACTGTAAGCTATTTTTTCCTCTGTGGAAAAAAATTTTTTTCTAGGACATACGCAGCAACTGTCACACTCATGAAAAATAAGACATTTTGAAAATATGTCTGCAAAATCGCCAGCTTTATTTTTATGAGGAAAGCAAAAATGTCCTTTGTGGGCTTCAACTTTATTGAAAAATATTGATTGGGCACCTGCTTTTTTTCCAGGCTATTTGCTAGCTTCTTGGATATAAGAAAAGCATAATTATACTTTCTGCTTTCATGGAACTCACAGGCTAGCAGAGGGTACAGAAATGCAGATAACAGCAATTCCCTAGTCAGAGGGAAAAGAAAAAGATAAGACAATAAATAATTACCAACCCAAGATGATTAGTGTCATTCAAAGTGCTTAGCCCTAACACCAACTGCAGAAAACTTCAGTCTGCAAAAATTGGTTATTCCTAAAAATGCTGTTGTCCTAGTAAGGTGAAAGGTAGTAATTCATCTATTTATAATAGTTTCCAATTAACATATACCTTTCTTCTAAATGCAGGAGTCCCTTGAATTTACTAGACATGTTTGACCTCATCACCACCAACAAAAAAGGTTCAATTTTAAACTGTAGTTTTATTAATGTTTGGTGGTTGCACCTCAGGGAAAAAGAGTGTAAAAATTGTAACATTGCAACAGGATAAAGGTAATGGGAAACAAAAGGGAGGGGGAGAGTTTTGCTGAGGTGTCTCGGCAGCTCTCCGGTGGACAGGTGGAGGTGGGCAGAAGAAGCCCTGCCCCTGTTTCCCCCTGATGCCTGGGAGCAGTCTTACATTCGCACGCATCTGATACTGAGCATCCGCAAAGGTTTATTTAAGAACAGGTCATCCTGCTCAGAAAATTGTGTGTGGTTTGTTTTTCTCACTACATCCATCCCATAAGAGGGTGTTTCCATTTCTGTGGCAAGAACACTTTAACCTCACGCGGGTTAGAGCTAAATCTTTAACTTTCCTTGTGTGGATTCCTATGGGGCTCCTGGTTTCACATTTGTGTGGTTAGAAGAACACCAAGGATTCTCAGGTTCTGCCTTTTATCCTTTCTATCGGTTTCTCTCTTCCCATCATCCGGCTGACTTGAAATATATCTTCTCGGTATATGAACCAAACTCATTACTGTTAATTAAATTTGAGAGCTCTCTCTTGTCGCACATGACAAATGGACCCTCGGTTTGCCTTTGCGAACACGTCTTACTCAGGAAGTGCCTGAGTGGTGTGTGGCAGGTTGACATCCCCTGCTAAGGGGCAGGGTACGTTGTTGCATCTGGCCCGTCCAGACAGCCAGAGACACAATAACACAAAGACTAGAGTCCCCTGGATTTTGGAGCCAACATATTGTTCTTTTGGGTTTACTGCTCTGGCTCATTTACCAAGTGACTCGAAAAGGAGCCAGTTTTGTGTGGGGGCCCAGGACAGAAGGCTCTAGAACAGGTCCAGTCTGCTGTGCAAGCTGGGCTGCCTCTCGGGCCATGTGGTCCTACAGACGAGGGTGACTGAGGTTTGGTCCAGTTGAGAGTCAGGGACACATGGTCAATAGAACCAATTTTGTCAATTTTGCTAGTTGTATCAGAGAATCAACTTTTGGCTTCCCTAATTTTTCTTCATTGTTTTCCTGTTTCCATTTAATTGATTCCTGTTCAATTTTTATTATCTTCTTTCTTATGCATAATTTTGGATCAATTTTGGTTTTCTTTTCTATGTTCTTAAGGTGAAGATTAGATTATTTATTGGAGGCCTTTTTCTTTCCCAAAGTAGAGCTGATTTATCCATACCCGTACAGTTTTGTATGTTGTGCTATCTTTCAGTTAGAAATGTTTTTTAAGTTTTTTGTGATTTATTTTTTGATGCATTATTCAAAAGTAGGATCTTTGATGATTTTCCAATATTTTTATTACTAATGACTAATTCAATGTTCAGTATTTTGAATGGTTTCAATTTTTTAAAATTGTCTACTTTCTATTTATGCCCTAGTCTAACGTTTATCCTGAAGAATGCATAGGATGCATGCATGTATGGAAAGAATGTGAAATCTCTTTTGTCTGGTGGATAGTTTATAAATATCAGTTAGGTCAAGTTGGCAGATAGTATTGGTCAAATCTTATATATTCTTACTAGTTTTCTGCCTCATTTTTAAAAAATATATTTCGATAGAGTGGAATTGACATCTCTGCCTATAATTTTTAAGTATGCTTTCAGTCTTCTTAGAGTTTTCTTCACATCCTTTGTGGCTGGGTTTCAGGTTCATCCACACCAATGGCATTATAGTTTCCTGATATATTGGTTCTTTTGCCATCATGAAACGTCCCTCTTTGTCTCTGGTAACATCATTTGTTTCGTAGTCTGATGTTGATGTATCCAGTCCAGCTGTTTTACGGTTACTTGTTTGCAGGTGCAACCTTTCCTTCCCTTTACATTCGACCTCTCCGGGTCTATGAACCTAAGGTGCACATCTGCAGATGGGCTGCAGCTGGATATTGTTCTTTAATCCAGTCTAACAATGTCTGTGTTTTTATTAGAGTTGTAATCTCTATTGTTATTACGGGCTCGATTAATCTCAGTATTTTTGCTGTTTGTTTTCGGTATGTATCATTTCTTTTGTTCCTCTGGTATTTATTTATTTATTCATTTATTTATTTTTGCTAACTTGTTTTGTGATTAAAATGGAAACTTTTGATCGTGTGATTTTAATTCCTCTGCTGTTTTTCAGCACTTTTTAAAAGTTATTTTCTTACTGGTAGTTATAGAGATTACAATATAAATGTTATTGTAATCAACACTGAGTTAATGTCTGGTTAATTCTGGGCATAGAGAGCAAGTTTTCTCCAGTATGGTTTTATTTTTATTTATCTTTTAAAAAATTTTTATTTATCTTTTGTATATATCTTTTTGTATTTATTTTTTATATATCTTTTTAAAATTTTATTTATCTTTTGTACTCTGACTTTCATGTGTGTTCCATTTATGTATGTAATGAAGCCAACAACATTGTGTTATAGTTATTGGCTTTTGCAATATCATTTATTTAAGAGAAGAGAGAAAAATATATTTGAGGTTATAAACATTTATCTCCATTTTTACTGTTCTCTTTATTTTTCCTCTGGATTTGAGTTGCCAACTGATGTCATGCACTTTAACACCGAGAGAAGCCCTTTAATATATTTTAAGACATATCTGCTGGTAATAAATTCACAGAATCTTTGCTTATCTGTGAATGCCTTTCTTTTCCTTCATTTGTGATGGTGGTTTTATTGCATATACATTTCGAGTTGACAGGTTTTGATTCCTTTTCTTTCACCACTTTGAAGAAAGCATCTCACTGCCTCTGGCGTTTCTGTTTCTGATGAGAAGTCAGTCATTAATCATGTTACCGCTTGCTCGTACAGGATCTGTCATCGCCTCTTGCGGCTTTAAAGTTTTTACCTTTTTTAGAGGAGTTTGAGCATGACGTGTCCAGGTGCAGGTAACTCTTTGTCCCACATGAAGTTTTTTGAGCTTCTCGACTCTGAAGAAATGCTTATCATCAAATTTGGGAAGTGTCAGGCCATTATTGTTAAAACAGCTTTTCTTTTTTATTTCTGGGAATTCTATTTTATATTTGTTGATAGGTTTCATGTCACTCCATAGGTTTCTGAGGCTCTATTTTTTTTAAAAAAAACTTTTTTTTTGGTCTTCAGATTGGATACATTAAACTGATCCATCTTCGAGTCTGATGGTTCTTCTGCAAGTACTGGGCGCGGCTGGGCCGGTCTGTTTCCACGTGGGTTGTCATGCTGTTCAGCTCCGAAATGCCTGGGTTTGCTTGCTGCTTCATAGTTCCAGGGTCCTTATCCACGTCCCCTATGTGTACACGGGCTCTTTGACCACATGTGTCTCTACTCTTTACACGTGGCTTCTTTGAAGTCTTGAACTATTTATCATTTCCGCTTTAAAGTCTTTGTTACGTTCATAGCTCTGCGCGCTCAGGGACCATTTGCATCGGCGGCTTTGTTTCTTGAGTGTGGGTCACGTTTTCTATTTCCCTGTGCTCCCCGTGGCCCCTGTTGAAAACTGGATGTGTGAGATAGTAGATTGCACCTCCTCTGGATTCTGCAGTAGCTGACCCCCTCGCTCTGTTTTATTTTATCATCATCATCATCACCATCCTGGGTGTTTTATCCTGGCTTCCTGGGGTCGCTCCTGCATCCACACACCTCACACAGCAGTCAGGGATTAGTTACAGATCGTGATCAAACACCGTGAGCCGGGAGACTCCCACCCTGTGCAGACGGGTGTTTCACTGGGGAGCATGCAGAGAGTTCCGACAGCTTTCAAGTCTGCCCTGCCCTTGTCTTTCCACGGAGTCCCCTTGAACGTCCTGCGCACGTGCACGCAGCCTGCCTGCAGCCAGGGCCAGCAACGAGCTTGTCCCGCTCCGAGTGTCCCTGCGTCACCAGCGTCCCCCTAGATTGTCGTCCATGGCAGGCGCACTGACAGCCCCATGGGGCGTCAGCAGAACTGAAGGCTTTCCCAACGCTGCTTCCCTGACAGAGCCGTTCAGCTCGTGGTTTGGCCTCTGTCGCGGGGCCGGCAGTGCCCCGCCCCCCACATGCAGGGATGCCCTGGCCCCCCACGGGCAGCGCTGCATCCCCACGCCAGGGGCAGGTTTAAGAGTGCAAAAGCCACTGTCGCCCATGGATCGTATCCCGTGTTCTCACACCGTTTCATGAATAAAGACTTTCCACTTACTGCTTGGCGTTAGTAGTTTTCGGAGCTATTTTTTTTCCCTAATTTTGCCCAACTTTATAGTATTTTTTTCTTTGAGGAGGTGATTCACCAACCTCTTTTGCCATAGTCACATACATTTTTTTAAAAAGTGAGCATCGAGAAGGAACTTGTTATAACAGTTTATTTAAAACTTAGGGCATGTTTACTATAACTAATACAGTATAAGCCCGGAGGAGATGTAATATACAGGCCCATAAGAAGGCCCATAGAAGTTCGTTAAAGGATCTAAATAAAATACTGAAAAAAGTGTGTGACAATCTGTTGCTTAAACTGAATGGGAAGAGGGTTTCAATAAGTGATGGTCGTTTAATAAATGGTGGCAGTGTAATCGGCTCTTCCTCTAGGAAAAAAACAAAGTAAAATACTGTCTGCCAAAAATAAGTTACACCATAAAATAATACATTTTAATAAATTAAAGACTTGAGGTTCAGTTGTCTGTAAATAATATTAACAAAATTATATAATTTGGGAGCAAGTAGGAGTGTTCTTAAGCAAGACTAAAAAGCAGAAGCTACAAATGAAACAAAAGAATTGAGAAAAAAATGAAAATGTCACACACAGGGTGAGAAGTGAAATGATACTCTAAGAAAAAAATTATAACAAACTAAAACCTTTTATGTAAATAAATGAGAGGACAAAATTTGGTGCTGTTCAAAATGCACCCAAAGTCATTAAGTTGATGAGGAAAATATATTAATGGCTTATCTAATTGAAAATTACAAGTTCAGAGATGCTTTTAGGCAAGGTTAGAGCCTGGCCGGAAACAATGACATCAGAACTGTGTCTCTCTTTTCCTCCCATACTCGTCTCTGCTTTTGTCATTTTCCTTTATTCTCAGACAGGCTATCACTATGTGGCAGCAATCGGCTGCTGTGGTTTTTAGCCACCGGGATCATCAGGTAGTGGGAGACCCTCTCCCAGACCCACTCTCGTTCCGAAACCCATGCTTCCTGATCCGCTTGACTTACGTGCCCACCTCTGGCCCGAACACTGAATCTAAAGATGCCGAGTGTCGTCGTTGGCTCACCCACGCTGGTGTGTTGGACACCATCTCATTGACAACTCCGGCAGACGAGGCCAGTACAGTTATGATAGAAAATTAATGGCCTATTAGAACAATGAAGAGAGATGACAGAGGATTGAAGGGGAGAAGAATTTGTCACTTACAGATATGTCTTTTTGGCATAAGGATTATTTGAGGCTGATTATTTTCGAGAGGCTGCAGACACAGGAAGAGCTCTGAAATCCTAGCAGAAGTTACCTTTTCGGGAGACCCATTTACAGTTAGCAGGTAAATGTCATCCATATCTCTGAGGGGGTCTCCCTCCCTGTGCGAGGAAGAGCAGGACGGCAAAATCTCTCACTCTTGTCGATGGAGATGCTTGGTAACACCCATACCCTCATTTACTGTGCTTTTCCTGGTAACCTCCCGTAACTTTCCCCACCATCTTTCCTAACTTTAGCCAGGGATGGTATTTAAGGTGCTGGCTTCATCCGTTTCATAGAGTCACTCAGCTTTCCTGGGTCTCTCCCGTGTCTGTCAGAAGTGCACATGTATTCCACTTCTGTTTGCTTTGCTCCTCTTGATCTGTCTTTCATTACAAGGGGGTCTCAGCCAAGGACCTAGAAGGGTAGAGGGGAATTACTTTCTCTTTCCCACAGAACAAGGATAACCAGTCCCTGGGGGCATGTTTGCATTTTAGTACAGGTCTCATTGTACCCCCTTGTCTTCTCTGATATGGCAAAGGCACAAAAATCTTCATCTAACTTGACAAAGCAGTGTCTTGTCAGTGAACAGTACATTAGCTTTTGTTTGGAAAGTCAATGTGCTCTATGAGGAGTGTGTTTGGCACCAAGATTTCAAAGAATTAGTTCTGGAGAAACTCAAGTTCTACTCAGCAGAAAATTCTGTTCCTGGTTGAGATTAATTCTGTGTCTTTCCTTATTGAAAGCAATGGCAGAAAACCAATGGAACTGCAAAGTAACCTTAAACCTTAATAATGTCAGAACCATGCCTAGTACCTGGATGTCCTTTATCCTTCGCAGCAAGAAGTTGCTAAGCTGCACCTTGCTGGATCTGAAGTCGTCCCGTGACAGTTTAATCAGCTCTCCCTCTCCTCTGCCAAGCAGCCATCTGGCAGAGTGTCTTTTTCATTGAAAATGTGTCCCTGATCCAATTTTCATTTGTTCCCGTGTAGAGGAAGCATCCGTTCCAGCGGGGGTCCAAATTTGGGCGCCGTTCTTTCCTGCAAGCGCTGAGGCTGCACTTTCATTTCATTTCAATGGGGAAATTTTCTTAAGGTCATGGAATGTTCGGCAATTCTTGTTTTGCTACGTTTGTATGTTCTGCTGATGTTGCTTTCCTGTTGCTTTTGTTTTGTTGTGAACATTCAAAGACAGGCCTTTCAGTTCCGACATAATGGCATCCCTTTCTTCAATTATGGCGTGTGAGTGAGTTAAGTAGGCTCCGCCTCACTGACACAGCAAATCCACCAAAACCCCCAAGTACATTAAAAAATAAAAGAAATGTGGGTCTTAACAGAGACTTTCAAGAAGAGAGTCCAGTTTTTTTTGGAAATATTTATTTTCAAAAAAGATAATAAACATGTGTAATGTCTTTCCCTTTCCTTCGTTCTATCTGTCCAGCTTCATTGACAAAGTAAAAGTACATATATGTAAGTCGTACAACATGATGTTTTGACTAACATAGATACTGTAAAATGAGAATAAGCAAATGAACATATTAACACCTCACCTAGTTACCATTGTGTGTGTGTGCGATGGGAACTCTTAACATCTGTTCTCTTAGCCAATGTCAAGGATACAATGCAGTCTTGGGAACTAGTCGCCATGATGCATCTTGAATCTCTGGAAGGTATGCCCCCTCCATACCTGAAGCCCTGTGCCCTGTGACTGATATGTTCCCACGTGCCCACCTCTCAGCCCCTGGCAACTACCAATTCTGTTATCCACTTGTATGGGTTCAACATTTTTTAGATTACACATATCAGTGAGCTCATGCGGTATTTGTCTTTCTGTAACAGGCTTATTTCATTTAGCGTAGTACCCTCCGAGTTCGTCCATATGGTTGAAAATGGCAGAATTTTCTTCTCTTTTACAATTGAAGAATATTTTATTATCTATATCTATGAGAGGCACCCAAAACCAGCATTTACTTATTAAAAATCGTGTATTTATTCTCACATGTTTAAACTCCGGTCACCTTCGAAGTGCTCTCCATTTGATGCGATCCACCCCTCAGGATGTTTCCCCCCCACTGCTCGGAACAGTCTTTGAACTCACTGATTTGGATGCCTTTTAGTGTTTCTGCCATTTTTTGTTTGTTTGTTTCACCTCTTCCACACTGGCAAAACATTCCCTTTAGAGGGTTTTTTTTCATCTGGGGAAATAAAAAAAAAAATGTCACTTTGAGCAAGATTGGATAAATAGGGAGGGTAGGGCTCGGGGTCATGCCTGTTTGGTCAAAAACTGTTGAACCCTCAGCGTGGTGTGGGCAGGTGTGTTCATAAATCACCCGTCATGAAATGGGCAAGCACACTGAAATAATCTTTAAAAGAATTCACTGATGCCAAGTGCAGCCTCTTACAATGACACCAGCTGGTACTCTGATCTAGATGGTTCCTAGAACACTTTCCTAGTAAGCCTGTACTACAAGGGGCCTGCCCTCCAGGAGGTAATTCCAGCCTTTTGGGGGTCCCCCCTGTTTATCTACATGTCACATTTTTTACCTATTCATCGTCAATGGATACTGGTGCTGTTTTCATTTCTTGGCTTTTGTGAATAATGCTGCAATAATAGGCATTTTTGTTATATCTGAGTGACAGGGTATGAAATAAAGTCAGTGAGTTCAACAAAATATAAAATTCCTCGGTATTTCTTTACATAAGAAGATAGGCAACCAGGGAAGAGGCCAGGGCTATTATGGCAAAATAGGAAGCAAGAAAGCAAGATATGTAGAATATTATTTTAAAAGTTTGTAGTGTGCTGGGAAAATACAAATTAGCTTGCCTGAAAGTCTTTCTTCCATTTCCTGACAAATTCCTCGTTTTTCACAGGCGTGTTGACCCCTTTGCCTTTCCCTGTATATTTCACTATTGTAACACTGACCACCCGCCTCACGATCACCTGCTCAACTTTCTGTGTCTTGTGAAGATGTGACCTCCCATGGGGTAAAGTCCATTTCTCACTCTCTTTTTGTGTGAACATCTAGCATTTTGTTGTTAGTCCAAAATATGCAATGTAGGAATGAAAAGATGAATAAAATAATGAAAGACAGTTTTCTCAGAAACATCCAAAGAACCCAAAACTCTGTAGTTATTTAGAGAGGGGGAGAAAAAAACTAAGAGAGTCCAAAAATCTCAGAAGATAGCTATTCCTGTAAACAGCCTGCAGGACCTGAGGTGTTCGCTGGTAAATAAGCACAAGTGTTGAAAATACAGATCACCAATTATCCACAGAGAAATGTATAGGGATTTGAGAAATCACACTCTACATTTGGCTTGCTAGAAAGGATAAATATTTAGTAAATAAGACGGACCAAGCAACAGAATCTGGAATAAAAATGTTTTGAGCAGTTTTTAGGCAACCAAAGATGCCAGTTAGAATAACAAGCTACCCCAAAGGAAAAGGAGAAGACAAACCAAGCATTGAAATTAAAACAAATATGAGATTCCATAGAAAGAACACTAAACCTTGAGGAGAAATAGTAGCTAAATATTCAAACCCAGAGAAAAATTAATGTACCTTGACTGTTACAGGTTTCTAGAGACAAGACAACTATTTTAGGTGAAATTTTTAATAAAAATTATAGTTGACTCATAGTTGAGACCAGCAGTTTAACTTAGGGGGAACCCCCTAATACATTAGCTCTCACCAATTTGGCTTTAGATACTCAATTTAAAAAATCTGGAGTCTATACAGGAGAAAGTTATTCTGGTGGTTAGGGATCTAGAAATTATGTCATATGAAAAAACACAATTTTATAACATTTAAGTATCTAAACATTAAAACCACTTTTAATAGAAAGCAATATTATAAGAGGAAGTAATCTTTCCATCACTGGAAAAACATCCTCTCAGAGAAAGGGTAACCATCTTTGTGAGGCTAAGGAAGGAATTTGTGCCTTGGTGACATATTCCATTGGTGGCTTCTATGGTCTTTCTCACCCTTAAGGTATTATCATTTAGGGTAGTAAATATTCAAGGATCTTTGCAGAATATTTCATTGCTACCCACTATCGAAAAGTTAACAACCATTCACCTAGACACCCCAGTTAAAAATGTGGAAACATATAAATTTGGTTCAGACTCTTTCTAAATAATATTAATTTCACCCTTTTTAAAATACGCCCTTTCCTGTCCACCTAATACTAATGGTGTTTTAGTAAAAGTTCCTTCCCTCTCAGTGACCCTTGCTTCTGGGGTCCCCAGTCTCTACACTGTTCAATAATAATTTTTGTAGAACATGCAAAAATCAGCTCATGTTTCTCATCTACTTAAAAAATATTCAAGGCAAGGATGAGTTCTGTTTGGTTTAATTTTTGTTTTAAGACGATTATCTACCTCAGCACACAGAGATAACTAAATCGCATTGTAAGTCGCCTTCTTCTTTAGAAGTTCCCTGAAGGAAATGTATGCAAGAGTAAAAACAGCAACCGACAAAAAGCTATTACTTTAGTGCCTGGGCTTCTGCTTGAAACTCCCGACTTGAACTTGCAGGTGACCTGGATGTCTCTGATCCCATCTGCTTGACTAACCTTCAAACAGGTTTCTTCCTGACTCTAGGCTCCAGACCTTCATTTCCTTTGAGAATTTACTTTACAAAATTTATAATTGCATGTTCTTTCTCTGCCCCTTTGAAACGTACACAAACCTCTTTAAAAGGCCTCTGTCCAGTTGGAAGACCCGGGGAATTCCAGGGAATGCCTTTTTCAAAGGCCTTGGGGCCATCCCACTAAAATGTAATCATGAAAATAGATAGTGATTCTTATCTCCCAACTCTACAGAGGGTTGGAGCTTGGCCTCAGGGCCCCGATCCAAGCTGTAAAACCACCTCCTGTCAGGGAAGAGAGTGTCGCTTGCCCGTGGGTGAGGCCAGTTAGCAAGCATGGATGGCCCGAGACCCTGGGTCTTCAAAACGCTCTAACCCTTTTTAAGTGGAGTTGAGATTATCCTCTCTCCCCTATTGCAACAGTTTTTGATAAAGTCTTCCTTGTCTGTTTAATGGTGGTGCAACTTTATACTTTTATAGGCTTCTGCCCATGAAGGAAAGAATGCTGTCCTCTAAAATCAAATTTAAAAATCTTAACATCAGACATCTGTTGAGCCCCAACTATGGGCATGTGCAGGGAATGATAAGATAGAGAAATAAAATGCCATATTCTGCAGCTCTGGGCCCGTTTACCACGGAAACAAGTAGAAGAGCCGAGAGTCACCGGGGGGCTGGGCTGGCCTGGATGAGTGTGGGGAGTGAGGGAGCCACGTCAAGGGTCTGACAAGGTGTACTCCGATAAATGGAGCTTGCTTAGCCAGTGTCCTGGAATGGATGCCATCCCATTGTTATGACTTGTCATATAAAGCAGAAATTAAGGGCCGACGGTTTGGGAGAAAGAAAGACAGGTACCTTCAAAAGTTTCCTGTTTGAGGTGCAGTAAAGTCCCACCTCAGACACGGCAACAACCTCAAGAGTTTCATTTCCTCTCTAATGCTGTGATTAATTGGGTTATTGTTCAACAGGTATTACTTATTCATCTCTCTCATTCTCGAGGTTTGCATGCCCTCCTGCGCTGACTTGCGTTAGCCAATGGGACATGAGATTTGAAGCAAAGAGAGGTCTTAGATGTACCTATGCAACTTGGCTTGTTCTGTGGTGTCAGCATCACACTCCATGAAAAGACATGCCCCAGGTGGCCGCTGGTGGAAAGGGGGTGGGAGAAATGCAGACCAGACCGCATTCAAACCCTGGTTTGGAGACAGGCCCAGATGCCGCGATGCTGGAGGCCACACCATCAAGTGAAGCCAAGTCAGGATCCGCCGAACCTGTGTGCGAGAAATAAGTCCTTCTGTTTTACTCCGGCGAGATTCTCAAATTGTGTTTTATCAGTTAAAACTAATACATGTGCTAATATACCGCATTATAATTATCATATGCATTTCTCTTCTGAACTACACCACAGCCATTAGAGGGAAAAGGCTTTGTCTTGCTCATTTTTATGTCTCAGAGCCTAACACATAGTCGGTATTCAGTTGCTGTGAGTGAGATGCACAAGTCTGATTGAACTGGCCACTCGGGAGACTTGTCAGAGTATTTCCATCTCGTGTGTAATTTGTTATTTTCAAAAATGTAGTTCATATGTTCTTTTTGTGTGTGATCCACCTCAAACAGTTTTTAGAAGTAGGTAGAACATACATTTAAAATTCTACATATCTGAATAATTTCAAAATCTTTGGAATTAGATAAATATTTTTTTAACTAGAAAAGTTTCTACTGTTGAGATCTTTAAAAATGAAATGAAAATGTTTTCTGGGGTTTACTTTATTTGTCAATCACTGAGTCATCCAGCTGTCCAGCAAAGTAACACCTTCTCACTGCCCACCTTCGTGATGCCATTAAAATAAGTAGAACTGGAGCTACCTTGAGACATAGTAACAGAGGATGTCAAGAGACTAAGGCCACAGTGGCTATAAAAATTAAAAGCATGAATGAATTATGGATGGAGTGAAAGTACATGATTTCTTTGACAATCAGTCATAAAACCAACTGATTTGGTATCATCACACTTTTATATTTCTTTATCGCCACGAAATTCTTTGGTAAGTAGTGTCCAGGTGAATTGAAACTAGAAATCTTCCAAGTTTTCGTAAGGATTAAAAAGATAATGCCTAGCGTCCAAGAAGCCCTGGTTAATTATTTAGCATCCTGTATGCCTGCTCTTTTCATCACTTGCCAATCTGCCATTTGAACTGTTCTCCAGTCCTGACTTGTCCCTCCCAAGGAGATGAAGTGAGGATGTTAACGCTTATTAAAGCACAACCTATTCGGTAGGCTGTTCTAGAAGTCCAAGTGAGAGGAAGTGAGTTCTAGAAATTGGATGGAAGTGGTGGAATCTGGGGAGAGGAGATATAACTCAAATTAATTATTACAGGCTTGCATGTGGTTGCAGGGTTGAAGCAAAGAAAAAAAGAATCAAACATAAACCTGAGGCTTTAATCCTCAGTGTTAGATTGTTACGTTTCCCAAAAAGTGGGCAGTTAAAAAGAAGAGATGATTCGGGAATAAAAGTTATATTTTCATACATGCAGGTCAGTGATGCAATATACTTTTCATTATTCACTTTTATTATTTATCCAGATGGGGCTCCTAAATGTAATTAGAGCCACTATGTCCTATCAAGTTGGCACACGTATAGAGGTGGTATGGCATATATTAGACTTTAGCTAAGTTCTCCCTGCCACCCAAACTCCAAATTTGGTGTATTAGACTTGCTTACTATGGAGGAAGAAGAGGAAAGGGAGAACGAGGAGGAGGAGGAGGAAGAAAAAGAGTTACCCCCACTTTAGTTGCCAGTGTGCCAAGCAGTAGCTTACATACATTATGGACATTATGGATATTGATACAAATGAGAAAGTATCACATTGTCTTGTTACTAATTTTTCTACATATTGCTGATATGTAAAAGGTCAAAAGAGGGCCATGTTTAACCTTTGATGTCAGAAATCTACAGAGAATGCAAAATTAGATGATGAAATGTCTCATTAAAAATGAGCAAATCAGCATTCTGCTTCTCATAAAGGAGTCCCATTATCCTGGTTAATGGGACTTGGTCTCTGAGAGATCGGTGCACTCAGTGACTTGAAACATTCCGACTGCAGTCTTCCGAGTGGAGCGCCAGGCCACGAGAAAGTCACTGAGGCCGCAGAGAGCCCTGGGAGCCAGCCTTGGCCTCGCCGCCTGGGAGGACTCCCACCATGGCCCAGTGACTCAGAGAAGGGTAGTTCCACGTGTTTCTGCCTTCCACGTTCACTCAGTTAACACACACTTAGCGCATCCCTGCTCCTGTGTGCTACAATCTAATGTTAATATATATTCGAGTCCTGCTCAGATGGTTTGTAATGTGGCCCTAGTTTACCTATTTTCACAGTATTTGGATGCCACAGTTACTTTTCTCTGACTCAGTGAAGTTCTCTCGACATTGGGGTGCTTTTTTCTGCATTGAGCCTAAAACATTCTTGCATTGACAATGTTAACATCAGTGTGCTTTAATTTTCTTGAAAATGTAGAAAACATTTTCATTTGTAGCTAGACCTACTCTGTGATACGTTGTTTTACTGCTCTGCACCTAATATATAGTGCTACAATTTTTACTGCATTGAAATAAGAGCATTCATTAAAATACTTTATGTGGAGCAATGGGAATATTAAAAATGGGTGATTTCATGATGACATTTGAACACTGAAAATTATAATCATATAAAAAACCAAAATTATGCCACATACTCTTGTACCGTAGTGATAATTGTGTTGTCCTTCAATCTATAACTTCACCTTTGGCTTCAGAAGCAGCAACAACATAGGTACGGAAGGGATGAATCTGGCTGACGGCATCTGCTAATTCAGGCTTCGAGTCTTTGATACGCTTTATTGTTTTGGAAGTAAGTAATACAGTATGATGGAATGAGGTTTCATAGTGAAGTTCTTCACACTCAACATTCGTCAAAACAGTGGACAACTGGTTAAATACAAGGTCTGTCCAGACAGTATCCAGCCACAGGCTATGAAAAAGAGACATTACTGGAGAAGATACAAGGAACAAGAAACATTGTACATAGGACAGTGACACCTCAGTCCCCTTCAGAGTAGGCACCCTGGGCCTCACAGAGTTCTCCCGTTGTAGTTTCCTGAATCTCATCAATGGTGTAAAATCTTTTCCCTTTGAAAGGTGATTTTAGTTTTGGGAAAAGCCAGAAGTCCCAGGGAGCCAAATCTGGGCTGTAGGGGGGCTGAGTCACCTGGGTGATTTGATGTTTCTCCAAAACACTCTGCACGAGACCTGATGGATGAGCAAGTGCATTGTCATGATGAAGCTGCCAATCACCAGTTGCCCATAGCCGTGACCTTCTGAATCATCTGAATAGTTCCCATGGAGGAATGCTGAAGCTTAATGAAAAATCTGATGCAGATTCATTGCTCTACTTGCTCAGTCATTTTGAATGGGACAGCACAGTACACATGCTCACCCAATGTCATCTACCACCCCCACTGACGAGTACAGTGAAGTCGTCACTGTTCACACCTGGGCATTCCAGTCCACTCTCCTTGGCTGCCAGGTTACATACATGCTGCACAAACCATTCTTGTTATATGAACAATGGCTGGACTTTTTCCAGACAGACCTTGTGTAGTAGAATTAAAGTTATATACCACAGAGTGAATGGACTCAGACATAAGAGCTCATTCTTGATAGCTCTCAGCTGTGTGGTAAGAAGCACTTCAACTGGAAAGTAGGTTAAACATTAAACTTGTAATTACTTCTGTTTTGGATATCTCAATGATGTTAATTTTGTGAAGATGTTCATACATATTTTCTATAGAATACTTTCAAGAGAGGTTCGTTAAAAACCGAGAAATGTTGGAGCTCCTAATCATTGATAGATTGTTAAAGGGAGCACTGGTAATTACTAATAACCCATTGTCTCTAACAGCTCAGGGTCCCAGTATTAATTATTTAGGTAACAAACCACCTAAACAGTGAAAAATGGGTCTGATCTTCATTCATTAATCTTATTTATTCTAATAATGATTTAATTTTCATTTATTAATCTGCATATATGGAAATAAGATCCTTGATCTCTTTGACCCAAATAAAATATAGGCAGTTTTCCATGACAACACTCATTTTTATTTTTATAATCCATTAATTCAATATAATTATATTGTAACGAGCTTAATATTTAGCTAATTCATCATCACAGCAATTAGTTAGTGACTCCGGTAAATTGCACATGCCCACTGGGAGCGCTGGCACGATGATGGTGCAAGCAGCCACTCCCCGAGCCCGGCCTCTGGGCCCTGCTTCCTTGACCGGCAGCTTAAGGTGGCAGCAAGGAGCTGGGCCCGGAATTCAGCCCTGCTGCGTTCGGGTGCTGCTGTCGCACACTCGCTGAATTTTCTGGCCATCAGCACGTTATTTTTTCTGTTCAGCCTCCGTTTTCTCCTTTGCGATGGAGACAACACTCCAGCCCACCCTGCACTGCGAGGACCTGGTAAGAATTCCCGGGCAGTGTCTTTAGGAGAGTGCATTGGCCCCCACGAGCCTTCTCAATACACGCAAGTTATTATTCCCTGTCATTCACTGTTGTCTTCTGACAGGTGCAGGAGTTCAGTAGACTGATCCATATGGGTAAAAGCAGCACATTGGGGTAAAAATAAAATATAAAAAAGTAAGCGGCTTTTATTAAAACATCTGAAAAAACTCATTGCCATAATTGGGTGATTAATTGGACTTTACCTTTCTTGGTTACTAAAGTAATATTCCAATTTTTAAAATAATGTGAGTCAATTGTAGGTAGAGATTGTAGTCTAGAATAGCATGCATACCAATTATTTTCTATCATCTTACAGGGTTAGTAATATGATGTAGTTTGGGCTAATTGATGAGATGTAATCATACAACAGTAACAGATACAACAGTCAGCAATCAAGTTCATGAACCCTTCAAACATGTCCTGGCGTGACAGGTGGCGTCCATGTCTGTCCCAGGAGGTGGGTCCTCAGCATGTTTTCATTCAATCTTTCAAGGTGGAAAATGAGAAGTCGTCTTTTTCTAAACAATGCATGTACGCCGCATTTGGACTTCCTGCACAAATAGCAGTTACGTCTCACATTCTGGAAACAAAATGCAACATGGACTCCAGTTTTCACGCACTTTTTATTGAGCCCCTGGTGGCTTTGGGGGCAGTCGCTTGCATTCTCATGCCGCAGTCAACAGCTTCTCACTCTCCATTAATTTTTCTATCAAATTTGCATGTTAATTGTTTCCAAAGTGTTTGTTTCAACCATTTATTAAGAAGCGTTGGCACCGTTTAAAACAGAGATTGATTCAGCACAGTACGGTGCTCGTTCTGAACTGAAGGTGAGGCCCATCTGCACAGACCTGGTTCCCTTTGATTTCTGTCTCTGAGCTTCGCAGGGACTCTCAGAGGTGGGGCAGGTGTTCAGAACAGCTTCCTCTCTGCAGGGAGCTTATCTTCTAACTCACTTTTTAGCCTGAAGTTTTTTCTGTAGGGTTTAGTTTTTCTCCTTAATTGAGTCTGTTTAAAACAACTGATCAATCTTTATAAATCATATTGTTTTGTCAGTGAATTAATTTTTGATTTGTCCTTTCTTGAAATCTTCTGTCTCACTTAAAGCCTATAAGACTGGTTTCTCTTCTTTGTCCTCATATTACCGAGCTATGGGTCTGGTCCTCAAGTTAACAGTTGTCCAACGTCATATGAATGAGTAGGAGATTAAGTGAACATTATTTTGAAATAGATATTGCACTTTAGTTTGTGCCCCCCCCCATGGGGGATGACCTTAGTTAGATCTGAGAATGTAAGCTATTTCTAGGATCTCTGCAAATTTAAAGTCCTTTACTTTACATATAATCCTCTAGTTGACCTTACCCTCCCTGCCTTTTCTTCCTCTTCTTCTCTTTCTGCGCACTTCAGTTTTGTGGGCCTGTTGCTTCCCCTCAGGCACGCTTCTCTTAGCATACCCGGGGGGCTAGGACGAAAAAAAACGTCTCCTGCTCTCTTTTCTGGGAGTTTTCGCAAATCTTAGCACAGCTTTACCTTTTAGTTCTCAGGTTCTCAGAGGTCTTCCTTGACCACCTTATTAAAATCGGTGGTAAAATCACACTGCTTTTTATTCTCTTTTTCTTGCTTTATTTTCCTTTATAACACTATCCTTACTTGAAATTTAATTGTCTGTTTACCTACCTGTTTGTTTCCCTCTTGTTCAATGGAATATAAGCACCAAGGATGTGAACATTATCTATTCTGCGGTCTGATGTGTCTTCTGGATCTAGGAGAGGGCGTGTTACTAAATTAACAAATGAATTATTTCCTTCCTATATTATTGTTAACTTCTCAGGTGAGGGGAAAAAACTGGGTATGGTTTAAATTAAGTAGATCTGACTATGTGACCTATTTTCCAACTTACTTAAAATATTACTATTCTAAAAACTAGAACTTCTTTATTAAAAAAATCTCATGATAACTAGTGTATTTAATGACGACAATGTTATTCAAAACTGGAAGTTCCTAGTGCACTTTTATTATTGGAGTGTAAGCGTGAAAGGAAACGGAAGCAACTCAGAGCTTTAGGGAAGGGTTTAGTTTTCAGAAGACCTCGCCCCCTCTCCTAAATGAGCTTCTGCATCTTTTTTCGAGCATCAAATAAATGTGTAGACAGATGCACTGTCATTATAACTTAGTTTACCCTCAAATTCAATCACATATCAACTTCTCTTATCCCCAAAGGCACACATGTTTAAATTCTTATGCCTCACCATATTTTTATTTTCTTTTCAAAATTGTGTTTTACTCCGATAGCCAATGTGTAAATAGTTGCAAGTCTTATACAAATTCTATTCAAGTCTCCCATGCTCCTGTGAGATGAAGCAGGTCCCATTTTGACCACATGTCTATGTGTCTGAATATACACGACATTGAGAGTTAATAAAAAGCCGATGCATAATTTTTTAGAGTCTAAAATATATCTCACAGGATGGATGCCGCTAAACCTGCCTATAAATCAGATGGCAGCATACTCTTAATATTGGCAAAAGTGAGAAGCAAAGTTACGGTTTTATGCTAATACTGCATACTTGACGGCTGCTCGAGGAAATAACTGTTGGAGGATGGGTCTGCAGAGAGCAGAAGCCCGTTGCTTTCAATGAATGATTCTGAACACAAAATCCATCTTTTTTTTTTTTAACCATCTTTTGGTAAACAGGAGAATCCTTCAAAATTATGGAAAGCAAATTTTCCTTTCAAAGTTTTATCTGAGATGAAACAATGAATGACAACATAAAAAATGAGAATTTGTCTTTTTTAGACAGTTTTTCATTTATCTTTTGTAACATACAGTATAAATATAAATGGTTTAAACTAGGCAACAACCTAGATCACTTAATTGATATGTAATTGTTCCTCAAATTAAAGGTCCCGAAGCCAGTATTTTGATCTTGCTTAGCCCAGTCTTGATACCACAGAGCAGAAAATGGTGCAAATTAATGTTTTTATGTGCATGCAATAAAACAAGCTCTTTTGGGGTGAGCTAGGGAACTGGACACACATCTTAACTGAGAGAGCAAGTACTAAACCGCCTTACGAAACAAAGCATGCCATGATATTTGGAAATGGCTAATAGACATATTTAAAAACCATACATTTCTCTAGGGTATTTTTTAACTGAACATTGGACGGTAATAAAAAGTCCCAGCGCCCGCAGTTTTTGTTGCGTGATATCGGGCCCTGAGAGAGAGAGAGCTCCAAGATCCAACACATTTCCTTTTACTTAGAAAGTGTTGGCGTCTCAGCTAACAGCTTTAGTCCCCGGAGACAAAGACTGCAGTTTGTAACTTCAGCCACGCGCCTTCGCCTCAGGTACCTTTCCTCACCCTTTGGTCCTTCTTCCCCACTTTAGAGTCAAGGTCAGATCAGAAGCCCTTCAGGGCTCTGCTCTCTGAGGGGGGACTCAAAGAGGGGTATTTGTTTAGATGTTCTTACTTGTGCATTATCTAGTCATTTAAAAATATTTTGTTAGGTGATCTAATGCTTTAAAATGGTGGCCTTCCAACACTATATTTGGGGTTCCAGTGACTTACTCTGCGGAGTACATGTTTGTAGATAGACCTGTACCATCAGCTCCGCACGTATTCCTCCCTCAAACTGCTCTACCTAAAGGACACCTGTGACGGAGAGTCTGACTTCCCTTTCATAATCCCTTTTCTCCTGCTTTACCCCTCAAAAAAAAAGTCACACTCTCATCTGTCTTTAAAATTACTGTGATGCATTCCCCAGCGTTGTAGAAAATTCCAAAGTGTACAACAGAAAGATAACTAGAAATAAGTACGTCGGCTGAGCCTTTTATAACCAGGCACCTATCAGCCAGGTTAGAGTATTATGTCTTCCCTTATCTTATTATACACTCCATGCGGGCCCGCTGTGCTTGCCGTGGTGCATAAACATTTGGAAGCTGCATGACAGATGGTGGCAAATTTGGAGGTACATAAAATATGGATGTTTTAGTTCAGTCCGTTCGTGGGCATTTCCTACCACAGTCAGTTCATCATGTTTGTACGTTATTCCAGCAAAGAGAACACCAAATCTGTTACTTGCTTTCAAAGACCTCCTAAGAATATGATCGGTGAAAGGGTTTTTCAAAACTTTCAATGTGTTATTTCAAAATGTGAGGATGCTGCAGTGATGAGGCCCGAGAGTAGCTTTGCTCAGATAGTCACACTTTAAATCTTACTATACTTTGGGAACTGTTTGGTTGCAGGAAAAAAAAAAAAGGTGTGACTGAGCCCAGATTAAGTTTTGGATATCGCCCTGAAGCAGTAACTCTGATTAAATGGAAGACTTTGGACTTGCATCTTCGCGATGTGCATTTAGAAATGACACAGTGGCAACGTGGACACTATTAACATGTTTGCTCTCGTTGAACAAGAAAATAAAACTTTCTTCGGAGAGGAAGTATAATTTGACTGATTCTTTTAAGGAGAACCAGCCTTTCCTGTGATGGGACGTGCCAGATGCTCCTTCACTCTTGCTGCAGGGTCCGTAGCCCCCTCAGCTCTTTTGGAGGACTGGGGTGGGAGCTATGGGTCCGGGAACACACAAAGCAGGTGACCCAGCCTGAGTTCCTAGTGGACACACTAACAACAGATCTTGTGGAATACAAATGAAGCATGTCTTGTTAGCAGAAGAACTCTTAGCTGTAGGGTGCTTTTAGGAGAACATTCCTGGTTGTATGGGGTTGCTTCTGTCTAACCAACCAGCAATCCGTGGGCCTATGGTGCAAGGCTCTCTGGAAAAATGTCACATTATCTACCTGTACTGTCTGAATGGGAAATGGAAAATGGTGCAGGAACCAAATGGTTATTTCTACACAAGCAGAGCAACCACAAACCACCCCCTCATAAGCTTCATATGTTAATCTGTTCCAGAAAAATGTCAGATGCAGGAGTCGGGGAGCAGCCCAGGGCTTCAGCGCACGCCCCCTTGCTTTGTGATGAAAACTTCTTGAAACCATTAGAAAACTTGACCCTGGAGAAGACCTGTGATTCAGGTAAGTCTGACTTCACAATCCGTTTTTTTGTTTTATTGTGGTTGGTTTCCAGTTCTTCAACAACATGGAGAAAAGACCTAATCAAAGTGTCAGCTGATTGGTCGTTAGAAATAATCGTGGAATCCGGGCATGCGGCTCACAAGCTGTTCGCAGTAGTGCGCAGCGGCATGTCTTCCCTTTGCAACTGTGTGGCCTGGGGCAGTGTCCCCGCGCTTGTGGGCCGCAGTGAAAGCATTACGTTAACTTCAGGTGTGGAAACGTCGCCGGTGGGACCTCGTGCTCACTCCTCGGGGGCCTGTGAAGGACGACACAACAGCACAAACACACAAACAACAACTGGTACACACGTAAGCAGGTGGTTCTTGTTCTTGTTGGAATACGGTTTAATCCTATTGGATCCAGCCTTCAATTCTCAAAAGACTTTGCAATCAGCTTTTCCAAGCCCGGGTTTAAATGTGTTCTGGAAATTCTGTAATTTTTCTTGGGGAAAATAGACTTTTTCTGAAACATACATTTAATTTCCTTATAAAGTATTTACTTTTACTTTTCAAAGTAATAAATCCTTTTTCTAAATTTTAGGAAATAAAAATTTGTACAAGAACCCAAAACCACCTCTTCTATTATTAACCACTTATAAATACTGTAGGAATTCAGATGTATTTTTATTCTTTATGTAGTTATTGTTTATAAAATATTAGTTTCCTTTCTAAAATATGGACTTATAGACCTTTACTTGTTTTTTTCACTTAAATTTAAATCATTAACATTTCATGTGTTACTAAATATGCTTTGAATGCATGAATGAATTCCAATAATGGCTGAGTAATAGGCTATCAAGTAATAAACCAAAATGCATGTCGAGATTCTGTGACTAGAAATGCTATCCTGATCATCTTTCTAAAAGCAGTTGCCTTACTCTCTGAGTGTTCTCTTAGAGTTTATCGGAAACAGTGTCCCTGAGTCCCTGTGTGGGCCACTGCAGGGGCGGGGAGCACAACGCCCGTCTCCCCACATTCTCACACCATTTAGTGTGGTTCAAAGTGCTTCCCACTGCAGTAGGGGAGAAATTGTAATGCTCCCTCTTTACTTAGAGTCTAAGTGGATTTTCATTCTGGGAGGCCTGTGAAATTTGCTTGGCTATGAATTGTTGAGGCACGTAATTGGGATGATTGTATGCGCTCTCCTTTTATTCGTCTTCCGTGCAGTTCCTAGTACTCGGAAGGAGAAACTCTCTCCCTGTAATCCTCGTGATGAGCAGAGTTCAAGGACAGTCGCTTCCGAATGTCCTGCCCTCTATCAATTATTTTGTTTTAGGGAGACTTCCTCTCTGTTCCATGGGAGAGAACGGATAGCTCCTACTTGGCTGTGTGGAGATTTCAGGGGCTAGTAGAACAGATGTGAACTTCCATTTGCCCTGAAAATAATGGGCTGTTGTCTCATACAAGTCCAATGCTTCTGCCAAATGCTTCTCATGGATCTCTCACTGCTCTGTTGCGGGGCGGGGGTGAGGGGGAAAGATATATATCATACCACTTATGTAGAACCAGCAGGAAGTTCAATTTTTATTTCAAAACACTGGAGAAATTAGAAGATAAAGAGCTTTTCATTTTGCTAAGTGTAGAGGACTTGTTGGTCCTAGAAGTGTATCTTCCCATAAACTACATACGAAGCATTTGCAATGCATTCACAGTGGAAGCCGGAATCTCCTCACCTGAGACCCGCTGATGCGGTATTTCTTGTGGTCGGGTTATTTTTAGTTCCGCTCGCTGAGAGCAAGCATTTTCATATTATTTGCATTTGCATTCCTCTTTTCGTTAAATTAGCATTGTTTCGCAGTCAGCAATACAGCCAACTTAAAGACATCAACCTTAATTTCCTGCAAAGGTTAGACTGTTACTCAGAGTGAAACATTATTGTAAACTACACTTAGCAAAACAGTCTTTTACAAGTCATTTGGGCAAAATGTTAATGACAAATATCTGAGGTCTTATTGTCTTAATTTGTCTGAACCGTCATCATTTAGAAATTTCCATGAGTTTGTTACAGCAATACGGATCTGTGTTAGAGATATGTTACGTTTTGCATGTCTGACAAGGAGTAACTGAATTTTAAACCAGTGTTTAAGGGCCAGGAGATTGAATACTAACAGAGAAAAATGTGTGGGTATTGAGATTTTTCTAAGCCATGCCAGTAAACGAAGACAGCAGGCCATGTTCAACCACTGTTGGGAAGCTCTCCACACGGGGCCGACTCTCTGAGTTGAAAAAGTCATCTTAGGGAAAGAAAATAGCTCTACCCCTTATAAGAGCAGAGCCTGGCTCCAATGTAAAAACACGTGGCTCCAAGAACATGCCTAATAATGTTTATGAGAAACGTGTGAAGACTTTTGACAACTCTCAGCTCAGTTTTCCTACACACATCTGCACATGTTTCCAGACAAGCTCTCACGTGTGGAAACACTTGTGACTCTGTGCGCCCGACACTGTAATCACACTCACACGGTGCCGGTGACGGTTTCCAGTGGGTCCAGGCACCTGACTTCATGTGCACAGTTACGTGTAAATGGAAACGGAGTCGCTGGCAGCTTCCCTCTCTCGATCGTGCGGATCATGTAACAGTTTCAGGGCACATTTACGTGTGCCACGGGCCTGCACGTTACTTACAAAAGCAGATCGTTTGGAGCACGGTTCGGCTTTGGAGGGTGCAAATCGTCGCATACGGAAATCGGGACCTTTGGCGGAAACACAGTGGCTGTGCCCTTATGCAGGCTTCATTCTGATCTCGTCCGTGTTCTGAAACAGGGCGATTCTGTCCGCCAGGTGACATCTGGCGATGGCGGGACGCAGTTTTGGATTCTGTAATGAGGGGACTGCTACGTGCCTCTGGTGGGCAAAGTAGACACTGCTCAAGGTCCCACAGGACATAGAACAGCTTCCTGGAAGAACACTTTTGTAGTATGAATGTTGTAAACCTGACTTCATCCCGAACATGCCCTCCCTGCTGTAGATCAGCTCTGTCTTCCGTGGGTTTGGCCGGCTCACGTGTACCCGCGCACTCCGACTTAGCTCTCCTCCTTCACTGGTAAGGAAGAGCTTCTGCTTTTCCTTCGACTGGCTAGATGCCGCCTGGGATTCCAGCACTGCAGCCTCCTCCCTTCACAAGGCCGCCTCCGACTGTTCTGATGATCATCCTTGGTCTGAAACTCTGTTTCAATGTTTATATCGAAGTAAAGTTGCACCAGAGTTAAACAGTTAATGGAGGCGTTATTCAGGACTATTGCAATAGGAGAGAGAAACTGACCTGAATTCCACTGAAACAAAAAGTGAGCGGTTATTGCCGGGCGAGTGAGTGGAGAAGCACTGGAAGGCGCTGGGGAGGAGAAGCAGTGTGATGGCGGGATTTGGGATGTGCAGAGCACGTGGGGTTATTTCTGAGCTGGCGGGTGCTTTTCTCTGTGATTCTGCCCTCTGTGTTACCTCATCTTCACCACTGAGGTCAGGCCCCTACCCTTCCACAGAGCCCAGGAGATTGGGTGCTCTTCCTTCAATGCCAGGACTTCAAAGGGATGGTTCCAGGTTCCCAAAAAAGACATTTCCTGAGTTTTGCAAAACTTGCTAAAGACCTGGGAGAAGATTGCCATATATTACAGAGGGGCAGAGAGAGAATTCACAATTGTAAGGTTTGTAAGTAGACGCTCTAAGGAAAGGGAGGTTGAAACCCGGCCCAAGTCTGGGCAAGCTGCGGGGGGAACGTAGGCCACCTCAGCCCCTTTTTCTGCAGCCTGTTTGCTCTTGCTGTGTAAGAGTTAGCTACTTCTCCCTGTTACATGATGAGCCCCCCGAAGAGTCTTTTCTTTCTGTTAAGTCTGAGCAGAAGTGCCTGTGCTTTGTGCACAGTATGTACAGTATAGCACACGGAGGTGGAATAAGTACTTGTAAAGTCAGTAATGGTCATGTTTGTCTTGGCATCAGAAATTGAAATAGGCAGAAGTTTCGTGTCAGATGTCAAACTATAATAACCTGAGTCTTTTATTCCAAACTTTATGATGACAAGAAAATAATTAAGTGTAACTGAATGCAAACTATCACTTGCAAACCATATGCATGTTATACCACGTAAGTTAACAGTGATAAATATAACCACTAAATTATAGTCAAGTGTATGGACAAAAGTGTAGGCTTTGGAATGAAACGTAAATAGGGTTGGATCCCAGACTAATCACTTCCTAACTCATCGAAATCTGTCTGAGCTTCAGTTTGTCAACTGCAAATGGGTCTAATACACCTACCTACCCCATAAATGACTTAGAGATGAAGTAGAATTATATAAAGTCTCAACTCTATTTACATCTTCTCCTTGGGTGGTCTGATCTACTCCTTTGTATCAAATACCATTTAAATAATGATACATTTCAAATCTCTAATGCAGCCCTGTCTCCTGAGCTCAGGATTCCCACACCAGCTGCATAATGACTTCTCACTTAGCGTTCCCATAAAACCTCACAGACCTGAAACCTGAAGTAGCACCGTTATCTCTATGTAGCTGCTCCAGGCAAGACTGTGGGAGGTTATCTTTTCTCTTTCTCTCCCAAGGAGACCTGTGTCTAATCAATTCAAATATTTTCAATTTTCCCTCTCAGCCATTTCTCAAATCTATTCATTTCTTTCTAGCTCAACTGTTCTCTCCTACCCACGCTACCATTCATTCTGCTCTTAATGAAAAGGTTTTCATTTTTTTCTGCCCCATTCTGGCCTCTCTGTAACTTGGTTTCCACCAGATCTTTCAAAAGCACATCTGAACTACGTTAGCTACCTGCTTGTTCCCAGAGTTAGGGATATAATAAGCACTCAGTGGCTGGTAGCTAATATTACAATGACCACTATTATTATCACTATGGATAAAATGCTAATATAAATGTGACGTGATAATATATTTATATCTAATATAAATCTGCAAATCTACATACCCTAGGTTTAGTGAAAAATCCTCTCCCAGAGAAAGTTGTGGAAATGTCTTTCTTCTGATTTGTTCTGCAGTTCTCACTTAACTTTCTCTGACGTCTACTGATACCTTTTTGTGTAGTCTATTCTGCTCTTTTTTCCTCACTAGTTTGTGCTGGATGTTACACGTCTGTGTCAGGACTTGTGTTATTCATTACATAAAATCCTTCGGACTTTTCATCGCTAAGATGTTAAGCACTGAGCCTTCACGTGATTAGTCCTCAGCATATTCAGCACCACTTCCTTCCCTCACTTGGAACGTGGAGTGGGTATGATAGATGAGCGTTTCTGTATGAGCAATGTCTGCGATGAATTCTACATATTGCTTCTCTTTCATCAGCATTGGCTTCAGGGTATGGCAGTTTAATAAGGCCAATGAATAGTCCTTGAACCCAACTATATCAGGACTGACCTTGTCAATTGTGACAGAAATAAATTTCTGGAACCTAACTCAGACTAATTGACTTAAAAGTCCCCAGAGGTACAGAGCTGTATATTTAAATCTAGCTAGTTCTGCAGGATAGTGCTGGGTTGGCAACCTTGCAGCCAGCCCTGAGTTACAGCCTTTAGCTCCAGCACCTACTACCGTGTGATATACGTTAAGGTACTTAACTTCCTTTTGACTCAGAAATCCCATCTCCACAATAAGAACTGAACCAATCTCCGAGGGTAAATGTGAGGATTAAATGAACACAGGTAAAATACCTATAATAGCCCTGGCTGGTGTGGCTCAGTTGGTTGGAGTGTTGTCCCATACACCAAAAGGTTAGGGGTTTCCCAGTGAGGGCACAGGGCACATATTTAGGTCATGTGTTCAGTCCCCAATCCGAGTACATTTGGGAGGCAGCCAGTCATTGTTTCTCACACGGATGTTTCTCTCTCTCTCTCTCTCTCTCTCTCTCTCTCTCTCTCTCTCTCTCTCTTCTTCTCTTCTCTTCTCTTCTTTCTCTTCTCTTCTCTTCTCTTCTCTTCTCTTCTCTTCTCTTCTCTTCTCTTCTCTTCTCTTCCTCCTTGTCTTCCTCCTCTGCCTTTTCCTTCTTCTTCTCTCTCTAAAATCTATAAACATATTTTTAAAAAGTAAAGTAAAATACTTAAAGCAGTGTTTGGTCACGGTCAGCCTTCAGACATCTATAAAAGTACTAATAACATGTGTTGTTATTACTACAAAGAAACATTGTATTGTAGATTGCTAAGAGGGGATATCCAGTATGTCATCTCCATTTTAAATTCCAGGAGTTATTTTTTTATTTGTGTAATTTCTGCAAAAGTTACTGACCTCAGCAGATCAAGACCCTTTGCGTTCTTTCCTGACAAAGCAGCCGGTTGCTGTGGGTACCCAGGGAATTATTAGTTGGGTTACTGGCCTTCTTTCAGTTCCTCTTTGGCTTAAAACGTGGGTGAGGTTCAGGGGGCAATTTCACAACTGGAGCAAGGCCAAGGTATCTGACAGTAGTCGTAAGTATATTCAAATTGCAATCAGCAGACTATGGCTCTCTTGGAATCACTTCCTAAGTAAACAAGTCTCACCAGGCTGGCTAAGTTGGAAGTAATTTTTCTCAATTGATATAACTATATAGAAATTTACTAAATGAGCTGGACTCTATCAACTCTTTCTTGAACAGAGATCATGCTTTAAAATGATTTTGTTTCTTCTGTAACTCCTTTAATTTTATTGAATTTATTGGGGTGACATTGATTAATAAGGTTACCTAGGTTTCAGGTGTACTATTCTGTAATATATCACCTATATATTGTGTTGTTCGCTCACCACTCAAAGTCAAGTCCCTTCCATCACTACTTACCCCCTTTCACCCTCTTCTACCTCTCCCACCTTCCTCTCCCACTTGTAATCACCATACTGCTGTCTGTGTTTATGAGTTTTTTGTTTTGTTTTGTTTTATTAAGGGAAAATAAACCTCCTATAGCTTCTAAAGCCATGCAAGGCACGTAGAGAAAATAAATACTTAATTGGTGATTGATTATTTCTCAAGGATTTGAAGTAATTAAGGCAAATCCAGAGAGTACTTAACTCACAGTATTTTAAAGAAGGTAGCCTAAGTCCGTGTGAATAATTTAATTGGTTGTCGCATAGTCACATGAGAAGCTTTTGGACAGAACCAGTTACTGTCCAGTGCAAACTCTATTCTAGCACATATTTTGTTGTCATTATTGGTTGACATGACTTCTGTATTCTTTGAATGCAGAGAGAGTATCTGATTCATATTTATCCTTTTCCTTGGTCTTCCAAGGACTTCTAATGTTTATATTGCGTTAGTGAACTAATTAGTGTAGTTTTCTGAAGGCAGCATCAGTGCAGAGGTAAATATATTTTCTCAGAGACTTTCTGGAGGATGGAAAATTTGCCACCCGCCTCCATAACAAATAGGACAGTGGTATCATACATTAATACTGATCAGCTAGGCCTGCCGGCCACACTAATGGCCGGATGTGCTTTGTTTATAATGACACGTGGTTGCTTTGCGAGGAGATAGGTTACTGGAAGCAGCCATCAGTCCCTCTCCCCTTTCATACGACACAAGCAAATCTAATGGGATCTAGGTGGATCAAATCCCTTTAAGCATAATTTTGATGAGTGCTACACATCATGATAGGGCTATTATTGGGGCATTTCAATACTTGCAGCACGAGTATTACTTGCAATATGCAATTATGCAATTATGCAATACTTGCAGCAATAGTGGAGTGAAGAGGGGTGCCAGGGGAGAGAACCACAAACCCAGAAAACAGATGGTTCTCTGCTGTGTGAGAGTGCATGGTGCTAGGAAAGCAGATAGGGAGTATCGGGGGGTGGGGGGGGGCTCCCTGACTCAGCACTTACGAACACCCTATTCACTCCCCCAATAGTTCAGCTTTTTCCAGTGCAGGCCAGAGAAAGATATTGAAGCTAAATTGAATTGTGTATGCAAAGTTCAACATGCTCTATAGGGAAAAGCACAGATGTTGATAGCAAGACGCAAGGACATGCTAGGCATTGGGTGTGTGGAGAAGTAATTTAAGAAACAGGTTTGAAGAGATGGTGAGCCATGTCCAAGGCCATGTAGACTCCTATTAATTGAAATTAAATCTCAGAACACCTATTATGAGCCAGATATTGTGGTAAAGGCTCTTGTATGCATTTTCTCATTTCCATAGCAATATAACTGTCAGAGGGGAATCCTAAGTGATAGATTGGGGCAAAAAAGTAGCATCATAGCAGAATTGCTCTTTCATATCTGTAATTGGTTCTAGAAAAACTTTCACACAAATAATACTTCTGGGATGAAGGAAAGTCTACTTCTTGTCCAATAAGATGAAGGCATTTTCCTTCTCAACTCTGGTTGAGTGAGAGGTGATGCACCATTTAAAATCACAGCTGGTCCAGAAGAGAGCAGGAGGCATATCGGTTACATAAGTGGCGTTAGTCTCCAGGATTCACTTCTTCATGTGCATTAGTGAAACTGTTAATCCTGGACTATTGCCGGACCAGATAGGTCTAAGGTATGAATTCTGAGATTTCCTTTACGTCCAAGAGTGTAACAACTGATAGAACGTTATTATATCCCTTGGCTCAAAACCAAACCAATAATAGGTGAATTCCTAGGAGGGGAAACTGTAAGTATCCAAACTCTGTGTCTCCTTGTCAACAGCGGATTGGACCAGAGGGGCTGGGACAAGCCTAGCAGGTAGTTTACAGGGGAGGTGAAGGACCAGAGTCGTGGATTCTCGGCAGAGGTGCAGCAGTCGCCTGCCAGCTCCACTGGTTACACTAGTCCGTGTGCAAAGGGAAAGGGAAACAGTGACTCAGATGAGCAAGGAGGATGACGTGCACCTGACATGAAAATTAGGGAGATCGCGCGGCTCTTAGTGCCTAACCTGCCATGCCTCAGTCTCAGTTCACTTGTAGCCTGGACATACTCGGGTTCCACAAGCAACTCTTTAAGAAAACACATCACCCTACCCCCTTTTGAATGTAATTTCTTTCTCCTTCAACCCAAAGACCCAGGCTAAAACAAGCTCATTTATTTAAAAAATGTTCAATCTCTTAGCAGTACATTAACATATCAAATTATCAAGTGTCTGACATGACAAAGCTTCCATAACATTTGGAAATGTCTTACTCTATTTTATGTCTAAAACAGGTATCTTGGTTCAATTGGACTGATCTCTGTAGACCTTTGATAAGAAGTTTTTCCTTACTAAACTTCTTAGTTTTTTTACTGCTAAATCTTTTTTATAAGGAAACTTTGTTGAATCTTCAAAGGACCAACATCGATTCTTATTTTGACTTTGGGGTTGCATTACTTTTGTTACATTTTCTCTGAACTTCAAGTTCAAAAGGTTGCTTGATATTTATGTCATTATAATCGGTGAAGTCCACCTAGAATTTGTGATTGTTTTGAGGCTATTTTGCCCAATTTATATACCAAGCACTCTACTAATTTTCCAAAGCATTTTCATTGAATAATTGAGATATCAGAAACCATGCACCTGGATTTCTTTGTCCCAACACTTGAACAGGTTACTTCCCCCCGACATCCCGTTCTCATGCCAAATGTGTAGTTTTAATCTTTGAATGTAAGGCTAATACAACGCTGGACAACCTGTGCAAGGATTTAGGATAACTGAATTAATATTTAGATTTTCTTGTACAAGCCACTTACCCTTCCTGCTAAGTTGACATGAGTTATATCTTTGTGCATTATAGAACGTTTCTCCCAGTGTTTGAGATGAGAAATGGCCCACGCACTGGTAAGGGAATTTTTCTGAGCCATTAAAAATGTCAGTGTAAGAGATGTCAAAATTGGAATTTCAACGTAGGCACCAAGAAGCAATAATTGCCACAGAAGGCAGCAGGTTAATATTACAAAGGAGATGAAAAAAGATTTGGATCCAAGATTCTCAGGAACCCCTCAGGCAAGAACATAAAAAAGGTATAAGATTTGGAGAGGCAAAAGGTTTTCAAGAGGTACTTTTTCTGTTTTTTTTTTTTTTCCTGTGTGTGTGTCTAAAAGAGTTTTTTGACATACTTTGAATGAAGATTGAAATATTAATTAATTTCTTACAGTGGACACTTCTAACCTCTAAGCTAAGACAGTGTTTTTAAGTCGAGATAAATCTAGAACCATCTGTGGTGCTAGGTTCACCAGGGAACTCACAGAGCATCCCACATGGTATCCAATGGGAGGAAAACAGGCTTCCTCACTGAGTGAAATTTAAAATATAATCATGTTTGTTTACATCCACAGAGTGTAGTGTTTCAACATGTTGGCTCCACCAATTTTTATTTAGACAAGTAGGCTGTTGGAGCATTATCTCTTTCCTTCCACACATCAATTGATCAGAAAAGGTCGTTAGAAATAAAATACAACAAAATTTAAAAAGGACTAGAGCACTGAGAGATGACTTTTCCTGGAAGCCACACTTTTTTTTTTGTTATTGCTGATGGAGCTCGTAAGACATAGCCATTAAATAGCAATAATGATTTGCAGTAATCTGCTGTTCAAAAGACCATGAAACTGGGGTGGGGCAGGGTGTTTGACTGCGCTATAATGGATCCTTGGACCAAAGCAATACCATCACTCACACTGAAGTGACAAAAAAAGAAATTCAGGTTGAGGTTGAGATTTTTTTAAACAGCAAAAGATATAAGAGAAAAGCAGTATTTTAAATTTTAGTTCCATTAATATCTAAGGATAAGATAACTGAGTTAAGCTTGGTGAGACTATAATCTTTTCAAATGATTCCCTTGCAGTGACAAGAACCAAAACCTTACAAGATTTGAACAAGAATCGGTTGGTTGGGGTTTTTACAACAAAACCCGGCAAATGGAGGCAGGTGGACTGCTCCAAGGAGAGCCGAGGGGGAAACTCCACGGGTACCTGAGCAAAATGAGAAGTGGAACAACTGCATTTCTCATACGCGGAAACCGAGAACCAGAAGGGAAGGCCGGGGCTACAGGCAGGCACTGAGAAGTCACGCTGAGAAGCAGGGAGGGTAAGGGAGTTAGTCCTTGCGGTTAAGCCCAGTTAGTCAGCAGAGGGAGAAACAGAAGGAGCAGGCAGCTGCCAGGGCTGGAAAAGAATGTCCTCGTGCTAAGGGACAATTATCGAAACACCATTTTCATTTCGCTGAATATGCCACTCACTCAAAAAGCCATTTTTAACAGCCCATGGTTGATTTTATATAGGTCAGAACTGATGTAACTGAACTGATTGTAGAGAGAGACAGTAAGAGCAGCAACTATTGGTCAAGTTTGCCATCGCGAAAGCACTTCCACGCAGTGTGAAGCCCTAACTGAAAACAGAGACTTGAGAAGCTGTGGGTAAATAGAGAACCACCTTAGTAATAAAATGTAAGTGAGCTTTTGACATCTGCATGCCAATGTATTTTACAATGACAGTCACATAAATTCAGGGCAGTTAACACCGCGAATTCAACTTTGGGGTGTGATGGCCTGAGAACAGGCCTCTCTGATTCATTGAGTCCCTGACTCTCCTCCCTTTCTCTCTGTCCACTTTTCCATCACTGCCCCTCAGGACAGTCAGTCCTTCGAAGTATGGGAGGAGGAGGATGGAGAGGCTGTGAGACCTGAACTATTAGCGTCTGAAGTTGCTGATAGTAATGCTAAGAGCTTACACGTGAAGAAAGCTCGAATAGACTACCTAAAGTTACGTTAGGGTGTTATTTGTGGGTTCTAATTATTCATGCAATTTTTGTCTCTCATTACCACATTATAATTGGGAAGTAGCCATTCGTGGCAAGGCAATAATTAGCAAACATTCTTGTTCTTTACAAACAATAGACACAAAATGCATTCACTAAGGCTCTCGGGTTTAGTTTGTAGAAGTACCCCCTTTCTAATACACCAGCAAATACTTAAATATATAAACAGCCAGCTATTTCTGAAAAGTGGGAAAGAATTTTTTCCATTCCTTTCTTAGACATACGATATTAATGAACGTTACACAGTTAGATTTGCCAAGCCATTTTCCGTTAACCTTCAACTGTAAAATTAATATATTTTGTTACAAAAGATTTAGAAATACTGTAGTCTTACTACTTGAAAATATGTGTTTCCCTTTACAATACCACCCCCTTCGATCTTGATTCCTAGAGATAACCAACCACGGGTAATAATTAAGTATGTAACTTGCCAGAATATTTTCCATGAACATATAAACATTTACTGAAGAGTCACAATTCATTTAATAATATAATGGGGTTTGGGTTTATGGCCTCTGTCAAGTACCTCTCCTCCTTAAATTTCCTTCTTTTACTTATTAACACTGACCTCAGTATCCAGTACCTTTTAAGATTCTAGTATCTATTTGGACAGTTTCCCATTCTCTACCATCTCCACTTCTCTTTTCCCTTTCTTCATTCATGGGGAGAGGGAGGGGCAATACCACTTAAAGTTGGAAGGCGGAAGAAACAGGGGTCTGGTCTTTCACATCCTGGTGCCAGCCCTTGGGATCTAGACCCTCTGGAGTGGGACAGAGCAGAGGACAGGCGGAGACGAGGAATCTTCTTAAGGACATGGGCGCAGCTCCAGTGGTGGGGCGGTCCCCAGGTTTGTGTTGATCTGTTGTCCCTACAGGTGAGGGCCCCACTCGGGGGTGGTGTCTGAGTTTCCAGTGTGTATGACTGCACAAGGTGGATGTGGCTTCACCTGCAGCGCTAGAGGGCATGGGTCTAGCCACCGGAGGGAGAGCTGGCCACGTCCCCTTTGGGTGTGACCAGCTCTCGATCCTCCGTGCAGGGCACGGCCTCCCCGGGCACAAACACCTCTTGCCCCTACTGTAGGCTCCTTTTTGAAACCATTTTATTTTCTGTAAGGTACAGAGATTGGACATGGGAGTCTGTTGCCCTCATCTCAGACATACTATCCCCCCAAAATCTTTTCCAGCTTGGTGGTGGCTACTCTCAAAAGCCTCTGCACTTAGAAACCTCACCAAGATGCAGTTTGCAGCTTCAAAATTCATACCTGCCCCCAAAGTCCAGAACACAGGTCCAACTTTGGCAGCAACTTTGCCACCCTGCTTCACTGCTTTGCCCACAGTAGAGAGAACTCCATTGCAGCAGTCAAGCCAGCAGGCAGTGAGGAGGAAGATCCCACGCCCTTCTTGGTATCCGCCAGCCAATTTCTTCAAGCTGTGCCCTCACTTGACCTGCAGTGAAGTAGGTCTCAAATGCCCTCCCCTGTGAGAGGGAAGGAGAGACCCTCTACCCCAAGCCCTGTCACCACTAACACCCCCTTTCCCATGAAGCCCTGGGCACGGCTGCCCTCCCCTTCTCAGACCCCCTCACACAGCGGGCCTGGCGGGGGTTGGGGTGGTGGGCTTCTGAGTAGACATGTATTCTCAGAGGTGTTTCTCATTCCTCTGAGTCGGCCCAAGGAAGGCATCTTGTTCAGTTTCTTTCCTCTCTGTCTTATTTCAGAGTAGATGTCTTTCACTTTGGTTAAATTTATTCATAGGCATTTTATAGTTGTTGATACAATTTGATGTAAATAGGATTGTTTTCTTAATTTCTCTGTCTGAGCATTTGTTGTTGGAGATGGGGAGACAACAGATTTCTGTATGTTGTTCGGTATCCTGCAAGTTTACCAACATCACTTATTAGTTCTAGTAGTTTTTTGGTGGCGTTTTAAAGTTTTCCATGTAAAGCATTATGTCATCTGCAACTAAGGAGCATTTTACTCCTTCGATTCCAATTTGGATGCCTTTTCCTTCTTTTGTTATCTGATTGCTATGGCTAGGATTTCCAATACTGTGCTTAATGGAAGTGGTGAGAGTGGGCCACTTGTTTTGTTCCCTATTTTAGAGGAAGGCTTTCAGCTTTTCACCACTGCATCTGACAGTAGCTGTGGGTTTGTCAAATGTTGCCTCTATTATGGTGAAACATGAGCCTTCTGTACCCACTTTTTTAGAGTTTTTAATCATAAAAGGATGCTGAATTTTGCCAAATGCATTTTCTGCATCCATTAGGATACTCATGTGTTTTTATCCTTTATTTTGTTAATACGATGAATTGCAGTGATTGACTTATGGGTGTTGAACCGTCCTTGCATCCTCCGGGATGAAGCCCACTTGGTTGTGGTGTATAAATCCTTTAATGTGTGGTTGAATCCAGTTTGCTAATACGTGGTTGTGTTCCTCAAGGATACTCGCCTCTCGTTTTCTTTTTTTCTAATGTCTTTGTCTGGTTTGGCATCAGAGTAATGCTGGCTTCGTAGAATGAGTTTGGAAGTGCTCCTTCCTCTTGAAGTTTTTGAAATAGTTTACAAAAGGTAGGTATTAATTCTTCTTGTGAATGTTTGGTTGAATTTACTTGTGAAGCCATCTGGTGCTGAACTTTTATTTGTTGGCAGGTTTTTTTTTAAATTACTGCTTTAATTTCATTGCTACTAACTGGTCTGTTTAGGTTTTGTATTTCTTCTTGGAAGGTTATATACTTCTAGAAATATATCCCTTTCTTCAAGATTGTCCCATTTGTTGGCAAATCATTAATGATTTTTTGTATTTCTATGGTATTGATTGTAACTAAAATCCTTTGTTTCTGGCATGTATGTTAGATAACTTTTTGGTGTTTGTGGAAGTAGTGTCTAGCTTTAAATTTTGAGTTGTTTTTCTATTTTAATAATTTAAATTTAAATATTTTAACTTTATGGCTTTAACCCATTTTAAGTGTCATTTAATTTTATACTCATCAGATTGCCAGATTCTGGAGGCCCAGAATGGTGTAGTTTGTCTGTACATCCTCAACGACTAATAAAAATTCTCTTTGGTCCATGACCACATCAGACTAATCACTCTCAAATGAGTGAATGAGGGGTCCTCTGTCTCTTCATTTTCTATTTGTCAACTTCTATTATATCCCAGGTCAAGAATCAACATACTCCATATTATTCCTCAAAACTCCCAAGTTCACATTGTTTTAAATAGTGGTTTATAAAATAAATAAGTAATTAAACATGCTTCTAATTGTGTAGAAATGGTTAAATTATAATGCTCAACTCCTCAGAGTATTTCATACACTAATTCAGAAACTTAGTTTTAGAACTGTAATCTCTAGATTTTTCTAAAGTCATCAACCAAATCACTTGAAGCAAGATTTATTTGGAATAAATAACAGGAACAGTTGCTATTTATCCAGAAACGATCTCACTGAGCTGTTGAGAAGAATTTTGAGAAGGCAAATACCTTTATGAGTTAATTTACAAAACATAATAAATTCTGTTGGGAATCACTACTGTGCAAGTTTTGACACATACCTTAATAAATGAGTTATTTTGATACGAATTTAAAACTTAATCCTTAAACTGAAATTATTTTTTCAGTCAATTATAAGCTTACATAGAGTTATTTTGAATGACATATTAAATGTTACTTTTTCAGGCATTTTGGAGGTAGTGAAATGTACTTACGTAAAGTGCTTTATTATAATAGCAGTTGGGTTAAAGCAGTATGAACTCTAAGACATTTTTGAGTCGATGTGATGACTGGAAATATACCAACATACCGCCTTGAAGACAGGCAGGCCTCCGTGTGCTTTATTATTTTGTACAGATTACTTACGCACCTAAAACTGAGGTTTTTAGTATGTAAAATGAGTCTAATGCACATACTGTCTTTCAAGTAGCTGCGAGAGTGAAGTTAAGGATGTAAAAAATTAATATTTACTTAAACTTAGTAAATATTATGATGAGGCTTAGGGTCCAGATCACTCACCGAAACCTCGGGAAAGAAGGAGGAAGTCACAGCATCCCCCACGCACCCTCAGGTGCCCTCACTGACCTGGCAGGAGGGCGCAGGGAGGAGCAGTGGCCCCCCGCCCCCAGTCCTTGTGCCGGTATCGCCCTTCATGTTCTCCAGATGTTAGGGTCCTCAGGACTCTGGCCTCTGATATTTGGAGCTAATCCATCCATTTACTTTCCAGGCTTAGGCATGAATAAAATGCCTCCTTCTATCCCTCCCCAAACCCCTTGGTTGAAAAAGTAGAAATGATTTAAATTTTTCAAAAAGACATTACTGAGGCAATAGAGCACAGAAAAAAAGAGCTAATAAAAAGATTATAAAGTCCTGGCTGGGTGGCTAAGTTGGTTGGAGCATCAGCCTGTGTACCAAAAGGCTGTGGGTTTGATTCCTAGTCAGGGCACATACCTAGACTGCGGGCTTAATCCCTGGTCAGGGCGCGAACAGGAGGCAACAGTTGATCAATGTTTCTCTCTCACATCAACATTTATTTCCCTCTCTCTCTCCCTTCCTCTTTCTTTAAAAATATAAAGATAAAAAAATACCCTCAGGTGAGGATTCAAAAAAGATTATAAAATAAAACATTAACTTTCATTGCTTTATAAATTCTAGTGAGAAAAAGGTGAACGTTACTCACAAATCTGAGTTCCATTCATTCCCTTTCTCTAATCTGTCTCTTGGTCTTTGCCAAGAAACTACTTTGTCATGTGAATAATCATGCCTGTTCATCTCTTCCTCGCCCTGCGTGGGCCCCGGAGCAAGCCAGCCTGTGAGTTCCCTAGGCTGCTGTTTGCAAGGTGTCATGGGCTGTAGTAGGTCACTCTTCCTCTCATGTTCAGAGCCTTCATTAAGTGCCTTAGAAGTTCCAGAACAGACCCTTTCCCACATGAGTGTGGAAATTAGTGCATGGATGATGTGTGAGTGACCAGATATGAAACCACCACTAGTGAATGCTGTTCAGAAGGAACAATGGTTTATACTGCAAAGGTGCAAGTTTCCTGCTCTGTCATCTTACTCTTCCTGCTGTTCACAACGCCATTTCTAAATCTGTATCAGAGTCTGGGCCTTCATAAAGGATCATTCATAATGTACATTGAGAGTTTTTATAGGACAACACATCCTCTCCCCCCCTCCAATTTCAACAAAATAATGGAGTCGCCATTACTCTGCTATCACCTAATGAGTGTATGAGAAGAGTGCCCCGATAATAAATGTAAAAATTGGGTTTTATTAATATGTCATCCCAGGTAAAATCTCCTCCTGGGGAAAAAATTGGTACTCTCAAAGCAGACCTAGAGATATAAAATTAATAACTTCCATAAATATAGTTAAGATAGTGAATCAGAAGTAATATATTTTCCTAGCCATACCTCAAGAAATGATTAGTAGAATGAATATCATCTAATTTATTGTGGATGATAATAGGGGATACATTTTAAAAGTATTTTTAAATGAAATGTTGGTAGTAATTTGAAGGAGGTAAAGTTATTATGTAATGAAAGCAAAATGTTTCCTTTAATATAAAATTACTTTGAAAATCTTCTACGCCAGAGTGCTTATGAATTTACACACTATGCTTTATTATTGTCGTCACCTCTATTCTTCATTTCAACCTCCTTTAAAAACTAAGGCCAGGTTTCCCTTTGCCTTGTGACAAAACTCTTCTCCCCTAAAATAGTCCTCTACCGTGCAGGGTGATAGAGGTGGGTAGCAGCTTCTAAAGCCTCTTGTCCTGGAGCTCTCTGTTCACCTGCGCGACTCCGCACCCACCGTTTCCCTGAGCATGAGGATGTAAAGTGTCTGTTCTGAGCCTGTTTCAGTTTCCGCGTGTCCGGTCGGAGACACAGCGGACCTCCGGCCTGCGCGGTGATTATGTAGGACAGTCGCGCCCTGCCGCAGGACGGTGGTCGTGATGCTGCCATCATTCTCGCGGCGGGTTGTGAGGAGAAGGCGCAGCTGCTGCAGAGAAGAAAATGAGAACAAAAGTTCCTATACACATCTCTAGTGGGAGGAAGATGAAGGATGTTTCCCCTTACCCAAGGGAGACTGCTTCAGATTATGGGTGGACAGTAGCCCCAGTTCAAGAGGAGGTTACTGAGAAACTCCAGTATTTACTGAGGAGGTGGTTTTTAAAAGTGGCACAAATTATTTTTCTAAATTATATTAAAACAGCAATAAGTCATTTTAATTTTAGTGTGGCAATCAATATGAATTTATATATGACACTGTATTAATTTTTGACATTTTAACAATATTAATGATCCTAATTTACTCTAATAGGGAAATAGCTATATAAATCTAATAAATTATATACCCTTCTAAAAATAATTGGTCTTGATTTAATGAATTCATTTATCCTTATTATTTGAAAACACCAGCAGTACCTACAGTAAATACCACACACTCAACATTTTCTTTTAAAAATACCTGCTCCATTTATTCAGTTATATTTTAAAGCTTATAACAGCACCGAGCAAGAACCAATGATTGTTTTATTCTGCACCTAAATTCAGGATGCCGGTAAACATGGACAGTCTATTGTCCCTTAATGAAACTGTTTCCGAAAGGCACTGAGAGGGGCAGCTGCCCTGCTCAGGTCAGATCCCTTCTGTCAGAAGTTGCTTCTTATCTGACTTACTCGCTGTTACAAAGTGTCACCCACTAGCTCAGCAAGAAGCCTCACGCGTCAGGGAGATGGTTGGGGTCTGTCTGTCTGTCTGTTTATCTATCATCTGTCTATCTGATGCTTTATTTATTTGGATATTCTATCCTCAGACACAATTGATTATATAGGTGGCATAGAAACTACATAGAAAATAAATTTCCCTCTAAGTTTTAAAGACATTTCCCCCGTGGCCTTTTATAGTTCAATATCACTGTCAGGAAATTGATTACGTTCTGATCTTTATTCCTATGTTGCTGTCTGATCTTGTGTCCACTGGCGGGTTGCTGGGCGTGTGATGTGGCTCCGTGTATTTATGTCCTTTTCTGACTCTCTGGGGACTTTAAAACCCTCCGTTGACCTTCAGTGTCCGTAAATGTCACAGTGGCGCTCTGCCATGCCAGTCTGTCTTGGTACGTTATTAATTAAGTTGGGAGATAAAGGCAGCCTTTCAGTGGTGGTGCTGGTACCTGTCACAGGTGGGATTATCTGGCACTTCTCCTTCATTTCTTAAAGAAGCTTTAATCTCAGTATGGTTTCAGATTTACTGAACAATTACTCAAACGGTAGAGGGGTTTCCCCTATGTCACCCCCCAGGGTCCCCTGCTATTCACATCTTACGTTAGTACGGTGCATTTGTCATGATTAATGAACCAATATTAATACGTCTTGGCTAGCCGGAGTCCACACTGTGTGAAGATCTGCCTTATTTGGCCCCATGCCCATTTTCTGTGCTAAGATCCATCTGGGATGCAACCTAAAGTTTAGTTTTCTTGTCTCCTTAGGCTTCTCTCGGTGTAAAAGTTCCTCAGACTTGCCTTTTTTTCAGTGATCTTGACAGTTTGGAGTATTATGGTCAAGTACTTTGAGGGATGCCCCTCAGTCGGGCTTTTTCGGGTGCTTTCCGATGCCTAGACTGGGGCATCGGGTTTTGGAGGTAGACCACGGTGGCGATGCGTCACTTTCATCCTCACATCATACTGAAGGCACAATCTGTCAGCACGGCATCACTGTCGATGTTCATCTTGATCACTCGACCGAGGTGCGGTTTGTGGCTGTGACCTGCTCTCTGGAGGAAGGTCAGTAGGGGTAGACCACACCTAACGAGTGGGGAGCCAGGCTCCACCTGGGTGAGGGAAGAGTATCCGTACAGACTTTTGGAGGTGTCCTGCGTGAGCAGTCGCTCTCTCCTGCCGATACATTGACTCAGCTTCCTTGAGTCCGCACGGACTCATGGACGTTTATTTTACACTTGAGATTTCAGTCTAATAAAGCCTTCTGTGCTGGTTGCTCCAGCTGCACCACTGTGGCAACAGGGAGCTCTGCCATCTGAGTGTCCCTGTGATGTGCCCCGTGGCTGTGAGGTTTATCCATCTCTTCCTTCCTTCCTGGTGCTGCCAGAGGCTTCAGGCTGATCTGATCAATTCCTTGCCCCAGGCCCGGGCTCAGCTGCTTTTTCAAATTTCTTTTCCTGGAGAATGGGATTAGAGGCCAAGATATGAGCTCTGTTTTGTTCTTGCTGGTATGCCATTGTTTCTATGGCAGGGGAAGGAATAACAAGCCCTTATCCTCATAAATATTTACATTTGTATTTAAAATATCCACATATGTAACCATGTGTATCTATAGGAAATTAAGCAGGAGTTCATCCTGATGTTTCCAGTGCTGATCCCTTTCAGATGGATGAGTCTAACTTGCTGCCTTTGTTTATCTGTAACCAGTTTAGCAATTGGGAGTCTGGCCCTGGACAGCCACCACTGAATTCGCCATTCAGTTCAGGGCGCACAGGCACTGTGCTTTCAGAACTGTTAGCCCTCACCTCTGTGGCCTGACTTCTTAAAAATTTGTAGTAATTTTACTTTTTGCCATTTTTCTTCCCTTTTTCAAAATTTCAGTTAGCCAGCATGGATTCATCCTCCCTACCTAATTTTGTCTATTTTCTTCTATTATTTTCTACTTTCTGTTAGAGTTCTCAATGTTTAATTTTCACCAATGTTATTGTTTTCTATTTTTTTCTCTTTATTATACCCTCTTTTTGATTATGAGTATGTAATTTATTTTCATACAATGTAGTTTACAATGTAAACTATGGGTTATCGAATCTACCTGTTTGCTCTCTGTCCTACCTCTGTTTTTTATTTCCTTCTGGGTTCTGATTTCATTTCCATTTGTCCCTTGTTTTTATTTTATGTCTGGTTACCTTCCATATCTGTTCAAAATTATGAGTAAAGCTTTAACAGTTTGATTGAATCTTAGGCGGGTGGTGCTTCAGTGTGATCAGTGTGTGGAATTTCTGTGTGCCCCATGCAGAAGCATCCAGGGGTACCCACCTAGGACTGGGACAGTGCCGGGGGCACAGGAGGGGGGTTAGAGCAGGTACGTTAGGGCCGCTTGGTGCCTCTCTGCACGGGAACGGGGAAGTTGCTGGAAACGTCTTCATGTAGAAAACAGACGCTCATTGCAAAGGGGGTCATGTGGAAAACAGCCCCTTTGTAAAGTCCTGTGCCTCACTTTTCCCTCCACTCGCCTCGTGGCCTGGCATTCAGAGTTTTCTTGTTTGGTTATTCTGGAAAATCTAGCCCTTTCTTATTTCAGTAGTTGAAACTGTGTTTAAAATTCTGGGGGTTTTTGTGCTGTTTTTTCCGGGCCTCTTACCATTTTGGACAAATCCTTCCCCCCTCCCCCCCTTTTCTAACTATAATTTTAGTAAATGTTTATTGGGTGAGGAGAGAAACATATGGTGTCAGTGTATTTACATGTAAACACATATTGGGTGTTAGCCACACCCAACACTTGGTTCTTTTATTCATAAATATTTCTGGTAGTGGTTCACATTATTTTTTCTTGTTGGAGTACATAGACATAATGGTAACCACACTAGGCAAATTATTTATAATATCAGGGAAGATTATGGGATGCTTAACAACTATAATAGGAACTTGAAAAGCTGTAGTTTTTGTAGGACAGGAAATTAAATATGCCACAATAAAGGACCCTTGACTTGACTGATATTTCACATGCACATATATGTATTTTTAATACATTTTGTTTACATGGCTTTTGCTTTACCACTTCTTAAAAAAATTCGTGAAGTTGGATTGTATTCTTAATCTAATCAGACAGTCTTTGAATTTTAATATGGAAATTTAATCCATTTATAATGGTTGTCATAACCACTCATTTGGTTGTCCATCACGTAGTTTACGTTTTCTGTTTTTACCCTTTTTACTAACATGAAGTGTATTTCATAGGCCTTTTTGAGAAACGTTAAAGGCATAAATAACATCTCTGTCTTCATGTACTTTTACAAGTAATTGACTTTACATTCAGAATAGATTATGTAACTACCAGGAACGGAAGCAGGCTTCATTTCCCCACCCCAGTTTTCTTATCTTATTTGTGTACTTCAGAATTTCCGACCGTCCTGAGCCATCTCATCTTCAGTGTTACATGTTTCGATTTTAGACATTATTTTGATACATATATTTTAAAGTTTATAAGTTATTTGGGAATCTTTTAAATATATTATGGACATTAAAATTGTCTTTTTATTCTGTAAAATTACATTTGTTGAATTAATTTTATTTATGCTTTTATCAATTTCTGTTTTTTTTAGTAAGAGCTTCTGAAAGAATAAGCTTGTGTATGCTCCTTTATATTTGTAAAATTTTTATGTCTGGATACTTAATAATTTTATGATAATCTATCCTTAAGTAATGAATTAAATCACCTTTCTTTAAACCTTTCTTATTTTAATTTCTTCTCTCTCCATCACATTTCTTATACGCCCCCATGTTTGTCATCCATTTTTCCTTTAACTTTATAACACCAAGGAGATGTGTTTCTAGAATTTGTTCCTCTTTCCAACAGTCAGTCTTTGTCGCAAACAGGCTTTGCCGTGCAGCTTGACAGGCCTCTTGTGTCTGCTGCACCGCGGGGCACGCGGTGGTCCTCCGTGAGTGCCGTTGAGGAGGAATCCCTGGTTGGGGGGCTGTGGTCAAGACACACAGATGACTCTCCCCAGTTCTGTCTTCTCAGGGGTCGAGTGGCTGTTCGTGTCCTGTTCTCAGGCTTCGGTGTCAGTGTTTAGTGACATAAAAACCTCTGAAAAAACCTAAAATGTCAAGTGACCAATCCATCTGATGTGGCTTCTTTTTGTTCCCCAGCTTTATTGAGATAAATTATAATTGACATATAACACTGTATAAGTTTAAGATGTACAACATAATGATTTCATACATCTATTTCATATATGTAAAATATATACAACATATATAATGATATAGGTGATCATCACAATAGGTTTAGTTAACATCCACTGCCTCACATAATTATAATTCCCCTGGATGGACTGCTTTCTCTGACTGATAGTCTGATTAATTACGAATAATTTATTTCAGATTAACTTAAAGATCTTCTTTTCATCAACCTCCAAATACTCACAAATGCTATAAAAACTAGGGCAGAAACAAAAGTTACCAACTCTTCCCATCATTAACAAATGGCATTAACAATTACTATATTCGAGAATTTTAATAAATATACTTATTAAGCACCTTGGGACTTTATCAACAATAATATTTATGAAAAGATTTTGGAACTTGACCTGTTTATAAATATAGGCATTCCCAAGGTCTGTAGATTTTATCATGCACTAAAGATGAAACAAATGTAGAATACTTAAAGTCCACTGTTTGCAATATTTTTCCTCTGTTTTTTCAACTATATTTCATTTTCAGTGGCCAAATGTGCCAACAACTGTCCCATTCCAACTCAAGTTATACTGTATTATTGAGAATTATGTCAGAAACAGCTGTAGAGCAGAGACCTTAATGATAGAATTGAGATGGAGAGAAATTGCTCGAATCATCTCTGGAAGATTCTTCCTTGCCTTACGGGTGTGGCTTCCCTCTCTCAAACCGTGAATATTCTAGGTTTCTAACGTAGGAAAGCTCACTAAGTATAGGGGAACATTTCTTTAGTTTTCTGACTGCTATAGACTCTAAATTCTATAGACTCTAATTTGCTCACTTATTAGTGGGAACTGTTCTTGATGTTAGCAGATTGTTCATTAATATTTAAATTTATCTGCTATGATTTCACATTTTTTCCTGTTTCTTTTTGGTTGATTCGATGAGAAGTGGGAGGATGTCAAATCAGACAACACTGGCTAGTTACTACCTTTACTATGAAATTTGAAGAAAACTTTTCCAATAGCAACACAGGGTTCTAACACATTGAAAGCTGCAAAATAATTTACACACACACAAGAGTTGTAACAATTTGGCAGATGTTAGATAAATTAGAACGAGTAGGACAATGGCTACCTAAGAAAAGGGGATTTATTTTCTTCCATGTCCCTTTTATCTTCCTCACGTAACCTGCTCAACTCTTAAAGACTAGAACTTTCCTTTTTTCTCTAGCAATTTTCTACATAGAAATGTTTTAGCTGCCTTGAATATGGCTCTCACTGCTTTTTTTGTTGCAAAAAAGTTGCCAGCCCTCCATGTGCCAACGAATACATATTTAGTCCCTTCATGAAACACATACTTGCTCATCATGCCGTCCTTGCCACACCTGAGCACATACATGCCTCCTCACCCCTACTCTCTCTGAACGCTGGAGAAATCTGGAGGAGTTAGAAAAGACCAAGATACCCTGGGATTATAGCCACTTGTTTTTCTAATGAAAGCCAAGAGCATATAGGCCACGGGTGGGCACAGACTCTTGATCAAGAGAATAGATCCTTATTTTGTAAATAATCACTTGACAATACGTTAGTTTGAAGAGGTGATCCCTTCTTTTTTTTGCCAAAGTCTACACCATCTATTCTACATTCTAATTACCAGTAAAAGAAGGACCTAATTCACAATTGCATCATAAAAATATTAGATGTGATTTCAATGCATTTGTGCGTTTTTTATTTAAGGAAGCTTTCACAATACATGTTACACATTTTTCAATACTTCGACACAGATCATAAGAAGATACTTAAATAGGTATATAGCAAGCAAATGGGCAAAGTTCCAAAGGGACAATGCCTGCAAGTGTATGGGCTGTAAAAACCTGTGTTGTTAACCATTAGATTAATGACTGAGTAAAGGGAAATTATTATAGAATCAACGGATATCTTAAAACAGCATTTAATTTTTTTTTTAATTCGAATTACCTAAGAAACTGTATCAGTAAATTTAGAAAATAATATATTTCAAAATGAACCAATCGATACATATTAGGAGGTGCATGGGATTCGATGAAGTCACGAGAGGGAAGGTCTCAGGAACAGGATTAGTGTCCCTGTTAGAGGCAGGAGAGAGGCTCCTTCCTCTCTCTGATCCCCGTGTGAGGACCCAGGGAGAAGTGGGCAGTTTGCAACCCGGAAGAGAGCTCAGCGGAGATCCAGCATGCTGGCACCCTGATCTCCAATTGTGGGCTCCAGAACTGACTGAGACAGTGAGCTGGCAGCTTCAGGGCACCATGAGGTTGTAACCTCGAGTCACCTTGAGGCTCCAGGAGAAAAACAGCCAGGAAGCAGAGAGATTGCTGGTGCCAGTTGAACTGGTGGGCCAAGCTATGTGGAGAACCAAATTTCACTAAGACGTGTCAATGATCCAATCCAGTAATTTTATTACCTATGCAGGTTTATTTTAGTCCATTAGCTTGCAAATGAATTTATGCTTGTTAATCCTAGATTAAGTAAGAGCTAATCAACTCAGAAACAAAGTACTTAAGCCTTGTACACAAATCATTCATATAAACATTAGGTGTATGATCATGAGTTTAGGAGTGTCAAAAGATATGTTTATATTAATTTCCTGCTCTTCATTATTGCATGATGTATGTGAGGATTATAATATTACTGGGAATCATCATGTGATTATATTTTTGGTAACATCTGGTAGGCTCTGAATACAGGGCTTTCTATACATTATTCAATTTAATATCTTGCATACAATGCTCTCATTTTTATTTTTTAAACTTTGTTTTTCTTTTTACTTAATCTATTTGAAAATATTTCAATGTAAATATAACAACGATGTAAAAAAATACTGAATACCCTTAGCCACCATTTAGCTTTATGCCGTATGCGTTTCAAGTATTTTCGAACACAAGCATCAACATCACAGATAAAGTTGCCTGCTGCAGTCTCACCACTGTTGCTGTTCACCCAGCAGGGACCATTCCCGTCGGCGCCTGTCCTGCCATGCATGGTTTTATGCTTCCTCGCACCTTTCTGTGGAGTAACTTTCCCGTGGCTGGGTGTTTAGATTTTTAAATGCTATAAAATTGCATGATACTGTGTCAAGCCTTTTACAACTTAGCTTTTCTTTTTTTACTGTCCGTTATAATTTGGAGACTCGTCCACATCTTAGCTGATTCCTTCAAAACAGCGATGAAGCTCCCTACTTATGCCTGTGCCACCGTTATCTTCAACTGTTTTGTTATCTCAACTTTACCTGTGTGCCGAAAACATTGAAAACAGTACACAAGGCAGTACAATTATAAGCTGAACTCATCGAATAACTATATGCAGAAATCCTCAAGAAAATATTAGGAGACCATGCATCCCAGTGGAGTAATGGGATAAAATATTGTGACAAAGTTGGGTTGATTCTACGAATAGAAGGTTGTCTCATTTTCAAAAACCAAAGGAGTTCACATTTTAGCAAAATAAAGAAGAAAAACAATCAGGTCATATTAATAGATGAATAAAAAGCATTATATAAATTTTGTTATTCATCTGGGAAAAATAAAACTCTGCCTTTGGTCCTGAAATATGCCCATAATACCGATGCTTTAGAACATATTGCTTTCTGCCGCCAAGGCATGCAAAATGCAGAAATAAATTTTACAAGGATTTTCATGCAAGAAATGAAGTCACTTTTGGAGGACATTATTATGATAATACATTTTTCAAAGAAAATAAAAATCAATGTATAGGATTAAAATGATTTAAAAAGTTGCCAGGCACCAGATCAATGTACACAACTCACCTACATTTCTATCTACAATCAACAAACATATTAAAGTAAATATGTGTACTATCTAAAATGACTTCACCGAAATCAAATATATATGAACATAGCTAATAATACCATGATCTATCACTAAAGTAAAAGTAAAAAGACAAAGTAAATGCAAGGAGATTCTTTGTACATGAATGGGAAGATAATATCATAAAGATGTTGGTCTTTATAAATTGATTCATAGATTCAATGATATAATCCCAATAAAAATCTCTATAGGTTTTAAGGGAAGTCATGTGTGTATTCTTAGAAGCTCGTTCTAAAATACGCACAGAAGCTCAGAGGGCCAATATGGCAAAGACATTCTTGAAGAAGAAATAGGGCCCTGGTGTAAGCTGGACAGGTTTGCATAGCAGAACAGAGAGCTGACACCGCTCTACACACATACGAACACTGATTTGTGACTACGGGTCACTGCGGACAGGAGGCCAAGAGCGCAGTGGTCCATACGGAGTGCTGGACAGCAGGGTATCTATGGAAAAAAGAAAAAGCTTGATTTTTACTAGATACCAAACGTAAAATCAGGTCAGATGGGAGGAGGAGGAAGTTGATATAAGTGCAGATGACAAAACTATTAAGATTCTATAAAATAATATTGGAGATTGTTTTCATGAACTCCGTGAAAGAGGAGACTTTGGAAGTCTCTATATGGAAAAACTTCTTAAATAGAATCCAGAAAACTCTTTCCAGAAAGGTAAAGGTGGATAAGAGGGACTATATTGAAATATGGAAGTTATTTTCTTTAATGGAATCTATAAAGGAATGGAAAGATAAGCCAAGAAATTGAAATATATAGTTACCACACATCTATCCCTAATATATAAACTACCACTGTACCTTTCCATTAAGGAAAAAAACAAAACAAATGAACAATGGGTTAGAAACATAATGGGTATTTTACAAAGGAGGATATCCAGGTAGTCCCTAAGCATATGAAAATATGCTCAACTTTATTAGTAAGAAGGCAAATGAGTTAAAACTATAATGAGACATTTCTACAACACTCAGCAGAATGGATGAAATGAAGACGCCTGATGAACGTCAGCTGTGGGTGAGGATGGAGCGCAGGGAGAGCTCACATAAACTACTCGTACATGAGGAAATGAGCACTTTTTACTATAGTTCAAGCTGTATGTGTTCTAAGAGCCAAAACCACACACCTAGTTATTTAGCCAACAGCAAACCACGCACATATACACCAAGAGAGGTGTCGATGAATTTTCCATAGCAGTGATCTGTATAATGAGCCTCTGTTGAATTGCCCAACAATAATACAATGGAATCATGTGATTTGGAAATAATATTCAGCAGCGAACATGACCAAGTGCTGCTACATGCAACAACATATTTAAATCTCCTAACACCAACATTTATAGTAGCTCCTTTATAGTAGCTCCTATAGACCCCTCTCCCCCCTATCCCCTCCCCACTCCCCTGTGGCTATTGTTACAATGTTCTTAATTTCAATGTCTCTGGTTGTATTTTGTTTGCTTTTTTCTTTTGTTGATTGTGTTCCAGTTAAAGGTGAGATCAGGTGGTATTTGTCCCTCACCGCCTGGCTTATTTCACTGAGCATAAAGATCAAGCCTTGCTTCTTACCAAAACATCCACGTGGCATCATGTGGCTGGGAACGGAATTGGTACTTTGGTGAAGAGTTCTCACGATTGAATGCAATTTAATCTTTTCAGTCTCTGGTTTTTAGCACAGACACACACATGTGATTGAAGTGATGGCCTAACATTCCTCCCATTTACAGCTTGTTAATGACCTCTGAGCAGCAGCCTTGGGCAGTCTTTCACGTTTGCTCAGTGATTAAGAGAGGAAACTGTAAGTGACCAGCAGGAAGTAAATTGCCCTTCCTTGAAAATGAAAATGTGTTACCTTCACTTGACTAATGAAATTACTTTTGGCACTAAGCCACAAAATAGCTACGATTCCTACTGGGAAGCTGAAGCAAATAAATATGTGTAGATTATGTACTTTGATGCTTCTGGACCATCTTAATTGTTTCTAAATAATTATATCTCAAAAGCCTATTAAGTCCTTTGTTATTGGCAACCAATAAATAATTTGTAAAAACATAGGCACTATAGTAAAACAGTACATAACATTTTGAATTCCTTTTGTTAAGCAAATTTTAAAATAATAAAAGCTAACTTTATTCAGGAAAATATGCCTCAGTTCGTTGGCATCTCTTCTTAAGGCAAAATATTGACATGAAATCCTGTGTTTTCAAATGCACATGTTGCAATATGCTAGTATTTGTGAACCTTCCCGCCTGCCTGTCTACTTTGGGCTTAATGATTTTTCCAACTGGAAAAATGTGTCCCTTCCTCACATTTTTCTGTCTTCCTTATTCATGGGCTGGTCTAACTTAAGACTGTCTCTTCCCAGATTCCTCCCCCTTTCTTCTCAGTCTGAATGAAGAAACCCATCCTTTGCACAGAGCCTTAGGGTCAGCCAACTCTTGAGTTATCCGAGTGTGTTTCTACGGCACCAGATTGTGAAATCATTTAAGGACAGGGACAGGTCTCATCCACCCTTTATGTCTGGAGGACACCAACTGGGACCTTAGAAGCTTGGGGAGCATTTATCGAACTGAATTTAAGGTATAAGATGGATTACAAATTTCATGTTTTCTCCTCTTAAGATGGAGTCATTTTCAGGTCACGAGGGAATGCATTCCTGCTGAGAGGCAAAGTCAGCTACACGGGTGCTCAGGGGTCCATGCCTACAGCTCTGTTCTTGGGCCACGTGAAGTCCAAGCTCGTGCTTTGAGGAGCTGCGTTATACATGATTCAACCCAGGTTACGGCTCCTCAGACGCCTCTGCCTTTTCAATAGTTAGCCGTTATCAAGCACTCGGTGCCAGGCTGACTGATAAGCACTTGAGCCGATTCGTCTCTTCTCAGTCATCCCAGGGACCTGAGGATGGACTCTTTCATATCTGTTTTATACATGGGGAAACGGGAACTCTGAGCCTCTCATAACTGGCACAGAAGAGCCGGCCGGTCCAGGGCAGGATAAAACAGCGGGTGAGGTTATGACCTAGAGTTTGACATCCTGAGATAGAAACCCATTCCCCAACCAAGGCCCCGGGTAATGCAATTCAACGCCAGGGCTTTAAAATATTCTGATAAGCCCCTCTTGCTAACCGCATATTGTAAAACCTCCACAAGTGACGTTTGCCCCGACATCCAGATTTCTGAATTGTGTTCACCTTGGCAATACCACTGGTATCAAGAGGTTTTATTGAAAGACAAATCTGCTTGTCTGAAATAGGTAAAGGTAAAGCACAAAGTGCCGAGAGACATTGATAGTTCAAGAAGATACAGAATCACATATGTAATCTTGATTAAGTATCACAGTGTAATGTAGTGAGTTCAGAGTGAGCAGTAGCTTCGGTTGGCCCTGTCATAAACTTTGGAACAAGTTACTTGACTGACAGTGCTGAAGCTATGATATTTTAGGTCGTATTTAGAGGATTAATGCATTAATATTTAAAATGTCTTTAAAGAACCTTCACGTTCAGGACCTATATGAAGTTATTATATAACAGGATGGTCCTCCTATCAAAAGCAGCTTCTGTGATGGCAAAAATGAACATGTTTTTACTTAGGAGTGGAGGAGCTTCTTTAAAAATAAAAAACATCAGTTCAAAAAGAGCTGGCATAGTCTTTGCTGTCCGATGTCTTACATCTTCGAGTTTCTTCAGACGGGTGGGTGAGCGACGTGGTGCCCACCCAGTGACATTTACTGAAGCCCAGGTCGGCGTCAGTTAATAACTAGGCTTACCTGGCGCACCTGTAGCTGCTCTTCAGGAAAGTGATTGCGTTTTCAAACTAGCTTCCCTTCGAAGCACTGAGTGTACGTAATGCTCAATATATATAGTAAGGTCTCAGAAAATGTTCTAGAATGATCCTTAAGATAAGGAATGGGCTACGGGCAGTGTAATCACTGTGGCACGTAACTAGGATAGATAGAGATCTAATGAAAAGTGGGAGAAACCAACCCCTCTGGTGGTCGCAAAGTCAGCTGATAAAGCAAGTGGCGGGGGCTGTGGGTGAGTACCACGGTCGCCTCTGCACTTAGCTTGTTGTGTTCTGAGGTCCGATGGCCCCATGCTTGAGTGGCTGTAATCCTACCTGTTTCTTGTAGGCTCCATAGTCCAGGATTAGGCTCCTCATGAGCAAACTTCAAAGCACAATACCGTATTTATGAACTACTCTTTCAGCAGCTTGGTTTATTTAGAGCAATTCAGAAGCCACTTCAAAACAATAGAACCTAGAAGGATCCTACACCCTCAGAAATTGTTCAGGGAGAACAATTCTCGTTCTGGTCTATCCAAACCAGAACATACAATTACTGCTTAAATTAGACACACCTACCAGCACGGCTCCCCAATAGTGCAAGATTGGCACTGCCAGGCAGTTGTGTTCTGTTTGAAAGCAAAAGTAAACTTGCTCAAATTTGTAAAGAATCAGAGGCTGCCTGCCTATCTCTGGCCATACCCTCGTCCATTTATCAACATGTACATGATGCAGTGAGCCAAGTTCCGTTGCTCAGAGTATCTGGACATTCTATACTCTCCCATGGTACAAAAACTTTTTACTTGTATCTCTCGTAAAGTGCCCTTCACTGTACAATATACACTTTTCTACAACTCAAGAAAGACTATAATCTGGCCAGGTGGCTCAGTTGGTGGGAGCATCAGCCCATGCATCAAAAGGTTGTGGGTTCGATTCCAGGTCAGGGCACATACCTGGGCTACAGGTTTGGTCCCCAGCTGGGTTGTGTATGGGAGACAATCTATGGATGTTTCTCTCTCACACTGATGTCTCTCTCTGTCTCTGTCTCTCTCTTTATCTCTCCTTTCCTGTCTCTCAAAAACCAATAAATATATCCTCAGCAAGGGCTTAAAGAAAAAAAAAAGACTATAAAATTGAAATGGCATCACACCAGGAGCCTGTCCTAAAATATAGTGAAGATACAGAACAAGATTTTAAAAGGTGACAAATCAAGGCAGACAAAATAAAACCCAAGTGCTAGAAAAGGAATGGAGCTTCCTCTGAATATAAGACAGATAAAAATTAGGTTTTGGGGGAGTGCCTGGGGGAGGGATGTGATACACTCCTGTTACAGGCACACCTGCTTCACTTTATGGAGTGGAGTTAATGCTGCCCAGCCAAAGGCAGGACGAGAAGAGAGACTCTGTGTAACGAGCCCCCGCCCAGCAGCGATGCCACTGGACTCTTGATGAGGAAACCCAGAGCTGAGCAGCGCATCGCCTGCCCTCTGTTTCTACCTTTCGTGTGCATTGTGTACTGGGGAGAATTCAGTCCTCTGCTCCTTCACTCTCCCTTTCTCAACCCTGACCTCTCTCCTGTGAGGACGGAGATCTCCGATCCCTGCTGTGAACAAGTTAAAAACCTGTCAGGAAAGGGGAGAGGAGGAGCCCACGCCGGGATTGGAGTTACCGCCCGTTGGAAAATGGGAGTTTTCAGGGATGGGTGTAGAAAGAACTGTGGAAGACAACATGAAAAGCTTCAAGTGGGGGGCGGTGACAAGAGTTCATCCAAAAAAGAATGACAAAAAAAAGTAGAGCTGCCAGTAAAATGTTTTTGAGATTTTCTTCCTTAAAAGATAATTATGGTTATATTTAAATTACAAAACTAATTCATGTTTATTGTAGGAAAGGCCAAAAGTTCATAAATTACAGATAAAAATATGTTCAAAGTTATCTTTACTATTCCACCCATAGAAAACCTTTGAGAATATTGAAGTTTTGGAATTAAATTTAAGCCTCTTTGATATTGATTTCTATTTTGTATTGGCCATAAAATATGCCCTACACTATTCCTATTTATACATGTGAAATATTGCATAAATATTATAATTCAGAACAAATTATCTCTCCATTTATGGGAAGCATAGGATTTCTTTTATGCCTACTTGATCTCAAGACAAAAAAAAGCCCTCCTACCACCTATCCACTTCCCTTCCAATCTATCTTCGGGATGCTAGTAAGTAGCCCTAGCATTCAACCCGATGATAAAAAATAACCAAAACCTTTCATCCTTCCCTCTTTGCTGTATCAAGCCAGCAGCAGCTTTTGCCAAGGGACTCAGGGAATGTTTGGGGGCCAGTCTTTCAAAACTGCAGCAGGCAGTCTGCGGCTCTGCCCTATCTGTCACAGTCTGCTTGCCTAGGGCCTCGGGGTCAGCCAGAGGTGAGCGGAGGAGACTCCCAGGTGTGGGCCCGTGCCTATGCAGAGCTTTGTCGATTTCCTGTCTTATCAAAGGATGTTTCAAAGGAGCCTAAGGACATCTCAGTCCTCAGTATGTCCTTTTAAGTTTTTTGGTAAAAGCCTCTTGTTAGTTTCAATTTTAATACCAACTCAGGAAGTTGTGATGTTAAATAATTATTCTTTATTTTTTTTAAATCAGTACTCTATCGTTAGGGCTGTTCATATAAAGTGAATCCTGAATCAGTTCAGGTAAAGCAAGGCCCTGAGAATGGGCTTTAGTTGAGCTTCCACAGGACGAACGGTGCCCGTTCTCTAGGGGCGAGGCTTTGGGGGACTCCAAGCCCACTCCACTCTGCCTGGGCCGGCAGACTGTCGTTTCTCACAGCTGCCAAGCTGGACTGTCTGCTGGTTTTTAAAGATGCCACAGAGCTGGGGAGAAGAGGGTAGAATTACAAGTTAAAAGGTCACAATGCTTACTATTTGTACAGGGATTTGGCCTCTTTTCTTGAATAAGTACACCTCAAATTGTTGCAATTTTAAAATTAATATCCAGTTCTTACAAGTTGGTCTTACAAGCTAATTTTGATAGTTTTTGCCAAATGTTCATTGATTTTATGGAGGAGTGGATTTTGAGAGGTCATTTCTACACTATTCTGAAAGTCAAATTTCAATTCCTCTTTCACAGCAAAAAAGCTTAAGTTTGAGTTTGATACTTTAAGCAAACACTTCCTTGACCCAAAGGATGTTACAAAGCAAATGATTCATGAACTATTTTATCCTGATATTGGGTATGGGTACACAACGTAATGAACTGGGACATTCTTTAGTGAGAAATGAAATTACAAATCAATAACTTAAATGGAAGCGTCCAAGTTGTTTTCAGTTAGAGGTATTTAGCATTCCATTCACTTGTAAAACACGGAGCAAGTTTTTCAGAAAACAAGCAAAAGTGCTGGAGAGTAACCATAGCTCAAAGAGAGTCTAAGTTGACTTTTATATAATAATAATAATAATAATAGCCAGATGACTTAAAGAGATTAGTAAACACAATAGACAAATAATTCCAGGATAATAAATTCTTTGGTATGAAATCAGAAAATGTCACAGTACTTTTTAAAGAATACGTAGACTTCAGTATTCTGGAGCTCCTTGTTTTGTAAAATCTAGATTTGGGTAAATAATGTGCATCCTCTTGAAAAAACATTGAGCTTAAAACAGTAAAAATCTAGTAACCAAAAATCCAGTAAATGGTCAGTTATGCTATTGTATTGCCTTCCGTGGTAGAAAAAGCATAAACACCATTTTTCAGAGTAATGAGAGAGACTTGGGGCTACAGTGTGTGAAGGGTAATGTTTTATTTAATGTGTGAATTACACTTGCGTGGCTAGATGATACAAACATGATGATTGCGTGGTCGATGAAGGAAGAGTCCTGGGAAATATTTCAACAGAAATCTGGTGAGTTCACAAAATCATCAGGTTGAAGATGTCAGACAGAAAGACATTCTAATTGTAATGCCTCATAGGTCCATTTATGCATCATTCATTTATTTATTCACTTCCATTTTTATTTTTTAGTGATTTCTCCCCTTCTCCGGGCTCCCAGTGGGCCACAGAATAAATGCCAATCCTTGTGTTGCTATAAAGGGATCTTCGCCTCCAGTTGACCGCCCCCCCCACACACACAGACACAGTGCCAGCCTCATGTCAATTCCCATCTGTCCCCATCTGTCCCCATCTGTCCCCGAAAGCCCCGGGGCTGCCAAGCCATTCGCCAGACCACATTTAGAGCCCACGTGCATGCAGGCTCCGGCTTCTGTGGCTTCCTGCATGCCATTCTGTTTCTGGAACCACTTTCTGATTTCCTGCCTGTGGCTGTGGGACTCAGTGGAGAAGGTGCTTTGTGAAGCTTGTCCTGACCTTAGGGAAGTCGTACAGTGTAACGGTTCAGAGTGAAGATGCTTACATCACAAACAGTAGCACCTCCAGTTCTCTTATCTGAAAAAAAGGAAGTCGTAACAGTTCTGACCTCCCAGGTATTCTGTGGGGACCCATGGGGCTGATGCACGTGAAATTGTGAAGAAGCACCTGTAAGGGCGACTTCTCTCGTCGGCACCACCAACGCTTTTAGATGTAAGGGGCCCAGGAAGAATCGTGGGAGATGCACCTGTGACAGACAAGAGGTGGCAGCTTTCAGTGGGGTCTGAAGAAGGGGAGTAAGAGGCAGTAACGGGCTGGGATACCAGATGTGGACTCAGAGCAGTGCTGGGCAGAGCAGGGCCTGACAGGAATGCTGGGAAGGAGCCTGTCGGGGCCTGGACTTCTGCTGCTGCTGCTGCTGCTAGTTCTCTGCACACAGACCCAAATTTATGGTTATGTTGTCTCCAAAGGCATATGTAGCCGCATGTTCCTATTACATCCAATTTAGCCTTATTTAAAAAGGAAGCACAGAAAAGGTTTCTATCACGGAGGGAAAAATGAGTGCACTGGCAGCATTTTTCAAAATATGTTCCTCAGGGACCCAGTTCTCTGTGATGGGCCTGGAGGAAAAAGAGTTGAGAAATGTTGTATTCCACCAGATAATATTCCTTTCTTGGCATTTCCCGCATTATATTCGACTCCTGAGGAACCCGAGCAAGCCTGTAGGGGAGTGTCCTGCTGAATTCCTTTTAACTCAGTGTTTCCCAAGGTAATGAGTCAGTGAAAATCGCACTCACCTTTTCATTCATTTTTTCGTTATTGCTTAACGCAACTTAGCATGTTGTGTGAAAAGAGATTTTGTGATGCATAAGCTTTGAGAAAGATTTTTTAAGACTTTTCCAGTAGAGATTTTCATGTGTATCATTCCAAATCTCCTGTTTGGGCCAAGTCCTGGCCAAGGCTACATCGTAATATGACTTGATCTCTTTAGTTTTCAGACTGTTCTCCAAATTATTGAAGCCTGTAGGCCTTAACATACATGCCAGTGAGCACAGCAAGAGTGCGATGCTTAAATGCAAAGTAAATACCAATTTTAACGTTGAAGAAGTCTGGCCAAATATAATATAGTTTGCAATCTTACTTTTACATGTAGCACTCAACCTTTATCTTAGACTTTCAATCCCCCAACAAGATCAATAGATCAATAACTAACTCTCCACACACACACACACACACCCCATGACTCCATCTCTGGAGCAGCCTGAGGGGATAGAACATTACCTTTGGTCCTTATTGAGCCCTTATACCTCCTAGAAACGACTGGTTGATTTCTACCTCTCACCAGACAATGGGGATCTAGTTCAAGGGCATCTCTTTCCTCTCCCCCACCACTTCTTCCTGTTGCCTCCAGACCCCCTGTATTCCACCCTCACTGCCCCAAGCAGGTTTGGATCAGCACTCAAGTATATTTAAAGGCTTTATAGAGACACACTTGGAATTTGGAATTTAGTACGTAATCAGTTATATTTTTAACTCTTCGCATGAAAACTCTATCCTTTAGAATAATTTGACATTCTGAGTGTGTTACATCACCTGAAGGATGAAGGAAATGTCATTAGACTTGAGTGGACACCAAGGCTCCGGAAGGGAGCGAGAAAGATGTGGGTTCCGTGTCAGGTCAGGGTAATCCCGTGCATTGTCACTAGAGATTCAGTGCCAGGAAGTACGAAGTCTCAGGTCTAGGGACAGCAGGTCTGGGACTCAGTCCGGAGGATAGCACATACCAGCCAACGTCACAGGAGATTTGATTCACAAATTACAGCTTCTCAGTTTCTTCCCGGGACGATGATCATTTGATCCTGCCTATCTTGTAAGGTTGTTTCCAGGAACAAAACACTGGATGTTGTGCAAATGTCTCATCGGGATAAATAGTTCTTGGATACTTCTCTCTCCCTTTCCATCAATCTTTACATTTAATTCTTTGTATTAGGTCTCCCTGTGACTTAGTTCTTCAATATGTTTCAAGTGTCCTCAGTTCTCTTACCCACTGTCCACACTAAATGTTAAACCCCAGCACTGGATTGATTCAGTTATTACCTTTCTTTCTTCCTTAGCCATGAGAATGGAGCCCTGCTAGAGAAAAATTTTATACAGTCACACATTAGGGCTACAATGAATCCATTTCCTTCAACCCCAACTAGACTCCAACATCGCCCAATATCTCTTTCTTTGCTGGGTAGTCCACAGTGGTATGTCCAAACTGTGTCTGCTCTGCTCAAATACGCAACTCCATCATTCTTCATTTTTGTGTATTCCTGCACAGAAAAGTGGGAACATCCACCCAGGAAACCACAAAGTTTTGCCTTTGTAAACATTGTGCAACTGTAGAATCAGTTACCTCATAACTCACCTGTTCCATTCTTTTTAACTGACCTGGTGAGAAAGATGGATGACCTTACTCTTACCAGAAATTACCCGTGATTTGACACTCCCCAACTCCTGCTTTTTAAGTGGCCTCTGCCTGCACATTGCCTCTTCTGTTTTACATCTTTATCCTCTTTATTTTTTAAATAGAATGTCTTTGTTAAAGCAGTTTGGATTCACAGCGAAGTTGAGCAGAATGTGTAGCAACCTCCCGCATAACCCCAGGCCGCCACGCCCACACAGCCTCCCCCGTTATCCACCTCCTGCGTCAGAGTGGTGCGTTTGTTATGACTGATGGACCCACACTGACCATCACCACCAGGCATCCGCAGTTGTCATTAGGGTTCATTCTTGGTGTTGCACCTTTTAGGGGTTTTGATAAATCTAGAATGACAGGTATCTACCATTACAGGGTCATATAGGATAGTTTTACTTCCCTAAAAGTCCTTTGTGTTCTGCCTGTTCATCTTTTCGTCTCTCACTGTCTGGCCAGCAAGCACTGATCCTTTTACATCTCCACAGTTTTATCCTTCCCAGAATGTCACAGAGCTGGAAGCCTACAGGATGCAGCATTTCCAGATGAGCTTCTTTCACTTAGGAATAATGAATGTCTGTCTTTCTTCCATGTCTTTTCATGCCTTAATAGCTCATTTCACTTTTAGGGCAGTCCTCTCTATTTTTACTGCCTCCATCCTTCCTAATGAAGTAGATATTCCTTTATTTAAGTACTTTCAAATTTCATCAATCTTTAAAACCAACGAATGACCCAAATATTCATACCAAATGCTTTGTCCTTCAGAGACCATCCTCTCTCCCAGTTTTCCTGCCACCTCGCTTCTTATTTCCTTACTTTGCTCATCTGAGATGCTTGCAGGTGCCCTTTCTTCACGGAAGCCCCACGTTCCAGGGCCACTTTCTCAGGCTCACTCCTGCTCCTCCTCTAGTTGTCTCCTCCTTCCCGAGGACTCTCCTTGTCCTCGAGTCTTGGTTTTCTCTCTTTTCCACATGCCCCGCACTACGCCAATGCAGCAGTCTAATCCTCTGTGTGTCCATTTTATTCCTTGTTCTGCGCGCTGAATGTGACTCTGCGTGGACTTGCACTTCCATAATTGTTATTGAATGAATCAATTACTAGGTGTACCATAAGAGCTAGTGAATGCAACTCAAAGCATTTTTGCAAATGCTTTAAGAATGATAAGTGACTGTAACTATAAAGTACTGTTCCTAATGAGTGCCAACGACAATAATTACATTTAATTTTATTTGATTTAAATGAGATTTCCTACTCTTTACAAGACACCGTATTACATAGGAGTAATAAATAAAGATGGTTAAGAAATAACTACTGCCCTCAAGGAACTTGCATTAAAAATAATTATGTCTAACTATGTAGAGTAGCTTTCGGAAATGCATGCATTAAGTTATTTGTGTGCCTTAAAAAATTAAGGCCTAGAAATCATGTATTCAGTGCTGTTTATATTGCTTTAATATCTTTCTTTTATGTTTATGAAATGTTGGGAGTCATAAAACAATGCCCTTCTGAATGAACGTTCTATGGACCCCTCCGATAACCAAGAGGCACGGTTTGTTTGGTTACTAGAAATGTTTTTGCCTTCTCACGTACCAATGGACATTATGCAAAACTCCAAATATTTATTTGTTATTCTATTTATTCAATAGTCATGCATGTAATATGAATACAGGGTTTGACAAAGGAGGTTTACAGTGGTTTGTATGGAACATGATACAATAGCTAAGAAATAATAAAGCAAGAATGAAGTCTGTGTTTCACATATTCATGACTGTAAACCTACGTTTGCCCGACCCTGTAGAGAAGATACGGTGCTAAGGCCCAGGCCTACCATTTTAATGCGGCGGTAAACCAGAAACAGGAAGATTTCGTGGTCATTTGTTGTGAGAGTGGCCATCGGGACAGGCAACTGTGCCCAAACCTCCTGAGAAACTGGAGATACGATGTTGGAGAGAAGGAAAAAAAGGCAACATTTCATGCAAGTTCTCCCCAGCCTCCACCGTGGTGAAGGCTTGGGGTTACTTGCACCTCAGGGAGCAGTAGGCTAGGCAGACACCAGACAGCGTGCCCTCTGGGGCCGGTGGACAGGTGGGGAATCAATACGACAATCTGAGAGGTTTGCTGGTGCCTCTAAGACTTCACACAGGACTGCAGAGGAGGAAAGACTCTCTTTTCCTAATAGTGGCTTCTGCATCATCGTCTTGGTAGGGGCAGAAATCGGTACATGCAGCAAAGTCTCAATCTCCCCCTTATAGTGGTTGGAAAATGAAATATTTGGATCTGATGAACCAATAAAATATGCAGTTCTCAAGTGTTGCCAGTCTTAGAAAGAATATTCTAGAAATGAAATTCTAAAACAAGGACAATTTAACACAGTAAATTTTGAACATGTTGCATCCCTAGAAAAACAGACTGACTCATCTGACTAACTTATTAATGAAAGAGACTCTATTAAAGCAGAGTAAAATTTTTTATCTTCAAGAAGCCCTAGTTTTTCTTAGGCTGGTTTTGAAAATCTTATATGTGAAGTGAAAGAATAAATCTAAAAGTTCGATAGCTTGCGGAGCTGTTTTAAACTGAGTACTTAAATAGATGAGTGGGAGCCATTTCTTAATTGCGGTTTAAAACACACCTTTCACCTTACGTGTGATGTGTCTATATGTACTGAAATATTTGTATTTGTTTTTTGACTTAGGCTTTTGCTGTTATTAAGAAAAACTAGGTAGAGAAACCTATTGTTAGAGGTTCTATATAAAGTAACTCGTACAAGACCCACCTATTGGCATCAATGATAGTATGATCTCCATTGCTTTAAAACATGGTGTTTATCTGCATGTCAAAAACAAGAAATTAGTGTTATTTGGTTGCAGTAACAGTATTTGCAGTAAAGTGTGCAGACCTCAGATATGAGATTGTGGACCCTGACAAAAGCACATGCGTGTGTAAGCCACATCCCAGTGAAGACATGGGGCCCTTGTCACCCTGGAAACTCGTCATGGCTGGAGCTGTCATCTGCCCAGCCTGCCCTGTCATAGGCAGCCCCTGTCCTGAGTGATAGCCTCAGGCATTCACTGAGAAATACCTTTTTTGAAGTCTCACAGTGGAATAGAAATGATGGGTATATTTTGTAAAATGCTATTCTAACAAAGACCCTCTAAATTATAAGACAAAATATTTCCTATAGGAGAGCTATCCAGTGTTGAATAGAGGAGGAAAGAAACATTTTATTTTCAATTTGATTCTACTGAATATCCCTGCTAATTAAATATCAAAACAATATATTTTTTTTCCCGAAAGTGACATGAATAATAGTGGGCTTATAAAATTAGTATACAGACCTTTTCCCCATAACAGCTTCAATAAGCAGCTCCTTGCCACAAAGACAAAGGTGCATCCTGGGTAGAACGACGCATTGTTTTGAATCGAATGTTGACTGTGTAGGAATGTGAAGAGTATTCAGATTCTGAACTCCAGAACCACAAGCAGTGTCTCACTCAATTTGGAATGTCCTGCAGGCCCCAAGCCATAGAAAATAGCCGGTCATCAAAAATAATTGTTGCCCAGATATTTATCGGAAACACTCATTGGTGTGAACACTTTGCGATGCCTCCAAGCCTAAACAAATGAATGGAAGAAGGAGACGTTATGTTGGAACTCCATAGTAAGTTCAATGGACGAGATGGATGCCATGTGCTGGGGTTGGAGCGTTAGCAGCATCTTAATCAAGGGTACATCCTAAAACGTCAAAGGGATCGGGCTAATAGTGCATCAGAACGAAACAAGCCTTGTGGGACCAGTGAGCACATGACTATCTAAATCGGGCAGCCTCTAATCAGCTCTAGTTAATGGTAGCCATCAAAACGTGTTACCATGATGACCCATTTGCCATGGAGGAGGGGGCTTCCTACAAGATTTGTAGTCTATTAGGAATAAGACAGCTACCAAAGGAAGGTGCCAGAGCAAGGAAGAATTTTAAGTTCCCTCTCTTCCTGCCCTTCGATGTCCTGTGGTACTTCCACAGGTAAGAAGGAGGTAAGGGGGTTATGCACTCGCAGGGGTCAGCCATGCTGGACATGGAGCAGGGTGGTGGAAGACAGAGCAGGTTTCTGGTGCCGAACAGAATGTAACCAGCACAAGGGGTAAGCATTTCCTTTGCCACAGTGAGAGAAAAAGTATCAATCACTGGTATAGCTGCATTTCTCTATCTTGTTCTATAATTAGCAGCTATACTTCATTTTAGATTAAAAGGATATGTAATATTTGAAACTGTGTCAACACCCTGAAGCAGGTATATGTGATACTCAAATATGAGGTGCACTTTTTTCAATTTAGCGAATATTTACATTTCGACTACTATGTACCAAGCCTGCTCTGGGATGATTGGATAATCTTCTCTACAATCAATGACAGGGTAAGGAATACATTTAAAGGGCAAGATGAAGAATATATTATTAGTATTAGTAAGGACTATGACATTGGGTTAAATATTGACCTTTCTCAGCTGACGTTAGATTGGTGCAATCTGCAGACAGAGCTGTGAAATCAGTTTTCTTCCTTTTTTTCCTAATGGAAGAATGATGTTCATCTAGAAATAGAAAGGTTCTAATTTAGTAATTCCTGCTCACAGGTCCAAAAATGGTAATCTATTCATAATGCCAATTCTTGTGAACAAATGTTAGAGAAATAAATAACTTTAGAATTTCTTCCTATAAACACAGGCAAATAAATGGCAGTAATGTACGGCCCTACATGCAGGTATAGAATCACTCTGTGGGATTTATTTATGCACATCAGTGTCAAAACTACACCCAACAATAGGGGCAATTTCCAGAAAAGATGTTTAAATACTATACTCTTGTTTCTGTATTTTATCACATGTGACTGCACTACAAATAAAATGGACTAGTCTTTTTTCTGCTCATTGCTTGAAAAACACCCAAGAAAGATATCCTTCCTACCCACATGAGGAGTGTATTAGTTTCAAAGGGCTGCTATAACAAAGTACCACACACTAGGTGACTGAAAACAACAGAAATTTCTAGTCTTCCAGTTCTGACGGTGAAATGTCCAAAACCCAGGTGTCCTCAGGCCTACCCTCTCTCTGAAACCTGTCAGGGAATCCGTCCTTGCTTCCTCTTTTGTTTCTGGTGGTTTCCAAGTGCTCTTTGACATCATTTGGCTTGTAAGTGCATAACTGCCATCTCTGCCTTTGTCACCCCACTTATCTATGTCTGTCTGTCTCTACATGACTGTCTTCTTATAAGAACATCAATCACATTGGATTCGGGGGTGACTCTACTCCAATAGGTCATCATCCTAACTGCTTCTACATCATGAAGTACAGACAGTTAGGACTTCCACATACATTTTTGGGGGTGACAGTATCCAACAAAGAATAAGCAATAAAATTTCAAGCGCCTATCTAGAAATGCAAACTATGGTGGTTCTTATAAAACTGTTCTCTTATCATTCTATGTTTCTAACCAAAATAAACTCTATTTCTAATATTTACTTACATACCTTTGGTTGCACTTAATTAATTCAGATATGGCCTGTTGAAATGTAAACAAATGAAACACTATGTATTTTTATATGTGTTCAGTCATCAAAAGCTACTTTAATTTTCTACTACACACCCCATTCTATTGACAAGTTGTCTTGCTGTGAGAAATCATCTATTTAGCATTTAAGGAAAAGTAATCAGAGTGTACATCAGGGCAGGACGTTACTGGAGGAAGAAGGTTGGTTTGAAAGTAATGCCACATTCAGGCTAGAGGTAATAGGGCCTAACTCCGACCGAAACAGGAATGGAAAGGAGGCAACTTGGTATTTGGTGCGCACACTTGGGTGTTGCCATCTCTACTGGTTCTATTAAAAGACTGTGCAGTAGCCAGGACCTTTGAAATCCTCAGATCCCACTCTTGATGGTTGCTATTTTTGTTCCCACATTTAGTAAGAGGCCTGTAAGTGGCAGGCGAGCACTTACAATTCTTTACCACCGACATCCACAGTTTCCCATTCGTTCAACATTCTGCGTGAGACTGCTGCCTGAAATGTGTGGCCACTGTGTTTTACCTTGTCTTTCCGTCAAGTTTGAATTAAAAGGCACAGGAGGGCTTCCACTTTTCTTTTTTCATAAACATACAGATATGCTTACTTTTACATAAATAGGGCAGAGCTTTGTATGTGAATCCCATCTCCCTTACTTGCTTGTTGCAAGTAAATAGAACTACCTTGGGACAACCATGCCTCGTTTTTGAATAGAGCGCTCCAAGGGGTGAGTTTGGTAACAAAAGTATCGTTGTTTAAAGAAACTATATTGGAACAATTGGACATTGGTATGGAGGGCGGGGGGTGGGAACCTGACCTTCTGAGAGTATGGATTTCCAGTTATAAGATGAATACGTTCTGGGGATCGAATGCACAGCATGGTGCTTACAATGAACAATACTGCATTCGATACCAGAAAGTTGCTAAGACGGGGATCTTCAATGTTCTCACCACAAACAAGGAATGGCAATAATGTGACTTGATGAAGGTGTTAGCTAAGGCGACAGTGGTAATCATATTGCCGGCTGTAAGTGTATCAAACCAACCGGTTGTTCACCGTAAGCTTACACTGTGTATGTCCATTATAGCTCGATAAAGCTAGAGGGCATAAAAGCAACCTGCCCTAAATTTTATACCTTGTGTGCCATTAACGCAAAACACAGGCCTAAGGGCACAGCACATGATAAAAACTCAGAAGAAAATGTAGGAGAAGTTTTTTGTGACCTGTGGGTAGGTGAAGAGTTCTTCGATACGACAAGAAAAGCGTGATTCATAACTATTTTTAGATTATAAATTGGACCTTATTAAAATGAAAACTTTTGCTCTGCAAAATGCGCTGATAAAGGGGTAAAAGGCTGCAGACTGGGAGAAAACCCGTGAAGGACTTCGATCCAGGAAGTACATCAACATGTTTGAAACCCCTCGAAACTCAACAGCGAGAAAGCAAACAACCCGATTAAAAGTGTGCAAAATATGTGACAGATTTTTTCCCCGAAATATGTGGATCAAAACTAAGCACATAAAAATATGTGCAACATCATTAACCATGAAGAAAGTTCACATCGGAACCCTGATGAGATACCACTGTATGCTTATTAGAATGGAAAAAATAAACTTGTATTTAGAAATAGCTAAAATTCTGAAGTGCCAGTTCCTGGGAAGGATGCAGAGTCTTTGGGACTCTCATCCACTGGCAGCTGGAATGCAGAAAAGCATAGCCGTTTCAGAAGTTCCCTATTTTGTTATTTGCTATTTACACTTCTAGCTTAATAGGCATAGCTGCCCAAAGAAACCACCAGTTTCTAAGGTACATTTTACAACTCACACGACTCCAGAAGTCTGTTTATTGAACCTAGTTACCACTCAAGAATCACTGCTTTGGAAGACGCTAGCTGCAGGGATGTCCAACCCACGGACCACAGGCCACATGCGGCCCAGGACGGCTATGAATGTGGCCCAACACAAAATTGTAAGTTTACTTAAAACCTTTATTTTTGCTCATGAGTTTTCATTAGTGTTTGTGTATTTAATGTGTGGCCCAAGACAACTCTTCTTTTTCCAGTGTAGCCCAGAGGTGCTGAAAATGTTGGACACCCCTGAGTTTTTTGTGTGATTTAGAATAATGACAGGGCTGCTTTTGGCTAGTTTCTCTTGAACTTGAACAAGTGCACAGCGGTGCCAGGGAGCTGTGGCAATATGCACAGAGACCACTGAGTCAGCCTGATGTTCACACAAAGAGCATAAAATCAGAACTAGCATCTGTCCCTCTGTTTCATGTCTGAAACATCCAGAGTAGCATGATAATGGCTTTCTCCTCAGGAAGGTAAATGATCGATTTGGTTCCTTAATTCACTAGGTACCTTTTCATTTGAAAAAACAAAGGTAAAACCAGACCAACAGATTATTCGAGTCACTTCTAACTCAGTGGAGCCTTGGAGAGAGGCCCCTGGAGAATGCAGCTCAGGTGATGAATAGGGACTTCTGGCCCTGAAGTGCATGCATGGATTTAGAATTCTAGCGTCTCTAATTATATCCTTTCTACTCTGTGTTCATTTATAAATCTCTTAGGGAGCTATGGACAAACTCCTTGGTGAACATTAAAAAGGAAATCGAGGAAACCACCACAAGCAGATACCACTAGCTTTTTATTAAGTTGCCTGAAATAAAAGGACCAGGTGAAAGCTTTATAGCCCCTTCATCTGGCTACAAGGAAAGGTATTGAACTGTCGGCACACTAGTGACTTGGAATTAACGTGTTTAGTTCAATATCAATAGAATTAAAGGAGAGAAATGCAAACCTGAAAATCCCCATTTCTGCTCCTCCAAACATTTAGAGAAAATGGTTAGTAAAGAATCCACATCATCAGTGTTGAAAAGGAATTCTGTTTTATAACCAGTTCCATTGTGTTCACAAGTTATTGTAAAGGGCTCTTTTCCAACAATACAAATAATCAGCAGGAGGCATTTATCTTTAAGGAAAAAACAGAATTTTCTGGTGAATACTTGGAAACATTAGAATTACAGAGATTCTGTTTTCTAATTAGTTTGTAAATCTATACCAGCATAAGTGTGTATCACATAGAAATGAAATCGTTTTGCCCTGGCCGGATTGCACAGTGGCTTGGAGCACTTTCCTGCACCCCAAAAGGTTGTGGGTTCAATCCCTGGTCAGGCACGTATGGGAGGCAACCAATTAATGTTTCTCTTTTACATCAATGTTTCTCTGTCTCTTCCTCTCTAAGATCAGTCATGGTCACTGAAAGTTAACATTAAATGCATTGTTAGGTTTGGGAGATCAATGCATTTTGTAATCTAGTTATAGTTTTGAAGCAGGAATTTAAACTGCTGGCTAAGGAACTTCTGCTGCCCCAGAAAACAAAACCATGATAGCCTCTTTCTTTCACTGTATCAGCTAAAACTGAACCAAAGCCTGCGGCAAGGACCCTGAGCAGTCAACACCAACAGGTGGATGGATGAGAGAACTTACAGAATAACCTGGAGCCAGATGGAGTTTCCTGGTTTTTCTCTTTTCTTTTATGTCCCAGCTGGATCTGAGGATGTCCCCATCAGGGACGAGCACAAGTATGGAATGAAAAGTTCTCCAGTGACCTCTGTCTTTCTGGTGGAGATGGGGATAAGGTGCTTACGCACGCTGTCCCCAGCGGCCACAGGTAGGCTTGCTGTGATTCTTCTTTGTTTTCCTCTTCTGGTCCTGCTGCGGGGAGCCCCGGCCAGACATCTACTGTGGGATCATGGGAGCAGACCCAGAAAACCCATCTTTCTGACCAGAACAACTGAGAAAAAGGACCATGATGTCCAAAGAGAGACAGGACAGGGACCTCATTTTTTTTCTTTTTTCTGTCAATGTTTTACCTGAGGAAGACGCAGGCATGCAGAGCTGAGCAACACAGTAGGTGGCTAACTCTCGGGGAGAAGCTCTATCTTTCTGTCCAGGGTCCCTGGAGGCTGCCAAGTGGGTGAGATGTGCCAGAGAAGGCAGTGAGGGAAGCGGCTTCCCCATCTCTGTGTATGAGGGGACACAGATTCCACAGTCTCCCCTGAAATGGGCATGTGTGGAGCAGACTCTGAGAACCGAGCTCCATTGTGAACTTCAGTTCTCATCACAGACTGGCTCCCCCAGGTGCGTCCTGAGATGGACCCAGGGCCATGGAGCAGAAACCTGGAACATAGAACCCATGCAGGAAGCATAGCTCGAGGGGCGAGACGGAATCTGCACTGTGGACCTGACCAGGCCGATGGACTGTTACTGCAGAACTCACTCTCTCCCGGGGAGGTCCAAGGGGCTGAGGGTTCAACAACATGATGGACAGAACGGCTGCAGTCCTGCCTGAAATCATTCATCATGCAGTGGGCCAGGAAAACAGGAGCCAGACTCAGGGGAAAAGATAATTAACAAATAACAACTGCGAGACTATCTAAATGTTGAATCATCAAAGATGCTGAAGCAGCCCTTGTAATGGTGATTCACGAGGTGATGTTAAATTCCCTTGCAATTAATGAAAGACTGGTATTTCTCAACAGAGATAAAGAAATTATTATAAGAACTAAGTGGAAATATAAGAAGTAAAAAATCTGAATTTTTTAAAAAATTCACTAGATAGGCATAAAGCAGAATGAAGATGAAAGAGGAAAATCTCCAAGAACTTGAAGACAGAAAATAGAAATTATTTATTGGTAGAGGAGAGATGAAAAATGAACAAAATAAAACTCAGCAACCTATGAGATGATAACAAATTTGAAAAATTTTGTCCAGTATATTTAATTTTAAAATATTTTCCTCCACTTATAGCATTCCAATGACACAAAAATTAGACTTTTTTATTGCATTTTGATTATTATTTTATAATTAGTTTCATAAATCCATAGGGCTTTAAATATTTTATAAATATAAAAGTTCATTTCAAGAAAATTACCACGTCTTCACAATTCAAAAAAAAAAAAATCCAAGTGCATCATTCTAAAGAATAGAATTTGAAATCCTCTCAGGTCATAAGCATTAATCCTAGAGAAAGAAAAAATAAAACCAGAGTTTTGCTTCTGGCCCCAGCAGCTTCGACACTGAGAAAAAGAAAACCTAGGAATTCTGGGTAAAGTCAAGCAAAGATTCTTTTAAGTACATTGTTAATCTTGTATTGAGTTAGGGAAATCTCCAGGGTTTAAAAAAAAAAATTGCTTGAAATCAGAATGCTTTGTTAACTATGCTCGTCATAGTGCTGCTTCTATATGGACAGTTAGTCATTTACCGGCTGCGAATTACTGACCAAGGACATCGGGAACGCCTGTGGGCGCCGGGCGCCGCAGCCTGGCCTCTGCGACAACTGCTTCAAGTTCCCGTCCTCCAGCGAGAGAGACTAGATTGGAGGAAAAACTCATAACCCAGGAAAAGATAAGTAGTTCTTCCTCTGTCTCTAACTGAGACGTGGCTGTGAAAAAGTATCTCTTAAAAATTAGAGCAACACACCTGCCCTCACACTCGAGTGGGAGCCTAAATTTACACCACCTATCTTACTATTATGGAAACCTCAAGCTGGTGAGTGAAAGTAAAAACTGGATCTTTTGTAGTAACTCTCCTGTGCAACTGGGGATGTCAATAGTGGTTTTGCTCCTCCTTTACCTGGACCGATGGGCACTCAGACACATGGTAGGTTCTTCTCTGTATTTTTTGTATCTCCACAACAGATCAGAACCATGTAATAACGGGAAAGGAAAACCACGGATTCTGTAGGGCTAGGGCTCCTCTGGATTGTAGAAGCCGTTTTCTCTGGGAATGACAGTATTATCTGGCTTTCTTTGTATAATGAAAGAGTGGAATCATTAAAGTCATCATAAGATTGATTTGGCAACAGGAACTTTTTTCCTTCAACCCCAACTGGCCGAACGAACCCTGCCTCATTTGTAAATCCCGGGATGTGTAACTGTCCTTTCGAGGAAGTCACGCTATTTATTCTCTACAGACATTAATTTTATTCTGGCATTTTTTTTCTCTAGGTAATTAGAGTAATTTCAATTCCAACCCATTATTCATTTGAGGGTTAATAAATCCTTCTGTAGTTTGAACTGCCTTTCTAGATCTGAAACTGCTTTCAAGTGTCTTTATTCTCGTTTCCATCACAACCCTTAGGATGTGTAGTTGAAAAGCAGCATAAATCTCTCTCTCTCCAAGTGCGAGTTCTGATGTTATCTGCACAGCCATAAGCAGAGTGTTTCTGATGCATAGCAGCAGAGTTTTGTTGCAGGAGTATATACAGTTATATACATGTGTGTGCATATATGTGTGTGTATATATGTCACAGGTGTGACTTAGGTTTAGTTCAATTTTGCTTCATTTTAGTTTTTGTTTCACCATGATGAGCACTTAGAGACTGACTATGAGGTCCCCAAAATGTATCTTCTTCCTTTCTAAACTTCCTGCCTCCGCCCACCACCCCTTGTAGGTTCTTTACCTCGATGGTATGATGACTGATGAATATTGTTATATCCGTGTGTGTGTATATGTGCGTGTCCTTGTTCTTGGCTTTTTGCTCATATGACTTTGATTCTCGCCTTTGGTGCACCCACTGTGATGTCGCTTTGTCAGGCCTGCCTGCAAATGCAGCCACGCGATCCCTGGCGGGCAAAGAAAAGGGCCTCACCTCCTCCCTGATTATTCTAATCAGAGTCTCAGCTGCGACCTCACAGTCCACTATCAGAAGGGACAGCCTCTCTGACCCACAGTTTTCATTTTTGTGACATAAATAGGGGGTCAGTTTCAGTCATCTGACCTACAAAGGCAAGTGAGGCTGTCGTCTAAGAAATGGAAAGAGAGAGAGAGACAGAGAGGGAGCCTGAGCGAGAGGATGCCCCAGACATCATGTGAGTCCCCAGGCTCATAAGCAAACAGAGAGCAGTAAACCCGCAGAACCAGAGCCCGGGCCACGCTGTCCAGTCCAATTTGTCTGTACTCGGCTGTGCCTCGGGACTCGTCCCCCATATGAGTGACTTTTCCTTTAAGTCATTTCAGATTGGGTTTCTGTCACTGGCTATCCAAGGTTCAGAATAACACTGGTAATAATTTCTTGCTTTATATCTGAACAGAGGACTCGCAACATCTCACTCACTCCCTGTGCCCCTTCTAGACTTAGCTCTTCCTAAGAGTAACTTTAATGACATTTTGTATTTCTCCAAGATTTTAAATTGAAAATTTTCAAACATACAGAGACTTTGAAAAAGTTTGCCGGGAATACTAACACAACCACACCTCGACTTTACAATGAACACTTTAGTACACTTGCCTTAGCACATACCAGCCATCTATTCGTCTCCTTATCCATCTGGCACACGGTTTTGTGCATTCAAGGTATGCTGCTAGCACCACTACACTTCCCTGCAAGTTCTTCATCGTGCATAGCCTCAAGGAGAATCCATATCTTCTCCTTAGGAGGAGCTTGCGTAAAATGAAATGTACAATCGATCCTGGTCAGTGCGTGGACTCTCTCAGAAGCAAATATGTTTGTTTTGTTTTGCTCACATGCTGTTTGGATGGATTGCCTAAAATGCAACAAAGTCTGCCAAAGTTCAGAAAAAGAAAACAGAAGTCAACTCTACAAGCCACTGAAGTAGTAATTAGTAAAAGTTCATTGCGCTCTTTTTTTGAGAGAGAGTTTGCGCAGCAGGAGCAATCAATTCAAAACCTGGAGGGAGGCTCAGATTTGCTGATACAAAGCAGCTTACATGGTGCAGAGGCAGCGACTCTTTCTGTCCCTTCACGGTCCCTGGTTATTACTCTGTGAACATTTTCTTAAATAAAAGAGAATTGGGTAGTGGTTAGCTCACATCCATTTTAACTTTCGCTTATGATTTTCAGAGGCCAAGTTACCCCGGTCAAGTTAGCCTCCCAAAGCTGAGTTAAGCTTCTTGTGTGTGGCTGAACCAATTTGATCCGCTCATGCAACGTGCAGACCTGCTCTTCATTTCTGTTTGACTCCAGCAAGGGAGGGGGTGACACATCTGCTGTGTGTTTGAGCCCGTAATGGTGCCATTTCATATAACGATCACACTCTTTTTGTCCCTCGTTGAACAATCCAGGAAAAGACAAGAGTACGTATACTAAGTATCACCTAATACTATTTCATTGTGTTTGGTGTTAAGTTGACCTGGACCTGGACCTTGCATTTCTAGATAATAATTCTCTATGGGGAAAGTCTTCTCTGAGCGGCTCAGGTCTAGGTCAGGCAGAAACCCAGTGAACTCAGGGGTCGGTCTCCCTCTACTTTATGGCACTATTTTCTGCCGGTATCAATTCATTCCAGAGATGACCAGGAAAACAACAGGTTTAACATTTGGAAAGGAGCCAGGAAAATCAGCACTCCGTACATTAAGTCAGCTTTTGATTTATTGGATGAATGATTAAATTCCAGTTATGTAGGTGTTTATTCTCACCTAAGCTTTTATCCTCAAAGTTCCTAACAGATGCAGTATATTTATAACAAGAACGCTTGACAACAGGATGTGCTGATAGATGCAGCGCTTTTGTGAACGAGAGGATAACCTGCTTCTCGTATGTCACCGGGAAGAAGATCCTAGTTAAATCCTAGAACCTATGTTCACATCCCAGGCTCTGACCCTCTTCCTGGGAGAGATGTTACTGAAGGGTAGGGATGCTCTGCTTTCATTTTCTAACGTACCTGGCAAGATTCTTAGAGAATGGAGTCTGGGTACCATTTCCTCACGGTGTGGTACCACTGAGCATAATCAGTGGGATATATTATTGTACCACAGAATTCAGTTCTGGGGGCTACATCGCCTTCCTAGACTCTTCTCTGAATCCCTCTGCCTCCAACCAGGGGGGCTGCGTGAGTCTCCAACTTTGACCCACCTGGGCCCGTGATATTGCCTTTTTATGTGGGATGTAATTTCTTGTTTGTGCTTGTGTTCCTATTTTGCCTGTGCACAGTCCATAATAGTACTTAACTGTCCTGGATGGGACTGTGTTTAGTTCGTAGGGACTATAGTCAGATTTCACCAACCAGCTTGAGTAAGAAGACACCATTGTCATGTGAGCATGAAGCTATAAAATCTACTCATAATCAAAATGGTCAGAAGAATGAAAAGTTCTGATAAAAAGTTTTGATGATTGGTGGGCTCCAAAACCAGCAAACTCTGATCACCATGCATTAGAATCCATTCATTTATTCAGCCACTCAGTTTCATTGCTTTAATCAGCACACCTTATTAAGCACCTTCTCTGTGTCCAGCACCATTCAGAGGATGGAGGGTACAAAAGTGGCAATGATACGAAAGTCCCAAACTTTATGGAACGCACAGAGAGAGAAAGCAGCTGGTGTAAAAAGCCGAAGGCCAGGATGAGCTGCCAAGTTTGAGGAGCGTGGTGGAAGGGCATTGGGGTACAATGGGAGTATTGTGAGCAAATGGGATGAGGCAGGAGACAAGGACAGAGACAGAGACGGTTCAGCTCTTCCTGAGCTCTGAATATGTAGGGTCATGGGCTGTGTGTTGTGTGCACCCCAAATTCATGTGTCAGAACCCTAACTCCCAGTGTGCCAGCATTCGGAGAAGGGGCCTTTGGGAGCTCATTAGTTCACAAGGCTGGAACCCTCGTCATTGTGTTGCGGTCCTTAGAAGAAGAGGCAGGAGAGGGTTTGCTTGTGTCTCTGCTCTTGCTGTGAGGACACAGCGAGAAGGGGCCGTCTGCAAGCCAGGAGGTGGGTTCTCACCAGAACCCCGCCACACGGGCACCGCGGCCTCAGGCCTCCAGCCTCCGGGACTGTGAGAAATACGTGTTTGTTGTTAAGCCACCTTGTCTGTGGGATTTTGTTCCAGCAGCCAGAGCAAACTAAGGCACACAGTGAGTATTTGAATTGAACTTGAAGTATCATAAGAAGCCATTGGGGCTTGTTGTTGATCAGGGGTCACAAGTGACCTCAATGAAAAGTGAACTTCATGTTCCTTTCAATTCGACCAAATTCTAGACAGGATTCTTCCGGTCTCTAGGCCCCCAACCTCCCTTTTCTTAGAACATTTACCTTGTAAGCTTGTAATGTCTTTCTCTGCCCCTTGAAGATGTAAACCTTTGTAAAAAGCCTCTTGCCAGTTCTGTAGCCCAGAAATGCCCATCCACTCCATGCTTGTATTTATCCAAAAGCACATGATGCCTTCAGCGTGCTTGGGCAAGGAGCGAGGTGGGATGTGACGAGGTTCAGTTTACCTTCAGGGAAAGTACAACACCTGGTGGCCTCTGGGAATTGAACAGACAGGGATAGTGGATCTGAGAGGGTTTAATTAGAAGGCCAGTGTGGTAACTGAGATAAGACATAGCTAGTCAGATGGCTGGCGGGAGAGATTAAGAAGAGGGAACACATTTCAAATATTTGTGAGGCAAAATAGACACCTTTGGGATAATTAAATGGAGGAGGTGAGAGAGAAGGAGCAAAGATGACTCTCAGGCTTGCTGTGGAAAAGGAACGAAGCTGTCATTCCCGGAGAAGTAGGAGACAGAGCAGGAGGAGGACTGGTGCTGGGCGTGGGTGGGCTGAGCTGGGAGAAGTACATATGAAGGAAGAGCACAGCCGTCAGCCAGGCAGTCGGAGGACCCTGGATGTACAGGAAGAGAATCAGAGCTGTGATGGATAATGACATTGCTGCCCAGGGAAAGGAGTCCTGTCCTCCACTCGCAACCTGATTGGCAGGGGACTCCACGTGGCAAAACAAAACAATCCAACACAACAACCGAAAACAGCCAATCTTACTGGCCTTAAAGAGAAGACCACAGGCCCCAAATGTCATCAGTTGAGCTAAAGCCCATGACCCCAAACCAGATTTAGCACCTGACCCTGCTGCTGTTTCAAGCCTCCTAAAGTAGAACCTTGATTAACCAGTCTGGGATTTCCTGGTCAGGCATGAGTTAGGTAATCTGTCCCGTGGGCCTCTCCATCTCCCATAGAGAGAAAAGACAATCTGTATGATGATTAAAAAAAAAAAAAAAAGAAACCTTGCTATTCACTTCCCCCCAAAAGAAGAGGTCTTGGTCTAAAAATAACCCTCTCTTTTCTCCGGTTAATAGCTCCTTTTCTCTACCCAATTTCCTATAAAACCCTTCCGTGTAGGGTAACTTCACTGAGCGCCCTTCCAGTCGCTGGGTGGGATGCCACCAGGTTCATGAATTGCTTAACAAAGCCAGTTAGATGCTCAGATTTGCTCAGCTGAATTTTCCTTTTTAGCATTGTCTTTCATTCTTTTATTCGTCCAGCAAACAAGTTTGCTGGGCACCAAGTAAGTGCCAGGAAATTTAAAACTGAAGTTTAGAATCATGTAATGGTACCAATTTTCTGATGCCATGTGTACTCACCCGTTTTTTATTCATGATTTGGGTTTTATATCGCTTGCCTCTGGGAAAAATGGGCTGGCCAAAGGGCATGCGTGTGCAGGAGCCGTATTGCTGGATTTCCACGGCAACATAATTAAGTGGCATTCAAGTTTTATACATGGGTATCCTCAGCTTAGAAAACGTGAATTTATTCCAGATATATGGGACCATTCTGGGTAGACTAACAGCCTCCTGAGCTCTGTGAGTCTGAAGGATGGCGATTAGTATATACTCACGGTTTTTTATCACTCAGAAACGTATGGAATGAAATTCTTTTCTGTTGGCCAGTTCACAAAATGTTCACATCCCCATTAAGTGCAGTGTCTTGAATGGAAAGCCACCTCAACTGAGCAATAAACTGTAGTGTCTATAAATACCCTCAAAGAAGCTTTCTGAGCCATCCCATACCTGAGCTGTTTTTAAAGTGCCAGGCATGGTTCACTTGCCCCGTGAACTTGCCCCATGGTTCACTTGCCCCAGGAGCACCATTTACCACTGTTTGGACTAACAGTCTCCCTTTCAGACCTCACAGCGACCAGCCTTTGGCTACCTCGTTGGTTGGCTCATTCATCTTCCACAAATGTCTCCAGAATGCAGACCTGACAGACTGTTACCCCACTTGTAAACCAACTGTTGGATGTTTTAAAGTTGGATGTGATTTGACGTGACCTGACCTATAACTGAATAAACAACCTAAAAGCCATATGCCCGCTCACTTTGCTCCTCCATTGATTTGTAGTTAGTGCCTAGTGACATGTGAAAGGGTGTTTTTTGTTTTTTGTTTTTAAGCAGCCCCTTTTGCCACACTGAGGACTGATGTGGTGTGAGTCACTGAGAACCTAGCTTGGAGTGAGGCAGGCCCGGCTGAGTCTCTGCCAGCCCCATGGGGTGTCACTGTGCACCCCCTTGGTTCCCTGCCCTGCACAATTACTCTGAGAAGTAGACATAATATTTGTGAAATATCTCCACAGTAATTAGCAAAAAAAAAGGGGGAGCCTCAGTAAATAAATAAGAAAAAATAAAATTATTATGAAGGACAATTGCCATTTTCAGCAATAACAGCTTCTGAAAACTTTTTCCGGAAAAGTACCATTAATCTTCTATTTGGGGCAGATGAGGGTTTGTGGGGCATGAAGCTTATGTAATTGTGAGTGTTTTCTTTTGAAAAAAATCTCAAAGTTACAAAAAGCCAACATGGGTACCGGGCCTCAGAAGAGGCCATAATAACTAAGGAGCCCGGAAGCTTAATCTTTATTAGCTTCACAGTAAATAAACCTCTAACGAAAGCTGCCTCAGGTTTATAATCTGGAAAATCGGCACCGTAAGACTCATTAATGTTTTCCCTCTCCGGTGTGAAACCGTAGCACAGCTCAGTGATGCCCACTTCTCCAGGGACGTCCAAGCACTTTGCATGTGCTTGTGCCAAGATTTTGAAAATGACGTCAGAACGGAGCACATCTGTCACCTGAAGGGCCCCTGACACATGTGGACACTTGCCTACGTAGACTTGCCAGAACTTCAGTGACAGATGTCCACCAACAGTCTGGGGAGAACTCACAGGGGAAACATGGATGAGAGGCAGAAGCTTAGACCTGGACTTGCATTTGGGTGAATGGAACGGTTTCCAGTGTCATTTCAACCCAATGTGACCATCTTTACTTACGATGAACCAGATAGACCAAACCCAGGAGATCTGGGAAGGCTTCACGGGGAAAGTGACTTGAGTTTGGCCTTAAAGCGTGATTTGAATCCACGTGACTACTTTTTTCCTTGCGACCCCCGTTCCCCAAACCAGGCTTTCCCCCTTCTTCTTGACAGAGTTGCTGGAACAGCCCCAAACCGTCTCTAAAAGGCATCGTCATATGGGGCCCTTCTTTCTCCACACCGCTCACTCCAGCTCAGGATGGACACACACAGGCACACCGGAATGGCACTCCACCATTCACGGCACTGAGCACAGATGACGAGAGGGGCCTCTACACAAGGTCAGGAGAGTGAGGCTCAGCGGCAGGTTCCTGCAACTCCCAGGACAGAAACGGGGGTCGAACCAAGTTTCCCCAACTCTCTGCTTGCAGAGCACATTCCCAATCTCACCACAATTCTGGGAGCTTCTGACTACTTCTCCGCTCCTCTCTCGCCCACTGAATATAAATCACTGTAATTTTTTAAGTGTTTATTACACAGGTATTTAGAAAATTATAGTCTCCGTTCTGTTAAGACTTTTTTAGAGACATGTATCTCACTTTCACACAAGAAGCTTACACTCTAAAGGACATTATTTAAAGTCATATAATGCACATTAAGATCCATATAATGGAACTTTCTTTTCACAAAGGGAGTATATAACTAGCAAACCTGCGTGTGTTACCCTTTGGGAAGCTATGTGATCAGTGTGATACACATATATGTTTTAAGATTATCAGTCACCCCTCACCGATTTACATGTAACTTCACACGCGTGTGACATCTTACTACGAGATGTGGCTCGGAGATCATCTGTAAAGTTACAGTTAGGGTTGTGGTCGAGGGCAGTTTTGCAGGACGAAGCCAAGCAAACTTCACCGCAATGTTCTACCTAGATTCCTGACATCAAGCCCTTAAGCAGTTTTTACTTTAGCAACAATTTCTCTCTTTTTATTCCCTTTTCTCCCAGCTGTCTCTTTGGCTGCTATTTTACTGCTATGAAGGGGGAAGAGCCTAATCTTTACTTGACTGTGAAAAAAAGTCTCTCATTAAAAGTAGGAAAAAATTTTCTTGTCTTTGCTTGAGATAGGAAATAGGAATCAGTGAGAGAGAAAGAGAGAGAGAGAGAAGAAGGGAGGAGATGTGTGAAAGAAGAGAAAAATCTGTTACCTGGGGTATTTTATTAAAGCAGTAAATTCCAAGAAGAACTCAAAAATGCCCTCAAGCCCTGAACATGCCCAATAACTACAAAGAAGAGACACTTTCTAATGTAACTCAGGGCTCTCCGAAAAGGACCCTGTAGGAAGCAGGTGATTAAGCAGGAGGGAGAAGAAGAGAGAAGCAACAACACAGCTGTCCCCAAAGCAGACAAGGACCTGCTTTCCTTTGGTAACTGGCTTTGTAGGGATTCTGCTGAAAACTTTACAGTTCTTTTCCTCTACACAGTTTTAGAGAAAAAGAAAATAGGTCATGGGGGAAATTATGTAAGCAACAATACCACTAAATTTTGCAGGAGCTCTGTCTGAGAAAATGTGAAATCCTCCCAGAAAAGTGTCTCATTAACGCAAGGAGCTCACACATCCAGCACATACAGATCACGCTGGAAACTGCAATGTTTCGCCATCTCAGCTCACTACGCCGGCCACCGGAGTTCACGGGCGGATGCCGAGGTGAGAGTGATGGCCCGGAAGATTATGATGGAAATGTGCAGCGTGGCTCACCCAGCAGAATGCCCAGAGCTTTTGCATATTGACTAAATGCTCTGCTTTTTCTAGCAGTTAAGTAACTTTTTAGTCGGAGTCACAAATACAGTACACTGAAAACTCATCAATTTAGATTTCAATGATTTCTAGTTTTTATAATTTTGAAAGAGGTCATGCAGCATTTCCTTTAGAGTAGCTATGAAGAAAAATTCAGTAAGCAAATGAGTAGCAAACAAAGGTTGCTAGGGAACTTCCTTGGAATACCTCAGGGATGGAAGTTTTCAGTCACTAGAGAGTAATCACCCACTTGCTGGCCAAGGCCATTATGTGTTCATTGGAAATCATTCCTATATCATCATTTAAATAATTTTCTCCAAGACATCTTTCCAAAAGATTTGGTTTACCTGACTCCAGGTACTTCATTTATTACAATAAATACAAATATTCTAACATTCAGTTATTTTTAAGAATCCAATTGATTTTTCTTCAAAGATGCCATTAGGAAGATTTTTTTTTGTCTTTTTTTTTTTTTTTTGCTGTGATCAGCTTGAACTTATAGCAGCGTGGTTTCCTCCCACACTTTTCCCTGACTCCCCCGCCCTTCTAAAGCCATCCTACAGAGAATTGATTATTCTGGGCCCTCATCACCTGCCATTTCCTCCTCTCTGTCTCTTTTCTCTCTGTGTTCCGCACTTTCATATTGCTGGCTGGTTGCCATTTTTCTGGTCTGGAGCCTGTGTAGCGCTTCATAAGGCAACCTTTCTATGGCTCATCCCTTGTCAAAACCGGTGACTCATTTCCTAAAGCCTATCCTTCCCGCCCGGTGACCTCGGGCAAGGGGAGAAACCCCAGTACACCTAATGTCTCAGTCGGCTGTTCCCCTCACTTACACAACCAGAGATTTAAGTTGCCACCAAGCAGCTGCTCTCAGAACTTTCTGGGAGGGTTTCTGGGGACTCCTGAAAACCTTGGGACTCAAGCTTTTGGTTAGATAATCTTTGCAATGGCCACCGAGTCCCTGTAGATGTGATCGCCTGTTCTGGCAGAACACAGGTGTTTTGAGAAAGTGGGATGCTGTTTTTACCGATTCTTCCCGCAGCGGCTCCTCTCCTCGCCCACTTTGAATGGTGCATCAGGCCTCTTCCACTGTGAGAGTTTTAAGAAGCAGAGCACACAGGGGGGATCAGGGAGACACGTGTCATTTTCTTTCAGGTTCAGGCCACTCTGTCACTTCAGTATGACAGTTAACAGACATCAAAAGCTGATAAGAAAATGTTTAGCTTATGTTCAAAGTCATTTCTAAGCAGCAAATTTTGGAAATGTAAAACCACAAGTACCTCCAGCACCTCTCTTGGTATCCCTGTGTCCGTGAAATGCAGGTGATGGGCTGAGTTTCACAGGGTTGCTCCGCGCACAGCCATCTTGCTTGGAGGAAGTGCATCCATCGCTCCCTGTGTACTGGTTCTAGTCTCTCCTCAGCTCCGCTACAAACACATGCTCATGAACACGCACACGCAGAAAACTGCATGCGCTTGCATTTATTTGAAGATGCTCAGTTAAAGTAAATGGCGTTTTTATTACATTATTTTATTTATGTTTATACTAATGGGACTCATACCATGCTTCCTACTTGTGAGAAAGAACACATGCTTCTGTTGCTATCTTCCGCTTATGCATTCTTTTTCTTCTGTTGTCTTTTAATTTATAACCCCATTTTTTTATTCTTATCTCAGCTTGGAATGTACCATTCACCTTCTGCACCCATTAAACCCCAACACAAATTTTGAAGCTCAGCTCAAAGGCCACCTTCCCAGTGAAGTCTTAATTGCCCAGATAAACATAATTTTCCTTCATCTGCACTGTAATAACACTTTAGTAGCAATTTCCCTAGAATTTATACCATAGCTAATGATTTTCCAGTCCGCTCTCTCTGGCAGTCATCATTTTCCTAGAATATCTCACTGTGAATAGTTGCAGAATGAATCAAACAATGTCTCCACTGGGAAACAGAGGGCAAGGATGCGATAATGACATCTTCAGGGTGCTCCTTAAGCCACGGCGCTCTTCCTTATGGCCTGGTGATTTGCTTATAGATTCTTAATCTCCAGAGAGGTCCCCCTCCTTTTCCTTTATCTGGAAACAGTGTGTTTGGGTTTACAGAACCACCTTGCCACCATGCACGTCCACGTGAGGGCGTGGCCAGGTGCACACAGGGCTCTTCCTGCCACATTCCCAGGATGAGGCATCCCTGTCCCCGAGGCACTGAACACCCTGGGAGACCCTCAGGGGCAGGAATGTGCGTGGCCTGGGCACTCTGACTGGCTTAATTCATTTCTGTTGAATTCACATCGTTAATTTTCATTTTCGAAATAGCCTTTCATAGGTTCTTGGTGAATATTTTTAAGGAAAGAAGACACAGAAGATTGAGTGAAAAAAAATGTCCCGTATCTAATAGAGCATATGGAACTTTTAAAAGTAAGCCTTGACAAGTGGCAGTACCTTGTCACACGATGCTCTTCATGTTTGGATTTCCCCCAGTCTGCTCGGTGCTTGCACATCAGCAGCTGCAGGAACACGCATACACACGCACACACACACACATGCCCTTCGCTGTCACTGACCCGTCGTTACCCGGGCAGGCGAGCTGTTCCGGGTGCCCTCGGGCCCCGTTCAGACCAACATGTTTACTTTGCACCAATAGCCCCGTTCCCCTGCCCCAGCGCTGAGACTCACACAGCCCTGGGAGAACCGCAGCAGACGAGGAGGCTGGACTTTGATTTTCTGGTGATTAACTTTCCTCTGGGCAATTTGGTTGATGCAGACTTTGTTCACTGCTCAGGAGTTGGAGGCTGGTTGCAAGTTCATAGGCCACACTCATAAAGTGTTAACATAGCATAGAAAAATACGGCCTTTCTAGTTTCTTTGAAAAATGTAGGCAGTCACCTTAATCGTGCCACTGGAAATTAAATTTATTTATATGCATTCAACTCAAGCTAACACACATCTTTCAAGTAGAAAACCGGGGCCATATTGAAAAGCCTATGAAATTCAGAAGCAACTGTACCCAGGTGATGTAATCTTACCTTAAACTAGTAAACTTTAGAAATGTGTTACCTAGTACATTTATGGAAGTATACTTTGTAGTATTTTGGGTTTGGGCCAGTGTTCAGGTAATGAGAATCATTTGCTTTTCATGGGTTCAGAGCCCAATTTTCAAAATGGAAATGACTCTCACAAATGAAAGTTCTTTCAAAATGAAATAGGAGAAAAGTGTAGAAATTTGGAATGCAGGAAACCAGTTCATGAAGTCCCACTGTATTTACAGAAAGCTCTGCATTTTATTTTCCCTGTCTCTTCCTTTCGTCTAAGTAGAAACACATCGTTCACAGCACTCAATGCAGTGCCGCGTGCCAAGTGGCCGAGAGCCGCAGCCAGCCAGCGCTCCGCACGATAAACAAAGGTGAGCAGGGACCGTGCTGAAGAGCTGGTGGTGAAGTGCATCGAAACCGAGCGGATCCTTTCCACGTGCTGGGTGTCGGCGTTGGGCCTCAACGGTGTTTGAACCCCGGGAAAGCACAACACTGTTCTCTGATGTTTGGCTACGTGACCCAGGGGATCAAGCAGCTCGAATTCAATTAAATACTCTGCTCAAGTCACACGATGCAACATAACTGTGATGATATGTATTTTTAAAAATTTCAACTGAAAGTTTGTTTTGATGGCAGAAAAATGAGTAAAATGAAGGCAAAAAATAAAAAGGACAAAGAAATGGAGGAGAAAGGACGATGACACCAGACACAGAATAATTGTTTTCCAAATATCACACATACGTATTTTTCTTCTTCAACTTTTGAACATGCGCAATAGTCCCATCTTTTTATACAGCCCAAATTGCTACTAATGCGATGTAATATATCCTTCCTTGTTTTCTTGGCTCAGATAATTTTCCCTGCTTTCTAGTTTTCGAAGTTAGTAAGCCCACAATACAGGGAAAGCAAAATGTCGGAAGATGGTAATACCACTGTGCGTGGGAGGAAGTCCTGGGAGGTTACTGTACCAAGGCCTGGAAATGGGCGCCTCCTGCCTGTAGCAAAAGGATGAAGCCCTTGCCCATAAGCTTCAAACAGTGTGAATGACATTTGAGAAAAGTCAGTCATTAAGGTTTTCTGTAGTAAGTATATGAAATCACATCCATATAGAGCTATTGGGGTGAGAGAGCAAGAATTGGTGAAAATAACAATCAATGAAACATATTATCACACTGACTGTGCTGCAACAATTGGCTTGATAATATATTGGAAGTTGCTAAATCATCTGGTAAGAAGGTTTCACTGAAGTCTCATCTCTCCATAACTTAGTAGAGTCTGAGTTTGTTCTAGTTTTCTGCCTTTAATTCCCTTTCCCCCTTTTTCTCCACGTGTTTGCTTCTCTCATAGAGAGGTAGAGACCCTGAGACAAGTCACAGGGTTTGGGAGGGAAATGTTTGTCTAATGATGGAATTGCCAGTGACGTTAGAAAGGTGGTATAATCAAAATGTAAGGAACTAAAATGTGAAGAACAGGCGATTACTGGGGGGAGGGGCTGGGGAGATGGAGGAGGGTATGGGGGGGTAAATGGTGATGGATGGAGACTTGGGGTGATGAACACCCAATACAGTGACCCCATGAGGCGCTGTAGACTGTGCACCCGAAACCTGTATTATTTTGTTAATCAGTGTCACCCCAGTACATTCAATAGAAAGAAAACAATTTAAATTTACATTGATATTCTAAAAATGCATTTTATTTCAAAGCCACTGAGCATCACCTTACATTGTATTACAGGTGTTACTTTTTGTTAAAGGGTTAGGTTTTGTTTGAATGTTCATGTTGAAGTACCCTAGACACTATTACTCACGCAGTCAGACAACAGCTTCGTCTCTGACTGAGCCCCTCATCGGTAAGTGCATGTTCCAGGTAACCCATCGAATGAGCTTTGCAGGTTTCCCTTTGGAAACTGATGTACCTTCTCCATTATAAAATGTGCAAATATAGAACGCGATGACTCAGTTGAATTTATGGTAAATTGTATTCCACATTCTGTTGGCCTCAGGCAAACTGGATGATTTTAATCGCTGTTTTATCACCCTCAGTACTAATGTGAAAAATAATGGTAGTTCATGTGGTTATTGTGAGGTTTAATTAAAATTTATGTAGAGTTTCATATCCAAGTCCTATAAAGTTGTGCTTGGGAGTCCTGCTAGTTTATACAGCTGATATGTTGCCCAAGGAGAACCAGGGCATCACTATTTCACAACAGTTACCGTGGTTTTAGAGAAAATTATTTTGAATCTCAAGTCCAAGGTCCTGGAGTTGAGTCCTTAAGATCTTCTGAGTTGACCCATGGAACCTCCCTGGGCAAGTGAAACCTACCTGTAACCTTGACGTCTGTAAAGCTGATAAAGTAGCATTGATGTTCCACGGTCTCTGTAAGTCACAACTGTGGCAGTATTTGTAAATTCAATATTTTGAGTGCCTATTAACATGTTCAAACACTGGAGCCCTCCCACAGGTGAGGAATATGAAGGAGTCTAGCCCAAGAGCGGAGGACGTGATGAGGTGGCAGGGATGCATGTATGTCCTCTCAGGGGATTCAATCCATTTTCAATACTCGGATGCATAAGAAAATGGGAAGGGCTAAGAGTGTAGGCTGGTGTCAAACCGCAGAAACCGCCTAGATTCTTGCGACTCAAAGGGCAGTCCAAGGATCAGCAGCATTGGCAATCATCAACAGCGCTTGTTTGTTGGTTTATTTATCTATTTATTTGGCAGCTTTTAAAAATGAGAAATCTTAGGCCCCGTCTCAGACATACTGAGTCAGAATCTGCATGTTAACAAGGTCAAAGTCATAAACTGAAGTTTTAGAAGTGTTGGGCATACTCGGAAGTATTACAAGTATTGGCTTTGATCCCATGAAGGAGCCTAGAAATGCCTGCCCTTTGTATGACCCTTGAGACGAACACTCCCCAAACACTTCCAGAGGACTGGGCCCAGAGGGCCTGGCGGCCTTTCAGAATTGTGTTCTCCCTTCTCCCTAGACCTCCCTCTTCTCAGGTCTCCCCACACATGGGCCCATCTGCTGGCCCCTGTAACTAGTGACCGGGGTATCTAGGCGACTAAGTCACTTGCAGGATTTAGGGTCCTTATGAAAATCTCACATGAGATAAATGTCTGGCTCTATTGCCTATTATTTGTTTTCATTTTCAGTGTTCATATGCAGGACAACGGGCCACCTTTGCATTGCTGTTTTACAACTAGTGAAAAAGGTGGTGAAGAGTCTCAGAGGAGGCATGGGACATCTCTGAAGGATTGGGGCACATTCTCAGGGCATAAGAGGCATGTCAAATGCAGATTCCAAGGCTCCCTGGCCCCAAAAGCTGACTGTCCAGGAATCTGCATTTTGACAATGGATTGTTCTTTGTTCTCTTATAAGTCCATAGAATCCAGGTTTATTCTACCTGTAATTGTGCCTATCTAGGTATCAACTGAATAGCCTGGCCAACAAACACGCACTTTCCATTCTTTGCTATCAGGGTTTGCCTCACTGTGTGCGTGCATAGGGGACCGATGTTTAGGGCAGTAATTTTCACCGAGATGCATGGACCACTCACATCAGAAATACCTGACACACTTGTCAAAACTTCAGGTTCCTCGGCCAAACCCAATAAATAAACCAGAATCACCAGGTAGATTCTGCATTGTTTCCATTTCTCCGGGGAGGGTCTGATACACAACCTGGTCTGGAAACCTCCTCTGCGGGGCATTCGTTCCTACCCCTGCTTGCATGTTAGATTCACTCGAAGACATTGACAAATACATCCCTCCTGGGCCCCAAACCCAGTGCTTCTGATTTATTGAACTTGGTTGGCAGGGTAGGTGGCGATGGGTGGCCATCAATATCGCAGGTTCCACAGTGATTCTAACCAGTTTTCCAGCTAATATAACCTGCAACCGGGGATCACAAAATGAGCCTCCTTTCATGAAAATAACCAGGTCAACACTGGTCCTTTGCTGTCCTGAGGAGCAGTAGTACCTTCTGAACCTGAAACCCCTCCACTCTGCCCTGCGAAAGTCAAATCCATTCTGTCTAGACCAGTGAAGAAATGCCGGTGTTGAAATCCCGGGCACACTCTCACACGTGTTGCGTTGGGACTCACTAGCCTCGGCCATGGCTCCTTGCCTTCCCAGGATTGTTGCTGTGCTGCATTTTGGGGAAACGGCGCTTTCCCCAAGCAGGAGGAATGGCGCAGTAAGTGTAGTCTTTGGCAAAATGTCACAGTGAATTCTGTAATTCATGAAGCAGGTCACGAATAATAGGAGGAAGATGGGAGATTCTTATCCTACTTTTCCCCAAGTCAGTTTAGAATCGTATTGTGTATCTCCTTTGTTAAAGCAAACAGGCAGGATTCTCATTATAATTAGAGCAGGGGCACACTGACGGATAGCTACCTTACCGCAGCACTGTGCCCACGTCTCAAAGATTACAAACACAGGAAGGGCCCAACTGGAGGGAAACATAAAAAGAAACTCTGTAGTTTATTCTTTTGTACAGTGTAAAAGGAAATTGGCTTCTGTTTTTTGGATACAGGTTCTAGTATATTGTGTTAGTTTACAAAGAAAGATGTGTGTTTACTTAGTCTCAAAAAATCAGCCAAAAGAGATCTTAGAAATAGTCTAGCACTCATTTGCCTGTTGTTTACATGTGAGAAGGCAGATACGAAGACAGATGTCATGACCTTGGTTCCACTATAGAGGATAAAAGAAGAATTCACAGGCCCTGGCTGGTGTAGCTCAGTGGATTTAGTGCCAGCCTGTGAACCAAAGGGTCGCTGGTTCTATTCCCAGTCAGGGCACATGCCTGGGATGTGGGCCAGGTCCTTGGTGGGGGGTGCTTGAGGGGCAACTACACATTGATGTTTCTCCCCCCCTTTCTCTTTCCTTTCCCCTCTCTCTAAAAGAAATAAATAAACTTAAAAAAAAAAAAGAATTCATGGGCCTGACTTGCAGCCCGTGTTTTCCCTCCCCCAAACCTTATTTTGTCCTTTAAGGATAAATAGAACTAAGTATAGCAATTTGAACATTTAGATTCATACTGTGAAGTCCTATTTTTTAAAGGAATGATTGATTTTAGGTGCAAAAGACCACTAATGCATGAGCATTTAAATATTTAAATTAGATGTAATAATATTCTTTATTGAAGACTTAAAATGACCTGTGCTTTTAACATTAATTGTTTTCAAACATCTACTAATAGATAAACCAATTAATGCAGAATGAATATTAGTGCCCTCATTGAAATAATGTAGAAGTTGAATGTGCTTCTTACCCTTTCCCCCCTCTTTATTCTGAGAAGCTGTCTAAGTGGTAATTTGCATCTGGTAACTTTTCCTGGAGAGGCGTTGCGATGGTGGTGCAGTTTGTATATAAAGCAGGACGTGAAGCCAAGTGGAACATCAGGAGTGAAATCTGTGGGCAACGGGACACTGAAAGGCTGGTTAGAAGGTGAATATAAAGACAGAGGTTTGGCAAGTTGCCTGACCCCTCTTCTTTCTTAATTTGTAAAATGAGATTTATAAGAACTACTTCATTGGGGTGTTGTTAGGGTTTTGTTTGGTATTTCCTAAAAGCCCCAAAGGAGAACATTCTCTGCCAGAGGTTCGGGTACTGTGGCCTAACAGATCTCCCCTCTGTCTCGTGGGCTGACGGGCATCTTGTGGCTGGCACCTTGGTCTTGCTCAGGGGCGGAAGCTTCATAATTTTGTAAGAATCCAGTTCCTAGAGACATACAAGCAAGTACTGTGGTTCCTGGAGTGCTTTAGTTACATCTCAAATGAGTTGTAGTCCCCCACCAGGCTGTTTTTGTTTCAAACGCAGTTGTCTGTATTCAGTAACTTTGCAAATGATGAGCTTCTTTCTTCATGTTACCTCACATTTGATTGGACTGAATTAGATGCAGCAGTTTTTTGTTTTTTGTTTAAATTAATTTAACACGGGGACTTTTGCTGTTATTGTTGTTGTTGAGGATGAGCTCATTTGAGAAGAGGATGACAGGAATATGAGAATAGAAGGCGCCTTCTTTGAATCTCCCTCATCCAAATCACAACTTGACAGTAGCCACATAGATGGCCAGTTGGGTTGTGGGGCTACATACGGAAGATTCTCAGCAGCAGTGATGACTACCAGAGGGCTGCCTCTTTCTGGGAGAGCCATGTGAATTAGAAACATCCTTCTCTGTGTTGCCACAAGTTGGCAATGGACAAAACTGAGAGACATTTTCTAATTCTTACTGAGACACACACACACACACACAGAGGCAGAGACAGAGAGAACGAATAAATAAAGAATGAATAGGCGTGCATTGGCTACTGACCCCATCACAAACTTTAGTTCTGGTGGTTATAGTGATCAATGAGACATTGCAAACTGCAAGGAGATTTCTGGTATCAGAAACGTATCCCAGCTGGTCTACTTGGTACACAGTTCAGGTCCACGATATAAATATGTGGTCTAGGGAAAAAGTGAGCAAGGTTGGCTGTAGACTCATGGACAACAAACTTAGTTCATAATGAACCAAGAGTTATTTAGGAATGTTTATTTCTAATTAAAGCATGAAGTCAAATCTACAGCTAGTTTCAGACACAGAGATGAACTAATTTGTCATTCCTAACATCACCAGACATCTTGATTGATCTGTGTAATGAAAAGAGAACAAAGGCAAGAAAATTGGGTCTCTCTTTTGGGCCCCGCTGTAAAACAGTGTGCATGTTATTTTACTTTATTTTCCTTCAGATCCATATGTATAAAATGGGCTTGATTCAGCTTTATAAAGTCAATGGAATTATTATCTGAGGGTAAATAAGCCCAAATATATGTAAACACTTTGAGAGGAAAACCCATTGGAAAAATGTTTTGTTTCTTGTTTTATGTTTTACTATGTTATTCCAATAACTTTGGAAGTCTATGGGATATTTTGCTGATTCTATTCTGTAACAAAAAGTACTTCTTTTACAAAAATAATTTATATTATTTATAACATTAGATAATTGCACAAATCTTACAAAACAGAGGAAAAATAGAAAAGTAAAATCCATAGTCATTTATCTAAAAAACAACAGTAAATCTTTTGATACGTCATATTTCATTCTAATATATTTTTCTTTTACTGTTTTGTTAAAAAATACCATTTTTTACTCTACAGTGTCCTTTTGGCAACATGAGTCTCAGGTATACACACACGGGCACACACACACACACGCACACATGCACACACACACCCGCCCGCACCCGCTAACTCACCTGGAATTGCAATAGCTTATGATGAACACAACCCTGAATGTGACATTACATACAATTGTGTGACAATAGTAACATTTAATTAATTAGTCCACTGTTATTAAATTCTAGGTAATTTTCAAAGTACTTTTGTTATAGGCATTGTCTTGATTTACTTCTTCATGTTTTTCTGCTTTGGGCTTGAATCTTTGACATGAGAATAGCAGGTAGAGAATTCTAGACATGAGATACTTTGTTAAAAATGATATAAATTTTTGAAAACCTTAGGATATATTGACAGCCACTTTAACAAACAGCCCCAGGCACACTCACAGCGCCTCTGAGTCTACATGTTTACAGACATTTGTGCCTAGTCACTCATACATTTGCATTAATTAATGCCTTTAACTTATTTCCTAATTAATAGATACAACCATTTTTTAAATTAATTTAATCCAGGGGGACGTTCTTTGAGACTGAGCTCAGCTGCAGTCAGGAAGACAGAAATATGGGAAAGGAAGACGCATTGTTTTCTGTTGACACTGGTGAAAATCACCATGAGGTGACACCTACCTGCCGGCGTACACCTGCTGCCTAACTTGGGAGCCCGTTTGTGAATTCCGGTGCCAGGTCCTCTGCCTACTTACCATTCCGCTCTCCATTTTTTCTGATCGAATTTTAAGAATTATTTGCATACATCTTATCTTTTATTTTTGCTACACATAAAATATTTATCCATTTCTTCTTTATCTACTGCTCATTTGAAAAGCTTCTTCCAATATGGCCTCACCTTGCTTTCCCGACTCGCAGATACCAGGCACTGCATTATTACTTGAAAATCAATACTTTGAACACAGAGCAAAGAAATTATCCATCTTTTTCTCTCCTGAACTCTGATTATCCGGAGGTCTTTTTGTCTCTAGTTTTATTATCTAATTATTTATTTACCTATTTATATTCTTGCTTGTTTACTTATTTATTAATGATCAAATAATGAAGGCTTCTTGGCCAATTTGTTTCTTTTCTATGTTGTCTCTAGCTAGTGTAAGGGGATGTTCAGTTTTACCTCAATTCCCAATACAGACATCACAGTAAATGGAACACATTTTACTCACATATGTCTTTTAATATAGTTTCCAAAATTAATGACATGTGATCAGGTATGCTTTTTATGAATGTTGAATACATACATGCTATGTAGATTTTAAAATGTTGTACCTACCCACAGTTATTTTTATGGTATTTTATCATTTCAGCTAAGCGATGTGCCGCAGTTCTACGGGACAGTGCACCCGATTTCTCACCAAAGAATTTTCTGGAAGTTAAGGTAAATGGACATTGTTTTGTCCAGTGGGTTGTACCCCATTTCCAAGAAATCAGCTGTCCAAGTTGTCAAAGGTAAGAATTACGACTGCTTCTTCTAGGGAGGGTATTACAGAAATTGAAAAGTACAGAAAAGTAAAAAAGAAAAAAAAAAACTGAGTAAAAAACAAAGCAGAAAGAACCATAAGCAACCTGCTTTGATATTTTGCTGTAATTCTTTTAATATTTGTGTTAGAGATGCTGTACTTAATCATTCTGTTTTGAACAAAATAATCATTTTCACTTTCTAGAAGCTTATTCTCTGAGCAGCAAATTCCCTTTTAAGTTATTTAGAATATTTTGAACGAAATAACCGTAAATGTATGTAAAACCCCTTTGCCTTCTGGAATAGAAACACGTTGTTTTCTCTTTGTTGCTGAGTCTGTGTCATCACCACCAGCAAATCACGGCCCCGCAGGGGTTGCCCTCAGCAGCTGTCAAGGCGTGTAGACTCGCTTACCTGTCGCACGGTGGGCTCTGTGTTTCTCAGAAAGGCTAGGTGGACGTGTTTTAACTCCGAAATATTACATATATATTCACAAGGTTTTTCTAAAACTAGATCACTTTATTCACTCCAACACCCATCAGAATGCTCACTTCTGGGCTTTTGTCTAGTAGGGGTCTGGGGTCATTATCCAGAATGCATAATCCTAAGCTTTAAATTTTTTTTTATATACAGAAAAATCTGACTTTCTTATCTAGGACTGCTTCACTTAAAAAGTACGGAATCGGTAGTGGTTTTGGTCTGTCTCCAGGTAATGTAGGTCATTATTCTTCTTGGTGCCAAGCATAATCATATAACCTGAGCTTTGCATTTGAGCGATGAAATGTTACATTAGCTGCAGGACATTAACAAGAAAAACAATACATCTGCAGACGGAGATGCCTCCCAAACTCGATTTTCAAATGCGTTCTGTTAGCGAAGACTGCAAAGCAGATGGTACAGCTCTGTGTCTGTTTTATGTGAGCTGCCAAAGGGAGGGCTGGGGATGCTGTTCACATGGAGAAAGGGTGTGATAATACAACAATGAGACAGGAACCCATTCTGGTAACTTCTAAATGACACTTCCCTTGGTAGTGGCTCTGTTGGGATATCCGTTAAGGAGAGCTCCTTCCTTTTAAGTTAAATCCAAGGATGATTCTTTCTCATCCAACAAGGAGCAGAAGTGATTCTTATTCTTTTAAAAACTCCAGGGGCAGTGAGATGAAGGTTTGAGCATTTCACAAATAATCGCACACATTTGGTAAAACCAATTCTCACTTAGTTAAGTGGTAAGGAGACATGTATTGCTCTGGGCACCTCTACTGACCTCCCCACTGGTGACAACAGTGCCTGCACTCTGTGTGCAGGATGTAGCTGCATGAAAGGACTGCGACTCTTGAGTCCCCCGCTTCTGACTCTGTTTTATAGATCCCAAGTCTCCAGCTGCTTCTTCAGTCCAGTGTCAGATTTCCTCAGTTTGTGGCGGATGGCGTGAAATAACTCCATACATATCCCAGGGATGTTTGTATGTTTCCTATTGTTGTTGTTTCTAAGGACATTTGCCAAATGACTTAACAGAAGGCATTTAAGTTCCCCCATATGACATTGATTTCATCACTTTCATAGTGCCTTACCTTCTTTCTGTGCTAGAAATTTCTCTAGCAGGTACTACGTAATTAATAGATAATATGATAACTGATGAGAGAAAGAGCAATAGAAAATATGAAAATTTATCCCATATGATTAGGCAAGTGCTGTGGTCTCCCTTAGGAGGTGGACTGGCTCCCGAATTTGGGTCATGTGTGGAAACTGATAGTGTCACACATGCACCAAGAAAATGTGGGAAAAAATTATTGCCTCCAGCATGGGCTTCTCTGGGGAGAGCCAGGCACGTCTCCTGTAGGTCAGAAATGACTTGAGCCACAAAAGGAGGGTGGCTTGGGGCTTCTACGCTGGTGAGGGAGTGGATGTGTGGCAAAGATTCTCATGTACAGCTGGGCCTTGGGTGGTTGGAAATCCCACACCTCTGGGCGCTGCTGGAGGGGGCTTTCTCGCAGTTTGCCTGGACGCAGAGTAAGAGGTAAAGGGAGCGTGATGGGCAGCAAAAGCTGTTGACAGTTAAACATCAAAAGTCAAATGACGCTCTTTATCTCAGTAAGCATTGCTTCCTGAAACCTTTGCTCAGTATTAGGCATGCAAGTGTGTATGGACTGGATTCTGCAAAATGTATTGTTTTCATTTGTGGTAAAAAAAAAAAAAAAGTTTGAAAGTTTGAAAACCAGAACCCAAAAGTTATTGAACAGGTTACATTAAATTATAGCTTGACTTGAACATACATCCACATTCCCCCCCCCCCCAAGTTCATCACCAAATTAAGTGCTTTAATGAATGTTAATGGTCTTACTGGGGTCTTACTGTCTTCCTTTTCTTTCATTCCTTTAGTAAGGACTGGGAAATTTAAAGTCAACTGGTTAACATTCTTACTGCCTGCCATGCCATTTGGTTCATCTGGACTATGTCGTTGAAGTCAGTTACTTTAACCTTGGCGATTAGGTTCTGCACCGCAGTCCCAGTATAGAGTCAGATTTCAGAGCAATCTGATGGTTTGAACACTTGAATCTCTCGGTCGTTACGTTAATTTTTGATACTTCATTCTTGTCTGTTGTTCTAAACACTTGGGGAAGATTTTCCGAATTTTCATGAGTCACAAAAGCGGAAGTTCAGAATAACCTCTTCTGTCTCTTCTGCAGAGGTTCTTTCTGTTACCGAGTTTACCGGGGTAGTGGTAAAATTTTCACAACATACTTTATTATTGAGAACAATTTAAAACAGACAGACTGTATTGTGGTCGGCCTGCAAATATGTTAGAACTTGTGCTGTCCCGTGGCTCCTTCCGCTGACCCTCCTCCCTGCCCTGCCCTTGACTTCAGCATTACGTGATGTGCCCGTGCAGCAGAATGTATTAGCTTCGATCGCGTTATCTAATTCTTCCTGTTCCCAGAGTAATACCTATGAGTGATAGTTACATGACTGTGACTTCCGGAGATATTCCAACTTTCTGACATAAATGAGAATTATTTAGATTAGCTCCTTTTTATTCTTGAGCTAAGTGTACTTTTGAAATGCATACAACTTTGGCCCTTTCTCTTGCTATTTAAGCAATGCAGCCATAAAATGATGCCAACCATACAAACTTGTGTGTTTTCACTAATTATTATCCATTTCATGAAGGGTTCTGCTACTCAGTTTTTGATACCCCTCCCCCCACAGCCATATCCCTTTGATAGACAGATGGAAACTGTTCATTAAAATGACATCACTTTCCAATGGTAATTCGACTGTGATTTCACTCTATAATAAGCTTCCATTTTCAAAAACTCTGCGATGCAAGGTGTTTTTAGACACAGCATTTTAGACTTGAATGTGACTGAATATACTGTCTGTTGGCTTACAAAGCACAATTACCACTCTTTCTGGGGACAGCTCAATCCCGGGGCAGGTATGTGCGTGTCTGGTTGTGTGCATTGGAGCCGTGGGAACAGAACGGCAAAATAATATTTCTGCTTCGGCTTTTTCCACCTTGGCACTATGAAAGATTTTTATCAATAAATTGAGCATTTTCCTCTTCATGTTTTTCTTTTTGTGCTTTTTCTCTTGTCACTTCTGCCTTTTAAAATTATTTTTGTAGGACTCTTCCTCTTGCTTCTTTTCCTGTCTATTCTCATCTCGCCTCTTAAATGCTATGAAGTCAGTAGATAGAGTTGGGCTTGTGGAACAACGTTGGTAAGATAAGAGGAAGTAAGGGTGGCCTTTTTGTCTCCACCTATCAATACTGGATATAGAGTTCTGTTATCTCAGTTTTCAGAAATGCCTAAGATTTGTCTGAACTTATATTTGGAAAAAGAGTCAGACGAAATGCTTAGTCTTGCTCACAGCAGAGCAATAAAGATGAATTAACTTAGCTTAGCAGTCTATGTGCCATATGGCCTTCAGCTTACTAGAGTAAGATTACCTTTGGGAAAAAACGCCCTACAGACAATAAGGGAGCAGTATCACCTAAGACCGTTGGGTTGTCCTTCACAGAAGCTCTGTCACGTGGCGTTCCAATTTACCTTGTGCCCCAGATTCCAGAAGGAGCATGTTGCATTAAAAAACCCAGACTCATCTTCAAGGTCTCATTTCATTCCCCTTGATTGCTATACAAGCAGACATTCAGGCTGGTTATTGCATAATGGAGCTAAAGCTTTCCAGAATGTTTGATTTCCAGAATGTCTGAGAAATACAGGCTGTTCGTTAATAGAGACTAATCAAATAATGTGTGGAAAATAATCAATCAAGAGTTGTTGCTGTTAAAATTAGATTGCTTTTTTCAAGTTATACATTTGAAAAGTCTAGGACAAAACAATAAATTATAAAGATGAAATTTAATTGGAAACACTTATAAGCAAGTTACACATTATATAAAATAAAATATATTCATACATTTTCTGCATATCTGATATATTTTTACCTAAATCATCATTTACAGTGTTGAATAGGAGAGATTATTAAAGTATTGCATGTGAGACTTCCTTCATATTAATATAGTTAAAATTAACATTTTTCATAATATTCAACTAAATATCTCATACCATTGTCTTTCAACCCATATGTTAAGCCTAACGTGAAAATTGAGGATGCCAAGTAAGGTGCCAAGTGACCCACTAATCTCTTGATACAATAGACAGCTGGGTGTTTGCAGATCTAAGAAAGTTGAATTGATTTTAGGTGATCTGGGACTGTTGTATCCTAATACTTTGGATTTCTGAACAGTAATTCATTCTCTCTTAGAATGCATTGCGAAGCATTTCATTCATACATCAGAATGTTTTAATACCTTTATAAGGCATAGACAATAATCTAATTCAAGCTACCGAATTACCAGCATGAGGGAAACTGTGTCCCCCACCCTGACCCTGGCCTTCTTTCCTCCTCTCTGTCATAATCCCACTTTCGTACTCGTCATACAATAGCTTTTCCAAATCCTCCCTGTGTGTATCCTTAAAACATTATTTAGTCTTGCATGTTCTGACCTTTATGTGAAAATTACTGTTGATGATGGACCTTCAGATCATCCCTTGTTGTCTGGACGTTATAAATAGGGCTGCTATGAGCTTCCTTTACATGGATGTTCATATAACTCCTTGGGCATGTGAGCAAGAATTTCTCCCTGCTCCATGCCTAGGAATAAACTCGCTGGGCCAGAAGGCTCACATCACCAATTTTACTGGTTGAGTTTAAATTTATCTGCGAAGTGGTTTCCCAATTTCCACCCTGCCAGCTCTTTGTGAGGTCCTCATCACACCACATCCACGAACAACCCCTGAAACAGGCAACATGTTCCAGGTTTTGTCAGGCTGGTTAGTGTGAAATCGTAATTCACATGGCGATGATTTGTATTTCCCACAGTCAAATGAAGATCGGTGCGTTTTCATAATTTTATGTCGTATGCGTCTCTCTCATCTAAAATGCATGGCCTTGATTTTTGCCCAGTTTTTAGTTTGGCTGAATTTTCCCCCACATTTGTAAGAGTAGTTGATATATTCTGTACACAAACCCCTTGCCACTTTTACATGTTCAAACCCTGTGGCTTTTAATTACACCTTTAAAATGGTGCTTTGGATGAACAGAAGGCTTTCAATGTGTGCATCTTTCCCGTATGAATTGCACTTTTTGTGTCTTTTTAAATAAATTCTTTCCTACCTTAATGTCACGACATCTCCTATATTTACTTCTAGAAGCTTTAAAGTACTGTTTTTCGCATTTTTAGACTGTTGTTCTCTGGACATGATTTTTGCATACAGATCTTTTGCCAAATGGCTACTCAGTTGTCCAGCTGTCCTTCACTGGACAGTCAGTCCACCTTCCCCTAGAGATCTTCAGAGGCCATTTCGACTTATGTGAAGATGGGCAACACAGGGGCGTCGGTTCTGGACTATCGGTGCTGGCCCATTGGCTACTCGCCCATCTATATACCAGTGCCGCTCTCCAGCTATTTCCATAATTTCATAATAATTTTTGTAAGGGTAAATGTAACACCTTTTTACTTTCTTATTTCAAAAGGTATTGTATTGAAACTATATAGACTTTAGAATTACCTTATGTTGGATGCTGACTGGAACAACAATGAGTATGTGAATTAATACTGGGAGAAACGCCACCTTCATCACGTCGTGTCTTCATTGGATGATATATCAAGTTGAACCAATGAAATTGCTGACATTTGACTACTTTACCCACCAAAACAGAGGTCCATGTACTTCAACTACAGGGTATCTCTCAGTGTATCTGTGTCTCTTCAGTGTCTTTCATTAAATGTGTGTTATTTTCTCCAGGAAGTCATATAAATCATTTGCTCGATTTAAACCTAGGCACAGAGGGGAGGTGGGAAGGGAGAAGGACGCATGGACAAAACCAAGGTGGGGTGGGATCAGGGGAGGGATTTGGGGATGGCTGGGGTGGGGGGTGGGGGGAGATGGCAGACAACTGTACTGGAACAACAATGCAATTTAAAAATATGTTAAAAATAAAAAAAGAATAGAAAAAATAAATCTAGGCACATTTTTATTTTAATCCATTACTGTGAAATAAATTTCTCTGGAAAATTACACTTTTGTTTTGCTAATATAAAAAGGTTCTTAGAGTTCACTTAAATTGATCTTTTCTTTATGAACCTTATTTTCTTAACCAAGTCACTCGGTATATTTGTATGAGTAGCGACTGGCAGTATCTTTGTCTTACTCGGTGCTTGATTTCAAAAGAAAGGCTCCCACCATTTCCCTACTGCAGTGCGATGTTTGCTGGAGGATTTTAGACCGTGACTGAAATAGGTCTGGGACTGATTCTTTTTCTTCCTAGTTTGCAAACAGGCTTCGTTTTATCACAAATGAAAGTTGAATATTATCAGCAGATTTTTCTGCATTTATTGATAGGCACATGTGGATTTTCTCCATTTAACTAATGGATTATAGTGCAGTGAATCAATAAGCTTTTGTCAAAAAGTATATATATATATTTTTCTCAGTATTTTTTGTGTTTTGTAAAGAGTGAATATATATGTAGATATGGTGCAAAGTACTACTTCTAAAACTAATGCCTCTCTGCATTAGCTTCCTCAAGAGATAGAAAACTGTTAACAGTCCAAAGGCTACTCAGAAATAAATACTAGCCAAGATTTTGTAAAAAATAATTTCGTCTGGACAGCAAACAATTCTGCCTTGGAGGGGGATACCACGTCTGCCTTCCTGGCCTGTTTGCTCTGCAGGCCTCCTTGATGGTTTGGGACAAAAGCAGACACCAAATGTGCAGCCACAAGAGAGATGCAGGGACTGTGTCTCAGCAACCTGGACTTGGACTTGGACTTGGACTGGAGCTGCAGCCTCGTGGGCTTGGGCTGCCCGTGCAGGGAGGCCTAGGTGTGTACTCTCAGCCACCAAGGGAGCAAACAGATGTTTGCAGACCAGAAAGGCTGCCTGAGACCAGGACCCGAAATGGTTGACCCCACCCATGGCTTCCCTCCGTCCTGGATTCTCCACTAGCTCGCGCTTCCCAGAGCCCTGGCAGCCACATGGGGCTGTGTGACTCACGCATGTTGATGGACTGTCTGTCAGCTGGTACGATGACTTCATACCCCCAGAGTTTCTCAGAGGGGACTTCCCTTCCACTTGTTCTTTTGTTTCCTTTGTGTGGCAGCTGGAGGCAATGCATCCAAGACCTTAGAAAATGACAAAGGTGCACCCTGAGTAGAGTCCAGGCTCCTGAATGGCTGGACAGCAGAGCCTCCCTCTGACTTCCATCAGGCTATGTAATAAGTGATAAATGTTGTTTTCTCGTTAAACCCCTGAAATATGCGAGTTGCTTGTTACAGCAATTAGCCTTTGCTGACTGCTAGAGAGAGCGTGATAATCTATAGCTACATTTCATTGGGTACTTATCATAGGAAAGATACCGTCTATTACCACATTTAATTCACCCACATGCTTACGATAGTTTTATTCTTCCTCTCTGAGTGGCTGACTTGCCTCTTCAAACTTGTCACGTTGCTGCTAAGTGGGGGAGGCAGGGCTTCCTAGTAACTTGTTCTAACTGGGCCCACAATCTATGCCCTTAACCTGTTCTCTGTCATGCCTGTCGTGCCTTTAATTTCTGCGGTACCCTCTCCCCCAAAAAGCCCCCACCTTACTCGTGGGTAAATCCATCCACTCAAGCCGTGAAAACCTCTAACTGAAAGGCTCTCCACGTCTGGTCAGTGGGGTAATAGTTTATCACCACAGCTGAAGGGGATGTGAGGGTCCTCGTAAACTAAGTTAGTTTTGTTAATAGTCACGCGGCATTTCTGGTCAACATTCATTGTTGCTCTAAGTTTATACAGAACAGAAGCTCTGACCATTTACACGAAGTCCACTGCCATCATTTTGTCTCCTAAGCTTCCCATGAGTACATATATGAGTCTGTTTATGTGGGTATAACATGTTACCTCTGCTCTTAAAGATTATTTACAACTATATTTTGAAACAAACAAATTTTACAACAAAATTTTGAAACAATCTCAAGGTTAAACAAACTGAAAATTTTATAACATTTTAATACAGTTTTTAAAAATAACTGTTTGACCTTCCACCTTATCACTCCCTAATCTCTTTACGTACTTTCCACTAACAAGAATGTTCTTCCACATCAGTGCAACGTAACCATCCCTCTCTTTCCTTCTCCCCTCCAAACCCACACACACGGATTCTGTACCTGTCTGTATCTAGCTGTGTATTGGAAACCACACATTCATATCCATGCCTTCGGGTCTCACCCGGCACCACGGAGTTCATCCCGCCCCTCTGCCTTTCCAGGTTTGTCATCCCTCTCCTCCCTTGAGAAGCCAGGGTTCACCGTCCTTCACAGATGCTCTCTCTGTCGTGGCCCACCTGCTGCCCCTGCGTGGAGGCCTCACTGTCCACATCAGGCCCCAGAGCCCTGGGCCAGGCCGCTCCTCCTTCTCAAACATCCTCCTCCCCTTCTTGGGCTCTGGCACCTCGCACGTGCCCTCCCTACCCAATGCCCAGTTGCTCCCCTGGCTCTGCTCCAGGCCATCCTTGCGGGGACATTCTCTTGGCCCTGCCCAGGCATATTTAGACAATTCTATCAACTTTCTTTTTAGCTCTCAGCTAGAGCTCTATGGTTTAATCCTACATAGTTTGCTCTTTAATATAGATTTATTTAGTTTGATTTCTGGTGAAGATTTTAATTATTTATTTTCTAAATATAGCATAATTTTCCCAACATTAATTATCAGTTGAATATTTTTCATTTTTAAAATATTAAGTTAGTGTGTGTGTGTGTGTGTGTGTGAGTTTGTATGTATGTAATACCCATTTGGGAGCAGTTTATTTTATTCTATCCATTCTTCAGGTTTATACCAATATCACAGTGTTGGAATAATGATATGTTTAGACAGCCAATAGACCAAGTCAATTCTTTTCATGAATCTTTAAAAGGGTTCTAGACGCAATTCCAATGTGGTGATGGGAGAGTCCCACACCAACAAGCAAATCGAGTATGAAAATTTGATTCAGTTCTGACCCTATCTTTCCAGAGGTGGCATCGGTTCCATGAGTTAAGGATTTGGACACAGGACCGCTCCCTACCCCAACCTTCAGATGCCACAGTTTTCTTATATTCCCCCTGTCTGTCAGACAGAGTAATTGTTGATTTTTGTGCATTTCTCTGATGTCAAGCGATTTCATCCTTTGTACTATAAATATTATATCATGTTTTCCTTGGTGTTTTAGGAATAAAATGATATTGCCAAGAAATATCCCATGTGTCTTCTCCCAAATAAACTATATTCACATAAATTTGTCAGTAAATTGTGAGAAGAATTTCCCCAGCCTCCTTCTCCTCTGGGGAGTGAAAGACGTTAGTGATGCCGTGCTGGAAAACACGCTTCTGCCTGGGCTTGGGATGGTTCGAACTGCTACGGTGCCCCTGGCCCTGCGAGGAGGTATACAAGGCTATTTACGTGTCTATTTTTATTAATGCAAATAATACACAGTAGTAATGTGACACAGTTTATATTAATGAAAGACGTAGCCTTAGAGTGTCTTCCTGATCTGCGACCCTTCCTGTGTGTCTGCACCAGACCACTCCCGAACCTGACCTCCGATGGCCAGGAATTCTGCAGCAGTTGGTAACAAATGTCACTCTGATGTCCTGGCGCACACGCATCATGAAATAGTAACGGCTTTAGGGACCCCGGTCCTGAACTCCAGGAAAATGCAAGGACTCTCTAAAGTGCACCTTCAACAGGAAGATGCCTGCATCTGAACCTGGAGTGAAAAACAAAAACAAAACCATTTTGAGACGTTAACTTGAAGATCAATCAGTCTAAGTTGACACTCCGTTTACTGTTCAGTGAGGAAGGATGTGGCCTCCCCTCCTCTCTGTTCTGCTCTCAGTTCTACTCTGGGCTGTAGAGTAAGTGCTGACATGCTACCCAAGGATTATACCAATTTTTGTAATGTGATGGAAAAATGTCTTAAAATAGCCCTGGCCAGGTGGCTTGGTTGTTTGGAGCATTGTCTTGTTCACCAAAAGGTTGTGGGTTTGATCCCTGGTCGGGGTGCTTACAGGAAGCAACTGGTCGATGTTTCTCTCTCACATCTCTCCCTTTCTCTCTCTCTCCCTTTCTCTCTCTCTCTCTCTCTCTCTCTCTCTCTCTCTCTCCCCACCCCCAACTTCTCCCTTTATTCTCAAGTTAGGGTAAAGAAAAGTATCTTAAAGATTTTTTTTTTTAAATAAAGTGCTAATAGAAGAGAGTGATTTTGTTTTGCTCTTGTCTAAATATCCCAAGCCTCATGACCTGGGAGGACTCTTACTCCTGTGAGAGCTCACTGTTACCCTTGGAAACATAGCCTGTGACTACGTGAGTGTTTATGCTGCCCGGGTGTAGGAGCCCCTCGCAGGGTCCCTGGCACTTTCTGAAGTTAAATGTCTATGTCTACATACTTTGTGTCTACTCCGTAAACTTTTAATCAGTCCTTATTTTCCTCCCTCGAATATGTAGAGAAACTCACGCATTATCTTGAAACATTAGTCTTTGAGGGGAAATCTGGTGAACATTTCCGTGGGCAGTGCCATTTTTCAGCGTTTCCCAGGATGTGGGAAGGACTGGGATGGTAATGTGGCTGTTTAATTCCTACCTGGCATAAGCGGATGCACAGCATTCATTCCAGAATATTCTTCTCCTCACCTTCAGCAAGATGTTAAATGCCTTCAAATGGCTCTTCCTTGCTGTTTTATTGGTGTCACCTGAACTGTCACGGCCGCCGTCGGCCATCTTTCAGGCCATCGCTGCTCCGTTTCCACAGCAGGCTTGTCTGGTGACCAAAAATGCCATCGATCATAGTTTTAAGCATCATCTTTAGGTGATAAAATTGGTGATACCATTGAATGACAAATTCAAAAGTACTATAAGTCTCTCAAACAGATGGCAAATATACCACTGTTTACATTTTTTAAATGAATGCTACAGATGGTAAGAAATTATTCCACCATGTTTAATAGGAAAATTCCACAGCATTTCTACAAAGGCACTTTTCTCTTTACTGCAAGGAAATATATTCAGTAATTGAGACACCAACCACTCTTTTGCCTTCCAAATTGTATATTGGAAGCATATGGGGAAGATGCCTAAAGAGCCAGTATTCAAATTTCCTTTATGTGCCCTTAAATTCACTGAGTAGTCAAAATATAGGAGTGAGGAAGGTGTGTGGATGCATCCATTCTTTATGAAAAAAAAATAATTCTTGAAAGCATTTTTTTTGTAATTTACTCACTCAGTTACAATATGTTTTATGATTAAAAACTTTTGGCTATAAAGAAACCATTAAAATGTCACATATTAACATTTTAAAGAACATCATTTTTAAATACTCTAATAGTCTGTTTGGATGGTATACTAATTTTATGCTTGTTTTGTGAAGTGATGATATAATAAAATGTTTTGAGTGACAGTAATAATTCAGAAAAATTAAAGAAGCCTTTGGAAACAAGAATTAAATGTTCTGTTTGATTACAAATAGGATGATAGTTACAGCAGCTGAGGAGCAGGGAACCGCACTTGGTACAAAGCGGTTGGCCACACTCAGGTTTGTTCTGTTCCCCCAGTGCTGTGCAGTATTCCTTGGATGGTAACGAGGGAATCAGCCCCTCCATAATCAAATGTACTTTATTCAACATAGTCTAAAAAGGAAAAATTTAATTCTAAAATGGGGGTCCTTCGTCGAATTTCAGTATCATTGTTACTGTCCATGTTTGAACAATTCCTGTAACTGTCTTCTTTTTCAAAGGGACACTTGACTTTTAAAAATGTAGTTTTGATCTATTCGAAAATGCACCACATTTATCCTTCAGATGACCTTTTGAACCGTCTCCCAGGAAGCCTGTCCCTTCCAGAAGGACTGCTGGTGGACTGGATCTCTGGTCCCACCGCGTCTGGAAGGTGACCTGTCACATTTACGTGTGAAGGGTTGAGTGCAGTCTTCCTTGACATCTGTTATTTGCTCTCATCATTTCTTCTTTATGTAGATCTTTAATGAATAAAAAAAGCACTGTTAGAATTCAAAGCATGTAATCGTTGTTATCAAAACAATATAGAAATTTAAATGAGTGAGAGGTGAGCTTAGAAACTAAAATGTACTGGTCAAAATTTGAACACTACATGGTATCCCTCATGTGCTGTGCGACATGGTGGCCCGTGGCCTTCCAGAGGCCGGACAAAGACAGTGCCTCAGTGTCCCCATACCAAGGCCGTGTAAGAAATTCTTCCAAAGTCTTGATCTCTCTTCTCTAAACTGTGGTTCTCTATGGTATCAGAATAACTTGGAAGGTGGGTTAAGACCAAGATCGCTGGATCCTGGACCCGGTGTTTTGGAAACAGCAAGTCCGGGGATGGCGCCACAAATGTGCGTTTCTGAAAGGTCCCGCTTGGCTGCCGTAGTGCTGGTCTGCAGACCGCACTTTGAGAAAGACTAGGTGAGCACCAAGGCCAGGGCAGGAGGCAGTGAGCTGAAGGGCCCTGATAAGAGTGTTGGTCCAGGGGATCACTCCTTTCCTTGCATTTCACCCAAAAATCTGTGAGTGCAAATCAAGAGCCACAAAAGAGCATACAGTCCTTTCATTAGGCTGATCAACGGTCTTCCAGGAAGCAGGGCTCTGGGAAGACTTTTCAGAATTACACTGGACTCTGCACTTCCTACCTCCTTCCTCTGCAAAGGTGCCTGAACTTGAGCTCCAAATGTGTCTGTTGGAGATCCCCATAGACAAGCCAACAACTGAAAATATTCTCTAAGGGGTATGTATGCTAAATTCAACCTTCTCTTCATCATATTACGAAATTACCACGAAGGCCTCCACAACAGGGTTGCTAGAGCTTTCTCTGCCTGGGCTGCCATTGGGGTTCAGTGCCATGGAAACTGGTTCCTTAATGCCCTGTGTTGGTTTAATACTTAAGAGCCCTGTGGCCTCTTGCCAAGCCACCTCTGTGGTAGGCTGTTCAATAAATACTATTTTCTGTTTGTTATAATTGTGGCTCTTCCCTGTATTTCAAAGGCTTCAGAACCTCTGAGCTGGAGAGAGTTGGAGAGGGTGACCAGGGCTTGGATGTGCAAATGATCTCTCCATGGTTGATCTGACGGGGGTCTCCGTAGGTTGGACTTGAATTTTCCCGTTCCATTACTGTTACAGCTGAGACCATTTCTGTCATTAATGAACACAGAATGGACAGATGCTGGACTGCTCCGAGTCCATAAGGAGCGTGAGGGAGAAACAGTGTGTCAGGAGAATGGTTTTCTGCATGTGCCTTTCTTCGTAAGGGAGACTCACGGGAAAGGTGCAGCCGGGACAAGCTCTGAGCCGGTGACTCCAGGGACTGCTCTTCTACCTAACCTCCGTCTAAGTGTGAAAGGTGGTTGAATGCAGGCACCAACATACCGATTTCAGTCTGTTCATCTCGACATCATCAGTGGGTCTGAAAACCTTGGCAGAAGGTCTTTGTGTTTTGCTCTTATAAAATCAGTCCCAATTTGTCATTCTTTAAAATTACTATATTGTATTATTGTGTGTTTCCTTCCTAGAACCCTACTACCCTTCTCTTTTGAACCATTATTCTCTTGTAATTAGCTTAAGTCACTCTTTCAACTTTTGTCTCAATATTATTGGTGAAGGACCAGGGGATTCAATGTCATTAAATCTAATGGAATTGAATTATCACCTGTGACTGATGATTCTCAGTAGCAAACTATCTCTGAATTCATCACACAAATTTACACTTATTTAAAAATAAAGAAGTCTAAATCAGCTCAACCAAGAAAAGTGAGAAAATGTTTTTTATTTGAGTAAAATGTTGCTCTTGGCTATAATAAAAGAGAATAAGTGTCTGAACTGCCAAGAATATTTGTTATATTATAATTTTAAGTATTTCAGCAACTCTTGCTCTTACATTTTCCTTTATTAAAAGGTGTTAGACTCAGCCTTCCTTTTGATAACTAGGACAACCAAATCCCTGTCACTCATTCTGTTTTGAAAAGAAAATATGAGCATTTGCAAGTGTTATCAACTGTAAATCTAGCATTTGTCAGGGAGATAAATATAACCTACACAGACTGGATCCCAGTACACAAACTCCCTGATTTGATGTAATCTAACACATTAGTTTCAATAGCTCAAATATATGTCACTCTGAGTATCTGAAAATTTCTTTGGGTAACGAGACAGTTATTGTTTGGCTTTTAAGGGGGGAAAGAGTTCTTCGACTTACTTCCAACCATGTCCAATATTGACATGTTTGGCACAAGATGTAAACTTCTCTTAGGTCTTAAGAAGCTTCATTCTATTTCTCCATACCGGAGAGGTGTGCTTAAAATGTATTGCGTGCTGCTGGTCAGAGAATAGAATGTTGAAGGCATCAATTACTCATTTCCCCAGACCCGCCTTGACTCACCACGAGGAACAGCATCACCATGAGGCTTAAGTGTAAACAACGTGTCATCTACAGAGAATATCACGGCTGAGAAGTGATTGTTGCAGGAAGCACTTTTTTACCTGCCTCCTCTTTTAAACAGAACACTATGTTGGCTTTTAGGAGCCGAACAACACATTTTAAAAAACTACACATCTGTTATTAAGCCCGTCAGTCACATGTTGTCCCCAAGAGACAAGTTTGGACAATGGTAGTGATGCTGTGTGCTCACAAAGAAAGAAATGCAGACGAATTAAAGAAAGAACACCTACGTAAAAACTTTGCCTCCTTTGAGTGAACCTGGGGACATACACAGATCATAAGACTGGGTGAGGGGGAAAGTATTTTCTAGTATGGGCACAGGGTTTTTCTCTACTTATGAATTAGAGCAATGCTCGTGACATTTCCAAGCCTTAGGAGGGCAGGGATTCATAATAGACCCAATCCCACCTTTATGTGATTATGCATTCAGCTGGTGTCAGAGTGAAGGCATTTTAAAAAGTTCAGATTAGAGTCCAACTCACTTTCTAAATACTGGATAACTCTATTTGAATATCAAGAGAGTTCTTTTCAAGTCACCAAGATACAAGCATTTCTTCAACAAACTTTACTTGGTAGAATGTATTTATAAGAAGGAGGTTTGTGGGTTTTTTTCAAATATAATTCATCTGAAGCTCATTGCGTTGCTAGGACAGCCGATTGCTTTGCTCTTGGTCACACGTTATTTGGCAGGAAGTCTATTGTTGCTGCGACATTTAGGTTTTACGAGCAGGCCTGTTTTACAGGAAGCCGTGGTAGTATTTTTTCAAAGAGAAGCTATATAATGCATTTTAGTGTGTCTGAACATGAAGATGTATTGTATCCGACGGTGCCAAGCAGAGATGGCATGGGCGGGCAATATATAAACACGTCCATAGTCATGATACAGGAGCCCAGAAATGACATACAAAACGTCCCCTCTTCCAGCCCCGACGTCTCCGTGGGGACTGGCTGCTCAGTCTTGCACTAGCTTGTCCAAACGTGAGGCAGAGTTCTAAAATATGAGCCTACATGCACAGAAAAAAGTCTATTTACTAACATATGACTGTTTCCATGGAAATTGCCTAATCTTTTAAATGTAAATATGTGAATGGAATTCTCATAATGATTTTCATTCCCATCATCAAAGCTATGTTATCTAAATTAAATTTGATCTGTCTGTTGAAAAACTTTGAGCTTTAATGAGTAATTCACCCCTTTTGTCAGAAGTAATTTGGTCAAAGGGAAAAACACGGTAAGTTTCCTAACAGAAATATTAATGTTTGCAAAGAATATCCAGTTGAGAATCATGGAGAGTAATTTTAAGTATTTAACAAGTAATCTGCTCGTCTCGTTATGTAGTATAACAACTTTAGCAGCGATCTGACGTATCATGACGGAGAAGGCTGCCTGCTTCTTCTTGCCTTTACTTAGGGAAATGAATATACGTGCGAGTCTCATAGAGTTTTTAGTTTAGGAGAAAAGTATGTCATTTCCACTGCGTTGTATTAAAAAGTCATACCAGCATGAAGGTACCAAGTTATGCATTTGAGCATAATTAATATTATAAACTAATTGTCAGGCTAATGATCCCATTAATCAAAGAACATGTAGTAAAAGTATGAAAGAATACCACATGGGTATTTAACAGACTCAGTAGCCTAAGAACCTATGAAAACCGGAATGTACAAGTATTCCAGGGTATCTTCCATTATTCTGCCTGAATGGGGTATGCCACTTTTATGGGAGGGGTCAAATGGATGAGTAAAGAAACAAACTATCAAACAGGAAGTTTACAATGTGATTAAACTACAACACTTTGAACTTCTGCTGCTGGTACAGCTTTTATATCTACTTTACCTTGGACACTGAATGATCCCCGGCACAGATTCAAATCACCTGCACCCAAATGATTACTTTACACAAGCCCCTGTGCGTGGCTCACATCAGTGAACATTTGAGTTAACAGCATGCGGACGCATTAGTTACTGAGATGTGCAGTTGAGGTTCATTTTTAATGCAACTTTTGTTGATTAACCTATCATAATACCAGTTTATTTAGGTTTCAAACTGCAAATTACATTAATTAAAACACAATAAAAGGTGAAGTGATGTATTAGATTTTGTATTAGATTGTACTGTTTCCAAGGAACAGGAACAAATGACTGTGTCAGTCATCTTAGAAGTCTGTCACTTTAATTTTCTAATTTTTCTTTCCAAATCTATTGATGTTTAGTCTCTTAATAAAAATCTGGGGCAGATACAACACACTCCACTAGGACTACCTTTATTGGCAGTGTATTTCTTATCTCAGAGAAGGGGCAGAGGTTATTCAGCATAACGTCATGTCATATTTGGTTACCCAGAATAATGTGATACATAGAGCATGTGCCTGCCTAACAGTATCAGATCTACTTAATGAATATTCTAAGCCTTACCATTTCTGAGTGCTGTTAGGATAGACAGAAATGTAGCATTCTTTCTCGATGAACCATATGAAAGGAAATTACACACTTTGAGAGGAATTTTTTTAATGAGGTCATGCCTATGAACACTTTAGCTCTACGTAAAGAATTAACAGATTCCAAATTTAAAAATATACTATCCAAGGGAGCTTTATTATTTTTATTTTTATATCAACCAAATAGAAACCGATAGCTTTTAAAAGAGATGAAGATGCTTTCTTTAAAATTTCAGAGCAAATGTAATGACCGATGTTTTATATAATAAACTAAATAATAACAGGAAATTCTCAAGAGAAAATGTGGGAACGAAGGTACTTGACAAACTACCTAGAGGCAATTAAGCAAGACTAATTAGCATGGGGAAAATAGTACAAAATTGTTTTATGGGATCATATTAAAAACAAAGAAGACAAACAAAAGAAGGAGGAGACATTCTTAGGAGTGAACTATCTACTCAGAGGAGAAAAAGCCAATGAAGACATACGAAAGAGGGGCAGGCCGTTGGTAACGAAACTGAGGAATAAGGACAGTGAGAAGGGAAAGAGGAGGCCAGTTTCAAGCAGAACCAAACACAACAGAACGTCAAGAGTAAGATTCATGTATTTGGTGTATCGATGGGAATGGAAATCCGATAGGCAGGCCGACTCAGCATGGCAAAAAGCACGTGTAGAGGAGACCGCGAGTGTATTCAAATTCAGATCACTGACCCCACGTGCCAGCAGCCACAGAGCACGTGGACGCCAGTTAGGTGCACAGGAACAGAACTGTCAACACAGCTGTTTCCGGAGTTTCAGAGAGACTTGACTTTGTAGATTGGATTTCATACACCACCGGTGAATGGGCAAACTGGTAACCATATTGGAAATAATTTGGCATTCATTATACATTTTTACGTGTAAACCACTGGTTTCCTGCAGTCCAGCTCCTAGGTGTACAGAGGAATCACCACACACGCCTCAGGACACCCAGAGGAGCACGTTCATTACGGAAGCGATCGCCAGAACACCCCGCATCTTTATCAGCAGGGTAAAAACTGAACAACATTCTACACAAGCAATAGCATGTAACACAGCTTTGGAAATGAATGACCACGGTCTCATGAGATACAAAGAATGAATTTCAAAAACATATTAAGCTAAAAGGAAAGCCTCGGAAAAATACACTCAGTATTATACCATTGATAGAAAGGAGGTATAGGCAACACTAAATAATATATTGTTTATGTCTTTATACTTATGTGGCAAAATCTATCTGGGGAGAGAGGCGTTATGATGGGTGGAGGGAGAATACAGTGGCTTGGATTGGGTGATGGGGCATCTAAGTGATGTGAAAACTCTCTTCTTTAACAGATGGGGTAACAACAGAGTTCACACCAGGATTCTTCTTTAGACACCACTTACAGTCTTCATACACTTTTTATGTAAGGCATATTTTATTATTAAACAGTTTGAAAAGGAGAAATATCTGTGTAATCAATGCAATATTTTTTTAAAAAGTATTGTTTTGTATTTGTTTGCTAATGTAAAGACTATGTAACTATACAAAATAGAAGTCCAGATCTTAAAGAAATAAAGTATCAGGTGAGCTATTTGTTGTGTCCGAATTGTGTTCCCTCAAAATTCACATGTGGAAGCCCTAACTCCCAACTGTTGTAGTAGTTGGAGATAGGGCCTTTAAGGGAGTAATTAAGGTTAAATGAGATTATAACCTTATCTGATTAGATTTGGCCCTGATCTGATAAGATTGGTGACTTTATAGAAGAGGAAGAGACACCAGAGAGTACACTCTGTGTCTAGATGGGTAATAAACAAGTCTGTGTTGCAGAATGTTACCAAAGTCAGATGCAGTTTTATTAGCATTGGGAAATATACCCCAAACGGGGTGGGGGAGGGGGAGTGTATCTAAATTCACTCCGACCCTTACAAACACCTAAACACTTCTTATAACGTGGCATCTATACGTAAAGTCATGTATGCAGGCAGCTTATTCTTAACACTGCCTGTTGCACACGAGAGCAGAGCATCCATTGTTTGTGAACTCTATTTCACAAACACCCTGCTACAGTTTTACATTTTGTTGTGCGAACCTGCTGACTGAATTTGTGTGGTGTAAAACCAGGGAACATTTTATTCCTGTCCATTATCAGCAGCTACATTAAATAGGAGATGCACCCACTTGCCCCTCTTGTCCGGGGGTTAACGTTTATTTATGAAGTGATGAAGGATTTGGTGTCAGAAACACACCTCTGCAAGCCCTACTTCTAACCTTTGAGCCCATGTGAGAGACTGGGGCCCTAATTGTTTCCCAGTTGCAGCTGCTCGTTTGCAGAGTCAGGTCCTCCAGCATAATCAGCTCCAGCTTTGACTTCTGAAGAAAGTTTACCTGCTCTCTGGCAAAGAAACCTCCACTAACAATGTTTCAGTTCCCAGTCCAACGGAGGCACTGTATTTCCTCCATACGAAATAGACCTTTCTTCTCCACAGTGATCTATTGTGTGAATTAGATGTACTTTCTAAATGCCATCCAGCCTTTCCGTAAACACACAGGTGAGAAAGAAGAAAGGAACAAGTGAAACAAAGCCAGGCAGTTTCATAGATCATGTGATAAAGTTTCCTACCTTGGAAGAATTTTGGGAAATAATGATTTGCCTGGATGTTTAGAGACGAAAATGAACGATCCTGTTTACAGCATAAATGACGCATGCAGGATCTTTGCAGACACTATTCAGATAGACAACATTTTAACATTAGATCAAGCCTCACGGAACTGGTCTTTTTAGGTTAAAAACCCGTCAGAAGGCAGCAATTTCCTGCAGTACAACCTCCACATTGCGTATCTTTTATCTTTTTATCATTGCGTAGTCAGTCACACTGTGTTATGTTTACGATGCTGTTTCTTACCTGAAGGAGATAGTTTTATTTCTGTGCTGTAGGTAATAAATTAAACTGATTGTGTTTGTTGTCTCAGGGAAGCCCGGGTCAGTTTTCCTGGCTGCAGTTTTCTGTTCTCGACTCAGGTGACAATTTCTGGATGGTGGCCCCCATGACACAAGAGTCACAGCACATTAGCAGGAAGTTCTGGCTGAGCACAGCCCACTGAAGCTGCGGACTGACCCCGAGGACGTGAACGGTGGGGACTGGAGACGGTGATACGATGAGCCACATGCCCCGCAATAGACCACGTCCCCAGGAGTTTGCAGGGGACCTGTTCTCAGCGCTCTCCACGCCCATGTGGGGACTTCAGCTGTTCACTCACCTGAATGAAGGGTCTATGCCTCCCTCCCACACTGTTTGCCAAGGAGCTGACACTCAATTTGGTACCAGCTTTGTTTTCCTTGATCCTTTGAAGCTCCATGGACAGTGAGGAGAGGAAAAGAAACACACACGTGACTGAGTGACTGAGGACTCATGGGCCACACAAACAAGCCTGTGTCACCTCAGTTCCCAAAGGTCCCTGATGGCACAACACCCTACGATGCCTTCGCTTCCGCAGCCGAGGAGTTTTCAAGGGACGGGCAGGGGATATCACTCTGACAAATATTTTTAAGAAAACCTAAGCTTTTGTGTACAACTCAATGTTTTCCCTTCAGCCGCTAGTTTAAATGGTCACCTATGTCTTTCCTGCACATGCTCCTGTGAATATGCGTAGGGAATAACCTTTCGAAAATAATTTATTGAAATATCGACTGATACAGGCTTCACCTTTGTGTGACAAGCCTGTCAGAATGACCCGGTGTTGGTGACAGACCAGTGCTGTAGCGACTCACGATGCTTCGTCTGTCACTCGATCTTTTGATCTGATGGGACCCTGCTGAACCCGAGGGGGTGACTGACAGTGACAGGTGCCTCACATCCCGATGGCCGACCGCCCAGCACCGGGCCGGGAGTCTGCTGCGGGGGAGTCCAGACGGGGGTTGGCTCGTGACCGCCGCCACATGCACTCGCCCTTCTTCGATATGGTTTTCAAATTCCTGATTTATCACTTTGACGTGTGACAGAGCAAAGGAGAGAAAAATGAAAAGTGAAAGCAAAATGCAGTGACAGACAGCTAGCCACCTTCTCTCCCCTCAAAGATGTCGTAGACTTGCCGGAGGAGAGTTGACTGTTAATTAGAGCTGCTTTACGAATGCTACAAAATCAAATCAAATATAACCTGGCTTGTGTCAGCTCATGTTTGCAACAGCGGAGCAAAGTCATCAGTTTATTGCAATTAACGAGGAACCGCCTCGAGGGCGGTGGCAACGATCGGCCCCCAAGAAGGTCTGAAGCATGTTCTCAGTCCAGATTGTTAAATACCACACTACTGAGTATTAATACCTTCGAACCCGTGTGCAGACCCGTAAAACTAGGCTGTCTTCAGCAGCCCTCCCGAACTACAACCGCTTCAGAGGCAGGATGCTGTTCACACTGAAAGTCAAGCACAAAAATGATGGTCGGCGGTTGGTTTGCTGACATTAGACACGTACTTGAGTTTTGCGGATAAGGTGATAGGACACACGGATATCCCTTTTTGAAGTCGTCTTAGGTCTTTTGCAGAAGAACAGATTGTTACGGAGATGGCATCCCTGTCTAAATTCCCATAAAGAAAACACAGAGGCCCCTCACGGGAAATGCCGTGTCAGGACGCCCAGGGACCGCCCTGGCCGGGATTGGTGGGGGGTGGGGGGCACCATCCTGCTGCTAGGGAGCCAGCACACCCCTACACTGACAGTCTCATTCTACGCAGTCCCTACTTTACCAGTAGATGCGCATAGCTTTCCTTGTTAGTGGTTCACGAAACAGTAAATGGCACTTTTTAAAAAAACATTATCAGCTTTTTTTCTTGGTCTCCTAATTATGTTTGTTTTCTTTTTTTAATTTCCCATTTCTTCATTTTACTACCTTGTTTTCAAATGTGTGGCCAGGCATAAGCACGCTTCCTTTTCAGTCACCTGTTTATTTGCATTGACCGCTCAGAGCGTATAAGGGGCATCGGGAAGTCCCACCCTTTGACATGTACTGTTATTCTGTCCGGCCTCTGCCCTCAGCCCCCTGCTGTGTACTTCCTCATGTTTTACCATTTTAACTCTTTTTAAGTGTACTGTGCAATGGTATAGGTGCATTCGCTGTGCACCCGTCATCCCCATCCATCTCCAGGACTGACCGCATCTTGTAAAAGGGAACTGCTGTCCCCAGTAAACGAGAATCCCTCGTTCCGCCCCCTCCAGCCCCTGCGCCCACCAAGCTGCCGTCTGTCCCTGTGAATGTGACTCCTCTGAGTACCTCGGTTAAGTGGAATCATACAGTATTTGTCTTTTTTGAAACTGGCCTATTTTACTCAGCATAATGTTTTCAGGGTTCATCATCCATGTTGCAGTATGTGTCAGAATTTCCTTCCTTTTTAAGGCTGAATGATATTCTGTTGTACGTATATAACACACTTTGCTCATCCATTCATTCATCCCTGGGCAGTTGGGTAGCTCCCACATTTTAACTATTGTGAACAGAGCTGCTCTGAACACAGACACACACACATCTCTTTGAGGCCTGCTTGCAACTCTAGGGGGTGTATACCCAGAAGTGGAATTATGGATCATACGGTAATTGAATGTTTAGTTTTTTTGGTGAAACTCCAGACTGTTTTCCGCAGCAGCTGTACCATTTTACATTCCCATCAACAGTGCACAAGGGTTCCAATTTCTCTACATCCTTACCAACATCTCTTACTTTCTGCTTTTTAAGGTCTTTTGAAGGGGTATAAGGAGAGACCTCACTGGAGTTTTATTTGTGTTTGATTTAGTATTTTATAAATTTAGTTTGGGTTATTTCGGGTTAATTTTCTTTAGACCAGTATATCTTAAAGGGTATTCCAAGGATCACAGGATGAAAGTCAACCACAGTATTTGCTAGTAGTGTCCCCAAAATTTATTCAACAGTCGATATTGTATGCAGAATCCTCAGGTGATTTTTTTTGGCACAATAACTTTTGCTGCAGATCCAAGTGAAAATTATTTCCCCCTACATCGAGATTACTATCATCTCCATAACCATATTGTCTACTACCATCATCTCCAAAGTGTGTGAACAAGATCATATATTTAAATTTTATTGATGTATTACATGAACCCCCAAACCTGGTTCATTTAGAGATAAACCAGATTAACTGAGGCAAGGCTCCTGGCAGCAGTGGGTGATTTATAGGTCAAAGGAGCTTAAGCCCCATTTTGCCCTGAGGTCCTCTCGGCGACAGCCTGCTGGGTTTTCCAACCTGGGCCATGTGTTTGAACCAGCCGGGCCCTCTGTCTGGGCTGCATTTAAACCCTGACTCTCTGCAGAGTATTTGCCACGTTTCACATCCAGTGCATGCGCCTCCTCCACGAAGCTGTCCTCATGACCCCGGCCACGCAACGCTGACCTGTCCTCCATCGCACCAGACCAGACAGAGCTTCACTGTGGCACTTACCACCATGCGGCGATTTGGGTTGGCAAGGCTGCTCTCAATTCCTTAAGAGTAGAAAGTATTCTAATTATTATTATTATCATGGCCTAAGGCAGCACCTTATACCTGGTATATAAAGATACGTTCTTTCTTTGCAGTGGAATTGTAACCAATCTTAATGCTTTGTCAGCCAAACAGTCACGGCTACATTGATATTGATGATAGTGTTATACACACTGAGGGTTAAACATGAGAAGTTATATAGATCTTTTCAGGTTGAAAACGATTAGAACTTGAACTTTTTGAATAAAACAAAAAGTCTAAGTGATATATGTAAGAAAAAATGTATTTTCTTCATAACTCTTTGGCAGTAATAAACAGTAAATTATGTCAATAGGTGGGAAATAAGAGTAGAAAGATATTTTCATGTTTTCCTTTGATGCAACACGCAGATGGAAAATGCCCGCATGTGAGATATTAACACAGCGATCCTGCAGTGTACACAGTGTACAACTTCAAGGCCAGTGATTAATCCACGGGCTTCGGGTAGCGCAAGTGTTTCAATTATATAAAACCGATGGAATGTGTTTCTGAGATGCTATTTGGAGACCATTTTCTAAGCCGTAAAATGGAAAAATAATTACAGGAGACTGATCTCACTGATGGCTGGTTGTTTTTTTAGAACACAGTCCAGTCCTGGGGCCATGGAGCCTCCCTCAGGGGACCCACACCAGCTCCACAGACCGCCCAGAGCTTCCTTCACTTCCATCCCCTCCTGGTTCCTCGGATAATTAGTTGTAGGTGAAATCGATCCCTGTTTCCCCGGGGCTTACCACTGCAGTGACAATAAAATAACCCTTCTCCTTGTATTTACTACACACACTCTCCTTCCACTTTGGTGAACGGGCCCAAGGACTAGACAACCGGAAGTGCTTGGTTATAAAGGAACAGCAACAACAAACGCCCTGCCATCCGTAGTGCCCATTTAAAAGTGAAAATGTCGTGCATGGCCACAGATAGTAAGCCGTCCATTACTGAGCCACATCAGCACTCAGAATACCAGCTGTGTATTCCAGAGATTGGCGGCGGTCTGTTGGCAGACCAGTGACTGCAATAAGATAGCAATTGACCAGGTGCCTCAACACAGCCACGCTTTTTCCAGAAAGCCTGGGGGAAACAGAGGTCAGGGTTGTGCTGATAACGAGGAGGTGAAATGCCTGTATTGGAAATAAACAAGCACACATCTGATGTGTTATCGGGTGCAAAAATTTCTGCAAGAAGTCCCTTTAAAAATCAATGCATATTGGCCTTTTACCTTCAAATCTGCCTCCTGAGAAACATCTGAGGGTTTTCAATTGGAGATTACAAAAAAGAAAAAGGAGAGAAAAGGGAAAAGAATATATATTTTTTAATTTTTAGTAAAAGTTCTCACAGGTGCCTGTATGTGAAGTTTTAGGACTCCTTTGGGCCACCTTAGCAATGTGTACGTTGGTGACCTTCAGGATGTCACCTTGGCTCGGTGCCTCTCCTGACCTGCTCTCTTTCTCTGTGTGCTCCCTCTCACCCTCTTCATTCCTTAGTTTCCACCTGGAACACAGGGCTGCTGGGGATGCTCTGACCTTTGTCATCTGAGAGCTAGTGAAACTCAATAGCGATTGTCTTTCATAGAGTGATATATAAAAAAGTATAAAATGATGCCAGCTTTGCCAGGTATTGAAAGGCAATGTTAACATTCTCCGCCCAACCTTTCTGTAGACTTCACACCCATTGGCAGGTGAGCCAGGCTAAAGCCTCACTTCATCGCTTCCTTAACATTTTGTTCCCTGGGGTTAATCCTCTGTCAGAGCATGTTCTCCCTTTCCTCCAGCAAATGGGTGGTGGGTGAGCGGTCATCAGCTGGGACCTGTTAAACATGTTGCTCATCCTCCCCTTGGGGACATCGGTCGTCTGGCCAAGATGATGCAACCATCCTCCGTACTCGTGTGGCTTTTGACAGGTGGACAGGCAGAGGCTGCAGGGAGCTTGAAAGCACCTATGATTCTGTCACACGTCAGAACCAACCTACAGACTGGCACCCGATGGGGGCAAATGTGGGAGACATGACCCTCTAGCATGTCTTCACCTCACTTTGGTTTGCTTGTTGTTTCGTTTCCCTCAGTGGCTTCGGTTGTTTCTCAACTTTACACGCTGTGACTGGAGGGCAGAGAGGAGCCAGAGTCAGAGGCCCTGGCATCTTACTGGAACGGTGCTTTGTGGGCCGGGGAAAAGCCAGCCGGGTGGGCATTTGGGAGACACCTGTCACTCGGGTCCCGCGGGGTCTGCGTCTATCAGAGTGTCTTTCCTCAGCTGACTCCCTTCATGAAACTACGAGGCCTGAGTACTGACAAGCAGATACCGTGCTTGAAGTAGGAAGAATAATATGTACTTTTTAATTATTGTGAATATAGAAATGAGTAAGGAAAGACGCCATAGAATGTGTTGGTTCTGATTTTGTGCCAGCGAGTCTAGACGTCGGATCTGTGGGGACGGGGTGCATGGGTGGGCTCTGCCCACCCCTGTGCTCAGCCCCTCTGCTCCCACGCTGTTGCCCAGAAATGGCGTCATTATAAATTGAAGGCATCGTGCTGATTCCTGTCATGTTTTGAGGCCTCAAGAGAACACAGGCTCACCTATGGCTGCTGGCAAGGGCAAGGGGGAGAGTGGTGGGCACACAGGTTCTGCCTTGGCATCCTTAGATGCCATGCAGGCCCCGGGGCGGGGCTGGATGTGTGTTTTCTCCAGGCTGTTGGAGCGACCACACTGGAACCTACCCAGGTGTCTGCAGAAGGGCTCCACCACGTCAGCGCTGCCCAGCTCTGACGGCCCAGAGCACAGACCCCGTTGGGCACACAGCCCCCCAGCTGCTAGAGCTGTTTTCCCACGAGCACGAGGGCAAGGGTGCCTGGCAGGTGACACTCCCCCACCCCCACCCCCACCCCCCAGCCAGGCCCCTTCAGCCATGACCCACAGCTGGAGGGGTGAAAGCCCACCTCTCTTGCCCATGAGCAGGGCACCTCCGAGGAGTTGTTTACCGAGTTCCCACGAGGGACCAGGCTAATCTTTTCCCTCCCCAGACTTTGCCTGGGATCACTCCTCAGCTTGACACTTTTCCCCAACTGCCCCCCCTTTCAGTGTTTCCCAGGGGTCTTCAGGAGATAGCTTGCACAAGATGATTCTTCACCCAGGAAAGAGTCCTGTTCCAGCCAACTTGACCGAAACAGGGGTCAAGGGTGAAAGCCGCCTTAGACCAAGAGAGCTCTTGGTCACCAGGCTACCTGCACTCAGTGCCCGTGCTTTTCTCTTGTGACGCTGGACCAGCTGAGCCCTTGGAGTTAGGTGGAGGTATCAATTCCCTAATCCTGGGACAACTTACGTTTGAAGTGATAACACATTCATAACCTCCAGTTTCTGGGTGCCAGGAAGCCTCTCCATCAGGATCGTGTAAACTGTAACCAAGGCTCAGCCGGGTGGCGGTCACCTCATGGATTATCTAGGGTTAGACCCAGTCCAGGCTCACTTGGTGGTTGGAGGCAGGATTCAGGCCTTGTGGGCTGCTGGGTTCATGGCTCGCTGCTGCGCAGAGTTCCCTCTCTGTTCTTTGCCACATGAACCTCTTCAACAGGGCAGTTTACGTCGGCAAAGTGGGGAATGAGCAGAAGGGGGAAGAGAGAGACAGAGACAGAGAGAAAGAGAAAGAAAGAAAGAGAAGGAGTCGCGGTCTTTGTAACCTCGTCATGGAAGGGCTGTCTCATCACTCTGCTGTCGTTCTCATGGTAACAAGCAAGTTGCCAGGTGCAGCCCCCACAGGAAGGAGATTGCGCAGGGCGTGCATACGAGAAATTGGGGAGTGGGGCTCTCTCTCTCCCTTCTGGATCCTTCCAGCACCTGACAAAAGTATCTGCCGACATTTGTGCACATGCTCACTTGTCACTCAGTTTCCTTCCATTAAAACTTTATACCTCAATGATCATATTCAGAAGTAAATTCTGTGTTCACTATTCTATATAAAGAATTAAAGCAACCATTGACACATAAATGCCACTTAAATGTCAGCATAAGGAAGAAATACTTGTAGTAATTTTATCCTTGGGATCCCTTATAAAAAATAAAACAGTTGTTAAACCTAAATCGTGCAGTTTAGAAACTTAAAAAATCTTTGCTGCCACTTGGCATTTTTTTTTTTGACATTTTCTGAAATGATGCTCAAATAATTTGCTCCTATGCTTAATGTAGCTTGACAACTGGAAGGTGTTTTATGCTGCTCTTCCGTGAAAAACCCTGTGTCCACTTCAATGGCTCCAAAAGGAAGCCGCCTGTCTCCTGGTTGTGAATGATTCATTGAGTCTTATCTCCTCATGCTGGCTGCTGGGCTCTCAACTGGCTAATAGAATGATTTCTAAATGCTGCGTCCAGATGTTCCCCTGGGATAACAGGGCAGGAAATACAGGTGCATGCAAAGACAAAGTTTATTTTACTGTGGATTTTTAATTTGAAATCATTGTAGCCATGGCGTACAGTTAGACCGTGCTAAAGTCTTCCATGCAGGGAAACAAACAACCCCTTCGTCTCCGCTCACATGACAGTATGTTATCATTTATATATCACTTAAAAATAACATACACATACATAATTTGAGTCCCTGTGTTATATAGGTAATAAATAAGGTCTAGCATCTACACAGCAAAGCTTCCAAGATAGCCATCATTTTGAACATGGACTCACACCTGTCTAAAGTTTCAGAGGAGGTTGAGAAGCGCCTGCCCGCACCACTCAAGGAGAAGACCAAGTGGCATTAAAAGCAATTAGCTCCCCTGTGCCACCTCAAGAGGCCCCTGTGCTCAGTGGGTCTGGAGTGAGCCGTGAATGCTGACAGGGACTGGGAGCTAGCTTCAATATCAAGTATGCTGGAAGGTTCTCTCTCTGGTTTCCAAAACTTTCATCCAATGCATAATTGATTTTAAGTTGAATCACCATTGTGGTTGGTCACTAATTTTAAATATATGTATATGCATCTTTCAAAAATTGCAATAGGTAAGAAAAAGCCTTGCATTGTTCTGGAATGTTGAAAACACACGGAACTCGCAGGGCACCACCGTGAGACGGCCACTCAGCTGCACGGAACGACAGAGCCGTGCCTCGCACACAAACACACACCAAGGGGCCGCAACAGGAATAAAATCACAAGTGTTCGGTCAAACAGAAGCAGCTTACCTTGTGTCAATCCAGGCCCCCAAACCTGGAGTCTGGAAGAATTAGGTAAGTGAGAAAGCTCTTGTCTTGAACCGGAAGCCTGGCACTGGCTTCCTGGCCCTGTGTGCCACTCTGAAGGGATGAGGGAAGGTGAAAGTCAGATCGCTATCTGCATTCGGAACTGTCCCCGTGAGACCGTGTGCTTGCTGAGCAGGAAGAGACAACACCTCCTACCCGAGTCCATGAGGACCTCTCGCAGCCGTGCACAGGGGGTAGGGATTTGGGCATTGGAGACGCCAAGGCATTGCAGGAGCAAACCAGAGCCTGACAGAAGACCTGGACTATTTTTTAAAATCTAACAAATTCTGATGGAACAAAATATGTTCCTATTTTCAAAAAGCAGTATCCATCCAGCATTTAACATAGAGGTCAGTTGTAAAGCATTGTCGCCCAAGAGTTAACACAAAGAAACGTTGTCATTTGCAAACACACGTGTGTGTATGCACACCCACACAGCACCCTTTGGATAAACAAGGCCACCCTGTACCTATTGTTTGTGAACTGCTCTCTGAACTCTAAAAGACACCATGAATACCTAGCAGATCATGGTAGAAATTGTTGGCTACCTACAACCTGGTTACCTAACCTTCACTCCCTTTCTTCCTGCAAAAGGGTACAGTGTGAAGCTGGGGATAGGGACCGGCACAATCCACTCACAACCATCCTATTACCTGCTTTCCCGGCTCCCTCAGCATGTCGGGTGAACACGTGGTCCAGTTCAGACCAGTAAGTTAATGAGACGGGAGTTGGAAGGGTTCCAGGAGCCTTCGTTTTCTGACTGGACAAGGTAGATGCACCTGGCTCGGTTCTTGCTCCTCCCGGGCCCGACCTCCTTGAGAGCAGCATGTGGACATGAAGGCTGATGCGCCACGAGCCTCCTGGGGACCACGAGAGAAAGGCAACAAGATCAGAGAGCGAACAGCCCTGAGCCTCACCCCCACTCCTACTCTAGCTTCCTCTGTTCCTGTCAAGTTTGTTACGAGAAAAATAAACATAAACTACGAAAGCTGCTGTGATTGAGTTTTCTGTTACTTGAGGCCAAAGATATGTCTTTTATTTCTAATACACCTCAATTTTTTCTAAAGGTAGGATACATATTGCTGATGTTATGATTATAAAATCTGATTATATGTTGTTTAGGACAGGGCACTGAATAGTGATTAATCATATAACCACTTCATTCCACTTTCTGTTCTACTTCAAGTATTCTGTTCATTCTGATAATAGAAGGAAAGGAGACTCTTAGTCTAACTGAAATGATCCCCTAATTTTCACTAATCACTCTTTTAATAAAATACCCTAACAAGCTTATCTAGCTCAAAAGTAATACTACCGTTTTGAATGTATTTATTTATTTTTATCATTACTCTTCACGTATATGAAGCAACATTGGTTTCTACTTTTGATGAGACTTGGGGAAATAAATTTAGAAAATATTAATTTCGATGGCCCATGCCTGTGGCGAAAGTCTTGACTATGGGAAAGTGAGTGACTAAAGCCGGGACACATGACGCTGCTCTGTCTCTGTCAGCGACTGAGTTCCGTGCTCTCAGAGGTTTCATTCACAGGAATGTTTAGAGAACTTGACAGCTGGCACCCACCATCAACCAATGGCCACAAAGCTGCTTCCCGGTCCCGGTCGCATCCACCACGCGTTTAATCAGTTAGCCTCTCGTCAGTCATGAAGTCGTGACGCACTAGCGATTAAATCTCTGCTAAGTTGGTTTGACAAGTAAGTGTTTGAATCATTTCCTCAGGACAAATGGCTATAAGTTAAATTTCTGGGAAACAAGCATAAATACTTTTAATCCTTTTCATAGGTATTTGCATAATTATCCTCAGAATGCTTACACCAATTAGGTTTCCACAAAAGTCATAAAAGATGGCGATTCTTTTCTGAATCTTCCTGTCATGCTTTTTGTACCACTCAGAACGTAGAGGAATATAAACTAAAAATAATAAATTCAAATTCACATATACAAATGTACTCACACACTTTCTTTTGGTTTTGGTTTTGAAATGTGCCCGTTCATTCCTAATATTACTCACTTGGTTTTATTCACAAAGTATTATGTCGTAGCAGTCATCCAATTCAATATAATCGATCTAGCCAATTATTTCAAACGTTCAGTCTATTTTAAATTATTAAAATCATCTGTGCATTTTCTAACAAGCCAAATAATGTTGAGGTAGGAAAATAAAATGGTAGTAATCTCATCCTGCCTTCAAACATAGCTGCCTCGAATTTATTATTAGCATAAATATCCCATATCTTCCTCTATGATGAAACCCAAGTGTAACAATGTATATAGGTCTAGACAGGGACTTCAATTACTCTTTGGAAAATATAGTTTTACAAACCCAGTGTTCCATTTTTTTGCTTTTAGTATATTGTTTATATCCTTCCACATCAATGGTAAGAGATATAACTCATTTTTAGTAGCTAAATTTTCACAATATTAATGTTTTATAGTTAATTCAAACATTACCCTATTGGCATATATGCCTCTTCTTTCAAAATCTTTTGGTGTTTAAAAAGAAAATGTTCCCGTAGATACACAGGCTAGAGCAGAAGTAGGTTTACAGCTGTGAGTACACAAAACACAGAGTTCACTCTTGCATCAGTATCCATTAATTATTGTATTGTTTTCCACACGAACAATCGTAAACCTACTTTTGCCCCACCTTGTACACTTCTGTATTTCTATTTGTTTGGCTTTTCTCTAGGTTAGAGAGTCCCACCCCTTCCACATACACACATACACACACACACAGAAATAGAATTTTTACGTCAGATTATGTATATTTTTACCTCACATTTGTTAAAGAATATCTCATTTCACCACAAAGTGTCCCAGTATACATTTCCCCACTTAATACTGGATGTCACTTCTTTTTTAAACTTCGGTAATCTGAGCCTGTATCAGGCATGTAGCATACAATGGAAAATTTTATGAATTGTTTATGATACATCAAAACTATACGTGTTTGCCGATGCTGTTGCTTTTTCAGACCTATTATCTAGTTTTTAAAACCACTTAATAGCTTGACGGATCATCTATAAAGTGAAATATGATTTTACTATTGAAATATTTATAGTGCACACATAGTCCTTCAAGGCCACATATTTAAATTCTACAGATTATATCCCGATAACACTGGAAGGACGTGGATTCTACAAAACTCTGTGTGGCTCACTCAACCGCACTTTTAAAATGCTTTTTCACGTGTCATGGAGCTAAACTCTGAGCGCAGTTTGGGAAGCTGTTGGTCAAAGAGCACAGGAAACTCTGGAAGTCATTTAAGCTCTTCTCAATTTGCTGCTCAGTATTTCCATGCGCCTCAGTGGCTAAAATATTTAGCAGAATAAGGGGAAGTCATTACGTATATAATTTTTCCTTCACAGGTTAACATCGGCATTTGCTGCACGCAGCCCCCTATGGTGACACATTGATCTAGTCATCAGATTGTCGAATGCCAGGCTGCACGTCCCCCCCACCTGATGGAACTTAAGACCCCACTGTAACTAATGACTAAGTAGCCGTGTTTATCTACACATGCAGTGGTTCTGCAAAAATCGTCTCACTCCCTGTTGTTCATTCTTTGTTTTCTAGAAACCAGCCACGCAGCACAACCCTTAATTCCAGAGCATTTTAGATCCTTGGCTGTTCAGAATTCACATTATGAATTAGCCTACGTGGAATAGGAGCCGTAACCATTGCTAGCATGCCCAATACAATGTGACTGTGATAGAGAATTGATAAATATCTATTTGTTTAATGGATATTACATTGTATCTGACCAACTTGGCCAAAGGGACAAATGAGATTGGTGATTTATATTAAAATACGCTAATTGACCTATATTTCAAGCATCTATAATTTTTCATAAAACCTTTTAAGTGCTGATTTGACGTCCTGTGGCAAAAAGTAAATGAATAAAAATCAATTAAAGTTGACCCTTGAACAACATAGCTTGAAACTTTGAAGGTCCCCTTACATGCAGATTTTTTCAATAAATACATACAGTACTATAAATGTATTTCCTTGTGCTTTTCTTAATAATATTTTCTTTTATCCAGCTTACTTAACAACCCAGCGTATAATATGCATAGATAACACACAAAATATATGTTAACAGGCTGTTTGTGTTATTGGTAAGGCTTCCACCCAACAGTCAGCTCTCGGTAGCTTAGTTTTGGGGGGGTCAAAGTTCTATGCAGCTTTTCGGCTCTACAGGGGTCAGTGCCCCTCGCCCCCACATTGTTCAAGGTCAACTGTAGTCACGTGACAAAATGTTTACATGTATACACTGTTAAACAGTCAGGGAGAGAGCTGGTCAGTGACTATGCAGAGAGTACCATCCGTGTCTACACATACAGAATGGTACTCCTGTATTTTCTTGGAGGTAGTAGAGTGGCTCTTTATTTTATTATTATTTTATTGTCATTATCATTATTACTTATTATAGATCAATAAGGAGAAAGGTCACCTTGAAATAAGTAAGAGTTTCCTTGGACCTGCATGATTTTTGCAGATGTGAGTGTAGCTAGCATATCATGGATGTTGGGTGTATGACTGGGGCCATTCTTCATGGTTATTGAATTTTCTTAATACTCCTGTGTATTAACAGACCCCCTTAGGCACCCCAAAGTACCGACTGACAGACTAAGTCACGGTTCTTCACTCATTCTCCTTTTCAATTTGATTCTTTCCCCCATCATTTATTTTTTAATAAAGTAATTATTTTCCCATTGTTCTTCCTTTAGAAATCAAATGTAGGGTTACCATATGCACATGCAAATACTTGAAACTTGCAGAAGAAAGCTAAAGACTGGGCATTTGGACAATAATTGTTGAAACAAGTTCATTGCCAGGACTCTGCCACTAATTCACCGACAGAGGAAGAATATTTTATTTAGCACCCCATTACCTGGACTACTCTTTTATTATTTTAAATATACTTTCAGAGTGCTTTGTTGTTGGTTTTCAAAAAAAAACCTTTTTATTTATGCTCTCTTTTATTTTTTAATAAACCATCTCGCCTTGGGAAAGTGGCTGAGTTTAAGGGCTCCCATCTGTCCTCCGTTTTAGGACAGCCTTGCTGTGCTTCATCTGGGAGATGACGGGATGGTTAACATCCCTGTCTGGAAAACTGGTCTTCAATGCACTGAAATTCATGACTCAGGGGACCTAATACATTGTGCTATTGCTTTCATAGGGTATTTTCCTCACCACCCCAACTCGAAGGTTTACGGTCTTAATAGGAAGTCATTTCAATAATATCAGTGTGTTTTTTCACCAGTTTTCGGGGCATGACATAGTTTCCATAGAAGAGCAACGCAAAAGCGTCAATTTTCAGTCTTGTTAGGTCGAAAAGGGATTGTTTTCTGGCTCTAAATCTTAACAGATTTATAAGGCAACATGAAGGCTTTTAGTTATTCCCTCCCATGCCAGGAAAACCTCTGGACCTGCGAGGAGACAAGTAGTGTTGTGTCCAGAAGAAGACCAGAAAGTGAGGAACGGTAGACTTTCGGGACAGGGTCATCAGTCTTGCAAGGCCTTGTTGTGGCCTCTGTCAGAGTTGTGGACGGCACCTCTTCATTCCCCCGTGCAGGTTAGATTTTGTAGGCTGGGGGTAGCTGCGACATCACTCCAGTTATGGCCTTGGGTCCAAACTGCTTCACAAGTTGCCCTTGAACTTTAAGGCAGCATGGATGATACAGATTCTGAGAGTGAATGCTTTCTTCTGAAGAACATCGATTTTTATTTTCGCTGGCCATTTTATTGGCTTAAGTCTAAGCTGCACTGTCTTTGTTAGCAGCTGAGGCCTCTCCCTTCATTCAAACACCCCTCTCTTGCTTTACACAGGGCACCTCGGATTCTTTCTGGCATCTGCACAGTTTTGTGATCATCCAAGGGTGTAGAAGATATTTGACTTCTTTCTCGCTACAGTTCACCCCTTCACATTCCAAACACTCTGGAAGCCTTCATCTCAAACCTCCAACTTCTTAAGCCAGTAAAATGATGGGTTTCAGTTTAAGTTCCAGCTTCTCTTACGTAAGAAACCTTAAAACTCCAATTTCTCCCCCAATGTGGTTTTTCTTCTTTCAAGTATTGAGTGTCTTTCATTCCGTTAGTGTTCTGTCTAGGGAGCTCCTGTTGCTCCACCCCCACCCCCACTTAGGGTTCTCAGCGCCCTGGATTGTGTCCATCCTAAGAGGTGGGCAGTGGTATCTCATTCTTGTTTTAATTCGCATTTCCCTGATGACATAGGATATGGAACATCTTTTCATATGCCTCATTTTTTAATTGCAAAATTAATGTAAAACTCTTTGAGAGAAAAGCTTAGAGCTTTCCCTTATATGCAATGTCAAAGGCTTCAAACACAATTTAAATACAAATGTCTACATTTTATAGCATGTAATTATATATAAACTCACGAAGCAAAGGAAGGTAGATTGTAAAAATTACATAAAATGTGGCCGGAATTGTGACACTTTCCATTAGCTTGTAGGCAGCTCGATATAGTAAGTGGTAAAGGAGAAATCGGTGCTTTTTGTACCCTCCTTTTGCCCCCCTCATTAATCCATCTGCTCATCGAGTACAGTTTTTAAATGTCACGGTTGATTTGTGAATTAAAGGACCCTGTGAAAGTTAAATGCTGAATTCCACCCTGAAAAGGCTCGTTTTGGACACTTCTTCCAGTTCAGGTGGAGCTTTTACTTATTCATGTGACTCTGCAGGAACTGTCATTAGTTTAATGATCTTTAGAATGTGACAGTTTACTCTGTGATACATGTCTTACTGCCATTCTCACCAAGCTATCTGCTACATGATCGTCACTTAATGGGAGGAAGGCAGAGGACGCCTGGGGTTTCAGGGTAGAAAGAGCCACTTAAACAGTGGAGACCGCCGACCGTGGTGCAAGGCTGGGAACCATACTGTTAGAGACAAAGGAATGAGAATTCCGAAAGTAAAGGAGGCTTGGAAATGAATGTAACTGGATCCTATTGTACTCTCTCATTATATTCTTTTCTCTTTCTACCTGGACTTAAGAATTCTTATAACTTCTTTTTTGACTTTGTGTTTCATATGTTCTAGGATCTTTCCATCTGTAAACACCTTTAAGTAACTAGGCCACATTTTAGACACAGTCTATGACCCTAACAGAGAATTAAAAATGCGAATGTGGTAAATGCAGCGATGTGCCCATTGCAGAGAGGTCGAGGGCCGGACGGTAGAGAGTTGATCCTTCGGTGGCCAGGCTGCACTGCTCTTCCAAGAAGACTAATTGCTACTCCTAGCCACTCACATCATTCACCTCGCGTCCGGCTCTTCCTGTTCTGAAACTGGCTGATGCCACATGTCAGCCGAAACCGCAGGGATTCATTCCGTTTGAGAGGAGAGTGGGGCTGTGGCCTTGTAACGCTTCTCAGAGTTATTGTGCTTCTGTATAAATGTAACACATGCTTTTTACTTTTAAACAATGTTAAACACTCCCATTCCTTCAAAGCCCATTAAGTAGTTTCTCCCCAGTTCTTTCTCTCTCCTGATCGCCATCCCTGGGCAGCAACCAATCTGCATCCTGTCTCTGTGGATTTATCTATTTTGGATATTTCTTATAAGCAGAATATATAATATGTGAGTTGTTTTGTGTCTGGTTTCTTTCATTTAGCAAAATGTTTATGAGGTTCATTCATTGCAGCCTGTGTCACTACTTTGTTTTTATGGCTGAATAATATTCATATATACATAATCACCATGTGTTTATCCATCCGTCTGTTGCTGGACATTTGGGCTGCTTTTGGCTTTTGGGAGTGGTGCTGCTACAAATATGTATGATTTGTACATGCACTTACTCGGATATCCCTTTGTAATCCACTTGGACCTGTATGGAAAAGTGAAATTGCGGGATCATATTGTAATTCCATGTTTAACTTTTGGAAGAACCAACAAATGGTTTGCCATGCGACTGAACTGCTTTACATTCCCCTGAGCCATGTCCACCCGTTGCTGTTTCCCCCACCCTTGCCAGCACTTCCTTCCTGTCGGTTTGGTACTGTACTCGTTCTAGAGGATGTGAAGTGTCGCCTGCTGTGGTTTTGCTTTGTGGCTCTGCAATGACTAATGACCATGCGGAAGACATTTTTAATGTACTTGTTGGTCATTTTGGAGAAATGTCTACTCAAGACCTTTGACTCTTTTTTAAGTTGGCTTGTCTTTCTGAATTGAATTGGTAACTAGTAAGAGTTCTTTTTGTATTCTGAATAATAGACATTTTCAGTTATATATAAGTTTCATGTATTTTCTCCTACTTTGCAGTTGTCTTTCTACTTCCTTGGTGATATCTTTTAAGGTACATTTTTTTTTATTTTCATGAAATCCAATTTATCTGTTTCTGAAAGGTGTGTGCTTTGAGTTTCTGAGAATATCTTAAGAATTCATTATTATACTCCAGGTCATGAAGATTTACCCCCATGTTTTCTTCTAAGCATTTTAGGATCTTAGCTCCTCTATTTAAGTCACTGGCCCATTTCGATGGTGAGAGGTAGACACCAAACTTTCATTCTTTTCATTTTTTCCCCATGTGGACGTCTAGTCTCAGCACCATGTGCTGAAAACGCTGTTCCTTTTCCATGAAACGGTCCTGTGGCACAGAGTATGCTGGTCTCAGAGAATTAGTCGGGAAGTGCTTCCTCCTTTTATCAATGAAGACTTCGAGGACTGGTGGCAAGTCTTTAAATATCGGTATGTTTCACTAGTGAAGCCATCTGGTCCTGGAGTCCTTTTGGGGGGTGGAGTTTTTGATTGGTGATTCAATATCTCGACATGTTTTAAGTTTGTTGAAATTCTCTTTTTTTTCTTGAGTTAGGTAATATTGTATTTATAGAAATTTTTCTATTTCATCTAGATTATTAATTTTATGGCCAAAAATTTATCACCGGATTCTCTTTTAATCCTTTTTATTTCTGTAAGGTTAGTAGTAACGTTCCTACTTTCGTTGTATCCCTAATGGACCTGCCCTACAGGAAATGCTACAGAGAGCCCTTTATGCCGAAATGAAAGGACACGTGATACATCTTTTTTAATTATGCAGTGTTTTTATCATAAGAGCCAATATTATACTTTAGCTTCCCCAAAATATTTTAAATGTTTATTGAGTAATGCTGTTCTTTAAAAAGTGTTTTTTATCATGGCTATGGCTTTTATCAGAATCATATTCTTTCTTTTGTGAAAAGCCGATAATGTATTACAAAATTTCCTTACTGAGACAGTAAGAGCAAAACTAGATGTACTATCAGTGTTATCAACTGCATACATTTTAATGTGGGAGTCTGCCTCCCATAGTTTAAATCCTAAAATACAGGAATATAACTAGATACATCTGACAACTCTAAATATCATAGAGCTCTATGATCTACAACGTCTTGTTAAATTACTTCTTTTTCATATCTAAATCATTTTTCAGAGTAATAAGTTCAGACTATGGTATGAAGCAGAACTTCTTATATTTGTCTTAAAACATATCTACTCAGACAGTTGCAACTGGTTTGAAAACAGCTGATTACTATGAGTCTCTCAGGACTCGTGGGGAAAGATTGTAAGATAAAGAATAGTAACGTGCTCTGTATGCTTTATGTTTGTAAGTACAAGCACCGTGCTTACAGGGACTTCTGAACTTCGGTGAACACATCCAGTTCTCGGTGGTTTTGTAGATATACCTCCCTGTCTGCTAGCCTTCACATTTCCAGAGTCACAACCTCAGCTGTTTTAGGTTGCCCCTTCAGAAACCTCAGTCAATCTGTATTTATTAGTTCCACCCCTCTGCTGAGCATGTCACTGGCTGGTTATAATGCCCAGATGAACAGAGCAGAGTTCTTCCCCGTACGTCCTTTCTGACCTCGTTGTCGCCTACTCAGTGCTTCTAACAGCCCCCAGTTCCCTCTTGGGTGATTACCGTGCATCTGGGGTGGGGCAGAGAAACAGCGGGAGAAGGCATGCCCCGTTGTGAGAGGAAAATAAAACCCACCTCTCTGTGTCCCTCAAAATAGCAATGAATGCAACTGCCGCAGAATATCCAGTGGGACTGCCCATTAAAAGAAAGAGATTCTATTTCTAAATATCTTATCCAATTCTCTTCCAGTGGGCTTTTTCATATTAGGGTGCCTCTTCTTATTCTCCTCCAGAATAAATCTCTGCTCCCATAAATTAGCTTCCCCATCTTGACTATTAGCCTAGTCAAGTCAATAAGTTAATACACTCGGGCGAAAACATGGGGAGTAAAGATATCATGCATGGATAAAAATTGGGTGAGGAGGAAATATATATACTTTTAGGGTCTGAGTATAGCACTTTAAACATCACAGCTTCCTCCCCTCCTGCCCCCCAGGACTGTTTTCCCTATTTGCCTCCCAGCATGCACTGGTGTTCCTTTCTCCATAGACACAAGGGCAAGATCTTACCCCTGTTGTAACTAAAAGTGGGCGTTTAGCCTCTTAGGAATATAGCGAAGCTACAAAGCGTGTATGGGGCAGCCTACCCAATTGCCGAGCCTGCGTTTGTCACCGTGTCGACCTCACCAGCAGTGTGTGGCTTCACGATTGTGCGCTTGAAGGCAGTTATAACTAAGAGATTAATGTATCTCTTAACAAACTTGGATGAGAGGACAATTTGAATAATGATCTGAGTAGAAGATGGTCTAAATCACCTGGAAATCCACATTCATGTTTATTATGTTCTCCTCATTTATCACCCTCAGTAAGAATATGCTAGGTATATAAAACCACTGACCAGATCTCTTCCCACTTCACCGCCTTTGAATTTCTGAAGGTGCGTTAGCTCTGCTGGGGAAGGGCCGACATCGGGGTTCTCCCACAGTTCGGCCCATCCCTTGGTCTTCCCAGCTTCTCTTTCGGTTTCAGCCAGTATGAGCACAGACACTGGGAAATAAAGGCGCATTAAATTTCACCTCCATGTCTGTAACGAGGTAAATAAAACAAGTCTGTCCAAAACAACTTGTTTAAAATTCTGTTGTCTCAACACCTCTACTTGCCTAAGAAACTTGTTTACAATTCTCAACAGTTTTTTTAAAAAAGCTTACAACTTCATGGACTTTTCATGTCTTTTGTCCCCCTGTGTTTTTGCTCTTGCTATGTCTTTGCCACCAAATTGCTGAAGCCATTCTTTTCTAGGCCCAATCATTTTTCAAAGGAAAAGGCAGTTGCCGTGAAATCAACCAGGGGCCCTCCATGGAAGGAGTAGTCGGGCAGGGCTGGTTGAGATGGCAAACATAGAATGTGCCATTTGAAATGGAAGAAATTTAGGTCGCGCCATTCTTTTCCTCTCCCATTCCCAGGAATAGGCCACTGACTCCGGAATCTCAGCAGAGTTTCCGCATTCCCTGTCCCAAAAAGAGAAATGTGAAGGGCTTAGCTGCAAGTAGATATAAAATGCAGAACACCCCTATTTAACAGAAATCCATTGAAAAGTTACCAGGAACATGCTCTTAAATAATATACAATGAGACAGAAAGCATCTTGATGCTATTAGCAAATTTGGCTGCATGAGGAAACTCCGCACATTAGATACTCAGTAACAGACCCCGACGTTCCCTTTGTCCGGCGTTTTGATTGCAATCTCTCCCACCTGCCTAATCAGCAGGTGGCAGTGTGGCAGCACTCATCCTGGCCTGGCTGTGAGAAGCCTCAAACAAGTGCACTGCGGTGATTATTTTCTCATAGCCTAGGTAGAAGTGTGGGGTTTAAAAATGTTTAGTGTTATTCTCTCCCGGTATTAAAATAGACTTGCATACATTTCATAAATTGCCTTTTGCTGCGAGTACAACGTACATAGTTCCCTTCTCTAATTTTCCAAACTAGAAAATCTGAATATATATAAATGAACAGTTCTTTGTTGTCTTATAATTTTAAATATTAACATTTTCTACATTATAGTTGGATGTGAATTATGGTTTTTTTTCCCCCCCATCCAGCAGTTTTCAACAATCGGATTAAGGCAGGGTTTCCCACGGCTTCAACAGCAGCATGTGCCTGCCGACTCTAAACCTCCACGACAAGAATTCTGACACTTCATTTTTCCTTATCTAAACTTTTCCAGCCGTCATTATGCCATCGGAGACAAGTTTCAGTCTATAGCACGATGCTACTCTCTCACACCCTTTGTGTTTGCACATGTCCATTCAGCAGTTTCACTGCGACAAAGAAGCCAATTTCCACATTTGGTTTTAGATACCCAGGATTTACTATGTGTTTAAGGCATGCCTGGCTGCTGCTTCTTTGCAGATAGGGATTCAGAGACCTGGGTAATGTCGTCTGATCCGGCGTCAACTCGGGGGTATAAGACAAAACCTAAAATGTGTAATGCCTACGTTTTCTCTCTATCTGAGTGGAGTGTTATGTCATCCCCAGATGCTCTTGATGGACTGACTGCAAGGCTGTCGGGGAATGTCCCGCAAGCCACGTAATGTAATCTTTTCCTATATTTGGAGTTAGAAGGAGACTGTCTTCCTACGGCAGAACTATGCAGGTACCATATGGGAAGCATAGGACATGCCTTTTTCTGGAAGAACTGGGTACAGCCCTTTAAATGTGGACCACACAAAGACCTTTGGGAACAAAAGAAAGGGCAGTACTAGTATATGACCTGGGAATTGCGGGCGGTGGGGGTCTCAGAGAGCCCGTTTGAAAAATATTCAGATTTGACATGGAACCCTTTCTCCTGCAGCCAGTCCACCTCCAGGGGCTTTGGCAATGATGCAGTCATAATCATGTCGGGTTACTTAGCAACAATTTTTACGTGTTTAAGTTTATTAAGTTTATCATAGTACATTTTGTGAAACATGTTAACACTAAGTTAAAATGAACAAGGCCCCAAATTAGGATCTTAAGTTTTAGTTTCTCAACTCAGTTCCCATAATGAAGCTTGTTGCCCCTCCCTGAGGAGCTCTTTGGTTGCACCGGATTCCACAGGCGTTAGGGAAAAGGCTCAGCACTGCCCCACGGTTGCCAAAGCTCCTTGCCATTCATTTGGGGAAGAGATGCATGGATGGGTCTCCATTTTCGAAAGATGACCACTATTGAACGGAAAGGCATTTCGGTATATTGTTTTCCAGGATGTTCCTTCCAAAGTTCTTCAAATTAAAGGCTAGTATAATGAAAATACATTAAAATTCATTCAACCTATATGATACATACTAAGATGGAAATCGACATATAGCTAAGAGGTGAAAAATATTGTGAATAATAATTTTAAGATATTAGATCCTCAGTGTTTAGTTACTTTTTACAACTAGTAAAATTTCAGATAGATTCACTTAATTATTTCAGTAACTGGGAAGTCACAATCTTAATAATTTTATGTAAATTATTTTAAAACAAACATTAAATTAGATCTTAAGCAATGACATTACATGAATTTTTTTCTTACTCGTAGTGTAAATTGACCAATAAACATTTCTAGAGATCTTATAATTTGAAAGAATTTGAGCAAGTTCCCTGGAGATATTCCAGAAAAGCATACATATTTCATAAATTCAGGAATTGAGACCCATTGAAGTAATTGCCTCGTCTAAAATGATACAAATAATCAGTGGTGAATTTAAGATTAGAATTCAAATCTCCCAAGTCCAGTGCCTTCAATAAAATTGTCCAACTTATTTTTAATAGAAATATCTAAAGTGTTTAATTTCATTCACATTTTATATTTTATGTGTGCAATTCCCAATGGATTTCTGAAGCTTACTATGAAATTTAAGGCACATTTTTCCTTAATATTTTTTTCTTAGGAAAAGTTACTATTCTGGATCATTCTTGAGATCAAAGTAATTGACTAAATGTAACAAATATAGAGACAAATAAGCCTGGACTCAAATCTCAGCTGTGTCTAAAACTAATTTTGGACAAATCAATTAACATCTCTGATCCTTAATTTTGTCATTTAATTAAAGAAAATAAGAATCGTGCCTTTCTCCAGGCTTATGGCAAGGTTTAAAGAAAAAACATCTTAAATGTTTGCATTTAGTTTTGCATTTATTATAGTAATTGTCACAACAATAGAATTATTAGTATTATTATTGTTATTATTAAAATGGTATAAGTTTTTATCCATCCAGCAATAGGTTAAAATGACTGTATATAATTGACTGGATTTTAAAACACAAATTTCTCATGAAATCCAGTGATTAGTTCTAACTCTCAGATGACTTGCATGCAATATATAGGCATACATTTTTTTAATTGAAAACTTATGAAGCATAGATACCACAGAAATTGGAGAATAATTCAGTTCAATCCCTGAGGCTAATAGCAGTCAGAAGATGTAAAGAGTCACATGGCAAATCAGTGGTCAAGGGTGGTGAGGAATTTGAATCCTCTACCTCCAGTCGGCGCCCTTCTCTCTCCTATTAGTGGTTTTCAGACTGGGCTTCAGGAACCGCAGGGATTCTTCGGAGACATCTCGAGGCCATGAAATAGAGGCCAGCAGCTCCCAGAAGCGAGGGCACGACAAGGCTCCTGACCACTCTGCTTGTCAGCGGGACCGTTGTGATGAGTAGGATTCCATGTAAACACAGCTGTGCTCTTTGTGTACGTGTGGCTGCTTTTGTGCTGCACCATCAGAACAGAAGAGTCGGTACAGAGACCAAATGGCCCATGAAGCCTAAAACATTTACACCCGGGCCCTTTGAGAAACAACGTGCCAACCAGGGCTCTAGGCCACGCCTCTGAATACAATGCGACCGAACACATGGTGTATTCCGACATGTTCGTCAGCTCTCTGTGAGCTCTGTGAGGACAGAGGTATCCGTCCTTCACACATTTTTACCTCCGCCATTGTGTACGTTTCCAAGAACATAGCAGGGGTTTAAATAAATATTGTTTACATCTTGAATGAACAATATTAAAAAATATTTAGATTTTGCAGAGGTTGGCCAACTGCCATATCATTCAAAATATTGGCTGCGTCTCTGCAGGCAGGATAATTTCCCACTGCATTAAAACCTGGCCTAAGCATGTAGTACACTCTCCTGGGGAAAGATTGGACCCCCCTCCTTTATGGCTACTGCTGTTGAATTCAGAATGGTTAGCTGCGTAGATTTGGCCAAGGATAGGTGGGTAGAAATACCAAATGTCCATTTTTGAGCAGAAACTACAAGATCTAGCTCTTGGGTCACCAGCTCATTCTTTTCCCTTTACAGTGTAACCCACAATGTTCAGAATGGGCCCTGCCCACCTGTCTCCAGGTCTCAAGAAAAGACCTGACTGAACAGAGTCATTGGGGACATGTTGTTAGAAGGAAAAATAACCATTGTTACTATAAATCACTGAGATGAGGGGGTTGTATGTTGTTCCAGCCCAACTTAGTCCAAATTAATTGATACAGAAAGTATGGAGGGTATATGGTAGAAAAAAAAAAGAATGGTTTTTAGGCCAATGAAATACACCTTCTTCAAATTACGTAGATGTATTTCCTTGGTACAGCTCGAGCCGCTCCAGGCATCTGTACTACCCGTGGCCTCACATGTCCTGTAACGGGGACAGATGGCTGCCGTGATTTTCAGATGATGCTCTCATGGTCAGGGAAACATCGAGCCATCTTGAGCCATCTTGAAATTCTTAAGAAATAATTTATTATTTTACAAATGAGCTGCAAGGTATTTTTTTCTTCAGGAATGACTTAGCATAGAGAGTACTCACGATTAGGGCAAACTATGCCACAAGACAGTACGGTGCAAGAATTCTAAATTTCAACTCCATTTTCTTTCATATCAATGTTGAACTATCTGGGTTGTAAAAAATTCTGAATATTAAGCAGTCGCTGAATAAAAAAGATTGGAGACTGAAGCAGCAGGATGTTACAGCAGCATCCAAGTGGGACAGATTCTAGGGACGGTGTACCGTAAGGCTTCCCTGCACGGAGACACAAGGCAAACTCGTGAGCCACAGGAGCCAAAAGGAGAGAATTAAGCAACATGGTTTAGCTTTCTAAATCATTCTGTATAGACAGATGCAAAAAAAAAAAAAAAAAGCAATACAAAGACACTGAAAAAAATCCCTCCAACATCTAGGAATAATGTAAAGGTGATAAAAACTTCATATTTTTTTGTCCTTGGTCTGCTGTCCTACCTAAGTTTTGTGCTAATGCATGAATGTTTTTATCTGTTAATGAGATGAGGACGAGTGAATATATGAGCCCGCCATCCATCACTATGGACCCGTGCTATATAAAACACTCAAGTGGGCGTCACGTGATTTTCCTAAGGACCCTTTTAAGAAGTGATTTCATTGAAACGAATGATTGTACAGTTGTTGCACAGAGCAGAATTTTGAAAAGTGCCCACTTCTGCCTGATCAGCCATTAAGTACAGATGTAGGGAAACGCTACTTTCTCCTTGCTCATCGTATAGGCACTGGTACCGTTTTAACTTGAACAATTGTACAGATGTGTGTTCCTGCTACCTGGTTCGAATTTTACCATTAGGACCACAGTAAATACATTTTTGAAATATCCTAACTTACATGTCTCTTTATACATATATGTGTATATATATGTATATACATATAGTTATAGTATATGTGTATATGCATATAGCATAGTAACTATCCCTTATATGTAATTCTTCCATCTGAAAAAAAATCAAATTATTTCCCCCCAAAAGTACTCTATAGATCACATACACTTGGAGAATGCTAAATTAAATAGTTAAATTGGTTTCTACTATATGGGTTCTTAGAGCCTGTAGTTGTGAATCTCTGAGAAGAGAATACAGTGGGAAATCCCCCTTCTCCTATTTTTATTACAGAATTGTGTGGGTGTGTGGAAGGTATGGGATGTGTGTAGAATATGTAAGCCATCTTGAGAAACACGAGTGGTCCATAGGACATAATTTGGGAAAATAGTCTGGAGTCTGGTGTGGAGGCATACCTATTGGTTACTAACCATGGCCTGTAGGTAGACACCCTACAAAACGTGGTTACTTCAATCAAATAGGCTACCCGCCCCCTTGTCCACAGTTATGATGACCACAAGCATTTCGATCATTTCTCCAATGCTACTGGTCATGCAGACTGCAGGGGATGAGGTCCAGGAGTCACGCTGATAACGTTTCCAGCCATTGACCATTGTCTCAGAAACATGTACGTAACTTCTGGGGTTGAATTTCAGACCCCTTCCACCTTCTCAGAGTACAGAGAGGGAAAGTGACCACATTCACCAAAATTCTTTGGAGGGGTGAAATGTGTGCATTAGAAAATTAAAACCTGCATAATTTTGAGAACCATTCAAATTTAACACCAGCAGTTGGACATGGGACTCTTGCCCTGTGGCCAGAAGAAATGTGAAAAGAACAAGGGGGGCGGGGTGAGAAGGGACTCATGGTTTATACTGATGGATAACGAGAACCCTGGCCCTTGAACACTAAACACATAAACCCCCCATGCATGGAATCAAACACAGGAGTGCCCGAGTGGAAGCTCTTGGTTGCACCGCGGTGGAGAGGCTGGGTGAGGGCATAAGGCAGAGAAGCAGGACTTGGAGCCCCACTGCCTCACTGCAGAACTCGAATCTTAGACCAGTTCATCGGGTTGGTGGGATGTCCCAAGGAGTTCAGTTGTTTAAAGCGCTTTGAACGGTACCTGGTGTATATAGGTGGAAATACAGACATATATATCACTTACTGTTTGCTCTTATTATCATTTCTTTTGTTTTATATCTAAGTAGATGATTTTGCTCAGTGGAAGAAGACCCTTAACCCATGACTGGTAACAGTAAAGTTCATGTCATGTCAGCCTCTCTAACTCTGCATATAATGGAGCATTTTCCATGAAATGCTACAAAAGATGACTTGGGGAATAGATTTTAGTATTAGCAGGAAACCTCAAAGGGCATTAGATAGTCTTGCATGGCCTGGCTTGAGAACATTATTACCATTTATAAAATTATTTCTAGGAGGAAAGCTAGTCCCACTGTAAACTGTAACAACTTTTGTACAACAACCGATGCATAATGAGGACAGCTTGCCACATCTGCGCTGTCAGCTTCACATTAAAATAGACTCTTGGACTGTTGGAGCACACATGTGTTCTACTGAAAAAGACAAGAGGCGGACTGGACGCTGTGTGGGGGAAGGGCTTTGAGGGCGAGCAGGGTGGAAAAGTCTCCCAGCAGCTGGGAGACTTCTAGCTTAAGATGATTTTAAATCATAGTACGTTCTTCTGCCCGTTGTTTTTCAAACGATCAGTCTGTTAACTTGCAGATTCAGAGCATGTCGGGCAGGAAGTAAAAACTGACGGATGGGCTGTGTCATCTGAAGCTGGATGTGACTATAAACAACACGCCCAAAAGGAAGGCTTTTCTCTGGGCTTCCCAGTTCCGGCATGTTTCTGATAGAATTTCATTAAACATCAACAGACAAACACATAAGTTAATTTTATTTTCAAGGAATTGGTGGCTTTGGCTCATGTGACTAGCAGTATTTGTTGTTGTCCAAGGGAAACAAACATTAATTTTTTCCTAGCATGTAAACTTTTGAATTTTAATGTATTTTTCAGTTATAGTTTGCTTTCAATATTCTTCCATATCAGTGGCTAGGAATCACAGTAACAGTGCTGGCTTGCAACCCAAACCGTCTGGGGTCACATCCCGTGTTACAGGTCATCGTCGTTTACCCTGGCCGAATGCCCTGAGTATCCTGCGTTGCTTCATCAATATGATGGGAATAACGATCATTTCTCCCTAGACAGTTGTTGTGAGTGTTCAATGAGAATGCCTATTTTAAGCACTGAGGAGAGAGCCTGGAAAACAATAAGAATGAATTTTGGCTATTATCGGAGTGGATCACCAGATTGCATGCAAGCCGAGTCCTTAGCCTTTGTTATTCTGTCTTCGCAAGCTTTCTTCGCCTCACCCCGACTCAGGAGTTTAGCCTGATTTTCAGTGAGCACAGATTCCTTGTCACAGTGTGAAGACATTTAATAGATGTGATTCCCATGAAAAGATGGGTGAACTGTTAGCGCAGCACTTTTGGACTCTGCCAGTATTACTTTTCATTTACCGAAGCTGCTGCTCTCCAGTCTGCAATCATTATTGTGCAGCTGAGTGTGGAAGGGAGTGTTTAGCTTCAGTAAATCACAGATACCGCTTACACGCAAAACTAAGGTGCCAACTATGTCTGGGAACATCCCTACACATTTCTATTAGTGATCTGGTACATGGGCTGACAGATCACTTGAGGAAGGACATTGGAAATGTAACCCTTGCAGAGGCTCCACAGGTACAGGTCCGATGGGGCGCATGTGGGGGGACTCAGAAATTTGTAATGGGAACAGAGAACCATTAGACTCAGATGTTGCAATATTATGAAACAAGTCAACACATGTGCACAATTCAGTTCAATGTGTTAAGGAGCAGAGACGAGCAGAATTGGACCTCAAAGCACTTCCCTTAACAAGAGTCAGCCTGAGATTGGGGCAGTGATTTACATAATCAGAACCAGTTCCTGTAAGAGATGTACCAAGCAGAGCCTTGCTGCATGTATCACACTCCAGCAATTGTCAAACGGGCACTAGCACATCAGAAAGTCCTAGTTACCCTTCACGTTCAAATGCAGATTCTTGTAAGTATAGTTAGTGGAGTAACCAGCAGCAGACATCTCTAACTGCTGCTGGCTGATGGCTACTGATGGGAAACAGGTGACCGCGGGAATCCTGCCTCGTCTGAAGACTGGGGAATTAATTCACTGGTCAGTGTTGGGGGAACACCTCAAGCATACCCATTGTCCAGGACTGTGTGGATTAAGGAAGCACTAAGCTTGGCTAATAAGGACATTTTTTTATTTTGGAGACATCAGTTAGAAATGATAATTATCTATTCCTCTCCAACTTCATGTCAGAAAGATGATACTCTCTAAATAGGTATTCAGAATTTCAGAGCAGATGGACCTTAAAAGAAAGGCAGTGAACACTAAATGTTCTCGTATTATAGTCGAAGAAACTGAGTCCGCCAAAGGGCAAGTTATTTGCCTGAGACTAGGTGCCAGGTCACCTGCTCCCCAGCTCAATGAAGATAACTCTGTTGCTTCATTACCTCCTACGTATCCCTCATTTGTTTCATTTTTCCTTTCTTCTTATTCCAAGCAGCATTTACTGGGCATCAGTATCTATGGGGAGCTGCACATCAGAAATTTTTTTCTACTCTCCATCCTGGATCCCAGCCTTTGAGACCCTTCTAGTTTCTGCCATCAGGCGTTTAGCAGGGAAGAGAAGTGCCTGGGTTAGAAGATAAGAAGCCGCAGCCCGAGCAGTGTTTACTGCCCTGGGTGGCATGTGGGTGACTTTCAGTCATTGTCCTTTTCTCCCTGGCCTTGGCTGGCATTGCTAGAACGGCTCTGGCTTCTTTGACAGAAGCTTTTCTGCTTTAATCATAAATAACACCTAGAAACCATCCATGTACTTAAAGTTGTTTATCATTGCTCCAGGAAAAGATCTAAGGAGGCTTGTCTATTTTCCCTCTAAAATATATTTGCTAATCTCTTCTGAAATGGTGCATGATTGGACCATGGGGGCCAATTTCTAACTCATAGCCTGAGTCTTTAAGAATTGAAATCCACCCTTGTCCATGATGTTCTTCTTTCCTCTTTTTAAAAAACAGGACATCGTTAAAGTTTTAAAGTATTGCAAGCAAAATGAATACTAACAAATGTCTGAGACACATGTAAATTTGTCAAAATTCCTTTTGCCATATTTGATTTCTAATGCATTTATATTGTTACTATATCTATATATTAATAAAGCATGTAGTATATGCATGTTTAAACTTTGAAACATTGCATCGTTTTGTACTGTTGTAGCTATTAAATATTGATTTGTAATCATCAATGTCAATAGATGAAACTTCAGCTTACTACCTACTACTGTACAGCACTTATTACATAAATATATCACGAGTCATTTATTACATAAATATATCACAAGTCATTTATTATATAAATATATCACAAGTCATTTATTACATAAATATATCACAAGTCATTTATTACATAAATATATCACAAGTCATTTATTTTTTTCTACTCACTGATGCTTAAGGTTGCTTATAATTTATTCCTATTAAAATGTTTTAATAAAAATTATTAAGGGATTAAGCAAAGGAAAAAAATCTCATAGACACAGACAACAGCATGGTGATCACCAGAGGGAAGGGGAGGTGGGGGAGCAGGAGGAGGGTGAAGGGGGATAAATGGTGATGGGAGGAGACTTGACCTTGGGTGGTAAACACACAATACAACATACAGATCATGTGTTATAGAACTGTACACTTGAAACCTGTATGATTTTATTAACCATTGTCACCCCAAATTAATATAATAATAATAAATTCAACATAAAGTTTGTAAAAATTTTAACTGTTTTACTATTTTTTGTTCATGTCTCATGTGTACTTGTATGAGATTTTCTTAAAGATACATACCCAGAGAGCGAGCACTTTCATGAATTAATTTCTGTTTCTCTAACCAGATCTTGTCAGAGTGTTCTTCAAAATAATTGCAATAATTTAGTCACTAGCAAGCAGGTGATGAAAACATGTTTTGCTAGACACTCTCAGCAACGCTTGCTATTGTCACTTTTTTTTTTAACCAATCAACAGATGTAAAATAATGTTTCATTGTTTTAATTTGCATTTTATGGATTGCTATGAAAATGAACATCTGTCCCTATGTTTATTAGCCATTGGGTTTCACAGCTGTGGTATGTTTGCTAATGTCCTATTTCAATTAAAAATAATTATATATTTTTAATTGAAATGTTCGCCTTTTCTTATTGCTTTTTAGTGGTTCTTTATATATTCTGGATACTCAGTCTGTTTTTATGGTAGCCTGTGTCCATGGCTGGAGGGTGTGGGAGGGAGCTGCTACCCAGAACTGACCTGCCGACTGTGGAGACAGCTGCCTGAGAACGTGCTGGAACTGTGACAGAAAGGGTCTCCCTAACTGAGGGTATGGCTAGAACTGGCAGGCCCCCTGGGCCCCCATGCTGAGTTGTAAAGGAAGGCTTCACCCCAGAAATGGAGGGCCTTTCCTGGACTCGTGCCTTGAACCGTCTCTGCAGCAGCCTCGACTGACAAAGTCTAGCATTGCACCAGCTGGCAAAGGGGAAGTGACCACACAGTGCGGCTCCAACATCACAAGTTTGCTGAAATACTCCAAACCGTCCAGCAAACTTGAAAATACATAGAATATGCTGATAGCATAAGAGACTGTTGTTGTGTGATGTGAGTCTTTCACCTATATTTTCCTGTTACATTAAATGGTCATCATATGGTTTTATAAGCCTTGCTAGTGAAAGTGATGGTATTCTACATTTAGCAAATCTCCATGAACAGTGACAATTAAATGTCGTGAAGCATGAGTAAGTTTAACAATGAGATAGATTCAAAACATTAAGCCTCTAATTTAAAGATACTTAACTTGTTAGGTCCTTGTACTAAAAAAAAATAGGGGATGTGTTTGTCTCTGTGGCTTTAGTTTTAACCCAGTTAAGTTGGTTTTTCTATGCCAAAGCTTGTAGGAGCACTGATTTTAAACCAAAAGAAATACACATAACGACTGCCCTTCTTCTTAAGGATTTCCACACAATCGAGTAAAATTGGAATGTTTTTGATTGTCAAATGCATTATTTCTAAGGAAAAGAAGTGATATATGTTCCTTTTGACATCGACAAGTTTTTCTTAAAAACTTAAATAGTCTAGGACCCTTGGATAAAACCAAAGGGGGGTAGGATCAAGGGTGGGAAGTGGAGATGGCTGGGGTAGAGGGGAATGGTGGGGGGGAAATGGAGACAAGTGTACTTGAACAACAATAAAATAAATAAATAATAGTCTAGGGCTCCTTTTTAAGAGAACAAATCTAGAAATTAGTATCCTTTCGTCATAAGGAATAAGCAAGGATTTTCAATAACTCACCACCTAAAAATAAGAAAATACGCTGTGGTTAAAATCACTAAACTTCAAGCAACCTAATGTAACCTTGTGGACCTTAAGAATTGTCCGCCTAACAATCAACTGTGGCTACAAAGGCTGATTTCTGGAGAAATCCACAGGCCACCTTTTCATTGGTCCTTAAAAGTCTACTGTGTAAACACTATTCATTTGGCTTATGGATTTGGTCCTTTTAAAAATGTAAACATCTTGGGAACAGAAACACTAAGAAAGTAACCTTTTCTTTCCATTTTCCTGTTAAATATGATTTTTTTTAAATTTTATTTTAATTTAGCCACTTTGGTGAGACACAGAGAGGAAGGCTGAAAGTGGAGGGTTAGGGATTGAAGACAAGGGTCTAGAGCTATAAAGAGAAGCATAAAGGGAAGGTGGTACTGACTCTTGGCCAGCTGGTTCTGCCATGTCCTTTAGGGTTCAGCCACTTTTGTCCAAACTCCACCTCCTAGATCTGCCAACACTTGGGCCACTTCACTCCTCAGCACCTAGGCCTCTGCCCCGTAGCCAGGCCCTGCATTTTCCTTCCAGCACCAACCTATTCCTTGTGAACCTTCCCTCAGCATCCCTGGTAGCAACAAACAGATGGATGATTGGGCTATTCCGGGAGATACCCATGCGTCTTTCCTGGTCCCAGGTCCCAGGTCTGCACATCTTAAATAACCTCTAGAATCAATGCCCAGTATTTGCTTTGATTCAAATCAAAACAGACAAACAAAAAGACTGAGTGGAGGAAGGAGAACGTTATAAAAACAGGCATTTGAACAAAGCTACCCGGGGTCAAGCTCCAGCTATCCATTGCTTCTGTCCATTGCTTCTATGTTGAACTCTTATTCAGAATCTTAAAATGTATAAATGCTTCAGGGAAATGTCCTGGTGATTTAAAAAAGCTAACTTATTCTCCAGAGTGATAATTATGAAACTCAGTTTGAGAATATATTTTTGAAAGATTTAAAAAAAATCAGATGGCAATTTTTCTTGGGATGGATATTTAATGCATTTGTTGTTCGCTCTAGGAAGCTAGCTAACCTCCAGGGGAAAGATCCTTAAAATAACTGAGACTTTTGAATGCTAGGTAGAGAAGAAAGCAGACTCAATTGCTCAACATAAAACTAAGTAAAAAAGGATGTTATCAGCAATTAACTACAAAGCTTGATTCTAAAGAAAACAAGGAATCAAAGTGGACACATTTTTAAAGAGATGAATGTACTACTGGGCACTCCACAAGACATGGGATTTCTGAGAGGCCAGAATCAACTCATATTTCCCTGTATCTGGGCAGTATTCGGCTCTCAGTTATTTTATGGGGACGTGGAGTCACACTGCTGGGAGCACAGTTAAGAACTGGACTCAGCCAGAATGAGCCCAGAAGTGTCATCTCTCCTGCTTTCCCTCCTTTTCCCTCACTGTGCATTGCAAATAAGTTATCACCACAAGCCAAAAATGGAACTAGAACATCACAATGCAAAGCTTCATTAAAAATCAAACACCATCTGATTGCTTGCAGTAATCATGACAAGACTTATGATTAACTGCTAAGTCACTCAAAAGAGGGATGGCCTAAAGAGAAATAAATGTGCTGGCTGCTAATCTAGGGGAAGAAAACACCAAATCAGTAAACAAGCAGAGTCTTGTTAGAGATGTTGCAAAAAATAAATGCTTGTGTCAGAAAGTAATGATTTTTCTAATAAAATAAGAAGCCTTCTCTATTTGCCAGAATTTTCATGAGGTCTTCTAGTGGTGCATTTCTGCATAATCTCGGAGTGGGGAAGCTCACTGTGGTCTGCCCAGTTACGTAGTGGGGCCAGATGTGTAGCAGAGAAAACTCCACAGTGGAGAATTTGGGTCAGGTATTAGGAAAAAGAAAAATGTCACAAGCTCCCCTTAGAAATAGGCCGAATATCTTCAGATGCGTCATAGATTTGGGTAGGAGTGGAGCCGTGTGTCTGCAATCAAACTCTCCAGGCTAATTTGTTATGACGCAAGTGTATCGGTCTCAGGGTTCCTTTCGTGTTCTTGTGCCTACTCAGATCTCTCAGTCTGTCAGTGTGCAGACAGAAGGTCTAAAAGCATAATTGCAAATGATGGTTAAGAGATCCAGAAAAATGTGAAAAATTAGTAGCATATGCCACAAATAATAGTTGTGCTTATTACTTGCATTTCACTTATTTTTTCCAAATGTCAAAACAGTAATGGAAAATCACTACTCTTAATAGCCTCTTGACAAACAGAAATGGCAAAGGAAAAAAAACTGTGACTCATCCTTTTCTAGTCTCCTCTTCTTCTCTTGCCTTAAAATCCAGGTATTAGCCACATCTTAGTGCTTAAACCTTAGGGCCGACAGTGTGTTCTCTCCCTCTTCCTTCTGTTCTGTTCTCTTTCAATGAAATTGGGGGACTTTTTTCTGGATATAAGCCACTGTTCCTGTATGGACTAGATACAGACATGCTGGAAGATGACTCCAGCTGTCAAATGAGGGTGGCTTTGATGTCACAGAGTAGAGGAAAATTAGGTCCTGCCTTCCCATGGCAATTCGTTAATGCTATTGCGTATGCATTGCTTAGCAGATTTACAGGGTGGCAGAAATAAAAGATTTTTTGACTTTACTTGTGCGTGGAATGGAACCGAGGACTAAGTACTTTGATTTCATCTGTTTCCTATTGTCATTTCCCAACACCTGTCTTTCTGTTAATTCATCCTTCTGCTTATAAATGTTAGGCACCTGAAGGAAAAACATCTATTTTTTTTAGTCACTTATCTTGAACTAGTAACTTGGGAAACTTTCCTCTTTTTATTTGATTTCCTCTTAGTAGGAAACAAAAGGCATGTGCTGAAAGACTGCAGATGGCCACAGGAATTGTTTTTCTCTCCCTAAATTATCAATACATAAGATAAAGGATGGGCGAGGGTAAAAGGACACAGAAAAAAGAAAACCGATCACAATAATGATGACTTCTATAAAACCTCACCTCCTTGGCCGTCTTCTGTGGGCTTAGCCTGGTTTAAGAGCCAATAGCAAAGATTGTTGACATGTGAAAAAATCTGTCTTCTTTCTTCTTCTTAACGCAAAGTAGGCAATTTTTCTGATTTTAATCCTTTCCCCTCCATCTTCAATATGTAGCATTTAAATATCCAAATAATACCACAGAATGCCAGTCATCATATCTGTCCAACATTTCCACCCGAATCCTGCTTCAGGTCCGTAAAGAGTGTGCTCTCTGTAGGCCCTGGAGGGGCCGCCCCAGTACACTGCCTGCCTCTTCTGTTGGCCTCTTCTGCTGTGTGGCTGGAAGTTCTCACTGCTCACTTAATAATTTTGGTATTACCTGCAAACACAGCTTTTCAGCAAAGGGCAAGTATCCTTAATATTAGGATTGAATATACCTACTGCCTCTGCAAGCTCTTTATCTTTCTCTGAGAGCAAAACCACCACTGGTAGCTTCCCACTCAGACCTCAGCAGTCTTTCTAGGTGAGTAGCATGTCTGACCAAAAAAAAAAAAAAAGGGGGGGGGGAGGGTTAGGGCTTTATGCTGGGCACTATAGGCTATCCCAGCTTCTGTGTCTTTCTTTCCAACTTTTTCTTACTTCCCTTCTGAAGATATCTTTTACTTTTACTTCTGTTTTATGCCTGGGTGGCCTTGATCATCAACATTAGCTCACAGACTGTGATGAGTGGGGGAAGTGGAGAGATGCAGTGAGCCAGATGATGAGAGGTCACATCACAAAAAGGCTGCTGTGGTATAAGCAATGTGGATATTGTCTTAGAGTCAACCAGGAACAAATACCAAGTGATTGTTAGAACAATAAGTGATCCCATTTGTGATGTGGGTGGATAATATCAACAGCAGTAGGAAAGACTAAGCCCTGTAGCAAGAAGAGGCTGCTGCATGATCCAGGCAGTACGTATGGAGAGATTCCATTAAGAAAGCATAATGGGAATAGAGAAGAGGAGGTAGATTCTAACAGTGTTGAGACCATCAGTTGAACTAGAGTAGGTTACCAATGACATATGTTTTTAAAAAGAGGACTAAATCAGAAATAGCCCCCGAGTGTCTGACCTATATTCCTGGAAGGTGACTAAGATGAGAAATTTTAGTGATGAGTTCAGTTGGGGAGGGTTGACTTCAGGTTTAATTAGCCAAGTGAAGTAGGAAGTTGTATATTGGGATACACAAATTAGGAGATAGGAGACCAGTATACAGATTTGCAAGTCATTAGCTATTATGTGGTCATTGAAACCACCTCTGTTGGAAGGAATCATCCAGAAGCTCTAATGATCATTGGAGCTCTTCTCTGATCCTCCGGCTTACTCCTTTTGTGCACAGAATAGGATGATATTGACCTTTCTTTTTGATGTTTGACTTGACCATGATACTCACTTTGGCCAAAAAAATCAAGAGAAAGAAATGTATACCCCTTTGGGGCAGAAACTTTTCGTTTGGTACACTCGTCTCCAGTGACCAGAAACACCCCAGGTAGGGGAGGGTGTGTTAGCCTGTGTACCTGACTGAAGACAATGCGATGGAGACCCTCAGCCGAACTGAGAGGAACATGTTCTGTGAGCAAGAAGTAAATGCTGATTGTTTGGAGCCACTGAGATTGTTATTTGTACCTGAGCTTGTCCTGTCTTGATGGGGTGACAGAGTGATTGGGAAGATTCAGGGACAGAATCTTAGAAAGCAGTAGCTTGTAAGCAAGAGGTATTGAAAGAAGAGTCTACAGAAAGCACTGAGGTTAAGCAACAGAAGAGGTAGAAGGAGAAAGAAAAAGAAAAGAAAAGTGCCTGAAGCTTGGTTCCCAGTAGGAAGGAAGACCGGATGTTGCGGGCACTGACTGACAACCTGGGCCCAGGCCGTTGAGACGGAGTGTGATGTGGGCAGAACGCAGCCCGTCATGTGCTAAGGAACAAAGGAAGGGGCAGGGGAAATCTGCACTGTGCATTGTGCTTCTCAGTAGCTTGCCTCTCTCTGCAAGAAGAGAGAGAAGTATTATGTCCGTAGAGGGGAGAAAAGGCTTGGAAAATTATTTGGGTTCGTTGTTGTTAATAGATGGGTGATGCTAGAGCATTTTTATAAGCTCAAACGAAAGGGCAGAGGGAGAGAGAGGTTCAAGGGGAAGGTCAGAGAGGGCAATGAGTGACCTCTCACACGTTAGAAGGAACTAGAACACTTGCTCATTTGAAGTGAACACACTGCCTCTGGAAAATACTAAAGGGAGGGGATTGTATGTCAAGTCTCATGAAAGACAGTGCTCATCGAGACTTAGCTGTTACGAATCCATTCACTAAACTCCCCTCCATTGAGGTTACTCTGCGGCTTAGACCCGAAGGAGATCTAAATGTGTGCGAATGCCATCTGCATTAAAAAAGAGAGGATGCACACACAATGAAATTCTACGCAGCAGAGAGAAAGAAGGAGCTTATACCCTTTGCAACAGCATGGATGGAACTGGAGAGCATTATGCTAAGTGAAATAAGCCAGGTGGTGAGGGACAAATACCATATGATCTCACCTTTAACTGGAACATAATCAACAAAAGAAAAAAGCAAACAAAATATAACCAGAGACATTGAAATTAAGAACAATCTAACAATAACCAGAGGGGAGTGGGGAGGAGATAGTGGGGAGAAGGGTCTACAGGAACTACTATAATGGACACATGGAGAAAACCAAGGGGGAGGGTGGAGGTGGGGGAGGGAGGTGGGTTTGGTTGGGGTGGGGTGGAGGGATGGGGAGAAAATGCAGACAACTGTAATTGAATAACAATAAAATTAAAAAAAAAGAGAGAGGATGCAAAGCCATGATTGCCCACAATGGCATTTGAGAAAATGGTATTCCACATTCATCCCATAACAGCACAGCAGGAAAGTAGGTTGGTTTGGGGACTAACTGCACGCATGCTACATTTCTTTCTTTACAGAGTTTGGTGGCAGCGGTAGTGATAAGGTACAGCGATGTTTCTTTTAAGACTGTGTACTAAGTAGGCAGATTATTTTTGAAGTTCTTGCTGATATAAAATGTCAGTGCCTCACTGGTCCTGAGGGAATGTATGGATGAAACATTAAATTTCTCTTTAGAAAATTATCATATTATGAATCTCTGATGAGGTTCAGTTCTTGTCCGCAATATATTATGCTCTTCCCTAGAGGAGTTCTTTACTCTGTGTGTTTGTTATTGGGAGCGATGCACTGCTACATAGTAAGGATGTTTGGGAAAAATGTACTTTGTGCCTATTTATTTGCATTTTGTGTTTTGATGATTTTTGTGCTTATCTGATGTCTATAATTCTTTTACATAAGAATTAAGAGTTTTGGGCAAGGATTTGAAAATTTCAAAGTTCACTTTTAAATGTTGTTTTATGGTTTGGTATTTACCATCCTAAAATAATGATTCTCATACTTTCTTAGCACTATAATTCTGATATATGGTCTAAAATTGTATAATTCTTTCTCATTTCATATGATCTTAATACATTTTTCATATGATCTTAATACATTTTTAAAGATTCTATTTGTGCCTTGGAAATTCTTTGGGTCTGACTTGGCACGCATTACAGAACAAACCAGAGTGAGCCAAAGTCTCCTTCTTGTGTTGTCATCGCAGAACTGATGTAATTGACTCCCTTGTACCTTACCCTTCCCAAAATGAGGGGGAATGCCAATATCTGACATAACAAGCATTATTCATTCAGAAATGTCCTAATTTCTGTCCTATAAGTCTGAATATTGTGTGTACAGTGACAAAGCTGACCTAGAAACTTGATATTCAGAAATAAAATAGTAAATATTGCAGAGTACCTTATGTGAGAAAATGGCTATGCTATTTCACCATTTCCAGCCGATGTCCCCTTTTATTTTACTGCCATGTCCAACATTCTTCTCAGCATACTCTCCTGGTTGACAGCGACTACAGGGCAGGGAGATGCTGTGGGAAGGATCCTGCTTTAGGTGTGGGCTCCAGGAGATGATTCCAGGGTCCTGCCCATTACCACGACTTGATGACTCCCCTGAATTCTGACACTTTTCACCATCCTCAGTCCTTGTCAGATTACTCCAGACTATACAGGTGTTTTGGACTCTCCCCTAACCATCTCCCCGACTTCGGCCTTGCCAAGTTAATTACTCAGTGTTGGTCTAAATTACTAAGTTTATAATTTATGGTAGTAAGATAGAGCTGCGTTATTTATGCAAAGTAGGCCAAAACATTCTTTTGAAAGCAAAAGCATAGAATAAAACATGTAAAATTAATAAGCTGTCATTCTAACCTTAAAATTTAATGAACAGTAATTCGAAAATGCTGGGGAAGTTCTTCTAGAATGGCCAGGCAAGCTCCTACCAGACCAATCTCCCTGCAGATTAAAAACTATGAGCTCTGGATAAAATATAATAACTACTCAAAGGTTCTAGACCATCAGACCCAGAAATGGCTCAGGGGTGTCCAACCCGCGGCCCACAGGCCACATGCAGTCTGGGATGGCTATGAATGTGGCCCAACACAAAATCATAAATTTACTTAAAACAATATGAAATTTTTTTTGTGCTTATGTGTCACAATGTATTTCACGTGTGGCCCAAGACAACTCTTCTTCTTACAGTGTGGCCCAGAGACACCAGAAGGATGGACCCCCCTGGCACAACAGATGGGCCATGCTCGCTACAAAGGCTCACCTTCGCCCACCACTGCCTCCCGGGGGAAGGGGTGGGGGAGCTGAAAGAACCTGTCAGAATTAGACTCTGCTTGTGGGTGTGAAATTAAGATAAACTAAAACAAAGTAGAGGCTATTTGAGATGATACAGGTAAAACCTTACTGTAATGTGACCACTGCCGTCCCAGATACCTGACAAGGAGGAGGAGGTTTTTGTCTGGCACTGAAGTATTCACTGAACACAGGTATGGGCCTCAGCATCTAATGCGTGAGTACATGGGAGGGGAGTCATATTCCCTAAAAAGAGGTAGAAATTTCTCTTTTAATGTTATTCTGCACTCACAGAAATATATATTTGTAATCACCCACAACAGCTATTTAAAACTTTTGGGTAAATAATAATGCATTTTTAAACAGTGCTGCTTTTAGGAATTCAAAGTATGACTTTTTATTTTTTAAAATGTTTTTATTAAAGGAAAAATTGAAATTTCAAAAAAGTATTTACTTCTCCACTTAAAATAATATATCCTTTATTAAAGTATATATAATTTTTCATTAAAGAAAGGATATGTCTGCAGCATTATTAATAGAAATATATTAAAATAGCAAACCCCCTAAAATAGTGTCAATTCTTAAACACAGTGCCCTGGTTTAGAGGGAAGAGGTCAATGTTATTTCCTCACTTATTTTAATGCAATGCAAGCCCTTTCCTTGGTCAAGATACCTTCTTTATAATAATCGTTACATTACAATCACTCTGTGCCCACCATTTTTGTGTCCTTGCCCTTTTCAAACTGTTGTCCTTCAGGGACAGCCACTTCCTGCCTTGATCTTTCTCATTGGTCCTTTTCTTTCTGACATGGACTTAATTTTAACTCTAAAAGATCCTTGGTCTGCAGGACCATGGCTAACATTCTCCACAGAGCACAGAGGAGGCTAGGGTGTGATGCTGCCTCATTTCCAATAGTTTCTAAGGACTTGAAAAAAATAGGGACCTTTTAAATAAGGAAGCCTTTTAAATAAGGTACCCACCCAGAGGCGCCTGTGAGGGAATGAATGAACAGTAGCTCCACCAGCTGGCGGTGTGCGCTAGGAGCCAGGAACACATTTCCCCAGATCGGTACTTTAGCACTGACGTGTTAGGTTTCCAACGTTAGCTGGCCGTAGGGAAACAGACACTTTCCGCTGCAGCTTTAAAATCCCGTCATGCTGATGACCTGAGTCAGAATTTCCAGGCGTCACTTCCTCCGAGCTACTTAGGATTCCCTGCAGGTGACGTGTGCCTCCGTGAGCCACAGCGCCACATTGCTGAGACTGCGCATCAGGCTCCTGCAAAGCTCCTCTCCCCACCCTCCCTGTTATGAGGTCAAATGCAGTTATTTCCTAGAATCGATTGTGCCGTATGGACACCCTCACTTGACCACCATCACGGCTGGGAGCAGGAAGAGTTGAGATGACTAATTTCGCCAGTGTGATCGACACAAATTCAGGAGCTGACTAATCCGTGGACCTTATTATTTGATGTAACTCTACACAAAGCTAACTCCAGTCAAAATTGTGAATTAGGTAAAAACTATAACTTGCTGACCTGCTTCCACCAAGACAGATTTTTTTCGTTCTTCCTCCTGATTTTGTCCCATTTCCTAAATGCCCTTTTCCTGACTTTCCCCTCCTGTCCTTAGTGTTTCAGAAATCCTAAAAGTACTGAACTAGTCTCCTCTAAAAAAAATAATTTATCTCCTCTAAAAAAAAGAAAACAAATTTTACTTACCTGATTATATTTTATTTGATCCTCATAAAAATTTTTCAGGTGGTCTCCATTTGCTATTTCTTAGGCACACATAACTTTTTCAAAGTTGCCTACCAAGAGTTCTTAAAAGCTGAAAGCTACACTCCCCAGTGCACGTGCTTTGAAAAAACAGGTGTCCGGGAGGGTGACGTTTAATACAAATGAGAGGAAGTTTAGAGTGGGGCTTTATGCCTGAGAGATGTTTATTGTTGTTGTTATTATTACTTCGAGCACCAAGCGGCACGCCTGCCTTCAGCTGGACCACATAAGTGCGTCCCACCTTCAGCAGCTTCAATACCCTATTGCTCTGCAGTGTACGATACTATATTTTTAATCTTCTTTTACTCACGCATTGCATGGGTGAGTTTTGAAAAAATTTCTCAGTAGAAGAACTTTCTGTTTTGATTTTGTTTTTAATTTCTAGCTTTATTGCATTGCAATCTTTTGCAAAACCTTTATTGAATTCTGGGCCTCTAATGTATCTTTATTTTCTCTGTTTCCTGAGCCCTTAAGGAGACGTAATATTCTCCATTCTCAGGGAACAAAGTGCCTGTATTTGGCTGTCTGGGTCTGTTCCATGCCTTCCACAGCTTTAGTTCTTTCTGTCCACCTCATATTTGATGTGTTGATAAACATGCATTAAAGTTTCCTACTGTGTTTTCTCTATCAATTTCTCCTTTTATCTCTCATAATTTCTGCTTTCTGAATGTTGAGGCTGCGTCCCACACACACAGCCACTCAAGGCTATTATAAATGTATGGTGAACAGAAATATTTTGGAAAGCTCTTTCTTATTCAGTACTTTCTGGCCTGAACATCAATATTCACAGTGCATACTACTCTATTTTGGTTTATAATTGATTGTTTTGTTTCTGTTCACTATTTTTTTTAAACTTTACTTTTTTTTAGAGCAGTTTTAGGCTTACAACAAAATCGAAAGGGACGTGCAGAGATCTGCTGTGTATTTCCTGACGCTGTTCGTATACAACCTCACGCATTGTCAACATCGTTCCCCAGAATGTACATTGTTATGAAGTGTGAACTTGTACCGACACATCTCCTAAAGTCCGCAATTTGCCTTAGGGTTCCCTCTGAGTGATGCATATACTGTAAGTTTGGGTCATAACATTTTTTCTTATTTTTAGTTTTTAGTTTTAATATTTTGTTGTTTATGCTCTTACAGTTGTCCCAAGTTTTTCACCTTCAGCCCCTCCCCCCAGCCTGCCCCCCACTGCCACGGTCAGTCCCCACACCGTTGTCCATGTCCATGGGCTTCATGTATGTTCTTTGCCTAACCCCTTCTCCTTCTTGCAGCCGGTCCCTCTCTCTTCCCTCCCTGCCTACAGCTATTCCACTATTCTAACACCTCTCCAAAATATATGAAGAACTTACACAACCCAATACCAGGAAGACAAACAGTCCGATTAAAAGATGGCCAAAGGACGTGAATAGCCACCTCTCTGAGAAGGACATAAAGATGGCCCATAGACATATGAAAAATGCCCAATCTCACTAGCCGTCAGAGAGATGCAAATGAAAACCACAGTGAGATATCACCTCACACCTGTCAGAATGGCCATCATCAATAAATCAACATGCAAGTGCTGGCAAGGATGTAGAGAAGAGAGACCCCTCGTGCACTGTTCGTGGGAATGCGGGCTGGTGTGGACACTGTGGAAAGCAGTGTAGAATTTCCATACCCTTCTATTTTTAAGCTTTATGAATCACTTTAATTTAGATTTATCTTTTCTAAAGACAGTGCTCTTTTATTTGGTGATATTACTGAAAAAAATTTTTTTTCCATAACCCATTCACCATCACAGATGTGACAGATAGGTTTAATATTAAATCCGCCATACTATTTTTTGCTTCCCAATTTTTTTAAAAAGGCACAAGAATTTGTATATGTGATATGATTTCCTGGTTATGTTAACTTATTTATTTGGGAGTAAAGGTGATTTCCAAATGTTTGCTGTTATGAGTAATATCCTTATATTCAAATCTTGGCCCATATTCTAGTGAGGCCCTTACAGCAGATTCTAGAAGGTAGAATGAGCGCCCTACAGAGTAGGGGCATCTTTAATGCTCTGTGCATGTGGCAGCGTGTTGGTTTCTGGCAAATCCGAAATAGTTTCTGTTTTGTCAGTGTTAAATGCAGCTGCTTATCTTCCAGCAGTGATCTGTGTGTGTGTGTGTGTGTGTGTGTTCCATCACTGACAAATTGTCAGGAGAAAAATTGTTCTGATCTTTTCGTTTGTTATGGCTCCCATAACAAATTATGTATAGTTAGGGGCATAAAAATACCTTTTGGTTATCTCAGAGTTCTATCTAGGCCCAGCGTGGCCCAGCTCGTCCCCCGTTCTGGCTTTTATGAGTCTGAGATCAAGGCCCTCGCAGGGCTTGGCTGCTCTCTGGAGGCTCTGGGAGTGAATGCCTTTCCAAGTTCACTTAGGTTGGTGGGAGAGTTCAGTTCCATGTGGTTGTAGGGCTGGAGTTCTAGGTCACTTGCTGACTGCCAGCTCTCTGCCTTTAGAGGCCACTCAGATTTTCTGCGTGGGTCCTTCTTCTCCATCTTCACAGCTGGCAAAGGCAGGCTGAGTTCCGCTCGTGACTCTAGTCTCTGAACACTCCCTGTGTACCTTCCCTTGTCACTCCTTCCATCCCATCCCTCTGACTCTTGCTTCTTCTGCTGCTTTTAAAGGCCGGTATGACTACTTTGGATAATGAAAGTTTCTTATTATAGCTTTCAATTATATACATAAAAGAGAAATATAGTTCTTTCAGTTTCTTTGGTTGACGGCATAGTTTCTATTTTTTGTGAGTAGAAGTTTTGTTATTTTCTAATTTTCATCAAGGGATTTTATTTTATTTTTATATATTTATATAGAATACATTAGTTGAAATAAAATTTCTGTGCTATATAAATTTCATAGTAAGTATGTTGAATCTTTCTTGTTTTTATAATCATGTTTTAGCATTAGCATTTATGTTTTTTGGTTTTATTTTCACGTTTGTTGTGAGGTAAGTGTCAAGGATAATGATTTCAAATAGCAAATTTTCCAAAAATCTTTTGTGGACTAACTGATCCCTTATTTAACATAAGTATTTTCACGTATACTTTAAAGTCACCTTCTAGAGGTATCTACCCTGTTCCATTGATCTGTTTATTTCTTTTTGCAACAATATAATTATGTGTACAATACCATAGTAATATCCACAGTAAAAAGTTGAAGTGTTTCCTCATCACTTTTGTTTCAAAATTTATAATGCTATTTTTCTTTAATTTTAATTCCAGAGTTATTTTCTTCTAAAGAAATCTATTAGATTAGAACTTCAGTGGAAGCTTCATTAATCCTGTAAGTTAATGTAGATAATCTTTCCTCCGTACAGAGTTCCTTTTGTAACACTGTGTACACAATGTGATTCTCTCTCTCTTTTATATGCAGTTTCCACACACTCCCTGTTACGGTTATTCTGAGGAATTTTGTTCACACTACTGCCCTGGGATTTCTTGCTTTTTGATAAGTCAGTGTCTGTACTTGACCTTTGACCTGCCACATTTACAAATGTGTAAGCTTCAGAATCATTCTACTGAGTTTTGATATCCTACGTATAGATTTATGTTCTCCATAGGAGACATGATTATTTTGATTATTTTGACTCTTGCTCGTGATTGCACTTGCTTATATCGATTCTTGCTTTGTGATGATTATACTTCTCATTTATTTTTCTTGCTTATTGCAAGAATATTATCTTTCAGTATGATAAAAAATTAATTTTTGCAACCTACTTAATTACATTGTGAAATCAACTGCCATCATTTACTTGGTCTACTTATTGTCAAAAAGCTAAAAAGATATGTTCAATTAATATACAATTATGTTTGTATCCTTGTCTTCTCACATTTTAAATAATATTTGCTTTACTTTTTAATATTTTTGCTATTTAAACAATAATGCTTCATCAATATTACATTTTCATCATACATTGCACTTTTAATGACTATATAATCACCTTCTTTCTCATGTAGTGTTGTTTAATATGCATTTTATTTTGCATAAAATTAATGATACTTTGATTTGAATGAAATATGTAAACATATTTCCACAAAAATAAAGTTAATGCCTTTCAGACGAGTAACAAAATATCAATATTTTAGATGTAATTTCATTTAACTATTTTAAATGCTCACTGCCTATTTAGATACACTACTAATTTTCTATCCTTGGGTTCCTATTTCAATGAAACCCCTAGTTGACTGAGTTATTTTCCAATCATTATTGTCGAGAATTATGCATAGTCCGTAATGTCTGAGTTCTTGAGTATTTTGAGATTGTTTTAGTGTTTCCTTAAAATATCAACACCAACTCCGCTGTTACAGAATTTTGGGGTCATCAGACTCTTGTTTCTATTAAAACTATTAGCTCATTCATATTTTACAGAAAATGGAAAGCCAAGAACAGCTAGATTTTGTTCTTTTGAAAGCAATTTGAGTAAGTGTAGCATCATTTTCATTAATCTTTTGTAGAAAGTTTAAGAGGATTTTTCTTTGTGTCTCTTTCCATTAATTAAAGTTTAATGAGCTCTTTTAGTCTGCATATGCGTGATTGTTTTAAACTTCAAGAGAGAGTCTTTAAGCCATTTTGTCATTGGTTATTGACTGTGTAGCAGGTTCTGCTCTTTCATAATCAGACACATGTTGAATTCTTAGTTTGAATTCTGTTCTCTGTGTCATTCTTATCATTTTGTGGATAACAGCTTTTTTCTTTGGGTCCAAATAGTAAGTAATCTTTAGAAACCCTCACTTTAAAAATGTCTCTAGTACAGTGATTTACTGCTCCTGTTCTTCAAGAATATTCTTTATAAAACCCATTTTTGTTTCTCCTTTTTTTTTTAGTTTGCATATAATTCAATAAGATGACATTTGCATAGATCTGTGCTGTACAACACAGCCGCCAGCAGTCACATGGAGCCCTTTATGTTCAAATTAATTAAGTTGAATGAAAAGTTAAGTTTCTCATGAGGGTAGTTATATGAATCTGCACATATATTAAAATTACACAGAATGTTGGGACAGCTAGATATCCACTAGGAAAAAGATAAAATTGGACTCCTACCTCACACCATATATAAAAATTATTATATATCATATATTTGACATATATTTTTAATATTTATATTTATTATATATATAAACATTGTGTTTTACATCTTAGAGGTGGTCATAAGATACCTTCAAGTCTTTAAAGAAACATCACCAGTAGACTATGAGGCCTCAGAAGACTCAGAAAATCTCTTGAAAATAAGGCTGTCCCTGGTTACCCAAGGTAGATTTGTGGGGGAGTAACTGCCTCCTTATTTTGTGGACATTAATTTGCATTCAAATGTCAATGCAGAAACATAAGTAGAAAGCGACCTGACATTAGCCACCCGGATAATGTATGAATTTTTGTCCAGCTGACTGGTCGAGGGCCTGGGTTGTCGTGTTTGAGATCAGTGCCGGAGGCAGGCTTCATTCTGCTCCTTGGGGTGGTTGATAGCATCCTTAACTAAGTACCATATGAGGCAAATCAGAGGGGCTGGTCCTAGCCTCTATCAGTCATATAATCCAGTGGCAGGCAGAGTGTCATACTTATAGGAAAATTCCCCAGAAGCCAAGGGAGTGTACAAATGAGGGGTGGATGCTGTCTCCATGGGTCACTTGCAGTTTTGTATGCCTAGCAACCAGACGTGCCAGCTTCCTTTGTTCCAGACAATTTTAAGGATGTGTCTGCAAAAGGGCTGTATCTGTTTATTTGGACTTATTGTTACAAAATACAAAAAACTGGGTGGCTGAAAAATGACAGAAATTTCAATTATATATTATATTTCCAGGGCTAATTCAATCTTAATTTTATACCATTTTTCACAAAGTCTATGATAAACACATGAGTTATGCATTTGTATTAGGCAATTCTGATGTTAGTCCATATCCACCATCTCTCATTCAGAACTCTCTTTCGGATGTGATATGCCTGGCATTTGGGACTCATAGATATTTAGAAGATAAAATTGATCAAACTTAGGATGCTGTCCTTGGAATTCCTCTCCGTGTACTAGGTTACCAGCCATTATAATTCAATCTAAACAATGTTCCTAAATATATCTGATGTTGAGTGCGACTTGGATTATATTAGGTGTCCAGGGTCTTATCCTGGGCCTAGTTATCTCTGTCTCTAGCTCCTGTTAGAGAGGACAATACAACATCGTTTATAAAGTTCACCGTGCACTCAAATTGATTCTGAGTTCAGGCTGCTATTACGAAGAAAAACCATGATGGTTTCAGTGCATTCTTAAGTGCTACTTTCCCCAAGGTTTTCAGGACTAGACATTTATTTCTGATATTTGGGAATAGATGTTTAGTCCCTGAACTTTCTGCCCAGTTAAAAGGAGAAGAAATTCCTCGATGCTGAGGCACTGCCATCGTGAGCACTACCGCCCTGCTGGAACCAATGCAAAATTATCTGGCCTCTCCCTTCATAGGAATACTGCACAGGAAAGGAGATAATGCCTTAACATATTTTACATGGTTTCTTAAATGGTAACCAAGATAAAATGGGAAATTGAAAATATAATTAAAACCACTTAAAACAAAATTCCATGACTTCAACACCATTGGAGCCAAAGTGGATGTAGGTAATTTTGGGGCCAAACAACTAAGGATAGATAAACTTATCTTTCATGTAACTAATTTCTTTTCCTGAATGCTTCATCTTGACATTAAATAACAATAATTAATAATAACTATAACCTTAGATACAGTGATTCTCAAATACCCACTCAGTCAGAATGAGTTGAGATTTTTTTTTAAATGATGATTCCTATACTCTGCTTCACAGTGTTATGATTTGAAAGACTGGGCTGGGGATTGGGAAATTCGTGCTTTTCGAAAACATCAGCAGGTCATTCCAAGCTTGGTAACCACTGCAAAAAGTGAGCTGCCTTAGTCTCTCAGCCCTGCCAAACGTTGCCACAGCTTTATAACAACAGTAAGAAAAGATACCAATGTTGATAAATGACTGGCTTTCAGCTAACTTTCCTTTAACAGGCATTCCCTTTAACTCGAACATATTTTTCTCAGTGTAGACATGCAAATGTGCTATATTGAATAGTAGTTTTAAAATGGCCAAGGAGGAAGCAAGGCCTACACGCTGTAGGTCAGCCCTGGACAAGCACCCTTCACAGCTGATGACGTTACGGACCTGAAGGAATCAAACGAAATGCTCCCACATTGACTAGTGCAAGCTGCTATTTTCTCCTAACTCTTGGTTTTTTGTTGTTGTTGTTGTTGTTGTTGTTGTTGGAACTGGTCTTCCACAAGTTCTGTTTTTTTCTGACTTTGAGTCCCTAGTGATATGCAGACTCTCAGTTAAGTAGTCATATGAGGTGGCAATGAACCCACCTAAAAGTTCAAGTGTGTGGTCATTATGATTTTGGAGAAATGCGGTATGGCCCTTATGATGAGTTTGAACCCCAATGAACCTTAAACTCAGAATGGATCTGCACCCTGCTGCCAGCTTTGTCCTGTGGAACCTCCAGCTCTGTGTGGGGGTGGTACATTAAAGACTGAGGGCATGAGAACCAGGCTGAGAGAACTCCCTACGGTGGATGGGGCTCTCCCCAAGGACAAGGCAGCTGTCTGCTAAAGAAGGGGTCAAAACAGGAGAACTGGGAAAAGTACCCCACGGAACTCTGCACCGTCCTCCAGGGCAAGACAATAGCTGGGCAAGTTAGGAGCCCAAGGAATCCCTCATTGGTCTCCTGGCATTCACTGTCCGACACCTGGGGTCTTCCAATGGCTGGGGAAAGCCTGGGGACGACTATGTGTGATCCCTCTGCTGGTCTCCAGGCCATCTCTTAGTCACAACAGATGCTTCTAAAGGCAACATCTGTCTGAGTGGCAGGAAAGAAATCACCCAAAGGGCAGAAAACTGGATAATAGAACTGGGGAACAAAGAGAATGACCCCAAATTGGTAGTCAACCAGAAAAGCAGGTAGAACTCTTCCAAGGTGTGGAGAGATGGCAGCTCAGCTCTACAGAGATGTACAGACTGCAGCGACTACTCAGACCCCAAGCCCTGCCCAGGGAAGGTAGGACCACGCCCACAGTGCTTTTGCCCATGGTGGTGCAGTGAGTGCAGGTAAAGCTGCAGCCAAATCTGGACCCAGACCAACCTCTGATTAGGTTCACTCACCCTCACACACTAACAGTCTAACAGCAGAATGGGCAAATAGTTAGTGGTAAATAGCATTTTATTTTCTCTCCGTTATTCTTCTGAAGATCACATCTAATATGCAATCAAAAATTACAACGTGTAAAAATGCAAGAAAATGTAAGCGTGTGGGTTTTTTTGCTCCTAATTTAGAATCAAGTATAATGTGAAATTTAAATGAGATCTTTTATGTGCATTTAATATTTCTAAGTCAATGAGTTCTTAGTAAGATTTTGAAAGAATTGAGATAATCAGTTTGGCATCATAAGAAGGCTTGGCAAAAGATATTGATTTAAAATTAAGGAAAAAGTAAAAGACAATTTTGGATGATTCAGAGGACATTTAGGCCTGTGTTGCAAGTGAAACCTAGTTGGGTTTACCTAATCAAGGTAGTTGTCTTTGTTTCCCATGTGATACAATTAGTGTATTTCTCTAGAGAGCCCTATTATGCCATTTGAGAACTGCTTCGTCAGTGGGGTTTTTTCCCTCTAAACACACAAGCACGTTGATCTAAATAACCTCTAAACTGCATTTAAATCATATCATTTTAACAAATAAATAAGTATCACAAAATCATTATATATCAACAGAGAGGATAATTCAATTGGCTTAATCATGACATCCGATGAACCCTCACACATACCAAATCATTGCTTTTGTGATGTGTGTATATATGTGTGTGTGTGTATATATAGTTATATATACACATATATATAGATAAATACATCAGTCCCCATTACATGCTAAATCAGTCCCCATTCACTAAGTCATAAAGAAACAAAGTAATCTGAAATATAGCACAGATTCATGTCTTCAAAATTACAGTCCATGGCTTACTCACCTTGAGAAATACTTAGTTAAAAGAAATGAAAATGGCTCATTGTCAAGTACATTTAGGAAATGCATTCACCCACTAAACGTCCTTATTTGTCCCTAGGAATAAATAACTGTTTAAGTCAATATTTCCCAAACTTCCTTTACCTTGAGAAGCTTTTTCCCAAATAAGGGCATTGACTAAAGTTTCATGGGAAGGTATTGTGGAATCATTGGCGGAGAGTAATTCCTGGAACATAAAGTGGCTTTTGGGAGACAGAGTGACTTGGAGAACAAACGCACCAATTCTGTTGTCAACAGATTGTCTCTGGACCCGGCTCCACCACAGGCCGCCTGTAGCAGAGGGTTGATGCATCTTGAGGCCCACAGTCTCTCACTGGTGAGAGGGGGATAGGGAAGTCAGGGTCCATTAGGGTGACTGGCTAGGGTGACTGGCGCTGGCGCTAGAACAGCTGTGGTGGCCGTTCTTTCCCTCCACATGCTAGTTATGTGATCTTGGACCTCAGGGGTGTCCAAACCCATGACCCGTGGGCCACATGCAGCCCAGGATGGCTGTGAACAGAGCCCAATACAAAATAGTACATTTACTTAAAACATGAGGTTTTTTTTCCTCTCCAACACTTATTTTTTATTGTTGATAGTAGCCATTCTAACAGACAAGGATTCTCATTCTTATCCCTATTATTCAACATGGTACTGGAAGTTCCAGACAAAATAATCAGGCAAGAGGAAGAAACAAAGGCATGAAATTGGAAATGAGGAAGTAAAATGATCACTTTTTGCAGATGAGTTGTGGTGACTCTTAAGCAAATCTATAAATATATAAAACATGAGATTTTGGGGGATTACGTATCACAGTGTATTTAAGACAACTCTTCTTCCAGTGTGGCCCAGAGACACCAAAAGGTTGGACACCCTTGGATCTTTACCCTATTCAAGCCTCATGGGTAATCCTAGTACCTACGTCAGAAGACCCTGGGGTTAAGTTCTGAAATACACGCAAAGGACTTCAGTGCATACTTGGAAAAATGAAGACGTCCCTCGTAAAGCAGGTGTGACAATAGTTTTCCTGGAGGTTCTGATGGTGAAATGAGACTGTTTAGGAAATGTTTAGAGGAATGCCAGATGTGGTTGGAACTCCATGGGGACCTTGGGTCCCTTCTTTCTTCCTCAGAATTGGCATCGATTCTCCCTTCTTTTCTAAAATAAGTTTTGGTCCACTTTGGAGTTCCCCAAGTATTTTCAATAATGTATTCTATTCGGTGAGGTCTCATTTTCAAGGAATTCGGAAAAAGCAAATAGATGTGGAAATTGGGTCAAAGCAAAAGTGAGGGTGTGGAGACTAATGAAATCAAGAATTATTAGGAGAGTGTGTAGTAATTGATCCCGCAAGTTGTTAGTAACAGGTAAATAATTTTCTTTCAGTTTCCTAGAAGTGAAAGTAAAAACAAGAATGAGTTCGGTTACAAGCTTTTAGTATTTCCTGTATTTTTAAAGTTGTCCCATGAAGTAATATTATTTTCTAACCCTGAGACCTAGAACAACCTCCATATGCCAGGAAAAGACACTCCTGTGTTAAACGCGAGAGCATTCTCTTCAGTGCAAGGTGAGAACACAGTCACACAAATCAAAGGAATTTTCCCCAAGCCTTCCCCATGGTTTAGGAAAACCGAGGCAACGAATTAAGTGACTCCACAGCAATAAGGCGACCTAGTGACATGAGTGGACACCCTCGGGCATGTCACTTCACACCTTCAGAGTCAGAGGTTCCATTCTGTGCTAAAACCTGGAGTGCAGCTGATCTCTGCTGCCACCTGGGCCAAACCGTACTGTGAGTGACATCCTTGTACACACAGTGTGGCCTGGCATCTGATGGAGAGTCCACAGCATCTCTGCACCACGTCTTAAAGCAACATGGAGCAATATTTTCTCCCGATGGGTGAGTCGATGCCAACACAGGGATAAAACAGCCAAAGGATCTGCCCATGGACCAATCTTTATTATTTTTGTCTAGAAAAGTGTCAAAGTAAACATTACCAAATGCATAATTAACATTTTCAAATCTCAGTAAAGCATGCCATCAATATTTACTGTTCTTTCATATGGACTGTTGGGTCATACTTTCATGAAGATTAGTTACAAATGATTTTTGTAAAGAAGAGTTGGAAATAAGCCGGTTAGATATTATTGTTGCATGCACAGAATGATTTAATTTTAGGGGAGCTTTCCTTAACATTGTTCTGACAATATTTTGTAGCAAGACGCTTTGAAGCTCTTTTAGGTGACAATGAAGTCCTGTCATCAGTATGAAAAAATATGTAATATTCATTCCTCAAAGCAAGAGGACATGGGTCTGAATCTTCCAGGAGCAGCAGTAAGTCACTAAATGCATGTCTGTTTTACACCACCGGAAATTGTTAGCCTGTCCATAAGTGACCATTTCTGTAGATTTGAGCTCAGCATATTAAGATGTAGGCTCAGTCTGAGCAAGAAATTAGGGGCATGTTTACTTATTTCATAGTATTCCTGTTCCAATTGAAAATAGCAAAATTAAAAAATCTTTAAGAGCACATTTAATATTGTCACAGAAACTTACAGTTTTGATAAACCAGAACATTAGCAAATTTATTAGCAAGGTTCTTAAATGTCATATTGATGGTAAAAGCAGTAATAACAGTGATATTAAAACAATAAAAAAGGACATTTTAAGAAGTATTTATTTTCTTATACGATTTCTCGATATATCCCAGAAAGTGATGTTAGCAAACTCAGACTCCTTTACTCTATAAAACACAAGCTGTTCATTTCAACATATAATTTAATTTCCATTCTGAGTAAATGAAATTCTCGACCAGGAAATATTGCAATCATTAATCTAGCATAATTAAAAAATGATTTTCTTTAAAAGCTACAGTGTGGCTAGATAACATAATTTGAAATTAATTTTTAAAAGAGAGGAACAGATATACCCATTGTAGTGGGTTTGCTCTGGACAGGAAATTGATAGTAAGATGCTGGATGGGCATTCATTTGCAATCCCAGGGGCATAGTACAGGCCATTGGTATCAGGGAGAAAACCTGAGCTTTACTTCGCCATTGAAAGAAGTGAAGAAACAGGCAGACTGGGCTCTCTCTTTATATCTTATTTTTTTGAGCATGTCCAAATAGAGGGGAGTCAGAGATGCCATTATTATATTTAGAATCTGTCATATACTTGCCAACAAAGGAAAGGACATAGTTTGCATTAATAGGAAAGAAACAATAGCCTTATATAACAAATAACTGGTGAAAAGGAGGTTTGGGCTATGTCTCCTCAGAATGTCATAAGGCTCCCCAAATTAGTATTTTGTAGTCATACTTGACATGGACATCTATATTGTTTTATTCATCAGCTCATTAAACTGCAATAGCTGGTATATTAATCTAGCCCTGGCTGGACAGAAAGGCCACTTGATTTAAGTTAAGACTGTTATGTGACTCTTATTGCTAAACTTTTTTGAAGTAAACCTGTATACTTTTCATCCTTATTTTTAATTCAACGGGCATTCATCCAAAATCCTATTGTCGTGAGAAGGCATAGAAACACTACAGCCTTCTAGACAGAAATACTCTCATTCTGCAGACTTGAGACAAACCTATGGAATAATCATCATACACTGCCTGGTGTCAATACTTAGTGAAGAGCGAAAACAAATTCTACAGAGAGTGATAGCCAACAAACATGTGAGAGGGAGCGATCGATAGGGGATGGAGCAATAAAAGGAAGCCTACCGAAGGAGGTGAGACTGGGTGTTGAGTTATGGCTGGCGTTGGGACAGGCTAATGGCAAGGGCAGAATGTTTGGGAAAAGACAGAGCTCCGGGATGAAGGTCTTCACCCAGGTGAAGGCACACCGTCAGGGCCTGTGCCTAGCTGGAACAGACAGTGTGCACCAAGAGAGCTGTCTGGGGAGAGAGGAGGAAGCCAGACTGGGGGAGGAAGGGGGCTGTTGAACAGTGTGATGGAAAGTTGAGGCATCATTTTACTTGCCAAGGAAAGAAAATGATAAGGAAAATAATGGGGTTTCAGTTAACTCCACAGTCACTAGCACTACTCCTCTAAAATTAGTTTTCTATCCGAATTTTCTAGAAGACATTGAAGGGATGCTAAGATGTTACCCCTCGGGACAGTTGGGTGGGGTTTATTGGGGCTGAGCAAGTCCGATCTGGCTCTGAGTGGACTTAATTCACAGTCATTCAAATACCAGCCTTTTCTATGTGGGCCACAATGGGGAGAAAGAGTGAGGAACGTTGCTTTCTAGCGTAGTAGCCATGTCCAATACATATCCTGATTTCTTGTTCGTTCGAGAGATGTTTCCTTTAGGAACATTTGACGTGAGTGTTTCTGATGATGGAGAAGGCCTTAAAACACTCCCTTAGCTTCACTAATATAGATGGGTTTCTTCCTGACCTCCTCTTCCTTAGAGCATTTACTTTTGAAAACCTATAATTATAAGTCCTCTCTCTGCCCATTAAAAATATACATCTTTTTAACATCTCTTGCCAGTGTTACAGCCCAGGAATGTCTTTCTCAAGGACTTGAGGACCATCTATTTGAAATGTCAGCATCAAGGAAGATAACACCCCTATTCTCAGTTTTTTGGGCGGGTAGGAGCTTGATTGCAGCGGGGGCTTCTTGCTTCAAGTTATTAAATTATCTCCTGACATAAAGACGGAGAAAAGTTTTCTTTTCTTTTGGGTGCATTCCACTAGCAAACGCAGACCGGTTCTGATCTTCCCCTCAGCCGAGGTCTTGGAAAGCCCCACAGACTTTTCATCGCAGAGGGGTTGCGTTCAGACCGAGTCTTTCCCTGACTCTGCTGTTGCAGTAGCCTTGAATGAAGTCTGCCTTGCCCATTTCACATAGTCCAATGCAGGCTTTGCTTTGACACTGAACTTACCATTCTGACTTGCCATAGAAACCCTGATGGATCATTTTCTGTTGGTCGTGTGTTAAGAGGAACCGCAGATGAAAGACCGCATGCAGTACACTATTTGTATCTGGATTATCGCCATGGCCATTTCAAAGAAAAATGTTTTACTCGCTGTTTTCTTTATTTCTACTTTATCATAGAGCCACAATTTAATGTCTTAAAATAGACTTTTATTAGATAATACAATACACACAAAATAATTCATAACAACCATCACCGGATGCATATTCTTATATATCTGTTTAATGGTAATCTTACCCAGCCATGTGGTTTATCAATAGGTTTCCTCTAAATTCCATACGAATTATGGCTATAAAAATATTTCCCTTGAGTCTCCTAGGACATACTTATGATACAGACTATACCTCATCATAATTCAGGCAGAACACAAAAAGATGAAAATATATGGTTTGACACCTTGCCTTTTAAATTTACTGTTATCTATTTTTGAAAGGAATCAATTTTCTATATTTTGGCATTATTTTTATAGATAACATCTAAATATTCATTTGCATGGCTCATTTTCCAGCCTGTTCACTCATTTCCTGCAATACAGAGGTTTTATATCCATAGTAAGGGAAATATTTTAATTTGAAGATGAATGTTATATCCCATAATGAGTCAATTACTGGCTGAGCATATGTTTTCTTTAAATGTTACTATATCATTTTAACAAATACTCTATATTAATTTATGGAGAAATGTACAAATCATCAAAACACCCTACGATGACATCATAATGTGCTTCTGAAATGCTGTTTATTCACTGTATTGTTTTATTTATATGAAGCAGCAGTGAAATTTGCAAACCAGCTGTAGTGATGCCAGGTGTGCATGCCCCCCGGATATGCGAGGGATGTATCCCCTCTAAGTGGTAGTCTAATCACCCCAGCTCCATGGAAGACTAAATTTAAATCAGATGTTAATTGCCTCCAGTGTTCAGCTGATCTTTGCATTCATTATCTCCAGGAAAGCCAAATGGAAAAAGACTTTGACTCAGGAAATTGTATATGAAATCACATCTGCTATAAGAACAATAAGTTGACAAACTATGTCCATTTAAAAAGGGAAAATCCATTACTTGTTCTGAAATCTAATATTGACCCCACTATCTTTTCTGTCTTGTCTTCATCAAACAATTTCTATAACGAGATTATAGCTAGCAAATCTCCAGGTTATATAAGTCTATTTGGCATTACAAGCTTCTTTGAACAAGGGACTGAGATTTGGTTTGGTTTTTATTGGTCTGTAGTAGTTATTGTCTAACAGAGTCTGTTGTGTACAGATGTCCCTTGTACCTCCAGCAACCTACCTCAGACAATTAAAGTAGGCCTACACGTGAACACGTTGTTTTCTCAACTCCCTCTTTCTTCAGTTAACTTAGGTTCTAACTTTTCCAGCTCCTCTTCCTCCTTCCTCCCCTTTACTTTATATGTTCCAGCCCTGGCCAACATGGCTCAGTGGGTTGGGTGTCCTCCCACAAATGTAAAGGTCGCTGGTTTGATTCCCAGCCAGGGCACATACCTTGATTCCCGGCTCCATGCTCTGTCTCTGGTTGGGGAGCTAGCAGATAGCAACCAGTCGGTGGTGCCCTTCCTCTCTTTCTCCCTCCCTTCCCCTTTCCCTAAAATGATATTTAAAAAATATAAAGAAAACATGTGTGTGTGTGTATTCCATGATGGATAAGTTCTCAGGACTGTTCTGCTCTGTCTTAATCTCTCGGAGGCTGGGCCAGTTTATCTAATGCCACCTCTGTGCAAATATGACTTCCAGATCTCTATCTTGGAGTTTGGCACCAGCGTTCCGCTGCTAGTTTGGCTCAGCAGGATGGTCTCTCCGGCAGTCTCATTCCATCCACCACCTCCCTCCCCATTCAGACATCTGCCTCCTTCCTTTTTCTATAGAGCTTGTCTTTCTTTCATTATTATCCTAACGGGTGTTGGAGTTAACGCTTTCAAACGAGATTGGGCTCCTCACTCATTTCCTATCATCCTTAAATCCCAAATGATCCACCTTTTCTTAAACTATTTCTGCTTTCTAATTTCTAACTTCTCTTTCTAATAAAATTTCTAGTCCTGTTGAGCTTTGTACAATTGTTACTCTGTGAGGAATTAGCATTATATACGAAACTTACATTTTCAAACATCATAGTGGGCGCCGTGGCTCTGGTAAGCAAGAATCCATGGCATGCCTCTACATACTCTGGTCATATTTGGTTTTGATTTTCTTGTTTTATAGACAATGACAATGTCAAAATGCTCTTTAATTGTCCTGTCTAATGTATACGTTTGTTAAAAATAAGGGGAGAAAATCTGCTTTACATTCGGAACTATTGCAATCACTTCTTTACAAAGGAGGCTGCGTGAAAACTGTTACATTGCCAGGCAAAAGAAAACCAAATCTATACTATTACAAATGTCTATTCTAATGCTCAGACAAATTAAAAGCCAGGAGTTGCAAATATGCAAAAAAGAGAAATCAATCAACTTACTTGTGGAGATAAAATCAATTGATGGAGAGGAGGAACGGTGCTGAATGCTGGGTGCCACACTTTAAGCCCCAATTTCTGCATGACGCAGAAGGCGTTGTGAGAGAGAAGAAAATACGATTAGTTGAAAATCCATCCAATTACCAGAAACCTATCTTGTATGCTCGGTTTCTGTCATGAAATACATGTCTATAAACCTATCTTTTTATTTTATTATTATTATTACTTTTTAAATTCAGGCAGGCATTGGGTAAAAGGAGCTCAGATGTAATTGAAGACTAGAAATGCTGTGGTTTTTTTTTTTTCTTTAAAATCCCATAACATAAAACAGGCAAACCAATTTAAACTAGATTTAGAAAATAAAAAGTTGCTATCTACCTAGTTTAATCCCAGCGAATTTTATATCGGAACAATAAATCTCTAAAAATGCAGGCTTCCAATGGAACCTTGTTAAATATTTAATCATAGGCACTAAGCCCATAACCATAAGCCATGCTCCTTATTCTTATTTATTTCAACAGTAACTTTTACTCTTTTGATGGAAGAGATCAAATGATGAGGAATAATCTCTAATGTGAGCTTACCAATACCCATCATGGAGATACTGCTGCATACAGATTGTGCGTGCAAGAATGAAATTATAATAATGACTACTTCTGCAGCGGGAAGACAGGACGGTCGCCCCCCTCCACATTTGCTACTTGTGTGAGATTAGGATAAAAGCATATCTGTTTGGGGTTGTTTTAGATTTATATTAAAAAATAAAAATGCTATTCTGAGCTCTCAGCAGGCATCAGTTTAATGCTCAAGTACATACAGCACCCACACAGGAGGCACGCACATGCCTCCTTAAAGTCACTTCTTACTCGTCTTTCGGAGCTCAGCCTAAGTGTCACTTCCCGAAGAAAGCCTCCTTTGACCCTCACCCCCATAAGTCTATTCCGAGCTGTGTTCTGCAAAGACCTCTGTTTTTCTTTCATCGTATGACTCTCAATAATGAGGGCTGTCCAGTTAGATCCTGCTCTCCATGAGGGCAGAAACCACACCCGACCTGTCCAAGTCCAAGTCCTCGTGGCTGCCTTGCTCTCACATATCACACCCTCTGCAGGTAGAGTGTGCAAGACTGCATTCACAACCATGAGCCTGGCAAGCCCAGTGAGTCGTCAGTGACTGAACAGCTGAGAAGCAGACCTACAGATGGCTCAAAGGAAGCCTTTAAACCCCACCTGGCTATGGCTGGGCTGAGGCTGAAAAACCCATAGCTGCAAGCTCAGGCCGTTTCCTATGGAAAGCAGAGATGACTTGGCACACTTCCAAGTCCAGTGGGACTAGCAGTGGAAGAGCATGAAGTAGGACTGGACCCCAGTCAAGGAACTGGCGAGCAGAACTGTGGCCAATTTTAGAATTATCGATGATGAATGACAGCTGTGAGCCTCCCACTGCTCCTCTTTAAATAGAAATGTCACTTATGCTACCCTAGGCCTGATGATTGTTGCATGCTGGGTGATTCTGGGACAGGTAACTGATCTCCTTAGACCACAAGTCTTTAAATCAAGAGGCATCATACTAGGGGACCAAACCCAAGGTCCCCATGCAAGCCTGGACCTGGTGTAGGTAACAACGTTCTGACTCTTGAACCTGACTCTCTAATGAGATGAGATTTCTCACAGTGGTCTTTGGCGAGACATATTTTGATTTGCATAGTGGAAGAAAATAATTTGTGGCTACAAATTCTTTAGTATTCTTCCCATTGAGAGTTGGAGGCTTAGTCCTCTTGAACTTGTGACTGCTTAAACAATAGACTAGGATAAAAATTGTGCTATGTCACGGCAGAGGCTAAATCATAAAAGGCTGTTGAGCATCTGCCTCGCTCGCTGTGTCATTTACAAGGCCAGCGTGTGAGATGCCCAACCACTCTGACGCTGTCAGGCTATAAGGAATCCCAGTCATGTGAAGAAGCCTAGTTGAGAGCTGCCAGTCAATCATTTCAGCTGAGCCAGACTTGAGATCATCCCAGCTCAATAATAAATGAAGGTGAGCGATTCACAAGTTTAGTCCATAAACCTCTAAGAGCCATTGAGATTCTTTCAAGGAGTCCGTGAGGTCGAAACAATTTTCTTAATAATGCTAACGCGCTGTTTGCCTTTCGCACTGTGTCGGTATTGGAAGTGGTGGGAAAACTGCTGGTATGTTAAGAGTCGAAGCAGAGACTTGACTCACACTATACTGATATTCTTTGCATTCGTCACCACCAGGCACTTGGAGAAAAACAAAATGTCATTTTCACTTAAAACTATCCTTGGCGATGCAGAAAGATACATTAATTTCCTCAACTCAAAGTCTTTTAGTACTCATCTTTTTAGGATTCTGTGGACAAGGGAGGCATAAATATGCATGAAGTTTATTGCCGCATTCCAAGTGTGGTACGTGTCTCGAGCAAAAGCAATCGTGTAATGGAGCTGTGGGCTGAGCGGGGTGCTTCTTTCAATGAACATTTGTACGTGAAAGAATGACTGGAACACTATGGTGATTCATCACCAGACATTTGAAAACTCTTTCCCTAAAAAGAAAGAAGTATTTCAAAGAAAAACATGACTATGGGTTGTCGATGATACATTTGTAGCTTATATCTGCCACTGTCAGCCTCATAGCTTCCCAAGACTTGTCTGATGAGATGGGTGAGGATTTTAATAAATGCCATTTTTTGATTTTTTATAATGAAATATATCAACATTTGCAAGATCTGCATAGCTCAATGAAGTAGTGCTTTCCTAATGAACTGTGAACATTATAAAAATCATTGATGGGTAAACAAATCCACTCGACATGGGAGACATAAGAATGGGTTTTAATGGAACAGTGCGAACCGTTCACTAACGTAGTGGATATTCCACTCTGCAACAGAACTTTGAGTGAGTGCCGCTCGTCAAGCGCTGCTGTCGTACCGAAGGACAGCATTCCCATTTATCGGAAGAGGCGACTAAGACGCCCTCCTTTTCCAGTTTTACATCTGTGCGCAATCAGATTCTTCTTCATAGACTTCAATCAAAACAAGGTATTACAGCACTGGACTCGGATGCAGATGTGAGAAACTGTTTCAATTCAGTCCAAAATGAAGGGATTTTGCCAAAATGTAAAATAATGTCACTCTTTTCAGATTTTGTTTTTTGTTTTGGAAAAATATAGCTTTTTAAAAAAATGTTATGTATGATATCAGTGAGAGAACTTAGAATAGCTATTTTCAATAAATTAAAAATAAATCCTTTAAACATTTCTGCTCTAATTTTTAATATGGTGACTGTAGATGGGTATGATTCATCACTAGATATTTGAAAACTCAATCACTAGACATTTGAAAGGGTATTTGTAAACAAAGACCCTTTGAGGTCCTCAGTCATTTTTCAAACAGGTAAAAGTGACCCGAGGTGGAAGATAAAGCGGCTCCAGGTGATGCCAGATACCAGCGGTCCCACCCAACCAGCCGTCCGGCTCTTCTGACTGAGGCCACAGCCCTGCAGGAGCAGACACAGGCCACTCCTGTGGTTCCAACCCCGCAGGAGCCATGACCATGAAGGGGTGGGGGCCGTTTTACCGCTCAGTGTGAGAGGATTACTCTGCGGTGGTAGCTACGGAAACCCTAGCCTGCTGTCTCCAGCTCCTACCTAATCCTCATGCATTTTACATCCCCATTGGGACCACTGTCTCTAGTCACCTACATCGGGAGGCTAGAGTTTCCTAAGGTTCCTCTCTGTCCCTCATCCCATTTCCTGGACCTACCTCGTTAGGTAGATTGTACCTATTCAGTAGCTTATGAAGTCCTTCGCTGGCTTCAGCTTTCATAGCCAGAAGTTTCTCTCTCTCACCTACAGATGGCAATAGCCTCTAATTGACGTCCCAGCGCCAGTTGCTCTTGCCATCAGAATGGTATGTTAGGACAGGAGTGCTGTGATTTCCTTTTAAGAATGTATTTGGCATTATTAGCTTCTGTTAAACCGCCTTCAGTAGCTAGTCACCACCTTCAGGATACAGAATAAGCTGAGGGGACAACACGTAGTCTGATGCCTACTGTCTGTTTAGCATCATCTCCATCGTAAACTTTTCTTAAATTGCAATATTCTGCTTCCAGAATAAACCACTGTCTCTAAAAACTCTGTGCGTGTGTCTTCACCTTTAACTCTGCCCTAACCTACTAAACTTCCCAGATCTGTGTTAATAACCATCTCTTCTTGGAAGCAACATGATTCTAGAAGGTCCCACCCAGGGATCTTCTAGAAGGATGTTAGGATATTAGGTTTTCTCCCCATGTATTCATATTACAGCAGTTTGTGCCTGCATTTTTACACTTATCAGAACATATAACTTCATACTGTACTGAGAGCTCATTAGAGATGGAATTATGTTCTGTGTTTGTATCTTTGAAATCCTGTTATCTATCTCAGTGACAAACACATATCTGTGGAATGAATAAAGGAACTGCTTTTCATACAGGAAACATTTTCCACAAGCATTTGAAAATAATTTAACCATCTGTAGTGAGAACGCTGTATTAAACAAAGATTTAAAGAGTTAGAAATTTTCTTTACCAAGTCAAGAACAACAACAACAGTTCATTCATAGTCAGATTAAATGTTATTAACAAGGACGTGCCACAGATTCCATTAATTTTCTTGCACTCTCTCTTTGTACTCTTTCGTATCTGCTCAATCTGGCACTCCAGAGCTGATTAATATCCCCATGCTTTCAAAGGTATAGAACTACATAGTAGCAGTTAGCCACTTACTTCTATGACCAAATGCGCTTTCCAGTGCAATATTCATGCTTCATATAGTTACACAGTATTTTAGTTTAGCACAGAACAATGATTCTTTGTAAATTGTCAGCTGAGACCTATCAGCTTCCTTCGCAAACGGGGTATCTGGGAAAACCATTAAGTGGAGTGGGGAGAATAAGAAGGGTTTGACCAGACAGACGATCTGGTCTAGCTCAGCTTTTAACATGATCGTTCCGGCTGCTGTTCTGAGACTCACCTTTAAAGGAGATGTGCTGATATCATCCATTCGCACCTCCATATGTATTCTCCATCATACTCGGTGCCCCAGGAGGTCACCCCAGAGGAGTGGCATCAGCTGACAGCCTGTCTCCCAGCTACTAGTGGGACACAGCCTATAGAGCTGCATCAGATACCTTTCAAGTCCAGCCTCACATTCTTTTTTTCAGCGGCAGTTAATAGTCACCCACAGGCTTTCCTCACTTATCTCCAATGCCCTGGACTGACCCTCACGACAGGGGACAGGACCAGATGGGTAAATGCCTTTCCCTGTCACTGTTTGGTTGGCACATCTGAAAGTCATTCAGTCATTACAAGAAGTTCCAAGAAGGAGTGAGCTCCAGCTGCCTCTGGAGGGAATCCAAACCAGAAATACACACTTGCACTGCCTTTTTGTCTTATTTCATTTCTTCCTCTTCGAGCCTCACACTCCTGGGTCACTCCTACTAAGCGACCCGCCTGCCTGTGAGTGCGGTCTTTGTTTCGGTCTTTGCCTCTAGAAAAACCCAGGCGAAGACCCTGGTAGGGAGGCACTCATGGGAGATGCAGAAGTTGTAAGGGGAATGAGGTCAAGAGAGCTATTTCTTTGGCTTCTCTGCCAAGTCACTGTGGGTTTACTCCATCCTGCTACTTAAGGGCAAATACAAAGTGAAAATAAGAGATGTAATTCTCCCTTGAAAAATAAGAGTTACCTTCTTTTGCCTTTTCTGAGTCTATTTACTGTAGAAACTTATAAGTGTCAGCTGCAAAAAGGAACTGACTCGTAAAGTGCTTAAGGTTATATAAAAAATATGTTTACAATGGCCTGGGGTGATGAGGGATGGAGCTGTTGATGACTAATGGCCTCATTAAAGAAGAGATACTGTGTAAGCCTAGAGACAGGGAGACACACCACCAAACACCCAACTAATGTCTTTGTAACTTTACGCAGATCACCTTACTAAGGCTCTGCTTCCTCATGTGCAACTGGAAGATGATAATTAATCGAGATAATTTTTAATTGTTTATTACAGTGCCTGTCACATTGCAGATATGCAATAAATATTCATTATTCATATCGACTATAAGCACTCATCTCATAAAGTTGTTTGTTGCAGCCAATTTGATTGAAATCACATATCTAGATATGATTTAGATATTAAAGTTCTTTAATGTTTAAAATGCTGAAGTCCTCAACCATTTCTGGAGTGCTCTGATTTAATATTAAGTAAATTTAGTGTCTATTTACTGCATGCACACATACTGCCATCTGTGCTTTTGGTGGCATATCCAAAAATCATTGCCAAGGTGGGATCAAGGACTCTGCCCCATTTTCCTCTAAAAGTTTGATGCCCTTACGTCTCTAGGGACTCTGGTGACACAGGCATGCACTCCAGTGACTCCACTTCTCACTCAGAGTGAAAGCCAGGGCCCCTGCCGTGCTCCCACAACAGGTTATGACCTGTCTCCCCATTCTGCCTCCAAGGTCTCCACCGACTATTTCCCCTCGCTCACTCTGGGCTGGCCTCACCTGCCTGTCTGCGCATCGCTTCCTGAGTGGTCCACTTGGACCACTTTGTCTTAGATTCCTCCTACCTCCTCCTTGAGAACACCGTTATTATTTTCATACAGTTGTCACCTTGTAAAGTACAATGTCACTGGGGATGGTTTTTCTCTTCCTATTAGAATATAAACTTGATGGGGGCAGAAACGTGTTGTCTTCTTGGTTCACTGATGGTTTCCTAGCACAGCAAACATGGCTTGGTGTATAGTTGCTGTTCAATGAGTATGTGTTGAATCAATGAGTTAGTGGTTTGAAGATTGAGGACGTTTGTTGTAAAATGCTCTCTAGTAATTTGTAAATTAGCAGTGGCCCCTAACACAAGGGAAATGAGGAACAGTCGCTCGTCGGCAGCCCAAAGACTCTATATGAGTGATGACTTGTGAATATGCAGTCCAATGGCAGTTTCAATGACAAGCAAAGCACATCGTCACTCTGGAGGTCCATCTGTCCTCTGTATCACATATAGTGCTTGAAAGACTACTTGCAGGGGTTATCTTCCTGAAAATGCAACCCGAACCTTTCTGCTTTGGACATCATAATTTCTTTCTTTAAAGCATCTTTCAAGAGTAGGCGCAACAGTTTCTGTAAGGACAGACCTAGTGATCAAAGAAGAGTGCCTGGCTTGAAAGCCTGTCAGAATTGTTGCCACGTGCCAAGTTCACAGACTTCCTGTCCAAAGACCATAACAGCAGAGTGTTTGGGCTTCCCAGGTCTTATAAAAGATGTGGATTCTTCACAGACATACCTGGGTGCTCATCACATCTTTCCTTTGGACCAGTAGTTCTGTTTAGCACAGAAAATAATTTTTCTTAAAATCTCTACATATTTGTGCACATGAATATGTTGGTTAGATTTAAGGAGAAAGCACATATTGCTCAGATACAGCAATCTTCACAGAAAGGAAGTGCATGCCAGTGAGTTAACAGAATGGACTCTGAAGGCAACTACTTAAGTTCATATCCCAACTCCATACTTAGTAGATATATGCCATTTTACACAATTTATTTAAACTCTCTGTGCCTCATTTTCTCATGATGGAAATACTAGAAACTACAGTAATAAACTTCATAAAAATGTTGTTAAAATTAAATGAATTTCATTTGCTTAGAGTGTCATCTCGATACGCTAAGGTTGTGAGTTTGATCCCCAGTCAGGGCATATATAAGAATCAACCAATGAATACATAAGTAAGCGGGGGGAAAAATCTCTCTCTCATCAATAAATAAAAAATAAAAATATAAAGAATTAAGATTAAATGAATTAATTGGTAAAGAGCTGTATATGATATGAGGTCCAAAAATGCTTATCAAGTGTGAACTATTAAATTATTACTTTGTTGTTGTTGTACTGTCAGAATATCCCTAAAATCAGTTTTGTGATTAAAATCTTCAACAGCTTGATAGCTGTTGGGGGGAGGGGGGTGTTGAAGAGCTCAGTGAAATCGGTGAAGGGATTAAGCAAAACCAACCAACCAACCAACCTTGTAGACACAGACAACAGCATGGCGATTTTATCAGAGAAGAGAGAGGCGGGTGGGGGAGGTACAAGACAGGAAAGGGGGAACAAATGCTGATGGAAGGAGACCTGACTTGGGGTGGTGAACACACAATACTATACACAGATCATATGTTACAGAATTGTACACCTGACACCTATATAATTTTATTGACCAATATCACCCCAATAAATGTGGCAAAAACTATATTAAAACAGAGTGATTTCTAAAGTGGAGGAAATGACTGCGGCAGAATCTCTGGTTCGACTTGACATACCTACAGTTTTGAATCTGAAAGGGGGCCTGCGCGTGGGTGTAAGCTTCCTTCTCTTGCAGTGTCTTCTAGGACACCTCCCATCTTTTGTTTCTTGCCTCCTTTTTCCAAATTTAATTCCCTTCCTGCAATAAATCTGTATTGTGTGTGTGTGCTGACTGCTAAATGCAACCATTGATTGCTCTTGTATGTTCTTCTAATGAGCCGTAAGAAATCGCTCTCCCATCGCTCGGCCCAGCTGACTTCGCCCGCACTGCGTGAATGAGCACCTGAAAACAGGTCACTGTCAGCTCTCATTAATATGTAGCAGTTTCCAGATTACTGTTGTCACAACCAGAAAACACTTATGGGTGAAAAGTGAAGATTGAAAAATGATGAATTTCTTAGGATTGTATTCCAATTACCCCTTTCAGTGAAGTGAGTACTGGAGACAGTACGGTCAAGTGCACAGTGCCCAGGGGGAAGGGGGAGACTTGAGCTTGAACACCAGACCCTTCCCGTTACTGGTTATATGAACTTGATGGGATAGTTACCCGCCCTGTACCTCCAATGTTCTAGCTATAGAATAGAATTCTTTTCTCAAACCCAGACTATCCAGGGCAATCAGAAACCCTATTTTCAATTCAGGAAGAAGCAAAATAGTTTGCTGAGCATGGAAACTAGGATGTTACAGTCCCAGACACTTGGGGTTGGTAAAGTGGGCATAGACGGAGGGATGTGCGGCTTGCCAGACCTCATGACGTAGAAAAAGGAGGTCCCCGGGCCTCTAAGTTGTCTTTGTGCATTCTAGCTGGCTGTTCCTGGTGTCCACGGTGGTGTCTCTGGGCTGCTGGTCCCTGTACACCCCACTCGTCCCTCGTGCTGGTCTGCTCTTCTACACTGTGCTGGGCTCTCAGGAAACGCGGGTCACCCTCCTTTGCTGCCTTTGGTTTCCCTTGACTCCTACTCACTTGCAGACATTTAAGGATGGGCACATGCTCCATCCAACTCAGCTAACGTTGTCTGCCTTCCACTTCTGCTGCCAACCTTTCAACTCCACCTTTCCAGGCTCCCGACAGACTCACAGGCTCCCAATTCAGAGTCTCCGAGGAAACTGGGGGGAATTCAGGTGTGCCCACCAAGGCCGGACCATTGCCCTCTTACGTCATTTTGTAGTGTGGCCTCTACCCGGAGTCTCTCCTGGCGTCCCAGAACAAGGCGAGGGCTCCGTGCTTTCCTTACTCCCGTCATTTCATTAAACACTCCTACAAAGGAGGCCCTGGCACAGTATGCCTCAGAGTACTCAGTACAGAGTCCCTGGCTGGCCATGGGTCTCACTTCGGGGACAGAGGGACAGTGCAGGACTTCAGAGTCCAGGCCAGAAGAGACATGGCAGCTGCTGCCCCAGTCTTTGGGGATTCTTTGCCAGGAGCGAGCATGCCACTCTGGGAGACGCCTGAGTGCCCTGCAAGTGCCCTGTGACAGAGGCCACGCTACCTGCGTGTGGGGAGCACGAGGAAACGAGTGCTCCACCAGGGCCAGCGCCTCCAGACACCCTGGGCCGGGCCACACATGTGGGCGAAGGAGCCTTCCGATCCCTCAGCCCTCGCTTGATTGCAGCCTCCAGGGGGAGATGTCCTGTTCGAGGTCATCCGACGGGACAATCTTTGTACTCACCGCTCCAAGCCAAATGCTCGTGGGTGGCATGCTCTGCAGCTACAGATGAGCAGAGTATATTCTCTCGTTTAAAAGCCACAGAGGGAAAACTGGGACACAATCTGCTCTCCTCACACTTCTGTCTACCTCTCTTCTTTTCCTGTCTCCAGGGGCTATAAATACACGCCCGCAGTCACGGCCACGTGGCGCTGAGGACTGAGGGTGATTGGCGCCGGGGCACTGGTGTTGGCGGGTTTGCATTATGTTGTTTCGCTCCTCTTCCTGGCCCATGTCAGTCTTCATAGTTCATGGATTTCCTTCCTCACACCAATAGTCTCTGGACTTTTTTTTATCTGATACTCTTCTAAACAAAAAAAAATATGTTGAGAGGTCACATGATTTAAGAAAAATGTACTCAAGGGGAAAAATCATTAGAGAATGGAAGAAGCAGGACAAAAAAGAGGAAGAGGCCAAGCAAAAGTGCAATTTCAGACAGTCTCGAGAACCTAGTTTTCATCTGACCCTGCAGAGCAACCCCGGAGTGTACATTATGCCTCAAGAGGTGGTCCCGACTCTGGACAGGGAAGCTGATCTTTCATAACCCTGCCTAGTCGTAGGCAAGGGCTTCCTGGGGAGTGGGCAGTGGGAAGACAAGATCCTTGTCTTGATTGTCTGGAAGACAAACCTCCAGAACTTGGAGACCTGAGTTCCAGCTGGCAAAGATGCTCAAGCAGCAGCTGTCCAAAGGCAGCCACAGGTGTGCGCCGTTGCAGGAAAACACGGAAGCTGGGAAGCCAAACACAGCACGTGGAATCCAAGGGGACGTCTGCGGCGCTGCCAGTCTGCACTACATCCCCCAGTGGGGCAACATGAAAAGACATAAAAGAGATTCGAATCTGGACTCTACTTCACAGGCAAACAGTGTAAGTTTTTTTTACTGACCCACGAAATTCAAGGAGCTTGGGAAAACTGCTTGTTGGGGTAAAGGAAGGATAAGGAAAAAACCAAATTCTCATTCTCGTTTTTAAGAGAGTTTATTTTTCTCCCAACTTCTCGTAGACGTCCATAGATGTTACTCCTTTACTTCATAATATGGCAAACTGTGTATTCCTATAAGAAACGGAAATATCTATGTTGTCAATCCACATTGTCTATTTCCTAATTTCTTGTCTGTTCTGTGGTTGCCATGCGCTAGCATTGTAGGCATTAGCTTCGAGGCATGGCCTTATTCCGCAAATTGTTTAAGCCACCTACACATGTCGTAAGGATTGTATCTGTGTGAAATGAGAGGTAACAATTTGTGCATCCATTTACCAGGCGCTTATTACTGCAATATGTCACACTAATGCTGACGGTGGGCCACAGGATGCTGAGGGCGTATTCCCTTGTGACAGCCCCACTGAGGCCTGCTGAGTAGCTCCGAACCCGTGGGCGACATCTGACCCTCTAGCATAAGAGACAGAATTAAGATACCCTTTAAAATCTGTGTGTTAATAGTAGTAGACTACGGTAAATTTATTTTTCAATAAATATTACATTTCAAAATAGCATGCCATGTTTTCTTCCTTCACCTATATCAAATTACGTCGTGTAACTTCCAGGGAATATACAGGGTCTGGTAGAAGTTGCGCCTGCTTGGTAGGGTGATAATATGGGTGTAATAACTTATAGTTTTAATGTGAACACTTCACCTACAATGTCATAGGGTGTCCTTGAGTGTGATATTGCTGTGTTACAGAATCACATGCTTATGATTTTGTAATGAAAGATTTTGTAATAACGAAAGACGTTATTTGTGCTGGACCCTGGTAGACAGAAAGATAGTTAGATTGCTCTATACCTATGCCTATCTATCTGTCAATCCGTCAATCTCTCTGCATCTCATTTCTTTTATGTACCCTCTTTCCTCCCAGTTCTGGCTAGACCACACTGGTGAGCAAGGATCTTATCAGCATCTACATTATAGAGTAAACTCTGTGAGTTGAGTCCTTCAGGTCAGGCACTTGATGTACTAAAGAGATAAAAATAATTTAGCAAATCCTCTCTCTCTAAAATATTTGCTTTCAAGGTATTTTTTTTCTTTTGCTGAAAATCTAGTGAATGTATTCATCCTCATTTGTATTTACTTAAATACCTCTTATGATTAAGGGCCTGCTGTAAAACATAATTCCAAAAGTGCTTTTTAGCCTTTCCTGCACAGCGGAGTCACCTGGGGAGCTTTTAGAGGCCCTGACATTGGGGCCCCACTCCCCGGACGCTCTCATCAATGGCTGGTGCGGCCTGGGCAGTGGGGGCTCTCCTGGGCTGCCAGGGCGGTTCTGTGTGTGCAGCCAAGGCCGAGCGCCGCTGATCGAGACAGCAACGTTAACATACTTAAGTTTAACATGTGCAAAAAATACCATCCCTGGTGCAACATCTGTTACTCCCACAAGCCACAAAGCATGTTAGGTCATATATTGCCATAGGTCCCTTCCCCTCCAATGCCACCCAGATACTCAGTTTGTGGCACAGGGGGCCTGGTCTCATTAATTTGTTAAAACTTTGAAAACAGGAAAGTAGTCCGATTCAAAGTGGAGCCGCCTGCCCTGTACCTCGCCTACTTCAAGGAGAGACGGCAAGCGGGGCTTCCTCTGCTCCCACTATTAGCCTCCATTAGCTGCTCTTGCCCTGAAGATTATTATCACCATTACACAGAGCCACAGACGCAGCACCGAACAGCTATAGAGCCTAATCTCTGGGGGTCATGTTAATGGGGGATCTTTTTCTGAGTTTCCGTGTGTGTATATGATAAAATGTGCCACTTTAACCATTTTTTAAATGTGTACTTCAGTAGCATTAAGAATCTTCCCAGTTTTGTGTAACCATTATCATTATTTATGTCCACAAATTTTTCATATCCCCAAACAGAATCTCTGTAACCATCACACAAAGCTGCCCATGTCTCCCTTTCCCCAGTCTCTGGTAATCTTTTTTAAAAAATTTTATTGTTATTCAATTACAGTTGTCTGCATTTTCTCCCCATCCCTCCACCCCACCTCAGCCAAACCCCCCTTCCTCCCCCACCTCCACCTTCCCCTTTGATTTTGTCCATGTGTCCTTTATAGTAGTTCCTGTAATCCCCTCTCTCCACTCTCCCCTCCCTACTCCCCCCTGGCTATTGTTAGATTGTTCTTAATTTCAATGTCTCTGGTTATATTTTGTTTGCTTTTTACTTCTGTTGATTATGTTCCAGTTAAAGGTGAGATCATGGTGTTTGTCCCTCACCGTCTGGCTTATTTCACTTAGCACAATGCTCTCCAGGTCCATCCATGCTGCACTCCAGGAAGACAAACAACCCAATTAAAAAATGGGCAAAGGACTTGAACAGACACTTCTCCAAGGAAGACATACAGAGGGCCCAGAGACAGATGAAAAGATGCTCATTAGCCATCAAATAGATGCAAATTAAAGCCACAATGAGGTACCATCTCACACAGGTCAGAGTGGCCAACATAAACAAATCAACAAACAAATGTTGGAGAGGATGCGGAGAAAAGGGACCCCTAGTGCACTGTTGGTGGGAATGCAGGCTGCTGAGTCCACTGTGAAAAACAGTATGGAATTTCCTCAGAAAACTAAAAATGGATCTGGTAATCTTTAATCTTCGTGTCTCTTCAAATATGTCCCTTCTAGATATTCATGTGAGTGGAATCACACGATATTTGCTCTTTTGTGGGAGTGTTAGCTCTACTTTAACTGGAATTCTTATTTTTCTGGGGTGATGTTTGTGCTGGCCTGCTTATCCCAAGCTCCATCAGCTCCTTGTTTTTGTTCTCAGCAAATATTCTTCTTTGTGATTGTGAATTCAACCCTTTACAGTATTATGCAAAGCATCATATACTCTAAAAATACGCAAATGCATGCATGGGTAAGTAGAATGCTTCCACAATCCATTTTAAATACTGCGGTATTATACTATCCATTATGAAATGAATTAATTGAGAGAAAAACGTGTCTCATTCACAATATTAATTAACGAAATAGCACATTATGCTTATTTGCATATCTTACTGGTAGCTGAAACATGCCAACTGAGCGATTACCTTAATGAATGGTTGTTCAGAGAACCACGAACTATCTTAGTTCATAAAGAATTAAGATACAGCCCTGACGGTTTCATTCTCTTTAGTTTTGACACAGTTACAAATCACACTGAACCACCTTAAATAATGGCAAAGTTGTATTCTCACAAACACGCACACACATGTGTGTGTATATGCATACATACACACACACATATATCTGTTTATTTAAAACAAAAAGTGCATTATGTTTCAGGCTTCTGGTTAGCCTCAAAGAACAAAAAAATTAATAGAGTAATTATGTTTACATGTTTCACTAAAAATATAAACAACAAAATGTATTCTTTCTTTTTCAGCAGAAAACTTAGTCCATTGATTTACTTGCTCACTCTGGAAAACACAAAGCAACTTCTTTGCTAAATGAAATTACCAGCTATTTTTGCTTAAAATTTTGACTATAAATTAGGGGAAAAACCCTAAAAAACAAGGCTTGGTATTCAGAATCCCCAGAAACAATCTGTTTTCCCTGGGGCAGGTTCATAGCCTGTGGTCAGATGATCACCAGATCATGCAGCCGTTTCAGTGACAGTGACGTGTTTTAGTAGGTATGCAGTTAGATGTCTTGGGGCCCTCTGAGTTTTGCAGGACTGACTTCAATGACTCATTCCGGGTCTCTTTGATTGGGAAGGCCCATCATCCAAGAAAAGAAATGCACTATTCCCCCTGCGTCGGGGGGTGACGCCATCGGGAAATCTGGTCCCGCTTCTGTCACCGTGGTGGGCCTCCGTGCGGCTTCACGAGAGAGGCACATCTGCGTTTGCCTGGTGCGCTCTTGCCCACTCAGGAGCGGCAGGCAGGGTGTACGGTGCAGCACTTACCCGGTGCCCTGGCTGCACCCCATCTTTTCATGCCTTATCTCACTGAATCCTGATGATTCTTTGAAGGTGGTGCTGGTTGAATCATTATCGTCTTCTTTTTAGCTGGGCCTCGGAGACATGAAGTGACTTGTCCACAATCACACATGTATAATTTCTGAGAAGTCATAGATAGTTCCTTCTAGACATCAGGCAGCTGTCACCAGTGCTTATGAAAAGGATGGGGCTAAAGTTACTAACTTTTCTGCCATCACCTCTCTGTTTCGAAAGGTGGCGTACTTTTGCACACCAATGACCTGTTTAAATGAATAAATGGTGGTGCAGACCTTTGAGTCCTCTAAGAGTGGAAACAAGCTATGAAAATAGGTTGCACTAACTTCTTAAAAGTCAGTATTAACAATTTTCACTAGATTAAAAAAACCCTCAACCATTAGTTTAACATATTTATCTCTAAAGTATATGCCATAATCTTTATACTAAAAATTATAGTTCCTAAAACCCTGAATTAGGTAGTATATAAAATTGCCTTTCAAAATATTTATATGTTACATAATATTTGCACATAAAATATGTAAGATCGGGTTTGCCTTCCCAATTTCATGCCTCCTTTCCAAGCAAAACAATAAACATATCTTTGAGAAAATTGATAACAAACAGAGCCCTTTCAAAATGGAGTCAGAGCTGCCACCCTGAGGAAAGACCTAGAACAGCTCGTTCTGCACACCTTTGGAACTTAGGAACCTCCAGACTGAGCCAGACCAGCAGTCTCACAAACAGCCGTCTGTGAGGCTAAGGGGAAAGCAGCCGTTCTGACCACAAGGATTGATAATTATGAACATTCTGTGGAATCAGTAGACAGCCACATGTAGCTAAAGAATAACTTCGCTTATTAGCACCAATAGAAATTCCTCTCTCCTAGTCATGTAATTATGTCCTTTTCTTTTCTCTTAAAACCACTTGCCTCCAGCCCATAATCGGGACATAATTTGGGATTCTGCCTGAATCTACACCCCTGATTGAAATTCTTTTTTTTTTTTTAAATCTCAAATACATGCTGCTACATCTCACTTTGGCCTTTTATTTTTAGGTTAACATCTTCTTTGTTAATGTGCTCACTCAGTCTCAGCTCTGTCTGCAAAGCTCTGGTCTTCCTTCACTGGATAGGCTGACCTGGGAACTCTCTGGTGTGTGTGTGTGTGTGTGTGTGTGTGTGTGTGTGTGTGTGTGTGTGTTTATTAACTCCTCTCTAACACTGCCCTGCTCAGGGATGTCAGACTCTGAGCAAACCTGGTCTTCCTTATCCCAGCAGTGACTCACAACACTCCCTCACAGCAGTCAGCCAGAAAGACCTTGGGGGCATGAGAGTGCGGATGAGGGAGTCAGGCTGGGCTTGGGGTGAGCTGTGAGACAGAGAAGAGGCTGCCCAGAACATAACTAAGAGGCCCCAAAATATTGCTCTGGGAGAAACGCATTTATCAGAACTCTTTGCAAAACAATACTGCACATGCTAGGAAGGAATACTTCTATTTTATTATTTAAAGAAATTATTAAATGTAGTAAATGACAATGGTTAATAAAATTATATAGATTCCAGGCATACAATTCTACACCACATCATCTGTATGTAATACCGTGTGTGCAGCACCCCAAGGCAAGTCTCCTTCCGTCGCCATTTATCCCCCCTTTTTCCTCTTCCACCTTCCCAGCCCCTCTTCCATCTGGTACTCACCATACTGTTGTCTGTGTCTGTGAGGGTTGTTTTTTGTTTGGTTTTGTTTTGTTTTGCTTAATCCCTTTACCTTTTTCACCCAGCCCCCACCCATAGGGAAAGAATACTTTTAGAGACTCTCTGGACCTGAGAGTGGAGGGTGGGGCAGGGAAAACACTCCTTCAAGGAGCATGCCTGTCACTGCATCCTTAGGAGGAGGCTGCTGTGGACACAAGCTAAAGATGGTCCCATAGCAACAGCCCGAAATAACCCCTGGGTTGTGCACAGCAGGCTAGGAACCTCAACCCAGAATGCACTGGTGCCAAATTCAAACTCTCACACTCCAGATGCTTCAAATACAGTCCAAATACACAAAGTTTCACTCTCGAGAGCCTGCCTCCTTGACATACCCCTGAAACTTCACCCTAAGTTGCTAGCAATCCATTAGACAAACACAGTAGCTCGAAAAGACCCCCAAGGGCTGTTGCCCTCAGGAGCTCTCTGCCCAGAGACTCCCCACCTTGCTGCTGAGTGATGTCACCTGCACACACAAGCGCCACTCTGTGCTCCCCTTCTGGGCAGTGGCCTTGCATTTCTGGCTCCAAAAGGTGTCGTGCTAGGAGAGACCTCCACTGTCTTGTAATCCTGTCCAAATCCTGCCCGTAAAGCGTGTGTGTTGCCAACTCTTACAGTCCAGGCTCTTTCTTGATCACCCTTGACATTCTCGGACTTGCCACAGGTCACTCCTGTAGATGGAAGCACTTTGTGTGCCCTACTGGGGATGAGAAAAAACAAGAAGACAAAGAAACAGGCGGGATGCGATCTACAGTCCTTGGACCCGTAACAGAAAAGAACCAAATTCAACCAGCAGAAATGTTCCTTCTTCTCCTCTCCTCCCCTCCATGAATCCCTTTACCAAATAAACACTGAAGAGAGATTTAAAGTATATTGCTTTGATGCGATACCCCAGTGTTAGCAATTTACTCACTTGGGGTACCCCTGCTGATGGGGACACACAGTGAAACTTCCTGGGCCGTGAACAGGAGGCCAGAGGGCTGGGGGTGATTTGGGGTGTGGATAAGAGATTGTGAAGAGACTAACACAAAGCCAGCCACCCTAACACTTGAGCAGGTGCCTGTGGCTAAACTCAGGTAGGGCTTTCAGTTTGTTTTATGCCTGAGTTTCGTCAAGATTATCTTAGTTCATCTACCATTAGCATGTTTCTTCTGCATGCTGTTGACTGTGTCTGCCCTGCCAGGGACCGCGGTGCAAATTCCCAAGTGTATACCTCTCATTTTGCCTATGGAGATGAGCTAGGTGCTGATATTTGCACCAAGATAAAAGGGCAGGTAGGCTTGTCTCTCTCCGACATGAATGAAGCTTTTCTTTCTAAACTGTCTTGAACCAGGATTTAAAAACCTCCTTCTCAAAGGGTAAGGTCTATCTATTTCTGGATTAGAGATTTCTGGTTAAAAGGGGAGAGGAGCAGTTTCACTCAGAATAAAGCATAAGGCCTCGCGTGCCAAAGGCGAATGGAGGGAGGGAGGGTACTGGGGAGAGCTTCGCAGGGAGGTTTGGCAGGAAATTAAATGCTTCCTCTCAGCTCACTTATCATGCATTCACCTTTAGCTGTGACACATCCCCAGTAATGGTGACATTTGCAAACTAATTTAATTGCATATTCTTTTTTTAGGAATGATATTATAGGACATAACTTCTAAATAATTATAAAACCATATTGATCGTTAATTTTAGTTATTTTTTATTCAGCTTTCTACATACATATAATTATGGTAGATATTAGATGAAAACTAATTGGTCCAGATGGGTTCCTAGAACACTCAGTGGGGGAGGCCAACAGTACAGGGGCCCACCCTCCATAAAATAATGCCGTTTTGGGGGGGGGTTCCCTCCTCGTATATGTAGAACTAATAGTCTAAAGCCCACTGCTATTTAGTCAACCTCTTGCACCCACCAAATATTCAGCTTCCAGACAGCAGAGACTTAAGCTCAGCTCTGCAGATGGACACATTTTTTGAAAACACCAACAGGCAGTGGGGTAGCAGTTTGATTCCATTGGGCCCCTTCCACCTGTAGGGGGCAGTGGGTCATCTTAACTAGAATTGACACACTATTCAAAGTAAAGTTTTGCCTATTATGCTCAGTGGGCCCCCGCCAGTGTCACTCTAAAAAAAGATTTAAAAGTGTTTGATCCACTGACCAAGGTTCCCATAAATTATTGCATAAAGTGCACTCAGGTGATGGCCCCTGACCACCTAATTCACTGCTTCCCTCACATCCTGGACCAGCCATGATTTTGGATAACTAGGAAGGGACACCCAGCAAAGGAGCTCTCTAGCTGTCAGCTGAGCAATGAGGCACGCACTCAACCCTGCACAATCATGCTTTCTGCATCCTCTATTCTGTACAAAAAACTTCCTGCAAATCTCTGCCTCGGAGTCTATTTCCCACCCCCCGATACCCAACCCCCTATTGCAAGTCTAGAAAAATAAAGCAGACAATGGGAGGACCATTCTGCAGATCTGCCCAGCTTCCTCCAAGCAGAGCACGCTACAGCTCTGATGTGAAATATGGCTCATCACACATAAAAATCCCAGACAATAGTGTAGCTAAACTAAATGAACAGACAAATAAATTCCTTTCCTCATCATTGATTTAATAGGGTAAATAATGAGAGAGTTGAGGAGAGTTCTGTTTATATGCGATGTAAATTAAACCGAATAAAGAATTTCATTTGTGTCTTTATGAGACGTCAAATTAAAAGGCTGATAGGAGCATAAATGAGCTGAAACAGGAGGAAGAGTAAAAAATCCCACGTTATTTTTTGATTGCTGGTCACATAAACATTGTAGAGATTATCAGAACTAGGCTTTATTTAACAAGCTAATCAAAAAGAAGCAGGGGTAGATGAACATTAATTGCATTTGCATTGGAAATCAAATACAGAGAAAATATTTTGGGAAAATGGGGCAATACCAGCGATCATGTTGAAGGAGCTAAAGACCGTTTTCCTGTGCATGCCTTCCCTCGATGTCTGAGATTGCTCACATGACCAGTAGATGCTGGACTTTCTCATCACTAAGAATCTTCTCCTTAGGGTAGCATCTTCCCAGGCATAGTTCTAGTTGTTTTGTTAGTCAGGCAGGAATTGTGTCTGGCATTAATATAGCCTAATCATAATTTAAATCACCTGAATAGTTACTTTTGCTGGGACCTCATAAGCATTTTAGCTCAGGGTCACTTACGATCCAGTGTTTTTTAACTCCAACTAGGAAAGCCTTTCTTTGAACCACAAATCTAATATCCTGTTGGTAAGATTTTGCCATCTTCGGGGCACACAGGGGAAGTTCACTGCCCTCGGAAGGTCTCTGCACTTACATTAGAAGAATTCAGGGGGGGAACCTACTTTGTCTTTTCATCGCAAATTCCATCACTTTACTATCCAAAGTCACTCTGAAATCAAGCTACATAAAATACTTTATAACTGTGTTGAGCACGCCCAGGTTGTTTTTTTTTTTTCTAGTTCTACCTTAAGTTACATAATCGTAGTCTCGTAATTAAAATACCACAATAGTAAAGTAGGTCCATCTGAAAGACTTACTGACATATATTAATAAGAATGAAAAAAGGTTAAGTACTAAATTCATGTTCTCAGTAAAAACAAAGCAAACAAGCAAAAAAAAAAAGACCCCACCCCAACCACGCTGACAATTTTCAGTGCAATAGAATAGAAGGGGACCGTAAATACGCAGGTCCATATGGCCATATCATAGCGAAAGCTGCTTTCTTCTTTGGGATCCCGGTCTTTGGCCATGCTCTGATCTCCAGCAGCAAGGGGTAAGGCAGGTTTCCTGAGGCCATTGTTTCCCCTTCCCTCACAACAGAAAGGAAATCAAGGCTTATAATGTAATCATGATCTCAGTCTTCTAAAAAAGGTTTAGCCCAGTGATTGATTATGCAATGGGTGTGGGGACAGAAATGCTTTCTTAAAATATATATTGAGATGTTGGGAGTTTGTTTTTGCCTTTTGCTTACCACTCAGAGGCTGTGTTTGTTTTCCTCATTGATGTGGGGCCATTTATTTATTTAATAACATCATTGAGTTGCTATTGTATCATGTATTTTCAGTTTAATCCAACCAAGGGGAAAATCGTAATCAATGGTCCATAGATCATTGCCTCCTGGTGCCATAGCCAGGTAGCATTGGCGGACAGAGAAGTTGTCAGTTCAGCCCCCAGGCGTAGGCCTCCAGCCAGAATTCTTCATGCCCCATTACCTTACAAGTATTGCTTAAACACCTTTTTTTCTCCTCTTTCTTTTACTTAAGGCTTCTTTAAACAGTATGCTTTCAAGTGGTATTTTTTTTAAATACAGTGGCCTAGGAAAGCAACAAAATCCACCAAGTCATCATCTGAACATCCTTAGTATCCCTCCCCACTCAAGCTAGCATTTCTATGCTGCACCAGCAAGCAGGCTTGCTCCTTGAAGAAACTGTCCTACAGACTCTAGTCTCTGCAAGGAGTGACATCAGTCAGCTGATGAGGTTCCACTCTAAATACCAGAATTAAGTGACAGTCTTCAGGTTGAATGGGGAGACCATCTCCCTCTGGCAGCAAAACTGCATAGAAACATCATCTCTTAAATCTGACTCTCCTTCCTTTCCTTGTGATTCAGAGAGGCCTCATCCAGCACCCTGATTCACCCACCCCCTCCCTTTGCATGTCCATGCGCTTAATCATTAAGCCCTCAGGACACTGAGATTCTGGTCAGCATTAAATAATCTCAGGAAGAAAGCCTCAGGTCTGTCAACCACAGAGACAGAGTTTCGGTCAAACTAGAGATGACATCCAGGCCTCAGCTGTGTTTCAGCTCCAGACCCAGAAAAATGGACAACCAGATGAGGCGACACCCTGGCTGACATCTAGACCAGATGCACTGATCAGCTACCTGCTACCCTAGTGCTGACCAGTCAGGAGAGACCACAGCCCTGACCATGACCCTAGCTCCTTTAGGCACCCTGATTAATGATTTCCCCCCTATAGGTAATCTACCCTCTAGAAGCCGCTGGGCAGCCAGGTTTTTGAGCATTAGCTCACCTGTGTCTGGGGACATGGGCCACTTCCTAAAATAAACCCCTATTTTCTTTGCTGCAAACTCCGGTTTGCGTCTCATTGGGCTTTGATGTGTGCAGGCAAAGGTACCTCTTCAGTCCACTAACAGCAGTTAGGGGGGTGCTAGATGCCAGGCTTACAGCCCTCCATGGGGGACCAGAGGGTCCTTTCAGAAGAAGCTGACCCAAGAAAGAAGAGCTTCAGAGGTTGACATTTGCTGTCTTCCAGAAGACAACTGCCAACTGTGCTTGGACGGCAAAAGGCTCAATCAGTGACCAGTGAAGCCAGCCAGCTGACGGTCACCTAATATTAAGGATGCCCCTTCATACTTCACTGTTAAATATAAAGAGAGCTGAGGGTTACCAGACCTCTGATGGAGCCTCTGATATGAAAGACAGAGACCAAAAGAAACTAAAAAAGAAAATGAACTCAGGGGAAAGAGCCATACAGAGGGAAAAAACAACCTCAAAGAAAATTGAGCAAAAACAACAAATTATAACTGATATCATCAAAGAGATGAAAGAAGACACTATGGACATGAGGTGAGGGGAGGTTTAAAAATGGAACTATAAAAATGTAAGAAGTTCTTGGAAATAAAAACTACTTAATTAAAAAAATCTGTAGATGTTTGGAATATGCACTTTATGATATGATTTGGAAATAGGATTAAAAAGACAAAAACTGGAAAGTAGGAGAAAAGAGTTAGGAAGCCCAGAGGATAAATCCAGGATTCTATTGCCTTAATGAAATTTCCAAGAAAATAGACTTTGAAGAAGAAAAAAAATTATAAAAGAAAAAGTATCAGTAATAAAGTGCTGTACACAGACACACATTATCATGTGATTGTTGGGTACCCAAGTCTACAAAGACCCTCCTAGTAATGTTCATAGGGAAAAAGTATTGTACAGAGAGGAACAAGTGATGCAGACACCAGCCTGCAATGTCCGAGGTGTTGTGGCTGAGACGAGACAAATTCACAGGGACTACCAAATACTGTGGAGGAAAACGGATGGCACAGCCACTCTCTCAAGAGAAGAGCTCCAGCCCTCGCCTTGACAGGCTTTTACTGCTTTTCCGGGCACATTACATTGATGAAAGTCCTCATTACTTAGTCCTCATTTACTATGCACAAGTTCGCTTTAGGTGGTTACATTTCACAGAAAACAAAGGAGAGAATGTTGCTAATTATATCAAAAAGGAAGGATATTTGCAAATGTAAAGGGAAAAGTGGTTGAACTGGTTACACTGGTCCTTGGAAGGTTTAGCATAGATTTTAGGAAGTTACTTTAAAGATATGCAGTAAACGTTTGCTGCCTCAATTAAGGGTGGGGGAATTTTAGCAAAAAGCAAGTCTCAAAGCAGCCTAGGTACAATGCAGGCCTGATTCCCCAAGGGAGAACCCATTCATGGGTGTGGGTCCTGTGTGCCAGACCTCGCTTTCCACTGGCCTTTCCGAGTGGGAGCTGGGCCACATTTCCCATGCCATGCAGAATGGTCTCCTATAAATAAGAACCAGAGCTCATTATACATCCTCACACCAACAGTGGAAGCCAAAAGACATTGTTCCCAGCTTGAAAATTCTGAATGAAAATATTTTCTAATCTTGAATTCAATGTGCCCATGTTCTCTTTTTGCCTTCATCAAATGTAATTTTTGAAAGCATGTTCAGACCCGCAAATGGCCCCTAAGTATATTTCCATTCCACTCTTTTTGACAAATCCACTGGTGATTATGTTCCACTAAAACAAGGGGGTAAATTAAACAAGCAGGACAACATGGGGCTGTGAAAGCATGAGTCTCAGACCCAGAAGAGACGTAAATGGGGTTTCCAGGGTGGTGGCAAAAGAAACCCATAGGATAAGTCTTGTTAAGAAGCAGAAGTCTAGTAGGGGTGGAAATAATAGAAATATAAAAAGTGAATGGCATATTTGGCCATATTAAAAGGAACTTTTACAGATTTCCTTCAAAGCTTGGCTAGGGATGAGTGACAGCTAATTAAAAAGCAATTAAATTGTAAAAATAAAGCAATTGTAAACCGATACTTTCTATGCTGGTCAGGGTGGTAAGCGATCATATTTTTATGTTATATACTAAAAATAGCAGCTATAATTTTTCAGTCTTCTGAAGGTATGCCAAACATATTTTCTCTCTGATCTTTGAACCTTGAAAGTAAGAATTATCATTATTTTACACAGAAGAAAATCGACACTCAAAGAAGCTATGTGACTTAATTCACACAGCAAGAGGTAAGCTGGCGTTCAAATCAATCTTCTAAAGTCTATGCTTTTTCTAGTAAACATGCTTAGTTAGCATGCTGACACATGTATATGCATATTACATGCCCAAAAATACAGTGTTGCGTTTTTGCGTGCTGCCATACACTGCGTTTGTGTTCACTGGTGCTATGTATGTGTGTATACAGGATGTAATTTTCTCAACTAGATTATGAGCATTTTAGTAGAAATAAATTATATATTCTACACTCAAAATTACTGTTTTTGTGGGTCGTTTACAACCTAGCAGAGAATGTTGTAAACAAGCTTCCACATGCTGTTCAATTGCTAATATTTTTCTGAGCTCTAAAGAAAAATTTTAATGTAAAAAATTATATAGCATGAATAAGCGAAGTAGTCATATTCTTTTATGTGTTTCCTTCAGACTTTACTTACAAAGTCTTTTTACCTTAAACAATGAAGCACAATGAGTAGGTAATAGTTTTTATATTTGTGTGTGCTGGGAAGGCATAAACACTTACATACTGGAGTTTCCATGCCAACTGGACCTTGGATGGCATTAGATGATGCAATTATGGGTGCCAGATTTCAGAAATTTGTAAATCTAAGGAATGACCAGAGAAGTAAGAGAAAGAGTACCCACAAAGAAGTTTGGGTTTACAGAAGCTCAGTCAGAGAGGCTTTCTAGAAAGAAGTATTACTCGACTGTTAAATAGTACTGTAACGAGTCCAGAAGGTTCTACAACATGCAGACCAATGGAAATTTCAAGAGCCGTCTCGGGGAGCAGGGCAGATGAGGTGTGGGCCACACTGTTATCTGTTATGACTTCCCACTAGAATGGAAGCTGCGTGGGGACCCGAGGTGTTCCCTTTCTTCCTGGGGCTGTGTCGAGTGCCTGCTGAGCGCTGGACAGAGCAGGCACTCCACAGCGTTTTCATTTACTACATCGTAAGCACAGCTATATCCCAGGCCCTGTGCGGAGGCGCTGAGAGCTGGGATTCAAACAGAACAAAACGGAATATTTATACAGCAGATCGGGTGGTAATGCATTCTACCGAGCAAATGTGGGCAGGGAAGGAGGACAGGGAGTACAGGCGGAGTACAGCATTGTCAGCGTGCATGCCCCTGAGGTCACTTTTAGAGACTTGGTTCTGTTTGCACAAAAACCAGAAGCCACTGAGGAGGGAAGCCACAGCTAAATCTGTGGAGACAGCATTCCAGGCAGAAGACAAAGAATATGCAAAATTGTTGATGTGAGACTCAGCCTGGAATGCTTGAGAAACAGCAAGAAACGGGTGATTATTATAATTACTATTAACATTTTTTTCAAACGCGCTATGAGATGATTCCTCATTCCAACTTGCAAATAATGGCATGCGCATTCAGAAAAGGCCCCTGGCTAGTTATAGTTCGGTTTCCTTCCACCAAGTCACAGTGCTTGCTGAGGCCGTGGCCGCGGTTTCTCAGCAGGGGTATGCTTGATATTTGGGGCTGGGTAAGTCCTTGTCACGGACTGTTCCGTGCATCACAGGACTCGACTGGCTGGATGCCAGGGTCACTGCTCATCCCCTCCCTCCAGCCCTGAATGACAATCAAACCTTCCTCTGGATGTTCTTAAATGTCCTCTGGGGGTGAAGCTGGGAGAACCGCTGCCACAGCGCATGCAGAGACCAGGGAGGGGCGTCACTGGGGACCACTGATAGTTAACTTAGGCCCTATTTTTAAGAAATAACCGAATTAGTTGCAGCCTGATGATGGTATATAAGCCTATTAACTGATTGGCTCAGCTATGAGGCCATTTGAATCGGCTCGGTGGAGAGCCCCAAACACGAGCAGGAGGAGAGTGGGCTCGCGCTTTGCGTTGCGGAGCAACGGCTCCTGCACCCCGGAAACTGAGAGCGCAGTGTGGGAATTCTGAGCACTTTCGCTTCATTTCAGCGTGAGAATATTTATGCACACATTTTATTAGCCTGATTCACTTTATTAGAGCATAAAATGTATTTTATATTCCAAGGTTTAGGACAAAGCTCTCATTAGATTTTATTAATTTTCCCAGTAAATCAATCTCAAGATTCATAATGAGTATATGCTCACATCACAGTATCCTGAGCTCTCCGAAGACAGTTTATATACCTCACATCTAACAGAGTTGGTGTGTTTTAAAATACTATCTATGCCAATTTACTGAGAGTCTGACATGGTAATATATAAACTGAGGTTTACCTTATATTTTTCCTTGGTAAGGAAATACGTCATTGTGAATTAAGGAGGCTCCACTTTCGTCATTTAAGTAAGCATATATAACTTGTCGTTGCCTTATAAAAAGGCAGGCACCCATTCCTTCACTGGGCCCATCTTTGCCAAAATGAACGTCAGCGTGAAAACTGTTTGAGCAGGATGGGGCGTGACGCAGCCTGAGTGCATTCAACATGGACTGAGGAAAAGCAGGTCAGAGGCTTTTCCTTCCCTTCCTTATTTCCTCCGACCAGCCCTTGTCTTTCCGACTTTGCGCCCTGAGCGGAGCCTGCAGGTGCTGAGCCAGGCAGAGGAGCACGCCCCCAGCTCTGTCTCCCACTAGACTGAAAACGCACGGGAATGTCAGAGAAGGGACTGGGCCCTGGAGGCGTTGTTTACAACCTGCTTTGGTACAATTGAAAATTGCAAAGACAAAAACGCATGGAGAGCGTCTCAAAGAGCCAAATGAGAATTCTAATGCTGTTCATCAAGCACCGAATGGTGAGCTGTTTCGGGGGACATTGCGAGCCTCTGATAGCATTTATGTTGGAATGCTTACTATGAGCCCACGGTATTCCTACACATAGAGTAAACATTACGAAGCCTGTCACTGCGACCTATGTTTTGAGGAGCTCAACATAACTGAGGCATCTTTCTTGTAGCCAAACTGATTTACACGGCAAAGTTCGTGGCGTCAGAATTGTACAGGGCAATTATCTTAGATTTCTCAAAATCTGGGCCCTCATCCTACTGATGTACTCCCAAATAAGTTTCCTTTTCTTCCTAGGGGATACTTTTTATTTAATTTGAGGCCATCTAGTAATGCTACCCTTTGATCATTTCTAAAAAAAATAAAAATTAATGAAATCCTGATATTTGAATTTAACATAACAAATTATTTTTATCATTTCTACCAGGCACAATTTTTAATCTCATCTTAACTGCTGCTCTCTTTCTCCCTTTTTTCCTTTATTATTTTTTTTCCTGCCATTTCCTGGAGAAGAATGCAGCTGAACTCTGTATCCTTAATCAGGAACATTGTTTATTGTTTCAGTATGCCCAAAGCAGGTATTTTCAGTAAGACCATTTCTCTATTCTCATTATTGATTTATGGATTAATAAAATACAGAGAGAAATAGGATGTGGGTTGTGAACATAAAGTAGGGTTTTGAGCAAGGGGATCATGTTTGGTTGGGCCAGTTTCATGAGACACTGTATGTCCCAGTGACTCATCTGAGTCCAGGAGCCTGGCACAGGAAGTTCCAATGAGATCCACAAGTGAGGAACTTATGTTTTAAGCAAGTGCCACTTATATTCCTATGGCAGTAAACGTAGTTACTGCCAGCAGGGTGAGGACACTTGGCAGCCTTTTTATTAAACTCTCCCCAACCCCTTACCTTTTAAAATCCATGTAAACAAACAGATTGCATGCATATTTTTAAAAAATAATTCACAGACTTTTGCTCATTCTAGAAGAAGAGGTTTAAATCTGGATTGCTTTTGGCAATTAGTGAGTCTTATTCTGGATCACAGTGCTTAGGAGAAGTAGTAAGCAGTTTCTTTTAAGATGCTTAATTGCAAATTAGTCTTTAGCACTAAAAGTATATGCTAAGTCCAAGTTCTTGGTTCTGTGGTTTTCTTTTTCAGCAGTACTGCAGAATTAATTTAAGCATGTCTTATCAAAACTTTCAACTGAGAACAACAGTTTGCTTTTCTACTGTGGTATTATTTTTCAAGTGAATGTGCATGAATGTTAGTGTGTCTGTGTTAGTGTGTGAGAGAAAGATGGACAGAGAGAGAGAAGAGAAAGGGAGACAGAGAGAGGTGAAGGTTCCAGAATTTCGTCAAAGGTATTGGAATCTGATAAAGACACCCGTTTAAATGAGATAGTGCCAGCATTCCTGGAAGGTAATTCACCGTGTGCTGTAGGGCACCGTCTCTGCTTCTGAGAGGAGCGGGAGGAGGCGAGACCCTGCGTGGCTGATACGAATGTAGGCCGTCCAGCCAGCAAATGCATCCAGAGCACAGACTGCTCTCCGGAAGCTGCACAAGAGTGGGATAAAGTGCCATGACTGACATTTCGCCCTGAGACTCACCATGTTGTCACCTCAACAATCAAAGGCCCATTCTCTTGGGGGCGTGATGATAGTACGACAGCCGGTTGGTTCCCCTCTGCTATTTCTCTTCGAGTGGACAACAGGAGACAGGAAGGGTTTCTGCCCAACCCCACCTTTACACTGTCCATCCCCTTGACTAACCCTAGAGACGCAGGTACAACATCAGTGATTGCGGACATTCAGCGTGGAAGTTCACTGGCCAGGCAGGCATGCTGTGTTCGAGAGCCTAACTGAATGTTGCAATTTTAACTTATCCATAAATAGAATCAAGGCAACATCTTCGTTTTAACATATCCACTCACTTCTATAACATAGTCACAGTTATTTATGAAAAAGAAAAAGGGAACTACCTAAAATAGTTCCAATGTGACTCAAATGTGAACTAGGAGTCTGATCAAGTTCCTTAATCAAGGTTGCTGTTGCCTTAAAATAAGCCTGTGTACAACACGGAGAGTGCAGCTGACGTGTCTGGGAATGCACGTGACCTAAGAAAGGACACGGCCACCGGGAAGCCACATGCAGCACTCAAAGGGACTGAACCATCTTTGTCCTTACTGCGTGGTAACCTCACAGACGACTTCCATTGAAGCTAAAAGTATAATGTACTTTTGTCCTAATATTAAGTACTCAGAAACGGTTTCTCTTTCTTCTGATTGCAAATTAGATGATTGGCTCACAGCCAATTTCCTTTCAGATACGGTGAGGCTCTTCTCCTCATTTTCAAAGGTGGGAGATCAGTATAATCACAGTTCAGTGACACTTTTGTACTGTGGAGAGATGTACATAATACTTTAGTTAATACCTGAAAAAAAATTAATTATCTATGCCATTAAAAAGGTTTCCCAATAATTTCCAAAGGTAAAAACCATTTTTCTGTAAGGCTTGCCTTTCACTTTTTAGCTCTACTTTGTGGCATTCACCATGGGAATAAAAAAGCTGATTTCAAAAAAGAATATTCAAATATGTACTGAGCTTCTATCATGTGCCATGCAGCGTACTAGGCACTTTTTAAAATAAAGGAGAAATATGAGATAATTATGTGGGCTATGACAGGCAAAAGCAGATACAATAAACCATTTTTGATAAATCCTCACCCAAGTATATGTTTTATTGATTTTAGAGGGAGAGAGAGAGAGAGATACATTGATGTGAAAGAGAAATCGGTTGCCTCTCATATGCTCCCTGACCGGGAATCCAACCCACAACCTAGGCATGTGCGCTGACCAAGGGTCGGAGCCACAACCTCTTTCGGTGTACCGGACGATGCTCCGACCAATTTAGCTACCTGGCCAGGGCTGATCGAGACATTTCTAATGAATTATTATACATGCATTTTATTTTCTTTATTTGGCAGATATCGTTATAAATGCAAGTCAGGGTAAAATGCACTCATATTGCCATAATGTAGTCACAGTGATTCATTAAGAAAAATTGAGACATTCTTTCATATCCCCTTACTTTTATTGTATCCAAATTACCCTAAAACTCAGCAGCTCGAAAGAAGCCTTTATGTTATATCCATAGATCCTGTGGGTCGGGAACTCAGGTAGGGCCTAGAGGGAGCACATATGTGTGTTTGCTTCGTGTACCAGATACTCAACCAGGAAGACTTAGACCGTGACTAAGTGGACGGCTGGGGCTGGGTGCACTCGCAGGTAGGTCATGGACTCTCAGGCCTGGCACAGGCTGCGTGCGGACAGAAACTCGAGGGCCACTGCTCGGAAGACCCGCATGTGGCTTCACCACCGCGTGGCAGCCTCCCAGCAGGGATGCCTCTCACACTGTGGCTCAGGGCTCCGGTGGTAACTGTTGCTGGGACCATATAAATAGAAGAACAAATGGCACAGCACCTTCAGCCATGTCAAAAATATCCAACTGCCTCTTGAATATATTGAATTCCGTTCCTATTATTTGCTCATTATATCAGTTTGCACAATTTTCATCTTGGTTTCAGTTTTCCCCCTACGTGGAAGTGGCCTTTAATTGCATTGGTTCTCAAGGGAAATACACTTATTACAGTGAATTATTAAGCTGGAATTCTAATTCTAATCAGTCACAAGTTAGCGTTATTGACCTAAGTCAGACATGCAGACATCGCTTGGAGTGAGCAAACAATTAGACCCTGGGCTCTGAGCCGATGCCCACAACCAGTGGCATCTTGCTTAAGGCAATGGGTTGGTTCCTTTTGCATCTCTTACCCATCAGTGCCGTGACTGCTGTAACAAATGAGAGCCGTTCTTTGGGGACACATAGGTAATATTTGGGGTTTTTTCCTTAGGTGCTTCCTCATACATTTTGCTCATCATCACACACTCTTCTCTTCGGTAGCCTCCCAGTTACTTCTCATCACACACACAATGAAATCAGTCTGTCCTATCACAGACTGAAGAGCCCTATGTGCGATTTCCATTTTGTGTTCCTTGTTGATTATAGTTTTACCATTTGTCTCCCTTCATTGACTGTCATCTCCAGGAAAACTGGGATATCCCAGTGTTGTTGGCCATCCTGTCCCTCGCCCTAAATGAGGACGTGCTTTGGCACAGAGAATTCCCCCATACAGTGGGGCTGGGGGGCTCGCATCACTCTTCACACGGGAGCTGGGGCCTTGTTGGGTTTCCCGCCCAGTTATTCAGCTAAATGTTAATAGATGTTTTCAATGGAGTTTGCCAATGAAAACGCCTAGAGCCTTCCACCAGAAATTGTAATATTCCTAAATTTGTCACGGACTCTCTTTGTGTATTGCCGATTAACCTCTTGTGTATCCAATAACAGTGCCGGTAACTTTCTCTGTCTTTATAGTCTTCTCCATACAGATTATAAGGAAGATTCAAATAACGCTCCTTTTCATTTTTATAGGGATGATATAGTCTCTTCAAATGATCACCAAATTCTTTCCAAGATTCTGGCAAACTGTGACAAAATCTGAGCTTAAAGGAAATCCAGATTATCTTTTAAAAATCTATTTATTGACGCAGGCTACATGTTTTGAATATATCTTTGCTTTGAAGTATAAAATGATAGTTTCCTTTTCTATTTTAAAAAAGAGCCTAAAACCACAATCTAAGGTGAACTCTCATTTCAAAAGTAAGTGCTTGATGAACTACATGCCACTGAAGAATTAGAATATAGTTGATTTTCTCAATTAGGATAAATAAACCAAGTTTAAATTTAAACTAGCTCCAAATGTTGATTCTTATCTAGTATATGTCTCAAGTTCAAAACAAAATTATGTCAAGAATTAAAGTTCAAGAAGTAATATCTAATCATTAGTTATCTAAACTGTGAAATCACATGATTCCATACATTTTGTTATCAATTTCTAGTAAGTTTAGAATTTTAAGTCTTAAAATAGGAAATGTGATCTTACTTTCTTTAAACTTTAATTAAGGATGGAATATTCAGAAGTGTCGAACACCTGCTTTATAATAAGTAGAAAATTATTTCAAATGCCAGATGGACCAATTAAAATATTCTTTCAAACATGCAACACCGTGTGATGTAGGTAATTTTTTCAAATCCAAATCCAAGTATGCACAACAAGAATGCAAATCTATCTAGTTACACGTTAATGAACGACCTTCACTTTTACCCTGGAGAACATGCAAAGGACTGAGCCACTTGCCTTCTCCTCCAGCATGCCCTCCTCCTTCTTGCCCTCCAAGTTCACGGTTTTCACACTCGTGCTCTTGTTTCCCCTGACCACTGCGGCCAGGAGCAACTCAGATGTCATGTGGAAATGAGTCCCCCAGGACAAAGGGAGAATTGCAGGGTTTTAACCCACAAGTAACTGAAAAGTAAAATTCACAGGAGATAAAAACCATGAGAAAAATACACCTGAATTCATACATTAAAATACCAAGACCATACCCTCAGCTGACTCCTGATGTGAACCCTGTTGACACATTTTGTTCAGTTCATACGGTGGGAATCCCCTTGTAGCTTCTACCGGAGTCGCCCGCCGAGCACACATTTCCAACACTCTCGGGACAGTTTCAAGCAGAGTCCCTGAGAAAGCTTTGTTCACAGCCCCAAACACCCGTCTTGCACCCACAATTGTAAACAGCCGATTTTGCATAAAAGTGACATAAGGCAGGTCTTGGTACAGGATTGAGAATGACAGAGGAAACACGTAGAATAATTCAGGTTGTAATCCTGGGTGATAGAAACGTGCTTCTGTCGTTAACAAAAGAAGGATGTTTGTTTTGAGAGGTAATGGAATCTGCATGACAGAAGTTGAGTTTGGGGTCATAATGGATTACCCAACGCGACAGGAGTATGAACAAAGGTGGAGTCTCAGAACTGGAGATCAGAACCAGAGATGTGTGTGGATAACAATGCCTGAATAAAAAGGGAGGGATTTACTAATGGGAGGGATATTGATGATGATCAATATCGCAGGTTCCATGGCAGGTGACAGACAAAGCAGATTTGGGGCAACAGGAAAAGAGAGAAGCAATGTAGGTCAACTGTGTTTAAACAACTTAACAATGCAAAGAAGAAATAGTGGAAAATATGAGTAACAAGAGATATTTTTGAACGCACTACATTCAGCCAAGATGTTACTCATGAGTGAAGATAAAAAAGTTCGTTCTCTTACATGCAAGTCCTTACAATACACTTAGACTACAGACACTCTGATGAATGTATATCACTTGAAATTTCACAATGGGCGAAGATGACCTGTAATCCAGAATTTAAGAATAGTGAAATGCCAGGGAAAAGAACTTATCAACATGGAAACTCTTTAAACACATAGACACATCAAAAACTGTATGTGTGTATGTAAATCTACATGTATTTATGTGTATGTCGTATCAATACTCCCAGAGCTTTTAAGAGAGTCATAGGAAGTTGCTGAAAAACTGACCTACATCTAGTGTCGAATGAGTCTAAGGAGAATAAAATCAGTGTGATATCAGAATTTTTAAAAGATGCTCCTCCGATAGACTCAGCGTCTTTGGGCCTAACAAGGCCACTTCCGAGGTGGTGCAGGACACCCAGGTCAACCTGCCAACCCATTGCTTGTCCACAGATGGACGTGGCTGCTGGTTCCTTAGCGGAGGGGCAGGGCCTTGCATAAAGTGTCCTGTTGTGTCAAAGTAAAAGAATGAAAGCAAAAACAGGCAATTTAGGAGTTTGGACCACAGTTCACTCGACTTGGGTATCCACCGTAGACTTAAAACATGGTAGGATCTCAGTGAGTAACTTTTAAAAGAATTGAAGAGCCGGCCCTTTAGCTAACCATACTTCAGCATTACAGTGTTTTTGCAAAAGTACCATGAAATTAGAGTCCTTTCTTTTCTATAATTGATTAAAGCTTTATAATTCTCTTTGTGCATTTTTTTTAGGTGATGTGGCTAACACCAAAGGGAATATTTACTTGGGGAATTTAATGACATAAAATTAATTTCCATCAATCTGATTCTGATTTAAAATTCAAGGACATCTGAACAGTAGGTTTGTGAAAAGGTGCTAAAGGCCTCCTGGCTGTTTCTTTCATCAACTTTTTTCCCCCTCTACTCTCCTGCCTCCTATCTAGCAGGCCTGCCATAACATGACCAGGAGTTTGAAAAATAAATGATTGCAGCTGTCAGTGCCGACTGCCTGCACCCTCAGCTCCCTTTATGAATATTTGGGCCGCACAGTGTTTTCGGGTAGCGAGCCATTTCAGGAGGAGACGTGATGGGCCTTTCATGTAAATGAGTTCCCACAGCTGGAACTTACACGCTTAGCCCGGGGCTCTTCGTCGTGACTTTTGCATTTATTTCAAGCGGAGCATTTTGAAAATTAAAATGTATTTCTATTGAGTTTAACTTTTATTGGAGACAGCTGGAAATTATCACTCGATCTGCATTTTCAAAACACCTAACAAACACGCCCCTCTGAAAGCAGGCTCCATGGCGATTTCTCCCCTCGAGCGTACCTTATCTCCCCAGGCTGCTTCCAGAAGGGCCCTCCTGCCCTCTTCGCACTTCCTTCCCTTTGCTGCTATTTTTTCCCATTAACCCAAGCGAACTTTTACTCAAGCACATGACCCAGCCCGAATTTAAAAAGATTACCTTTTGAGTTGTTCGGAAATTCAGGCTTTTCAGAACTGCAGTGAACACCCCAGGCACTTTACCCTGGCAAACCATACGCACTGCATGAAGGAAACATTTTTTTCTGACTTTTATCTAGTTAATCTCAAAATTTTGTCAACACTACTGACCTTTACAGAATGCACTCTAATTGTTTTAGATATAGAAATTGCCACAGTCATTTTAGCCTGTTTATTTTCTGTATATGATCTTGAATTCTTTCTAAGAACATGAAACCTAGTTTTGTTATTAATTATCGGATTTACATGTGGAAAGAATTTCTTTTCATACAGTATAATATCAGGCACCCTTGGGAAATCTGTCTGTAGCGCTGAGACTCATCAACACTGCAGAAAGGCCTCCGTCGAAGACAACGACGACTTTGTACTACAGGAGACAAATACTGTGGACAGCAAACACATGACTTAAACTTTACTGATAACGGGGAACATTTCATCTGTATGGATATGCAGTGCTCTCAAAAGATGATCATCTTTCAGTGTTTTGTTTCATGCAAGAAGTAGAACTTGGGGTTTGGAAATCGGGGGAGCAGGGTTCAAGTCCTGAGACCGCCACTGTGCTGTGTGCACACAGGACAAGTTCCCCAACAACCTTGAACTTCAAACTATCATAGGGAAAATGGGTGGGGTAACAGTCGTCCCTGCCTAACCAGTGTGGGCGAGATCAAATGAGAAATGCCTGCCGAATGCCTGGGTGGCGCCTTGCAGAGACGTGCACGCTCACTGAGAAGGGAGGCTGTATAAAGAGTTGTAGAGTGACCGCCTACGCTGGTGTGTCAGGCTGTGCACTCAACTCTGAGTAAACAACCACTGGCTGAGCTCGTCCCATGATTTTCCATTGAAATCATGTGTCCCTCTGTAGAAATTGGTTAATGCTAAATAAATATGAGATGTGGCTCTGGACAACTCAACTCGGGAGAAAGGTATCAAACCAATAACCAGGAGAGGCACCTGGAGCTCTGAGTCTTACTAACAGTCAGTGCTTGGGCAGCTCTGACTGCCTCTCATCGTCGCTCTAACTGGCGCCGGCCCCTAGTCACCAGTGTGTCTGAGTGTCTCTGCTGACGTTTGTTGACATTTGGTTGGATGCGATATTTTAGGTCATGCCTACCTATGTCCCTTAAATCCTATTGGACTACTTGCTCCCCGTCATCTTTTCTGTTTAAGAATTTGCACAAGCTCCTGGTATCATACAGGTAACAGCCCCCTCTCTGTCCTGGGTGCTGCACGGTTTTCCCCAAATCGATCATTAGCCTGTTGACTTGGTTGACGATTTCTTTTAAGGCAGAGGTTCCCAACTGTGTGACCTACACCTCAGTGTCCTCCTCTGTGAAGCAGAGATGATAATGACAACTGCTGCATAGCGTTGTTGAGAAAATTAAGGTACATCCGGAGAGTACTTAAACCAGCGTCCCCACATCGTAAGAGCTAGTGTGTCTCCCTAAAGGAGGGGCGATTGGCCATCTGGACATCTCTTTTCCCACAAAACCCCTAAATTTTCAGTCACTAAAACAGCAATAGCAAAACCTCTTCTGTTTGTATTGCACATGAAATTTTCTACGTGTTCTGCAGAGAATTTTTTATTTTATATCTTACAGAGCTTTATTTCCAGATACTAGACAGGTGTACTAGCGCTGGTTGGGACATAATCTTGTTTTCTTACTGAGATGAAATGCCATTCTTGTCATTTAATAAATTCGTATGTTATGGGATCTCCTGACAGATTCTGTTTTCTGTACCTCTGCTCCTAAGCCAATACCATCTTGATTTTATTATAGTGGCTTTATAGTTGTTTCGTGATGTGTATTCTGTTAAGTTATGCCTCCTTTTACCTATTGTTTAATTTGCACTTTTCCTAGTTATTTTTGAAAGCTTGTAATTTCATATAAATTGTAAATAATTTGCCAAGTTTTCTCACAAAATCTAATTTGAATTCCAATTGAAATGACATAATATATGTATATTTATTTTGAAATGGCTATTGGATTTCATTGAATTCATTTTCACCATTTATTGATATGATGATGTAATTTGTATTCTTTAATTTTTTGATATAATGGATTATGTAGATTTTCTGATACGGAAATACCCTTTCATTCCTGGAATAAACCCTACTTGGTCATAGTGCATTGTTTTTTTTTGATACGTTACTAGAATACATTGGTTTATATTTCAGTTAAAATTTTGCAATATAAGTGAGGCTGGCTTCTGTTTTTTCTTTTCTCCTATATCATGTTTTGTTATTAAAATATACTGGATTTATAAAATTAACTGTATACTTTACCACATTTTTCAGCTGCCCGAAATAATTAAAATAATATTGGAATTATTTGATTTTAAAACGTAAAGGAAGTTCTGCTATGAGCTCATTTTATCCTAACATCATTGGTTTCTCCTTGGTAATTGGTCTATTTTTACTTATTTCAGTTCTTGGGTCAGCTCACAAAAACACCCATTCTTGAGGTTTTCAAACGTGTTACCACCGAGTGATTCCAGCGTGAACTTAGAATTGTATCATTTTCTCATAAATGTCTATAGTCATTCTTCTTTTCTTTTCCAAATACTGTCTCCTTTTGTTCTGTGTCTTTTTTCTTTACTTGTATGTGAAAGAGATTTATATGTTTTATTGAATTTTTCAAGGTAACAGCTTTCTACTAATTTTTGTTGTTTACACACATTCCATTTGTTTTAGCTTTGATCTCAATTGTGTCCCCCTTTATATAGTGTGTTTGTTTTGATGTCCTTTGAATATAAACTTCATTGAGTTTTCCTCTTTTCTCTTTAATAATGAAGACGTTCACGGCTATAAACTTTCTGTTTAAAGATGTCGCTGTACCTCACAGGTTTTGAAGTGGTGTCCTTTCATTACTTTCCAGAAAGATTTTTAAAAAGATTTTATTTATTTATTTTCAGACAAAGAGAGGGGGAAAGAAAGGGAAACACCAATGTGTGCTTGCCTCTTGTGCACCCCCTACTTGGGGCCTTGCCCACAACCCAGGTATGTGCCCTGACTGGGAATCGAACTAGTGACCCTTTGGTTCACAGGGTGGTGCTCAATCTACTGATCCACACCAGCCAGGGTGGAAAGTTTTGATTTACATTTTCATTTTCTTTTTGATATAAAACTTATCCACATGTATTTCTTTATTTCCAAGTAACCAACTACGTGAATCATCTTTTTATTACATATATCTATTTTCTTTTTATTATGATAAACCTATATACCTTGGAAAACCTCTACTTTTAAAATATTGTTAATGTTGCCATGTAGTTGATCAAATTTAAAGTCTCTTGGATATAACATAAATAATACCTACTTTCTGTCAGTAATAGGAGGTTCTAAATGTATCTAGCAAATCAACTTTATTTATTATGTGATTTAATTCCTCTAGCCTTTCACTTACCTTCTTTAAAAAATCTGTATTAGTCGTGTCTACATTGAAAAGAAATATATTGAAGCCTCTCATTATAATTGCACATTTTTTAAGTTCTTGCATTTCTAATAGGTTCTGGCCTGATATTTTCCTGCTAAATTGCTTGTGGCTTTCAAATGGTTAGGTCTTTATATCTTTTATTATAACCGAATGCTTCCTCTTATCCTGTTTAGCTCCATTAACCTTGGAAACCACCTTGTCTGGCACTAATGCTTCAACTTCTGCCTTCTTTCTGTTTGTGCCTAGAAACTCTTTGTCAGCTCCTTTATTTTCAATCTCTAACACTTTGGTTTAAATATGTTTCATGTAAACAGCTTATAGCTATTTTTTAAATATAAAAATGTGACTAGAAATGTTTCTATAATTTTGTTTCTTGTTCACTTTTTACAATAGTATCCTCTCTGATACTTCCTTAGGTCACAAATACAATTAAAAACTTTATTAAAATGTATAAAAATAGTAACGGTGTCTATTTAAACAACGCCAAATTTCCACAGCTTTAGGGAAATATTAAAAGTATTTCATGCATAAGCCCTGTTTTTAAAATCAAATACATCCCAATTTTAAATACTACCTCAAGCAAGCTTAAATATTTAATTCCAAAAAAATCTTAAAGTCTATAGATTAAAACACTCATTTAAAAATAATTAAGGTGTTTACATCATTTGGAATAACAATGATGTTTTTGCTAAGAATTTTTAGATTTGCTTCTAAAAACATTAGCAGTAGTAAAATATCGCATAATTTGGATCCATTGAATAATCTCTCACTTAATAGATTATTGTTTTATTGCACCAAATGGTGAATTGAAAGTATGATTGGAGATCCCTAAGAAAGTAGATTACTCTCCAGGGGATATTACAGGCTCGGAACATGAACAGGGACTTAGTGCTTTCTCAAGCTCCCTCCACGAAGGCAGCAGCTTGAAGGAGGTGAACTTGAAATGTCCGAAGTGTTTAGCACTTCCCACAAAAATGTTTTTCAGCTTCTTGCTCTGTGTACATTTCTGGTGTCATATTTTTCACTTTCATTTATTTCGAACGAGACTACTTGATGTTCACATTTAGTCAGTAAGAATCCTCTCAACATATAATTTCAGAGATTAATGATAAAATAAGGCACCGACCATCTGCACGTCAGCTTTCTTGGCAGATCCAGCCTCTAGACCAGCTCCCAGGTATTGACACAAACCGAGTTGCTGGGGGCACAGCATGGCAATGACACTGTCACACAATGTGGTGACACATTAGCTGTTCTGTGAAACTGCCTAACAGACGCAAGATGAGAGAAAAAGTTCAGAACCGCGAGCTGACTGTTACTTCCACTTTGTCTGAGGATGATTTAAGTTATGGAAGGAGCGCGGTTATGTTTACAGCGGAATTCAGTCGCTCAGTAAATATTTATTGAACAACTACTACGTGCGAGACAGCGTTCCATGTGCTCGGAAATCAAAACTGAAAGCTCACTGCTTCCGTTCTCATCAGGGCTCACTGTCTAGTGGCCGACTACCAACATGACTTGTTTTTTTCCTCTCTTGAATGAAGAATTGGATGATCAACTTATTCCACTTTTAAAAGTGACCTTCAAACTAACCGAGCCCAAAACTGCAAGAACAGGGACTGACAATTCTACAGGTGATTGTCTGGGGTCTAGTTCTCGATTCTCCCACCTGTGCATTCTTGCGACAGGAAAAGCGGCTGCTAGGGAACCCCGCATGGCACCCTGAAGGGGAGTAGCCTGGGTTTTACAGAGAATGGAAGTGACAGAGTGAGACACAAAGGGATTTGTCTAATTGTCACTGGGCCCTACCCTGGATTTGCTGTATTGCCCAAATGAATTCATGACATGACCAGGAAGCCTTCAAGTGAAACCCTTGCCTGGGCTTTCGGGGATGCTCACTACGCACAGTTACACGACCACATGTCTATCTATCCCTGTGTTCACTGCAACATGAAGAAGAATCTGCACTAACTTCTCCCCCCAGCCCTGGTCAGGCAAAGGTTCGTGGCCAGACGTGTGGGCTCAGAATCCAGAGAGGGACCAGTGACCTGAGGCAAAATTCCCATCCCACTGAATGCCCCCGTGACCTGTCAGTTTTCTTTGCTCACCCGCTGCTGCTGCCGCTCTCTCTGTTTCTTCATTCCTTTAAAAAGTTTTCTCTTTATCCTCTCAGCGATGGCTGTTTTTAAAGGTGGTCAGTAGTAATCAGTGATACAGATGTTCTGGGTCTTTTAAAAAAAGGTTCTGTAATGAAAATTGTTGTTTAATTTTATATTGATAATCATAACCTTTCCATATATATCCAAGTTGCTTTTGTGGCCTTTTCTCTCAGTTTCACTGATACCAGGAAGTTTTTGGTGAAATTATGTTACCTTGGAATGTTCTATGTTTACTGTTAACTTTGGCTAACTTATTTCAATGTTGCATTGCATTAGTTCAGCGGTCCATCAGACTGCCTAGGAAGCTCTTAGAGAAGGTATGTCTCACAGATCTGTATTGGAAAGACTGATTTCCACCACCACCCATGCTAATCCAGATCATGCAGTAAAAACCTATAGGTGGATTGTGGGTTACCTCTATTACATTCTAAAGCTTTAGTTTTGCCATTTCTTCACCATTAATTTATAAAGCAGCCTATACAAATTCCATGGGTATAGAATGCATGTTTCTTTTGAGTATTTTTTTAAAATACTACAAATGTAAATTGAAATCTTAGCTCTGAGAAATCCTACACACGAGCCTACAGGCAAGTCATTTTCATGTTCCTAATCCTCAGTTTCGGCACTGGTTAAAAAAGGAATAATTACAATCGCTGAGGAAGAAGCAGTGAGGGTAGATTTTTCATGCTGCGCATCACCACCAAGCAAGTACACGGGGAACTTCTCTGTGCCCCACATTGCCACCACCTCTCTGGGCATCGGGGAGCCCCATGTAACTTGGGAAGACACGTGCGTGCAGGTGGGCCCTGGTCGGCTCAGACTGGAGCAAACACCGTCCTGAAACAGACAGACCCGAGCCACACTGTCTCTGAAGGTCCCTGCCCGAGCAGGACAGCCGACCAGACTCAAGAGCAAAGGCTGGTTTCCAGGCAGATATCCAGGCTTTCCAGCACTTTCTGGAGGCTTCTGGCGGGTAATTCCTGTTTTTCCACTTAGCAACACCACCAGGTTTCCAGAGCCCCTTCCCAGTATGTCAGTTTCTCCAAAGTTAACCTCTTCCTCTTTCCCCCTGTGCTGAGCAAAGGAGGCACAAAAGAAACCTTTGTAGTCCCGTTGAGTAAATGTAAAATAGAATTAATTAGAAAAATATATGCAAGCGGAAAAGCAGCCTCATGCTGGCCATCACTCCATTTCTTATTTTCAAACGGAGAAGCCTGCCTCTGTGAGGTTCACTGGTAATGGACATATTGAGAAAGGGCTCCCCAGCGTGAGACGGTTTGAATGCTACACATACATGTAGGATGAGGTGTCAGAGAACATGTTCCTGCTGGAGGAAGTAGCTTTGTCTGGAAGGTGGAGCCTCTGCCGTCCGCAAAGGGAGTCTGCAGGCGGTTCTGAGACAGGGCTCCTGGCGAGACAGCTCCAAACCGTGAAGCTCCAGAACCGTCAGGAGGATAGCAAGAGCACCCCCCACTGACCTCAGAGCTCAAACCAGACAGAGACCAGCTCAATCCAACAGAGCGACTGATTTCACCTCAGGTAACCCCTGCCCTCATCATATACTCTCGTTGTCATACATTAGCATACTAAACAACGCACCAAACGCTGCTGACATGGTGGGAAAGAGACAGCCCATAGAGGGCCACAAAATGGCCAATCCTCCCTCTCCTGGGAGGATTCTGAGTAGTCCTCCCCCTCATCAAAGGCCATAACCCCCAATTAGATAGAATGTAACACAGGAAGCAAATCCCACGGAAGCGGCCACAGTGACTGTGGAGTAGCCCATCTCTGGCTCACCGCTTCACTAATGAGCTCACTAGCACGTTAATCTCTGTGCTGCCTGGCATGGGAATTCGTTCCTGCCTGAAGCCAAGCGCCCACAGTCGGGGGCGATTCTCAGTTCCCTGACCCCCAGAACACCTGCATCACTTCTCTGAGCTCACTCAGACTTGCGGGGACAGACTCTTACTCACATTCCGAAGGGGAGAGGACACGAGCCTCCAGGCGTGTCCACGCAGTTTCTCCTCACTGTTCGAGTTCATCCACCCGCATATTCCACAGGCTAGGATAGGGTAGGGGAGAAGGAGTCACCAGTATCTTCTTTCTAGTGTTTTATTTTCAGTCTTCCCTACCAACTTCCATCGTGGCCTACCCTTTTGATTCTCAACAGCCTAATTAGATTTTTTTTCAACACACAAAACAATAGTTTCTTTTTAATTGCATTCTTCTCAAGACAGTGCTGGAAGGGGCTAGACATTCTGGAAACAAGAAAAGCATGAAGATAAATATGTCAGGATCTTATCTTGCTCCTTCTATTTCACACAGTTTTTCTTGAGAATTAAATGAGATAAAGTATGGGAGGCATTTATCCTAATGTCTGCTAAGCCCAAAGGAAGGGATTGATTTATTGAGCTTCATTTAGCGAGCTCTTAGTTAGAAGTCAAGTCTGTCAGGAAATGCCCCTTATACAGAAGTTAAAAATGAACACAATGGCCCGTTTCAGGCACATTTCAATACAGCAACGTGGTGACGCCCACTTCTTTCAGTTCAATCACTTTAAGATGACTTGTTGATTTAGGTGCTTCTCTGTTAATTTTCAAATAAAACTAGCTTTCTTATTCAGCCACTAACACTTCTATTTATGGTCATTGAAATGTATGGAATGGGATGCAACATAGAACAATTAATAAACCAGTTAAAACTATCTTAGCAATAAAAAACTTGGATCAGCAAATAAAATCTAATTTAATAATACTTCTAATAACCTATTGCTTTTTAAGGATTATAAATAAAATGCATTTAATATCCTTAAAAAGACCCTAAATATTAGGTGTGTTTAGCTCCATTTCTTGGGGGGAGGGGGGAAGCAAGGGTAAGACAAAACAAATAAATGACCCAAATACTACCTCACTACAAATGAAGGGTCGAGAATCGAGTGGAACTCTGCCCCATTCTCTAATTTAAGCTCTCACTCTTAGACAAAACTGCCCGAATCATTCCCTTCTCATTTCCCCGGAACCAGCCGCTTGGAGAAAATTTCACTGGCTGCATGTACAGTGTACTTATTTTCTGAGAGTTATTGTAAAATGCCTTATCCTTGTAGTTCTTCTAATGGAAAAAAATAAATGGATGAAAATGCCGTGGGAATGAGAAAGGATATTTATCTTAATTACTTCTCAGTTCCTTTGGCTGTAAACAAGCAAGGGCTTTCTCATCCGAAATAAGAATTAAGCACCCAGTTAACATCAACAAACAATAAAATGATGCCTGAACCTTAAGAAAAGTTAATGAAGCCCCATAACTATCTAATCTATTACTCAGTGGCTACAAGGTATGACAAAATTTGAGTCGAGTTTAAGTGAATTTTCTTTGATGACTAGAACAGCAATATTCTTTTCCTTCAACACCGTCAGTCCAGATAGGTTAAATGGCTTAGGATTTTCACACTTAATAAATCTTTCATTCAAAACGTATCTTAGTTTTAGCTTTTACTTTAATAAGTAAGCCACAGAACACCTGTGAGATTGCTAATGATAAATGCTTAGCAAAGGGGTTACTCTAACGGCTTCTCATGGCCTGCAAACACAACCGTCACCTTATGTGCCGAATAGACAGAAATGAACACCATAGAACATGGTTTGGGTGCATCAGCATTTGGGAGGAAGAAACCTTTACTTTCGCCAAAATGGCTCATGTCACACTGGCATGAAATGGTCTACGTTGTCTCTGCGACATTAGATTCCCATCCCGAGTTCCTCAGTTCATGCGTCAAAGATAGTCTTCTGACCCAGTAAAATACGTCTCACAATCGGGGGCAAATCACAGCATTAAAGACCCTGACAAGGAGAACAAGATGTCGATCATCTTCTCAGTGTAAAATAATAGGCTAAACGAAAAGGTATGCTAACCTCAGATCTGTACTAAAGAAGCAAGGCCACCTTCAATACACAGGGCCTGGCACAAATAACGCCCCCTTTTACTACAAAATCTGTTATTGCAAATCATGAGCATGTGATTCTGTAACATAACAACATCACACTCAGGCACACCCCTATGACATTGTACGAGAAATGTTCAAATTAAAACTATAAGTTATTACACCCACGTTTTTACCCTACCCACCACACTCAAGCAGGCCTTGCTTCTGCCGGGCCCTGTATTTCATATATTCATTCACATCTGCCTTCATCCAGCAAACATTATTTAGCCCTTACGTGTCTGGAACAATATACTCAGCTTTGGTGATCGAGCAGGGAACAGAACAGGTAGAGATCTCTGCACTCTTGGGGCCCACATCCCAGTAGAGAGTGGGGTGGGAAGATAAGCACAGAGTGTCAGAGCGTAAAACAAGTTACAGAGAAAATTCACACAGGGGAGAAGGGTTGGGGTCGGGGTGAGAGGAGGTGGGGAAGGCCTGCTTGTATACACAGCCACCTGGACATGGGATCCTAGCAAAGGAAGGCAACCTGGGAGCCCTTGATTCCTGAGCTGATTGACATAAACAACAGTGAACAACACCGTGGACATAGTCGTATTAGTTCTCGGGTTCCCCAGTGGGAGGTTCCAGTGCAGCAGTGAGGTGGGACTGCAGGGCAGGTGGCTTCCCCTCCCGGGAGGTACAGCATCTCGGTACCTCCCGCTCCTGCTGCAGCCGATGTGAAGGCTCCCAGGGGCACAGTCACTTCTAGGTAGACAGAAAGAAGGTAAAAATTCTGCTTAAAGTTATGTAAATCAATTTAATATTTGAGGAGAAAAGGGAGACATTGAGAAATTTAACTACTGGAGAACTGGCAGAATAATGACGTTTCTTAAAACTTTCACTTTGAGGGATGCACACGTTGGATTCAAGTGAGAAATAATTGAAGAAATTAGTGGGCATGCTTTGAAATATTAGGTAAATTCTTTCTGCTGGAATCAGAGTTCACTGGTCATGCAAAGTTTTATTTAAAAAAGTAGAGTAAGCTTGAATATCTGTCAAGACTATTCCCAAAGTCTAAAGAAATCTCAATACAAAGAATAATGAATGTATGTTTAAAAGAGTAAATAAGAATATCTGTCTTGAATTTTCATGCCCTTTTTTTCTTCAAGGAAAAAAGACCACTAAATAAGACCCTTATTTCTCCCCAGCACTACTATTTATTAACACGACATGAAGTTGGATTCATTTCTTACACCCTGCAAGAGGTAATCATGGGGTTTAAAATTTATGCTGATCTGCGGCCACCAATTAGAGAGGTTTTGAAACTTTTAGAAGGATCTGAGTGGCGATATGCAATTTTCTGATTAAAAATATGTAAAAATTTTTCAACACTCCTACTTCACTGTTGACATTACTGAAAAAAAAACCCATTTTGGAACAATTCAAGAAATAGACCAACCAAGTAATAGATTTACTGAGAAGTCTGTAACCAAAGAACAAGAAAACAACAAAACAAACAGGCGAACAAACAAAAATACATGTAGATGCAGGTACTTATACAACAAAATATCACCCCTTTTACTTGCATTGCTTGGGTACCTGATACGCTTGCATAACCCAGCTGACACCATACGTAGCTGTTAGAATATTATCGACTATATTCTCCATGTTTTACTTTACATCCTCATGACTATTTTGTAACTACTAATTTGTGCTTCTTAATCCCTTCGCCTTTTTCACCCATTCCCTCAACCCTACTCCTATCTGGCAATAAAATGTTCTCTGTATTTATGAGTCTGTTTCTGTTCTGCTTGTTCATTTATTATTTTTTGATTCAATTGTTGATAGGTATATATACCTATTGCCATTTTATCATTCATAGTTTTGATATTCTTTTCTTTTTCTTTTTAAAGACCCTTTAACATTTCATGTAATACTGGCTTGGTGGTGATGAACTCTTTTAGCTTCTTCTTGTCTGGAAAGCTCTTTATTTCTCTTTCAATTTTAAATGACAGATTTGCTGGGTATAGTAATCTTGGTCGAAGGCCCTTGTGTTCATCACTTTGAGTATTTCATGCTAATCCCTTCTGGCCTGCAAAGTTTCTGTTGGGAAATCATCTGACAGTCTTATGGGAGCTCCATTCTAGGTAACTAGATGCTTTTCTCTTGCTTTTTAAAAAATTCTCCCATTGTCTTTAGCCGTTGCCATTTTAATGATGTGTCTTGGTGTGGGCCTCTTCGGGTTCATCCTGCCTGGGACTGTCTGCACTTCCTGGACTCTAACTCTTACAGTGGATCTTCCCCTGGTTAGCCCTTCATTATATTTACAGTCAGTGGCATCGTTAGCTGCTTCTAATTGTACATGCCTTATTGAAATGCAAATGACTTGTGCATGGGTCTTGTATCTAGACAGTCTGATAAGGGCACTTAAAATTATGAATATATATAATTATATATAATATATGACTTTCATACAATTCTGACTAAATCCTTATATCATTATTCTATTACTATTTTCCAGGTCTTTCTGTCTGTATCTCCTAATTAATATCTCTCAATTCCTCTATTTTTGGATAACTTTTCATAAATAGACATTCTAAAATTCAGTAACTTTGTGCCTAAGTTTAATCATTGTTTAATCTACTAATTAAACCTGAATTTAATTATGCATTTTTAATTTCTAGAAGTACTGTTTACTTCTAGTGCAAATCTAATTGGACATATTGGTATTCTCTGGCTCTTATATCCTATTTTATCATTCTAATCATACTAAACATATTTATTTTGTGTTTACCAGCAGCATCCCACTCATCCTGTACCCCTAGTTCTGGTGAGACTGGTTCTGACGGCTTTTGAATTGTCACTCCCAGTCATGGTGGCTCATTACCTTGCATATTCAGTGCTTTTTGATTTTGATTACACATTTCTTGAATTATATCTGTGCGATATTTTTTCTTTAGGACTAGGTTTAACATGTTAATTCACCTCTATCTGGTATGCAGGAAAAATATTGATGCGGGGTCTCTGTAGTATCTTTGCTCAAGGATTTCAGACAACACAGCTCATGGATTCTGTCCTCAAAGGAGCATAAGTGTAGGTGAGCAGTGACAAATTTTCAAGACGTGCTTTTCTTTTTACAGCCTTCAATTAAATTCAGTGTCAAATTAGGGAGACGTTATATTAGATATATCTGCATGGTATGTTCCTTGTGTTTTTGGTTGTGTAGGGGATGGGTACAGCTTCCTGTCACTTGTTCCTCACAAAAGTTAGCAATGACCCAACCACACATCAACTTAAAGCTGATCTTTATGGGTATATACAGTTCCTTCAGTCACATTGTTATCTATGAAAGCGTTCAATATTTTCAAGAATGTCCATTTGTCTCACAATGATTATGTTTGACCTTATTTGTATTCTACTTAACTTTGTATTTGACCTTCTTATTTGTGATTTGTACTAAGGTTAATAGGTCAAAATTTTAAAGTCAGAAAGTTTTTAAAAAATTGATAAAGTCAGAAATGACTCTAGGCTCCTGTCTTTGTATATATTCCAGATTAGAAAATTACTTAACTTTCCTACATGTCAGCCTTGTACTCATCCGCTACTTTGTCCTCTCCCATTGGTCTGGGGTACTGTCCTCACCCCCCCTCCACCCAGTCCTTGTTAAAAGTCTACAATAATCTCAAAGCCCATGCGAAACACAGAATTCGAGAAGAACCTCCTCACTCTCTGCTCCCACAGTCGTACCACACTACCAATAATTATTTCTTTTATCTATATATTTTGAGCAGTAATAACAATTATTCATCCTTATTGTAGTTTTAAATCCATAATTAAAGATCTGATTAGAGAAATATTGACCATAGTTACTGTGTCTTAAAATAACATGGAAAATATGTTTCTTCAGATAGGAGAGTTCAGAATTCAAAATATTATATATAAAGTAAACAGAATCTGTAGTTCAAAGAATGACATATGTCTAATGGCACAAAAAGGAAATTGATGGAGAGTGACTCGAGGTAACGGCCGTGTAACTAAAAATCTCAGTGCGCACTTGATGAGCGGTTTTTTTTTTTAACACAATGCAGTTTTGAAATAACAAAAAGAAATGAGACTTGGATGCAATTCTTTTCAACTAAGGCTCTGAGACATACACTACTTTGAAAGTGGAAAAGTTACATTTTAGTAATAGAAAAACATGAATTAGCACATCTGATGGAATTACCCTAGAGATGTTAACACAGGGAAGTAGAAACCAATAAATCACCCTTCAAAGGGATACAAAGCAAAGCCCTCTCACAGATGTGTGTTAGGAAAACAGACCTTGCACCACGCAAGTGAACACCTGAAGGGGAATGGAAACCGGGTACAATTTAATTGATTGTAGCAATGTCACGATGCCAAACACGGCAATGGCTTTTCATGAAAATTTATAAAAGAACTACAAGGTTACAAACAGTTCATGGCTCTAATGTGCCTTCATTACCCTCTTTCTTCACCTTCTTTTTTCTGCTTCTTTTGTGTTTTAAACCGTATTCGTTTAGCATTCAGCCAAAAGAAACATCAGGGCTCTCTTGAACCTGCCACCAATGATTTATTAAGCTCATTTTCTATTCATTTGTTTATAGATCAAACGCAGAAAGAAAAGCTCAACAATATTGAACATATTTCATAAAAAGCACACATACCAAGTATTTAAACTTTGCATTGTGCTAGGTTAGACATTTTGGAAGAAGACAATAATTACGCATAGGCAATTGCTTCGATGTAGCCTCTGAAATCAATACAGCTACTTAGCACGAGGTAGGCATTCATGCATATTTAACATCGGCTCTCCTTCCAGAGTATGACAGTTCAGGTGAATGCGCTTCATTGCAGACATGGGGAAACAGATAAATGAACTTCTTATTGACAGCCTTTTTCTCACTCGCTAGCCTTTATAAATGGGATGTCATTAATCTCCCATTTGCTACAACAGCGGTCTCCAAATTGGTTGACTGTGCACCCCATTAGTAAAAAGTTTTTGTTTTGGCAACTCTACAGTATTATTTATAAGCAATAAAGTATGCTTCTCTATGCAGCTTATAAAATGTACACAAATTTCCAAACGTGGAAACTTTAAATGAATGCCATAAACACTAGCAGGTGCTCCACTGTGTTCCTTCCTCACTTCCTGGAGCCCTTGGCTCACTCCCTGAGGTGTGCATGCGTCATTTCGAAGGCTGTCACTTTGGAACATCTATGTGTCCTTATGACACACAGCAAATAATTAATAGAGTAAGTATCTACAGACTGTAGAAAGCTACAAGTGCTTTTCTGAGAGTTTCTCATAGAATCTGAGGGTTCCCACTAAGTAATCTTCATGTTTAATGACCACTATGAGTCTTTAACATCACTTCCACAACTACCCCACTCACTGAACATGTAAAAGCAAGTGGCTCGCCCATACCCGGTATTCCAGAGTGAAAGGCTGACCTAAGGTCTGGTGTAATTATGGGGTTTTCTATACAGTTTAGCTTATTTTTTACGGTACCATTGTTCAAATACAGTGATTGATTTATCCGTTCCACAAAATGAGCACAGGCTACGTTATCAAGCCGGGCTCCCTGGTTCTGGTGTATTTAACATTTATGGGTGGGAAACGAGGGTCTGCATTTTGACATGTATGTGATTCTACTGTGGGTTTCAGTTGTCACAGTTTGTTCTATATGCGAAAGTATGGATGGCAGCAGTCAGCTCCATCTATTTCGCCTTAGTAATGAGAACAGAAAGTAAGGTTACACACTTGCGTTATTATAGAAGTACATCTGCCCAGAAATAAGTTTAAAAATCCAAGTCCTCAAAATCTAAATTGCTCAAATAAGGGGCTTCAGGGGCTGGTGCGTTGGCACTAACATCTCCCTTCACTTTGTATGCCTAAGAAGTGGCAGAGAGATGAAAGTGTGTGCCATTTAGAATATTCCCTCATTTTAAACCCAGTGTCCTGTTTCACGTTAATAGTGTTGCTTTTTCACGATAAAAGTAGATCCATGATTCAGCACAGATCATATGTCTTCTTACAGAGGCCAGGATGGACTGTTACAAGGTCTACAGGATTACTGAAAAATTCAGTTTAACCAGGCGAAGTGAAGTGTTTTAGCCAATGAGAAATATGGATTTAACACTGCATTCTGACACCTAAGCGGGAAGAGGAGGGAGGAGGAGCATTTCGTGTTGTGTGACCATGTGGAACCGTGCTGACACATATTTGGTTGTGGCTGTGGCATGTTTCTTCCACGCAGGTTTTGGGCACCCACGTGAAATGAGGCATTGCGTGGACACACATGAGTGTGAGGATGAATCTAACCTCTGAGGGCAGCATGAAAATCAAACAAGATGAGATTGTAATATTATGGGGTCTGGTATTCTTTTCAGGCAACACCTAGAATTCTGGAAACTTGGAACATAAAGGTCAGTGGGTGCTTCAATTTAATTGGGTTCTTTTTGTTTCATAGATGAAGAATCTGGGGGCGGATGGGTGAAATGCCTGACTCAAAGTTGCAAAGTGAGATAGGACAAACCCCAGACCAAACCCTGGATTCCTAGTCCTTACTCTAAAATGTACTTTTTATTATCTCAATGATAGCACACTTCCTAGACTATTACAGGTATTGTTTTATAACTAAAAAGTAAATTTTACTTATTTTAACAATGAAAAGCTGCTTTAACTTCACTTTAGGAAACATGGTTAATTTTTACAAAAGAAAGTGCTCTAACTATAAAATAAATAAATTATTTCCTTCTCATTACCCTTTTTAGAGTATGGCTCCAAAATGTTTGAACAGAGTAACTATGTTTATAAAATATATACAAATGAAATAAAATATAAAAATTAAAACAGAAAACATGAATATGCAAATAAAATGAATATATAAATTAAAATATATAAACAAGTGTAAACACATATATATGTGTTACACATACACATATACACAAACATATGCACATGTATATTCATAAAGATTACATTGATTTGAATCATCATATTTGCACAGTTTCAAAAATCAGGTTTTCATTGTTGTATACTCATTGCCTGTGAAATAAGAAGTGATGAATTTCAATCGGTGACGCGTTCAAACACAAACATATGACAAGGCACATGATGTAACTATTTACGAAGGAGACTGGCCCAGAGAGGAAAGGAAGAAAACTGATCAAATAGTTGCCTCTCCTTCTGACCAGCAAGAGTCTCCAAACTTTTCCAATGAAGCAATTCTGGAAGATCTTCTCTCTACCACAAATTATACTTCCTAAAAGTTTATGACTGTAACTGTGGGAGTCTTCTTGCCAAAACTGAAGCAAAATAAGGTATCCTTTGCAGGTTGATGAATCTCCTACACGCACAGCAATTGTGAGGAAGCGAACAAACAGTCCTGTAAAGTTTGTTTCACTGTGACGTTTAGTTTGATGTAATTTTAGTTGAAGGTCTGCTTTGATTCCTTCCTTATATTCCAGTGAGATTCGTGGCTTCCTTGCAGGAAAGTCACATGATTTGTTATTGTCCTGCCTGTGAGCATTAAAGAAAAAAATACACTATTTCAACCAGAAACTATCCCCAGGAAGGAGTCTGGAAAGAAAATATTGCATACGTATATTATATGTCAAGGGGATTGTATCAGAAAAAATAAATAAAATATTTGTAAAGATATCTAGATAGTTCAGAAGGAAAACACCACTACCTTAATCTAAAGACAAAAATGCCAACAGATGAATGAAGGACATAAATTAAGCTTTATAACTTTTTCCTTCTAAAATTAAACCAAGGAACCCTGGCCAGGCTGCTCAGTTGGTTACAGTGTCTTCCCACTAGGCCACGATTTCCGGTTGGGTCCCCGAATGCATGAATAAGTGGAACAACAAATCGATGTTTCTCTCCTTCCTCTGTCTCTCTAAAAATCAATCAATAAATTAAGAAAAATTGTTGATAAAATTAAGTTAAAACCAAGGCCACAGAACAATATTTTGGTAACATTACCATAAAGTTGACGCATCCCCCATGATACCGAGTGTAACAGGGACGTGCTGTGAAGGAGAGTCACAGCCAGGGATGCCGCTGCTCACCTGGCACGGCCACCCATGTTTAATGTCAGAACACGCACATTTGCTGGCCCAGCATGTTTCGGTCTTGTCCCTTTGCCTGGTCCCATACTCAGCATGACAGAGGGTGCCCCACTCAGTCCATCCCCCTTTTCGACACTAATTTATGCTGGGAAGATTTTATGGGGGATTGCCCTGGAATTTCCCTTAAAATGCCTCAGTCCGTAGGTTGTTCTCCATTCAAGAAACACATGAGGTCCGTCCAGAAGTATCCAGACATGTAATATGAAAAATAGAGACATTTATTGAAGAAGATACAAGATACAAGAAGCATTGTACACAGGACAATGATGTCACAGTCCCGTTCAAAGTAGGCACCTTGGGACCTCACACAGTTCTCCCAATTGCCATCAGCTTTTTCCCCATCGTATTTTCCTGAATCTCATCAACAGTCTGAAATCTTTTCCCTTTCAAGGGTGATTTTAGTTTTGGGAAAAGCCAGAAGTGACAAGACACAAAATCTGGGCTGTAGTGGGGCTGAGTCACCTGGGTGATTGGATGTTTTGCCAGAAAACTTTGCCAGAGGTAATGCATGATCAGGCCCATTGTTGTGATGAAGCTGCCAATCACCGGTTGCCCACAGCTTTGGCCTTCTGAATCATTTATATAGTTTCCACACGAGAATGTTCAAGCTTAATTTGATGCAGATTCACTGCTCTATTCACTCATCATTTTGAATGCAACAGCCACACAGTCCACATGCTCACTCAAATGCATCCACCACCCCCACTGACTAGGATAGTGAAGTTGTCGTTGTTCCCCCATGAGCATTCCAATCCACTCTCCTTGGCTGCCAGGGTACATCAATGTTGTGCTAACCATTCTCATTATATTAACAATGGCTGGGCTTTTTTCTGGACACATGTGTCCGTATATGCATCCCTTTCCCTTAAGTGAGTAACAGACCTTTAAGTGCTTTCGTCCACAATTTCCATGGAATGCAGTCACTACTAGGAAAACTGTGTGTTGCAAGATAATTTCAGCATGACATTAGCAGCAAAAACAATACTTTGAATGCAGAAAATCCAGACTTTCAAGAACTGATTAAATGAGTTATATATGTCAATCAGTCATACTGTGGATTGATTTTAATTTGTAAAAAAATTTAATAGGAACTTTGACATTTGACCTTTTAATCAATGGACATGTAACTTCTGGTCATGAATTATTTTGCCCTGGGAAAAGAAAAATTACTGTACATAAAAAATATTACCATGAAAAATATGGGAATTATCACTGCATCACCAATGTTATCAGTTATTTCTGTATTTGGTATTATGTGAGAAATTAAATATTGCTCTTCAAGCAACCCATGTTAAATAGAGAAATTAGAAGCCTTAATTGAGACTTATCTCAGCTTCAGTCCTGGCCCTAATATCAGCACATGGAAGAATTTAGATTTTATGTTCTGCAAAGCTTCACTCTTATACAACTGTAGCAATACCAACTTGGTTTTGGAAGTAGGACTCTTCTCAAGTTATTTTCTTGCATAGAAACAATTCAGAATTCATTTTTGAGATATGATCCTTGTTCTTATTTCTCTGAGGGTCTGCAGTGAATTAAGACTCATTATATTTGAAGTTAGAGGACAATGCTTCTTTCTAAACAAGTTCATAGAAATTGCTCAGGTATTTTCAAAAGATGTTTTCTCTATTGAAATGCATAATTGCTTTGTGAGCTTTCAAATTTATTTTGCTTTGCATACATACTATAATATTTATTTCTTAGAACTCACTTTTAGGCTCTGTGAAACTCAACTTTAGATTAATTCTGAGAATCTAAGCAATTGTCTCTTCTTTTGTATAGTACTCTGATTTAAGATAATTTAAAATTAAAGTTTTGTTACTAGAGTATTTTATAGCAATTCATTCCCAATTTTGAAAAACTGGGATAATTTGGAACAATGTATGCAGAATGATTTAATTAAACACAAACATATTTTGGAAATTCAAGTTCTATAACTATCAATTAAGATAGTTATACAACACCATTCTGCTTAACAAACTGATAAAAATTAAATAAAAAATTAATTCACAATGTTAAATTGACAATAATTCTTATACATTGTTGGAAGTAAAGAAGCTAAAATGCCAACAAAGTGACTATCTTAGAGGTGAAATTATTGGACTTTTATCTTAATCTTTCTGCTTTCCAAACTTTTAAAACATGAATTAGTAAATTTAATTTTATTTTAAGTGTAGTAAAGCTATTATCTAAGGTAATTCCTTGATTACAGAATGTTCTGAGAATGATAATCCTTTAGGCAGGAATAGCCACGTTTCTGGAAATCGCCCCCAGTCAGCACAGCTGCAGTTCACTCTCCTGCGCCCTCTCCCACTCTTTCTGGTCCCGATGCCCTTTCCGCTCCCAGAAGCCTCCTGTTCTGTAAGGAGGATAAATTGGACATGCTGGTAACCAAGTGAGCGTTTTTCAGTATAAATTAGCCCCATTCAAGGTTCTGTCTCATACAGGTATTAGGCCTTGAGTCAATAAAGACTTTCACTCTACTTCTTTAATTTCTCAGTGTGAAATGAAAAAACAGCTCTCCGTCCGAGAGACTTTGGTGATGCGATCTGCTGTAAAAACACGCACGTGATAGCGTCACGACCTCAAGACATCCATGCTCCAGCCAGAAAGTTAGGTACAGCAGTCAGTTACGAAGTGGTGTGGAAAACACCAAAATAGACATCAGTTTAGAAGTTCTGAGCACAACAAAGCAAACTATTTTACTCGGGGAGTCTGTGTGAGAAGCTGGCACTTGGGAAAATGGAGTGAAAAAAGGGATCCAAGGCAGAGGGAGGGACCCAGGCCCAGAGGCTGGGAAGCGTGGACTGCAACCCAGGGAAGAGCGTGGGCTGCAGTGATTGAACTTGATGGGAGAGGTGAGCTGCCAATGAGCTGGAAGGCCATGCTAAGAGGTGAACTTTTGTCCTATAGAGAAAAGCAAAGGTGCATCTTGGAGGTGACTATGGCACTAGACCTCTCGAAATCTTAACATTCATTAGTAAATGAGGCTTTCCCACTGAGTAGAGGTCTTTTAGGACTCCAAAGAGCTCTGTGAAAGACACAGGGGTGGCAGAAGAGAGGTGGTGGAAGTCGAGTCTGGATTGGGGGCTGTACAACACAGGGTGGTGAGACTTGTTCCTATGAGGATGGACAATAAAAGAGAGACTTCTGGTCATAGCTGCAGGGCTCCTGGAGAGGAAGAATGGGGCACCTCTCAGAAAACCCTTACAGGAAATCAGAATCAATTACAATACAGATGTTCTCGTTGGGGAAGGTGGAGCATTGTTTATTCCCGTAGGTCAAAATAGATTAGCAAGCTCCCTTCAGAGGCTGCTCCAAGGACCGTGTCAGCTTGGGAATGAGAACTAGGCTGCCCTGTACCTCCCACGGTGGAGGCATCGAAGCAACAGGGAGTTGTCGGTAGTCAGCCTCGTGGTGGTGACGGGGAAGCACTAGGAGATCTGAAAACTTAAGGGAGGCTGAGAATTCGAATGTCATTGGCAACTGGACTAACACATGCCATATACTTGGTAACTATTGCTCTAAAACACTATATATTTGTGCTATTCATAAAATATGTCAATGCAGAATGATTTACTCCTGAACACTTCCTGACAGCTGTTCCCATCTATGATACATATACAGACTTATCTTTCTACAATCACCTAGCATGTCCGCTTTTACCATGTGCTGTTACTTAAGGAACTCCGTGAATTTATGAAAGGGTAGAGAGACATGTAAATATCCCAAATCACATTTTTTGCTTTGCCAGTTCATTGAATTATGGATAGGTTGTTTGGCAAGTACTCTCTTACATCATAAAAAATATTTTTTAATTGGAAGCTAAAACCTCTCTTTCGATCTTGGCCTACATAGGACCATATAATTCACTATTCAGTTAAACTAACAACTTTGAAATATGTATAATAATTGTGCCAAGGTCCTGCCAGAATCGTTTTGCTCAAAACTTTCAGCCTTTATTTGTGTTTAGTCTCGTACAGAATTTCTGCAGCAGATGGGGTCTGAAAACCCTTATTGATTTCCCAATCTTTTTTAATATGTATGCGCTAACAAAAATTGTTTCTGGCCGAGGGAATTAAAAGCTGAATAAATACGTTATAAGACTGGATGAACCTCCTCACTCCCCTATCTTAGGTACCTTCAGTGTCCCGAACCTCCCTCACACCTTGTCTTTCGTAACTTAAAATATTCAGCTTCACGATTCCAGTAACAGAACACAAAACATTAAACAGTTTCAATTCATTAGCAAATACCACAGGGTGACTGAATTGACCGTATGGCATGCATTGATAAAACCCTCCTCAAGGCAATAAAAAATGAGTAATGACCCCCAGTTTGCAATAAAATGTATTTTCAAATAGTCCCATTTGTTTGTAAAAAATGAAGTACTGAGGGCTGGTCCCTAAAGTCTACACTCCAATTATAATTTTATTGGCTTTCAATTTAAAAAGTAGTTCGATTCTTCCCCTTGACATCCTCGATATGTACCTTTACTTCAGTTAAACCGAGATGTTTTTATAGTGAAAGTTTTTATTTATTTTATTCCTGCTTTCCACTTTTGCTACACACACACACACACACACCAGCACAAACAAGCACTACCACATACTCAAAAACAGATACAAATCATTTCCATTTGAAATAATAACATTTGGATGAGACTTAGGTTTCTTTTCTCCTCCTTACGTCCTGTTGTCTTTCGCAATGTGGAGTGTGAGTTGATGAAACAAAAGCATAGTGTGAAAACTCTAGGAGTTTTGAGTTCAGCTTCTGGTTGTATCGTCAATGACATACAGTTGGATACGTTTTAAAATAAGTCAGAATCTGTGTTCTCCTATGTAAAATGAGAATATATATGACTCCTTCTACTGATACTTATGAAAAATAAATTATCTGAGGTTCCCAACTTTTCCCTTCTGGCCCTCCAAAGACTAAAGCGAGTGAATGCAGAAGGGCCTCTGAGTGGAGAACTAAAAATGAACTCCAGCTTTATTTGAAGTATTATATTTTACATTAATATTGAAAGATACAATATTAATATTTGAAGATTCTCAGACTCCTTTATCTCCTTTGTGATTATCACCTCTCCTGCTCTATAAGGAATAAAAGATCAGAACCTTTGAAGAGTATTTTACTTGAAAGGCAATCAGAACAGTAGAAGTATTATACCATTCACTGGCCAGGACAGCTTCACAGTGAAGAATAAAAAAATGGCAGGTGGCATATTATGCATAACTCTGCGTGAAATGAAGGGGAGAGTTGAGAAAGGATAGACTGGGGGGACCTTCAGCCAAGGTCAAGAAAGCTCTTTGAGTTTGCAGCTCCCTGGAGCACGAAGGTGCTAAAGAATGGGAAAGGAGCCTAGGCGTTCCGAGTAGTAACGTACTCGTGTTGTGATGTTGTATTAGGTGTTGTGACATTTGAAACACGTGAAGACACCAGGAGAGTTAGCCATGTCCAAGCCAAAGAGAGAGGCCTCGGAAGCAATCAACCCTGCAGACCCCCTGATGTCAGACGTCTGGCCTGCAGATTTGTGATCAAGTAAATTCCAGTTGTCTAAGCCCCCGCTCTCCAGTACTTCTTTATGACAGCCTAGCAAACACTACCACAGGACCTCAACTCTGCTAAGTGGCAGCACAATTATTCCCTGACCCATATCACAGAGCCCTGTACCAAACTACCAGCGAGAGACCTAGATGATTGAGTAGATCCATTAGTAAATTTGTAGTAGATTAGTAGGCTAATAGGTGCATTAGTAAATCAGTAGACTCTGGGGCTTTTTAAATATGCCATTTATTTGAGAGACAAGGTTTGAAAGCACATGGTTCTAAAAGTAAAACAAGTGAACGCTCCAAAAATGTTGGGGCGACCTCCGCAAGCACAGCTGCGTGCTGTGCGCCTTCCCCTTCGCAGCAAGACCTCGCACTTGGCTGCAGGGGGAGCATGGCCTGGTCTTTACGACCTGAGAGTGAAGTGTTGCTATTTCTCATTTCTGGGGCAGCTGGTCCTTTTCCCTTTAAGAGGAAACAGTAAACATTTGAATCAGTTTTTGACAGCCCTCCTAACATCAAACTAGATTTTATTTTCCCAGGTTACTATTCCTGCTAAGGTTTATAAAATGTGTTGAAGCATTTAAGAGCCTCAGATGTAACATACAAGTTGCTTATGTGTTGAGTGTACCCAGGAAGACAAGCGATACAGCATTCCACAACTTTTATAGGAAGATTATTTAACGAAGTAACCTTGGGTGTGGGATTGTCTCTCTCTCTCTCTCTCACACACACACACACACAGATGTCTCAGAGTATCACAAGATCAAGTTCAAAAATCAATTTATTTAAAATGTATTTAGTAAAAATCTGTTTTTATGAGCTTTGAGCTTTGCAGTTTATTTTACCATTGAGGATATACCTGCAATCTTAGGAAATTTTGGTTATCATTTAACGGTGCTATTTTAAATAAAACTGCATACAAATACAGAACTCTACCTGATTTCTTCCCAGTGGTTTTTCAGTGAATCTTTCTGTGCTTCCCTGTTATGAATATCAAACTAGTTTTCAAATATTGATAGAAATAGCATAGGAAGTGAGTTCCATAAATAAATCTTAAGATATTTTAGGTATTAGAAAACAAACTATATTCCAACTTCATAATACTTTATTGTTTTACTGAACGATTTTATTTTTCCTTTCATCAATCTCATTTTTCTAAAGTTACATTTCTCCTCAGGAAGTTTACTGCCTTCAAACATCCCTTTACACTAAAACCACGTTTCCTGCTGTGTTCTAGTTTCTTCCGAATATTAGTTCCCCAACTCTATCGTAGGGGGGTTTAAAAGAATACACACTCTTGTTTACATGAAGTTGATGACATTTTATACTGTTACAGTACATTTGAAGCTTAGAGTTCATAACTGGCATTCCGAGGCGGATGTAGGAATTTGAACCCTGACAGTCGGGTGTTTGTTGGAATGTCTCCGAGCCACAGGACCAGCTAGTCAAACCCCGCAAGCACTCAAGGTTTCGAACGCAGTGCGGGAAACGTCTGGCTTCAGAATGAACTGCCCTGTCCAGGCTGTTAGATACAACAACGTCCCCTCACGTTCTCTCGTTGTGGCACCTGCAGACATTCGTGAGCCATTATTAGCTTTAGAAAATTAGAAAATTTAGAATTTTCTAAATTTTCTAAATTTAGAATTTAGAAAATCCATCAGAGAGAGATAGTGCTAAACATCTATCTATACGGGCTCTTTTGTGCCCTTACTGAACCATTTCTGTTAAATCGCTTAACCTCTCTGGGCATTTTACCTTACTTCCGTAAGAAAATCCCTTAAATAGGTTAAATAAACGTGGGTTAATATGTTTTAAGATTGCTGAATAAAATGTACAAATTAATCCTATACAGAGTTTATATATATAAATTCAATATAATTTAATCATGGTCTGTGTCAGCTCAAAAAAAAATTCCTCTGAGGGGGAAAGAAATCTATTATGGCTTTTACCTTCAGTTTCTCAACAGGTGAAATTTTTACACTGAAGATTTATTTATGTAAGTGCCTTTTTCAGTTGCCTATCGCCATCATACAAGCCAAACACATCACTAATTTTAAAGTTGTTTTAAATTTGATATAAAAATTAATTCTGGGGAATGCATACACTAATGTAGACATTACTGTATCTGTTGATAAATAATTACTATCTAATCTGACAGCTCAAGAAAGAAGTGGGAGAAAAAGCAAAGCCATTATAGAAACGCAAGTTAAATTGAAAGGAGTAGGGCTGAAAACAAACCCTGCTAAAAGCTGAAGTAAACTAAATAATTGATAGAAATGAAACAAAAAGGAAGAAAAGTTAAAAGTCACATACATAAAACTTGAATTATTTGAAGACTATTTATGATAGATCAAAGATACCAAGTAAAGACAATTCCACATACTATTATGAAATAATCATATTTGTGATAAATATTTACAGTTATAACTAAAGAAAATATCCCTGCAATGAAAGAAAACATAAATCTACAGCTTGCAGAGAATGTTGTATTGGTCGGGAAAATCCATCAGAGAGAGAGGCTGTTACCAGGTGGGGAAAAGAACAGAAACAGCAGAGGAAGCGTAGTGGTGGGAGGTGCTGGGGTTTCAGTTTGGTAATCGAAGAGTTTTGCTTTCCTTTTTTGCTTGATCACAAGAGACATTGCAGAAAAGAAAGCAAGATGACCTGGGTAAATTCCCTTGCAAACATGTAGCTAGTATTATCTCATGGAACACAGAGAGTGGGCCAGTCCTTACCTGTGGAATACATTTAGCAGAGTGTACCTGGATGTACTAAGATGGCTCATGGGAAACAATCCTGAAATGTATGGATTTATGGGAGGTGAATTCTTGAAATAATGTTACTTGTGGTTTGTAACATGTAGTTAATAAAATGGGGATGCTCTATGACCAAATTAGTTCCCTTTTACGTATGTGACGTCCTTCACGAATAACTAAGTCAGTCATGCATTAAATCTGGGTGGTCCAGGATGCCTGTCCCTCTCTGTTCACAGACTTGTACACTTGAAGTGATCCACCTTGTCTGATGCTGGGCGAAATCTCTGACCCGTGTGAATCTGATTCGACAGTCCAGCCTTCGTATTAACTCCAGTCATAACTGTGGGCAGAATGTTCTTTCAGTCTCGGGACTCACCATGGCTAAGCATTTTTGACAAAGAAAAGTAAAGGATAAAAGAAACCAGCATTTGATGCCCCGATGGCTGTTTACCTATTCTTTATACAAAAGTAGCCAAATCTTTAGTTTAGATGAGTAAAATCTTAAAGAGGCAGGATATGGGGACAAGTCTTTCCGATGGGATTTTGAGAAAATTGACCTGGAAACGGGGCACGAGCTCACTGAATATGCAGTGTACAGGACAGAAGGAGAATTAGTGAAGAATTCTCTTACCTGTCTTTTGCTAGCAGCTTTGATAAAACCTACATCCCAAACGTAAGAAGCTGAAGTCATGGAGAAAATAGTGTAAATACAGTTTTTCCCATCTCTGGAAAGTCTTCATGCTTCGGCAGCTAGCTGGCTAGATGTTGCTTTCACTCACAAAGAACCCAAGGCCACTGATTAACTAAACAAACAAAAACACAGAATTATACAGGTTGTGGGAGCCCCAGCCAAACCAAATACACACAGAATTCCAAGAGTATAACAATAAATGTGAAGGTACTTTATAAAAGGACACCAGTAGAAATCTGATTCATCATGATTGGCCCAAGTTCTTAGAATTCATGATTTGAAGAGACCCTAACACATTTTAGAGGCTCGTAAAAGGTAACAAACTTTGGTGAGTACAGCCTCTGGTGGGGTGACAGCTGACTTGCTCAAATGGGTGACATCGGAGGGGGGAGGGGGTTGGCCGCTGACCCCAAGAGGGTGTCTTCCCGAAATACACGCCCCCAGCACGCCCTAGCAGGAGAGCCCTCCTCTGTGGAATGCTGAAAGCACACTGTGTCTGAGTCTTAGCTTTCAGTAAATGTCACACAAGCTATGCAATTATAAAAGGAAGATGTTTAAGGATGGAAAGAGTGCCCTTTTCTGTAATTGATGTCCAACATGCATTATGTAAAGACCTCGTGAGTGAAAACCAGACTGGAACAATTCCAATGACCAGACATGGACTCGGGGAAGTGGGTTATGATTCCAGCACCTCCATGCTTTCCCTATGCCTCATACCACCTGGGTCTGTGAAATATTAGCACATGCTGGTATTTTCTGAGAGATGTTTTCCTATGAGTCTGCTCTGACCCTCTGATCATCCGTGTTGCAGAATGAGCCAACCAGACCTGAGCTGCCCTGTTCACACACCATACATTCCACTACGATGAGAGAGACCATGCCCGGGGCCAGTGGGATCATGCCCTAGGGTAAGGACTACTGAGACCCATTCTTCAAAACAGCCTGCAAAACTCAGTTTAAGAGAGTTATTTTTTTAGTTATAAGAATGTCCGAGAATCTTGGGATTACAAAATCAGGTATTTACAAGAGCCTTTTCAAAGCCCCACATTTTGCATCTTGTTCAGATATTATGACTAAACGACATTTTTTAAAAATGCAGTTCCCTTGTGTGTGTTTTATTTCTACTGATTGAATAAAACAGTATATTGAAATAATCGCACCACTATTATTTTACCTGAAATTTCTGTTAAAGATATTTTACAGCAGCTTGCTTCCTTCTAGATTTGCTCAGCATAAAACATTAGATTTTTAAGCACCTTCAGGCTTTCAACAGCTCTATGTGCCGTAAAAGTACAAAGTGGCACATTTAGCCTAATGCTGTTGATGCACTTAAGCCAAGAAAGCAGTGAATCTTCACTTACTTCACACCATGGCATGTAGCTCCGCATTATAGTGCCACCCTTCTGCAAAGATATGGTTCCTCCAGCCCCTGGCTCCTGGACAAAAGCTCTACGAACACTTTCATCGTCCTAGCAGCTGCTCCCCTGCCCCCATCTGAGACGTGGACCTTTGGAGTTTACACAGCACACGCTGCCACACTTCCCACAACATAACACAGCTCACGAGCTGTGGATGCTCTGAGAACAAGGCAGGACGCAGATGCTTAGAAACAAAGGGATAACTGCTGTGTTGAAGGGGACAATTAATGGTCTCCCACTGCCATGTTCACATTAATAAGCCCACTTGCTTAAACTGTTAATTGAAAAAGTGTCAGTCCACTCTTCTTTTATTATCTGTCCCTGTGTCCTTCCATGTGTTATGGAATGGTCTTGGCTTTAAGTGGTTTTGTCTTGGTTTTAAGGTTTATACAGGTCCCCTAGACATATATTTGCTAAAACCACAAGAAAAGGCAAGGGCAACAGTTACACCAGGTGTGGTGAGCACTTGATAACAAGAGCGACCCACTCGACCCCTCTGGATCCGTACACCCCCGTCCTTGCTGCAGACATTCGCCCCAGTGGAACTCAGCTCCTAGTCACGCCTCAGTTTAGTGAGTCTTGTGTCACAGGCAAGCTCCGTGTGCACCTTTACAAGGAACTTCCAGGTGGTCTTCCACAGATGGTGCCACTGTACCTCCCACCAGCAATGGTGAGGGCTCCAATTTCCCCCCTTCCTCCCCAACACTTGCCATTGTACTTTTTAATCATTGTTACAGCCGTCCATCCGGGTGAGTGTGAAGTGCAATGTCATGGATTTGACTTCCATTTGTCTAGTGACTGTCGATGTCGGGCGTCTTTTCTCGTGCATATTGGTCATTTGTATGTTTTTGGAGAAATGTCTATTCAAACCCTTTGCCCATTACATGCTTGGGTTATTTGTCTTTTTATAAAGTTGTGACTGGTCTTTATATAACCTAGCTGTTAGACCCTGAGAAGATATTTGATTTGCAAATATTTTCTCCCATTCTGTGGATTGTCTTTTCACTTTCTTGATAATGACCTTTAAAAAGCAAAAGTTTTAAATTTTGTTGAAGTCTAATTTACCTATTTTTTTTGGTTGCTCATGATTTTAGTGTCAAATCTAAGAAAGCTATGGCTACTCCAGGGTCATGAAGATTTACCCCTATGTTTTCCTTTACTATATTTATAATTTTAGCTCTTACAGTTAGGTCTTTAATCCATTTGAAACACATTTTTGCATATGATGTGAAGTAACAGTTCAAATTTATTCATATGCATATGGATATCCCAGTGCCACTGGCTGAAAATACTATTCTCTCCCTACTGGACGATATTAGCACCCATATCAACTGACCACAGATGGGTTTACTTCTGGACTCTCAATTATATCCCATGACCTATATATCCATCCATCATCACACTGGTTACAATGGCTTTGCAGTGGGTTTTAAAATTGGCACGTGTGAGTTTTGCAACTTGGTTCTTCATTTTCAAGATTGTCTCTGCTGTCCTGTTTATGGGTCAGGTTTTCTTATTTCTTTGCATGTCTAATAATCTTGTTGGAAACTGGAGATTTTAGCTAATGTAATGTGGCGGCTCAGGAAATCAGATTCTCCCCCATCCTAGCTTGGTTTATGGTGCTATGGTTTATATTACCGCAGTCACTGTTGTTTGTTAAGTGATATTTCTGCACCAACCCTGAAAAGACTGGGTGTTTGTCAAGTGTGGCCGCTAAGGTGTGTACTCACCCTGCTTGGTGGTCAGTTAATAATCAGACAGAGATTCCATTAAATATGCAGAATCGATGAGTCTCTGAGCCTTTGCCGGGGTCTCAGGTGGGTGTTGAGCTATGCTTTCCACACTCAACCCCGTCATTTATAATTCTCTCTTAGCCTCCACTTCCTGCTCATCAAGAACACCAAGATCAGTCAGAAGGAAGAGCTTACATATATATGAATCTTCTCAGATCTTTCCTGAGCATGCGTAGGGACTGATACATAGTCTTCTAGATTCCCAGTAACATTGGAGCTTCCCAAATCTCCTATGAATAACTTGTCCTCAGCTTTTCTTTTTAATTTTTTTGCGGGGAGTTAGTCTGTTGTTTGCCCCACTAGCTCATAAAGGTTCAATGACAAGACATTCAACAAAGGCCCTACTGGAGAAGCTTTGTGGAAACAACGAGGTCAAGTAACGACTCCTTTCTCAGAAAAGGCTTTGAGAAAGTTCTAGCTGCGCTCTTCTGGGACCGGGGAACATGGGCTGTTATTTTTCAAGGCCGTTGCAGAGCTGAGGAGCAGAGCATTAGACTAGGACCAGTTAAGAGACCACAAAGTCTCTGATTTTAGCAAAATTCAGCCAGTTTTCTTGATTAAATGTACCCCAGGTGGCTGCAAGTTTTGTTAGTTTCTAGATTCTCTGAAAGTGTATTCTGACTATTTCTGCCAGGCTTTGCTGTTGTTGTTGCATGAAGAAGTTAATTTTTCTGAGGTCTTTACTTTTCTCTTTCCACTGATGCCACAACCAGTAACTTTTTATTCATTCAAATAATGTCTAGATTGCATCTAGAAGCCAAATATTCACCTCTCAGAGGCTAACCTGAAGGACATCAGAGTCTTTGTCAGTGTAGAGTGTATACGAGTGTCAATGTTTTAGGCACTTTTATCCAGAATAAATTTAAAAATCTAAAGACTTTTATTAGCATTGTCATCTGAAAAGATGAACTATATTCACCCTGAATTTGGATAATATATTCAGAGACTCTTAGCTATGTTCTACATAAGATGTTTATTTAGTAATAAATATTTTATCAAAGGCAGGCTTGGGATTTCTATAAAGAGGTGCAGTAGAGGCACATGATTTCCACAGGGGACTCAGAATCATTTAAGTGTAATTTTGTCTAACATTTTCTCTGTCAAATTATTATGTACGCCAGAGGAATGAAATACTTTACATCCATATGGCCCTCTGAATTTTTTCAAGTTCTGAGTTATTACGTGCTGAGTAAATTGTCTTCTATGTTAAAGCCAACCATACTAAATGTATAAAAATTGTATGCAGAACCAATAGATTTTCATACTTAAAATTGATATATTAAAATACATATTGGGGATCTTGTAGAAAATCCATTTCAACATTTTTCTCTCCTCCTCTAAACTTAGGCATGTGCTCTGAGCTGAATACATAAAGATACCCATACAGTTGGTACTTTCTGAGAGCTTCTCAATGGGAAGACAGGAAAATAATGTCTTTTAAAAATAACTAATTTTTATAGGCATTCACTCAACCCTAGCTGATCCCAGGGGAAAGAGTAAGTAACTTCAAGTCAGGAAAGACAGCCCAGGGATAAGACATTTAAACTAAATTTCACAAAATGAATAGAAATGTGTCATCTAACATGAAGCCAAGTGTATTCCAGAAATACAGAACTGTATACATACGTAAAATGTGAGGTCTGTCTGGAAAAAGTCCAGCCATTGTTAATATAACGAAAACAGTTTGTGCAGCATCTATGTAACCTGGCAGCCAAGGCGAGTGGACTGGAATGCGCATGTGTGAACAATGACGACTTCACTCTACTAGCCAGTGGGGGTGGTAGGTGCTGTTGAGTGAGCATGTGTACTCTGTGGCCTTTGGATTCTAAATGACTGAGTGAGTAGAGCAATAAATCTGCATCACATTTCACATTAAGTTTGAATATTCTTCCCAGAAACTATTCAGATTCAGAAGGCTTTCAGGGGTGATGCGATGAGTGTAGCCCAAATAAAACAGGGGTGCAAACACTTGAAAGATGGTCAAGGATCTGTTGAAAGTGATACACATTCTGGAAATATCACAAGCAGAACACCTGCAAATGTTGAACTCAGCTCTCCTACAGCCCTGATTCTGTGCCCTGTGGCTTCTGGCTTTTCCAAAAAACTAAATCACCTTTGAAAGGGAAGAGATTTCAGACCATTGATGAGATACAGGAAAATACAATGGGGAAGCTAATGGCAATTAGCAGATCTGTGTGAGGTCCCAAGGTGTCTGCTTTGAAGATGGACTGAGGTGCCATTGTCCTGTGTACAATGTTTCTTGTATCTTCTTCAATAAATGGCTCTATTTTCCATAGTACCTGGCTGGATACCTTCTGGAGAGATCTCAAATGTATCTGTAAGTAGCTGTGTCCATTTGTATGCCTGATGAGACAAAGGGTAATTATAATTTTCACCAAGATGATTTGATTTCACATGGAGCAGAAGTTGAAATTAATTCCAGTAGGCAGTGAGAGCCCCCTTTCTCTGTGTGAAGTGGCTCGGGAGAGCCCAGCTGAAGTGCAGCCACTCCCTCCGTGGTGGCTCCCAGTGCCACGCCCCGGCACAGAAGAGCCGCCGTCATGCCAAGGACCCACAGGGAAGGTGCATGGTCTCGGTTCTGCTTGAGTACCAGGTGAAAAACGAAAAAGATGTGACACCTTTTGACTTGTACCTCCAAATATCTTAAACGTTCTGTCTCACCAATTTGAAATATTCAGATACAGACCGTCCCAGAAAGTAAAAGTCATTCCCAAAATATCCAATCGCAGCATTTTTCTCTTAAAGGTAACGCGGCAATATACATTCAGACAACTTCAAAACACTCAGTGTTACCCATCAGCCTGAGTAATTAGCTATTTTCTTTGCTTCTACAACAAATGTGGCATTTTTTGAGGCATTGGTAATAGAGTTTTGAATAAGATAGTGATATTCCTGTGCCTATGGGTATTTAGATTTTATCATTAAACAGATAATCACACAATTATTCAATTATCATAGTCATGAGTATAGCAAAAGAGTGGTAAAAAATAATTTCAGGGCATGTGTGGTCATGTAACTAGAAGGGTAGTTTCATTGAAGAGGAGCAGAGAGAGGAGATATTGCCCTCTCCTCAGTCCTTCAGAACGACATGGCTAAAGCGTGGCGTAAAAACAGTACAACGTCCTCAGTCACCTGGTTAGGAGTCAAGTTCTCCTAACCTATTTTTAATATTTTTCTAGCTCCCAAGCTGATTATGGAGAAATAGACAGAAATATTTTCCTTGGACTCAGTAGGTATTGTAAGTCTTATTAAAATTATCCTTTATAAAAGTGAAAAATGATTTATTATACTCTTGGAAATAAGTAGCAAAAAATTACCATCTGGCATCCTTCCAGTTTGCCAACAAAGTAGTAAAGTTTAAAAAAATGAGTCTCTTGGTTAGTAATTTTAAATAAATCACTGCTCACTGCAGTCCAATTATAAGTGTACTATTTATAAGCAGTGCTTTTTTTTAAAGTGATTAAAATTGACAAAGTAAATAAATGGTAAAACAAAAGGCTATTTCATTTGTTTTTCAAAAAACATACTAAAATATTTATTAGGTCTTTTTGAAATAGGACTAATAATCTTAATGAAACAGGACCCTTTATACACAAACACACACACAAACACAGTGCTAACTCTCGTGAGTTAAAAAAAGAATATTTTATTTGATTTGGTTGAAAATGAGGAGAGTGGCAATTTTGAATGAGACGGCATGCTGTAGGACACACTATAGGTATTTGGATGAAATTGGGAATAGTTTATCAAAGAAGGTGGGAAAAATTAAAAAGTATCTTTAGATAATTAGAAATATAAAACAGCTACCTCTTGGGTAGAGGGACAAGAGTGACAATAATTTATGTGGTAAGAAATGGAAAAATAGTGCTGAATGAGAAAATGCCAGGAGCAATGGAGACTAGCAGAATCACTAACGTACACATAATTGCCGAACCAATAGAATGGAGTTACAAATGCATCTGAAATGCTAGCAGGAAAAAGAGGCTTGTAAGCCCAGAGAATGTTTAACTCTAAAGATTGATTGCTGTCCAGGCAGAACCTGTAAATCCACTACTAATTCTCTCAGTCCCACGGAAACTAGTTCTAAAACAAGAATAGATTGCTGCTAAATATTCTTCTTAAAATTCATAATGAACCTCTAGGCACCTTGACAAAGGGCGGTAATGGCACACAACGCCACCCCGCGCTGATGGATACTCACACCCCGGGAAAATGGCAAAGCGGCCGCTCTGAAAGCTCACATCCGTCAGGATTTAGACAGAGCTCGGCAAGCTACCCCGCCATTTCCAGAGTGACATGGAAAATCCTCAGATTAAAATGCTCTCTGTTTAGCAGCAATTATCTAATGGATTTCACTTCCGTGGATGTATTCCAAGTTTCTTATTTCTAAATGAGAAGAGTGTGGCATGAGGCCTCCCTGGGAGATTGTGTGAAGTGGGGGGCCCTGCTGTTTTGCTGCTTTGAGCAGAGTTCTGAGGAAAGCGTTTCACAGGATGAGACAGGAGAGGGTTGGAGGAGTTTGTGAGTGTTAGCGATTGTCACCTGAGCTGGATTTTCTGTTTCAGCTGTGCTGAATAATGCATGCGTGGGATACAATACAGACCAAAATTCTGATGCAAGGCCCTCACTCTGCACGTAATTTAGTTCAAGCTAAATTAACTACCCCTCTTTTTTTATTCTCAGGCAGCAATCCTACAAATTGAAATATGTTATTAATGTGGTGTGTAAACCGTACATTCAATTCCATAGAGATTTTTTCCTTATTAATATTAGAAGCCTTCTGAGCTGACTACCTAATTTGGTTTTCTATTTTTAAGAGAAATAATAATTAGAAGAATCATAAACCCTTATTACTTCAATCTCTTGGTAAGGGAAAGATGAAGCTTTAAATTGAAGACTCGTCTTAGTTTGGCTTCCCCGGAAAACAGAGCTGGAAGGGAGAGCGGACGGGATGACACTTTATTTGGAAGCGTAAACTCTGGACAACAAGAGTGTGCAACGGGGAACGTGAGGTATGGATAGGTGGAAAGCCACGTGCAGTTGTGAGCTACGATGCATAGCGGGTCACCCAGCAGAGACTCCCACGGGGCCTCACCGTCATCCCTGAGAGGAGAAGAGAAATGCATCATAGCTTCCTGATTCTCCTGTTCTCTTGTTTCCCACGGGTGGAAGTCTGGGCCATTGGGAATAATTCCCTTACCCTTCCATGTTGCATCCCTGGCCCTTTCAGCTGTATTCCAAATGTCAGATACCATGCTCTATAGTGTGTTGTCTCATCCGAATCCAGAAGAAGTGGAAGGGGACAGAACCCCAGGGCATGCAGCTGACCGTTGTGGCTACAAGGGAGGCGGCTAAGGAGAACAACCCAACACTCCTATGGAAATGCCTGGTCAGCCCAAGATGGTGGACAAGTGCGCCATAGGAGTTGGTTAGGCATTTGAAGCAGAAGAAGTAGCTGAGAAGATGCCAAGCATCCCAGAAAGGACCTAAAGTTTGAGTCTGACACAAGGACCAATAAATGACAAATACACAGCGCTCATCGACAGTAATGAGGACAAGTTTGTATTTGGTGAGTGAGAAGGAAGACTGAGAACTCAGCTTGCTGCACTTTCAGGATGTGCTGAATAAATGATAAGAGCAGACAGGCCCAGGGGAAATGGTTTCTGAATCAGCAATACAAACAGAGTGACTGGCTAACTCTTCTTTTGATTTGTAGGGGTGAGTGGTGAGGGTATTCTATTTGTTTTATCACTCAACACAGGGGTTTGATTGAAATGTTTAATGGAAGGAATCATGAGAGAGGACAGAGTAGCTTTCACCTCATGGAAAATGATAGTGATAAGTAATTCAACTATAGCACAACTGTGAAAATAAAAGGGGGTAGTCACCGGAGAAAACCTCTGTTATAAAAATGCTTTCATTTTCATCATTCGACAAAAATGTGTTGAAATATAAACCTGCCAGGTTAAATACCTCACAGAATTCTTTTCAGTTTTGGCACTGTGTTGTGGATTTCACTTCCACATGTAAAGGTAGTTTTGTTTATTCTAGTTGTATATTTTTCCAGAGATAAAGTTAGAAACAGAAAATTGTATAAAGATCTTCACTTGACTGGCTCCTGTTCTAAACCAAAATAAGAAGCACTTTCAATGCGTATATTTATAATGAATTCTATTAGGATATTTTGGAGGCAGAGGAAAGAACTCTCAGAAAATGTGCAATATATCATTAGAAGTTATAGCATACAGTAGAACCTCATTATTCAGAGTCCATGTTTGTGAATTCATCCACTTGAAAAATCTACCCAAAATCAATACCCAGTGCACCTACCTAGGCTTTTTTGGACATACAGACCACTAGAAAATTTGAGGTGCCCAATGTGTCTGTTCCCAGCTGAGGCCAACACTCTGTCCTTCTCACTGTCCATTTAGTGCCACGTTGCTCACTTTTTGCACATTTTGTTAGTGATTTCACTGTTTTAAATGGTCTATTACTGAGCTGCCGCCTCGAGCTACCAAGAACAAAAAGGCTGTGATGTTAAATAAGATTGTGTGTTGATCCGTTTACATGTTGCAACCAGAGGCCCATAGGAACCTAGCTCTGAATTTTCTCTAGCAGCAGTGATTCAGTATTTGATAACTCAGTGTTCCTGATGAGTTTGTAGCACAAAATTCCCATGCATAATGAAAATTGAGTGTACTTGGAAAGGAGAAACAACTGAAAATCATATTAAGATTATCCTATACTCTCTGTAGTAGAAAACTTGATTTGGGATAGGATCTGACACTGGGAGATAGCAGAATAATAATAAGGAGCTAAACCCTCTGTCACCTTATTCTTCCTTTGCTCCCTTCTTTACAAAGAGTTTATAGGATAGTCAACAGAAAATACTTAGGATAACGATGGGACAAAGAAGGTACAATAAAGGACATTCTTCCTAAGTTCAAAACTAATTGAGAAGTTGACACAAGTATCAGAGAGAGCTCAAAATGTGTGCTTTACTACTGACAAAAGCTACATGGAAAGACATGCATTAGATTCTCATTTATAGGTGCATTTCGTACTGAACTCAGTTCTAGCACTAGACTCCAGACTTACAGGCATCCACCCAGGCACCAGCAGTGCTGATACCTCGCAGGGACCCCTTAAACAGGGTCAGAGTCTCTTCTGCAAATTTTAGGCTGAAAGAGAAGAGATGAGGGATGTTCCTCTAAAGTAAAATGAGTGAAGAGTGAAAGTCAAAGGAATGATGAGCTAATTTTGATCCCATCAAACAGATAGTGCACCCCTCCTCCCCCAGGGGAGAATGCTGTGAGGTTCTGGGAGTGTTACTCTCCCTCCACGTGGAATAAGGCAATGAGGAAGAGGAGGGCCCTGCCACACCCTGCGGAGCCGTACACTGCATGGTAAAAGGAAGTCGTTTAGCAGCATTCTGATTGCAGGAGGGTACCACACAGGTCTACTGACCTGTATAGAAAAAGCTGGCAATCACCACAGAAAAAGCGGTCATCTAAAAACTTTAACTGTCTTAAAATGCCAAGTCTCAAATCCATCTGGACAAATAACAGACTGTTACACAGAAATAATGAAAGCAAGAAGACAGTGGAATCTCATGTTCCAGGCACTTAAATAACATCCAACCTTTAATTCTATTTCCATACAAAGAAAAACTAAGAGAATATCTCACCAGAAAATTTGATTTTATTAAATATTAAAGGATGTTTACAGGTCAAGAAACTGAGCCTTGTGGGAAATACAGAACTGTAGTAAGAAATAAATAGAAACAGAAAAATAAATATGAGTTTGATCAAAATTAGTATTGGCTGTTTAAAACAATAACACTTTAATGTCTAGTCTGAGTTTTAAAATTATATGTAAAAATGTTTACTTTTACTCCTAACACATAGGAGTTACTCTTTGAGCAAAGCTCTGTAGTCTGAACTAGATCCCTGAGGTATTTAGCAAGACTCCTATGTTTTGAAGAATCCCTGAGACTTAACCTATATATTACTAACACTGTGAGATTTTACATACGTATATATATATAATTTTATTTTTATCCACATACTTGTTGCTTTTACTTGTTTTCTTACAGCATCCCCTGGCATCTGTAGAAAACAACAAAGACACCAGGGAAAATTGTGAACAGTGTTTTGAGCTCATTTCTATATGGGCTCCTCCTCATTGAGATTTCAACGCCTGGAAACCCTAGTTGCCTTGCCTGCCTGGAAACCCCTGCTCTGCCTACGTGAGAACACTAAGCAACTTGCACTTGGGTGGACTTTTAGTCCCTGCATTAAGAATGGTCATTTTTCTAAGAATAAGAAAGTGAATGTAAGTCCTGGCCAAGTAGCTCAGTTTATTAGAGCATCATCCCGACATGCCAAGGTTGCGGATTCAGTCAGTACCCCTGGTCAGGGTACATATAGGAATCAACCAATAAATGCATCAATAAGTGGAACAATAAGTCTCTCTCTCTCTCATCAAAAATTTTTTTAAAATTTAAGAAGATACTATGTGAATATAAGAATCATTCATGAATTTTTCAGGGGCAGAGAAGAAACCCTTCACATACTGGCTGCCATAGTCACTATTTTCATGCTTTCAAATAGCGTTTTTGTATTTGGGGTCCTGCTGTCCCGGCCACGTTTGTGCAAGACCTAATCTGATACAAACCCTTCCGTCATGTCTGGAAGCAGTGGTCTCATTAGGATATTTTCATGGTCAAATTCATCCTAAACAATAATACAATGAATAACTTCAAATTTGTTTAATAACATTGAATAATAATGTACCTGATGAGAAATCTAAGGAAAGTGAAAGTGATTTTTTTATTTTTATTATTTTTATATGACCTGTCTGATTTCCCAAATATCTAAATTAAATGGATTCCTTTGAGTTGTGGGAGGGGTGTCAAAATAAAAGAGATCTAATTTTTACCACTCAAACATCATATCAATTTCAATAAGCATCACATACTGTTATTGTTCTAGTCCATTTGTTTGAAATATTCAGAGTCAGTAAATGGGCGGTTGCCAGATACTGGGGTAGCATAGAGTGCGGAGTAAGTGCTTCAGAGGCCTGGGGTTTCATTTAGGAGTGATGATAATGTTCTGTACCAGACAGATGTGGCGGTTACGTGACACTGTAAAAGTGCTTAAGGTCACTGAATTGTTCACTTTAAAATAGTCCCATGAACTTCATCTCTAAAACAATTAATGTATGGACATATAGTAAAGCCATTATTACTTTCAAAAATTAAGTAAAAGTAAGTGCTTTTAGGAATAATATCATTTAACATGTGACCCAAATCTGAAAAGCTACAATAATTTTAGAACCATAAAGAAAGTACACAGGGGGAAATTTTAAATGAACTTGGTTTGAAGAAAAGAGACAAAGGCCCCAGGGAGGGAGCATAAGAGTCCCCTGCAGAAGGTGACAAGGGTAACACAGCCTGACCTAGACCCTTGGGTCAGTTCTGTGGGAAACAGGGAAACACCAGTGTTTTCTGTCATTCTGAGCCTCCTTAGCAGCACTTACAACATCATAAAAGGACCTTCATGCTTTCCCTTGATCCTTCTTGTTAATAATAAAAATTTCCAGGGAGGGAGAACATGGCATACTTGGCTTTATCCATATGCTAAATGTCTTAATACAAGGTGCCGGTAAAAAAATATGAAAAGAAACCATGATTGAAAATATTCAATCAACTTCCACTACTTCCCCATTCCGTTTTCTATGTCCAATTAAAACCCAAGAAACATACGATTTAGGATTGCCAAATTACCTGGATTTTATGAATACTAACATGGTTCTTACATGTATCTGCATGTATGATCACACTGTCACACAATCCGAAAGCAGCAATCTTCATTCTAATTGAAGTACCTTCCAAGCACTATACAAATGGACTCCTTTGCTACTGTTGCCCAAGAAAAATTATTAAGTCAAACTAGAAATTGGCACCGATGCAGATATAACAGTCAATCCAAAGACAATATATGAGAAGACTTAGAAGACTTAGGTTAACTCCCTAGAGAATTTAAGCAAGATGAATTACAGGGTTGTGCAGAATGCATTAGAGATGTGTCAGCTTTCAGCAGATGCTTCTAAAATGAAAGGCTTGTTCCAAATGAGGGATCTGTGCAATACAAAAAGGGTGCCAAGTAATACCAGTACATCCTAAAATTGCAGCCACTACTTTAATCTCAAGGGCGGGAAGAGCTGGCTTCCTGGAAGATCAGTGGGTTTATCAAAAACATTGTTTGAAAATTGTGGGGGGAAAGAGAACAGTACAACATATTAATGCTCCCCATATGGCAGGCCATAGGCCATCTGCATTCCTCACACCCCATTTCCAAAGGGCGTTGTTAGAAGAATTGATGGAGAACGCTGTGGCTCATTCATATAGGCAAACTCATGGACCCAAATTTTCAGTAGTTACCATGGTTTCGCTACTTCAACGATGCAGAGCAATTTGGTAATAACCTTCCATACTTAGCATCTATTTAAAACTCGAAATATTTTTCATCACAGAAACCCGGTCTTGTCATGAACTTCAAGGGTAAAAGCTTTAAAATTAAAGGTTTAAAATTAAAGGAAAAGACCACCAGGAATCAAGTCATCTGCTTCAAGCCCTTGTTTACTTCAAATTCTCACTGAAGTCACTAAAGAAATAAAATAAGAGGGAAAGTCTGTATTCCATTCTAAGCTGAGAGGGAGGACCATGCACTTTTCCAACCTTGGAGTATCACACTGTTGACCCTTAAACAACATGAGGGTTGGGGGCACCAACCCCGAATGCAGTTGAGAATCCCTGTATAACTTTTAACTCTTCCAAAACTTAACTACTAATAGCCTGTCATGGACTGGATGTTTTACCCATAACATAAACAGTGGATTAACACATATTTTGTGTGGTATATATATTATATACTGTATTCTTACAACAAAGTAAACCAAAGAAAACAAAATGTTATTTTTAAAAATCATAAGAAAAATACATTTATAGTTCTGTGCTGTATTTACTGGCACCATAAGTTCATGCTGTCTGTTTACAAGATAAACTCTCTGCCAGTACCTACATCAGTGTTGTCTGATACAATATAAAACACTGTAGATGTTACACATATTTCTAACACTAGACCTCAAAAATGAACAGGCAATATGAAAAAGAAATTCACATTTACTTACAGGAAGGGTGCTTCGTGCATTGATAACGATAAAGCAGCCATGTGATTACGGTAGCCACGTGTGACTGATGTGGAGTAAGTTTAGAGGCGTAAGGAAATCTCAAAAAATGTTCCAAAATATTTATTGGAAAAAACCTGCAAATAAGAGGACCTGTTCAAACCCGTGTTGGTCAAGGCCAAAGGCATTAGTTTTCCATTGCTGTGGCACAAATTATCTACCTATTTAGTGGCTCGAAAGGGCACCCATTTGCTATTTTGCAGTTTCTGTGGTCCAAGTCTGGCTTAATGGGATTCTCTGCTCTAAGTCTCACAAGGCTAAAGTTAGGCAGCCAGCCTCTCTTCATTTCCTTCGGAAGCCTTATTTCTGTTCCAAGCTTACTCAGGGTGCCATCTTCCTGTTCTGGGTCCTGGAACTTTTCTGCAGGAAGTTTGCAAAAGCGCTGCCCGCTTCTGCTAGGTCAGCAGGAGAGCATCTCTTTAAAGGGCTGGCCCTGTTAGGCAGCCCCATCCAAGTTCAGCTCATTTTGTTTAACCCGGAGCTAGATGATTGTCACAGGAGCGACATCCCATCATATTTACAGGAATGCCCACTCTAAAGTGGGGGGGTGGAGGAGGGAGTTTGATAGGGTATGCACCGCATTGCGGGGGGAACCCTGGAAGCCTTCTGGGAGTGCTGACACCCACAGGTGTTACTACCGAAGGGTGCAGGGCAGGTAAGACAACATTTAAGAAAGCATAAGTCTTGAATTCCTTGTATCTGAAATAAGTGGAGAGAGTAAGTAGTGGTGCCCATTACAAAACTTAGCTGTGTGAGGGACTATATCTAAGAATATTCTGGGACCAGTACGAAGTGCACCGTTTGCTAGGGCTCAAGGACACAGAGAGAGAGAGGGTTCCCCAGGGAAGTGCACTGTTTTCCGGGACCCTCGGGCTCCAAAGGGAGGGACAGGGCAGATGAGGCTGGGTTACCTTAACACATTCTCCTTTCTTTGCTTAAGGACTGGCCGCAATCACCTCTCCCACGGTAATTCAAAGAACCCCGAGTTTTATGTTTTAAGTTTATGATCAATTTTCTTGCTTTAACTTGTGCAATTACTTTGGCAAAGGGGTGGATGAAAGTGATGTTCTGGCTTCGATCCATGCAGCGCTGGCTTATTGTGGTACGATCGCATGGATGAATGCAGATGATTGCTCATTAGGGATAACTCTGAAATACCTTTACTTAGCGTGTCTATATAAATGTTTCAGAGATTTAAATTTGGAAAGATTCATTTCCATACTAAGCCAATTAAATTTGCCCGGCCCTTCAATAATCCAAGATCCAATTAGCTCTTTTAACTATCTAAATAAATAAATAAATAGAACCTCAGATGTCAATATATAAGTGTATTATTAGGGCTTAAATTGAGAGAGGACTAATATTTATAAGTAAATCTTGTTTAAATCAAAACCCTTCAATCACTTCTTTGAGAGTAAAACAGAACTATTTTTTTCTATCATCTTATAAATCTTCTTTTAGAAAATAACTACAGTATTTGAATTACTAATCACCTCAGTTTTGTTTCCAAATAATTTGTACAAAAAATTAAAATAATAGATGGATAATAGAATAATCTATTGTTTATATCATCACATTACAGAAACAGAAGGACAGTTTGGAATTATTAAAAATAATCTACTTAAAAATCTCATTTGCTATAAGAAAACTTCATATTTGAATAAAGACCAGTTGCTCAAATGAAGGCACAGATTCAAAGTCAGGGCACATACATGGAAACTATCCATCTAAACTGTCTAAACAAAGTAATCTTGAGATACAATGAATTCTTTCTTTCTTTTTTATTGAATTTATGGGGGTGGCACTGGTTCACAAATCTATGCAGGTTTCAAGTGTATAACGCCGCAAAACATCATCTGCACACTGCATCATTATTTAAAAATTATTAAAATGTCTTGTTCTATAAGAATTAGCATCTCCTAGTACTGTTTGGATCTGGTTTTGGGAAATCTGGCCCAGGGAGTATTCAGATCAGTGAAGGGAAATCCAGCTTTTCCCAGGGCTCTCCCAGTTAGGTCTTAGCATTCAGTGGCCCTCAGAAGCATGAAGAAAATGAGAATAAGTCGAGGGGCCCTGGCTGGGCAGCTCAGTTGGTTGGAGCATCGTCCTGTACACGAAAAGGTTGCAGGTTCGATTCCTGGTCAGGGCACATAATTAAGTTGCGAGTTCCATCCCCGGTCAGGGCTTGAGCGGGAGGCAACGGATAGATGCTTCTCTCTCATGTCAATGCCTCTCTCTCTCTCTCTCTCTCTCTCTCTCTCTCTCTCTCTCTCTCTCTCAAATCAATGAGCATATCCTCTAGTGAGGATTTTTAAAAAACAAATAAGTACAGGCATTCAAAATCAGCTCAATTCTAGCCTCTAGATAGTGGCATAAGTGTATGTTTTGGGCCAATAAGCACAATTTTGCCAAAATTCCCCATCCCTCCAGCCCCAGAGTTAACCCTGCTAATGCCATTGGAAGTGGGGCGGGGGAGATTGGTCCTCAAACAGCCCAGGCCCTGCTGAGGGAGTTGGGCAATGAAAGGCCGTCTCACAAAATAAATTCATGTGTAGTGATTTGACTTTGCTTTGTGGCACGACAATTTTGTGAGACAGCGAGAGGGTCCCAGGGCACAGCCCCTTTAGTCCCTAAAGGTTATCTGACACCCTTCGGAGACACCATAGGAAGATCATCAGCACTCATCCCATTGGAAAGATTATTCTTGACTTTATGGGAAGAATCTGTTTCATGTTCATTCCAGTTTTTAAATAAGAACGCATAGTACTTAGACCAAGTCAACTCTTGTGAAGGATTAAATATTTTTGTGTGTGGTTCTTTATCGAACTCGTTTTCAAAAGGCCGTTTGATTTCTAAGGCACAGTTTCTGTCTGGTTGCTTTTACATGCAATGATTTATCCGCTGTCATGCACCCCTCAGATAAATTTTAAAACTGTTCCCTGCAACAGGCAGAGCCTTATTTTTAACAGAAATAATTGAAAAGGCACCAGGGGCTCCTTCAGAGCCCTGTCTGAGCCATTGCAGGAACACCATTTCCTGAACCAAGTCAGTAAGAGAGCAACGTGAGAAATAGGTTGCAAGCAATGTAATTTTTCAGGAGAGCAAGTACATGCCCGTGTTGTTGAGAGAGGACTCTGCAGTCTTCAGAAAAAGGTAGATACAAAAAATGTCCTTCCCAGCCAAGTCCAGTTGTTGACCAGCGCCACTGTAGGGCTGCAATCATCACAGAAAAGCACGAATGCCCTGCTCGTTGGAATTCCTGCTGCATCATACAGGGACAACATCACCTACCCTGCCCGATCTGCTGTTCATCCCCGCTGCCCTGTGGGGCAGTGCCAACTGCCACGGCACCAGACCTAGGTTTCCAAAGAGCACTGCTGTTACTTTAAGGCACATTTTGTGTTTTTTCTGATGCCTGCCTTCAGCTACTCAAGCAGGTGAGCATGTACGATAAATGCAAGGAGGAGAATGAGTTTATTTGAAAGAAAATGTGGTGTTCTGAAAGAAACAAAGCCAGAGAATGACTTTGTTCCTGCATACTTAGTTATTTATGTGAAGGAAAACGTGTGCTTGAGACAATCGGCAATGGGGGCAGGTGTAGCAATATATGGGAATCATAATTCTACAGCTGCAGCTGGAATAGAAATTGTATTTATTGACTCTTGTGCGCTGAAATCTGTAGACCTTGATTTGTTGAAGACCATGCCTTGTGCCGCTTGTTCTGTTGCTCTGGTTCTTCTTCCTTTCCCTCCACCTTCCTTTTCTCCTTTTATTCCAATTTTCCTGTCTATTTCATTGTAAACTCATTACTGTAGGAGAGAAGATTGTAAAATGAAAAGTGGTGGTAAGAGTGAGAATAGAATTTCTTTTACTTCCTCAGGCTGAATTGTGACTTCAGAGTGGCTCGGGGAAAAACAAAAACAAAAACAAAAAAATAGGAATACCTTGTCCTTGTTTTCTAAGAAAATTGCTTTGGAACATTTTCTGAAACCAATTCATTAGTAGGAGAGCTTATTGAGAAAGTTTCTTGCTATCCTGAGTCCATATTCTTTTAAAGATACAAATGAAATGGCTTTTCAGTCTGAATTTCTCCAGATAAAACAGGTAAATTCTAAAATTCCTCTTCTTTTTAATCTGTTTTTGTACAAACAACCTCAGTAAAATGGTTCACTGGGGACATCGGGGTTATAACAGGTCCCCTGGGACTCTGAAAATACCCCCCCATATCTCCCAGTAATCCCCTCTGAAATGATGCTGTTCTATCCTGCTAAGACTGTTGCAAATTGGACAACTGTGCACTTTATTTTAAATGGCATGTTTAATTTAGTTTGCATTGTAATTGGTAAATTTTGATCCTTTATTTCATTCCTTACAATGATTCCATGGATATTTTCTCATTCCTAAATCACTCGTGCATGTTTATATGGAAATGGAAATAAAGCGGATGACAGAAAGTATATTGAAAAGACTCCAAGTGCCTTCGAGGACATGTAAATAGATAGCGGAAGTCGTTTCTGACCATCACAATGATAAATTATCTTCTTATTCAAAGCTGCAGGCCAAGTAAACGAAACTGTGTTTGCTCCATTTCTTCTCACATCTTGGCTTCTTCCTCATAAGTCCTCTGTCATCTTACGAGAAGAAAAATTAAATCATTCCCTAAAATCTAACTGAACCAAGTTCTAAATTGTATTTTGTCATGGGTTTTCCAGGACTTTTATAGAGATCTGAAAGTGTGTTTATACCTACCCATTTTTTCAGTTACATATATTACTTCTTTGTTAGTAATTCTCTTTGTAGCCACAACCACAAAATCCCTTCTTTTTTCTTACCAAGTTGAATGTCTGTCTATGCTATTTTCCTATAAAGCTGTGCTTAACTTCAAGTTCTTAATAACTTGTTATTAGTTAAAAGCAACACTATTAATAAGACTACCAAGATATGAGTGTTTCATGTAGTACATAACAAATATCAATAGACAGTTCACTGACCCCCCTAACATCCACACAGTGTGAGTAAGTACATATTGTTCTATATCGCTGTATGGAAAAGAGAACCGAGGTTTTAAGAAGTAAATGCTATTTTTCTTAAGGTCACTTGGTGATAAGTATCAGAAGAAGAACCCAAATGCAGATGTTTAAACTCAGGGTCTCAGTATGCACCAGCCTCTGAGAGGACCTGGAGCCTTTAGGGTGAAGGAGATGCATCCCGCCCTCCTGGAGCTCACAATCCACTGTCAGAAATGTGTTCAGTGCTCTCTGGGTGGGGACAAGCGGTAGGAGCTTTGAATTCACTGTGACCTAATCTGACAGGATGGACCACTGAAAACTGTCATCCTGAAATGAGTCTTGAGGGCTGCATAGCAGTTTTCCAGGTCAAGTCTACAGGAATGGGATGGGGTCTATCCAAATTGCTGCCCCAGTATTTCCTGTTGCCCAGTAAGAGAGGGCAATAGCTTGTACCAGGGCAACAGCAGTGGGACTGGAGAGGAAAGGATGCATTTGGATAAGATTCAGTGGGAAGGAGTTCACAAGTGATTGGACTTGGGGATGAGACATGCAGGATGCAAGGCTGACAGATTGAATGGAAGACAGTAAACCCCCAACTGAGTGATGAATGCAGGAAAAGCCGGTTGTAGGCACTTCATTGGGTCCAGAATTAGAGATGTTAAACAAGTTCTTGTGAATACAGGCCCTCAGGATAGCAAGTGAGGAATGGGCTGCATGAGTGTGAAAGTCACCTGAATATCTGTGAAAATTAAAAACAGGAGTAAATGTCATCATTCAAGAATTGCACGTCATGCGAGAAGAGTAACGAGTGGAAAAAAGAAAGCTGATGAACACTAAGAGTTAACGATCAGAGCAGCAAGAATTCAGGAAATAAGAGGAACCAATGGCACGACATTGGGAGTGCAGTCCAGAGAAAGGAGTGGTCACCAACCGCACGTGCTGAAATAGGCTCAGGAACCAGAAGTGATGCTAGGATCCGGCCATCACTGGAACTTTCGTTTTTGCTGTTAAAAGCAATCTTCAGAGGTGTATTTCTCCTGAAATCCTCTGGGGAGACACTTCTGCAGTGAGGCGCAGAAAAAGACAACAGAGAGATGAGGGTTCCCAAGCCTCCTCACCGGCCACTTGGGTCTCGGCTCTCAGTTTGAATCCTTGAGCAGATGAGTAATGCCGAGCAATGTCTTAAACCAAGCCAGGGAGGAGATGCAATCTGTGATTCACCTCTGTCTGAAGCGAGGACCACACATCCCGAAACGCCCTGCTCCAAGTACCCTCCTTGACCTTCTGCTTGTGGACCAGGTTCTCCAAGTGGACTTTCCCTCCCATGAGGTGTTGCCATTGCATTAGCGCTTATCTCTGTTCCTGGTGGTGGCTTGTGTAGTGAATGTATACCGGTCCTTTTCATTGCCTAGGCCTACACCCCCTCTTTGCAGTGGGACATTCCCTACCCCTTGAGTCCTGGGAGATGTGGAGCCCATGACTCTGGACGAAGTGGGCAGTTCCAGCTTCTTGATCTTCAAACGTGCAGAGGAGTTGCCTCCTGTCTCTCAGATCCATTTTCTCGCTTTCTCTGCTCAGCTCTGTTTCACAGGAAACTAGGACAGACTTCTGGGGAGGTTGGGTCAATGCAGGCAGTGAAAGATGTTTGGAACCTGGGAGCAATGGAGGACCTAGACACTGTATTTGTCCCTCTGTTCAGGGGGCACCTTGGTTGCATCTCCTCTAGGCCTCTCTCTCCTGGGCCAGTTTGTCCCTCGTGGTCCCAACATTCTGTAGGTGTCCCTCAATTTAATCTCCCTCTCTTCTGGGTTCTGGGAGCACCCTTTCATCCCCTAGCCCCAAGAAGACTGGAGTTTGCTCTTGTTGCTAATCTCTGGATGGTCTCACTGTCCTCTGTTGGCTTCTCCACTCCTCCATCAACTTCTGTTTAGTTTGCAGATCCGTGTGTCTGTCTTCGGGGCTATTTCCATGGAATGTTAGGAGATAGCTTGGCCCTGATCATCAGCCACAGTGTCACCACAGTCCCCAGTCCCTGCAAGTCATGCTACAATGGATTGTTTATGTGCCTGTCTCTCAGATGTGACAGTGAGCTCCTAAACAACAGACACAGTGTCACTTTCTTCCATATTCTAAGACTTAACAGACAACAGGAAAGGTTTCCGGCAAATATTTACCAAACAAACGAATGGGTCCCAGAGAACCGGACTGAGAAAGCAAAATTGTGCTCTGCTTTGTTCCTGCAAACGCAATCACGGCACGCAGAACATTGTGCTCGGAGAGAGCGCACCGTGCATTTAGTTCAGCTATTTCCCAGCCGCTTCCAGGCCTCTTTCCTCCTGTCTGTTGATGATACATCTCTGTGACTGTTGCTAAAATGTCATGTCCAGGAAACTTCCTTGTGAAGCATCCGTTATTATCTCTGCTGTGGCACAGTATCACTCTGCACTTACGCTGATAATGAGAATGATTGCCTCGCACTGTGGTTCCTCGTCTGATTGTCTGAATCCTCTGTCAGACTTGGACTATTTCAGTGACCAGAACCATGGTGCAGGCCCTGCCTCAATCCTTTGCAAGATCTCAGACACATTTTAGGACTGAGGCTCTTCAAAGATTACTTGGAAGGATTCATTGAGGCTAATTTTTAATGCATATGGCCCGCATGCAGACCCGGGCACTTTTTTGAAGGAAAGGTCCATCGGTGTTTGAAAATGTTTGTTTACCTTGATCAAACTATATATTAAATATATTTTTGTTTCATTGTATTTTAATGTTTTGCAATATATTATGACACCATCAAATCTGATTTAGTGTTGTTTCCATGGATACTCTTTCCATAATGAAGTAGAGAAATTTGGAAAAAGGGAAGAGAAGGAAAAACAAAGAGGAAACAATCTGTTCTCTAGAGAATGTTCTACCCCCTCCTCCTTTTACTCCACTGGGCAAGAGGCTTCTCTCCACTCTGAGCCGAGATGTTATCTATTACAGAATGGGAAGGAAAAAAGCAGAACGGCTCTGAAATAATAGTTCTGGCTGCACTCCACTGAGGCATTAAAGTCACTTCAGTTAAATACTGGAGTTACAAATATGTCGCTGATTTTTCTCACCAGAATTTGTTCAGTCCACAATCCTTTATTTATCTGAACTTCTTAGGGACAGATGGGTTTCTCAGTGTTGGAATTTTCTAAATTTTAGTTTGACTAAAATACTACTAAAATAAATTTACTACATATTAAGCAGCACCCTAGCAAAATGTGGGGCACTACACCAAAATCTAACACACTTTAACACTCTCATGCTGTAAGAAATTGTATGGGTGGTCAAATGGGTGGGATAAATAAAGACTATCAATAAACACCATTCTAGTCAAATTTTGAAGCCAAGTAGTTCAATGAAGTCAAGTTTTGCTGTCTCCCCCCAAATAAAACACCAATTTTCAGAGTTATCTGGATCTTGGAATTTCAGACTTGTATTCAGCTTTCACTATGAGAATCCTTATTATGAATTTTGGACTTGAATTCTTTGTCTTAAACTATATCCTCTTTCAACTCATAATGGAGCTTATGGAAAGCTATCACTTCTAGAGGAGCAGTAATGAGTACAGGAAATCTGGAGCAAAGAAACTCAGCATCACCTTAATTCAGTATCCACTACAAACATAATTCAGAGGTTTGGAATTGATGTATGTCCGTGCGCCACAAACATAAACTCAAATGCATGCGCACACACACCAAATTAGCAACAGCAAACAGAGCACATTCATGTCATACAAGCCTGATCAAGCAAGGTGACTTTGGATGCATATACAGGGTGGGGCAAAAGCAGGTTCACAGTTGTTCCTGTGGGAAATAATACAATGATTAATAATGCAAGGATAAACTCTGTGTTTCCTGAACTTGCAACTGTAAACCTGCTTTGCCCCACCCTATACATCTTCGTGGTTGAATGCTGGGGGTTGGGAAATGGGATACAGACAATGAGGTTGTCATGATATCTCCCCTCATGGCCCTTCTGCCTTCCATAAGGAGAGCAAAGAAGCACTCATGGAGCAGTTAAAAAAATAAAGGACCCAAATTTTCTGAACAGAGTGGTATTCAAAACCCCTTTGCTCGGTGTGGGCTCGGTGGTTAAATGGACTTTGGCAGGCTGACGCGTCAGACATTCTAGTTAAAGCCCTTCTCTTCCCTTGCTTTTCGCCAGAGGACCTGCTTGGAAAGACACCTTTTAAAAATCACTGGGACACATTTCATTGAGAAAGTAAGAGATAAGCAATATAAGCATCCTATTAAAAAGTAATTTCAGATGAATAGAAACAAAAAAACTGAGATGAGAAAGAGAAAAAATAAAGAGCGTTCTTTCACACCCATTGTAACTATTTTATATCAAATGCTTGCCTTTTAGTAACAGTTCTTTCAACTGCAGCAGCCTGCTCAAGAGCGTAGGAATCCAAACACGGGAGCTTAGGTCACGTATTAAAATGTTCCATTATTAAGACAAATGTCATCTACCAATTGTTATCAGTTATAATTTATAATACAGACAAAACTTGCTCAGTCAGATATTTAGAAATCAGGTTTAGCAAAGTCATTCTTGGTAGTAATGTTCTGAAAAAACATTTCAAAATCATAAATTTTATATATATATATGTTCCTTCAGTGGTATCATGTACCTGGACTCGAACTAGCAGCCAGTGCGTGGGACATAACCACATTCTCCTTGCTTCTTACAGAGAGTAAAATATATAATGGGATATGCTGGAGACCACGTGTTCCACCTGTAGATACAATTTCATCCCCGGTAGTCACTCTCTTCCTTGGAATATCCTGCCGTATTCTTTCATCCTGGATTATTAAAAGAAGCCCCTCTGGGGAAGCAGCTGTACCTGTCAGATCATTGGAGCCGAGTGGCAGACGGTACACGTGTCCCGAAGCTTCTCCGAGTAACATAGTAACTGTAGCCCACGATTGCCGAGGGTCCCACGTTTCCCCCAGAGAATGTTTCTCTCCTCCTTTCACTCCTTTCCTTGTCTGCGGCCGTCACTCCAGAATTTGTACTCTTTCAATTCCCTAGCTTTCCACTTCTCCTTAATTTCATACCTCTTCTTCTTCCGCCTCCCTGAGAATCCAGCCTCGAGCCAGTATATTAGAAAGGAGAATTGAAATATAATTGTGTTAGAAAATAATGAAAGCAATCAAGATAGCCTCTTTACATGGCAGCGTACTTGATTTGGAAACATTCTAAAATAAGATACAGCTTAATGACTGCAATTATCTTGTTTATACACATCAGTAACATGTATAAAATGTATGAAAGACGTCACTTGAACTATAGTGTTCCCCACAAGCCACTATTACTCAGCCCTTATTAACCAGAATACCTTTACTGTTTTCATTAACGGTTCAGCTCAGTCATGTACTATAATCCAGCTAATAATAATTTCTATTATAAAGGAGCTTCATTAAATACTTTCAGATTTTAAATAAAAATTAGTACAAAAGAGAGAACTAGAAAGAGATTCGAGAAAGGGAAAGAAATGTGGATGGCATTTATAAAGAAAATAGTTATCACTGGTTTTGTTACTGTATTTTATCATTTTGAAACCATAGAAGATGCCACTGCTGGCTGTAGCCCCAGAGGCCTGGGAAACAAAGTATTTTGGAGCTTTTTGAAGTAAGCTGATGAAACATCGAAGCCTCTGGAAATTTCTCAGTGGAAATGATTGCTCTCACTGCCCCTGACCCTTCTCAACAACTCAGATGCATAGCACATAAAAAGCCATTCCCTGTGAGTTTACAAAAACAACTAAATCATGGAACTCCTCATTTTAATTGCAAAATAATTCATCTCTTTTCATAGAGCTTCTACAGACTCCAATGAAATTTCGATGCAAGAATTCAAGAATTCAGGCAGCTCACTAATACAAAACTTAAAAAAAAAAAAGAAGGTAAAATGTATTTTGAGAAGCGTAAAAATATACCAGGCCAAATTAACAGAGAAATTTCTATCTGCTGTGATCAGGTTCAACCACTTAAAAAAATACTTAAAAGTTCATTTTTAAATTTCTATTGTCAAGATTAGTTCCCACAGCTACTACTGACGCACCGTCTGCCCTCCGCTCACACATGGGCACTCTCTCTCGTTCCTGGGCCAATACAGCAATCGGTTAATGCCTTTCTAACGTAATTTACATATCGTTTTATTTTTTTACCTATTTATTACATATCCTATCCTTTTGTATTCCAACACGAACAACTAATTTAGCAACCCTCACCTCTTGTTAGTATTTCTAATTAGGTTCTGACTCATAAAAGATCACAAAGTGTCTGCATTAATTGAACGCATTTGTATTCACCACTATGAGACTCTGTGCACAATAAATTCACAATCATATCTCCTATTTTATATTCCTGAAAGGAAACAGCCGCAGTGGGAGGGACAGAGGGGTCAATGAGGAACAACTGCCCACGTTGGAGCGATGACAGAGAGGAAAGGTAAGTGACAGAATCTCTTTGGATTTAAAATTTTATCTGCAAATTATGTTACTATTAAGAAGACACTTATTTTAAGATACATATTTAAGACTCAGGACAATAGATTCTGAAGTGTTTTATAAAGCAATTTTTTAATTTAGGAGAATAAGAAAAATTTTAATTTTAAGATAACGTGTTTATTCCATGTTGCTATTTTTTTAATTGGGACTAAATTATGCTATTTGGATTCGACCATGGAATGAATTACAATTTAAAATGTCATTTTCAATCAATATATTATTTATTCTTATGATCCTTCTTGCCAGTACACAGCACAGTTTTTTACCACAGTAGGTACTTCAAAATATTTCAAAATTGGAATTTGTTTGGGAGTAAGAGATGTTCCTTTATTATAAATGGTCAGAGATGGAGAGTTTTTATAGATAGTCTGTGTATCTATGTGACTAGAAAATAGAATCATCTGAAAAAATAAATTAAAAAAGAAACCTTCCTGGTGGACTAATTATTGACTGAAAGGCAACGTCTATCTACTCTCTTCTGCGACTCAGGATGAGAATCACAAACTTCACTTCCCCGACTCTCTGACAATAGAAGCCACCGGAAGGAATGTCGCCTGTCTTCCCGTGGTTTAAGAGTGCTCAACAAAACTGTATGTTTCATCCCACTTAAAGAAGAAAACCTCCTTTTATGAACATTCACTAAATGTTTTGTCTGTTTTCGAACTTTATATGAATTCAAAATGCGTTGAGAAAGGTGAAAGAGAAATGTAGCTCAGTGGAAATATTTTTTAAATTGGTCCATGGCAGATTTAGATTAAAATATCAATTATGCTTATTAAATTCTATACATTCTAATTAAAATGCAAACATGTTAGTAAGAATTGATTAACAATTAACAGAAAATAGTTTTCCCAAGGCATACAAGATGGATTAAAATTTGAGGAAAAAAAGGGGGGAAAAAGAGAAACATGTATAAACTAACTAAATGAAAGCTGGTATAGCTATATCAATATCAATGGAAAAGACTTTAAAAATGTACTAATAGGGATTTAAAAAATCAATTTTAGACTTACTGATGTTTTTTTTCTTCCTCTCAAAAGTGATGATCTCTTTTTCAGCAAGTAATTTCCTTGATTAAGCTCAAACTGCAATCTCTGTTTCACTTAAAATAGATAACAACCCAATTCTCAAGATGAAAAAAAAATTTTAACCAGTTAGCCAGATGTCTGCACGTGCTGCTTGTAGACCCAGCACAGACGGGGGCAGCGACCACACACACACAACACTGGAACCTCCCTCTGTGCCCCCTCCTTGCCGGAAGACTCCTCTCTCTGGTAAAATGGGAATTACAGCTTCAGCCTCTTTCAATGGGCTGCGCACATGGGCTACCCCCAGGACAACCCCCAAAGCTGAAACTCACCCACCTTTCCTCAAGTTTCAGCTGCTCCCCCCAATCCTCCTCCTTTTGTGCATTCTCTGGGGCCCTTGGGTAGTAGGTTTTCCTTTTTTGCATTAGTCCAGAGTTCATTCCTATTATGTCTGGGATGATCAGAATATTAGATCTTTATTCACCTTGACAAATGGTAACAAAACACCACACATTCTCTTTTTAGTGCCATCTTTTATTTCAGCAATTTCATTCTAAAATTTGATGACCATCTCTTTCATTTTCAAATCTTTTGTGGCTTCCTTCCTCATTCTTGTTCTTTCGTAATTGGTCTGATAATTTTTTTTTGCCAGTCTCTTAGTTCTTTTTATATTAATGATCTATGGTTTTTAAATCTATATTTTTGTTTCTTCAAGTGATTTAAAAGCAATTATTTTATATTCTGTATTAAGTAACGCCACTATCGAGAGTTCTTAAAAATAAAGGGAAATTGTTTGAACTTGCTTCTCTGTCACATGTCTTCCAATTCTATAAACTCAAGCCCTCTTCAGTTTTCTGCTTGGAATTTTCTGAACCTTGAAATTAGAATAAATTTAAATTAGAATTAACGTGAGGAGGGCCCTATGGTTACAAATTCTTAGAGATTTTGTTTTCCCATCTTGAATCTGTGTAAAATAGACAAGCTGTCATGTCTTCTACCTTTGCTGGAAGGTCAAATTTTCTATCACCCTTTTATTGACATCATAGCTCTTTGAGGGTTCTTGCTTTATGTGTGGGTGTCAATTCTGAGTTATGACTCTAAGAACTCTATATATGGTATGAATTTCACTACAGAGCCTTTAAAATTCAAGTGTAGTTCCCAGTAAAAGCAAGTGTGCCAAAGCATTCACAGATTTTTAGATGTGCATACTCTTTTGGTTACATTTTTCATTTTTTTTAAAAACTCAGCTACTAATGTTACAACCTATTTGGTTTATTTTTTCTGCCCCATAAGTTTTATAATGACAGTGCTTTTCAGAATATCTCGCCCACAATATCGGTAGAAGTTCCGGATTCTCTGCCCACTCCTGCAGCTTCCTATTTCCCGCACTCCCTTTAAATTAGCAGAACAATGTCATGAAGCTGGACAAATGGCCTTGTTCAAGCACTCTCTAGCTCATCAACGATTTATTCATATCCCATTGATTGCCTTTTCTACTTTCCTTAAGTTCCCACTTCCTTTCACTGGATAGTCTTATCTTACTTTTTTCTGAAAAGACCATCCAATATTAACTGTTTATTCTTCCCATTACCCTGACTTAAATTATCTGTGTTTTCACACGTTCTCTTGTTTGCCTTCGGTCCACATGATGAGCTCTGACACTGTGCCTGCCTTTCGCTCTCCCTATCGTCCTCGTAACCAGTGTACTTTGAAGGCTATCTCACCGTGCTCTGCAATAGCCAACCTTTACACTCCCCTTCCTCTACTCTCAAATACTTTCAGAAAGCAAGCTTTCCCTTCATCATTACCCACTTTATTTGAAATCTTATCGACACAGAATCACCAATGATTCACTCCATTTAAGCTCTTTGCCCCTTTTCTCGTCTCCTTAAACATTCTGCAGATGACCTGACCTAAACCACATGTCATTAACTCTTCTCCCTTTTCGAAATCTCCTTACTAACTGCGTTGCTCGCTCGTGTCCTTATCTCACGTGTAGGCGATGCTCAGGGGTCCAGGTTGTGTTGTCAAGCTCCCATCCCCCCACCTCTCCACCCTACATCACTTATGGATCTCATCGTGTGGTTCAAAACAGTCCCTCCATAAAGTCAGTCCCCAAATTCAAGGTCCAAGGTTCCTCCTTTTCTAGCAGTCCTTTAAGCAGAAACTGCCTCAGACATTCTTTATTCCTCCCTCCTTCAACCTGGCCGTGAGCAGTCACTCCACTGGGACAGTGGGCCTCACACAAAGTATTCTTCATTCCTGCCCACATCACCTTACATCACAATCACATCCCCTAATTTGCTTCCTAACTTGTCTGTCTACCTGACTTTCTTCCCTCAATCCATTCTGCATACTGAAGCGGAGTTAACGTTTCAGGAATATAGCTCTGGTCATATCACCCCATCCTGCTCAGGAACTTACTTTCCTGTTCCCAGAGTAGAAAAACTGATTGGCACCAGGGAAAAACTGATTGGCTGTCATCTGAGCCCCATGAGACCCCACAGTTTGTAGTGATTCATGGTAGGCCCTCTGGTTACCAACCAATCGAGACTCAGTATGGAATTAAAACACCTTAGTCAAGACTGACATCAAGGGATGGAAACCCACTCACACCAGTGAAAATAAGGGAGAGTCTACTGAAATGCTAAAGGGTCTTTACATAGGACCAAAGCGGAGTTAAATCACATGAAGCCTGAAGATCAGACTTGGGAAACTAAATATTAAAGATGGAGGCAATCTCGTGTAAATTTCTTTACTGCTCAGTAGCAAATCTACCAGATTTCGCTTCCCGTACCAGGAACCAAATATACTTCTGTGAACTCTCTCAGTTCCTTTGTTCCTTACAAATTTTGAAGGATATGGTCTTATTGGCAGCTGGCCAACCCACAGTAGAACTCCAGGTAGGTGCCATGTGCAGAGAAGGAGTCAGGCAATCAACAATATAAAGCCCAGAACATACACTGTTTCCATCTCTCAACTATTTTTTATAATATAACTTTTACATGTGGTTGTATGTACTTCCCCCAGGACCCCTCCATTTTTCTAACTACCCAGAATTATTCATCCTTCAAGACCTCGCACAAATGCTGTATGCTCCTTGAAGTTCTTCCTGACCTCTCAACTGAAAGGAATCTCTCCATCCTGTGAACTCCTATAGGTCTCCTCTGGACTCCCTGCAGTGTCCTCTTATCTCCCAAATTCAGCTGAAAGCAGAAACTGTAGTGTTTATTCCCCTGTGGTGCTTAGGTCAGTACTAGGAACACAATAACCACTTGATACATGTCTGCTGAATGGCAAGTGGGGTTCTAAAGGATAATTAAAGGTGTGAAGTACTTCTAGACCTTAAACTGAACTCTTTCAGAAAGTATGTCATGTATTGTCACAAGTGTTCTTAAAAGAAAGAAAAAAAATATGGGCATTAGAACATATCTCAACCAACTTATTCTCAGTTTTAAAAATAAAGACTGCTTTAATGTCCAAAATGATATATTTACTTTTAAGAAGGGAAAAAAAGAATAACAAATAGAAAAACATTCAATCATTCAATAAGAATTCGCTAGAGACTTAAGGGCTCTAGTCCTGTGTTACAGCCCCACTTGTAGGAACAATATTCCTTCTTTCTCATCAAGAAAGGGAGTTGGGGAGGTAGAAGTGGGCAAAGGAGAATAAATGGGGACTGGAAGAGCCTTTGGTACCAAAGGTATAGCTAATTATTGATAAATGAAGAAAGCAAAGGGAATCAGACATAGTTGAGCATAATCAACTACGGAGCATAAGCCTGTTGGCTTCCTCAGGAAGCTGCAGCTTCACACACTCCAGGACATCACAGCATCGCGCCACCAAGGATAACACCCCTTCCTTCCCCTCTTTGGTACCAGATTCTCAAGGGGGGACAGGGGGAGGTGAGCACATGTGCAGTAGAATTCAAAAATGGCACAGGAGGAGGTGCTTGACCATAGAGGCCTGTGAGTCTAACCATAGAGGGGGGTGGACCCATATGAAGCCTGGGAAATCTTGGGAAGTTGATGGGTTATTTTGAAAAAGCTCCTGGTCTGCCCAAGCCCGAGATAATACAACCTGGCTTAACAAAGAAGTGTCTTCTCTCTCTCTCTCTCTCTCTCTCTTTCTCTCTCTCTCTCTCTCTCTCCCTCTCCCTCCTTCTCTTCTCAGTGACCTGTGCTCGCCCTGTTCCTTTGCATGTTCTCTTCACAGTAACCATGTGGGTCTAGCAGCTGTGCAGCCAGCAGCCACACTGTCTCCAAACACAGGCTCCAGGTGGGAGTGCGGGTATAACAGCACAGCTGGAGATAATGCTAAGCTGCCCAGCTGGGGGCTGAGACTGCTTAGCAGCTGCTTGTGGGCTCCAAAGGACTAAGCTTCAGTGTGAACCAAAACTCTCAGCATTGGTCTTTGTGCTGGCCTTGCTGAAGACACTGTTGGATGTTTTCCATGGTAGGATGGACTGAGATGGGACACAGGGACAGCCTTCCATTTCCACCCAAATAAATGTTGCCTCACCACAGTCTCTCGTGTGTGGGTCCATGAGATGCTTTTCTCAGGACCCCGTAAAAGAGCCCCACTTCTACCAGCAGCAACTTGACTTTGGGCGGCGAGCATAGAACGATGCAGTATGCAGACAATCGCTTTATTGAGTTGTACACATGAAAACTGTATGATTTTATTAACAAATGTCCCCCCAATAAATTCAATAAAGAAAGAGTGTGACTATTAGTTCACCACTCTATTACCTTCTTCTAAATAGAACAGTTGTCGAACTCCGTCGGATTGCTCATCGCCATACCATCACCTGTAGAGAGAGGCAATGCAAACACGGCACAATTCCTTAGTCTCTGCTAGTTTTTTAAACTCGAACTTGCATACACTTACTATGCAGTCACCTAAGGGGATGGTCTGGATAGGGACTGTCTGGCCCATTATTCAGCAAGGGCTACTTAAGCATCTCTATGCCAAAATGCTACGACTCATTAAATTACTGAAGTGTCAGCTGTTATTGTGCATGGGAACAGGGCAGCACACACCTGTCCACTTCAAGACAGTTGCTAAGTCCCTCTCTAGCACACAGTTGACAAGAAGGCTGGAGTTCAGTGGAGCATTCTGTTAGCTTTTAGGATTAATAGTTTAGCACGACTTGATCTCTGCAAAGTTCATTCTGCTCACTCTGCTATTTTTACTCAATATTTTACCTCCTTATCCAGGTCCCTCTCTGGCTTCCTGGAGAAGTTTGTCTTTCTCACACACTTTAAATAATACTTTTGAACTGTACACAGTGAAATGTATTAGTGGTCTGTATTCAAGGGTTTTGACTGTGAGACCCTTCCTGTATAATTCTTAGAGAAAGAGAAATAAGTAGTCTTTCAGGGGACCGTTCATGGAGCTGCAACAGCCTTGTGCTCCTAGGAATTGTGCTTCTATTGAAATGATACCGTTGTCTCTGCTTGCAAAGCTTGCTGCACTTTTGTATTTCCCTGTCTAGACTAGAGTCTTTAGCAGAATTATTTTCAATATTTGCATTTTTTCTAGACAACATTTCTCCATGGGAGTCTTTTGCATTGGTCCTAGATTTGTCAAATAATATTCCAGTGTAATCCTTATTTGATTTTTTTTCCTTAAGTAAGTTTTTGGATTATAGTCAATGATATCACCAAAGTATGGCTTTAACCCCATAAACCTCCTGAAGGAGCCTCTCCAGAGCTCCCTCTCCCAGAATAAGCATACAATATAAGGAGAAATGGCCGCTTCTAGAAACAGTTTCTTGTGATGCTTCCTTTCCGACTAGATTACTATCTTTGCCCCTCACACACCTGCATATTTTCTGGTACAGCCTTCCATGCACCCCTTCCTTCCTTTGAAGAAGGAAGGGTTTCACCAAGCTCAGGCCTGTCTTTCAGCACTGGTCACTGTCAGGCACATGCACCAGATTCTCAGTGGCTGTGTGACGAGCAGAGCTACTTTGGAGAGGTTCTTGTCTGCCCTTGGGCTGAAAACATTTGCCTACGAGACGGTCTGTGTGCATGTTGTCAGTCTGACCACTGGATGGTACACTGAGATGTAATTATAAGTTGATTCAATTTTACTTAGATGTAACTGAACGTAAAGATGTTTAAACTTTCCCTTTAAAATAACACTGCAATTGATTGTTTCCTCTAGGCATAGCCTGCATAGGTGTTGGCCAGATATAACACCTTTTCCACTACTAATATGTAAAGGTAGTAGTGAATCTTTAAGAGATGTAAAAAAAATTAGGTGATGCTTCAGAATTAACTGTGTTACACCATTGCTAGTGACTCGGTGTTACCAGTCCTTTAACTTTTTAGGTTGGGTCATCCTATCAACTTATGTGAATACCAAGCAGAACCTGGGAGTCCTGAAAAATTCACCTCAAAAATAAGAATTCTGTCGTCATCAACGGACCCACTGGCTGCATGTGTAGTGCCCTGTTTTTCTTGCGGGGGTATTTTTCTGCCATCAGCGCCTTCTGCTTGCTTTTCTTTTGTGAGGAATAATTTAGCCATCCCATTTTCATACTTTCAGACCCTGTTTAAAGATCATCTACTTCAAGAAGGCTTTCTTTATTCTTTCTTTTCAGATTTCATTGTCTCACCTTCACCAAACTGTGATAGCACATACATATATTTTATTAAAGTTATTTTAGATATTTGTTTCATTAAACCAGATACTTATGGGGATTAGTGACTTAGTCTTATTTTCTTTGTATTTCTAAATCCTCAACTAAGTCCTAAACAACAAAATTAACACTCTCACTCTCTCTCTATATATATAGATAGATATAGATATAGATATAGATAGATAGATAGATATCTTGATATGTGTGAATATTTTGGAAGGTTGAGCTAATATTGTATCTGTATTTGAAACATATGCATGTATTAAACGTAATCTTGTCAAATGTCACTTTAGAAGTCCTATGACAACAGGTATCAATTGTCAATCGTGGATTGCTAGTTCAGGAATGATTTCTGATTTTAAAATAAGACAATTGATCCTTGTCATTGCAAGGTCACTACTATACATTTCATTGGGATGTTCTTGGCTTAATTTCTTTTCATTCTTTAATCTTGTCATCACTCCTAGTAATACTTTGAAAAGGTGACCTTAGGAGGCGGTTAACATATATGTTTAGAATAGCAGAATAATTGCTTGCAGATTAGTGTAGTGTTTGAACAAATAAGCGATAGATTAATCCAGGAAGAATGCTTCTCAAACTAGACAACCGGTGGACAATGCTGATCTAAACTATGTCATCTTTTTAAAGAACACGTAATGTACTTATTAAAGCATTAAAGGAATCTAAGCTTTTGGTATAAATTGACATTCGACAGCTAGCCTTCCATATAGCATTGTTTTATCACCCTTTGTCTCCTTATATTTTCCCTTTGTTTTCCTCCTTGATTTCTGTACCATTTCTTCCTGAAAATGCTCATTCATACCTTAGGCTCTCCCCCGTGCTTTATCAATGTATTCTGGTAGAATTCCTGTTGCTATAGTTTCCGCAGTCTGTCTTCCACCCTTTCTCTCTTTCTCATTTCTTCCTGGTCTAGTCCTTCTAATAATCTTCTTCACTTTTACTTCCCAGGATGCTTTTCATTTTTCTGACACCCTCTGCATCACTTGTCACATCTTTTTCTTCCTCCTTCCGTGTCACATTCTTCACGAACACTTGCAGTTCTCTTCCTGTAACTCGCAGTTCATTCGGATTCATCTGAGTCTATTGCTTCTCATACTCCAACTTGCAGTTCAAGTATGATTCTAATTCAGTCTCCCCTTCTTCTTTAAGAGGCCACACCTAATTGTACCATAATTGCCATCAAAAGAGGGCTTTGTACAGGAATCTTCCACCTATTTCACACATTTGAGTGTTTTCTCCATTTCTGATGGAGTGTCAGTTAATGAATTTGAGAATATTAATCTGGACCTTATGATAAATAGCCTATCTCTAGTAACTCCCTATCTCATCTCTATTATTTTCATTTTATTGCTAGAATATAATAAACCTAATTAAGAAGTTAAACGTGGATTTTTTTAATTTTAAATTCACCGATAAAATAACACTAATCAACACTAAACAATTTAAAATATGCTGAGCCTATTTGATTGCAGCTTATCCATTTTTATGAAAGTAAAAATATCACATGTAGTCAGGCACACTCTTTAACGTGAGATCTATTCTTCTCGGTGGGCCATCAAATGGCAGTGGTTATTTTTACAAGAGTTGACTTTAACAGAACATTTGCTCTTTGCCAGGTGCTATCCTAAATGTTTCCAATGTATCAACTGAATAAGTCTTCATTATGACATTATGAGGTATATATTATTTTTATCCTCTTTCATACAAATGTGCAGCACAGATAAAAAAATATGTGCATAAAAACTTTGCCATTAGTTGCAAAGCTATTAAATAATAATATGTAAATATTTCCATAATTTCAGTAAGACAGAATTATGATGCATTTCATCCCAACTCAAGACACTCAATTTTCAAACAGAAAACTCTGAACATGCGGTAACATAAAAGCTTATTGTACGAATCAAAGGAGGAAAAGATGACTCCTTGACTCAATAGCAGGTGGAGGTAGGTGGAAAAAGGAATAAAAAGAAATCATCCTAAAGAAGGAAATAAAAAACTAAAGAGCCAAGTTGATTGCATTTCAGGCTGGTAAGCCTTTTGGAAGGGACGTGGTTATTTTGTACTTAAATTGCACTTAAAAATAGTTATAACACAGGAAAAAGCATTGGAAGCACAAAATCAAGACAAAGCCTGAGAGCACTTCAAAAGAAATGAAATTGGTGCAGGCTCACAACAGAGCGAAGTGTTAAAGAATCATCTCTGTCTGTATACCTCTCACTTGTTTTAAGTACAAAGCAGATGTGCTAACACAGTGATTGGAAGTTGCATATAATGTTCTTTAACCACAGGCCAATGTTTTGAAAAAAAAATCATGTCTTTGCCCGAAACTAAAGTATAATATGTTGTTTAACATGGAGTACTGATTTACTAGGTTGTAGGATGCATATACTGAAGTGAAGGGGTCATTGAACAGTGGCGTATCTTTTTAAGCTGTTAGGACTCTTCAATCATTGAAGAGTTAATGGTCAGTGCCATACGGGGTGTAGAGCTGAGTATCAGAGCCAATCACTCTCAGTTTCCACTGAGGCAAATGATATTGGAAGAGGCTGATGAACCAAACCTGGCTCCTAAAGGAAGTAAGGTGCAGAATCAGAGCTTCCCCCCAGTTCTGGCCCGCATCAAAGCCTGTGTTCTGGATACCTGCAGTATGTATGGGGAAGTTCCTTGTTTATGTTCACTGCCAACGTTCATATGATAAAAAAAAAATGACACGATTTTCTATCAAAAAGTGGGTAAGAAAACAATCAGGTTTGCAAGGATCTGCTGTATATGTACAGGTGAAGTCAGGAGACCTGATGACCACACAAATGCAAAGATGACCTTCCCTAAAATATTTCCATGCCAAACACTCTCCTGCTGATGCTCAGATTCTACCACTTGACAGTCTTCCAACTGGGTTGAAGAATTGTCCCCAGTGCAATGTATTCTGGGGTAAAAACCAAAGGAAGCAAATTTTTATCATGTATAGGAGTCATAACTAGCCAACACCTTTCCACGGTAGTGAGAGGGAGTGGATGCTGACGGATGAGTCACAGAATCCGACTTTCAGTTCCACCTTTGCCGCTTACCAATTGATTGGCATTGCTTATGTCACTTGACCTTTCTGAGCCAAGTTTCTTTATGCAGTGAAGGTGACAATGCCTTTCCAGTTTTGTTGCAGCATTTCTGTAGAAAATTCCGTGCAATAATGCAAGCTGATGTGTTCTTAAAGCTACCTGCCCCATCCACTTGCAAGCTCTTAGATTTTTCTTGGGTGGAAAGGGGATAGATCATATTCCATATGCAAAGCTTCGTTGAAATAGGACGGGCCTCTGGGTACCTGGTGTCAGTGTGGGAAGTGCAGAAATTGAGAGAAAGGTGCTAAAAATCAGAAAGAGGAAAGAACAACTTAATGTTTTACAGTTTTGTTTCCAGATGGCCATGTGATTTAATGTACGAGAAAATAGAAGACTAACTAACTAAATAAAAAACAAGATGCACATTCTCTTTCATATATTGTCTAGAATTCTCTTATTCTACTTACTCTGGAAATGTGAATTCCTTTAAAATAAAAATTATTTTTGCATGTTGTTTACAAATATAAATCAATTCTAAGATAAAGGCTAGGATGGTTCTAGGAGGAAAAGAAGGGAGAGGCAGAGAGGGTGGAAAAGTAGGAGCAAAGAAGGAAGAGAGGGAGGGAGAGAAAGAGATTTAAGTACGAATGCTACGAAATAGGCAATTTCTTGTTGAGTGTCCCTGCTGTGAACTTTGGCTTTAAACTTCTGCCTCACACTATTCCTCCCGCGTCATGGGGTTTTACTTGCCAACACGGGTCTTGAATGCTGAGCCATTTAGAAATCATTCATTCATAGCTTGGAAACCAAATAATGTCAGAACATTTTCAGAGTAGAGATAAATTATGACTGCCATCTTAACCGCAGTCACCTCGGCTGGACTGCGGGATGAATTTAAATTAATCTGTCACTTTAAACCAATAGAAGATAGGACTCAGGCTTTTCTGCAGTAAAAATCAGTTGCAGAAAAATGATTTTGTTTCCTTAGTACACAGCCATAACTTAAGAACTATCTAGCTCCTAATTAATAAGCAGTGACTCATCCTAAAGGGACCCAGAGCACAAGACATAAAGCATGGCTACTTTTTTCTTCTAGATTCATTTCAGCATATAACTAAAGTTAATGATAATTTTCAGGAGATCATGTAACTTATGAACATATCTATCACTGTGTTGTATTTACCATCGCTGATGCTTTTACTTTGATTTGTAATATCAAAAATATCCCTAAACTTGAGAAATAATATTTAAAAATTATGAAATGTTAAAAATGCCTTCATTATAAACTCATGATTCTATTGAGAAATGAGAGAATATTTCATTCATTGGTGCACTTCCCACATGTCATTATTGCACAGCGATTTATTGATTGACCACACATTTAAATGTCTTCAATATTTGTACCTGTGAATTTCCCACTGCTTTTTCTCTCCTAATTTCATGAAAAAGCTTTTTCTTGAAAAAGCTTACACATCTTAACATAAAGTAATCTTTAATCATTCTTGCAATTTTGACTGCATGAGTGGTACTTAGAGAAACAGAGGGCTCTCCCGATACCTAATAAGAAATCAATATGGAAAACTGATAACTCCCCAAGTAGCTTTTGCTCCTTTAAATAGGATGAATAGACATATGATAGAAAAAGAGAGATTTTGTTGTCCAAACATGCCAGTTAGATATTGTATTAGTAGTGAATATATAAAATAGTAATTGATCACAAAGGCCTGGGGTCTATCCCCCCAAAGTGTCTTTACATGACCCCCAAAGCCAGATAATGCCAGAGGATCCTGGGATAGCCGCTGTGTTCAGACTTGGCCGTTCTTGTCCCACCTGCCAGTACACCTGCCAAAGTGAACAGTGACCCCTAGCACACGTGATGTGCCCCTTCTATCTGCACTTCAGACTTCCCTTGCCATTGGCATCATTGTGTCTCCAGGAGCGAGAGACAAAACCCCCAGGGTGGCACAGTGACAAAATCAGAGCCTCTTTGGAAATACATGCGGGTACATTCCCCTAACTTAATATGAAATTCCTTTATTTCACACAGAACTGAAGTCACCATTCATTTCAAAGTAAAAATCTGAGTCTACAAATATAAAACTCATATGTATTCATCTTTCAATCATATACATATAAGTACTGTGTTTGTGATACACAATATATGCATAGTATAAAACTGTTAAGTGACATGGGCTATTCTTCTATGGTTTTTCAATGTTTTTTTCTCCATCTTGATAGAGTTCAAATCAACATACTTGACTGCATAACATGTACAAATACTATCCCGAACTATGATCGACTACTGAGTGACTTTAATATTTCCCACAACAAATAAAACAGAGCTAAAATTAACAGCTTTGCAAATATGTTTATTGGGTGTCAACTTGTTTAATATGGATTTTTCTGCTAGAATCTGGGCAAGAAGTGGGTTATCATTTTCAATATAAAACCTATACAAATTTTATTTAATCTTATAAATGTCCATGTACTAAATGGTACCTGTTATGTATCATTTTCCAGAGAGCATTATGCTAATTTAGCTAGAGGATAGCGATTTTTAAATAGCTTCATTGAGGTATAATTGACAAAGGAGAAATTGCATATATTTAATATGTATCATTTGATGTTTTAAAACATGGACACAATCAGGATAATGAACATATCTACCAACCCCCCTTCAAATGATACCTCTTGCCCCTTTATAACTCATCCCTTCACCCCACCCACCTCTACCCCTGCAGCCCTGTCCCCAGGCAACCAATAAGCTGCTTTCTCTCACTATACATTGTGAGCTCGAGCTCTCTCTTTCTCTCTCTCTTCCCCTTTCGCACGCGTGCACACACGTATCCTGCTGGAAAATCTCTTGGTCTCTTTTAAGGTAAATTAGAACTAATTAAAAAAAAAACTGTTACAGTATCTGATCAACAAACTGATTTCACTAAGGAGGGTTTAAAATTACTTCATGCCCTGACTGGTGTGACTCAGTTGGTTGGTCATCATCCTACAAACCTAAAGGTCACCAGATCGATTCCCAGGCAGGGCACATGCCTGGGTGGCAGGTCAGGTCCCTGGTTGGGGGGGGCAAGAGGCAACCTATTGATGTTTCTCTCTCACATCAGTGTTTCTTTCCCTCTCTTTCTCCCTCTCTTAGCCTCTCTCTAAAAGTAAATTTTAAAAATCTAAAAAAATACATCTGTTTAGTGTTTTCATAGCCTTTCAAATTTCTCCCTGTCCATCACCCATTTGATCCTCACAAGCTATTATTAAATTTATAAACATGTAGTACCTATTAATGATTCTCTAACAAAGACCAATACAAATCCTTCTAACATTGCACAGTAATTTCTAATTAACTCAACATAGGCCTGTTTTTGTTGTTTTGCTACAGTCTATTTCATCCTCTGTTATCATATAATGTGTTTGTACCTTTTCAGATTGTTCTGTAGAGTTCATTGCATATTCATATGGTTTACGTATTTTTGCTATTGGAAAGAGTTGGAAGCTTGAAAGCGTCAGTTCTTCATTCCTCACCCTCTCCTCTTCACAAAATCAAAGAAATTTTCCCATAACTGTAATTTACACATTTTCTCCCTGAGCGTGAATGGTTGGCTTTAAGAGCCTTTAAAAGCCTTTTGAAGTAGCACAGTCAGATGCTAAATGCCACCCTGTCTTCTCTCTCCTTCACTGTGGCTGATGCTGTCCTCTCCACCCCTAAACCTCAGCTCCTCTTGTCCGCTGCTCAAGTCAGAGGCAGCGCACATACCACCTCCGCTGCCCTGCACCCTGTACAAACACCTGCCTAGAAGGGATGTTGTGAAGACTAAGTAAAAACGCACATATAAAAATAAGAATGTCAGACACTCAGTGGTTAATAAATAAATGGTAGCTATTAATTTGTTATTCTCGCTGTCTTGAAAAACATATTTTAATAACTTCATTTACAAAACTTATTTTATTACTTATAAGCACAGGCATATTTTAAATTTAATAGTTCTCTGACTTCTCACACTTTTCAGTATCTTCAGGATTAATTGTCATAATGTCTTCTTCATAGCTTGGCTTTTTGTTTTAAAATCTTCCATTTAGTAGAACACTTTCTTTTTGTATTTTAATAACAGTAGGAGGAACTTGACCTTGAGCAATCGCTGCCTTAAATTATTTTCTGCCTTAATATTGAAAAGCCAAATATTGTACCCTAAAAACAATTCCATACCAACCAAGCCAACCTGTCTTTCTCCTTGTGAGGTGATCTTTTATTTTTATTCAACAAATATTTATTAAGCACTGCCCCCATGCAAAGCCTGTTGGGAAATATAGACACGACTTAGAGGCAGATACTGCCTGTCGGGCGCCTGCTGTGTAGTGAATAACTACTTCTTCTTCTCTTTTTAAACAAATTTTTATTGTATTTTTTCCTTTATCATTTAACCTCCTCCTATGCCCTCCCTCCTGCAATCCCCACACTTTCCGTGGTCACGAGTTCTTTTTCCTTTTTTGCTCAATCTTCCCCCCCTCCGATATATAGACAAGGTCCCGAACCACAGGATACATTGCAGTGAGAGGGTAAACAGAAGACTTACGTGGAACGCTTCGGTCACACCTGGAACACAGTACCTGAGCGTTAGAGCTTAGTCCTTTGCTGCGGGACCAACACATCCGGCCAAGAGCCTGAGGAGAGACCTCCGTGCCTTGAGCCGTGGGCATCCCCAGTAGTTCCGTGGGCATGTGGAGAGGAGCTTTGCTTTGAGCTTCAAGGATACCCGAAGATATACCCGTGGTAAGTGGCAGCAGAAGAGAAGCAAATGACAGCAAGGCAAACAAGAAAAGGAACTCTCAACGCACATTAGGTGCCCGCTGCAGATTTCTGATGGATTGGGAGGCATGTGGCCTTGCTGATGCTCGGGCTTTGTCAACAAATAAAATAAAATAAAATGCCGGTAGCTGCTGCTCTGTCCCAGGCTCAGAACTTACTTTTCTTGAGATAGCACAGTAAACACCCTGTGGGATGTTGGATTTCTCCTAAATCCAATTTAAAAAAAAAAAACACTGCATCTTCAGTATCAGTCCCTCATCTATTTCCCCCAGTCTTAGTAAGAGAAGCTCCAGAAACGTCTTTACTCACTGCTTGAAAACACCAAAGAGCCCAGTTTCTACTATTCTCTATTACTATTATTAAATATCACTAACGTGAGTTGTTTGAACGGTCTTGCTATGTTGTGCTGGAAATGGCACCTTTCTCCCAGGTGCCATGGAAGAAAATAAGTGTTGATGTCGAGCTTCAGATAGTTTTCACATTTTCAAAAATTCAACCTTAAACGCATTAGTTCGGTTCACTGAAAGTGCCTGGAAGGTGCGCCACACGGCACTGTGAAACAGGCTTTGAAGAGCTGACTTCTAATTTAGCAAGTGTGCTCTACCAAGGCTTGGACAGAGAGTGCTGAGAAAGCCTCTGGTCAGTGTCATTCAGAACCATGAGGCTTCCTGCTCACTGCTGACATAGATGCGGCAGAACGGTGGCCGATGGGAGATGCAATCACAGACCCAGATATCTGCAGCCATCATCCTGTGTCCGAAAGAAGCCGCTGTGTCCTCCTAACTCAGGGGACAGTTCTGTCTGTGCCTTCCAGTTTCCTTTAATACATGTATCTTTCTAGAGAGAAAATGTTTTCTCTTTAAGATTTTATTATGGTATGACATGTATTTACTTCCATTATTTAAAAACAACGTGGACTTCTTTGGCAAAGCCGAAGAAGAAATATTGCAAGGTTCAATGTAGCTTCCCCATGTGCACTATATTCTGATTGGTACAAACACCAATCTAATTCTGCTATAAATCCCCCGAGATATTGCATTTCAGTAATTGGAGTGAGAAGACAGATTTTGATGGCTTGTTTACATACTTCAATTTCAAATATTAGTGAGTAGATGGTATCATCCATCTACTTTTCTTCTACACTTATAAAAATGCCCACAATACTTCTACAAAATATTTTTTCTTATACCACAGATTTACCTCCCTTATATACTGTACTTATTTTCGCCAGACCTAATTCTGATGGATTCCTTTGTATGTTTAAGCACATATGGTGCTGTTTCGTCACATATTATTTACCAAGTATAACAGACAGCCAAATTGGACTTTATAATTAGGGAAAATGACATTTTCACGGTGTGCACTGTAGAACATATTGGTGGTCTGTGGGGACTTTGGATAAGTCGCCTTGAGGAAAACCACATGATTTCTCTAGTCTAGAGGAGGAGCTAGAACGTGTGTGGGGGGTGTGTGTGTGGGGGGGGGTGTAGATAATTGTTCAGACACTGTCAGGCACTAACACTGTAACTGTCTAACACTCAGGTCATCCCAGTGTTGGACCAAGCCATCTTCCTGCGGGGCCTGTATCACAGTGAAAGCCTTCCTTCAGACATTATGAGCTCCTCAGAAACAGAGGCCAGGGCAGCCTGGTAAGGTTTCCTTTTACTTCGTCCCGTGATGTAGTCCCGCTTTTCAGTCGGTAATGTACGTAAACCTACTGAACAACTGGGAGAATCTCCCCACTGACCTCCTATGCCATGCGATAAATGTTGTGATTGGAAGGACCGGTGGAAGCACGTAGAACTTCCGCGCCCTACTAGAGTAGTAAGCCCTGGCTGTCCCACGTGCCCAGGGAAATCGGAGAGATTCCAGCCACCAGCAGAAAGCAGATGGATCTCAGCAAGTAAGTGTGCACGATCATAACCTTAATCAGGTGATTATACTAATTACCACTGCTACTCCAGAAAGAGTACATCTTTATTGGAGCAAATTAGCCTAGTCTCTGGTACCTGGGTGCAGCTGGTATGGGTGTAGTTCTCTGCATTCTTCTTCCAAATTGGGAAGGTGGGGAGGCGGGAAGGCAGTAAGGGCAGCAGGAAAAGCGACAGGAGGGAGGAGTTGCAAGTGTACGCCAGCGGCGACCAGGGGAACGTTTCCCTCGGGTGCCCTGGCTCCTGGCAGGTAGGCTGGGCATCCTGGACAGGGGCTTCCGGGGACAGGTGCAGAGCGAGCCAGACTCGGGTCTCATTCCTGCTCTCGCCCCTCCAGGCTTGCCCCTCAGAGCGGAATACAGCATGTCCATTGCCTTCTTTCTGCTTTTCCTTTTTTAAGATGAGTAACATTACGCCGACTTGAATTCTGCTAGAAGGAGGCGGACAGACCAGATTTCGGGGGATAGGAGGGCGGCGGCCTTCCATCTGGGAGCGAGGGAGGGCTGATGGGGGTCGTGCTGTGCTCCCAGGGCACTGCTTGTTTCAGAGCCACCGTGGTCCTCTCACCCCCACGTGCGTCCACTTCCCCTTAAAAAAAAAAATCCATTTATTTAAATGATTCAGGTACAGAAGTTACAGATCCTCAGTTCTGCCCTTCAGCTAGAAGGTTTCCTAAAAGGCCTCCATTTCTTCCTTCATCCTGTTCTTACAAATAATGGGAAGCGCCCGTCTGCGCGCTGACGGTTACAGCCGACCAGCCGGCGCAGGTGCAGGCGCAGGGGCCTGCGAGGAGACCGGCTGTCGGGAAGGAGCGGGGCGGTGGCACGGGGTCTCCCGGGACAGCACGGGCGCGCCGTGGCTCCACCCCCCGGAAGTGAGTGCGTGGGCGGCAGGACTGGAAGTGGACGAGTGTGCCCACCGGCGCGCTGACGCTGGGCAGAGGGACGTCTCGCCGCGCAGTCCTGCTCTGGCCCGAACCCAAGGCGCAGTGCTGCTTGGCTTTGGGTCCAGGTGCCTGGTAGGCCGCCTGTGGTTGGGCAGGTGCCCTCGTCTTCTGCAGCCCTAGGGAAGGACTCCGGAGGAAGGCCGGTGTTACCTAACTGGGTTAAAGACGTTTGGAACCAAGTTCACGCTGCAGTTCCCCGCCAAACTCCAGTCTGGGCCAGTCTGGGTCATAGTGCAACCCTACAGAATCCCACATTTCTTCGCTACATTGATGACATCACGCAAATGGACCCGAAGAAGAGGAAACAGGAATCACTTTACATGACAATGAGACAGGTGAGCCAGAAGGTGGGGGGAGAGGAATGCTATGAAAATACAGGGGCTAATCATTTCCTGAGGTTTCTGGGATCTGGTTGGTTGGGAGATGCCCTCCAGGTGAAGATAAATTTACTGCGTTTCCACTTTTTACTCTTCAAAAGGGTACAAGGGTTGGCGGTCTCTTTGGATTCCTAAGACAGTGTATGCCACTTTGGAGTGTGCTATTCGGCCACGAGGTTAACGGTTTTGAGTGGGACCCAGAGGCAGAAAGAGGCCTGAAGTTGGCCCCGGTTTTAGTGCAAGACACTCTGCTACTTGAGCCTGTTGATGTGGCAGAACTAACGATGCGTACAGTGTCTCACAAAAATAGGGAGCTCCGACAATTCCCAGGAGGCTGAATGCAGTGCAAACACACAGGGGTTGGGAAGAAAACCATGGTTCTCTTCCACAGAAAATTATTCCTTTGACAACTGCTCCTTCTGCGCTGTCTCATCCCCCTCATGCTACATCTGTGTCTTCATGGAAAGTTCCAATGACATGCTCAGTGAGGAGGAGAAAAACTCCGACTTTTATACATGCTTCTGCCCTATGTTCCAGGAACCAACAGGAGGACTTTGTAGACTCACTGTTCCATCCAGGAATGTCTTTGAAAACAGTAAGGAAGAGAAATTCCCCCCAGAGGAGAATTTTGAACCCTACGTTTGGTTTTCCAGTTCATCTGGACCAAGAGAGTCTGCGTATGCCTGTGTTCTGACGCGCGGGCAGGGAGTGATGGCTGCTGGATTGTCACAAACATGGAACCAGATTGGCATATTCCCAAGAAGAGGTAAGTGGATGAACTTTAACAATGTGCACAGAGTATGAAGATCTCGGAATCCCACGTTCATGCTCCGTAAAGGGCATCCACTGTTGATGCGAGTTTCAGATTTCAGGTGGAGAGGTTTATACCTTCTGACCCCGCCAGCCTCCTTCCTCAGCCCCCCAGTACTCTGTACTCGCCCAGTCCATCTACGTGAAAAGTACCTATGGGCCTGCTCTGCACGGGCCAACACGTGAACGTCTCCTCATCTGGCCCTGTCATGGCTACCGTTGGAAACTTAATCTGCCAACATCAGAGACCAGAACGGACCCTCATTCCGTGGGGGTGTCTGGAAGACTCAGCCAGCTACCTTTTGACAAGTTGTTTACTTTGGGCTCTGCTATGGAATGCTGAAGCTAAGAGTTCTACCAACAGGAGGAGCCAGCAGGAGACGGCAAGGTAAGAGGATGGAAAAGTCACCTGCTGCATCCTGGTTGCCTCCTGTTGGTCAGTATCATCCTAGCCATGGTCTTTCCTTCTAGAAGCAGCAGTCAGTTCCCAGTCCCTGGTTTCTTTGTCAATCTCAGGACCCCCCTAATCCCAGACCATCCGATGGGCCAGCAGCAGCCAAAGGGTCCCCTTCTCACAGGTCTGAGCCCCAGCTTTGCAGGGCTTCCCCTTTGGTATCTTGTCAACAACAGCCAGGCAACAACCATCCCTCATGAGTCTGCATGCCACTCTCTATAGGCTCCTCCTTCACGTCTCTAACTTAGGGTATTTCCAGCTTCTTCCCATTACTCCCCAGTCTTCAAGGTGGTAGCTTCTTCCGTCACTCATTGGTGTCAGAGTTCCCTTTTGGTTTTTCAGTCCCCTAAGTACCTTTTTAACCAATATCTTATAGTAAAATTCTTTCTGTAGACACAACTAACATGATTTCCATTTTTTCTGACTAGAACTTGACAATACAATGAGAAAGTATGTAATTACAACCTGATTCAGCATCATAAGATTGAAAATCTAAAGTATCTCCTTGACTATAAATGTACAAAAGGCTTTGAAAATAACGCAGTTTTTATTTTCCCTGAGGGAACTCAGATATAATGGGGAAACCGTGAGTGCAATGAATGTGGAACCCTCTTCCCAAAAGTCCACCCCCACTGGTTGTCGGCCACCGTAAGAATACAGAGGGAAGAAACCCTGCAAATGTAATGAAAGTGGTGACAATCTTCCACCTGCAATCCCATCTCATTGAAAATCAGCAAGTACACACCAGGGAGAAACCCTGTGAACATAACATGTATGGGGAACCCTGCCAGCTATCAGTCCTCAACTTTTGTTACAAATACACAGATAATCGTTGTGATAAAAGCTTTCACTAAGACACTTTAAAGAAGAGAACACAGAGCAGGAAAGAAATGTGCTATAAAAACTAAATGTGGGAATTCCTTCAGCAAGAAGTTCCATGTCTCTATTTCTCAGAACACTCACACCAGTAACATCTTTGGGCCTGTGAGGCTGCTATTTGCTCAAGGGACCCAGTTGGAAGACCCTCTTCAGGCCATGGCTCTTCACGGGGCACTGAGTTCTGAGAACCAAATGTAACGTTCACCCAGAGCCCATGGCCTCCTTTCTAAAACACGCTGCTTGTACCTCAGACCTCATGACTTCGCGTCCAGCAGTGCGGGGCCAGTCCAGGGGCCTGCAAGAGCAGGCCCGTCCTCTGGAAATCCGCACTGACAGTGTGTACCCGCTTTGGTGACTGGAGGAAAGCGATGGGCTGTGGAGTGTCACACACTGTCATGAGCTGCCCCTCACAGGGCAGCGTGAGGCCGGAAATGGGAAGAGAGGGGACAGGGAGCTGCAGGCTCGGAGGAATTCGGCCATCCCAGCGACGGTGCCAGGGAGTGCACGAGCGCAGATGCAAGCTCTCGTGGACGGCCGGGAGTTGAAATGGGGTGAAACGCCAAACATCTGAAAGTGAGAGTGGCTTCCACGGTAAATTAAAAACGCATGTCAAGTTCATACTCAGGGAAAATCTCATTAAATATGACGTTCCAGGGAAATACAGCTCTTCTCTTAGATACAGTCTTCTGTTGTAAATCATGTTTCAGATGTGGTACCAACTACTTTATAGAAAAAAATTACAGAATTTTTAAATTAGTAAGTTTAGTCACTGTGGAATATAAAAGTATTCAAAAGCAATTGAATAATTTTAATAATCAGATAATGTACATTAGAATACATACTTTCCCTGGGATAGAAAGGATTTATGTAACTCAAAATACAGAGCTTTTGTTAATCTGATATAACCGTGACTACAAAATTAATATAGTAAATAATATCTTAACATACATTTATCAAGACTTTGTATATTCATACCACCAGTATAGTATAATACACACTGGAAATAAAATAACACTTTAGAAGTTTAAGCTGTCATTCTACAAACTTTGTCTCCTATTATTTCTTAGAAAATATAATTTTAGCTCTCACATTTGTAACTCAATTGTTTTTTCAATTTAAAAAAATGTTGCTTGGGGTAAAGTGCAAAAAAAATGGACTTTGTATAAAAAGTACTCAGTAGAATGTATCAGCAAATTGAAAAGTTTCAGGGCTAAAATGAGGTTAAGGGCATTGCTGGGAAGTGAGTATTTTCATGGTAGAGTTTTTGAAACACGTTTTCCTGAAACCTGGGTTAAAGAGAAGGCTTGGAAGTTCAGAGGTAAATGAATAAACAATGGCCCCAGGGAGGGACTGGAGATTCCTCTCTGTGAAGGAGGTGGGGGGTAGGAGGGGTGGGGCTGTGAGACGGGCCTGGAGCTCCTTCAGGGCTTGGAACAGGGCAAGGCTCAACCTGGCCCCTCCCTCGCCTCCAGGCGGGGTTCCTGTTCTAGAACCGTGATTCCCAACCTTCTCATCTCACAGCCCACAGACTAACTACTAAAATTCTGAGGCCCACCAAAAACCATGGTTTTTTTCCCCCAAGCTGACAACAGAAAATAGGTGTAATTTTGATTCATTTTCACCAGATGGGTATTGTTGTGTGGGCTGTTATCACTTTTTTTATTTGACAGTTGCAGGGAGGGAGAATATGTTGGTGCCCCTGGCTAACTGTCAGGTGTTGCGGGTTTAAAAATGCCGGCAGCCCATCAGCACGCCGTGGCTTACGGGCTGAAGGTCACCGTTCTCAAGATACAAACGCAGACTATTTTCCCTCTCTGTCCTAGGAGAACTCGTTTACACCAGGGAGTAAAGACTGCTCTCCCTCGTTCAGGAGAAGAGAGAGGTAGTCCTCCTATCTGAACTCCATGTTTTTCATGCTCCTCCCTTAGAGGGACGCAGGGCAGGCACCTGGAAGGGGGCACCTACCTGCCTTCACCACATCACCCAAGGAGCGGGGAGTGTGAGGCAAAGGGAACCAATGCAATTATTGCTGTAAGTCATAGTATCTCCCTGCCTCAGAAACCTTGTGCGATTTTTGGAATAACACAGATAGATATAGGTATTAACATCTGAAAGGTATGACCGTTCTACTTCCTGTTCCAGATAGGCTCACGTTCCATCCTTTTAACTGGCAGGGAAAGACCTTTGGAGGCCAGAAGGAAAGAAAGAAAGTAGGTGGAAGGCCAATGCCAAGAAAAGAATTATAGATGAGGCTGCTGGCACGTGGAAATGAGAGTAATCTGAACGGAAGCCTTTTAAGATTATGAGAGTGATACTGCTAAAAATAATCATAAATTTTGCCTTACAATGCCTGTGATTGTTCAACGGTTAAAATCCTTGGCTCCACAATTCTCCAAGGGGAGGAACTAGACTGACAAAGCTATGCAGCCACCAAAGAGAGTACAGCGCTAACACCCACGTCAAATATGCCCGAAAATGGGAAAAAAATAAATAAACCTTATCATGAGTGGACTCCAGGAGCCTCAGATTCAAGAGGAGAGTGAGGAGCCTAGTACCAGGACTCCCACACTCCTGCCCAGAAGAATGATAGAATTGCTTTAGACAGGGGGCGTCTGGTGCTGAGAAATGAAGCAGAGATATTCTTGGCCACCAAACACCCACGTGTTCCCTCACATTCCCCAGCCCCCTTTGCAGTTGAGAGAGGTTGTGGTAGCCGTTGTGGCCCACAGATGATGAGGAGAGTGATGTGAGCCACTGTGGGCGGAAGCATTAAGATCATACTCTCTATTTCTTTCCATGGGCACCTGAAGGCCAGATGGTGTTTCGACCTGAGACAAGCCACCTGGATCCCACAACTTCGAAGGAAGCTGCCCTTGAGAACTGTTGGACTCACTGCCGATTTTGGGTAAGAAGTACGTACACGAGTTCACTCCTAAAATGTAGAAGGTTTTGGTCTCACAGCATTGCCTGTCCTAGTTCTGATGAGGGGTGATCTTTCTCCCACTGGAGACGTTTGCCACATCTGGAGGCATTTCTGGTTGTCACAGTGGGAAGGGGTGCTCCGGCATTTGTGGGTGGAGGTCAGGGATACTGCCACACATCCTACAGTGCACAGGACAACCCCCAGCCCCCACACGCCACAGAATTTTGTGGCCCAAAACGTCAACAGCGCCTCCACTGAGAAACCCTGGCCAAGCCTGACCTGACCCGTACAACATGCAAATGGTCCATGACATTCTGTTAGGTGAAAACTTGCGGATTTATTCTGATCACCTTTACACAGCATTTTCAGACTGTGTGTCTGTGTGGATCTTCCTGTGCCCACACATACCTGGAGACTCTGCTCCTCATAGTAGCCAGAGGGATCTTTCTGAACAATATAAAGCAAATCACATCACTTCCCTGCCCAAACCTTCAAGGGCTTCAGTCACACTCACAGTAAAAACAGCTCTGTGTGTACCTTGGCATACACGGTACCTGCCCTCCTACCTGTCCAACATCATTGCTGCCCCCCCCCCCCCCCCAGTCTATCCTCACAGGCTCTTGTACCGTCCTTCTAACCTGCCGGGCACATCCCCGCCCTGGCGTTGGAGGACACTCCCCTGGCCTTCACCTGTTGCTCCTCCAGACTTAGGGCGGCTTCCCCGATCACCCACCAGGAATACGTTCCTCCCTCCAGTCATTCTTGATCCCTTTACCCAGCTTCGCTTTCCCACACAGGACTTAGGCTTACCTGAAACTTGGCTGCATATTTTCTGGTTTGTAATTTCCCTCACCAGAATTAGTACCACAAATAGAGGTTTACTACTTTCCCCACATCTGTAGGTCTAGGGTCATGACTAGATCATGGTTAAGCACACAGTACGTGTTTGTTGAACAAATGACTAAATGGCTGCGTGCAAATAGCTTGAGAGACAGCTGGAACTGTGCCAAATGTTTTAATATCGGTCGTCCTTGGGGGGTACAGTTTCGAGGGATTTTCACTTTCTTTCTTACAGTTTTATATATTCATTTCCTACCTACGTTATCTTTAGAATTCAACTTTTTATTTTAATTTTTAAAGGAAAAATACAGACTTCAAGGTCACATACAAGAGGGTTGACTTATGGCGGTAGTTTCTCTACTGGATCCATGAATGGAGAGATTTGTAGTGAATCTCCAATTTGGCCCATTTCACTCTCTTGGAATCAAATGGAACAGCCCAGATTCGTTTGGTTTTGTATTTGATAAGGATTTTTTTTTGGTTGATAATAAGTCCCTCTGCCCAAATATCAAAGTAGAAGGAATTTCCTCTAATACCTCAAAGGGTTTCAACACAAAGGACCAGGATCAAGTTGAAAGAAAGTCCCACAAATAACATGTGGTTGTGAAGTAATGATTCTTACCCAATCTCACCCATCAGACAGCTCTCAGAAGCTAGGACAGTCCTGTATCCGTCAGGAGTGGTCTCTGGATGAACCGCAAAACAGTAATAAAGAAAACGTGCATTTGTCCTAATGAGAAACTCTGAGTACAAGCCACATTTGAGATAATTAAAGAATAATGGGCATTAAGTCCTGAGCAAGGATGCTAATCTTCACTAATGAATGAGACTGTATTATGATGTTGTAATTAAAATGCCTGTAGTTTCTTTTTGAAATGGTGAGCACAAAGAAAATAAGGGAGCTTTAAGAGGGGCTTGTGGAAGTGTAGTCTGTGCCTGTCTCTGAAGAAACCCCTACAGCGAATCCAGGTAGCGGGTAAGAAGAGTATGCTTCCTTTCTATACCACAATGAGAAGTTTTCGGGGGGTAAGAACCGATAGTGAAACACAAGCATTTTATGTCATCAGGTTCCAGGGAGTTTTCATGAAAGCAGGGGAAGGAATATATACCTAATATATACCCACAGATGCAGACAGCGGTGTGGTGGTGGCCGGAGGGATGGGGGCTGAGGGCTGAAGGGAGGTGGGCGAGGGTGGGGGAAGTGGGGACTTCTATAACAATGTTGACAATAAAAATAAAGTTAAAAATAATATTGTAACTAAGTTTATAAAAATGAAAAACTTTAGTGTTCTTTATCTCAATCAGTGAGTTCATTTTTTTAACTATGTTTAATAGGAGAGGAAAATACAAATGAACAACTAGAAAGTACTTCAAACTCTAAAAGTAGATACTAATGACAAAATTGATACAGAACTTTGAATAAATAATATTCATGGTAGCACAAGTGTTTAGTGAGTATCTTAAAGAACATAGCCGACCAACTGAATCATTTATAAAAGACACACCTCCCATAAAGAGATAAATGCCTCTTCATATAAATGACTGCTCAATCAAAATAGAACAAAAATATTGAGATTATAGCTCCCCATATCTGGAGAGTAGGTAATGAAATCAAGAGCAATAAGCCAGTAATGCAACCAAGCTCTTCTTAATAGATTTTCTTTTACTTAATAGCATTACCCAATTAAAGGATGTAACTATGAACAGGGTACAATAGATGTTTTATGTTCAGCTTTCATTAATGACTTTGACATGATGTCCCCTGATATTTAACTCCCAAATTAACACAAATTGGTTTGTATATAAACATAATCCTGTAGATAGGAAACTGATTTTTAGATGAAGCCTAAGTTAACCACAAATTAATATTAATGAACCCATTGGCTAAGTCTCCATTTGACTCACATAGCAACGAAATTATGCATTGGAAGGCACTGGGTTTAATGGTAAACAAAATGTTTAAAGGAGTGCTTACTAACAGGTAAAAAATGCATTTGAATGGAAGAGTGGTGAAAAATGGTAAGGAGTTACTCTGCTGGGCTTTGGCAAGAATGACGTTCTAGGTATGGGGACCGGAGCTTTAGACAAGTATTGCTTGGGATTCCATTGCAAGGAGCTGCTACTTGGGTTTTATGACTAAGTTATGTCTTTCTCTCCTAAGGCAACCACTTCCTTTGCCTAAGGAAGGCAGCAACCATGAAGGAGTTGGCAGGTTTGGAGATTCCTGGCTATTTTTAATTCTATATTTTATAAGTTCACAGAAGTGATCTGAAACTTGAAGTTTTTTGATGGACTTTGGGTATGTGAGAATGGTCAAAATGGATAACCGTGAAAAACATGAAAATATTATTCATTCATTTATTCATTCTACACATTTATGGTGCTCCTAGCCTGTGCAGATGTCGCTCTAAGAGTTTATCTGTGAACAGAAGAGAGTGATCTTTGCCCCTGTGGAATTGACCCTGCAGTAGAGTCTCTCCCTCCTGGGTCTCCTGCTCCCCCTTGGTGACACTCTGCCAACTATGTCGGGAAAGTGTGACAGATGTCCTGCAGGCTCACACACCAGGGACAGGGAGGAAGGAATTCACCTTCGCGCAGCACCCACTGGCTGCGTTTTGGGAGATACAGAGATAAGAAGCACCTGCAGCTACTTGGAGAAGTAGATAGGGGCAGAAGGGGGGCAGGGGTTATAGGAGACATGATGAAATTCCTCAGCAAACACGTGGGAGAAGAGACAGCGGGAGCAGCACCTGCAGAGATGCTGAGGCACGAGAAAGCATGATGTGTTCTGTGAACAGAGAGCATGGCAGGAGAGGAGGGTACACAAAGACCAGGTCATAATACACCATAATTTGTATCATGCAGTGAGTTTGGAATGCTGTCACGGTGAAAGGGGACTCACTAAGGGACTTGCGGCAGGGAAATCGGGTCATATTTATACATGGCTCATTTACATATGGTGGCGAGGAAAGGAGCCCAGGTACAAATTGGTGACTGCAGTCGCCCTGGGAGTGGATGAAAACCTGTGCTGACTAATACGGAGCCGCTGCTCATGTGTACTAAGTGTAAGGTGAGAGGGACTAAAATCAGATAAAATTTAACATTCAGTTCTTTCATCACGTTAAGCAGGTCTCAGATATCGTGTAGAGCGAATTGCCGTCATCCAAAACCAATCTGTGGCAGCGCTGAATACCTCGCCATGGACAGGATACCGCCTTTTGGGAAGAAAGGGAGGAGGTTAGGCTGAAGGAGGAAAAGAGGGCATTTTAAGGGGAGAGAGCTTTCTAATTTAGCTAAATTTACACTTTTGTACTCTTTTACATAATGAACTCTTTTTTAATTGTAGAAAAGGAAAGTTAAAATATTCCATGACTCAGGAGTGGGTGTGTCTCCTGTGATGTGGGGGAGAGAACCCAGGCCCCGTGATCCTTTGTTTGAGACGAAACCTTTGCAGAAAATAATCCCTTCAGAGTAAAACTGAAGGTCGTTCTGGTGCACCCCTGTCCCAAGTGGAGCATTTCCCCATTGTCTGCTGGCTTTTCCAAATGGCGTCCTAGCCCATTTGCATCTGGTCAAGGTCAGTTGATGCTTCTGCACCTCCACGGCCATCTCTCACATCCCGGACCTGCTGCCACCAGAGAGACACAGCCCAGGCCAGGCCGGATAGTCCTGCTTTCCAGTGGTGACAGCTGGCTCCTGCTCCACCTGCAGGTCTGTCAAACACACCTGAAGTCTGAGGAGTTCTGGAAGCCTGCGTTTAGGCTGGTTATCATTTGCTGTGGATTTAAAGGGGTTTCACAGACAAGACAAAATATGTTTTTTTCATGCTGACATGAAAAATATGCATGGGGCTACATATATGGTACACATATGTATGAGGTTCAGTTTCCACAAATTTATAATGAACACCTATGGATGAGCATCAGCTCATATATATACTTATAAACTATAAGCTATGAGTTTTAGGAACTTACAGTGTAAACAGCAGGTCAGCCAGCTCGCACACTTGCACCAACTTGCACACTTCTAACATGCCGTGAGCTTCTCTCTGCTCAATGCCATGAAGTACAGACACAAACTCCTCATATTCGCTGTCTGGGACAAGCCCATGTTCCTCGTTGTGTGAGCATAAATGTGGCTTTTGTGACCCCTGTGGGTGCCAGCACCCAGGGAGTCAAGTGTCTCGGAGCTGAGGAGGACCTCAGAGATTACTGGGCCGGCCCAGTCATTTCTTTCTCTCAAATGAGGCTCTTTAACCACTTATCTCAAGTAACATTCCTAAGGTCACACAGGTAGTGACACATCTGGTTCCAAAATCACAGCTTCCCGACTCCGAGTGCACAGTCTTCCTGCCCAGACAGGCATGTCAGGTGGGTTCTGTGGGACTCCTGGATACCCACGGCACTTTTTCCACCCTTCTCCTCCCAGTACTCGGCCTCCTCCAGCCCCCACTTCTCCGTGTTCCTCCCCCTAGTCACGTCCTCCTATAACTGTTCCAAATGTGAGCCACTCAGGTCCTGGTAGTATTTGTTTCCTAAATGCCCGTAGTCTTTCATTTACATTTCTCCTATTGAACTTACCACATATAGTTGTTTAGATTCTTGTCTTGTTTTGCTATTAAGAAGTCAGTTGCTCGAGAGAGACTCACCATGTCCTACAGATCTTTGATGCCCTTATGGTTCCTGATAAATCCATTTGCAACTGAATGCCGTTGCACCTGTCACAATATATTGCTGGATGCGAGGCAAATTGGTTATCACTCCACATTTAATCTATCTGATTTGCCATGGTTTAAGATTTTTTTTTAAGTTCAGTACTTCTTATTCTTTTTGTTATTTTCAGGACCACAATAATAAACTAGAAATAGAGCAAATAGAAACTGAACTTCTTCAGTCACATCCAATTCAATCAAGTTGTAGGTCAGACGTTCCCAGAAATAAAGTGTCTCCTATTTTCCTCACTTCATATCACCTGTAACGCAGCCACACGCAGAAGGGGCTCTGTGCTTATGTTTATGTTGATATTAATGTTACTGCAGGGACAGGAAGCAGTGGGGGAGGTTGGGCTCGACAGGACCAGAATCACAATGTTAGTGCTCAGCACTCTCGGTGATGAGACAGAAGTTTTACTTTGTGCTTGTCCTGCCTGGAATTAAAAACAGAAACGACCTTGGTCCTTGGATATTCATGTGTTGTTTGAATATTATGTGGTTATCCAAGGTTTGCTCAAAGTGACCACAGTTTGAGAATATTCACAGTGGAGGCCAGTGTGCAGGTGAATCTCAAGGAAGGCTAAGTGAGTGGCTCATTGACCAGTTTACACTGGCCCATCCTTGGACTTAACCCCCTTGGCATCATCTTTGATATTTATTTCCCCTGTGAGAAGGGGAATTTTGAAACGTAGATTTCATTTGCTTTGCAGCAGGTAAAAGGAATGTAAACCAATTGTTCTTAAACACAATGGCTTTTTCTTTTAGAACAAGATACATGTGACATACTTTCTGTCTGTCTTCACGGCATTGCTGGACAATCATCTGAAGGTTCGTGTTCCCACTGTGCTGAAGAGCAGAGCACACGGCTGCTTCAGGACATACGATGACATGCACTTACATACGTCAGTGCCTCGTGACCTCAGCTAAGTGTGAGTAGCCCTCGTAAGAAAGAAAATGTTCTGTTGTCCTCATAAGCCAGAGCACTACTTATCTTCCGAGCCAGATTTTCTGAAGAAAGAAAAAAGTTCCCCAAGAGGAATTGTGCCGTGAACAGCTGACATATCTCAGATAATGAGAAAATATGAAATATGTTCAAACTGGTTTTTGATGACCTATTGGAGTTTGACATGTTTATTAGCATATGCAAATGTATTCAGCATCCAGTTGCTACCTGGTCCTGCTCTCATTCCTAGCTGTGGGTCCACCTACTACTACTGTTGTTTCTGTGGCTCTCTCTGCACTTGGCGCACACCTCTTACTTTGTGCAAAGTAAATTTGAGTCTGACTTGGAAGATAACAGCCCACAAGCACTCACGAAGGAAACACAGCTCAGATACTTGTAACTGGGGCTCGTGCTGGCTACTTTGTTTACAGGGGCATTCCGTGCAATAGCAAAAGGAACTCAGTGTGACAGCCTGTGGTCGTCTTAATGCAAGCCATTCTGTGTCTCGGCACCTCCATTCCATTCTGCTCTTCCTTTATACCTACTAGATACCCACTCCAGGAAGTGGTTAGTGGGGCGCATATCAATGTCAGGCACTGCACCCTGTATTGAAACAGAGTAAAAGTACCTTGATAGTATATATTTAGATCATTTCAGTAAAACAAAGCCCTTCTTTAAGATAAATTTGTCTTATAACAGAAATTGATTCAAATGTTATTTAGGAGAGCTTATTAAACCAGGGGTATTAGGCTTTTACACTCATGAATTTGATATATATATAAAATAAGGGTATTTTATATATATTATATATAAGGGTATTATATATAAGGGTATTTATATATATATAAAGTAAGGGTAAGAAATATCCTATGTCAAATGGTGCATGAAAAATATTTATTCTTCTTTGGGTTTTGTAATATCTTTCTCCAAAATTCATTTTCACGGCCCTATCATTCTTCACACACACACACCGCCATAGAACTGATAAGAGATTGTACCAAGTAGCCAGCGGATTTCCGTAATAAGGCTTAGAGAAGGCTAAATGATGATTCCACCTAAACATCTTCCCTCAGGGTTAATTATGGGACAATAATACCTGCATCCAAAGAGCCTGTGGAGATGCAAGAATGGGTTTGATTATGCCTAGAATAACTCTTTGAATTGCTCAGTGAATACAGCTATAATAATTTGCAGCAATATTGTTATTATCTATTGCCATGAGATTGTTCACTTGTGTTTATAGAATGTCTTCCTTAGATTAATTGGAAATGCTCCATTTGAAATCAGAGCAGTCTCTAGAGAATGCTGCTAAAATGTTTTAGCCATTAAAAATAATTCAAAGCCCGTTAACTGGCCAATGAAAAATTTAATGCTTAAGGAAGTCCCTTCGAAACACTTATTACTTTGGGCCACCATGCATGTATGTGGCTTTTGAATTAACCCTCCGTGGAGTGCGTCCCGCGCTAGGCATGGAGCACCAGCAGCAAGGAGGAGACCCTGTGTGATGCAAGGGATTATTGCAATGATTGAAAAGACCCATCCGCTCTTCTCGGTAAATGTGCACAGAAGCAGCGTGCTGGAATTGGCCTCAAAAGGAAGCAACCACCTTCTATTTTAATTGTATTTTACGGCAATTAATAAGTGTTAAACAATGTCTATGTAATCCCATGGGCTCCTCAGAAAAGCTCTCTGAATCCTCATAAATAATGATAATAATGACTGCGATTTATTCAGAAACCGCACTGGGCCAAGCATGCGCGAAGCCCGTGTACAGGTCCGTTTCTCTAAGCACACGTGGTGTGCCGCCAGACTCCCTCTCAGGAACTCCCTCCCATTCACTCACCAGTGGCAGTAAGTGTTCACTTTGAAGCTCCTCCCAGAAAAAGGGCTGCCTGCACCCAATGCCTTGTTGATGAGAGGGTCCAGAGGCTGAATCACGCCCCTGAAGACCCCTTCCTTCAAGAGCCCTCCCCCCGCCCCCGAGAATCTGGCTCAGACCCATGCTGTCATTGTAGAGAAGTAAGCTTGTCTGGGTGCATCCCTTCTTCACATATGCCATTCCTGAGAGCACCGCCCCTCCTACCCACCACCCCGCTGCCATCTCCGTGTCCATTTCCTGTCTGACCTGACCAAAGACATGACCTCAACATTGTGGTTGAAGAAACCGAGGATCAAAATGAAGGCAGGAAATAAGCTTCGAACACACAGCTTTTTGTAGCTGTGTGCTGCCTGGCTGAGAGGGCGCAGTTCCGAATCCTAAAAAGTCCTATTCCTAATGAAGGATTATTTCAACTGTAGGGGTGGGCAGACCTATGTCTAGACCTGATAAAATAAAGTTAATCTTAAGGAAATCTTACCTTTCGTGACAGCATGGATGGACCTGGAGAGTATTATGCTAAGTGAAATAAGCCAGTCAGAGAAAGACAAATACTGTATTATTGTACTTACATGTGGAATCTAATGGACAAAATAAGCTGACAGAACAGAAACAGACTCACAGATACAGAGAACAAATGACAGCTGTTAGAGGGGAGGGATGGTTGGGGGTCAGGTGAAAAAAGTGACAGGACTAAGCAAAAAAAACAAACAAACCATGACTAATAGACACAACAGCATGGTGATTCCCGGAAGGAAAGGGGGCGGGAGAGGTAGCAGAGGGTAAAGGCGGGTAAATGGTGATGGAAGGAGACTTGACTTGGGTGGTGAACACACAATATAATATACACATGATGTATTATACATAGAATGGTACACCTGATACCTATATAATTTAGTAACCAATTTTACCCCAATAAATTCAATTAAAATGTTTAAACATCTTAGTAAACAGAAAGGCTATGAAAGAGTTATCCACATCACCTTTTTAAAGTAATGATTAATTCTGTACTCAATTTATTTATGAAGGTAGCAAATTTTAATTGATTCATGCACTATTCCACTAATTTAAAATTTTAAAAGGCCTAATACAAAGAAGTAGAAAGTAAGGAAATAATGGAAATTTGTGCAATTTTGAAATGCATGAAGAAAAAAATAGTCTGTGAATGAGCAAATTCCATCTCAAAAACCTAGAGCTGTTGGCTGACACAACATTAAGAACAAATGACAGAACTTCGGTTATTTTCCCCTTTTGCTTTCTTTCTTTATGCTTATTTAGAGATAGCATTTGTTACTTTGTTGATATAAGTATTTATTAGCAGGACAAACTAAAAATATTCCTTTCCTACAAAATTCACATTCAAGAAACAAAAAACAAGATACACTTAGCATCTTTGCACAAAAGTCTTGATCCTGTATAAAGTAGGGCTGAAAGTTCTACATAACACCATTGCTAACACTTTTTTTTTAATTCCGAAGTTAGAGCAGTAAAAGTCTTCCACAGCGGTGAGATATTGCAGTGTGTAGGTTATTTGCATAATGAACTTGGGAACTAATACATTATACATTTTTATATCCTTATAATAACACTAATGCTGTACAACACGTGTGATTTCTGTTGCAAGCAGTTTGTATTGTAACTGATAAAGGGTTCTGTAATGTACAGGGCCGGGGGCCCAGTGTGAAATCAAAGCCTTCCTGCTCCAGACCGTGTCTTCGCGGTCATCCTCCTCCTAACGCTTTACCGGTCGGACCTCTGAGCCCAGCTTTCTTGGAATTCAAATTAGGAAACATTGTAACAGCAATGCAGTTAGATAATTTGGCTAACAGCTGTTTGATTTTTTTCCCTATGTTTTTCTGCATTAAAATACAAAATTGTTATATATGCCAGAAAGTAGAATTAGACGAGGAAAACTCAAATACACTATAAATCCTGAAAGACTCAACATTTGAAAGATGCATTTTGCCAAACCACCTAATCACTTACCAATCTCAGCCACAGATGGAAATGAGGGATAGAAAATATTCTAAATCAACCAATTTGTCGTTTCAACCAAATTTTTGCCCAAACCAGACCAACTATTGTAACCCAAATCAAGCACTGCGACGATAGTACAGGAATAGTGTGGTAGCTCCCGGCACGGGGACTGCTCACTGCTTGAATCTGGGCAGATGAGACACTTGATACAGTCGAGACTAGTGAGACACCTTTCACTAGTACAAGGTCAAACCAAAGAGCTGCTTGGAAGAAATTCACTCATTTTCACTTAATGGCACAAGTTAGTAAAATAGACTCAAACTCAGTGGAAAAAAAACTATCCCAGCTGATGAACGTAGCTGCTAATGAGTAGTCACTGATCAACAGGGCATCATCGTAAGTCATAATTTGCAGAAGATCCAACATTTTGATATAATAACTGGTGCTGGAAAATTTACTGAGAACTTCCTACTCTGGGAAGCTTGATGAGTGCAAGGGGATGAGCATCAGCACTTAACGGTGGAAACAGATGTAAAACCCACGGAACCACAGTGACTGTATTGCTTGTCCTTTTTCTAGACTCATTAAAGTCGCCACATCTGTAACAGCCACAAAGCAGGACGGTTAGCACTGGGGACTTTCTCCCCTGCCCGAGCTCCATGTCGCCAGCGATGCTCACAAGGTAGTATCTGCTTCCATGGAGGAATCAAGCACAGTGATTTAAGCAAGGAAAGAGCATTTGTTGCTTTATATTAAAACACTACTATACTTGCTTTCCTAATTAGCACCACCAATAAGACAAATGTCCTAATTAGGGTCTGGGCTGTAAGAACTGTTGCTGGTAGGAGGTAACTTGCAGGTCACACAAATGGAACGCAAAGCTGGAGAACCTCCGAATTCTTGAAGGCAAAGCCCAGGCTTCGCTAAGGGCAAGGAGAAGCCCCATCTATATACTGAAGACCATTTGAGGTCCATGTGTGTAGAACAGGCACGTATGAAGACACACAGAACCTGGCTTCACTCAAGTTAAATTAGCAAGGGTCTCCTGCAAGTGTCCTTCCCACGCGCTCTCTTTGGACTTTAATTGTGATGTGAGTGTCCATAGAAATGACAGAGACGTGGCCACAATACCATGTTGCCCCTGCCCGTGTGCTGTCCCCTCACCCCCTCTGTCAGCTGCTGCCTGCAGGGCTCTCAGAGCCGGTCCTTGCCTCACACAATAACCAGAGAGTAAGGGCAGCAGTGACATTGCCCAGTGGTTTCTGCTTGTTTTTATCAGGCTGCTTAAGGGAATGTTCTTCCCAGTGGGTGCACTTTCTGAGTGAGAAAATTACCTACATTCATTTCAGAGAGAAGAAGAAAGAAACAAAATTACAGAGCCAGGGAACAAAAAGGAGAGAAAGAAACAAACTTACGGAACCACTGCCCTCAGGGGATTCCTGTGGTTTGTCAACCGCCTAGTCTCTAGGGGCGAGGGCTGGAGAGAGCTGCTCCACTCTCAACCTCGGGAAATCGTCAGTGTGCATTCATACTTGATACTGTCTTTTTGCAGTTCCCTTCAGCAATCAAGCAGCTGTGTCATGCTTGATGGCTACAAATTTAAGAAGAGGGCAGGAGGAAGGAAGAGGAATGAAAGGATAATAGACCTGCAGCGACTTTATAGGCTTCTCTCCCGTCCCTGCTGCTAGGTATGTAGGACCTCATGCCATAAGAGTTCTGGAAAAACCAGGAATACCTGGTTCTACCTCTATACAGGGTGCTCAGTACTTGAAAGAAAACAAAGGTGCCCTCCGAGAGTTCTCAAACAGGCAGTGGATTAAACAAGTATGATATAAAAATTATATATATTTTTATCTATGCCATGAGGTCAGGTAAGGTCCATCTCGAAAGCATCAGAAAGGGTTTGAGAGCAGGTGAGGTTTAAGAGAAGCTACGTATGGGATCGGCTTTGACAGGGCCGGATGGGAGTTTGGGCTCGAAGGGAAAATGTGAGTGAGGAATAGAGGAGAGAGAGTGCAGGATGGTTTTGAGGAAACAGGTGTGATGGAAAGGCTCTCACAGCAGTACGTGCGGCAAGACATTAAACCAACACGGGAACGATAACCAGGGCCTGAGTGACAAAAGGGAGAAGCTCGTCGCAGTACGGTACTCAGGAAGTCACTGAGGAGTATTATCACAGGGATGAGATGACAGAAGCTGTCACTGAAGACGTGGACAGATGGTACTGTGTATCATGGGTCACAGCAGAGAGAGAAGACAAGGAGTCCAGTGGCCCCAGGGCAGGTCAACCAGGACAGTGGCCTAACTAGGGGAGGGGAGCACAGGGTGCAGAGGTCATGTGTCTGTGATTTTCGGAACTGGCTGGGGTGTAGGAAGCAAAGGAGGGTGTGGAGGCAGAGATGATGCCCAGGTTCTGAGCCTGGCTTCCCCAAGCGTGTGGGTGGCAAGAGGAAGAGGAAACAGCTGAAGTGGAACACGCATCTTCCAGGTCTTGATATGTTGATATTGAGGGGCATTCAGAACAGACTGTTGGAGAGGCCCAGCTTGCAACTCGAGGTTTAAAAACATCGGGATCAGTCAGTCTCATGCTTACAGCAATTACAGTCATGGAAGTAACAGGTAGAAGGTGTAGAGATGAATGGAGTTCCTGTGAGAGAGAATGCGGAGCCTCGGTACAGGAAGGCCAGTTGCAGAACCTGGGTCAGCTGCATGTTTAGGAGGTGGGAGATGAGGAAGCAGCAAATGAGAAAAAAGGAATGTCCGAAGGGAAAAGGAAAATAAAAAGATGAAAAGACTTCAAATTTTCATATACATGGGACTCAATATTGAGGACAATGTTGGTGGCATTCTAATCTGAAGGAAACAAAAATAAATAATGGTATACTAATGAAAAATGAGAAAAGACCAATCAAGACCAGAGTTACGAAATAGCACCTCCATATATAGAAAAGAAGCACATGCTTATTTCCCTAAGTCTGGCATATATTTGGATTTTTTGACCACTTATATGTGCGGAGAATATTAGGGCAAAGTTTTCATGAAATATTTGCTCCTCCTTTTCATTTCTTGTTAGCAATGCAGGATAGGTGTCTGAAGGAGATAAAAAGCATACCTGGGAATAAAAAAATGTGCTCATTTTACATTTGTCTCTTCAGGAGAAGGTAGTGAATAACATTAGAAAATAAAAATAAAGGAAAAGTAATTTAGGTCCTGGATGGTGTGGCCCAGTGGTGGACTGTTGGCCTGCAAAACAAAGAGTCACTGGTTCGATTCCCAGTCAGGGCACATGCCTGGGTTGCGGGACAGGTCTCCAGTAGGAGGTGCACGAGAGGCAACCACACATTGATGTTTCTCTCCCTCTATTTCTCCCTCCTTTCCCCTCTCTCTAAAAATAAATAAAATCTTTTTAAAAAAGTAATTTAGCATTAGGCTGGATGTACAATAGGAGGACAACCAGTTTGGTGTGAATTTAAACTTTCTCCTGAAAACTGTGAAGCTACAGCACTAGGAAGGGGTTGTGAGGAGGAGACTCCACGCGCTGCCTTCCACTGAGGTGTTGTGAAAGCCAGGTGAGCCCACAGTGACACGTGAATTTCGTGACCACCAGAGACTCATATTCAAACGTGCAGGACCAAAGGAAAATTTTTAGGAGATGTAGACACTCTACAGACCAATTACCTACATTTCCCAGCAGTACTGGCCAACATTTGGGCTAAGTTTTCTGACAATGTTGCAAATATCAGCAGTCTTGTGACTTTGATAAGAGGGTAAAATTTGTAATTAGCAGTAACAGTCTGTTTGAAACACTCTCCCGGGATATTTTATGCTACCCTGGAGGACACCATTATGGCGACATTGTCTCCTAAAGTATTATTTAAATCTCGCTAAGAAGCATTACACGGGGCTCAAAGAACATCTAATTATGTACAACTCGCAAAGAGCAAGTACACGCGGCTACCTGTGGAAGTACACTGACGTGATGTGGAGCGATGCGTCAGGAAGAACACCTGTGGTGTCAGAGTCACCGGGGGGTGAGAAATAGTCCGTTTTACAGAAAGGGACAGAAACACAAAAGTATGCACACTATACAACACAATTTTATCTGTGAGAAGCCGGCAGGAATGATAATATCATTTTTAAGTGAATTTTATAATTTGCTCAAAGCTTAGAAACTCTGTCTGTGGTACCTTCTTGAGGGGGGCAGGTGAAACTTCGTGCTGTCCCAGTCTTCCCAGGTTCAGATTGGCAGGAGAAAACATCCACAAGAGTTAGACCGTTGAACTGTGACTGGTGTGTTTGCTTGCGGGGGCCCATGGCTTCAGGATCCCTTCTCTCCCAGGGAGAGCTGGTGCCTTCTTGTTGGTCTCTTTTGTGTCCTGGGAACATGGCTTGGTGACCATCATGCAGGGGCCCCGAAAATACGGTTGGACAGAAATGTGGTCTGTCCCCCACGTGTGGCGGGGGCCAGGTTGCATCCTGGAGTTGGATGCTCTGAATTGCCCCCCGCCACCACCGCCGCTTCCTCCCAACTTTGAAAGCAAGCGAACAAATGCAGCTGGCTAATGCTGACCGCCACGGCCACCGCTGTGCAGAGCCACCCCACTGACCCTTAGGATGAGTGGGTGGCCCCCAGCTCTGTGCAGATGAGGAAGCTGCTCTGACAGTGGTTTGCTGGTAAACAGGCACCAGCAGAAAAAAAATTTAAAATCCTTGATTGGTTGCATTTTTTTTTCCTGTGACATCAATATTCCCAGCTTGGCAGGTGTCAGGCTGCTAGTCCGATTTAACTGAGCCCCCAAGGGGGAGGAAATGCAGATCAGCTTGGGGGAGCAGGCAAGGCAGCCCCAGCTCCCTGCTGACTGCTGCTGTCTTTTCACCTGTCTCCATATTGCAGCCCCATGGGCTCTGGACGGTAGGAGATTGAAAGAAAAATGGAACTGGGATTTTTGCACAGGTTGGCTAAACCAGTGGGTTTCCACCTTTTTCATCTCAGGGCACACAAACTAATTACTGAAATTCTGTGGCCCATCTGACAAAAAAAAATGTGTACAATTTTAATTCATTGACACCAGACAGCTATTGTTGTGTTGGCGCTCATCATTTTTTGGGGACAATCTAAGGGAAAAGAGGTCAGTGCCCCTGACTAAATAGTCACGTATTGCATGTTTTACAAGTTCTTCCAGGACACCGGTTGAAAAATCTCTGATCTAACCTAACGTAAAACCTTGAAAAAATTAATGCAAAGCAATGGAAAACTATTCAAAATGTAAGTACAAACTCTAAAGGCATTCTCCAGGTTTGGTATAGAGCACAAACCAGAAACAAATAAATAACTTCCCCCTCCCTAAAGGCAACGCAGAAATGCACAGGTACCTTCTTCCCTGTGGGTGTGCGAGGCTGAGCCACGCCCCTGGGAACCAGCGGAATGGAGCCCCCAGCACCCAGCACCCACCTCCCCAGGGCTGCCAGCTTCCCAAGGAAAGAAGAAAGTCACTACAGAGCCCTTCCCAATCCTCACAGCATCCCAAGTGCCTCTGGAGAACCCCAGCTTGTCACCTGCTTGTGAGTTCTCATCCTTGACCCTCAGTAAACGCATCTTCATTTTCCTTCTACCTAACAGCATCGTTACTTCTTCCTGGCATCTGACTTATCTTGGGGAAGGAAAATTTGCATCTTCACCACACAGAGAAAGGATGGTAAAGGAAGGCGAAGAGGACACATCCCTTTCTAGCTTGCATGTATTTGCACAACACCCCTGGGCCTGTCCAGACACTCGACTTTTCTCTCCGCTCCCAGCAAAAGCTGGTAGAACTCCGTTAGGGTAGAGAATGAAGCAAGGGCTGGCTCTGTCCATATGTAACATTTACAATTGGCACACACATGATTCATCCAATGAATAGAAAGAATTACTTAATGAATGGGTATTAGTTACATAAGCTTAATAAATTTATGGAGATCACAATAAACACTTGGACTCAGAAATGTAAAAGGAAGAAAAATCTGCCGATTACAAATCTGCTGTGTTACCTGTCCATCTTGACTTCCACCTCTATTACAACTACCTCCGACCCGTCTGAACCGCTGACTGAGCTGCAGCCATGCACAGAGGTACCGTTCTCGGCCTGGCCACCGAACCCTGCGCGCTAGCATCCTTGTCTTGGATGCACAGCTTGAGCAGCCTGTTTGCCTACAGTACCTAGTTGAGCAGACATCATAATGTTGCCAATAGAAGCATTGCATAGAGTGTATCTGAAGTAAGCTCGTGTTAGCCTGTACATTTCCTACTTAGCCTGCAAATAATAATAAGGCCACCTGTGACCATTAACACACCTCACAAGTTCCTCAAGGCCAAGAACGATATGGTGGCTTTTTTACAGACACGTCTGCCACGACCAAGGGCCTTAGACTAGTGAACACTGTTGGATAACTAAGAGACTACCGAATCTTCTGTACGGCCTTTATTTTGGTGGGGGCTAACGTATTATTTAACATGCTCATTCCTTGAAATAACCCTATTTTACCTGGGCCGAGATAGGCCCGCTCTTCCCATTCATCACGTTTCCTGCATCGACCTGAGCACAGGCGTCGCCGAGGGGAGCTGCTTCTTCTGTTAAACACGCAATTTCTGTGCCATTGACGTGGCGTTTACAAAGGTTGGCCCTGGAGACCTGGATTTGACCAGTGCTGGGGATGAGTGTGATCCGGTGGGTTTAGGAAATGTTGCTTCGTGAGCCTGGCTTACAGTGACCCCAGCAAGCAGAGAACTCTGAGGGAAGAGGAAGCTGGGCCGGGAGGGCTGCTCAGCCCTAGTGGACCTGGTGGGATCTTGAGGGTAGAGCAGAAACCAGCAGCCAGAAAAGGACGACGGTCCGTGAGGAGCAGAGACGCAACCACAGATCACTGCTGTTCTGGATCAACGTGCTTCTTCCTGTGCACACCACTTCGCCGAAGGGGTGGGCGCTCTTTTTGGGCCCACAGATCCCTACTCATGCTCACAGCGTCTGTGGCACTTAACATGCTGCTTTTTATAGTCTAGTTGCTCATTGTCTTCCCCTGTTGACCCCTTGACCAACGATCAAACTCTGCTGACATGTCCAGAAATCTCAGAACACACAGCACCTGAGAGCCAGGCAGCGTGACTCTGGAACAGGGACTGGGTTCCTCCTGCCACAGAAGCTCTGTCTGCTTCTGCTCACTACTGCCTGGACCTGTTTTAAACTTCCGAGCTTTGTCCAGCTTCCTAAAGAGGATCATATGCATCCAGACAGGATCGTACCTGCCCTATTCTCCTCCTCCATATTTCTTTCATTTAACCTGTGTCGCTTCTCTAACTACGATTCGAAAGCAAGATATCTTTGTAACAATTCCAAATGTAAGGGCCGTTTCTGTGGTGTTACAATTTTGCCATTGTTTGCAAAGTTTTCCAGATAATTAAAAAAAAAAGAGTACAGATTTGCTTCTAACCCTGTGAAGCGTTGTACCCCCAGACCCTTCCCCTGCAGGCTCCCCTGCAGGCTTCAGGTAGGAGAGTCTTCATAAGGCCCCGAAATACAAGGGAGCACCAACTACTACTGTGCTAATGTGGACAGGCGACTGCTGGAGGAGCCTCTGTCCTTGATACTCATAGCTGCTCCTATAGGAACCTACAGGGCGGCCTTTGGGCCTCTGAAAACAAACTTACCCAAGAAAGTCAAAATGCTTCAGCAGTAATTACATCAGCCTCGTGCACAATTTGGCACTCCAGAACAGGTGCTTTCCGAGTAGAAGATCTGTTATAAAGGAGGGAAGGCAGTTTGACCGTGATGTAATTTTGCCTCCCTAATTTTTTCTGTGAGTGGTTTTCTCCCTTATTGTTCCCAATGCTAATGGGGTCACGTTCTTCTCATTTTTCAGAATCTCATGAAATGGAAAGAGGAGATTTTTACCTGTTTATTTGTTGATTGGTTATATCAACTTCTCTCACTTAATAGGCTATCTCAAACTACAGCTGGCTGCATTTGATAATATAATCAGCAGTATGTTCCTGCCTGAAAATTGAGGAAGGAAGCAGATGACTTGCTCTGCCCCCCTGTCTGGCCGGGGAACTTTGACAAGGGTTAGGCTGGCTTGTTTGAATTTCAAAACAAGGAAGGAAAATGGTGTTTTCTGAAAGCGTCACTCAGGAGGGGTATAAAGTTGTGCTATTCTGGAGGTAAATGAGAGTGATTTTAAACAGTGGTAATTGCATAAGGAAAATGAAATAAAAGGAAAGGATTCAAAAGCTTCCTATTTTATTTTGTGATAAACAGATAATTTACAAGCTAATATTTAATCCTAAACCAACATCAGTGTTAAAGCCAGCTTTAAAAATCATGGCCTTTATCCTTGAATCACATCAAACTGTTCACAGCTTCTTAAGAAATATTTACTTAAATCCACAAAGGGGGTTGGGGGATATTTTAACTGTCTGAGAGGAACCACAGGAAAAATTAAAGATATAGCTGGTTCAATGCTAAAAAACTTGAAGAACTCTTTACAGGTCATTAAATGTAGTTTCTAGGATAAGATTTCAAAGCTTTCATCAAGAGAAATGATTTTAGCATATTACTATCAAGCTTCATTATCCATTAGCTAGGAGAGAGGGCAAAGAACCAGGCAAACAGCTCAGATAATTCATTGATGGCCTTGTGCAGTGATGAAACAGCTCCCACTGAGACAGTTAAATTCTGACCAGTCAAGTTGTTTGGGAGAGCAGTGAGACATTTCATTTTCAAACCGCCCTTCTCCTATTGCAGGGACACAAAACTAAAAATGTGATCCTAGGATCTGTATATGCGGTATTGTTTAGGAGGCGAGAAGTAAATGCAGTGATGTTTCTCAGCAGGTTCTATTCTTTGGCAAATCGGATTCCCACCCCCAATTTAGATGCAAGAAGGAAGAAGGAAAGGGTCGACTTCCACCTTCCATGCAGCAGATTTATAGGAGCGCATCCTTCAAATCTCTTTCTCTTTGTCTTTTTTTTTTCCTGTAACTGAAAGAGAGGGCTTAGCAGAGTAATCAGAGGCATGTACAAATCATTTGTCAAGGGACTGATGAAGGTTATTGCAAGTTATTAGCGAGAAGTCTCGACAAAAGAGTAATACTGTATCGATCCTGCACCTGGAACTCTCGTCCAATGCGCCCCGAGCATGAAAGGCCCTCAGAGCCTTATCTCTCCACTTAGTTTTGAAATATAAGGATGTCTTTATTTAAAAAATAAGTTTACTAGCATATTTTGTATTGTTATTGGTCAAAGCAGTCTACATATATTGTTTAAAAAAAGAAATAATGCTAAAAGGCTTTATAGAATGACAGTTACCGAAAATCTTAATCTTTGAAACTCTCACAGAATTTCAAGAGTTTGACCTTTCCTCTAGCTGAGCAGCACTGCATTTGGGAATGTGCTCATAATTGGAAAAAGTAGTCTGGAGAACCGGAAGGTAATGTATAAGAAATATAGTCATGCCTACATGCATTGCATTGTTTATGAATTTCTAACGTTGACGAGAAATGCTAGGCCCACGGAATGTTCCAATACGTAACTGGAGTGTCCAAGTGCAGAATACACCTAAAAGGTGGTCCTACCGGGTGGGAGTCACGTTTCTGGGGAGTCTGGCGTAGCCCTCACTTCTCAGGCTTTGTTGCCATGAGATAGTGTCCCTCAGCAGGGTTGAAAGCCTGGACGCTGCAACTGATGATGAATTGATATTCATAGTCTTCTGAATTATTTCGAGAAGTGAGGCAGATGCATAATTTATCAGGGTGTTTGTAAGTGATGTCATTCTCAATCAATGGTTATGCACCTTTGTCAAAATGGCGATATGGAAATGAGCAATCCTTCACTTCCCCTTGTCTCCTTTCTCCTGTTCTTGTTAATATGTCCTTTTTGGTGTTGTTATACTGATATCTGTTGTTTTCACTGATACGATTATGCACATGTGGCCCATCGTTGGTCCACGTTTGTGTGCTGTGATGATATTTCCTTTATTTGCAAATGTTACACTTCTCGGAGAGCATAACTCCTCTTGTATTTTCCATCTGCTTATTTTTCTTCAAATGTCTTGCATAGTCCCAAAATCAAACTTCAGACAGTCTATCAGTTTTATTTCCTTTCTTCTGTTCTCACGTTCCTATCTGGCCTAGTTGTCTACCAAGTCTGCTTCTAAGACTATGACCTTGGATAGCCTCCTTCTCTTTCCTGTGTTGGACCCCTTGTTTCCTGGACCTGATATTTCATTTTTCTTCCTCAATTTTGCGGAGCAAATCCTCTAGTGGCTTCCTAAGAAGGAGTACAGAGAAATGTGGTATTTCTGGCAATTTGATATTAATAAAATGTCCCATTGTTACCTTCATACTTGGCTGATACTTAGGCTGGGTATAAAAATTTGGGTTAAAACCATTTCATTTAGAATATGGAAGGCGTTATTCTATTTTCTTCTCATTTCCAATACTACTTTTGAGAAGTCTGATGGCATTATGATTCCTAGTTTTTGTTTGTGATTAGTTTTTTTATTTCTGTATTTATCTCTGATATCCTCACATGTCTTCAGGGAGATCTGTGTTCTAATCCTTTCAGAATGTATAACTATAGAATTTAGACCTTGAAAACTTTTGGGGGTGTTATCTTTTTATAATGCCCCATCCATTTTCTTAGTTTTCTCTTTATAGACCTAATGTTACATGGATTTTTGATCCTCCAAACATACACCATAAGTATTATTTTATTTCTCTTTTATTTTTATCTGTCTTGTTTTTTATTAAAGGTATTGATATTTTCAATGAGAAAAACTTGAAGGATAAACAAAAATATAATTTAAATTATTACATATTGTTAGAACAGGAATAGAGATGATGGGAAGAAAAACATGTATCATTGTATTGTCATATGTGTATACTCCTAATGGGTTGACATTTGAATAATATAAAAATTGTGGTTAAAATAACTAAAATGGATTTCAAACATAAAATAAAACAAAGAGAAGTTCTTGCTACATAACAAACACTATATAAATGTTACCTATTATTTTATCAGTCAGAGACCTGTCAGAAATACAGAAACCTCACTAGGTATTTCAAGTAGGAACACAATAAAAGAAATGGGTTCCTAAAATTAAGGACTATGAAACATGTAATAGATTGGATAAAGACACCCCTAGCTTTCAGGAAATAAGTCAGGTACAGGAATCTCAGAAAACCATGATTGATGTCTTCAACACCAAAGTAGTTTCCACAAGAGGAGGCTCCAAAGCCGCTGGCAAAACTTATACCTGCTGCCTGTTAAAACCAGAGGCTTGCCTTCCAATCCTCAAGGTTCTGTAACACCTTTGGTTCTTCTGCTCTCTAAATCTGAATCATGAAAGGGCCTCTCCTGGGCATGATACCTGCTGGCAAAGAGCTTGAGAAATGAGGCTGCCCCGCTTCCAGCCCCGTGTGACAGGAGAGAGCATGCCAGGCAAAGCGTGGCCGAAAGGCAATCCGACACTGTTATGGTTATGACGATGTTTAGCATTAATATTTCCTTTTTGAAATGTTAAGCTGCTCTTTCTATTGTCTCTGCTTTTCCTCTGCTCTTTTCCCTCTGTTTACAGCTCCTTTTCGTGTTGCTGTTGTTGTTTGCTTATTCTCTGACATGCCTGGTAACTCTTTCTTAGTGAGACACTGGGAGCCTCCAGAAGCCCTGTGTGTGGATGGGCTCATTTCCAGGTGGATGGAGACTATTTCCAGATGGTTCATCAGTGTGTGCATTTGGGGAGCAGGTAGATTTTACGCTGGGAACTACCAGATGCCAGTATCCTCCTGTAGGTTAGTGCAGCTTCTCCACAGGTAGGTCCTCCAGATTTCTCAAGGGCATGGATGACGGCCTAAAGGACAGTCAGTCCGTCATTAGGGACAATGGGACTGGTGCCTCCCCACTGCCTATGTAGATATTAACATAATTTCGTTTTTGGTGCCATGCCTCCCCCCTGCCTCCCCTCGGCTTAGTTCCCTGAGCCTGGAGGCTCTCTGCAGAGCCAGCCTTGTGGCCGAAGCAGCTGTGAGTTGCACGGGGCCCTCAGAAGGGCCCTGGTCTTGCTTGAATTCTCTATGAGCCATCTTGAAATTCTTCAGTTTTGAACAAGGGTCTGTCGTAGTCATTTTGCTCGCAGGCTTCACGCGTTATGTAGATGTCCTCGGCTCAGTCTCAGCGTCTGCAGTCTCTTCCTGACTTCCACAGGGACTGCCCATGGGTGTTGCCCACCTGGCTCTGGAGACGGGCGAGAAGAAAGGAGAAGGGAGAGCAGGGTTCTCACTGCTCCATACACAGCCTTTCCCCAAGTGCTGAAGACAGCCCCAAGTTCACGTCTTTCTGACACTGCAGGGGTAACTAACTCCCTCCTTGGACCCTGGGTTGGGTTTTCTGTTCATTGCATCACATGACAACTCCATTGGCTGTCACATCACCTGGTTAGGGATACTGATGTTTCCAAGTTTCACTGAGAAACAACTTTCTTTCTTTTTTGCCCTTCTTCAATGTTTTGGGGTCATTTTACAAAGCAGATGAGAACAGAAATTTCTTATTGCTGCCGCCGTGACACCAGATGGCCACATAATGTTTTCACCATACGGTCTAGAAACAGAAAACTTAAGTGACTTCCTCAAGCTGATCAGAAGGCTGACACTTACGGTTTTGAAACCTGTAGCCAAAGGTGAGGTCAATTACCTTCTTTAGTATTTCAACCGAAACTGCTACTTGTTCAGTGTGTTGTAAGCACTATTTTCTAGACATCTTTATTTATGGAAGTTAAACAGCTAACACATTGTTGACAGAGAAGCATTTCTCCCCCCTATTCCAAGTGGTTTCTGCTAGATGTGCAGTTCATTATTTCCTTGTTTCCAAACCGAGAGCTTTAGCCATTCGTGGCCATGTATATTTTATTACATTACATATAGTCCACCTCATCAAAACATAATTTAAAATATTTATGATATACAAAAACAGTAAAGTCATTTAATAAAATATAAAATTATGTTCATAAAAAGACTGCAGGAGATTTAAGAACTTAAACATCTCCAATGATGGATCATTACATTAAGATCCGTGTTTCCTGAGGACCAGGGCAAAAGAGAGGAACAGTGAGTTACATAGTTCTAATTAGTCTCCATGGCTGCAGATCCTTTGCTGTGTGTGCAGCTGACTCCACCCTGGTGTTTTTCAGGGGATACGCCTCAAACCCCGCCCCCCCCAACGTGGGAAGGACTCTCCATTTCCCTCTGTATGAAGTCCCAGAGGACCATGCTCCTCACTGGCTGTCTCTGAGCCAGTCTCTGAGCCAGAGACTCACACTGCGATGGGAGCTGCTTGCTTCAGTCTAAACTCTTGAGTTTTTTCTTTTTTTCTGTGCAGGTCTGCATTGAATTAGTTTGGGTTTTTAGTATGCCAGTAATCTTTATAGAAGATCAATACATACATCATTAACCCATGCATTCCATCTGTGCAGTCACTTAGTTATGTGTAATATTGTCACGAGCACTCTTTCCAAACGGAGTCTGGAACCTTAAGAATAATAGTCATTTTACCTTAGAGTTCATGGAGTGACCTCTTCTGACTCACCCTCCGGTCCCCCCTGTAACCTGAATCCTGCATCTAACATTCCCTTGCTTTCCTTTATTTAACATACTACAAATATATCTATTTTTAAAAAGTGGGGCATAGGGGTAGGTGCCTGTGTGTGTATTCATTGTCATAATTTTATAAAACATTATGCTATACGCAATTGAGGGTCCTTACAATTTCTCTTTAATATTATATTTCTAAGATTCATTCATGTTTCTGCATGTTTAACTCACTTATTTACAACCATATGATATTATATTATTCATCTTTACTCCTTTCATTCATGCATTCATTTGCTGGTTCATTCATTCAGGCAATATTTATTGCATGCACTCTCTCAAGCACTCTACATGCAAAGGTAAACAAAACAACTCTTTTCTGTAACTTCAGATCCCAGCTAGGAGACCCATATGTCATGCCTCCCAGTTTCTCTTCCTCTATGCTGATGGGAATTGCCTTGTCGGTTAATCTACACTAAACTATTCGTCTATTCATGAGCAACAGCCCAAAGCAGTGCAGTGTCGAAAGCGGAGTTTCAGGCGCTGGCAGCAGGGTGGGCAACAAGCTGAGAGCAGAGGCTTCCCATTGCCCTTCGCAGTCCACACCTTCGGGGGTCATTGGTGCCATATGCTTTTCACAGCCCTGCCCAGAGCAGTCTTCCCATTTATAAAAGGACACGGAGCTATAGCTAGTTCAGGTTATGTTTATGAACTATTGGAAAACATGTAATCCCTAAATAAACCCTCAAAACCAAAAAAGGGACTTTGAATCTAACATCCAACGTGTAGGGTAGAACGTAACCATTCTTGATAATGTGAGTGCATTTCAGAATTGATACCAAATGAGAAATAGGAATAATGAATAGTATATTCCTTTGATGCCAAAGACTTCTTTCTTTTCCGCAAACTGTGTGACTGTGCCCTTTCCCATCCTCACTCTAGACCAGTCTATTGAAGGAGCACACTTCCCCAAGATGCAGCTTCCAGGCATCTCATCAAAACGGCCCTTGTTTTTCTCCTGCAAACTGGAGCTGTCTTTACTTCGGATGTTATCTTCCTGTGTTGTTTCTTTCTTAAGCAAGATGTAAACACTATAAATTCTACAAAGGGAAAAATGACGGGCAGATTTTACTGCCTTAAGACTCGTATTTTAAAAAAACACATTATAAGAAATTAAAAGGCAAAGCTTTGATTTGGGAGAAGACATTTGCTAATATATAACTGTCAAAGGATTAGTATTCAGAATTTATAAAGGACTCCTAAAATCAGTAAGCAAACAAAGGAAAACAATCCGTTAGAAAAATTTGAAAATTATGAGAACAGGACGTTCACACAAGAGAGAATTCAGAAAAACTTCATAAGAAATCTGAGATGTACAAGTAAATAATACACACACACACAATTTTTCAGGCCACAGATGGGCCAAAATAAGTCAGACAAAACACAGTTTTGGAGAAGCTATGGAGAAATGGAGATCCTCTATAGTACTTCGGTGTTTGTAAATTGGCACAAATATAGAATGTATTGATAGCAGCAAAACAAATGTGCATTAATGCATTTGCCCTTCTGGGTGTATAATTGCAGACAAGCTGCACGTCCGGGCATATAATGCAGATAACTCTTGCCCATCTGTACAAGGAAACTGATTACAAGAATTTTCATTGCCATATTACTTCATAATAACAAAACAATGCTTTAAAATATTAACAGAAGAATGGACAGATTATTATATAGTAATACTGAATACAGCAGTTAAAATAAAATTACATAAATTAATATGGCTAAACCTCAAAAACATAAGCTGACTACAAAAAGCATATTGCCGAGCAGTGGATTCAGTGAACCTGCAAAACAAAGCCATATAGCTGTCTATGGATACATTTGAATTTCATATTGACATAAAACATGGCCAGAATGACAAATATCAAATCCAAGAAAGCAGCCACTGCGTGGAAGGAGATATTGGTTTCAACGGGGGTGTGCATGAGGGGGTCTCAGCACTGTCTGTTATGCTTCCGTCTGTGCAAAAATTCTGAAGCCAATAAATCAAAACATTAAGATTCGATAAAGCATCTGAAGGCAAAATGAAACAGGCATGACAAACTATCAAAGCCAGAAGTCAGGCGAGGAGATGGAATCGAGATGTGCATGTCAGTACGGAACCCAGAAAACACGAAGCAGTTTCTGACAGAAGTGGGAAGTGAAGCCAGGAAAACCTCCCCGAGGCATGGAACATGGACCACAGGCTCTTTGTGTAGGTTACAAGCAACCTCTGTGAAGTGGAGGCTCCCTTTGCCATCACACCCACAGAGGTGAGGCGCCAGCGGCCTTGGAATGAGCCACACAATCATTGTCACCTGCCCAACGTCTCGGGAGTTGGAAGATCAGGCCATATTATGGTGCCTCTGAATGCCTGGGACAGGCCCATATCAGACATCTATGATCGGCACCCCTGTTTATATAAGAGTTGTGAAAACCTCTCCCATGGGGCAGCCAGGAAATCAGGAGGAGTGAACCGACACTTACTCCATCACAGCAACTGGTACGGAGGGAGCGCAACAGGCCATGTGTCATTGAAACTGCCCAGTACTGTCTCAGATTATTTGAATTGAGGCAGAAAGAGAAGACTTTGAAGGATATTTGTACATAACTCACCAAGCTCATTTCCATATATCATATACCACAGACCTGCTCTGCTTCCTTAGGCATCACGAAGGCCTGAGCTATTTGTGTGGTATAGAAAGGCCTAGGAAATATTAGGTTCCTAATAATCTCTGTTTCCCCCAAATAATCTCCTCCTGCAATGCACTTGGTGAAAACCTCTCCCAGAGAGATTAATGAGATGGGGAGATGAGTTAAGTCATTTGTTTTTCCATCCCATCCTGGAAAGGTTCAAAGTTCCTGCTTTCGACCAGCAGCCCCCTGATCATATGACCGCTAAGCATCCCTGATCCCCTCTCAGCGTATCTGATTTTATTCATGAAGGCAGAAAGCATCCTGAAAAGCCTGGGGCGAGGCTGCATGAAATGCGCTAGGCCTGATGATTCCTCCCTGAAAGCTGCATGTGGAGTCTGCAGGATAACCTGTTAACACAGAGGAAGCACAGTGCGTGGCGGACGCCCTAGTACACTCTGCCCCCTCGAAGGGGCTGGCCTGGTGGCCACAGTCACATCCCAAAACCAGAGAGCCCCAGAACACGTTAAGTGGAGGTTACTGATATTCTCATGATGCCTCCAGTCCTGTAGCTAAACATCTGTGATTCTGTCTCAGTAGGCATAATTTAAATTGGTTTTTCAGAAAATATTTCAGGGAAACCCACAGGAATGTTGATATTTTTCAGTACATTTTCAACTCTTCAGTATCTAACACAGCCACAAAATGTGGCTATTATCAAGGGTCAAATATTCTTGAAGACTAGTCTTTCTTCCAGATAAAAGATTGTTTTACATTCCTTCTTCCTCATGAAATTTCTGTTTCATAATCAGGCCGCAAAAATCCCAACTGCTTCCTTAAATGCCTTTCAAATGCTTGTAGGATGAAACCTGTGTTGCTGGCCCTTGATTGTTTACTTGGCAATCGCTTTTCCTTAGATTTCATGGCAATTTTTTTAGTGACAATGGGAAATACCACTAAAAAAATGGTTGTTTTTCTCACATGTGCAAAGGTTAAAAAAAATCACATTTAAAATGAGAAAATCCCAACTATTTCCATGAGTATGAATGCTCACCCATCCTGTATTCCCATCAACCATTGGGGGGATGAAATATTAATCTAAAGGTCTTCAACATGACTAATCAAATGCAACAGGGCCATGCAAATTAAAACCACAAATGAGATGTCACTTCACACCTTTAACGTGGCTATTGCCAAAAAGACAAGAAATAACGAGCATTGGAGAGGATGTGTACTGTTGGTGGGAACGTAAATCGGTACAGCCACCATGGAAAACAGTATGGAGGCTCCTCAAAAATTTAAAAATAGAACTACCATACGATACATCAATTCCACTTCTGGGTCTTTATCTAAACAAAACACTGATTGAGAAAGGTGTCTGTATCCCCATGTCCACTGCAACATTATTTACAAAACCCAAGATATAGAAACAAGCCCACCCATCGACTGGATGAAGAAAATGAGGCACATATATAATGGATTAATATTCAGCTATACAAAAGAGGGAAACCTTGTCACTTGTGGCAATATGGATGGAATCTGCAAGCATTACGCTGAGTGGAATAAGACAAAGACAGACAAATACCATATGAACTCACTTATATGTGATAATCTAAAAGCAAAGCAGAGCAAAAAACAAGCTGATTGGTGGTTGCCAGAGATGAGGATTGGGCGGGGACCAAAAAAATGGGGTAAGTGGGTCCAAGGGTACAAACTTGTAATCGTAAAATAAATAGGTAATAGGGATACAGTGTACAGCATGATGACTATAGTTAAAAATATTGTATTGCATATTTGAAAGTTGCTAAGAGAGTAAATGTTAAAAGTTCTCATCCCAGGAAAAAACATTTTGAACTATGTATGGTGACAGATACTAACTAGACTTGAGGTAATCATTTTACAATGTATAAAAATGTTGAATATTATGTTGTATACCTGAAACTAATGTAATGTTATATGTCAATTATACCTAAATTCAAAAAAGAAAAAGATGAACACACTTGAGTTTCTCCTTGTGTTCATTCTCTAATGATTTCAAGCAGTTTTTAAATATTTTGTCCAGAGTTATAATTGTTATCTGCAGGAGGGTTAGTCCAATAGCAGTTTCTATGATGTTTCTAAAAAGAGAACTGAGCTCTTGAAGTATGATTTCTATTAAGTGGTTCAGCTTGCAGTTTTTAGTTGCTTCAATCTATGCTATGTCTTTTATCAGTTTCAGAAATTTTTCAGCTTAAATTACCTCTTCAAATGTTGTGTCTCTGTTAGTCTACCTCTCCTCCTTTTTAAACTCTAGTTACACAGATCTTTGACTGTGTCACATATGCATCCCTTGCTTGTTTCTGTTCTCAATTCTTTTTCTCTCTGCATCAGTCTGGATATTTTCTTCTGACCTATCTTCTGCTTCACTAATTCTCTCTTCATTGTGTCTACATCGCTGTTAAATCATTTCTGGAGTTCCCAGTATCCAGTGTTGTATTTCCCTCTGGCACTCTTCACAGTTTCCAATTTCCTATAAAGTTCCTCATTTTAGCATACGTCTCTTAAACATATTAATAATTGTTATTTTAAGCTATTTACATAATCACTCCAATATTTGGATCTCTCATGTGTCTGTTTCTGTTGTCTGTTGTTCCTCTTGGATTTTGGTCAATTCTTGCAATTTTGGATTCTTAACATGTTTTTAATTCAGTCTGGAAAAGACATGTTCGAATTTTTTTTTTTTAAATAATAGAAAGCTAGTTAGAAATACTAATGGAGATAATTCAGTAAATACTAACATGTGCCAAAGGAGATGTCTAGTTTTTGGCCACCCTCCCAGGTTATAGCCCCTTGGATCCTGACCTAGAATGTTGATGGGGGCCCCCCATCCTTTCTGAGACCACCAAAGCCTTCGGTCAGCCGTTAAGTCAGCTACTGCATTCACACCACCAAGTGCTTTAGGGAAAAGCGGGAGCCAAACGCTGTCACCATCTCTTGGTTTCTCATGTTCAGGATGCGGACCCAGCAAGTCCTTGGCAGCGCTCCCTGAGATAAAGTGCGCAGATTTCCAGCGATAGTTGGGAGGAAGGTTGGTGTAAAGAAGATGCTTCTGTGGCGCATGGCCTGGACTCTAAGGTGGTTGTGACGGGTGTCACGTGGGATCTGGAGGGGCTAAACGTGCTGGCAGGACACACCTGAGCCGCCTCCTAGAGCTTTGCAATCCAGAACCACATGTTGGAATCCTGTCCTTAATAATGTATATTACTTGTTTATGTCTTGTCTAATGCATATTGATTATAAGAACAAAAAAAATTTATGTAATGTAATGTTCAAAAAATCAATTGATGTTTATATACATTTTATATCTTCCTAGATCATCAAAGGAATCCTATTGAGCAGATATTTATTTTAAGTACTTCTATTTTACATTTCTGTGGTTTTATGTGAAATCAGATCAAATAGTCACTCATTTGACTTACACATGAGTGCTTATTATGTGCCAGAAACTACTAAATAATGGTTAAAACCAGTGGGGGGAATGTCAGAAGGGATAAAGAGAGGCAGACACCAAAATTTACTGTTTTTAATTTGTGTAGCTAAATAATTCTTACTTGCTGTTTCTTCTTACCACAGGCTCTAATAACCTCAGAGTAGACATACTGGAGTGACACACCTACAGTGGAGTAACATAGTGGGGCAATACGGACGATGGAGTAATTACAGTCACTTATTTATGGGCCATTATGACTTTCTATGCTTCTTGTCCCACTCATCATTTCTTTTCTAATAGTGAAAAGGGAATTAAGGTCACAGTGACAACGTAGGATGACAGTTACTAGACTTACTGTGGTGATAACTTTGTAAGGTATGTAAACGTTGAAGCACTATGTTGCATACCTGAAACTAATATGATACCATAGGTCAATTATAATTTTAAATAAGTTAATTTAAAAAACTGGGAAAAAATAAACTCAGGTCTGTCTGACAACAACAACAACAACAACAACAACAATAATAATAATAATTAGATAATAATGGTTTAAAAAAGAATCCAGGATACCACTTATATAAGACACTTTTAAAATGTAGAGTTTTCTGAGTTGAGGGGGAGGAAGGGATGTGGAAACAATGCTTTTATATTGTTTTCATTGGGAAAATATAAGTATTATATTAGATAATATTTTAGCATTTTGAATTCTACTTAACAGATATCAAATAGTATTTTTAAGTTTTTAATCTTATTTAAAAATGATAAAAAATATTTGACTTTATAAATTGAACATTAAACTCTTTACATTAAAGTTAGGTTAATTTAGCATAAATGGAGAGAAGCCATAGGAAATCTTTTAACAGACAGGAAATGCATTCTTGAATGTATTGCTTTTAAGAAAATAGTGCTGATAATAGTGGGACAGCATCCCTGGCACCTTCCCTTCAGCATCTTCCCAGAAGTCCTTGCAAATGCAATTTACCTCAGTGTCTATAGGTTCACAAGAACTTCCATGAAAAGGAGCTGATTTTCCCTCCCTGCTTGCGTTACACAATGAGTGATTGTACCTGCATCATCTCACCTTATCCACCCCCTTTGTCCATTCCTCATTACTAGTCCCACAGTCGAGGCCGTTTCTTTTCAAAGACTGCCAGTAATCAGCTTCATTCTCGCCCTGTTGAGAGGCCTTCATGCCAGTTGGTTACAACTCTTTATTAGAACTCTAAATTTCCATAGGTTGAAGCCCAAAGAAGATAGGAGCCTTTGTTTTTTGTGTAGTTTTAATAGCAACAACATACTTTCATTAAGCTTATGTCAGAGCGCACTCTAATACCTGGCTTACAGGCTTACATCCATATCACCATAGGAATGCTTTATTTGTCTAGAAATATTATTTCAACTAAATTCACAAATGAGGAGGTATTAATATAGTTCTTCTACCATAAAAATTAGAGAGCAATTCTTCAGAGACTTGATAGGAGTTCTTGCTTAACAGGTTAGACTTCAGGAATATGGCAAAAAATATCTTAAAGTAACTGGCAGAAGTATGAGCTAGTAAAGCATGCAAACTTACTCTGGGTTATGTCGTAGTAGAATAAATTTGAAAGTCATTTATTATTTGTATTTTAGACTATTCAACCTTCCGATGATAAGCTATGTTCACTCACTTATCATCGTACACTCACTTCCAAGTGGCCCAACGTGGATGCACCAGAGGTTTCTGTTTCATTCTCAGGCTTAAACCCCTGATAGATTGTGTCAGGAACGGATTTTCCTCCGAAGTCCACACCGCCATGTCCCCGCGCAGTTTCCCTTCTAAACCTCTGACCATCTAGTGTCTAATTGCACAACAATTAAGCAATTCCAATAGAGTTGAAGTTTACATTTTAGGGGATCACTTTGCATTAGCCTCTAAATAGTCAATATCCTTTCATTAAAAATAAATGAAACAAATGACAGTAGGATTTTTTTCTTTCAAAAATTTCTTCCCAGGTATTGTTTGATCAGGAGTGGATATCACCTTCACATAAATTGTTACTGAATAACCCTGTGATGTTATTAATCCTGTATTTTGGCCTTTAAAGATCTACCGTATTTTTTTGGTCTATAAGATGCATTCCCCACCCCGCAAATTTGGGAGGAAAATGGGGGTGCATCTTATAGTCCGAATGTAGCTTACCTTTACCGTGGTTAAATACTGTGTTATTTATGTTATTAAATATTTTACCACACTTTTTGCTTCAAAAATTTTTTCCTCTTTTCCTCCCCTAAACCCTAGGTGCGTCTTATGGTCTAAAAAATATGGTAAATCCTTCATGTGCTGCTATCATTTGATTAACATACTTTTGATGAGACTCTAATTAAAGAAATGGATTTCCCTTAGCACTCATTTCGTCTCTAAATTTAAGTGCCTGCCTCTTCCTAAGACTGAGGTTTTTTTATATCTCCTCCATTTTCCTGTTGCAGCCATACATACCTTAAATCAAATTTGGAGACCTTTATAGCTAAACCTTATTTTTCTCATTAAGTTAGGTAGATATGAGCACACATTAATTTTTATTGAATTTAATTTTTATATGATTTTTAAAGTAAGGATATTAAATCTCCTAAATGGGATCAAGTTGCCAAAATTATATGATGGTCTGACATATGCCTAGTGGATGAGATAATTTAAATATTTGGGCCTTTTAAATCTGAATTTTTGGTTTCTCATTACTTCTAAGTTTCCCTTTGAGAGAAAGTATCGCGATTTCTAAAGTGTTGGCTTCTCTCCTGTGTAATTCTCTCAGACTCGTGCAGCCAGTCCGGTTTCCCCACAGTTATGGCCCTGGAAGGGCCCAGTGAAGGTGAGCTGGGCCTCTGGTACCCGTTTATTCTCCGTGACAGTGTGGTGCTATGTGGTGGCAGCTTCCCTGGAGTAAGTCCAGCCAGCGAAGCGATAGTGACAATGACGACGGTGGCAGTAACAGCGACAGCGGTCATTATCTATTGAAACCCTCTCATGTGACAGACACTGAAAGTGATCTCCATATATCATCCAAAATTCCCAGCAAGACCTCCTTGAAAGGTATGTTGATATCCTCACTCTGCAGTTGGAAAGGGAGAGTCTCCAAGACGTGAACATTTGTCTTGGGTCACATAGCTTGGACACAGTGGGACCAAGAGGGACACCCATTGTCCATCTGACCCTAACACTCACTGTCTTTCCTTTATTTCCTTGGTTTTCCAGCTGGAATCATTGCCACAGTCTGCTAGGGATCTTTTAAATGCAAATAATTGTGGACTCCAATTCCATCATGAGTTCCAATTCCATCATGGCTACCAGTTCAGCTAGAGAGCTGCTTGAGGCAGGAGCTGCTGTCTTTCTGCTTGGGCTGCCCTTGAGAACACAGGGAGGTTTGCCAGGAGGCCTGGGGCATATGCACTTTCAGGGGAATCATTTTCCATCCTAACGCTTCCAAAATTGCTCTGCTTGCCTTATTCCCACTCATAGAAGAAAGGCATACTCTACCACTTTCTTAGTACGGTGCACTCCTACACACTATAAAATCTATAGGATCTTTAAAAGCCAAAGAATTTTTAAGAATGGAAAATTTTAGGTGTTTGAAAGTGAATGAGTCTAATAACGAGGTACACATGATTTTGTGATTCTTTCAACAAAATTGAAGGAAGTCATTTCTAATACTTTAGCCAAAGGAAGCCCTAACTCAGCTGTCAGTTATTTTTTTCCTTATAGCTTGGATGTTCAAAGACTTGAACTCCTTTAGGTAAAAAATATGTTCATTCACATTTATTTATTGATGTGAGAAAGTTTCTGAATACTTACATATATGAAATTGAAAAATAGAAATTGAATTTGTGGTGAAACTTGTCTTATACTGCCAATAGTATTTGCCCATAGACACATGAAAATAAAACCTTATATACAAGATCATTAAAAAATACATTTAAAAAAAATTTTACTTTTGACATTTAACAACTATGAAAACTTGTAAAATATTGTTGATTTAATTGTGTACTAGTAGTAAATATGCTAAATACCCAGTTCAGAAAATGTGTTAATATCCATAGTCTATGGTTACAAGAAATAAAAATATATATACTTATATGCATGCCTATATGTCATTTTAATCTATATTTCCTGAAGTGTAGTGATAGCTCTAAAACAGGAAATATTTCATGGACTCTTCAAGGTCTGTAGTTCAGCTGCTTATATTTGTTTAGTAAGAAATGCATTTGATTTTAAAGTTAATGCAAGAGCATCGCAGAAGCTTACTCAAGAGATTGTGTAGAACTCGGTTGCCATTTTGGCACTGCTATTTTGTAGCATTTTAGCTCCGTAACTGCTGTGATGACAATCACAGGCACTGGGTCACCCACCCTCACTGCTACCTACTCGTACACGTTACCCAAAAAGCACAGCGCCACGCGAAAGTGTAACAGCAGGTAGCCTCATCTGTCTGCACATGATTGAGAGGTGAACATTTCGCAGCCCGAAGTCTCCTAAATTACTCTGGTGGTGGGCAGTGAAACTAATATGAAAAAATACATATTGACATTTTCAAGTTGTACCAAATCATTTTCCCAAAAGTCTTTGTTCCTGTTATAATCACCTCAAAAGTCCGCCACAGATACTGGGCTAGTGAGAAAACAAAAACCTCTACCAAAAGGACAGCCTTAATAATATTTTGTTAAAACTAGAAGTAAAGGACTTGAGGACCAACTCAGCTTTGCTGAAATGAGCTATGTTGTACCAGAGTTAGCCGTTCTTTAAAAGTATTTTTCTTTGAATTTTTAAAGATTATGTCTGAATCATTGAAAATACGCCCTTAGCAAGAACCAAGTTGTTTCTTGGAGAATAAAATAGAGAAAACCAAAGTATTTTATTCTAGTTCCCAAAACTAGGGAAATAATGTTATTTAAAAAATAACATTATTTATGAAGGGGCTATGTATACAGATGCTCATTTGTTTATTTAATGATATTATCACATGAGAGAAAAATTGTGATGGATGGAGTTAAACAGAGAAAGGAGACTTTATTCAAGACTGTGGTACCAGGAGCAAATGCTGTCATAACATTGAACTCGACTCCCCTGAAAGAGAAGGCAAGATGGGGCAGTTTTCCAGTGGTGGGTGAGCTATGGCAAAGGACTGGGAAATTCTGCAGGGGAGGCTGGTCTGTGTGATGAGGCAAGATAGTGTTTGACTCTCTGTACTGATGAAAGTTGAGCTTTTACTCTCCTACCCAGGTGGGAAACGGGCACAATCTTTCTTGATGACTGCATTTCAAAGGGATGGCTTCTAGTCCTGGAGAAAGACATGCCTGGATTATAAAACTGGTGAGAGTTTGGGAAAAGAGTGGTGTCAGAGGGATGGAAAGGAATTCACGAAGGCAAGTTTTCTAAAGTAAATGCGCTAAGAGAAGGCACGTTGGGGCCTGGAGTTAGGAAGAAAGCTGCCTGTCTTGGTTTTATCAAGCTGAGGGGAATGTTGAGGCTGTCTCAGTCAGCCACAACAAGTGTGATTTGGACTCTTGAATAAGTCCAACAAAAATATAGCTGTTTGTCCTTAGAGAATCTAAAGAAAGTTGACATTGTATTGTGAGTACAGCATGGCTTACTCCCAGGCACACAGCAGTAATCCCAGGTGATGGGTCCGGACCTGAAGGGAAAGCACACTCTGGCAGCTCAGGGATGGTAAGCCAAGCCTGGACCCGAGCCCTCCAGCACCTGCTCAGCCCTCCCACACGTCCTCCGGCCACTACCGCACTGTAACTTCTTGTGATGAAGCCGTTCAGTGACTGTGAGCCTGGTCTTGTGAGTCCATGCAACAAGTGAATGCTTAAGGTAATTACTGTGTAATTAATGCATGTCATCTATGTAATATATGCATATACATTTTAATTTATATAGAGAAGTTAGCTGTCCCTTGTAAATTAAATAGAGATCATTCATTTTAATTACTAGAATTTATGTATCAAAAATTTTGATCATGTTGATAGTTGATAAATGGTTTTTCAAATTTGGGTTATCTATATGTGAGTTCATTTTGCATATTGATTCTAAATAAAGTATGTGTGTATCAGGGCCTACAGATTTTAGACAGTGTTTCATAAACCAGAGACCTCCAGGTCAATGTTAAAACATGAGTTAATTTTTTAAATTTAAAAATGGGGAGATTTTACATATAAATCCTGATTGCCTCCTTCGTTTGAAAAACTGGAAGACCCAGCCAACTGCCTATTGCCACCTAGTAACAATCAACTGAATATTGGCGTCTTTCTCTGTACTAGACACGGCGTTTTTTCTCTGTCGTCGTCCACACTCAGAGCCTGCACACATTTACGCCACCATCCTGGCTTAGAACCATGAGGCAACTTTGAGATAATGTCATTCAGAGAGCCATTGAAAGAGCTGGCACATTTTACACTCGAGAAGAGAAGGCTTGGGAGTAACATGATCACTTTCTTTGAATATTTCAAAGATTTTCACGTGGAAAAATGTAATAAAAATATTTTGTGTGACTCCAGTAACAATCCTGACTCCTTAAGTCCCCATAGTTCCTTATCTCACTTATTTCTCTTAGCCACTGTCTATAAGGGAGACTGAAATTCTGAAACCCACTTGATAGATGAGAAAATCCAAAAGTATTACAGAGCTTGGCTGTGGTCACAAAACTAGGCAAGGTGGAGAGCTGGGGATTGAACCCAGACCCTTGCCCTCAAGGCCAACCAGGGGACAAAAACCTCAATGCTTCAGGGACCAGATAAATCACACAAACGTGTGGAGGAGCAGGAGGTGACAATGGGGAGAGTTTGGGTAGAACGCTGGAGAAGAGCTGCGTCAATTCAAATTTAACTTAAAACAGAAACCAAGCATGAGCCAAAGCACATCAGAACAGGGACCGTGAGCCTTGAACTTCTGTACTCTACCATATGCTCCCTGGAATGAACGATGGGTGCTACTTCATAGCAGAACAATCTAAAAGGGAGGTTTCTTTGAACCACATAGGGATGCTGTAGCTAGGATAGAAACTCGTGATAAAGTAGGTGACTTAAAACCTTTCCAGACTCTGGCTCTGTGAATCCATTTTTAAAGATATGCTTCAAGTATTTATAAAATACAGGATGGCCAAAGGGAACTATGCACCCTATCGAGGCCCTGCAGGGGTGCGCGTATGCTGCTGAGTGAAAAGACATGTTTCCTGGGCAGTGTAGCAGCCTCCTTATCCAGCCCAGGATGTTGGTGCTGGGTAATCGTACCAACGAATGCAACACTAGCTGCTATAAAAGATAAATCCCAAAATATTGTTACTAAACACAACAGAAGTGCCTTTCTCCTTCAGATGACTTCCAGGACAGGGGGCGGTTCTGAACGGTGTTGGCCCTTCCCATGGCAGAGATTCAAGGACTCAGCTTGCTCCCGTCATGTGGATTCCTATCACCTGTCTGTAGCCCAGAGGTGGCCCTGGAGACCATCCCCTTCCCTGCCAGCAGAGGCGAAAGGAGTACAAAGAGTATCGCACAGAGGAGTTATCGTGGGCCGCGCCTGGAGATGATGCTCCACATTCCTGCCTACACTCCGCTGGCCCGGCCTGGCTCACACAGCACACCTAGCACAAGAAGGGCGGCAACACTAGTCTACCTGGGTGCTTAGAGGGGAGGAGAAATGGATTTGGTGAGTTTCTGTCACGGCAGTGCTCAGGCTAACTCCAGGATAAGCACAGATTCCCAAAGTTTTAGAAGCTACACAATGAACATGGCTCACCTCTGTATAAAGTTATATATACTCAACTGTATGGGTTCCATTCCGTATTGCAGGTGGCCCTCACAATCATCCTGCGTGAATAACTAGTCTTCTGCTCTTCCCATCTTCTCTGTGCTATAATGCAGACTTAAGCACATGACCTCTGCAGTCAGAGATCCTTGGGTTCAAATCCCCCTTCAACCACTTTCTAACAATGGAATCTTGGGTGAATTCCATTACATTACCTCTCTAAATCTATTATGTCACCTTTAAAATGATTATCATAGAAATGATGGGTAATATTGAATGATTAGCATGTATCAGATACTGGTATTAATGTTCTCATTAAATCGCAACAACTCAATGAGGAGGTTCTGTCATTGTCCCCGTTCCACAGATGAGGAAACAGAAAAGTTAAGTGGCTTCAGGGGTCCCATAGTCAGGGAGTGGCAGGGCCAGGATTTGAACCTGGGCCTGTCAAGCTCTCAAACCCTGATAGCCTGTGTTCTTCTCCCCTCTGCCATTCTGTTTTTAGCATGATACGTGCTTTGCACAGTTACAGTGAAGATTAAATTTAAAAATAAGGAAAACTATAAATAAATGTGTGAATCCTCATGCTTATAATGTGACCATGTAGAACTAAACAAATAAAGATATGTCAGCTCTCTCACCTCATCCGATTCTTTGTAATTCAAAGGCAAATTGCCCTGGTAGATAAGTACCAAAATGTTAATGCCTTCATGACTTTCACAAGATTATTCTACTGTAAGGATAAGAGATGAAATAATGCTACCCACGAAAGAAGTTTGCTTAGCATTCCTTTTGCTTTCTATCCAACTCCTTTTCTGAGGTACATGGTGGCATTTTGTGATAGTTCTCAAGAAATATCTCAAATACAGTAGCATTAACTTATATATGTGTGTGTGTGTATATATACACATTTTTTAAAACTCACTTAGCAACTTTAAACTTTGTTACAGAAATGCCCATGCAGAGCGAAGTATGAGACGCAGAGCTGAAGCAGAGCCATGGTGGCAGCAGGGACTAGAAATGACTCACCTGCAGAATGTGACTCGCCGCCTGGGATTGGTGCTGCTGGCGTGCATCATGCACACAGAGCTGGTGCCCAGGTGAAGGTTTGTAACTAGTGCGCACATGTCACAGGACATGCTTTCTTGCTAGGGGAGAAATCAAAAGTCTTGTGTCTCTTAGCTCCAGCATGGCTCCTATCACTTCAGTGTGTGGCAGAGTTACCCCAATTTTACCCATTATCTCTGAACGTCGGATGATGCCCTAGAAGCGTTCAGCAGAATCCGCACCCCAGACAGGAGGCATGCCACTCAGGACAAATGTTTTTAGGTTTCCTTCCCAGGGAAAGGCTGTTACATTTCCTTGGGGAATGAACTAAACTTTTTAGTTGCAAGACACAAAGCTAAAAATAAAAATGATCCTGGAGAATAAATGAAGAACCGGTGGCAGGTAAGGGCCCTGGATGCCTTTAATGACAATGCCCTGTTTCCAATGAGAATGAGCCATCCTTGTCCTTGTAGGCTGAGGGCCAGTGGAAAAGATAACCAGAAATCTTCACAGTCTGGCCTGAGAACCCATATCTGTGGGAGATTCCATCACCTTGTTCTAGTAACAGTTGAATCTGTGATTCTCATTCCTTAGTTCTTGCCATACTAAGGGGCTCTGGAGGAATAAAAAGTTAAGCATCTTAAATACTTCCTTTACTTTTTCTAAAAAAACAGAGCTAGTGGCTGAACTTCCCAAGTTAAGAGAGGCTAATTTTCATCTTCAAATGGATCATTATGCACAAATAATCTTCCCTCTTAGTCCAGAAATTTCAATGCAGTCAACTGGAGTTCTCGCCATCCATCAGAATCAAGTAGATCAAAACAGAACTACATGGCTTCCTTCCCCTTTCCCAATCCCTCCCTTAAGCTTGCGTTTCTGAGTTGTATTTTATAAGGCAAGACAGGAAAGATGAATGTTAACCTGTAACATGGGCAAAGTGAGTACGACAGGTGTTATTCACTGCTCCGACTCCTGCCACAAATATTTGGTCTGTGCTCACCATGGACCCTGAGTACCGATCTTACTGTGACATGGGGCACCGCTGGGACTCACCGTCCAGTGGGCGAGAGAACAAAACCAGAGTCCTGTGTGCTAAGGGCTTTGAAGGAAAACAGGGTGGGGAAAAGAAGCAGAGAAGGGTGTAATGGGAGTGTTGGAGTTAGGGTATCTCTGAAAGGTGCATTTTGACTTAAAAGACCAAAGAGAAAAGTTCTTCAGGGCTAGGGATGAACAACAGTGCCAGTTCTGAAGCAGAAGGAGCTTGTCAAGTTCAAGAAGCAGCAAGAAGGTCAGAGTGACTGGAGCTGAGTGAGGTGGCAGAGCAGGGACAGTGGTGGAGATGAGCTGACAGAGAGGCCGGGTTCGATGGCAGACTGCCTTCTCTTCTACTTACCTTCTTACCTTCTCTTCGTAATCACGTTCTCTTCTACTGAGCTGGTCCTTCGTTTGCTCTTCCTCTGTTTTGCAGAGATCTCCCTCTCAGTGAGCAAGGCCATTGTCATCTATCTGCTTTCTGTGCCCTGGTGGAAACACTTCTTCCTGAGGGCAAAAGATAAAAGTACTAAAAAAGGACACCCTGAAGCCATAAACCAGAACTACAGAGCCATTATTACCGCCAAGTATGTACCAGAAAGCTGCATTTTAGGTCTGCGCCACATTGCTGCATGTGTGGGTAATGAACTATTATTCTGAACTCGGCCCTCCAACATTTATGGTTTAAAATTACTATGACCTTTGAGACGGAAACAGCCTGGTGTCCTTCCAAAGAAATTATATGACCACAAATATGCATTTATGAAGTGTGTTTTCCCCTCACATTTTCTATCAGATAACGTGAAGTCTTTAAAAGGCGACTCGATGAAGGAGCCTTATAAAAATGTGCATAGTGATGCAAGTCCTTGGGCTGCCCTTTCCAATCAGAGGGCAACGCCGCCATGTGCTCAGCTGGCTCGGCTCCAAACGCAGTCTCTCCACGCGCCCCCTTTCCAGGCTGGGACTGCATTCAGCTCACTGGGAGCCTTGGAGTCCCCACTTGGAAACATCCACGGCACTCATCCATAAACACACCTCATTGTCATAACTGCATTGCCTATAGAAGCATCATAAACATTTTGGGAAATGATATTTTTCCTCAAACATTTAGACTTAATGGAAATTTTAGAATAGAAGAAAATTGAAACTTCGAGTCGTGTCCTTACGAAAGCTCTCTCCCCTTAATGAAAAAGTGCCCTATAAAGCTAATGTTTTTCTATCACCATTTACAGCTCTTTCCCGAATAGTTGAAGTCTGAGACTTCCAGGCTGTGAGGTTGCTGTTGAGTAGGAAAGGCACCCAACCGGGAGCCTTGCCCTTGTCCTGGAGCAGCTGCTGTCTGCCTGCCTATCCTCAGGCCATCCTGGGCAAGACACTGAGGGCACCTGGGGACACTGTCAGATTTGCTCTGTCCCCCTCCGGGGTTGTCTGGAATGTACAAATGAGTAAATGTATATTTTCCTCTTCGGAACCTTCTCCCAGCTGTCCGGCTGACTGGAACAGAGGTCCGTCTCCCTGGTGCCCTGCATGGGCTTGAACTGCTCTCTTTGCCTAGCGGTTTCTTCTTGTGCCTCAACCCCAGGCCTGCTTGTCTACAGCCAGTTCTTCAAGTCAGCTATCCTGAGCTACAACATCTTTCTTTCTTTAATTCATCACAGCAATTAGCCCATTGTCTGTCAGTAAATAGTTGCTTTATAAATAGGTTGAATCCAATACATCAATGATTCAACAGTTCACCTTTACAGTATTGCATTCATTCGCTAGTTTTAAGAAAGATGATGTTTTGCTACAAATCTACTAGCTGAACTATCCTAATCAACTTTCCTCTCCATCCATCTGCCCATGGATGGCCAATAAAACTTTCTGCAGTGATAGAAATGTTCTGGATTTGTGCTGGCTAACATCGTCATCACCAGCTTCCTGGGGTCACAGAGCACCTGAATTGTGGCTGCTGCAACCAAGGAGCTAAATTTTTAGTTTTATTTAATTTTAATTAGTTAAAATTTAAGTAGCCACACAACTAATGGGTCATGTACTAGACAGTGCAAATCTACACTGAATTCACAGAAATATTTTTAGGAGCAGGGGAAAGCCCTGGCCAGTACCTCTTTGGTTAGAACTTCATCTCTACACACGAAGGTTGCAGGTTTGATCCCTAGTCAGGGCACATACAAGAAGCAACCAACGAACACATAAGTGAGTGGAACAACCAATAGATGTTTCCTGAGTGTGCTCTCTCTCCCTTCCTCTCTTTCTAAAAGAAATTGAAAAAAAAAATTTTATAAGGGAACATCCCTGCTTATCTAAGTTGGGAAGGTGACTTCACATTAAACTCTAATTTCTATGGCCATAGATTTCCTTTTTCAATAGTCTACACAGAGCAGACTAGACACTTACGTACTGGTGTCAAGTACTTTCCCCGTGGTGGTTAGCAAAGACAGTGTTTCCGAGGTGAGATGTCTTCCTACGAAAGCTTCCATTTTCAGGGACAACATTATGAGCATTTTAATGATCACCAATTTTCAGAAATGACTTCGGAAAATACTTTGAATTCTTAGACATCACCACAAGTGAAGAGAACTTAAATGATTTTCCAGTGATGCCATGGGGTCAACGCTATTATAGGAACCGAGGAAGAAATATTTGAGCCTGAAAGTCAAACAGTATTTTCAAGTGAATTCCTTTTTTATCTTTTCTGGGAGGAAGTCACACATGGCAAGCATTCAGATGTATGTCTTTGTGACTACATTCTTTCTTTCAAAGAACAGTCGACTTTAAAAGCCATGGTCTTTTTAGATAAGGCCACTTGAGCATATAAAACCAAAGCCATGATTGAAAACAACAAACAAAGATGGACCAAATACCTGCGACCACAAGCAACTGATACTATGATGAGACTTGGGTTTGACAAGAGTCGACACAGTAAATTCAGGATCAACTATAGAGAGAGTGACCACACACAGTGAGAGATTCTCCAAATCTGGACGTGTCGATTGTGAGAAAGGGCACTCCTAGTGATTACATGGCAAATATAGGTGTAAATTGGAGTGAACACAGATGTATGGTCACCCTAACTTTTGGGGGAAAATGGGTTCTAGGTCAATATGTATTGTTGGACAGGCATTATTAACGGTTATAACAACCCTGCTCCTACAGAATGTCCCGGTTCCTTTCAAAAACTTCTGTTTTCAGAATTACCAGGACCTGGGCTTTGAAAAGTCAGTAGCAGCTCCAGAAGTCCTGGAGACAGCTGCCTTTTGAGGAATGACCTTACTAACCATAAAGCTCTGTGTCCAAATTCATGGCAGGCAGGGGCTGGGCGGAATTTTTAGATCAGGTATCAACAAACTCTTTTCTGTAGAGGGCCAGATAGTTAATATATTACATTTGGTGGCATACGGCCTTTTTTGCAGCTACTCGGCTCGGCTGCAATATGAAAACAGCCACAGGCATTATGTGAATGAATGGGTGTGGCTGTGTTCCAATAAAACTTTATTTACAAAAACAGGTGGGGAGCCCTTTAATCTAGAATAGACCCTAACATGAGAGACATAGAAGTCAGATCACATTAAGGTTCCCAAATTGCCATAAGCTCCTGCTCATGCACATACAACCTCCTTCTTCCTTTTATCCTCCATCCCTCCCTTTCTCCTTCCTTTCTTCCCTCGGTCCTTATTTTATTCCTTCTTCATTCATTAAGCAAATATCTTAAGAACCAACTCTACACCAGCAATTGGAATTTCAAAGATAAATAAGATATGATACTTCCTGATTTTTCTTGGGATGAACTTCCAACATGCTGGATAAACATATCTGACTTGGCTTAGTGACGGAGAAACGGGGCCAAGGTCATAAGGCAATTGACGTAACTGACAGCGATAGGCCTCACCGACTGATTCGGTCTACTGCACCCTCCTTCGCCGCTGTACCTGGTACAGGTCTGTGTGATCGAGAGAAACAGTAGACCGACATCAATCCATTTTTATTAGCCCCTTTCATAACTTACATTCTATGCAGAGCAGCACTTCCTAAATCTCCCAAAGAACTTGGTTTTTAATAACCCCAACATAAAATTAATAATAAATATGTTTTCTATATGGTACTATATTTTTTATCAGTAACCACTGTAAATATATAAAACAATATAATGGCAAAGTGATTGACCTGTCCAACATTTTTATAAAATTCAGTTAAATACTCAGCTATGTGATAAGTATACACTAATTAGTAGGAAATTTTTGCAAAAATGGTCTGTTGTTCTGCCATTCTTGTTTTTCCTAAATGGTATTTATCTTAGCGTTGCATATTTTCCTTAGACCTAATTCCTAAAAATAAAACCAACTGTATTTAGATGTAAAGTTGAGATTGACCTTAGTAGAAATTACTTAATTTCTATGCTGCAGTTGTATTACCCACCACGCTCAAGACTCCAGGGCTGCCCCTGCGAGTTTCCTCATGTAGCAGACGAATTGCGCTGAGGGGCAGCTTCCTGTTCAGGCAGAGAGCGAGCATCTGCAGCCCACCTCACCTCACTGAACTTGAACATAAGCTCTCAAAGAAACCTAGTATAACATCTAGGGCCCTGCACCTTCTTCTAAGTTTTCAAGGTAGCCTCAAGGAATATCACAGCATTGTCCTGGCATTTATGAGAATACCCGTTATTCAGGATAGGAAATATTTGTTCAATTTACCCTAAGTACAGAATTAATTAGGATATTATATAGAATAAAATGCCAGACTTTGTGTTAACATCTTCCATAATTCCTATTTAATCCTTATTAAAACCATGATAATTAGAAACAGGTGGGAACTGGGACTGAGAAAGGGATTCAGGTGATGCAAAGGATCTTCAGCACCCGGTTAAGCAGGAGTAGCAGCTGGTTGCAGCGAAGAGACGGGGAAGTACCATGGTTCTCAGCACTGCTTCCTGCGTGGTGGAGGAACAGAACCCTGAGTCCTGCAGGAGGAGCTGGTGGCTTCAAATCTGGCAATGTGGAGGCATTCTAGATGCTCTGGTGAGTAGCCTGTGTTCAGGGGTTTAAAGTACATCCCGTTTACTCTTCTGACCGGTGTGTTAAATACAATAACACAAGCATGTTATCTGCGGCATGAAGTTATTCTGCAGCCAAGCAGTGGAGTTGGATTTAGGAGATGGATTGATAACTTAATTCATAAAATTAGAAAGAGACTGATCTACAGGAAGGAAGAAGAGACTAGAAGAGATGTAGCATGGAAAAAAATCTCACGATGCATAGTTCCTGCAATAAAGTGCAATTGTTGTCAACTGTTTCTTTCATAATGAATAAAAGGAAGACCCTGAGCAAAGGATTGCATACAAATTGCACCTCAGGACCAGTTACTACTATTTAAGTAAAAGTTACTGATAGCATCTGTATTTGCTATGTGTGGAAGTTTTTATTGTCTTAGATTAGCAAATGTATAAAACATTTTAAGATTTTCTTTCATGATCTTAGTCATTCTATCATTATTTGTCTCAGGGAGTTTTTCTGTTCTTCAACCTGAAATTCTTGCAGAATGGGGGGTTTCAGGAATGGAGTCTCTCCAGATGCTGTGCGGGTTGGAGGCAGGAACGCTGGACATCTGATTGAAGGAAGTCCGAAGTCCTTTATCAGTAGAGCTCCTGAGAACGAGTTACCTCAGTGTCGTTTCAGGGCCTTGAATTATGGAACACTGGCTGTCACTCATACAGCCCACTAATTCTCAGACCGGGGTATTTGTTTCAAAATTGTCTTTATAGTGGTCTAAAAGTTTCTTCTGGGCAATTTCTTCTGCCCTCTAAAGTGGCAAAAGAAAGAAATCTTTGTCCTTTCCTCACAGGTGACACCTTTTATGTGTGTAGCCAAGTTCCTTCCTTAATAGCAACTTTCCTATACATTCCTTCCTATACTTTCATCACTGTAATTCCATTACATCTGACCTAGTTCAGCAGTTTCATTTAATCTCACTTGATCTCTCTCTCTGATCCTTCCTCCTTTCCCTTTCCCCACTCCAGTCTTTCCCATTCATTCTCCAGCCCTTCTTTCCCCTCCTAGAGCCTCCGCTCCCCCCTGATTACTCCTCCTTTCCTGCAAACAAGCAAACAAAAGCCAGGCCTAGGACAAACCTGCTTCTAGGTCAGGGAGAATCATTAAAACTGTTGTGGCTCATGGCCACCAGCCCAAGCAGAGGAGTTCCCCGAGGCCATTCCTCTCAAAGGCCCCACAGGGAGCTGAACCTGCCAGATGGGACTGGAACCCCAGGGACTCCTGCTAGTCAGAGCCTGCAGCTTGGAGGCCCTGGAGCCCGGAACTGGAGCCAAAGGATCCCAGGGAGAACAGGGAAGTGTTTGACAGTGTTTATACACTTTGCATTTGAAATGCTTTCTGAACGTGGAATCTCTGATTTTTACAAAAACAGATTCTGACACTTAAAAATAATGAAATCTCAGTGGCAATCTTGGCAGATCAGTCTTGTGGGAAAGAACACGAGCCCGCTGCTTGGTGAGGGCTATGACCTCTCCCATTGAGTCACTCCACCTCCACCGGCCTTCCTGCCTGCAGGCTTCACTCCCCCATCAGCTTCTTCCTCTTCCTCAATGACAGTGCCTCAGGACCGTTTCCTAGACACTGTGCTTGAGTACTGGATAAATTTATGTCACTGACTTGGCATTCACCTAATAAAAACAGCTGGTAAGTATTCATTCAACAAAGATGAGTGGCTAAGGGCTGGGGTTCCGCAGTGATTGAGACAGAGGGTCAGCACAGGGCCAAGGTTAAGTCTGTGGGCTGACCACCTTTAACCCCGACCCACCACTCCCCTGCTCTTCCAGCTCTTCTGTCCAATTTCTGTACGTCACTTTCCTCCTCTACCTGATGGTGGTAAGAGTAGGAATTGCTAGTTACAATTTATTCATTAAAATCTAACAGAGTTGTGATATTTTTAAAGACTTTATTTATTTTTAGAGAGAGGGGAAGGGAGGGATAAAGGAAGAGAAACATCAATGTATGAGAGATACATTGATCAGTTGCCTTTCGCACACCCCCAAGTGGAGACCTGGCCTGCAACCCAGGCATATGCCCTGACTGGGAATCGAACCGGCGACTTTCAGTTCGCAGGCCAGCATTCAATCCACTGAGCCACATGAGCCAGGACAGGGTTGTGAGGATTAAATGTCTTCATACTGATACATGTAAACCACTTACAGTGGCATGTGGCAGCTACTGAAGATGAAGCATGCCCTCAAATTCTTCATAGATTAGTAGAGAGAGAAAAACTCCAATGGACAATGATAAACTGATTGGAAACTTTGGTTAAGATCATTAGGTCAAATAAGCTGCTCCCAGTAGCTCTGCTTTTCAGCCAGCATTTTTTATTTCTCCATCTGGTCCATAAAGATATCTTAAGGTGGGCCAGTGACCTTCAGATGCTTTTGCTGGATATGTTACAGTTACCAATACTTGATGTAGGACAGAAAGCATCGTGATCCTTTTAAAAAGGTGTATATTTGCTGACATAGAGCCTAGCTAGTAACCAAGTTTCTGTAAAAAGTTAGACGATGTCTAAGCTTGGGCTATGTAATAAAATACCATAGACTATGTGGCATAAACAACCGACACTTATTTCTCACACTTCTGGAGGCTAGAAAATCCAAGATCAAGATGTGGGCAGGTTAGGTTCCTGGGAAGGGCCCGCTTCCTGGCCCTCTGTCTTCCCCTTCTGATAAGGGCTAGTTTCATCATGTGGTCCCCCTTCAAAATCTGATTTCTGCCTAATTGTTACCGTAGTTAGCAAGTTATTAATAAGGAAGGAAGCAAAGGGAATTGGACATTGTTGAACCTAATCAAGCAGAGAGCATAAGCCTGTTGGCGTCACCAGGAAGCTGCAGCTTCACACAATCCAGGAGGTCACAGCCTCGTCCCTGACAAGGATAACACCCCTTCCTTCCCCCCTGCAGTGTTGGATTGTTGTGGGGAGCAGGGGGACATAAGCCCACGTGCAACAGAAGTGAAAACGGTGCAGGGGGAGGTGCTTGACCATAGAGGCCTATCAGTCTAACTAGGGGGCGGGTCCATCAGAAGCCTGGAAACACTTGGGAAGTTGATTGGTTATTTTGAAAAAGGTCATGGCCCTTCCCAAGATAATATAATTCCAGGGAACAAAGAAGCTTTCTCCTGTGCTCAGCTCATGCACTTGCTTGTTTTCTTTCCATGGCTATGTGGCCTCAGCAGCCACACTAGCTGCATACCTGGGCTCCAGGCCAGAGCTTGGGTAAGCAGCATAGCTGGGAACAGTGCTAAGCTACCTGAATGGGGACTGAGACCACTTGGCTGCCATCTAAGGACTCAGCTTTAATATGACACAGAAACTCTGGACACTGGCCTTGGTTTTGCCCTTATCACCGGGTTTATTCAATGGTGGGATGGATGGAGATGGGACACAGGGGCAGCCTTCCACTCAGAGAAACTGTTCCGCAGTATAGGCTCCCACGGGTGGGTCCGTGGGGAGCTTTCCTCTCAGCATTACCCCCTCTCCGATGTCCTCTCTCCAAACACGATCGCATTGGGAGTTAGAGCTTCAACATACAAATTTGGGGGATATGCAAGCATTTAGCCTGTAACAGGCAAGTTACAAACTTACCGATGACTACAGATCTAATTCTTCACCAGTGGAGTGAAAACCAATAATACCAACGCTGCTTCCTAGGACCGCTGCGGGTCTGCAGTGAGATGTGGATCTAAAGCTCAGAGTCCCAGAGGGCCTTCTGTCTGGGAGTTACTAACCAGTGTGCATAGAGGGTTTCCAAGAATACACATGGAAGCTAGAAACAAGTGTTCTAGATTAATTTGCAGTGGCTAGAGGGTAATATTTAACTCTTCTTCCAGCATTATCTTTCCACTTGATTTTTACAAGTATATCAAAGAGTTATTGCAATATCACAAGAGGTCCATGCAGATTTCTTTGGAGAGCACAATCCTATTTAGTGGATGGCACCTGAGAGGCATTTCAGTGATTCTTATCATTCAAACACTGTCAGGTAGACTTCTCATTGCTCTCAAACGTTGCTTTTCGTTTGTGGTTTATTTTTCTTATTTCAAGAAATGGATCCTTTGCTTTGGAAGGCTTTGGGCATTGTTTAAAACACTAAACCAGGCTTCTCATGACTCTTGGGAGCCAAGCAAATATTCTCAGAAATGCTTGGCCTGGCTCAGTGGTTTCATTGTGGATCCAAAGGTTCCCACCCACAGGCACTGTGGTCCTGTGGGAGGCGCAGGCCAATGGGAGCTTCCAGCTCAGGAAGGGAGTCTGTGAGCGGCAGGCAGCCTGTGGGCACACAGGCAGGATGGCGTGAGGTTCGCACACAGGCATTTCTGCTTTTACCGCGGATGTCTGGAAGGCAAGAGCACGCGGCGTCCGAACTCTTAGGAGACCGCTGAATAGCATTCGGTTGCCCAGCCTGACTCTAGCAGACACTTGTTTGGTCTTTGTTGAAATTCTAGCCTGTGGAAATACTTGTTTGCAATAACCTTTTGGCCTTTTTATATCCACCAAAATAAATCTTCATTGCATTTCGAAGCAAAATAGCATGTAAGAGAAGGCAGGCTCTGCCTTGGCTTCCCAGCTCCTTCACCTCCAAGCTGGGCTGTTTTGATCAAGTTGGTCAGTCTCGTGCCACCCCGTGTCCTTGTGTGTTAAATGCCCACCGAGAAGGATTTTGTGAAGACGGAGCGTGAGAGGGTCGCTGGGGGCCAGGGATGCTGTGAGTGCTCTTGAAACAGCCCTTTAAGTCACAGGCTGGAGGTGCAGCCACAATTCCATTATGTTTATTGCTGTTTTGGTTTGGTTTGAATTTAATTTGCCTTTCTTTCCCCCAAGTAAAAGCTTTTTATAAGTTAGGGAGCTTTAGGCTGCACTAATGGAAAACCTAACTAAAAGCGTTTTAAATAACAGATAATTTATTATCTTAACTAACAAAAAAATCTGGAGGCTGTCAGGCCCGTTCACTCAGCAGTGCAGTGATGTCATCGGGGCTTGTTTTCTTTCCTTTTCCTACTCCCATCACCTGCGTGTTACATTTAGCACATGCCCCTTCCAGACCGTCTCTCTCTGTCTCTCTCTCTCAATAAACCAGGGAGAGGATAGGGGCAAGCCTACAAACCACTTAGACCTCCAGGTATCTAAACAGTGTTGCAAGTTTTGTGTTGTTAGCAAAAAAAGGAGCCAATTGCTTTGAATAGGCAGTAAATGGCAGTTGAATAGGCAACCAATTTGCAACTGTTGCCTTGCTTTGCATGTCAGTATTATTCAAAATAAAGTAGCAAGTGGGAAAAGACATCAGCATTTTCAGAAAGCAACTGAGAGGTTTACAGAGGGATGCTTAGACAATCGAGAGGGACAAAGCCAACTGCAGCAGTGAGAGAAATGTGATATATTTGCATAGAGGTAACAGGTTGGGTGCCTGGAAGTGGGAGACTGGAATAACTTTGGAGAGCTGCTGGGTTTTCTCTCCTTTAGGAAACAAGATAGGCGCATTCTCCTACATACAACTGGGAAAACTGTAACAATGTGGAGTGCTGACCTAAAAACGTGTCATGTGTCTCTGTTCAGCGTCACTCAGCTCCTGCTCCAGGAAAGGGAAGATGGGGAAGTCAGGCTAAGGAGCTGCTCCTGTCCCTGCCCTCAGTTCAGGATGCCCACAGGAGGGAGACACACAGGGAACCAGACGCGTCCGAGATGGAAAAGAAGCCACCAAAAGCCCAACTTCTAGGGGGGCCCAAGAACTGGGGAGAGAGATCCAAATGTTTGATAGATAAAGGCCTTATAATCACCCTTTCAGCATTTTTAATACTGCCAGAAGATAATGAGACAATATCTCCCCTCTAAAATTAAAGAGGGACATTTATTATGTACAGGGAAAAATTAATGGCCAATAAAATCCCTGAAATCTATTAGCATTCTAGGCTCAGATGAGAGGGCTGGGCAGAATTTAAGCATTGGCTTCAAATACTGAAAGTGCCGTTTTGCAGAGAGTAGTAATGGCTGGTTGCTTTGATATCACACTTAGGTCACCAGTAAAACTTGAGTATGAGGGTTTCGTTAAGGTATGAGGGTTTGGAAAATATTACAAAGAAGGAGTTCTTGAGCATTTGTGCTTTTACACATCAAAATTTAGTTGCCGGTGGAGGCTGTATCCTCCTTCTTTACCAATTTCCCTCAAAGAATGGTATCTCTGCTGTTTCAGTTTGATGCAAGAAGGTCAGGTCAGATTATGTTTCGTGCTTCCTGCTAGTCCTCTAAAATAGTTCTTAGTCATTCGAAGGCTTCTTGGGGGAAATGGGATTGCTCAAGTTTCCCTCCGTGAGTAATAGCGCTGGCCTTTGAGCGGTGACTGCGGGCAAAACGATAACCAGAAAGAGACGGGTTGCTTGCTTTTGGACATGTTTGTGAAGGCATGCTTTCTCCACACGTTTATTTATCCTTCTCCACCATGAGACTGCTGTGTCAGCAGAAGCCCCTGTGTGTGCGTGCGTGCGTGTGTGTGTGTGTGTCTTTTGTACAACAGATAAATAGGTGCCGGGTGAGGAGGGTTGTCTGTGGAAAAATCAAAGATGTTCCATGCAGAGCGCATGGCTGACCACCTTGGACATTTCTCTTGGTTTTTGGATAGCACCTGTTAGTTATATTTAGGAATGACGTTCTTAAAAAATGAAAACAGAAACTGACAAATAAGAAAGGAGCCTCCTTCAACTAGGCTAGTTCATGCCAGAATCGAGATTCAAAATATCTCAGGGGCATGGAGGAAATAAACTTTCAGAGGGACATACTTGAAACCCTTTATCTAATATTCCATTAACAGAATCCAGGAAGTAACGCACTCACAGGAAGCTCTCTCCCTGTCCTTACACTGGTGCACACGCATTTGTTTCTCAGTGTCACGGATGAAAGGTGGCGATGTGAATAAAACTAATTAGCTACCAGGGGAAGCCACAGCCTTTCATTGCAATCCAAGCTCGGGGTGGGGTGGGGGGCTCATTCCAAGGTTTAGTATATTGCAGGTCCTGCCGACGCTTTAAAACATGAGTTGGATGATTCCCATAATTAATGTAGAAACTGGAGTCCATTTTCTGCTTTGAAATTACGTATTAAATTGCAACAGCAAGACTGGTGTGGTAATGAAAAATTAGACACAGGAAAGAAGTAAACAGTTATTCTGCATGGTTAGGAAAAGCTGCTGAAAGAGTGTGGTCCAGCAAGTTATGATCTGAAGGGACAGTACAGAAACAGTATCATCATAGTTTCTAGAAACTCATTGTTTCAAACTCAAACTCTAATGATGTGATACTCAGAGTTTCTATAGCCTCTGAACTTCATTATCAAAATGAAGCTGTAATCATAGCTCCTGCTATGCTGTCGGTAATTAATTTGTAGTGACACTGTTTATTCACGTACACTATGATACTTTATTGTATATTATACTCTGAAAAAATTAATTTTGCTTGTGGAGGAAGACCGTGTTTCAAAATACTAGGCCAACGTCAGGTCCTAGGAGCTGGGTCCACCATATTTTACGGTTTTCATCAAGGCTGCCTCACATGTGGAGAAAACGAGGTCCCTAAAACCCAGTCCTCCAAGTTAGAGATGCGGGAGGAAGGCAGCCAGGACACCCTCCCCAAGCCAGGTGTCCAGACCCTGGTCTCCCCTGTGCAGTGGGAGGTGGGGAGAGAGACCCCGTTTGACCATGCAGGTGGGGCGGCAGAGCTGGGGGAGATGGGTGGCTGGAGGGTAACTTGCTCAAGTCCCTTCTCTGGCTTCCCAACCGAATGGGCTGCATTACCTAGGTCTCTCAGGTGGCCCCTGAGTGCCCTCACCCCTGCACTCCCACTCCTGGATCTGCCCTCACGGGTGCGTCCCTGCGGGCCCAGCCCTGACCGTGGTTCTCTGATGTGTCCCTCCCCCTTCGCAGGGAAAAACAACTCTGGCGGGCCTTCCGCCAGCTCGGTGCCCAGCCTCACTTTAGGAGTCAGTATCCACGGTACTGTTGCAAAGAGGCTTCTTCCCCTGCCTCTCCAACTTCTATTGCTTTCCCTCTCCCTTGTGCTCTCCAGCCTTGATCTCCTGAGCACCAAGCACAGTTTATAATCATGTGTTTATTTTTCCAGAGCTGGGCTGTCCGATATGGTCCCGCACGAGACTCCCAAGTGCTTGGCCTGTGCCTGGTCTGAACTGAGACGCGCTGTGAGTGTACACCGTGCTTTGACAACCTCGCACACACACAGAACGTGAACAGTCTCATCGATGGGATTGAATACTGATGACCGAGTAAAATTATGTCATTGTGGATATACTGTTGTGTTAAGTAAAATGTACTACTAAATTATTTTCCCCCTGTTTTTAAGTGTGGTTACTAGAACATTGAAAATAAATGCAACCTTGCTTGCCCTTTCCACACCAGGTTCTGGTGTCCCTCCTGGTCCTTCAGGGTTCCTGTCTGGCCACCCTGCCCCCACCGCTTCTGCGCATTGTCTCTCCCGGGTCCCATTTTGCTAGGCTTTGTTCTCCTTCAGAGCATGTGCGTTTGTGTGGCTGCTTGATTATCTATGGGGTTTCGGCCGCACCCTCAGCATCCTGTGTGGCCGTTTTCCTGGCCACTGTATCCTCGGGGCACATTGCAGATACTCAGCAGACGCTCGGTGAAAGAGCAGAGCGATTGAATAAAGGAGTCCGGACCCTGGGAGGCAATGTGCGCTCAGATTCACACTCCTAGGTCTCCCTGCATCAGGCCTGGCTCCTGGGCGCTGGTGCGCCACCAGCTGACAAGATTACCTGGGTTTCCAAACCTCCCTCCAGCCACGGTCCGCAGCGAAACTGGACTCCCTTCCCCGTCCTGAAGTCCCGCTCCAGAGCCTCCTCTTTCCTCCAGCGTGGTTTCGTAAGGAGCCAAGCTGACTTTCACACATATTGCAAGTCTTGAGCAAGAAAAGCAGGTGATTTGGCAGATTTAGTAAAGGATGAAATAGAAAATTGGGGTATTTGAAAGACCTCCATTTTGAATTGTTTTTTTAATTTTCATGTTCACAGAATTTCACAAACTGATGTCAGCAGACTCAAGAATTATTGCAGAATCCAGCCACATGGCAAGAATCAGCATCAGAAATGCTGGAATCCAGTGAAAGCAGGCCCGCTATTTTGTCATGAATAACTGCGGTGGTTCTTCTATTAACTATTCAATAAACTTTCACTCCTCAAGCTGACGTGCAGCCACAGCGAGCAATACTCATTGCAAGCCCAGTGATGCTTAATGCAGGAGCTTTGCCGTTAAGTCCTGAAGGGCTGGTTTTAGAAGCTGAACTGGTTTAACATTCAACACCCAGACTGAACAGCCGAGTGCCGTTTGCTGTGCTGGGACATCCAGACTCCATGATGAATCTTGGATTAAACTTTAATGTGGCACTTCATAAATAAGTAGGGAAGACTGCGTCATTACCCTAAGCATGCGTACTTGCCCAAGCAATACTTTAACACATGCAATCTGGCTGCAGTCTGTACAAAGAATACCTCTAAAAACTGAATGCGGCGTCCCAGGGATGGAAAAGCAAGCATTACCATGTGGCTAAGGTGGTACGTTTCCCCTATTGGTAGGGAACCAATTCTAATTAGGCCAATGGGAATTTGCAGTACAGACTATCTATAAAAATGGGAAAACTGGAGATCTGATACTCCTTTTAGGTCACCTAAAAGTAGTGTCCTTTCAAGGTGGGCAAGAGTGAATTGATGGATCACTCAACCTGATTCAACACGGTCCTCCAAATATATATGTGTGTGTGTGTGTGTGTGTCCTCACTAATGATTCTTCACTATTATAGCAACACACTAATGATTATTCACTATTACAGCGACAGTTTGGGAAGATGGTAATTTCCCTTTTCTTTAACGCTACCCCAATTGTCTGCTCTGTGGAATCTCTCTCATGTTTATGTATCCAGACGGCTCCCCCTCCTGACGACAGAAAGGAATCCCCTGGCTACCGTGGTGGGCAGGCACGGACCACTGAGGGCGTCTGCCAGGTTTGTCAGCTCCTTCCCATGTGACTCCAAACCTGGGCAGATGATCCAAGTTGGGGCAATCCCGTTCCTGCCTGCGAACTCCTCAAGTCCAAGGTGTGAAAAGAGGGCTTTTTCTCTTCTCTAGTCATAAGCTCTAGTGGTATGAGCCAGATAAACTCCCATGGAGAAAATGATCTGAGGGAAGGAAGCCGACAAGATTCAAGAGGTAAAACATCCAACCAAAGTTGTCTGAGACCTCGCTTTTAGGCCCAGGGCTCAGGTCCACTTCTGCCTTTTCAGCAGATGGGTTATATGAGCCAATCAACTCCGCATGGTCCACGTTGGCAGGTCACTTGGGACTTCAGCCATTTGCCACAGGAAGGGCCATGACGGATCCATCCCACTCGCAAGGCAACAAGCGTGCTCAAATCCAAAAGCATGTCCCGTGGCTGTGCCATGGATCTGCTGATTTTCTCCAACACAAAAGCAAAAACACACAGACAAAACCTTCCACAAGACTTTAATGAACTCCTATTCCTAATGAGGAGTATTTTAATTAAAAAAAAAAAAACAACGGCATTTTAAAACAGCGTTTTATTCAACCTACACTCTCAGAAGGGCCTCCCTGGGAAGCCACGAGGACTGTCAAAGATCAATATTGCACCGTGGAGCCAAGCGGGATTCACATCTGAATATTCTGCTGCCAGTTGCCGGCAGCACTCCTCCTGACGTTTGCAAACCCAATCGCCCTCAGGCGGCAGCGTCATCTGTCTTTGCGGGTAGGGATTTCCATGCAGCCGGATTAAGAACAAAGGTAATTGACAGTCAGTACGAACCCAAGAGAACGGAGCTCATGAATCTCGTACTCCAAGGTTTTTATGTAAAAAGATTTTTGTTCTTTGGTGGCATAGAGCTGTCCCTACACCTGAGTACTTTTTATTTCAAATACGTATCACATGAAAGTTCAAAAATCTTTCCCCTCATTTGAAGTCTTGAGGACTTGCCCAGTGCAGCAACATGATCCTAAAAGAGAATTGCCGATATCCAGTGTGATAATTCCAGCTGTCAGAGGGGAGGGGGGCTCTGGGGCTGGGTGTGAAGAGTGAAGGGATTAAGCAAAAACAAACAAAACCCACAGGCACAGGCAGAGATATGGTGATTACAAGAGGGAAAGCAGGGGGGAGGTAAAAGAGGGTAAAGGTGGGTAAATGATGATGGAAGGAGACTGGACTTGGGGTGGTGAACATGTAACTCAACAAAAAAACTAGGGGTTCAGCTGCCTGTCACCACAACAGCCAAATGTGTGAGGCAGATGCTGGTGCAAAAGGAAAACAGGGGTTACCCAGGTGCTGTGTGAGCTGGGAGAACAGCAGACTCCGTCTCAAGCCCATCTCGTCTTCCTGCCATGGAAAAAGTCCAGCCATCCTCAGCATAACCGAAGTGAAAGCCAGTGTCCAGGGCTCCTGCTCCAGTTTAAAGTACAGCCCTTTGGAGCCCACAGGTAGCTGCTAAGCAGTCACAGACCCCATCCAGGGAGCTGAGCTTGTCCCCTACTCCTCATCCTGAATGTGGAGCCAGCAGCAAGAGCTTCTGGTTCCCCTGGGATGATATCAGTTTGGGTGTGGCAGGGGCTAAGTCCCTTCTCAAGAAGACCAATCAGCTTCCCAGACTTTCATCTGCTTTGGGTGGGTCCACCTCCCAACCAATCCCTTCTTTCCGCAGGCTGGACTGCCAGGCCTCTTTGCTCAGCACCTCCCCCTGCCTCATTTTGACTTCTAGGACTCCTGTGCCTGCCTTCCCCACTTCCACTCCCGATCTGGTACCAGAAAGGGGAGAAGGGCTTTTTCCTACCCAATTATCTTGCTAGCTTGTCACACTAGGGCTCCCTCCATTGATGTTTCTAGCTTTTCACAGCTCAGTGTAAGAACCTCCCCCACCACCATTTGGACCATAGTGGGGACACCCTGGTGGTTGGACAGACTGGATACCAGTAAGAAACACAATATATAGGTGATGTATTATAGAATCGTACACCTGAAACCCACATAATTTTATTAAACAATGTCACCCCAATAAATGTTTCTAAAAAGTTCAATGCAGTCAGAAGGGTGTGGTCCTCACCTGATAGGATTATTGTCCTTTTAAGAAGAGACATGGTTAGACCTGCCCCCAGCCCACCCAGCACACCCCCAGCACACAGCAGGAAGGCAGCTGCCTACAAGCTGGGTCAAGTGCTCTGACCAGAAAATAAATTTTCTGACACCTGCGACTTCTCGCATCTGTAACTGAGAAAATAAATGGCCACTGTTTGAGCCATCCAAAAAGAAGAAGAAAAAAGAAAAGGAGTGATAGTTCCTATCTGTAAACTCTTTTGTGAGAATTACTCTTTTTATAGAAGATTCTTAAAGGCCCCTCCTTCGACCACCTCAGCGGTTCTGTGACTGTGCTCTCATAAATACATGCTGGCAAAGAGAAGGGACTCCATTGTGGAGATGAAATTCTAACGTCATTTTTTCTGGATTCAAAATTATTGGACATTGAGTCTTTGCTTGAAAGTTATTTGTAACAGAGATAATCCAGTTTATCAAAGTCAGTCTTGAAAAATGTGATTGATAAGGTGTCTGAGAAGAGTTTGCATTTTCCATGAGGAGTTCCGAACAGAGTACTCAGGCTGTGAAGGCAGGCTTTGGGCTTGGGAATTGACAGGCTTGGGTTCGAATCTCTGCTCTGCCTTTGCCAGCTGTGTAACCCTAAGCAGTTTTCTTAACTCTTCCATTTCTTAATTTTTAAATTGAGCGATGACTGTACAATACTCAAAGGATTGCTCTAAGAGTTACATGAGCTGACGTTGAGAAGGGCTTAGCACAGAGCCGAGCAGAGTAAACGCTCAGTACTTCGTGTTTCTGTAAGAACATATCCATCCCCCCCAAAGGTTCTTTGTTCTACCTCATAATCTCTCCCCGTGGACCCCCTGCACCGCCCAATGCCCTGTCCAGGAACTGGTGATCTCTGTCATTATTATGTGAGTTTGCAGGTCCTAGAATTTATACAAATGGAATCATGCAGTCTATGTTCTTTTTGTCCGTCTTCATTCAATATCATTATTTTGAAATTTATTCCAGTTGTAGTGAATATTGATAGTTTTTTTTTTTTTTTAATTCTGAGTTGTATTCCATTGTGTGGATATAGCCAATTTGTCCACTCACCTGGAGAAAGACATTAGGGTTGTTTCCAGTTTGCGGGTATTCCAAATAAATCTGCTGTGGACACGTATGTACAAGTCTGTATATGAACATATATTTTCCTTTGTCCTAGATAAATCCCTAGGAGTACAATGGCTGGATTCTGTGGTAGGGCTATGCTTAAATTTAAAAAAAAACATCAAGATTATAAAAAGTGGTGGTGATATTGTATCCATTAGCCGTGTAGAACACTGCCCATTGTTCCACATTGTTGTCCGAACTTCTCATACATAATCCATCTTTTCAACGTTAGCCACTCCAGGGCATGGAGAGTCGCGTCTCATTATGGTTCTGATTTCCACTCCCCAATGACCAGTGATGCTGAGCGTTTTTCCATGTGCTCGTCTGCCATCCACATATCTCCTTTGCTGAAATGTCTGTTGAAATCTTTTGCACATATTTAAATAAGATTGTTCAATCATGTTATTGAGTTGTAAAAGTCCTTTATATATTCTATACACAAGTCCTTTGAGGGATATATGTTTTGTAGTTGTTTTCTCCCAGTCTGTGGCTTACTCTTTTATATTCTTAACAGGGATTTTAAAACACAGAAATTTTTTATTTTGATTAAGTCCAATTTGTTATTCTCTTTCTTTATGGATCATGGTTTCCCTATCATATCTAAGAAAGTTTTCCCAAAGGTACAATGTTTTCTGTCAAAAGTTTTATGTATTGCATTTTTGTCTACTGTCTATTTTTGAATGAATAATTTTTATATAGTGTGAGGAATGGATTAAGGTTTTGTTGTTGCTATTTTCTTCTGGATGTCGGCACCATTTCTCGAAAAGACCATCCTTCCTCCACTAATTCGCCTCCGCAGTGCTGTCAGGTCCGTGGTTCTCTGCCCCGGAGGACGACATGAAAGCTGAAAAATCTGTGATGTGGAGACTCTGGGTTGAAGGATGTAGAGCTTTTCAGTGACTTCCCTATTTCATAAAAACCTCTTGGCCAAAGACCAGGGTTCTTCTGTCTGCATTTATTATAGTCATCGACTTTGGGACCCAGTGGCTGAGCTGCTTTGGAGTAACTTGCTAATTGAAGTATTCATTTCCTTTGAAGCACATGCCAAACATCCATCTGTCAGTCAGACAGCGGTGTGGCCTCAGCCGAGGAAGCCCTGTTATTACGCCCGGAAAGAGCCCATTGAGATCCCCGCTGTCAGAGAAGTCGAAGGAGAATGTACAAACGGGAGCATGCGACGGCTGATCTGATCCAAGGCAATTAATGTAATTTCCTGGTTTAAGGTAAAATTGCTGAAATGACAGTGGTGCAGGGTTTGATTCATGAGGATTTGGTTTCAATCCTAATTTTAAAGAGAAAATCCTGAGCAGAACACATTTTTAAAATAACTCTTGACAGATGTCTTTATCATTGTCAATTATTATTATCATAACAAGGTTAATTATATTGTTGGCAATCTAATGATCATTAAGCTGCTGATACAAAGATTCATCATACGTCACCTTTCTGATTCCAGAAGGGATCACTGCCCGAGACTTTGTTATTGGTCGTTAATTATTCCTTGTTTGGAACTGAAGAACGGTTCCTTTTAGTTCACCCTGCATGCGTATGATAGCTGTGTTTTAGCGCTTCTGTGGTGGACAAGAAGGGACATGTTCGCAGTGTTCTGTGACACTGCTGTTTCTATGTCTCTAAGAGGAGAGATATGTCCTCTTTTTAAGCCAGAACTGCATCCTGTCCGAAGGAGCCTGGCGGCCTCCTCACTCTGCAGTCCGCAGGGACATCACAGAGCGGCAGAGATGTCACGCCACGCCAGAGGTGTCTTCTACTTCATCCCTTGGAGCATTTGCGGCTGCTCTTCCTACAGGGAGGGACAATGTGTAATCATAACCAAAGACTGATTCCAGATTTGATTGAAGATACCTGAATAATTTCTATTTGGAGAGTAGCTGCATGTCCCTTGCAGGCAGAAGCCAAGTCTAATTTATCTGGAGGTCTCCAATGTCTACTGATGGAGAACAAGTGCTTACTCTACATTTATTAAAAATTGGGGGCAAATAGCACAGACATCTTTAGCCAACTGACTGGGACTAGATTAGTCTTCATATACGATGATGAGGAATGTCATTAGATTTAAATCATGTATGCCTATTGTGGGTTTGACTTTTAGAAATGGCAATTACGTAAAATTATGTGGAAGAGTCCTCCTTTCAGATGTACTGGCTAAGGCTATTTTAACAGCAGGAGCTCGTACTTCATGAGTAGCTGCTTCACATAAAAGCAAGAATCATTATGAATGAGTAATTATTAACGAGTCTGGATCGCTTTGCGGCACCTGTCCTCCTTCGGGCCTTGCAGTGCTTCCAGTCAACTACTCGTCGGGGAAAGCTTGACCGAAACTAGCCTGCAACAGTAGGGGTTCTCTGATCATGCAGTCACTGCCTGTGGTTTGGCTCAAAGACACCAGCACTCTGGAGTGACTTCTCTGTGACGGGCCTTCTCATCATGCTCCTAGGCCTGTCACATCCTCACAAAAGAGTGTCTGAAGCTGGTACCAGGGGTGGCAAGAACTAGAGCTGCTTCCTCATTTGCCTCTTGTTTACCCAAGGGAACCCCCCCAAGTCTCTCTCCCCTCACAGGCTCTCTCAACCACTCTCCTATCTGCGGGGCCAGACCAGGCTTCAGGCTCCCAGGCCCTCCCATTGATTCAGGGGCTGTGGGGACACTCCTCACTGTCCTCTCCCTGATCCTGAACGAGATGATGAAACAAGCCCTGGCTGGCGTAGCTCAGTGGGTTGAGCATGGGCTGTGAACCAAAGGGTCGGCGGTTCGATTCCCAGTCAGGGCACATGCCTGGGTTGTGGGCCAGGTCCCCAGTGGGTGCCATGTGAGAGGCAACCACACATTGATGTTTCTCTCTCTCTCTCTCTCTTTTCCTTCCCCCCTCTCTAAAAATAAATAAAACCTTAAAAAAAAAGATGATGAAACAAGATCAGTGAAAAACAGGTGGTGTGACCTGGCTTTTAGATCATCAGCAGTGTCTCCACCTCCATCACACAGCGCTGGGTGCTGTTTGCTGACCTGGGAGAGGCCAGCCCATTTGGGAAAGTATACTAGCTCATCTTTAAGTTCTAAAACTCTCCTAGGTGCTTTGCCAGGAAGGCGTCAGCAAACTGATGCAAAAGATTTTCAGGGTCATTCCGTCCGCTGTTACCCTCTGAGGGTTTGATTCTCTTTCACCGTGTCCTAACCTCCACGAAATACACACACACATCTCATCTCTCTGTCCTTTCGGTTGGGTGTGTTTTAATTTTGGTTGCATCAGTGTAGCATTTCTATCGCTACTCTGCGCAGAGATGCTGTCTGGTGACCTCCCTTCGCCATTCCCCTGGAGTGTCCTTACACCGCATCTGAGGTCAGCGTCTGTTTGGGGAGCCCATGCTGCCTCTTCCTGGGTCCTTGCTTTGAGGAAATGCAGCCTTCAGGAGATTTCTGAGATAAGCCGCACAGGTCAATACGTAGAGTATTGTGAGCCTCTGAACATTTGAAGAAAAACTATTTTCTACCTTCACAGTTAATTGATGATTTAGATGAGTAAAGAATTTTTCTTCAGAATTTTTAAGAAATTGCTTTATTGGGTTTTGGTTTTTATTGTTGCTCTTGAAAAGTTGTATCATTTTTATTCTTGACCTTTTGTATGAATATATATATTTCATGTCCTCCTCCCTAGAAACTTGTAGGAATTTTTTATTGGTCTCCAGAATTTAGAAATTTCACATCGATGCACATGGGGGAAGGATTATCTATTTATATTTATTTTTAGTACTAATTTTATTTAGATAATTATAGATTCAGAGATAGGTGTAAGAAACAATATGGAGAGATTCTGTATACACTTTATGTATACTCTTCACCAAGTTTCAAATGTTAACATTTAGAAAAGCCATAGTTCCACTTCACAAGTAGAGTATTAACATTGCTACGATCCAGTGATGCTCAGATTTCCCAGTCTTAGCTGTATTTTATGTTTGTGTTTCTGTATTTAGTTCTATACAATTTATCCAGGTGTGTATATTTGTATATCTGCCACCACAGTAAAGATACTGAATATACATATATTATGTATCTTTGGAGAATGTCTATTTAGATCCCTAACCCATTTTAATTGGGTTATTTGTCTTTTCATTATTGAGTTCTATAGTCTAAACACAAGTCCCTCACCAGATACATGATTTTCAAATATCTTCAGGGTGTTGAAATTTTACTTTCTTTTCACTTTCTTGATGGTTTCCTCAGAAGCATAAAAGTTTTTTATTTTGATGAAGTTCAACTTACCTATTTTCTTTTGGTTGCTTGTGTTTTTGGTGTCAAATTTTAGAAACCTTTGCCTAATCCAAGGTCAAAAAAATTATAGTTAAGTTTTTCTTTTAATAGTTTTATAATTTTAGATCTTACATCTGGTTGATTGATTTTGAATTATTTTTTTTGTATACAGTATGAGGGGGGAATCCAAATTCATTCTTTTGCATGCAGATAGCCCATTATCATTAGTTCAAAAGACTCTTCTTTCTTCACCGAATGATCTTGGCAACTGTGTTGAAAATCAAGAGCCAAAGATGTATGGGTTTATGTATTTTCTATGCATAGATGAATAAAATAGACTTGAGGGCCCATAAATGTCTACCTTGAGCCACTCGCACACTCTTTTTGATTACTCTGGCTTTGTAGTCAGTTTTAATATTGGGAAGTGTGAGTCCTTGAACTGTGTTCTTTTCTAAGATTGGTCTATTTGGAGTCCCTTGCAATTATTTATAAATTTTAGGATTGTACTTTTTGTTGGCTATATAAACTTTGACTAAGTCCTTGTTTTCAATCTGGTTCCCACACCCTCCTGTGAGCCGGAGACCATCTGTCTCCTGTCCAGGAAAGGAGTCTCCAGTCCTGTTCCAGAGAATGTCTACCTGCATGGAATCTAAGAAAAATAAATTTTGAGAAAAAAATTCTTGAGCCCAAAGACTTTGAGATTTTGCCACTAAATGCTTTCCTTGTTTGCTTTGTCATTAAATAATGTTTTAATTAACTGCCTCTTAACCCAAATTCCAGTCAATCTTTACATGTTTAGTGTCTCCTTTAGAACACCTTCAAAAGCACTGGATGCCATCAGTTTCAAGCCCTTCATGTTCTGGAACAAAATGGAAATCCAGCTGCTTATTGGTTCTCCCCATTGTTGACTTCAGGCTCCCTTTTCTTGGAGCTGCCAAGTCTGTGACCGTATTTTAATCTGCTTGTTGTTGCCACTGTTGCCTCTACTGTCTTTGTCTGTGTGGGTTTCTTTCTTTAAAAAACCTCTTTACTGTCATTTTTAGAATGTCAGGAAGGAGTGGGCCCACCTGTATGTGTCCCATCTGCCCTTGCCTTGTTTTACTGGAAGTCTCCTTAGCAAGAGTTCCTCTGCATAATATATTGAGAACCTTCAATATGACTACATTCTTCTACACAGTTTTTAATAGCTGCTTCATGCTCTGTTGTGGGAATATATGATCATTTACTGAACAACTTTCTTTCATGTCGTTTTTAGCTTTTCGGTTTTAGGAGCATGCTATGATGAACATCTGTGTGGAAAATGTAGCACTTTCCCATAAGTATTTTCCTAGAATTGGTATTATTCACTCATAAGGTCTATACATATATAAGAATTTTGATATATATGGATAACCCTAAAGAGAGGTGTAATGATTTTATGTCTATGAGTTGTTTATGAGAGTATTTCCCCTCACACACTTCTCAACATTGGAGTTATCTTTAAAAAAAATCCCTTATACTATTATTTTTAATTTTTTTAAACCAGAATTGGACTCAACACAATTGGTTTTGCTATAATTGATTATTAAGAAGAATGGCTTAACATCCATTATCTTAAAACTGAATATGTTATACTGTATTTGGTGAAAGTCTCTAAATTTAAATTCATTTATATTTAAAAATAAAGCCCTCCATATTAGATAATTTGGTTTGGTTGTTTAGAAGTATATATTCCTACTAATTCTTTCTAGCAATTTCAATAGGACACGCTCTTGCTCAATTAGACATTCACTGAGGAAAAATGAGACATTCTTCCTATGGAATTGGTGGAAAATTTATAAACCCTATTTAGATAATTTTCTGCACTACTCACTGTAAGAAAAAACTAGGGGGAGATCAATCATTTGTTCATAGCTGGGACTCTTTTTTTCTATACTTGTTAATTTGGGGCAGAATATCTTGGCCTCGCCTAATGGAATTCTTTTGACCACGTGTGGGTAGCTCAGGGCAGGGTCCCTGCGTGACCTCAGAGACAGGGGGCTGCCTGGCCAGCAGCCACAAGGAACGAGAAGAAGGGTCTGTGTCTGGATGGCCCAGCCCTCTCAAGGCCCCTGCGTTTACCACAAAAGTGTAGGATTGTCACACGCCACTCCCTCCCTAACCCCATAAGTAACTCCAGGGCTGGAGGTGGGGGGGGGGTTGTCTTTCTCTGTCTCTCTCCCACTGATCCGCTGCATTCGGTGCTCTCCCTGTACCGGGAGTAGTAAACGGCTGGTGTATTCCTAGTATCACAGACAGAAGTGCATCTCCCCAGGCTGGAGCTCCTGGTTACACCACGTCAGTGGAAAAATCAAGAGCCCACATATTCAGGAGAAAGGCTGATCGGCTGCTTCAGAGTTGAGTCCAGTACTGTTAGCCTTGTCTGCTATTTGTTTGGTTTTTAAAGAATGTGGTGCTCTCTTAATAGCATTAGAACATGCCTGTGCACAGAGTTAATTCTCGCCTGTTCCCATTTATTAAAACCTTAGAGACAACTGGTAATTATGAGAGATGGTTTGAATGACAGCCAGTGTGTCCATCTCTGATGAACTGTGACTTTCAAATACCTGTTAGCTGTCGAACCTTTCCTTTACATGAAATTTTAAGCCCTATTTGCTTGACTCCCTCTTACTCCTGATAAGGTGAGCAATTTCCATCAGATAGAAATGCCAAGAACACTTTGCTAGCCCTTGGAACGGGAGTCAGTCATGTGATTGAATGTTGCCCTTTTATAATTGCCACGGCGTTTGGAGCCAAATTTTCTGACTGTGTGTCTGCTTCCCAAATCTCCTGGGGCCATCCACTCATTTACTTTTTCTGTGGTGAAACACACGTTTATATTTATATTTTTCCTTTTATTAAGTTATTTTGTCAGCTCCTAATTCATTGAAATATGGGTTGAGAAACAAAGGAAAAGGAATTTTTTTTTTAAATGGCATGGGCAATGAGAAGCCCTTAAAGATTCCTTTAAAAAAAGATGAATTGCCTGTATCTGTAGTTTAGAAAGATATTCCAGGTAACACTGTCAAGATAGACCAGCGAGAGTTCAGACTGGAGGCAGAATGTCAGACAAAAGACATTATCAAATGCCTCCAGGAGTTCACGGTCCTCAGTGTGAGCCAGGGCACCGTCCTGCCAACACAAAGCGGGCCAGGCATTCAGACAGAGGGAATTTAACCATGGGCACTGTTTGCATAGGAGTCGGAAGAGCTGGGAAGCCAAACGTGAAGTTGTGAGGCATCACAGTTGCAGGCCAGTGCGTAGCCCCCACCGCTCTGCAGGGTGAGGAAGGAAGTGAGGAGGAAGCCCAGCCCTGGGCGACTTGGTTAGAGCTGCCCCCAGGGCCAGGGCTGTCTGGAAAGCCCTAAATCTGGGACCAGGGGGAGGTTGTGTGACTAATGGTAGCAGGGAGAAGATGCAGCTCCAGCACTGCTGTGGGAGCAGCACCGTACCCCAAGGGTGACGGGGGGAGAGACCCTGGCCTCTCCCTGCCCCCCATGTTCCTGAAGTCCACTGTCTCCCTCTGCCTGAAACTACCTGGGGGTTGCAAGTTGACAAGACGGGGGGGTGGGAGATGGGGTGGTCCTCCCCGTCAGGATGGAGCCCAGGTCTGAGTGTCCAACAGGCAAGAGGCTAGTCCTGCCCATGCCACAGAACAAGGGTGAGCAGTTTATAACGGTGCCGGAGGGACGATGGATTCCTACTGGGCTGACAAACACCCGCAGAGAGCAATGTGTCTGCACTTGAGTGAGGGCTGATTCGTGAACAAGGAGAGCACGTCTGATTATAAATATAGCTGCCACTAAATTTAACAGGTTCTGTTGTCTTACCAGAATTTTAAAGGAGACTGAGACCTTAAATCCTTTGATCTTCAGACATTTTAAAGTCTGCAGTCAATTTATGTATGTAGAAAAACATATGGAAGTTGAGTTAAAAAAAAAAAACGGATGGAGATTTGTAAATATTCAAAAGACAAATGGCTTTTGGAAATGACTCTTAGCCCTCCGGTGACAGCGGACCATAAGCTTCACTACCTGCCACTCAGCAGGATTTCGGGAAAGGTTGAGTTGTGCCACCAAACTGAGACTTTGGGCAGAGCCCTCAGTCCACCTGGTGCTGGCAAAGCCACCGAGCAATTCTGGGTGTATTCTAAAAGCCCAGCATTTCCACAGGAACACGAGACAGCTCTCTGACAGTGCCAGACTTCAGACTACGTAGCATGATTCCAGCTCGAAAACTATTACCTGGTCCTTAGCCACCTGCGCCCCCAGATACAAACACCAAGTCCCTTCCCCTAGAATTTGACCAAGCTGCCTTTGGCTGCTACTGAATGCCTCTGGTTTCTTTGTTTAGGTGTTTTTCATTTGAGTTTTCATCCTGAGATAGAGTTATCCCATTTTCTAAATACAGATAACATGCACAAAATTATTCTTTTTTTGAGCGCGTATTCATGTTGAGTGAATCCATTGTGTGCATGACTCTACTGAAGACCTGAATAAACTTGTTTCCATACCTGTAAAGAGGACAATTGCCCTGACTTTTGGATCTGAATGTTTATAGTATCGTCTTCTTTGTCTCATATCCTACCCTACATGATCCTATGCTATTCAAGAGCTCTGGCATCTGATGTTGCAGGCCAGAGCTTCTAGAATGTTTAGGGAGTCTATTTATTTCTTGTTTTTTACATTAAACGTTTGAACATACATGTAACATTTCTAAAGTAATTGGTCTTGACAAAGATAACACCATCATCCTGGTATTATGTAACATTTAAATATCTCGGATCTAGTCAACACGAGGATGTTCCAGAAGACTCCTTTGGGGAAGCCTGTTCTGGCACCCCGGCTGGTTCGTGACTATGGAACCAGCCACTGGGGCCTCAGTTCAGTGAGTCATTGTGTGCCGAGCAGAGCCCCGGACCTTTTACATCGGCAGCGAACCTTCTAACTGGCTGGGTGGTCCTGCCTGTGTGTGCGAGGGAAGACAATAGAACTTCTTCTATTCTGCTATTGAGACATCTTCAACAGACCTCCTTGTCCCTTGTTTTCTTTTCACGGTTCATACAGAATGTCCTGGAAAAGAGCCTGGCGGGGTGCATTAGCCACTAAAAAGGACTATTCTCTCTTTATCAAAAAATCACATTTGAAACGAAATTATAACATACTGAGCACTATTTAGCCTTTTGTCTTAAGCCAAGAGAAAGGACTTTCTACAGTGCAGACACACCTGGGAGATATTGCAGGTTTGGTTCCTGCCCATCGCAATAAAGCGAGTCTCCCAATAAAGGAAGCTCTAAGTTTTGCTGGTGGAGGATCTTGCCTTCAGTTTGTAAAAATGGCACCTGTGAAGTGCAGTAAAGCGACAGGAGCGAGAAGGAGGCGTGCCTGTATTTATATTCTCACTATCAGCCAGTTGAATTCTCAATTCTTGATTAGGAATTCAATTAGTGAGAACTGTAGGCAGGACCGAGGAATAGGAGTCTAATCTCATCAAGCTGCTCTGATCTCTCATCACGTGAGTCTCATTCTCGCTCAGGACCAAGGGAGCGGAGCCAGCTGCTCCCCTTTTCCTGGTGAACTAAAGCGCTCCAGACTGTGCTTCGACATAGTGAGTGCTTTGGGTGGTCCCTAACCACCCCTCCATCCCTGTTTCTTAATGCTTTTCTCTCTCCATCTCTCTGCCTCCCACCCGCCCTTCCTCCCTAACAGAAAGCATACACAAACCCAGGCTAATATTGACTCACAGCAGCAATTGTAAATTTCCTCAACCTTGTAAAAATATAAAAGTATGACATTGGGGATGCTCCTCTTTGCTGGGTACAAGCAAACATCTCAGAAGCCTGTAGGTGTGAGCGCAGCTTTGCAAACAGAACAGTGGAAATAGTGGAACCAGGCCCGAGGCACTGTCCCCCAAGGAAACCTGAGCAGGGGTGTCAGGGGCTCAAATGGGCAGAGGGACTGCAGTGATGAGAAACACCGGGTGCCTCGGGGCGGGAGGCCCCGCCTCCCAGACTGGCCCATAAAGAGTCTGCCTTACACCACCCACCAAGCAAACCTGATCCTCCGGGGCAGCCACACAGGATGGGGAAGGCCTGGAGGCAGCTACGGGGGCTCCTGGAGCTGGACCCTGGGGACGCAATCCAACATCTCATCTACCAAGGTCTGAAAGGCAAATGTTTTCTTCTCAGTTTTCACTAGATGTTGAGATGTGTTATGTTGGCATGGCACTATGGTAAAGGATTTACCATCCAAAATTCCCATTGGGGTAGCTTCCCAAAGAGCTGAGAAATGTCCCTTCATAAAGACCATTGCACTCATTTTGCTTCCCCTCCCCCCCCACCCCCCCACCTCCGCCAAGTTTTGCATTATTGTATCTTTGCAATGTTCCAATTCTCAAGCACTCAGGGGGCCCAGGTCAGATGTAACAACTTGGTTAATGCTTCGGGCTATTACCAGTTACCACCTTTGTGTCCGGTTCCAACCTCTTGGATACTTGCAGTTATTTCCCATCTGGCTAATGCCACTCTCTTTTGTCTTTATTGGTTTACACTGTTTTGTTCCACTGCTAAATTTTTGTTATTTCTTTTGCTGGTTTTAATGTTTTTATATTACCTTTTTAAAAAGTTGTAGTAAAATACACATAATGTGAAATTATACCGTAAACCATCTTCAGCACACAGCTCAGTGGTAGGAAACACACTTGTGTGGCTGTGCCACCGTCCCCACCAGCCGTCCCCACCCACGACTCTTCCTCCGGTGAAACTGAAACGCTGCACCCTAGGTGAGCAGCGCCCCTCCCCCAGCCCCTGCCCCCACCTGTCGCTGTCTGTCTCTGTGAATTTGACTCCTCTGAGCACCTCATGTGAGTGGGATCGTACGGTATTTGTCTCTTTGTCATTGGCTTTCTTCATTTAGCATAAATTTCATCTGTGTTGTGGCGTATGTTGTAGCATAGTTTTCAATGTCCCTTATTTCTTGGGTGGGGACCTTAAGGGGGAGGGCAACTGACTATTTAGTACCAAGGGGCCAGAGGGGGATGGTAGAGTGCTACTCTCTCTTTGGCTTATGTTTTGACCTTTTTTCCCTTATATTTTAAGTGTGTAATAGTTTCATTGTTTTCCCCGGCCACCCCACCCCCACCCATCAGCAACCCCATCCCAGAATTCTGATTTTCTGGGACGTTCTTAGAGCCCCTAACCATTTCACATGCTCAGCTTTCCTTTCCATCTCATTTCCTCCCCACATTTATCACAGTGCTTTGCACTTGATTATGTTTGCTTCGCTCTCTTCTCCCGGTCCCAGCGCCCCTTCAGTAGGTCTGATGGGAGAGGTGGTGGGGAGATGGGCAGAGAGACAGAGGCAGAAGAAGAACAGGAAGGATGTTACCTCTCCTGCTAATTAAAAAAAGAGTTGTTTGGTGGCAGAAATCCCCTTATTACTGTTAGAGGCCTAATTTTATATTCACAAACATTAAACTGGGTTGTACCACATACAAATCATTGTTGAAGTTTAAGCAGCTATGCATTCTCTGTGCATGCAGTAAAGGGAGGAGGAAAGCCTGGACACCTCTCTTTCCATCGGACGCCTTCTCTTACCCTCGGGAACTAGACCTTTGGTGTGTGACTCTACCTGTGGTAGTGGCCTTGGCAGCGGAGCAGAGTCCAAAGATGACTTCATCAAGATGCTGGAACCTCACCTCGGGCCACTTAAGGATGTATTGGTGTCTCCGTAGAACAAAGAAGCTAATTTCCTCTCACTGGGCTTGAGCGGTTAACCTCACCGGCAGCCATGGCCTGGAAGGATGTGCAGGTACCCCAAGGATGGGGAAAACAAGAGGGCTGTGAACGATGTCCAAATCAATCTTTTGAATGCATCCTGTGACTAAGAAACATTTTAGTCTTGGACTCAGTACAAAATTTCAAAACTTAAGCTCAATGAGCCATAACAGGACTAATCATAAAATTCTTAGCTGTAACAGCCTTTAATTATATTGCAAGCTGCAGCGACGCTTTGTAATGCTAACAACAATGAGCTGCTACAACACTGTCTTTTCAAAGAGTAGAACTAGTTCAAGTACCCTGCAAAATAATTACACTTCAAAGTGTTCCCTGGGCTTGGGCCCAACAGGAACAAAGTAACATCGTGCAAAGACAGAACGCGTTCCCCTTCCGTAGGATTTTTTTTAATCACAATTTATTGATGTGATGGGATGATCATTGTACGTGGAACTATAACTGAATTCCATCATTTCAGGTCTGGGAAACAAAAATTCATAGCCTTATTCATGTTAAAACTGAGAGCAATTTGTTCAAAATATCCTAGCGAGAAGAAAATTGCCTTACGTCTTTGAGGGGTCATAACAGTTTTCTAGGTCCTCAATAAACCCAATGCGGGGCACAACAAGTAACTGCAAACCAACGCTGACTACAGGAAGGGCGTTGGTACCAAGGTTAAAGAGGGGGTAGGAACGCATCTTTAGGTTAAGTGATGCTATTCACACCAAACTCTGTGGACCCATCTCCACATCACCCCTGTTACTACCTAATGCACACGCACACTTACACTTCTCCTATAAAGCTTCCATTCTCCCTTGTAACTTGGATAGTTTTTGAGAAGATAGAAACAATTTTTCCACAATGAACATTTTTCTCTGAAAGCCTTTTTACCCGGAGGTTAAGCAAGCGGCTGTGTCCTGATCGAAGGACCAGAACGAACCCGCGGGAGAAACCATCATCAATGCTGGGCCCCTGAGTTTATTTTCTACCCAGTAAAATGAAAGTGCATCCCTAGTGTCAATACCGGTGAGCCACGGGCTTGTGAACGCCAGCCAGCCTGTCCAACTCATGAAAGGTATCAAGTCTCTATTTCCACCAATACCTTGAAGGACAGAAAGGTTACTTTTTAGCCATTTAAAATGGAATGCCTTCCCTCATCTTCCTCCATTTGCATTTTTTCCCTCTCTTTGCACCCCATGTTTGCCCACAGTCCCTCCTTCCCTGTCTTCCCTCCCGTTATGCCTCTTCTCTTCCTCTCCCCCCTCTCTCCAGCTCTCCTTCCACATTTATGCAGCTCTCTGCTGAAGAACAGAAATAGAGGCATCAAGTTATATAATGCGTATGCAAAGCCTTGCCAAGAGCTGTGTCTTCAGTTTTGCCTAAAATCAGTGAGAAGACCCCATTCTTACCCCAAGTTCCTCCCTCCTGCTCTGAGGGAGTCTCCAGGGGTTCCCATAATTACTGCTGACTAAATTAATATTATCATATAATCACACTTGGCCTCCCAGGTGGACTCGCTTCCTCTGGTTTATTCCCTCTCATCCAGCCCAATGCTGCCGTGGAGATCGTTCAGCCACACCAACGGGACTTCTCTGAAATACTCGCTGGGTCCCCGTAGCCCACGGCGATGCTGGCATCCTGGGTGCACCTGGCTCATCACCAGGTGCTCTGTGCCCATAGGTCCAGTCCCTTCTCCCTCTGCTCCCTGCATGCTGACCTTTCCCTCCAGCCCTGACCCCGGTTCTCTCTGCTGTCTCGTTCCTCCCTCCTCTTAGCCAGCTCTGAAGCAGTTTTCAAATTTCAATCCAAGTTTGGACTTCTGTCTGTTGACTCTTCCATTCTTCTGTAATAAGAGAATTAACACAGTTTTTTTTTTTTAAATTCTTTACAATTTACCACATGGTTAGGCCAAAGGGGGGAAAAAACAAATAATTGCTATCCGAGTAAAGCAAAGAAGGACGCGAACCCCTGTTTTTCTTCACAGGCACTGGTTTAGCAAGTTATCAGTGCCGGGTTGTTCAAAGGAGCAGAAGAGCTATTAACGACACCCTTGTTGTAGGAAGGAATTCAGCCCGAATACTACACTTAGGTTCTTCAGATGGTGCACGTAGCCTGGAATGATTGGCTCGTTTTTCATACTTCTTGGGAGGTTCTGGTTTCCTCAAGCTGTTTGACAGAACGGTGTGAATTCATAGTGCTGTGTTTCTTCTCTTAACAGAACAGGAAGCAGCACACAGAGAATTTGCCGAGCAGATGCGAGGGTGTGTGACAGGCCTCCAGCCGGGAGGAGCTGGGGTGAGGTCAGGGGCTGGGTAGGCAGGAAGCAGAAACCGTGTGCTGTGCTTCCTGCTAGTAGAGCTTGCACACTCTGGTGGGGAGGAAGGGAGATACAAATTAATTTAACAAATGCCAAGGGCCAGTGAATGAAGATACAACACGAGCATTTTTATGTGATTCCATATGTAGAAGTTGAAATGGAGTTTACGTTTTACTTCCAAGGGAGATAGATCTTTAGCTCCACATCCCTTCTCCCCACCACCGAGAAGTGCCGCTTTCAAGGAGGAAGTCTCTCCAGCAAAAGGGCTCTGTTAGCACGAGAGTTCCTATCCAAGCGGAACCTCCTATTTTCCATTACTGCTGGCATTTGCTGAGTGTTTCACAAACTAAACAATAAGCCAATTAGCAATTAGGCGTTAATGACTCACTGTGGTAGCTCTCACAGATAATATATTTTCAAATTTACAGGAGCTTTCTTTAATCAAAATATTGGCTGCAGTGCTGGCAATTAGTGTCCACTCAGCAAACCTTTGGGGGGAAACGGTTTCAGGTAGACTGGGTTTTTGAGTGCTCTCTGTGAAGCACTGTGGCATTTGGGGATTTGATCCTACTCGCCAGCTTGCAAGTCAGCCCATCAGTTTCCTGGAAGCTGGCAGGACATGAGATTCCTGGGCGGACACAAAGGTCAAGGTCACCCGAAAGGCCTATGGTAACATGCGCACAGCAACAGCAGTCGCCAGTCCCATGGTTTCCTCCTGCCGATGGTGCCCACTCACCTTGATGGGCACAGGAGAGGAACCCTGAGCTCGGGGAACCCAAATCTTTTATACTGGACTCAAGAAAACCAGCTGGAACTTTGTCCCAAGGGGAGACTTTTCTCTTTATGATGCTAGATAGTAGGCCAGCCTGCCCTCTGCCGTGGAGGGAGACACTGTCTCTGTCTTCCTACAAACATCCTTGGAAGGCAGCCCAGACTGAAGGACAATCAGCGCCTGCACACTGAAGACGGCATCAGCGCCCAGCACCCACGTGCACTGCCTCGCGTTCAGAGGAGCTTTTCTGCAAGCGTCTCTTATTTGTTACACGCGGAGCAATGTTCTAGGTGCCTTAGAACAAGCTTGTAAACATCCTCATCAATTCCCCCACATGGCCCTTTGGAAAGCATGTTATCACTGCTGTTTGATGCCCGAGCTGGAGAGAAATGAAGTGTCCTGTGTAGATGTAAACAGCGCGTGCCATTGATGGGCTGGGTTTCACCCAGGTCTGGGACTCTGGGTCCCAGGCCCGCGCACACCGGCTTTGCCTCCCCCGGTGGGTTTCACTGACAGCAGCGCAGGAGCAGAACCTAACTTACAGGCCCTCACACACAAGGCGACTACGTAGCAATCACAACACAGCAGTGATTACCATGTAGCAAGTTGCGAAACTGCTCAATGATAGCATGCTCTGTTTACATGCTCCATTCTGTTTTTAAAAGGGAATTAGTTTAAAAACAAAAAAAGGCTCAATTCAGTACAGAACCTCTGACATAAGCCTCCAGTTTGCTCCGCGTTTTGCCAGTTCCATTGTTAGGGAAGTGGGTCTCCGGTAAATTCTGTCTTATTTTCACTTGGTTCATTGCTTGGACTCTTTGGGACAGTTGATCACTTTCGAGAACTTGATGGTGTGGGAGCCTTACTTAACTCACCGACTGCTCAACACGGTCTGTGTCCCGGACCCCTAAAGAGTATTCGGCGTCGCCCAGAGACCTTTACCCGCCTCTGCAGTCCCCCTGGCGCCCCACTGTGTGCGCACACGTTTTCGTGCGCTGCTCCAGGACGGGGCTGGCACGTCTCTTCTCGGGAGCGCGTAGGCTGGTCTTTCTTTCCGCCTCTCGTGCTCGCTGTCCTCAGGGTGTCAGGATGTGTCAGTCCCCTCCCGTAAAGACCTGTCCGCTCTCTCCGACAGGGGGCAGTCTCTTCCTCGGGGGACCCTCCCCAAGATTTTAGTTTTCCTTTTCAAGAATCAACTTGATGGCGCCATCTGTTTTGTCCATACCGTATAAACGTCCTGTGGCAGTTCCAGGTGTCTCACTTACGTTTGTGTGGTGTTTTTAGTGCCTAGATTAGAGCTGACCCAAGACGCATGCTTCGGAGAAGCTGGCGGGAAGACTCCGGGGTCCCAGAGTGAAGAGGCCGGGCGTCCTCAGGGGTCCGGTCCTTGGGCTGCAGGCAAAGGGCTGCCCGCTGGCCCTTCCGGCGTAGGTCTAGTGCACCCACTTCGCTGCGGTTTGCTTCCCGAATGGAGCATTTCCTGCCGAGACCCTGAGCGCAGCTCCTGCACGTGTCTCGCCTTGTCTAAAACATTCCAGGTCTCCTTCCGCATGGCTTGTGCTAGAGTTTTACTGCGCGATCCGTTCACCAGGTGGAAAAAGCATCTGTCCCCAGGGTTATCACGCTTGTTGTGAAAACCAAAAATAATCTCTTAATAATTGGTACCACTAATTAGTGTTGTGAGCAGATGGCTTTCCATCTTCTTCCTACTTAAAGAAGAACATGGGTTACGTTTCGGTTCCCTGGATGCCACGGTCTCTCTGTGACATCAGCCCGCACGAGTCAAAGTTGGATGGCACGTGTGTGTCCGCAGAGATAGACAAATTGTCCGCATGCCCTTCTTGCTTTCCTGCTGCTTGTTTGTTTCTGTGACGTGCGTTCAGTACATGCGTGTGTGTTGTGAGGACAGATTTGTGGGTATCTGCGCCGTAATGTACACACATTGGCGCATATTCCTCAATCCCAGTGTGCTCGTGTCCAGTATGCGTTAACACGCGTCTGATGCTAGCGTGCTTCGTCCGCGATCTGTCTATTTAACGAAGGGTTTCTTCCTCTGAAACAGCTATCGTTAACTGGTGGTGCATTTTACCATTGGTTATTTATTGAGTTTAAGGAGTTACAGCAGGAAGAGGCCAGCTGAAAAAAAATCACCGTAGCATCTGATGGAAGACAGGCTTTTACCGGAGCCCAGCGCCCAGGTCTGATGGCCGCCCCCCGGATTCCTGAGCAGACCAAGAGGGAGAGCCAGCGTTTGGCTTCAGGGTGGCATTCGCCAGAGACAGGCTGCTGTACCGAGGACACTGTCACGCCCGCGACATCATCTTCTGCCTAACGTCACAGTCATCTTGGCTGGCGTTAGCACTGCCTCATCTCTGGCAGAGCCAAGACCAGCAGCGTCCAGGAATCAATAGGGACGTGACTCCTGCAAACAGGGCCTGAGCGAGGAGCACACTTTTGTCCCGAAGCTTCCAAGGATGATCCCAATGCGGCAGATGGCACAAATGGAGAGGCAGAGGAATCAGGTTTTCTTATGAGTATTTTTCAAGCTCAGATTAGATTTTAAGGCATGAACATTTTAGTTTAAGCTCAGCTGTTTTGATTTTTTTTTTTTAATACAATAAAAAGAAGCCCTAGTCGGGTAGCTCAGTTAGTTAGAGCACCATCCCGATACACCAAGGTTGTGGGTTCAATCCTAGGTCAGGGCACATGCAAGGAGCAGCCAATGAATGTGTAAACCAGTGGAGCAACATCGATGTTCTTCTCTTTGTCTCTCACCCCTCCCCCTCGCCCTCTCTGGGGCTCTCCCTTCTTCTCTCTCTCAAATCAATAAATAATAATTTTAGAAATAATACATAAAAGGAATTTATTTCCTTTCCAGGTACAGGAGTCGCTGCAGAGGTAAACTTTGCTGAAAACTTCTGAACAAACCCTGTTATACTGCTGGCAAAACCCTATTTTATTTTGCATCTACTCACCTGTCATACAGCACAGCTATTTCACTCACATTGGAAGAGACAAAATGTTTTCTTCTGAAATAACATTCTTTTCTCTTTTTAGAAAATAGTTATGTGGCCAGGAAGTCCTTTTTGTTTCTAGGCCTCAGTTTCCCCATTTAAAAAATGGGGAAAATAATAGTTCCTACTTAAAATAGCTATTTTGGAGAGAGAGCTATATAATATCACTAAGGCAGCAGAACTTTGGAAAATAGTAAGTGGTAAGTACGTACTCATTGCATGGAGATACTTTTCTCAGTTATACAATATTTTAGGTGCCCCCCCACTACCCCTTCCTACCCGCCGGCCAGCAGAGTGTGCCGGCATGAACCCGTGGAAGTTGGGCTTTGGGTTTTTATCTTCTGGTCCAAGTGTCCCCACTCTCAGCAGACATCTCCCCAGATTCTGTCTGTGAGAGGCTTATGTCTCAGTGTCCAGAGACCACAGGCTGTCCCTGGCAGCCATGCTGAGGGCTGGTTTCAGGGTGTGTTCTCACAGCCAGCTGAGTCACTGTCGTCGGAGCCGGGCTCACAAAAACCCTGTTCAGCTTCCATTCCATCTCCTGGCCCTTGCCCTTCGTGTGATGAGCAGCACCTGCCACCCCTGCCACTACTGGTCTCTTTCCATCCTGAAGCACAGTGTGGCTTCTCATCCCTGATCTCCCCATATCGAAGCAAATTCTCACTCTTGTTGCTGGTGGAAAGTGAATTAAGTCAAAGTGTGAAGTGCAGCCGCCCGTAAAATAACTCTCTTTTTTTGCTAAGCAATGTCATCAGCCAACAGCCAACATTTCTCTTCCTGGCTTTGTTTATTTGAAATTTGCCTGCACTTGATATGAAACTTGCTCCTGGAAAAAGAAGCTGACAGTAAGAAGCAGATCATTGGTGTCCCCAGTGCAAATGGCTTTCCGTATCTGTCTCTGTTTCTCTGTGTGGAATGCAAGCACCCCCTGCCCCAGCCCACAGTTGCACCTGGGCCTAATAGTTCAGAGGCCAGCCTCCAGCCAGCCTCCACCCTGCCTCCAACCAGCCTCCACCCTGCCTCCAACCAGCCTCCACTCTGCCTCCAACCAGCCTCCACCCTGCCTCCAACCAGCCTCCAGCCAGCCTCCACCCTGCCTCCAACCAGCCTCCAACCAGCCTCCACCCTGCCTCCAACCAGCCTCCACCCTGCCTCCTGGGGGAGTTTCTTCTCTTCCACACCGCAAATGTCATCAGCACAGATGGAAAAGGACAAGGAAAAGAGCAGCTGGGGACCTAGCATGTACTGACTCTCATTTATGTTCCATGAAGTAGTTGAGATGTTTATATTCTTTAAAATGAGCCATCACAAGTGATGCCTTCAGACCTCTGGGACCGCTGTGCTGTGATGCCTGGGAAACCCTCCCCTCTGCAGCGGGAGACCCTCCCTAGTGCCCAGACAGCCACCAGAGCCTGGTGGGGTGGGGCAGAGTGTCCCTTCACGGTCCCTTTGTTTGTGCAATGGAAGGGCTGGGTTGGTCCATTCTCTCCTAAAGGCCATGAGTTTGACGAACCCTGGAGCCATAGGAGGTCCAAGCTACCAGTGATGTCCTGGTTTTATTCTCACTTATTTAAAACACTGATTAGCTGGTGGATGAGGTTTGGAGAGTTTTCTGATTATGACCCTTCCCTCCTGCTGCTCACTCTCGGGCCACTTCCACCCTCACGACATTTTCCCAGCTAGGGGGACAGTAAACACGGGAACTGAAAGAAGACCATCTAATGCCTTCGTTAGAGCACGAGGAAAGGGCTTCAGGGGAAAAGGCTGAAGCCTTAGATTACAGTGAGATTCGGGATGTGTTTCAGTTTCTGATGAGAGTTGAGAGTGTATTTTTCCACTAGTGTGTTCTGCTGCCACTGATAAGCAGATAAGGGCTATAGGGCTATAGTGCAAAGAAGAGTTTAGAGTGAGGGGATGTACAGCTAATACATACATTGAGAGACGTGGTGTGCACAACCTTGACCTTCAGATTTATTTGGTAAGGACTGAAAACGAATTACCGTTCCTGAAGTGCTGGCATGGTTTATGGTTTAGGGTAGCAGGTGCAAGATTTCAAATATCTACCAGGACAAGGCTTTTCTTGGAAGCTTTGACTAGCCAAGGCTCTCCCCATAATTAAAGAGCTATTATCATTATTGTTATCCTAATTAACCACATTGTATACTTACAAAGCACACACAAACACCCCACTTGGGGGAAGGAAAATACCTCTCCTCTTTCCTGTGTGCCTGGCACTTTGCCTCGTTCATTATATGCTTTATTTCATTTAACTCTAAAAAAAAGGGCAGTAGCTTCCATGGTGCCCAAACGTATTATAGTCCTGGAATGCCAATGGGAGAGCCGTTGTTCTCCACTACACTCCTTTTTTCCCTTTATCCCTCTTTCCCTGTGTCCAAGTCCGCTTTCTTCATTGTCCTTTCCTGGGCTCCTTGGGCCTGGTGGCCGATATTCATTGCTTTTCTTCTTTCGCCTGTCTTCCCTGCAGTCTTGGGTCTGCCCGAGGCTCCCGTGGGTGTCCCTGGGCTCCACTGGTAACTTTTGCAGCTGAAACTGACGCCGGCTGCTGGCTTAAGTGGAGTCACATTTGGCAAAACGTGCGTTAAGTATCTGGAAACTGGGTTATACTTGTCCTAGAGCAATTAGCTAGATAATTGCTCTGGCACCAGGACAGCCTTCTACTCTTCTTGCAACAAAATAGATAATTTTAACTGTAGCTCCTCCTAATTCTTCCAGGAACTGCTAAAAGTCTGGCTCATTCTTGTGTTAGCTGCATTAAATGTCTCTGAAGCTTCTTCATCTTCTCTTCCACAGGAATTTTGTGGGCCTTAATCTCTGCATGGTTTCATACAGGGACTCAGTCCTTGGTCTCATGAAATAAAAGCCACATGCTTCTTGAATTAAGCAAAGTGTACCTCGGAAGGTATAAAACTTCATCATCTTCTTCCTCTAATTCTCTTTGGCCGGGCTGCTTTCCTGGTTTGTTCCTGGTTTAGATCAGTCCCTGCACAGAGGTGAGCGAGTCCGCACTTGTGACAGTGGAAAGAATTTCGCAAAGGAGAGGAGGAAGGGTGTCCCTGGTCTGCCATTGGTGGGGTTTATCCCAGGGACCAGTCGCTGTCCCTGATCTGACAATCAGCCGTGTCAGAGGAACCTGACCTGTGTGCTCAGCTTTGTGCTGCTCCACACACAGGAAAAGCAGCGTGGCATCTAACCCCTGAGACGGGCCAGGCAAACCCATCCGTGAGGCAGAGTGACGAGTGTGGGTTTGCATTGTCGTTTGTATTTACCTGGCTCTGTGACCTTTCCCTGAGTCTCAGGGCTGTCCTCTATAAAATGAGGATGACAATAGCACTTAGTGCTCAAAAGTTTCCTTGTCGTACTCATCATTCACTCGAAGTATGGTTCTGAGCACTTAATCCGAGGTCCTGTGCTAGGCTGGGGGACATAGAGGTAAACATATTGGGCACATCTTTGTCCTCAGGAAGCTTAGAGTCCAGCAGAGAAGAGAGCAACGATGCTATAAAATACTCTGCACGGTTTCCGACTCACAGCAAGTCTTCGCTGCTCATAGGCACACATTGGCTGCTCTGGTCCATCACAGTAACCCAAGCAGGGAAATGCAAAATAGAAGAAATACCTTCCATCTTTCTCCCGCCACACTTGCACCAGCCAATGGTATTTTGCAAGTTTACTATTCTGTATCGAGTCCTTAAACCTCTTTGAAAGCTTCCCAACACAGTGTCATAATAAACTGATTGTGAATATACAGTTAAGTTAGTGCATTAGGAAGAATTCTACCCTCTTGCCAATAGGAGCTCTGTCTGAAGTCCTCAGCCAGCCCACCGGGAGCTTTGACCTGAGAGATCTTTTCAGAGTTGTCCCCAGCCAGGGCAGTGTCAGCAGGCTCTTCTGTCCCCATGTTGATCAGTCACGGGAAGACGGTTGTCCCAGGAGTAGGGCACGGCCTTGGGTGAGGTGGCTGTCTTCAGCCAGGGTCAGTCCCTAAGGGGGCTGGCGGAAGAGTCCCCATTCCTGGAGAAGGGTCAGTGTGGTGTTTCGTGGCAGGCGCTGCATATCCATGCTCTCTAAACGGTGCATCTCAGGCCGAGTCCGAAGTGGTTCGTAGTTGTCCCATTCCCCCGTGAGCTTGCCCACGTCTGCGTAAAACAGTTAGGAAATCAGTATTCGGGTACTGTCAGGTCCTCCAAAGGCTTCCATTAGAACAGAAACTGGACAGGATAATGTGGCTTGGATTTCCTGAAATGCAGAGCTGCTGGGGTTGGAGAGGAGGCTGGGCGTTATTCAGGTAAGTGGTGCATCTTTGTGACTGATCGTCCCCCCACGTCTGGTTACATGTGTGATGTGGCTGAACCTGTTGCTCTCTTTTTGGAGCCAGCATTCTCCCATGAAAATGTTGTAGTCGAATTAGGCAGTTGCCTGTCATTTACTGCCTTTGCTATTGCGTGTGTATTCTTCTTAATCTTGTTTATATCAGTAATAAATAGTTCCCAGAGATGGTAATGATACTTTGATTTCCATCAAGCTCTGTGAGCACTGGTTTGGTCATTGTGATACATTGCTGTACTGAGCGAAGCTAAAGACTCCTCGCTACAGTGTAATAAACCCACACATGAGCGCTTATTCCATCTTCTGTAATTGTGGGTTCAGTGTCCCAGGAATGCATAAAATATGGGGCCTTCTGAGTTTACAATTATTTTCTTGCTTTTAAATTAATTTAATCTGTTTCCATATAACTGATATATTTTAATTCTGATACAGAGGTCGAAATCTTATATTGTTTAAAAACTTGTTCTTTAATGTGGTTCTGCTTTTTAAAAGAAAAAGACCTATGTGGTAATACGGGGGGTGGGGGAAGTAAATTGCACATTACAGAATCCATTTCCATACCAATGAAGTGTGTTCTAGGAGCAGCTACATGCTTTTAGAGAGAAAAGATGGATAGACATCCTCCAGAGATGCATTTCCTTGGGTAAAAGGTGTTTGTTAAAAATATAAACCACGAGCTTTCTAGTTTACATTTTTCTATTTACGCATTAAAGAGAGTATTTTGTTTGAAATTACCAGGAAAAAAAATTCCCAAACAAAACAAACCAAAATAGATTAATGTCCAGTTATAGACTTAGGGCTCTCCACTTCTTATTTTCTGTAGTTAAATCTAAGGCTGTTGTTTCTAAACTTTTTAAAGATTCAGAATACTTTTACTCACATACTCTATGTTGAAAACCAAAATACTCATTTTAATTTAATAAACAGGGATTCCTACACCCTACCAATAGAGTGTTATTTTATCCCGTCTTTTCTGTACTTAAAAATAAACTTAACATGAAAAATTCAAAGACATACGAAAGTGTAAAGGATAAAATGATAAAACCCCTATGTATCCATCACAGAATTTCAGTAACTATCAATTCATATCCAGCCTTACCCACCTATCTCTATCCTGCCCAGGTTACTTCGATGTTATGTCATTTCACGTGTAAATATTTTATACATACCTTTATAAGCACTCTTTAAAACTCAGAACCACAGGCCTATTATGCTTAAACACCATTGCCTAATAGCATCAGATGCCCAGTAAGTGTCCAAGTTTTCCACGCATGTCCAATTATTTTATTTATTTCAAGTTAACATATACATACACTCAGACACTACTACTGGTTGCGTAGCTCTGAAGTCCCTTTTGCAATACAGGTTTCCTCTCCACCTCTGATTTTTCCTTACAGTGGCCTTGTCAAAAAACCAGTCCATTTACTCTGTATAGTTTCCCGCAGTCTGGATTTTGTCGATTGCAATGCAATGTGACAACCAATTAACAAGTTCCATTTTCCCCGCTCTTTCCCGTAAATTGGCAGTAAGATCTTGAGAATTGATCGGATTTAACTAAGTTTCTGACAGAATGCTTCAGAAACTATTTTGTACTTCCATCCATCAGGAAGCAGGTAATATTTGGTTAACTGGTTTTTGTGGGTTTTTTTTTTAATGTTAACAACTTGCCATTAATGATTATTACCTAGATGCATTATTTATGGTTTTAAAATATTAAAATTTTATCACTCCTACTTTATTAGCTGGGATACTTCTGGAAAGAAATACCTCTTATCAGCTACTTAGCCATCCTGAGGCAAAGTTTGTATCCAGATTCAGTGTTATTGATACTTTCCCTTTATTTACTGGTTTTCAGGATAACATATCTATTCCCAGAATTCTCTAGATATAACCAGTGACATTGTTTATTATTCCTACCATGTTTTTGTGTATTGTTGATGTCACTCCATTGCAGGAATTTGTCAATTTTTCCACCTTCGGCCAGGGGTGGCCTCCTTAAGTGGGTTTGTACATCCTCTGGACCCCTTTGCAATGCTCGTCAGCAGCTTCCTGATTTTCTGGTATAATGAGAGTGCCGGGTTAATTTTACGTACCTGATGTCACAGGCAGGGACCAGCCATTTCCCCAGGATTTACGGGCTAGGGGTTAGTCGCTCATTGACAAAGTCTGTTTCTTGCTCTCGGGTTGGTCATTGTAGCCAGGTTTCTTCAGTGAACAGAGCCTTGGTTTCTTGTCTTCATAAATGGCATCAGGGGTTCTTACTGATGTAATCTACTCACTTTTAAGACCATGGGGTTTTTATTTAACTGCATTGATCTTACAAACATTTCTTGTTTGTCTCATGCTGAATATCTCAGTTCTCAAAGACATCAGCCCATCAATATAATCGTTCATGTGCTTCGCCCTGTGCCACACAGGCAATGGACTCAGAGGAACGTACAAACCCTGCCACTGGCAACATGATGGATACAGTTTAATATGTATATCTGTGCAGCTCTTTGGTACTCAGATTATATCTCACCAGGCACAGTAATAGTTGCTGTGTTTCAAAGTCACTTAAAATAGTTGTCCCATTTGACTATAAACTCAGCATATAGTTGGGTCCATTTGCTTTACTTTGCTTTAACTCTTTCAAATATTAAAATGATGTACAATATTTTCTTTGTCCCAATGGCAAATCTATAAACAACGTATGTTCAGAGAAGTCTAGCTTCTGTCTCTGTCTTCTTGACCCCCCTCCCTTATCTCCCCACGGGTAAACACTTCAAAAAAAAATCAACTCTTTCCTCCCATCAATCTTTTTCTCTTAAATAAAGGGGAGCTACTTAGGAAGGTTTGCTTTTCCTTGTTCTAATGACCATTCTGTACTAATGTCCTTGTGACCACACTTTCTTTCTTTCTGGGTGGTGGTGTCTTCGGGTTTCCCAACCACAAGCCCTACTGAAAGTAGCTAATGACCCGTTCCTCCCTCCCCAGCATCTACTTTAAAGCTGTATCTTTTTCAGTTAATAGTCACAAGGTGATCATTAATTTTGGTCTACTTTTCATATATTCTCCCCATTCTTCAATTCTTTGATAGCTGTCCATAAGAACATACAGCCATTACATGCTGTGATTTCTCTATTACGAACACCATTTGGCTTTTTCAGGCAAATATTCACTTAGTGTTCATCACTAGTCACTGTCACTCTAGATTTTTTGGTTCTTGAAATCCCATTCTTAGTAAATTCCTGAAGAAGAGTTTATGGGCATGGTATGGCTTTTACCCTGGAAGTCATCGGTGCTAAACGTGAGCTCCTCGGTTCACTTTCCTCCCGTGTTTTTTAGTCACATTGTCGTCTGTCATGAGGTGTCACTGTAGACAAATGGATGGCAATGTCATCTTCTCCCTCTTATTAGTGACCTGTTTTTCTTCAGGGCTGCCCCATGGATTTTGTCTTCTTTATCTTTAAGATTCATCGTATTAGTGGATTTTTCTCTGTTGACTGTTTAGTGTCATTTCAAGTTTTTGTTTGTTTCATAGTTTATCAAATTAAAAATTTTAGTATTGTATTCCATTGTGCACTTCATATACAGATAAAGAGAACACACACACACATATATGATGCTTTTTAATTTTACTTCCTCTATTTTTATGCTCTCTTAAATTTTTATATATCTTCATTCAATTTTTAGAATTCTTCTTTTCTGTGCTATTTCTCCTGATTTATTACCACTAGTGTTTACTCCTGTGTTTCTTCTAATTCTTTATTTCTGAAATAGTTTTTATTTATAAATTTTTCCTATATGTTTCAGCTATTTTTCAAGTCTCTCTTTTCTCGACCTAAATTCTGAGCTTCTCCACGTCAGATTCATTTCTTTCACCATTATCTGCATTCCTTGCAGTGTATCATGAGGCTGAGACTACCGTTTTCACCTCTTCAGGCACACCTTTATGACGTGTGCTCATTTGCTTACAGGATTGTTACCCGCGCCTCACTGTGTTTTTGCTAAACATACATTTTGAGTGAGGCTTCATTCATCATCCTCCTCCTCTCTGAGTCCTGTCTAAGTGTGATCATGTATCTCCTGTTCCTGTGAGGAGACGGGCCAGGATAGCTTTCCCACTGCATAGCTTCAGAAATACTTCTTTCGTTATGTTCACAAAGGGTTAAAACCATGACCTTGTACTTGCTGTAATTTGGAGGCCTCCCTTCTCACCTCCACTTCTACCTGGACCCTCCCTTTGTCTCTGTTGTCCCTCTCTTGTCCAATTTGGATTCCAGTCCCACTAGTTTCTCCTCGATGTGGACCTGCTTCTAGTAGGAAGCTTTGGCTGGGCTGGCGTCCAGAGTTGAAGGGGCCCAGAGCACCCTCCACAAGTCTGACCTGACGGTGGTTCTCTCCCACCACCTCGCACATTGGGCCAGAAGCTTCTCTGCCAGTTCTGGCTGCTGTTTCCCGCGTGGCCTGCGGAGGGTTCTGATGAGAGCTGCTTGTTCTCTGGGTCTTGGGCCGTCTGCATCTCTTGCTGTTCCTGTTTCCTCTCTCACAGCTGCAGGGTCCACGTGGCTCTTGCTGCTGTTGGGGCCTGGAGTCTCCCTGTTCATATGTTCAGGTCGGGGGGACACCAAATGGCTGCTTTGCTGCACAAGGACGTTGGGAGATTTTGATCTTACTTTTGTACGTGCTCTCTAGGTTGTTATAGACGGGGTGGTGTGACAGACCCTCCCAAACTTCCCTGCCTGCTATCATCCTTTCCCATGCCTAAGGTCTACTCAACATCCCCAAGATGCAGAAACTACATGGGAACTTCCCGTCAAAAGCTGTGTAGGTCAGAGTTTTATTAGGTAAGGTGATATTCCTGTTTGAGTTTGCTGGAAAAACAACTTCTGCGAAAAGAGCATTCCACGAAAAAAAAAATAGTGTGTGGCTATAAATCAGTCTCGCGTTTTAGCGAGGAGGAGTGGAAACCCATGCACCGTGTAGTCAGACTTGGATCTGCTATCACTGAGAAGTTCACTACGAATCACCTTCCTCAGCCTCCATTCCGTGCTGACCTCAGAGCAGGCGCCTAACACATTACATGAATGAATAGTTGAGTTCATTTGAGTTCTGGTAGCTTCCTCACCAGACTGTTAGGAGAGCAATGAAGAACATATGTAATCATCCTCCCCAATGACATCATTCCCCTTAGGCCTCCTATTGACAAATGAGTCCCTGTGTGAGCACACATGTGTGTGCACACGAGGGCCTTGCTCAAGTGTTAGCACACGTGTGACCGTGTGCAAGGCCACATGTTTTCATGCATGGATGTGTTGCTCATGTGCATGCTGCCGCCACCCTCGGTACTGATGACCTGTGTTCCTCGTTGCTTTCCGGGGGAATATAAGTGAATCCTAGGTTTAAAAAGGGGCTGTAGTTAAGCGTTAATCTGACTGACTCATTGTTGAAACTTCTGAGGTTTCTGTGATGGGAGGGGGAGTCCTGGTGAGGAGATCATCCTTTGACCTGAGAAAAAGCTCGGACAATGTCAGAAAGTCTTAGAGATAGCAAAGGCACTTACCCAAGGCTCTTGGTGCAGGCTTAGCTGGAACAGTGATAAGACAGTGATTAGGAGCAAGCAGAAGAAAAAAATACCAATTTTTAGAGAAGCTCAACCGTGACAACAATCCTAACGGTAGAGACAGACAGGCAGCTGATTGCTTTGGCCTCCCCAACCGTGAGGGCATAAAACTGGATGCAGAAGAAGTGAGAAGTGGGCAGGCCTTGGCTGATAAAGAGAACAACCCACTCCCTCGCCAAAATCAGGATTATCCTGTGTCTTTCTCAATATTCGATTTCAGATTCATAGAGCAGGTTGGAATCAAGCAGGAAGCTGGGCACAGCTGTTGATGGTGGACCTGCTGCTTGTTAAGGTAGCAGATCACAGGTCATTGTCCTCAGCTTCATCTCTACGCTTCTTAAATCCATTTGCAGATTAACTTCAGTAAGTGAACAGGGTGGGAAGGAGGAAAGACTAATGATGCTTAAGCATGGTGGCAGCCGTAAACATGCCGCTGTAGGTCAGCACTAAAGTGAGAATCTTGAGTTTTATATACGCCAAGTTTCGAGGCTTTGGAGATCCAAAAATAGGCATGGAGAAGATTCTACTTAGCATAGCAGAAACATAAAGGTGGGTGCTTCAGAAACACTAGGAATGAGAAACAATCCCGGCCCATAGATTCACTTCTGACTTAAAAGGAGCCACAGCACCCAAGAGGGAGTTTAGTGTAGTCATAACAAATTGTCCATCCTAGAGTTTAATATTTTTTTACTTTTCAATTACAGTTAATATTCAGTATTATGTTAGTTTGAGGTGTTCAGAGGTTAGACATTTATATAACTTACGCAGTGATCTCCTCCTAGGTCCAGCGCACCCCGACACCGTGTGTAGCACACCGCAACATCGCTGACTACGTTCCCTAGGCTGTCCTGTACGCCCCACGACTCCGTAAGCGCCCGTGTGTGCTTCTTAATCCCCTCCCCTGTGTCACCCATCCCCCCAAACCCACTCCCATCTGGCAGCCATCAGCTTGTTCTCTGTGTCGGTGAGGTGCTCACACACGAACACCTGTACGTATGCATGAACACATGTGCCCTCACACATAAACACATGTGTGCCCTCACATATAAACACGCTCATTTGTCATGAGGAGACCTAAGATCAATGATGAAGGTGAGAATGATTACATATGTGCTTTGTTATTCTCATAATAATTTGGCAAGCAAGCTACTAGTGCTCAAGTGAATCTAATTATTCATTCATGAAATTTTTTAACATACAATCAAGTAAATGGGAAAAAGATAAATAAAGAACAACTTGTGCCTATCGGGAAATAATCCCATCTGTGTAGGGAACACGCTGCGGAAAGAGAGCGGGTGTCGAGATTCACAGAGGAACTAGAAATACAACATCAAAAGGTTCTGTTTCTTCAAGAGCATATTGGGAGAAGAGCAGAGATTTGGGTGACAAGTTAAACGAAAGGACAAAAGGAGGTGGCGAGGGGATTGCGAAGGAACAAAAGTGCAAGAGCAGAAGTAAGACCTCCGGTGGGGATGCCACACAGTAGAAGGACGTAGAAACCGAAATCAGTTTTAACAAATGCAAAGGTCTCCAAGAACATAAAGGAAAAGCACAAAGAGTTCAACCTCACGGCAGAGACAATAATAGAGACCCAAACTTCAGTCTAGACTGTTACAAGTGTCCCTGAATTAGACATTACAGTAGAAACAATGTTTAAGAGTACAGTTGAAAAGCACTTTACTGAGCCAAATACAATCTGAGAATGTCGATTTAAAATACTGCCCGTGTTGATGCAAACATCAAGGACAGCAACTCCCAGCTGAACCCCGACGGTCTGATCAGTTCTGTGTGGTAACAAAGCACGGTCCTCACAGGTTCTGGGATGTTTAACTGTGTTTCTCCATTGGCTTTTTACTTGGTGGCAAGTTCAGCCTCAGGTTATACTGATACTTCCCCAGGAATTTGGGGAGCTCTGCTCGGCTCTGCTGGCCTTGTGCCACCTGCGGAAAGTCTGAGACCAGCCTGATTTTTTGTGTGTGTCCCTCCCACATGACTTGCTTTTTCTGCCTGGATACCGGGTGTTTATAGCTCTAACTTTTGTAACTTAACTTTCCCCAAGATTGTATGTGTAGGTCTTTTTAGGAATAATTTATGTGCAATTACTCCTAAGTGGCTATTGCCTTATCTTTAAAAAGAAGGTACCTATTCTTTGAAAAATAGCAGTGGACAGAGGCCGGGAGGAAGATTTAGCTGGAGGGTGTTTGCAGTCTTTCCTGGGGTTTATTGTGTCTTACGCCTTGTCACTAAATCTGCTGCCTCTGACGTGGGGATGCATTTCTTTTTAATTCCCTCTCGTGGCTCAGGGCAGAGCCTTGTAGATCACAGGGTCTCTAAAGAGCATTTGCTGGCGGTTTAGAACCTGCGTGCTTGCTCTCCCTCCCTCCTTGCCTTGCTCACCCGTGGTCTCCCTCCATTGGGAGGCAGAGTGGTCGACATAAATTGTCCTGTTTTCTACCCTTCATTCTCTCCTCTCTTGCTATTCAGCCACGTCAAATCCATTCTCCACCAGGGCATGCCCGCTTCCCGAAGAAGCCCGCTGTCTGTGTCTCCTGGGGCTGCCGCAGGCCTCGGCGGCTCGGGGAGGGGTGCGCTGGGAACTGGCAGGCCTGTTTTTCAGTCCCCAGGTTTCTCTGTCTGTGACCACGGGGCTCCATGAGCGGCAGTTTAGGGTTATTGTAACGTTTGTGTTACATCCGAGAAAGGGTTTCCTCTCTCTGTTTCATTCTGCGTTGCTTTTTGATGAGTACTAGGACAGGGAAACGGATAGTAAAATACATTCTGTCTTTATTACCCAAATTCGCCGTTGCAATGTTGTCTGTAGCTATGTAACGGCATGGCAAATGCCCACCTGCCCTTCCTAGACGGCCGAGCCTTATGAGGACAGGGACCTAGTCCTTTCTTGTTCATCGGACTCAGTTCCTCTCGCCTTCACGTTAGAACCATCGTCCGTCCCAGCCTTTGAGATTCCAGTTGTCCGTTCTCTCGAGTCCCTTTGTCCCTCTCAGGCCCCTTTGTGACGTCCGGAGTGGGTCCCAGAGAACCTAGGACATCTGGGTGGGGGATGCAGGTGGGGGCCACTGGTGGAGAAGTGGGCACAAGCGCAGTTCCACCCTAGCGCCACCTCCCTTCTGCGTCTGCTGGAGAGGAGTAGGGTGGGAACGCGGCCCCTGCGTCCCCAGCCTTTCCCCTGATGCTCCTTCGCTGGACTGAAGGTGAGTGGGCGGGCGTCGCTCCTTCACGTGGGGGGAACAGCCTGACCATACAGTGCCAGAGCTCTTTAAAATAGGTACAAGTATACATTTATACTTATAAAACTCTCTATACATACATATTTTTATGTACATTCTATACATCCCTTAGTATGTAATCTCTATTATCTCTGTGTAGCCTGACTATATGTAGAATATCTCACATTTTATAAAATACAATATATTTAGATTTGTATAAAATCTTGTACATGTAGATATGTATTTTGATATATTTTAACTTATCTGTAATCTTTATTATGTATTATATATTTATGTAATACATATCTATTAAATCTATATGGTATACTACATAGTATATGCTATATCTTTATGTTTTACTTAGGATATTATATATTTAATATATATATTATATAGTATATATTACAAACTGAACATATGTGCTAATATATTTAATAGATGTATGTACTATATCTGATATAATCTTTCTACATAGATGCCATAATTTTATAGATGATATTGTCTCTATAGATTATGTCATCTTTATTAAATAACTTCTCTATCAGCTCTCCATACTTTTATCTCAGTGAACTGCTTGAGAGTAATTTACAGACCTCATGCCCTTTATCCTAAATACTTTATGTATCTCCTGTCTATAAGGATGCTCCCCTATGTAGCCACGAAGCAACTTCACACTCAAGGAATTTAATGCTAACACTCATCTAATACTGTTCTGTAACCTACAGCCTAAACCCACATCTATTAATACCCAGTCATATTCTAGCTCTGCTTTAAAAAATCAGACTATAATAAATCATTTATTGAATTTTGTCAGATCACCTTTGACCACCACCCTCCCTCCCAACTTCTCCCCCCGCCACCGTTTTCAAAGACATTTGCCATTTTGAAGGCCAGTGGTCTCAACTTGTCTCATTTTCTCACGTTAAACTTAAAGTAAACCTTTCTGAAATGAGTGCTACATAGATAATTTCTGTAATATCACACTAGGAAAAAAATGTCCATTCATCTCATTATTAGGGATGCTCTATTATTTATTAAGGGGGTACCTACCCGGTCTCTCTATTGTGTGGTTGTCTTTCTTTTTATAATTAAAAGGTAATCTGGTAGTTCATACTTTAGCATTGTGAATAGCCCGATGCCCAGTCACCTTTCAGGTCAATGCTAGCCTTCGCTGGCCATCCTCGCCCACGCTGATGGTTGCAATGTTGGTTGCAAAGGAGTTTCATTCTTTTTCTCCCTCCAGTCATCTTGGCTTTGGGTGGCGGGTGCTTTGGCACCTATTTCTGGGTTTTAGCCTTTCGTGCATTATCCTAAACTGATACAGATAGAGTTTTAGCATAGCATCCTGCTATACATTGTTATTAAAATTTTTTTGGAGCAGAGACTTTTGTTAGTTTTCCTTATAAACTCTTCAGGGCCTAGCATAATCCCTTCAACTGGTATGTGCCCCCCAAACTGAGTAAGTCTGACTTCATGTCAAAAATATTGCGCAAGCATGAATATACATCTTTACATTAGAACTTCACACTGGTTCTCTGATGACCAAAAGCCTTAGATTAAAATAACAAAAGAACTTGGGGTTTTAAGAAACTTACTTGATTGTGCTTAAAATATTTAACAGTCGAGATGGAGTGTCATGCACTAGTTAAATGTAAGGTTGAGATTTAGACAATCTGTGTGAACTTTGGCATATGCCTGAAATTCTCTAATTTCTGTAACATTTAAAATGGAACTAATAATACTCACGTCTCAGGAACCTTTTAAGGTAAAATGACATAATGTGTAAATGGTTTGGCATCAGGCCTAACACAAAGCCATTAGGAACAGGGCCTTTGATAAATGATAACCAACATTATGTTTGCTTCTGAATTATAGGAATAAAAAGTGATACTTCTGTGTCAAATATATTGGTTATTGAAGCTTTCGCATTTGTACAAGTACTATGTATAATTAACAAAATATACCAACCATCCAAACTCGACGTTATCTGTTGGCTCTTCCGTGATGTGGAAATTTATAAATATTCTTTATGAACTTTGTTTATAGCAGATATTTAAAAATTGCTTCACAATTACATTGCAGCTTCCTAAAAAACACAGCCCATCGTGTTTCTAGTCACGGTACGCGATGGTTTTCAAACGCCGTTCTGGAGAGACAAATGCAGGCTGTTTGGGGCTGATTTTCCCAAACACAGTGTCTAGTTTCATCTGGAAATTCCCCAAGTCATCAAGCCCTCTTTAGTGTCCTGACAGATTGCACCAATAAGGCCTGCTCCTTCGACTCTCCTTATTTATCTCTCTCTTTCTTACTCCGACATTCAGGCTCACTTTGTCTGTTCCTCCCAGGAATACAGCGCTCGCACATTCCTACAGCTCTTTCTTCTTTAGCAATCTCACCTTGCCAAGCTGCGGGCTCTGCTGTCTGAGGGGTTAATGCAACGTCTATCTGTGTCTCGTAACCACACACCTTCAGTCCATCTTCATTTCATCATAAATGATCTTATCCTGCTGCCTTGCAGCGTTCAGGCAAATTGAAACAAGCTTTTGGAAGCCCATCCCAGGTTGTCTGTTCTTCATGGTTTTGCCTTCACTTTGGGCAGGAGGAGTCTACCTTCGCACCAAGTCAGCCTTGAAGCCCTGGGATGCTTAATGACTCCTAATGCAATAGAGGTAGTTCACTATGAAAGACTCGAACAGTAATATTTAGACAACTCTTATCTAAATTAAGCTGATTCCTCAAGCTGGAAAATGCCTCCAAGAATCACCTCCGCCCCCCTCTACCTGCCCCCCAGGGTGATTATGGATGGAAACACCCCCTGCTGCTGGCTGTCTGCTCATAGGCCCAGTTGAGGCGGCCGTGGCTGGGCCACTGAGTGAGTCATCTTGGATTGTGCTGAAGAGCTGGGTCCTACTGTGTAGGAATCTTTCTCAGTCCAGAGCAATACCTTCTGGAGGGGCCAATGTGTGCTGTTGAATGTGAAAACTTTGGAATAAGAAGCTGTCTTTTCCATTCAGTTGGCTTAATGATGCTGGGCTTGGCTTTGCATCTCAGAGTTGCCTCCAGAAAAATCTGCTGCTTGGCTTCCCACCTATTTCTGACAGAAGTATGGTTCGCCATCCCGAGGCCACAGTGTTGCTTAAGATTTTCATGCTCAAGTGCCCCTGTGTGCACAGTGACCTGAGAACAGTCACCAGTCACCTTACACAGGAGCAACCTTGGTGGTCAGGTGGGGACACCCATGTCGCACTGGGTAGGCTTTTCAACTTCCTTGATTTCAGCTTCCTCAGGGATGGAGGAAGAGGAGGGGGATAAAGGCCAGAGTTATGATGAGCTTGGGTCCAGCAAGGGGACAACAGATGGGTAGCCCTTTGGCTGTGGTATTCCTGTCTATGGACCTATGCCCAGCCCAGCAAGTAAGCAACGATTCTGCAGCTCAGAGTAGCTGGCATGAATCTAAGAAATTGTTCATCTCCTCTCTAGTCTTCTCTAGTCTCTCTGATTGAGACATTAAATTGATCGCTACCGTCTCCTGTCCTCATTTGCTACACTCTTTTCTTTCTCTGCTCCCAGCTGGTTTTCACGTGGGCTTATTTCATATTGATTTTGCTCATCTATACAGCTTCAAGATTTTCTTCCCTCCGTTCTGTGGATCCCGACCTTAATCCACTTGAAGCCTTACTCAGAGCCTGGCTGGGCCACTCCCTGTTGCTCTCCAAACAGGATGTATGGTACGGAGTGCTAGAAGTCAGGGCGGATGTCCGTTCACCCACATGCCTTCTCCTGCTGTTCCGGTAGGAATTGGCATTGCTTGCATTTCCATTGCCAGAGCTGTGAAGAAGGCCTGGATGCCATTCTCCCCCTTAACTTACCTGTAGAGAGAAATGGGTTTTTCAGAAATTGTGGTTATCCCTGCTTTCACTGCAGTAATTTCTCGTAGGGTCTGGTATTGGTCTTTATGATATGTTAGATTATAATCAATTTATGAAATAAAATAAAAATGTATAATATTTCCAAATCTATGGATTCTTTTTGGCCTATTTCTTAATTAACTTCCTATTCCCTTCTTGGGATACTTTTTCTCTTGGCTTTTGTGATAATACTTCCATGTTTTCTTCTGTCTCTCCTTTACCTCCTTTCTTAGTCTCTTTGTTAGCCTCTCATCCTCAGCTGAAACTTTATGTAGGGTGCTTGGGCATTGTCCTGGGCACTTCTCTCTATATTCTCACTCCCAGTATTAGTTCATCATATCCTATGGCTTTGCATCCTTTCTATATGCCCACGGCTCACGGATTTATGTCTCCAGAGCCCATTGCACTCTTGAGTGGCTTATCCTAGAACCCGAATCCCCAAATGCCTATCTCTCCTTTCCCACCCGTATCTAATCCACGAGCAAGCCCTGCAGTTTCTCTGCGCATTTCCCCCTCTGCTGTCCCACTGCAGCCGAAAACACCATCATCTTTCTTCTAAGCTGCTGCGAGTCTAATATGTTTCTTCCTTTGACTTTTCCCTGGAGAAATGTTAATGTTCTCAGTCAATATGACAAGAGATTTGTAGCTCACGTGCATGAAGATCCTGATCCCTAAGGTGCTTCGAGGGACCACCTAAATGATAGTCGATGCATTCTGCCCTGGACTCGAGTCGTTCTTCTGTGGCATTTCAGAAGTACATCATGTTATTGGATTCAAAGTGTGTCTCACTTCCTTTCACCACTTATTATAGAAGAAGTACCTGTTAAGGTGTGGGAAAATGCTGTTGTCCAGAAAATTAAAACATATACGCTTCTGACTACAGCTTATTTAGAGCAGGAAAATAAGCTGCTTCTTAGTTAGTGGCATCCAGTGCTCTAGAGGATATCACAAGAGAGAGCTGGTAGCGCACGGAATGAACAAACAGAGGCAGGACTAAAGCAGACCTTACCACGGCCTTAATGGCTTTTCAAATGAACGACAAGTAGTGACAGGGTTTGGAGTCCGACCCCCGCTGAACTGGCCATCACTAATCACCAGGTATTTTGTGCGCACTTGGCTCTCATACAGATGGGCTCGCAATGTGCCACAGCCAGTCCACTGCAAGCTCAGACTGCACGTTTTCCAGCCCTGACAAGCCTTCCTGGGCATTGACCGTCATTTCGCTGCAGCCGAATGCCCATTTGTCGCGGGGTGTGTGTGTGGGGGGGGAATGCTTACAGAGCCGGCCTGCTTTCAGGCTCTGCGGAGGGATATTTATTTCCTCGCGGGCCAGCAGCGCCGTTAGTCCACCCCATGTTTGCTATTTCTTATTCCTAAGGGATTAGGGTGGCTTGCGGGTGGCTGGTAGATTATTTGACATCCGGCGCCACTGCAGGCAGTGTTAGTGTCAAAGAGGGAAAAAGGACAGCTGTCAGGGCATTTTGTTTTCCTTCCCTTACCTGGTGCTTCATCCTTTTGCAGCTTATTCAATCTGTCTCTAATGGACCCTGGAGAACTTAGAAGCTAGCAGTTAAACATGGAAGCTTTCAAGGACAAAGAAGAGAAATGACTCCAGGTTGGTAAACATTATCTGTCCTAAATAAGTGAGAAGAAAGGGCTTGACACAGACGCGTAAATGAAATTTATGAGTCCTGAGCGCATTCCAGATGATGGTCTCATAGGTGGGGAAAATTGCCTTCTCAATGAAATTCAAAGAAGAGTTTCTTCCTACTCTTGTCTATTTTGTAAAAACAAAGAAAACAATTTCTGTCATTCATTTTTAATATGGTACTTTGGAGGTAAACTCCACATACAGTGAAATGCATATATCTTCAATGAAGACTTCAATGAGTTTTAATAAAAGTTTATATCCATGTAACCCACACCCTATCAAGTTACAGAATGTTTTCACCAACCCACAAGTACATCCCTTTCTAATAGATCTCCTGCCTTGAAGAGGCACCTACTCTTCTTACTTCTATTACTATGGAAATGTTTTATCTGTTCTTGAACTTCATATAAGTGGACCCATTGCTATACGGTGAATTATATCTGACTTTCTTTGTTCAACATGACATTTTGAGATTTATCCATGCTGTTTTGTGTATCTAAATTCTGTTCATTATTATTGCTGAGTGGTAGCTTGTGTGAATACAACGGGTTTATTTTTAAAAATTATTCTGTTGATGGACATGTGGGTCAATCCTAGGTTGAGCCACTTGAACATTCTTATGCGCGTCTCTAAGTGTCTGTATTTTCCTTCTGCCCAGGTAAACACCCACGAGTGTGATTGCTGGGTCAGAGTAAGTGCTCGCTCGACTCTCTGAGAACCTGTCAAACAGCTTCCCACCATGAATGCACCATTTTCCATTGCTATAACTAGTGCTGGGTTTCTCTTGCTCCACAATAGCATAATTAGCCATTCCAGGGAGTGTTTTTACATTCTGACAGTTTTAATTTGCATCTCTCTGATGACTCATGCGCCCACTCTGGTGGGCGGGGGAAGCAGGGTTGCTCCTACAGATCCTCTCCCCTTTCTCCTCCTGCATTATCTAATGCATTTAGTTTGGGGTGTGATAGTTGGAGTTATAGCACTGGATTTCAGGAGAAGAGCTCAGGAGACATAGGATTAGAAATCTGTGATAGGTTTAATGGGAAAGCTACACCACTTCTAGTAACAGAACCCAAGTCCGGTTTTGTAATTCCGTATGTTGTTACAAGATAACACTCCCTATCCTTTCTCCTCTCTCCACCCCACTGGAATGAGAAACCATCTGGTCAGGGAAAGAGAACGGGTTTTGTATTGAGGATATGGGTCTTTCCCCTCTAAAACAGAAGAGGTTTGATATTACTGGTAGTCTGTAAAGTGAAAAGGACATACGTTTTTTAACTATCTAAGTTAAAAAGTCTGGGCATTCATAGTTATTTCTTTCCAAACCTCAAATTACCGGGGAAAGAAGACCTACCAAAAGAGTATGCAATTATTTCTGGTTTGGGCTCTTTGGAAAGTTCTAGCACTGGTTGCTGTCATCTTTCTGCAAACTTAACCGCTCACCCACAAGAGTCCGTACTTTAGGAGATTGGTGGATGAGTGATTCTCAAACTCAGCATCTCAACAGATCCCACATGGTGTTTGGGATTCCAAAGGAAAAGTTCCCGGGCCTCCAGAGATCCCGATTCGCCAGCCGTGGGATCAGATCTGGGAATCCCCATTGTAAATCAAGCGCCACAGGTAGTTCTGAAGCAGGTGTGCCGCAGACATTTCAGGAAACACTAACGTTGACAAATAGCCCTTTTAGCTCTAGTTCCTCTTATTCATTCTTCCTTTTATACTTGGAGTGTGAAAGTGAACCTCACGGGATTTCATACCCTGTTATCCTATTTATATATAATCCTTTCCATATTAAAATGCTGTCTGCCCTTTAAACTTACAGCTAATGAATGACCTAATGCACAATCCAGTCCACCTATCACAGTGCCCTCCGAAGACATTCTGCTTGAGCTCAAGGAAGCAGTTTTATTGCTCCTGTGCTGGACCTTTCCAACCACTGACCTTTTCATTGCGTATTCACATGGAATTATTTGTTTAGAACAGAACTATGGAGATAAGAGATAGCAGCGTATAGTAATACCCAACCTCTACGGAAAGCGTCCACTGTCCAAATACTGGGACTAAATACTTATAGAGGTGTTGTAGTATATATGGTTGTGCCTCATGCAATGATGACCTCAAACAAATTTTTTAAATTTTGGCTGGGCTTGGCTGATCTAGACTGGCCCATCTGGACAGCTCCATGTCACATGGGTGTCCTCTTTCTCCTGGGACCAGGAGCGGCCCCAGGCATGGGCTTCCATGGCAACAGCAGTGTACGAGCATGTCGCCTCCTCTTGACTCTGTGGGCCTACACAGGCCATGTAGCCGAACCCAAGCAAATCACTGGGAGAAGAAATAATGTGCTCTGTTAGAGGAAGGAAGTGAAATGTCGTAGGTCAAAGAGCATGAGACTAGGGAGACCTGAAGAATTAGGGCCAGTAATACAGTCTACTGCAGCCATTAATTCTGCAACAATTCCACAGGGTGGACATTCTTCTTACCTGTTAAAGGTTGGGGGGGTAGAAGGGAGACCGCCCGAAGGCAGACTGTGCTAGGTCTGTTACTGGCCTGCTGCTTACGAGCTGTATGAATTTTAGCACTTAACCCTCCTGTAACTCAATTTCCTCATAATACAATGGAGACGATATTTTTACTTGCCTTATAAGTCATCCCGAGGAATAAATGGGTTTATGTGTGAGATGTTTAAAATAGTGTTAGAGGCATAATAAGTGGTAACTGAATTTTACTACCACGTTGACAGCTAACATTCCTGGAAAGTACAATGGGACCTGAAAACATGTGACTCAGTGTCAGTAATGACAATGAACAGAACAGTCGACGTCTTAAATCGTAGCTGCTCTGACTCCCTTCTTAGAATCTCAGGTTCTGTTCTCCTCCCAGTGTTCACAACCAGCTTTTCTTTTTTTCACTAAACAATATTCTGAAGACCTCTTTACAGGTATTGTTACATTTTATAATAAAACAAAAAATACAGCTCTGTTAGTAAAGGCTATACATTAATTGAATAATAATGGTTTTTGACAAATTTCCAACAATTTTACTGTCAAACAATTTTCAGGAAATATCATTTGCTTCTCACAAAAAGCTTTATTTGCAGAAAATTTGCTCATCATTCAAATATTAGATTTTTAAAAAAAATTTCTCTAGCTCAGGTGGACCCATTATTCATAAGTATATAATTTGGAAGCTTCAAAGTTGCAGGAAAGGTATACAGATTTAAACCTGAATATTCTAAAATCTTTCATGAAGGATTCTGCATTTGAGAAGAGATTATTTCATCTCATGACAAAATACAGAAGTAGATATTTATTCAGTCACAACATATTATAGACTTTCCACTCTCGGAAAATCTTGCAGGAGTCATGGGGAGCAGAGATGATTAAAACATTGTTCGTGTCTTCAGAGAGTTTACAGTCCGATGGAGAAAATCTTTCAGAAAGTAAATGATTACAGTACAGCGTGATAGGCTCCGATGATTGTCAACCCAGTGTTCTGGGCATCTTAACCAAATAACAGGAAATTTAGAAAGCTAGAAGTGAGCCAAGCAGAAAAGGAATGTGCAGGGTGGAAATTACAGGGCCTGTCAGGCAATCAGAAGGAGCATCGGGTGCAGGTTTCAGGGCTCCGACAATAAACAGCTTGGGATGGACAGAGCAATGAGTTGTTACATTAGGAATGATGCGGTGACTGGAGAAATGGGCAAGGGTCAGGTCTTCGAGGACCTTGGATGCGGCTGTAAGGATAGCAGATTTTATTTAAAAGCATTGGGCAGCCAACACAGATTTTCAACACAATCTCATATGCTCTTGATGCTTCTAATAATTGCTTTGCAGGCAATGGGCAGGTGAGAGGGCAAGGGTGAGTAGGAGGCTCTTGCCTCCAGGTGAGAACGGACAGGGCCAGACTTAAGACAGAGCCAGTAAGAATGCGGGGGAGGGAAAGGATTCCAGAGGTATTAGAAAGACCTGGGCTTGGAGCCATATCCACTATGTACAAGGCGCCCCCTTTAGGGACTCTCTCTCCCTGCCTCCTAACCTGGCAAAGTGAATATTTTCAAATGCACACATGTCAATTGCCGCTGCTCGGTTCTCCCGGTGGTTTTCTGTAGCTCCATGGAGAAGACTTCAGGCATTTCGCGGGAAGCACTTGCTGCCGTGAGCCAAGGAGGGATGCACAGGCTGTTAGGAAGATGCAGAGCTACCAGACGACTAAACTGGCAAGGACAAAAGTGCTTTCCCTTAATTAAATCTGGTCTATTAGCATTTGAAGGTGACCACACACACCCGTTGCTCAGATGAGGGTACTGAGGTCAGCAGACATTAAGGAGCCATCAGTGATAAAGTGCTTTTCAATTCCAAGCAGTCTAATTTAGCTTGTGCCACTTCCTACTGTACTCCACTGCTCGTATTTTATTTGTGCATTATCTTTATTTGAATTAAACTGTTTTCCTTGTAATTCTTGAAAGGGTCATTAATGATGTGCTTGTATTTAGTTTCAACATTTTATTCCTGCTCATTTTCTTTCAATTTGTATTTTTAGTTCCACTTGATGATGTTCCTTTAATGGAATAAAAATTCAGCTTTACTTTGTACTGCAAAAGAAATGGACAGAAATAAAACTTTTTAAAAGAATAATTTAGTCTCCAGTGCATCCCACAGTAATTTGATATTAGAGTACTTTTAAATAAATTATAATTAATTAAGCATGCAAACACACTAACTACTTTAAGTACCCAATTAGCTACCTTAACTGAAATAATTGTCCTGAATTGCATATTTTTAAGGCATTTTCCAAGGTACTTCATAAATCTTTGTCTTGGGTGTGAAAAGTGTAATTATATGGTAACAGTTGATTGTCCAGGAATACAAACGCCACACAAACAGTAGCTTCTCTAGACCCCGGTGTCTTCGTCTATTACAGTGCCTGACCTAGGAATATACAAAGGTTTCCCACTTCTCTAAAGTTTTGTAACCATTCACCTGTGAGCTGTAATCTGTGGCTCATTTTATCTGCAAGGTCCTGTCCATTCCCCTAAGTCTGACTTCAAAGGAAGTCAGCAGCTGCACCACGCCCCATTCCAGTCCTCCTGCATCTCATTATTTTCTGTGTGCCATGAAATGGCTAATCTCTTGGAGAGACTATTTCATTATCTCGAAAAACATTCCTCACGTTCTGACCTGGAGGTATAGCCAAGAGGGTCTGCTTGGCCTCTTGTTTTCCGTTGTTTAATTTTTGTTTTCATTTCAATCCCCTTCTAATAAAAGCTTTCTGGATTATCTAGAAGACCCCTCAAAACTGGTGCTGCTGCCTGGTTTCTGTGCCTATGTTATATTTTTACTGTTACACGAAGGAAGGATGAGGAACACCCTGTCCCCCTGCCCTAGGGCTTACATTTTGTTTTCATTCTTTTAGTATTCCCTTTAATGTTCAATGGGCGTTCTTGTCTTGATACAGTCTAACATTAACCATCATCTCTGTCCTTCTCCAGAACAATCGAAATATATCACAATGCTTTAAATGTAATACATGGTCTTTAACTTATTCTTATATAGTATTTAGTTCTATTGGTTTTAAACATCTACTTCTGGGCTACAATTTATATATCATAAAATATACACACGTTAAGTACACAACTGGGTGAGTTTGGGCAAACAGACATATCCATCCATTTGATATTTAACATCCTCCAAGCTAGTAACTATTGTTAGATTGAATCGTATGTATTTACTGATAGGGTTCAACCTAGTTTTTATTATACTTGAATTTAGATTTATTTACGATACCCTCCATTTCTTCACTTCTTTCATTCTACTCTTTGGTTCTGTGTTCAATTTTTTTTTTTTTTTTTTTTTAGAAATACAATCTTCAGTCTCCTGTCTATAGAACTCTAGTGTTGTGACTTGTCTTTTAGGACATTAAAGGTACTTTTTCCCTCTGTTCTCTTCCCTTGTCACTGTTACGTCTGCTGTCAGTTAATTGTTATTCCTTTTAAGTGATTTATCCTTTCTCTTTGGCTGCTTTTAGGTGTCCTGCAGGTTTCCTACAATCATGTCACGCATTTACTTTCATTTATGCTCCTTGGGGTCTAGTGAGCCTCCTGATTGGAGAACATACATATTGTCCACCAACGCAGAAATTCTTGTCATCGTTTCTTCCAGTGCTGTCCTCCCTTTCCTCCCGCGTCTCCTATTTGGCTTGATATTAGGCTTTATTTTGTCTTTTGTGTCTTTTAATCTTTATTTCAAATTATAGTCTGTTTATTTCTCTCTGCTGTGTTCTGAGAGTATCCTCAGTTGCACACTGATGTTGCTTATTTATTTGGTTGTGTCTGACATGTTTAACCTGCTCATGGAAATTGTAACTGGTCATATCTGTTGGGTATTACCTGGCATTTGCATCATAGTCTCCAAGTAAAACAAAGTATGGTAGTTGACATCCCACATCCGTTAGGCCAGGCAGGCTTCGATTGTACATCAAGACTTCTGTCAGTCTGTCAGATGCGCTTTATACTTTTGGATTCAAGCTCATGGACCCCACATAGCAATCAAATAAAGATTGGGATTAGTGTTTAAAATTAATATGCTGACACTTTATTTCAAGCTTCATGACCAAGAGGTGGGATTTCAGGGGTATTCAGAATGCACCTCAACATAGTTCTGCTCCCTGCCCACAGAGGGATTTACGGGAAGCATTTGTACTGACAGGAAGCTGGACCCTTCATTACACCGCCCGCCCAGTCAGGTATCCACCACGTCCTGAAGTCTCACCACGTCCTACAGTGAGTGAGTGAGAACCAGGAGTACCTGGAAGTTGCTTTTTTATTTTCGACCACCACAAACTGCATGTGGACACACCGCAGGGCTGCAGTTCCTCTGATTAGTAGCACTTTATTTTGTATTCCTGTTGGATATGATTATAACAGCATTGTGATATCTACCACATCAAGGAAAGCATTGATCTAGAAAACCTGGTTGGAAGACTCTGCTCCCGAAGGGTTATTCTTGATCAAAAGGAAGTTTTTTTCTTGCCAAAGAAACCGTAGTCATTTCACGCCTTGCAAGTTTTGCTATTTCTTACAAACCTACCAGGAAAACAGAATATTTACTAAGATGAACTACTTTCCATTAAGCTGTGAAGAAACCAAAACCTTAGGAAGGAATTTATTCTTACACTGTAGTATAAAGCTAAAATACCATCACCTTATTAGTAAATAGTGTAAGTGTGAAATTACATAGTTGCTCAGATTATTTATAAGTGCCTAAGCAAGGATCTGAACCTGGGTCCGACCAAAGCCTGTGCTGGGGACCACTGATCCTGTGACTTTTGATTTACCTCTCCGGATAGTACAAATTATTTCTCTACTAGGCAGCTTGACCTGTACATTTGATGAAATTTGTTCTTCAAAAATTTTAATAATTAAGTTACTAGTAAATATCAGACAAAGTTCCATGAAAAACTAAGTCCTTCTTCATTCTGTCACACAGGTATAGATCTCTTTGGAAGCAGCAATTAAAAACCAAACTGATGTATACAAATCTAAATATAATGAACTTCCATTTCTGCAGGATGGTTGGCAAAGAGGGTGTCATTAATTTTACAGAACTCTGTATGTTACAGAGTGTTCTAATGCATCACTCAGGATTCTCAGAACAGACCGGTGAAACCAGTTTTCTTGCCAATTTCTAGTTTAAGAGACCGAGACACATCGGATAGTCGCTCCCCAGCTCCCCACCCCCGTCTTTTCATATTAACACAACCCTGGCACTGAAAATTATGATGCTCTTATATTGATGGGTTGGAACAGCTTATCAAAGAAATAATACCCAGTCAAATTGTTGCCTAAGTTTTAATCTCCTAAAATCTCCCAAGTGATCAATTTTCTTTTCCTTATAGAATGATGATTTTTCCTTCTCAGAGACTGAAAACTTAATTAAACTTTAGTTGCTGTTTAGCCAAACTACAACACAATCTCATTGATTAGGAATGATGAATCATGTTCATAAATTCGATAGCATTAGGAAATGAAAATATATAATTCAATACTTCAGGAAAAGTCACTTTTATGAAAGGACAGTAATACACCAAAGGAGTTTCTAAAAAGAAAAATTGTATAACATTCATTTGACCATTTTGTTTATTTACTAGCAAGTCAATATCAACCTAAAAACCCATTTCCTAGTGGATGTTGGTAATAAGACAGCCTAGCCAAGGGGCCCGTCAGTCCATATAAGTAGCTACAGGCTAAGAGAAGGGTAGCATGTTGAACACCCAGTCTGGACTTGCCACGATAGGTGTACCTGAAAATGCCACCCGTGGAGTGATCTCCGTGTTCCTACTTGTCCAAGGACCAGGCCACCTGAAGAGTTTCATGCAGGACTATCCTCAAATCCCATGTTCATGTGGCCGCGAGGCATCGCTCACGTAAAAGATGCACTGCTCTGTTTAGGAAAACATTTTAACGTTCTGGAAGAAACAGATGAAAGATACTTTGATATGCTTTGCATACTTAATTCAGAATTATTTGTAGAGATGATAAATGATATTAAGTTGCAAAAAGACATAACTGGACTATATTTAGTAGGAGTCAGAGGGAACTCTGGCTTATAAGAAGAAAATGACTAGTAAAAAAAAAAGTATAATGTCTCTTTTCATCAAAGGGAGAACATACTAAAAGATGAGCACCTTAAAAATGGTTTTCCTTTGATTTATTATTTGCGTTGCAAAGGAGTGTGACATGAAATGTCAGAAAGGAAGTGAGAGGTGATTTGGGGCTTTATGTAAGGAGACATTAGTGCTTTGAAATAAAAGTGCCAGTCCCTTACTCTGTGACTGGAGTGACTTTGTTCATTGAGAAAGGGTCTCCGGCCGGGCGGGGGGTGCGGGGGGGAGAGATGCTGAAAAATAGTAGAATTACAATGGAGAGTGAAAAGAGAACAGAGAATTGCTTTACAGAAAAAGCTAAAACAGAATCCGGAACCGGCCACACTGTCCATTTGCTTCAACGCCCTATGGTTCTCGGGATCGAGTTCAGTGGGATGGGACTTGCAGTTCATCATCTCGAGGACAATTCCAGGGGGAGGCATGAGTCCTGTGGTGCCTCCCAGAGCGGTCAGGACCAGTTCGTGACCCTCAAGGACTTTACGTTCTAGTTGAAGGATAAGAGAAGGACAGAAATAAAATAATAGAAAACACAAAGACATTTCTCAAGAATTATAATATTATGTTGCACAAGGGTGGAAGGGGGAGACATTTTACGTAGCCTGAAGGGCCAGGAAGGGTTTTCCGGAGGAGGGAGACTTTGAGACTGGCCCTGAGGACGGGTAGGCTCTGACCGGGAGCGTTGCATTTGGGGAGAGTGTACCCAGAGCTTCTAGGCTGCACTGAATGGGGAGGATGGGAACGCTGAGGGTGAAGATGGATTGAATTGCAGGCTCTCAGAGGACAATAGCGAGAGGCCAGACTGGGAGGCCTACTGGGGCTTTGCTGGTGGGGGGATGAGCGCCAGGCGGGGAAAGCAAGCAGAGGAGCCTGGGTAGCTTTGGACAGACAGAAGATTCCGCTCACAGGTATGGATGTCAGGCAGAGCTCGGTGTACGTGCATACGCTGTTCCTCATGTGCTGCATTTCCTTGAGCGAGATGAAGTTTCCTGGAGCATTGATCTCCCTCTTGACAATAAAAATAATGACTTTTAGTGCCTGCCCCCAGGAGTTCTGAGAATCTAGAAAGATAAGGAAGCTGCTCATTGTACACATCCTGTGTTTCCGATTGGCATTGTTGTAGGTGCCGTGACGGAGGGGGGCGTATCTGACAGCCTGGTGCTCGGCAGGTTTGGGTACAGACAGCGGGAAGACCGGTGAGGGAGCCAGGCAGAGCCAAGCAGTGAGGAGACAGAATTTATGGGGTTTAGAAACAGGTTTTTACGTATCATGAAAAGAGGCAGTCAAAGGTAACTTCAAACTTTGACCCCAGTTTAGAGGGCAAAATTAGAATGCCATGCAGGTTTTTCTTGTGAGTAGGCGAGTGAGATTTATGACGTGTTGAGTTTGTGGTGTGGGTAGGTCCATTTGGTATTTACAAAAGGCAGTTAGAAGTACAGGTGGGAGGCTGAGGGGAGAGGCCCAGGTTAGTGGGCTGAGCTTGGGAGCCACCTGCTGAGAGGTGTTCACTGGCTCAGCCCCCAGGAGGCAGTGAGATCAGCAAGGGCTGCCATAGAGACACAGAAGAAGGCTAAGGACTGAAGGCTGAGGATCACCTTCGTGTGGGGCCTAGAACAGCATGGTGGTGGAGGGCACCATCAAGGCAGAAAGGTGACAAAGCAGGATAATCCCAATAACAGGGTCTCCTGAGAACCACTCAGTGAAGGGAGGTGCAAGGAGATGGGCAGAGAAGGTACAGAAATGTCAGAGAATGAGGATTCTAACAACATCCCTTCCCAGTGAGTACCAGGCCAGCGTCTCCTCACTCCAGCCTGGCAGGCCTGGGCTGAAGCCACCCCTCCCCGCTGTCACTCTGCCTGGCCTGTCCCAGACCCAGGGGCGAGGGGCAAAGGGCTTCCTGTGCTGTTCGAACTGCGGACACCTGTTCCTTTGGTACCCTTGCATCCACTCAGTAAACCTAAGGATGCCAGAAAAACCTTTCTCTTTCTGTAAAAACATTTTTAAAAAATTGCACCTTATGAATATTGAGGCTCACAGGTGGAATGTTAGACTTGCAAGTTCCCGCAGAGGTGGTCTGATCACACCTCCCATCGTAGCCCAGGGCGCTGAGCTATCCACTGTGGGCTAGGTGGTCTGGAAATGGGGCAGGTGTGTGGCTCCAGTCTCATCTGCTCTCTGGGGAGGTGCTGACAGCAAGGACACAGCTCTCGCAGCGGTGTCCACAGGCACGGGGTGAGGGTCAGGGGTTTAGTCCAGGTAGCACCTAGCAAGAAGAAGGTGAGCCCAGGGAGAGGACCCTAGGATACCCGACAGCTTACTAAGGGACATGGACCGGGACAGGGATCTGGGTAGCTATTCTAGAACATAGGTGAGGTCCTTGAAAGTCAAGGGTCTGGTTACAATATCACAGCCCAAGGCCAGGAAGCAGAGCAAATGTGGCTCTATGCCGAGCACTGGGTTTGTTCCCTGCGTTCTTGGCCATTGCTTTCCAATAGCAAAGCAGGGAAAGTAGTTGCTGGGTCTTGGTTCCAGGCAGAATGATATTCCTATGTTACCTTTAGTGCTTAATATTCACTTGGGAGTTTATTCAACATCTCTTTCCTTCTGTTTCTTTTGTGCATAAAGGAGGAATAATAACAGCACATGCTCCAGAGGGCTGTTGAGAAGGTTAAACTAGCTAGTACAGTGTAAAGTACTTAGAACACCTAGTCAACACTATGCATTCATTTATTAAGATCATTTATTGATGACATGATTGACGTTGACTATTGTTACCGAGATCAGCTGCTAGGCAGGGTTAAGTCACAGCCCTGTGTGTGTGATACGGTGGTAAGAGTAATTCTGGTGAGTGACCAGCGTGGGCCCCTCCTGTGTCTTGGGCCGACGTGGCCAAGGCACCGTGGTGTTCTTCCTTAATGAACTGAGGTGTAGCTTCTGAACTATTCTCCATAGGGAGGTCTGAGCAGTCCCTCCCGATCAATCAGGGCTGGACGCCAATTTGACGTCTCTGTTCAAATGATTCAATTTCCTCACAGTCCCCTAACAGATGAATCCAGAGCTTTGTGATAAGCCTTTCACTGTCGCTGAGCTTATTGCCTCCCAAAGCCATCTGCTTCATTGTTGATACCCTAATTCTTTCACAGTTTGGTGGGCCATCTATGTCTTCCTCATGTATTGAATGAAATTAAAAAATAAAAATCTGCAGTTTATCTCAAACTCTCAAAAAGAGATTTGTTTTTACTATCATATCATATGCACAAACATGTAGTAACATCTTATATGAACATCTACCAGCCTTTATGTCCACACTTACATTCAAAGAAGTTGTCAGCTATTTCTTTATAGATGTTAATTTTCATTTGGCAGCTGGCCTTCAATACAAAGTTCAGTGCTCTTTCTGCAAATATGCCTTTGACATTTATTCTTATCGGGATAAACACTATTCTGATGCATTCTCTCTCTCTTTTTTACAGTATCACACACACATAAAAGTAACAGCAGCGAAGAAATGAGCTGAATTTCTGTAAAATATTTTTGAGTTGGTGTACTCTTAGGGTTGTAAATATGAATTTCTTCTTTAATCATGAGGTTTGATTACTACTTTAAAAACAAACAAACCTGAAAAAGAAAACTCCAATGATGATAGGCCTGAATACTTTGGTGGGAACTAACATTAAGGACAAACATCTCTATTCTGGGTGATCAGTTTCATTCAGATAAAATTGTTAGGACTTCATTAAAATGAAAAACAAAAGACACGTTTATTTTTGCTGCCGTTGCTTTTCCCCTCCGTGATACAGACCCCTAGGCCTGCTCTTCAAATATTGTAGAGAAAATGTGGGTGAACAGCCTTTGTGTCTCTGTTTGATGTTGTTTTGGGGGTCTCTTCATGCCCAGTGTAACTTTCCATCATTCGGGCCCCCTTCTGGTCCTGGTCTCCCTTTGCCCCTTCCCCACAGAGGCCTGAGTCTACAGAGGGGTGCTAGAGCCCGCTGGCTTGACCACTGAGGGCAATAATCTCGGGTACTGCATACAATATCCCAAACTAATAGGAGATCAAATAATTCAAAATAACAAGCGGCTATTGAACTTCTTTTACATGCCAGGCAATTAAATACTTATCTCTAATTACTTTAATCCCTCTAAAAGGGATGATTTGTGTAGTCCTCATTTTGCAGAAGAGGAAACTGAGGCTCAGCATTTAAGCCGCTTGCCCAATGCCTCTCTCTCTGAAGAAGCAGAGGAGGTTGTTGAATCCGGGTCTCCCGGTCTTGCACAAACCCCGTGCACTCCCCCTGCACCGTGCTGGCTCCCCGCTGGGTGGGAAGCTGGTTATTGAGAGCGTGCGCCTGGCCGAGGAAGGCAGAGCGGGTCCTTCAAGGCTCTCTCACGTGGGCATCACACAGGCTGAACATCTCATTGCATATGTCATACTCATGAGGAAAAAACTCTTAAAAGGATGAAAATACTCGAAAGTGGAAGAAATCCATGCGATGGAAGCCCTGAAATTCATTATTTTCTCAAAGTGTAAGATCTAAAACAGAGCCGTGCGAAACCTTCAGTTTCCGCACTCAGGAGAATTGCTCTTCTCCGTCTGCTCTTCTCACAGCGAGCTGTCTCCAGCGTTCGTCCGACTCTAATTGGCTGGAGCCTTTAATTACGGTTCAGCGAATCCATTTGTGTGAAATAACAAGCATAGACTCCTTCCATTTTCAAAAGTGAACATTTGTGCAAATTTAGATGGTCTTTTTGGTGGAGGGTTTTTTTTTTTTTGCCGCTGTATTTATCCTTCATGCTAGTCTCCCATTTCTGTGTAATTTGTGTCTTTCAGACTTTATGTTATTAGTGGCGGAATGTGACAGGTAGAAAGAAGGTACAAGGTCACTTCATTATTTCTGAATCTCTTTCAGACACATCGGTTTCTTGGTTTAAAAAGAAAAACATCTATATGATAAGTTGGCAATTTGATCTTCTGTTTTAAATGCCTTCTTTCTTGGTGATAGTCCTTCGGCTGCTTGATTCAATGGACATGATGATGCAGATATTGAATTCCTCATGGAGTCTTCCGCACTTTCCTTTAAACATGTAGATTAAAACAGTCAACCCCCCTCGTCGATTCTGGGAAGGTGGCATTGGTGACAGCCCAATTTGGGGGGTCTTCCTGAATCCCCACATAAAACAGAGACAAGAAAGCCAAAGCTGAAAGCCATCCCAACATGTACAGCAGTACCAGGTATCACCGCAGTGCCAAGAATCCTCAGGTACAAGCAGGTTGGGATCAGCCACTCAGAGCACAAAGTCTGTGTGCAGTTGGCATTATCTGTACCAAGGGAAGTGAAGAGAGGTCAAGTAGCCAAACACAGATGTGCCCCTTTAGGTCGCCCTGCTGGAGACAAGTGGTTAGCTGTTAACTTCCTTCCCATCTGCTTCACTTTTGAACTCACATCTTCTGTAGGGTGGCAGACCCAGCCAATGGTGAAGCGGGACTGTAATGAAAGGTCTAGCCATTTCTACCCGAAAGAAGTGCCTCTCATGCAGAGTGCCGACCCAAGATATGCGTTATGGTTTGGTACTATTCTTACCCAGTCTTGCTTCCTCCCCCTCGCTTTCCAAATGTTATCCTTTTGCATTAATAAGTGAGTCTTGGCGTCTCCTCCTGGGGCACTCTCCCAGCACAGAAGGGGGAAAGGAGGCAGGGAGATGGGGTGGGAGGTGGGATCGTCCCTGGCACAGGTGAGGGACCGACTGCCAAAGCCTTTCCAGGTGTGATGTGCAAGAATGTTTCAGTGGAGGAGGCTAGAAGGTGCGGAGATTCAGGCTTTGAACCTGTGTGGGGAGGAGAGTGTTCACGAAGACAGTGGAACTGGTTGGTTGGTGTTTCACTGATTGCTTACAGAAGGTTAGTGGAAAGCTGAGGACAGTGAGGAAATAGAACTAAGGCCTGTGCGTGCTCAGCCTGCCTTCTGCTGAGCCTACAGGCAGCTCCAGCGGAAGACCCTGCCCGTCTCTATTGTTACAGCAGCTCGTGATGGAACAAGAAGATGTTCGAAGCCTTGGCCTCAAGCCAGTGTCTGGTGGGCCAGGCACAGCCCCGAGGTCTGTGCAGCCTCCGAGTCTCCCAGCCTTTCCCCGAGCCTCTCTTGCTTCTCTTTGGCCCAGTCCTAAAATTGAAATTCATTTTCTATCCCACTCTGTCTCTGTCGGGTAAGCCTGATCCATTCTCCCATCGTTCATGGGTGAGTGTCCTAACTGGGGTTTGTCTCACTAAGATAGTCTGGTTTTTGCTGGGGTGGAGCGCAGGGAGTCTGTGCACTTTTCAAGCCTCCCCTAAGTGATTCTAAATGCAGGCAGGGTTGGGGGCCAGGGGCTGTGGAAGGGTCAGGAAGGAATGGACTTCCTTATAGATATCTCCCTGCACCCAATATATAAGATGGGGGCCCCCCAAATCTGGAATTATCTTCCGGAGGGCAGGCCCCTTGTGAGACAGGCTTCTCCTACTAGATGAGTGTTCTAGGAACCCATCTGTAGCTGTGGACCAGCTGGCGTTATTGTGAGAGGATGCGTTTGGCTTCAGGGAATTTTTTTTGAAGAGTCAACATATTCTCCTATTTCATGATGGGAGATTTACGAGTGCACCTGCCCACACTGCGCTGAGTGTTCAGCAGTTTTTGACCAAAAATGGTATGCCCCCCATGTCCCACCCTCTCTATTTATGCATCTCTCCCCTGGTAACTCTTTTTTTTTTTTTTGAATCCCTGGATGAAAAAGTCCTTAGAGGGAAACGTTTTGCCAGTGTGCAAGAGGCAAAACAAATGAACAAACAAATGGTAGAAAAGCCTTTTGAGGCACCAAAATTGATGAGTTCAAATTTGGTTTGAGTCATGGAAAAAAGTCTCGGTAGGTATATTGCATCAAATGGAGAGTACTTTGAAGGTGACTGAAGTTTAAACATGTAAGAAGGAATACACAGATTTCTATAAATAAATTCTGGTTTGCGGGGGTCTCCCCCCATAGAGCTGCTGTCTGGAGCAGAGGCTGGTGGTGCCTTTGGGTGGAGCCTTCACGGGGCTCAGGGCTTTCTCGAGACAGCTGGTCCAAGAAGCATGGCTGCCCACAGAGGCCCAGGTCTGAACGTGCTTCTCACACTGAATTTTGAAGCATTGAGCTTTAACGGGTGGTGAGATTTTGGCAACTGAAGATTAGCTAAGGGTTGGGAAAAGCATTTTCAATGCCCAAGTAATAGTAATTGCTTCCATTGCATTTAATTAACTTCCTTTTTACCCTCAGTTTTTGTTTGTTTTCCTTCTGTCAGTTTCCAGTTGGTCTATTTGGGATTAGATTCTTAATAGGGTGTATGCAGAATTACGCTGAAAAGAAAATGTTTCTGTTCAGATTAAAAATCAGTGAATGCGTTCTTTGAGTTTTCTGTGCCTAGGTCTATAAGCAGACCTGAATGGGGTACAAGACCATAAAATCACCTCCAGAGAGTTCCCTAGAAGGTATCCCCATGGCTGATAAACGGCAACTTACTTCCACCCCTCATCTCATGGCTCAACTGGGTGATGGCAGGTGACGATTCAATGGACCCAGTTTTGCTAACTGGCCTGGGGATGGTATTCACCAGGCATTCATGCCACCGCCACCCACCTAGGAGCCCATGCAGACATGGTCTTTGAATCACAGCGTCCTTTCACGCGGGGCCTGATGTGGCCTCAGAGTCCCTCTGCAGAGTGACTCAGGGCAGTACTAGCAGTTGACCAGAATTGCTTCACAATGTGCTCTGTAGTGTGACAGAGAAAAAAAAAAATTCCAGGGAGAGAAAGGGAAAGAGCCCAGGTCCCCTCTCAGGGTTTCATGTCCCCCACATGTGAAGTGCGATGGCTGGTCCCTCCTCAGTGAGCTCCCGTTAGTGTGCGGCTCAGCCGTCCCAGCGGTTAGGGGCATTCGTTAACAGCTGCTGTTCAGTAGCTTTAGAAATGTCAGCCAGCTAATCCCATGCATGTTTCCCTAAGGTCTGCTTCAGCTTGAAAAGGGCACCATCTTGACCTTACCTACTGAGTGGTGATGGGATAGCTTAGGCTTCTGCAGCGTCGAGTACCTTTGGAGATGGGTACAAATAAAGGTACCTGAAGCTCAGAACTGCATTGTTGGGGAGGACAGCTTCTCCCCGAGACAAGGAGTGGAGTTCTTTGGCCCTGAACCTCCCTTTCTCTCAGGCCTTTTCCATTTTCTAAAATCCAGAATTCTGCCTGTCCTACACTCTGATTGGGTTGGCACCTTTTCTCTTACATTCAGCTCTTAGATTGTTGACCGACTTCCAGACAGAAACTTCCAAAGCTAGGTGTCAACAAAGTGCACAATAGGATGGAAAGCCAAAGTGGGACCAACAGTGTATCAGGAATTCCTCCCGCTTTAATTAACCAGTGACCAGACCTCTCTCTGCAGTGGCAGCTCCCACACCCGGTGCCTTGTTTGAATGAAGTGCTGGCCGGGTAGGTGAGTTCCATCAGGTAGCCGGCTCTGGGCTGGGGTCCCCGTCCGCTTGGACAACCTGGAGTAGACAGAAGGCACTGACTGAGAACAGTGTGTTCTTTTGTCTCCTAGAACCGGTGAGCTGAAAGACAAAAAGAAACCGATCAGTACGCTCCACCTTCCGCCTCAGCTTCTCCTACTGGTGAGGGCAGAGATCTTACACCACTAAGACCTTCCTGTTTGTTCCCCCTTTAACCTGAAGGACCCACAAGCAACCCTTTCTTAAAGATGTAGCGCATGGAGCAAGTGCTGTGCTCTTCGTGGGTGTCATCCAGAACACGAAGGTGTTGTTCATAATTCCTCTTACTGCAGAAAACGCCTGCCCACTAACTTGGGCTTTACTCGCGGTTATAAGAAAATCTGTAGATGGAGCGAAAGGGCAAGAGGGTGGCATCTGGTGCAACAGACTTTCTGAGATGGTTTTGGCATAAAGCCTGCATTAAACAGCAGAAGCAGGGGGAAACCTATTGCACTAAAAAAGAAAAAATGAGGACAAGGCAACACTGACTCCTAATCTCCAGCAAACCTGGTTACAACCAGTGTGTGACTGCCTTGAGGTTGTCAGGGCCTGAAATGGGCCATCACCTCTCACAGTGGCTCTGAAAGATGGGGCACTATGACCATGTAATGTTTTCTCAAGTGGAGGAGGCTGAGTCTCTTCATAAATCCCCAGCCACGGGACCCTTGACTTTACCTTCGCCGCCACCCCCCATCCTGTCCCCACAGTGAGTAACACACAGAAATGTCCACATTGTTGCAGGACCTTCTTCACTGGACTTGTCTGAATACTCGCTAAACACAATGTACCAAGTGCTGCTTGAAATAATAAAGAATAGATTTTGTCTTCGAAACAGCAGTGGCATGGAAATTGTGATCCCTGTAGCTTGAAAAGAAAATAATACGCTGCTTGATACAAACAAGGAGAAATTAGGATAAAGTTTCTAAGTCATGGAATTACTCGAGACCCTCTGTAGAGAATTTCCTTTGCAGGAATCGAGTTTGAGAGCAGCAATTTCATGAGCCCCCATTTTTCTTAAACTCTGTTATTTTGCCTGTATCATCTCAGCTTGAAGTGGAATGGGTGGGAGGGAGGAAGGAGGACAGCTATTTATTCTGGGTGACCAACAGGCTGTTGTTGCCAGCTCCCAGGCAGCGCTTTTGCTGGATTCTGAGCCACTATCCTTCCATTAGTTCTGATCCGAGCGGTCTCAGTCTGTGCCTGTCGCTTTGCTGTGCGTGCACGTCTGTGAGGTGACCAAACCATGGCAACAATTCTGTTAAAAATCTGCCTTTGTGTTTGACCTCGGACCCCATTTGATTACCCTGGAGCTTGAACTTCACTGATGGAAATCCGTATGCCTGCTCCCTAGTTTCTCACGTGGAGATGAAAGTGAGCGTATTATCCATGGTGTGACCTCAATCTGCACATGACTAGATCTCAGTGGGAGTCTGGCATGTGAGTCAGGGGCACAATATGGCCTTTGAGAGTTGTTTCTAAATAGAACCTTCCTTGACTTATAAAGCCGTGATTCCAGAGATCGAGCCGTATTTGTTGGCTGAGAGAGAGTAAACTATGCTGACCGATAACAGTACGCTACTTTTATACACCAGCTCTATAAAAGCCATTCTAGGGGAGAGTCCGTCGGCCAGACATTGAATTACATGCATTGTTATTCCTGATTTCCCCTTAATTCTCAAGCAAAAAGTTTAGGCCCCCCTATTTGGTTATTTTAAGTAAAGAACACTTACAAGTAAAAGAAGATTGGGGAGAAAGTATTAAACAAAAGGAGGGTGAGATGCTGAGAGCTTCATTCAGAGGGACTGCTCTTGAGCATTAATGAGGAATTCAATTCTCCTGAGTGTTGGGTTGATGTGGAGATAAAGGGCAATGGATTTAGAAATTGTCTCTCTTGTTTACCTGCAAGAATGGTTGCTCCTTTTATGCATTACCTAGTGTCCCAGCACCTTCCCTCCACTCTGTCAGACTGGGTTTGGACATGCAAAGAGTAGATCCAAACAGAAAAGAGTCGAGTCACAGAAGGAGGGGTGTGACTGTTTAGAATGAAGGAGGAAAGGGAGAAGAGTGGCTGAAGGCATTGGCTCTGAAATCGGATGGTCCTTCTGGTCCTATTCCAGCCACTCACTAGCTATGTGAGTTATTACACCCAGGTTCTCTGCAGCAGGGGGATAACCTGGATGGGTATGGTGGATCGGTCCTCAAAAATCCTTCTACCTTCTTTCTTGTCTGCCTTCCTCTCTCTAGTATAGAAAACTAGATACTGCCTTTCTGAGCTTCTCTGCTTCTCCCCATGAAGAATTCACTTTTATAGGAATTGTTCTTCTATCATAAGCAACTAGAAAGATAGACAAAATTCATAAAAACAAGTGTTCTCACAAACTGTACAGCAGGTACCACAGGCTGACCCCCGAGGGAAGGGAGATGAGTGTAGTGCCCAGAGGTCTGCAGCTAACTGCCAAGAACACGACCCGGGTCACAGCATGGGGAGGGAAACCAAGGAAAGCCCAGAGGTCTTGCTCATTTGAGAAGATGGAGATTTGAGTCCTGGGAAGCCAAGGTGGCCGTAATGTGCAAGATCAAATGCTAGAAAGGAGAAAACCATAAAGACGGAACTCCAAAGATGGGCAGAGGGGTTCTGTTCAGTCTTTGCTGGTTTAGGTAACTGTGAGGTGAAATTTGATAAGGCTGGGGTGGGCCGTGGGGGAGCACTGGCAGTCAGAAGGCCCAATAATATTAGGAATCCTTCACGTTCTTCCAGCCAGAGTGGCTACACTCCATAATGCACAAGCCACTCGCTAGAGTCCCCAGGAAGGGAAGGCTTCAGTAGAGGAGACAGATGATCCCAAAGGGAAGACTGTTATGTATATGCTGGGGAATTTAAAAAAAATAACACCTCAAAGCCACAAAAGCATCAGACTGAACTGAGAAGTCATGGTATTTTAGGGCAGAACACAGTTGGACATTTAAAAAAGAATATAACGAAATCCAGCACTTACTATCTTTAAATGCACAATATCTGGTGTCAATGGATAAAGGACCTGGAAGGCAAGGAGGTGAGAAAACATTATCCATGACCAAGAGAAAGACCAACAGAAAAACATACACAAGCAATGGAGATGATGGAATTGACAGAAAGGAGCCCCCAAACAGTTATTATGAATCTTATAAGTTTGTTCAAGTGTATAAAAAACTGAGAGAAATGAAAAATAGGAAAAAGACCCCAGTAGAATTCAAAGCAATAAAAATAAATATCTTCAATGAACTGGAGAGGATTAATCACAAATTAGACAGCACAGAATAAATGATCAGGGAACTTGAAAACATGCCTCGAGGGCTTATTAAAAATGCAACATGGAAAAGAAAAGTCTGACCATCAGCAACCTGTGGGGCAATGCCAATACGTCTAACACATTTACTGTGAGTCCCAGAAGGAAAGGGGAAAGGTGGGGTGGGGAAGGGGCAGAAGACAGTATTTGAAGTTAATGTTGGCCAAAGTTTTTCCAAAGTATGAAAACTTAAACCCATGGCTGAAGGAAGCCCAAAGAACCCCGAGCCACTGAAATATGGAAAGTTATACCAAGACACAACGAAGTCAAAGTGTCATAAAAAGTGTGATAATGAGAACACCTTAAAATCTGCTAAAGAAAAGACACGAGATATTGTTTTAAAATGATGGCAAAATAAAGATACTTTGTAAACAATCGAAGTTAAGAAAACGGCTTGCCAGTAGCCCTGTGTACCACAGTGGATGTCAAAGGGATTTCTTCAGGTGGAAGAGAATCAGTACCACGTAAAATCTCTATGTGTTTACCACATGTAAAAGATCCTACAGTGCTTTGTCCTCACTATAATATAACAACAACACATTTTTGATGAAAACTATAAGTTCCCTCAACAATTAGAAGTGTGGCATTTTATTTATTTATTTATTTATTTATTTATTTTTGTTCAATTATAGTTGTCCCAATTTTTCCCCATTGCTCACCCCTTCCCTGCCCACCCTCCCCACCCTCCCCACCTCCCCACCCGCCCACCCCCACTCCCACAGTCAATCCCCACACTGTTGTCTATGTCTCCATGTCCATGGGATTCATACGTGTTCCTTGACTAGTCCCTTCCCCATCTTTCCTGCCTGATCTCCCTCCCCCGCCTTCTGTTCTCTATCAGTCTGTTCCTTGTTTCCATGCCTCTGGTTCTATTTTGCTTCCTTGTTTGTTTTGTTGATGAGGTTCTACTCATAGGTGAGATCATGTGGTATTTGTCCCTTACCGCCTGGCTTATTTCACGTAGCATGATGCTCTCCAGTGCCATCCATGCTGTCGCAAAGGGTAGAAGTTTCTCCTTTCTTTCTACTGCGAAATTTCATTGTGTACATGTACCATAGTTTTTTGGCCCACCCATTTACTGTTGGGCACTTAAGCTGTTCATTTTTGAAGCTCTTTTTAATGTTTGATTTATTAAAAGTCACGTAAATTCTCATTTCGGTTTCAGCTTTTGATTTGTTGCAATATCAAATAATGTAACCCCCAGAAAATGTCATTGAAAGTGAAAGTGAAAAGATACCTGGTTTAGTGTTACTTTAGAAATGATTTTGACTTCAGTGACCCCTAAAAGGATCTCTGGGACCAGACCACACTTTGAAAACCCCTCACACAGATCAATGGAACAGGATAAAGTCCAGAAATAGACCCGCTAATATATTCAATTGATTTTGAGGAGAAGTACAAAGGCAACTTAATGGAAAAAAAGATAATCTCAGCAAATGATGTGGAGCCGTCGGGCAAGCATACCTAGAAAATGAACCTCTGCTCTCCCCTCACACCACCTAGCAGAATGAACTCAAAGTGATCATAGATTAAACACAGGGCTAAAGCCAGAAACCTTCTAGACACAATTCTTCGTGACTTTGGGTTAGGCTACGATCTTTTAGATAGGACTCGGATAAAAGCATAAACCATGAAAGGAAAAGAAAAAGACAAATCAGACCTCATCAAAACTTTTGCTTACTGAAAGAAATTGAAAAGACAAGTCACTAACTAGAAGAAAATATTAATCAATCATTTCTATAACAAAAGACTTTTATCAGAATATATAATCAATTACTGCAGCCCAAAACTAAGAAGACAAATTACGTGATGTTAAAAATGAAGATAACATTTGAGCAGATTCTTCACACACACAGTTATGTGAACGATACATATGCACTGTCCATCGTTATTAGTCACTAGGACGGTGCAAACTGAACTGCAGCACAACACAGCACACACACCAGACGGAGGAGGAGAAGGGCTGTAAGACCAAATGGCAGGGATGTAGCCGTGAACTGGGAACAACCGCCACAGCCACTGCGGTTCGCGGGTAAACAAAGCGTTAGAGTCGTGCCCTGGGGTATTATTGCTCAGCATCAACACCAAGGACAACAAACACACTGCTCCTGATTTAGGCCACGCCCTGTAAGCTCAGAAGCCTTACACTAAGTGAAAACGCAAACACCATCAACAGCATGATATATGATTCCATTTGTATGAAATTCTCCAAAAGGCAAAACCAGAAGGGTAGGAAGTGATCTGTGGTTGCCAGGGGCCTCAAGTGGCCGGCCATGACTGACTGGAGGGGACAGCAGTGGACACTGGGGAGGTGGTGACAGTGTTCTCTGTCCCGATGGAGGTGGCAGTTCCATAGCTGTGTGATTTCTCAAAGTTCATGGAACTCTGCACTAGTAATGGAAAACTTTTCTGGAAATGACATGCCGATAAAACCGATGATAAGGCTGCATCTCGGAGTCTCACCGGAGCGAGGGCTCTGGGTGTGATAGACATCACCCTGTCGGATACAGTTTTTGGAAAGGCTGAAGTAAAACAGACGATGGGCTTTGCAGCATCGGCTTCTTCTGCTGACAGAGAGGGAGTGGGGGCATTTAATTTGTTCTGGGACAGCCTTAGACTGAGGTTTGGGAGGAGAAAACTCAACAGTCGACTTTTTGCTCATTGTCTTAGTCAGTTTGGGTTGCTATAACAAATTACCATAGACAGGGGAGGCACTTAAACAACAAAAGTTTCTCACAGTTCTGAAAACTGGAAGTCCAAGGTCAAGGTGCCAGCAAACCTGGTGTCCAGTGAGGACCTCTTTTCTGGCCTGTAGATTGCTGTCTTTCATGGTACCTGCACATCGCAGAGGGCAGCAAGCTCTCCTGACTCTTAGAAAGGGTGCTGTGACCTCATCTAACCCTAATCCCCTCCCAAAGCCCCCACCTCCTAATACCATCACATCGGCGGGAGGCTTTCAACATAGGAATTTGGGGGCGGGCACATAAACATTTAGTTCTTGACATGTATCTCTTCAGATACAGCTGAAATCATCTAATGATGCGATGGCTCCCTAGATATGTCTGCCTTCTCTGCCAGGCTATTGTGCCCCCTGTAATCTAGCCCTTTCCTACCTCCCTCGTTCCATCACCTGCTCTCCACGTTGCTTACTGGACTCCAGAAACATCAGCCTTCGAATGCTCTGCCTCGCATGTGCTGAGCTTGTATCTGCCTCTGGGAATAAACATGGAATACTAAGTTGGACTCCTGGGCATCTGACTTCCGCATCCTAAATAAGTTCAAGATGTAGAAGATTTACACCCAACAAACCTCAGAAAGCCTGGAGATATGGTTGTTGGTGTTTGATAAATTACAAAGTATATAAAATGTTCCAGAAGGAGGAAGGTTGGCAAATGCCCTACCAATTTTTTTAAAAAATAGGAAAAAATTAGATTTAGAAAACTAAAGTCCTAATGTAAATATCTAGAAAAACTAACGAATGTATTAAATGGGTTTGGGTCATTCAAAGGAAAGAATGTTATTAGCAAGAAGCAGCTTTAAGTTTACAGAGAACAAGTTCAGTCAAGTTCAATGTACTATTTCTTTTTAAAGGAGAGTTATATGACTGACAGATTAAGGGGAAGCTGTAGATATACTTCAGCAAGGAATCTGACAAAGTTATTATATCCTTAGGAGTAAGATGGGGAAACATGAGCTGGCTCGTAACACAAGGCAGTGACCTATCTGACTCAGTGTATCTAACATGGGGCCAATTAATGAGCGCCCACTGGCAGGCTCAGCCCCATCTGCGGCTCCGAGACCTTATCTGACCCAGGTCAAGATTAAGGTCAGGAATTCCATGGTTTAGCATGCATGTTGGCCTGATCCTTTGTTTTCCCAGACATCCTGCTAGAAATCTTGGTATGGGACCACGGAGTCCTTCTTGGCATCCCTCCCCCTTCCTACGTTCATTATCTATTAAACAGTAATTAAATTTGTCTTCTTCCAGGCATCCCACCTGCCATATGTTTTAGTGTATGTCTCCTCTTCTTTCAACTATTGCAACAGCAGCCTCCTAACCAGTTCTTTTGCTACAGCAGCTCTGCTTCCCCCAAATGGTCCTCCAAATTGTTGGCACTTATCTCCCCAAAAGTCCAATTTGACTGTGTCACTCTCCTGATTAAATATCCTTAACCAAAATAAAGTTAACGCGTCTTCCTAATCTGGCCCTGATCTGTACTGCTAGATTCATTTCCTGTGGCTGTCTGGTAGCACACAATCCTCATGGTCCAAAGCCCTTCCCGTTCTCTGCGTCTCGGGCCTGCTAGTTCCATTGCCGGTCTCGTCTACATCCTCACTATCCAATGAGCCTGCCTTTGTTTCAAGGCCACTGAGACTTAAGGAAAAATTACACCACGAATCATGGCCAAGTTTCCGAACTCCACAGTCTCCATTCACAGCTTGTGTGAAAGATTCAGCCCACAGCTGGTGTGGGCAAGCTCTTCGCTTAGAGTTCAAAGTGATTGACAGGCCTGCAGTTCAGACACCGGGTGGCCATGAATATGCCAAGTCATAATGCTGCAGTGTCCAAATGGTCTGCAAACGGAGCACAGTTAATCTCCCTTCATTGTCCATATATTCCCCGCCCCTCCGCTTTCCAGGAGTGACCCTATGAGCTGCAGGGTTATAGTAAACATTTTCGATCTTCTAAGGTATTTTCTCAATAAGTAAGTGTACACTCCACGTAGGGCTTTTTTCTTATGGGAGTGTGTAATACACATTTTGCGCTGTGACTTTCTTGCCAGGCCTTTCAGTATGCCTTGGAACACGCGCTGGGCGATGTATCTCATTCCTTCATAAGTCGGTTCATTTGTCAGGATTCAGTTCGAAGTGTCTATGTTTTTGTCAAACTCCTTGGCAGCTCCATTACCATTTTATGTAATTTCTTAACACGGCACATTCCTCTCTGTTACATATTAGAATGAATTATAGTTTTGTCTCCACAAGTCTTTCTATTTTCTCCCTAAATAAACTCTGACATCCTCAGATAGAGATTGGGTCTTCGGAGAGTTGAGTGGCTTGAAAAAATCTGTATGAATGACAGTTACATTTGAGTCCTCCTCACAAGCCCAGTGGCAGATGGTTAAGGCAGTAGAAGCCAGCAGCATGCTCCTTAAACAGGTCTTTGGGTTGAAATGGTTAATTCCCGAATCTTCGACTGCCCAAGCAGAGATATGGATTACCTCGTTTCTGGGCATTTTGAAGGCTCTCTTTGGTAACATTTTTGGAGCATTCTGTAATTTGTTGTGAAATATAAGATGTCCCAGTGAAATAAAAAATTGGGGGGGATTGGAAATTCCCATTCTCCAGGCTGACAGTGCCTCCAGGCCCACGCTCAGGTGAACCGCAGGCATTTGCTAGCCCACCTTTTCCTGTGCAGATACAAAGTAAAGCTCCTCGAAAAGCCTGTTTTCTGTTCCTTTACCTTTCTCTTTTATTGTGGTATAATTGACATATAACATTATGTTTGTTGTGGTGTACAAATCAATTATTTCATATTGGTATATATGAGATAAAACAATCGCCGTGATCACCGTAGATAGCTACAATTTTTTTTTCTTCAGGTAACTTTTAAGATTTACTCTCTTAGCAACCTCAAATATACTACACAGTATCGTTAACTATAGGCGCCATGCTGTCCATTACCCCCCACGACATGTATTTTATGCCTGGAAGTCTGTACCTTTGACCTCCTCCACACCCATCTCACCCACCACCGACCCCCTACCTCTGGCAACCCCCTGACCTCTTCTCTGTATCTATGAGGTTATTTTTTTAAGATTTTATATATAAGTGAGACTATATGGTATTTGTCTCTCTATATCTGACATGTTACTTAGAAGAATGCTCTCAAGTGCCATCCATGTTGTCTCAAGTGGCAAGATTTCCATTTATGGAGAAATAATAGTCCCGTGTGCATGTGTGTGCCCGCACATGCGTGTGGCCACATTTCTTTTATCCATCAGTCCACTGATGGACACGTAGTTTGTGTCCATACTATGGCTATTGTAAGTAATGCTGCAGTGAATGGGGTAGTGCAGATATCCTTTTGAGCTGGTATTTTTCTTTTCTTTGGGTAAATATCCAAACGTGAAATTGCTGGATCGTGTGGTAGTTCTGTCATTCTCTGGCATGTGGCTGTCCCATTTTCCCAAATGCACTTCTTAAAGAGACTATCCTTCCCCTGTTGTAATCTTGGCTCCTTTGTTGTAAGTTAATTCACCATACGTATGTATGTCTATTTGGGGGCTCTCTATTCTGTTCCACTGATCAATATGTCTATTTTGATTTTATAGCTTTGTAATGTAGTTTGAAATCAGGGCACATAATGCCTTCCTTTTCAAGATCGCTTTGGCTATTTAGGGTCTTTTGGAGTTTCGTACACATTTTAGAATTGCTTGTTCTGTTTCTGTAAAAGTTGCTATGGAATTTTGATAAGGATAGCATCGGATTGTAAATTGCTTTGGGTAAAATGAACATTTTAACAATATTGATTCTTCCAATTCATGAGCACAAGATATGTTTTCATTTATTTGTAGACTTTCAATGGGTGGTAAGTTTTATGCTGTGTTAATTATATATCAATAAATATGTAATGTTTTTTAAAAACTTTTTTTTTTACCAAAAATTTGAAGAAAGAAAGGTAAGAGAGGGAAAAGAAAGGAAAGCTCTTATAAAATTTTTCTCCTCAAAATGTGCATGAAAGTGTGGAAGTACAATAAGGGACCGTGAAAATTGTTTTTAATGTCAGCTTTCTACTAAACAATTTTCCTGGCATCTCACTGAGGCAGAAAGATGCAATCTATCTTCAATAAAAAGTAAGGGAAAAAAGCATTAAAAAACCTGAGCAAATCATCCAATTCCCCGCAGAGACAAAGATGCTTCCCATGCTGTCATAACAACCTACCTGCCAAGAGGAGGCCCGTCACGTGGGCGTCACCCCAGTTCTTCCTGCGGCATGTCAAATCCTAGACTTATGGGGTGTCTCTGAGTTTCAGCTTCGTTCGAAGTGATCACAGAGCACCGCCCTAAGATCTTCTACCTCATACATAAGGCCAGTCACTGCAGCAATATTGGCCAAAGCAGAAATTACCCGATACCCATCAACAGGGGTTTGGTTAAATAAACTATGCTAAACACATACAGTATCTCTATGCAGAGTTAACGATCTATCCCTGGGGTATACTTGTAAGCAAAAGAAACGTCAGTGGAAAGTAGTGTGTGAACTGCTTATTGTTACCACTTGTCTAAGAAAGAGGGAGGCGGCTCCTTTAGGAGAAGGGGACAGAGAGGTAGTAGTTTGATTTTTTGATATATCTTCTCTTGTAGATTTGACTTTTGAAATGTCACAATATTTTATATAATTCTGAAACAAAATTAAATTTAGAAACCAATCTTAAAGATTAAAATAAAAATAATGGGCAGACCATTTAATGGTATTTAAAGTTCCTATTTTTTACATGATCAAGGAAAAAACAAAAACCATTTGACCTCAGGGAATTCTAGTTAGGTGTTTTCGGGCCATGTCATCTGACTTTTTGTGATTTATTCAATGACCTAGAAATATGTATTAATGCTTTCATTAACACTTTGTAACTTTTACACAACACTTATCACATAGCCGCATAGCACTAAAACATTCACTTCTCATCTAATTTAACCCCCACAGGGGCACAGACAGGCACGATCTGCTTCGACAGCTGTGACCACGAAGGCTTCAGGACCTTGAGTGACCTGCCCAAGACCGATTTGACTCATCCAGGGTAGGCAGCTTGACGCTCGAATCCAGTGCTCCTAACCGTGTCTGTATTACCCATATCAAATGTATGTCCACGTGAAGGATATATAAGCATCATGATAGGAATGAATTCGTAGAAAACACATGCTTCACTTTTATTTTCTCTTCAGGCGCATTTCACACGTCAATTCAAATAAGAGCTCATTCAGTTAACTCTTCTACCATAAAAGAAATGTGATGTTTAAGCATATTTTTAATATTCAAAAGCATTTTCACTTATATCAGCATGCACTCTTTACTTTTTATAATATTAAATTATAATTTTATAATATATAATTATATGCTATAATTATATATTATATAATATAAAATTTTATTAATTTATTATATAAAATTATGTCTTAATAATATAAGATTATATATTTAAAACAACATATTATTACGCTAGTAAATTGTTTTAATTACTATTTACTGAAAAATACAAAGGGATAATTTTTGCCATTTTATAGATACTTTTTGATTAAATTCTTGGGGACAATGGTATCTACTTTAAATGTGTATTCTCATAACACTTATCACAGTGCTTTATATATTCAAGGTAATAAGGCTTTGTTCAGTTAATGTAAGAAAACATGCCACAAATAAGAGCAGAATCCAGGTTCTGAAAGAAACAATAATCACCTTTTAAATCGGTCAAGTCATAACCAAACTCAATGTCAAATTTCCTCCCTTGTGATTATCCATTGGCTTCACGTGTTCGGTCCTTCCCCACCGAGTGCCATGTGTGCCCTGAGTGCAGCAGGCTCTGCACATCAGCCAGGGCCCTGCCACGCTCTCCTCCGGGCTCTTCACCAGGCGAGCGCTCCCCCTGCTCTGGAGTCCTTCAAGGACCCTTCCACAAAAGCGACCCTAACCAAAGGGGGGCTTTGTTTGGCTGACTTGTTTAGGCAGAAATCACCAGCTCAGGTGTGCATAAAGAAAGCCCTGTTAGAAAATCTAAGTAAGTTAATGTAGGCAAGGAGCCAGCAGGGAGCGGTGGGATCCTTCCTAACAAAGCGGGATCCCACCATCCAGGCCCTTCCGTTACCATGACGGAGTGTGGGGCCAGGGTTACAAGAAAGTTTCCATCCAGGAAAGGCGGGAAACTGGATTTTTATTTAAAATATTGCTGCCTAGAAATATTGACAGCCAGTGAAAAGAATCAAGCAAATTACAAAGAAAAAAGGCAACATTCAGGAGTAACATGTGAACCCTTCATGGTTTGGGCTGAGTAGAACCAGCTGGCTGGCTGACTGAACTTGGCCTGTAGACCAGCACCACGTGACGGCCTCACAAGATGTTCTCTGAGGGTCATCTCTCCCCTGGGGGGTTGGTGATGGGCATGTTTGCACCTTTCAGGAAAGGCCACAACTGCTAACCATTCTTGGCCTCGTTCTATGATCTCACCAGGACAACAGCCTAAAACAACCTAATGCCAGCATCTACACAAAATCTACAAATTTCTACTTCAAGACCCAGAAGCATAATCTAGAGCCTCTTTGCACGCATGTTTTACAGTTGTTGCTTTCAGTTATGTTGCTCAATATTTCAGGCTTGTGTTTCAGTCATTTGTACTCTTTTGCCTTTGTGCTTGACGCCAAACACACTCAAACTCAAACCAGAATTTTATGAAGAAGAAATAGTTTTGGAATGCATTAACACTTCTGGGACTGTGACGACTTTTATTTCTTACATGTTTCTAGCAAAGGCAACATCATTCTCTTGGAACTAAGATGTATGACTGTCAGTTTTTAGACATTAGGAATGTAGTTGGTTCTTTGTGTTCACAAGTCAACTCTCAGGACCCATTTGCTGTCACCTAGGGACTCGAGTCATAGGTAGTGATGGATTTCCTTCTCATCGCTCTTTCTTGCATAAAATGCTAACTGTGGAGCCAGAGTAAAAAATTCGAGCTTTCAGTTCCTCCTTCCCCACTTCAATTTGGAGCATAATAGAATTCAGGAAATGACTCCTCAAGAATGGGGAGGGGCAATTCATCTCTGAAAACCACTGGTCGAGGAGTCAATATCCCTGGTGGAAGGAATCATGGACTTTATTACAAGAATGTAGGTAGGACACTGTGGTAGATCTCGGCCCTCTCAGTGCCCAACTTAACCTATTTTGAGTCTACTTCTGCCCTTCTGAGTCTGGAAAGTAAGAATTCCCTCAATACTAGAAAATGAGACATAATGTAGAGTCTCCCAAGTTGATGTACTTTCGTGAGATTCAGATTTGGAGCCAGGATGAATGTAGCAGAGAAACGTGGTTCTACAGCCAGTTGGTTGTCACGGTGACACCCTCATTCCACAGGGAGCTTCTCACTGAAGCAGGGGCAGACGCTCCCTCGGTGGTCCTATTCTGCAATGACGCTTTGCAGTTATTCCCAGAAGCTCAAACTGGAGTTTTCAACCCTCTTAATAATCCTGTAAATCACTTGAAATTCTATAATAAGTCCCTTCCACATAGTTAAGGTGAAGAGTTATTCCCCTTGTTGATCTGCTAAGTTGTCCTAGAGCCAAACCAAACATTGTGCTTCCAAAGAAATATTATGCTTCCATGTTTGGGTAAGGTACAAGGTAACAAAGGAACATTAATTTGCAAATGAAGGGAAGAAGCATCAAGGAGAAGAACTCCTTGACCAAGCACCTTACTACTCCTATCTAATCACCCAATCATGTCTAGGGGACTCCAAACTCCCCTGACTCATAGATAGTTCCCCAAGAGATTTACAGTGGCCTAGAGATGGGGTTCGGGTTCAGGTGGGTTGTATGATTATGAGTCACCAGTGACTGGCTGGTCATACACCCACCAAATCCCCATGTGCTGTCAAGTTCAGAGGCTCTGCAGCTTTTCCTGTTTCATAACACTGTAGGGATGGCCTGCAGATCCGAACTGAGACCCATTGGATGAGGCTTGGGTTTTACCTGGAGCCACAGCTCACATCACCCCTGAGAAAACGTTCATGCCCAAGTTGTGTATCAAACCTTGAGACAGGGAGTCCCTCTCTGTTTCATACCCTTGCCACCCCGTCATCTGACCACTATCCAAAATGTAGTTCCCTTTGCTCTCCTAGCATTTTTTTTAGAATCTCGTCTCTATTCCCTTTGCTTTTGCTTCTCTGATATTACCTGTAACTGATTTCTTCCCTCACAGTCTTCATATCAATTCCATCTGGAATATTCAGTTAGTGATGAAGGCACCCCTACATGGCCATCATCTTTTCAACTGACCTCTGCCCCAGGTGCATACCTGAATCTGATCATGGGGAAAGAGCAGATAAATTCAAACTGAGGAACATTCTACAGAATAATTGGCCCACAACCTTCAAAAACTAGCAAGTGCTGGAACACCAAGGAAAGACGAATTGTTTCAGATAGAAGGAGACTAAAGAGAAATGACACCACTAAATGTGTGTGATCATGGACTGGACATCTTTTGCTACAGATGACATTATTGGGACATTTGTTCAAGCCTGAATGAAGTTTGATCACCAGATGGGAGTCTTTTATCAATGCCAGTTTCCTGACTTTGATGGTGGTTTTGTAGTCATGTAGGAATCAACAAATAAAACAAAAAAGTTTAATGTCATCATATTTTATCCTCAGTGGCTAGTAAAGCCAGGATAATTGTGTTAGAAACAGTTACATGTGCCCTTCGCTTCCAGGTCTTTACCTCTCATTCATTTTAGCACACTATAATTTTCCCTATTCTCTTCTTTCTTCCACTCCGTTTTAACTGCTCACCAAGGACTCCAGTGAAATCTCAGGTGACCAAACTTGAGCCACTTAGAGACAGTGTGGCCTTACAAGCTGAACCTGCTCATGATTCAGGTCATTGTAGCAATTACTTACATGGGAAATAATATAATTATGTTCAAGATTTAAACACACATAAAATGCCTAAAATTGTTCTTGGCATATATGAAGTGCTCAAAGAAAGTTGTCTATTCGTTATCATTACAGTATGTCCATCCCAGAATCCTTGCTTGTGATCCAAACACAAACATTCAAATACCTACTAGACATTTTGACTTGGGTGCCCCACAGACCCCTGGGACACGATTTGCCAAAACTGAGCTCTGCAGACCAGGACTCACTCCCGTTCCCATGTTCCTAATCCTGGTGAGTGTTTAAGTCAGAAGCCTGAACACCATCCTTGACTTTCCTTGTGGGTTTTTTTTTACATATCTTATTCAATTTATGGACAAATGAAGTTAGTTAATTCCCTTACTATATTCTTATTGAAGTCCCTCTTCCTCTGTCTACACTGTCACTCTCTTCGTTCATCATCTCATAATCCCTCCGGTTACTGACTGCAATCTGCCTACTTTTCCTGGTTACCCTTGACCATCTCCAATCAGTTTGCTATCCAGCCTCAAAAGTGATCTTTCTAAAGTGTAACTATGAGTAAGTCCACCCTTCTCCTTTGAATGAATTCACATTGTCCTTAAGACACGCTTTGTTTCTTCTTCTTCCTGTTGCTTCATCATACATCTCCAAACCAACCAGGTACCCAGATCAACCCAGGTACGCTCTCTCCCAGATCTCTGTGCAAGCTCTGTCCTTGGGACGCCATTGCCCAAGTCTGCTGGCTGACCTTCACTATCATCTCCTCAGATGCAGCTCAGGCGTCATCACCTGCTATGCCCAAGCCTGCATTGGTTAGATTCTTTTCCACCTTGTGCTTCTTTTGCAGCCCTCAGCACATGGTTTCATATGTACATATTTTCTATACCTAAATTACACTGAAAACAAGCTGAAGGCAGGGACTCGGGATGTGAGTGAATGTATGTCTGCTCATCTCTTACGCTGTATTCCTAGTACCTAAGACATTGCCTGAAACAGAAAGCATTTTTAAGAGTATTGAGTAAGTGACTAACACTACCTGTACTAGTGACTATCCCCCTATTTTACATCATTTTAGACTGATGTCTAGGTATAGTATATTGACAAAAGACCATGTGATTATAGTATATTGACAAGTTAGTCAATATTTACTTTCTATTCTCATTATCCAGCTTTCAATAAGTGCTCAAGAATCATCTTTTTCTTGACAAGTATTTTAAATTATTATGCATTTTATAGTTAATAACAAATTAAATAAGCTATTAAATCTTAGTTTACATTTTTTCTTTGAAATGTGTACCTTTCTGTCAGCCAGATGTCTCTGCCTATAATATATGAACTTTCTAGAGCCTTAATATCCTCACGATTTTTAAATATCATCTGACTCATTAAAGATGACAATGTAATTTTTCAGCAGATCCATCTCTACCAGGCACAGCAGTGGTATCGGGGCAGTTTCTCCACTGCAGCTGGAGCCAATGAGTTATTTTCTTTGTATTTGCTATAGATTTATAATCATCCAAACCTCATACGATCCCAAAAGCAACCAAGGTATTTTATACCACAGGAGTTAAGAGTTCATAAAACAATAAACATAAAAACAATCAATAAATCCTAAAAATGAGTCTCTTGAAAGTCACAAAAGCTCTGAGGTGTACCTCCAGGTACATGCAGTCATCGTTTTTAGAAAGTTCTAGATTTCTAGAACTTCCTTGGGTATGAATGAAACCTCAATGCCTTTAGCTCATGTGACTGAATTAGACATGACTGAAGAGATTTGTTTTTCATTTCATATATTTTCATGACCCTGACCTAGTATTATTAGTATCTAGTTTACAGGGTGGAGTAAAATAATGGACTCAGTGTGGAATCACCAAAGACTTCACCAGTGGCCCCATGCCTGGCATTTCTTTCCAATGATATAAAAGAGTCTACTGATGAAGTACCTCCATGTCCAGGATTCTGCAGTGTTCTTGTGAAGGATTGATTCCATGGGCTAGCTCTATGTTGCCACAGCAACAGAATCCATCTGTCTACCTCCCCGAAGAATGAATCCCACTGAAAAAATGATCAGGAAGTAGTAGGACAGGCCTTCATTGAGCTCCATGCTCTGACTCCAATTTCCTGGGAGATGATGCCTCCATCACTCACATATACATTGAAGATTAATGTTTATCTTGGGATCCGAGTGTGTCTAGGACACTAGGTCATTTAAGACATCAATAGGTCATTATAAAAGCAAAGCTTCTAGAGGAAAAAAGGTAGACACTGTTGTATTTAATGATCGTTGCCAGCACAACAAGAGCCCCAGGGTTGGAAGGTTAACCATGCTTCACACACAGATGATGTGGCTGAGAGGAGTTGACAGTCCTTTGGCTCTGGAAGGATTCTACAGCCAAAGGCCACCACATCGGAGCCCGTTTACTTGGTCACTGACTGTGAGTCCTGAGTGTTACTTCTAGAGAGAGATGGGTGAATTATCACAACCATCAGAAGGTGAAAAGAGCCCAAGATTCTATCGCATGATTAAGAAAAAATAATTTATAAAGAGCAGTCCGAAAATAGGTTAGATCATCTCTGAAATTTCTTTCTAATTTAATGCCCTACATTGGCCCAAGTGCCCATGATCCCTTCCTAAGAATTTCCACATTTGGGTAGAAGGTGTTCAATAGATTTGACTTGGTGACTTCAAGCAAGTCATTTCCTCTCACTGACAGAGGCAAAGTGGGACTTGGTAAAGCGGAGTCCTTAATATGTAGCTCAGAGGGTCTACTTATATAACCAGCACATAATGAGGGGTAGCCTTCATTTCAGTAATTCTCGAAACCCCATGAACCATCAGGAGTACTTATTATCTGTGTAGGAAACAGATTATTGAGCAATTATTTCCACTAAGTTTCCTGTACCTTTACCCATGTATGCACATGTGAGCTGTTTGAACAAATAAGCAAGTGGTCAGCCTAACTACGGGAAGGACACGAAGGAAAACACAACAAGATGCAAAACAAAAATCCATTTTTTATTTTAAACTATTTGTTGAAATCTGTCTGTCCGCAAAGTGTTGCTGTTCACATATGTGGAGGAGAGAGGGTGTCTGTCTGTGAGTGTGCAGTCTAGTAGGAAAGATCAGATATTGCTTTGATAAGTGGATGATATAAAATACAAGAACACTATTTTTTTCTTGTTTTATGTCATAAGCCCCCTTCTGCAATATGACTAAAGTCCACTGTGGAACAAATTATAGTTCGTTTCATGAATTCTGCTGTTTTAAAGAAATTCCAGCAGAAGTGATGACTATAGTGTTTAAAGAAGAATTATGGCAAATTTGTTAAAAAGTAACCATGGCATAGAGTCTGAATCATGTACTCCAGTCAGGCAGAATGCGTAATTTTTTTGGTTGAAGGGCCTTAAACAAATAACTCATATATATTAGCTCTCAGCTTTCTGGTTTCTAAGATATAAAAGTTAGTGAGAGTGTATGTGATTAGAGAGATACATAAGGTGAAGGCAGAGAGAGAACACCCTGTAACACAGATACATTATAACATATGAGGAAATGAAAAATCTCAGGAGATTAAGTAGCTTCTAAAAGGTTGTACAAGGGAGTGGTTGGGTTATGCCAGGGTTCATAAACTGTTACTGCCAGTCTCACCTGGGAGGTAAACAGGAAAGGCAGCTACTGCGTTGGTACTTGGCTCTCTTCACAGTTCCATACAGCAGCTACCGTCTGATCCCTGGGCCCAGTATCAGTGCGATGGGTCTATCTTACCGTGCATGAGGGTTATCTGGTAGGATTATTTAAAATCCAGATTGGGGATGCCCTTAACCTCCCGTACTGAGCCGCTGTATCTGGTGACGGACCCCAGAACCTGCATTTTTAACAACTGCTTCCCAGGTGATTTCATTGCAGGGGGCCCATAGAGCACATTGTGAGATCACTGGGGGGTTGTAACAGAAAAGTAAGATGTTGGTCAGTTTTCAAAGAACCTAACATATCAACACAGTCCCTGTTCTATCAAAATATCGAGTTAAATACTGGGTTGGCCAAAAAGTCCGTGTGTTTTTTTCCATAAAATAAAGGCACATTTTTCATTTTCACCAATAACTTCATTAATTTGGATGTTTTGAGTATGTCGGCTCTCTCCTGCTATTGGCTTCTAGTGGATAGAAGCCAGGGGTGCTGCTAAATATCTCCCAATGTATAGGACAGCCCACAGCAGAGAATTATTTGGCCAAAATGTCAATAAGACCAAGAAACTTCACAAACCACATTTGACATGTTTAATCAGTCACAGCACCTTCTCCGTACACTGCACAAATCTTTTGTTGTGTTTCAGTTGCATTTTTATCTTTCTTGAAATAATAAAGGATAATATGCCGAAAATGTTGCATATCTTATTCCATGTTCAATATTAAAATGGCTGCACAAAAATTCACCAATTTTGGTAAGATTTTTATTTAAATGCACACTGATATGACAGCTGTCACAATACAATCTAACAAAATGGTTTCAAATGAAGTTAAAAATAACTAAGCACTACTATAGCCTTCATACGGAAAAAAAACATAACTGACTTTTTGGCCAACCCAATAGGTTGCATTAAGCTGAAATGACCTAACAGTTTAGTCTGCTCCAATGGATACTTACTTGAACTAAGCCTCCAAAAAGATTAAATGCATATAATTATGTGCATATATGCAAGATAGATGCTTTCTGTGCTGGAAGAAAGCAGGAAGCGATAGCTGATCAAAGAGTATTATCATTCGTAAATGTTCAGCTAGGTTTGATGTCCTTAAGGGAAATCTATGCTAATTAGGCAATAAAAAAAGTTTATAAATTTAATTCTATGAAAAAAAGGCAAAATAAAGAATTTTAAGGCCATGTGATAATCTTTCCACAAATCTTTGCATAATCCATTCTTTAGCCATCATAGAAGATGTTCTATTGATGTTTTCATAAATCTTCTACTCTGTCTTTTCATCAAATTGACTTCAGGCTAAATGGACCTGCTCAGCATATCCAGCCCCTGACATTGTACCTATCGCCCTCTGTCTGATCTGAGACTAGTAATAAATCAATCCCTTGGACAGAAGGGATGCATGGCTTCCTTCAGGTTGGTGAGCTCCTCGCCATCCCTGTGGGTGCGAACATCAAGAAGCCAATGCTTTTTCTGCTTGCTTGTTTTTAATTCTACAATGACAAAATATTTACAATATTCTTGTAACATTAAAAAATAATATTAAGTTCAAAGACAAAATAAGAGGCCAGACGAGGCGGTTTTCTACTTAGATCAAAGGTCTGCAATCTTTGAGATGTAGCCTCTGTCTATGTGTCAGCAAACCAGATTATTTTTTTCCCACAAAGCCTATTTAGTGTCATTTGCACTTTGTGGGATTTTGCACAATTGATGCACGATGTGATGACTTGGGTACCACACTCCGAAATGCATTGCAGTAACAGGTATAGATGTTTTCTCTTTGGAAAAGAAAAATGCCAGTGTGTATCAATATATATCTGAAGTCTAATAGACTCAAAGTTACCAAAGAACTTGAAGACCACCTTTTTTAATCTTTCACCTAACGATGAGTCTCTAGTCTGCTTGGCTGCTGTTTTTTTTTTTTTTTTTTTAATTCAGACACAGTGGGGGCTTGGCTTGTAGTTACTAAAGCATGTGGCTGAACCTCAAAATTATTTTAAGAGAATTTGTATGTATTTTAGGAAAAATCTAAACAAGGTAAAATTTTTCTATATTAATATATCAACATATTTCACCTCATCTCTCACGCTGCTCAGAGGAAGCAAACTTTGTGTAAAGAATTTATTAAGAATCATAGCAACATTGATTTAAATTCAATTAACCAAAAATAAAGGTAGAAATAGCTCACAGTTAATGCATGCTTAGTAGTGCTAGCACCGTGATAAGCACTTGGGATATATTCCTTTCAACAGTGTTAAGAGGGAAGTGTCTCACCAGGTCCAAAAATGAGAATGGAGTTTTCAGGGAGTATTGGGCAACTTGCCTGATTTATATGACCAGTAAGAGACAGAACAAGGCTCTCACCATTCTTGCTTGATTTGCAAGCCCATGATCTTTCTCCCTGAGCCCTCTGCTCCTTTCATCTGTACTGTTTGCAGAGAACTCAGCTGAGGCAAAGCCCTGCACTTGCAGCTCTCACCCCCCCCACCATGCATTCCAGCATCAGGGAGTGTCATAAGGATGTAGCAGAAGAGAATGGGCTTGGAAATCAAACCAGAATAACTTACCATATTTTTCAGACTATAAGACGCACTTTTTCCCTCCAAATTTGGGAAGAAAATGGGGGTGTTTCTTATAGCCTGAGTGTAGCTTACCTGGCTCACTGGTGGGGGTCGGGGGTGGGGAGGTGACAGTGGTGGAGTGGGGTCACAGGAGACAGGAGCAGGACCGCATTTTTTGCTTCAAATTTTTTTTTCCTATTTTCCTCCTCTAAAACCTAGGTGCGTCTTATGGTCTGAAAAATATGGTAACTCTTAGTGTAGCTTTGGAGAAGGTATTTACCTTTTGCAGTTCAATTCCCCATCTGTAATGTGGGTATAAAATAATCTACCTGAACAGTACATGTCCGTGTGGCCTTCATCCTTCAATCTAAAATGAAAGAATGGTGGGGGTTGGCCAGTTATACACAAGTAGGAGAAAACTTATTTTTCCCACCACTAAATTGCATGACCCATCCCCAATCTTAAAGAGCTGCCTTAGAAATATCTGGCTGAAACAGTTGAACCTAAGACATTACAATCTATTACAAAGACAGATTAATGTTACTAATGAAGAAAAAGAACATGCCGTAGCTTTGCTGATGAAGCTATTAATTTAAGTCACTTCTATTATTCCTGGATATTAAATCTGTAGAAACACATTCTCCCAATTCAACCAATGCCCTATATTGCAAATTTTCAAGGAAATTTTCAAGACTTGCATATTGAACATATTTTACCAAGAGGACTCTTGGCTGAAGAACAACTTGATTTAATATTAACAATGTATTTTATTGCATCTTTACTTCCAAAAACATAAGCATATTTTAGTATAATCAGAGCATTAATCACCATATTTATTCAATTATTTTGAATAGGTTAAGTGAGGTTTGTCCTATCATTTATTTATTGAACAACATAATAGTAGATTAACACTATATACATTTCCAACTTCATGTTATTCTTTTACTTGTGGTGCCAGGGTAACTCACCTTTGGAAATCTTCTTTCCAACTGCATGTTCATTTCTGTGTTTATACTTAATCAATCATTAAACTGAGTTTCCCCTTATTTTTCCTTAAGAGAGATGTAATCTTTTTGTGCTGTTAGTTTTATTTTCACCTAACCTTTTTAAAGATCAACACATTTGTCATGTCTATAGCTGAATGCCAAGACCAGCTGTGAATTAAGCAGAGACAATGGATTCTGTAGCTCATACAACATGGCCACTCAACTCCCATCCCAGGGAGTGATTCTGCTTCGAGGGCAGTGTGTTTGTGGGAGGAGGATGTTGGGAGAAGCTCTGGGTTTGAGGCGATCTAGGTGCCATTTTTGGTCTTGCCCCTATACGTGTCCCTTCACTTGGCAGGGGCACAATTCACTTATGAAACTGGAAGTTTGGGTTGGATTGGCAATGAGTTCCTTTCTACCTGGAAAATCATGGGATTCTATGGCTTGAGGCTCCATATAACTCTTTAATATCAATAAATCCTCATGGACACTTTAAATTTATCTTCTTCTACTCTATGTGTAGCTTCTGGCAAGCATTCCTAGATGTAGATGGATCTAGCATGATTTTTAAAAATTCTACCTACTGGTACCTCATTGTGCTTGGGTAGGGCTAGTCCCCCTAGACAAGAAGCAGAGTCTTGAATGGGTGAGTCAGGATCTTCTGCAGAAGTCCTCACCAGTTTCTTTCAGAATGTAGTATCAGCCCTGTCTGGTGTGGCTCAGGGGATTGAGCACTGGCCTGTGAACCGAAAGGTCGCTCACTCAATTCCCCATCAGGGCACGTGCCGGGGTTGTGGGCCAGGTCCCAGTTGGGGGCGTGTGAGAGGCAACTGATCCGTGTCTCTCTCATGTCTCTCACACACTGATGTTTCTCTCCCTTTTTCTCTGTCCCTTCCCTTCTCTTTACAAATACATAAATTAAAAAAAAATTTTAAAGATTGTAGTATCTGTTACTTCTTACTTCTTGCTTATTTTCTTCTTCCCTAAGAGGTGTGATCACATACTTAGTGCCTACGCAGGACAATGATCCTTTTCAGGGAGAGTTTCAGAGGGTAAATCAAGGTGCCTTCCTCCATTCTACATGCAGGGAACTCTAGCCTGGGAAGAACCTATTGTAGAAATCAATCCCTTGGAGGAAGGGTGGCCATTGTTTACCCACTTGTAGTGATATTATTCTGGGGTTCCTTTCACTGATTATTTACGTTGCCCTTAAGTTTCCAGTATGCATCATTCTATTTTGAAGGGACACACACAAATACCAGGATAATGGCGTCTTTGTTATTTTTCTCTAACTTCCTCACTCCCCCTCAACCAGTTGTAATAGCCTGTCTCTATCGATGTTAACACTTCTTACTTTAGCATTAACAGTACATTTAATTAACATGTTGTTTGCCCCCATTCTGTTTCCTTAATAAACATCTCAAATTATTGGATGCAAACCACCCTTGCATGACCTGGTCATAGCACATCTCTTGAGGAAGAGGATTCATGTATCATTGTCTTAAGACTCTGACACAGTTTTAAAAATCCAGCATCCAATGCACTGATACAAAAATGAACAAGCGTGAATTGCTAAGAGTAAACCCAGCCTGCTCGCTCCTCATTCGTTTATGATATTCTAAATTCATATATGTCCTTTTACTATTGTTTTAATTCCTTTTTCACTTGCTTTGCTCATATTCAGAGCATATCACTTACAGAAATCCTCACTCCGGAAATTCTTGATTATTTATACATGGACAAGTAAATAGTCAAAAGAACTCCGTATTTTCTTTATATTCTCTTTTTAGATTTCTTTATATTCTTTCTTCATACCCATCTCATTTTCACTGATGTGAAAGCGCAACAGATAAAAGAAGGTTGTCAGCCCTTGAGGACAACACAATGCCCTTCATTTGTGTTCTTCCCAGAGGTCCGACTGGCAGATACGTAATTATTTCCTGCAACCCCCATGGACTGTGAGTTCCACTGGTGTGAAGAGCACTGTGCACAGCGGACCCACAGTGCCTTCAGTGTGTTGGTGGATTGGCTCTCTCTGCCTGTCTCTTTCTTTCTCTTTCTCTCAATCCATGTGTTATTCACATAAACAGAGGCTTATTTTTTAATTATCTTCATTGATGCATACTTTATTTGCAGTGAAATGCATAGACACTAAGTGTAGAATTTGGTCTGTTTTGACAAATGAATACACATTGTAATCCACATCCAATCACAGTGAGTTTTCTCATGCCTCCTCCCAGCCCAAACCTCCCTGCCAGCAGCAGCTGCCCTTCTAATGTTTAGTTGGCAGATACGAGTGTCCCTGTTATAGCACTTTAGACAGTAGTTTCAGACTGTGTCTGGCTAATTTTACCAGTTTTGAGGTTTATCCGTGTTGCTCTTCCATTACTAGTTTGTTTCTTCATATAAAGGGGCATTGGATATACCAGAGTTTTCAACCCATCCTCCAGTTGTTGCAGAATCAGTATTTGTTTGAAACAAGTAGCATTGTTTACCGTTTTTTTGTTATCATAAATTAAGCTGCTGTGAACATTCCTGTACAAGTCATTCATGTGTACATGTGTGTGTACCTGTTTTTCTTCCTCTCAGACAAATACCTAGAAGTAGCATCGCCCGGTCAGAGAGGTAGGCATATGTTTAAACAAATGAGAAACTGCCAGATTGATTTTCAAAACAGTTGGATCATTTTGTGCTCTCACGAGCTGCGTGTGAGAGTTTCAGTTCCTCCAAGTTCTTGCTGACACTCAGCATTTTGGATTTTACCCTTCTGGGAATACATTCAATGGCTCAGTCTCTTTGTAAAACAGTTGGTGGTGCAGGAAAATGTTAAAGATAGCGTTAGTATGACCCAACGATTCTATTCCTGGGTATGTACCCAAGAACAAGGAAAACACGCCCTCACAGAAACTTGTACATGTATGTGCATAGCACCATTATTCATGATGACCAAAAAAGGAGAACAACCCAAAGCAATTGGTCCAGTAAATTGATAAAATATAAATGTGATATAGTCATTCAATGGAACATTAATCAGCAATAAAAAGGAATGAAGCACATATTACAGCACAGGTAAGCCTTGAAAAATTATGCCAAGTGAACGAAGCCAGTCACAAAGACTACACATTGTGATTCTGTTTCTATAAAATATCCAGAAGTAGGAAAATATAGAGTTGGAAAGTAGATTTATGGTTGTCTAGGGCCTCGGGGGGGTGGGTAAGGAGAAATGAGGAGTGACTGTTAATAGCTATGGGATTTCTTTTGGGATGGACAACATGTCCTAAAATTGATGGTAGTGATAATTGTACAACTCTGTGAATATGTTAAAAACCATTGAATTGTAAACTTTATATAGGTGAATTGCCATATTTTGCTGTGTATAATGCTCACTCACATTTTAGTGCTGATTCCAATGTAAAATGCACATCCTTATTTTTCCCTCAAAAGTTTGGGCAAAAAAAGTGTACATTATACATGGTAAAATACAGTATATCCAGTATATCATATTATTGATATGGGTGAATTGTATGATATGTGAAGTATATCTCAATTAGGCTCTTTTATTTTTTTAAATAAAGGACCTCATGCAGAGGGGATAATATGTACAAAGGCCCTGTGGTGGGAACACGCTTGATGTGGCTAAGGGGCAACAAGAAGCTCAGTAGCCTGTGCGCAGTGACCGTAGCAGAAAAGGTAGTGGAGGCACGGTTAGAAAGGTAGGCAGGGGGCCAGGCCAGGCAGGGCTGTGTAGCTCATGGAAAGGAATTAAGATTTTCCTATGCACATTGTAGGAAGCCGGCGGAGGGTTCTGGACATGGCTGTGGCATGAGCTGATGGGTGTTATAAAAATCACTCAAAGGCATGGGGTGGTGAAAGCTACAGACTGGCTCGGAAGAACAACCTGGAGACCTCCTAGGGCATCCAGTGAGAAATGCCCGGGGTGGGAGGGGGCAGGAGTGGAAGCTGTGGCTGAGAGGCGGCTGGACTCAAGATGTATTTGGAAGTCTGAACTTAGAATTTACGGGTCAGACTGCAGGTTGGCCTTGAAGGAACGGAAAGCCTTGGGGAGAGCAGTGTGTGTGTACCTGTGTGTATGTGTGTGCACATCCGTGTGTGCGTTCAGCTGTGCATTCGCTTCCTGAGAAAGCAAAAGCTGGCTGCATTATTTGAATCCATTCTGAAGGAACAAAATTTTACTTGGAAGAGAACATGGTCATCTTGTTGCTTCTGTAAATTTTTATCGTTCATTCATTGGATGCGCGTATTCAAATAAAGTCCGAATATTCTTAATGTTGTTGATGTAAGAAATAAATTGCCCATAAGTTTTGAACAGGTTGTGTTTTACATACATAGTGGTGACCTAAGAGGGAGACCGCTCTGGGGACTCTCACGCCTCCCTGTGACGATTTCATTCTGTGGGGCTGTATGGAATGTTGGCGGTTGCCCGGGTCTCACTCATTTTTTACTTACTGTTTAGATGACTGTTGACGTTGTAGGGGTCATTCCCTGTCAAATATTTTTGTAGCTATTTTTTCTTTTCCACCTGGCTTCTTCTTAACGTCCTCCATCATTTATATATTACAGCTGATTCTATAAATCTACATCCTATTTAATTTAAGCCTTTGTTCCCTTTATGTAATCATTTTATAGTTGGCCTCTTTGGAGCAACACATTTATTTTTTGAATAACAATTTTTTTAAACTACAGTTTACATTGGGAAAAAGTGTCAGCCACGTTTACATTTTGTACTTTAAGTGGCCGTTTATTTATATGCACATTGCACCTTGCCTGTGTAGTGTGAAACCAAAAGAACATAAATAGTTAGCTAACCTCAAAATGTGTCAAGTGCAAAAGCCACAGTGAGTTATACTTTAAGCCAGTTAATTTGCATTAGGGTATTGAATTGCGTAATTATGCTATTGTTGTTGAGTGGTAACCTACAACACAGGTGCCCATAATTATTGCCCAAGACTGCTACCAAGGTAAATGAGAGTCTTAACTATTCAAAATAAATCAGTCATTCTGGGACACTTTCAGTGTTGTAGGTTTGCATGCATTTCAGAAAAATCCCTTTACATTTAACACACATTTCAGCTTCATCTTTCTACTTTCCTGGCTCCCTTGTGCATGAAACAGGAAAGCCTTTCTAGCAGGATCTCCTTCTGGTTTTCATGATAGCGAAGAGTTCGTGAATTCCCAGAAGTGGGTGACATTATCGACCAGAATTCTCATCCGCAAGAGACTTTGGAAATCCAGCGATGTGGACCTGATTCATTCTCTGCGGGTCGGGTGCAACCTTGGCAATCCATCACACAGGGCGGCTGACGTAATGCTGCCCGACAGCAAGTCCCCCGGGGCTCCTTTCTCCAGCTCTATCTCTTTTCCCACGTCAGGAACACGTCTTGAAGGATGAGGAGTACACCGTAGTGAGTTTTGATTCCCGGGGTAATGAAGCAAGAGTTTCAAATGCACTGCTCTTGTTCCAGGGACAAATAAAGTTGGGGCCCGTTCCTGTTGCCCTCAAATTTTAACTGGTGCTAGATGTCTGAGGGCTAAGTCCATCCATCAATGAAGGCAGATGCTGGAGATTTGGAGATGAATACTAAATAAAGGGAAGAAAAACTTCAGGGAAGGGAGGATGCATAAGGACAAAGGGGGTGGTTGCTCTTTCCTGTTGGAGGACACTCTTGCCTGACCCCACACATCACCGGGTGCTGCAGATCAACCACCATAAACACAAGGGAACTGCTGACAAGCTGCCTGACTTCAGCAGGACTCTATAACTGCTCCTCAACATGAGCTGCATTTTTGTGGTTTTGTTCCTGTGTTCAACCTCATGCTTTTCCATAGTGGAGACAGGTTGCATTTCCTTATTTGCATTCCGTAGTGACCATACAACTGGAGTCAGCAATCCAGGGTGCAAACTGATCAGCTTATCTCAGTGACAACCAGTTCTAACTAATCTGTGAGGCATCCAGCTCTGCTCCATCTTGGGCTCCACACGTACTCTGCTCTCTCTACTTACAATCATTGCATCATGTGCTGATAGGTCTTGATTATTGTGACATCAGTCCTTATGCAGATACTGTAAATGCCATCAATTGAATGAGACTACAGAAATAACTGTAGATTTTTCAACAGCTCTATTCTATTAATAATAAGCTATAAGTGGGAGAAGTGGTCTTGTTAGTGCTTCTTGACTTTTTTAACCTTATGTGATATGTATGAATTAATCTATCCAGCCATATGCACTTTTATAGATGCAGAGAAAGCAATGGTAATGGGTCCAAAAGTATCTATTATTATTCCAATTATCACTTTTATCCAGTGAGTGAGTTGAGAGGTCAGAAAACTGGGCTTTGGACTTAACTTTTAAACAGAGAAGTTAGGTGATAGAACTGAAAGTTAATCAACTTCCAAGTGTTTCTACCAGGAGTAGAGTCGACCTCTAGAAACCACTTTCTTTGCTCATCCATGAGAATCAGCTTCTCATCCATTAGAGATTTAGGATGTGATTGCAGAAAATCAGTCACATCTTCAGGCTCCACTTCTAATTCTAGTTCTCTTGCTGTTTCCACCACATTGGCAGTTACTTCCCTCACTGAAGTCTTGACCCCTCAAAGTCATCCGTGGGGACTGCAATCAGCCTATTCCAAATTCCTGCTAATGTTGATGACTTCTTCCTATGAATCATGAATGTTCTTAATGGCATCTGGAATGATGAATCCTTTCCAGTAGGTTTTTAATTTACTTTGCTCAGATCCATCAGGGGAAAATCCCTCCGTGGCATCTATAGCCTTGTGAAATATATTTCTTAAATAATAAGATTTGAAAGTCAAAATTACTCTTGAACCCATGGTTTTCAGAATGGACGTTGTGTGAGCAGGCATGAAAACAATATTAATCTTGTTGCACATCTCCATCAGAGCTCCTGGGGACCAAGTTCATTGCCAGTGAGCAGAATAGTTTGAAAGGACTTTGTTTTTTTCTGAGCAGTTGAGCAGTTGATCTTAACAGTGGGCTTAAAATACTTAGTAATCTATGTTGTAACAGATATGCTATCATCCAGACTTAATTGTTCCACTTATAGAGCACAGGCAGAGTAGAAGTAACATAATTCTTAAGGGGTTTTCAGGATGGTAAATGCACACTGATTTCAACTTAAAGTCTTCAGCTGCATTAGTCCCTTCCAGGAGAGTCTGCCTGTCCTTTGATGTCAGAATAACGATTTCTTTTTTCTGTGAATGTCCTAGTTGGTATCTTCTTCCAAAAGAAGGCTCTTTTGTCTACACTAAAATTCTATTGTTTAGTGAAACCACTAAATAGTGTAACCACTATTGTAAGCGTACCTATTGAGAGAAATGCACAATAAAATTCCCTACATTTAGAGCTGAATGAGTCAATATAGAAAGCTTTTTATGGGCAGGACCTAGATATTATTTATTTTGTAGACTCCTATAACATAGAACAGAAATAAGTAAATATTGACTGCCAGACTGGAAGAAATGTATTTTCTTTCAGCCATGGGTTGAAAGTATCTAAAAAAACAAACACCTCCCTTTAAGGAGGAATTCAACCACACTAGGTGGGGACAGGTAGCATTGTGGGGTTACGTTTTCTACAGTATGGCTCTTTTCCTGTCTTAGACCAGTGGGGGGAAGCCAGATAACAGGCTGCTCAGGAGCCCATGAGGTGGCCTCACACAAACAGATTGGGTACATTAGATTTTACCTCTTAGAAATTTGACCCGGGAGATCTTTGTTGAGTCTAAGGTCTTTGAGAAGGAGGTTAAGTTGACATTGCCAAGGACATGGGGTAGAACAGGAACATAAGGATTTATGACAAACCAAAGGCAGGAGAGGGAAGGAGTCAGTCATTAAGCAGAGACTCTGTGGAGGTGAAAAGACATAGAGCACAGGGAGCGGCATTCAAGGGTAGTGAGAAGAGACTGAGACAGATGTCAAGAGAAGAAATGACCATTTACCTAGTTCTACTGGTGGGATTCCTTGATTTGCTCTGGGTGCAGAATGCCCTTCTGCACAAGGTCTAAGTCTCTTCTAGCTCCTGTTTATGAAGTTCCATCTCATTCATCACTCCACATGCATCCATCACTCTACATGCAACTGCCATCCAGCCCTTACTCAGCTGCCTCATTGCGGTGCAAGGCCCAAGTAAAGCAGTGCACACCAGCTTTCTCCCTTTTATCTCTTTCATCTAGACAAGACTCAGCTTAGTTCAATTTTCCAGTAAGGCAAAAAAAATCTGATGGTTTTTCATAAACTCATCTAAAGTGAAAATCTCCTTTAATTCAGAATAGTTGAATAAAATTTGACCTTCCTTTGAACCAATTTTATTACCAAGTTGTCCACTTCATTCATATTGCTAATAAACATCCTTCAAACTTTAAGCAGCTTATCAGTTGAGATTTAAGATTTTATCCCAAAGACTTATTTAAAACAAGTTAGTAGTTGGCTTATGAATTCCTTAGGCCTTTCTCAGAAACACTAATAATATAATATTAGTATAATAGTGATTTAAAATTGATATCTTTAAATTAACACCATAATTATTAAGTTCTTATTGAAACTAGTCTAAATTCTACACAATAAATTTACCTTTTGTTTATGCTCTTTAAAAATGCAACCCAAGTGCCCATCAGTAAATGAATAGATCAAAAAACTATGGTACATCTACACAATGGAATTCTATGCAACAGAGAGAAAGAAGGAGCTCCTACCCTCTGCAACAGCATGAATGGAACTGGGGAGCATTATGCTAAGTGAAATAAGCCAGGTGGTGAGAGACAAATACCATATGATCTCACCTTTAACAGGAACCTAATCAACAAAATGAACAAGCAAGCAAAGTATAGCCAAAGACATTGAAATTGAGAACAGGCTAACAGTGATCAGAAGGGAGAGGGGAGGGGATAATGGGGAGAAAGGGTGAAGGGTTTACAGGAACAATTATAAAGGACACATGGACAACAATAAGTGGGTATGGAAATGGGGGAGGGAGGTGGGGAGAGCTGGGGTAGTTGGGGGGAAAGGCAGAAGAAAACTATACTTGAACAACAATAAAAAAATAGTCTACTCTGTATGTAAAAATATAAATATAAATATCAAATAAAAATAATTCTATTTTTTTAATCAACAACTCTCTTTATAATTAAAGTAATTCAAATGTCATAAATACAGTACCTGAATGTTTCTATAAAATGTCATTTGGTTAATAAGATTCCTTAAACAGTAGACATCTACTCTTGACTAGTAGTTTTAAGTGACATTATACAGAGTCGGTACAATAGCAAAAAAAACCAAAGTTCACGGATGTTTTGACCGATCTCACAGGCTGGTAGGCTCATCGTCAAAAACAGCTGAAAGACAGAGAGATGCTTAGGTAGGTTAGTGACCTGACAGAGAAGACAGAAGAAAAGGTATCTTATTTGTTCAAAAGTAGGAGATTTGGGGTGAGATGAGAAGAGGGGAAAAAAGTAAAGGGGAAAGCTGAAAGATTTGGAAACAATTAGAGAAAATCTTAGACAAAGTGAATGCACTTGACAAGAATTATATGCTATATCCACAAGCCTACCCCACAAAAGTAGGGAACAGTATGATTCATAAATGCAGTGGTCAGTCTCTTTACCCTATAATTTTCTAAGTACTTATGAATGCAGATTAAAGGGGGGGTGGTGTTCCAGCTCTAAAAGAGAATATAGACATCTGTCCATGTATAATTAAACAGCGATAATAAGAAACTTGTTGGGACACTATAATAGTTCTTTTGTTAACATTGCATATAGGAAAAAAAGTGTTTTTTTTTCATTCAGGCTTATGGCAAAATAGATGTGCTAAGGACGATTTCCTGTATAAAAGATCATGTTTCAGGAAAATCAATCATCTACTTTAAAGTGTCATGGATTAGAACCCTCCAGAGTGCCAATCATATGAAAAGCAAATTCTCGTAGAATGTAACTTAAACCATGACATTCAAGGTTACTATAGATTTAATTACTTAATATATGGTTTTAATTTTTTTAAAAAAGAAAAAGCCACTATAAGAGAAAATCAGAGGAAAAATTTAATTGTGGAATTTGATCTCAAAGAACATTAGATACTGAAATGATTATAAATTATTTTTAAATATTAATAAAATATGTAAAAAATAAAAAAGCAAAATTGATAAAATGAACAAGAGAAAAGAGGCTGTCACAAGTAATCAGGCAAATTTGAAAAAGAAACACTCATAGCATAAAATGTAAAAACATAAATATTGACATTTAACACTAAAAAATTGTTAAACAGTAGTTTAGAGAGAGCTGAAGGGAAAACTCATGAATTGGAAGATAGGTCTGAGGAAATCGGGCAGATTTCAATATAGAGAGAAAAAGAGTTCAAGTTGATAAAAGAGAGGTTAAGAGTCAGCGGGACAGAACAGGAAGTGCTTGCACGTTACCCAATGTCTCTCTAGGTACAATGGGGAGTATAAGCCGGTCAACATTCACAGTAACCTTTTCAGAAGAGATGAAAGACGTGGATATTCATTTCTAGAAAGCACAGTCAATTCCAAACAGGGTAAGTGAAAAGAAGGCTATTTCCTGGCCTGTAGTAAAAATATAGACAACAAAGACAAAGAAATGAAAAACTTAAAAGAAGTTAGAATGAAAGAACAATTCCTTCAAAGTAACAACAATAACCTGATAGGAAGCTCCCCAACAGTAATAAAGGAAACAGGAAAATAATTTAAAAAATTTCCTTCAAAATATTGAGGAAAAATAAGGATTAACATAATATCATATACCCATAAACAGTTATTTTAAAAGACAGCAAGACTACACCAGTTTTAGAAAAATAAAAATGAAAGAATACCAGCAATTGGATCTGTAAAGTGTACTTCAGAAAAAGGAGAAATGGTCCCCGAAAGATGATGTTAGATGCAAGGAGGAATGAAATTCGTGAAAATGTGGAATGAAATTAGTAAATCAGTAAAATCACCATTAAAAATGATACCAGTATTATTAAAAATATGAAAAAAAACTTTAAAGAGACATTGAGGTTTTGAATAATTTGGGGATTTTAATAAAAACTAGAAAGAACTACAACATGTCCAAAACTCCCATGCGAGATGGGAGAAGGCCCACTGGGGCCAGAGTGCTCGGTTCCCTCCCACACGTGCCCCAGTATTGTTTCGAGAAAGGTGGAGGTGTGGAATAAGTTTAGAATTTACACTAAGTATGCAAGTAAAAGTTTTAAGGGTCCCCACACAAAAAGTATAATAGATTAGAGCATAGGACTGTAAGCTTTTTTATCTGTAAAAACCAGTAAATATGTCCAGCCCTGGAGGATGTATGTCTTCGTACATGAGCGTGGCTGTGATCCAGTAGAACTTTGATTACAGGAACAGGCAGCGGGCCAGATTCATCCGGTATGTGGTTCGCTTACCCCCAGAGTCGAGGGCGTGATTATCAAACAAATGGAAAGATAAAACAAAATTTAACAATAATAGGTTTAGTAAATTTTATCCATCTACATGTGGGAAAGAAAAAGCAGCAAGACTGGAAAATCAAACTGATCCATAATGATATAAGTAAACCAAATGCACTATGTAGTAATAACAGTAAATATAAATGAATTAAAGCACTTAATCGAGAGAGATTACCTGAAAGGTACAAAACAAAGTATAATTATTTACTTATTTGCAAAAAATCAAAACCAAACTCTTAAGCCACAGAGGGTTGGAAGTAAATCTATAGACAAAGATATACCAATAAAATACTAATCAATAGAAAATTATGATATTTGCATACATTGTAGAGGAAATATAAGAAAAGTAAAGTCATGATTAGTCATAAAGATGGTGATGATAAATTATAAATTCATCATTAAGATATAATGCTACCAATAAGTACATAATGAGCAAAATTGACAGGACTGCCATGGAAAAATGGACAAATGCACCATGATAATGGGAAGTTTTAATACTTTTCACTCAGGAATTGTTAAAACAATCAGGAAAATATTAGCAAGGGTATAGACAATTTGAATAGCACAGGAACAAGATGTATCTAATGAACAATTATAGACTTTTGTTCTGTGAAATAATAAAACCTGTCTTTAAAAGCAATTTTTGATAAAATTTAATGACTGTCTCATTTGACTACAGTTACCCACCTCAGTGTGATTGTTAAGAATTAACTCGATTGCATAGCCTCGATAACAAAATAGAAAATAGTCATTACTCCTCTAGTAATTTATATATTCAATGTATTGACTGTACATTTTAATGTATTGACTCTACAATAAAAGTCCGGCTAGCAGTTTTCTTGAGACATGTAGAATCTAATGAAATGTATATGGAAGAGTATGAGCAGTAATGACAGCTCCGAGAAATAAAAGGCAGAGTTCTTTCCCAGAAATGAAGACTTATTACGAAGCAATGGTAATCAAGACAAATTGACCAAGTAGAACAGAACAAAGAACCCAGAAATAAACCTATACGTATATGGAAATTGAATGTAGAACGTGGTATCACTCCTGGTCATTGGGGAGAAAGGGATTATTCAAGAAATAAGGTTGCAAAAAGTAGCTAATACTGCATTCCTACATCACGGCACACATGGGCACATGCAAACATACACACATAGTAATTTCAAGTAGATACATAACCAAAATAGGAAAGTCACATCTTTAGGTATTTTAGAAAAAATATAGGAAAAGAACTTCACATTCTGGAATCACGGAAGTATTTCCCAAACTCCTCTGAACACTCGATGACCCTCTGCTATTGACCAGAACTAAGCAACTGAAGGTGCTTTACTACTACACGGGTCACTGCCTGGGGCGGAAGCGCAGGGTTAGGTGTATCTGATCTCTTCACTCTACAGCTCTTTGCAGCAGCACAGCTGAGCCACTCCCTGCTGTGCCCTGAGGCCCCGGGGAAAAGACAGAGGGGTTTTGTAAGCAAGTGTAAGCAGGCGGTAGCAGCACTTATTTGTAGACAGCTAAAAGGCTTACACACATTTGACAGAAGATATTTAAAGTCTCAACCTTAAAATAACAGAGGCCGAGCCATAGAATTGGATGTTGCCTAGGACTCCTCCTGGACATTGGTACCCCTCAATTAAGTTCTAAACAACTGGGTGTATGTATGCTTTCAAAGCTTGTGAAGCCAAATCTCTGTATCACCCTCAGATAGCATCTGTAAGTAGAAATGAGCTGGGAGGCACAAATCAGCACTGTGATAGATGGTTGCTTAGGGGGCTTTTCCTTCCCCTCCCCACTGTGAGTGAGGGAGGCTCTGAGAGTGAGGAGTGCCTACAAGAGGAGGAGACCAGCGTCTCATTTCTTGCCTGGAGGCCCGCTTCTGCAGCAGACCTGCTTTTCTGTGGATGTCTTTGTGGATGCGGGGAGTCATGTGGGAAGGAAACTGGAGAGAGACGGCAGGTCCAGGCTGGGGTCAGCTGTGGAGCAGGCTGCTTCCTCCTACGGCTTGATGTGCTGGGAATACAGAACTTCCCATGAGTCTCGTGGACATCACGGAAGGAAGCCGAGTTTGATTCATTTTTGAAGGTATGTTGTTTAAGGGAGCAGACTGATGGACTGGATGAGGCTATCCCCTGAGAAAGATGGCGTGAGGGAAGCCTCTGGGGGCAGGGGGAGAGAAGTGGTCACACTGGAGAGAATCTCCAGTCCAGAGACAGGGCAGAGGAAAGGACCTCCCGACAGGAATGCATAGGTGTTCCTCACAATATCTGAAAACCCTATCCCCCCTCTTCCCTTTCTCTGTGTTCCTACCCCAGGCCACTAGGGAGTGCAGAGGAAGGAAAGGGGACCACCCAAAGACATGGTGAGGGATGCATCTTATTAGCAGACTATGTCCAAAAAAAAAATGGGAGCTGAAATTGAAAACACAAGAAAGTCATTTCCATCTGACCAATGGCAGATTCAAAAAGAAGAAGAAAGGAGAGAGGGAAGGCAGTGACTACAACTAATTAAAGAAAAATCTTTTCTGCTAAAGAACCCCGTATATAAATGTTAGTTGCAAGTGAGATATTGAGGAATTCAGAATTCCAAGAATAAAAATAAAAATGGCCCCAGATGTACATAATAGGTTACTTAAAAAGAAAATCAGGCTGGCATTAGACTTCTCATTGGAATGTTAGAAGATAGAAGACCCCATAATAACAACTACTAGATTCTCGCATGAGAAGTTCTGAAACACAAGAATTCATTATTCTCGTTAAGATCGCATTCACCTGTTAAGGAAAAGAAAGATACTTATTAATGTGCAATATTCAAAAGTCACTGGTATATCAACTACATAACCCTATACAAGAAAAATACTTGGGAAAATATTCTAGCCAAGTGACAAATCCCAATGGAGACACCAACGAAGGGGATGATAAGGAGAAAAAAGGAGCATCAATGGCAGTGACCCCATCTCCCCACTTGCAGGTACATAAATAAGTGATGGTGATGTTAAGTAATAGTGCAACTTAATAAACACCGTATCAGGATGAGTAAGGAAGAATAAAAAAGCAAGAGAGTAAAAAATACACTTGTTAAGTAATGAGAAAATGCACAAATATTAAAGATAATAGGTTGAAATTCATGGCAAGAAATTTTAAAAATTAAAGGAAATGATCAAACATCACCCTGAAAAGAAATGAATGGCCATAAGAGAGATTATAAAGATGATTAAAGATTATCATTAAAATGGAAAGCTAGCATAGTGGATTCATGCCTAATTTGTATCTAATTTGAATCTAAATTTTAAAGATTCATTTGATGTTACTTGAACTATGTCAGATTGTTGAAGAGCATGAATAATTTTCAATTACTCTGTGGAGGCTCTGTAACTTCAGTATAAAAATAATACATGTAATGACCTCAAAAAACAGATAGACAAAACTATCGGATGATATAGCTGAAAAGCTTTTTTGCAATGGTGGTTCAATAACTGAAGATCTGTCAATATAACTCAAAGTATCACCCCTATTGTTGGAGAGAAATGATGTAATTATACCACTACAGGGTGGGCAAAGATAGGTTTACAGTTGTGAGTACACAAAACAGAATTTATTCTTGTATTGTTATTTGTTAGTCATCATATTATTTTCCACACGAACAACTGTAAACCTACTTTTGCCCCAGCCTGTAGCTTCCGAAAAATCCTGTGATAAAAGTCAGCAGTGATGCTTAATAATAACTTCAATTAAGACAAAACTAGAATTAGACTACCTCATTATGATGAAGATTTTTACTTATCCATATGCTATAATCACCGTTACTAATTTTGCTATAAACAGCAGGTATCTTTTAGATTAATTAAAAATAAATACAAAAGATATTTACCTCTATCTTTCTCTGATGCTCTTTTTAGTATTCTTATTATTATTTTATTATTATTTTGGTGTACATCCACATTTCTGATATAACATTTCCTTCAATTGAGTGTTTCACTCTGCTCCCTTCTTATTTGTGTGGTTTCTGATGAGAATGTTACTGTAATTCCCACCTTTGTTCCTCTGTACATGACTCAGTTTCCCCTCCATGCCCTCAGGCTTTTAAATATTCTCTCTGTCTTTGCTTTCTAAAGTTAGAATACAATACGCCTCCCCACGTGGTTTTTATTTTTGGTTTCCTTTGGTATTGTTCTTGCTTGGTGTTCTCTGAGCTTTCTGAATCTGCGCTTTGCTGTTTGTATTGATTTGGGGAAGTTCTCAACCATTCTTGCTTCAAGTATTTCTTCTGGTCTGTTCTCTTTCTGGTGTCCCACACACTTGTACGTCCTGTCTTCTGACATGCTCCTGCAGTTCATGAGTGTTCCGTTTCACCCTTTCTGAATCTCATTTCGGGAAGTTTCCATTGACCTGTCTTCATTATGAATCCTTTCCTCAGAATTGACGTTTAGCCCACTGGTGATCCCATTCAGGGTTCCAGCGGTCTAGATCTCCAGCATTTCTGTTCACTTCATTCTTAGAGTTTCCGTTTCTCTGCTGACATTACCCATCTGTTCTTGCATAGTTTCTCTGTATTCCATTAGAGTTCTTAAAATACCAAGACTTTTGGAAACGCCTATTTGCAATCTAGATGACAGCTAAAGGGTGCTTTTCTACATAATACAAAGAAGTCTTACAGATACACAAGATAAAAATAACTAATAGGCATGTGGTCAGTTCACAAAAAGCTAACCAAATAACAAATTCATGGAAAGTATTAAATTAACTGATAGTTAAGGAAATGCAAACAAAAGTAACAGAACTTAAAAATTAACATTAAAAACGAGGACTCATATATATTCTGGTAGAAATATGAATTGTTGCAGCCTTTTGGGGAAAACAATCTAGCAGCCATTATTGAAATAAAAAGTCTGCAGGCCCACAGCCCTAGAGAACTCGGCGAGGTGTACTTCTTGCATTCGGACAAAGCAAATCATCGTGTGCATGTAGATGACGAGAGCGTACGACTGCAAAGTGCACGCTCAGCGCTGGGAAAATGCTTAAATCAATTATGAAATAGCCAGGAACTGGAATATTTTGCACTCATTTACATGAACAGATGAATTAGAGCTATGCCAGTTGACTTGGAGGGATTGCCATGAAGTATTTATGAAAAGTAGAATGTGGAAAAATATGTATGTAATATTGTTCAAATTTTGGAAAAATGTGAAAAAACATAAATACTTATATCTACTTTAGTATCTTGCCAAAATTGCAGGTTCTTTATATAGTAGGACTTTATTATAGCAAAATAAACAACTGAGAAAGGGAAATGTTTAAAAATTCCCTCTCTGTGTGTGGAGAGGCTTGTGTAAGTTTGAGTAAGCAAATTGAGATGTATGGAAAGATACACACAGAAGACTTTAACAAGGGCTGTCTCTGAGGATGGGGTGGGGAGGGGGCATGCGCGGCTGATAAATTCTTTCTTTATACATCTTTGTGTTTTTTCACTGCCTCCAAGCTTATAGTGAAGTAGTAATTTGAAAATATCAAATATGCAAACTCTAAAGAAAAAAGAACGTAGATGACTACTGCACAGATTTTACTGAGTGTATCAGTCTTCATTTGGTGAGGATAACAGTTATAAGTACTACGAGAGTAAGGGATTTAACACAGGAGTTCAGTGTTCCGAGGCCCTGAGGCAGCTGAGGGAATATTGCTCTGTGAGGCTGTTTCTGGAAGATCATAGGAAATTACTAGCCATGTTTGCAAAGCCACCGAGCCCAATGCCCTGTGACCTCCCCAGCAAAATGTTTTGTTGTTTTCTTTTTTAATTTCACTTCTGCCTTGTCTTCACCCTAAGTCCTTGTAGTCACAGACCTGGTTGGGCATAGTTTCAAGCTTAACCAAGTGGACATGGTGCAATCCAAAGGTCCCCAGTTTTGTCACCTTGGCATTCTTTTAAACTTTCAAATCAAGGTAATGACCACATTGTGCATCTAACTAACATCATGCACCTATATATCAACTGCATATACACAGTTACCAACATAATGCAAATACCCAGACACATGTACCCATGCAGCAAAATTAATACCACTGTTCTGGTCCTCCATCCTTATCTCTGCATGTGGGCCCAGGGCCAGAAACTGGGGTTACATCTTCCTTTGTCTGCTCCCCTTGCCACACACACTTTGTCCTCAGCATGTCCCTCCCTTGCTTGTGATTCTCTGAATAGTTGGTGACCCAGACTTTTATTCCAGAGGAGGTTTATACGACCAGCAGGCCTGCTTATCTTATAGTTTCCTACTCAGCTTTGTCACCGGAGTATTAAGAGGTGTCTCAAGGAATCTCCTGAATGCCGAGCTACTGCTGTGTAACACATTACTACAAAACCCAGCAGTTTGAAAGAGCATGTGTTTATTATCCCATAGTTCCTGTAGGCTTAGGAATCTGAGACTGGCTTAGCTGGATGCATTGCTTCAGGGCCTCTCCAGGCTGTAATAAAAGTGTTGACGGGAATGAAGTTATCTCCAGGCTTGGATGGGGAAGGATCCATTGCTAAGCTCAAGTGGCCATTGTAAAGGTTCCGTTCTTCTTGCACTGTTGGACTATGGGCCTTAATTCTTTATTGGCATTTGTCCAGGGGCTCTCCTAGGCTTCTTGACAAGCAAACATAGCAGCTTGCTTCCTCAGACAATGTGAGCTGATTCGAAGATAGAGTCCAATAACACAAATGTCACCATATTTTATAACCTGATCATGATGTAGCATCACGTCTGGTGAGGAACTAAATCCGTCGCCATGTTCCACTGGTGACAAGCGCGTCACTAAGTTCAGCCCACAGTCAAACGGAGTGGACTGAAGAAGGGCCTAACTATCAAAAGGTGGGAATCATTGGGGGTGATGGCAGGCATCTGCCTACCTCATTGGGCATAACCCTTTCTGCCACCGTGGTGACTACCGATCCAGTACACCACACACGGGAGTCACTGCTTCTCATGTGTGTTAATTCCATGGCACAAGAAACGCAAAGTGGCCAGGTGGCATTCTCAGCTTTTAGTTTAATGGAACCAATGTTTTATCTCTCCACGAAATCATTATTTCCTTGGAAACTAAGAGCTCCAAACCAGCAGAAATGTTTTGGGCAGGAGAGGAAATTCAACCAGCTTAGGTGTCTATTCCAGGAAGAATTATTGCTCCTTTCAGGAAAGAAGTGTCATTAACCGGCCATCATGCAGCTCTCTGGATACCCTGTGGAGTACCGTTACACTTGGGGCTCACCGTTTGTCTCTACTGTCGTCAGCAGGCCGGGCGCTCAGCATTGGTACGCTGTGACCAACCTTGGTAAGTGGACACCCACGTGTCTACTCCGACTCTCCAGTTTAGAAGTGGGACCCTGACGTGAAGACGGCTTGAGGGACCCACTGCACATGGTTAAGCAGCTACATTAGTCCCCAGCCCTCATTTGCCCCCTTCCTGAAAAGTGGAGCACGTGCTATTTTGTGTCTCCAGGAATTTGTGTTACGTCAGAGCTCGTGTCCATTATCCCTAAGAGGGCGGGTAGTTTCTTTACCGGAAGCACCAGTACCCGGGTAAATGGCTGCAGGTTCTCTTGGGAGAGGCTAAATGGATAGTTTACGATACACACTTTTGGCAGTGTGGCAATACCCTTCCTCAAGGGGGCCAAGCCTCTTCCTCTTCCTCTAAGTCTGCAGACCACTCAAGTCTAGGAAGTGGGCGAGGACTGCAACTCTGTGGGGCCATGCAAGTCAGGCCTGTAGTCACCGGTCCCAAAGGTTTTGCTGACACAAACCAAGTAGGCTGCCCCTCTGCGTTAGTCCTGGGAATGTAATTACTTAGCCACAGACAGAGATCTCTACCTATCAAACTCGGTGACTTTCGCTCCCTTCCTGCTGCCCGTTATGGTAGCCATGCCCACCTTGACCCTGCCAGGAAGGGCCAGTAGCAAGGAAAAGCAACACAGGGTTCCTGCCACTTCGGCGTCCCGGTATCTCTGTTGTTTTCTGGGAGCCTGTTCCACTCAGAGCCTCCCCCTGTCATGCCCGACATGCAAACAATAGCATTAAAGAGCCTGGCAGGGTTGCTTGTCTTCCCCTTGTCAATGTGGTTGTGAAGAACCTGGAGAAGGGTGTGAGTGTGAGCCCTGGGACACCAAAAAGCCATCCTTGTTTCCATAAGCCTTTGGATACTGCTTTCTGCAGTTCATCTGGCCACTACAGAGACCCCGTCGTAGCGACCCAACCAAACAAGCTATACCCACCCGTTCAAGGTAGCACATCCCACACCACACATGAGCGAGTTACACAGGCCCCGCTGTGTATTCTGGCCTCCCTGTGCTAACATTTTGAGAAGCCACCCTCCCCATTGCCACTGAAATTCAATTGTCAAAATAAAATTCAGATTGTCAACATACTTCAGTTCTTTTTGTGTGTGTAATACTGCCTCCAGAGTCAGACTTAGTATTTTTTTAAGGTTTGAGTCCAGTTAAAAATTCAGACTCAATGACAGGTGATGGAGTGGGTCTTTATGAGAATCAGCTTTCCCCCATGAGCCATAGGTTATTTAGTAAGAGAAGGTAAGCCTAGTCAGAGGAGCTTCCTACTAAGTGGAATCTGGGGGATCAGGTCCTCAGCTTCATTGCAATCTATCCAAATACCTCTAAGGCCATTTTTAGACTTTTATTTCTTCCCAATCAATGTTATAGATATGCTGTAAGAGACCCTGAGAAGTTATGAATTTGATTTACATCTTAATTCTGTCAATCACAGTATCATATTTTTTGTGGTTCTCAAAATATTCAAACCTGCAACTGAAAGCAATAGGTGATTTTTCAAGATAGTCATAGAAGTTTCTGGTTGGTTTGTTTGGGGTTTTTCTTCAGTGCTGTTCAAATTGGCAAATCACCTCCCGGTACCGTGGGCCTTACAGTCCACATCATCACGATAATGGTTTGTTTAAGTAGGTCTCCCAAAGCTATAGGTAGCTGTCTCCAGGTGATAATTTAAGAAACTAAGCTACAATTGTGTATCATGCTCTATAAGATACTTCCCACTGCCAATGAAGTTATTAGTGCTTTTAAATCTAATTACATTATAGAACCAAGTTCAGGTTCCCATGTCCACTTTTCTGTTTGCCTGCATCCACTTTCAGTACCAAAAGCTCTGTCAGTCTGGGTTTGCCCAGGAAAACCGAGCAACTACAAGCATGACGGGAATCTGTGGTTTAACGTGGTGACGCGGGTTTATACACGCTCGCTATGTAGCTGGGTAGAGACTGGTCGGGAAGGCTGGAGGACCAGAGAGACCTCACTCTGAAGCCCTGGCCTGAGTGAAAAACCTTGCCGATGCTTGTGAAGTTATGCACACGGAACGTCCCAGTGGGAGCCCACGAGGGATTCTGAGGAAGCGCCACAAGTGACGGAAGTTTGATTCTTGTTCAAGTCCCTTGGCCTCCAGAGAATAAAGGCTTCCCTGTGCCTTCCAAGGCCTGTGGGAGGCCTCTCATTGGCCAGCTCCCACTTAAAACCATGCAGGGAAGAGGATTCTGAGAAACGTTTTCCAGACTTAGCTGGCAATAGTGACATTTGTGTCAAGTTGTCAACAGACAATCCAGAGCAACCCAGTTCTGCCATTCTTTCCTGTCTCGACATAGGCTAGCCATTCTTAGAAGCAATCTGTAGTAGAGTGTTGAATGCAACCACCACTTTTTGAGTGCTCTGTGGGAGGCATTGTACTAAAATGTAGGGATGCAAAGATGAACAAATCAGTTTTGCAAGATCTGATAGGCTGGCAGGGAAAAATATATGACAACAAAAAAGCAGTGTTTATTCGAAAGATACTTTAATAATGGTATAAATCACAGTAAGAGTGAGGAGTAATGGATTTTTGTTGCATGAGCAAAGGGAAGGTCATTCTGAGAAAAAAGAACAGGATGTGAGAAAGAAGCATTTAGAAGAAATTCAAGTAGATTTGTACGGCTGGAAATTAAGATTTCGAAGAGACAAAGGGAGAGATTAAGTTGGAAAAGCAGGCAGAGGTAAAGTCAGGAGGAACATATGCATGAGGGCGAACTGTTTTCTGTAGGAAATTGAAACCAATAAAAAGTCTTCAGCCCTGGAGACTTGGTTTACATGAAAATCACTCTTATAGCAATATAGTGGAGGAATTGGAATGGGTCAAGGCCAGAGGTAGAAAGGTATATCAGGAGTCAATTGCTGTAGTCTAGGTGCAAATTATATAAATGTTGTGGTAATTGAAGAGGAGGAAGTAGTTGCAAAAGGAGGTTCCACTTAATTTAGCGATTGATTGATGAGGTCTGGAGATGTATAGGGAGAGAGGCTGTCTCATAACCTTCCCCGTTCTGGTTTGGTTGACCAGATAATTAGGTAAAGGCTATTAGCTGAAACAGAAGTTCAAACTAGTGTGTTCTTCATAAGAACTAAACTATGGGGAAATACCTTGATACATTTTACTACTCTGAAATGGAACTGTTTTTAAAAAAATATAAAATGTACAAAATGTTCCTATATCTCCGTGATACATAAAAAGAACATATTTGAACAATGTCAAAATAAGAAATGTAATAAATGTGCAAATTTAGATGTTCAACATGACCTTTCATATCTGTCGATTAGAAACCCTTGTAAATAGTGCGCTGTGAGTGTCAGAGATGGAGGCAACAATATAGGAAATTTATGGCATTTAATCTGAGCCATACAAGTCAAAGCATAGCGTATTCTTCTCTCTCTCCCTTTCTTCATTTAATTTGTAAATGTTGAGTTAATAGGCCAGATCTCCATCTTACAGCTTTCTTGACACAATAACTCATATATTTTTCTTTATACATATACTTTCTGAATAAATACAATAATCATTTAGTTAACAAATGAATCAAATAAAAATAACTGTACTGTCTTAAAATTATTGCCTTAAAATAATAATTACAGCAAGGATTAGGTCAGGAGGTCTGGGACCTGGACTCAGTTCTGTTACCAGGACGGGTGACCTAGTTCCCTTTCAGCCCCAGTTCCCTCATCTGAATGATTGATTACATCCACCTTTGCACTTCTAGGCTATATTTTAATGTGTTTATAGAGAGAGTGTGGGCAAGGGACAGGGTAGGCAAAGTCTCCTGGTCACTTCTCTAGTCCTGACAATTAATCCAGTACCAAGCACATGGTAGATGCTGAATGAATAATCGTTGGAAGATTAAATGATTGCTTAATTATCAGGAATGTGAAGGGGGATAAGGTCTGGAACATGGGGTCAAAACCACATTTAGACCCAAACTGAGGTTGGAAAGAACAATAACAAATCAGTAGTAAAGGCAGGGGGAGGTGTGGAGCACCCAACTCCAATAGAGCAAGCCAGCTCTTGGGAGCGAAAGCTAACACTAGGCTTAATCCTGAGCAAGAGTGATTTATTTGCCTGTGGCCCATTTTGGATTTTTCACCAACTGTGAGAAGTGCTAGGCTTGAGAATATAATGTGAGGAATCATTAGTTGGAGATTCACTGCTTCTAGGTTGTTTTCATTCATTTGGTGCCGGAGGAGGTAGTGGTAGTGAGTGTTAGATAGTTAATGAATTGGACAGGGTTGTTTTTCTTTAAATGTTTATTTCAAAGAGTGTACTCCTCAAAGTCAGACCCAGTCTGTGGGTGGTAACAGTCTACCCGGGCTTCCACCAACACTTGTTCAGATCATGCCGTCACAATAGGGTCTGGCTGAGGCTTCAGATTCTCCCTCAAGCTCAGTTTGCCAGGTCAGGAGCCTGAGAAGAGGAGAGGGAAAGACAGACACAGGAAAAGCTGTGGATTTTAGTTGATCTGCACAATGGGGACCGGTTTCTAATTTGCATAAGGGTGCATATGTCCTGGTCACAACGGTACCAAAAGCACAGCCGATCACCGATGTGAGTTCTGACTACTTAAAGTGCCCTGGGTTTCTCTAAATAATGTTTCTATTGTTTACCACCTGGCAAGCTCCACAGACTAAAGCTGGAGAGGATAATCAATCGCTTCCAGTAACTTCATGCACAGCCCCTACTTTAGAACTTAGCACTGAAGGCATTCTTCCTGAAGGATCCACAGAGAAATAAGAAATTCATATGTATGCAGTGACCTGCTGCCACGAGCTGTTCCTCCTTGATCTTTGTAAGAAGACTTTTCCTAATTTCCATACCTTAGAGACACAATGAATAAACGACTGATTAGAATATTTCTTATTGAACCGAGGCGCTTCCTGAAACACTGGCTAGGTTAAAAGTTTAGATGCTACGGAATACGTATGTTTTAGAGACCTTGGAGATGGAGCTGATGTGTAAACATTGTTCTCTTGGGTTTCTCACCTGTGTCTAGTTTTCTCTGTCTCCCATTTTGATTTAAAAAATAAAACAGTTTTGAACCAGACAAAAATATCTGAATGTTCTCAAATATTTAAGCCACCTTGTGATCTGGTGGTGGATGAGATGGTAAAGATGTACTAGAACATATTTGTTGAATTCCTGTTCCTGGTTAAAACCAGGACTATTCGTACTGGGAAAACCCTATCGGCCACACCGTCTAGCTCCCCAGGTCCTTAGAGAGCTCTTCTTCGTCTTCTGCTTGGCCTCGCTCTGTAAACAGAGTGGGAAGAGAAGGGTCCTCCGTTTCCTACGTGTTCTGCATCGTTGGATAGCTGTGATCCCCAGAAACTTACCCTGATTTTGAACTGAAATTCTGCCTTATGGGGATCTATCACTTTAGATTCATTCTTATGTCTCGTATTCTTCTAACCCAAGGTACTTGGCAATATTCTAAAAACAAACAAAACAAAGCTAGTATTTTACTAGGTCAAGACAGTTCTACCTTGAGTTTTGTTTCTTCCAGGCTGACGAGCCCCAGGTCTGCAGACCATTCTGTGCACCATCTAAGTTCCCGAAATCCACTCTTGTTTCTCTTCCTCCTATCATTTCTTAGTTTTGCTTAGGACCCCTTAAAAGACTGCCCATGTTTGAGTTCTAGCTCCACTCCTTACTAGCTGCATGATTTCATAGTTATTTAACCTTTGTGCCTCTGTTTACTTATTGCTCGCAGAGCATTAATTCATTTTACCAGTATTTATAAAGCACCTCCCTTGTACCACACAATCTTCTAGGTGGTTGTGAAACATCAGTGGAAAAAAACCCAAAGTTCATTGCTGTCGTGGAAATTATATTCATTCTTACGACAGTTTCTGGAACATGGTAAATGCTAATTGATATTATTTATGTGTTTATATGTTTGTGTCTATTGGTGTATGAAAATGATAACCACATTAGTTAAAATATATCAAACATACTCTCACTAATACTGAATATATCAGGATAATTACCTTCTTGAAATTGGATGAATATTTTTTTAAAGCCACATAAAAGGCTTTATTAGCAGGGTTGATTATTGCTCTTGTGAAGGCTAAGTAACTGAGAGCTCCCATCATTTCTAATAACACTGGCTGCTATTATTAATAAGTATAAAGACTCATCAGCGTGTGGAGTGCAAACAGATGGAGAAGACTAGAACGTATTTCTGTCCTGAGCGTATTTCCATGCGGACGGTGCCCTGGCCTTTCCCTGCCTACGGCGAGCTCGCCTTTTGTCTGTCCACCTCTCATCCTTCCGCCCACTGTCCTCAGCCCAGGGGCTGGCTGGGGCCAGCCTGTACCTGCTGTTCAGCTGATTGTTCAAAACTCAGGAGTGTTAGAAGCTGGTGTTAGTAGCTTAAAAATAGCCACAAAAAGAGTATTTACACCACAGAAATCAGCAAACCCTACACATCAAAACCTTTTTTTTTTTTTTTAAGCCAGCTTCCCAGCACACTGCTCCAACCCAAAAATACCTGACCAAGTGTCTCATTATTGTTTTTAGCTGCTGATGGAGCTTGGCTTGACTCTCTGCCAATAATTAGACTTTGGGCTGACACATGTTCGACTGTACTTTCCATCGAGGATATTGGCATTTTCAGACAGGGATTTTTTAGGCTAAAAAAACCTTCAAAGCCTATAGAAAAAAAGCTGCGATGGTGAGAATTCCTTCCTCAAAACTGCCTGAGGAAAGGAGTCGTCATTTTTGTCACCCATGTATGTCATCCCCGTTGAAGAGGAAGCTCGTGCAGTACACAGTAGGTGTTCAATAAGTGCTGTAGAACAAATTAGTGCTTTGCTTATAATAACTAAACTGGAGTGGCAAGTGCTTAAATAACAGGTTATGCAGCTCAGAAGGAGTGAGGCTCAAATTCAAACGTGGGCACTTTTGAAAGGTTTCTTGGTATTGTTCTGCTTTTCCAAACAGAAGGAGTTACAACAGCTGGCCTGGGATTTATTCACATTCCATCCAGCAGTGATAGGTACTCTGAGGGGGAGAAGAGAAGGCAGGTGAGCCCACAGAATCTCCTTGAAGATGCAGAGCAAGGATATTACCGGGAGGGAGAGACCCCTCATGGAGCATCACTGGGAGGGGCCTCCTTGGGGGCCCGTGAAGCCTTTGGCCACTGTTCTCTGGAGATAGGGGTGGAGGGACCCTGTGTATATGAACAATTTAATTAAGTAACATGTTGCCAAATTAGTGGATACATGTAGGGGATAGTGATGTGAGGATGACCATTTAGAGTGTTGGACAGAGAAGTGGTGCTTAAGTATTTGTGTGCTTTCTGATCGGGCTACCTGATGATTCTTCACGGCGTTCGGGCAGCCTCTCTTTTTGTTCACATCCGGGAACCAGGCTGGTCATGCCCTTGCTTCCCCAGTGCTGCCTTTCTGGCTGATTTTCTGTTTCCCTCGTGAGAAAAAGGGAGTCGTACTGCTGTTACAAGGTCACGGGTCTCCAGACCTTATTTGTATTGAAACTGCTTAGTTCTATTGTCTCTTTTACAGTCATCACTTAATGTGGTACATTTTTATACTTTCATAATAGCGGTGGCATTTAGTCCCTTCTAAATAATGTGCCTTTATTTATTCAGAAGCAAAGGTGGCTGCCCACCAGTTGACAGTAGGGGGGTGATTTGCATTTACATTTTAAATGTTGCTCTGGAAACAGGCAATTAGTTACCAGCCAGGCCTGCTGCTGTCATTTATTGATGATGGAATGCTGGTAGTGCGTTCCTTCTTTTGTAAATTTGGGACGAGCTGTCCTCCCAAAGATGTCAGGATGAGAGGAGGCCAAGCGCGTCGCCTTTATGACTGGCCAGACTCTCCTGTCCCTTAGTACGTCTGCTCCAGAGAGAAAACCAGCAGATGCTCCTGCCAATGGGGATGAACCACAAGGGAGTCTGGTTGGCCTGGGAGGACAGCCAGCCTGTCGAGTCCTGGTGGACCCGCAAACACCCTGTTCTAATGAACATCCCTGCCCTGCAGGGGGAGCCGTGGGGACTGCTGATCCGCCCCTGCCATTGGAAGTCCTTTCTGTAGCCTGACTGTGAGTCTCAGACCCACCAGTGAGGATCTGGCCTGGTTTCTCGGTCCTGTAAGGTACTGTGAGCTATTTTCATGTGTGTGTTTTTGGGACCTGACTCTTAATAGGAAGGGACTCTGTTCTGTGGGGGTAGGACACCAAAGACAATTCAGTTGCACCCAGAGACTTGGAGAAAGGGCTGGTTCATGTTAGAAGCTGAGAAAAAGTGATGCTTTTTACTACAGATATTGAAAATTTTAAGAAACAGCTCAGGGGGACAGTAATACAATACATACCACTTAATTAACTGTAAGAATGTATCCGCAATGACCTCAGGCTTCGCCAATGCCTGGGAAGACCTGCGAATGGCCCAAGTCTCCCGAGACAGCTGTTATCCCTGCCTCCTCTTGTATTCAAGAAATCCACCAACTCTGAGACTGGCCGAGAAACAAGCATCACTCTTCACTGTTCTCTTCACTCTCTTCTCCCCTTCTACGTGAGAAAACACTGAGTGTTTTCTATTTGTTGGTATGTTAAAAAAATGCTGATGCATTTTCACAGGCTTAATCTTCAGAACCAATGTGTAAAAACCAGAGAGCTGATTGTTTTATTCTTAAGTCTGTTATTTTAATCTTAAAGAGAAGTCAATTTTACTAATAAGCAATTAAAAACAATAAAAAAGCATTAACCACCAAATAATTGTAAGAGAATTTGAGGTAAACCACAGACTATGTTTACTTACGTAAAATAGAGGTCAGGATACTGAGGGATTCTTAGAATTACTAGAGAATTTAAAAAATGAGGTAATGTTTGAAATTTTTCCTAGTAAAACAGAAACGTTGGTGTGTTTAACTTGCAAAATAACCTCAATTTTTCTGCTCTGAAGCCTACATGAAGTAATCTGTGACAAGGTGTTATAAGTGAAGGGGGCCTGCCTGGGTCCGAACTTGTTAAGTGCTGACTAATTGTTGATACAGGAATTATGGCCTCTGACTTCGGCTGTTCCGGCTAAAGATGAAACCCTACAGATGTATGATGTGTGCACTGCCTGATTTTTCCTTTATTATTATTCGGATGGTGTGAAAAGACAAAAATGCCAAGGATACTGACTATTTGCACGGCTGTTGTGGTTGTACAAATCACACGGGCTGCGGAATCAGTGGCGGCCCTCCGTGCCCGTGTGACTGCGTACCACTTACTACCTGTGCCGACTGAGCTGCTCAGTCAGGCGTGCGTAGGGCCGCTGGGCGGAGTTAGTACAGACCCTGCCGTGGAGGGTGGAGAGCCTGATGTAAGGCTAGAGAAACCCACACCCAAGAGGTTTACAATGCAAGGGTGCTGACGGTTTTATTATTCCACATCATTCCCTTCTACTTGCATTAATTCTGTTTAGGAGCAAAAGTGTGTGATGAGAGGTAACAAGAATTAGTTCCCATAGTCTTTTGGAAAATTACCAAAAGTGATTACTTCGTTTATTTATTACTTCCACCCACAAACCCACTGGAAGGATTTCAGTAAGAATGTGCTTTGTGACAAAACTGAATCCTTTAAACAACACACTTCTTAAAAACTTAAAAATCAGTTTGACAGAGAAACCCTCTGATTTTTCTTTTTCGTTCAGATTATTAATATAACTTGATTATGGTTTCCTGGACCTGGCTTTTATCTGGCTTTAATTTTTGATAGTGTAAGGAAAGAAAAGAGGTCTTCCTCAGTTATGTATCTTGTTGTTTAATGAACGTGAGTGCTGCTGAACATGATGGCTCCTGAAAGTCCATTGTGAAGTATATAATTAGAGATGATTATGAAAATAAGAAATTTTTATTACACATATGCATTTGACAGCCTGCAATTAGTTTGGGCTGTCTAATTAACATATGTTTTACTTAATGGTGAGTGATTATAGATTATCATTTAATTATGGAGAATTTCAAATTCTCATCTTTTTTTTTTTTTGGTGAATCTTAGCATAAAAGTAAGCATTTGTCAGGAGCAAAAAGAGTGTGTTTTTCTGCTTTGTTTTAGTCCGGTACCGAGAATTATTATGAAGTGAGCAGTAATAAAATAGCTTTCCTTTGAGTAAATTGCTGAGTTTCTTTACTATATATGTCCCGCTATGATATTTATTAATGCTGCTATTTTTATATGAGTTATTCATGAGTAATTTTTCACATCAAGAAACAATCAATAGGACAAAGAGCTATAGAAGCTGTTGTGAGTTGCATTAATTGAATAGCATTTTTTTTCTGGAGTAGTCATTCCAAACACTTGGATTTCATCAATCTACCCTAATTAGAAGAATATATTTGTATAATTAGGTTACAGAACAAATTATACTTTTTAATGTACTCGTACCTGACCAAGTTTGAATTGTTTTTTTATGTGTGTGTGTATATATATGTGTGTATATATATATTTGACGAATATATAAATATATATTTACATACAGAGCAAATGAATCATTCTTTTATATACATTTGATGAACTCATAAATATACATATATGACTTTGATGAATTCATGTACATTTTTCTACTTGGTGGTTTTACTATATCTCATAGATAAATTTCAATGATTAGAAAAATAACATAGTCATTGGAAAAACAGGAAGCATAAGAATCCATCTCTCCTATATATCAAAGGGACACTGCCATCAAAATACAAGCCCTTGAAGTTCTCTTGTTTCCAAAGTTCTCTTTCTATAAATCCAACTAAGTGGAATTAATGAATTAATATTTCTAAAATCAGAATCATTAGTGAGGTTTATAAGCATGGGAAAGATATCTAGTAGTTGCTTGCTACATCTTTCTTGGTACTTATGATTTAATTTTCATTATTGACGGAATATATTGCTTTAAGAAAAGCAAATCCTCATGCTACGAAATAGAAGTAGATATAAATGGGACTGTAGTTAAGTTTGGGCTGTGGAGATGCTCACCGACAGTAGCTGAGGCCCTAAAGCAGATTTTGAAATGAGGGCCTAGCATGCCCCACTGTTGCTATATTTGAAGTAAAAGTGGCCTAGATACATGTACCACTTCTGTGTTTGTTTCGATAAAATCTGAACCAGCTAGAGGAGCAGCCTGTACTGAGTAACTTCTTGTGGTAGGCAGAAGAGCGGCCAGAGACATATGTAGCCTAACCCTTTAAACCTGTGACTATACTGCTACCCAGGCAGAAGAGGCTTCCCAGATGCGATGAAGTTTAGGTAGTCTGAGATGTAGAGCTTATCCTAAATTTTCATGGTGGGCCCAATCACGAGGGTCTTTGGGAATGGAAGGGGGAGGCAGAAGAAGAGAGTCAGAGGGAGATGTGAGTAGGGAAGAACAGTCAAGAGATACACGTGGTTTCCTTGGAAGATGCCTAGGAGCGACAGAACGAGACTGGTTTCTAGGTGCAGGAAAATAGCTTCACCCCCAGAAGCTCCAAAAAGAAACACAGCCCTGCCAATACCTGGACTCTAGCCTACGGGCCCCATCAGACTTCCCACTTGTTCACATCTGTTTTACTACTTGGTAAGATGAACCATAAGATAGTAAGTCAGTGCTGTTTTTAAGTCCCCAAGTTTATGGTAACTTGTTATAGCAGCAATAGAAAACTAATACACACTAACCATAACCACAAGGTTATGACAGCTACTAGTAATAGCAAAACAGCTGATATTTCTTGACCTAATCGTGTGCCTGCATCATTGGAATGTTGCAAAAATTAATTTAAATCTCACAGCAAGTGTATGGGGTTGGTACTATCATTAGCTCCATTTCAGAGATATGAACACTGAGGCTTCCAGCAAGTCTGACCGCAGAAACTTCTGTCTGAACCACTTTCTGTGTCCTCCCTGTCTGGTCATGGATGGGCTAAACAGAATCTTCTTTTGGTTCAGTTCTGGTTATTGGAAATCTTTCCAAAAGACTTCCTAAATTTAATATTCACTGACATTTGGCAAAACATAATAAATAGAATTGAATCCTTTATTTTTATAAGTGAGTGCCTTAGAGTACCTCAAGATTATTGTTAAACCCACCAATTCTTAGGGGGTAGAAATGTAGGGAGGCCAATGCCAGGCCTGGGTTAATTTGAGGCTGTCTCTAGGGCATAGGTGAGACTTAAGTGTTAAATCATAATTTTCTTGTCCCAGTTGAATAAAACAAAATGTTTCCTTTAACCAATTTTATATTATTTAGATTTCCATCATCCAAGACTGGAATTCTGTTTTTATTCTCTGCCTGATTCCATCCTGTCTGCTTTTACCCCCTTATTACTTTGAAAAATATCATCTATACCATGTTATTTATCTGAGATCAATAAAGCCATATTTATTTAAAATATATCAGGTATTCTGTATTTCTAGTAACTTTCTCTGCACAGGATTTTTCCTTTACTTCATTGCCTCTACATTTTTCTTAAAATCTTTACGTTATTAATCCTTCCAGAGTTTGCCATTTTTACTTGCTTGTCTTTGCCCTCTGAATCTGATTAATCAGACCTACATACTTTTCCTAAATAGTTTGGGGTTTTTTTTCCCCCGGGTGTATAGTAAGTGTACAATTGTGGGCTGGACTTATTTTTCTTAGGCTCGTTTCTTATTTTCTCTGCACTCTTTCATAGTAATATCACCCAACCCCTGAGGTTCACTGAGCTGCTACCCAACGAGGACGGCCATGGCTGTATGAATGGTCCACAAGGTCATCTGAAAGGCATTGGGTGACTGCTCCCTGTGCTCAACGCAAGGTCTGTGGCTTGTCCTTGTCCAGCTCGAGCTTCCTCCTCAGAGCTTGGGTCCCCTCCATGGGCTGCAGTACACCCTGTTCTCCAGACCGGAAGCCAGAGAGACCGAAGGCCACCTTGTTTGTTTGTTTGAAAGCTGTTCTTCCACATATTTTTTTTCCAGAGTTCTGGTTGTTTATACGGGTTGGGCAAAACCAAATTACTTACTTCAATATGGTAGGAGCTTAGAAAAGGACATCCAGTGACAAGTCTAGAAGCTTCTTTTAATGTCTGGAAGTGGCACCAGTGCCTGATCTGAAGGAGGCACCTTCAAAATATGTTTGGCAACAAACAGGAGAGAAAAACAGTCATTTTATATTTGCATCTCTCCAAGTGCACACTATTTGGTGGACGACGAATTTAGGTGAGAATGTCCTTCAGAAATTCTTTTCGGTTTGCGTTTATAAGAGGAAACCGTATGAGCAGAGATAAAGGTCAGGTGGCTACTCTGGGGTCTGGCAAATTCAGGGGAGACTCATCCCCAGAGCCCTGGGTTGAATATGAGAGGAGTCGACTCCTCATGTTCTGATTTAATTCCCTGATGAGTCGGATGTGGTTTGTTTCGACATTTACGTCACTTCTGCCAAGTTTCATAACATCTGCTGGGATTTCTGCTCACATTTCAATGCTCTTTTAACCTCTCTTTATACTTTGAACCCCACGGAGTTAGTATTTCTGGGGACTGGGGGTGGGAGAATCAATACAGTCTCTGAGAAATTTAGAATAATGCTCTTCTGTGGACTGTTCCTCCAGGGGTAGCAGTCAATCAAGAATTGTTAAAAATGCTCACTGCCTTTATCTAGACAGAAAGTGCTGAATTGGAATAAATCTTGGGATAATTTAACTCGGACAGCCTGTGATTCTGGCCTCTGAACTCTTGTCTAAGTGACCTGCCTTCCTCCTCCTCTTTGCCTGTTTTAATTTAGGGCCCAGCCAGGGCCCTAGCCCACCTGCTCGGTTTCTCCTGAGCACTTCTGAATCCTTACACCACTTTATGACCTGCACATAATTGGTCACATTAATTCATTATGTGTTTTACAAATTGTTTCATGTATGCCGTGTCTTGTTCCTATCTTCACGTGTATGAAGGTAATTACTATTCACTTGTTCGCTGACTCATTCAAGTATTCATGAGGCCCCTAACTGGTGCAGGCACTGAGCTGGGATGCAGTGCGCACCAGTGAAGCAAACAGTTGTGGTCCCACTCATGCAGGTTGGAGTAGCAGAAATACGCATCAAGCAAAATATATGCAAATATATGCCTGGCCAAAATGTTCGTTTGGCTTCTTTCCTGTAAGTTAGCTCTAGCAGCATTTAGTTGTCTTTTACTTCATTTGAAACAATGTTATTAGATTGTATTGTGATAGTTGTCACATCACTGTGAGTTTAAAAACAAACTTAACAAAATTGGTGAATTTTTGTGTAGCCATTTTAATACTGAAGATGAAAGAAAATAAGCAACAATTTCAGCATATTTTGCTTTATTATTTTATGAAAGGTAAAAATGCAACTAAAACACAATAAAAGATTTGTGCAGTGTATGGAGAAGGTGCTGCGACTGATCAAATGTGTCAAAAGTGTTTTGTGAAGTTTCATGCTAGCTAGAGATTTCTCGCTGGACGATGCTCAATGGTCAGGGAGACCAACTGAAGTTAATAGCGATCAAATTGAGACGCTAATTGAGAACGACCAATGTTCTACCACGTGGGAGATAGCCAACATACTCAAAATATCCACGTCAATAGTGTATTGGTGAAAATGAAAAGTATGTCTTTTATTTCACATTAAAAAACCATACGGACTTTTTGGCCGACCCAATATAATAATAAACTGCAATAAGTTCCTTGATAGCAGGAAGTCCTCTATAGAAGAATATTAGGTGAGGCCTAGTTAACGTTGGGTGGTTAGGAAAGTCTCTCCATGAGAGGGATATGAAGAATAAAAAGTAGTTAGCTCGGCAAAGAGTGTGGGGAAGGACGTTTTAGGTATGAGACACGGCCAGGTATAAAGCATGGGCTGGGCTAGAGCCTGACGCAGTGAGGAGAGGGGAGGACAGGGGTGTCTAAGCCCAGCTGATGTTTGTAAGGGGGGAGTGTGGCAAGGAAGGCCCAGGGGCCTTTTGGCCACATCATGGAGTTCATTGTATTCTCACATCTATAGAAGTTGCCTAATCGTTGTATTCTGAGTGGAGAGGAGCCCAGGAGGCAGAACAGTACTTCACAAGGGGGGTGACCTCCCTCCTCAGGAGTGTGAGGCGAAGGAGCGGATGTGAGAGGACAGTGGTCTTCAAACTTCAGTGTCAATTAGAATAATCTGTGTGCTCATCACAAGTGCCTGTTTCTGGCCCTCGGCTGCAGAGATTGAGCCACGTTTTCGGCATCTGTACGACTCCCTAAACGATTCTCTCACAGGTAGGTCGCTGTGACTTCATTCTGGGAAATACAGGCCTAAGTGATTAATTTTTTCTTTTAAAAATGTCATGGTAACAATGAAGCTGAGGGACTCCAAGAGAAACAAGTGGAAGTACAGACAACCCAATGGATTAAAAGGCATAAGGCATTTCCACACCTACAGGCCTTTGTTATGCAATCGAATATGGGTTAAGTCCTGAAATGCTGAGTTGAGCTCTTAAACTCTAAGTCACAGAAGCCCCAACTTGATTGCTCAGCGTCAAGGACTAGGTGGTAATATGTGTCCTTTGAAGCCTGTGATACGCCTGATAGAACTTCTCGACCTGCATAGTAATTGTCACAGAGTTGGGGATTTATTTGTGTTGAATGCATGAATGTGTGCATTAATGAATATTTTCCTGATACCTCTTCTCATGCTCTATTTTTTCCCCCAGCTCACTATCGCCTTTCCCTCACAGCTTGGGGAAGAGCAAGGCCCTGAGAGTTCTAATAAGTGATGTATTGCCTCTTGGAATGATTTGAATAATGTATGGAAGAGAACAAAGATTAACCCAAAGCAAACAATCTTCAATCTATGTCTTCCTAGCACTTCATAAATGTTTCTATTATGTGTGTATATATAAAAAATAATCACAATATAGTATAACATATGTTGTTTCTTTCTAATTGGACTGTGAGCTTCTCAAGGCCTGGGATTTGGCCTTTTTTATCTTTATTTTGTATAGTCACCTACTATGTCTTCTTTAAGTTGGTGGTAAAAATATTATGTTGAGCCCGGACTGGTGTGGCTCAGTGGATTCAGTGCCAGCCTGCAAACCAAGTGGTCACTGGTTCAGTTCCCAGTCAGAGCACATTCCTGGGTTGCAGGCCAGGTCCCCAGCAGGGGGTGTATCAGAGGCAATCACACATCAATGTTTCTCTCCCTCTCTTTCCCCTTTCCTTCCCCTCTCTCTAAAAATAAATAAATAGATTTTTTTTAAATTATGTTGAACTGGGCTGAATTATAATGATGGTATTGTAAATGTTTTGGCAGCTGGATGGGGACAGGTTTTGAGATAAAGAGGCCTTTTGGTGCTTCTCAGTTCTTACAATTATACAGAAGTTGACCACACAAGCACACTGATGGGAAGAGCAGTGCCCCACCCCCCACCCTACTCTAGGGTCAGGGTTGGTGTTGGGGACAGAGTTATATACCACGAGCTGGGATGCCACATTTGAGTGACCTTGAGACTCGTTTAGTATCTCAGTGAAGTCAGACTAAAGAGATGTTGATTTCTTGACACCTTGGTGCCACCAGCAATGGAATACGGCAATATTTGACAGCGATTGAAGAGCTGATCTCCAAACCGAGCTGGTGTTCAAGGCACAGTCTTAGGAATGATTTGGGACTTGGATCCTCTGAATCCAGAGCTCGAATCTGGCAAAGGTGGCAATGATGAAAATAGAGTGAGATGTATATGGTTGTATCAAGTTCCTAACTCAGGCAGGGGTCAGCTGGCTGATGGAGACGGTTCCCCACCATAAGGCGTGGGGACCAGAATCTAGCTCAGGTGAACATAGTTTGTTAGGAGAGATGGCCTAACTTATGGCTCGTGCCAGGACCTCAGGTTTAGAAGGGGGTGGAGCACTAGGAAACTAGGCAAATGGAGGTAGGAATTATGCCAAATCAGCATCTGGCAAAAGACTTCTGGCTAATCTTGCCTCCTCGATATGACGCTGTCAATAGTAGCTCTATATGTGTGGGCAGCTGGCCAACGTACATAAACAATTCACTTAAACCATACTTGACTTTATTGTTATAAGACTGACCTCACCCATTTTGAAGCAAGCAGTAAGTAGAGGCAGTGTTAACTTGTTTGGTTAAGAAATGCATTGCCTTCAGGGGCTTGCTTAACAGAAAAACTCCTCCCCCCCAAAAAATTATTTGTGAAGAACATTTTTACTTTCTCTTTAAGAACATCTTCAGTGGACAATTTTGTTGTCAGCTGGTGCCTGGCTCTTAATCAGCTTCCTTCTAAATTTAATTTTCCTGTTTCCTTTTTTGCTCCACTGAGCCCTTCCTTAATTATCAGATTACAGTGTTCAGCATGATTCCTGGAATTGTTCGTTTTGTCAACCAGAAAGAAGACAGACCCTTGATATAGGCAAGACTGTGCCTTCTCATTTAATGATTCTCCAATTAGCGTCCCAGTCAATCTCAGGAACCATGTCTAAAGTAACCAGTGAGCAAACTCCCTTCTTTTCGGCTCCCTAATCTCTCTTCCATGACTCACTTTATGCATAAACTGTAAAGCAGGATTTTGGTGGAAGAGCCAGTCATACGGGCTCATGTGAACTTCAGATCACTGTGTTCTGTGCTTAGTTCTCTATTTCAGTGAGTCTGTCCTTCTGCATGGAACTCAGTGTGTCCAGGTGCTGGCCTTGGCCCCGGGGCCTGGCGATGCTTCGCTTCGTTAAGTAGATCAGTAGGTGCTCTAGGCTACTGAGTGCGCCGGAAAGCACCCTGGCTGGCATCGCAGGTGCACACCCTGGAGAGCCTGTGATCGGAGGGGCCTGCCTCCGACTTCATGCTCTGGTGTTGTCGTTTTGAAACTCTTAATACTTTATCTTTAAACTGGTATCTTGCCAGTGAAATTTGGTGGGACAATGGAGCGTGCGTGTGAGTACAGGAAACTCACACCAAAGTGAATGCTCACTTTTCTGTCCACCTCACTTGCTCATGGTGTTGACGATGCCCCACGAGCACAGAATTCTGGTGGAATAACAAAGTATGGATGTTCAGCAAGATACACAGTGAGTGCAAAACAGGCAAGTCACATCTACAGCTCAGTAGGTGGGCGAGCTGACATTCTGGGTATTATGCTTTCCATTTGAACCAAATTTGCTTCCAACTGAAAAGGGGGCAATGGTGTTCTACAAAATATAGATAACGTCCCTGGCTGGTGTGGCTCAGTGGATTGAGTGCCAGCCTGCGAACCAAATGTTCGCCAGTTTGATTCCCAGTCAGGGCACATGCCTGGGTTGCGGGCGAGGGTCCCCAGGAAGGGGTGCATGAGAGGCAACCACACATGGGTGTTTCTTTAACTCTCTTTCTCCCTCCCTTTCTCTCTCTCTAAAATAAATAAATAAAATCTTAAAAAAAGAAATATAGGTAACTGTGAAATAATAGAAAACATAGACATTGGTCTCTGGCCCCCAGTCCCTGGCACAGAGCTCCTAAAACCACAGGAACTTCCTAAGTGGTAAAAACACTGTCCTCTGTGAGTAGTGCAGGAGTGTTTGTCTGTCCCACGACCGAGGGATTGCACCGCATCCTTCCTTACTCACGTCGCTTCCCTGATTTACCAACCCCAATGCCGAAAAGGCTGAAGGAAGGAAAGGACCGTAGAGAAGTCCCTAGTCCCTTTCCCTTCCATTCTCCTTCACTGACCCATGAGCTTAGCGTGGGCAGCGTTGCTGGAATGCATGCGTGTCAAGCGGTGAGATAAAGAGTTGGTTTACTTTGTGCCGTTTGTCCTGCTCTGCTAGGAACAACATGTTGTACGTAGCCATGTTCAAGCTACAAGAGGTGACTTGTGTGATTTTTGTTGATTCTGCCATTGAGGTAAATGCACTCTTACATGCATTTAAAACAGGCATTGTACAATATACACAGGTATGGTACAATCCACGCTAACAATCAAAAATTAAAATTTTTCTTTACTTAGAACGACGTTCAGGCGCAAGTTTTGAAATGTCACAGCAAGTCAGGAGAAAGACAGGAAGAAGGGAAACTGTGTTAGCACCTTTCATGGCACCTTATCCCGTGCATCCCTGTTTTCCTTCTCCCTGCGGGATGTTCTCAAGATCTCTTCTGTGTTTGCCTCTCTTTGTCATGGGTCCCCAAAAGTGTCTGTGTCTGCAGGACGAGGCTGAGCGGCAGGCTTCTCCAGGACCCACCGTGTCGGGGTGCACAGCACTCAGGCTGGCTCCCCCAGCCCAGGGGGAGGGCCGGCTTTGCATCTCTTAACTTCCAGAGACTGCGACTCAGCAGCGGGGAGGCTTGCAGTGTGAGTCCTTCTGCCTTCCCGCCCATACCCTTTCCGTCATTCACAGCCAGTGGCGTCCCCAGAGCACCTTGGCCACCGAGAGCTCTTTAGACTCAAACATGCAGAGAATGCTTTGCTTGTTTCGAATGACGCATCAGTTCTAGGTTAGTGGCAGCTAAGAACACAGGGTTGGCGTTTCAGGTACGAGCGTGGTACAGCACGGCTTGTGATGTCGAGGCACTGAGTTCACAGCAGCATCTCTGAGTGGGGGCGATGGGGAGGGAGAAAACATGTGTGGGAAGATGGGGTGCTCACGTCATTTTTCTTCTTCTGCAGTTCTTTACAGCTAGCCTCCCCAAACCATCAGAAATTTCTGAAGATTATTTTCTATATTGAGGGCCATAGAGTATATACTCTAGCTTTTAAGATGCTGATTTCTTCTGGTTATAAGACAATACAGGCTACTTTGGAAAATACAGGAAAAATATGGAGATGAAAGAAATCTATAATTTTATCATGCAGTTTAACATTTTGGTGAATTTTGACTTTGTCTTTCTCTTTTCCTCCTTTCCATTTCCCTCTTTCTCTGCTACTTTCCTGTCCTTCATTTATTCTCTCTCTCTCTCTCTCTCTCTCTCTCCTCTCTCCTTCTCTCTCTATATATAGATGATATATGATATGATATATCATAGATATATGATATCCATTGGATTACACAATGACAAATCTGGTATTTTCTGCAGTTTTAAAATTTAGATGGTAACACAGTGACTTTAATCAACTGTGTGGTGACTGAGAATTTTAAATGACCCAAACCAGAACAGAATCAGTCAGTTTGATATCTGCGAATAGAGACAGCTTTCATCGTTACAAGATTAATCAGTAAGGTGTTAACATACACCAGTAAAGCAGAGAGATTTCAGATTAAGAACTTCTATCATTTAAAGTCTCACCCCATTATCCTTTCCATGAAAGTGCCCTCAGGCTTTCGAATTAATGGCGTGCGGTTTAAGAAGATTTAAGATGAAGGGGGCACACTCAGCAAACTTGACCATTTCTTAGTTTAATTAATCTCTTTATTCAGGTCACTCAACACCTGAATCAAAAAAGTAAAATCATGCTCTTTTGAGTTGAGGAAACAATTGAATTACAAAGTAATCCGATACAGAACGATCAAAGTCTGTAAAACTTAGAATTCCTAGCAAGTGCACCTGAACGGAAAGTCCTTTTATACCAGGTTTTTCATGCTTCTGTGGCGGACTTTTCTTCCAGGTTCCCTGGACCCTGCCCTTAACCCCTTGGGGTTTGTGAGCACAAAGCTTTCTGCCTTTGATGCAGAGCTTAGGCCAGTGTTCTGAAAACGACCAGGTTTGCAAAGCTATTCCTTTTTTAGCTCTGTGAGAATTTAAGGCTCCTTTGGAAACCAAAATCCTCTGGAGACAACTGAAAAGTGTTCTCTTTTTTCATAGCAATCTTTTCTTCTGTATTGGAAACTTGGTTAGATTTTAAATACGCGTGTGCCTGCATTCACTGACTTACCCTAAGAGTATTTACTGACTACCTACTATGTGCCCATCCTACCAGATGAACAAAACCTATAGCCTCTTTCCTCTTGGAGCTCATTTTCAGGGGGAGAAACAGACATGAAATAATCATGTGACCAAAGTGAAATAACAAATGTGAACGACACCATCAAGAGATGTGGTTGATGCTGGAAATGTGGAAATGCCTGCAACAGCCACCAGGCCGGGGCCGTGGGATGGGAAGGTGAGTCTTCACCCCCCAAGAAGGGGCAGGTGAAGGAATAGCCTTTCAGAAGAGGGGACTGCACTGGCGAAGGCGGTGAGCAGAAGCACTTACCAAAGGTCACACTGGTGACAGCGAGCACGATGGCAGGGCCACGAGATCCTAAAGCTTGGAGCTTCTCTGGGTTGGCAGTGAAGTCCCTAATGTAAATGAACCTCAGAGATGACGCAGATTAAAAATGTTGTTAAAGCTGTCCAGTAGCACACCGAATTATTTATAAGGGATTTAATTCAGAGAATGAAAATAGAAATGCAAAGGCAAAAATGTAAAAGACTGCAATATTCAAGGCCTTAGGGACAAATTGCAATCACAGGGAAATAACTTCTGAAGGCTGGTGCAGAAAGACAAACATGGCAGCTTCAGAAGTTCCACTCCACAGCCACCGTGTCAGACCAGGGTGGCAGTGGGGGCCGGGCTTGGGAGAGGCACTGTTCTAGGAGCCACAGCTACAGAGACAGGACGGGGTCAGTGCTTTCAGGGAACTCGGATCTGGTGGCATACACACGGGGGCCAGTCCCTCCTGCACAGTGTGACATGCTCAGGATAGGTGAGCACACAGGACCCAGGCCACAGAGTGCACAAGACAGATCATCCACCTGGATGGGCCCTGGGCCAGGAAGGTGTCACGGAGGGTTGGGTGCCGACTCTGAGTGCCAAAGAGGGACTGGAAATTCTCTAGGGAAATGAACAGGAGGAACCATGAAGGCAAAAGGAAGAGGGTGGCGAGGCCTTGCGTTACGCTAAGCAGGCTGCTCTGCACTACTGAGCCGCGTGGCCCATCAATGGGTCTGGGGTTGCACTTTCACGGATCCCTAACAAATGGGAAAAGTGAGGATGGCCAAGGGCACACACACATGTTCAAAGGCTCACTGCTGTCCCAAGCACCAGGAATACTGCAGTGCTTCCATTCTAGTGGGGAGACAACGTGTAAACACATAAGTGGAAAGTGCTTTCAGATAGAGAGAAGCACTTTGAAGGAAGAAAGCTGTATGAAAGAAAGTGCCTGGAGGCGGTGTTTTAGGTACTGTGGGAGGCATTGCTGCCAAGGCCACAGGCAGATGGGTACCGGGATGCAGTGAGACAGTGAGTCACACATCTCTCAGGATACATACGTGTTCCCAGTAGAGGGAACAGCAAGCCAAAGATCACAGGCAGGAGCAGGTTTGGATGTTTGAGGAAGAACAAGACCAGTGGAACCAGAGCAGACGGAGTGGCAAGGGGACAGATAGGACATGAGTCTTCTTAAGACGAGCGCTGGGACCAGACTATGCAGGTCACGTCTCTGCCTCACATTTTCCTGTGGGCGTGTCAAGACGGGGAACGCAGATGCCATGCCGCGCACCCAGCTCTGTGTTTCCCGGAGGGTATTATTAGGAACATCCGAGATGAGCAATGTTCTTTTATAAAACACGATACAATAGATTGTGAAATCCAGCATGCTGTATTCCCCTGTGGCAGATTCACCACGCGTCTAAGCGGGTTCTTCTCAAAAGAAAGCCCAGGACAGGATGCAGTTGCTGGTTGTTTCTTTCGAGAAGTAGGCCTAAGGGACAGGCCTGAAGGGCAGGGGAGGGAGCAAGGGACATGCGGGCTATGGGGCGTTGCTGAGCTGCGAGTCGAAAACTGGTACCGAGGACGCTGCAGAAGCCCATCTCGGGGGGAGCCACGGGAATGTGGTCTCTTTTGGTGCTGGACATTCTTCTTCACTTCTGACTTAGAACAACACTGTTTTCTGGGGTTGCTTCGTATTTTTGAGCTCAGAGTCAGTTAAAACTCCCCAGTCTGTCCCACGGGTGGCAGTGTGGCAACTCGGTGGCATGAGGCTGGAGACATCACCTGGGTGGCCTGGGCACTTCAGTCGAGTCATTCTTGACTCTCAGCACCTGTTTCCTCATTTGCACTCCAAGCACTCGGAATGGCTCTAGGTTGTTGTTTTTATGCATTTGGTGTCTCTGTTGGATACTTCCAGTGTGTAGCTCCTCCTCTGCCCTTGGGCAGTGTTATTTTTAAAGACTCGTGAAGGATGACTAACCCAATTAAGCTTTATCTTGCTAGAGTCCTTCTATGGTATTTGGGGTCTTAGTTCTGATACCATGTGAATCGTTGTCCCCCGTAGGCTTATTACACGTGAAAACCTCACCAAAGACTCTGCATGCTCCTATTCAAGATATTGATGAGCACAGGGCATAGAAGTCCTTTCCTAGTTTGGTCCTGGGGGTGGGGCATTCTAGGGGATGGAGAATATGACATTTCTGAGTTCTACGTACTACAATGAACCCCCTAGAATTGAGACAGGCAAGCATCAGTGTCCAGTGGAGAAACCAACGTGTCCAAATACCAGACAAAGCATGAAAACAGCTTTTAAAATTCTCAAAACAAACAAGTAGCATAAGATTCTATGGTTTTTATGAATAGTTATTCATAAAAACACCAATTAGTGGGTTTTTATGAATAACTATTTGTGTGAGAACCAGTGGCAGACATTGAAATATTATCTAATAGTTTGAAATCTAAGAAATAGATTTCTTTTTCTTAGATTCGAACATTTTCATACTATGTTTTCTACTAGAAAATGAGGCATTTTTTCTTTAAAAAAACCAAACAAACCAGTGATTAGTTGAGTTTCATTATCCTCCAGAGCCTAGTAACTCCCAAGCAGCTCACTACTCCTTTAAACTTGGTTAACCCCCCTGTGAAGCGCTGATATGCCACTCCTAACCTCCAGGTCAGTGGAAGGAAGGCTTTCATTAATACCTTTTCTCAGCTCCTGCTGAAATTAACATGTGCAAGTCAGAAAAGCTGATCGGCACCATCTTGGCTTCATAAAGAAGGGGGACAAAGTAGACATGAAATAAAAGCGTTATCTCAATACACGGTAAGACGCTCAGCAAGACATACAGTGAGTTCCTCATAGGGGGACATCCAGCCCGGATTCCAGCGCCAAACAAATGCCCCGGCAGAAAGAGGTGAAGCTGTGCCTTCTCCCATCACGGGGCTCTGCTGAAAAGAGCACAGCACGATGACACGTGTTTGGGCGAAGGGCCGGTGAAAAGAAATGAACTCCTCCTCTCCAGGGAATGTCTTTGAACACCCCAACACCCTTCAGAGGCATCTCGGTGACTCTGGCTTTGCTGCAGAGTCTTCCCTCTGCCTCACAGATGAGCACTAGGAGAAAGGTCGGTTCCTCTCGCTTATTTTATGTCACCTTCTTAGGGACACCGCCAAAGCAGATTTCTCCCCACCCCACCCCACACCCGGGAAAGTGAGTGTGTGACGACACCAACCACATAAAGTGGAAAATTCTAAAACTCTCCCAATCTCACCTCCATTCTGCGTTTTAGGATTATAGCAACATCTGCCGAAGAAAACCCGGAATAGAGAGAAGAGAGAAGCATGGGCTGGGATTACTCAGTGCAGGCAGAATGTGTAGGTTTTATTTTGAGGAAAGCCCCGACAGTGTTCAGTTAAGAAGTCACCATATGTAATTTCCCTTCATCTGCCTTCTGAGAGCTGATGAGTCTGTAACGATTTCAAATTCCTCTTTGAATTCTGCCTTCCTCGTCTGGCGCTCTGTGAAGGAGTCTTAAATTAGGGTTCTCCCTGAGACGGTCATCGCTCGTGGGATTTTCAGGAAAATCCACATGAAAAACTCATTTGGCCTAAGGCACGCAGGTTGTTACGGCTGTGGCTGGAGACAATTCATACGTGAGGGAAACACGACCCTCCTCTCAAGGATACAAACAGGGTCAGTAAGGGAGACAAAGAAGCAACTCAGCTAAAGATAAAGCAGAATGAGGTAAACAGTGTAGCAGACGCATCCCAAAACTGGGGGCGTATTGTGAGGAAGGAGCCGAGAAGCTTGGGAAGGAAGGACAGGTGAGTGGGCCTGAAAAGACATGGGTGGGAAAGGCCGGCTTGAGTAGAGAACCTTGTGCAGAGGCAGAGAGGCTGGGAGGTGTCCTCCAGCTCAGCTTGTGAAGACTGTGGGGTGTGGGGAGCGCGGCATGGGGGGAAGAGGTGGGAACTAGACCTGCAGAGACTGGCTGGGTCACACATCTGATGAGCTGCTATGAGATGATGACGACGTCACCGGTATCACCGATGTCACAGCAGGGACGGGGCATGAAGATTGTCCACCCCAGGAACGGCGTGAGCAAAGCTATGTTGTTGGGGGTGGGGAGTTCATGAAGGGAAAACCTGGCTCTGAGAACAATTAGGAAGTGAATGAAGTGGGTTCAGGTGACAGCTGGGGACCATGGCAACGTGAACAATACAATATGTATCTGTTGAAGTTATGTCACTTTACAGGCCTGACAACCAACCCTACTCTAGAAAGGGGCTTGTGAACCTTGGGAGGTTATAATTTTTTATCCTCGAGGACAGAAATTTCTAAAGATTGAAAAATTTTCAGATGTCTTCCTTCCTCTCCTTTTAGATCATTTAAAAAGATCTCGTTTTCTGATAGGCTATTTATATCAGAAACACAGCGGTGTGTCTTTAAGTATTCTGTACGTGAATATGGTACCTCATGACAAAAATGCAGGCCTTCTGCATTTAGAGGGGTTTCTCTCTGAGCAGGAAGCACGAAGTACTGTTATGATCGTATCTTGTCTTTGCAAAAAAGGCTCACTTACGTTCTCTCCGAGGCCTCGGCATGGTGCTCGAGGTGTACTTGGCACAGCTCCAATCAGGGAAAGTCATGTGCTACGGGAGTCCAAGAGCAGCAATTCAAGTGGCATTGATTGATTTGGTGCCGGTTACTGTGAAGAGACTATTTCACCCCATTCAGTTGTTCCGTTCATGCTAATTTAAGTGCTGATACTTACATTGTTCACAATTTAAACCTAAGTAAACCACCCCAAGCTTTCATTATGGAACCCAACCTCAGGATTATGAAAGATGACTAATGCTGTATGTTTCTTATTTAAATATTTGTTATGTGGATAGTCATTGAACTAAATCTATTTCTGCTATTACAATGCGGCAGGATCATCATTCCTCAGAAGTTTCAATTAAAAAACTGTAAGTGGACTGCTAAGCATTGGCTCAGGGCACAATAACCCTCATATCAAATTAATTTAATCATCAACATAAGCTAATGGAAAATTAAATATGATGTTCAATATGCTGTAATTCCTGCGTTAATACATCTTATGACTATAAATTTAAAGTGGTTAATTTTATATAATAAAATGATATGCTAGACAAAAACTCTTGTTTTCTTTCGTAACTTTTATTCTGGAGTAGGAATGATCTCATTTCTCCTCTAATTGGTAAATGTATGCATGTATGTTTCCTTGTTTGTTTGTTTTAACTCTGAAAGTAATTCTCTCTTGAATGAATAATTTGTTTTCACATCAGGGAAGAGTTAAGGTGCAGTTTGAAAAAGCATAGTCAACATTATACCACGTTAGTATTAAAAAGCAATGCCCATCTATCGGTTTCATAAGGGAATTCACTGACAGTAAAATTGGGCAAAAATCTTTTTGATTTGGTGGGGATACACAGAAAAGGTTGATTTCAACCAAAGGCATGACCTCCTAAAATGGGTATCAGAATCTGTAAGAGTTCATGAAATTTTTATGCTTTCTCATTCAAAGCAAGTATACAAAACGGTTGAGAATCCTGACGGACTCTCAGAGAACACTTCTGGAGCATAAATCAAAAAGAAAAAAAAGATCTGAGATGCAAAGTACCCAAATCTCTTCAATCAACAGTGTTGTAAGCAGGGGACAGGCGCCCTACATTGACGTGCTGATTTTGACCCTGGATGTGCCATCTGGAAAGCAGCAGAGAGAGATTAACTCAAGGCGTTGTCTCTGTCTCTGTTTTTGCGTAGAAACAACTACAGTGCACACTCACCCCCGGCCCACTTTCTTCTTATCCCACATTCTTTTTCGTCGGATCCCCCTGCTTTAGATATGACATCACAATAAAATCTATGGAGATTATTTTCTTGCCTTTCTATGGAAAAATATCCAAAATCATGCAATACAGTCCATCTTTTCAAGTCGGTTCGCCCTACCTGATACACACGAAGGATCCATTCAGATGGCTCAGGAGCTAAACGTGCGTTTTCAAATCTAAGGCAATCTGTGGATAAATCCAGGTTGGCCTCAGCTTGAACACACTTCATAACCCAAAGCTACAGTTCACACACAGATAGAAATCTGATTATGAAAGAGTGCTCAGGGACAGGTATTACTTGGATGTGTTCAAAAGATTATTTTGACCAAAGAGGTGTGTGTGTGTGTATGTATCTCCTGGTAAGATGGCATGTTGCCATCAAAACAAAATAATTTGGCTGCATTTTCAATGTATCTTTGGGCCTAGTCCAGGTAGTTAATTTGATTAGAACACCATTGATACCCCAAGGCTGTGGGTTCGATCCCTGGTCAGGGCACCTACAAGGAGCAACCAGTGAACACATACATACATGAAACAACAAATCAATGTTTCTCTCTCCCTGCCTCTCTCTAAAATCAATAAAATTTTTTAAAACCTTTCTTTAGAGTTCCCCAAATGAATTGGGTGAAAGAGAATCATTGTAGCTAGTCACCTCAGGACTGAAAGTTCTACTTAAATTCACAGATGAAAGACAAACCTGAGTCCCAATCGCTATGGCTTTGGAATTGTCGACTAACTTCTGCAAGCTTCATACGCTGGTAAATGAAGACTATTAATACTTTGAAATAGGTCTTCAAAATAACTAAGTTGTGCAATCATACTTAGATTGTCCAAACCAGGTGGGAAATCAGGATTAAACTAGCCTTTAAATACAGGTATATAAAATAAGATAATAGATTTTTAAAAAGTAAATTGTAGATTTTATATCAGGAAGAAGATATCGATAATAAAAGATACTTCCCATGTTAATTCATTCCGTTCTTTCCATTCTAATTCAAAAGGAGAGTATAACGTTGACCCTAATAACCTTACTGATATATGATTAGAATATAAAATGTGTCGACAATGGGAATATGTCAAGATTCGATTCTCATTCACATTCTAGTCCTCTCATTCGGCGTGTCAGCCAAATCCTTAAACTTTGTCCTACTTTACTTTCCTTTTCTGCCAAAAAACGTTGTATCATGATTTCTACTCACCGATCACAGGGTTATTTTCTGCCTGATTGTGATGCGTGGCACCAAGTAGGTCCTCGGCAAATGTCTGAGAAACGCCGGTGAGCGCGCGTGTAAGGGTAAAAAGGTAAGGCAGTATGCAAATAGCGTCTGTCTACATATTTGCCTGAATGCTTCCGGAGTGTTGAGTCGGATAAGCGTGGGCTCCAGATCCCCGAGGCCCCTTTGAGGATTTGCTCTTAGTTTCATATCTGAAGCAGCAGCCGGAGAGCCGGGAAGGAGCCCCTGCACTCCTGCACGCCGGCCCGCATGGCTGCGGGGTGCACCTGGCTCTCCGCCGTTTCCACTCGGGATCGCGTGTTCAGGCGTCGAGTTCTGCGATCAGTAGCGGAGGTTAATTAATTGATGCTCTTAAGGCAGTTAATTCATCCCTTGCCTGTTACCGTCTCAGTGTGTACACGTATACACACCTGTTTATTTCGTGTGCTCTAACATGCGAAAGCCAGGATCAGGAACTATAAAAGGTCTAGATTTTTATCCTCTTTGAAAACCAACAAGAAAGGCTGCTCAAGTTTCATGGATGTTGGCACACCTCGGGCAACTCCTGTGTTAGAAAGCAAAATGGTGTAACTCGGGGTGCAGCAGGCTCCCAGAGCTATGTGTTCACATCGGTCCCCTTGTCCCAGGTCCCAGGGGAGTGAGGCTGAGGCAGGTAGATCCAGGGGGCCGCAGGGCTCACAGAGAGTTTGTGCCACACCCCAGGAACCTCGAACTTTCAGAAGAGGGTTGCAAGCAAATCTGTTTGATGTTTGCCCCAGAGGGAGACCCTGTGCAGAAAAAAGCCTGTTGGTGCCTCTGCTCCCAGGATGTGTGGAAATGCAAGGCCCACTGAAACTCGGGGACAGCAGGTGGCAGGTGGCACCCACTTCATCCCTCAATACTCGGATGTGCGTCTCCTGAGACTGGGGACGTTCCCCTGCACGGTCACATCGCCACTATAGCTCCGAAGAAAATGAGTGTTCGTCCTTCCCTCTTTCTTCAATTTTTGCTCGCTTTCCTCTTGTACTAAATATTAGTATTTTGGGTACATGTGAGTGTATATGATGGTGACTAATTTACTAACTCATAATGTTCTATTTGGAGTTCTCTAGAAGGAAGCAATTGCTGTAAATATATGGAAGATCTCAGTTGTGGTATGGGAAAATCAGAAAGGATTGAACAGGCAAAACTTGTTTTCGCTAGAGAAGAAAAAAGTGTGATATTGAAATCGGGTTGCACACACAATCATAGTGGCACAAAAACACTAGTAGCTGGTACTTATAAAGCTCTTATCATGTACTAGGCACTATGCCATTTTACAGCAGTACCGTGGAGCTTGCCTCAATAAAGAAATGAACTTCCTCAAGGTCAGTGAGTCCCGGCAGAAGCAGGCCCTGAGCCCAGGTGGGTCCGATTCTACAGGCTGGGCTCGCCAACACTGTTCGATGTCACAGGGCCACCCTCTGCTGCTGTGAGGTCACCGCTGTGAACTTGCTAGCACCAGTCATTTCCACAATGCTCTGCCCTCTTCAGAGGTGGGCCAATCTACCTCTTGGCTCTGTGGCTTCCCACACCAGTTAGAACCATCACCAAATTCAAGACCTGAACCAGAGAGAAGCAATGTGCCATATGAAGGCATTGTTGCCAAGTCATCAGCCAGCTAAGTCTTGGAGTCAGACAAACAAAATCCAGTCTGGCTTTCACTTCAATTGTGTTAGAACCAGGCAGGTCAGCGAACCTGTGTCTGATTCCTCTTCTGTGAAATGAGGGTGACAGTGATACTCTGGCGTAGGACAAAGTCAGTATCAAAATAAGTCATCGATGACTCTTCACTCAGCTCCACCCTCCACCCCAACTTCCCTACTGGGAGCGAGAACCCAGGGCAAGCTCAGCCCGGGCAGGGAGGTTGTCCCGGCTCTGGATGAATGTGTGAACACCCAAGGCTCCCGAAGAGTAGGTGATCCCTTGGGCTAGTCCTCGGCTCCCTCCAGGCAACCCTGACAACCAGCGGTGCCTGGGTCATGAAGCAGCACTACTTACCCGTGGCCGGCCCTGACCCGACGTATCAGTACTCGGGAGGACTCCTGAAGGCCCTGCCTCAAACATTTCTCCCGCGTGCCTTCCTTCTTTTTCTGGGTCCAACACCCTTTCCTAACTGCCGCCTCCGGGTCTGCGGTGGGGTGGCAGCCACCGCTGACTCTGCCCCTAACACATATTAACTTCATTTGCCTGCTGCTAGCCTCCCACGACCACCACCCTAAGATCTGGGAGGAGCAAGGGGGAGGCAGGTCCCCTCCACACCCCGCCCTGTGACAGTGTAACTGAGATTGGCTTACAGGGAATGTGACTCCAGTCGGAATGCCCGGTCAGGCTCCCACCACGCGCTGGGCTTTCCTCGCCTCACTGGATGGTGACTTCCCCAGTGCGCACACTTACACAGCACTAACATGAAAATAAGGCAAAGCTTCCCTGTGCTCTGCCTAACGCTAGACCTTTCCCCTCGCCTGCTCTCAATACCATACAAGGGGAGCTTCTCCTGAACACTCTCCTTTGGGTCTGAGCTCAGCCTCCAGTGGCCACAAAGGATCCTAGAAAAGCCTCCGCAGAGAATAATTTCTGATAAGTTTTATGGTTGTCTGTGATTGCGGGGGAAACACACAATGAGTCCCTCCAAACTTGGGGTGGCTCATGCCTCTATCCTGCTGGTTTTTCAACCTCACAGAAAATCAGAAGAGGAACTCTTTCTCAAAAGACCACATTCTAGAACATGACGAGCCTGACATGTTGGATTGTGCCACTGTTTTCTTCCACGAGATTCTGGAATACAGTACAGAAGCCAAGGACATCACACCCACTGACATGAGGTCCCCATGGCCACTTCAGGTACCTCATGCGTGGGCTGCATCCCAACCCCTTGGATCCCAGAGTGTACATAAATTTGGAAGTGAAAATGGCATCAGCATATCCAACAGTTTTACATTCTTTTTCACCATATATTCTTTTGTTCAAAGAAAATAAGTCATGTGGACGGTTAGTAGACAGAGGATTATAGAAGAGGCACGCAACCGAAGCAGGGGTCGTGGGCATGTTGGTGATGGTCAGCACCCTCTCCCTCCTGTCCCAGCCCTTCGCCCCCATGTCAAGCCAGCCCTAAAGAACTCCTGGAGCTCCACAGGGCACAGTTTGGAAAGGCTCGATTTAACTAGTTCTCTCTGTCCACTTTTTTTTAAAAATTTTTTTTATTCAGTTACAATTGTCTGCATTTTCTCCCCATCCCTCCACACCACCCCACTTTTGACTTACCAGATACTGGCTGAGCACCTGCCACGTTGCTGACATGCCACCGCCGGGTGCTTAAGCAGGAGACAAGCGCCTGTGGCTGCAGCCTGTGAGGGCTGTGCAGTCTAGAGGGGCTTCATTACTCAGTGGAATGCGTTCAGTGCTGTGTTCTCGAAGTTTGCCTGGGGCACGTGGGACCGCGGAGAGGTGCAGTAGGAAATGGAAGAAGTGCTTCCTGGAGGTGCTGATCTGAGGTTGATTAACTTTAATGAAACCACCTTGGAGACGTAAACAGGACACAGAATCGCATAGGCTGGTATAGAGTTTAAGAACCTGGGCTTTGGAGACTGGGCTTTCCTCCCAGCTTGCCATTTGCCAAGTGCATCAGCATGGGCTGGAGAGACATCTCGTCAAGGTTCCCCTGTGAAGATCGCATTTGACTTGGGGTGCTCCCAATATCAAAGGAGATATTGCAACTGTTTGAAGGCTCTTGTGTTATTTATTCCCCTCCTGACTCAAGCCCACGGTGTTGGGCGAAAGAAAGCCTAGTTTCTAGGCATAGTGCCACAGAAGGGGAGACTGTGCTTTCCAGAAAGTATCTTTATGGTGCTGCTGTTTCAAAATTTGCCACTTCACGCCCTTCAGGTCACTTCAGCTTCCAAAAGTGAAGGCTTCTGAAATTGCTACTGAACATTTTCAGCATTGGGGAATATTTTTTAACCTTCCCTCTAAACTTGGTTGTTGGGGAATTAAGCCTGATGGCATGCGTCATGTCTGCAAGCTTTTCTCCTGTCATTTGCGAGGCACCTAAGTCCAAGAACAAAGGTGATCGTGATGAACGGAAGTGGGGATCCATACACACACTCAGTCACACCCCATTATTGTTTCCTGTGATTCAACTGTGAGCCCATGTTCATCTTCCACAGCAGGACGATTTTAATTTCTTATACGTTGGAGTCATGTCTGACATTGATGAAACTGCTTAACTGCTATCAGATTTCTTGTTTAAAGAAACTATTCAGAAATAGGTAACAGGTGGACAAAAAGGCCCACGTTTCAGACTGAAGCAGTTGCCATTTTCCTCTAAATTTATTGCCGTGACGCAAAAGAAAATTCTACAAAGGAGACTCCCCCTGACCTCTGGGTATGGGGATGATTGAGATTTTCACGTTACTCCTTTTCACATTTCTTAGGATTGACTGATGAGGATTTCATTTGCTGTTACTTTTTTCTCCCATTCCCATCAGTTTGAAATAGATGTGGAAAGATACCCCTAGGTATATCATAATTGTTTTCCATCACCCTTTTTTTGCCTTCAGCTTTCTGTGCACGCCCTTATTAAATAAATGTTTGTCAAAATAACCTTACCATTCTGATTTTCCACTGTGACTTTCACAGATAGATTCTTCGTCATCTATTATCATCTACAAAACATGCCTCCAGCCTTTCGTTTGGATCTGATGATGCTTCTTACTCAGGGGAGAAATAAATGAACCCACCGCTAAGGGAAGCTTTAAAGGGATTTGGTTTGCCACGCAGCGTGATTTCCTCTCTGTGCTTTTCAAGGAGGAAGAACAACCTTGTTCTGGAGGGAATTACCAGCTAGATTTTAATTTTCACCCATTCCCAGGATGCCTTGGAATTCACACATCCTCACCCAAGTTTTCTCAGCTATGTTTTAAAAGCTTGGCTCAACAAAACAAAACAAAAACACACACTGTTTGCATTTTCTTTTCTACTTCTGTTGTCCGACCTAAATGACACAGAACGAAATCTTAAGGGGCTGTACTCTCAAGTTGCTTTCACAGGGGACCCCATTTGGCATCCAGTCCAGCGCGATTTCAGATCTCCTTTCATATCTGTCTTCAGTGTTGGATCCTGCAGAAGCAGTACTACTGGGTTCCTTCCAGCCTGTCCCAGGAAAGGTGGTTCCAAAGTATGAGGTGAACCAAGTACCTGTTTACTGCAGATGCCTGTTTTGTGAATAGTTGATGAGCATGTCAAAGTCGAGAGACAGAAAAACACTCTGGCAGAGAAAAAAAAAACATGTTCATTCGAGAGAATTCCTCTCACTTCTCTATAATTCCCACTGGGGATGGTTCTGCGAACCAGGTTAATTTCTTTCTCACAGCAAAACTGTGAGCAGGACTGAATTCCAGATCTCCAGATTGCGTAAGAACTCTGTACTCCAAGTGAAGAGGCAGTTTGTAGCTCTTCCTCACGTGCTTGCACCACTGAGTCCTCGTTGGTGGTGCCGCCCTTGTTGGAAACACAGGCAGGAGCCTACCAGACATCCCTTCTTAACAGCCTCCTAGACATCTGCTTGTTGGGCAAATCATTCCGCAATGAGGCTCATTATGAACCTTGGAGGTGAGACGTTTTTCCGTGAATTGGTGAGCATTTCTGATGGTCTCATGCCTTTGAGATTTGTTTTAATGTTTTCTCTCTTTTCCCATAATAGACACCGATGTTGGGTTAGTAGCCTTTGGGACTTTCTGCTAATCTGCAGTGAAAGGACACCAGGGAAGGAGTGTACATTAACATAATGATATTCGTTCCTTCATGCAGCAAGTTATGTTCAGTGTGGACTGTATGTGTACTAGTCACTGTATGAACACTGGGAGAGTAGGGCCGGACCCCACAGTTTCTTCCTCGGGATCTCTCAGTAAGAGAGAGACCAACAGAGCAGGGCAGCTGACTCAGCCTGGGGGCGGAGACCTGGGGGGAGAGATGGCTCTCATCACTGAGAGACAGACCAGTGGTGTGGGGCTCATGGGGGTAACAAGCTTTGAGATAATGCAAACTCTATAGAAGGGAGGGGATGCAGTGAAAGGAATTGGAAATAAATGGGAGTTAGGGTTGTCAGAAATGAGAGTGCAGAGGGAGACAGGAGCCAGTTTGTGAAAGGGTAAGAATGGGATTTGAAGACTTTGTGTATTATCTTGAGAGCTCTGGGGAGGCTCTAGGCTTGGTTCTCCTCCTGTCTGCCTCCCTCCCTCCCTTCAGTTCCATCCATCCATCCACCTGTTCACCTATCTATCATCTGTCTGTCTGTCTGTCTATCTTCATTAGATATAATAAAAAACACACATTCACACATCTTTAAAAAGTACCATTTGATACATTTTTTACAGATATACATACCCATGAAAATGTCAACACAATCGAGATAATAAATATGCCCATCACCCAAAAGTCTCCTTCTGCCCCTTCATAACCTGTTTCTTCACTGAAGATTTGTTTGCACTGTCTAGAAATTTAGATTTTTAAAAAAATGATATGTACATTTTTTGGACCTAGCTTTTCACTCAGTGTACTTATTTTGTATTTGTCCATATTGTATTGTATAATATTCCACTGTATGAGTACACCACAATTTGTTTATCCCCTTATATCTTGCTGGACATGTGGGCCTTGCTATTATAAATAAAGCTTCTATGAACATTTCTGCACAAATATTTGTGTGCAGATATGATTTCATTTCATTGGGGTAATTACCTAGCAGTGAAATGGGTCAACACTATGATAGATGTTTAGTTTTTTTTTTAATGTCAATCTGTTGTCCAAAGTGTTTTATTTTACATTTTCTACTGCATGTGTGAGAGTTCCAGTTACTGCATATCCTTGCCAACACTTGACATAGTCCGTTTTTAATTTTAACTATTTAACAAATGTGTAGTAGTATATATATCTTTATGGTTTTAATTTGTGTTCCTCTAATAACTAATGATGTGAAACATATATTCTTATTTGCTACTGACATATCATCTGTGGCAAAGTTTTTGTTTATGTCTTTTTTCAATGGCTTTTCTTTTTCTTAATATTGATTTTAGAGAGTTCTTTGTATATTCTGGATATAACTCCTTGTATCCAGAGATGTGATTTGGAAAATTTTTCCTTCAGTTTGTAGTTTATCTTTTCATTTTCTTAATGGCATCTTGTAAGAGCAGTATTTCTTAATTTTGAGTTCATTTTATCAATATTTTATTTTATCTATTATGCTTTTGGTACTATATCTTAGAAGTTTTGCATAAATCCAGGTTACAAAAGTTTTCTGCTATTGTTCTTTAGGAAGTTTAAAACATTTGTTTTGGTGTAATATTTAGACTAGGATTGATTTTGAGTCAAGTTTTATATGAGATGCCCTTTATAGGTTGAGAAAGTTTTCTTTTTCTTTTTTTAGTTGTCTGAGAGTTTTTGTGAGGAATACACATTAGATTTTGTCAAATGTTTTCTTCTGCATCTCTTCAGGTAGCCATTAATTCTCCTCTGTTGATATGGTCAAATACATTGATTTTCAACATTAAACCAGCCTGTACTTCTAAAATGAACCCAATTCAATCATGTTGTTTTAGACATTTTATATATTGTCGAATTTGATTGGCTAAACTATTAAATTTCTACATCTATATTCATGAGAGATTTTGGTTAATACTTCCCTTGTAACATCTTTGTCTCCTTTTGATATCAGGGCCATGTTGTTCTCTTAAAATAAATTTGAAAATATCCCCTCTTCTTCAATTTTTCATTTGTATAGATTTGATATTATTTCTTTCTTAAAGTTGGTTAGACATCACAACTGAATCCATCTGTACCAGGAGGTTTGTGTGGGGAGGGTGCAAATGGGAAGTTCAATTCCCTTGATATTTTTAGAGCCGTTTACTTTTTAAATCAGATTTATTGGGGATTTATCAGATTTATTTTAAATCAGTTGATAAGATTACATAGGTTTCAAGTGTATAACTCTGTGTTACATCATCATCTGTGTATTGTACTGTATGCTTCATTCTTCCTGAATAAGCCCTGGCAGTTTGTGCCTTTCAAGGACTTGGTCCATTTCATCCAGGTTACCAATTTTTTGGTGCATGTTTATTTATGCTATTTCTTCATTATCTTTTTGATATCTGTGGAACCTGTAATGACGTTCCCTCTCTAATTTGTTATATTTACTGTCTTTTTTTTTCTTCTGGTTAAAAGTTTACAAATATTGCTGGTCTTTTCAGATAACTGGCTGTTAGTTTTATTGATTTGTTTTATTGCTTATTTGTTGTTTATTTATTGATTTCTGTTTTTATATTTATTATTTCCTTTCTGCTGTTTACTATCTAGTTAATTGGTCTTTTTTCTCTAATTTCTTCTTTTTCAATATTTTATTTATTCATTTTTAGAGAGAAGGGAAAGGAGGGAGATAGAAAGGAGAGAAACATCAGTGTGTGGTTGCTTCTTGTGCACGCCCTACTGGGGACCTGCCCACAACTCAGGCGTGTGCCCTGACTGGGAATTGAAATGGTGACCCTTTGGTTCGCAGGCCGGCACTCAATCCATGATCCACACCAGCCAGGGCTTTTACTCTAAATTCTTAAGGTCGATGCTGAGGTTACTGATTCAGGATCTTCTTTTGCTAACGTAGGTATTTAATGCTATAAATTCCTCTCTATTGTTTTAGCGTCATCTCACAAATTTTATGTTGCATTTCAATTTTAAATCAATTGAAAAACTTCAAGTTTTAAAAAAAATTTCTCCTTTGATCCCTGAGTTATTTTGAATGCATTGAATGTGTTGTTCAAATATTTGAGGATTTTTTTTCAGGTATTTTTCTACTATTGGTTTATAATTTAATTAGATTTGTTTTCAAAATGTAATTTTTTTGTCTTGAATAACTTTAAATTTATTAAGATTCGTTTCATGCCCGGGAATGGTCCATCTTATGTAAATGTCCTGTGTGTAAATGAGAAAAATGTGCATTTCCTTTGTACGTAGTGAAGAACTCTGTAACATCAAGTTGGTCAGGTTGGCTGAGAGTATTGTTCATCTCATTTTACCCTCACTGACTTTTTAATCTACTTGTGCTACCCACTGAGAGAAGGATGTCGAAGTGTCTGTCTATAATTGTGTACTCATTTGTTTCCCACGGCAGTGCTGTCGGGTTGGGCGCCATGCATTTTGAAGCACTTTTGTTCATGGTCTTTCTGTTGGTTTCTTAGTCCTCTTGATGAATTGATTCCTTTCTCTTTGGCCATCTCATGTAGGTAAAGATGGAAGGAGTGAAACATGGTTTTTCCAACATTTTATCTTCTACATGTTCAAATATACAATGAATTTAAGAGAATTTTACAGTGACCACATGTGTATCTACCATTAATTGTGTTCTTACTATTTTAGCCTTGTTTTATTATATTTGCTTTATCACACTCATCCATCAATCCTCATCCATCCCATTTCTTGGTATAAATTGAAGGTATCAGTTCAATTCTTATTAATCACTTCAATATAAATATCTTTTAACTAGAATCTGTAATTTTAGGAGTCTTATTAAGATAAACATCTACATGTATGAAAAACACATAAATAAATACTTACTGATTTTTGACAAGTGCGTACAGCTATGTACCCCAAACTCCTATCAAATATGGAACGATGCTGTCACCTCAGAAAGTTCTCTCATGTTCCTTTCCAGTTAGTCCCCTTTCCTGCTCTCCCAGGGGAAACTTCTCATTTTTTTCCACTACAAGTTAGTTTTAGCTGTACTAGACCTTACTATAGCTGTACTAGACCTTATTATATTATGGGAATGTAACTATTCATTTGTATAAGTGTTCTTCCCCTCAGCATGCTTTGAGATTTATTCATGTTACAAAATCAGCATTTTATTCTTTATCGTTGCCAAGTAGTATTTCATGATGTGACTAGCCCAGCTCATTTATCCATTCTCCTTCAGAGGGACTTCTGGCTGTTTCTGGTCCCAGGCTATTATGAGGAAGCTGCCAAGACCATCCCTGTGGAATTCTGGGTCTTGGAATTTCTCTTTAGGAAGTACCGAGGGGTGGGATGGCTGGACCATAGTATACACGCACATTTACTTTTATAAAACAACTACAGACCTCCTCTTTCCAAAGTACTCACACCCTGTTACATTCCCACCAGCAAGGTGTTAGCACTCCAGGTGCTCTCTGCCTTCAGGTGGTCTCAGCAGATTTTTTCATTACAGTGGCTGTGTAGTCATTCCTTATTGTGGTATTCATTTGCAATTTTGCGATGCTTTATAACGTTGAGTACCTTTTCAGGTGCTTAGTGGCTATTTGTATAATCTTTTGAAAAATATCTGTTCCACATTTTGCCCACTTTTTATGGAGTGGTTTATATTGGACATTGAATTGTGGGAGTTCAAACTAAATGACCAATATTAAAAGGGAGACATGTGTTATGCATTATATTTCTCCAAACCAGAACAGGGTCTTGTACATAATAAATGCTCAAAATATATGCTCCTTTAAAAAATGGACATAACCTGGGACTTTGAACTTTGAGAAATGCTTCCTCTAAATAGTGTGTCTACCACTTACCATACCCCACTCTCCCCAAAAAGTACAGAACTGAATTGGCTTACTCTCTCATGGTTTGAGAGAATTCTGCTTTCGCTTTTGTTTGTCACTTCTGTTGCAGAGAGCAAAGGGGGAAAGAAGCCGGATTCTAGGTCTTGGAGTGGAGCGTGCCAGGGTGGTAACCTCAGTGTCACTGTCCAAACCCTGCAAGGGGAAGATTTTTGCAGTCAGCTCCTGCAGCCTGTAGAGGGACAGGTGAGGTGCTAGACCCGACAGAGAAGCCTGGGAGTCCTCCTGAAAAAGGTGGAGCAGGACAATGAAATCTGCCGATCTCCACGGGCTGCTTCACTGCCGCAGCATCACAAGCAGGGCGCACTTTAGGGGCAGGGTTTGGCCCCCACGGACCTGCGAGGCATTGGTGCTCATCCATCAGTGGCAGGTTTCAAACGAGCTTTGCTAGTTTGCCGGCTTTCTGCCTTTTAGAAGCCTGAAGGACCAAGGATGACGTGGTGTTCGGTGATACTGGTGATACCAAGACTCAGACAAGCGGGCCTGGGGACAAGACATCTGCACCTGTCTCCTTAATTTGCACCAAGTTAGAGAGAGATAAACTGGTTCATCCTGAAGCCTGCCTTCCTTCTCTGGGATTCAAATCAGTTGCCATGGACACACTCTCTTCCTCATCACTGTGTTAATTCCTCTGCCTCCTCCGTCTTCCTCCCTTTTGAGAAAATCAGCACTCTGAGAGCCAGCGCCCCTGGCCGCTGACTTGCTCTGTCAGCCTTCTGCGCTCCCTCAGGATCGTAAAACCGGAGGGAGCGAGAAAGTGCACCTTATCAGAAAAATGCAGGAGCTCCTGCTGTGTAAAACCCCGTTCAGGGTTGCGATTAAGCCTGGCTCGAGGAGAGAAGGATGTTTCATGGGGACCAGGGCCATCCTCCCTAGGCAGGACTGTGGTTTTCTTATGCTCCTTTAAAAGCAGAGACAAGAGAACTTGGGATGAGCACGTTGAGCGACCAAGAGGCAGGGTTTGTCTCAGGGCTCCCCCTCTGAGGGTTTCCGGAGCTGGGGTTTGCGTTGTGAATTGTCGAGCCTACTTCTGGTGGAAGGCCACGTGGGTATCTTTCCTTCAGTACGAAGGACTGAACTCTGTCTCTGCGGTCTTGCTGGAGGGTTGGCTCTGGGTGGGGGTCAGCAGCCAGGACACACAGGTCAGAGGTCAGCACGATTCTGTCCATCCTGCAGCCCTGACATCCGTGTAGGGAGTAGGAGAGGGAGGCAGGTGGTGGGTGTCTGCTCACTTGTTCTTCCCCATCCTGGGGCCAGTACTGGGTGTACCCAAAATTTCCTTTCTGATGCATCTCCATTCACAAGGCAACCATTTAATCCAAAGCAAAGCTCTTTTAATAATCCAACTGAAAATTACTGTGGCCAATAAAAGAAGAGGTTAATTCAACCAATTTCTTCCAAATATGTAAAACTGCAAGTGCTGGTGAAATTGCTTTTTCTTTCTTCATATCTTTTAAAAATAATATGAGAATTTTTTCCAACATCTAATTATGTTTCGTAGGATTGGGAACAAGAAATCTGCTGTTTTGTTTAGTGACCCAGAATTGGCTATTATTAAATAAGGGTGACTAAAAGAAGGAGATATAGCACATGAGGTAGAGAAGAGTAAATTACGTGTTAATTGGGCCCTGTGCTTTTAGTAGTTTTGCCTAAAGGATTTTTGAGTTTAAGACAAAACAATAATTTAGTCATTAATCTGGTCTCCCTTTCCACTGTTTCCCTGCCTGGAAGTGTAGGATCTACTAAAAGTGATTAAGTTGCTAGATTAAACATTTAAATATTTAATAAAGAAAAGTCCATCTGTAAACATAACATCAAAAAATTGTATTTCCAAAAATAGTAATTAAGGAAATAATCTCCTCATAATTACGATGATCCAAATGTTGCTTGGCCTCCTGACTACTTTCTGGTCAATGGTAGAAAATCAAGGTGTGTCCCTTTGGTTACGGAATCAGAAGTGTGCTTTGCTTTAAGGCCAAGATCAATCTCCATGGAAGCTTCTGTTAATGACCTTCTTCCCAGGAAGAGTGATGCGTCATTTGCTCAGAGGCACCTGGCTGACAAAATAAGGAAATGTTTGAAACGGGAAAAAGAGAGACTGAAGTGTAGAGATGGTAGCTGAAGCCCCGCTGAGCCTCAGGTCCCCCCCAGGTGCATGATCTCAAATGGAAGGAAATCCAGGAAGGGTCAGGGATGACAAGGGAAAGGGTTGCGACCCCTTCCATGTCTCTGCCTCTATAGCTGGGGGTTCCAATCAATCTTATGGTTTTTTGTTTCACTTTGGTGTTCAGAAAACACTCATTTCTGAATGTGCAGAGGCAGTTGTGACTCTCATTTCTCCTTATCTTGAGAAATAAGAAGAAGACTGATTCACAAGTGATGCACCTGACAAAGAGTTCCTGATGCACTCCTTACCACTCGCCCTTGTGCCCACTTTGAAAGAGTGGAACTTTCTTCTAACCTTTAAAGTTTATTCTACAAATTGTGAATGATTCATGAATGTGTAAATAAAAGTAACCGCCCATAATATTACCAGTAAGGAATAAGAGCTGTTACTATTTTGGCATATATATACTTCTAGTCCTTTAGGGATTATGCACATATAGCCATTTTTTAAGCAGCCCAAACTTACAGAGTACGAACGTGAAACCTTTGGTTTTTCTTCTGTTATGACCTGTCTCTTGGACTATGTTGCTTAATCCCCAACAAAAACGTGTGCAGATTCCAAACTTGTTGGTCACTTCCCATTATTAAAGCCAATAAACAGCAAGGGCCTGAAACAAGCACAGATGCTAGCTAGCTGTCTTCCGAGGTGAAGCCTGCAGTCTCATCCTGCATTGAAAGTGCTGTGTGGCCTCCATCTCCAGCCAAGTTTCAGATCGAAGGCCTGGGGAGAGGTGTTCTCCACTTCTGCTCGTTCTTCCCACTCCCTCACCAGGCAGTAAGAGGGGTCAGGGCTGCTCAGGTTCCCTCCTTTCCATCCCAGTCCCTGGGAATGTGTATGGGACAGAAGGAGGAAGACGAAATGGCCTGACATCACTTAGGGATGAACACTCCCTCCACCCGCGGAGCCTGCATCCCTGAGGACTCTCAGCTCTCATGATGTTTTGTTCCTTTTTCATTCTTCCGCTTACAGAGACCAGGTGCTGGGGAGTGAGGGGTACGGCTAGAGCTGTGGAGTTTCCTTGGTCATCTCTTGCTCAACTCGGAGGGAGGCTCCAGATACACAGCGGTGTCTCTCTTCGGGACGCGAAGGGATTGGAGCCACTTCACTGCCAGGTTTTGGCCCTGGCCAGCAATTCTAGGAGTACAGAAAAAGTCCTGCTTAAATTCCCATAATGTGTATGCATAGGAAGTGAGTGTCAAGTGGTGAAACATGTTAGCACGCTTTCCTCTCTCGTTTTTTTCATACATTCCCTCCTCCCAGCGGGAGGCACCTTCTGCCCGTATTGGTGGTTGTGTGTGGGGGGTAGAGAGCTTGGGATTGTAGACTTTAAAATTATCTATTTCTTATACAATGTTATTAAAAGAGCATCAAATTTTATTCTGATTACCCACTAATAAAATGCTGTGTTTAATAGTGTTCTGAAAATGTTTATGTACACATGAACAAGTATGTTGTTAAGATCTAGGTCTTGTTAAGACCTAGAATTCCTCAGCCAAGGGTTATATGCATTTCAATTTGGGTTTGTTTTGCCAAATTACTGATGAAGACTGCACCCATTTTCGCTGCTCACAGTATCCGGGGAGCAGGCCTCCTCCCAACTCAGTGTTTTTGGCACTAGCCCATGAACTTGAAAGTTCAAGTTCATAACTCGTAGTCCAGAGCCTGGGCTTTTCGTTTAGGTCTCTAACAGAGAAATCCTCCCGTGGGTTTACCGGGAAACACACACAGGGGGAGTCACTGCAGTTTTTGAAATGCGACATGTTTGGTAATGTGAAAAATTGGATGTAAGCCAAATATCCACCAATAGCATGAGTAAAGGGGATGCGTTCTAACAATGGGGTGCTAGGTAAAAGTTAGGGTCTCAAAAACCTAATAGAGGATAAAAAAGTAAGTTCCAGAAAGTAACCCGCTGTATGTTGTTTACAGATACGTGTGTTGTTTGTTTACAGATATGTGTGTTGTTAACAGATACGTGTGTTTGTTTACAGATATGTGTGTTGTTTACAGAGATATGTGTGTTGCTTACAGATATGTGTGTTGTTTACAGATACGTGTGTTGTTTACAGATATGTGTGTTGTTAACAGATAGGTGTGTTGTTTGCAGGTACGTGTGTTGTTTACAGATACGTGTGTTGTTTACAGGTATGTGTGTTGTTTACAGATACCTATGCACATTATTAAATGGCTAAGAAGTCACTGGAGCTGTGGTAGCCCAGTGGGTGGCGATGGCAGGGCGGGCCTCGGTGGTGGGAAGGGAAATTCTCACGGACTGTGCAAGCGGGAGTTCCACTTTGTCTGCTGTGCTTTGCTTCTTTATTGTCACATAGTGTCCATCTTGAACAAAATGGCATTGGCATCGCCCAGTCCTGAGTGACAGGCATACGAACACTGACTCCGCATACGTTTCTATAAAGAGAAGAAATCCAGGCCCTCTGGCCCCTCGCCTCTTGGGAACATCCTAACCAGCAGCGCCTGAGTCCACGCCTCCGTTTCACACACGACACACATACACCAGCGGCGTGCTGGTTCGCTGAAACCCTAAGGCTAATATTAACAACCGAGGTTTCCCAGACTGCTCTCTTTTCTTGGGCTGTTTTTCCTTGCCCCCGTGAAAGTCAGCAAAGCACTTTGAAAGTGGTTGGTCATTTTCCATTGTTGGTTAAACCATAGGTTCTTATCTCCTTTGCAACCATAATGTAGTAACGAAAAATTGCTGATTCACATAGTCGAGAGTCAAATTCTCACTGATTGATCTGAGTTAAGTTTTCAAAAGAGAAGTCTGCAGCCAACCAAACCAGCTCTGGGCTGGAAACCCAACGGTGGCAGGCCCCTGGAAGTGGCGTGGACCCTGGCATCCGCGTTGGCAGGTGGAGCATGCTGTCTGCAGCTGCACTGCGTAACTGCCGATTGTGCTGTTCTGTTACATTTGACAAACACCTTGTCTTACCTACCCTGTTGGAGCTAGTGACTGGAGTAGCTAGAAATACATGAGACACAGAGACCCTAGCTTAATTTAAAAATGCTGAAGAGGCAACAACATGGATGGAACTGGAGAGCATTATGCTAAGTGAAATAAGCCAGGCAGTGAGGGACAAATACCATATGATCTCACCTTTAACTGGAACATAAGCAATAGAAGAAAAAAACAAACAAAATATAACCAGAGACATTGAAGTTAAGAACAATCTAACAATAGCCCGGAGGGAGTTGGGGGGGGACAGTGGGAAGAGGGGATTACAGGAACTACTATAAAGGACACATGGACAAAATCAAGGGGGAGGGTGGAGGTGGGGGAGGGAGGTGGGTTCAGCTGGGGTGGGGTGGAGGGATGGGGAGAAAAGGCATACAACTGTAACTGAATAACAATAAAACTTTTTAAAAAAAGAGATAAAAATGCTCCAATTAGTTTTTAATTTGATCATGAAAGAACACTTTTCTTATTGGAAAACAAATACAATATTTTAAACTGTTAAAAAAAAATGCTGAAGAGGGAGCCCACAGCCCAGAAAGGATAGCTCAGTTGGGGCTCGTAGGTGGGCTCTCACCTGTACCTGCAGTACCAACTGAGCCCTGGTGAGTATGGTGTTGAGTTAGATTTATGGGACACACAGAAAGAAATGCATGGTATTTGTTTAAGGAAAAAGCCTGAGTTTGGGAGATGTACAGGTGGTTAGGACCAACCCTCCTCTCCAACAATCCCCAGCCCTCATCCTCAGTTCCGGTTGGATTGCTATGCAGAACAGTGGTCCAGCCTGACCCTCCCACCTGCCAACTTCCTTAGCATTTGGTAATTCAGACTTTTTCTTTTGGCAATCAGTGCTATGTCTTCATTGTTTCACTCACTTTTCCCTCATCGCTAATGACAGGTAGCTCCTTATGAGGTTATCGGTCCCTTGGTTTTCTCTTCTGTGAATTGTGGCTTCATACACTTTCCCATTGATTTGACCTTTTCTTATTGATGTGTAGTTCATTGGTATTCTGGGAGAAAATCTTTTGACTATTGTATATATTGCCAACTGGTTTTGCAGTCTTTAAAATGGCTTTTAACTTTGTTTATGGAGTCAGGTGGAATTTTTAAGTTTTGGTATTCTCCACTTTATCAACCTCTTTCCTTGAATGATTATGCTGGTTCCTGATGAAGAAATTCTTTCCAATGTCAACGTCATAGAGTCTTCTGTGATTTCTCCTGATGGCTTCAAGAACTTTTTATTTTGTTTTTTTGTTTGTTGGTTTATTTTCATTTTCATCTTCAAATTTCTGGATCTCATGTCAAAGTATAGTTTTAGAGAAGGATCTATTTTTTTCTGGATGGAAAGCCAATTAACATATGCCATTTACTAAATATCTAACATTTCCCCATACTATTTAGTTCCATTTCTATCATATCTATACTGGCTATCTATATATTTGGTGGTTTATTTGAAATATGTAATTGTATAGCTTGATTATGATTTATTCTTCAACCTATGTACTATTTAGTAGTGTGACTCTTAGTTGCACACATATTTTTAAGTAGCTCTGACACTGGTTGTTTCTAATGTGATTGTTCTGTGATAATAGGATGTGGGCTGTGTACCAGCTATTGGGGGGTTTGCTGAGACTTCCTCCAGGGACTAGCAAGTGGTCAGCTTTTGAAAAGTTTTATGTGCATTGAAAACTAGTTGAACATGAGATTCGAAACATACCTAACAGATACTGTGTGGCCCGGCATGTCGTTCCAGTGTTCTACAGCCAAACCAGCCTTGCAAGGGTTCAGTCTGTCAGTTTCTGAATGGTAATTTAAAATGCTCTGCTTGAACAGTGGGTACCTGAGTTACTCCCTGGAATTCTGTCCATTTTTTGTCTTACGTTTTTGGTACAATGCTGTTAGTTGCATAGAAATCAGGATTTCTGTATCTTCTTTGTGAACAAGGTGGAGCAAAAAGTAAGTTTACCGTTGTGGTGTATGAAACACAGTTTATTCTTATCTTGTTTTTTATTAATTGTATTATTCTCCATACAAACAGCTGTAAACCTCCTTTTGTGCCACCTGTAGAGTTTACTTCATCATTATATGCTGCGTGCTTCTCTTCAGGGAATGTTCGTTGTTTTCCTTTGCAAGTTGTCCGGGTACCAAGTGCGTCCTACACAGCGGTTTCCCGTCCCCCTCACTCTGGCCTCAGGGGTGCCACCATTTCTGGCCCGTTGGGGGGTTAACTTCCCAGCCCTGGGCCTTGGTGAATTACTTCAGTGGGGAAGTCCACTCTCTTGTGCTCGATTCCTTTTTCTATCCATGGCCTTGAGTGAACAGTAAGCTTCCGAGTGTGTCCTGAGTCAGTAGGGGGAATCTTCCCCAGGTAAGGTCCCTCTTTCAAGCGCTGTGTCCCTTGGTTTCAGGCTGCTGGGTCACCGAGCATCAGGAGTAATCCGACCATAAGCACAGGGGCCCTCTCCCACTGCCCCTCAAAGTTAGCGCTGGATGCCAAGCAAGGGGTCCTCCTGGGTGGGTTCACTAAATGGGGCCCGGAGAGAGGCCAGGGTGCCCAACATGAGCACGTGGACATGGAGACGCCCTCCTCTACCCCAGATAGCTTGACAGCCTTCGGGTAAGTAATTGTATCTTCCTGGGCCTGATTTTTCTTTCTTCTGAAAAGTAGGTCATTTGAAATTGGTGGTTTTTAAAGTTATTTCTAACTCTAACATTATAAAATGGAATAATATAGCTCCAAGGATGACAAGTGAAATCTTGTGGCAACAATAAACTCTGCCCACTTCATTATCCTCACATTCTTTATGTCTCATTAAAGTGACTTATTGTGATCACGAAATAATTTCTCAACTCCCCAAAGAACAATCAGTTTACCTGGTTTTTGTAAAAACATTAGAAAGAATAGAAATCCTTTCCAAACCAAAACAGGCATGGCAGAGAGAGAGAATCTCTGATCTTGAGACACCGTTAGTCAAACAAATGAGAAAAGAAATAATTCCCACACACTCTGTTTCAATTTTACTGGAATTTATTAATGCATATATAAAGTGTTCTGGGGTATATAGTTACAATGGCTATGTCATGTATTACCAGGGTCACTGCTTGTACCAGAATGCACTACGCGATGAAGCTCTCTCCTGTTTCCAGGGATACAAACTAACAGTGACATGCTGAGGCCTGCAATGGCAGGTGGCGCTTCTTTGTGTTTAAAATACTTTACAAAAGATTCCCCATCAAGAGAGCACTTCTCAGCATATTTACCTGTGAACAGATTTACCTTGTGCATATGAACTTAAAAATGTATATATTTCTATATAATATATCATATAATTCTATTAGATAATAGATATATAATCTCATTAATGGCTGAGTAGCTGAGGAACTGAGAGAGCAATTTCAAATACAGCTGTCTTATTCCCCTTCCCAGATATATACTTGCTGAGGTAATTGTATCATGTACACTGACTTCTAATGACAGCTATTTTTTATTTTTAGTAGTTTATCTTTTATTGTATTTTTTCCATTAGCATTTACCCCTCTTATACTTTCTTCCACCTCCACCCACCTCTGACAGCTTATTTTTAAAAAATTCTGCACATGTGTTTTCTGTAATTTGGAGAGCAGGGAATACATTTTGTACAAAGGCAAAGCATTTTTCTCTTGAAAGTTAGTTGCTCATTTTTAAGCTTTTTCTTTGAGAAAGAACTGACATAGTAAGCAATTTGTGGATTAGGTGAGAATTCAGATTGAACATAATAGTAGTTAATAATCACCCCCTTCGATGATTATTTGTGGTTATGATTTGGGTGGTTGAAACTTTGGCTGTATCTCTGGCTTCAGTGTTCAATTTCATCCAACATCATTTGTGTAAATAGGGTCGTGACATCTTAGTGTGGGTGGCTGGAGAGTGGACTGCGACAGACTGACGTGCAGTGAGTTCAGTGGGTGAGTGTCCTCAGGAGTTGCACGTGCGAGGGATCCAGAAAGCCAGGAGGGGCCGAAGGAGGAGGGGAAGTGTGGGTCAGTGGTAGCAGAGGCCTTGGCCAAGTGCACAGGGCCCTCAGAGTTGTGAATCAAGGCAAGAGGCCGTGTCTTTGGGCCCCACGTGGACCAGTCATCGGACACAGCTGCCCCTGCAGAGGAGATGCAGACTCAAGAAGGCAGCTCACTTTTCTGCAACAAGTGACCTCTTCCAAGTGAAGACTGGGAATATTTTGTTCAGGAGTGAGCCCTAATACTCTGACACAGGGACAGTGTAGGAAAACCAGTGTTTCACAATGTTTTGCACAGAGTTCAGCAGTCACGGGAGAAAGGTTATAGAGAGCATGGAGGAAGTGAGGGAGCGACTCCAGTGGTGCGACTCGTCGATACCAGTGGTGGATCTCCACTTAGTAATTCCACTTAAGGATGAAAATGTATTCTAAAATTGTGTGTATATAGAATATACTTTTCCTAAGGAACTCAGCAGTTAAGTCATCAAATTTGTTCAATTCGAGACGGTTCCTGCCCTGGGATACCCAGGCGTACATACTCAGCCTGAGCAGGGAACACAGACATGGGCAGGGAATGAAGGTGAACTGATGCGGATCTTTCCCCTCCATTTGTTTGCAGAAGACACTGTGTATCCCGTGCACGCTGGGCGTCACAGAGCACATTCTGGTAGTTTCTTTGACCTTGTGTCAGTCTGCCTAAGGCAGCACATGCAGGCATCTCTCCAGCTCCCCGCCCTGTGCCCCGCATCCACACCATTCACACCACGGGACCAAACCCACCACCTCTTGGCTGGGTGATTTCAGGGGCCTCTTACCTGGTGCCCCTAACCTTGCTCTCAAATAGTGTCGTTTCAGCACATCCACCTGTGTCACACTATTAAAATATAAACAGGATGAGGGGACCACTTTGCTTGAAAGCTGCTCCCGGCTTCCTGTCTCACTCCAAGTAAAACGAGTATTCACTGAGGCCTCCAGGGCCTCCGGTGATCTGCCACAGGCCCCTCCTCCTCTTCTGCCAGTGCTTGCTGTGCACGCTGCCTTTCCCTTTTTCTGCTTCCTGAGCTCGCTGTGTGCCTCAGGGACTTGGCACCTGCTCTTTTCTACATCTGGAGGGTTCCTTTTCCGGATGATTGCATGAGTCGCTCCCTCACTTCCTCCAGCTACTTACTCAAAAATTAGTTTCTCAGGGACTCTTTCTGGATATCCTACCTAACATTTCAAGCCTTTTCCTGCCCCAACAGGCCTGGCTCTTTTCTTCTTCTCAATACTGATCATCATTTAGCAAGGAAACTATTTTACTCATTTTTCTTGCTTATGGTCTACCTTTCCTGCTGGCATAGGAATGCCAAGAGGGCTGAGAAGTTTGTTTTCCTCATGCGTTCCTAGCTGTAGTGCAGCAGCTAATGCTTGGCATGCCACAGACGCTCAACACATGTTTGCTCAATGAAAGCAGATCCAGATGACAAATGTGCATGGATAGAGCTTTTACACCATTGGGCCCGGTGTCAAGTTGCTGCAAGACAAAGCCAACTTTGGAAGGAAGAAGGAAAGAATTGCCGTGGGGCCTGCATCTCTGCTTTCCCCAGGTATTCGTGTTTCAGGACAGTAAGAGACCTTCTTTAACTAGTGTTCATTAGGATCTGCACCTTCCCACTGAGCTGACAGGCAATCTGAAAGGAGAGAAGGCTCGCTGGACCCGTGTAGGCTCATTTGTGCTCAACAGTGAATCCACGGGACAGCTCTGCTTATCCCCGCTGTCCCAGGGGTGTCACGAAGAAGAAACTTAGGGCCGGCGAGAACAATAAAAATGTCGTATTGGCTATTAAGAAGCTATGTCTTATTTTGTTCTTTACGAAGCAACCATTCCCTGGTTCCTGTTTAAAACAGGACAAGGAACTCAAAACTCAACTTAAAAGAGATCAGCTGTAGGTCAAACCCACAATGGACTCTGTATGAACTACTCTCTGAATTCAGTGTCTAACCAGTGTCTCAATGTCATCTGAAGCATGAATGTAGCAAAACTTCTTATGGACGGTGCATGACAGTGGCCTGAGAACATCAACTTGATGGCGACTTTTGTTTTCCAGTTTGCATCGGAAGTTACTTTCTTGCGACACCATTTGGTGCCCAGTGCAGACTATGCTGCTTACACGTGACGTCTGTCCATTTCGTAAACCCGCAGGGTCTGCGCTGCCAGAGGTCAGCTCTTCTCCCATCCCACACCAGGAACAACACAACACTAGAGAAACTATATCGCCCTAGTAGCGGGCTACCTGGAGGCACAGTGGGCAATGGCGTGCATGGCCATTGACTGTGTACGGCACCTACGAGCTCTCCCTGCCGCATGTGGTATCCATGACCACCAGAGTCACAGCCCCTGCAGCACCCTAACAGTGAGGAGCTCTGTGGCTCCATCAGGAGTGCCACAGGCATCCACCAGTCCACAGCCTCTTCCTGCAACCTCTCCCTGGATGCTGTTCAAAAGCTACCCAAGACGGCATCACAAGTCTGTGCCGACAGCAAAGCAGGAGAGCTGCTTCCAGCACAGCCCTCCTCCTCAGACTGAATACTAAATTGGGAGCTTGCTGCTCACCCTCTTCACGGTGTTCAGCCCTCCCCAGGATGACCAGAAGAGAGTATGGCCCATTAGGATGCAGGTGGGATGGGATGCTAAGCACCTCGTCACGGTGGCTAAGTGCCCGGGAGCAAAATCATGATTTATACATTTCCTTGTCATCTTTGACTGCAGAATTTTGAAGTTTGGGGGCTCAGCAGAGATTGGATGTGGATAAGCACAGACACCAACTCAGTACTCAGATGCCTCTAAATGTTTAGTGGCATGAGAAGGCCAGTAAGCAAGTTGATCTACTTTAAAGCCAAAAAGATAAACCATCAAAAGGCTATCTGGCTTTATTAAAAGTGGGATTTTAGTGCCCAAGAGTGGTACTGGAAGTGGGAGGCGCCCACTCTCTGTCTGGCAGTGTCTGTATGCACGTCCTGGTCTGCGGGTGCTGCAGGGCACCCTCACAGCCCGGGAGGGCCTTGGGGGGGCCCCCATGCCCGGGCATGGGCCCCTCGAGGTCACCTAAGACTAAAAGCACTGTGGGCTGACATCTGCCCGTCCGAAGCCAAAGAGGGTGGGTGCTCTGTCTTTGCTCTGCTTAACCCTCAGAGGAGTCACCACCTCTATGTGGGATGCCAGCACATCCCAAAGGAAAGCCAACATCCACTCATTCTCCCAACCCTTGGTCCGCCCACCCCCAAGCTCCTAGAATGTGCGGGGGGGTGTTTGTATTCTGCTGCCTCTTTGTTGAATAGCAACGTCTAATGTGGCCACATGTGCCTGTCTGAGGCATTTGAAGGCTAAAGTGGACGTGTCAGAATGCCCCATACCCCTTACCAAATCTTGTGTCTTCCCCAGGAAGCCCTGGACTGCTTGTAGGAGCCACTGGGCTGGTCCCTCTTTCTCTTGGTAAGCCCATGCACAGCAAACCAACATGCCCACAGCAACCTCCTTTCCTGCGCCACTGAACCACCACTGCGGGAGAACCCAGTTCTGAGGGGCGCGGGGCAGCGAGGCAGAGTCCCTGAACACCAGGTTCCTCATGCTCCCTGTGCTTTGGAGCTGAGGGAAGCCTGGCGTTGGCAGAGCAGCGAGGCCGCAGTACTGGAAAGGGTTGAAGCGAAGCCTGGCCAGGGTTGGGGGTGGGGGGCGGGTCTGGGAGCCGTGGGACTCTCTGAAGGCCTGAGCATCTCAGGGAAAAGCATCTGAGAACACCCATTCTCCCTCCCAGGCCATGTGGACAGTATTTCCACATCACAGACTCCATGGAATTGGGGAGAGAATGTGCCTGTTGTTTGCAGAAGGAAAGGAGGGGTCATTTTTCTAATGTGAAGAGAATCTTCACTGTACCTCACTGTGCCCTCCTATCATGCAGCAAGCCTGACGTTTGTCACCGTGCCTCCAAGGAAGGGCTCACAGACAGCCTGGCTGCCCTGTGAGCATCTCAGTGTGGCTGCTAAGAAAACCTCTCTGTAAAGGACATGCGACAATCTCATGAAAATAAAAATAAATTATTCTGAGTACCACGGACTGGGTCGAAAGCAGAGGCATATGTTACACTTTGTCCCGATGTGGGATTGCAAAGCCATCCAGGGGCCAAAGCTGGAAGCTGTGTCTGTGTTTGAGTAACTTGGAGGTGTCCCTAGCACAGAGGTGTCACTCAACAAGGAGATAATGACCTGCATTAAGACAGTGAGAGCCTCTCTGGGAAGATGGGCAGGAGTGGAAGGGGCAGTGTGCCGTGCAGACAAAAATCAGCACTGCCCATGACAGTGATATTGGATTCTCTTTGGAGACAGGGGAATGCTTGCTAAATTTCAATTGCATGAGTTGGTTATTTTTCTCACATCAACTGGTAGAATGGAGTAGCTGGTAGATGCTACGGGACCAGTGATTTTCAACCCATGTGCTGCAAGCATTTATAAAACATGCACTACCTGACTGTTTAGTCTGGGCACTGACCTCTTTTCCCTTAGATTGTCAAAAAGAATGACAACAGCCAATGCAGCAATAGCCGTCCAGTGTGAATGAATCAGAATTATACCTATTTTTGTCAGATTGGCAAAACACGTAATATTGTGTGTGTGTATGTGCTGCAAAATTTTAGTAATTGGTTTACGTGTCCTGTGAGATGGAAAAGGATGAAAATCGCTGGTCTAGGCCACTGCAGGCTCCCCGGAGGCAGGCCCTCTCCTTCCCGAGCACACGCCGGGCTCTCCCCCAGCTCCGGGCCTTTGTCGGTGCCATGTGCTTTCCTGACATTCTTTCCCAGTCTGTCCCCTGCAAGTGCCATCACATGCTGCTTTCTGTGTCCCAGCAGGGGGCTAGATCTGCGTGTATTTCATTCACCTTAATCCTGACCATAGCTCCTTAAGGTAAATAGTATTATTTTCAACATACGATAATTAAATTGGTACCATGGAAATCCAGTATTGTGTCCGCGGCCAGGCAGTTGGTGAATGGCGAATCCGGATTTGGATGTAAGCTCTCTGACTGCACCTGACCTTGCTCTGAGCCCCAGGGCTACAGCGTTTCCTACGATAGACCAAACACCCTCACACTTTCCAGAAAGCCTGTGCTCTCAGTTTTTGTCCAGAATCACAGGCTGTCTTTCCATTCTGAAAGCACACATTGCTGGCGACATTCAGTCCAGTGCTTGACCTTATACAGTACTAGAAAATTGTCTAAGGCATTTATTAACTTTTCTCCATAAGGTTACATGTTCTCTGAGAGCACTGTGTATTTGTAATCTGCCTCCATACTCCCTGTAGTGTGAAGACCAGAGAGTCCACACTCCCTCACACCTAGTGCTTGAACTGCACAGGCCCGGTAACAGAGATGCAATAAAATGACAGATGCGAACCTGCTGCAGCCACCGTTCTGAGATCTGTTTTTATAAGTATCACTCACTCATGGCTGTGGAAACCTCCCCCACATCGATGTGATCCCCCCTCTCGGGTGTCAAGTGGTGTGCTGAGAACAAGCCGGAAGCCATGTGGAAATCAATAAAGACATCAGAGGAGTGGCTGGGGTGACGAGACCTCCGGGGCAGGTCTGCCAAGCATCTGTGATCCGGTGTATCCACGAACCAACCACTGCTGCCGCGACCACGCAGAGGCCATGTCGCCGGCGTCCGGCTCCCTTTATTGAGGCTTTGGGGAGGTGAAGCAAGACAAACACGTATGTGCAATTGATGTTTCTGAGTTCACTTGTCATCCGTGAGCCTGGAGGCAGCTTATCAGCTTGCGCCTCCCAAGGAGCACCCTTGGCCCGGAACAAATAAGAGTAAGGTGACTCTGGTAGGGGAGGCTCCAGAGTCTAGTGATCAAGAAGATGGACGGAAACGAAGCTGGCTGCTTGACCGCCAATTAGCTGTGAGAACTCACATAGGTTACCCACTGCTCTGTGCCTGCTGGCACACAGTGGAAAGCAGCCATGACAGGTTAGCTCTTTCAAATAAGGTGATGCACATGAATGCACATCCATGTCCTAGCACAGGGCCTGCCTGTGACGGTGACGCCGTGAGAGAGAAGGAGGTGGTGGCAGAGGTGGGCAGTAACGCAAGGAAACCCTTCCTTTATTTCATCAATATTTACTGAGTCTGCTTTGGTGGGTGCCAGGTACAGAACTCCAAACAAAATCCACCCGAGCTTTACTTATTGATCCCCAAGGAAGGAGACAGACCATTAAAAAGTTTTAGAAAAATAACTGTAGTTTTAAGTTGTGAAAAGGGGCTATGGATGGAAGTTAGCTGAGATAACAATGGAAGAGCACCTATGGTATTAGTTGATTTTTTTCAACAATGACTTTAGAAACAGTGTCTTTTTTATTGATTGATTGAGAGAGACAGGGAGAGAAACATCAACTTGTTCCACCCGTGGATGCATTCATTGTTTTCCTCTTGTATGTGCCCTGATGGGAGATCGAACCCATAACCTGGAGTATTGGGATGATGCTCTAACCAAATGAGCTACTCTGCCAGGGCAAGGACCTGGTTTACATTGGATGTCAGGCGCAACTTTGTTGAAGGAGTAACAACATCTAAGCTGAAACCTTGAAGATGAAGACAACACAGCGATGACAATGGAGTGGCATGCGGAAGCCATCCGAGCAGGAGTCCCCTGGCTTGAAGCCCTAAGGAAGGAAGGCTCTTGACCCGACCTGCTGTCAGCTGAGAGAAGGCTGAGATGATGGCAGCAGTGGAGCGGGAGCGAGCGGCTCGAGTGCTCTGAGGCGGGCACGGAGGTGGCGCGGGCTTGTTCAGGGCGTCCAGAGGCTGTGGGGAGGAGTTTGGATTTAGTTTAAGGGCAGTAGGAAGGCAGTTGAAAAGATCCAATGTCCGTTGTCTGCTTTGTGGGACATGGAGCAAGAGTGAGAGAGGGAAGACCAGTTAGAAAGCCTTTCTAGTTGTCCAAGCTGAGGGGGATGCTTGAGCTTGGGTGGGGGCAGCAGGTGAGAAGGCAGGCGGACAGAATCGAGGTGTGTTTCAGAGGCGGCATCTGTAGGCACCCACAGGAGGACCACATTTATACTGGATATACAAAGTGTAGATTGGTGATCCCACTAAAATACATGTTAGTTTTAAAAAAGTGTAATGATGTAAAGATAGCTTGTAAGACACTTTGAGCTGGAGCCCATGGTATTTAAAGGATTATCAATTCTAAGATGCCATTTTAAAGTTTTAGTCTCTCTGAAATCAGGATTATTTTGTAATTGAAGACAGATGAAAGGAAATGTTATGCTTGTCATTGTTTTTTCCCCCCAAACAGCAGGAGACATTTCCAGGTTTTAAGTTTTTAACATTTTCATCCATGTGTTATTGTAAACGCATTCAATGAAAGCTTCTTTCACAGAAATCAGGCTGCAGCCGAACAGGTCCCAGAGGCTGTGAGGGTCAGAGCCCTGGACATCAGAGCACACTCCGGGCACGGGGTGGGGGGGGGGGAGGATTGTGGGGGTGGGCGCCCCACGCTTTGCTAGGAGGCAGTTTCCATCAGCCAAGAAGGCGGGATGGATGAGCCTGAAACCAAAATGTAGTGCAGCCTATAAACAGGAGGTTATTATTTATTTCTTGTCACAAAATTACTCAGCGAGGAGTATAATTTCGAGGTATTTATGGGAATTAGGCTGCCAAACCCCCTTGTGATGTTTTGAAGTTTCACCCACACGGGCTTAACTGCATTCATAACAACACTGGAATTATTTGCTGGCTGACTTCCACCCACAGGTTAACTCTTAGCAATGTTGTCTTTTGTATCATGAGTAACGATCGCCCATGGACTACTTAGGAGACAGCTCACTGGTCCTGGTGATGTGAATCTCGTCGCTTTGCTAGACCATCAGGCGGCATAGCCTCTCTGGGTGCCTGTGAGGTTTTCTAGAACCGCGGCCTGGGAGCTCACCATTTTCCACCAGCAGAATGCTGGGTTGCCGCTGAGTCACTGAGGCTAACGGACCCCCCTGAATGAAAGCCATCATGGACAGAGATTTTGTTTTGAACAAATGGACCGCGAGAGCCAGGTGGCAGTGAACAAGAGTAGCAGAGCCAGCCATGCATATGGACTCAGTAAGATGCTGCCTTTCACTAGGACTTGAAACATCCTTACAGAACTCACTCTGCAGGCTTTTCTCATTATTGATACAACTATATAAGCTTCCATGATGTTACGCCTTTCAGTTACATTACTGGAAGCTCCACGAAAGTGCGTGTTTCTTTGGGAGGATTGATTTTTGGTTCCTAGGTCCTTCTCTGTACCATACAACCAGCCCCCCAAAAGTGTTTTCTCCATCCTTGGGTTGTCCAAAAGTGCTATTCTGAACTCTTATTGAAAGTGACTTGCTCTGTTTTTATGCTTTTTTTTTTTAATTGGCAGATTTCAGTTCAGGTCCTCCTTACAGATCTGGGGCTTACGTAAGAGTGACTATAAAAAGGCCTTGCACATCTAGAAATAATTATAATGAGTTACTCTATCAGATAATAAATACTTTGAGAATAGTCTGGCCATGAAAGAACAGGACAGTGTTCAGGTATAAGTCGGTGAATGTGGTAGAAGAAGGAATGTTGCCAAGAATGAAACTTTAGGGGGCTTAGGGAGAGGAACGGGCGAGGGTAGTACGCTGGGACAGTTAGGAGATTAATCATAGGCACGGAGTAGCTGCCTGGAGGACACGTTGTTCAACTCAGAAGTTGGTAGAAGGGCTACGTCGCTTAGCATTACTTTTAAATCTCCATGTAGCTACTTGTTGGAGCTACAGAAATATTATGGAAGCCTATAGCTGGATGGATAAAATCAAATATGTCTACCAGTGTTTTCTAAAGTGCGTTATTTTAAGTAATCTTCTTGATTATTTACGGAATCTGGGCTTCTTGTCAAACCTGGTGATATCACCATATCATTTTCTATGGTGTTTGGAAAGGCCCTCTCAACAACAGAAGTGTCTTATATGTCATTCCACAGTGGGGTTCTTTGACAGCTTCTGGGGCATTTCAACAGAGTTAGTGCAGTTGGAATTAGGTAATCTAATTACACCTGCTCAACCTGACACAGCAGACTCCAAAGCACCTCGACATGCTTACGGCAAGTGAGTGAGTGAGGTCTCCATTGTGGGTCTTTCCCCTCACTGAGCCTTCAGGACACTCCAAGGACATCAGTGATGGGTGAGTATCTGCCATGCGGGTTAATAAGGACCCCGGGCCCGTCTGAATAGTAAACGTTAGCAAAACGTTGATTTTATATTGTCACATTGTAAAATGTGTGTTCTAATACTTTCTTCTTCCATCCTCCAGTTGATGGTCTTGCTCACCGCCTGGGCCACACCCAGCCCGCCTTAGAGAGCACTTGTTCGCATTTCCAGGAATTTTGATTCCGAGGAGCCTGATCTGCAGCAGGCCCGCCCCCTTCTCAGGAGAGTGTTGTTCTTTAACACCCTGCCGAACAAAGCCCCAAGTGGAGCTCTCTTCGCCCCAGGCTGCTTCAGTTTTCCATCCCATGGGCAGATAGCACTCTGAGCTTACTTTTGAACAAAGATAGCAGAGAAAAGTTTGTGGAGGGAGTAATTGTGGTCCTGGATGTCCAACCAAACAAAATGACAAAGGTGTTCAAAAAGAAAAGGAATAACGTTCTGGCAAAGAACAGTCTCTGTCAGAGTCACTTTATTGTATGTGACAATGACTTTAGGTGGCATCACTACTTTAAAGTGTGCATGCATGTGTGTGTGTGTGTGTGTGTGTGCCATGAATGATGATCTTCTAGAATGGGCACGCGCAGAACTTAGAAATTAGGTATGCAAGAAATGTGCCCACATTTCCAGTTTTACAATGAGCAGTTCTACTGTTAAATTAATTGTTAAAACGCACAGTTTCTTTCATGGCTATTAGCACAATATTCTTAGTCCAGAGAGTGTAAAGACAGCGCCTAGTGCAGCCAGTGCCTGGCGCGTGTTTTCAATAGACGGTAGCTGCCACGCCTGCTATGTCACCGCCCTGTATTTCAGGGAGGGCACAGCCCTTGTTCCATAATTAAAGTTTCCTTTTCAACAGACAGCAGTGCAAAAGTGCTATTGACATATAATAGCAAAGAAATGAAAAAATGGCAAGCAAGAATAATACATTCAGCGACACCTATTTAAGTGAGAAGTACTGCAGCCCTTTGGGAATGTACTAGAAAATTGAAGGATAAGAATCTTTAATAAAAGAGAGATCAAACAATTCCCAAGAATATGTAGGAAGGGGCAGAATTTCATATTAACAATCAAATAGGAGATTGTGGATTGTTAGTGAAAAGAAATCTTACTCATTTGCATCATAACAGTTGAATGGTTGGTTCCTAAGCTTCTGAATGATCGACTGTTTACCCCATCGGGACTTTTTAAAGAAAACTTCCCAGGGATAAAATATGCCACAGATGCTTAAGGAATGTCTCCATCTGGCATCATAGTTGGAGCCCATTTCAGTGCCAAGCCCTGGACATGATAAAGAAGAGTTTGCAGAACTGCCTGAAAAGGAGGAAGCGCTGGCCAGAAGGGAGGAAGAGAACAGCCAGCAGGAAGGCACGGTTTCAAAACGCTCCTAAAGTGCTGGCCAGAGTAAAATTTGTTCGAGAACTTTGGGAAAGCTTGTCAGGCTCTCAGCTCCAGATGACTGTAAAGTGACCCCACGACCCAACCACTCCATTCTTAGGTCCGCGCCCGACATCAACGCACACACGGGCTCTGAGAGACCTACGGAAGGATAGTCCTGGGGCCACTGTGACTCATAAAGAGCTGGAGACAATCTAGATGTCCACGGCCAGTAGGACAGATGCGTTAATGGCGATCCAGTTATACAATAAAATTCTGCACAGCAACGGAAACACACACAGTACAGCCATGCTCAGCAGGGAGAGTGCCTTTACAAACACAGTACGGCGTGAAATAATCGTGAATATTCTGATTCCACTTCTACGAACTTCCAAACCCTCAAACGTGATCTGTAGTGTGAAGTCAGGATCATTTGGGGGAGAAAGAGGGGTGTGTAATAATTAGGGAAACGTACTTGTTTGCTTACAAACTCCAGGAAGGATAATGGTGGTTGAAATTGCAGTTGAGATCCAACCGGTTAAAGCATTTATGCTCGACAGTAGAGTGTGCTCAGTCTCAGTAGTGGAAATGATTACTTCGGATCGTAGAAACATTACAAGCTTGTACGCGCACATGCCTACACGGTGAGCAGTGTACTAAACTGTTCGTTGGAAGCACATATGTGTGATGTAGGCACATAGGCCCCTGGATTAGCAGGGGTCCTCCAGAGAACCTTATGTGCATAAGGAGAGAAGGAAGTTTATTTTAAGGAATTCACTCACAGAATTTTGAGGGCTGGCGAGTCCAAAGCCTGCAGAGTGGGCTGGCGGGTTGGAGACAGGGGAGTCGATGGTGCACAGGAAGTCTGGAGACAGTCTGCTGAAGAAGTGCTGCTTTTTCTGGGAGGACAGCCTTCTCGTTCCCACGGGCCTCAGCTGGTTGGATGAGGCCTGCCCACACTAAGGAGGGCAATCTGCTTCACTCAAAGTCCACTGATTTTAATAGTCTCAGCTAAAAACATCCTCCAAGTTAATTAACAGTGACAACCTTCTATATTTAACTACAAATAGTCGAATGTATGTTCGGGGGGCATTAATGTCAATTCCTACTTATGAAAGAATCGGTTCTGTATTCGGATAGATCTGACTAAAAAGGTGCACTTGTCATGCCCCTAGTTTTTCCATCTGGTTTCTCTTCACCTTCCCACACCCTTTGCGAGCGTGGCAGTTTCACTCCCCCGTGTGCTGTCCTATACTAGCCGCAGCGACTGGGCGCTTAGGAGGCACATTACGTACAGTCTTCTTCAACTGTATCTCTAACCTTCCCGGGCGAAGCCGGCACTTGTAACTATGGCACAGTGCTCTGGCACTCTGAAAACGCCTGTCACTGGGCATGCCTTGTCTCTCTGTCCCTGCGTCGTGCTCACAAGAGGGATGAACGGTTTCAGCCTGCGCTGCCTCTGGATGGAAAAGAGTAGCTTCTCCGAGGTCCTTGTGCCTCCCCAGCCAGCCTTCTCTCTTCACTCCCTTCCTCCCCAAGGCCCTGGAGTCTGTCCTCGTGGGGAAAGCTCAGCTGTGGTTCTAATACAAGCAATCATACCAGTCTGAACTCCTGTTTCTTATGGGGTGGATTTACTGGCTCAGAGAATCAAGGACATGTGCTGCTGGTTTCTCATGACATCCTTGTGAATGAGAGGGAAAACACGAGGGTGAAGTGTGAGTGCGAGTATAAGAAATTGCAGTTGATGGTGAAAACTCATGATCAGAGAGTATCGCTTAAGGAATCTATGTCATTCCAAGTGTAAGCTGCGTGTGTGGCTGGTCCTAAGACTACTGGGCTTTCCCGGGTGCTGTGATGGCTCCGCCTTCAATGGGGGAGGCCTATTCAGAATGCCGTGTCCCGTGTGGACACCCAGAGTTTAGTGGGAGACAGCACATGCGAAGGGTAATTGTTTAACAGTGGTGTGGGTACAGTGGTAGAGACACAGAAGTGTGAGTGCTGCGGTGGAGCTGCGGAAGGTACCTCCTCCACAGGGGCAGCGGTGAGCAGGCAGAATGAGGGTCAGGAACAGCTCCCTGAAGTAGGTGAATCCCTAAGTCTTAGTTTCTGTTCTTCTGCCACTTCTTACAGGTGCTTTCAATCAAGTCCCTCTTTGAGAGGAGGTTACAGGAGAGTATCATTTACAGAAACAAACAAACAACCCTTCCCTGCCCCCCCCCCCCACTGGCAAATCAAGGTTGAAATAAGCATACAAACATTGGGGAAAAGACGGTGGTAATTGTCAACGGTAATATCTAGGAACAGGACCTGGGCTGGGCTATTACTTTCTAAATCGTTAGCATTTTTCTCTTCGGGAAGCATAATGACTCCTATAACATCAAACATACTGATCCTCTTTCCCATCTTAAAAAGAAGTAACCTATAGCCACATATTGGATTAAAAAGAGAGCTGCTCTTCCGCTCCGTAAAAACGCCATCAGCTGCTTCACGTCTTCAACCTCACCGTGTTCGCACATCTCTGTGGGAGGCTGGGGGCCGGCCAGTGGGTGCACCTCCTCAGTGTGTCCACAGGCAATCGGCAGGGCTGTTCTGACTTGTTTCTGAAACCTGCAAAATGTGTGTGTGTTTTAAATAACAGTACTAGCTACGGAACTACTGGTGACATTGTTAACCAAACATCATTATTTTTAATTGACCAGATGCACGTCCTGCCCCTCCTCTTTTTCTAAGTCTGGGCTCTGTGACATGCCTTCAAAGCACACCTGATCCGCTTTGGAGTTTCATGTTCATTAATGCTAGTAATGCTAGCTTTATTGAAAATTATTTAGAGCAAATGATGAGATTCAGAGAAGTGTTTCATTGTCAATGATATTGTGTAACATCTTGTCTGCATTTCTCCCCTTCAAACTACTGATTGATTTTTTTTTCATGGGTTCACTAGATTAGCACCAAGAAAAAAACTAGATTTTCCTGACATTGGTAATAATTGATGAAAAGCAAAATGCAATAGAACTTTATTCTTTTGTGAGCTGGAGATAGCAAGGTAGTGCTGGCCACTGTTGCTATCTGCACAACTTCCTTGCTTGATTTAAAAGCACAGGTACCAGCTCCTCTCCCCACCCCCACCTCCCACTTCGTCCCACCCATCCAGAATCTGCTTTCCACACAGGTAGAGGTTAAAAGCCTTTCTAACGGTACCTGCCCCTCAGGTGTAGTGACTTTCTCTTGCCCAGTTTGGAAGTCTGGCTCTCCAGAAGCTCTGGCCGAGGATCCCTTACATCCTAGTGAGATATGGCAGGACAGCCTGTCACATATTTCCCCAGGGATAACACAGGAACCCGAGACGCTGCTGGGCAGGAGGCTGAGTCGTCAGTCTCCATCTGTAGAGCTTCACAGTGCTCTCCCAGAAGACCTGCCCGACTCCCAACACCTGTAAACATGGCCGAATTTGGGAACAGAGGCTTCCCATTACAGACCACCAGCTGAATATTACCTGGACTTCGGGCACCAAGAACCTCCCAGATGGGAGAGGAGGCCAAACTGGAGAAAGTCGTCATTGGGGAAGCATGCTCTGGGGAGAAGGCCAAGGGCATGGCTGGGAAACCCGCTGAGGGGATTAGTTATGTGACTCATGAGTCCAGTTGGTCATTTCAGCAGACACCAGTGATGAAGACGGGGTTACCCAGGGAAGATCTGTGAGGGACCCTCTTGTTGAATAGTGAGGATCCCCTCGACATGGAGGTTAGGCTCCAAGGTTTCTGAGCATATCGTATCAGCAGACACATATGCAGCATGGAGCAGGGGGACAGAGAAGGAGGTTATGTGATGGTGGAGGCAGAGATTGCGGTTGTTGTATCGCAAGCCAAGGAATGCCAGGAGCCATCTGAAGCTAGAAGAAGCCAGGAAGGTGTCCCTTAGTGCCTTCAGCAAGAACATGTCCCTGAGGACACCTTGGTTTCTGACTTCAGGCCTCCCTGAAGGAAGGGAGGGAATTCATTGTTTCGGGCCACCTGGTTTGAGGTCATTTGTCATGGCGGCTCCAGGAAACCAAGGTATCTATCACAGTGTCTTCTCACTTAATGATACATATAGGTTCTGCAACTGGAAGCAAAACAACATAGAACAAAACTGACTTTACCATAAGGCTAGTTGAGAGAAACAAGAGTTAAGTTGCTACAGTATCTCATCAACGTTACAACGAAGCAACGTTGAAATAAATGAGTACAGGACCCGCTGTACTCTCTGGTTCTGCCAATGCGATGATTGGCTGTCTCGCCCCCACACTCAGACTCAGGCTGCCTCTGACCCAGTCCCACATACACCTGTGCCGACCTTGACTCTGCCAAGGGAACCACCTCAGCCCCCATCTCTACTGTCAACTGTGCCAGTGAACAAAGCACACCACGTACATCCTAACAAAGCCTCCTAGTCATCCGCATCTTACCGTCTTGGCAACAGAAGTCATTTAATTAGACTTAAAAGTCATTTTAAGTGTTTCAGAAAACTTTTAAAAAATCACAGTCATGATGGTAAGTAAAAGACCACAGATTCTTGTACATCCCCTGTTGGACTCTCATTGTCAGACGTCCTTTGCAACTGCGAAAGGGTTGACATTTGACTCCCCTGCTTCCAGTTTCAACCTCCCTTCAGCTTTGGTCGGGGAGGGAGAGAGGGGTAAGAGAAAGGACTGGGGGTGTTGGAAAAGGGTAGTGAATCTCAGCACTAGATTGGAAGGGTGTTGTTACATTCTCTTTCCTTTTAAAATAATATATTCTAAACTCACACATGAATACGCCTTTGATTATTAGAGTGAATGTCATGGAAAACAACCTAATAATCGTTCATTTTCTGGCTTGCATCATGTATCTTACTCACATAATAATTGTGGCAACGATAATGATTTCCACTCACGTTTAACTTCACAGTTTACAAAGATTTGTTAACGAATTAGGTACTTAAGGTGCTTACAAAAAAATGGATTTTTAAAGCTGTGGGTTGCACACGGAGGAGGTAGGTTTTATTCCATCACAAACAAGGAAACTGAGGCTCAGGCTTCCCAAGTTCAAGAGCGTGTATCGGAACCTTGACCAGAACCCAGGCCTCCTGATTCCAGCCAGTGAGCTTTTGGTTTCTTTCTGCTGACTGTGGGAAAAATGACCAAATGGCATGGATCTAAACAAATTATAGATTTATATATTTTTATCTATTCGTATATAATGATTTGGAACTTGACACCGAAGGAAAACAATGTGCAACCTCTTTTTTCAGTGGCTTGTTTCTCTGAACATACGACTTGATAATGAAATGAAACCAAGAGTGGAAATAAGATATATTTAAATGTAGTTGTTTCCTTGTGAAAATATGGCATGCTACTACAGATATATGTGATTTAAGAAGAACATGCTCATGTTGTAGGGGATGTAAGGTGGTGATTTTTTTTGTGGCAGGAGAGGATTAAGTAGATTGATTGTATTTTTTACGTTATCTGGGAGCTATGGGGGAAATGAGGTTGACCCAAAGGGCAATGCATTATCACTGGAAGGCCAAGGAAACTTCTAGGAAATAATTTAAAAAATATGTATACACTGAGTTCCCCTAAATCCTTAAGTAAAGAAAATGATTCATGATCCAGTGCCATGAAAGACCAATGTGTTTTATGCGATTAATTTGGCAGGTTTACAAACGTAACCATTAAGGTTTTTTTCTTTGAATTGAATGAATATGGACACATTTTGAGGGAACATTCAAAAAAAGTCCTTTAAAATTAATTATGCAGTTTTAAAAAAAAACATTAAGGAACTAATCATTAAGCTAAATTGATACCTGGGAAATAATCTCCATCCAATAGAAATTTGCTTTAATGAAGAATACTTCCCAGAAAATTGCTAAAAATGTAGTAAATTAAGCATACTCAAGTCATATCTATTTCCTCCTTGCTGCTTTGATGACGGTAGAATAACAGCTTTTCGGAATATCTGCAACATTGGTGAGTTGGAAACATATGTCTGTGGGAGATGTGTACTCACGAGTCCCGCGGTGTGATACATTTTTACCTACCTGTGTGAATGTATGCAAGGGCAGAATGAAACACCTACAGCGCTGGGGTGTTTACACTGAAAATATACATCTGAGAACCAAGAAATACAAATGTTAATGTTGTCTCAAACTTGACGTCCATGATGTTGCGTAAGGAGCTTTTCTGAGATGACTCACTAAACACAGGTGTCTCAAGTGGGAGGTGGGGGGACCTAGTGCTGACCTCAGGGACAAGGACTGTGACTGCCTGGGGTGCAGACACATAGGAGGTACTCAAGGGATGCCTGGAGGTCTCAAGGACATGAAGTGACCATCTTCCTTTTCCTGAATCCTAATCTGGCCTTTCTGTCTTACCCATGATGAGGGACCATTTAGCATTTACTGGTTGAATCAGTGTGCTCTGTAAAGGTAGCGAGCCCTGACCAGTGTGGCTCAGTGGGTTGGGCGTCATCCTGCCAAAGCAAAGGGTTGCTGGTTTGATTCCCGGTGACGGCACATGCCTGGGTTGTGGGTTCAGTCCCAGTGGGGAGTGTGTGTGATAAGCAACCAATCAATGTTTCCCTATCACATCAATGTCTCTCTCCTTCTCTTTATCCAATTAAAGCCGTGATCGTAGGAACAAGAGAAATGGGCCATTTGTGTTCACATGTTTTGAAAGACCACATTTGGCCATCCCAGCTTTGGTTTGGTAGACATTATGTGGTTTTGCTTCACAAAAGGATGCAAAGTTTCAAAATCAAAGTCATTTATGACCACTATTTATTGTAGTTTCTAATTGAATATAGTCATCTCCCCTTATCCGTGGTTTCATTTATTCCTGGTGAACCACAGGCTGAAAATATCAAATGAGAAATTCCAGAAATAAACAAGTCGTAAATGTTAAGTTGCACAGGGTTGTGAGTAATGCAATGAGATCTTGTGTCCGGGTCATCCCTCTGCCCAGTGGGCCCGCGCTGTGGACACTCCCACCCTTCAGTCCCTCAGTCCCCTAGTAGCCATTTAGCTCATCAGATGGCTGCCCTGGCACTGCAGAGCTCATTACTTAATAATCATGTCAAAGCACAGGAGTGGCCATGCTGGCGACTCAGCTGTGCCCCAGAGAAGCAGTAAAGTGCTTCCATTAACTGCAAAGGAAGGTCTCTGTGAGAATTACGTAGGTATCTATACGGTTTAGTGCTGCCCACAGTCTCACGCATCCAGTGGGGGTCTTGATCCATATCCCCTGAGGGTAAGTGGGGTTTGCTGTATAACAACCAGTGGATGAGATAAGAGCCCCATTTAAACTCTCTAACCCAGAGGCTTCCTAAAGAGATTTAGGGATTCCTCTCTCTAACACATCTGCTTTCTGGACCACGAGGAATGGAGGCACGGGCTGTCGGGTGAGGTCCCACCATTGTTTCTCCTCCTCCCTTCTCACATGTATTCGGCCCCTGGTCCACTTAACTTATTTTAGGCACTCAGATATTGCTTGCAATCTGCTCTCTCCCTCCTATTTCTGTTCCTACCACCAAAACTTCTCTCCGAGGCAGGACTTCCCTGTTCCCCCGGGTCTGACTTTGATGAATTCACTCTGGACACACAGATCCCTGGGCCACTTTGCGTGGTGGCTGAGGGTGGGAAGTGTGCTGGGGCAGGTCGCTGTTACAAGGCATTGGGATAGCTGCCCTGGCTGCTAAAGCTCTTGATGTGGCCCTTGAGCTCCTGGGCAGACCGGGCCCCTCCCAGCCCCTCATCCAGAGGGTCTAACAGGGAAGATGCAAATGACCCCCATGTGCTTCTGATGCTCCACCTTGACCTCAGCATCTGTTGATGAGGCTGAACAAGTGACACGTGGAGCTACAGGCACTCCTCAGGGGGGCTTCCCCTCCGCACACCACCACAGACATGACCTCCCCTTAGAAAAGGCCGGTGCCAGCTCCTTGTGCCCTCTGTCTGGATTTCTGTCAATCACACAGACACCCCGACACCCAAGTCACCTCATTGTTCGATGGATGCTCATTCTCAAGCAGCTTGGGATAGCCTGTAATTGGCCTCCCCCCACCCCAACCCTCCGCAGCCCCCAAACTCTCCTTCTTCACCCTCTGGGACATGCAGTCAGTCACTGGAAGGGACCCTTTGTGCTTGAGTCCTCCTCAGACCATGCCCTCCATGTCCACTCTGGAACTAAACTCTGCCTCTCCCTTCAGGAGTCTTCCCCCACCGCGGGGGCTTTCTCTCTCGCCTCCCTCAGACTCCAGGCTCTGGAGTGAGACCCTCGCCTTGCCTGACTTTCCTGTCACTTCCAGACCTCTGTGCCTTCTCTCCTCCTCCAACCCCCTATTCCTTCTGACAGCGACCCCCCGGCTTACTGCAGGTATTTATCGAAACCACACCCTGACCACTTGTCTTCATTTATTGAAGATTTTATCACATGATTCACTCCGTTACTACATTTGTCACAGTTTTTGGTGGTATCAGTATTCATGCCAACAATCATGCTAATACCCTGACTTGGTAGGGTTTTTTGTTGGGGTTTTTTTTTGGCCTCTCTTTTAACTAGAATCTCGTCCTCTACTTTATACCAGCGGCCCACTCTCATGGAGTTACCCTAGGCTGTCATTACTAGTCATAGCTCTCCTCCCAACATGCAATTTCAAGCACCCTCTCCAATCCACCCTCACACCTTTCTAATGATTCCTTCTACTCCCCGCCCCCAAACAATGCAGGACCCTTCTGGAATTTTCAGTCCACTGGCCGTACCTCCTTTCCACCCCATGCATTTTCTCAACTCCCTCACTCCTCATTTTCCTGCCTCCACACTTAGATTCTGGAGTCCATTTTTCATCTTCCCTCTTCTTTCCACCTTGGCCTCCTTGGCCCTTTTCAGGGCATCTCGCATATGTTGCCACACTGAACGCTGGTCATGTTCAACTCGCAGCCTGCTCTGCAGCGACGGGTCCCATAGAAAACCATACACCAGTAATCCCTGGTCCTGTCTTAAGTAAATGAGCATTATCCTGAAGTTGGATCCTTGTTCCGCCCAGCAACTCTTGTCATTTCCTGCATAAGTTTTCTCTTCATCACCCAGGTGACTATTTTATACCTTCTTCTCCACTCTCAAACATCCGACCCTGTCACCCTGTGCTCTTTGAGCTAACAAACTTGCTCTCTATTTTACTGAGAACACAGAAATAATCAGAAGAGAATAGTCAGAAACTCCACCACCAAATGTACCCAAGTCCATGGTTAATGATGGAGGAGGAACTCTCAGTGGGTCCTTGAGAGGGGCCCTGGGTTCCATCCTTTCTGCTCATCATAGGGCACGGCTCCTGTAAGAGGCCCCCCTCTCCTGCGCTACCCATTTCCCCCACTTCTCATTCATTCCCATCAGTAGATAAAGAAGACATACTATCTCTCATCTTACAAAAAATCACCTGATTTCCTTATTTCTCTCAACATTACCACTTCCCCAGGAGTTACCCTTGGCCCCTTGCTACCCTGTTGCCGCATCCAGTCGATCAGTCATGCCTCTTCCATCTACTGTTTCTTGCTGCCACTTAGTTCAGTCCCTTATCAAATGCCGTCTCACTGAACAATTTGAATAGACGCCTATTACCCCACCCTTCTTGCTTCTCTAGCCCAGGCAAGAGTATTGTGTTAAATCAACATAGGAACCTATGCAGATTTCAGTAACTGAATCTTTTATGAACCCTTCCTTAGGTTTAGTATGCTAATCAACAACTTATATCATATTTTTTCCCAAAGACTTCATAAGGCTACTTGCTGCTTGTTGAAGAAAATCAGGATTTCTTGCTCTGGTAATAGAAATTTACGATGATACTTTCTGATTTATATATCTTGATGGCTTTGCTGAATTACTGACCATTTCCTCCTTATGTCCCATGGACTTCCTCAATTCTCTTTCTATATTACTATAAATTGATCCTTTTTCAAAGTAAAATATAACAATTACTAATAGTAACATATATACTAAATGTCCATATTCTCACCATTGCGAATGAAAGCCAGTTAATCATCTCTTACTACAGACTTTTATCTGTCAAAAGAAAAAGCAGTGTAGCGAGCAGTAAAGGGTCCTTAACCACCACCTCGAGTCGCTTTCTTCCGTATCATCCCCCCACGTAGGCCACACCATCACCTACGTGTGTCTGTATTCTCCAGTCTTCTTTGTTGTTTACCTGTAAAAACTATGTGCTTGAATGTTTTCTCGACTTTTCTCCAGAACAGAATCAAAGGGTGGGGAGGTATGAGGGCTGATTTCTGCTTGAACTGACCTGTCGTTTGGACAAAGGACCCTCTCTCCTTGCTTTACGGCCCAGACCTAGTGCCACCACACCTGTCCGCCATGCTTCCCGGCATGTGGCGCTCCCATGCCAGTGCATTTGGAAATCATTTTTATGCCACGTGCTATGTAAGTTCTACATACATACAGTCATGCACTGCTTAGCGAGGTGGACGTGTTCCGAGACATGCATGGTCAGGTGGTGTCGACCTTGTGCGAACACCATCGAGTGCACTCGCCCAAAACCAGGCAGTGGAGCCGGCTGCTTCACTGTGTGTGCTGTGCTTCTACAGGCCCGCAGCACAGCAGCTCTGCCTCCACCAGCATCACCCCAAACACCTGAGGGATGCTCTGCGCTGCCATGTTGCGTGGACGACAATGTCACTAGGCAATAGGAATTTTTTTAGCTCTATTATAACCTTACGTGACCACCATTGTACATGCAGCCCAGCATCCACTGAAACACTGTTACAGGGTGCGGGACTGTGAGTGTGTGTGTGTGCGTGTTATTTTAAAATATATATAACATTTAATTCTAAATACACTCGAGATTGTCACTGCCTTTTGTCACTTTGACATTATCTTTTGGTACCTCCACCTGCACATTGCCTAGCAGAATATACACATACCCACACACACGCCCTCACAGCCTCTTCCACACCTACCCACACGTACATTTTCCCCTCTGTTCACTTCTCCTGCTCCAAATATATAAGGGGATGAACAATGGAATGCTTGACTAAGGAACATGTAATGCTTCGAGTTCAGTAGGTGCTCATTGTCTAAGCGATGTACCGCACTGCTAATTCCTCATCCCTGTATTACACGTGGTGCTAGTAAAAAGTAATAAAGGGCTCTTAGCTGCTCGAAGTGTTCCCATAACCTATAGGAGCATCATTTGTCTCGGTGGCAGCCAGGAAAGGAGCAAAGAACAATTTGTCTTTTTTTGGACTCATATTTCCACTTAAATGGAGAGGGATAAAAAGCAAGAGACAGCGTGTACTAATTAGGAGGAGAAAATTTAAAGGAATATTGCTGTTGGCAGTGTTCGGAAAACCAAGGTCAAACACGTGTGTTCTGTATTTCTTCGATTCTCAGCAGGGTGGCACAGTGGGCTCCGCGTGGGGGCGTCCTTGGGGGCCCACACCAAGGGCCTGGCAGCGAAGAGTCAAGAAGTTGTGTGCTCATTTCTTAAATGGTCACTGGGAAGCCGTAATACCCTGTTTATTCATTAAACACAGTTATTAAGAATATCAGTCTCAGCTTGAAAGATTCACACATCTGAGTCTGCTGATCCCTTGAGGTGCCATTTGGTTACTCTGTTGTATAAAGATGGCTTAGCCAATGGGATTGGAGGCCTGACTCCTCCTCCCACCCCCACCCACTTAGCCAATCACATAATTTAGCAATGGCATGACTTTTGGGCTGGCCTGTGGCCCATTTGTACCGGGTAACCGTGACCGGCGATCTAGTTTCTTGCCTTCGCAGAAAACCACACCTCCCAGAAAATCCAATCTGTTCAGTGTCTTTCACTTCTTTATTGGCAGATTAAGAAATGAAATAGATATTGCGTAAAGATTTCATAATTCTTATTTTGTTTATCTGAAAACGCAGTCATTCCCATGAGGTTGCTCAAAAGTCTCATCCATTTCTTAGGAAAGAATTGACCAATTTTCTGAAACGTTCTGCAAGAGCAGTAACAGCACCACCAAATTAACCAACCGGAGCCGAAGTGCACCTGTCAAAATAAAACCAAATACACTTTGGAATGAAATTTCTACATTTTGTGCTGTACATTTTTATTGGATTTCTGATTTATACATTTTGATGACCCACAATGGGTCTCTTAGGATCTCACTTCTAATGGTCAAGGTCCCTGTGGGGATTATTAAACCCTGAGTAAAATTAAACAGAAGTTTGCTTTCCATCTAAACAGTTCATCGACGCGGCTTCCATTCAGTTCCCTCACTTCCTGCGTGCGTGTGTGCACGCGCGTGTGTGTGTTAATTTGGCTTTACAAAATAACTGCAGTCTGCTGAGGTGTGACTATGCCCCATGAGGACAAGACCCTTTCATCATTAATATGTAGTAGTTAGGGAATTGGGGAGGCATCTCAGCAAATGAAGCAGGCCTGCAATCACCCCGCACAGAGGGAGAAAAGCCACAGCAAAGCTGTCTTCTGCATCTTAAGAACGAGCCTCCACTGAGTGTAAGCTCCGTGAGGGTAGCAGCCATTTCCAGCTTGCTCATGACTGTTTACCCTTGTCTTGTCCAGGGCTTTCTAAAGAGATGCTCAATGAACATGACCAAGCAAGGGATGATTCTGACCTTGTTCTACTCAGCCTCAATGATCCAAGTTCTAAAATAAATGTAAATACTTGGCCTTGAGTGGTTTATGCAGATAACTATTATCTGTGTTATTTCTATACTGACCCAGACCAATTGACCTTCACTTTGTGCATGAGCATCACTTACAGCCATGTTTTAGGTTCTGTCATAATTCATCCACCCAAATTCACGTGTGAGAGATTGGATTTCTGACATAAATCAGGAATAAAGGAACACCTTGCTGGGTGGGTGTCATTCCTTTCTCTCTCTTCGGTTGGAAAACTAAATTACTTCCTATTTTGGTGGGTCAGTGGGCAAAAGAGTGGAGCTCATGACTCAGAGCTGTTGCTTTCGTTCACCTCTCTGTTATCCTTGGATTCGTCCATTTGAGATCCATTGCGATTTTCCCACTTCTTTCAGGCGTTTGTTCAGGTCCTCCAACATCTGTGTCCGGCATGTTGTCCAACACACTGCCATTTGATTGTTCTTTAAGGAAGCAACTTTTATGTTTTTAATTCTTAGTAAATTAATTGGGGTGGCATTAGTTAGTAAAATTACATAGATTTAAAGTATACAATTCTATAATACATCAGCTGCATATTGTACTGTGTGTTCACCACCCAAAGTGAATTCTCCTTCTCACAATTTTCTCCCTTCTACCCTCTTCTACCTCTTCCCAGTCCCTTCCCCTCTGGTAACCGCCATACTGTTTTCTGTGTCTATGAGTTGTTTTTTGTTTTGATTCATTTTGTTTTATTCTGGGCTGGTTGTTGGGTTTTGTTGGGGTTTTTTTTTTTTTTTGGCTTAATCCCTTCACCCTCCCCTCTGACCATTGTCATTCTGTTCTCTTTATGTATGAGTCTGTTTCTATTTTGTTGTTTGATTATTTTGTTCATTAGATTCCATGTATAAGTGAGATCACATGGTGTTTGTATTTCTCTGGCTTCTTTCGCTTAGTGTAATACTGTCCGTGTCCCTCCATGCTGTCACAAAAGGTAAGATCTCCGTCTCCCGTATGGCGAGTAGCATTCCCTGTGTCAATACACCACAGCTTTTTCATCCACTCACCTAGCCATGGGCACTCAGGCTGGTTCCAAACCCTGGCTACTGTTTATGCCATTACAATGAACATAGGGGTGCATATATTCTATCAAATCAGCATTTCAGATTTCTTCAGATATATTTCCAGAAGTAGAATCACTGGGTCATAAGGCAGTTCTTAATTTTTTGAGGAAGCTCCATGGTGTTTTCCATAGCAGCTGCACTGGTCTGCATTCCCACCAACGGTGCACGAGGGTTCCCTTTCTCTGTATCCTTGCCAACACCTGTTTCTTGATTGATTGACAGTAGCCTTTCTGACAGGTGTGAAGTGATATCTCATTATGGTTTTAATTTGCATTTCCCTTGTGATTAGTGATGCTGAGCATCTCTCCATATGTCTATTGGCCATCTGTGTTTCCTTTTTGGAGAAATGTCTATTCAGGTCCCTTGCCCATTTTTAATCAGATTTTATGTGGGGTGTGGAGTTGTCTAAGTTCTTTATGAACTTTGCATATCAACCCCTTATCAGATGTATCCGTGGAGAGTATGTTCTCCCATTCATGGGTCGTCTTTTCATTTTGTTGACAGTGTCCTTGCTGTGCAAAAACTTTTTAGTTTGTTGTAGTACCATTTGTTTATTTTTCCTTTTGTTTTCCTTTTCCAATGAGACATATCAGAAAAAATATTGCTACGAGTGATGTCTGAGATTTTACTGCCTATTTTCTCCTAGGATTTTCATGGTTTCAAGTCTAACATTTAAGTCTTCAACCCATTTGGAATGTATTCTTGTATGGGGGGTAGGAATTTGGTCTAGTTTCCATTTTCTTTGCACATACCTGTCCAATTTTCCCAACACCATATATTGAATAGACTATCTTTAACTCATATGTTCTTGCCTCCTTTGTCAAATATTAACTAACTATAAAGGTGTGGGTGTATTTCTGGGCTCTCTATTCTATTTCATTGGCTTTTCGTTGGGTTTATGCCAGTACCATGCTACTTTTATTACTATGACCTTGTACTACAGACTGATTATCAGGTAGCACGATTCCTCCAACTTTGTTCTTTCTCAAGATTGCTGTGGCTATTTGGGGTCTTTCACAGTTCCGTACAATTTTTGGACTATTTGTTCTAGCTGTGTGAAACATGCCACTGGTCTCCTGACAGGAATCGCTGTGAATCTATAGATTGCTTTGGATAGTATAGACCTTTTAATGATGCTAACTCTCCCTATTCATATATGCAGTACATGCTTAGGGAAGCAACTTTCGAGACTGCCACATGCTGGAGCTTTTCCTGCTATATATAGAAGATAATTTGCTGCACCTTCTGGGATCGATTTTGCCATCTCGGTTAGTGTGTGAGAGATAACCGACATTCTTTCTGCGATGACAACTGTGTGTGATGGATTCGTTCTAGTGGTTGACACCGGTTAGCTTCCTATCAATCACCGAATTTCACGAGCAACCAGATTCAAAGTCTATGCAAGACGCAAGAGATTTCCAGGACAGCTAGACTGAACTTTACTAAAAGAGCAAACATATTCTCTCTTTGCAGAAATCTCCAATTTTCCAAAGTCATGAAAAAAAATAAAAATTTAGTAACTATTGTATAACACTATCTAATTTTCAGCTTGTATTATAATTGGAAAATTTCAGGATATTATAGCTAAATATTGTGATACTTTTATATCAAAACATTGTAATCTTAAAATAAATATTTTTAAAACCATATTTGCAAATTAGTCAGGAGTATAATTTTTTCCTGTAAAAATTAAGCTACTTCAAAAAGATGCATGAAGAAGCACATCAGTTATGTTTAAAGGAGTGTATGTATGATGGGGATATATTCCACAGACAGTTTTTCTTGTCCCCTTGAAGATTAGTGAAATACTCACAGAAACAGTGTTGTGTATTGAAACATTGAATGGCAGGCTGCGTATCCACAAAGATTAATACATTTTAAGGGCCCTTAAAACTTTTGACTTGTGTTTTCTTTTGTGATCATTTACCTAGTTGTTTATCTTCTCATATCATATACTCGCAAAGCTTATTTTCTTTTAGTGTGCTGAGTGTAGCTATGATTTAAAGACCTCGTCTCTATATCCTTCAGAATAAATGCTATCCATTCTCTTTCACGTAAGTGCCTTAACACCCTGGATCTCACCATCACTGACCTGAGATCGCTGTGTTTCACCTCACATACACCTTTAACTGAGCAGTGACAGGGCTGAAGAGAAGAATCTGCATGTCAGCACTGGGAGAAGAATGACTTGAGCCCCTGAACTAACGTCAACATGAGGCCAAAATACCCAATTGCAAAGCACAATGTGTTGCCCTGAAGTGTCCAAACAATACAGAGAATAGTTTACTAAGATACAGACTCATTATTTAAAACGGATCAATGCTACTTAACGCATTGGTACAATTCTTACGGTGTTTCTGTTTCACTTCCCATTTGCCAGATGACTCATTTTCACAAAACTTGAGAACCATCTTACTGGCCTTTTTTTTTCTGCAAAACTATTTATACTCAGACTTCATGGGCCCTGATTCCTCTGACTGTGTTACTTTGGCCACCAACCATATTACTCTGTTTGACTGAACTGCATCACTTTAAAAGATTTTCCTTACTTTCCCATATTTTCTAGTACAGCTTTTCAACTTAACCCTCCTGCTCCTTTGTAAGGGTAAACATCTTTCCTTCCCTCCTTTCTCTCTCTCCCTCTTTCTTCCTTATTTTCCCCTCCCTCTTTCTTTCTCTTTTTTCTCTTTAATCTCTTTTCTCCCATCCTTCCTTCTTTTTCTTTTTCTTTTATGTCTTTTGCTTCCTTCTTTCCTTTCCCACCTCTCTCTCTCTCTTCCTCTGTCCCGTTCTCTCTCTTAGCTATTCTGCATTCAGTTCATCCTAATGCAGGGCTTTTTTTACCAACGTGTTTTCCTCAAAAATGAATTCTGACTTGCAACATTCTTAAAACTATATACATAGACTATCCTTTCTGTGTTCAGTAAGCTAGAGAGAGCAGTATAATTCACTCAAAATTACAGGCTGAATAATTTAGCCCATGGTGGCCAAATGATGCTAAACATTGATAAGGTTCATTTGCTGAAAATTTCTTCCCTGGGAAATGATTAATTTGCCTAATTTTATAAAATAGTCCCTCTGGTGAATTGCCCCCTCTCAGAAGCATGTCTATTTCAGTGATCTCACTTTTTATGACCAGAGAAACCACTGTTATACTGGCCTATGTAAGCATGGATTTTATAAAGGTTACTTTTACAATGGATGGTGGTTAACCAGCAAGACCCTGGCAAAAGTGTGCACATGGCAGATGGAATGTGAGTACGTTTTGCAGGTCTAATGCACAGCATGGTGACTATAGTCAGTAAGGCTGTACTGGAAAGTTGCAATTCGCTAAGAGTAGATCTCACGGGGTCTCAGTGCCCACAAACACAACCAGGTCAGGTGAGGAATGTGTTCATTAGCTTCACTGTGGCTGTGGTTTCACAGTGAGAGGTATATCCATCCATCGCACTGTCCAACGTAAGTACATACAGGCTTCATTCGTCAGTTATACCTCAGAACGCTGGGAAAATTGTACCAAACATCACAGAAGCAGACCTTGTGGTTGTATTCAGAGAGGTGTGCTCAAAGGGGTGACTGGGCAAAACACATTCTGGGATCGAGACGGATAACCCTGAATTCAGAGGCCACTGCAGGGTGACGACGCTTCCTTCAGCAGTAAGAGTTGAAGAGAACATCTGAGTAATTTGACCACGGGCACCTAGAGAAAGGGAACTGTGTAGAGAGTGCCGATAACCACATCCGGACACACAGTGAGTGTACATCCATGCAGCACAGAGGGGAGGGGGTGCATTGTCAGTGGCGAGGAAGAATAATTTCAGCCTCTGTCTGGACTGGCCAATCAGCATAGCGAGGTGGCCCTGAGAATCAGACATTCATACAAACAGAATGAGTGCAAGTGATTAGCTGTGGTCACAAGGATGAGAACTTCGACATCCTTTTAACTTTCTTGCCTTGAGATTCCTCACCTAGAAAATTAGGTAAATTTCTGTATCCTGAACACAAGCTGAATGTGAGGCGAAATCACCAGTTGACTCTAGGATGACAGAATTTAGACTTCATCACCCTCTCTTGCTGGCCCAAGACACTTAAAAAACGGAGCACTGATCCTAGTAACAGGTGACCGGAGGCCACTGAGGAAATAGACTTGGCAGCTTGGGCTGAGTGTGAACTCGATAGTCTGCAAACCAACGTAACCCTGAAGTCGTGAGCGCTTGCCTACCTGGGTTGGGGAGCGAGAGGAAATGCATCCTAATTAACCACCCTGCACGAGACAAGGGCGCTTCCTACATTTCTCCAAACATCACTCTTCCTGCAGCATCGTCCACTCAGGGAGAGCAGACCCAGTAGCAACCCGAAAGCTGTAGCTTCTCTCTCCCATGTTCCCCACACTCAAACTCCAAACCCTAAAACACGAGGAGCTCATCCATTCACTTATCTCCACCCCCCTGTCTAACTCATGCACCACCGTATCTTGCCTAGATTCCCAAAACTGTCCTCCAAGTCATCTTCCTAACACTTACTCAACGCTGCAGCCAGAACGATCTTTCTGAAAGGCAAGAAATCCTTATAATCCTCAGTGCTGCTACTGTCTTCAAAAGTCTGGCCCCCCAAACGTTGCTCCGCTGTGCCCTGCACTGTCGGTTCCCTACCTGTATTCCCTGCCTTACCTCTCACCAGCCCCCCTTCTCTGGAGTGAACCGAATGCCCAGGCTTTCCCATCTCTAGCCCCATATTTTGACACACGGTTCCCCTTTTCTGTGACATAGTCCTGCCTCCCTGGCTTCCACCCACTCATCATTTAGGTCTCAGTATCCCTTGACCCTTGGACTTGGTTAGGCTCCTCTACCTCTTTCTCCTTCTCTCTTCTCTTCTAACACTCATTGCACAGGGCTGTGACCACTGTCGCCGTGTCTGCACTGTAACAATGGAGGTTTCACAAGGGCTCTGGAGGCAGGGAAGGAACCTCAGCTTTGTTTACTGCCATGTGTTCGTGACTCCATAACATTCGTTGAATATGGGCAGCTGAGAAGTGGGTTTTTCTCTCCTTGTCTACCTGCGAAGTGAGGGTGTCATCGACCAAGTATCATGAGGGAATGTCTCCATGTGTCCTCCAAGAGAAGGAGCAGAGGAGACTGGCTTGTCCACAGAGAAGACAGGGGTACCTGGGGCACATGGCCCCTTCCCGTACTCTCAGACCTCCAATGGGGGGCAGTGGAGAGCACTCGATAGGAAACCTGGCTGCAGCCTGCTGTAGGAGAAGCAAACTCTGTAGAGTAAGGGTATCCAGGCACTTCGAAGGGCAGACAGAAAGACCCAAGCGTTTAGGAATCCCAAAGGGATGCAGGGTTAGAGGAACTAAAAACATGGAAACTTTTACAATTTCTCTCCAACACTCAGTCTTTTTAAAATCCCTCATCCTGCTCTTCTTTCCCACCCTTCCTTTCCTCCCTTCCCTCCTCCCTCCCCTCCTTCCTCCCTTCCCTCCCTCCCTCCCTCCCAGGAGCACAGTTACTGTCAGTCTACAGCACACCAGGCACGGTTCTGAGTGTTGAGGGTACAATGGGGGTGAACTACACACAAAATCACCAGACTCGTGGAGCGTGTCATAGTTTAGGGAAGAGACTGACTAATAAACAAATGCATCACATAATGTCAACTGCTGTAAAGAAAAAGCAAGGCACAGAATGGCTACATTTAGGGGTGTGTGGGAGAGAGGCACGGTGACGGGACTAGCTCTTCTGGACCGGGGGATCAGAACGACTCCCTGAGAAGGTGTCAGAGAAGAAAGGCACTGGGCAGAATGCAACAGGCCAGGTACACTTCATTCACGACGATGGCAGTGGGGGCAACATGGCTGTGGCAGAGGGGAGAGACTGAACGGCACCCTGCTTGCGGGGAAGGTGGGGTTTGTAAGCACTGGGCTGAGTGCTCGGAGAAGCACCCGAGGGTGTGAGGGCAGGTGGTCCCGTGAGCTGGCCCTCTGGGTTGGCTCCTGACTCCCACACACGGAGACTGGGAGATAGTGGAGCTAGCTGCCCTGCTGAGGGCCTGCCAGCCTCTCCACAGAGACTTTCCTGGGCTGGAAAACTGGCACGGGGCTGGAAGAAGGTTTACAACGGGACCGAGCAGGAATTTACAATCACAGGTTCTCTGAAGTGAGTGCCCCCGGGAAAGGGAGGTCAGACACCTGCCATCAGGAAGAAACCTGCCCGAAGCTGAGTGAGGCTGAGGGGAATTTTAAGGCCATCTTGGTCAAAGTGGCACTGGGGGGAGACTTTCAGGAAGTGCAGCGTGGGCACCGCAGGCTGGTTCAAGGGCAGGTGCAGAGGGCACCAGGGGCCTCCAGCTGGAAGCTGGAGGGAGCTGGGTGGAGGTAAGGCCAGAGGGCGGGCCAGGCCCAGCCGTGGAGGGCTTCCAGGGAAGAAGTCCGCAGTTCACTGGGAGGGTCCTCAGGAGCCATCGGAGACTTTCCAGGAGCAAGCTTCGCAACCCGTGTGGGGGAGAACTCAGGCTGCTGGGCGAGGAGTGCAGGGGGGGAGCTGCTGTAGTGGAGCCGGAAACGGGGGCCAGGTGAGGGGGCGGGCGTACCTGACCAGCACGTAGACATTCAGTGCGTCACAGCAGGTGTTCTGAGTGTGTTTTAAAAAATGAATTCGATTATTTCAAAAATGTATATAAAATACAAATAATTGGGGAAAATAGAATTTTATTGGGTATTTTTTCAGAATTGCCTGTAGATAAACAGAAGATATCGTAATCTTCAGTCCAAATACTGCCTTGACCGGGCTTGAACTGGGCACCAGCCTCTTCAAGAAACACATGTCAACTCATCCGGTTCATTTTTGAAAATTTATTTTTGAATCTCTTCCTCACATTAAACAAAGCGAAAGTGACTGTGCATAAATGAACGATGACAGTCCACATTAACGGTGGCGCTTTTAGTTCTTCATTAACTTTAATCAGTGGTGGATAAAGCTCAGGGGACCGTGAAAAGCAAGCAGACCCAGACAAGCACCGCAAACACACCCTTCCCAGGGAGCGCTCTGTGGCTTTGTCCTCGCATCGTTGTTTTATTTTCATGTTTTTCTTCCACACCGTTGCCAAGAGGTTGTCAAATATGAGGTTGGCTGGGACACTGAGTGCCCCCTCTCTGCCCGCCTGGTTCTCAGGATGGGGGAGGGGGACATCAAAGTTTGTAAAAGGGGTGCAGATACTTGTTCTTATTGAAGCCAAGAGATAATAAGTAAAAGGAGCCAGTCGACTTTGTATGCAAATTGGAAATGGATGCTAATAGTAACCATAACTTGGGGGCGGGGAAACAGGGAGTGCTGGGTGGCGAGGGGGTTGCAGCTGTAAACAAAATGATCATGATCGACCAATCAGGGAGGTTCCACTGAAGGGCTATTTGAGCAAAGGTGCGAAGGAAGCTAGGGAGCAAGTCACGTAGACTGTCCCGCAAAGACCTTGCAGGTGGAGGGAACGGGGATTTCGAGGCTGAAACATGGATGTCACGTGAGAGGACCAGCTGGAGAGGAGCAGTTCTAGAGCCAGGTGAGAGCGGGGAGAGCAGGAGGAAGTGAGGTCAGAGATGTTGTGGAGGCCAGGTCAGGCAGAGCCCTCAAACCACTGTGGCACTTGGGGCCTTGTTGTTCCACGGGAACCTCTTTGGTGTAAGCAGGTGTCCTCACCAAGGACAACACCACAGGAAAACCCGGGGCAGCAAAGCCTGCTTTGGTGATGCATAAACAGCAGTATGGTATCAACATGCTTTACTCAAAGTCACCCAACAAGCATTCACGGCTGCTGGGGTATAACTGGTCACTATGTGTCTCACTTTGGGGCCACTGGAAAAGTCCTGGAAAGTGTATTTGTTTATGTTTTTGGTCCAGTTCCCATTTCCAGTCCCAAGACTGGCAGCTGCTTTTCCCTCTAGTATCTACTACATGTGAAAGAAGACATTGAACAAAACTACCAAAATATTTGCTGTTTCCCACACTGTATTTGTGAATAGTTACCTGGCTATGTTCCTGGGTTTCTGTGTCGTCTGGTCTTAGCGTTTGGTGCAGTTCTTAGAGTGGTGCTTCACCTGGCGAAAATCCATCATTGCATCGAGTATCCCTGAAATCGAATGTGTTAAATGTGTATGAGGAACGACTAATGGAGCTACTATAATCTGGTAAACATGTTTTCAACCAAAACATTACTTTTACTAAAACAAAACCTTTGTGGTGGTTTGGCACTACATGGACGCAATCCCACTGGGAGAGCGACGTGAGCTGACCTGCAATTTGAAAGGCTCGCTCTGGCCGTCATTGGAAGAGGATATTGGGGTCTGGGGCAGGAGTGCAAGCCAGGAGGACTCTGCGAGGCTGCTGCAGTCCCATGGGGGTCAGTGATGAACAGCGGGGGCCGCGGCGGCGGTGATGAGACTTCCCCAGGGCCGTTTTGGAAGCACAGCTGGTGGGACTTGCTAGAGGACCGCACATGGGCTGTGAGAAACAGGGGCCAAGGATGGCCCCCAAGGTTGCAGGCTGGTAGAATTAGAAGAATGGGGTCCCCATTTCCTGAGACGGTAGGAGGGACAGGTTTGAGGACGAAGATCAGGAATTTGCTTTAGGACATTTCAGTTTGCTATGCCCATGACAGGTGCAAGTGGAGTGATCGAGAAGGCAGTTAGACACTGGAGTTCAGGATTGTCTGTTCAGGATTCATACGCCCCCTACCTGGCATTTGAATGAATGTGTGTAAGTAGACAGGTTGCCCTAGGACAAGCCAGGGGTGCTGCACCCATGTTCAGAGATTGGAAGGACAAGGAAGACCCAGCCAAGGAGAATAAAATGTAATGGTATGAGGAAGAAATCCAGCTGAGTGGTGTTCTAGAAACCAAGGAAGGAAGCATTTGGAGGAGAGATCGGCTATATCCAACAATCAAGGTCAAGTGAGATGAGAATGGAGCACTGGGCAACACGGAAGCCATCAGTGGTCTTGACCGAGCCATTCCATGGGGATGGTGGGGCACAGGTCACAGTTTAGGAGGGAGCTGGAGGAGAGGATGGGTTGGCATCGGTGAGTATCGATAACTCCCTTAAAGAATTTTGTTGTAAAGAGGAAAAGGTGAAACAGACCTTGACTGGAAGAACTGATATCAGTAGGGCTTTGCTACTTTTTTGACATGAGAAAAGTGTGTGTTAATAGCTGCAAACTGATTATCAAGGAGAGATGGATACACAGGTGTCACAGGGGGCGGGGAGAGGGAGAATTGCTGGAGTCGGGCTCGAGCAGGGCTTCTCCTGGGATTTAGTGCTCAAGTAGAAAAGACGCCTTTAGCTAAAACACCAGACTGAGCCTCTCTCTCCTCTGCCCCTTTCTTCCTCTCCCCTTGCTCATCTCTCCCTCCTTCCCTCCCTCCTTCTGGATAACACGCACACACACACACACCCCTTTTGTCAAAAAATGATTTAAGGTGTCCTACTAGAAATTTAAAAATATGAGCGTATTAAAAATAGGATATGAAAAAAGGGGAAAACCTACAAGGAGCTTGGCTTCTTCAGCGGTGAAATGAGAGTGACGAACTTAGTGTCTCAGATCCCTAAAAGTGTTAAAATCCCATCTGTTTTTAATGTATTTATTTAATATCTTTATTTCATCTCCTATGATCTATTTTTTACATTTGATTCAAATGTATAATGCTTACTTCCATTTATTTTTGTGTGTGTGTGTGGTACATACCACTCATTTTCTAGATGATGTGAGTAAATCCATCTGATATTCTGTCACAGGATGGCTTATATATGATTATGATACATTTATTAGGAATAGCTTTACATGGGATTTCAAATCTTTTCCTTATCAACCCATTCATTTTTTCTAAATGAGATGAACTATATGACATATTGATAGCGATGCAATGGAGCTATGCATAAAAAAATTACCCATGGAACTTGAAAATTATTTCTTAAATGATTTTATTCCATTTTCTTCGGTAACTCTCCAAGAATAGGAAGCTAATGTGCCTAATATTGGAATTCAAACTCCTCTGGAAACCAGAGTGAATGTATGAATTCTTCATTATATGCTAAAATCTAAAGTAGATGAATTTTTATCATCCTTATCATCCTTTAACTGTTCTAAATGGTCCCTCTGAGGCTCTGCTCTGTCTTCCTCTCTCTCTCTCTGCTTCCCCATAATGAGCTGTGAATCCTATCATGTCTCTTTAAAACTATCTCACATTCTATGAATTTTGTTAGAAACTTAAAACTTTCTTAATTTACTGAAATCACCAGCAAAAAACTCAATGTTGTGTTTTATTTGTAACAATCCAGTGGCGCCCCACACTCTGAGACACCCCAGTGAGGCACTGACGGGTTCCCTAGCCAGCAAGCCTCTAACGCATGTGATGACTCAGCCCCCAGTGCACGAGGCTTGCTGGCTCTTTAAAGCTGAAGGACCAGAGCACTTCCATTTATTCTCGTCAGCCCCGCATGTAAATGCCGCATAACCAGGGTGGTCCTGCCCAGGCCGGAGTGCACAGGGGGGTCGGTTCTTAAAATGTGTTCTGGGCATTTAATTCCATTCAGTGATCGCCCATTAAAAACCAAGTGAAAACCAAACCAAAGAAACCATCTCTCTCAAAATCAGGCAGCTGTGACTGCCCTTCTCTCCTGCAAAGCCACCGCCCCCACACGCTTGGCCAGGCTGCCCCTCACCACTGATGTCTGACTTGCAGATGCCCCTGAGGACTCTTCTGTCCTTTTTATCCTTGTCACCTGAGAGAAAAGGTGCCAAGAAAAATTCCATTGTTCTAGATACAACGAACCAAACTCTTCCTCTCTCAGCTCTTGTGATGGTAGCTGGGCTTATTTTTTTATTCCTGTGTGGACACCTTCTCTATTTTCAGGGCCCACTAATTCTGTCCTTAAAGAATGATGTCACTCAGAATTCCTCCCAACTTGTCACAAGAGTGACATCTGAGGTGCTGACAGCAGGGCGGATGAAGGCCGGAGAGCTAAAGCCCTAGTTGAGTGGCATCGGAATGCAGTTAGGATTTCAGTTATGATAGGACAGATAGGAAGTCGTGGGGAAGAGAAGGAAGCAATGCATACACAAGAGGAAGCTAAGCGTGTGTTCACAGTGTGAGGTTACCGGCTCTAACATCGTATAAAATCAGTAATACGCTTGACAGCTGGTGGATTGGGCTATTGGATCCCATTCTCTAAGACTTGGATTTACGATGTGAAAACTCTGGCCAATATTTCATAGTTGTTATACCGAGAATTCCAAATCTAAGGACACTCGTTTGTCTGTCTAATTCTTCACCATGTAGTGAGAGCCCTGTGCACACACATGCTGTTTTTCTCTCGTTTGGCCCGTGAACCCTGGCCCCAAGTTCATGTTTGACTCACAGCGGGCACTCAGTCCACGAACGAATGGAGTAAGGGGTAAATAGATGTCTGAGCGCCATTGGGAGGCTTCAGATGGCAATTCGGACTTTTTATTAAAATAACTATTTCTAAACGCATGTGTGAAAATAGCCCCAGGAGGAGAAACCTAATTACCCTGTTACTCAAATGAAGTAGCAATCGAATCGACTCTCGTGCGTAGCTTTCATGAGTATCCGACCCAAGAAGCACCAGCAAATTCCCTAATTCTTTCGTTGCTGGGAAGAGCCCATGAACTTCACTGAAAAGGGGGTTTGCTGCCAGGTTCTGTGTGGGGGTGAGGCGCCTGCTTTACCACCAAATGTTTTCAAAGGGCGTCTCAACTGAAACGATGAGGCAGGTCCTCTCCTGGCTGTGAGCCCTGTACTTGACTTGTTGGGTCAGTTATGACCAGAGGAGGCTGCGTAGGGACTCAGGTGGTTGGAAGAATTTCTTAAATGGGAGATTCAGAATGTAGACCTTTTAAAACTGCAGCACACCGGTAAAAGAATTTTGCATTCACAGGACTTCACATTTGATTCTGGCAATAGTTGTAGGGGTTTTTTTATTTTTAACTTTTTTATTATATTTATTTTATAGATTACGCTGTTACAATTGTCCTGATTTTTACCCCTTGGCCCCCTTCCACCCAGCGCCCCTACTCCCTCAGGCCATGTGTGTAAGTCCTTTGGCTACTCCATTTCCGATACTGTACTTTACACCCCCATGGCTATTCTGTAACTTCCTATTTGAACTTTTTTCAATTTTTTACTATTGTTCAACTACAGTTGTACCCATTTCCCCTCCACCACTCTCCCCCCGCTCACCCACCCCCACCTCCCACACTCTATCCTACCCCGCCATTGTCTTTGTCTATGGGTCCTTTATACATGTTCCTTGATGACCCTTCCCCTTCTTTCCCCTGTTAACCTCCCTTTTTTTATATTAACAGTATTATCATGGTGGATGCATAAAATTGTAATACAAAATGAAAATTTGGTGGCAATGTTTGCTGCTGATGATACCTGGTAAATTGAGTGTAACTGGCTTTAAAAATCTGAATTAATTAGGCTTATTTATGCCTTCTGAAGGGGCTCGGAAAAGGCCTCCCCAAGATGCATTACTTTGGCACATGGATTAGTGAGAGCCAAAGGCAACCAAAGCCTCTGAGGACTCAGGAGGAACTTCTGCCCCTCCTGCCACCTCCTACAAATCTAAATGGCATGCCTGCCTCGCCTGTAATAGGAGCGATCACCAGAAATAACTCTTTACGACCCATCTGTAGGGCAGGGCAGACGTCTCGTTACTGAACAGCTGCTCTTCTTATCATCCCGTGGGTGACCTTCCTCCCCTCTGCAGCCTCAAGGCACCGTATCTCACCCCCCCGCTGAGATGTCATACAGTCCCCATTTTAACTTTCTCTCCCTCAGACGCATGTGTGCGGGGCCTCCGACTCCTGGACGCAGGGTCCCCATACACATGTACGCAGTTAAATTTGGTTATGTTCCGTGGTTCATCTGTCTTGTGTCAACTTGCTGATTAGACTGGCAGGAAGAACCTAGAAGGTAAAGCAAAGTTGCTCCCTCGCCCACCATCTCCCAGACACAGAACTGCACAGGGAAAGATGAATGGTAACCTTTTCTCTCTCTGATGAAGTAGGGAGAACTTGTGTATGAGCTGAATTATCGATGAAAAACAATCCATGGAAGAGGTTAGATGTTGCTGTCCCATCTAGATAATCATTCTGAGGGAACTTTTAAGCTAATTAGTTACTATGGCACAATGTCAATCAATACAACAGTATTTCATTTTCCATGTTTCTCAGCCGGCTGGTGTTGGGTACTAACAGAACCAGGACCACGGCCTGTCACTCCCAGCCCCCAGAAGCTCCTCTGCTCTGTCTGGGGCCTGGTGCTTATGACAGGGCGCCGAGAACCATGGTCCATCTGTTCAATGGGTACATGATTCTGTGACCCATTCTTTGCCCGGCATTATTGCGGGTGGCAAGGGGGCCTTTTCCAAGGTTACAAGTGGCAGCTAGGAAACAGATGTGTACAGGTGATGTGAGTGGTGAAAGAAACGAACAGGTGAACAGGGCCCCGTGAGGGAGATCCACCGCAGACGCGGCCCTTCAGGAGCGGGGGTCACGGCGTCCTGGCACACTGCTCTCCAGGCTGCTCCCCCGCGCTGCTGACAGAGCCCCTCCCCAGCCACTCGCAGCGCTGACCGTCCCACGCCCCATGCTGGGCAGGCTTCTCTGGGAAGGCGAGCACCTGGCCGTCTTGCCCTTTACTTTCTACACCAAAATGTCCTCCACGTGCCCTTCTCTGTCGGAGGACTGGACACTTACTAAGGGAATACTTCGGTACTTGCTCTGGTAGCAGGGCGACTGGAAGTGTCTGGGCTTTCCCGAGAACACGCGTGCGTCTGTGCCCAGCGAGTGAGAGACGGAGGGTCTCTGGGCAGCGCGGCTTAGAGAACGCAGCGCGGCACCCAAACCGGGAGCCTGCCACTTACTTTACACGGGCAGAAGCAGAGAACTAGGCAAGTAAGTTAGACTCGGGATGGTTTGCAGGACCTGGTTAGCAGCCCTGTGCATTCCCCTGGGAAACGCAGGCGTGGCCGAGCTCTGGGTTTGTCTCAGGAAAAGGGGTTCAAGGCCAGCCACCACGCCTCCTGTCTGATACTGTATACATGGTTCCGTCACCTGGGTTCCTCTCTGACAAACCCGAAGAGAAACATGTGCTCTGCTGAGCTCTCAGTAGACTGAGGTTTCACTGACAGTGTGCCATACAATCATACATTGTTTTTTCCCCAAAATTCAGAATAAAATAGTATTTATGAGGGTCAGCCATGTGCCAGGATTTACTCACTGTAGGCCAAGTTGTCCTCGTGTTACAGACGAGGTAACTAACAGAGAGAGAGGGCGATTTCCCCCAAATCACATTGGCAATGGGTATTACCAGAATGAGAAGTGAAGTCATTTGGTGCAATGTCCTATTCTCTTTCTCTTAAGTGAAGTAGAAAAATTTACAGCGTGACCGGTACCTCATTTCATTAGAAGATTGGTATTCAAATGTGTCCGGTCGGTGTCCCCTGGGAAGTGGCGCAGACCTTGAGAATGGCTTGGTGCCTGCTCGTAGCCACAAAAATGGACCTCTTTTCCCCAGATTTTCATGCTGTCCTTTTAAAATTTCTTTTAAATCAAGAGTCCTTAAATTAACACTCATTTTAACTCATTAAAATGAGCGAATGAACAAATGAATGAATGCCCCTCACCCTGGCTATTGTACATTTAATTTTTTTTATTAAATGTATTGGGGTGACGCTGATTAATACAATTGCAGAGGTTTCAGGTGTACAATTCTATAACCCATCACGTGCATCTTTGTGAGTCCACTGCCCAAAGCCAGCTCTCCTTCCATCACCATTGTCCAAAAACCAGCCAGCGCTCTACTCGCATAAGGGAGGCCAGACAGACTCCTGTGATAATTTCCTAGAACATCCGAAAATACTCAAGCAGAGGCTTCGGATTGTTGGCCGGTGTGTTCAGTACTGTCTCTAAGGAAACTCTCTTTCTCCTCCCCCACTTCTCTTCTGTAACCCGAGAATTATTGTGTAGGGGTGATCCTGTGAAGGGAAGTGTTAAATTATGTTAAATATTCACTTGCTCATTTAAACATCTGGGTGAAGATATTTTTTTGCACTATGGAAGATACACATCCATAAGAAATTTGAATTGTCTTGGAGAACTATCTTTCTCCCCAGAAGAAGGATAAATAAACTGGGACCATATATTTTCTCATATTGCAAAACCATTAAAAAATGCCATAAAGGGAAATCACAGTAGTAATGGATTGGCAGAACTGCTAAGACAGTTGTCCTATTTTTTCCAAACACTTTAGCATAGCCATATCGATTTTCGATACATATGTATGCAGGTGTTTACAATCTTGCTATAGTTTGTAATGAATTTTAGAGGCGTTACAAACAACAGCAGTAACACATGAGTGATTAGCATTTCAAATCCAAGGTGGAGAGAAGGTATGATGAAACAGTAAATTATACTTTTTAATAAGTGCTTTGTTCTGCTGAAAGAGGTGATTGTATTCCCCAGCAGCCAAGTCTGTAGTGATGAATTATTGTTTAAAAGCCCTTTCCTTATGATATTTTTTGGTAAGCAGTTAACAACTGCTTAGCTAACTTTTATGCATGCATTTATCAGTCCTCACTTTAGTAACATGTTATACCAGGTTAACCGATAAATGTTTTTGACAGTTTATGCACCTTTTCTAGCTTCTCTGTCACTGAAATTTGCCGAAACAACATGATTTTCCCAGTCATGAAGAGGGGAGTGTAATTTAAGAGATGGCCAGACTGGGGGCATAATCTGGAAGTATACCCATTGTCCCTTTCAACAGGAAGCACTAACCTCTTTCTAGAACTCCACGGTCACCTTATCTTCCACTAGTGACGTATGCCAGGGTCTCCCCAGCTGTGATTATCCCAAGGCCACATTTCTATCTTATTTGGTACCTCTTTTATCTTCAGGTCTTTAAAACTCAAGGAAAATTCAGCCCTGACTGGTGTGGCTCAATGGGTCAGGTGTCACCCCACAGACCAAAAGGTTGCCGGTTCAGTTCCTGGCCAGGGCACATGCCTGGGTTGCAGGCCAGGTCCCCGGCTGGGGGTGTGAGAGAAGGGGGCAACCAACTGATGTTTCTCTTGCACATCAATGTTCCTCTCCCTCTCTTTCCCCCTCCTTTCCCCTCCCTCTAAAACAATAAAATTGTCATTAAAAATTTTTATAAAAATAAAAATCAAGGAAAATGCTTCTACTTCTGTATCTTTTTTGACCCCAAGGTAGATTAAGCATAAAGAGAAAACTAGCATTTTTTAAAAACTGGAACATAATTAAAAATTTACATTGTATCAAAGTTTGATATATTCTATTTTATTAGTTTATTTTGGCCATTAGATTCCACATGAGTGAAATCATATAGTAATTGTCATTTTCTGACTGGCTTATTTCACTTAGTGTAGTGCTCTCCAGGTCCATCCATGCTGTCACAAAAGGTAAGATTTCCTTCTTTTTTATGACCAAGTACTATCCCGTTGTGTAAATGTATTATAGCTTTTTCACCCACTGATTTACTGAGGGACACGGGCTGCTTCCAAATCTTGGCTGGATGAAAAAGGTGAAGGAATTAAGCAAAAACAAATAAACAAACAAAAAAACCTCACAGACACAGACAACACTAGGGGGAAAGGTGGGTGGGGGAGGTAGAAGAGGGTAAAGGGGGGTTAACTGGTGATGGAAGGAGACTCGACTTGGGGCGGTGGACACACAATACAATACACAGATGATGTGTTGTAGAATTGTGCACCTGAGACCTATATAATTTTATTAACCAATGCTGCCCAATAAAGTCAATATAAATTTTTTTTGAAATTTTTATGTCTTCAAATTGTATACACTCATCTTAACTGTTTTAAGCATCTACTGATGGATCAATAGTTTTATTAGTCACTCACATAGCTGTTTATTTTTGCACCAAGTCTCTACTGACAAACGGCCAAGTCAGAGAGGATCTAGCCGGATTCAAGGCGCACAGGCTGAGTGCCCTGCCTGTAACACAGCCTCTCGCAAGGACCTGAGACATGCACTTGGGGTTTATTGTTGTTATTAGTATTTTGCTTTTGAGAGCTTTTTTGTGGACGAGAAGCTCCATCCAGCCAGGGGAGTGGAGTCAGGGCTGTATCCCTTCGATGCAGCTGGAGGAGAGAGGAGGACCAGTAGAAGGGAGGAAGCTCCCCTGGAAGCTCACTTGTTTTACCTTAAGATGGTGCCCCCAGCTGCCCGGGACGTCTCACAGAGAACTCCACATTCTTGGCTGGACCATGATGTCCTCGCCTTCACACCAAGTCGTTTGAACTCCATTTCTTCAAAATACGTCTCTTGTAAAGCATTTCCATTATTCACCATGGGGTGATTTCTATCTTGAGTTAATAGCAGAACAGCAGTAATTATGCTCTTAACAAAACCTGTTCGTCATGTGGTTTGGGACGACAGTGGCTGATGAAAGGGTACTTGAAAAAGTTGACAACCTTTTGGCCTCACATCTCACCACTGCCTTCAGATTCATGCATATTCACGCCTGCCCACTACCACAGACAGCGTCCCGAAACAAGGCCCACCTTGTAGCTTTCGTGAATTGAGTCTACTGAGCTTTTTAAAGAATGAAGGCCAGACTAGTCTCTTGCTACGTGTAACCACTGAGCCATTTTCTCTCAACATTCATTTATCCAGGTTACGCATCAAATGTCAGTAAATTGTCACCCACATGCAAAAGGATGAATAACAACCCAGAGGTTTGGGTTTAGAAATACAGTTCTTTTCACCACACTTGCCTTAGAAGATTCCAGTCTTGTGTGGCGATGGGTTATTTCTTAGCTAGTAAAGGCTTCTGTTTTTGGTCCTGCAGAAAGTAGTTTGTACTCATCATTCTGTGGGTTGTTGTTCCCCTGGAAACACGTGGGACTAGGGCATAAAGCGATGGTCTGTGACCCACGGAGCTCGCCTGTCTTCTGGGCTGTCCACTGAGGAGAAACCTGTTTCCCCTTCTCCCTTGTAGCTCCCATCAAGCTCCAGAATGGCATGGAGGTTCCAGCTTCTTGTGGCAAGTCAACCAAGCCTGCCACCTTTCGGGAGGCTGTGTGGGGCTGGTCCATGTAAACAAGCTTTCACTGCCGGGGAAAAGCCTGAGCAGGCCCGTGAGTCCAGCCAGGGGACTGCTGGCCAGTGACCTTGGTCCAAGGTCACAAAGCTTGTAAGTGGCAGAACTAGTATTTAAATCTAGGCAGTTTTTCTCCAGAGCAACATACTTAGCCGCTGTGCCAAACAAGTAAATGTAAGAGTAAATCAGTAATTGCAACATCTGATAAATGCTGTGAAGGAAAATGAAAACCACAGTGGTATCAGAGAGGATACAGGTGTGGTTCTCCTTAGACGGGGTGCTCAGACAAGACCACTCGGAGTGAGGGTCGCCGTTCTGGCCGAGGCCCACGGTTGGGCCCAGCAGTCCCACAAACACCCAATCCCCCCGGCCACCCACACTGTCCTGCTCATTCTCGCCTCTGTGCCTCTGCCTGTGTGTGGGGAACCGTTCCAAGCGTGGGAAATGTGGCTCAGCCCCCACTTGGAAAAGCCAGTAGGGAGCGAGGTTGGCAGGCAGGACCCACGTCCATGGACAGGTTCTCCAGTGGGGAATCAGGCCTGCATTGTACCTAGACTGCTATGAGACTTGCTCTTGCTAAAACTCCCTCACCCTGAATTGAGGCAGCAAATGTTTACTGAGTATCTTCATATTCCTAAAGTCTGTGCTAAACCACCCAAGTATGGAGTGTGAGCAACTTCCCCCTTGAGCTGTAACATCCTTGTCTTTGGAGTAATTAGCAGTGTTCTGTCCTTTGTCGTCCTTAAAAGGTAATCACCTTTGGTGAACCTGTGCATACTAATTGAGGACCATCCTCGATGTAATGTGCCCAGAAAAACAATAAAAGCCTGCCCAGGCGGGGGTCAGGGGCCCTTTCTCTAACTGGGAGAGTGGCCACGCAACCCCCTTTCCTCCACAAGATTTCTGTCATCCGTGTGTATGCGCGTATTGCAACCACAACAGATCCAGAGGGCCGGGATCTGCATCACCTGTGCCCTCCTGCTTTTCCATGCCACCATGTCTTCTATCTGAGAAGTATCTGTGGCTGAATGATAACTCACCTCCTCATTGCTCTGAGTTCTTGTGGCCCTATAACAACTCACGTGCGAATTGTCTGATAGTTCCTTGTCTTGTATTTGTGTACCTGTTAATGACACGCTGAGCCACATAAGCCACCAAAACGGTGACATCGCCCCTCCCTGTATCCTCAGGGGTTCATTACCTTTATCGGTCACCCCATGTGAAGCCACCTGGACATCACCACACTGGCTCCAGGTGCTGGGCCCCAGGATGGAGCCTGGAGCTGAGCGTGGTCAGTCTCGAGGTGGCCACATGACGGGGTGACATGGGAGTCCCCTCCTCGGGACATGCTGTCCTGGTTGTCCACTGTTTGAACCAGCTCCATTCTCTCGTTAGGGGAGTTTAGACCCAAAACAGAGAGGTAGAAGAAGGTCGTTGCTTTTTTACCTGAAGGCTCTACGGAAAGGCAAGAGGAACCTTTCTGCAAACACTCTTGTTGATCAGAGTGAAGAGACACTGGCCAGGAAATGACCAGACCTCAGAGAAGCACAGGTCTATGATGTATCCGGTGGGAGGAGCCAGTCACAGGAAAGTTAATAAGATCCCGGGAAGAGTCCTGGCCTGGCGCTGAGGATGATCGCAGTGCCGGTGCAGCAGGGAGAGAAAGAGACTGATAGGGACATTAGAGCGATAGTCTTCTTGGTAATTGAAATATTGCAGTTGTAACTGCAATAACTTTGCAGGTAACTATAACGCAAAGCTATGGGACATTATGTGGTTTAGAGTTAAATAATGTATTGGATACCGACTTTAGAAGTTGCTTTCTCTTATTCTCATTTCTTCTTAGTCTCTCTCTCTCATTATCTCCTGTGCGTGCATATGAAACGCACACCACAAATGCAAATAGACAAACACGCACACTTCGGTTGAGCACACACACACAAACGAAGAGCGAAGATGTGTGTGTCTGTGTGTGTGCTGGTTAGTTAGCTGGGCTGCCTACTCTCCCCCACTTTGGTGGAAGAGGCTGCAGCAGGGATCTAGAAAACGTTCGATAAACGGGAAGAACAGAAGGGGTGTCAGGAGCCCAGGCGACGTAAGTGCTGCAGCGTCCAAGGCCGGAATGTGACCTCGCCCTCAGGGGGATGGGCTGTGGACTGGTGTCAAACAGAAACAATATTTGGGGAGAAGCCGCACGTGGAGTGTGGGCCTGGCAGGTGGGCACACACCCTGTGCCCTGTCTCTCACGAACAATAAAAACAGCACCCACTATTTCAGCCGGGAACCAAGTCCCTTCCTGGAGGCTAAGCGTCCCACTCACCCACAGGAGGCAAAACTGTCCCCTCAGAAGTACAGCGTTACAAATTTACACCTGTGACGAATTCGAAACTAAGATAGAAATGTCCTATACAAATAGGTTTTCACATACCTAAAATGACTAACAAAAGGCCCAAACTGTTTTGTGTTTTCATGGATGTGAAATTTCTTAAACTAGACTCCTCTGCAGGGTGCTGAGCCCTTCTATGCCCGGCGTCCCTCCCCTCCCTGGCCGTGCCCAGCGCTCTGCTTCCCTCCATGTGGCCTCCTCACAGGTCTGCCGGCGTTCCCGCTATCTTGTTTCTGTGGGTGTTTCACTCCCACAGCCTGCCTAGCTGCCCCAGTGCCCCATGGAGGGACCCGCTATGTCTTCATTAGTGCAGTCTGGTTGCCAAGTAGCCTAGAATTGGAATGGCCTTCCCAGCCCTAGTGTTCCCACCAACCCTGCCACTTGGGTGGGACTCTGAAGAACGTGCGTTGTCGGGGGAATCCCTGTGTTGGGTGATAGTAGATGCCTGTTAAACATGGCCACGCTCTTAGCGGGGGAGTCTGGACTGTGTGCAGAGAGAGTAAAAGCAGACGACAGGCACTGTGCTCAGAGATGCACGCAAAGCAGGCTGTAGCTTTGTCGCACTGAGGCCGGATTTTGTTACCACACAGATTCCGATGCAGCAGGTCTGCGTGGGCTCCAGGCCTTGCCTTTGCAACAAGCTCCCGTCGATGCTCCCCGCTGCTCCACGGGCGACACTTTAGAAGCCCAAAGGATGGGCAGAAATCTGAGGAGGTACCCCCTGGGCCCAGGCCAGTATGTGGCATATTTTTACTTCAGGTCATGGTGTGATTTCCAGACTCAAAAACAAACCAGGATCTTTACTAAAAGCTTCCGTTTGACACTCGTAAGAAGTGAAAAGAAAACGTTTGCCCAGTGTCGATGTTCCTGGTGTTTTTCTCTCACGCACACTTAGGGAGCTGGTTTATCAGCTGGTTGTTAAAATATTAATATTCAGAAAGAGGTTCTTTCTTTTATCTCATGTTAGGAACAAGTTATATATAACCTTTTAATGTCTCCTGGGCTAATGTCAGAGGCAGAAAAATAACCAAGTCCGATCACTTTCATTGACTAAACACAGTGCGTTTCTCGCCTTCCCTAGCACTTGACATTTCGCTCTCCCTTGGCTGGTTTCACATTGACTGTGACGCATCTCCACGGCCTTTCAGCGCTGCTAACGGGTGCCAGGACAGTGTCAGCTGGGGCGAGCATTTCGAAAACAAAGTAGGAGCTGTAGAAGCCTAAACATAAATCTCTTCTGTCAATTAAAGATTTTGCAACCATTTACCGTACGGACTGACGTGACGTGGATGTGCGATTGCATCGCATGAGGTCCACTCTGGACCAAAGATAAAATAATAATGATGGAGGAGGGTGTTTCTTATCATTTGTTGTGTTGCTTGACGTAGGTGAGCTGATCCAGCTCTCGTGATAACTGAGTGAGCTATTGTATCAACCTCATTCAGAGAGGAAGGGACCACAGCTTGGAGAAGGGAAGCCGGTCAAGCGTCACACGGCCATGGAGTGACTTGCCAAGATGCAAACCGAGATTTGCTGGAGTCCGAAATCTGTGTTTCCGATCACGAGGTTCTCAATCCATTCGAAGCCATTCCACTCAGGGAGAAATTATGTCTGATGTGTGTGTCACGGCAAGAGAAAGCACGTGAAACTCGCTTTGGCACGCAGCCCTCCCTCTTTGGCAGTACCTGCTGTCGCTTTTGGAAGTAAATTTCAAATAAATAAAATTTTCAAATGCCTCTGCTCACCTAAAAGTCTTCTTAAATCCCCTTGTGTTGCTAGAGGAGTGCGTGCCATTAGTCCATGACGGATGTCTAGCTCATTCTAGAGGGTCTTTGTACTGTGACAGTTGAAAAGTATCTGGAGAAATATGACTCCCAGGGTGGGAAATACCTGGTAGTATCAGGTGTCTTTGATTTGAACCACCTCCTGGGCTTTGGGTGAATGAGGCAATAGCATGAGTATAATGTGTGGCTTATATTAGTTCAAACACAATTATGGCCAGCCTGTTAATGTTTGGAAGCAGTCTGGAACGAGCTTCTCAAAATTAAAAAGACTGTCTTTGCAATACATGAAGAGCTGAAAAAAATTAAAACCAGGCAGAAAATCTCGGAGGTCCCTTCCGGCAGAGCAAGAAGTAGCCGTTCACTTGCTTCAGAACGGCCTGGTTTCCAACTGTGTTCGGCTGTTCGGGGATGCACGGACAAGGCGGCATGGAGACGTTTCACCCCGAATTACAATATCTTAGTAAGCATTTCTGATCCAAAGTCTCTGCCAAAAGGAAATGCCTCCCAGAATCGGGACTGAGGCAGCACGCCTGAGTATAACACTGCAAAGGCGTTTCTGATGCTAGTAGAGATTTAACTTCATTAGGGTCCTTTATTAGAGTTGTGGTTTTGTGGGGGCTCCGGTCACAGAGCTCTGAAAGCCCCCACTGTCTTTTCCCTACAAGTCCTGTTCACGACAAGCCTGTATTACAGGAAGTCACATCGAAGCAGAGAGTGAACGTTCCTCAGAGGCATGAGGTTTTTGTCGTTAGTAGCTGCCTGAGATTATCATACGTGGCCCATGGCTGCTTTGTGCTCAGTAAACAGCTTACACATTTGCTTGAACAATGCTGGCTAAGCCTACAAGTACGTTCAAGGTGACTTTGTAATACGGGGCGTGTGGAATTTTAGACCACTAACCTTTCATAGAGAACATTCCTGACCTCAATCCTTCTTTCTAAATTGTGTTTTTGAATTACCATTTACATTCAGTAGGATTTTGTGTTAGTTTAGGTGTACGGCATAGTGAGTGGTGAGACACCATCCTTTTTTTTAATCCTTACCCGAGGACGTTTCTTCATTGCTTTTAGAGAGGGAGAAAGGGGGGAGGGATGGGGAAGGAGGGAGAGACAGAGAAACAGAGAGAGAGAGAGAGAGAGAGAGAGAGAGAGAGAGAGAGAGACTTTGACATGAGCAAGAAACATCAGTCGGTTGCCTTTCATAGACTCCCCAACAGGGGACCGAACCCTTAACCTAGATAGGCGCCCTGATGAGAAATCACACCCACAACCGTTCAGTGTATGGGATGAACCACCAACTAACTGAGCCACATTGGCCAGGGCTAGACATTATCACTTTTGACATATTAAAATATGCATTTTATATTAGATTACTCCAGAAGGCATCAATAAGACAAAATATAGGTAAGTAATAAAAAGGCAGGGAATCGCATAGGAAATCCGCGTAGGAAAAATATTTTAAAAATTAGAATTGTCAAAAAAAATCGGAGCTATCCATGAATGGCTTTGCTAGCCGGTCAAGTAGTGAGCAGCCTGTCACTGAACTCGTTCTAATGGAGATGGCGCCTACGATGTTTAGGGTCTTGAGTGAGGTAAATGAAAAGTTACTTTCTAAAATAATCATCATCATTTCTTGAATGTTAGCCAGGTGTCAGACCCTACACTAAATTTTCACGCTCATTTTCCACATAGTGGATAAATAATTTTATCCTCAGTATATAGATGAGAATAAAAATATTTCATTTAAAAAAATCGAAATATTTGACACACTTAGTGTGGTTGATATCAACTTGCCATATTTTAAAAGGTACAAAGGAGAAGAAAAACTGAAAAAACAATGTAAAAGAAGCCAGGCAGTGGCTTTCAAATTCCTCATGGCAGAAATGAGAATGAACACTGTTGAGTGAATGAAGGAATTGGATATTTTGTGGTTGCTCTTTTAAAAAATATCCCCGAACCATTCTTATGATTTTATATTCTCATTGAAGTTGTACTGGCCTATGATTTTTGTTCAGGCCTTCATTCCTTGTTACAAGAATTCTTAGATTCCCTCACCCTCATCAGTAATAATTGAACTTCCTTCATTCTCAGACTCTGCTCTCTGCCTGTGTGGTATTTAAAGTTTACCTGCTCACCTCTGGTACTGTATCATGGCCCGTGTGTGACACAGAAGGACTCAGTTAACCTCAGAAACCCTGAGCTATAACAATAGCTTTGAATAAAAATGATAATCGATGCTGACTTGATTGCCTGAGGACTATAATTGATTTTACTAGTGTGTTCAAAGAATGTGAAGTGTAGCAACGATCCAGGAACTTCTTGGGGTATGTAAATATTGTGTCACATATACATCAATTTTGATCCTGAGCATCAATATTTGTGATGAAAAAGGAGCTAAATGGAATTGGAATTTTTCCTAGAACATCTGAATCTAGCACACGGATTAATCAAATTTACTGCATCATTTGGTAAGAGGGAGTTACATTACTTATTCATATTGACAAAAATGGATAAGATGAATTTGTAATTGATGTGTTAAAGTGAATAGCCTTCATATCAGGATTCTGAAAGTTTTCACCCGCAATCATTCAAAAAAAATCTATTATCAGTTTAGGATACTGAAGCTGTGCGGGGTAGTGACACTCACAAATACCTCCTGGGTTCTCCTGGGTTCTCCTGGGTTCTCCCGCTGCCTCATGGGTAGAGGAAACCATGTATATCTGGTTCCAGTCAGTAGGCTTGGAAGGGAAGTGATTTTGTGCTTCTGGACTGAGGCAATAAGATGCCCCTTTAGGTTTTGCATCTCCTGTCCTCTCCCCCACACACGGGTCTCAGCCTGTCTTCCAGCCCCCCTCTTCTTAAACTTGCGAAATGCAGATTCTGACTTGGGTCTGAGGTGGGGCCTGAGACTTCTCATTTCTACCCGATCCCTGATGATGCCAATGATGCTGATCTAGAAACAATGCTTTAAGCAGTAGGACCCAAAGTGAAATGGCTTCAGGGTGACAGGACCTTTCCCGGCCTAGGTCCCCGATGACTCTGAAGAGCAGAGCCTTACACTGAACTTGTAGTGAATTGTGACGTAAATGAACTGGGCAAATTAGGCTGTCAAGGGAGTCTCTTTCTTCAGAAATTGGCTTTTGCAAGTGATATAGAAGCCAACAATAGATATCTAAATTAAAAAAATGAGTCTAGTCATGGGTTCATCAGGTGTAACAAATATACCCCAATGATGCAAGATGTTTTTTAATATATTTTATTAATTATTACAATTTACTATTACAATTGTCCCATTATCCCCCCTTTATTCCCCTCTGCCCTATACACCCCCTCCCACCTGCATTCCCCCCGCCTTAGTTCATGTCCATGGGTCATACATATCATTCTTTGGCTTCTACATTTCCTATAGTATTCTTCACCTCCCCCTGTCTATTTTCTACCTACCATTTATGCTTCTTATTCCCTGTGCCTTTTCCCCAATTGCCCCCTCCCCGCTGATTACCCTCCATGTGATCTCCATTTCTGTGATTCTGTTCCTGTTCTGGTTGTTTGCTTAGTTTGTTTTTGTTTTCGTTCTTTTTTTAGGTCCGGTTGTTGATAATTATGAGTTTGTTGTCTTTTTACTGTTCATATTTTTGATCTTCTTCTATTTCTTAGATGAGTCCCTTTAACATTTCATATAATAAGGGCTTGGTGATGATGAACTCCTTCAATTTGACCTTATCTGGAAAGCACTTTATCTGCCCTTCCATTCTAAAATGATAGCTTTGCTGGATAGAGTAATCTTGGATGTAGGTCCTTGCCTCTCATGACTTGGAATACTTCTTGCCAGGCCCTTCTTGCCTGCAAGGTTTCTTTTGAGAAATCATCTGAGGGTCTTATGGGAACTCCTTTTAGGGTAACTGTCTCCTCTTCTCTTGCTGCTTTTAAGATTCTCTCCTTCTCTTTAATCTTGGCTAATGTAATTATGATGTGCCTTGGTGTGTGCTTCCTTGGGTCCAACTTCTTTGGGACTGTCTGAGCTTCCTGGACTTCCTGGAAGTCTATTTCCTTTGCCAGATTGGGGAAGTTCTCCTTCATTATGTTTTCAAATAAGTTTTCAATTTCTTGCTCTTCGTCTTCTCCTTCTGGCACCCCTAGGATTCAGATGTTGAAATGTTTAAAGTTGTCCAGGAGGTTCCCTAAGCCACTCCTCATTTTTCTGAATTCTTGTTTCTTCATTCTGTTCTGGTTGAATGTTCATTTCTTCTTTCTGCTCCAAACCATTGATTTGAGTCCCAGTTTCCTTCCCCTCACTGTTGGTTCCCTGTATATTTTCCTTTATTTCACTTTTCATAGCCTTCACTTTTTCCTCTATTTTGTGACCATACTCAACCATTTCTGTGAGCATCCTGATTACCAGTGTTTTCAACTGTGCATCTGTTAGGTTTTCTATCTCTTCATCATTTAGTTGTATTTTTTTCTGGAGCTTTGATCTGTTCTTCCATTTGGGCCTTTTTTTTTTTTTTTTTGTCTCCATCTAGCTGTTACGTGGTAAGGGGTGGAGCCTTAGGTATTCACCAGGGCGGGGCAACCCAGGTCACTGCGTTGTGATGCTGCCTGTGGGGGAGTGGTGAGAGAGGGAACAATGTCACTGGCTCAGCTCTCTGCTGGTTTTCAGTCACTTCCCCTGCTACCCACAAGCAAAATGGGCCCTTCTGGTGCTGATTCCTGGGTGGGTGGGCTTGTGTATATTCTAGGACCCTGTGGGTCTCTCCAAGGAACTCTCCTGTGAGGCTGGGAGTCTCTCCCACCACCCCCACCCCCACAGGTTTTTTCAATCAGAGGGTTGAGGCTTTATTTCCCCAGCTGGAACCCTGGGTTGTGGGTCTGTCTTGCTCCCCAGTTGTTCCTCCTGGTTTATCCGCACGCAAATGTGGGACCGCCCAGTCTGGCTCCAGCCACTGCCTCACCCGCCCTCGTCCTCCAGTCGCACTGCTTTGCTGCGCATCCTCTCCACCCAGCTGCCTGACTCCGCCCCTCTCACCAGTCTGGATGAATGTTTCTTTAACTCCTGGGTTGTCAGACTGCCATACAGTTCAATTTTCTGTCTATTCCGGTTGTTTTCTGTTTTAAAATTCGTTGTTGTCCTTCTTTTGGTTGTGCAAGGAGGCGCAATGTGTCCACCTGCTCCATGATGCAAGATGTTAACCGTAGGAGAAATTGTGTGTGCAGCAGAGGTGGGGTCATGTGGCAAATCTCGCTACTTTCCACTCAATTTTTCTGTAAACCTAAACCTGCTCTAAAATAATCTATTTTTTAAATTAATTAAATCCCCTTTTTATCTTTTCCCTTCTCTAAAGAATACATAAGTAATAAATAAGAGTCAAATGCTACTTTGATAAATGAAGTGAAGATAAAGGGACACATTCTAAGACTGTACTTTCTTAGTAAGGCAATAAATTCAGACGATTTAAAGAGTAAAACTCAAGTTTTGCTGTAGATCAGACTTATTATATATATTGTAAGCCAATATCATCTTAATATCTGAGATAAGAAGAGATCTGAACAGCTATCCTTTTATAGAATATTTTTCCTCAAAAAAATTACAAAAATTAAGCACAAATCAAAGAGATACTATTAGTTCAAGCTGAAAAAGAAATCAATTTGTTGTATAAAAGTTATGTAGAAAACATAACTATAGGAATAATTTAGAAATACTTTCATATTTCTAAAAATATATATTCCAAAAGTTAAAGCTTCATACTTGCTGTAACAAGTATGAATTGAATGTATTATAACATATGAGAGAAACCAATTTTTGAAAATTATTATTATAAAGTAATAGATGTAATTGGGAAAAAATTATAAGGATGTAGGAAAGTACATGTTAAAAAGTAAAAGCCTCCTATCACTTATTGCCCTTTTGTCTAAGATCAACTGTAAGAAGTAGAAGCCCACTGTACACTCACTTAAATTCTTCTTCCCAATTTCACTCTCTAATTTTTGAACGTTGCATACCTAACAATAATATATTTATGTTTAAATTGGTTATCAAAATTAGGAATGAAGAATTTATTATATTTATATTACCTCACCTGTCCTTCTTCCTAATTTTTTAATTTATATTATTATTTTTCACCTGATTGAAAATCAGGGATTTCATATGGTTCAACCTAACCATGAGGGTTGAGGGCTCATTTATTCAAGGCAAGGCAAAAGCAGGTTTATAGTTGTGAATCTGCAAAACAGAGTTTATTCTTGCATTATTATTTATTAATTATTATGTTACTTTCCATAGGAACAACAGCAAACCTTCTTTTGCTCCACCCTATATATGAATATATACAAATTCATGCATGTTATCTTTTTCAACTTTAAATTGAATATGGGCTATAAAGTGTCCAATTTAGAGTCTAACCTTTGGTAACATGTCTCTGTTCTCTGGATGTAAAATCAGGAGATCTGTCACCCTCAGGCACATCAGCCTTCCTCTCTCCCCTACACCTCATGGTTTTCTTAGCGGGACAACATTTTAACCTTGTGCGGATGGATGACTTTACGAGTCTGCTCTATAACTATAATTAGATCTGTGACCTAACTAAATACAGGGTCTGGCAGAAGTAACGCCTGCTTGAGTGTGGTTGTTAGGGTAATAATATGGGTGTAATAATTTATAGTTTTAATTTGAACATTTCACCTACAATGTCATACATAGGGTGTGCTTGAGTGTGATATTGTTATGTTACAGATTCACATGCTTATGATTTTGTAATAAAAAGGGGTGTTTTTTTTGTGCCGGACCCTGTATATTCTGTAGTTTAATTTTAGAACTTAAAATCAAATTAATAGACTTTTTTTTTAAAGTGAAGAAATGTTACCTTTACAACATTGTTATCCCCATAAAACACATTGCAAATACCAAAGCAGGTAGAGTTATTATCCCACCGTAGGAATGCAGGAGCTGAGACTTAGAAATGTAAATAACTTTCCAGTGTTACATAATTAGATGAGAGGTAGAGTGGGATAAAAGCCAAATTCTGTCTACCTCCAAACTGGATGCTTCCAACTACTCTGAGCTCAACCATTTACTTCAAGAACGCGCCATCTAGCGCTTCGGCGGGCCTCCCTTCTCACGCAGCACTGCTGGTACAGGGTCGATGATCTCCGAATTTTCTTTTAGCTCCAGCAGAGTGAGACTCTGATTCATTACCCGTTCTGATCAAGAAATAGTTGCTGCTTAAACACTAGTATAGACTAAACTCGATGCCTCAAGAGAGAATACTGTATTGTGCCACGTATAATGTGTGTATTTTTTGCCCAAATTTTTGAGGGGAAAATAGGATGCACATTATACGTGGCTATAATGATTACATACCATGGGTATAATAATGGGTATAATAATCCTATGGATAATGCACGCAGAAACATGGGCACGCATTATAAACAGCAAATACAATAGCTCCTCGAAAAGGACAAGCCACCATAGACGGATTTCTTTGTCCGTGGAATAACAGCTTACCTGATCCTCAGTCGAAGTGCAGCATATTTTATAGGCTATCTTTATTGCACTCATAGAGCTACAAAGTAACTTTTCATATTTCTACTTACCTGCCAATTATAAAATTATTTTTCCCACGAGGAAGGACCAGCAATAGATTATGTATTAAACTTTATAAAAGATACATTAAATCAACAATTTTTAAACATATAGAATATTGGATCTTTTTGATATTTTCCTATTTTTAAAAAAATATGTACCCTTGATACAGTTTCCATATCATTAAAGTTTCAATGGATATAGTTCCATTCCAAGGTGGAAGGCTGGGCGGAAGGACAGGAATGGCGTGGGAGGCCCAGTTCTGGCGGCAGGAGCTGGAGGCGCAGCTGGAGCGGATCGGAAGCTCTCAATTCCTGCAAGAGTGACGGCCGCTAAGCCCCACAACATGGTTGTTCATCCTCAAAAACATGCGTGAATTTTGTGTTCTTCTTTCTAATATAGGCATGGTTCTTTTAATATAAATACACATTTTGAATTGCCATCAGCTAAAACTGACACCCCAGAAGGGTATGTTATTTTATGTCGTGTTTTTCATTCCAGGTGTATTCCAGTTTGAAAAACATAGGACAAGGTCAAGAATGGTTGTTTCACATACAATTAATGCTTGATATTTGTTGGGTAAAATGCTTTTTTTAAAAAAGAGTCTATTTCTTTGTTCCTTCCATAGGGACGACATCACTTCGCTTCTTTTCCCTCTCCTGAGCCTCAGAGAGTCTGTGGCAAAAAACGTTCTTGTTCTTGTCCAGTTGCTATGGGTAACTCTCAACCTCGCTACTTTGCCGCTAATCAGCCCCTGAGACTCCAGGCCAGCCCTCTATCTGCTAGCAGCCTCCCGGTACCCTTCTGGATGCGACCCAGGCTGCCTTTTCTTTCACTGCAGAATCCCCGCAATGCAACTGCCGCCAAAGTGCAGAGAGTGTAACAAATTATGGTGGAAGCATGGACGTTCTGGGGGGAAGCACAGTGTAGTAAAAAGAATGCTGTGCCAACTAGATACTAAATATAACTTTTCATCTAGTCTACAGGGAATAAATTAAATCGATCAAAGGTTTCCCTCATTGGAGCCTTGGTGTTTCTCTCCGTCTAATTCAACCTAGCTCCTTCCCTACCTACTGCTTTCTGCCAAAACAAGAAAAAAAGTCATTTTACATTTTTAAAAAATCTACTCTTTGTTCTGGCTTAATAGAAGACAGCTGGAGTCTCGTATATCCTTCTGCTTTCAACCTATTTCAATATCGTACGTCGTGTTGCTTCTGGAAAACTCCACTTACACTCAGAGAATGAAGAGTGAAAACGTCTAATAATGTATTACTATTATTAAGGAAATAGATTGGGACTTGCAGATCCCTCAGTGGGTCTTGGGGACCCAGCAGGGTTCCCTTGATCGCCCTGTGAGTACCGCTGATAGGGAGTATTTAAAACAGTACCTGTCATGGGGTGAATTTAATTGTAAGAATTAGCTCTCAGTATTGACTTTATTTCTAATGCGTTAGCTTCTATCAGTTCACATTTTCACTATCCCTGCCTGTGTCCATTCTCGCATATTCTTTGCCTTCCTGGTTTCTCTAATTTAGCTTCTTCCCTCGGCTCTCCTTTTCAGTCTAGCTTTTCAAACTTGGAGATTTTGTTTCCCTTTGACATTGCATCTATCACTTACCTCCTTGTACAGAAATGTGTGAGAGGCGCCTCGCCTTTCAGCCTCATCCCTGGGAGCTCAAGTAGGCCTTCTACCTGGTCTCCCAGCTCCAGGAGGAAACTCTGACCAAGAAGGGGGGCTCTGGACAAGTCACCGGAATGAAAGAGCCAAAGCACATCTATAGTGGGCCTATTCTGGGACCTCTCTGAATTGGACCCTTAAGATGCTAAGTATGTTGCCTGGGGTTGATCTACTTCCTCTTTAGTCAGATACAAAGGCTAAAACACGGAGGAGTGGATGGCAAAAAAAAGAAAGTAGGCAAGCAGCAATGAAAATGCTAACTAAGTATTTACAACCTAGCATTAGGCAAAGATTTCTTGGATGTGACACAAGATGCATGATCTATGAAATTTTAAAAAATAAATTAGACTTTAAAATTTTTTTTCAAAAATGATTGCTCTGCAAAAGATCTTATTAAGAAGGTGAGAAAGCAAAGAGAATGAAAAGTTCCACAGCAACTAGGAGAAAATATTATTTGCAAAACATGTACCAGGCAAATTGTTTGCATACAGAATATATAACGAGCTCTAGAAACTCAATATTGAGAAAACAAACAACCCAGTTAGATCGTAGACAAAAAGTAATCGAACAGACACTTCACCGAAGCAGCTCTGTGGATGGCAAATAAACACGTGTGAAGATGTTCAACATCGCTTGCCTTTCGGGGAATGAACACTAAAATCACTGTAAGCTATCAGCCCACACCTATCAGAATGGCTAAAATAAAAAAATACTCATAGTTCCAAATGCTGACAAGGATGCAGAAAACCTGTCTGTCTCATACACTGCCGGTGAAAATGCACAGCCACTCTGGAAGAGTTGGGTTTTTAAAAAAGTTAAACACAGCCTCTCCGCATGACAAAGCACTTTCCTTCACCCTCCTCTTCCCACTCCTTCCTCCTCCCCACCTCTCCTTCCCTCGTTCCTTTCCCCACTCTCTTCCTTTCTGTCCTCTCTGCTCCTTTCCTTTGTGATCAGGATTCACCCATTAGGTTTGGTTATTATTTCTTGGCCAGGTAGTTATTAAGTAACTCTAACACACACAAGTTTTTTTTTTTTTTAAATGGGCATCTATTTAGCATGTATGAGAAAGATGGTGGCTTCAGGCAACAGAATTATTCACTCATAGAAACATGTCTAAATGACAAGGTTTAGGGCCAGCAAAAATTAAGTGCCTTCAGCTCCATTTCTTTGTGGTCCTTTGGTTGTGCATTAACTATTTCTCTTTTCCTTTTTAAATATATTTTATTGATTATGGTATCACAGTTGTCCCATTATCCCCTCTTTATTCCCCTCCACCCTGCACAGCCCCTCCCACCTGCATTCCCCGCCCCCTTAGTTCATGTCCATGGGTCATACATATAATTCGTTGGCTTCTACGTATTCTATATTGTTTTTAACCTGCCCCTGTCTATATTCTACCTACCATGTATGCTATTTATTCCCTGTGCCTTTTCCTCCATTCCCCCTTCCCTTTCCCCACTGATAACCCTCCACGTGATCTCCATTTCTGTGATTCTGTTCCTGTTCTGGTTGTTTGCTTAGTTTGTTTTTGTTTTCGTTCTTTTTTTAGGTCCGGTTGTTGATAATTATGAGTTTGTTGTCTTTTTACTGTTCATATTTTTGATCTTCTTCTATTTCTTAGATGAGTCCCTTTAACATTCATATAATAAGGGCTTGGTGATGATGAACTCCTTCAATTTGACCTTATCTGGAAAGCACTTTATCTGCCCTTCCATTCTAAAATGATAGCTTTGCTGGATAGAGTAATCTTGGATGTAGGTCCTTGCCTCTCATGACTTGGAATATTTCTTTCCAGCCCCTTCTTGCCTGTAAGATTTCTTTTGAGAAATCATCTGAGGGTCTTATGGGAACTCCTTTTAGGGTAACTGTCTCCTCTTCTCTTGCTGCTTTTAAGATTCTCTCTTTCTCTTTAATCTTGGCTAATGTAATTATGATGTGCCTAGGTGTGTGCTTCCTTGGGTCCAACTTCTTTGGGACTGTCTGAGCTTCCTGGACTTCCTGGAAGGCTATTTCCTTTGCCAGATTAGGGAAGTTCTCCTTCACTATGTTTTCAAATAAGTTTCCAATTTCTTGCTTTTCATCTTCTCCTTCTGGCACCCCTAGGATTCAGATGTTAGAATGTTTAAAGTTGTCCAGGAGGTTCCTAAGCCTCTCCTCATTTTTCTGAATTCTTGTTTCTTCATTCTATTCTGGTTGAATGTTTATTTCTTCTTTCTGTTCCAAACCATTGATCTGAGTCCCAGTTTCCTTCCCCTCACTGTTGGTTCCCTGTATATTTTCCTTTATTTCACTTTCCATAGCCTTCACTTTTTCCTCTATTTTGTGACCATACTCAACCATTTCTGTGAGCATCCTGATTACCAGTGTTTTCAACTGTGCATCTGTTAGGTTTTCTATCTCTTCGTCATTTAGTTGTATTTTTTCTGGAGCTTTGATCTGTTCTTCCATTTGGGCCTTTTTTTTTTTTTGGTCTCTGCCCAGCTGTTATGTAGTAAGGGGCGGAGCCTTAGGTTTTCACCAGGGCAGGGCAAGCCACGTTGCCATGCTGTGACGTTCTCTGAGGGCGGGGGGGGGGGGGGGGGGGGGGGCGTCCAAGAGGGAACAAGGCCGCTTGCTCTGATTTCTGCTGGCTTTCAGTCGCTTTCCCCACTACCCACAAGCAAATTGGGCCCTTCTGGTGCTGATTCCTGGGTGGGTGGGTTTGTGTACGTTCTAGGACCCCGTGGGTCTCTCCAAGGAACTCTCCTATGAGGCTGGGAGTTTCTCCTCCTGCCGCTGCAACCCCTACAGGTTTTTTCGGTCAGAGGCTTTGAGGCTTTATTTCCCCTCACTGGAACCCTGGGTTGCACGGTCTATCTTGTTCCCCAGTTGTTCCTCCTGGTTTATCTGCACATGAATGTGGGACCGCCCAGTCTGCCAGCCACCATGTCGCCCGGTCCTCCAGCTGCTGTCTCGCTGTGAGTCCACTCCTCCCCAACTGCCCATCTCCATCCCTCCTACTCGTCTGGATGAATGTTTCTTCTTTAACTCCCTGGTTGTCGGACTTCCATATAGTTCGATATTCGGTCACTTCTGGTTGTTTTTTTGTTTTTAAATTTGTTGTCCTTCTTTTGGTTGTGCGGGGAGGCACAGTGTATCTACCTACGCCTCCATCTTGGCTGGAAGTTCTACATTAGCTATTTTTCTATGGCTTGACAACCACTCACCAGGATGCTGAGAGGAAAAGGAAGAGTTGATCCGCTAAACTCTCATATAAGAGAGAAAATATCCTTTCTAGAAGAACCCAGGAAACCTCTCCTTGTTCTCAATGTTCTGGAATGAGTCCCATTTCCATTTCTCAACCACACTGCCTGCATGTAGGGGAACTCCAAGTCTGTGAGTCCTTCAATGAAAGATTTTGTCTGGGCCCAGGAGGTTATCCAGACTGCTGCAGATTAACCGAAGTGGACTCTTGGAGCTGGGAGTCAGCACCCCCAAGGCATGTGTACAGATAGGGGGCCAAGTGGCAATAGACGTAGAGAAGAAAACCACAGTATCAGCTATACAACAGAGCCATCGTATCTTTTGGAGAAAGGAAAGCCATTATACCAATTTGTGTATCTACATTTTAGAAGATGACAAAAATGTTTAAGCGTGCCCTTCAAGCTAACATAGTATTAGTTCTATTAAAATACTGTTTGCTTATGTCAAGCCAAGAAAAGAAACATTGTGTAATTAATGTGAAACAGTCATCCATTGAGGATTCTGTAGTATCTATGCCCTGCACCTAGGTAGCCCTTAATGATTCTGACAACTGAGATGTTATCTTTATGGTAATATATACAATATAATTTTCTGCAGCAAGTGCAATTTTCTGGCTGAGATATCCATCTAGAATAGTTATTAAATGATGATAAGAAAAGATTGCTTTGTAATAATAAGGCTCATTGCCAATTCTTTCGCTTCTCTTTTCCTCGAGTCATAATAAATGTGCTTAGAAGCATTTGTACGTGGGGCCAAATTTTGCCTGGATTTTCGTTCTGGCGTGAAGGTTGACAAAAGGCTTTTTCTCTTCCCCTTCTGTTCGCTAACCTTCCCCAGTGATCCGGGCATCCCTTGCTCTGAGATTCAGTGTCAGCTCTGATTTCCCACCGGGTAAGATAACAAATCATACCCACGTAGACCTGCGACAGCTAGCTGGGTGAACAAACCTGTCTTCCCTTGCGGTACCTTCCGGAAGATTAACTACCTGCCTTACCTCTTCAGTCTGCCTATGCTCCCCCGGATTTTGGCTAGGTTGCGTCTTTTCATATTCTGTATTCCATGGTGCCTGGGGACAAGAGGCAAGAGCCTTGCTCTCTAAAGTCCTTGTGACACTTGTGCACACACGTGCACTATAAAGTGTGAGGGAGACTCGCTGCAGAAATCTCCGTGATGTTGGAGTCTCTCCAAGGCAGGCGTGGAAGTGAAACGGGACCTCTCTCCTAACCGCCGTCGGCATTTTCCGCACGGCTGCCTTGGCTCCCTGTGACCTTGGGTTCCTCACACCGCCTCCCGATTGTCTCGTTTCCCCTTTGTCCTGTCTTCTTCAGTCAGCCTCTCAACTCTACAAAGAAAGACACTAGATCTACGTGAATGACAGTATTTGCAAATTCCCATCTGACCTTCTATGAGTGATTCGTTCTGTCGATATTTATTGAGCACTTCTATATGCGAGAATCTGGGAGCTATTTTTAAGAAGATTAAACAAATGAGACCTAAAACTTCAGAAAGCTTAGCTAAGGGTGTTTTATTTAAGGCAGGGGTGTCAAACTCATTTTCACCAGGGGCCACATCAACCTCGTGGTTGCCTTCAAAGGGCTGAATGTAACTTTAGGACTGTATAAATGGAACTACTCCTTAACAGTTAAGTGAGAGCTCGGCGCTGCCGCTGGGTAGAAACAAGGTGGAGGGCTGGATTCGGCACGCGGGCCTTGTGTTTGCCACCTGTGATTTGAGGGTAAAACGAGAGTCCTGAGAAAGGAGTAGAGAGACCACTCTGGGCACCCAAGAAGCGAGAGGGAGCTCTAAATGGGGAGAGAATGGTGTCGGAATTCACGTGGTGTCTGTACGGGAGGACAGGCAGCCTCTTGCCCTCAAATATTTTATTCCAGCTACTTTGGAAGCTTCTGCTGTGTTGTGCCACACTATTATCACTCTTTAACTGTGGGTTTGATCTTTACTGAACTGCTCGTTAGCACTTAAATCCTTTCTACCTCAGGGCAAACAGCTAGGTGTGAGTTATTTAAGCCTGCTTTTTTATTCCTCTCTCTGGCTGCAAATGGAAAAAGCCTTGAATGCGCACTGCTCCTACGTCATCCCCTGCTTTCGGAGACCCTTCAACAGAGTAGCTGCTGCTTCCTTTGTGTGCTCGAAGCATTCTGCATATTTCTCTGTGATAGTGAAGGCCTGTGACTCTAGCTACCTGTTTAAACATTTCCCTTCCTCATGAGATGGTGAGTCCTTAGGGGTAGGGACTGGAACAGAGTAGGTACTCAGTAAATGTTAGTCAAATGTATCAATAAATGAGCCCAACCCACTGCTCAGTTACTGAAACCCATGGCCTAGAGCACAGGTGGCAAACACAAGGCCCTGGGGCCGAACCCGGCCCTCCACCTTGTTTTATCTGGCTCGGCACCTTGTTTCTACCCATCGGCAGCACTGAGCTCCTTGCCCCTAGTTAAGGAGTAGTTACATTTACACAGTCCTAAAGTTACATTTGGCCCTTTGAAGGCAACCGTGAGGCTGATGTGGCCTCCAGTGAAAATGAGTTTGACACCCCTGACCTAGAACCTATGGTACCGAGATAAGATGAATGATTAACACCTTTCAACAGCTCCTTGCCAATTGTAGGGAGCCAGCTGGGAGGGGCTTGGATTGGTGGACAAAGCAAGGAGAGTCTCAAAGTTAGTCGTGATGAATGAGCTGTCTGGTGGGCTCAGTCTTAACTTCCAGAATAGTTACTGCAGCTCGGTTAGGTTATTTTCTCCGAGTCCCCAGTGTTGTTTAACCCAACCGCCTCTAACCTTCTCTCTCTCAAGATCTCTTAACTCTTTGTTCTCTTCACGATCTTTAGCATCTCCTCACTCAAAGGGACATTCAGTTTAGGAAAGAAGGGCCCTTTGTGACTGAAATGACTTTACCTTGTCTCAGAAAGGGAGACTTCTTAATAGTCATACAAATTGCCAAAGACCGTATTTGTAAGTTTGTTCGTCGTCTCCCACACCTTTTTCCCATCTCCTTCCCTGCTTCTACTCACAGCTGCGTTCTGTAGACGTGAATTCCATTGACCTATACCCACCCGCCCACAGAGCAAAGGAATGGAACCAGGCAAGAGGGGAGAGTAAAACATTCTAAACCCAACTACTAAGCACTCTTGGAGGATTTTTATAAAAAGAGCTTTATTGGAGGTCTCTGGTGGCCTTCACACACAGTTCCAGTTGAGTGGGAGGGGCCAAAGCTTGCAGATTTGGTTTCAAAGGGAATGCTCACAGAGGAACTGGAGACAGCCTGTGGGCAACTCTTTCCAGGTGTTTCTAGTGGAGAAGAGCTCCAGGTCAGTCACCTGCGTGCAAGGGGGCGTGCGTCAAAGCAGAGCGGCTAGATGGAGAAACTCACAGCACGTGTGTATGCTGACGGACGTGGTTATGAAACAGGGAAAATCGGTGCTGTCAGGGAAGAGGGCTTATTACTAGGAAATTTCCTTGACCAGGGGAGAGGATTTGGATCTAGTGCACAGTGGACATAGGAGAATTCCTACATATACGTTTTTTAAAGAAATTCATACTGAAGTCTGGATAGACATTCAGCTGTATCTTCTCAGTCATTAATTCTATTTTATGAAACAAAAAGGTGCATTTTAATTAGTTCATGCATAAGAACGGGCAGGAAGCAGAGTATGTGGATACAGGCAGAGATCGGTTGTTCTATAGGATAGTGGCAGGCTGGTGAAGTCCTCTTCTGGTTCCTTTATAGGCTCATCAAGTTAGAAGCCATGTCATTAGTTGAAGGTGAGCATTAGGAGAAGGTATCAAATCTTTGTGAGAGGAGAAAGTAGGAGTCAATCTTCCACGAGGGTGAACACATGACACAGATAGATACAGTGGGAGAATAAAGATGCATTGGGGTTTTGTATCAAGACAGCATTTTTATCTATGACATCTCTCCAGAGTCGAGGTCTGTATAAAGAATGCAGAAACAGAAACAATCTGAGAAAGTCAGTGAGTTGAAATCTGTTCACACAGAAGGAAGGAGTGGGGTTGGGATGACCCGAGGGGAAAATGTGTGTGTTTAGGGTGTCATTCCCCTCTTTGACCTTGGAGAAGTAATGTCTCACCAAGACAGAGGACAGACGTTCTGGGAGAAGACTGACCAGGAAAATGAGACGTGCATTGGAGCAGGTCAGTGGGGCCTCACCACTGCAGCCCTTGGATGCTGGTTGCGGACTGAACCCTCTCTCCAGGGCCCTCAGTTCCTTTGCGTGTACGGTACTCTCTAGTGGGGGATGTTGATTTTTTTGCTGCTGGGGATTGGATACCACCCTCCTCTAAGGCTCCTGATAGGACCGAATAAAGACTTGCTAATCTCATGGTTAAAGGCATACAAAGCGATGACAAAGTTACCATGGCTTCAACATAAAAGCCAATGAGATCAAATTAATGTGAACCCCAGTGGAGTCTATTATCATATAAACTATTCAACATAGACTCGGTTCCTCCTGAGTTTTTTGTGTAGTTGTGAGTCCACAAAACACAGTTAATTGAGCTACTGTAGTAACCACATCCTGCATGTTTTTCCAAATGGACAACTGTAAACCTACCTCTGTCCATGCCTGTATTTTCCCATGTGACTTGGGCACCCTTCCCTTTTTGACCTGCCAAGTGAAAGCTCCCATTCTGTGGTCTTACTGATTGTATATGAAATGTGCGTGATGGTGTCTTGCATATTTGAAGGTGAACAATGGAGTAATGAGCTGATTTTGAGGCTGAAAAGCATGTGTGGTTTGTTTTCCAATTTGGCAAATAGAGATCTTAACCTCTTAAAGATGGATGTGATAGTCTTGGGCCAAAGCAGAGCTGACCCAAAGACCTCCTGTAAGCTGTACTGGAACCCTTCTCTAGATTAATTAACCTACAGAATCAGGGTAGGCTTGGCTGTACTAACAAACTTCAACATTTCTATGTGGTGTTCCACAATAGACATTCTTTCTAGCTCACTTAACAGTCCTGGGAGGACGTGTAAATCGGGTTGGCTGTTTTTCAGGTGGTCATTCAGGACCCTGTGGGGTGTTACCCTTAGGGCCTTATAACCACAACCATCCCACGGGCAGACACATAAAGAACCTAGAGACGCCCTGGAGTGACTTTATGGGTCAGGCGCATTCATCACTTTCAGTCATAATCTGAGTTGGCAAGAACTCAGACACATGGTCATAACTGCAAAGGAGCCTGAAAAATAGAGGTATTTCTAGGAAAAAGAGAAATGACTTTGTTGTAGTCTCTCCTGTAGTAATAAAGAAGAGGTGGGCTGTGGCAAGATTAGGATATTAGTGAAGATTTTGTTTCTGGCTCCTGGGTTGGTGGTTTCTTGCTATGTCCTGGGGGTGGTAGGGTCAAGAGCTGTCTCTTCGTGGGTTAATGTTGAAAGTGGCCGATGCTGTCATGGAAGAGTGCATGCCAGGGAGCTCAGTGATCAACTCGGCCTGGGGTGCATTTTTGAGGAGGAAGCCTATGATATGAGTGGCTTACCAGCATGAAGTATTAGTTCTGCTGGTGATGTGCTAGATGGCTAAAGAGTACAAAATTAAGTAGAAAGAGCACTTACCTTTTCCCCGAAGATTTGTCATCTTGCATTTAAGTCTGAATAGGAGTGACACAGGTAGCAAGGGTGATAACCAGTACGCCTTTCTGTTAAAATGCCAGGTTCTTCCATGGCAATAGTACATACCAGCTACTCCAAGCACCCCTCCCTTTGCTGTCTGCCTTGTCCCCCCTCATCACTACCCCCAACGCCCTCTTCCGCGGTCCCCAGGCTTTCCTATGTTCTAGCAACTGAAGAGGCAATGCCCTTATGCATTCACTATTTTACACATAATCCTAGGGGATGCACTTGGACAAGAGTAAAAATGACAGGTCTTTAAGTAGCAATAAGTATTTGGCAAACTGCAGTTAAAGGCCAGAGCAGGAAGTTGGGGAAGGGGGCAAAATGGAATTGAAGCATTGATCAAAGTAATGAAGATCCATAGAAAGATTTTCAATATGTCTTCTTTTAAAACCTTAGTTTTGACCAACCTTAGTACTGACGTAAGTGCTCACTGATGTTTGGTGAACAAACTATTGTGATAATGAATGACTGTTAGTAACATACAAATTTGTTGTTGTTGTTGTTGTGCCTCTGTTGCTGCGAGCTCATGAGTTTGTGAGGCAGTGGGCCCTTGTTTGGGATCGTATCTGCTGGTGAAGCAGAAGGAACACAGATGAGGCACAGAGAGGACACTGGGTCACAGACTCAGTTTCCAATGGCCTAAGCTCTGGGCAACGGGAGGGAAAGAAAAAGAAGAAAAGCTTCATAAACATAGACTCTCCAGCTGGCAGTTTACCTCCTTATCCATACAATTCAGAAGCTTATTGCAACTCTTGACAATTGGTGATTTCAGTATTAGAGTCGGGAACACTGAGAAATCATTGGGGGAGAAATCAGATTTGATTGAGCTGAAGTGATTTTTTTTTCCACATTGCACGTAGGACATTTTACCAAAGAGTGACCAAATATTGATAAATGGGTTTACTCATCAATGTGAACAGTCATAAGATCACTCAGAAGGTTTTTTAATTAAAAAGGGCCAATAAGAAAGGCTTGATTGTTTGCAAATATTGATAGAATTGGTCCCTCAAAGAGATAAGCGATTCCTCATTAATGGATATACAGGTTCAATGACAAACACCCTCAATAGCACCTGAGCAAATCAGCGTTTATTTTACATCAGTTTCCTGTTCATCCCAGTGGGCAGTCGCTGCCTTTGCATGCTGTCTCTTACAGTGTAATTTCTATCAGTCTGTGCATAATACACTCCTTTGTGCTCCATCTTAAGAGTAAATGACATGACTCAAGCAATAACTTTCATCAATTATTCATTTTCCTATTCTTTCAGCAGCAAGCACCAGAATCAAAACTCATCAATAGAATAAGCACGCACAGCAAAATCTCAAATTTACCCCCTATAGAAGAATAAAATGTTCGTATTCCTAAAGGTCAGCATTTTTTTTTTTTTGGCATTAAACAACAGGGTATTACAGTCAACCACAAAATCAGGTGCCATTTAATACTGCTTAATATTTTTGAACTCTCTCTAATCATTTTAATGTGACAGCCGTGTTTCCTGCGCGGCATCCTCGCGGTGCGCATTCTCTGTCCTGCCGGGTAGCCGGGCGCGCTCATTCATCCGCACTATGAACCGGCAGGCGCTCGGGAGGAAGCAGGGACTCCAACTTCTGCCAGCGCTCAGGGGGCCACAGGATGTGTGTGGCGTGGGCATGCAGAAGTCCCAGGGAAACCTGAATGCATGGGAGACAGAGAAAGCCAAGAGGAAATTATTTTGTAAGGGCCAGCGTTACTATCTTTGTTTTTGTTTTTTTTTGTACCATTTTGTTGATGCTTATTAGGTAAAATATAATATTGAACTAATAAAACAAAGTAAAAAAGTACTGTGTGCTAGAGGACCTCAAAACTAAAGGAAATTCAAAATTAATAATACAGATCTCTTTTTGGTAAAAATATTAATAGATGGATGATCTTACAAATGGACATGATTGCCCAGGAGGCCAAAATAATCAGCGGTGTAAGGGTCACAGTTCGTATCTTGAAAATAGAACTTGATCCAGGTCTGCGGTGCCCTGGAAAGATGCTGCTTGAGATTAAACAGAAAACACAGGGCGTCTTTCAGGGGGCTTTCTATAGGCAAGCCCCTTTAACCCTCCCAGCCACCGGAAGCAGGGACTGATCTGCCCTACACTTTGCGCACTAGAACCCTAAGGTCAGGGAGGGTCAAGAGCTTCTCACCAGCCCGCAGCAACCTAGCAGTGGAGCTGGCTTCCATGAAGGGCCAGCAGCTGAGCTCCAGGGTCTGCAGCCTTCACGCCACCCTCAATAGTCTGCTGGCATGGACCCCTATACCTGGTTTTCATTCTCAGAATTTTCTACTATAACTCAGAGAGGTTTGTTTGCAAAGAACATTGTCCCACCTACTGGGTGAGCAGCAAGAATTCTATGTGAAAACGGGTGGGGACCTCCATGCAAGCACAGGGAGCAACCTGGCAGCAGTGCTCGTGGGAGAAAGGTGGACTGAGAGGGAAAGCCCCCGGGATGGGGAGCTCCCGCAAGGACTCTGGTACAAAGATCACCGAAAAGAAGCCCTACCCGAAGAGATGCACCCGAAGGGAAAGGGAGGAACCCTTCCGGATGTCTTCCAGGGCTGGCTAGGGGCGTGGCCTGTAGCTACAGAAGAGTGAGGCAAACCTGATTGAAATGCAGATCACAGCCCTCCCCTGGGACGTGACCCTTCAGCAGGTCTGCCGCAGGGCCTGAATCTGCGTCTTCGCTATTGTTGTTGATATCAGATGTGCTAATGATATTCAGAGGCTTACAAAACACCCCTGTTTAAGCACATATTTATTGAGTGGCAGCTATAAAGGAGATATGATATGTCCATTTTATTTTCAATGTTTTCCCTATAGAGTGGAGCTCCTTGGAGGTTAACAAACAATACTTCTGTTACTGAAGTTATCCTATTTACCAGCATTGCATTTGGAAGATCACATTGCCCAGAAACTCAAAGGAAAGAACTAAGTGTCAAAGGAGAGGCTCCAACAAGATAACCCAAAACACATTTTTTAAAGAAAAAAAGAAAACCTTCACAACAACTTGATATACAAACAAACTAAACTCAAAGGGTACCAAGAAGCTCATGGGCCCAATAAAGAAATTTTTCTGCAACTTGTTACTTTGAAAATCAAACCTATAGAAAACTAGACAACGGGGCACAGAAAAGCTCTACTCCCTGAAATTCACCAGTTGGTTACATTTTGCTGCATTCATCCCTCTTCCCATGTGTGTGATTGTTACTTGTACACACACACTTTTTCTGGACCGACTGAGCGCTGCTGACAACACACTGAACTTACCCCTAAAGAAATCATTCTATGGGTATCTCCTGAGACTTTTCCTACATGAATACAACGTATTATATGCAATATAGTTCATATTGATATGATATTCTTAATATAAGCCCCTCTTTAATTTTTTCCTATTGTCCCAAAGCCTTTTACAGCTATTTTATAAGTTCTTAATCATGGATCACAAACTGTATCATCACTGTCATTGTTTTGCTTCAGTTTAGTTTCCATTTAGTTCATTTTAATGTGGAGTCCAGGCCGGCGTCCTCGTCCAGTGTCTGCATCTGTAACTGCAGATTTCCCCTCGAACACATTCGCTCGGTACTGTGCCCTCCCCTTCTGGCACAGGAGGAGGCACAAAGTACCAGTTCATCCCATCGTTGCGATATACAGTGTAATCGCTCCACTAAAGTGATGTTGGCCGCATTTCTCCATTGTAAACTAATCATTTTGCTTTGGTAATTAGTAATTACTCTGTGGGACACTTTTTTCAATTACAGCTGACATGCAATGTTATCTTAGTTTCAGGTGTATAATACTGTGATTCCGTACTTATATAACTTGCAAAGAGATCACCCTGGTAAGTCTAGTAAATAGTTATTACAATATTATTGACTGACATTCTCTATGCTGCCCTTCACATTCCCATCACTGTTCTTATAATTGGCAATTTGTAGTTCTTAATCCCCCTCACCTTTCCCCCCCACCCCCCAAACCTCCCTCCCACCTGGTGACCACCAGTTTGTTCTCGGTATCTATGAGACTGTGTGTTGTTTTTTTGTTGTTTTTTTTTTAAGTTTCCACATATAAGTGAAATCATCTGGCATTTGTCTTTCTCTGTCTGACTTATTTCACTCAGCATCATAGCTTCTAGGTCCATCCGCGTTGTTGCAAATGGCCAGGTTTCATTCTTTCCTATGGCTGAATAATATTCCAGTGTGTATATGTACCACTTCCTTATCCATCCATTCATCTGTCAGTGGGCACCTATGTTGCTTCCCTATCTTGGCTATGGTAAATAATGCTGCAATGAACATAGGGGTGCATTTAATTTTTTTGATGTAACTACATGCTTTCCACAGTGGCTGCAACAATTTGCAAAGCCCCCAACAGTGACAGGGGTTCCCCTTTTCTCCACGTCCTCGCCAGCACTTGTTGGTTGTTGATTTATAGAGGACAGCCGTTCTAACAGGTGTGAGGTGACATCTCATTACAGTTTTAATCTGCAGCTCCCTGATGGTGAGTGATGTTGAGCATCTTTTCATATGCCTATTGGCCGTCTGTGTGTCCTCCTTGGAACAGTGTCTATTCAGGTCCTCTGCTCAGTTTTTAATTGGATTGTTCTCTTTTGGTGTTAAGATGTATGAGTTCATCATATATTTTGGATATAACCCTGTATTGGATGTATTATTGGTGAATATGTTCTCCCACTCAGTAGGTGGTCTTTTCATTTTGTTGATAGTTCCTTTGCTGTGCAAAACCTTTTTAGTTTTATGTGGTCTCACTTATTTTTTCATGTATTTCCATTGCCTGAGGAGACATGCAGAAACATATCGCTAAGAGCAAACCCAAAGAGTTTACTGCCCATTTTTTTCCTAGGAGTTTTATGGTTTCTGGTCTCACATTTAGTCTTCAATCCATTTTGAGCTTATTTTTGTATATGGTATAAGAAAGTGTCTAGTTTCATATTTTTACATATATCTGTCCAGTTTCTCCAATACTATTTATTTAGAGACCATCTTACCCCATTGTATATTCTTGCCTCCTTTGTCACAGATTAACTGACCACACAGGTGTGGGTTTATATATGGCTTCTCTATTCTGTTCCATTAAGTTATCTGTTTTTATGCCAGTACCATGCTGTTTTGATTAGTATTGCTTTGTAGTGTAGTTTGACATCATGATAACTCCAACTTTTTCTTTCTCAGTGTTGCTTTGGTTATTCAGGGTCTTTTGTGTTCCACATAAATTTGGGGATTATTGTTCTAGTTCTCTGAAAAATGCCATTTGGTATTTTGATAGGGTTTGCATAGAATTTGCAAATTGCTTTAGGGAGAATGGATGCTTTAACAATGTTAACTCTTCCTATCCATGAGCACAGTACAGCCTTCCATTTATTTGTATTTTTTGCAATATTTTATAGTTTTCTGAGTACAGTTTTAAATCGGGTTAAATTTATTCCTAGGTATTTTATTCTTTCTGATGCAATTATAAGTGGGATTTTAAAAATTTTTCTCTTTCTGATAGTCTGTTATTGGCATATAAAAATGCAACTTATTTCTGAATATTAATGTTGTATTATATGATCTTACTGAATTTATTGATAAGTTCAAACAATGTTTTGGTGGCTTCTTAACGGTTATCTCTATACAGTATCATGCCCTCTGCAAATATTGAGAGTTTTATTTCTTCTTTTCCAATCTGGATGCCTTCTATTTGTTTTCCTTGTCTGACTGCTCTGGCTAGGACTCCAGGACTATGTTATGTAAAAGTGGCCAACCTCGTCCTATTCCTCATGTTAGAGAAAAAGTTTCCAGGTTTGCACAATTGAGTATGATGTTAGATGTGGGTCTGTCATACATGGCTTTATTACACTGAGGTATATTCTATCCACACTTTGCTGAAAATTTGTATCATAAATGGATGTTAGATATTGTCAAATGATTTTTTCTGTATCAATATATGATCACATGATTTTTAATCCTTCATTGTGTTGATGCGGTGTATCATATTAACTGAGTTATGCATATTGAGCCAAACTCGCATCCCAGGAATAAATCTGTGGGATAATACTTTGGAATCTGTAAATACTTTGTATGTCAACAACATTTCCTCTAATCATCTCACTGCTCTGTGAAGGAGGCTGTCCTCGAAACCACCTAATAGTTTTAACAGGCATTCGTGACCCTGCCTTACCCCATTATTACATCAACGATTACAAAATAGTGATGTTCCAAATTCATTCTTTCATAGTCATCTTCCATTCTTCTCTAAAGAAGTACTTTCCCTCTCAACCCAAAATTCTTGATTTTAGTACCAAAGATTCTTTGCTAATTCAAAATCTGTTACTGTTTTCGGGTCGGTTGACGCACACATGTCCTAAGTGGGGCAGTGGGAGCTGTCTGTTTACAGGGGACATATCTCCAACAGCCTGTGAGCATGTCTTTACTTTTTGCTGCCAGTAGATGTTGTAGGCTTACCTCATGTTCTAACCGACTCTACCTGAAATCACACATCTCTCTAAGGAGCCTTGGTCTCCTTCACCAAGGAATGCTAGGTAAGAACCAAGGTACTAGATATGATTGTTATTCCTGGTGGTGGTAATTTTCTATGCCATTTCAAGGCATAACCTAGAAAATCCAGAACCACATGCTTATCACCTTTCTCCGTTACATATCTCTATCTTTCTTCTTCCAGAACAAGCATCCTGGATCCCCACAATAACAACACATTCGCCCGGACCTAAGATACGCACAAAATAGTTTTAGGGTCCATATATTACCAACAGCAAACTTAATGAGTAAAAAAGTCAAGATTTCTTTGCAATTATTTTGGTCCTTAAAATAGATCTCATTTAAAATGTATTGGCAGAGTCCCTTGTTCAAAAGGTACTTGAATTCCTTCTTCTTTTCCTCCCCATTGTAGGTATCTGGTAGAGAGCTATATTCATTTGTTTCTATTTGTGTTTATACTTGTTTCCTTTTGGAAGAATAAAACCAAAAACCACACACATACATTCTTCTTTTCCTTTCCCTTCTCCTACCGAAGGTAGTTTACTATATATTCCCTCTGCGTCTTGCTTTTATTTTCAGCAGCATATCCTGAAACCACTTCCTAGAAATGGAGCCAGCGGTTTTTACAGCCTTCCCTCCGCCCTGAGTGATTCTGATTAGCTCCACTGGGAATCTAGTCTGGACTGTCCACTTGGCCCCGCACCCGGCGGAGGGCAGCCTCACTGATTTCAAAGAATCCCTCGAATAAACTATGCAATGACCAAATATAAAATAATGAAACATTAACTACTAACATAGGTTTATCATAGAGAAATTACAGATATCAGTAAGCATGCCATGTGCCACGTTAAAAAAAAGAAAACTCTAAAAAGTATGCAGTGTGTTCAGAGACCTGGTTGAGGAGGTCTGTGGTTTGGCAGACAGTTCAAATTGCTTATTTATTAGTTTTCACTAGAAATTAAGTTTTTTTAAGGTTAATAATTCTAACCTATGTAATGAAAAATACAAAAAAAAAAGGAATATGTTTTGGCCCCAAATTAAAAGGTATGAGATATGGAGATGTATTTTTGAGGGAAAGGAAATTAATTTTGTACTAGGAGTGAGGCTGGTTGTTTCAAAATGGGAAAGGAAAAAAAGTGAATGTAAAAAGGAAATTTGTAGAAGGTTTGTGAAAAAGGAATCTTGAGAAAGGAAATTTAATGTGTGGTCAAGCTGAATAAGACTTAAATTAATTTAACAAGCAAGTGAATTTAAATAGTAAGCTGAGGCAGAATTAGTTTGGTTTTCTCCTACTAAAAAGAACTATTGGTCTATTACTGATAATGTAAGGCAGATTTCTGCCTAGAAAGTAAAGATTCTGTGTTTCATCAAAATAATTTTCTGTTTTATATTGTCTTAAATGCCTTGATTACTTATGCAAACTAAATCTCAATAGGAAGAACTAAGTTTTGCTAATTATGTATTACTTCATAATTATTTATGATCCTATTTAGTCAAATGTCCAAAACTTTGGATACATTTTGACAAACTTCCCAAAATTTAAATTATGGAGTCTTGACCTGGGAATAACTTTGAGGTATACCACAAGGGCCCCGGGAACACCTCCAAAGATTTGCTTTCTCTCGTTGTAAAAGAGAAATGTCACGCTAATTAGGCTGATTTGGGGGTGTTGAAATGACACGGAAAGCACTGTCCAATAAGAAATAACATTGAGCCTTCTTTATGCTGTGTTTGTCTACGTTACAAGTGTCCCAGAAACTGTGACATTCCTGGGAATCTGGGACAAGATGTCTGTCAGCGAAACTGAGGCACACCCCCAGAAGACCGACTCTATCAGATGTGGCACATGTGAATAAAGTCCACTCTGTTTTTTGCCAAAACGACCTCCCCTTGCCGGACTTGGGCTATCCTGATGTCCTGGTCACATGGCCTCTTTGGCTCCTGAATCGGATGAATTAGGACCAGTCAACTGTCCTGCTCACAGCACCACCGGAGAAGGGAGGGCAGGAAGAACCCTCCTTCTGCCCCCGAGATTCTTCTGGCTGGTCTAATACTCAGACAGACATGACACGCAAGGGTCATAACCAAATCCAAAGTCTACACATGTACGGGGACCCACACACGTGAGGGAGGGGAGAGGCCACGTGCATGGCAGGTTCAGCAACAGAAGGGAAGGCAGGCATATAGATGGGAGGAGGGAAGGTGCCTTGGGCGTCTGAAGGGTCACTGCTGGATCTTAAGAAGAGCAAATGTTTAGTAAACAGGAGTTTGCTTGCCCTGCAGACAGGTCAGAAAGTTATGTTAATCTCCCACATGAGCAAGGCCTCTAATTCTAGTTCTTCCAGTGGCCAAGGGTGGGCAGGAGTTTCTCCTGAGCTGCAGCTCAAGTTGCCCTTCGTGCAGCATAATCCACACACCACAGAGACACATCTAGGGGAGGGCCGGCCGCTGGGGGGGCCCTGGCCCAGACTGGTGTCTGTGAGAAGAGAGGGTTGAGACACAGAAAGAGACAACACAGGCGCGTGCGCCTGGAGGAGCAATGTTGGGGGGACACAGTGAAAGGGGCCCCCTGCAAGACACTGAGAGAGGCCTCCGGGTGGGGAGAGAACGCCTTTGCTGACCCTTTGACATTGGACTTCTAGACTCCAGGACTGTGAGAAAATGTGGGGTGTCCTGTGGCCATCGCAGCAAACTAGAGTGGATGGGAAAGCAGAGGACGCTGCGCTCGAAGCTGGTGCCGTGAGATGTCCCAATACTCACTCAGAATTGGGGAGCAAAGGAACATGTTGAGGGGAAAGCATTTCTGTTATTAAGGAGAGAGGTAGAGAGATATTTTCGGCATCGATAGTTTTTCCAATAGGTTAAAGACTCTGACCAGCCAGCCTAATATTTCATTGGGATCCTACTCTCCTCCCTTTGCTCTTTCGTGTCCCGCACACGACCGGGTCTCCTTCAGAGGTCGCGGGGTATTTTCAAGCATAAGGAACCCACTTGTACAGTGGGTGTTAAAACACCTCAACCAAAGCATTGCATAAGCATTATGAACTCTTAGCAGATTTTGTATTTTTAGTATCTACTCTAAGAAAGCAGATCCTTCCACATGTATGAATGGGCCTCAGCCAAGAACTCACTCACCCACAGGTTGGGGATCAATCATCTAGATCAATAGTCACCAAAGGATTTTGATTGTGCACCCCATCACAACAAGATTTGAGAATTTACCTCCATATTTATACATTTAAGAACTTTATACACACACAGTAGTAAAACTCTTCCAAACCAAATGTTAGTAAAGCTCAAATTCTTACTTTTTGGACCCAAAGTTCTATTTATTTATTTGTTGCACCAGAGGATCCTTGTACACACACACACCCCGGCATATTCCTGCCCCCTCGTCAGACGTCCCTGCTCTGGGAGGTGCCATCGTTACTGGCTGGCAAGCAGCCAGTGTGACTCGTCAGCTGTCCGTGCACACTCCGCCAAGGAGCCACACGCCTGTCTCCAACTGAACTGGCGCCATGAACTTGCTTTGGCCTCTGGTACACAGCCCTCCTGAGCCTCGCTCTCCCCCCAGGTGCCAGAGACGCAGGTGCGGGCAACTCTGCTCCCCCCCACCTTCCATAGACCTCCTGTCTACAGAACACTGTTCCTGTTCTTGGTTCAGGGAACCCTCCTTGAAAAGACAAGATAAGGACGAGCGGTAGCACAAGAGCCCAGAGGCAGGATAGAGGGGCCAACGCAGGAGAGGAGTGAAGGAAGGAAGAAAATGTTACTGGGAGCAAACTTATTTACTAAAACATTCAGAACTAGAGCCAGGGTCAGGAGAGGACCAGTATGGGAGATGAGGTGAAGCACAGAACTTGCAGGTTCATTTGATTAAACTGTTTCCTAAACAGGAAATGCACACACATTTTATATACGCTATTAGCAAATAAAATCTTTGATGAATTTACTTAGCAGCCTAAGAAGACGGAGGTTTCCACCTAAACAGAGCAGCGGTCAGATGATATTTATTCTACCATATATTAAAGTATCTACACTTATCTTTGAAAGTCAGCTCAAAGGGAAACAATACTCAAACCTTGAAGAACACTTTTATAAGAAGCACCGGCTTCCCAAAGCTTAAAGTCAGTCAGCCTCCCAATGAGGTCCGAGGCCCTTCACAGTCCTGTCTTCCCAAACTCATCCTGGAGATTTCTCAGCACCAGTGGTCTCCCAGAAGGGCCGGCAGGGATGCCCACCCGCACACACCACACCCACTTCCCGGCTTCCCATCCAAGCTGCCCTCCTGCATTGTGATGCGCCTCCTTGTGCCCCTGGGGTGCTCCGCAGAAAACAGTACGAGGTGACCGGTGAGACCTGCCATAACCTTGGGTGATGAGCCACAGGGACATGACAGTGAACTGGTGCTGCCAAGGAGCTGATGCGGGTCTTTGATACAGTCACAAAGGAGCTTACGAAAGGTATCGTATAGAATTTAAAGCACACACATGAAATGCACAGATTGAAAATTTTTATGTTTCCTGTATCTTACAAAATTTAAAAATATATTACACATGCAAAGTGAATTGTGGTGGCTATGGTTTACCTCCAGCACAAACGAACAGTAGTAAGGAGGAGAGAACCCTACTAAGCAGATCCCCGGCCTCCTGGGACGCGTCCCAGTGTTTACTTGGGTAGCTGATCGTTATTCTGGTTGTGTCCTCTTCCCGCACTAAAATTTCCCAGAATACAACGTTGATCTGCTCACAGATTAGCCAGGGGACACTTCTCAGCACTTCTCTGACAAAGCGCTCTGGCACTCTCTGGACTGGGGGACACAAGGGGCACGTGTCAGTAGCCCCAGTGGAGTAGGGATGGGCGTGGTGCAGGGAGACAGGCCCTGCCCCAGACTCGACTCTGGGCTGGTGCTCTGGGCCAGCCTGTGCCACGCGGAGGTGGCGGCGGTGGCAGCAGTGGAATCGGGGCTGCCAGCCTGTGCGCTGGTTACCAACCCCAGTCAGGGGGCCAGATGGGGCTCCAGCTAGAGAAGGGCAGCAAAGAGCACCACAGTGCCGGCCACCAGGAACCGTATCGGCATCACCAAGAAAAACAGCACAGTTGGCATGGGGAGGGGCAAGCTTTCCTCGAAGAGAGACAGAGACAGGCTGGCTTCAACTGGTGTGGTGTATCGCTGGCACTGGGCTCCCGAGAGGGAAGCCCCACCTTCCTGCCCCCAACTCTGCGGTCACTGGCCTCTCTAAGGTCAGCAGTAACAAAACTTCCAAAGACACACCTTCAAAAACAACCTAAAAGACAGAGAGACAGAGAGAGAGACAGAGAGACAGAGAGAGAGGAGAGAGCAAAATAATTCTTTTCACAAATGGCATAAAAGCGCGCACCTCTGTAAACAGTCGCTGAAAGAGATGTGTGGTCTTAGTTAATCAAACAAGACTAGAAATAAAGGCAGGCAAGAACAAATATATGGGAAAACAAGCAAGGGCACTGTTTAAAGACATAAAACACAGGTTTTTAAAAAGACAGAAGAATGGAAACGATGTTGCTGACTTAAAAGCACAGACTAACACCCACAGATCTGAATCCGCCATCCTCACGCTTTGATTCTGCAGACAAAGGTGACAAAGGAGACAGGAGGGGCCTGCGGATCACCTGCACACGCTCCCAGACGCTCATCCACAGAGACACAAGTCTCTGAACAAAAACCTGGGGAGGCCGCTTCCCTTCGGAGCAAGTGCCGTCTGGAGTCTGCGTGAAGACAAACTAGTAAGAGCCGAGCTTTTGTTGAACGAGAGGCCTAAGGGTCATGTGCCAAAGACCTGTGCAGAAGGCACAGAAGGGCAGTATGGAAACTCCTAAGAGCTGAGCTATAAGCAATACATATGGAGAAGGGAGGCTCTAGAAACATGTAGAAGCTGGTTAGAAAGGAGGGGGAGCAGCAGATAAGGTCAAAGCCCCCGGGGCAGTGGTGGCCCCTGGGAAAGACGTTTTGGTGGGGAAGGAAGTAGGCCTTACCCTCCTGCAGGGCCCACGCTAACTGTGTCCGTTATGAAGCACGCCCCCCTCCACAAACACCCAGCATCGTGTGCTCCCTCCTCGCTGAACCGACAAGAGGAAAGGTCCTGCACCTGTGAATGGGCCCTTAGGTGAGCCCGCCTCCTGCCTGCAGGTGTAATACAGGCCCCCAGAACCTCGCCGGCAACTGCACAATCCAGAGAGCTCCAAAACGAGTCAAGGTGTTTGTAACACTCTGGTAGCAAATCCTGACCTGACCTAAGCTGTTAAGAAATTACAGTCATTCCTTATCCCACGCCCTGCGCCCAGTCATAATTTTTGCTGTGGGAATTCTAACGTGCTTCATTAGAGAAGATGCCCCGGGCTCTGCAGGGAGTGAGATGTTCCATATGGCACAGCCACTGTTTGCAGGTGCTGTGCCTACTCACTGAGCTCACCTTTCCAATAGTCAAACAGTCCGCGTTCTGAAGCGCACCTGCCCTCCAAAGTTCCAGACACGGTATTAATCTCTTCAAATATCTGCAAGGGTGAATATTCACCGAAGGACAATGTCATCAGTTGTGGGCCTAGCCCTCGGTGGGACAGGCAGCCCGCTACGCTAGAAACAGATGCACACCCTGAAGACAACACACATCCTCTGCGACTCTGCGATCTGGTGGGAAAGACAGGGTTTAGAGAAAATGTCTAAATACAACCGGACTTGCTAGACACAGGGAGCTGCCAAGCACCCCAGGAGACTAGCTGCGTGACTAAGCCTTGGGAAGGCGCCCCGGAGCAGATGCATCTAAGCTGGCTGCAACAGGCTCTGGAAACAGCTTTCTCCTGTGACATCCCCTGCCAGTCTTTTATCTGGAACATTCTCCTACTCCTCCTTGCCCTCCACTAAACTGCAAAGTTGAGATGTGATAAGATGATGCGATTCGATATTTTGCATGGAAAACCATATGCTTTATGACAGATTCAAAATGAGACTCTTTTAAAGGCCTCATTCTAGGACAAGTATTTCCTTGCCCTAGACAATTTTGACTTGAATCATTTCAATGTCATTTTCCTGTGCAAGACCTGGCTGCCATCAGCATGCACGTCCAGGCCACCTTGCAGCCTCTGTGTGGCTTTCTCTGGATAACTGCGGAATCATGCACAGTCATTCCAGTTCCCCAGGACACCTTCGGGAAGTGGGTAGGTCAACATTTATGTGAAAATAGATACCAAACAGGCCTCTAGGGCTATCTGCAGCTACTTCTCCTGAATTGATTTCCCAGGATTAATGTTTATGCACCAGTCTTCGTACCTCACAATCAAATCGCTGTTGCTGAAGTGGTCTACATGCCTTATTTCGCAGCTTGATCAAGTAGGGGATGAAATACTTGAGCATAATTTGGATAGTTAGCAACGCATATCCCCACAGGCAACCAGGCGGATGGATGACATTCTGGGTGACTCTCGGTGTCTCCTGTGTTCTCCCTACAGCTCCCATCCCACCTGCCCTTTTTATGGAGGAGATGAAACGGCTCACATAAATACAGGAGGGCAGAGGCGTGGAAGACTTGATCGTTGTTGGACGTTGCTTTTAGCCATGTTTAGGCCGCCTGGGCGGAGAGCCACTGAGACAGAGCAGACTGCCATGGGGGAGAGGATGTGGGTGAAGGCACGGTGGACACCATCCCTTCTCTGCCCTGGTCCCCTGGGTTCACACGAGTGGTTCCCTGACATCACGTCCCTGTCTGACCATCTCTCCCATGTCCTGTCCCCCTTTTATTCCTTCTCCCAACAAGAAAGTGAGGAGGGTTACAAAACCACCGACCTGGAACAAAAGGTAAATAAAAGTCACAAGGACAAGGGTCAAGACAGTTGCTGTGGAGACCACGCTGGGGACCATGCTTCCTCCTTCTCTCTGGCTCTCAGACAGCTAATGCCTCTCTCCCAGGAAGCAGGAAACGTCCTAGATGTTAGCGGGAGCTAAGCTGTTCACTGATTAGCTTTCTACAAGCTATTTTTCACATGAGGTCTATCACAGGGGACTCAAAGCATCCCTGTGGACAATGTCCACTGCAGGAGAGTCCCCCCAAAAGTCAGAAGCACAATTCAGCTTGCTGGCAGCGAGGCGAACATGGTTCTGTAAGAGGCTAAGGCAATGGAGTCCTGTATGTGTTGCAGAGATCGAACGTGTGCCCAAGACGGGCACTCAGGTCGCCCGGAGGCAGGGCAGACAGGCTGCATGGTAAGTGACCTGTTCTAAATACCATTTCGTTCAGCAGTGGCTTGGATACACAGGATCCTCTCCGTGCTGTTTGTGGCTGGGGAGACGCCCTGGCCCCTCGCTCTGGCTGCGTCTCTGCAGGGGCTCGGGCAGTGGGCTTTGGTGGCCCGTCCCCACCCGGGAGCCATCTCGGTGAGCAGGGCTGTAACTGCTGTTCCTCAGTGTCTGTGAGAAGCTGACCAAATCCCAAGACCTGTGTTGGTAAGGAAACTACAAAGTGGGCGGTCCACTGAGAGATACTTGAAAGAGTGGTCTGAACCCCAGCAGAGTGGGCTTCTCGGGAAGAAGTATCTCCGGAGAAGATATCTAAGTATTCTAAAATCGTTGGTTTTAATAAGTTTACAACCCACTTAAAAAGGCAAGAGAGTGGGCGCTATAAGCACATTTGCTTGAAAGCACTAGAACCAGCCCATGAATAGGCAAGGCACTCAGCGGTGTGTCCCTGCTAAGAAACGGTTTTTATAGTCTCTCGTGGGTGCTCACTAACAGGGTAAACTGTGTGCAGAATAAAATGAATAGATTTTGAAAGTTGAGATTAAAGATGATTGAAGATTCACGATGAGAAAGTGTTTTAATAAAACTTCCTTTTGTTATGTTAATATAAGTTGCAATCAAATACAAACGTGACCTTGAAATATATCAGTAAATTCTTAACGATATGGACTTGGGAACCAGATAGACTTTGAGGCCTCTTGGCCCGGCCTGGTAGCAGTGGGTAAGTAATTTAACATCTGTGTGCCTCAGTTTCCAAGTCCCCAAAATGTGAATAATAATAGTGCCTGAAAGGCTTAGTGGTGTGGGCAGAAAGGGGTGCTGTCATAAATGTAACCCAAAGTGACCTCAGGGGGGTATCTGATCACAGATTCCTAACTGTGCAGGGCACCGGGGGGCGGGGGAGGGCGGGGGATGGTGCAATCACGCCCAGGCCTGTAACTTCTTTACTAAAAGGCCTACCTGTGCCTGAAGCCAGCCCTGTCCATCACATCTGTGCATCTAGGTTAACATCCCCTTTGAAATGAGCTATAACCACCCTCAAGAGAGCACAGAATCTTATTAACCATCCTGTAGTCCAATCCCCACCTTGCCTCCTCCCACCTCCATTGAAGCATCCTTAATTTCCCTCCTTAATTCTAAATGCCTAAAAGAAGCTGAAAACTGCATTCTGGGAAGCATTGTTTTCGCTCCATTGAGAGCTTGCTTCCAGGTGTACGCTCTGTTTGGCTCAAATAAACTCATAAATGTTTCTACAGGTTTGGACATTCTTCGGTCGATGCCATAATGATTAAATAAAGCATAAAATACTGGTGGTACATTGTCAATGTTTAGTACATGTGCTCTTTATATATGAAAAAAAATATCTTTTGTTTCTTTTACTGACCTGAAAATCAACTGCTTTCTTCCTATTCCTTTTATAATCAGCTACTTAAAAAGAACCACATGAATGGAAAAGAAATAATAGACTATGTATGAAGTAAGGAAACTGACTTTAAAAAGGTTTCCAAAATGCATTCATTTCCTTTAAAGCATCCAAAACCTTGGAGAGTGTTACAGAAAAGCATACTGTACTAACTCTGACCTTGTCAAGTCTAAACGGAAGGCAAAAACAGAGACCCTAGGGCACCACTGCCCAGCCTCTGCTCCTTCTTGCCCAGGGACCTCTGAGCCCTTCCGAACTACTCTGTTTCAGCCTCTTCCACCCACGACCTGCAGATCAGCCCTGCTTCTGGATTTCTCAACCCAGGGCGAGAGCAGACTCCCAGGCTTCTACAAAAGCCTTCCCTGCACAAAGACTCACGTCACCCTTCGGGGGCCTTTGGAGACCCTCAGTCAAAGTTGCCTCCAACTGTGCCCCGGAGTTAATGGAGCCCTTAAGAGTAGATTATGGTAGCCAATGACAGTTTTTTTGCAAAACCTCCATAAAATGTTCTCCCTTAAGCAGAAACCCTCTCTTCATAGCTCTGCCTAGTCCGTTCCCACTGATGGGACATCCCACAGTGGGGACCCAGAGAAAGAGTGGGCCACCTCTGTCCTCTGCCCAGAAACTACTTTAGCTTCATGAACTCGGAGGCTCCAGCTCCATGGACCCTCCCTCTTGTCCACGGCACCTAGAAGCACACCGCCATCTAGAAACAAAAATGGGGGCGGCACTCTGGCCACTGAGTGTAAAAGAAGGAGAGCTGCCGCCTGTCAGCCTCTTTGCCCAGGACCAGCGCTGCACGTCTGTGGGCCTCGTGAGGGCAGATCCTGGCCACCGCCTGCACCCCGAGCTGGACGCTCCCCACAGTCCTCTCCACTGCCCGCAGCTGAGAGCGAGGCTTCTGAGCTGGGCCAGGTCCCTGGACACGGGTGATGCGAAAACACAGAAACAACTGGAGATTCCTCGCAGAGCTGTGAGTGCCAGGGAAGTGTCCAGTGACACCCGCTGCCCACCTCATCCTCCTGCTCCTGTATGTGGCTTAAGGGTGCCCTGGGTTGCCAGCCGTCCAGTTCCCAAGCCTGGTTTTCATCCCATCCATTCAGGGAAATGTCCCAGAATTCTGGCAATGACATATTTCCGCTTAAATTAGGACAAAAAAAAAAAAAAAAAAAAAAACAAAGTCAGGTTGGGAGATACCGGATTGGTGCATGGCCGTGAACGTACCGGAGCAAGAACATTGTTCACAAGGATATTAGACACTAATTCCCACAGCCAAGGAGGCTGAGGCTCAGAATGTTGCCCGTGGTCACCAGGCGAGCCAGGGCTGGGACTCGTCCTCGCCCTGGCTCCTAGTCCCAGCCCTTTCACCCTACCTGTCGCTATAACAAGTGGAGAGCCCCAGAAGCTGTAATGTTTGGCATGGGGCCCCTGCAGTGATGCTTCTGGACCTGCTTCTACCGCAGGGAAAAGCAGGCCCTTCATTTTCTGCAGGAAAAGCAAACATTGCACATCCAGGGGTGTGTGTACCCTCATCCGTCCATTTGGAACGTGCTGCTGACTTGCTGCGGGAGGGCACGCTACCAGCCACGGGGCAGTGGGGAACACTCGCCGGCGGTGACCAGGAAGCCAGGGCTCAGTACAGCAAAGTGGGTATGTCCATGGGCATAAGAGACCCTGGGGAACGAAGACATTCAGGAAGACCCTCAAGTGCTGGATGCCACGCACAGGGAAGTAAAAGCCCACTGTGGGCCAAGCACAGGCTAAGGTGTTCTAAATCCACCGAGATGCACAAGTCTTGAGCTCTGGCCTTCAAGAACTTGTGACTCAGGGGAAGACAGTTGTCACAAGCCTGATCCCTGAATGTGTTTGGCAGAAGGGGAGGTGGCAGGGAATGAGAGTAACCTGGTGAGTAACGCAGGCCGCTGCAAGGTGAGGAAGAGAGGGGCTGCACTCTCTCAGGAGGTGCACCTTGGACCGCGATCTGGAGACGAAGGGAAAGGCAAGGGACGCTCAGGAGGGGTTTGCGATGGTGCGGAGGAGACACACAGTGCGGGCGGGAGGAGAGGAGAGAGAGGACACCATGAGGATGAAATCCAAGTTTCCTAGCCTGGCCCATGCGGCCCATCAGAATGCACGTCCGCTTTATTTCTGAGCACTCCCTACGCGTCCCCTGAATCACTAACCGTTGGGTGCTCACCGAGAGATGGAAGTGTCAGCCTACTCAGCACGCTTGTCTTCACGCCACCCTCGCTGCAACCCCAAGGGTTCAGAAACTTTCCTGCCCTGCCAAGGTGGAGTGGAACGTCCACACGGCACCGGGAGCAGGCCCGCCCTGCCTTCCGATGAAGTCTTTTCAGGAAAATTCCAGCCACGTTTAGCCCACTGCCTCCAGCACCAACTGGCATTTGAAACCACAGTTCCAATTAGCTTTCCTTTTCCTTGAAGTGTTTTTCACACCAGTTGGCTTTTCCATGTTCCCTTTAACCCAAAAAGACAACCATTTTGTTACTTTAAAGGTATTTTTAACTCAAGAGGGTGGAGAAAATATCTCAACCCATACTAATGATACCGAGAGAGCATGTTCTGTTGCTGTCACCAACCCTGAGGGCCTGGCCTCAGGCGCGCACCACCTGCCCCCACCCCTGGGGGACAGACTGGGCCGATGCCCGGAGGAAAGGAGGGCAGGTCAGTACCAGCACCCCAGGAGCAGAAGCGTTGGAATCAGAAAACCGAGTCAGGGTCCGGCCTCAGAAAGAACAGCTGCATCATCCTTGGTGATTTACTTCGCTTCGGTCAGTCTGCCTTTTCTCAGTGACAACAAGATCTGCAATTTCAGCTCTTCCAAGTTCTTACAGTGGATGGCGGTGGGGAAGGGGGGTGGGCGCAAAGGCCTAGCAGAGGGCCTGCTCCGTGCCAACAGCTGGACCGCCCCACGGGAAGCGGAGTCCAGAGGAAGCCTGAGGTGTTAGCAACACCACCCAGGGCTGAGAAAATGAGGTGCTGGCAATGGCTGCGTTCTGTGGCTCACAGCGAACTGTTAACGGCCCAGTTAGGAGGTGTGCCTTTGAGAAAAACTGCGTGCGGTTAGCTTGTGATCCTGGTTTTTAAGTATAAAGATGATTGCAAGAAATCTTGTTCCAATACATTTTCTTAGGAACTCTTTGTGCAAAAGCAACAGAACACGGTGGCTGTTACACTCCACGCTCTCGCATGGAGCTGAAACTTGAAGGAGCGTCCCTACGTGCCCGCTGCACTCAGTCACCGCAAAGCCCTTTGGATGAAGGTCTCGTCCCTGACAGGCGTCCGCCTCTGGAAGAGACACCTGCATTAATGAACAAAGGCAGAGTGGGGGACGCCACCGTTGCTTTAAATGACTCGTATGACAGATCACAAAGACACGGCTTTCCGGTACATGGGCAAGGTTTTCTTGATTTCCCCCAGCTCTTCAATACCAGTGAAAAGGTCTGTTGGAAGAATAAATTTTCTTAGCGAAATAACACTGTACTATATAAATGGCGCCAGTTCTGACCATTGACTCACTCCTGACCTCCTGCTGGCTTCTCTTTTCACAACTTAATGGAATCATGTCCTGAAAGATCACCCACGTCTCCAGTGGCCTGTCTTCAGTCTCCATGGTCCTCTCCCACAGTCAGCCCTGCTGACCGCCCCCTGCCAGAAAGTCCCCCGTAGTGGGGCCCTTACTGCTCTCCCGAGTGTTCTGAGCGCAACAGGAAGTTTCCCGAATGTGGACAGGTGTTCCCTGAGGCTAGGTCGTCTCTATTTTCTCCTCTCCTGACATGCTCTTCCTTGGCGAACGCATCTGCTGCCATATCTTCAACTCATACCACCCTGCCAACACCCCTCAACCCACATTCCTGCTTCAACCTTCCTTCTGACATCCATACTTGATTCTTCATGGCCTGCAGGACGTCCCCAGTGGGGTTCCTCCTCCTGGCACAAACACGACCCCCCAGCTCATCGGCAGTTCCCGCAAATGCACACCTCGCCCTGACTTCCCAATTTAGGGATCTGCCCTTTCTCCTGGCTTCGGCTGCAACCTTAGCATCCTATCAGACTTCTGTCTGTGCTTCACCACTCTGCCCACTGGGCACCAGATTGCCTTCCCTCTGCTCCTTCCCATCCTCACGGCGGCGGCCAGCTGCTCTACATGCACACAGCTCCCAGACTGACCTCCAGCCTGGATTCAAGCAGGCGGCTCCCATGACCTGCCCCATTCTTCACTGCCTCCCCACACTAATGCAAGATGCCTGGCCGGGCGTCCAAGCACAGCACTAAGCCCATTACCTTCCTTTCCGTTCTTCTCTCTTACCCTCCCTCCACCCTGCACCCTACCCAGGCTCCACAGCAGCTTTCCAAGGGGCATCAGTGCACAGCACAGGGAGAGAACTGCTGCCCCAAACTACCACCAAACAGTCAGTTGTGATCTCCGCCTGGTTGCTCCACACCCATGCCTTCGCTCCTGCCATTCCTCCCGGTGTCCTCATCACCACCTCCACATCCTGCTTCTGCCCATCCCTGGAGTCTCAGCAACACGTCCTGTAAAGAAAATGACTCTGTTCCACCTGCAATTCAATGTGTCTCTTGCTACCTTAACTTTAGTTATATGTTATGTGCTATCTTCCCTACCTGACTCTAAGGTCCTGTAAGGCAGAAGCTCTAATTCATCTTTTGAGTCCCTAAAGGAATCAACATAACATGCTATCCATAGTAGGCACTAAACATATACTTTCTTCATAAAGAAATAAAAAACATCAAAAATAGTGGCATTCCCTTTGACAAGACCAGTTCAGGAAGGAACCAATAAACGTGCAAGGCTCACAACACAGGCTTATTAATTTTAGCATGAAACATATTTTGTAACGTGGATCACATTAAAATTCAGATCTTTTTATTGATCCTAGAAACACATCTTTAAAAATAATTTAAAAAATTTTTACCCTTTTTAATGAAAGTTAAAGCATGTACACAAATAATTCTGCTGATTTCTTTACATAAATGAACTACCTGTGGAAGATTGTATTTTACATAGGTGGCCCTCAAAATATGCCCCAGCCTAATGCTCTTCTACGACGTAACCTTTCCATCTGCTCTGCCAACACCCCTCAAACCTGCACTCCAGCCTCAGCCTTCCTTCTGACCTCCACACCTGATTCTCCGTGGTCTGCAGGACGCCCCCAGTGGGGCTCCTCCTCATGGCACAAACACCACCCACCAGCTCACCACCATTCCCCCAGGTGAATGCCTTCGAAAACGCCCCCTTCAAAAATGAAGTCTATTTCTTCATCAGCTTGACTCTGGGGGGGTGGGCACCAGCGACTGCTCCGATCAGGTCTGGGCATCGCATTTGACTGGCCCAGCAGCTGGCTTCCTGCCTCTTGGGCACTAGCTGTCCCATCGGCATGGGGGCTCTGTGAGGTTATGGGCTGTGAGAAGCCCGGGCCACACTGGGAGGCCCTGGAGAATGAAGTGCCACATGGAAACAGAGGTGGTGACATGTTTTTGGAAGTACTGGCTCCTGGCAGGGACAGAGCACACTCTCAAGGAGATAAGGAAGACAGCATCTGGCAGCAATGAAGATGTTGCAAAGCCAGATAAAATCAGATACAAAGGAGAACAGATGTGATGCAGAAAAAAAAAAAAAGATCCGCAGAGAAGGAGAACCCAGGAAGTCTCAGGTGAAAGTCAAGGGAAAGAGAAATTAAGTCTAGTATTTAGGGCCTTAACCGCCTGTACATCAGAGCCTAAGTTCTGATGCACAGGATCGAGTGTGGCCTCCTGGATATTATGAAGGTTCTGTGAGCAGGGACTCCGATGGAGCACATGAGAGAGATTACTTGGTGGTTCTTTAAAAAACAAAAAACCAAAAGAAACCCAACCCAGCAATTCTACTCTTACGTATATATCTGAAAATATTTTAAAAAACTACTTGTTCACGAAGGTTCATAGTCGCACCATTCACTATTCTGTATAAATTAAGATTGTCATTTGGTTTTGCTCCTTCATTATGTTAAAATGAAAATTGACATTGATTGACTTTTGAAAGTTAAACATTTCATTCCTGGGATAACCCCCACTTGCTCATGATAATATTATCCTTTTTCTATATCATTGGGTTCAATCTGCTAATATTTCCATAAGGGTTTTTTTAAAATTATGTTTATAGGAATTCTGACCTGTAGTTCTCTTTCCTTGTAAGTCTTTGTCTAATTTTTTTAAAGTTTATTTATTTATTTGTAGAGAAAGGGACAGGGAGGGAGGGAGGGAGGGAGAGAAGCGCTGATGCGAGAGAGAACCATCAATCCATTGCCTCTCGTATGGGATGCGACCGAGGACTGAACGCGTGACCCAGGCATGTGCCCTGACTGCAGCCCTAACTGGTGGCCTTTCGTGTACAGTACACTGCCCCACCCGCTGAGCCATAGCAGTCAGGGCAAGTTTTTGTCTAATTTTGAAACCAACTAATTCTCACCTTCTCAAATGGGTAAAGAAGTGTTCCTCCTCCTCCTTTTTATAGCGTGTTGTATTTAAAAATAAAATACGAGAATCCTGAAACACCAATTCAAAAGGACCTATGCACCCCAATGTTCATAGCAATGTTATTTACAACAGCCAAGTGCTGGAAACAGCCTAAGTGCCCAGTAAGTGAGTGGATCAAAAAACTGGCATATTCACACAATGAAATACTGTGAAGCAGAAAGAAAGAAGGAGCTCCTACCCTTCACGACAGCATGGATGGATCTGGAGAGCATTATGCTAAGTGAAATAAGCCAAGCAGTGAAAGACAAATACCATATGATCTCACCTATAAGGGGAATCTAATCAACAAAACAGATAAGTGAGCAAAACAGAACAAGAGACATGGAAATAAAGAACAAAATGACAGTGACCAGAGGGGGAGAGGGATAACAGGGGGAAAGAAGGGAAAAGGTCAAGCCAAGGATCATGTATAAAGGACCCATGGACAAAGACAATGGGGGGGGGAATTGAATGTGGGAGGCGAGGGTGGGTGGGGCAGGGGGTGTAATGGGGGAAAATGGAGACAACTGTAATTGAACAATAAAAAAAATAAAGAAATGGGAAGGATTGATAAAAAATAAAAACAATAAGATAAAATAAAAAGCCCAAAGTTTGGTATAATTCACCAGCATAATTTCTGCTTCACTTCCCATACTTTCATCCCCCAGAGATAATTCCTTTTACTTATGTGTTCTAAAACCTCAGTGTTTAGCTCATTCATATTTTAAAAGAGATCAATATACAAAATTGGTTTACCTTGTAGAAATAATTTAGTGGAAGGATGAGCTATGAGAAGCAGTGGGGAGCAAAAAAAATCATTAAAAAACTATATTACGTTCAGAAAATAAAAACTTTGATGTTTTCAAATAGTCTTTGTGTGATGAAGGTCACTGCTCATATAATGACTAGGTTTCAAAATAAACATGTAATATAGTGAAAAGCTTATTGGATTCTAATTGTATAGAAAAGGATAGTTTTATAATTGCTCCTAAACCCTAAAAATATATCATAGGCAATAGGAAAGTTTTAAGAGTAATTTCCTCAAATTCTTAATAGGCTTTATAATTTCTAAAGAAAAGAGTCAAAGTAACTATATTTGTTAAATATGTATAGTGGGAAAATCACCAATTTAATGTGTTAATAACAGCCTTAAGATTGCTAATAAGAAAAATCAAGCTTAAGTTACTTCAGGTTGAATAACTACCCCTAGGAATATCACTCCTCCCTTACATTTCCAAGTTTTTCTTACACTATTATCGCACCTATTAAACAGTGCAATTTTCCAATGTAATGTGCCACTGTAAACTATTCTCAGTAAAATTTATAGTTCCCTTGTCTTAACTGCTTAGAGACGCTCCCCTAACCATTTTGACAGGTGGTGAATTCAGCACCATGGACAGTCACTACGGAGACTGCGCTTGCCCAGACCGTCTTCCCACAGGGACGCAGATGACAACTCGGAACATTAGCTCCGTGGTAGCTCCTCATCAGACTGTTAACTTTGTCTGACCCAGTTGGTCCAGTTTCTGTGGTGTAAATGTCAATTTCTATTCACTTAATTTCTTTTTACTTGCTTTTGCTAGACTAAGAGTCAATTGCCTTTTTCAGGGGAAAGAGAAGGAAGTGAGACTACCCGGAAAAGTAAACTCTGAAGTCTCTTGGGGAAACAGGAAGCACTGGTGAGACCCATCTGTAAGTTAAGTAAGCAGTTGGGGAGGCTATTGAAATTCTCTCTTCATCCTGCTTGTGCAACGCTGCTCCTCTGCCCTGCATTTCACACCTGGCCTCCCTCTGCCCCTCGCCCTGATTCCATGGCACATGCCAAATCTGAGGAAACTTTCCAGGAAAGCATTTGCTTAGGCCAGATCACATGTCTTCTTTTTGTAAAAAAAAAAAAAAAAAAAAAAAAGTCAAACTATCCTATAATCTAATGATAGGAAGCCAGTAGTCCTTGCACATACCATCAGCTCATTATTATCATTCCCATCAGAACTAACCATAGAGGAGTATGAAGAGATTGATGCCGACAGACTCTGCTCTTTAATAGCAGGCATCAGGAGGGACTTAGTGACCAAGGACTGTATAGCTCCCGGCTGAATGGAGCTTGAAAGGATCTGCAGATGCCTCTCATCCATGCTGATCCCTTATGACGGATTGTCAAGAGCCGACTAGAACACCCCCAACACCTCACCAAACATCATTTTCAACAGTCGGTTGGGTTGAAGGAACGAGGCCATTAAACGGCTTCTAGTCATGTTTCAGGTGAAAGGATATGGCTGATGACACCTCAGACTAGAAAAAAAAAAAGTGATGGTGCTAGTTACTGGGAGTGGCAACCTAGAATCAGAAGTCAGCATGTAGAAATGTGGGGTGAAAGGTCAAGACAGATGCCTTGAGTGAAGAAATGTTTGTGCATCTTAAGAATGTAAGGAATACTAGCTGTTGAAGATTTGGGTGAGCATCTAAGAGACCACTGGGAATGACAAAGGCAGAGGATGGCATCCTGCTGGTCGGCAACATATAAAAACAACATTCAAAGATGAGAAGCAAAGCCCTGCCCAAATTATGGAATCTGCAGGGTACAAGCTCCCAAAGGGTGGGCCCGTATGCCCACAGCACCTCCTACACTACCTGCAACAGGGCAAGTAAACGTTTGTTATGTAAATGAACAAAACCACCTAGAGAGTAACGCTCTGAAAACCAAATGCAGAGAGTGCACCAGGGGAGGAAACATTTACAGTAGAATTAAGATGTGACTATTGGATCTGGCAATTCAAAAGTCATTTAAAAAAACCTTATCCAGATCAAGTTCTTTGGAGTTTGGGTGGCAGAACCCAAGTGGGAATGAGCCAAGGAGCAAAGGAATAAGATATTGAAAGCTGATTTCTCTTTCAAAAACACCAGCAGAAAAGAGCAGGAATTATTAACAGATAATAACAGAGGAAGACACAGTTTCCTACACACTGTTGTGGGAGAACTCTGCTGTAGAAAACATCGAAGTCAGAATCTGGGAAATCAAATGACTAGGACAAAGCTCAGCGAGTGAAGAGCGGGTGGTTCAGAACAAAGATAGTGGGCTGGGACCCCCTGCACCCACTGGGCTGGGACTGAGTCTGACCCGTTCCCAACTGGCCTGGGGCCACCTGACCCGCACCTGAGCTTACGTGGATGAGGCCACACAGAAATGAACAAGCGTGAGGTGACACTCAGAATCCCTCATTTCAGTAATAGGTATTTTAAAGTGATTAAAAAGAAAGGTTTTCTTCTACTAATTTTCATGACTCATATATTACACAACCAAGTGTCTCAGGCAACTTAATCAGGAATCTTTGAAAAACAGGTCATATAAAAGCTGTAGAGGTTTTACAAATGAATTAATAGTGCTCTGGGAAAAAATCCAACTTCTCAAAATGTATCCTAACCTTTTTCTGCTCTGCAATTGCACAAACTAACAGGAAGTTCTTTCAAGTCTGGGATGTTTATAAGGATAAGCTTTGTGTGTGACAGTAAAATATGAGCTGCTTTATTCTGCTTGGACATCTTTGAAGGCAGGATCAAAGAAGCAGAGTGTCATTAGCATCATCAAATGACCTTGGTGTGCGATCGTCACAGAAAACAAACAGCTTTCAATGAGAAGAATCTGTCAATTCAGCCCTATTCCAATAACGATACAGTACATTCTTCACACGCTCTCTTCTGTGGTTCCGAAATACAGCACTAGTTAATGTGGTCCCACTGTACATCACGACCCACTATTTTATGGCATCTCTGCACTTCTAACCAAAATATCAAACTAAATCAAATTGGAGATGAAATACTTTTGGCTTAAACCCATTCAATATGTTCTTGCTTCTGGCAGCTGTAAAACTCAAGAGTTATTTTATATCTCAGTGCTTGAAGTCTAAAAGTCACAATTTTGGATGACTGATGTACGTCGACTAAGATTCTGGAAATCTCAGGAAGTCTGGGCAACAGACTGAGAGGGGCTGGATCACATCATTGGTGCTGACAAAACTCACCAGAGAGTCCAGGGAGGGGCCGCTAACTAAGAAGCTCAAAGCAGGACATAGGAGGAAAATGTTAAGAGCTGCCCAAAAGTGGAATTAAGCCGTGGCTGTTAACAAAACAATAGAAGAGAGGGATGTTCTGTGTTATTCTAGAAAGTCAGCTAAGGATAAAAAGTCAGCGCCCCGGGTGAGTGTGGTAATTATTCTAACAAAACATTTACGTGGAAAGTAGTTGTGCTTTCAAGGCAGTTGTAACAATTAGTAAGAGAAATAAAAGACCACCAAAGGGATGAGCTAAAGCCAAAATATAAACAGCTGAACAGTTGGCCTCCACAGGGGAATATTGTCATAATTGCTTGCAATTTTATAAAGAAAAATGGCTATGTCGTATTATCTTAAAATAGTTTAATGCCACAGGATGACTCATTCTCATGCACTAAAACAATTTAAATTTTGGAAAATAAGCCGCACTCTAGTTTTTGCTCTGTGGCTTTGCTACTGACTGCCTGCAACCGGAGTGAGGAGCGGGGCTGCAACCAGAGTGAGGAGTGGGCTGCAGCCCATCTGTTCTTACACGAGCTCTCTTGTACTTGGTGCAGCGTGACTCTTGGAGACTCAGTATCTACACTGAATATTTATGAAACCTTTTAAGTGTATTCTTAATGGCTATGACTGCTACTTCGAAAGAGCAAAGAAATATATTTGGATTCTTGCCTCTCTGTTTTTCCAGAAGAGGTGAAATTCGAAGTGCATTTTCACTTACAGGTTCCTAGAAACTAGATTTCTCCTTTGTGGCCCTGGGGGCGGGGGTGTGGCACCTGCAGAGGCACATGGGGCCTTCCCCTCCCTGCTGCTCTCAGCTGCCCGCCCCAGGGTTTCCATCAAGACTGAGACACGATATGTGAACATAGTGTTTGTTACGCACAACCAGCCTCAGAAAGATTCTCTCACTTTGCTCCAGTGGGATCACAGCCCCCCAGCCCTGGGGCACACCAGCGACAAGCTGAGCGGGACAGGCAGCATCTCACCCTGCATTTGTAACCTTGGAAAACTGTTCACTGCCCAGAGTCTCCGACTGCTCACGGCGGTTACAAGGACCGTGTGAAATGACAGTGCCTGGTGAAGTGCTCGGGCAGCGGTCAGGCAAGCATGAGCGATCATGAAGGGCGGCCAGCTGGTTTTACCGTAATTGTTACCGGTATTATTACTGCTTCTTTCAAGTCCCCCTTGCAGACCATTTATCCAAAGAAAAACCTGGCCAGGACACAATTTCAAACTGGGGTGCTGGTGACTGCGGCAAACTTGGCAAAGCTCAGCTCTTCCAAGGCCTCCTCAGAGATGTCTTTGTTCCTGGCATGTGGCAGTGCATTTGCTAAAGCATATGCAACTCTGAGCTGGAAAATAAATACTTCTTTATAAGTGATAAAGAATAATAAAATGGCCAGTGCATTATTGACAGAAGCTTTGGGCACTACACCACCGGTGAGGGTTTTGAGTTGTTCAGCGACAGGCACAAACTATCGTGCATGTGGGGACCAGGTGTGTCCAACCCGGGGCCGCGGGCTGCATGTGGCTCAGGATGGCTGCGAGTGTGGCCCAACACAAAATTATGCATCTACTTAAAACATTATGTTTCTGTGATTATGCATTGCAACATATTTAATGTGTGGCCCAAGACAACTCCTCTTCTTCAGGGTGGCACAGAAACGCCAAAAGTTTGGACACCCCTGGACCAGTCCCCTCCAAACCAGGAAGACAGTGGACATGACCGTCCCTCCAGCTAATGGAATAAACTCCCAGCTGTCCGATGACAACCTTGACCAGGTCTCCCTCCAACGGCTGGGATGCGCCTGCTCCGGGTGCCCCTACTCACACGCAAATGGAAACCCAGGTGTGTGGGGGGGTCCGGGTTGAACTTTGAGACTGATGTTTTCTGACCAAAGGGAATAAAAGGTAGCTGGTAATGACTCATTCTTTGGGGTTTATTTTTTTAATCCTCTTAATGAATTGTTTTTCCGATTAGAAATTGGAGCGGTTCTCAAAAGTGACTGATGAAGAAAAAGATACAGTCCATATGTCTGGCAATATGTTTTCATAAAACTCTTTTTGTAAAAAAAATTATAATATCCAATTAGTATATTGAGAGATACTAACTGGAACCTTTATTTTATAGCCTCTGGTTATGACCATGGAGATGAACGAGAGACAGAATAGAGGTGATTATGGAGAAATGCTATGTAACTCTCAGCTACAATCTCAAATGACTCTCACACCTAAGAATAGCTATTACGGAACAGTAAAAACAAGGACTTTAAGAGAGAAATACTACTTATAAAATATTTAGCAGAAACATTTGCAAATGCTTGGTAGGAAGAGCTTGTGCATAGTTTATATGAATTATAAATACTCACTAAAGGGTTTATGCTGAATTTGGAGATCTTGCTTTGATGAATATCTTTCCTACTGATTTTCTATTCTTTATGTAATTCTTCTTACGAACAATCCCTTAAAATATTGTAGAACACTGTGATTATCTGAACTGATTTGTGACTGTCAAAATATCATTTCATACTTTAGGAGTAAGTAATATTTTGAGATATATAACTCTAAAACAGACTTTAAATGGCAACCGTTTGTTTGGTTTGCGATTTAGTTGGTGTAGCGTTTCATCTGAGATAGAATTATGCTTTAATAGAGTTACGGGGCAACTGCTGTCTACATCCTGTGCCATGTCCAGTCTCCCAAACTTGGTTAAACTGGGAAAAACTAGTGTCGGAATTAACGCCTCAACTTCCGAGCTGGGGCAGGTCAACCTTGTAACGCACACTTATGAAGGGAGTTTACTCTGTTCCACTCAGGAACATTTTGGTGTTCCTTTTGCTGCAGTTCACGGACATGCTGGCGGAATTTCTTTTCAAACAATGTTGCAGGTTCCCGGAGGAGCACTGGGGTGGGGGGGTTCTTCAAGGTTGCCTAGGATGAAGGAAGATGTCCTCAGCCTTTTTTGTACGCATGTGTCAGAAAAGAGACATTTGATAAATTAGATCCAGAAAGAGAAAAGGCATTCCAATAATCCCAATAGTTTTGTGTGTTTTCACACAGTTCTTAGCCTTCGGGGTTTTTAAATGACCATCAAAATTCACAGCCACTAAGCCCCTCCTGTCAGTGATTGCCTGACCCTCCTCTTCGTGCAAGAACCACTGACACCAAGGGCACCATGGACGTGGGAGTGGCTGTGAGGGGTTAAACCTTCACGACCTTGACTCAAGGACAAGTGCGTCCAAGTGCACTTCCCTTCATCTCACTGTCCTGCGGGAGGACAGGTCTGCGGCTGAGGGAGTGGGAGAATGGGGATGCTCACGGTCCTTTGGGGCAACAGATACAATGAGGCAGCGCCTGTCTCAATGATACATCTGTTCTCACTAGTTGTGGGGCTGTCCGCGCCTCTGATGACGCCCAGCTCACCTTCTCGCTCCTGTCACAAAAGCATCTCAGACACAGATGGGACGTCCCAGCTCCGTTCCACACACAGGAAACCAGAGAGGACGGTGTCTATGGGCGCTGAAGTCAGGCTCACAGTTTTCATCAATATGTGCGCAGTTACTAAACAGATTCTTGCCTAAACATTTCGCTTTTCTACATTTTAAAGCCAGTATTTTGGTAACTTTTGGCTTTTGTTATTTTACTATCTATATGGAATATGTTTTCTTGGCCTAAGTCAATTGCAAGTATATAGCAGACTTTATTATAAAAAATCATTTTCTTTTGATTTACATGGTAGTGACCTTCTACATATAAATTATTAAAATATTACATAACATCCTTTCTTATAAATTCATGTTTCAGATCCTCAGAGTTAGTTGACCACTCAACAGCGAGAGGGGAAGAAACTAACATTTGCTGACCAAGCCTCCTGTGCATAAGCACCGTCCCAGCAACAAACACGATGGCCTTGAAATGAAGGTGATATGCTAACACTGACCTTGGCACACCTGTGGCAAGGGGGCGGTAAATACAACAAAGTGCTATGAGCCCACAGATTACAAGCTCTCTCGTCCCGATGGGGATGACCCCCACAGTAGGTGACATTTACACCGAACCTCACGGGACAGTAGCAGTAGTGGTGACAATGACAGCTACCGTGGCCACACCTTGCACCGCACTTGCGAGAGGCCAGGCATTGTTCTGAGAGCCCTATGCAAATTCGCTCTTCGAACCCTCACAGTAACTCTGCACGGCGAGGACCAGGAGCCCCACTCTGCAGATGAGAACGCTGAGGCTCGTTGAGATTAAAACGACTTGCCCAAAGGCACACAGCTGGTCCGTGGTGGAGCTGGGACAGATCCGACCACGTGCCAGGAGTCTGCGGCTCACAGCTGCTGTATCAAAGCACCCCCCATACAGAAATCCGCCAAGGAGGAGGGTCACAGGCCAACCCACACAGGGAGCAGTGACGCGTCATTCGCTTCACGACAAATGGCTGGGCTGCCTTCAATCACTAGGTTTCCGCATCCTCCCTGCCCCCACCGCCTGAGGACACCTCTGTAAAGCATGGCGCTGCCTCCCTCCTCCCACCATGGTCCTCTGGAGAGAGAAAGGGAAGAAAATGGAAGAATAGCTACAGGAACACATAAAAGGGATATTTTGGGAAGAGTTGCCTGTGCACAATTAAAATTACATTATCAAAACATATTTCATGACATGAAAAAAAAGTCCATGATATAATATTAAATGGATAAAGCAACTTGGGAATTCTCACACACACACACACACACGCACACACACACACACACACTCCTACCTAGGTTACTCAGGTGAGAGCCTCGAAGGAAGCAGACCCAAAATTTAGTATTACCTAGGGCAGGGGTGTCAGACTCATGTCCCCTGGGGGCCACATCAGCCTCGCGGTTGTCTTCCAAGGGCCGAATGTAATTTCAACTCCTTAACAGTTAGGGAGTAGTTACATTTATACAGTCCTAAAATTATTTCGTCCCTTTGAAGGCAACCGCGAGGCTGATGCGGCCCCCTGTGAACATGAGTTTGACATCCGTGATGTGGGGAGTCTTATCAGCAATGAGTTTTAGCATTCTCTGTAGTTTCCTGTATTTTCCAAATTCCCCAGCACGAATACATTACATTTATATAATCAGAACTCCATGTTATTGAAAATCAATCTAATTGAACATGATCTTGACAGAAGAGCAGACAGAGGGAGACTCTCAGAGGGACTAAATATGAAGAGGAAATCTATACGCAGGTAGCGCTGGGCACCAGACACACGGGGTCCCTGGGTCGGAGAAAGGACATCCGGATGTGACAGGGAGCATGTCAATTCTAAGTTAGTTAGTAAGTATTCATCGTCTAGTAACAATGCGACCAAATAATGCATTTGAATCTCACATGCAGAAGTCGTACCTACATCACTGAGAGACGACCTCCAGTGCCGAATAAAAGTTAAACAAATCAGCTACGCCGTGTGCTTAAACAGTTATATTAAACACCCGTCAACATGTCCCCCTGAGACCAGAGCAAACCCCTCACAGCTGCTGATGCAGCTCCCAGAAAATAGTGGTCTGACTCAGAAACGCTGCCAGGACCAACCAGAACAGCATGAGGATGTCATAACATAAACTTCCCAGTCGATAAAGACTACAAGGATTACCTGGTTTAAGTTTCAAGGGCAAGTTCCACCTGCAGTGATATTGCCAAAAATCTCTGTGGTGTAAAGGATTTAAAAAAAAAACAAAAAACACCTACAAAGAGAGTGTAGTCATAGCTTCTCCTCGCTGAGCTGGGTCTTTTTTTTTTAATTTTTATTGTTATTCAGTTACAGTTGTGTGCCTTTTCTCCCCATCCCTCCACCCCACCCCAGCTGAACCCACCTCCCTCCCCCACCTCCACCCTCCCCCTTGGTTTTGTCCATGTGTCCTTTATAGTAGTTCCTGTAATCCCCTCTTCCCACTGCCCCCCCCCCGGCTATTGTTAGATTGTTCTTAACTTCAATGTCTCTGGTTATATTTTGTTTGCTTTCACAAACACACCAACACAGGCCGTGCAGAAGGCCCGGCTGGCAGTAAGGCTTCTCGCCAGTACAGAGCCAGGGCTCTGCATCAGAGGTAGACTGGCTGCTGTTTATTTTGCCTCAGTGAAGGGATCGCTCAAGGGCAAGTTCTAAAAGAATGATTCTCTGGGGCACTGAAACCCCTGCAGGGAAGAAAGACAGACAATTTGGGGAAAACTCTGAATGTCTATTGGGGTATTTTGGGATTATGTTGCAAACAGAAGCAAAGGTATATTTTAGATTATACATATTTTCCGTTTATCTTAATATATATTAAAAAAATTTACCCTCACCCAAGGACATGTTTTTTCATTCTGTTAGAGACAGGGAGGGAGAGAGAGAGAAAGAGAGAAACATCAACGTGAGCGAGAAATAACGACTGGTTGCCTTCCACAAGCACCCCAACTTGAAACCCAAAACCTTCGTGTGTGCCCTGACGGGGATCAAACCTGCAACCTTTTGGTTTATGGGACTATACTCCAACCAACTGAGGCACACCCAACAGGGCTATATTAAAATATTTTTAACTAAATATTCTTCTTATTTTGCAACAAGAGAAAGGAACATAAGTGACAAGAAAATAATAAATTGATGGCAATTAAGGAGATTCACTCCAGGAAATTTAAAATAGCAAATAACAAAACCTTGAAACAATTCAGCGCTGGTCAAAACTTCAACCTAACTTGACGAGGGTGTGCTCTCCGCTGGACGCCGTGCTGGTTGCTGAGGCCGGAGGCCGCTCCCTAAACCCTGTCCTCCTCTGCGCCACATATACATAGCCGGGAACAGAGTCAGTCTGGGGCAAGGCTGCTCGGGCATTTGCCTCAGGCGCCACATTTATGGGGCGCACACACACAAAAACCCCCTCATTAACCAAGATAAATAATGAAATATTTCAAAAATAAAGCTCATGCAAAAACACCTGATGAAAATATAATTTTCTATAGTTAAGATCTGTCAGAAAACACGTCACAATGACTACTTGGTTTGAGTGGAAATCATACATTTTTCATGTTAAAAAACGTTTTGAGGTATAAACTTGCAGTTCTAAAATACGTAAGTCCGGAGGATGTAACATAGGCAGGACGACTGCAGTGAACGAGACTGCACTGCCCCTTTGAAAGCCGGTGATGAAACAGGTCCTAAAAGTTCTCATCGCAAGAAGAAAAACCTTCATACGTACGTGTGATGACAGCCGTTAGCTGCACATTGGGGTGATCATTTCTCAGTGTATACGAGTAACAAATCATCATGTCGTACATCCGAAACTGATACAATGTTATCACCATTGGATGTACACCAATTACACCTCAGTTTTAAAAAAGATGGTCTGTGTTATGTATCTGTTTGTGTGTATATATGTATATATATGTGTGTGTGTGTACATAAATTCACACATGGCAACGACATGTTAATGATAGGAAACGGGTAACCCAGAAGAGGGAAAAGAAAACAGATGGAAGTTTGACTTTAGGTATAGCCGTAAAAATTTATTTATGTAGAAAAAAATATTCTGAGGCAAAGACCGCAAATATAAATATCATTTAAATTCAGAAAGCGGGTAAATGATTGTCTGCAATATTGTTTTCTGTATGTTTGATATATTTAATAAAATAAATCTTATTTAAGTTAAAAAACTTTTTTGTGCAAGCGCAAGTTTATTTAGAAGGTCACAGAGGTAGGAAAAGTGAGCTAGCTGGGCATGGACTCAGGAAACAAGTTGCAGAGGCAAAAGAAGGGCCTTGGAGCTTCGGGGGTGGGGGGCGGCAAAGGAACACACGCCTGGGGTGGGGGAAGGAATGGGCATGCTCCAAAGGGAGAGCCACCAAAAGATCGTGTCTTGACATCACAGGAAAAATGCTTTCAGAATGAAAGAAGGTAAGCCTTTTTGTGTGTAGAATGTCTTTGTTTTTAATTATTTACAATCTTTTCTAAATCCTTGCTTGAGGACATTAACACAGAACACCATCCAGAATATTTCTACTTTGTTCCTTACTAGGAAACTGAAAGGAAACCACGGATCTTCAGAGAAAAAATAAAAGCCATTATGGAAAAACAACACGTTGGTATTTGCAGAGCAAATCTCATTATATACCATAGGTAGTCACAACAGGAAAAAACTGAAATCATTATGATTCTCCTTTAAAAACACATTTTATATTCGGCTAGCATCCTTTTTTTTTTTTCATTGTCTAGACGTTTCAACTGGTTTCCTCAAGCCTTTTACCAACTGTCTTTTCCAAAGCCAGCATTCAAGCAATTCGAAGAGGCCTTGCGGAGGCAGATGAAACATTCCTGAGAACAAAAGCAGGAGAGGGAAGGGAAAAGGACCAGCCCTGATAAGCAGCTGAGGGATGCTCCAGGGAACTCTCTGGAGCCCTGAGAAGACTTAGCTGCTATGTGATCAATTGCAACATGGTGAACAGGGTAACCTCGCAGCCGGGACACATCAAATTAATAACCAGGAGACTCTGATACTGAATGAACTAAAGCTCAGGCTGTTTAACCCCGTGCTATACTCTAGTTACTTCCAAATCATTCCGCGATTACATGTAACATTAAGATATTTTCTACTCATTTATATGAAACGTTTGAAGATTTTTAAATGTGGGTTGATACTGTTTTAAATAAAATGGATAGATGGATATGACTTTAGAAGGTTATATGTATCCAAACATTTTTTTTTTTTGATTAACTTCTGAGCAGCTCTATTCCACTCTATAGTCATCTGGTAAAGTGTCACCCCCTTGGTGGGAGGTTCCTGAAACTGCAGATTCCTAAGTCAGTCCCACATTCCACTTTCTCAATCAGTACTTCCAGGGCCCCAAGGTTAGAACGCAAGAAGCTGCGTGGTCAAGAGGCACCCCAGCCATGCTTGTACGGGCAAGTGTGAGAGTCCCTGCAAAGCCCAGAGTTTCAATCTGGACTTTTGCAGACAGGTCAGGGTGTTACAGGAGGCACCCGATGTATTTCTCTCACATCGGTGTTTCTCTCTCCTTCCTTTCTCCCTAAAATTAACAAACTTGGTGAGGGTTAAAAATTTAAAAAATAATAAAACAATAAATGAAAACTTAGACTTGATGGCAAGAGCCCAGGGAAACGATTTGGAGGTTCAGCACTACAGAAGTGGGGTGCACAAGTGCTGCACAGCATTTACAGGGCCCCCCCTCACTCGGCTGAACGGAGGCGGACTGATGGCAATCACAACTGGGTGCTTCGGCCCAGCCCTTCCTGCAGTAACGGAGCCTCGGAAGTGCGCGGGGAGGCCCCCCTGCCCCAGTCCTGGACGGCCTCAGTGACGTCGCAGGGTTCTGTGGGACCGCTTCACTGTGACGTGTCTTCCGTGACGAAAGCGTATTACTAGCTTCTTCCCCGTTTATTCACACATATTTACATACCTAATGATTCAACTTGTATTTTTAAATCCTGGTTTCAGTTCTGTTAAACAAGAGAAAGTGACTGGGATGCTCGTTATTGTTAATGTTGCTACTGGTTTACTGTTGTTTAATATTTTATTATTTTTAAAAACATTTTTACTTTAAATTACAGTTGATGCACGATATTATATTAGTTTTAGGTGGAGGGCCCTGCACTCAGACATTTACGTAGCTTACGAAGTGCTCACGTGATAAATCCAGCCCCCACCTGGCACCAGAGTCATCACCACACAGGAGAGTACAGTCCCTGCCCCGCACTCTGCAATCGCCTTGGACACCAGCACATTCCAGGGGCTCTGGGGTCTCGGCTCCTCTCTGCCATGGCAACATGGTTACTCTTGCATCGTGAACACCGCGACACGCATTTCTCCACCCGTTCAGGGAGGCGGTGTTGGTGGCAGGAGGCTCACCTCCGGCCAATCGAAGAGGAAACCTCCACGCCGGTTTGTGGGCAAGAGAAGCAGCAGAGGTGAGTCCGAAGTAGAGGCCAGGGCAGCGAGTACACCACGATGCATCCGAGGGAACAGGAGGGGAGCGCCACCTGCAGCAAGTCCGGTGCCACCGACTGCAGAATGCTAGGGCTAACACGGACTGGGGGGAACAAACACAGAAGGCCCCCCGATTTGCCAAAGACGGAACAAAAGCAGGGAGAGATTGAGTAAGGCGTGCAGTGCCTTAAAATAAAAGCTCTTATTCAGCACCCCAGTAACACTGTTTATTAAGCTTTTCCTCCCTAGTAATTACACTCTATGGGAGATGCTTGATTAAGTTTGAGGGTAAAGGAGATGGAAGAAAAAACTGTGAAGATCCCCGAAATCCATTACTTCTTCATAAATCAACAGTTACTTTTTGAATCTCTCCATATCTTTCTGCCTCAAATCCAGGTAAGGAGTCCAATTAGCTTTCCATCTACCCACTGGAGTAAAAGACTCTACGCAAAGGCCTTACATATGAGAGGAGGAGACTGAGGGAAGTATGAAGGACACGTGCTGATCAGAACACTTTCCATTTATTAATCCATAGCCAGGAAACCGAGACCCAGGGTATTTTCATTCCTGACCCCTGCAAACAGGCCCATGCATTCGGACACTCAACTCTCGTGACAAAATCCCACGTGATGTCATCATGGAATTATACACATACAAAGCCGCCCACGTTTCAGTGAAATGTGGGGTCCTACGCCATCTGAGCAACAGTAAGACCCCACCATTTTCTGACAGTCATGCATGAGAATCACAACTTATCCATGACCAATGGCCCTTCAATGTGTGTTTTTACTGGTACGCACCAAGGCTACGGGATAGCACATCGCACCTGACGTTTCAAAGGTAAATGGCCACAGAGGTAAATGGCGCTCACTTGAAAAGGCAGGTACTGGAAGAGGAACAGAGATGAAACCGGAAGAGTGCCGGCAATGGGAAGAAGTCGTGTCTGACATCTCTATCGTGGACTGCCCGATGTGTGTTGCCATCTGGAGGCACCCTGGGATGCGTGTGGATGGAGCGATGGAGGCCCCGCTACCTCGACTTCCCAGCACAAAGGTTTCGGGGTGCCACCCAAGCCTCCCAGGACACTGGCCCTGAGCTTCCTGTTACGAAACCTGGCGCAGAGACTAAAACCACCATTGCCCGTATTCATGGAGATTCTTCTCGCTAGCGTTTCCCCAAGCTTCTCTCCAAGCTCACAGATCCCTGTCAAATAACGCTTCTCTTTCTGAAGCCTGTCCTTAAGTGGGGTCAAAGGGTAAAAGATATCAACATTCAGTTCACAGCACCCAAGACGCAAAGTAATGTAATGCTTTTCCAGTTTTTTCTATGTTCTACTTTTGAAATAATCATATTCCAGTTAATGCAATGAGTGGATGTCGATGGGACTCTAAGATAAATGTTGTCCCATTTCAGAGACGGCTAGGGTTAGCTCGATCCTCTTTGTTACGAAAGTCCAGATTTAATAGCCTGCAGATTCGGGGTAGAGGTTTTCTATCTACGAACCACAATTGTGTAGAAATCTCTCGGCTTCACTCAGCAGCTGTCTCTACCCAAAGACATCTCTCTTCTGGATTAAGTGTCAGTCTTCTCTCCTCTCTGCTGTTGTAGAGGCAGAGAAACAGTTTGTAGAAAAATGAAAAGTTATTTTGGGGCCTAGTGACGTTAACTTGGATTTCGAATTCTAGAAATTCTATTTAGGATTTTTAAGTGTAAACATATGCTTACTGCTTAGTATAAGGCTAATAATATTCAAGCTCATAAAATAGTGTTATAAAAACTAATATGCAAAGGGAAATTTTCCTGGTACCATAACATATTTGCAGTAAGAGCCTTTTGCTGGTAATTGGAAGATTTGGCTTCACTTCGCTGTTTAATCACCCACAGAACTGTTTATTGCCCTATACATCCCTCCAACAAGAACATTATCTCTTTAATGTGTCCCTCAGAAAACGAGGAAAAGCCATGGTTAGAGCCCATGCCATTCTTTTCAACAGTAGAGCCAAGTTTAATCTAATCACCAGGCTCTGACACTGCGCTCTAAAATTAATACATATTTAAATCTAGATGAATTATTACTTGATGCAGAATCACACAAATATGGGGTTAAGGCATAAATAATAATCTCAACATAAATAATGTATCTAAAATACTAATTTTAAATAAATACAGTTGATAGTGTGGACTATACAACTATAATTTTTTAAAACTTCTTAAAATGTTTGTTCATCCCTGTGACTAAGTATTGTGTACTTGCGTATTTTCATTTAGAGGGGTACATTTAGTTTTCTTCCTAAAGCTTTTAAATAAATTTAACAATCTACTACTATTTTTTATTTTAAAAGCAACCTTTTCACAATCATTAGGGGAAAAAAAACAGCTTCCTTTAGTGTCTTCTGGACAAAAGTAGATTTGTTTAAATTATTGGTTAAAAGACCTTATAACTTAAGTGGTAAGTAAAGTATGATCGTGCAGTTCTAAACTTGTGTAGCATTTAGAACTGCTACTACAATAAATGCTGTGTAGTAGTAGCCAAAACCTAAATGTAGCACCCATTCATCCAATTTATTGAACACCTACCATGCACTGGCCATAGTGCTAGGTATGAGGATACAAAGATAAAAAGATGTGTCTTCTCCAAAGGAGCTTAGAGTCCAGTGGAGAGCAGGAAACCTAAACAGATTTTTGCGATGTGCTCCGCAAGGCTGTAACAGAGTTGTTACGCGTGCTATAGGGCTATAATAGGGTTGTTACAGTTCCAGTGGAGAGAGGAGGGAGGGAGGTGGGTTTGAGGAGGATCATATGTTTTCCAGGATCATATGATGGGGAAACCCCTCTCTGTAGGAGGAACATCAGGTGCTCTGGCCGGGAGAGGCATTGGAAACCATGGAAAGGATTTGGTTGACTAAGTGGCATGGACTGGAAAGGCCCAGAGGGAGAGAGTACCTGGAGGGTTTCATCTGCTCTCAAAAGGAGCTGAGGTTTTGTGCTGCAGGGGAAGAGGAGCCCCCAGGCAAACTCCACATGAGGGACACGGTGAGATCCACGTGTGAGAAGACCTCACTGGCAGCATCGTGAATGACAGGTTCAACAGTGCCATGAAAGGTGAGAAGACGACCTGGAACCCCTGTCACAATGAATTAGGGTGACAGATGTGGAGATGAGAGGGAAAACTCAGACGTGGGAGATATTCAGGAGGTGAGAAGTGAGAGGCTGAGGGCCAACTGGATGGCGGAAGAGGAAGGTGGAGAAGTCACCGGCCCTCCTAGCATTCCAGTCTGGGTCACAGGAGATGAAGCTGCTGTCCCAAACATGAAGCAGGGGAGCAGGCTTGTGGCAGGGCGGGAGAGGGAACTCCCTGCTCACTTCCCTGCTCAGCGGGTCGCCATCTCTGTGGGATTTCTGGGTCGGACTGCAGCACATAGATTCTGAAGCCCAGGTAGAAAGTCAAGGCTGGGGACAGTGTTTGCACCTCATCCAGCTGAACGGCCGGGCTGATGCCAGGGCTCCAAGGAGTCGCTGCAGAGCATGCGCCCTGAGCAGCGGGTGCAGCTTGGGACTCAGGGACGCAATTGTTCCAGGATGGCAGAGCTCAGATCTACCAGGGTCCCAGCCCTCAGAGAACTCAAAAACTGTGTTCATGCATACATTTCTTTTTTTTTTTTTAATTTTTATTCAGTTACAATTGTCTGCATTTTTCTCTACGCAGCAGTGAGAAAGAAGGAGCTTATACCCTTTGCGACAGCATGGATGGAACTGGAGAGCATTATGCTAAGTGAAATAAGCCAGGCGGTGAGGGACAAATACCATATGATCTCACCTTTAACTGGAAGATAATCAACAAAAGAAAAAAGCAAACAAAATATAATCAGAGACATTGAAATTAAGAACAATGTAACAATAGCCAGAGGGGAGTGGGGAGGGGACAGTGGGGAGAGGGGTCTACAGGGAGCTACTATAAAGGACACATGCATACATTTCTATTCTAAATGCCAATGATGAGAGTGCTAGTTGTGATTACTGTGTCTATATAAAAAATTATTAAGACAGATACTCTTAAAAACTGAGAATTAAAAAATCACCCTTCCCAATGGGAGACAGCGGCCTACATTTACCTAGCATTGGGTCATAGCTGACGAGAGGGGCTTAGACCACGGAAAGCGAGCCGAGTGGAGTCGGTGAGGCTGATGATCTCGCCTGCGTGGCCTTTATTACTCTTCTTCTTTTCCAGAGACCACTTTACTCATTCACGTTGCATATGCTGACTCATATTTACCACATTTCCTACATGACAGGGAGGGTCTGAGGCATTCTATGCAGTATGCAACAAAAGATACTGAAATCTCTGCCCCGGGAGTTGAAATTCAAGCGAGGCAGAGGGATAATAAACCAAATTAGTGTAATTATACAGCACGTGAGATGGAGACAGGTGTAACAGAGGGAAAAACAGGGAGGAAGAACAGAAACTCACGGCCAGGGCAACGGTTGAAATCAAGGCTTCCTCCACGGTGTGTGGCTGCACAGTTCCTCCCCGCCCCCAGCCCCGTGTTCAGAAGGGCTCCGTGTCGGGTGTGATGCTCCACTGCCACCACCTTGAACTTCTTAATTTTTTTAACAAGTGGTCCCTCCAAATATGTAGGGAGTCCTGGCTGTAATTTTCAATATGGCGGGTGAGCTCACCAGATACACCCTCCACCCTTCTCTGAACTCTTCTGACGCAGGAGGATGACCACGTGGGCTCTATCAGTGACCTTCTTTGCCCTCTGCCTTCCTATTTGGTTCCAATACGAGGGAGCCCAAGCAGGAGTTAAATGGTCACTGCTTCTCTCAGGGGGCTTTGTCTGCCCACTTCTGGTGATGGAGGTTCTACAACCACTCCTTGTCCATCTCAGGCTCTGCCTAACCAGGCCCAGCCATCACGTGCCCCACCTGACCTCCCTGCCCTGTCCACACCTTTGTTCAGCCTGCTGAGCGTTTTTCTTACTGGAGCCTACCAGCTGTGTCCAGCTGGACTCTGACGAAAAGAAAACACCTGCTGTGAGCAGAGATAATTTGGTGAGAGGGTAGGTAAGGAAGACAGTGAGCGCAATAGGAAATTGCTGGAGGTCAAGGCTGGGTACAGATGTTAGCTGTTAGGAACGATCATAGAGACAGGAACATATTGATGAGGCAGGAGCGAGGATGGGAATTGTCAGAGCGATGTCTTTGGAGGTCAAAGGGGATGGATGGGTCTATTGTTGTAAGGATGATGGACCAGCTGTAGTTACCGATGAGGCATGTGACACAGCTATATAATAATAAATCATTCGATATTGGCACTTAGTCTTCCCATAATAAAGCCTCCTAATACTTTGTGAACAGTTAGGGCATCAGTAGTAATCAAGATCTTGAAGTTTAATCCAGTGTTTTGTCACTGATGAGCTCCTACCACCAAACAAGACATCCAACCTTTGTATGGCTTAGTTTGTCTTTGATTATGAAATACAGTGTCTACTGGTGATTCTAGTGCTTAGAAAATTGATATGTTACATGAGTAAGCCTTCATAGCCACTGAGTCCCTCTCCTGCTTGCTGCTATGGAGTCGCAAAGACAGGACAAAGGGAAGGTGGCTGTAGACCCCTCGCATTAGCCATGTGAGGACTGTCTCTTCATGGTGCATCATCCCTATTGTATAGGTCCTCGTAATTTTCCTCCAAATGAAAGATGTTTACTCATTATGTCTTAACACTCTTTTATAATTAAGTTTCATTTCTGAGCAGACTTATCTTTTATAATAAACAGCATACATTTATCTCCCAGCTGCCATTATTTTTACAAGAAAATTGCACGTTAAGCTCAACTGCAGGTTCTGAATACGCCCATTCACCCTTGGAGACACAGTGCAGACAGCACTGCCACTGGGAGGCATTCCTAGGTCCCCCCAGGGACATTGTCCCCTTCTGTGTCCCCATCATACCCTGTTCCTCCCTGTGCTATGGCACTGATCAGCCCGGCTTGGAATGACCTGCTGACATTTCTGTCACCCCCACCAGATGCTGAGCACCTTGTCTTATTCCCCTGGACCCTCGGGAACTTGCACAGTATGGGTGTGAGATCAAAATTTGCTGAATGGCTGAATGGAAGTGTATACATTTCAGAATGGAGGCTCATCAGATAAAATGTCATGATAGAAAAGACATGAAGTAAATGGATACATTCACGGAAGGTCTGTGTGAGCTCATGAGAAAAAGAGGCTACAGGCCCTGGCTGGTGTGGATCAGTGGATTGAGTGCCAGCCTGCCAACCAAAGGGTTGCCGGCTCAATTCCCAGCCAGGGCACAGGCCTGGGTTGTGGGCCAGGTCCCTGGTGGGAGGCGCATGAGAGGCAACCACAAATTGATGGTTTTTCTCCCTCTCTTTCTCCCTCCCTTCTCCCTCTAAAAATAAAATCTTTTAAGAAAAGAAAAGGAGGCTGCAGTACACATACTTACCAATTTCGAGTATTTTATAGAAAGAACCTTGTTTTCAAGGGCTACGTTGGGAAACAGAGCCAGGTAACATACTGTTGACTAGGCGTTTTACTATGAGACGGATTTCTGAGCTGTTCCTGCCTTGGTAACATGTTACCCGGACATAGGGGTTTGCTTGTTTCCCTAAGGAAGTACACAAACGCCCTTGTCCAACTCGTGTGCTAGGGGAATATTGGCAGCAATGAACTCCTGAAGCTGCAGCTCTAATACTCCCAAGTCAGAAGGCATAGAAATGAATTGAGTTTACATTATGTGAATTTTCAGCATTGAACTTCCCAGCATTCAGTTGCTTATCACTATTAGATTCATTCTTTCCCAGCCTGGTTACTCTCTTCCTCCTGCTGTGAGGTCTCTGTCTTTGAATTTTCTATTCAGCTTTTTAAAATAGACAATCTGCTTCAGCACTTTCTGAGGAAAAAAAAAATAGCTTCCCTTCTCTCCCCCAACAATGGCAGTTACACCTCGCACTTAACATGAAGTCAAGTGAAGACATCTGTGCTTTGTCGTCAAAAAAAACAGTTTTATTTTCCTAATTATTATCCACCTATTATTATCTGCTTAGCAGCCTTGGGTTAAGAATTCACTTGCCTTCATGCCACCTTGAAAATTCAGCCTTAATTCCCACATGCAGGCCCAGGACAGAGTCACCCGCCCCCTGTCCGCACCTCTCTGTCCCTGCCTCGGAGAACTACGTATGTCCGACGTTGGACCACCCTCCACGTCAAGTTTAAATTGGAAACACTTTTTCCTGATAAAGATAATCTGTAGCCCATTTGTCTTTAGGAAACTATGCCAAGTCAGCGACAGATGAGAATGTTTTAGAGCTGTGAAGGGCTTTGAAGCTGATGTTTTTTCCATCTTCAGCTGCTTCTGTAGGTAAATTCATTAAAGGTCAGAAATGAAATGCCTGCACCAACCACTAAGCAGCTGGCTCTCATGTGTGAGTCTCTGCTTTCGGCTTATAAAAAAGAGATTTTGTTGTCCCCAACTCCCAGAGGGCAACTTCCAGGAAGGAAGAAGTGCCTAGAAGACACCAGACCACAGAGAGAGCGGGGGAGGAACATGCTGGTTTTGTTTCCACCCCAACACACCACAGAATTGGATTTCTGTGGATGCTTTCCCCTTTCCCGTGGTATGCTTATCTGGGAATCTCTCGGAGCACTTCAAGGCCTGGGAAACCCTCCGAAGGGTCATTGACTATCGCAATGACCCTGACTAAACACTCACTCCTTCCTTACTACTACAAGGGTGGGCCACCACAGAGGACAAACACAACTGGCATTCATGAGATTCAGGGACACTCCAGAGTAAATGGGGGCCCCTCAAGCCACAGGGCCCCACCCCCACAATGCAAACTGGTTTCTAACATTGGTAAATGGGCCTCCTGGGTGGGGGATGAGTAGGAGCAGAACTGCAGGGCCACAGCGGTGGAAACACTGGGGGAACTGAGAGCACCAGCTGTCAGACACGGCACCTGCTGGTGGGCAGGGACAGGGGGCTGGTGGTGTCAGGGAGTTCTCGGCCTGCACAGCTGAGTCCAAGGTGGTCCAGCTCTCAGCCAACCAAACTGCAAACTTGTGGTCCCTGCAAGTCTCTCTAACATAGTGGCGTTTCAGGTGGCGGTGCTGAGGGGCTTCTCAGTCCGGAATGGCAGCTAGCACTCCGCCAGAGGGACAAGGGGCTGGTTGCTAGAAGTCGTGACAACGCACGAGTGCAGGTGGTGAAAACAGGACAGCCATTCCTCTCGACCGAGCTCCCATCAGCCCTGCTCATTAAAGACAGCATAAAGCTTTCAAAAGATGAGTGATGTCGTTTCCATGACAGAAAACTCGAATTCTTCACCTAGACCGAGATCTAATATTGGGGTAGAATTAGACCCATCTCTCCTGGTTATGTGAAATCAGGAGGAATATACTAAGTCCTTCCTAGTGACCCTCAGAATCCAACATACTCTTTGGGAAGATTCATAATGCCATGAAATTGAAGTAGGTCCATCAAGTAGACTTTAAATCTGTACAAAAATAACATTCCCATTCATCAGATGCTTGCTCTGGGCTGGGCACTTGGCATGTGCAAATGGCAAATCTGGTGTAGTCCTTACAATGACCTCACGGGTGAGTGCAGCTATGAATCCAGCGTCACAGAGGAGGAGCCTGAGCCTCAAAGAATTGGACCAGACACCAGCTGTTCACCGGAAGCCCAGCTCTTAACCTGTCTGCCTTGCTGATGATCCACTGCGGCCTGCTCATTTCTCTAACTCCACACCTGCTGTCGCAGCGACAGCTGGCAGGTTTATGGAGCACATCTCCAGGACTCTGCTTGTGCCAGAGCAAACACCGACAGCAGAGCCCTCCTGGCTGACACTGGGTCCCCATCCCAGCCCTCAGCGCCCGGCGGACTCAGCCTCAGACCAAAGCCCTATACACAGAGAATTCTTTAAATTCTTCCTCCTTTACCTTCCACGGAATCATGGAACTATTCAAGAAATCTAAAAATATTTAATAGTGACTCATGTTGTTTGCCTTCTAACATATTTCTAAATTTTATTGCTCCTAAAAGTCATAAAAAAATAAGTTCACGGAATTTTTACCAGGAATAGAGACTTTTTGTAAACATACCACTTTTTCCAGCATTAATGAGCTTCGAAGTGCTGCAAAGTGTACAAAATACTTGAGCTATGGCACAAGTAAATTCTAATCGGTATACACGGTGGGTCCACAGAAACTAAATCCTGCTCATTCAGTCCATGGAGTAGGGAAAACAGGTTACAAGTTCTTTGGTAGAATCATAACCGATGTGGAGTGAAGGGCCCGGGGCTGACTCGGACCCCGGTGGGAAGCGCTCACCACCCTCTGCCCTTGGTCATCAGCACCCCTGCAGACCCGCCACGGGCCAGCGTGGCCTTTGCTCTCCAAGTCTCCTTTGCTTCAAAATTGCGTATTTATCCTTCACTCTCCTGTATCCTCCTTGACCTCCATAACACAAGCACCAAATCCTGTTATTTTTTCTTTAAGTAGCTTGTCTGGAAGGGCACAGGTCAGGCCACATGGGTAGAGATAGACTGGTGAAGTCTTCTGGAAGTCTCGAAGGAAATCTTGTCTGCAGAATTCAGTTAATGTCCACTTGTATTTTAGACATATGCCCAGAAGCTAGTGGAGAGCAGGGTCTTCTAGAGGTGATACAATTCCCCCAAACAGAAAGCAACATAAAATAACATAGAATAAAATAAAACAAAAGCCAATGTTTGCAGAGCAAGGGTAACCCGAAACATGCATTGTATTCCACCCTGTACTTAATTTCGAAAACGTTTTCCCCATTTCTGTTATTAATCAGGGATTTTTAAGTTTCATTTTAATCATCCCCCTTTCCTTGTAACACTGTGTGCAGTGAAGCCCACGTCGGAGCCAGGGAACTGCACTCCATGGAAACAGACTCTCAAACAGCAGCAGAGGATGGAGCTTGCTGTGTGTGATCACAGCTCGGAGGAGGAGGAGAGGAGCCGCTAGCACTCCGCACTGGGCCTCTTTCCTTCCGCAGGAGAACATCCTGGGAGAGAAATCCACAACCTCGTGAGGTAATTGGGAGGGGAAAGGGGAAATGAAGTCAAGTGACAGACCAAGCTTGAAATGCTAGGAAGCTGGATATGGGATTTCAAGGCTTAAAATCAATCTTTTATTTTAGCTCCCTAAAGAGATGAAAAATGCATTGCTTATTCAACAGCGCAGAAAAGAACCCTCTACCTTTATGCCACATTTTCCAGCACAGACTGAAATAGATTCATTCATTCACTCACTCCTGCTGGGCGCTGGCTAATTGTAAGCAAAGCCCCACAATGGGCGGTGTGCCCGGCTGTGAGCCTGATACAACAATAACAGACCCCTGTGGAAATTATTGTGCAGCATATCCAGACAATGGAATATTATTCGAGGCTACAAAAAAGGAAATGAGCTATCAAGTCATGAAAAGACGTGGAGGAAGCTTAAATGCATGTTACTGAGTGAAAGAAGCCAGTGTGAAGAGGCTACATGTGGAATGTTTCCACCTAACGACCTTCGCAAAGAGGTAAAACTATGGAGACAATAAAAAGACCGATGGTATCTGGGGCAGAGGGCAGAGAGGAGCAGGCAGAGCACAGGGCTGTTTAGGGCAGAGATAATGCTCCATGACACTATAATGATGAATGCACGACATTATGCATCTGTCCAAACCCATAAAACACACAGTATCAAGAGTGAACCCTAATATAGAACATGGACTTTGGGTGATTATGGTGCATCAGTGTAGGTTCATCCTTGTTGTTAAGACACACACACACTCCCCACTCCGGTTGGCAATGCTGACAGTGAGGGAAGCTATTCATGGGCACACGTAGGGAATATATAGAAGTCTCAGTGCCTCCCGGTCAATTTTGTTGTGAACCTAAAACTACTCTAAAAAATAGTCTTTAAAAATAAAACTAATAATTCTATACATTCATAATGAACCAAGAGAAAGAGAAACTAATAAAAAAATCCCACTTACAGTTACCATTAAAATTTAACTAAAGTGGTAGAAGACCTGTACTCAGAAAATTATGGGATATGAAAGAAAGAAATTGAGGAAGAGTAACAAAGAAAAAATAAACAAATGGGGCTACATCAAACTAAGAAGCTTTGGACAGCAAAGGAAACCATCCGCATAATAAAAAGACAGCCCACTGAATGGAAGAACATGTTTCCCAATGATACATTTGGTAAGGGGTTAATATCCAAAATTTATAAAGGAATTCTATAACTCAACACCAAAAAAACAATCCATTTTTAGAAAATGGCTAAAAGGACCCAAATAGACACTTCTCCAAAGAGGACATACAGATGGCCAGCAGACATATGAAAGATGCTTAACCTCACTAATCATCAGAGAGATGCGAATTAAAATGACAGTGAGGTATCACCTCACACCTGTCAGAGTGGTTGTCACCAATAAATCCACAAACGCGTGTCAGCGAACATGTGGAGAAAGGGGAACCCTCGTGCACTGTTGGTGGGAACGCAGGCTGGTGCAGTTGCTGTGCCTGCCACATTGAGTCAAACCTCAAGGATTTGGAGTAACAGGGTTTAAAGCAGGGTAATAATGAATGAGGGAAGTACTGGGGTGGCCAAAAGGTCCATTATGTTTTTTCCATACAATAAAAGACACATTTTTCATCTTTACCAATAACTTTATTGATTTGGATATTTTGAGTATGTTGGCTATCTCTCACATGGTATATAATGTTGATTTTTCTCAATAATGTCTCGATTTGATCACCATCAACTTCAACTGGTCTACCCAACCAGGAGCATTGATGGTCCAGCAAGAAGTCTCCAGCATGAAACTTCACAAACCACTTTGGGCACGTTCACAGTCACAGCACCTTCTCACACTGCACAAATCTTTTTTTTTTTTTTTTTGCATTTCAGTTGCCTTTTCACCTTTTGTGAAATAATAAAACATAATACACCAAAAAAAGTTGCATATATTCTTCCATCTTCCATATTAAAATGGCTCCACAAAAATTCACCAATTTTGATTTTTTTAATGCATGCTGACATGACAAATGTCACAATACAACAAAATTGTTTCAAATGAAGTTAAAGACAACTAAGCACTACTAGAGTCATCTTGCCGAAAAAACATAACCGACTTTTTGGCCAACCCAGTCTTTCAAACAAGGACCATTTAGATCATTGTCTGCTGTACAGAGGTGGTCCTCAAGAACTCCGAAAGCTTTTTTGTATTTCCAGTGTGGATCATCCTCAGGTCTGTGGTACTTCTCAAGTGCCCGAGGGTGTTGAATGCCTTTTGTTCTCCTGATCTTGTTTGCTCTGGTAGTTTGGTGAGTGGGTTAATTTGCCTTTCTTTACAGATAGCAGGAGGTGAACTTCAGCCCAGCACTCTTCTAAGTGATTACATACATCTTCTGAACAAATGGGGTGCAGATCAATGAGGTTTTGCTCTGCTTTGAATTCAGGGAGCATTAAATGAAGTGTGACACAGCCTTGTCCCCTCTTGATGGAAATAACAATCAGGAAATGTAAATCTGACCAGAACGCAGGGTAACAGAACTGGGCGACCACCTGGCAACACTGGAAGCACCTTTGAAGTGCTATCTCCTGGCAAAACGAGAGGGCCCGGACCGCCACTGACAATGCCAACCATTTCAAGTGCAACAAGAAGTCAGATGCCCCTTAACAGCAGTAAGGCTCACAGTATCACATAAGCACATACAACCATACAGCATATTAACAATAACTAAGAGGATTTCTGATTTTCAGGTGGTTGTTTCACTTAAATCATAAAACAGGTAACAGTCTCCCTGGCCACACTTATTTCACCAAAAACAAGACAAGTAGGTGAGAACAGAAAGTTCCACAAGGTACTTCCTACAACTTCAGCGTACCTCATTGCTAGGGGGCTTCTCTGTATGGAGCAGGATTAATTTCTCTTCAACAACACCCATGTAAAAAAATTGTGAACTTAGCAAATCAACATCTATTTAGAAATGATTGCTCATAAAGTAGCACTTAATTACAATAATGAAAAATTCAGATGTAGGAGAAATTAGTATGGCAATGAAAGAGAGTTATGACCCCAAAGCGGGGGATAATAGCTAGCTTCTTTTCTGTTACTAAATTACTTGGGGACAAAATGTTAGTCTTTAAATGTTGCATCACCACCCTTGAGCACAATCCTGATAAATCCATCAAACTCAAAATAAATGCTACAATTCTACTTTGGATCTTCTAGCCAACCTAGATGTTGTTATACATTAAAAACTACTTATGTTATTGTAGTTTCTTATAATGGTTTGAGGTAACAAAGGGAAGAGCTTCTGAAAACTGCACCTCTCTGGTTAACAGGCTCAACCCCGAACCCCAAACCTCAACTTTCCCATCTACAAAAGGAAGACAGGCATGCTGCTGACCTAGATGCTATACTGGCACATTCTTAGACAGCAATCTGCAAGGAAAAACCTAACATCTGTACTATAGTGAAAAATAAAGGTCTGAAATATTATGTATATTTGAGGGTTGAATAATTGCTATGCAAAACTGGGTAGAATAAGAGGAACAGTTTTCTTTTCCCTTCATAAAATATTATGTGTTTATGATGAATTGCTAAGGTTAATGATGAATAGAAATTTCTAACCATAAACATTATCACAGGAAATTAAATGCTTATTGAGAAAAGCGATAGTATTCATACCACAAAAGAGAAGACAACGTTACTAATGAGATCTCCAGTTTGCAAAAGTTGTGGGAAGGTTGAAGCAGTTATCAAAACGCTCAATATGTGCCCACTTAACATAACCGGGGAGAGCTATGTGGAGAGAAGAGGGTGCCAGATATTTTTGAAATCACTTTCCCAGGTATTCCATTACGTACAGTACTTCACCCGTAATTAGGGTATGCTCCCACTAGATGGCAGAAATGGCTAGGTGACATCACTGGGGATAAAATCATTAAATAAATTTTTAAAATACACACTAAACACACTATTTATATTCTATAAAGCCTACTTTCCTGACAAATATGGTTTATTAATAAAACAAATTATATAGTCCCAGAGAACAATTTTTTAAAATCCAAATACTGAGATTCACTTTCATTACTATTGACTTAATCCAATCCCTAATCATTCTTATGCATTAATCAAAGTATCTTTAACAACTATTTTGAAGCCTTTTTTAAAAAAGATTTTGGCTCTTTCCATGGCTAATTTCCAACTCTGGAAACAGCTTCAATGATTTCGCTGAGTGCTAGAATTTGTTGTGGCAGTACTGGAGTTATCTAGAAATAGGGTAAATCAAACATTTCCAAATAACAGAGAAGATTTAAATGAACTGACTGGTGAAACACTAGCTAAAGATAGGTTATTTCCAACTATTTTCTGGCTCTTAATAAACTTACATTTTACTCCAACTCTGAAGGGTATTGTCAAATATTAGTGGGATAATATTAATGTATATGACCTAAAACAACAAAAGTGAGAATAAGTTTATCATTTCCTATTTGGGGATGAAATTTCTTGGTGGGGATGAAATCATACTTTTATTTTTTAATCCTTTTTGAACTATGTTTCCCTTGAAAACTGAGCACTTACATTTGTTCCATTTTTTCAAGGGAGCTTGCTTATATCTGGCTTTCTAGTCTCCTGTAAAATTCACAGAGTCATAGCTAATTAGATTCTGATGAGCTAGGAGACGTGACCACCAGAAACCTCAGCAGAAGGACTCAGAGGGCGGGACCTGGTGTGGGTGATCCCAGAGAAACTTCTAGCAGTTTTCACGTTTAACTGGGCCACGGACCCTGTCTGTGTGAGGGAGGAAAAGGAGGTCTCGTGTGGCATTTTAAATGACTTGATGAATGATTACCCAGAACCATTCATTTCGCAGTCATTACAATGCTGTCAGCATTTCCTGCTTTTCTTCTGCTAATATTTATTTTGCAAGATGCAAAACTGACCTTCTAGTCTGTCATATAATTTACTTATCCTATTAAGCCATACTGTTGTTGTTTATGAGTCAGGGAGTCCTAAAAAGAACCTAACCTATGACAGACAGCTGCAGCTCACCTGTTCTAGCAAAGCTGAAAACGTGGACCAGACACACAAGCAGACAAGACCAGAAAGAGACTCCACATGCAAGGGAGAAATATTCTCAGATCTAGATTCAAAAATATATATATACTTTCACTCTTCAGTTTATTTCACCAATGTCTTAGAGTTTTTGTCTTAGAGGTGGGTTTATACTGTTCTCATTTTTTTTTTATATTGAATGCATGTGTGAACCTCAGGATTCCCTTTCCGCCCTCTCCTGGTCTCCCTGTTCCCTCCACTTGCTTTGCCCCCTTTACCTTCTATTTGCTGACAATGCTCAGGTCCAGATTCCTGGGCATGTTGCTCCCTGCTCAGGTGCACAAGAAAAACACCTGCGTACCATCCTGCCTCCCCCTGCCTCCCCCCTCCTCCCGCCTAGCCTTCTCTAATCGATCATCAAGTGCATTGTGTTCTGTCTGAACCTCAATCCCTCCTGGGCTGTTCCCAAGGGGCCAGTCAGCACCTGGGGTGGGGAGGGGTTGTGGCAATCTCAACAGTGTCCTAACTAGTCTTTCTGCCCCAAGTTCATGAGTCACACCACAGCCAGGGGATTCTCCTGAAGTCCACACTTCTGAGAATGTCCTTCTCTGCTTAAAACCGAAGACACAGCAGAGAGTGCCTGGAATACTGCTTTGACTGTGGGGTGACTGGGGAAGGCCTTCAGGAAGGGGTGATGCATGACTGGGGTCTTGAATAATGAGAAGAAACTTGAAAACCAGAGGGAACCTGAATTTAAAGACTCTGGGACTGCATGATCTTGATATATCAAAGGGACAGAAATTTAGGAAAACTAATAAGAAAGGCAGAGCAAAGAACATGAAGCCAGGGTGTGAAGAAGGAGTTTTGAGTCAATTCTGCTTGCCCGGAAGCCACTGGAGGGCTTTCAGTAGAGAGAGGAGCGACCTGATTTATAACATTAAAACCTTCCTCTCTCCAAAAACTCTAAGACATTGGTGAAATTAACTGAAGACACAAATAAATGGAAAGATACTCTGTGTTCATGGATCAGAAGAGTAAATATTATTACAATGTCCACATTACTCAAAGCCACCTGCAGATTCAATGCAGCCCCTATCAAAATTCCAGTGGCATTTTCACAGAGATTAAACAAACAATCCTGAAGTTCATATGAAGCCAGAAAGAGACTGAATAGCCAATGAAATCTTGATAAAGAACAACACTGGAGGCTGACACTTCCTGGTTTCAAACTATATTATAAAACTACAGTAATCAAAACAGTATGGTACTGGCATAAAAACAGACACAGATCAATGAAACAGAATCAAAAGCCCATGCATACATGGTCAACTAATATTAGACAAGGGGGCCAAGAATACTTAATGAAGGAAAATATAGTATCTTCAATAAACAGTGCTGGGATTATTGGATATTCCCATGCAAAGAATGAAACTAGGCCCCTATCTTAAACTACTCATAAAGATCAACTCAAAATGAATTAAAGACATAAATGTAAGACCTGAAACCATTAAATTCCTAAAAAAAAAAAAACCATAAGGAAAATCTCCTTCACGGTAGCCTTGGCAATGACTTTTTGGAAATGATACCTGAAGAACAAGCAATAAAAGCAGAAATAAATAAGTGCAACTACATTGGACTAAAAAGCTTCATCACAGCAGGAAAAATAATGAAAAGGAAGCTATGGAATAGGAAAAAATATTTACAAATCATGTATTTGGTAAGGGTTTAATGTACAAAACATATAAGGAATTCATACAACTCAATAGCAAAAAAACAAATAACCTCATTAGAAAAATGGGCAAAGGACCTGAATAGACATTTTCCCAAAGACATAGTGATGGCCACCAGGTACAGGAGAAGGTGCTCAACACCATCCTCATGAGGGGAGTAGTGCTCTCACTGCGAGGCGGATGGCTACTGTGCAGAAACACACACACACGGAAGGTAAGGGTTGGTGAAAACATAAATTGGTGGAGCCAGCATGAAAAACAATCGGAGATTCCTCAAGAGATTAGAAATAGAAGTACCCTATGATGCAGCAGTCCCATGCTGGGCACACAGATGAAAGGGATAAAGTCAGTAGGTCAAGGATATGCCTACCCTCCCACGTTCACTGTGGCATGAAATGCCCACACCAGTCAAGACATGGATGCAACGGAAGTACCCACCGACCAATGAATGGATGAAGCACATGTGGTAGACATGGCCAAAGGAATATTACTTGGCCATACAAAAGAAAGGAGCCCTGCCTTCTGTGACAGCCTGGATGGACCCAGAAGGCATTCCACTAGGTGCACTAAGTCAGAGAGAGAAAGACAAATAGTCTACATGGAATCTAAAACCAGGAACTCGTAGGAACAGAGTGGGATGGTGGTTGCCAGGGGCGGAGGGGTGGGGAGATGGGGAGATGGTGGTCAAAGGGCATGCACTTTTAGTTATAAAATAAGTACATTCCAGGGATTTGTTCCACACCCTGGGGACTGCAGTCGACGGTGTGTACTGCACACTTGAACGTGGCTGAGAGACTAGAGTGTTAGTGTTCTCCCCTTAACAACAACAAGTAACACGCCATCATGTGAGGTGATGGATGTATGTGGACTGACCTCATTGTGGCAAACGTCTTTGCAATGCCTGTGATCACAGTATATACGTTAGATGTGCACAATGTCCTCTGTCGAATATATTTCAAGAAGCTGGGGCAGGGGATCTAGAGGCTACAAAATCCCTTCTTTGCTTCCCCCTCTCTCATGCTGTGCTGTGGCCATACTCAAGTACGTTTGGCTGCACCGAGTCACATGCTCTCTGGCCAGGCCTCTGCACACGTGGTTCCTTTCGCCTGGAGTGTCTCCATCAACACCTCCCTGTCTCTCTCTCATCTCTCTCCACCCCTGACCGCCAGCTTCCACAGGCCCTTTGGACTCTCAATCAGACACGGCTGCCTGGAAGAGGCCTCTCCTCCCTCCCAGCCTGAGGGGGGCAGTAAGCACTTGAGCATCGGAGCAGTGGAGCACTTACTGCCCCGAGGAGTGATCCGGTCATTTAGTTGTCTCTCCCTGTCACCGCATGATCAGCTCCTGGGAAACACACTGCTTGGCGGATCCGTGTTTATCCAGAGCGAGCACAGCGCCCTGACAGAGGGCAGGCATTCAGTATTTTCTGAGTGAGCCAAGGGGACCATCGAGTGCTTACGGGGTCGAGGTGGCTTCATGGAAACAAGCAGAGAAGGACGGATGCTCGCAGTTTGTCCAAGAAGATAAACAGCACACTCGTACAACCCTCAGGGATGCCCCAGTGCCTGTCTGCCCAACAGCACGATTTCCTAAGGACCACGGTCCCTGTGCACCAGCCTTTTGACAGCATTTTCTCTTTCTCAGCACAAACTCCTAAAGTGCTGCTCTGCACTCCCCCACTCTTCTCTGCTAGTTTCCTAAACTATTTTCTCGATGGCTGGTGCACCTTCCTTGTCATTATCATTCTCTTTTTTAACTTTCCTGGACTCGTATCTGCTCTCCCTGGTTGCATCTTGCATGTTGTGCCCAGCCTCTTACACTCACACACGTCCACATCCGGTTCCAGGCCATCCTGTGTTCACTCAGCACCGCAGGGCTGGCTTCCTGCAGTGACACCACTCACACGGCCCGAACCCCCTCCACTTGCACACAGGCTTGTAACCTAGTATTCAGCTAGGTGCCCCCAATTATTCCGGGATTGACTGTCCGATCGACAGGTCACCTGGGTCTCCTCCTCCCTGTCCTTCCCACTGTCCATCTGTGGCCCCCCGCAGTGCTGCATTTTCACTAGATAACATGCAGAGGTGAAGAGTGGAAGTGACATGCAGGTGAACCAGTTTCTATCATTTTGAGCAGCTTCCACGTGAAGATCCAATAGAAGACAAGGTTGAAATTATTGGCTCAGCTGAGATTTATCAACTGCCCATAGACGTCATTATTCGTGCTGTTTCTAATCATCACTTAACACGGATGAGTGGAAAGAAAATGAGCAGAAGGTAGACGAAAACAAAAATGAGAGAGAGATGAAAAGTAGGAGGAGAGAGAGCTGGAAGTGAGAGAGAAGTTGCACTATGTTCTCTCAAGCGCAGGCCAGCCGGCGGCCACCCTAGATTCGGAGCAGTTGCCTGTCTGTCTCCTGCAGGGACACAGTAAAGGCACAGCCCAGTGAACACCCATCACACCAATTATTTGTCACAGTACAGACTCAAGCACGAACATGTGGACTACCTGAGCTGATCCATTTTATCATGCTCATCTTCGCTCAAGCAGACACCAGCCCCTGAAGAGGCCCCGCGCCCGCTCTGCTCACAGGCTCAGCCCCACGCCCACGCGCATGCGCACACCACTTAGCGGGCGCAGAGCTGTGCTTTCCTAATCCCAGAAGGACCCAGAGAGTCCAAGTCTCTCTTAAGTAGAGCTGCAAGAAAAAAAAAAAAAAACTACCAATGCTGTGAAATCTTAGGCACTTAGGCCGAGCGATAGCTATCTGGTTTCCATGGAGAATTTGGGACATGGAGAGTCTCATCCTTAATTGCCTTACAGCTGGGAAGCCTTCTGAGCCTGTGCAGGCTCGGCGCTGCCGAAACGCCTCGCTCTGCACGCTGGGTGCCCCTCGATACAGCGGCACTCTCAGCAAATGTAAACACATTTCTGTGAACATATTAAAAGGGTTAAGAGAAATTAGCCTTTGTTTATAATGAGAAAATATCAGTGAACTGTATTGTACTTCATGGACTTTTGTGAGTACGTTAAAATTAACGAGGAAGTACCCTCCCCGCCCACCTCCCAAACTTCTTCAGAGAAGTTCAGATCCGTGTGTTGTCACGTACTGTCCTGTGGATGTGTTTGGCGGCAGGAGATGTTTCTAGAGCTATTTTGGGGTATATGATATAGCAGTGTTCCTTTTGAGCTGCTCTGCGTCTGCACAGGAGGGCACTGACGGTTGTATTTGTGCTCTTTTGGGGGTAATTGCTACATTAGGGAAGCAGAGAAAACGGCAGTTGCCAGGTAAAAGAGGGTTACCTGAAGGCGTAGTGCTAGGCGGTAGATGCCGCGCTTCTGGGCCAGATTGTCTGACCTTGAAGGAGACTTTCCAGGAAGACTTGGGCCTTCTGTGCGGCGGCCATCAGTTCAGCGTTCAGCTAATTCCCAGCGAGTCTGGGTTGGCTGTCCCGTGGGCAGACTACCTAGCTCTCCTCCTTCCGGAACATCCCCTCTGGCATGGAATTAGCGTGGCTCCCGCCAGGCCGATTTGTCCCTCGTGGGACCTGCATGGCCCTTGCACCGTGCGGCCTGTACCGCCCACCTCAGACCCTGCCCAGTGCCCCTGCCTTGAGTCTGGGCTCAGTCTGTGGATGAAGAATGGGACTCCTTCACGCGCAGAGCTCAGCGCTGCCTCCAGGGTGCAGGGCCTCACCAGTGAGGGTGAAGCGTGGCTCAGCCTTCCTTTTTCTCCTCCCAAAGCCTCTGCTCCTGCTGGCTGGACTCCTGAGGACAGCTTCCCTGACACGGGCCGCCAGCCCTTCTCTGCGCCCAGTGAGGCTCTGCACTCACGCTTCCACAGCCTCCCCCTACACCAGCCAAGGCCAGCTTCACCGTGAGCCCCTTCCCTGAACGCCAGGCGAGGGGCCAGCACATCCCCTCTGGAGAGAAAAGATGCTGCTCTCACACTCATGGGTTCGGCATTCCTGGCCTTGGACAAAGCTCACCAAACCCACTGTCTACTCAATAGTCAGGACCTTTTGACAGCAGTGAGATGGGACTGACTGAGCCTCGACCTCCTGCTGGGGTCACCTGCAAGCACCAGCACCCCTGGGGGCAGAGCCCAGGAGAGGGAACCTCAGACTTCCCAGCTCACACTGGTGCGGGGAGGAGCCTCAGGCTCCGCATGCTAGGGAGGACTGAACTGTGCAGAGGGAATCCCCACGGAGACCTAGAAGCTCTATCCGCCATTTAGCTTTTCCTTTGTCCTTTCAAATGTGTACTGCTCTTAAAATAATTACAACTGTGGAATTTTAAAAAGCAAATCAATGTATGTGCATACACTTACACATGTATATACATACACGTGCATGCACATACACACATGTACATATGCATAAATACATGTGTGCATACACTATATTCCCAAGGCAATACATAAGTTCCAAATAATAAGACTGAAAGACTCTTCCTTGTCATCGTGGAGCAAGGTTTCATAAGAGACTATCAAACAGAAAAAAGGTGGTATTTTTTAGCTCAGTCAGTGTATGCTAGAAAACCAAGAATTTTCAACTGTATAAACAAATGAAATGTTGAACCTGTCAATATTTCAAGGTCTCTGTACAGATAAAGTGCTCACAGCCTGCCTGGGGCTACACTGTTGCAATGGCTTTAAGCAAAGAGCACTAAATCTCCCTCCTAATTGGCTGAGACACACAGAAAATTCAGGTGTCTCAGAAAACAGCAGGGATGAGTCACTAGACAACCCCTACCTGAAGACATTCTGAACCGACATCTCAACCGTATATTACGGAACAATTTCCATGGAGGGTCCTCTGTACAAGGTTAAAAAAAATCAATCATTAAGTGTCAGGTATAGCAAAAGATGACAGCTGCCACCCCCCACCCATGGGGGAAGCGTTCCAAGACCCCCAGTAGATGCCTGAAACCACAGATAACACCAAACCCCATGCATCCTTCTCTTTCCTAGACATACACACCTATGATAGAGCTTAATTTACAAGTTAGGCGGGTAAGAGATTAACAACAATAACTACCACCAAAATAGAACGACGACAATACTGTGCTACAATAAAAGTATGTGCGTGTGGCCTCCGTCTCAAAATACCTCTTCGTGCTTCACGGGCCGTGTGGGCGCACTGGACGAAGCGCTGACTCGCGTCCGGGTTGGACGGTGCGGTTCAGCGTGAGATCTCATCCCACACGATGGCCCGCAACTCCAAATGTATGAGCTGCTGACTTCTGGAATTTTCTCGCTAATATGTTGAACCTCAGTTGACTGGGGTAACTAAAACAGCAGAAGTGAAACCATCCTTAAGGAAGGGCTACCGTGGATTTGAAACTCGGACCAAAAGCTCTCTTGCAGCAGATAGCTGAAGGAACAATTTTCCTTAGGCTGTATTTCCACAGGGCTCTGCACGCAGAGAAAACCGCTACAACAAAGACAGCTCTGCTAATGTTATTACAGCAGCTAACCTGGCTGTTCTCAAAGGGATCGGGCAATGTGTCCACCCAAAGTGAGCGCCGCAGGTGCGGGGGACAGCATACTGCAATCGCCCCTCACGTGGCGCTCAGACCACGCTGGAGGGGAGGCGGCAAGTGCTCGGTGGCACCTGGACAGCTTGCTCTTTGAAAAAACACTTTATGTTTCTGAACCAGTATGCTCTTTAGACTATTTTCCAGTAGAGTTCCAACTCATGACAGTGGGGACAAAAGTCTAAAGATGTAGAGGAATAGCCACTCCAAAAAGGCAGGTATTGGAAATGGACACTTACTGTTTGTGTCTTTAGAAATGAAACGACTTGCTTTTTGTCTCTGACGACTGTTGCTGTTTGTGGCTGTTCACACCTGACAACACACTGGGGAGGGGTGGACTGAAAAACTGCGGGTATGCTACATAAAAATATCGTCCAGAGTTTTGTAGTTTGGCCAAAGTTTAAAACAACTGGTCTGCATAGTACTGAAACAGATTTTATGAGGGAAAAGAAAATAGAATCAGTGATTTTTCGACCCTCAGTTACCCTGAGTTTGATGATGCTCTTTGGTTGGCTGGCAGTTGAAACCTCTCTCCAGCGCCGCAAACCCCAGCAAGGATGGGAAAGGGCAAACCTCGCATGTAAACAGGGTGCTACCTGAGGACCCCAGCTGCCTCCCCAGGCCCCAAAGCAAACGGTCATCTAATAAAACCTATTCTTTTATCTCTAAAGATAGTTTCATTACTTTTACCTAGATGTAAACAAAAAACTTCACTGCATTTTAAAATAATTGAAACCTGTTTCAAAACCTTATCACATTCAATTTAAATATATGTGTATATATGCAAACACTCATCCTTAGAAAATAGATTTTTCAATAGTGAACAAAAAAATCCTAAGCATCAAAGACAATGGCAAAGGCAATTAAACAAACCATGGTAAGTCCATAAGACAGAGTCTTACGCAGCCAATAAAAATCATGCCTTCAATGATTATCTAATGGAAATGCTCATAGCAGGGAAAATGAAAGAGATCAAACTTTATATGCAAAATGGCAATTTTGAAATAATGTATGCATGTGGAAATACTAACAGGAAATATTAATACCTCAAGCATTAACTATCTTTTGGTAGTGAAAGTAGGCATTTTTCCTTATACTCTCATGAAAGGTTCCACATTTCTGTAGTGAGCATGTCATGCTTATGGCAAACATGTGTGCACATGTGTGTGTGTATGTGTGTAGTGATGATGTCACATCACTTTGTAGCTTAAAGTGTGAACCGTTTCAGAAACAGAACTGACAGTGGGTTGAATTCGTTGCTAAGAGCAATGTCACCTGAAATAGAAATATTCTACTTCTTTCCAAGTAGGCACCTGAAGGCGACTGGAAACCTTAGGAGTGGGGCAGTCTTGTGAAGTCCTCAGCAACCTCCTCTGGTGGAGAGAGACTGCAGGGAGGGCCAGGCACGTTGCCCAGCAGTCTCCCACGCTACAGAAGTGATGGTGGATGACTTAAAGTTTCAAACAAACACCTCTGTCTTTAGTTCAAAGCCAGTCTTCAAGGAGCCCTGAAGTACTTCTCATCTTGTTCAAGTGCTATTCTTTCATAGTGGCCAGTTCTGAACGAGAACAATCCATCTCATGTAAACCAAACGTGGAGGGAAAGTACAGCAGCCACCAGAGCGGAAGGGGTCTCAGCCTTCCCCCACAGAACGGGGGCCTGTGTCCCCTCATTGATGCACCGTGCCCTTCACCACCCAGGCTCTGCCCAGACCCAGGAGACAGACTCAGCTTGCTGCTAAGGAACCAAAAACAAGCAAACGACACACACACACACACACACACACACACCCCCGTGGGAAATCACTTCTAGAGGAACGAACTTCCAAACCTCAAAGCAGAGCTAAAGCAGTCATACTCTGGCCATTAAAGTGTCTGTAGTTCACAAACAAATGTATGATGAGCAGTGACTGTGGCTCTGTGAGTCACCTCTGACCAACATCGGAGCATGTGAACTGGTAACGCGTCTCCAGGGCCGTTGCGTCGGAGGGCTGTTGCCAGGCACCCGCACACAGCAGGTGGCTGTGCCACACTTCAAATAGCACCAGTGTGTCTGTACTACAGGGCGAGTTAGTTGACTTAGGTGATGTCAAAAATAACCCTTCTTTAGTGAAACCAGTATTTAGGAGGGGTGGCTTCCTAGAAAGCTGGTATGGGTATCTCTGCCCTTCCATGTACAAAAACCTGAGAACCCGACAGGCCCGGTAGCCAAACAGCACTCCAAGTCAAGGATTTCTTTCAGCTTTGTGCCCCTTTGATGGGGGACACTGTCCGCGGAGAAAACCGGGCTTCCTGACCCTGCCACCCTGCGCCTGCGGTGCCCCTCCTTTGGAGGTGAGCTTTCACTAAAGCTCACAGTCGGGAGTTCTACGAGGGCAGAGAACTGACTAGTTTTGCGTCAGCATGCTGATAAAATTCCGGCAGGATTCTGACTAAGGCCGCTCTCATTTTCATATCGGGGAGAGACCTCTAGCTCCCACTTACCCTCCTTTTCTTGAAGTCACCAGTGTTTGATGCAAAAGCCTGAGAACTGAGTAACTCAGACCAAGGGCCATCCTCCCGGCCAAGCTGCCCCTTTCTCCCCAGGTATGGGAGACTGTTGCTTCCTTTATGCGTCCCTGTAAGTCCAGTCCTGTACTTGTTCTATCCTATTACATTCCCCGCCCCCCCCAAAAGTCAGTGCTTTGCATGTCCTCCCCACTGACTGCGTGTTTCTTTGCATTTCAAAGTTTGGAGTGGGACCATGTTAACTTCATCCCATTCCCCGCCCCCCCCCCAAAAGTCAGTGCTTTGCATGTCCTCCCAACTGACTGCGTGTTTCTTTGCATTTCAAAGTTTGGAGTGGGACCATGTTAACTTCATCCCTGTAACTTCTGGGATGCTGCTTGTTAAATATTTGCAGCTGCATATTTCACTATAGCTGTATGTTAAACTTGGGTTAAAAAAATATTGAAGGTGTGGCACCACGGGAGATTTTTGCGGCTGTCTCAAATACTCCCATCAGCACTCCATCCTGGGCTGTGCGCCTCGTGGATGGGACTGTTCACTCCTGTGTAACTGCCACGCACCATCTCAGCAGGTGTGCCCCCCACCTGCTCAGACCACACCTGGAAGACACAGGCAATAAATACATACATGGATGCGGTCCCTCTGAACTATGACAGCCCCACAAGCTACTGTGTCCTGTTGGCGGAAAAATGGGTTTGTAACCATGTGAATACGCAAGATGCACTCATTTGAGACAATTTGGGAGCAACCTTGGCCCATACACACATTTCCTACCCTACATTTTGCCTGGGAGAAAAAAAATCATTTTAAATTTGCTGCTCCAATGCGATCCCATCCACTGAATAGCATTTTTTTAGCTCGTTAATTTAATATGAACATCCCATCCCCAAAATAATGCTGAGGAACGCCGCGGAGAAGGCTGCAGTGCTGGAGAACATACTCTGCTTCTAGCATAGGATGTCTTAGGTTACGTAAGCTTCGTTCTATAAATACGTTTGGCAGATGTGTCGCTCTGCATTATTTTTGCTACAATCTGAGATATTCTGAGGATTTGTGTCAGTGGTGGCTTGCAGACAGACTCTATTAAAACTTCCATATTGACAGTTACAACAGAAAAAATAATCTTGATACCAAATGAACTCTCCAAGAAGACACTGTTTGGGGGTTACAGATGCCGTCTCTTACTTTAAAAGCTATTACTTTAATTTTAAGATGATGAAGCATTTCCTGTTCTAAGGTCAATTTGTTTGTCATTTATTGTTCTGCTCATCTGAAAAAGGAAACCTAACATTTTCTAACTGATGGACAGCAGTGAATTCCTTTTTACTCAAAAACACCCACACTTGAAACTTCTTGGCAGTTTTCACGGCAGCGCTGGGTTGGAAGGAGAGGAATATGTCGCCCTGACTAAGATGAACATCTGGCTTTCCAGCTGCCAAATGAAGGCGAAAATGTAGGGTGGGAGAGCTATTTTGTCATATAGAAGTTTTCCAGTGGAGACAGCTAACAGACAGACTCTGGGAGCTCTGTGGGTGAAAATGAAAAATAGAGTTGATATTTGGTGGCTGTTTTCACATGTGTGAGTAAACAGGGATCTTAAAGAAAATACTGTTTTTAAGAAACATATAGCAAATAAAAGACATGGTACCGTTCAGAATGTTGTCTTCAGGGAATACCTACTTAGCATCCGTGCTATCGTTGGAAGAAGCACTGAGGATTTAAGATGATGGGAATCTCTTAAAATACGTACACTGACCATCACTTAGTTCTGTTGTAAGTTAGTGAATGCATTTATTCTTACTGCTCTGGCTTTGCTGCTGTCAGACATAACCTCTTTCAGTGGAAAAAATAACCTAACACAGAAAAAGCAAAATTTTTTCTCCATAATTTAGAAAGCTCTACAACAGCGGCTCTCGAATTTTACTGTATAAAAGAATTTACTTGGCCCTGACTGGGGGGGCTCAGATGGTTGGCTGTCATCCTTAGGGAACTTTCTACCAAGGAAGTTAGTGGCAGATCTGGATTTTGAGAATGATTTTTTTCGTTGCTTTTAGATAGAGAGGGAGGGAGCAAGGGAGGGGGGAGTGAGAGAGAGGGACAGAGATCAAGACACCGGTGTGAGAGAGAAACATGGACTGGTTGCCTTCTTGCATGCTCCCCAAGCGGGGATTGAATCCGCACCCTGGGTCATGTGCCCTGACCAGGAATCAAACCCATGACTTTTTGGTGTATGGTTCGACACGCCAACCGACTGAGCCACACAATTTAGGGCTAATTTTTTTTTCAACCACAGCTTGAATATAAAGAAAATACACAAAGTTATCATTTTTCTATAAGCTTTCAGCATGAGCACTACCAAGAACACAGGCACTAATGCTAATTAAAAGCAGTAGGTCATGCTTTCCTACTTTTTGTACTGCCCGTGAAGCCGTCTTTGACACGGAGTTATTGACCTGGCCGGCTGGCCTGGGTAGCAGTCTACTGAGGAAGCCTGAGATCGCCTTGTTCCTTTTCCTGCTTCCATGTAGCTTGAGTGCCTCCCACCAAAGCTCAGAACCAGGTCGACCCACACTGGCATCCAGGCGGTGCAGTGAGCAGTTCAACTCCTGTAACTGAATTAGAAGTGAACCCTCTGGATTCTCTATGCAGTAGAAGGAAAAGAGAGGTCATGTTTTAAAAAGTCCAATGCTATGGTTTACCCTGGCACTGAAAAGAGAACTGAGAGCTCACCATTGGCAAAAGAAAAGGATTACCCAAGAAAAACACCCTCCCAAGGTCTCTCTCTCTCTGCAAATGTGGTAGAACTAACTCCCATGGAGGCATCAAGAGGCCACTCAGAGGTCAGCGAGCAGACTCCTGTGGATCCCATGCTGTGTGTCCCTCCCACCTCCCACTCCACACTCTTCCAGCTCACAAGCCTGCTTACCCCTCCCAGGCTCTCACCATCCCACTGCCCCTTCCCCAGGCAGCCAACTCCATGTTCCCTTCCCATGTGGTTTGTAATGAATGCAGAGTCAATTCCTGGGACACAGTCCACTGATTAAGCAATCTAGAAGTCTTACCTTAAATCTTCTAGATTGTTAATCTCTTCTGCATTTATTTTTTAAAGTTTTTTTGTTTATTTATTTTTAGACAGAGGGGAGGGGGAAGGACAAAGAGAGGGTGGTGTGGTTGCCTCTTGCATGCCTCTTATTGGGGATGTGGCCTGCAACCCAGGTATGTGCCCTGACTGGGAATTGAACCAGCAACCCTTTGGTTCACAAGCCTGAGCTCAATCCACTGAACCACACCAGCCAGGGCTCGTCTGCATTTAAATGAGACTCTTCAGTACCTTAACTCAGGTGTGTAAATCTCATGCAGAGAGGAGGGTGCCCTCAGCCACCTCCTCTAGTGCCTCACAGCCTGGGGAGGGGCACCAGCCCCTCCCTTTGAGTCCCTGCATCTCTAGTTATTTGCAGTCTCTGCCGCCTGAATTTAGAAGCTACATGAGACCGTGGCTCCGCTAGTGTGGGCTTATTACCTGTTCGTGCAGACTTTTCATTAGAAGACGAAGGTGTTACAAGTTAGGACTTCATATGTATGTGCCCCTCATTAACTTTGCAAAACTAAGGATAATTATTGATCACGATTTTTTAAGACTTCATGGATCACTGAAGAGGCTTTTAGTTACACATACTATGTTTGACATTAACACAGGGCAACGCAAACTATGTACATTCTCCTCAGTAATGTATTTGACCTTCTGCTGTAAGAATCCACCTCTTATTAAATTAGCAGTTGAAGAAATGGGCTTTTTGATCTCCGATTATGTAGAACATCTACATTTACCACGCTGAGTAAAAATCCTCAGTATAGCATAATGTGACTTATTCTACATATGTAAATTTAAGCTCTACACATTATTAGGTTTTTCAGATAATTTTTAAATGTATTAAATGTGTTGTTTTCCCTTAATCTAAATGGCAAAAAATAAATTACTGAATTTTAACTTGCCATTATGGTATTATTAGTAATCAACAATATGAAATATTGATTCACTATATCATTTCTAAGATAGTGACATTTTATCATTTATTCTAAGAAAACTATGCACAGAATATATTCCTAAAATGAATTAAAATATTCATTTTCTAAATTCAAATATAATTTAGGCAAGATATAAATGGAACTTATCTGACAACATGCTATGAACTGTCAAAAATCTTCATCCAAAATAAAACAGACCCATACAAAACATTAACAATAGCCTGTGCCTGAAATAAAACTTTAAAGAGATAATTATAAGAGAAGTCAGCCTACCTAATTATATTTCTTTTAATAACAAAAAGCACATATAAAGTTTCATTATAATTATATACCTCAGGTGATATGCTATGTAGACCTCCAACTTTTTTGCAAAATTAGTAGGCAATAGAAATCAAATTCTCTTTTCTAATAAAGGAGAATAATCACTTTATTCAATTAATTCACAGCCTTACCCTCTGAATGTGAAATAGGGAAAGATTGGTTTGTTATCCCAGTTTCTTTCTAGTCTTGCTGTGGGTGGAAGAGATGGGAGCTGAAGACTAACTCAGCCCCGGTCAGCCCTATGAGCTCCTGGCGTGGGGTGTGAGCCAACCGAGGGCAGGCCGGGCTCAGCTCCCTTCAGCCTTGCGGCAGGGTGACTCCTCAGCCACCCTGCCCTCAAATCCCTGCGTGCACGGAAAGGACATTCGGAGGCACAGTTTATGGCTGAAACCATATCTTAAGCCCAAAGTACACAGGGTACAATTCCAATCCTCAACAAGATCCCATTTTCAAAGACATGCCACACCCACAACGATTTTAAATTGGAATTAATAGGAGGGGGAACATCAAACAGGGTGAGAGTCCAGCCTGCCACGTGAGTCTGACAGTTCCTGGAGGCTTTACGTTGGTGTTTTCACTCCGACAGCTTCCTTTCCTGACAAGTTGCTTAAATGTGTTAATGCAACCTAGTGGGGGAAGGGGAACAGATGGAAAGGCGCCTGTATGAACTATACAAGTCCTTCGAAAACTTTATTCTTTCATGCTATTTTGAAGGTCTTTAAGGCCATGTGACACAGTATAGCGTGGAAGACGCTTTCTTGTATATACTCAGTGCCTTCAAGTAAACACTATATATGTAACAGAGTTTTGTTCGCAACCATATAAACCCCAAACAGAAGCTGACATTAGGTGCTCGCTGTGCCCCAGGTAGGTACGTCCACAGGAATTTGGTTTAGGGTGTCCAACCTTTTGGCATCTCTGGGACACAATGGAAGAAAAGGAGTTGTCTTGGGCCACACAGGAAATACACTGAGACTCATAAGCACAAAAAGACCTCACACAGTTGTACGTAAATTTACGACTCTGCATTGGGCCACACTCACAGCCCTCCCGGGCCGCACTCACGCCTCCCTGGAGCACCGACTGCACACTCCAAGTTCCTCGTTCAGAGCTGCACTGACCCTTCAGCTACGTACAGGACTCTCACCGGCCTTGGATAGGATAAGTGGCCAGTGGCATTTAGGGGGGTTACTGCCTCCTTGGACTATGAGAATAACGAGGTTCAAAGGACAGGGATATAGAAAAAACTCTGAATATAAAGCTTCAGAAAGGACCACATTGGGAATGTAATTCAATGACTGAACTTCAGAGTGTAGGTTCAAGTCCCGGAAGAGGAAGAAATAAGGGACAATGGTGCTTTTTCACGGGAGGACGTGGCTGGAGATGGGACCACTCGAGGACACGGGGTAAGAGGAAGACCACGGATGGTGGGAGAGCACATGGCAACAGCTCCCTTGGTGTCCATGTTGGAGCTAATGAGCCTGGGCTCAGCTCTGGGGGCACACAGAGAATGGGGGAACCATAAGGAATGTGCTGTACCTCTGGGTCAAGCAAGTATGTCCTTGACGAGGCCCTTAATGAGCCACAAGTCCAACGACATAAGAATTACTCTGCAAGTAGGCTTTCACTTGGATGACTTAGTCTAGGTGACCAGAATAGAACAAGATAGGGTCCTCCTCAGCAATACAGTTCTTCAACTCCTTCAGTCCCACAGTCAGCGAATAAAATACTCCACAGAGGGGTCTGTGAGCTTCTCAGCAATGGAGGGATCTTATTTCACAGTTCAGAACTTACTCATTTAGAACTTGAGTGCGCAGGTTCTAAACTCATGAAATGCAAAAACTTGTAGCTTGCTTTGGAAAACTCAGATAAAATGTGCATCTTCTTGCAGCATCCTCCAACACACGAACAAAGGGTCTCGCTGCCCTCCCGGTCCACATTCCACCTCCAATCAACACTTCCACCTTCTAAATGACTCCCGATTCCAGCTCCACCTACCACGAAGCCATCACCTCTGAGAGAGGCCACTGCCAGAGCTTCCAAAGGGATAGCCAGCATTGGCGTCTACCTTATTTCCTACAATCTGTTCTCTGTGACTTCACCAGGGTGATCTTTAAAAAAAATATACAAATCCAATCATGCCACATCCTTGTTTGAAACTCTTCAAATCTTTATTATTGTTCTAGGGTAAAAGCAAAACTCCTCGACAAGGTCCCAGTGCACACAGTGGTCCTCATACTTGGCCGCACAGTAAAATCACGTGGAATACTTACAAAGACAACCACCCGGCTGCCCACACCCCATCCCTGAGATTCTGATCTACTAGTGGGGGGCGTGGCAGGGGCTGGACAGCCAGGCTTCTGTGAAGCCCACTGAGGGGCCCCCTGTGGCACGAGGGCTGGGAGCCAGAGCTCAGAGCTGTGGCAGCCGAGCTGGTGGCCCTGAGTGTTTGTCACGAGCCAGTCTGAATGTAGACGCACTGCGGTGGAGGGTGGAAGCATTGGGCTAAATAAAACACGGACACCAGTGTCATGTCCGTTGACTTGCTAAGGTGGCTAATGGAAGCAACAATGACCTGGGTGGCCCCTGGTCTATTTCTGGCATCCATGCCGCTCCTTTCCTCCAGAGGGTCTTAGCAGGCTCTCTGTCTGGGCTGCGTTCTTTTCCTTCTTTTTTCTAGTTAACTCCAACTTAGTTTTCACATGCCACGTGCCCCTCAAATGCACATCTCTCTCAGTCTCTCTCTCTCTCTCTCTTTCACTCACACACGCACACACACACGCGCGCACACACACACACACACTCTTCTGAAACTGTATGGTGTCCTCTCTGCTATTAGTGAATACTGCTTTTGCTCTGATGACTTGTACTTAAGTACCAGCTAAGTAAATGACCCAACACAAGAAACAAGCTGGTCACATTAGAAAGAGTAAATGTACCAAACAGGGGCCCGTGTTCCTAACAGTCCGTCGCTAGCATGCAACATAAATGTTACACAGCTTTCCGGACCGGGTCATGCATGTTCTCTGCCTGCTCACAGTGATGCCCTGCGAGTGTCCAGGCTAAGTTACACATACACTATTTATGGCTACACATAGATTTATATATACACATATATGCTTGTAATATTTTATTGCTAAAATCTAATTACAGAAATAAAAACTTGCTTTTAGCTTGGCAATAGAAACTATGTTATTTAGAAGATACTGAATATTTATTAGGAATATTGCCATATTTTTGTATGTTACCTACAAAAATCCTATATTACCTACAATAATATGCCTATATTATCTTTTTTAACTAAAATAAGTTTTTATATTTGCTCAAATATCCATAGTAAAAATTGCTACATTTTAAAAAATACTTATTTCAGCCTACTGTTCCTAGAGTTATTTTTCTAATAAACTATGTCAGAGATAATACCTTGTTCCTTGAATCTTAATATACATCTTTTGATAAAAAAAAATCAGATGGATTTTCAGTTGCCCTTTGACATTTAAAGACATTTAAATGGTAGGAATGATGATAATTTGCAGAGGTTAGGCCTTTGAAGACGCAAAGGAGGGCAAACAGGACCTGTTCTACTTTTCTACCGCGAAGATGCTGTGAATAGGATGGGCGTACACTGGGCCACAGTTCTCTGACATTGCTATCGCTTCACTGGAAAACGGAAAACAGGACACGGTCTGTTTAGGGGGCCTGCCGTAGAGGTGGATGGGCGCCCACACACCAGCCCCTCAATGATGCTGCTCTGCCAAAGGCCTTCTATGGCTCAAAGCTAAACCTCACGCCGAGAATGACCCCCGAATACAGCATCTCTGTGTGCTTGTACTGCGGCATGCAAATGAAAATAAAGGCACCCCAAACCGGGGAACAGCGAACGAGATCCACTGCAGGGACACGTCATCGCTGAGAGCTGCTTCCTGCCAGCTGTGACATGATGCACTTCCTTCTCAGTGACGCCACCTGCGCCCACCTCGAAGCGAGGTGAGAAGCTGCCAACAGGCACATTGGGAATTAACACGCAGACTTCCTTTTCATCGGGCGCTGCTCTCTAGCCCGGGAAGCCAAACGCATCACACGATGAAAAATAACACAGCTCTCTAAGTCGATAGTTGAATCTGGAATGCTCGCCAAAGAAAAGGAACTTGCGATACAGAGCATGGTACCCCACCACGACTGGCCTCTTCCCTCGCTGTGAAATTGCTTTCCTACTCTAAAGCAGAGGGGGAAAAGATGCCTAAGAAAATACAGTGTTATCTGACAGGACAAATCAGTAAGAATGAATGGAAGGGAGGGAGCGGAGAGGATGTTTGTATTTGTCACAGCTAGCATGGTGACAGCGCTGCAGGTTTACAGAGGCCGTTAGCTGCGGGCTGGAAACTGTGTCCCTGACGTTAGTTCCACATGTTTTGATACACACCCCATGAGGTATCAGCATGTTATCACATGCATTTTCCTAACAGCTAAGGCAAGCTAGAGCATGACAAGGTACCATATTTTGCCATGTACAATGTGCACTTTTGGCCCAAATTTTTGAGGGAAAAATAAGGATGTGCAGTATACATGGGTGTGATTACACACCATAGGCATACTAATCCCGTGTATGATGCACACAAAGATGGGGTGCACATTATACATGGCAAATATTTTTCTAAGAATCTTGCATTAATTCCTTACAGCTGTTACCTCTTGATTCTAGCCCTCTCTCCTGAGCCACGGAACCACTGTTCAGTGAGGACATTGGAGGGGAGGGGAGGACGAGAACCCTTGCTTCACACCAATTTCTTGTCTCGGGAGTCTATCAAATGGAGACCCATTTTCAGAAGTCTTCAAGAGGCTAAGGATGAACTTGGCACCAGGCAGTTGAGACCCACTGAATGATTTTCCCTTGAAGTCCCACTTTCATCCCCAGAAGTCTCCAAATGATGCCTTAATTAAAAGGTGATATACAAATCACATCTAAATTGATTACATTTGTAAAATAATTTTGAAAGATGCTAAGCCAAAAGAAAAAGATTCATCTAGGAACATGTACTCTTTTTTTAAATCCTCACCCAAGGATATGTTTGTTGATTTTTAGAGAGAAAGAAAGAGAAAAACATTGACGTGAAAGAAAAACATCAATTGGTTGCCTCCTGTATGCATCCCAACAAGGAATTGAACCCTCAACCTTTTGGGGTATGGGACAATGTTCCAACTAACTGAGCCACCCGAACAGGGGGCTAGGAACAGGTATTTTTCCAAGTTATTTGCTCAAAACTTTTTTCTAAATACACCATGTACCAGTTTCTAGATACTAGTAAGGGGTCACTGAAGAAGATGGGCAAATTCTTCGCCTTTGTGGAGCTTCTGTCCTGATGGGAAGAGAGGAAGGAATAAATATCTAATGGCGGGAAGCCGGGAAGAATAAGAAGGGAGGTTCGAGAAGGGGTTGGTGCGTTCACAGAGTAGTTAGAGCAGGTGGCTCTGAGGAGGGACATTTGAACAGAGAACCTGAATGAGGTGAGGAAAGGAACCCAGCTGATATTGATCCCACCACAGGCATCCCCTCCCATCACCACTTACTCCACTCTCTACCTTTTTCCTCACTGGCACACACACACACAGGTTCAAACATCTTCCATCAAAGAAATGAATGAATGCATGCAATTTATCTTAGGGTTGACCTGGCATCTCCCTGTGAAAACCATCTTATTGATCTACTTCTCTCTGTAGCTGAAGTCTTCAAAATAGTTGTCTATACTTCAAGTCTTCTTCTCCTGCCATTTGTTCTTGAGCCCACACCAAGCTGGCCTGGAGCCCCACCACTCAAGGAAAGAGCTCCTCAGAGTCGTCAGTAACCGTCACATTGCCAAAGTCAATTCTCACGCTGTGCCTTCCAGCACTGCCTGACACTGTAGATTCTTCTTGAAATACTGCGTTCTCTGGGTTTCGAGCACACTGCCTGCTTGGCAGCAGGAAGGTGACACAGCTGTCTTCTTGGCTGCTTCCTCTCATCTTCCTGACTCAGAGTACTGACGTGGTTCAGGCCTCAGTCCCGGGACCTTCCCCTTCCCTGTCTGCACTCCCCCTGCCAGCTTTCAAACAGAGGGATGACTTCCAAATGCGTCTGCGGCACAGATCCGCTCCAGAGTCGGACTCCCAGCTACTACTGACGTGCCATCTCCACTTAATGGCCTTGCAGATATCACACATCTAATTCTTATTTTTTGCACTCCCACACATGCCTGCTGCCCCCAGCCTTTGTCACTGAGGCAGACTTGGATTCCAAAGACAGCTGCTGCCATATTATCCATCCCATGTTCTCTGCCAGCAATGTGACCCGACTCGCCTGCCACTGAGTGGGCAGGTGCCTGTCCACTCTCCTTGTGTTCTCGGCAGGCCTTTCTGACAGTCTTGTCCAGAGTATGAAGGAAGTGACATTATATGATTTCTAGGACTAGATCATGAAAATGCCATGCAATCCATTTGGTTCTCTTGGGTCACTCACTCGTGGGGAACTTAGCCGCTATGCTGTGTGGAAGCCCAAACTGGCCTCATAGAGGGACCACCTAGAGAGGCATGCATAGGTGGTCCAGCTAACAACAAAGCTGAGGTGCTGACCCAAAGCTGGCGTCAACAGCTAGACATGTGAATGAAAACATCTCCAGTTCCCACCACTGAGTCAACTCAAAGCTTCGAGTCTTCTCAACTGAGGTGTCAGATACTGTGGGACAGGGACAAGGACTCCATGATGCGTCCTGTTTGAATCTCTGACTCACTGAAACTTTGAGCTAAATGACATGGATATTTTATGCCACTCAGTTTAACACAACAATAGTAACAAATGGATTTACCAGCTGCTCAGACCAAACCCCCCAGAGCCACTTTGGCTTCTCTCCCAAACCCCCCCTTCAGTCTGTTGGTAAACCCTGTGAAACCTAGCGCTTCCTCTGAGATACAGCCAGGCCCTACCACTTCACACCACTATCCCTCTTGTCGGGGCTATTACAGTAGCACCCTAACTAGTCCTCTTGCTTCTAGCTTGCCTCTCGTGGAAGAACACTCTTACAGAAGTGTAAGACTGTGTAACTTCAATGCTCAGCACCCTAACGGCTTTCTGAGTGATACAGCTTACACGCTGAAGTCCTTAAAGGCCTGTGAGGCCCTTCAAGACCTGCTTCCCCCACCCCACCTTCCTGATCTTACTCTCCTACCCTTCTCCCTGCCTTGCTTGTTGCAATTTAGGGACAAGGCCTCCTTGCTCTTCCTTAAAAAGATCTGCACATTTGCCCCAGGACCTTTGCATGTGCTCTTCCCTCTGCCTGGAATATACCTCCCCCAAATACCCACGTGGCCTGTCACTCCTTGCCTTCAGCTCAAGAGTCACCTTGTCAGAGAGGTCTTCTCCGAACAGTTTATACACAAGAGCGCCCCTCACACCCATCACTCTCTATCGCTGTCCTGATTCACCCTCACCTGCACTATGATGCATTTGTTTTTTTGCTTATTATCTGTCTCTCTCCTATAAGACGGAAGCTTTCTGAGGACACAAACTTTTTCTTATTGAAAGCTCTGGTCCCTAGGACTAGAGTAGTACCCAGTGACAGCAGGAATTCACTAAACATTGCTTGTTATGCAAGAGCATTCCAAGCAGAGGAAAGGTCAAGTGCAAAGGCCCTGAGATCTGAAGTGGCCTGACTTGTTTGGGGAACAGTGTGACCAGGACAGAGTGAGCATAGGGCCGAGTGGGTCATACCAGGGAGCCGAGGCAGTCAGAGCCAGGTCGGGCAGGTCCTTCCAGGCTCCAGCAAAGACAGGTGGAAGACACTGCTGGCCAGTGAAGTGATCTGATGGGCCTTTAAAATGTCATTCTGGATGTCTGGCAAAGAGCCTGCGTGACAAGCAGGAAGAGGAGGATGGTTAGGCAGACTAGTTCAGAGGCATTTGCAGCAATTCAGTCAAGCAAGACACGGTGGGGGCTTGAACTGCAGCGCGAAAGGCAGGATGTATTTTGAAAGCAGAGCTGAATAAACATTACAGTTTGGGAACAAGATAATGAGAGCAATTAAGGATGACTCCTAGATGCTTGGCCTTAGTGAATGGCTAGACAGTGGTACTGTTTTAACTGTAGTTTTATTTGAAACAAGGGCCCTGTTTTCATAGGATGAATTCAGGGCTGGCAAGCAAGTTCCAAAGCAATGTTCCGTTGTACAATGGCTTAGATGAATGGAAGTTCCAAGAACCAAAGGATAAACTCTTTGATCCTCAGAGATCCCTGGACACAATACCCAAACATGGATAAAAATGCATCAAGACATGAATAGTGATGCCTCATAATGGAGACCCATGCAAGCCACTGTCCTGGCGGAGTAGCCTTGACACCTGCGTGCACAGATGGCCTCACTGGGCACCCTTGACAGGGCAGACTTGACATCTGGGACGCAAGCCATCAGAAAGCTCCACACACACAGACTCCTGGCCGTGGAGACACGGCGCTGCAGATCACTTACAGGTCCTCCGGGAAGAAAAACCGCACCAAAGCCCTAATGCAAAACCACTTATACAAAGAATTAGGTACTTCCAAGACTTTCTCCCGACACACATGTAAAAGAAAACAAACATGTAGAGCAGCTTCTGACCAGGGCTAAAAGGAAACATCAAATATTGAAACACTGTAAGAAGCACAGCTCTGTAGGGAGAGGCCATCCAAACGGGCGACACTGACTTGCTGCCTGCAGGCAGGAAAAGCGAGCTTCCCCCATCAGCTCTTCTCTTCTGGCAGCAGATAACTCTCTGAATGCATCTGTGCAGTCAGTTTCCTTAAGGCATTTTGACAGCGACTTGTCTTTCTCTCTCTTCCCAAAGTATAAATGAAAACTTACTGTACGACCTTTAGTGATAATTATTCTGATATACATTACATACCTCCATCGCCGGTACTTGGTCCTGCCTGTTTTTGAGGGTTTTCAGTGGCCGAGAATTAAAAATTATTATTGTCTCCTAGTTTGGAACCAACTGAGAAATAGAGAAGACAATCAAAATGTCAGCTCTATTATTGAAAAAGCTGATCAAAGAACGGGGCTTATCTGTGTAACCACAGTGAGCCCGTTAATACCTTCTAATACCCCTCAACTGGAAGGTTGACAGCCATGTTGGCCACCTGCCAGCCACCTCCCAGGGAGAGCCTGGCCTGAAGGCTCACTGAGTGGCAGGGCGGAGAATGCCTGTCTTCCAGGGAGGCACCGAAAGGAGTGATCTCGGCATAGTCATTTCCTTCTTGGTGACTTTTTCAAAACATAAACAAACTTTGGAAAAGATATAGAGGGATAGGTGGTGAATACCACCAACCTCACATGCCAGTGGCTCCCTCTGATGTGTGGGCAGGAGCTGGGCAGCAGTCAGGTCAAGGTCAAGGTCTGTGCAGAGAACTGCTCACAATCTAGACCCAGCGTTCATGAATTGGATGCTCACCGCATGTTTGCCTGAAGCTTAGAATTCGGAAATGAAGGTCTAGAGTGAGGATGTTAAAACCAGTTTGTTTTTAAATTTTGATTTATCGATTTGAGAGAGAAAGAGGAAAGGAGGGAGGGACAGAGGGAGGGAGGGACAGAGGGAGGGAGAGAGAAAGAGAAGCATCGATCTGTTGTTCCACCTTTTTATGCATTCATTGGCTGCTTCTTGAATGGGCACTGACTGGTGATCCAATCCGCAACCTTGGCGTATTGGGATGGTGCTGTAACCCACACTGAGCTACCCAGCCAGGGCTGAAACCATTTTTTTAAAAGGGGGACTTATTTTCTTGGTGCAGTTGGTAAGGGGGAAATGCCAAGGATGTAGAGTGAAGAAGTGGCTCCAAGGTGAACTCGGCCTGTTCCATCACCAATTAGCCAGCTACCTCACAAATCGGGCCACCAGTCAAAAGGTACCTTAATAGGAACAGTAGGTCAAATATTAAAAAAAAAAAAAAAGAAAGAAAAAGAAAAAACCTCAGTCAAATAAAATCAAAGCACATGGCTTACAACCCATAATTTAGTAGATTCGTTTTCATACACGGACAGCAGCGAGCTATCGGTACTTCCCTCTAGCACAGCGACTCTGTGTACAGAGCTGAAAACAATGCCTGTCTGAGGTTCACCCAGTTTTCTAGGTCTGACTGGCAAGTCAGCCATGCCTATCCCCTGACCCAGCGCCCGCACACGGTACCTGCTATTGACGTACCTGAGGCCATTGACCCTCGCAGGCCCTGCTGCTGTTCACACCTAGTGTTTCACTCAGAATGAGCCTTGCCATGTGTGTGGACTTTATTCAAACTACCCAAATTACACCGCATGTTCTGTAGACCGCGATCACAAAACTGGATTTTCCAGCTACGGGTGACTTAACTGTTGTGGCTGCCGTTCTGACAACGACTAAGCTGGTTGACTGAGACTCTGAATAAGGATTGCCAAAAAAAAAAAAAAAAAAAAAAAAAAGTGAACAGCGGATGTCCTTTAATAGAACCCTACAGGATGGGCGAGGAAAGATTGGACATTCTTGTTTATTTATGCTACTTATAATTCTAGCTATCATTAAAAATTGAATAGGATCATAGGATGTGAAAACAAGTTCACTCTTCAATCACTTCCGTGTGAATCCTCTGAAACTATAAAGGAGGTAGGACATAGTTAGTCACATCCCCAAAAGTCCCATTCTGGTTATAAGTGGAAAATACCTGTACCCGGGCATCAGCCAAGAACAATTTCCCTGTGCCGGCACAGACCCCTGGCAAGGCCTGAAGCACTGGGTAACAGACAGGGGCTGGGGACGTGCTGGTCGACCAGCTGGATTATTGCCTTGTCCACTGGTGCTCACAGGCTGGCTGGGAGGAAAGTCAGGGAGGCCATAGATCTAGGATCCTCTCACTTGGCAGGAATCTCATTGTATATGGTAGCCAAGAGCTGCAGAACTCTGGCGTTTTTCTGTTAAATCCATGAAGCCCCAGGCATATACCTGCAGCCTTACAAGATATAATAGTTCTTTTGCTGTGTTAGATCAAATCTGAACTAACTCCCAGTCGATGATTTTGCCTATCTTTGAATTTAGGTAATAAGACTTCTTGGTCTAGCCCAGCACAGATAGAAAAGTGTGATGATTTAGAATTAGAATTAAAAGAAGCTTACATTACTAAAAATTATCTTCTGGATTTTCATGGAAATTCAGGGAAACTTGAGGTTAACTTCATGGTATGATAAAGTAAAAAAATTCCTTTATATTGGGCATTATCTAGTCTAATTTTTAGGGTTTCAGCCAACTACTCTAACTGGGTCAACCCTTGCTAATGTGGACAAAACCTCTGATTCAGTAAATCAATTAGTGGCGATCCTTGCTGCTGGTCACAGAGGGACGCTGGTGGGAAGGTGAGTAGGCAAACCCATAAAACCACCACCAAAACGGGGCAGACGTATTGCGTGTGTTTAAGCAATAAGCCCCAAGGTCAGTGTAGGTTCAAGAGAGTTGACTCATGTCTGTGTTTGGAAGCTCCCCACTTTAGACTTTACTACACCACAATTTCTCAAAATGTGTGGTATGATTTTCCATCCATCCAACTCATAGAAATGGGGACAGGGTAACATGGTAAAATGTACTAAAATAGAACAGGGACTTGGAAGGAAAGTGTGGTATGGATCCAAGGGAGCATTATACCTGTTTATTGCCATTTATTATACCTACTTCTTTTGCAAGTATTCCATGTCTCAATCCTTACTATCTGTGTGCTTTACAAGATAATCCTATTCATTCTACGTTAAGCATGATGAATTTCTAACAAATCTTGCAAAAAAAAATATGGCTGGCCTCAAAAAATATTTTTAATTGAAAGGATACTACACACTAAAATAGCCAAGTAATAACATATTTCTGTGCTCTGATCTATGACTGCCAAATTTATAGTTAAATCTGCAATGAAGAAATAGGATCCAATTCAATGCCTTTTTTTTTTTTTCACCCCCTTCAGATTTCCTGGCAGAGAACGGCGAGGTGAAGGATGAGAACGTTTTAATCCTGCCAGAAAGTACAAGGGACTCTTAGAAGCTGAGAAGCATCTGAAGAAGGTGCGGCACTTTCTTAGGGCGCACCGACGCCGCCACGGGGCGAGGTGGGCGGCCTCCGTCCCCGCGTCAGTCCTCGGTCCCTCCTGAGAAGGCTTGTCCTGGCTCTCGGCTGTACATTTGTGCCAGCGTGTATTAAAGCCAAAAACATGGTCTATTTTACACCTACGCTCCTTGCAGACACTCCCCCGGGGCTCCCAGTCCTGAGCAGGTGTTTGCTTGGGGGGAATTCTCATGTCCTCCTGGCGTTCGGCCCACGGTCAAGCTGGCGGAGTTCGCTCTGCTCTGTCCAACGCGGTATCCTCTCGCCTGTTCTCAACCCAGGAGGACGCGTCTCCATCCGGCCATGGGAAAACCAGCTTGAAGGTGCGTCTGGATTTTCTGATGTGCATTAGAAAACACTGTGTGTTTTACCCAGCTCCATCCTGAACAGAACGGAAAGGGCACAGACACGCCCACCCCTTCCTAGTGACGTCACTTTGTTAGCGGTCCCTCTGTCCTTACGGGTATCCAGACACAAAGCTCAATCTCTGCCAAATAAGTATTTGGTTATTTGACATAAATTCCTTAGGATTCACCCTGAAAGCGACTGGTATTCCCACAGTGGTAGTTTGGGAAAATCATCGGAAAACGTGTGTACATATATGAACATATGCACACGTATTTAAAAATGATTAAAACTGTAGAGAAAACCTTCAATGTTTTCTATTAGTGCCACCTCATTAACTTTATGTAGCTATTTAAGGTGTCCGTCACCCCACCTAGGAGAAAGCAAGTTTTCAACTCCACGCACAGTCCTGTCACCGTCCTCACCACACCGACCCCCAGCTACACCACCACCCCCTGGGGACCTGCCTCCAGACCCGACAGGCCCGAGTGGCTGGGCCCAGCGGAGACAACGTGTGGCCTCCAGGCCCGTGGGTTACTGTAACCATGGTTTCTGCAGCTACACACGCCCAGAGGCTGTTGCTTAGGAGAATGCAGAAGTAAGCCTGCTGAAATATTTTCAAAAGATTTTAATTTTACTTTAAAACAACAAAAGATTGCCAAGGTTGGGACAGCGAGTTGCAAAATAGTGGACGTGCACTACGGCTAACTACATCTCACTACCTGGTCCTCACTCGGCATCTGCTTAAAACACGTATCTGGAGAGGGGCCAAGCTATGGGAAGACACGGTCAGGACTGGGAAATTCTACTGAAACACGTGCCGCTGAGAATAGCTTCACTTTCACTCTGTGCCCACGTCCCGGCACACGCCGAGGATTTCCGCATGGTGGCCATAGGCTAATAAACCGGTGCGTGCGCCGGCGGCTAATCATCTCGGCACAGCCGGCATTTCAGATCCTTAGCCTGCAGCTGCGACGGCGGCAGGGAATCAGAGTTCTTTATCCGAGGCAGGTTAGAGCGTGAATGCAGGCACTAAAAGGCTGGCTGCATCTTCTAACTCTCGACTGACTCAGCTCCAGGACGCCCGCGGAAAGCATACGGTGCGAGACCCAGGCAACTGCCCAGGGCTGTGCACGGGCGCTAGCAGCTCTTTTGCAAAGAGGAACCAAAGGTAGTCCCTTCGCAGCTGCGGGGCAGATGGTTTTCTTTATGCCATTCCGCTGCATACTAAACAGAAACTGCGGAAAGTTTGAAAACATAACTAACAAACAGCTGAGTGCTGGCTTAAATGCTCTTTGCCTCTATCACAGACCGGCCTTCAGAATCCCGGGCCATTCATGAGACAGTGCAGAGACAGTGCAGAAACAGACGCGAAAATGGAATGAAGCGATTTTGAAATTGTACCTAAACGTGGCTAAGCGTGGTTTTCTTCAAAGTAACAATGTGCTAATTACATCTCTCTGCAACTTCAGTTATGGGCCTCATGATTCATGATCTTCAATGTCATCCAGGGTTTAGGTTTCCCGGAAAACATGCAGAGACAAATCACCCTTTCCCTTGAGGTGGGGCTTTAAAAACACAAAGACATCAGTTAACCCACCTTCTTCCTCCTCCCTGGTGGGGCCCCTAGCACACCATCATCTTTAGAAATAAAAACGCCCAGCGAAGCTCAGTTACCATTTTAACTTCTGGTCCTTCATTCCACCCTAGCAGGAAGACTGTGTTTAAATAGGAGGCTGGTTAGCAGGTAGGAAAAGAGCAAATTCCCACCAAGGGATGGGGTTGGCCTGGCCATATTCTAGCAGGCAGTAACAGTATGTGAAGTCCACTGATAACACTGAGATGACACCATTCAGAGGAAAGCAGCTTGCCCATGTGTGTGTCTGACACTGTTCCAGGCACTGAGGTGTGGCAGTAACAAATACCGTCACGCACACAAGTGCACACTCATGCCATTTCACATGTACTTAGAAAGGGCGCCAAATACCACGTTCAGTGTCTGATTATGGATAGAATTAAGAATAGGATTATGGCTAGTACTTTGGAAGGATTTTCCTTAAACTAGCTTGTTTTCTGAAATAAATATTTTTATTATTAAAAACGTTACTTAAAAGACTACTGTATCCTTTATTAACAACAAGCAGGTCCCCACCATAAGGTGATATTACTTTATATAAACTAAGTAATGTATTAGGTAAATAGAATAATTTCTTTCTGTGTTCTCAAACCTCCTAGAAAGTCAAGTGTTGAAACAGAGATCTTCAAAAGCTGAGGTACACAGTCACTGCATTTCTCTAACAGGGCAGCCGAGTGCTCTGTCAGCTGGGCAGCTCTGGACTGCAAACAGCGAGCAAGTCCGTCAAAATCGGTCCTGAGGCCGCACTGCCCAATGGCGTCCCTCCCGAAACAACCTAAGTGAGGAGCAGCACTCCCCCTCCCCTCTGTGGCCCTCCCCTCCGTGGCTCTCTCCTTCCCGGCTTTAGGTTCCAGACGCTCCTGCACCCTCTGGGGAGTAGCAATGCCTTGCATTACAGAAAGGGCAGAGAGGAGCCCTGCCGTGGTGGACGTCTTTCTCCCACACCGGCCCTCTGGGCCAGGCGTCCTCACCGCCCTGCCTGGCGAGCACCCAGCTCAGTCCCGGCTCTCAGCTGACAACGTTTGCCTTGCCCCTTGTTCGTCCTTCTTGATTTCTTCCTTCTCACTTGCCTGCATTCCTCCACTTAGCAAACCGTGGCCACAGCTGCACCTACTTCATTTACTGGTGCTCAGCTGAAAAGGGCTATAAAGGACCCATGTACGGCTGCCCAGTGAGGGAAAAGATGGTTTCCATTTGAATCCTCCTGCCAGAAAAGTGGGCTTAACACACTGAGTAAATCATTGCTTAAAATTTGTAGAGTGTGTTTCCAAAGGAGCTAATATTTGGCCCTCCAAATATCTTAATGTGCTGGGAGGACTGTGTCCCCCTTCCTGGATATATCAGTTCATGAACAGCCAGAAAGAAATGCTGACTTGTGGGTGCGGGAGGGGAGGCTTAAGTCTGACTCACGGCTGCTGTCAGTGCTTCCCTGTGAAGAAGGCTGGGATGGGCCTCGAACCCCCGGAGGAGACAGTGGCTCCTCAGCAGCACAGCTGAGGCTGGAGGGACAGAGAGGACAGCCGGACTCGGCCTGAGAGTGGGGTGGGCTCGCTGAGAGACACCCCATTCATTACACAGCACTGGGAAATTATGTGCGTCTCGAACAGGCGGTTTTCTTAGAAGTAATGGCTCAACAGATCTCTCAGGAACTTCACCGCCGGCACCATGACTCCTTATTAACGGTGAACGTTTGCCCGCCCACGCACCGAGACCACTTCCATCTCCCTCAGGCCTGCGGCCCAGAGCCACGCACCTTCCCCAGGGACAGCAGAGGCTGGGGGCACAGGGGACAGAGGCTGGGGTGAGCGAAACACTCCCCACACTGGGGTCTGATGACGCCGGGCCGCACAGGCTGGAAGGTTCCTGACTCTCTTGGCAGGTGATGCAACCAATCAAATGTAATAGTTCCCATTGGATCACTAGATCTTTAAGGAACAGTATGTTTTTTATCAATTTCCTCTATTTCTACAACATTGTGAAATACTTTAATTTTTGCATGGAATCGAGGAGCACCATCAAGTTTAATAAATATTTTCACTTTGCCAAGTCTAGAATAACCTTAACCAATAACAAAGATGACATCACAGAAAGTCCAAAAACTCACCAGTACGAGGCCTCAGTGCCAAGCACTAGTCTCATGAGGAATGTGATAAAGGGCAATACATTTATGAACAAACGTTCAAAAACAAATACAAGGTAGCAGTTTGTTACAAACAGCATACTGGGCTTATTCACCAACGGGTCTGTACAGGTGAAGGGCGGGTGTACACACAACTTTCCATATTCTTTGCTGTTACTTTTTATATTTGTGATTTCTGGCATAAGTATTAGTTTAACATGCATAACAATTTAATTAGAACTGAAAGCATGTGTATTTTTGTTTTATTTTTTAAGATTTACCATGTATAGCTTTTCAGAGAGCAAGGTCATGCGTGGATGTTGTAAAGAAATGAAGAAGGTGAGAAGGTCAAACAAGCAACGTACAGACACAACCCACGGACACAGGCAACAGTGAGGTGATGGCCTGAGGGAAGGGGGCGGCGAGGGCTGGGTAGAGGTGAGCAGAGGGGGCGGAGCATGGGGACAGCTCTAATAGTGTCAACAATAAAAATACTGTTACAAAAAGAGGAAGTGTCACCATGGGCAGCAGCTGTATTTCCTACCTGCACCCGGCACCCCTGCTGGAAACAGCACCCAGTTCTCCCTCCCAGCTGTTCACACAGGCGGTTTGGGTGGGCCCACTGCCACCACCTGGCTTGAGAGTGAGCCCACCTAATGAAAGTATTCTCACTCACTCTCTGGCCACAGTTTGCCTTGGAAATAAGCCAATGACCTAAGCTGTTCACCAAGGTTCAAGTTCAGAAGTTTGCTGCTACTTCTGCCTGTGTTTCTATTCTCCAGGGATGATCATTGACGCTAGTGTGCTGTTTCCTTCCGGACTTATTTCTGTCATGCATATTTGTCAATGAAATAAGTCTCTCCATACATATACACATGTGTATATATACATATTTATGGACTGGTATGTTGTATGTGCCATGTAAATAAAGTTTCTACACAGAGTGGAATAGTGCACGAAACTAATTCACCTCTCTCACTCACACTTAGATTATTAGATTACACACATCTCTATTTCAGGGCTACAGAGGCACCTTAACTCGCTTACCGTGGCACAGTGATCTGTCCCCCCAAGACGACATAATTCACCACATCACCAGTAGGACATTCTATCCCACAAGGAACTACGAGAGGGGACAACACTGGCTGGAAGCAGGAGCCGCACTCTGGAAGGCCCCACAGCATTATGTGGACCCTCCAGTGGCTGTGACTTAGAAGGAGCCCCTGCTGGGAGTCCTGCAGAAGAACGTGGACCTGAGAAAAATGGAGAAAGAAGCGTCTTCCTCAGATTCTCACCTGGGACAGCAGGATCTAGCCCTGGAAGGTGTTATTGAGCAGGGGGACAAAAGTCACTGGCTGCTTCTGGGGAAACCAGGTCAGGGTGGCCTTGGAACTGCCCCACAACTGCATCAGGACTGGGGACTTGGGGTCGAGGCCTCAACAGACCCACGGGAGACGGAGGCTGAGGGTGAGTGAAGGCAGCGTCCGAGGACATCGCAAGTGAGGATGGAGCCCTAGGGGACCACAGGCTGTTCATGGCTCCTAAGCAAAACATGGACACAAGGTGGCCTTTTCAAACCCCAAACTACCCACATCCAGCTAGCTGTTCAATGCAGAGAAAATTTCCATATGTGAACCATAGCAACTAGCATGTGATCCAGTATCAATTCCTCAGGTCAGGAACCATATTTACTCAATATTACACACTCAAAAATTATACTTTTATATATACACACACTGTATTGTTTGCAGGGTAATTACCGAAAACCAATATCCTTCGCCCTTTATTTCTTCAAGCTTATTGAAAATTTAATTAACTGTAGTGATTTGTTTAAAGTCTTTTGTTCACTAGTGTCTAAGTTCCTTCAGGACAGGACCACGCCTGTGTTACACTGTCCTACATGCCTGGCACATCCGCCACATGCTCGGCTCAGCCAGTGACATTTGCTCAATGGATCCACCAGTGCCACATTGGGGAGAGGAGAGCAGAGGAAACGGGGGAAAGGAAGGAAGGATGGAGGAGAAAGGAGGAGCCTAAAAAGGAAAAGAAAAAACTCCTCTCAAAATCATGTAATCTGTAAGAGCAACCCAGGAAAATGAGATCTTTTTTCTGCAGAGTAACTAAGAATAAGAAACATCTCGGAAAAAAAAATGAGCTGATAATAACTCCATTTTGGTTTTTCTTCCATTCTCACCCCAAATTTTATGTATAGATTCTATTTCCTTACACATTTCTTCTTTCTTAAAAAGGCAAGTCAAGCAAATGTCAAGCTTATTTTTATTATATCAAAATATATGTATATTCACATAACTGGCATTTTCAAATGGTATTGCCTTTTTCTTATGCAGGCTGGTTTGCTTAATAAATCCCCCAGAAGAGTTAAAGCAGCATGAACCTGAGTAAGAGTTATGAGAAATCCCCTGCAATAAAGTAATTTTCCCTTTATTTTTAACTCTATCCTCTCTTTTCAGGATTAAGTCCATTGTGAAAAAGTCATACAAATTGAAAGATACGGAGTAAAACACAGGTGCCTGAGGAGTTTTTCTATCTTTCTAACCCATATTTTTGCTCTTTATTCAATAACTAATCCTCAGTTTGAACTGATACTTCTTTTCGTGTTTGAGCAAAAATTGAGGTCAAACTATTTTTTCCTTTTTGATTGGGTCATTTTAGCAGGAAAAATATTTTTCAGAATTACTTTGAGTCTGTACTGAGTATAATAATTCTTACTTGTCTGTAGACTTTGAATTATTTAAAGATATCAAATTAAAACATTTTTAAATCAAAGAAGCGCTACCGGGGGCAATGGGAGAGAAATGTATTACTGGAGATAAAGAAGCTAAAGATTTTAATTCTGTAAGGACACATCAAAAATTTCAAATAAATACTCAAGTATTTCTTCATTTCCATATAGATTCTGCCCTAGGCTAATGTAATATTCATCAAGTCTCTACTAAAGTACATTTTTAGTACTTTCTTATCTGAGTTTAAGATTAAAAAAAGAGAACACTTTAAAATTACACCCATAGGGAAGTCATTTAACTGGGCTGCTTCCTCAGATAAATTAATTTCATCTAAACTAACTTCCTAGACAGAAAAATATTTTCTATACTTAATTCAGAACATGAACTATTTTTATGCTTTTGAGTGTAGATTAACTAAAAACATCAATCCGAAATAAAAACAAATAGCAATCTTGATTTGATTGGCAGGATTGGGCTCCTTCTGCTTGAAATTAGCCAGGAAATGGTTCCATTTCAATTCCACTTTATTCTCTTCAAGACCAGCTTGAAATGAAAAAGCGAGCAAATTCTAAATTCCACCCCCGGTTTGCCTTTGTGGGGAGCCATTCCTATGTCACAGAAGTGGTGCATAATGCTTTTATATGTGGGGACTGGGTGGGGATGAGGCCCCAGGGGACCACAAAGGCCCAGCGCAGAAGTAGTTACTGTGAGCGTGGGGCGCTGCTCTGTGTGAAGGCGGGCGAGGTGGCTGGTGTTAGGAGTGTGTCCCTTCAAGAGCAGGTGCGGCGTGCTCAGGAGGTCCGGGGAGGACACAGCAGTGGCGGGCAAAGGGACTCTGGAAAGGTGCCGATGGAAAGGTGTTTTCATCCACTTTTTCTGACTTTTTCATGCTCTTGGGCAAACCCAAGACCAGGAGGTCACCAAGTCGCAACCGCAGTGTGAGGCTGGTACATGTTCACTAGGAGAGTCTTACACTACAGAGTATAAGGGTTTTCTTTCCTTTTAATAAGTTAGGTCCTAATGATGTTCCTAATGCGACGTCCCATGGCACTAACAGAGTACCAGGGTATCTCTGTCCCCACATTCTCAGCATCACTCTTGTAAAAATGTGTGGATGCTGCTTTAACTGATGAAATATTTGTTGTTTTTATTTGCATGTGATTAATAGGGATTAAAATTAAACAGTTTTCAGGGGTGTAAAAAATGTTCCACTGCAAAAAATATATATATTTTAAAACTAAAGGAACTCAGAATGGCAAAAATGACTGGTAATGCAAATTAAAAGGAAGAAGACAATGAAAGTCCCAATTAAATAATTATAAACTGTATCTTCCAAGCAAAATTACAACTATTCATTTTCATGATGTGCTTAAATTAAGACTGTATAAATGTGTTTTTTGGACCATTTCCATTTTTTCTTTTAATTTCTCTATACCATGTAGCTAATATGAAACTTACTGTTCATTTTGTTTTGTTTTGTTTAATTTGCCATTCTTTACCTTAGTTTTTCCTATTTAGGGTCTGACAACCCAGCTATTGTTTGTTTCTGGTAATGCTTGCAAATGTTTCATTTGGCACCATTTCTTACGGGCAGATGATAAAAATCTGTGTTCGTTTCTATCACTTCTCTACCTAATGCCTAAAGTAACCCACACAAATCTAATAAGAATCCAAATCTACTTATCTTCAGGGTATAATACAAAATCCATCTATTTATTCAAGTCTTCGATTAACACCATCTATATTTATGAAAGGCTCTGGGCTCTGCAGGTGAAAGTGTTTTATATGAAATTCAAGTGTTATTAAATACCATTCTGCGGCGCTACCAGCATCGTGTGCAAATGTGTGTTTAATACCTTTAGCCCAAGATCTAATATTTTATGGTTGTAAACTCACAAAACAAGAGAATCTCTTCTTAGAAAGCAGGAATTGAATTTACCTAATAAATCAGAAAATATGATAAAATCGAAGTTACGTCAATGAAGTGCCTTATGGCGTTTTGGCGTTTGGTTTCCGGTCGAATACTGGGCCATCTGCAAATGACTACTGAGTAACTATTAAATGTTATCTGACCATATATGCATAAGATTATGAATATTATATTATTCCTATATGGCCAGATACACACACACACGTAATAGTTCCTGCTCGACTTGAAGTCATATACGTAAAGAGAAACTTCTGTCCACTGGCAGGTTTATTAATAAAGCACACCACCTCTAGTTCTATGGTGTATGAGAAATACTAATTATCAATGAAAAGTATATTTTTGCTTAACCCACTCACAAAGGCATGAGGCCTGACTTCAACAAGGAGCGGTAACAAGCACCCCAAGCTGATCAGTACTGGAGACTCGGTCTTCTTCTCTCTAGGCACACATGCGTGACTCTCTTACCAGCTCCGGGCTTCCTTTTCCTCCCCGTAAAATTGGTGTGATCACCTGCGACACCTTCGTGCCACACTAAACTCCTGCCATTCGACGAGAGTGATGTGCTGTGCCTGCCTCTGATGACACTCGTAAAAACGCCCTGAACACGCCAGGGCTCTAATGACGAGCCAGCCGCTGTCCTATACACTTTAGATACACTCACTGAGGCTTCCCAACAACCTACGTGGCAAACACACTGATGATTCCCATTTTAGAGCAGAGGCTCAATTTCTTGCCCAAAGTCCGAGAGATAAATGGCTGATATTCAAATCCAGGCCGTTTGGGACTCAGAGCCCATGCTGCTGTTATGCTACTTCACAATAAATGATCCTGCTTCACAACGTAGCTGTATACACAGTCCTTGCCAGTGAAGTTCCTAATCGCTCCATTTCTGCTGACATGAATCTAATTTGTCTTTAATCGCTCTATCTGGCATTTTCTGCTTGTATATGCAACATTTGAAAGGGATTTCGGGGGGGTTGGGGAGTAAGTGAGAAAGGTGAAGGGATTAAGCAGTACAAATTGGTAGTTGCAGAATAGTTACAGGGATGTAAATTACAGAATAAGTAACAGAGTCAATAATATCGTGATAACTGTGCATGGGGCCAGGTGGGGACTTGAAGCAGGGAGGGGGGGACCACTCCGTAAAGTAGACGGTTTTCTAACCACTTTGCAGTGCATCTGAAACTAGAATAACACTGAATGTGAACTGTAATTGAAAAAATAAATTTTTTAAGATGTAATGCTTAACACAACTCCATGAAGGCTACTGAATAGTTGCTTCTCACTTGACTTTCATTTATGAGAAAATTTAGAGCCAAGGCCCAGACATTTATGAGACTCCCTAATTACAAAGCGAAGGACTCTCGATACCTAACAGAACAAGAGGAGGTAAAACACACTGTCGCAAACCCAATATTCAACACAGCCGGATTCAAACCTGAGACTCCTGACTTCTACTCTGTCTACAGGTTTAGCATTCTCAAACCTTTTCTCCAGTCTAGGTCTCTCTCCTGGTCTAAGGTCTTGATAAATCAGATTTAAGAGAATGAAATGAAGTTCATCATTTTCTCCCACATCAACTTTTTCTCCCAGATTCTTTTTTCTGATTGATGATATTCACAATTACTAACCTAACCCAGAAGTTTAGAAGTCCCTTCCTTGCTTTCCATCAATCTCACATCATCACTCAATTCTAGAAATTCTAGCTTCAAAATGTTGCTTAATCTATTTATTTTGTTGCCACTGCTGTTGCTAAAAGTCTCGAATCATTTGCAGACTATCACAGGTCCTCCGTGACTGAGGACCATTAACGGCACCATGCCCACGTCAGCTCTCCTGCACTCAAGGCTGCAGCCTGGCCAGACAACTCAGGGTTCCACACGGTTACGCACAAGTTCCATGTCTGTGCGTGGGAATCTCTCGCTGTGAACACCTCCTCATCCTAAGCTCTTCCTCTTCCAAGAACTGTTTTCTCCCCTCTCCCATTCTCCAAATGAATCCCTCTTCCTTGTCCACGCCCATATTGTAGTCGCTTTCCTAGAGTCATTTAAGGGTAATAAACATTTTCTACCTGAAGGGATTCAGTTCTAGGCTTTGTGCCTTGAACGTGTGGTCTTTGATCCACGAAAATGTCAGCCCCATTTTAGAGAAGAAATTCCTGAAGCACAGGGAGGCTACACAGCCATGCAATGCAGAAGTGATGAAACCCAGGTTTAAAATATGTTCATCTGCAAAACCCCACGCTCTGCCCACTGTACCTCAGTCCTTATTTAATTATGTGTTTACATTTATGGCCACTGAACTCTTAAGATGCAAGAAATACATCTTATTCAGATCTGAGGGATCAGTACCGAGCATACCATCCACACTCAGCAGATGTCTGGTGAGTAACCGCATGCGCCCGTGTACTGTTCGACTCACTAAATAAAACCCTACTGTTACTGCCGACCGTTTGAACCGGAATGTCAGCTGCATAAATATGACTGATGTGGAAAGAAGATTTAAACAACGCTTATGAGTTTTTAATGTAATTTTTATTGAGTTTTTGTATCCTAATTCATTAATTAAGGACATAAAGAATAATGCTGGTATGCTTTATCTCCCCACATTATTCAGATTGGCTTTTTTCTTTCAATAAGAGGGTTGGGATAAGTTATTACTTTCTGTTCTTCCAGAAAGATCCCTCTATTTTTCACACAATGACCTAAGTCCTATTTTATAAATATATATTTGTATATACAATATGTATATAAACATATTACAATCATATTTTGACTTTTCAAGAAGCAGCACTGGCAATCAGTTAAGTGATTTTTGAAGAATATAATAAAGCATGGAATGTTTTATGTTTTAAGAAGGAAAATTGTGGCATTTCTTAGCCCAGGCCAATGATTTCAGCCTTTTTCATCCCACGGCACACATACACTAGTTACTAAAATTCTGTAGCACACCAAAAAATATATTTTTTTGCCAATTTGACAAAAAATAGGTATAATTTTGATTGATTTACAAAAAAATAACAATAGTAATCACCATTTTTGCTCCAAAGTGACTTTTTTAAAAAATCAGGTTCCTATACTTGTATATTCAAATTTCTGGTACCATGAATTAACCAATCAGATGCAACCTTACTGTGCGACATGACCAATAAGATGCAACTCTATCATATGACCAATGTATTTATGGTTCAAGAGAGGGCATTCACCCCGGATGGCTCATGTGTTGTCATTTTCTTATATGACAACCTAAGGGGAGAGGGGTCAGTGCCCCTGACTAAACAGTCAGGTGTGGCGTGTTTTAAAATTCCGTGTCCACATAAAAGTGAACACAGACAGTTTAAACCCAGGTTGTTCGAGGCTCACCCGTATTTTCAATGTCTGCAAAATATATACTCCTTCCCTGTATGGATGTACTTACTAATCCACCTCCATTATTTTGTACCTTGAGATCCCATTTCTTGTGATCTGAAAATATTTAATGGAAAATTCCAGAAACACATGATTCCCAAGTTTTAAATCACATGCTGTTCTGAGAGGCATGATGAAATCTCATGTGTCCCCCACCCAGGATTTGAATCCTGTGTGCTCTCCCTGCCCATTCGTCACTTAGCAGCCCCCTGGGGGACTGTCGCAAGGTCACAGTGCTTGGGTCCAAGTCACCCTTATTCTACCTCAAAGAGCCTCCAAGCACAAGAGTAGTGATACTGGTAATTCAAATATGCTGGGGAGAAGCCGTGAAGTGCTTGCTTTGGGTGAAGAGGGGAGTACGGTACAACAAGGTATTTTGAGAAGGGGAGACCACATACATAGAACTTTCACTACAGTATGTTGTTATAATTGTTCTATTTTATTATCAGTTATTGCTGTTAATCTCTTATGTGCATGATTTGTAAACTGAACTTTACCGTAGGCATGAAGGTATAGAAAGAAAACATAGCACGCACAGGGCTTAGTACTACGCACAGTTGGTTACAGGCACCTATTGCGTCCAATGTAAAGACTCCTTTATATCAAAATCGATTAGTTTTGAGGACCATCTATACTGCACTTTTTATAAAATCCTCCTGCACACGTGTATGGATCCTTCTACCATAAGCAGATCTTCACATGTATTCACACCAACTGGTACTTAACTGTGAGGGGCAGACAATGTCGCCATAGCCAAACAGCTTGTTCTAAACTACAGTTAGGAACAATGATGCGAATGAAAGAGACTGTCACCAAGTGTCCCACTGGACGTTGCTGTCATCTTTCTGCTAGGCTAGAGGTCAGCAGTTTTTTTCTCCTGTAAAGGACCAGAGAGTGAATGTTTTCTATGTTGTAGGCCGACGGTCTCCAAGCGAAGTGCTGAGCTCTGCCCTTGCGGTGTGCGAACAGCCCCACACAGCAGTGTTCCCATGACACTTTACTTAAAAGACGGGCCGTGGACCATGTGTGCCCACGGGCTCTCTAGCCAGCCGACTCCTGCCCTCTGCTTCACCATGTAGTGGGAAGTACATTGGACTTGGGATGAGGAGAACTTGGCTTTTAATTCTGCCTTGCTCATAACCAGCTGTGTGGTTTTAGGCAGATTGCTTTACCACTCTGACACCTGTTCCTTGTGTCAAATCAAGTATCTGTATTTCATAATCAATAATGGCCCTTCTTATTGTGCAATCTGAAGACCTACTGCAAAGTACCTTTGCCCCCCTTTCCAACACACACACGCCAGTATTCCTGACTCATTCCATCACAAAATAAAGAGACTGAGAAAAAAAAAAATGTGGCCTCAGGTGATACTAATAGGAACGGATATCACAAACAAAGAGGGGGCAGGTGTGCAAGGATGAAGTTCAATTCTGAGTATAACACTAACAAGACTGAGAAAAGCAACCAGGTTCCTTAAACGTTCTAGAAGTCTTAGCAAGTCAGATATGCTTCAAAGAATTGGGCAAAGAGTAAAAAGCAAAAAATTAGTGGGTATAATGTTACTTTTTAAATGCTTGGAATCAAAGATTAGAAGCTAAACAAAATATTTCAGGTCAAAATGACATTTCTGAGTTGGGTTTTGACCAAGCATAAATTCTCTGCCTTCTGAACCTTGGTAGTTTCTTAAGTCTATAAAGTTATCATTAGTAACGTTGAAAAATATCACTACTCACTTATATTTGTATAGCTATTTAGAGATTATATCTTTGGATGTTACATTGTTTGAGCTTCCTGCAGCCCTATGACATTGACAGAGATAAACATTATAGCCAGTTTACAAATAAGGAAGCAGAAATTCAGAAGGATTATCCTCTACCTAGAAGATTCTTGACTTAATATCATAAAAAGGGGAGGGGCTAAAGCTAAGCTCACAAATTAGCTTAGCCAACGTAGACCAAACACTAAAAACACACACCACCAAAGAGTTCGTAGAACCTCATCTCCTTTACATCCTAAGGGAAATGAGAGCTGGGGGGGGAATAGGACTTAACAGCTTAACAGCTTCAAAGCACTTTAAATTTGGAAATAGTTGCCTAGCATTTTGCTTTAGCAGTTACTATTCAATTTACCTAGTTTTTCTGTTAAGTGCTTCAACCAAATGTGAATGCCGTATGAATACAGCTCATAAAGCGTACGGGGGCGGGGGGGGGGGGTGCTGTACTAAAACACCCACCACTGAGAAGGATTCTATAAGCAAACGGTATCCTTTTCAATTTGATCAGCCTCATAGATAAAGGCCGTGTTCTTATAGAATTAAATTACAAACAGCTGTGAATAATTTAAATCACTAAAAGACATGAATGGATTAATAGTTTAATGCTATATTTGCCTTTTATCCAGATGCAACTTTGAACATAATAACTTTGGTTTTAGAACTGAAATCCTTAAAATTCTGAGGATTTTTGAAAAAAAAAACCAATATGTATAATTAAATTCACCTTTGAAGGATCCTGCAGGTTGTTCAGGCAGAAGCAACATATTTTTATCCCAATCACTCAGTGGGAGGAGGGGGAGTCTCCACAGAAAACCACGATGAGATTTGAGACAGCAGAGGTGCAGACAGGGCTACATGACCCAGAGAGGAGCCGGCAGAGGTGAGGAAATCTGCCCTCAGTTAATGTCTCCATTTGGTTGCTACCAACTTCCCCTGGTCCACCCGACCCTGGAACATCGTCCACAGAGAAGCCTGCAGCATGAAGCTTTGCAAACCACCGCTGCACGGCCGACCAGTCGCAGCGCCGTCTCCATACACCGCACAAATCTTTTTTTGTGCCTCAGTTCCATTTTTACCTTTCATGAAATAATAAGCCATGATATGCTGAAAATGTTGCGTATTTTCTTCCATGTTCAGTATTAAAATGGCTACACAAAAATTTAGAACTTTTGATGAGTTTTTTTAAATGCACATGATATGATAGCTGTCACAATACAATCTAACAAATTGTTTCAAATGAAGTTAAAGACAGCTAAGGGCTATGAGAGCCACAACACGGAAAAACCAAACGAACTTTTTGGCCAACCCAAATCTTACATGGGACTTTGTTCCTAAAATCAGCCTACAAAGCAAAAATGACCTGGAATCAAGAGACCCTAGAAAGCTCCTTCCATTTCCCTAGAGACCGGCAAGTATGGTTTTGCATACACACAAATCCTGTAAGTACAGATAAATGCCATGTGCTTGATAGTACAGTTTGTAATAGAGAGCCATCTTGTACCCCAGAGAGTCAATAAACTATTTAAGAACTAGAACCACACCCAGTCCTGTGAGCGACTAGGACCACGAGGCCTGCAGAAGCCGCCCGGAGTCTGAATTTCCTTAGGAGCAGTGCTGGCCACATCGCCTCCACCGTCCCTAACATCAGGCCCCCTCTCCTCTTCTGTTTTCACTCTTTCTTACTCCCTTCACCCCATCTCCTTTTCTGACTTGTCAGTCAAGTTCAAGTCACTGTCTCTGAAGTCCTCCAAAGCCATCTGGGCCTCACACAGATCGGTTTTTATCGAGGCCACGGGAAGTTACCACAAACGCGAGACCACTTGGCGCAAACACACCCGGGAAACAGCACAGATCGTTATCTTACGGTCTGCAGGTCCCAGGAGGGTCTGACCACTCGTGGTCCTCTGCTCTGGACTTCCCAAGGCCCAAATCCAGGGGCCGGACAGCTGGGCTCCGGGGGACAGCCCACGTGTGGCCTCACTTGGGTAGGTGGCTGAACGCAGGTCCATGCAGGGATAGGACTCAAGGCCTAGTCCCTTGCTGGCTGTGAGCCAAGAATCCTGCTCAGCTTCCAGAGGCAGCCACTTTGGGGGGGCTCCTAAACCCCCTTCTCCATCTTTCAGAGCCTGCAACGGGGTTGAGTCCTCCTCCCACTAGCAAACTCCGTACCTCCCTTCACTGCATCTCTCCGACCTTTGGGTTCCCCCTCTGGTGTTAAAGATGCGTGATTACATTGGACCCACCTGCAAAAGCCTGGCTCCTTGCCAGTTCTCGGGCCTGCTGAGGATTAACCTTCATTCTGTCTGCAAAGGCTTCTCCTAGGGGTTCCTAGGTGAGCGTCTGAGTGGATGATGTGGGGCCGGGAATCTCCTTCCTGCCTTCCTTTCCTGAGAAGCTGACCTTAGGACACCAGCCCAGCAGGAGAAAGGACTAGAAGCCTTTGCTCCTTCCACCTCCTGACCTGTTTTCCTCTGAGGACCCTGCCCACAGTGGACACTGCGGGGCTCCCCACCCCACACCCTACCTCAGGCACAAGATGCAATCCACACACCTTGATGGGCACTGCTTACTTGACATGGGGGCCCGGAGAGGCTCTGCACTGCCCACTCCCAATCCTGGCAGGTGCTCACCCTCCCCTAAAAGCCCCAGAAAACAAAGTGGACCTCTCACAAGCCCTCCAAGCACTGCACCAAAGTGTCCTGAATTGTGTCCTGATGCTCAGGGCATCCTTGGACCATGTCCGATTTCTAGGGACTTCATAGGAGGTTCACGAGGGTGAAACAATAGTATTAAACCTTCAGCTCTTTCAGAACTTCAATATCAGAAACACCTGCTAGAGCAACGGCCATTTCTTTGCTTTCTCAATAAAATAACTTACACATTATCCATCACAGTTTATGTTACAGAATGCCAAGTAGAGGGACGCAGGTAATCAATTTCTCTTGGATTTCAGCTCCGGCCCGGGAGTTGCTACGGGGTGTCTACTGCCACCCCCAGCTCTGCTTTTATTTGGCCAGCAAAGATTTTATTTCAGCTTGGTTTTATGTCCAATTCCTTAGGAGGAGACAAACAAAAGTTGCACCCTTATCTTTGGTTCACACGCAGCCTCTTCATTCATTTCCTCACTGGCTCAGGCCCTCAGGGCGCCTGCCGAGAGTAGCAAAGTCTCTTCAGTTAAACAATGAACACTAGATAAATTAAATATTTTCTGGTTTTGTTATGGATGCCAATATCTTCCGCATTAAGTTTAGTGCTCACCTACATCCATAAATCTACTTGAAGGCACTTGCAACTTCTTTCTAATGTCATTGTTCTGAGTTTATTTCCAATTTTATTGTTACTTACTGCAGTTTGTTTTTAAAGATTCCTCAACTCTTGTTTATAAATAACAAATTCATCTTAGCTGTATTCTCAAGGGAGGGGCACCAGATGTGGGCCCGTCTGCAGCACAACTTAGTCAAGCCCTCTCCCAGCCGGGCACGGGGTCTGTCTGGAAGAAAGGGCCACTGGACGAGACCCCTCTGCCATATTAACACAAAGAAGGTTAAGAGGGGCTTCCGCTTACACATGTGTTACATGGGAAGGGGCTCAGAACCTGCCACATGAAAAACAGGCCACTTGGGCATATTGATGATTTTGAGCTGAAGGCACTTAAAAGGCAACCAATGGAAGGACTCTCTGACTTCCTCATACTAAAAGAGAAGAAGAACATCCTTAGCCCTGGAGACTAACAACCCATGGCAAAACGCGTCTAACAAACCAACCAAGTAAAATAGCCCTTACTGTCCATCAGTTTCCCCGTGAAGTCCCGCATCACTGTCCCGCAACGTACGGCACCTAACCCAAACTCCCTGGCCTTGTCACTTCTCCACAAATCCATCCTTCTGGGTTAAAAATGGATATAAGCTCTCAGTGCTAACTGCTTCTTTGGGTCTTCATTTTTCTTGTGAGGACCCTTCTGTGCCCATAAAAAGTATTATGTAAAATGTGATGCTTTTCTCTTGTTAACGTGTCTTATGTCGGTTTGATTCTCAGGCCCAGCCACAAACCCTGGGAGGTCAGAGGGTAGATGTTCTCCTTCCACAACAGACATACGAGTTAGCCCAAGTCATTCCCACAAGGATGGATCTGATCATTGTTCCAGCAACTGGTCAAAAGGGAGACCGACACTGGATTAGGACACAACCAGCCACCGGGAGGAAGGAATCTCTTCCTTCCAATGGGCTCACCAAGTTCCGTCTTAGAACAGAGAACTAAATTTGGGGCTTAAGCTTTTGTGGTTTAGTATTTATAATATAGTCAAACACTTATCTCCGAGTTCCAGCCAGGGTAAAGAAGGGAAAGTTCCAGCATGTGGCAGCACAGGGTATGAGAGTCTGGTGGGGTTGGGGTTGCCTCCTGCTGTACAGAGAAATCCCAGGGACGGATAACAACTTAATAGAAAGCACTGCAACAGTCACTGGGTCGGTGCTGGGATCTTTGCAGAGGTCCTAACTTTAGGGAGCAAAGCAGAACCTGGCCTCATGACAGGTACCTTTGTGACCTGCCCAAAAGCCACACACTTACCCTGTGACCCGTCAGCCTCAGAAGAACAGATTAGAGAGGAACATGGGGAGCCATCTGCAGGGGTGGGCGTCGGGGAAAGCGCTCACCTGGAAATGGAAGTTTCTGCCCGAATACGGACCTGTCATCTGTGCCATCTGGGCTCACACTGTCACCATCAGGGCGCCTCCAGAAGGAGTTTATTATGTCAGCAGGTGTCCACATCGCTGCTGCTGCTCAGAGCAGGAAATGTGTTCACTTCACCAAAAAATCAAACCAAACTAAACCAAAAATGCTTGTGGCAAAGGTTCACAAAGATATGGCGGGGCCCCTGTTTGGAGAAGGTGTGAAGGAGTGAGCCGGGACGGGTGGTGGCACGGCTCTGTCTGTCGCTGTATGCAAAGGGGTCCGGGTGTGTATACCTGAGCCCAAAGGGGTCATCTGTCCGCCTCATGTGGGGGATGGTGGAGATTTTCACAGACCCTGAAGCTTTTGTCCTCAGAAATCTCCAGTCATCAAAGGCCCTAAGAAAGCTGCCACAAAGTCAGTGTCCCGGCTCATCAACCTGCTCGTCCAAACATCCCAGGGCTCAGCCAAATAGCCCTGGCACCTGGGACTGGAGACATTACCAGGGGTGGCAAAGCCAGGATCATTATGCTATTTGGTTATAAATTTCCAATCATTTCTCCTAACTGATATACTTGCCTTTGTTCCTTAAAGATAGTTTTGTGCTAAACTTAAAAACATTTTTTTCCTAAATCTTTTTTTCTTTCTTTGTGAATTTAAGTGGATAGAAATGAGCTGTATTATTTTTGCATATATCATACTATTCAATAAATGCTAAACAGCAGATTAGAAATCTTTTGATAATGCTATTTATTATTCTCATTGTCTGTTTTCTCTTGTTCTCATTTAACAAATCTTTCTTCAAATGCATCACATGACCGGGCGGGCTACTACCTACCCTGACTCCGTGGATCACGGCACGCGCTGAATTGAACACTGTGATTACATTTGGACGCGGGCAGCACCCAATCGTTCTCTCCCCCTTACAGCTGGAAGCACCTACCAGCGACATATTAATGAATTACAGATCCTGTGGTGAGTTAATAGGGTAACAAATCTCAGTCAGCGTTGCCAAGATTGGGGTGAGGAGAGGCTTTTTGTAAACATATGACCTGGTGGGAAGAGGAATTCCACTTTACAAATGATAAGGTTGAGTTCGTATGGTCCCCGTCTTCTCATTGTTCTGCAACCTACACAGTTCACGGGTTCCAGCTGGCTGTTTCCCAGGCTTTCTCTGAGACCAAGATTGGAATTTACAAGTGGTATGTAACTGGGGGAGAAGGTGTACACACATAAGCACTCATACACTATCAGTTACTAAGTAATCAACACGCTCATAGATACAGAGAACAGACATGCAGCTGTCAGAGGGGTGCGGTGTGGCAGGGCTGGATAAAAAAGGTGAAGGAAGGAACTATGTAAAAAAAACAAAAAAACCCCACACAACTCATAGACACAGACAACAGTATGGTGATTGCCAGAGGGAAAGGGGGTGGGGGAGGTAGAAAAGGGCAAAGGGGATAAACGGCGATGGAAGGAGACTTGACTTGGGGTGCTGAACACACAATACAACATACAGTTGGTGTATTACAGAATCGTACACCTAGAACCTATCTAATTTCATTAACCAAGATCACCCCAATAAAGTCAATAAAAATTTAAAAAACAGTAACAACAAAAAGAATCACCTTAAACACTCCTGTGCCCCCAGCCTCCTGTTTACGGCCCGCCCACGTCAAGTGGCTGGTGGGGTGGAATGGAATCCTTGCTCACGCCTATGTGAACAGTCCCCTCACTAAACACTCCGAAGTGACACTAATTAAGCGTGCCAGCTATTTGCTGATGGCATTCTGACGCATACACAGATATGCCAAAAGCCCATTAAGGGCTCCACGGCACACAAAAATCTATTAGAAATCGATTCGCTCTCAAACAGTTTACAGTCTGGCAGAGGAGGTAACCACGGCCCTCGGGTATCATTGCTTCAGGTCTGTTTAGACATGAAGAAGAGGGGATAGTCCTGTCTTAAAAATGTAGGGAGGTCACAGGCACAAAATTCCATGGCATGATTTGTTACCGGTATGTTGGCTTGAAATACTTTAAATCTGCATATAACATAATGAAATTGTATTAGAAATACTCTAAGAAGACTAAAAATGTCTCCCTTTCTCTAATTTGTGTGTGAGCAATGCGACGTTTGAAAGGGCAATTCGAATCTGTGCCCCAAATGATTATTTTATAGGCACACTTATTTTATGAAAAACTGTTTATTTCCTATATATTTAATTTTTTTGAACTTCTGCATACCAGCCCACATTCTAAAACTTTCTTTCATAAAATATTTAAAAGTATCTAGTATTAACAGATTCATACATTCTAGCAATTTGGTAGGGATCAACTCAATTTGGGCAATGATTTAATTCTTACATTAGAACTTAATTATTAATTATAATAATTTTGGCTGTGCACTAGTAGTAAGAAGGCACTGAGCTTTCCAGCAAAAAGACCACTATTTAATGGTGTTACTTAATTCAAGGGTCCATCAGATGAACTGGAAAGAGTAGCACTTTCACGCTTACAGTTAGCGTTAGATTTCAAAGCCCTCATGGCATGTCAGATGGATTAGCAAGTGTGCAATACACACTTCTCCATACGACACTTACTTTAAAAATGTTAACTGACAATTAGGTTTTGTCAATACATAAGCAATGGATGAAGTAATGTTTAAAAAGGAGATACTTCTTATCCTTAAAATTCATAATGGGAAACCTGTGCCTGACAGTGAGTGACAGATTACGAAGTAAGGTCATTTCTCTACAGGAATGTATTTTTAGATAACGAGTAAGGCTAATCTAGCATCACTTAGTCTAATTAGAATTTAGACAAATATTCCTACATGAATATTTTCACACTTACTTTATGGCTTCCTGGCTTTCTTTCACCATAATAGATTTGTCATTCACACCACATTTTAAAGCAAATTCTACATGACTTCAATAGATATCTTATGGAATTAACAAATATTGAAATACTGTTGATTGCAATCTTCTGTTAAGAGTCGGCTTTTAGGGGAAAACTAATGTTTAGGTAGGAGCTGCGGAGTACAGGGTGAACTATATCTGGCTTGGCAAACAAAAGGTTCTTAAGCTTTTGCAGAAGTAACTGCAAAAAACAATGAGCACACGATCCAATTGTCTAAGAATGGATGCTAAATTTAAACATTTGCTTCTGTCCCAGTAGCCTGGTTTTAAAAAGGGTACCAACGTAAATGCGTCGTAGTTAAAATAAAGACTGGGTCCATCAATCTCAAATTCACGAAGCACACTCAGAGCCCCAAGTGATGCACTCGCTGCACAGACACACATTAAAGCTCGTGGCTTGAAAAGCATCCGCTGTAAAATGGGGCAGAAGCACATTAAATATTCTTATCAATCTCAGCTCCAAAAGGATTACAATTTAGAACATATGCAGGCTCAGTTATGCAAAGTAGACTTCCCCAATAATTTTCTCACAGTTTGGGGAAGTTATGTTTTCTTCCTTATGCTTTTGAATCTGATGAACCGGGAGAACAGAGAGAAAATATTTCAATAATCTATTTTTTGTTTCTTTGGCTAGAGTAGCAAATCACGAAACACTTCTGAACATAATTAGCTTCTTGGCACTGTGACTCCCAGTCTCTCTGGGTGCAGGGCCAGCGGACCAGATGGCGCCTTATCGTGGTACCTTTGAAGTGGAGGCTTGGGTTTGGGGACACGGGCCACAGGACAAGAGAGGCAGACTGCAAGGGGAAGTGATGAATTCAACTAGGAGGGCCTGTCAAAGGGCAGATCAAATGCCAGCTTCCTCCTGGCTCCAGCTCCTGTGTCTCCAATCTTTGAGGGTGGGGTGGGGCAGGGGAGGGGCAATAGTGAGAGAACAGAGACACAGAAGGGTGAGGATGATGGGAGGAGCATCAGTTTCCAAAACACTCATAACCTGCTATGTGGAGAAAAGGATATGCAGGCATCTGCACCTGGACTGGCCGTCCTTCTGGATTACCTTGCATACGGAGGGGCTTTGGGAGAAGCCTTCCTTGGCTCTTACTCAGTGGCACTGGTCAGTCGGCAGTCTGCCTTAGAACTCCGTGTGACAGAGCTTAAGGGAGAGAAGCTGGACTGCACAGAAGCCAGGGAAGAAACTCCCCGGAGAAGTCTTGAAACCTAAAAATTATGGGCAAAGCAGGCTGCCCAAATGGAGACTGAGGTATTTGAGATGTGTGGATTAGATGTAAAAACCAGAGCTCGGAACAACTAAATTCACTCTATCAAATCAGGTAAGAAAAAAAAAGTCGGCGGTCAAAGGCACGGTTATTCTTGGGTTACTGGAGATAGTCTGGGTAGCGTTGCGTGGTGATTCGAAGTCAGCCTTTGTGAAGAGTAATAACAACAAAAAGTCAAGGACAATGGTGAACACGCCCTTTCCAGGGTATTACATTTGTCCCTATCCCTGGAGTAAAGGTTTTAAGAAGATGTTTTAATAATACCTCCCCCACCCCCTGCTCAACAATGTATCTTGAAGAAATCCGAAACAGATGAGCAGATAAATACTTCCAACTTCGCTGGGCAGAAATAAATAAATAAATAAATAAATAAATAAATAAATAAATAAATCCAATCTTATCATTAATTATTCATTTAAGAGCAAGAAACTCACGTGACAGTGCGTGACTCAAAGGTGGCAACGGCATGGGCATGGAGGGCTGGCCACAGTCAGTAGAAAACTTCCTTACTAGATAAACATGGGGCACTAGGGCTACTGCACCAGGCACGCACACAGACACACGCACAGGGACCTATGACACCATGAAGACTATCTGATGCGCACACGTAGACAGACAGATGCACACACAGATGGAAGACATGAGGCCTCGGGTCAGAGACAAGGGCAGCTTATTCCTTGCAGCAAAAGCAGCCCCAGTCCCTGCGTGTCCACGTGGTGAGGCCAGATGCTGCCTGCATATTTAGTGGGGTGCATTACAGGGGTGACTCCCAGTCCCCTAAATTAAGAAACTGACCTCACAGGGGGCCGCTAGTGATGTGCCAACCCTCCCCTCAGGAGAGGGGAAGAGAGGGAGACCCTACCTTAGTTCTGGGATGGAAGCAAACTTGGGCAGGGGGAGGGCAGGTTTCCCCCCGACCCCGACTCCTCTGGGCCCCCTCCCAGGGACAAGGCAGAGACGTCTCTAAGCTTTCCTGTCCTGGAGTGTCTCCTTATGCAAACGTCCTCATGCTGGCCATCAATGCCTGTCTGAGGACCTGGACCATTTAGAAATATGGGATCTTCAGGGAGAAGTGTCTCCCAACAGAAACAAGGGCCATGTGGAGAGCCCGGGTGGAGACACTTCAATGGGCAGGCCCGGCCAAGAGCAAGCATCAGACCCGGCCAAGAGCCAGCGTCAGATCCAAGAGTGACCACGTTTTTCCAGGACCGTCCCAGCTGATGCCATGCAGAGCTGCGTGGCCGTCCCTGGTGAGCCCTGCCCAAGACCAAAGATGCTGCTGGTTTTAAGCCACTACAGTTGGAGCGGGTGTGTCAGGCGGCCACACATTACTAGAAAAACATGACAAATTCAACTAACTATAGGAGCAGCTGCAGAAGGAAATGTGTAGCTCATTTTCATTTAAACCTATGTATCTGAGTGTGTGCACACACCCAGACGTGAAAACAGGAAGATGAGAAACAGAAACACAGAAACGCGATGACAGAGCAAATGGCTTGTTTTGGCGGCACCTGACATTTCCACTTTAGACATATCAGCATTAACTGGTATATTTTTTAAAGAGGTATTACTTTTATTAGAAAAAAATGAGTTTTGCTTTTATGAAATACTGTGTGTGTGCCTTAATCTCTGGATTATGTGCTCAGGAGTGTTTATTCTTCCTGGTACCGTCTCCCTCCCCAGGTGTCTACGGAGAGTAGGCACTGAGCACACAGAGATGCGAGGTAACCAGGACAGCAGGGGGGACGCCGTTGGATAGTAGGAGCTGGCTTCTGTCCAAGTAGAAAGGTAGGCCATTTTCTCACAGCCTGGTTAGTATATGACATGATGGGAGCCCTGGAGGACGCTCGGAGAAGCAAGTGCGCCCCTTCCCCAGGCAGAGAGACAGCGCCTGGTCTATGACTATTTTGAAGCTTAACCTCGACTAGCATGTTCCCATTGTTCTCTTCAGAAACACATGTTGAAAACAGACTGCAGAAAGTTCTAAAGATTCCTCATTTGAAGCTACAGTCGTTAAAGATAAGATGGTGGGTATCATAATTGCATGTAACTTTTTTCATGAAATAAAAATTCAATGAAAGAGAGTTTCTAAGCCAATAGTCAATAATGACTATTCACGTAGATGACCTGGCAAACATGTAGTGCCCTGGACTATGTACTTCAATATGAATTAGCCAAAAAAGCTACAGCTTCTACACAGTAAGCAATGACCACAGAAATCTATGGAAGGTAATACATACTATGAATTCTGCTCACCCAGTAGGCAAAATGGTCTTCTTGTTTAAAAGTGTGCAGTCAGGAGTTACTAAGAATATTACATCAACCTGGGAACAAAGGAGCACACGTCTCACAGTCACCAATAAAACAAAGTCCAAAATACTTAAAACTATTGGTATTACTCAGGTGGGTACATAGGTATTATAAATACATGCATTCTAATGTTCTACAAGCATCTACTGCTACCATAAATTTGTGAAGAAATAACACTGCCTACTTTTCCACTTAGCACATTTATATTTTCCTTGTTTTTTTCTTAAATTGACGATTGTAATGTATCGGTGGGAAACATAAAGAATCAATTTAATATTAAGTATTAAGTAGAAAGCGCACCATGCTTTACTGAACCCCTTTGTTGGGCACCCTGTGGAACAGTAACAGTGAATGCATACTTATACTGGGTAATTTTGCAAAATCCACAGGAGAGAGCTAGGTAGCTTTTTTATTATTAATATAAAATATTGGTCTTTATGAATGTTCTACATTGAGATTCTTTCTGTCAAAATAATACCAGTGTGCTTGTAGCTCTTCCATCTTAATAATATTGTAACTTGAAATGTACACTTCCAAGACTACCGAATAGAACACCGTTTTACCAGACCTGGAACCCCGTGACACACAGTTCACTTAGCCAAGTGGAATAACAGTACAAGACGAGCTGATATTACCACTTTCAAACACACAACTAGCCCACGCAGACTCCGAGGACAAATACATAAAGGCGGGCTACCCAGGGTTTTATCACAGGATCAGACCTCAAATCACACGCCACAATCTTAAAATAAAATGGGTCACCTGAGTGTCTAGTAATTGTCTGCTTGCTCGCGTCTGCCCCCAGGTAGACGCACAGGTTCTGGAAGTCGGGGACTGTCCCAGTGCGAGTGTGAAACAATGATTTGTCCTTGAGTACAGGGTTGTGTTTCCCCCCTAAAGAATGCAGGAGCCACATTCCCAAGCCCATGTTGAAAAGGAATCTCCTGGAGGGTCAGCTATACACAGCTGTTATGGCCAGCTCTTCCACAGTGTAAGAAGACACACTGAGATGGGAAGAGTCCACACTAGTAACAGGCAAAATACACCCGTGAGGCTGACAGTCAAGGTCAGTCATCACTTAGAAAGGACTCTTACGTTAAATGATTACCAAAGTTTCTGCTCAAGAAGAAAGAGCTTGTAGTAAAAATATAATAATAATAATGGGCCTAAAGCCCTGCACACTGGGCACTTTGGCCTCCTCTGGGGTCTGAAGTGCCCAGGAGGAAGAAGACTGAATGCGCAGGGCACAGCAGAGCAGGGCACAGCAGTGGAGTCAACTCCCTAGGGAAGCGGGGCTTTCTGACTCCACCAGCCCCGTGGCCTTTTGGCCCAGAGGAAGTCGGCCACTTCCCAGGGCTGTGGCTCCCCACATGCGATGGGCCGGGTCAGCGGGACAACCTTCCAAATTCCACACTGACCCGGATCCCATGCCAAGAACCACTCGGAGCAGAGGCCGACCCTGCAAAGAAAGGGAGGCAATTCCCCCCGATCTGAAACAGAACACGGAGTATCCCTTGTACCCTTGGCTGTCTGTCATGTATTCGACTTGAGTGATATTCCGTTTTCCCCGTCCAAATGTGTCCCTCCTCCTGCTTTCGAAACCCTGCCAAAACTCAACTTCTCCAAGATTCCTTGCCAAACATCTCACCTTTATTTGATGACTGTAATCAGTCCTACAATAGTTCAAATAGATATGCCGCTCCTAAAGTAAAGCAGACATGCACTTGTCAATCTGCATCTTAATTTATACGTGATCCCTCCAAAAATCATGTAGCCATGTGCTATGAAAAATAGAGACAACCGTTGAAGAAGATACAAGATACAAGAAACACTGTACATAGTAAAATGACGCCTCCATCCCCTTCAAAGGAGACACCTTGGGACCTCACACAGTTCTCCCAATCACCATCAGCTACCCAATCATATTTTCCTGAATCTCACTGATAGTCTGAAATCTCCTCCCTTTCAAAGGTGATTTCAGTTTTAGGAAAAGCCAGAAGTTGCAAGGTGCCAAATCTGGACTATATGGGGACTGAGTCACCTGGGTGATTTGATGTTTGACAAAAAAAGGTCTGCACAAGATGTGATACATGAGCAGGCACATTGTTGTGATGAAGCTGCCAATCACCAGTTGCCCATCAGTGCAGCCTTCTGAATCATCTGAATAGTTTCTGCAGAGGAATCCTCAAGCTTAATGCCAAATTTGATGCAGATTTATTTCTCTACTCACTCAGTCATTTTGAATGCAATGGCCTCACAGTACACATGCTCATTCAACAGCATCTACCACCCCCACCAACGAGTACAGTGAAGTCATCATTGTCCACACATGCGCATTCCAGTCCATTCTCCTTGGCTGCTAGGTTATATCAATGTCATGCAAACTGCTCTCATTATATTAACAATGGCTGGACTTTTTCAGGGCAGACCTTGTGTTGGGTAATGATCTGAATAATCTCTTTATAAACTATACTTAATATGGGAGCATTAACTAATCAGTCAACTTGGTCCTCCCAAAACGTGATAGACCCAACAATGAAAAACCATAAGCTTATCGTAATGTAAGGCTGAGGAAACATTTTGAAAAAATGTAAAGCCTTGGTTTGCCCCTTTCCACCCACCTCTTCTGAGGTGTGAGCTGCTTATCCATGACAGCAGCCTTCCCTCCGAACTGATGTGCTTTCCTCCCAAATGACCAGATTTATGGAATGTTTGGTAAAAACAGCGAGAAAATGGCATCCAGCCTACCACTTAAAAAAATTCGTCATCCAGTCTGTTTAAGTGAGATTGGAAGAAAAAGACAGGGACTTAATCTGTCTTCGTAAGGCCATGGGTCCTTTCTGTGTCAAAGTCTTTAAAAGAGTCCTCAGCTATAAAGCAGATACAGATTTTAAACAGCTGTGAGTACGTGAAAGAGCAGAGTAATGTTATCACAGAGATGGTAGAAAAACGATGTTAATTTCTGGAAGGGAAACCGATCACCTACGACCTGCCACCTAGAAACGAAGGCAAGACAGAAGCAGCTATCCGTAGCCTGGTGAGGGATACCGGAAGTAACATTAGTTTATCTGATCTAAATTCATTCGCAGGGAAAATCAGGCTGTTTTCTACAAATGACCAAAAATTATGTAAGTGTCTGGAGCAGCTAGCAAAACCTGACATGTCAAATTAATCTTCTACTTAAGAGACATTGATTTGGAGAAGAAAGAATGCTCACTTTATCTTTCTGGTACAAAAAAAAATAGTCATGTTTCTTGAACATTTATATCAAGATAGACTCCGGAATGTTACCAGTTAACCAGCAGAGGGCTGGGACCAGGGGCTTTCGTTAATGAGAGACAAAAACTCGGGATTTGAGGGCTCCTGCGCGCTAGTGAAGAGGCTCGCCATTCATCTCGCAGGAGTGGTGTTAAGAGACCAGAGTTCTGGGTCCAGCAGCTGTGTGGAAGAATGACATGTCATTGACCTTGATGCAGCCTCCAGAAGATGTTCCCTGACATGCACCTGCCCCTTAGACCCAGAAGCACACAGCAGGCCTGGCCATGGTGGGCCTGAGGGAGGCCCGTGACAACTTGAAGGGACTTCCGAATCACTTCCTCCTGCTTTCTGATCGAATCTCTCTAAAATCATCAGATCCGCCATTCGGCGTATAGCTAGCCTGCAAGGGATGGATGACTGGTCGACATTCTCTCTACTGTTTCTTTCCCCTTTCACTGGAAATGACTCGTTGGCTAGCTTCTTTGATTAATGCAAAAGGTAAATTTTAGCATGCTATAGGTTGCAATGATGAAACATGATAAAACAGTGTGCTCATAAAAATTCTGAGGATTTCAAAGTCTCTTTCAAGTCCTTTGACTGAAAGAACTGGATTAGGAGAGAACACAGAGCTTTCAGAAGTCTGGGGTTTTTTTTTTTTTCAGTCTTTAACTATGTCAGTCTGATATCTTTGCCACCCACAAAAACCTAAATGTAAAAATTATAGAAATTCAAAGGGAGTTCTTAGAAAAGATTTCAAGGCAAAGTATGAGATTAAAATGTTTCTTCCACATATTGACTTTTGCCAATAAAAAGTTGATGTGTCCGTAAATGGTGTGGGAACAACCGGCCATCCACAGGCCCAAAGGTGAAGCTAGACGGACACTTTCTGCCCTTTACAGAAATTAACTACACGCGGATCAGAGATCTCATTGTGAAACACAACACTACGAAACTCCTGAAGGATGACCCAGGAAAAAATCTACGTGGCCTTGAGAACAGCGAAGATTTTTAAACACTCCACTGAAGCCACGATCCATGAAAGAAACAACTGATATGCTGGATTTCATTAGAATTAAAACTCATGCTCTGCTAAAGATACTCTCAAGAGAATAAGAAGACGAGCCACAGACTGCGAGGAAATACTTTCGAAACACATCTTATAAAGGTCTGTTATCTAAAATAGACGAAGAACTTGTAAAACTCAACAATAAGAAAAGAACCCAGTTTATAAATGGACAAAAGATCTCAACAGACACTTTCCAATGAAGACACGCTGATGACAAATAAGCACAGGAGAAGCCACTCCGCATCGTATGCCAATAGAAAGTTATAAGTCCAAACAACAATAGACACACACCTATTAAAATGCCCCCAGTCCAGAGCCCTGACAGCACCAGGTGCTGGAGAGGACGTGGAGCAACAGGGACTCTGTCATTCATTGCTGGTGGGAGTGCAAAAGCTGACGGCCACAGCGAGGTGGTCTCGCATAAAACCAAACACGCCCCTACCATACGATCCAACCATCACGGCCCTGGGTGTTGACGCGAATGAGTTGAAAACTGGTGTCCACACAAACAGCTGCACGCGGATGTTTGTAGCAGCTTTAGTCCCAGTTGCCAAAACTCAGAAGAAACCAAGACGTCCTTCACTAGGTGAACGGATACACCGTTGTGCATCGAGATGATGGAATATTATTCAGCGCTAAAAGGAAGTGACCTGTGAAACCATGGAAAGACATGGATATGATAAGTGAAGGAAGCCAATCGTGGGCAGCTGCACACTGTGAGATTCCCAGTATCTGACCTTCGGGAAAAGGCAGCACTGCGGAGACAGAGCGAGGACCTGCGCGGCCGGGGGTTCGTGCAGAGGGAGGGGTGAGCAGACGGACCACAGCGGGTTCTCAGGGCGGTGAAACCGTCGTGCGGGGCGAAGGCGGACACGGGCTGCTGTACCTCGGCCAAAACCCACAGGTGGATGTACAACACCCAAAGTGAGCCTTCCTGTGAGCCGTGACCTGGGGTGACGGCTGTGTGTCAGTGTGGGCGCTCTGACTGTAACAAACGCACCTCTCCGGTCCGGGAGGCTGGCCATGGGGGAGGCTGTGTGGGTATGTGGGTGCAGGGGCTACTCAGAAAATGTCTGTACCTTCTGCTCAATTTTGCTGTAAACCTGAAACTGCTCTAAAAATGGAGTCAATTAAACATTCTTTAAGGAGTAAATGTCATGCAAATAAAGTGTAAAAAATTCTCCTTTGCCCGTGGTACAGTTTTGCAATTCCAAACTTGAAAAAAGCAAAGGGCCCAAGTTATTAGCGACGATCCTTCACAATCGCACTTATATGGAATTCTGAATTATAAATTTATTACTTGATCTTATCTTCTTTGAACACGAATGGCTGTTGTATTTCTAGCTTACAATATGAGGAATTCATGAAGTAACATAAAACGTGCCTCATTGTTTCTTTTCGCCATCACTATAATCACCATCGAGTCTACTCTGAATCGATAAAGCAGACATCTGCACGTGAGGATGGTCACAATAGACCAGTCCGCGGCGGGGCAGCACCGCCTTCCACCTGGGAGAACGGGCAAGGTGAACTGAGTTGAGGCAAAGGGAGAAGAGAAGAGGATTGGACCACCCAAGTTACGAACAGCACATTCCACTCTCCTTCAGGTCCCTGAAGTATTCCAGTCGTTTGTGACTGTGCTGTCACTCGGCTGGTAAGTCACCAGTAAACATGATCTCCTATCGAGAAGCATTTGCATAGATAGTGTGTTCTCTGATTCCCCCAAAATTAGTTAAAAAGCAATGCCACGTTGAAGGTAATACTTTTTATTGGCCAACTCTGTTGACAGACGTGCTTATAGAACTGAAAAGCGTACCTCCTGGAAGCCCAACAACACATTTCCTATTCCCTGAAGCAAGTCTGTCCCTGATGCAGTTAGTGCCACGGCAGCCCTGTCAGAAGAGTGGCTTTGAGACTCTGGAGCCGGGCCGGGCCAGTCCAGCTCCTCCGTGCCAGCGGAGAGGGGCACGGCCTCCTTTAATCAGTGCTGCGACTGCACCCAGAGGCTCGCTAACCAGAGACGAGACTGAGCCTCCGCCTTCGCATCTGTCAGCAGTGCTGCAACGGGGCGAGCCCTCTCCCAAACGCGCGTGTGAGTGAGCTTGCCCACTCCTTTGGCATTGCTCAAAGTCATTTTGGAGAAAAGAAAGCCCAACAGAGTTAAAACAGAGGTTGACTAGTTTTCCTTGTTTGTTAAAAAAAAAATCAAAACAGCACTGTCGATTTTGAAACCTCAAATAGTCACGCTTACATGGAATCAGTCAAATAATATGAAGGGATGAAAAATGTCTCATGGATTCAGGCAATGATGCAAAGATACATGTTTTCTGATTACAGTGAGTTGATAAGGTATTTGAAGAGTTTTTCTGTCTCAAAGCCAAGAGGAAATGGGATGACTGGTATCAGAAGTTGTTTTAGGCTGAGCCATGGATGGATCGCTGTGGGTGTGAACAGGATGTACTAAAAGACCAAAAAAAAAACCAAATGAGCAAAATCATTGTGGCCATTTAGTTCCCATTAAGAGGAGGAAAGCAAATATAGTTCTACCAGTACAGTGCTTTTCGGTGGTTTTCATTATGGAGAAATATCATTTTTTTAATTAGAAAAGGCTTTGGATGCCAAAACTTTGGCAAATGTTAGGAAGGTAATTTTCTCACTCTAATTATTAAGAGATTGGATTTGACAGTCTGAAGATACAGTTCAAAATTCCTCCGAAGCCTGTGATTAAATGCAGGCAGAAAGAAAAATAAAAAATATACTTAAAAAAATTTCTCAACTAACTCTAAAGAGTTTGACAAATTGTAAGCATATTTCTAATTAAAAAAAAAATAAAATGACCAGAGTAAAGTAATGTAATAAGAAAACATAAGTATTTCTGATAATATCCAAATATCTATAGCATATTCAGAAGATGAGAAGTTATTAATTCAAATTAATATTATACTATAAAAACTATAAATTGTGTCCACACGACCAGCATAATTTGTTTCTAAAGTATTTATCACATAAAAATGTGTATGTATTTTATGTGATAAATATTCCCATTAATGTATATTTTAGAAAACTTTTCTCTCTCCAGTATACCATGTGTCTTCTTAAAATATGTGCAGGCATCTAAACGACATACGTCACGCACTCACACCCCCGTGTTCTAAACGACATACATCACGCACTCACACCCCCGTGTGGAGTTTCGTGCACCTCGCTTCCCAGGAGACAACAGAAATGTGTGTAGACAAGTAGACTTTTAAAGTGGAATTCAACAGAAAAGGAAAAACTTTACATTGGATTCTTAAAATAACTAAACCTTACCCCCTATTGCAGTGCCTATAAAGACCTCTGTTTTCTGAACACATCAATTTGTTTTAGTCTCTTTCTCAGCAGAGAGCAACAATTCCATTTTATAAATGCACTGAATAATAATGCAAAAAAAGGTCAATACCTACTTTCTGTCACGAGAATGTGACAATCTTGAACATATTCTCCCTAAATTGACTAATGTCATAGTTTGTTCTGCCTCACTGTTCTTTTGCAATAAGCGAGAAACATGCATGAAAGCAGCAAGACAACATTCAGGCTGGAGAAAATACAGAGGACAGAAGAGAAGAAATTAGATTTGATCCCAGCCTTTGGAACTGTAAAGGGAGAACCAACAGTCCTTAGGCCTCCCCTTGAAAGGACAGGAGAAAGTCTCGTTCACCACCCACTCTGGAGTGTGTCACCTTTTGTCCTTACTATTTATCGGTGTCATCTCCCATCTTCCAGGTAGAATGGCGTCTCCTTAAGAGCTGGTAGGGTCCTCAGCATGCAATGTACACGTGTTGACCCAACACTAGTCAAGAGAATATGTCTCTCTACCTTCTGGCCTCTAGGGTCAAATTATTTTGGCAACTTCAAGGTCCTGCATAAAATATCCCTGAGACTCATTGCAGAGGAATTGTGAAGATGTTCACCCAAATTGGTGCTTTTCTGGAATATCTATTTTTTGGGGAAAAATTATTGATTGATAGCATATTTGCTAGATCCAATCCTCTTTGTCTGTGGACAATAATTTTTTAAAATAAAATGTGATTGCATTCCCTATGAAGACTGGTTCACTTTCTTCTTTTATAAGCTCTCTTGGCAGGATGTGGGTTGAATTTTGTGGTATTTATTATAGTTATCCTTTATATTATCTGTGGATTATTTATGAATGTCTCTTGCCCCAGGAAGCTCCATGAGGGCAGATGCCCCTCCCATCTTGTTCACCTCCCAGCTCTGCATTTGACTGAGATACATAAAATTTCACTAAATCTCCCCCAAAGCAGCCCAGGCCAAATTAACTTGGATGGTTCCGGCCCTTCATATTCCACACACAAACTCTCAAAAGAATAGACACATCCACTCACTTGAAGGTTTATTTTGTTCTTAAAACAGAACCTGAGATGCTGTAGGGTTATGCCAAATACCCCTGCCTTAGCTTCCCTTGTCACGCTGCCTCAGTCAGCAACAACACACTCTCCCACATGGACTGCGAACTATAACCAACTTTCAAGAGCCCCAAATTAACAAAGTGCATAATAGAGATAAAAAAAAAATTAGGTTCCAAAACTACAGGTGCATAGGCAGCCACTTAGAAAGCCCAGGATGATTTAAAGATGCAAACGTGTTTAATCAGAAAAAGACCTGAAAAGGCCTACCAACCTAGCCTGTATCCTTTGTGTGGTACACTTACTGGACAGCTAGGCTTGGTAGCTTGTCCAAATGCTCGCATCGTTTCCTAAAGGCCAAGCGTGCAGGTAGGAGATGGGTGACAATTGGTTGGTAGTTTCACAGGTGGTTAAACTCTCGTACCCAATGGGCGTTTATGGATGAATGGGTAGATATCAGCTTTTGTGGATGTTTTCATCATAATGTGGTGGAAGCATATGTATCCAATTTAAAGTAGTAGGTACTGGTGTGTAGGAGTGGGCTTGAGCGACACATGCTTTGGAGTCCAAGACACCTGAGTCTGAATCCCAGCTCTTCTGACGAATAACAGTATCCCCTTGGGAAAACCATGTAAACTCTTTGGAGCTTAGTTTTCTTATATATAAAACAGAAATAATAAGAATTACCTTGCAGATAGAAGTTATATGAGGTCTGTCCAGAAAAAATCCAACCAGTGTTCATGTAACGAGAAAGGTTTGTGCAACATCTCTGTAACCTGGAAGCCAAATAGAGTGGACTGGAATGCGCATGTGTGAACAATGACGACTTCACTGTGCTAGTCAGTGGGGGTGGTAGATGCTGTTGAGTGAGCATGTGCACTGTGCAGCCATTGCATTCAAAATGACTGAGCAAGTCAGGAAATGAATCTGCATCAGGTTTTGCATTAAGCTTGAACATTACTCCGTGGAAAACTATTTGGATGATTCAGAAGGACCCAGCTATGGGCAACTGGTGATTGGCAGCTTCATCACAACAATGTGTCCACTCACACATCATGTCTCACACAGTTTTTTGTCAAACATCAAATCATCCAGGTGAGTCAGCCCCCCTATAGCCCAGATTTGGTACCCTGTGACTTCTGGCTTTTCCAAAAATTAAAATCTCCTTTGAAAGGGAAGAGATTTCAGACCATAAATGAGATGCAGGAAAATACGACGGGGCAGCTGAAGGTGACTGGGAGAACTGTGTGAGGTCCCAAGGTACCTACTTTGAAGGGGACTGAGGCGTCATTGTCCTGTGTACAATGTTTCTTGCATCTTGTATCTTCTTCAACAAATGTGTCTATTTTTCACACTCTATGGCTGGATACCTTCTAGACAGACCTCGTATATGAGTTACTAGTACTGCAAAGTGCACATACATAATAAGCACTCAATGAATTATTGTTATTCTTATGATAACAAAAAAGTAGAGGCATTGACAGATGTGAAACAGTAAAAGGCAAGCTTCCGGTGTGGCACCCAACACCTGTTGTATTTGGTGGTGTCTGCTCGGTTACTCTGACCTAAGAACTAGTGAGAGACAGTCCCCCTGCGTCTCTTCATTACTGTGCATCTCATGAGCAGAGGCTGTCTTTGTTCCAAAATGTCTTTCAAGGGTGTCTGCATAGTAGCCGGCCTTGGAAGATGAAGAGAGCACCTCCCCCTTTAGCAAAGTAGCCTTAGAAGCCAGAGCTGTCTCCCTCGGAAGCCTTGGGCTGGCATGCTCACTGCCCCTTTTAAAAGACTCAGACTCTGTCGCTCAGGGCTCCTCTCTTGTAACACAACGTGCTGTGTGTATGTGGTTATCGCTTGGAGCTCTTCACGTCTCCCTGTGGAAAGTGCAGCTGAGGAAGCAGCACAGATTCTGATACTGCAGCCACTGGTATTGCTGGAATAACAATGTGCCCTGGTCTCTGGGCCAGGACTCTTGCATCTTCTGCCAGCCTCCATGGCCCTATCCCAGGCTAATTCATGAGCTCACAAGTAGGGTGAGGTTTCACACTCTTCACCACTCTTGACAACAACCTCCCAGTCTCACGGGCCGTTGTCACATAGTGCATTTCTCACTTCCCCAACATTTTGCTTACTTCCCATGTCAGCCATGGGCCCCTGTGGGTCAGCCTAGGTCGGCCCCACACATCTTCTTCCAAGGCTGAGAGGACAGCCCCCATCTGGGACGTGCTTGTTCTCATGACACAGGGCGAAGAGCAGTGGAGAAGCCACCCGATGGCCTTCAGAACGTCAGCTTGGTCTGCACACACGTCGCTCACTCACGCTCCACTGGCCGAAGCAAGTCCTACCAACAAGCCCGAGATTGGTGGGGTGGGACATACACTCTCCTCACAGGAGGAGTGTTCTCATCCCACAGAGAAAAGGGCAGGACGCATAGTCTCTTAAAGGAGGAAGAGGGGAGAACAGAAACAACCGCACATTCGTCCGCCTGTAACACACACTCAGTAAAGCGCATCTAGGAGGACAGGGTATACCATACCTTGTCAGGTTAGAGCCAAATAAAAATTCAAAAGAGCTCTGTGTTTTAAAATTGTTTCTGGTTGTTCTGCATTATACTGATGATAGTAAACAGTGTACCAAGTTCAATAGTTATTTTTTAAAAAACTTGATAGTGGAAATGCTCTTGGCGTGATGGTATGTAACCCGGCATGAACACAGTAAATACACACGGGGACACAAACACGGAAAGCATCTTTAAAAGGAGCAGAGAGAAAAACCATGTGCTACCATTAGGAGAATAAATGTAAGCACGATGCCCCGTTCTGACCAAGCTACCATGTACTCATCACAAGAAAAGCTCCTTGAAGCCTCTAACAAGTGTGCTCAGCATCTCTCGAGCTCCCTTTTGAATTTTTCTATTGTTTTCCTCAAAATCTACAAGAGTTAGAGGGTTGTCTCGGGGTTGTTTATAACTTTTCCCCTGGGTCGTTTTAGACGTGATTTTCCTTTCACCATCTTTTCACTCAATAGTCTCTTTGCACTCGTGACCTGTGCTTCCTCCACGTGTTAGATTCCAGTCTGGCATGAAACACACACGCTTTGCCTTGAGGCCAACAAAGCACTTACAAATTATCCACTTACTCTATACGCCTACCTATGAATCAGAAGCCGTCATTTTGGAATTCTAAGAACGATGCCAATCAATTCCATTCCACCAAGTCTTTTTACCCTTAACTACTTTCTCTTCCATTTAACTATCCCACGTGACTTGATTCACTGATCACATCCATCCTTCTTAATGTGGCCATGTTCCTTCTGCTCAAGGGATATTTTCTAAGTTATCTCAATGTTTAAAGTTCTATATACTTAATATCTAAATATATTCATCTATTGTCATGCTATTTACCTAACATTATCAGGATATTCAATGATTTAGCCATTCTTATCCACATTAATATAAGGGCTTATATTTCAGTGTGTGAAATTTACATATCTGAAGATAAATTGTAGGTATTTCCTGCATTACTTATTACCTTAAGGGTCAAGAAGTGCAAACACATACTTCTTCATTCATTATTGGGTCCAGAAGCATTAACTGAATGAGTGAAAAGACAAATTCTGACAAACACTATAGTTTAACCATCCTCTTGAACTAAACATTAAGACTGAGACTTTCCTGAACTTTTTCAAAAACACATGTAAATATACTTCCTGTCCTCCAGCATTTTCACACCTTGTCCCAACTCCCAGTCTAGTCCTTCATTTCATTCTTACCCACAACAGTCAATCAGCATTTACTCCGTTCCATTTCTTAATTAGAAACAGTTGTTGGAAGTCCTGGCTGTGGCTGGTGTATTTTTACCTTACAAGTGCTTTTCTCTTGGACTTCCTGCGGATGGAATGTTCCTGACAGATGGTGGGCCTTCTTGAGATGGAAAAGGGGACTCTGCATATCAGTGCGAATCTGACAAGTGCCTTAATCACAAAAGACACTCTCTTTCCGAAGATAATCATCCAGGCAGTGCTGATGAACCCAAAGAGAAAGTCATCTCGGATACAGCCTTTTCTGAATTTTTCTCTTTTTGTTAATTAAGCAAGTTCACAGTGAAGGCAGCTTTCCATTTATAGCATTTACTGTGACCTCATTTCTGTTTCCAATGGGAGAAATAAAGTAAGAATCCTGCATTTATTCCTCCAATTATTTTTTTTCCAAGGAGCATGTGGGCATCAGTGTACTTAAGTATCAATTAAATACTAATACAAGGCAGAATTACTCCAAAATTCATCTCAGCACGTGAAGGTGCATCTGGCTATTGGGAGCTACAGGGATAAAAGGATAGGGAGACAGCAAATGCGTCTCCAAGAAATTCAATTAAAGGACTCTGGGCAGCAGAGATTTCTATAGCCCTTGGATAATATTTTTAAGGACATAATCGACGTTAAAAAAAATTAATAGCAAAGCCTGATCACAAATCCTTATCCACGAATATCTACTATATTTGTGGGTTTGGTTCAGATTTCAGGCTTTTTGCTTTTATGGGCCTGGAAGTAATGTATCTTCAGGGTAAAAGGAAGGAGAGAGGAAAAAACCAATTTCAGCACGAAGCCCGAGTGACAAAGGGACATGGAGACAAGCACAGTGTAAGGGTCACAGAAACGTCTGTGAGTAGCTACAGGGGTGGGAGCGAGGACCACAGCCTGAAGCAGTGGTCTGAGAATGCTCAGGTCTGAGAGAAGGAAGGCTGTCTGCACTGAGCACAGGGGACAGGGCCCGGCGCAGGGGACAGGGAGCCTCCTCCTCTGGGCAGATCCCGGGCCCTCTGCCACCTGAGCTCTGTGGGGCCAGCTTCTCTCTAACCCTCCCTTAAGGGTGCGTCACTGGTAGGTGGGCAGCTAGTTCAGCAGGAAACTAGAGAGAAGGGGAAGGATGGCTGAGCTGATGCAGTCGGGAAACTACAGTTTCACAGACACCCCAGGGAACAACCGGCCAGCTCCCCATTGCTGTGGTGAGGGAGACACATGAGGGGGAGATTCCTTGACTGAGGCACATGCAGTAGAAGCCAAAAAGGCCACCATAACGGGAAGGAGACAAACCTGGGAAAACCTGGGGAAAGATCAGACGGGATGAGGAACAAACAGGAAGACCCAGGGAGGAGGCTCATAGTGGAAGAAAGCCTGCTGCCTCCCAAGCCCAAGGAGATACAAGAAAGCTTCGCAAAGGCCCCAGCCTCCTGTTTGGCCGCCACATGGGGTGGCGTGCCATCGGCCTTGGTGGCCCACCAGCATGTAGATAGGGAAGGAGGCTCTGGGAAGTTAAGTAAGCCCAGGGTCAGCCTCCAGGCCTCAGGGCCAGTGATGCAGCTGTGGGTCCCGCTGACCCTCCTGGGCCTGGACTTCTTGAGCCCGGGAAGCTGGCAGCCGAAGGGCAACAAATGCAACCAGCCGCTGCCTGACTGGGGGGAAGTGCCTCGCCCAGGGCGGCTGCCTTTCCAAAGGCTCCCTCGTAAATCTTGTCATTGTGACCCAAATCCTCCTATTCCGGTGTCCCTGACACTCCTTTCCCGTGACACATGGGAGAACCTGTGCCCAGACCAGTGGTCCTCCCCGCTGTGAAACCGCCCCATTCCACCCTGTTCTTCTCAGAGCCTCCACTGTTCTTTCTAAAATAACCAGACACCAGTCTTAAGGATCAGTCTGAGCTGAGAAAAATAACAGGAAAGTTTCAAGACATTACCCTTTGGGGGGTATCTACATTTTACTGTGGGTTTCTCAGAGACACAAAGCTTTCACCCTAAAGGAATGAATCTCAAATCTAGAGCATCGCACATGAATGGATTTGTCCTTGAGAGATTCCAGGGTTCTCTAAATCAAACCACCAGCTACAGCAGGATGTTGTTTGTTTGGTTTTTTTATAAGAAGTTCAAAGAAACTTGAGTGAATGAAAAGAATTTTGAATTTGCATATAGCAAAGAAAGTATACTTCTACCTATGCTATTGGTTAAAGGACATTTTATTAACATGAGCTATTTTTATACACACCCTCCTCAACCAGTAACTCATTCACGGGGTAACTGATGATTACTATGTGAGTATATCCATCAGCTCAGGCTGCCAGAACTAAGTACCACAGGCTGGGTGGCTGCAGGAACAGAAATGTATTTCTCACCGTTCCAGAGGCTGGGAGTTGGAGGACAGGGTGCCTGCCTGGTCCAGTTCTGGTGGGAGCTCTGGTGCCTCTCTTATGAGGACACTAATCCACTCACAAGGGCCCCACAATCACGACCTCATCCACCCTTACCACCTTCTAATGGCCCCACCCACAAATAGAATCATGGGGCGGGGCTAGGGCTTTGACACATGGATTTGGGGAAGCCACAGTGCAGTCTGCAGCTCTGAGAGAAGGAACACTGTGAAAACATACCTCCAGAAAAACTCCTGAGCAACAAAATAACATAGGTGAACGTGGGGAGAGGATGGGTGAGAAATGAGAACGCAGTGATCCCCTCCCCCACATCTTATGATGCATTTTTATTGTAACAAGCTTCTGAGCAGCTCTCCTTCACCCTCATCTCCAGATGTCACTTCGGATCAAGCTGAATGGCAGTGCCCTTCCGTCCCAGGTGAAGAAAGCACCCCCCCCACCCAGGTTCCTCTGGGGCTTCTGTTGGGAAGCTCTTTATTCCAGGAGGTGAGCCTCAAGCTCTTCGTTTCAAACCTAAGCATGACTGCACTCAAGGGCCATTCTCTGAAGCTGGCTGGTTTCTGGAACGCCTGAACTCATTATCCTCACGTTGAGCTCTCTGAAGCTGACATTTCTCCGGCGCTCCAGCGCACTGTTCAGTCAAGGGCTGTCCCCCTAGGAGCTCCCCTGGGGCTTCAGGGGTCCAGATGAAAATAATCAACATACTGAGCAACAGCACAGAGCAATTAAGTGAAAGCAGCTGACCTTCCAAAGAGAGGCTCAAACTGAAAAACTTCTATCTGCCGTTCTTTTTATTGTAAATATAAGGATCCTCGTGAGTTAAAAAGAAAATGTCTACTGTCTTTCAAACTCAGTGATAAAGACAAGCACGAGGCACTGGATGAGCAAGGCTAAATCAAGCTGAGAAGGACACCTGGAATATATTATTTTGGCTAAGGACTTGTCTTTCTTATTCCCCCCAGCGGATTTGTTTTGTTGGAAACAAAAGCAGCAGGAAATTCGTAGATTCAGTAATTACAGCAATAGTAGCTATGCTGGATCAAGACAACCCTCTGAGCTAGTTTAGCCACCAGAACCAAAGCCTATCCCCCAAGTCTAACAGCAGCCCGGTATGTTATAGAGTTACAATTTTAACAATCACATCTGAGCCCAGGGGGGTTGGGGGTTCAAAGCATTGTACTATTATTGCATTTTGTATTCCAAACTAGCTCAGTCAAGACATTCACTAAGCCTTCGAGTGGTGGGCTTCGCACTAGACACAGAGGTTACTGAGACATTTTCTGTCTTCAGGAAATCTCTCACAGCAGCATATATGAAGCGGCCCAGGGCAGGCGCCGCTCTGTGCACACAAGCAGACTGCCACGGCCTTCCAGTACTTCATTTCGGTGAGCGGAAGACCCCGCTAGGCATTGTGTTTGGTACTTTTTATAGGCGCCATTTTCCTCGAATCAACTGGCCTATCTCCCTTACTCTTGCTGCAATTGAATCGATTTGTTTTGGAAAATAGCCACATTTTAACAGTCCCAGAATTAAATGCAAACACAAACTTCTAAAACAGAAACAAAATTCCCAGAAAAGAAAAAAAAAAAGAAGTAAAGGAGACTCCAATTATTGTCCTAATCTCTTGAAAAAGGAAGCTCTAAGTTTGCCTAAGACAAGAATATTCTCTCCAGGTACCGCAATCACCTTTACCATTTTCACAATTTATACAGTCTCCTCAGTTTTGCTGCTCACACGTGAACTGCTTGAGTAAGTCACAAAGGGCGGGCTTCCTGCTCCTGGAGCTCAGGAACACCAGTGGGTGGGTGGGTGGGAGCACCTGCCGGCGGGGCCATCAAAACCTCTACCAGAGAAACTATATACTTAAGTAACCCTCTCTCCCGTTTCTTCCATCCAGTGTCCCAGTTGAAAGTCTAATTCTCTAAATTCAAATAATGTATAAATTATCTGAAACTAATTACATTTTTCAAATTGCTACAAAAATAGAGAGGGCAAGAGTGTGCACCAGTGTAATAAAAATGAGAATGTTTACCCCATAGAATGAGATGGGTCTGAAGTTCCACTCTATCTGCATAATCAACAGTCCAGAAACAACCCCGAGCCTTCACAGTACCACTGAACTCAGTTTAAATGCTACGTGAGAGCAGCCAAAATGACAAGCCAGTGCACTAGTGAATCCAGTGCATCCGCTTGACTCAAATACTCGCTGAAACGCCGCTTTCTCAAGCCCGTACACGTCTTGCTAATCAGGGTCTGAAGGAGGCCGGGAAACCTCTATTTTTAACAAGCACCCCGGGGACATGGCACGCACACTAAGGTATGGCAGACGCTGCTCTAAGATGTGAGTCCAGGATAATAAGGATTCTGTTTAGATGAGAATGGGATCAGAGCTTCGGCCCCACCCTTTTACTACCCTCCCAGAGAGATCGTTTACGCCCAGATTTCAGGTGGTCCAGTACTGAACTGGGCTTTGCCTTCTTAACATCCCACTGGTATCTTAAAAGCACCGATAGCTTATAGTTCTTTACTGGCTCTCTAGATAAGGAAGGAATTCTTTTGTGTCCCCTAAGATTCCTATCACCCCACTTCTACTCTGTCCCTCTTCCAGGGTTCAGCCAGTCTGGGCCACTGACCCGTTACAAAAGCCCTGGCAACACCTAAAATAAACCCTTGCCTTAGCCGTCCATCCTTGCTTGTCCCATTTGCTTTGAGTGAATCATCATCTGGTTTTGGGGTTTTTTTGTTGTTTTTTTTTTTATTAGCTTTTATTGTTAGTTTAGACTATGAATTTTTTCAGGGCAAAGAGCTATTTAGTTGAGCTTTATTTTACTATTCCCAATTATCTTTTGTATTTAAAAAACTTGAGCTTTATGGAGGTATAGCTGACAAACTAGGAAGCGGTCCATCGCATCGACATTGGCACAAGGGGCAGGGTCTCCTCCCTTCTCACGGTGGAGCAATATCCCACTGTACGCACACAGCACGTCTCCTCCACCCGCCCCTCCGTGGCCGGACACTCAGGCTGCCCCTCTGTCTCGGCTGTTGCCAGGAATGCTGAGTGCATCTGGGGAGTGCACATCTCTCTTTGACGTCCTGTCTCCATTTCCTCTGGATACCCACTCGGGAGCGGGATGTGGACCAACCATCACCACATGTTTTTAAGGTGGAAATCATCTCACTCTCCAGTCTCATCCAATGCTCCCTGCAGAGGGCATCACACCACAAGCCTCCTTCTGGTTTCTGCTGGCCCCTGGGAGCACACGTTAGTCTGCTGTCGCCAAGGATGTCCTTTCGTGTACTCCCACTAGCTTCTGATCTCTGAGCGGGGAGGCTCCCGCGAACTGAGCTCATTCGCCAAACAGAAACTCACTCACATCCACTTAACCCAGGTGGAGGAAGGGCCTAGTTTGAGCAGGCACTGCTTTCCAGCAGCGTCACTGGTCTCGTGAAGCTTAATTTCTAGTTAAGGAGATGCAACGGAAAAAAGAAAGTAAATAGAGAAATGAAATAATATAAGATAGCAGCAAGAGGTATGGAGAAACCAACATAGTAATGACAGTGATGGCGGACAGGTACGTGCATGCTCCAATTTAGACCGTATACACAGAAAAACCTCCGAAATAGGGAAAAGAAGGAGCCCACTACACAAAAACCTAAGGGAAGAGAATTCAAGGAAGATGAGTTACTACAAAAGACCTCCAGCTGCTCAAGGGACAGAAGGAAGACCAGTGTGGTGCAAGCAGAGAGAGAGCAAAATGCAGGGGGCCCGTGGTGTGAGGTCCCTGAGGGCCATGGTCAGGTGAGTCCGAGAAAACCTTTTGGAGGAGGTTTTAAATTCTAACAGCAACAGACAGCTGCCGAAGTGCTTCATGGGGGAAGGGGGCCTGGTTCAAGGGCAAGATGAGCCAGCCGCTATCTAAATACTGGAACTAAGAGTAGGGAGGAGAGGCTGTAGTTAGATGCTCTAGGCGTGAGCTGTGATGATGGCTTGAATTGGGGAGGCAGCGGTGGGAGGCAAGGGAGCAGATGAGCTTGGGGTACAGGGCTGTGGCCAAGCTCACAGGCCTCAATGAGTGGGCAGAGGCGGGAGTGATGCAGTGAGAGACCAGGGAGGCCTCTGATTCTTTGGCCTTTGTAACAGGGGAGATGGTGACGCCGTCTACGATGACGGGGAAAGTCTGAGAAAATAAAATGGGGTGGGAAGGAAGGGAACAGAGTATCACGTTAGGCATGCTACTGAGCATCCAAGTGTGTTAAGACCTGGAGACAGAAATCTGAGTGCCAATGCACAAAAACATCACTTGCAGACATGGGACCAGTTCTCTTAGGGAGAGCTTTGTGGAGAGCTTTGCGTTCAGGAGGGAGCTCGGGCTGCGCCAAACGAGAGGGCTGGCAGAGAAGGATGGAATGCCAGGGGCCTGGAAAAAAGGCCGGTGGCCTGTGTAGCAGCAAAGAGGCTCAGGGTGGAAGATGCTCAGAGCGCTGGAAAAGAGGACAGGGTCCACCAGATGGAATGCTGCTGGAAGGCTGAATAAGAGGAGCACAGGGAAAAGCACACTGGTTTTGGCAACGTGAAAGTAACCCCGACAAACCTGAGCCAAGTGAATGCACCGCCCCGTCAAAGCCCAGGCATGTACCCAGCTGAGCGGCCAGAGAAAGCTGTGGAAGAGGTAACAATGGTAAAGGGAAAAGGGGAGGATGAGAAGAACCTCTTCCCCCAGTTTCAGAACTGCAGCTGCTTCTAATCGTAGACAAACGACAGCGAGACATAAATGTCATACAGGAACGACCAACAGTACAATAGTTAAAAAACAACGAGACATACTATCTGACACACATTAAATCAATCTATATTTGGACTTAGAATCTATGCACGTGGGATAATCATGTTAGTATTACTCCCAATTCAGAAGACATAAGGAGATTTTTTTTAAAGACTTTAGAATTAATTATCTAACAAGAGCACCCAAGCAAAGCTGCCTGCTAACACAGCCGCTGTGTAAGGTACTCCACGGAGTACCCACTTCTCCTCCCTCTGTCCAGAGCAAAACTGCCAAAAAGCCAAGGATGAATCCCAGCCTCCCCGGTGTTACACAGCCCACATCGCCCTCTGTCACTTACAGTGCTCTGCACTTGGACCTGCAGAGGTTGCCGGCAGAGAGCAGAATCTCAAAGCCACATAAAGTCATAACCCCTCCTCTTAGAATCTATTAGTCTTTTCTGGCCCTGCTCCCACCGCAACCACAGAACTCCATGCTGTTTTTCGAGTGAGTCACGCTGCACAATTTCCAGTTGACTGCCCCACGGAGGGATGGCACCACACGAAATGAAGCCCATGTCAACTGTGGAGGCAAGTGAGCCTGCTGGCCTGCCTCTGGCGGTCTGCTCGGCTCTGACTTCTGCTAAGTGACCCGGGGACCAGGCTGGCTTCCAGAGCTTGGAAGGCTCAGCGAGTTGCCAGGGTGAACAGGGCTCTTTCATGATCAAATAATTCTTAGCCAATTCTCCAAATTACTTCCCAGGAGGGAATTTCTCAAAGTGTGGTCCTGTTTCCACATCCACCTGGTCACTGGGACTGTCCAAATAGCAAAACAAGAAAAGCAAATCCCAAAGCCCCACTTCCCTCGGGTCCACCAACAGCTCTGAGGGGCGGACCCAGGCCCCTGCATCTGTGCCAACGCTGGAGCCCCTCCTTTAGTTCTCATGGTTCAAAGCACTCTCCCAGCACCAGCCGCCACTGCCTTCGGGCACAAGTGAGGGGACTGTGTGATACTTTGGGGGAGCCATCACCGCACACGTAATTGCTCTGCCAGCCAGGTGATCTCTACTGTCCTGTTATTTCTTCCTTCTCTGATGATGCTAAGTGGAGGAGAAAGACTCATGCCACGTTTATAGAGTTGAAAGTAACATTTGCAAGAGATGGTCTCTTTGTCTCTCTGTTTTCCTCCCTTCCAGTCTCCCTCTTTGACTCTCTGCAAGGTAATCAGACTTCCTCCTTTGGAGGAAAGGGAGAGGAAAAGAGTTGGAGCGCAGGGGAGGTGCAGACTCCCAAGGCAGAGGGAGGGGCTGCTGCTGCGGGTAAAAGAAATCAGGGGCTGAGAACACGGAATGCACGATGAGCTGGGAAGACACTGTAATTTATTCTAGGCCCAGTCTACGTTGCATTGAGCAGGAAGAATATACGGAGTGATTTTGCATGCATCTGTAAGCGTCTCTGCCTTGCATGATTCGTGATGGTTTGGGCTGGTTTATTTTTAAACTGGACGCAAGTTATAGAAAAGCCCATTTGAACAGATACACTAATCAAAGGATCGTGGTAATTAATAGTGCCCATGGTCCTGTCGGAGCCTTTCAGGGATTAAAAACAGAGAATTAAAAAAAAAATAATGTTATAAAAAGGGCAACCTTCCTGAACATAAAGGATCATGATATATCAATTAGGGTAATGGCCTTATACTCAGGACTACCCTATTTAAATCCTTTTCATGGTTTTCTTTAAAATGCTGAATACTCAATTTACTTTGCTGAGACAAAGAAAAGGTATTGTGGATAATGAACTCCAAATGGATTAGGAGTGAGACAGTTAGAGGTAATGAGAGGGTGGCAAGCACTTAATACAATTTCACACTAATGTAACACTGTTACAGGGAGCCTGACCTAAGGACTGTAAAGAGACTTCCCTGCAGACAAACACTAGTCCCTCCTAAAGGGGGAAACACTTCAGCTAAAGCATGGGAGCCCCTCCACCCCCCACCTGCCCAGTTAAGATATAGAAAAGTATTATGTGCCTATAATAAAACCAAATAAGAACTCACTCTGGAAAATTTATTTAAGATCTTATAGAGTATACTTTTGTGACTCCATAGCATAATACTATTTGAAAAGATATAGTGATTTAACTTAACCAGCAATGTCCATCTGGGCAAAAAAGGGTTATTTGAATCCCATGCACTTCAAAGAACGACCTTTGAAATGGCCTTCCCATCGGGCTCTGTTAGATTTCAGCCAGTGCAGGGCCATGCGCTCAATCTGGGAACACAAGCCTGGGGAACCGTGCCTTTCGATTCCAAGAATCCATTCATTTAATGCCGTTGCCATCCCCTCTTCAGTCCATAAGTTTTCTTTGTTTGAAAGACTGAACAAATACCTATGCTTTTGTTTTGGGGGGGTTGTTTTTTAATGTCAGAAGAAACACACAATTAAGTTTGTTTTAAAAGCCTCTGGACCAAATGTTTTAAGATTAGAATTTTTCCTTGGCCAGAGTCAACATAATTCCTTAGTGACTTGTAGAAATGACATCATTTATCATCTTATTATGTTTTTTGAAGTGAAACTTAGTTTCTATGAACAACCTAAATGCAATTATGGCTCATTTGAGAGCAATGTTTTGCTGCCGGCTGCTTCCCAGTAAATAGGAGGCAGATCGGCTTGAAAGCCTTTGTGGGAAAAAGGCACACACGTCACAAGCAGGGACCTTTAAGTAGCTTCCAGCCAGTTTGCTTGCAGCCCTTCAACTACAAATACAATCGCTGGAGGTCAGAGTGAAACTTTAGCCTCATGCGGCTTTTAGCAAAAGTAGATCCTAGTTAACAACTATCTTTGTTACATCAGGCGTCTTGATCAAAGCGGTAGGACTGATATTCCATAACTTGATGAAGCCTCACAATTCCCCTCCCCTTCCACTGATCTCACCCTAATTTCATTCCTCAATTGCAATATGCTCATTTTAATACAGTGATTTCATTGAGAGAAGTGGTTAGTTAATACAAGCAGAAACTGATCGTTTCTTTTAAAAACACATTTTAATTAAAAAATATATCATATAGCCCTGGCTGGTGTGGCTCAGTGGATTGAGTGCCAGCCTGTGAACCAAAGGGTCGATGGTTCAATTCCCAGTCAGGGCACATGCCTAGGTTGTGGGCCAGGTCCCCAGTAGGGGGCACATGAGAGGCAACCACACACTGATGTTTCTCTCCCTCTCTTTCTCCTTCTCTTCCCCCCTCTCTAAAAATAAATAAGATCTTTTAAAAGAAATTTTAAAAATATATAGATTTACACTTAATAACTGTAAATAACAACAATAATGAAAGAGAAAAAGTTTAAACCTGCTTTTCTGTCATCCAGTTTAATAATCAAAATGTTTCCTTTTCCCTGGTACAGTTCCTTCTCACTCACTGCTACAGTCTAGGAATTGCCTTTACCTTCTGAGTCTCGGGGGAACTTCAGACAGGGAGCAGAGGGGCAGTGAAACAGGTGCATAGGACACCAGCTATCAGGGATGCCTAGTGCAGGAGAACAGAGTTCTGATGGATTAGCCCCAGCCTGTAAGTTCCCGGGGAGTCAGGAGCAAGCCTCTCTTGTCCCTCCCCCAGTCACGACCGCGGTCCAATCACTAGGAGGCAGCCCAGTTCTCGTCAGTCAGTCAACACTGGTAGCCCAAGTATCAGTCCAAGTAGTTGGCAAACTAAGGAAGCCTGGAGACATCACTTTGTCCCCTCCATCCATCTCTTGGTCCTCCACATAAAAATGACCACCTAAATACCATTCCGACTTGCGTTCCTCCTGCTCAATTTTAAAGTTTGATCATTCGGAGCTGAGCGTGAAGGCAGCTGAGTGTTTCAGCTGGCAAACTTCTCTGACAGATGCGGTGAGTTAATTCGGGGCAGCAGGATCTGATACATATTCAGGCAAGTTTTGGTTCCTAAGGACCCTCAAATTGGTCCACTTCTTCATATTTTTATACTGTCACCTTAGTCTATGGCCTAATCATCTCCCACCTGAACCAATACTATTATCCAGTAATTGCGTTCTCTACCTGCAGCCTACTGGCAGTCTAAACTTTCAGTCCCAATTTTCCCAAATCAGTCTGGCTGACAGGCCTCTTCTGATTACCCTCTTGTCCAGAAATGTAAAGGGCTTTCCAGTGCCCCTAAATCTGCACGTACGTAGTTCAGGACACAAATTAATGCAGACCGCCCCGACTCTTTACAGGAACCCGAACTCGCGACCTGTATCTAGACTTATTCTTATAAAAATACACAGTAAGACTTAATTAATTATTTAAATACTTAATGATTCAGTTTATTTAAATAATTTGATTTCATTTTTACGTTCATTAGTAGCCATTTTTGTTTCGCCTTTAGATTTTGAAAGGTACTCTTGATGTTTTACCAAAAAATTTAGAAAATTTTGAAAAAATGTACTTTGTAACTTTTTACATTTACTTTTCATTTACGTTTTGATAAACATATCTGATTTTCTATACTCTTAATGCAATTAAAATTACTATAATCCTTTATATAATTATTATAAATTAAATGCAAATTGTGTAGAAATCTTTACTGTAACAGCGATTTTGCAGAAATGAAGGTCAGAAAATTTTTATGAATAAGCATATAATAATTTATGAGTTATAACTGCTTATATGAGATTACTCTTTCCAACATCACAGGCCTTTCAGCAGGATATTCAGACTCAGTAAGGATAATTAAATTCAGTCATTTTATATGTTTCCTGGTTTTAGCCATGTAAGGGTATATTTATTATTTTAAGAGAAAGGGACATATATCATTTGACGGTCTGTTAACTTGACATAGCTGTTAACACATTTAGATAAGGCAATGTGGACCCCCACGCCCTAGCCCCGCAGACGTCGGGGGAGACTTGCTGTGAGTGATATGCAGCTGCTGATGCCAACTTTGAATATTTTTGCTTATGTGGTAGTTGAATATGTTCCATTGTGTTCCAGACATAGAAGGTGTAAAGCCTAATCCAAGGAACACCTGTGTACCCATCCCCCTGCTTAGGCAGTAAGAGCGTACCTGCTCAGCCCTCCCCAGTCACCTCCATTCCATTCCCTTCCAGAAGTAATCACTGTCCTGACGTTTTTACAGCTCTCTTGAATGGCAGATTCTATAAAAGTGGACTTGCTATTTGTCGATGATGTCCAGACATGGTTTATTATTGCATGTGATAGCTCTTTACGCTACTAGTGCCGTTGAAGACATTTCTGCAGGTTCTTTTTGGTTTCCTAAGTAGGCAATCACATACTTGGGAGAGAGGATAACAGTTTGGAATCTTTCTTTTCAACCTCTTCCTGGCCTTCACCTGTACTGGCAATGTCCGTTTTAGCACAACGCTGAACGGAAGTGGTGAGAATGGACCTTTTCGTCTCGTTTCTGATTCAAATCTTCAGAAGGCTTCTAACATTTCTATGTTAAGCATGACAGGTGCTACAGGCTGATGATATTGTTTTAAGAAGTGGCATGATGTGATCAAAGGTCTTTTCAGCAAAACTCTGAGGGACAGGAGGAGGGGTGGGAGCAGAGTCACCCAGGAGTCACGTGCGAGGAATCACTGTTATTTATACTAAAGCTACAAGGTCTGTGATGTCCTGTCCGGAGAACACACCAACAGCTCGGCTTCTCAGCACAGCAACAAAGAACTGCATTGGATTCACCAAGGCAGACGCATTTCAATACACCCCAGAGCCGCAGGAGCCTTACGAGAAACAGTACTTAACACTGGTGACTGTGGCCATTATGGGCCCCGCCTACGGCTCCAGGCCACAGGAAACCGCCACCAGGGCTGCTTTAAATTCTCCTGCCAGTCGTTTAGGTAAACATACCCAATAGGATGTTGGCACAAAGCGAAGTCATCTTTAATATCACACAATAAGCTTCAGGAAAATTAAAAATTTCCAAGGAAAGTTATCTCCCGGGAGCTTAGCCAAAAGAGAAGAGTCATTTACATAGTTTGGTGTTTGCATAGGAAGAAAAGTGGAGAGCAATTACCCAGCAAATATTTCGTAAGTAGATATCCATTTAAATGAGGTGATTCAATCTCAGCCCTTGATTCCCTGTATCCTCAGTGGCAGGCCCTCCCTGCTGGTGTCATCCAGGCAAAGTGAGAGCCGATTTTTTCCCCACTTTTGACCCCCTTGGATGGTCCATTTTATTTTCCCTATGCACTCAACCACTTGTGTCTTACAAATAATACGGGTTTTTCGACCTCATTTTTTTTTAAGTTCTGAGATCTTATAAAATGGCTAAATTAATAACATCGCCCATATTGAAGTAAATCTTGGCTCCTGACCCCCTGGCAGGGAATATACATTTCTGAAAAACGAACGTGCCTAATTTTGTAACTACACAGCCCACAGGAATAGTGGCTGCCATAGTAATGAAGTCTAATGACAATTCTGCTGACATTTCTCCTCTCTGAAAATGAAATCATGTGGAAAATGATTTCTACACGAGCAGAAAGATAAAGACGCCAGACAGAATTTGATCTGGTGAAAATGGAAGCTGAGAATTGTCTCTGCTCTCGGGGTGGGTGGGGGGCGGTGATAATTAATTACATCACCACTATTTCTGGCTGCCATTGTCTTCTCATGCTCTCTTTTTAAAGTGATACGCTTTTTTGTTATCGTTGTCGATGTCCTAACTGTAGAGTAACACCTCCAACTAAAAGCGATGCTGACCCTGAGCGACTATGGGCTTCTTTTGGCAGTTCAGGCATTTCTGTATTTAGAATATTGCTCTAGAAAATGGGGGTTTTTTTCTTCTGAGAATGACCTCTCTTGATTATGCAGATATTTTAATTATGGATTATTAGTTTTGACCTTCTTATGAAGTGCATGCCTTTGTCATGTCTATGCCAGCCCAAAGAAAATCATACCTAAACACAATATGTGAGGTTGCTGGTTTCCAGCACGGTCTAAGGGAACTCCGAGAAACATCCAGAAAAACCCCAAGGTAAGGTTCTGTGGTGTGGAGATCCGTAGGACTGTTGTTACCATTAACTGCACATAAAATATAGATTGTTGTAGTTCCCAACAAAATGCTTTAATGAACAAAAGCATGTTCTACAGGAAAATAAGAAAATAGGACCAATTAAAGTCTAAGCATCATTTTTCAAAGAAAATGTAGATGGAACACTTCATTTGGATCCTCTCAACACAGTCTAATGACCTTTTTCTTTATTTGAAAATGGCTGATTTTAAATAAAAGTTGCCCTAGCTGCTCGAGAGAATTTACACAAGGGAAATGCTACACTTCAAAAATAAACCAAAGGAAATGTCAGTTCATTCGCACGCACCCATGAAACTGTCCTGTACAGGACAGGCGAGACGCTGCCTGGGCAGCTGGAGCCCATCAGCCAGCCCAGACATGACCTGCTCCATTCACAAAACGTGCGGAATCTAGGGTATTTCATGCAGTAGAACTTATCCAGTTGTTTTTAATCTCACCCATTTCAGAATACTGTTTCACCAAACGCTCCTAGGAGATTGCATCGTTTTCTCCTGTGGGTTTTCAGCACACGGTTTCCACTCCTGTGAGTGGCCCGTGCTTGCCTCGCACAGAGATCACATGCTGTACCGCAGCTGTCTGGTGACTCGTCTGCCTCCCCTCTGGGCTCTCCCCGCTCACAGGCAGGGCCTGTTTCTCAGTCCTTGCATCTACCGACCCTCTTCCTTGCTCCTCCTAGGCATCGGGGAGGCTCTTAACCGTGACAGAAGACTCACTGGTTCGGTGCTCATCACCCATGACTTGAATTTCTGCCCATGTCATCTCTGAATCTTAAACGTCTCCCAAAACTCCGCCCCCCAATGCCACGCTTCATCATATGGTCTCAAGAATATCAAAACTTCCAATTCTTCCTCTTTCTTTCACCAAATTGTATCTCTGAGAATACTCTTGTGCAGCCCTGGTTAATCATATACTGTGATTTCATTTTTTTACCAAAAATGCATAAAGCCGGGAAAAATTTAAAAGCAGGCACAACTACATGGTAAACCTCCTAAAAAGTTCATTTCCCACATGTCTCCCCTAAACTAGCCACCTCTGTCCAGTTAATGCACCCTGTGTCCCCTGATCCCTTCCACCCATCAGAACCCAGGCCAAAATCAAGGTGGGAAACAAGTTAATGCTAAAAAGTGTCTCGAAGACCTAAATGAAAGGCTTGCATGGTATAAAAACATAAACTTTATTTTTCCTGTCCTTCACTTTTTCACAAGTTTTTTTAAAGTAAAACTCTTTGAATTTCATTACATTCAAAAGAAATACTATAGAATTTTACTCTTCATTTCAATGTTTTCTCATATATCATCACTTTCAGACCATCAGCTCAGTTAAATATAAGTAGCATTTCTAAGATGCATGTACTCAAAAACTATCATCCAGCAGGCACATTTGCTTCAAGAAAACATCTAGGGAGCTAATATTTTATCTAATTAGGTATCCATAAAACAAATGACGAGATCTTTTCCGAAGACTCGGAACTCAGGAGAATTCCTACTGAGTGTCAAGTGCAGCTCCGGTCTCAGAAAGAGGCACTGCCTCAGGCACGGTTTCCGCGCACAAACTGTTCGGTTCTGCTTCACGGTTCTTGGACACGAATTGTTCACAAGGCGATACGATGGCCATGAACCTAAGAACCTAAGTACTTTTATACACCTTGGAAAGCTTATCTCTGCCTTGAAATATTTAAGGACAAGATCCGCCCCCCTGCACTGTCCTTTGTTCAGTGAAGTAAAATAAATTATTTTAGATACTAAATAACTAGAGTCTCTACGAGAACATTTATTCCTCGCAACAAATCGGTATACCGCAAACAGTGAAAGTATAACATCTCAGTGGCTCATCACTTAAAACTAGATAAAAACGATGGACCATCAAAGACAGAAAATACGCAACCCAAACGGAGGCCACAGGAGTCACATTTGTGTTTCTACCGACAGGAATGAACTGAATAGAATGTTTCAAATATAAGTGCTGGAATGAATATTTATAATAAATGGAAGAAAGGAACTACAGCATACCTTTGTAATTGAAGCAGAGTCTGCGAATTTGAAATAATTAAAAATCACTCTCTGAGAAATCACTATGCACAGTTATGCGTATATACCAAACAAGCAGAGAAATCCACCAATATTTAGTCTAAGCAGTTCATCTGGGTGCTGGCAAATAACAACACAGCTACGATAAACAACGTTTCACTGTCCTTGACATGGAAGTAGGGATGGTGAAGGGAAAGACCCTGACTTGGTTCACAGAGCCAAGAATTACAAAGAGAGGAGCTTATCCAATACTCTAAGCAACCATAAACCTACATTACAGAATCATCAGGTATCTTCAATATATAATCCAGTAAATGCACTGAAAAACACTTCCAGGAAATTATCATCATTTTGAAGAACATTTACAAAAGGTATTTCTCATATTAAGAGTCTAAGTAAAGTCATATATTAGTGAATTGATATTACGAGAAGATAGGACATTTCCTATCACTGTGTGATGAAGATATGTTCACGAAGGTTGGGACCAAGATAGTCCATGAAGATACATTCATAATCGGAACATTTCCTATCCAGCCTCTCTCCCTCTCTCTCTCTTTCACACACACTCACACACACACACACACACACACACACACACGACGTGCTCATTTTATCAATTGTTTATTTAAGATGGATTCAGGGTAGAGAAAATGTTTCCATTTAGACATGAGGAAATGCACACCATACAAACTGAGGGACTGATGAGGTCTGTAACCAAGATTACCTGGTTTTGGGTGTTGTTATAACGTATCTGAAACTACAGACACTGCGGTGGCAAGTGTCTGTAGTTTCTTTCCACAGCGGCCTCACAGCAAGGTAGAAGGACCGGTGTGGGAACTTGTTCTGTTGTGATGGAGTCTATTACTATCACTTAATATCGCTATTTTAAATTCATATTCCATTATTAATCTCTCACTCATAAAACTATGTAATCCCATCTAGGACCTACATAAAGAGGCAATAAGCCAAATCAGAAACGCAAATTCAAATATTAAGAAATAAATAGAAAACAGTAAGTAGTTTTGTGCCTCAGACTCATACTATTGGTTCGAGGTATAATAAAAAAGTAGATTTCCTTTAAAAACATGATGTAACCCAAATGGAAGTTAAGTGCTACACACAATACATTTGTCAATGTGTCGCATACTATAGTTTTTTAGTGTAATAAACACAATGAAACTGTCCTTCACACATGGTTCTCGCCTTCCCTCTCTTTTCTTAAGATGAGGTGACAGAATATTTCCACACCTGATACCCTCTCCCGTGTGAACTCATAGTTCAGCGGTTCCAGGTGACGTGCAGAGAACCCAGAAGAGGGGCTCCGAGGACTGGACACAGGGCGGGCCATGGGCACCGAAACCCCCTCCTTCCCTCTCCCAAACGAGAACACAGGTGGAATAAGGTGCACTAAGGGCAATACAAATTATAGAAATAAGATTTCCCTGGCTAATTTATTCATAAAGAAAAAGCAAACCAACCTCAAACTTTTGTCATACACCCTGCAACTCCTAACAAAACATTTTTTAACATTCCATTTCAGAGTCAGTACAAATGAAAACCCAAACTAATGTGAACTAACGTTTTTAATGTGGACGTGGTCCAAAATGTGATACATTAAACAGATTTAATCTTATGGATGAGGGAGAAACGAAAGTGCTTTAGGTGATTTATTTTCACTTTCAAGTTGTTACTGACTTTGCTCACAGAAATCACTTCCATGCTACAGGTGACGCAAAGCACTTCTGATCGGCTCACCCCACCGTTGGGTACCCTGCAAAAACTAGACTGTACTCTTCTAATAATTACTACTCAAAAGCAAAAAAGACCTTAGACGCTTTTATCATCATTGCAACTAGAAAAAAAGAAGCAGGGGCCGTCTTCTAAACATTTTTCTACTTACCCCGAATTCTGATCCAATCGCATCTCTAATTGTGCTTTTAGCCCAAAGGGAGTCAGAGAGACCGCACTTGAGAGACGGCGATGCGGTCCCTCATACGGCAAAGGGGACCGTCATACAGATGCTGTCGAAAGTCAGTTTTAGGCAAAACCATGTAGATACATTATTTTTGCAAACCTATCTTAGGGTGTTCAATATTAACTTACACATGAATATTAAGCATAGACAGGACTCACTTGAGGAAAGTCTAATGGGTGAAGATCCACATTTTTAAACAGACACAGGTCGCTAGCAATCAGGTGCAATTTCCATGCACTAGAAGTTTCTCTGCTTTGTATAATGATTCATGAAAGGGTTCATAAGCAGGGAATTTCTGTACATATTCAAAATGAAAAACCATATATGAAATACCAGTTTAGTCACATAGTTTATGTACCATGAACTTGGCATAAGGAACGCCTGCATTTCTGCTATAAATTAAATGCTGACAAAATGTTACTTACCCATGTGATTTCCATGATACTTGCGTTTTTAACAAATGATGTAGAAAACTAATGCCTATAGGTCTTTTCCACATTACATCAGTTGAACAGCTGAGAAGATAAGGCACCAAGCCGTTCCATGGGGGGAAACGACTCTCCCATTGGGCCGGCAGTCAGCTGGAAGGCTCTTTGCATGCTTTATGGAAGCACCCGTGTTCTTTTCTATGAAACACACACACACACACACACACACACACACACACACACACCCAATGGCTTAGATGACCTATCTAGGACACTTGCAAGGACGTCTTCAAATGTAAATCATTTCCCTGTAAAGTTCATGATCGCTCTTGGCCAGATTACTTGAGCAAACAATCTGACACACTTCTGTTCCTCCCTGTGAATTCCCATGACACCAGCGATGGGGCGACTTACCGGCCCGAAAGCGTTGCTGTCAAAGCTGTGACCGTGATGGTCGCCCTCCACCCAGATGTGGCCGCGCGGTACCTTGACGTAGCGGTTCTTGTGACCGATGGTTCTGGGAAGAAACAGCACAAGCAAGGAGGTGAGAACAGCCAAGAGATCAAGCAGCTGGGCACGCAAGGCGAGGACGGCAAAAATGCCGTGGTGGAGATGCCAGCCGTCCTTGAGGGCTGACCGGGAGGCATCACCAAAGCCTCCATGGGAAGGAAGGTGTGGTTAGGATTCTGCAGCCTCGCCGCACTATTTCATTCCCATTTCTGCAGGCAGGAATGTTGTGCTTAAATACAATGCACCAGCACCAAATACCATGTTTTGCCACTTAATTTTAATACACAATATCCTAAATATGGTTTCATGAAGTTCGATAAGCCCTGCCAAAACACTAAGCTACTTAGTCCCCCTAACATTTGCTTTCAAGTTGACGCTTGACTCTTGGTCAGCGGTAATCTTCGCTTTTTTAGTCAGAGGAACTTCTCACACCAACCTACAGCACTTCTCATGAGCGCTCAATTCCCTAAAATTCAGGATGTATAAGCAAAAAACCCAAAAGCCAATGATCTCATGTTAGACGCAAACTATTAACGTCACTGAAAAATTTGGGTCAGCGCGATTCAACTTCACATGTTACTCCTGAAAATGAGGAAAGGGTTAACCATTCTGAGAGCGATTTAAAGAGCAGCGGTCAGCGATACACACCTAGAACAGCATGCTCGGCAAGCGGCTCTCACCGAGGTCAGGCTCCGGCCCAGGGTTGGTGGCAATGGAGAAGGGAGCAACCGCTTTGTCCTATTTTGCCAGGTGGGCCTAACTTTTTCAAATTTATTAATTAGGCTAAAATGTTCATCCCTTTTGACCTAGTTATTCTACTGGTACAGGTCCAGAGAAATAATCAGAAATATGGACAAATATTTTTATGGGGATATTCAGTACAGGTCTTTCATGTGTTCTATATAATAGTTACATATAGAGCAATATATATGCATATATATTTTATATATATTCCTAAATATCCAACAACACAAGATTGCTTAAGTATGACACAACCAGTTAAATGAAATTAAAGGGACAGAATTGGAATAAAATATTACCCAATTCTATAATAGATTCTTTAGGAGGCAGAGACTGTTTCTGTTTCTTTTCTTTTTTTATTCTCCCAAAGCCTTCGGGAAAATGCCTGTCTAAAGAAGCTTTTCAATAACTGTTGGCTGGATAATGACATGAATGAACGAGTGACTGGCTGCTCACCCCCCGTCTAGAGAGTTAAGCCCAGAAACTGAGCTTTGCACCCAGTTCTCTGAGGTGTCGTCCCTGCCAGACCATTTCTGTGACCAAGCCACACATGTGCAGAAGAATACATAAGAAGGTGCTACAGAAATGGAGGCTGCTTATTATCTAGAATGGGTTCTAATTTTCAACACAGTTTCCATGTTGAATTACTTTGTTTTCGATCAGTAAAGCATTCATGCAAGGAAGCGATGCTGTAGCCGTGGGAAGCCGACAGTAAGTTACTGACAGCTGTCTATTTTTAATTACTACTGGGAAGAAGAGTTTCAGCATTTTAAAGAAAAGCAAGAACAAGTTGAACGCATCTTCCTGTCACGTACTCCGTAACGTAAGGGTTCAATTAAAATTAGCCAATGAGCTTCGACATCACGGCTGCTTCTACCATGCAGTTGCCTCCAAGAACCGACCTCCCACATCAAGTGTGACTGGCGCGGGGAGACCCTTGCTCTCACTTAATCGTTGGCAAGGCACTCTCTCCTGTGAAGCCCAAACACTTCCCCCTTCTTAAGGATAGTTATTCTGGATAAGTACTTAGGAAAAGAAAACAATTTTATCTCTTGGAATAATCATTCAAGCCGAATTATGAAATAAAACAAACCTGCATAAAATCAATTCTGCACCAAAAGGGTGGGTTTTCAGTCAAACACGAATCAGGAAAATAACATAAAACTCAGATTGAGTTTCAAGGTCATATAAAGGACATATCAAGATACATGTGATAGAAAATGGCAGTATCATAGAACGACCCCTGGCAGTGACATGCGTCCTTGCATTGCCCATCTCACCTAAAAGCTTTAAACACACCATCTTCCATCACTTTCTAGCCCCTTACAACGCTTTGTTTTTCTCCCTTGCACCTACTAACACTTCACTTATTGGTTTATTTGCTTGTTGCCCACCCCTCCCCACTAGAACTTAACCTTTGGAATGTTGACTCTCCTGTTCCCTGTTGTATCCCCAGAGCCCGGAAAAAGGCAGGGTGCAAGGGGCCCAACACACACTCATGAAATAAATAAACCAGTGAATGAGTAAGTGAGAAGTACTGTCACAGAGGCAGGATGACATAGTGGAAACTGCACAAAGTCTAGAAACAGATGAACCAGTTTGCATCTTGATACTGTTGCCCACAGGTAATCTTGTGCAAGTGGCTGAGTTTTGACTTTAACTTGCCCGTCTTCAAACGGGATGCCTGAGACACTCACTAGGTGGGCTGAGACAAAGGTTAGTGGTTAGTGGAGAACATGGTGGAGAGGGGGCTGGGCAGCAGGGTCTCTGCAGCCTGCTGATGTGGGGCTTGCGTGTCTGACTTTCAAGTTCACGTGATCTTGGCAAGTGGAGGAAACTCTGTGTCAGCCTCTCACCTGCAGAACAGGGCGAATACCAGGACCTAACTCTAAAAGATGTTCTCTGGATAAAGTGGCATTCGCTACACACCTGGGAAATGGATTCTCTTAAAATTGGAACTGTTTTTTAAGTAAATACTCAGTACAGTTCTGGTGTATAGTAAGCACCCAGTTCGTGCTAGTAGTTATTACTATTGTCTTCCTTTGTCCACTACTTTCCTTCATTTCAGAATTCAGAATGTGTTTGTTCAGCCTCCACTCTCTATCAGCACTGGTCTCGTCAAGCTACCTGAGCTATGTGCTTCAGTAATGTCTTTTCCCCACAGCTGCACTGTGCCTCTGGACTATTTTTAATGCTACAATGTATCTTTCTTTTTCTTTTCTTCTTATGCCATTCTGGGATACTCTAAAACTCGCGTGTGAAAGCACAATCTCTTTGTCGCTGTTCTAGGCAGAGCTGTGTGTGTGTCGCCTACTAACCACGTACATGTTCCCATGTTGCGATGCTAGCAGACCGTGGCTTCCCTGGATACCAGACGGGTAGGAAAGACCTACTGGAGTTGTACAGCCCTGGCGAAATTCACACCATATACACAGTGTATATTCTATTTCCCAGGTTTCCACCTCACTTTTCAAAAAAACAACCCAAAGTAGCTTTAAAAATATACAATGATAAAATATTGAGCTGGTTCCTTCTAGGACTGCCGAAGAAATATAACTCTCCTAATCGAATTCCTCTAGGGATGGAATTTTAAACAGCTTTGTGCTCCTGAATTCACATAAACGAAAGACAAGATAATCTTTTAGGTGATTTAACGGTTAAGCGGGGTGTCAGCCTACAAGGTTGTATATACCTATGGCCTGCAAATAATTTGGGTTTCGACAGTCAGAAATGAGTTCTGTATACTACTCTAACTACGTGTCTATAGGAAGGCATTTTTAGTACTAGGTTTACCACGACAAGTTACCTGGACCTTACAAATAAAGAAGGAGTGATTGCCTCTGACGCGATCTGACCTTGAAAACAATGGTTGCTTTTGTTAAGTCCCTGAATCTTCTGAGTGCCGTCAGTCAAATACAAAATTACCCATGTAACCCTTGCGACAACGAAAAGGAACAAGTTCATATTCAAAGTATCTCCCAAATACATATGTACGTGTGCACACTTACACATTCTTAACTTGGGCCATTCGTATTAATAAACCATGATTGACTGGAATGTTTTATTTCTTCATGATTCAAACCATTCCTTTGGTTTTTCTCCTCATCCAAAGCAGTGGGTATCCTGACCCGGACCCTGGACTTCTGGATTTTGATTGCCGTGGAGAGACCAGCAGTGTGGGGTTAAGGATTCAGGGAGATCAGGGAAAATGTTTGAATGAGACCTTTTATCATCACTGGTAGACTGGACAAGATGAAAGGAATTTACCATCAGGAAAGAAAAATGGAAAGGCCATCTGCCTACCTAGGGTTGGCATCTGCAACAGCAAGAGACTCTCCCTTGGAAACCCACAGCTGGCTCTCAGCCGAGATCAGGGCTCCAGCTCACACTGCGTGTGTGATCTGGGAGAGTTAAGAATGAACTGGGATTGGCCCCAGGAATCTGGCAGAAGAAAATACAACTTTTCAGGGATAACATGTCAGATGAGGGTTTACATGTGTCCTATAGGTAAGTCCCAGTGAATAGGAACTCAGAATTCAAAATAACGGAATTCATAAGAAAACAGCCAACACTAATGAGCCAGGATGAACAATGAAGAGCAGAATTTGATCCCAGGACTTCAACTAGTGAATTTATCAAACACAGAATATAAATTATACATATTTAAATATTTTTAAAATTAAAAAAGGGAATTAAAAAGATGCACAAGGAATACTATCCTATTTTTAAAGGACACTTGAAAAAGAATCATATAGAACTTCTAAAATTTAAAATATACAATTAAATAGGTAGACAAAAAGTACATTAGTATAAACTAAAGGAAGAAGTAATGAACTGGAATACATATCTAAAAAATTACTTAGAAGTTAGCACAAAGAGGCAGAGAAATGGAAACTATATGGGAGCTATTAAAGAGACATAGAGAACATGTTAACACATTAGAAAATACCAACAAGTGTAATCAGAGTTCCACAGGAAGGGAATAAAAAGAAACAAGGAGGAGGAAATATCTGGAACAGGAAAGAGAGGGGTAGAGAATTTTTCAGAATTGACGAGAGCATGGGTTCACAGATTCTGCAATCAAAGTGACCACAGCAAATACATAGAAAGAAACTGCAGCTGGGTACATTGTGAGGAAATTTCAGAGCAGTGAAGATGCCCTCTCTGCCCAAAATTTTTGTGATGTTGCCCGAGGGGGAAAAAGTAGATTATCATCAAAGAAATAAGAATTAAATTTAAAGCAGAGTTCCCTTGTTAAGGTGTAACTTAGATGAAGTATAATTCAGCCACTTAAAGCATACAATTCAATGATTTTTAAAAATCTATACAATCACATACATAATCACTAGATCAAGATACTAAAACACTTGAATGATCAAAAAGTGCTTCCTTGTCCCTCTCTGTAGGGAGACCAGCCCGCACCGCCATCCGTGGCTCCAGGTAACCGCGGCTGAGCTGCCCTCTGTCACTGCAGTTCTGCCTTTGCTAGCCTTTCATACCTATGGATGGAATCACTCCATAGGTATTCTCTTGTTTCTGGCTCAACTTAGTCTAATGCCTGAGATCAATCCATGTTGTTGCACGTATCAGCAATTTGTTGCCATTTTTCCTAATAATTTACTATAATATGGATATACTACAATTAGTTTTTCAATCAATGATTCATGGGCACATGGGTAGTTTTCAGTCTTTGGCTATGGACAATACAGTCGTTGGGAACAGCTGAGTGTAAGTATTTGTGTGGACAGGTTTTCCTTTCTCTTGGGTGACCATCTGCAGGTGAAAAGACTGGGTCACCTAGTAGCTCAATGTTTAACCTTCTAACACACTGTCACACTCTTTCCCAAAGCAGCGGTGCCAGCAATGTACGAGTCCCAGGGCCCCATGATTCACCAACACTCGCTAATTATCATTCCTTTTAATAACGTGAGCCATGCTGGGGACATGGAGTGATTTTAATGTACATTTCCCTAACGACCGATGATTTTATGTACTTTTTGTGATTTGCTTTCTTCTTTGGTGAACTATTAAAGTTTTTAAAAATTAAATTTGGTAGTTTGTCTTCTTATTGAGTTGTATAATTTTTTTATATAGTCTGGAAGAACTTCTATTAGATTCATGTTTTTGCAAATACTTTCCTCTAAGGAACATTTTAATTTTGATGAAGTCTAGCTAATTTTTTTTTCTTTTCTGGGATGTAATTCTTATACCATAACAAGTTGTTCACTAAACAAAAGTCACAAAGATTTTTTCCTATTTTTTCTTCTACTTTTATAGTTTTGGAATTTTTTGTTAATGTGGTAAGACAGTTCAAGTTCCTTCTTTCCTTCCTTCCTTCCTTTTGTATATGAATATCCAATATTCCAGCACTCTTTTTTGAAAAAAAACAACAACCCTATTCTTTCTTAATTGAATTACTTTGTGCTATGATCTGAGTTGTGTCTCTAAATTTCCGTGTCGAAGCCTGTTCCCCCAGGATGAGGCCTTCGGGATATAATCAGGGTCAGAGGAGGTCATGGGGCGGGGCCCCCATGATGCGGTTCGCGCCCTGGTGGAGAGCAGAGAAGTGCTTATGTTGTCACTCTATCTGTCTGTCTGTCTGTCTGTCTCCCACGTGAGGACTTACACCTGTAACACGCAGAAAAAAGCAAAGTGATTGAAAATATTGTTTTCCTAAGGTTTTTTAAAACTACTCTAGTGAAGAGTAGAGATATTTAATATCATTAAATTTTGTTTTAAAAAAAAAAGAATAGAAATGTAATCTATAACTTCCTAACCAGTAGAGAAAAACAGAATTTAAAAATCTTAATGCAATAGAATTCAGAAAATACAAAAAAAAAAAAAAGGAGGAAAAGCAGGACTAATAGAGAGTACAAAATAAGATGGCATTGAAATATATCAGTAATTATAATAAAAGTAAAATGGACAAATCAGGCTAATTGAAAAAAAAAAGATTCTCCAATTGGGTAAAAAGTCTAGCTATGTGCTGCTCATAAGAAAGATGCATAAGCAGCTTTGCGCAAGGGCCGTGTCATAGCCACTGAGGCACAATTATTGCTAATTGAGAAAGATGCCTAAACAGAAGGACACAGAGAATTTGATGGTAACAATAAGACAACAAATCAGAAAAACAGCCGCTAGATTCACACCAGACAAGACGAGAGCAGGTCTGTGGAACGGACTGAAGTTTCTGCGGGAGCCGATCAGGAAATGCAGTGGATGTCTTCCTCCTCTAGACGGATTTTAAGCAGGAGAGTGAGCTGCATTATCCCTTAAAACCCGTGGTCAGAGCCAGCCTTGTAAGCACTCCCAAGATCTCACTGCTGTCACAACAGGGCCAGACTACCCGCTGCTCAATGTATTCACCCTCTCTCCTGATTCTAAACGCTGCTAAGGGTATGTTTGCTTAGTAACCAAACGCTGAAGTAGTTTGTATTGGATTGGGGGAAAAATGTATGCAATTAATAGATGGTGAATTTAAGCAAATGTGGTAACAGTATTTCTAGTAAGTGATATCACCCAGAGCTACCTGTGATTACACTTCTCAGGATCACAGCTGGAAATACTCCAGCAATAATGTAATACAGCTCCTCTTCACACAGCTAATGGAGAGACGGAAGCATTTAGGGGAGGCCACCGACCGAGCTAGAGGATGAGGACCGGCAAAGACTATAGAAACCAGACTCCACAATTGCCTTCCCGCCGCACCACGGCTAGAACTGGAGGTTCCCAAGAACAGGTCTTAGCATCTTTTCAAGAGAGAAAAATGAAATGTCATTTTTTAAATAGACTGTAGGCTGTTGCTAGGTGATCGGGGCAACTCTATTTAGTTCATTTAAATTAAATGTTAGATTTATACATATTCACAATCAAGTTGCAGAATTAATTTTATAAATTTAATATGAATGCTCTTAGTACAGCTTTCTTTTTTCAGTGATGCATATTCCTGAGGTTTATTTCTTTCTCCAAATTAGGATTACAGGAGTTCAAATATAATAATTTCCATAATATAAAGAATGTTTTCTCCTGTTAAACATACATCTTAAAAATATCTATGGCTGCCTGTGGAAATCACTGCAGTTGTGGTGAGAATTTGATAAGATGACAATATTTCCCAAACATTAGATCCCACCCACGCTGGCTCAGGCCCTGTATATGGCACGCACTTGGGCTCTGCTGTTCATCCCGGTGATGGGTGGCCGAGTGCACCTTGTGTGTTACAGTGAGTTTATGAGGATGAGCTTATGAACTCTGTGACCCAGGGAACTCTGCTCTTTCTTCGCTGATAGGAATAAACAATTATTAAATGACTTCTGTATGAAACAGTATAAATGGTATGGGTCAGATACTGTTCCTTCTGCCAAGATCATAATTTAATCCATGATTCAAACCACGAGCAACAAAGCGACCTATAAAATATAGGTGGCATTCTAAATTACCACAGATGGAATTTAACAGGTTGGAAGCAGCCGTAGGAAATAGCGGAGGAATGGAGGAATAAATAAATGAGTAATTGACAAATTTTGCTAACTGCATCGATGTTCAGAGGATGATATTATTTCAGGCTGGACTAGGCAGGAGAGGCATTATGAACAGTCGACTCGAGTTAGGAAGGGCAGGTAAAAGGTACCCGGTAAAGAAGGTAGTATGGCATTCAAACCCCATTTCACTTACAGAATACATGTGTGTGTGTGTGTATGTATCTGTATATATACACACACATACACACACACACACACATATATTTCTCTTTCTTTAGTACATTATTTCCCTGAGACATGTAGCCATAAGTTAAGGGAAATATTTCTAAGTCACTTTCTAATGAAGACATTCGGTCATTATAATTGCACAGAGAAAAATAAATATATTAAATTTCATTCTGAAGACATGATTTTTTTTCTCCTATTATTTTCTTTTGGGATTTTTTTTGGGGGGGGGCATTGCTTAAAAAGGCTTTCCTCAATCTTGGCCTGTACATGTAGCTTCTGGATTATTTTGTTATTATTTAAAATGCTGACTTTTTTAAATGAGTTGCAAAATTAGGTACCTTTTCCTTGGCTTAAATTTGGGGGTTCAGGGAACTGTACTAATCAGAGGGTTTGCTCACCCCAGCAGGATGCCCAGTAACAATCATTCCTGTTTAAGTTACAACATGGAAATGTCTTCATATCCAGAGCTCCAAGAAGCCTGGCGTTCACTCCACCGGGCAGGAAGGTACAGGGGAGGAAGACTTGTACCTCCACCCTTTCAAGGTTCTCAGCTGGGCCCGAGAAATAAATGGACACAAAACAGATTAACCAGAGAAAAGTACAGCAGGCCCTTGAATAATGTTTAATTCACGTTGCTTTGTTAGAACGTTAATGAGATGCCATAGAAACTTAGCTCTGGTTTATATCAGTTAGCCCATGGCAAAATCGATTTTGTCATACATTATTTTGTTTAAAGCTTTAGCATCTATGCACAATAATAAATAAGGACTTAGTGCATACAAGGTTATACAAATTTTATGTGACATGACAGCCCTCGTAAGACATAAAGACCCTCCCCCCATTAAAAACAAAAGAAATGACAGAAAGACCCAGAGACAAGACAGAACCTACATGTTTTTATAATAGGCTGAACAAAGAGAAGCAATTATGGAAAAGTAACTGAATTATGTGGGGAGGCTAAAGGAAGATAAGAATTATTTTAGAAGGCCTGCTTGTAGAGAATATTCTCTGTCTCAACTTCTTGTCCTTGATGATAAGAATGTTACTTTGTTTCTAGTACAAAGAGGATGACTTTCCCACGAGAACTTCATCTCCGGCTTTTAAGAAAAAGAAGGAAATGGCACTGGCCATTTCTCTAGTCCCTGTATGTCAAAATAATTCTTGTGCTAATGTGGAATATTCTGGGGTAGCATATTGGCCACCCTTCAAAAGCCAATGCCAAAAATCACAAACACAAAACCGAAGAACCACCACCACCACCACCATGTTCTCAGCTTGGCCAGGACCTGCTCCCCATCTGTGACTGAAAGGAAGAGGGGGGGGTTATATGAGTCAGGGTACTGCTGATGGGCTGAGACTGCTCTGGTCCTTCCCCACATAATTCATTAGGAATGGAAGACGCTCTCCCACTGCAAAATCAGTTTTTCCTGGCTTCACGGCAATTACGGAACTCAGGCACGACCCCCACATGGTCATCAGAATGAGACTCCTTATCGTCTTTTGGGTGGAAAGTTCTGGAAACCTGCCTGGGTACTCCTATTTCAGATTTGATGTTGCTTTAGTGTTTTTAAGCCACTTTCTAGGAAACAAAAACTATTCTTTAATCAGGCACATGAACTGTTTGCCTTCTTTTCTTCTGTTCTGTATGGACACCTGCAATTTTATTTCCTGAGAATTTGTTTCTCTGTTAACTCTACTCATTATGACCAGCGATGGTTATAGAACTCTCTGATCTTCTGATGTAGGAGGATGCAGTAACCTTTGAACACAACTTTTTATTCTGTATTTTCAATGGTTATTTTTAAGTTTTATTCACCTACCAATAACATTTCTACATTTCCGTATAAAACTACATCACCAGGCCTGGCCAGGTACTTCAGCTAGTTAGAGTATGAGTCCCCATATGCCAAGGTTGTGGGTTCAATCCCCAGTAAGGGCACATGCAAGAATCAACCAATAAGCACATACATAAGTAGAACAACAAATCTTTCTCTCTCTCTCTCAAATCAATTTAAAAAAAGAATTAATCAATGAATGAATAAATAAATGGAACAACAAATAGATGTTTCTCTCTCTCTCCTGTCCTCTCCCTCTAAAATCAATAAATAAAATTTTTAAAAAGCTACATGATAAGAAACAACTGAAATCTGTTGAATTTGCATTGAAATTCTTCATTTTATATGATCAATATTGCAAAATAATAAAATCACCTAGTTAAAATCAGCAAGAATTACCATAATCATCATTTTTCCAACCAGATATTCCTTAATATGTCTTTAATGGTTTCATTCAAATAGCATTATGGGGAGAGAACAGCAGAATGGAACACGCTGTAGATTTGAGACGCAGTGATGGCAACAACCTACTATTTCCTGAGAAGTGACTATGGACTGTGTAGTGTCCACAGTGACGGTATTTTTGTCAAACAAGGGAAACGCTAGAGGGTTTGAACCCAGATGCACAAAAGCCTGGATACTTAACCACTGTCCTGTCTGCCCTTAGGAAGATGACTCATTCTGACTGGGCTGATCCTGGTCTGGGAAATGGGGGAAAAGATAAACATTGTCCTGAGTGGTACAGACTGTGACAAGAGGTAGGCAGATGACAGATCACATGCAGGGCTCACGTTAGGAAAACTGTGAATTCTTTGGTGTGGCTGGACTGAGGTTTAATAGAAGCCAGCAAGGTAGGTTGCAGTTGGGGATGGACTGACAGCGGAGAAAATTAAATACCAGTGCAGGAAGCAGGTACTCTATTTTGCAGGTAACGGGAAACATTTGCAGGCTGTTGATCAAAAAAGTGGCATCATTATCCTCAAAGGACTAGCAGCCTAGAGCAACACGGACTGAACAGATGGGGCGGCTGCCCGTGGAAACCATTCCCCAAATACATCAATGCAACTAGTCTCTTCCAGAGGGAGCCCTTGCTTTCTACACATGCCACGCTCCCATGACAGTATTTCGGTGTATGTGGCATGCGGCCACTTCACTGTGGGATGATGGTTCTTCCTGCGGCCTGATGCTGTTCAGCTGCCCCCCACAGTTGCGGGGCTTGCTGGGGTAGCACCCCCAGGGGAGCAACCCAACAGCTCCAGCACAGCTTAGGGTGCGAGGCTGTCTGCCAGTGGACGCATGTCCCGGAGCACAACCTGTTTCCTCTTGTGCACCACTTAATTAACATAATCTCCCTATCTTATGAGGGGATATGTAGCTCGTTCTAATAAAAGCAATCCTGTTCACCCTTATCAAAAATCATCCCACTTAGAAAATAAACGCTTATCATTATACTCTCTTCAGGATTACAAAATGACGCTTTGATTAGATGAAACAGGCTTACCATGGAAACCTCTACAGCCACCTGAACCTGCCTTGCTGTGCACTGCCTCAGTGGGGTCTCACCCCTAGGGGCATGCTTGTCGTGTCTGCTACTGACTACTTCCGCTTCTGCAACTGATCAGCCTGACCACAACTCCTAAACACTACAAAACTGAACACCACGTTCTGGGAGCTGACCATTCCCAAATCGGAATTCTGCCTGATTCCCCGTTCATGTGGGCTCTCTCCTTGGCACCGAGACAGCCTTCAGGTCGTGGTCAAGTTTGTGGTTGCCCTGCAGGTTTATTTTGGATAGGATACTAGGATTAGAAAAGTTCATTTCTTGTCCTTGTAATTGTACTTCCAAAGACTGTCCTGTAGCATCTTCCTCAGGAAAGCAAATGAAATGTGAGAAGGATGACTATTTTGTCATTTCCTCCTAGTGTTTAATTATGGGTTTGTTTGGGATTTTTCCTGAGCAGCTGTTTCTGAGCATCACTTAGAGGGTGGATCGTGTAGATAGTCTTGGGTCTTCTGGAAAAAATTACAGAACAGGTGATATCGAACAGGAAAGATGAATCGAAGTTAGTAAAGCAAAAAGATTAGAAACAGGCATTTCAGGCCAAAGGAAAGCACGTTCACAGGCAGACAATGAGAGCGTCAGAAGGGCCCTGGGGACTGGGGTGGCTAGTTGTTGGCGTGCCGAGCCCTGTGCGTCCACGATCCAAAGCGACGAGAAACCCTCTCATCCAACACAATCCAGAGTATTGTCATTAATTTCTTAAATTGGCAAGGCATGGAATTATTTTTAAAAACCTTCATTTTTCAATTGTCTCAGTGTACTATAAAACATATAATGCACAATGAATCCACCAGCCTTTGGAGATGAGAAGCTGCTTTCCTTGGGCATAAATAAGTCCACAAGCTGAAGTTCCAAGAGTCTCGTCTAAACCACACTCATGCTACACTGTCTGCAATTGTCACTTGTAGTCTCTGTACACGGGAGTGGAAACCTACGGAGAGCCATGACAGAATCCGAGTGCCGACCCCAGACTCCGCAGATCTTCCCTGCGCGCTCGCAGCCGGCTCCCCGCATTTGACAGCTGTTTAGAAGGGAAAACTCATCCCGTGCTAGTTTTTCAAAACAGTTGACTATTTCTCTCACTCACGTTTCACTGATCTGTACAATATTTAGTTAAATTACATGTGTACAAGAAGAGGCACAACTAGCACGAGTGTGTTTGGGAATGACCACAGCTGGTCTTTTCTCGGGCACACATTTTAGCAGGTGGGGACGGACGCACACAGCACCAGCAGCGTGGCCTTTTTGCTGTGAGGGAGCATTCCAGGTGCCTGGCCTCAGACAGGTGTTTTGCAGAAGGAATCGAGCTTGAGGGAATCGAGCTCATCCAGGAGACGGATTCGCTCACAGGAGCGCCCGTTCCATGTGGTGCCGCGGCATGGCGGGGCAGGAGGAAGCCACGCCAGTGAAAACTGAGGTCAGAACAGGGAAGAGCCAGAGCAGCGCCGAGCCAGGCTCTGGCAGAGGGGAGCCTGTGGGAAGGCAGCCTGAGCAGAGCCTCAGCCACGGAGCCTGGAGTGCCCGTGCCTGGGAGTGCGTGTTGCCGTCTCGCTCACTAGCCTTGGCTGTGGGCAAGTTACTTAACCCTTAGTGATTCAGCTCCCATGATTTTAAAATAAAAATTCCTTATTTACGGGGGAAGTTTTTTTTTTTTTTAAGGATGAGTTAACATTGTAAAATATGTGTTTAGAACAGTGCCTGGTCAAAACTCAACTGATGTCAACGTTCTTATTATACCACCATTGTAACTTAGCTATAGAGAGCCCTCTGAACAGTGCCTGGCATGTAACAGAACTCTGGGACTAATGTGTCGGTGTTATTGTTGTTATGAGCCATTTCAAGGTTTTATATGAAAGAGTGATCAGATCTGCATTCTGGAAAAAAACCAGGACAACAGTGAGAGGGAGGGATTAGGCATGGCGGGGTGGGGAGGTGAAGGGCAAGTCTGATAGTAGGAGAAGCTTAAGAGGGGCTGAGCTAGGACATCCCCAGGAGGGACAGGTAGAGAACAGGTAGAGTCAAAACTCAGGCATGTGGCAGCACGTGGCAGGGCTGGTCACACGCCTGGGCAAGGTTCAGGAGTGAGAGGCAGGAACAGGAGACCTTTCCCATGCACGGTGTTTTCTCTGCAGCTGCGATCCAGTACTCTGTGCCTTTGGTTTATTCGTAAACTCAGGAAAAGGGCAAAGGAAGTCAAAGCAGATATTTCTAAGAAATTCACAAAATCAGCTCCAAAAGGAAAAAAATATATCTTTATAAACAATATGTCTGCATCCAGCCCCCTCAGTGTCCAGAATAACCTGACCGCTTTTGTATCAAGCTATCAGACCTCTCTCCCCTGCTCCAAGATTAGTTCCAGTTTCGGATCCCTAAACCATGCAGGCGTTTTTTGTTTGTTTGTTTGTTTTTTATTTAAGATCCAGGCATGAAAGTCTCATGGAATCATTCTTTGCACATCTTTCCTTTAATGTGACCTTGCTGGATAGCTGATTTAATGCCCGCTCTACTGAGAAAACCCTGCACAACAAGTTTGAGTAAGAAAATCGTTGTGCTCCTTCTAGGGAAACGTAAAGGGATTCCAGAAGGTTTTAGTCTTCCCTGGAATTGGGCAAATATGGATACTTCAGATGTACTAGGGTTTCCAAAACCCACACTGAGGGAGAAAGATGCTCTATCTTTAAAGAACTGTCACCGTGCCCTCTGTAATATACAAAAGATTAATATTTGGCTAAATAAGTAGATGACTATGTAACTACAGAAGCCCTGTTTTCAATAATTTATGCATGCAGCCTTTTCACGTGTATTTAGATTTTTTAGTATTTGAGAGGGTTGGGCAATAGGGGACGGCAGGGCTGCAGAATAAAGCTTCTGTCTGGCACAAGTGAAGTAACAGGACTCACAGGTAAAATTTACACTCTCAGGTCACTTCCTCCAGTAAACATTGAGTGAGCACCGTGCACAGAGACACAAACAAGAGATAAAGCAGACACAATCCATCTTTTTAAGGAACTTCGCATCTTGTGAGAAAGATGAACATTAATCAAGTAATCACTCAAAGATGTAACGCAGCCAGGCTCAGGACTGTGAGGGACAGGCGTCGGGAAGCCACACACATGAGGGAAATCTGATCTGGGGTGAGAGTTGGGGGGGGGGGGGTGCTGAGCAGAGAAGGAAAGGGATGTGTCAGGCAGGTTGAAGGCACGCGCCGAAGTCCAGGGTCCCCAGGAAATTCAGACATTTGAGAAACTCAAAACAGTCCCATGGGCGGAGCGGGAGAGCGACAGGGGATGAGGACAAGGTGGTGAGCGGGGACCAAGCTGCGCTCAGTTTGCGGGAGAACACAGGATGCCAGTGCAGCAGTTTTGTTGATTCCGTTGGCTAAGTGCCTGAATGAAGGGCAGTCGAGGCAAATGCAATAATCATATCCTCCGTCACAAGAAAACTGAGCTCCTTTTGCACAGAAATTCAGGTACCGATGGCCCTGAATGAAGTCCCCACTGAGACAGAACTATGTACCCTAACAGGGCGCAATGAGGTCGAGTGACTGTCACCTAAAGACACCTGACCGAAGCTCTAACGTGCAGACAGCCAGAGGACAACACCATGAGGGGACTCTGCTTCAGCAGCCCAGGAAATGCTAGCCAGCTGCATGGAGGAGAGGTTCTGAAGAAGGAAGTGGTCATCTCGGGAGCCTTCCACTGAGCTTTCTTTCCTGTGTGGGGCTGCTGTTGGGCCGGGCACAACTGCCCCTTACAGGCTGTCTGGGGCCCCTCTCCACCAGCTGTCACCCTCCAGCCAGTGCCTCCCCCACCGTCACCCAGCCCCGGCCTCCAGCTCCATGCTCCCTGCTGACGCCCAGGCCTATCAAATCCACCTGCTGGTCCCAAGGTCCATAAACTATGCCTGCATTCTTCACAGAAAGAAAAGGTGCATTCTTGCTCTTGTGAGTTGGGAGAAGCCTTACATTCAGGAACACTAGCAGTGTTTAAAAAAAGAAAAAGAATGATACCATGAAATCAATTGGATGCTGAGAATGGAGACACTGGGGTGCACCAAGCTGAGGAAGGGAGCTTTAAGTACTGGGACTTCGGTTAACCGTTGGGCTTGGAGGAGACTGGGCAGGGTAGGTCGTTGGAAAAGGGGCAACCTGGGCATGGAACCCCAGAACCAAGGAGTGATGCGTGCCCGCCTTGGGACGCAGCGTGAAATGTTAGAGTGGATGGGGAACTGCACACCTGCGACACAGCATTCAGAGAGGGCGGTCATTCGAGTAGAGGGAGGGTGGGGGCACAGCAGTGAGGAGAGCCAGGCCTGCAGCTGGGCTGTGTGCCACCCACGGGGACACTGCTTGATGACAGCTGTCCTTTAATAAAGTAACGCAATAACTCTTGGGTTTATCCACTCATTCTATACAGTGTTATTCAGCTCCTACAATGCCCCCAAGCACAGGCCTGGGTCCTAGGAGGGTAGGTGATAAACCAGGAGGGAGACAGTCAGTAATATAAATGTTGAAAAGTTTGAGGTAGGGTGGTACCCTTGCGGAGGGAAGGAAGTTTCCAAGAGACTTGGACATTTTTATCCCGGATGAATCATGGAGGTGAGGGAAGGGCATCGAAGCTGACTCCACGGTTTGAAGTCCACGAGATGAGGGCATGGCTGTGTCAAGTACAGAGCTCAGTCACATTTGGGGGGATGGTGCAGAATCCCAGCTATGAAATTTGAGGTTCCGATGACAAATGGAGTTTCCAGTGGTGTGTGAGTTCATCAAGTGGAGAGGTTCCGATGACAAAAGGGGTTCATGTACAGAACGAATACCCATCTTTGCTCACTCATTTCTCTTAGCCGACAAGACCTAATTCTGGTAGGAGGGACAAATAACATGATTCCTACTCATTGGGGAAGATATTTTTGATTCAGGAAATGTCTTTGTTTTAATATCCTTCTACTGATGAGATTTAGTATAGTAGAAAGTAGCTAATAGGAGGATTGCAGGATATGTGAAAATAAAGATATTTAGGAGGGAACATTATAATCTACTCTTAAATACACAGGGTCCAGCAGAAGTAGTAGCTGCTTGAGTGTGCTTGGTAGGGTAATAATATGGGTGTGATAATTTATAGTTTTAATTTGAACAATTCACCTAGAATGTCATATGGTGTGCTTGAGTGTGGTATTGTTATGTTACATGCTTACGATTTTGTAATAAAAGATATTGCAATAAAAAGGGGCATTATTTGTGCCGGACCCTGTATGTGAATATCCATATATGTATATATACATTTATATTTAATTATATATACATGCCTATATCTTTAAATATAAATAAGTCTCTATGTATATACACACACATGAGAGGTCTGTGTGGAAAAAGTTCAGCCGTTGTTAACATAACAAGGATGGTTTGTATGACATCAGTGTAATAACCTGGCAGCCACGGAGAGTGGAGTGGAATGCACATGTGTGAACAACGATGATTTTACTGTACTAGTCAGTGGGGGTGATAGATGCTGTTGAATGAGCATGTGTACTGTGTGGCCGTCACATTTAAAACGACTGAGCAAGTAGATAAATGAATCTGCATCCAATTTTGCATTAAGCTTAAACATTCCTTGGCAGGAAACTATTCAGATGATTCAGAAGGCCACAGCTATGGGCAGCTGGTGATTGGCAGCTTCATCACGACAACATGTCTGCTCACGCATCATGTCTCGTGCAGAAATTTTTGGTGAAGCATGAAATCACCAGGTGACTCAGCCCCACTACAGCCCAGATTTGGCTCCCTGCTACTTCTGGCTTTTCCCGAAACTGAAATCTCCTTTGAAGGGGAAGAGATTTCAGACCATTGATGAGATTCAGGAAAACACAATGGGGCAGCTGATGGTGACTGGGAGAACGGTGTGAGGTCCCAAGGTGCCCACTTTGAAGCAGACTGAGGCATCACTGTCCTGTGTACAGTGTCTTGTATCTTGTATCTTCTTCCATAAATGTCTCTATTTTTCATGGTACATGGCAGACACACATAACATTCACAATCATATGTGCATTCTCGTGTGTGCATGTTTCTTCCCACAGAGAGGTTGCGGTGGAACTTTTCAGAATCAAGCAGTAGAAGAGACCCAAACATCTATTCAAGACACACTTCGAGTAAAACCATCTATAATTCTAAGTGCACATTTAAAAGGTTTGAATACCTTTTGCTATTTAAGACCACTCATAAATATGAGTGATTAGAAATTAAAATTAGAATCCTTACACACAGCCACAGAAAAGGAAATTACTCAACTAGGAATTTCATGCTTTCTCACCACTGTTTACCTAAGCTATCTTGTATGGTAAGCAGTTTAAGTCTAAAAGACAGAACTTATAAAAATGCATAAATTCAAATTCAGCTTTAAAAGTAAAATTAGAAATACATTACGAAATGTAAATCAAGAGGCATTAACGTATGCTAACACTGCCGTTCCCTCCGAGGGTGTTTTAAGCACTCAGCAAACTTGACTTTAGCAGTCTGGCTCTGATTTCAATTATGTGGAAATTATTCTTTCATGGACATGAAAACAGAAGAGTAAAGAATAAACGACTTGTCCCTGTGCAAACAGTACATCGGAAACTGTACAAATAAAGGGATTCACACGTGTAAATGCTAAATCCTCCTAATAAACCAAGTTGGCTAAAAGAGGCTGAAAAGGGAGTTCTGGAAACTCCTCTGGGGATGGGGGTTGAATGTGTTCTTGAGTGGGGTCCAGAGGCTTCTTTCCCCTTCTCAACAACACCCCTGCTCTCTGCTCCAGCGACACCAGCCAAATGCTTTCTCTAGCTTTACCCACACTTACTGAGGAAGAGACACATATGACTGCTGTCTACTTAAACCTGTCTAATCCTTCCATTTCTATTCAAGATTTCCTGGAAAATTCAGGTATTTCTTTCAGGCATGTGATGGAACAGTAAATATGTATCAAAATAATTTCCTCTATGGAAATCGCAGTGAATGCATTGAAAAATGTCTCCTCCTTGAAGGCAGAAGTTCCTAGAAGAAGGTTTTTGGCACTACGGGCAATATTAAAAATATTGGCAACAACAATAACCTAATCAACAAAACAAACAAGCAAGCAAAGTATAACCAAAGACACTGAAATTGAGAAAAGGCTGACAGCAACCAGAGGGGAGAGGGGAGGGAATTTAAGGGGAAAAGGGTGAAGGGTTTGTAGGAACCATTATAAAGGACACTTGGACAATAACGAGGGGTGGGTTGAGGTGGTAGAAAAGGGAGGGAGGTGGGGAGGGCTGGGGGTTAGGCTGGGGTGGGGGGAAAAGGCAGAGAACTGTACTTCATTAACAATAAAATTAGAGAAGAAAAAAAAATATTGGTAGGCATCCCCTTCCCAAAACTTCAGTACTGCCTTGACTGATACACTCCTTTCTGGTGTCCAGTTAAAATGCAAAGGAAGAAACGAATATGCAACCAGTCAAACCATAGACAAGAACTCTCCAGCACACACTCAGTGAAAGACGCCTGAGTCACTCTTCCCTCCCCTCCCTTTCTTTAAACAGGCAATTTGGCTGCACCTATTAGATTTCAAAATGTGGGAATGTTTTGGCCCAGAAAATGTGGTCGTCTACCCAGCAGAGGCGACTGCAAACTGCACAGGGACAAAGCAGAAGATGATCACAGCGACATTACCTGTAACAGCAAAAAATGATAAGCAACGGAAGTGTTCAACAATAAAGAGCCGGCTTAGAAATGATAACGCAATTAAACTGTGGAGTGCAGGGCATAGATTACAAATAATGAGCTAGATTTCTGGTGATGTAACGTTCATAATGGACCTGGATTTTAGAAAAACAACAATAAAATACATACGGGTACATGCGTATACACTCCTCTGAGCATCAGAAATTACAGAAGGAGACACGTTCAAATGTGAAGATTGTTCAGCTCGTAGAACAGGATAATGAGACACTTTTTTAGGAAGTGAAACTCTTGCTTTTATTTTATACAACTCAGTATTTGGGTTTTTAAAATGTCATGTAAAAAGGAGAAAACAAACAAAAAGGTTGAGTAAAAGCCAGAGACTTTCTGGGAAGAGGCTACTATTTTCTCTGAGCTGGACAAACAAGGTTGACAGCCGCCCGAGGAGGAGATGTGGCCCCCTGTACTGCCCAAGGCCCTGGACCTCAAAGCTGGAGCCCCTCTCAAGCCACACGACGAGAAGCTGTTACCTGCATCCACTCAGCGACCACAGGCCCTAGCATGGGCAGGCAGGACAGACATGGCTGGAGAGGGACTGGATCATGCGAATGACATTGTGGAAGGTGGAGGTCATTTCCTGGTAAAGGCATACACGTGAGGCAGCGTCAGGAAGAACTCTGGGAGCAGTGAAGTCGGAAAGCTGTCATCTTTCATGTTCTATTGTCAAAGAAACTCTGAAGCCTGACTTAAGATTGTGAGGATGTGTCTCGTCTTCCTCATAGTCAGATAAGAAGCAAGGAAGAGGAGATGGCTCGCTACTGCCCAAAAAGGCCCTGACAGATTGATAACCACTGGGCATAGGACAACAGGTAAGGGGCTGTGCACGTGATCTGCCCTTTGGCTTAAGATAAGCCAATGAGATTCAGTGAGCACCGAAGGGCCAAGAGTGAATTGTATATCCTGCTGGTTCACAAATATGAAATGCAGCTAACTTTCACCTTCCTCAACATGCCAGAAAACAAATTTGCATCATTGAAAGCATTTTGTTATGTGTGCATAGGACTCAGTTAGATAAGGGTGAAAAGTTTAATCGCACATTGGAGGCTATTTACTAGTGAAAATCCTACCATCTCCTCAAGCAGTCCTAACGCGCAGGCTGAGTAGGGAATTAAAAATACTAGGAAGGCATTTCTTAGTGTGAGGTTAATTGTTTAACCCTGCCGATACTTTTGAAGTCCTGCCAACTTCAAGGAAAGTGTTTGTTAAAAGGTTGACATCCTATACAATGTCTCTAGTGCCCTACTACCTTCACAAATATGTTGGTATAGTCATGTCAATCAACTCAAAAAAAAGAAAAGAAAATCGAAACCAGAAGTCAGTCCAGTTACAGGTGCGGTCCCACAGCGATGGCAGGACGCTGCAGTGACTGCGACGGCACTGGGGGGTGACATGAAGCTTGTAGAGCACTAGGAACCCCTGCCGGATGCTCGGGAGGCCCCGAGAGCTTTTCTGCGCAGAAACGGCGATGCTTTGAAGCAGTCATGGGGATTTCAAACAAAAAACTTAACATTTTTTCTATTTTTGTTCAAAAGATACAGAGAAAATACATCTGATGCCACTCTACCTTCCATCTTCTCTGTGCTGTCGCAGAATGAATAAGCTATTGTGCCATTAACACAATGGAGCTGGGTCTCCATTGGGACAGGAAATTAACAACAGAGAGCCAAGGTAAACCTCTGAAGACATGTCAAACCAATTCAAGCTTCTGTTCTCAAGTGGGATTAAATCTCGTCAATGTATTTTTTTTTTAAACCTTGGCTCTATTTCCTTCCTTCTTCCCCACACAAATACAGGTACAGAACCAAAGTGTGGCAGGAAAATCAAGTAACTGTACTTGCAAAAATAATGTATTTTTTCTTTCTTTGTGCTTGTTTTATTACCATCAGTTTGATAACTTTATATTGCTTCCATATTGGCAACATTATAGTTTTCAATATATTAAGGGGCTGTGAGAACACATTTTATATTAATCAATTATTACAAAATAAATTACAAAAAGACATTAATAGTGGGTTAACTTGTATACCCCCAAAATTATGCCCACATCCTAATCCCCAGAACCTGTTGGAGGGGCCCTTATTTGGAAAAAGGGTCTTTGCAGATATAATTAAGTTTATGATCTCAAGATGAGATCATCTTCACTACCTGGGCAGGCCCTAAATCCAATGAGAGTCCTTACAAGAGACACACAGAGGAACTCTGTACGTGTGGAACAGGGGACAGAATTACAGCGATACAGCCACCGGCCCTGAGGGCCCGCGGACCCCACCAGAAGCGGGGACAGGAAGAACAGGGCCTCTCCTGGACCCTCTGGAGGGGGCGCAGCCTTGTGAATGCCTCGATTTTGAACTTCTGGCCTCCAGGTTTGTGAAAGAAGACACCTTTGTTGTTTTAAGCCACCAAGGTTATGGTCATTTGTCCTGGTAGGCCTGGAAAACTAACACAACACTTTTTCTTTTCACGCCCCTCCATCCTTTGGTTCAAAGGTTATGACTTAATCACACTCACTGAGCACTCTCCACATGTCAGAAACAGTGATAACGTTTTTATAGCCTTTTGCTCATTTAGCAAATACCCTGGGAAGGTAATACTATGATTAACTCACACTGGAGAGGCAGAAACTGAGAGCCGGAATTCAGACCCAAGTCAGTCTGATGCCCGTCCATGTAAAAATGCGAGAGAAAGGGGGAGAGTATAAAGTAAATGAATACTTCGCTTGCACCTGCACTTTAAAAGTCTCTGGAAAGAGGGGAAGAAGAGGAAGATGGAAGGCAAAGTGAGAGGTGTCACTCATTCGATTATACTGTTCGACCTTTCTGAACCAAGTTAATGCATTACATACTGAAAAAATAAGTAACAGAAGGTTCTTCTGATGAAAGAAAATCTAAAATCACAAATGAAGAACATGTAATAAATGAAAATATAAATCTGTGAGCAAAAGAAACAGTTTGGGAATATAACTAAAATAATAGGAGACTTAGCAAACAAGGAAACGTGTCAAGAAAATACGAGGTGACGACTGGATATGGACCTTTCTGCTATTATTTAAATAAAAGTCCACTTTTCCCAACAATATGTCCTGACCCTCACACACTCTGCCTCTCTCGCACGCATCCTCCCGAGCCCCGATGACAGGCCAAGCAGCTACTCCAGGACGCAGGGGACATGGCTCTCCCTCAGGCAGTTCCCTCCTCTTCTATTTGTTTAAGTTCTGCAGGGTTGAAAACAAAGCCTAGACAGTGTATAAATCAGGTGTCTTGGCCATGGCCAGGCAGGTCAGTGGGTCAGAGCATTGTCCCTGTACACCAAGGTTGTGGGTTTGATCCTTGGTCAGGGCACATACAAGAATCAACCAATGAATGTGTAAATAAGTGGAACAACAAATCAATGTATGTGTGTGTGTGTGTGTGTGTCTTCCTCTCTCTCTCTCTCTTTCTCTTACCCTCTATCCCTCCCCCCTCCCTAAAATCAATTAAGTAAAAAATTAAAATAAATCAATAGCTAAGGTGACTCAAAACACAGATTATGAAATTATTACTAAGGGAGTTATAAACCCATATTCTCTGGATGATATTTAAGAAAAATGGAGGTTTTCTGTCCTGAGTGATTTGCATTTAGACTTAAAATTAGGAGAAGGCAATGTTTATGACCTCTGATAGCTATTCTTGAACATAAAATTCTAAAATGTTCATGCCTTTCACCATAATCCTCTTCCTAAAATTCTTCCCAAATAAGCCATTCCTCTTTTCATTAAAAAACAATAAGTTTCAAAAAATGAAATAAATGTTTATCAATGCATTATTGTCAATTAGCATTTTATCAAATCTTTCTGACGACTCAGTAAGGCAATGGGAGGTGGTGCTTCATCTTTCACAGAGACACCTGCAAACCCCAAAAATAACTGAGCAGATTAGAGTGAACCAATAAAATCTAGGACAGACTTAACAACCTTCGAACCACAACAGCCACGGTGCCTCCTGAATGCCCGACCATGAACGAGATGTGTTGACGGAAGAATCTGTGCACCCAAGTGTTCATGGCAGCACAATTACAATAGCTGAGTGCCGGAAGCAACTATGTGCCCATCAGCGAATGAGTGGATCGAAAAACATGGTACATTTACACAATGGAATTCTACTCAGCAGAGAGAAAGAAGGAGCTTATACCCTTTGCAACAGCATGGATGGAACTGGAGAGCATTATGCTAAGTGAAATAAGCCAGGCGGTGAGGAACAAATACCATATGATCTCACCTTTAACTGGAACATAATCAACAAAAGAAAAAAGCAAACAAAATATAACCAGAGACATCGAAATTAAGAACAATCTAACAACAGACGGAGGAAAGAGGGGAGGGGACAATGGGGAGAAGATTTTTCAGGAACTACTATAAAGGACACATGGACAAAACCAAGGGAGAGAGTGGAAACAAGGGAGGGAGGAGGGTTTGGCTGGGGTGGGGGGAGTGTGTGGGGAAAATGCAGACAACTGTAATTGAACAATAACATAAGTAATTTAAACAAACAAACAAACAATCAAACAATCAGCAAAAAAGAAAAGATGTGTTGACGAAGCCAAAACGCGTTCAGGACCTTCCCGGGACAGCCCAGCTCTGACGGCTGAGTTGTGCGTGACTTTCTTGCTTCATTGCATCGACTTTCGAATCTAACTCTTACTTCCCTACTTTCAGGAGACTGTTTGATGTCACAAACAGATCCCTGGTAATTAATTTTTGATTGATTTGCCCTATGATCACTCACCAAAATGAGCCATAAGAGCGAGAAACTGGCTGGGGTAGAAACTTGTGGCGAAGGTACACCGAACTCACCTACACCACCAAGGTACCAGATTTCAGTCTTAGAAATCACACGTGGAACTTGGAGCAGAATCTGTGAACACAGAGAGCCTAGGCTACGCCAGCTGTTTTCAAAGAGATGCCGCATGTTCTGGGGACGATGCACGTTTGATTCTATGGAGCAGTGAGGGAGGGAACATTGTCAAGTGCCCTCCAGGTGACAAGGGCTTCCGGGAGTGTCTGTCCCATGGCTTGCTCCTCACGTGAACTCTGGGGAAGACAATAAACCGCAAGTGCTCTTCCAAAAAGGTTTTACGTACACACAGTTTTATCTAACGATCAACTCCAATGATTCCTTGAGAAAAAATTCTATGAATGCTTATTGTAAACTAAAGAATTAGGAAAGATCACAAAAATTTAGCTTCCTGACTTGAGGGGTGGGCACCCCAGTTAGGGACACAGTGGGATGTGCCAGGGGCTGTAAGAGTGGGTGGGATGTGGGAGCACCAGGCACCTAGAGAAGAGAGGGGGGCAGATTTATTCGGGAGAGTTCAGAGTCATCTCACAGATGTCTCTGCAATAGAAAGGTCATTGAAGAGCTAGTCCTTTAAGGATTTTGCCAGTGATTTGGCTTTTCGCTACTTTTAGATGGAGTCTCCTGTCACTGACCCTGCGGTGCCGAGGGGATGGCCCAGTGCCGGGTAGATGCGGAACTCTGAACGCTGGACACTGAACGTGGGTTCTTACAGTTTTGAAAGAGTATTTTAATATTTAATATGCCTTCCTAAGCTTCAGGCTCTCATTATACTTGGAGGTTTGAAAAGAATGATCATTATGGGCTACGTCGCACGACTTATCATATGTGGGGAACCGTTCCAAGCGTGGGAAATGTGGCTCAGCCCCCACTTGGAAAAGCCAGTGGGGAGCAAGGTTGGAGGGCAGGACCCACGTCCATGGATAAGTTCTCCAGTGGGAAATCAGGCCTGCATTGTACCTAGACTGCTATGAGACTTGCTCTTGCTGAAACTTCCAAGTGGGGGCTGAGCCACATTTCCCACACTTGGAACGGTTCCCCACAATCATAGTTCTTACTCATGCCACACCTCCCCCAATAACTGATCAGAGCCTTTGTTTTTTGTTTTTTGTTTTTTTTAAGTAGTTTGAGAAAATTATAGACCTAGACAGAGTTATAATAACAGCAGAGAGAGTGGCCCAGACCTTTCACCCAGATTCCCCAATTCGGCATCTCACAAAACCATAGTAAATGGTCAACACAGAAATTAACATGGTTTCACGCTATTAACTCAACTAAAAGCTTCATTCAAATTTCAACAGTGTCTTTTTTCTCCTCTGACATCTTGACTTAAAAAATAATAATTTAGTGAATAACCAGTTATTTGAGAGACAGAAGGGACTTGGAATTAGAATAGCCAGTCTCTTAAATGAGACATTCATGAGTAAGGATATTTTTTTGTGTTAGGTTTGAAACATTAGCTTTGTTCAATGGGATGAACCTTGTTCAATGTAATTTTTTTGTGTGCAACCTTGGCTGAACTCCGACACATAATAGAGACAGAAAAATACAGTTTTCACAGTTCTCCTCGGCACTCTCTCCTTTTCTCCTGCACCGGAGGCGGCTCCTTCCTGGGGAGCGAAGGCACAGTCCCCTCTCTGAGGTTTCGCGGTTTCGCAGAGAGGGGCGTCTCCAAGTCCCTGCTGCAGCGGGAGGTGAGAGAGGTGAGAGCGGAGCCGCCCACAAGATAGAGGGTCAGCCTCTGCTAACAGCACGTCCCCCCCACTGCCTCACATCAAAGCAGAGGCCGTGTGTCACCAGCACCTCCGCATGCTGTTCCTCACTCGTTTTACCTCCTCGTTGCTTCTCATCTAGTTATGCAGCAGAGCAAGGTGCTTTATTTCAAATCACTCTCCTCTCAGGGATTTTATTGCAAAGTGAACATAAGAAGTGTAGAAGCCAGGCCAGGGAGAGCGTGGCCCACTGAGAGCCCTGCCTGGCTCTTCCTCCGTGCAGCTTCTGGGACCTGGGCTCTGGCTGGGGACACATTCTGTTTTTGCCCACTCAGTAACCTGCAAGCTTGGATCTTAGAATAACAAGTGAGCTTAACCACCCGCGGCACGCCAGGGACTACTCTGCCGTATAGGTGAAACTGGGTGCATAAATGACCACTTCAGTGTAGCGGGTCAGAAACTGGCCTTGGAAAAGCCCTCCAAGGTCACTGGCATTAGTCAGACATGATCTTTTCCTGCAGTGTCATTTCAAGTTTACTGAAGAGCCCTTTTATATTGTGGAACTTACAAATTACAGATTTGGTTCATTAGCTTAAACAAACAAAAAAATGAAGAGCCACAGATTCTCCCTCGATTAAGTAAGAATCCGCTGCAGTCCGTGTTTTCCACCACTTCTCTACAACATCCGCAGGGCCCGGACGCTATGGAAGCGGTAACCCCACTCTGCTTTGAAAGCAGAAGCTTGTATAAAACTGGGAATAATGGTCACTTATTAAGGAGGCTGAGTGCTCAGAAGAGGATGGATGAGCTGATGTTTGTGCAGAGAAATATGCAAACTTCAGGCTTCAGTGAAATTCTGCTCCTTTATGTCTTCCACAGATGCTTGCACATAAAAATCCTAAATGCTTGTCAATTATTTATTATCTATGGTCCAAAGGGCCTTGGGAGTGTAAAGAAATGCCAAAGTCAATGGTTATGTTTAAATAAACACAGTAGAAACATATATACAAGACATAAAAACTCCAATCAATTTCAAGCTTGTTATAATTGAATACATTTTAGGTTTTTCTTATTGAAAATTTACTTAAACCATCTAAACCCATTTGATATATACACATCCCTAGAAGAAGATGTGAAAAATGAAATGACTCAAACCCCATAATAAAGGTTTGAAGCTTGAAAATGCTGATTTTTCTCCCTTTCAATTACTCTGTTGGTTAGGATAGGCCAAGGGGTCCACAGAAATCAGGAAGACCCTGGTCTAATACTGTGTCTTGTTTTGTATGCGTGGAGCAGGACTCAGAATTAGGGAGAATGCAGCCACTGTGGGAGCTGAGGCGTCGTGTTGCTTCACACGGGCAGCGTGAGCAAACAGCACGGCCTCCAGCTGCGTCCCAGGCACCATGCTTTCCTCACCAGACTGACTGTGCACACCTCCGTGTGTGACAAGACAGAGGCCGAAAACCGGCGGAATGAGATCGATTTTCTGATTTGCCCCCCTGCATGGCACAGTCAACAATCTGATTAGATGAGTTGTTTTGTTGTTTTGGGGTTTCCCCAAGGCAAACCCCCTCCTGGGATGAAGCCAGCCTAAGGCAGTTGCTAGGTGACCAAGCCCCCCACTGGGCCATAATCACATGACCCCGCCAGCAATCACCTCTGTTGAATATTAGTTCATTGAGTCTAATGAGGAAAAAGAACACATAAAGGTTGAGTCATGTATAGAAACACCAACCTTTAGTGACAAACAATGACAATAATAATTCTTGATTTTTTTCAAGAAGAAGTCATTTTTGTACTCTTAGAGAAAACTTCTCTGTTGACCAGAAATACAGGAAAAAGACAATTTCCTGTTGAAAAGCACTGTTTTGAGAATTAATTAAAATCAAGCATTTGATAGGGTTCATACGCAGCAAAGGACCTTTCTAGGTAAAAACAAAGTACATGCATCTGGTGTCACTAATGTCACGAAAAAGAGTGAACTCTTAAAAGAAAAGGAAGCTGGAATGTGCACTCAGAAAAAGTGAACTTTCAGATATCATGGATTTTACCTGAAAGGAAGCTTTACCCTCATTTTCCCTGTAAGGAGGAGTCTACCCTTCTGTCAGGGGGGCGTTTAAACTTCCTTCTCTAAGCCTACCTCAGTGAAGCATTCCCTTTCATCGAGTAAACTCTATCAGATAAACTTGTCACAGGAATATTAGGTCATAGTGAATTTATTGGTTAGTAAGTGAAATGTGCTGTCGACACATTAATTTGATCTAAATTATGACTCAAAGATCTCTTTTTAGTTAGAACATCCCTCTTGTCACAACTTCAGTCTTTATTTACGCATCCCTCTGAGCTGGACCGGAACTGGTTCCCGAGAACCTTGGTTAGGGACTGCGCTGTAGCCCAGTGAACTGAAGACGATTGCCCGGCAGCCCCGTGTCTGCTGATCGACAGCACAGGTCCCAGTTCAGACCTGCCCGGGACAGTCCTCCCCGGATGGACAGGGGATTAGAAGCCTGCCCTCCTCGTTGCCTTTACGGTAGCATTCACCTCACCTTGTCACTCAGTGCCGAGTGCACCTAATGGACTCTAACGCGTGACAAAGTGACAGTTCGCAGGACTATTTAAAATCCTGTCTTCTCGCTACAGTTCGGTAAAACTATTAGAACGGCCAGCCTTTATCAGCAGGAAGCCGGCTTTTGGCCAAGGAAGAGCAGGACTGGTTCCTTTCCTCCCCAGTCTTTCTTCAGTGCACCTTATTAAAGCAGAGGCAGGGACAGGTTTCTGGTGAGAATGTCCGTAGGTCTGCAGGCAGATAAAATAGCGTGCGGGGATTAGGACTTGCTGGCTTTTTTGCCCCTCCTAGTATATTACACTCAATACTCACCCACAGGGAAAAGGTCTCCAGGAGGGTGGACGGCCTCTGGCCCCTCTGAGGCCGAGGCACCGCGTACCCTGCCTGCGGAGTCCCGTAGAAACCGCACAGGGACCCATTACAGCCCCATCACTTAGCGTGTGTTTCTGTCACCATGGGAGACTGGACTGGCTGGTTTTATTCTAAATATTGGAAAATCCAGACATGCAAGTCAACAGTGGGCAATAAGGCAAGAGCAGGATTCTCAAGTGAGAGAAAAATTCACATGTTGTTGAATGTTTCACTTTTCATCACATCTGTGTGTTATCATTGTTGCCCCCAAGCAGAACTGGCGAACAGCTGATGAACTAGTTCGGAGACATGCTCTCGTCCATGCCTCCAGCCCTACCCTGCCCTTTCACACCCATCATCCAAGAAAAGGTGAAGGATATTTTCTGTGAGAGAAGGAAAACAAAGGAACGGTTGAACAGGAAGGATGCTTATGCATGGATAGCAAAGGGAAAGAAGACAAGGAGTGGCTGGGAAGGTAGTCTTTGAAAACTTGCATTGCTGGGTGAACCATGAAATCAAGGCCTGGGATGTGGACAAAAAGATGATCCATATTAGGGCTAAAAAGGGAAGGCAAAGGAAGACCAGGTTTTATTTTTCTATACAGGGATATTCATATGTATAAGCCATGTTATTTTTAGTAAGTCAAGAGGTTTGAAAATAAACAGTTGTGCGTGCTTTTGGGTACTTGGTCCTAATGAGCTAACTCTGACTTCAAGGGCATGACCTCCCACGATGACCTCCATCTTTCCAGGTACAGAGTACACGGGCATCTGTCTCTGAAAATGAAAACCACCCCCTCAAAGGGTCCCTTCCCCCAGATACTCTCCTCGCTCTACTCAGCCATACATTTTGGAGTAGAAGCAGCATCCAAATTCCACGTAGACCTACTGACATTATGTCTGAGGGAAAACAATACTTGACAGGTATTCAGAAGTCCTTTGCCGTTGCCTATTTTTATTAGGTAGCAGTAAGGAAAAAAAAATACAACAATAATCACATAAGGATACTTAAGTGGAAGAACATTAAAAAGCTGGCAAACTTGGCCTCTACGAAACATGCCACGCAGTTATCTTCTCATTTATCTCGAAGTCTGCGTCCGGCGTTACTCCATCATGGAGAAGATCAGAGTGTTCCTGGGCACGCAGGCTGCTAGGTGTGTAAGTGACCGAATGACCCTGTCCTCAGTCCACGAGAGAAAACATAGTAATGAAGACAACACGAAGAAGGTAAAATAGGATGATGTCATCGACAACAGTGTCTACCACCCAGCTCGTAAAACATGATTTAGGAACAGGTAGTATGAGAACAAGGTGCGTGAAATCCCACACTTGACCTCCTTTTTTTCATACTCCAGTTTTTTTAAGTCACATAAGATTTAAACATCTTCAGAGAGACATGAATGATGAAACTCAATTACTGTCATCAGTTTACATGTGGGGATGCGGGCTCCAGAGTAGCCAGCGGACACTTGGTAAAGGCTCTCGCCCTAAAACTTGAAAAGAGCCAGTTTTAAGTTGGTGTGTTTTCACCCTATGTCAGAAGTGTTGGTGCTTATTTCTGTCTGCAACTGAGCACTACTTGGGGAGAGGGGCAGTTTACTTATTTCATCTAAGAATTAAATACCAACCTGTTAAGGGTTTAAAAACCTCGAGACCTGCCCCAAACTAGCAAAGATTATTTTTACTCCTGGTTCTTGTCAAGGAATAGAACCTGATCTCTTTAATGCCTAAATCTCCTTAAAATGTTTTATCATAAAATCTAATATTCATGGAAGATCGGCTGAAGGATATGTAGTCCATTAATTTTTCTACAGTCTTCAAGTTTTTGCCCGGGTTCTCTTTAATACATTAGAGGCTGATATGTTTGAAATAAAGCCTTTGGCAGTTTGTAGAATTGTTTTTGTGTTTTCCTGAAATACACCTTGGCGCTAGCACTTAGGAAGGCTGTAATAAACATCTCTGTGAATTTTATCATTGCGTTTTCTGTACATATATTGGCGAGACTGTCATCTTTTATGTCACATGCAGTGTCCTTTTATGAGACCCATGAACAAGATTTTATTTACTTGTTACCTCCAAGAAAAGCTGTTCAGGAGGTACTGCAAATCTGCGAAGTGGCTGGGGTAGTTTTAAAACATGTCTGCAAATTCTTGGACACTCCTTCGGCTTAAGTCCCTGTCCTTGACTGTGCCTTGCTTCAGTGACCTAATGAATCCACCGATAGAGAAGTGGTGCTGTGTGATTTGGGAGGCAAAGATAAAGAGAACACAGCTTCGTCCACATCTCTCTCTCTGTCTGCTTACCTACCTACCTACCTACCTACCTACCTATACTGGTATCTCCTCCCACCCCTCTCTGGAGACCTTAGCCAACTATGTAAGCTACCTGAGCCACTATGCTGGACAGACCACATGGAGACACCATACAGACAGACAGAGATGCTCCAGGAATGCCAACGGGTCCAGCCCCAGCTCTCTGAGTGTACCCAGCAGCAACAGACAAATGCCTGAGTGCAAAACCCTTCCAATGATTCCAGCCCCAGCCTTCCACCCATGCTGGCTGATGCCAGATGGCACAGAAGTGAGCCGGCCCCATTAAGCTCTGCCCAAATCGCTGATTCATGAGCAGAATGAATTCTGTTCCTCTTGTGTGGTGGGCAGAATAATAGTCCCCTAAAGATGTTCATGTCCCAGTCCCCAGAGTCTGTGAATATGTGATCTTACATGGAAAGGGAAATTAAGGTTGCAGACGGAATGAGGTCTGCTAATTAGCTGACCTCAAGATAGGGAGTTTCTCCTGGACTTTCCAGGTGGCCCAGTGGGGTCATAAGGGTCCTCAAAAGGGGAGGAGGGAGGCAGATAAGGAGGTGGGAGTGAGATGCCAGTGGAGGAGAGTGGCCGGACATTGCGGCATCACTGGCTGTGAGGGTGGAAGAAAGGGCCACAGCCAAGGACTGTGGCTTCAGAATGGCCAAGGAATGAACACAGGCCTCAAGATGCTGGAAAAAGCAAGGAAACAGACTCTCCCAGAACCTGCAGAAAGAAATGCGGTCCTGCTTGATTGTAGCCTAATGAGATCTGAGAGGGACTTCTGACCTCCCGAACTTTAAGGTAATACATTTGTGCTGTGAATTCACTAAGTTCGTGCTAATTCATTACAGCAGCAGTAAGAAACTATGTACTCTTGTTTCAAGCCTCTAAATTCAGGGGGGCTTTCTTATCTAATGTTCTGTAATTGGAATGGTGACCTTGCTTAATTCTCAATCTTGGTCTACAGGAAATTCAAAACAAATCAATGAGCCACCTTTACAACCTGCAGAATCTCCTCTCTGCACCCAAATTGTTCCTTTTCTTGATTTATCTCCTCACTTGTGGTATGCTTACTTTGTCTTTGTACTGTCTTAAATCCTTTTAGAACAGGGTCAGAAATAAATAAGTAAGATCACTAAAATAATATATCTAGTATGACCTACCAGAAATAATGAGGCAGACAGAGTGAAAAGTATCTCATCCTGCTCTCTGTTAAAACCAAAACCAAACTTCTATAGCAAACCAACAGCTATGGCACATACCCACCGAGAGTAGAAGCAAACGTAAGTTAGTTTAGTATTTTCTAAAACCAGGGAAATAAAGTGTTTATCTCTTAAGCTTTTCGATTTAAGAGGAGGAAATGAAAACTGCTTATCTAAAATATAATAAAAATGTATGTGTACATGTGTATACACACACAATAAATATATATGTGTCCACACCAACATATACATATGATATTTCAGCTTCGCATTGTGCCCACTCAAGGAAGTGAGCACAGAGGAAGAAGCAAGTGAAAATCAAGAGTTACCAGAGAAAGACACAGAAACAGAAGGGAAAAGGAGATGATAATAAAATAGTTTAGGAGAGAAAGCCAGATACTTATATGGCACATGGGAAATAGAAAATTCCAACAGAATGTGTACGAAACATATACCAAAAGAGGGACACTGGGCCAGAAGAGAAAGACACCGAGTGTCCCATGGTGTCACCCACCCGCCCTGCGGAGACCGTACTGAGCACTGTGCATCACACCGGACCCGGCATTCCGCAACAGCAGTAGGCACGCTACCTCTCTCCCAGCAGTTGCCCTGTCGTTGGTGAACCTGCCTCCCTCAGGTCTTCCCAGCTTCAGAAACCGTGTTCCCTGCAGGCAGCTCAGCCTGGCCCAGCTCCCCAGCCAGAGGCACCTATGCACCCAGGGCAGGGAGTGAAAGGTAGAGGCAACTGGGATCCTTCCTGCTGCTTCAGGTGACTCTTCTGTACTTGTCAGTCCCCCTACCTGCCACCTGGCCACAGCCAACTCTGTGAGGACCATACCCGTGTCCCTAGGCTTCTGCCTCAGGGCCCCTTGTGTGCACTTACTCCCAGCACATGGTGGCTGGAAGACCTGGGAACTGCCTACTTAACAGTACTGACTGGCCCTGCGCCAGTACCTGTGCCCCAGGTAAAGCCACACAGGTAGTGACCTGGCCACAGCCTCCTGCTGCCCTCTCCACCCGGCTGCCATTTCCTGCTCCCTTTCAATAGCACACTTTTGGACGCCTTATCGGGATCACTAGCCCAGCAAAGTTGTTTGTGAAAGAAATGGCGGACGATTCCCCTCGCATGGGGGCAAAAGCACAGTTAGTCTACTGGTCAACTGCAAGTCAGAAAGAAGAGCAATAAGAACGATGCATGAGTGTGTACATGGTCCCATCTGCGGAGAACTTGCACTAGTAAAGTGACTCATCTATTGGAGATCAACATAGAAGGAAGACAAAATTGGGGGGATTCTTACATATTGTGCCCTATACTTCCTTGGATCTCCACAGTGGTCGGCGTTCAGCGCTCACAGGATTTAAGAGCGGCTGAAATTGCTCTCCTCATCAAAATCAGCAAAAGATGGAAACCTGTGAGGCAGTGTGCAAGATTACACTAAGATATTTACAGGATAACTCTTAGATATTTAAGGATAACACTTGCTTGCCCCATTTGCAAAAATAAAGTCTCCTTTAATCGTGGGCCTCTGTAGGAACCCCTCCTTATCCTTGGGCAGGCCCACCTGTGGTCACATCAATGTTACACGCATGTCCCGTTTTCTATCAGTACCTCGCTCCCCAGTTTACAAAGCGCTCGTGCATGAACCCTACGGAATGAAGTCTCCTTCTGTCGAGGCTGTTTCTCTACAACTGCAGAGCATCGTTTGCAGATAATTTGCTTCCCTGAGCCTGCACTGAATTGCTCACCGCAACACCTGTACATCAAGATTGACTTTTTGAACTTCATTTCGTATGATTCAACCAGCTACTCAGCACCCTCTGCCTGAGCAGTCTCGTGACTTATAAGGATTGGCAAAGCTAAATAACTGCCCACAACTGCCTCAAACCAAATAAATGACAAAGAGGCTTTGCATTAACAAATCAGGAATGAGTCACTTTCTGATTCTTCACTGATCAAGAAGTGACAGAGAAGGTGCCACATTTACAAAGGAAAATGTCATCAAATGATTGAATTGTGAGCTTCTCTGAGTTGCCAATAATAAGACAAGGACCAGAAAAGGCGGTGGCAGATGAGGAAGATGACGGCCCTGAAATACCAGTCTCCGTGGCAGACTTGGCCTCGGCTGAGTGTAGCGATCCGCTCTGCAGCTCACAAGCACGCTGCCCAGAACCTTCACATTCGGGTCTCATGGGTGCGGGTCAGAAGCCCCGGGAGGTCAATACCTAGTTATGTGGTGCTTCACCTAAATTCACTGCAGGGCTGAAGCCTTCACTTCCTCTTCCTCTCGGGCACAATTCCTTGGAAAGATGGTGACTAGCTCCTCCATCAATCAGATGCCTTCACTGTCTCCTGGTTCTTTCACCTTTTCCCACCAAGGTCAGCCCCTGTCCTCGAGGCAAGGTCGTGGGCAGCAGCAGACCTTTTGTAACCACCATCTCTCCCAGCTTGAGCTGCTCAGGGGATGGACCCGTACCCAGAAATGCTCCTTGTGTCCTCCGCCCCTGCCAGCAAGTGACACTGATAATAGGGAAGGAGTGGAGGAGGAGGAGGGGAGCAAATGCTTTAGGAATTCTCACCATGTGTTGGACAATTCTTTCCACATATTTGTCATAAAAGCCATGTAAGTAGGTTATATTTATTCCCATTTTACAGAAGAGGGCTGTGAGGTTTGGAAGACAAGACATTGGCCCAGGGTCACGGCGAGGGGTGCAGTAAGGGCGTAAACTCTGATGCAAAACCCAACGCACTCCGTCACACACTGATCATCTGAATTACTAGTAAAGTTTGAACGCATAAGAAAAGATCAGAACTCCCACCTCATCACCATCGCCATACTGCAGTAAGTAATCAGACCACGCTGTGTGATAAGTTTAGCCCCATGGTTTCCACAAAGCTTCATTATCGAGTATCATTATTCAGTTGTTTCATATGAATGTGTTTTCTATCTTTAATTATACTCTAAGTTCATGAAGAGCAACAGCTACGCTTATACAAGTTAAAAGTTCTCGTTTAGTGCCAAGCACAATGCAATTCATAAAAAGGATCGCTGTATAACGGTTGGAATAATTATACACTGCGTGATCTCAAAACACATTCTGAGGGCCTTAAATGGTACCTAAAATCTAAAATCTAATGTGTGTAAAATGAAATTGCTCTGGGGGGTGAGAGGCTGGAGTGAGAGGCATCACGGGCGGAGAAGAACTGGGTCAGTGGTTGAGAGGTGGGGTGCTGCGTTCAGGAGGAGCTCAGAGAGGGGGTGCTTGACGGAAAGGGAAACGTCAGGGCTAGGATGGGAGCCCTGGGTGACAGATGCAGACGAGATGCCCTTTCCTCCAATCTGTGCTCCATAGGAACGTTCCAAATGTTTCCATGGGGATGAAAGGGCATCAGGGGTTTCCCTGGCTGAACCCTTAAAGACCAACCAACCAACCAACCAACAAAGCACAGAACAGTGTCACTAGCCCCTAAAAAGGCAGCAGCAAAAGTAACCCTTCTTAACTGAGTACAGTGTTCAAGTAACTTACCCCTCATTCCCTTCGACCTTACTCCCGTCTACCGTGTGTGCCCCTCCTCCTCAATGAGCCTCCTTCCCTGGATGGAGTTGCTCAGACCAGAACCATGGGGCCGCCTTCGCATCCCCTCTTGCCCTCAGCCTTTATATCCAATGCTCAGCCAGTCTCCTGACTCCACGGTCTCAGCATGCAGGCTCCATCCCCTGCAGGTCCTTTCCATTGTTATTCTGTCACCCTGGTGGGAATGGCCACCATCCCTCGTCTGGATTACTATGCCCCCACCTGCCCTACCAGTGTCCTTTGTCACTTCTTGTCCCCTTGTTAGAAATGGATATATACCAGACTCATGGCCATGTAGGCACATTGATTAGGTCACATCCCTGCCTTGCTTCAAACACACTAGCAGCCTCTTACCTCACTTAAGATGCAATGCGAGCCCTGCCACGGCCCTCGGGCTTTCTGTGTGCCAACCCTACCGCCACTTCCATTCTACAGAGGACCCTGTGCCCTTTGCTCCCTTCCTCGTGCATGCAAAGTTCACTAGCGCCTTAAGGTCTTGCCCTTCCCTCCACCTTGAATTCAGAGACTCTGTATCCTCACAGGCCTATGCCTGTCAATTCATCAGGTCTGGGCCACCTTCCCTGACTTCCCTTAAACATTCATCCATCCACCAGCCCAGTCAATAAATGTCCCCACACCCTCTTCTATCAATGTCACTTATTTACTCGCGTGCCATCTGTCTGTAGGTCCCATGTCCTACCCTCACTTCCTCACACCACAGCCGCCAACTTACCCACAATGCCTAGAGAAACACCGGTCCCACAGTAAAGCTCATAGCTGTTCCCAGAACGAATAAGTGTAAACACCACAGTAAAAACCCTGCGCTTACATTAAGCCCTCTCTGAAAGTGCTGCTTAAGAATTTACTTTCTGAGGGCATTGAGTAGTTTTCACATTCTCAGACGATATTTGAAAAAATATCTGCTATTTTTGCCTTTGCCACAAAGGGAGGCATGCCACCTCTATTTTCCTCATCCCCACAATTTTAACGCTGCGGTCCTCCAAACAGAAGTCTCACCTGAGGGCTACAACGTGGGGATGAAAGGGAAAACTGAAAGAACAGCGTAAAAAAATCTCATGTTGCCTTTCTGCAGAATGCAATAGAATGTTCAGGCGTGATATATGACCGTACACGCCCTCAGTAATCACCTGTGACAACACCATCTCGGCATATTCCACCGGGAAAAGCTTTCTCTTCCGTTTTGCCACAGGGTTTCTAAGATTGCTGTTACTGAGCTTCCTTGGAACATAATCACAAATAAGGTGTGGAAGCGACAGCTGTATTAACTTTATCACGGACAGTTAAGGATGCAGCGCACTTAGAAGAACGGCTCCTTCATTTTCATCGTGTGCTACACAGGGAAATGGACTTGGAGGAAGGCCCCGGTAGAGACAGAGCTGCTGGGAACCCGAATGACTTGGGCCAGATGGTAGGGGGGTAATGAGACATTGATCAAACAGCAGGTTCTTTGGCTCACCCAGGTGGAATGGAGGTAAAATCCCTAGAAGTGCCAGCCCAGGCAGACAACCCAAGGAAAGGTGTGGTTAAGGCCAAGACAGTCTGAATAATCTCGCCTTCCTTAAAGCCAGGCCCACCTCTTCCTCCTCCTGTGCCCAGGCCTGTCTGCTTGAACCCAGTAAATACACAGGAGAGACTGTGGGAAATGTTGCCGTGAGCCTTCTTGTGAAGAGAGAAATTACCTGATGCTGTTATAGAAATGGGTGCTCTGTTAGCACAGGACTCAGAAGATTTTGTAAGGGTCTCAGTGTCGCTCGCCAACTCCCCAGGCTGTGTGACTGTGGGTTCAGGAAACACTCCCAGCCCTGCCTCAAGTCTCACTCCACGGGAAGCCCTTGGTGCTCGCCTGTTTCCAAGGCTTGCCCGCGCCCCAGGGGCTTTCTCCATAAAGGGCAGGGGCAGATTCTCCCTCCTCAGATTTCTCTTCCTAATTCACGATGGAAACAAACACAAAAACCAAAGACAGTAAAAAAATGGCAGATGTAACAGCCCCTCCTCAGGCTGTGCAGGTTATTAAGGGGAGTGAGCGTGAGCGCGGGGCTCCTGTTCAGCCCCTCTGCAGTGTGGCGGTGGAGGGAGCCACGTCAGGGAGGACTCCAGTCGATGTAACACAGGTATCAGGCAACTGCTCCCCTGGGACCATCCTTGACACCCAAGATGACACTATCATGGGGCTCAACCTCACACAACCAGGGCTCCCAGCGGAGGTGGGAGGAAGCTGGCTTGCAGACTCACGCACTGCGAAGAGCCGGTTCAGCTCAGGTCACACCATAAACTGCTCGTTTGTGAAAGCACAGCCCCATTTTGTGCTTTACCCCACGCCCTGGCAGGAGACAGTTTCGCAGTGGCCGGGCCCCTGGGTCCTCCTTCAGTGACTCTTGTCCAAGTGTCAACTACGCTGACAGCATGTGTAGTGTGGGTCCTGCAGTGTGGACGATAAGGGGGCACTGTCATAAATCCAGAAAAGGGACCTCACAGGGGGATCCGATCACAAATGTCTAACTGCGCAGGGCATGGTGGTGGTCACGCCCCAGGCATGTGACTTCTTTACTAAAAGGCTTATCGCTGTCTGAAGCCAGACCTGTCCATCATTTTTGTGCATCTAGGCTCGTGCCCCTTTGAAATGAGCTGTAACCATCCTCAAGAGAGCACGTTAGCCGTTAACTATCCTCTCATCCGATCCCCACCTTGCCTTCTTCCGCCTCCAAGTCCCCTTCCTTAGTTCCCTCCTTCATTCCGAATGCAGGAGAGAGGCTGCAAAACTGTCCTTCCCCAGAGCGCTGACATCTTGCTTCCTGGCAAGGTTGTCCGTTTGTCTCTAGGTAAATTCTAATAAAAAATTCTCCACCAATTTGCAAGTTTCTTACATTGACACATACACCAAATGTTTACATTTAAAAGAGCTTATTGAAAAATGTGGGTGGCCTCCTCATCTCTTCAGTACCCTGGGCCCTTCCCCTTTCCCTTTTCTGCCCCTCAAGCCCTCCCTCCCAGAACTCACTCCCTGTTTGCCTCCTCCTCTGCGCTTAACAGTCCAGCTCTTCCTGCCTTCTGGTCTCCCAACTTGCATGCTGTCTTCTGTTAGGCGGAGGCAAAACAATCTACCAGGATTTACTCCCCTTTAAATGCAGCCCTCCTTGTGCATACCCACCTGCCAGCCTGCGGGCAGCATTGTGCTGAGTGCTGAGCAGAAGGGCCAGAAACAATGACCCCAAAGTGCTTCTGCTAAGGAATTCCATTTGCTGGGTAGGCAGACATTGCATGATAAAAGAGACACACACAGTTCAAGGCTAGTGGAGAAGTGCTCTGTGACAGCATTTTCGGAGAGAGACTGACTTGGAAATAATAACACATATCCTTTCTAAAAATACCCTCCCAAGACACATCTCCCTTTAAATGAAACAACAAATCCAAACAGTCCCTCCAAAACTAATTCATATATGCATGCCAATTATAGCTTGCACATTTCAGTAAGGTAAGCATCGACAGAGTTTTGATTAAAAAGAAAATTGATTTTTTTCTAACGATCATCTAAGAAGAAAAATACCCCTAAATACAATATGCAGTTCTCCCAGAAAAGGAGAGAGCACTGAGTAAGGCTGAGTGGAGACCTGCGCTTTAGATCATTCTACATGCAAATCAGTTTCCCGGAATCCATCAGAAAGTCTCCCTGTACCAGGAAATCCGGGCTTCCCACAGAGCAGATTCTGCAATGGCGTGGAGACTGCCAGCCCGCTTCACTCATGAGCATACTGGGTTGGCCAGAATGTCTGTGTTTTTTTCCATAAAACGAAAGACGCATTTTTCATTCTCACCAGTAACTTCATTGGTTGGGATATTTTGAGTATGTCAGTTATCTCCTGCATGGTAGGATGTTGATAGTTCTCAGTTAATGTCTTGATTTGATTGCTATCAACTTCAACTGGTCTACCTGACTGCGGGGCATCATTCAGAGAGAGACATCCCCAGCAAAACTTCTCAAACCACTTTTGACACGTTCGATCAATCACAGCACCTTCTCCATATATGACACAAAACTTTTTTCCTGCATTTCAGTTGTATTTTTACCTTTCTTGAAATAATAAAGCATACTGTGCCAAAAATGTTGCACATTTTCTTCCATCTCCAATATTAAAATAGCCACAGAAAAATTCACTGATTTTGACGAGTTTTTTTAAATGCACTCTGATATGACAGCTGTCACAATACAATCCAATAAAATTGTTTCATATGAAATAAAAGACAAATAAGTGCTACTAGAGCCATCGTACGGAAAAAACAAACTAACTTTTCGGCCAACCCAGTACGAGTGGCAGGCAGGGATTCTTCTATTTGCTCCTCTAGAGAGATGCGTACATGGCTAGATCCCTGAAGCAAAAAATGAACGCTTCATCCTAGAGACAGAGGAAAGTCTACAGCAGCGATTTTCAGCCTGGGCTGCAAATGAATGTCTCCTGGGGAGCTTTGAAACACTGGATGGTGCGGGGGGAGCATCGCCTGCATCGGTGAACATTGAATCAGTCTGGCATGGGACACAGCCGTGTTTTTGAAGTGTCCCAGGTAAGTTTTTAAAAACGATGCATCCCTGGGCTCCATTCCTCAGTGTGGCTGATCCGGTTGATTTGAGGCGACTCCCAGGAAGCTGCGTTCTCAGAACTGCCGTGTATGGCCAGGTTTTAACACCACGGACCTAACACAAAATTGCAGAACCAGCAGTCATTTGGTTCCAAAACCATAACAGCTAGCACGAGGGTCAAAAATAATGTGCCGACACTCCTCGTGCTAGGGGACAAAGGCTGTCCTCGCCACCTGGAAAGTAACGCCGATGGCACTGCGAGGCGGTGCACGAGCCTCCCTTCTTACACCTTCGGCCTGAGTGAGGTGCATGACCTCTCCTCTGCCCCCATTCAAGGGGAGACGAATGTATCCTCCCCTGGAAAGGTAGGCCCACGATACACAGCCACGTAAGCGAGCACTGTGGTAAGCCCAGTGGTCAGCTTTGGGTGAAATGTGCCCATCTATCTCACTGCGCTCATCAGCGTGACCACAGGAAGGTCCATCAGGCTGCTGGAGAAGCTGTGAGGTGACACCGCAAAGCCCAGGGCGGTGACAGAAATCTCACTCAGAAAAGACTGTCGAGAGTCCTCGCAGACAGGAAACAGAGAAGGGTTCTCAGCTGAACTCTGTGGAAAGGTGAAAGAGAATCGGACCTTAGAAACTCCTGGGTTCAAACCAGAAGCACAAATTATGAGTCCGTCGTGGGTCCCAAGGGAGCTCTCATTTCAGAAGTATCGCTGTGGGGGACCATTCGAAATGTCAAAAAATAACAAAGATTTATGTAATAACATAGAAAAATAGAAATGACATGTCACATATGCTTCATTGGTGGTAATTTAATAGAAACCACAAAGTTCTAGAATCTCAGAAATGTAACGGTCTTGCGAGGTCTCATCCAGCCCCTCACCCAGCCCATGAACTGAGGACAAGAGGAACCTTCATCGACTTCCGATGCGAGTCCTCCGATACAGCTTGACTGAGGTTAACAGAGCTGAGTTTCAGTTCCTTAACTAGCTATAAAAACCAGGGCAAGTCACATAACTAGTCGGGTCTCAGTTTCTTCATCTATGACATCAGTGAGCTGAACTTGATCTCTGAAGTTACACAAATATCTGTCACTCTGTTTCAGTCAATTCGTAAGGAAACAAAGACAACAAACATCTTTAGATGTGCGGGCGCACTCAGCAGGCTTCCTGGGGAAGCCCAACATCCTGGAGCGGCACCCTGACTACCAGGAAATGCCTCAGGCGTCATGAGGAAGAAAAACCACAGCACTATATTTAGATGAATGGATGTCTCAGGAATAAAAAATGAATGAACTTAGGAAGCCTTTATGGCTGACACGCTTAGACATGCTGTCTTCACCACAACCGCATCGCCTGCTGACTATGTGCTTGCAGCATGAAGGACCAGTTTGGGGGACCTGATAAAAGGCTCGGGGGACCTGGCCTCACTGTCACCCTCCACCCATCGCTACCTTGGGGAGTTCTGTTCTGCATAATCACTGATGCCACCGCCTTGGAAACGGAAATCAGAACCTAAGGTAGAGGCACCCTTTCAGCTTGGATGCATCTCTCAGAAGGGTGCTTTCTGCACTTCTCACCTCCAGCATTTCATCCGGTGTCCTACCAGGAGCAACGTCCCATATTTCGGGGATGCTCTGTTGATGAGAGTATTATGGCAACCCAACATGTCCACTGGCGCATCATAAGACAACGTGCCACAGAGTCTTCGCCATTCAGCATAATTTATTTCTAAATCTCCATTTCCTTGCAGCTCCTGTGACTGGAAAGGTATAGATGGTCTCAAATATCTTCTTGTTCTTTGGTGGTGTTTCCAGTGAACTGTGCTGGTGACCATTTGGGTAGCACAAGCAAAAGCGGTCTTTTCAGTTACGCTTGAGCAAGAGTATGAAATTTTCATAATGACGTTAATGCATTTAAACTGGTAGGCAATGCTTAATCTACGGCTCCTAGTTCCATTTGGAGAATAAAGCAGGACACTTAACTCTTGACTGAGAAACAAGAGGTTTAACCTTGTGAATCATTTAAATAAATCACAATTTGCTTCTATTTACTGCAGTCATTCTCAGCAGGCTTAATTGAAACACCTCTCTCTCTGCTTTTAAAGCGTCCCCTGCAGGTCTTCCCTATTGAGAAGGTGAAATCTCAGTCTTTCGAGGGTTCCTTTGCAGAGCCCCACGTCATACATAGAGTGCAGAGGAAAACCTCGAACTCGTTCAATAATTGAACGCGTCAGCAAGTTTCTCAGGGCCCGACAGCGTAGCAACAGGCTCTAATTTTTTATGTATTTTTGTTCCTCCTTCTTCACAGAATCCTGGGAACACAATTATGAGTGCATTTTTATTAAAATAGCATAGCTACCCTTTAGTAACTTTTGAAAAATCATAACTTGGGTAAAAGACTTAAGAATAAGCTCCAAAGTAACGCAACAGAATATTAAATCTATTGATCAGCCTTGTTGCGGCATACAGAATCTCCTGGTTATCAGATACTTCATTAAGAAACAGTGGGTTGCTCTGGATTGGTTTTGTGGCTTATGTAACAAATTCTACTTCCAAAGAATACATTCGCCATTTATTTTAATTGTCAAATTCCATTTTATTCGAGAATTAAGTTTCACACCATGAATATTAGCATAATGTGGAGAGACGTTACAATTTCCTGACTGACTAGAAACCCTTGACACCCAAATGCTGATCTTAGCTTGCAGAGCAACTCGGGAAAAAAATAAGCAATAGCAGCGTCAAGATTTACAACAAATATGCTAGGAGGGTTGTAAAAATTAATATTAAGCTGCTATGCTTGGGTTAATTAGCTTTCTTCTTCATTTGCAAAGCATATATCTGTCTGGTTTTATGAACTTGGTCTCCAGTCCCCTTTCCTACACACGTGTTTAATTAAAGTTCAACAGCTGTGTGCGCTTTAGAAACACCAGAATGATTTTTCTCCCTTGAAATGCTTAATCCTTTCTTAAAATATGATCCTTCTGAATATATATGTAGAAGGCAATGGACGAGAAATAATCCACAACAGAAACCCCTGACAGCCCGGAGCAGCGGTGCCGTGATCCGGTGGGCGGACAAGGAAGCAGTTCCCAAGCCAGGAGCTCGGAGACCCACACGGGGCTTCAGCAGATGTTGGTTCTCTGAAAACGAGATGATAGCTACATAAAAGAACACGCAGCAGATGGAAAATCAAACAAATAGGCGGACAGGTAAAAACTACTATGGAAGTACAATACGTAGTGGGATTTGTAAGTCTCCCAGAGACTGCCACACACATCCAGTGCCCAAGGAGTTGGGGTGATTAGGTGACACCAGCTAGTGTTAGCACTTCAGCATCATACACGGAAATATGTACTCAGTAAGTATGTATATGCACGTATGTTACATAGATAGGTACCATAAAATAATCTGAAATGATGACAAAAATAACAGGGCAAATAGATGGGTGAACCCTCCAACAGTATCCTTCTACATGTGAGATGAAATGATGATAATAATAATAGTAGTAGTAATAATAATAATAATAAATTCATTCAGGGGTCAGCGATCAGCTAGCACATTTATTTCCTGCTGTCCCAACTCCAGCTATCTCCCTGGCCAACCAACCTGACAACTGTGCAGGGGCAAATCACGTGCATCTTTAGGCCCTCTCCTAGTTTCCGGAAAGAGAGCTACCGGTCTGACATGCCTCCCCTGCCACTGTGCTCTGCTTGTGGTACATGCTCAGTTGGAGTGTGTGGAGTACGCACATTGATGCAAGAGCCCAAATCAACTCATGTTCAAGAGAAGAACTCTAACAGGGATTGATGACATGCATTTTTGTTGAAAATACGTGCTTCCTGCCCTGGAAGGAGGCTTGTACATACCCACCCCGCTGAGATCAGTCTCGGCCCTATGTCTGTCTCAGCCCACAATGCCTGAGGGGAAACTGTACGTGCTCCTTCCAAATGAAAGCCCGAGGACGCACTGAGCACACTCTCACTAGGCTAGACTGCCCAAGCAGGGCTGCGCTGGATGCGGGGCTCCGGACAGGAGTGGTTGTCCTCTATTTCTGGGAGCTCAGATGGCTTGTACCACTGGCTCTCACACAGTGGGTGACTTCTCACCTGTAGGGTCCATAAAGCACCGTGGATACCGAGAAGGGGACAGTGCTTTCTGTCACGGCAAGGATGTGGGGTGGTGTTGAATGGGTGGCAATGGACAAGGGTCTGCCATGCTCAGGATAAAACATGAGCGGGGAAGTGTTTTTAATCTGGAACGTGTCCCCAGCCTACAGTGAGTGTCGTGCTTGTGTGTGGCCGTGACCAGGAGACGGTATGGGGAGGGGATGAATGGGAAAAGCTGTGAATGCCAGGACGGAGCAAGCCCAGGGCAATGGGGCCCCAGTGGGATCCAATCCAGGCCACAGGTGGTTTGGAAAAGAGATGCCTGAATTGAATCTTTGGTTTACACACACACACTCTTACATATTTGTGTGCATATGTATTTATATGCTTATACATACAATACACATATGTGTATAGTGCACATGTGAGAGAGAGAAGAGGGAGGAGGAGGAGATGATGACAGAAGGGGAAGAAAGAGGGGGTAGGGGATGGAGCGACAGTCTCCCCTGACGGTGCAACCCTACAATAGTAAAGAGTGTAGAGTGGACAATCTCCCCCACACTCCTGACCCTCAGGCCCTCCCTCCCCTTTCTCCGTGGGCAAAAGTTACGCATTTACTAGTGCCTGCTCACCAGTTCAGACCATGAGGAGAGTGGGCGTGAGGCCTGAGAAAGTGACTGCGGAGGAAGATGTGACGGGGGTCAGGATCTGACACCCAGTAGCCCACTCCCAGACAAGCATGAGTGGGCGTGCGACACACACACCTGCCTTTTCTTCCTCATCATTCCAGGTTGCTGTGTCGTACAAATGCCCCAAACGTGCCTAATGACACTAACGTACACTCTGAAGGTTCCAGGCTTTTGCTATGGTAAACGATGCTGCAAGTAACCCCCCGTATTACTCCTTAGCGTTCATGTGCAAGTCTCTCCAGCAGATAAATCCCTAGAAACAGAGTGAGGAGGAGTCATCCCAGCCTGAACAAAAGGCAGTGGTGTGTGAACAGGTACCAAGCTGCCAAGAAACTGTCATTTCTCTGTGTGGCTGGAGAGACACACCCAGGGCCAGATCGGTGGGGGCTATGTGGGCTGTATTCCCGAGAGTGGGCGGCACATGACATGAACATTCTGTATAAATCACTCCTGTGTAAGTGTGAAGGATGGACTGGTCAGTGCAAGAGAGGAAACAAGTTAGGACACAGGCACAGATGCAGGGAAGAAGTAACGAAGCCCTGGCGACCCGTCTTCCTGTCACTGTGACAGAAAGTCCTCACTGCTTGTCTCGGGAGCCTTCTCCTTGTGGGAGACCTCTGAGGCCCATGTGCAGCCCAAGAGCCTGCTTGTAAAGGGCAGCCGTGGGGGACGACCCAGGGGTAGGATCCACCCCTCCGCCCTGGAACGGAGCATCAGCCTTCCTAGTGCTAATCCTCCGACGAAAAATTTATGTACTGATGGCTTCCCTCTTTTCTACATAATAAATAACTATAATGGAATCTCAGCTCAAGCCCTGTTGGAAATCATTCAGTGAAGGGCCCTCCAATTTATCATGAGCTGCTTTCCATTTCCCTATCTGCGAGGGCACTCAGGGAAGGCTGAGTTTACAAAGGAAGTGGGAGGGAACCTCTACAAAACAGTTGGGGCGGAAGTGGTGGTCAGGATCAGACACTGTCACTAAAGGACTCAAAAGAACTCGGACGTGACACCACTACGCAGGTTTTCCCACCAAAATTCTTAACGCAAATCCCAACTTTGGGAGTTTGAGCTTAGGCAGTGAGGCAGCCGCAGCCAACACGGTAAAGGGCGGAGATCCGTGATGCGAAACGTTACATCTGTGTGTGGGGAGGCAGCCCCATGCCACACCCTGTTAGACCAGAGGGTAACCTTGTGTATGATACGGGACTCAAGAGTTGGAAAATTTTAGCTTAAGGTAAAAAGTTGTAAGTCTAGCAAGTAATGTATATGTTAAAGCTTCTGTTTCAGAAACCACAGATAAGGCCTGCCCTGGCTCCTAGGAAAACAGCTGACCTCCTCAGGCACTGCTGAAGATGACCGCCTTGGGGACAACTGGAGGCATCTGGGCCTTTGTGTTCCAGGGAGAGACAGATGACCGCCGGCCCCTGGGAACAGCTAACTAACTGCCCAGGACAGGAATGTTGCAGCTTCTTTCACCCAATGCTCCCTGAATCTCAAAGCCCTCACCGCACCTTTTTATTCTCCGTTATAAAAAGTCTGGCCTGGAAAGAGAAGACAAGATGGTCTGTTAGGGTACAAACCCACCATCTTCTCAGATCACCGGCCATCTGAATAAAGTGCCCATGAAGATTCAATCGCTGTCTCTGCTTATTGGGTTTGGTAGTGACAGGCAGCCCGAACGCCGATGTCTTTTCCAGTTTCACTTATACTACTCACTTCAAGGTCTAACTTACTTGGTGTTAGACCTAATACTAGAACCTTCTCTCAAATTTCAGCATGCATCAGGATGGGCTGGGGGCTTATTCAAACAGAGACTGCTCATTGGTCTCAGCCCAGGTGTTTCTGGTTCAGTGTGGCAGGAATGAGCAGCAAGAATCTGTATTTCTAGAAGGTTCTGGGATGGTAGATGTTAAGGCCCAGAGTTCACAGTTTCAGAAACGTACTGCTACAACAATCGACCTCCCACGTGTTGTCTACGGAAGGTAGACAGACATACACGTGGTTTTCTACAATAAAACATTTCTATATTTTTATAACTTCAAAATACTGTGAAAAACATGTTACAAGCTTCACACTGAGGTACCTTTTCTCTGTATTTGTAAACTACGTAGATTTGCATCAACAACTAACAATGTTAACTCACAATAGATAAATGTATAAAAATTATGTCAAATAACTCAATTTCCAAAGTTCTCTTTCATGGACCTTAAGCCATCAAAATTAGATTAAATGACAAAAGAAAACTTATTTCCTTACATGATCTATTGAAGCAGGGTGCAGCCAAGAGGAGGGCCCCAAGAAGGGATTTGTAATGGGGTCCAGGACTCAGGGTGTCCAGGAAATATTAGAAAAATGTATGTAGGATGTCTTCACCCCCACAGGCCTGAGCCAAGGGGGATGGGACACATGGAACAGGGCCATTCAGAGTTGTTTTGGGTAGCAAGAGCTTTGCAGCTAACCCCTGGCACAGTCATTTAACATATCTATAACCTTTAACTGGTTTCATGGATGTGTTAAGTAGCTGTGGCCATGCTTTGAGCCAGGGGGATGGGACCAAATTCCACCCAGGATGGGACTGGGAAGTAACTCCCCCTGGTTACAGGGCCCGCGTGAGAGCGTGGAGATGATTGGCTCCATGCCATGGGGCCACACCTGCCCAGACTTACTATGGCAGCCCAGTAAAGCTGGAAGAATACAGGGATGCTGGCAGGTGTAGCTGACTGTAGGAGGAGTCAGAAATGGGGCTGCAAAGGAAGATGGGCACTGGGATTTAAACCTAGGCCCGGCAGCCATAGAAGAGGAAGAGACCACGCGGCTCCAAAGTAGTAGGGAGGACCAAAAGGTTTTGAGGAAGGAAAGAGAGAGACCACACGGCTTCAAAGTAGTGGGGAGGACCACAAGGTTTTAGGAGAGAAGAAGAGACCACGTGGCTCTGAAGTAAATGGGAGAACCACGAGGCTCTGAAGCAAGTAGATAGATAGAGGTCCATGTGGTTCTGAAGTGGGGAAAAGAGACCCCGCGATTCTGAGGGAAAGGAAGAGGACCACAAGGTTTTGGAGTGCTTCTTCTTGCCACGCGGCTTAGGCAGCAGGAGAGACTTTGCAGCCATAGAGAAAGGGGAGAGAGGACTCTTGCTGGTGGGCCATGAGAAGGTGCCACACGGCTTTGGATTAACTGGAGATTGCAGCAGCCACACAGCTGATGGTGCCGGGAGCCTGAATCACGGACTTCTACTTCTTTCCCTGAGATACGGTACCCCGGACTGGGCACAGGGAGAGGGAAGGACTGTGCATCTGTGGGTATTCTAGAGGACTTTAGTATCTTATTGAAGACATTAGGCCATTACTCTAAGTCTGTGTAACTTTTAAATAAACAATTCCTTTCCTTTTCACCAGTCTCTGGCATTGAGAGACGTCCTTCCTCTGGCGGCGGGCATTGCGAACCTAGCAGGTGGAGGCGTGGGGGAAGGAACCTCCAGAGACAGAAAGGCGGAATCCTTTCTGTAATAATTTATCGTGCAGGAACCACCCCTGCTTCTGCTATGTAACACTATGAGAATGAAACTAAAAGGCAGACCACAAACTGGAAATAGATTTGATCCAAGTACGACAAAGAGGTAACATACGTAATATATTCAAACCAAGAAGAAAATATTTAACACCATTTAAAATGAACAATTCTGGAATAGGCAGTCCTTAAAAAGGAAATAAAAGGTTGATAAAAGTCTGAAATATTATTCATATTAGCAATGAAAATAATATAAGTGAAAACAACTGTAAGAAGTACTTTTTTTCACCTTTCACACTGGCGCAGACTACAGTGATGTTAATACTCATTACTGGCTCAACACAGACATTACTGGAAATGGGGAAACTGAGACTTTCCTACAAGTTTTATTACCACATCTGTCTGGATTTCCCCCACTTTACTGCTAAGGATGTTGCAAGTTTTAATTTTCAAAAAGCATTATTTTTTGAAAGTCATGTGAGGCAACTTGAGCTGGGGACATTATCAAGTTAGAAGTCATTTCCATTTCCACCGGGCAGCAAGCGGTTCCTCGATTTTAATGATAGCTGCATTCGATTTACAATCAGGCTTGATTTACATAATCCCCCAGAGACAGCCCCGGAAACCCATTACAGGTCACCTTACTTTCCCATTCATATTCCTAAATTGTAATCCATTCACGCGCTTCCTCTTCGATTACTATATTCCAGGCTTTTGTAAAACCGACTGCTTATTACACTTTCATCTCAAATAGAAAATCTTTCAGCTCGCCTTTCTCTCCTCCTAAACTCCATTCCAGCATGTATTACTTGCTCCTCTTCATGTTATAGTAAAAGATTAAACAGTCGTTTACCTTTTGATGCATGTAAAATTGAAATCCAGACTCCAGAAATGTTCCCGGGAAATATCGACCAACACACCGAGAGGCGCGGCAGCGGGGGCCCGTGTTTGCCAGGACCCGCTCCAGGCCGCGTGTAGAAACCGCCGTCTCCTCGCGGTCAGGGGGAGGATTTATTTGTGTAATAAGCCATAGGAAATCTCCGTGGTTCCCCAGGGTCCAGGTGCGGAAACCTGAAGTTAATGACTGGCTACTCATCATACCCCAAATTCACAACCTCCATCACACAATTTACTCTTTCGAAAGAGTGTAGCAACCACTGTCAGCGCCTAATAATGAAAAATATTAACTGCAATATTTTTCACTCAAATTCTCATTGGAATCGCAACTACAAGAATGATCAATTTCAAAATTGTATTAGTTCTGCTAGTATAAACCACGTAGCATCTCGTGCAGGATCACTTTGCAGGAAAACACTAGATGACGTGTCTTTTTAATGAGCAATTTACAATTAATACTGTTGTCAACAAACATTTTCCAATTTTGCAACACTGCTAACACAGACTTTAGTTTCAAAGTCAACATTTTAAATATGGGAATAATTAGTGCTTGTGTCTAAGATGCTACAATATGATGTACACAGGTATCTGACATAGTGACGGGGCAGCTCCGTGAGGGAAAACTTCAGTTTTAAGCAATACTTAATGAGCTTAGTAGTTCATGCATGTGAAAAGATCGCGATGGTATCTGAGCCACTGTGCTCCAGGCTGAGACATCCTGGCCACCCACAATGTGGGACACAGGGCACAGATGAAGAGTCACCCAGGACACAGAGGTCCAGGCCACCGAGAAACAATTAGGACTGCAGCCTTTATCTGATTAACCTCTTTCCTGGATTCCAAATCCCTTACCTACACTTTCCTCCCTGAATTCCAAATCCCTCATTCCTCCTTACAAAAAGGCTGGCTGGAAAGGAAACGTAAGACGGGTGCCTTAGGGTACAAACCCACTGTCTTCTCAGATCTCCGGCCATCCGAATAAAATGCCCATAACGATTCAACCCCCGTCTCTATTTGTTGGGTCTGGTGGTGACAGGCAGCAGGAATGCGGGCTTTTCTGGTTTCAAGAATAAGTTAAATTACATCTGAATATTTATCATAACAAAATGAATGAATTGAGGAACTAAGTTACTTGTAAAAAAAAAAAAGGGTTCCCCTAGGATATTAGCTTCTCTTCTCTGCATATCAGTCTGATCCCCAGCCCCCCTCCAGGCTGAATGAGCTAAAAAATTATAGGCAAATGATAACTGGGCTCCAACATCTGCTTTATAAAAGGAGCAACAAAGAGCACGGGGCAGCATCCGAGTTCTCCCCAGTGCAATTCCTTCTGTATTAAGAAGGGACTACTTAGGGATGAGATGTGTCGGGCCCTTTATGGGCACTGTGGCTGCTCTCCAGCGGGGAAGGTCTGCGGGGTGTGATCGCTCTTCCTCACCCAGCCCGAGACAAATGTCTCCGCTGGCAGGATGCACCCATGTGGCTTCTAAAAACTCAGCAGAGGCCTCGCTTAGAGGAGCCGCTCAGTAGTCCCTCTGCTCCTGCCCTGTTCCAACCCATAAACAATTAAAGGACCCCTGGTTTGTGGGCTCATTCTTCTTTTCCATTTAAACAACTAGCCAGAATGAGAAATAAATTTTGGATTTTCTATGGATTTCCAAGTTAAGGGAATCAAAGAAGATCATACAGACAAAAGACTGGCAAACTATGGACCATGAGCCAAATTTGGTCTAAACACCTGTCTTTAAAATAAAGTTGTATTGGAACATTCGTTTACCAGTTGTGTTCACGCCACCACATCAGACTTGAGTACTTTCTTTTGGCAGAGACGGTACGACCTGCAAAGCCAGAACTGTTGATTGCCAGCCGTTCACAGAGCGCCGCTACAGACATGACAAGGAACAAACAGCAGCGAGAACCAGGAGTGCCGCATCTTGCAACAGGTGACAAGGTGCAGGGGAAGCAGGCCCAGCTCCCAAAGGCACAGGGCCGCATTTCAGTGCATGCGCAGGAAGTTTTAAAGGTGTCTTTCTTCCAAGTTAAAGGCTCCCCAAATATGGACCTGTATCTTAACCTAGCAGTATAAGCAAGTCATTTCAATGAGAACCAAAAAACTGGATAATGTACAGCAGGCAGGGCGTTCTGCTAAGCTCTTGCTAAGCTCTGCACTAACCAAGTTACAGCCATCACCTCACACAGAGCATTAGTTAATAACGCAGTATGCTTTGATGGCGTGCTAATGGTTGCAAAGGATTGCTACATATGTTATTTTTTCTCAGTCTGTCTTCAAAATAACTCTGAAAACTCAGAGTGATCAGGAACTTTCCCAGTCACACAGCTTGCAAAGACCAGAGCTGAGACTAAATCTCTCATCACCTTACTCCGAGAGTGATACTCTTCCTGTTACAGGAAGCTACCCTTCTTTCCATTAGACATCTAAAACACTTTATACAAAAAATTTTTATAAGAATTTAAGAGCATCCACAACTAATTAAATCAATACTTTAAATGCTCCCTGCAAGAAATTCTTCCTCCAAACATTTTAAAAGAGAAAACATGGTCAATTTTAAGTTTTGCACAAAAATGGAAGACCTATCTGTTCCTTAATTATTAATTATTCAGGCTGAAACATCTTGAATCTTTCTGGCATGCTTCTTAAGTTTAGTTAAAAAGGTATTTTTAAGACAATCTTTTTAGCTTCCTACTGCAATAATTATACTTTTATATCCTTTCAAAATATTTGACAGACTTACATTATTGTGAGCCGAGAAAAATAAAAAAATCAATATTTAGTTCAAAGGAGTGTCAAAAGTTAGCATTTCTCTGTATTTTTACTTGGAGTTCACTACTTCAGAAAGTTGCACTCCTAAGAAATGTAATTAAGGCAGCAACAAAAGAGGCTAACACCCCGTGAGACTGCGCCTGCTAGGAAACAGACTCCCAAAGTCAAGTCCCAAGGCCAGCCGAGAAGAGAGAAAAGGCACTTAGCCAAAGGCATCAAAGTTATGAACCAAACAGCACTTTATAGAGCCAAGCAAGGAGACACATTGAGTTTAATATGAAAATAGTAAATAACGAGGACATTGTTTTCGTGTTCTTGCCTTTAACTTCCCGTAAAAGGTTTTGTCTAGGTATCCCGGCTACCCAATAGTCTGTCTGGGTATCCTTGTGAGTATCACTCCTAAGACTGTCACCTACTATTTAGGTACTCGGGACGCATTCTGGAAGCGCCGTGCTTTCAAATACCTGCCTGGCACGCCAGCTAGGAAGACTGCATACCACACACACTGGGAAACATCAGTCCTTACAGATACATCTCGAGTACGTGTTTTCTTCTTTTTGGAATATTCAATGAAAAAAACTGCCACTAGATAAATGTGTTTGTAACCCTTTCAGTCTCCGACCATGACACCTAAATTAGAAGGGTACTCACCAGGAGGGAACCTTTCCTCCTTGCTTCGGAGGCTCTGGTAGGGTTTGAATTTGCCATCCTGAGCCATCCTTTCACGGTTAAGGGGAAGGCTGCAGATTTCCTTCTCATCCCTAACTGGAACCCAGAAGTTGTCTCCAACACAGGCCGCCCACCCAGGTTGACCAGACACCTCCCTTCCTGAGCTCCAGGGGCTGTTGGCACGCCCCCTAGGGGCAGTTTTCTCGTGGCACTGCATTTCTTTGTTACCTTGGCTGTTTCTCCCTCGGACTGTAAGCTCCAGAAGACAAGGGCTGATTGTGGTTTTGATGTTTACAATCCCGGGACCCAGCACAGTGTCTAGCATGTAGTAAATACCCAAGGCACTCAATACGTAATGATTAAATCACCGTGTCTCCTACTAACAATAACACGTGACATGGCAAAGCCGGGACCCAAGTCAACGCAGCCCGAATTTACAGGCGACACTCATGACCTCTAGCCAAACCAAATGGGTGAATGCCTGTGCATGATGAATAAGTAAGGGAGATTTGCATATCTAAACTAGAATCCTTTCCATTAGACAAGGAAACTAAGGTAGAAAATGAAACCAGAGAAACCAGTGAGGGGGAGGGGAGAGACCCCAACAATAGGCGTTGCCATTATTAGAAAAAGCAATTTAATCTAAAAGGCCTACAGACTTCCAGCTGCTGGTGCATCTCCTAAATTGAAGGACATGCACAGCCTTTTTCGTGGCGCCTCTGAAACCTCCCTACACCGCTCAGTGTACGACAGAAATAATTTGGACTTAAAAAAAAATCAAGATTATCACTCCTACATATAAATTTAAGGCGACTATTGTTCTGATGTTTAGTGAGAAATACCTATTGCTAAGGCAGACAGTTTTCATTAACAATTCCATTTTTCTTCACTGATACAGCAGCAGTGTGAGAAATAATCATCTCTGACTACATCAAAGGAAGAAATATTTCCAAAAAGGCATGGGTTCCCTACCAACCAATCTATAATTATTTAGTAAAAATAATAACTACTATTCTTTAGCAAGAAGAAGGTAGGGATGTCCAGACGATATGAATAATTTTTCTGGTTGACATTAGAAGGAAATGGATGCTTTTTCACAAATGTCTCTTCGTTAGTGTCAGCCAAACCCCTGGACGGTGTCTGGGATGCTGAACTTCCCGGGTCAGGCCCTTGTTTACTAAAGGATCACACTGGGCAGACCTTCATACTAAACAAGGATGAGCCACGCTGTGATATGGGAAAAGGCAGGTTCAAATGAAACCAGGCAAAGGGCCTCAGAGATTTCTGAAAACCTTCAGTTCAAGTTCCTGTTGTCTGATGACCCAAAACGCAACCACCACCTGGCTCCCGTCAGCTTCCGGGGTCTAGAACAGTCTATGCTCCAATCCTTTGTGAGGTCCTAGACACAAGTTGTGTTTTTTTTTTTTCCTGAGTTTCCTTTTTATGTTGCCCTTCCCTTTAGGACAGCATGCATTCCTAATTCCTGATCTACCAAAACGCATTAAGTGAAGGCACGGTCCTCAAACACAGCTGTGTAGACACACGAGGCTTCTCTTATTCAAAGCTACTGTACCAACCACAAAAGAAAGGTCAGTTCCCCTGTATTTTGCCATGTATGATGTGCACTTTTTTGCCAGAATTTTTGAGGTAAAAATAAGGATGAGCATTATACGTGGGTATAATGATCACACACCATGGCTATCACAATCCTGGGTATCATGCGCACAAAAATGTGGGTGCACATTATACACGGTAAATACAGTCTATCCGGAAAAACTCAGTCTGCTTCTGTTTTTCTTCCTATGAAGCTTCATCTTTTGCTGACACGTAATGTGACCCAAACATCTGTGGTAGGCAGATATTGACTTCTGTATCTTCAATTACGTATTTAAAATCAACAAGTTTCTAAGTGTTTAACGTCCATTGACTCAATGGATTTTGTTTTTGCTGATACCAGACAGCTATTTTTAATGAACTAGAGTGTTTTGACATTTTACAGTACAGTTTCTAGACTTGAAGAATTATCATGCACACATTTTACCGTGAGAGAATTCTCACACTTCTCCACCCGTGGTGGCTCCACAGCATCCGCACCTGTGGGAGAAAGTTTTCGCCCAGAGCAGGACATGCTTCTCCTCAACAGCCACCCTGCCAACCACATTCCTCCCCGGGCTGGGGAGAGGTTCTAAGACCGCTTCTGGGCAAGCTCCTGAACCAGGGGGGTCACGGTGTAAACACAATCAAATCACGTGAAGTGATTTATAAAGTAGATTACATTTCACTGGTAGGGTGGCCATTTGTAGCGGCTTGCCTCGGAAGTCCAGTTTATGTCGATTATTAAAATCATTCCATTCTACTCTCAAACATGTCCTACTGCAGGTGACATATTCTGTGGTTACCCTGCTCACTGGGAACTAAAAAGACTATTCACTGTCTTCATTAAGGTCACTACCTACACAGAACACCAGATTCCAAGCGTCTCTGGAGCATATTCCACCCAGCGAGAGGAGACGCAACACGAGGCCTCATTGCTGACAAAACTGTGAAGCCGAAATGCAAGGCTGCCAGTGAAAAACATGGATGCCTTAGTGAGTTCAGCTGTGGGTCATTCACAGTGACTGCCAGCACTCTGGGACTTGGTGCTCTCTTTATCCTTTTCTAAAACCACGCTTCCGTGTGAGTCATAACAAATTCGTAAGAAAAAAACAGAGAACTATGAAACATATTTCGGTGCCATTCATGGGTCGGTCTAAATACCGCTGCCATGGGCTTCTTACTGCCCGTGTTACAGAAAAGCACACGCCTTGGGGTTAGCATCGTGAGCCAACTGCATCCCTGGTGAAGTCACCCAGAGAACCAAGCGATCACCTATGACGTTAATCAATGTTGACGTGAAGACAGAGAGTTCAGCCCTCCAAGAGCCTCCTCCTTAACAATCTGAGGGATATTTGGCTGGATGCTCTGAACCACTTTTTGCGTTATTAATGAAGCTTTTAAAAGAAAAAGAAGACCAAGCACACATTCACAAATGCGACCCATACAATCACACCTCAGTAGCCCCAACTTATACCATGCGGGCTTCTGATGAGCAGGGCATCTTGACATGAAAATTGGGGCCACTTGTTCTGCACCAGCAGCCTCTCTGATTGTTCGGTCTGAGGGCTCCTCGACACTCTTAAAAATAATTGAGGTCGCAAAGCCGTCATGTTTCTGTGGCTACTGCCTGTCGATGCCGACCACTATTAGAAATTAAAATGGAAGTAAAAAAAAATCTTTAGTGAGTCCATCTAAAATAACAATAAACCTGTATGTTAGCAAGAACACATGTTTCATGAAAAGCATATTTATTTTTTTTGAAACAAAGGAAGAAGTAGTGAGAAGAGTGGCATGTTGAACATCGTTGCCGGTCTTCTTTGTGCCCGGCTGAGGGACAGCAGCCACGGTTCCCTCTCTGCTGCCGCTGCACTCGGTTTGCAGGGGCAGCCTCACACCCCAGGCAGCCTCGGAAAAGCTCCCCAGAAACGAGAGTGGAAGAGACAAACACCCTCTGAGCATTACTATTAGGAAGGAGTCTGATCTCACAAACCTCCACGACAGGTCCTGTACCTCCCAGAGATCCCAGGCCATCCTTGGAGAACGCCCGGCCCAGACTCTGCTCTCGAGCCCACCGAGGCTCACTTCAATGAGATTATTCAATCTGTGCTGTCATTAATACGGACACTTTAGGGTCCAGCTTTTTCGAAAAGCAGGATCAGAACACTTTCTGCATATAGTTGAACGAGCACTTGGACCCCCATTGACCACAGTTGTGTACCCCTGGCTACAACTCATTTAAAGATGCAACACGAGATGCCCTATCAACTTACTCCTTGAATCTCAAACACTGTTCTACATTTATCAGCAAGTCGCATAAATAAGACGTCAGTACCCATTGTTAAAACACCCAATCGCTACAATGCTATTTTCTAAAGCTTCCAGTTTATGGCTGATTCAGAAGTTTGTTTCACATTTTTTCCCATTTTCCCCCTCTCTATAATAACAAAACCTTCCCCTTCGTGTCTGTATTTGCTTCTAAAATAACCAAACGTTCTTAAATGTTTCTAACACGAACCTTTACGTCATAATCTAAAACAATCATGCTAATTGTCATATCTGAAAAACAGTGACTTAATGGTCACTTTAGAAAACACGGGCAATTTCAGGTTAATTACAGTGTATCTCTGCTGTGCCTCCCAGTAAAGGGCAGTAACGGGGCCAGCAAGTTCGTGCATGTCTTACATCCTGGCAAGTGCTGCTCATCGGGAACGTATCCAGAGCTCCGGTCCTCTTTGAAATGTACTTCCCGTGCAATGCGGTTTGAAACGCAACAAAAATGTAGAATGTGCAACTTGAACTCACAACACCGGTTTAAAGTACTTACTTTACAATATCTCCTTCCAGAGCAATCACTCGCTTAATGATCTTCTGTCCTGGGTTTTTAGGGGACCTGGAATGAGAGCATAGTATGCAATCAGCTATGTCTCTGTTGTTGGAAGAAAACAGAAAGAAATTTTACAACTGAAAAGGCCTTATTACAGGTATTACAAATTCATGAATCACGAACCCCTGACATCAGGGATACTTAGGCCCCAAGTGAGATGGAGCTACTATTGAAGGAATTCTCTGGAGGGGAAGAAGTCATGCTGGAACGTCATAAAAAGTAAAAATGAAGAGTGATAAAAAATTGTATTATTAAAGCTAAGTACTTAAAGCAAAGAAGATTCATACGTAAAAGAAGATTGGGCATTTCTTTAAAATGGTAACATACTGAAACGTCTTCATTCCATTTAAAATGAACAGAGGAGTTGGATTTAAATCCTCAAGAAAACCCTGAGGATGGAGGTATTTTTGAGAAAATAAAGAATTAGAGAATTCCTTTAAACTCTGTTCAGAGTTAGCCGTTTAAAGACTATGCAGCTCGGAGCGCCAAAACGAGGCCGCAGCCAGACCGAACACGTGGACACGTGGCTCTGTGTACATGGCGCAGACGCCATTTATTCTAAGCTGTGACCAATAGCGGATGCTAAATAATTACATAAAGTAACACTGTTCACTCTAAATGAATACGCCCCTCTGCGCCTGCCCCCTTCCCTCCTCTCTCCCTGCCTCATCTGTCTCTTCGATCTCTCATTCTGGGGGAAGCCCTGTCTGTTTGCAGCAGCCCTGCGGACCTAAGGGTGGTAAGGAACTAAGGTCTGCCAAGCATCCCATGAAGGGACCTGGAAGCACTCCCTTCGGCCCCAGTCAAGTCCTCTGGGTGTGGCTGGGGCCAACAGCCGCACTGCAGTCTCAGGAGAGACCCTGTGCCAGACACCCCTCCACCCCACCTGAGCTGCTTGTGGCCTTGTGACCTCAGAAGATGTGTGAGATGCTAATTGTGAACTGCTACAGGCAGGCGGGGTAATGTTACCCAGCGATGGGCGCCTGTCTTAATTTGTCCTGTTTCCTGCCAATAGCCTTTTAAGTCTCTTGATCTAACAGACCTATTTCACCTAAATGATCATTTAATATGTATCTGAAAATCAGGGATAAGTAAAGAAATTTTCAACTCAAGTCGCATTTGAATTGAATTACTTTTTTTTAAAAAAAAAAGGTAAACGCACAAAAACTGAAAAGATTAAATATATTCAAAATGTAATACTTCATTCAAGGAAACAGGAAGCGTCCGTAGGATGAGTATTTTACATTATAGCTCGCAGAGCAAACGAGGTTGTCTAAACCATTTGCGTGTACTTGTGACAATTAGTCTCGGGATTTTTTACTACATTAATTATTTTTTATTCTAAAAGGAAATTCGATCGTGTTCGAACTGCTCCCCTCACTGAACTGACTGAACATTATGTTTCTATGAATTCCTTGTCCTTCCTGTACAGCTGCAGTGAGGGCACATCCCGGACGGCAGAACTTGCGTCCTCTGCAGGGGGCTGCTTTCAGAAAAGTCCCCTCCTGCCTCTCTCTCTTTAGATAACCAGAAACATTAAAAAAAAATCTACCTCAGTGACCACCAAAGAGTTGTGCATTAAAACAATGGAGTACCGTTTTCAATGATATCGACAAAGAAATAACATTAATAACACAGCCTGTTGTTGAGGCTTCGGGACGTGAATAATCTGACTATAAGGTGTGTGGTCATGTAACACGCCTTTCTGTAAATATGTCAAGATTGTATGTCCTTTTAACAATTACACTTTTTGGAATCTATCCTAATGAACATATGCAACGATTTCACCTAAATGGATGTTGTCTATTTCTTACAAAGAAAAAAAATTCAACAAGAATAGATTGGTTAAGTAAATTACAGCGCATCCACATTATCAAACATTTCTGTCATTAGAAATGATGTTATGAAAGAATTTTTAATGATGCAAAAATATCAACAGAATGTACAGATTGAAAACGCAAGTTAAACTCTATCCTGACCTCACATCTTCAGTTACTGAGGGAATGCACAGGCCGTTGTACGGGGAAATCAGGGAGGCCGTAAACCAAAAGGCGGGGTGGGCTGGGGGCTGGCCTGTGTGAGGTAACCCCCAGCCCGCATTTTTGGTTCCGATTCCTGAGAAGCCCCTTGGCAGAGGACAATTGTGTCATGTGACATTACCTGAGAAGAAACACTCCCAGGTGGGCATGAGATCTGAGCTAAGTACTGGGGTCTCCCACCTAATATCGATGCAATATTAATGTTAATGAAATAATAGGAAAAGCAACCCTTGTCAGCATGAAACATCTTCTGTGCCAACAATCTTGAAGCTTTTGAGACACTTGAAAACTATTTTATATATTTTTAAAAATATTTTATTTATTTACTTTTAGAGAGAAGAAGGGAGGGAGGAAGAGAAAGAGAGAAACATTGATCGGTCGCCTCTTGCACACGCCCCCAACTGGAGACCTGGCCCACAACCCAGGCATGTGCTCTGACCGGGATTCAAACCAGTGATCTTTCAGTTCACAGGCCGGCACTCAATCCACTGAGCCACACTAGCCAAGGCAGAAAACTATTTTATATTTAAAAATAATCTATATCTTAAGTTCACAAAGCAAAATAGAATATGCAAAGTGAGCTATCTATAATTAAAGTCTTATGAATTACTACTTAAATATATCTACAAGAATATATCTATACAATTTAATGAAATATTAAACTTGGACCTAATCAAATGATTCAAAATGAAAAAAGCTATTACTAACATTAATCCCATTATTGCTCAAAATCTATATTGTAATCACTAGGCTGCTGAAGTACGTCGAAGTGGTCCGGCAATTATTACAGATTTACATTGTGAGAGTCGCTGAGCTTCCTTTGTCTAAATCTTCTTGGCCGCTTGCAGCTATGCCAGGAAGTGAAGCATAACAAGTGAAGGATTATGCCTTACTTTAGGGATACAACGTATCCCTGCCCCATAAATACTAACATTTGCGTTTAAATTTGTCATTTGAGCATTTTCCTAATAAGCATTGTTTGACAATATTTATTTCTGGAGCCAGGGTTTTAATCATTCTGTTTTAGGCCGGGAATTAATTAGGCAAGGGTTCTCCAGGGTCTCGGCCGAGAGGCCTAGGATTTTCCCTGCACTGCGTGGGTTGGGTTGGTTTGGCAGAACTGGTCTCTAACGAGCCTGGCTGTGGAGAGGAAATAGTTGTAAGATTTACGATAATTAATACTCTTCGTGAACTTCATTTCGTATCTCGATAGAAAGGCTGCCATGTTTTACCCTGGGACAGGCCAGACAGAGTCATGGCTTAGGTCTTGGGATCTTTCTAACTGACTTCACAGTCTTGCATGTTCCCGAAGGTGGTAGGTAATTCTGCTCCTGTCTGGAAATCTGGGACGGTACTTTGGAAAAGCCCAGAGAGGCATCGCTTGTGTTTGGGGGTGAAGGGACTGGCAAGGGCCCCACCAGCTCTGAGCCTGACCCCACGCCGGTCCAGAGGCCACACGGGCACCTCACCCCTGTGTCTAAGCGCTCCGACTCCTCTCGCATTTAGAGTAGAACCCTCAATCCTCCCTCTGTGATCGTGCCGATTTTTACATTTACAACTGCAGTTCAGGGTTGACTCAGGCTGTCATAGAAACTCTCAGGCCTAGAGGTCACTTCAGCCATGGCCTAATTAATATAAACATTGATCCCTCAAAAATACCACAATCCATGGGACACTAATTGCATCGCATACATTATAGCAAGCTCTAAACTTTAACTCTTCATTAATGAGCTAAAAGTCAGAACTAATGTTCCGGGGATACCTTCTGTTAGACAGGTGATTCCTTAGGGTGGTCACGCATTACATCACATAACTTGACACCATCATAATGTAAAAATGCAACGATTGCTGTTTTAATCATCAAAACAAGATGTAGAATGAGAAGTCCACCCAACACAGTTATGAAGACTCACATAAAAAAAAATAATCACATGACAGTCTTCCTTGTTTATTTGTGGGTCGGCTTTTGGGGGCTTTTTTGGAACAATGCTGCCCAGGTTTGCCATGGTTTTCACAGCATCTCACCCATTCCCCACGGCCTCGCTACCTCTGCTTGTCTCCACAGGCCCTGCAAATCCCATGGACTTGGGCAGAGGAAATGGCTGTCACTGTCCCACGTGGCTACAAGTGAGCCGCCGACTGCAGGTGAGCTCCGTAGGCAGGTAGGGCTGGATCAGAGGTCCCAAACCTGGAGCCAGATTACCCCATCAAGCAAGGAGAAATGTTTTGTTTGGTCTGCACATTATTTATGTATTTATTTTTCAATCTCAAGCTGGCCAAGCAAACAGGAGACTTCACATAAAAATTCTAATTTCTTGTTCTTCTTGAAAGAAAAACAAGAGGAAGACATGGTGGCCCTAGGTTCCCATACAAAACGGTCCCTGGAGCTGAGAAGCGGATACTGGGCATCTGCCATGGTCCCTACAGTTTGTTTACAAGTGCCTCGTGCCCGAGGGCAGGCGAGCTTGGGAGCCTCCGAAGTCTTGGTAATTTCTCCCACCCCCAGCATCATAAAAGCACTGAGAAGACCGGAAGGAAAGTTCTGGCAGAGGGTCTGCCCTGCAGTAAATACTGAGTAAACTTTAGAGTCATCCCTTCCTAAAATAAATCCATAGAGAAGGTCAATTAACAGGCCCCGAGCATATCGTCACGATCCTTTTTTTAGGCATACAAAGACAGGATATTAATTTCAAAGATCCTCCAATAAGATTTTCAGAGTCACATTAGAGGGCAAGGAGGGCATCTTCAAGTTTTGGTCAAGTTTTATTATACAATTAACTGAAGAAACATTAAAACTAACTATAATTGTATTCATAATGGAAAGTCACAGGTTAATTTTAAATTAAATGGGTGTTATCTGTGAAATCAAGATGAAAATGAGCAATTTTCAGTGTTGGATTCTGTTTATTCATATATGGCCCCATTTTTAATGATTCATTTTCTAAATTCAATGTAGTTTTATTACTGAGCACTCTCAAACTTGTTACCAAGGTCAGCATTTCAGCTACATGTTTGCCCCTTGCAGGAATCCCCTTCCACCATGTGACTCTCTTACACTCAAACAAAAAAAGCTATATAGACCCTTGCTTGTCTCTTTTCATTCAGAAAATTACATACATGTGATCCCTAAGAATTGCTTTTGTCCTGATATCTCAGAAAATGCTCCAATCGGAGGGTCTCAGTATCAGCAAAGTGAGTTCTAGAAGCAGTGACGAGGCCCCAGGTTAAGGTCCTTCTATACCAGCGACTCTTCTTAGACAGGGGACAGGGCCGGGTGCAGGGTTGTCACTGGGCAGGGAGAGACGTCAGTGATGTGTATAGAAGTGAGTACAGGTTCAGAGCCCTGGGGCCCATGGGCTAGGGAAGGGAGGGTTTATCCATTTTGTCTTTTCTCTCAAAGCCCACCCTCCCTGAATCAGGCCACTGAGCAGTGGGAAGAGAGGGCTGCAGAGGACCGGAGGGGTTCCAGGCAGGGTCTGGTGATCTAAGAAGGCAGCAGCAGGAACAACAGGGTGCGGTCTCAGACTCGTATTCCAGAATTCCTTACACAGTGACAGAGACAACAGCTGGGTGATCCCCAGAGGGCAGTGGGGTGGGGGATGTGGGGGAAGGCAAAGGGGGACAATGGTGATGGAAGGAGACTTGACCTTGGGTAGTGAACACACAAGACAATACACAGATGATGTATCATAGGATTGTACACCTGGAACCTATGTAATTTTATTAACTAATGTCACCACAATAAATTCAATTTAAAAATTTTAAATTTTAAAAAAAAGTAAACTGTGTTTTATGGTTAAACATTTTCTTGGCTGAAATTCACAGTGTTTCACTGTCACTATGATTAGAAGAGATTTAATAAGCAAATAGTGACAACTGGCCTTGTTAATAAATCAACCTTGAGTATGTAAAATCAATTAAATGTGTATTATGATTAACTCCTGTAATTGAAGAGATGAAATAGTTTTGCACTTGAGTGTTTTGATTCTGAAAAATAAATGTCTTCACTTAACTATGAAAAATCTAAGGGATTTACTATCATCTTAAGCCAGGAGATAATTTCTACTAATATTTATTAATTCAAGAATTTCAAAACCCAGACTATTGCAACCTTCTAGCAGCAAACATCACTGCAGTTCTATTTCAAGGCCCAGGACAGGCTGCCTATACATGAATATGCATATCACACATATAAAATATATAGTGTGTGTCCACACACACGCACACACACACACACAGATCTATGTGGACTCCACCGTGCAGCAGAGTCGTGCCATTTAATGAAACTCCTCTGACTATAAAGAAACTTCTGGGCTGAAAAACAGTCCCTGATTTATTTACTCTATAAATCTAGGCTTTCACGCATTGAATATGCTTGAAGTTGAGCATAGCTGGGGACCTGGAGAAGATGAAGCCTCTTACACATATAAATAGTGAATATTTTTCCAATGTAGACCGCCAAAGAACAGAGCCTCCTTCGGCAATGCTGCTCCCCTGTCCCCGGTCCGCGGAGCAGAGCGTGCACTCGGGGGTGTCTGACTCATTCTTCTGTGGTCCAGGGAGGGTTTGCCCTGCACCCACTCTGTCGCTCTGGGGACCCCTTTGAGCTAGAGTTCCATCTAAGGCCGCGGAATAAAACAATATTAACTGATATTCAAAGGAACTAAAACATCAGTCTGGCCCTATAACCACAGTGCTGCGGTTGAGCTAACCGGCTTTGTACTTTTGGCTTCAGCCGGGGTGGGAAGTAGGGCCCACATCTGCGGTCGGCTTGAGGAACGCGCAGCCCCAACAGCCGGAAGGAAAGCACAAGGTGCTGGTGTTTTCTAGATCAAACCATACACACCCGTCAACACGGCACAGAAAGGGCAGAGCAGCTAAAAAGGGAACAAAAGCGAGCCCTCGTGTGGAGGGGCTACAGTGGGCACCCCGTCGCCTGTGCCCGTGTGGAGGGGCTACGGTGGGCACCCCGTCGCCTGTGCCCATGTGGAGGAGCCACGGTGGGCACCCCGTCGCCTGTGCCCGTGTGGAGGGGCCACGGTGGGCACCCCGTCGCCTGTGCCCGTGTGGAGGGGCCACGGTGGGCACCCCGTCGCCTGTGCCCGTGTGGAGGGGCCACGGTGGGCACCCCGTCGCCTGTGCCCGTGTGGAGGGGCCACGGTGGGCACCCCGTCGCCTGTGCCCGTGTGGAGGGGCCACGGTGGGCACCCCGTCACCTGTGCCCGTGTGGAGGGGCCACGGTGGGCACCCCGTCGCCTGTGCCCGTGTGGAGGGGCCACGGTGGGCACCCTGTCACCTGTGCCCGTGTGGACACTTGGAGAACGCTCGGGAAGAAGGGAGTGTCAGGCCGTCCTCAGAGCTCACCCGCCACCTTGCCAGGGTGCTGGTCGTACTGTGGGGTGACAGAGGTCACGCCTAGGGCCAGGGGTGTGTCTTGGGAAGAGCGAGGAGAGTGAGAACAAAGGTGTCCTGACCCTTTTACAGGAGCCGACGTTTAACCCACATCCACTTTTTCACCAATAATTCATTTCTCACCTGGCAAACACCTGGGGGGAAAACGAGGCAGAATCTTCACCCTCCCAAAAGTAAAACTGAGTATTGTATCCAGGGGGGAATGAAGCTTCTGAAGGCTGAGCAACTGTGCCCAACACGCGCCCCTCAGAGGCCTCACCCCAAACCCCGTGGCCCCAGTGTCTCCAAGGTAATGTTTGCGATTAGATAAAAGTGGGAGGTATAAATGGGTGTCCCAAGCCCCAGCCTCTTTGTCATGTGGCTACAGTGACCACATGACACTTTCCAGGGTCAGGCGGTAGCTTATGAAGGGCCAGATGGGAATGGGGGCCTTTCAGTGGCTGCCAGCGTGGGGGTGGAGGCGAGAGCCAGACAGGCCATGTCCATCAGGGGACACAAGTGTGGGATCATGTGCCCGCCCCCTGCTACCACTCTGACCCCCCCGAGCTTAGATGCTCCTGGGGTGTGACACCCATAAACAATGTGCCTTGAAATGCCCCACAAAACTCAAGTTCACCCCAACTTGAAAAGGATAGGCTTTTTTAACAATAAGAAACTAAAATTCAGTAATGGCAAATAGTTATGTATTTTTGTACACCTGGTTTTTAGGGCCTGAGAATGTGTAGCCATTTCTTCTCTTTATTCCATCACACACGCCTGAGGGTCCCTGTGCTCTCCAGCGGCTGTAGTGACATGCACGATTAACATTGCAACTTTGCCACTGGATTCAAAACCTCCCAGTGATATTAGGAATCTGTGGGGGGAGAGGTGAAATCCCACATGATAGGGAAACTCCCCTAATCTCTCTAAAACAGTCAGTCTCCTGGAGGTTGGTGGCAATGCAGAGGTTAGGATGAAAGTACAATAGGACTCATTTCTGTTCTAATCCTGTTGAACTTATTAATTTTTAAAATTCAGCACTAGTGCTTTGTGGGAGAGTTCTCAGGCTCCAATAACCACTCACAATGTGCTCCCTTGAAAATGTCAGCTTATGTCAACTTTATGCCTCCAGTAATAGCAGACTGAATAGTCCTCGCAAATTGTCTTCAGAAACAAGGACGTGAGGCTGGGAACTCTGCCTGTTCAAACGCAGCTTGCTCACCTTAGAGAACAGCAGCATTTACCTGTTCAGCTTGACAGCCATTCACATAGCTCTCACTGCTGCAAGTTACCAGAAACTGCTTCTATGTATTTCATTTTCTGCAGTTTATACTGCAAAAAGTTGCCACTATGATAGTTTATCAACGCTTTAAGTTAAAAGATACGAAGATTAAGTTAAATGTCTGACTCCTATTCTTAACGGTATACATTTGTTTCTGGGTCTCCTAGTAGGACCCCTGCCTCTGCTGCTGGGAGCCGGCCTTGCAGCGTGGAGGAGAACGCAGGGTGTGGCGAGTAAGCAGGCGTAGATTATAAACAGGAGTTGAGTGGTTGAGAATAAATGCCTTTTACAGCAAAAGGACGCAAACTGAGAACAGCAACAAAAAAAAAGTAGGTAAGGAGTCAGAACTGCGAGAGACTGGAAGGGAACTTGGGGGACAACAGAAGGATGACTTGGGAGACAATTTCCGGGGACTAACAAGAACCATCCTCCGAGGGTAAACCAAGTCACAGGGGAACACGACAGTGACTAGAGGGAAGCAGAGCCGGGTCAGGCAGAGAGAGCACGGTGTCAGTGGCTTCCACACAGAAGGACTGAGGCCCCCTGCGGTTGTTGAATTGGGTTCTGACCATTTAACAGAGCCCCAGAGTCACACAGAGTCGGCTACTTTGCTGTAACTCAAACCAGCGGCGGTCCTTTCCCTTGTTACATTGTCCTGGAAAAGTCTCCTGCTTGATAAGGAGATCCAGAGGTCAAATGTCACTAGCCACAGTGCTCTAGATACAGACAAATATAGACATAGAGAAGCTCAGACAGCCAGAGAGATAGATGATACAGACATAGATCCAAGGAACCCCTTCCCCAAATCTTAGCTGGACCTCGACCTGTGATACCAGATTCTCGCACCCTTTTTTAGCTGATCGGACAGTCAGTTATAACCGTAGAGGCTGGTCAAATACGTCTTTATCATAAAAGCTTAATATGATAAAGATACAATTGGCCAGACGATTTACCATTTTCTACCACCATTCTTTAGTGCATACACATGGCAGACACTTAAAATTTCACTCCAGACAATCGAGTGCCCACAATCGAGTGTGGACGCAATGTCTGCCCGCGTGCGTGGTCCCCGCAGGGAGTCCCGCTGACTCCAGGCTGGCAGACACTGACCAATGAGAAGGCCCACCAGCCTCTCTGGTACTGGCTTTGCATTCTGCACACACCCGATGGACTCGAATCTCCACCACTGTTATCTCGATGTCCTCGTGAGCTGTACTTTTCACCAGCTGGGAAGCTGCTCTGCAGCTCGGGCATGATCAACAGCTTTCCTCTGATCCAGAGCAGCAGTGAGAGATTATGAAGTCGAAACGAGAGCAAACCCTCACGGCTGTGTGCACAGAAAACGCACAGGGGACTGGTTCCCATAGGTTTCCTCCACCGAAGCTCAGCGAGTGCCTCCCAGACACAGGTACAGCCGTGCGGCATCCTCAGACGCCTCTACAAGGGAGGGCAGTGACGCCAAACAGAACCAGGGAGAACGATCTCCGCCCGCCGTGCGCACCTATTGTTCGAATGCGTAAAGCAGGCCTGGGTTTAAATGAGGCAGATTGCAGAAACACATGCTCCCCACCCCCTTCACCTGAATGGTAGGAGCATCAGTGCCACGCCACTGTGACAGGGCTTTGCCAGGAGACAGGAGCACAGGCGCCCCAGACTGAGGAAGGTCCCGGACCGGCATGTGCCCGGGGCTCTCACCTGTGTTGGGGTGGGTGGACAGCCAATGGCATATGTTTTGGGTTGACCAGGCGGAGAGATGTTTTGAGTTATGCAACATGAGTCGACTCTGTTTTGGACTTTTAAATAAATAACCTAAGCCTCCTCCCTAAAATAAAATGCCTTTCTTGAAAATATATACAAAATCACTGAAACACACTTCACAAACATCCTTGGATTCAGCCTCATTTAAAACCTGCAGCCCCAGAGCCTTGCAGAGGCCGACCGTCTCTCCCACCTGCCACTGCTTCCTTCTCGCCTCGGCCATCTGCTCGCCTGGCCACGGTGCCCACTCCTCCAGGCTGGTCACTGGCACCCGGCCGTCTCCCTTCGGTTCTTTACGGCGCAACCCAAGGCGTGCCCCTGGGGTCATTCCCGGCCCTTCTTCCCACAGGTTTTCTTCAACGCCACCCCTGCATGTTCTGCACGCTCATCCTTGTCAGATACCGTTTTCAATTCGAATATATGCAAGTTTGCTTTTGGCTTTCCGTGTCCAGCACAGTTATTTTCTGTTGTGTTGTTCTGCGCTACACAAAACTTCCTGAATGTCTCATCTTTTACAGTTACCATTCCCTAAATCCTTAGCATTCCAGGCTTTAAAGATTTAAATACAATATTCAGAGAAGCCCTATGAGGAAGAAATCGTTAATTCAAAGGTTTCCGAAGGAGTCATATTTCCTTTTTATTAACTTTCATACTTCAAAGTCTATGTACTAATGGCTATGCTAATCTAATCAGATAATCAATACCCGACTGCAGAATTATTACAAATAATTTAATAGAATTAAAAGAGAAGGCAAGGACATGGAGCACAAAGGTTGTAACTCCACAGAACAAAAGGCAATGTTAAGTGACCATACTTGAATCTCTTACAGTACCTTCCAAACTGTATCGCTACCCTTCTAAATTAAAAGCACATTTTCATTAGTTCTCAGCAATCCATTCTAATCGCTTCTAAGTCAAAGACTCAGCTCTTTAGAATGCAGACTGTGCCATGTTGTGACTGTGTACTTGACCTCCTGCCTGTTAACAAAGAGACTCTATTAATTATTTGCTGTTGTGAATGGCTATTCCATTTCACCTCCACCTTTCCTTAAGTGTTAAAAGGCTCAATTACTTTATCACCTTAACCTTAGCTTTGGAGAATGCACGCAGAATTTCGTGAGTGCCAACTGAAAAACCATCTCGACCCAGAAAAACTCATTTCCAGGACCGTGCCTCTGACGTGCCTTTTGCTGAGTCGGCCAAAGGAACAGACAGACCGGCTGCCAAGTCAATTCCCAGGAGAGCCTCTCCATTCCGCTTGCAGCGAGCGCCGGTGCTGAGCCACCCCTTGAGGGTACGGTGACACACTAGCCACGGGCTCCATTGTCACAGTTACAGTGACACGCTGGCTTCACTGGAAATCTTACCAGATGCCAAAAAAATAAAAGGAATGCTTTTGGCATAAATTGACGGTATGTATACTAATAGTGCATTGTTTTTCCCTTTGCAGCTTTAGTCTTTCCTACACTCTTTTGGTTTCATTAAACTCAGTTGTATAATCTCATATTTAAAACCTGAAACACCAAACCAGAACACGAAGATCACTTTGAAGTAAATATGAAAATCGGTTTTGAATGCAGAGGTCCAGTAGCACCGGTGAAGGTCTGACTATGAAAAGCTAGCCACAAAGCCAGAGGACAGCCTGGAATCCATCACGAATCTTCCTACTTCTCCGGAATTCTTACAGTACCAAGACCATGTTACACTTTAGAAGTTCCCATAGCCTGATATTTGTGTACTTATACCCTATTCCCATCTCCACAAGGAGACTCTAACACGTGAGTGCTGAGTGTCTTAACCTTCTCACCGTATCCAGTCCCACATCAGTTACTGGCATTTAAAGGAAAACAAGTAATATGTATTTACTGATCATTAGATCAGAAGAAGCATACCAACATATCCCTACTAGGTATCACATGTAAGTGGAGTCATGGGGTGCCTGTCCCTCCGGGTCCAGCTTATTTCACTTAGTACAAAGTCTTCAATGTCCCCACATGTTACACGTCTGTGAACTCCATTCCTTACTATTTTCACAACTGTCTCACGAACACCCAAAATGACTTGTCATTTGCATGACAAGTAGCAATTATCAGGTGTATTTCTTACGATCTAACTTAAAGCTTTACAAAAAGAGGCATAGCTCTTCTATTCTCTCCCCGAGAATGTATACTGACGTGACAGTAAATAATTTGGAGCATGAAGATCTTCGTATGCAGGTTAGCCGTTCCGGAACTTCAGAGTCTAGGGCGGGGCCTGGGGATTAGGAACCCACGTGTGTAAAAGCATCCAGGTGCTTCTGACGTAGGTGGTCCTACTCACCCTTGACAGACACATGGGGGACCCTCCCAGGGAGACTCAGCACATTGGCTCCCCACACATTCAATAAAGACATAAGCCATAAAAAAGCCACAATCTAGTTCCAAAACGAGCATGACACACGATGCTGATTTTAAACCGCGACTAGAATTCTGAGCTAGTGGGAAAGCACAGTGTCCTACTAGGGAAAAGCCCAACATGCTGAAAATCCCATCTGTAACCTGGAATTGGATCTTCAAGCGGTATGGAAGCGCATAGCTCGGAAATAAGTAAAAACATCCCATTTCCAGGGTTGCTTAGAATATAAATCCTCACTCCGAACAGGCACAGTGATGAAGAAACTAGGATATAACAAAGGCTACGGGACAGAAGAATTTATTTCTCACAGTTGTTCATTCACTCATTCATCAAATATGTGCAGAATGACAACCAGGCACCAGCACTCTGAGAGGCGGTGATCTGTAAGACCAGCCCCATTATAACGATGGCCCTGGAGGTATTTTTGATCCAAGCCCAAATGCTAGTCATTGTATGGCCCTGAGCAAGTCATTTACCTCTCTTAGCATCTCGCTTTTCCTGAGTGAAGACAGGTGAAGACAAGCAGTACAGGGGACCCTCCAATGTTGCAGCAAGGAATCAAAAGAACACAAGCTTCTGAGTAGCTGCTGTTATAGACTGAGTCTCAGAATGAGATAATCGATTATGTCAGTGAGCTCCCAGGGCCCAACTCCCACCTTACGCAGGACAGAAGCTCTAATCTCTGAAACAAAAACCACACAATGAACTTCTCACTACAAAGATCACGGTGACATTCTGTGACGGCTGCGTTGTGCTCTGTCACAGCCAGACAGCCATCCGGCCACCACGTAGGAAGCTCGACTCTACTTCCAAATTAGTGTCAAATACTCAATACTTCTCTCTCTCTTTTACTGTCCCTCTTTCTCCCCCTCTTTCTTCTCTTCCTCCTCCCCTTTTTCTTTCTGCCTCTCTTCCTTTTTAGAACCTTCTACATAAGGCATTTTTTACCAATTAAAGATGGTACACAGATCGACTAAGCCACTTTTAGACACAGTCATTTCTTGATTTCTTTTTTCATTAGTCTGTGAGCTGTTAAGCTTGAAGCTAAATGTATTCTTACAGTTTAATTGCTCCAGTGAAATGCAAAAGTTCAATCAACCAATTGTGAGTGGAAAGTGAAGGGAATCTCATTGTTCTGTCTGCTGTGTACTTAATTGTTCCTCACTTAAAAGCTAGGTAACAAAAACAAGGATATTGTATTAAAAACGTCCAGGAAATGCCGCACACAGTTCCTGCAATAGCGTTGGTGTACAAGTGCGCAAGTCGAAAGCCTTCGAGATATTCCGAACACGGCACTAGAGAGGTGGTGAGCGAGGCGTTTGTCTGTGGTTAGCCCCACATCGTTTCAGCGTTTCTAGTATAATAGCTGTGCCATTTATTGGTATATTTTTTTCAGGTTTTATTCTGAGTATTTTCAAATACTCTAATTAACTTAATTCAGGTATTTTAAATAGTTTGAAAGAGTGAAATATCAGGTATCTGTATTTTACAATAAGAAAGGTATGCCGCAGATGAGTGGATATTGTCTCCCAGGCACAAAGCAGATTGTTAGAACCAGGCCAGCACTATGGGTATCAGGTTTTCCATCTATTTCTCTGAAAGCTGTGTCATCATTTCTCATGCTGGCCATTATCATTTGCAATGCGGTTTCAGCTTAAAAGACCAAGATACAAAATGCATAAGTAACACCAAAGTAAAATTAATGATGGTAGCCTGAAGTTATTTTTATTCTTTCTAAAAGTTATATACCCACAATAAACTTTGATTTGAGAAAAATAGATCACACTATTGTCAACAGAAACACATCCTATTTAAAATAAGATTGTTCTCTATACTAAACATTCCATATTTCACATGTGAAAAAAATTATTTAATCCCAGTTTGAAGATATTAACGACTGATACAAAGTCCATGTAGAAGACTCCTGACCCTTTGATGTCTAAATTCTTCGACAGATCGTTCTAAGGTGTATAGCAAAGTACAAAACCCTCTCTTAAAAAAAAAAACAACAATTTTGCTAAATTTAAAACATTTTGTTTTAACCTTTGTGTGACTAGGAAAAATAATTAGAAATATGGAAATATAATTTTAAAATTATAATTCTTAATAGCAATTTCAATTAATGGGAAGATCTACAGAGAAATTTGAGGCAGTTTACTATTATTAATATCTTAAATGTCAATATTTGGTATAAATAATCAATGTTGGAGCAATTGTTTGGCCCAATAAAGTTTTCTTCCTGAGCGTCACAGGATTTACATACAACTTCTCCCAAGTGTTCACACACAACATGAATATCCACGCAAACCCATGTAGCATGTGCGGATTCTCCCTGCGGTGCGGTGCACCATGTCTACCTCTCCCTACAAATCTCTCCAAAGACTTCCCTAGTGCTTTTGGCTTCTTCCTATTTATGTTCTACATTTTTTTTTTCCAGAATCACCCTTGTTCCCATCATCCAGCAATAGCTGCTAGTAACATTTTGGTATTTACCTTTTCTCATTTTTAAAAACACTCTACATACCTATTTTTAAAGAATGAAATAGTATACAGTATTTTCTAATCTGCTTTTCCCAAAATTTCATAGTTTTTTAACACACGTTTTTCCAGTTCCTAACTCCCCAAAGAGCAAGGAGTTTCGGGTAGACTAACACAAATCACAGATGAAAGATGTGTGACTATCTTGTTAACTCTGTCGATACTGTGGTCAATGAGAGACTGCCCCAAATTAGGGCTTGGGGAGAATTGAATTATTGGGTCTGGCAGCAGTCACGCAGTTGAATTATGTGGGTACTTAACAATTCTTGCCTACAGCTTGGTCTGTATTTGGCAAATCCAACCAACGGGTTATGCTTTATACATCATTTAGGAAAGCCTTGTTACACTGATGACTAAGACTGGGCCTGACGAAATAAACAATTCTAACTACTCTCCCAGGGCGTGATAAAATGTTTGCGAAGAAAACTTGAGGGTTGTCTTACTGCCTTTTCACTAACTTTTACCCCCACATCTGGCCCCGTCCACTTCTGCCACCTCCCTTGTTTTGGCTCCGTGGGACAGGCGTCCCCCATAAGCAACCCTGCCACTTTGTCAGTTATTGAAACAATGTCCAGAATAAAAGTACTATCTCTTTACTTCTGTTCTCGTGTCTTGGAACAAGAAATGGGGAACTAAATACATGGGAATTAATTAAAAAACTGATAGTGGGCATTTAAGGCCAAATACTCATGGAAGGATCCTTTTCAAAGTCATTTTTTAAACTTTTTTTTTAGGATTTAATTTATTTATTCTGATAGAGAGGAGGAGGGTGGGAGAAAGAGAGGGAGACAAACATGAATCAGTTGCCTCTTACGTGCGCTCCGACCGGGGACGAGGCCTACAAACCAGGCAAGTGCCCTGCCCGGGAATTGAACCAGCGGCCTTTCACTGTGAGGGACAATGCCCAAGTTATTGAGCCACACTAGTCAGGGCTCAAAGTCATTTTTAATGTTCCAGTGAGGACTGTTCATGTAGCAACTGTGCACGCTAATTAATACCTGCATCTGATTTCAGGTTCTAGGAAAAAACCCAAAACAACACAGTGATTTTCCCTGTGTAATTGCCATGTTTTTGAAAATATTACAGATACATTTAAACTACTATCCTCCAACAGTTAGACCCCGCTGTGTCACTGAGGCGAGGGTATAAAACTGAATCAGGTCATATGTCAAGTACACGTCTCCACGAAGAAGCCACTGATTCGGAACTCCCTATTCAGGGCACTTGGCCCTCGTCAGATCCCTCGTTCCTCAAAGTCCAGCAGTCTGAGTTGAGTTCTGACCGCCTAAGTGTTCAGGTGAGGGGGGAGGTACACAGAACATCAGACTTCGCTCCTCTGTGGGCAGTCTCAGTGGAGAATCCTGGGGCTGAACAGACATGAAGACCAAGCGACTCTCTGATCCCGGGAGGTGGTCCTGCTGGGTCAAAACCGAAGCGAAGCTGTGGGCACCGCAAAGGAGCTATCACATGGGGGTCCGCAGGCTTCCTACAAAGACCCTGCTGTGACTTCACGTCTGCTCTGAGAGAGCTAATGTGTATTCGAAAATACACCAACCACATTAACTTTTTCTTACAAGTTAAGGTTTTCTTTATTATTATAAAGTAAATAACCCACTTTCAACTTCATCAAGGAGATAAAGGTATTTTTAAAGTAGAATTTTTGCAATGTAAGTCTTTTGTGAGTAGTTTGTAAATTTTCGTAAGTCATATACTTTTTCTCATCTGATTTGTAAAGTCATACAATACAACTATTAACTATGGCCCCGTAGTCCTGCAAAACAAAAAGCCGTAGGTTAAGTTGCATTAACTGAACCCCCCTAACGCCCCCACCCCTCCATTTAGGGCTATATCTTTAATATCATTCTTGTCCTCATTAAACATCACACGTGCATAATTTTGATTGTGTTTATACTTGTGCCATTGTCGGTCAATAAATCCTCCATGAAGTGAAAGCATCTGATGAATTCCACATGTTTTATTCAAAAATATAAATAAATTGGTCAATGCTGCCATTAAATAAGAGTTTTTGATAGTTATTCTATATGTAACAAATGAAAAAACCCTAAATGCTGACAAGCACAAGAGCAGGGGTGTCAAACTCGTTTTCACTGGGGGCCACATCAACCTCCCAGTTGCCTTCGAAGGGCCGAATGTAACTTTAGGACTATATAAATGTAACTATTCCTCAACAGTTAAGCGAGGGCTCGGAGCTGCCGCCAGGTAGAAACAAGGTGCCTGGCCAGATTTGGCCCTCGGGGCTTGTGTTTGCCATCTCTGCACTAGAGGGAGAAAATTATTTGATCCCAGACTTCAAGGTAGCCCAGCAGCCTCACTGTCAAGGTCAGCACACATAAGCAAAAGCTTTGACCCCTTTCTAAAAAGAATGGATGATATAGTCTTAAGGCTCTTAGTTTGGCGGACTGACAATAAGCATGGCTTCTTGCAGTAAATGTTAAAAAACAATCTCCTCAAAGTTCTGTCAGGAATTACTTGCCTCCACATAATGTTATTTTCCCATCATCACTTAGAAATTTAATTACCAGAATCCAGAGGTGCACCACTGTCACCCAGGGTCACGTACGAAATGCTTTCAACATGTACCAATGCAATCTCTCGCAGTCCTGCAGGTACAATGAAAATTCATTGTGTTTTACCTGCTTCACTCAGCTTGTAACAAAGGACTAGAGGTGAAATCCCAAGTTTTCACCAAGTGTCAGGACAAAGCACTGACCAGTTGGAAGACCGGCGGGCTAAGTTACCAGCACACACTGGGTGAACGTCAGTCCTCGGCTAGGTTAGGCACACTCAGGCAGCACCAGGCGAAGAAAGTGGGGAAGAGCTCCTCCTCCCTTGCTGTTTATTTAGTTACCAAGAGGTAAATATTTAAACCCTTGACCCCTACCAGGCACGGCCTGAGCAAAGGTCACCTGGCACAACCTGGACGAATGTTCCCCCACAGGGGCTCAGACGTCATGCCATCTCCGAGACTGTGTAACAGACAACACAGGACCGGGAGACGAGGCTCCGCGGTGTGGTTGCGGGTGGCGGCGTCTACTCTGACACCACGAGACCTGGTTTGGAGGAAAAGAGAGAGATGGGTATGTGAGATATCAGATTAATGTTACACATTCACTTTTTGCTTAAGCTTCTTGAGAGGTTTAGTGCTCTTATCCCCAAAATGGCCTGGATTCTTAAAGAAGAAGGAAAATCTGTAAAACACACTCCTCTCTGCCTTTCAATCAAATTCAAGAAAAGACTTAGGATGATCGCACCGAAGCAATGGGTGTTTTAAATACAGTGTCTTAGGTTCCGCCTCAAAACACTAGCATTGTAAGTACCCTCCGGAAGAGCTCATGATTTCAGCCCCACAAGAGTGGAAACCATTTGTAATGGCGACCAGTCGGAAAAAATTTGTAGTCATTTTACTTAAGTATTCATTTTTCTTTAACTCTTCTTTGAGTGATATTTCACCTTGCATAAAATGAGTGCTTGGTTGCGTTAATGCTTTTCCTTGATTCTCATAATAAGAGTGTTTTGTTGAAAAACAAAGACTGCTATTTCCCTCAGGCTCCCAGGTCTCTTGAAAGTCCTGCCGTAGAAATTGTCTGCTACTACCCCGAGGGAAGCCTGCCCCAGCTAACAGCACTGTTAACAGATAATGAGAAACTACGTGGTCCAGAGAGGAGAAGGCACAGAGTTCAGAGTCAGGAAACTTAGTTTTGGGTCCTGGTCAAATCTCATAGCGTCTCTGGGCTTCAGCTGGTTGCCTTGCAAAACTCCACCGCCCCCCACGTCCCAGAGCTGTGACTATGGTGGGTTTCAGTACCTCTTCGCAGTTAGCAAAAATCAATCATCAATCAATCAATAAATCAATCCATAAAATAAAAATAAAAATCAAACAACATTATCCCCTTCAAGAAAACTCCCTAGGACTTTCTAGAATGTTCCACAGATTTTCATTTTTAAATATGTTTCCTCCTGGATTGCCTATTTTCCTAAAGGGAGGTTCCTCTGGTATAAAATTCCTCTGGAATAGCAAAAAATTCTTGACCCAAATGACAATAGCAGAGTAAGAAAAAAATACACAGCGAACTAATGGAGAGGGAGGATGAGAGTTTAAAAGGCACAAAGCTGTCCCTTTCCAAGATTACTCCATCGCTGTTATATCTACCTGTAGCGCGTGGGAGGTAAAAACCCAAAATGCACACAACAGAAAGGTTGACAACGTAATTCACTGATTTAAATAACCTATGATGTTTATAAAGATGTCAAGGAAGAAAATAATATAATGAACGCGCACAGAAATAGTGTCCTGGTTGTTGTTAAACTCTCACAGAGAAAAGGATAATCAGAGGTGACAGGTATTGACAATGAACTGGGTTCCGCTCAGTGAGCCGGCCTCAGAAAACACAGTGACATCTCTCCTTGGACTGCACCACTTCTCTTTCTAAAGCGACGTGTAAAAATTTAATGGTTCTTTCCATTAGCTGCTTTGTTAATCCAAAGGGTTCTCAGGCTGCGACACCCTGGCACAGCATTTCCCCCGCTGCTGCGTCTCACCCCCATGCTTCAGACCCGCTGGCCCTCTGAGGTGTTAATGGCAGATCCTGAAGACCAGGGCTCCAGACATGGAAGCTTGGGAAACACGAGGTTAGACAAGGGAGTGAGTTTCCTTACTGCGAGGTTTCTCAGGGCCCCTGTCAGAACAGCATGTCTTTTTGCCAAACATGCATTAACGTCTCACAGACGGTAAGAACGAGGCTGTTCTGTAATTTAGTTAAAAAGCATTTACATTCATTTAAAGATATTAATTAAAAATTGTAGTTGCTTCTGTCAGCGAGGGTCCTCTTAGACTTAATTGTACCACCAAAAAATAAAAACACCTATTTTCAAAAAGATTAAATTAATCCAAGCATTAAAAATAAGAGAGCAATTAAATGAATTACAGTGTTCCTAAAATAGAGTAATACGTACAGAATAAATATGAAGTTGTGGCACAATGTCCGAAAATTTGGAAGGATTTTCACAATATATTAAGATGTATAAATGTTTGATCTAATTTTTCTAAAAATGTATATGGTTATGAGCACATGGAAAGTGTCTGGAGAGATATTACGATATTATTTCTGAGCACTTATATTTGGGTATTGGGATTAGAGAAAGCTGATTTTTACATTTTTATCTGCTATTTCTCATTTTTGAAAAGAAAGATATAGCATATTTACAATAAATATTTCTAAATAAAAATATGTATAAGCAACTAAATATAGAGCAATGACAAAATTCAGAACCTGTACTGTAGTAAAAGTGAAAACAGAATAACAAACATATATTTTATCTCTTGCCCCGCAAGCATCTGATGAGGAAATTCTTTTAAGACATCAGAAAAAAACTGTAAACCTGATTGATGGTAGTGAAAAAGTTAGTAACTTCAACATTTGTTGGGATCTATTTTTATATTTTATAATTCCAACCAACCACAACATATTTCTGAGCGCTGACTATGACCTACGTGGACAAAAAGCAACGCTATCTGTACCACCGAGTGTCCGTGCTGGCTGACGCCCAGCAATTCCTTTCATCAACGGCCTTGCTCAGCAAAAACCCCTACATGATTTTCTGCTTATTGATCCTAATAAGAAGCATACAAGGACAAGGAGCAAATAAAGGTTCACAGCGCAATGACTCAAATATATATAGCAAACTACACAGCCGCATGAGTACGGCATTTTGGGAACATGTATTGTGACGACCTCCCTCATGCTTTATAACTGTAACTTATAATTATCTCCCATAATGATGAAAACATTAAGTAACATTTATGTGACTCTCTTTGTGAACTGGTTTAATAAGACCTTAAAATTCACAGCCTTTGCCTCCACCCATAATCCTAGCCCCAAACTCAAATGTAAATATTCTGATTCGGTTGATTCATAGGAAATCTGAATGGACCATATTTAAGACCACAGATGAATATATTTTTATACCTACATTTATTACCTGTGCTATATTCGTAGCACTGTTTCTCTAAATATCTCATCTCGATTGGTTCGGTTTTATTCTAACAATGGGTAAGTACCAAGGGGACGGGACTCCTACTTTTTTTTCAGGAACAACCTGGAATAGTAGAAAGACCCGAGTAGAGCTTGGGGCCAGAGTGACTGGTTTTGATTTTTGCCTTGGAAAGCCTCCTTCACGGTGTTATTTTCCAAATACGAGCCTTGGTCATCTGGAAGCTGGGTTTTCACATGAACCTAACCAACCTCCCTAGGCTGTCTGCTCCTGGCTAGCCCACTACTGAGACTGGCGTTTACCGACATCAGCCTGGAGACGCCTTTTCCACTTTCAAAACTAGGCTGGATCTGCACTGCAGTGACACACAGGAAGTAAGACCCGCGAGACCAGGTCCTGCTGCCACTCTCAACAACGGCAAATTCTGAAATGTCGCTGGACGGGAATTAATGCACATGCAAGCGTCGACTTTACAATACGGTGCATTTTAACGCCCTTCCTTTTTTCCCCCGTTGGAAGAGAAAATTTTGTGGTTTCCATGCAAAAAGATGCAAATGCGTGTTTTATAACTGAAAGTAAGTTCCATGAGTTCCACTAGAGCAGCACAGATCCTAGCGCCAGTTCACACGGCACTGGTACTTCATACTGCATCATGTAGGATGATGGAGGGAGAGCCTACAGGAGAGGAATGCATGGTGATGCTCTGCGAGTACTAGTGTGGGCGTGGCGGCCCTGAGAGAGCCTCTCGGAGGTCAAGAAAGGCCCAGGCCTTTCCATTTCATGAACCTCTCAGCACATTAAAACATGGAGAAGAGCCAAGACCAGAATGCATATAGCCTGGCTTTTCTAAACGTCTCTGTGTAACAGATTAACATTTTCAACATTTAAAAATGCAATGTAACATCATTCTGCCTCACACAAACTAATTACGGTTTGCTATCATCATTTTGAATATTCTATAATTTACTAAAGGCAGCGTGGCCCAATAACAGAAGCAAAGCTTAATGTTTTCCAATGACCGTTTTTTTCAATCTTGTCAGTGTGCCTTTGCCCCTATAGAAAAACATTCAAATCTCCTGTTTTAGGCCTTTCTGAATGGAAACCCAGGCCCACAGGCTCATCCTGATCCTCCCTGGGGTGGGGCTGCTTCTTTTCCTCAGACAGAGACCCAAGGACCAATCTTTTCAAATTGAAAGACGCACAACCAGGAGAGTCTGCTGATTGGTAGGAAGTCCATGGCTCCACCCTCAACAACCCTCCCGTTATCTATGGGAAGAAACGCCGGCACACACCTTCTCCCAGCTACCACGCCTTCTGTAATAACTCTCTGCCCACTGAGCCAGGTCCATCTGCAGGTCACACCACCTCCCCTTTGCTCCTGCTGAGGCCTGTCACTCAGCCTGGAAAATGCTAACTCCCCCTCGCTGCCACGGGCACTCTACCTGCTGGCCAAGCCTCCTCTCAAACATCCTCTCTTCTATGCAGCTGTCACTGTGGACCACGCTTCTGCTTTTTGTAAACCTCATCAGGCTTCATACAGTTTTCATTACATAAATTATAATATGCATTACAATTATATGTGAATTTATTTTATTTCCCCAAGAGACTGCACGTCTACTGAGGGCGAGGGGAATCTTGTATTGACCCCCCCATTACCTGTGCCCCCCAGAATCACATATTATGCGTGGCGAATGCCTGGTAAATATTCAGGGTCCCGCAGAAGTCAGGCCTGCTTGAGCGTGGTTGGTAGGGTAATAAGATGGGTGTGATAAGTTATAGTTTTAATTTGAACATTTTACCTAAAATGTCATGCAGCGTGCTTGAAGGTGATATTGCTATGTTACAGAATTACAGGCTTATGATTTTCTAATAGAAGATTTTGTAATAAAAAAGGGATGTTATTTGTGCTGGACCCTATACATTAATTGGAAATTACAATAGCCACAGATTTTTGACAGCATGCCTACTGAAGGGAACACTTCTAGCATTTTCAAACTTAAATATCAAATTATATATATAAGAGCTGAGTTAGTAAATAACACGCAAAATAACTGTACACTTGTGACCCATAGCAAGCATGGCAGGCGTGAAGTGTGGAGTTCGTAAATATTAAACAAAGAGGTGCAATGATAATGCACCAATAATGGGATCAGCCCCCAAAAGTAAGATAAATCATAATCACAGTCTAGTTTAATTATCCAGACAGAATCTAAGCCATATTTGAAATTCAGATAAAGATGTATTATTTTTTTTAAATTAACGGAGCTCCTCAATGTCTTGGCAAGAGGTTTCTGATGCACAGCAGCCCCATGAGGAAGCTGCATCTGATCACACAGGCGTTTGTTCATATGAAGAGCTCATCCAAATGGATCAAAACTCAGCCAATATCTATACGAGTATAATTACGAATATATTCAGATATGATGCCATAATTAATGCTTATTCAAATTGCCAACTTCTTGGCAAATAAATTCATGTTGTCCTTGTGGGCCACTTGTCTTCAGTGCCTGCAGTTAAAATAACTTGGCTGGACTCCAGCGGCGTATCACTTTGGAGGGAAAAAGACAATTTCCTTAGTGAGAGTTCACTGCGTCAAAGGGGACCCATAACATGGAAAATGATAACCTGTCTAGACCTACTGAGTTACCAACCTGCTGTTAGGCAAAACCAAAAGTGAATGTTTATTTTTAAAACCACAGGGAGAGTAACACAACTACTTGAGAAGGAAATAGGGTTTCAGAGTCTTATCCAAAGACTTGAAGAAAAAAGGCCCAGTTGCCCTGAGGCTGTGCGGCCTTCAGACCTGTCATTCTCCCAGCAGACAGGTACTTGCCACTTCAACAGCTGAAACAAATGGGAAAAGGCAGTGTCATCTCCTGCCTCCCTCCCCAGCGCAGCCCACTCTGCACCCCGCCGGGGCTCACACGCACCCTCGTCACCCTACAAAAACTTCCCTCGTAAAAGGGGCGCAACCTCCCCACCAGGAGATCACTGGGCCTGTGTCCTCACCCTCGTTTTCTCTAGAAATTCCACCCTGGGGCAGCTCCTCTCCTTCATGGAGACTTATCAGCATTAATGGTGATTTGTGTTTTTTTTTAAAGTTCCTTTTCTGGCTCTTCTCGCTACCCCTCGATGAAGAGGTCCTCCTCAAAGTTGTCCATTTTCTCTCTTGGCCTGGGCATTCTCATGCCTTCAAGTATTAGGTCCTTATTTCTGCCCCGCAGGCTGCCATTCTCATCAACACAGACACCCGGATATTGCGCTGACACCTCAGACTCAAATGGTCTAGAAACAAGGACACGGCTCTCTCTTCTCCACCACGGCCATGAACTACAACAAATCCCATGAAACCACCAAATGGCAACACTCCGTCTGTGCTACTTCTCTTACTGAAGACATGCTCCCACCAGAGGCACCTGCTTGACCCCTCAGCTTGAGAGTTGGCTTCCCGCTGCCCCTCTCTGCCCATTTCAGGGCCTTCCGCCTTTCTAGCATCCCTCCTGTCTGCCCTGGCTCTGCCCTCGCTGCTGTCCACACTCAGAGCCGGCTCGCACTGGCCCTTCACAGGATAAAGAGACCTGGTGTCTCTCTGCGTGCAGCCTCTCCATCTCGAACGCCAGTCTCCCCTTCCTGTGCTCAGGAACGGCCCTGATGAGTCGCTCATTCCTGAAACAGTGGCCATTATCTTTTCATCAACTCATTCTTTTTAGAGAGAAATCACACCTTGACCTTTGCCCACACCCTCTCTTCATTTGCACACAACACAGGACTCTGCCTACCCTTAACTCCATCTGCAGGTTCTTCCACCCACCGCCCCCTCCCTCCGCCAGCCTGGATGCAAAATGAGCTAAGGTGTCCCTAAATGTCCACTCTTTCTTCTTCTAAAAATAGAAACAATTAAGCCCCCAGCTAAACACTACCTTCCCCAGCCTCCCCCACTGCAAACTGTGACCACAGGACCAGACTTGGGACAACGGGGGATAAGCTCCCCAACCGTGCCTTTCAAAGGAAGATGTGTGCCCTCCGCTTCCCCCCACCTTCCATCTTCGGCCATGCAGATGCCAGAAACAGCTGACAGACTGGGGACCAACAGGGATGCTGGTTCCTGAACAACCTCTTGGAGTGGAGCCCTGCCCCCCATCCCCCTTTTCCAGACCACCTAGAACTTAGATGTCTGTGTACGAGAGAAATGAACATGGGCCTTGTTTAAGCCTTTGTAATTTCTCTTTCTGTTAAAGTAGCCAACACAACCGGCTATCTCATAAAGGGACAGCATCGTGTCAACACCTGTCCTACCTGTGAACAGCACTGATGTGCCCACGGCTCACAGGAGCCTGCGGAGCGAGGGGTTAAAGAACAGCACCCCTGGGCTTCCAGTGCCAGGAGAGAGATTTAATCACTATTACACAGAAAGAAACATGGCGCTTAAAAAAAAAAAAAAGAGGGACATATTTTCAGTTTGGCTTTAATAAGAAAATAAATCTTCCCAGGAATGGCCCACAGCTCCAGCACATTCAAGGTGGCTAAGAAATTAGAGGGCGAAAGCAAGCACACCCTTTCTGTTGGAAAGAGAAGGGGATATTTGGAAAAGCGCAGTAGAGAGAAGTAAAGCCGCCATGGACATCAATCACTCGCTCGCACAGAGGCTGAGGACCCGGCAGTGAGGATCAGGAAGCCAGAAGGCACACGCCAGTGCAGATCGCGAGGAACACGCACATTACGGGGTCCACTGAAGGGGAGAGCTGGAGCTGGGAGAACGCAGACGAGGAGCTCAGAATGGATTGGACAGATGCTAGACAGGTGACAGTTCCTACTATAAGGGAAAATCGTGAGTTCATACCTGAACCCCGCTGAAACCTGTTTATGGTTATTTAATGAATGATCATACTCGTGTTTAGGGTAAAGGGCCATTGTGAGAAAACTATTTTTCCCTGATGCTGATCAGCAAGAGCCTAAAACTGTGATCAGGGACACAGCGAAATCACTTTGCTTCGTCCCTGAGATAAAGAGGTGCCTTGTTGTTACCGAGTTTGGTTCAATGGCAAGGAGAGTTCCAACATCCATCAACAGTCCTTCAAATGGACACATTCGGTACCTAGATTTTGTATTTCAGTTCTTTCTGGTTCACGTTTCTAAGAATCAGGTGGTTTCCCATGTCTGGCAAGATTCCAAGTATTCTTGCAGCATCACAAGCAGTTGTGAACCCCATTGGGGACCCTGGATACAGGGAAGCCAGGCTGACACATGCTACCCCTCCCCCTAGCTTCTGCCAGCGTCTGTATTCTTAGCCCAATGGACCACAAGCTGTAGGTGTATTTCCTGCCTATCTATAAGCCCCCGGAAGTCCTACGCCAGTAAAGAAATGTAATGCTGTGGGGTAGGGGGGTGGGGGGGACGGGTCATTTTCCACACATCTTCTTGCAGCATGTAGAAGATCCTGAAGTAGGAGTTCCCTCCAGAGGGAACACATATAGGACGCCTTAGATGTCTCTGCGGTAAAAGCCTGGGGGCTCGATCTCAGCTCTACCACTGTAGCAGGTAGGTCACTTTGGGCCACCTATAACACATCTGTACACGTCGGTACATTATACTGCAAAATGAAGATCGAATAAGGCACAGACAAGCACACAACCGCAGGTGTGATAAGTGCTATGAAAACACTGCAGGAGGGTGGTACAGGCCACCTGACCTAGTCTGGACAATCAGGGAAGGCCTCCCTGAGGAGGGGATATTACGGCAAAGAGAAGGCTGCAGGAAGTGGTATTTGGTGGGAGAAGGCACCGGCAGCTAGAGCACAGAGTGGGGGGCGGCTTGGGGGATAAAGCACCTGGAGGGGTGGGCAGGTGTCGGTCAACACAGGGCAGCACGAGCCGCTGTCCAGTGAAGGGTGCAAAGCCTCAGGGTGATGTGCACACTCAGGGTGACGTACACACAGGAAGCGCTCACTGCTGGGAAGTACCGTGGCCTCGTGATCCTGCCCCTGGGACCCAAAGACAGAGAGAGCGAGCTGGGTACCCGTCTCTCCTTCTAGAACGGCATGTTTAAAAGCCTTTTTCTGAGTGGGCCACAAAAACACACAGGTCTTTTTTCTTATTTTTCTCAGTTTTTAAATTTTTGAAGACCTGTAGAGTCACACGCAGTTGTAGAAAACACTACAGGGAGATGCTGTGGACCCTTCATTCCAGCGGTACCTCTTGCAAAGCTACAGTACAATGTCTCAGCCACAATGCCGCCACCAACAGGGTCCCCTGACCTTGTGTAGACTTCACCAGGTTTGCAGGCCCTCAAGTGTAAGTATGTGTGTGTGTGTGTGTGTGTTGAGTTCTATGCAATTGGACCCCATATGCAGATCCCTGTGACTGTCACCCCACACCACATACAGAAAAGTTCTATCACAGGGAGCCCTCAGCTCCCCTTCGATCGACCCACCCTCCACCCTCCCGCCCCCCTCCACATCTCCATGAACTCCGGCAACCACTAATCTGTTCCCCATCTCTGTAACTGAGTGGTTTCAAGAATGTGATAGAAATGGAATCACATGAAAAGCACCTTTTCATTATTTTTCCTCACTGAGCATAATCCCTGTAAGATCCATCCCAGCTGTTCTATGTCTCCATAGTTCACTCCTCTTGACGGCTAAGGCGTACATGTGCGAGATACAAAACCTTTGTCGGGCATGTGGTTTGCCAATATTTCCTCCAAGTTTTTAACTTGTCTCCATAGTGATGACAAATAATAATCAGTATGCATAAGCCAGGAGTTAGAAAGGAATATATGTGTGAAACACTCAGAACTTGCAAAATTCTTTATATGTAGGACCCTGTAGGTAAAACTATACTTTCTGGCATGTTCTAGAAATGCAAAAGGGAAGCTCTGTTGCACTTTTTAAGTTTACTTACTTGGTAATATCAACTCTGTTCCTTCAAACTTCACGTGTGTAAATTGTTCCTCATGGAAGTGGCATTAATTCAAAGATGGTGTCACTCATGTCCCCTTAGCTGGGAAGACTGGCAGGCTTGGCTCAGAGGGGACAGTCAGCTGGATGGCCCAAATGGGGCCACTTCCAGAAGGCAGCCATGGGGTAGCTGGGCTCCCAGCATGGTGGCCCAGGGGGCCCACAAAGAGCTTTCCGAGTGACAGGGAGTGAACGCTGACCATTTCTTAAGGTAACTGGTACAGTGTGACTTCACAGTCCCCAGCTGGTCGAGGCTGGCGTGAAGCCCGCTCAGGTTCCAGGGAGAGGGCGAGGATGGCCCTTCTCCACGGGAAGACTATTAAAGAGCTCACAGCAATCTCTAATCCACCCCAGGATTTGGGGGTGTGCTAAAGGAGACATGTTCTGAGTTCTTAAATATCTGAAAATACCGGGAGAGAAGGCAGACACCCCTTCAAGCTGAAAAAGAGATTTTCCCTCAAAACCGAAAACAAGGCTCCGTCTCCTGGTGTCCAGCGCTGTGTCCCAGAGCTCGAGGGAAATCTGTTCCATGTTCTTTTTTTCTTCTCTTGAAGCTTTTATCTCAGGCTTATCCTTGCTGTTCCAAAAATTCAGTATCTTGGTGTGGATTCTTGTATAAGCACATTCGAATGACAAATTTCCTTCCTCAGGTCTGTGTTATTATCTACTACTATTTTCTCATTAAACCCTTTTTTTATTTTCCATATTGTTTTTGCGATTCCTATCTTGCCATACAGGTTTACTTTTTACACTTGTTCTCTGTCTCCTCACTCTCTTTTCGGCACGGCTTTATCAATTTTTTCTAACTTCACTGGTTTCATTTTGACAATCATATTTTCATTTTCTGAGAGCGCTCCCTTGTTCTCCATGGCTCCTTCATCACAGTACCCTGAGTCTTACTTTGCGCTCTCAGATCTTTCTGAGTGTATCAGATGAATAAAATAAATGAATAAATAAGCTACTCATGTTCCCAGAATTTTCATCTGGGGTCAGCGTTCTTCTGCTTATTTGACCTTTGACTTTCCCGTTCTGGGCTGGAAGAAGGAGTTGTTGACAGAGGTCTCACCTGCTGTGGCGACAGAAGGGCCTTTCCTCGAGCGGCCATTCTGACCAGGAGATTTGTGGGGCACAGGGCTTCCTGAGGGGGGACACCAAGGGCAAAGGGTTAACCTGGGAACTTACAGGTTAAGAGAGCAGGGCCCTGGCTCCAGACAGATTCAATCAGTCCGCTCAGATGACTCAACAAAAGGGGCTCTGCTGCCTCCACCGTGCGGCATCAGCACCCACACGGGAGCCTTAGCCTCCCCAAGGCCATTGTCTCAGCGTCTTCACTGAAGACCACGTGCTCTGGTCCTGGGCCATGGCTCTCCCCAATCACTTGCCATATGACTCTCCTCTGAGAACAGAAACCGGGGCGAAGGATGGGGGTACGGTGCTCTCAACACATCCCCGTTCATAGCTGCTTCTTACCGACAGCCCCCTATTCTTCACTGTCAAGCCCCGAATTCATCTCCACTGTTAAAGGGTTATCCCTTTTAAATATTTCATGAGGGAGAGAAGGCGAACGCAGTATTCCCAGTCTACTGCCTCTACCTAACCTTTTACATTTAGTCTCAACCTTACCATGATAACCGTTCTTCTCTTTATAGGCAGAGAAGATGAGAAAACTCACAGGCAATGCAGTGATAATATACCAGGGTGAAGGGGGCTTCATTTTGTAAATACCTTTTATTATATACTATTTACAATCTATCTGTTATTAAATACTCATTTAAAAAAAGCAGATGGGTGATTCCCCTGTGCAAACTAAAAATATGGAACTTCTCACCAGTATCTTGACACCCTTCTGCTTGTTTTGCAAATTCACAAAAAATATAATGAAAGAGGTGAAAAGGCCAAAGTCAGAGGGAAGAGCACTGATCAAGAGTTCCGTGTGGACAGCAATCATCATTGGCCAGTGCAGACGCCTGTCACAGTTGGTGGAAATGCGTGGGCCAATAAAATATGAGGAAGCCTCTGCCTTGGAGGCAGAGGGGAGGGACTCTGGTGACACACAGGGTCTGCAGAGACGTCATTAAGTCTCTAACACAGGTGCAGAAACACCTGTCAGTTATTATTGTGCAAAACATTATTTTTTCCTAGAAAATGAAATAATACAATGTTTAATTATTTCAAACATCTTTTTAAGCCAATCTTCTATGAGGGTCCCAATATAATTAAAATCCACTGAAGCATAACTTCAACTGACATATTTTTCATACCTTTTATTATTGTACTCAATCAAGTATAAAAGTGTGATAAAAGTATAAAACTATTACATAAATATAGTATGTCCTTAAATAATGTTTTGACAGATTAGGTTTAAAGATATTAAAGAAAACTTGAGAGGGCAGGTTAAAATCAGCTGCTTTTATATCAAAAAAGATCTTGTTTCATTATAACTATGTGTTTTTTATCATAGGAGATATGTGAATGACACAAAACACATGAAAAGATGTTTAGCATTTATCCACTAGGGAAATACCAAGTAAAACCACCTCTACATTGTACTACATACTTAATGAAATGGTTTTTAAAACTCCCAATATTGAATTTTGGAAATATGCAAGGAAATGGAACTTTAATACACTGCTAATGGCCCAGTCACTTTGCAAAAACACTTTGGCTGTTTACCTACTAATTTGGAAACTAAGAGTCAGCAGTTTGAACTTGCCAGAGAAAAGGTACCAGCTGTGGAGCAGACCTGCAACTCATACCTAATCCAAGATCTGCTCTCTTGCCAGTACACTCCACTATAGTTCTCTTTTTTCTGAATATCAGATTTTTAAAATTTCTTTTCATTATATTTTTCCATTATCATTTGCCCCCCTTATACCCTCTTCCACCTCCACCCACCCCCTCCTTAGCATCCACAATCACCATTTGAATAACTACTATTATGAAATTTGGAAGGTAGTTAATTATATCTCACATGACTCAATTAAAGAAAAATTTACTAGAATCTTGCAATTAATCTGTCAAAATCTTTCATTGCTAAAACATGATAAATATGATAATTAAGTGCAAGCCAAGTTCAAACATGAACAGTTAACAGTGAGCGTTAGTGGCAGAGTAAGGTCAAACTCTAATTCCGAACTTATAACATTGGCCCAGACTCTGTTCTCACAAAGTCACCGAGAAGAGCAGACACGCCACCCACTTTCATGTGAGTGAGACAGAAGTAAACAGCTAGCAGCAGAGGACAACAGGTACGGCTATAAGATTGACCCCACCCAAACTCCTCCAACATGCTCACACAATGTAGATAGGCACTCAAGGCTCTACAGTGGGACAGGCACTCAAGGCTCTACAGTGGCACACGGCAGACTGCAAGTGAACTTCAGGGCCCGCTGGTACCCAAAACATCAAATAATATCATCAATAGAGATAGTCTTTTCTCCTTTATTTGGCAAAACTAGTGGAACTTCCTGCTACTGTAAGAGCCAAGTGCAGGGAGTACAAAGGCACAGACCCTGTGAGTTACCGGCAGAATTCTGGAAGTTGAAGAAACTCAGCACAGAGGAGAAGATGGCAGATAGAGGCCAAAGTTACCCAAGAGTGACAGAGCCCGGCTCTGGAGCCAGAGAGGGAGGAGCCAGTCCGGAGTTACCCAGTCCAAGGCATCACCACCCCAGGGGGAGGGGCAGGAGCGTGCAGACGGATGTGGCTGGTCAGAAAGGAAGAGCAAGGAAAACCCGTCAGGGAGCCACCAACCCGACCCAGGTTTTACCTGGCTGAGTCCTCAGGGAAAGAGAGGACAGATCTGTGGGCACGGGGCCCCCTGCCCCTCCTCACGGAAGATATGTGTCTGTTTCCAGGCAGACATCCTCCTTCTTCAGGACTTTCTGTGGTTCACGTGGGTGGTTGCAAACCTTAACCCCGACTTTGTGTGGCCCCTTCAGAGGCTGAGGTGGGGAAGGGGTGGGGGGTGCAGGGAACGAAGTGACTAGACCAGTTCTGCTTTCTCCTGTCATGCACTTGACCAAGGGATCCATGTCTAAAAAAAATGGAAAAACTATGATTTAGCTGAATTGCTTGAGCTCTTCTGATTGCAGGTTCACCCCTCGGTGTTCCAGACACTCCTTGAGCTTCTACGCAGCCTGACTCCAGAAATCACCCAGGACAGCAGTCGTAGGCAATGTAGGTCACTGCAAAGAAGGCTCCTTTCATAAATGACACCCACGGTTCGGTTTTGGGTTCACTGTCTCGTGTGAGGGTGGTGAGGGTGAGCCTGTGCCTAGGAGACAGGATGTCCTGGAGAATGTGGGCACAGGCTAGCTTCCCCGGGTGCGCATCTGGGGCCGTGGGGACAATGCCATGCGGGTGGTGGCTCCCGGGCTGTGCTCTGGGTGACACAGATGCTGGAACCTTCAAATCCTAAATGCCTTTTGGAAGGATTTCTCCACGACCACATCATTCCTATGATATGAATACTATGTTAGTATTCTTATCATTCTCCGTTAAGGGCAGCATTTTGTCACACACCGGAATCAGGACAACCTGGGCTCACCCTGTCTCCAAACCTGTTATATCCGATCATTTGTTTGGCCTAACTTGAACTGTAAGTGGAGAGGACATGAATGCATGTCCTCTCCTCTCTGTCTTAGGGACTTGTGTGGTATACACACCAAATAATACATTGTGAAACAGCATATGAGCTGTGAAAGTTACACTTACTTACTCCTCACGTATCCCCTCACTCACTCAGTCATAACATCATCAAAATATTGCTTAGACAGAGCCAGAGGTCATCGCAAAATCATTGCTTTTATAAACTACAAAGTGCTTTGAACTCAGAATCTGCTATTACCATTAAAATGCTAGTGTTCTGAATTTGTAAAGCGCAGATGTAGACTGGAGTACAAAAGAACAACACTAAATTTTGTAAAATAAGAAAAAGATATTTGTGTGAGTTGATGTCACTGTTTGCAAATCAAGCGCCTTGCCCCCTCCACTGGCCACACCTCTCATTTTATAATCGGAAATTCCATTTAAAACAGATTTTCAGAAAAAGGTTTGTTTAAGAAATTGAGAGGTACCTCTTTGTAAATTCTCAACGAGTACATACGGGTAAATTTTAGAGAGAAAGTAGTGGCTCATCTCCAAGCATCATGGATTCAATGAGTGAAAGGGTGAGAGGCACGGAGACCGGGGCCTCCTGCCCCGCAAGGCAGCTGAGTCTGGGGCCAGGCCGCCTAGGTTTCCATGGTTTTGTAACGTTCTCTCTTAGTGATTATGCAAGTTGTCTCGGGTTCTGTAAAAAAGGAAATGACATCCCAATTTCGTAGGGTGGCCACAGGGCTAACAGAATTCTCACACAGCCCTGAGGTCAGGGCTCGTCCCTGAGTCGGCCCTGAGCAATGTTGGCTGACAGGACTGCTGTCACAGTGTCCAGTTTCCACTCCTGCCTCCTTGCCGAGGTGTTCTAAGGTCTTCTGGGAAACGAGTCACTATCCCCGGAATAAAAGCAACACCACGGCCCCTAAGATGTGCTCGGAGATGAGTACAGCACAGAGTGTCCTGGCCACCATGCCCTCCAAGGGCACAAAGCCAAGCCGTGCTGGTTCTCCCTGAGACATGGGCTCTGGGGCACATGCTCGTTGGTTCCTGTCTCTGGGCACATCGCTCTTTCAGTTTATGTCATATGGGCAGTTTATTTCCTTACCTTCCAGCAATAAACCCATTACTACAACAACCGGGCATTAGGGAATACAAATAAGAGTTGGATTTTGAAAATCTCAGGGTAGAAGTGCAAAGAAAAAGAAAAATATTCTCACTTATCACGTCAAAACTATTCAATCAGTGCAGCTAAATCGAATTCCCACCGTTCCGGGTGGTGATGAGACCAACATGTGGCACAGCTACTAAGTCACGGACGACTCGGGAGCCCACCCTATGGCAGTCCATTTGTCATTGGAAGGGTGGGAATATGTGATTCAACACTTCCAGGTCCGAAGAACTTGGGCCAGTAGTCCCATTTATGTGAATGTCTCTCCAGCGCTTCACTTTCTTCCTCTCCAAGTTGATGGTTACATTTAGAACCCCACCCATCGTTTTTTCTCAATCCTCACCAAGGATATGTCTACTGATTTGAGAGAGAGAGGAAGCGGGAGGCAGGGGGAGAGAAGAGAAACATCGATCAGTTACCTTCCGTATGTGCCCCGAGCGGGGATCGAACCCACAACCACGGGGCAACACTCCAACCAACCGTGCCACCTGGCTAGAGCCTGGCCCCTAGCCCTTTAACACTGAAAGAGGTTTTTAAAGCAGCCACTTTAATCCCCTCAAGCAAATGCATGTTTGCCCACAACAGCTGTTTGTTTTAATATTCATTCATTCGTGAGACATGTATTAAGCACACACCTTTGACAGCTGCTCTGCTGGGCAGAGCCTATTCCTCTGCTTTTCTATTTCTTTTGAGAGCTACCCTTTGCTCTAGTGTCCCAGATTCCCAAGTCCTTGGTATCATCCGGTCCCCTCCAGGCTCTGAGCCTGTGATTGTTCCAGCTGTCCCCGTATTTGATCCACTGTCACCAGACTCCCACCTTTGGCGTCCAGTTCCTTTTTTTTTTTTTCAGAGCCTGCTGCTATCAGGTGTGCCCTTGGAGAGCTGTCTCCTTTCACCCAGGCCAGATAATCACCCCAGGCATTCTCTCCTCTCTCACTGACTTCCTCAGTTTCTGCAGGATTATTCTTACCAAATACATCTCTGTCTTATGTCTCAGGTCCCCAATTTCTCCCTGTGCCCTTCTGTTACCTGCACATGGGTCTCTACCATTCCATCAAAATAGCACTTGCTCAAGTTAGCACCCTTCAACAGAGCCGGCCACTCTCTCCTCGGAGTGCGCACACGCTTCACTGGGCTTCTGAAATACCATCCTTAATTGTGTTTCTGCCTCATCAGCTGTACCATCCGTCACCCTTGCCCATTGCTCCTCCGCTCCCTGACCCATAGAGGTCAGAATTGCCCCGGGCCCAGACCTCATACCTTTCGTCCTCTGCACTCACTCTTCGGTTCATTTAGTCCAGTCTGCTTGTTCACATGAATGTGTGTGTGTGTGTGTGTGTGTACATAGGCACGGAAGTGTATACGTACATATTTATGTGAGTAAGTGCACATATACATACGATGCATGCATGCATTCATTCCAAACTTCTCTGAGTTTCCAATTCATCCACCCAAGTGCCCACATGTCAACTCCGCCGGGACGTGGCACATGCACCTCAAACTGAACAGGTGCCTCACCACAAGTTCGGTTTCCACCCAGTTTTGTGTGCAAACCTTCTCAGTCTCCCAAATTGCTCTTAAATAGCAGCTGCGTCCTTGCAGCCTGAAAACCTGAACGAAGGCTTTGTTTACTCTTTTCTTTACTTCGCACCTATATCCAATTTATCAGCAAATCTCTATTGCTCTCCTGTCAAAATAGTGCTGGGTTCCCACACCTGCTCACCCCTCTCACTGCCATCGGCCCACGCCACCACCGTCAACTCTGCTGAATCACAGCACTAGCCTCCGGCCCTCCCCGTTTCCTCTTGTCGCTCCCTGTTCTCTGATCTCAGCACACCACCAGCGGGAACCCTGACTGTGCCAGACCAGAACGTTCCTCTCTCACAGCCCCCTGTGGCCTTTCAGGCCCCACACAGGGCGGATCCCTGCGCTTCCCTGAATCGCGCCCAGGGAACCCCTCCATTGTCCAGGACCCTGGCTGCCTCCCAGTACTCTGAGTGCTGCTGTCTCAGGGGCTCTGCATGCACAGTCCCTCTGCCCTGCTTGCTCATCCCCAGACACCTGCATGGCTCCCGCCCCCGCTTCCTTCAAGACTCTGGTCAGAAGTCACCGTATCAGAAAAAACTCTTCCCTGAACGTCTTGCAGCACACACCGCTTTCAGGCTCCTGGGCACTCGCTATCCCTCGTAACCCTTCTGTTCTCCAAACTAGTCAGATATGGCTCTGCACGCGCGCGCACACACACACACCCCGTAACACAAAATACTGTTTCTGCTTATTGTCGTGTCTCCTCCCCATCCCTCCCCACACATGAGTGTGTTGTTCGAGCAGCGAGCGGGGAGCCATCACACGGGCAGGTCCGGAGAATTATCAGGGGAGGCCCCAACACTGGGCTGCCTTGAGTGGTAAAGGACGAGTTGGCCATTCCTAGAGGTGCAATAGAAAATTCTAAACCAAAGCAGGGATCCACGCTGCTCTTGGGCCGCTTTGGGGGCCTCAGGGTCACTCCCACCAACCAGCCTCAGCTTCCATCCATTGTTCTCACAGCTAAACGGCTTTCGCTCCTGTGACCCACACGCAATCAAGCACTCACTTCAGTACCGCCTCACAATTCTTCCCGGGCTGCTCTTTTAATACAATCGATAAGTATTTGCTGTGTATCTGTGTGCCTGGCACAACAATCTGCCAGGGTCTCTTCCCTAAAAAACAAGGAAAGGCTTGGTTATCAGGCCTTATCAGATGGTTCTACATAAGCAGATTCTGTCCACGAGCCGCTCTGCTGTTGCAGACCACTTCTTTAGTTTAGCCAAAGTGGGTGTCCTAGCATTTGCTAAAGAGCTAGGGGTTGCAATGTTTTCATTAATACCCTACGAGCAAGTCAAAGTAATTGCAGATTTAATGCAGAACATATAATTTTCTCCACCTATTTTTTTCATTTCAGCTTTGATCCTAACAATTTCCCTAAGCTGGTAAATTTCCACAGGGCGGAGACTGTGTTATCAGGGCACCTAACGGAGTGCCCCCCACAGGCCCTGAAAAAGTGCCAATAACGATGAGCCGCAGCGTGAACCACAGGCACAGGACAGTGTCTTTAGAGGAAACACTTCCTACTTAAATCGCTAATATGTGACAATGACAAGCTTTGACATACTGAAAATGTGCATGTTATACATGGCTCTCGTCATGTTGATTTTTGTTTTTGTTTTCAGTCTGTCTTGAAAAGTGAATAAAAAGAGAAAGTCAAGCTTTGGTAACACTGTAAGCAAAGAGTCACAAAGCTGGTCCCAGTCACGTCCACATCTCACCCTGGGAAAGGGACTCAGGGTTCTTGGCACAGCCTGAGCCGAAGCTGAAGAATCAGTGCTCTGGTTTGCAGACCGCAAGAGAAAAGCTAAACAGGAGCTCTGGGCCTCATTCTCATTCAGCAACAGTGCTTCAGGGCAATGCTCTTACTCACAAACGCACGCCCCCCTTTACTCAGGAAATTACGAAATGAGTTCCAGGGGCCATGGTCCCCACTACTGAACAGCCCAGCCACTGGCTGACTTACAACCAAGTCCTAGCTGAACAGCTGTGGCTTGAACTACATCTGCGTATCTGCAGGTTCCTTTGATAAATACTCCAAGCATTTCCCATCAATTTCACAGGCAGAGGGAAGAGAAGAGAGACTCTCAGGGAAGACGAGATTCTGAGGAATACTTTGCACCATCCTCTGCTTATCTTTCTTAGTTATATCTTCTTTCCGACACTTATTTTCAAAGACCTGCTATTTAAAATATAAATGTTTCCATTAACACCGAATGAAAGGTTTTAGAGAAATCACATGGTCTTATGCCTTTAGTAACCTAGCAGATACTTTAGTGGAACAATTATTTATATGTAGACAGATCTTAACTTCCTTCCTGGTTCTTCTTCCTTCTAGAGCCACTAATCACGTTTAATCATTACAACAAGCTCCACCATTCACGGGGTTGTATATTCACCTAGATACTTGCAGACGAGGGCATGACACAATCCAGGAGCACATCATCACAGGTACAGGGAGCAAAGGTGGACACTCGATATCACAGCTACAGAGACAATGTATAATTCGATCCATCAGCATGCTGACCTCAAAACTGCTCTTGTTACAACCACATTGTGCAAAGTTTTGCAGCTGGACGCAGGGTACAGACCCAAGCCAGCCGACTCTTTTACACAGAAGGAAACTGTGGCCGTGGACATGTAGTGGATTTCTAAGGCCCACAGCCAGTGGGGTCTCCAACCCAGGTACACTGGCAGAAATCAGCTGGTGTCCAGGGCAGACTCAGCAGCATTCAGAGTGGCATTCACAGGCCATATTCCAGCTGGAGCAAGAACGCTCGGGCCTCCACAGTATGAATGTAGCACAAATTTCAACCAGAGGTAAGTTTGAGCAACGGCTTCAGTGCAGACCACTTAATGAAGCTATTAGAGCTAACAAACTATGGCTAGATGCAGGCCCCAGAACTGTGGGTGCCCCCGGTGAGATGTGCAGGGTGTCCCCCACCGTGGAGGGCAGGCCAGTGCTGCAGAGACCACAAGTGAGGGCGGTGACTGGGGAAGTGCTGTAGGCCCGAGGGGCACTGCCGATGTGCGGGTGCAGATGTGTGGACAGGCGGTGCCTGTGGAGAGAAAGCAGGGTATCCATCCCTGGGGATGTTGGAATCTGCAGATCACCCACCCCCAGGGAGAGAGACGCTGCTGTGCTGCCCTAACCCCGTTGTGTTGCTGAGACTACGTGAAACGGCCCCGCTTGCTTGCTAAGAGGGGCAGTCGTCCACCTGTAGCCTGGGCGCACAGCCAGCTCGTGCTGGCCAGGCTGCTCCCCTGGAGGAGTCCTGCCCTTCCCTGGAGCCATGTGCACTGGGCAGGGGCAGCGGTAGCATGTGGGCTCTCACTAAAGAACAGACATGAAAACACGCTGAAGGCCATCTTCCTTCAGGGACGTGGGACGTCTGAGAAGCAGCCTGCTGAGGAAGAGGGGTGTCCGCTGACCACAGCGGGTGAATTTCAGACCCACGCATCCCTCTGACATAGAGCCTGGGTGACGGAGGCCAGAACTGGAGGAGGACTCTGGGACACAAAAGCTTCTTTTGTGGACCAAGATCGCTTCCTATATCTGGTAATGATACTTCTGCACATGATGCCTCCTTTCCCGAGACCAGGCAAGGCACGCACTTGGCACCACATGGTACTGAAGACACGAAGGCAGACGAAGGGCGTCCAACGGCTACCTTTGCTGCGAAGGATCACTGAGTGGATGGACACACAGTGAGCGGGAGGAGACACTGCTTGCTTGCTTGTGTGACCTTGGTACGTGAGAGAGCACTGCTCGGTGGGAAGAAACTGTCCTGGCATGGGGACGGGCATGACGGACTTTTGGAACTGACCACCACCTGTCTGGCAGTGAAGGTGGAGCAAACCTCTCGGGACCTCAGCTCCCTTCATTCCACAGCTCCTCTGGGAGCCTGGCTGCCACACCGGAGCTGGCTTCTCCTGGGTCAGTTCGACCCCCCCGGTGGCACGGGGAGTGGGCAGGGAGGTCAGTTCCCGGCCCTGCCTGTGTCAGGTGGCGCAGGTATGCAGTGAGTCAGAGCGGGACACCACTTACAGGAAAGCGGAGTTCTTTTTTTAAATTTTTTCCCCTCACTGAGGACATTTTTCAGTGCTCTTAGAGAGAGAGAGAGAGCGAGAGAGGAAGAAAGGGAAGGGGAGAGGGGGGGAGAGAGAGAGAGAGAAACCGAGAGGCGAGGAACATTGATTCAACAGAGAAACATCTGGTTGGTTGCCTCCCACATGCGCCTGCACTGGGGATCGAACCCATAACTTTTCAGTTTATGGATGATGCTCCAGCTAACGGAACCGCACTGGCCAGGCCAAAGAGAACTCCACTAGAAGAGCTAAATAAAAAGTGTTCTGTGGCTAGCTCGGTTAACATTCGGTCCAGCACATTCTAAGATGCCGCATTTCTGACGAGCTGCACAAGCACAAGTGTTCACGGCAAACGGTGCAGTTACTTCCATTGTTACTGGAAATTTATATTATGTTCTTCCCCCAAGGAGCTCACGCACCTCACGCAACAACGTAACAATTCCCCTCAGAAACCCTCCCCACAGTGCCAGCAGTGTTTCGTAAGAATGCGGTGGGCAGCAGAGAAACAAAACCTCGCAGAGGCACACGGGTACCAACGCAGCCACTTCCTCCCCTTGCCCAGTCTCTCGGTGCGCGGCACAGGCGTTCGCACACGGGGATGTTTATACAGGGCGCCAACAGAGCGACAGGTCAAACGCAAGTTCAAAAGGCACACACGACGGTAAAAACAGGGAAACCAGTCTTGATAGAGACTAAGCTTTGGAAGGCAAATATGCACAGATGTAGAACATATATATACACACATACCCACATACAGGCTTCAGCACAAATAACGCCCCTTTTATTACAAAATCAGAAGCATGGGATTCTGTAACACAACAATACCACACTCAAGCGCACCCTATGACATTGTAGGTGGAATGTTCCGACTGCGGTCCATCTCGTGCGAGACGATCGTGTCCTCTCCCAACCACACTCAAGCAGGCCTCACTCTGACACAGTGTTTTATATTAGATATACAAATATATAAATACAGATTTAGAATGGAAAGATTTATATATGAAACAGGAAGTGTTATATATTTTACATACATGTATATATTATATATACATATATAACTATATATCAGTATATATAATTATATTACTATATATAACTGTTATTTACATATAATTTTACATATATACAAACATGTATATATGTATATATGTAAAATTTGCTTCTCTGGAGTTTGAGGTCAAGTTCGGTAGCTCTGTGTGCACAGGATCAGGACTGAATTTCCGAGGTGACCTGGCCCAACCCCTGTCGATGACAGATTAACCTGCCAAGGTTTTAGCTTTTATATTACTGACGAGGAAATGGAAGCTGAGGGGATTCACTGGACCTCACTTCTTCAGAGCATCTTCAGAACGTCTCCAAGCCCCCGGGACGGCAGAAAACAGCGAGTGCACCGAGCTGCCGTGAGAGCCAGCACAGTGAGGAAGAACACAGTCGACACGCACGGCGGCTCCGGTTCATTCCACACGGTTTTCACTGAGTGCCCAGTGGGTTGGGCACTGTGCCAGGCAGGCGCCAGGGTCAGACCAGTGGGCAAGGTGCACTGGGCTCCTGGCCTCCTGACCCTCGCAGTCGCCGAGGGACGCAGACACACGGGGAGGCACTGAAGAGGGCTCGGAGATAAAGGGCTGGTAAGGGGGTGAGTGTGCAATGACAGATGAGGCCGTGGGGTGCACACGTGGCAGACGCCGGAGGGCCTGGTGAGCCGCGCTAAGGAGTCCAGTGTCAGTCCCGAGGCAACTGGGGACTGAGGGGAAGGGGCAGACACGAGCATATAGTGTTTTAGGAAGATGCCTCGTGCCTTCAGAAGGCCAGGCGGCCAGCAGGTCTGTGACAAGCCGGCAGTGCCCTACGGCGGAGCTCAGTGTCCTGCAGGGGGACATAACAGCCAGGGTGAGGACAGGTGGCCTCAGATGTGCAGGTAAAATGGAAAGAAGGTGGGGACAGACTAAATGTCCAGAGTGAGGGGTGACATAGAGGAACGGGGCCCACAGTCCTGTTCCTGGTTTGGTGAGTGCGTAAACGGAACCACTCACTCATAAAAAGCAGCACAGGAAAGAGTAACTCGCGTCACTCCAAACTCCCCCTCCCACATCCAAGCACCCTCTGCTGACAGGTGGGAAAATACTCATCTTGTAGCAAAGTAGCATCAGCCTCTGTAACTCGAGCATCACTATGGAGTTAAACCTTGATTAAGCATATCTTTTAGTCAAGTTTAGTTTATTGGTGGCATATCTCAACCGATTAAACATAAAGTAGCCTGCTTCCTTTTTGTCTTTCTAAATAAACAAATCATATTTCCTTCCTTGCATAGTCTGCATCCTACCAAGAAAAAGTTTCCAAAGACAGACGTGTGAAAAGTTCCCTCAGGAATGTCTTGAGTTGGGGCGGCGGGAGAAAAAGGGGGGTCAAGGCAGGGAAAGCAGACCTATTTCCAGCTTTCCTCGAATCATTTATTCATAGCAAGGCTTCCCTGTTTGGCTGGCAATTTACCTTTCAGAACTGTAGGCCCACTCATAATCAGATATAAATATAAATTGCATTTTAAAATAAATATAAACGACTCCTGGATTAATTTTTGTTTGAATTCTTTACCTGTTATCATTGAGAGGTGACTCTGCATGAGCCTTCGTGAAAGGCTCGAATACGGCACCAAAAGCAGAGGCACCAAGAGCAGCCCCAGACAAACGGGATGACATCCACCTTAAAAACCGCGCAGCAAAGGACGCGGTCCACAGAGAGAAAAAGACAGCCGACGGAATTAGAGAAAGTACTGGCAAATCATGTGTCTGATAAGTGGCTAATACCCAGAATTTTAAAAGAATTCCCACAACTCAACAATAACAAAATCAACTAACCAAACTTAAAAATGGGCCAAGAAAATGAATAAACATGTCGCCGACGATTACATACCACTAACACGTCCATAAAAAACACCCAGCATCACTGAGCATCAGAGAAAGGCAAATCAAAGCCTCAGCGAGAGGCCACCTTTCACCCGGCTGCAATAAAAATGAACAGAAAATGACATGTGTTGTTGAGAATGTAGAGACATTGGAAACTTTGCAGGATTGTAACGGGTGCGATCGTGATGAAAAGCAATATAGAGCTTCCTCAAAAAACTAAAAGTAAAACTCCCGTATGACCGAGCAATCCCAGCTCCAGGTACATATCCAGAACCAGAACCATTGCAAGCAGGGTCTGGAACGGACATTTACACACCGATGCTCACAGCAGCACTGGTCATAAACGCCAAGAGGCAGAAGCGGCCCGAATGCCCACGGACTGGCGAGTGGACAAACGCAACGTGGTGTACACACCAGTGAAATATTAGCCTTGAAAGGGGAGGAAACCCTGTCGCATGTCACAGCGTGGGCGAACCTCGAGGACATCATGCTGCGGGAAAGGAGCCAGGCACAAAACGAAAAATCACGTAAGACCCCGCCTCGAAGAGTCGTCGGGCTCACAGAGACAGAAAGTGGAACAGCGGTTCCAGGCGGCTTGGGGGAGGGCAAGAGGAAGCTGGTGTTGAAGGGACATGGAGATTCAGTTTCGCAAGACGCAAAGTTCTGGGGGGAAGCTTCACAGCGTGTGAGAACACCCAACTCGACTGAACTCTACTTAAAATGGCTAAGGTCACTGTAAACAGTCAGTTTACATTTTGTGTTTTTAACCACAGAAACGACGGCATACTGTATGGTTCTCTTTATGCGGAATGTCTAGAACAGGCAAATCTACACAGACAGAAAGTAGATGGATGAGCTGCTCAGGGCTGGGGGGTTGGAGGTCAGTGAAAATGACAGCTCACGGGGACAGGCTTCCTTTGGGGCGGGCGATGAAAGTGATCCGGAGCACAGTATCCATGACGGCTGTGGAACTGTATCACTACGTTTTAAACCGCCGCACCACCCGAATTTTGCAAGAAGGGCTTCCTGATGCCTGTGACTGACACACCTGTGCTCGCTCTCGTATGGCCTCTCTCCCCGCCAGACACTGCCGAGCTGTTCCAAGCCACTCGGCACCCCCTTCATGCACGGAGAAAGGTGATAAAGTAGTTCTTTCAGATACCTGAATATTAAATTATTTTCTTTGAGTCAGTGCACTCGACTCCCTAGGAGTTCTAAGGCAACAACTAGAAGGCAGCATTAATAACTGAAAACAATGGATTATGCCAGAGAATTTCAAGAATAAAGATACGAAATTCCCTTGCCCGAGATTCAGTATACATTGCAAAAACAACCATATTGATCAGGCAGCTTGGATAAGAGGTTTTGACATCTTATCTCAACATCTAAAATTAAAACTACATCTTCAATTTGCACTAAAAGCCTGGTGTTTCATCTGGGCTAAACTCAGACAAGAATTTAGTACGAAGAAGATTAGTTATAAGAATGCTTATTTGTCTTCTTTTTCTCCTCAAATTTGAAAATAAAGCTCAGTAATTGGTAAGCATCTTGCAATAATATAACCGATTCTAAGATATACTACTATGTTTACACTCGAATAACATTTATTAATAGCTGAAACTTCGCTGAGATGAGAGCAATCGCTTCATCTCAACAGACGTTTCATTATAGTTTTAATCAATAGACCTGAAAATTGTATTTTCTAAATATATCTGCTTATTTTAACTCCAATGCTATTACTTATTTTCCAGTAATCTCCAAAGTCCAGACAATGTCATACCTCTTACTTTGAATAGAAATTACTGCGTGGGTCTGTGGAAGGAGGGTTCTGTGCACCCCAATCCTGTGTCTGGAAACCACGAAAAGCACAGATCAGTGAGGGAAAAAAAACTAGGAAGCTTAAACACCCCAGCCCTGCTTCCAGAAACAGCCTCAGACCTTCCTCCTTCTAGCGGCCTTTCTTTTTACTCCCCGTTCCGTTGACTTCAGGCTTGCTTGTATGCGGGATACAGTCCCTTCTCTCCCAGTCACAGGGACAGGTGGGGGTCTCTGGGGCTTTGACCTCTGCAGCTGTGCTCCTGTTCTCTCCCCCAGGACACCCAGCTCAGCGCCCCCGCCAACTCCCCATCCCTGCCCCAATCGTGCTCCGCCCAGAGCTCAGGCTGTTAGACCAGCTCCTAGAAGGTGGAGAGACATCGAAGGGGCCCCCAGAGCAGATCCCACAGAAACAGTGCCAGAGAAAATGCCCACTGAGCAGAGACAAAGGCTCCCGACTTTACAAAAAAAACAAACAAACCCAAAACTCATTCTGGCTGATACAGAGGCCTATTTTTCCAAAGCAACAAACCCTCTTCACAGTATTTTTAGGGCAAACCGTTAGTCGCCGATCAAAATGAAAGACGTGGGCACCTTTAGTGCATTAGACGCTAATATGGAGCATCACTCACACGGAGTCACGGCCACTCTTACACTGTCTTCGTTTGCTTTTCTATTTTTAATTCTAAGGCAGAATTGTTATTATTTGAACTCCGGTGATTTCTCAGAAGTAGGAAACATTTAGTAATTTCCTACAAATACATTATTCGGGGAGGTTGCAAGACAAGTTTCGTGGCTGCAGAGTCAGCCCGGCTGTCGCTACGAGCACCAGGCGGCACGGTGGGCGGCGTTAGCAGGGCAAGGTGCTCGCCGCTGGGAGGCACTAGCGCTGACACTGATGGCGAAGCGCACGTGATCACGCGCAGAAGGGATCTCGGGTCCTTCCCTCGTGCGGTGTGAAATGCCGTGGAAAGGCAGGCCCTGGAACACAGCACGGCTCTAATGAAAAGAAACATTCTCTCCTGTGGCAACGAGGAACGCGACTCCAGGCTGCTCCATGGTTAAGACCTGGAAACGGGGCAGTACCCCCAGCAGCGCCTCGCTTACGCAGCACTTGGTCCGTCCCAGCCGCGGTGCTGTGTCCTTTGCACACTGTGTGGGTCCCCAAGCCACCACCCAGCAATCCCAAAAGATACGTGACGTTACCGTCCCCATCATGCGTAAGAAGAAACGGAGGCTCGGAGAGGTGGCAGGACTTGCCTGCTGCCACGTGGCCTGTGATCAGAGGCACCAAAATTTGAATTGCAGGGTTTGCCTTCAGAGTCCACAATTGCTTAACCAATAAAAAATAGCACATATTTTTTACAGGTGTCCCTGTTCTTTATGAATATCCATTTCACAGTGGCATTGATTTTTTTATAAAACTGTATAGGCCACCTACACATGGTCCCATGTGTCCAATAAGCATGCTTGGCTCCTTCAGACAAAAAGTCACCTGAGTCAGGGTCCATGCTCAGACCAGCTGGAGGTGTGAACAACCTGGAAGTGACAGTGTCCACTGAGGACAAGCTACTCGGTGTCCAGACACTGCACAGGTAGCTCCGCTCTCTGAACACGGAGATGCCAGCCTGCCTCCTGAGCATCCCCAGCCAAGTGCAGCCACTCAGCGAATGTGTGGAAGGAAAAGCAAGCCCACTACAGAAAGGACACGTCTAGTGGCACCAAGAGGAAGCCCCTGGAAGAGGAAAGAGGAGCAAAGGGGATGAGAGCACCTCTTTGTGTCCTTGCTCCGGCTTCCTTCCTCTGCCCAGCATTGTGGCCAGGCGCCATCCTCACTGTGCTTAGAAGGACCAGGGGCCCGGGAGGAAGAGCGAAGTCGGAAATTAGACAGCATCCTCTACAGGGAAGCCCTGTGGCAGAGTCCCAAGCCTACCCATCCAGGACTGCTGGCCAGAGAGGGGCATCTGGGGATGGAGGAGCCGAGCAGCCAGGGGGTCTCCATCTCCTTTTCAAAAAACCAAGAAGACCGACTGACAGAGAATAGGGTCTTGCCTCCTCTTTTCCAGGGTCTTCTGTCTCTCTTTGAAGATAACACTAGAGAGGAGGCAGAAAGGGAGGCAAAAAGAGAGGGTGGAAAGGGAGCACAGGACAAAGTCAGATTCATGCCGGGAGAGTGAGACCGTTTTCTCAGGGCCAGACTGAGTCAGCAGTGACTGCCTCGGGAAGGGACACACCACCTCAGGGTTCCAGAGCCTGGCCCGCTGACACCTCGATCATTCCCCGGAAAAAAGTGCTGGAAGGAACCCCGGGACCTTCCCTGCCCCGCCTTCCTGAGTCTCGCCGCCTCGTTTTTAGGGAACACTGCCACACTGCACCACGTCAGAGCCAGGGTGCCGTTGTTCCATGGAGTCTATCCTTAACACCAGAGTGACACTTCACCTAGGCAGCGCTTAGCTGTCACCTGTGGATTCTATCCACTCTTCAACACACACTCATTGCACGTCAGCCAGTGTCCTGGGCACCTGTCTAGACACCCGAGATTCAGCGGGGAACAAGACGGAAGCAGATTCCAGCATCCAGGGAGCGTCCACTCCGCTACAGCATACTGCGTATGAAATTGGAGTTTTCACACCATGCGTTACACAGTTTCACAGCCTCTGACTGGACAGGAAATGTAACAGCCCTCTTTCGTGCGGCTTATACTTTTGAAATCTCCTCTTGCTTCTCAGCACAGTGGCTTGCATGGAGCAGGCAGTGCTTTAAAAAAATCAGTTCAACCTTTTTAAATCAATAGGAAATCTATATTTCTAGAGCGTATTAGAAAATGTTACCTTCGATGGACCTGCAGGAGAAAAGTTCACCTTTGTATTTGGCATAAATTCGCACAGTTTACTACATATTCTGGACACACACAAAAATGTAAACATGTAATCTTGGTCAGAGAAAAGGAGAAAGTCCATTTCTATTTCCAGTGTATTAAAAGTGATATAACAAAAATTTCAAAGACAAATTTTAAAGACAATGTGATGAAGCGTATATTACCCAGAGGAGTGTCGACTACAAGAAGGTAAGGAGGAAGGAGAGAGGAAGCGATTTTAAAACCAGTGAAGACCATCATTCACGTTGTCTTCCTGATGTGTTTTTTCCTGCTCACTGTGAGAAAGTGTGACAACCTGTACTAACGAACACAGACCCACCTCCTTCTCCTCTGACGTTCATCTCCACGACACTCAGGGCCACTAAGAGAAACCACGCATAACTGCCAAGTCTAATACATTTAAGCCACGGATAAATCACTTAGTAGCGAGCACACTGTTGAGATGCTGCTGCTCACTATGGATCGTGAGTCAACAAGACACTATTATTTACACCAGAAAAACCACAAAAGCACTTAAGGTGGAGCTTAGCCACATCCTGGGGGAGGTGAAGCAACTCCCACGGCCCCTCCCACCTTTCCTCGGTCTCTTCTCCCTCTCCTCATTGCCTTTTCTCTTTTATTCAGCAAATATTGGCTTTTTCATAAGCCTCAGCAAATTCTAACTGAAAGCCAGAAGGGTGTACAGGATACATACTCTTCCCAATTGGAGTGTTCGGTCGCCCTCATCAATCGCTGGTGTTTCTTAAGGAGAAGGGCCTGTGTGGAGCATGATGCCCCCCCTCCCAGCGGGACTAGAACCAGCCCAGTCCAACCAACAGAGTCTGGTCTGAAGACAGAGCACTTCCTAAATCTCCGAGTCTCTACCCAAGGATGGGCGGGCTTAGCTGTCAGCCAGCCTAGGCAGAGGAGGGTCAAAGAGATGAAGACCAGTTGGGCGTGGCAGGAAAGCACCTCTCACACAGCACAATTTCAGGATCCAAAAGGCACCCTTGGAATGAAGCTCCCCACCGACCGACAAAGGAAACGACACCCAGGCTTGATGCTTGGTTTTCGCTGTTGTCCTTTTCTGACGAAGTCATCGTCGTGAGTCACTCTACCAGTGCTTTTCAACCTGGGCTGTGGGGGGAATAAAGTTCTCCAGGGGTGTTGGGAGGGGCAGGGCTTTTTAAATGCTGCCCAGACATTCTGAGAGACACCTTGCTCCCTTAAGCTTCATAGGGATTAGCTGCTGTTGATGGGTACGTGTAATGTCCCTGTGGATGTTGGGGGTGGGGAGAGGGAGAGAGAGAGAGAGAGACAACTGATACACACTCAATAAAATACACAATTGAGTGATACACACTCAATTGGCTAACCTCAAGGAGAGTCTGTACACCCTATGGCTCCAGGACTACACGCAGAAGCAGAGGGGTCACCAGTTCATGTCATGCCCTCTAACTGGTGACTCACCAAATTGGCTGACTCCCTCCCTGATGCCCTGGTAACAGACCTGAGGTGGCCTTAAAAAAAAAGAAATCATCCTGACCCCTGGCTGGTGTGGCTCAGTGGGTTGAGTGCTGGCCTGCAAACCAAAGTGTCACCGGTTCGATTCCCAGTCAGGGCACATGCCTGGGTTGCTGGCCAGGCCCTCACTAGGGGGCACATGAGAGGCAACCACACATTGATGTTTCTCTCCCTCTCTTTCTCCCTCCTTTCCCCTCTCTCTAAAAATAAATAAATAAAATATTTAAAAAACATCCTGGAATTCTTATGAGAAATAAAGTTCATTCATTTTTTTATGTTTTTTTTTAAATGGGAAAATGTAATGATTTTAATAATCCTACTGAACCTGTACCCATACCCATGAGAGAGACAGAAAGGGCAGGGGAGGGAGGTTCTGGTACGGAAGCGGATACAACCAACAAGGAGACGATGTCCAACCACCTGGTAGTCCGCAAAGAATCCAAACCCAAATCAAGCACAGTAATTCGGCCACGTAGGTTATTCAGGTACGGCATCACACGGCAGCATCACACCCAAAACCGCGATCCTGAAAATATGAAGACTGTACTCAATACTGTCTGTTTAGGGGCCATGTAGTAGAAAGAATTCCATCTGAAACAAGTAGTGCTTAAATAATTAACTTGTAACAACCTTGAACAGGAAAACATTCAGAACCATGCCATTCTTGAAAGTGGGAAATAAATCATTTTTTTAAAATCCTGACCAGAGGCCAGGCTTATTGATTTCAGAGAGAGAGAGAAGGGCAGGGGAGAAACAGCGATTGCGGGACGCACTCCAACCAACTGAGCCGCTCCAGCCTGGGCAGGAGGTGGCTAATTGTCTAACGTAGCTTTCGTTCAACTGCGCAGTCTGGCTTGCAGATCCAATCGCAGGACAGCACGCTCCGTGAGGGCGAGGCGAGGTCCCTGCTGCTTCCCTTACTGTTGTACTCCCAGCACCCAGGCCAACGGTTCCTCCTGGCTGGGTGCAGGTGCTGACGCAGGGGAGACAGAGAACCCTGCGTGGGTGTAGATGGTGGCATGGGTAATACATCTCATTTTAACTAATTTCGTATTACATCTTTTTTTTTAAATATTGCTTTCTCCAGAATAAGATTTGAGATTCCAGTATCTTTTACTCAGACCCCTTAGAGTTGAAATAGATATATAAGTTCCCAGAGTATTTAATGCAGTTAAATATCCTTGCACATTTTGGCTGATATTTTCTCCAGAAGAACACAAATTAGGGAAAAAAAATGCAAAAACAGGCAAATTGTTTTGCTGCCATTAGTACCAAAGTCTCAAGGAGCACATATTTTAAAAGATGAAATTCAGTAGCAGAGTCTAGCACAGCCAGAACAACTGTGTAACTTTACTTTCATTCTACTGCCTGAAGCAAATAATTTAAATTCCCGTCCCAGGCAGTCAGAAGTCAGTATCTTTCTGCTCCCAATAAAGCCTGGCAACTCTGTCTCAGACGGTGGGTCACAGAAGAATTTCGCCATTTAATCCTGAAAACAAAGTTTCCCCCTCGGTCCCCTTGCTGCCTAGAAGAGTGATGCTGACATAGGATCAGGCAGTTTGCCCTGGATGCCATTGTGAATGTATAACAGAGAGGAGAATGTGCAACTTAGATTAGCTCACTGGTTCTCGGGGCTCTCTCCAGGCCAATTACAGAAGGCTTTTCATTTACATATAAATAGCTCGAAATTCCAGCACAAATGTGCTTGAAGACACTGAATCAAGTAGGTCAGAAAAACACGGATTAGGTGCACTTCAGTTTAATTTTAAGGTGTTTACAACAAGCATGCATTCGAATAAATAAAATAAATAGAATCAATTTTTCTTACAGAAAGCAACATCTTTTTAAATTGTTGAAATGATTCCCACACCGCTCTGAAACCCTTCAGTCAGGGTGGCTTTGGCACAGCCCTAGTCTTTTGGGGGGAAAGAAAAAGAAAGGATTAAGTAGTTATTTGGACTTCTGTTGTGAAGCTTCGGATATATAATGCAGTTTTTTTATTCTCTCTTAGGTTTTGTCTGTCTCATGCCAGAGATGGCTCGTGAGCTGGCGAGCTCCTTATGAACTATGATCTCACTTATACGTGAAATCTAATAAACAAAGTGAACTCATGAACAAAATAGAAACAGAGGCACAGACACAGAGAACCGACTGGCAGCTGTCGGAGGGGAGGCGGGAGGCGGAGTGAAAGAAGGTGCAGGGGTTGGGCAAAGAGCAACAGGGTGTGGTGGCCTGGAGCAGGGGCAGGCGGGAGAGGGGGAAGGGGAAAACCAGGGGCAGAACAACTGTAATAGTGTTAACAATACAAAGTAAAGCAAAAAATTTTTTTCAATTTTAAAAAGACGTAATGAAACGAGCTTCATTTTTCTAACACAACTTGCTGTAGGTATAACCTGGTTTGAACTTTCTGTCCTCGGCATGTTCTCTCCCGCTCGAAGATGCTGAGTGATGAGGATAACTTCATCAGCGACCTCTAACCACTAACTCACCACAGAGCAGCCGCTCCATGCATGCGGTCCACTGCGGGGATTTTCAACGCTGCGGGGCCAGAATCTGCAAACCATGCAACACTGGGCTATTTCACCAGGGACCCTGACCTCTTTTCCCTGAGACTGTCAAAGAAAAATAGGGTAACGGCCAACACAACAATAGCCACCCAGTGCGAATGAATCAAAATTATGCCCCCCTCCCCTTTTTTTGGTCAGATTGGCAAAAAATACATATTTTTGGTGTGCCGCAGAATTTTAGGCAATAGTTTCTGTGTGCCATGTGATGGAAAAGGTTGAAAACCGCTGGTCTGCTGGATAAAGGGCCACCCAGACTCTCGCTGCAGCTTCGCCAGTGGTTTGACGGGCGGTGGAAACAGAGCCCAGGGCAGAAAGCAGCGCTGTAGGTGATGGGGGGCGGGGGGAGAGGGGGTCCTGATTTTTCTGAGTTGACCTGTGGGTCCAGACAGACACACAGGGGAAAGGAGGCTACTTGTGCTAGCTACTTGCACACTGAAACACTGATGGTGTGTATACTTCACAAAACACGCCGGAATTGTCTTGTCCTGTGTAAATATCTAAAAATATTTAGCTCGCTGAATTTCACAGATAAAATGCCACAGGCTGAAATGGTTGAAGTGTCTACTCCGAGTAACAGTGTGTGTGTGGTGGCGGGGAGGCAGGGGGAGGGAGGGAGGGAGGAAGGGAGAGAGAGAGCGAGAGGGAGCTAGAGACTGCAGACCATTCTGTAACCAGAGCCCCACCCGGAGCTCTGGACAGAGCACACGGCAGAAATACTGACACGCTGTTGACCTACAGACGCAGCTGACGTGTTTGCTAACGGGACAGCCACGGGAAGTCCGTCTTCAATGATAAACCACACACAGCTTTCAGTATCTACCATGTGCAAGGAAGCCTAATACTAATTCTGAGTTACACAGTGCTCACAAAAAACAATAAAATAAAAATCCTAATTTATATTTCATGGGGCAGAAGTCCAGAAGAGGGAAAAATCTAAGTTCACAGCCTGAAGTATTATTATTTTTCATTACAAAGCCTGACAACTTAGAAAGAAAGACTAGGAGAAGTGTTTTTGTTTTGTTTTGTTTTGTTTTAAAGACAAAAGCAAAATGAAACAAGTATTTGTCTAACAGGTTTGTATACACAAACCAAAAATAAATCTTGTACGTTGCAGAGAATTAATCTCTTCAAGTCTAGTTTAAAGGTTCATATGCTTAAATTTTTTAAAAATATCAAAAACAAATGGTAGACATAAATTTAAAAATAGAGTAATAGTACAATTATTAACCAATCTCTATTTCATTCCTTTTACAGATATTTGTACAATCTTAAAGGGTAAAACTAGCCTTCATTCATGTCTGCAAAGAAGTCACCAAATTCAGCATTGAGAATAAGACTTTTCTGTAGCCTTAGCCCCAGCTCAGTAACGTGGATTTCCATTGTCAAGTCCAGTAACCACACACTCGGCGGCTCTGCCATTAGCTTCCACATCAGACCCGCTCTCGTGCTGAACAGGTAGGTGGTCAGTGATAGACCGCACATCCTCAGCCTGGCCTGTGCCTCCTTCCCTGTTCTCGACCACAGTCTCCCCCTCCCCCTCCTCTCTACAAATTACACAGATTAGATTTTGCATAGGGAAATCTCTGTGTGCCATTATTGCTGAATATACTCAATATTCATCTTCTTTCTAAACAAAGATAATAGCAAAAGGCTATGATGGAATTTTCATGCAATGAGAAAACTATATAATTTGTTTGTAATGAATATGGTACAACTGTCTGAAACTGCTTACTAAATATACTACCAAAGAGGCTCTCTGAAAAAACAACAACCCTGTATTTCAGTATGGGCCTCATTATTTGAGAGCTTGTTTCTGTATTAGGTTCTAGATGCTGCCAGCATGCTAAGCTTTTAATTAGTATTCCATGGTTTTCCTTGCTCTCTCCTTTTTTCTCATAATATCACAATTGTTGCTAAGGAAAAAGGCTATGTATTCAAAAAGAATCATCGACATATATTTACAACCTAAAATGGGTTTGAAATGGGGAACAAAACGTTATGAATGGTACTGTTGAAACTCAGATGGAAAATATAATTGTCAAATGTCACTGGAATCTGAAGCTTCCTCTTAAGAAAATCTGAAGTACACCTGGTGAAGTAGGAAACATAGAGCATCAATTAAAATTCTAGCATCTTTCTAGAAAGGAACTACCACACTCTAGGATGCAAAGGCAATGTTTAAATAAATTCTAGAAGTATTTCCTACGGTAAATTGCAGGAAGCAGCTTTTATTAAACAGTCTTCTGAAAACTCGCTGTTTAAAAGCTACTGAAGAAACCAGTCAGATGGAGTTATTTTAAAGCAAGCAAATATGACTCTTCTACGTAGTCACGGTTGATCAGATGCCACTCGCTGCCTGCGCCTGCAACAGGCTGGAAACCCGTGGGCACGGGGCCAGTTCCCACGGACCCGTGGCAGAACCCAGGCACGGGAACAGCGCTCAACAACTCCCACAGCACGTGGCCCGGGGAAGGCCCCTCGGAGGGTTATCTCAGGGGAAGATGTGTGGGCCCCGCTGAGCTGAGAGGAGGCCTCGCCACCACACTTTCCAATGCCCTCCTGAGCGGTGGGGTCCCCTGGAGAGATGCGCTCTCCATTTCAGAGGTGAAAAAGTTGAAATAGAGAGAGGTCAAGTGACATATGTAGATCAAACTACTGGTAAGTGGCTAGAGAGAGAGAGCTACCGGCTTCTCCTCTGGCCAGGCAGAAATAAATAATCTCCTTTCAAAGACTCATTTTGGCCCAAGAACCAAAGGATGTAAATAAAATCACTTTGCCTCTGCAGAGAATGAAGTACCCCAAATTGCCCCTATCGATACCCGGAGTCCACAAGTAATGGCCAAACACCTTTTGACTCTCACAAATCTAAAAACGTATATGAATTTAAGCCTACCAGGTTCGAAGAAAATAAGATGACCGTCGTATTTAGAAAATAAGGTATTTGAGTATTTCAATTGATTGCTCATCCCTTTCTACACTAGCTGCGATTTCAGCCACTCCAGTCCAGACACACATTTCTAGAACAACTGAGTGAACCGGGTATTTCGGATCTTTAAGAATATGATTGTCAGTCAGAGAGAAGAACAGCTTTTAAAAATACAGTGACAGCCTCAGAGTGATCTCTGGCAAGGGTCCAGGTCACCTTCCACAGGCCCCGTGAAGAGAGGAGCAAGAGGCAGCCCTGCGCCAGGCACCAGGCCAGACTCGCAGGCACCGGGCAGAGATCCTGCCTGCCCGGGCCGTCCTCTCCCCGAGTTAGGGTCCTCCGAGGGAGCCAGCTCCAGCTCCTGCCAGCCCGTTTCTGCCAGCGGACATTAGGAGCCAATGGCAGTGACAGGAGGTGCCCAGTTTGGGAGGCAACTACTGCATCTCATCACGGAAAGGAAATTCGCGAGTTAATGCAATTACTTAAAAAAAATCAGCCCCCTTCCACCATTTCCCATCATCTGCAGTGAAGAAAGTAACTGAACGAAACCTGTAAATGTGCTGAAAACCGGTGCCCCTTCAAAAAGCTTTTTTTACTTTTATTGGACAAACCCTTATCTCCCCATTTAATGTGAAAACACAGGACCAAATAATGAATGTCAGTAGGTGAAGTAGTTCATTTCACTGTCATGAAACTTTTTTCCTTTCCCTTTTCCTCGTATGGACTTCGTACAGTTGGAAGGATCTACAGAACAAATGTGGGGAGGTCAGAGAATTCGCCAATTTTGACTTGGATTAAAGATTAGGGTTGCAGCTCCTAGAGAAACCTCACTGAATCAGCCCTGAGACTCGGGCCCAGGAAATCCTCGGGGGTGGGGGTGGCCTACTTAACTTATCCACTATGAGTCTCGGACAAGAACAGTGTCGGCATTATTACGTTAGTGAGGAACGGTTAATGACAGAGCCAACCGCTGTATTTGCCAGGCTGACCATCTGAACTCCCCATGGGGAGAATGTAAGATGAAAGCCAAAGAAAGCCTTCGCGAGACTGTTCTGATTTTACAACATGACCCTCCTGCCGAAACCCTGACTTGATAACAAAGAAATACTCATGGTATTGGTGCTACTCCGATAACTACCTCGTATTTTTATACTACTTCCCGATAGAAAAAAGCATCTTTTTGCACATTTTCTCATTTCTATGTAACCTGATACTCTTCATTGGTATATTTGCATGGCTGACCCTCAAATGAGGGATAAATAAAGTATATAAACTTACAAAACGCTAAGAATCTTGAGAGAAAAATTCATCCAAAGGAAGATAAAAGCAAAACTAACACATACGTGTGTACACGTATACACAGACATGAACTGTATAAGTAAGTGGATGAATGTTGGAGAGTGGGAATCAGGTTTCTCACCGTTTAACTGGGAGGTCAGAGGTGAGCAAGGATGGGATGGGGGTGCAATTAGAACAACATGCATGGAACCAGGTTAGACTAGGAGACATCAGTAGGTACTCATGTTTAGCTTAATATAGTACAGAAATATATGTGTTTGTATACATACTTACATATATACACATGCATGTATAGATACATGTATACATACGTGTGTGTGAATAAAATGTTTCTAGTTGTGTGTACAGCCAGATGTTACTAATACACAGATCTATATCTCGGCTCAATCAGGTAAGAGACGCTACAGGCACCTGGCCCCCCGGTGGCAATAAACATACCTAGTGCTCAGATATTGGTTCCCATTATTTCTCCGGAGAACTCTGACTAATACAAGCACACACACACAATACTGAGTTATAAATCTAACAAAAATATATTCAAGATCTTTGTAAGGAAAACTGGGAAACTCGGATGGGAGAAATCAAGTAAGAGCTAAATGAAGGGCAAGGTACCTCACGTACGTGGTTAGAAGACTCAATGGTGTCAAGAGGTCAGTTTTTCCCAGCGTGCTCTACAGAGTCAGGGCCATGCCCAGCCAATCGCAGCAAGGCAGCAAGTCGTGGATGTCAGCAAATGGGTTCCAAAGTTTGTGTGGACAGGCAAAAACCTGGCATAGCCAACACAACGTTGAAGAAGAACAAACACCACTCGACTTTAAACTTTCTATTCAGCTACAGTAACCATTTCAGCATGATATTGGCAAGAAAGAAAGAGAGAAAGAAAGAGAGAAGGAAGGAGGGAAGGAAGGAAGGAAAGGAAGGAAGAAAACAGACAACTGCATCAGTGAAATAGAATAGAGAGCCCAGAAATAGACCCAACCTATGAATTCAACTCATCTTTGACAAAGGAGCAAAGGCGATTCCATGGAGAAAGGATGTTCTTTTCAACAAATGGTGCAAAACAACTGGACGTCCACTTGCAAAAAAAAAGAATGTAGAAAGAGACCTTATACCTGTCACAAAAATTAACTCAAAATAGATCACGTATCTTAATGTAAAACACAAAATAATGAAACTCTTAGAACATAGGAAAAAAGCTGAATGACCTTGGTTTTACAATGATTGTTTAGATACAACATGAAAAGTAAAGTCATGAAAGAAATAATTGATAAGCTGGACTTCATTAAAATTAAAAACTTCTGCTCTATGAAAAACAGTATTAAAAAAGTAAAAATATATAATCCACGGACTGGGAGAAAACATCTGCAAAACACATATCAGACAAAAGAGTTACATCCAAAACATTTTTTAACTCAGTAAGAAAACGCAATTGAGTTTAAAAAATGGGCAACAGATCTGGATAGATACCCCAACAAAGAAAATACATGGATGGTAACTACGCATATGGAAAGACGTTCAGCATGATGTGTCACTGGGAAAATGCAAGTTGAAACAACGAGGCACCACCACACACCTAACAGAATGACTAAATCCAAGACTGACAACATCGAGTGCTGATGAGGACTTGATGTGAGGCGACGGGAAGTCTCATTCACTGTTGGTGGAAGTTAAAAATGGTGCAGCTGATTTGGAAGGTAGTTTGCCAGTTTCTTACAAAACTAAACATACACTTACTGTACATTCCAACAATTGTAATCCTTAGTATTTACTCAAAAGAGTGAAGAAATGTCCACACCAAAACATACACATGGATGTTTATAGCAGCTCTGTTCATAATTGCCAAAACTTAGAAGCAGCCAAGGTGTCTTTAATTAGATAAATAAATAAGAAAATGAAGTATAGCCAGGCCATGGAATATTATTCAATGCTGAAAAGTAATGGGCTGTCAATCCATGAAAGAAGGCAATCTGAAGAGCTACATGCCAAGTGATTCCAACTGTATGACATTCTAAAAAATGAAAATAAAAAAAGCAAAACTATGGAGGCTGCAAAAATATCAGTGGTGCCCAGGGGCCGGGAGCAAGGAGGAAGGAGGGTGGGATGAACAGATAGAGCATCTTTAGGCCAGTGAAGCTATTCTGTACAATACTGTCCTGGTGGTATCGGCAAAAATTCATCGACTGAATCACACAAGGAGCAAGCTCTCCTGTGACAACGTTGTATCTAAACAACAACAGGGGAAACGTCAACAAGATGATAACAACAGGGGAAACTGCATGTGTGGTGGAGGGTAAGAAGTGCATGCAAACTCTGTACTTCCCATTAACTTGGTTCTGTAAGTCGGAAACAACTCTACAAATGAAGTGCGTTGCATTAAAGTGACTACATATATGACAATAAGAGCAAAGTGACGATACAGTGTCAACGTTAATATGGTGAGTGGTAGAGATCATAACTTAAAATTTAGAGGAGGTAGGAAACATTTGCAACGAGGCTGATTAAGAAGAACTTCATAGAGCTGAAATCTGAGCTGGTCCCTGATACATAGGTGGTGCTTGGGTAGGAAAAGAACCACTAATTATTAATTATTAACATGCACTCTGTCTGAAGCAAAATTAAATTACATTTCTCTCAATATGGCTACAATATGCTTTGAAGTCATTTGTAAAATGTTATTCTGAGAGATGTGAATCATTTTATGTTGCCACCCGACTATTTTTCATAAGTGGAAAGCTGTTGAATCTTGATACAGCAATTTATGTTAAACCACAGAAGTGATTAAGAAAGTGACATTTTTTCATGAGGCTATACAAAAGGATGTGTATAGTCTTAGATCTAATTACAAATGTCCTCTGTTGCAGATAACAGCCACACAGCCTCTGTATTTAACAAGTCCACTATTTTCTATATTAATTCCAATGCCACAATCATTTCATTAGATTTTCAGCGAACTGTTGAGCAACTTCACGTAACAGTAAGAAATGTTGACAAAGTTGACCTAACCCTGCGGGAGCTGGGGGAACATGGATGTGGTGTTCACCAACGGAGCCTGACCTTCTACAAAGCTTATCAGACTTCTCAATAAAGAGTAAATTATTATTTCTTTACCCTGGAATTTCTAAACTTGGCCTTGGCTGGGACCTCCAGGGCGGTGTTGATAGTATAGTTCAATGGTGAACAGAGGAGGGTAGTTACATGGGACACCCTTTTCCTGATCTTCAATGGGAAGTGTTCAAAAATTTGTCACCAAGTATGAGGACATTTACACATTGCATTTTTTTTCATGGGTTCTCTTTGAAACCTGTCTGCAGGGTTTCCTTCTGCTCATAGTTTGCTGATAGTCTACCTGATGAACGGGTGCAGAATTCTGTCAGTGCTTTATCTGCAGCCACTGAGATACTTACATGTTTCTTCTTTTTTACTCTATTAATTTGATAGGTTGCATCCATTGTTTTAATGTTATGCTACCCTTGCATTCCTGGAATAAACCTCTCTCACTTCATAATACAGTATCTTTTTTATGCATTAATTGATCTGATTAGCTACAATGTTATTAAAGATTTTTACACCTGTTTTATGAAGGACATTGGTCTTATTTTTTTCTTATAACTTCTTTTTCATCTCCAGACCTGCACTAAAAAAATCTTTAAAGATATTCCTCAGGCAGCAGGAAAAATGACACCAGATGGAAATGCAGATCAATATAAAGAATGAAAAATGCCAGAAATAAGAATCCTAGCAGAAACTGACAAGCTGATTATACCATTTATACAGAGGGACGAAGGACTAGAATACTGAAAACACTTCTGAAAAGGACGCGCGGTGCGGCTCACACTGCCCGACTTCAACAGTCACTGCAAAGTCACCTGCACGCGGGCAGAGCCGGCGGCACAAGGATAAACATCATGATTAATGGAACGAAACAGTCTAATAAAAGGCCCCCGTTTATATGGTCAATGTATTTATTTTTTACAAAGGAGCCAAGGTAATTAAATGGGAAAAGGATAATAATCTTTCAACAAATTGTACTAGAACAATATATATGACAAAAAAATAGAACCACATCTCTTATCTCAACCATATGTAAAAATTACCTCAAAATAGATAGAGACCTAACTGTAAGGCCTAAAACTATAACACTTGTAGAATAAAACATAAAAGTCTTTGCCATGGTATATTAGGCAATATTTACTAGTTAGAAAAACAAATGTATAAACCAAAAAGAAACAATTGGATTTATTGTACTTGATCAAATTGAGATTTCCACCCTTTGAAAGACTTTGTAAATAAAAAATTAAGACTTGTAGAAAATGATTGTAAGACATATTTGATAAAGACTTATATCCAGAAAGATAAGAGTTCATACAATACAATTACCAAAAAACACCCCAAAACTGAATTTTAACAATGGGTAAAATATTTGAACAGATACGTCAGTCAGTAAGCTATACAAATTACAAGTAAATGCATCAAAATCATCAGTCATTAGAGAAATGTGAGTAAAACCACAGTAGGACGCCACCACACACGTTAGAGTGCCTACAGTTGTAAAGACTGACCACACCAAGGGTGCGGAACGAGCTGAATTCTCACGCATTGTGGCAGAAACGCAAAACTCTGAGCCACTTTGCACAACATGGAACATTCCTTATACACTTAAATATACACTTAGCCGTAAGATTCCATAATGGCATTCCTAGATATTTGCCCATTAAAAATGAAAACAAATGTCAATATAAAAATATGTATGTTGACATTTACAGCGATGTTCTTTGTAACAGCGAAAACCCGGAAATGACTGATTGCCCACCCACAGTTTGATGGATAAACAAATCGTGGTACATCTGTAAAATGGAATGCTATCTGGAAATAAAGTGAAACAAATCCCCGACACCGGCAACAATAAGGATGGGTCTCGAAAAGCAACACGGCAAGTTGAGGAAGCAGACACGTGAAAGTGTGTAGGCGATGCCAGAACAGGCCAGACTGCAGTGAGGAGAAGCTCGCCAGTACTCGCGGGGGCCGGGGCCGGGGCCGGGGAGAGCGAGCACAAGGGGTCACGGGGGAAGTTCCGGATGATTAGAATGCTCTTCACCTTGATTTTGTTACTGCATATAGAACTGTGCGTTCAAAATAGGCAAAGTTTGTATGTACATGATAGATCGATAATATAATTAAAAATAAAAAGCTACGAAACTGGGGGAATAATAAGTGCTCCATTCAGCAATAACGTGTTCAGTTCTTGCTCGGCACAAGGTGTTATGTAAGCGTCGAAGTTCAAAGACGTGTTAAGCACCATTCTAGCTCTGCAAAGAATTCACCGTCTAGTGAAGAAGACCATATACGACTAAGAACGATGTCACTCCAGTAAGTCCAATCACAGAGGTCCAAACAAAATTTTGCAGGCACACAGGAGAGTGGTTCCAGCTGCAACATTCAGAGACACCTTGACAAAAAGGTGACAACTATGTTGGGCCTTAAGAGGTCATTAGGATTTAACAGGTGATATTCCCTAACTAACCAGAAGGCCTATTACATAGTCATTTCCTATATATGTATATATCCATCCATCCACCCGCTCACCCACCATTCCCTCATCTTTCAATGATCTACCACTGTACTTAGATGAACATTAACTTGTTAATATGTACCCTGTAGCTAAATAGGTTTGTGTGTGACATTTGTTAATTAACTACTTTATACATGAAACTGATAAAGTTAAATCTTCAGATTTAGATATAATTAAGGTGAATAACTATCCTGGTTGCTTAGGATTTAAGGGTTTAGTGGGATATGGGATTTTCAGTGTTAAAACCTGGAAATTCCAGGCAAACAGGGAAAAATTGGTGATTCTAGATATATCGAAGAAGTTCTAATGATAGAACAAACTTTAGGAGTACAGCTCCCTGTCTATAACTGGTTATTAAACTTCCATTTGTTTTGATATTACCTTATAAATCATTATTCTAAACTTTAAACATACTTAGATTTTTAGACTTTCTTCACTACATTCTCTAGCTATTACCAAATGGCCCAAATAATAGTTTGTTTTTCACTAGCTAGAACTGCTAGAAATGTGTTTAATTTACACAGACATGGGAAGGAGGGAGAAGGAGGGAGGAAAGGAAGGAAGAGAAAAGCTCTAGACGACATTCTGCATTGTGGAATAGCAATACTGCAGCTGGTACCATGCAAATTTGTTGTCCTGCGTTGTATTCTGACGATGTCTGCAGAACAGGGAGCATAGATGTAACACTGCGCATGCGCTTCATCCTCGCTGCAAACACTGGACCCGGATCCTCTGAGAGGCCCGCCTCCTGATGGGCAAGCTGCAGGAGCAACAGGCCAGGGGCCACAGCAGCAAACACCGGCTCCCACACCTACAACGGCGCCTGTGCCACGAAGGAGCTGCGTGAATGTTGTTGAATGGGAACAAAACAGATGGCTGATTACAGTTTCTCCAACCACACAGAGGAAAATTCCGAACGTCGCCAACCTATACTTCCATTACAGATCCTGTACGGGTACCGCATTTTTATTTCAACTATTCATTAGTCAAGTGAATATTAGGATGTGAAAAGAAACCAGAAAACATTAATAAGGAGTCCACGGCTCCTTCAAGAGGATAAAATAAAGTTCTGCATCAAAAGGACCCCTTTTCTCCTCGCCTACATAAATGGGTGATAACCGGAACGACTCCCAGACCTCAGCCCCTGTCTTCCCAGACCAATAATGCTGGCCCACGCCTAAAACGAAAAGACCCAGAGGAATACACAGGCATCGTCACTCAGCCCTGTTCGCGTCTCCCCACGTAAAAAACTGGCGCTCAGTAGACTGAAGTGGAAAAGCTAAATAAAATTTCCTAAAGCGAGCAAGAAAGAAAAGATGACATACAGCTCCAAGCAAAAATATGGAGCGACCTGAGTTAGTAGCTGGCTCCTAGAGATAGGGTCACACAGTTAGAATGAGCCCTCGAACCGAAGACCTGGCAGAAAGCAGTGGCTGTTTCCACAGGTATGACAAACCGCAAGTGAAACGTCACACACACACGACCAAGTCACCGTATTTCTTGTCTCAGTCACATACATGCCGACATATGGAAATTCTAGCAATAATACCCAATAATTATGCACACAAGCTGTGGCTGGATTACTAATGACTCAAATTACTGATTACTCCCCTTATCAGTGAGGGGAAAGTGTACAGAAATCTTAGATACCATCAGGTAACACAAGGAATTGCCAGGTCGTCCTTTTTAATAAAAAGTTTTCCCCATGGGAAAATTCCTCATCATACTACTTCCTCTACCAAATGAAGTAAGTCACCGGCCCTTGATAAGGCTGGTCACTCTGTGTCCACCTTCTCTTACAGCCTTCCAGGTTTGCTCCTGGGCAAGCTACCTCTCTGGAGCTCAGTTTCCTCATCTGTTAAATGGGAATGATGACGGCCCGTACTTCACACGTTACTGTGGGGATGAGATGAGCTGGTGCAAGGAAAGGGCTGCAAGCGGGGCCTAGCACACAGGTGGTTCTAGAACTTTTAGTTGTTATGGTTACTACCAACTTTCATTATTACATGCTCCCATCAGTCCCTCCTTGTCCCAATCTATGGCAAGAAACATGGAGTTTCAGAACTAGAAAAACCCTGAAGTGAACACATGAAACTAAAATCTCTAGCTCTAGTTCACTGCTGTTTATAATGCTATTTCCTATAAGCTCAAGATGAACGATTTCCCAGAATCCTCCCCCTGCATGAACCAGACCCTAATGACAGCAAGAAAACTCCGTGAATTAAATCCTGGTCTCAGCCGTGCGAAGCCCAGCAGGTGAACCCAGGCAGGCTGCCTGCGCTTTGGGGGTCCAGCTGACTTGTTTCGAGACTAGTGCTTGCACCTGAGGATTGCCGGGCCCCTTCTAGTTTTAAATATTCTGATTCCATAAACCCCACAGTGCTCTTTAAGGAACTTATGTGACACTATAAATCTGGCTTTCTGACGCTTTGGAATCTGTCTCTAGACACTTATTAGACCATAAGCATCAGAGTCCTCCAGGGCAGGTTTGCATTCTCCTTTTCTTTCCCTCCCTAGCACTTTGCCCCTTTGGAAATTAAATGATTAGCCAAAAACTGTCCAGTGAGTAAAAAATAAAGGATTAATAAAGTCGTCAGCACCTCCAGAAGCAATCTGGAATTTTATTGATATTACCCTTATCTTTTATTAATGCTACTAGGGATTAAAAAGCTGTTCAAGTCCATCACGCAAAAGGGTATTTTTAAGGGCAATGTACCCATGGAAAAGGGTAGCATTCAAGGAAGTTGACAAACCAGATAATTGCAGAGTTTCCGTAGCTTTGGGTAGGTGAGTAGGGGCTTCACAATAGGGGCAATCGAAATTGCTACCACCGATTTTCCTAATGCATTCATTAATATTATAAACCTCTCCCTCATACAGTAAGAAATTACTATGTGGGAGTTTTGCAAAGAAAAGGAAACATTTTTGTTTATTCATGTTTTCAAGTGATAATGTTTTGCAACACAATAAATATGCATGGAAACTAAATGTCAAGGACCAATAATGAGCTGTCAGCTGAGCAAATCTCTATGCAATGCCGTGGTCCAAGCTCACTCAGACGGCCAAAGAAATATTTTACAAGGAAAATTTTAGTTAGCATTCTTGTCGTCATTATACTGTCCTGCTGTAAGCTGATTTTCTTCATCAAGGTCTTAGAAGCTTGTGTACTGAAGAGGCTAAATGACCTTCAGCCACCAGATCTAGAATAGAACACGAATCTTAGGAATTACGTGTTCAAATTGGCAGAGGGGTGAAGGTTTCCAAGGCAGCTATAAATAGACACACGCTCTCCCCAAAGTGGAGGTTTCTGAAACATCTGGACCGCAATCCATGGTACATGGTCATGCCAGACAGGAACCAGAGCAAAAGCCAGCACAGCACAGGAGAATCACAAGCTACATCTGAGGCCACAGGCAGAAGTCACTGCTTTTCACCAATGCCGTGGATGGCATCAAAGCCCACTTCAGATGTATTTGTGGGATGTCACTTTCTAGTCCAGCAGCAGTAATATCAACCTGAGGTGGCTTCGCAGTAAATGAACCCTATAGCTCTGCCTTGTGAAAGGGGTTGTTTTAATTTCACAGTCTTCATTACCCAGCCAGGTAACTGGGTGAACTAGGAAATAACATTTACAATATAAATAAAACACCATTGTCTTCAAGGAGGGAGTTATTACTCACGTATTTACTGTCTGGGTTATCTCAGGTACTGTGATTTACATAGCAGAATTTTGATCTTTTTTAAATTAATGAATTTATTTTTATTCAGTTACAATTGTCTGCATTTTCTCCCCATCCCTCCACCCCACCCCAGCCAGTCCCACCTCCCTCCCCCACCTGTACCCTAAATATCAAACAAAAAGTAAGCTTTTCTAAAACAACTTAAGTAATTATGTACGACTTGAAATAACCTCTCAAAGAAGGGCAATGAAAGGAGAATAATCATTGGCAGAAAACACAGAAAATGAGGTGGATAGGCGCTGAAGTTTACACATGTATTTCCAGATGACAGTTTAAAATGCACTGTGTTTTATTGAGAAGTAAAAGCAAAATTGTGATGATGTGATGTGTCCACCCTACCCTAATATCTGCCTAAAAACATCTACCCATCACACAGAAACTGCCTCCCATAGGTGGTAAGAGACTGCTGAAATACTGGTAACATCAACCACTCCAAAGCTGGCAAATGTTGCAGTGAGGAAGCCTAATTTGAAATTCAAATATTTCCTCCCAGTGGCAGGTACAACATAGTATCCTAAATTAAGAGAAGAGCTTGTGTCCATCTAAAAAAACCCCAAACTTACAGAATTCAAAAGGCAAAGAAAGGCAGGGAGGATCCAAAGGTGCTTCCTTTTACAAAAGCTAAATATAATGACTCAGAATTCCTGGGTAGCAAAAAATGAAAAGATAAGCAATAGATCGGTACACAGTGATTTGGAAGAGCAACGTAAAAAGAGCTAATGCCCATCACCGCCTGGTTTATGGTTGAGATTCTCTCCTCATCCGTGACAGGCCGTGAAAGGGAGAGGGGGAAGGCTAGGGAGGAGTGAAAGCCATCTTTATCCACCTGCTAGAGCCGTCTGCTGGTGGGAGACAACAGGGGGTTCCAAGACCCTAATCTAGGTTAGCAAGCTCTCTAAGTTCCACCTTGAACCCGAATGGTGTGCCCTGGGCAGGCACAGTGACCTTCAGCTTCTACCCAAAGTGGAAAGCAGAGAAGTGAAGTGCTGGCTGGGTCAGGAGAACAGCCCCCAGGCATACGAGGCTGCGTCCAGGGCGAAATGGAAATTTAACTCACCGTCAGAGCGTACACCTGTGCTGGAGTTGAGTACGTACAGAGGAGGGCACCCTTTTTCAACACTTTTCCGGAACTAATTCTTTATCTAAGTTAAAATGAAGCACAGTTTAAAATCAAAGGAGATCATCCTCATAAATCATGCTATTAATAGAGAACAAATTAAGAAATCTGCAAAACAGGATATTGGCAACCTTTCAAAGCATAAGTCATAGCTAAGGTCAGTCCTAGGAAGGATAACTCATTAACCAAAATTAAGATTTCCACTTGTGACCCCATATAAAGAAGAAAGAAACAGAAATATATTTCGAAGCCTTGGAATTGAGGTTGGTTTTTTTTTTTTTTAGCTCTGATGTAAACTACCTGGGAAACAGGTGTCATTTCCTTTGGATTACAGTAATTTCTTTGCTCAACGTGGACGGCCACAATGCCCAGAACAGGACGGTCTGCTTGAGTGACATGAGGATGACCTTGACCTCAGAACTTGCATGCTTGCTTTTTACCAATGCATGTATTCCAATCATTCATTCAAAACATGTGCTTCATTTTAACTTCCGAAAACGTAACGTCTGTTATTCAAATGACAACTGGGATGAAAAAATATAGTAGAGTGTTCCACCTAGGGAATCATAAAAATTTCCGAAACAGCTGGCTTGTTTTTAATAAAAACAGAATATACTTCTCTGGACATAGCGTGAGATAATCTATTAACCCTTAGGACGAACATACATGTACCTGTGGCACTTTGAAAAAGATACATCCAGCAGCTGTGCTTGGTAACGCTCACTGGTAGGTGGGTGTCACCTGGAAAGTGAAACTTTAGTTTTAGCATAGACAGCCCTACTGAAAGAAGGGCATATGAACTCAGGTCAGTGAGCCCTCCTCTTTGTATTCTCTATCTACTCATTGGGCTGCATAATAAAGGTTAATATGGCAACAATCTAAAAGTGACAACACAAACTACCAACATTTACTGCATTTGCAAAAATGGGGGAGTCGGGAAGCAGTTCCAGCATCTCTGTCCCTTCCTTAGTCACACACACACTTTCCCTACTGAATGACTTTCTGCCTCCCTGTGGATGTTACCAACCCAGCCCACAGCTCCAGAGCCCAGCTCAGTCACCCCAGGCTCATCAGTCCCGAGGGCATGGGCACCACATTAGGTGGTCCCTTCCGTGGACAAGGATTGAAACTGAATTTCCTAAAACAACTGAGTTGACAAGAATTTGATATGTCACTAAATAACTGAATTCCTTATATAGTTATGGGAGTTACCGAAATGAGCGACAACAATTCACAAGTTGAGAAACATCAGGATGCAAAGAGGGATAAGGAGAGGGACATTGCAAACGAAATTCACACAGCTTGAGTTTTCATTCATACTGAAGCCAAACACCGGGTCTGGAAATCTTTCTCCCCTGAGTTTAATGAAATGTGTTACACCAAACAATTACAGCAATGAGAGTCTTTAGGCAAAGTCATCTAATGTTTCGTTCAATATGCTGCAATACCTTTTCATCGCACATGCTCTCTCCTCATTGAAAGAATCTACAAGCACACCCACGTTTTAGGACACACTCTTTAAGAATGACGCACATGTAGAAAAGATTTATAAGACTTTAACCACAGCGATAAACCGCTATATGATATATCAAGTTTTAGTTACATTAAAAAAATATCATAAATTAATATTGATGCCATTGCTTGGTTCAAATATTGCACTGAAGGGAAATATGGAAATCGTTCACTCCAGCAAGCAATTCGATTAGAAACGTACAATGTCGTCGTATGATTCGGGCTGCCCTGAATTATGATTCACAGCTTGTGTCTGGGCACAGTAAATCTCCCAGAGAATCATCCTGCGTAGGGATTACTGGCTAATTCCGACAGGCATGAACCACCTAAGGAAATTTAAATAATTGTTTTTCTCGGGCTCTTCAATTTTTGATATTCCTTTATTAAAGAAATATGTAAGCCTATAAGGTAAAAATATATGAAGCTGGGTTGTGGTCAAAAGCATGAGTTTATAGGGAAAAAAAATGCCTTGCAATCCACTGAATTTGTTTCCCAAATGAGTAACAACTATGTCTACATAGACAATGTAAGCATGTGCTTGTGTCCCTTAGAACCTGCCTCTGCGGCTGCTCATTCTACCTGCTTCCCCATGAACATTGTCCAGCTTCTGGAGAAACAGCGTTGCCTCAGTGCCCGAGAGAACACAGATTCTAGAGGCGGTGTGCCTGACCCACTAGTTGTACAAGCTTGAGCGAGTCATTTAACTCTCTGTGGCTCAGTTTCCTTATCTGTAAAACAGACAATCATCATCATCTTCTACCCAGAGGGCTGCTATGCGGGTGAAATGAGCTTAGAGTGGGGCCTGGCACATTCTAAGTGCTAACTAAGTACAGTACTTGTTCAATAGAATAAGAGATACTACAGTTTAAGATTCTTGAAATATGCCTTATAACATCCCGATGAATGCTTATTTGGAAAGCCACGTGTCTTGACTACCAAGCTGGCCACCACACAGAACATGTGAGTAGCTGATTTCCCACAAGGGCTGAGCCTCCGGGGACACCTAAGTTCAAGGCACTTGGGGAACAATGAGCTCAGGCAGCAAGCTAGATGCCAGAAGCCTCAGGGAAGGTCAGGCCAGCCAGGGAACAGCTCCATCTATTTGGGAGCCTGGGATCTCAGTGAGGACTGCAGACCTGAGTGGGGTGTCTCCCCTGCTAGAGCAGATGGCTAACGTCGAGATGGGGATCTCAGGATTTTCAGAAGCTCATAAAGCTCCGCTTTCCCCCACTGTCTCCAGTCCCTGATCACCTCGTCTCTTCTCCTGCACTGGCTTTGCAGGCAGAGGAGAAGCAACACAGAAGTGAAGGATGGCCCTGCGTTTAGAATGGACAGACGCCAGGTCTGGTTCACACACCCCAGCACCTTGCCGGGTCCCTGGCATGCAACTGAAATGCAGTAAGTATTTCTTGAATGGAAACTAAGTTTCAGAAGTGAACAAGGCAAAAGAAGTCAAATTCCTGTTTTTATAGCTGCTGCCACTGGCGCCACTGGACTCAGAGACGCCCATGTCCCAGGCTGCGCCCCACCCCACCTCCCACCCACACATCACCCTATAAGTCTTCACAGCAGCTGCTGACCTCCCAACATGGGCTGCTTGCCGGCACCTCAGGCCTTCTGGGAGTTCCGCCTTTCACGTTCGAAATGCGAAATAAGGAACAAATACCTCTATAAGATCCTTTCCTAAAGGTCTCTCGTGAATTCAACACACTCAACAAGTTGGTCGTTTTAAAAAGCAGCAAGAAATTGACAAAAAGCGTGAATACAATACAGTGATGTGGAATTATAATCAACTCACCAAGACGCCTGGGATTTCATGGTTACTTAACTACCCTTCTTCTTGCCTCTCCCCTCCCAACATTAACATTTTAACAGTTTATTTATAAAGTACCTAAAAGTGCCTGTAGGAAAATACATAAACATTAAAGGAGATGCAAATTTGACATCTGTCATTTCAGTCTTGCAGAATTTTATATTCTCTATCTAAATTTGCAATTCGCAGCTAAATTTGCAATTTTTCTTTAGGTAGGAACTCATTCCCTTGTCAGTTCTATGGGTTAAAATTAGATGTTACGGAAGAGAACAAAGAGAACAGGAAAAAAGTTGTGTTTTGATACTGGAAAGTGACAGTCTTGTTGTGTGATCAGACAGAATGGCCTTTTTAATCCAAAAAGACGCAATTGCATCTGTGGCCTTCACGCCTCCTCTGCAGAGGTGCAATGGGGATGTGTGAATGCATACGTTCCAGATAAGAAGGCAGCTTAGGGTACGATGCTTTTAATTAGGAAACATGAGACAGGAAAACAGCTGTGGACAGGAATATTAAATAGAGGTCATCACTGTACCTCCAATGAGAAGAGAATGACTAACTATTTGTCAGCCCTTTTGTCAGGGAGGGGATTTGAGAGAGATGGGTGAGAAAGTCCATAATCCAAGAAGGACTGAACCTGTAATAAAGATAATAAAACACCGAGGCGTTCGCCAAGTTAATGCTTGCATTTCAGTATCAATCAGAAGATACCAGGCCAAGCAATTGTGTCTCTGAACCCTCTTCAGTAGAGTGAATGTACTGTTTCCTGCATGCTTTCTGATCTGTCTGCAGATTTCCTCCCCATGATCTTTAAAAGCAACATTACCATCTCTTCTTCACCTGCCATGGAAAGCAGGGAATGGAGAAAATGAAACCAACATGGCCTTGACCGCTAGAGACTCAGAATCTAGTTAGTGTACATGCTCCATAATTTTGGATATCTTTGTAAACCAACCCAATCAACTGTTCATCAATTTATTAATGTCTCATTTCTTAACTCTTTAAAGTTGCCTGATGAGTGACAAAGAAATAAACAAATTCAGGTAGATAACACAGATGCAAAAACAGAACGACTGAGGAACAAACACCTGACAATTGATCAAATCTGATACTTTTTTTATACCATCAACAAGCAATCCGCGTGTGTGTTAAGTGACGTTATGAATGACAATCACTGTAAAGGTTACATATGTGGACAGTGGACAATTGACAACTCAGGATGCCGTCTGGTTATAATTTATTCATGTTTACTTATAATTTCTTTATGCTATACCTTGATTTAAGGCAGCTTATAGAGATGCAGCTGATATATTGGGAAACATTCTTGTAAGTGAGAAGGAAAGTGTGGAGAGAACAGAAAGAGAGGAAAGTAATAAGGGGCTGATAAGGAGATTCACACACAGAGGACGGCGATGAAGCCCTGCGGGAAGGAGTTACTGAGAACAACTCCGAATCTCCCCGTCCGCTTCCAGACGCCAGGATGGCAACGCTGCGAGGAAAGGAGCTCTGGCTTCTCTGCAGAGGCAGACCTGTTTGACGCGCTCCTGCACGATGCAGCCAAAGCAGCAAGAGTCATCCTTGACTTTTCCTTGTCCGTCACCTCCCAGATTTTTCTGTTAGTAAATCCCGTAGGTTTTAACCTCAAAATATGCCCACTCTTCTCCATTGCAAATGTACCACCCACTTCCATCTAGATTATTCCAAGCTCCCTCTAGCTGGTCTCTCTACAATATACTTTCCCCATTGGGGAAAGTGGGGTCATTTAAAAACACAAATGAAACCTTGTCACTCCTCTGTACACAACTACCTGTGGCTGCCTATTTGGACTTTCACTAAATTTCAAGCCCTCCCCATGACCTTGGGGATAGGGACCTTGAACTCGGCTCCTACGGCTCTGCCCCTGGCCCACGTGCTCCAGCTTATCCTTTCTGTTCTCAGCATACACATACGCCAGGCTCAGCTCGGCCTCAGGGCTCTGCTCTTGCTGCTGTTCTTGCCCAGAACACCCAGTCTTCAAACCGTAGCCAGACTAACAACCTTTGCTGGGGCTCACTTCCGCTGTCACCTCCTCAGGAGGACCTTCCCTAAAATCCCCAAATAAATGCGCTCGCTCTCTCTCTCTCTCTCTCTCTCGTCATACAGCCCACTTTTATTGTCTTCACATCATTTCTAAATGAAATTACCTTATTAACTTCCTTGGCTGTTTGTGGTCTATTTCTCGATCCCCAACTAAGATACATGTTTCATGTGAGGAGAGAACATGTCAGCCCCGTAACATGGAGCCAAAACTCAATGCAATAAAAATAGAGATACTGGGGTTAAGAGACACTTCAGAACGAGTAACGGATTTTGCCCTACAATGTGAGCCAGCACTGGCACGGAAGCATATGGTTCAGTGAAACCAACCGGACAGGAGAGGAAGAGGCCAGTGCGTGTACTGCTGGCCTTCCGCTCCGTGTGTCTGGACATCGTCAATGAGTAGGTCTTCAGAGTATCTAGAGCGATCTCTGAACTTCATACCATCCATGGACTTCTGCTTGTCTGAGACAAAATTTCAAAAGGCGCAGCAAAAATGAGTTTGAGAATCTGTTGGCTTACAAGACACAAAACACAGCTATGCTGGACGACCAGGTAATAGCAGAGAGGGCCCAGTCATAAATAGTCTGCCCTCGCCCAAACTCAGAGAACAACCGAAGTTCACTCGAATTCCCAGCTGAACTAAGGGACTGGCAAATAAACGTCCTAGAAGATAATTTTGGGAAAACTTCCAGCCCAGATGACACTGATTTCATGCTTGGAGGCCATGCCTCTGTGAAAAACTCAAACCAACAACAACAAAAAAAAATGAGAGAAAAGAAAATTTTTAAAAAATTGCTGTTTTAAAAATAAATCAACATTTCAGCATAACCCTCCTAACCCTTCCACCTACACAAACATCTCTGTTGCCAAAAAGGAATGAGCTTCACAGCTTCAGTGTAAATGGTACACTTTTGAGTCGTTCATAACAGCTGTCAGGAACAGAAAAACCAAGCAGCCAAGGAGTGGGGGCTTTGGTCTGCTGGCCCCCAGTTCAAGGAGCAAGGAAAGGCAGCTAGCAGTTAATAGCAGCACCCAGGAGACTGGTTGGGGGCAAATGAAACTTCTGAGATGGTCAGCAAGCATGGTGGGGGGGGGGGAGTAGGCAGAATAATGGCCTCAGAAATATCCGTGTCTGATCCCTGGAACCTATAAGCACACTGATTACACAGTAAAGAGGAACTAGGTTTCACACAGAGGTCAAGTCACTCAGAACCGGCCTTAAAGTAGGAAATTATCCAGTGGGCCCAGGAAACGTAGAAGCAGGAGGCAGAAGAGTCAGTCTCAGAATGATGCAGTAGAATAAAGACTCACGGGGCCATTGCTGACTTTGAGCATGGAAGGGGCCACAAGCTAAGGGTGCCAGCAGCCACTAGAGGCTTGAAAGATAAGGAAACTGATTCTGTCCTCAAGTCTCCGGAAGGAGTGTAGCCCTGACCTTGAATTCAGGCCAATGAAACATATGTCAGACTTCTGACCTACAGGACTGTGAGATAATAGGTCAGACTTGTTTGAAGCCACTAAGGCTGTGGTAATTTGTTATACAGATACAAGAAACTAACAAAGATTGTAATTAAAACTTCCTATACAAGGTAAGAACATAAACAATAAAAAATTCCAAAATGCATATAAAAAGAGTAATGATAAGAAGGAAATCACATTTCAAAAACAGGGAGTTAAAAACCAGAAAAATAATTAATATAATCTAAAATAGTTCAAAAGTACAGTTTAAAAAACCAAGTAGAAACAAGAAAGATATGTTAACATAAGAAATTTAAAACAGTCAGAAATTAAACAACAACAAATACATATAAAAAACCCACTAGAAATTGGGAAATAAAAATATGAAGTTACTAAATTTTTTTAGGAAAACACATTGAATAACCTGTAAACCTACCATTGCTAAAGTGAGAATTGGTCGATTTCACACCGTATTGAAAAGAGACCCCCAATGCATCCTGGGGAGACAATGTAAGACAGGAGCTCAGTCGACCGACCCGCAGGAGAAGTTGAGAAGCTCCAGTAAGAGTTATACCAGAAGACAAAGAGGGAAAGGGAGGCCGACAGCACTAGGAGAGCTCATGAATAACAAGTTTCTAGAACTGAGGAAAATTATGTGGAAAATTATCCTCTGAGGACGAAGCAAGAAAACAAAACAATAAATCTACCTGCAGAACCAGCACAGGGAAACTGCAATACGTCACGGTCGAGAGAAAAAGCTTGGTGGCTTCCAGAGAGAAAAGACTGGGCCTAGAAGACAATTTGACTGGCAGCAGCATCCTCACCAGATTCCAGAGGACTATTACAAATTATCTTCAAAATGTTGAAGGAAACAGAACTCTCCACCAGCTAGACTATTAATCAAGACTGAGTCAAATAAAGGTGAATGGCAGCCAGAGGTGGGTTTGGTATAAAGTAGTAAAACTTCAGCTCCCGGCCCTTGTTTCTGCAATGCTAGGAGCTGCTGGAAGTTTTAGTGTTCCAGACCCAGAGGGAACACGTACCAGTGAGGCCTTTCCGGAACACCGCCTGCAGAGACCTGCGGAGGAAGGGACCTGCATCTCCAAGGCTGCAGTGATCGGCTTTGTTGGCCATACGAGGTACACAGAAAACGTGAACCAACATACTGGCAGGCAACAACATGCTACCTGTGTTGAGACTGAATGTGTTGTTTAAGTCTCTCTCCGCAGTGGACTGCTGATCTGTTTAAGGAGGAAAAGGGATAGAGCAGGCTTTTGCTTATCTGCCTAAGGACAGTCAAGGATCCTACTGAATCCAATTTCAAAACACAAGGAGCCAGACAGTGAGTGCTCACTGCCTGGTGAGCCACTTTTCCTAGTGGCCAGACTGAAAAAAAAAAAAACCAAAAAAAAAAAAAAAACTGGCTTCTTGTATTAACCACTATCTTAGTATTTATCACAATGAACTGCAACAGCCTGTGAGTTCCTCCAGACCAGGGCCTATGACTTAGTCATAAATTATATTCCCAGGACCCTCCACAATACATGGTAGATGGGCCGTGCTAATAATACGCATAGCGTGGATGGACAGAGCAGCTAGCCTCTCTAGAGCTAGCACATCCTTTGTAACGAAGGGCAGTTGCTGACTACAACACATGTAGCTACCAGTGATTCTTGAGCTGTTGTGAGGGGGGAAATCTATAAACGGCCGCAAGTCGTGGTATTTGGAGAGATGGCAGGGAGTTCAGTAAGAGAAAATGACGACAGAGAAAGAGAGCTGGCAGCGAGGAAGCCTGGATCTAGTCCCTTGTTATCACTTCTTTCACCAGGAAGGAGTAGTGGGCCAACCCATGTCCACGTTCTGCGTTTGCCTAGAAATGAGGGGTGGAAATACACATCCACAATCGACCGCGTGTTTAGTTAGAATGCTTCGTAAACTAAGTCGTTGAGCCGACTACTTAGAAACTACTCGATAACTGAGTGGAGGACTAATAAATAATTAAGTTAATGGTTTTCCTTCAAAGCCTCCTGTTCTACGAAGAATATCAACTTCTGAGTGTCTCTGAAGCAATGGCTGGCAGCCTCGGCTGCCCATCAACCTGACCCCCAGTGTCCCAATGTGACTGGTGTGAGTGGAGCCGCGAGCAGAAGTGTTTCACGAAGCTCCCTAGGTGCTTCTAATGCAGAAGTTTCCAAAATTGTCTGCGCACTGATGTTATCAAATAGTCACTATTTCCTGAGCATGTCATCTTCGGCAAAGCCACTGGAAAGTACTACGAGGGACACAAAGTTGATCCCTGTACTCATGAGAGATTTAGAAATATCCAAATGCTATACACATCAGTTTGAAATCTAAGAAACATTGCCTATTAAGTGGACCCAGCGTTGTCACGTTGGCATGTTCAGCACCTCTACCAGAGACCAACTTAAATACCATATTCTGCCGTGTATACTGCATTCCCGTGTACAGTGCACACCCATGTTTTTGGCCTAAACTTTCGTTTTATTTTTTTTAAGATTTTTAATTTATTTTTCAGACAGAGGAGAAGGAAGGGAGAAAGAGAGGAAGAGAGACATAAATGTGTGGTTGCCTCTCATGTGCCCCCTACTGGGGACCTGGCCCACAACCCCAGCATGTGCCCTGATTGGGAATTGAACCCATGAGCTTGTGGTTAGAAGGCTGGTGTTCAATCCACTGAGCCACACCAGCCAGGGTTAGCCCAAACTTTTAGGGGGAAAAAAATCTTTCATTTTAATTTTTAAAATCAATTATTTATTTATATTTAGAATCAAAACCAATTATCATATTCCAGGGTATTATTTTGCATATGGATAGCATTATTGCTTTCTAGTGTTACACTTTTAAAGCATAAGCATAAAAGAATTAAAAACATTTATATAAATACAGAATTAGTACTACCCAAGTACAATGTGCCTCCTTATTTTTCCCTCAAAAATTTGGGCAAAAAAGTGTGCATTATACCCAGCAAAATGCAATATCCACCATTATGTCTGATAGTGAAATACCTCCAGGACATCTTTCAAAAATCACAGTATTAAAGAAACGGCTTTATTCTAAACCTAGGGCAATGATTTAATGATACTTCTAAAGTGTTATGAAATATTATGACTTCAGTCCATATTAAAGTGACTTTTTAGTTGTAAAATTCTTGGTAACCAATTACTCTTAGTAAAAACCCAGTCATCATCTTGGGATACCTGTCCCCTCTGATCCACCTAAATTCTGTATTACTTGGGTTCTTTCTTTGTAAAATAGTATCCAACAACAGGATATTAAATTGGGTCTTTGTCCTAGTTTATCTGAAGCCCCGAAAGGTTGAGAACAAAAGTTCTCAAAGTGTTTCCAAAAAAAGTACTTCCAAAACAAATTTTAACGCACAAGAAAATGCTAGCCCTCTTTTGCAGGACCGCAAAAAAAGTAGTCAGAAAAACAGTTTTTCCACTCGACGCCCAGTTCACAAATGTAAAAGGGATAAGAGCAGAAATTAGAAAGATGAGATCTTTACGGAGAATTGATCCGTGTGCTGTGCCCCCATCCCTTTCCCTGAGGGAGGGCGGACAGGACACTGCAGGAGTCACTAGAATATGCCATTTAGGAACACAGGGTCACGGAGCTCTGAGAGACGGAGCTTCCCTCTCCCGGTCACGGGTTTGAGCTTTGAGTTTCGTCCGGACCAGATGTGCGGAAGACCGACAGCGCTGGGGAGGAAAACGTTGTACTCTCCCCTTCCGGGTTCTGTCGGCTGGTCTGATAAAGAAACCCACATGAGAGGGATCGGCAAGAGAAAATAACCAAATATAATTACAGACGTCCATATGAGACCCCGCACACCTGGGAGGTTCAGGGACAAAAAGGTAAAACGAGGTATACAGGGCATCCTGACTCAAGGACCGAGGTAAGACCCACAAGACTTCAACGGGAACGAGAGTGATATTCAGAACGATAAGAGCAGATGTTCGGTAATTAGACGTTTGCCTTGCCACCATGTAGGTCACAAAATGTTATTTCTGGTGATAACACTTATTATGGGCAAGAGCCTCCATTTAAATTCTTTAAGGGAGAGGTAAAGGTTTCTCCTGCACCCACAAGGTCTCAGTTGCCTGCAGCCCTAAATAATTCACATGCTGAAGTGAGACCTCTTAGCGAGGCCTGTTCTAAACCCAGTCAAGAGCAAGGGGGAGGGGTACTTCCTCAAATTCTGAGATTTATTTTATTCAAATCATGCTAGTAAAGATGACTGTGCTCCAACAGTTTTATTTCTCGGAATGAATGCAGCATGTGATCTGCAATCAATAAGCACTTGCTGGATGCGCCCAGGTTGCCTGTTCCTTCACTAAATCCCTTTCTAATCCCTCAGCTGCTCCTACCACACAGGCGCTGGTGTGCTGAGGCCCTACGTAAATAACTGTATGTATTTAGAAGCCAAATTCACCAAATTTCACATTGGCACTCTGACACTTCCACCTTCTCAAACTTCAGGGAAAAAGCAAATGAACTCTCGGAGCTCAGTCCTCCCATCTCTAAAATAGAGATAATAAAACCTAATTAAAGGGCTGTGACTCAGAAAGAAAACCACCAACATGAGGTGTCCACATAACTCCCAATGGCACTAAAAGTATTAGCCCGCCCTCTCTTACCTCCTTCCTCTTGACACATTCTCCTTTCAGGAATGTTAACGTTGTGTATTCTGGTTTAAAGTGAAAACCTCTTTTTCTACTCTTCGCCTGGCAGATTGCCAGGCGTCTTACACAGATTTTGCCAGATCCGTGCATCTCCTGCTGTGTGTGGGTTTCGGTGAGTTAAGTCTCAGCTTTAGAGATGACTCACTGTTGAACCTAATTACTGCCTAACTACTGAGGCGAGCCTAGGAAACACGCCCGTGTGTTTAGTTCAACCACGTTTGTGCCAGATGTGTGCCCTATCCTTTCACAAGTGTATCAGTATATTTCCTACCCCTGAAAACACCCATCTGCGGTAGCCATGGGGTATCTCTTAAGAGGTGGCGGTGCTGGGTTAATTGAAAAGCATGGGATACACTGGAGTTGCCGAGTCATCCAGCCTCTTGTCTGGAAACCTCAGTGAAAGCTGAGTGAGCCGATTCCAGGAAAATAAATTAACAAATGAGAAAGCTGACTTAAGAGCTATTGGAAAACAACGGATAGAAGACAAATATGCAGCGCTCTACAGAGGGAGGCTGTGGAATAGTGGTGTTTTTTTTAATGATCTGAGTATTTTTATGCATCTTTTCCACTTGAAAACAAAGGCAAAGAGGCTAGCATGTGACTGTTTATTTCTATTTTGTCAGCATTTTTACTAAGCCACTAAGTTATTTTGTTCTGAGACCTCTAATGGGTTCCCCTGGGGAGCCTGAGAAAGCCTCTAGGGAACCTTCCTGAGCAAATAGACCCAGCAAAGAAACAGGACAAAGAAACCTGACATCAGTCTTCGTCCTGGGCCTCCTGAAGACTCACATCTATTCTTGTTTTCATCATAAAACATTTCTAAAATGTTCTGAATCCCTTAAATAAAATTTTCTCTATAAATACAAGGCTGCTTACGTCAGTGTAAAAAATACACAGAGATTCACTTTCATACCTGAAAATCTCCTGGGAGACAATATTTGAGCAGTGTCTACATTTTGAGATGTAAGTTGGCTATAACAAGACAAATGGAGTCACTCTGATTGGGACTAATCGCAGAAGGCACAATGAAAAAAATCTTCAAAGCAGTTACATGTTGAAACATTTTTGTGAAAAACCTCAGACTGTACCATTTAAAAGCATCAGGACAGATTATATTATTAAATGGCCTCTTTTGGAGAGCAGGTAACAAAGAATATTGGGAACTCTGAGTAGTCTGCAGAGAATGGAGGGAGACGACTGCTTGTCCCTCTAAACAGGCACTTCTCCAGCTCAAGGGCCTCAATTAACAAGCAGCTTCTAGGTTTGGTCCCCTGCTCATCCCTCCTAGTGGGCGTCTGTTCTCTCCACCAAAATTCAGCACCAGGTAAGCTCAGCTGTGCATCAGCAGACAAACAGTAAAATACGGTGGAGAAATAATTCCAAGAAGCATACCACGGAGAAGAAACTCGATTCGCTGTCAAACGTATCAAATGATCTTCTGATAAATAAGTATCTCTGTTGAACCAATTCCACTAGACTAAGCAAGAGGGAACTATATCAGATTACAGAATATTAAAACTCTAACTGCTAAACAAATTAATCATTTTGTGGTTAGTACTTTAATTTAAATTAATAGAGGTCTTTATGGTAGTGAAGGAAGGCAATCCCGGAAGAAACAAATCTTCAAAGAGAAATTAGATTTACTGAGAGGAGAATCAGCAAAGAAATACTCTGCAATAAAAGGGAAAAAAATGGGTCACTAGGAAAAGCAGCAAATGAGTACACAAAAATTTTAAAACCACTATCTTCTTTGTGAAAACCTATTTTTAAGATTGTGCTTTAAAAGAATTCTATTTGACATTTTTTAATATGTAGGCATTTAAAGATTCTTCTATATATAGATAACTCAGTTTTTTAAAAATCTGTGTCTCAGAACAGAAGATTTTTTTAATCATTCTGTTGTTTTGACTTTTTAAATGTCCTTTCCTCTCAGAAGTTTTTTAACCATGATAAATTGAGCTTCCGTCTTGAAGACATTCACAAATACTTGGTTTTGAAGCAACTACTGAAGGCACGCCCGCTGGCACGGGTGGCTGGCTGGCGCTGGCGCTGAGACGCAGCGACAGGCCCCCTGAAACCACGCTCCCTCTTCGTCGTACACAGTGGAAGGGCACCCAGGAGCTGTCACGTGCCCCGCGTGCGGGATCAGCTTTAGCCGTGAGCTGTGCCTTGGGAGTGGAGCACGTGGATCCCTGCAGAAATCTCCCACGCCAGAAGGGAGGCAACTGTTCAAGCTGAACACGATCTGGAAAAGTGCCTTCCTTCACGGCAGGGGATGCGGTGGGAGGAAAAAGCCGCCGCCCACGCCCCCTCTGTGAGAAGGGGTATTCCCCACCTCGGGCCATAGAATCCCCTCCCTGCTTTCCCTTTCTCCACTGCACACTTCCCCAACGGTTCCGAAAGTCTTCTCAGGGGGATCAGTTTGAAGGAGAAAATAGGAAAGGCTATAAGAGAATTATTGGTAAAATTTCAGGCTCAACATACAGGTTCTGCATTTGAAAAATTAAAAATAGTAATACATTGACAGGAAATCAAATAGTGGGCTGGCTCAACAGTGGCCACCATGCAAAACCCAGACCCCACACACACTCCTTTCTCCAGCCCCTGAGCTGGTGGGCCTCAGGGCATGGTTCCTCCCCTGGACGCCCCCACCTCAGAGGCCAGGGCTCTAATACCTTCGCCTTCTTGACTTCCTCTTCCAGAGCTTCTTTCCGTTGCTAAGATACCCATGGGACTCCCTGCCAAACTGCACAGTCCCTTGCCTGGGCCTCCGCACTCTGCTACCTTCGCCTTTCTGCTGGGTACTGGATCCAATTCTGCTCCGACCCGTGCCTGCCTCAGCGAACCGCTCAACTGCTCTCTTGCCTTGGACCCTGGAAACCCCGCTCTTCCCCCTCTGCGAAGCTCAGTTGTTCATGGTGAAGAATGTACAACAGGCCCTGGCTGAGCAGCTCAGTGGTTAGAGTGTTATCCCTGTGGGCCAAGCTTGTGGTTGGATCCTCCTCCGTCAGGGAACAAACAAAAATCAACCAAATTAATACTTAAATAAGTGGAATGACAAATCAATATTTCTCTCTCTCCCTCTCTCTCCAAAAGTCAATAAATTTAAAAATTTCAAAAAGAATGCAGGAAGACATCTGATTGGAAAGGATCCACTAGGCTTCGAAGGAAACGGTGGCCTAAAGAATGAAGCAATTAAGGAGAGACCGCCATGACCTACAAACCTACACACACCAGCCCAGCCGGCAGGTGTCCGTGATATGCAAACACGCCTTCTGATAATCTGGAAACACACGTTCTTGTGGCTGGTACAGGCCAATGCCAGAAATCAGTCACAGGGACGTATGTGTGGCACTAACATACACAAGCTATTGCTTTGAGAACGGCATGTTTTATTAAAAAACTCATGGCATTGAACAGTTTTTAAATATTGTGTATGATTTTAATTTTATTAATTAAAACCTAACTTATCAATTAATCATGTAATTTTAAATTCAACTCTCATTTCCTATTCAAAGGTGCATCTCTGAGTAAGCTGTTTATTTATTTAAAGAAACAATGTGTCTCCGAGTGTACTCATACCTATTTGGCACGGCACAGCGTCTAACAGAATTAACATTATTAATGAAAGTCTTCTAGTAAAAGCACCGCGGATGACACTGATGCAGGCTTTATCGTCCGCAGCACACCCCATTGCGTAAAACCCTCCACGAATGGCTCTCTGTCAGCCACGCCAGCCTGGGAGATGGCGCTGATGACTTCGCTCAGTGCTCTCTTCTTCCTGCCTCTTGGGCCCGGAGCCAAGACGAAGTCTGCAATGTCAGAGTGGGAGAAAAGGAGGCTCTTGTGTTTACTGGGGTTACTTGGAAGCTACTCACAGGGAGGAGCTCACAGGGAGGAAGCCTCATACCTCTAAATATTCTCGTATATCAACATTGTTACAAGTAGCTATACCTTTTAGACATTTAAACTGCTTGCGATGGATCCCTTTCATAATAACTATACCAGAACCCCCAATCAACTTAGGAGAGTTTATCATCTTTGACTGGATTTCACTTCTAGCTACAATTACCTGGAATTCTTTCTTGCTCACAGATGCAATTTTTGCAAATTGTGAACAACAGTGTTTTCTCAGTTCATGGAGGGTGTGACCATTTTGGCTTGTGGTGACAGTAACTAATTGAAGAACCTTCCCCCATGAATCATAGTCCTCCCCTCCCCCCCTCTGCCCTTCTCAGCGCCTGTATCCAGTTCATGGGCATTGTGCAGGTGAGTCAAATTCATTGTCACCAGGGGCCACATCAGCCTCGCGGTTGCCTTCAAAGGGCCGAATGTAACTTTAGGACTGTATAAATGTAACTACTCCATAACAGTTAAGCGAGAGCTTGGTGCTGCAGCCAGGCAGAAACAAGGTGCCGGGCTGGATTAAAACAAGGTGGAGGGCCGGATTTGGCCCATGGGCCTTGTGTTTGCCGCCCGTGGTCTAATGCTCTCACCTGGTGTGGGTAATGGGCCCACGGAGCAGGAAGCAGCCGCCTGCTTTATCCACCTGCAGAAGATTGAAGGGACTGATGTCGCTTTGAGCTAATCGTCCTCAGAGAAGAAAAAAATGGTTCAAGTTGGTTTTCAAATAATAACCTGTTTAATCGCAATTCTTACTCATTACAGCCTAACATCGAAAAAAGTCTCACTGAGAGAAATGGAACAACTCATAAGCTAATATGATGAAAGCGATCCCTTGGTTAATAGGCTATGGGTATTTATTTTAACGAGGATTCAGCAATATTTACCATTCATAGGAATCCAGATATGTGGAACTAAATAAATGGCAAGTTATAAGTCAAGATTTTCCGTGAAATCACATCTGCCTGTCGCACTAGTGTCCTTGAATCAAATAAATGTGACTTTGGGGATCATGGATATTAGGTTTAACCCCTCAGTCAAAACTCTCATCAACTAGATGCTCATTAAGTATTATTTATTACTGCTCTCAACCAGAGGAAATGCCGCCGTTAGTTCTTCAACAATGGAAAGAAAATAATCAAATAACCACCGGAGAGCTTCCTTTCTTAGTAGAAAATACATGGCCATTGTAAAACACCCTCACCCATAAGACATTTCTTCAATTATATATAATATACACATATACACAGCCATGCACATATGAACAACATACGTGTGTACATCATCCTCGTTCTGCAGGAAACATCAGACAGACTCTCAGCAGACCTCTCTCCCTCGCAACATACAGGCCCCAGGTGAGTAACATTTCCATTTCTGCAAAGGCAGAATTTGGTCACCTGAAAATTGCAATGCCTTGGATGTCCCTAAACCCCTGACGGCCTCCTTTCTTCCTCTACCAAGCCACGGAAATGTGGACATGGGGTAGGGTTGGGTTGGGGTGGGGGGCAAAGCCACAGCCTCTCTAGCAGAAGCTGTCACCTCAGTGACAGATAAGTTCCAGCTACGAGTTTAGACAAAGACAAAATGTATCTACACAGATTGACACCATGACTCTACAAAATCATAATGTGCGTTTGAGACTTATTTTTGAAATACACTGGCTAGTCCGTTTGAAACATTCAAACTTCAGATATAAAACAACAAAGAGTTTTTATAAGAAAATAAGCTTAAACTAAGACATGTTCTTGGTGTTTAGAAAACAGTGTGTTTCCATTAAATATGCAATCACAAATGACATTACAATTACCGAGAACATGATGCTTTTTGTCATGTATATTATATATATTTAAATTACATTCCCTAGTATCTGTGAAAACAAGACTACTAAAAGCAGAAGAAGTCTACATAGTTCAGTTTGCCACACTACCTTTGAACCCATCTTTCTTAAGTATGAAGCTTAAGAAGCCTCAAAATATATCGGCTTATAGAAAGCCAAGAATAGTTATCCAAATTACTGCCATCTTCCCTGCCCTTCAGAGAGACCCAGGAAGGTCTTGGGGACACTTGCCATCAGCAAATGGTCCGGCATGAGTGACTGAGCCCTACCGCCATATTTCTGCTTAAAAAATAACAATAGATCCTCAAAAATTGAACTATGTAACTGGAATCATTATCTTGATTTTTCTTTAAAAAGTCATTATATTTCTCACCTTGATGCTTTCTCACCAGGCTCCTGCCTTAGGGCTCCTTTCTCACAGCTTACTGGTGGCAGCTACCGAGGCAGGGCCTTAGCCATATAAAATGGGAACCACAAACTGAAATGAAATTAAGCAGGCTGCATAAGGTATGTGAATGTGTATGTTCAAATACAAGGTTAGGAAAGACTGAAGCCTCCTCGAATTGTTCAGGGATCTTTAAGCATCGTTCTCTTGGCAGCCCACTGCCGTAGGCAGAGCACTCAGCGTTTAGTCCCCTAAGCACTAAATTCTTTACAGACCTATCTTCCCTACTAGACTAGATGCTTCGTGAGAGGAAGGCTCTATCTTTTCATCGCCTCTGTCTCCTGGGACCTGAAAGGGTCGCCAGAACAAACAGGGCGCCTCCATATTCAATGAATCCATTTTATATGTTTGGCACAGACGTTTGTCATTTATGGAGTGTGCTGAGCGAGTAGGACAGACACTGAGCAACTGCTCACAGTCTCAGCAGGGGACCCCAGAGCAAATTCTCCCCAAAGCTGAACCCAGTGCTCCTGCTTTTCCACGTCAGGGAAGCCGAGGGTCGCAATTACAGCCATCCGCACGCCATAAGGAAGCTGAGCCTTCCGTTCAGAGTATGGGCATGTCAAGATAGTTTTCACTTACAGCATACAGTCATAATTTTAAGATTAAATACCTAATTGTGGGGGAAAAAAAAAAAGAGCTGTTCTTGCCAGAACCCAGTCCTGTGAAAGTAGCCAGCCCTGTCTCATTAGTTAGTGAGCTAATGGGAACGTCGCCTGCATTTCTTTCCGTGTCTAGAAAACAGAGCCAGTAATGTGCCAAGTCTTCCCTGATTTATTGTTGTAAACAGCAGGCTAATCAACCCAAGGATGCCAGAATAGCGAATTTTAAAAAAATAAATATTCATTTGCTATCAAGATGAATACGACCTTTATCCCCGAGCCTATTACTGACAACCCAGGAAGACTGTGTGAACCGGCCATGCACCTTCACCGCCCTGGCAGGGGAGGACCACGGCCAAGTTTAGACATGCCTTCAGTTTTGCATTCCTGTAGCTTTTATAGAAGAAACCACATTATTTTTTTCCCCACGTAACTTATTATTTTCTGACCTTTCAGGAAAATCTGATAACATAAATCTAAAAATTAAAATAACACACAAGAATTCCGCTCTTCTCCCTCAGCGTGCCTGCACTTAACCTTGAGTTCTGCATTCATGGTATCGCATGGGGTTCCACGAACAGGCCCGTCATGGGGCCCCGAGCAGGGCATGCTCTGGAGCCCAGCTGTTTGAGCCCTGGCTCCAGCACTTACGGCTGTAAGACTTGGGGGCGAGTTATCTCAGTTCCCTAGGTCTCAGTCATAAACCTACGAAATGCGTATCATTCCGTACCCATCGTATTATTTTCTTCAAATGACTGAAGGAATTAATTCACGGAAAGCACTAGGACAATGCCTGTGACACGTTATGGACTCAATAAAGGTTAACTAGTATGATGATGTATCGATAAGGACCACTGATTTAAAATTGAGCTGTTTGGAAAAATAGACTCTTGTATATAGTTTCAGAGCTTGCTTGGTCTTTTTTGATTCAAATAATGTCTTAGAAGTTTAGGTATTTTACTCAGCTGAATTTTACTCTCACAACTATTAGGAAAAAAATGTATGGCCCTGGATGGTGTGGCCCAGTGGATTGAGTGCTGATCTATGAACCAAAGGGTCACTGGTTCAATTCCCAGTCAGGGCACAAGCCTGGGTTGTGGGCCAGGTCCCCAGTAGGGGATGCTCGAGAGACAACCACACATTGATGTTTCTCTCCCTCTCTTTCTCCTTTCCTTCCCCTCTCTCTAAAAATAAATAAATAAAATATTTTTTAAAAAAGGAAAAAATCCATGGCATATTTTCTGGGACTCAGACCAAGTTAGGATCCAAAGCAGAGGATGACGTAGCATTGGTTAATTTTCTAAAACCAGATTTCAGTGGTGAACGCTGCAGATAGTCTGGGCAAAGTCAGGTTCACAGCCTGGAGAGAAGCGGCCCATTCAGAGCACACCAATAAATCAGACTGGTTGGGGAACCATACACACTGGTGAAGAGGCGACCCATGAAGCAGGAAAGGCCAGGGCCAAGCTACAGAGGGCCTTCACTGGCTGGCTGAGCCTGCAATTCATTACTGGGGCCAGGAGGGTGGATGGACTTGGACAGTTAGAATTCCAGGGATGACTGTCTGCAGGCACCAGAAAGGAGGAAGCAACAAGTCTGCGGAGAACCTCCTCCAGCTCAGAGACTGGCTCCACGTGCTCACAGTGGGGCAGAGACGGAGGGGTGGCTGGACCTGTGCTCCAGCCCTGCCTCCCCCTCACATTCCTCAGCAGCAAGACCTGTCGAAACTGCCTCCAAATGCATCTCAAATCCACAGGCTCTTCACCTTGTCCACCTCCATCGCCCAAACCACTCTCCTCTATGACTGCTCCAACAGGCTTCTACGAAGCCTTTTAGGTTCCGATTTGTACCTGTTTCCTACCCTGTCCACCAACCACATCGATTCTCCGCAGTGCAGCCAATGTAATATTTACAAGTATAAGCTGAATACTGTCATTTATTTGCATAAAGGCCTTTTTATGACTTCCCCATGACGCTTGCATTAAATCTATGTTTTGCTTCAGAGCCCTTCGCTCCCATAGCTCCTGGCCACGTGAATGTTCTGTCACTTACTCATCATACCAGCTCTTTGCCACCCCAGGAAACATTCTCTTTATGGAATGTTCCCCCCACACCACCAAGTCACTGCAGAGCTGCCTCCTTTCCAACCACAGCATCTCAGCTTTTACGTCATCTCCATCCCCATCCAGTGGGGTCCCCCTGCTACTCTCTAACTCTGCACCCTTCCCGCCCCTTCCCTTAAGGTATTTTCTATAACTTACAGCTAGTCCTATTTTTTGTTTACTTGAATGTGTGTGCACATGTGTGCCTGTGCCCGTGTAGTTGGTCTTGTTCTTGCTTGTTCCCACAGCAGGCTATAAATTCTATGAGGGCAGGAGCCATATCTGTATTGGGATAAAGTGGGCTCTCAAAAATACTTACTTAATGAATAAATTCATAGGTAAATGAATGAGATTGTAAAATATGAAAATCATTAACTAAAAAACCAAAGGAGAAGTCAGGGGAAAATATGCTTTCTTTGAAGTAAAAGGGGGCTCGAAGGATATGCTTTGGAAGACACCATTTTAAGTAGACAGGGATCCATGTACCATAGGAGGTGCTCTACACTGGTTATTTTTGAAATAATCTTTTTAATCCTCACCCAGGAACATGTTTATTGATTTTAGAGAGAGAAACAGCCATGTAAGAGAGAAACATTGACTGGTCGCCTCCCATATGCATCCCAACCAAGGATCGAACATTCAGTCCAGGTCAGTGCCCTGGCCAGTAATCGAACCCGCAACCTTTCGGCGTACAGGACAACGTTCCAACCAACTGAGCCGCCCGGCCAGGACTGAAGTAACTCTGACAGAAAATGGGCCAACAGCTAACTGTTTCCCAACCACATTCCCACTCCATTCTGTTCCACTGTGTACCAAAGAACCTAACTCACCCAGAATGAGGTCTGGCCTTTGCCCTTGGCTTCTGGAAAGGAATCCCTGAGGGTGAGATGTGAGGAGAGTTTTCACTGCCTTCGAGCCTCGTGTTGGGAGGGGTAGTCTAACCACGCGATATCGGGTAGGGGCTGGCCATGCCAGAAAAACCAACCATGTGGCTTACGGTGGGGACTTTGGGTCACATAGTCTCATTCAACCTAAAAACTGAGATCAATGACTGGGGCAACCAATCAACCAACCAGTCAACCCTGCCCCTGTCATCCAGTCCCAGCCCGAACTCTGAACGCCATGGCTCAGGGGAGCTTCCCTGACTGGCAGCAGCACGTGACTGCTGTCTCATCCTGACTCTACCGGGACCAGACGAGAGAACATGTGCATTCGTCCCCTCTCGGGCCCTGCCCTGTGTGCTTCTTTCCTGGTGGATTCCGTCTGCATCCTTCGCTACAGCAAACCGTAACTGCGAGAGTCACAGTGTTCAGTAAGTTGTGTGAGTGCTTCCAGCACATCATCGACCCTGACGGCAGTTCTGAGAAGCTGTCAGGGGCCTTCCACACAGGAAGCACCACATCACTGCACAGATGAGAAAACAGAGGCTCGGGAGGGTAACATAACCCGTTCAAGTCCCACAGTGGCGGTAAAAGTGAGACTTGCCCCCAGGCGTGTCTACGGGGAGACAACACACTCTTCCATTACAACAGGCGGAAGGGATTGGACGGAGGCGATAGGGAAGGCAAGAGAAACCCGCAGAGAAGCAGGAGCGAGCGTGGTCACGGTCTCTAGAGGAAGGGCTGCAGCGAGGGATTGCAACGTCCTTCAGTGAGACGCCTGAGTGCTTAGTGACCCGGAATTAAACCGATGGGACGCCACAGCCCTTGCACTGTGAAGCAACAAATGCACACACACGTCAGTTCGCGCACTCAGTCTGAGGTCAGCGTGAGTGTGCACACTGACTCGCACGCCTACACAGGCTCCTGCACAGAGAGACCAGGGAGAACACAGAACACGAGCAGTGTGCACGAGGACAGATGGCTAAATGTATCTCGTGTATCACTAATAATTTTGCAAATATGTCTGTGCCTGACAGGCAGCATTTTTCATTGGGGAAAGGGAACATTTCACAATATACTTTGGCAGTGAAGAGTGTATTCCGTATGAAATAATTTCTCACATTTCCAAGCTGATATAAATTAATATGCAAACAGCACTAAGGAAAAAAAGTGATTGATCTTCTTTGTTTCATGAAATCAATATGCAGCTTAAATTTTTCATTTTATGAATATTTTGCAAAACAGGCTTTCCTTCTAGTTCTGGGGGGTGAAATGGCAACAGGCACGAGGTGTAGGCTGCAAAATGTAGCCAAGTTTCCTGAGTTAAGAATATCTTTGAGGAAAAACAATAAGTTATTACCTTTCCAAGTTCTTTTTGTCTTTATGTTTATAATAGTGCACACGTCAACTTTGGGCAACAGGAAGAAAAGCCTCTTTGTGCTGACAGAAACAATTAACAAGTTCCCTTTCGTTTCCCACTACAATTTAATGGAGAGAAGAGCAGGGTTGAAAGGCACCCTGTCTTTTCTCCAAATTTCAAACTTCCCAGAAGAAACCATGAGGTCACCCTAATTTCAGAAACGCCATCTCCGAAGTCTAACTCGACTCCCTTTTGTTCTTTTGTTCAACGAATTAATGGGCTAATCAGGGGGTAAAGCCAGCTCTCTCTCCACCAGTAAGGAGAAGAGAGGGATTCCTTGAGAGCGTTGCTTTTTACTCAGCACTTGGTGTGGAGCTCAGCTAAGAGGAAAGGCTGGGCGTGCGGGCGCGCTCCGGCTCCGAGTCAAGGGGTCTGCTCAGCGAGTGATTCCTTTTGCACTCTAAGCAAATAAGGACACTATTATTTTCCTTTGATCTTCTCTTCTTTGAATTGAGGAGACTGAACTAGAGGATTCCTTCTCCTGTACTAACTCCTTTTTTTACCATGAGGAAGTGGGGGGTGGGGGGCAGGCAAAGGGGGCTTTGTGCTTTGTAGGAAGGAGCACTTTGATCAATTAGCGATGTCTGAATGCGGGAGCTGCATTGGATGTGATGTTTATTTGACAGGTGATTGTTACCTGTCCTTTCAACTCCAACGTGTGGTACAATGAGGAATAATAATATGAACTAATCTATAATGATAGACCGTAGAGAGCACTGAACCTGAGTTTTTTCATCTATAAAATTAGAAAGTTACCATGGACAATATCTAGGCTCTCTCAGAACACTGTTTCCAGGCGGGAATTTTTAAGCGTGTCTGAGTGGTGCTGGGGAATTGGTAAGTGTGATGAACGCTGGTGACTGCATTGAGCGGTGTGACTCAAGCACATAGATACACAAAGCAGTGGTTCCCTCGGGGCCCTTGGCTGTGCATCGCACCCATCCCCGTCCAGTTACCACTGAGGGCCTCGATGCCCAAAGCAGGTGGGACCATCCGGAGCTGGACTCCTTCCCAGAGGGACAGCTAAGGTGGAAAAACAGCTGCACTGGTTTCAGAGAACCTGCCCCCCGGCTCTATCTATCCAGAACGTGCTACTGAACCAGGTTCTAGGCCCAAAGCTGCTTCCACTCTGCAAATCTGGGAGGGAACAAGTCGTATTTCAGTCTCTGGTACAGCCCCATGGAAGTTTCCCACCCAGGATGCGGGCCATCCCTGCCCTTCTCCAGGGAGAGTGCATACAGTTTGTACGTAACAGAGCAGAATGGGGCAAAAGGACAGGGTGGGGCAGGAGGAGGTCCCCAGGGCTCCTATGGAAAATAATGAAATGATTAATAAATAATAACACCAGAATACACTCCGTGTTTTGTGTACTCACAACTGTACACCTACGTTCCCCACTCTATGATCCAGCACCTCACAACATAGATTTATAGGTTGAAAGGAAAATAGTTTTAGGAAAAGTAGTTTGCATTTTGTCAAAAATATAGGACTAGATGTAAAAGCACAGTGAGAAAAAAACCTATCAAAGAAGACTCTTTTTTTTGTTAAAAGAATTATATAGGTTTCAGGTATACAATTCTACCATACATCATCTGTATATTGTATTGTGTGTTCGCCACCCCAAGTCAAAGAACTTTGAATACCGAAAAGAAAGCTATGAATTCCATGGGGAAAAACACCGAGTGCTGCGGAACTGTAATGGGCTGCAGGTTCCACCTCGGCAGGGACGTCCGTCCCTCGACATCCTGTGAACCATCCCACCAGAGCATAAAGTGGCGCAGCCCGGGGCTGCCTGCTGAGAACGCCGTGGCAAGTGCCAATCAGTGTTTAGCTGGTGGCGAATAGGGAAATGATTACACGTGGAATAATGGTTAGAGAGAGAGATCATTTATTTATGTATTGGTTAAAGAAACAAGTTACCTGTCTAGAAAGCAACTGGTGATCAGAGAACTTTTGATTAAGAAAATAAGGAAGACTGGCAAAAACTTAGCCAGGTGAAGTCGTTTTGCAAATGAGACTTTACAACTCGGCCAAACTGAGTCTCAGTAGGAAATACTAATTGAGGGTAAAATGATTTCCCTGTTGAGTTCAGGCTACTGATTCACTGGGTAATCCCCAGAGGCTCAGTTCCGCCACACCAGCCACGCTGCAGCTGCCTGCATGGCAGATACGGCATGTGAAACTCTCACTGAGCCAACACACTTAAAGATAGGACAAGCCCACATTTCTTAGTTATGTATATAAATAGACATGTCTCCAAATTTCAGTAAATTTAGTAATTAAAAAGGATTTCATATGAGATATTTTTCTTGACACTACTGTTAATTCAAGTCTGCTGATTTAAATTTCACATCAGAAAAAAATAATGACTTTAAAAATATTTATACTTTTTAGTTTTTAAATAATGTGTTGTGTATTATTATAAGTTTATAACAGATAAAGAACTCTTACAACTCAACAACAAAAACCCAAATAACCCACTTCAGAAACCAGGCAAAGGACTTGAATATATAGCTTTTTCTCCAAAATAAGGTAAGCAAATGGTCGGCAAGTACATGGAATGATGTGTAACGTAGGCATTAAAGAAATGGAAACTGTAAGATGCCAACTCATACCCACTGGCATGGTGAGGATAGAAAAATGGAGAGTAGTAAGTGCTGACAAGGAAGCAGAGAGCTGGTGGGAACGTAACTAGTACAACCACTGTAGAAAACAGTTCGGTAGCTCCCCAAAAAGTTTAACACAGAGTCACCATATAACCCAGCAGTTCTACTTCCTGGTGTATGGCCCCCAACACTGAAAAAAGATTTTCAAACAAATGCTTGTTCATGAATGTTCATCGCACCATTATTCACAGTAGCCGAAAGGTGAAAACAACTCGAATGTCCCTAAGTGGATAAATGGATGAGCAAAATATGTTATATGCATATAGCAGACCATTATCCAGTCATAAAAAGAAAGAGCACTGATATACCATAGACTACAATGTGGACAGATCTAGAAAACGTTGCCAAGTGGAAGACCCAGATACAAAAGGTCACATATTATATGATTCCATTTAAATTAAATATCCTGAGTAGGCAAATCCAGAGACAGAAGCAGGCCGGCGGCTGCCAAGCGCTGAGGGGAAGGGAGCAGGCGGAGCGGCTGGCCAGAGGGTGCATCTCCCCTCAGGGCTGCGGGAAATGGCTGGTGGAAGGCGGTGGCTGTACCCACCGTGAGCGGACGCAATGCCGCTGAATGGTGCGCTGCCCACCTTCAAATGCCTGATTTTACGTTAGGTGGATTTCAGTTCACTTGTTTAGGTTTACAGCTGACTTCTCAGGCCATGTTGATGGTAAGTGCCCCCAGAAAACTTGACGGGGTCATGACGAAGGGGTGAACGGACAATTTAGAGGGAGAAGCGCCCACTGCCAAGCCTCGGACAATGTAAGAGTCACAATGAACAATGACGGTGACAGCTTACGGCTCACTGTGGGGAAGGGAGTCCATGAGGCCTTACTGGTACTGAACAAGAAGGGGGAAGAGAAATCACTCCTGACGACAGGATGCCAACTAATAACTATACGAGGAATGGCAGAGTTACAAATAACCCTTTTGCAACATCATAATAGTACTTGCTCGGGCAAGAGTCATCACTGGATGCCAAAACTGTTGCATAAAAGTTGATGAAGACAGAACACTTCCACGACATATATGATTGAATTAATACAAGTGAATGCGACAGGGAGGAGACCTGGCACTCACCACCTTGCCTAAGGGGTCAGGGTAGATACCACTGAGGCGGCAGCAAACTGGCAGCCTCCTGGTGTGATGTACTTGCCTTGTATTATTTGCCAAGTCTAAACCCCCCAATGCAATCATCAGGAAACTCTAGCAAGACCCAAGACACGGGACATTCTACAAAGTTGAAAAGTCAGTGTCATGAAAAAGGAAGGAAGTCAGGAAGGACACGACAACTCCAGGTGACATGTGATGCTGGGCTGGACCACTGGTTAGGACAAAGTACTGACTCTAAAAAACAGTATTGGAACAATTAGTGAAATTCACACATGGATTATATATTAGATAACAGCGCTGTACTGACGGTGAAATCCTGAATTTGATTATTGTATTGTGATTATATAAGAGGAAAACCACTGTAAGAGGATTTAGGGCTAAAGGGCCTTCAATCTGCAACTTACTTTCAAGTAGGTCAACAATCATGATAGCAATAAAAATGATAATCATATGTGCACACACATATGTATGCAGTCACCTACATACCACACACATATATGTGAGGGGGAGAGCAGAGACCAACACCCCAAAATATGCCTCTTAGGGGTACCGATTATTTTAAGCTGGTTACTTTGAAGAAACAAAAGACTCAGAAGAAAAAGCAAAACCTTTGCCCTTGGCGTCACAGCCTGAAAGATTTTGGACAGAAGACATGTTCCCAAAGGGAGCGGTCCTCGTAGATGGCTCTGGTGGAGCCGGAACCAGGTGGACAGACAGGGAAGAACCCGGTAAGGTCCCTCTGATCTAAGTCCTCTCTGTCTCCCGCTGTTGACAATGCCCCAGCAAACAATGACTCATAGAACATGGGCTTTTCTATCTCCATGTGAACTGCCTCCCTGCCCTTGGAAGCCCCAAACCACACCCCCTCCTCCCCTACTCCCTAGTTAAGATGGAATGTAAGCCTTCCCAGAAGGCTATGTCCCAAGTCTTTAGGGTTCATGTTCTTACAGAACCCGGACATGTACATAAGTAATAAGTTTGGTCACTTACTCCTGTTAATCTCTCATGTTAATTTGATTATTAGTCCAGCCAGAAGAACTCTGAAGGGTAGAAGGTTAATTAGAGAGAGAGTATGAGAGAGAGAGAGCGTGCACCAAAATGTTACTCATTGTTGAGAATATGTAGGAATTCATCATACTGCTTGCAACTTTTCTACAAGTTTGGATTTTTTTTCAAAATTAAAACCTAAATTTTAAAAAATCGTGTTTCTGAGATCCGTTTATCTTCATTCAAGCCTGCACGCTTGCACAGATCTGAGACTGTGTTCTCAGCTATATTTTCTCTTAATTGCCATTTTCCTGCTAAAAACGTGGCAAACTGAAATGAGAAATCCCACTTACTTACCAAGTCTAATTGTTTGCTGGTGCAAGACTATTCCCTGTGGCTTCGGTTTTACTGCTATTTTGGGTCCATTGTTAGGAGCCCCCAATGTGTGATGTGTGGGATTCCACCCTTCTTTGGGGGGGGGAGCATCTTCCGTTAACTGTTTTTCGCTCAAACAGAAATCTCCGTTAGGCGTTGCCTTGGTCGTGCTACCAATTTGCCAGCAGATCTTGTCACTCAGGAAGATAAATACTCATTTGTGATGGTCTGTACCCCAATTTACTTTAATTATTAAGCTTTGCCTTCTTTATAGGGAAATTGGAGAAAAAAATTGTTATGTGGAAAGACATATGTGTTTACTGGCCTGGCCCTGGCCTGGCATTTGGATCTAGGACAAGGTCAAAGCTCTGATCATTCGTGTGCGGGAGACACTTCTTGGATTCTACCTAGTAAGCTTGACTAGTCTTTGTTGGAACGATAGTCTCTAAAAGCTGGAAGGGACCTCAGAGATAACCAGGTTTAAGTATCTCATTTCACAACACAGAAACAAGGTCCAGCCTTGTTAACCCCACTGAACACATTGAATTGCAGTTAGAGCTAGGATAGGAAACCAGGTCTATCCATCCACCACTACACCGCATGAAATAGTTTAGGGTCTTCCTTTTAGCTGACTACCTCTTTAAGTGCTTGAGAGAATTTATAGAATACTAATTTGCTTTTTGTAAACAGTACACTTGCAATAATCTTTCAAAGCAAGGTTCAATTCTATCAAAGCTGAAAGAGCTTTATTTCTCAAGGTTTGGAGCAAGACCCAGCCAGTCTTGGTCCTACGTTAAATACCTGGCCACATCAAGTACACCTTTATTGCTCCCAGTGTTGGGCACAGTTCTGCCTAAATGCATGCCCCCTGCCAGCTAACTAGAAAGGGAGTCGGCTCACAGAGATTTCACATACACGGGAGCTGCTAGGAATCCATGTTCTAATGTTCTTGCAAAGAGGGCTTGATTATGAAAGGAGAGGGTTGCAGAGTCCCAATTTTCCTTAAAATACAAGGTTTTTTACTTCCTGAAACATCTGAATGCCTGCTTTTTCCTTCCACTTCTGGTTCTGGCCAATATGGCAAACACATATCAAATCTCAGCAGTAACGATCGTTCTGTAGTACTTTGTGCTATAAACAAAGAAAACCCCAGAAATGGGGACTCTGACTCCATGAAGGTGAAGGGTAAGAACCATTCTATGAGGTGACAGAGACCAAGAGCCAATCAGGGGGGATAAGGTCCTAGAAGCCAGGACGTGGGGATAATGGCTAGAAGGTAATATTCTCAGAAGTTTCATTGTATTGGAAGCAGGAGAATCTAGATATATATTTTAAAAACCTTGTTTTCAAACTCTTAAAGGTGTTATTAACATATGTTACAAATCTACATCAGTGGTTGCTAAGCACGACGGTCAATATTCTGTATCCACAGTACCCCAAATCACAGGGGCCTTTCCACAGCCGTCCCTCCTTCCCGGGGCTCTCCAACACCCAGCTCTGGGGCTCCCTTCCTGCTGGTTGCTCCTTCTCCCCCAGCTCGGGTGGCTTCTCCCCTTTGGATCCACAGGAAGTGACCCTCGGGTCAGCTCTCCAGGCCTCTCCATCTCTCATGCTCGCCTGCCCCAGGGCTCCCATCTGAAGACACACCAAGGACTTCTGAACTCCTATTGCAGCTCTGACCTCTCCTCTGGGCTCCAAAGCCCAACCTCCCAATGTGAGGCGGCCATTATCCGACTCACAGGCAAAGGAAGCTAGACTCACTAGTCTGGAATGCAGAGGGGAGGAAAGCACTGTGTTACTGTTATGTACGGCAGTGTAGTTGCTCACCCCAGCCACCCACCTGTTAGCTCTACGAAGATCAAACAAACCGAATGTCCCATCTAGTATAAACTTGGTCTAGTCTGATGATTTGAGAAATCCCTCAAATGACATTTAATTTCTCCCCCAGAAAAACATACACTTGGTTCTTCCGAGAGCCTCCCATCCCACGACGTCGGTGGGAGGGGTCCCCTGGCCCGCAGGATGATTCTGTGCGCGCACTCCACTTGGCCCACTAACAGATTTAGGTCTGCCAGACTGGACTGACTTCTCCAAATAGGAGGATGCTCGGGTTCATTGAAGTGCACAGCTGTTCCCGCGGACTGCAGGTGTGATGGCTGCAGGCAGACACAGGATTACAGTGATGACGCGTGGTGCCTGGAGACACGTGGAGAATTCCCCCATTAGGAGAATGAAAGACAAATATAACCACACAGACCTGGAACAGCGCAAGGCTGTTCGATAGACAGATGTGACTCCGTCCCTTCGGTGTGACGTCGTCACTCGTACACACACCCAAAAACCATTTCACAAAGAGCCACGGGTGACTGAAGAGACGTGGGCAATGTCTGAGCTGGAGGTTAAGTCGAGTTAGCCACTTGCTGCTTCCATCACTTAGCGCTCGATCGAGCCAGGCTAAGCGTCATTTATTTATAAATGCCGAGTTGGCTGTGTCCTTCTCCTCTCTGACAATCCGGTTGGGTCTCCTCTCCGAAGGCTCACTGTGCTGCGCAGCACCTGCTGAGGGCTGACGACGGGAAGGCACACCCAGCCTGATCTCTGCCCGACCTTGACGGCACAGCCAGTAAGGGCCGTGTGCGCACGCAACGGAAATCAGAAACTCCGCAATGAGCCCCCGTGTTGGGTTCTCTCGTCACCAGCCTCGCTGGCGGAAGTGCCCCCCCCCCCCCACACACACACGAAGGAGACAGTTCGTGGGCCCCTCCGTCAGAAACGGCTGGTGCTTCAGGCTGCTTGTTTCCAGAGGGAGTGAAGGCTCATCCTCAGAGCCAGTGAGGGCGTTGTCGATAGCATAAGTGACCATGGACTTCCACAGCCTTTCTTTGCAACTGAGGGCCTTTTAAGTGGCATTGGGACACAATTAAATTCCAGAAAGCAACTCAGGTTACTGGCATTTCTCAAACTTGGTCAGGCAGGAAATCTGAAAAAGACAGCTACTTGAAATATATGTGTATTAAAAATGTACAACTGCTAATACATTTAAGTTGAAGAAAAAGGAAACATTAAAAAAAAAGACTTTCTGACACTGTTGCTGGCTTTGATGTCTATTAATGTTACACTTATTGACCTTTAAGAATCCACAAAGGAAATAAACTTATTATGCTTGTGTTTGGGTTTCAGACTCATTAGAAGCTTTAGCAACACAGGTGTTCCCAGGAGGGACCAGAGCACTTCCGCACATGGGGGCTGCCCACGGCGCAGAGCTCAAGCTGGGCCTGGAGTCCAAGGATAATGTTTGGTCACTTACTCCCGTGAAGACAAGTCACCTCACTGCTAGGAGTATCAGCTAAACAGTAAAACAGCAAGGAATCCATAACTGTATGTTGATTCCTGCTTTGGAAAGTAATTGCTGTATTGATACATGGAAGATTCCAGGAGCTCGAAATGGAGCTAATAATGCCTCCATGCCCTGCAGTGGCGACTTCCCATCAGGGTGTCCTCACGGCACTGCTACGTACATTTAAGAAAATGTCAATGGCCTCTATCAAAGAATGGGAATGACGGTGGTAGAGATTACGGTGTAGACAAAGTCCCACGCAGCGTGCTGTCCAGGGAGAGGAAGAGAGGAAGAGCGTCTGACTTTTCACCAGGAGCAAGAGAGCGGAGCAGGAACCTTCTAGAAGCCGTGTTTTCTTACTTCAAATCTGAACTGGATGCTCCTTAAAGAGCACCGAGCACCAGCTTACAGGGTAGCCATTCTGAATGTAACAGTGACAATCTGGAGGCTGCACATTTTGAAGTCTGATTCCAAACATTTAAAAAAAAATTTTTATTGGCACGGAGATGGCACTATACCATTCAGTTACAAAGCCCAAGGAAGCAAACCTAGATTACCATGGAAATCCCTATCCGATCCTCCCTGTGCTCTACGGCACACTTCTGAGTGAGACCTTAGCAAGAGCAGGAATTAAGAACAGGTCAGAGGAACATCTGCTCTGCTTATTTTCATTACACGGAAAGGCAAAGGAATTTGCTTCTGTAATACCAAAATAGCTTGGAATGCGGCAAAAATAAATGCACCTTCTGTCTCCTGGAATGTTATTACAGTGGGATGCTTTGTGAATGCTTGGTGGCACTTTCAGGCATTTTTTTCCCCCTCATTCCTTTCTCGGCTCCATAATGCAATCCTCATGGTTTGAGCACTAGACTTCAAATGAGAATCTATTCAGAGCGCGTGCAGACAAAATGAGCCGTTTCCTTAGCAATGGGGACTGTGGGGGAGCCCCCGGCTACCCCTCTGGCCAGCCAGCCAGGGTTCTCCACACCCTGCAGCCCACATGCAGGCTCTCAGGGAGCATCACCCCACTGGGAGAACCCCCAGATCTGAATATTCATTGACTGCTGTGCTAACACGTACCCTTTACAAAAGTCTAAGGACAGACGTAAGATGTACTCTCGCTACTGAGCGTTAATTTGCTCATTTTCTGATCGTGTCTATGGGAGAGAATGAAAGATACGAGGTTTCACAAAAGAAACAAGTGATGCTTTCACATGAATGTATTTTAAAGGATTTCCTTGCCTTCAACACCTAAGCCTGTCTCATCCCTTTTTGGTCTTTGCCTGGCGACCTCGGCTTCCGATCTCCCATTTTCTCTAGAGTAATCATCTTTGATGAAGCTTTGAAATTCTGGTGTTAGGAAAGTCTATACATTTTGCCTTTTTATAGTCACAAATATATTTTAAAAATGAAACAGTAAAGTAGTTTTATGTACAGCTATGTTCGAGTTTTATGTATGTTATCTAGTAAGCCATTTATTTTCCTATTTTGGGGACAACACAACACTTAGAGGAAGAGCTGACTTGTTTAATAGAGGAACACAATTGTTATTCATCTTAAATATCGACTCTAAAAGGCAGTCCACGATCCTAGAATAAAAACCAACATGAAAATTTTAAGAGGTTATCTGAGTTGATGCAATGCTGGACTTTGAGGATAAGAGTTTACAGATACGTTCAGACTATGTCGAAGTCATCCAATTAGAAAGCAGGAATATAGTCAAGGATTTCGAAGTGAGAAAAGGGAGGTGCACCTAGATTACTGCAGGTGTTCTCCTGTGAAAGTGCAGTGTGAATCCAGTTACAAAGAAGCAAACACAGGAAGCGCAAGTTTCCCGTGCAACATGCAAAGTGGAGGAGAATGAGGGGGCTCACACGGTATTTGAGGGGAAGAAATCTGTAATTCTGGCCTGAGCTCCTCACAACCTGTGTGACTGCGAAGTTGGCCGACCTCTCTGAACCCTGGTTTCCTCCTCTGCGGAAAAGGGGTGTGCCTAACGGATTTCACAGTACTGCGGAAATAAAACTGGGTGTACGCAGCGCTCACCCCATCCCTGGGTTCTGCACTTAGTTAACACGCAACAAATGCTACTTGTTATTATTCGAGATACTGTCATAGTTGCAGCATGCATAACTGCCACATTTGCAGAGCGATACATATTTCACATTCTGACCTATTCCACTGTCTTTTGTGGATAGTTCAAGGAAAATCATTTGTATTTTCCTGAACGACTGCAATAATAAATATAACAACAAAAATTAAAATATTAAGCTTGCTACCAAACAGAACACCGTTCCCCACCAGAGACGTGTTGTTGTGACATGTTGTTGTGACATGATGTTGTGAGGTCTTCTTTCCAGAACTGGTGACAGACCCTCCTCGGGGCCCCCATCCACACACCAGGTCTCCGTGTGAACCAGAGCAGGTGTCTCTGACCAGTGAGCCACAGGTGACGGCTAACGGCTCACAACGAACCAAGGCACAACCCTGATCTCAGTCAGCACAAGTCTACGCGGCCACGACTGTAGATTTACAGACCGAATGCTGCTGTGCCTAAACACGCTGTGACTTTACTCATCGGGCCTCCATTTCAAACGCATTCATCCACCGCCTCGGTCATACATTCTGATCAGCTCATCTGTACTGCGGGCCCAGAGGCAGAGCGCCAATCCCAGCTGATCTGGGCAGGGGACGGATGTCCTGCACGAGAGAAGAGTGGACTGAGGATCGAAGGGTGAACAGTGGGAGGCAGCCTTGCTACAGAAAAGCGGGGCCCTGACTGTGAGGTGTGGGGGCAGCACTCCAAGCTCCCTCGATGGAATCAGCGAAGACCCAGAAGAGAGAAAAACCAGCATGGTGCCTGAGGGGCAGAAACTCGCTATGTGGCCAGGGAGACATGGGACCTGTGAGGGGGCCGTGGGCCTGAGAGCCAGGTTATGGGGCATGGAATACATTTCTGTTTATCATAAGAAACACATCAGTGGTGCTTTTTGTTTGTGTTGTGTTGTGTTTCACGTGGGATGATCTGGAAGCCGGCCTGGAGGGGATGAAGCTGGAAGGAAGTTAACAGCAATAATGCCTTGTAGCAACCAAGACAGCAGAGGACGGAGACCCGGCAGATGGAGAAGATGATTAAAGAAAAAGTGGAGAGAAAATCAGCAGGAGTTACTGATGGGATGGATGGCTCCTGGATGTAAGGTCAAGGAGGGAAAAAAAAGACCCTGAACTTCTCTAGATAAGTAGACAGGGTGATAGCAATTGAAGTAAATAATAAAGAAATAAAAACCAGTTTAGGGGAAGCTTAAAAGGTCAGCTGTTCACAGGGACAGTATGAGGTGATAGGGGCTCACGTGTGCGGAGCAAGAGAGCGTGATTGGACAGTTTGAGGAGTGGGAAGCACCTTATGAAGGAGCGTGAAGTGGAAGGCTTGCAGTCGGTACCGGGAAGCCAGAGGATGCGAGAACACCAGCTCCCATGGACACTTGTGCACACGCACGGGCAGCCCCCCACATCCTTGGCCCTCAGGCATGGGAAAGTGAGTGCTCTCCAAGCCCAAGGGTCAGAGCAATAATCAGGTCCCAAAAGGAGATTAGATTTCAGCTGGAGGAGGAGATGGAAGAACAGGTCTGGGAGGCCATGGAAAGGACGGCAAACCTGCTCACCAATGAAGTGATGGGAAAGTGAGAAGACTTGGGAGGTCTCATGTGGAGGCAGCCAGGTGATGGAATGCGAGCAGATGCCAGAGGCCTCCTTTGGCGGATGGAGAACACCACGCGGAATGAGGAGCAGGCTGGGAAGAGCCCGGTCTCAAATGTCCAGTTACCCACAAGCACAAGAGAGGGCCACGCCTCAGAGAGTAACTTGACTGCGGATCCAATGGATGGCAAAGCTTACAGAGCTTTGATCTCAGCTAAAGGCCACCCACAGTTCAGGGGACAGCAGAAAGGACCAGGCTCAGGCCACCCTGCCCACTGGCTGCTCAGCCGGGCCAAGAAGCAGAGGCCTGCCAGCCAGACCACACCACTGAGCTGCAGACAAACCCAAGTGAGCGCTCCTGGATAATCTCATCGGATGACACACAGCACAGCGCTCAGCACAGTGCGCGGTTCAGACCTCAGGCTAGGGACGATGACGTGGCTTCTGACCCAGGCTCAGCCACTCACAAGCTGTGCTCTGGTGGGTCTTTATCTGTGAAAGGAGAAAGCAGGATCTGCTTACAGTAAGAAGGTAAGAAATGAGAGCTGCTGAAGTCAAGTGCGTATTTAGCCCTGGGCCTGGGGCACAGCGCAGGGTGAATAATGTCTGACATTACTGTGTTCCATTTTTCATTGGACTGCTCACCTTCCTTTCCTTGGGCAACTTCTCCTCGTCCTCCCCCCTCTAGTTTGGGGGGAAGAGGATAAGAATGACAGAGAAAACTTTATCCACAGAGAAGCAGATGGCCTGAGTAGTGCTAGTCACAGATCTTCCCCCCAAGTTTTTCAAATTGGAACTAAGAGAAAGGGGTAGTCGGTCTCTGGTGGCAAAACTGAGGTGAAGGGCTGGGGAGGTCTTCATGGTCAGGCTGCCGGACATGTAAAGAGAGAATAAACCCAATACTCCAAGAGATGCAGACAAGGGAGAGGAGAGAGAAGGTCTCCAGTATTTGAGTCCACGGCCAATTTGTCTCTAGGGCCCAGCTTCCCTCTGCCCAGATTAGATCATGTGAGACTGCATGACCCCGGAATACCTAGGCACGGTAGTGTTAACCTCCATTTAACCTAAGTTAGTTTTAACCTAAACTAGCTTCAACAGGCAGAGACTGTTTCACTCACAGCCAAAAGTATTCTGACTACTACACATACTTAGTATGGACAGCTACTTACAAACTCCAAACAGAGGAGAAGGGCGGGGGCCAGTCCATTTTCCCTTGTCCTGACCTCTTGGGTATGCTTTGCCCATAGCAGAGATCAATGAGTGCCACCAATGGGCCGCCCTTGAATGCTGTCCGGCTATCCATACGCGTTGGACGTGGTTTCAGCGTTTTTTGTACTTCCCAGAACTTGTACACTTTCCAGCTCCTGGAGTCAGAAACCTGCTGTGACAGAGGCTGAATCCCAGGACAGTCAGGCCTGAATAAAATACAGAGTGAAAATAAACGGGGTAGCACCCCTCAAAAGTGAATCTGTATGGAGTACTTGCTATGTGCCCAGAATCACCTCTACCTAATCACCCAGTCAACTCATTTCCAAAGATAGTCCAATGACCAAAGATCTGAGCATCCGCCCCCGCCAAAAGTGGCCCTACCAGAACATAGTAGGATGAGGGTGGGGTGAAGGTAATTTTAAGGTTTAAAGCTAGAATTCCAGCAGCGGCATCTATGTAGGTGATACCCACAGCAGTTCCCACCTCCTTTGCCACCTGGCTGGTGGGGTAAGAGGGCTCTGCTCTGGAAAACACCTGCCCCGCGCTAAAGGAGTGACTCTGCGGACAACCACTGAAGGGGCAGACACAGAACTCCAGCCCTGGACCTCACACGCTGTCCTTCAGTGACAGGCGACAATCAGCCGAGAAGGGCATCAGTCACCTTTATCCTCCCATGCAGTGGAAGTGGAGCAAAAGTGATACAAAATATTCATGCAAATTCAAATGACCCTCCAACTTCTGGATAGTGCAATACGACTAGATGCATAAATATTTTACTGATGAAAAACGTTTGCTTTCTCTTGCTCAGAAATCACAGCCTCGATCTTTTGCTTAGATACAAACTGGTCATTTTCAGTAGGTACTTTTACAAAAGAACCCACATAAAAGCAAAAACAAAAAAAGACATACAACAGATTCTGCACAAGAACATTGGACAAAAGGCAAAATGTTATCTCATGCCGTCTTGGGCCTCAGTTTTTGTCTAGAACTTACACACCATCTTGGTTCTCGGTATTTAATGTTTGCCTAGAACTCACATGAGTCTAAGAACTTACACAAGCCCAAGTTCATTTCATAGGTACTAGAGGGAGAGAGGATGGAGAGAGGAAGTGGTCAGCAAGAAAAAGGCCACGTCAAAGAACGCACTGTGCCTCCATCAACAATAGCTTCCTTATGCTTAACCTTCGGTGCAACTAAGGTCCCCATCTGACCAAACTTACCCCCTCAGTGGGAGGTCTTTTATTAACAAGCGATCCTCTGATTTTACTCAAATGTTTGAAACAAAACCAGCACACTGAAGAGGGTAGTCAATTACTCCTCCGGTCACCCAGTGAGGTTTAATTAATCAAACGTCGGCCTTTCATATGCAAACTACTTAATTAAGCATACGAAGCAACAAGGACCTATTTCTGCTTTCAAGTTGCTTACCATCTAGGCACAGATACACCATAAATGAGAATACATGTTGTAATACGATAAACATGATAATAAAATGTGTTAAAATAAGCAAAATGCTAATTGTCATTGAGATGAGGGAGCTTCTTCGAGGACGGGAGTTTCGAACACAAGCCTCGGGGGACTGGCATGCTCGCGGAAGACACAAAATGGGTGGGAGCGGACCAGGACTCATTCAGGACAGGCTGAGGCCCTGGCTGTGCCTGCGGGGTGGCAGGCCCTGGCGTTAGGAATGGCGAGCATGACGGGGCAGCCACATGGGCAACGTACCAGAGTCTCGGCACACCGTGGTCACACCTGCCAGCCTCACAGGCAGACACGCGGTGGCTTGAGTGCCGCCTCCCATGAGCAATGAGGTGAGTTTTTGCACACTCCACCCTCAGTTTTCTGATCTGTAAAATGACACTAACAGCTACCTAGTATTTTAATGGGGAGGACGGACTGAGACAATTCATGGAAAACTCTTCCCAGACGAGTAGGCACAAGAAGGGCTCAGTTGATGCTGTCTACTGTTGTTGTTGCCGTTGTAATTATTACAGCATGGACGGAATTGGATACTAAGTTGAGAAGGTTAGATATTTTACTAAACAAGATAGAACCAGTTACAGAAGTAAAATTCTATCGAAAAGAATTTCATATCTTTAAATAATAGCTATTATTTCTGATTATAAATGTACTAATACACATTGACTGTAGAAAGTTTGAGAAATATAAAAGAAAATAAAACCTCCCTATATCCCATTAAACGTAACTATCACCAATGGTTGGGTATAGATCCTTTTTTAATATATTTCTTTTCCACTATTTCTGTGCAACTTACAAATTACCTATCTCTCTGGCTACTTACCTATCTATCTGCTGACTATATATACGTATATTTTTTAAATTACTTTACTATTTCTCTATTTCTGTGGCTAGAAAAGACATGAAAGTCTGTCCTCTGAAAGAAAAGAATGGAGAGATGCAGAGGCAAACCGGGATGAGGGCTGGATCTACGGAGACAGACGAGGGGAAAAGGGGGAAGGAGAACGGAGTCTGACAGAGAGACACAGAGATTTCTCTCCTTGGTTTCTGACATCTTTCTGAATCTTGGCTGTGAAGTTTCCTGAGTGGTGAAATTTCTTACGTTCCACAACTGTAGTCACAACCCTCATTAAAAATAAGACCTACAGTTAAGTGAGAAACCCATTTCTTCCTCTGATTCTACTTTAAAAACTCCATGAAAAAGCAGATAAGGCTCTGATCCAACCTCCTTTGGTGTGACCTTCCCACAAGCAGCCACCACCGCTCACTCCCATCCTGCTTCTAACTGGAGAGCTTCCTGGAGCAGTGTCAGCCCCTCCTCATCCGTGGCCACGCACACTTATTTCCCTTTCCGATGCCATTGACGCATCTCCCCCTGGGAGGCACTGCGTTTCTTCGGAGCCCGTTTCCCAAATCATGCCGGCAACAAAAAGTCTGTTCTCAACACCGAGTAAGCAGAACCCACTGTCCCACAAATGGGAATAAAAGTACCCACTGTCTAATGCGTAACGTTCATTCCTTTAAAATAGTATCTTATTTTTAGCAACCTTGTTGCTGACTACATTGAATTGGTTGGCTTGATCATCAATCAAGCATTTATGTGCCTTGTACAGTAAAAAGAGCTGAGGCTCTGTAGGCAGCCAGAAGTGAGTTCAAGTTTTAGCTCCATTATTTAATAGTTTGGGGATATGGGGCAAGTAACCTAATTTCTCTGAGCAGATGTTTCTACACAGTCAAATGGGAATAAGAAGACCTATCTTAAAAGATGTTGTGAAGAGTAAATAACGTTTAAAACATATAGTTTTGATTCAACAAATGTTTTCTCCTTGTTTTTATGTGCTATGGAGCTTAAAGATGAATAAGAAATAGATGCCCTCCAGGAGAACCTTATAAGCTAAAAAGGGAAATGATTCAAATTATAGAAATAATTAGGACACATTTAAAAAGTGATTAGTGATAGGAGAGATAAAGAATGCTATTTTGGGTCAAATAAGAGACCATATCTGGTTAGAGGGTCTCAGAAGATTCCACAGGGGAAGCAGCTACTGAACTAAACTGACTTAGAACTCGGTAGACAGGTGAGAGGCAGGCACTTGCTGCAGGAGGTAGAAAGGGCTTTCCAAACACAGGACAGGTAGAACAAATGACACTGAGGAGATGACAGCGATGACAACAATGACAATAATAGCAATAATGGTGATGTCCAACACTCACTCCAGCGGAGTGTGTTCCCGGCACCATGCTAAGCCTTTACACATACGCACTCTCTTCGTCCTTAGAACAATCCTGGAGGAAACTGAGGTGCAGAGACTTACGTTCTTGCTCAGGGTCACAAAGCTAGGGCGTAGCCAGGTAGCATTCAAGGCCAGGCAGTCTGCGCTTGAACTCGCCTTCGGAGTCGCTACCCAGACCACTCTCTCACAGCGGCAGCAACGACAGAACACATTGCCCAGGAGTCCACGAAATAACACTCATCTTCGCAAATTAATGACTTCACCCTTAAATCAATGAATAAATATGTACTATACCCCTGTATTTTCATACCTGATAACAAAGGCAGAACTCTTTCAACATCACTAAAGGACTGTAATTATTCGTTTATGTTTAAAAATTATTTCAGTAAATTGTAATCGGAACTGACTACTCACTCAGGAAGCCCTGCCGACATTCACAGGGCAGCTGACAGGCATATCCAGGTATCAGTGCATTTCCAAGGGCAATCTTCGCTAACGTTTTAGTGGATCCTAAAGAAAACACTTGCAAGGGAAGAAACAAAGGGAGGGAAGAAAAGAAGAGAAGGCAGAGATCTGTCAATGACCCAGTGGCTGAGAGGGTGATATGGTGGAAAAAGTCTCAGAAGACCTGAGGGCTCCCATTCTCGCTCCCCCATCAGCTGCGGGCACTTCGACGGCTCTCTGGACCTTTCAGGACTCAGGGCACTACAGTTTTTTTATTTTTTTTTTTAATTATTTTATTGTTGTTCAATTACAGTTGTCTGCATTTTCACCGTACCCCTCTCCCCCACCCCAGACAAACCCACCCCTCCTCCCTTGCTTCTACCCTCCCCCTTGGCTTTGTCCATGTGTCCTTTATGGTAGCATGGATGGAACTGGAAAGCATTATGGTTTTTTTTTTAATCTTCACCCAAGGATATGTTCAGTGGTCTTAGAGAAGAAAGGTGAGAGAAAGAGAAACGTGGATGTGAGAGAGAAACATCAGCTGAGTGCCTCCTGTACACACCGTGACCAGGACCGAACCCGCAACCCAGGTATGTGTCCAGACCAAGCACTGAACCCGCAACCTTTTGGTGCACGGGGTGACGCTACAACCAACTGAGCCGCCTGGCCAAGGCAGGACGCTCGAGTTCTAAGATTCTGTGGCTCTAATTTGATGACCATTTATTTACAACTGTACAAATTCAAAAGCCCTAAAGTCTGTATTCAGTTGCAATTTAATGTCTTCATTTGATATTTCATTAAGATGTGATGACTTGGTAAGTTTTTAACACATCTTTTCGGAGAGTCACTTTTCATATTTGCAGTAAGTGAGAGCCCTGACTGACAGGTGACAATCACCTGAAACACTAATTTCCGCTAAGCTTCGGAAGCTCTTGCAGCAAAAGGAAACTACAAGCAAAGAACACAATTCTCACCCTTTTTGCCCGAAGCCAGAGTTGTTTTCTTTCTCACACTGAAAGCTCATTCCTAATGTCCCATGACCTTAAATTTACAGAAACAAGTATGAAATCTTTTGAATTTATCATAGATACGCCTACATCAAAAAGACAATCGCAAGAAAAGCAATCCCGTTCCCTACATGCCAAAAAAAGTAACCATTTAGTTAAAACAATGCCCTGTGATATGGCACAAGGTAGCACTTAAAATATTCAACTCTCACAAAGGTAAAGCTTGGATATTTTTTGATTCCTAAAAGAGACTAAAATTTTAAAGATTAGGTATGATAGCTGGTTTCATTTAGAAACCAAGAAAGTAGTTTAATCACCTGTCTGATTATCACCACTTACGTTCATTATGAGAGTACATTATAATTGGTTTGATCACTGGATTCGTCAATTACACAATCAATACCAATCAAGCAAAATGCAATGCTCAAGGAACCAATGGCAAAAAACTAAAATTCTTTTTCTCAAATAATTATCACAATGTTAATTATCATTGGTTCATATGTGGCAATAAAATCCTGCAGGTATTGAAATGATTTGAAATATGCAAGAAACTGAAGCTGGAAAGAGTAAAACTGGGGGACGGGTGATAAGGATGGCTACTTCCGCTATCAAAGGACATTTAGTTCTACGTGGGCACTCCGACACAACACCCCGACATGCAACCGCAAGTCCCTAGCATTTACAGAATAAACACCAGCGTGCCTGGTAAAAAAGAAAAGCTTACAGTAACAGTTAAGAATAAGGACTATTAGATTAATCAAGAAACTATGTTGGTCTTGAATTTACTTTTATTCCAAAGTTTGGGAACTATTTGAATACATTTTTGTATGAGGAAAACAGAAAGCATTTGGAAACTTTTAAAGCAAAGTACGGAATAGAAGTATTCAGTTGTTAGAAATAACATATTATTTTATTTTATTTTCTGGTGCTACGATAATCATAACTGCAGACTACTGGTCTACGTCATTTCAGTAAACACTTAGGGAAGAATTAGATGCGAGGCTTTTCCTTCCAAGCAAACGTAGGAATAACACAAAATGTCATTTCTTTCTACTCCACTAGAGGGCACACTCTCAAAACTAGGGCTCCATCATGAATTTAGCCTATTTTTGACCTGTTGATAAATTAATCCCATGTTTCATTCTTCTCGATAACTTGGTTTACCACTATGCTAATTAAGGTTGTACAACATGCATGTTTAAAAATTGTCCACTATTTACTCACAAATATTCTTTCAGAAATGTACAATGTTATGCTTTTCGGTGTGTCTTTCCCCCAATTTCTGATAATTCAGTGAGTCTTTTACCTAATTCAGTGTACATAGCACGTTTTCCTGGAAAATATGCATTCAGAGTTAATAGGTCTAAGACCAAAGAAAAATCATTTTCTTGAGTATTTAACATATTACAGTCGAAATACTGCCCCAGAATGGTGAAACATACACCCTAAACGCTCACACCAGCGCGGGCGCGCGCACACACACACACACACACACACACACCGAACACCCCCACACGCTCCGGCTCCTATGTGGCTGGCAGGTTAACTGCATCACATAAGGAGAAGTGAGTGAATGTAATTGGAAATACATATTTTTCAAAACACCCCCTCATATGCCAATGTTGTGAACATGCTTTATTTTTAAAAATCTGGTCAACCCAGATGGAAAATGCCATTGCTTTAAAAAAAAAAAAGGTTACTGAACAACGGGCACATATGCTGAAATAGGGAGGACCTATGGACTCGCCTCTGCGAGTGCCACTCCAGCGGCCCCGGGCGGCTCTTCTCCAACACGGCGGCTTTGCCTCCTCTCCCAGAACTTCAGGGAGGAGTCAGAGGCTCTACGGCCCTCCCAGGGGGTTTACCATTCGGGAAATTCTTGTAAGTAGTGTGCCCAGCTGTTTTCGGAGAGAAAACAGTTTCTCTGAAAGACTGATAACCTAAAAAAAAAAAAAGGAAAAACTTGTCCAAAAAATCCTCCCCCTCAAAAAAAGGCGGGGGTGGGAAGGGTGGAAAGAAGGCAGGGAGTTGGGGGAGGGAAGCAGGGAGGGAGGGAGGCAGGGAGGGAGGGGCGCCGATCCCCAGGAAAATGTGCAAACCTGTTTCATTTATTTTATCCTAAGCAGCAGCGACACAGAACAGACAGGTCGTTTCAGCCAACCAGGCGGGAGCAGCTGCGAGCGCTCCCTCCCGGCAGCCCGGAGCCATTGGCTCCTCTCGGGGAGTGGAGGTGCTCCGTTATTAATGACCGCCGAGCTGGCAGCACCATGTCAGCGCGACAGCTGATGGGGTGAGCGATGCACCACTAGCCAACCGCCATGGAGACGGGAAGCAGGCCCGCGGGCCCCGAGGACCGGTCCTCCCAGCGCGGGGAGCCCCAGCCTGCCGACTGAGCGCGATTCCGGGACGGGCGAGGCAGTCCGAGCGGCAGCGGCCCGCCTCCCTTCCTCCCCGGGGAGCGCAGAGCTGGAGGCAGGCGTGTGGGCGCGCGTGCACACCTACAGCACATGCCTGTGTGTACTCGATCACACACACGCACCTCTTCACGCCCGGCAGGAGCACAGCCATGTGATCCCCGCAGCTCAGGAGCCGGGCGATCCACACGCAGGGGCGCCGAGGTGCTGCTCTGCTCGCCGCCGGCTTCGCAAGGTAAGTTGGAAACACGCCTTTCTCTGGAGACGGGCTGTTTCTCCTTTACTTGATTTGGCGTGTGATTTTACGGCTCGGCTCTGCTGTACTGCTTTCTTCCTGTCGGGATTCCAAGAGCCCTCCTCGTTCCCTTTTACTTTTGAGAAGAAATGGACACGCAGAAGCCCTCGGGCTCTGTGCCTGCCCAGCCCCGAGTGTGTGCTGGCTTCTCCTACAGGCATTTACGAGCTCGCAGAGGACGAGCGCGGGGGTGGAAAGGAAGTGCCCACGGGAGACGAGAGGCCGAGAGAGAAAAGGAGGCCGGGGAAAGGAGAGAAGGGGAGGGCAGGGGGCTGGCCGGCTTCCCCCTCTCCCCTTTCCCTTCGCAGTGTTGGTAAGGGAAAGCAGAGCGCCCATGGGTCTGGGTTCTGAAACCCATCCCCCAAACGGGGCAGTTTTCCCCCTGGCACCCAGTGGATGCAGATGAAGGCGCCGCTGCTGTGTGTCAAGAGCTGGCACCACAGAGCAGAGTGGGAATGAGCGTATCACCAACAGTTGCTGAATTTCTGCCAGCCTACAGCTTGCGGCTTGGGGTACAGGACTTCCCTTTAATAACACTCCCTCGCTGGTGGCTGGTCGGAAGGGACGTCGCAAACATCTGATTGCTAATGCAGCTGGAAGTGACACACGGAGGGTGAAGCCATCCCAGCAACCGAGAGAGTCCCTGCCTTCCCTGGGAACCAACAGCCTCCCCGCAGGGTGCCTTTGAGGCTGGGTTCCCATTTAAGAGGCTTGTTTGCTCAAGCCGACTGCTACATTCCCTTTGCTGGTATTGAGCTAGATGGCTTCACCTGCCTCTAATTTATTCGTTTTTAACAATATGTCCTTGTTTCAGTGCCTCGAATTTCAGGGGAAGCAGGCTTACGAATAGGAGTAGGACCTCCCTAATTTGGTGAAAAGGGGATAATGTGAAACAGAAGAAGGGAAGAAGTAAGGATTTGAAATATCCACCTAGAAAGCAGTGTGCCCCCGTCCTGGAGCTGACGTTTCTCCCTGTTAGCTTCAGAAGTGATTCCTGGGAGACAGAATTACTCTCAGTAAACTATGAGCATCCATGATTCATGGATGATTCATGGAACACGGTGGGGTTAATTTATGCTTCCAGTCTCGTAAAAGGGCGCAGCTACTTGGAGTATGCTTTCAGACAAGGCCAACTGAGGATGCTCACTGCCCCCTTTAACGGGCCCTGTAAAGGCGCGGACGCTAAGGGAGAATTTGCATTCCGTCTCTGAGGCTCTGGCCTTCCTTTGGTCCCACTAACCCAATAGTTAATGGAGTCGGCGTCTTTCAAACTGCGGGCGATTTTTTTTTTTCTACGACTGTGATTTCTGAGTTATCATTGGTTCCCTGGTTTATGATAGCAGCCAAAAGAAAAAAGAAAAACCCCAAAAGATAATAACCAGCCACTTAGATCCTGCCACTTTCCCGTAAATGTGTCAAAAAATGAGCCGATTTACAATATGTAATGTAAGAAGCCAATTAATTCCAGTGACCTTTGTAAATGGTGACAATAAAGCAGCTCTGACAGCGTGCCAGCAGCTTCGATTTTCCCTGTGCGGAATGAGCAAGTTTAGGGAGAGGTCTCCGGCTCCGATGAAAAGCGGTGGGGGCTGAGGCTTTAGCGCGCCGTATTGGCAGGCTCGCTCCGCCTGCCTCGCTCGCACATGCAGTCTATAGAAAACACGCGGTGATTTATTGCAGAGAGGGAACGCTGTTCTATTTGCTTTTCTGCTCTTCATTAGAGGTGCTGCGTCGGCCGCAGAGCAGACCTGGTACTTGGAGGTGCCTCCTAAGTTTCTAACCCAGAGGAAAGGCTTGAAGCACGCAGCCAACCTCCCGATTTCAAACTCCTGTAGAATGTAGCATTGCAGTATTGATTTCAGCATTTCTTAGACCTCTTCCGGGGAAACTTTCCATGCCAAACACACGCATTCTTAAATCCTACCCAGACTGTTACAAAATTGCAACCAATGACACCCAAGAACAGCCGGTGCAAGCCTTAACCTTGGCAAAGCTCACATGCGTACATTGTGGATCACGGAGATCAATAACGTCTCCACTGGAGTCTGAGAAATGCAATCAGTCCAGGCCCCCGGGGCTGTCACCCGGTGTGTGTGCCCGTGAGTCTGGCGGTCTGATCAACACCTGCCCCTGTCAGGTGATGAACATGTGAGCACGCCTGGGAGACTTAACTAGAGCCCGCCCTGCCCCCCACCCCCTCCAACCCCCCCACCCGCCACACAGCTACAACAGAAATAACCACTTTCAGGCAAGACAGGCTTCAAAGGGCCATCTTTTCAGGGTGTCCCTTGTCACAGGCAACATGCTGAGTTAGAATACTGATGAGTGCATGGAATTTTTTCTTTGGTTGTGGTTGTTGCTGTTAAAGGCTTAATAAACGGTATTATCAGCCCTCTAGGCTGTCAATTTAAGAACCTATGAAAAAGATGATTAACTTGTGATTCACTCACTGTATTTTATTCTTTCTTTGTTCTTTTTTTACACCTCCTGCTTTTTTCCCCTCTTGGCCACAGAATGGGTTTGATGTGTTACTCTCCCCCACCCCCACTCTGAGTTTGTTCGGGGTCAAACTGCTATGTAACTGTGATGTGGCACTGTGATGTGTATGGCACACTAAGTTGACCAGAAAGGTTGGAAACCTGAGTTAAAAAAGTAACACTTCTGTAAGTTAGACGTTATTACTTAATTAGTAGCCCCTGAAGATGGTCAGATGAAGTATGTGTTGGGGAATCTAAAGGGAAAGGAAGCTAACAGCATGCTAACTATGGGCCCCTCCCTGCAGCCTTGGGAAGGGTGCCCCCAAAGCATCCCTGAAACTAACATTGCTCCAGCCAATCTGGAGAAACACCAGACATGCCTGCGGCCCGCTCAGCTGTTCCATGGAGCCCTGGTTCTGAGGGTTTAACCACCTGTGTAACCCTCCCTGGTCCCATGAAACGAAGACGAGCAGATAAACATGAGGCAGGACCTTCGAGGCCTGTCCACGCTGTCACAGAGGAGACTCTGACACCACTGTGCGGGGAGTACTCAGGGCATCGTCCCTGGGTGGCCACCACACCCAGGGCTGCTCCGAGCTAGCGACCCCCTCCCCACCTCTTCTGATAAAGTGGTGTCTGCTTGGACACCTGGGCAGTGGAACAGGACCACAATGGTCCCCCCTAGGCTGCAATGTCAAAGGAAATCAAATTCTAATGCAAAGAAAGTAGCTGGTGCCCGAGGACAGAAAAAGTCACAGGGAGATGTCCCAGCGTTTTCTGTGACTTGATGGGAGGGGTATAGAAAGATCTCAGGAGAGCAACTCAGAGGCCGTTGAGTCCAGGGGTAGCAAGGAAGACAAAGTCCCATCTCAGTCTTTAGTGGAGAGATAGGGTACCCTCCATGCCACCTACCATATCTGCACAATTGTCAGGTGTGTGCAGAACTGCCTGCTATGATGTTCATTTCTCCTGGGCTGTGATGAGGGAGGGTGATATTTTCAAAGGTGCAACTCATAAATGTGCATTGCCTAGCTTCAGTATGGGGAGTGAAGACACAGGGAACAGGTTTTCATTTACAACTCGAGTTCTAGGGTGGAAAAGGACCGTTCGTAGTTAGTCTACTGTGCTCATTTCACAGGTGAGGAAACTGAGGCCCAGGGGCTGTAACATCGTTGCCCCAAATCACACAGCTTTTTCTTGGCCGCCTGGTGTGGAACGCCTTAGAGCGCCCCCAATTTACCCCACTGCAGTGCTGCTAGTCAGTCTTTCAGAGAGAGGATTTTTTTTTCAAAAAGGGGGGAACAAGTTCATAGACATGTGCCCGAATAAAATCTGCAGGAAATGTCTCCAGATATGCAACTATCTAAAAGCAAAAGCAGACCTGCAACGGCAGAGGTGGTAATGATGTATTGGGGACACAACACCCAAATATCACGAACCGTAATCCATCTTTTGGGTGTAGTCTACTATCTGCTGTCGTGAAAATTAGAGCTTTGCCCTGCTTTTAAAACACCTTAGTATTAATGCTGCTGCGCTCTCCTCCAGAGATTCCGCTACGGATCACCTAACTCCCGGGGAGTTTTCCAGGAATTCCGGCGACTCCCCACATCCTCTCTGACTGGGTTTCACTGTAAGGCACTCCCTGCACCCTCTTCCCATACCGCGTCCCTTCTCAGGACCCCTGCTTCCCCTCTATGCCGCACTGGAGAACTGGGAGGACGGTTTCAGGACAGTGCCCCTCTCTCCCTGCTCTGTCTCCCCGACCCCACCTTAGCTTCTCCTTCCCAAAGCTGGAGGGACAGTCTTGTGGGCACCTCCTCAACTTCACAGGCCTATTTTTTTTTCTTTTTGGCAAATGGCTCTCTGTTTCTAAATACGCTCCCCAAGTTTTACTTAGGATGATAGTCATGCACTGACTCAACAACTTTGGGGAAGGAGGGATACAAAAACGATAACAGCATAATTGTGAATATCTGTTGGGAGCTCAGCCATTTATAGAGCACATCCCAACAGCCCAGTGAGGGCGGTGTGATAATAAGTAGCTTTGCTGGAAGACTGCAGAAGGAGGTTCCGTGAGGTCGGAGAGATACCACAGTCGGGGGGCTCCTGTGGGGAGCATGGGGGTCTTCTGACGCCTGAGACAGGCACGGCACAGATCAGCAGAGGCACTTTGTGAGTCTGTTGGCAAAGATCCGTCCCCTTGTTCCTGAACTCCCACTCGAGACTCACACCTCCTTTGCACCGTATCCCACTCTATGTGGAAAGATTTTCACAAAGAAAAATCTGTGCTTCTTAAACCACAGCTAATGATATGCCTGAGTTAAACAAGACAGACCCAACCAACATCTATTCCTGCACAAGAGACTGCATCTTGCTCTACCTCCTCATCCCTGTGTCTGTCTATAGCATCAGCACTTCGATAAACAGATACTTGGCAGCGGTTCCCGAAAAATGGATGCAGTGGGATGAGTAAGTGATTCAGGCGCATTCCAGGGTGCTGGAAAGTTTCGAACGTGGTCCTCAAAGTCACTGGAAGTTCAACCGCCAACAAGCAAAGTATCCACATAAAAGCCATTTCTTTGTCATCTCCTTCCCAGTCTGTTTGTCTTAGGGAGAAAATGACACCTCAAAATGCTGGCAAACTCATTCACATTATCCTGAGAGCCCTGTCTAGGGGAGATTTTTGTCTTTCAAAAGTAATATTGTCCTTGGAATAAATGAATGTCCCTCAACCACATGTTCTTCAGGCTGCCGTGTCAACCTTTACTTCCAGAAGGGGGCGCATTCCACAGACAAGCAGCTACCCTGCTTGGGAAGGAGTGCAAACCTCCGGGTTCCCCAGGTGGGCACTGCAAAGACCCAGACTCCCCAGGACCCCCAAATAGATTCAAGGTTTAGTATCGATGGGCAACCGTCTCCGTTTCCGGAGGCCTGAAGCCCTGGCCTTCAGCCCCCTGAGGGATGAAAGGGGAGGCAGGGATTCCTGACTTGCACAAGCAGGAGCTCCAGGTGGGAGAATGTGCTCCCTGCGGACTGAGCCCGCCCATGTGCCACGGCCACGCGATGGCCTTCAAAGACTCAGGACGCTCCACACTTCCCAATGACATCAACAGTATGGGGTAGTTTGCGGAAAATACTCAGAGGCCTCATTTCACTGTTAGAAGAGATGGATTTGTGCTTATGAGATATCTTCTCTAAAATTACTAAATTAATAAAATGACTATAAAGCTACAACAGGCAAACACTTCAGTAGATTCATTCCACTGGTGTAAAATTGGCTCCGTAATATCTCACAGCCTCATACCTCGAGAGATCGAGGCATTTAAATTACATTGTCAACTAGTTTACAGTTTGCTATTGTTAAGAAAAATAATAAAAACTCAAAATACATTAAAAAACAGACATGTATTTTCGGCAATACAATTCATACTGGTCTTCGTGCCAGTGGAATATTTTCCTCATCGCTGTATTCCGACCCCCGAAACTCCCTGGTGTGATCGTTTGCCAGCAGTGTCTCTAGGCTCTGCATTTCAGGCTGCCTTCCTCGGAAATCTGTCACTCAGAAACACCAAATGCTACACATATCCTACAAAGAGCATAGGGAACCACAACAGTCTTTACAGACATTTTAATAATCATCGGGGGTCATTTTAATATACCTCTAGACAGATCAGACTTTGGTTTCCACAAAGGCCCAAAGGTTAATGCCTCACACGGCCCACGGCCCGGCATTGGGAGCAAGAGCACAGGGAGGAGAACACACAGGGCGGAGTCTCAGGCACAATGCTGTGTCGTGTAAGGGACAGCAAACACGGTGGGAAGAGAGAACCCGTGCTACCACCACATGAAAAAGAAACATATTCAGAGCCCTTCTAAAGCCGGGAAGCCCCGCTCCTGGGAAGTCTTGAATGAAAACCCGATGAAATGTCACTGTGAGCCATTGGTTTGGAAGACCGTCTCACCCGACGAGTCACCCGCCCGTGTGAACAGCTGAACTGATTCACTTACGAAACACATCATTTATATTTGTTCCTCTAACTGTAGTTTGTCACCCACGCAGTTCTACACAGACACTACAGCTGCTCAGAGTGCCATAGGTGACGCTCAGCCAGCTTTTTAAAATCAGCGAGGCATTTGCCAGACTACCATTTCCTGTAATGAGCAAGCACAGTCCATGTAAATACCGAAGTCGCATTGTTCACTTACATTATGGAATGCGTCACAGTATTGGCTATTGGACCAGGTGGCCAAAGGAATGAAGAGCGAAGTGTGTAATTCAGGAACATACTATAAGCAGAGGCCCGAGGGGCTCGGACCACAGACTGTTGCAGGCAGCCCTCTGCTGGCTCGGGGCGGGCGGAACACCAGCAGGCCTCCGGGACCACATATGAGCATTTGGGGCCACCATTGCGCTAAGCATTTCACATGCATTTCCTCACCGAATCCTCATAATAAGCACATAAAGCAAGTAATCTTCTTCTTTTTCAAATCCGCACCCGAGGGTGTGTTTATTGATTTTACAGAGAGAGGAAGGGAGAGAGAGGTAGAGAAACTTCAATGAGAGAGGGAAGCATCGTCAGTTGCCTCCCACATGTCCCCAGACCAGGGATTGAACATGTAACCCACGCATATGCCCTGACCAGGGATCAAACCCACAGCCTTTTGGTGTATGAGATGATGCTCCAACCAACGGAGCCACTTGGCCAGGGCAAAGCAAGTAATTTTCTTAACTCCGTTTAACAAACGAAGCACACGAGGCTTAGAGAAGAAAAGCAACTTGCTGCAACTAAGTCAAGGCACGAGAGGAGGAGGAACCCAGGGCAGGTGGCTCTGAAGGACAAGCCTTGGTACAGGGGGCAGGGGGCACTGCCCAGCTATGGCCGTCCACCCTGCCTCCCGGAGCCAGGTTCTCCCTCAAACTACAATCACAACACTCGTCATTTCTGCCATGCACCCTGCCCAGACTAGGACGTCATCTCTGTAGGATCCACTCAGTTTCTTCCCTTTTTGTTGTTTTGGAGAGAAGAGAGATGACCTACTTATTTCTATTTAAATACCAGCATCCATTTGATTAATTAAAAGGATTCTTGCAGGTGGGTTCACAGCCGGCTGTGGCCTGGGCCCGTCCTGTCCCCTTTTCTCATGTTGCCCTGCTGCTCTGCCTGGAGGCAGCGCGGTACCCAGCACAAGGAAGAACACAAGTGCAGCTCACAGGTCTCGTGTCCTTATTGATCACTGCCCCTGAGAGTCCCCTTCCCATCTGCCGGTCCTGTCTCTCCTCGTGCATTCTCTTTTAAACAGGGGAGTCACAGCAAGTCTGAGTACTTCACCTCTGGTAAGGTCACCCATTTTCAGCGAAATCTGTCACCCCTTCTCAGTATTGATGAGCTTTTGGCTCCTCACATTAATCAGTGAAAGAAAGCTGTCTCCCCTTTTCCAAACCGATCAGGCTGAGCCAGACCTAAAACTTCCCCAGAAGCGTTCCATACGAGCTGTTTGCAAAACTTCGCTGCTTCTCACTGGGCGACCTCCTCCAACAGCTACCAGGGGAGCGCTCGAGTTGACTGTCCTACATCCAAAAAGCTGAGTGTGAAATCGAGGCCGAAATGTTCCTGAGGATTCTTCCAATGTTTAGAGGTGGAGTTTAGAGAGCTCAGGTCCATATACATTTTCTTTTCATACTAAAGTTTTTTTTTTTTTAACTTAAGTCATTAGGCAGCTGGAAAATAACATGTCTGTACATCATGAAAAACCTCACTCAACACATGTAAGAAATAAAGAAGAATACATATAATTTTAAACCTTTGGACTGTTTTTCCTGCTACTTCCCATATTCAGACACAACAGTGAGGAGGCAGAAGAGGGGGAGGGTTACGGCCAACAGCTGTTCATCCAGGACCACGGCCTGGACCTGGTTAAGCTCTGCGCCCACGTCACGTCACCAAACATCAGAGCTCCTTGAGGGAACAGAGACAGAGCGGGACGCATATGCCCACCTTCCCATCCCAGCTGGGTCCTGACTTGAACCCAGAACGTCGGACTCCAAAGCCCGTTCTATTAAAACCGTGCTATCGTGCCTCTCGTAGCACATGTTGCTTGGAATTAGCACACTATATTTCTCCTTTGGGAAGGATTTGCTTTTTTTTTTTTTATGCAGAAATATCCAACAGAGGGCCCTCTCTATAGTTTTAAGCTCCTCAGCGAAGTTCAGAACGCTTACATAATAATTAATCAAACTTCACAGTGTTACCACATGGTGCAACCTGATTAGTATTTCATGAATAATATAAGGAACACTTAATATAATTCAACTATTCTAAAATAAAATTATGACTTGCGGATATTCTACTTAAACATTCTCATTAATCTGTGAAATTTCAGAGGTACAATGTGGAGAAAAAATGACCAGGTTAAATTCCAGAAGGACTTGTGAGGGTCTCAGTCCTTTACTCTTTCTTAGGAAATAGAAACCAGGAAGGAAATGAGGGAAATTTTCTCTACCATAAATATGTTGCACATTGAACCTGTACAAAGTGTTTGAGCCCTCTCCTTCACTCCTGAATGCTGCTCACCACATTTGGGAAGTATCTGAAACTTCCTTCTATTTTCCTAAAGCCGATACACTTAGGAAAAAGTATGAACACCTGTAAGTTCAAATCTGCCCCACATTTTTCCTACCTTAGGCTAGTCACTCCTCCCTGACCGCTCCATCCTGCCTCCACTCCTCACCACACCACATGGAAGCACCGATGTGTCAAGTTCTTAGCCTCACTTCAGCATGGGGCATCCCTTCTGACATAATCATGTCTAATTCTAAGTCAGTGTACCACTCCGTACTTTACCTGATAGAGACGTCTGTGGCACTTTGAGAGGAGAGATGTTCCGGAACAATGTACCACTCATTCAGATACACCACCTTAGTTACACACACCACATCATGGCCATTTAACCGGTAATCAAGGCTGCGCCATGAATCAATGAATACAAACTTGAACTGCTGACAGGAATGATGTATGTGTAACACAGCAAATCTTTATCTATCTATCTTATTCTAAAAAAATAGTTATCTATCTATCTTAATTTTCTCATCTTAACATGAGCCATTCTGGTTTTTGAAGGCACCATATTCAAAAGTTTTGCTGAACACATTCATTGCCTAGATTATATATATACACTCATTTCAACATTAAAAGAAGTTTATTAAGCTGGGTCTGGGATGACCTACATCAAATGCACTTGGGTGTTTATTTTTAACACAGAACCTCAGAATCTCTGAGAGTGATACCTAGGAACCCCTAGTAATTTTCTGCACAAAGTTTCAGAACGAGTGGTTAAGAATTCAAGTCCTTTTCCCTTGTCCATCATCAGCTGTTTTTGTTTTGTTTTTAGCAGAAATTGTGTGTTTGTGATCAACAATTGCTTGAACATATACAGAACAAGCACACGGCAGGGAGACTGAGTTCTATTTTCCCCTGAAGAAGTCTGGGAACAGGGTTTGGCTGCATGAGTTAGGGGTTTGATTGTGAGGGGTCTGCCCAAGACAGTTGAGTGGATGCTGGTAGCTGCTGGTGGTGCGGGGCGGCTGTGGTTAAGGACAGCCCCCATCGCCAGGACCCCGTCCAACACGGCCCACTGCCACAGTCATTCTGTGGCTCTCAGACAACATCTAAAGGGCGGCAGGTCATGCATCCTTAGGTGGAGTGTCTGCCAGAAACAAACCAAACCCCCCTTTCTCCCACGTGTTCACAAACTCCTATGTTCACACATTCTACGGCCGTCCACGTGGGACTCAGCTGAGGGTCACCCAGAAACTGCCACAGGAATGACGAATGAGTTCTACCCTGATTGCTGATTTGCTTCAAGTGCTTTGGAATGGGTTAAGAAATCAGAACTGGAAGACAGAATCGTGAAAACGCAGAGATTTTTAAAGGGAGTAAGTCACTTGCTCAACGTGACCTCACTACTTCAGCACGTAATTGGAACCAGAAACCGATGACTCACTACTTGCCCAGCGGTCAGTCCGCTGCACGGTGACTGCAGCGGCAGAGCTTCAACACAATGGGGCCGTAGGCTCCTATCAAATCATCCTTTTCCTAAGCACCATTCTGACCAAAGGCTCCCACACTCAGCCTCCTAGAGAAACTCAGCAGAGCCTCCCCTGCAAAGGGCCCGGGTCTGTGCACACCCTAGACTGCTGAAGCCCAGCAGAGGCCCGATTCACGGCCTCCAGTCACAGTCCAAGGCGCCTCTGTAGGCGGCATTTTATTGACAGCAATGCGTTGCCTCTCCGTGCATCAGAGTGTGAACTTCTTGAAACTAGGGGTTTGAATTTGTGCCCTACAGCAACTTTAACTGAAGAGTTGTTTTGTCCCATTTTTAAATCAGGCAACGGGGCGGGGGGGAGGAGAATTAAACTAAATGGAAAACCACAAACTAAAAAATGACCACTGTACAAAAAAAGCAAGTTTCACGTTTATCCAAAGTGAAGGCGGAAGGCTCCAGCTCTTTGCTGCCCACCCCCTCTCAAAGGCTCTCTCATCACTCTGCCCCAGTCCTCTTTCCCGGGCCCTGAGAGGCTTTCCAACCAACACGAAGTAACTGCAATTGTGAAATTGTAAGTCTCATGATATACTTACTTTTCAACTTTTATAAAAATCATGTTGTAAGTCCCCCCCCCAGGAATGCATTGTATCAGAGCATAGAATAATACAGAATAATAAGCACTCGAGGCCTGAGTTGTTAGAACACAATTTTTAAATTGCTGACTATAACTTGAGATGCTTTATGCCCGTAGAGTGTCCATTTATCACAATGACTTACAGAGAGTGTGCTCATTTTTCTCTCATTTGCAAAGTGCCCCCTGGGAGTACTAATGAATACGGTTTCCATTACCTTGTAGCAATCTCTGTAAGCCTTTGTTTCCCCCCACATGTAACCATACCTCAAGAAATGGCAGCTGCCTGTTGCACCATCTCGAAAAGAGTTGTGTTAGTGTGTTTGTAGATCTCTAGTTAACAAAGAGGTTTCTATAGCTCCGTCTAGTCCAGCACCAACTTATCACAAGTGCGTGCGCATCCACTTCCCACACAACACTGGACTTTTCAAAACATCTGCCAGCTGTTAATAGTTCCTAACAGTTTATAAATGTTTCAGTGGAGTCTAGCCGCACTGACTTGTAGCTGCTTTCCAATACCTTTTCTTCTAAGACTTGCCACAAACTGAGAAGACAAATACCGTGGTGCCCTTTAAGAGTTCTTTTCATGGAAATAACCAGAAAAAAATGTACAAGTAAAATTCCACAGCCGTCTGTAGAAACCAGAATCCAACGCCATTGAAATAGCTCCCTCCACGCGAGCACATACACGTCTCCTGTCGCACAGCCGGAGCTGGGTTTGCATACTTGGAAGTGGGAGGAGCCCAGGGCGAGGAGGAATAGAAGACATACAGTTCTCGTCCTCCCTCTCTGTGCCGTGCTTTCCCTAAGTGTACAGCTCTGTCAGCCGCTTCCAGAGTTTCACCAGAGGCGGACACGACCTGTGCGGTCACCTGCTCTACACTGACCGCACGCCCCCCTTTGCACTGGAAGGGCTCTCACGTCTGCTGCCAGTGCTCTGCGCTTGCGGCCTGTGAGTGGCTGCGTGCTGTCCGCTCAGTCACCAACATCGTTGCCCCACTCATGGGCGCTGACCTCTCTTTAAAACGGCAGGAGGCATATCAGATGCCGAGCAGGAGTTTTCCACAGTGCTAAGTAACAGAAAAGTCTCATCACTAACCCCGACCTAGTCTTTTCGGGGTTTGGATTTTTAAAACAAATGCTAAAGAAATATTTTTTAAATGTAGGGGGAAAGAGGGTTGTGAGTTGGGTTGGAAAATGTGGAGGGCATGCCATGGGCAGGGAGGGGTCAGTGATGTGTTCTAATGAACTGGCCCTGTGAAAAGCCCACATGCAAACACCCCGGTCCCCATGCCCCTGGAGGCAGGGGCAAGTCTCCCCAGAGCGAGAGGGTTGTGGCTTCCGGGACACGGGAAGAGAGGAAAGGCAAGCAGAGGGCATGGGGTGGTCTCATTCACAGGAGGAAAACCCAGGAAGGAAAGGGGACTTGCATGCGGGGCAACACTGTTAGAGGCGAGTTGGGTCCAAATGCTGGGTCCACTTCCAGCACATGGAGAGCAAAAGCATGACCCTGAACTTCCAAATGCGCCCAGGGCAGAGCGCCCTCTATCTTCACAGCGAAGGGATCATGAAGACAAAAATGCACTCATCTCTATAGGCTGAAAAAAGGTATTTTCAAAAAAAATAATAACTGCAAAAACTTTTAAAGTACCCTTTAAAAACTCATTTGGTTCTTCTCCATGAGATAAACCAAAGAGTCCACGTGCCCACATGACAAAACAGACGTCAAATACCCTTCATTTTGTAACAACAACCTTCTCGGAATCTGACCTCTAGTGATCCCGGTAAACATCCTGTTGAAACACGGGCGACGCGGCCAAAGGATGAAATCTAACTCAGCCAGCATGTGGAAAGGCGCAGATGAGAACAAAACACCCCAAAAGTATATAAATTGGCCAAATGAGACTGCATATATCACCATCTTCAATGACAACAGAAATTTATTGACTGACAGTTTACATCTGGTTTGCACCCTGATTCTGCAAATCACAAAAAATGGGTTGCCGTGGCAACTGCCACGTGCTATTTAGCTTGCTGGGAGAGACCAGGAAAAAACCCTCCAAGTACCTTCTCCGACACAAATACAGCGTGTATTTTTTCTGTTCCTCCCACCCCAAGAGAACAAGCCTCCTGACAGTAGGTGTTTTTTCATAGCTTAAAGATGGGCCGGCTTTCTGTCATTTGCATTTTTATTATGTATACTACCAATTTATGTAAATGGAAAGAAAAATCCATGGAAATATAAAAGAGACGGATACAGATTACCTCAGTCACACGAATGTGATAGGGCTGCTGTCTTTTATAGCATCCCCACTTTTATCACCCACAGCTCTTTCAGCCAATTTAACTCCTCTGATACATGTGTCGCACCCCTGAGTGATACCCCGGGAATACACGGAGAGCTCAGATCTTAGAGCAAAGCAAGGGCAAGCTCATTTTCTTAGACTGGAAACAGGAGCAAGGTGCAAACAGGAGATTGCTAATTGTCTTGGAAGCATATTCTTAATCTCTCAGTAACATCTACCATGGTCTGCTCACAAGGATGCTGTGCAGGACTTCAGAACACATCTTGTTACCAATACCTGGGCACAGCAGAGTGAGCAAATTTACACCTCCAACCTGAGTAAAATGGGAAGAGTACTCATGGCCTATTTACTTCCCGGCTGGGACTTAAAAGGATGGAGGCAAATATGTAGGACTTTTAAGGCCCTGAAAATGGAATGACAGAAGTCCGAGTCACTGTTCTCCTCATTCGATGATGAGTTCAATAACTCCTTAAACTCTCCGGGTATGGGTCTGAAAGAGCCCAGCTACCAGCCCTTGGTGCAACAGAAGTCTCTGCTCTCTGGAAGCTCACTGATTTGTAGGAAGCTCTCTAAGAAAAACAGTCCACTTAAAAAACAAGCAGACAAACAAATAATGTCTTCATCCCGCCATATGCAGACCCTTTCTGGAGCTCGTGCATGCCGTGAGTGAGTTAGGGGCTCAGTACTTTGAGGCAGGGACTCAGGGAGAGGATCGCTGTAGTAGGGCACTAAAAGGTACTACAGGTGTGCAATGGAAATACACTAAGGTAACACAACTGAAGTCTCATCGTATGAAAACGCTATGTCTCCAGGATGCAAATAGAAGTGGCCCTTACAGATTTGGGAGGGCAAAGTGTCTGACCATCTGCTACATTAGTCTTCTGCGGCTCCATTCAATCATACTGAAGGAACAGAATGAACACACAAATAGATTTTTTCCACATGTCCTTGGGCAACAATAGAGAACAATCAATTTAAAAATAATTGGAGAAATTTGTGTTTTGCTCAGAAGAAAAAAGGAAAACATTCGTTCAACAGTCCCACATTGAATCATTTGCTTAATAGCAGTTCTAATATGTTATGCATTTATTCAATCCACTTCTTACTATATTAAAATGCAAAAACAATTACGCTGGATGTAAATCCTAGAAAACAATCAAAGTTTCTATTAAGCCAGAGAAGACACAGATAAGCTTGAATGTGACTTGCAGACGCTCATGAATAGACAACACTCAGAGTGCCTCTCACCAGAAAGGGGGAAAGAGAGGGAATGGAGGTTCAGAGATTCCTCCCCTCGCTCCCTCCCTTCTTTTTCTCTCCCTCCTAACCTCTCCCCCCACAATTTTCCTTCTTGGACTCAAAATAAGGAGAGTGTCTTTGTAGAACTTCTGAGGACGTAGGCGTGTAAAACTGCCTCTGTTACAATATCAGCCCTACAACAGGTAGAGACTTCCTTGCAACCTTCTGTTACAAATAGTTGACATTGCACTTGATCGGTCACAGGAGGACACGGGCAGTATCCACATTCCAGGTCCTCTGTCACACACATAAAAAAATGCCTGGTTTGTTTTCTTGTACACTGGCTTTAAAGCCATTTCTGTTCATTAAAAACGCAAAATAAGCATATTCAAGAAAAGGCAACCCAACATGAAGGAATAAAATGATTCCGTGCATGCATAACAAGCATTTTGTATATGACTTTGTCTGAAAGAAATTCTTAAAACCCTCATGCTTTCACGGGGGCGGTATGGAAATACTAATCCAGATATGAGGTTCTGTAACTGTGTTTCGTGCTCTGATTAAATGCCAAGCCCATGGATCTGTTATGTCAGAGGTAGTCAACAATCACTTTGCTGGGCAATCAGGAACTCCCAGAGGCTTATCTGCAACACATGCATTTCGAAGCTCTGAGTTGTACCAAATACTTCTAATTCTGCTGCTACTGTTATAGAATCTAGTATGCAGTACATACAATAGGGAAACTATTATATAGAGCTTAAATTTCTAAGGAAATGTGACTCATTTCATATGCTCTACATGGATTCTGGGTCCTTCTACTGGAACTTGGTACCAACAATATCTGCGCAATCTTGACTGCCAGCAGGTATTGCTCTGGTTTGCCTCAATATTTGCATTACTAGAGTATAAATGAACTTCTGTTTAACAAGTCTTCTTTTTTAACTTCCTCTTTTAACTTTGGTCCCTTCTATTCACCACTTAAAGGAAAGACTTAGTTCTTTTTCATGCCACTACTTTGGGGAATCTCACATTCCCCAAATTGTTCATTACTCAGATATAGCCTAATGCTTAAATGGGATAGTGGTCAAACACCACTGGAAACTTACTAAAGTAGAAGTCATCATAAAGCCCATTCTGAGCAAGTCTAATGTGAACAAATTACGTCCTTGGGTTAGCAATAACTTCCAATGATTTCAAGGGGCTCTTAGGCAGCCACTCTTGCACGGTTGTTCACGCAAGGCAGTCCTGCATACGAACCCCAAGTAAAGAGCGGTCCCGAACTCACATCAAGTTAGGCAGCTGTAAGTTACGTGACAGGAAGAGGGAAACACACAGCGTTAACCTGCATCTAGCACCTTCTGTTTCCCCACAAGAAAGGGCTAATAAAGCTCCAACGTCCTTTGGTGTGTCAGGAACTAACTCGTCTGCCTGCTCAGACTTTCTTCAAAGTGCCACCATGCCAGGTCGCATCTGTCACTTGTCACCACAGTGCTGGGGGAAGAGCCAGGACCTGTCCAGCAATGAGTTTTTTCTTACAGAACGATGCACAGCCACGCACACAGACGTGAAAACTGCCTCCATGCCTTGTTGAGAGGATTACTTTTGAAACTCAAAACCATAATTCAGGAAAGTGTTCTCAAGCTTTGGATGGAGTTTTTGTTGTTCCGTTTAGAAGTCTTTCTAGCAGACCCTGGAAGCAGACACGGCGCTGCCATTTCTGGTAGACAGGCAAGAGCACCAGGGGAAATCAGGAGCGTGAGGGAACTTGGCACACTTTCCAAAAAGAAATGGCAAACAATTCCACACTCACAAGGAACTGAAAATCCACACCACAGTAAGCGCAACTCCCCTCCGTAAGCGCGACATGAGAACATTGTCCCTCGCTGCCCTCATGGCGGGCAGGCGCTGGCCCTGGGCTCAGGGCACATATTGCTACAGTTCAGTCACTCATTCTTGGACTGCATTTCAATTCCTTTCGAAACATGTTTTATTCTCACAACTCTCGGTACAAATACAAGACATTGATATTCTTGCTGCTCTATTAATATATGCAGAACAGAAACCGAGCTACCTGGAGACCATCGACTCTGGGTTCCTGTCAGGAATGTTCTCTGAAATGTAAATTCGGGTTTCCTGCAATAATTCTGTAATATAGACATTCTTCCTCTGGAGCACGTCATTGGACTCTTGTCCACAGGCTTCCTTATCTCCTTCATGAACCGGTGACCTTCCATTCTGCTGAACTCAGTTAATCAGGAGTCAATGTGGTGAAAGCTTCTGCTGCCACGTTTTGTCGTCAAATCTCTTCTACAGAAGCCATCCCTCCTGAGAGTGGTATAAAAGTACTTGGCTGTGACAACCAACATAGAACACACTTTTGGGGGAAGGGGTTGGTAGATATGCCCATCACACCATCCCATGTATAAGACCCAGGAGAGAGCAGTGCGTGCAGATCACACGGCACAAAGCAGCAGACGTGGGGCTAGAATCAACTGTAGCTGGAATCACTGTTCCTTCTTTTCTTTTAACTACACCAGGGAGGGGGACCGTCTCCAGGGGGCTCAAAGAATGGGGACTTCAAAGACTTAGGTGAGGGTACTTGGCTGTCTTCCAATGAAGAAGAAAATGATGTGAAAATTGCTTGGATTATCTGGGTAATTAGCCCACATGCTTTCATGTGAAATGCAGGTAGTTGAAAGAGGGTCCACGGGAGACATGTGTTTCCATCCGCTGTACAGCAATGCACCCCCCCCAAAGTATTCCTCCTGCTCTTCAAATGGAGAGTCTGCTACAGAGACTCTCCAAATGCAGCCGGAAATGCTTTTGAAGATAAAAGGATGGTGTCACTTACAAATCAGTCCACCACACTCACTCCCAAATAAACCAGACTGCACAATAAGAATGATCTCTTAGAAATCAACAGTTTCGAGGAAAAGGAAAGCATATTTAGGAAGACAACTCTTCTTTGCCCACGTGATTGCTATAAAATACAAATTGATGGGTGACTAAATCAATTACCCAGAACATCTACGAATAGAAATAAAAACTGGAACAAAATGGGAAATGTTAGCTCATGAGTTTAGTCAATCACAGGGGGAATTTTCTGAGCAGAAGTGAAGGATCTGAGTGCACACACACGCATGCACACATTTTGCCAAGAGAATAATTATTTTTCTTACAAAAGACATAAATTGTCCATGATGTACGAGTAAAAAAAACCCTCCCCATTCTCTGTACATTTGTAGAGGTCCTAAGACTCCTTCTAGAGACTTCTTCTAGTGAAATCAGCAACCTTACCCATATGCCACAGTTTGTCACACATGTAAAACATGTGAGTAAGCATGATAAACCCTGAAAATATCATGACATCTCTGGGTAAATTCTGCCAGTAATATTGAACTACATTTGTACAAGGAAGTTTAGTGAAGCAGTTTTGAGCTTCCCTATTGGAGGTTATTATAAAAATTACGTAATTATAGAGCCTGAAGGCACCTCCCATTTTAGAAGTGAAGCCACCAAAGGGCACGAGGTCCTCCCTACCTCTTGGGCCACCAACCTCTCCCAATACCCTGTGGCCGAAGTGCTGTTCATCATACACAGAGAGACCTGTAGTTCCTTACAACATGAAGCAAGTTTTCCATGTTCTGCTCCCTAATTTGGAAAATAAAATGACTATACTTCAATCTAAGATGAGTGAACATAAGAATAATGCACACGAGTGCTTCCCCACAGATGCCTATACGTGCCACTTCATAAGTGCTAAATAACAAGGAGATGATAAAAACGGAGTTAAAAAAGCAAAGCAGGCCATCAACACCCACTGACTCTCACACAACAGTGAATGAAACACTGTTACTCTGTAGTATAAATCAGTGTTCCTGATACATGGAGGGGTTCTCCTAGAATAAGTACAAGCGTAAAGAGACAAGTTCTGGCATAGACACACCATTTGTTTCGCTGCTCATGTACAAAAATCATCTTCACAGATAATGTTATTAATGAAGTATTCAGTTGAGCAAAACTGATCATTAAAATAAATACAAATTGGAATGCTTTTCACAATAAGAAATGACTATCACAACAAGCTGGTAATTTGTGGGTGTACAAAACCCCCCGACACCAACACAAAACACTCCCGAGTCAGATTTCCCTCCCCACTGTCCAAAAGAAAACGAGGAGGGGGATTTCTGCACTGCAAATTGCCCGCCTGAATGGAGCTGTGCTGTAGCCAACTCCCTTCCACAGATCTGGTGCTTGGGGGCGCCGCATGGAGATTAGTGTTTACGGAGACAACCCGGGTCCTGTTTCATGTACCCCTGAGGTGCTCCCTGCACAGCACCGGGCTGAAATCTGAAAATGACAAAAAGTCCAAGACTCCCTCAAACTCTGTCCAAATCATACTTTAAGAGTTGGGAGAATAAAGGAATTCTGCTATTTAAGTTACTCACAGTTTCTCTAAAAGAAACTTATTGCAGGGATTGCAGTTTCATCGGAGGGAGCCCACTGAGCTTAGTTTCCTGAGGGATGAAAACAGCCATGGATCACTTAAGGTTTTCACTGATATTCTGTGTTCAAGGGCTTGGACATGACAAGGACACAAAATAGTATCAAATCTCCCCTCTTTGTTTCTTTTTACCTACAGTATTCCTATCACAATGTAGGAGAAACTCTTAGCCAGTTTGAGGATCTCAAAGTATCTGATTTGAGAACCTGAAACTATCAGAATCTAAGGAAATCATTCTCACAGCTAGTGCCTATTAAATGCATGGGCACACACCGCATGCACCTTAAGTGCATAAACACTGCATGATAACAAAAACAACTTTGCTCTAATAAACAAACTTCTTTATAATGATGATGCAATAACAAATCGCTGTGGGATTTTCTAGAACATTAACAATCAATTTGGAAACAACAGTGAAACTTTTGTCCAAACCCCAGAGGTTGTGGGACTCTAAGGCTGAGAGCAATATGATTTAACTGAATTACACAGCAAAAGTTGACCTAAAAAACAGGTTTTCTATCCCAGGTTCCCCTTCTTTTCATCACTCAGCTGCCATCTAACGTCATCCGAGTAAAGCTCTCCTATCAAAGGAGGAGACAAACGATAAAAGCTCTTGTACCCATTCAGTTGGAGGAAACACCCTTCTGAAAAAATACTGGATGAGGGATGCTAGGTTAATAAACACTAGGGAGGACGCGGAACTAAGTGTTAGTCCATACACTGAGAGATATTAAATTGTTAAGCATTTATTGGAGCAAAAATTGATTTGAATAGGGCAGCGCCAAACCAGAAGTGGAGAGGAGGCTCCTCTGTGATAGGAGCTCAGGAGAGACTTTTATGGAGAAAACGGAGAAACAAAGAAAGGGGACTGTGGATGGGCAAGTGCACTGGCGGGGATCTTGTCCTGCAGTTTCCACTCAGGCACCTTGAGTCACCCACAGGCTGGCTATGACAGAAGAGCCACCCCAGTGTAATAGTGTTCCTGTTCAATTAACTTAATGTGGGGAGGTCGGGGCTTTTTAGAGGCATAACGAAGGGGTGCAGATGCACATCTGAGGAACGATGAATTGGCAAGTCAACCTCCTGGGCTTCATAACAAAAGTAAGGATAATAACAGTGTCTACCAAAGGAGCTGACGTGAAGACCACCCGTGAGAATCCCTGTAGGCGTGAGACCAGGGGCACACGGGATGTTTGTGCGGCTGGTGGACTATTAACCACTCCGGCCACCCCCATTCACCCCCACCCCTGGCCATGGTACTTCCTTCTTCCCTGCTGTCCCTACGCAGGCTGCCCGCTATCCCTCCACACCCTGAGGGGCCAATGTGCACTCAGTCAAGGCCAAGGGGAACAGACCTGGCCTTGCAGCCCTAACGACTGAGGTAAGGGTGGGGAGAGTCACATGAGAAAGAATACCTAAGGTTTCTCCAAATTTTCAACACTCCTCCACAGTGAACCACTTGGCACGAGTCACCTGACCTCTGAGGGCCTGCGGTACCTCATTTCTAAGAGGCGATGGGAGCAGGTGGAAGGTTCGGAAATGAGCTCGTTGGACCCTTAAGGGTTGGATGCTGTGGGCAGGAACACCAAGCTGGGTACCACCTGAATCCTTCCAGGTACCTGCCTCACCGCGCTCTCCTCCTCCACCCCACCGCCTCGCCCACCAGAAAAGATCGGCTTTCCTGTGTTTGACTTACTGTGAATTGAGGTGAGACTGCATTTGAATGAACAGTTTCACAACTGAAATGAGGTTGAGAATCAATGGATCCGTAAGTCCATTCCTGCTAAAAACTCCTATGACATGAAAATTATGCTGATTTTACATGATACCAAATTTATTCAGGCAGTTCAAACTTGAATATTATCAGAAATCCACATTTTCTTAGTTTAGGAAAAAATCATAATGGATCTATTGTTTGTATATCAGTATTAATAGTTACCGACAACTCATTTTTGCTTATTTATTCCATCATGACAATTTATTTATCCAGTGGTTAGTTTGCCTTAATATGATGACAAAAGTAAATCTCTTCTTCATTCCTATTGTGTACATACAAACATGAAGTGAAGAAAACTGGCAGGTAATTAATCCGATAGTGCTTAAAAGCCCCATCATGGCTAAAATTCACTGATGCTCATGTGCTGATGACATAGAACGAGAGCAGTGAACATAAACTTGTGATGAATTGGATACAAAGGATAAAACTGGAGAAGGTAGTTTTCCCACAGCCATTCTTTAGATACCATTTTAAAGACCTTTCGTGCTTATGGAATAACATCATACATGCTCAGAATGTCAAGAAACCTCAATAACATATAGCCAAGTTGTAGTTAAACATTCATTAACCTGATGCAAAGGAACGGGAGGCGTCCTCTCTACAACTACACAATCGTCCAGCAAACGTGACCCATGTTTCACAGAAAAGAGCAGGTTTTCTTCCCCTTTATCAAGGTTTTATAAACAGGTGAGTACTTTAAGATAGCATTCGTTAACCTGTTCTGCGCAGTCACCACTATCCACTGCCTGAAAGTTGACAGACTCAAACAATTAGTTTTGCAAACCTGGAAAATAAGTATTTCCCAAGGGAAAAACATAGCTCTTTATAGGAAGGCATGTAGTACAACTCAATACCTTTGGGATGTGGGATCTTCAATTAGACACGGAGAAAGAGCGAGTCTTACGATGAAGGAATATGGAGTCAGGTAATGGGAGAACAGAATTCTTTCTACAGATGAACTCAGCAATTTGGTAGAGAAAAATAAAATACAGGTTTTCATGTAGCCATGGCAACTTCCAATCTTTATCGCTTTTTGAACTTAAGTCAACGCTCACATCTTTCTCTTCTTCAGACTCTGTGGTCTTTAAAACACACACAGTGAGGCACAGGGAGGAAGCCACACTTCGTTCTTGGGCTTCAGCATTCGAAAACGCCATCTGAGATACCGTGGGCTTTCCGTCCGCCCACCCCTGCTGCCCCAGTACACCGTGGCTGATTTGTACGAGCATTGTAAAAGAACACAGAACGTTCAGGCTGTTCTGATGGATGCACAGAGCTCGGTATTCCCTCCTAGGGGCAGCCGCAGAGCAGGGCACACACAGTTCTTTTACTGGAAGGCAACTCTGCTGTGCCTTCTACCCCGCGATTCACTCCTCCAATAGCCAAGACCTTGACGAGTAGCTAGTTCATCTCACTTACCACTGGCCTTCCAGGTCTGCAACAGTGCCTGCCAACACGGAGGTGCAGTCAATGATGAAAAGCAAATGAAGCTACAGAACAAAGATCCTTGTATCAGATAAAAAGCTTTCACCCTATGTTTCCACATATCCAGAAACAATATCTGTATTTAGATTAAAAAAATCTCAAGTTGCAGTGAGTGTTCATAGGTATTAAAGATATTGTCAGATATGAGAATTCTCAAAATCACTTTCTTTTAATGGCCTAGACTGCAAGTTTCAGGCCAGAGTGTAATTCTATGTATATTACATGATAACTGAAAACACAGAAAACACGCAGGTCTTGGATGCTCCCTCAGGCAAAGCTACATGGGGGAGCCCATAAGAAAATCAAAGAGACTGCGAAAAAAATTCAGAAAGCATGAAATAACATATGTATTAGGACATCCCACATCTTAAAATGCTTTTTAAATTTTTTTAAAAAGTCTTCTGAATCAACACACAAAAAAGCCTAAAGGTAATTGCCAATGAAGAATAATTTTTAATCTTTCAATTTTTAAAAATCATATGAAGTAAGGAGATGAGAAATAAAAAACACAGTAACTGATACAGTAGGTCCTCAGCAAACATTTATTGAAAGGCTGAATGGAAGAATAAATGAAAAACCTAATAAGGGCTGACTTTGAACTTGGGTGAGTGATTCATTCAAACCATTTAAGAGAGTCCTGATTTAATACATTAAGATGTCAGTTTCCATTCCTGGTGATACATCATTAACATCATCTTCTGAAATTTAATAGTATTCCATTATAATTTATTTTTCTTTAATATATGAAAGATTCAGTTGCCTTTAAAACTAAAAGAAGCTACAAAAATACCTTCTAAAATAGTTTTACATTTTTTAAAAAAAAAGCAAGTGAAAAGGCAGTAGTTACTTATAAGTTGGCTCCTAGCTCCTAAGAGTATAATATAAGCACGTGTATGAATATTCACCCCCAAAACAGGGAGTCATTCCATGAAAATGTATCTACTGTTAGCAACATTTACTTGTGTATGGTTTATTGACCACATTTTAAGGGAGAAAAGCAATCAATTTTACCCACAAATGATCTACTTTACATCCACCTATTCAGCCATCCATCCAGGTATGTTTATTGAAGGCTGACTATGTCCTAGCCCCTAGGCTCAGCTGCATAGCTTCTTCCAAAACAAGAGTCCTAAAACCTCGAAAACCCAAGTGGAAATAGTGATGTTTTGAAGTACAATTTCCCTACTCTTATTTTAGAAGGAAAAAAAATCCCAGCAATTACTGGAATATGGGAAATTATACAAATAGAATAATAATTATGTAATTTAAGTTTCCTAAGCTTGAAAGCATTTTTCAAAGATTTATTCTTTTTCTGAATGTATTCCAAAAGGAAACATGGGAGAGGTGAGGTTGGAGGAGAGAGAGTAAAAGTGACAGGGTTGAGAGCGTTAAAAATGTTCAACACGTAAAGATGGGATTAAGCAGGTCAATTAATTTTTAATATCATTATTTTTATATTTAAAAAGCCATACAGACACATATGAAAACACACTGAAATCTGTCCTTCTGAAATAAACACCACCATGACGACTGTGAGGTGGGCCAGACCCCTGAATGGCCATGGGCAGAGCCCGCGCTCTCGTGGTGACGCTAAGAGCCACTCCCTGCACAGCAGCTACGTTTTCTGATCGGTGCCCGGAAAGTGAGCAGGCGGACACTTTCCGGGACAACTGGGATATTTCTACTTTGTCACCACCAGGCAATGAGAAAAAGATTTTGTAACAATCTGGGGCCATGCCTTTTCTTTTGTTTTTCCCTGCGTTTTTTTATGGTCAGTTACTTAAGAAGGAGAGTCATCTTAATCACTATTCCACACGCTGTCCTCCAACAGAAATTACAGACCGACCCATCTGTGCCTGCGCGCTGAGCACACACTCGCTGAATGACCGCTGCTGGGCTAGGGACTAGTCCACCGAGCCAGTGTGCTAATGTAATCAGGTCAAAAGTGAGCTCGCACAGTCCCTCGTGATAAAACTCTCAGCACCTAGCAAGGGGCCCATAATCTAGTAACTGCATGTCTACTGACGCAATAGTCTAGTAATCTCCTGTCTAACAATTTCACGTCCGGCACGGAAGGAAGGAAGGTAAACACATGATTAGGACACAGATGTGGGTGACCAAGAATGAATCCTGGAGCAGCGTCCCCACACAGGGGGCTGGAGTCCAAGGTCATGCCAAGGGCCCTGGGGCTCAAGAGCCCCCGTTCCTGTGATGACGCTCTCTTGACTTCAGCAGGTACGTAGGGCTCTCCTGACCATGACGGTGAAGGACTCCGATCTGACTTCCCGCCTCAGATTCTAGACTCAGGAGCCAACTGCAAACTCCTGATTTGTATTTCCAGGTCCATTTTTGAAAAACGGAGCAAAAGTGCCGACCAGCAGAGTCAGGCGTCCACGCTCTCTGACCGCCATGTTCTCTCTTCAGGGCAGTGCTGGCATTTCAGGGTTGGTGCTTGTGAGTTTGGTTGGTGTGAGTCTCACACTGGCCACTACCAGTGGATGGATAAAACTTGTTTTCTAAACTGGAAGAGCTGAAGACCAAGGAAATGCCAGCCCTGCTGAGATGGAAAACAACAAATGACTTGGAAAAGTCATTCATCTCTTCTCCACACACGTGTGCAATGTGGGTCACTGGAAAGAGCCACGGTCCGCAAGACAAAACCTGGGTTCTAATCCCACAGCATCGTTTTTAGCTCTGTGACTTCAGGCACATGGGTTTCCATGCCCTGACCTAAACAACGGGAACTAAAGTACCTCCCCACGCCCTCAGAAGGTCATGATTAATATAAAATAAACAATGAGTTTGAAATAAACAAGAGAGGGCTTTGAACCCCATAAAGCGCTGTGCTGTAAGACCCCCAGCACTGCCTTACTCTCCTGCAAACAGCCCCTGCCAAAGAGTCCATTAGTGAATCGGCGCCATCAGCTCAAAGACAGGAGAAAAAAGTCAGTATTACGAGGAAGAAAGGCACAATGTCCAGACCCTCTACTGGGCTTCCCGGGCTGGCGATTTCTTCCTCCAGGTCTGGGGAAACAGAATCTGAATCTGCTCACCACTCTAAGACCTCTCCTTATTTCTAAAAGCTTCCAGGATAAATCTAGTTCAAATGTGGTTGTTTCTGGCATATGGCTATACAGTGATGAAATGAAGTCACAAAAGAGTTTCTAATTAAATGTAGATACACATTTCAGAAAATGCTCCCAGGAATCATTTCAAAATAAAAAGTGGCGCTGTGAACTCCCCTCCCCCGCCCCACATCCCACATTTCATCGTTAACATCTCTAGTGCTGCTGCTGACACAGAGGAGGATAGGGGTGCGGCTCTGGGCCCTGGACCAAGGGGACGGCGCCCATTCGCTGATGGGCATGGGCCCACTTGAGCCCTTCAAGGGGAACACGCCAAAAGGGATGGGCTTGGCCCTTCGTGTCTCGGCGTTTTGCCCACGTTGGGAATAAAGAGGCAGCAGACCTAGTGCAGATTTCTCGGGTGCCCCCCTCTGTGCCGGCATGTCCTCTCTGACACAGAACTGTATTCACCTCATCCCCCACTGACGAAGGGGAGAGGCCACGCCAGCCTTTTGTCCTTGAGCTTTCAGACCCCCACCTGGGACCCAGAAGGTGCTTGTTAAAGGGGACTGAATAAGTCAAGGAAAAAACTACACTTATGAGATTCACTTTTTGTTAAAGTGCAATGCTCCTTTATATTACACTCATATTGAACCTTTGGATTGAGTAACATAGCTAACACCCGTGTAAGCAGTACATTTATGCAAGGTAACACAGCTAAACACTGAAATTAGGAAATGAAAGAGACCAAATTGCCGAGATTATGTGAGAAAGGTGACTACGGTATATGTGTTCATGAATTAACGTGATTCATGTGTGGGCTCATTGGAAACATTTCTTGGGCATCTACTACGGCGTAATTTCCGGGTCCAGGAGGCAGGAGGCGCAGCCAGGCAGGCCCACGTTCTCAGGCAGGTGGGTGCTGGTGAGGGAGAGTGCCCAGCAGATGCCATGGTGGGCATGGGCTAGGGCTGAGACTGCTGTGGAGGGCAGCTGATGACAGCTGAGGTGAGGGGGCATTCAGAAGGATCCCCAGAGAGGTGCTTGAACTGAGGCACAAGTCACCTTAAAACAAAGAAACAGGCGTTCCAGGCAGGGAAAAGGTCTGAGGCCCCCTTGGCTCCTCCAGCAGAGAGAAGGCTGTGTACACAAAACAGGCAGAAGCGGGGGACAGACAGGAAGGTCAGGGACCTCAGGTGGTGGGGGGCTCTGTGGGCTAAACATCTCTGAGGCACCTTCAGTGAGGGAGGAGCTGTATTAGATTCTTTCCTCAAGGGACTCGGAATCTGCTTTAAAAAGTTATTAAGAAGTACTAATTGGTAGTTACAGAACAGTTACAGGGAAGTAAAGTACAGCACAGGGAATATAATCAGTAATATTGTGATAACTACGCGCAGTGCCAGGTGGCGCCTGGAAATATTGGGGGGAACTCTAACATATATGGTTGTCTAACCACAATGCTGTACACTGGAAGCAAATACAAAATAGTGATGAATGTAGACTGTAATTGAAAAATAAAGTTAAAAAAACAGATTACAAGTAATAGCTGAAAGGTCAGTTAGGAAAATGTAGATAAGCAAACAGGAAGGAAAAAACAAAAGCAGACAAGTTTAATTCAAGATAACTTAGTGTGTAGCTGAACTTCAGGATCTGACTTTAGATAAAAATCACAGCTCTTAAAATAGAGGATAAGAGGAAAATTAGGTGTGACTTTATGAGTTGTAAATGTTTTAGAATTCTGAAAGAGAGGGATTTTTTTTTAAAATAAAAAAGAAGTTTCTCTCTCTCCATAGAGACGGTGTCTCCAATTATATTAATCTCTGTCACTGAAGCCCCCCGTCTTATCTTAGAGTCACTGAGGACGCCTCCAGGAGCGTCACTGCTGGGCAGAGATGAGGGAGTGTTCGTATCTGTGCCCCGAGCACAGAGCCCCCGGATGACCCGCCCACCCTGCCCGTGGCCCGAGCGTGGGCACGCGGGGCTCTCCTGCAGTCCCCTGAAGGAGCATGTGTGCAAAGGCGGTGAGGCATTCATTGTAAAACGCAGCGCGTGTTAAAGCTGCAACTTGGGTTTGCGTTGCTTATTTTTATGTGATAGAGACATCAGTATCCATTCCGAAGAAGGAATAGCTAAGTGCCTGTTTTAGTGCTGTAATAAAGTTCCTTCTTTCACTGTTAGTGACTAATAGAATCTAAGTTATTTTCAGGGAAAAATAAAAGTAAAACATTAATCAGAATTCCCCTTAAGAATGACAACATACAGGTACATCTATGGCACGTGAGACTTCATCTCTTCCAAATACTGCAAAAGTGAAGCCACTTGACACAGAGGAGACTATGGAGAGAAGTAGGAATGAAAACAGGAAGTCCCGCTGAATGCCAGGACTTCTAGTTCACATCACGGTTGATCCCCGGGGACCAGAGGGACCGAGGGCCAATGCATTTGCTTTTAACTGAACAGTACTGTGTCTTTATACCCTTTAATTCTGTCTGTGGAAGAGGGACAAAGGCCATCACCACTGAAAGGCTTTCTTTTCTTCCCATTAACTAATTGTCAAAGAGAATGAGAAATATAATAAACACAATTACAAGGTTCAAACAAGTAAAATTTGGAAATATCAGAAATATTGTGGAAGCACGTTCGTTATGTTTACTGTAATTTCAGCCTTCTAAAGATTCCATTTCTCAGCCTTCCAATGCCTGGGCCAATCACTAGCCAGGCTAAAATCACATATTGAATTAACTGTCAACTCTAAGAGTATACGTGAGGTCACCACAATCAGTTAGTGGATATTAATGATGGTACTTTTTTCCTTTGGACTAATTCTTTTCCTTCTCTCTCTTATATTTTATTTGATTATGGTTAGCATCACGCTGCTCTTCCTGCGAGTACTGAACTAGCATGGGATTTGAATATGATGCTCCCAAATAAATGAATTGCTCGATTTCCGGTGACCATCTATTCACACTCCGCCTTCAAAACACATCTCAGTCTCCTCCCATAGAGGCGGCAGCGGCCTGCTCTTGTCCAACATGTATGACAATTCTGGACAGGGCAACTGGGGTGCCGGCACGTAGTCCCATGAAAGGAGAGGCTGCAGGTCTATGGCGTTCACCGTTTGACACATGCAGCCATTTTCCCCGTCAGTCAGCTCTCACCGAACTTACTAGCAGTGACTGCGGAATCCTTCTGGGCCCCTGACATTGCTGAAGAGGAAAGCTAAGATGAAGGACATGCCACTCCGAATGCAGGTGCTACTCAGCCTAGCAATCACGACACTAGTGCAAGCTGTAGACAAGAAAGCGGATTGCCCACAGTCATGTACGTGTGAGACCAGGCCCTGGTTTACGCCCCGATCCATTTATATGGATGCATCTACAGTGGACTGTAATGACTTAGGTCTTTTAAATGTCCCAGCCAGGCTGCCTGCTGACACGCAGATTCTGCTCCTGCAGACTAACAGCATTGCCGAAATTGAGCACACGGTCGACTTGCCAGTGAACCTTACCGGCCTGGACTTATCACAGAACAATTTATCTTCAGTCACCAATCTGAATGTCAGAAAGATGCCTCAGCTCCTTTCTGTGTACCTAGAGGAAAACAAACTCACGGAGCTGCCTGACAAATGTCTGTCTGGACTGAGCCACTTACAAGAACTCTATATTAATCACAACTTGCTCTCTGTGATTTCGCCAGGAGCCTTTATCGGCCTACACAATCTTCTTCGACTTCATCTCAATTCCAACAGATTGCAGATGATTGACAGCACGTGGTTTGACGCTCTCCCCAATCTGGAGATTTTGATGATCGGGGAGAATCCAATCATCAGAATCAAAGACATGAACTTTAAGCCACTTATCAATCTTCGCAGCCTGGTTATAGCTGGTATAAACCTCACGGAAATTCCAGATAATGCCTTGGTGGGGCTTGACAACTTGGAGAGCATCTCTTTTTATGACAACAGGCTTCTGAAAGTGCCCCACACTGCTCTTCAAAAAGTTGCAAACCTCAAATTTTTGGATCTCAATAAGAACCCCATTAACCGAATCCGGAGAGGCGATTTTAGCAACATGCTGCACTTGAAGGAGGTGGGGATAAATAACATGCCCGAGCTGGTTTCCATCGACAGTCTGGCTGTGGATAACTTGCCAGATTTAAGAAAAATAGAAGCGACTAACAACCCCAGGTTGTCTTACATCCACCCCAATGCATTCTTCAGGCTGCCCAAGCTGGAGTCCCTCATGCTGAACAGCAACGCCCTCAGCGCCTTGTACCGCGGTACGATCGAGGCCCTGCCCAGCCTCAAGGAGATCAGCATACACAGCAATCCCATCAGGTGCGACTGTGTCATCCGCTGGATCAACATGAACAAAACCAACATTCGATTTATGGAGCCGGAGTCGCTGTTCTGCGTGGACCCACCCGAATTCCAAGGCCAAAATGTCCGGCAGGTACATTTCCGGGAAATGATGGAAATCTGTCTCCCTCTTATAGGGCCTGAGAGCTTTCCTTCCAACCTGGACTTAGACGCTGGGAGCTATGTTTCCTTACACTGCAGAGCTACCGCAGAGCCACAGCCTGAAATCTACTGGGTAACACCATCTGGTCAGAAACTCTTGCCTAACACTCTGACGGACAAGTTCTACGTCCACTCTGAAGGCACGCTAGATATAAGTGGCATAACCCCGGCAGAAGGGGGGCTATACACTTGCATAGCAACTAATCTGGTTGGTGCTGACTTAAAGTCCGTTATGATCAAAGTGGATGGTTCTTTTCCCCAGGATAACAATGGATCCTTGAACATTAAGATAAAAGATGTTCAGGCCAATTCAGTTCTGGTGGCCTGGAAGGCAAGTTCTAAGATTCTCAAATCCAGTGTGAAGTGGACAGCCTTTGTCAAGACGGACAACTCCCACGCCGCCCAAAGTGCTCGAATACCTTCCGATGTCAAGGTTTATAATCTCACTCATCTGAGCCCATCAACTGAGTATAACATTTGTATTGACGTCCCCACCGTCTATCAGAAACACAGAAAACAGTGTGTTAATGTCACCACAAAGGGGTTGGACCCTGATCAAAAAGAATATGAAAAGAATAACATCACAACCTTTATTGTCTGCCTTGCAGGCTTTCTGGGGGTTATCGGCATGACAGGTCTTTGCAGCTGGCTCTCTAATAAAATGAACTGTGATATTGGACAAAACTACATGAGGAGTTACTTACAGAAACCAACCTTCACATTCAGTGAGCTTTACCCTCCTCTGATCGACCTTTGGGAAACAGGCAAAGAAAAAAGTACAGCATTGGAAGTGAAAGCAACTGTTATAGGTGTGCCAACAGATGTATCTTAAAAACAACTGACTAAATCTACTTCAAAGAAAAGCTCAAGAGTGCAGTTGTGCTTGGGAAAAAAAAAGCATTAAAAAATATTACTTTCTAGAAGAAAGTTTAAGCTTACCGATGCTGCTCCTGACCAATGGAAATTGTACAAGTTCAGCATTTTAATTCACCGGCTTCAAAGGGTACTGTGGCAACCAAATAATATAATTCCATTTTCTAGAACTTTCATGTAACTTTTATGTCTGGACTGCAGTTACAGTGGACAAAAACATTTCTGTATTTTTTTTAAGTAGATAAGCGTAGTCGAACTGAGCAATACCTCCTGCTGTGTTGTATTACACATACTAGCCACGAGTTTTCGCAGTGACCAGATAGACTTGAATTGACACGTGGTGTAATAAAACGGACAAATTCTGTAGAATAGACACAGTGAGTATGTGGACCTCTTTTATAAGAAAAAATACATTTTGGATTAAAATCAATTGCTTTTGTCTTGTTTTTGTTTTTAAATAAAGAATAATTTCTGGGAAATGTCATCTGACCAGATATCATTTAAATGACATTTTTAAACAAGTGTTTTTCTATAATGAAATTTGAAACGCTAAGAGTAACACTCTTTTACTGGGTTCTGTAACTACATTTTTATAGTGCACAAAAATGGATTGAGAAGGCACTTTATCAATACTGAAAGGCAATCATAACGTTGTATTTAACCCTTTCACTAGTGATGAAAAGAAACCCCCTAGCAAATTATGTATTCATTTAAAGATTTCCTTTTCTTAACAAGAAGCTTTTGTGGTGGATTTAATTATTAAGTTCACATACTGTAAATCAATATCCGAGGAACTGAAAGCCTTATTTTGATAATTAGTAGTCATTCAACTTTAAGATGCTTGCTTTGCAGAAAATATTGCCAAATTTTGGCAGGACTCAAGATCTAGGTGTAACCTTCAACCCTTTCTATGATTCTAAACACTCAATGCACTTTACTTCAGTAACAAGCAAATAATCCAATAATGTCCTGTGTTGCACACACAGCGATGAAACATGTTCTACAAAATCCCTGAAGAAGGACATTTGTATACTTATATAGCTACTAGCCTCACAGGTGCTGACCGGAAGTCTGACCAAAGTAGACAGTCCTTTTACCCCAGAATAACAATGATTTTCAAAATTTCGGAAGACTGGGATTTTCCAAGACTAAAATTTGAGAATTTTCCTTTAAGATCTATTGAGAATTCATAGTATAAGTTTATAGGTTCCATCTTATGAAATTATCCCTTTTATTTACTTCACCCCAATATAAAAATGGCATGAGCCAGATAATTCCAGAGTTCAACAGAAATTTAAGAGGACAACTTTCTTAATGAAAGGAAAATCTCAGAAAAATTCCAAAGTAAAAAAAAATTAAGTGCAGTTCTCTATGACTCCATTTAATGCACCTAAAAACACAGCTTTAAAAAACTGAGAATCAGTGAATTTAACTGCCAAGAATGTAACTGATTATTTAAGAGTCTTATATAGTAAATATGGGGGAAAACCCAGCCAATATCTTTTAGGGTTTTAGTTGTATTTACCAACAAAACCCCAGAGCCATGCAGAATAAATGTACTTGTGTACAAAGGAGATATCCTGAAACAATGAAAAACCATCTGAGATAATAAGCCACACTTTTCATAGGCAAATCGCTCATCTCTGCAAAGCTACAAGGTTTCCATGTTAATTGCTCTGTGCCTGTTCCTAATCAAGTGTTCAACTTTTCTTACAGTAGCTTGCTGTATAGTATCGACATGTCATTGTCCTGTAAACATTTCCAGTACTGTAGCCATATCAATTTATTTGTTAATACTAGACATTTGTGATAGCATTGATGGTTTCTAATTAAATCCTAGCTGTTTTTCACAATGTGGAAGGTAATTGTTATGAACTCTTTGAAATGAAAGAACAAACTGTGTTAATTTAACACAAACAAAACTTGAAACTTGATAAGTCAGTGTGTTTCCCAAACACAGGTTTTACAACCTGATGAATCGCTATCACACAGTGGCTGACATTAGAATTTATCAGCAAGACATGCTCGTACATCATGAGATGTTTCAGCACCACAGACAGAGCTTTTTTAAAGAGCCAGGCTATTTGTCAAACTAGAGGAGCTGAAGTGTGACCTATTAGGAGGCAGGTATTGTATAGATCAGCAAGAACTTTCTCAGGTATCTGGTATGTTTCTTCCAAACCTATCTGCATAAAGAACTATAACAAACATACCCTAAAGCTGAGAATCCATTTCAAGCTACATTTTCTTAGGGAAATTGAAGCAAATAGGCACTCCAAATAGACATTCAATACCGAGCACTGAAAGGAAGTATTTCTCTTATAGACAAATAAATACAGATGCTCAAAGCAAAACATGATGTTTACTTGATTAAATTTCAAACTAAATTGACAGTAAGAGAAAAAGAACATTTGCTTCAACAACAAGAATGGAATTTCATGCTCCCTATGTTTCCCTCTAAATCTCACATAAAATCAACTAAGTCCTGGCCACAGTACTCAAGGCATATAACTTACAATTCAGTGAAACCACATGGGTACAATGGCAAACTTCAGCTATGAGAAAACTCTGAAGTTCATCCCTTTATGAATGCCAAATGATCCCCTCATCTGGTATGGAAGAAAACATTTTTTTTTTCACAAAAACAAATTTTTTAAATATATGTATTGTCTAATTTATGCTACAAAATAAAATTCAGTTTGTTAAAATAAGTATATCCAGTTGACTACAAAGTGCATGAAAGCGCTGTGGAGAGAAATGTACTGTTGCCAGCAAAGCCGTGCTGCCAATCATATGCAGATCATTTTTATAGAAAAAAAGTGAAACATATTTATGGTACATCCATCAGCCTTTTGATGCTGATTTCAGTTCTTAATTTTTTATTTTAATTAAATAAAGTGTTAAGTGAAAATATACATCAGCAAGCTTAAGCTTAAAATTACAATTCCTTCCTGTATTCATTGAACTATATTTTATTTACATTCAGAAAACATTGACTGCACGGCTCTTCGTCACTGGAGACACAGAAGTGAACAGGACAAATTCTGCACCGTTCTTGTGCTCACGTCCTACTGGATTATGGTCTGGCTGTATCTTGCTGTTTTCACGAACATTTCTCAACTACCTTACTCACTGGAGTCCCAGCTGCAAACCATACTTTCGAAGCATGATAATACTCAGAAAATCATATATATTTTTTATTTGGTCTAAAATGTTTTACTCATCACAACATGCCCATATAGAAACTTAATTCAAATTTATTATTTCTTAGGCACTACAGATAGAAACTAGCCTAATACCACCCTTAGACGGCTTAAATCAAGAAGCGTGTCTACTGGATAAATATGTTTCCTCTGCTTTAAAAACAGAGAGATTGATCACACGAGACATATAAGAAGTTAAATTCAAGAAGGCAATCTAGCATTGACAAAATCTTTATTTATTTTACAAAGAGAACGATCAATTCTTATAAGATCTTTCAACAACTATGAAGGAAAACCTTCAAATTCCATAGTTAGCTTTTTACATGAAAAATCAGAATATGTAAGTAATCAATAAAGCAAACAATAAAATCAACTAACAGCTTAAAAGTACATATTTGCTAAAAAGGAAAATTTCTGATAAAATATCCCCACAACTACCAAGAAGAAAAATTCTCACTCTATGAGGCGTCCCCCGAAAAAAAATCCAAAATTAGCTTCTGCAGGCCCCTTGCAGTACAGGCTTCCCCAGCTAGGTGAGTGTTCTAGGAACCCATCTGTATCAGTGCACCAGCGGGCGTTGTTGTGAGAGGCTGTGTTCGGCTTCAGTGCTTTTTTTTTCCCCAAGCCTTTCAACGCATTTGCCCATTTCATGATGGGTGATTATGAGCACACCTGTCCACTCCACATTGAGTGTTCTGCAGCTTTTGACCAAGAATTGCATGACACCTGTGCCCCACCCTCTCTATTCACCTGATCTCTCCCCACGTGACGCTTTTGTTTCCCCAGATGAAAGAAGTCCTCTGAGGGAAACATTTTGCTGATGTGGAAGAGGTGAAACAAACCAGCCAAAAAAGGGCAGAAGCACTAAAAGGCATCACAATAGATGAGTTCAAAACCTGTTCTGAGCAGTGGAAAAAAAACATCTCGATAGGTGTATTGCATCCAATGGAGAGTACTCTGAAGGTGACTGAAGTTTAAACATGTAAGAATAAATACACAGTTTTATAAATAAATTCCAGGAGGGTCTTTTTGGTCCCCCCTCAGATATGTCCCCATTAAATGGTAACTTGGGCTTCATTCTACCTGGAAATGAGGAACGATGAATAGTGTTTACATTGTGACACATTTTCTTGGATCCAATCTCTCTCACGCTCCCTTTCTCCTTTCCTTTTAACTTCCCCAAACAAATTATAACAAGTAAGAGTTGTTTGTTTGTTTTGAAGAAAATGGTTGTCGTAGATACGTTTAGTATGTCAAACATCCCGGTGGTCACGTGGGGACGAAGCTCAACAGAAAGACCACAGTGACCTTCACACCCAGTTCCCCAGCCCCCACTGCTGCTATGTCATTTCACCCTGGCTAACGCGCTGCTCACTAGGTTGTCGCCTGGGAGCACGGCCATATTGTCCTGGAGGAGAAAAGCCACATCTACAATCAAAATGCCACCCTCAGTATCACCGAGTTCTGGAAAAAGAAAGAAATGGACACATTTCAGTACAACCATGGCTGCTTTTGTGTGTTTATTTGAAAAGTGAGGACTTCATCTATGGTAAAAAGCTGACCGTCCACTTAGTTTATTTCATTTAGACCTGTGAAGCAAGGGAAAAATAAGCACACTATCTGCAGGCAGGAATAAACTGGCAAAATCAGAGTTAATTCTAGTAGTCACAATCCATGTAATCAATGCTTAGAATAAGATAATAAAAGATGTTTAAAAAAAAGGCTCTTCTAGTAAAATGTAGGTCATTTTCTAAATCTGGACTAAACATTTCATTAATGATATAACAAAGGTGCTCCTGAATTCACTAGTGAGCATTCAGTATTCTCAGGTGAGAAGAGAAAGCATACGAAATACCACACAACTCCTTTTCATTCCCACTGAGAACAGACAAGCCCACAGATTGGAATTGACCTGTTCCAGTTCACTTGGTTCATTTTACAGTAATACACCTCAGAGGGCTCTTAGCTTATCTTTTAAATAAGCCATATAGTCAATACCAACTAAGGGGTTAGATACATCACAGGCATGTCAATAGAACTTTCTCTAAAATCAAACTGTGGCATTCAAATAAGCAATAAAGTGACAGCAAATATCATATATATATATATATTCAATAACTTCAAAATTATTATAGAAGAGTGGCCCAGAGTGACAAAGCCTAACAGAGAATTGAGGCGGACCTCGGCTAGCCTTGCAGAAGAATAAACTAGAATGACATTTGAAGACCTCACAGTAATGTGTGTTTCTATTTCTATTTTCTAAGCCAAATAGATTTTCAAGAAGCCAATAGCACTATGAAGCCATGGTGAGGAAAACCCAGCTTCTCACTAAAATGTATGGCTCCATGGCTGGAGCTACTGATTCAAATCCGATTGCGATACCCGCTTACAGCGTTTCCCAGCAAATAGCGGACTGAGGTGGGAACACAGCTGGCCCTCCCAGCCCCGGCGTGGAGCAAACCACCACGGAACACGCTCCCCATCACGTGTGACACCAGACTCAAGGCTGATCAAGACAGGGTCATTCTTATACCACGCGAGGGGCTGTGATTAAAGCAGTATGGTCAAACACACCAAAAGAGTTCTTTAAAAGATGAGTAAAAAACAAAATAACTTTCAGAACTGGAATTAAAGTCAGAGGCCTCTGGCAGACGTCCCTTCAACAGGGACTTCAGAGAGGGGTCACGTACTCAATAGAGAACAGGAAACCACGTCTCCAAAGTCACGCAGGCTCCTGGCATTCCCATCTCCATCTCCTCATCAGTTTATCAATAAGCCAACATGGTAACATATGTATTTTCATATTAAATCATTTGTTTCAACTGATTTAAAAACCACATGTAAATTTATACATTTTGGATGGAAATAATTATGTGACTCTTACTATCCAATTCAAACTCTTGAGTATAAAAATAAAAATACTTAAAACCATGAATATGATATAGAAAAGGTATAAAAACAGATCAGAATGTTCATTTCTTTCTACTAACAAAATCTTTACCTACGCAAATATATAGGAATTAACGGATTGCATTTAATGAAGGAACTACATCAGAAACAATGGTGTGAGGATAAGGGGAGTCTGGTTCCCCATTTAATGAATTATACGTGTTTCAGGCCAGGCTCGGTGTTGAAATGACAATATGATGCTTGGGGTATTTTCCTGGCCTATAAAAGGCATAGGATTAATATTCTTAACATAATATTATAGTTGAGTAAATATACATTCATATCTACTTTTTAAAAGATGTATTTATTTTTAGAAAGAGGGGAAGGGAAGGAGAAAGAGAGGGAGAGAAACATCAATGTGTGGTTGCCTCTCATGCACCCCAAACTGGGGACCTGGCCTGCAACCCAAGGCATGTGCCCTGACTGGGAATCAATTCAGCGACCCTTTGGTTTGCAGGCCAACACTCAAAGCACTGAGCCACACCGGCCAGGGCATATTCATATCTACTTGAATAGCAAGGTTAAAACCAGGAAGAAAGGGAAGGAGGGAGGAAGAGAGGAGGAAGGAAACATCTGATGAATGCTACAAATGTGCCAGGCTAACCATTTGCTAATTTGCTACAGTCCTAAGAAAGGCATCTTACTATGAGTCTGGCATACTGGTTCCTCTCTCTCCTGCTCTCTGATAGAGTTTAGCTGTGTTGGATAACTTCTCACATAGTATAACCCTTGGGTTCTGAGTACTTCTATTCTATTAATTGGAATTTGAGAACTGGCTCTGAGGAATCCTACGAATGAATTTGATCTAGGAGAACCAAGTTATTTAATATAGGTTACATGGCATGGGCTGTTTGTTGATTAATGGGGTAGCAAAAAATATTGAATAAGACCTTGACACTCTCCAACCTGCCCATACGATGCCCATGTAGGAAGCTGGTCACCTATGCTTCCCAGGAGAAACAAGGCAGTCCATTAAAATGAGCAAACACTTTCGAAAGTTACTGAGCTTCTCTGAGGGCAAACTGGCATGCAAAAAATAACTGCGTGTGTAAGGAAGTTCCTCGGTGTTCGATAAGTACTAATTTTTCTTACAAATATTTGGAAGTCACTAGGCTGAACCATAATCCTATTCCAGATAATAGTGTCCCCACCTTGAGTTTTTAATGAACTGTCTTTATGGTAGAACTCTGTCCAAAGAATGAGATTGGAAAATTACAGGAGCCAAGTTTATAAAGAGAGGGAGGGGTGGTCCGTGTTTTCATTCATACATGAATATTCTTCACCCTTCATTCACTGAGGATCTACATGTGCCAGATGTGGGATCAGCTACTAGAGCCTCACAATGACTGTGACAGACAAAGTTCCTGGCGTCACAACAGCCCACAGGTAGACACCAAGGCATGGCTCTGGGACCGACAGTATAGGTTGGCGAAAACATGACAAGCATGGGAGAGCACACATGTATTTATTTGGGGGCTACGGTTTATTATAAAGAGGCCCAGAAAAAGTTCTAAAAACGGAGACAATTTTTACACACTCTCCCAATTAGGGAGCAGAGCAGTGGTGGGCACAGGTTAGGGACAGTGTGAGGACGGCAAGAGGCTGACACACTTGAAGGGCAAGGGACTGCTAAGTGACTGGGAAAAAGTTCTGGAGACAGAAAAAGCCAGAGCTGGCTTCAGAAAGAAAAAATGGAGAGATGGGTAAAAAAGTCCACCTTTGTTGCTAACCATGGTGGAAACCAACATTCCAGTGGAAAATGACTAGACCAAGTTTAAAACGCTAAGACTAACGTATAAGGCTACAAACATTAGATTTCCGTGTTTCAATTCTGTCTCCCTCCGTGGCCAAGCTCCAGGCTGCCATCCGATCCCTATTTCTCCAAGGCTGGGAATACGAGAAGTCAGAACTAAAAAAGGAATAGACGTAGGCTCAGGCTATATCGCACCCCCTCGGGCCTTCCCTAATCTGAAACTACACACACACACATGCGTGCTCGCACGCACGCACACACACACACACACACACACTGAAGATGCTCACAAGCATATACACAGACACATGCCCTTCATGGCCAAGGTTAGCAGAGTCCATTATTTGCAAGTTAGCTTAGTTTCAGATTTTTTTCCGGTTTTTCACTGTACTTTTATTTTTTCAATTACAGTTTACATGCAATGTTATTTTATGTCAGCAGAGTAGGGTTCACGGCACAGTGGCCAGACAACCCTATACTTTACCAAGCGCTCCCCCAATATTGCGAGCACCCACCTGGCACCACATGCAGTGCTCACAATATTCTTGACTGTATTCCCTGTGCTGTCTGTTACATTCCTGTGACTATTTTGTAACTACCAGTTTGTCAGATAGTTGAAAAATCCATCTCCCATGAAATTAACAGAGAGTGACAATGTGACTCCAGTTCCCCACTGTCTCCTCAAAGGGAAAAAAAACCCCTCGGTATTCCGGGCAATGTAATGTAAAATTAGGGTCTATATCTTTGAATTTCATATGGGTCTAGTTCTACTTCCATTATCCATTGTATTTCTGTTTCAGAAACTTCACATATGTTACATAGAACTTAATAAGTAGCTAAATATAAAAAGAGATGTAGGAAAAGCAGAAAAAAATAGTGTCTCATTTCTCCGGGTTATGTTTCTACTGCACCAAATATGGTTCTGATGGGATCTCACAGGTCTCACTTTCCCCAAGAGAATAGGGGAAAAAAATCACCCTCTACTGTATTTTTGCAGTTGAGACCTTGAACTCAAAATAATTTAAAGTAAAAAAGAGTATCTGTAGAAGGACTGACACATGAATCAGACACTCATTCTGGAGTTTCTAGAATTTTCTCACCACTGTGCTCCCTGGAAAACAAAGTTTTATTCAGATTGTCTAATACCAGTCTAATACGGTTTGGGGGGAAAGAAGTGCATTATGTCACAATAATTTAAAGTTCAATTTTCAAGATGCACTTAAATAGTAATAGAGGAGATAAGCATTAATAGACATAATAAACACAACACACAATATTAAATATAAGATGGAAGCATTAGCATAAACATTTGGAAATACTTTTGCTATTAAATTTTCTCAAAAGTGTTTTTGGGGAATTGTGTTTCCTAGACTATTAAATGAGTTATTTTTCAATTCTTCAATATTTTTTGAAAACTTTGTTGGAGATTGTCACTTAAAACCAAGGGGGAAATTCCAAACAGAAAATAAACGGGGTGAAACCACACCCACCTCACGTGACATTTCGGAGGCTGGCAGCTGGGTGTGCCCAGAAAGGTCAACTGTGTCCTGTGGCGGGCCCCCAACTGTGGGGCAAGCCCCCCGTGCCGTGGCAGACACGCCTGACCCACCTCCCTCTGGCACAGGTAACAGGGAACGGCCAGGTAGCCTTTGGACACAATGGTGACGAAGTGCGACAACAGAGTGATTTGTTTGTTTTAATTGCACTGAGAGGAGTAACTGCCCAGCACAGGGCTCTCGTGCTCAGGTCAAGTGGTTTCGGTGTGAGTACTCAGAACGCCAGGGAAGGGCACACACGCAGCTCAGCACAGGCTGTCCAGGCAGAACAAGTCGAGTTTTAGCTTCGCTGAAGCCGGGATGTCTGAGAAGCCAGAAGAACTGTAAGATCAGTAGCCCTAGATTTTGGAACCAAAGTTAAAATCTTAAACTTATGGGATGTTATAAAATTCTACTGATTACGCATCTGTGTTTTAAGACATACGGTATTTTCAGGGACATTACATCTGGCATGTGAATGTGTTTTCCACCTCTACTCTGACGTCAGAGGGATGAGGCTAATCCACCTTGATGAATTACGGGTTACGGGGAAGGAGGTAGGAAGTAAAATGATCACCAGACACATTTGCAAACCCACAGAATCTTTCCACGGCTCCAAAGTGAGCGCAGTCAGAGATCTGAGGGTGCCTTTCCCGGTGGCAGTGGGCTTATCAGCAAAGATGTTTGCTGCATTGACACGAGCCAGCCTGGGATCTTGCAATAATCTGGCTGCAGGGAGGAGGTCTTCTATTACACCCCTCCTACAGTCTTCCTTGGCTTGCCTTCTCAAATGTGTCCTCATGATGTCACGTTATTCGGTTAAAACATATTATTATAAAATACGACATGATTATCTATTTTTAACTTAACATATTTTATTATAAAAATGACATGTGATGATTCTACAAATAGAAAGAAAATACAGTCTCACATTCCCCATGTCCCTCCTATATACTCATAAAAAACCTGTCACTTCGCTTTTCACACATTTTATATTATTTCTGATTCTGCTACCTTAAATCTTAATCCAGCCTAGAGCTCCGCAGCCTTCGGCAGCGGCACCAGCGGCCTTCATCTCAGCACAGAAGATGACTGCCTCCTCCCTCAAAGCCCCAGAGCCCTTGGTGACGTGATGGGCGGAAGTTACCATCTTCCACTAGATCAGTCCCTTCCATGCAGCCTATTACATTTTGAAAAGTTCTCGTAGTACAAACATTTCCCCCTCATGGTAAACAGAATGAGCTTCTTCCTAGCTGACACCAGTTTTATTTCAGGGAGCATGGGATTAAAGGTAAGGGAGATGCCTCAGGCAGCTCTGTAGCTCCGTTTGGCTATAGCGCCCCCGGGTGTTCTCTGCCCCACATGGGAGAAACCAGGTCCTTAAAGCAAGTCAGGTCCCTCTTCTCTGGAAGCAATCCAAATCATTAAATCCTCTCTAAAAACACAGCACTGGAAACAGAATCAATCTTCTGGGTGTGCTCGGCTTGAATCTCTTATTTGCTTGGGGTGCCAGGCTAACTGAATTCCTGCAAGCCGGGCCACGTGCAGGCAGATGAGGCTCACCACCCTGATGCCAAGCCTCGTGGTCACCAACATCACCCACGTCCTCACCACCAGCAATTCGCCCATGCCAATCCCTAGCATTGAACCCCTACGGGGAAGAGTCTATCAGGAGCCATCCTTCAAATTATAGGTGAGAACATGCAGGTTTAGGAAGTGAAAGTAACCAACCAAGGCTTCTCTGGTAAGTTTCTACAGGTTGTGGTGACAGGGGATTTGGTCTCCACATAGAAGAGCAAACTGACAGCTTGCTAACCCCTACTGTAAACCGTAGGATTTCTCATAGGAGCTAATGTGGCCTCGCAGGTGCACATGATTCAGCAGGTAATGGGGTGGCTCTGACCACAGCTTAGCATAGTGAGTATCATAAGGGCACAGAAGTGGGAATTGCTGTCACTGAAAATCAGACTTCCCTGATGGCATACTTCTGGAATAAAGCCAGACACAAATCACAAGCCGGCGAAGAGAAGCAGAGTGATGGCGTCACGTTGATGCTACAGCATTAGAGATGCTGACACAGCTCCAAGACCTCAGTCACCACCAGAGCGTCAATCCAGCTGCTCAGAAAGCAAACGCATGAACGAGATCCCCCCCCTTCGCCCTTTACCACCTCCTCCCACCCCTTGGTGATGGAGAGAGACTTGACTCGGGCTGGTGAACGCACGATGCAATTCACACATGATTTATTACATGAAGCTATTTGGCTTCTAAGCTTGCTTTTAATTATGTTTCACATTAAAATAAATACAATGCATCGTGACACACACGTGCAAAAAAAATAAATTTCACACACACGCACGTTATTCTTACCCTGTGCAATGCAAACTGATGTTTTCTATTTAATTCTAGTTCTGGTTTTGAAAATGCTGGATGATCTATTAATTGATTTCACTAAGTACTAATGAGTCATGACCTGCAATTTGAAAACCATTGAGCACCTACGGGCCCACCCCTTGTCAGAAATGAACCACAAGTGAGGCAGTAACTGTGGTGTTACCACTTGGCTTTCTGGTTTGCAGTTACTAGCACAGAGCTGACTATTGTTTCTGTTCACGCGAGGATGCCAAGGGGAAGTAGCAGACACGAAGAGGCAGCAGCAGCAGTCCCTGGAGAGAGCTACATGAAGGGGCAGGAGAAGGTGAGCATGTTCCATATATACTGAGGCTCAGAGGAGCTGAATGGCCCCCAAGGAAGAGCTGGGATTAAAACCCGAACCTGTATGACTCCAGCATGCATAATTTTTCCATCGGTTAGAGAATGGCCTACAGGAATCTAATTAATATCCCTAAAATGCATCTGTCTAAACATACTAAAACTAAAAACCTCTCAAAGGGTAGAAAAAGATCGGAAAATTATAAAATCAGGAGATTGTCAGATAAACTCCCTATAGATTTCCAAGCAAGAATGTCCAACGGTAGATTGCATGGCTTGCAACGGTAGATTGAGTTGTGTTAAGTCTCCTACGGCGGCCAGAACGAAGTACCACATACCACTCCCATGTCTCTGTGTGTCTACGCCCAAATCTCCCTCCCCTCTCTCTTGTTAAAGGCGCTAGTCATTGGACTCATTCAACACGGCCTCACCTAAACTTGATCACGTCTGTAAAGGCCCTATTTCCAAGTGAGGTCGCCTTCAGGGGCCTGGGGTTAGAACGCGACCACGTCCTTCCTGGGGAACAACTCAACCCACTACCAGCAGAGAGAAATGAATAAATCCAGGATGCCAACTACAGTCCATGTCAAGTTGGAGTGTCGCAAAAGTCACGAAGGCTCAGTTCAGCTCCTCATGGGGACAGACCACGGGAAGAGGGGTGTTAAACTTCCTCCACCTCAGCTCTTCGAGAGCATTTACAATGGTGTAATGAAAATGCAAACAAAAAAAAAGTGAAATCAATTCTCCAGAAGGATTCATTCTATGGTCAATGTATACTAATCATCATGCTGGGAGAGACATTTAGAAGCCTTGTAAAAATGGGGTGTTTTTTTCCCCATTTGAGGAATTTTAAAAATCAGTGTTTCATTGCTGATGATTCATTTCACCATTTCCTAATCAAAACAAAACAAAAAAGATATTAAGCCAGAATTATAAGTTTCTATCATGCAAAACAAAACTTACAGAAAACACTGGCATATTGCTTTATGTGCTCAGGAAGATCAATTTTTCTATTTCACACTTTCAGACCGCATTTCTCAAAGTAAGAAAAGGCAAATGTAATCAAGCTTGATAAGCCAAGAACTGAGCAAATGATAGGGGAAAAAAAATAATTTGATTTGAGGGGTAAAGATATTAAATTACCACCTCAGTGCTCTGAATGATAAAAGCAGAGTCAAAAGCAGTCCACTTTCTTAAAACCAAGTGGTATTCCAACAGCTTTTCCAAAGAAAAACAGAAATCAGTGTTGAATGTTCATGAGAACTTTAATATGAATGAGTTAGCAAATCATACTTTAAAAATTTCATTGCGAAATACAGTGGGAATACAGAGGGACTCGCCGCACCTTTGTGTAACCGAATTTTAATCTGCTGAGAGGTGCCCCATTTATTCATCTTTTTCAACACTCCTGCTGAACGTGGACAGCGTCCCATTGCCTGCAGGCGTCTGCCACCTTGGTTCTGGCAGAAGAAACGAGACTGCACAGCTGAGGCAGCCTCAGAGTTTGTCTGCTTGGCACCAGCACGAGGACGGGGTCAGTCTCACAAACACATAACTGCAAAGGGGTGGCTCTGCCCAAGGACTTGGCTGCCTTGCCGCACTGACACCCTGGCCCTGCGTGAGCTCCTGGGGCCACAGGGCCCATGTGGGGAGGAGACACTGCGCCCTCACGTGTGGTGGTGGCAGCTCCTTTCCCCCACATGGGCCGCACAGAGGTGGCCAAAGTAGGCTTACGGTCACGAGTGCGTGAAACGGAGCTTATTCTTGCACTATTATTTATGAATGACTGTACTGTTTGTCTGCATTATGCAAACCTACTGTTTCCCACCCCGTGTCATCCATTGCTTCTTATACAGATAACTGCTTCATTCATCTTAAATTTTAAAGGGCGAAAGATTTACACCGTCTGAAGAGAAACCAGAGCAGGCCACCTTAATTTCAGTGGCCACCCACAAACAAACAAATGGCATCGCTTATTCCAAGTTAGCTGTAAAGTACAGACAAACCCCCAAAGGCAACATTACTCACAATAAATTAAAGTGGCCCGGTAGAAAAAGTGGACATGGCTTAAAAAAGTTAGAGATAAGGCTACTGATAAGTAGCCCCCTGGTTCTTCGTTCATCTGTAGTCACACTCAGACCCTACAAGCCTAGGAGATCACGAGTTGCTTTGCCAAAGCAGAACGCCAGAAACTACGAGGCTGGTGGCCTGAAACAGCTCAGCAGTTGTGACGGTCAAATAACGTAACTTACTTGTAAAACCCTGTAAGGCAAAAGGAGAACCACCTGTATCTGGGAAGAAAAAAATACTAAAATATTAAGCACTAAAAGTCCTGATTCTTTAAATACCATAAATACAACAGAAAATACCATTCTGTATTTTTTAGTTAATGTGATTTTAAATATTATCTCCATTGATCCCTCTATTTAAATTTCTGTTTGGTTCTTGTGTGAATAAGTGAGCAAGGAAGGCATGTGGTGTCCACTGGATGCTAGTGTTTCGCCAACAGAAGGGACAAACCTTGAATTTTTATCTTTGCCCTATTTACACTGTATAATGAAGAAAATTTTGGGAACTGAGCTAATGAAAAGACTAAATTAAGACACGATTTTACCTCTCTGGGAATCTCTGTGGCACCATTACTCAGAGCCCAAAATCCTAAATGATTCTAATAAACTAGCACCAGGCCAGGGACTGGACTAGTTTGCTATTTTGGGTCCAATCGTATTTACCAAGGAATTAAAACATCAGAAGTCTCAGGGTATTCGAAGATGGACCGGATAAGCACCTCGCCTGCTGGAGTTCAGAGAATTATCTATGGTAGAAAAAAACTCTGTGGAAGGAAGAAGAGATAAGGAATGCCAGAGCAATTAAGTAGCTTCCAGATGCATTTTGTGAAAACTCCAGATAATAGGAATCGGCCTGATGCTGACTTGCAAGTTAATCATCTCTCCTATCTAGAAAGTTGTTCTCCTTGTAACAGAAGACAGAAAATAGTGCCTATCCTCTTTATAAAGACAGCAATGTCTCCATTTTCTGAAATAAAAAAATATACATTTTTCCTCTGAACTAGAAGTCCTAGTTTGAGCTAGGAAAACAGAACACCTATTAAGATAGATTCCACCTGCCAAAAATCTGGTCTACCCCCCAATTTCCCAGCAAAAGGAGAAACTAGAAGAATTCTCTCTCTGACAACACTGCCTAGTGCTATTGGCATCCCAACTTCTTCAAAACCTGAAACTTCATTTATTGTATTTCTACAGTTACTTCCATACTTTCTATGGCCTTGACCACTGAACTCCAGTTATAATTACAATTGCATTTCCTACTTAGCTTATTTTCTGGAGCACAGTGAACAAAAGTGGGGGGGGGTGGGGAAAGAGCAGAAAAGAGAGAGAGACATAAATAGAGCAAATCAGTCTCCCAAAAAGTGAGACACAGAGACTAAAAGGCAAGGCGAGAACAAAGGAACAGGCAACAGCCCTGAGCTGGGACCAGTGTGCGAGGGAGACAGAGGCAGGCAGAGACTCGGGACTTAAGAGGACAGAGCCTTCTGTCCCCTTGATGCGTTCACTGGTTTGCCCCCATGAAGTGCTGGCTGTGTCTACTATTACCTGCTCTCTACCACCCTTTAAGAAACTGGTTGGCAAAGGCAGATGTGACAGGGAGTGGCAACGACCTGGCTGATGGGAACTTTTTGGATGGGATCGTGTATTTCTGAGCCCAGGTGGGTCAAGCGCCGGATGTTATCTGCTGGTGCGTTTAACCTGCGGGGTTCTCACCTACATGAAATTCAAAGCAATGGCTGTGTCCCTTCCAAGATACTCTGCTTCACTTGACATCATATACTTACTTTTCAATGAACTTAATAAACATTTGGAGCTCCAGCAATGAGAAAGGTAAGCAACATCACTAGGCAGAGGTGAAGTTAAAGGGGCAACGGCACTTTGAGCAGACGGCTTCTGGCAATTCTGGAAGTGTCTGAACTTCTCACAAGTGCCACGGGGTGGGAGAATTGAAAACATTTCCATCTGCCTAGAGGGACTCCTGCTCCTCGCTCATACTGACAATTCCATGCTGTTCTCCAAGTTATTAAGGCTGTTGGGCTTCTTGAGAAGAAAAACTGCCTGATCTTCTCCTGAAAGGGTCATTCTCAAGCCACTCGGGCCAGTAGCTCAGTGATGAAATGAAGCAAAAATTAACATCGCTGAGAGAGCTTCTAGAAATGGTCGCTTCCTGTCCACTGTGTTTACAATGGAGGAGAATCTCTTGGATGATGCAATGGTGTAAGGATCTAGGAAAAACACATGGCAAGTTGGTGGCAGGACGGGACCAGCACGCAGGTCTCTGTGATGTCTCCGCTCAGTATCCATGAACTCCGGCCTGGCTGGAGCGGGGAGAAGGCAAAAGAGAGACACTTGGCTCCAACTCAGCTCCTCTTTTTCTGGTGACAACACCGCATGCCATCCCTCCGCCCTGTTAAAGTCTTAGACGTCATTTACTTACCGGAAATGATACCAGGAAGAATGAGAATTCAGCTCCCTTATAGTCCTCCAGTTTTTCCTCCCAGTCATTCCTCAACGATAATTTTGCCACAACTTTTTGTTCGATTGACTTCCATATACACACGACTGTGATCTCTTAGAGCCGCGCTACACAGGACGCCAGGGCTACGATCAGACCTTGTTCCTTGGACAATTTTGCATTCCCTACAGACAGTCACTGTCTTACGCTTTTCTTCACTTCCGTAATTTTCTGTGTTCCTAAAACAGCTCACTGCCAGACTCCCCACACAAGTACAAATGAGCTAACGCCCCTGGTTTAATACAGAATGCTTCTCATTCTCTTTATCACTGCGGGTTGGTGTTTTCCTTTTACTCTGTATTGGTATTTTCATGACATTTCAAGGAAAGAAGATAAACGCATTTGTTCAGTCAACCATATTTAAAAAGGAGCTGGAGATTGATTTTTAATACCTGTGTGCAATATTGAAACATTGCCAGATGTTAACAAATGCCAAAGTCATAAAGCACAGAGTATCAGTACAATGAGTAGGTGTGGAAGAAATTATCACTACAAACGGCTTCTGACTGTTGAGAAAAAGAACCTCAAAAAATAAGCCAGAATTTTCATCTTCATTTTCCCCCAAGTAAATGGTTTGGATTTTAGTTTAGTATGAATCTCCCTCACTGTCTCCAAATTTCAGATTAAACTCTCTCAAACTCTAAGTGCACGTGACTCTCCTGGGGACCTGGCTAAACTACAGATCATGATGAAGCCTTCATTTCCAGCGAGCCCCCAGGTGGTAACAGTGACTTTGGTTCGAGAACTAGGAAAATTTCGTTTAACCTGGTTATCAGCAGTACAGGAACTGGGGGAGACCTACTCAAATAAGGAAAATATCCTTGGCATGCATCTTAAGTCACAGACGGCAAACACCAGGCCCGCAGGCCGAGTCCGGCCCTCCACCTTGTTTCTACCCGGTGGCAGCGCCGAGCTCCTTGCCCCTAGTTGAGGAGTAGTTACATTTATAGAGCCCTAAAGTTACATTCGGCCCTTTGAAGGCAGCCACGAGGCTGATGTGGCCCCCAGTGAAAATGAGTTTGACACCCCTGTCTTAAGTTTTCCAGCCCAAGCTTTTGAGCACAAGTTCCTTACTGGAGAAAGCAAAACACCACCCGAAGGAGGAGCAGGGATCCCAAGTCACTGCTCTTCGAGCAATCCGTGGTCAACTGGAGAGCATCCACACGTGGCCAGTTCCTCTGTCGCAAATCAGCTGTTGATAAAAAGGCCACCTGAAGTACTGGGCAGCAGGCCGGCATGCACATTGCAACACTCCTATCCTGACGCCAACCCCAACTTGGGCTTTGCAATATATGTAAGTTCTGATGCTGGCCACTCAAGGTTAGCACACACCCCACAAATCATGAGCTCAGTCTCCCCAAGACTGCGTTCACACCAGAGGCCCTGAAAACAGGAGTCACCAACCAAGTCACCTGCACATTTGACCAAAGAGCTACAAACACGACGGGGGGCGGGGGGGGGGGGGGGGGCGCGGTTCTGACAATCACCATCAGGTCTGGTAACTCTCCAGAAATACTCAGGACTCAGAAAAGTGCTTTGCTCACCATTATGGTTGTATTATGAAGAATACAACTGGCCATCCTCATGAAGAGATGTGTAGGGCGAGGTCTGGAAAGATTCCAAACAGGCCTTCTGCTCCCTTTTCCTACCGAATCCCGGCACAGTGCCCTCGCCACTCAGCGTCAGGGCCCAGAGCTCCTCTGGGTCTTGGTCACGTGACAGAACTCAATCTCCAGCCCACCATCCCTCCCTGGAGAAATCAAAGACCCAACTCTAATCATATGGGTGGTCTTTGCAGCTTGACCAGCCTACACCCAGATGCTATCTAGGGGTCCCCAAGAATCGCCTTATTAACCTTAACTCAGATGTGACCCAAGAAGCTCCAGAGTAACCAAAACGCCCCTACCCATGCCTGCAGAGCCCAGTCCCTTGCTGCGCAAGACTATCTCCCTCTATTACTCTATTTGGTAAACTTCACTGCTTTCTCCATTACCTCAGTTAAGAAATAAATATATGCTTATTGGAACGAGCTACAAGAGAAAGTAAGGTGATCAAATACAAAAAAAATAAAGAAATCTAAATTGTAGTCTGGCTTCCAACAGGCAAAAAACACATGACATGTCCCTGAATCTCACCCCATCTTAATTTCCTCTCCGATATCATGAAGCAGGGGTGTCAAACTCATGTTCACCGGGGGCCACATCAGCCTCGCGGTTGCCTTCAAAGGGCCAAATGTAGTTTCAACTCCCTAACAGTTAAGTAGTAGTTACATCTACACAAACCTAAAATTATTTCAGTCTTTTAAGGCAACCGCGAGGCTGATGTGGCCCCCGGTGACAATGAGTTTGACACCTCTGTCATAAAGGGATTGAATGAGGTGATCCCTGATTTGACATTCTATAATGCTGTACATGTATAAACTCTACTCTATTCATTTGCCCCATCGTGGAGTGATTTTGTCAGTGGCCAAAATTATCGCCTCCTAGAGTGGTCAAAACGAGGACCACCACGAACATCCTTGTGGTGCTGACAGTGAAATTATAATGCAATAGTCTCGTCAAATGACAAAACAGGGGACGTGAGGGGGGTGTTCTGATGTGAACTTGTCCTGAGCAAGCATTTTCCTTTAAACTCCATTCCCTAAAACTAAAAATTAAGTCAATCTATTCACTAATTATGCAGAGTTAGAAACACACTTATTATCATTTTCTAGGATTTTACTGCAGACATTATAGATTTGGAGTTAAATCCAAATTCCATACCCATCTGTGTCCAGGAAGGCAAAACAATATGAGAATATTTAATCCACCATAAATTAGGAACATAAAACAGGAAAGAGCCCTCTAAACTTAATTACCATTTATCTTTCATCTGTCTCATTTCAGCTCAACTAATTGTTATTTGAACAGCCAATAGGTTATTATCTGAAATAAGAAACTCAAGTATTATGTCTGGTATCCGGAGCGTGACAAAGCTGTCTGCATAACTCCCGCAAAGGTAACCATTGTACACACATGTTGAAGAAATCAAAATACACAGTGAGCAGGGTTCCCTCTGAGAGTTTTCCTCCCTGAGCAGGAGCAGCAGGTCCCTATAATGAGGGTCTGCTGCGAATTTGCAGGGGTTCAGTCAGAACATGATTCCCCTGAAACAGCGGGTCTCAATGTCATTAGCAGATACTGAGAAACTGGGCCAGGCGGCGAGCGCACAAACCAGAGAGGTCAAGTGTGCTAATGAGGAGAGAGCATTTATTAGCTTGCGATTTAAAATATAAAGCCCTCCTGCCTGAATGGCTTAAAATGGAGCAGTATCCTGCACCCGAGGACCGGAGAAGGCGGTGCCCTCAAATGGATGAGCAACTGTCGCGGTCCCCAACTCCAATCTTCTGGGGACACTGAAAGGTGTCCTTCTGACTCTGCTTTTAGAGCAGGACACCTTTGTCGTTATGGACAGAAAGCAGAACGCCGACCCACACTACTGCCCACACTGGAGAGGTGGGTACCTTTTCTTTTTTACATTGAAAAGAAGTGCATCTTTTCCAAGTACGATTTACTCGGTAGGGAAATGCCGTTTTTCCTCCTAACTTTTCTGCGAACTCTAATCAATGTTTTAATTTTGTATGTTTGTTTTGAGGTCAAAAAAGACAGAAAATGGTTGCAAACACAATGACATTTTTAAAAATCCATCATTAGAAATAGTTATTTTATCATACGACTGAGAAATAAGCAAAAGCCTAATTTAAAGAGGTAACATTATTATATTATGTTATAATTCTATAACATTATATTATAGAATTATAATACTATACTACTACTAAGAAGCAACTCACTTCTCTGATACATATCTGAGGACTCCTGCCCCCTTAGGCCCTTCCCAGGGTCAACAAGTAAATACCCGTGAGTCCCGACCCTGCAGCACCGAGTCTGGGGCACGAATCCCAGGAACGAGTCCCCAACACGGCGGGCCACCCTCAGGACTGAGGAGACAGTCTCTGTGAAGGGCCAGTGGTTCCTGGATCACTTTTTTAAAAGAAAACCAGAAACGCTCTAACCCATCTCCTTCTTAAAAACTCACCTGGACTGTTACAAATATTTGTTTCTTAGAAACTGATTTTCCTTTGCTTCCAGCTTTCCTGTTCCATGGGTGTTGAACAAAGGGATCCTTTACAGACACCAAGAGTGATTCCTTCTATGAAAACGGCCTTCAGAACTGAAGGGCACAGCAGTGAACTGGACCCCCACCCAGCGACCGTTTTTTCATCAGAGCCTAACGAGACTCCAGACATCCGCCCTGCTATCTACTGTGGGAAACTGGGTTCTCATTTTAAATGGTAACAGCTCTAGTCACTGTGCGCCCTGCAGAGAAACCAACTCAGAGACTCCACACTCAAAGTTACTGGGGAGTGGTGAGGGGAAAACAGAGACAGCTGTACTTGAACAACAATAAAAAAAGTTATTATACACAAACTAGCGGTCTAATCATCTCACCATAAAGCTTTAAAATTGTTTACTCCGTTTGTTCTTTATGCTGTACTGTCTTGGAAAACATTTGAAAAGTTGGCATTTCTTTCAAGTGTCCTGCTCATCTACTACAACCTTCCCAAAGGCTGAGGCTCGCCTGCTGGACTAACAATTCTACTTGCAAGTGCAGCCCACTGCGTTATGATGAAATTACTGCATTTACTAGATAAAAGGGGAGCTGGAACTACGAACACAAACAATGCTGCCTTACACAACCCCACTGTGTGCCCTCAGTGGCATGTGCCAGAGCCTCCCCAAGTAATTGCTTATCCCTCTGCCTACAATACTTCCGAGTCGACACACCATGCAGCCGCACTCAGCTGGGAGTTCCAGGTAGCACGTCTTTAGTCAGAGCATAGTCGCCAGGCACAATCCAGGCAAGACTGGAGAAGCAGCAGTGAGCGGGACAGATCACGGTCGCTGCCCTGGTGGGTCTTAGAGTTGAAAAGTCACACAGCAGAGGGTTGGGTGCACTCGGAGAGTTCACTAAGGGAGAAATCACAGCTTCGCAGAGAAGGCAACCATAGTGCTGGCAGGCACGGAGGTCAGGCACCGTTTGCTGCCCCGCCCCCACCAAAATCCCCCTTCCCCGTGCGCTTCCCCAGTGTTCAGAAAGCAGACAGAAAACAAACCATCACAAAGGTTACTTTGAGAGAGGGCTTTCCAGAGGCACAAGAGCCCTCTCAAATATTTACTGACTATGCACGTGCTAATACCAACACCGAGCAACACTGTTGAGCAAAACACAAGCCATAATGGTGTGTCTAGTCTCACGAAGGAGAAAGAGATGAACCAGCAATCACTAAATATGTCAATGAAAACTCTGATAAATACTAGGAAGGCTAAATATGAGATCCTGGGTCACAGGGGCCTGACCTGGACTGGGGATTCGGTGAGGACACCCCTGGGAAAGTACTGTTTAACTTGGAATAGTAAAGCAGAATCAGTAGAATGTTGCACAGTGAAGAGAGGGAAGAAGGACCTTCCAGGTAGAAATGCACAGAGCAAGTGTACGAGATCAGGAGCAGCCAGGAGGTGGGCCGACCATGACAGAAGGGATCTGCAGGAGCAGTGTGGGTGGAGGGGAGGGCACCAGAGGGAGCGCCAAGAAAGACAGCTAGAGAAGCAGGCCTGGCAAGGGTATCAGGTAAGGCCTAAAAGACCAACTGGCGAAACGGGGTCATATCCACTAAGACAGTGATTTTCAACAGGTGTACGACAAGAAATTTTAAAACATGTGATACCTGACTGTTTAGTCAGGGGCACTTTCCACAGCCAACACAACAGCCATCGGATGTGAATGAATCACAATTACACCAAAAACTTTTTTGGGGGGCGTGCTGTAGAATTTTAATAATGAGTTCCTGTGTGCGGTGAGATGAAAGAGGTTGAAGTCACTGCACTAAGAAGCTGTTCTGCTAATCTATGTACAGAGTACGTGTGAGCAGAGGAACTGAGAGGTTCTGGAGCGTAAAATAGGAAGAAGCCTTCCTTTCCACTGTACCACCTTTGTGCCTTCTGAATTTTGTCGTTGTCCTTTTGTTACCTGTCTAAAAGGGCACATGCTAACTGTATTCGCGTCACTGGCACTCAGAGAAGGAGCTGACGGGGAGGGGGCGAACACTAAGAGAACCCACAGAAGACACGGCTGCAGTCTGGGTGGACCTGGGTGGGCCTAGGCAGCAGCACAGAGAGGAAGCCGCTCAGTGTGATGTCACTGTTAGAAGGTACCACACACAGTCCCTGCTCACGGGTCCCGTTAGGCAGGCCAGAAAGAGACTCTGCCAGAACAGAGTCCCAGATCACTGACTTGTACCTGTGTGGCTGGCGGCACTGTTCCTGGCAGGAAACACTTCAAAGATGATTAGATTTGGGCTGAAAACCAGCATTTTGCATGCTTGCATTTGAGGTGTCTTTAATGCATCCAAGAGGAGAAGACACGTGTGAAAAGTGGAGCGAAAAGGAAGAGAGCTGGGCTCCAGTCAAACCTTGGAGAGCCGTTAACACACCAAAGGTAATTAAGTCCTGGGTATAAACGATACCATCCAGAGTCATCCCCCATTCAGCTTGTTTTTCGTGGATTAGCATTAAATTGGGAACAGCTAGTTCTTCTTTCAAATAATTAACCTTTACTAATATACACGAGCTTGGTGAAGTCTCATCAAAAGCAAAGGGAAGAAGAAGGGACTGAGCTGGAGAACATCTTGAGCAATGCCAAACGGCACCCGGAGTTGACTCGGCACGGGGTGGGCTCTGGAGGGGGGAACCTCATAATTACCAAGTCACAGATGGCAAATACCCACTGTGTTAAAATAGAGGAGTCTCCCAGAGTGCGTGTAGCAGTCGGCTGGACCATCGAAGCCAGGAGGTGCCACATAAGATGTCCCAGGGATGGGCGTCTCCTGGATGAGTCACTGGGTGAACTCTCCCACTCATGTTCAGGTTGTCACCTCAGTGTCAGGGTGAGAGCTGAGGCTGGTCATTAAGGACAGTCCAACAGTCACAAGGGATGGGAGGGGTCCTGAGCTACTTCTGACTTAAAGAGCATAATTCCGCAAAGGGGAATGAGAGGAACGATGTGTAAGACTCATGGGCAATTCCAAATAAATTAAAATAAGAGAGCATTATCCAAAGGGAGGCTTTGGGAAAGGTGCCGCTGAAGCATGTGGCCAGGGGCGGAGTGCTCGGGACTACCTCTGCAATGAACTTGTACTTGGCAGTGAAAACCAAGGAAGTTCTGACACGGGCTGCAAATGCAAAAGCTTTGAACGCATGCTGAGGGAAGGAGGCCAGTCATGGCAGGCCAAGTATCACGTGACTTTCCTTACGTGACGTGGTCAGGAGAGGCAGCTCCAGAGAGTCAGAGTCGATGCGCGCCTGCCAGGGCTGCGGGGAGGAGGGGATGAGGAGCAAAGGCCGGAGAGGAAGGGTTTCTCCTCCTGGAAAACACTCTGACGCGATGCAGGGGCGGTACCCGCCCCGCGAGGGGAATGCACTGAAACCCACAGAACTACATGCTTTGAGAGTCTAAACCTGACGGCGTGTGAGTTATGTCTCCATAAAGTTATTTTTAAAAACGCTTCAGCAGATGGCAGTTTTCACTCGGGGTAAAAATACCATGTCATAAAGGGACCTTAACCTGAGAATTTGAAATAATTGCTGGATTTTCAGCTTAACAGAGGCCACCTGATAGATTTATTTGCTTCTATCTTTATTCATTCTAGAAATTATAGATGTCTGTGTGGGGGGGAGTGGGGAGAGGGAGAGATGGAGAGAGGGGGGGAAGAGAGAGAGAGAGAATGTGCAGAGTAGTATTATTACCAAATGCCTATATATTTATTATCAAATGCTTACACCTAGTCCTGCATGTCCAAAGTGTCTCACGTGGAATTTACTCGCTGAATTCTCAAGCTACCCGAGGAGCTTGGTACTGCAGAAAGTCCAGAGCAACATCAGAACAGAGAGGTTAAGTAGTTCAAGGTCACAGATGCAGTGAGAGATGGAGCCGAACCCTGAGTCTAGGCTGATGGGCTCCTGAGCCTGTAACCACAGGGCCAAGCTGCTTCACATTAAAACCTTTAACGAGCGTGTTAAAAGCAATACGATAAGTAGTTATGTTGCAGACATCGCTAATATGCTCCACGGGGAGAAGGGAGAGAAACAGAACCCAAAACAACGTCCTCGAGTTTTGTAAAGAGGTGCCTCCAGCTGGGATGTGACTTCCACTGAGAACACCACGCAGGAGTCAGCGAGACAGAGAAGCACGTGACGCGGCTGACTCGCTGTGAAATGACTCGAGGGAAACACTGGTGTGGAAGAGTCATGGGAAAAACTCCAAACTTTCTTCATGAAATGTAACAGCAAGACTGTGATCTCCAGATCTCAATTCATGAATTATAGATGTGATTTTAAATAACCTGTAACAAAATTAATAAAGTAAAATGTTACACAGAACGCTGAGTCACCAGGAGTCACTTATATGAAAAAACAGGGAAACCGTCGTGTCCAAGGGTGTTTTCCTTTGGAGGCTCTCATGGCACAAACAAGTCACCAGCATCTGTGTTCCAACCGTCCAAATGCCACCTCCCAGCTAATCTCACACTCGGTGACATAGGACGCTGTCAGTTCACCAACCAACCTGGGTGATGTTGGAAAGCCAAATCCTCCCAGAATTTTATTTCACTTTTTTTTATTTCATTGTCTGTATTTCTTGGATGTAGTTCATTTTGTCACACCTACCCTTAATAGGTGGTGACTGTCAAGAAAACTTCAAATCCTCCCCACGCCCTAAAAACCAAACAGAACACAACGCTCCCCTTCCAGGGTGAGCTATGGCACTGAACTTCGAGAAGGGCACTGATGTAAACCACTGCAGGCACATGCTGTCCGTTCCCGACTTTCACCCCTCAGCTCTTCAAATGGCCCCTCAGTTTCCCAAACACCCAGGGCACTAGGTGCTCCCATCCCCAGGTAGTCGTCCTGGGCCCCCTGACACCATGGTGACCAACCGCCCTCCACACCTGCACCCTTCCCACCACCGCCCACCTTCCTGGTGTTACCAAGTACATTACCTGCTGTTGCCGTGAAGATCACAGAACAAACCACGCATCTTGATGGCCCAAGTGCGGGCCATACCTCCACCTGAGCCCACGGCACTGACTATGACAGACCCTCGCTGTAGCCGAGGCTCCGCCACAGAGCTGACTCTGCAGCACACACATGAAACCCGTCCGACTGAGGAGGCGCGGGGCTCGGGAGCCTTCTGCGCTTCGTTTTCCCACCACGCCCTCAAAATAGTCACTGCTAGATGGTTTTGCACTTTTGAAAACAGTTCCTATATAAACATGCATTGGTGGCTACACATAGACACAGGTGCACGTTCATTGTATGGCAGAAATGCAAGCTGTGTGCTCCTCCTGTCTCAGAGAAATAATCACATTTGCTTCGATGACTCTACTAATCTTTCTTGCACTCAGTTCTCTCCGTGGCTTCCTGGCGGATTGCCCAAGGCCCCCTGCTCTTCTTCACGACGTCCACATGACCAGCTGTGCGTTGCAGCAGCCACACTGCCCGCCCGAGGCCTGGAGAGACTGTAAACGCCGCGGCATCTCCTCCTCAGAAAGCTGGTCCCTGCCCGCGAGCTGCTCTCTGCCTGAGCTAGGGTCCAGAGGTGACTGAAAACCGTCCCGGGGAGCCTTAGCAAGCAGGCCGGGGTTGGCCTGTTGGGCAGGGGCCTTACAAGTACTGGTGAGCGGAACGTGAATTCTCCTGATGTACCCATGAGGTGTCGAGGCACCTGCCAGAGGACTTCCACAGAGGGGACATCATCAGCATTTGTTAAACTTTACTGGCGATGGGGTGAGAGGAGTCCTCAGTGCTGCGGGTCCAGGAAAGTCCCATTGATGTTTCCACTCTTTTCCCCCAGATCTTTAAAATGTCTAGAAAGGTCTAGCTACCAGCTTGTCTGAAATATACAGCGCACAGAAATAGGTTCGACGGCCTTACAGAGATTTAATCAGCAACATCCAACGTGCAAGAAACCTTCTACAAGACAACTAACTTGGTTTCTGCAACAAATTTTAATGAATGAGAGCAGGGGCGGGCAAGAGGCTGACCAACCTGTGGCTGCAGGAAGTTCTCTGTCCTTTGTCCACTACTTGACTCCTCCTCACTAACAGACAGAGAGGTCATTACTTCAGCTCCTCTGAATTGCACTACAAAAACCATCTGTCCCTATTTTATTTCCTTATAACCCCATCTCTTCAATTTCTCTCTTTAAATTATTATCCGTCTCTACTGGACTGTGAAGTAACAGATTGGGAACCAATCAATCGCCTTCCCAGCATCCCAGGGCTGAGAACGCTGACATGTGAAATGGTGGGTAACAGCAGCAAAATCAAACAAGCAAAAGCACATGAGGAACATGTTTAAATAATTCGGATGGAGGGATATCAAGCGCTAAAGTAATAGTTTGTGTATGTGTTTCTCAGTTGAATATAAATGCAACAATGTGCAGTTTTACTGTAAAGAATTCCAAAAGCCTTTATGTATGCCAAAGAAGAAAAGAATCGCATCTCTTTAAAAGAGGATTTTATATGTTTGCGAGTACTGGCTTGCGGCCAACAGCTTTTAGAAAGAAAGCTCTTAACAAAGCAATATCTAAAAGTCATCATGACTTTGGGGACTTTAAAGCAGATTAATTTACAGAAACTCAGACTTCTCTGTCATTAAAATGTCAGGACGGGGCATTGTATCTGCAGAAGGCGAATTCGTAGTCTCCCAGGCCGGGACGGGCTCCGGCGGTAAACACTGTGGCTACGTGGCGTTGGGGCTATGGTTTGATTCACGGCACACTCAACAGTCTGACTTGCTGGTGAGTAAGCGCCACTTTGTAACTTTTTAAGCTGCCCGAGGGTGTCTAGCTTTGCCATGGACACCACCCTACGCCGGGCCTCTCTTGCCAAGGGTGGAAACTAGCCCGTTTGTGCAGAAACTCAGCTCAACTAAGAGAAATCAGTGAATCTGGGGCCACGTTATTTCTCTACACTGCACTCTTGTTAGGAACATAGTAAGAGCATCTAAAATCGCAAATAATAAATGCTTAAACTTTTAACAAACGCACGTCAAGTACAGAAAAAAAAATGTACTCACCTTTTAAGGAGAACTAGGTATTTTTCTTTATGGTACTTGCACAATGAGCATACAAATTTCCGAAAGTTCCCAAGTCTAGGACACTATGAAAATCAATTTTGCATTGATTGAGCGGCTGCTTACCGCCATTCGGCATGAATTATTGCCTTTTCGGTGCCTTTCCTCGCTCACTGTATCAAATCTAGTTACATGAGGCAGAAACACACTCCTATTTCCTCCCACTTACTCACATCCTTGCACTAGAGGCTGCACTGTGGACGGTCTTCACATCTCATCACATTATTCTCCTGGTCCAGTTCGCGCTAACAGGGGCTCGGGTATCAGTGCCTTCTGCTTCTGATGTAAAAGAAAAGGTGCCCTGCTCATGTCACAGTACAATGACTCACTCATTGCCTAATGCTGTTTCTTAGTCAATTAAAATTAAAGACAGATATGCCTTCTTTTCCCCCCTATTATATTCAATAGTTAGCTTAAAAAGAGTATGAAAAGTAAAATGGAAACTACTCTAAAATACCTTTCATGGGTGTTTCCAAGACTCCTCATCTTTTCTGCCTCACCTTCTCTGATCGGCCGTGTACTGACGGGCTAGCCACTCATTTCTCACTTTGGTTTGTAACGTTCTGTTATGAACATAAACCATGGTGCATAGGTACTAGCTTTACTACCCACCGTGCATATGGTGCTTAGGGTTTGCCCAGTGAAAACTAAGAGCATCGAATCAGCAAACAGAATTTTCTTTTTGAAGTACAAGAAAAACCCTTTTTGACAGTAAAGTTGTTAGACCTGACCTTCAGATTAAATTCCGAGAGTGGACAGTTCGTGACGGTTGGCCAAGGCAACAAGACCTGTGACCAGGGGCATGAGCTGGAATACAGAGCCCTGGGGCCCTGCATCTGAGCCCCCAGAGCTCAGGATGACCAACAAAGTGGCAACTGCAGCTCCCATGTCACACGGAGGCACCTGCCAGGAAAATCACTACAGCTCTGCCAGGGGAAGAGAGCTCTTCCGAGAGGTAGGGACAGTAATTCCACCTTCTGCTCCAGGAGAACATGGCCTTTCTATTTCTGCCTTTGTGGAATAGTTCCGCACGCAGAATCACAGGTCTCAGTCTGTTCTTTCTTTGGGGACGGTGACACCAGCCCCGAGGATGGCAGGGAGGCTGCGAAGCTGGATCATAAGACCCTCAGCTCCAGCTGGCTCTGGGTGGGGGGCGTCACTGGAGCCTGCTTGTCCACCAGGAAACCTAAGGGCTGAGGGACATCCTCTCTGCCAGAATCAGTCCTTAGACCTGTCCTTGGTAGGCAGTGTCCTCTGTAAAGTCCTCTAATTTGCTAACTCAATTGATATTTTATCATGAGTAAAATATGGTCTCTTTCGACCAGTCCCTAGTCCCACTGAAGCGCCAAGGTGGGCGGCAGGCCCTGTTTCTTTGGAGAGCCGTGTACTTAAGTCCTGTCTCTGGCTGTCTCTGTGTACGTAACTGCACGCAACTTTCATATCGAAAATTACCTATGCACATCCCTATTCTCCTTTGTATCACCTACAGAGAGAACAACAAAAGACAGTAGCAATTTCCTGTGGTATAGCCATAATTAATTTATCCAGAAAGCAGACACATGGAGGCTGGCTATTCACGGCTAATCTTTGTTTGTTTTTCCAGGAGAAGAAAAGATACTGATCTCCGTATCCTCGGAGGACCTGACCGCAGTAAGGAAATAGTAACTCCTGAAGAGAGCGGGGCATGAGTGTGCTTTCTGAGCAATAAAGACACAGCAGAGGCTTGCAACCCACGGTCCTAACCTTTAGGAAATTCACAGAAATAGGGACTGGAACCTGGCCCTCACCGGCCAGGGCGAAGGCCCCAGGCAGCCGGTGAGGAGACAGCGCAGCCTCCCAGGGCTTCTGACTTCTGGAAAGATACAGGGATTTACTCTGATTACAGAAGCAACTCAGGTTCACTCTGAATGCAGTTTGGAAACCACTCACAATTCCAAACAAGACAAATAGACAGCATGCTGCTATTGCCTAAAGAGAATATACTCAATGTTAAGGTTAAATAATTGCGATGTAGTCGGTATATTCTCATACAAAATTGACACCATACGGGATATATTTACAGTGATCATTTTATTTTACTTAGCATTATATTTGCCACTTAAAAAAGGGTCAGGTGATCTTAAAAATGACTGTGTAAATAGCCACACAGGAATGGCTACATTAGATGTCCTATAATTATTTTTTAAAGAATCACCTTTTTTTTTTTCTGGAAGTCACGTTGTTTCCAACTTCTCGCCATTTAGAAATAAATGCAATATAAACATTATTTACAGTGATCTTTGTATACATTTTTGATGATTTCTATAAAATAAACTTACAGAAATCAATATTAACCTTCATGATATTGCTCAATGCCTGCCTGGAAAAATTGGACCAATTTATTCTCCCCACTAGAGAACTTTTCATCTTAAAAAGGGAAGCAAATCTGCAATCAAAGCTTAGAAGACAAAATCATGATATCAAATATTTTACACATGTAAGTTATTCTAATAAAAAAATTGCTTTGTAACCTTTGAAAGGGTTTGATCTCAGGCCCCAGATGGATTACGGAACAAAATATCGAACCCACTGCACTATATTAACCCAATCCTGTAGAAGTATAGAAAGACTCGCATGAATACTTGATTTAATATTTATATTTATGTCACAACATATTAGACAAGGACATAAGACCACTTGTGTTTCGTTACCCATATAGAGACAGAGATCTCCGTCTCTGACAGCACGTGGGTGATAAGACCTTTGTTCTCCGACACACTAACCCTCCCGTATTCAAAATGACCCTGCCGTACACTGTAACGCCGACAGGACCGGAAATGCCAAATCTTAGCGCTGACAGAAATTATACAAGCGCCCCCTTGGGAATAGTTACAAGTGTTTCAGAGCAAGGGCTGTTGCTTTTGCAAAATCCCTGCTCCGGCCAGAGGAGTGGGCTTTGGCTGTGACTCAGAACAATTATTCAGAAACACCTGTGTTACTGAATTTTGCCCAATGAATCTATCATCTTCTAGAATTATCTCCAGGAGAAAATTGCTTTAAATGTCTCTCTTAATTTCTCTCCTAAGCACCTGTTAATGAAAATCGATTCTTCATACAAGGCAGAACACACCTCTCAAAGGGGGAAAAGGTAAAAGTTCATAGAGTGACAGAAATCTACTTACCACTTTTAAAACAGCATTATATTATGAAGTTGTAAGATCCGGTAAAAGGAGAAGAGCATCATTTAATAGTAAACACATCTTCCGGAGACTACCGGTCATTAAACCATTAGATTACTCATTCTGCTACACGGTAGCACAGCCAGGGGACAGTCTGGCCCCAGCGACCACAGCACAGAAGGCATTAGACTCGGCACAGCGCGGCAGAGTTTTTATTACAGGTTTCCAGCAGGGGGTGCTCTCTGGCCCCATATCCTGTTTACAAAATGAACACTTTGTTTTCGCTCTTTACTATTTAAGAAGCAAATATGCATTTTGGCACAGAACTAGAAAATTATTAAATAAGATTACTGTGGTTTTTTTCATACTGAAGAAAACTTATTCCAGTATTTTCAACTCTTCAAAGTAGTCTGACAACAGATGGACAGAGAGAGAGACAGATTCACACTCACAGATAATCTGTACACCATGTCGTGTAAAAAAGAAACCAGCACCAGTGACAGCCATATGCCGTACAGGAGGGAGGGATTTTTAATTGTGTAACACAACCCATTCAGTCCCTTATGACTACAGACTATTCATTTCTCACCGGGAGTAGGAGCCATTCAGCTCAGAGGTAATTATGTGCTTTTACAATGGCTAAGCGTAATTTTAGACTGAAACACTGTTATGAAATGCAAATTTAACTTCTATCCAAAATGCTAATTTTTCAAATCACACTGCTCTCAGTATTTTAGGACACGGCCATGTTGGTGGACGCCACACAACACGCTATGTGACGTGGTTCCCAAGCAGGTAAGAAGCTATACTTTGTACACGTTTTCTCAAAGGTGCACACATACTCATGCTGTTGAATAATGGAACAGTAGATAGAATTGTTGACTCTAGTTTTCTAGAATTTTCAAACAGATGAACAAAAGGTTGTTCTGTAGAGTAGAATGTAAACTTCCCTTTCAAACGTGTCCCCCCCCGGGTAACACAAAACCTAATTTGAAATCAGAGACTGGTCTAATATTTCTCCACCAGATGTTTTATCGATCCACCTAAATGTACACTTTTCAACAAAATGAGCATGAGCGAAGTTGAATCGAGACTTTAATCTTCTTTAATAAGCCCATATGCTTAATATCTACATACTTACACCTCTGAGTCTCATAATGTACCTTTAGAAATTCTAAACTTGGTCACTTAGAATTAAACCTGTTTTAAAATTTAAAATATTCTGGAAGCATTCTACTCAGAAAGAGCATTTTCTATTCCGATTGTTGCTCATGATGTTTATAACTGAAAACACTTATTGGGTTCACATGTTTTATGTGAGGGAACAATAGCTTTTCCTGTGATGTTTTATAACATCTCCAAATTCAGAGGAAACTCAGCCAGCCAAAATCAAATCGCTACACAAAAGGGAAGAGAAGGAAACACTACTTTTCAAAACAGGCAAGGCGCCTCGGCCTGGGGATCGGTAGGCCCGCGCGGGGTTCCCCGTCTCTACCGACCGGCCCTACGTAGAGGCTCACCTGAAGAAAGGACGCCTACATGAGTGCTGCCCGAGAATTCGCTGATGAGCCACATATGCTCACCTAGGGCCCTAATAACCACATTAAAAAGTAAGAAGATACAGCTAAAATCAATTAACTTATTTAATCCAATATAACCAAAATATTACCATTTCAACAAGTAATCAACGTATAATTGATTGATGAGATGTTTTAATATTCCTTTGTTCCTATGGATACCTCAAACCCCAAAGTGTACTTTACACATAGGACACACCTCGATGCAGACTGCTGGTGCTTCAGTACTCCTCGGGTAGAGGCACAGCGCTGCCTAGGGCGTGGTCGTGCTAGTACCACAGTGCACCGCGCCCAGGAGTGCGAGCAGTACCACTAGTACAGCCCATTGCAGTTCTAGCAGTGCTGTGCATGGCACACAAGCAGTACTAGTGCCGCAGTTCATGGCAGCACTAGCAACCCAATGCACCGGTAGGACCGTGTGCACAGCGCAGGCAAGTACTAGCAGTGCTAGTAGTACTAGTAGTACAGTTCGGAGCAGTACTGGTAGGTAGTACGGTGCACTGGTAGGACCGCGCTGCACAGGACTTTGGTTTTCACTCACTGAATGACGGCACTTACTGAATGACGGCACTTACTGAATGACGGCATTTGTAAAGGCATTTTAGCTCTCAGGTTACGAAACTCTAATTCTGGTTAACACTGACCAATGATGATACGACACCAAGTGCATTCTCACCTCATAAATACATATGAACGGAATAAGTCATCGATAAATCTCTCCAGACAAATAAAATGGCAAGTTAACTGAATGCAAATTTCACTCGCATTCATGAGATTACATCATAATTATGTTTACTTGAAAGTTTCTCAAAGTTAGAAACAAAATGTTCAATAGAATTACCATATTGGGCAAATTAGTAAATTCCACTACCAAGCCTCTGACAGTGCTGTTTGAATTTATACATGTCACTGTCGTCCACTTCATTCCCAGCATCTCACATTGAGATTTACAAGAAGATTTTGCTAAGACTCAAATTTAATCATACATATTTTAAGACTCATATGGTAAGTCACTCTGCTTACTTGTAAGCCAAGTAAAACTAACAAATATCCATAAACCAACTGGCTCTTTACTTATTATCACATATATTAAGAGAACCTAGGCAGAGAACTGTACTTGGATAACAATAAAACTAGAGAAGAGAAGAAAAAAGAGAGAGAGAGAGAGAGAGAACCCTCTGTTAGAAGTTTAAAGATGTAATTTTTTTATTAAGACAGAAGAAACACTATAAGTTCATGAGCTAAGTATTATACTTAGGAAGTTAGATAATGAAAACCAAAATAAAGTTAGTTGAAGAAAGGTGATAATAAAGATAAAAACTTAAATAGAAAATAAAAATTAAACAGGAAATCATTAGCCTGAAGTTAATTCTTTGGAAAAACTAATAACCTAGATAAACCACTGAGTTTGAAAAATTAAAAAGAAAGTGGAGAGAGCGAGTAATATGTAATTTCTAAAATTACATATTAGAAATGAAAATAAAATGTAATAGGTAAATAATAGAATTTAAAGATATGAAGAGCATTCCAAGAATAATTTTTTGCCAGCATATTGGAAACTTTCAGGAAATGAAGCTATCTTTATAAAAATATAATCCTATATATCTACAACTATTAAAGAAATGAAATTACTTGCTTAAAAAAATCTAAGTAAGTGTATCAGAATCAGATTTTTCAGATGAAAGTTTTCTCAGACTTTTCAATAAATAAAATATTTCAATCATACAACCTCCCAGAGAATAAGAGAAAGGAAAGAAAGAAACAGGAGGCGGGGAGGAAAGTGATTCCTCTCCCAGCCCTGCAAAGCCTGTATGATCTTGACAACAAAAGCAGAAAGTGACAAGGGAACCAAAACTCACATGAAACTCACGTGGCCATCTCACTTGTGCATATAGATGTAAACAGCAAAACCTTACAAAGCCAAACCCAGTGCCACAGGAAAACATCCCTCCTGGTTGACTAAATTCAACGTTCAGGAATGCAAAGGGGATTACAACAAAAAGAGCTGCAAGTGCCACTCATCACAGTAACAGGTGAACAAAAAATTGTGACCATCTCGACAGATGCTGCAAAGGCATTTGACAAAATCCAGTGCCAGTCTTAGCAAAAACTCAGCACAACAGAAAAGGGAAAAAGCACGCAGCCCAGACCTCCGGGGTCATCACTGATGATGCATGATTAGACATCCTGCCCCGGCATACCCAGGCCTGACAAACTCTCCAGACACCAGTTCTCCAGCACTGAAAACAAGTGCATGCCATGGAGGGACATGAGGAATACCGAACTGCTTAGCGCAGTGGGAGACAGACTCCAGGATACTTGTTAGCTACAGAGGGCTGGGTTTCTTTTTTTAATTCTATCAAAACGTTTGTCTTTTGCTAGCAAAGAAGCAATTCATGCATTTGAGTTGTAAATACTTTCATTGGCATCTCTATATTTAAGACAATTTATAGAAAAACTGTTTCTACTTCAAGTAAAAGACCAAACTCTTTTTTAAGTTTCACGGGAGAAAGTTACCTTCGATAATGTTCTGAGGCCGCATCTCCACCATATTTGAGTATGTGTTTAACAGCTGTTCGAAATTCACGTTAGTCCAGAGGATGGCCTGGGCTCTGCATGAGCGCACTGAGATGGTGTTTACATTGAAATCTTAAAGTCGGTGACCACAAACCAAAAGTTAGTTTACCCCAGTATTTTACACTTACTATAAAGAAATTCTTCGTTATTAACTTTTTGTTAAACATTGTGTCTTCTCCACTTCCTCCACCTCCCTTCACACATGCCTGTGGTTCCCTTCACACATGTCTTCACACATGCACGTGGTTCCCTTCACACATGCACACGGTTCCCTTCACACACGCACGTGGTTCCCTTCACACATGCACGCGGTTCCCTTCACACATGCACACGGTTCCCAGGGGTTTATAAATGCCCAAGAAAAGAAGAAATAAAGTTTGAAGAAATTAAATAAACTTCGATTTGACTAGTCTTGGGATTTATCCCTAAAATCAGCTCGAGAAGCAATGACCTCAAGTAACCGCGTGCTCTTCATAGAGTCACAGGGAATAAAAATGGTGGCATTTTAAACTGTTAGTGAGCACAACACTAATATAGCAAACTTTGTAAACGTGTGCCTTACATTCACCAAATGTACTCGGCTAAGGGAGGTGCAGTCTCCATGGGGACTAATTATTGCCTGTTTTTAGACTGATTTTCTCTTTACAGCAGTCATGTTTGTGAAGCACAGAATATCCTACATCTTGAGTTACCAGCTGTCTTTCTTACCCATTGTGGGTGCCCTCCACGCCCCAATGCTAGACGTGCTCTTGACCAAGACTCTGTCCTTGACCGAACTCTACTCGGCAATGTCTAAGTCCTCTTACCAACTAGGCCTTGACCTTGGCCCATAAAACCATACACCCGCAGCACAAAGGGTTTGTGCACGCCACACCCTGCCACACGCGCACATGCGTGCGTGCACACACACACACACACACGGACCTGTACAAACACTAGCATCGTTTATAAGCATTCAAAGGCACACACCTAGGATGGCCCAGTCCCTCCCCGCCAGCCCCAGAGTGCCCGTCTGGAAAAGCCCAGCACCACCCAGACAGCTTGTGTTCATACATTTAAAAATTTACTCTTTCTGAAAATAAAGTTTTCTACTCTCTAAGTTCATTTAGGTATACTCAAGGAATATTGGATGCTTAAGCCTTTCTTGTGAAATCTGAAAACTGATTTTTTGTTGGATATGTTTTCTTCAAAAATAAATTTATTGAGTGTTAAAATTATTTATGAAAATAGATTTATAAAAATGAGAAGCAGACACTCTAACCATCTGTGAATGGTCTTTACTTGTGGACTTTTCTTTTTCTAAAGTTTGAATCTTTGCTTTTATTTGAGCATTCCAAACTCATTTAGCTGGAAAACCAGATTCCCTGTGGTCCCATTAAGCATGTTGCTAAGCAAACCATGCACGGCATCCATAAGCAGGAGCTTTAGATGTCAGCCAGACTCACAAGCTGACAGGAGGTCAGTGCATCTGGAGTCAGTACATCACTAAAGAGGAAGGGAGCCGGGCTGCCGAACCTGCTTACCACTCTGGGCAAACACACCCTTACTGGGCTGAATCTACTTCGCTCTGACCCCTGCCTTGGAGGCATCTTTCATACTGTGATGCAGATTTGACTTAACAAGGGCTTCCTCACTGTGAAAAACAGATCCAAAGAAAATCTGAACGATCCACATGGATACCTTTCAAGTGAGGCTGTAAATAGTTTACAGCCTTTCCCTGCATCCTTTCTGCAGCAAATCATTTATCCTGAAGACATCATCTAGACTCCGCACCTGACCCTGAAAGCGAGGTTGCTCTGGCTTTTTAAATGGATACTAGATTATGTGTCCCCAAAGTACACCTGCATTAGTTTGCTGGGGCACTACAAACTGAGTGGATTACGCAGAAATTTTTTGTCTCACAGTCTGGAAGGGTAGAAGTCCAAAGTCAAGGTGTCTTCAGGGTTATGTCCTTCTGAGAGATGTGGGTGGGAATTCACTCCACGCCTCTTTCCCAAGTTCGAGTAGTTTGCCAGACGTGGCAAACGTTGGCTTCCCTTGGCCTGTGGAAGCAGATTCCACGCTGCCTGTGTCCCTGTCTCTGTGTCCAAATTTCCCTTATCTGGACCCAACCGCATGGCCTCACCTTAACTGAATCATCCGCAAAGATCTTCTTCCCCAAATAAAGTCACGTGCACAGGTAACTGAGGGTTAGGAGCTCCACGTGTTTATGACGACACGATTCAACCCGAAACAACAGGAATTCATGAAGAAGGGTCACAGACTACCCTGCACAGGAGCACTTCCAAGTTCCCGTCCCCTCCAGTGGCTGTACTCTTGGGCCACCTTTGTTTATTGTTCTTACTAACTTCCTTGTATTGGATTTTAGAAGTTAAAATTAATGAGCCCGAGTTAATTTAGGTTCAGAAAAAGAGATGCATAGATTCTGCACTCCTGAGGCCATACATCATAAGCAGTTTTGTTCGTTATTATGCAGGTATTAAGAACTGAGTCCAAACAGCACCCCAGGGTTTCATAGGGAGAAATGGCTCACATGGACTCACTATATATTGGAACATTTGTGGATTAGCATTGGGAAGTACAAACAACTAATTCTACAAATCATTTCCTAAACCAGAAAATCAGGCCTCTTTTGTGGTTAACCCGTGTTAGTTGTGACCCCCAGGAGACCCAGGTAGTCAGCTAAGAAATCAAGGTAACATCCGAACCAGGGAGTTCGGGCGTGCAGCAAACAGAGGGGGTGGCAAGAAGAAGGGAAAGGCCAAGTGAAACACGGAGCTGCTTGCCTCTGCAGCTGCCCGAGGTGACCACAGCAAGAGCCAAAGTCCAGAACAACAGGCCAGAGGCTGAGAACAGCAGAGGAACCCAGGATTAAGAATTTAGGCACCCACATTGCAGAAGTAATGCCTGGGGCAGTCATTTCCAGAAGAGGCTGACAGCACTGGAAATAGGCGGAGAGGCAGAGAATGCAGACGGGGCAGCTCGGGCTATGGCAGTTCTACAGACCCCGCACTCACTGGCACGACTCAGCCCGTAACAAGGTCTGCGGTGTCCTATCACTTCTGTTGAGGCCCCGGTTCACCAATGGTGTCCTGCTGCCCGCATTTGCTTTCTCGGACTTGGAAAGATTCTTAAAACTGAAACATGAAGCTTGAGACACACGACCGTAATGTGTTAAAGGACAGTGATTCTGTCCTTTAATTAAGACTATTCTGATTAGTTTGGGTTGCTAGGAAAGCCTCTGGAATCAGTATAAAAATCCAAAATTTTTCTAAGTGCAAAGCAATGAATGCAACCAACTTTTTCATGAATACTTTGAAAACACTTATCTGAAAAAAAATGATGCCTTTAAAACACAGGGGGAGAGAGACAGAGAAAACCATATGGCATACTTGTGCATTTTAAATCACCGTGTATGTTTTCCCATGAGGCATTTTCAATATTGTACCATCCTGAACTTACTGGAAACTCACTGGGGTAGCACAAAACCACACACAGTTGGGGATCAGGGATCTCAAGGGACGTGATATTTGACTCTCCTAATTTTATAAATAGCACAAAAATTTGTCTCTAAAACCTAGAGAGGCAGAAGAACCATGAAAGGACAAACTGTAGAACATAAATCGTTTAAAGCTTTCTCATCTCCACTTCCAAGGGTCAAGATTGTTCTGCCTCAAAAGAGAACGTAGTCAATCTAACAGTTACGAAAAATACCACAGTCTCTCTGGAAAAGGTCCGGCCATTGTGAATATAACGAAAACAGTTTACGCAACATCAAGATAACCTGGCAGCCAAGGAGAGTGGACTGGAATATGCATGCGTGAACAGTGACAAATTCACTGTACTAGTCAGTGGAGGCAGTGGACACTGTTGAGTGAGCATGTGCACTGTGTGGCTGTCGCACTCAAAATGACTGAGCAAGTAGGGCAATGAATCAGCATCAAATTTTGCATTAAGCTTGAACATTCCTCTGCAGGAGCTATTTGGATGATTCAGAAAGCCGCAGCTATGGGCAACTGGTGATTGGCAGCTTCCTCATGACAAGGCGCCTGCTCATGCTTCACTTTTCATGCAGTTTTTTTTGCAAAACATCAAATCAACCAGGTGACTCAGCCCCCGCTACAGCCCAGATTTGGTGCCCTGTGCCTTACTGCTTTTCCCAAAACTAAAATCACCTTTGAAAGGAAAGAGATTTCAGACCATTAATGAGATTCAGAAAAATACGTTGGGGTAGCTGATGGTGATTGGGAGAACTGTGTGAGGCCCCAAGGTGCCTACTTTGAAGGGGACAGAGGTGTCATTGTCCTATGTACAATGTTTCTTGTATGTTGTATCTTCTTCAATAAATGTCTCTATTTTTCATATTGCGTGGCTGGATACTTTCTGGACACACCTCATTATTGCATTAACATTAGATATTTAAAGACTATAATCATAATGTTTATAATTTTAAAATTCTGGGGAAAAGCCTAAAATCCTGAAGGAAACGTACAAACACCCTGATCAGGCCACAGCTTGCTAAGGGTCTGTGTTAAGATTCTTGCATGGGGTATAACATAAACAATTTATCTTTTCAATTAAAGTCCTCCTGCTTAAAAAAAAATCAGGTAATGTACACTACAAGCAGATATAAATACAACTAAAATATTAAATCAAGAATTCAAAAGATAAGAACCAAGAAACAAAGTAAGGTTAGGGATGAGAAATGAAACAACAACAACAAAATCAGTGATTTGAAGGAAAGAATTAGTGGAAAATTGTGCGCTCGGTGAAAGAAGGGCACAGGTGTTCGGCAGTCCCTTCTCGGATTTAACGGAAACCGGCCTAATGTCAATCTAGAAAGTAGTGTATGCCCAGAAGAATTTCTTCGGTGCTGTGAACACCATTGTTCTTAAGGCTACATTTTGAAGGTAAAGACATCATAGATATTGTTGGCTAAATCTGTTTGCTAAGTGGTATAAAACGTCAGGGAGTTGTCTAACACAAGCACGCGCCGTGTGCTTGTTCCCCAGCCAGGTCCACTCTCCTTCAGGTTCTCTGCAGAAAGAGGAAAGGAACCCTAGCAGTTTTGTGTACTGCTGGTATCGAATTCCACATCGAATTTAGGCTACAAGTGGAAACACTCCATGGTGCAACTTCTTCTCTCTGTGAACATTTCTTCAATGTGGAGTGGTGCATAGGATAATAGACAAGTATTTTTTAAAGGCAACATGCCATTATGTCAATTAAAATCAACTGGAAAATGACAGGAAGGCAGACAGAGCACGCACGGTAAAACACTGGAAAAACCGCCGCACCGGAAATGTCTGTAAACAACAGAACTCCTGTTTTCCGTATGCAGGGGGAGACAGCACCTGCTGAGGGGCTGCCATCGTGCCGTGTGCTACAGACAAACGAACAGCACGCACAGCCGGCGCGAACCCCAGCAGAGAATAACCACGGGTTAGGTCGTAAAAGCCCCACGGGATGCTAATCACCTAGCAGCAGCGCTTCTCTCCAGCGCTAACCGAGACACTGTCGTCACAGAAAGGCTTTCAACACCTTGAACTCTCCTCCTCAGAATGTAACTTAATGAGGTGAGGGTGTCTAAAAACTTAATCTCTCTTTAGAGAAAATACAAGATGATTTGCCAAATATTGCATTTTCCTGATAAATTAATTTGTCACACAATGGTTTTTGAAAGATGTTTCCAAAACAGCTTTCTAAATGAATAAAATTTTAAGTATTGACAACATATAAAACTAAAAACTGATGCAAGAAGAAAATCAGGGGGAAAAATGATTCTACATTGAATTGAGACGTATAAGGATTACATAAGGTAATTTTTATATTCTATTTTTATATTTTATATTCACTTAATTTTATATTCCATTCAACCATGTTGCAGTTAATTCATAACTAATAAGTATTGTACATTACAAAACATGAGCAAAACAATCCCTTCATTTAACAGACCAAGGACTTACACCCACATAAATGAACTTGCCAAAGGCCCCACTGCTCACAATTAGGTGATAAGCTTCTTGGTGACAATGACATTGTGTTAATTTCCACGATGGGTCCTACGTTAAGAATAATGCCTGGCATCTAGTGGAATCAGTGCCCAACTCATCCAGAGTGTCTTACTCTTCAGGCTATTTCATCATGGAAGGATGGCAGGGTACCCGTTTCCGCCCTGCCGCAAGCCCTATTCCGAACCAAACTCAAACGGAAAACCTGCGGAGGTGCGACTGTGGCCCCGTCCGAACGGCACACGCTGCTGCACAAACACTCCTCCGCACCAACTGCTGTGCTGCGTGTTGTTTCCCCACCGGTGACGTGGAGGAGAGCTCAGGTATCTTCCAAAGGAAATATCATTTCTCTTCACCAACAGTGCAAGTAAATGACAAGAGAGCGGCGTGGCACAGTAATGGGAGCTGGACTCTGGAGCGCCTGGCGTGTGGCCCTGGGGCTTACTGCCCATGTGACAAGTCCGGTAACTCCTCTTTGCCATGCTGCTTCATCCGTAGAAGAACAGCGAAGAGATCACATGACTGTTATGAAAGGAGCAGAGCTAATATTCGTGCTGTCCACAGGACACGTCTGCCACGGAACTCAATGGAAGCCCTTGGAAACCAAGGGCTGCAGCGTGCATGTCATAGGGACGCACGGGCTCAGCTGGGATGAACCACTCCAGTGGAAGACTTTGAACAGTCTTTTACAGCCAGTTAAGGAGGACTGGGCCCCAGCGCTCACGAGGGAGAACACGCAGCTGTTGCAAGAAGTAAACTGAGGTCACCTGAACCGTGGCCTCACCTGGCCACGTATGGGCCTCTCCTGCCCATTCCACTACAAACAGTGGATGGGCTATGGAGCCAGCTGTCTGAAGACACCGAGAACGGCAAGTCTGCGTCTGCGTCACAGACAAAAGCGCAACCAAGAAAGCATGTGGTTTTCACACGTTGCTCATAACCACGGCAATGGCCTGGGGACCTACGCTCCCCTTTTTTCTCTCACGGATGGAAAACGGTGAACTGTGGTCTGCGATCCCCTGGCAGAGAGCAAGAATGAACATGTGTCTGCCCATCCCGAGCGGGACGGCAGGTACAATGTGCCTCTTGTAATATTTATCATATTATCAGAAGAACAGGCCAGGAGTGAAATGCAATCCATATAGCAAATGAGAATAAGAAAAGCTAAAGGCTTATCAATTACAGAGCACATGTATCAAGAAATTTTAAGTCCAATGCGGAGAAAGGAGCTCAGAAGGTTGTCATAACACTTAGGAGAACCACCAGTAATGATCAGCCTTTCTCTGATATGTCATTCCACAGTCTTCTTGTCTCCAAAAAAGGGAAACAAACCTAAAATTTCAAACAACTCTAAAAATATCTACCTTATGGTGAGATTAAATATATTAAGGTAACAATCTTAAGCACCTTTTAAAATGAATTCTAAACATCAACACTTCTCATAAATACGAACCTCCCATGGGCTGTAAACACACAGACTGAGAATAATCCCACCTCACAATTTGGTGATTGTCAGTCCTTTCACAGAATCTCACTGCGCACTCACAACGAGACCGGCCAGGCCAGTGTCACAGATTGGACGACGGAGGCAGACGAGGGTCTGATGACTCCCTCCAGGTGGGCAGTGACAAAGGCATGTTAGCATGCATGCACACAGCTGGAATCACATATGTGCGACCTAGAGCCATCACCTATATTTTTATTGTATGTTTTTCTTAATTTATTGATGTAAGAGAGAGGGAGAGGAAGACAGGGAGAGGCAGACACACACACGTGGGTTCACTGACCCACTTATCTACACACTCATCAGCTGATGCTCATCGGCTGATCCTCGTATGTTCCCTGACTGGGACTCTAAACCTGCAACAACGGCATGTTCTAGGGACACACGGGCTCAGCTGGGATGAGGCTGAGCATGATGCTCTAACCCACTGAGCTCCTCAGCCAGGGCCTGTTTTACTTTTGAAGCGCCTACCTCACCCAATACAGAAACATAGCTGGTTTCCAAGTTCACAGTGCTTATAAGAAATAGCCTAAATCCACTGGCTCTTGTTTGCTTATTTTTAAATTTCACTGTGACATTCTCCCTGCTTCAGAAAATTCTATTTCCATATGAAAATCTATTAACCAGCCTCCTATTGACTCTAGTAAAACAATTATTGAAAAAAAACAAAACATAGCCCCATAAAGCATGTGCAGAGCAACAAATACAATTCGTTCTTGGCCCAGATGCACAAGTTCAAATTGCTGAGAAAGAATCTGAGAGAGCCTGAAATCGATACATGCACAGCAAATGGTTACAGAGAAATATGAAGGCAGGGATGGTACACATAGATAAAGCTTAGTATTAAAATAGTTCCTCTGAGTGGGCCGGATTTTCCAATAAAAATGTAAAAAGCCCACAAATCAAAGATTAATAACATCCCCAGTGAAATACTAGGCATACAGTAGGCACTTAATAGTTTCTTATTGCTGTAAAGAGCCATTACATTTTATGAAAGCAAATACTGAGCTGTTAGACTGAAAAGGCTATTTTAGAAAATGCATCAGAAATAGCTGAAAATCAAAACAAATGACTGCCTTCCCTTCCACACAGTGCCCTAGAAATTTCTTGCTTCCGTGTCTGACCTCAGGATGAGAACCTGCAGAAGGGCAAGGGAAAAGTCTCACTAAAGCAGCCACCCTTTCCCCATCCTGACGAAGCCCTTTCCTCGCCAGCTCAGGGGAGGATGCGGAAGAGCCCTGCTGATCGCTGCGTGGGGCCCCATGGGGACCTGAGTCAATGCGACGTCCCTGGATGGTGGCGCAAAAACAAACGAACAGCGTTCAAAGCCACCCCGCATATTTACGAGATTAAAAATTTTACCTCACCAAGCAATGGGGTTAAAAATTCTCCTCCTTCTGAATTTTAAAAGTGAAACGTGAAATCCAGTTTTCATTCACAAGAGGTAAAGAGTCAACAAAAGTCAGCCTGATGGCAAACACCAGGCCTTTCCTCCTGGCGACCAGGGTGTGCCCGTAAACACTTCCATGTGTCTGTCTCCTCTGCTCTAAAAAGGAAAAATAAGATGATCCATCCTAAAGGAGGTGATACAGAGATGGGGATGTTGTGACATAATAAGAAATACATACATATTTGATCTTTGTCTCTAGGTCCTGGCCAGAGCTTCTAAAACCTTTGTAATTTCCCACATGACAAAAACGCAAGGAGCATCTTTAGTTCTCATATTTGGTCTCCAATCCTAGTTCCTGACACAGAGCTTCTACATCCTTGGAATTTCCTGTGCGACGGGTGTCTTTGTTGGCATGAGGTGGCTCTTGGCGGGCTCCAGCGGACCTTCAGGATGGACGCTGGCCAGCGGGAAAACCACGCCATGGTGAGAACGTGGAGCCCATCCCTGACCAGGCCTCCACCTTCGTGCCTCCTCGGGCCCCAGTTACCTCCCAAACGCCCCATCTCGGAAGCCCACCCCATGGGGATTAGTCTTGAACATATAAATTTGGGCAGAACACAAACGTTCAGTCCATAATGTGCAGAAGTTAGAAGATGAGTCTGTTTTTGATGGAGATGGAAAATGGCCCAGCTGCTTAGCGAAGCAGTCCCACGGTGCCCCAGCAATTCCTTCCGAAGTGTCTACACAGAGAGCGGAAAACACACTCCCACCGAAAAACCTGCACACCTGCGTTCAAAGCCGCAGCGCTACTGACAATGTTCGAAAGGAGTAGACGACCGAAATGTACACGACGGATGGCCGAAATGTGGAGTCACCGTACCATGGGATGTCATTCAGCCACATTAAGAAAGGCAACCCTGACACGTACCACACCATGGAAGGGCCTTCAGGACACGGCACTGAGTGAAAGGAGCCAGTGACAAAGGACTCCATAGCATAGGGTTCCGTTCACACCAAGTGTCCCCATCGGCGGATCCACACAGACAGAAAGATGAGTGGTTGTCTAGGGCTGGGGTGGGAGGGACGAGGGGAAAGGGGGGTGAAAGCTACCACATGCCCGGTTTCTCTCGAGGCAAAGACAAGGCTCTAATCTGAACAGCAGGGCGGGTTGTCTACACCCACGAACACACCCGACCCATTCACTTGTCACACTGCGTGAGTGAGCTGTGTGATGTGTGAGCGATAGCTCGATAAAGCTATTTTAAAACTCATTCACAAATTAGGAAGGACATATTTGCCTGAAAAAATCAACCATACAGTACTTTCTTGACGTTGGGGAAAATGTAAAATTGCATATGAAAGCAAAATTTATGCATGAAACAAGCCAAAAAAAAGGTTGACTGATACAAAGGGGAGAAAGAGATGGCAAGATGAAGTGCTTCATGTACCCTCCCCTCGCATAATGACGTCACTGCCGTGTTCCCAGAACTCACACAGGCGAGTCTGATTGCTGTGTGAGCTGAACTGCACTCCTAACGTGTCCAAGCCCTTCCGCTGGGGCTTCCCTCCCGGCCGCTGGGATTGCAAACTCACCACAGGTTAACGAGACTATCTGTCCTTTCGTTTTTATTCCTAAATGGTAAGGCCATGTGTAAACAACAGTGTAACACAGGGCTCGGGCTGGGGGAGAAGCACAGTGCACACGGCCCGCGGTTTGCTGTCGGGGGAGCCCACGATTGCTCACACACACGCACTTCAGCCATCGGAAATCACAGGATTCCTCACAGTGTCGGAACCGATCTGAAGAGAGGCGGATCAGCCCTGTGACACAGGGCTTCCACAACAAAAGTGTGCAGAATAATTTAAATAGGGGATTTTTTCTCATGAAAAGCAGAGTATATGACTTTATATTGAGAAATATATTCCTAAACAAGTCAAAAGGAGCCATGTGTTTGCCTCATTATAATCTAAAAGCAGCTTTTATTCTTTAAGTATCATTTCTGTGTTGGGTAGGAAATGAATGGCCAACAAGGTTAGTTTTGGCATATGAGGGCCATCTTTTAAGTCTGAAGTGTATGGTAAACCCACTCACAGATGCAGACTGAGAAAAAGGCACCAGTCTTTCACCTTTGGCTAACAGGTGAAAATTAAAAGATGCTCCTGAAAGACAATGTGAATTCGTTTAAACTCATTTGTGCCACAAGGAGAGATGCATGGCCCCCGAAGTCTCCTGCTACCTAGGGCTTTTCAATGGCTCCCTTCCAGTGTGGGCCACTGTTCACCTAATCCAGTTTCTTTTCCGAATGCACTGCCAACGAGAGAGAAAAGAGGACCTGTGTTCCCTTCATAGCTTCCCCTTCACTTACACAACTCTTTTTTTCCTGAATAGGCATTCTTTTGTTTGATGACTAGCCATATTCAAGTTCACTGGTGAGTGTGGATGAAAAAAGAAAGAAAAACGTTGAATCTCGAGAGTGCTGGTCACGGAGAGCTTGTCGCCACAGCAAACACTGGACTGAATTACTGAGTCTCGAACTGCCCTCTTTTTGAAGAGGAGTCCTTTGTTCTTTGTCCTTCACTGTCCATCACTGTGTTCTGTGTTCACACACCTCCGAGTACAAAAGAAGCAAGTGTCAAACAGTGACAAAGAATCTGCAGCTCAGGCCCAGGCAGTGCTGGCGCGGACCGGTCGCGCCTTCAGTCTGTGAGTTCACGGGACAGAAAGTCACTCCAGGGACCTCTGGAGATGACCCACACACGTAATTCGCCAACATGAACCTTTGCCCTAGAACGTTCCCTAAAAGCCAGGGACCTGGGAGATTTCTTTATCCACGTGCAGGCCCATCGGATGTGGCAGGAAGACGGGTATGGAGGCTTCATGTCACCAAGAGCGGAAGGGCCTGCAAGTTCCTGGAGCTGGAGGGCAGGGAGCTCAGGCCCCGCTCCCACAGCCGCCGTGGGCATTGGCCTGGGTCTTCCCCTCCTTTTGCTGTGAGAATGGGGGGTCACACTGACAACCCCAAGAGAGAAGAAATCACCTGACACCAGGAGTGAAACACCAGCTTGAGTAAGCTAATTCCTTTTTACGTTGCCATTTCCGACTAGCTAGGGGACACCCACATTCCTGAAAGAACCATAGTCCCATAGATCACAGACCCAAATTATCACACTGCACTGAAACAGAATGTACTAATTATTTTCAGTTCAATCATACACACCTATTGACAATGTATCTGATTTTTTCTTCATTTTGGCTACTTTATACAGGATATGTGCCTTATTGTCTAAATTAAGAAAAGGTCTAGCATAGTGCATATTAAGTTGCTGTATTTCCAGGATAGAAAAATGTTATTTTTTAAAGTTAAATCCAGCATATTAAAATAACATATATTATGGTGCTTGGCTGATGCTATTGAAAAGAGAAAAGAATATTTAGCTTTTACAACCACCAAATATTACACCATTATTTCCATGCTATCTATTATACCACTGTGACTACATTATCTTCGCGTTATTATCACTATATGTAGACCTATTTAAATATAATTAGGAGTATACATTACCCAATGTCCTTATTACCATATTATTTTTACTGCTAGTAGGCACTTTGCACATATGTTTAAGATCCACATAATAAGACTGTCTTAGCTCATAGAACCCTGTTTCCCAGCGGTGGACGGCTGCAGGACAAATAACGCAATTTCTTCATGGGGGTTTCCAAAGCAGGAATGGCTAATATGTCCCCTAAACACATCCTCTAAAACATGCTTCTAAGGAACATTCCTATGTCTGTCGCCCTTCTCACTGTTCTGAGACTCTCTCACTCACGTGTGCCCCATGAGCTGGGATCTCCTCTGCTCATCGTTGCTCGAGCGTGTTCTCAGCACTGCCCGAGACGGCCTCAGTGCTCCCTGAGGAGACGTGAGGAGTGAGCGGGTCCTGGGTTTGGGCTCCCTGAAACGCTGGCACAGTGGTGGTGTGAAAGGGAGAGGTGGAGAAGCCGATGCACACGTGCTGGGGGCACCCCCAGCTTGGTCCACAGGCTACGGCCCCACAGGCACAGCTCCTACTGGGGAGCCCGGCAGTGAGTCCAAACCCACCTGGCCCATTCGGGGCGGAAAAGGAGGCTCTGCTTCCCAAAAACACCCACTGAACTTCGCAATTCCGAATGTGGATACTGGGGTAAATGCAAAGGTTTTATGGTACTCCAAATAAGTGACCAGCTTTATTTAATCTGCTCGTATGCCACAAACAATAACAAAACATTGTTCTTAACTCTTCCGATAGCAGGAGGAAATCTAACACAAGAAGAAGGAGCACCGAGAGGTCTCTTTGTGCCCTACACGTTTCTGATTACTTCTTATAGCTAAAACCAATAGCTATAAATTTTCTAGCCAGCTGTTCTGTCACTTTAGATATGCCCACAGCTTGCTTACACGTAGAACAGGTATTGAATAAAAGTCTTTGGATTCCAAAGCTTTAAGAATAAACATTTCAATATGCACAGCTATTCTGTACTTCAATAAAAGAAATAAAGGGTAAAAATAAATAGAAAGAGATGTTTCAGTTCCTCTCCCATAAGGGACAGAAAAGGAAATGAGGGTGCAATTGGCACATAAAATGCGGAACCTTCTTTTTTCCTTCCAAGTCCCATCCTCAGGAGAGTCCATTCTGTGCAGGTCCCCATCACATAAGACTGGGGCTCTGCCGCACAGCATGCTCAGTGGGACCCGGGCCCATCCCCCCAGCAAATGGTGCTCATGGAGCTAAACCCACTGCTTGCTCCCCAGTTTCTGCCACCCCCAGGGACTGACACTCTGGTCCCGTGAGACCCCAGGGGGTAAAGGCTGTCCCAGGGTCTCCACAAGAATTGTTCTCGGAGGGGCCGGTCCCCTGCACTCCCTGATGCAGTCCATTCAAAGGGGTCATGGATTCGAGGTAGAGTTTGTCAGTGTATTTACCAACCGAGAAAGAACAAGGAAGATAGTAAATGTGAGAAAGGAAAACTAGAAAGTACAGCATAAAGTACTCCCCGGGGGTGAAAAATGGGGTTAAGGAAGCAGGGAAAACATCAGTCATGTTCACCTAGGAAAATGGCTCTGGCGTGGAGGCTGGTGGAGGGGAGTGCGGCATGACCGTGGGGCAGCCGGGACTTTAAGGATGGCTTTGTTCCAAGTGAGACAGAAAAGCCCCGGTCCTACAGGTTATCCAGGGGCCTTTCAAGCAGAGACGTGAGAAAGAAAATATAGGAACTCAGGCTTGTTTCTCAACAGTTTGGATTTCTCAAGTGGTTACATAAATCGAAATGTGGAAGTCAACAAGTCACTAATCAAATCAACCCTTAATTTGCACTATGATGTGAACGCCAAATCTTCCCGACATGGATTGGCAGTTTTTCCTTAAATGGGTGCCTCACTAGATTACATAAACACTTATGTGAATAATTATTTTATACTGAAAATTTGAAGTACCACTTATATTAAATGCTAAGACATATTAACTATTTAAAAGAACATCTTATATGTTTATTCCGTGGCTGCATCTAAACCGAAAAATGAAGAGAAGCCATAATGCTCTACTTAACCCCATGCTGCCTCCAGACAGATTTTGCGACATTTCAGATAAGTAATGATGTATAAGCACTGGGATTTTATGAAATGCTTGTGGAAACTGTGCCAATAAAACACCCCCATCCTGGAGGGGGAAGTAAGCCACTCTGACGGAAGCTAATGTAAGCCTTCATAGGGATGTTAGTCATACACTTGAATTCAGCTCTGACTACAAAACAAAAAGATGCTGGAAATTCCATCAAGATCAAACTCACTAAAGTCCTTCATTGCCCCTGACTAATGATGGAACACGGCCAGCTTGGTAAGGAAACCAGATTTTAAGAAGGAGTTTCTATCGGAGGTCACAGCTTCCTCGGCCTTGCCGTCCAGGGGGCCACTCCCGCCGTGTCACGGCTGAGGCAGCACACCGCCTGCAGACCTCCGGCCACACAGGACGGAGCCGGGGCCACAGGCACACCTGGCCTGAAGCCATGCTGGCCGTTCCTGGAAAGCGGTGCTGACATCGCTTCCCATCAGTGCCACCCCTCGCTGGCAGGGTTTTGGTTATGGCTGATAGAAGAGCCACCCCTTCCAGCAGGTGTGTTTGTAGGTCACATTGGCCTTTTACCTCAAAAGGGCAGAACGCCCGAATCGAGAAATAGTAAATCCCTGTGAAATACCTGCCCTGCAGCCACACAGAGGTTTAGGTGTGGAGGGACGAACAAGGACTCAGGAGGTTGATGGATAATGGTTTCTTAAAACCCAGCAGTGGGCAGGTTCGACGGGAGAACTTGACTTTCTCTCCATCTCATTTCTGAATTTGTAAAATGGAAACAATACCATCCAGTTGACACTGTTGTCACAATAACAGGGAAAATACAAGGTGTGTGGCTCATTTATGAAACTAGAAAGCGCCCATGAAGGGTAGTTATTATATTTTATATTCGAAGAGTTACATTTTTTTCATGTTATGGTTCACTACTTATCCCAGGTGTGTGAGGAGCCACAAGCAATGAGAGTGTTCTCTGGGGTCTTCTTGAGGGAAATTAGGATTCTGCCTGAGGAAGCAAAGAGTGATAGGGGGAAATAGTGCAAATTGAGTCTATAAGAAATGTTCTTCTATGTTCTTTAATCGCTACTTCAAATTATTTGCAGGGCCAAATTCCAGCCCCAAAGGTACTTATTTATAAAATTATATTGTGTAGAATAAATTACATTTAGTATTCCAAAATATATACTTCTTGATAATGTGAAGTCAGCGACATAATGACAATAGCCCATGTCGCCGCATTCTGTCAGAGAAGGACATACTCCCTTCACTCCCTCAAGCCCTGAAAACACGCCCCTGGGGAGCCTGTTTGGAGGTTCTAGCAGGGAGTGCGGCTCCTCGAATACCCCTGTCCGAAGAACCATCCTCTCCTCTGGCAGGGAAGGCCCTCTGGGAGGGACACTCGTGGAGAGGTGGGGGAGGGAGGGGACACCTGCCTAGTCAGCCTGAATGGCCCAATTAATCCTGGTGATCAAGGGAGTGACAGATGCCGCAGCCCCTGGCTTCTCCTACTCTAGGGCTTCTGGCCTCACTACTGCTATAGAGACCACTAGGAGCAGAAAGAACCAGAAAGCTCTTTCCACCTGCCGTGAGGCCGGCATAAGAGCACCATGTGGGGAAGGTTGCTGAGCAAATACAACACCAACAGCAGCGTGACTTCCTCTGTGCCCTCCCTCCGACCCCCTCCCAACATTGCCACTTCCTGGCTGTGCCACCATTGACAACCATCCACAGATGCGAAAGTGTGTGCGTGTGTATGTAAGAGTCTGAACTTAGGCAAATTCTGTGAGCTCATAGAAAACCACTCTCTCTTTATCCCCCGCCCCGACTCCCACCCCAAAGGTACCCCACGACACTGACACTGTTGGTGTGATATCTGTGTCACTGTGAAGAGAAGCTGTGCTCAAGGAGAGGACAGGAGAGGGCTCTGACAGGGGTCCTCCAGTTCCCCGAGCTAAAGGGGGCTACTTGGAAAACCCAGAGAAAACTCACACCTGACTGCGGCCATTCTCTAGGGATGGGCTCTACAGGATTCCATTCCTCAAAATCAGAGGTTTCAATCAAAGTAACAGAAGCAACTGGAGGGTAAAGCAGCTGAGAAACGGGTCCCCAAAACGGACACGTGGCCTCTGTGGCCCCTGTCTCAATAACTATGGAATGTAAACAATGCTCTCCTGAAACCCACTTTTTTCATAAAAAAACATGAAATGCTACAGGCCAGAGAAGAAATTAGCTCCCCATTAATGACCAGACAAACCGCACTAATGCTAAATAAACATGGCAGTTTCTCAAGAGCTCTTCTTTAATGTGTGTCCACTTTACTCCTAGATTCTCCTTTCACTTCCTTCTCGCCGATAACCCAGGTACAGAACGGAATTAAAACAAGAAAGATGCACTGGCCCCACTCCTAGACCCCCGAGCCCTGAAGACGTGCTGGCATCCTTCCACCACAAATGAGGACAGAGATGCGCAGAAGAGCATGGGGCTGGTACTTCCCGTGCAGTAAAGTTTCAGAGCAGAGACATTCTGCACAGCGTTCCGATCTCAAACAGATGGGGCCGAAGGTGATTCCTTTACCCCCAATACCGCCCCCCACCCAGGGATGGGGTTTGAAGGGCTGGGACTGGAGACAAGACTCGCTCCACCTTTTAAGCGACAGGATGCCTTTCCTCAGCTAAATGCTTGCTCAAGCCAATCGCTACCATGGCGTAGCCTTAATATATCAGTTCAAGTATAAAAGGTTTTGTCGATAGGACAAACCTTGGAGGGGATACTGAAGTATATGATCATAAGGTAATTTGATCCATATGTCCAGCGCCAGTTAAAGTGATCAGCTGCCAGTATATCAAAATAATAACCATGAAAACCTGTCTGCAGGTATACAGTGTAAAGCCTCGTCTTGCACCATTTTCCCCACTAAATTAAATGCCTGGCCAACAGCTAAAATCTCTGCGCGAGGAGCTGGCAGGGGTGTTCTTTATCATTTCCTTTTATTTCCAGGGCAGCGGGATGGTTATTATTTTTTATTCCTCCAAGCCTTCTAACTACTCGCTCTATTTTTCATGTTCAAGGTAAACAATGACATCTACGAGGAAACAAGGTTCCATCTGATTCCACTAGTCCTTCGGGCTTCTGTTCACAATTAAATCTAGCGTCGCTGTGTCCCCGAATTCGGACGACACGGCTTCTTCATTCATCATCAAAGGTGCGTTTAGACTCACCAAAACTGAAAATTATTCTTGTTTTCCACAAAATGTGTGATATTGATAACAAGGCGCGGGACTTCGGGACTATTTCAGCCGGTGCACCGGCAGAACAAGCAGAGAAGCAGGGAGCAGAGTGCTGGTAGAAAGACGGCTCTGGAGTCCCTCCCACGCAGGTCTAAGTCTTTTAAGTACATTTGTCACAAACGATATGTGACCTGCGGCAGGGGGACACTCTCTGCAGCCCAAGTTTTGTCAAGTAGCCCGGCTTCAAAGGCCATGCCCTTTACCTCGATGGCAGCGACTTTCAACGGGTGCGTCGCTAGAACGTGTAAAACACGCCACACCTGACTGTTCAGTCAGGGGCACTGGCCTCTCTCCCTCGGGCGGTCAGATCGAACAATGACAACAGCCCACAGCAGCAGCCTGACATGAGCACCCTGTCCGGACCCATGAACATATAGGTCATACGACAGAGTTGCACTTTTATTGGTCACATCACACCTGATTTTTTTAAGTGTGACTTTGGAGCAAAAAGGGTAAGTAATTACTATTATCATTTTTTGTAAAATAAATATCAAAATTATACCTATTTTTTGCCAAATCAACAAAAAATATATTTTTTGGTGTGCCGCAGAATTTTGGTAATTAGTTCATGTGCGCCGTGAGATGAGAAAGGCGGAAAATTCCACACTGCTGTGGAAGTGAGGCGGGACCGTGAACCTGCGTAGGCAGGTATGTAGGTGGCCGTGTGCATCGCGACGGGATGTGGGTGAATCTCATACCCGCACTGACCAAGGGGCTTGACTCACTGGGGTCTGAAGTTGGGGAAGGAGGGCTGGTGTCTCCAGTCGGCAGTGACCTTGGTCACTAAGTGGGAAGCGTGCGAAACATCTCAGGCAAAGTCCGACCCAGAGCAGTCCCCCGCCATGCTGCCTCCCTTTCAGAGCAGGCTGAGAAGGACAGAGATGAGTGACCACAGCAGTGACAGCTGCCACGTGACGAGGTGGGGAGAAGGAGAAGCCACGCAGGCACCCTGCCGTGGCTCATGAGTTTTCAGTTTAGTGCCGTTAAATTACTTAACACAATGGACAGGACACTATTTTTCATTCTGAAAAATTTTTTAAAGATTCTTTGCAATACCCTCCCCCCCACTAAACCGCAGGTAAGAAAACAAAGGCAAAAGGAGGTGGCCAGTTTCACCTAGCCTCGGAGAGCGACCGAAGCTCTGTCACAGCACATTTGCTAGCGGAACACCTCCAGGAACACAGTTAAAAGCTGCAAGTAGGTGAAGCTGCTGCTTCAGCGCGCACACACACCCCACCTGTGTGCTTTCACTTGGAAATACGCTGCCTTGACTGGAGGCCAATAACAGTGTATTCCTGCTTCCTGACTTGGAAGTACTTTAGGTTAGCAGCGCGGTCCAGCTTCCAAGGGAAGAGAGTCCAGCAGTAACTCCATTCCCCACCCATTGCTGTTTAGGGAGAAGCGCGTTTGTTCTGCAAAACCAGGGCATTTGGTTCTAACTGCATAGCCGGAGTTGCATGGCAGAAGCACATGAGGGGGTTGCTGGCCAAGGCCCAGGAGGGAGGTGGCTGCAGGAAGTCCGGGTTGATGCAGATGGGTCAGAAAGTAACTGGGACAAATAGGTGGCACACCGGCCCAGCCACCTCATTTCCGGGATCACCTAGAGTTTGGCTGATGGAGTATGTATCCAAGTGGAAGAAGTTCTTTTCCCTCAGACCGACCACAGGCCCACCAACTCAGAACACGCAACGAATTATAGAACCCTCATCAACCACGTCCAGGTGACCTTGTGCCTGGCAGGTGTCGTGAGGGCGCACACCCCGCATATTTAATTAAAGTCAAAGGCAAATAGTTTAAAATAAAAATGGCTACACTATGATGTAAAAAACTACAACAAACTTCTGTTTCCTATGATGACTTTTTAAAATAGCCTATATAATTTTTTCCCAAAAATACTGAAATTTCTTTCCTGCCATACTAGTGTCCTAGTTTGGTATTCAGTCTGCAAACTGAATGAATTAATACCGTCATCAAGGATAATTCTTTTTCTTCCTCTTCCAACAGAATTTAATATCTAAAATATCTTTATTTTATATCTAAATAGAGATATATTTAATATCTAAATTGCATGAATTGTGTGTTTTTTAAAGGCAGAAATCTTGATTCTAATGGACAACAGCTATAAATCAGTGAGCAGTTGGAAACAGACGCAGCTTGGGGTACCTGGTCCACCCAGATGGAGTCTGATCCAGACCTCAGAGGGGATCTGGACCACAGCCCTGGATTTGGGGGGCCTGTGGGCAGTTTAATCAAAGCAAGTGAAAGAGGGTGCAGAGTGTAGAAAGGGAGCATGAAACACAAATCTCTCGTGAACAGCCAGTTCTGAAAGCAGGGAAAGCGCAGAAGCAACAACCAAAACCCGTCACAGAGGTAGGAAGAGGGAGAGGTGGCAGAACAGATTGTTTGGTGCGGCGGATGCAGTATTAATAGAAAACGCTCTACAAATAGAAAATTGAGTAAAAACGACCATTTAAAGATGGAGAGAGAAAAAGGAAAAGCTTTAGGGAAATTGGTGTAAGGAGTTCCTCTTTTTCAACCTTTTCTTTCTCTTTTATTTATTTTTTTTGAAGAATTTAGCCTGTGTTATGGCTAAGGGGAAGAAAGAAAAATACAGAATCAAGTCGAAAGGTAGGAGAGAGAGCACAGTGAAAGCTTGACCACTCACAGTGAGCTCTGATGCCTCCTGCCCACTCCAGAAATGAGCAAGGTAAGGAGGAGTGAGTGGATGAACCAATATAAAGGATGAACCTTTGTGCAGTAAAAATAAAACTGAGGGACGTGATGTTCAGTGTTGGAAAACGGTGGTCAAGATGTATAATGGAAAACCTCGATATGGTCTTAAAAACAATAAAACTTTGCGCAGCCATTTCCAACCTCATTAGAAGAAAAGACAGTTCTTATTTCACCCGGGTTTCCTAATTCTGAAGAGTCATCGTTTGAGATGAAGGAGAAGAGGGGCATTTGATGGGTAGCCTGATACAGGAAGTGCTCCGTATCCCGAGATCTCAGTAGAGCTTTGTCCAGACGGGAGGCCGCCTCCCCGTGGGAGTGGGCAACGACTCGGCCACCAACAGGAAACCTCCCAGGACACTTACGGAATGGACAAACTAATTAAGAGAGTCTAGGTGGGCTAGCCAACAGTATTTGTAGACAGCATAATTTCAATAGCACTTAATTGTACCTATTATTTCATAATACTCTCTTTGGACACATTATCGATCAGCTTCTCATTATTTAAGCTGTCTCCTACCCACTGGCTGACTGTAAGTCCTCAAAACTATGTATCCGTTTTTAAAATATTGATTTCTTAAAATTTCTCTCTTCTTTCCTGTCAGTCCATTTTTAACTCAGTACTCAAGAGGCCTAATTACTTATAAAGTCACAGCTGTCTCTCTTCCTCTTTGAGACTGAGCGGTTACACCCTGGCGCTCAGATGGCCCAAAGGCCACAGCCGTGCGCTGGGGCTCTGCCTTGGAGACAGCCCCCAGCACTCACCCATGGCTCTGGGAGCCACTTCAGGGTGGGCACTGGGCCTGCCCGGCTTCCTCACCCTCCATGGCCACCACTTGTCACTTGCAGCTGCACAATAAATGTTTAAGGAACTGAGTGTTGTCCGTCTTCGCTGAGTATGTTTTTAATACTGGGATGAACATTTACCTAATTTCAGTCGACCTCCCCATGTTGCTTATTTACCCCACTTCGAGCACGACCTCGGGAAGGCCCCTCCGGCACCGGCAGAAGCGGCCCCTGCTTTGTGCCACTGCCTGTGCCCACAACGCTGGCACCGTGCATCACAGTTACTTGCTTTGAATGCTCCCTCCCTTTTCAGAATTCTGAGCGCCATCGACGCGAGAACCAAACCTTCTTTATTACCAACTTCGCAGCACGAGGCCTGCCACCCCCAAGTACACAGGGAATGTTTGCAAACGAACGGCACTTATCTCTTCTCATCCAGTAACACCTGGGCAGCCAGAGAAAGGCTAATCGGTATTTGTTTCTAAATAAAAAGTGGACACCTAAAACACAAAGGACTCCCATTATGAAATTCCCTTTACGAGTTATTCTTACGTTATGTTACAAATCACAAAATCACCCACACAGAACTCATCCTGCTCAGCTCTGGTCAGGGCTGACTTCGAGAATTCTATCTCCCATGCAGACACCAAATTTCCAATTTATTTTGCTGTGCACTTAAATTATCAAAAAAATACAATAAAGTAATTTTAACTTACTATTTTTGTAGGTGACTTCCATATACAGAACTATATTATTTATGTTTTTGTAGGCATAACAAACTTTGAATAATGCCCTTTAGTGAACTGTTGAAAAAGAACAAATTATTTTAAAATACTGCCAGGGTTCGGTGTGCCATTTAATATGTTAGTTTTTAAAGATGTAACAGTGCTGCATAAAGCTGACACTGTCGAGTGTATGACCGATGTACCAAGTAATAGACTTCTGGCTTCCATTTATACCTACATACAACTACAAAGATTTATTAAATCTGTTGGGATAACAAAATTTAATTTAAAGTAATAAAAACAGGAGAAACCTAAAACTCATTAACATCTTTGGGAGGTGGCATAAGAAGCTGGAAACAATTTCTTAATAGCCTAGCTCTGTTTGAAGTGGTGCCAGTTGCTACGGTCACATTACAAACTGCACTGGCACTGTCGGCGGCTCCCGAAGCCTAATTTCCGAAACGCACAAAGTTGTGGGGAATACGAAAGATTCTGGCTGAGAGAATGCAAGAGGCTCACCAGTGGGAGCAGTCCGTGTATATTCAAATAAGGGTCACAATTGAGCCCCAGCTGTTGTGGCTCAGTGGATTGAGTGCTGGCCTGCAAACCAAAGCGTCACTGGTTCAATTCCCAGTCAGGGCTCATGCCTGGGTGGCAGGCCAGGCCCTCACTAGGGGGTGCGCAAGAGGAAACCACACACTGATGTTTCTCTCCCTCTCTTTATCCCTTCCTCCCCCTCTCTAAAAACAAATGAATAAATCTTTTTTTAAAAAGGGGTGAATTCAGTGTGAATTTTCAATTGCATTGCTTTAACAATTGTCATGTGACCTTTCATATTATATAAGATTTTATCATAAATGGAGTTTTATTTTTAAAAATAGACAAATATTTTTACTGAGGGTCTAATATGTGTCCAAATCCTACTTAAGGATGTTTTACACATTTAATCTCATTTGTTTTCATTTTAACTACCTATCAGAACGATTTCACAAGTATATAGGATTTCAAAACTAATATACCTTCCAGAATATTATGGATTTAATGTTTAGAAGTTATCAGAAGAATATAAAATCAATTAAAACCAACGCACTCATAAAAGCTTACCTGAGGTCTTTCCGAATCTATAAATTTACTTTGTCGATATGAATAGAATCCTGCAATGTGCAATCAAATTTAATTTTTTAACCCAAGTTTAATCCTGGCATTACAAGATCTAAATAATCAAGATGATTATTCTTTTAGAATGAACTAAAACATTACCTTGTTCCCTCAAAAACGAACAAAACAAAGTGCTTCGCGGTGGGAACTCCCACGGGTTACCAGGCAAACAGAGGCAGAGCCGTGCTCTGCATTTCCGGGCTCAGACCACAAAGTCAAACAAAAAGTTCTAAACTAAAACAATGGGGTATTTTTCCCTCAAGCTTTCTTACAATTACTTTAAATCAGAATATTATGAATTTTCATTCAGAAAAGGTATGAAGGGTACCACAGAACAGCCTCCTGTTCTTTGTTTTTTAAGTAAATGGGTGCTTTTCTAAAAAGCATTTCAGTTTTAAAAGGAATACATGCTTATTGTAAAAAGAGAAAGAGAAAAATAAAGGGAAAGAAATCAACGCAATATAGAGAAGTAGAAAATGAACATGAAAATGCAGATCCTTCTCATTTTTCCTAGTTTCTTTTCCCCAAAATAACCATTGTTAATGGTTCCTTGGAAATCTTTCACAATTTTTCTCTGTATGTGAGTGTGTTATTTATGAATCAGCACAGCTTCACCTTCACATGAATGCGCCCATACCATTTGTGTTCCACATTTTACTTTTTCCCCACTTAAAAGTATACCTTAGACATCTCTCCAACAGCCCAGATAAACCTTGCTTGTTGGTGTTGATAGCTGTGCAGTATTTCATTGAGTGGGTATTTCATGTTGATTTCACCCCATGAAGGTTGACCTGACCTACTTCCAGTTTTTCACTAGAATAAACAAAGCTGCCCTAAACTTCCGTGAATTCTCTAGAATTAATAAGCCTTCTTGAAATACTGAGAAACCTCTCACATGACCCGAGGGACGCTGAGACCGTGGAGGAAATACAGCAGTCATCGCGAGGGTCCCCAGCCATCAACTATAAACAATCCATGTATTTACAGAAAAAGAATCCTCAGAGCAATGGAGTTAGTTCTCCAGTTAAGAAATTTCCATTCATCTTTTAAAAGGTAAACAAAGGTAAAACTATAAAATTGGGCTTCAACAAACCGAAGTGGAATATGTGGTCAGTTAAAAATGAAGAAGCCACTTCTGCTGTATGATCACCCATTCCAAGAAACCTTAAAGGAGGTATCAGTGGACGAAGAGGAAAATCCATCGTATCATTTGTCTCTATGTGGGGTGTGCTTCAAGGAAGGAATACGAACAAATGCGCTTTTACTCTGCCACCATTTCCCAGAGACCCGGCCTCAGGTCTGGAAGCAATCGACATGACCTACATCTATTAACTCAAATCCTTCCATGTCCTCATTTAAGCACGCAAGTGTATTTAAATTTGATTCTAAAACTAAGAGTAACCGGTCCACCTGTCATGCCACCATTTTTCCTTGTGCACTTTAAAAACACGATCGCAGATATAACCATGATCAATGAAAATAACATGGAAATATGTGTATGGAATATGTAAAACAGAATCAAATATGGAACATGTAAAAGTTGAAATCACCAAAAAGCAGCAAAGACTAAAAGAGAATGGGTTTCTTTCCGACATGAAAAATATCACTGTACCTGAAAGAAAGAAAAGGCCAATGGTAATCGCTAGCCGGGTACTACCCGGTAGCGATGTTAGTCTGTATAATTGGACTCCAGCAAGAATTTTACAGAACGATAGGATGATGTTACACACCAATTAGTAGGAGCATAAGCTTTAGCTTTCACTATTGTTCTTGTTTCTTGGAGGAACTTCAAGTAGTAATTTACTATTGTCATTAACCTGATCTGGCGGCATTATTATCAGAAGATGCAAACTCTGCTAAAATAAAAATTCTAATCTTCTCTCGTGAATAGATGTCCATTAGGGATCGTGTGAAAACCGCCAGCCTCATTTGCACAGATATCTTATCTCGCATAAAATGCATTGCTAAACATAAAGTGTCACTGGTTTACCTCCAAATGATCCGGCCCCTTCAGGAAACGGGGTGTAGTTTTAATAAAATGGGACTCATAAGTTTTTATTACTTTTATAATGAATGCTTTTCAGTTTTATAGGCTCTTGGAAGGAGCAATTTAGTTTCTCTATTAAAACATGACTTTATATCCTTCACAACTCTCAGGTTTCAATTTTATGTTGCCACCACTCTAAATATAAATGAAGATATTGAAGTTTTAATAAAGGGATAGAGTTATTTTTTACGGATATGTATGGGATGCAGGTCTACAAAATTACAGGGAAAAGTATAGAAGATTAAATCCCTTTCTAGTCTGATTCCTTCTGTATCCTTTCCATCATATAAAACCTTTGAAAACCAATCAGTGGTAATATCAAGGTATATAACATATTTAGTTATTAATAAAGAAGAATTCTTGATATTGCCTTTTCGGAATAAAGTATAATACAATCCTTTTAAATTGACTTATTGGTGCAATGAAGAGGGTAACACTGTTTAATTTTTCTTCTTGGATATTTCATCAGTCTCTTTTTTATATCTAGCACATCCACATAAAATCTTCAGACGTGCCGGCTTTATTTACGCCGTCACCATCTAACTCTGGCCTAACAGCGGGCATTATTACACATGGACTAAAGGTACGGCAAATTTTGCTTAAGTTTCCAACTAACAAACCTACCATACACTGGATCCACATTAAGGAGCTGATATTAAAATAGTGACTGGCCCTGGCCTGGTGGCTCAGTCAGTTAGAACATCATCCCCTACACCAAAAGGCTGTGGGTTCAATTCCCAGTCAGGGCACATATGAGAGGCAACCAATCGATGTCTGTCTGTCTGCCTCTCCATCCCTCCATACTCCCCTCCTCTCTTTCTAAAATCAGTAAACATATCCTTGGGTGAGGATTAAAAAATAATAATAAAATACAATAGTGACTAAGGCATCATTTCTACTCATGAAAACTCACTATCCACTGAAAGATAGAGAGAGAGAAACAATCAGAGGCTTGGTGGCATGGCTACAGCGAGGATGTAACAGATATCTCTATTTATCTACAACAGGTAACTCAGAGCAGTAACGGAGCCCCAAGGACGATGGACCAGCTCGGCCTGGAAGTGATGCTTCCTTGGGAAATTGAAAGACTACAGGGACTTCGCTGAGCAGACAAAAGATACAAAGGCAGCGCAACCACAAACATGACTGCTAAACAAGCTGACCTCGTCTGCACCAATTCACATTTCAGTTCTCATGCTCTTTATTCCACAACAATCTCAACAAAGATAGAAGATTACTGCAAAAAGAGAAAACTTTTCCATATATATATCTGTTTTCCATATATTTATATATTTTAGATTAAGTCTTGCATGAAGCAAAAGCTAATCCCCATCATACAATCCTGAGTATCAGCTTAGCTCACTCAGATATTTGGGAACAATTCTTATCTAATCTTCTAAGAAACTCATACGAACATCCCAGCATCACACGCAAACGCCGGGAGGGGTCCAAAGACATCTTTTAAACACAAACGATTCATTAAATGGGTATGCAGAGCATGTCCACGTCCTAAAGGTATATGACGAAAATCAATGTGCTGTCCCCAACCAGCATTTATCATGTCAAATCCATAGGCAATTGCCCCAGTGGCAGGAATTCAATCTTTATGCAATTTTTTGAGAATTACACTCTATCCAATCCATGAGAAAACTAGATACTAATCTCAAAGCACATCTGTCCAGTGATAGCTTCTTTACTAAAATGTTTCCACTGTTGTGATGATAATATCACTCCTAGGATCAAGCAGAATTGTCACTGAGACACAATCAGAAGCCAAATGAAGGTTTCCCTTTCCTTTAATATCATGCTATTAACTTCCTTGCTCCTTGCTGGCAGCAGAAACCCCTTCATGGAACCTCAATTGTTCTCTAAAAGGGGACTGTTCACAAAAGTGCTGGCCGCTGAGTCCACCTGGCTAACATTCTGATGACGAGCTTCAAGAATCAAAACACGACTGCCCTTGCCACGCAGAATCCATTGTTACAGAAGCTGTCTTCCCCTCTCCTGTGGAGACCTGTCATTTAGACCGCTCCACTCCACACATACTCACGGGGCAAAGACACGAGCCCTCCCCCCCCCGGCAATTCCATGGCCTCCGCCGGGCTCGAGGGGTGCCACTCCACTGATGGACAGTTAGGAGGGTATGTAGAACTGACTCTCCACAAAGACTGGCTGGACACGGCCAAAACGCAGCGTCAGAGAACAAGATTATCTGAGCAAGAAGGGAGTTCAGGCAAATGAAGTCCTTCTCCTCTTAGGGATGGGATGAAGAGATGGTAAGTGATTTTACTCTGTGGACTAGTTGGCCCAATACGGATTGATCAGTTAAGTAGAAACAGATAAGAGGGCGAATGGGACATTAGGGATTCGTGGACAGGCGGCCTCCAAAAACCCATTTTGGAAAAGAGATGATAGCAACAGCAAGCAAGCAAGCACACGTATGAAGATGCACAGGTATGTGCCACAATGAGAGACCAAGCACAGCCCAAACCACCGACACTGACGTCTGTAGGGGAGTGGCCGGCCCTTTGCAGAAAGGCCATCACTCTCTAGAAAATCGGAAGTAAAAATTACAGTCTCCCAGGCTAGGACTATTCAGACACATACCAGGAAAAGGAAATGGTTAGTGTTTAAAGGGGCCGTTCATTGAAATGAACTGAGTCTTGAAACAAACGCTTCCATGAAAAGAACTACTCGATCATCTTACTAAGCAAGGTGTAGGTTTGGTTTGGTTTTTGGTGGGTGGCTTGGTTTTGACCACATTCAGGCCATAACAAGGTACTGCAGGCCCCTGTGTGTCAGACACAGTTCTGACACCGGACACAGCAGAGTTTTTAGTGTAATAAAGAAGACAAGCGGTAAGTGCACCAGAGAAAAATAGATAGTACAGTGTGTCCAAGAGAAGGCCAGAGTACTGGGAACATGGAGGACGGTGACCGTAAATAAAGGGGTCAGGGAACGCAAAGTAAAGGAAAAAAGTAGTAATATTTGGGAAAGAATAGGCTAGGATTACATTATGATATTAAAAATCAGTAGTTTTTTTTTTTTTTTTAATTAAAACTGGGGGATAAAAGAAGCCCAAGAAATTTCTAAGAAGCCCTCTCTTCCCCGACTTCTAGTGCTGCCTGCTCTGCCTCTGGGGCTGTCAACCTCAGGCGACAGAACTGATCTCCGGCTTCCTCTGGTCCACTTTCTGGAAGGAGGGGAAATGACTTTGATGAGACTCACAAAGACTGAGGGGAGGCTCAGAATAATGTGCAGGAGAATCAGCAACAGAGCTCAGACGACAGCTCCCAATTTGGGGGGGGGAGGAAGCAACGCAATCCTAAATCTCATGGAAATGGCTCCCGTGTTTTTGGAACCATGTGACGTGGGTGACCCTCCTAAGAACTTGGTTAGGAAGAGGTTTAAACTGGTGGCTTGGATAATTAATCTAAACGGGCTGTGCACCATCGAACCACAGAACAGACCGGGTTCGCAGCCCCGTCCCTCAGAAGGTGTAAGCACACGATCTGCACCCAGAGAGGACATGTCCCTTTATAATGGCCACCTACCACTTTGTGTGGCATCTGCATCTTAAAGTATTATTCTAATACATCATCCCTGTAGTGGATGAGAAATCATGACGCCCTGTCCAAGAACGGTTCAGTGACGGTGACAATTCCTGCCGTGAGTAGTTTGGAAAACCCAAGTCCACAGCGCTCACACGCAAATGGCTCAGGAGAGGAATCGACCTTTAAAATGCAGCTTACGAGCCCCTTCTGTTTACATAAATAATAATACGGACTGCATGGCATGAGTCAAAAGTCTGATTTTAGTCTGTAATAAACCCCAGAGCACATAGTCACCTTTGCATTGCAACACACGTGAAATGAAAATCTCTGATTAAATAATATTCTGCACAATTCTCCATGCATACTAAGCATTCAGTAAGGCTGACTGGTTTCTATTATGTATGTTAGCACATACGGTAGCTATATCTGTTAATATTACAATAATTTCTAAGAAGCCCTCTCTTCCCCTAAAAACCATGAAACTGTGCTTTTCTATTTAGATTATAAATATCCAGTAACAAATGATTCGCACACACCCCTTCTGGGCCACAACCACAGGCAGGCATCATGCGGGATGCTTTCACACAAGGCACTCGGCCTTCACCACAGCCTGGGAGGCACGGTTTCCTATCCCCACCTGAAAGAAAGAAACTGGGCTCAGAGAAGGTAGCTGCCTACCCAAGACCACAGAGCAAGGGCCTGGGATTCACCCCCCAGTCGTTCAGAGCCAACGGCTACAATCCCTCTAATCAAAGAGGAGAACAAACAAACAAACAAAAAAACAAGTACCTTAGACAGAATGACATACGCTGATGCTATTTCCTCATAGAAATAGGAGTATCGTAGGAGATTATAATCCTTACCAAACGCCTGGAGCTAAAGAAATCTGGAAAAATGATACACCTTTTTTAATTAACAATTTTATAGACTACAAATCACATACTCCTGAGACATCTATAAATTGACCTAAAAATTATAATAATCTCTATGTTATGTATTTTACCACAATCGAAAACTTAATTTAAAAATGTGAAGAAAGGAAAAACAATAATCTGGATCCAATTCTATTTAGGTTTCCGTTCAGAGGCCCTCCCCAGCTACTTCTAACCCTCTAAAAGTGCCTCTGACTTACTTTTATAGAGACAATAGGGAAAAGCATAAAACAGACAAAAAAAAAACCCTCAAGGACACAGAATTAAAAGGGTATTGCAGGGAAACTCTGTGAGTCAGACAGTTACTAAACAGGAAGTATTCTGGGTTCCTCTCGGTACCAGGCAGAACGCAAGGCAGGAAAAGCCAAACTGAAGAAAGTAAGGTTCTCATCTTTGAAGAGGTCCTACCTGACAATAAAAATCAACATAAAATAGGAAGCGCTATCTATAATGAGTCTGTAAGGGCAGAGGCTTTTAGAGAACGTTCTGGGTGAAAGAGACAACAACCTTTAAAAAAAAAAAAAAAAAGCGTGTCACATGCACCACAGTCACTTTCTCAAAGTCGATTTCCCTGGAGCTGGAGGGTGCACCTGGCGTCTCGACAGCCGCACCGCCACACACGCAGAGCCTCCTGCGGGAGCCAGCCCCTACGGCGCCTGGTTTTCTTTGCTTTGATCTCTCTCACTTTAACATTTCCTCACAATGTCAAAAGAAAACACAAAAACACTTTAAAGCTTTGACTTGAATAATGGCAAATGTCAAAGGTACAAAATTGACACAATCAAGTCTTGCCATCCTAGCTAAGAAATCGCTTATTGGCGTGGCCATTATTGCTGGAAGGCCCACTTCTGTTTTCATTTGGAAGGTGGATTGGGTGTAAAACACGACTACATACTGCTGAGACGGAATTCTTGGTCATGAATACATCAAATGCAATGCATACGTATAATACATCAAGACCTCATAGCAAATGAGAGCAGCCCTTCAGAGTACCGACACTAAACAGGCTATGTACGAATGTACTTCAAGGTCACTGTCACTGCCACTTCTAGAACGTCTCTAGGGGACTGTCACAGAGCCAATGTACCAGGTCCCTAGGGAAATCGGTGCCACCGAATGTCAGTCACAGCACACTAAAGGTCAGGAGCTCTCTTCTGCCAGCCAGACACATGTTTGTCTCCCTCTTTGCATCTTTACCTCTTTGATGTGATTCCATGAGTAAAATTTACAAACTAACCATTTCAGGAGAAAAACAACCAATAACAAAAAAAAAAAAAAAAAAGAAAGAAAAAGAAAAGAAAACGACAAACACAGAGTTTTAGACACTCAACAGAAGATCCAATCCGGAACTGTGGGCTGATCTGCCCTGCTCCGCTCTGAGCTGCGCATGCGGCGCGGAGCCCCACAGCGGATCCTGTGGGCACAGGCAGAGACTGTTGACGTGGGGGCTTATTAGAGTCGCATCAGGAGTCAGATGAGCTGGGGCGAGTTCATCTGTGCACTGCTTGCAGCTGGTGGCGTTAGGGAATGACAAGGGCGAGACTGGCTGGAGGGCCTCTGCCTCCTCTGGACGGACAGCTCCAAACCCAAGCGCATATGTCAATTAAAATGCACAACGACGCACCACGCTCACACGCCAAAGACAGCCAATCTGTTCTCCTAATGACACACCAGACCGCTGTGAAGCTACCACATTCACACTCTTATTCTTGTACAACTGAGACTGCAGGAAAGGCTATACAGTCCTTCAGGTTTCCCTGCCAGCAAGGTCTGGAGGGTTCCATCACACCTGTCTCATAGGCGAGGTCCTGCTTGCTTTCACTTCGGCCTACTCCCCTCCATCCACCCAGAGGAAACAAACAAAAACAGGTTTCTTTTAATATCCCTCCGAGCAACTAAGCCTCCATCGATTTCCAGAGTGAAGCTAGCTACGTAAGCCCAGGCTCGCTGGGCAATTTTCCGGGCTTTCTACTGGTTCCCCTAATCAGCAGCTCAGACAACAGCAAAGGTAGGATATACGTTTGTGTTCTGTTGGGAGTGCCGTAACCCAACCGGTGACTGGTCTTCAGGTCTTTACGCGAGAACACAGCCTTAGAAGCTTATTCTCATCTTTTAAGGAGACCAGTAATACAGAACAGAGCAAACAAATGCACAAACAACAAGCCTCATCTGGGGGGACTTATTTCTCCGGGGGTGTGACCATCTGGGGGTCCAGGTGGGCACACCAAGTAAATGGTTAAAGTGAGTATATGCAAGAAGACCAATAATCACCATTTACCACTCACTCTTCAATTCTTTAGGAATAAAAATACTTTTTTAAAAAAATATTAAGATTTTCAAGGAAAGCTATGATTTAACCTTGGGGGTCTCTCTCTGCTCTGGGGTATATAGAGTAAAACTTTCTACATGGCCTCCATCCCCCCATTTCATAATAGTCACCTGAAAACCATCATTACCATCACCCATGGTTTCCATCACCCGGAAACCATCACCGGGTTGAAATATACTTAGCATGGCTCTCAATAAAGCTTATCTTTGAGAGGGTGCCGAGCGCAGCTGAGCCCTGTGACTTTGCAATTGGGCTGCGGGTTAAACACCTCAGCTCAGGCACTAATACAGTAATCAGTATGCCTCAGTTTCTTCGTGGGAGACTGGCCTTTTTCCCAGGGTCCGAAGAGGAACTGAGTTCAGTCCACAGACAGAAAACACATATTTCAACTCCCAGAACGAAGAGCTGGATTGATGTTGGTCATTAGAATGCTGCGATCAAAGCCATTGCTCACCCTTGTCATTCCCGAACTTCAACTATATCCTTAAAAATAAACAAAACCAACCAATTAATTCCCAGCAAAAGATAGAGCCTTTCTGTTTTAAAAGATTAATTTTATTCCATCAGCCTTTGGGTTTGTTCTCACCACTAGTTTTTCATCCTTTGGTGTTTGGAGAGTGACTGCTAGTTAGTCCACACCCATCATACCTCGTGGGCACAGTACCCGCCGCCTAACACACCGCCTTCCTCCTGCTGCACCTGTGCAAAGGACCCCCCCACCACCACCACCACCAAAAAAGCTGTGATCAGCCTCCAAAGTTCAGTTCCTGCTCTTTTTCCAGCCTTCAACTGGGAAGTAATGGCATTGAACACAGTCCCTTACAGTATTTTCTAAGTTGCTGATATCACTCAGCTTGGGTTTTAAATCTCACAGCAAAACATTCATTTTGACCATAGCCAATGTGTCAATGTGCTATCAGAATCCTTTCAGGTGATTAAATCATTCAAGAAAAGCAAAATTTTCATCGACATGGTTTTATTCGATATTTTTAATAGTCCAAGTAATGAGAATGGTGAAGGCGAGAAAGATTTTCTCAGTAACACAGCTCATTATTGATTAGAATTCCAAAATCAAAGCAAGTCCTTAATTAATAACCCCTTTACATCATTTCATTTTGTGACTGAACTGCCACACTGATACTTACTCATTTAATTATGTCCTGGCCCCGAGAGCTGACATATTTCCTGGCAGGTTATGAAATGTTTGTTAAAGCTATGAAGTCTAATTACAAAAGCCTTCTTTCAGGGGCTCACAAAGGGTGGAGGAGAGGGAGAAAATGATCTCCCTGGGGCCAAAAGAGGAGTTAGAGCACCTCGCGTGAAACCAGATGACTGAGACACGTGTAGGGGGTGGAGAGTACCCAGGGGTCAGGGGCTGGGCTGAGAAAGCAGAGTGGAAAATCAGAGGTTGGTCAGGTGCCACCCTTTGGGTCTTGGTAGGAAATGTTAACACAGTTACTTTTTTTTTCCCCAAGGGTTGGCTGCAACTGAAGTTTCATGGTTGCTAATATGTTATCATTACTCAAATAATTAGACTTGGGAGCAATGTATTTTTTTAAATTAGCTATCTCACACCAAGAACCATTATAATCATCTAATTATCCTCTGAGGCAATTTACGCAGAAATGCTTTAACCACTCACCACCTAAACACCGGGGCACGGGCTCCACATGTACAGTGTGGAAACAATAGCATTTCTGAACATGGAGCAACGAGAACCTAACAAGTGCAACTTATTTATTCTTTCAGAAATTCTAAAATAATGTTCAGAGAGCAGTCACTAATTGCATTTAAATTCAAAAAGTAATATGTACTTTCAGTTGGTAAAAGTGGCAAAACTCATATTCATTTCCAATTTATCCACATAACACTAAGCCTTAAGGTATGTCTTGGGGTAAATACCAAACATTTAGCGCTATTCAATCGGCGAGATTGCTTAGCTAGATAAATAATTATTGCCTTTTTCAGGATATGATGCACTCCTACAATAATGCAACACCTAGGCCAACCAGCCTTTAAGAGCAAATGATGTTTTAGAAGACATAATTATATTAAATGAGTCTCTAAAGAGCACCCCTACTTGATCAGCAACAATACAGAATGGTATTTGAACTATAAATAACTAGTCTTCATTTATCTTTATTGTATGTGCACATGTAACATCAAGAACCGCTCCCCCGACCCCCGAGAAATAGATCATAGGACAACCATTCGTGGGACTGAGGGTTTGAGTCAGATAGAGAAAAATGACCTAGGTGTGTTTTATCTCCAGGACTCTCATACCTGCCGTGAGACTCGTGCCAGGTACCTGCCTATCAGCCCTGTTCCGATCTGCGAAGGGGCCAATGTTGTCCCTGCCCTTCAGATTCCCAGCAAGGTGACCCTTACCAAGAGCAAACTGCCCATCCTCTCCCCTCCTCCCTTCCACAAAGCCACTCTTCAAGGGCTGGACTCCCAGCTTCATCATAGTTGAACTGACCTCAGCCTGAGCATTTCCATAGGAACAGACCCCTGGCATGGAGATGACTGCACATGTAGTTGGAATATTTGTCTCCAAAATTAGACAGTTGTTTTTTTTTTTTAAGGAAAGTGTTTTTTAAAAAGATTTTATTTATTTTTAGAGAGGAGGAAGGGAGGGAGAAAGAAAGGGAGAGAAACATCAGTGTGTGGTTGCCTCTTGCGTGCCCCCTATCGGGGACCTGGCCCACAACCCAGGCAGGTGCCCTAACTGGGAATTGAACCAGTGATCCTTTGGTTCCCAGGCCCGCCCTCAATACACTGAGCCACACCAGCCAGGGCAGAAAGTTCTTTAAATACAGAACAAACTTCCAACTAATGATGTAGCTGTCTCTACTTTATTCATCAGTTTGAAGTTTTCAAGCTAGGTTTACTTCACGTGTACACTGAAATCTGGAAAACTTTAAAAATTCCTCTAATCTGTCTACTGGTAAAGTTCTCCACCAGACAGACAGGTGCCTTCTTCTTAAACAAACAAACAAACCCCTAAGGTCCATCTGCAAACTTCTTTTGCAGCCCCCTCAGGTGCCTTCTCAGTGCCACAGGTGAGAAATGGTTCCCTTGCCCCAGGCCACAGGTAGCAAACACAAGGCGTGTGGGCCGAATCTGGCCATCCACCTTATTTCTACCCAGCAACAGCGCCCAGCTCCTTGCCCCTAGTTGAGGAGTAGTTACATTTACACAGTCCTAAAATTATATCCGGCCCTTTGAAGGCAACCGCAAGGCTGATGTGGCCCCCGGTGAAAATGAGTTTGACACCCCAGCCCTAGGCCTAATATATTTTTAAGTATCGCCCATTTTTAAAAGTGTTTCCTCCTCCAGGTTCACCTACTGGTGAAAACATAAGAACCAGTGCACACAAGGGGAGGCACAGGAAGTGAGGTTGACAATGCTGTGGTGACTGCCCCACTGCCTGGTGGGCACCTGAATTATGGGAGGGTCCCCTTGGCAAAGTACGAGAATGTTTATCGGCTGTGCTGCACAGCCGAAACTCATATGGAACAGCGTTGAATGCAAACTGCAATCAAAAGAACATTGAGGAGTGACCCACAAAAAATGCAATGTTGCACTCACTCGTAACTGTATTCTGTACGGTATCCTAGAACTGCCCTTCACGGGCAGGCCTTAAAGCCAACAGCAATCGCCCTCGTGCCACACAGTAGCAGTGTGAGTATTGAAGTGAGAAGCCCAATTAAGAAATCCTCACGTCTACAAAGAGCAACCTATGGGAGTAAGAGCTGGAACCGAGAGTCAAAGCGGGAACTCCTACTAGTAGTGAGAACTCCGGATATGTCCCCAACAGTGTAGATGTGGAGAGGGCCGCCGGCCTCCCCTGGTCCTGCCTGGGATGGAGAGGGCAAGGGAAGGAGAACAAGGAACCTGAGGTAGCAGCAACATTCTGCTTCCTCCTGAACAAAGAACAGAAGCAGTTCGCGCGTTCCATCCTCAGGTCACTGGCGTGCCCAGGCTTCACCTTGGTCTACCAGACCAGCTCTCTCCCCGCATCTCTTTCAGCTTTGGGAGTTCCAATAATGAGTCCATCTGGGGGCCTCGTCTAGAAAGTTCATTGGGATTTATAAATGGACACACCATAGATTTTTCTTTTGAAAAGCAAGGGACTTTTGTTCAAAAATTATGTATTATTTCTCCCATCACAAAAATACAAATGATAATAAAGAATTTTAAGTATAATATTTTTCCAGTGTAAAATATGTCATCAATAGTTAACTTTGATGCCCATGAGGGGAGAGACATATTTTTAAAAGTACATAATTTTGTACTTTTGTCAATTCAATAGGCAGATAATGATTTTTTTGAAGAGACAGTTTTTATAAAAGTTCACCACCTTTCACCTTTCAGTGTCTCACAGTACCTTCAAAAGGTGTCTTTTCTTGCTTATTTAGAAAATTCCATAGGAAACATTGAAGTCAACGTTTATGGTAATAAGTCGATGATATTAAAGAAATAAAATCAATCACCCGTTGCTTTATGGTGCTCCTCTCTTCCAAAGTGTGTACGCTATTAGGGACTTTATTTTCAACCCAATAAATTTCTTGTTTTCAAATTTAGGTAACGGTTTAAGCCTCACCTAAATAAAATGTAGGACGTTAGGATTTCCTGGCATATCGCGCAACATTTAAAGGGGGTCTAGGGCAGTGTCATGCAGCGCACGAGGATCTCGATACACATCCAAGAAAAAGAAATGAACGCCCAAGGGCCGGACGGCGGCCACAGGTCAGATGGGGCTCCGAGATCCGTCCTGTTCAGCCCACCCACCGCTGTGGAAGAACCATTTCTGATGAACTGTTTACATAGATAAACGGGAAACATCGCAGAAAATAGCCGAATTTCACTCTTGTAAAAATCACAACAAAAATGGGGGGTTCTGGCGAAACTAGGCCTGTGTTCCCAAAGGCCCACCGTCACATCGAGCTGAGAGAGAAACACACTCCAGCCTGGGCGCTCAGACACCTGTTCGGCTCGTCCTCGGCGCTCTGCTCCGGTCAGCTGCGTCCACGCTGCCCCCACGGAGGCATCACCGTGCGTCGGAACGAAACCGAGGCCCCGGTGTCCACGGCACCACAATATCCGCAGAGCGCCCATGGGAGCCCCGGCGTGGCCCGCAGGCCTGCATACTGGGACCAGATCTCTCTGCCCGAAGTGGCTGAGCATCTTGCTCGGAGTCAAAAAACTGATAAATGACTGACCTAGAGTTGAATCTGAATCTTCAGACCCCAAGCCCAGTGTTTCCCCAGCTTTGGCACAGTCAGTACGGCTGGCCAACACACGACGGTCACCTCTCCCAGCCGGACGAGGAGGTGTCCCGGCATCTGTGAGCAGCGGCGTCTTCACATCTCAAGGCCCGAGCTACTACATTCAACAGGCCTCCATCTAGTCCAACTTCTAAAATGATACACATCCTTTCCCCTGCATGCTCACCTTACTCCCAACAAGGAAAAAAAGGTAGACACAGAAAGCGCAAGATCACCCATTAATAGGCACCTATAAAAAAAAAAAAACAGGATGTCAATCTTGAGAGAAGCCTCAGAAGAAAACTTCAACAAACACGGCTTCTTCTCTCCTTTCAGAACTTCTTTGCTCAAATTCTCCTCTCGCTCTTCCCAACGCAAACCCAGCGCTGGCTCTCACACGCAACTGGCGACGTCCTTTCGCTCGCTCCACATTTTTCATCTGTAAACGTGCTCATCAACGTGTCGGCCAGACTGGACACTTAATCCTCCCAGCTGAAATTTCCTCCCATCCCGTAATCATTTCCTCTCTTGATGACTGTAATTTCTTTTTTATTGTCCTCTTGAAATTCATCGTCTTTAAGTCAAGAATGGTCAGAATATGTGGCTAAAATAACTTTTCCCCACGCCTGTCTCTCTTCTTCTCTAATGCATGTCTCCTGTCTCTCAGAAAATTCCAATTTACCTCTAAATCGCTCCAGGCGCCTTCCTGTCATTCTGCTCCCCGTCACTGGAGTACGGAGTCACACGTGACCAACTTTGCCAGCTTACATTCCTTCCATGAGGTCGGAAGCAGATATTCCCATTTCAAGAGAATTATTTTATAACGTGGAAAAGCAGGAAAACACAGAAGGACTAACTCTACTTATATTTTCTTTCTTCCCTGGGGAAGAAAAAGTGCTTCAAAGCATATCCCACATTTTAGATTTGCTTTGAAATTTAATTTTGGGGATATCATTTCTAACAAATTGGAATTTGCAAGTAAATGGTTTCTTAGACTCTTTTGGGCAAAAGATAAGAAGTCAAATCCTACCATAGGAGGCACTAAAAAGTGCAAATAATTAGAAAACTAACTATATCATCAAAAGAATGCCACTTTAAGCAATGGGTCTTTCAACTTCAGAAGGCTTAGCATTATGATTTTACATCCAGTCAGCCACATAAGCATTTGAAAGTAAATTCAATGAGAAAAACAAGCATCTTTGAAGGGGAGGGGAACAAGAGAAAGGACCATTTATCAAATGCAGGCAGCTGATTTGGTTCATACACATGTATAAATTAAAACCCCAAACGGAACATTTTCATTTTGCCTTTGTAAATTTCTAAAAAAAACCATGCAGAGGTACATTCACCCGCAGAATATGCCCCATCCACAGATTCCTCTCTCCCTCCCCTGAGCCCCTCGCACAGTGAAATTATGATGTTCCTGGTCGGGAATGGTTTTCTCTGCTCTGAGATCCACAGCGAATGTTTACCTTAAAGCTACTCGTCATTCTCGTATCAGGATGCAGCCAGCAGCCAAAGAGGAGAGAGGAGAATCAGTTCTGAAAGCTTTCGTGGACAGAACACCAAAGACCTTTCCAGAAAGGCGCCAGGAGCGCAAACCCTCACGCCAGCCTGCTGAAGTGGTCACCGAACTCTTCCCATGTGAAACTGCTCCGGGAAAGAAAGACGGTGCCCCCCAAGTCAGATCAAACCCCTCGAGCAGCCAGGACTGGGCTCGGCCTCTCCGGAAGCATCGGGCCTACAGGGGAGCAGAGTAAGCGTAGGAAGGAAGTCAGGGCACTGTCAGGACAGAGGCAAAGGGAGGCAGAGTCCCGGGCTACACAATGTCCACTGATCAGAATGAGAGCTGCAACTAACTCCTCCCACGCCCTTTAGTTTTCAAACAACAAAACCTGCCACCTCTTGATTAGAAGCAATCACAGTTTTAGGAATTCATTAACCTCAAATCATGACGCTAAAGAATGAGGCCCGTGAATGAAATGCCAATACAGGGCAGAAAAACTATTAGAAATGAAGTGACTATCGACCTCCCCTACCCATTCTAGAAGTCCAATTTTTAATATGAAATTAAATTCAGCATCTTTGGAACGTTCAGATCTCTGCTATGAATTGAAGGCCTTCGCCAGTCCTCCAGGGTGGAGGAAGAGGGCTTGGGGCGCTCGGGAGAGCAACAATGTTTTTCATTTTCTTCACTGGTTTTCTCAAAAGAATGAGCTACAGGAAATGTGGTCGCCTCTTTATACTTTAATAAGCAATAAAATTCAAAAGATTCTATGGTGGACAGAAAACTTGAGTCATAAACACAGTAATAAGAATTCATCTCTCCCTTCAATCTTTGGTGGTGTGAAGCTGTCTCAGCCTCGCAGGTATGGGCTTATAGATAAATACCAAAATAGAAACCAAGGGTCCCAAGGGGGAGCTCAGTCCCTGCTCCTGCTCTGAAGTTTCCCTGCATAGGCCTGGCCCAGGCCTGGCAACCCCCCGTGGTGCAGGGCCACCGACTTCCACACACACCCTAGAAACGGGTCAGTCCTTAGAAACATCGAATTTCTTATGAAACTAAATGCCTTCCCCCTGAAAGGTCTGTAAATTAAGCATGCGAGTGTAAGTGCTATTATGTGCTCTATTTGCTACAATGAATAAAGCAAAGGGGTAAACGTTCAGCCTATTTTCAGAAGTTCGATCAGCTGTTTCCATTACAAAGTTAGACAGGACTGCGCCAGTAAATCTCAGGCAGCGTACATAAAATGTTCCCACGTAGTCTTGAAAGAAAGCACCGCGAGGTCCGAGGCTCACACGTTCAGCTGGACCTAAAGTATTTCCACGAACCCAACAGGAGCTGTGAGAGTCTCTGCCGCTGGAACATAGCTCCTCAGCTTGGTTCAAAAGCCGCAAGGTCTGAATTCAATCGGTTACTGACGTGGTGTATTCATTCACAAACACTACACATTGGATATGAGGACCAGAGGGGCACGTTCAGGGACGATCTCAGAAGCGAGGTTAAGGGGGAAAAAGACGCCTGCTGCAAAATGGTACAGAATTATAACAAATTTTATAAAGTGTAAAAGCACCATATATTTATCAAGAGAAACATAAGTATCAAAATACAAAAATAAGCATTACACAAATGAACAATAAATTAAGAGTAGTAGTTAACTCTGGGGAGTGACCAGCACAGTCAGAGAGAGTACACAGGGAGCTTCAGACGTCTCTGTAATATGTTATTTCTTTAAGAAAAGAAGCAAATACAGTGAAATATTAAGATACAATAACTGGATAGTGGCTGCATGGACATTTAATAATATCTATTATTCACAGTGTTTCAACATATTTTCTAACAAATTTTAGAAAGGGAATTAAAAATTTTTCATTAAAGTGAATGCTAGGACTCATTTCAACCTTCTTGATCAAAAAGGAGTACCACAAAAAATATAATAATGTTTAATTAATTTCTACAACACGCAAACACTCTTTGCTATTGTCAACTCTTCAAAGACCCTTTTCCATTAATTCACACCAGGCATTTCGGCCTTTGTATTATTACTCCCTGCATATGATTATAGATCCGTCAGTCGACTTTATTTGTAACGTGCTTCGTTGCCCAGCAAAGCTCCGTTCTCAGCACTGTTTTGCCTCCTATTGGCTGTAGAGTTTATTTAAATTATTTCCTGCAGCTTTCCTTGCAGTGGAAAATTTCATACCTGGGTTGACTGGTATTTACTGAGGTTAGAAAGGTTTTAATTTCTGTGGTCAGAACAGAATTCTGAGCAGTGTCGGGCCTTCCTTCATGGAGAGCCCAGCTCGGACAGAGAGTTGCTGTTTACCGTGTTTTTATCTGAGTGCACCCGCTGAGCAGGTGTCACACCATATGAAATGGTAACAGAAGCACACTGCAGCGACTTGGGGGAAACAGATGAAATGCCTGGGAAATTGCTACAAGAAAAGAAACAGCACTCTGCCTCTCAGCTCTGTCCATCACTGGCTCCCTGCAGCCGTGGGCCTCCCGTATCCTGCATCCCGCATCCCCTCTCTCACCCTGGGATCACTCAGGTGGGGGCAATGGCGCTGTCCCGTCAACCTCCTGGGATGGGGATCAGGGTCTGGCCTGAGAGGACGCATGGGAGGGTGCTCTGGGGACTGTAACACATTCTGAAACCACAAAGTGGTTTAGATCCTTTCAGAACTAAAAAAAAAAATACCTACTTATAAAATGAATACAGTAAAATGCTCAGAAGCAAACCGATGAGAAGAACTAATGTGGTGGCCTCAATGAGCTATGGTTTGGATGCGAGCGAGCATAACTGTTACAGGAAAACTTGACGGGAAAAGAAACAATTGCTAATGGCATCTTAGGCAGGAGCTCTGCTCCAAGGAGGAGTGTGTGTGCAAAGGAGGGAGAGGAAGATGTCTGGAGTGCTTTTTACCCCACTGATGCAAGGACACAATTAAAGAGGGAACACAGTTTGTGTGTGACATTGAGAGGGGACACCCCCAAATGGGAGCGGAAGGTGGGGAGCACCAGGAGTCGGGGCTTTCCTTAAAGCAAGGGCTCGTGAAGTATGCTCCCTGGACTCCTGGGTCCCTGGAACCTTCCAGAAATCCATGGAGGCAAAACTGTTTCCATAACAATACTTGGGTGTTATTTGCCCTCTTTGCTGGGTAGATATTCACCCAGATGGCGCGTCAGCATGAACGGGGTAATTGCCGGTGCGTCGGCACGAATCAAGTCCACGCACCAGGCTGTCGGTGGCGGCTGTGCAGTTCACAGCCACGCACTTGCGCTCGAACAAACAAACAAAGCCTGTTTCATTCAAGAATGTCCTCGATGAAGCAGTAAAAGAACCTTAATTCTGTCACAGCTCAACACTGAGCTCGGTCCACGTTTTCTATCCCCCACGGTGAAATGGCAAACACCAGAGGCATGTGCTCCATTCTAAACGCCAGGGGGGGCCTCAAGCAGCACCTGGGTGCTGGGTGCAGTTGTGGGCTGAACTAGCCTCTTTTTCACGGGATACCATTTGTACTTAAAGGAACAGGTGACAAACAAGTTGCAATGGATCGGGCCTGGGTTTCCGGCAGATATTTTCACAAAAATGAATGAAACAAATGGGACGCCTCAAGGAAACCTGACATTGCCCCAGGCCGACAGGGACAGGAAAGCTTCTAGGCGGAAACCAGAAGCTCGAAACCCTTGGAAGGGCCCCTGTGTGGCAGCCGGCCCCGCAGCACAATCTCGTTCTGACAAGATCGTGGTGAAGTTAACAATGGATGCATCACCATGGGGAGGGCCTGCGAGACTCTGGGAGTCGGTATTTCCCAAGGACGGTACAGAATGTCGCCACACTACGTACGTGTGGGCAAAATATTCATTCAAAGTGCACGAGAAATCAATGGATTATAAAGCAACAAAATACAAAAAAGATCATGAATATGGTTTCAAATTCCACATTGTGACTAATGTGTAAGGAAGGACCACTCGTTGAACTTAGGTGTAGTACCAAAGCAGAATGTTTACACTTGTCCAGTCGGCTGTCTACAGCCATACCACCCTGATTGAGCCCGACCTCGTCTGATCTCAGAAGCTAAGCAGGGTCCGGCCTGGTTGGTACTTGGATGGGAGACAATTGTCCAATCGGCTGTTAAAATACTCCTCCCAATTCCAATCGATGAAAGTGGAATAGAACCCTGTCCACCTCCCCCCAAAAGAAGGAGGGGAGGTCAAGAGGTGGAAAGCAAGGGAACTGTCCAGTTCCATCACGTATTTCTCCGGTAGGAATCGTGGGCATTACCGTATACACCACGTCCTTCGTGCTTCCGTGCGATGTGGCTTCTAAGAAATAGCGCCTGTAAGTGCTCTGACCACAGGCTCTTACGGCCGCTTTGCCCAACTGAGGCGTGGACACCCCTCCCCTGCCCGCGCAGCCCAGGGTCCTCAGCCGATGGCTGACAGGGGTGGAAGCGCGAGGGTCCTGCCCAGTCCACGGGGGTTGAAGCAGAGGCATGACTTCTACTGCAGAGCACCCATGAAAGTTCAAACAGAAGCTGCCCTCGGCCAGATTCTGCCTAAAACCACACCTGTCCCCCGCTCCTGTTCTGTCCTTTCCCATTCCATCACTCCCCGCCTGGTTTCACACTTTCTTAATACATCACACGCTAACAAGTCCTCATCACGGCACGTGCTCCTGGAAAACCCAACCTGAGACAGCGAGCACAGAGTCAGTCAATTATCCGACGGGTGCTGCTCTTTGAAACTCTGGTGAATGACGATTAACTGGACTATCACTGCAATGAGAAGGCTAATGCTCGATGTCACTTCACATCAGCGTCTTTCCAGCCAGATGCCACGTGAGACGAGAAAGAAATCTTAACTCTGCCAACAGAGAAACACATTCTGGCTATGATCTTTGGCTTATTTTTCAGAAAAGGTATTACCAGGTATAATACTGAGTCCACCACTTTCTTCTCGAGAACTGGCTTAAGAAAACAAAAACTGCCACAAAACTATACGAAGACAGAAGGGGCAGAGCTAGAGGAAAACCCACAAGCTCGCTTACAGGTCGGGGTAATCCTAGGTGGGGAGGAAACGACTGGAAATGCCGTGAAAAGAATGGAATTTGAAAAGGATAAAAAAGGAGACATTGAAACGTTGTGTCAGGAAAAGGATAAAGCTAACCTTAAAACTGGGCATGAAGGACCTGGAGTGTGTCAGGTGGCAAGGGCCCTGGTCGGCTGGACAGAGACGTGATGCTGCGGCCAGCCCCTGGGGCTCACACGGCAAGGACGCAGGGCACCACCCTGGGCGTGGCAAGCGGGTCTGCCCACCACCAAGTTCCTGGGCAGTGCGCTCCGCCCAGTCGGCTAAGACCAGGGGGTCAACACAACTGGTCATCACTGCTGTCGATAAAACATGACTTCTTCATTACTGTCACTGCTACTTATGAAAAAAGCAGAGAAAGCCAGTGAGAAGAATAAAGGACACTCAAGCCACGAAGACTTTTAAATTGCCTTGAGGGACAAAAGTATCCTCAAGACGTCACTTGGGACCACCACGAGGCAGAATTGAAGAGGAGTTCGTTTAGCAAACGAGTGTGACGGAATCTGCTGTTGTAATAAAAAATATTATCGTAAAGTAGGTAATGGTTTTAGGCAATGAAATAGCAAAGGAATTACACAAGTCACACATGAAAAATACACTGGCTTCCAGCAACTCATTTCAATGAAAATATCTGGGTCATGTTGTTAGTTCAAGGGTCCCACGTTCCCACTGGCCCCTGCAGCCATCAGCCTGGTGCACACAGAAAAGCCCCAGATAAACGTGACTTTGGTTTCACGCCAGCAGTTTAGAAGAGTCGTGCTGAACAAGGGGTTTCCACTTTGCAAGAAATAACTGAATAAAGAAACAATGTGGAAATTGACTCCACCCTGCTTTCTTTACTTTTTTTTTTAAATCCTCACTGAGGATCTGTTTATTGATTTGAGAGAGAGAGAGAGAGAGAGAGAGAGAGAGAGAGAGAGAGATGAGAGAGAAAACACAGATCGGTTGACTCCTTTACACACCCCGAATGGGGGCTGAACCCGCAACCTAGGTACGCACCCTGACTGGGAATTGAACCTGTGACTTTTCGGTGCGGGACAATATTCCAACCAACTGAGCCACCCCGCCAGGGCTCCGCCCTACTTTCTCGAAGATAATATGGTAAGTAAATACAAACTTTAAAAAGATATTCTCAAAACACACTGATAAAAAAATACAAGTAAGATTTCTTTAAAAGAAAAACAGGCAAATGTGTAAATAATGCATGTGCCCATACACACACAATGGAAAAAATATTTACAACCCTAAAACAAAGAACTGCTTGGGTGCCCTGCCGGCAAGCAGACTCTGCAGCCTGCCTACTTCCTGCAAGCAGTTAAAAGCTGGCAACAAATGTAACACGGATCTGCCTCCACTTGCAAACAAAGCAAACCATCTGACGTTACACCGTTGTCCACAACACCATCATCTGCTTCCTGCTACTGCACTCAATGCAGCCATGCTTAGCGGCCCTCGCCACACACGTGGAGATGGAGTCAGCCCACCGTGAGCTCCGTGGGCCCAGCAGCAGCCTTCACTCCTAAGTTCCAGAAGGATCTTCCCTGACTCTTCTGAGAAGCCCGGCCCCTTCCCTCCTCAGAGTATTGGCCCTGGCGTCCTTCCACTTCTCTACCCAGCTATGTAAGGCCCAAGCATCCCTTAGAGGCCTCTGCTGAACATCCCTTCTTCTCCCGGAGGCCCTCCCTGCTTGCCCCTCGCGGCCTCTCTCCTAACACGCTCTGGTTTTCTTCACACCAGGTGTCAACTTAGTGTGCTTACTAGTGTAATGTCTTCCCCAACCCAGTATAAGCCCTGTGGGGGAAAACATCCATGTGTGTTTTATTCACCAAGAGCAACACATATGCTAGAGCCTTAATAAAAACTACTAAGTAAAAGTGAATGAAGAAGTGAGTGATGACTGAATAGATGAATAAAATAAAGTCGGAGGACCGTGAGCAAGTACGAATTAGGATGCTCATAAAAATTTAAAGTTCTATAAGTAGAGACACTTCGAAAATAACTGAACTGCTCCTTGGAGAATTTCTCAAGGAATCTCATACGATACAAGTCAAGCAGGATCTTCTTTCCTATAAGGAACATTGCCGAACTACTATCTACTGTGTCAATTTGAATCTTAAGACAAATCAAAGTGGGAAATGGGGGAAAAACAACTTCTCAAAAATAAAAACTGTTACTGAACAAAATCACTTTCACACGTACAAAGATTCAGAATCACACACGATAGCAAAGAAATGCTCAGCAAATGGATAGTACTTCCTCAGCATTTTCTTCACGACTGTGAGTGTAGACAAGTAACATGAATTACATTTCACACTTCAACATAATCATCCTGCTGATGAACTTGAGAGAAAAGTTAGGATACAGAATTTCTGCCACTATATTTATATCTTCAATTTAAAGACTTCACAAACACCAATAAAAATAGCTAACAAATCCAACTGGCATGCAAATTTTTTTTCAGATTTCTCCATGTAGACTCATTCTGGGGGAAGGTCTTTTAAAAAATTACTGTTAAAATCACTTCATTACCCGTGAACTCAGGAGCCATCACACAGAGCCCACCCAGCGAGGGACTGGATAAGGCAGGCCCTGAAGCCAGCCGCTTCTGTTTCTCAAACCTCATTTCCCAAGCCAGTAAATATCTTTCTCCCTTCTTCCTCCCTTTTTTTTTCTTCCTTCTGTGACTTGCTGATTTAATTCTGTATCTCAGAGCCTCACATATAGCAAGCACTCAGTAACTGTTCATAAAAGCTAGGACGATTAGAGAGGAGGAAAGCATCAAGTATGAGCTTGGACAGGTTTTCTGAAAGCAGGGCTAGATTCCAGTCAGTCCAGGAACAAGTCAGCCTAGGAACATTCCAGCATCCGCCTCTCCTTCAAGCTCCCCTCCCCAAATAACCTAAAAGAAGGCTTTCTGAGTGATCACGACCTCTCAGAAGGTAAAATTTCCATGTGCAGAAATAGCTTTGATGACATAAGCTGAATGGAAATCAGAGCCAATATGGACATGTTTCACAAAAAGATCTATTTTTTTTTTTTATAATTTGTATGTGGAGAAGTCAAGGTTTTGCAATCAGACCTTGTTTGAGTCCAAATTTTGGCACTTATTAGCTGACTAACCTTAATTAAGTTCCTGAAAGTCTCTGAACCTTAATTTTCACATCTGTAAAAACATGCATAATAACAACTACCTTTCAGGATTATTCTAAAGACTAAACGGGAATGCGTGTGATGAACTTTCCCTAATTGCAATAATTGCAGCTTTCATGATTGAAGTGGAAGTGCCGCCGAGATCAAGCCCCGCCTCCACCCCGCAACCAGCAGGAGAAGATGCACCAGGCTTGTTGTTACCACGCAGGGCCCCCACCCCGATCAGACCTCAAGGCCAGCATCCCCTCTGCTCCGCACTAATTTCACCAAGGCCTAACATGCTAATCAGACACTGTGCCCCTCACCACTGCTAATGTTCACACACTTAAGAACTGTTTGAATCTCATGTTCCGACACTTAATGACAAGACAAAGACAAACGGTGCAAGAATTATTACAAACGCCTCCTTGGCTGAATCCACCCCATTTATCTAAATCTGGAAAACAAAAATAACTCTCTCTCTTAAGGCAAAGGCTCTTAAATTCGGTCTAGTTGATGAGGATGGAAAACAGGCCCACCCGACTCGGCCCAGCAACCTGCAAGGAGCACACTGGCAGTGACTGGAGGGGAGGGTAACAGGGACAGAAGGGGAAGGGCGCAGTCAAGGCACTCTGATAAAGGACCCAAGGACATGGACAACAGGGTGGGGACTGACTGAGGGAGCGGGGGGCGGGGCAGGGGAGAGCAAGAGGGGGAGGAATTGGGACAACTGTAATTGAACAACAATAAAAAAAGAAGAAGAATGGCTATTTCTGTAACTTCCATCGCTGATGAGCCTCTGCAAAATCCAGAAAACTTCATCTCCCACATATTCAACTGCTTATTTTTTTCCTGCCAAGTCCCATCAATTTGGCAAGTAGATGAGAGCAGTAAATGCACCAGAGAAAATGTGGGAGAAAAAAAAAGGAGCCAAATTAACTGATTTTGTTTCAATAGTCTATTTAGTCTGCACCATGACAAAGACTAAATGTTCCCACAAAGTGTAATTAAGTGCTATTTTGTAATTTTTGCTTGAAAGAAAAAGAAAGAGGTCTTGTCTATAATTGTACACCTTGTGTCCTTAAGAAAGATGGTAAAAATAATTGCTAAAGTAACAGTTTGGGTTCAGCATCCTATTTTCACAATAATGAATGTTTTGACTTTGACAATGAATAGATTGCCTCATTAGTACAATCAAAATTCCATTTGGACAAAGTTCTGGTGGTGGCTTTTGAAAAAACAAAGTGCGTCGATAGTGCAGAATGTCTCCTTTAGGATACACAGTTGCTGCTGTGTTTCCATTTCTTCGAGTCAAAAAATCAATGTCACGCTAGGCCGTAATGAATGACTGCCTGCCAGCCGCACTTGAACTGCCTGAGACTCACTATTCCTTTAAAATCTATTCTTCCAGCAAGAAGGACTTAATAACTTGATTTATTTATGTGCGTGACTTCATTCAAACATATAATCTAACCGCACTTTGGAAAGCCGCTTATACAGAAGGGAAAGAGGCCGTCCCTGTCGGCGCTACAGATGTTCCCAGCGCAGCGGAATTTAGGGGAGGGCAGGAGCTCCAGCCAGTTAGGAGGTGCTGATCCGCACCTGTTGCTCGTCATGTTTCAACCCCCAGGTGTGAGATTTAGTCAAGGCGAATGAAAATGAAGAAGGACCCGCTGCAAAAAGAATGATTCTGTTCTCATACAGTAATTAAAAGAAAAAACTTTGCAATCTGTTGTGTCTGTGACAATCCCATTATGTGATGTCAGGGACAGTTCCACTTTCTTGTAACGGATTTGTGTTGCTGTCGAGTCCGTTCTAAGGGCTAGTACTCACGGGTCTGGGCGGTGAACCTAATTTAGATGGGCAGCCAGTCCAAATACCTTTGCTAAATTTCTCTCTGAAGCATACCAGGTTGGTGTCAGAAAAATGAAACATTGTCAGCCTCATTCCACCGCCCCTCCCCTCGTCAGTGTCTGCCACGAGGAGCTGTCTGTCAGCACAACATTAGACACCAGGCCTACCCACAGCACGGGGCTCAGCGCCACTGAGGTGCTACAAACACTAACTGCTACAGTGTATAAGCACGGTCTTCCTGGAAAAGCCTGAAGGTAACAACATCTCATGTTTTGATGTCTGAATTAGGCAATATGTAACTTACATTTGCATCTTATTTTCTAAAAACTTTTAATTGAAAATGCTTTTGACTATTACCGGTAAGAGCATATCTATCTCAAACTTCTGTTAATTGACACCACATCTCTGAGGGCGTGCCTCATTTGAGGAAAATATACACTAATTCTGAATTACAAGCAGATCTTTGCCCAAAAAAGAAAGTAGTCACTTTAAAAATACATTCACCACTATTTTCTATCATGTATCAAATTGAATATAGGATCTGCTTTGTATAAACTTTATTCCTACACGACAGTAAGTTAAGTAGTAGGCAAGGGAGCTCGGGAGGGAGATGCAAATTCTGGCAGCTGTGTGCTTTGCCAAGGTAAGTCACTTAATAGTTCTAAGCGTTAGATTTCTAATGTGTCAAAATGGACGGAATATTTACGCCAAGTTGGGTAACATGTGTAGCGTGTCTAGCAAAAAGGAAAAACGAAAAATGATGTCTAACGAATCCATAGCGGCCTGGCCCACATGTGAGTCTCGCTGATTCACAGTAACCACAGCAGCACTTAGGAACTCAGGAAGCAAAGTGCTACATGTTATACTGAAGTACCAAGGTTCCAGCCAAACATGTGCTATGCTTTAACTCCACCTCTAAGGACAGATGTAAATAATGCTTTATATATGTATTTTCCACCAAGGAGGAAAATACCAGTTTTCCGTCTCCAAAAGATTTATGCAACCAAATGACTTGAACCAAAATAAATGTTCTAATGAAAATAAAACAACATGTGTAAAGGCAATAAAAAGAGGCATTTGCAGGTATTGCTAAGGTATTTGAAGCCTCTAGCAAAAACACGTTGTTAAATTTTAAAACATCCTAATATTATATGTGAAAAATATGATACAGCTAACCTGCTGAGGAAAATGCCCTTAGCCAATCCATGAAATAGGTTTTCCTTCCAGATCATGAAGAATCACTCACTGACAGCACTGTGCATCACAGAACTGACTTTCTTAAGCAGAGGCTAAAATGAAAAGAATAATTCGGGAAAAACCTGTTTGCTTCCTTTCCCACACACTTCCGCTGACTCTGCCCTAGGTCAGCAGGAAGGCCAGGAGAGAGCAGGGCGCAGGCAGGTGCCTATCGCCCGGCGACCACTCAGGTCTGCAGCAAACCCGTCCCTCCGAGACGCTGATTTTCCCAGACAGCTGACAGATAACCCCTAGGAGAGAACGCAATCTCTTCCAAGATTATTTATGACAAAGTCCTCCCCCCCAGGAGTCCCATTTGTTTGTGGCACCGCAGTCACAGACTCTGCGTTTGCCAAGGGCGAAGACAGCACTTCTGAGAATCTCACCACCCGTCACCTGTTAAAGCAGGTCGTCCAGGGCAGGAGAGGCATGCTCCGCCCCATTGCAAGGCCCACGTTCCAGGCTCTCCCTTGGAAGGAATCCCGAGGGAGACACGGTAACTCACTCAGCTGGTGGAACAGAGAGGGAAGTGGGCCTCATCAAACACAAGGGCAGTAAAGCCCAGATTTGTGTGCGTGCACATGTGCGCTCACGTGGGTGTTTATGGAGGTTGGTGTGCAGGGCTATCAATGAGCAACAAGCCGACGGAACAAAACCCTGAATTGGGCCGTACAAACTCGGACCTGGCAAACAGATTCCAGAGATGCAAAATAGTACGACGGATGAACCAGCACCCCAAATACTGTCCTAAGACTGTTTACAATAGCTGTCGCATGATTTGAGAAGATAAAGGGACATTGCATTGGAAAAGGGGACAGGGATGGGGTGCTTTGGGGGAAGGCAGGCGAGGAAACCGAGCACCAGCCCCAGATGAGTAGCAGCGGCTGCAATGTGGCGTTACACTGGAAGACAGCAGCACGCTGGGCTTCCTGAGCATTTTAACCTCAAATTCTATTTTTAGGAACACATGAAGTAGTAACATCGGCATAATATGCAGATAATTACACATATTTTTTGATATTGCTTCAGATGCATGAGCTTATTTTTTTGAAGTCTTGAACCCTCGACAATGGAGTTTCCTACTGAGTACTACTCAAAACCCTGGATGTCTTACCGGAAGCTACATTTAAAAAGTTGTTAGGTTCCAAGATTGACAATGACAGGGTTTAAAAGAACAAAGACTTAGCTCGTGTCTCTATAAAATGCTTTAACAGGAAAAGTGAAGAGCATTACGAAACTTTCACAGATTTTCCTAATATTGCCTAGGCTTCTTCTCATTTCTACAAATGTTTCCACTTTTATCATTAGTAGAAAATATGGTAAAAAAGAGATAAGGAAGATAAAAGACTCACTGTAATCCAAGAAAATTTTAGGTGACAGAGGTCTCACTGAGAGTATTTATGGTGAGGGGCATCTGTTAATCCTGGACTAAAATCAACACTTCCCAAGATGTAAAGTGTCTAAAGTTCAATGCTATGAGAGAATTATCACACACACACACACACACACACACACACACACACACACACACACAGAGCCTCTGAAGCACCATTTACTGCAGAAGACTCCAGGTGCAGCCAAGTAGGTGGAGGGCGCAGGGAAAGAGCAGGGAGTGGCAGGTTTCTAGGAGCCACGGCCAGGTGGGTGGGCCGTGGGGGTGGGTGGGCCGTGGGGGTGGGTGGGTCAGGTTTGAACTGAGGTCCACAAATACCTCATGCTCTGGGTAACACCCGCGTTTCTAGAAAACTCAGAGTACAGAGACTACCCGGTATTTATTATTGCCCAATCTTTTAACTAAATCATTAAAAGTTTTTTGAGAAGAGGTTATCTATCTATATGCTGTTTCTAACCAGAAAACAACTCCCACAGACTAGCTTTAACTGTATACTGTTATTCAAAGCCGCAATTACCAAGGAATGTTTCTAGAAACAATAAATGCTTTTGATTTTCTTCTATTATTCAGATATTCAATAGCTGTAACATTCTAAAGCCTTGTCATTTGAAAGAATAAACCATGAAAAATTCTCTCTCCAAAGTGAAATTAAAGCATTCAGATTTATACAATACACTGCATGCTGCTTCTTTGGGAAAGTGGAATTGTTTTTATATAAAACAAAAGAATTAGTTACTTGGTTTAGAAAATACCCTAGGAAGCTCATAAACAAGTCTTCTGCTCTTTTTCCTTGTGTTAAAGTATTTTGCAAAGTTTTTTTAATACAGACACAGTTATTTACCAAAGTTACAGATCTACAAAGTAGCATGTGTAAATATATAAAACTCTGTCCGCCTTTAAACCAAACAGATTTAAGGCACCACATCGGAAACTAATGCACATATGAACTATAATGCTACTTTTTAAATGGAGGAAATAATGTTTGAATCTAATATTCCATATTTTCTGAAAATACCACTTTCATAACTGCAGATTTCAGATGTGAAACAGAAATGCAGTAACATTCCTACCAGCAAAGTGCTTACAAAGTGTGACTCTCGGGACGCATCTTGGTTCACTGTATGAGATGGTATACATTATGATGTTCTTCCAATTTGGTTTGGAAACCAGCTCCAAATGAATCAGATACATCAAGGAAACATCCCGCGGAAGGGGGAGCCGGGCAGCAAACTGCACATTTACAAAGAAGCGGTTTCGTGTTTGAAAGGCGCTGGCAGCTTCTCACTCCCACCCAGACGTTCTCGGTGCGTCCACCATTCACAGGGCATCATGCTGCCAAGGGTGAAAGGTTTTCTTAAATGAGTCAAGGTATAAAATGTGTCTCCACATCACAGAATAATCACAAGACCCAGGACCCCTAAAGTGATGCAAGTTGGCTCTTCTATAGCTCACCTCTCTGCCGGAATCGCCACATTACATAATCATACACTGTGAAGTCCCACCTTCTGAGAAAGAAGTTTCCAAAATACCCGAACTGTCTAACAGGCAGAAAACGGTGGCAAGAAGCAGTTTCAGCTACTTAACTACAGAATAGCTGGGTAAACACCAACTCTGGAGATCTTTTTAAATATGAGATGAGTCCATCATGGTTGTTTTAATCATCTTAAATGACCTACAGCTTATAAACGTAGAACTGGATTTACAAAATGATATTGGTGTAAAAAATAGAAACACCAAATACCAAAACCTGTTTCTCCTTCAAGGTGTTTCTTAGATTAAGCTCTTCACACAACCCAACCAGAAACACAGCATTCTCGGCTTCTCTGAAGAAGAAAGGAGGCGCAGACTTCACGTGGCCGTCAGCGTTTCACGAGGGACTCTTCATTCCCACTGACAGCTGTCATTTCTCTTACTAGGAATAATGCAGAGTAGTCCATATTATGTGTTAACAGGGGTGGTTATTCGGTTATTTTGTTTCCACTGAGAATTAATCCAAAAGCCCACCGTCCTGTGAGGCAGATTGGTTCAGGCCACCTGTCACTAAATGGAACATTTTTCTGCCTTCACTGCACCTCATAAACATGCAGCCCAGGTTCAAGCACGCCAGCGCTCCCTTCCGCGCGGTCACCCAGGCTGTTCCTGTTCACAGCAACCTAACTGGGCCCAGAAAAATTCAGGCCGCGTCAGTTCTGTATTACACTTGAGTACTAATTTGTCATACAGTTGCCTGCTTTCGTCCAACAAAAGCTAGTTCAGCGGGGACTTTGCTCAAGTGATTCTTCCATTAATACACGAGGCAAATTCTTCCAAGACATCACACCTCTCTTCACCCTACTGATTCATTTCTCCGTAAATTCAAAATTCATTATGAGCTTATTTGAACCAGCTTATTTGCTTAAACAACACAGTGAATGATTGCCTTGGTGCCAAATATCTGGCCTATCCATCTCTGAAACACCTCTTTCCCAAAGAACATTTGATTCAGTAATTAAACAAAGCGTGTTTCCCTAGCACACTGATGTATAATTACTGAACCCCACAACTTTGCAGGAAGGCTAATGAAGAAATTCTTGGAACATCAATAAAATAATGATAACTCAGAGCTGTTCTCATATGCTTCCTTCTGTCACAAATTTGAACAAAGCAGATATTTGGAGAAATAAATTCAAAATCAATTAACCTCCTCCCTCAAATGTGGGCTGATCACAAAGAAGTAGAATGTATACAGATGAGAAGAAAAAAGTGAACTTGATTGAAAACAAGAAGGCCAAAGGTAAAACATAAAGTGTGTCCACAGAACAGGAGGAAGAATTTCACTCACTCAGTGCCTTCCCTTTTCGTCACTCCCGTTTGTATCCTCTCCGTGATGGCCCAGGTAGAGTAGCCCCCTTTCACGTACTGACGTCACGAAGAAGAAAGAGTACATTTTAAATTCCATCTTTCGGTACTCGTATTTACAGTCACTCTCAGAAAACGGAGGAAACAACATAATTAGTTGCCATGTGAATTCTAAGCACTGAGATTAAGCTCTGCTGGCCTCTTGGCCACTTCTCTACAGAGCAGAATATCATGTCAGGTGGGTCGTTTTCGGACTCGATCAAAACAATGTCACTGAAGCAGTGAAGACGACGGTATTTGGGGGCAGCACCGACAAGGCAACGTGATGGTCTCCATCTGTACGGAGCTCTGCCTGACAGTATGCCTCCACGCCTTACCTGGGGGTTCCCGAAACATTTCAATCATACCAGGTTGCATTCCTTTAAAAATGTGTAAGAATTCATTGTTTCTATGTGAACTACAAGAGGAAGGCAGTATGTTCCCAGAGGACTATGCAACTGAACCAGAATTACAAATTACAGGAAGGTAAATTATATTTAAAAATATATGACAATGTAGAAAACCTATCAGGCTTCCCATGTGTATCAGTTTAATAAAAACACACTGGGCTAAATTAAAAAATCAGTAGATAAATGTTAATTTTGAAATTATTATTTTTATGAATCTTGATTTCAGTGCAAACACACATGGGAATAAAAACAAAAAAGCCTGTGGTGTTGGACATGATAAATTTAGACACTTAGAATCAAGAATAAAGTTCTGGAAGTCAACAGTTGTGAATCTCAGTGGAAAACGGGCCCTTCTCTAGCTGACACTTGAGTCACAGTATAATACAGTGAGATCAAGGGTCAAGAAATTCCCATTAACTTCTCAAAGTCGCCCTATTTAATAACATGACAAGGATTTAATTATGATGAATTCCTCCAGAGCCTCTGAGTATGGGCTAAAGGCGAGCAAGTCTCCTCCTCCGAGTCCTCTTCTCACTTTGAAGGAAACGCACCGCATCTTAGTCCCTGGGCAGAGCACCGTGTCCCTCCCAGACCGGGTCCCCGCAGGGAGATGTACAGAGTTGCTGCTCTCCATGTGCACGACTCTGAGAACCAACGAAGGAGACAGTCTCACGGGTCTTGGGTGACCAATCAGAACTATTTTTTAAAAGTCGGTACTCATCTAAATGCCCTTTATTTTTTGGTTTCAGGCTTCCTTCATTAAATGTATTTTAAGGGCCTACTATGAACCAGACTTCAAATGTCTTGGAGATACCAAATGATGGAACTCAGGAAGCTTGAAGTCTGGTGACTAGGGCAGGCACGTCCGAGGACAATTATGACACAGTGTGTGAAGCTGTGGCAGAGGTGGGCCCTGCTTGTTATGGGAGAAGACCCCTTCATCCAGACCATGGGGCAGCCGATGAAACATTGCATCAAAGAAGCAAGGAGCCACTTATTCAGATGATTGGGATGAGCATTTTAAACACAAAAACCCAGAAACAAAGCGAGGGGGGAAGGCGCACACCTGTGAGTGAGAGCGAGCCTGCAATGAGGCTGGAGAGAGAAGCAGGGCCTTGGGGTCAGGCTCAGAAACACGGGGTCCTCCTGAAGGCCACCAAAGAATTGTAAGCAGGACTGAGATCCGAACACAGAGCAGATGTGATTTTTGGAAAAGATCACACTGGACACGATACACAGAAGTGTATGGTGAGGAGACGAGCCCAGCAGTCTACGCGAGAAACGATGCACTCGGGCTGGGGATGGGCAAACCAAAACCCCTTCAGCAGCACAGAGAACCCTCCCAGTGCAGCCGGCTCTGGGCACTGGAGATGCAGCAGGGAGCAGACGCCCCTAGCCTCATGGAGATGGTGTTCTCGTGGCACAAACAATCTATAAGCAAGATGATAAGTGAAATAATACTTCTGAGAGTGAAAAGGAATAGAAAAAAGGCTGGGAGAAGAAGAGAAGGTTTTAGGGTGTGGGGTTACAATCTCACCGAGAAGGTTAGCACTGACCTGAAGGAAGTGAAGGAGTAGGCAGTGAGAACGTGTGGGTGCAGAGAACGTCAATGAGAAGATCGATTGATCGCAAAGGCCCCGCAGCAGAACTGTGTGCATGAGCGGGAGGAGAGATTTGGGGGGTCGGGGGATGGAGGGTTGGCCAGTAGAATGTACAGAGAAGGCAGTTTCCTAGCTAGACCCTCGTCACCTGGACTTCGGAGTGAGTAGACAAAAGGTACCCACCCGGGAGGAAGAAGCAAATCTCTGAAAATCTCTGAAATGCCTGTAGCAAGATGTCCCCTGCTCAGGACTACTGACAGTGCAGCGTGACGAAGGTCTCCCTCACCACCTCACGTCAGATGCTCATCAGGTCCGCATCGGATGCAGACACAGCTCTCTAGAGCATAAAAGAGCTGCATGTCCTCACTGAAGTGGCCTTTCCATTGGAGATAATCTCATGAACTACTCTTCAAATGTCATCTGCTCTAAGCCAGAGGCTCACGTCCAATGTGGAAGGGCCCTGGCAGCGGCCTGGGTGTCCCAGACCCCTCTCTGGCTCTTCTAAGCCTTTGGTGGCCTGTGACCTTGATGTCATTTAATGGAGTAACACTATGAAAGATCCCTCATTGATGATGCTCTGATATGCTCAGGGAGGGATGGTAAGGAGGCTGGCGTGGCTGGGGCACCGGGGCTGAAGGAGAGTCACAGAAAGCTGAGTCCAGTGTGGTCAGCGAGGGACGAGGTATGACAGTGCCTTAGGAGGCTCTGTAAGGCCTCGGACTCATACCTGGAGACAGAAGGGAAACCAGCGTAGGGTTCGGAGTAGAAAAGTGACGCAGTCATTGTGGCTGGTGTTTCAAGAGAAAATTGTAGGGTGCCAAGGGCAGGAACAGGAGACCGGTTAGGAGATGATAGTGTTTTGAAGATAGAACCAACAAGATTTGCAGGCAGATTGGAGGTGGAGCATGAGGAAAAGAAAGAGTCAAGCATGAGCCCAAGGAGCTTGGTCCGAGAAGCTGCAGGAGACACAGGTTGGAGAGCGGTGGCCAGGATGTCCATTTTGGATGCACTGGAATTCAAATCTAATTAAACAAGTAAAGGGATGTGAGCCATGGACCACTGGATATGGGAGTCTGCAGTTCAGGAGACAAGCCTAGGAGAGAGATCTAACTTTGAGGGCCATCGGCAAAAAAATAGTATTAAAAACCATGACTCTAGATGAACTCACCAACACAGTGTTATCAGAGAAAAGGTTCACGCCCTAGGCACCAGGGGAATCCAGTAATTAGGGATCAGAAACAGAAAGAGGAACAAGCCAAGACCAAGGAGAAACTAGGGAAACAGGAGGGAGCCCAGGGGAAACGTGGCCCCCCATGGAGCCAGGAGAAGTTATTTCACGGAAAGCTTGTCAGTGTTATCCTTGCTGGCAGTCAAGAAAAATGAGGATTAAAACATGTTCATTGGGTTTAGCATCATGGCGGCCACTGGGATCCTTAATGAGAGATATTTTAAAGGCAGAAGGCACAGGCTTTATCCACAGTGGTCCCTAAGGTTCTGGCTGGGGTGACTGGGCGAGTGTCGGTAATATCCACAGACAGAAGTACCGAGGACAGTCACTCTCCACGCCCCCCCCCCCGGAGGAGTGCAAGGAAAATCCCCAATTATATTTCTAACCAATAAAGTGCCAACACTTTGAGTGAAATATCAACAGATATTTTTGCAGAAAGCCTGAAAATAAAAGTCTCAAACAATAAAAGCAACCTGCTTTTTACCTGTCTCTGCTTAAAATGAGGCCATTGCCATCCTCTAATGCAGGCCCTGGGCTTGCCTCTCGTGCCCTCCAAAGAAGAGATGTGGGTTTAGGAGCTCGCCCCACAAAGGCTACTCCTCTGGGGACGAAAGAGGCTCCCATGTCGTTTCTGCTGGCAACAGTGGACAGAAGCACTTGTTACTTGTTTGGTTCGTTTTCACAGGCCCCCGCTTAGCAAATACACTTCAAGAAAATTTGCCCAGAAGAAACTAATCCTCTGAACAGGATTTTTCTTTTTTCTTTCTCTCTCTCTCTCTCTTTTTTTTTAGGTTTCTGCCTAATAGTAATCTAACATATGGATAAGAAATTTGGGGCTGGATACCAACCATAAGTTGTTAGTAAACCAAAAACTGAAACAGACCAGAAATCCACTAAGTAGATCCAGGGAAGAGGAGACCATAAGGTTGGCACTGGGGGAAAACTCACATGGCCACCTGGGAGGCCCGCCCCTCCCCCCAAGGCCAAGGACATTGGGTCTAGAAGCAGCTCTCCCCTCCCAGACTGTTCCCCATGGAAGCCACAGCTCCCAGGTCACGATGAACGGGGAACAGGGGAGAGAAAGCTGAGTCTCCCAGAGGCGATCCTTGGCACCCACAGCCGTGCATCTCAGAACAAGAACCAACAGGCGTGGACACATATCCTGAACGGACCCCTTCAACCTCCCGTCCTTAGTTCCCTGAGTCTGCTACACAATTAGCAAAAGGGTTTGTTGTTTCAAGCAAGTTTATTTACAGATCACTGGAAACAATTATTAACTTGATGAGCTTCAAGGGGCTGTGGGATAAGTTAGCACCAACCCAAAGAGAGAGACAACATTTCTAACATATTGCTTATTTTAGCAGAAAACAGTTTAAGGAAGATGAGTTTCCACATGACTCAGCAGGCTGCCAGCTTCCCACATAAATTCACAGGAGCATATTCCCTCTCCAACTCTCCCTGAACACAGAACAGGCTAGAGCACCAAAAGTTTCTTCCTTCAAAGCAGGTTTTATTAAACACATTTCTCGTATGCCTTGGCTACATTTTCATGAGCAGTATGTTGAACCCAGATTGAAAGCTTGATTCCCCACGAAAGCTGATAAACACCATTCAGTCTGATTCAGCAAACCCTACAGTGTGTACCACGTGCCGAGAGCCCTGCCGGTGAGCAGAGAGAGACTGAAAGGCCTTTCGCTACCTTCTGGGAGGTACCTGGAATGGGGGCGGGTTCGGGAAGAAAAGCCCCAGGAAATCCTTTAAGGAAAGGGACTCGCTGGAGAGGGACTGGTAGAAGAGCATTCCCAAAGGACGCAACTATGAGCAGAGATAGAGGAGGAGGAAGGAGGGAAGAGGGGGAAAGAGGGGGAAAGGTCACACCACAAAGGACTGACGTCCTGGTGGAGACGCTGTGGCCAATAGGAGGCACCGAAGATTTCCGAGTGGAGAAGTGGTGTGACTCTGGCCTGATTTCTTGAAGTGGGAGGCAGGATAAGGGAAGGGAGAGACACACACAGGGAACAGAGAGCATCTGCAGTCAAGGAGAGATGCAGTGGCGGCTTCCAGTTCCTGTCAGAGACACCGGGAGGGAAGTGCAGGCTCCCCAAGCCCAGGGAAGAGACCTGTCAGCCCACCCGCGAGGCCATCCTCGACCCTCCTGTGCAAAATCGCATCAGACTCCCCACACACACACACAGCCCTGGCCCCTTGCCACGCCACCCCTTTCCTAGCACTTGCCCACATGGAACATACTAGCTCAAACAAACGTAGACATACTTCAAACCCACTCTTACTGATTTCGTTTATTGTCCGTGCTCCCTGACTCTGAGGGTCACAAGCGCAGGGACCCTGGGCTGCTCTGCTCATGCTGTGTCCCTCTGCCACCGCAGGTCTTACTCAATACAAGTCACACGGACGAACACACGAAGGAAGGCAGAGAGGAGTGGCACGATGGCATCATTAAGAAACACTGTGGGGCCAGAGGGTCCTTTTCTGAGTCACGAGGCTGCAGAGTGTCACCAGGGGGCGATCGGGCAGAGCCAGGAGCTCTGGCCCCCTCCCCAGTGCCAGCGCCAGTGCTCGGGACATCTGTCAGTTTAGACAAGTCATCTTTCTTCCGTGAACTGCATTTCCCTCATCTGGGAAGTCGGGGCTTAACTGAATGCACAGATGCCCACTGCAGGACTGGACGGAGCCCCAATTTAAAGGGCCTGGGATACGGACGCTCCCTGCGAGACCTGTCAGAGGGCCCGCATCCTGTCATACCACAGCCCTTGTGCGGCCCTTGCGGACAGGGGGTCAGACTCAGTTACCCAGAAACAACTTCCACTGCTACAGACACTCTTTCTTTCGAAGGAATGTGTACTAACAGCAGCCTTCCTGGCTCTTGAATCAAACTCAGCACGTGCAAGGTCATGGCCACATCCAGATGGAGAGCAGAGCCAGGGCCAGGGTGCTGGGTTCATCTCTATGCCTGGCTTTCCCACACTCTGGAGAGCTCAAGTTGACAGTTTGGTCCAAGGATCCCAATTATAGATTAATTCCCAATTACAGATTAATTTCTCCCCAATCTCCTTTTGGTGGTAGTATGCTATATTTCTATAAACTTTTTTTAAGAGTTTTTTATTTTTAGAGAGAGGGGAAGGGAGGAAGAAAGAGAGGGAGAGAAACATCAATGTGTGTTTGCCTCTCCAGCATCCCCTGCTGGGGACCTGGCCCACAACCCAGGCATGTGCCCTAACTGGGAATCGAACCAGCAACCCTTTGGTTCAGAGGCCTGCACTCAATCCACTAAGCCACACCAGCCAGGGCTGTTTCCATAAACTTTTACAGGACCTCACAGTTGTGGGTGCTGAACTTTTCTTCTCTCTAAAAACAAGTTCACCATCAGAACATGTATGGCCTTACCAGACAGCTGTTTTCTTAACGTTGAAAGGAAGCGTAGTGATTTTGAATTAGAGGAATTTTAAGCAGTTTCAATGGGTTACAAAAATACCTGTGAAGTCCTTTGGAAACATAAAGTTACTGAGATATAGTCAACACCATGAATTCGACATGCCTACTTTGTTAGTATTTGACATTCATATTCCACTTGGTTAGTTAGCATCTTGGCTCCTGAGCTGTACAGGGTGACAGGCCGGCAGGCCAGCTGCCTAACGGCCAGCAGCACTGGTCTCCTGAGGCCGCTGATGGTGATTATAACACAGCCACAAAAGGAAGAGTCACTCGGCGCCCTAAGAAGCCAGAAACACAGGTGTTCCTCTTGCAACTCTCTCAGTGATGCAGTGGGCAGCTTCTTAGCGAGAGGCTCTTGACCTTGAGCTAGCTCTTTAACCCAGTCTTTAACAGACTTGATAAGGGAAACATGTTTTTCCCCTCTCAAGCTTTTACATTAGATTACATTTTTTTTCTATATACTATTGTCCCAAGATAATATTACTTATCACCCACAAAGGTGTTGACTGGGTTAATTAAAATATGATTCCAAGATAGACCTCAAACTGAAATGCTAAACAAGGATCATCACCTCGTGCCTGTGAGTTCACAAGCCACTGTATAAAACAGACTCAGCTCACCCCTCTCTCTAAAAATAAATAAAATCTTAACAAAAGTCTCAGTTCATTCTTAATATCATTACAGAGTGTCATCTTCAAAGATACTTCGTATATTATCATACTTAAGCACAATAATACAAGGGATTTTAACTGGCACTAATTGTTAATAATTACCCCACCTTCACCCACAAAAGCAGAAGGAGCAGCCACTCACACATCTGCTTTGGAATTAGAAGGTCTCTGCCCCCCAATGCTCACTCATCAACCCCTCAATGACGTTTGAAATTCTCCATGAGAGATTTATTTCAGTGTGTCATGTATTATCTCCTGCCAGTCTCTTAAAGAGCTGATGTCCCTGGAAGATATAGGTATTAGGGTGCAATCCATCACTACCGCTGTGTGCAGCCCCCCCACCCCACAGGCAGGGGGGACTCAAGAGCATTAGGTGTTTGGGAGCCAGCAGAGCTAGAAAAGGGAGGTCACCTATTTCACGGTGTTGCCCAGAAGCAGGCTTCCAGTAATGGGGTTTAGCTTTGTGGTGGTAACAAAGGAGAAACACATGGGCAAGAAAGTAAACTTGCTGGTTTCAAAAACTCAGGCTGGACAAAAAAAAAAAGGAAAAGAAAATGGAAACTGTACCACTAGGGCAGAGATCTAAACAAAACTTCCCATTTCTATACAGAATGTCCTTGCTGGCCCCTGGTAACTGGCAAGTCCTGTCTGTTCTTTGTCGCTTCTAAAGCAGGTGAACAAAGCAGGTGAACAAGGCCCAGTACCACGTGAGGCCACAAAGCCAGGATCGATGGCACGGGCGCGAGGACCCCAGGCTCCGAACACTGACGCCAGGGCAGGGCTCATCTGCCTACAGAGCAGCCCGTGTCTGAGATCAGACACCCGGCCGTGATCTGGTTATGCAGCAGGACAGAGTCTGTGGGGACGAGCGGGGCTCCCACGTAAAACTTACATCGTAAGCTGCATTGCCCATTGAAGAAATGCCCTCCTCTGACGCAACTCCTCCTCAAAACAAACATCACTCTTTCTCGAGTTTTTGTGTTATTATATGTCTCATCATCCTCAAAAATGTATAAATAAGAAATGCCATGTGTGTAGGAAAAAATTATTTCTAGGGGAAGACTGAACAGGTGACATTTTAAAGCCAAACCACGCACATATCATCTTGAAAAACATGCAAGTGTGCAAATAATTTTAAAACCCAAGCAGCAAATACAAAACCAGCTGGGGCTTGATAAATACTAAGGCATCTTTCTACAAAGAGTATCACTTATTTCACTTTATAGTTTAAGAATAAAAAGACATATTTACTTAAAATGATTGTTGTAATGGGATTACACCCTAAGAACCTTGAAACACCAATCCAAAAGAACCTATGCACCCCAATGTTCACAGCAGCACAACTTACAATAGCCAAGTGCTGGAAGCAACCTAAGTGCCCATCGGCACATGAGTGGATCAAAAAACATGATACATTTACACAATGGAATTCTACGCAGCAGAGAGAAAGAAGGAGCTTATACCCTTTGGGACAGCATGGATGGAACTGGAGAGCATTATGCTAAGTGAAATAAGCCAGACAAATTCCATATGATCTCACCTATAAGTGGAACCTAATCAACAAAACAAACAGGCAAGCAAAACAGAACCAGAGACATGTAAATAAAGAACAAACTGACAGTAACCAGAGGGGAGAGGGGAGAGATAACAGAGGAAAGAAGGGGAAGGGTCATCAAGGAACATGGATAAAGGACCCATGGACAAAGCCAAACGGGGGTAGGATTGAGTGTGGGAGGTGGGGGTGGGTGGGGCAGGGAAAAGTGGCAGCGGGAAAATGGAGACAATTGTATTTGAAGAACAATAAAAAAATAACAATGTAAATTAATAAAATGATTTTTGTGAATTATTGTAAGTCTACAATGAATACAGGATTTTCTTTCTAAGCAAACCAGAGTACAAACAAATTTTAATTTCCAGTGCATGTATTCCAGTATGACAAACAATAACTGATGCTCACACCGTGAGAGTAGCGGTAACAAACCACAGAACAATACGATCACAAGATGGAATTGTGAGCCTGAGTCCAGCTCAGCCCCGCTTCATCAGGAGCAAGACTTGGAGAACACGAACACACTACACGGAAATGCTCCACCCCAAAAGTGTGTCACCTACGTGTATAATCACTTAGACATGTACCCGCAGGTCCACCATCCTGCGCTACCCGAGCCGCCTTCCGCGCAGGCACCAGCATCCTATGCTAGTGCCCGCCCACCAGCTCGGGACTGGGTCCATCCATTCCGCTTCCCTCGGGGACCTTCAATTCTGCCTGCAACACGCTCCCTCTCTCTCTCCCCCTCTGCAGGTATCTCCCCCACTGATACGAAAACCACCCATTAGCTTTCTTCTAGTGTCTACCAAGTAGCTTCCCATTAAATGGGTCAAGAGGAAGCTAGCTTGCCTTTCCAAAAAAAAAAAAAAAAAAAAAAAAAAAGCCTACTTCATTCAAAGAAAATGTGTCAAGCGAATGTACTATGGCATAGATTCCATTACTTGAAAGTGATCATCGCCTGCCTCGCATTATGATAAATAAACTTCAGTGCCGCCTTAAAGAAACCTCTTCCACTGATCTGCTTTCCGTTTTTCACATAATGTTCAGTATTATTCTTGAGCACGGCGACAGGATGCAGTCCCAGACTGAAGAGTCTAAGTGCGTTCCATTTGTCATGAGCATTGTATTGAGCAAGCTGGATTCTTTTTATGCAGATGTAGGCCATCAATTAACTCGTATATTCATCAGAGTTCATTATAAAGGGAAAAATTCTTTTCAAAAATATGAATCACAAGAGAAGAAACCTTATGCTATTATGTGAGAAAATTAGCTGTCAAAGACACCTTTAAAAGGCTTACTGAATAGCATCCTACCCTCTGGAAAGTAGTTTCCAAGGTAAAAAGTTTAATCAAAGTAACTTCTATGTGATACCTGTTTTTCAATAATTTACAGACTGTAAGTTTGACCTGAAAAGATCTGCATCTAATGAAAACACAAGTATTTCTTTACTTATTATCTGACGCATACCATTCTTCCTCAGTCCTCTAGAAAGATACAATTGGATTTCACTTCTGTTATGTATACAAAGGCACCTCTAAAAATAGTACTTACCCCTTAACTCACATGAACAATTTTTAAATTCTTAACACAGTTTCGGGACTCATAACTCCTGTTGTGAATCTCACATTGTCCGTCGACACACCCAGCTCGGAACAGCCAACCACAGAACGGCAAAGTCCATCTCCAAGTAAGGCTGCTTTTGGAGCGAAGTAACACAAATATCCTGAAGCCCTCGGCCTTCGTTTTTCCCTCAGTCTACCTGGCACGACCTCCCCCAGGGGTCCTCAAGCCTCCTTACACACAGAATCACGCGGACGGCCGACTAATACAGATTGCCGGGCCCACGGCATGTCTGTGCTGGTCCTGAGAAGTCACACGTCTAAGTCCCCAGGTGTCACTGAGGTTGGTCTGGGGACCATGATTCGAAAACCACTGTCCCAAGTAACTACACCCACATGGATGCCTTCCAAACCTGCATCTCTATCTCCGACCCATCTACCCAGTTGTCCACCTGGAGGGTCCTGAGTGCAGAACACCCTACACTGAACCTCTTCCCAAAACCTGTCTCAGAAAAAGTGCCACCGCCACCCAGCACCAAGCTGCTGAAGTACAAGGCTTAGAAGTCCATTTTCCCTGCTCTCTCTCTCCCAGACCACATCCGATCAGTGGGCCACAACTGTCCCTCCCATGCCGTTCCTACAGATCTTCCCAGGATCCCCCCTCACTTCATTTCCAGCACCGCCCTGGTCCAGACCAGCAGCACCTCACGCTGGGACCACAGCAGCGGCCTCCTAGCCGGACCCCCCATTTCTACTTTAGCCCCCCTTCAATCTATCTCCCCTTGTGTGGACAGAGCAATCATTGCAAAACATAAACAGTGCGAGGTCAAAACTCTCCGATAGCTTCTATACAACGGTTTAGAGCAACGTCTAAAATTCGTAACGTGCTTTCCTGAGGAGTCCCAAACCAGGCTGATCGACTGATGCATACACAGCTACAAACATTTTGATATGTTAACAGAGGTGGAGAGGGAGCAAAGTAGAAAGTGGCTGGCCAAGGTCATGGTACTGTCCGCCAGGCTTCCTCCTACAGCGTAATCCCAGCCTTGTCAGCGATGCTCCCTCCTTGGGCGGGAACACCAGGATGCAGGAGCAATCCTGGCCGCTAGCAAAAAGAAGAGCCCTCCACACCTGCTTCTCATGGACCCATCAACCCCCTCGCACTGCCTGAGCACACCGGTCCAGCTCTGCAACAGCCGGGCTTCTGTGCAAGCATCCCGTGACCACCCCCCTTCTTTGCCAGCCCTCCAGGAAGCCTCCCCGCCTGGGTTTCAGTGTGATCCCCAATAAGTGCTTTCCTGCCTCAAATCCAGTACCTCTAAACTCCAATCAAATAAAGATGAGACCCAGACCCTCCTCTTAAGGACATTCCCAATGACAGCCACCTATCGGAATATTGAAGGCTGCCTCTCTCATTGCCTGCACATGAGGACCCCTCTGCAGGATGGACGGGAGCCTTCCTCAGGAGTCACACATCTCTTAGGTTGAAAGCTATCGACAGAATCTTCGCCATAAAACTCCTGTCTTGACTTTGCTCCCAGATCCATACTGCTGGCCTTCACCAGGCCTGTGAGATCTTCATCTCTGCTCTTCCATCCGTTCAAACACGTACTGGGAGCCGCCCGTGTGCCAATACAATGCTATTGAGGACGCCACAGTGAGACACGGCCTTTGCCCTGTACACAGACCACTGAAATGACACCCTGCACCCTGAGATCTGCTCCCTGATCCAGATGCCCTCCTGGAGGACCCGAGAATGCAGTCTCAAAGGATGACCCGAAATCAACCATACTCTGAAGAAGAGCACTGCAAGCAGAAGGAACACCTTGAACAAAGTCCATAATCACAAAACACCAGATGCCTCTCGCGGAAATGAAAAAAGCCCAGCACTGCTGGAACCTCAGGCAGGAAGCCCTAGGGAGTGGGAGCTTGGGCTGCTGCAAGATAAGAACATAAGAATGGGGGTCGGATCACAGGCAGCTCTATCTGACCCGGCATAGGAAGGGGCCTGGACTTTGTCCCCGTGGCTGGTGCCACCAGTGTAAACACTTATGGGGAAGATTGCCAAGGTCAAATCTGCACTTGGGGAGTCACCTCCAGGGGCCAGCATGGAGAAGAGACCGAGGGCATGAGACTGAGCTCAGGCACGGAGCAGGTGGCTGCAGCCACTTGAGAGAGGCAGAGAGGGCCCGCTGTGGTGGCAGAGGGCCCATGAGAAGTGACAACTCAGGGTCTGATGGGGAAGATCTGGGAAACCACTGGGTTGGCCCAAAAGTTCTTTCGGTTTTTTCTGTGCTACAGCTCCAGGAGCGCATAGTTGTCTTCAACGTCATTCAAAACAATCTTGTCAGATTGTATTGTGACAGCTGTCATATTCGGGTGCATTTACAAACATTGAAATTGGTGAATTTTTGTGCAGCCATTTTAACATGGAAGATGGAAAAAGATACACAACATTTTTGGCGTGAGGTGTCGGGGAGGTGCACATACATTGTTGCAAGACATTCATTTAATCAGTTAGGGAGTACCTCCCCAGGGAGCTGGATCTGAAGGAGTGTTAAGATTTGGACACAAGAGGTTGGGGTTAGAAACATTCAAGGCCAAGTGAAATCACACCCAGTACCTCCAAGGTGCACCAGCTACTGGGAGAACAATTATGGTTGGCCGGCGGCCAGGAGGCCCCAGGGATGGAGATAAAAGGGAAGATCAGAACATAGTTTCAAACCTAGTGCCGGGACGGTGCGCTCACCCCAGTCATCTGTTTGATTTGTAACAAACTCCATTTTAATTTGAGTGCTCTATGTACATTTCTCAAAATCTTTGAAAATTAATAACTTGACTCACGTTTCCTCAGCCAACACATAATTTTGAAAATCTTTTCCTGGAAAGAAAATGTACTTCTCTGACTTTTCCTTTATTTATTCTGCCAATATTGCCCCCAAATTTTTGCTTGCTCCTGGCTCTTACCTATATGTTTTCCCCAGAAAAAAATTATCATAAGTCAAAACGCAACAGAGTAGGTAGCTCTAAGATGTGAAATTAGTGAGAATAGCCAAGAAATTCCTACAGGAAATATTTACAAGCCTTTGATATGGTAGCACAGCCTTTTAAAAAGCAAAAAGTCATCATTACATAACATAACACATTAAAACTTCCATTAAAAGGAAGGTGTAAATGAGTCTTAAATAAGATGCACTCACACAAAAAAATTTCTTACAGTACCCAAAAAGAATCTTAATTATTTTACTGTCCTTGAGCCTCCCCGAAAGCCTCCTTGCCAGGCATCTGGGCTGATGGATGGAGCCAATAAAGAAGAGCCTTGATTTTAACGCTCCTCCCTCAAAGCCTGTCCCTCTTGTGGTTTCGCAATAAGCTATTGTTAGATTCGTTTACAGTAAAATAATCGCCAGCTCCCTCAGCAAGACACGTGGCAGGGTGCCTATGGTCCCCCAGAGGATTGCTGGACTGCTCTGAACAAGCATTCCAAATTACAAAAGCAGCGCTATGCAATTAACAAGCAGGCACGAACACCAATCCAGTTGTAGCTCAAAAGAGAGAAAGGTGCTCCAAAGCACACACGGCATTGTCTTCCGAAAAACTGTTGGGCAACCTTAAATTCAAAGACCAGTCTTCAGGCAACAGACATGTCCCAGGAACAGGGAATACAGAGGAAAAAGCTTCTCTCGCTATTCCCGGCCAAGAGTCACATGGTGATGGGTTAGCGAGCTAAGAGAGGGCAAACAGCAAGGATCCGGCCTCTCCATCCGGGTGGGGAGCACTTGGCACCACTATCGCAGTTCCGTCTGCTGGACGCCTCCGGTCCCATGTCCCCAGGCGGTCACCCAGGCACAACTCTGCTTCTCCGTGGATGCAGACCTTCTCATCCTGAAATCGGTCAAAATTAAACTTGGCAAGTTTCCAGCCTGTTTGAATCCCTCCGTGTTTGGAAAAACGCAATTGCACCAAAAGTTTGATAGGAATCCCAAGGCAGCCCCCAAGAGGGTCTGCTCCAAGGGATGTGGGGACCACAGGTCAGCACCTGTCAGTCACGAAGCTTGCAGGGCCCACCGGACCCAGGGTGGGGGTGGGGGGAGCTATCTAATGAAATGTGGCCATGGCATGCACAACTCTTCCTATGCAAATAATGGTAAAACTCTCTTACAAAACAGTTCTAAGAACAAAGTCAAATATTTCTAAGGGGAATCAGCTTGTTGAAAAGGAAGTTTATACTCTGGATTCAATTCCTAATGGCTTTGCACCAGAATCACTAACAGAAATGAAGGGGAAAACAGACAATTCAACAAGAGCAGTTGGAGACGTCAGCACTCTGCTTTCGGCACGGGCGGAGTGACTAGACAGAAGATCCACAGGAAGGAGAAGACTGGAGCAGCAGCGGAAACCAGCTCACCTAACGGACACGCACAGAACACTCCCCCAGCACCATCCCCATACGAATATACACTGTGCTCGGGCACCCACGGACCACTCTCCGGGACAGACCACAGGGCAGGCCATACAAGAAACCTCAATAAACTTGAAACAACAGAAGTCATACAACATAGCTTCTGAAACCACAATGGTATGAAATTGAAAACCAGTAGCTCAGAAGCTTTGGGGAACTCAGATACATGGAAATTAAACACCACACTCCTCCCTGTGAACTGAATGTTTGTGACCCTGTCCCCCTCTCCACCCCACCCCACCCCCGACAAATGCGTGTGTTGAAACCCTGAGCTCCAATGTGCTGGAACGAGGAGGCAGAGCCTTCCAGCGATAATCAGGCCATGAGGATGGAGCTCTCCTGAGTGGGGTGAGGGCCCTCAGCAGAGAGCTTGTTCCCCTCTCTCTGCTCTCTGCCACGTGAAAACCCAGCCAGGACGACAGGCCCAACCAGGAGCTGGCCACACCGGCACTCTGGTCTTGGACATGCAGACTCCAGGGCCGTGAGAAGTAAATTTCTGTATTGATAAACCCCAGTGTGTGGGTTTTGTTATGGCCACCCCAACTGATTGAGATACCCCTCAATAACTAATGGGTCCAAGAAGAACTCAAAGGGAACCCTGAATTAAAACAACATAACTGAGGGAGGGCAGGTGGCAAGGAGCTACTGGAGCACAGAGAGCGTGGAGGCTGGTTCTCTCCAGGAAAACAGAGACAGCCCCGCAGAACAGAGGAAGGGATGCTACAGTGGGTCCCAAAAGGTGAATGTGAGTTTACAGGGTAGGGCAAGGAGGATGAAAGCCATAGAGAAGCAGCTTGACAAAGCAGGGAGGTGTCAGAGTAAATTCTGAAATGACAGGTGGGTGAGAGAGATGGGAGTGCAGGGCACGTGGGAGGAGGGCACCGGGGAGGAAAAAGATGCCCGATGGCCACTACTCTGTGGAGCCTGGACTTGACTTTGGGAAATGGGACATCATTAACCCTTGTAAGAGGGGAAGTGGTATGGCCGGGTTTGTGGTTTTCATCGCATTCCAGCTCGCAGCATTCATATATATGACCGTTTTCTCTTCAGTATATGAGGCAAGCTTTCAAGTTAGATAAGATACCTTGCACGCTTCTGTCTCTGCCACAAGTACTGGCATAAAGCTAGGGACATGGCAGTGACTTACCGTATTTTTCAGACTATAAGATGCCCTTTTCCCCAAAAAATTTGGGAGGAAAATGGGGGTGCATCATATAGTCTGAATGTAGCTTACCTGGCTCGTGGGGGGCCAGGGGGCAGTGGTGGAGCGGGGTTTATTTTCCCCTACTTTCCTCCTCTAAAACCTAGGTGCATCTTATGGTCTGGTGCATCTTATAGTCCAGAAAATACGGTAATTAAAGGTGCTTTTTTTACTGCCCAAACTGCAAAAATTCCTAGAAATATTTTACCCATAAACTGAAGGATATTTTTTTATTTTTTAATTCAGTTAGCTTTGCTGACTACCCAGTATAATTGAACAAATTTCAACTGAATTGCGTTTCCTTACCCTTTAATGCTGCTAGGAAAGAAGGCTTAACACCCTCTTCTCTTCTTTGCAGGTAGCAGTGTGAGAAGCAGCAATGCTTATCGAGAACGAGGCCAGGAAGACACCAGAGCTGCTGCTGCTGTTTATACCCACGAGACGCTATCTGCATCTAAAGACCACAAGCAAATCTGTGGCACAGCAATGTGCCAAATACATTAAGTTTATTGCAACTATGCTGGAGAAAAACTGTAATGAAATAGAAGCACGCTGGTTTCGAAGCCTCCCAGCAAATCTCGCCCGCAAGCAGAAAGCCTCGGCACCATCCCCTCCCGAAAGACCAGCCCCCGCCTCCCTGAGAACCTGTAGTGATACAGGTGGGGCCAGGAGCCACAGGAGGAGCGTGAGGGGCCAGGGAGCCGCTGACGTCATGCAGCCCCGCATTCCCTTTGACTTGGTCCCCTTGGCGCCATCATTCTCTCAAGCAAAGCTTGCCGGCCTGAAAACAAGAGCAGCTAAAGCCAGGGCAGAGGCGGCCCAGGGTTCAAGCATGAGTCCGGGAAAAGTCAAAAAGAAGGAATTGTCAAAGATGCTAGCACAGGCCTCGTGAAGACCGCTCACCACGGGGTCAGGCAAACAAGGCCAAGACATGGACGGAAAGAACAGACTGAGAGGTGGGCACAGGAGGTCAGGGTTCATGGAGGGTAGGGGGGGGAGCCTGGAAAGGTGAGTCAAGATCCTTGCAGGTGAAACAGTTGCAGGTGCAGTGGGGAAGCTGGAGGGATGAAGGTGACTCTACTCAAGGGTACACGAGCCAAGAGGCGTACAGGTCAATAGAGAGTTGAGAATGACAGTGAACCTGGGCAATGAAAATGCTGCAGATTGGAGAGGGAGCGGCCCTGGGAGGCAGGAGAGCAGTGAGTGAGGAGCAACCCTTTAGGAAAGAGGAATGAAGCCCAGGAGGGCAGACGCAGGGAGGAGGCTGGGACAGAGGACAACCAAGCAAACAAAGGCTGAGAAGCATTAGCCAAAGGGAAGGTGGTAATTTTGCAGAACAACGTTCTGGAAATCATAATGCATAGGAAAAAATGTTACCTACTCGTCTATTTTCAGGAGAATAAGTGGGCGTAGGAGAATTACTTTTGCGAGAAGTACCAAGGGCAAATGTCAGAAGGTACACGCAGCGATTAAGGAAGCGCAGGGCCCCTCCTTTGTTTAGGTAACCAGAGACTCAAGCCACACTTACTGAACTGGCCATTGCTAGCTAAAACTACAGAAGAGGTGTTTTGAAAAAACAATAATACCACATTACTGTAAAACTAGAACTCATCTCCAGCTAGCTGCACGAAGATAATGTAACCTAGATCGACGTCCATAGAAATCACCGGGGCATCTGGTTGAAAGGAGACTTCTGACTCAGCAGGTCAGGAACTGGACCCAGGATCTGGATTTCCAGCAAGCTCCCAGATGACCCCGGCACCGAGGGGCACGGGACAGCAGAGGAACAAGAACCCAGATCTCAGTTCCTTCCAAATACGTGTGACGTGCATGTGCCTTCGAGGGATGTCTCTCGAACTCTAGTGAGCATGGAAGGCTCTGTGGGACTTGGTTAAAGTGCAGGTTACGGTCCCCTGGGTCTGAAGAGGGACCGCGGACCCCACTCTTCTGCATACCCCAGGTGTACGCGCACTGCGGGCCCACAGACTCCACCCGGGCAGCATGGAATTAGAGCATATGCAGCGAAACCACAGGTTTTCCTAACACGATTCATGCTGGCGAGGTATACATCCCACCATCCAGAATATTCTGGATAAATCATCACAGACTCAGAGTCTCTCTGACATTATTTTTCAAAAGACCAAAGCGTTTGCAAAAAAATGAAAAAAGACAGGAATCACAAAAATAAAACTATTTGCCTAATGCTGTGTTGCCTGGGGGAAGACATCACAAAATAATCTCATCACAGGGCTCCCAGCCATCTCCTGCCTTTGTCAGACCACTAGGCATCTAACTCTCAGCCAGACTGGAAGCCAAGGGACCATCTGTGGAAAGCAAATGTAGCAATTATTTTAAGAATTTGCAAACAGTGCCTGCTTTCTAGCTCACTGTGGAGTCCCACAGCTATACGAGAATTTATTTTTTGATTTAACAAAGTAATTGAAGACAAAAGACAGAACTGAAGAGTGAATACATTTGCACCCAGTTTTAACATGAACATACAGTCAAAATACAAAAATAATTAGAAATACACACATGACCACAAACACCTAAGACTCATAACCTGCAGGGGGAAAGACCTAGGATTTCTATGAGGAAACACAATGTCTGACTAACCCGTTTGAATATCCCAAGGGGGTGTCCACAGACAGAAAAACATGCAACAAGTTTCGCATGAAGGAGATTTCAAAACTGAAGTTTTCTGCAAGAAAAAAAATATCATTTCGCGTTTGCCTAGGTTTATGCTGATCACAGATAATGCAAGGAGGACAAAAGGCAGTACTGAAGGGGCGCGTCTCTGATAACAGAGGTTTAAACGAGACTCCTCAGAGCTCCTTCCCAGAGCTCGGTCAACGTGTGGATAAGGAGTGCAGAGTGAAGCTCCGGCTCACCCATGACGCTCAGCGCTGCAGGCAATGAAAGCTGGGGTCCGCCAGGCACTGGGGGAAGTCAAAGACGATGCAGCCTAGGCTTTCAGAAGCTCCAGTCTAACAGAGAGGGAGCCGTGGAAACCGTGCCTGTGCCTGCAGTCAATGGAGAGGACTGAGGAAGCTGTGGGCCAGGTCTGGGGTTGCAGGGAGGAGGGGCTGGGTCAAAGGTGAGGAAAGGCTTCACCTGGGAAGGAATTTGCAGGGAGAACATCCTGCCACAGGGAGAGGCAATGGCTGACCCCATGGCATGAGGTAAGGGGGCTCATGAGGAGGACATGAAGGGACACGGGTGGGTGGGGGGGAGAAAGCTTACCAGGATGTGAGCCACAAAGGATTCAATACAGCACCACAGCCTAAGAACAAACTCAAAGTCACACGCTCTCCTAAATGAGATGCTCTGTGCAGAAAAGAGCGGCACAAACATAAAATAACCAGAAATCACATTTAGCAAAGCGTTGGTTTTTACATGGCATTTCCTTCAGTAAGATCTCATTGAACTCGGGAAGGTCTAGAGACAAGCTTTTACAAGGATCTGAAAATAAAGGGAAAAGTAAATATGTCAAGACAAACTGCAAAGGTTCAGGTGGCGAAGTACGGACTAGAGAAAACTGAAGTCTATGAAGTCGTGACATCAGTAAGGGCTTATTCCATAAATCTCAGAACCCTAGCTTAGAGGAGAATCCTTGAAGCTTAAGGGAGAAAGAAAGTAATTCTGAGTCATACCAAAATCATATAAATGTTCATGCAACTCAATTTTCAATGCTCAGAATAGATTTCCCCAAGGCAGTGCCCCTGGTGGTACCCGACTCATCCTTCCAGACCAACCTGCCGCTATCTCGAGGCCCTCCCCAATCAGAAGTTTTCCCTCCCCAAAACCTCCACAGCCTATGACAGTCTTCCTTGTGTTTCTCCAAAAGGAAGTAAATTTCCAAAGGCTAGGGAACCACACTTCATTCATATCTCTTTACCCAACAGAATCCAGATGCAATAAATGCATGTTTATCTACTGCAGAAACGTTCACAGAGAGTCTATTAAATGTGAAGCATTGTGCCCAATACTTCCAACACAATAAAGAAACAAGAAATGCAATCTCTACCCTGAAAGACCTCACATCTGCTGGGTGGTTAGGTAAGGAAACGAGTCGCTACAATACCAATCAACGAAGAAGGGACAATTAAAGCATGCATTTGTGTCATTTTTTTCATTCATTCAAAAGGGATTTTTGATAGAAATATAGCATGACACTAAGAAGCCTAGTTATTGAGGTAAATAAAAAATACTTCTATAAAGCCAAGATGGAGTCAAGGCAGTTGACAAGAAGTCTAACAGAAGTTTAGTTACAGACAGGCAGCAATCATTAGTTAGGGAATCCTCATCAACAGGTGCTCGGGAGAAGTTCAGCTTCCGACCTTGACCGAGAGAACTGAGAGGACTGAGGTCAGAGAGCAAACGCTGCGTGTGTGGACCAGGCCCTCCCGCACCCCACTGCGGAAGGAGAGGATGCTTTCCTGCAGCCTGTTGGCCATGCCTCTCAAGCTGGCCAATGGCGTGAGGCTGCCCACAGCTCAGCGAAAGCCATTCTCAGGGCAGACAAAGTGCAGCTCTCTCACAGCTTGAATAAAGGATAGAGGCCTAATCTCCAGCAGAATGAATGGATTACATATTTCTCAGGAATATTCCACACACATCATTTATGAGGACTGGGTTCTGATAAGGGCAAAGCAGCACGGAGTTGGGAAGTCTGGTCTCTGAGAAGATACGGAAGTCGATCAAGGGGAGCGTAAACTTGGGCAATCAGCGGACCAATACCCAGGGCTGCAGCATCTCCTGGAACCCCAACAGCTGTGTGCGGACATCACCGCCCTCTTAAGCAAAGGCAGGCTGTGATTTCTGTGGGAAAATGGGCATGGGTCCTCTTTCACACACTCACCCATGGGAGTATGAGAGACTTGGGACCCGGTTACAAAGATATCAGGATACACGATTTTCAAGAGAGGCGTCTGAGTCACCCTACTGTAAAAGAACACACTTGACAAGACATCTTTAGAATAATTCACATTTTTCAATGTTTCAAGATAGCTTTCCAAATAACCTGGCTTCCCTAGATGAGGAAGGTCACAGGCTCCACAGGCCTGGAAGAGGCAACTGCTAAATGCCGAAGGAGGCCTGCCATGGATTTCAGGGAAAGTCCTACGAAGCCATTCTCAATGGCAAAGACTAGATATCAGAAATAGTTTACTTTTGAGGCCGTCCCACTGTGTGGTAATAAATTCACAAACCAACACGAGAAAGAAGCGTGATTTTCTCTTCCCTCGTCTCGTGAGGAGAGCCGTGAGAGGGGAACCCCAGGAGAGAGACCGTGGCTGGGAGAGAGGCGTCAGGACCCACTTCCACATGGTGCCCGGGGCAGGCGTGCCCGTGCTTCCACAGCACCGCTGCTGCCCACAGGTCTCAGGCCTGAGCGGCGACCATGGACCTTTTCTGAGGATGACAAAACGCACGCCGCCCGGCCTCACGAGCAGCGAGTGTGTCAGTAAAGGGAAGGATGTGGCCGAGTGACATGCACACTGCCGTGGCACCGATATGTGTTTTTTGTTTCACCGTCTTCATGGAGTGACCAGCCTGACCATTTTCAATTTCCATCACAGTGCGAGGGCAAAGGTCGGGAAGGTTCTTTCCATCCAGAACGAAGCGCAGTGTGAGGACGAAAGGCTGGTCCAGAGACGGAGAATTAGCCGAAGGACATAACTCTCCACACAGGACCATAGAGGGTAAAATAACATTTTTGAAAGCGAAACAAAATGCCTAGAAACAGAACTTGAAAGCTTTCCAGAATGTTCAGAGATCACTTGGTCCTGCTATTCCATTTCGCTTTATAAAGGCAGAAACCCAAAGAAAGTTTGAGTGACTTTCGTTACCCGTAGTCACAGGACAAGTTGGTGGCAGTGTCAGACAAGAGCCCGGGACTGCTGGAAGCAAATTCATCTGAGAAATACATTAAAAGGCCCATTTCACTTTGAAAGCAAAAGGGGATCCTAGCAACAGTTACTCCAGGAACGCAGGCAAATAAACTTGAACTGGCCTGAGCAAACCAGAACGCACTGCCCATGCCTTTAAACAAACCCAACTTGTCTACCAGGCAAACCTGGGGGGAAAGAAACCCGTGTCCAGCAGAAGTCTTTCTGTTAAACAAGGCCGAACAGTTTGAGTCAACACATTAACACATTAAGCTATAAGAAAGTTAACAGCCCCTATATCTATGCCATCAATTTTTTTCCTTTCTTTGTTGATTTGCCCATAATTTAAACACCAGGCGACCAGACAAACAGGAGGAAAAAACACACACTTGTGCAAACACAGTGAAGACACCATCGGGACCTCGACAAAGGTTCACAAAGACTGCTCCGTGTCTGCCAGTCTGGCACCGAAACTGTCAGGGCCGGGTCACACCAGGTTGCTGACAGGTGACATCATGCACACCAGACGCAAGTGCTCGCATGCAAGTGGCAGTTTCTATAAATGTAACTAATATTAACATTCAAAGAACTTAGCAAAGAAAACTTGAAAAAAAAAATAAAAGAACATTTTCTTTTCACACGTAATGGTTCCTAGTCAGCATTTCAGAGTGAAGATGAGTACCGGTATGTCTTACCCCAGGTAAAGGTTATTTAGCGATGAATGGACTTCTCGATCAGTGAAAAGACACCCAATATTTTAGCCTATGACGTCACTATGTGAATGTAACTGGTTTATACTGCGGCCCTTATGACTTAGAACATCTGTTCAACACACATTTTCCTTATAATACATGAAGACTCAAACTGCATATTACAGTGCTGTGCAGATTTATAACGTGATGGTTTGGTCCCTCGCCACAGGGGTGCCCAACCCCCGGGCCACACACTGGACCGGTATGGGGACCACACAGCAGGAAGTGAGCAAGCCCACGAAACTTCATCCTGCCCCCCATCGCTCACGTTACCACCTGAGCTCCATCCCCCACCTCACCCTCTTATCCCACCTCCTGTGACACCTGTCCCTGGTGCCAAAACGGTTGGGGACTGCCGCTTTACCAGATTGAGAGACTTTTACGGTGGGAGCTGTACTGAGGTCCTGAAGTTACTGTTCCTAACACCATCTACTCATACATATTTTCACCTAAAATTATACAGCACTCAGAACTATATTAGAAAATCGCCCTCATCCGAATTGGCAGTTAATTACATGTATTAATATCTCACTTACCTGAGGTCACCCACTCAACATCATGAAACATAAAGAATATGAGAACCAAAAAAGAAAAAAAAAGATAAAAGACAGGTCAACGGCAAAATACGCATCATAAAACCTGGCCCCCACCTAAGTCTGCAGCCCCAAGGCCTTCGCACTCAGCGCCCACACTCAGAACTCAGACACAGTGCGAACCGGCTGAGAGGACTGGCCCCCCTTCCACGCGAGATTAGGGTGAGTACATGGGTAGGAGTCACAGGACTCCCAGAGAAGTATGCTGAAAATGACATGCTATAAAACATGGGTTCAGAAGCAAGTGAAAAGGAGATAAATCTTATTATATAATTATTCCTAAGAAGTCAAAATAAAAGAAACAAGAACTCTTCTGCCACGCTAATAAAAATATAAAGATATGCAACCTTTGTGGGCAGCAAGTCACATACACTTAATGAATCACGTGTGCGCCTTAATGCCCAGAGACACTTTCCTAAAAGCCACCTGGAGTCATGCATGGCAAAGTGTCATCAGTGTTGTTTATGCTATTAAACCTGAGCAACTGTCACTAGGGGGTTGGGTAACACAGATGCAGCACACGAACCCACACGAACTCTAAATCAATCTCAGACCTAAAGGTACAACCCACTGCTGTAGAATTTCTGGGCGAAAATGGTCGTGGCCTCTCAGGAGGTGAGGACAGGTTATAAAGGATGCAGTAAAGCACTAACAATGAAAGGAAAATAGGGGCACACTGAAATTCATCTAAATTAAAGCTTCTCCTCCAAAGAAATTGTGTCAGGAAAGAAAAAGGCCAGTCATAGAACGGAGGACAATATTTACGGTGCATAGATCTAACAAAGGATTGGTATCCAAAAATAAGTAACTCGGAACTCCATTAAGACAAATAAACCTACTTAAAAATGGGCAAAAAGGAATCTGAGCAGACACTTGGAACGATGTACAAGTGACTGACCTGTACGTGAAAAGATGCTCAACATCCGAATTTGTCAGGAAAACAAAAACCAAAACTATGGTGAGAGGCCGGGACACGGCACTGCGGCGGCTGAGACTGAAAGCTGACCGTGTGGCACACGGACAGATGCTCCCTGAGAGAGGACACACGGATGGCAGGCGCGCCCGTGCGCCCAGGTGGAACGCCATCGGCCATCAAGGAAATGCTGATTAAAACCAAAAAGAGGCATCATTACACAACTACTGGAGTGGCTAAAATTAAAAAAAAAAAACCAGCGATGCCAAATGCTGACCAGGATGCGGAGAAACTGGGTAAATCGGACTTGCTGAGGGGAATGAATGGAAAGTGGCACAAGCTCTCTGAAACACAGACAGACGGTTTTACATGCCTGATGGGGCATTCAGCCCAGGAAAATAACTTACGTCTGCACACAAGGGTGCACACGGTAGTGCACAGTAGCTTTTTGTAATAGGCCAAAAGTGGAAATTATTCGAGTGTCTTTCAATGGGCAAATGGTTACACTAGTGCGCCACATACATGTTCCTCGGCGGTGAAGAGGAAAGAAGTATTGCTGCATGCAGCCAACATGTCAGATGCATGTAGAGGGCATGATGCTGAGTCAAGAAAAAAAGAAAAGACTCAATCTCAAGAGGTTATACACTGGATGACTCTCTGACACTCTTGACCTGACAGAAGTTACAGGCATGGAGAGCGCATGCATTGCTGCCCGGGGTTCACAAACACAGCAGGATCAGGCGGCAGGGGGAGTAGGGGTCTGGGGACGGGGGCGGGGGGGGGGACCTGAAGGGGCCGGCATGAAGAATCCTGGTGGGGATGGACACCGCTGCACCTTGATGGCAGTGGCAGTCACGTGACTCCACACATGGGACAAAATCCTGTGGAACAGTCTGTACACAGCAGTCAGTGTATGCAGAGCTAGTGGACTCTGAACCAACGGGGACACTTCACCCATGTCCATGTCCTGGTTCTGACCCCGCCCCTCAGGTCACACAGCACCTTACTATTGGGGGAAACAGGGTGAAGAACACCAAGGCATACCCTCTGCTATTTCTACCACTAAGATTCTACGATTACGTCAAAGTAAAAAACTACAAAAAGGGAAAAGACTGGCAATACCAAGGGTCATCAAGAATGTAGAGAAACTCGAATGCGCGTTCCTGGTTCAAGTGTGAAATGACACAACCACTCGGTAAAACATTTTGCTAGTTTGCAACATTGAATATGTACTTATCCTAAGACCCAGAAGTCCATTCCTAGGTGTTTACCCACAAGAAATAAAAACATGTCAATACAAAGATCTGTGCATAGAAAAAGAAATTAAAAATTAAAGGGGAAAACAAACCAAAGATTTGTGCATGAATATTCGTACCAGCTTTATTCATCCTGGCCCAGCACTGGAAACAATTCAAATATCTATCAACAGATGAATGGATCAGCAAATTAAAATACATATGGCCAATAAAAAATTGCATCATAATAAAAAAGGTAACCTAATTGATTCGAGCAAGAGTATGAATGAATCGCCCAAAACATGCTGATCAAAAGAAGCCAAAATTGAAGAGTACATATGTATGATTCCATTTACTAAAAGCCTAGTACAGGAAAAAAACTAATGCATTGTGACAGAAAGATCGATGGTTGATCAGCTGGGGGAGGACTGAGTGGGGAGGGGCACCAGGGCACATCTTGGGGTGAAGGAACTGTCCCACATACTGAGTGTGATGTTGGCTACAGGACTGTGTACATTTGTCAAAACTCAGTGAATGATTTATTGTATTGTATGAAATACCTTAATAAAGTTGATGTTTGTATAATGTGGTACATGCTCACAACAGAATACTAAGTAGCAATCAGGGGGCATGAACTGGACAGACACAGAACGTGAAAGGAAGGGAAAGCACCGACTGAGATTTACAGCCCAATATCTGGGTAGGTATAGAGGTGGCTTCAAGGAGTGGTGAAGGGTGTGGATTCCAGAGCCAGACTGCCCAAGTTCAAGTCCTGGCTCCACACCTGAGTCACGTACCCTCAGGCACATGACCCCACCTTCCTGGGACAGCAGGGCTAAGAGCACCTACCTCACAGGGTTGTCATGAGGAGTAAATACATGAATGGTAAAAGCTTAAAACAGTATCTTGGAAGTGAAAAGGGCTACATGGGGACATCCATTAAATACTGCACGTCAACACAGAATGGAGGGAGAGCAATGCAGACCGGAAGGGAAAGTAATAATGAAACTACAACAGCAGGGGGCGCTATACAGTGTCATCGAGGAGGGGAAGTACAGTCAAAGGGCACAACTATCTATGCCATTCTTGATTCAAGAAACAACCGGGAGACTTTCCTCCTTGGCCTAAATCACCAGAATCATAAAGGACAGTTACAAAGTGATGCCGGGGGGACATAGGAAAGAGGAAGAGACACAAAGACAGAGGCACAGGCAACAGGCCAGCACCCTATCGAAAGTACACACACACACACACACAAGTACCAACTAAATTTTAAGTCTCCATCCTATCGCACGGATGGGAAATTATGACGACAAACCATGATGAGTTTCATTAGTTACGCATCTCACCACAGGATCAAGAGCCACACGAGGATGGGACTGTCCCCCGTGCTGGAACAGGGCAGCGACCCCTCAATAGCTGCTCATCCTCTTCAATAAAAATCATCGAACACCTTTCTGGGTGTTGCATGCACTGCTGAGCCCAACACCAAAGAACTAATATTGAAAATGCAACACAGAGTTAACCGGCACCAGAAAATCAAACAAGAACCTGGCATTTTCAGGAGCAGATACAAGCCTATTATCAGTGGAGGTTTGCCAGAATATTCTTTCAAAGTGCAGCTGAAGCAGAGAAAAAGAAATGTGTGCTTCTGTACTTTAAAAAGACAAAGAGAGCAGGTCTCATGGAAAATAGCATATTAAACTTATTCATAAGGTAACAGCCTACTCTGGTTTCTGATTATAAGCAGAGCGCCCTGAAAAGAGGCATCGCACATGGGAACTGAATGTTGGGGGTTTTTAATAGACTCCTGCAGCGACCACGCAAGAAGACTTGCGTGTGTTCTGTTTACACAGGACTTTATTGCCCAGCCTGGGCCCATCATAAAGAGACGGGGGAATGAGAGAGAAACAGCACCCTGCAAGCATGAATAAGCAGGGGCTGCATCCTTGCCAGCAAAATCACAGTAACTACAAGTGATGAGAGCAATTATTTCAACAGGTGCCTGAAATGAAAGCTGAGTGAACCCTGGAAAAAAACAGTGGAGTAAAACTCACTTTAAAGGGGAAAATACTAAGATATTCATAAACGTATCGATACCTCAAATGTTCTCAGCTGAGGATGTGACACTGGTCTCCCGAGACGAGGTCAAGGACCTGCAGAGGCAAACGCCTGAATCAAGTGTCACAGGCTAAAGAAGGCCCCACCCTGTGCTGGAGGCCCAGAGGGACCCGCCTGCAGCGGTCACTGCTCCTCAGCCCTGTCTGTGCAGGAAGCCCCCGAATGTCTTTCTGAAAGCACAAGGCAGAGCCCGCTTCTGCCCAGTTCGATCAAGATAACTGGGCTGGAGGCTGGCCATTCTCTAGTGATCTTCCAAAATAATGTGCTTTGGTCAAACTTCTCATTTTGAGATAATCGGTGATTCCCATGCGCCTGTGAGAAACAACGCAGACCGAGGCCACGTGCGCCCTCCGTGGTTTCTCCCCACGGTCACATCTCGCAGGATGGCAGCACAGGACAACCGGGAACTGACGGTGATGCGGGTGAGACACAGCAAGTCCGCCAACGCAAGGCCCCCTCCTGTCCTCTCGTGGATACAAGCACGGCCTCCCCGCACCCACCCTGACAGCTGGCAGTCGCGAACGCGCTCTGCATCCTGGTGTTGTCCGCTCGGGCATGTTCTGTAAACGGAATCATTCAGCATGCGACCCTTGCGGGGCAGGGTCTTTCGTTCAGAATAACTGCCTGGAGACTCAGCCACGCTGTCCCCGCAGCACTCCTCTTCATACCTGAGCAGGGGTCCATGGCACCTACCCGTCACCTTTATTGAACGGTGCGCCTCTGTAGAACATCTGGGTGTGTCCAGTTCGGGCTGATGACCAACGCGGCTGCTGTGACCATTCCCGCACAGGTGTTTACGCGAAGGTGAGTTCCTGCCCTGGGATGAAAGCCTGAGGGTTTCGGGCCCTGCTGGGCAGTGGGCGTTTGCAGTCCCAGGAGCCCACCGCGGGTGTGCCAGGGCAGCCGTGCCATTTTACATCTGCCCCGCGGTGATGTCTTCTCGTCCTCGCCAGCATTGGGTGGTGGTACTTCTCTACTTCAGTCCTTCTGACAGGTGTGTAGCAATAACTTACTGTGGTTTTAATACACTTTTCTCCAGCGGCTGATGAAGCTGAACGTCTTTTCACATGCTCATTTGCCATCTGTGTCCCCTCTCCAGTGAAATGTCTCTTCATATCTTTTGCCCATTTTCAAACTGGATGATTTGCTTTTTGTAGTTAAATTTTGAGTTATTTACATATTTTAGATACTAAATATGTATATTTACATGTGTACATATGGAAATACGTATTTTTTTTGTCATATACGTGGTTTGCAAGTACTTCCTCATAGTTTCTACCTAACAAGGGTCTTTAACAAGGTACAAATAAATAAGGTCAAATTTATCAATCTGTTCCTGTGACTGCGCCTTCGGGGTCAAGTCTAAGAATTCTTTGGCCTCGACACTGAAGGTCTTATCCTTGGTGGTTGTTTGTTTTTGCCCTGAAAGTGTTATGCTTTTATGTTGCGCATTTACGTCAATGATTCCTTTCGAACCAATTGCTGTGTGAGGTGTGGGGTTCAGGTCCAGGGTCATTACCTTACCTGTGACTCCCCCTCCTTCCAGCACTGCCTGTTGAAACGCTCATCCTTTCTTCACCGCAATCCAGTCGGGCAGAGCCGTGTAGGTCTGCCTCTGGGCTCCCTGTTCTGTGCCTTCGATCTGTCTCTCCCTCCACCGATACCACATGGTCTTGATTACTAAAGCCCTTAATCACAATAGCTTTTAAACATCATTAGGCCTCGCCAGCGTTCTGCTTGAAAACCTTCCGGAAGCATTCCGCCACCCCTACCGAGACATCCTAACTCCTCACCAGGCTCACAGAGCCTGACAGAGCCAGGGCCCTCCGCTCCTCGGGTCTGCCTGACAACCACCGACCGACCAGCCTCAGCAGCCTTCTCTTTGCTCCCTGTGCACGTCTCAGCACCCTTGTCCCTGATCTTCACAAGACCGGTTCTTTGTCATCGTCTCTCCACTGAGATGTCACCATCCTGGCAAAGCCTCCCAGTCCTACCCAAGCTGCCCACCGCCCCTTGGCTCTCTGCAGAGCAGTTAGCATGAGCTGGTGTTTCCGTCGCTCACAAGTGGAATTTTCTCCCATGATTTCCCAAACCCAAGCACGAGCTCCCTGAGAACAGGTCTTTGTCGGCCTTGTTCATTGGTGTGAGCCCAGCCCTGGGAACAGTGCTCGGCACACGGCAGAGCTTTAACTAGTATTTGCTAAGTTGACGTACGAAGCCTACTGATGGAGTCTAGCATGAGTCATCATAACTATAGTGGCAATAAGAACACCTGATACCTACATGTAGCGCTGCTTTCAGAGACCCCCCCCCACACACACACACATTCAGTCCTGACAATAACCGTAAGAGGTGATGTTACCGTCCTCACTTTGTAAACGAGGAAACCGAGACACACACATGTTACGTATCTAACCAAGATTAAGCATCTTGATGGCTGAGCAGCAATTCAGGCCCAGGCTGTTCCTAATGCCTAGTCATCATGCTAAAAAAAAAAAACTAGTGAAATGAAGAACGTTTCCTTCTTTCCTCCTTTGCCCTCTGATGAAGCATGTGGTAACTGCCAGGATCATTATTACTTAACACCTGTGTCCGATGACGTGTAGCTTTAGTCCCGAAGGAAAACGCGGCTCTATCAGGAGAAGGTGGGGCACAGACCAGATTTTAAGGAGGGTTTTCCTAACGTGGCTCATGGGAGGGGCGATGACTGTGGCTGCCACACTCCTAGCTTTCCACTCGACTCCAGAGACCTAAGCCCCAAATAGAGCACTCCTGAAATTTTCTTCTCGAACTTAATTGTATGCTACCTGCCTTGAGATAGCTCATAATACTGCCTTCTTTGGCCCCACCCTGGAAGTTTTAGAAAGCAAAAGGTGGCCTTGTATAAACATCATTTGGAAAATGGAAACTGCATAGATATCAAAGGCAACTTCTAAAAACCGAAATGCATTTCTAAGTATGGGATGTCCACCTCTCATTGTCTTGTTCTGGTCTACTGAGTGTCCTCAGCATGCTGCATTTTATTTTCCCTCTAAGGGGCTGTATAGATCGGATGAATTAAACATTAACTGCCTGCAAAATATTCCATCAATATGTAAACTAGTAAATATTAGCAACTCCTGAAGTACGAACATGTCCTTCCTTCAAGAGAAAAATCACAAATCAAAGCAATGAATCTCTGGCAGACTAAGTTAAAAAGCCCAGCCTGAAAAAGCAAATTTTTTAGGTACTTACATACACTCAGTGTTTAGAAGCAGGCCAATCTCAATTATTTATTTCGGCAATACTTCTCCTTATCTCTAGGAAAGTGCTCTGGGGTTTCCATTCTATGATCACGACCACACGAGGTTAGGGTATCCTGCACCGCAGCCTGTAAAACAACCTTAATTTGGGGAAGAAGTAATCCACGGGACTAGCCCTGATCCATCCGTCAGAAATAATAATGGCAAAGAAGGCAATTTCTGAGAAGTGAGTAGATGATATTGGACATTAAGCTTCCCGAAGATGCAACTTCTCGATTTCCTTGAGCGTTTCTTCAAAGGAAAACACAGAAAACAATCTCAGCCCCTTTACCGGGGTTTTTCCAGGGTTTCATAAATGCTTTTCTGAAAGACCTCATCATTCTGAGGACTGGGGGTGGGGGTGATGGAGGGATCAGAGTTGAGGGAACAACTATTAAAACCACAACCCCCCCCAAAGATCTTTAGTCTGAAATGAGCAAAACCCCCTACGGGTCCTCTAACAGCTCTATAGGAAAAGAAAACTACATAAAAATTAATCCCACACATTAATGGAGAGTGTACTGTATCAGAAAGAAAATGAATTCCCATATACTATTAACTCCATAAATTAAAATGAGTTGAAGAAACTAATTACTCAAAAACGAAGAATGGGCTTTGGGAAACTCTGCTGCCTAAAAGGGTTTAATGGTCACTGCTTGTCTGGATCATTTTCATGAATTAAACGAAGGAGGGGATGAACATGCCATTAACAGCGGCGAAGCCCCCCTGAAGTGCTAACGTCGCCACTTCTGCCACATGATGAGAAATCAATGTCCAAGTAAAATGTGCGGCAGAAGATTCTGCAGAAAGGCAATGCCACGGATTTATGGGGGCTGCTTTCCCCAAGGCGGAGAGGCACGCAGGGGCGGCCCGGAGAGGGGGGGCAACAGACAGTATCGTGCCCCACGGGGAAGTGAAATTAACACCCCAGACTGGAAATTCTAGTTTTTAAATATTTGCTTGTTTTGCTGAGAGCTCTATCATACGTGTTACTATTTTTTAAACTAATTCTGAAGGCATTTACTGTTACTTTCAAGTCACTTTGTCTTGCTTTTTAGTTCCATTTTCTCTAATGCCACTTAGGCGTTGTAGGACTCAAGGTCACGCAAAGCATGTTCGTACACGCGATGTCCTGGTATAAAAGCACAACTGGGAAATCTACGGTGATCTGTCGGACAGCAGGTCAATATGTAGATGGTCCCAGGGTGACACGGCCCAAATTACGCATCCTGTGTACAACATACGAAGTTTAACTTTGTGTGGAAACATTATAAAAATGTACGTACGACACTGTTCATTAGTTCAAGAAAATACTTCTCAAGGCTCGAAGTTCCCCGTGTGTTAATCACACTCGTGATTTTCACCGTTTACATTGACCCTTTGCCAGGACTTCCACCGTCACTTACAACCACTTCTTCACGTCCTCATCGCTCTTCTAACTCCCGCAGGACCCCGAGTACAGCGTGTATGGCGGCACAGCGCCTGGCTCAGTGCTTCTACATTTAAGGCTGGTGATGAGACAGAAGTGTACTCCTTCTACAGAGTAAAGAAAACAGTACAATCGACCAAAACCAGGCCTGACATTCGGAGAATCCAGAGTGAACATTTGGGCTTTAACTGAACACTTTTAGCAACACTGCATTTTAGGACACAGAGAGGCAGACTGAATCGTTCTAGAACAACTCCATCGGGGTGCTCCCACTCGGTCGTGTAAGCTACCTGTCCCTGCACCTCCTTCCTTGCCTCGCCGAGAGCAAGTGGGCTCACTGTCTACAAGATCACACGCTAGCGTCAGCAACTGTGGGGGAAAGAGCCCCACCCCAGGTCCCACTCCGCACAGGCATGGTGACAAAATGACCAGCGGAAAATGTTACAGTATAATAAAGTAATGAACTCTTAAGAGAAAGTTCTATTTCATAAAAGCTCAAAAGCAGTGATGGTGAATGTTATAGGTGCTGTAAGAGCAGGGAGGGGGGGAGTGGGAGGAGGAGACAGGCTGCAGGGGTGACACAGTTACGGAAAATCACGTCAACTTTCCCTCACGGGGTCACATTTTGAGCCAGCACTTCCATCTGTGTATAAAGAGCCACAGCCTTTTCCAGGCAGAAAAATTATTAGAAAACTGGTAACACAGAGTATACTACAATCTAAAAACATCTGACTTCTCCTGGCCAATCTTACTTTAAAAGGTATCATCGTATAAAAGAAAGAAATGTACATGGAACGAATGAGAAAAGGTACCTCTGTGATAAACAGCATTATAATGCTGCATTTGAAATACAGCATTATAATGAAAAAAGTCTCGGGAAATTTTGGGGAGAAAAAAGTGGATTCTCTGACAATAATTTAACTTGGCCCAAATGCATAAGAATATCCTTTAGTTTCACAAATTGCCTCCAGTTTGCTGAGAACCACTCTTTTTTGCCAGCTGAAAATAAGCAGAGGTTACATGAGTACCACGTGCCTCCCTAAGTAAGGAAAGAGGGAACCGACGAGCACAATGTGGTACTTAAACAGCTGTGTGAAGACACTGGTTAAAACAAGAATCTTTGTTTCAGCTGAGCTGGTTACGCCTCGTTTTGCCAAATATAAACCAGTGCATCGTTACATTAACCGCTGACTTGTAGACAAAAGCACACAGCCCCACCTGCAAATAACCCAATAAACACAATAATGTTTCAAATGCAAGTGAAACTGTCGTAATTTGGGGTTGAAACTCTGGACAAGAAAGGAAAACTGCAGAAATTATATCGTAGCTACGGTGGGTGAGCAAAATACAAGTGTTCTCATTATTTGCAGTTTTATTTGAGTGAGCTGACAGATGCACAGCAAATAATACATTTGTAAATAATCTAGCAAGACTTTTACATCAGGCAATTAGTGAGGATGATTGCAGAGACTCCATCCTTTAGAAATAAACAAAAAGTTTAAATGCTATGCAACCAGTCTAGTTCAACATTACAAGTAAATGAGCTTGAACCAGTTAAAAAAAATTTTTTAAGTGGATGTTCAAAATAGTTTTACACCAAAAGGTCCAGGAGGCGCCATTTAGTATATTAGAAAAGTTAATTTACTATGTGGTATCTCACCAACCAAAGAGTACTTATTCGCATAGACTCTCTCAGTCTCCCCTTTCCATTATGTTAGAAGACTTTATATCCCCATAAACGAAATAAAACATTGTTACTAAAATGTGCAGCTAAGCAACTATGTTTCAAAAACAATAAATCTTCATTCAGGGGGCCATTTGTTATATAAATCTATTTAGATCAGGGGGTCTTTAAATGGGGTTGATGAACCCCTCGTCTACCGAAGAGCTCAACAGAGCATTCACTCGGGGATGACCCACGTATTTAAATGGAAAAGAGATCACATGTGTATTTTCACTAGCACCTAACTAAATGTTTAAATGTCCCTTAATTAAGAACATAAACAATAAACACCAGTAGTGTTAACGGCACTGTGACCCACAGAAAACAGGCTTTGAAATACTGTTATACTCGTCACTAACTCCAAAATTACTGCACTTATTAGTAACAATGTAGATGTTACTATAGTGATGATTGTAACATTTTGAAACTATGATTCAATTTAACTGATTGCCTTTGTAATTCCACGCAATTGCTTCTGTGCACTTAAAAGCACTCTATACCTGGATCCACAGACTTCACCAGAAAACCTATCGGGTCCCTCTGACTTCCGATCCAGCAACCGAGATGAGGGGAAAGGAAAGGAGACAAGAAATTCTGGAGCTTAATATTATATCTTTGTGTTAACATTTCGTTTTGGTGAAGTTTTGCTTAATTTTTTAATTCTGGGAAAACAATCATCCTGGCCAGCTGCCGTCCAACCCGCAGCCCAGGGTGGCTATGGATGTGGCCCGACACAAAACCGTAAATTGACCTAAACCATTACTTAGTTTTATTACTTAGATATGTGCATTTTCTGTATCAGTGATCACAAACTTGGGACCTGCTCAACAATTTTAAAAGGTTATCGAAAGGGCCGCTGCATAATCAAGGTTATTATATGAGGGCTTTTTTGTTTATCTGTTGTGGCAGATATCACGAAAATCACGCATGAACCTTTTTTTCGCTCATCAGTTTTCCTTAGTGTCTGTGTATTTAATGTGTGGGCCAAGACAACTCTTCTTCCAGTGTGGCCAAAGGTTGGACACCCCTGGTCACAGCTGAAGCCAATGAAATAAATATTGCTTTAGGCGTTAACTAACACAGTCTTTGTCCCCCCATTATTGGTTCTAAGAAATGTTCTTTGGTTTAAAAAAAAAAAAAAAGGATAAAATTGCTTATCCTCACTGACCATTTCCAAAGTAACTTCAAACTGGACTGTGCTGTGGCAGACAGCGGACTTTACCCGGCCCTGACCGCGGTGGGTGCTGCCTTGTCCTCCCTGTTCTAGTTATCCTGGCTGACTGATGGGGGGAAAGGATTGGCAGAATCCACGGCTGTCTGCCGCGTGGCAGCAACCAGGGTGACCAGCTCTAAGACAAAGATCACATAGGAACAGGCTCTCAATTGGAATCGCAACCTGATAAATTTTGCAAGAAAACATTACAGTTTCCAAGGCCCAGTCTCCTCCTGCACTCGTCCAAAGCTGAGCAAAAAGAGAATGTGGTGTTTAAAAACCCCTGCTTTTGAATCTCACATATTTGACGGCAGCGCTCATCTTTGCAGTTCCTGCGAGGCCGTTCTTACTTGTCACTTACCTTCCCCGGGGGGATAAGAGTTCCCAGGACATCCCCTGGGCCTCCAACCTCAAGAACCTGCATTGCATGATTCACCAAGTCACAGGGACGCTCTTCTGCAAGGTAAGCCTTCGAGAACAGGACGAGAACCACCAGCAGCAGCACAGGTGGTGTATGGAGTCAAGTCAGGGAGGGGAGGGAAGGGGAAGGGAGACCTCACCTTCGGATCATCAGAGGTCTCATTCTCACCAAGAATGATGGCAGTGGTTTGCATCCCCCAAATGATTGTTATCAACTAAGAGCCACATCTAATAAGACTTGAAGGAGCTGAGAACATCCCTTTGACAGGGTGCAGCCACTCTGGTAATGACGGAGGTCCCCTGGGGAGAACTTAAAGGGAGATGTTTCAGTGTGAATTGGCAGCAACGGCAATGGCTTCTCCTCAAGGGTATCCAGTGCCTCCTCTTTGCTGCAGGGCTCTGGCCTGTGGACTGGCCCAGCCCTAGAGCCTAGGGACAGCCCAGCATGCTCCATGATGGCGAACGAAAGCAGGTTTCTGCTCACACGCCCAGAACGTTCCTGTAGTCCAAAGGCCTCTCTGAACGGCTGTGCAGCCACCACAGATGGCAGCCCCAGGGCCACAGGCCTCTGACGTCCCTCCTCTGGCTCTCCTGCCCGTTACAGCAACTGAGCCCACCGTGCCTCGGCAGGTGCACCCAGACACGGAGCCTCTGTCCCTCCAGGTCTCCAGGACACCGTGGACCTGAGAGGGCCTGTTTCCACAGCATCACCTGACACCACATTCCAGGGCAATCCAAACACAGCCATCACAGAATTCTCCAGAATATCAATGCCCCTTTCACCGACGCCTGCCCTGATGTCTCCACGAGGGAAGTATTTGTGGGTCACACATGCCACGTCCACTCCCACACTCCTCTATCTCCTGAGATATTTTCCCAGCAAGGTGGAGGCCACTGCAGGGTCTTCAACACGAGGGGGTTTAACCTCCCCAGAGACAGGAGGAGGGGCCAGCTCCACAATGAAGCTGGTGGGGGGAGAGGGGAGGCTTGCAAATGAGGCGTCAGGAGAGGAAAGTGAGGTCCAAGTGCTCGGATTCATCAGCGTGCACTGAAGTGCATTCCTTGCAGCTCTCAGGACCCCGCGTCTGCCCAGCCGATTCTTCCCTTTCCTGTACGAAAGCTTAAGAGGCTGTGCATTCAATTTAAACTGTGACCCTCCCTCTCTCAGGGTCAAATGTGGGGTCTTATTTCCAGCTACCTCAGCACCACAACAATAAAAGGCAGGCCAGCCCTGGGCCCATCACGGACCCCTGGCTCTCCGACCGCACTTGAACTGGGAGTCTGAAGCCCTGAACTCATCATTTCCTCTCTAAAATTCTTCCACGAGTCAAGACCATCCAACCCACCTGAGAGCCCTAACAGTCATTATTCTCAACATAATAGGCAATTACCATGTCCACTTGATTTCCCAGAACTTTGACTTTAGTAAACACTGCATTTTCAGTTAAAAAAATAAAAAACCAAAAAACCTGATAGTTTACATAACTAAGCTGCCCTGCCTGCCAGGGCAAGTTCCTACCCCACCCCCACCCCCGCCATGAGACCCCGTTGCGCTTGGTCCCAATCAGTTCAGACAACCAATCCCAGATTCTCACCTTTGACACCTATTTTCCGAGACCAGTGCTGGTGAGCATCCATTTAGGAGAGGGGAAACTGCTACTCCAAACACAGGGAAGTTAACAGGGGAAACCAACCAGACAAATGTTGAAGGGATTAGGTCAGGAGAACAGAAGGAAGGAGGGGCCTACCTGGAGACTCCAAACCGAAACCGGGTCCCAGTCAGAGCCGGGGCACCGCCATGCCTGGCTGGGGCCACAAGCCTACATACAGTCTTTGCTGGGTGCCTAGAACCTTGGCCGCAGAGGCCCAGGGACCGCTCTGTCACTGCTCGGTAGGCCCACATGGCTCAGAAGCAGTAAAGGTAGGGTGCAAGTGTCACCACTCCGGGTCTCCTGGAACCACAGCCCCTGACGTCCACCTACTCCTGCACTTTGCCCAAGGGGATCCCGTGTGAACACTTCTATTTTTAATAGACTAGTTCTTCCAGTTATCACTCAGAAATAAATACTGCTTTCCATTTCAAACATCAAAGCTCAATTTTGAATTTTTTTCAGTGAGAGTCTGGAAATACTGCATTTCTAAGAAGAAATGATTTACCTTTTTACAACTATTTCTGAAGCTTTTGGGTTTCTTAAAAAATGTACGTGGGTGTATTTTGTGTGGGGTAAGGGGAGAAATGTCATTAGGGCATCTGTGTATACAATACAGCTGACACCCCCAAATTCATTCCACCCCAGCCCCTGTCTCATCTAAACCACTCATGGGGAGACCGTCAGCACCAAGCAGTGCTCCAGTAATGAGTGACACTGAGTCAGTTTTGGCAAATGACACACAAGGAAAGGTTTCTTCAAGCCTATGTTTTCAAAAAGGGCTCCCACACCATCACGGCAATCAGGAAATCAGCACACGGCTTTAATGGAAGACCACGTCAGCGACGTCTCCAGGACGTTCCCCACGGCATCCGAGGGACAGCCAGCAATTCCCAGTACAGCGACCGAACAGGACTCGTTTGCCTGGTGAGACGGTGGGAAGCGGGTGGGCCAGGAGAGCCGGAAGAGAAGGGGATCACAGAACTAGCAGAATTCTCACGATGCATCCCGAAGACCGGCACTCCAGAACAACCGTAATCTGTCTTACAGGGGAAAATATATTGCATAGGGATGTGCAGTGTTTAAAGAAAGAGAGAGCATCAGTGACGACGATAAGCATTTAAAACCTGAGGTTTTCCAGAACGCTAAAAGAGCCCATCCAGAAAAAGTGACACAGACTAAAGGGACGCCAGGGCACTGGCTGAGAATATACCTTCAGGGGACACGTTCAGGGTGCCCAGAACCTTCTAGGGAATGACAGAGGGTTACAGTTTGGGGGCAACGTTCGATAGGAGGGGCAGCAGTGACTTCATACAGACAAGTCACTGGCCCCAGCCGTAAGTCACATGAGGCTTCTGTGACAGCAGGTCCCACCTGGCCTGCACCCTGCTGGAAATTAGAAAACACCTGGCCAGGTTGTCATCCCAGGACAGAAGCGGGTCTGCATGCAAATCGAAACCCAGCGAGCTTCCAGCAGGCCTTCTCATGTGGCTCCGTCCACCTGAGAGGACGGCATCCCTGTCCCTCCATCCGAACACTCACACTGGAAGCCTGGGAGTCGCGCCTGCCTCTTCCAATCATCCCACAGGCCACCCGTCCAAGTGTCCAAATTCCTGCCACTCCTTGAAATCTACTCATTTCTCTCCAATGCACGGCCTCGGCCTTGCCCTACGCAGTTCCAAACCAGGTCACTCAGTCTAGTTCCCAACTGGTTCTATGACCCACAAATTCATGCTCCAGAACACAGCCAGAGTAATCGGCCTAAAACCTGTAAGTGGCTCCACCGCACTCAGATCAAGTTCAAACTCATTAACATAGCTTGCAAGGTCCTTTAGGATCCAACTCATTCACTCCTCCCCCAGCCTGACCTTTACCACTTCCCTCTCCTCGTATCCAACAATGCCTGACTGCTTGGAGTAACTCAACAGCCATACTCAGTCAGCATTGAGTCCCTCTATTCCCAGTTTCTCGGAGCTAAGTTCAATTCTGATGCTCCAGGACACATTCTTAGGCCTTTCCTGTGTAGCCATGAATGGGCTCCAAAACCACCCTGTCGTTACACTGTATCATCCTATTGAGTTTTTTCTCTCCCTCCCTCCATCCCTGACTGTGAAATCCTTAAAAGGGGGAGCCCTGTCTTCCTCTGTCTTTCCCGGTGTCTAGCACGCGTATTTGGAACACACGAGACTTTCAGTAAATGTTTGCTGGATAAGAGAATACATAAATAAAAACGGGGAAGGAATGGTACACAAACCTGTTCTTTCGAGAAAATGTGGGCACCGAATCAGGTATGCCTCCCCCTCCAAAAACATAAATAAGTAACAGCTAAGAGTCTGTCTGTGACTGCAGGGCCCTCCCAGTGAGTCCAGGGACGTTCCTGAGGGAGAACTTGGGGAGTCGCGCTGCCGTTAGACCCAGCCCGCCCCAGTTCGCCTCCGCACCTGTCCGCACTGCGAGGGTTTTCAGGCAGCGCCCAGCGGACGCAGTGTCAGATCACAGGCTCTACCGAAAGAAAAGGATTTTAATCAAAACCCTGCTCCCTTCCATGATTTAATCATCTCACACTGATTAAAGAAATGGCAGTAATTACAAAGAACGTTTTCCATCTATTCCAAGTGCTCCTGAGGAACTCACGACTGCTCAGCTCTCTGATTCGAGAGAATGTACTCAGTGCCCTAAATTAAATGCAAGTATTCTCAACTGGGAAAACAAACTACAAAAAAAAAAATCTTTTTGCTTCAATTATTTATCTTGGGGGGTGAGCTTCTCAGGTGTTTACAACACATCTCGAGAGTGAGGGAGGAGGAGAAACGCTGCTGACCAAACTCCGAGTCCTAAACCCAAAGCCTGGACTCACAGTTAGGGACACGTGCCCCACACCTTTGAATCCACGCTCCCTGGAAGGCGGTTTCAGTTTAAGAACCCTCCCAACAGACTCACTCTTCCAAGGCCAAGAATGAGGGGACACAGTATGAACAGTGGTTTATTTAATTCAAAAGGTGGAAAGGAGAGGGTTGGTATAGAAAATTGCAGCGTGCTTTTTCAAAGGTTCTGGAAATGCTTCCACAATTTTACTTCCCTCTTTGCCTTGGTAACTACCTAACGGACCATAAAATAACGTAAGTCGTGATGACTCAAATCCTTAAACCTAAAATGCCTTGGTTAAAACCCAAAGTACGAGGAAGCCCAAGACATAAGAAGCAGTGTCCCTCCTTCACAGGACTTCAAGCATTCTCCTTCGTTGTTGAACCTTGACGTTACCTGCGAAGACAACAGTGCCGAGGGATGGCCCTGCGGGGGTGTGAGACGACGCCGTCCCTTCCGTAGCTCTGCCTGCTCATCAGTCCCGCACACACACGGACCTGTGACCTCAGGACCGGTGTCTCCTGAGCAATGACCGAAGTACAAGAAGCTGTCCCAGAAATTCCTTCATGCCTGGCCCCACTGGAATATAGCTCACGTCGTATAATAAATTCTCAATAAATATTTATGGAGGTCCCGCTGCCCCCTGAGACTGCTTGCATTCAGAACTGTGCTCCACATCACAGCGCCTCCCGGACACTGAAGGCATGGCTTCAGCACAGCCTTACAACAGGCGGCTTGTGCAGAGAGAGTCGTCAGTCGCCTTCCCCTCCTAAACAACGAAACGCTGAGGCAGAAGGTAATAAAAGAATCTGGGGTTATAGAGCCAAACGTGAAACCAAGGGAGCTAAACCTCCAGGTGCCAAGGTACTCAGAAATCTGGATAGTAGTGGAAACTGAATCCAAAACACCGGAAATATACTAACGCTAATGCCAGGAAATTAACACAATCCTATTTTATAGTATAGTAATACTAATATACAAATACACTAATAGCATTCTCTGATCACAATAAAAAAAAAAAAAACAAGGAACATCCTAATAATAATAGTAATGTAAAAGGAGAAAAGACCTGTTCACCCGAAAAATAAAAAGCAAGCTATTAACCAGTATTTATAGTAACAACAAAAGCACTTGTCAGGAGACCCCATAGATTTACATAAATTTTTTAAAAAGAAGTGATTTCAATGTTCAAGTCAAAAAGCTAAAAAAAGATGAAGTAAAACAAAAGCAGAAAGAAGAAATTAATAAAAATAACACACAGAACTACAGAATTCATAGGTCATTTATTGCCGGTTTGAAAGCAACAGATGAACACACAAAGAAAAGCTTCTAGACACAGACAACAGAACGGTGGTTCCCAGAGGGCAGTGGGGTGGGGGAAGGGGGCGAGACAGACGATGAGGGAGGAGCTTTGACAGTGTTAAAACCCACAATACAACATAAAGACAATACCTGTATCACAGAACTGTGCACTGGGAATCTGTGTAACTTTATTGACCAATGTCACCCCAATAAACTTAATGAAAAATCAATAAGTCAAAAGCTGGCTCTTTACAATAGTCAACAAAATAGACAACCTAATTTTTAAAAAGGGAGTGGGGAGGAGGGTGAGTGAATAGAAAGCCCAAAAACACAATATGAAATGACAAGTGAGAAATAATCATCAAGTGAGGGAGGCAACAGGAGAGACAGATGAAATGAAGAATAAGCCAGAGAAAAGGCCATTGTGCCTGCAAACGCATTTGAAACCATGGATGAAACACAATTTAATTTGGCAAAAATGGACCACAGCAGAGAGAATGCCACTGAGGAAATGCCTAGAAAAAGGGGTGAAACCAATTTGTCACCTTCAGACCATAATTCACAAGAGGTTCCTTCAATTAAGCTGTGGCATGTGAACTCACACGAAAGCCCCTGGATACTTTTAACAACGTCTGCAGGATGACAGATGACAGAAGGACAAATGGCAAATGACAAAACCCACTCGAGGTTCTGTGTCATTAATGTTGAATTTAAATGCAATTTTTCTAAAGGAGAAATTTCAATTTAAAATAATAGTTGGTCGTTAAAAATAAATATTCAATATCAACTATCTCCCCATTTATTAATTTATAAAATTTTTACAATAAAAATTTTACTTTTATTCTAAAGAAAAACAATAAAAGGCAAATGAGCCAAAACTCCATGTGACAGCCAAAACCATGTGGAAGATGGTTTCTGGAACCCGGGGCTCCACAGGACCAACTGCTCAACATTCGGTTGCTTCACGATTTGTTTGTTTTTCTTTTTTTTTTTTTTAATGAAATGTGACTAGAATAACTGTCACATCCATAAAAACATGAACTGAAATTAATATGCAAATGATGGTACCTGTGTGGGATGCCATTTCATTAATTTCAACTCCCTGACATTACTGTGTTCTCTTCATTTATGAGTTTTACAAATGGCATTCCATACAGAGCAGAATATTTAGTGAGCATTGTTTTACTGGTGTGATATCTAACAATAGTTTAATCCACAGAAGAAAAAGATAATCTGAGGTTTTAGCCACAAAATAATTTATATACACTTGAATAGATATATAATCTGTGAGCTAATTGTGACAGTTTTTAAACAAATGTATAAAGTTTTACTTTTAAAATAACACCTGTCAATGCTGGAAACTTTGGAAGGTTCAAAAAGTGTATTAAAAAGGATCATTTTAAAAATCTATAATCTTTATAAGTAAAAATTGATAATATTTTGGCACATTTTGTTTTAATATTCTTGTATGTAGATATTTTTTCTAAAAAACACAAATGTGATGGTTAGCAAAATAAATACAAGTTCCTATTCCACTCTTCATTTAATGTGATTATTGTAGATTTTTTACCATATCAGTATATTCCAAACTATGATTCTAAATGAATGCATGTTGTGATAACCACACGGGCCTATCAAAATAGTTTTAATCACCCCATGACTTTTGCATGGAGGCTTTATAAAATGTTCTAGTCACGTAAATCCATCTGTAATAAAACACCTCATATGTAATTATTTGTGTAGCTCTCTGATTATTTCCGTAAGAGAAATTCCTTGAAGTACCAATACTGAATCAAAAGCTATATAGCTTTTCATTTAAATTTATTGGGATTACATTGGTTAATAATGTTATATAAGTTTCAGGTGTACAACTTCATACTACAACATCCATTCATCATATTGTGTGCTCACCCCCCAAAGTCTAGTCTCCTTCCCACACCGGATATTTGGCCTCCTTCACCCTCTTCGCCTTCCCCCTTTCCCTCTGGTAACTGCCATACTGCTGTCGGTGTCTAGAAGCCTGTTCATTTGTTGCTTTTTCTCTGGTACATATCTACCAACTACCCTCCAAAAAGACGGAAGAATGTCACATCCCAGCAGGAGGAGACACCCGCTCCCAGTCCCTCGAACCCCTGCCCATACTGACTCTGTTCCTCAGCGTGGTTCCCGGGGTAGACCGAAGTGTCACCACTCCCTGGATGCCTTGGCACTTCTCTAGTGGAGAGCTTCAACCTCGTGACACTTTACTACAGTAATGATCTGCCGAAATTTTAACTTAAACTACAGTGTAGTCTTGCCTACACCTGAACGGTGCACAACAGCGCCATGCTTAATTTAATATTGCTTTGCCGTCACGTTTGGTAAAACACGCTCTGCTGAAATTATGTACAGTACTTGTTTCTAAAGTCACACTTCACAGAACCCCCCAACCCAAACCAGAGTGAGTCTCTCCTCTCCTCACTTCCTATCTATCACCTTCAGGTCTACGAAGGTATGAAGAACAGTACACTGCATGGGTTTTTCTGTTGGCTATTTGGAAAGCAGCCCACCCGTCACCACACTTCAGTTCGGAATGTAAACCGTCCACATGTAAGTGAGTGCAAAATTGCTAAGAAAGCTTGACAACTGACAAATTTAAATTTTCAAAAAAATTTTCTCAAAACCATAGAAAAAATGGTAATGGAGACCAAAGATTAGACTTAACATATTTCTTCATCTTCGATATCGAAGTGATAATTCCAAAATTGTGAACGTGTGTTCTCCCGGCAGAAGCGAGATTCCTAGAAGGCTCAGTTTCCAGCTGTCTCTCACTCACACTGCCGGTTCAGAAACCCTGCGCCACCTGCATTCGCCCCGCTGGGGCTCCTACCTCCTGGACAGGACGGCAGGTGTCTGAAGGGGAAGTGCAACGTGGAGGAGAGGAAACTGGGGAGGGGAAGGAAGGAGCTGGACCACGAGCCATCCTCTGCAGTTGACCCCACTTGGATTAACAGCGGGGGCAAACCAGGGGCTTCAGCACTACCTGCCGCTATGATTTGGTGGGAAACACTCCAACTTTTTAGCAACAAAACATATTCCCTGTGAGAGAGTCAGTTCTCTTTACTCAGTCACAGGCACCAAAACAGGAAGCCCTGGGTTTTATTTAAAAATATGTATGGGATGGGGGGAAGGGATCACAGAGAGGGAAGGTGCTAGAGCACCCCTCCGGGACCGGCCACCCAGGGAGCGAGGAGGAGATCTGCACCCTCTCCCACCCACCACAGCCTCCCTCCTCCCCCTGCCACAGGGTCGCTCACTTTTCTTTAAAATTGCTTTTCTTTAAACTGAAATTAATTAGGTATGTAATAGTATTCACAGAGTGTTGAAAATGAAGATCACGATTATCGTGTACATGTGGGGAAAGGACTAGTATAAATATTTATTAGTTAAAATTAACAATAAACACAGTAATCTAAATAATACTAAATTAGATACAACTATAGATTATTGCCTTATTAAGTGAACTGATTTAGAAAAGTTTAGAAAGGTGGTTCTTCCCATCTGAATTGTTTGCAATTCTGTAACCCTTTTAAATCATCTGACTAAAGGTAAATACCAGGGGTGCAACAACATCCGAGTTTAGACTTTGCCTTTTTGGGATGTATTTCTTATCCTATTTTAAAAGGACGTCCTGGGACTATTGCGGACATGGTTTAAAGTAATCTACTCCCAATCCAACACCCTTTGTGAGTCTGTTTACACATGTACTTTTTCCTTGTTGAGGAAACACAACTGTATGAGATTCATCACTGCTTCAAACTCTCAGGTAGCCCCAGACACGATGACAAACACTCACACAGTCTGTGACAGAGGCGGGTATCATTTTCTTTCTGTTGAACTAGTTTATTTTGTACTTGAGAGTTTTTTCTGCATGAAGAGATCTCTCTATCAATGCAGTTGCTATTTGAAAAACAATACAATAAAGATTATAACTTTAAACTGTTCATGTACCAATCTTAATCACTTACAGTTTTTGGACGCATTTTTACTTTATATAATTTATAATTTCAGTATACTATCTCAGATTTGAAAGTATGGATCACTTTAGATGTTATATGTGTATGAACCAACAAAGACTTAAACCTACTTGCAGGAGGAACATAAAACAGCATACTATTTAATTAAGCTACCAAAGTCAATTTAAATAAATTTTGGAAGACAAAATAATGTAAGTGTTCAGAAAGTCTATATAAATATGTAACATACGACTTTTACAGAAACACAAAAGCATCTGGCAAAAATCTTACGCTGTGGAATTTAGGCATAAGGAAATCCCAGCGTTGGGTTTTGAAAGGGAATTGTCTTCAAACCTCTGTGTCTTCAATAGCCCACAGTCATATGCAAACACAGGGTGTCATTACTTAGCTCAAATCAGAGATGCCATCCAAGAACTTTAATTTCAGTAATTGTTATATAACGGCCTTTACAGCTATTTCCAGGGCAAATGGGCATCTGCACATTGAGCTACAAAATAATTTATACCTTTGGACTTACAGATTTTAACACTTTGTATACCTTGTTTTAAATAATGTAGACAGCACCTGAACTCAAGTCAGAAAGCGTAACTAGGATATAGAAAAGTGTAACTAAAGATACTAATTCTTCAAACTTACGTAAGAGCAAATATCTAAATAGAATGACTCATTTCACCTACTTTATCTGAGTTATCTCTCAACTTGGATATGAATTATGGTGTAGCTTCCGTGAACATGTTGCAGTCACGAAATAATGTCTACAGCTTTGCGAGCACGCTCTCTGCTCTCTCCTCCCTGCACACACCTCTGACCTCCATTCCTGCACGGTGCTATGCTCAACTGCTCCTGCACCCGCCCGCCTCGCCACACTCTAGAAGACTGAACCACGACTTCCATCATCTGCCACATAACAAACATGCAAAACACAAATAAATAAAAGCTCAGTGAATATGGGAGTATTAGACCACCTGTGCACTTTCTAAAGAAAAGAAAAAAATTGTTAACCGTTTTCACAGGGGAGTCAGAAGCTAGAAAGCAACCTTCTGGTGTCTTGATTTTTCTATTCTGTCCTCAAATCCTCTGTTTTGCCAAGGTAAGTGCAGAGGTAGAAGGAGAGAGCCACAAATTGCTGGAGGTCAGAAACGAAGCAGAAAAGCATGGACCACAGGATATGGGGAATGATGTCCCCATATGTATGCACAGAGAAGATCCTGATTTCAGTGGGGAAGTGGGGTTTTAACCAATACATGATCACCTGTGGGGGGAGGTAAATACGGTAGCTACATAACAGATGGAAATAACTATGAGAATAAAGCATAGTGCAGCAAGGAACCGGCCCCACTTTTCTGTCTTTCCATCGTTAAGCTGGAGAGTGAACAGATAACTGTACATGCCTCTTCATGACCTCTCAGCCTTAAAGGAACCGGGGAAAGTACAAAGTTCCAGCTTCGCTCTGAGAACTCACACAGTTTCCTGAAAGGGCGTCATTGGGACGCTCCTCTCAGACTATTCTCTTATATGCTTTTAGAAGTTACTTTGAAAATTGTCAATACAACTGGGGCTCTTTTCAACTCAGCTGCAGATTACAAAGGAGTATTAAAATGCTTCAGAAATTGGTACCGTTCAGGAAAAACCACTTAAACACTATGACTGCAATTATGACATGTCACCATGAAATCCATGGCAGCGAGAACAGAATGGGAGCCCACGGAATGTTCATTAGAAATGCTTTTCTGGGATTAGTCCATTTTCCCCCAGGAAGAAAGTAATAGTCCCTTCTCGCTCCTAATTGATACAAAAATAAGTTCAGAAGCCACAGGCTCTAAAAGCATTACAAAGTTTGAAGAATACACAAAAAAAATGGCCACTAGAAAAAAAATATGACTTTAGGTTTTACAAGCCCAGACGCAGCAAGGCATAGATTTCGTTATACAAGTTACAGGTGCGGACCCTGTAGCAGAATACACGGACATGCCAATGGGTAGGACATTCATAATGCTGAAGGACAAGAGAGAGATGTATGGCCTCGGAAACATGGATAATTGCTTGTCATTAAACAGCAGAGTAATTGCTTCAGCAAATTCCTATGTAACTATTCCACATGAAACTTCCTCGTGCCCTTGGACTTAATATGAAACCCGCATAGCTGCATCAGATAACCTTAGCGAAAAGAGAGCAGTCACACTTAAAGAGGAGATCATTCTTTTATCATTTAGCCTCACAAAACACATTAGGGACTTTAAACATTAATCACAGAGAGACAAAAAGCCATTGATTTTCACATTAGGGAGACCTTAGTAAGACCTCAGAATCCACTTTTTTCCTAACCTGATCAGATTATGTGTCTGATAAAGCCTATGGTGTATAAATTTAATAATTCAAAATATCTTCTCATCTTTTGGAAAGCTTTCACGTAGCTTCAAGATTGAGATTGCGTCATAAGCAACTCCGGAAACGTTTAGGTGCTGCAGGGTGCCGGGTGCTCTCCGTGGACAGAGATTTTGGATAGCCAAAGCAATGGCCGTGGTGTGAGTCTCGAAGTCCCAGCACATCCTGGGAAAAAGGAAAGTAACAGCAAGAACAAATAAAACTACTCAAACTGATGACCTCAGCCTACAGGACAGAAACATCTCAACTTCGAATTACTTGCAAGGATAAAAATTAAGTCCCAGCAAGATCTGCCCCGTTTTCCTGCACAAAGCTTCCCGGAGACCAAGAGCCGTTCAGGAGAAATGACACCAAAACGAAGACAAGGGGCGTGAACAGCAGGCCGAAGCGTGAGTTAGAACCTCTGCTAGAAAGAGCAGGTCCATTCTGGATGAGATGATACTGAACAGTCAGCAACGAGAGAACAGCACTGAGAGCAGAGCAAGGGCTGAAGAGGCGCACGGCAGTGCACAGGGCTTCTCACCTCAGAGGGAGACCAGAGAACAGAAGAAACTACAGGCAGAGAGGTAAAGCAGCAAGGTGGGACATTTAGAGTCCCACACGACGAAACAAGATGTAAAAATCAGACACAAGACCAATCAAAAGCCACGTTGTGTCCAGTGAGGAAACAGTACAAGACTTTGCCCCCAGGAGAGAAGACGGTCATCGTGAACTGGGAATATCATGACCATCCCAAGTCACCGAAAACCCCGCTGAACGAACAAAGTAACGGCTATAAAAAGAAATTTGAAAATGAGAACCTAAACAGTGTCGCTGATGAAAAGTCCATTGCTTCTCCACAAAATTGGCAAAACAGAAGAAAACAAGAACATAACACTCAGAGCCAAATTAAATATTCACGGACCATCATTTCATAGGTGAAACAGAAATTAAAAACTAAAACCCTAAACATAAACCCAAAACATACAATAATATAGATGTTTTTACTGTGTATTAAACTCTACACCCTGAAAGTACAAAATAAACCTTCCTCTCAAATGCACGTGGAGCATCACAAAATTGATCAGATGTTAGGTCGCAGGGACAATAACAGTAAATTCTAATCATTAGAAACTTTGTAAGCAACAGCGACCACAATGAAATAAAACTGGAAATTGTGTAAGCAATTTTGGCAAAGGTTTTTTTACCTGGAAATTTCAAAAATCTTTTTCAAATAACTCTTGGGTGAAAGGGTAAATACAAACTAAAAGTAAAAAATATCTTTTAAAAATAATAATGCAACACATCACGTACGTTGCATTAAGCTACATTTACGCTACATTATCACATATTTTCAAAGCACCGAACAGAGGAAAATTCGTAGCCTTTAGCATTCCTATCAATGAAATGGAAAGAACAACAACATAGGAATTAAAACCCCGGGTCACAAGCATACAGAATAATAGAAGTGATCCACGGCAGGTGTCTCTCGCACACGCACGGCCAGCGTGCCCAGGTGGGGCGAAGTCCGTGCTGTGTTTTCTGCCCGGTTCTCACAGCACATGAGTTCCTGGGACCTGAAGCAACTTGGCACTGACTGTGTCAACTTGCCCCAGTGTGTGAGACCAGACGATTAAATGTATCTGTTTTTTATCCTTCCCTCTATTTATTCCATCTCCCTCCATTTTTCCTTCAAGTCTCAGTACACAAAACACAGAAAGAGCAAGGTGGGTCAGTTCCAGGCGAGACTGGTCAGGTAACAACAGAAACCCAGAAACACGCCTGTTCTTCCTTAGATCTCATGGCTGTTGTACTGTTAACCATGACCAGCAGCTTCCCTGGGCCTCTGACCCAGAGGCAGGGACAGGTTGCAGGTTACGTCCTGTGAGCTCAGCAGAGATTCCCACTTACTAACTAAGGCTCTCCTGGAGCCTTGGCGTTTACATGGGCACAGGGAGCCGGAGAGACAGACGCAGACAACCCAGAGCTGTGTATCCGCCTCCTGCACCCTCTCTCTTTAACGGCTTTAAACCTGCAGTTTATGGAGGGATGCACGGCTTCATGGAGGAGCAAATACGGGCATTAGGATGACTGCCAAGAGCCCACGTTATGACAAATCCGAGAGTTCTCAGAACTCAGCTGGACCACATGAAAAGGTAAACTGTCATCACACTGGAAACATAACAAAGCTAGATGGCCAATGGACAGGGAGAAAACATTTACAGCACGTGTAACAGATGGAAGGCGAACATTTTTTATTATATAGAGCAACATAAAAGTAGGTAAACGTTATCAACATTTAGTTAATGGAAGACATTTTTAAAAAAAACATAAGAACAGGAGATGTCCAACATCACTAACAAATTAAGTACAAAAAAATATCGAAATGTCCTTCGCATGAAAATTATGAAATTTAGTAGCTTCGCAGTGTCCAGTGTGAGAGTGGGGGGGAGCTGGCATTCTCACGTGACACTCGGAATGGGACGCGGCACGACCAGACTGCGGGCGGCCTTGCCGGTCCCCAACGAGGTTAACCATGTGCAGGCCGCCGTGTGCTTACCGCCTCTGCTCACCTGCCCGCGGAGGGTTACAGAGACACATCTTTACTGTGACTTTGTAAGGCGCACAATAATAGCAACTATTTGATTTCTCTTGTGGAAACAAATTACGTATTCCTACTGGGGTGCACACATTTCACGTACACGCTCAGGAATGACGGTGCCCACCGAATGGAGGACGGTCCCCACACGGTGAGAGGAACTGTGATCAGCTAAAAAGAGTAAAGCGGTACTTCTATTTTTTAAATAATATGTACTTGCCGATGTTCAAATTTTTTACTTAAGAATGTTTTCATGTATACTTGCATAACTGAATTTTAAGAAGTTATTTTAAAAATGAATGGGAGATAGAGAGTATGTGTTCAAAATGTTTTAGGTACTTTCAGTTATGACAACACTTCCCAACCTTTCAGTCTCGACGATATTTTTATACTTTTGTATTTTTTAATCTGCCTTTGATTTGGGGGTTGATTCTCTAATAATATCCTCCAGCTCAAGAATTCCAACAGGGAACAAGTTTCCTCCAGTTTATCGTATCTGCGGTGGTGTTTCACTTCCATGACGATTTCCAAGTCGGCAGCTTCTAATCCAATCTGTTTAGTCCCATGCTTCCCTTTCAGGCGTCTGCTGTCTTCCATGAGGCCCTGCTCTATGTCAATGAGAGCCATTTCTTCACTTACCTCCATGCAAATCAGCTGTACTCATTTTAAAATCCCTATCGGAGCCTTCCTTTAAACCAAGTGTGTAAGTGGAGGTAAAGCTGACACACAACAATCTGCCGGTCCCGGTGCACCGCTCGGGGCAGCTCTGCGGGCCCTGTGGGGTGACTGCGGTGGGGCTCGTCCACATCGACACCCCGCACAGTCACAGACGATCCTCCCCTGTGATGACAACATTGAAGATCTACGTTCAACTGAGTTTAGAGAAAGCAAATTCTCATTTGCATGACTGACGGAATGCTGTCTTCCTCCGAAGTGGCTTTCTCCACGTTTTCTGTCATTTACAGCAGATAAGGCAAGGTGGTCCCGCAGAAATGGGCTTTGATGAGCTAAGCCAAATACCAGAGAATGGTGCCAGAAACCGACCGGTAAGCATCACACGTATCTCGCCTTCATCACTCCCATCTTGTTCAAACTCCATCTTTAAAAGTGAGTCGTTACTTAGAAGCGAGCCTACACTGTCATCATTTGACTTTTAATATTCAGCCTTCAGAAACCCTGCAGTATTTTCTTGGTTCGGTAAGATTTTTATATGAACACTAAAATTGTAACTAATGCAAAAAGGATCAGCATTTGTCAATTAATTGAAAATGTCATGGTGGTGTTCTTTTTTTAAAGCAAGGAACTGCGAAATCTAATACATTATATTAAATAGTTCATTTACTTAGTGACATCAACATTGATTTACCAGGCTTCTAAAATTATTTGAAGATAGAAAACAATTATTCAGGAATCGCCAATAACATAATTAGTGTAATCATCCCCTATTGACTGATTTATTTTTCTGCTCCCCATGGCTTCTAGCACATGCTTGGCACTAACTAAATGAAGGCATTCAGTAAGTTATTTGGATGGAGAGATGTGTGGATGGATGGATAAACAAACAGATGGATGGGAATAAATCAACTATTCAGCAGAAAGAACCAAGTCTGACCTCCAATCTGTCAAACCTGGAGGGTCTCAGTTACCCAAGGTGATCGGAGAAATGGCAAAACCAAGTACCACACTCATAGGGGCAGATTATCCTTCTTGTTTAACAACATTGGCGGGAGCAGCAGCAGCAAGGGCATCAACACGCACTCACTAACAGTCTGCCGAGGGGGACTCTCCAAGGTTCTCCAGGGACACAAAGACACTGTCTTTGCACCGAATGCAGTTGGGGAGGTAGGACACACAGAGAACCCGTATGACCATAGAGCAGGGCTGCCTCTGGGCTATGCGCAGGCTGCTGAGACAGAGAACGTGGGAAACGGAGGGAGGAGCCAAGAGCAGTGCAGGGGGTGGGGGCGGGGAGCTGTCAGGAGGGGCCGGCCCTCAGCTCAGGAGCAGAGCAGGTTCCCAGCCACCAGGAGCACAGTGGCAGGGACCGAGGCCTGTGGTCGCAGTGACAGCGGTCTGGCAGAGCAGCATCTGCAAAGGCTGTGTGGGGACACTGTGCCTGATTAAAGAGTAAAGACAAACTGTAGGAGGAGACAAGTGCCACGTCTGTCTTCTTATTTCACCAGGAATGTAAATATTTTAGATAAAAAATGTAAGCCTGCCCCCCTTCGGTTTTGTCCATGTGTCCTTTACAGATGTTCCTGAAAACCCTATCAAGGGTGGGAAGTGGGGATGGCTGGGGTGGGTGGGAGTACTCAGGGGGAAATGGCAACAAATGTACTTAAACAACAATAAAAAAATAATAAGTTAAAAACTAAAAAATAAATAAAAGCAATGAACTGTACGACTAAACTTCACTGTCCACCCCCATTGCCATCACTCCAGTCACAGTGAACTGTTACCAGGCACGAAACAGGGACCAGGTACTCTGAGTAATCAATTACTTTGGTAAAAAAAAAGTTAACACACCGGCCATGACTGCAACGACCAGAACATAATGCATACACCCAACAGGAAAAGTTGACCGAACACCCTTCAGGTGCCTTCGATAGCGCAGAAGGCCTTCCGCACCTGGGAGCACCTGGGCGCACCTGGGCAGGAGCGGGAGCGTCGCTGGCACTGGTTGAGCCCGTGGCGTGACCTCTGCCTGCCACTGCTCTAGATGCTTACGATACGCTCTCGCGAAGGCTGAGTACTCATCGTACTCGTTTATGGACAAAGATACCCAGGCTTACGACACGCCCACCCACTGATGAGAGAATGAGCAATAGGTCTGATTCCGCAGTCTTGTCCCTTTGCCACAATAGGCTGCGTGTGTGTGTTTAGGAAAGACTGGCAGCTGACAGCCAGCGTTCCCCAAAATGAATTCAGTCAATGTGGTATTTACCCTGAGTCTCAAGAATACTGCTCCAGAAGTCAATGATTATACCTTTTTCTTCTTGACCATGATGCACTACAGGTGAGTTCCTCTGGATTTTATTTGTACAAACGATCCTTTCTTCAAACTAAATTACTCTGAAAACACTTACCACAAAGGAAATTGCTAACAAAATCATTATCTACCTCAGTACAAACTAATGTTATTACCTCCAGGAAACAGAGGCAACCGAATTATATAATAGAAATATTAGTTTAAGGTCACTGGATGTCAGAATGGATCATTTTACAGAAGGCTCCTGAGACACTATTCATCAGCAATTATAATGCTTAGAACACCAAGTTCAACCCATGATTCAGCAGAACTCTCTGCTCCCTGGTTCATTTGGCACCAGCATGAAGTTCTGGAAGGGGGAGGATAGTTATTCTCTCTCTGGAAGAGTTCTTTCTAATTGCAAGGGAGAATAGAGAAAACCAGAGATGCCCACCTAAGCAATACTTCATTAATATACATCTAATACCCTACATTAATGTAACACAGAGTACACCCAGAAATTAGGTCTAGAAGGGACCAGCTGAGTTCTGCACTCATTTAACAGAGAAGGAAACAAAGACCCAGTGAAGTGCAGGGTTTACCCAAACGCACAGAAATAGTGGCTGAAAGGACCCAAAGTGGGGTAACCTACACCACGACCCATACAGGCAAACAGGAAACCAAGGTATGAGAACTAGTGATATGTTCACACCCCACCTCATGTACAAACTTCAACTCCACTTTGTCTTCTTGTAACAGATTACAGGCTGAGAGGTCCCAGGGCCCCTCACAAGCCTAGTTTGGAGACTGGGAAAAGCAGCAGAGTTACTTTGCATATCAACATCGGTAACAGCAGACTAGTCTCCTAGCCTGCGTAGAGCCAGGAATGTACGCATGACTTTGACCCGTGATGTAAGTGGGAGGCAGCTCCCCCAGTTACAGCACCTGTGTGAGAGCTTGGAGATAGTTCACTCCTCCCCGTGGGGCCATGCCTGCCAGGACTAACTATGGCAGCCAAGAAAGGCAAAGAATACAGGAGTGCTGGCAGGTGTAGCCGACTGTGGGAGGAGTCAGAAATGAGGTTAAAGAGGAAGGTCCACGTGGGATTTAAACTTGGCCATGGCAGCCAAGTGGGGGTCTACCCATGCTGTTGTGGGAGCTGAGAGGGAGCTCCCTCGACCACGTGGCTTAGGGAGCAGGAAAGCAAGACGTAGCAGCCATGCGGAGCTCTCTTAGCAGTTTGAAAGGATGCAGAAGGATTCCCTGGCTTGCCACGAGGATGTGATTTTGGATTAAGAACTGGAGATCGCGATGACACAGCTGATGGTGCTGGGAACTGCAGGAGACCTGCCCAGCCAAGCACAGATGACTGGGAGGAACCGGGAGTCTAGCGGAGCTACAGACTTGAGATACGTCCCCTGACTGGCCTGGTTTACAAGGGGAGGCAGGACTGTGTGTGCGTTTGTGGGTGTTTTAAAGGGACTTTGGGATTTAATTGCAACATTCTACCATTACTCTAAACCTGTATAACTTTTAATAAATAGTTCCTTTCCTTTTTACCAAACTCTGGCCTTACGAGCCAAAATTCCTAATATGACGGCAGCGGGCAAAGATGAACCACAGTTTAAAAAAAAAGACAGCAGGGGAGTGGACTTGTTTCTGTAATATCCTGGGCCTACACTTGCATAATAAAGGGATTCAGTAAAAACTGAGTAATTAGCCTCCTATTACATCCAAATACTTCCCAAACACTATAACTTAAAGAAAACTGAGGTTACAACAGCATTTAAAATTCATGTTAAACAAGGACACTTATGTTTTACAACACATGCTGAGACCTGCCACACTCCCCAAAGCGCTAATTTGGCATTAGAGAGCAATTGAAATTGCCGAAGAGAGAGCAAACCAATGCTGATCACTGATACTACCATTTCAGTACACAGAATACGTAGACACAGTTCATTGTAACACCAAACAGAACCACGAAAGCCTTTTATGTCAAATGAACAAAATTCTGAATTTTTTTTCCAAATTCCAATCCCAGAGTATTTTTGTGGTATATATAGGTCAAGAAAAATCATTACTACTGAGACATGGTTTGATATAGTTGAGCCAATAAAAGTAGACAGTTGTCACCTTAGGAAAGATGAATAGGATCAAGGAGAAACAGAAGCTAATGTACTCGAGAGTTTTGACAGGCGAGAGGAAGTCCAGGACGTTCTGAAGACAAAGTGCCACAGGAGGGTAGTGGCGTCAGGAAGAAGCCACATCATAAGATTTTGGAGAGAAGGAAGCAAAACAACATCTGAGTCCCAGAAACCCCGGACTGGAAACTGGGGAAAAACGAATGGGGGTAGAAGCAGCAGCAAAGATCAATCCTGGGCATTTGCTGTCTCACATCTGATTTTTCCTAGTGTTTTTCCTGCACAGAAACATTAAGCATGAACACTGGGATTTTTACAGAGGATCACACAGAACACTCTCCAGATTTTAAGAGCTGGTCAATCCCTTACAGCTCCCAGGTAGGCCTGATGTTGCCAGATGAGCAGTGTGACTAAGCTGGGGTCAGGGAACAGTATCCAGGAGCTGTGCTCCTACAGCAAACCGACGCAGCAGAGCTTCGTTACGGCTCAGTGCCCTTGCGGCCTTTTCACGGTGGCCTCCGGAGCCAGAAATTGTTAACCACCACTCTGCAATGAGCAGCTGTTTGCAAGAAGCACCCCACACTGCAGACAACACTCGACTATCTCCCGGGGCTTACAGGACATTGATTCCCAAAGGCCAGAGCGAACACGCTGGGAAATAGAAAGGGCAGCAGGCAAAGACAGAAGGAGAAATCATGTGTGGTATTTGATTACTGGAGGACGGCAACTTATTACAGGAGTTGGTTACCACAAAAACCGGGATCTGTAAATGGCCCAGGTGGAATATTCTGGAAAATAACATACTGTGCAAAAATTGAGTTGACCCGTAGAACATCAGAGACGGACGGCACCATGGAGATTAAGTGGTGGAGGTTCTGGCTGGTGGTTAACAGGTCTGACTCCCTGTTTGGAGCACAGTGTCCCATTTGACAACCCCGGTCACCACTGAAACACCTGCTACAGCTCTGTCACAGAATTCTTCACAGCGAGTGAAAATCTACTTTAACTTTTTGATTTATGCCTATTGGGCTATGCTGCCTGAAACCAAGAGAATAAATCCATCTTGTGTTCCACATCCCCACAAATATTTAGAGACAGCTTTACATACCCTCATGCATCAGTTTCTTCGTCTTCAAATTAAACCACTGTAGCTTATTCAGCTATAACAGTTGTTGTAGGACATGGTGTTGAGTCACTCCAATTACCTAGCTACTCTCTCCTAAACATGTTGCAATTGCTGTACTGCAGTACTCCTAACAATAGGAACCAGCATATGTACTAAGTGCTTTGCTCGTCTTGTTTCACTAAATTCTAGTAAGGAAGCCATTAAGGTCACCCTCGTGTAATGAAGGTACTGAGGACTGCAGAAAGAGAAGCACTTGCTTGAGGCTAGGTCCGCACTGAACCCTTGTCCTGGACTCCTGCAGGAGGGACCCGACCGGAGCAGGAGGTGGGAGGGGGAGAGAGGCCTCTGCACCCCTGCTTCACCCTGATGCTGTGATTTCATGCAAAAACTGACCTGGGTGTTCAAGCTTCCTGCAGTACCAACTACATCTGTCCTCAAGGAACTGAAAAACAAAAGGCCAAACAAGGTGAGGTTGAGGACGGACCTTTCCAAATGCTATAGGAAGAAGACGGAACATACCTTAGCGTCAGGAGGCCATGAGGATCTTAGGTGATGAACTTATACATGGACTAGAGTAATTTGGGAAGCTTACTCTGAGAGCAGACATGATTGGATAAAAAGGAAGCTGCCCAGAGGCTGCGAGCAGTAAGAAGGCTCTTACCATGGTGCTGGTGGTGAGCCTGAGGAGTCTGGGGTTACCAGGGAGCAATGATCTAAGCATGGACGTAAACACCTGGGTGCTGTCCGTCTGAAAGGAACCTGGCTATGAATGAAAAGGATGTAAGATCCCGGGCAGGGAAGTGGCCTGTTTTTGGTGGATAACAGAGAAAGGCGGGAGACAGGGAGGGACTGAAGGTGTCAACGATTAAAAGGGGAACCCGGTGCAACCGGTTTGGGGGCAGTGGAAGAGAACCACAGAGCACAGCACAAGCTTGACCAGCCCCAGGACCAGGGCTCCGTTTCCCTAGAGAAGCAGGAAAAGGGCGGGGAGGAGGATGTGCGCGGGGGTGATACTATTATAGCAGGAAACAGGAGCTTCTCTCCAAGGCTCTTATTTCCTAATAACCTGAGATCAATTCTGGGAGGAGTGGGGGCGGGAGCGGGGGCTAGCTAGGGAGTTGGACTTGAGGACGATAGTGAAGATTCACAGTAATATTTGAAAAAAATGGGAGCAAGAATGACAAAGGAAAAGCATGAGCTAACTATTAGCTTCCAGGGCCCAAAATTCAGTGGTCATTTCCTCTCCCGTACAACACCTGGTTAAAAAAATTCTGTTAAAGGAGTTACTTGGGTGAACTCCGCTTTCTCTTCCACTAGACCATGTTCGGTCTAACGCTGAACTCCCAGTCACTCTCTGGGGCACGCCCACTGCTCCCTAAAAGAAACAAGCCATTTTCAAACCACTAACCGTATCTCACCCCTTGCAACTCTGCATCTTGGTGTCAGAACCAAGCAAAGCTGTTTTAATAAGTAAAACAGGAAAACATGCAAAGAAAAATTTTTCTAATAGCAAACAGTTCACGTGAACCTGCCCCACGAGTAAGGCAATTGTGTCTACAGGTGCCGTCCCAGGTGCCCCCACGGCAGGATGAGCATCCTGAATGGAAAGAGACTTTGCAAGACAGTCATTAGAAACCATCACAGTCTCATTCGACACCAGGTCCCGGGCCCTGGATGTTCCACCTGCAGGAAGGGAACCTCCGTCCTCCACCTGCCAGCTGACTCCACTGCCCAGGAGTTCTGACATCTGAAGGCAAGGAACTTTTTTTTTCCTGTGTCCCGCTTATGTGTACACACCACAAACTCCTAAGGCCCTTCCTAGAATAAATATAAACTGGCAAAGAAATCTCTTACTTCACCAAAAATCCTTTCAAGTATTTATTTTCCTCCAAGTAGACAGAGTTCTGTGTGTACTCATTAATACTTCATGAGCTCGGGCTTGGTGCTGAACACACCAGAGGCTGGTTTATCTCCAGATGCGGAGTTCCCACAATTGTGGGGGGAGGCCACGAGGAAAAGAATGACTTTCGATGTACAACCACGTGATCAAAACAGAGGGGCCTCCCAGAGTCTGAATTACCAAAATCAGAACATAAAATTGTCTCAATTCTATTGTTCTCTAAAATTTTGGAAATAAACAAGATAAATTGCTAAGAGGAAAGCGAATGAATTAGTTGACAAATCTGAATGAGCACTGATGTTGGGCAGCTGCTATGTTGCGTCCTGGATGGTTAACCAAAGTGCAGGAAACGTACCCCCGCCCTCCGGGAACTGTATGGGCAGAGCTGACCAATGTACAAGAAAGAGCAAATGGTTTAAAGAGGCTGAGCAAGAATTCAACCAATGCAGACGGTTCATTTACAACAGGTGCCCTTGTTTTTAAATTTCCGATGTTAAAAATCAGCTCTCCCTGCAAACTGCAGTAAAGGAAGGAAGTGTGCGGTGGCTCCCAGAGCCCTCAGAGCCTAACCCACCTAGAAGTGGAGACAAGAGCAGATAACCCTCTGCTGCAGGCTTTGACTGAGAGTGTGCATAGGAGGGGGAGGGTAGTCCATGGGGTGTGAGTCAGGAGAGCAGAGGAGGGCCCCCCGACTTATGCAGAGAGAAGAGCCAGAGAGGCCACCTAGGGCACTGGCAGGAGGGGAGGCTAGGGATATAAAGGGTCTTTCCCAGGCAGGGTCATTCAGCATCCTCCCCTGTCCAGCCTCAGCCGCTCCTCACGGCCCACGACAGCCCCTCCCTGTCCAAGTCAACAGGAACGTCCCTTCTTCTCCAAGGCCAAAATCTCCGCCCCCACCACCCTCAAAATCATGGCTTCCTCTTCTCCACGTAAACTCATTATGGTATCTATTCGAAGAGCAACCCTGACGCCAACTATTAAAGTAATAAAATAGGTTCCATATCATTACCTTTGCATATCTAGCGATAGTGCTGGACTCACCACTGCTTTGCAATTATTAATGCCTTATATTAGTATAAATTATTAGGATTGATTCCTTGAGGGCTGGGTCACCTTCATGTCCCCCAAACCTAGAGCGGTACTCAGTAGGTGTTCAGTACATTAAGATGGGACAATATTTCTTCCAAAAGCAGAAAGCTCTAGACGCTTACTAATTAGCGGAATCATCCAGTTATGCTCTATGTGTGACCATACTTACAACAGTGGATTTTCCCTGAGGTGGCTGATTGGAGGGGATCTGAACTTCACCTCACCTAGAACATTTTCATTTCCTTTCGACAGAGTATGTTACAGTAAATGCAGAATTTAACATTTTCCCCAACATAACCCGAAACATGTGAACCTCTCTCCACAGCCACCATGAGGACGTTCGCCTCCCCCTCGGATCTGTTCTGAACTGCATTTGAGTCCGCGCTACACTGATGTCCTCGGAGTCTCTCTCTACTTGACACAGAGTGACAATCGGTAATTGCTGGGGGGGGAGGGGAAAGTTGACTATGCGTTTTCCCTCATTACATTTAGTGTCATTTGGCTAGATGGCCAACTATTACATTGTAAGAGATGAAAGTACAACACAAATTGACGAGGAAATCATAATCCTAAAATTTCTAACAACACTCAGGTATTGATTTTGATGTACAACCAAAAAGCTTACTTAATACTGCTTCCGGCCAGTTCACTATTTTTGTATTGTATCCTGGGAGGGAATGGTATCTTGTAGTCCGCACCAGCCTGAGGAATTGAAATGATGAGGACGGCTTTTCTTACACTCGGGTTGGGTAACCGTCGGTTCACAAAGACAACCCGCAATGGGAGCAATCCGTCACCAAGATCATCTGTCACCATCGGCTCCCATGCTGATGCAAAAATAAATACAAACTATTCTTTTTGACATATGTAAGTTTCAAATGGGTGTTACAGATAAAAAATGCTATGTGAACAGCTATAGTAACATGACACTGCAAAAAAGAGAGGCACCCACGGCTGTTCTTTATCGTTATCTAATTATTTCATTATTATGTTAAAGTTTAAGCCACGGTTTTGAAACGAGCAAATACTGACACGTCGTCCATCGTGATGTCATTCATGTTGTACTACGTGTCCAATGGACGTCACTTTAGACTGTTTCCTGTGTGTTTCACAACCGCTGCTACACTGTACCTCAATATGTTCTATTTCAGTTCGTTTATTAACATAAACTTGAATCTGATTAGGCTCAAATTTCTCAGGGAAATGATGTTCGCCTACTTCAACATGGCACTTGACCAAATAGTTTCTTTTTCTGCCTCATTTTTAGCAGCATTTTATATCATTCTGTTTCTCACTGAGGCAACAAATGTGTGACCCAAGACAAGAGTAAAATGTGGGTGTGCAGACACTCAGCTGGGTGTTGGAACTATGGGCACAAACACCTAAGACACGACGAAGCTACATGAATGATCCCTGGGTTGCACACCTGAAACTAGTATGACATTGCGCATCAACTGTATTTGAAACATTTAAAAAAGTTTAAAAAGAAAAAAAAATAAACAACCTTTGCATGTTTGTATAATAGTAGAATCTATATACACAAATATAGTCAGTTACATGTTCATTAATTTTGAAAAGAAAACATGGTATTATCCACACATTTGTACTACTATCCTTCCCCCTTCTGCTTCTGAAAAGATCTGACATGTCACATACCGCTGGCCTACATAGGGTCCTCCGGCAGGACCGTGGGTGGTGCAGGTGGTGGCAGGTAGACATGCAGTTGGAGTGGTGAGAACGGTCCTATTCAGGGAGGATGTAAAATTAAGGATAGAACATAGAGCTTTATAGTTACGATTAATGGAGATATGAGGCCAGACTATCCCTAATACAAATAAGTAAATATATCAGGTAAAACTATAAGTTCTCATTTATAAATATGAATGCAAAAATTCCAAACAAAATCTTGGCAAATCCAATTGCATGGTGAGAAAATGTCTCCTTGTGACCAAACAGGACTTATCACAGGGATGCAAGACAGGCAGAGTCAAACATAGCTATTTAGGTAACATATTCACCCTCTTAACAGAAAAATGCAAAACATACCCATTGCTACCTTGATCAATACCTACTACCAAAGTCTGAAAGTACTTAAAATCTAACAACCTGCACTTTAAGATAAACATCTAATAGTGAAAAAAAAGGAAGAAAGAAAGAAACCACAAAAAAAAAAAAAAAAAAGCCAACGGAGAATCAAGGGAAGAACCCTACTTTTAATTGCCTATGAGGAGCCAAAAGTAAATATTTGATGGTCAAGAATAGGAAGCTTCCCGAGAAAGTCAAGAGGAAGGGGATGGAGGTTTTATCCAAAGAAAGAAAAAAAAAATTGAGAAATGTAGGGTTTTGCTTAGGCCTATGTAAGAGACAGGCACAATCAACTGGAACGGCATTAGAATGAACAGAACCTTCAGAAATGTGGCCAGAATCAAAAACAACATTAGTGATTAGTGACTTCCCTGTACACAAAAACAATTGATTGCAAATTTTACTGGGAAAAGAAATCTGAGAGATAGCAGTAAAAGCCCATGGAACAAGTAGGAATAAATCTAACAAGAAATGTGCAAAGTTTATGGGAGGAAAACTATAAGACTTTACAAGGCCTTGATATCAAGTCCAGAATGTTTGCTTTTTAATACAATATTAAAATTTTGCAGGAGAATTCTTATATAAACAATACTATCTATGACTAAATCAGTTAACTTACTAAACTAGCCGAGGTTAAAAACACTGATTTCAAAAAAGGGAGAGAAAGATCTGGCATTTTTATAAATACTTTATTTAACAGCGGTGTCAAACTCATTTTCACTGGGGCCACATCAGCCTCGCGGTTGCCTTCAAAGGGCGGAATGTAACTTTACGACTGTGTAAATGTAACTACCCCTTAACTAGGGGCAAGGAGCTCGGCGCTGCCACCAGGTAGAAACAAGGTGGAGGGCCGGACTCGGCCAGAGGGCCGTGTGTTTGCCGTCTGTGCCTCATAAGATTCTTATAGTCTGTGTGTGTGTACAAACCAGGAGGGAATCGCTGACCAGGCCAGCACTTCCTACACTGCAAACTCCTTTTCACCCCGTGATGAATCACTAGCCCCTTCAGAGAGACGTGGACAGCGACTTGCCCGACATGGTATTTCAAGTTTTGTTTGTTGTGGGGTTTTTTTTTTTTTTGCTAAATACGCACATCTGTGTTTTTCTGCTGAAAAACTGGCAAGCTGTAACACCCATTTAAAATCTTTTTTTAAATACCATGCAGCAACAATCCCTTGAGGCGGCAACTTGAGATGGTGCTTAAACAAGGAATTTTTTTTCCAACAATAACAATTTTCTTTAAATTCATTTACAAAACCTCACCACGCAGCATGAGGCATGATTTCCTGGTAAGCACCTCTAAAGTAGGATTAACTACCCTCAGACGACGATGAAACGAAGTCAGCCAGACCAGATGAAGATGACCGCAATGCAGTTACGGACGTGCTAATTTACATAACCCCCTAGCCCTGTGTAATTGCCACATTAAAAATCCGGAATGCGTTCCCTCCGATGCCGGTCTGTGCCTTTACAACTCAGCACGGTGTCAACTAAATTAACTTGTTTTATCGGAATGGTGCACTTGGCTTTTTAATTTACATTACTGGTAACATTCACCAGCTCTAGCCATTACGCCTACATATTTTTATTAGACAAATTAACGTAATTAACTCCGTCAAACTGATTTTTACGAGGTGAGCAATGCGTTAAAGTCACTCTCTTAGCCTTCAGCCACGTGAGTCATTGTGAAGAGCGTAAGGAAAAGTACAGGGCTGTTGTCCATTTCTCTCTGGCACCTTTAACCATTTGGAACGTACCCCCACTTCCCATGAACTGGGAAACTGAAGGTAGAAGTGAGTGCTAGCCAGCACTGGAATAACTGCTGTATGACTCCATCACCCCACCCCTGCCGCCACACTCCCCAATCCCCACCAGCCACAAGACCCTAGCCTTTCCCCTTCCGGCTATCCTAATCCCCTGGACACACCAGGAGCCCACTCTCCACTGGGCTGTCACCCACTCACCTTGTGCATTCAAGTGCAAAACCATTTGGCTTGTTTCTGCCTTACCCTCGGGGTGCCTCCCTCGCTGGAATGAACCATTTGATTGGAGACCCCAGTATGTTCAGATGTGGCTTCCGTCCTGGACTACACCTGACCTTTCCTCACCTGTACCACAGCCTCAGATGCATCACCAGCTACCCTCTACCCACTGTCGCTCAAAGACCGGGATGCCACCCAAAGTTAAAGATAAATTATTTACTCCACCAAGGTAGCTCCCAAGCATTAACGAAATTCTCTGCGCATTGCAAACTCTATAGAACAACCTTCCACTGGCAGCAGGGCACGACAAAAGGGGGTGATCCTGACCCACCCCGGGAAACTCACACAGCATACAACCTGCTCAGTTTCCTCCCTAACAACACCCTTCGGTTACTGTAACACCCAAGCTCAGTCAAGAGTTGGAAACCAAGAAGCTCCTATGCCAGGCGCCAAGTGGCAACGACCACAGACTCCAACACACACACAGTTGCCCTGAAAGGCTCACTGAGCCAATTCGCTAGATTAAGCAAATTGAGGGACGACGGAAAGTTCTAGTCTTCTGCAGCCGCTGGAAATGGCTGGTTCTAACTGGCGACTGGAAGGAGCAGGAAAGCTCCATGAAAAGGATGAAGATTCAGATGACCCAGGACAGAGATCCAGGTGCTGAAGCCAGGAGGTGCTGTGGGTCAGTCACCCTGCAACAAAGCCCGGCAGCCTGGCACTCACTGCGTTTCAGCCTGTTTCCATGTGTACAGACCGGCTCCCTAACTCCGTGCCAACGGCATTCTTCAGTGCAGGCCTGGCGAAAAGCCTGAGAGCTAAGCTAGAAAGTCAAGGTCACTTCCTGCACACACCAACAACAAGCCCTGGGCAAAAGACCGTGCCAAGCAGACGGGGTCCGAGTTAACTCATTGAGCCAGAGGCCTGGCCGGCTGCGGCCACCTCTGCTGCTTTTACTTGAAAAATCATCCAGACAGACATCAGATCTTTCTGTAGCATAGATCCCAACGGCCACCTCCATGGTCCCAAATGCCAAGAGCGAGGACCAGCCACCCACTGCACAGGCGTGCAAACCGTGGCAGAGACGACGTGGTCCTGCAGCCAGCAGCTGTGGGGGGCTTCCGTGTTCTCCAGTCCCTGAACAAGGCAGCCACTGTCCCCTCCTGACTGGGCGCCTCCTGCAGTGAGCAGCCCCCACCCCCCAACACACACACACACACAGAAACGTGCTCACAGTTCCACTGCATTTGAACTGTGGTGCATTTCCATCTCTGTGCATAAGCTAGTGCCTATCCTAGCTGAAAAACAGCCCAACAAGTATTTATTAAAATGAATGGACAGGAGGAACAAGAAAGAGGGAGGGAGGCTGGAAAGAGTGGGGGGAAAAAGATGGAAATCTAGATGATTTTAAAAGATTTATGGGACGAATATTTTCCAGGAGTTAGAATTCTTTGGTATCATTACAACCAGTTTAGCAAATTATAATATATTTGAATTTCTTTTCTATTGAATTCCCTGAATGAGAAGAAACACTTGTTCACAATTTGTATCCTCTTGAAACTTACTTTCGAGTATACCCCATAATTTTATTTAAATGTTTTCAGGTTAGGATTATAATTTTGTCATAAATTTAATTACACATCTAAAAGTTAAGGAAAACGTCTTCCATAATACATGAAGCTCGAATCAAATGCAGACGACATCGAAGAAACGCATGTGCAAAAAGTACACTCCCTTTTGTTCCGTGCATACACATGGCCACAGTGTAACAGAGGGCTTGTGACAGCACTTTCAAGCAGCAGTGCTCACGGACTGGCCCAAAGACCTCCGAGGGTCAAGAACCATTCGCAGGTTCCACAAGGTCTCCCTCTTCCAAGCGCACACCTGCGTGAGGCCAGATTTTCCCCTACACCTCAGCCAAAGCAACACATCACAACAGAGTGAGTGCAAAGGCAGATATGGGAGCCCAGCTGTTCTATTAAAGCCAGATGTCAAGGAGACTTACAAAAAGCTAAGAAATCTACCTGGAAATATATTCGGAAACTATATTTTGAAATATAGTTATTTTTCACACAAATACTTATATTAATAGGTAATGGGTTTATTATTTTAAATGAATATATATATATTTTTTAATCTCCCCAATTTTAATTTCTAATATGCTAACTATTGGAAAAACTAAACCATGTGCACAAAAGCTCTTTGGAGTTCTCAATTTTTATGTTTTAATAAACTCTAAACAAATTAGCAAAACTTTGTATTACTGCCAGAATTCCTTTTAGTAAACAATAAATCAAATTTAAATGTAACCAGCTTTCTGCATGGATAAATGACTAAGCAGGCTCTCAAACGGCTGCAGTAGAAAGAGCAAGGTGCTGAATACATGGGATTAAGTACCAGTGCCCTAACTTACTAGCAGTGTGGGCGTCCGGCCCCTGTTATTCTCACGCCAATGCGACACACTCACAGTTGTCCCAGCAAAACGAAAATCACCGCATGCTGCCCACGTTCCTGAACATTGAATTACCCACAATTATACAGAGTGACTTTTACATAATTATATACATTAACTAATTCAACTATCTGGGAGTATACAAGGTCTGGCCAGGAAAAGTCCAGTCATCGTTAATGAGAATGGTTTGCACGGTATCGATGTCAACTGGCAGCCATGGAGAGTGGACTGGAATGCACCTGCATGAACAATGGCGACTTCACTGTGCTAGTCAGCAGGGGAGGTAGATGCCATTGAGTGAGCACATTCAAAATGACTGAGCACGTGTAGAGCAATGAATCTGCTTCCAATTTGCGTTAAGCTTGAACATTCCCCTGCAGAAACCATTCAGATGATTCAAAAGGCCACAGCTATGGGCAACTGGTGATTGGCCACTTCGTCATGACAATGCACCTGCTCACGTGTCATGCCTCATGAAGAGTTTGGGTGAAACATCAAATCACTCAGGTGACTCAGTCCCCTACAGCCCAAGTTTGGCTCCCTGCAACTTCTGGCTTTTCCCAGAACTAAAATCACCTTTGAAAGAGAAGAGATTTCAGACCATTGATGAGATTCAACAAAATAGGACAGGCAGCTAATTGCAACTGGGAGACCTGTGTGAGGTCCCAAGGTGCCTCCTACTCTGAAGAGGACTGAGGCATCATTGTCCTATGTACATTGTTGTTGGGGTTTTTTTTGTATCTTGAATCTTCTTCAATAAATGTCTGTTTTTCATAGTACATGGCTGGATACTTTCTGGGCAGACCTCGTATTTCACAGCCAACTCACCTTTCAGAGTTATACATAATACATTCTATAGTAGTCGTTGAAGCGTAACTGAAAATGGCTGGAACCATCACAAAAATGTCCTAGAATATCCATCTTGCTTTATGGTGTCTCAACAAGGTGCTTACTTGTTCAAACGCCCAGGCAAATCCTGGCATTGCCTAGGGTTTCCCGCACCTGTCAGTGAAGTAGGGCTCCCCCGAGGGGTCTGGGACACTCACCTGTGACAGCAGAAAACCAATTCTATCACAACCTGTGTGTCAGGCATTCCAAACCGAGACATCGCTCTCTGTTACCAACAGAATAAGCTCCCGATGAGCTTGCTCTCAATTCCTTTCATCATCTGATTTTTACAGAAAGTCTTGTTGAGCAAAGTGGGGGTCTGAGAAAGGTACTCCAAAGCAACAGCCTTCATTTTTTTCTCCTCCCATACATAGTCCCAAAAGAATTTTCTAAAATTCTGCAATTACACTTTTTCATTTGACATCTAAAATCTCCAACACAAGCTTAAATGGTTGCAAAGGATATAATTTTCCATATATTGTAAGCATTCTCATTCTAAAACTGTTACATCACTCTTTACCGGGTACCAAAGGAATCTAAACTCCATCAATCTGATAGATGACATTATCTATTTTTAAACACATTATTGAAGAATAAGCTACTTTACATGGTTCACATTTTTTGTGTGGCCTTATTTATACTCACTTCCACAAAGAATTTTACCTTACTATAACACAGTTTTAGTTCTGAAAGTTTTATATTGATTACCACATCACACTTCTCTACAATAAAAATATTTGTCTTCAAACCTTATAATTGAACTTTGAAATTTTGTTTTGTTTCCTATGACTGTAAAATTCAAACTAAAAATATGTATTACAACAGAAATGCATTTCTTAATGAAATGGATGAGGCTAGTATTTTTTTCTTTCAAAAATTTTTCAGAGGCCTCTGAATATTATTTATTGCTAGCACAAGACCAGGTTCCCAATCAATATTTCTATTGTTTTCTCTTTTTATGAAGGACTGGAAAACTTTGATCAATTGAGCAAGTGGATGAGAATGTAAAGAGTTTTGTTATAGCAATGCTACTCAATTCTTCAAAATCACATAGTTAATCTTATATCAAATATTTTTAATAATCAGCTGATAACTCAATTTCATCTTCCTACACATATCTTGAAAACAAAAAATTGGAAGCCATCCGAGTTACAAAAGGATCTGTTACCTAGTATTTAGGTCATTGTTGTTTTTAAAATCAACACCGGTATTTCTAACTGATCCTCTGCTTAACGCAACAGATATTCCCCAGCCTAGAGGCACCATGAGACTAGGAATGAGTGTGGGGTCTGTCGGCATTTCTTCTTGTAACATGAGAGAAGGGCAGTTGTGAAGGTGGAGGCAGAAAAGGAAAACCTGCTGGAGAGATGCCTTCGCAGGCGGACCAGTTTTAGGAAAGACTGGAAATTGAGGTCTTAGAAGTTGGATTCTTCAAAATCAACCATGTGTACTTTGCAAAGTGATCACGTACCAGTTTGAAGACCTCAGGCTGAAAGGCCCTTCTATCCTTTCACAGCCCTTAGTATCTTAAAGTCTCTGTTTACCTCTGGTCTCCTCTCTCTACACACAGCAACCAAAGCCCACTCACGGAGAGCGAGCAGAGGAAGATCACCTCTGTATTCATTATAAAACAATCGACGATGGCACAATCATCACGATGACAAATAGGCTCAAAACCCTTTCCCACAGGAGAGTCCTCAGAACAGCAACAGAAGTGTCAGCTGTGACCTTGTCAGACATGCAAAACTGGGGGCCCACCCCAAACCTACTGAATCAGAACCTGATCTAACAAAACCCCCAGGAGACTCATGAGCAGATAAGCATATAAGCACACATCTACGAAGGTGAGAAATACTTTTGGAAGTTTGATGTGATGAAAGCATCTCTCGTGAAGAATTACCGTATTTTTCAGACTACAAGACACACTGGACCATTAGACACACCTAGGTTTAGAGGAGGAAAATAGGAAAAAAACCCCACTCTACTGCCACCTCCCCCCCCATCGCCCCCGCTGCCCCAGCAAGCCAGGTAAGCTACATTCAGACTATAAGGTGCACCCCCATTTTCCTCCCAAATTGGGGCAGTGCATCTTATAGTCTGAAAAATATGGTAACATTTCCTCCTTTCTGATCCTAAGTCTCGGGGGCCACAGGTTTCCCTTTTCATCCATCATGCCAGCACTGGCCAGCTCATCGGGCTTGAACTAAAAAACATCCTGGAAACATTTCTTCCTCCTTGCCCTGGACTTCTGCACTGTCCATCCTCCCCTCATTCCAGCCTCTCCACGCTTCATGTGACAAATCCGACCATGGCACGCCCCTACTGAAAAACCCTTCAAGGTGCCTCCAGCTTCAAAACAAAATATTTACAAGTATGTGGGGACCTGGAGACCTGGCCTGTTTACCTCCCTCATCTGGAAGCCTCAGTCAATTTCCTGCTGCAATTACTCTTTTACCCCCCCACCCCCAGGCCCCGCGTGGTAACTGTCCGGTGCGCCATCCCTTCCCAGGATTCCTTGCCCTCTGTAACGTCTGCTGCCTCTTCCCGGTCCTTCCAGGGCCAGCTCAGGCACCTCTGCAGGATGCTTTCACCGCACACACACACAGTGGGCAAGGTTCCTTTTCTTTGTATTCCCGCAGAACCTATCATTTTATATTCAAATAATCCATCTCCCTAAACAGACAATAAAAGTAACAGCATAAAGCAGGTGATGACAATTGAGTCAAGCTGAGTAAAATAAAATTTAATTCTTAATCATAAGAACTATAACAGCTCTTACAATTAGCTTGTTTCTTCCCTGCTCTTATACTTCTGGTGCTTTTATGTCATGTCATAGTTGTCATGTTTTGATTGTACTTTTATTTTTTTAATAATCTACCTCAATTCCTTCTGTGCAAATAGACAGGGTATAAATGCATAACTAGACCACGGCTATGTAACTTTGGTGAAATTACATAATGTGTCCGAGTCACAGTTTCTTTATATTAATAAAATTGTAATTACAAGGTCACATTAGGTAAGTAGTATCAAATTAGAGATGTATGTGAAATATTTCGTATACCCCATAAACATTTTATATAGAGCGATTATTTGTTTTTATTACACTCATATCCAATATAGAAACACCCAAGTGGTTAGAACTTTAAACAGGAAATGCCTTCAGAACAAAGGGAAACTTCAAATGAGAAGGTCCTAACCTTCTACCGCTGAACTGTTGCCATTTAATTCAGAATAACTTCAGTATCCTGGAGTGACCTTTGCACAATTCTCCATTTTCGTAGTTTCCTGTACTTTAAGAAGGATGTAGAAAAGAAAGTGATTATCTGAAATTTCTCAGCCCTGGCTGGTGTGGCTCAGTGGATCCAGTGCTGGCCTGCAAACCAAAGGGTCGTTGGTTCAATTCCCAGTCAGGGCACATGCCTGGGTTGCAGGCCAGGTCCCCAGTAGGGGGCGCATGAGAGGCAACCACACATTGATGTTTCTCTCCCTCTCTTTCTCTCTCCCTTCCCTCTCTCTAAAAATAAATAATAAAATCTTTTAAAAAAAAAAGAAACTGTTCAGCTTCTAAAACACAGTCTGGTGTCATGAATATTTTATTTATTGAAAATATTTTCCCACTTATCCTTTTCAACAACCCCACATCACAACGCTCTATCTCACCTGCCTGTGATAGGTGTCATTACTAATCCCGTGCCACGGCTCATTTCACTCGGCACCTGCGCCACTGTGGGATGTCCTACGGAGAGGCAGCTGGCACTGACACTCAGGAGGAATGCCACCGCAGGTACATAGAGGACTATAAACAAGACGAAGAGAATTAAAACATCATTGGTTATGAAGAATGCATCTTAACTGAAGTCAGAGGAACTCAATAAATAACCACTTTGCTGGAGGAGGAAAAGAGGGAACACTCAGCCACTGGCGCGAACCCACAATCCATCAAGGTGCGGAGCCAGTACACCTGGCACCCACGTGGTGGGTTTTCCCACCGTTCTTCACTGGAAAGAATCCCGACTTCTTGGCAAAGTGGCCAACTCCAGGGCGGGGCAGAGAGGGCACCCATGAGCCTGGGGATCTTGTTGTCCCAGAAAGTAGGGGAATGCTCAGGGATGAGGCATGTCACAAGGACTCAGAACCGACATTGACAGGGGTGGGGAGGGCAGGGAAATCACACTAGAAAGCAGTGGGGGGCCAGCGAAGGTGCGCAGAGCAGAAAGCTGAGAGCCAACCGGGACAGCAAGATAATGCTCCCCCGCTGCTGACAGGGGAGCATCATCATGCGACCACAACAGAGCTGGCTCAGGCAAGAACTGCCTGCAGCTGCTAGTAAGAGCAGCACGTTCCCTTGGGAGCAGAGCCTGTGCACAGCCTCGCAGCGTCGCCCCACGACTGCTCACCTGTAACAACTGCAGGAAGTGGACACCTCCTTGGCCAGGGGGACCTAGGGCTTCCAGGTGAGCAAGCAAGAGCCAGAAAACCCGTTCAAACAGTCCCAATCTCTAACACCGGATGAAACACATGTTAAAAATACCGAATATGCCATGCAGAAAAGGCTGGCTTTATTTGACCAGAAAAAAGTGTTCTGCGGTAACAAGACCCCCGACGGGCGAATGAAGTGAACCTGTGTCATCCTGCGGCTGCCGCGCACCCAGCTCCATTCCCCATCACTTCCGCTCCCTTTTGGGGTATTTTCTCCTTCACTGCACAGCCCTGCAATAAGCATACACCCAAACACATGCTCTCTGACTCTGGAACCAAAGAGGATCCCTGGAGGCTGCTTCCAACGGCCTCCTGCTCTGCTCGCCCCCCAGTCCAGTTTGGGGAGCACCTGAGCCAAGCGTAGTCAATCGGACACAATCTCACGGGAGTCAGGGGGTCCGTGCCTGAGCCAAAGACGTGGTCAGACTTGACTCAGGTCTGCTATGGAGCCTAGGAAGTTCTGTCGAATGTTCCCGCCACCGTCGGACCAACCTGGATCTTCTCTGTTCCCAGCACAAACAACTCTGCAGTCTCCCTTCAGTGCTGGGAGTGCCTCCCACGCCAGACACTGCTAACAAATGCCTTTACTGCCTTGCAGCCAGAGCCTATTTTCTTTGCTAGCAACAACAACAAAGGGAATAAATGTATGGAATAAAATATAAAGACAAAATGTGTGGAATAAAACATACAGACAGAAGGGGATAAAATTACATAATTGTATTTAGCATTTCTCCGGTTGACGTTTATTCTGTTCCATTGCTTTGGTTCATTGGAAAACCATGCTGGCCAAAGAATGCCGAAGCTCTGAAATCCAGTCCAGGCTTCCCGTCAGCGGGAGTGTGAAACCACGCTGGCTTTTTGGTTTTTCGTTTCCCTCACCTGTAAAGGAGGTGGTTTTAACTGCAGGTTTTCTTGTACTCATAAATATTATGTTTTGTAGAAAGGAGATTCTTAAGAACACATACCAGTAATCTATACCTTCTTTCGGGAAATAAACACATGTGATTGTTGAATTGAGTATTTCCCATTCTTTAATACTGTTTTTCATTCAAATCAGATGGCACAGTAGTTTCACATGACAAATAAACAGGAATCAAATACCTTCATACCGTTTCCGTAAGAGATGACACCCCTGTCTCAGAAGATTTATCCCTGAGGAATAAAAAGGCTTGAAATATTATTACTCTGTAAATACATTACAAGATCCACAGGAAAAGCAATGCATCTTCTATAGATTTTTACATTTTCTAATATCACATTCTTCTGAAATATGCTTTCCTTCATGGTTTCAAATGTTGTGTAAGTAACAGCCTGAGAGAAATGTTTCAAATTCAAGAGAACAAATATTCCTTTTAAAACTCGCTGATGAGTTTGATAGACCTGTTTTGCTAAATGTGCACGAAGTGGACTGGTGCACTGAGTGAGGAATATCCCCATACAGTACGAGGGGTTCAACCCTCCTACCATCTCAAAGTGCACAGGAGGTGAGGTCGCAGGGCAGCCAGCCTTCCGGGCTTGGGCTCCTCTCCTGTGCTCATCGAGTAAGTCCCTGCCTGCCCCTTCCCACTGCCTCATGTGATGTCTGCATCACGCTGCCGCCGCCTCCTGGACCCTGCTGCCTGCCTGCCTCCCTCTGAAAGTCTGCACGCTCCGGCGCCATTCCACCAACTGTACCCTCCACTCAGAGGAGGGGAGCGCCTTGGGCATGGTCGCCTCCCCATCCAGCGCACCCCCATGGGACAGAGTTCTCACACCCTGGCAGGTGCTCCAAGGACCCCAGGAAAGATGCCCGACCATGGGCTCTTCACGGTGCAGAAAGACACTGTCTCATGGGGAGACCATTGTACAGAGACCGACCTCACAGGGCACACAGGGCACAGCCAGCACATTAGGCCTTTTTTTTTTGGACAGAGGGAATGGGAGGGAGAAAGAGAGGGAGAGAAACATCAGTGTGTAGTTGCCTCTCATGCGCCCCCTACTGGGGACCTGGCTTGCAACCCAGAAATGGAACCTGCGACCCTTTGGTTTGCAGGCTGGTGCTCAATCCACTGAGCCAAACCAGCCAGGGCAGGCCGTTTCTTTAAATACACAGAGGGTAAGTATACACAACATATACTAGAAATTCAAAATGCAAAATGGTGTGAAGAGGTGGGTATATTTGTGTGTTTTAGCTTCAATAAGCTCAGCTTAGAAAACTACTCTTTAAAGCAAAACAAAAACCTGTGCAAACAAAACACACTATTGTTTTGTTTCACTATTTGCTTAATGTTGAGTGCTCAGTGTAAAACCACTGTTTTTAACGTTAAGCACTCAACATCAAACATGCATCACAAAGCTGTGTGTCTTAAACTCCCACTAGTCCACATAAGTGAGAGTCCCCCAGCCGTGGAACTCGGAATGATCAACAGCCGGCCACAACTCCAGCTGAGCGAGCCACCCCCACTCTGCGAGTATCTCCCAAAGCCTCAGCCTCCAATTTTCCTGGGAGGGCAGCCGCATGCACCACCTCCAGCCTGAGTGTTCTGTCCCGGACCCATGGTAAAAACAGCCAGCAACTGCAAAACACAGCCCAACAGAGAGAACTCTGGCATGCAACTGGCTATATGGTGCTCACTTCCATGAAATACTGGAGCCTCACGCAAGAGGATGCCCGTCGCTTCTCTCTCTTTCTGGTGGCGGGCAGGAGGAAGCGTGACTGAGAGGTCAAGCAAGTCACAGAAGAACGAAGCAGAGGCCCAGGAGAGCAGAGAAGGGACTTGGTTGACACGGTCAAGGCCATGATCAAAGCCTCACTGATGCCTGGCCCAGCTCTGGGTCTTCCCTTCTATCCAGTTCAAGAGCTCCTTACACAGGACACCACCCCTCCCCGACTCCTAGACCTCCATCAACACTGAGCTAGGGAGAGCCCGGGAGTGCCAGGCAGAATCCGTCCTCCCCCGTGTGTGCACTGGCCGGCCAGGCATGAGAACCGAGATGCCTTCCCTGCGGCACCACTCACTGTCTTACTGTGTTTACAGTCCCGGGGATTATCAGAATGAGTCTTTGCAGTCCTGTGTTTCCCCTTTTCATCGGCTCTCAGAAAAGCCCCAGACCTTCAGCTCACCTCCAGTTCCAGCACAGCTCTGGGAGCAGTGAGGCTGCCCCAAGGCCACCAGGGTGCCCCGTCCCTCGTCTGCTTGACTCTTTCCATGCCTGCTCATAAATATCTGGGGCACTAGGAATTCCACTTATGTTTGTTTCTTCCATTAAAATGGAAGCTCCATGATAGCAGAGATTTCCACCTCTTGTGTTAACTGATGTATCCCCAGAACTTCCAAAGCACTCAATAGTATTTGTTCATGAAGAAATATCCAGAAGAGCCGTTTAAAAACAAGAACAACATCAAAAAAAGGCAGAGGGAAGTGAAGGGCTGTTTTTTCTAGATATGACAGGTTTTAGTCTTTTGGAGGAAGGGAAGGCTTGGGAAAGGAATATATTCGACACATGTAACACTAACAAAAACTATGTCTAGCGACCTGGGAACAAGATCTCTTAAACAGCTATTTGGCCTCTTTTAATTTCTATAATAACTTTTCATAGAAAAATATACATTTGTTTTCAAGTCAATAGTAATTTTCAAAAAGTAATTGCTTTCCAAATTATTACCAAAATGATTTCTATTGTTCACAAAATAGCTTTCAGAACCAAACACATGTAATCATTTTAATGAGCATGTTCTCTATCTTTTATGGCTTATTTTAAAAAATTCATTGTCATTCTCTTTGAAGTGTTAAAAAGGTGTAAACATTCACTGCGTTTTCCTAAATGATTTGAAAATATATGTCCCTATGAAAATTTGCACACAAATGTTTATACCAATGTTGTTCGTAATTGTCAAAACTTGGAAGCAACCAAGGTGCCCCTCAGTAGGTGATGCATAAGTGAACTGTGGCCTGTCCAGACAATGGAATGTTCTTCGGTGCTAAGAGGAAATGAGCTGTGAACCCAGGAAGACACGGAGGAACTTAGCGCAGACACGGAGTAAAAGCAGCCCGTCTAAGAAGGCTGCTTACTGCCTGATTCCAGCTCTGTGACCTCCTGGAAAAGGCAGAGCGGAAGTGAGAGATCATGTGCTTCCACAGGGTGGTTGTCAGATGAACATTTCTTCATTGTCACTGAAAATGTAAGTCGTGGAAGGAAAACGACAGGAAAAGGAAAAAACATTGGAGATGGTCAGAACAGTCACACTGAGGGAGGACAGGGTGTGGCATCTGGAAGTACAGGCTGGTGCCACCGCCCAGTGTTGTTGCTTTGAGAATTATGTGACATGATGTTCATACGTATACTTGGCAAATAGCAAGTAGTAAAAATCCTAATATTGAGGAAAACACTGAGGACAGGAGAGAAAACTGCCTTTCGCAACTTCAAAGTGTGGGGCAGCGGAGACAGCATGCGGCGAGGACTCTGAACACTGCCCGGCTGGCAGGGGGGGGGCGGGGGGGGGGGTGGAGACGGTGATCGCTCCACTCCGGGCCATTTCCCTCATGAGCTTCGTGAATGCTTATGGCTCCTACACAAGACACACTGGTTAGTGAAGATTATGAACTAAAGGAAAATCTCTTCAAGGGTGGAGGGTGATGACAGAATGAATTCCAAGACCAAAAGGAAGGAAAAAACAAACTGACATTGAATTGCACGTACTTTGTGCCAAATTAACTTCTCCTCTGCTCAGTAAGGTGGCTCAAAAATCACCTGCCCCTGAGCATGACTAGAAAACCTGGGATCCATCAGGGATTGAAACAAACCCATTGTCAAGTTCAGGAACTCACATAAGACAAGAATGGCTTATGCTTTTTTAAAAAATAGGGTTTTGAATCAAATCATAGTTTTTAAAAAATGCTTTTTCCCTCTTTTTTTTTTTTTTTTTTTTGAGAGAGAGAGAAGGAAAGGGAAGGAGAAACAGGGAGACAAACATCAATGTGTGGTTGCCTCTTGCACGCCCCCCCACCAGGGACCTGGCCCACAACCTAGGCATGTGCCCTGACTGGGAATCAAACCGGTGACCCTTTGGTTTGCAGGCCAACACTCAGTCCACTGAGTCACACCAGCCAGGGGCCCCTGCTTTTTTAATCATGAAGGAAAACAGGCCAAAGTCCTCTCTCCGATGCCAGGCTCGCTCTGCCTCTTCCGCTGTAGTCTTCGGTAAAGAGCCCGTCCCTGAAAAACGCCAAAGCCTCAGCACAGCCTCTTCCGATTCCATGACGGGCACTGTCCAAGCAGAAGCCCAGGCTCTAAAAATCGCTCACTCGCTGGAGCCTGCCAGAGTCCTAAGTGCCTATAAATGAATATTGAATAATGCAAATTGGTAACCTGTTGGCAACACACTTGCAAAAATCAAGGGAATACTCATGTAATAAATTCACACCTGACCTTTTTAACCTTTGCAGTATTGATCACTCTGAAGTTGATAAGTTCCTGGATGAGGTGGGTGACAGAAAAAAAGGGGAAGGAAAACATGGCATCCTAGGAGAAGGACTAACACAAAGCTATAGTACTCGGTGAGAGAAGCTGGTTCTCAGGCAGAGAAAAATAACAGGACGTAAGTCTCCAAGAGGAGCTTCTCCACACCTGTGCCATCCTACGTTATCACTGTCCGCATACAGAACCGTCACCGCTCCTTCGACACAACCTATGTCATTGGGCGCCTTGCAGCTTTCCCGGTATCAGCTAAGGCAAGGAAGCTGTCCACACAGCACTATCAACTGAAAAGCAGAGGACAGGGAACTCCTGAGAGTCACACAAGGAAAGAGGTAAGTAAAAGGCTCCGGTCATAAATCAAGAGTGAATGGGGGCGGAACACAAGTCTGACCCTGTAACAGTATTCTTCTCTCCAAGCCTGACAACCCCCCTGAAAAAGCGAGGTAGAGGGGTTATCGCCAGCCAGACATGGCAAGCAGCATCTGATGTGAGCTGAAGCTCTCACTAACACTAGATTTCTGTTTGCAGGGAAAAGAAAATATGAAACTTTCACAGCAGATATCCAAAGATTATATCGCGATCTGTATCAAGAAGACTTGGCAATTTTTGGTTCATGGTTAAATTTCCTCCCAGGGATTTTGCCTCTTCCCTGGCAGAGGTCACCCGGAGTATCAGGAGGTGCTGAGCAAGGATTCTTCCAGAACGAGGAACTCGGCAGACTCCCGGGATGGAAACGACAGACTGAAGTCCTCTCTGCCTGCACACGAGAGACACCTTCGCCAGGCATCAAAGGAAACAGGCTGTCGAGAGAGGGCTGCTGCAGAGAGTACAGACAGATCAGAGGATAGAACTGCAGAAGAAAAGCCTCAAACAAAATCATCGTCTTGTGGGATGGTGAGGTGTCTGGCCCCCAAGAAGCAGCTGGCATTCCACTGGCTTCGGGGTTGCTTCCTCAGCCTGGCTCTCACCTGGCTCCTTCAGAAGATTGAGGGCGAAGCTGGGAAGATGCAGTTTTAACAAACAGCCCGATTGACCCTGAGGCAGATGGATACAACCCTGGCCACCCAGCCAGGCCTTTGCAAGCCTGTGCACACATCTCCTACATCTGGAAAAAGCAGCACCTGATGAACTAGGAGGTCCCCTTGAAACTTAATTTCCACAGGATTATGAAGGCAGGGAAGACAAAGTAGCAGCCACCACAGCAGCAGCAGTAGCAATGAGCGCACTGGGGAATCCGTGTGAATTGAGGTGCACGATAGTGACACGCCTGAGAAATCCGGCTCCAGACTTACAATGGCCTGGGTCCAAATCCTATACCCTTGACTAGACCTTGAGAAAATGATTTACATTCTCTAAGCCCCAGTTTTTATGGGTGTTAACACTCAGCTCACCAAGAAATGATGAGGAGTAACTAATTTTGTGTTAAACCCTTACCTAAAATTACAAAGAATGAAGGGTAATAGTAAGGAAAAAATGAACAAAGCTGACATATGTTTAGTTAAAAACACAAATTATGAACACACAAAAAATCATAATCTTACTACTTTAAAATATATATACGGCCAATAAGCACATAAAAATATTTAACATCATTAGCCATCAGGTAAAAGCCAATCAAAAGCACAATGAGACACCACCTCAGCCCCACTAAGATGACTATACCCAAAAAGAGAGTTAACATGTGGAGGAGGATGTGGAGAAACTGAAGCCTCCCGTGCTGCTGGTAAGAACATAAAATAACGCAGCCGCTTTTGAAAAACAGTTTGGCATTTTCGCAAATGCTTCAACGTGATCCAGCAATTTCACTCCTAACCATACATGCGAGAGAACTGAAAGCAGCTATTTAAACAAAAATTTGTGCACGAATGTTCATAGCAACATTGTTCAAAACAGCCGACAGGTGGAAACAATCTGAATCAACTGATGAGTGAATGAAGAAAATGCAACAGATAAAGCAATGGAATATTATTCAGCCATAGAAAGGAACAGAATACTGACACATGCTACGGCACGAGGGACCTTGAAAACTTTGTGCTCAGCAAAAACAGCCAGTCACATAAGGACCACATATTGTATCAACACATTTACATGAAGTATTCAGAATCAGTGGTGGCTAGGAGGTGAGGGGTGAATCACAGGGAGTATGGATGAAATCTCAGTAAAGCTATTTTCAAATATACATATGTGTGTATGTATAAAATAGAAGGGAAACATCCTCCCTGGTAGAACTCTGATGCTCTGGATGCCCTGCACCCTGTCCCATGGGGAGGGGCATGAAACATCCATAGTTACACAAATCCTGCAGCAAATCAGTGTTCAGAAGCAGCACAAAGGGTTATCGAGCCTGAGTTCTTCTTGGCACACGGAAAGCTACAATACCAATGCCATTCGCACTGAACTCTGATAAAGGTGCAATCAAATTAATTCAACACCCCTACTTGGTAGACGTGGGATCTTTGCAAACACACAAAACAGGCAGGAGCAGACCTGATGGGGTGGTCACCCCCATCAGAAATAGGTACACAATGCCCTAAGAATAAAAATATGAAATACATTATAACTACTGTAGAGACTGTTACCCAGTAGATGTTTCCATACTTATGCATATTTAATTAAAATGACATTTATCTAAAGGCTAATGAGACTATTTTGAATCCTATTTACTGAAAGGCTAATAAGACAGTGTAACACGAGCTGTTTGTTAAACCAAACATGTGACATCTGTACACAGTAAGAGAAGACCAAAATTAAAATTAAATATCACTGTACGTTTATCATAAACCTTACAGTAAAAAATTCCTATTAGAGACAAGAAAGACCATGGACAATGGCAGCTTCCCACTTAAACCGACAGGCAAAGAAAAATTTATATTCCAGTCCAAGAACTTACCTAATAAGAGAATACAAATTATACATCTGTTTTTCAGGATTACAGTTGTTATAGGTATTTACATAAAAATCATTGTTAAATTGCAAGAGTGGCCTGATGCTTATGGGGTGAAGTGAAATTTCCTAACACTGCGTCTTAAAACAGTCTCAGTTTAGATTGCTGCACCTCAGAAAACATTGTTGCTATTTCACTGAGCCATTATTTTTTTTTTACTTCTCTTATTGATGTTCGAATATAGTTGTCTCCATTTCCCCACCACCACTCCCCCACCCTTACCCACACCTACCTCCCACCCTCAATCCCAACCCCCCCTTGGCTCTGTCACTGAGCCAAATAATAGCTCCCTTACATATGAATGGAGTAGAAAGGAGCCACACTGAGGGGCCCGAGCAAATGCCAGTCCTTTCCTCAAATAATAATGAAACCAATAATAATAACGATAAAGTCTACCGGCTTCCACCTTCAAAAACAAAAAAGTCCCAGAACTGTCAAAACGGCACATAGTGTCAAATTCGATGTAACAAAATTGTTGAACATGTCATCGCAAACTATTGCTCAAACAGGAACTCATTTTTAAGATTCAGAAAAGCAACGAGCCAGTTCAGGTCTCAGATGTTTAGGTGAAATAACGGTCATGAATGACTTTCTGGATGACAATCTCGGTTAAGTTGTTTCTACCATCAACAACGGGATTCACGTGTCCACGTAAGTTCAGGTAAAAAATAAAATTCACATATTCACTGCAAATGCTCTTTCCGCATAATTCAGTATTATGAATTATCTAAAAAAATAAAAAATGTATTACTAGAAGACAGGAAACATAGCTCATAAAAACTTTTCTGTGAAGACTCCTCAACATAAATTAACAAGAAAGAATTAAGTCATCGCTAACTTACTTGTCAAGGAAAAATGATCCTTTATTATTGCACCTGCATAATTTGAAAGCACTTCCCAGGAATATGCCTTTTTATTAACACTATTTATGAGTTGTCATATTAAGGACTTGCCAAGAGAATTTTTAAATATTTATAAAGAAATATCTACATTCAAAGTGCGATTGTACTTCATCTCTTCAAAGAATCTGAACTAGCACACTAGGTGTTTGTTGACTGCTGGAACCTGCTCCAGTCAGAGGAGGATCTTGTTAAAATGAGAGCCATCTAGCCACGAGGCCGCACCCCACACACATGGGATATAATGACAGTGAAACCAGTCGCCAAGCAAAACTGAGAGGACTAGCCCTGTCCGTGTTTTTAGTTTTATTTAAAACTTAGTCTCTGATCACTTAACGCCTTGCGTTAATACATAGCTATTAAAAAGCAGCAGACATATAATCAATACCGTCATGTACAGCTATTCCCCAGGCTCTCAAATATAAGCACGGAATTACACAACACAGAAAAATACCCAATTAGGGTTTCCTGGGCCAATTTAGCTTGTCCAGCCATTACATGTTTTGGCAGTGGACATACTCACACTCTTGAGCGTGAGGGAAAGAAATTAGCCCTTTAATTAGCAGTCAAGCCCGTCTAGCAATGAGCCACCTGGCTTCTCTCTGACCGATTCGGATTCTGGGTCAGGGCGTCAGAAATGCCTGGACTTGCCGGGCAGACATTGCAGCCTTGGAGTAGGCAGTTAGCCCAGCCCCTTCACAAGAAAGGAACAGGGCTGTCTCTCTCAAGTATTCAAGGTGACTGTCACTCAAACCCTTCAAGTTGTTCCCACTGTTGCCCAGTTTCCGAGATGCCAGAACGAGAGAACAAACCAGGCTTCCCATCCGAACCACACCACACCAACCACACAACCACACTGCCCAGTCCTCAGACTTCCCGCACAAACTAGTGCTGCCAGCCCCCTCAGATGGGGAAGCACTGCCCTTGAACTGGTGTGAACGCCCTTCTGCCCTTGCTCACATTCGATATGTACAAAATATGGAGCGTGCACATTATTGCCGGCTTTGGGTTTCTCACTTTCAACTTTAGAGTCTTGTGAGAAGATAAATGCAGGAAAAAATGTTCAGTACAACCTGGTAAATGTGACAGGAGCCTCACGGATAAGATTGCTGCTGGAGGAGATGTGTCTCCCAAACCGTGGCTTCTGACTTGCCTGTGAGCCATGGGATCAGCAGATCAGCCATAATCAGCTGTTTGCATTAAGTGCAGTAGAATAAAACTAACGTGTACATCATGAAATAAAGCTCTGTTTTTAGCCTCTGTTCCAGTGTTACATGGGCATGGATTTACTCTCTGGGTCACGGTGCACAGCGCATTTCTTACTGTGCATGGTCAAAACACTAGGAAAGCCACAAGTGGAAGAAATTTGCTGGAGTGAGTCGAGGCGGCTTCAGGAAGGAAACTCGCTTGGGCCGCCTCCACCTGAGGAGGCGTGTTCAGGGGACCCCAGGCTTCCAGGCGAAGACGACAGAGTGCAGGCCGGCTGAGCACATTGAGATGTGAGTAGGGCCGCACGCTGGAACAGTGTTTTAGATACACTGGATCAAATAAAACAATTAAAATCAGTATCACCTCCATTTGTTCTTAATGTGGCTACTGGAACATAAAAAATAGACCCATCGCACATGGTAAATTTCAGATGGACAGGAGTGGGGCAGAGGGCAAACCCACCAGCAGTGATGCGGCCGCACTAGGCTGCCAACAGGGCCAGGGTGAGCGGAGGGGACAGCCTGACCCAGGAGGGCGGGAATGGAGAAGGATCGGAGGAAAAAAGCTCAAGGGAAGAAAGGAAAATAGGAGAGACAGGAAGTGGCGACTGACTAAAAGGAAGGAGGTCTGAGATGCTTATCTACATTCTGGGCTGGGGACCAACTGTGGAGGTCTCTGATATATATATATATATCAGAGACCTGGCCATCCTCATCTCCTCTCCGTGGCAGTTTGTCCACCTCCATCTGGGAAGCTGAGTGGGACCGAGTGTCGCTGGAGTAAGAAATGCAGTTATGCCTCCAAATCCAAGCCTTGGGGTTCGACAGCCCTGGACTGGACCCCGTATTCATCCAGCCACAAAGCAGCACCTGAGTCCCCCGCTGACCTCCATGCCTTCAGCCCAGAACTCTAGAAGGTCAGAAGGGTAAGTTGAGGAGAATCCCACCTCGAAACCCCCTTCTCCAAAGGCCCTTAGCAACAAACAAACTGAAATGTGCACCAAGTTTTTCTGCCTCATTTTTCATTTTTTCCCTCAGTCTCACCTTCCTGAAATCATCTCTCCTACTACTTCCATATGTTCAAGTCCCTGAGTGTCTACTTCGTTTGTCGCCCACTCAAGAAAGTCCACCCTGACTGCCCATTTAGACTTAAACATCACTTCCTCATCTGGACTCCAGTGGGCCTCCTTTATATGTCTACTAAGCTCCCCTTGTATGTCCCCTGGTATGTCCGGAAAGAGGTGGCAAAATCCAGCTCGTGCCACCAGGCTCGAGAGCACTGTCAGGGCTGGACCCCACTCCGTTGGCTGAGCCTCACCGCTCTCTATGGGGCAGCCCTGGACCCAGCGCCATTCCGAACAGTGAAATGTCAGAGCTGTGACTGGAGAATGCTTGGTCTTCCCATTGTTTTAAAAGCAAATGTCCTGGGTGGTTGGTCCTGGTGTCCATCCTACAAAAGTCATTGCACCCCACGCTGAGTTCCTTGGCTGTCACTAGACAGAAAATGAGCCACAAGGAGAAGAGCTTTTCAAGAGGAAGGAAAAGGACAAATACCCGGCCTCGCCCTCGGGTCAGTGTCTACAGCTGAGACAGGTAAACCTCTCCAGAGAAACATATGTAGAGTTCACTTAGCCCCTACCAATCACGAGGAAAAACTGGTGCAGAAAGGGGGCAGCAGCAGACTCAAGCTAACAATTGTTCTGGATGTTCCCTCAAAAACCTGGCATGACCCTCTCTACAAAAACGAAACCTTCGCTGCACTGAGGGCACCTCCGTGGGACTCTGCCCTTTCCTCGGCCCCGTTTGCTCCAGTCTTGATACCATGGTTCCTTCCTGACTCCCATGCTCCTTCACTCAGCGGGTGTGACACAAACCCGACAATAAGCCAAGTGCTCCGAGTGGCTACCTTTTTGAAAATGGGGTGTGTGTGTGTGTGTGTGTGTACACATGTAAATATACACAAAAACACTCCCAGGCTGTACACACTGGCCCTGTGCAACCTCCGCTTGGGACTATTTCTAAGCAGGTCAACTATTCACATTGAAGGGCGAGTGTACGTGCACGTGTGTGAGTCAGTACCCGAGAGACACACACAGAGACAAAGGGGGGCTGGGATCAGAAGCGACGAAAGCGACATGAGACGAGGACAGGAGGAAGCACGAAGACTCGTGAGAAACAGAAGACACCGTTAAGGAAAATGAGTGAAGTGAGGACTCCCTTCTCTTCCCTAGAATCACATTCACGGCTCGCCCAGTGCTCTGCCCACATGCGTGTGCTCCCTGCACCCACCCCTCCCAGGGGACGGAAAACCAAGGTCCACCTACAAAGTGATGTGCAAACACACCTATGCCATCGACTTGTCGCTACAACTTGTCGCTACAAGCAAGTACACTTTATCCTCCAAAACATTAGATGTGAAACAACCCCACGAAAAGAGAAGAACTAATTCCCAACTCACAAAAGGGGCAAAAGAAGGAGACTTAAGCAAGACAACACCTTAGGTTTCCATCTTACCGTCCATTAATTTCAAGTTTGATTTTGCTCTGTGTGTCACAAACATGCATTCAAAACAGTCAAATGATCCCTACACCCATGTTGTCCTGCAAAAAGAACAAACACTATTATTTGTATTTCTTGTTCAAAGACTACAGAATAAAGGCTCTGTTTTGAGAAATGACGAGGCTCCTGCTGCTGCTAACATTTACCCACAGGATGGGAGGCTTTTTCATGACAGAAAGTGCCCAGTACTTCGAGGATGGTTACAGAGGCAACGGCACCGAAAAGCCTTTTAACTTTGGCTCATTTCCTCTGACCACCACGCCACCATTCTAAATTATAACCTCTCAAATCTTCGCAGCCTTTAAAACCAGCTTTCCGTGGTGTCATCACAAAGGAAGAACATTCTGTTGCCTGAAAATAAAAGCGCAAGATTATCGGGCTCAATAACGGTTTTCATTATTGCAAACCAATAAACAAGACTCAACAAAAATTGTTTTTGTTAAGAACGATCACTCATCGAGCTGCCGAGAAGTCAGTCTGAAGGAGACCGAAGGCAGATCGTCCTAACAGAATAGATGGTTTCCTCCTCGGACGCTCTCTGCAGTGTGAGAAGTGGCCACACATGTCCTAGTGCTATTATTGTCAGGCATTGAAATCCCATTATTCACACCTTAGAATAGCATGTTTTTTAAAACTAAAATAATAGAACATCCCATTCTCACTGAGCACTTTCTTTTATGATGCAATCCGAACCAAATGCCTCCTGCTCAGCTGAATCCCTTTGCACCCCACTGCACTTGGTACCCAAAGGGGAAACGTACCAGAGCTGCAAACCCCAGGGCTCCAGGGCCCCTGCCCCATGTGCAAGGTGAGCGGTTGGCTGGCAGGGCCTGCAAGGCCAAGACCAAATACGCCACGGGCTGGCTGGAGACACCAGGGCCTAGCCAGGGGGGCGGCCCACGCAGCTAAGACACAGGGACACACACAGGGAACTGAGCAAACACACACACGGAGGAAAACGGGAGCCAGGTCTTTCAGTGTTGCAGGAGGACACTACAAGTATAAAAAGGGGGAAGGAGACGACATCCTGCCGCTTGGGGTTGGTGCTGGAGACATCAGTGTGAACACGCTCCTTTAGACAGACAAGCTGACAGGCACACACACATGCATGTGCGTGGTGTGAGTACACAGGGGAGGGCAAGAGCAGGTTTGCAGTTGTTCGTCTGGAAAGAGACATGCAGGTTGTGACCACTACAGTAGCTTTGTTAAGTCAGAAGAACGTCACTCACAACTGCAAACCTACTTTGCCCACCCCTGCATGCACACACTAACCTATACTTCCTAGATCTAATCCCTAAGGTGACCTAGAAGCAACACGACCCCAGTAGCAATGAGACTAGACTTCAGATCTTGGTTTCCAAATGACATTCTCCACAAAAAGGAACCAGAAATCCTTAGTGATCCCAAGGCTGGGGCGGGAAAAGTGTAAGGTCGGGCCAGACTATTCTCTAACACGATGAGAGGAGAACACAGCACCGCCTCTGCAGCAATTCGGCTCGGAAGGTACCGTCTGCACCTACCCACAAGGAAGTGCCAGATGAACCCACATAGAGATGCACGGCTCAGCTGCACTCTTCCGGGCATCCAGCTGGCGGAAGAGAAGGCAAGGCAAAGGGCCAGTTCCAGATGGAAGACCAAACAGCCAGAACTAACACCAGGCCTGAGCCTGGGTGTGGGCCCATCAAGGACAACGCTGCAGCCACGGGGCAGTGAGGACCGGGGTCTGGGCATCAGACAGCCACCTGTTATCAATATGAATTTCCTATGTGGAAGGTGACATGGGAGGTACGTGGGAAAACGTCCTTATTTTCGGGAAATACTAACATAGGAAGGAAATATTAAGGCATCGTGTCCATGCCTTTTACTGTCCAGCCAAAACAAAAATCTTCAGAATAGCAGTACGTGAGAGCAAAGGGGCAGGGATGGGGGAGAGACAGAGAGAAAACAATAATGCACGTGCAATAAAGTGTTAATAATGGGAATCTGAGGGATGAACGTATGTGAGTTCTTTGTCCTATTCTTGGAATGGGAATCATTTAAACTGGAAATCAGTGTAAAATAGAAAGTTTTTGAAAAAGAGATGTTTGGTCATAAATGTTCATATACTAGAAAGAAAAACCATAACTTTCTATGAAGGACACAACCTGACATCATTTTTTTTCCTTAAAGTCTACTTTGGCTACAGACAATAGAGTCCACATAATTCTAAAAGCACCCAAATAAGATGTTAAAAGGGCTTTTATCATTAATAGGTTTAAAAAATGTGAACTGTTCATCCTTATGAAATACTTGGCTGGTTAAAAGTGATATCCAGGGTCCAGCAGAAGCAACGCCATCGGTGGGGGGCCTGAATGTCTCGCACGAAAAGGACAGCAAGTTGGACATTTCACCTAAAACGTCCTATGGTGTGCTTGAGTGTGACATTGTTATGTTACAGGACTACATGCTTATGATTTTGCAATAAAAGATTTTTATGTAATTAAAAAGGGGACATTATTTGTGCCAGACTCTGTATACTGGGAATTCCAACTACTATAAGGATAAAACTACAGAAAATCCCTGATACTCATGAACTAAGAAGATGGGGGTAGACACGGGGGTGTCACCCACACCCTGCCTCGAGGACAGACCTGCTCACTGCCCCCAGGCAGCAGTGTGGTCCGCAGACTGCCTTCAGCTCTGCCGATGTCCGCGTCTGCCTTAGCCGCAAGGCGCACCCTGCCCATGCTGGGCATTCCACATCTGGGGACAGGGCAGTGGTGACCTAAGCCGTGCTGAGGGCCACACTGTCCCCAGAGCTCCCACTGAGCTGGCTGCAGCTTTGTCTAAACGGGCACCCAACCTACCAGGAGGCCCTCCTTTCATAAAACATAGCTCCCTCTGGGCACGTTTTATGGTTTTGTCTTGTGGGCTGGTAGCATTTATTTCTGACTCAGGAGACAGCTGTAAATTTCTGTAAGGTGAATTCTGCCTCCCATTCTCGTCTGTTCGCCTGGTCCTGCTGTGCGACAGAGAATTGTACCTTCCCCTTTTCCTGGTAGCCAAATATGAAAGATAATCATTGTTTAAACAACACATTTCCCTCTTATAGTCCATTAGCTCCTGCTGCTTGTCCCTGTAGTAAAATTGAAATATAACAAAACAATTTCCATGGCAATAGATAAAAATCTAGCAAATGTGAATTTCTGGGTTTAGCAACAGAACAAAACAAGAGGAGATGATGGGATGCAGTGGAACTAAATTTCAGTTTCTGTGTGTGTTTTTAGGACATTTTAAAACAAAGAACACATAGACAAACGCATGCTCACAGAACCACGAATGGTTACACTCCGATTACGGGATAAGTTTGAAAAACAGATCATGGTCATCCGTTTATAAAATCAGTCCTTACCGTTACTACCAAAATACATTCAACTACTATAGAAAAAAATGGACTCACAAATTCGAGGTTTCTTTCAACTTTGATGGGAAAGTCTGGTATCTACTATCGCATCAGTTTCAAACACTGAGATAACCCATCATGTCCATTTTTACTAAGGATTAAAAAGATGGCTTATGGTTAACATGTGAATGGAAGATTCTCAAAGGACTTCAGAATCTTTGGAAAACAGAGGGTCCGTGAACATCACAAACTGCCAGAGCGCCCACACTTCCCTGGCCCGCGAGTCCAGCCAGATGACGCCCCTGGGCAGGGCGCTGCATGGGCCTAATCTGAGCGGGACTGACTCCATGAAGGAAGCCCTGGGCAGGAGTCTCCAGGGGCAGAGCAGGGCTGCTGAAGAGAGGACACTGGGTCCGTCACCCATTCACGGGGTCTCCAGGAACCAGAGCTGACTCCAGGGCACATAACGAGTAAGGAAAGGCTCGCTTTGTTTTGTTTCTGTTTTGTGCTTCCTGCTTTTCTTGCTCTTGTCTCGATTTTTTTAACATTTCCATAAATTTTCAGAATAAGTGCACTTGGGACCGAAAGGATTTGCTTTTACTTTTAAAGGATTTGACGTGGTCACATTATGATCTTTTTGAGATGTCTTAAAAATTGAGCCTGTTGTTCTGCAGGTGACCCACCAAATTTACCACAAGTTACAACACGTCTCTAAAATAAAATGCAATTCCGATTTTCTAATGAATATTTACATATAAGGTATTAAGGGCAGTATTTTCAGCCAACACATATTTTCTGATTGCCAACCTGTGCTAAATGTTAGCGGGGAGCAAAACCAATTAAAACCAATTTTCCACCTCTGAGGAGTTACACTCTGCTGAGGTAGAGAGCACTCCACTCACTAACAGTAACACCAGGTAGAATACAATGGTTCCTCCAAGAAAAACAAACATGTTCTGTAGTAGCATAAGAGTTTTAGCTTTGAAAGAATATAGAGATGAGCCCTGGCTGGTGTGGCTCAGTGGATTGAGTGCCGGCCTGTGAACCAAAGGGTCAGCGGTTCGATTCCCAGTCTAGGCACATGCCTGGATTGCAGGCCAGGTCAGGTCCCCAGTGTGGGGTGCATGAAAGGCAACCACACGTTGATGTTCCTCTCCATCTCTTTCTCCCTCCCTTCTACTCTAAAATAAATGAATAAAATCTTTAAAAAAATTTTTTCAATACAGAGATGAGTATACAGGATTGAAACTGTAGCTCTAATACCCTTCTGAATTCTAATACTCCTTTAGCAATAAATAAGGGGAACCACCTGACCATGCCCTTTCCAACGGTACCCTGTACATTGAGCTTCCCACGCATGTGTGGAGAAGTGGGCTTGGTCAGGCCGTGGACCAGTGCTTGCTGAACAGGAGACCCCCTCTGTGGTCCAGGCAGACTTAATGAGAAAAATGTCAGGCGAGGCATGGTCAAAACAGCAATTTGATTGTTACGCTAGAGACTAGTTACATACATACCAGGTGATGCTATTAAGAACAGAACTGGGAGACTATAGGTTTGCTGTCAAACCTGCATTTATTGAGGGTCTCAGTGTGAAATGCTGGGTGAGTGAGTAAAATCCAGGAAAAATGTTCTCTGGGAGACTGTCTCCCATGCTATACACTCTTGTTTCAAAAAGTAGTAACAAATTCAGAGACCAACCCCTCATATATTTACCCTTAAACATCATACGTGTCCAAAACAAAACAAAGCAGACGCCTTCCATTCTGCAACTTGCTCTCTAGAAAACTCCTCAGCTGGCAGTCCTGGTCCCTGATGCCAGATTCTCTTACTCGTTTCTACAGATGATCCACAAAAGGAAATGCAATCACCCTTTGCCTTAAGATGTTGTTCTTACCACTTCACTTGCTCAACAACCTAAAAGCTTTCATTTACTACCAAAGCAAATCGAAGCTCCTCCACACCCTCCGCGTCTCTAACACGTCCAGCCTGCATCCCGGCACCTGCCCGACAAGAATATTCCAGCCACTCGCCTTCCCACAAACTCAGTGTTTACTGGTGTCTCTTCAGGCAGAGATACCTGTGCCACCCTCACAGAGCAGATCCTCGGCCTCCTGGCTAAAGCTCTGACCAATCAGCTCCAGCACCGTTCTCTCTGGTGGGGGCGGGGGGAGGGGGCGTCCCAGGCCAGCCCCATCCATACCACTTTCTTCCTGATTGCAGAGGATGCTCATTTTGGCACCTCATCCCATGCCGTCTTACATTACTAGGTTAAATTCTTAAAGTCAGAGAGTTCACCTTTCACTTATTTCATACTCCCTCGGGGAGTCAGTACGTCACCTGGTAAATTAGTAGGTATTCAAAATACACATGCTGTTTTAAAAATAATCAATAAAATAATCTAGTCTAACAACTTTTTTCTATACACATGAAGCAGAGGACAAAATTTTTAAATAACTAGTTCAAAATCACATACAGTTAGAGAGACAAATCAAAGCCCAACACTCCGTATTCTCGAAGTTGTAGGGACCCCTCCCCACGAACACTGTTAAACTTGGGACCCTTGAAATTGAAAAGTAGTTTGAACTCTGAAAGTGAAATTACCGTCATAGTTAAATGAAAAGTAATAATTGGGCAAAATCAGCTGTGGAGTTTTGAAGCCTTTTGAAGGGCTTTTGCTCATTTGCCTTTGTAACTCACAGGTTACTGTAAGGGTCTTCCACACCCGGAACAGCCCCCAACACACGACTGACGACTGATATCGGAAGACAGCGTCACACACAGGAGAGTTACTCACAGGAGTGTTTCACACACAGGGAGGGCCTGGCCTGGCCAGCACGTTTCCCGGCGGCCCCGCTCGTGGCTCTTTAGTAGTAGCAGTCAGTCCATAGCAGTCAATCTACTCTCTAAAGTATTTGAGAGCACGAAGGACTAAAATCCATCTGGGAAGGTAACGAACTGTACACCGAGGAATCGGGTTCAGCTTGCTACAATTAAATGTGGGCTCCACACAACCTGAAATACAGGAAGTGCCAGGAGTCACTGACAGCCTTTTAGCATGAAAAGGATTTGCCCAACTACAGTTTTAATGAATGTGAAAACTTTTATTTCTTAACGATCTCATCTGGCACACACTGTATCTGACAGAATATAAATACATTCACACATAATAGGCACACAGGAGTACCAATTATAACAACCTCTCCCCAAAAGGAAAAATGAAAACTTTTGAGCAGAACTCTGAGTGTTTATCATGCCTTTTGGAATTCTTCTTTTCCATGTAGGGATAACCAACTCCATGTGACAGTCCATGGGAAATTCAAGCACTATCTTTAAAAAAAGAAGATAGAAAGAAAGTCTCCAATCTCCACTCCTGACCCATTGGAAAAAAATTAAATTTGAAGAGGACATCACTTCATTCTTAAAGTCTCTGCATGTAAATAAAACTCATTCTCAACTTTCATATTTGACAAAGACAATAACATCAAACAGCAGCCCACATTCCCGAAAGGAATGATGTCAATTGGCATTTCCTAAATTAATTCAGTGACCTACAGTAATGTGAGTTCTTTACACACAATGCCTGTCAGCAGGCAATCTAGCAGTCCCAGAAACACTTCTGGTGTCTGAACTCTGAGAAGCAACTGAGAAACTCTACCTACAGACGTTCCTTAATTCCTACTTCATCTTGCATCTGCTGCTTATCACAGAATCGGAAAAAATAAAAATCATACCAGGCACAGCTTGCTAGAACTACAGTTCCACAAGTGAAATTCAAGTCTTACCAAGATTTCCAGTCATCCTTCTGAGCTGTGACACGAAGTCCGTCACAATATTTTACAACACAAGGGCAGAGGAGAGTAGTTGCCACAGGGACCACCAGGTGGATGTGGCCCTTTATGGAAAAGGTCAGCCCACCTCTGCGTAAGGAGCCTTGCTCAGACCCAGGGCTGTACGTCTAGACCCCGCCAGCTCCCCGGATTCTCTCCTCACCCCTGACCCAGACTGGCATCCAGCATCTCAGGCCACACCTACGCCCAGCTGTCTAACAGGCACGCAAATTTATCACATCTAAAACTGACATTGTGATCTCCACCCACCCCCACCTGCTCCCACACAACCGTGTCTCCAAAAGATGTTTCCGTTCATACAATTGCTTAGACCAAAACCTTTAGAATCATCCTCGATTCCTCTGTCTCTCTCTCCTGTTCCAAATCCCAACAGTCAAAAAAGTATGTCCTCAAAATACAGCCAGAACCCGGCCACTTCTCACGCACTCCAGTACTGCCGCTCTAACTCAGCACCCCTGTGCCCCTGGACTAACGCAGCGGCCTCCTCACGGGCCCCTACTCCTGGCTCTCGGCCCCCGACACTCTACTTGCACAGAGCACCCAACACAGTCATGGAACCCACTGCAGAAATAGCCGTCAGACCACACAGGGCTGGCCACCAAAGCCCTGCGCACACTTGGGCCTCTGGCTGTACCCCACGCACACCCATCCCCCCACTTCCTCCACGGGAGCCTATTGACTGGCAAGCCTGGTCTTGCCCAGGGTCTTCTCACTTGGCTGTTCCGTCTGAAAATTCTTCCCCCATATACCTAGTTGCGTCCCTTCCTCATTTCATTCAGGTCTTTGCCCAAATACTTATTCATTCAAACGAGAGGGCTTCTTCCTTCACTGCCTCTAAATTAGTCACTCACGTCAACACAGCAGCCAGCTGTAGAAGCAGATTCCAGGATTCTGAGATGTGCGGGTGTTTGGGGCGTGCTCTCTGGGACAACATTTGGAAAGAAGCAAAGGCAGCAGGGCAGGCACAGGGTCAAGCTTCGGCCAATGTCACAGGCACGGCGAGGGGAGCGGCACTTCGGGATGCTCCCAACTGCGGCCAGGGGCTGGAGCTCGGAGCTCAGAGATGGACACACGCCCAGCGGGGGAGCAGAACCTGGAGTCAGCTGCATGAGAGTGCGTGCTCCAGGGGAATTGAGGAAGGGCAAGTTAAAACCCCCTGAGACACTTCTTTGCATGTGTAGGGACCCGCTGTAGTCTGAACGTCAGAACACAAGCAGTGCTGGTGAGAATGCGCGAACCGAGAGCCCTTACACGCTGCCGATGGGGGTGTGAAAGGGCACACACAGCGGCTTCAGAAAAGGTTGGGTGATTTCTTAAACGGCTGACATAAAATGACCACACAATCCAGGGGCAAGAAAGACGAGGGCACTCAAGTAGGCACGTGGAGGGTTTTTGGAAAGATGGAAAAGTTCCAACAGCGGGTGTGGGGACGGCCTACCAGCCCTGTAAACCCACTCCACGTCGGTGATGTCTACACTTACACTGGGTGAATTTTGTAGCATGCAAGGGATCCATTAATAAAGATATAAAGAGAAAAAAGAACAAAAAAGATAGCTGGCTAAGTGATTCTTGAATCTAATGTGATAATAATGATGTTGACACCTAATACTTACTGTTTGCTAGGGGTCAAAAATTATTCTAAGAGCTTTACATGTATTAATTCATTTAATTTCAAACATAATCCCATAAAAACAGGACCTGTTTCATCCTTCTTTCGGAGGGTGAGGTAACTGAGACACAGGGTAATTAAGTACATTAAGTCAAGATCACAGCAGTAAATAAACTAAGAATGTAGTAACTAACTCATAAAAATAAATCATTCTACCTTGAAATGCTAAATAATAGCATTTACCTACATACCAGCAAAAACGAAAGAGATTGTGTATATAAACAATGGCAAATTGACCATGAATGGCATATTTAAGATGGTCTAAAAGAGATCAATTTGCAACACTTATAATTATCTCTACCAGCCATTGAAATCAGCCACAAATACATGTTCATTACCAAAATGGTCTGGTCAGTAACTGAGACTCAATTATTGTAAGCAAACACAAAGAATACCCATGACCTAACCTACTGGAACAAGGTGTTCGTACAGCTACAAAATATCACTGTGGTGCACGGAAACACGGCGTCATTCCCCACCAGTCACGGATACACACACAGAGTTTTCTAGGGCAACCATGTCACAAACCTGAAGGCACATCATTGCTCCTGTAACCGAGAAGCACAATGGGACAAGATGAAATGACAGTGTGTTTTATCTTTTTCATGGTCAAGTTTCATTACAAATGTCACATGGCAGTAAACCAATACAAATGGAAAACTTCGGAATAGTCAACTCCTATATCTTCCAGTGAAACACTCTCAAATTTAGAGACAGCTCTGGGCCAGAAAGCTGACACAGTCAATATAAAACAACAACCACCAAGGCACCTCATATAAATAAGCAACAGGACGATCGCATTTGACAACAGTGTGTTTTAAACAGTCTCATAAAACACAATACCCAGACTGTGAAGGAAACAGGCCTTGCAACAAGGACCACATTCACCTTCAATACCTTTGCAGGCTAAGATGGAAAAGCCCACATCAGCACTTCCTGTCTTAATGATATATTGATGCAAAACTAGAATAATAATGGTGCTAAAATATGGGCCACGTATAACTCAGAATAAATGCTTCTAAGTGCTGACAAGCTTCTGTCACTTAAATTGCTTCTGTGCAGAAATATTTTTGCCTCTATGTTCCCACTTGTAGTTTTATTAGGAAACTCTACAATTAATTAACGTTCCAAACTAATAATTAAACAACATTTCTGTGTGTTGGTTACCCAAGTTAGTAATGTGCATACTGAAGGCATTTATTTAAAGTTGAAGCAACCATTCCGTAACAGAAAATTAATTCCTATCCTTAATTCTCTTAGAGAATAATGTCTGCCCAGAAAGCAATGCACCGGCAGTAAATTCATTCTTCAATACAGACGTCAACCCAGAGCTAAACATTTGCACATCTCTATGGCCGAACACATTAAGGAGCCCTCCTGGGTAACGTATAACTAGGAGTGACTCTCGTAAGTCGACACACACTGGGGTAAGGGCCATTACGACGGCACGTGTTCATTTTGAGTCTCGATCCATTTGTAAAACTACATGTAGATGTTGTCAATGTAATGAATAAGTCACCAACGTGCACCAAAAAAGAAAAAACATGACTTAAAGGATATCTTAACCTCTGTGAAAAAGCTGCCCGGTTTTTTTTAAGATGCCATTATGATTTAACATTGATTAAGCAATCTTTTGGTTTCTATATAAAAGAATTACTTGAAACCCCTGAAAATACAAATACACGTGAGCATCATGCTTACTTTTAAGAAGAACCAGATTCGGTATTCATGTTTACAGCAAGCGCCTCACTATGATGAATTAAAGCAGTAAAAGGATTATGCGGGGCTGCTACAGGGTTACCCTCCCAGGTACGAAACTAGAAAGAGGGTCTCTTGGTATAAAAATTTACCAAGAGACATCATCTGCCAGGCCTTGGAAAAGGAAGGGCTCAATAAATCTCCAAGTATTGAATATTAAACTCACTCAGAAGACTTTCTTGAACCACGATGGAACTAAACTAGAAATTAATTTTTAAATAAGAGGAGAGATGCCCTGAAATATTCAGAAATCAAACAATGTAGTTCTAAATAAGCAACAGAGAAAAGGAAGAGATCACAAAGGAGTTTTAAAATATCTCTTTTCTTTCTCACTCGGAAAAGCTGGGCTCCGTTTATTATAATGTCAAGTGGATTCACAACTACTGCACTTATCAGTCTGCTGACGGGCGGCGGAAATTTAAGAGGGGTATTTTTCTCCAATGAAACTGAGTTTTCATGATCTTTAATGTAAGACATTAAAAGTGCACCGGCAGAGAAATATACTCCATGCCCTATTCCAGACACACGCCCTGCTACAGCTTGCTGCCAACGGGAAATTTTATCGGGATAACGCTTTTAACAGGGGTGTCTGACCCGTGGCCTGCCAGCCGCATGCGGCCCAGGATGGCTGCGAATGCAGCCCACCAAAATTGTAAATTTACTTAAAATATTATGAGACTTTTGTTTTCGTTAGTGTTTGTGTATTTAAAGTGTGGCCCAAGACTACTTCTTCCAGTGTGGCCCAGAGATGCCAAAAGGCTGGTCATCAAGCAAGCCATCCATTTCTCATGAAATTACTCTTAGGTAAAATCTGACGAGAGTTGTCTTTATATTGTCTTCTTTACCCAAAGCATGTAGAAAAATTAGCCCACGTAGCAATTGCAACCACGTAACTGGGAAACAACCTTCGGTCAGAGGCGAGGGAGGTCGCCCCTGCGGGATGGAAGCCCTGCCTCACGTTCACAGAACGGACTGACGACTGGCTGCCCAGCTTTCCGGACAGCAGAAGCCAAGAACACAAGCTCAAGCGTGGCCTGGTCTGTGAAGCTCTTCTGAAAAGCAGAAGAGAGTCTGGAATAAAAATGGAAACATTATCACATGTGTGGGGAAAAGCTAGTGTAGCACTTAGGCCAGCGCCTCACACAGCATGCCACATCCTGGAATCCCTGCGGGAGTTTTTAATAGCTGACTGGCCCCTATCAATTTAGACAATCAAATCCAAACATGTAGGATTGGGGGATGGGCATTACTATTCTTTAAAGACGCTGGGATAACCAAATTTGGGAGCCACTGGTTTAGAAGAAAATTATATTTAAAAAACATAAATTTCTAAAGTAAAAAAAAAAGCAAGCTAAAATCAAAGTGCATACAAAACGGGAGATAATATATATAAGAGTAAACAAAGATAGAAAACAGACAAAGCAGAGACTGTCTTTATTGAAAGTATTTTTAAATGACAAATATCTACTGAAAACAATAAAGGAAATAAAACAGAGAAGACACAAATTATAAATACCAGAAATAGAAGATATTCTATCGATGTTTAGGCATTAAAATGGTAACAAGGGAATATTATGAATAATTCTATGTCAATATCCTTGATAACTTAGAGTAAATGGATAAATTGCTTGAAAAACAAATTATAAAACCTACTCAAAAAAAAAACAAAAAAACCATCATCAATCTCGGAAATTGAAATTCTAACTGCGAGCCTTCCCTGAACGAAAATCCTAAACCCAGATGGCTCCACTGGTACGTTCTATCAAACACTGCAGGAAGAACTGAGACAAAGTCTACACACACTTGTTCAGAGAAGAGTAAGGAAGGCTTCCCACCGTACTTTCTGATGCCACCACAACCAGATGGACACTACGGAAAAGGAAAAGGACACACGCTATCCCTCCAGAATCTAGACAGAAACATCTTGAACAAAATCATCTATAGCAACAGATAACACACAGGGAAAGAGGTGTGGCTTACCCAGGAATGCAGATTGTGTAAACTTTTTAAAATCCCATCAGTGTAAGTCACTGTATTAACAGATTAAAAAACAAGGCCCTATGACCTTGTTGACAGTTGCAGGAAACTCTCAGAAAAGCAGCAGCCAGTTACCTACGTCTGGCCAGTCAGCTGGAAGGCAACCACTCATCGCCCTGCCCGGTTCTCTGGGAGCTGGGCCCTCTACCGTGTCTTCTTTGCAGCTGTCATGACCTTAACTTTCCCCGCAGCAGGCACTAGAGGGAAGGACTTCTCTTTCCGGCCCCAGGGTGCTTTCTTCTCTCCCTGCCCCATGGCAGCATGGGGGTGCCCAGTGGCACACACACCTGGGCAGCTTCGGCAGCACCGCACACTGGCAGCACCCCACACGAGCACCTTCCGAGTGACTTCTGCCAGCTCCCGAGCGGTTGGCTCACCTCCACACACCCCACAGGGACAAGAAGGGAATAAAGCTCAGGAACCAGAAAGACAAGCCACTGCCTCCTACCCACACAGGAGGCTCCCAAGTGAGTTCCAGCTTCCCAGCAAGTCTCCGCAGGACCCAGGGGGGCAGCTTCCTTTGACAAACGTGGCCACCCATACAGTGGATGATTACCCAGCAACAGGAAGAGGTGCACTATGGAGCCGTGGATCCTAAATGCATATAATTAAGTGACAGAAGCCAGTCTGAAAAGGCTACCTATACATACCGCATGATCTCCACTGTGTGGCATTGTGGCAAAGCAAGCCTATTAGTGACATAAAAAGACCAGCAGATGCCAGAGGTTCTGGGCGGGGAGAGGATGAATAGGGCAGCATGGGGGTTCCGAGGGAGGTGACACTATTTCTGTTTGACACCGTGATGGTAGATACAGGATCTTACACATTTCTCAAAAACACCCATGAAACTGAACAAGATAAGGAGTGAGCCCTAACGTGCCGTATGGAGTTGAGTTCATATCGTATCCTTATCGGTTCATCAGTTGTAATGAATGCAGAAGAAGGTGGTAAACTGTGGAGAGAGAGGGGATGCTTGGGCGCTCTCTGTACTTTCTGCTCCATTTTTTGTCAACCTAAAACTGCTCAAAAAAAAAAAAAATGCAGTCCACTCATTTTTACAACACAAACATACGTTCAGTTTCCCGTAGGGTCTTTGCGGAGGGCGGGCTTCTAGAGATTCCCTGCCCCTGGGGCCCACGCACTGCCTGGCCTCTTCCCTGTGAGTGCGGGCGAGACTGGGAACTCGGCATCTGTTATTCCCTGTAAGGGAAGGGTCTTCGCAGGTGTAAATGAGGTCCCCCAGCTGCTGACCTGGAGTTCATCAGCAGGGGACCACTCTGGGCTAATCAGGTGAGTCCTTACAAGAGAAGGGGTCCTTCCTGAAGAAGGAGCCTCAAAGCCCAAAAGGTTCTCTAGCGGAAGAAGAGGACCTTGTGCTGGGGGCCATCCTAGCAAGACCCTAAGGGGCCTCCAGGCGACGCGGCCCTCCATCACCCAACCCCAAGAAACTGCATTTTGCCAACCACCACAGGGGCCTGAAGGAGAGCTCCAGGAGATCCCCGCCCTGCCTGCCGAGATCTCCATTTCAGCCTGAGGCACTGAGCACAGAGGCCTGCCCTGCCAAGCCCATTAGCATAATGCTGGACACAGGACAAGGGTGAGATAATTAATTTACGTTGTTTGAAGCCACTAGTTTATGGCCATTTGCTACAGAGCAACAGAAAACTAATACAGTCTGTTACCTTCAAGCTGACAAACCACCAGAGTCAACAAATTATGCCAAAAGAAGTCATTTGGGGATTTTCTTTATTCTGAAAAATGAACTGAATTTCACAGTCATAAAAATGTAAATTACTTTATTTTGCATATAACTGGTGTTTGACATTTTGAAAGCCAAGTGGCAAATAGCATATATGACACAACCATGGCCTATTTAAAAATGCACAAACAAGAATAAAATGCAAGGACAAACCCATCGGAAGGAACTGTTACAAAACGCTACTTAGGATTTCTCAAATTGTTACCAAGTGGCCGTTTGAAAACAAGCAAACAAACAAACTATACAGGTGCTGATCCCAAAGAAGTACAAAGGAAAAACAAAATTTTAAATGTCTACAAATAAAATATGTCCTTAGTCCTGGATTTCTGAATAGAGTTTATATAATTTTCAAAGGCAGAGTCAATGTGTATTGCTTTGCTATATGAAAATCTCTAGAATATAAAAACGTGAGGGCCAACCAAGCAAAACAGATAAAAATCAAAAAGCTGAATACCATGATGTCCACAGAAGAGTTTAAAATTCCGGCGAGGCTAACTTTCATGCACGCTCACTGATACGGTAGAGAATATCGAGAATCTAAGATCTGAAGGTTTTTATGACAGATGAATAAAAAGGGTATGTGGTTTCCCTGGTGGTCTTTTCTTATCAAACACTGTTTTTAAATATTAAAGATATCAGTCTTATAGATACCAAATTTTCTTTTTCTTCCAGCTTTATCACTCTGATTCATCAGACTAGACTTAGAGCATGTGTATTGACTATTTTATTAACATTAAAAATACTTCAAAGGGAATTTCATATATGATATTTAACAACACAAAACAAAGGATAAGAAATTAATGAATAGAAATGGGAGGGGAAATGAAGTATTGGCAATATTTCGGTAACCTAAACCTGAGGAGTACTGAATAGCTACACACACAAATGTTTATAATCAGTCAAGGCTTAGAACTGGTTTAAAAAACTACCGAGGGACATAGTTTCCACTGTACTTCGGGTTATTCTAACAGATGAGTGGATAACAAAATGTGGCACGTCCACACGATGGAGTATCATTCGGCCGTAGAAAGGACGAAGCCCTAACACAGCTACAGTGTGGACGAACCTTAAACACATCGTGCTACATGAAAGGGCCAGGAACAAAGGCCACGTGCTGTACCCCTTCATTTATACAAAGTATGCAGGATAAGATGCCCATTCTGGGCATAGGGCTCCTTTGGGGGTAACGAAAAGGTTTTGGAACTAAACCGAGCAGACACGACTCTGTGAATGCCAATGAACTATACACTTTAAAGTGGCTACTTTTGTATTATGTGTTTCACTTCAATTGTTTAAAACGAAATCTAGTCGGTCTACATACATATTAATTACAACTGTTACACGTAGATGTACAGAGAACCTGTATTCCCGATTCCTGTCCATACCTAGCGCTGCCCATAAAAACCACCAGCACATGAAGAGAAAATCATTAACTACCCCATTAAGGTACATATTGAAACTTTACACACAGTGCTTGAAAGGTCACCTGCTCACTGCATTACTAACTAACAGAAACTTCCCATCCTGCGCTAAGCAGATGATGAATATAATCTGCAAAGGTTTTCAGAAAACTCCATGTAATTCTACGCCACCACGGCAGTTCACGTTACTGTACTAGACAATATAAGTGTTTCCTCTTTCGTCTGCCCATCGAGTAGTCCCGAGTCAGTGCCCGATGCCCTGCCACAGCAGGACCGCGCGGGGCCCCGATTCTGGAATCCGGTTCAGAGCACGAGGATCGGTAAACCAAGCACTAGTCGATTCAAACAGCGAGCGTGTTAGCCAAGAAATCCGCTTCCCTGTAGTCTTCGGAAGCACTAACAAATTTCCAAAGGAACAAACACGTAAGTTTTTAACCCCTACCTTGAAAACACACATTTTTAACCCATAATTTAAGATTTTTCAATATAATTTGGCTCAAGTCTATTTTCTAGGAAGACACTCAAAAATTCTAACCAGAATAAGGGTGTTTTTCTCCATTTAATAGAGGAAGGCAGCATAGCTCTTGTCCATAATTATGAGAACCGCCTACTTTGTTGAATAAGCAATAATTGTATGTTATACCTAATGTAAAATTGAGGTCACAATTGACAGATTAATAACTAAATGACATCATAAGTTAAGCATAATATATGATACATAGTATCCTTAATAGAATTAAATAAGTACTAATTTTATATTAAATATTAATAAAGTAGACGCTAGACCTGTACAGTCGGTCCAGTACAGCAACCATTAACCACAGTTAAATTTAAAGTAATGAAAACTGCACGAAATTAAAACTCATTTCCTCAGAGGCACTGACGACAGCTGAGGTACCCAGTAGCCACCTGCTGCCTAGCGGCCGGTGCACGAGACAGTGCAGGCTGGCCTCGCTGCAGAGACAGCACCTGTCCGCACAGGTGGCCTCCCCATAGACTGACGGAATGGGGTGGTGCCGGTGTGAGGGCGCCTCGCTTGAAAAGCCCCCTGCAGGGAGCTGGGAGGGTCTTTATACGTTTTCATAAAATTTGCAAAAATAAGATGTTTTAACAATAAAAATCTTTCCCTTTCCACCCTGCTGTCCCCTTGCCACCCTGCCTCTTGCGTCAGATGGTGTGGGTGGTCACCGTGGGCAATGGGGTCGGCCAAGAGGAAGGTGGATTGGTGATAACATGCGGTTTGGGTTTAGTGGATAAATGCACCTGCTTCTCAGCCATTTCCTTGGGTAACTAATCATTGCTGCAGGAACGGCTTAGGATTTCACCTGCTTCCCATTGCACCGACTCCCCTGGAAACAGGAAGTGAAGCTGCAGAGTCAGCGGTCCATGGGGACAGGCGGTGTCCCATAGGAACCGGAACTAGGGGAGTGAGATAGTGGTAGATAACACGGTCTGAACGTTCACAGTCTGTGGAAAACTCTTCCAGTCACAACAGATGAAGTAGGGTACGCAGACAGTTCCATTATTTTATTAAAAAATGAGCAAACTTTATTGACAAACTGCTGCAGACATTTTGACATAATTCAGTTTTGAATGGATGCCTAGTCAAATCAGAAGTTTTCACTTATTAGGAATATAGTTCACAACGCTCTTAGAATTGTAAATGCATCATACACTTCTTTTCTCCTTTTCGATGGGATTCACAAAAAATAGAACTTCTCAGAAACCTGTGTTTGCAGAGTACAAATAGCATGTCTGGGAGCGAAGCTGCATGTTTTACACACTTCGACTATCAATAGGAAAAACACGTTTTTATTAGCCAGGCTGCAGAAAAGACTACATCTTTCCAATCTCTCTGTGGGAAACCATGTTATACAAGCATTGTCATAGAAAGACAAAATCAAAGACCACACATTTACAGATGCAGAAAGAAGTAGTTCAAGAGTTTGAGCGGCACTTTAAAAATATTATTCTAAACACTGCAGTGATTTCGTCATCAGCTGTATTTTGGATATCTGTCATCTGTTGTAATTTCTTTTTTCATTCTGAATACACATTGACTTTTGGACATAAACTGGTATTTGTATTTTTTCCTTAAAGAAGACTTCCTCCCCAACAGATCTAGGTTTCAGGTTCCCAGCAAAACCTTGACCTTCCCCTGGTGCTAGGGGCATATGTCCTGATTAACATGTATGCTTCCCAATTACCCATGTCTACATTGTTTCTTCATTCCACATGTGCTACCACATCCAATAACCCGGGCCTATCATGGTTACAAACCTAGGGGTTTAAAGGGTTAACTGAAATACATCCCTTTGGCTCAGAGTGGACCTTACCTGACGTCACCACGACCTTCCGCACAAAAAAGCTCACGTCTCACTGACACTGACACAAATGTCACACACTGAGCGCCTGTTAGCTCTGCGCTGCTGGCGCCTGGGAAGTTCTTAGTACAGTTACAGTTATGGTTATTCAAACACCCGATACTGTTCTTCGAGTACAAAACATATTGAACCAAATGCTGCCCTGACAATACCAATCCATTTAAGGGGGGGGGGGGAACAAACAATAAAAGCTCAGTCATCTAATTCCATTTAGAAAATGTTCTAAATAGCACCAACATTTTTAAAACCACCTTTATGTATTACGAAAATGCACTTATAATATAAACATAAAATTGCCTAATGCTACATGCTATTTATGCACACGTTCCTTGAGGTACATTTTATTTATGCTTTCTTTCATCTCCCTTACACTTCATTAAGGCCTACTTCCAATAACCTAGTTTGTCATTATTGTATCGCAAAGACATTCTCAGCCTGAAATTACATCAAAGAAATTGCAAATCAAATCTCTGAAAGCCATAGCCATAGGTGGAAATCGAAGGAAAAGCCTAATTTCACACAAGTGACGGCAGCTTTAAATAGATGGCCTTTATATGATTGCCTGGGCACACTTGCTCCGTCGCTGCCTCCTCTAGCTGCAGAAGAAGGTTATTCTAATAGATCAGCAATATGCTGGCCATCTAGACAAAAAGATTTCAGTTGAATGAAAAATCAGAAGTCATGTTCAAAAACTGAAGAACTGAATTTAGACTTGGAATACACATGTTATAGTAGTTAACCCGATTGATACACTTACCACAGTTAAGAAACAAAAAGAAAACCTCACGAAGAGCACGGAAAGTAACGAGATAACTTACCACCCTTAACCCGCCCCCCAAAAAACTGTTCTAATCGTAGAGATCACGAACGGGGCCGTGTTTGAGTGTGGAGGGAGGGAGGAGGGCACGGTCACCGAGCCCTGCCCTTTGGTGGGGACAGGCTGTCAGGTGGGGAAGACGAGGAGTTCAGAAGCTGGACAGCGGTCATGGTGGCACAGCAGCAAGAATGTACTTAATGCCGCTGAACCGCACTCTCAAAAATGGTGAAAACGATGCATTGCATGGTATGCACATTGTACCACAATAAAACTTTTTAAAAATGCATTTGCTGACATTTATTTAACTCTCACCATGTGCCAGGCCCTTCCACGTGCATCCACAGGCCTTTACACCTCTCAACCGCTATGTTAGGGGGAGACCCAGTGGCATCCCCATGTTAAAGATGCAGAAAAAGTAAGGAACTTCCCAGGGGTCACACACCTGGCTACTGGCTGGGGGGGGGTTTGACCCCAGACAAGGGAACCCCAGAATTGTCCATAAATAATGCTAATATATGTGCCAGTCTCAATTTGAGAGAATTTCTTATACTTCTTCTTTATTTAATAAAATGCTCTATCTGAATATGAGTCATAAACTTGATGTAGATTAATCCATATGGAAACAAATCTAGACCAAAACTTGTTCCAGAATCTACGTACACCTCTGAGAATATACAGGCAAGTAAATAAATCTGAACACCCCACTTCAACAGAGTTGATTCCTGGAGGCTCCTGAGCTCACAGACAGTTTATTCTACCACCTCTATCTGCCCAGAGTAAGTGTGGGAGGGTAGAGGGGAAAGGAAGTTTTGCTTAACAGTCTCTAAAGAACCCAATAAAAAGAGGAATTGACCGGCATTCCCAAAGATTTTTGAACCATCATCTTAATTGCGCTCTTGCTTGATCGTTTCAAGTACTTATAACAATCACCCAAAGAGTTAAAACTAAAAAAAAAAAATCTTGTTAAATTAAAGGTATAACTTCACACTCCACAGATATCTTCTGCGTACCAGATGTCTCTAAGTCCGATAAAGAAAATGCGCTATATATTAAGGGTTTCAGGAATACAGATGGAAGGGCACTTTCTGGACCGTGAAGCATGAGTTAAATTCTTCCAGATGGAGCACAGGGAGGAAAAGATCCATTCTGGACTGAGGGAAATTGTATAATTAAGCATACGACACACAAGTTTTACAGCTAAAAATAAATTACATCCCTACGGTGGTTGCTTTTTGAGTGTTATCAAAATCTCTGAAACCAATGCACGCACATCAGATCCCTCCTCTCACTGCCTTACACGGCACTCGCTGGGGGAAGTCCTGCAAATGTTCCGTCCGTCACCGGCACCCTCTGGCACCTCTCTCTCACCGCTGAGCCTGGGGACATGCGCTCCATTTCAAATCATTAAAGGCATGTCCGCACTGGATTGATTACTTCATAGGATTTTTTTTTCCATAAAAAGTTTTACCTGGAACTCACTTTGTAAAACACTGCTCTCAATCTTGGAACCCCGAGAGTGAACACTCTGGGGTCACAAAGGGCTCCCCCCGCCCAGGCAGCATCTGAAAACACAAGTCTCTCTCACGGCAACTCCGCTCAACAGAACGCACCCGCAGCCCACATATCCGAGAACCGTCTAAACAGTACACAGTCTCATTATTTTAAATATTTTCCCTCTTGTTTGCTAAGGCAAATGGAGGGTCGCATTTCCTTTAGTGAGCAGTTTGCTCGTCTCAAAAACTTAAGCAGAATTCTCATATATGTGACCTTACTTCAGTGCACCTTACCTGCAAAATGTCAGTATCACTATTTACTCACATGCTTAGTGTAAGGATTAGATACTTTAAAAATGAAAAGCAGTGAGTTCTAGCCTTCAATAAATAGTAATTAATAATAAAAATAATTGCTCACACACACATCTATGCATTGCAAATGTTTTTTAATCTTTTGTTTTATTTTTCTATTTTAGAGAGGGGAAGTGAAGGAGAAACATCCGTGCCAGAGAGAAACATCAATCGGTTGCCTCTTGAATGTGCCCCAACCAGGGGACTGAACCCTCGACCCAGGTACGTGCCCCAACCAGGAATGGAACCAGCAACCTTTCGGTCTGCGGGACAATGCCCAACTGAGCCACACCAGCCGGGGCTGTGCAAACATTTAATCTGGACCAGAAGAAGCTACGGGGGGCCAGGATTCATCCTACCTTTTGAGTTTGGTTACAAAGTCCTAACTCGGTCTCATTGCGTTTCCAACCGCTGCAATGTCATGAAGAGTTTTTCACTCACTCCCTTCAGATCCAAGCTCCTCACCTCACTGCTCACCCAAGACTAGCACTCTTTCCGGAGCTCACTAGCAAAGACCTTCGAATTCTTTTATCATTCATCTGTTAGTGGCTGAGAACAGACATATCACTGGACCTTCACCTCAAATAATCATCGAAAAAAATTCCCAGTGACCGAGCTGGGCCAGAGGTCCAGACTCCAGATGCTTTGTGATTCGCTCTGAGCCATTTTCTATGTTCAAATGACCCTTCGGCCGAACGAGGTATTTTGTTCTGAGGATCTTTGACACAGTCAGGTAGGAAAAGTACTTTTAGGGAAGTTCTTAAGACTGAACACTGCATTATAGTAGAAGAATATTCAGAGATTCCAGGGAAAACATATTTGTTAGACAAAAATAAATATAAAATCTAATTTCATTTATCAGTACACATAATAATGCCTGTTATTATGTAATGCAACACTACATTATCACTTTGAGATAGAAAGAAGTGAGGATTTAAAGCTGTAACTTTGAGATGCAGTTAAGTGATTCAAGTCAACAAGTCTTAAACAGAAAGGGACATTTCTGTACAGAGTTCCAGAACCATCTGCAAGTTTCAGACAACCTTGCAAAATAACCCTTGTTATTGGTCAGCTTACGAATCGCCATGTTATGTTTCCACTAAGCAAAAACTGAAGTATCCTTCATATTGCCTATTACACCATAAATCTTGCCCGACAGGTTGTGAAGACTTAAAAAGAGCTGGCTCCTGGAATGCTGGAAGAGAAAATACAGAGCCCGAGGCCCAGTTCTACGAGGCGAGTCCACCACACTGCCACGTCCGTCCCGTGAAACATGTTGAGTTGGAGGTGCAGGCCTGAACCTGGTGTTGCCGGAACGTTAGTTACACTGGTGGGGAGTCCTGGACGCCAGCGGCAGGCTGTCCACCCTCCTGTCTTTCACGGCCTGCTCTTGATGCCAGCGTGCTTGGGAGCAATTCGCTCACACGCACTCCTGTCGGCGACTGGGCACATTGGAAGCTTCATGTTGCTCTTTCTATTTGCAATGTTCTAAGACAGTGATTGTCTTTCTTGTTCCCTGACCTTGTATTTCAATCTTCAAAAAAAATGATAGGGCAATTAGGGCCTCACTTAGCAAATGAGTGACTTGGCCTCCCTCGTCTACATAAATAATACATGCTGGGTTTCTCAACTAAATGAGAAAGACATAGGGCAGTGAAAAAAGAAATCCTGAAAATGTCCAAAGAAGTAGACGTTTTAATAGTATTTTCTAAGTAACAAGGACTAGGAGAAAAACAATTTAAATGTGTAAAATACTCAGGTGAGCCCCTATAGCCCTAAAAAGACCTTTATAAAATGGTTTACATGGTAATAAGCAAACCTATCATTTCAAAAAGAAACTTTTTTGGTAAGAGGAGTAAAATTTACACAAAAAACTTAAAAAAAAAATACTTCAAGAGAGTATCTTTCTCAAGAAATGACCAGATGCATAACTATTTTATTTTGACCCAAGAAAATCCTATTCTGGTTACTGACTGTGCTGTGCTTTATTTTAAAACCAGAGCAGTACAGAAGGTTCAAAGGAAGACGCTCAAAGTGCAAACAAGTCTACGACACACCCAGCCACAGAGAGATGACTGCGCCACCTCCCCGAATCTGTACATGCACAGAAGCGCATTACACACCCACAAACGAATAATGTGCATGTTCCCATTGAACAGCTTCATAGTTGCCATGATTCATTCTTTCATTTTCCACAAACACTCAGCAGCATAGCTCTTGATTTGAAAAGAAGTGAAAAGGGAGAAGGTAAAACACAAAATGTTTTGACAAATAGAAAGTATCTGACAAAACATGACTCTTCCTTTCCTCCTTTCACTGAAGTAAGACCTATAGAAGTCCTAAAGCTGGGGGTGTCAATGCGCTTCGAGGAAGGGGGCGGGGGGCCTGAACTCCAGGAACTGTCAGGGAGGGCATGTGGGTTGAGATAGCGCACACATAACTGTGCGTGAGACAGATGGGGGCTGTGCGTGTGGACATCCAGTCAGACACTTGTTTTGGAAGTAGGAATTAAGAGCTTCTTAAAGGCATCATGACCTAGAAGAAAACTGTAAAGTTCTACACGTTTAAGCAAACAGAAGGGCGATACTAGGTAGTCTTCTCAAAGCTGAGAATTTCAAAATAACATACAGACAGGCTCAAACTCAGGCACTCACTAACCATGGAGCTCGTAGCTACCCTGAATAGATTGGAAATCGCATTGCTTAATGTAAGGTGTTGGGAACTGCCCTGCCTGGTGTCAGAAGCTATAAACCCCCATGGTTAAGGCTGAGTCAGAGACCTTGGGGCCATAAGCCACTAAGGAGACAAAGCTTATCTCCCTGGCAGGGGCGCCACCTCTGCCCACTTTACTTTACCCTGCTTGGCCCTGAGCCTGACCAGTTAGCCAATGACGGGTAAGATTCCTCAAGGGAGGAATGACCTAAGACAGGCATGGTCACAAAAAAGGCCCACAGGGAAGGACTCGGGGGGCTATAGAAAAAGGGGGTGCTGGACCCTCGCCCCTTGGCTTTGACATAGCCTGAGTCCTCATTCTGTCTGCAAGAAGTCTCCTAATCTCTTGGCTGCCTTACTTCCCCTGCCTGACTTAAGCCTGAAACAATGACAGAGGGCGGTGCAGTCCTGTGCTGGAAAGGGCAGATTCCTGGGGAATCAGGCCTGAGAAAGAATGCATAAAATCCTGTGAAACCTGCTTTGTTTATACCCTCAGTTTAAATGATAAGGGTCCAAGCCTGAAATGAGTTTGTTTCCCAAAGTTTTATAGCCCTTTAGCTAACTGACCCCGACTCAGAATAAGCCCTCAGAGTTCTTCGTATGTTATCTATTGTTTGATCCTTACTGCCTGACAATGATCAATGAGCTTTACCTGTATTCCTGTGCAAAATGAACCCAGTAAAAGCCCACTGAGGAAAAGGCTCTTGGCCCTTCTCCTTTGAGAGATCAGCCACCTCTCCTCCCCAAGCAGATCATGTCTTGGTAGACTTATTATCATCTGTGGCGGACGGGGGGCTCTGCGGTAAAGCTCCCTGACAGTAAGGCTCATTTTTAAAAAATGAAATTGAAAGCCTAAATGGTCACAGACAGTTCTCAAGACTTCTGAGCCTTCAGACTGAAGTTGGGACACAAAAGTTCAGTTATCAGCACTCAGTCCTTTGTGCAGGGACAACTCCTCACAGCACAGCCAGGGCTCCCGCCATGCCTTACAACACCTCGCAGGTGCGTAGAACCATGTCTCTCTGTCCAAGCACACACACAAAGGGCCACTCCTCCTCCTCCTCCTCCTCCTCCTCTCTAGAGACAATCGGCTTACTCTCTTTGAAAAGCCCACCCAGCCAGAGTGTTTCACCTGTTGTCCCCAGAAGGCCTGGGTGTGAAGGAGCCAGGCAGGCAGTCTGAACAGGCCAACGTTCGTCCATGGACCAGAGCAGCGTCCGCAGTCACAGACGGCACCACACATGGTTCCCAACGAGAGCAGCAAAATCACATCTACCCCAGACGTGTGTGGCAAAGCCCCAAAAGTCAGCTAAGACAAAACAGAAAAAAAACAACCTACCACCCCTGACTTCATATTTATCAAATATCACCCTCGCACAAGAGCCCAAGAGAATGAAGTCAAGGATTTAAAGATCCACATCTAACCGAGCTCCCACCCAGATGGAACAGTCCGTGTTTCTTGGAAACAAACTCCGACGGCTGACTTCTGCCTTTCAAAGCAGCAGAACGTTAAAGAAATGATATCTTCCCTGGCATCCCTCTGAGCTTTTAAAAACATTTATCATGGTGGCAAATAATTTCATAAGTTTCTCTACTGGACATAGCTCACACCTGGAGAAAGACAGAATCCAAGAATCAAAATCACAGCAGGAGAGGGCAGCACAGTGCTGTGGCCAGGATGCTGGCCCAGGATCAAATTGCAAGGCACGGGTCTCGGTTCTGAAACTACTTGGAAGCACACGAGGCCCTGGGCGAGAATGATCGAATGCAGCCGCCTTTCAGAAGCTACAGCCACACCCACACCGAGCAGACATAAAGGAAGGAACATATTGTACTCTTGAGCCAACTCTACTCCTTGTCTGTGTGGCTTTGCCTCATAAATAGCAAAGCCATGTATGACAGCCTCATTAGAATATTACAGTGGAAAAAATAAGTGAAATTGGAGAATACATAGGTAAGGGTATTAGAAATTAATAGCAAGGTGGGGAAAATACATTCGATATTTCACAATTTCTGCAATATGCCTCCTGAATAAGCTAAATAACACATGTCCAAAAACTGCTGCTGTTTTATCTGAAAATGACATACACTTGTTAGTTTTCTTTCCTGGTAGGAAAAAAAATTATTTAAAAAGCACTTGAGCTTATAAAACTGTAAGGAAAGCTAGAGATATCATCGAGTATGCCTTTTAGCCCAGTCCAGTATTTTTTTTAAATACGGGTTTAGGCCCTGGCTGAGTAGTTCAGACAGTTAGAAAATCATCTCAATATGCCAAGGTTGCGGGTTCGATCCCCAGCTAGGACACATGCAAGAATCAACCACTAAATGGATAAATAAGTAGAACAACAAATTGCTGTTCTCTCTCTTTTCATTCCCCTCTCTCGCAAATTTTTAAAAATCTGAGTTTATAATAGATCTATCTTTTTGAGAGTATCTGTTGTTTCATAATTATAGGAGAGATAATCATTGATACATTTTTGTACTTTATACCAAAACTCCTTTAATTTACCAGATATTCCAAACTCAAGCCAAAATCCTTACTCAAGCAAGCCAAGTAAAATTAATCACTTAGAAAAGTAGTGGGATAACTATTTTAAACTATTTTTTAAACAATAAGCTATGTTTTAAGAGATCTAAGTAGGGTGCAAAAAATAAAATCCTTAGCAGCAGTTCACGAATACTTACATTGTTTTCTCTCTTACTCCAGCACGTTAGCGGACAATAGACACTTAAATTTAAATATCCTGCGCCCTTCTCGATCTTGAGAACAGAAGACCTGCGTCTCAGTAATAGCTATCACACATGCAGCATTTCCACTCTCTACTATGGCCCGGATTTGTAGCACTTCGGTTAGGTAACAAAACCCAGAAAAACCGGAGAAGAAATGCACTTCTTGGCATGACGACATGATGGCATAAACTAACGCACCTTGGACTTTCTCAGGACTTCACAAGTCACTGGGAAAGGAAACTGTCCTCACAAGCAAGCCGTTTTGCTCTCTGGGCTTCGTGGTCTTCTGAAACTCAAGCATGTGTTTTACTTAGCAGTTCTGTTAATCTGCAAACTCTTCATAGGCAAAGGCCACGATACGCTAACGTGCCCTCATACTAGGCGGCCCAAAGCAGCGGGAAGAATGCAAGATCGCAAAGTTTCTCTCCAGTCGGTTTACCCTTCAATTCTGTAATTGTTAAGTCTGATCTTTGGGTGCGTAAGGCCATTAAAGGCGGTAAAACCAATGAGAGGGGAAGAGGCCCACACAAATGTGGGGGTAAGTGGATGACTGACAGAGAAAGCAGTGATGGGCCACAGCTGCAGGTGCGCTGAAGAACCACCTGACTTGTGTGAGTAGGCGAAAGCGGGCAGAGGGTCACAAAGCCAGGAGTACGATATGAGAGGATACAGCAGATCAGTTAAGTCTTAAAAATATTTTTTGGTAAATACGTTGTTCAATTTTTGATTACCCACTTTCTTAAAGAGTTGCCCATCAGGCCACGAAAACTCTACAAAAGCCCTAGTTCTAACTTCTATGGGAAATCTAGATGTATAGTTTCTCTTTCAGAATTTTTTTGTTTTCTCCAGTTAAAAACCTTCACAGATGTCTAGTTATCATTTAAAACAATTGAAAGCAAACTTTCCTAATTTTTATTTTAAAATGTTTATGCTGTATGGGCAGCAAGGGAAGGAGTACTTAGATATCCAGGTGTGGACAACCTCTAGTAAGATTCCAGAACACAGAGAAAAAGTGGCAAGCCACACATCTATCACAAAATTATTTATAACAGCAAAATTCCAGATGTAACTCAAAATTATTAAAATGAGAATGATTACATATATTGTGGCATACCCACTTGAGCTTCTATTTTGAAGCCAGTCAAAATGATGTACAAAACCCAAGTGGCAATATGGAAATGCTTTGTTTAAAAAGAAAAAAAAAAGGCAATACCTGGAAGGAAATACATTATCCCATTGGAAAAAAAAAAAAAGAACAGTTTTAATAACCAAATAACATAACACAAAAGCAAAATTGTGTTTATATATATATATATATATATATATATATATATATATGAAATCAGGTTTAGTAGTCAGGCAATTTATGATATATATTTGAAACTGAAAGCCAAAAGCTAACTATTATTTTCACAAGCTGTCGATATATGCACAGTTTTGCCAATATAACATTGTGTATACTAGTTTTTTTCTAAAGAAATTAAATCTTAGAAATCCCTAAACAAACCAGAGGTACACAAAATTGTCATAAAACTCCTATGCAGCATGAGACTCAAACGCTGCCCAAATCCTTCATAAGAAAGATTTATTTCCACAAAATTATCCCTGGTGTTCAATTCAGGTAATTGGCTGCCCATTTTCCTACAATGTATTTTATTATCTTCCATTGCTGAAGAGAAAAGGACAAATGGCCATCGCCGGTACTCTATTATTATTAATTACGCCATTTTATCACAGTCTTGAAAACCACTCCGCAGCGGACTCCCCGCTGCCCTGCCGCTCCTCCCTCGGGGCGGCCCGGCTCCAGCTCTCGGGATGCTAAGGGGATGCTAAGGGAAGAGAAGGATCGGAACAGCGGGTCGCTGCAACTCTCCAACTCAGCGCCCACGTGTGACTCTGCTGAGTATAGCGGGCTGCCCGCGGCCCCTCCCCTCCAGTGTTTTCGGGAGCGCTCACCTTCCCACGTGCTGTGTCCTTTACACGTGGGTGGCATTTTGTATCTGCCTCTTCCTATCAGAAGGAAAGTGAGCTCCCCAAGGGCAGAGATGACACCGTTTTGTCCACGGGCTTACCCCACGTACCTACAACAGTACGTGGCACAGAGCCAGGGCCCAAAACAGACTAATCGAACTTTTACTTCGCCGGGGCTCTGCCTGTACCTCGCTCCCCGTCCGATGTAGCACTGACTAGACCATGGGCGGTGCCAGGTCTACTGAATTTGCACGTGCTTTTCCTCACCCTACCGGCATCACGGGCAAGAGTCCATGGCTACCAGTGGAAATGAAACAGGTGCCGTTCAGCCTGTATTAGAACTTTACCCCCCACCCCTTCTGTTCTGGGCTGGCCTCCTTTTATGTCACAAGAACCAAAGAGTCCAGTCCTTGATCTGGTTTCCTCCCCCTCCTGGGGCACTGTCTTCCCGGAGTCCCCTGCCCTGAACCTCTCTCAAACTCACCACCCCATCCACTTTCAGGTACCGTATCCTTGGTGCCTTCCCCTGCCCTTACTGTGCGGTTACTCCTCTCAGTTTCCCGGGTTAACACCACCCCTCAACAACCTCCACAAAGCCCATCAGGGGAAAAAAAGAGGAAACTAATATTAAATGAGGTCATTAGAATGGGCCCTAATCTGGAATGACTGGTGTCCTTATATGAACAGGAGGTTTGGACAGTGTCCTGTGCACCTAAAGAGGGACAACCACAGAAAGACACACGGAGAAAGGAGACGCCGGCCACCTGCACGGTAGGCAGAGGCCCCGGAACTGTGAGAAATTAGGTACCTAATTGTTTAAGACAAAAAAAAAAAAAAAGTCCATATATTTCTTCCTATCCTTCCTATAAAGTTCAAGTTCAGTAAAAGGCCTTCTAAATGCTAAGATTTGTCGAGAAATAATGTGAAAGACTTTGAAACATGCAAAAAAAAAAAATGTTAGTGAGTATCCTGTGGAGTGCAGAATTCCAGGTTGTCTTGATTCTACAAGAGCTTAAGTTTTCTCATATCACGCAGCCACTTTACCGCTCTCTAAATAGTAAACACCTGATAATGTAAAGGATTGTTTGCCTCACCGATGCACATTAATGTTGCCCCGTGGAAGAGTCCACTGTGGTCCTGACGCGGCGAGGGGACTGGCCTGTGGGTGTGATGGGTGCGGCGTCTGTTGCGCATTCACCGCTGACCGACCACACGGGACGCTCTTGAACAGACCGCAACATCCTGCTGGTTCCCTCATTCGGTAATGAGCGAAATGAAAATTGGATACCTGCTCTATGTGTGAATAAGAGTCTTGACTTTTTACAAAAGTAACCTTTAGTAAAATCAGTAACTTCTTTTGAAATGATATTTACTTTCCATGAACACATCTTAAATTTTCCACTACATCATATTTAAATTATGCCAGCTAAAAATAATACAGTATGCTTCGGTGAATCCCAAACACCATCATTATATGATGGACTTTCATTCTTCACATACTACGAAGAAGGGAAAAAATTAAAGCACCCAACTATGCCATGATGCAATGATTTTTTTCATTAAGATGTCTTATACTTTTTTACCTCTCTTTGCCCTGTATTCCGCTGCTCTGCTTCCATGCCTTTGTGCACACACAACTAATCTTTCCAAGGCCGAATGATAGGACTTAGCAATGATGGGAGTGCCTAACACGCACGGGACTGAAAGCCCAGGGACTGTGACCATGTTCACACTTGCACGATGAAAATGACATCGAAACCGCCATCTGGCCAACAGAGTGTAAGAAGCTATCGATTTAAAGATGCACCTGAACTTCACATAGGTTGAAATATGGGGGGGAAATGTCACGAACCAAGCAAACTACCATAGTTTTTGGTCATCTCACAAACCAAAAACTACCATAATTAAAAATGCAAAAAGACATAACATGATCGTAAGTGTCAAATAGCTTAAAATCAGAAACCCCACCACTGGATGGTCATCATTAGCTTCAATATGGGAGCTGATATAATCCATCTACACTGCTGGCAATGTGTGGATCTTAAAGCTAAACAGTCAAAATCTACGTGAAGCCAAATAATCCTTTAGCAGGAGTGTCCAACCTTTTGGGGTCTCTGGGCCACACTGAAAGAAGAGTTGTCTTGGGCCACACATTAAATACATTGTGACACGTAATCACAAAAAAAATCTCGTGTTTTAAGTAAATTTATGATTTTGTGTTGCACCGCATGCAGAGCCATCCTGGGCTGCGTGTGGCCCGTGAGCTGCAGCTTAGACACCCCTACTTTGGAGGTAAAAATAAAAGGTGGGTTCTTGATTGAACCATGGTGGCTTGACCCCAAGTAGAGGGCCAGAGAGACGCTGTAGCAGAGAGGGCTGGCTTAATGTACCCCGATAAACAGGAAAGAACAATTGCCTGCATTCTTCCTAAAGAGAAACTTCCCCCCTGCTGAGGCACTGCCCACGTTTCTATTCTGTCCTCCATCCAGTATTAACTAATAGCTTGTAGAACTGTTGTTCTACTAACAGCAGTCTCAGTCCACAGATCATAATAAGGCTTTTTGTTTCACGGATCATTTCTCCACCCCGTTGTTATCTCCTTGAGGATAAAGGATGCAAAGTTCTCTCCTGAAGACTCAGGTTCCTTTTTCCAAATCAAAAACCTAATACTCTTAACACTTTCGTGAGTTATCCATCAGACTTCCCGCTAAATGTTACTTCTCAATATTTGGCCTTTCATAACATGGTGGTAAACAAGTTTTGATTCTCTTTGTTGCTGGGGTCTGCAGGATTGCCTAGAATAGCGGTCACAGATGTTGGTGGGCTGGACCTTGAACTTTCTCAGGAGAGCCTTGATTCTCACAATTAACTTATGAAGTGAAGTACAACAATCTTTGTTCCCATTTCATACGAGACAAAACTCTAAACCCTTACAGGGTTTAGGACTTTGCCCAAAGTTGAACAGTTACTAAGTGGCGCTGTCAAAACTGCGTGCCAGGCCCTGGGACTCTGCGTCTGACCCATGTCTTCCAGTCACAGACTCATTGTCCCATGTCTAGCAGCTTTCCTTCCCTCACCTAACAAATGGTACTTGTCCCAAGGAGCTGGCTGGCTCAGTTACTGAAACCACAGCCGCAAGTGCAGCATTACTAACATGGAAATTCCCTACCTGGTTACACCTGCATCTCAGCACTAATCTTATAAAATCAGGTACCACGGAGGCTACTGTAAATGCACAGGATTGACAGGCGGGTGGCCAGCTTCTGGGGAGAACAGCACATTTAAGTTTCCCGTGCCTCAAATTCTGCATTTGCAACAAAAGTGAATTGAAATGTAGATGAACAAAGGTATTTTCCTACTTAAAAACCTAATATTCTAAAACCTTAGCAACGACAGCAATCAGATCTCTTGCTAAAGTTTACTCCTTCGGATTCGTTTTCCATGTATGTGCTGAAAGAAGAAGCGGGAACTATAGAAACCCGGCTGCCACAGACGACAGTGGGACCAGAACACAGACGCACCAACAGAAACAAGCCTCTCCTCCAACCACACTGGCCGATGGAACAGCCTGTCTGTACTCACTAAACCGGCTGAAGGTCCTGAGGGGGAACAAGAACGACACCGACGTCGCCGGCACCACAGCCCAGCTGGCTGCACCAGATGCTGTTACGTGGGACCAGCTTACAACACGCTTTCTTCTGTAGATGGCAGGACTACCCTGTCCTCACTACGAGCGCTCCGGTTCTGCCCACAGTTATGGTAAAGCCTCCAAAGGTCATTAATGCGTCCCTTGACGCAAACATATAGAATTCTGTGACACGTGGAAAATGTTCGCCACCCCTTCAGTCCCTTCGAAATACAGCATATAAATCACTGAGCTTCTAAATAGAACCATACTACCCAGATATTCTGGTCTAAAAGATTTAAAACTTAAATTTCCCATATATACTTTTTTTCCTCTTTTGCAGCTTTCAGGTCACTTAATCTGCTTCAATCTCCAAGATATGTTATTTCTTCAGTAAGTGAATAAGTAAAATATGTAGTTTTGACTACTTGGTTGACAGAAAGCTTTATATGAGCAAATTTTCCTCATATATTTTCTTTGTATGAGTAAATTTCTATTAAAATGTAAATTATTTCCTCATAATCTATCAGTTGGGCCTTTTACTGAAAGTAGTTTCAAAATAGTCAAAAAATTTGATGAATTTTCATAGAAAGTTATTATAATTACCATCAGTAATATTGAGTGATATACTTTCCAGTTGTGATCTACTACCCTAAGTCACAAAAAAAGAAAATTTACCTTAAATGACCAATAAAATTATTTCTCCAATCTCTTCTCCTTTGCCTCTCTACTCTATTTCATCTCAAAAAATTCTTTCCTCCGTGAATCAGCATGGTGGTTCCCGGAGGGGAGGGGGATTAGTAAAGGGGGTTAAGCATATGATGACGAAAGATGATTTGGCTTTGGGTGGTGGGCACACAAAGCAAAATACAGATTTTGCATCACAGAAATGTACACTTTAAACATATAATTTTATTAACCAATAAATTTAATTTTAATTTTTTAAATTTTCTTCAAAACTTTCCCCAAAAAGCAAATTATCCTGATTCTTCGATCCTTCTCATCTTTTCATTACTTTTTTTGAGAAGGTAGCCAGAGCCTCAGATATAAAATGTTAACTTAAACTCAAGATATCTGAATTTCAATAAATCCACCAAATAAAACAAAGATCTAGGCACAGAATTGAGTTTCTAAGGAAATTTTAACTGTTATTATCCAAATATTATTAGATAAGGAATGTTTCTTCTTCAAATACAGTGAAGCCCACTGGCATTTAACAGTTTTAGTGCAAATTCCAAGATGTGAAAGACACAAGAGGAAGCACAGTTAGAAATAAGAAGCAAATTTAACGCCACTTAACATTTCAGAAAGTCAGAAAGAAGAGTGGGGTATTTTGTTAATGTCCTGTTTGCATTTCATAAGTAAAAGTGTTTGTGGGAGATGTTTTTAAAAAGAAATGTTTGACTTCTCTCTTTCTGTTTAAAGTGGTAAAAAGAAAAAAGTTAACTAGGAAAAGGAGGGACTGAAAAGAGTCATTTGCTAAACAAACAAAACAGAAACAGACTCATAGACACAGAGGTGCCAGAGGGGAGGGGGCTGGGGGCGGGGTACAAACGATGAGCGGACTCAGAAGTACAGGTTGGCAGTTACAGAACAGTCCCGAGGAGGTGCAGCAAAGCACAGGGAATAACACTGTAACAACTACGTCTGTGTCAGATGGGAACTAGACTTACCCGGGAGATCACTTTGTAGGTTACCTAAATGTCTAATCACTGGACTGCACTCCTGAAACTATTATAGTATTGGGTGTCAACTGTAATTGAAAAAATTTTTTAAAATTTAAAGAGAGGTCATTTGCAAAATATGCAATCCACGGGCATCCTTTTTTCATATTATTTGTTCTTATAATTAATTCCCACAATTCCCATAAATGATTAGTCAGGTAGTGTGGTTGTCTAAAGCCAAATATGGTCTCCATGTTTTTATCATGGTTCAAGTTCATTGAATTATTCCTATCATAAAACTAATTAGTGGTCAATATGGATGACATGGACTATATTAAACAGCTGAAAGATTTTAAATTACTATATAAAAAGGGGGGGAGGAAATTACCCACAACACTGTGATCCAAAAAAATTATGATTTCCTGTTTGGCCATATGGCCCTCTCACATTTTTCCAAGTCAAATTTTTGCCTGTGTATTTGATTCTATATACTTTTTTAATTACTTTTCATTCTTTAACATAACAGCGTAAGTTCTGACTCGTGTTGCCCTGGACTCTCCCCAGGCTTTACCATCAGAGAGCACCCATCAGGTCAACATCTCACAATTCATGTTTGCCCCAATGCTGGCAGCTGCTTTCAATATTTCACCATCATAAATAATTCTGTAAGGAGCATATCAGGCATAAAGTTTTCCCAGTATTTCAAATTCTTTACTTAAAATATGTTCCTCAAAATTAAACTACTATATATCAAAAATAAAAATGAAAATTAAAGAGCAATAAAATGCCCGGAATCTGTAACAAACTGATACAGGGTGGGGAATTAGATGGGAGTTACAGATGAATTGAGACTGTACATGTTTCAAATTTTCCAGAATATGTTCCAACAAAAATAAAAAGCAGACTGCACCCTAGAAAAAAATTTATATGTGTATTCATTCTAGCAAAGATGAAAGTTTTTAAGGCTCCTGAAGCACATTGCCAAATTGCTTCCCTAAAGAGCTGTGATCCTTCTTACTCCCAACATATAGCTTTAAGGTCTATTGTGAAGGCTTTATCTCTCAACCCACTTTTCTTTGAAGCCTTCCTTTATACACTGACTTCAGCACATCTCTCTAACCTACTGCAAATTTTTTCTAGTGAGATATGCTTCTGAGTTTTCTCTTTATTCTGGACATTTGCAATGGTTTTTATGAGGCTCTGTTTTCCTCGTGCAAATACAAAGCCACTCAGAACAAGAATTGGATAATACAATGATCTACCTGCTGGGATGTATATCATCTCGTTGTTTGCAAAGCAAAACGATGTTTAGCATAATGCTGTTCAGCAAAAATTGGAAGCCATTATTACCATATCACTTTCAGGGACTGTACGATATTCCTGTATATACTGACACGGAAACAAGGGGAGTTGCCATTATGTTATTGAATTTTAAAAGTAGGCGACAAATCTTCGCAAGACGTGACTCCATCTGCATGTATCCATCGCACACATACGCACCCAAACACAGGAAGAGTCCTAATGAAAACAGCGCCTTCTCAGCGGGTTAATATTACAAGCGATTTGCATAAACATCTTTATCCTTATTTATATGCTTTAATTAACAACAAACATTGTAAATGTACACTTTTTTTAAATTATCAACTAATGTAACTCTCAAAAATCAGCATTTGAGCAAATTGGTTCTATATGCATGTCAATTTCCAGCTCAATTATATCAACATTCCCCCAACTCGATACACGGAATCTGTAATCACTAAACAATGTAATAGATAACACGATCATCACTTAATGCTCTTTTGCTTCTAAATTTTTAAAATAGTTTTACACCCAAAGATTTTCCAAAGCTCTTCATATTAACAAGAAAGTTAACTTGTTATTAGTAAATACACTTGTTAGTGTTTAAAGTTAATTAATTACACTAATAAGGTATAATTAACCCCCAGAAATTAACAACTACAATATTAAAACCTGTACATTATAATAATAAGGCTTTTCTTGACTAAAAATTCGAAGTTTCCATGTATTATGGGCCTAACTCTCACGCTAGTACGTCCATCCCTAATGATTCCTACAGCTTGCCTACCGGGCCCCAGCCCCAACTGCCATTCAAGTTTTGTGGCCCGGGGCAAGTCACTCACAGCCACACTTGTTTTGCACTTGCTAATCGCTAAGGCCTTCAGGGATCTATGACTGTATATAAACTTAAAAAGGAACTGAAAGTGAGCTGGCCAGTAAGAAGCCTCATCATGCTGACTTGCGGTGGTGAGCACCCCACCTCAAGTGATGCAGATAGAATTGTACACCTGACACCTACAAGTTTATTCACCAGTGTCACCCTAATAAATTCACTTCTTTAAATAACTTTTTAAACTTTTTAAATAAACTTTTTTTAAAAAAAGAAGTTTTATCGTGCTATAAAGTTATCAGTTTCCATAGCTGCGGTAACAAAGTACCAAGAGCTGGGTAGCTCAGAACAGGAATCTTCTGTCTCACACTACCGCGGGTCAGAGGATAACTCAGGAGTCCCCAGAGCACGGTCCCCCTGAAGAGGCTGGGGAGGGCTCTGTCCCAGGCCTCGTGTCTAGTTTCCCCAAGCCACAGGCATTCCTGGGCTTGCAGATGGCCAGCTTCTGCGTTATCTTCCCTTCCTACGTGCCTACGTCCAAATGTTCCCTTTTTATATGGACCTTAGTTACACTGGATTAGGGCCCCCCCTAGAGACATCATTTTCACTTGATCACTCTGTCAAGACCCCATTTCCAAGGAAGATCAATTCTGAGGGGCTGAGGTTGAAGGCTTTTTTGAGAGGAGGCACAACTCAACCCATGCTCTGCAGCAAGCTCTCTGTTGGCCTCCAGATCCACTCTTCTCTGCTTTCCACGCAGCAGCTGCCTCCTGTGGAGGACACCACCCAAGCTTCCTCGGCTTAGCTTCCAGTTGGGATCAGCAAATGGGAGGCACCTGTAGTAGATCACTGCTAAAAGGAGAGAGCAGGCAAGGCCTGTCACCACGCCCTGCCCCCACCAGGCTGCTGTCCTGGTTCCTGTCCCCTAGCCCCTCCCCCATGCTTCTACTCTCACCTGTACAGGCAATCCCATCCCCTGGCCCCGCTTGTGTGAGGCCATCGCGACCTCCCACTGCTGCCAGTCCCTGGGTGCGGCATGACGCTTTCTCGGTCAAATCCCACACTACTGCCTGTCCCTTCGTAAACAGTCCCTGCATTAAATTCTCTCTATCCCGGGGAACGCCCCACCTCTTTCGCACCAAGACCCTGTCTGGTACATCAGACCACCAGGCCAGCTCATTACTCCAGAGGACCTGACTGATCTGTTTGTTCATGAAAGCCCTCACCAGCAGTGTATCTTCAGGCGTGGATACCTCAGATACACGCAGTCCAGTGTGACCCTGCTCTGGATCATAGACAATCGGTTACCCTTTGCTTTTCTCTCTCACACCTTTGCCTGGAGGTGCAGAGCGGAGGTGCAGAGTACAGGCTGTGGGGGCAGCTGCTTCATGTCAACCCCTGCCTCCTCCACCCCCCCCCACACTGTGCACTGAGCCCCTCGTGACACTAATAGCTGGGCGCAAACATGGTGGCGTGCAAGTCACAGGGTTGCTATGCAGATGGGCATCAGGTTGCTATGGACGTTCATTTTCTAACTGTGTTGGTTAGTACATAAAAAAGTGCTTAGAACAATACCGGACACAGAGAGTGTTCTGTGAGCATTAGCTGCTATTAGGGTATTATTAAGTTTCCTCTGACGTTTTTCCCTTGCCCTGCGCTTTACATCAATCCAGTCCGAATCATTTCTGTGGACCCGACCTGCGCCATCAAACGGATGATGGGAACACAGAAAAACAGCAAGCTGCTTAACTTTTCCCCTCCAAACTCCCAACGGTTCTCAAGGTCAGAGAGACCCGTCGCTCCTGCTGTACCTGGGTCAGTGACCCCCATTTGGCAGGACGCGTTAAGTTCCCAGGAGTTTTATTTCCTTACAGGTCACTTTGGATGGCTGTGCTGTCAAACAAGATTCTGGTTTTCATCGACGGACGTCCTGGGCCTCGCCTGGCTCCAAGTGAGGTGCCCACGCCCAGCCGCCGCCCTGAGGTCCACTCGGGCTGGTAGAAGACAGTGACCAAACCTCTCCTCAATCAAGGGATAGTGCTCAATGGTGCTCTTCACCCCAAAATACGTATGTTTGGTTTCGTTTAGTTGTAGGGGACAGAGGAGGGGGTTGGAGCCAGACTTTGCTTAAAAAGGACATGAAAAATCATCAAATTTAGCACCTTCTTAGGAGAAGGTAAGGACTTGGGGAGAAGACCTGGGCAAAGAAACCCTCCTTGACCTTTGCAAGCCATAGGGCTTCTTCTTAAGTTAAAAATAAACAAGCAACTTCATAAAAAATGTGCTGACTTGGCTCGGCAGTTATGTATGTCAACTACAATAACCAAAATAAAGTGATCGTTGTTACTGCAAAAAATGGCTCTGAGGCACATTTCAATGTAGTATATTTATGCATTTCTATGTATGCTTGTTTACCAAGACATTAGAAATATCTACATTCCAAGAAAGGTTCAACTCGGAAAGGAGCGTACCAGCTGCGAGTTCAGAGTGGTAGCAGTAGAGTTCACGATGAGAAAACCAGACTGACTGACTGACTGACTGACTGACTGACTGACAGACTGACTGACTGACAGACAGACTGACTGACTGACTGACAGACTGACTGACTGACTGACTGACAGACAGACTCACCGGCAGGAAAGCCCGGGGGCAGGCGCACAGCTCCGAGGTCAGAAGTCCCTGGTCTGAATCCTCCCTCCTGCATTTACTGGTGACCTTGGGCCATTCACCTAACCTCTGTGTGCCTCAGTTTCCTCATAATATTATACAGCTCTTGCCTCACAGGGCTATTGGGAGGATTAAAAGAAATAATATATACAAAGCATTTAGGATAATTCCCAGCACAAAGTAAGCTTTTGAAACCTTTTAGTTCTAAATGTTCCCATTGTATATACAGCCCAGAACGATATACAATTCTATAAAAGATGATATTCATTTTAAAGAGAATATTTTGTTGCAATTAAATAGTTTGACTTTTTTCTCCTACTTATACGAGTCACACTGATCATATACACTTAAACACAATGTTGTTGCTTTTAGAGAATAAATTTGCAACAATGTCTGAGGTTTACACTGAAACAATACGCTGGATCCCAAGTTTACCTCTGGACTTGCTTGGAATTACAGAGATGAGAAGGTTAATTACCATTTTAAATATGATAATTGGCTATTACTCTTTTCTCTTTTTGAGAAAAAGGCAAAACATTTCTTACTATATGCAAATATATTCCTGTGGACAATTTATTCATTGCCGTTTATGACCTCTAGTTTTCTTGCAGATCAGGCAATTAGATTTTAAACAAATACTTGAGAAATAAAAGCAAAAATCACTGCCTCGGCATATTTAGTGTTTCTTAAGGGTCTCCCAGAAGTAACACTCTCCAATTAACATTCATCCCTCCTCACAGCGTCCATGGCGACGCTGCCTCGGGGAAGCCCGCTGCCGACTCACGAGGTTCATAATAGGATTTGGCTGGGTGGAAAAATACATTGCATTATAAAGAATAAATAATATCTCATCCAACTGAAATATGCTAGAACAATAAAGAGGCCAGGAGACAGGCCATTATATTGGGTTGGCCAAAAAGTCCATTACATTTTTCCTGTAAAGGACATTTTTCATTTTTACCAATAACTGATTGGGATATGTTGAGTATGTCGGCTCTCTCCTGCCATTGGCTTCTAGTGGGGAGAGGCCGGGGTGCTGCTAAACATCTTCCAATGCAAAGAATTTTTGGGCAAAAATGTCAACAGGACCAAGAAACTTCACAAACCACTTTGACACATTCAATCAGTCACAGCACCTTCTCCATACACTGCACAAATCTTTGTGTTTCAGTTGTGTTTCTTGAAATAATAAAGCCTAATACACCAAAAGTATCGTGTATCTTCTTCCATCTCCAATATTAACATGCACAAAAATTCACCAATTTTGATATTTTTAAATGAATGCTGATATGACAGCTGTCACGATACAATCTAACAAAATTGTTTCTAGTGAAGTTAAAGGCAACTAAGCACTACTAGACCCATTGTATAGAAAAAACTAAACAAACTTTTTGGCCACCCCAGTAAAAATATTAAGAAATAGGTAACGACTAAAGTCATTCTTTCTCATCCAACTACATCTACTAACTGCCAGTTCCTTCCTACTTCCTACCTCAGGGGGTCTATTGTTTTCCTGTAAAAGTCAGCACACTGCACAGCCTAACCAAGACATCTCTCTGCGTTTGTTTCCGAGTAGAGAAGGCACAACCGTAAACACAGCACGCGTGGGTCCTCCTTTCCAGGGTGTGACTTACCCTAGCTGCTCGGGGACTGACCTACAGCACGGGGGCTGATGTAGTGGCATGGGGGCTGACATACCAGCACGGGGGATGACGTACCAGCACAGGGGATGATGTACCAGCACAGGGGATGATGTACCACCGCACGGGGGTTCTTTCACAGAGCAACCCGGGAGCTGCCAATTACCCGCGCACACGCTGAGCTCCCCCAGAGGGGCCTGTTTACTGGGAGGACGGGGGTGCTGTCGGGAGTGCTGTCCCGCCCTGATGCACACTGTCCTCCACCAACCATCAAGAAGCCCAGAATCTCATCAGGAAAACAGTTCTAGGTCTTCGAAGCTTCCAGGGCAGAGGCACACAGACAAAAGACCGTCTAGAGTGAACAGCAGAAGAGTCGTCAAGGGCTCACCTGTCTCACATGTGGGCAGGTAGGGCCCGGCCCCCCAGATGCTGCTGTGTGGGTTTTCACACCTGGGGGTCCAAAGGGACCGCAGGGTTTCCTGCCGGCCTCTCCTAGCACTGGCCAGCATCGGCCAGCCCGTGCCCAGACTGATCTGAACCCCGTTTCTCCCCATGCCATTCCCCACCCCCCACCCCCCATGGATGAGTGGACTTAGCAACTCTAGCGTTTCCATTCTGTGCACCTGCTAAATTTTGTTGTTTTTCCCTGAAGCACATGTTCTGGAAGTGGGAGGTCAGCGGGCACCTCAGCTACTCCTGGTCACTCCCTCTGTGGCCATCGCTGTCTCGTTTCCTGTAACACAGCTCAGATCCTGATCCACTGCAAGAGACGGGCCTGAAGAGACGGGCCGGGAGGAAGGGCCTCACAGCCACGTCGTCTGGGCTTGCAGACTGATTTCCCTCCCCTCGAAGGGGGAGGTCCCCACCTGCAGGGAGTGGCCAGTTTGGGACACAGGCTGCTCTGCACAGAGGGCTCGAGGAGCCTGAACTCCGAGGCCCCGCAGGTCTGAGTCACTGTGGGCCCCTGCTGGCCCTCTCTGGGGTTTCCAAGGAATACTGGGAGCTGCAAGGCGGAACTGGAGGGGTAAAACTTACCAAACCCGTTCAACCTGTGAGAAAACTGGAATCAGCTGACGTTTTATGCAGGAAGACGACACTGTCCACGCTGCGCTGAACAGAAGTCTGACAGCAATATGGACAAGGTCTGAGAGGACGCAGAGTCAAGGAGAGAGAGACCGAGTGGGATCTGAGCACATACAGGGGCACGGCGGACCCTCAATGGAGGAACATTCGATAGACAATTCACAAGTGGAGCCAAAAAGACTCTGTGCCCCAGCGTACGTACGTGGGGACAAAGTGGCAGGAGTGAAAAATGATTGCGAGTTGCTGGTTATGCCTTGTGACGATAGTAACACCAAAACCCAAATAACACCTGGAGAAACGACTAGTCTGGAATGGGCTGGGCCGGACATGCCACAGCCCATTCATCACGTGGATCCACCCAGCAGGCACACGTGATGCTTGGGAAAGAAGTCAAGGGCCGCGGGTGGAGGGAAAGGAAAAGAGGACCAAGCACGGAACAGCCGAACAGAGAGCCCACGGAACAAGCAGGGATCCTATACCGCCGGGCAGGGAGAGCTCCCGCAGGAAGGCTTTGCAGTGTCCTCTTCTGCAGGGACAGCAGAGAGCCCTGGGGCGAGGGCCCCTGAATTTGGTGACGAGAAGGACTGAGAATTCTTTGAAGGAATTTCTGTGAGCTTTGAAGGTAGAAGTCTGATTTCAGCGGACTGAGGGAATAAATGAATTAAAGAACTGAAGAGAATTCACACACTACTAATTCTTTCCAGAAGTTTCAAAATAAAGACAGAGAAAATATGCCAATTTGGCTCTAAATCCTGACAGATTCTGGGAACAGCAAGTGTCTGTCACTACGGGATAAAAGAGGGGAGCAGGAGGAATTTAAGATGCCTGTGAAGTCCCTAAAGTGGACTCGTGGGTGGTGAGTGGCAGGAGGTCCGACGCCTCGGCTGCGCGGCTGGATGGAGAGGCCGTGGGCCGCAGCGAGGCTCCTGGGCCCCGAGCGGTGGCCGGCTGGAGCGGACGTGCACTCCAGGAAACCCACCCCACATCTTCCAGACTTAGTACTTCAAGATTTAGAATTTCAAAAATGTAAAACCTCTCATTAATGTTTTTATTATCAATTACAGGTGGAAATAATCTTCTAAATATATTGAGTTAAATACATTATTAAAATTAATTTTGCCTATTTCTGTTTACTTTGTTCACATGCCGACTGGACACCTGAAAGTTATATACAGAACCCGCATTGCATCCCTACTGGACAGCCCTCATCTGGAGAGTGAACAGGTACTAGATTAGAATACGAACAGAACTCACAGAGGTTCTGTGGGTGCCGGTCGTCATGTACCATCAGAGTGAGGTTTCTAATAAGCTCACCCAGGACAGCTTCAGGATTGCGGAGCTTAAGAAACGAAGGTCCTAACTGATTAGGTGGCTTATTCAGGTCATCTGCCTTCTTAGCAAAAAAAACTAGAACTTACCCAAGACCTTGCTTCTGTTATTCCACTTCTTAAAATGTCAGTGAAAATTGAAAAGTTGGAATAAAAAAAGACAGTAGGAGCATGACTGTTATATACATCTCATTCTATGCCACATCCAATAAAAATCATAACCTCCAAACACATTAAAATCATGTCCTCGGGCATCATAACATCCTATGTTCACCAGTCAACCTATAACTAATGTTTTAAAGTACTCGGTATGTCAACCCGTGAGTATTTTGCTCCTGTTGTACTTTCATTGTATACACTCTGAATTTATTTTAACCCAATTCCATGCTAATTTTAAAGTGAATATCATCCATTTGAGTATATATCACTTTTAAAAAAAGTTATAAAAAACCTACTAGAAAAAATTCAAAGAATTTACTTCTCGACTCTTGTGTTATTAGCTGTCATTTGCGAGAAGGAGCATCAAGGTGCTCTGAGTACAACACTCGTAAAAAGTCAAGAATTAGTTCAAAGCATAGCCACGGTATATGATGACAGAGCATATTTCAAATTCTGGCAGAAGGTTAAAGTCCCACTTTGCCAATGAAACCTTCAAATCTCATACGACTGCTACGTTCAAGGCCGGCTGCCGCCTCTGGTTCGCTGGTCATTATAACCAACACCGCTGGCTGTGATTTCTTCACGACTCCAAGTGACTATAAATCTATTTGTATTTCCCCCATGAGAAAGGGCACACTTAAACAGAAATGAGATTTTCTTTTCATGCTAATTTTCCATGTGAAATTGAAAGATAAATTTATCACTTCAAACTGCACATAGTACTTAATTCTTTTAGACAGTTTAATAAGCTAATAACTGCCAAAATCATGATAGTTACTTTCTTGGTATAGTTATTGCTCCAAAATACAGTGCTGAAAATGGAAAAAAGATTATTTGATTAGACAGCATGTTTATTTCATTCTGTAAATCCATCCAGTGTTTGTTTTAACAAATAAACGCTACTGCTGGGATTCCCAGATGACACTGCCAGGAGTAACAGAAATAAAGAATACAGGCTTCCACTTCCTGGGTCCCTGCTGCTATGCGGATGCATCGTGCAGATGAAAGAAAAAACTGATGCAAATCTAGGTAGTGAGTCAGGCATGCACTGAGTGGTTTCCAGAGAGGAGTTTTCCATTTGGATCGACACATTTCCACTTCTGTGCCCTGCTGCCCGAAAACTCAACACCTTCAAAGGCAGTGCCTTCTGGACTCTTCTCCGGCAGCCTGTCTGCTGGGACTTCCCTCAAGTACAGGGCCAGGTGTCACTGCCAGCTGAGCCTCAGCACATTCACAAAGGGGTTTTCTGGTTTCCCTGGCTTGTATTTGCCCCTTTCAGGTTACTGCACATAGTAGGTCATCATTAAAGCGTAACCGGCATGGTGTGAGAGGGTCGCCGTGCCGGCGTGGCTGGAATCACAGTGTGGATGTTTATGTCAAATCCCGCAGATGAAGAGCAACTTAGAGGTGATGGGCAGGAAATGGCACAGGTACCTGGGGTAGATTCCATTCCAAAATGCTGCAAAATGTTTACCATCAGCAACACTTTAACAGCCTCACAATTTATGATTTGGTATAAAGGATTTTTTAAAGTGCCCCTGAGGGATAAGGTCACAAGGACCCAAAGACGGACTTCAATTTTTCACAGCTACTGAAACTCTGGCCATGTTGGGGACTCGGCTGGTAGAGGCTAGTCCGTGATTCAGACGTGCTCTGCTTGGACGAGGCTAAGCGTCGAGGCCTCATCCAGCACCAACAGGATTACCTGCCTCTCCTTCCACTCAACGTTTGCTCCTGCCTCAAAATGTTTACGCACGCCCTCACACACTCTCTTGCTTTTCTTTGGTCAAGTATCTACACCCCGTCTTGGAAATCCCATTTCAAATCCAGCCCCTCTTCCTTCGTAGCTCAGTCTCCACATCCTACCAACCTTTCGTGGGGCTCTGCGCACTCACCACGCAGCCTGCGTCTTTGCCTCTGTTCCATGCCGACCGCAAAACACACTCGGAGAGAAACTCCGCCCGCCTTTCTATCGGGCGTGCCACTGACAACCAACAAGGTGCTGTTAAACCAGGCAACTTACTGTTTTAAGTTTTAAAGCCTTGATGTGGAGTGTTTTCCAACCTTCAATATAAACACTCCCACCAACACGGCTGACACCCAGCTACCAACACAGAGTCGCTGAAGGTGGGGGCAGGGAGAAACGGGCAACCCAACCCCCGGCCACGCAGCACACCTGCTGACTTCCGGAATAGCCAGCGTCCCTCCACAGAAGCCCACCTGAGACCTTTTCGGCAAGCTTTGAAAATGCCTGCTTTTAATTTTGTCTCATTCAAGACACATCCAACAGTACAGCAGATTCCGTGAGGAAAGGTGCTCAGCCTACCTGTCTTCTTTACTGCTGTGTCACGGTGGCTAGGTCTGTACCCCAAGTCGGCATTCAGAAAATGTTTGCTGAATGAACACATTGTCAATACTTTTAAGTATAACAAAGTATTACAGAAGAATTCAGTAGAAGCTGTGATATGCCCCCCATCGTAAAATAAATATCACCTCCACGTGTGGAAAATAAAATGACCACAGAGAAAAAGGACTGTCAAGCTACAGGGCCCCTCTGATATTATCAGATGCAATCCTGTCATCTTATTTTAAAAAAGAAAAAAGATCTTCAGAAGTTCACTGACAGGTGAATGACACAGTGTCTTGATGGCAGAGTGAGCCCAGAACCCAGGTCCCCTGGACCGCAGTCCCTGTCTCTGCTTAGCAGACGATGGTGCCTGCCCCCGGCCACCACCCACTTGAGTCCACGACACGACCTATTAAGAAGCTGCTAGCGTTGTGAAAGGCAGATTTTTTCATTGGTTTCCCACATGAATATCTAATGCCCAACTACATTTGATATGATGTCTAATACAAGAAAAGTCAAGCTAATTTTAAGAATATCAGTGACAAAAGAAAAACTGCAATTATAAGGGATATGTCAGATGAACTTTTTCTCTACATGGCATCAGCAGAGCTGAGATTCACCCAAACTCGATATTCGTACTGTCCTCAAATCTGGAATCATCTATGAACTTCATTTTCTCTGCTACTATCCCCCTCCTCCAACCATTGTTAGGACAGAGGCCATGTAAAATTAGACCTTCTGTTATTCCGGAAGTGATTATCAACATCTTTCCGCAACTCAGACGTGTAAGACAGCAAGCTATAAACATGGCCAAGAATCTAGGAACATCTTTCGAAGACTTTAATAATGACACACACGCACACACCTGTAGAATTGGGTTAACCAAAGAGAATAAAAATCTTTTTTGTCATTATCACTTTAAAATCCACATACAATAAATGTGCTAAAGAATTATACGTCCTCGAAGATACTAAAAACATCACTCCCTCCATTTCTAGAGCAAAATGTATGTTCGAAGACAATTGCAGTAGGTTAAGTTCATTACCCGATATTCCCCGAACACCTAAGAGAGTTTCTGATTTTTTTTTTCAGTACGATCTTATTACTGCCTAATTATCCATATTGTTTCCCTTCTTCTTTGTTAAACTGAAATTCGCTGAAGCCATTTAACCTTTCACTTAGAATCATTAAACATACCCCCTCCTTCACTGATCATTGGTCTCTGTCTTTATTAAATAACTCCCCTCCTTGATTTATTACAAATCCTTTTTGCCAACTTTGGATCCATTCTGTTAATAAATTCTTTACTTTCTTTCAACTCAATTAACACACTGTCACTGTCACCAAAGCTTCCCCAGTATTTCTTCAAGCTCTTCTTGCTCTTTAAAGACCCTCCAGGAAAATGATGGATTTTTAATAAACCTGCAATATTTTAATAAATCATATTTAATTCTACAGTGAAATTAGGTGAGACCTACTCCTCACACTGAACCGCTCCCTACGGTAATGTCACAACGCTCCGTAGTCACCTTCCAGCGACCCACACACAGATCTTTGCACTGTAGCTTACAACATCTGAACACAGAGTGAGCCTTATAATGATCACACCAGTAGCCAAATCCAACGGTGCCAGCTTCAACATGTCAGCAATTTCACCATCCATACAGTTTTTAATACAGTGACACCTACGCTCGTGGTGCCTTCAGTAAATATGAAGGTGACACTTCTGAATAGGAGCCAACCTGTCACTACATTATGCAAGGAGTAACCTTTCATAACATGGGACAATATGGGGAAAAAAGCAATTATCCTGGGGAAGAGGGGGAGTGTTCCTGTCCCCTTCCTAGAAAAAATGTTTTCCTGAATTCCAAAGCACTGACAGAGTTTGGAGGCTGTCGCTTCAACCTTATTCCCATCCTTATCAGCCAGAGACACCTTTCCCAGCAAGGACCCCTCCACTCACCCAACACTGCAGAGCACGTGTGTGTGTGTGTGTGCGAGCGCGCGTAAGACACAGAAAACTGGGAGGGTGAGCACTGCCCTTGGGTCCAATAAGGTTACGTGAAGTTCAGTTTGGAGACTGCACCCCACCCCCCATTTCTGGGGCCTGAACCACGGAGCTCTACGGAACCTAGCGTCGTTCTGAGAATGAGTGGGCAGAGCATTCACCTGTGGGAAAGAGAGCTTACGTTGGCCAAAGAGAGGAGACAACCGGAACAAGATTATCCACCAGTCTCAAAAGCTCGACTCCAAGAATGAATTACAAGGAGTAAGGAAACATAAGATTGCTATAGCTTACTTATTTTGAGTCACTTTAGACAAAGATTTTGTTCTTGTCCCCCCTGTAAAACATCTGCATACCAACTTTTAATTTCTCAATTTTCAGTAATTTCAACAAAAATCATCTTAACAAGCATATAAATCCCTTCGATGCCTTTGACCAAAATAAGCCCTGGGGTGCAGTGTGCTCATCCATTCCACAATTCCCATCTAATGTGCCACCGGGATTGGCCTTCTTTCAAAATTCTCAAACCACCTTTGACTCTAGCTTTGAAAGTATGCAACACTTTTTTTCTGATACTCTGAGGGACTGATTCTGATGTCCAGCTTCCTAAATATTCCCTCTCCATCGCTAAAGATATTTGTATGCAATTTTTCAATGGAAGAGGCCTCAGAAATAACTAGTCTATTCTTATTTTGCAAATACCAAAACTGACCCGGAGAGTAGTTGAGACAACCTGGGCAAGGCCACACAGCCAGTGGGCAAGCGGTGCAGCTGAAAGTAGGCTCTCCCAGGGCCTTGTCCCGGACTCAAGTGCCACGGACTTGTTGGGTAGAGGGTGTGTGTTATGTAAAAGATAATAATAATTTTTCATTAATTAGTCCAGAAGTTAAAGAAAATCAGTGTTTTTCAAATATTTGATAAGACTCTTTTGTTAAAGTTCATTTCCTTATACACTTTCAGATAGTAATAGCACTGTTTACATTCAACAGCACCATTTTCAGTCGCTACTCCAACAAATTAACACAAATGGGAGGGTGTAAAATAGCATGTATGTAGTAACTCACCACTCTCCCCCTCTCTCTAGGACAGAAGTCCGGCAGGCCAGCTGGGCACTCTGCTGAGGGTCTCAGAAGGCCAAGATGAAGGTGTCAGCTGGTCTGGGCCCTCCTCTGGACATGAGGAGAATCCATGTCCTGGCTGATGAGGTTGTTGGCAAAATTCAGTTCTGTGTGGTTACAGGACTGGGGTCCTCGTCTCTCTGCTGGCCTTGGTCAGCAGTCATTCTGACTTTCTAGAGCCCAGGTGGCAAACACCAGGCCCGAGGGCCGAATCCGGCCCTCCACCTTGTTTCTACCCAGCGGCAGCGCCGAACCCCTTGCCCCTAGTTGAGAAGTAGTTACATTTACACAGTCCTAAAGTTACATTCGGCCCTTTGAAGGCAACCGCAAGGCTGATGTGGCCCCCGGTGAAAATGAGTTTGACCCCCCTGTTCTAGAGGCAGCCTGCTTTGCTCTGCTCCTGACCGCTGACCCCCCTAAACCAGCCCCTCCTCTCTAACTCCCGCAGCACCTCCCTCACTGCACCCCTGCCTCTGCGTTTAAAGACCGCTGTGATTACATTGGGCCCACCTGGATAAGCCAGGCTACCTGCCCCATCTTAAGGTCAACAAAAGGTCAACCTTACAACCTTCATTACACCTGCAAAGTCCGTTTAGCCACCCAGCTTATTCGTGGGCACAATGACACACCCTATTCATTGTCCTGGCCAGCAGGGCCTGCAGTCTTCCTGGGGACCACAATTCTGCCTACTACGTAGCTTAGGGCTAATTTTATTTAAGGAAATGTGACTGTTTTTTAACAGATCACATAGTGCAAGTGTAAGAACTTACAATAACGTGACTTTTCACCCCTCACACGGTAAATCCATTTCTGGGAATGGCCCAGGGTAGTGCTGCCTAAGTGCAGTGCCCGCCCCGGCCCCGAGCCAGCTTCCCAGGGCTGTGACAGGCGGTGGCCACACACAGACCTGCGCTCAGATGCCCCCCTCCACTCGGGGCTTAATGCTCTGTAGCTGCCTTCTTGAAACTTGTACTACTTTCTCGTAAAGGAAGCCAACAGGACAACGCAGCGTGTTCCACGTTCCGGGGCCTGGCTTGTCTGGAAAGGAGTCTTACTTCCCCTTCTCCTTGGAAGCACAGTTCCGACAGGCACAATACTCTAGGTGCGGGTTCTTTTTCCCTTTAGCCCTGGCTTCCTGTCTCCCATTCATTGAAAAGTCAGCTCTATTTTTGCTTCTTTGAAGGTAACACATCTTTTCTTCCTTCTAAAGTTTTTCCCCTTTGGTGTTCCACGGTTTGACTAGCAGGTGCCCTAAATGAGGTTCTTCCTTGTGTTTGTCCTGAGGGGGGTTGTACCTCTTCTCACACCTGTAGGTTGTTGCCATGTTTCTTGAGTTCTGAAAAAAATTCTTGGCCTCTATTCAGATATGGCTTCCCGGCCCCTTCCCCTCCCATTCACACTCTCCTCTTGTTCTGTGACTCCAGTTACATGGGGTGAGACCTTTTTCCTACATCCTCGATGTCTCTACAGTATTCACTGTACATCCCATCCTTTCATCCCCCCAGACTCCAGTCCAGATATCCTGAATGACCTACCGCCTGGGCAGGCAGCCTCTCCACAGCTGGGTCCCATCTGCTGGTAAACTCACCTGCTGAGTTCCTCCCTTCAGTTATACTAGTTCTCATTTCTAGCCTTTTTCCAATTCTCTTCCTGGAATCTGATTCTCTGATGAAATGATCCATCTTTTCACCAATTATTTTAACTGTTAATTATAATTATTTTATAGCCCATGTCTGATCATCCTAACAGCTAGATCACTACGAGATTCTTTCTGTTGTTTCTTGTTCTGTTTGGTTTTTCTCTTGGTCCTGACTTCTGACATGCGTGGTGTTTTTTTATTGATTGCCACGTGTTGAGTACGGAATTTTCTTGCTTCTGGCAATGACAGTTAAAGTAAAGGCAGATTACCTTAAAATCAGGACTGACTTTGTAAGAAGCTGCATTTTTTTATATATTTATTGATTATGCTATTACAGTTGTCCCTTTTCCGCCCCTTCACTCAACTCCATCCTGCCCACCCCCTCCCTCCCACATTCCCCCCTATAGTTCATGTCCATGGGTCATACTTATAAGTTCTTTGGCTTCTACATTTCCTACTCTATTCTTACCCTCCCCCTGTCTATTTTCCACCTATCATGTATGCTATTTATTCTCTGTACCTTTCCCCCCTCTCTCCCCGTCCCAACCCCCTATTGATAACCCTCCATGTGATCTCCATTTCTGTGGTTCTGTTTCTAAAGAAGCTGCATTTCAATGTTTGTAAGTTGGGGTCTAGCTTTCCCTAACCCCTAGGCTACAGCCCTGCAGGGGTCCCTGTTAAACGCACCACCTCCTTGCACTCTGGCTGGTGACTGATGCCCTAGCGCTGTGAAACGTTCTGCTCAGCGCCTCGCATGGGAGCTGCCGCTGCCTGGCTTCTCCGCCTCCCGTCCTGGGCTGCCTGCACAGTGCACATAAACCAGGGTGAGAAGGGGCCCTGAATGTGGGCTCACCTCCCCGTGCTTCTCCTCACTCCGGGACTTTAACCCCACCCCCGCCCCCGGCGTGGCCTCCGTTTGAGGCAACTCAGTCCAGCAAAGCTGGAAGTGGAGTCAAACACTGATCCTGGGGGCCTCTCCTTGTGTGTGAACCTGTGTCTCACTGGCTCTAAAGTATATTAACGGAGGTTGGCGTACAGACGTGAAAGGCTGCATTTATGTGTTATAGTTCCTGCTTGAGACCTAAGCTGTATCTTCTCTAAAAGTCAATTATTTATCTGTTAGAATTATTATGTTAAAATATATTCAAAAAGTTCCCCCTCAACAGCCTGATGGGACTCTTTACATATAATATATATCATGTGTATCTGGACCTCCTTCTTTGTGTATGCTTTCTTGCACTTAAAATCAACAGTGTTCTCAGAAGCTGAGCTTTTGCACAGAAAAATAAAAACAGTGGGAAACAGAAGTACACCCTATTTCATAGAATGTTGCCTCTGCAGCTTTGTTCTTTGAGAACTTCAAGTCATCTCTCAAAAAATGTAAGAGTTATGAAATGGGTTGAGCTGTGGATATCTCCTATAGTTAAGTTACCGGGAAATGTTACCACTTCACAATTAAAATTTATGATCACTGAAACATTTCTAAATGCAGCTTTTCTCTGAACTAAAAAAAAAAGTTTTATTGTATAATTAAATGTGCAAAGTTTTGAAGGAGGGTTTATTCTAGTAAAGAAAGCAAACTTCCGGGTGAAAAAAAAAAGAAAAGGAAATCAAGCTGATTAAAGACAACCTTCAGGGAAGCAACTTTGTATGTCCATGAATAGCAGTTACAAAGCCAGTTAAGCTGTGTCAAATAATAGCAATCATACTTGTTCTATCTCATTTTCTTTTAAACCATCCTTTGTTAAGTCTACTTAGGAAGGAATGCAGATTACTCTGCGTAATTGAAAGTACCAAAATCTAAATCTCTCTTCAAAATCAACTGTGACCCAGGACACCACACTCCAACACTTTTACAATTAATTTTTTAAATACCCCAAAACAAGATCAGATACTTCACCCTGCCCATTGAGCTTTTTTTTTTTTTTAAGTCACGGTCTTTGGGGAATTCTGTTCTGAAATGTATAATACTAACTACAACCTCAGAAAAACATTTGGCTATCAACAAAAGAAAATTAGGAATCAATGCAGATAGAACAGATAAGTATACACAATTATATTCTCCCAGTTCAACAGAAAACTAACCGGCTTTTAATGTAATTATGGGTCATTATTCAGTTATTCTTGCTCTGGGCATTTGTTTCAAAACATGCTCTCGGTTTTTAGCAGGCTCCAATTAATTTCCCTCGGTGGGTCAAAGGACCTGCAAAGATTTACAAGCACTGGAGACACAAAGGAACTGGCCCCCATCCTTTCTTTCCAAAGGCTCCTTCCTGTTTCATGCACTTCCTGGCTCAGAGCTCTGTAAGTCTCTGCTCGTGGTCACTGGGAGAGAGAGAGACGCAGCCGCCACAGGGACCAGCTGTCTGTCGGGGCGAGCACCTGGGGCGCCACAAACCCGCTGTCAACGTTGCAGGCACACGATACGCTTATGACAAAGTATTACTGCTACTGACGAAGGGCTCGTTTCAGGAACCCCCCCGCTTCAGAAACCTCATTGCAGACACGGGAGAACGCAGAAGTGCTGTGGCCGGAATGACGTCTGACTGGAGAAGGAGTAAGTGTCCTCAGGCAGCCCATCCTCACGTGTTACTGCGTGACGGTGACGATCATGGGATTTGGTGGGAGGCGCTCAGCCCTCCACGCCTCTGTCGTGCAGGTCCCTAAAGAAATCCCGGCGCCTCTCTGCAGCCCGGTGCTCTCATGTACCAAGAGGAGTAACGGCAGTATCCACTTTATTGGATTTTTTAACATAATAAATAAAAACGGATACAGAAGCATTAGCCCAGTGATCAGAAAATAATAAGGGGTTAATAAATAAAAGCTGTTGCGGAAATCTGTTTGCTCTCTTTGTCCCCTTTATCTGAGACGTGATCACCCCAACATTCTCACCAGCACAGAGTGCTGACCTGTTTTGGGGGTCTGCCTTGCACCGTAGCAGCCACCGTAGTGTGGTCCCTCCCGGACCTGAGCGTCACACGTCAGGCCTCGTTAGACGCGCTCCAGGAGTGCAGCAGAGGACAGCGGAAGAAAGTTCAGACACAGAGCTGTCCGACAGACGTGCCAAGGGTGTCGCGTGGAAGCTCGAATTTTCTACTGGCCAAGTCACAAAAGGAATTAACTTCAATAAGATACTTGACTGAATATATCCACAATATAATTATTTTTAAAAAGCGGCCTGAAACCTATATAATTTTATTAAATAATGTCACCCCAATAAATTCGATGAAAATTTTAAAAGAGAAGAGGAGAAAACACAAGTGTCAGAAGCCCCATTTCAAGTGTGCAGCAGCCACACGTGTGCCTACGGTACTGGAACAGGCTCACAGTCAAAGGGACCCGGGTCCAGACTCTCGCTCTGCCACTTCCTTGCCATCTACTGCTAACTCTCAGTTTCTCTGGGTTAAAAATAACCATCTCCAGATGTTGCTACGTGAATTAGATACAAATCACATCACGGAGCTCCTAGCACGAGGCCTGCTCTGCAGTGGTGCTTATGAATGAGAATTCCTCCACCCTCCCCTCCCAGGAACTTGGAGAACGCTGTCTCCATGCAATACAAACTGTGACCTACCCTCAGCTCCCCCTCCCTCTGCCATACACCACAGCCCCCCCACCTTCACAGCTCTCCTCCTCGATTCCCAACAGCTGTGAACTTGACCATGTGGACTTACAGAAGCCATGGACCCTCTCAGACATGACCCAGGTATGTGGTGCCAAGAAACTAAAAAGGCCTGTACCTGAGAATTTCCTTCTCCTCTGGCCTTGTCCCCTCCCCCACCCCCACTGTCACCACCTGCTGCAGCTGCCTCAGAAACCACGGGCAACAGCAATGCTTCTCCATCAGAAGGTAGACTCGAAAATTAAACAGGTGGGGGTCATTCTGCAGAGCCACAGGCCAGGACCTTTCAAAAGTGTGAAGGTCAAAAGGACAAAGAACAACCGAGGCTCTGGTCTAGAAAAGGGACATTACTGGGAAAAGTGGCAACTCAAATGAGGTCTATGGGTTAGTTAACAGGACAGTGTCAGTTTCCTGGGTTCGGTGACTGTCCTGGGGTTGCGTGTAATAGTAGTGTTAGCGGGTACAAGATGGACCGAAGTCTGAGCATCCAATGGGTACCACGAAGACTGCAGTTGTTAACACTGTATGATATAGGCGAAATTTCCTGAGAGCAAAACCGAAATATTCTCACCCCTCCCCCAATAAGGTGTGTATGTGAGATAACGACTGTGTTCATTGACGCACCGGGGGAATCCTCTCACAGTGCTTACGTATATCAAGTCATCACAGTGTATACTTCAAATGTCTTATAATTTTATTTGTCAGTTATTCCCCCAAAGAAGCTTCAAAAAATATTAGGGGGGATATATGGGAACTCTATACTGTTTTTATAACTTCAAGTCTAATATTTCACAATAAAAAGTTAATGCACTTTTAAATGCGATTATTTGATGCTGTCCCAATAGATGTTCATTGATACGTTGTTGGAAAACAGCGCTACACACGCTGAGCTGACTACAGGAAGGCCATGACACAGGCTAATAGAAAGTCAATTCCAAGGTGCAGAGAATCCACCTTAATCACCACTATTAGTTTGCAAATCCACTAAGACAGTGTGATGTCACCTACATACTTAGTAATACTGAGCACTTGAGAACAAACGATGTTCTCTTGCCCAGTCCTGTTACTATACTAAGTAAACGTTCCTTTTGACCTTGGCATTACTGAATAATAGGCTGAAACAAGGTCCCCTGAGGTCAACTTCTTACAGAAAGAAAGTGACAGCAAAAGATAAGGAAGAGGGGCCAAGAGGCACGTTGCAGCCCGCACCCCCACCCCAACCCAGACACCCCGCTTTAAGAAACAGCGGAGCTCAAAGGGACGGGTGCTTCTGCTCCAGCTTTTGTCTCTGCAGCTCACAGTGAATCAGGCTCATAGAAAACGGGTAAATGCAGAAAGGGTTTCCGTGTGAGGCAGAGGCTGCATTGGTTCACACGTGATTTCTTCTCCCCACAGCATTAATGTTTTGTTTCATTCATCATAGCACCTGGAGTCTGAGTACACTGGCACAGTACGCCAGGAAAGAATCCGTACTATGCACTCGACCCTCCCCTTGGAAGTGCTTATTGCAAGACCAACACTGATCTTAAAGCATATATTATATATGTACCTGTATACATTTATACACACACACACATAGATACACAACATAGCACATGGCAATGAGCCGAGCAAACGTCTCTAGTATCAGTACACTTTGTACAAAGCTTGCTGCCTTTCCCGCCCTGCCGCTTCCCCAGATAATGCCCCTATTGCTCTGTATACATAAGCAGCCTCGACCCTTCCTTCTATCGCCTCCCATCAAACCACCTTCACCATTTTTGCTCTAAGTAAAATCCTACATTTACTGCAGTGTTTTCTTATTAGAAAGTTCATGTCTTTTAAAGTGCTAGCATTTTTAATGAAATTGTTATTCTTTTCATTAGTATTCTGGTTACAAAGTTGCATAAGCCCTGCTAATTTAAGTATGAATATGCGCACTGAAAAGTGTTTGAGAAATGCATATATAATGTAGTAGAAATGCTATGTCTCCGCATACTCTGAATAGAATACACAAAATGCTATTCCAGGACTATTTAAAATACAAATTGTCATAATATCTTGTTTGCAAAGATGAATTGTATATCAATGAAATGTGTCCTTAATACTGATTTGTATTTTTTACATTTTATATTTAGAATAAATATAAATTCAAATTTTAGTCATTCATTTCTGGATGAGTCATGCATTTCTTAAGCAGATGGGATATTCCAATGTAATGCTGACAATTATTGTCTAAGTTAAGACCAGATTGATGCATTTTGTAAGAAAGGCAAATATTCGGTGTTTTTGATGTGAATTAAACATATATTATGGGCATTCATCAAGCCAACATCAATTTTTTCAAATGAAGCAGTCTATAAAATATATAAAGATATAAAGATGTGTCTAGAAAGCATTTTTGCTCATAAAAGTAAAAACACACTTTAAACAGTATCTTTGATAGTATGAGATCATGCTAAAGAAGAATTTAGGATGACTTTTTATTTCTCCAAGGAAGTGACAATCGATACTTAACTATTTGTTGCTAAATAATACAATGCCAATCAGTAAGCATTCCTTTATGTAGTAGCTCCTGCTAGCAACAAGCATCGTGAAAGAAAATTTGTTATTTGTACAAGACAGATAAAGCACATAACTAACTCATTAAAAATACAGTTCAGCCAAAGGAGCTATAATGTATTCTCTCAACATCAATTTGAATATACCCTTTTTGAAATTAATGTATATAGTAAATAAAAATGTCTATAATTAATGTTTACAGAAAAGAACAGTGCTCTCTCTCCTTGTCTTCTAAGTACTATATGATAGGCTGGGGTACTTTCATGGACCATGCGACCCTGTATTTCAAGGAGCCTTTTTCCCCACAATTACCTGTTCATATTCACTGGCTGACAGACAGTCAGCGTGTTTCTAATGGAAAAAACAATGCGCAGTTGTCTGTGTATAGCGTGACCTCTTTCACTTGGGTGGGCACCCCCGCCATCACCGACTCAGTGAGGATGTACCCTTGACAAACCAAAGGCAAAAGAAAAATGAGTGCACAACAGGCTAACCCGGCATGGAAGGGGATGCCACGGAGGCTGCAAAAGCAGCCCTGTCAATGACAAACTGGAAGTATCCTCCGAAGAGCCGGCTAACAGCACAGAAGGGGCCCCAGAGCATGAGGGACGTCTGCCACACAAAACTCCACTCCAATGTGCTCGTTCCATTAGTGACTAACCGGATTAGTTCACACGTGTTCAAACGCAGCCAGGTCGAACAGGCTGGACAGAGACACACTTACAAAATACCTGTTTCCACAAAGCACACGTGAAAGGTAAGTGTCAACGAGTAGATGACGGTTTGCTTTCAGCAAACAATTATAAATACCATCCAACAAGAAACAGTCATTCCCATTCGAGAATCAGAAATATAAAATTCAAGTCTTCCCCCAAATGATGGGATTTTACTATTGTCAAAATAAATGGCAAGAACAGCTCAGTTAATTGCTACCCCAGTGCACCAACTGGAATAATACGGAATCACATGAAAACATTTTTCCAAGTGGCTGAAACCAGAAGAAATAAGGCAAGTTCTGTGGCAGTCTTCTCAGTGTGAATTTACTTTGAAAACAAACAAACAAAAATCTCAAATCTAGACCATGCAAGCACGTGCGGGGACTATGGATTATATCATTGTGTCAATTATACACACTTTGACGTTCCTTTTCCCCATTAAGGCTGGAATAAAATGCGTGTTCCTGACCAGCGGTCCTACTTTTACAGAGCAACAGCGCCACCTTTGGTCTCGAACAAAAGCCTCCAGCACAGCAGTCTTCCAAACTTCCTCCTGTCCGTTAAAGTACTCATAGATAGTCACCAAACAGATATGTCACCAGATTGCTCATCACATTTATCATACTCTAGAAACATTTTGTGCCTACACTGAGTAATAAAACATGAGATTAAAAAATTGCTTCCAAGATGCAAAATTTTGAAATCACCGAAACTAATACCAAATACATGTATTTTAATCATCAGTATAATAACTTCCAATCAACACTTCATTAAATACTTTTTACCAAATCCAAGTAGGTCAATCAACAGATACATTTTAAATATAAAAGAAAAACTCTGTTTTATAGCATCATTCCATTTTAAAATTGATTTTTGAAAACACATTCCATTTTAAATGTACCTACAATTTAGTGATTGACAATATGGTATTAGCAGGTTACCAGTTAAACCACATCATTATAATTTATGTACAAATGCAGTATGCTTCTGATCTACTTACACCAAGGACACAATGTCACCACGCTGGACTTCAAAATTCCTCACTTTCCAGTGGTTCAGAAGCACCACGTCGGATGACTGGCTCCCTCCGGGATTCAAACAGGGCTAAAACACAGGGAGAAAGAGACATGTCTCTCATTTGTATTTTTCAGTCCTCGTGGTGCCTTGCGCATCACAGCTCTGTGCGGAGCAATAAAATATCTCTAACATAGTCACTTTCAATAAATTGCTGCTCTAAAGTAACAGCAAATGATGAGTTTTCAAAGGAGCTCATCGGGATTCTGCACAGTGAACCAGGGGAAAAATACGTGCCCAGTGCTGATTGGAAAGGAGAACGTGCCAGTTATTCAAATCTCCCTAAACTCGAGTAACGAGGTATGGAGAGCCTTAAGAGGGATGCAAGAGACATGAGGAGGAATCGAATCAACCCTCCCAACAGAAGATCCAAACAGGAGCTAATTCCACACTAGCACAGGGCATTTGTTCCATGGGGGAAAAGAGCCATCGCAACCCAACCAGGAAATGCCCACAGGAAGCGGTGAAATGAGCAGAAGAAACACACACTGGGACAAGCATGGAAAACACGGGAATTCCCCATGTTGTCCTCTTTTCCCCAGAGAGCAGGCAGCAAGGGTCCTGGTCCCGGGATAAGGTGGCCTCGTAAGTGGCCGTGGCCCTGGGATCAGACAAGCCTTGACATGCCCGAGGGCAGGCGGGGCAGGAACGGAGAAACATTCTGAGCACAGACTCACCTGAAGGTCAGGGGCCATCAGGCATAAATTGCTGAGTGAGGAAGCATGACGCCTACCACCTGACACCGCACGGGGGTGCAGCGAAAGTGAACGGGTACAGGACAAGCCTGAGTGGGGGAGGTGGGACGGAGGACTCAGGAAGATGAGGCAACCTTTTCACCATGGAGGCCACAGGGTCCCTTAGAGTGTCACGAGGGGAACGTCTGTGTGGGGGGAGGGGCCAAACCACAAGGCGTGCCCAGCTCTCCCCCACACCGGGGATGGTGGCAGGAGAGGACATGACCTTGGCCACTACACGGCCGGTCCCTGGAGCCCAAGTGACCATCTCTTTCTTGAAAGATTCCTGGAATTATTTGTGGATTTTCTACAAAGATGGACAATACTGCAGACGTTTCATGCTGGGCCGTTATCATGACCTTGTATTTGACGCCCTGGCTTTCTGTGCCTGAAACCTCCCAGGTGTCCTTGGAGACTTCAACCACTCCACAGGTCCCCGAGTCCTTCATGAGTGAGGAGGCCTCGACATAGAAGCAAATACTTCCACCTGAAATGTTTCCCACTCTTTCCCCCTTCCTACCTTCAAAATCCTGGAATCACACGGCGGACGCTCAGAAGAATTCTTTCCTAACACGCCTCTTCTCTCCTCCCCATTCCCGTCCTCAGACTCCACTGGGCGACCAACCCTCCCAAGCTCCCCTCAGAACCCGTGGTTATTTCCACCACAGCACATCCAAGTGTGTATTGTAATCACTGCCTTGTCGCTCTCTGCAAAAGTCTACGAGCATATTGAGAATAAATTGTCCCTCATGTGTGTTCTTGACACCTGATCACTTAAGATGGTTAACAATGTTGACTGGGAAGAATCAAAAAATAATTAATGAAATTCTGGAAGACTCCCCCATTAACATACCAACAACGGAGATCATTGTCCACGCCAGTCCCCAAATAAATGTCACCCTCGTTAGTTAACCGTAGACCATTCACCCGGCCCCCTACTAGAACACTCCTGCGTCATCCTCCATCTCTAACTTTCTTTGAGTCTCTCATCATCAGACTTTCCCTCTGTTCAGAAGGCCTTTAAGGTCTCTGAGAATCCTTAAAAAACAACCACCACCACGTGCAATTTCCTTGCACAAATTAGGACATGACATCCTGGTGCTCCGGGGCAGGGACGGAGGAATCCCCACAGACCCAAATCCTGACACTTGGATCCAACTGTCCCTTTCAGAATGACTCAACTATCTGCTTCTCTAATACTAACTGTGAGCAAAAGACCCATCCGTGCGGGAAAGAACCCCAGAAGGGAGCGTGTCGGATTCAAACAGTGAGAGATTAGAATCGTCAGTCAACACCTGGAAGACCACGTTGATTTCACACAGGAAACAGAGGTTTCTTTGACCCTTCCTCCCCTCCGCAAGGGTAAGCGCATCCTTCCCCCACCTGTGCTCTCTTCCCACTTCACGGCAACTTCAGGGATGGTTCCTGAAACCTTGTGATAGGCAGCTGCCTACACATGACTCATTCACTCTACTGAGAGGTTCTCGAATGCAGAAATCATGTCTTATCCATATTTGCACGTCCAGGAGAGGGGCTGGATAGAAGTATTTCTATAGCTTAAAGTTCAAAAGATGAAAGGTTTTAAAAAGCATATTTAAGTAAGAGGGTTCGTAAGCAACACATATTATCTAAACAATGGCTACATCTCTTTCAATGGAAACATATTCAAGATAAGTCTAGTAAGAAATCTCTTGTTTTGCATCAGGTTAGGTAATTTAAGGATTAGGAATGAACAGTGCTTTATTATTTTCCATAATGACATCAAGCTGATCACAACAGAATACATTTATTCTTTACTGCTCATTCATGAATACGAAGAGAGGAATATGACTCACACTTATCTTAAAGGAACACTTTCCTGAACTGGAAAACTATTTTATAGCATCATAAAAACTGTAGTTCCTTGTACTTCAATTAAGCAATTTAATTTTTTTTCCTGAGTTTTCCTGAGTTTTCTAAAACAACTTTTGAGAAGAAAAAGAATGCACCAACTTCAAAATGAAAAATTTATAGGAAAAATTTAAGAAAACATAATATGGATGGTGCTGTTTTGGAAAAACTAGTAAAGCCCATTATTACTTAGAAACAGCACAGCCTGCTTCCCCTGTGGAGATGGCTGTGTTCGCTCCAAACAGAACAAGCAATCTTTTCAAATCAAAGAGATGACAAACATGAAATCTACATCAAAGCTCATAAACTTCGGGAACCTGATGTAACCAGAGAGTCCATATTTTCTGTTCGTGTCGTCAATACTTTCAATCCTAGATTCCCAGGGACTCCATCAAAACTATAACCAGTTTAGCATAATAAAGTTTGGGGAAGTGATAAACCTCAGAGAATATTTAATCTAGGACTTTCCAGCTACATTTCAAAATGTGTGACTGTGTTGATTGTCGCTCCTAGCAGTCGAGGAGGGTCCCAAAGGTAAGTGGAAAAACACTGGAAATCACTGGAATCAGCAATAAACAACAAAAGCCGGCCCTCAGCTGCCCTGCCCGTCTTCTCTCCATGACCTGCGCCCTCTCCATCTATCCCACGGCCTCCGCCAGGGAGCGCTCAGGTTCGACATCAACCTCAGGGCTCTTTGGAGCAGCCTTGCTCTAGAGATTAAAAAAAAAAAAAAAAAAATGCTGTCCTCATCTTGGCTCCATTTCCTTACCAGAGGACCTTAAATCTTTTAACCTTTCCAAGCCTCATTTCCGCATCTGCGACATGGGGCAGCCCGACCATCGAGATCCCAGGGTGGCCATGAGAATTGTAGGAGGAGAGCCACAGAGGCTCGAGACACAGTCCTCGACACAACTCAGGGTCAACAGTCAGAGCAAGATGCGATGCAGGGGCAGGGACAGCAGGACACGAGGAAACCACCTCACGCACAGTGTCCTTCTAGAGAAATTAAGCTCTTCCCTTGTGCCCTGAACACTTGTCATTTTAAACACTGAACTGGAAGTCTTCAGGCTGCAAGTTCTACCCCTCATTTCTAAACTCTGGGGGGGCTCTTCAATTCTTTTAAGCAAGTAAAGTCAGCATACTGTATTTTGGATCTCAATTGTTCCACCTCTAGGATTGCACCGCCACAAACACTTCCGTGAGCACAACTAGGTAGCTGTATCTTCTATAAAAACATCATGCCCAGTATATTTTGCATTTCATTTTAAAATATGCACACATACACATAAAATGATATACATTAAAATCTAACTTCTTAGCTCTAGTTGATACAGTAATAGTTTTCCTTTACTTTTATTTTTTGAAAAAAAATAAGTTTATACATAAAGAGGAGGTTATTGTATGCTTTGCTCTGACCCAAGTACTATGCTGTTCACTCTGAAAAAGACAATATAAGTCAGAAGATTCAACAGATATTAATAAACTATGGTAAAGCTAGAAATAGCAGGCACCACAGCTGCCTCTGACACAGTGACAGACAGAAGTGGGCTTTCGTGCATCTCTGATCAAAGGCGCAGCTGAAGGAATTTCAATTCTCTTACAAACCAGCATTATTGTCAAGGTACCCTAAATTCTCAGCTTGTGTCTAAGTTGAAATCATACAACAGTTTTGGGGGAATCTATGTCTTGGTTTGGAAAAATAACACTCCCCTAGGGAATTAAACAGAGACATAATAAATTTTTTACCTTGTAAGATTTAACCCAGCCACCAATCAGTAAATGATATTATTCTAGTTCTGATTTTTGCTATAAATTTCTTATTGGTTTTTTCCTGTTTTTTAATTAAAGAAAAGTTCACAGCCTACAATTTGCTACTACAGTCAGCCTACTTACCCACAAAGCCTGGGTCTCACCTTGCTTCTTTGCGAGCGATGCTTTCAACTACCTCATCCACACAGAGCACCGCCCACCGGGCTAGAAAAATTTAAATTATTTGAAAAAATGTCGTGCTTTTCAATGAGATGCTTCCAAGTTGCCATGAGGAACCAAGAGTCGCCCTCAAACTTCCTATGAAAAGTCACTATGTTAGAAAAAAGATTGGGGGTGTCGGGTGACTATTACTTTAAAAGTAAGAGAAAAAAACTGAAATGTACTATTTGTTTCACAGCTTTGCCCATTGCAGAGCTGCCCAGGAAGCACGAAGTACAGTTAAAATAAACGTATATTTACTGATAGAATCATTATTATTAAATGCCACACTTTGGAAACATTGTGGATAAAGTGATCTAAAATACCATTGCCCTCCCCTTGCTGTCCGGGACCCCACTGTTTGCCTGGCACCTGGAGCCCTTGAACTTGTCTCACTAGGGCACACACAATCCGAGGACTCCAGCTGCACCCAAGGCCGCACAGCCTGTGGCTAGAACTGGAGCGTCCCTCCTAGGTAAAGGCGCTTATCAGGCTGAGCCCTTAATGCTTGACCCCTTACAATGAGCACCCAGCTAATTCAAAAATTATTCAAACTTTTGACCGGAGGGCCCCTCACCTGTCCAGGTGATTAAAACCCACAGTCACACGCACGTTACACTTGAGTGCTAAAAGGAGGAAATTCAAGTCATAAAGCCTCCCAGGAAATTTATACGTATTAAGTCCCAGTTCCATCTGGCACGTCATTAATAAGTACAGAATAATGGGCTCCTCACACCTGCTCCAGCTCCCACAGACTCCCCACAGGTGCACCTGGCCATTTCCTCAAGTTCCCATTAGGACCCCGTCTTCCCAGAGTCACCTTAGCGCTTTGTCCTAGACAGGTCACCCCTCCCAGCCAGCCAGTCCCTGCAGCCCCTGCCTGCTCACACTCGAGCCTCTGGGCAGGTCCCACGTGGACTAGAATGGAGATCGATTCTTCACACGCCCGACCTAAAGGACATCGGAGGAAAAGGACGCCTTTGCTCAGGCTGCGAGGCTGTGAGACCTTGCACGATGCTGTGAGAAGCCAACTGACAATTTCGACATTCTGCCTGGAAATCTCCCAAGCCAGAGCTCCGAGTTCATTAGGTACATCCTGTGTATTCCAAGTCCCTGCAGGTGGCTGTTTTTAAAGCTGTTTCAGTACCACCGAGCATGGGCCACCATCACTCCAGTTTCCAACAGCAGCTTTCTCGCCCCTGTTCCAGCTTCCATTAACAGTCGCTTGTCATTTGTCCAGTCTTTGCCAATAATCCCTTTACCATTTTTCCAGCCCTGTCTGCCACCCAGTTCCAAGCCCAGTGACACATTCTGAAGGATTCTGTCAGGGCAGCGCCTCCATAATTACGCCAGTTTTTGTTTCCATCACCGACTGCTTCATAACAAACCACCTCAAAACTGTGCCTTAAAAGAGCAGCCATTTATTTGCTCCTAAGCTTGCGATTTGGGCTCTGCCCCGTGGGGCAGGTCCCCTGCTGGTCTCTCCTGAGGTCGCTCGTGCGGCTGCAGGCCTCTGGGGGTCACATGGAGCCCCTCTGGAAAGTCGGAGAGGACCCTGCTCACACACCAGGCAGGACCTGGGGCTTGTGGGCCGGGATGCTCCACTGGTCCCCCAGTGGCCCCTCTAGCAGGACAGCCAGGGGTTCTCCCATGTTCCCATCGCACACGGGTTTACTAAGTCTCTACGGGAGTAACACGTGCCAACGCAGCACGGGCGAAAGCAAGTCAGGCGGCCAGAGTCAGCATGGGAGGAAACCATGCCCATCCATCAGTGAGGGAGGTGCAATTCACCGAGGAGCCTGGGCTGAGAACTCCTCCACACCCCTCGTGCTAAGGGAACAGGCCGGTCTCTCCGCTGACACTCTGCACTTCCCATTGGCTATTTTAAAAACTACAGACATACCTGGCTACGTAGGTCCGTTGGTTAGAGCATCGTCCAGATACACAAAGGTTGCAGGTTTGATCCCCTGCCATGGCACATACAAGAATCAAATCAATGAATGCACAAATAAGTAGGAAAACAAATCAATTTTTTATTCTCTCGCTCCCTCTCTCCCCCTAAAAATCAATAAGTAAGTTTTGTAAATGTTTAATTTTAAAACTACAGAAATAAAAGATGGTTTATACTGGGGAAAAAAAAAGAGGAGAGAGATAATTAGCTGGCCAAAAAATGAACTAAACAAAGAAAAAAAATATTAAAAGATAACACTTTTAAGCTACAAAGTGCAGAACATGCATTTAAAAATTGAAGAAATAAAAACAAAGTTTATAAACCAAAAGAAGAAGCAAGAGTATTATAAATTATACCATTGGCATAAGAAATTAGAAACAATAAAATAAGCTGAAATTAGCACAGAATATGACGAATGACTTAATAGACAAAGGATGGGGAATAAAAACTATATTTTTAAAAGGTTTTAAGAGTTAGAATTCAAAAGTTTAATTAAAACACCACGGCCCTGTGGCTGGTGTGACTCAGTGGTTGAGCACCGGCCTGAGAATCAAAAAGGTCACTGGTTCGATTCCCAGTAAGGGAGCATGGCTGGACTGTGGGCCAGATCCCCAGTAGGGGGTGTGCAAGAGGCAACCACATGTTGATGCTTCTCTCCCTCTCTTTCTCCCTTCTCCTCTCAAAAAAATTAAATAAATAAAATCTTTTAAAAAACCACCATGGCAATCAGGATTTCTCACGCAAAGCACACGTCTGGCAAACCCCCAAACAACTGCCCTTCGCCCGGAGCTGGGGCTCTGGGTCCAGGAACAGGCTCTCAAAGGTGAGCACCTGTGGAGCTTGTCATCATGCAGATTCCCAGGTCCTGGCCACGGTTCTGATTCCACAGACCTGGACTAGAGCTCAGGAACCTGCAGGAACGAGGCCCAAGGACCACGCTGGCCGCAGAGGGCTTTTTCAGATCACGGCCCTCATCCTCTGCACCGTCCTGAGTGCTGGCAGCCTTGACGCCAAGCCCCACTGAAGATTCCAGATCGAAAGCCAACCTGCCCCAGTCCCCCCATCACGGGGCACTTTCAGCAGCCTCAGCCTTTCCAGTCTCCCCCCACCCTCCCGCACAATGAAGCAGCATTTTTCAAATTAGAGGTGACGACCTCTGCAGAGTCCCAGAATCACTCGAATGGGTTGAGACCAGAATAGAAAATAGCAGAGAGCACATAATGATGGTGATTAGGGTGGAGGCATTGTTACAGGAAACCTTTGTTTCGCTCTGTGCGTGGGAGGGCCTGCGTGGTGCTTGGGCAGGGAGGTTGAAAAATCTCTGCTCTGAAGACTGGGACGGATTCATCAAGGAGCAGGAAGGTTTTCAGGGCGAAGAGTACAGAAACACCCTCAGAGTCGGAGAGAAAAATTTTAATGATGGTAATTTCATTTTATCATATTTCTGCAGGGTTTAATTATTCAGGCACTTTGATGCTTCAGAGAACGAATTTCGTATGCATTTATTCAGCACCCCTGGAACGGCTAGGTGAGAGGTGAACGGGCCCTTTCTTGAGGAAGCTCACAAATGGAGTTCGCACGAACCCGTGAAACGAGAGGACAATGCGAAAGACGTATCACCGGGCGTTAAATGTACAGCGCTGCAGGGTTTCCAGCAAGTAAATGGAGGGGTCGGGGGAGAGCTGCGTGAAGAAAGCAGGGCTCGAGTTTAGCTCTAAGGGAGCATAGGAGGAGGCAGAGAGGGGAGGGAAAGAGTCCTCACGTCCAGTTCCACAGCCGACTAACCGCCTGTGGAAAGGAGTTCGGGAGCTCGTGTGCCTCCCAGTGGGCGCACCCACCGCACCCAGCCCTGCAGAGCCCAGGTGCTCTCTGTTCTGTAGACTCACCACCCCCTGGGGCCTCAGGTCCCCACCGGACGCCCTGCCATCGGCCAGCAGACAGGAGAAAACAGAGCAAGGACCACAGGGAAGGCTTTAGTGGGCCAGGCCTATAAGTGTCACCCTACTTGCTGTCCTTTCAACACTGGCCAGAACGTAGTCATGTGTGACCACGCGGGCCCAGAACCGAAATGGAGCACCTGCGCTCATCACCATCCTCCCGACCTGCTCCGACAACACCAGACCCACACGAGGCACAAACACAGGAAGACTCTGAAAGAGGGAAAGAAAACGGAGTGGAGGCAGGGACCTAGGATGTGAGGAAGGACTCGGTGAAAGGTCCCCTGGGTCTTCTGTTTGCTCCCCATATACCCAGGGGGGGTGGGGAGGGGCCACTGAGAGGCAGGACAAGAAAGCCTGCTCTCTAGCCCAAGGACCACAGGAGGTGCAGCCAACCACAGGAGGGGAAGGGGTCCAGCACCCTGGTTCCAGTGGGCAGAGCAGGGAGGGGGACCCTACCTCCCCTGGCAGCAGCGAGACAGGCCCGTGCCCTTCCATCCCCCGCCGGGCCACAGGGAGGCAACAGGAGGGTGCTGTTCCCCCGCCCCAGGGGCAGGTTAGCTGTTTATTTTTTTAATGTTAAACAGAAATGTATCCTACAGCTTAGACACTCCACTCCTAGGGATCTGCCCAAGAGAAATGAACCCGCATCCACACAGAGACCTGGACACCTATGTCTGTCCCCAGCGCCTCGCTCACAGTGACAAACATGTGGGAAGAGCCCGGCTGGAGCCCAACTGCTGAGCAGACAGAGAAACAGAACGGGGTTCATCCGCGCAGGGGGTACCATTTGGCATAAAAAGGAGTGACCTCCTGAAGACAGATGGTACAACACGGGGACCCTCTGAACACATTCTGCCGAGTGAGACGAGGCAGATGCGAGGGACCACAGGCTGTGCGGCGCCTGTCACACGGAGTGTCGGAAAAGGCAAGTCTGGTAGCCAGGACCGCCGCTGCCCCGGGCTGAGGCGCAGGGCACCCCCTGCACACAGGCCTGAGGGGTCTTCCCCAGGCGAGGGAAAGGTGCCAACAGCTGGCGGTGTACACCTGCACAATTGCACTCTCCCACAACCGGTACGTTCCGGCACCGCAGCGAACCCGCCTGGCAGACGGTGGCCAGGCCAGGACAGGACCTGCCGCTTTCCCATGAGGCAGACTCGGTATGATACAGCCGTGGGCGTCTCACCACGGCCGTCACCCCGGCCTGCTCTCCCTGCTCCCGCAGTCCTTTAGGGTAAATCTCAGCACTACGTATTTCATTGTCGATGTTACGGAATTCACCCTGTATAAACATTTTTACCACAATATCATTGTTATACCTTAAAAAACAGATGAAAGCACAAGTGGTAAAAACAGTACTTTGCTTGACAAGTCTAAGTAATCTTGTTTTCAGTTCCCTCTTCATGTCTTTAAACTGAGTGCATTTAGCAGCTGAGAGTCCTACTGTCTGACGTCTTTGAGGTGTGATTCTGTTGAAGGGGCATGACGCATGCGACCCTCTCTCGAGGGGTTCCATAACATCTGTGTGTGTGTAGACATGCATATGTGTGTGTGTGTGTACGAGGAAACACAGACACACGTATTGCATACAGATTGAGACAGAGGGAGAGAAGCAAGGAGAGGGAGAGAAAGACAAAAAACAAAGAGTAAGAGAAGTGGCAAGACATTGAAAACCGGTGAATCAGAGTCAAGAGCCCACGGGCATTCTCTGCAGAACTCTTACAACTTTTCCGAAGTCTCAAGTTACTTCAATATTAAAGAAAAAAGAAAGCATGGTGAAGTCAGTGTCTAAATAACAGAGGAACCCTCGCTATACCCGCAAAAGCGAAGCATCCTGTTACGCTCCCATGGGGAGGGAGGGGAGCCCAGGAAGGAGCATCAGAAGGTTTCACTCACCACCTGTCTCTGCATCACAAATGTTGGCAGCTGTAAGTACAAACTCATCTGTTTGAATTCTCTATGAACAACAGGCTGCAGACTTACATCAAACAGGTAACATCCGAAGGGGTAAAAGACCTCAGGTAAGATGTTCACGCCAAAGGTAATTTGGGAGGAAAGTGCAGGGGGAAGCTAATAAGCATTTCAGCATGACCTCTGGGCTGCATTCAAAGCCAGCACAGCCCAGGGAGGGGGTCAGAACACCGAGCAGTCTGCACCCCAGGAAATGTGTGCCCAGCGTTATCGCTGCATCTTGGAAGTTCAAACTCAGCAGGCAACAGAACCCTCCCTAACTCTGCCTTAAGTTCTGCCGCATAAAACACAATGTATCTCTTTTTTTGAGAGTCTATTTGCATCTAGCTTTTTGGAATTCAAAATAATAGTTAGGATCTATAATGACGGTTGAATATTAAGCCCACTGTATGTTTCAATTTTTTTAATAAAATAAAATAAATAAACGTGACAGAGAAACAGAGAGCATGAGACTCTTTGTTTGCTTTTTTGACAGAACTTTTAATTTTAAACTCAGCGGGAAATAAGATAATGACTAGGAAGAGCCAGGTAGGAGTCTGAGAGGTTTATTGCAAGCCAGTTTCTTCAGAATCATTTGCAGGTCGGGGAGAGTCGAGACAATTTTGAACCAAGGAATGGGTGTTACTGAGGAATGAAGAACTGTGTGCTGATTAAACTCTCTTTTCCCTCATGTTCTCTAGTTTTCTAACATATTCTGCATGCGTCTTTCCCTGAAGTTGGAGGCGGAGAGACAGCATCGTGTTTTCAAGTGCTGTCCCCCCTGGCCATGCAGAATGGCAAGAGGAAAATGGTACACTAGACAAAAATCAGGTAGTGATCGCTGCAAACCCTGGACACTGTGCTTACAATGACTTCTTTCTCTTACTCTGTGAAGTCTCAGGTCATCATTTCCCACATCAAAGGCATGCGTGCACCTCTGACGAGAACCAGGGACACTGAGGCAGCTACTCTCACTGGAATCAAACCTGAACCCCCGGTGCCAGGGTGTTAAACAACCCCTAGGGCACATTTTCACTCTAAAAGTCTCTGTAAGCCACTGAACTTCTAATCTGAGTAAGTGCATTCCACCAACATAAATTCTCCCTGGAGTTTCAACTGTGCACAATACCAGTCTTCATTCACTGCATGAAATTAAGGTTGAGTACCCTGGTGCTTCTGAAAACAAGAAAAATGCGCCCCGTTCACAGGAACCGTTCAGCAACCTGTAGGAGTGTCCCGCGCACTCGAGGGGCAGGGCCAGTCAGGAGCCAACCATCTCGGCCAGCGCCCAGCGCGCAGGGCACAGGAGAGGGGTCCTCTCGCCCAGTCCAATGGACATGCCCACACAAACCAAATGCTCTATAAACTCCTATTTTCCACAGGATTTATTATTAAAAATCTTTATTTTCATGTATGATTTCTCTTCGACTAGCTGTCACTCCCCACGTTTGATCACTTCCAGCCTTCTGGCCACATACCTACTGAATTGTAAATTAATATTGCAAACCTACAAAAAGAACCACTGAGGTAGTGTTTAGAAGACAAAGAATTATTTCTTGTAAGAAAGAATCCCGAAAACGAGCCGCTGTGAAATCCTAAGTCAACAGAATTTGTAAAAGACACAAACACAGCTCGTACAAAAAATTTGTTCTTCAAAGTGAGTTTCCAGTGCAGCGATAACAGCATTTACTCAATAAGCTCCAAAGCAATGGGATGATCTGCCTCTTGGATGAGATCCCATCTTTTATTCCTTGGATTTTCTTAAATAGCACATCTCTAAGTTGCAGAGTGGCCTCTCAGAAAAGCCACTCTACAGAGAGGATCCGAGAGGCCGGGGTGGGGGCGGGGGCGCAATTTCCATCCTAGACACGTCTAAAATTCTAAAATGGATCGATCCGTTCCAGCACTGGCGGCTCAAGTTTCAGTCTATTCCGACTTTGTCAGCCTTGGACGACGAAGCCCAGTGTTGTCCTAGGTAGACTCAGAGGTGAAAGCAACATTTTAGGGTGCCTCTGAGGTCAACCACATGTCCTTGGAGTCAGAGTGTCTGTCGCGGATGCACGTACGTGTTTGCAATTCTTCCTGCCCTCCCCACCCACCCACGCTTTCTTCCCCGTGGGTGAGACACACTCCCCGAGCCCCCTGACTTTGGGCTTGGCCGTGGACTTGCTCTGACCAATAGGATGTGGGCGGCAGAGAGTCACCGAGGCTTTCAGGGGGTCTGAGTGTTTCCCGTCACCTGTCTCCCACAATCACCCTCAAGAAGAGCACAGCCGAGGCAGCCGCGGCTCCTCCTCAGTGACTCCAGTCATCCCCGGACTCGTGGGTGAGAAACAAAGATCTGCACGTGGGCCGTCGTCAGAGGAAAGGTCAGCATGGCAGCTGACCACAAAAGGGCTTCGGGATTACCGGGATTTTCTGGTACCACCCCGCTCCAGATTGAAATGGCCAGGCCCATTCTCCTAAACGGTGTGCGGAGCCAAGCCAGTCCTCATTTCTGCATGTCCCACAAACGCCAGGCACTGGCCAACATCTGCCTGACATCCTGCTATCTCCTACATGTGAACACATGCCCGCCATCCAGGGTTACTAATTCTTGACCCCCTCCACTAACGTCAAAGCACCCTGAAGACGGACGGGTATCTGATCCCCCAGTGGCACCTAAAACAGCGCGTTGCCCCTTTGCCCCTCGACAATGACTCCCTATTCCAGCTCACAGTTACCGGGGCTTTGCTTTACTGTCCGTGCCCCAAAATGGCCTGAGTCACAGAACTGTTCACGCAGTTGAACTGACAGAAACGACTCGATATGACCTCTCTACCTGAATACACAGGTGAGCTCAAGTACTTTGCAACGAATGATGCTCAGGACTGCTCGCCTACACTGGAGGAAATTCCTTCTGCAGGGCCTGCCACTGCCGCAGTGAGCACTGAGATGGAGAACGGAGGGCGCCTGGCCCATCTCCGGGCTGGCCATTCAAACGTGCAGCACAAGCATGTCACCAGCCCTGGCTCAAGTCCGAGGGAGGGCCCACCAAGGGCCTGTCCACCACCTCACCGGAGCACTTTCCCGTCCCCAGCCTCTCCCTCGCTGTCCCCGGTTCCTCTCTCTCCTGCCCACTGACCCAGCTGTCTAACTTTCTCCGTTACCCTCTATCACCCAACTCCTCTACGTTCTTTTCTTCTCCTCCTCTTCTCTCCGTTCTTTGTTTTTCTTGCCTCTTGCTTCTCTGCCTGCCTTTCATACTTTTAAACCTTGGTAAAGGAGACATTACCAAACACACAGAGTACACCTTCCCCGCACACCAAATCAACCACCTGCCATACACCAGAGATGAACACCAGGCCTCCGAGTCGACGGAAGCAGGTGTGTTCCCTGCAGGATGCTCAGGAACGATGCTCGGGGACTTCTAGAGACCTCCACACACCCTGCGGGTGATTTGTCTTTGCATCATTAGGTACATGTGAAGACAGGGTAAATGTGAAGTGTTTTCCAACACTTGCTCGAAATTCTGCTGAACCCCACGGTTGAAACACATTCTGTTCATCGAAGCTGTGCAGCAGGAAAGATGTCCGCAAACACGCTGACTTCCGTGATAACTGTATCTCATTCCTGCAATCCCTACTCCTGTTTTAAGTAAGATTTAGTGGTATCTAATGAAATTGGGAATCAATCTTCTGCTATACTTAGAAGCAGCCTAAAATTCCTAAATACAGTCACATCTGTCCTTTCTTCCCAGCATATCCTTTCCCCTTTTATTCTGAAAATGGCCCCACCCCTTTCTGCTGAGAGCTGTCACCCCTATGTCACCCTGAAAGCCCACGGAACAATGGGATGCAAACATGTGCTGTCACTTTCTCACTCAGCCCAGGCACAGGCGGGGAGTGCGCACCTGTCCAAAGCTGGCCAAACTGATCTTTGTGCCTGAGCTGACTCAGTCTCAGTCCTTCCCTGAGACTCTTCCCAGTGAAACAAGGACAAGAGGAGAGCTCTCCCTCGGGCAGTGACGACATCGGTCACGCTGAGGCTTGCGAGCTGCCAGCAGCCACTCGCCCTCCGTGGTGAGGAAAGCTGGTCTGTGAGCACAAAGCCAAGATGCAGGCGGTGGAAACAGAGGAGCTGGGCCCCCTGGCAGCACCCACAGCCTCGGTCCTCCTGTCCTCAATGACCCTCCCTCCCGCCTTCCTCATGGGGATGCTCAGCTTTCCCATAAACTCCCCTGTGCCATCTGCGTCAATGCAAGCGGCTTCTCTATAACCCAGCAGCCAAGAAAATTCCACATAACACAGCAAATGTACTACAAGGTAACAAATCTGGATTCTTGGGAGTAAGGTCTAGGAATACGGTAAGAAACTAATGTCTCCGCCACAAACTTAGTATTAATCCACATACTGACATTTAAGATGACACTATGTAACACTTTCTTCATAAGATGATTGATTTCTTATCTTTTTTAGTGAGTGTAGTAAAATTCCCCCTAACAGAAGCCATGAATATATGTGTTCAGTGGGTAGAGGATTGGGATTCTCCGATTTCCATATGACTCTCTGAAATATCAGACCCAAGGTCAGGAGGTGTCATGTTCTGGAAAAATCCATCTCAGGAGAGTGATGGCTGTGCAGCAAAACAACACTAATGAAACTGGAGAAAACATTATTAATGCGAGTATTTGTTACCAAGAGTCACATACCTATGGATGGATTCAAAGGGATCCAAGGAACCAAAACTGGACTTGGGTGGGGGTGGACAAGGCAGTGTTAATCCCATAGAAAGGTTTTGTTTCAAAATCTCAACCAAGAAGTCTAGCTTTCCTCAAAGATTGTGTCTAAGATGAGGTTGCCAGAAATTCAAATCTAAAGAGACAGGAAATGTGAAATCCAGTCTCTGTTAAGTGCATTACACTGCATTTGGGAATGAAGCTGCATGCCTGTAAGTCCCTCTCCTTCTGTGACCCTGCAGTAAAAGAGCTTTGCTTTCAAAGTAAGTGACCAGTTTGCTTGGGGCAGGTGACTGCTACGGCAGGAACTGGAGAGACGAGGCCCCAAAAGCCATCCAATGACAGACACAGAGTCAACGCTCAGACAGTCCCACTTGAGATCCTCTGCTTCACCCCACAAACACCCCTCTCTGGACCTCACGGAGCACCCATGCTCAGGAACAGAACTGATCTTCACCACGGTAAATACGCCGAAAAGCAAATGCATTCTAACTGCTCACAGCTGATGTCTAGCCCCTAACGAGTTTCAACTCTCTCTCTCTCTCTCTCTCTCTCTCTCTCTCTCTCTCTCTCTCTCTCTCTCTCTCACACACACACACACACACACACACACAGCTGGTTATTCTCTGTATGACCACAAGCTCTTAGAAGTTTGTATGGTCATTTTACTTATTTCTTTTACACAGCTATTTAGCATCACGCATGAACTAAAAGCATGCCAATAATGGAAGAAAACAGGCCATATTACAAAATGCAAGTTCTTCTTAATTCCATAAACGTACTTAAAACAGCTAGGTTTTAGACATCTACTTAGAACAATACCGTTTTCTCTAAGTTATTCCAGAAGACTGTTTGCATATAACTTTTGGAAATCTCCTCTCCAAAGCTCTTCATTTACACTTTTCAGTCAGCAACATGCCTAAAGAACACGCTAGACCATCCGGGACCCTGCTCTACACTTTTCTGCCTGCTGGATATAAGTTTGACCCAAACCCGCCCTGTGTCTGCCCTAATGATTTGGTCTTTAAAGTATATTTATGTATGGAATCAAATGGGATTAATTAAAATATCTTAAAATCCCAAGCCATATATATCCACAGCCTATGATATCATTTAGTAAGATGTCTTCAAATCTCCATTTACAATCCCTTTGAAAAAACTAGAGAGACAGAGAACAACCTGGTCATTATTTTTATCCGCCTTTCCTCTGACTATGACTACACCAGAAGGCTTTAGAAAGAAAGTTCTTAAAGTTAGATTTCAGTTCAAGATCTTTTTAAAACCTTTCCATTCCCAGCCCAGAACTGACGCAGACAAAGCCCATCTCTAGTGCCTGAGAAACGATGAAGCGTACGCAGCAAAAATGAAGTCATGTGGACTGTCACCTGCATCGATGCTCCCTCCACTCTTGCCACGCAGGCGACCCGATCGAGGAAGGTCACTGCCACAGGCACCGCCACAAAAAAGCCTTTACAAAAGGCCTTGACGTATCTTTTCACCCAGCCCTGAGACGGCGCCATACCTGCAAACACAAAGAAAACAAGTATGAAATAGAGTCTCAAAACAAATATCAAAAATGGGGGGAAAGAAAGATGCACAAAGCAGCACAAGAAAAACTGAGTTAAAGAAGAGCAACCTCATCTCAATATATTTCACACTCATCCCTGTAACCTTTGGAATAAATTAGATTTAAAATCCCAAAGACAAATGCATTCACTCTGGTTAACTCTGTTTGGTAGCTCCGGTCCACTTGATAATGTTAGTGGGAAATTTTCCCTCACGAAGCAATAAGGCAGAAAAATAGTACGAATTATAACGGATATGCCCCTCACACCCTCAGACCTGTTCTCTTCCACAGTAACAGAATTTTCAGCAAGACACTTCAATGGCTGCCCAGCCTCCCTTGCAGCTAAGTGTGGCCATGTGACTGGGTGTGAGAAAGAGGGATGAGCAGCAATGACATACGCCCACACTGTGCCCTTAAAAGGAGTATGTCCTCCCTTTTCTGTGGCTTGTTTTCTGACACCTGTGATGACGAGGTGGTGACAGGAGTAGCGGCAGCCATTTAAAGTCAACAATGGCAGAGCAACAGAAGGGTCCCGGGTCCCCACCACCATGGAGGCAGTTAAATGAGAGATAAATCACTCCCCATCGTTTAAAAGCTCTAAACGCTACTTCCTATTTTCTATATAAATGTATATACACATATAAAAGTATCTATAACAGAATATTGTTTTATTATTGTTTTAGTCATTCAACAAACACCTATTTATTAGTTGGATAATTAAAGTATAAAGAGAGACCGAAAAAACCAGTCTTATCAAAATGCTAAGAATGGGTAATTCCAGATGCTGGGAATGTAGAGGACGACTGTTTTCTTCTTAGAACTTCTGTTGGTTTCTGACCTTTCAGAAAGAAGGGCCGTCCTAAGAAGTCCCGTTAGTAGACAGAGCTGACTGTGGGGTAATCCCGGTCTGGGTCTCTCTCCCATCACTACGGACAAGCCACGCATCCTCAGGCCAGGCTCTGTGCGGCTCGATGCAGAACACAACCCCTGAGAAAGGTCTTCCCGCTCGGCAGCGATCCACACGCATCACTGAGCGCACTTGCTGTGTGCGGCCAGCGCAGGCTACGATGGAACGGTGCCTCGGTGTGCTTCTGACAACTCCTTAGAGTTTGAACTTAGAAATTCTTACTTTTCTACCACCCACAGTAAGCACTGTAGTTCAAACAGCGGGGGACAAACACTGACAATTCGTATTACAACCCACCTGACTACTTGCCTATTATAGGTAAGTAGGTAGTTAACAAACGGGCTTCAAACACACTGTATTTTAATGATCAGGTCAAATAGGCTTAGGCACCTGGAGGAATTAGACCCCAAAATGAAATGGATAGGACAAATGCAAACTGGAAAACATGCTTCCATACTTCTGTGGTTCTTAGAATAAAAGGAGCCAACATGTGACAGAATGAAAAGATCGTGTGTCCTCCTTGCTGTCCCTTGTGCTCTGCATGTGTGGACCTTCGCTAAGTAACTAGGGACGCCTGCAGAATAAACACTAAGAAAGCCTTCAAATGGGATAACGCCACAGCTACCCCTCGGGGCAGCAAGCAGGACTGCTGTACCAATGAAGGGGAAAAAGAGACATTAACGTAACTCGCATAAATTCAGATTCGAGAATTTTGAGCCTCCCCTTCTTTCCAATGTGCACTCCCCTCCACACTGCTACCCCATCCAGTGGCTGTGACACCCAGGACAGAGCACAGCAATGACACTCAGGATCCCCGAGGTGGCCTAGACCCAGCTGCATGGTTGATCGGCTCACTTCTGGGCCTCAGTTTCCTCAGCTGTACAAACAAAGGTCCTTCAGTATCTAAGGTCCTTCCTGTGCCCAGCATTCCATATGTCTATAAATTTTTCAGCAGTTCCTCCAGGATTTATGCAGAGACCAAAATAAAGAAAGCACTCAGACTAAGGAGAGAGACAGAGCTGCCCTTTAGGTTTGACACTTTAGGAGCCAAGAAGAGTAAAGACTTTGCCTTTATTAAATGACTAATTTAAAAGGGGAACAGAGACTCTGGACCCAGCCCAGATCACACGCAAGACCAAGTGAAGTGCTGGGAAAGAGCCAGGCGCCGCTGCCCCTCCACCTCTCACCTCCACGCTCCACGGCCACCACCTCCCACCCCAGAGTCAGGACGAGCGTTTCTCCGCTGAGACAGCCTCAAAGAGCGCAGGGCAGGTGTGCCGGTGTGAAGGTGTGCAGGTGCTGCCCCCACCCAAGGGCCCAGGAAAGCTGCTACCTTGCAAACAGGCAGTTACTCAGAGGTTCCAGTCCAGTCCTGTCCTACCTGAGCTGTAAAGAACTCCTATCCTTCATAATAATAAAACTTCTTAAAAGCTTCCAACTATCCCCAAAACACTCAAGAAACCTACATAAATGAAAACATGAACATTATACTTCCGGGGCAAGGTGCAAATATGGCGTTCCCACTGTGCTAACGTTAATGTGTTTCCTTTTCTGTATAAATTGCCCAGGGATCATGGGGGTGGTCTGGTCTTTTCTTCACACCTGACATTTGAAAGCTGCCCTGCTAACAAGCACCTAGCATCTGCCTCCTCTGAGAAAATTTCCTTTAAGCAATTACCCTGCAGAACTAACATACATCCCTGGCAGAAGGGAGTAATTTCTATCAGTAACCTCATTCTTCTAGAAACCACACAAGTCATCTTAGCTTCAAAACACTGCTCCTAAGAAAATTACTACCTGAGTAGGAGGTGCACCTGGTTCATTGTTGAAGTTCTTAAACTGAGAATACTTTGAAATAAGCTTTCAGATTTGGCTGGAATCCTACGTGCCGCTTGGCATACAGCACCTGGACGTGGGGGTTTCATGCAGCTACCGACCTCTGCCACAGGCTGACCTGCCCTGAAAATGCCTCTTTCCTGCTCTGACTCGTTAGGGTTTGATCATGCGTGAACTCATCTAAAATCATTCTTGAACTTGCTTACATTTTATCCTGTATCAAGGCCCAATCACTCATCCATAGCAGCCGGGCAGATAAATACCCCTCAAGCCATCTTAATTATTATAAAAACTATTTAAAAATTGTGTGGGAAGTCTGAAGAGGAAAAAAACAAGTTACAAGGCAATATCTTTTGTAACATGCAAAGCCTTCCAATCACATAGCTTGCACAATTGGATAACTAAATCAAGACTTTGTTTATCCATTCAAACTATATATCCAACTACGGACATCAGAGAGCATAAGAACAGGGATCCCCGCACATCTGACCCAACGCCTGACTCGTACTTCCTGACCGCCTACCGTGTGTCTGGGAACTGAGCCGAGGCACCGCACGCGATACAGAGCACGGCAGGTGCGGTCCTTCTGGACCACTTTCATTCTGTCTCCGTGATGTGCCTGCTCCGTGCCAGTCACTATGCTGAGACAGGGCCATGCCACGGTCCCTTCCCCCCAGAAGGACTTGTAACAAGATCACGAGCAAGGGGCAGATAACCACGCTTGATCGGGTAGACCTCACCAGGAGCTCCCGGGACCAACAGCCTCGCTCTGCAAACAGAGCCTCAGCATGTGCGAAACCCACAGGCGTTTGGAGACATCTGGACGAACACAAGGGGAAAATAAGCAATGAACCAGAATGATTTCCATTCCCCTGGAAGCAGGTGTGGGAAAGCAATCTATGGAAACCAATTCAAAAAAAATGTTCAAGGCCACCTTGCTCTTGTCTCATTAAAAATAAATAATACCATCCAAATAAGTCAAGTTAAAGGAGTTCATCATCACCAAGCCCTTATTATATGGAATGTTAAAGGGACTTATCTAAGAAAAAAAAGAAAATCAAAACTATCAACAGTAAAATGACAAGCTCATGGCTATCAACAACTGAACCTAAAAGACAAAAACAAACTAAACAAACAAGTACAACAGGAACAGAATCACGGAAATGGAGATCACATGGAGAGTTATCAGCATGGAGGGAGGTGGGGGAATGGGGGAAAAGGTACGGGAATAAGAAGCATAACTGGTAGGTATGAAACAGACAGGAGGAAGTTAAGAATAGTATAGGAAATGGAGAAGTCAAAGAACTTATATGTGAGATCCATGGACATGAACTAAGGGGGAGAGGAATGATGGTGGAAGGGGGGTGTAGGAGGGAGGGGGATAAGGAGAAAAAAAAATGGAGCTGCAATAGCATAATCAATAAAATACTTTAAAAAATAGACAACTGATAATCTTTACAATGTGAATGCCAACAACAAATTCTTTATCTTTGAACATGTCTGGCTTAGCAGTTCTCACTTGAAAATTCTCAGAAAGGACAAAGTGCATGAAAAAAAATAAAGAATGAAGAAAAACTAGCCAAAAAATGATAAAGGGGAGAAATGTAATGGGGTCAGACCTAAAGTGAATCATGTCTGGCAAAGACACCCAATAAAAAGTCAATACGGGCCGTCTGATGAAGATAAGGGTCCCCTATCATGACCTAAAAACTGCTTGTCTGACAGAGATAATTGTAACTTTCTGTTGGTAAACTGACGAGCGTCTGGATACAGAGAAGAGAGGTTAAAACTGCCATATTGGAGTCAGGAATATTTAAAAGCAAATGAACCCCGAGGACAGGCTCTTTGACAACTGAGACAGGGGGAAACAAGTAGGACCTGCAAATGCACAAAGGCCTCCTGAGGTTCGGGTCAGGGCTCCTTGCACTCACGGCCACTGCCACCCCCACCCTGGCCTCAGTGGAAGAGGGGCCCCCACCCTGTTCGAGGCGGTGCTCCGCAGAGGCAGCGTCACTCAGGGGTAGGGCCCTGCGTGGCAGGCTGGTGGGTGGCAGTTCACATTTCGATCCAGTCATGTCACTTTGAACACACTGCTTCATCTTGCTGAGCCATACGTTTCTTAAAGAATTCATATGAGGTTTTTTGGCCACACAGACCTGCCAGGGAGCAAGATCTCAAATGTCCCCAAGCCACCATTTTCCCATCTGAGAATCCTTGCCGGGTGTTTTGGAAATTCGAAATGTCCACACGCATTTTTTTAAGTAAGCAGAAAACTGGCATCTGAACACACTATACGTGAAGCATTAGAAGACAATGGCTAGATCATCAGTGAAGAAGGTATTTGCTCGAGAAAAGCGTCAGTCGCTGTCTAAAGCAGAGGACTAGCAACAGCAAAGCAAGAAAGGCTGACAGACCCAGAGGTGCCCATTACGTCCGATAACACCAATAATTCTGGTCTTCTGGGCGATGGGGCACCTAGCACATGGGCTCATAGTTTTATTCTGCTTCAAACCTAACCTTGTAAGATGTGACCGGCTGGCACTATTCACATGCCCTGATATTGGCCAGTTAACAGGAATTGTGAAGTGTTTTGAGAATCTATTTTTTAAAAGCAGAATAAAAGAAAAAGATAACTTAGTGCCGGAATTGGACCAGAGGAATAAGTTACATAATAATCACTGAGGGGGAAAAAAAGAAAGGCAAGAGCTGGAACTGTAAGAAACAACTTCAAGAGAAAAGCTGGCACAATGAATCAAAAAGAAGGGTGGGGAGTGAAAAATGCTCACTGTCAAATTGTCACAATGTTTCTGCTATGTTTCCATTTTACCCAGTAAGATGTTGGAAACACCAGGATACCCTGCATGTGGTGAACTTCTCAGCAGAGGAAAATTCCATGTGAAGGGGCACATGGCCTCTCTGAGGTGGGGGAGTGCAGGCCAGCCCAGGGTGTCACATGTTCAGGGCACACGTGAAGAGAACGGAGAAAGAAGGCTGGAGGTGATACCTGTTTTTCACTTTGCTTTGTTTTGTTCCTTAGCGAGGTGAAATCTTCATGACGCCACTACTTTTTTAGTCCGTAGGGAACAAAACCCCCAACACTACACTGGGCCTCTAAGAGCTGGCTGTGGAATTGCCCTCTATCTCCACAGAGACACCACCGGCTGCGTTTACAACTGAGGTCACATCTCAAATGTCAGCTATTAAATGCCATAAATTATGTGAAAATAATTTATCATAAAAATTAACAGGATAGCGAATGGCTTCTCACAGAACGAGAAAAATCCTATTAAATGACAACCATTAGCAAGGAGAAGCTTGGTGGGCTTCACTGAAAGAACCCCCGAATTTGGATTTCAACCTCTACCTTTTTTTCCCCATTTATCAGAAAAGCCTAAGTGCCATCATTAGGTAAAATCACAAGGCAATGCGGACGCGAAGCTAACAACACAGTAACGAAAATGTGTAAAGGAAACAAGCAGGCACTTATCTGCAACCCACACAAAGCAATTAGAGGACTCGGGGGCGTTTCAGCAGAAACCTATTTATTCCTGAAACAATACTATTTTCAATTGGCAAGAGAACATATTTCCAGTATCAGGACACTTACTGAATAGCTAAAAATAAATAAATAAATAAAAATGCATTATTTAGCATTGAGGCTGAATGTCACACTGGCTTTTAAAAAGCCTTATGTAAAAAGCATCCTTCTCAAAAGAAAAATCTCAAAACACTTCAGAAATTAAAACTAAGAAATAGGCATGAGTCAGGGGGAGTAAGAAAAAGACGGTAACTTTGAGAAGCTAAAAAAAGGAAGGAGCGAAGTCCGAAAGTGGGCCCCGGGCAATAATATCAGGGGCGGTGGGCAAACGTCCCGCAGAGGCCCTGGGTGGGGGACAGTCCCCGGGGCACAGGACACGAGGAGACAGCCCCACTCCTGACCTACCTCTCGACCTCCCATTCGGCCAGAGGTCTAGCAATGCTTTGTACTCACTTCTTAATGACCTTTCACAGCAACCCGATTTCTGCCCGACCTGGACAGGCGTCTCATTAGGCCTCAACACGAGGTAGAATAGTCATGTTTTTTTTAAATGAAGAAGTTGAGTGTTTTATTGTATACTTTGTTTTCCTGCAAGGCTGCTTGCTGCTTCACTGTGTATAAATGGCACCCGCAAACGCAGTGCGCTGCAAAATTAAGACAGTGTTGGCTGGCATCTGACACGGTGAGGTCTGACACACACTCTTCTCCACTGCCAGTTATTTCCCACGGAAAGATCATTAAGTACTTTGCCCTGAAATCCAGAGATGGATGTAAGCAAGTTATAGTATTCTATAAGGACTAAGATAAAAATACTATCGTTATGTAATTTTTATAACTAGATTTTACCACAGATAATTTCAGGAATCCTGAATAATGTAACTAGAGCCTAGCTCCACAGCCTGAACAGGCAAATTTAAAAAAGAACATGATTTCAGGGTCTCAGGAAAATCCTACCCTGGCCCCTCCTTTTCATGCCTCAAATACGTCGCTTTCTTTACCAGCCTACAAATGCCTACAGGTGAGTGTAAGACATCAACTCAAATTCATGTGAAGAGGTCAAGAGCAAAACCACCGCTTTCCCTTTGATCGGGGTTGGGAATGGCAACAGGACGGGTCAGCAAAATAACCAAGGCCACCAGACCCCAAAGGGCAGGGACGGGAAGGCAAGGTCCTGAAGAGGTGGGACTGGGAAACACAATGTGACCAGCCAACGGGGACCGGCCACTGCTCTCAGCAGAATGATAAACGTAAACGAGAAGCTCGGCCTCTCCCTTCCCCCAACCCCGCAGGGAGGCACATCAGGACTCTGAGGAGTCCTCTCTCAAACACAAAACCTGTCCACACCGTGGTCGGGGTTCCGGAGGGCTGCCCGCAGCCCATCCGCAGCAGCTGTGTGTCCACAGGGAGCTCAGCCAGCAGCCGCAGGCTCCGCGCTGGGTGAAGACGCAGCCAGATGAGGAGGTGCGCCTGCTCGGCCTGAAAGCAATAGCAACTAATGACTTTGGAGTGAGTGGCGCCGGTCCTTTCAATGTATAAGCAGGTGACACGCACTCTTGTTGAAATGGCAACAGAGGTCAGGCTGGCAACACTTCGTGTGTCTTCTCTAAAAGGGGCCGGGGGCTGGGAGGGCGGGAGCAGCCAAGAAGTCAAAGCACAAAGTGGCTCCTCCCGGGGACTGGGGCAGATGGAGGGCGGCCCTCTCTGGACTCGGGGACCCAGGGCACAGGGCACCCAGGGAGCCCCCAGGGAGCTGAGGGGTTATTAGGATTGCTCCCGCACACGCGAATGCCTCGTTCCGATTTCGCCCCCTTGCTGGTGTATTAGAAGATTCTGTTTAAGATACCTGTGAACCTTCATCAACATGCAGCACTCTGAAGTATCTGCCGATCGAAGCCTTTAAAATTACCCATGGAAGTATGAAATGGTACAAAAAAAAATTTTTTTAATGCTGTGGGCAGGTACTGGCAACAAAATACAATGACCCCTACCGCGTAATTCCAAAGAATTCTCAGAAGTTGGGGAAATACAGCAACTTCAAATGTCCCCAGGTTACTAATGATACTGTTTTGTGTATCTGCTTTTCGTACTTGGCCAGTAAGAGCCAGTGGCTGTCAAATCCAGCAGAGCATGGCCTATGTGACATCCCGTCGGCCCGACACGACTCCTGCAATGACCTGATGCATAAAAGCTGTGCTGTCAGTGCAGGCGCGGCCCTGGGTATGAGTGGGACGAGATGGGGCTGTGTGGTTTAAAAGTGTCCCCGCACCTTCCCTGACGGGACCCCCTTCAGAGGAGCCTGATTCCCATCTTCTCCAGGGCCGGCTGGACGTCGGGACTCGCTTTGAGCGAACACAATGCAGCACCGTTATGCTGTGCATTTCTGAGGCTGGCTGTCGTAAGCAGGGCTTCCTCCTGGCTCCCTGTCCCGGATCCCCACTCTGGGCGAGCCAGCACATGCCGCAGGGACAGCCGGCCTGGCGGAGGCTCCCTCCCACAATAGCCAGCAGCCCCCTAGCCACCGTGGGAGGACCACCTGCAAAGCAGGGCCGCCCGCTCCATGGAGCCTTCCGATGACTGTGGTGTGGGTTGCAATGGGAAGTTCAACCTTAAGAGAGACCCTACGCCGGACTGGGAAGCTGAGCTGCTCCTGAGTTTCCGAGCCGGGCAAACTGTGGGAGGTGATGTTTTAAAACTACTGAGTTTGGGGGTTATTGATTTTGCAGAAATAAGTAATAAAACAGTAAATCAAGAAAAGATCCAAAGACACAAAGAAACTTGGTACAAGGTAAAGATATTAACATTGAGGAGGAGGAGCTAGAATTAACCAATGATTCTGAAACAACGAGCCATAAGTTGGAGGGGTGAAAAAACCAAAGGTGGATATTTATCATTATAGAAAAATAAATTCTACATAATTCAAAGATTAAATATAAAAATTAAAAAAATAAAAATAATGAAAGAAAGTAAAGGCAGGTAGTCTTTTAGCAGTGATAAGAGGTCTTTCTGAACATTTTACAAAACCCACAAAACATAAAAGAAAAATAGATGGATTTGACCATGTAAAAACCAAAGCATACCATAAATAAGGTTACAAGATAGATAATCAGCATGATATATAAAAACATGGCAATGTACATTAATTACATAATTCTTATAAATTATAAGAAAAAAGAGAAATGTTCTGAAAGACAAACAAAATACATGAAAGGCATTGCCCTGAAAGCGAACCGTGCAGAGTATACAAAGGCATAAAAAGGCGTTCAGCCACAGTAGCAATAAAACAAGTACCAAATGAAAACAAAGTATCACCTTTGCAACCTATCAGACTGGCAAAGGTTTCGAAGACTGAAAGCACCCAGTGTGGGAAAACAGACCTCTCTCGCGGTCCTGGTGGAGTGAATGGGTACAACCTTTCTGGAAGGTACCATGGCCACAGGTACCAAAACCTTCTGATACAGAAGGTTTCGCATCATGGATCCACCTTCCGGTGCAGAGACATCTCTTCTGGGGGCAAAGACACGACCAAAGGTTTTCAGTAGCGCTGTTTGTAACAGTGAAAAACGGAAACAACCTAAGTGTCCGGAATACGTAAGCTATGCCATGCACTGAAGTGGAATAATGTGCAATCGTTCAAAAGGACACCCACCGTCCAGCTATGTTGCTTGACATTGGGTTTTGAAGGGGAAAAAAGCCAGAAAACTGTAGGTGTGGTACGAACTCACGTCTTTGAAATTTCAGACACACGCACATCACTGTTGTCATCGTAATCAGCAAAAGAGGTCAGGTGAGGAAGAGAATGAGCCAAAATGATGGCAGTGGGAGCATTTATTGGCAGTCAAGGGCGGGGGAGGGGGGGGGGGCGGGAATTATGTTCCCCTACGCTTTCCCACGTTATCTGAATTCTCAACAGTGGGGAGATATCATCTTCACATATTAAAGTGATTTTTTCTGCTATGACAGATATTTCTTTAATAGGCCGGAAAATGATGTCCTCTGTGTTGGCTTATACATAACTTTCCCAGCACAGGAAGTTTTCTCAGACATAAAGGGAAGGTCTCACCGAGGGGCTTCAAGACCTCCACTCTCTGCGTTAAGCTTTCTGAGGAAGCTGAGTGCAGATGAAGAAATGCACATTATTCTCCTTCGGTTGAGTTAAATTAAATTGGTACGTCCACACCCGGGATCTGGTTTTTAACTCTGATGAAATCAGTCCTTGTTAGAAGTGATGACTGCACTGAACCTCCAACTCAAAGGAGGAAAATGGGATTCGAGGCTGCCTGAAATTCACAGGGTTGACGCTGGGCGTGAATGCTGGTTGACATTTAACCATTTTCAGTATAACTCATTGTCATTTTTGTGTTTGAGTTCTGTTTACAAAATCCCACTTGTTTCAAATCATCTGTTCCTAACTCTATTTTCCCTACACGTCCTATCACTTTGCAGAATTAAAGGTTTTTCACCAACACAAACATGGTATTGAGAGAGAAATGTCTGTGCTGTTCTGAGTAAAATGCAAAGATGTGGAGAAATAGTCCATAAGTTAAAAAAAAAGAAAAATTAAACTTTATTTTACTTTCACCATAGTTTTTTTTAACTTTTTTGGATTGGTTGATTTAGAAAGAGAGGAAGAGGGCAAAGAGAACAAGAAACATCCATTTTTGTTCCACTTATTTCTGCATTCATTGGTTGCCTCTTGTATGTGCCCTGACCGGGGATCGAACCTGCAACCTTGACATATTGAACAAAACTCAAAATCTAAACAAGATGGAGAACGAAACAGGCATTAACTGTGGTGGGTGGAGTGGGGACTGATCCAATTAACTCCTTCGTGTGTGTGTGTGTGTGTGTGTGTGTGTGTGTGTGTGTGTGTGTGTGTGACAAACAGAAATGAGCTTTATCATTTCTCTCACATGTAAGTGTTTAGAAATGAGCAGTTCCTACGCTCCTACATTACCCACTATGGCAATTCACTGGCCATCTTTCTTTTTTAAAAGAAACACTGTATTGCAGCATAGTTGGCAGACAAAAAGCTGTGCATCTTTAATGTAGACAGCTTGACGAGTTGGGAGATAAGTGCACACCATGAAACCAGCAGCACCGTCAATGCCACAAACATACCCGTCGCCTCCAAACATGTCCTTCCCCCTCTTTCAGTCCCACTACCTTTGAACAGAGTGCTTCGTTACATGCGCTCAGCTGGGGTGGGGAGGAGGAACGCAGTGGGGAAAGCTGTTTTGTTTCAGAGACGTGGTAGGACTGAGCAGATGAGTAAAGGGGTCAGTTGGGAGCCAGGTGCTGTCTGGGGGCAAGGGAGCTGTAAACACACTAGGGGACCTCAAGGAAGAACCGTCTGGGGACCCAAGAGCAAAGATCCCGCCGTGGTGATCACTGTTTCTGTATCTAGTTCGGGGCCCTTCAGAGAAGGCTTGGTCCAGGGCCGGGCCCCAGAAGGTACGTATGAAAGGAGCCTGGGACATCCTGTTATGCCTCTGGGTAAAGAAGGGCTCAGAAAGTGATGAACACACATGGGGGGCGCTGCTGGAAGGGGTTCCTACTGGCCAAACGAGGGGAGATCTGACCACATAAACAGTTAACGTCAGGGATGATCATAAACCACTGAAAAACGCCTTTGGCTACGCTTAGTTGCTGAAAATAGGCAATATGAAAGAACCGGGCATTTAGCTTCAAAAGGTAAATTAGGCAGTGCTCATTTTAATTTAGTGGAATACCATAAAAATACTTTATGAATTGATGTTTAATAAAGGGCAAAATATTATTTTAACATAAGTCTCCTTTGGGATCATTCTCAGACAGATGTTAGAAATGAAGTTCCCACGCAGGTAAAGAAATTTTTTTTCAATTCATCAACTATCCTTCAAACTAATTTCAAAAGTATAACTGTTGAGCTGAGTAAACAAAGCCGTCCGCTATGATTACAGCTGCCTATCCAATCATTAAGTGAATCTGGGATCCAGTTGTAAAATACAAACTGCGCACCTGAACTATTTAAAATGCACGACGCCTTGTAAATCACGCTTAGTCCTAGTAGTCAATGGTTGGACCCCCTGGGTTTGTCAGGAAACATACGATGTTGAAATTAGCTCAGCCTAAAGGACGGTGGGAGAGCAGAGAAATGATTACAAAAAAGCGATCTGAGCTGGCATCTCTGCCTTTGGCACTTAATTCCTTTCGGGTCAATGAGCACCTCTGAGACCTGCCGGGTGCCAGGCCGAGTATCAGTTTCTACCCTGGAAGAATGAAGACTTATCTGTGCAGATACTGAACATTGTTCCTCGGAATCACTCTAGCCTTGCGATAAGGTGAAGAGGACCATGAAAATAACCTGAAGAGAGAGAGGTGTTATCAAAGAGAGAGGCCGCTGGGGGCGTTACGGAAAGACAAACTGCACGGCATTCCACTCTGGCCTTCCTATCCCAGAGCGGGTCTGTCAGCCCAGCAGCTGCGCCAAGGTCCCAGTGGTAGGCGGCCAAGGTGTCCTGTCCTGAAAAATACAAACCGCAGCTTCCTCGTAACGCTCCCTTTCCCACAGGAACTATCACGCTCCCCGGATCCAGCACACACAGCTAATTACGATGTCATCTGCGCTCCATCCGGCTACTCCACCCAGCCACCAGCGATTTCCCGAAGCGTCCTGCCCTTGCCTGTCTCCAGGCCCTGCTTCCTGTTCTCCCTTTCGACTGCACCCCTCTTCCCTCCTTTCTCTGCCCTGGCCAGCCCTGATTCACCCTTTGAATTTGCTGAGACGCTGCTCCACTGGGAAGCCTGCCTCGCCCAGGGTAAATGAGGTGCCCTCCTAGGTGGCCCCCTAAAACCCAAGCACCCCCCCCAGAGCAGTCAGCACACCTGCCTTCCTCTTCCTCCCCGGCAGTCGGCCGTCCCTGCAGTCGACCGTGCATTAGGGAGGGCAGGGATGCTTGTTCACCGCCCACCTCAGTGCCTTGCCCCACAGCATTCGCTCTTAGTTTCACGGAAGAAATTAAGAACTTACTTTCAGTAACTTACTGCTAAAACTAATTGTAATTATTTATTTTGGTAAGCTAACCTCAAAATTTCCTGTCCACGTAAACTACGTTCCACTCAGAACGTGATGGACGTGGTCGAGGGGTGGGCAGACCACGTGCGACACGCTGCGTGTGGTATGTGTGAGCCACGTGAGAGCAGGTGCCTGTGTCTGCCTGATGTCCCCGCCTCTCACCTCTCATCGGACACGTTGACTTGGCAGCTGAAGACATGCAAGAAAGTGCTTTTTAAAATACACAAAGCTTCAAGAGGCTGATTTGGGGGGTGCTTTTTTCTCCAATAAATCAGAGCACACAACTCTGACTAAAAGCAGCAGCGATGGATAACAAGAATCAGGTAACCTTTCATTACCCATTCAAACTATGCAGCATTAAGAAATTTTTGTTCAATGAACAGCTTACTTTTAGGAAGGGTTTAGCTTGTTGTTCCTTAAAAGCAGTGTCTTTCGACCCGTGTTCCAGTGTCCTGAAGGTTCCAAGAGGCTCCGGGGCCAGGGGCACTGGTCACAGGGACAGAAGGGACAGGACTCTGAGCCCCAACTCCCAGCGTCATTCACAGCCGCTCTGCTTTTATCTGTTCTTGTTCTGCAGTTTCAATAATTGTATGTAAAAAAGGATTTTCCTTGACGAGGCGTTCACGACATTAAACTGAGAACAAGGAGAAAGGTCAGAAAACACTGCCTTACAGGATCAGTGGTGGGGGGAGGCCCACACCATATAGGTCAAGCCCTAAAGTCTTTCACAGGGCTTGCCTGGACTGAACTCATCTCAGGCAGGTTTGCAGGCCCTTATCTGTGCTAAAGTGAGAAATGCCACGTGGATGCGGAGACGCCCAGGTGGAGAGGAAACAGAGTGGGTTCTGAGAAGCATCGTTATTTCCGAAGCAGCTATTTCTAAGTGTCTGCATCTTACAATGTTTAACAACTTTATTCATGCACCAATCTTCCAGGTAACCATTCATAACACAGAATCCCAAAATAATCCAACTGAGCCACGGAAAAGCCCACTGGGAAAGCCAACTGAACACATGTCCTGGACATGAATATCTCATAACACTTTAATAATCTCTTAGTGAAAATCACCTTCAATGGAAAAATCTACCAAACTCCCATTTAACAAGAACCTTTAGCCACTTGCCAATGAAGAAGCAGAAAGGGAACAAGGTGAATGAAACTGGGGGTGCCCCAGCACCCCACATCCAGAGGCCCAGTGGGGAGAATGGTCGTTCTGGTGAGCACCCCAAGGAGGCAGGCGCAGAAACGGAACTCTCCCGTAGAAACCTGCAGCCCCCGGGGCACCGCGCCCCTGCAACTCCGCAACACCGCGGTGCCAGCAGGGCTCCGCTGCGAGGCAGGCAAACGGCTGCGAACTAGTCCCAGCTCTGTAAGTTCCCAAGTTAGGTGAATCGGAAATCTTTAGAGCTGAACGTGTCTATTTATTCAAGAGGTTTATGGAGGTGAGAATCAACCTCATCTTCATCTCTTCCAGGAAACCTCACGGTGCCAGCTGGCAGCTCCAAACTCCCAGGCAGGTGCCAGCCACACCCTCGCTTGGCACCCAGTGTTGCCCGTTCCCTTCCCCCAAACTAGACCACAACCTCTACAGGGAGGAGCCGGGTCTCACTCCTCTGCATGTGCCCCAAAGGTCTCAGGATGTTGCTAAGCATTTTCAGGTGCAAAACAAATGTACCTTGACAGGTTGTTTAATTTTACATACGGTTTACGTTAACACCTGCTTACAAGGTTGATGGAAAGAGAGTTTGGCACGGTTGCGTCGGACACTCCATCCCCTTAAATGCCGGTCAGGAATGTGAAGGGACAAACTGGGTGACCGGAGCAGGCCATGTGAGAGCCAGCATGTGTCACTCCCAAAGGGCCATCTGCCCACCCTGTTCTAGGGCTTCTTCCAAGGCTCAGTACAAAATTGGAAATCGGAAAACCGGGACTCAAGCACTAGCTATGCCAATGGCAAGACAATCAATTCCTGTTCGAGCAGATGCCTCTAAGGTTCTCTGCTCCAACTACCTACGACTCTAACTTCAGGCCTTTACCTTTGGTATAGAAATCCAAGGGGTGGCCCCTTGACCTGTCCCAGTATCACCATCACCACTGCCCCTGGGCTCCCAGCCAGTTCTGACTTTGGCAGCAAGGTAACCCTGCTCAGGAAATCGGGGTCGATGACACAGTTAAACGACCTTCCCCTCGACCTTTACTTCAGACCTGTGCACATTTACCAAACACACAGCAGGTGGCCGGCTGGGTAGTACAGGATAACTACTCACTTTGGAGAACTTCTAATAAATTCCTGCTTTCAGCATCAAAGGTAAGTGCCCCATTTGCAAATAAGCACCAGTAATAATAAATAAAACTAAATGACTTCCATAGTGGTTGGCAAATGGGTTTCTCTCAACTTAATCAACAGCTCAGTAGCCCTGAGAATAACTCCCTGATCTTTTTAATTTTGTAAGAAACTTATTTTTTATTGTCTCCTCGACATCGAATGATATTAGGAAACATAGCAATGGTAGTTACAGTAAATGGCTTAGAAAGAAAATCCAGTAACAATTCTGATAGATTTCAGGGAATATATGAACCAGATAAAAATATATGAGCCATACAGAAATTCAAAGCAGCTTAAATTAATACCTATCAGTTCTAAATAATGAGGAAGTTTTTCAGAACCTAATGTAGCTTTGTCCTGCAAAAAGGCTAAGCATATCACCCAAAGACCTTTCCCCGGCCAAGTCTTTTGCTATCCAGTTAATTAAAAAGAAAGGCGGCCACATGACCTCTTCACACAGGGCCAGCCAAAGACCCATCGTGCAGTCACAAAAAGTCAGTCTGAGAAGTGAGATGTCCCTAACAGGATCCTGCAGACAATATTTAAAATGCAACTTCTCCTTGGCTAAAATTATGCCTGAATTTTGCTACCTTTGGGGTAACTTCAGTACAAATATTTAACAGTCACATAAAATTTCTGACTAACGGTGCAGTGAGGTTTTGTTTCTATTTTTTAATAAAGATAGACTGATGGCCACTCACAAAATCAGCCAAAAAAGTACTCTGCCACAAAATCAACCAAAAAAGTACTCTGCCACAAAATCAGTCAAAAAAGTATTCTGCCCTGAGTTCAGATCTATAAACTCAGAAAGAAAGAGGAACTGGAAAAAAGTGAAAAAAACAATTTTATTGGGAAACCAGTGAAATAAAAATTCCAGTCCAGTAACGACTATTGATTACTTTGTGTTGTCTAAAATATTATATCACTATATCAATATTATAATAAAGTTCTGTTATGCTAATGACCTTAGTTAATGCCTGCATTAACTCTACTTTATCCCATTTTAAAAGCTATAAACTGACGTTCAGAGGGGCTGGGCCACCCCTGAAGGTCACAGGGTCAGACAGCAGCAGAGCTGAATCCGGTGACCTGTCCCTATGGCCTGCACCCTTGAGCACTCACGGCCACTGCTTGGTGGCCACTGGCCACCCCCAGGGTGACCACAGAGCAGGACAATCCCAGCATTCCGGTGCAACTGAGCTGACGGGAGCTCCGACCACACAATTAACCGAGGCCACTACATAGGAGGTAAAGGTGCGAGGCTCACTAATTGTTAGTGAACGTCCGAACGGCCAGGGGGTGCAACAGGAGGAAAAGTACCAATCTATATACATCAATTAATGGGAAAATACCATTAGAGTTGTCTTTGCACTTAACAAGTACTGAAAACCCTATTTCCCCGTGGCCCCCTGGGCCCTCTGAATTGCCTCTAGAATTTGAAATTTCATGGCCAAAGCAAAAGCTGGGAGATGCACATTCCTAAACATTGTTCCCTTTTTTTTGCAGCTTCCCTGCTGCATTTCTTACCTGGGTCTCCAAACACTCAGAGGGGAGCCATACCGACTCCCCTGTACGTGTAACATGTAAAACCGGAACTGCCACAGAATCAACGTGACCTTCACAGTGTAACGGCGCCCACAACATGTAGTTAATTCTAGGGAGACATCTTCTGGTGCTTAACGCATAATCTTCATAGGTAATATTTTCATAGGTAATATAAAAGCAAATACAGAACAGAGACCTTAAAAATCAACCCCACTTTTAAAATAAAAAGGGCAATTAATTTTAAACTACCACTCGTTCTGCAGTTGTTACATTACCTAGTCGGTACACATTCATAGCCGTACTCGTATGCCCTGCTTCTCACGTGCAAAGCTGATGTGAGCGTCACCCTACCCCAGCCACCTCCTGCCACTGATAGGGCCTCCTGATTGTGATTAATTTTCCCCCAATTCACCCACATCCGTTTGCATGAAAACAAAACTATGTGCCTGGCTGAGGGTCAAGATGAGCCGTGGGCCGACAATTCGATCCTTGGTTAACCCCAAGACTCTGGTCTCGAAAGCATGCTTTCTCACCTACCAGACCCCTAGGTCCAAGACGCTAGAAGCAAAGATAATATTTAGGTAGTGGGTATTACCATACAATTACATTGTGTGTGGGAGCAAATGGAGACTTCTATCTTCAGATCCAATCATATATTTGTGAAAAGAGGTATGCAAATCAGATAGCTTTCTAAGATGACAAACTTTCCCTGTGAGAATCACACTTCAGATAACTCACTCTTACAATTTTTTTAATTCCATAATCAGGTAGCAATCCTTGAGAATATATCTTTCCCTTTTGACTTCCTTGATTAAATATCTTCAATAGAAGCAGATCGGGAAAACACTTTTCTCAGCCTCCCCCCCCCCTTTTTTTTTTTTTACGGCACTGCTGGCAGCAGGAAGGAAAAATCAGCAAGACAAATGACTTCAAAATCCACCCCATCCTCCTTTCCCAAGAGGTGTGAGCAGGTACATACTCTGGCCTTTAGCTCCTGGGACTTCAGAAGAAAAAGAGACCGAGGAAACGAACTGAGCAATCTAATACCCGGCTATGGAACAAATTCTGCCCTTGAAATTGGGTGTGGCTCCCATCACCGCTCCGAGTTCAGTTCGCATTTCTTTAATGCAAAGACTGAAACGGCAAGCACACCGCATGCAGAGACAAAACAGTGACACGTCAACACAGCCACTAAATCCATCGGGCCCAGTGAATTTCCATCGTACTCTGATTTATGGAGGGGAAACTCGAGAACACAGCGTCTCTAGCTTTTTGTGCACTAAATATATTCTGCTCCACTGACTGCAAGAAATCTTTTACAAAGATGGTCTCTGGCCAAAAGCCAGTAAAACTGGGCTTGCTGCAACAGAAGAGCGGAGCAAGATGAGGTCCGTGTTCCACCTACAGAAAATAACGTCTGTGGGCTTTTTGCAGGCGACCCTGAGAACAGACTAGGCTAGTCAGCTGGGTAGGAAGTAAAGTGCAGGAGGACCAAAGGAGTCTGAGTGCTTTCCATCCCAGACAGGACGGGAGTGAGACCAAGCAGGAATCAGACAAAAGCCCCAAGCCTCCCCCATACTATGAGGAGGACAGAGTAAAAGACAACCCCAGGAAGGAAGACGCCTGCGCCCAGAGTTCAGGAATGCGTGCGCATGTGCACACACCACAAAAGGACATTATTTTACACTATTAACACGTAACCGAGAAGAAAACAGCCATGCCTGGTTCGTTAGCTCTGCCCACAGAAGCTCCCAACAAGCACCATGAGATCTCTTTGACCACATCTTAATTCCCCGGGCCAGAAACTGCATTTTCAGATGGAACCCATGCCATCTTGTTTGACAGTTCATGGCCACCATAGCAAAACGGGCACAACCCCGCAAAAGGACTCTGTTTACGGAGCCCACAGAATCTCTCGGCAGGCTCCTACCTAATCCCCTCACCTCCCGCACTACCTACATCCTTCCTAAAAACATAAACCACGATACTGCTCCATTTAAAACACTTTCATGACCAGACAGTGGCAAAGTCCGAAGTCTGGGGCCCAGCATTCGAAGACACCAAGAATCGCCCTATTCTTTGCCGGCCTCCTCTGGCTCCGGTCTGTGAGTGGTCCCTTCACCTTCCCTCTCTGAGCCTTTACTTGTGCTACCCACCCCTCAACCCACCCTGGGCCTAGAGATTCTTTCTATCCCTCTCCACCCCATATACACTGTACTCTACTACCAGCTCAGAATATCACCTCCTGCTTTGTGGGATCACAGGCGATCTTCCTTATCCATATCCCATCCTGGGCCCTGCCAGAGCTTTGTTTGTGCCTCATTTTGGACACTTAGATTATATTCTGAATCTTAGCCATCTATTTGCATATTCATCTCCCCTCTTTCTACCACAGGGCTCTTTTTTGGAAAGAGTAGGAGGGATTATATATATATGTGTATATATATATATATATATATATATATATATATATACATACACACACACACACACACACATATATGCATATATATGTATATATATATATTTTTAATTGCAGTAAAATGCATGACACTAATTTATCATCCTAACCACTTTTAAGTGCCATATTTTGCCGTGTACAATGAGCACTTTTTGCCCACATTTTTAAGGGAAAAGAAGGATGTGCATTATACGTTGGTAGTACCTGAAATACCTTGTATCTGTTCTTGCATTTTATAATTATTGGTTACATAAAATTTCTTGTGCCATGGTATGTTCAAAAATAAATGCTAAAGTTCCTTTATAATACTAAAGACAAGAATCTAAATATAAGTAAATACAAAATTGAATTAAAACATGTAAATGAAAGATTTTTTCCCCCGAAAGTTTGGGCCAAATACGTGGGTGCGCATTATACACACAAACGCGGTATACGTATTTTTAAGTACGGGGTTCAGCAGTGACAAGCAAGTCCACGCTGCTGTGCAGACGGTACCCAGAACTCTCTGTCTCGCAAGAGTGAAGCTTCAGACCCATGACCCAACTCCCCCCATTCCCCCCCACACCCAGGCTCTGGCCCTCGGCGTTCTAACACTTCCTGTCTCTGTGAGTTTGAATACTCATGTAAATGAAACCCTACCGTAGTTGTCTTCTTGTGACCAGTCTATTCTGTTTACCGTAATGTCCGAAAAGTTCACACACATGGTGGCATGTGTGAGAATGCCCCGCCTTCTGAAGGCTGAGTGAGACGCCGCTGTACGGCCGCAGCGCGTTTTGCTTGTGCGTTCGCCCACCTGTGCGCACTTGGGTGGCTCCCGTCTTTTGGCTACTGCGGGCAACACCCCTGGGAACATGCGTGTTAGAGGGCCGGCCTTCAGCTGCGGTGAGTCTATACTCAGAAGCGGAATTGCCGGATCGTATGGCAATTTTGTTTTCAATTTCTGAGGAGCTGCTGAACTGTTTTCGGCTATACCATCTCACATGCTCACTAAGCATGCCCAAGAATTCCAATTTCTCCATGTCCTTACCAACTCTTGTTACTTTCTGATTTTTTAAATAGTAGTCACCCTAGTGAGTGTGAGGTAGCGGTATCTCACTGTGGTTCTGTTTTCCATTTCCCTAACGATAAGTGGGCTTGAGCGTCTTTTCAAATGCTTGTCGGCCACTTGTATGTCTTCTCTGGAGAACGGTCTCTTCAGGCCCTTTGCTCATTGCTTAACTGGACTGTGTTTTGTTGCTGAGTGGTCAGAGTTTCTATATACTTACTAACCCCTTATCATTTATACGGACTGTGGAGTTCTTTTAAAAGCATTTTTCTACTGTATTTACAATTCAACATGTAATAGAGAAATATATTTTGAGTTGAATATATTTCTTCCTTTTTACACTTTTTGTAAAATACAAAACTCAAAGTATCTAAGAAGGGGTGTACAGTGGAAAATAAGACTCTTTCCCTACCCTGTTCCCCAGTCACCAAGAGCCAATCTCCAGAGGCACTTTCCATTTTTTTAATAATTCCCTCCAGAGATGTCCTGTGCCTAGACAAGAAAACAGTACCTTCATTTACTCACCTCCACAACAGTAATCTACTAATACCCACGGGTCTACACCTCACCTCTTCAACAATAATTACTCAACCTCAGTATATATAAACTGCCTCGTTACTCTAAACAACTACTAAATATTCCACTATACGTGCCATAATTTATTTAGCCGCTCCACTGAGGATGAGCATTTCAGCTGTTTCCGATAGCTGTCAAGAATATCCTTAAATATATATCATTTCACACACATACAAGGCCTGTAGGACACAGCCATCAAATGGCGTGTCTTTTAATGTGTGCTAACTATGTTCGAATTGGTTCCAGGGAGAACTCAGACCCCCGTGAGGAAAGACGACACTGCCTATTTCTCTACGTGCTCGAAGACACGTTGTTTCCAAAATGTGTCTCTTTGCCAATCTGATCGGCTAAAAAACGGTATCTCGTTGAAGTTCGTTTTGCATCTCTCCTACTCTGTCTATTCGCAGCCTTCAGAGCTTTGTCTGCTTTTCTATTGCATTGCTCGTCTCTTCCCCTTTTCTTTCTGAGTCCTTTATATATTTTTGAAAATAGCCATTTGCCTATGATATGAATTGCAAATCTTTTTTCCTAGTTTGTCTTTGCTTTCTGAAAGTTTTTTTTAAGTTTTATTCTGTTTTTTGGCAATGCAGAATTCTCACAGTTGAGTTTTATCATTCTTCTTTAATGGCTTCTGAACATGTCTTACTTCCTATCCCTACAATTATCACAGTAAAAATCCTCACTACCTTGCAGGTAAATTAGTTTCCCGATTGGTCTACTTCTCATTATTCCCTCTACCTTCCAACTTATTCTATATACCCTGTCAGATTAAAACACGGTATGCCCACATGAGTCCCCAGTCAAAAATCCTTCAATTATCCCCTCTCTACTATTTATAGACTACTAAGCCTAATATTTAGGTCACTCACAAGCTAACCTCAATTTATATATCCCACAGCCCCTTACTGTAGCTGGATAGTGTCTCACTGGTCCTAAGTGGAAGAACAAAGGTACTGCCACTATGTCTTTGTTCAACCCATGCCTGACATTCTGAATGTTCTTCCTTTTCTTCAGAGGTCAGTCCAAGTTGATCTCTCAGCTCTTTCCCAGTCAAGGTCACATGGATCCAACAGCTATTCAGTATGAGTCTAGAACACTGTACAATGCAGACAAGTAAGTGCTGTGGGATGTCAGGGCAGGGAGACTCAACCCAGGGTGGGCAGTGGCCTCTAAACCTTTAAGCTGCACCCAGAACTTGAGAAGGTATGACTCAGATTTGAAAAAATAAAATAAAACAAGGGTCGAGGTAAATAAGAACTCGTTGTCTATACGCTAGCCTGACTGGAGTGTAGAGAGCTGAGGTTGGAGTGAAAAAGGAGAAAAATGGTGGTGATAAATGGTGGTGAATAGGGCCAGGTGAAAGAGGCCAGTCTAAGCAAGTTTTCACCTCACCCAAAGGGCCACTGTAAGCCACGGCCACGTTAAGCAGGGGAGTGAGCTGGTCACATAGGAATTTTACAAAGATCACGAACTACACTCTAGAGCTTAACCAGCCCTACGGTCCAGACTCAAAGCTGATTAGAATGCAGATATACTTCTACTTACCCAATAAACCGATTTTAAACGGCTACAGGACAGCAGGCTGCAGAAAGACCAGAGTAAGGTCATGTGCTGCTCTACTTTCCTGCCTAAGGGTTTCAAACAGTGATCGTCTCCGGTGAACTTTAAGCACCCAGACGATGAGAGCAGTTAAAGATGAGACTGCTGAGGATAAAAGATAGAGCCGACTCTCCCCGCTCTGCTTTCTTTAATATAAAACCCAAGACAGATAAGCAAGACTCAGATGGCGTGAATCTGTGCCCTTCACTCAACCATTCCACTCTCCATCGCCTGTAAAGCAAACAGCCATACCTCCTCTTTATCCTGCTTTCAAGATCTGAGATTAAACATCCAGGGAGAGCTCACTGGGACATGTAGGCATCACTGCGCTTCCCCACGTTCAGCCTGGGTAGGTCATGGGAGCCCACGGCCAGCAGGGGACAGAACCCATGCCATCGCCCTGTTCCGTTCTTGAAAGTGACATTCTATTTGGTTGCTATGAAGACAAGTCATTCCAAACAAACACATTCAGGAAAGTTCTACTGCCCACTTCTCTAGAATGCTCGTTCAACTTTCTTCTCTCCGTCCCCAATATCGGAGGCAGAGAGCACCTAAGAGGGGTCCCATTTCCTGTTCAGCGGTGACGATTCCCTTTGGACTCCCTACGTCCACCTGAGGGGCTGGTCGTTGGACATTCTTCCACCTTTCGCCTCAGCACACACTATATTTCTGTCTTTGGCAAAATGAGGTATGTGAAGGTAATGGAAGAAAGTAGCTACGAAAAGCTGCAAACGCATCATAATGAAGATGTCAACTGAACTGACTGAAAATGACTGTTACCCTTTTAGTCTGAACTAAGCACTGTCGAGATGTCTCCAGCTCAGAAATGTAAAGTTCTCCATAATTTTACTTCATTAGTATGTCCCTGGCCGTCCCTCTAGTATTTTAAACTATACGGACACTTTGACTGAACCTAGAAATATATTCAATATATCACCTGCCTGAGGACTTCAACAAGGCTATTTTTTTCTCTCTTCTACCGAACTCCATCTGGCTCTAGCGACTTCAACCACACAGAGACGGGTCATAAGAGCTTTAGAAACTCACCTTTTCTCACCATAAACAGGAAATAATGTGCCTCTGACTCTGTACAGAGTGTGGCAATATAATTCATGCTTCTGGAAGGGAGACTAACACCCCAGCTGACAGCTAAGTAATAAATGTGATTTGGAGCCAAGCACACAAGCAGAGTACCTCCAAGTGAACAGCTTTCCTAAGAAGACACAAGCAGGCTGAATCAATGAGACATATTCAGATTAAAAAAAAAAGTCAGTTTTTTCTCCGACATAACTACAGAATCTTTTCAGCAGTACAACAGGTCCTCCATTAACATTTCGTTCAGCATCGTTTAGTGATGACATCGATGAGATGCCGTAGGAACATAGCTTTTGTTTGTATCATTTAGCCTTTGGTGAAATGTGTTTCGTTATACATTGTTTTGACGCACTTCCAAAAACCTGTTGACGAAGGTGAGGACTTCCTGTGCTGCCTTCTTAACCTCAAATCATTGTTTCCCTGTGTTACTTGTCTACAAAACAAAACAAAACAAAATTACAGAGGTGAAAATAGTAACCCGATATGACTCGTGAACCAGTAATTCCTTATATTTCTTTATAATGGGTTAGATTTACATAGGATTCTTACAATCAGCTCATGCAGTCCCCAGAAACAACCTATGAAGTACATACTCCGTTTTCCCAAAGAAAAGGAGCTCCGAGACAAGTCCATGTTCACACCGCTGACAGTAGAGCTAGCACTTGCCTAACTTCATAGCTCCATCCCACATTCTTCTCACTCCACGTAACTAACGTCTAGAAATTCATCATTAATGCTTACTTTTTTTTTTAAGTTTTAAAATAAAGGTTTGATGAAGCATATGGAGTATTAACATCAGGGACTCATATAGCCCAGAAGGTGTCAAACTGTGACCCTTCTAACGCTGTCCCCCCATGTCCAGACTCCCAGGCGTGTCTCACACACGAGAAACACTGAGACGCGTAACAAGCACACACTAATGGTGCCTATAACACTTGGAACCGCCCTTACATCGAAACAATACTAAACAGTCACTTTCTAACAAAGCTAAACAACTATTTAGCATCTGAATCTGACACCAATAAAACTCTTATTAAACAACTAAGCTCTTGGGAAAAATATATAAATGCTTTGTAAATAATCTGCTCTCTCGGGCAAACTAAAAATCAAGGGGGAAAGGCTACATACTATATGATTTCAACTCCAGGACATTCTGGAGAAGACAAAACAGTGCAGACAGTGAAGAGACCCGTGGCAGCCAGGGCTTGCTGAGCAGAGGCGGGACAAACAGGCAGCCTGCCGAGGATGCTTAGGGCAGGGGAACGACTCTGCGCAGTACTACCATGGTGGATACGGGTCATTACACCAACACAAACGTCACACCTATAGAAGTACACCAGCAAGAGTGAACCCGAATGTAAACCATAACCTTTGGGGGGCGATGATGCGTCAACAGAGGTTCATGAGTTATAACAAATGTACCACTTTGGTGAGTGATGTGGACAATGGGGGAGGGGTGGGAGGTGGGCAGGGAGAATGTGGGAAATCTCTACCTTCCACTCAGTTTTGCTGTGAGCCAAAAACTGCTCTAAAAAAAATTGTCTATTAAAAAAATTAAGGTAAATTAAGGCAACCGTAATCTTTTAAATAGTTTATTAAACTGTAATCTTCTTAATAGTCTATTAAAATTGTAATCTCTTCAGGAGCCTATTAAAACTGTAATCTTTTAAATAGTCTGTTAAAAAAGTAAGGTAGATTAAGGCAACTGTAATCTTTTGCTACCGATTACAGCTTTCTAGCTCCACTATTGCCGACCACCCCCAGCTTCAGGGGAATGCTTCTTTACATACTCATTGCTCCCCGCGATGCCTGCCCTCCCCGTGAAGCCCACTCGTCCCCCAAGTGGACATCGATGGACTGAGTCCAAAGACAGGGAGAAAATGAGGTGCCGCCAGCAGACAGAGAAGGCAGAGTGTGGTGAAGGAGATAAAGGACTTCCGAAGAGAGACACCTGCACAGGAAAATACGCAAGAGGGAGCAGAAAGGAGAGAACATTCCTGAGAGGCTGTGAATTTCTCGGTCCACGCAACGCAAAGATCATATGAAATTAAGTCATCCTGAAACACAGAACACGACATCACAAACAACTCCCTTCCTCAACAAGTGTCTGCTGCACGTGATTCCCAAACCGGGACTGGATGATGTGGTCCCAGCCTGTCTTCCAGCCATAAACAAGACCATTTTTCAAACGCTGGCCATAAATGCTACGAACATTCGTCAACAGAAAGACATTAAAAAAAAAAAAAGTGTGTATGTCAAAGTGCCATCACAAACACCAAGCCTGCAGAATAAACTTTTGGATAAAATTGCAAAGATTAAATTTTTGTGATTTATGACATAAAAGAAAAATGTGTACTTCTACCTGCCGGGTATTCTTAGTCCAGAACATGCTGTGAGTTACCAAACCTGGCCGGAGTTCAATGAGACTTTGAAGGAGTCACACAGGAAGAACCGTGGGTTGGGGGGTGGAGGGTGCTTGCTTGCTCTGGACGTCCCTGAGAACCCGCTAAGCACCTGGCTGCCACATGAACTCCTGGGCCACTTTGAAAAATGTCAGGACCAGCCATCATCCCCAGAGATGTTGATTTCATTGCCCTGATCGGTCTTTGCCGTCAACAGATGATAAACCAGTGGCAGTAAATTCACAAAAAGTTCATACTACAGAGGGGGAAGCTGCTAGTACCGCATATGTAAGTGAAAACATCCGGGTCCCCTAAGAGCTCCCTCTAAGACAAAGATGCCTTGCAAGACACCAAACAGGACAAGAAGGAAGAAGTGGGAAACTCAAACCTCCTCATTCTACTTTCTTTCTGCTGCCATGATGGGCCCACCAAGGACTGTTTTATTCTCCTGGTCTCACATCCTGAAACTCCGCACCCCATCCCTTAACTCCTCGACCAGCCCTGGCTCACGCGTCCCCTCCCTGGGGAAGCCTTTGGGATCACACACATAGAGAAGTCCAGTGTCTACACCCTGAGCTCCACCTCTGTGACAGCACACATGGCCCAGGGCACTAGGGTCACATCCATTCCTCACACGGACTCCATGAGGACAGGAACCCTATGTAACTCATCCTTCCCTTCTTCTAGGTCCTTGTAGCTTATACAGCCTTGAAGGTAGCAGGTGAGCGTTTGCTAAATTGAATACTTTTTCATGTTTTGTATGGTTATTCCTCCCTTAGTCTCCTGGTACACATTCGTTCAAAAATTTGCAACTTTTTATAAAAGAAGGGGACCTCCCCTCCACGCCCAACTGGATTAGGCTCCAGAATACCACGCGCAGAAGGGCCAGATGGGGACAGAGCGGGGCAGCAATGGACCTCCGGCCTCAAAGGGATTGTGTAAACAGGCGATTCGAGGGTGGGTCAGGGCTGGATTTTTTTTTTCAAAGGGAGGATTAAGCCAACGTAGGGCCACCTGATTTGCATCCACAAGAAACCATGACAATCGAAGACCAGTGAGGTTGGCAAGGACACTTTCACCATCTCCCTCTCTGCGTGGCCCCTCCCCTCAAACACAGAAGTCAAGTCTGCAGGCGGGCTCTCCCTCTCTGGCACTTAGAGAATCCCTTGCAGAGCTTTTAAAATTCTGGACTGCAGACCACGAAGTCCAAATCTCCGAGGAGGGGCCCGGCACACCTCCTCACCTCACGAGAACCTCCTTGTTACCCGTCACCCTCGGTAGTGTAGTTTCTGCCCCCGCCACTCCAACAAAACCGACGACTTTTAACAAGCACTTTACAATTTTCGTCACACTTGATTCGGAGCTCTGCATTTTTTTTTTTAGTTTTTTTCATTGGTTTGAGAGAGAGAGGAAGCGAGAGAGAAACATCAGTGCTAGAAAGAAGCATCAATTGCTTGCCTCCCGTACGTGCCCTAACCAGGATCGAACCTGCAAACCTAGTAGGTATGTGCCCTGACTGGGAATCAAACCCACAGTCTTTTGATGCACTGGCAACACTCCAACTAACTGAACCGTAAGGCTGCACGATGGATCTTAAGTTTTGCTTTAAATGTTCCAGTTTCCCTTCATTCTGCCACACCAGCCAGGGCTGGAACATTACATTTTTCATTGGTTTCTACTAGGAATTCTACCAGTGGCCTGAAAAGTTTGACTTTGCCTGTCCGCCCAGACTCTCTGGCCAGTCCCCCTCAGCGGCCCTCCATCTCCCATTCCCCAGCCTGTCGCTCTAACGTCAGTATTCCCTTAGCCTGACTTTCAGCCCCTTTGTCTTCTCCTTCTGGGCAGCCCCTCCAAGCACTTTCACACGTCGCCATCCACACCTTCCCCCGCTCCCAGGACGCACACCCTCGGAGACCCGCACCTCCCGCTTCCCCGGCCCCTGCGATGCATCAGGGTCCGGAGGCCAACTGCCCCCTGCGCCCCTCCCGCTACCGGTGACCCGGCCAGCCATCACCCACAACACGCCCAAACCTGAACTCCTCGGCTTCCCTCACACCTGCTCCCTCGTCCCCTCCCCCTCTCATGACCCAGGAACTTGGCCAGTCGGCCACACGGACGTCCCCGCTTTCCCATTCCTTCCACGTTCGCTCACACAGACCAGCCAGTTTTCCCTCCTGCTACACATTCTCCCTAACCCTTCTCTCTTCTGAGCGTCCCCATGACTCGCCCTCATCTGAGCTCTCAAACCCCGTCTTCCAGACTCATGCTCTGTCCGCCCTGGCGCCCGATCCTGCGGCGCCCCACCCACAACCTACCCAGCACACGGCGTCCGCGACCTCGCGTGTCCCACACAGGCCTCAGTGCGTCACCACCACCCGTGGGATAGAAAGTGGGCCCTGAATCGGCGATCCAGCACCTCCTTCCCCTCCTGACCTGGCCCTCCTCACTGTCATTTCACTTCCCGGAGCACGCGCTGCTCCCAGAATTCCAGACGACGACTCCAGCTATTGGCTCCACCTGGGGCCGCTCCCTGCCCCCCCCCATCCACCTGCCCACGCCCACTCAGCATCGAGATGCGGCTCCAGCACAAACCACTGCTGAGCCCCGTCCCCCGCATCGCCGTCAGGGATCAACAGCTCTGGGGAGCCTTCCTCTCCACGTGTAACCCCACTGGCCGATGGCACACAATTGGGTAGAGGTGTCTACTGTTCTACTAGACTGTAAACTCCTTGATCAAGGACAGTGATTTTTCCCCTTTCTATCTACTTCAGTGCACACAGCATATCATAAAACAAAAAACTTTTTAAAGAGGAATGAATGAGCTATAGGCCAGTGAAAGGACAAGAAGATATCCACTGGACTTTGAGGATGGAAAACAAAGAAAACAGACCCTAATGAAGTACAGACCTCTATTACTAAGTCCACCCATTTTTAAAAAATGAAATACATGGTTAATCAGGTAGAACCAAAGCAACAAAGAAAAAGACTGACCGTTGGACTACACAGGCAGTGAGGACAGAGTCCCCAGCACAGCAGCTGACGAGAGCAACCCAAAGTCCAGAGATAAAGGTGGTTCTTTCTGAGTCAAGTAATTCATCGATGTACGTCTGTGCACTGAGAAAAGCCTGGCTTCCCCCTCTTTCAGCTCACCCCTCGTCCCCTCTGTCCCTTCTCTCCATACCCCTTCCCAGTCCCCACAACCAAATCCCCGAGTCCACGGGGAATTCCCCATGTTGGCACCAGTGGGTTGGCCTGGGCTGCAGGAGACAGGGTGTCTCTGCTCTTGTGGCAAGGGCCTGGAGGGAAGGAGATGAAACTACTATTGCCTGAGGACTTATTTTGTCCCCGATGCTGTGCTACTTCACAAACGCTCAGCCTGACAGTGAAGAGGAGTCAGGGCCCCATTACACAGAGGAGGGATTTGTGTCGGAGATCACACAGCTAAGCAGTGACACAGCCGGCCCAGGAAAGACTGCCTCCGGAGTATTTCTATGGCCCTGGTGACCTCACAGTGGAGGGGGATGTGGTCGAGCCATTCCAGGTTGGAACTCAGAATGTTATTTGCCAAAACACTGTTATCCGTGTTGGTGAGAGTCTACAGAACCACTCCTACCTCACGGGCGTACAATGAGTTAAAACAGCTTGGGGGCCCTACCCTAGAAATCTAAATGCTACTTGTTATTTTATTCCTATAATAACCCCGATCAACAGACTTGGAAATAAGTTTTTGGAATACAAAGGGTCCTTAAATAATGTTGTTCTTTAAAATTTTTTCTCCCACACACAAAAAAAATCACCAAGAATAGAAACTATTCCACCTTAACTTGCAGGAACAATGACACTGGAAGCCACCTGTGGGAAATGTGCTTTTCTGACCAGGTGCTCATTTCCAGTGTGCTGTCATTTGAATAAAACATCACACTAAATCCTACAGACAAGAACTCATGATAGAAGTGCCACAAACCACGGGGGTACATTTGACATGCCTATAATCTACTGACAAAATGTGCTCCTTAGCAAAGTGAAACCAGACGTCTCGTGTGAAATCAGATGTCTGCGGACCTGTCTCCTTGGCTTCTGGAGCAGCATTAGTTACACCAAATACTCAGCTCAGCCGTATCATGAAACCCACACCTTGGCAAAATCATGACAGTTCAGACATGGAGCATCAGCATTTTTATTATCATTCTTATCAGCCACAGACATTTCTGAAATAGAAATCCTAGCTTTAAGCTCTCAGCTACACACAGTAGTATGTCTTTCTGACTCTGGGCACGTGTCAGAGCTTTTTCAACGCGTTATAGAAACCCTGTCCCTTCCATTTCCAAGCTGGCCCTCTGTACGTAGGCAGGGCTGTGGAATGACCAGACAGGGGGAGCGTGAGCCACAGCCGGTGTCAGTCCTTGTCCCAGAAACTCCAGGATTAGAAACAAGAGGAGATCACTGTGCAAATGCAAAAATCCAGGAGGCCTGGCACCCTTACAGAAGCTAAATACTAGGCTGCTTTTTACCATCACTGGAAAAGGCGTAAGGAAGTGATGGGCGACCAGGTGGAGAAACAACGAAGGAATCACACAGAGCCAGCCACCGCTTGTTGTACACAGTCATTTTAAATGCTCCTTGTTCTGTTCTGACAGTAGCAAGTGAAGGAGTGGAGAAGTTTTAACTGGCCCACAGTGGCAGAGCTAACCAGATCAGAGCCCAGGAACCAAACCCACATTGAACAGACTACATGTAAAAGGCAGGCGGCCTCTACTTGGGGCATCTGGGCTGAAACAGGAATGGTGGTAAATAGCCAGAAAAAAAAGAAAAAAAAATATATATATGGAGAAAAAAAGGCAGAAATTTAGAATTCTGCCAAATAATAATATATAATTATGAAATGAAAAGTTGAAGAAATCAACACAGTTGACAGTGTACATGTGAGAGTGAGTTCAGAGGAGATTCACTTTCTACCTTTTATAACCTTGCAAGGTTCAACTTTAAAATACCTTTTTTAACCCTTGTAACCAGAAAAAGACACCTTTTTTACTTCGATAAAAAACAAGGTTCAAGGTACAGAAACCCATGCACATGAGCTTTAGTGTTTATTTCCTTAAGTGTCACATCCCCAACACTCTGCAAGCCTCCTAATCTGAGGTCATCTGCATGGAACACTTCAAAAAATTATCCTCACCGAATTATGATACTGGTACAATACACTTATTACACCGGGAAAGTGACTACACTATTCACTGCAGGACACAAATCACCATGGCCAGTCAGCGTTGAAAGTTTATTACTGAAAGTACCAGAAAGTCAGACAAATAACACTGTTCTTCCGCAACATGGACAGACCCGCACACCACGTGATCAGTATAGGGAAGGCCCTGGACGTGAACACTGAGCTAGTCAGAAAATCCACAGAAAACAGGCGCAGGCCTGACCCAAAAGAGCCGTCTCCAACATCATTCTACCACCCCACTTACATCAACAAATAAATAAAAATCTATTGAATCAGTGAATGAACCCCTCATCAATAAACAACTATTTCCTGGGTTTTCAGAAAGTAAATTAGGCGGTCACCTGCCACTTCATTCAAACCAATAAAAAGGCAGGCTCAGGCCAGAGAGAGCCAATGTCAGGGTCAGGGGCGGTTCCCATTTTCCTGCCTAAATACTCACAGGGCAGTCTTCCCTGTTCCTCTTTGGGGCTAACCTGAACTTCAACTAATTCAAAGCATTGGTTTATATGTTCCCAACCTTCTGGGAAGGACTGGGCTTCATTTCACCTCCAGGGGAGGAGTGGGCAGCTATGCGGTGGAGAGGGATGGAGAATTCTCAGAAAAGGACCAATGACAGAGACCACACTGGAAATCACAGCGACCTCCAAGGACTTCAGGGTGCTGTGTGGCAACTTTTCAGAAGTGAACAGAATGATGTGGTATCAAAAACAGGTCAAGAAAAAAAGGCCTTCCTCCCCAAAATACGTTCTTCTGTAAATTCGAGAGAAGATCCCAAAAGAAATTCAACACGTGTGATGATACTGCTATTAACTTTATGCTTTGGAGTCCTCAAGAATTTTTACAGGAGTCCCCTTTTAAAATGTCAAGATCTTTGGGAGTGTTTCCCATTAATAATCAAGGAGCACCAGGATTCTTTAATAGTACAGTCCCAGGTATTAGTCAGAGCTGAGAGGTACAAAACCAATGTTCCAAAGAAGTTAAGGGCAAGGGCAAACTCGCAGCCAACTCTATATTGTCTGTAAGCCTGAAAAAGCTCTTGAGCTTGGAGAATGTAACCCTTCAAGGTGGGCCTCAGATTCCTGATGAAAACGGGGAACTGGATCCGAGATCCCCCGGGGTCCAGACCCTGTGTCCCCTGCTCTGTCTCTGCACAGTCCTGGCTCCCTCCATCCCTGCTCATTCCCTACTTACCCTTTCTCCCGCTCTTCCTCGGTGAGAAGGGGTAAGTGGATATTGTGTGCCCTCTCCCAATTTGGCCAAAACCCTAAAAGTAAAAAGGACAGAGACATACACGTGTTTTAAAATTCTGAGTTTCAAGCTTTAGGAACTCCCACCACCTGCCCAACACTTGCAGGAAGGGACTAGCGCGTGCCCACAGCGCGCCCTCCCGGCCTGGACTTGGGGCCGCAGAGGTTCCCTTTGGGGAGGGGAGCAGCACATTGACTCTGGGCTCCGGACCGCTGTCTGCAGGAGGCGCTGGCTTCCGCTCGGCGGCGTTTGGAGGAGGTGGCAGCAGGGCGGCCTCCACTCGGCACATGCACAAACGCACGCTCTTGAGTCCCTGCCTAACGGCCCTCGGCTCACAGCAAAGCCTGCCCAGCCTGGAACCGCCTCCCGAAGAGGGTCCGGGCCCCGGGAACCCCCAACACAGCGTCTGCGTGCCCAGGCCCCAACCCGCACCAGCTCTCAGAGCCCCCCACCCACAGCGGGTGCCCGCCCTCCGCACCCGCTGCGCAGCTCAGCCCAGGGGGCAGGCCCGAGTGGCCACGCCTCCGCCGCTGCAAGCTCCGCCCACGCCCCCTGCGTGCTGGCACCACGCCAAGGCCCGCCCATGCCTGGTTACACCCAAAACCCGGCAGGGCTTTACAACGGATCCCAACTGATCCTTCAGCAAGCAGTTGCCTGCGCTTAATCTAAACTCAGCACCGTGTTCCTGGCGGAGGGGGCGACAGAGAGCCGAGGGGCGAGTCTGACGCTCTCTGTCTTTAGCCCCCTGCAGTGTGTTACAGGTGGGGAAACCCGAGTGCACAGCTGCCAACCCGTCCTTACTCCTTGCCGGTCTTCCCCTAAGGCGCCCCGAAGGGACTGTTAACCCCCAGTCTCAGGCAGCCAACAGCACTAATCCCAGACAGGTGCTTTACGTGGCAGGAACTGACACTGCCTTCCAAACCCCCTGCCTTCAAACAGTGCAAACTTTCCCCTGGGTTAGGGCCACCCACCAAGAAAGTGCAGCCTAGAACTATCAAACACTGAAAGAGCTTTTTTCTCTTTCTTCTTTTTTAATCCCTTCCTCCCCAATAGTATCCCTTGTTTTGTTTGGCCCTTCTGGATACTCCCAAACTACTCCTGCGTTTCCAAGTCATTTAATGCAAAAATGAGTATTACGTTTTATTAAAATTACAATGACCTTGGTTTAAAATCACAGTAATTCTAAAGGTTTAAGAACCATCACAGACACTTAAACGAACCTGATAAATACAGCTCCTACCGTCTCTGGAGGACGGAGTTGCTCTGAGAAGGGGACATGGGCCGCTTTTGTAGGGTTTCATCTTTGTTCCTGTGATAATTACTGTTGGGTAAGGTTTGTTAGGGGTTTTTTTGTTGTTTGGTTGGTTGGTTGGTTGGTTATTTTTGTTTTGGGGTTTTTTTGTTGTTGTTTCTCTTGGTTTTTTGTTTGTTTTTTGCCATCCTGAAGGATTTAATTCAAGAACACTTAGCTGAGAGGACCTATCCGTACGCTAATACTGTGATTCCATGAAGTTCCTGCCCACGGGTAGCTGAGTGTCTGCAATGTGTCAGGAAAAGCAACAAAGACATGTGTGACTTTATTATAGTGGAAAGTAAATAAACATGCAAAAAGAGTTACTAAGTTGGGACCTGACTTTTTCACTAAGATTCATCAAATGTACCTAAAAAGAAGCTGAGGCCATCTGAAAAGTTACACACTGTACGATTCCAGCTCTATGACATTCTGGAAACGGTGAAACAATGGGGACAGTAAGAAGGTCTATGTTTGCCAAGGGTTGGGGGGAGGGGATGAACAGTCTCTGTGTGGTACTGATCTCCATTCAAATTCCCATTTACAGTGAGATTCATCACGTGTAAGCAATGGACCGCTTTGGTGCTGGGATGCTGATAGCTGGGGAGGCTGTGCAAGTGTGGGGCCAGGGGATATGTGGGAACCTTATTGTTTCCTCAATTTTGCTGTAAACTTAAAACTGCCCTAAAAATAGTCTAGTAAAAAAAAAAAAGAAGTAGCTGTGGTAAAGCCTCAGAACATCCCACTTTCTTCAAATCCGGCAATTAAATTTGAAACTGAATATTTGGCTTTATGTGTGAAGTTGAAATATGAGTTGTCTCCTTTTATTAGAACAACCCTCCACGTGGCATTCATGTCTCAGGGAAAAAGTGAACCATATACTCCTAAGGTACAACATTAAATTATGGCTAGGCCTCATGCTTACACATTCTATGATTATAGTTATATTCAAATCTACTGCTATCCATATATGCTTACGATCAGTAAGCAAAGAGTGCACTATATCATGGAGGTTTTCAGACTTTTTGGTCTCTGGCTATCGTAACAGTCGTAAAAATGAGTGGGATATATATGTCCATATTTACTGTATTAAGAATTAAAACAGATTTTAAATTTGTGTCTAATTGATTTTAAAAATTGTAAACCTATTACATGTTACTACAAAGATCATTTTTTGAATAATGACTACTTAAAAAAAAAAAAACTTAGAAAACTGGGCAACAGGAAACCTACAGAACACATGTTCCCAGGTGCCTAAATAGTCCACTTTCCACGTTTCAACCTTCAGAGTCTCCTGTGTGTTTGTTGAGTTATGCCCAGGGTTTTTTATAAGCAGGAGGATCTGGGAGGACTGAGGCTACTTCAAGTTGGCCAGCCTCAGAAGTCCCTTCGTAAATACTTGAATAGAAAAAAAGGCAAAGAAGATATGAATTGTTGTGGAGCATTCCAAGATGAAATCAGAAACTAACTTAAATTTAAACTGTCAAAAGCAATATCGATTTTCAAAACCAAGGCAAGTACACCAAATAAAATTAAATAAAGCACTTATATGAAGCTGTGTGCACTGAACTGCTCAATTTTAAGATGCTTAGGGATGCACTCTTAATTCAACCAACACCAAAGCAAAGTGGAAGCCATGTTTCTACATCTACAATATTTGTTTGTTATAAACAAAGGTCAAGACTATCAGCTACGGCAATTCATGCTTTCCGTATTTTATTTATTTAAGAATGATAATTTTTCATATATTTTAATGCCTTTCAATTTCTCAATTAGTTGTATTTGGTGTTTAGTGTTAAGTTTCTCTGTCTTTAATTTTTTCTGTTATCAGACAGATCACTTTTACATGTTATTGTAATATATGCTCTTATAACATGTATTTATTTATGTCTTTATTTTTAAAGAAAACATCTGAAACATTTGATATAACTCTGTCATCAAAAAATAATACTTACTATGGTCACTCATTGTTATTTTAAGACACCAGTATTGTAAAAATACAAAATAACTTTTGAGAATTCCTGGGAATTCCTGATTTTTGTTCCTGAATCCTGAAAATATCTGTTGGAAATTTGGAAACACGATAAAATTGTGAATGTGCTGACTGCCTTACTAACCAAGTCTTTTTTGTTTTTCTTTTTGAATGACGAAGACAATCAAAATTTTTCTCTAACTCATAGGTCCAAACTTACTTCCACGGTCATTCTGTGCACTGTGAGGCAGAGAAATCATAACATATCCTTAAACAACCTAAGAACACTTGGCCTAGAGGAGAAAATGCTTATGTGAGAGCTACTTTCATCAACTTCAGGGGCTGTCCTGAGCAAGAGAGATTGCATTGATTCTGTGTGGCCCATGAGGACAGAATGAGGATAAATGAGGTGGAGTTACAGGGGAGAAAATTTTGACTATATATATATAGTCAAACAGAACACATTGCCTTAAGAAATAGTGATTTCCTGTCAAGGAAAAAGGCTGGACAACTGATGCGGACTCCAGCCCTCAGGGTCCATGTGTTGTGGTTGCGATGAACAAATTCACAAGGACTACAGAAGTCCTGTGGAGAAAAAGGGTTGGCATGGCCGCTCTCTAAGTGAGAGAGGGCCCCGACCCCTGCCTGGACAGGCTCTTATTGCTTTTCTGGGTATATTACATGGAGGATGGTCCTCATTTACTATGCACAGGTTTGCTTTAGGTGGTTACCTTTCGAAGATAACAAAGGAAAGAATGTTGCTAACTACTTCAAACAGAAAGATGTTGCAGATCAAGGGGAAAAGTGGTTGAACTGGTTACGCTCCATACTTGGAGGTTTAGCATAGATTTTAGGAAGTTACTTTAAAGATAAAGAACATTTGTTGTCTCAATTCAGGGTGAGGGAGTTTTAGCAAAAAGCAAGCCTCAAAGCAGCCTGGGTACAATGCAGGCCTGATCCCCCATGGGAAAACCGATCTGTGGGCTCAGCCCCTGTGTGCCAACTCACTCCCCACCAGTTTTCAGAGTCAGGAGCTGGGCTCCATTCACCATGCCACGCAGATAGGTTCCCTGAAGACAACCACTTATCAGGGATATTATCAAAGGGACTCTAAAAAGTTTATGATTCTTTCTGTCTCTATGATCTCATTTTATTCTTTTAGTAAGATACATAGGACAGTATTCAAACTCCCATTTACAGATGAGAATAATGAAATTCAGAGAGGGTACTGGTCAATATTCTTGGAAAATTACAAAAGCAACTTAAGCTAGCCTAACCAACAATGAAAGGCCGTGAAAGACTGAGTGGCATTTCAGGGAACCCACGGCCCGCACAATGCAGCTGGGCCCCCTCATGGGACTGAAGCCATCGGGACTCTCTCTATGGCTTGGCTCCACTTTTCTCTACACAGCTGCTTTGTTTCCTATCAGATGCATTTTCTGTGCTTTCCAGCCACAGGACAGATGGAAGATATTTACTCCAAAGTTCCCTAGTTTACATCTCTGCCATCCAAGAGGCTGGCCCGAAATGAGTGGCTGCCTCAATTATTTTGGACTTTGTGCTGCCAACTTACACCATTCTCCCTTCTGATTCCTAAGTCAGTTGATAAATAACCACAGTAAAATGATTGGAGAATGTGACTGGGACCAAAATGACGTTTCCTACAACTTCCCCTTGAATTGCACTCACTTGGTCACAAGCAGCTTATCAAGCAGCGGCATTTCTCCATCTCAGGAGCAGGCCTGGCCAGGTGAGCTGGTCATAAGGTAAAGGCTGCGGGGAGGAATCCAGGAGAGAGCGTACTCCATTTGCACACATACAAGAAGGGGAACAGAGCACAGTCAGACCAGGTGCGATGACCCTTTCCCCCAACTCGCCGATTAAGTAAGTCACTCCATCAACTCCCATGGGGATGAGAAGCTGAAGTCTGGAAAGATGGGCAGACACTTTTTCCACAATATTTCCAAGAGAGTAAGAATTCTGTATAATGGGCTAAGGCAGGAATGTGAAGATGGGGAGAGAATAGCCTTCTCACCATTACCAGCTCCTGTTCCAGGAGACAGAGCAATAAACGGGCCCCTTTGAAGCGGGTGTTCACCTGGATCCAATCAATTACTGCTCTAACAGAGCCACTCGTGGGGAGAACATTGCTGGCTGCCCTTGGGTCACCATTATGGATGAAAGGGGCAATTCCTGGAAAAAGATAGCTAAGCACACATCCCCAAAAGTACATTCAAAACATACACCCCTCTCTCTACATTTCAAAGATATTCTCAACATTAAGGTCCAACTACATCATGTCCAAATACAAATGCACACACATCATGTCCAAATACAAATGCACACACACCCCCATTCACATATTCTCTGAAGTGGAAAACTAACCCAAAGAAGTGGATGGATAATTCATTACACCCAACAGGGATGTCTTGGAGCCACGCTCCTCTTGTCCACGATTTCCAGGCAATGTCCATTTCCTCCTCTGATTCCATTTTAATTTAGTTCTCACCTTCTTACAATTTATGGATCAAATTGCAAATTTAAACACCCCTGGTACATCGAATATACAATACTGGAGAGAAACGCTCATGTAGACAAGTAGCAAAAGGAAAAACACATAGTGGTCGGTGGTTCGGAACATAGGGTTTGTTTCTGTTTGGGAAGATGACAAAGTTACGGAGCTGGACAACATATGTTAAGCATACAACAATGTGAGTGTGGTTAATGCCACAAATCGTGGCCCTAAAAAAGGCTAAGAGGGTAAATTTTATGTACATTTTACCACAAAAAAAAAATATTGGTTGGAAGTCCGGTAGGTTTTGAAACTCTTTTCAAGTTCCAAACACTCCAAATTCTCTTCCTGTTTTTCTTATTAAGTTAATTAAGAAGTATTAATTGAGAGCTTTTATATTAAACAGTATGCTAGTCACAGCAGATAATTCAAAGAAGCATCCTTCTTTCCATGCAATCCATTGCTTATTTTTTTGTTTGTTTGTTTGTGTTTGGAAAGCCTGGGGCTGCGGGAGGGAGCGGGATCTAAGGAGGGAGTAATATGGGGCGGAGGCACTTGGCCAACAGCTAAAGTTGGACACCAGTTTTATATCATGCCCCCTTTTTAAGCCAGTGAGCTGGGCTTCAGTGTTCCGCAGAACATGAACACCTTTAATTTAATTGGGAGAAACTCTAATTGTATTTTCACTGCAGTATCTTGTATTTTTTTTATTTGTGATTTAAGAAATGTGAAAGAGAAAATACACAGGCGCATAATGACTAACAGTGTTTCTTTCCTTCCTTGCTCCAGAGCTAACCACTCTAAAATTATTTGGTAATGTCACATAGTGTAATTAATTATAACATATTCTTTTAAATAAACTGATTCATTGATGAAACTTAAAAAAGAAAAATGTCAGAGAAACAGTACCAGGCATTAGTGACCAGGTAGGCCAGTACTTGAGTTCTGGCTAAGAAAAACTCAAACTACGAGAGAAAGTTCATTTAGAAAGTCACAGAGGTAGAAGAAGTGAGCCAGCTGGGCGTGGACTCAGGAAATGAGTTACAGAGACAAAAGAAGGGCCCTTAGAGCTTAGGAGAGGGACAGACAGGTGCCTTCAGAGTTGGAAGAGGGAGGAAAGGCACGGTGGAGCTCACGAGAAGAGAGAGAGAGCACCTATTGGTTAGTTCTTCCCAAACTGAGATTAAAAGAAAACTGTCTAATTTTTTATATGCTTTTGTTTTCTTGGGAAAGGCAATAGGTGTGCTGGGGTGGGGGTGGTGGTGGAATTATTTCACTGTAAGAGTAAATCATTAAACAAAGTAAAATGGGTTTTTTTAAAGCATGGGACTTCTTTACTATGCCAACGTATACTTTGAGTTTCCGAGACAGGATTCAGTAAACTGACATCCCTAAACTTACTTGATCAGGGATTCTTTGTGCCCTTGCAGCCCGATTGATTAGTGTCTCACGGGGGCTGTGCCTGCAGAAGTTGAAGATCAGCCACGTGCCGGATTCTCTTTATGCAGGTGGGGGGGTGGGGCCGAACGCCCTGCGCCATCCGTAATTATGGTGTCAGCGCCTAGTTTATCGTATCCCTGAGTGTTCCAGAATGTGTACATGATTAGTTTAACATTTTTTACATCAAAAATGTAGATTAAACATTAAGTACCTTTTGCGACAGCATGGATGGACTTGGAGAGTATTATGCTAAGTGAAATAAGCCTGTCAGTGAAAGAAAAATACCATGTGATCTCATTCATATGTGGAATCTGATGAACAAAATAAACCAATGAACAAATAAACCAATGAACAAAAACAGGCATAAACACATGGAACAGACTGACAGCTATCAGAGGGGTGCGGGCCAGATGAAAGAAAGGGAAGGGATTAGCCGAAGAACATGTGTGCATAACCCATAGTCACAGCCAACAGTGGGTGATGGCCAGAGGGAAGGGGGGCCAGGCACTGGGTGGAGGTGGGCAGAGATAGGGGGAAAGGGGAGTGTCTGTAATGGTGTCAACAAAAAAATTATTTTAATAGAAAATAAAGTTTGAGAAGCAAAAATATATATTAGAGACTATAAAGTAATTTTCTGAAGTAATTTCTTACCTCAGTTTACAGTTCTCTAGGGCCTTTAGATGGCATTTAATATTCCTTTAAAAAAAATCATTTCCATGTTGGTGAGAAGGACTTGGTAATGGAGATTTTGCAGAAGATTGTGATGGTGACTGTTGGATATAAGTTCTAAACATCTTTTAAATTTTATTTTCAATTACAGTTGATATTTAATATTAGTTTATATTAGTTTCAGGTGTGCAGTATTGTAGGGAACCGATCCACATGGCATGGTGAATGGAGCCCAGCCCCTGATTTGGAGATATGGCGGGGAGCGAGGTCAGCACACAGGGCCTGAGCCCATGGATGGGTTTTCCCGTGGGGAATCAGGCCTGCATTGTACCCAGGCTGCTTTGAGGCTTGCTTTTTGCTAAACTCCCTCACCCTGAATTGAGGCAGCAAATGTTTACTGCATATCTCTAAAGTAACTTCCTAAAATCTATGCTAAACCTTCCAAGTATGGAGTATAACCAGTTTAACCACTTGCATTTGCAAATATCCTTTTTCTTTGAAGTAGTTAGCAACATTCTTTCCTTTGCTATCTGTAAAAGGTAACCACCTAAAGCAAACCTGTGCTTTAATAAATGAGGATCATCCTCCATATAATAAACCCAGAAAAGCAATAAAAGTCTGTCCAGGCAGGAGTCGGGGCTCTCTCTCTCACTCAGAGAGTGGCCGTGCCATCCCTTTTTCTCCACAGGACTTCTGTAGTCCTTGTGAATTTGTTCATCGCAGCCATGACACACAGACCCAGCAGGCCAGAGTCCACATCACAGTATAGTGGTTAGGCAGTTATAGACTTTACAGAGTGAGCCCCCAACGATTCAGGTACCCATCTGACATCTTCCATAGTCATTACAATATTAATGACTGTATTCCTGATGCTGAAGTTTACATCACGTGACTATCTTGCAACCTAAACATTTTTAATTTAGAAGAATAGAGCACCAGTCATCATTCTTTTCTTGGTAAGAGAATTCCTCTTACGTTGGATTCCCATCAACAGCCTTAAGGCCTTGTGATTTTCTCTCTGCCTTTGGATAATTACAGTGTGTTTTGCAGCTGTTCTTAATCCTTAATTTAAAAAAAAATGTCTCCATTACTCGTATTACTAGGCCTGGGCTTCAGGTCATAACCTTCAACAATATACTCCTAGGTTCTCTAATTTTGTACCATTTCTTTACTTTACACACGGTGGACCAGTTTAAGTGCCCTGAGCATCTGATTAAAGCTAAAGATACAGCGAATTGGAGCCCACTTCATGATATTGATGTTGGTCTCAATTATATTTTCATTAATGGGACCATTTTCTTGTTGTAAAATGCATCAGGATGTTTAAACAACAGCGCAAGCATCGCAAAGGGATAAAGATGATGAAGCTGCAAGACCAGACATTTCACTATGAAAGGAGCCGAGTTTGCCACCCCAAAATATGCCTCCTTGGGAAATTGATCATTTTGAGCAGGTTACTTTTAAGAAACAAACGATTCGGGGGTGGGGGGGAACCTTTGACCTTCCCCCTACGTGGCCTAAAAGACTGAACTGTGATCATCAATAACAGTGTGAAACATACGTGAGGCGGGACAGACAGGGAGGGACCAACAAGGCCCATTTGTCCAAAGTCCTCTCTGTGTCCCCTTGTTAAAGATGGCCCAGCAGGCACCGCTTCACCAAACATCTGCTTGTCATCTTCATGTGGATGGCCTTGCCGCTCGCTCTGAAGTCCTAAACCACAGCCAACCCCCACTCCTCCCACCCCTCCCCACCTCTCCCCACCCCTCCCCCACCCTGGTCCTTAGCTCAGATTGGGCATCGAAGCCCAATTTGTGCTCCAGCCCCAGGTTCTTACGGAACCACACACACGCATATGTACGTAATCACCTTTGGGTGTTTTCTCCTGTGCGTCTGTCTTAGGTCACTATAACTGTTTGACCAGCCAGAGAATGAAGAGGGAAAAAGGCCAATTTTCCCTTCTCTCTCACAACTGTCAGGCAGAATGGTCGTGTGCTGGTGTGGAATATTTCTCAGTGAAGGATGAACACCTGTGTCCAGCATGGGAAAGAGGGCTCAGATGTGCAGATGTACCCCGGGAGGAGCTGCAAGTTATCTGAAAGTCAAGCACCCTAAATCCTAGGGCTGCCTGAGGTAGAGGAACATGTTATGTACATTCAAGGATTAATTTCCACTGGACAACCATGGAGGACTTCGTGGAGGAGGATGCATTGGGGCTGGGTGCTGAGGGACAGACAGGACTCCCACCGATTTCTTCCAGACTGAGGGTAGAGGTTGACATGTGAAAATCCATGGTGTGTCTAGGAAAACACTGTATTTTTCAGACTGTAAGATGCACTTTTATCCCCCCAAATTTGGGAGGAAAATGGGGGTGCATCATATAGTCCAAATGCAGCTTGCCTGGCTCGCTGCGGGTAGTGGGGTGGGGGGGAGAATGGCAGTGGAGCAGGGTTTTTTTTCTATTTTCCTCCTCTAAAACCTAGATGCATCTTATGGTCCAGTGCTTCTTATAGTCTGAAAAATACGGTACTTTTATACTGAAAAGTATAGAGGGCACAAGGAATATGGAAGTAAAAGAGACTAGAAAACAAGAGATTGAGATCAGATCACTAGTGTTAACAAGTTTAGACATTTTTCTCTAAGTAACTGGAAGCCAAAGAAAGTTTTGGAGTGGAGAGCATGGTCTGCGTTTGTGAACAATTACTCTAGTGGGCCCAGAGGGAATGGATGATTCTAGAATGAGGCAGGGAGGCTGGGAGGCTAATGAGAATATTTTAATTGTCTAGTGAGAAGTGATAAAGACTTGATTGAAAGGAAAGGGAGAAATAAATAGGGACATTTTAAAAATAAAATTAACTGAGCTTGGTGAGTAAATCAATTAGAAGTGCCCTGGATGCAAGACACAGAATTTCGGCTAAACAAGGCTTACCACACCGAGGCCTGTTTTCTTCAGGTACATTCAGGTAGGCTGCAGCTGGTGTTGGTGTAGAAACACCATCAGGGATGTTTCTGAGTTCTCTTGGTTTTTCCCTCATGCTGTTGAACGGCTCTTTTCTCCACAGCTGACTTGAGGTGTCATTGGCCAAGACGGGGTCACGTGGCAACCTCCAGCTGCCTTGGAGGCTGGAAAAGTCCGGAACGGGAGTGCCTTTGATTGCCTGGCATTGATGATGGTCCCTACGAGGCATTGGATATCAGATAGAGAGCAGTTTGTCACAGTGACTAATTGGACATAGGGAGAGTAGTGGATTGGATAATGCCCCCCTAAAAGTTCTCAGGCTGTGACCTCACCTAGAAATAGGGTCTTTGCAGGTGTCAGTGAGGTAAGGACTACAACAGGCCACACTGGGTTAGGGTGGGCCCTGCCCGCCCTGACAGTGTCTTTGTACGAGTCAGAGAGAGACGCGGGTTAGTGGTGAGGCCAGGTTTTAGTCAGCGGTAAACTACGGCCGTAGGGAAGGGGGTCCATTGCGGACTGAATCCCACTGTAATTTGTGCAGAGGAAGCTGGGCATTTTCAAAGAAGAAGGAAGGAGTGGGGAGGGAGGATGGTGAGGGTTTGAGCAGAGTCAGAGAAGTGGAAATTTACCAAGGGTGGGAAGGGGAGGAGAGTTGGTGTATGTGCAACTTCTGTGGGTTTGCTAACTGGCACAGATCAAAGGTAGACTCCTATCCTCCCACGGAGACTGGGAGACAAGGGCCCGTCTTCAGTGTGGGCTGGAACAGACAGTTCTTTGGGCGGCCTTGAGCTTTCCTGGGCAGAATTCAAGGATGTAGCCTTGAGCGTTCAGAAACTGTACTAGTGTTTGTTCAAGTCTTTTAAGGTGTGTGTGGGGGTGTGGGGACAAAATCATTTATGCTGAGAGTCTGCAGTTTTTCTGGACCGAGGTTGAGGCCTGTCAAGAAGACAGCTTAGAGTCGGGCGGGAGAATCTCTGTCGTGAGAGACAGACACAGAGTGAAGACGGCTGTGTGAAGACGGAGGCAGAGACTGGAGTTCTGTAACTCCAACGCAAGGAACACCCAGAGCAGCTAGCAGCTGGAAGAGGCAAGGTAGGATCCACCCCCCACACACCCCCACCCACACAGGGGAACCTGTGGAAGGGGCATGGCTCTCCTGATACTTTCATTTAGACCATCTGGCTTCTGAACTGTGAGAAAATTAATTTCTGCAGTTTTAAGTCACCCAGTTTGTGGCGATTTGTTCCAGCAACCCTAGGAAATTAACACACCAAGTGAAGGAGACGGGAGGTGTCCAGGCATAGAAGCCTGAAGCCTGGGGGATATCAGTCCGTGGCCACACATCTTCACTAGGAGACATTTCTGTGGGGCAGTGAGGCTTGGAGAATGAGAAGTGTAGAGACTGTTGAGCAAAGACAAGTACACTCCATCCAACAATAGTCTGTCACTTAGAATCAAATTGCGCCCTGCTGCCCAGGCCAACACAAGCATCCCAGCCCACTTCCAAATGCTGTTTCTATGTGGCGAGGACAGAAGAGAACTAGCGTTGCTGAAGGTGAATGAATGTGGCTCATAAGGACGAATGAATTTCTTCAAACTGAATTTGGAAAGAGTCATTGGTGGTACTTTCATTTCCCATTTGCTTAAGTAGCAAATTTAGCAGCACTTTCTAAGCTTCACCATGGATTACTCACCATCCTTTTTTTTTAAGAAAACAATAAACACTAAGCCTCAGTGATCCTTATGTAATTCGGTCACATTTCTGATATTGACATTTGTCCCACTGCATTTTCGTTATCCTTCTGTCTCCCACTCTACATTGTGAGTTTCTTGAGGGCGATGCACCATTTTTGTTCGTATTTGTATCGCAATCACTGGGCATGATATTCAGCACTTAAGGAATGTACATGATTATTGTCGGATGAATTGCAAGAGCAGTAACAGTTACAGGCACAGGCTCTGTAGCTGGACCAGCCGGGGTAAATGCGGGCTCTGCCGCCCAGTAGCTCTGTGATCTCGGGCTGACTACTGAACCTCAGAGCCAAACACTTCATGCTGAGGATTGCTGTGGAGATAAGGGAGTGGCTTTATTTGCAGAGCACTAGGCATGGAGAACAGGGAAGTTACTGCTCAAAAGCCCAAACCTCTTGATGGTTTACAGACAAGGAATTTCACAGAGAGAAACCATGAGTCATCACGAGTAAGGGGTTCAGAGTCGTGGCTGTGCCGATTGCTCAGTGCTTACGCAGGTTTCATCTACTTTGTTTGGCACCTAGCATCGTCCTGTCTGGGTCTGCGGGACTATGGCCAGGTGGTGTCCAACAGAAAGAGAGGTCCATAAGACCTCCTGGGACTGTGACTTGGTGACATCTTGAGAGCCGAAGGAAAAGAACAGAGCTACACACTTAGAGTAACCCTTCTGCAGCTTATCCGGCCCCAGGGCGGGACTACGTTCCAGCGCTAGGATTCCTAAGAAGGGCTAATTTAATCATTGTCATTAAAAGCTAATTTCTAATATATCTAGTCTCTTATGATCTGCTGTCGGTTTCAACACAGACTTACACGAAGAGCTGGGAAAGAAGGACTTCCTGCTATTTCTAGGATTAACTACGTGAAAGTAGGCTAATGCAGTGGGATCGTGACATTAATGGACTCCTTTCTATCCTGTTCCTGCTCGTCAGGGCAGTTTTGACATTGGAATAACTAGCAATAATATCGTGTTCTTAGAAAAAGGCCCATCTACCAGGTGGTGAGAGGGTGCGGGACGGGCTGTCCCACTACACGGCACCTTGGCCTAGGAAATATTTAAACTGAAGGACTTTGAGAAAAGGCACGTGGAGGACTTTCTGGCCTTCCCCTGGGACAGGCCATGAAACCCTCACATACAGGGTGCCCTCCCTACACCTGAAGGAAAGGAGGACCCTTGCGTCGGAGGACAAAGTCTGGGACATGCAGAGAAGTCCCAGGGCACAGATCTTGCTAAGCTTCCCCCGCCCCTCCCCCGCACGCATATTTCACACACTTAGCTCAAACCACGACCCTATCCTGTCATATCTCTCCATTCTTCTTCACACCCAGCACAGAAACATTCAGCCTCGGCCATTTCTTTGGCGTCTCCATTTCCTTTCGAAGGGTCCCGTACCGTGTGAAACTTACGTTAAATGAATTTCTGTGCCTGTGCCTGTGTCTTGTTCATCTGTCTTTCATGACAGGGCCCCGGTGGAGAACTTAGGAAGGTGAGGGAAAGATTCTGTTCCTCCTCTATGCTGGAATAAAGTTAAATGTTGGTATGTTCTTCCATGTCAATGTTCTCTTTTGTTCCCCTTTTCCTTCTTTTTTACTTGTCTTTCTCTTTTTTTTCCTTTCAATGTTTTCTTTTTAATATGACCCATATAGAGGGAGGGTCCGTGGTGAAGAATCAGCTGTTTTTAAAATCAGTCTCTCTGTTGGGAAACTAAAGGGATTTGTGAAATAAAAGTGATAGACTTTTTACAGCAAAGTTTCCCAACCATGCAGAGCAGCTGCATTTCACGAACGGCCCTTCCCATGGCATCCTGCCTCGCCCCCTGTGCATGTTCCCAGAGGGGACAGCAGCAGAGGAAACTACGGGGACACGTTCGTCATCTCTAACTCACCCACTGTGACAGGCCACGGTGCCGAGATCAGAAAGGATGGGAGTCCTCTTCTGTTTCTTTAAGGTCAGCAAGGACAGACAAGCTCAGGACACATGATATTTGTCAGAAGCTGAAGAGGTGACTGGGTAGGCAGCAGTGACAAATCTGTCCCTGGCTCAGCTCATTGTACCGAAGAGCGTGCGTCCCCTCTTGACATTTATCAAAAGAAATTCAATTTCATAAAAAGAAGGATGTCAAATAATAGCAGTGGCACCGGCGAGCACGCGTCCCGCTGCCGCCAGAAGGCCAGGTGGGGGCAAAAGGAACCAGGGGTGGCAGAGGAAGTCCTGCCATCATGAGGCAGGAAGCCCACGGGGGAAGGTCGGGCCTCAGGTGCTTACAGCCAGCTCCACATTTCCAAGCCAATCACCTCGTTTGGAGACCTGCACCTTCACACTTTGGAATACTGCCTGTCTTTCATGTTCTCCAAATATAAGGAATGGCACAAAGTGGGGTTTTGTTTGTTTGGTTGCTGTAGTTTGGGTTTTCTGTTGCATCAGGAAGAAAGGTAACGAATCCTGGTAAAACCCCACAGCACCACGAACAATGAGATGCCCCCCGTGGGCGAGCAATCAGTATTTCTCACGGTGGTGAGAACCATTTTTCTCTGGCAGAAAAGGATGTCTTGGGTCAAAAAATAAAACCAGAAGTTGTGACAGAGGTTAGTAAAAAAAAAAAAAAACCAAAACAGAAGTCAGATTAAGATAGAAGGAAAGGCTTCAGTTAGGAGGCTAATGATGAAGCTGACAAACCTGTGTAACAAGTTAATAGCGTTTTTCCATACTGCATAAAAATACTGGATTAAGGAACAAATTAAATCTCTTTCTCAGCGAGGGGTTTCTGCAGGACGTAACCAATTAGGCTGCTGTCTAGAGAAGGCGAGAAATTTGATTAACAGATCCAAAAAGACAGCAGACAGAATATGGTCTTAACACCAGGAGGGGAAATACCTACTGTTATGCAAATTGACTTCTCCCAAAATGTGGGATAATTTCAATCAGGGACTGAAATACATGGGTTTTTGGGGGGAGGGGTTTCTTTTTTTTTAAACATCACTGTTCTTTGGCTTTAAACTGGTCCAAGGAGCTTCTTGCTGAGGCAAGTGTCTCAGTCCGTCTCCCGACGTGAGTACTGGACACACTACAGAAGACTGAGCCACAAAACCGGGTTTCGCATCTCTTCTGTGAGTGTTCAAACGCTCGGTGCGTCCTGGCTCGGGGTGGCTGAGCAGGTAGCATGTAGGACCTCGCGAGGATGCCAGGGACGATGGTGGTGAAATGCCTGTGTGTGACCCCTGTTCTCTCTGCACGTGCCTATTTGATGCCATCCAAGGCCAGCTTATTTGGAAAAGGGACCCCAAGAAGTCGATAAATTTAGTCCATGACCCAATAAGGCTGTGTGCTAAGCTCGGAGGCATTCAACCAAGAATTCAGGGGGGATCCTGACTATTATACCCAATCCCCAAACTCCTGCTCACTGTCTTTGAGATGTTCAATTCAAGGCCCCACAAGTTATGCAGAATATTTAAAATCTTGCCTGAGCTTTCCTTGAGCAAAAATACATCCAGCTCAATAGCACATAAACCAGATCCATCTGCTCCTTTTTGGAAGATTTTGAGAAGAATTAATGTCACGGAGACAGTCTTCTCCATGGCGTTAATATAAGCATTATTGCCGGCACAGCTCTCAAACTTTGAAAATTCACACTAGGCTGGCTGCAAATATTTGCATAATTCATTTTGAATATAGGGAATAAGTGACACATGATCAAATAAGCAAAATAAGCAATACAACATTTTCACCTTTCATCTCAGGGGCTGGAACACATTTTCCCTTAACAGCCAGAGAGTCCCTATGTTTGCGTCTGCGTTACACCCTCTCTGAGGGGCCCAGTCCGCTGTGCTGACACCTAAGGACCCACCCGCTATACAGAAACCAGTGGGCAGGGCTGCGTTCCCACCAAGTGTCATTTACAGGGACAGGCAGCTGCGTCAGGCCTGCCAGCCATTCCTTGCTTACCCTTGCTTCATGTCATCGTTCTCTCCCTTCACTTCTTTTCATTTGTCCCATACAGCAAAGCCCCAGCCCCCAGCCTTGCACTCAAAATGCTGCAAAGCTGGGGCTACAGACCACACCTTGCAACAAAGAGGGTGGTGGGGCGAGGCAGGGGAACCTGAGAATCAGTTAAAGATCTGGGCTGAATTATTAATGAGAATATTAGAGTTCATGTGTCCCCCACCCCACTACTTGAGGGGGTCTTTCTGAAATGCAAATTTGATTGGGGAACTCCCTAGCTTAAAATGTTTCACCCACAGCAAACAGCCCGGGGCTCTCCATGGCTGACCCCTCTTTCCTCTCTTATCTCTTCCCCTCCCCTCTCTTCCCTCTCCCTGTCTCTGCTCCAGCTACACAAAAGGAATTGGAAAGTCCAGAATGATACCTGCTCTCTTGCCTTCCAACCTACACCCTTGTCCTCATTCTGCCTGAAACACCCTTCTGCACACACCCCGACCCTGCTCCTGGAGGACTGAGCTGCGGTGTCCCGCTGACTTGACTCCTGGTCTGCCCTCTCAGCCCATCTGTGGGGGCCTCCCTGCTTTAGGGCACTCTCGCCACTCTCTACAGATGATTACTTCCTGTCCTCCGCTCTGGATAAATTTCAAACTGTTGAAAGCTGACACTACATTTTCTTAAAGTATAGTGCCTGGCATCGTGGAGAACCACCCAGAAATAATTATTGACTCAATCAATCAATCAATTACACGAGCTCTGGGCCCCTCCGTTTCCATCTGTAACTTAAATTTTTCCCAACTGTGAGCAATTTATTTTTGCATATTATCTATAAATGATGCCCCAACAACTAATAGAAATGAAAAAAAAATCACTCGATCTGGTAACTCAGTATCATTCATAGGCAGGAGAAAAGCATTAGTAAAATGACTTGGCATTTACCCCCTATGTTGAGATGTGTTCTCAACTGCTAGTCATGTGAGAGCCAGGCTTTATTCGAAGAGTAATAAACATTTACGGGGCCTACAGGAGACATGAGCAGATGTATATGAAGACATCCACAAGAACAGACTGGAAAAAAGTAAGTTTTGAGTTTCAGTTGAAAGCTATGTATCATCAGCATACAGCATCCCCTTCTGGGTTATGAGATTCCAGGAGTCCATCATCTCTGAACCATTTGAAGAGTCTTTGTAAGTTGCTAGACAGTTTCACTTGACTTCCCCTCAGCCTGTGGAAAAACCCAGCCTTGCCTGCATTTGTAATTCCTTCACCCCACAGAAATAGGAGGGAGCCTTCCGACTTTTCCTTTAAACCAATGAGAACATTTACTGGGTTTCCTCGTTGAATCGGTACACATGTGAAATCTTTAACACATGCTCATTTTTATATCCGGAAGGGACATGGATTTTATCTTTTCCAGAAAATTATCTTTCAACAGTTTCAATGGTTCCCCTGAGATACCCAGCGGACTCACCCACCGGTGCCAGGAATACTTCCTGGGCTGAGAAGGGCTCTCCTGAGTGGGTTATACCCACGTAGGTCTTTCCTGGGCTCCCAAAGGTGAATCGAAACAGTCATGGCAGTTGGCTCCCTTGCCACTTATCTGACTTGACGTTTCCTCTCTACCAATTTTAGGCTTTGTGTTTTGGTTTTGGAATGTTTATGGCCAGTTGTCACTTCCCATTACTTGTAGGGAATTTGGTCTCATCGTCTGATTGATTACTCAGTGGTCTCTGGAAGTGGATTAGTAGTTTACAGAGCTCTCTCCTAGGTGAGGGATGGCAGAGAATCCAGCATGGTAGTCTTTTCTGTTGACTATTTGGAGACCAAATCCATTAAGAATTTCATGCCTACTGGGAAAATATGTCTAGACAGGTGAGTTTTACAATTCTGTGTTTACTCTTGACCCAAGGTTAAAATCTTAGAATGGGAGCTCTGGGCCTTCTCCCTCTCCGTGTCTGTATGTGTGGGACTGTAACTCAGAAAGACCTTTGCTTCTCATCACGTGCATCTGTAATCACTGTCCTACTTCCCCATGGTATTAATAACTGGAATTACAAAATCTCTAACCTGAGAAACCACATAACGAGGGGCCTTTAAAAGTCCATTCTGAGATTCCCTATGAAAACGTCCAGCAAAGCTCGCTTAAGAAGGCCCGTGTGGTGAAGTGGTATTCTTGCTGCACCTGGACCAATCACCAGGCCACACCCACTGACACCAGTCTTATTTTGTAATCAAACTAATCTCTTGAGGTGATTTTTGATCAAAGGGGAGAGGCCGTAGGAAAAGACCTGTGTGTCGGTGGAAAACCACGCATTATCCTCACACAGTCCATCCCGAGTTACGAGAGGCCAGCCTTCCGCAGTCGTTGAGATATCTCAGAACTCCTTTCAAATGGATGGGCGTACCCTGTCTTGTCTGCAGAGTAAAATCTTTAGCACGTGGTCACTTGCAAATCTGCATGCGAGTATGATTTCACCTTTTATTTTGAAAACTAGTTTTTAGCCATACATTTCACAATGGGGTAGGGATGGAATCAGGTCAGCGGGAAGGAGGCAGAGTGCACGGGCTTTGGACGGGCCTCATTTGGACAATGCACAGACAGGCCTCAGAGAGACCCACCTGCCCGCAGTGACGGAGCCAGACCACCGGGGCGAGAGAGAGGTGAAGGTGAGCGACTAATAGGAAAGGCAATTAAAATGACTGGAAACATGGGAATAAGTGCCGAATCCCACGGTGGCCTCAAATCCCCAAATAAAATCAAAGGAGAACCATCTTTTCTTATCTGAAAGAGTGGAGAAGACCTGAGAGGGCGGTCCTACCCAGCACAGGTGTCAGAAGCAGTCCCGCTTCGTGGGAGGGTGTGTAATTATAATCTCCGTAGGGATGTTGTCAGTGATATTTATTAAGGCTGAAATGCCTGTGCTCCGACCCAGCAACTCCACATTTGGTTCTGTGATCAGTGACACACTTGCGCAGCTACGGGAAGATAGATGCCCAAGGATGCTTAGTCCTAGTACTTCTGTCACAGAAAGTTTGGGAACACCCGGAATTTCCGTCAGTAAGGGGTTGCTACAGGACAGAGTATATAGGATGGTCATTTTTCGGTTTAAAAACCATACATATAAAATGGTTATCTTAGAGGAGTGGGACTATGGAAGTCCTCCACTATACCTGTTTTTTGTTTTATGTTTGTATTAATTTTCCGATGTGCAAAAATGATACAGTGAAGACATAAGTAAAAGAATCCAGTCTTTTCAACTTGATACAGTTGTTTCTGCTGTTCCATGATGGACTGTACCATAGAGATTGACTCACCTTTTTAACGCACTGACGGAGGCTTGTCAGTGGGAGCGGGGCGGGTATAGAACAGCCGTCCGGATCTGTCCTCCGTGGGGTGGGGAGATGTCATTGCTCTCTGAGGAGAGCTTCTGTGGATGCACAATAGCCACATGAGGATTGAATAAGGACCCGTGCACCCTGCCCCGACCAATCAGACCCTTGACCTGCCTGAGAAACAGAGGTCTCTGGACAAATAACCATGAGAATTTTACCTACATGATTTTGGGCAATTTATGGTCTATGGAACATATATGGTATATGTGTGTGTACAGACATGTGTATATTCAAATATATTTTTAAATTGGAAATGACTTTTGGCTGTGGTGCCCTTTAAAGAATGCAGTTGCTGGATGATAAATTAACACTAAGTTACCTGAGTGAACATCATATTAATAATCACATGAATGAATGGAATTCAGATGTAATTCATATACTTTATTTGTGGAGGTAACTGATGTCAAACTTCTAACCTTCTAATTTCAAAATCGGCTCATTTGAAGCGGAGCCTCTATAGGCACACAGCACATTATCATTCTAAGACTTTAGATCGCAAGTTACACTAAAATGCTGCAGGAAATAGATTTTATCAGGCAACCCAACCACATGCTGTGGCCCACTCTCCATGCAAACCAGGGCAAGTAATAACAACGAACATTGCCCACAGGCTCGGGGCACTGAAATTGCTTCTGTTGGTTGCACCTTCAGGCAGCTCAGTGAGGCGGGTTATGACTCCTGGTTCAGGGAGTGAGTACCTTGGGCACAAGGCCAGCAAACCACTGACTGCAGATGTCCCCGGTGTCAAAGCCAGTGCGCAGACCAACGTCCTTGAGTCCTAACCAAGACATAGCAGCTCCACAGGGGGAAGAAAAACAACAGCAAGAAAGAAAAAAGAAAGAACAAAAAAATGAGAAAGAAAAAATTTTTTTAAAAAAGAAAAAACAAGACATCTCCATAACATGTTTAAACTTTAGAAAGACACATTTCGGAGTCCTTAACTCATTAAAAAGGATTGTGAAGAAATCAATCACACACACACCCATACAAGTCCCTCAACAAGGCCCTGCGTACAGACTAGAGAAGATTAGTCTTCAACTGCTCTATCCCAGATTCACCCGCTGTTCAACATACTGTATTTTGTTGTGTATAACGCATCCTTTTGTGCCCAAAGCTTTGAGGGAAAAATAAGGATGTGCCTTACACATGGGTGGTACTGATTCCATATCTAGATAAATGTTTTTAACTTTTATTTATGTTTATATATTAAAAGTATAACTCTAGAAAGCAATAATGATAGCCATATGCAAAATAATACCCTGGAATACAATAATCAAGTTTTGTTTATAAATTAAATAAATACAAAGCTGAATTAAAAAATTAAAATGATTTTTTCCCCTGAAAGTTTGGGCCAAAAACGTAGGCGCATATACTGTGCACGGGAGTGCATTATACGCAGCAAAATATGGTACATACTTTCCAACTGCTTTCCATTTACACTAAAGCCCAAACGATAAGAAGCAGGGGGCCGGGGCAACAGAGAGCACACGGTGGAGGCTGTTCCCCCTTTCTGGCGGTGGTGGTGGGTAGCCTTGTCACCGCGCTCCAAGTGGATTGGGCTCCGAACACAGTTCACGGCCAGTGGGCACCCCTGACAGACCCATCAGGTCGGAAGAGGTCACAAGGGGGTAGCAGAGACCCTATTTCCCAGGAGATCCCCAACAAATACAGGGTGGGGCATGAGATTTACAGTTGTTTGTGTGGAAAACAATGCAATTTTTAACAAATAAGAATACAAGAACGAACTCTGTTTCATGTACTCACAGCTGTAAACCCATGCTTGCCCCACCTGTATTTGTCTGATGAGCCTGAACTGTTGGGGAGGCCGTTGAGGCTGTCACATGAACAGGTGGCACTTTCAAGACTATAATTATTGAGAAAATACATCCCCCCCCCATTCATGATTGGTTATCTAAAGAGGTAAAGAGAACCTCTTACCGATAGGGAACTTATCTGCCACCCTCCCCTTTAGAAACTGATTTCTGAGTAATTTCTCCTGTACATGCATTTTAGAGGTGTGTAATTAACTGGTAACAGGTTATTAGGTAGCTGATGAGGTGTGAACCAGCCACTAATTTGTTTTCTTTATTTACAACTTTTCTTGCACTTGAAGAGGGCGGCATGGTGTTTTCCATTCCCTGCTTACTCCACCAGATTAAAAAGTGATTTGTGAAGCCATTTTTAATTCCTCAAATTCCATTAGAAAGGAATACCCAGGGGAGCCTCACTCAAGACATAATAGGCTCTAAAATCTGATCACACGACAGCCCGTCTAGCGGGGCCCTGTCTCGGCTCTGATGTGAAGGGGCCGCCTGCAGCCCCCCGCATGCAGCCCTGACACTGACCTACAGGTTCTGAAATAGCCTCTATGCGGTTGGCATGGGCTGTGCCGAAGGTGTGCAGCTCACATATTTTACTGCATCAGAATGCATCATATAACCCACAGGGATAATTTGTTACGAACACTTTAGTACTGTATTATCACTAAAAGAGTTTGCTTTCCCCTTCAAATTGCCTTGCCTCCTATTTAATAATACATTAAAAAAAAAGTTGGAGAAGAAATTAAAATAGAAACACAGTGGAATGAGAATGGTGGGAACACAAGGCTGGAACACCAAGAACGCAGCTGGAACAGACACGGCTGTGCATGGGCTCACCATGGAGCCAGAAGTGGTCATTTGGAACCAGGGGGAATGCTGAGTTGCTGGATGAGTTGGAAAAGACTAATCCAGGTAAAAACGTTGTCTTTGCATTTCTGAAAAGTGCGTGTCTCCCCAAAGTTAAGCAATAGGAAATGTAGAAGCATGCAGATCTCCCTATGCACCGTGGATGGACAGCTAACCCCCGGGCAGCAGAGCTCAGAGGTCAGCCACGTGGCGAGGCCTTCCTCCCCGCTGGCGAAGCCCAGGTGAGCACCTGCGTGCAGAGCCGGACGGCCTCCAGAGCGCTATTTTTAAATGCAGACAGGTCTTGAGGCATGAATTCCAGAAGCAGCCACGGTGGCCACGTTTGCATTGTATCCCCGATCAAGGCTTAGTGAGCAGGCACTGTTTTTCTGGGCTTGTAGTGCCTTGTGTCATCTAACCAAATATACCCCAAAATATAGTAAGTTTAATATTCATTAATGGAAGAGTTATTAACAAGATATTATACATTTTCCCCCCATACTAAGTCTTTGAAATCCTGTGTGTGCCTTTTGCCTAGACATCGGCATGTGTGTGTGATGTCACATCTCAATTTGGACCCGCCACATGTCAAAGGCTCGCCAGCCACATGGGACTAGCAGTGACCCCTCAGCGACCCCTCAGCGACCATCCCCCCACAGCTGCGGAAAGCAGCCCCGCCACTCACCCTCAACCACGCTCCCCACTGTGTCTCCCCTGCAGCCCTCACCTGGCAGCCTCAGATTATCCTAGTTACTCCCACAGCTTTGGTCTGTCAAGGTCAAGGCAAGGACACACTGCTTTGAATGGCGCCTGGCACAGGGTGGACACTCAGTAAATGCAGGCTATGTCCGAGTCCTTGTCCCGGGTGGTTGGCACGCCCCTGGCCCTCCTCTCCCCCAGCCTCGAGCTGCCCCCAGACCCCTGCCTCCCTTCTCAAGGCCCATCCCCTGGATGTCAGATTGAAGTCTGGGCCTGCCCAAGTACTCACCCACCTTGGAGTTCGGTGCTCAGCTGCCCAGGCTCTCCCTCCATGGGCCATGGGGAACACCACACACAGCAGGCTCCCTCCTCACTGAGAGTGTGAGCCAAGGACTTGCGGGTCACAGTGACCAGTGGCTGATATCCGGAAGCTTGATTCCCAGCATTGAAAATCAATTCTACTTAAAAGGTAATCTTGTTTTAAATAAAATGGATTACCCGTGGGACACACTTCAGTGTGAATTCATTGGTTAATTAACAGGCCCCAGTTACTTTCTTGAGGCCACAGGTCTTTGTTTCTGCCTTCACCCCATTCCCACACACAAGGCTGTCATCGGAAGTCCCATCCCTTCCCCAAGATGGAGCCAAGGAGCCTTGTCCCCTGCTGCTCCCACGGGGACATAACTGTGCACATGTGTGCATGCGTGTGATATACGATCTAAAATCTGCTGTCCCCCACAGTCTGATATGCTTTGCTAGAATATGAACCCCAATTTCTAATCTATGAGAATCCACCAGAGGGGGGCATATCAAATTCAGGGTGAAGGTGGGTGGGTGACGATAGAGAGAAAAGACTTAAAGACAAGAGCCACTCAGAGACATGAAGGCGGGACCTGGTCATAACCTGCTGAATTGGCAGGTGCCGGCACCTGGACGAGGGGAGACAGTCAGACAGGGGGGCGCCTGCAGAAAGAGAAGCCCTGAGCAGCACCCCAAAACACACTGAACCGTCTTCATGCTCTCGGCCAGAACCAGTGGCAGCGGCTCTCGGGAGTGGCTCAGTCTGGGGGGCTCGGATGGGAAAGGAATCGGTATTTTCCTGCTCATGAACGTTTTCCTGAAAAGTGGGGCCTGCAGGCTTCACACACTTCCCAAGGGGTCAGTGGCTCAAAAAATAGTTTAAGAATCCATATCTTAGCCATTTCCTCATCATTTTGTTCTTCTACTGCCATTATTTTTCTTTATTGACCCTTCTCTAAAATGTTTCCAATTTACTCTTTCGCAAAAACTTTATATCCTGAGCTCTGACGCTGCCCTTCGAAGCACTCCTTACAAAATCTGTGCTGGTTTGCAGGGACTTCGAAAGACTGGAGGGAAACATCCACAGACTAAGGTGCAGCTACGGACAAGAGCCCACAGTGAAACACTCCGGTGAACTTGTTGAGAGTGTTAGCGGTGCATTTAGTTAAAATCTGCAAAATATTTTACCAACACGCCCACTGGCTTTTCCCCCAAATGCCACAGAGAAAAAGGAAAAGTCCAGCAAAGGCATTAAAAGCACCACTAGGCCAGCCCAGCAGCCATCTATCTCGGGCTGCTCCCCACTCACCTCGATTCGTCTTCTCCCAAGGAGGAGTGTCTGCAAATTGCAGCAAAACGGTTCCGCGCCCAGGCAAGCTGGCCGGCCCGGACCCCCGGAAGCTGTTTGAGATGCCCTCATTTGTAATGTCCCTGCGGTTTCTTATGATTTAATATGTCAGCCAAGGGAGAAAATGTGCAGCTACCTGTGTTCCCAGCAGTGCCTGATCACACCCCTTCCTGTGTGAAGGACTTTAAGAGGGACATGATTACCTGCTTGCTGATGAGAAAGAGGCACCTATCTGTCCTCTGTAACTCGTAATTTGTGTCGGGTTCATTTTCCGCAGCAGATGTTTTTAAGATCCTACTCCCTCGTCTTCCAGCTGCGCAGCTTCAGATGTGGTGGAAACACAGTTCAAAACACATTCAGAATATTTCCCTGATTAGAGAGCAACTTTAAATTCTGTCCACCTGTGCATTTCAGCAATGCTGGGAAAAACCATTAATGATTCTCTGTGTGACTGTTTCACACTCTGTCAAGAATGTTCAAGCAGAAAGAAGACCGTTTCTTCCCACTTGTTTCTAGACAGTCAAACAACGATTGTTCTGTTCACATATTTCGTTCTCTAATATAAAATATGAACTAAGCTAAAAATGCCAGTGCAGAAACGCCTTTCGATCTCTTACCGTTTCTCAGATTTTCCTAAACCTTTTCATTAGCAATACATATCCTGAGACATAAATCTCACTTGGAGACTATAATAAGTCTTCATTTTTCAGGTCTGTTGCTATCTTTGCCTTTTTTTTATTGGCAGGCCGCTAAAATTTGAAGAACGTTTAATATTTTAGGGTTCTTATATCTGAGAGGTGATTAAATTTCTCTGCTCTTTAGTGTAGCATTAACTCTTTCCCGCTCAGAGAATCCAGTTTTCTGGTCTACCTTTCCTGATAGACTTCCTGGTGTCCAGGAACCAAGGTCAGTGACACTTCAGCGAGTGAACAGGCATTTACAAGTCTAACATCCATCCAAAAATCACGCCCTGATGAGGTGTCAGGTTCAAAAGACATTTGAGTTCAGCCCAAGTTTGCTGATAAGAAGCCAGTGGATTGCTGCCTGTTGGGAAGGGTAGGACTTGACTTTTCTAGAGCGAGTCGATACAGTGTATTAAGTTACTTTATTTCAAAAAGTGAAACTTGTCAACATCCCTTGGAGTAACGTTCCAAAAGGGAAGGAATGATTTGTACCAGACAGGATCCTTACCCAAAAGAGTGATGTTGATGTTATATTCCAAAGGGTTAAGGTTATCGGGGTTCAGGTGGAAGGTGAGCCCAGCACATGGGGGTTGTTTGCCACTTACAGTGACCAGGCTGGGCTTGGTGATTCGTTTGGAGATTTCTGTTTGTGATGTTTTCAGGGACCAGACATTAAAATTTTAGGAGGAGGAAGAGAAAAACAGACTGCCCCTGGACCGGCCCAGCCACCAATCGGCACACACACTGCTGAGCATGTGAGTGCAGCTCACCTCTTCAATCCCTGCTGTCTTCAGACCCATCAGAGTCTTCCCTCCACACACCCCCTCGAGAACTGCTTGTCGCCGGGGACACTGCCACTTCCCTCGATGACTGTCTCCTAAATGAAGACGACACAGTCTCCTCTTTGACTCCTTTCCAGACAAGGGCACTTTATTGGGTTGTATACCCACTTTGCCGTGTATAAGGTGCACTTTTTTGCCCATATTTTTGAGGGAAAAACAAGGATGTGCGTTACATATGGGTTAATCATTACACACTGTGGGTATAATCCACCTGTGTGTGATGCACGCAGAATGTGGGTGCGCATCATACACGGCAAAATAGAGTTTTATAGCACACATTTAAAAATGGTGGGGTTTGGGGCTTGTTTTTAAAATTAAAATGTTGACTATAAAATGTTCTTCCAAAATCCCTACCGCCCTGTAAGATAAGACAAAAGACAAGCATTTCTCTCTCTCTCAACTGACTTTAGAGGTTGACATTTCCTCACGAGTTCAACCTTTGGATTAAGACCACAAAGCGATCCTGTTATGATGTATTTCAGTTGCTGGTACTTTCATGAAGTCATCTGAGCAGGTTGGGCCAAATCCCAGTAGGATGGACCTTTGATGAGGAAACCAAGATGCGTCCCACAGAGGCTGCTGGTGAGGCTGCCCCCAGTAAGGCCCCAGGTATCCCAGGCAGCCGTGCAGAGAAGGTTGGAGAGCCTGGGAAAGGGTTGGCTTGTGCCCTGTTTTCCTGTGCAGCTGTGACATTCGTGCAGCGTCTTAAAGACTGAGCTGGGTTACCTGTGGCAGGCTTCTCTGCATGTTCCTGGGGCTCCAAAGTACGGCATCAGAGATGGAGAAAGAGGAGCTCTCTGATCACTACTAATCCGCTGGCTTCCCTTCTGTGCTATTGGCTGCATCTCACCAGGCAGCCAGGTAGCACGAGAGGCTGCGTGTGCCAGGGCACACGTTGTCTGCCTTCTGACCACAGGACTGACGAACGTCCTCCAGGGCAGAGAAATGGCCAACGGTGTAAATCACAGTGCAGAGAAGCAGCCGCCTGCCCTGCCATGGGCCCGTGTACCCATCCTACTATCCACAATAACACACTTTGAAGAGCTTGAAGAAGACCTCACTTATTTTTTTTATCCTCACATAGGGACATAATTATTAATTTTAGAGAGAGGGGAAGGGAAGGGGAGAGAGGGAGAGAAACATCGATCAGTTGCCTCTCGTACACGCCCCCAACTGGGGATTGAACCCACAACCCAGGCATGTGCCCTGACCAAGTACCAACCCTGTGATCTTTCGGTTTACCAGACAACACTCCAACCCACTTAGCCACAGCGGCCAGGGCAAGAGAACCACACTTTTGAAAATCAAATAATATTCTGCCATTGGCGTAGTTTTTAAGATATATACTCCTGCACAACATAAATCTTGACTTTAAAACATCACGAAAATTCATATATTTAATGGAAAAAGAAAACTCTGTGATAAAATAATAGCATCAAATGGTTACATATGGCTTGAAATATCACTGTGGTACTGAATAAAAGGTGGCTATTGTCAGTGAATAGAAGACACTAAGTATTTGCTGAAGGTTGTCCGAGAACCATTTTTCTCAGTGTACGATTTCTTGTCTCGGTTTATTTAAATGCTCGGCTTCCTTCCAGGAATCTTTAAACCAGAAGTAATAATGACAAACAACCACAACACAACCCCAACACCAAACCAAACGTCAGCCAGCCTCCAGGCCCCCCTTAGCATTTCTCTCTGCAGAGCACTGTGCTCAGACATCGGCTGCATCACTCATTCGGCCTCACAGCAACTCACTGCTGTCGTCGCCGTCGGCGCTGCTGAGCGTGTCAGTGAACACTTATTGTTAGGTGCCTGCTAAGTCTGAGGATAAATGGAGGAACAGATATACTTCCTGCTCTCAATGAGCTCAAGGTCCATGGAAATACAGATACAAAAAACAATCCATTGCTTTTAAAAAGCAAAGACACCCCACCCCCCAAAACAAACAAACAAACAAACAAACAAAACATTGTTCCTCAGGGAGTCAGGGCCGTTTTCAGAGAGTTGTTCCAGCAGCATAGAGGGTGGGTTCCAAACCGAAGCATAGTTAGTGCAGGCTGCTGGGGCAGAAAATGCAGAGACTGTGGGAGCCAGAGGAGATGAAGAGCTGAGATAAGAGATAAAACTAGATAGGGGTGTGGAGCCTGAACCAAAAAGGTCCTCTTTGTCATGCTAAGGAGCTCAGTATTTATACTCTGTGCATTAGGGAGCAGCCACAAATGTTGAGTGGGAATATAAATAATCAGATTTACAGGTTTGAAAAGGTCTCCGGGAAGGGGTGGAGCTGCGATAATCTAGTGCAGAGCTAGTAAGGCCCCATGAGTGAGGGCAGCAGTGGCGGCAGGTCCGGAGATGGCAGGTCGCTTCCTAGTAGAAACCACAAGACTTAGCAATTGATCGGACGGGAGGAGAGGAAGTTATAATGTTGACAAAATGTTTAGTTTGGGCAAATGGGCAACTGGTAGTATTGTTCTTTGACTCAGAAATTAATAAAAGGAGAACAGATCTTTCCAGAATCTCTTTCAGATGATCTTAACCTCTCAGACCCAATGCACTTTCTACATAAAAAAAAAAAAATTATAGTATCTCCTGACTACCCTGAAAATGTATGGGTAATACAAACTGCTTATATACAAGATTTTTTTTTTAAGTTCAACACATGCCCTGGCTGGGTGGCTCAGTTGGTTGGAGCCTTGTCCCATACACCCCATACACCAAAAGGTCACGGGTTCAGTTCCCAGTCAGGGCACAAGCCTAGGTTGCAGGTTCAATCCCCAGTCAGAGCACATATAGGGGGCAACCAATCAATGTTTTTTTTTCCCTCTCTCTCTCCTTCCTTTCTCTCTAAAGTCAATAAACGTATCCTCAGGTGAGGATTAAAAAAAATTTCAACACAATGGCCCAATAGTAAGACAAAGTATAAATAAAAGTGAGGACAAACTATCTCTGTCAATATGTAAGAGTTCAGGCATGACGACATCGAAGCACAGTGAAGCAGTCCGACACTTGGGCCACAGGGAAGTATTGCTGGTGCCCCAGCCACGCGGGGAGGACCTACGTGGTGCTCCACTGCCGTGCGGTGAAATATTGGAAGAGACTGCATCCTGGGTGCACATTCGAGAAGGCTTCATATGCTGGCAATGTTTCCGTGTGGCTTTGAAAGGAGGAATTGAGTTTTGAAAGGTAGAACTAGAAGAAGAAAAGGGCATTCTCAACACTAAAAACCAGGCAAGGAAAAGAAAAGAAGGGGCGGCCTTGGGCCTTGGTTAGGGCAGAAGCTGCTTGGAGCTGGCTGGTGTTTGAAGATGAAGCGGTAGTTCTGGCTCCTTCAGCGAGGTTCTTGAAAGTCTCACCAGAGTTCAGACTTCATTCAGGAAACTCAGTTGAGCTTTTTGATTGCTTCGGTAAGTCATTTGCATCCATCAGCAGCATGCATAATTTTATTTTTCTGTAAATATTGATCAGATCATCTTTAGTCTAGCCCTGCCCAAATTATTTCTTATTCCAAAGTGATGATATGCAGGTTAATGAGATTTTATTGTCCCAATTGATAAAGCTGCATTAAAGAGAGTTAGAAGGTTGCAAGGGTATATAAAAAATAGATTTCTTGTCTTTTTGTATAACATCAGGCTTAAAAGGGTCAAATGAAGTATTTTGTGCTTTTTCTCCTGGATGATGGTCTGAGAAGAGGACATTTATGTCTGCTGGCAGCAGTGTCCGGGGAAGAGTAGGAGGCACACAAATGGCAGGCACCAGCCTTGGGGGACAGAATGAATTCTATGACATGGCTTCCCAAGAGAGGGCCTGTGTTAACTTTCTAGCATTTGAATCTCAGAGGTTCTCTTTTTAAAATATAAAGATGTATGACATAATAATACTTAACATTCCTAAGATGTGTGTTAACTACCTGTGCTGAAAGACAATGAGAGATACACATCATTGAAGTAATAGTCTTCTGAGAAAAAATTAGTTTCCCTCTCTTTGTATTTATTTATTTATTTATTTATTTATTTATTTATTTATTGCCTGAAATGTCCCATTGGGTTTTCAAAGCCTTATCTACTTCCCTTCAGTCATCTGTTTGGAATCGGGAATGAGACAGCTGAAACCGCTGCCGTGCATTTTAAAGCTCAGGAATAACTGCGGTGCAGCTGGTGGCTGGTGGCTGCTGTCACACGTCACTCGATCCCCTTGTAATGGAATTTAGGTCTGTTTGGTTGTTGTTGTTTGCTTCTTTCTAATCACGCAGGGAAAAGCTTTTGGTGCTTAAACTGCTATATTTAATACCACCTATTCCAAGGCAAGGACACTGAGATATTTCATGTCATTTCTTTTGCTATGTTAGAGAAAAGAAAGAATGTATAAAATCTTCATGCAAGCCCCACCACTGACAAAGATAGAATGAAAATGAGTAGGGCTTGAAATTTGCTTTCCTTGGTCTCAAAGTAACTTTAACTTCAAGACACCCCAAATAGAAGGCCCCAAACTACGTGGAATCCGTTCCTCAGGTGGAAATCGACAGATGAGTGGAGCAAACACTATTATCTATGCTAATAGGACATCACAGCATCTTGTGTTTCAGCCCGGGAACACCAGGCTTCAGATGGTAAATGTGACTGATGGTAGGTATTTAGCAGGGACCCATGACCTACAGCTGGCAAACTACAGCCTGCAGCCCATAGGTCAAATGCAGCCAGCCGCCTGTCCTGTGCTAATGTGTCATGGGACCACAGCGGTGCTCATTCATTCCATACAGCCTTTGGCTGTTTCCACCCTCCAACAGCATGGTTGAGTAGTCGCAACAAAGAGTGTACGGTCGACGAAATCTAACCACTTACTGTCTGTTCTTTCGCAAAGAGTGTTTGCTGATTCCCGGTCTAGAGCATCACGGTGGGGAGACTGCTGGGGCCTCACCTGCTCTCAGAAGGGAAGATTGCTATGGCCGATTCTCTCCACGTCTGCTATGTTCACGGGGGAGCAGTGCCGTACATACATCAGTCTAGTCCATCCCTTTCCCAGAAGCGAGAACAGCATCATGGGAAGTGTGAGATCTAAAAGGGTAGGTGGGGCATCCAACCCAAATCCTAGTTATCTCCACCAGGAATGGGAAGTTGTTGAATAGTGTGTAGCAAGAGTTGGTAGCAACGATGCAGAAAGTGACATCAGAGAAGAGAGATGACTTCTCACTGCGGACAAGAGAAAACTTAGAAAACCAAATCTATTGTTCAAAATACAAGGTATTAAGTTTAGTTTTCCGTGCTGTGAATGGAATTACTTGTTGGCAATGTAGAAAGTTTGGAGGAAAATTCTGAGTTTACTTTAAGGAAAGAAACAAGCCATAGGCACAGGCAAGAATTCCTTCTTTCCCCTGTACCATCCTTCACCTGCACACACACACTCACTCTCTCAGTCACACACACCCCCATCACAGCCAGCGGATGGCCTATGAATAACAGCACTTCTTTGCACTGAAATATTGCAGTCAGAACTGGAATACAAAGCCGACTCTCATCTAGTGGCCAGAAGTTACTCATTTAGAGTGAGCTTAAATATAGCACTAGTGAACGAACAAAGGGAATCCTTCCATTACTCCCTAAATACTGAGGACTTATTTCTCTACTTCCTAGGTTCAGAAGAGAGTCTAAGGAAAGACAATCTAAAAGCACCAGAAGATTTTTAGAATGTGGTGTTAAGGATGCTTGTCAGTTGTAATGCAAAAACCTCAATGAGTGGCAAGATGTAAACAACCCACTGATGGGCAAAGTAACAAAATGAGACATGCCAGGTAGGCATGATCATGTCTGTAGGAAGAAACCAGCCGCGGAAGCTTAATTTCTTTCTTTGACACACTGACAAAGGAGAAGGAAGAGATATACTATATCCAGACTTCAGCAAGGCATTTGATACCATTTCACGATGCTTCTTTTCAATAAGCTGGTGATACACAGCCTGGCTCACGGTGCTGTCAAGCGGCTGAAGAGTTGCAATCAGAGAGGAGCTATCAGTGACTTCTTGTCATCCCGAGGTCATTTATCAAGTGGTGTCCATCCATAAGGGCTGGTTGTGGGCCAGTGTTATCCACAGGGCGATGGAAGTGAGTCTAAGTTCAATAAATTTGCTGGAGCAGCTTCTTGTACGTGGCAAGATGGGAATAGCTTTCAATGACCTTGATTTAGTCGGGCTGGTGGAGTGGGACGATGTCAAAGTCTGGATGCCAGGCCAGGACACGGTGGGCACGTTTTCTATGTAGGAGGGCTTAGGGCGTGTTGTAGGAAAATTTAGCAGTGTTTCGTTTCCAAGCTTTTCAGAGGCGCTGCAATTAATTAACGAGTCTCCATGATGCCAAGTGCATAAGAGCCACTGTGACCATGCTGGTGTCCTGATCCGCAAAACGAGGACTCCGAGACCTGTCTCACAGTGCTCTTATAAAATTTAGACAAGCCCTGGGAAGGACCACACGTTATTTTCCTCCTCGCTCCGTTTCCCACTCTTGTTACAGTGAGACCGGCGCTGGAAGGGGAAAGTCCTGAGTTCAACACAGACATTCTAAAGGAAAACAGTGCCTTTGAGAGACAAAAACAGTGGCATTGCCTCTCAAGGTGCTCTCTGGAATGTCAAAATATTACCCCCTAAGAATATTTTAACCACCAAGTGGAATGCTTTTGCAAGCAAGGATGTTGCAAAGTCATCTTAGTGGTTATAAGAATTTTAAGAAATGTACCTTCTGCCGTCATGCGAGTCAGGATTATCGCTTCTTTTTCTTCGTGTTTTTATAGAAGATTAGTCCAATGCCCATGGTGGGTACCCGATAGATGTTTGTTTTATTCGCCTTGGAAGTTGTCAGAAGGAACAGTCTATTAAAAAAAACCAAACGGCAGTGTTTCATAATAACTCAAAAGCAGGTGTTCTTAACCCCCTCTGTGGATGAGATGTCCCTTTAAGAACAAGGAAGGGGTAAGGAGCCAAAGCAACATCTGGAATGCAGTACACTTGTAACGTTCTGATCCAAACCCGGGTAGGAAAAGTTAAGTCCTAAGTTGTATTCCCATGAGTAATTACTGATTCCCTTCAATAATGTGGCTGGACAGACCCAGGCACCTGAAGCGGAGGGGTGGCAGGGTGAGCAATGAGAAAGCTGGTGGGCCTTTGTGGTCAATCTCTTGCCAAAACACACTCACAGGTGTCCTCAATTGTGAATCTCTGCTGTAGAGGATAAGACAGAAAGGCCCTGCTCCCGGGTCCTTAAATTCAACTGAGGAAAATAGAGAACCACTGTCAGAAAAGAGAGTTTTTGGCATTTAACATTTCTCCCCCTATCTTCACTCTTGGCTTATCACTTTTATTCACTGAAATAAATTGGCCAGTCAAAAGAGAGCTTCCCCACATTCCCACCGCCAAATCCACCAACCTGTGTGCCTGCACCCCAATCCTGTGTGCCTGTACCCCAAACCTGCCTTTTCTCCCACCTCATCCAACTTTGTGCACCGATTCTATTCCCTCTCACCCCTGCCTTATCCACTGCCCTCCCCCGCCCCCGGGGGCCATTCCCAATTAGGTTACATGCATGTCATTAAATCTAAAAAAAATTGAAAACTACAGACATTTTTAAAAACCCTCCCTCAACCCCTCTCTAGCCATCGTTGCCAGAACTCCATTCTTCCGTCGATCCCTTTTACCCCAACTCTCTGAAAGGAGTTCTAGCATTTTTGCTTATGCTTCCTCTCCTCGAAGACTCCTTGAATTGACTCTCCTGAGGCTTTCGTTTACTCTCCTTTACTCAAACTCCTATCACCGAGAATCTACTAAGCCTCCACATCGATAAATCCAGTGGTTAATTCCCAGCCCTTGTTTTACTCACTTGTCTTGATCCCTACCCCTTGTTGGAAGCAATTCCTTCCCTTGTCCTCCAAGACCCCACTTGCTCTGGGGTTTTCTCCTTGGCTCAAAGCAACTGCTCTTCTGACCTTTAAACATGGGACTGTCCCTAAGACTTTATCCTCAGGCATCTCTTCCATTTCTGTGCTTACCCTCTGGGGCCTTTCATCCACTCTCAGGACCTACATAGACCCCCGAACACTGACCTCGTCCCTGAATTCCATACTCACATCTCTGCCTGCCTGACATTTCTGCTGTACTCAGTTGTCTGGCTGATGTCTCAAATGCAACTCGGCCACAACCAGATCCTTAATCCACCCCCTGCCCCCAGCCGCTCCTTCCCCACACTTTTCCATCTCAAGAAAGTCACCCGTTCTTCTAGTTGCTCAAGTCAAAAAGCACGGCATCATCCTTGACTCCTCTTTACTCTCCAGCTGAGCCAGCACTGCCTTTGAATACGTCATCTTAGGTAGAGGAAAGCAGACCATGTCCAACGGAATAAATTTCTCAAGCTCTCATCATGCCTCTGACCTGCTCGTGTGTTTCATGGACCAAACTCAGCCTGAAGGCAGAAGGTAAAGGCACCTGTGAGCCCAGTCCACCCAGGTGAGCCTCCTTGAAGAGTAGCCACCTAACGACTGTAAACACGTTCCTCTCACATTGCGCAGCATGAACTGCCCCGGAGCCCCAAGTTGTCATGGTTCAAGAAGGGCCACAGCCTTGTCCTCAAAGCTCGGGCATCCATCGGGCTGTGTGTGATTTGGAACACGCATCTCTGAACAGCACTGGCTAATTAGTGCAGAACTCAGGCGTCCTATATGCTCTCAATTATATGTGTTTTGCTGAAACTGGGAGATTGGAGCTTGGTGGTGTGGGAGAGTGGCAGTGCCCCCCCCAACACACATTTATAAGTGAAACCCTAACGCTCAGCAATGGGAGGTAATGAGGGGCTGAGGGTGGAACCTTCATGAGTGGTCTCATTGCCCTCCTAAGACACAGAGGGCTTGCCTCCTCTCTCTCTGCTCTCCGCCACGTGAGGACACACGAAATTGGCAGGGCCGCACCCAGAGGATGGCCTCACTGAGAGCTGACTGGCCAGGCCGGCACCCCTATCTCTGCCTTCCAGCTTCCAGAACCGTGAACAGTGGGGTTTTGTTGTTTATAGCTATGATGCCTATGGCACCTTTCATGGCTGCCAGGTGGACCAAGACGTAGTGTACACTATGAGCCTCGCATCCTTCTGCCTAGAGGCCTGTGTTAGGCAGAATAATGGACCTAAAAATGCCCACAGCCTAATCCCCAGAGCCTGTGACTGTGTCTCACATGGCAATACGGCCTCTGCAGAGATGATGAAGTTACAAACCTTGAGGTGGGGGGAGGTCAGTCTACTCACACGAGTCCTTAAAAGCGGAGAACCATGCTCAGCTGCAGGGAACCAGACACAGGGCGCATGAAAAGGACTTTGGCCCACTCTTGCTGGTTTGCAGATGGAGGCAGGACACTGGGGGCTGAGGGACACAGGCAGCCTGTCTACACCGGGAAAGGTAAGGACACGGATTTGACCTTGAAGCCTGCAGAAAGGAGCGCCGCCCCGCCAGTACCCCGCGTGTAGCCTGGGGACAGCTCTATGGCATTCCTGACCTACGGGAGCGTACGCTAGTGGTTTTGTCTTGTTTAAGCTGCTGACGATGTTTGCTAGGCAGACGTAGGAAACTATTTCTCTTTGGTTCTATTGCAGAGTTGGTTCGTTTCCATTTTCTTCAGAAAGGAAGCCCCTCGGCGTGTACATTTCTGGGTGTATGATGATTGGAGTTAAAGGGTTCGACAGGCCCCAAAGTCCAGACTGTAAGCACCGGCTCCACTGGGGTTCTGGGAGGAAGCTGCATGCAAGTGTGCACGGTGTTACTTGAGAGTGAATGGGTGCTTCACACTTTCGTTCTTGGACTAGCTCCGCCTCATCACTGGAGAAGGTTTTTGGGGGGGAGCAGTGAAATAGGGAGAGTGGCCTTTCAAAAATGGTCCCAGCATGAGGAGCCTAATCCTGGCCATGTGTAACTAGAGAAACTAAAGATTAAAACAAAAAACAAAAAACCCACCATGTCAACCACGAGGCTTTCAGTGTCCAGTGTATGTGTCTGCCCTGAAGGCCTCGCTTTGGGGGGGGACGCCACGGGGGGCTACTCATCCACCTGCAGTCACAGGGGAGCTAATAAAGCATGATGCGCCTCAAATCACAGTGATTCCAATGGCTCTGGAGCCACACACGCAGAGTAAACTGAGTTGTACATGCCCCCGCTGCTGTGCCTGAGGGTGACGATAATAAGGGTCAGAGGCTGCAGGGAAGGCCCACGTGTCCAGGCGTTGGCGTCGGTTCTCCTCTGCGTTGTGTGTACGAATGTAGCCCTCAGGCCCCCGGTGCGCTGATGGGTAGCAGCCAAAGAAGGACATGCTGGTGCTTTGGCAACTGAAGAGCCTCCAAAGCACAAGTCGCTCCAGGAACAAAGCTCATTTCTAGATCTTTCCCTCCGTTGTGCTAGCGGCACCAGTGAGGAGGATGAGAACCTGCTGGTGTATTAAGCTTCACTTGCCATTTCTGCTTCAGACAGAGTTTCTGAGTTCGAAGTCCCAGGATCTGAGATGAAAGAATTTGAGCATCTGTTCAGGGGGGCTCACTATGCGATGAGGCCCGTCCCTCTCCAGTCTCACGCAGCGCCCATGCGCCGAGGGGCTGATTAGACCACAGCACAGAAAGAAAACAAGACAATCAGCTGTGTCAGGAAGGGGGGTCATGGTTCACTGGGGTCAAATGTCAGTTTTTTACTGGTAATCAGTTCCCAGGGGAGAAAGGGGAACTGTGTCAGCCATTCCTAGCCCGACACTGAAGCACACACGTCGGGACAGTGGGCAGGAGTGTCTTGCAGGGGAACGGAACAGGGAAACCTATGGACAGCCCACGGCTGACAGTGTCCACAAAGGACGCTAAGTTCGCATTTCTGCATCCTTGCAAAGCCTCTCAGTTGTCAGTACCCTCTCGCCAACTGTGGCCGGTAAACCGCAGAGCAGCTCCAGTTTGCCCAACAGTTTTGTTACACCTCCTAAGAAGGCCTTCTGTCAACAGCTGTCAGAAAGTTTACCGACAGGGCCCACACCTGTTGACGCTTTTCTCACACTGTTGCGTGGCTACGGGGAATGCGTGGCGCTTCTGCCCGTCCGAGCAGATGGAGCAGCAGCAGCTGATGGCATGTCTCTGGCTGCATTTCCGGGCAGACCAAGTGGCCTTTACAAAACACTACTTACTGTGAAATAGTTGCAGAAGACTCGCAGGAAGCTGTAAAAACGGCACGAAAAGCGTTGTCTCTCGGCCCCCGACGGTGACATCTTACAGAGCTGTAGTATAATACCGGAACCAGGGAACTGACCTCGGTGGACTACCGTTGACGACACTAGAGATCGTACTGTTTCGTTCAGTGAAATACGGAAAAAAGAAACCTGTCGGTCTGTGCCCCCAGCTCCTGACCCCGAGCTCCTAAACCCCTGTTACCTCCGGACTGAAGGGGCTGCTCGGAGCGTCTTTGGTTCTAACGCTTGGTCTTGGACCCTGGTTCCTGGCACAGGGCTCAGACCCTGGAGGATCCTGGGAGATAGCAGCGCACTCTGTTTGTCTGTCTGTGTCTTGGATTCCACAGCTGAGTGAGATCACGTGGTACTTGTCTTTCTCTGGCTGGCTTCTTCCACTTTGCACAACGCTCTGCAGGTCCATCCGTGCTGCCACAGAAGCAAGGTGTCGTTGGTTTTTATGGCTGAGCAGTATTCCACTGGACACCTGTGTACCACTTATCCTTTACCTGTGCGTCTCCCAACGCACATCTGCGTGGTTCCCATGTCGTGGCTGTCACTGGTAACGCTGCAACGAACATAGGGGTGCATATAGCTTTCTGAGTTAGTGTTTTGATTTCTCCACATAAATACCAGAGATAAAATTGCTGGACTGTAGGTATGGCCGCTCCATTTTTATTTATTTGAGGAGCCTCCATACTGTTTTCCACAGTGGCTGTGCCAGCCTGCATTCCCACCAACAGTGCCCTGGGGGTCCCCTTTCCTCCACATCCTCCCCAGCGTGTACTTGTTGACTTATTGATGATTGCCATTCGGACAAGTGTAAGGTGATATCCCATTGTGGCTTTACTTGCATTTCTCTGACGATTAGTGACATTGAGGGTCTTTCCATGTGTGTTGGCCATCTGTATGTCCACCTGGGAGAAATATCTGTCTCGGTCCTCTGCCCAATTTTAATTGGGTTGCTTCTCCCATTCCTTGGCTGTCGTTTCATTTTGCTGATGGGTTCCTTTGCTGTGCAGAGGTTTTTTAGTTTAGTACAGTCCCACTTGGTTATTTGGCTTTTATTGCCTTTGCTTTTGAGGTCAGATAAAAAAGAAATTGTCAAGGCTAATGTCAAGGAGCTTGCCCTCGCTCATCTTTTAGGAGTGTTATGGCCTCAGGTCTCACATTCAAATCTTTAATCTGTTTTGAGGATGGTATAAAATAGGGGTCCAGTTTTACTCTTTTGCATGTTGCTCTTCAGTTTTTCCAACATCATATATTTAAAGAGATTGTCCTTTCCCCACTGTACATTTTTGGCGTATTTGTTATGAATTAATTAACCATATATGCATGGGTTTATTTCTGGACTTTCTATTCTGTTCCATTGATCTGTGTGTCTGTTTTTATGCTAGTATCATGCTGTTTTGAAAACAATAGCTTTGTAATATGCTTTGAAATCGGGTAGTTGATGCCTCCAATTTTGTTCTCTCAGGATTGCTTTGGCGATTCAGGGTCTTTTGTGGTTTCACATATACTTTAGGATTTTGTTTGTTATGAAAATGCCATTAGAATTTTGATAGGAATATGGCTTTGTGGAGCGTGGACATTCTTACAATATTCGTTCAGTCCAACAACACAGAACATCTTTCCACTTATTTGTGTCTTCTTACATTTCTTTCATCAGAACTTTGTAGTTTTCCCTGCACAGAGCCTTCACCTCCCCGGTTAACTTTATTCCTTAGGTATTTTACTGCTTTTGATGATACTGTGAATGAGATTATCTTAAGTTCTCTTTTGGTTTTTTGCTGGTATATAGAAACACAGATGATTTTTAACTATGATTTGTATCCTGCAAATATACTCCATTTGTTAATTAGTTCCAACAGTTTTTTGGTGTTATCTTTGGGACTTTCTATACATATATATAATAAAATTCCATTTGCAAATAGAGACAATGTTCTTCTTTCTTATCTGTGTGCCTGTTATTACTGTTGTTGTTATTTTTGCCTGGTCGCTCTGGCGAGGACTTCCAATGCCATGTTGAATAAAAGCGATGGGAGTGGATGCCCTTGTCTTGTTCCTGATCTTTGAGGAAAAGCTTTAAGCTCTTCCCCACCGAGCGTGATGTTGCTCTGGGTTGTCATGTATGTATGGCCTTTCCTATGTTGTGGTGTGTTCCCTCTGTACCCAGTTTGTTGAGTTTCTATCATGAATGGATGTTGAATTTTGACAAATGCTTTTCCTGCATCTGTTGAGAGGATCATACTGCCTTTTACCCTTCATTTTGCAGTGTGGTGTACCTTGCTTATTGATTTACAGATGCGGAACCATCCTTGCATCCCTAGACTTAATCTCACTTGATCGTGGTGTGTGATTCCTTTAATGTGTTGTTAAATTTGTTTTGCCAATATTTTGTTGGGGGTTTATGCATCTGTGCTCATTAAACTGAACAGCTGTTTACCTTTAGGAAACCTATTCTGAGACATTTTATCACCAGTTCCAGCGTGAGTACTAAAAGCAAGTAGAAATGATTATAGATAATAATCCAAATGGTTAAATACGACACTATTAAAGGCTTCCACTTGAAAAGAAAGTTAGGGGTGCATGTGCATGATAAATCTGAGGTGTATTTGAATTTAAATTACTAATCACCTAATTTCTAAAGTCTAGAAGTGATGCTGTTTACATTTGCCCTAACATCAAGTTGGCAATGGGAGACCTGTTTAAAAAACATGTCCACTACTAAAACAGGCAGTGGTGGAATAATTTTCAACTAAAATAATATATCCCCTTCACAGTGCTTGCTATAGACACACACTACCTGTGTTATCTCTTTAAATCAACTCACATTTTCTTAAATTGTCACCCAGCTCCTGGGCACCACCTGCCCCCACCAGGGGCAGCAGACGCAGCTGGGCCTCGCAGCTTCCACTCTTTCCCACACATTTTACATGGAGCGTCCTCCTCCATTAAGGTCCATGTAGAAACTCAGTCTTATCCGAAGGCTTCCTGAGGGGACAGGAGAGAACAAAGGGACTGTCTCACTTTCCTGAACGCTAGCCCAGGATACTGCACACTGACCGACCTAGGTAACGTCTTCGGGATTACCCTCGCTGACCCGGTTTGCAGTGTTCCTGCAACCTGAAGAGTGTATGCCTTGACCCGCTGGCCTGTTTGTCAGAGAGCATCTCCCTTCTGCTCTTCAGAGCTAAGTTCACGCCCTTCTGTCACACTTCTTTGGCTCGGCAGGGCTCTGAGCCCGCAGCCTGGGGCAGGGTCAAGGCAGCGCCGCGTGCCGGGGTGAAACCCCAGCAGGACCACCTGTGCGCCAGGAAGGTGCACAGGATCCCATCCACGTGGGGCTTCTCTGTCACTGGCCAGCATTTCCACCCACAGCCAACCGCCTGCTTATGACGCCAGAGAAGCAAAAACCGTACCAGGCCACGGGACAAGTGCAAAGGCCTTCTGAGGTTTTTGTGGAAGACTTTCTTGAAAGTGGAGGTCACACAGCCACTTTCCTGCAGGGCAGGCTTAGCTGCCTCCCCTTGCTCCTGCGAGGCTGGGCCTCGGCCCCCGAGCTGTGAACCAGGGCTGCCTGCAGCAGTTGGGGGGCTCCTTCAGAGCACCTACTGCCTGGCACGCTGCATCTTCACCAGTGTGCAGTAGCTGTGGGAGGATTTGCACATGCTCCCCAGGTGCTCACAGGGCACAGTCATGGCTGAGAGCCAGGAGGTGCTGTCTGCAGCAGACAGCGTCCGAGGGCGCGTCTAGAGGCTCCGAAGGCAGCTGAGGTCTGTGGGTGTCTGGACAAGGACACTTTTCCAACCACATTCCGTGCGACAATTTCCTGTTTTCTGATGGTTAGCTATGGTGCTGCTAAGGCAACGGTGATGGGTGAGAGCAGGAAAGGACACTGAATTTAATTAAGCTGATTTCAAAACAGGAGTAAAAAACAGGAGTCAGATTAGTTATTCACCGTGACAGATACAACTAAGTATCTGTACGAACTGTAAAGAGCGCAAGGACTTGACAGGAGAACCAGCCATCCCCTTGGTCAGAGCGAGCGGAGGCAGGCCACGGCAGCGCTGGTGGTCCTGGCAGAATCCGCGCATCCTCTCTCCCCACGGGTTCCAGCTCCGGGCGCTGCGTCTGAGTGACAGGAACAAATGTCATTCAGCCACCGTCTCAGCATGCACAGGACGCCTGCCTGTAATGCCGGTCTTGTCCCTTGCTGGGGTGTCGCAAAGCTTAATTAATGTTTGCAAAAACACTTGGAGAACCTTATGTAGAAATTACTATGCACTTGCTGAAGATCACTGCAAGGGAGATGCTAGCAGAATTTACTGGGAGAGCAGGAAGCTTTAATGGGTAAATCCCATGCTTTCCTTTGAAAATTGTATCAGACAGAAGTAAATTGACTTTTTAAGTGCCCGAGAATAAAGGGGACTTATCTGAAGGATAATGGTCTATAAATCTAAGGTATTTTTAAGCTTCACAGTTCAATTTAATTTTATTTAAATGTGTAATGATAGTACAAACCTAGCCACCTACATTAAAATCATTTGTTACAGAGATTAACATCTGTTCATAAGATCTCTGTGTCCTAAAGCAGCCCAAGTGCATAAGGGCCTTAGTTTTCTGTAAAATTCAACCACCAAACCCACCACGGCCACCAAGACGGTAACTGGGTGAGGTCTTCTCATCACCATGTAGATCTGAATGCACGTGGGTGCAGCGCATGGTGTTTTGTTAGATTACTTCTCCCAAAACTTGAGCAGCATCAGTCATGCCTTGCATTTTATTCAAGTGTGTGTGGGTGTGTGTGTGTTTTCTGAAGCAGGAACCTGAGCTGAAGTGGTTTATCTAATAACATAAGTTCATTAGCATGTCTTATGTCTCCCCCACCCCCACCCCATCTGTGGTATGATGTTAATCTTACCCATCAACTCTCATTTCAGGGCTAATTGATTAAGTAGTATCCTTATTCTGTCTAATTCGCAGGAGCCAAGGTTTGCAAACCACTGTTACTGTGTGGCCAGGGCTTGAAGGCTAGGAGTCGAGCAGCCTGACTCAGGGCTGAGCTTGTTTATGGGTCCAAAGCAGCTTGCACCTGCAGGTCCAAGCTGCAGGAGCCGGGGTCTAGCTCACGGGGCCGGCCCTGGCCAGGATGCCGGACAACACAGGGCTGCAGCGAGAGCAGCCAGGTGGCCGCCACGACCCAGGGCTTGCCAGTAACTGTCTTTCCCCAGGAAGGGCTGTTGGTCTATGACATTCCCAGGATGGCTCAGGGGCTGCAACCAGGGGTGAGATCGAAGAGAAAGGTTCCCCAAGAAAACAAGCCAAAACTAAGTTGCAAAGCATGACTTACCTGTTAATTAAAGGAAGAGAGCAACTGCACCGCATGATCGGAGAGCTGTTGGGTGGACCGTGCTGAACCCTCAGGACCATCCTCCGTTTCTTTCTGGCCTAGGCTCTGGGTCCGGGCTGAGGGGCAGGCGTGACTGTGTCAGAAGCCGGGTCTGGAGAAGCAACCCAGGGCTGCCTAAGTGACAGGATCCCTGTATCCTTGTCCCTTGTTACCCTTCTCTTTCCCTTTTCCTCTCTGGTACTTCCGTTTCCTTTTTCCCAACATTTAGGCATTACCACACCTGAGACTTTTTACAATTCCCACCACATCCACAGCCCCTGGGTATTTTCACGGGGCTCATGTTTTAGTTCATTGATGAGCACTCAAGGCCACTTGATGTGACTGCATTAAGCAACACCCAGGAGCACTTCTCAGGACCCAAGGTCATCTAAAAAGGTCGCAACAAGACATTCTCAGTGCCTAGCCTGCCAGGAAATCGCTCCACACTAAACAGACCAGAGAAATTCAAACAGAGCCCCTCTCCAGGCTATTCTAGAAGCTGCCCCCATTCGTTACATGCTTTGTATGAGCTGAAAACCTGTGTTTGAAATTGCAGCTCAGGGTCTCTGGAAGGCCAGGCAGCTAATCAGTCACCAGCGGGGAACTCCGTGGGCCACCCCTGACCCCTGCCCCGTCCCTCCGTGACATTGCTGGAGTTTCAGGCTCAAAAGAGGCAAACACTGCTGCTGTCCCCATTGCTGTGTGACGAGTGGGAGTTCCTGAGCTTCCCCTTATGTGCCACACACCATTCTGGTCACTCAAGTGCCTTCCCCACGTTACTCTCCCACCCTCCTAACCACTTCTGCAGCCTTGCTCTGGGGCCCTCTTTACGTCCTTCTCGAAATCCTGCAGCTACAATGTGGAGCTGACACTTAGCAAGCACCTACTTTAATGTGATTTACACGGCCTCTCTCTATTAATCTTCATAGCAACCTTGAGAAGCAGGTCTCAGGCTCTCTGTTTTGTAGACGTGACATCTGTGCTGAACGTGGCAGAGCTAGAGACCCCTCCCACCCAGTGCTGTCCCCTCGAAAGTGCCGGCTTCCTGCCATGACAGCATTGCCTCATGAGTCCCACCTGCGATCTATTCCTAGTGACCGAATCCCATCGCTGTGCCCATGACTTATTTTCAGTTTGGGGTCACTGTGACCATCACATCCAGAGATGGCACACAGGCTTCATCTCGGCATCCGTGCCAAACAGCAGGCAGACTCTGCCGGATGCTCTGTGTCGGGACGCTGGTCCAGGGCTTGGCGGAGAAGGAGGACCAGTGAGACAGGCCTCCCCTGGGCTCAGGAGCAGGCTCGGGCTACTCGAGCCTGTGCACTGGCCATGCCAGGTGCCCCTTTTCCGGAAGGGCGTACGAGCGCAGTCATTTCCCAGGAGGCATCTACGTGCTCTGAGTGTCTCGATTTGCCCCAGGGGTGTCCAACCTGTGGCCCTCCGGCTGCATGTGGCCCAGGATGGCTGTGAATGAGGCCCACCACAGAATTGTAAATTTACTTAAAACATCATAAGATTTTTTTTGTGTGAATATGTGTCACGATGTATTTAATGTGTGGCCCAAGACAACTCTTCTTCTTCCACTTTGGCCCAGAGACACCAGAAGGTTGGACACCCCTTGGGAGCAGTGGTCTTCAGGGGTTCATCTTACGTCTCTGGTGTCTCAGTTTTTAAAACTGAGATAAAACTGTTTAATTGGTTGGCCAGAATTCAAGAACAGTGATTTAAAAAATATCCATGTTTTTCAAAGCACCAAAATAATCATTTTTCTTACATTTAAGTAGGCCCAGATACCTGTTTGCAAAGGGGCATCTAGTTAATATCTGAGGAGGCCACACTTTCTAATATCCATACAAAGAAAATAAAATCTTTTCCCCTGAAATTTTTTTGGTGTAAGTATAGAGTATGTTTGGCAGGGAGTGAAAACACCCATATGGAGTTACAATTAAATCGCTAACGTGCGTTCTAGGGCGGGGAGAACACAATTCTTTCCCACAAAAACTGTCTTACAAGTAATTTAAGTAATACAAGTAATTTATTTTTGCTATCACGTTTGCTGTAGTTCAGAAATGGGAGTCTTCGGATAAAGTTCTCAGAACTATTTCACCTTTGTGAGCCATTCATAATTTGAACATTTTATGTTTAGTATTTGCATATGATTCTTTGTAAAAAAAAAAAATATTGGTCTGGAAACAAACATGATCTCCAAATTATAGTGTCCTCTTTGAGAGTTTTGCTTTTCTCAAGCACCCCAACCAAAGGCAAATGAAGGAAGAGAGGCAGCCTCAAGAGAAAATTCATTTTAATTGCATTGATCCTATTTCATGAGGTTAAACACAATGGTTCCCCAAGTTATATATAATTTTTATGGAGGTTAATGTTGAGTCAAGATCTAATTTCAACAGCGTCTTATAAAGTTATCTGACCTGTTCCCTCAGCTACGTGATGGCACTTACCGCTCATTTGAAATTCCAGTTCACAGCGCCTTACTCTGATCATAAAGAGTTGGATGCACTTTCAATTAATTGCGGGTCACAAGAGGACAATGTGCTATTTAGGTAAAGAAACCTCCAAGGACTCCCATTTCTGAACTATAGCAAACTTGATAACAAAAATAAAACAACTGCCATTGTTCTGAGGGTTTCGAAAACAGGCCCCTACACTCTTTGGCACGGAATTGTATCAGCTTAGAATGAGAGAGAAATACTATAAAGTGAAAGTAGGTCTTTGGACCCCCGAATGTCTATGGGCAGAAAGCAAACTGAGAACACGTCCCAGATGCAAAAATGAGCAAGATATCTTAGGAAGGGAAGGATGAGAAGAGGGTGAACCTAAGAACCCAGAGTGCGGTGCCTAGAGTCACAGTAAACCATTTCCCAGGAGCCCTTGAGGCAGGAGACAGCACTGTGGACCTGGCTGTGTTCCCGGTCACTGTGACCGGTGCCTGCAGTTTTCCCTCCAGCTCCTTCTCTCTCATCATGCGCATCTATTGCAGCAAATCCGGGCCTGTGCTGCCGTGTATGTTGCTCGTATAGGGAGACAGAACTTGTCTCTCTAGGACATAAGTCTTTAAGTCGAGAGAAACCCTACCCGAGGAGCTGTAACCCCAGGAGTCTCATCCACACCTGGCCCTGGCTGAGGTAGCAAGATCCTGCACTTCAAACCTGAGCGTGGTACTGTGGGTGGATGAGACTTCCAGCAATTCTCGATGGAGGACAACTGCATTTTGTAGGCGGGAGGAAAGTACGTACTTGCGGCCCGTGGGCCAATGGTGGCAGTGTTAAAATATGGCCACAAATTCTTTGACACTTTTCCTTGAAAGATGAGGAGCTACAGACTCTAATCCACGAACATGGCTATCTTTTATTTGTGTTTTCTTCAGTTTCTTTCACTAGGGTCTTATAGTTTTCATTGCACAGATTTTTTTTTTAACTGGTCCAATTTATTCCTAAGTATTTTTATTGTTTTTGATGCTGTTGTAAATGAGATTGTTTTCTTTATTTTTTGGGTAAATTGCTGTTAATCTATAGAAACACACCTGATTTTTGTATATCAATTTTGTGTCCTGCAACTTTACTGAATCTGTTCACCTGTTCCCAAAGTTTCTTTTGGTGGAGTCTTATGAAATTTTGCTATATAAGATCATGTCAAATGCAGAGATAATTTCTTTCCTGATTTGGGTGCCTTTTGCTGCTTTGTCTTGCTTGATGGCTCTAGAAGCCATCCAGCCCTCAGTTGAACAGGAGTGTAGGATGTCGCAGCCGCCCTTGTCTCGTTCCTGATCTCAGAGGAAAAGCTTTCGGCCTTCTGTCCGTGGGGATGATGTTAGCTGCAGGCTTGTCATAGACGGCCTTAGTTATACTGAGATGCGTTCCCTTACCCAAGAGTTTTTATCACAGATGGATGTTGAATTTTGTCAAAGGCTTTTTCTGCATTATTGAGATAATTGTGTGATTTTTTTTCTCTTTCATTCTATTCATGTGATATATCGCATTCTTTGATTTGTGTAGGTTGGACCATCTGTGTATCCCAGGGATGACGCTCATTTGATCGTGGTGTATGATCCTCTTAGTGGGCGGTTGAATTTGGATCGCTAGTATTCTGCTCAGAATTTTCCCGTCTATATTCATTGGAGACATTGGTCTGTAGTTTTATTTTCTTGCAATGTTCTTATCTGGCTTCAGTGTCAGGGGAATCCTGGTCTGAGAAAATGATTTGGGGAGTGTTTCCTTGGGTTTAATTCTTCTATAAATATTTGGTTGAATTAGCCATTAAAACAATCTCATTTTGGGTGTCCTTCTGTGACTGGCTTATTTCATGAAGGATGATGTCTTCAAGGGTTACCTATATTGAAGCATCTGACAGGATTCCCTTCTTTTTCAGGGGGACCATATACCACTGTGTGGAAATAGCATGCGACTGCACTCATGTGAATTCTCTAGAAGAGTCAAACTCAGAGAAACACAAAGTGGAATGGTGGTCACCAGGGCCCTGGCGGAGGAGGAATGGGGAGCCTGTGTTCAGTGGGTGTCGAGGGTCGGTCATTCAGGACGGAAGAGTTCTAGAGGCCCCCGTGCAGCGCCGTGCTTGCTGTTAACACCACCGTGCTGCAGACTTGAAATTTGTTAAGAAGATAGACCTGATGTTATGTAATTTTACCACAATAAAAATAAACACATGACTAAATAAAATCAGTGCTTTTTAAAAAAAGGAATAGTTAAGGCACTCAGGCATGCACATGTATCTGGAGTTCAGATCACCGTAAATAAGAGTCTCCTGTGCTCACTGTCTGTGACTCCCCAGGTCCTCTCCGAGCACACCGGAACCCCACTCTGGTTCTGATCATGCTGTGGACAAGAATGACCACTGGAGCTGGTCCCCGGGTTGTGAGGGACTGGAACCCACGGCAGACGGTGTGTCTGAGGGACGGCGGAGTCTGGCCCGGGCGGGCTCAGCTGTCTGCAGACAGAGGAAGAGTTGTCCTTGAGCAGAAGGGTAGACCCCGAGAGTTACTGGTGCACCAGGAACAGGTTCTGTCCAAGTGCTCAGCGCTCCTCAGCAAGAGCACCCGAAGTCTCCGGAGGGGTGGGTGAGTCGGCGGCACCGGGTGGCCATCTGCGAGGGAAGGCATAGGAAAATCCCTTCCGGCTCTGAAGCTCATTGACTCATTGACTCAGTGACAGCACTTATCAATTAAATTAACAAATTATTCCATGTTAAGCACCGAAGTGTCAGCAAGGACTCCCTTTACTCATTCTCTGCTCTGTGATGAATGTCAGCTGTGACTGAGAACTTGGAACGGCCGTATAAACCTTCTTTAGAGATCTCTGTATGAGCAAGGACATGGGGCCCCTGGCCCTGGCCTTCTGTCCTCCACAGCTGGGGCCAGCTAGCCTCCTGCTTGGACAACGGGACTCTTGTGCCTGTGAAGTATAGAAACCCACTCCAAGCCAGCACCAGACGGAATCCGGACTGGGAAGGCCTCCCTCGGCCACTGTTCCCTCCTTGCCATCGTCTCTCAGTATCTCTCCATCTCTGCGGCCACGTGGTCTTTTTAGACTGTTAATCAGCACCTCAGCTTCCTTTTTCTCTCTGCAGATGAGCTTTCTTGGCTGCTGGCGGGCAGCGCTGTCTCGCAGGTGTACGCAGGTGTACGTGCAAGCTTAGAGCCATTTCCAAACTTCTGAGTTCCTGACGGAGAGTCTTGATTGGCTGAGCTTGGATCAGGTGCCCACACCTGCCCTGGATGACTGGGGTGGGTAGTAGAAATGTGGTCTCAGGGTTTGTCTCCATAAGCAGAGAAAGAGAGCAGTTAATGAGCAGAGCAAATACTGAGATGGAGATTTATTACAATTACAGAGGGCAAAAGAGTTGACCTGGGACATGAATTCTACATGGAGGTGAGTCGTAGGCCCATGTGACTAGCTAGGTGGCTTGAAGCTCACAGAGTTTAAATTTGTGACTTAGCAAAGTTCCAATTTATACTATCATACTTCCAAGATCACTATTAATAAGTCAAGATTATGATTTTTAAACCCAGGAATAATGTCAGAGATCTATTAGAACATTTCTCTCCTAAACATTTCACCTATAAGAAATTAAAAAGAAAAGGCGGAGAGTGCAATACACAGTTCCAACGATAAAACATTGATTTGTGGTCAAATAAAGTAGGCTAAGCTCCTTACTCGAACATTTCAAATTTGTCCCCACAAAAGGACCAAAAAAATCATTGAAAAGCAACAGAAAAAAATTGTTGACTATGTTTTATCTTAAGTCATTTTTAAGAAAGCATTAGATAAACTTTGGTATTTGACTTATAATCGATCACCCACCACTTCTCAGAGAAGTGTTCACTGGGAATAGCGACGCTCTCCCAGTGGGGTTAAAGCAGGTTCAGAGGTGGGGAAATGTGCCTTATGAGAAAATACCGTCTATGGCTCTCTGAAGTCTGAGCTGATGTGATTTTTATATGAGAAATCCAATTATCAGCATGTCCACTCTCTGCTTACTGAGAGCTAATTTGAGCTAACATCACTTGATATGAGATTCCTTGAGAACTAAACCCTTTGCTTTTTGGGTAAGTAAAACTCTTTTTGACTTCAAAGGGATTTTAACAACCAGATCGTGTTTCCAGGCACATTACCCAACGTGATCTTCTTTTGCCTATTTTAGCTCCTTGAGGTCTGAACATTCGGACGGACTGAATATATTCATGGAGAGGTGCACCACCTGCGAGAGATTCCACGGATGTCTCTTTCCTTTGCCTCAACTGCTGAGGTAGTTTTAAAGAAAACTTCAGTTGGCACACTCCTAAGAAATCACACACTGTAATAGAGATAATAACTTAAAATAGATCAACATGCATTTAAAACACAGCGCCTTTGCCATGTAAGTCTGCAGCGCTAGCAGGGTGAGCAAATACGTGTGTTCTGTGCTCCCTCTGTGGCCTAGTAAATGCACTAGTGAAGCTTGTTAACTGCACGTGGGGTCATGCAAGACGGCAGAGAAGCTACAGCAAGGTGTTCAATGTCAACTTTAAGGAATCGATGAGATATATACCCCATTGGCCCTTCCGAGTCCCTTCAGGTGAAAAACACACAGTCTTCCTTACCTCCCTGAAGAGAGCAGGAACCAAGCTTTCTTCTCGGCAAATCGAGGCCAAGTTTTACTCAACAGATTTATGCAAATTGATGTTTTAGACGAAGATGTCTCAAGAAAGGTCAAGAGCAGCCCCCAAACTGAATTTGGCTTCAAAGGGCAAATGGGAACTCCAGACTCATTTGTCTTCATCAATATTTTGCTGCGCCCATGATACACGCGCGGTAATCGGACTCCGTCCAGGCAGAGCGGCCTGATCACACTCCTTGAAGTCAGGGGACCTGGCTGCGGCGATGACTCACCTGACACACTTGCTGTCCCCCTGCTTGCCATCAGTCACCACTTCATTCCAGTCTGGGAAAGCAAAGCAAAGCTCAGTTGTTTGAGTTGTTTCTTAATTAATAATTCAGGTCATGTGATCATAACTAAGTTTATGGCCACAGAGGCTAGAACAGACTTATCGGTGATGATCCACTCGAACCAGGTGGATTTCTTGACAGCAGAATTTTACCCGACAGTATGTGTAAAGCCTTTAATGAGGTAAATACAGCAAACAAGCTGACTCCCGTCTGCTGGCATTGTTCTTCCTGGGTACATTTCATTCGTTGCATATGAAATTGGACATCATGCTCCACCGGCCCTGCACAGAACTTACTGGTTACCTGTCGGGACAGCAGCCGGTGGCTGGGTACCTGTCAACCTACTCACAGCCACAGGACCAGAAAACGGTTTTCCGGAACCACTGATGGGGATCCACACAGTTCTACTCTTGCTCCAAACCAAAGGGAGAAAACTCAGCCAACCTTTCCCTTTGGTCCTGTCAGCAACTAGCTTCCGAGCAAAGAATCCTGAGGCTTCAAGTGCTTCTTTGCTCTGATGCTGGTGGCCACTGCAGTGACATGTGTGATAATGGCAGCGATTCAGTGACACAGGCAGAGTAGTGGAGCTGCTGTCCTGCTGGCACCATGGCATGAAGGCCTCACAGGAGTGTCCCCCGGCCCCTCCCACAGGAACTGCGCTTGGCCCAGGCCAGCGGCACTCTCAATTCCCTGACTGCTGCTCCGGAGCTCCCTGAGGATCTGCTGACGCCCTGGCCAGGGCATCTCAGCTCAGCTTCCCCCCTCCACCCCGCCTGCTTCCCCTCGGACACAGCACTGTCCCGAGTTCCCCAACATAAGCCCTGGACCCAAGCCTCTGCCTGGAGTTGGCTTCCCGGACACCCGCGCTACAATACACAGCTGCGTCACAAGAGCCTGCCTGCAGACAAATATTGGACTTGGTCTGGGCTGGTATTTTTGTGCCTTATGACTTACTCCACATTTCTTAGTGTCTTCCAGAGGAGGTAGAGACTGTGGGCTTTTTAGGCACTTCGTTATGGCTACAGTATGGTGGGGGCTACCCTTTATCTGGTGTGTCCACACTTTCCCCATGCATATGTTTATATCAGATACAACTAAAACATGCAAACCTTCAGTCTGGGATTTCAAGGGTACAACTTGACCTTGGAATTCCTCAAGTCTTGCCATGTCTATGGAGCAAGACTTGCTCCAGACTTCCCTCCCTCCCCTCTGGTCCACTCTAACCCCGAGCAGCTCCCCGAAGGTATACTTTTGCTCCCGGTGCAGTTTGCATACTTTGTGTGCTTTGGGAGCTTGGTTTGGGGCACGCTAAGCCGGAGACGCTTCTAAGATATTCAACCAGAGATGCCAAGTAGGCTATGGGATGGAGCAACTTGAATGTGGAGGAGAAACCTGGGTGTCGGCAAAACACTGCTCTGTGAACCCCTGGGAACGGGGTGGGGTTATCTGGGGAGAGAGGAAAGAGGGAGAGGTGAGTTCAGTGTGAGCTTGGCAATGTTTGAAAATCCTTTTTTTCTCATTCTCTGGGTTGTCTTTTCCCTTTCTTCATGGGAGGGATGCTTTGAAGTCCAGCTTCTCTGTTTTTAATTGTGTGGCTTGTGCTTTGGGGGTCACGGTGGGGAGTGGAGAAAGTGAAGGTGGAGAAACAGCTACACATTTGGCCACAGGGAAGTCATTTGAAGAAGGGTTACAGAGTGTTGGGGCTGGACTCCTGCTGGAGCCGATTGGGAAGGACTAAGAGCGCCCAGGCAGCTCCTGGGGCTGCGGTTCATGGGGCAGGAGAGAGAGAGAACAGCCCTCTGTGAGAGGGCAGCGACTCGCCAGGGAGGGGCCCCCCACGAGGTCAGTTTTTAGTTAAGACAAGGGAGAGAAGGAACTGGGCGTTCAGGACAGTGGGCCAGTGTTTGGCAGTTAGAGAAGGCAAGGAAAGGGTGGGGGGGATGGGGGAGGGGGGAGGGTCTGGTGCATGAGGGGTTGATGGGGTCACTTTGGGGGGAACAAACTGTAGTTGACCCTTTGTCTTTGCATCACCAGGAGAGCCCTCTAAATCCTGAGGTGCTGAGGCAGTTGCGGGGAGCAGACAGGAATCGGGGCCCTGAACTCCTGCCACCAGCACTACCCACACCACAGGCTCCCCCGGGGCAGGGGGAGGGGGAGTAGGTTCCGGGTTATTGCTCCCCAAAACACAGAAATCTGCTACATAGACTACTGGTGAGATTTTTACGCCTATGTTCAAAGAATGTTCCAGATAAAGTCCTCTGGGCTAGGTGACAGCCTCAACGTCAAGTCACATGCGCGTCTAAACAAGGAGGTGCTGTCGCCTGCAGCTGCGTGTCTGGTCTGGATGGTTTGAGGAGGAAGCAGATGAGCCGAGAGCTTTTTAGGGGAGAGTCTGATCTTCAAAAGTACTTTTAAGGCGTTACGTATTTTTAGAGTTAAAGTGTTTTCAGCGCGTGCTCGTGTACACACACGAACGAGACTCACTGAAAATAGTCTTTGCTGTGTAGGGGAAGAGTGCTGGCGTCTGCTTTGGCTCCTCCCATCCCACGCCTGGCTGTTCACTGCAGCACAAACATCAGGCACCAAGCCCCCGGCAAACAGGGCTTCATTTCTCCCACGCAACCCGCCTCAAGTCTCTCATTCAAATTCCGCGTGTGCTGGTGAGGATTCGGTCTGAGCTGCTTAAATACTGTGGATTTAATTTGATAGACGTTTTTTTGTTTTTCTCCCCACATAACAGTCCAAATGTTCTAGGATGGGCGATGGCTCTGCCCTGTGACCAGGCGTCTTTGCTCTGCACATGTGGCTTCGAGTTCTAGGCCCAAGGCCATGGCTACAGCTGGCAGCGAGGGGAAAGGCCGTGGTCCAGGGCACACAGCCCGTCTTTACGTCGGAGTTGCCCCAGGATTTGCATGTATCACTTAGTCTCACATCCCATGGGGCTGAGCAGGGTCACAATACCACTCCAAGCTCAAATGTCCCATCATGAGCCCAGCGGAGGTAATCAAGTTCTCGCACTAAAGGAAGGACGAGAAGATGGATGCTGGGAGTCAGCAGTTGCCACCAAAGGAAGGCACAGCTCGTATGTGAATGTTGACCAGTGTTGCCCTGGCCGGGTAGCTGCATTGGTTGGAGCATCGTCCTGATACGCCAAGGTTGTGGGTTCAATCCCCGGTCAGGGGACATGTAAGAAAGAACCAATGAGAGCATAGATAAGTGGAACAACAAATCTCTTTCTCCCTTCCTCTCTAAAATCAATAAATAAAATAAAATAAAAGCTGGCCAGTTTTCCCAGTTTCCTCAGCCCTTGTTGCAGTGAGGCAAGGGGAGGATCGTCTGATCGTACTGAGCAGTGAACCTGCTCCAGCCAGCTCCTTCCAGAGGGAGGAGGCATTTAGACGTTAGAGTCCGGGATGCGGGAACTCTCGGGTCGATAACTGGAGCTTTACTATTTATTAGCTCTCTGACTTCAGGCGAATGACTTCATTTTTTCCCCTGTGCTTTAGTTTCCACGCAAGGATGAAATGAACAAAAGTGCGGGGAACCGTGGCTGGGTTAGAGCGAGCATTCGAGTAATGTCACTTTGTATTCTAGCAGCCACTGGGAGTAATTCACTGCTTTGCAGCTAACATATTTAATTATTAACCCCCCCGGAATGGTTGTTGATATCACTCTAATATGGATTGTACGTTTCAAGCAGCAACCACGGCCCCACCTAATTGGCTTCCCTTCTCACCTTCTGAAACTTTTCCAACTTCATCTCTTCTTACTCCTCCCCAAAGTTTTCCAGCATTCCCAGCATCTTGCTGCTTCCTATGTCTTTCTTCTAACCCCATTCCAGACAATTCAGGTTCAGAACTTCCTAACACTTGCATCTCAAACCCCCCACCCAGGCAACCCTCTGACTGCTTGGGCATGTTAAAGTCTCTACACTTACACAGGTGCCACGTCACCACCCTCTCTGCTGCTGGTGGGCATGGTGCTCTGGTCCCTCCAGCAGGCACTGTGAATTGCCTTCTGCATACCTGTTGCCCTTGTTGGCTTGCTGATAGGAATCCAGTGTTATTCAAGGCAGCTATACATTCAGCCCCAGGGAAACTGTTTACATTCCCTGCCTCCCTTGCAGCTAGGGAAGAGCCATGGCTACAGGTCTGGCCGATGAGACGAAGTGCTGTCTGTTCAGGGCTTCAGGAAAGCTTTCACTATTACTAATAAAAGAGGGAGATGTAGTTGTTATTGCTTCTTCTTGTTTCATTTAAAATTTTTCTTTCTTATAATCAGTGTCAAACTACAGAGGTCACCTTGTGCCCACAAGACAACACTCAGGAGGGGGAGGGGCCCAGTCCACTTGGGACGGTGTCCTAGAAACTGAGAAAGAGCCCGAGTTCCTGTGGACATCACTGGACAGCTGGACCTACGTCAGCAACCACCTTCTCCAGCCACACACTGATATATCTCCCAGTTCCACAGAATTCCCACACCCCCGCCCCCATCTCAGGGGAAAGCTGTGTCCTATTCAGCTCCAGAGTTAATCATTTTGGAAGCAGATAATACTTAAAATGTATTTCTGCCCTACATCCCATCCCCAGACTCCAGCATGGGCTTACTCCACCTGTTAACTCGACCCACCGTGGGGTTGCCCGGCACTGTGCCTTCTGCCAGAGGCTCAGGACTGGTGTCCTCAAAGTCCCAGCATCATCGCTCACCTGAAGTGGGCTGCCCCAGGGATGCCGCCCGCCCTGGCTGCTCTGCCTGGGAGCATAGCGCAAGTCAGTCATATTTCAGCTGTGATTGGAGACGCCTGCAAGGTTTGGACCTGTGCTTTCCTCTGTCCACACTGCGCCTGGCTGTTTGTCCCGGCAGCTGTCACGCAGCCCGCACAGCAGGTCTCACCTGCCAGGGGGGTCTAGTGCCCGTCCCAGGGGCCTGGTCTCATTTCTGGAAAATGGTGACATCTCAGCCACAAACCCTTCGGTGCCTGGAAAACAGTTCTAGCCGCTTGGGATTTGGCATTTGTCCTTTTAACAACATCCTTGAAGCCCCAGGGTTAGTGAGTTCTCCTTTTTAAATGTAAGAAAATGAACTCAGAGGGTGTTTATGAACCAGCTCATGACAACTGTGGAACGGCTGGGCTTTAGGAAGGCCAAGGAAACCCAAAGGTCAGACTGACCTTTGGGCAGTGCTTTCTCTGCACAGCGCGCCTGCTGACCGCTCCTGGGGGGTTGGCCTGGTTGTAACTGATAAGGAGAGCAGGAGTCCTTCATTCTCTTTCACGCCGTTGTGTCTGCTTAACACCATGGCATGTGGCCAGCGGTTACAGGAAAACAAAAAAAAGCATTATTTTGGTGTTTAAGCCAGAAATCCTAAACATGACACCAACGACCTGCACACTAATCGCAGCCGGAAACAGGAAAGGGCTTCGTGTAAACGCACCCTGCGCGGCCTTTCGAGGCCACCTCGCAGCTCAGGGTCCACGCCCACCCGACCAGCGCCTCACGCTGGTTCCAGTGCATGTCTGGGTCACCAGCCCTTTCTTGGCTCGTTTGGTTTGCCTGGGTTCCCGGGACTCTGAGACTGAGCCTCTTTGGATTTCTTTCTTTTCTTTTTTTTTTAAGCTAGGATGAGAAAAACGAACATTTCCTCATTCTCATTGCTATTCTTAATGGAATATCAACATTTTGGGGGTCATGTCTGATGTGATGACCAGTCAGCAAAAAAGTGCTGGAACACGAGAAAAGATGGCAGCAAACATTGGCACATCGCCACACATGCAAAAGAAAAAAATAAATAAAGGGAGGGGCTCGCTCAGGCCCCATTCACGGAGAAGGCCTGCAGAGGCAGCCCCTCCGCTGGCTCGGGGTGGTTGTTCTGATTCCTTGTCAGTGCTGTGGGGACAGAAATGTCCGAGGACTTGGTGAGCTTCTGAGCAGTGACTCGGGGGCTGTCACTTGTTCCATGCAGCTCCTCCACTGTTTTCATTTTTCTTTGATTAGTAGTTTGCTTACTTTGCCCCCATTTTTTTATGGTTCATCTTTTGTAAATTACCTGTTTACCTGCCTATTAACATATTTCCTCCCTTCCTTTCCAATGCTTATCCCTCTTAAAAAAAAATAAAAAGGATTGCTTATTTAAAGATTTTATCTATTTTTAGACAGGGCAAGGGAGGAATAAACAGAGGGAAAAATCACATGTGGTTACCTCTCAATCGCCCCCTACTGGGGAACTGGCACACAACCCTGGCATGTGTCCTGACTGGGAATCGAACTGGCAACCCTTTGGTTTGCAGGCTGGTGCTCAATCCACTGAGCCACACCAGCCAGGGCTCCAATACTTATCCCTCTTAATAGTGCCTTATTATTTTTTCAGGCAATTCAGATGAATTCTGTAAAAAGTTATTAACATTGTCATATTTGGTGCAAATGAGTTTTTCATGTTTGCTCTTTTATCTTGGCTATATTTTTCTTTGACTTACATAGGTTTCTGAAATTTAATACAGGGAATTCTGCCAACTTTTTAAATAAATTCTTAAGCTTAGAATGTTGCCTTACCAAAAGGAAGGAAAAACAGAGGAAGACAGAAAAGGAAAATCATCTGAAGTTGGCAGATACTCAGTTATATTCATCCTGGCTTCAGGCCCCGCCCATCCTATCTGTTGGATGAATCAGGTCAAAGGTCACAGTCAGGTTCCCATCCCCCACCCCCCACCCCTCCACCTGCCTTCCTCACTGGAGGAGGATGAGGATGAGGTGGGGTCAGTTCACGAGGGTGGGGGGGAGAGCTGGATCCCTCCCGAGGAGGAGAGTCCCTCTTCCTCCGGGTTAGGAACAAGAGTGGGGAGACTTGTGGGGGGGGGAGGCCAGAGACGGAGGTCCGGGGGGAAGGAACTGTGGGTTTACCGAAGGAAACTCTGCCAAATTTGACTTAGGGGCCCGAAGCCCACTTCACGCTCGACGTGTGGTCACCCGGTCTTCCCCTCTCGGAGGGAAACGCCCCCCCCAAGTGAGTCACACCAGGACCTGCGTGTGCTCTTTCTCCGGTGAGAAAGTTCACGTTATCGAAACGAGGAGCTTGCACACTGGTGACATCATCGAGTCCCGTTCAGAACCCTGTCTAGAGATTGTTCCTGGCTGCCCCGTGCTGCAAGTCAAAACCACAGGCGAGCCCGCCCCCACACCTGCTGCGGACACTGGACACTGCTCCCGCGGGGGTTCAGGTGCGCCCAGACGGCCCGCCCTTCCCTGTCACCTGCCACACACCTCGAAGTAGACGCTCGGCTGCAGACTCGGCCTGTGCTTCCCCAGCAGCTCCAGGTCCGTGCAGTCCTACAAAGGACGGAAACGCAGGCAAGAGGAGTGAAACCCGGGTGAGGGGATCTGACTGTGGTTGTCCCGTGTTTCAGTCGCCTACCACGCAGCACAGCCGCGCATGCGCACAGGTCTGCACGGCCAGTGCGCAAAACCGAGGGTCCCTCACAGTCCCAGCCCTGCCCCAAACCACTTCCACCCCAGAGGCCACTACTCTCAGTTTTAAAAGTTACTACCTGATGTTTACCCTCATCTCTCTCAATGAAAAGTATCTTGAAATGCTACTTTTTAAAAAATGTTATTATTTATACAGAGAGGGGGAGGGAGACAGAGAGAAACATCAATCAGTTGCCTCTTGCACGCCCCCCAGCTGGGGACTGAACCTGCAACCCATGCATGTGCTGTGACTGGGAATCGAACTGGTGACCTTCCGCTTTGTGGCATGATGCTCAACCATCGAAACCTCACTGGTCAGGGCTTAAGTTGCTAGTTTAAATTTTAGGCATTACCTATTGCCATCTCTACACGGAAGATGAGAATTTATCCTCCACACACACCCACACGTTGCTTCTTACACTCATCCGTGAATCTAATTACATTGTGATGAGGGTTGCTCCCATGCCCATGTAAATATATGCTACTGTAATCACACTTTCTTATATAAATGTATCTTTCTCTCTCTCGAGCTAACTTTTGTCACTTGTACATCTTTGTAGGTACCTACCTCAACCATCCCTCAGTTCTCTCACAAAAGTGTCACTTCCTTTCAGTGAGTTCAGACACACCAGGCATTTCCTCAGCCTCGTCTCCTCTGGGCCAGTTCACTCCGCAGACTGGCCTTCTTGGTTTTCAGCTCCTTCACTGTTTGTGCACAAGAGCGGGGGCCTGGGAGTAGTGAGCTTGTGCTTGTGCTGCTTTCTAGCAATCGGAGCATCTCAGACGCCTTCCTAGTGATGTGTTTCTCCGGTACTTTCGATAGGTGTATGCTAAGTTCTGATGCCTGGTACTTTGCTGTCTACTTATCTCTCCTTTCCATTTGTTAGAAGCGTATCAATTTCCTTAGCAGAAGATTTTGCAAAAATATTAATTGGCTATTAACATTTTCTCCAACCTTGGGCACGGCAGCCATTTTTTCTTCCCACGTAGCGAAAACACTGCATCAGTATCCACATCCAGTCTCGGGAAAATGTTGCTGGCGGCCCCAAAGGGGGTCCAACACCTTTGGGGAATAATTTGTAAATGTGCAAGAGAACCACAAAAACATCATTCCTTCACCTTTGCAATTTTAGTCTAGAAATCCATTTTAAGGAAATTAACCGAAACATGGAAAAAGATGTATCTGAGAATAGTCACCATGGTATCATTTGTACTAGTGAAAAAATGGAAACAATATAATGTCCCTTAATAGGGGAATGGCTAAAATGCAGAATACATCGTTACTTTTTGCATACCTGTAATATATGAAAGCAAATACTGTAATGGTAAACAAAAAATAAAGGTAGAGCGTCCAGGCGCCCTGCGATTACAACCGTGTAAAAGGTACGTGCTGAGAACTGAGACGTCTGCTCCCTCCAGCTCACGTGCACGAGAACTCGACTCTCCCAGGAGTCTCCTGGCCAGGCAAACCCCTTTGCTGTTCATAACAGGAACTTCTCCCCAGACCCATCAAAACACCAAGAAAAGCATCAATTAACAGTCTAAGTCCTAAGATTCTTTGAACCCCTCAACTCAAAATCCCTGCCTTGCTGTTTCTACCCACCCTAAACAATTACATTATGATCTGTACCCAATTGCAAAGGCTGTTCATTATAAGACCCACCTGAAACAAAACCTTCAACTTTCAATGAAACCTGGTCTTGCCCCACGCCCCTGGGAGACGCTGCCAAAGCTGTGTGCAGGGATGCCCCCCCAGAGCAGGGAGCAGCGAACTCAGCTCTGTTATCCAACAGATCTCTGTGATACTACAGACCCAGCACTCAGCATCGGAGAAAAACTATGCCGTGAGAAGGAGATGTAGACGGAAAGTAATAGTTATGCTAGGGAACTGGCATCTGTCAGTCTTTGAAGCCTGTTCCATGGTACCCTCCTGTAACGGGGACGAGGTTCTAACTCCACAATAACGAAGAATGCACCTTGTCACAAGCCCCCTCTGAACGTGTGAAGCTCACTCATGAAGGCAGAACCGTGCGACTTGTCACTCTCCGTTGGCGTTCTGTTGCTCTTGTTGAACAATCAGTAACCCTCCAGGTTACTACTCCCACAGCAAGCAGAGCGATTCAGACTGTGTTATGCTGGTGGACTCCAAACGCTGGTGAGCTCCGTCGTAATGAAAATGACCCAGAAATGCTCTCAAATCACTTCATGCACATTGAGAAGCTCTCAGGAGACCACTGACAGTGGCCTTTGGGTGGGCTTTGGTATTTAATGGGACAGAGGCTCTAGCAGGGGCTTGCGCAGCACTGAGTTACTTACACACACGTCACAGATGCAACCCCGCAGAGGAGGATCGCACCACAGCAAAACCCAGGCTTTCGGAACCCTTTGCAGTCAGCGTGCCGTGTGGTGCTTCTCAAACACACTTCTTACCTTGGGCAGTTACTCTGCCACAGACTTGGATGGCTTGACTTGTTAAATCGGTTCTGGTTCGACCAATCCACGCCCAGCCCTCCTGGTAAATGTCACCTTCCCTACTGATATTATCTCACACTACTACCTTTTCAATTTCTCTTCTTCCCACACAAATAAGCTTTGTAGGTGGGGGAAGTGAATCCACCAAGACATAACAACAACAAAGCAGGATCTACCAACAAGGAAGTCTGAATGTTTCTCTGTGATATAACCAAGAGATTTACACAGCTTCTGTTCCAGGTACAGAGGTGCCGATGACGGGAAGAAGGACAGAAATATCAAGATTAATCAGGTAATTTTATTTAAGATTTACCCTTCAGCAGCAACCAACAGGAACACCTGAGCTCACAGAATCTCTTGACGTGTCCTGCTTTCTAGCTGCTTCCGCAATGCACGCCCGTGAGCAACTGCTCATTGCAAAAGTCTTTTTTAAAAAAATGGCTTCAAGAGCAAATAACACTGATTTATACTGTGCCCAAGCACTTGTCAACAAATCTATTAAATTGCAGAGGAAAAGGAAAGCGAAGAAGCTTTGTTATCTTATGCATGTCACCTTATGTAAATGGGAGGCTTTACTTCTTTAAAACAACAGAAATACGGAGCTTCCTATAGATATCTCTCTATATTTTTTAAGGAGGTGATTACAAACACGAAGTGTTATCATCAAAAGCAAAAGCTAGTTCAAGAAATTTCTGACGGCAAAACTCACAAGATACAAAGCTAAAATTTATAGGTTCCTTTTCTCAATTATGAATACCTTCACTAAACATAAATATTTTAACATATATTAATTTTTCTGACATTCAAAATTGTAAAGTCAATATGGCAGAATTATTGTTAAAAGCACATATGTACAAATATTCTTTTTCCATACATAAAGTATTTGGCATAATTATAACAATTATACTGCTTCCACAACTGTTTGCTTTTATTTTTTACTGTTCTTTTTACACATAATGGTATCTCTTATTAAAATTAACCAGTTATGTACAAAAATACTTGAACATTTATTATAGAAAACCTCTATAACCAGCCTCAACAGCATGTACCTGCTGAATGGTTTCATTAAGGGGTATAAAAAAATGGTCACTGCCTTCCAGGTAAGCTAGCAACAACACACACAGGTAAGCTAAAAGGAGCTTCCCAACAAAAGAGGGAAAATATTTAACAGCATGATTTAAAACGCAGCTCAAATCTATGGTCAATCGAGTGTTATAAACAGTCAGTAAAAGAAAAAACAAAGATACAAAATACATTACTACGTACAAGGTGCTTTGTTCATACTCCTACGGCTGTGGCGTTTGCCTTCCTACCTATAGATCTAAGATGCGGCATTCTAGAACCTTCTCCAGCCGTCCTCCTCCAACAAAAGGGCGACAGGGACAGCCCAGAAGACAAGCTCCGCCGGTAAGAATGGACAGTTGGGGGGAATCTTCTATTTTGTGCGGGATCGAACGTTAATGCCCTTGCCTTTTGAAAGTCTTTTTGCCACTTAATCATGCCAATATATTTTCTCTAAGGGGTTTTTTTTTTTCTTTTCCATTTACGCTATTGATTCAACACTGTCCTGTATTGATCCCTGAACTCCTGTTAATGGGACACATTAATTTGTGCCTGTTTACTACATGGGTACGGGCTCCTCCTCGATGACAGGTCTGGGGGAGGGAACGATCAAGGAGGGAAGCCCGAGCTTCAAGTAAACACTTCTCCCGGGGCTGCTACTGAATCTGCTGGCTCTTGCCTCCTCTCTGCTCTGAAAGCAAGTTGCACCTTGAAGGGAAATACAGTAGATACCACGGTGTCAGGGCACGAAAGGGCTTGCCGAGCAATTCACCAAGTGGGGCTGTGTGAACGCAGCCAGCCATCGTGTGTCAAAGGCAACCTCCGAAGAGCATTGTGTCACGGACAGACAAACTCCCAGCCCCGTCCCGGCGGCCCCTGAAGCACACTGCCTAGAGAGCCTGCTTTAACGTTCAATTCTGCTGACCAGCCTCGACCTGTCTGCTCGCCCAGGGAACCCGAAACCTCGCCTCGCCTCGGTGCCAAAAGTCTTCCAGAGGAAGGACCCTGGAGTGCGGATGCGCACCGACTTAATGAGCTTCCTCAGAGTATCAAGTATTCAGTAAAAAATATGCAACATCATCACACGTCGTATTGTTCGAACATTAAACTATGTAAAAAAGGTGAACATAAAAAGATACAAAAGAAGTCTCGATCACTATTTACCACTTTCAAATGAGAAACGAGGGTAATGAAATCCAGCCGTTCCTCCTGTCACATCTGGCGTCTCCGGCCGATAACTCTAACATCGTGCAGCGTGGCACTGACAGGGTTCTAACTCCACTCACGTAAAGACAGAGCTAAGGTATTAAAGTGCCTGCACTAAGCGTCTCCTCGTCATACTTCTCACTCTCCTGTAAACGGCAAAGAAGTCACCGCAGGTCAGTGTAGAGGGCCTCATAGCTGAGAGACCTTCCTTGGCAGGGGCCGGGGCCGTGGGCCAGGGTCAGTCCTCCTGGGGCCGTTCTCCAGGTGGCTGGAGCGCGCGGCCAAGGGCTTGGGGGGCAAGGCAGGCGGCTCGGGGGTGACAGGGATGGAGAGGTTGTGAGGTAGCGGGACGGGGCGCCGAAGAGTCCGCTCATAGACGCTGTAGGGCGGTGGCGTCTTGCTGTCCTTGCGCACAGGCTCCTCGGGGCCGCTGTGGCCCGACCCCGCCCCAGGCACCGGGGGCTCGGTCACCTGGCTCTCAAAGCCCGAGGTCTCCGACGTGCTGCACCGGCTGAGCGAAGAGATCCCGCTGCTGCAGCTGCCCGACAGCACGGGGGAGTTGGCGAGCAGCCCCGGTGAGTGGTACTCCACGGGGGAGGGCGTGAAGGACTGCCCAGGGCCCTGCACAAGGGGGCAAGGAAAGAGAGAGAGAGAGGCAAGGGGACACAGAGCAGAGTCAAGCCCTGGAACGGGCTGACGGCCACCCCACCCAATTCAGAGGGTGAAGCCCCAACCCCGTACCTCTGAAGGGGCTGTATTCAGAGACAGGGCCTTCAGAGAGCTGGTTACTTTAGCACGAGGCCCCAGGGCGAGTCCTAATCTAGGGGGACTGTTGTCCTCACAGGAAGAGGAAGCTCGGACACACAGACACTAGAGGTGCAAGCTCACAAAGAAGAGACCACGTCGCGACCTGGGGCAAAGGTGGCCTGGAGAAACCCGGCCAGACCTTGATCTTGGAGTTGGAGCCCCAGAATAGTAAGAAAATAAATTTCATTGTTTAAGCCAGGTTTCTGGCCCTTCATAAGGAACTGGAAGTTCTAGCAACAACAGCCCGGTGTCCCTTGGTCTTTCGGCAGGGTCTGTTCCCTTCCATGGGTGGTGGGTTCTTCTCTCAGCCACAGTCCCCACCAGGCCACAGGGAGTTCCTCCTGCCTCCTTCTTGCACTCCAGCCGAGAGTCCCGGATCTGCCTGTTCCCTAACTGGTTAGTGTCTCAAGAGATGCGTTGTGAACAGACGCTTCCGGGGAGAGGCTGCACACTGTGTGCGTCTCCATCAGCAGCTTCAAGTCTACAGAGAAGGGACCTCAGAGACTGTCGGGCCCACCGTTTTCTAAACCTGGTGACCACAGACCCTTTTCCCACTTTATCACGAAGTGGGCTGTGAATCTAACGTCCTATGGAATACGCCGTATGTTGTTGTGGACAATGCGCACTTTTTTGCCCAAATTTCTGAGGGAAAAAATAAGGATGCACATTATACATGGGTAGTACTAAGTCCGTATCTACATAAATGTTTTTAATTCATTTGTGCTTATGAGTTAAAAGTGTAACTCTAGAAAGTAGTAATGATATCTGTATGCAAAATAATATCCTGAAATACAATAACTGGTTTTGTTTCTAAATATAAATAGTTGAATTAAAAAATTAAAATGATTTTTTCTTGGAAGTTTGGGCCACAAATGTGAGTGTGCATTATACACAGCAAAATACGGTACTAAGAAAACTGTTTTCCTGGACTCACCTTGCCTTGGTCTCTCTCGGTAAACAAAATAATACCAGCAGACACAAACCCTTGTGTTTAGTGGGGCCTAAAATTAAGCATGGCCAATTTAGAGATCCAAATTCACTGTCATTTTTGTCAAAAAATTGAACCCCAAGTTCAAAAGGAGGCCGGTAAGCTCAGACTTCTCCACACGGTTAACAGCATCATTTACTTGCTGAATAAAAGGGTCTCAGTTTAAGGCAGCAAATGGCAGCCTCATCACCGAGGAGCGAGAATCCGTTAGCAGAGCGGGCTCGCCTGTGACCGGGAGCCTCCAACGTTCAGCCCACTCTCCCCCCAACCCCCACTGTGAGGACGGGCAGCGGGAAGGGTGGCTGGTGAGAACTTGCACAGGTCTGCGACACAGCAGGGCTCTTGGCAGGTAACATTTGCATCACCTTAGTTCTTGTTATTTCTAAGAGCCAATCTCTTATTGTCTTATTACTACTCTGCAAAATCTAGTTGAACAAAGCAGGTATTCATCCCGGAGCACCAGGTGGGAGCCCGTGGCTGGTGCGGGCAAGTGGAAAGCTGGGGCAACACCGTGGCCACGTCGCCGTCCCTCCCGTCCCACGAGGACGGCGGGCTCCGGCTGCGGAGCAAATCCACGGACTTGCTAAAGGCAGCAGCGCCTTGTGCTAACAAACCGCAAGTACTTTGCACTCGCCAGCAAGTTTGTAGTCAGAAATGTGGGCAGGGCAGGTGAGATCACACGCCTTTGCCATTCCCTCCAGCTTTTTGGTTTTGTTTTCCAGATGCTCGATTTCTGTGAGCAGCGGCTGCATCACACGGCTCACGACCTGCCCTGGGTTTGCAGAAGCTAGGGCGTCTTTTTCTCTCCTGTTAGCCAGAGAAACCTCATCAACCAAAAGGACAGGGAGCACGGGGGCCCCACGTCACTCAGGTACGGAACCATTCTTTCAAGCTCACATTTGCACGGCGCCACCGTCTGCGTGGACAGGCCACCCTTGGGGCCAGTCTGACTCTGTTCAGATGGCGGCTCATCCCCTTCGAGAGGGGCTCTGTGTGTTCAGAGACAGTAAATAGCCCCCAGCTGTCTCATATTCACAGCTCTCCAGGTGGTTCCCTGGAGACTTCAAAATTCATTTCACTGCCTGCTTCCCACACCCAGGCGCACACCTCTAACGAGAGGAAGCTGGGTTTGGCCTCGTCCACACGGGTGGGGCTGAGGACGACAGCAGGAGGCACAGGGTGACAGCTGGCACATCTTGACCGTTAAGGACAAATTAAGGTTGTGTGGTTTTTTATGTCTCTTAAACCAAAAGGCCAGACTGAAAGTGTCCTGGGCAAGAACACTGGGCCCCTGTTTCTTCCCCGATTTGGGGTACCTCTCACTCCCATCAGCACGCTCAGCGGCCCCACCTGTGAATAATCTGCATACCAGTGGCCGGGGAGGGTGGTCCCCGCAGGGCTGCCCCACCCCGTCACCCCTGCCTCACCTGTCCTCTGCCGGGTCTGGGCCAATGAAAGCACCTCACTAATGTGTGTGTGTGGGGGGGGGGGGGGTCTGAACGGAAAAGGAACTTCATCTCCAGCCTCAGCTAGATAAGAGCCCATACCTTCATGGGAGACCGCCCAGCAGGTGAGGGGGACACTGGCGTCATCTGTCTCGCTGGTGAGGCTGTGGAGAGAGAGTACATTTCAGCTCCGAAAGTTGGGCGGAGGGCCATCTGCTGAAGCCCTCTGTGTGCAGCCCAAACAGGGGACCCGGTGCAGAAGGACCCCGGGGGGAGAGCGCTGGGGGGGAGGCGAAGGATGCCCGCCCCAAGGATGGCAGTGGCAGCACTGGGGCAGTGAGTGAAGAGTCACTCATGTGTGCCAAAGTGACAGGGCCCTACACGGGGCCACACCCCTCCTCGTCTCCAAAGTCCAGATGCTTCTTAGCTGCTTCATCGCTTTCAAAAGGTGCTGTTAGGGGTGAGGTGCCCGGGAGCCATCCTGGCCATAGCTGCTGACCTCGGCCTGCACAGCAACAGGAAGACCTGGGTCCCCGGGGCACGTAGACTAGGCCCTGGGGCAAGCATTTGCTCCAGCCTCCCTCTGCACGCCCCCAACACGGCCCCACCCGGCAGAAAACCCTCGGCTGCGTCCCCAGGAAAGGTGAAAGGCGAGGAGTTTTCCATGCAGGCCCCTAATGCCTGTACTCTCGGGGCTCCCCTATGTTCCAGGGATGGGGGGACGGGACCCAGAGTTCATCATCATGGCAGAGAAGCCCAGTTTCTCAGTTTCTCCCACCAGCTGGTCAAGCCTGACGTCTGGGGCGCAGTGTGTGCGTGTGGGGGAGCGGCTCTGTGAGCACTGGCTGGGGCCAGACCAGCTCCCGGGGAGCAGGACCACCCAAGCTAGTAGTCTGAGCCTAATGCCTCACAGTGGGCGTGGCCACATTTCCTAACCCCGCCCACATGGGTTTCCTCGCCTTCAGGGTTTGTCCTGAGCTGCCATTCTCCCAGCTGTCACGGGGAGGTTTGTAACTCACATCGAAACCACAGAAAGGCTGAACCAAAGACAGACAGTGACCACAGATGAGGACAGGGGACAGACGGGGAGAGCAAGCAGAGCAGAAGGGCCGGCCACCCGGCAGAGCGGCCTGGCGGAATGGGGTCACCTGTGCGCTCCGGTGTTTCCGGTTCTGTTGGAAGACCTCACTGGCCTTTCACACCCTCTGGTGACTCCTAGCTTTGGCCATTGTAAAACAAACTGGGTGGCACGTCATTTATTTCAAAAAGAAAGTCACTTTTCTCTTCTTAAGAGAAAAGAAAATACAAAGAAAAGATGCTAAAAGGCAGCAAATGAAGTGTGGTCATCCAGCAGTCCAGGTTAGAGCAGTCAGGACGCGTTATTTTACCCAAGTGATGGCTCCAGGGCCTCAGATACCCACCGGTCTGTGTGGGCCTTGGGGGGACCGGCGGGGAGAGCAGTCTGCCGCTCTCCGCCGCACTCCGGGCCTCCTTCCCACTGTCCAGGCTCCAGCTGCTGGGCGTGGGGTTCACAGCTGGAAGGGAGGGAGAGCAAGGCTGAGACACGCGTGCCCGGGGGCCACGAGAAAGCCCGAGTTACTCAGAACAGAAGAGTGACTGGATTAAAAAACCAAAACCAAACAGGAGAGCTCCTGAATGCTGGCCCTTCATGCGACTGCCAGCTCCCAGCGACCGCTGACGGCTAACTGGGTGACGCCACGTCTGTCGCTTGCTCTCGAGCACGCAGATCGACAGGCCTCTGCACGTAAAGTGCATGTGGACACTTGCTGAGAACAACGGATGTGCTTGGATGCTGCACAGCAGATGGGAGACGCTGCCACTCGACTCTATTAACGCTCGGTTTTCGCTGGAAATTTCTGGACACGGGGCACTCAAAAGGGGGGAGGGGATGACAAGTTAACATTCCCACCATTGGGCACAATCACAGGGAAGGAACAGCCACACCCTACGGTCCTGTCGGGCAGCTTGGGAAAGGCCCCTTGCTCCTGAAATCAATGAGTTCTCCTGAGGTACTAAAAATTAATTCAGAATGCAGACACAACATTCCTCTTTTGTAATTTGCCTGTTGCATGCTTCAGAAACAGGCAGGAATACGTCACAGCCCTGCCAGGAACGCGGCTGGACGCACAAGGATATGAATAGCTGCTAGGCAGGGGGTTTGCAAAGCCAGGCTTAGCTGTCCCGGGCATGCAGCCTGCTCCCTGAACAGACACTGCCATCTGGTGGCCACGTCTAGGATGTCAACATTCTGCCGCTAAATTACAGAGGTCATTTAACAGAATAAAATCACTACCTTCATAACTTTTTTTGGTTCCTTTTACATTCCTAAATTCTGCAGACAGAGATCAATGTTTGACTTGCACCATCAAGGCAAAATTTGTGTTTTAAAATAATATGGGCTCCGAGCTCTCTCCTTTTGATCTCCCAAGGCAAGTTTGAAATGGACAGTCTTCCTCAAACGACAATACAGTCCAGTTCGTAATGACGGCAATTAAGGTGCACCTGAGGGGACATTTCATGAGTGACTCCCGATTCATTGGCTGTGGGACCGCTGGGATCTGTGAAGCCGGCCGGAGAGAGGCGAGTGGATGACTGGCTAAGCCTCTGGACCCCTCGCCCCCGGGAGGAAGTCGTCTGCTGAGCTGCACCGGCGAACCCTGACTGGCTGCCCACGGCAATGCCTGTGTGTGCTTCTCCTTTTCTGCGTGACCTTGAGGTGGGCACAGCCCCTTCTGCACTGGATTGCCATTCTGCATAGTACCTGAGTCACCACTAACAGCAGGTGCGCTGGTGGACGGAGCTATGTGAGGGCACCAGGGGGACCAGGGACTCATCTGGGACAGTGCTGTTTTCATCGTGCAGACACAGAGCTGCAACTGCCCCCATCTCAGGAAGCCCGGGGGCGGCGGCCCGGGTGACTCCATGAATGACACCAGAAGTCGGTGAACAGAGGGGTCCCCAGCCTGCTCACGTTCAGCTGTGGAACCGATTCCACGAGAACACTGTTTTTAGAGATGGAGTCCCAAATCACTGTCTTTCCTTTACCCCTAAAGGGCAAGTGTGTTAGAGACGTCAAAGACCTGGAGGTCCGGCCTCCACGCGGACACACGGACACTGAGAAAACGAGGATGGGACACACCCTCCCCACGCCAGGCCAGAGAGGGGCCGCATCCCTACCTTTCTCAGGTGCAGACAAGTTCGGGTCGCTGCGCGGCAGGGCCCCTTCTCCAATGTGATTGAACAGCAGCCTCTGGAAAAGGTGCAAGAACCTATTATTACAGCCCTATGTGGTGACACGCGAGGCCTTCTAGAAAGTGAGATGATTATCACAGGACTGGACTGTTTTGTTCAAAATGATGTTTGTATCCTAGCTGATGCCCCTAGAAACAATTCAATTATATTTAAGGGGGAGATGGAAGAAGAGCCTTAGATTTTGAGAAAGAAAACACAATGTTTTAAAAGTTCATCCCAGATTTTAAATAAAAGTGATAAACAACTTTCCATAATAAAGCGTAGGGGAGAAATAAACAGCAAGTAGCAGTTAGGATGTCGTGCAGAGGGACGGTCTGAATGCAAATGAGAATTAGAGAGAAATAAGAGCTGAAAATCTCCAGGGAAGGGCCTGAACATTCTAAACCCTGGATTAGGTTAAAACGTGAAACCAACGGTCAATATTCTACAACTTTTATGCCAAGAACTTTGCCGGTTTTGCAAGGTTCTACCTCATAGAATGAAAGAACAAGTGCAAGGCCTCCAAGGTGGATGCACCGCGGTGACATGTGTGAAGTTTTAGCAACACTGCTTCAGATTTCACCCCGGGCTGGCAGCTTGCTCTCCCAGAGCAGACGGGACAAACCTCGACGGTCCCTTGCCACGTCAAGGGACAAGGACATCGAACAGGTCAGCATGCAGAAATACCGTCTGTCAGGGAGCAGTGCCGCACAGATCAGGTACCCCGGGGCTTCCGGGAAGGTCGCACCCCCAGCGAAGGTGACCTGCCCAGTGCCAGCCACTAGCCCTCACCCTTTCCCAGAGCAGACCTCTGCCTGGATGCGCAGAAAAACAAAGTCGCTCCCAAGGGCACAACGAGCCCGGGAAGTGCCCAGAGGGCCGAGCCCGGGCCAGCCCTCACTCCGACTTAGAGGGATCACTCCAAGTCCCAGTCCAGGGGGACGTGACTGCCCAGTCCCTGCCTCCTGAGGAGCAAGGAGCTCAGGGAAAGCCCAAGACCCACCCCCTTCTCCCTCAACACACTAAAGAAGGGCAGAGGCAGACAGAAGCCCCTCACCCGCTGGGGGGCTCGGGAAGGGAGGGACTGCAGCTCTCTGGACCGGGCACAGGCCGGAAGGAAGACCACCGGGCCCACCACGCCGCTGCGCACAAGGAGCTCTGCGGTTCCTGCTGCTCCCACACCACCTTCCTCACCCACCTGTCACCCTTGGTGCCATTTAGTGGCCGCAGCAGCCCATGTGTCTGCCCCAGAAAATGGCTCAGACGGAAAGTCCCCACAACAGGCCCAGGCCAGGGGCCCCACGCCCCCCCCCCCCCCCCCCCGCCATACCCCGCGGGCCGTGCCGTCTGACCCTGCAGTGTTTCTGCAGAGACACGGAAGCCACGCCAGACGCCGCCTGGTTCCCTAGGGTCCCCGTCCTGCAGGATTACCTGCGAAGGCTCCACAGGGGTCGGATAGATGGCACTGCATGGCCTCTCCCTGGGGGACAGGCAGGCGTTTTCTCTGGAATGCTTGTGTTTGTCGGACAACAGAGGAGAAGCTGGGAGGAGGAGGAGAGAGGCACGGTCAGCGGGGCGGTGGCTGGGCGGCTCTCGGTGCCCTCAGCCCACCCTTCCCCCAGCACCGACCTCTGGCACTCGACGGAGCAGAACTGGTCACGTTGGGTGAAGCCGAGTGGGTGGAACTCAGGCTTGAGGTAGACGGGCTTGGCTGGAAAGACAGAAAGCCATCAGCATGGCCGCCCAGAGCTCACAGCTCGGGGAACAATGCCATCGATAGGGTTTTTTTCCCAAATTGGCCAAAACAGAAAAAAGGAAGAAAAAGGCCATCTACAAATACAGAAAAGCTCACTAACTCCGCCTGATAAGACCTGTCCGAATTAAACCAAGAATTGGCGATTTCGGCTCCTGCCAGAGCAGCGCCTCCGGCCACTCTGTGCTGTGTGCGGCGCCTGAGCAGCGGAGCAGGAGGCCCGGCCCAGGGTGCTGCGGGGCAAGCACCTCGAAGAGGAGGAGGACGCGCCTTCCCGTTGTCTCCGAAAATGAGTCCAAAGCATGCACTGGGCAACAGGGACGAGGCCTCTTCTTCAAAGACAGTGGTGAGGAAAATCCAGACGTCTTACTGAATTATAAACACCACATGAGCGGTGTCTAAATACATTTTTTGGTTGCAAGAGTTACACTGACTCTAAAATCCCCCAAACTATACTTTTTCTTTGGCAAAACCCCTCTTCATTACATCAATCGTTTGACATGTACCTAAGCACAGATTTTATAATGGACCCGAAACCGTGGATTCATGAGGGAGAAAAAGCCGCTGGGAGATGATAGGAGGTGGCTGTGTGGTGACACCAGTCCTGAGCGGAAGGACCGAGTCACAAGGGTCTCAGAGCAGCTCTGCCCTTGCCCGGGCTCCCTGTCGCCTGCTCAGGGCTTCCTCTCTGCTGACTCAGAGACCAATCAGGGTGCTTAAAGGTTCGCCCTCTGGTCAAGTCCCCCTCAGCTCAGAGCACAGCACAGCCGAGCGGACAGGAAGGCCCGGGTTGGAGGCAGGCCAGGCACAGACACGACCACGCAGAAGGCCACTCCAGTACCTGCATGTTGAAGACTTCGTCCGAGCTCTCCGACTGGCCTGTGATGTTGCTGACTTCGGCGGAGGCCTGGGAGGACAGCGAGGAGGAGGAGTAGCGGTTGACAGCCGGGTAACTTAGCGGGCTGTTTCGGGGGGAGAAAGGGCTGTCAACCGAGTCTGAATTGCACTTTATCCTGCGCTGGCTTGGTGTAAAGCAAACAGGGAGAAAAAAAACCAAACATCCCTCCCATTTGCCTCACTCCCATAGCACGCTCGCACTTATTTATTTCTCACGCGGCTGACGCTTTACCAGCGGCAGATGCCTCGCGGGTCAATTATTTCACTAAGAAATAGCAGAACCGACAAATCGTGCCATAAAGAACGAGACGATGACTCCGGATCATCTTGTGGGGACGCCATGTTGTCAGATAATTAAGAAGGTGCCTTACCTACGCCGAGGAACTACCCGGGCACCCTCTGGGCTCACGGCGGCAGGCGCCGAGTTCCTGCAGACACGGGGGCTCCCGTTGGGGAAATGGACCGGGCTGGCTTGGAGGCAAGCAGAGAGCTCCTGCAGGGGCAGCACGGAAAACAGGCGGGAGGGCGGGCTGTGGGCGGCACAGCTTAGGAGGTATGTTCACAGGCTCGACATGCGTTCTAACCGCCATGAAATCTTTTTACAAAGGCCAAGTAAGGGCACCCAGGTAAGTATCAGTACTGCTAAGCTCTCCCTCCCTTACTTTCTCGTTTTCATAGAAACTGAGCACAGCAAAAAGAGGATAATGCCACCTAAACATTCAGATAAAATGGTGAAATGGTGCAGTTTGGGAGAAGCACTGAAAGATGTCGCTGTGGAACACGTCACGGGTCCCCAGCCACGGCCCTGCCGAGCACGCACCTGTATCCCTAGGCTCGACTTCATCACGAAGAACTGGTCGACCAGCTTCTTGTGGAGGGGCCTCATGTCTTGAGGCACGAACTTCTCGTGCACGGCCAAACCAAACTCCAGAATCTGGGCCTTGAGAAGGACACGCGGGAAAGAGCCACGTCAGTGAGCATCTCCACAGAAGTCGCTCCATAACTCTAAAAACTGGATAACCCACATGGCCCACTTCTAGTATCTCCCTCGCCCTGAGGGCCTCGTGGAGAACTTACCGTGTTCTCTCTGTCCTTGCAGGTCAGTTTCAGGTAACTCCTTTCCCTTTTCCAGAAGCTGTAAACTGACCCCCTCCGGCCCTGACCCTCGCCCACGGCCATTCCCTACGCCCAGAACTAGGATCTGTGGACTGGGCCCACAGAGTGTCAGATGTGGGCCAAACCGACACGACGTCATCCTTCGCTAATCTGGGAGGGCGTGATGCTGTCTGTTGCGGGCTTGTTACTTTGCTTCTATCGGGCGGGAAGCGATGCTTTGATGGTTCTGTTCCATTCTCAGGGGCATAAAATGTCTTCATTCCCTATTTGACCCCGCCTCCTGAACGTCGTGTCGCCCAGCTCCAAGGCTTTCTGACCATTTCTAAGCCAAAAGCTGTCAAGTGACTCAAATAAATAGACTCTCCAGAGTCGAATATGACGAGGCTGTATCTAGTTTTGTCCAATCTATAGGCTTAGTCTGCAGTACGTGATTCTGTTTCCAAGCAAAGTCTATCGATCGTCCACGTCCTCACTATAACATTTAAGACAGACTCGCATTGATTCATTCATTCCTCTACCATGTCATTTATTTTGAGCCCAAAATTGTGGGTGAAAAGTCAGCATCAAGCTTACAGCAAGTCTTTAGGGAGAGAACATTTAAAGGATGTTCCCAGAGACTCATGAAACTGTTTGTTTTAAGGGGCTCCTCATTCTTCCATTTATTTTTGCATCACAGTGGGGAAAGAGAGTAGAAATTAGTGATTTGGAATGGACTGCAGGTGAATCTGTAAGCGCTGACAACTAACCACCAGCACAGAAAGTGGCGCGCACGGGTCCCCGGGGAGTGTGCACTGGTCTGCACAGCAGTGAGAACAGGTGGCTGGCCTCCGCCCTTACCTGGTCAAGCATGAGCTCCCGTAAGCGCGCGATTTTCTCCCCATCTTCAGGGTGACTCAAGATATAGTCTTTGACGAAGAAGGCCTAGAGAGAAGGAATCATCAGTTTACTTCAGGAGAGTCATAAAGGACGTGAAGGCCACCGGGGTTTTTATAGACCCAGCCTCTGGAAAGAAATGACCCCGTTGTAAACCAGGTTTGGGCGGCACATGGAGAGACTCATAGTGTGGGCAGCTGGTTGGAAGGGGAATATAAGGAAGATCAGAGACTGTGTGAGTATTTTGGTAAAACAAACAGCAAATCCAGATGAACAAGCTGCACGGGATATCCGTTCTTAAATAAGCTGCTGTACCTTACGATTCAGTAGGACCGATGTGGAGGCTTTGGCACCCAAGCTATTGTGCCTTTCCGTTTAAAGCTAAGAGGGCCAATAAGCAGCCTACCTAAGTGCCTTCTAGCCAAGGTCAGACTTCTCTGCGCCCATGAACCCCTGTGCTCAGGGAAATGACTGCAGGTAGATGTTTACCAAACAGCACCCTCCCCACTTTTACTCCTGCAGGTGTGTGCGCACACCCCCCCTCACCCTCACAAAGGTGTGTACCGGGGAACAGAGTGGGTGTATGTGCCACCAAGGATGACTGTCTGCTCCACTGTGCAAAGGCCCAGGCCTGTGTCCTGCATGGTGGCCCTGCGTGAGCGTGCTCACGTGTGTGCGTGTTCTGAAGAACAGACTTCTGAAGCCCTGAGAAGCCACACCGTCCACAACGCAGAGCCCTCACCTCCTGGTACCGGGCAACCCCGCCGTTCACGGCGGCGTCGATGACCCCGTTCAGGCACATGGTCAGCGGGTTGACGTTCTGCATCTGCCTGGCCTGGCACTGAGCGATCAGCGTCTTCAGCTGCTGGTTCTTGTTCTCCAGCACTTCGATCGCGTTTTCCAGAGGACTCATTTCCACCTGGGGAGCAAAGGAGATGCACGGGGACTGGATTTCGTGACACTCAGGAGACAGAGCAGATCATCCGGTTCCGAGTTACCCGTGCCCCCCGCCCCCTCACCCTCCATCGATAGCTCCACCAGGGGCCATCCAGCAGAATAGACAAGGACGTCCCTTCGTGAGGTCTGCAAAGGGATGGCGGCGACAGTCACTGGCTGTACTTTGGTTTGGATCACGGGGACCGTAACTATCTGTTAGCCCTGCGACAATCAATGCAATCCTTCCGAGAAAAGAAGGTCACGTCCGGACTTCTGAAACGTGCTGTCTCTCTCCCTCACCTTTCTAGATTCTGACTTAATGCAACTCGCACGGGAGACGCAGAGACGCCTCTACAGAGGCTCCAGTGCTCAGGAGCCTGCAGCCCCCCTGGGAGGACGGGACAGGGACGCGTTTGGACCGCAGGGGCCCGTGCACCGTCACCATAGGGTGGCACAGGATGACTGCCTACTCTGCAGAACTGTCGGTCAGAGGACAGCCAACTGGAATCGTAATGAGTACAAATGCAAGGCTCTGCGGGGTGCCCCATCGTGAAAATGGGGCGCATGCTCTTCAGACGCGCGGCGGTGTGCGGGTGCCTGTCACTGACGTGCTCTCCGCGTGGCAAAGTGATTCGAACTCGCAGGGAGCGCGCATGCGCATCGGCGCTTCCCGCGGGGGAGATGGATGGGAGTTTTCCAACGTGGCTGAGATCCCTTTAAACCGACAGGAAAGTACCAGAATAGCTGGGCTGTGTCAAAATGAAGACTGCGCCTTCGTCAAAAGACGCCACACAGAGAAGGAAGGAAACGCCAGAAAGCAGAGATGATTTCCCAGAGGCGAGCAAGGGGGACAGCGGAATTGTTCCAGGGACACAGCGTTTCTGTTTTGCGAGGCCGTGTGACACTCTGCGGTGTTACAGTGCCCCCACGCGCTGTGCGCTTACAAATGGTCAGCAGGGTAAATTTTATGTTATACGTTCTTGAAAGAAATTTTTAAAAAACCAAACTCATGCTCACTTTTACACATTCCAATGCTACTAATATGAAAAAAAAATAAGGTAAATAACATAACCAGAGGGAAAAGATAAACGATGACTTGGGAAATGTTTCCAAACTACACTGCAGACGAATTATCTATTTCTCTGCTGCTAAAGAAACCACGACCGGTGCCCCTGCGGGAGATGGAAAGAACAGACGCACGAAAATATCTCATCCCCACGGGCATGTGACAAAGGCCCCGACCGGCTGCGGCAGGGTCACGTTGGTCTGTGCTTTGGAAAGACTGAAATGACAATGGCACCCCATGTTGGACAGGATGCTGGGGCCATGCGTGTCCCTGAGAACAGCTACCCCCTCCACAGGGCGTCAACTGATGCATGCCACAGCTGACCTGGGAGTCACAGGTTAAGCTGTGGACCCTCCGATAGGTCGATATGCTTCTAGGGAAATTATTCTAAGGAAACGGTCAAAGAAGTGTGCAAAGAATAGCGGGTAAAGAGTGTTCGTCAAGGATTATTTTCCTCTAGCCCCCGGGGCTGTGACCTTTAAGTACTGTTCACGGCTAAAAAGAATCGGGAGTCACTGGGGCAGGGCCTGCTGTCGGGGCTGGGGCAGGTGTGCGGTGAGCCGGGACTACCTGTCCTCCCAGGAAGCGAGGGGCAGCTGGGAAGAAGGTAGGAAGCCAAGCAGCAGGCCTCTGACCCACCCACGCTCTGTCCTGCAGCAGCGCCCTCAGAGAACGGCGGGGAAGACCAGCTCTCCTTGTCCACAGAGCGTCGGGCCAGCAGGCTGAGACTAACTGCTTCCGAGAAGAGATGCTCTCTGATGCTCCCCCTCCCCCCCGGAAGTCCCCAGCTGAAGGGTTACTGCGGTCAATGAACCAGATCCCAGGAGGCAGGCGTCCCTGGAGAATGTCCCAGAGAAGTTTCACAGCCCTCCAGAGTGTACCATGCATGGGATGTTTTGTAACTGTGACCTGGTGTGACCTGGTGGTTGGGGGGGGGGGGGGTGGCGGGGAGCTTCTGATCAGATTCCTGACTGCGCAGGGCATGGGGGGCAGTCATGCCCAGGCCTGCAACCTCTTTGCTAAAAGGTTTATCTTCGCCTGAAGCCAGCCCTGTCCATCCTTTCTGTGCATCCAGGTTACTGCCCCTTTGAAAAGAGTGGTAACCCCCCTCACGAGAGCAGAGGGTGGTTACCTCTGCTGTAATCTGACCCCCCCCTGCCTTCTCCAGCCTCCAAGCCTCCTTCCTTAGTTCCCTCCCTCATTCCAAATGTGTAAAACCAACTGCATTGTTTTGGGAAGCGTTTTCCGCAGTCTGTTGTGATCTGGCTTCCAGGCATGACCTCCGTTTGGCTCAAACTCTAATCAATTCCCTAAAGCTTCGTACAAGTTTGGGCGTTGTTAGGTGACAAGTTACTAGTAAAGCCTGATGCCGATCCCCCTATCTGAGCTGACAACCCCATCCTCTGTCAGCTCAGAGACAGACTGTCTGAGAGACATGGGAGCTAATGTGAAGAGGCTCCCAATGGGCAGCCTGGAACCCCTTGAAAATGAGTAAGAGCGGTAACTGTGAAGGACGGAAACAAGACAGTTATGTTTAAATCCACGAGGGACTCCGTACCACAGACAAAACCAGAAACCAGCCAAACCAACCGGCTCCGGGCAACTACTGTGAGAAAGCTGGTACGCACAGGGAAGGAACGGGGACTGTCCCTCCTCTCCTGCACCCCAGGGCGGTCGGCCGTTCTGAGGGGGTGGTGCTCTGTACAGAAGTATCCCCATGAATACAGAGGGGGGTGGCAGAGTGTCCCTGCTGTGCCGTCCCCAACAGATGCACCCCACTGGCTGCCCACATTCCCCAAAACAGACACCAGACGCAAATAACATAGCCTATGAAGCAGTCTCATCAAAAAATAAAAATAAAACATCTTATAACTAACTGCCAATTTACAGAAATTAGAGGGACAGAGGCATGTGCTAAATCACCCCACCGGTCCTCCATGTACAACATTCGACTAGACACAGGGTTCCAGGATAAACCACCTAGTTTCTTCAACAACAAAAAACTGCAAGGAAAACAAGAGTGGTGGGGGGCAGGGCTGCGGATCGAGAGACTCGGGAGACCTTTTGGCCAATGCCAAGGGACGGCTCTTATTTGGGTCTGGATGCCAACAACAAACGACAAACCCCAGCAAACAAAACCCCGTAAGATAAACAGACTCTTGGTGAAGTGTGAATGACCAGCAACTGGACGTTTCTGATCAAGGCATGACCGTTAATTATTTAGGTGGGATACTACAGATGCTACAGTGGTTGTGTTTCTGTGTTAACAGACACACTGAAACATTTATGGACCGAGTGATGTGGCGTCTGAGATTTAACAGGGGTGTCCATCCCGCGGCCTGCAGGCTGCACGCAACCCAGGATGGCTGTGAATGTGGCCCAGCACACAACTGTAAATCTACTGAAAACATGACGAGATTTTTTGTGATTACGCATCACAATGTATTTAATGTGTGGCCCGGAGACGCCAAAAGGCTGGACACCCTGCTAGCGTGAAAGAGAAAGGATAAAGGTGCAGACGAAACAAAACTGGCCTTTTGGATAGCTCTGGAGGTACAGGGATGGATAAAATGAGTTCGCTCTCTATTTTCTCCACTTTCATACGCCCTAAGGTAGGCTGCCCTGTACACAAGCAACGGCAGGCACCTGCAGAGCTCAGGCACTAGATGGCGCCAGCAGCGGGCCTGGCGAGGAGCAGGAACTATTTTCAAAGTAGAGCTTCGTGTTGTCCTGATGGACCTAATGTGAGAGTATTCTCATTATCGTCAGTTGGAGCTTAAAAAAATCATTATACATTCTATTTTATAGGTCTTCATCTCGTATAAAATTTAAAGATAAACTTACTTTCTAATCAGAAAAACATCGATTTTTGTTTTAAAGACAAGAAACAAAATCGATTCCCAAGGAGCCAGCAGACAGGCTCCCTGATGCGCCGGTGCCCGGATGGCGGGGAGCAGGCCTGTGTGCCGGCCCAGGCCGCTCAGGAGGAAGCAGACGGAGGCCCACTGAGCTCCGCGGTCAGCGGCCACCGGCCTCCTGCGGAAAGTCCAGGGTGCCTGCCCCACGGTGCCAGCAAGCAGCGTGCGGACCCCGGCCTTGGACCCGACAAGAATACACAGTGTGGATTTGCTTAGGACGCCGCACACATTTTTGCCACTGCAAAATGAAAATGCCATTAAATCCTTAGCCTGACTGAACATGATACACTGGGGGAGGCGGGGAGGGGGGCGCGGTCAACGCTTAGGTTTCTGGTAGGACGAGCCCAGCCATTCTCAGGAGACAGTGGGCAGGGCTGCTCCCAGGGATCTTCTGACAGAGGGGCCTGCCCGCCAAGTAAGCGAGAGGGCCAACCCTATTTTCACAGCTGGCACACTTCCTACCACGGGAGGACGGCATGCCCACGGGGCTGGCCTCAGCCCTTGTGATATACTGGGGGGCAGAAGGACTGCTGCGGACAGCAGAGCTGTGGCTCACGTCAAGGGGGCTCAGCCTGAGGGGCAGCAGGGGCAACGGGGTAGGCTCTCACCTGGACGTGACCACCGTCAGCAACTGCTCTCCCTGTCCCCACCACTGGGGACCAGAGCTGGGGGCATGTCTTTCACCCCGAGAGTTCTTGGGCGCTGGGGTTGCAGGTTCTATAGTGACTCCCCCTGAGCTCCAGCTGGTGTTCCTCCAGGAGCGCCTGGTGAGACTAGCACACCAGCATCCTGTCCCTGCAGCCTCTTACCGCATGGACCTGCTGTGCGCCCGACACTGTGCTGGGCCTTCCTGTGAGCCTCCGACTCCCTAGAAGGAAACCGAGGCTGGAAGAGATGAACCCACCGGCTTTGGTGTCAGAAAAATCTGGGTTCAGGTCTGTCCTTTCTCAGCGTCTTGCTTTGGGAGCTCTGGCAAAAGCCTGTGAAACTAGGGGCTGGAGGGATGAGAGCACACAGCGCAGAGCTGGGACACGGCTATGGCCTTCCCCGCACCAGCCTGGTGCACAGCCGTCACTGCTGGGCACACAGCTGCGGCAATGCCGAGGGCCGAATCCCAGCTCTCCAACTCCAGGCCCACCTGCTCAGGCCCAGTAGCTTCTGAGGACTCCCACTGGCTGGCTGGACGAGGACACAGGAATGTCCTCCTTCAAGCCCTGGTCCTGTGGTCGGTACTATACACACGAGCCACCTTCCTCTGAGGGCCGCCAGGGACTTGGGCCAAAGGCAGATGCCAGTAGCCCAGGGCAGGACTGCAGGTGGGCAGCTGAGACGAGCGAGTGCTGAGAACAGGGTGCGGGCCTTACCACTTCACGCTTGTCCACCTCGAACCAGCGGGAAATGCCAGGCAGGCTCTGCACCAGGAACAGCGACGTTCTCTCCACCCAGAGACTCTGCGAGACACAAGGCAAGTCAGTCACCATGGTGCCCTTCTTCCCGTCACCGAGCTACGACCAATGGTTGCCATTCACTCTTATCAGGGGTTATTTCTCCCCACTCATCTCTGGTGTCCATCCCGGCACATGGGGAGTGGTAAGCCCTTCGCACCCACGAAGCCGTCACGGCGAGATGACAGGACGCTGGGGCGTCTGTGAGCAAGGCCACTGCACTTCGCCTGCCACCTTCTTCTGGGTGGAACACACGACCTGCCATGTCAGTAGCAAACTTAAAACCGTAAACAGAGGCCATCGCACTATCTTCTTTGCTATTTGTCTGAAATCCTAACTTGGCCTCTTCTCTCCTCCAGGTGCAGCCACGTTTGTGTAGAAGGGGGAGCCATCCCCACTGGTCAGCATGGGACAAGCACAGCGCCCGAGGCAGGAAAGGGCGCGGGGGTCCCACAGCTGGGCCTGTTGTGAGTAGGGACACTGAGGCCCAGAGGCGATGCCACCTGCTCAAAGCAGAGCCAGGCCCGCCACCAGCCACCAGAACCTCCCACCTCTCCCGGCTCTGCCGGGGGAGCCGTGGCTCCTGTGCCGCCCCGCACTGTGCTCATCGGGGCGGGTCTGTGTTCCAGAGCTGGCTCCCTGGGGCCAGGCCCAGCGTCCCCAGGACATGTGGGACACGGCTGCCTTTGCTAAGAGCTGACATACCTATGCCTCCTTCCTCTCATTTAAACATGGTCCATTCCCAGGGGGACAATAAACTGTGTGACATTCCCGACATAGTGCCATTTATTCAGCAACAACCAAAAAAAATGGAAGGACTTCTGTGAGCCAGCCAAGGTGTGCTGAAATGAGCAGGGTGGCATCCCGGTGATGGGAGCTGGACGTGACGGGGTCAGCAAGTACAGGGCTCAGCACGCAGGGAAGGAAAGGTGGCTCCAGGTGCAGAGAGAAAACAGGTGCGGCAGGCAGCCCTTCCCAAAGCAGGTGACAGCGAGTGGAACTGGGAGGAGGTGGGAGTTTGCCAGGTGGGGGTGGGGGAGGCGCAGCAGGGGCAGCAGGCAGAGAGAGGGGACTAGCCTGGGAAAAGGCATGGGGAGACCTGCAGGGAGAAGCGGGGAGCTGCAGGGAGAAGCGGGGAGCTGCAGAGGGAAGCGGGGTGCTGCAGAGAGCGGAGGGTGCTGCTGCAGCTGAGGCAGAGGCGGGTGAGTCATTGTGATGCCAAGGCTCTGGGGGCCGTGCGGGCCTCCTGTCCAGGGCCGTGTGCACAGGGTAAGGAGCCACGCTGATGATGGTGATGGTGATGGTGATGGTGATGATGATGACACTCTTTAGGGGGTCGGCTACACCACGGTAAACATTTAAGGTGAGGATGATGAGGAAATGCGGTGGAAAGAGCAGTGGAGAAGGTACGAGAAGGTGCAGGTTCCGGGGCTGGGTCTCCCGGTCGTCTGAATGGGACTCCAGGCAAGTGAATGGCCTGACTCACGTGGAGTGCGACTGCGTTCGCTGGAAGCTCCTGCAGTGAAACTATCTCAAAGCTCTTGATCTTTAAGTGGTTTTGGAGGACGAAAAGGAAAATGTGTGTCCCAAAGGACTAGGAAATAATCACAGCTCTTTTCAGTAGCATCCCGGAGCCCCTTCTCCAATTGTCTCCCAGCCTCAATATCTAACCCGTCAGCTCCCCTGGTCCCAAGGGCTGGTCTTTGTCCCGTCCCATCACAGCTCTGCGAGACCATCCCAGCGGTCCCAGCCACCCCTGGTCGCTAGGCTGTGACCAATCCCTGGGTTCCTGCCTGGAGTGCTGGGAACCGACACCTAGGCAGAGGTGACAGGGTGACTCAACAGGAGACAACCATTGGGATCGTGTTAGCTTTCAGCTCAAGTACAGACTCGCTGGGGGGGAAGAAGCTAAGCCGAGGAGCCCACAGCGATACACTGGTTTTGCATGCTTTGTTCAGGGGAAAGAACACACGCGACCTGGGGACCCGTCTGGCCTCACTATGTCCCTGCTGTCAGGATTATGACAGAGCAGATGATAAATCATCTCTGCGGCGACCTTGCCCCTTCACCCCCAGTGGGGCTCTGAGAGGTCACAGCCCTTCCTGGCCGAGTGATCTGACTGTGCAGGCATACTGGAACTTCCGAGAACAGAGGACACAGCACCTGCAAAGGGTCTATGGTTTGCTGTTGGCCTGGGCCCTCTCGGAAATCCTAATAACACACCGTGCTGACCAGAAAAAGCAGAAGACGGCGCAGGGTTCTCCTCCCGCACCAGCAGTGTGCCCCCTGTGCTCCGCCCAGAAGTCCTCTCTATTCAGCATCCTTTACTCATCCTATACTTGAGAACACCTGTCCTGGGCCTCCCGCAGTTGGCTCACTGTGAATGAATAAGAGGACTGAGCTCAACCGGGAGAACTCACAGACTGAGTGAGGCCCACAGCGGTGAGAACTGTCCCAGGAAGCAGATGCCAGGGCTCACTTTCAGATGCACCGAGTTACGATTCCTGGGCTGGGGAACCAGGAATCACCTTGGTCAGAAAGCACCCCGTGCCACTCTGGTGCCCAGCAGAGCTTGGCCACTACCAGACTCAGGGATTTCTGCGCCCTTCCGGTTCTCTCGCCTGACTGTACCCTGAGTCCACATGCGGCGAGGGTCTGAGCCCAGCGCGCTCCCAGCCCGCAAGGAGAACAGCACGCTGCCGGACCTTGAACTCATTCTCCTTGTCTTTGGTGCCTCTGTGAAAGGGTCGGTCGTAGCGGAATTTCCAGATGTGGTTCACCCTGTAGAAGCTCTTGATGTTGTCCGGGACGCCCTCTCTCTGCAGCACCTCCTGGCTCTCCGGGATGGGGGTCACGGCGTAGATCTGCAGGTCTGGGAGGGAGGGGTCAAGGAGGAAACCCGGCGTGCAGGACCCCACGCAAGTTGGGCTGCAGCTGAGCTGGGTGTGGCAGAGGGAAGGGGCTGGGCAACAGCCTGGTACTTGTTCCACTCTGGCTCAAAGTAATTTAAAACGTTCCCAAGAAAGTGCCCGGAACCCTGTTCTTATCCATCACTTCTCCAACGACAGTCCTTGAGTTAGTGTTAGGGAGGCGATTCTAAAAATTCATGTTTAAAATTCCTATGACCCCTGAACTTATCACTGATTTTTTCGGGGGGAGGGGGGCGGGCAGGAATTGTTTCTAACCCCTGCATCTTATCTTCAGTCGTTGCAGGAGATGCACTTGCCTTTGGTCCGTGCATGGCCCTTTCTACATTCATCTGTTTAATAACGTGTCAGTACCCGTGACTGGGACCAAAGCCCTGAGCCAGCCCTGACGGTGACTGACGTCTACCTGCGAGGCTCCGAGTTGCAGCCTTCCTGCCTTTGTGCTCCCCGCTCTCCCAAATCTTGTGCTGAGAAGCAGAGGTTTAGTTGTAGTTGATATTTTTAAAATTACAAATATTATAATTGCATCTTTACCTCCTCTTCTCATTCCAAGAAGGGTGGCAAAGTAGTTTTCTCTGTGTACAACAATCACTTGCTTCTGTTGCATTTTAGGTTCTACTTTGGAAGGGAACCCACAATTATCAGGGGTCTTTTGGGTCTTTAAGACCCACTGTTTCAGGAAGAGACGGAGGGATTCAGAAATTCCCGGCTGGATAAATGCCCTGTGTCTCTAATGCCTACATGACTTCAGCTGAGTTGTTCCTGCTTGGACCACGGGAGGGTCAATTATAGAGCAATTACACAAGGCTGTCCAAGATGCTGTGGCCAAGAGCCCCCAAAGGTACTGGGGGACCTCTTTTCCTTGCCTTCCTCATTCCAAAACAAGAAGTCAAGGGGAAAGGGGGTGAATGATTTTCTTGAACTGAAGCAGTTTCCACAGAGTATGGCAGAAGAAAATCTTTCTAAGGGAAATCACTGAAAAGAGCTTTGAAAGCAGGGCTAAAGATACAGAAAAGTTTTAATGAAAAGGTAAAAAATTAAACAGGATCTTCAAGAGATTTCTTTTCAACTGACATCATGAGCGTAAATAGAACCAGTGTGGTCAGAAGGAGCTAAAGTGAGCTGACAGGAAAGAGGGAGAAAGTAACCCTGACAACCCGGCTGGGACAGGCCCCGCAGCCGCGGGGATGTGCGCCCGGGGGCGGATACACTGCGCCTCCGCCTGGAAGATGGTCTCGTCGGGCTGGTTGGCGTGCTGCATGGCGATGGCGTGCGGGAACTCGGTCAGCATCCGCTGCTGGAAGGCCTCCAGCCGCTCGTAGTCGTGCCCGCGGCACACGAACTCCTTGTTCTGCGGGCGAATCAGAAACGGACAAGCTAAACAGACAAAGTAGAAGCCGCGGCACAGATACGGAGGACGGAGTGACAGCTGTCCGCGGGGAGGGGGACGACGGGGCTGGGTAAGGAAGGTGAAGAAATTAAGTGAAAAATAAAAATCCTCACAGACACAGACAGCAGCATGGTGATTACCAGAGGGAATGGGGGTGGGGGAGGTAGCAGAAGGTGGGGGGGGACAAGTGGTGATGGAAGGAGGCTTGACTTGGGGTGGTAAGCACACAATTGTACACCTGAAACCTGCATAATTTTACTAACTGATGTCACCCTGATAAAGTCAATGAAGATGAAAGACAATCAGGGCTCTATAACCAATCGCATCAATGACAGAGAGCAACCAAAAGCTACGGCAGCACCGGCAGTAAGTGAGCCCAAGTCTCCTGCCCTTCGAACAGCCTGAGAACCACACCCAGACACTAGAAGTGCAGGGCAAAGTCCATGAGCTTCGCTCCCTGGGCTTTTTAGTAAAACCCAGCAGCACGCCCACCCTCCCTGGTTCACCTGCCTGAGGAGGCAGAGAGGGTCCTGGCTTCTCAAAACGAAGGGATCATGCCCCTCCCCTCGTTCAGGCGCACACAGGCTAAAGATTCCTCCTATAAACCAGGTATCAAGTTTCTCCCAGAAGGCAGAGGAAAGAAGTGCCATCTCTAAAAAAGCATTGCATGGCATCCTCTCAGAGAAGCTGCAGAGCTCAGCTGTCCTGCGTTAGATCCTTCCGGAGAAAGGCAGGCTGAGTCTGCCTGAACTCCAACTCCCGAAGGCTCTGGCACCACCCACGCTGCTCAGCTAAGGTTCAGGATATTCAGGGGCTTCCGAAATGCCGGACATTTTTCTGTTGTCTTCTGTTTTGTTCTACAATCGGTGTGTCTCCTGTGGGTCAGGACTGTCGGGCACCAGGTAAGAAGGGGGAAGGTCGTCCTGGAGGTAGACTGGACAACTGGAAAGATGGGCCGTTTCCAAAGAGCACCTCCATGGCTGGGGTGGAAGGGAGGTGGCTCTGGCAGGTGAGTGAGGGTGCCCTTGTAATTGCTGGGCAGTCTCTGACCCAGTGCTCCGCCTCCATCTTATTTAACCCCCAAAGGAAATGCATACTTAGGGGGGATCTAAATAGCACAGGGAGTCACTGAGAAGTGACTCTGCCCCCCATCCTTGCCCCTAGTCATCCTTCCCAGAGAAATTGTTCTTCAGTGAGGGCATACACAGAAAAACACATTGGCTGGGAAGAGCCCATTCTCCACAGGGTAAAAAAACTACTCAGACCCTTCAATGTATTAATTTGTCTGAGCTTTAAAAATTATCTCAAAATTGATCAAACAATGAGAGGAAAATTTAATGTTGATATTCGTTTTTGAATTGAAGAATAGACTAGAATCTAGGCCTGTGATTCCGAAGGGTGCAGTGCCTTTAAAAACCAATAGAGGGCGACCTTCTCTTTCATTTGGAAAGAAATGCCATTTCTATCCAGAAAGGCTGTTTTTAAAAGCCTGGTGATGTAGAGATTGGTTTATTTTAATTGACTTTTCTTAACAAAATTAATTTTATTAAGTGCTAAATTCCCTTTAAAAGTATGGCTCTTCAGTGACTTTGGTTCTTTTAACTTTATACCTCTAATTCACATTAACTGCATGTGCCAGGTGGCCGTCCGGGTGCCTGAAGTCAGCCTGTGTCTGTGGTGTTTGGATATTTTAGGGTATGTATGATATACACGTGCCCGAACCAGAAAGAAGAAAGAAAGACAGCAGTTGGTTCAGGGACACAGAATCTCAAGCTCCGTGGGCCCCTGGGCACTGACCCTTCCGCCTGACAGGCCGGTGTTGTTTACTGAGTGACCACTAACTGCAGTCAGCGTCCCCTCCCGCCCCCGTCCCCCCAGCACCCCCAGCCTACATGCAGTCCTGCGTGCTGAGGGCAAAGCCAGGTTTGGGGACGCACAAATACAATCTGTACTTTACGCTGAGATGTAAAGTTTGTAATGGAGACACTCAACTTAAACAAGTATCCCAGGCATGTCCCCTTAGCTGCCTGGGGAGGTACATTTCCTCTCCCGCCCAAAGCTTTTATAGAAGTAAGACGCTTCATACTGAAGTGTGCAGCAAGCACCACGCACGCAGGACACTGCTTGGCACAACGCGAAAAATGGAAAGAACGGAGCCAAGTGTTTCATTATCCAGCAGGGACCTTACAGCATCTGGAAACCTTCCTTCTGTAGGGAGAGTTTATACCAGCAACAAGTGGGGTCCCTCTGCTGGGTGACGTTTACCTTTTCACACAGGCATCACACAGCCACACGCCGCTCTTCCCCTGGTTCTGCGGGCAGGTCTCGGGCCGGGTGTGCGTGATGTGAAGTCGCCACGTTGCTGACAGAGCGGAACCCCCACCCCTGACCTCGCCCCACCCTTTTCTCTGGTGCTAACTCTGAGGACGGCAGAGTGAACTGAAGAGTGACTAGCAGTCACAGAGAAACGACTCTAATGACCAAAGACTACTCATCCATATGGCCAACTTCGAGACTTAGGGAGCAAAATCAACAGGTTGTTGGGTATCTTGGGAAATTATTCAGAACAAGGCCCCCCAGGTAGGTGTGGGGTTTGCAGCTAAAACGTGAGAAGAGCGTCTCCTGCCGTTCTCGAGTCTGAAAGGGTAAAGGCACGAACGTCTCCGCTGTTCGGACTGGGGTATCTGCTGGGAGCGCGACAGCAAACTAATCAGCATGTTACTTACTCTTAAGAAAAACGGAAATTTTTTCCCGTAAAACCCGACTCTGAAGAACTCTGGTTCAAGACGTTGCTGGTCCATAATTTTGTCGTACAGAGAGGCCTCCATCATCTGCAAAGGACGGGAGACAGACCGTTCACTTGGTCACGCTCAGCTCTAAGAACGGACAGGAGAGGGCGTCTCTTGAGAAAGGAGACCTCATTCTGGTTCTCAGGCTGCTCGCAGGCCCCAGCTATAAAAGGCCAAGCGCATTCTTCTGTGTTCTTGCCAGAAAAAATGACTTCTATGCACACCATTTCGGGGGAAACATTTTCCTCCCAATTAAATAACATCAGCATGAAGCGTGAGAAGCAGCCCTTTCTGGAGAAGTCTCGGGCCAGGTGTGCGTACCTGTGGGTCAGCCTGCCCTCGGACCAAGCCACTCCGGGCAGTGGGCAGGTGCTCCCCGGCTCGGGGTGGACAGGGATAAACTGAGCACCACACCAGGGGAGGCCCACGGCGCCAAGTGCTGTCTGAGCTGGGCGCTCTGAAGTGTCTCTGACAATGGTGAACTTTAAATCACAGGACGTGTATGGCTCCCATTGCCGGTACGATTGTCCCCAGGGCTTCCAGAGAAAGACTCCTACTGTACCTGAAATCTGCCCCCTCCCACACCCCCAAGCACAGCACCTGGAGAGCAGCTGGCCTGAAGTGCAACGCCCCGACTCTGTAAAAATCTCAGTGAGGATGGCACCCACAGGCTCTCCCGGGAAACACTGAGCCTCCCTCTCTCACGGGGACGGGATGCCAAGAGCAGCAAGAGACGGTTTTACGTGAAACTGCAAGGCCTGCCGGAGCCAGCCTGATGGACGGCAGTTTCAACAGGGCGTGTCCCCGCTGGCTTCCACATTGGAAGAGAGATCAATGCCCCGTTGACAGGGAATCCCATGCCAGGGAACTGGGCCAGCTCCCACTGGCCAAACGTGTCACAGAGGGCGGGGAGGGGGGTGACATGGGCTGTTACAGGTATAGGTTAGCATCTCTCCAACTGCTACCACGGAATCACAGGGCCACATCATCACCTCTTCATAGGTAAACACTGGTGATCCTGTTTTAGAAACCTGGAAGAACTTAAGGACAAGATGACAAACGTTTATGACTCTAATGAGCATGGACTCGGAGGGTCCGAGGGACTGGGCTGAGCTGGAGAGAAGGGGAGGATGAGACCCTGGCGTCACCGACACAGGACGTGAAGCTCGAGCTCTTGGGCGGACCCTGGTATAGGTTCAGTCAACACAAATCCATTTCTGAAGCTAAAGACAGGTGGCGCCTATAGAACTGAGCCCCCAAACATTTAAAAATAGGTCTGTTAGTCGTTTCTACTGTTTTGCTGTGCAGACTATGGCACTGAGAATAATTTAGTTACACAGATTTGTGTCCAAGCGGGAAGCTGTTCCAACAGTGTGGGGATTTTCCTCAATAAACCAAAAGTATCAATCCTGGCGTCGACTGTGTATTTCTGATGGGGCGTTTAGCCTAGACCAGCGATTTTTACCTGGGGGCCACAGAAATGTTTAAGACCTGCAACACCTGACCGTTAGGTCAGAGGCAATGACCCGGTCTCCCTTAGACTGTCAAATAAAAAAGTGACAACAGCTGATACAGCGACAGCCATCTGCTGTGAATAAATCAAAATTATACCTATTTTTTTTGTCAGGTCGGCAAAAAATATATCTTTGGTGAGCCGCGGAGTTTTAGTAACGAGTTCCCGTGGGCCATGAGATGGAAAAGGTTGAGAAACGCTGGCCCCGATGAAGAGCTCACTGTTTGCATCCTCATCAAGAGCATCACACAGAGACACCTGTTATTTCTCTGTGTGACAGCTGAGCAGGCTCCGAGCAAAGGCTCCTGTTCACGAAGCTTCCTTCCTACAGGACCCGTCCAGAGGCCCGCAGGGTTCATTTCCTACTGGAATGCCCAGCCCAGGATGCCACGCAACGAGCACGCAGCAGGCACCTTACCCTCATCTTGCTCAGGTTTCTGTAGTCATAGAAGCTCTCATACTGCTCCGCGATCTTCCGGCAGAGGATGATGCCGTTCTCCCAGCACTGCGGGCCACCAGGGACACGGGTTAACGATCCCCCTGCGTTCCACACTCCCACCCAGAGGTCGGACAGGGCTGCAGTCTGGTCACGGGACTCCCTTCTTCACCCCCACAACCTCATAGAGGACCCCCGCCACACCGAGCATGAAGAATGCACGGAGCCAACGTGGACATTGGGGAGTTGGAAATGATGGTCCCCGCTCCCTGCAGACCTACTCGATCAGAATGCCGAGGGTGGGGCCAGGGAATCTGCATTTTGGTGGCCACTTGGTGTTTCTAATGCACGTGAGTGTCTGAAGGCCATGCTGGGGGAGGTCGCCGAGGCTCACCTTGCCCCTGTCGAAGTTCTGGATGATGGCCAGGTGCAGCTGCTCCTTACGCTGCCACTCGGTCTGCATGGGGTAGCTGAGGAACTCGCGCAGGGGCCGGTCCGACCACTCCAGCAGCTCGTCATACAGCAGGAGGGTGTATGCGGCCTCTGCAGGTCAAGGGGAGCCACGGTCAGCACAGTGCCCCGCCCGGCCGCCCTCGCGGCGCGGCTGCTTCCTGACAACCAGGAGAGGACACTGTTTTCTGCACTCCAGGAAACTGCGGAAGGATGCCCAGGATGTGGGCAACCGCAGGAGAACGGAGGACGACTTCCCAGGAAGATGGGGCCATTGGGGGTTTGCATCTAATCGTTTGGCCCCTTGCATTCCTTCCTGCATTCATTCATCTAGTCTCTCTCTCTCTCTCTCTCTCTACCCACCCTCCCTCCCTCCTTCCATCCTTCCTTTGTTCTACAATGCCCGTATGCCACTGTCATTATAAAAACATCGAGGGATGTATTGCAGAGAGACACGCCTTTGTCTGCTACAGAAATTCACAGGTGAGTGCCTCGCAGTGGGACTACGAGCGTGTTCCCAAGGGCACGTTTAGGAAACCGAAAATAGTAGCTAAATTCTCCTGGATGGTCAAAGGCTGCAAGATTGGGGAACGGTGTTGGGGGGAGAGTCAGGGTGCAGGAGAGGCAAAGGGGCCGGAGAGCAGCTGAGGGCAGAGGAGAAACCAAAAAACTCTAGGGATAAACGAGGAGTGAGAAAGCACAGATGTGTTCGGGGTGTGTGTGTGTGTGTGTGTGTGTGTGTGTGTGTGTGAACAAACGGTTATAGGCTGAGTGACGCCACACCCTGGTTGTCTCACAAATCCTCAGAGATGGCTGCTGAAGCTGTCACGTGTCTGCTGTGACTGGGATTTCTTGGGGAAACAGGTAAAGGGGTGATTTTTTGTACACGCGTGTGGAAACAGTGGCCTGTGCACTTCAGCATAATCGACAGACAGGGAGCGTGCTTAGCACGCACCATTCGGCAGCCTCTGCTGTCGCGGAGCCATCACTGCAGCCAAGCAGCTCAAGAAGAGGAGCCAGAGTTCATCACCACTGAAGAAGGACTGTAACAACTGTCCCCTCTAACACTGTAACAGCCAACTCATTGGCTAAACTGAATACAATGGACAGACCCTCATGTTGTTAGTCCATGGAACTACCACCCCCAGCTGTCTCTCCTCTTCACGCCTCCCTTGCAGCCCTGGACCCACAGACTCGGGCCTTCTACTCTCCAATTGCCATGGCGAACCCAACCTCCTGGCTTCTGGGACGTGGTGAAGTATTCATGGCCCGCCAGCAGTCCCTCCCCCCTCTGTCAGTCTGCACACTGTAACCCGGATGACCTTCTTTCAGTGTGAATGGTTGTTTCTGCCCTCCTGATCAAAACGAGCCCATGAGGCTCAGTAGCGAACCAAATAAATTCAGGCTTCCTAAAGGGACAGAGAAGGCTGGCTATGCCCTGGTCCCCACCAACTGCCCCATTCCCACTCCCACTCCCCACTGTCCCTCCATGGAAAACAGGTAAGAAGGAGCCACTGCTACCTAAGAAGTCTCTAGCCCCACAGTGGAGCCCCTGGACCCGTCAGCCGCTCTGGTGAATGAAGCCAACCTGCCTTCATCCAGAGGCAGCTGGGGACAGAGGTGCCTTCTGTTGCATGGGCACCAGCTGACCTCGTCCTTCAGGTGGACAGGAGTCCACTGGAGGGTGCTGATTGACCAGTGGGCGCAGAGCAGGGCTGACTGGCCACAATGTGGGGGATGGCACAGAAGACGCTTCAGGCTAGCAGAGCGGGGGTGGTGACCCGACCACAAGGTCCATGTTTGTCTCCATAGCCTCCCAGAGTCTCCGTGGCCTCCTGAGACGGCTTCCTGGTCTTCAGTTCCCCACCTACCCTCCTAATAACGCCAAGCACCCAGGAAAACTCCACGTGTGCCTCTGTGACCACAGCCACACTCTGCTCCCACCGGGGGTCCCCTCACATACCATGTGGACACACCCACGGGCCCTCACAGTGGTTCCCTCACACCTGCGACCCCGGGCTGTGAATGACTCCCACCTTCTCTTAATGAAGCAGCTCAGGAATCATCACTGTGCTCTTGCAAGTGTCTTTTGTGCACCTATTCTTTGAAATCAGTGTCGGGGGTTTCTTTGGATATATACCCAGAAGTGGGACTGCTGGGTTTTAAGGCAGATCCAGTTCTAATTTACTTTTTTTAGGAACCTCCATACTATATCCACTGCAGCATTATTTGCAATAGCCAAGAAATGGAAGCAACCCAAGGGCCCATCAATAGACAAATGGACAAAAAAGCTGTGGCACGCTAATTGAGTGGAATATTACTTGGCCATGAAAAAGAACGGCATCTTACCATCTGTGAGAGCATGGATGGACCTAGACAGTACGATGCTACGTGAAATAGGTCAAACAGAGAAAGTACCACATGATCTCACTTACAAGTGGAATCCAAAGAACAACATAAATGAACATACAAAACAGACACAGACTCACAGTTGCCATGGGGTGGTAGTGAGGAATTAGGTCAAAAGGTGAAGGGACTGAGAAGTACGGACCTGTAGTTACAGAACAGTCACAGGGTGTAAAGTACAGCGTAGGGAGTACGGTCAACAACACTGTAATAACTATGGATGGGGCCCGGTGGGGACTGGAAATACTCGTGGGAACACTTTGTAAAATGTATGGTTGTCTGACCGCTATGCCATACACCCAGAACTTAATACGGAATAATATTGACTATAAAGTCAGATAAATGAACAAAAATTTCTTTTGTGTCCTCTCCCACCCCGTCCGTCCACCCCCGCCCTCTTTGCACCAGCACCCGCACACTCCGAACACCCCGGACACAGGCCACTTTACGTGGAAAGAATGCGGAGGCCTGAGGGCAGTCTTTCCACAGAGGGAGCCCACAGCTGCCCCAGGGAAGGACTGAGAGGGCACTGAAGGCCATGTCCATGGACACGGGAGGCAGAGCAGTGGTTCAAGGGACTGAAAGTTATGGCTTCACAGGCAAGAGTGTCAGCGTGGGAAGGCAAATCAGCTGCAGCCACCGATGACGGTGCCTGAGAACGTCAGTGCGCTTCCGGCGGCTGACCTGCCCACTGAGCACCAGCGGGGATGGTCCATTTTCTAGCATGTACATGTTGCCACCATAGAAAAAGGAAGAAAAAAAATGACCATGAAGGGTTTCTGGTCCCCAAACTGCTTTCCAAACCATGCATGCCCTGGGATGGTCCAGGGGATGGTTGGAAGGTCAAGTGTGAGTTGCCCCTAGAAAACTGTGGAAAACAGGTAGCCCTGGGTGGGCCATCAGAGCTAGCCGACTGATGACTGGGGGTGACATGCGGAAGGTGCGGAGACAAATCACACCTCTGTAAGAATTTAATTTGGCAAGATGATGATGGCTATCTGGGGTAAACAGTGTTTGTAAAAAAAGAAGAAAAAAGTCATACAGTTTTTCATTAACTGAAACATATATAGCTTTGGGGCATGAACAACAGAGCAGAAGACGGAGGAAGATTTTGAACTTACTAGCAAGTTGTAGATGTTTTATTGTAATATCTTGTATATTTTTTTGTCTCTTTAGAAGATGATATTATGTATTAAGGGCGGAAAAATGAATCACATCCAAAATTTCCAACAGATACTCTTTTAAAAGGCATTTGAACAAAAGGCATTGCCGCACATGGGAGTGTGGGCGTCTCACTCCATCACTGGGGGACTGCAGAGCGAGGCCACCTCTAGACGAAAGAAGTAATAACACGGGAAGACTGAAGGTGAATTAGGAAGGAGGACCCTGTCATAAAAGGCTGCAGAGGGCTGTGCATTTCAACAGGATCCTATAAAGACAGACGAGTTTCTCCATCAATTTCACTTCCTCCGAGGACACACAGAAATGAGAACAGAAGCAAGATGAATAAAATGTCATGTGGGGAAAGGACTTATTTCTTAGGACTTTGGGGAACATAAAAACTGCAAACAAATAAAAGAAAAAAGATTTCCCAAGTACAATGAGATAGATTTGGACTTTGCTTTAGAAAAGCAAAATAGAACTGTTACATGTCTGGAAGAGCTTGTCTTCCGTTACTTCTCTCATTTCTTTTCTCTTTTTCTTTTTTAATGAACTTTAAATAAAACAAGCCTGCCAGGTTTTTTCCCACAGATATAAAAAGTAGGTTTGGGGTCAAAGGAGGGGAGAGGGGTGGAATTGTAATAACATAAATGATAAAAAAAAAAAATTTAAGTTAAAAGCAATGCATTTATTTAAATCTCATATTGCCAGGCACTACTCTAAGAACCGAGGAGACTAAGGAGAACAAATTGTCTCTGTCCTCGAGGAATTCCCCCTTTAACTAGAGATAAAGCTATTTTCCTGTCGACCCACCTACCCACCTACCCATGCACATGAGCACACAGACCTTATATGACTATTAAAATAATATGAGGACGCGGTAATTGAAGCCTGGAAAATGGCCACAGGGAAAGACTTGGAAACGCCCTCTCAGGTCATGAGAAACGGGTGGTCAGGGAGAGGGAGGGAGGAGTCCCAGGAAGGCGCAGGCTTCGCGGACGACCACAAGGGCTGGCCGGAGGGTGAAAAGGAGGAGGGCCGTGCCAGTGGGCAGGCGAGGCTGGACAGACAGGGGCTGGTTCCATTACGACTGGCCTTGAACAAGAGCTGGGACTTTCTTTTGTAAGAAGACATAAATTGGCAATGGAATTACATCGAGAGGCAAGGCTGGCAAAATTTTCTTAAAACCCGGATGGAAAGTAATACAGGCTTGCAGACCGTATGGCCTCTGTTGTAACGACTCAGTTCTGCCACTGTGGCATGAAGGCAGCCACAGACAGTGTGAGGCTAAGTGGGCCTGGTTGGGTTCTACTGACACACTCTTTCCCAAATCAGGCTCCTGGTCCAGCTGGTGGAAGGTGGTTGGCATTGCTACAGGGAGTAATTTTGGTGGTAGTGAAAAAGCAGTCCAGCTGAGAGATGAGAAAGGCTCATTTGAGGCAAGAAGTAGGAACAATGGAAAGAAATTATTTTGAGAGGTTTTTAGGAAGCCACACCAACACCGCCTCATGAACGATGATTTGAGGGAGGTGAAGAACAGGAATGGCCAAGATGAGCTCAGATCTCCTGACTGAGCTAAGACTGACGCTCAGTGGATGGAGAGGAACTGCAGCTGGAGGCACACGTGCCATTTCAGAAAGGATGCCCATGCCCTTGGAAAGTGAGGGAGTGGCCACAAACTCAGGTGTTCCCTGGAAGAACAGTGCAACGAAAGATCGAGATCTGTCGTCCCTAGGTCCAGTTAAAGGGTCTGGTGAGATGCAGTAAGCACATTCCACCCCATTTTTCCCAGTGGCTGCAATGAAAAAACCCTCAACGGAATATACAAAGCACCCACTGAAGGAGTCAGAAACACTGGGTTGGCCAAAAAGTTCGTTTATTTTTTCTGTACGATGGCTCTAGTGGTGCTTACTTGTCTTTAACTTCATTTGAAACAATTTATTAGACTGTATTGTAACAACTGTCATATCAGTGCGAATTTAAAGAAAAGCTTACCAAAATTGGTCCATTTTTGCGCAGCCATTTTAATATTGAAGATGGAAGAAGATATGTAACATTTATGGCTTATTATGCTTTCTTATTTCAGGAACGGTAAAAATGCAACTGAGAAAAAAATTTGTGCAGTGTATGGAGAAGGTGCTGTGACTGATTGAACATGTCAAAAGTGGTTTGCGAAGTTTCTTGTCCTGTTGACATTTTGGCCAAATAATTATTTGCTGTGGGGCTATCTTATACATTGGAAGATGTTTAGCAGCACCTCTGGTCTCTACCCACTAGAAGCCAATAGCAGGAGAGAGCCAACATACTCAAAATATCCAAATCAATAAAGTAATTGGTGAAAAATGAAAAATGTTTGTTTTATGGGGGAAAAAACCATATGGACTTTTTGGCCAACCCAATAAATCAGAGCAGGAAAATCAATCTAGGGATGGCCAGAGTGGAGGGTTGCCTGTTTTTATTTTTTGCCTCTTGTATCGTCCGGCTTAGACTTCCCCGTCTCCTGGAAATGCACAAGGAAACACAGGAAACCCGCCCAGAAAAGCTCCACTAAGCAGAGGACAGCAAAGAGGACCATCTGCGGGGTGCAGCACGTCGACTCCTCCGGGCCCCTCTGTGTCCCAGGATCAAAATAAGCAAACAAGCAGTGGTGACAGTGGGGACAATCATAAATGGCAGCAGTGGCTTCTTCAGTGTCATAGCTCCGCCCCCAGGTAGACCAAATATAGGGGGTGTGTCCCAGTGTGGAGAGAATCAAACCTCAGCTTTGCGTATTTCGGCTTTGATCAAGCCAGATATGAGGAAAGGAGCCCCTGTCCGAACTGAAGAGCGAGGGAGATCACAGACAGAAGGGAGCTGGAGAAAGGGCCTTCAAAACTCTGTGGGTGACATCATGGGCTCACTTCCCACGGGTAGAAAAGACCAGGCCCAACTGAAAAGGGCTTTGAGAAGTAACTACGGTACGGATCTCTGTCCAGGTCCCAGACTCCCCCGGGGTGACATCACACAGGAGAGGCAGGAACAGTGCTGCAAAGGCTTTGAAAACTAAACTGACATCAGGGTCTCAACCTTCATAAAGTTGTTCAGGACATGAGGTTTGAAACAAACTGGATTGTTTGTGAAAATAATAAAAAGAAAAAGGTCAACATTCTCCAGGAGATTTTAAACACAATCCAGAGTCTCATAAGATAATATTAAAAAATGTTCAGGATACGATTCAAAATTATTTGATTGTCAAAGAAACGGGAAAAATAAACAAATCTCAAAGGGAAAGGCAGTTAACAGATGCTAACTCCAAGATGATTCAGATGTTGGAATTACAGACAAATAATATGAAGCAGCTATTATTACCATGTTCCATGGATTAAAAGTGAACATTTTTTTTCCTGCAAAGAAATTGAAGCTACAAGAGCCAAATGAAAATTTTGGAACTGAATAATAGAGTAAACAAAGATTAAAATTTCACTGAGAGGGCTCAACAGCTCAATGGCACTGACCGAGGAGAGCCAATGGCCTTGAAAATGGATCAACAGAAATCATCCAACCTGGACAACGGAGAAAATAGAAATTGGAAAAAAAAAAAAAAAATGAACAGAGTCCCAGGGACTTATGGAACGATACCAAAAGGCCTAACCTTCACTTCACTGAAGCCCCAGAAGGGAGGAGAAAGACTGGTGTGGAAAATGTATTTGAGTAAACAGCTCCTGAAAGCTTCCCAAAGTTGGGGAAGGAAACAAGCTTATCGATTCAAGGAGTTCCACACACCCAAGAGGATAAACTTAAAGAGAACCATGCCCTTTAAATCATAATCAAACTGCTGAAAACCAAAGGTAAGATCTTAAAAATAACAAAGTGTAGTTTATATAGTGGGGACCAGTTTAAATGACAGCAGATCCTACATCAGAAACCACGGAGGCCGGAAGAGAGTGGAACGACAGTTTCCAACCCGCTGAAAGAAAGAACAGCCCGCCTAGAACTCCGCACCCAGCAGACACACCCTGCGGGGCTGAAGGGCGGTAAAGACAGTCTCAGGAGAAGCAAACAAGAACTCCTCACCACTAGAGCTGTTTTAAAAGACCTTTAGGTTGAACGAATATGGTAACAGGGAAACTGGGAACTTCATAAACGAAGAAAGAACAGTAGAAATGGTGACTACTATCTAAGTAAATATAACGTTCTCTTAATATTTTTATTCTTCTTTAAGAGAGGTATGACTGTTGAAAGCAAAAATCATGGCGCTCTCCGATGGGGCCTTCGATGCCTGTAAATGTAACACACACGGCAGCCACCACACAAAGCAGGGAGGATAAAGGGGTCTCTACAGCTGTAGTTTCCACATTCAACGTGAGGTAGTAAAATACAAACTCTAAGCAGACTGTGAAAAGTTAGGTATGCATTGTTACCCCAAAAGCAACCTTTAAAAACTATGCAAAGAGACATAGTTATATATATATATATATGTGTATATATATATGTGTGTATATATATGTATATATATGTGTATATATATATATAAATGAAATATTAAAAAAAATGCAATTAAAAATAAATTTCATTTTTTTAAAAATCGGTGGTTCTTAATCTGATACAGAGGTTGGAAACAGAGAGCAACAAAAGCGGATCCATTACATAAAGAACAAATTCCAGTTTAAAGGAGAAATGCTGACTCCCTAATTCTGGGAGGCAGAGGCTGTGCCTTGGTGCATACGCCAGAGTCCACCCCCTCCCTGCCCTGGGCCAGAGGACAGGGTTACCTGTGAAGTTCTGAGCTTTGAGGTGCAGGTCGTAGAGTTTGTGAATGTAGCGTATGTACATCTCTTCCTTGTTCAGCTCGGTCTTGTAGAAGTTCTAGAAAAAAGAAAGCACAAGTGTGGATCGTTCCTCAACGGTCAGGCCTGCAGTATCTTCCACTGAAGTTTCACGAAAGAGAACTGATACTTTCTTTCATACGAATGTCTCTAAAACCATGAGGCCGGGAGGCCCAGGGACGTGTTTTTGATTCAACACTGTCTGGGTCCGCTCTGCCCCAACGGTCGCTGGACGGGCCAGCAACGTCCACAGGTGTTTCTACCGCCGACTGACGTTTCTTTCGTGACTTTTTATTCTTTCTTGTTAGTTTAACTGTCAGTAGACAATCAGCCTATTGTGAAATATGTAAAAGAGTAACCTTATTTAATTTAATTAGTGATTTCAAAGGAATTTCCTTCAAGTTTCAAATACATGTTTCCTGTGAGGAAAAATAAGACATACAAATAAGGATGAATAAAAAACAACGTAAAACCACGTCCCCCGGAGAATCATGTGAAAGAGGGGAAATGGAAAACCCTTCACCGATACGGTGTCATCTGGAATTTCTCCCTTGGGCTGGATTTTAAATATTTCTCCTTACATACAAAGCATAAAGGGATTAATAACAACATATTTTGTTTCAAATTATCATTAGAGAGGCAAGCTTACTGAAAATATTGTATTTATTTATAAAGAAAAGCATCTTGATCTTACCAAACTTCACTGACACATGCTAATGTCATCAAAAACTCGGCTTGGCCTTAACCTGGGCGTGTGAGCTTGGCACGAAAAGGTATATTATCGGCATCCACCGCTAGTCCTTCGCCACATTAGGAAGTACTTTAGCCCTCACTGAACTTAGTAAACAGAGGAGCAAATGGGCATGAAGCTGGATTCCAGAGAAAGCACGATGCCGTGAGGCCCCGGCGGGCACTTTGGGGAGCGGAGCCCTGGGTGGGAAGTCCCACGCACAGCCCCGGGACTCCCCCATTCCCGCGCTGTTGTGCTGACTTGTGCCACTTGGCATGAGGGAGGAGGAAGATGGTGCGGGATCAATCTGAGGACCTGAACAAGTGACAGGCTTTTCCAAAGGGGAAAGACCACGAATTCTGCAAGTTTTGGAAGCTGATTAGCTAGACAGGGCTCTGGGAATGGACTAAATCACTCATTGTGGCTCCTTAAATTGTACTTGAGCTTGAAGCCTGAGCACTCTGGATACTAGTACTCTGAGTACATCTATCAAGGTCCTTTCTAGATACTTCCTCCCAGGTGTCCACTCCTCAATATGAGGACGCTTCCAACCTTGAGACACTAACAGGTAATTGAATATAAATATGATTTTTTCCAATTTATACTATTACCCTCCCCCTTTTCCTCTTGTGTTCTATAGATCTTGGCATTCTTGAAACAGCTAAGTAACAAATGCTATTCACAGCTCTCATTATAACCCAAATCATTTTAATTAGCAAGAACTGTTGTACCGTAAACACGAATCTAACACCCCACAGCAGGTTTTTACGTTATTAAAGGATGATTTGCTCTAATAGCTTTCTGGTAAGGAGCAGGCTTCTTTGAAAACAAAATAAGGGATCCCTTTGTAAGTGAACAATTCTTAGAGAGAGAGAGAGAGAGAGATCTCATCAGCACATGAGAACGCTTCATGTAGTCTGGGAAAACTTGCAGCACAAAGAACAGAACAGCAATGACATCCCTCGCATGAGCCATGTCCAAGCTTATGCGCTTTGACCAATTTGACACTACAGTTTAACTCTGACGGTACAAAGAAAGCCAGGGCTCCCCCGAAGTCAAGCGAACTGATCTTTCCAGAGTAGGAAGAACCTCTGGGAGGAAGCAAGTGGTTGAAGAGAACCACATTGCTGCGAGAAAACATCAAGAAATTGCCAGATGAGGTAGAAGCAAGGAAGATCAGCTTCGATGTTACAAATTTGCTCCTTTAATAAGATGTGTTCATGTGCTAGTGGAAATGAGAACAGCCTTCCAAATGGTAACATTTTCTAGAAGGACTATTCTTGGTCACTGCAAGCTAACTGGATAAATTCTTTGTGGCCACTGATTTTATTAAGTATCTGTTCCTTCCTACGGGGAGTGAAAACAAACACATTCAGGGCGGAGTATTAATTAGCTCCTTCATCTGAGGAAGCGATCCTTGTGTTATTCCAGTTGAGGCAATGAACTTGGGGAAATGAACCTGTATTTGTCTCCCTCCAAGCAGAAGGCGCTGTGAAAGAAAGTGGCGGCAACAGGAAAAGACTCTTTAGGAAAAGGGCACAGGCTTTCCTGTGAGGTTATTCATGAGACTTTGCCTGGGGCAGAGCCAGGAGTAAAGGGTCAGACAGAGGAGACCTGAAGCTTAAAACTGGGCTTTCCTCCCAAACATGCAAGTGGGGAGCTCAGGCTAAGGATACAGACTGTAGTGAAAGGCTGGGTGTTGGGAACCGCCCTGCCTGGTTTCAGAAGCTGTAACCCCCCATGGCTGAGGCTGAGTGAGAGACCCTGGGACCCTAAGCCACTAAGGAGACAAAGCTTATCTGCCTGGCAGGGGCACTGCCTCTGCCCCTTTCACTTCACCCTGCTTGGCCCAGGGCGGATGACTGGTTAGCCAATGACAGGTAAGATTCCTCAAGGGAGGGACGACCTAAGACAGGCATGGTCATGAAGGGGCCCTCAGGGAAGGACTTGAGGGGGCTATAGAAAAAGGGGATAATGGACCCTTACCCCTCGGCTTTGACATAGCCTGAGTCCTCATTTTGTCTGCAAGAAGTCTCCTAATATCTTGGCTGCCTTACCTCCCCTGCCTGACTTAAGCATGAAACAACGCTGGAGGTGGGTGCAGCCCTGTGTTGGAAATGGCGGGTTCCAACGCTGGAGGTGGGTTGGAAATGGGGTGATCAGGCCTAAGAAAGAATGCATAAAATCCTGTGAAACCTGCTTTACTAATACCCTCAATTTAAATTATAAGGGTCCAAGCATGAAATGAGTTTGTTTCCCCAAAGTTTTATGGCCCTTTAACTATCTGATCCTGACTCTAAACAAGCCCTCAGAGTTCTCTGAATGTTATCTATTGTTTTATCATTACTGCTTGACAATGATTGATGAGCTTTACCTATATGCCCTGTATTCCTATGCAAATAAACCCAATAAAAGCCCATTGAGGAACAGGCTCCTGGCCCTTCTCCTTTGAGAGATCGGCCACCTTTCCTCCCCAAGCAGATCGTGTCTTGGTAGACTTATTTTCATCTGTGGCGGCCAGGGGAGGGGTGGGGAGGGCCCTGTGGGTGGAGCCCCTGCCACAGCTGAGGGGAAAAAAACCCTGGGGAAACAGACAAGAGGTTTACAAGTGGGAATGAACTTAGTCAAGTTCAAGGTTAGAAATGCAGTGAAGAGGGGATGGAAATGGGCTGACCCAGCGAGCTTGGCCCGATGACCTGAGGTTACTGCTGAAACTGGGGACAAGTTATGGGGGAAAGTGCATGGCAAGGTGTGGCCCGAGGGAGGAGGCTCGGGTCTCACTATTCTTAGAGACTGGCATCGGAGGTGGAGGCGGAACAATTAAATCTGAGAGGAGGAGGAAGCGGTGGGTGTGGGGAAGAGTACAGGCAAGTAAGTGCTCAGAGACAGGACCGTGCGCAGCGAGAGTAAGTTAGGGCAACAGCCAGCCAGTGTGAGAAAGTGGAAGCTCTGAGCCGTGAAGAGGGGCTGTGTGAGGAATAAACAAAACCTGAGGGAACACAGAAAGACCGAAGCCGGTGGGGTAGACCAGGCAGAATCAGAGAGGGGGCGGATACCGAACAGTCAGTGTAGGAATTAAGTACTGAGACTAGATGGTGACGTTCCGTTTACTCTGCAAAACAAGACCAGGAAAGCGTGGTGCTCACAAGTGTAGAAATGGAAAGAGCCCCATAGTCCTGCCTTTCAGATCTGGTTACGGGAAGTCACCAAAAGCACCGACTCACCGGTCTGAACACTGAAAAAGGGAGGTGCACGTGTGCAACCGTTGTTTTGCCCTGTGGTGAGAACATCGCCCAGTTTATTCATTAGCTATGAGATAACTAAGCATAAGTGTAGTTTCCCCAGGACAGTTCTAGGTTAGCCTGTTAGCTTTATATAACGTTTCATTCTACTCTCACAAATACCTTGTTTGGTGAAATATACGATCATCCTACTGATGATCTAAACTGGTAGCGGCCTCGCAGGGTTAATGTGCAAGGAAGCCAGAGAGTGGAAATTAGTGCGCTTAACAGAAAACTGCCATTTAGTCCCAAAAGAAGAGACCACTGACAGCTACTAAAGGAGGGTGAAGGGAAAGTACAAAGTCCTCCCAGGGGACACTGTGCTCTCTGCCAGAGAGCAGCAGAGGCTCCGGGAGCACAGGGCCTGGCCACAGGAGCTCGAGGGCACCCGAGGGGGTCTCCGAGCTCTGCCGTGGGGGCTGCTGGGACCCTAGGGGATTCGGCAATGCTCGGGGCAGATCATGTTCTGGGACTTATTTCAATCTGAAGCTCACTGGGCTTCTTTTAGACATACTTGTAAACTCTTCTAAGAAACGTCCAGGTAAAAACACACTGTGGACTGAAACCAAACAAAACACAGTATTTCTGCTAAAACAACAACAACAACAACAACAAGCAGTGTTGGCCATCGGGGGGAGGGGAGTGGTTACTAACCAGGAGGCTGACTGTGCAGCCGATCTTCTTGCCGCCCACCTCTCCCATTTTCATGCAGTCCCTGCAAACAGAAGCACCAGTCAGAGCCCCGGACCCCCTTCCCAGGGGCGCGCACAGAGGGCACCTCTAGGGAAAGAAGAGGCTAGTGGCTGCTCAGATAAAGGCTCAGCAGCTGGAGGAACTGGTCTCAGGTGGGCTGGGAGCGGACCCCTGAGCACCCACTTCTGCAGAGAAGTCCACCTCCAGGGGGAGGCGCCCCCTCCGCAAGGCCAGGGCTCAGGGAGGAGAAGTGAAGGGGAGTTATCATACAGTGCACCTCCCAGTGTGGGCGAGAAGGGGGCAGGTAAGCCTGGCCATCGACAATGGGGACGGGGGGCCTCCTTCTTAAAGTGAAACATAAACACCACGCATCAAAGTGGGCCAAACCGCTTTAACAGTTCAGATCATCTAGAAATTTAAAAAATGATGGCTATAAAAAGCAGCACGGTGGGACAATTCTCTGTTGCACTATCCTCACCCTAAAATTGATGGATCTGCTTACTGGCTCCCACCGGAGGGTGAGTCCGAACAAAAAAAAAAAAAACAATCCCTTTGATAATGGGATCTGATAATGGGATCTGAGAACCCTCTCCACCCCCCCCCCCCCCCCCCCGAGACTTTGAACGAACTGCTGACCAACACCAAACAGAAAGGAAGGGGGAAACCCACGTAAACACTGCGCACCGGGGAGTTCCAAGCCCATAACCTCTGGGCATCAGGCTCCCTGGCCTGACGGCCCACTGTGTGCGGAGAAGCCACTGTGCCCAGACTGCCTCCCCGGAGCGCGGCACACCTGGAAACCCGGGCACGCGGCTTACCTGTAATCTAACAACCTCTCCATCAGCCGGGTCACAGTGGCGATTAACGAAACCCCACTTTCCCTCCATGTTTCCCGCTCAATTTTCTTCAGCAGACTGGAAAACAGAGAACCCAGGGCATTTTTAACATTTATTTTTATCAGTCACCATGACAACCATTTTACTTTCCTCAGTACCTTAAATGCCTTAGCAACCACTGCAACATCTTACAAGGGGCACAATTTGCAAACAACGTCTTACCTAGGGTAGGGACCAAAGAGTGGAATTCTAATCCGGGAAGCATTGATAAAGCAAATGGATTTTCAGATTATCCAAGTCATCAAGTACGAACACATGCATATAATCACATTTTCAAAACAGACAAGCACCTCACAGCCCACAGACATTTTTCTCCTAGCTTCTCTGTAGCGGGAGCAGGCTTGCGCCTTACCCCATTGAGTAACATTGCGACAAGCGAAAACAGCAGTACCTGTAAGTTTACTTCTAAGTACGACCTGGCTGTATTCAGGGAAAACGTGTTCCTACCTCTCGGTGGAATGCATCCTCATCCAAGCAATCCTACTGCGATGCAATGCCACAGGAAGATCCTTGTACAGACGGCGTGACGTTTGGCGTTTTCTCTCTCACTTAACATTTGCCCACTCAATACATATTGTACTATCTGTGCACTCACTCCCCAGTTTCATTCACTGCGTCACTAATCACTGAGGGTGTTCTGTGCGGTGCTTACCACGGGCTGATGCCAGGCACCCAACCTCGGTGCCTCCTACCTTCCCCCTGATCTCAAGCACCTTGGCACAGAGGCGCTATGTGAACACAAAATAACAACAGTCACAATTAGCATCTGCTTTCCTCTCCTCCCTGCTTCTCGGCAAATGAACTGTATGGTGGGCAAAGCCTGTGTGACTGAATGTGCCCCGGGGGGAGAGGTCAGAATATCAGCAGGACCGTGTGAAGATACTTCCCTGTCCCCTTGAACTGAATGATCATCCTTCTAAGTGTCTCCTTCCTCTCGGTTTCAGAAATAGCCTAGAAAACAGTTCTCGCAAGTGCAGCCTAAGCCTGTCGTTCTACACGTTGCTCAGTGGGAAGGGTACGAAAAAAAGCTGTGTTGTCTTTCCGGTTTATTCTGTGCTGTGTCCTGGATGGGGGTGGAGGTGGGGGACATATGAAAGGATGGAGCTTCCCCTGACGGATCCGCCCTGGGGAAGTTCCCCTGGTTTGATTTAAATGTGCTTTCTTTAAAAACAAACAAACATCCAAACAAAAACCCCTCAGAACAGCATCTATTTCAAGCCTAAATGCCAACTTGGTATTGAACCAAGAGCTGAGATGAAAATGTGCCTGCCAAACCAGCGCAGGGCGCTACAGAAACTTCCCCAAGTGACAGCCCACACCTCCTGTACTTTAGAGGCTGAAAAACAAAGAACTCGAGTTAAGTGATCGTTCTAAAAATACACGGAGACTTTTTATGGGTGTGAGTGCCGTTCCTCTGCACAGCCTCCTGATGCAGTGAGAAGTCGAGCTTCTTGCAGGAAGAGGCAAAGCTCTGCAGGGCCTGCTCCCCTGACGAACTTGACACCCGCGGGCTTTCACAGCCAGCTGGTTCCTCCTGTCGAAGCTCGCCCTCCAGTCACACCTGGCACAAACCCAGGCCACCAGCAAGAGGAGTGGGTCTCTCTAGCTAACCTGGGGGAGGTGGGGTATTAGCATTGGGTCCATAATCAAACCCACGTGCCCCTGTGAGTACACAGGAAGCTCGTCTCACCACAGCACGAGGCGCAGGCTGTCTCGGGCAAATAGACAGTCAGTGGGACTGTGCAGCACTGGGCTGCAGAGTGACGCGGTGCTCAGCAGGCTTTGACTCCATGAAGGAATCTTGCGCAGAGGGGGGGCGGGATTTGACCCTCAATTGACCTCTCTCTGTATGGAGCTGGATTGTGCCAAGACTGTCACTCATACATACAGCACCTACATCTGCACGCTCTCTCAATCCGCAGAAAAGTGTCAGATACCTGAAGGATGCATCATGGAGCTAATCCTGTCTCCAAACTATAATTTCCTGTGATTACCGAGTAAATATCTAAAATGATCTGGAGTCTTACTGAATTACTCAGAGCAGCACATGGGGAAAAACCGAGGTGGAAGTTACCTCTCCCGGAAGCTCCCTCAGGAGCCCCAAGGCTGGGGGTCCCCGGCCATGTGCTCCCCCAGCACAGTCATGCCCACGTCCCCAGCCCTAGCAGCATCCTGGCAGGGGCTCAGTCAAGCCCAATGAGTGTGCCAGGACTGCTGGGGGAGGTGGGCTCACGTCTGACCCTCCTTCCTGAGAGCGCACACTGGCGTCTGCCGTCCACAACGTCGGCATTATCGAGAGTGATAAACCCCGACTCTTGCTTCAAAAATACGCGGTCTGGGTAGGTCAGGATGACGTTACAGGGTTGGAGCAAGATCCTCGAGTTCCTGGGAAGGCACCGTAGGAATGGAAGGTCTTGTTCTAAGGCAACTGCCATGTTTCAGGAAGCAGGGAGTAGCTTTCAGTTCCTGAACAAACTTTCAGAAGTCTTAGACATGAGTCCCAGAGAGCACAGGGGACTCTGCTGTGACTATACCAATTCACTGTGATTCCTAAGGCCAAACAGCATGTTCCTGTTATCCAAACTTCAGGTAGATTTTCATTGTCTTTTCTGGGCCCCGGTAGTAATGATGATTTAATCATCCCTTTAGATTTTATTTGTTCCCACTATGCTGATCCCAAAAGCATGAAAGAAAAATATCCATTGTAACACGTTTGTAGTAACACAGTAAAAGAAATCAACACAAGAATAAAAATCCCCATTGAATAAATCAGGCCCTTTAAATAGTCCTAATTACAGAGGCTTAATATTTTAAACATTGCTTTGATTTTAACGCCGAGGCCTGTCTGCTATTTCAGTCACATTTACGCAGAAGCGACCCAAGCTGCTCACCACCGGGCCTGTATTGAAGCAGTTACAAGGCACCACAGAACCGTGTATTTCTTAAGCTTGAGAATTTATTATGAAAATTAATCACGAATCTCAAGAGACTCATCTCACTGAGTGCTTTCTCATTTAGCTCTTTGTTCAAACAAAGGCCTCGTAACTGGCACGAGAGCGGCTTTCGAGAGCAATTTATTATGAGGTTTTAATCGGAATTCTTGCTCAGCTCCAGCTGCTGTGAGAGGCACATGCTTTGTACACAAGAATGAAGGCGGGCTTGCTGAACACTCATTTCAAGCTCCAGTTTAATAAAGTATCAGAAGAAAAGGGCGTTGTCCAGGGTCCAGTGCGAAGAGCGCATTTTGTCCCCCCTCCCTGCCCTCACCACCACAAGAGGTCTGGACACCCTTTCTTGGCTTGTTTTTTCAACAGGATTTTCTTAAGAGCTTTGAGAATGATTTTGCATCAGGCAAGCTGAAGTCTACCAGCCACTAGTAATACCTTTCAAACCTCGATGTATTCTTACGCCCAGGGCTCGACCTTGGCAGTGTGAAATGAGTTACAGAATTTCGCGTTTGCCTATCAGTGCTAAAGCACTCCTGCTTACTTCTGGGTGCGACCTGGGCGCAAGAAGCACTTGATAAGTGTATAGCTTTGAAGATGACAAAGGAGCACAGAAAGCCGTATAGAGAAAGCAAGTGTTAGCCTGAAAATCCTGAACATGCTTCCGTGTCCCCGCTGCCACGTCACACGGCGGACAGACACCTGGTGCAGCAACTCCACCTGGGACGGGACCCTTTCTGTCAAAGAAGACAATCTCGGTCCCTTGTACCGTCCCCCGTCACTTCTTCATCCTCCACACCCATCCCCAGTGCAGAATTTACTGAGAATGATTTGCTTCTGTGATTCTCTAACAGGAAGCTCCCAGGGAGCAGCGAGTGCCCCCTGAGCCAGCGGCACGGCAGGGCGACACCAAGCGCTGGAAAGCGGATGAAGACTGGGGTCGCCTTCCCCACAGCAGGGCAGCCAGGCTGCCTGGCCTTGGACAGCACCGCACACCAACACAAAAGTCACGCGCTTTGGGTCTTCTCCCACTCTCAACCCGACTGGAAATCATTCTCCTCCAACCCCGTTTCTCAAGTTCCCAGGCAGGAAGAGAGCGAGGGCTGCCCTGGACCACATGGCCCGTCCAGTCGGAGATTAAAATAAGACGTGTCTAGCCATCAGTATAAGACGGCCCACGTGCTACAGTTAGGCCTGACCCCTTGATCTCACCCTCCGCAAAGACGAGGCACACCCGTGAGACCCAAGCTGCTGCCGCAGCACTCAGCTGCTCAAGGCCGATGCCAACCCCCCAGCTGGAACCCACGGCAGAGAAACGCTACTCACATGCTGTTGAAGAGCTCACGGTAGGTTTCGTCCCCTTTGCCTTCAGACATCAGGCTGTCCAGTTTGTCGATGAGCCTGGTTTCCACCTGAAACACACCTGGGTATGACTCTCTCTGCTCCTCTCCATGAGTAGCATTTCTAGGCAGATGGAGACATAGAGACAGCGGCAGGAGGAGACGCCACAGATGACTGTGTGTGGAAGTGACACGAGCTGCTGTGGTTAATAGCAGACTCCCCCCACCCCGTGGCTCGGCACCCTAAGGGTCAAACTCAGAGGGCACCAGCCAATTAACAGATCCATGAACATGAACTTAAATCTTCGGTGCGTTTTCTCTTTTTTTGCTTGAACAGGTCGAGCTGCACGGAGCCCGAGCAGCAGGTGAGAGGCGCCCGTGCACGTGCAGGAGGGCCCTCTGAGATGCTCCACGTCTGCAGTGAGCAGGGAGAGGGAGGAAGGGCGCAGTTCCTAAGCGCTGTGGACAGGATGGCCCTGCTTCCCAGAATGGCAGTCCTTCAGGCTTGATATCACCCGGGGCGGGGGGCAGAACTGGCACCCAAGCCAGCAGGAGACACAGGAAATGAAAAACCTCTCCAGCCAGACACTTTGACAAGCAGGGCCTGTGGAAGGGTCTTTGTCCCGGGGCTCAACCCACTCATTCCTTAGAATCAAATATCAATAAGGGGGTGAAGACAAAAGGGAGTCAGATTGCCCCCCCACCCCCAAGTACAGTACGTCAGTGGCCTTTCAGTCAGCTACTTGCTTTCTTGGAAGTAAAGGTAGACACAGACACAGGTGAAACGCCAGGCTTTCAGCCACAGGACAGTTCTATGCAGGCTCTCGGCTTGCTGGTCAAGTGGACAATGGGTTTTCTAAGATGCGAGCAAGGCATCTTCACTGGGAGGAGATGAAGCATGCAGGTGAGAGCACACAGGTGAATGCAGTGCAGGTGAGTGCACATGGGTAAGTGCATGCAGGTGAGAGCACGCAGGTGAATGCAGTGCGGGTGAGTGCACACGGGTAAGTGCATGCAGGTGAGAGCACACAGGTGAATGCAGTGCAGGTGAGAGCACGCAGGTGTATGCACACAGGTGAGTGCACACGGGTAAGTGCATGCAGGTGAGAGCACGCAGGTGCATGCACACAGGTGACTGCATGCAGGTTAGTGCAGTGCCTGCAAGCACAGAAACCGGGCCTCGTATCTGCAACCTGAGTGACATGGCAGGGCAGAAGCAGCTGATTTCTGACACAGTCCGGCTTTGGAATAAGAATATGTGTCTTTTCCAAAACTGGACCAGAGCTATGAGAACCTATACCAACAAAATGATAGGTTCCTCTCCTCGGAATTTCCTTTGCAAGAATTTCCACCGCTTTCCCCTTTAAATTAATTCTCAACGCTTTGAGCAAAGAGGATCACATATGCTGCCCATCAAAGGCTCAGGGCCGTCCCCAAGTACAATGCGCAGACCACTGGGAGCTCAATGATTTTAAGGCTCGTTAACCTTCTGATTCCCCCCATGTTGTGTCCAACTGGGAGCAAAGAAAGTCTCTGCCCGTTCTTAAACACAGGTGTGGGAAATCACACAATTTTTTAGCTGAAATGGAATTAAATAGCTTTTCAGGGCTTCCCAGAGGCTCAGGGCAACATAGGACCAGGGAGGTGTCCAAGGCCACAGGGCCGGGAAGGGGCTGGCCAGGCTGGAACCTGGCCTGCTGATGGCTAGTTCGGGGTTCACTTCCCCTCTCAGAGTGGAACCTGGTAGCTCAGCAACGCTCAGTGAGAACCGCAGGCCTCCGACCCCCCCAAGGAGCAGCCCCTACCTGTTTGAAGTTGCCGCTGCGCCTCTGCTCCCAGTCCATCATGTCGTGGAAGACCGGGATCATGACGTTGCGCAGGTCTGGCTGCGGGATCAAGGTCACCTCCAGGAAGGGGCCGATCAGGGCAGGGATGAAATGGAGCTTGTGTTCTCCTGCATTGAATAAAACGGTTGCATTTCAGGCTCGTTCATCTTAGGATTTCAGAAAATTAATATTATAAAATTTGTCTAAAACTATTTTAGTACCGTTGTCTCCATTATAATTGTCTCCCCAAGCAAGGACACATTTCCCGAAGCCGATATATAAACAGTAAGTTTCAATGTGCTGGTTAATATTTCTCCATTTTCATTAAAACTAGAGAATTAGTTTTTTCATAGTTATAAAGAGCCCTAAGATGCAATTAAAAGTTATATAAATCACGAGGAATCGGTTGTAAATGCCCGAACATTTGCCCATCGGAATTTTTATGCTGCCAATTTACAAACGAGGCTGAGGAAGGACAATGCAGGTAGAGGCCTTCAATATGAAGAACCGCAGAGGTAAAGGCACATCGCCGCACACCTTCCGTGCAGGGGAGTCAGACTCATTTCCGCCGGCAGCCACATCAGCCTGGCGGTTGCCTTCAAAGGGCTGAATGTGATTTTAGGACTGTACAAATGTAACTACTCCTTAACAGTTAAGCAAGAGCTTGGCGCCGCCTCCGGGTAGAAACAAGATGCCAGGCCGGATAAATCAAGGTGGAGGGCAGGATTCGGCCCGCGGGCCTTGTGTTTGCCACCTGTGATTTAGAACAAGGTGTGACAGCCCAGATGCCATCCCCAGGGGCCGACCCCAGTAGTTGTCTCCTGGTGGGGAGACTGCAGGAGACTTTTATGTACGAAAAAAGGTGGTTGCAACCTGTACATATATATATTTACATAATAAACAGCCTAAATAAACATCCGAATGGCAGTCCCAAAGAAAAGAATGTATCGTGACAGGTTTCTGAAAAGACTGCACGTAAGAACAGTGAACTCGGAATGGTGTGTTAGCAAGCGCTCAGAGGTGTGGAACTGCTAAGCCAGAGGAAGGGAGGTGGAGGGTGGGGTGGACACGGACAGTGCCATCCGGCAGATGAGTGCTGAGTTCAGACCATTACCCTAATCACCTGCGTTACATCTCACGGTGTCTATTTTTATTGTAAGAAACCTGTGCACTGTGGAAAATGCACAGTTTCTTAAGAGCAAACCCTCGGCCTCCATTTAAAGCCGCACAGGACGGGGTGGCAAGTGGGTGGAAGTCGGCTGTGCTGATGGAAAAGGACCATGTGCCCTTCTGTCTGCTTCCCACCTTCGAGCTTTGGTAATAAGGGTCGAATACCCACAAAAACCATACTGTGTGGAGTTACTTGCCCATTTTGGAATTCCACACTTTCTCATTGATTTGTTCTTGTTTTTGTGGGTTTTTTTTGTTTGTTTGTTTGTTTTTAACTAGAAGGCATTCAGGCGGCCATGGAGCTTGGACATTTATATAAACCCAGATGCAAACAGAGTTTAATTTTCCCTTGACTTGGGGGTGTGTTAGAGGAAAGAGAACAGGAAGGGAAGGGTGTGGAAAAAGGGAAGCGTCAGATGCGATCAGAGATGGGCAGACCCATGTGGGGGTCCAGGAAGCCACTGCTTCTGTGCCCGGAGTAATGTGGGACAGCCCTGCCCTCTTCAGAGGGGGGCCCCACCCTCATCCTCAACACTATGAGCATGTCAGCAGGACACCGCTGGAGGCCCTGAGTGTCTGAAAGCCCCTTGACTGGAGTCCCCAAGGTCACACAGTCCTTTTCTCTCCCTCGGAGGTTTCATCAAAGGAAACTTCACCGTGTCTCACCATCTGTGAGTGGTGTACCCCCACTTCGTGGAGGAGGCAGGACACTGGCTGGTAATTCCTCTTGCTTCCCACCGTGAGATTTGACCCAGGACTGCTTAGCTGGCCTCACCACGAAAATACTTTCTTATTCTTCAAAGGAAGCTTCCTTAGTAACAGGACCTGTTCTTATTTTCCTCCAAAACCAGGAGCACTTTCCAGACCAACAAAGACACTGTGGCAGAATCTACGCCCATTGAGTTCCTCTGCCCATACCCCCATCCCCCCGCACACACAGTTGGAGCAGGTGACTAGCACCTGTATTTGCCGTTCCTTCCCTTGGTTATTTGTGCTGGGGCACAGAGCAGAGAACCTGAGCTCAGTGACTTACTGTCATCTGTAAAAGCCAGATGCACTCAGTGATTGTCCCAGGTGTCCTGGAAAGCAAGCAGGGTGGGGGGGAGGGAAAGGGCAGCAGGGTGGGGGTCCTGTACAGACAGAAGCTGGCAGGTCCTGCGAGCCTGGCCTGACTCCTGCTCCCTGGCCCAGCCCCAGGAGACGGCTGCAGGGGTTCAAGGTCCCCCACTGATGCTCCAGCACTGCTACCACCCGGCAGAACCCCCGACTAATAACCAGGAGGCCCTCCAGTGCTGGGTGGGGAGCGAGAGGCAAAGAGTTCAAACTAACATGGGACTCCCTGCCAGCAGACAGTCCTGCCACACCCGCCTTTGTGGGATGAGACTTGAGGCCACCACTGTGACCTCCACGTGTGACCTTTCCGGAGCCTGGCAGCCTCTGGCCTCTCTAATGAACGCCGTTACCACACACTTCTGAATCTCTTAAAAAAAATCTCTTCCATCTACAGACAGTTTATGGCCTGACTTTCTTCTTTTCAGAATTTTACTATGAAAAATCTCAATGTATACAAAATCGAGAAGAACAATAAAACAAATCCTCACCCACCCATTATCTAGCTTCAATAATTGTCAACATTTTTCAGCCAGTTTTGCTCACCTACCATCCCACCTCTTTCCCCTCAGGGCACCTTAAGCCCAATCTCAGCCATCCTAGCTTTTACTTGCACATTCATTGTCGGTGAGCATCCCTGACGGGCGGGATGTTTTGTAAGTATGGAATCGCAATGCCTTTATCGCTCTTAACAAAGGCCAATGGTAATTTCTTAAATTGATCTAAAAACACGGCATTTACAGTTGTTTTCTTCCAGTCACAACCCAGACTCCTCGGGCTGCGTCTTGCAGCCGCCTTCTCCACTGGCAGGAGAGTGGCCACCTACCTGTGAGTCACGAGGCAGGGACACCTGACCTCCGGCCCTGCCCAGAACACTCAGGGGGACGTGGCACCTGTGCCAGCCCGTCCCAGCTCTCCACCCCAGAAAACCGGGTTCCGACCCCATCAGCAAAGCGAAACCTTGAGCAAAGCATGCGTGGCGAGAGCAAAAGCGACTTCATTGAAGAGATGTCCCCCGAGAGCGCAGGTGGAGGACCCCTCCCCATCTCTCACCGCCAGCCACGTGGTCTCGGTTGGAGGTATTTAGGGCGCCCGTGACTGGGGCGTCTGGGGTTTTGTGTGCGTGCACACGGAGCGGCTGCCGGGGAAAGTATTGACTTTTCTACAGCAGTTCCAAGATGCTGTGTTTGCAAATGTGGAAGAGTGAGCCCACTTATATTTAGTAAGAATGTTAGTTCAACTAAAAATAGGGAGGAAAAAGGGGAACCTTGCAGAACGCTGGAAGCCAAATGTGGGACAGCGTGCTGAGGACGAACTCTGCAGACGGTCCGCGCCTGTGTCTGTAGAAACGTGTAACATCTCGGGGGGGGGGGCGGGGAATGCACGCCTTCTCCCCTCTCCTGGCAGAACACTGGTAGTCCCTTGACTTAGAAAGCGAAAAGACTGAGGAGTAACATTTAAGAACAGGTGCTCACCTGTCTCTACTAGGTCTTCACTCTTGACAAATAAATTATTTGATCAAAACCACCATGAGACCCTGCCTCACACCCACAAGAGCAGCTGCTATAAAAACGTGGAATATCAAGTGTTGGCAAGGATGTGGAAGGAGGTGCTGGGGCCCTTGAGCACGCTGGTGGGGAGGGAGGATGGGCGGGGTGGCCACTGTGGGAACAGCACGCCCGCCTCGAACCATGGGCACGGAGCTGCTGCTGTTCCCGGGCAAATCCAAACAATCTGTTCAAAAGGAGACTGATCACTGAATTACGAGTGCCCCGGTTTCCTGGTCCTCAGAGGACACCAAACAGAGCCCGTTTAATCCTAGCACACGGGAGAATTCCCGCACTTCTGCAGTAGACACCCGTGAGCGAAATCTGACGCACGTCTGTTGGCCGGTAACACCGGTGTTTGCCGACAGATCAGCTGGGGGGTTTCTGGTGGCCGAAGGTGCAGCTAGTGACCCTGGGCATCTCCTTCCACGTTTATTTCCTTAAACTCAGTGATTTCTGTTTCTACTAACAACTATTGAGGATCTTGATTTATGAAATCATAAAAGTTTATTTGCTTTACTAAACCACATGAATTTGTCTATATCAAGCTTTTTTTCCCTCATAAACTGGAGGAAAAGTTTAAAATATTAGCTTTAATAACTAACTTCTTAATAGGCACAGACTTTTTTTTCTTGTACCCCCCAAAATATCTTGCATGTAGCCAGTGCTTTATGAACTATAGTAAATTGAATTTATTAGTCTGTTCCATTAAAAATAATAAAAATCTATAATTATGTAAAATATTTTCCTTTTGTATTCAAAATACTCACTATGATATATTGATAGGTAAACCAAATTCTAACTAATATATTTTGATATGCCTAAGTAACAAGCTCACTTGAGGCCTATACAGAACATTCAAATCTTACCTGGAATGCTTAATTTTTCATTATAGAAAAATTTTATAGAAATTTTTCTTGAAAGAAAAATTTTTCTTTATAGAAAAATCATTTTATAGAAATATATATTGGCAAAGAGGCTTCAACTTCTGTGAACATTTTCCAATTCTAGCTGCTGTACAATGACCTCTGAAATTCACCTGACACTTTGGAAGTCTCTGAAAACCTAGGACACCACTCTGGGGAAATAACGCAGAAGCCACGGAATGAAGTGAAAATTGCCACTCACCGGGCCCTGACCTCCGTCCTGCAGCAGCGAACAGGGGCAAGCAGGGGACAAGTGGGGGACGGGTAGTTGAGTGAACGAGGGTGGCAAGCCTGTTCCAACACAGCCAGTCTCCTGGGCTGGGAAAACAGGGAAAGGCCAGCGCCACCTAACGCAGCGTTTTCCCATCTGTTACCCTGTGCCCGAGAGCAGGCTAGAGCGCGGAAGCTCAGGGGCTGGGCCCCACCCTCAGAGGCTCTGGTTCAGCAGGTATGGGGTGCAACCCAGACCCGTGTCTCCTACAAGCTGCTGGGTGACACTCGTGGAGGGTCCCTGAGCGTCCCTGTTCTGAGTTCTGACATGGCAGTGCATTATGGGGCCAGCATACACACAGGCTTTTACATTCCCTAGATTTCCCAGGAAAATGAAGAAGTCATTTAGCCTAAATAGTTTTGTTTTAAAGACATAACAGAGAAGAAGAGTTGAAGATGTACATAATGACATCCTCTAGTGCCGGCTTTATGGAGCGAGCCAGGGCTCCTGGGCCCCAGTGCACAGGTACGTCCAGCCAGGACAGAGGCAGATGCACAAATAACTACCCAGCGATGCTAGGATTTCTCGAACATTCTGGTCACCCAGACGACTCCATCTTGGCCTGCTCACTGAGCCTGGATAAGGGCCTAAATCAACAGTTGCCCCCGAGCATTTTCACACGCCATTCTTTGGACACTATCTTGCTAAATTAATGCCGGATGCCACACAGACACTCTGAGGGCCTCGATCTACTTCTGGAAAACGAGGACATGAAGAATGATCGCAACACGACCACGGGCAGGAGTGCTCTGCAAAGGGGACAAATGGCTGCTCCTCCTGAGCTGCAGCGAGAGACACACCCTGGACTTCTCAGAAAGCTGGACGTTGCTCTGAGGATGCTCGCTCTCTCTCCCTGACAGGACCAGCAGGCAGGGGACACCCAGCTTGATCACCCGTATGGCAAGGCTCCCTCGAATTGCTGTGTGTGTGTGTGTGTGTGTGTGTGTGTGTGTGTGTGTGTGAGAGAGAGAGAGAGAGAGAGAGAGAGCGAGCGAGCTGCACACACCGTGGCTGAATATCGCTCTAACGTGAATGGAGGTCTAACAATGATGCTCCCAGTCTCACATACAGAAAACACCCTGCACCCTGCCGCCTCCAAGCTGCGCTCGGATGGGCCCAAGAGAAAAGACACCTTCAGGTCATTGCATATTCAACTCAAAGAGGTGCATCGTTCTAACAAATCACGAGGAGGAATACCACGCAGGGGCTGTAAATGAACACCATACACGTGCACAGATAACAAACCAAGTAAGTAACACACCCAATGAAATAAGTGAATAACAGAAACACTCTGCCAACGAGGTTTTAGAACAGTCTATTTTCCAAATACTGTCATTTTCTACATAACCAGACCCATGGCATCAATTTGCTGGAATAATGCGCCCTGTCTGCTGTGGCTGATGAACAGAATGGACCTAATAGTTTCTTAGCAACGGCAGACGCTTTTAGACCCTTTGGCTACAGTCTCCATGCTATAGGTCAGTGGTTTTAATTTTTTAAGAATAGTGACGCTCAAGTCAATTGTCATGAAGTTTAGCCTACATCTGTTATGATTCACAGCCTCAATGCAGAGTTCCGGGAACTTTGAGGGGTTACAATCTCAGATGCCGACAGGTTGGTGTACTGCTAACACTGTGTGTATTACTGGAGCGCTGCTAGATTGTAAAATTTGTCCTTCACTAACCATGACACAGATAAAGATAAGATGGCTTTTTTCAGCCGGAAACCAATTTAAAGAATTAGTCGTTACCCTCTCCAAGGCCCAAGTGTCATTACTTCCTCGAGATAGCTTAACTGATCCAGACACTTGGTTTCCCACGCTGTCATCGGTGAATTGCCCTCCTCACTGGGGCACCCCAGAGCACGGTGGGAAGCTGCAGAGTGCAGGTGGCTTCCCTCTTCCTCACTTACCCAGGTTCTGCCACATGCTGAAAACCTCACAGCCCATGGTTACCCGCATGTCGCCATACCTGCAAGAGAACAGGAATCACTCCTGACACCAAGCTCCAGAACAAAGAAGCATTTGTGTCTCTTTAGGATACACTCTCGAATTCTGAGTCAAAAGACAATACGTGTTTAACTAAAGATGTTTAATGTACATGACTTGATGCCTCTAATTCAAACCTTCATATACATGCGTTAGTAAAACAGACTGGTCTCATAATTTTCACTTTGATAGTAATCTTGAATCCTGAAAGACTCAGGACAGAAAAAAAAAGTTTAAATAAGTTCAAAATACTGAGATTTCCAGAAAAGCTTGCTTCTTGTCCTCTTGGTCATTATCCCTCCATTGGAATTCCCAGTTATGGACATCTGATTCATGAATCATTTCAGCTAAACACCCTTGAAAAGGCACAGCACCTGCTATGTCTCATGTTTCCACCTGATCAGACCCCAGTACTTACTTTTCTAATACCTTTTTCTTTTTGGAAGGTGTGAACATCTCCAGCTGCAGACACAACTGGTTTATAAAAATGACGGCGAGGTAAAAGTAGGAGTCCCAGATCTGAAACAAGAGCAAAGTGTTTAAGTACTACAGTGTTCTAGAAACATTTACAGGTGAAGTGACGTGGCATCTAGGATTGGCTTCCAAAGTGGCAAGTGGGCGGGGTATGGCTGGTAACTGTGGAGGCCAGGTAAGGGCACCAGGGGCTCCTCACACTACTCTCTGCTTTTCCGTATGCTTCAGGTGCCCTGCAACAGAGAAGTAAACGAAAGGAGCAGTGTGTGTGTGTGTGTGTGTGTATGTGTGTGTGGCTGCAGGGCTGTGTCCCAGGCTTCTCAAGCTCTCTGGCATATGCTAAATGGCACACGCTTTGTTCCTCTTATAACCTACGTGTCTCTGAGCGGGAAGAGGTAACAGACAGATCACAGTATTCCTGTGTGAATTCATTTTTTGGAATTTTTTCTAATGTGGAGCTCAAATAAATGCATACACTTCTTTGGAGATGTTGATTTTCTTAAATTCAGGCAGTATATAAAAATTTCCTGCCCAGACAAAGCTTCTGAATCAAGGTTTTCTTATCCCCCAAACAGTATCAGACAGAGATCAGAATAAAATTCCCGGCAATAAACTCAACCAAAAGCATGTAGGATCTAACGAAAGGAAACCACTTCTCTGCTGCCACGATGCAAAATTAAAAATAAACAGGAGACCTATTAAAAAGGATTACTATCTTTCATACAAAAAGAGCTCACAAATAACGGGAAAAAGTATGCTAGAAGCCCCACAAGATACTGAACAGAGGTCCCGAACAGACAATTCACAAAATACAAGTTTTAGTCAATAACTGGTCAAACACCAACAACTAGCAACCAATCTATAACCAGTAACTAGTAAGAAATGCTAGTTAGAGCAAAGAAGATTTTACCCTTAGCAAACTGTCAAAAAAAGTTGTCTCTTCCAGTGTGGGTGCAGACACAAGGAATCAAATGATGGGCATGACAGGTTAACTCAGCAGTTCTACTTATAAATATTTGGTCAAAGAAATAATTAGGGACATATGCGAAGTTTTATTTTATAAGGCTGTACATAAAAAGAGTGATTTATAGGCATAAAATACTAGAAACAACTAAGTATTAAAAAGGAGAGCTCTAATTATGCAACTTTGATATGCTAATTAAGGTATGAGATAAAGAAATAGTACACAACCATTTAAATTCCATTGGTTTTTACCATATTTGGTTGGGGGTTTTTTTGATTCTTTAGTTCTCTAATAAGGACATTTTATTAAATGTTTAATGTGAAAATGTTATTTAAAAATGAATAAGAGCCTTGGCTGGTATGGCTCAGTGGACTGAGTGCCAGCCTGTGAACCAAAGGGTCACGGGTTCAATTCCCAGTCAGGGCACATGCCTGGGTGGCGGGCCAGGTCCCCAGTAGGGGGCACATGAGAGGCAACCACACATTGATGATTTCTCTCCCTCTCTTTCTCCCTCCCTTCCCCTCTCTCTAAAAATAAATAAATCTTTCAAAAAGAAAAAAGAATATGAAATAAAGATGGCAAAAACACCGGCTCTGCCCACATTTCCACCATTCACCATCTGCCATTTAAAAACTAGGCTATCGAGAATTCTCAGAGCCCCGGACACAGCGCATCATATCACAGGTGTCCAGAGTTTCGCCTTAAAGAATGTTACTAATCTTTCTCTTTTCCCATTAATTTAGTTTAAAAAAGAGGAAGATGAAAAATTAAAGGATGTAATGGGATTACTTTGTAAATTTTTTTCATATAAACTGTCTTTTCAACTATGTCTTAAAACCATTATGTTCTAAGTCCCCTTTGTCATGCATGGGGATCACACAGAAAAGAATGAGAAAAATTACAGGAACAGTAAAGAGCTATCTTCTCTTAAGCACAATGACTTCCACGATGCTGGTAAGTATGAGTGTAGCCCTGACGGGTTCACAAATGTAATGAAAACCCTGCTAATAGTCACAATTACAACGCATATGGCCCAAGATTAATTTGAGGTAGTGGGATACATTTCTTTTCCTATTATTAAGAGAAAAAAAAAAACCCATGAGGTAATTTCCTGAGTATGAATAGTCACATAATCGACACTTACCTTATAATCGAAATTTTCATTTAAGAAGTTCTGACGGAGCGCGTCTGACAGGTAGAGAACGGTTGTGATAATGACACTGAGGATCAAAGCAAACACAGATGACGTTAGGGACTTCACACCAACGGAAGTCACTTATTAGACAGGAATAAAAAGCAACCAAGATAAAGGAAAACCTGTGGGGGAAAAAGGAAGCCTGTGGAACAAAGTTAGGTAACCCACATTTGAAACTTAAAAAGAGAGAGAGAGAGAGAGAGAGAGAGAAAGAGAGGGAGAGAGAAATGCCAGGTGAAAGAAAGAAGGAAAGAAAGGGAGGGAGGGAGGGAGATCTATCACCAAGGTTGGGCTCTTTGTAAGGATACACAGGAAGATCTATGATTTCATATGACTCAGGTGGAAATACGTGGATTTCTTGATGTTTTCTAACACTTTTATTAATTTCTGAACAAAGCAATGATCTAATACAGCTATAATATTTGATCAATTAACCTCTAAAAATAAGACTTGCGCACGGCTAGAGAGAGGTTAAAATCACTCTACTTCAGCAGCAGCTGACTCTGGCTTGCCCTGTAGCTGCCCCGGCCAGAGGCGGCCCAGGCGTTCCCTGGGAGCTCAGCCCTGAGTCCGTTTCCTGGCACACAGATCCCGGAGCCAGTTAAAAGCATTTTTGCCGATCGCTCCTTCTCTGCAGTGGCTACCTGCGGTGTTTAGGAATCTTTCTGTACTTGTTCCAATTTATCCAAAACCATGTGGCTCCTCTGGTTTTATTCTTTGACTCGTGACTCAGCGCTCCAACTCAACAGCCCAGAAAGGGTTGCACTCTATTACTGTAAATGGCCAAATTACTGGAATCGGCCACAGAAGTGCAGGCACAAATTAGCCTGGACACCCGCGCTCTGTGGGCAGAGCACGGTCAGATGTGCACATGAAAGGAACAGGAAACCAAAGTTGCTGCCCCAAGTTTCCCAGCTGCGCCCCCATTCTGGGACTCAGGACGTAGCTTTACGCTGTTTCCGCCCCGTAGAAACCTCCTCTCCTATAATCTTTCTGAAAACCGCTCTAACCCGGTAACCCACGCAGGCCCCATTTCCCTGCTCTCTAACAGCAAACTTCTGAGGCGCGGTTTCCCATCTGCTCTTCAGCTCACTCCAGCAAGGCTGTCTCCCTCCACCACCTGTCAGGGCCTCTGGTATCTGCACCGCAAGCCCTAGGGCCAGACGTCAGTCTGCATCGTCCCAACCTCCCAGCCGCTCCCCACGCTCCTGCCCGGCAGACTTTCTCCCTGGGGCCTCGTGCTCTTGTTCTCACCTTCCACCCTGGGCTGCTCCTTTCTATCTGCTTTGCCAGATGCTTCTCTGCATCCTGACTTTTAAGTGCTAGCATGCTCCATGCGGATTCCTAAGTACTTCCGTCTTGTTAGTCTACACTTCCTTCCTGGGTGCTCTCAAGTGCGGTCCACATGCTGGTGACCCTCACATGTCCATCTCTTGCCCCAATCTCCTCCCTGAGTTTCATGTGAGCATCTCTGGCTTCTGCCTCCACATCTTCACCTGGTGTCTCACATCACCTCAGACTTGCGTTCGACACAGGAATCTTCACCTACACTCTCCCAAAGCAGCGACTTCCCCACTCTTTTCCCCTAAATGAATGGCACCAGCACATGCCCTTCAGTTCAGGCCAAAATCCTAACAGCCAGTTTCTTTTTCTTCTTCTTCTACCCAGTCATCTGCAAGTTTTCTCATTTCTATCTTCAAAATCGACCTCCCCACTACATTCACTGACATCCACCTGCTCCATCCACCATCATCTCTTACCTGGTTGCTACGTTAACCACCTGACCGGTCTCCCTTTTGTCTCTTTCCCTCCCAGCGTCTGGGCCCTCTTCCTGGGTTTCTTCCTCTTCCAGCCTCATCTTTCGTCACTGCCTCCTTCCCTTCTCCTATTGTAGCCACACTAAGCAGGCTTTCCATTTCTTAAAGATGCCACGTTCACTCTAAGTGCGGGGCCTTTACATAGGCCATTCCTGCTGCCCAGAACCTTTTTCCTCGGCTGTTTGCCTGCTGCCTCCTGCTTTCACTGCGGGCTCCAGCTTCACCCCTATGAAAGGCCCCTCCTCTCCCAGTCTAGAACAGGTGCCTTTCACAGACATCTCACAGAACGGTGCTCGTTCTCCATATGGCTTTTATTTTACACGGTAGGTGCTGAACAGTTGCTGAGTGAATGGGCTGTGAAGGAATGGATGACTTCCCCTTTGATTCCATAAATCCTTATTTGCTACGCTGACGTCATCTGAAAGCTAAATTGGTTAAAGGTAATAGTCAACTAAACGCCAATAATGCAGCATTTGGTGGGACACAAAACCCCACAAAAGAACATGTATGGTATGTATGAAGTCAACATGTGCACAAGGTAAACAAAATAAGGCCTAAAATTTCAACTGCAGAGCCAAAGACTTCCTACTTTCCTCGGTAAGTCTGTTAAAAGAGTCATTTCCTTGAAAATGTCTGTGAAGCTGTGACTTTATTTTTGTGCTGTACTTTGCAATGTGAGGGGAAGGGGGTGAAAAAAAGCCCACCTCAAATTGTCCTGTATTTTTGATTCCTAGTTTCCATCTCCCTCATGTTCTTTTTTCCCCCTCGGATTCAGCACTTGTCCTCATCTGAAACATCTACCATGAGCTCACCGTGGGTGCAGTATAGCTTTGCCAGCAAGCAGGCCAGAGAAGTCATGTTTCTTGTCCTTGTGAAGTTCCACAACACTAGACAGTCAGGTGGCAATAAACAAGAGAACACGCTAATCCCCAGGGGTCTGGTCACGGCTCCTGGCTGGACTCAGACAAAGCAGGGAGGCAGAGGATTTGGGACGACGCAGTTTACAGGTGAAAGTTAAGGGCATTTAACTTACTTGAAAACGCAGGAAGAAAAAACCATCCCATAAAATAATATGTATTTTGAGGGATGAGCTATTCTGCGGAGTTCAAGGGTAGGGCCAGGGTGACTTCTCTGCTAGCTGTCATTAACTCAGCATGGATGAGGCACACAGGCTGGCAGTCAGCATGGGAGTTGGCATTAAAATGCCTCTTTGAGGGGCCCTGGCCACATATTTGTCTGAGAAAGTTCCAGGGGAGAAAAGGGGGTGAACTTCAGAGATGGAGATGTAGCTCTTGCAACTTGCATCTACACAGTTTAGCAAAGTGGGAACTTTTTCTTTCTGGTGTGTGCTCTTTAACGTATTTAATGTATCCTTAACATTTTTCAGAAATTTATTTTCCTACCAATCTCATAGATGTTATTATTTTTTGCCGATAAAGCTCAAGGACTTGGACGCTTACTTCTGGACTATCTTGCATTTATAAAGCAAGAAAACTCTCACGTGCTTTTGTCATTTGAGTGAGATACGGCGCGGGTGGGTGAGTGGGGAGAAGCAAGGACAGGGGGTGTGGGACGGCGGAGAGTAGGTGGCCTGCTCCACCCTGGCAGGGGCTTCCCAGGCCCTGGAGTTCTGTCTGTGGCAGGACTGGCCACGGCCACACTCGGCCACAGCCAAGGGAAAAGGGGACCCGGTCCCTGTGGGTTCAGACTGGGAGGCAATGGAATGAGATCTCCGCCCTTAGTGAAGGCCGATGGCCTTGTTCTTGGCTTTGCCATGGGAGCCACCTCTGTCCCGACGTCTCGCACAGAACCCTCTCACACAAAATCACGCTCTTTTTTGGTTAACATTGCACATGAAAATTTTGACCATAACGTGTTTACTCAAAAGCAGGGTCTGTACTTCTAGGTCTGTTATCTACTCATGTGACCATGATATCTTCATAAACAGAGGAGAAAATTTTTTTCAGGGGGGCGGGTTGCAGAGAGAGATGGCATTTAATATCAAAAAGCCACTTGGTTGTCATGGTTTCAGGAAGCTCAGGCAGAGCCTATGTACGTAGAAAACAAAATGTCAAATACACTTGTTTGAATTTCTGCCACTGAAAATTCTAATTCGAGTCGAACTGTCCCTCCCTGCACAGGGCAGGCAGAATGACCAAGTGATGACGCTGTGTGAGGATGGTGGCAGCAGCCTGGACCCCCTCCGGCCTGGCTCCCTGTGTCACCGCATAGCCTGCCCCAGGTCCCATCCCCAGGAGATATTGATAATAATTCCAGATATGTGACCAGAGGCTCCCACATAAATCTATAGCATCTGGACAGCCAGATGAAGAGATATTTGATCCTACTCACAGACATCAAATGAAACAGGCTAAATTCTAGAGACCTGTTTGAGGGGGTTCAGTCAGTCTTCGAAATAAAAAGACAAAAGCTGCTTCTGTACCTGTGTAAAGTGAAATAGGCCATACTATACTATCTGTTATGTCACAAGGTTTTAACACTTCCTTTTCACACCTCCGCAGCGGTACATGCGTGCACAGCACACGTCACGTCCGGCATATCTAATCAGAATCAAATCCCATATACAAATCCCATATACCTGGGCACCTGGGGAAGAGACAGGAAGTCTCCGGCCTACAGGTGGAGACCTGCAGCACCCAACCTTTGCCCTGAGCGTGAGGGGGCTGGGGGCTGGAGAAGAAGACAAAGGAGAAGAGGGCAAAGACGGGCTTTAAAGCAAGAATGTTTGTGAAACGGGGTGAATTACAAGTGTGGAAGGAAGATCAGGCCGGTTTCCTGAAGAACGTCATCCTCACTCTGGACCTGGAGAGGACAGGGGCAGGAAACCAGCAGCAGGTAAATCACGAGCGCCCCCTCCCCCATGCCTGCCCTTCTGGCTGCCCCCTAGTGGCCAATCCCGGCTCCTGCTCCTTCAAGCATCAACCTCGTATCATTTCAGTTTTCACCAGATATGCCTACTGCAAGCTCATTTTATCAACTCCCAGCAAAGATGCAACTTTACACTCTAACTTCTTCCCAAATGTCCCTCTCCAGGCCGAACTTCCCTCGGAGCACTATTTTCAACTCCCCACTGGCCCTGGCACTCCGATGGATAAGAGGCACTTCAACGGTCACGTGCCCAACTCAAGGGTCGCCCATAGTCCCAGTGCTCAGCACATTGGGACGCTTAGTGTCATCTGCTATGTCAGAATGAATTATGACACGTCAGAAATGCCCCGAGTGCCCAGCGACAGGGCCGGTTAAATAAATTGTAGGGCACATCCCTCCAGCGGAATATTGTATTGCTGTAAAAGAAAAGAATGAGGGGCTTTGTATGTATTAATGTGGAAAGACTGCCAGGACTTTGGAGGAAAGAGCCGGGTGCGGGAGGATATCTACACTCTGCTTCCTGTGAGTCTCCGATACAGGGACCCTGACCGGGTGTAGGGACCGTGGAAGGACAACGCAGACACTAATGATGGGGTCACCACAGGCTTGGCCGGGTATAAAAGAGGGGGGGGCGTGCACCCTCTCAGTGCAGGCTCAGTGCACCCTCTGTTCTGTTGTTTGATTTGTGAACCAGGTTAACGTATCACCTATTCGAAACAAATAATAATAAATTTTTAAAAAGAGTGAGAGTAGGGTCCTGGTTGGTGGCTCAGTGGGATTGAGCACTGGCCTGCAAACCAAAGGGTAGCTGGTTCGATTCCCAGTCAGGGCACGAGCCTGGGTTGTGGGCCAGGTCCCTAATGGGGGGCACGTGAGAAGTAACCACATATTGATGTTTGTCTCCCTCTCTTCCTCTCTCCCTTTCCCTCTGTATAAAAATAAGTAAAATCTTATATATATAAAAAAAGGTGAGAGTGGGTAATTCAGGGGCAAAGCAAAAAAGACCCCAGAACTTGGAGGTTTTGAACTTGAGATCAGAATAAAAACACCATTTTGTCCTGTGTTCTACCCCCAGACCAGAGATTTTCAACCAGTCTATCGCCTTTGTAAGATCGGCAAAAATATGGTAATTTTCTGGTGGGCTGCAGAATTTTAGTAATTAGTTTGTGTGTGCCATGCGATGAAAAGGTTGAAAACCGCTGCCGCAAACAATGAGCTTCAAGTCCCGCCATTGTCACTGTCTTACTTGTTGGCTACCAGGCGCATCACGGTCCAGTCCTTCGGGAACATCTCCGGGCGGATCAGTATTCGGAACACAGTGAAGATCTGCAGCAGGAAGTCCTTGGGCGAGGAGGGAACAGACCAGACCGTTTCACTGAGTTGTTGGTTATTTGTGACACACACGCACACACGCTGCGGCTGTCCCCACCTCCACAGCAGTAACAGAGAAGGAGGGAGCCGCACTGCAATACTTGACCCCAAACAAATCGTCCCCTCCCCATCCTCAAATCGGTGGGCTCCCCCTCCCATGTGTGCCCCCCTTCCTCTTTCTCATGCACAGTGGAAATGACTTTCATTTCCTTTCACGAGGGCTAAAAATTAAGGTCTCAGAGGTAACGTGGAAGACTAATAACAGAGGATGGGCATGCAAACACTGTCTCTATCCCCCATTCCAGTGCCTTAACGGACAGACAGCTCAACTCATAAGGACTACGGACAGTGCTGGCTCAGCTCGGCTTTTGCCCAAGTGGTGTCAAACTCAGAAAGTGCCGTTCATCAAAAAGCACCTCGAACCAAAGCCCATGTTCCTCAGAGAGCATTCTGAAGACGCAGCCGTAATGGGATGGGTGGGGTCTGGGTGTGCGGAACACATACAACCAAGAACGTGTGCTGAGCTGAACCCAGTAACCAGTCCTTAGAAGCTGTGGAGTGTAAAAATATTCTTTTTTTCTTTGAAATTTATTTTTCAATTACAATGGAGTATGTAGGCATTCTTCACGGAGACGCACGGCAGAGGGCAGTGGTATTTCCTGAAATGTTATCTTTAAGCAGATCACAGGGAAACACTTCTGACAAGAAGCTACTGTCAGACATGGAAACTGGAAATGTCTCTTCTTAAAACCTTACAGGAGATCGGCCTAGAAGGCCGCGGCACACTGTACCTCATCACACGCCACAGGCCATGCGTGAGAAGGAGCTTGTCCTGCTCAAAAAGAAACGGGCTCCATCTGCTGATTTAGATTTATTAACTAAATCCTTAAAGAATTTCTGCTGTAATCACAAATGCTGCAAGGAAAACATCTAACAATTTGACTGCGGGCAACAGTAATGGTGTGTTGCCTAAAATATTTTTTAAAAAAAACAAACCCAAATACAAAAGTTTTACTTCTCAAACCCAACAGCACATTATGTTAAACATGTCCGCTGCTTGAATATAAGATTATGGTTGTCATTCAAATCATCAGAAGATAGACAGACTCTGAAAACCTAAGATGACAATCACCTACGATGCATGCAGTGACTGCGTGTGTGTGTGTGTGTGTTCAGCACTCTGAAAGCTTTGATCGAGCTCGTCAACATCTCGACAAGAATTTATTTTAGCTTCTTTGGCATCAACACGTACGTTGATACGTATGCGCCACGTGGAAGCACGCCCATGAGGTCACCTGGCGGCCCTGCCTCGGCTACAGGCTCACCAGGGAGAGTTTCCCAAATGGCTCCCCCTGCAGGTGGGGTGACTTCAGGAAACACTTCACCTTCTAGCCTTCCCCGAAGTAGGTCAAGCTGGGAGGCCCTTTTTAATGCAGCTCTGAGACTTGTTCTAAATGGTTTCTCAGTTGATTCTCCTGGGCTAACCTGACGGACGTGAATACATTCAGGGCCCATGAAAGCGGTGCCCACATTTCCCCCTGCAGGCTCCACCCACCTCCATTCCCTATCTCGGTGCATTTGCTCTGGCAGATAGTAAAGAGAAGCACACAAGTAGGGAGCCATTCATTTTCCACAGCCTGTAACGAGTGGGAAACAGTTTAAGTAAATTCTGCAATGCTGAAATTTCATGTTTTGCCCTCGAAACTTTTAACGGAATTGGAAATTGGAGGAAGTGCCCTTAGTCTTGCGGGGTACGTCTGTGTGTGTCTGTGTGTGGGGGTGGTAGGTGTGTGTAGGTGGTGGTGTGTGTGTGTGTGTGTGTACACGATGGTGGTGGTGTGTGTATAGGTGGTGGTGGGGTGTGTGTGTATGTAGATGGTGGTGCGTGTGTAAACGGTGGTCTGGGGGGGGTGAGTGATGTAAGCTGCACAGAGGAAACAATGGCTGAAAGAACCGCCCCCAGGAGGCTAGGCACCATCTTTGGACTGGCAACGTTGGGGTCCTTTAGGAACCCTGGGGACAAAGGGAAAGTGTTCCAGGTCTAGGAGGCTTCCTGTCCCCATTCACCTCACAAAATAAAATGCACAGCTTCCTGTCACACTGGGCCGGTGCCTACGTGCAGGGCAAAAGCGGGTTTATTATTGCGAAAAATGATACATAATACGTAACAATACAAGAATAAACTCTGTGTTTTGCGTACTCACAATTGAAAATCTACTTTTGCCTCCCATTGTAAAATAACTATTTCCCCTCAGAAAACTTCTCACCCTTGCATCCAACTCAAGCTTCATCTCCTCTTATAGAACCAAATACACCCAAGTGTAGAAAACTTAAAAAGGAAAGAACATTGTACAAAAAAATCAGAAAACTTAGATTTTGATCATAGCTCTGCAACTCACTAGCCCAGTGAACCTGGCAATTCACTGAACCTCTTTGGAGCTGGGCTCTTACTCTTGAGAAGCGTGGGGGCCGTGTGGTCTCCTTCAGAGGAGATTTTAAAAAGTTAGTACGATCCCTATCTATGCAGGCGGCACACAACAGTTTTCTGGTTTCTAAACTGTCATCTGCCGCATCAGACAGCGACCCGACACCTTGCACGGAGGTGCTTCTGTGTGACGTAGTCCGGCACTGTTTCCCACCAACTGCTGAGGCACAGGTTTCGACTTCACCTCGGTCCCAGCATGTAAAAGCGCTGAGATCCGGCTGCTGGACTCTTCAACGCCTGCTCCCTCCCCAGAGACAGCGGCGCCTCCTCGCCTGTCCCATCTCAGTGCTTGTCAGCTCGGACCGTTTCTCTGACGCTGTGCTTTTGCATGGGTATGTGAAATTATTTTGCATGTGTAACAATAAGTAACTGAGTCTTTTTATAATTAAAAAAAGAACACTGCTATAATAATATTCCTGTTTGGAGAGCACAAAGAAATAAGTATTGTATATGCCACTGTTTTAAAATTGGCAGCCTGGGAGCAGTTGCTTTTTAGTCTGTGTACTTCAAATAGCACAACACGGTAGTTCAGCTGCATTGCGGTTATTATTCAAGTAAGACTTCAAAGTATAAAACACAAACAGGGAGGTGCTACTTTGTAGAAACACTTTTTCTGGTGTACAAGAGGCTCAAGGAAGAAAGTTCATGGGAAAACCTTCCGAAAGAAAAGAGCCCCACATTCAATAGAAGACAGAGCAGAGCCAGCGACTGCGGTTTTAGTAATTGTCACCAGCGTTTATTCTTTCATGAAGGCCGGTGCTTCCCTGGGTGCCGGGCACTGCGTTAGAGGCTGCGGACACTGCATGGGGTAAGAGACAGGCTCTGCTGCATTATGCACGGATATTTATGGTGCGCCTGTGACCTGCTGCACCCCATGAAGTTGAACATGACCTTTTAGCCTCTTGGAGCTCACGCTTTGTGGGGAGAGATGAATATAAATCCAAAAACCACACAGATCTGTGCATGCATTACCATGAGGATGAGTCTGAGGGTCAGGGGTTCCACACAGAGGAAGAGCACCCGGCACACCTCGGGAAGACAGAGCGCAGAGCGGCCCGACGGCAAGGGGGGGCGGGGGGCAGGGAATGGAATGGAGCTGAAAGATGCACAGGGATAAGGGTGAATGGACGATGGGTGGATGGATGGATGGAGAGACAGACGGACAGATGATAAGCTGGGACCAATCAATAAAAAACAAATAAATTTTACAAGAAGATAAATAAATCCCACACCATTTCTACGGTAAGGAGTTGGGGAACTTATCCTGAAGGCCACGGGAGGACAATGAGGAGTTTTATGCAGACACGCGAGAGGATCAGACTTGTGTTGTACAAAGATTTTCTGATAGTGACATATAAAAAGTTGTTTTATGTTAATACATGATATTAGGCTATTAGGATGGCACAGACAGAAGTTAGGAGTAGGAAACACTTCTGAGTCCATGAAACACTTCGTGGACGTCTGAGACCGGGAGACGTGAGTGAAGACATCCAGAAAAGAAAGCAGCGTGAGGCGGGGGACAGGCCTGGACACTGTCTGTCGAGAGCAATGAGCGGGACAGAGCCTTCTAGGATCACACGTCCTTGGCTTACAATTTAGAGTCAAACGTGATTTAAAAATTTGCCACAAATTTGATACGTGTAACACCTTTGATATGGGGTTTACATTCAATGACAGGATGTTAATAATCATTATCACGCTGAAGTTCATATCCTTAACATTGAATGCTTGGGTACATTATGCAAAAGTAGCTCCTAAATGGTCTTCAGTCTTCAAGAGCTACAGACCTATTTTTCTGTAACAAAGTAAAGACTGTAACTCAAAATAATTGTATAGAAAAAAATGACTTGAGAAGCAAGCATACATTTATTAAGACAGTTGATTCATTCAACATAGATCAATCCATGATTTGCTGCTGTGTGAATATTCCAGGCTCCCTGCTTAGGACACAGTGACGGGCCCAGCTCTCACGGGACCCAGAGTCATCAGGAGCACAAGGGGACAACAAATGATTACAACGCACCGTTTTGCGCCATCACCGAGGGAGGGCTGCAGTTAGTAAGAGTATGAATCAGGCAATAGCAGTGAGTTGGTGGTAGAACAGACTTTGTAAATAGGCAAAAAAAAAAAAAAAAAGATTCTGATGAATTAAAACTTATGTATATGATTTGTTAGGAGTATACAAACAATTTTAAGGGGCTGGAGCAAAAGGGGCTCAGAAAGTGGTGGAGGACAATGGGGAAGGAAGGTAGACTGAGGAGAGGGAAGACCTGACCAAGACCTTGGACTCTGTCCTGTAGAGAATGCTTAGTCCTCATGGTTTAAAGTCGGCTCGAGCCTTGATCAGATTTGATTTTTGAAAGCTAGTGGGCCAGCACATGAGAGGCAATGCAACGTACAAGTAACACTGTACGTAACTTCCAGAACACGTACAAGCTCCAGCTTTAAAGCAGGCTGCACATTTCTGTAGGAAAAGTTGCCATCATCACCAGAGGAGACTCACTGTTTCCATCTACAGAAATGCCAGCAATGAAGACAACACTTTAGCCCCCAGGGGAAGGTGGGCATGCAATAAAATTTCCTGATGCAGAAGGAGGAAAAAACCCTCATCACGTCTTAGCTTCTGCTTTGTTCATTTCTGAAATAATGCCATGTTCTAGAGGAGGAAAGAATCCAGCAAGGCAGAGAGGCGGTCCTCAGGCATTTCTGCCGCCACGGTGCATCACCCCCGCCCCCACAAGTCCTCAAGGGCCACAAGAAGAAATGGCATGCTGTGAAAAAGCCATTTGGAAACCACTCTAACAGGGACCCTGGGGCAGCCGGGCTCTCCGAGCGAGAATGCAGTTCCCACTCCACTAGCCTTAGCAGGTACTTGAGAAGGGACATACTTTCCAAATGCATTTTGATTTCGAGAACCACTGGGAAATGCTGGGCCACATCTCTCTTTGAATTGTTAAGAAAAAAAGCAGTAACACTAGGAATAAAAACAGTAAAATATTAATCTGGAAATCACAATATAGAACTTGTCAGCCTGGTCCGACAGCCCTACTCCAGGAATTCACTCTGCAGCCATAGGGTATAAATCCACAGAGAAACAGGTCCCAAGACACGTGTGTGCCCCTGTGTCCTTTCTACCGGCAAAGTCAGAAAATCCCCGATGCCCGTTGGAAGGGGGATGGCTACGTCATGGAGCATCGCCAAACGAGGCTGAGAGGAACAAAAGGTGTAGCGGACTATGTAATATACCCATGAGATATCACTGTGTGAAGAAGCACGACCCACGCGAATAGTAGGACTGCATTAAAAGCTGTGAGCATCTCACAGCACAGAGAACAGCCTACCAGGTCTCACGCCTGTGTGTTGCCAGAAGCTCCCCCTGGGGACTGGAATACACGTACAGGGAGGAGGGACTTAGTCCTTCAAGCCAGCCGGGTTGTGTGAGACTTTAGTATCTAATTGCAGTATCAGCTATAATTTCCATTCTAACATTCTGTCAAGCTCTACTTTTCCTTACTGATAGTTGCCTTATTTATTCCGTTTTTAACCTCAATGTAGATATACAAAACCCAAATAACTCCCCCTCTACCAATCTTCCCTTTCCCAGACATCCCCATGGCCCCACTAGAATCACTCCATTACTCTTCACAAGTTCTCAGATGAAACGTTATGCGATTTGATAGCAAAGATTTTGGGTTAGGAAAGTTTGTTAAAGTTTGAGAAAAAGTGGAGTTTTGCTGCCTTAGCCAAGAGCTCTGATGTTAATGGAATTCGTAGCCTTCCTTCCCAATGAGTTGGTAGTAGTAACAGCAGCAGCCTTCATCGCGGGGGGTGGTAGTGACATGAGATGTAAGGTGGGCCCTGCATCTAGCTCCCCGCAGGGGTGCAGGAGGAGGCTGTTTGCACGCATCACACTCCATACTCAATGCCTCACCTGCCCTTCCTAACACTGAGGCATGAAGAGAGTTTGAACTGTGAGGTCCCAGGCTTCTTCTGTCAGACCTAACGGTTGCTCACTGTCAACATCTGCTGAAAGTTAGTAACTGCACAATTATCCTCCCTTTTAACCACACGGCTCTCAATCCATAAGGTTCAAACACCTTTTATCCATTTTAATTCTACACTCAAGAACAGATGCAAGCATGAGAAATGCGGCGTCCGCAGGCTTGAGAGCGTACATGGCAATCGGGGGGCTGCTAGAGAGGTCAGGGCTGCCCACCCCACTCCTTGTCCCACGTGACTCAGCCTGACCACTGCTCCAAGGTCACTGACAGCCTTGTCTGAGACGATGCCTCCCCCAGGCAGTTAGGAATCAAAGATAAGAGACCCTCACGCAGAATCTATATTTTTAAAGAAGTACAAGTCCCCGCTCCAAAGGCACCGGGAAGGCTTCCAACTGTGTAACATCACAGTGGGACTGTACCCACTGTCCCAGCCTTTCCAGGGGCCTTTCCATAGTGACATGTGAAGGCTCACGTGTGAAGTCTCACGTGTGAAGTCGTCTGGAAAACCGGAGACAGGGAGAAAAATGAAAGTAGGCAGGGACCGAGTGCAGGTCATTTCTTCGGCTGAGGACAATCAACTTCCAAGCTTTTCGTGAACACTAGGAAGGAAGCACGGACGTTCCCTAAATCTCAGCAAGGATCAGAGGGTATGTGGAAACCCGGCATCAATATTTTCAATTTAATATCAGCGTGTGGGACGAGCACAGTGTATTGACTAGCCGGTAGCTGACAGAGAACATCTAATACAACTCCGGCTCCCCAGTCAGAAGGAGGCAGCCAGAACTTCCCGCTGTGGCTTCAGAGGGATGAAATCAGCCCATACGTTTCCTGGAGCTCCTGTATCTTCCGTGGAGGCAGCATTTCCGAGTCCACTTAACTGGAGGCACTCGATGTGCTTCGGTCGCGTGAGTTCTGTCATTGTTTCTGGCTTACCGCACTTTGATGACAGGCGTTTTAAATCCTACGTTCTTGTCCAAAATGAGTGTGAACTACTTTGCATGCGTACAAAAATCTTAAAAAGCCAATATGGGTGAGCAGCTGAGTGCATGAAGTTGAGAAAAAGTAGCTTAGAATTTAATGGAAACAGGATAAGCAATTGTCAAGGAACTGTCTGCATAACGATCAAGAAGACCAAGAGAAGTTAAAAAGAGATATTTTTAAAAGTTTTTTAAATGTCACTTACCCTTAGTTCCTCCTTTGTATTGAAACTATCGAGAAGCTGCTGATAATGTCTGTCTGTCATTTGTCGCAGTAGGGACAAGAGACAAGCAACAAACTCCCCCTAAGTTAAAAAGAAAAAAAAAAAAGAAAAGAAAAAGCAAGCATATTTTTCAGTAAGGACATAAAAGAACATCAGCAATTTACTTGGAACTACCCTAAAATAGAACACTCAAAACCAAAAAACCCCAGTATGATCCAAACTCACCCAATGAAGTCTTCTTAATCTAAATTGACCATAATATCAAAGTCGGAATTTCTTCCTGGGATGATTACCACTTCCTCATTCTACGTGAATTTTTAAGTCCTGGGTGGATTTCTTTACTTGAGTGGAAGCTTTCCACTGGGGAAGGAACCCCGCCCACTTAGAGGAGGCGTGGCAACGAGGCCCCTACCATTCAGCATTTACTGCACCTTCATGCATCACCTCATTGGAGCCTCACCTCAAGGCCGTGAGGTAGGCAGTACAACAGTTACTGAAAGAAGGTAAAAGGAAGGGTCAGTGGACTGAAAAACTTGCCCAGAGTTACACAGCTAGAAATCAGCAGCACTGGGGCCATCCCTAGACCTTGCCGACCACAGCTCTTGCGGTGGCGTTGTGCTCCATTTTTGGATTCACTCGGCCCTCCTAGCTCAGCAGAGTGCTCATCTGTCAACTGCAGGGTGCGCAGAAAGCCCGAGAATGCACAAGTAGCTTCCAACCTCCTTTTAAAAATACGTGCCCTGCAACCCTTCTGTGCTTGGTGCTACGGGATGGACCCCTACGAAGCCCAAAATCTTAAAAACAATAATGGAAAAGAAAATATACACAGCATCATAGAGTGGAAGACCTATGAAAGTGCTATCATGTTCATTTCCTAAAGCTTTTCTAACTTACGGTATTTCTGTGCAAGTCAACCTTTTTTTGCTCAGCAAAGAATTGATATGCTTTTAATTACATTTATACAATCCTAATTACATTTAAAACAATACAAACACAACAGGAGAAGCAATCAGTGGTAACTGACTGTAAACTCATAGAAATGCAGTTTAATTAGGAATTGGTTTCTTCAACGTTACGGGAAAGAGACTGCGGGATCACATGTAAAATCGGAGATGAGAAGCCCTGAGGAGTGGGATGTTCCAGCAGAGACAGCTCAGTCAGGACAGTCAAATATGCCCCTCCCTCCGCACCCCCCCCCCGCCCCGCCTCGGCTGCCAAGGAGGCCTGAAGATGCTGCTTCACGGCCACGTCTGGATACCCACGTGTGGAGGTGTGCCCTGACCCCCTGCGTTTGAGTATCGTTTATACGCCCACAGACACACGGAAGAGAATTGTCCCTGCAGACTTCTCAGGGCAAATATCTGAGAAACTAAGCAGTGTGGGCCAGCAGAAGTATCCTCTGAGCTCAACACATTACTAACAAACAAGGAAACCTTGATACTTAACTCAAGAATTAGAAAACTTAGGGGCACAATTATTCATACTTTAGCACGTGTGTAAAAGGAAACAACCCGAGGCTAGAAAAAAACCACCCAGCAGGGCTGGGAGAAGAGCCCCTCGTGCTCGCTCAGGACTGGGGTGGGAATGCTGCCTCTTCCCACCATCCGGGCGGAACATGCCTGTTAAGAGGGCTTCAGCTGGAGTGCTAAGCAGGGTCTTTCCTCAGGAGCAGGGAAAAATTACTGTTAGAACAAATGCTGCTCTGATCCTACCTAAGAAAGTTCAAAAGCGAGATGTGAAATGAACAGTTCCCAAGAAATGTATCCTCAGTCCACAGCAAAGATCAACTATGTTTAGAAATTAAAAAAAAAAATCCAACCCCACCAAGGTAAAATTCACAATGTCTGGCATTCAGTGAAAACCTACCAGGCACACGCAGAATCAGGGAAAATGATCACATAAATGAGAAGAAAGAATAATTACTAGAAACAGACCCAGAAATGACACAGATAACAGAATCAGCAGTCACGGACATTAAAATATCTACTGTGACTGTATTCTACATATTCAGGAAACTGGAGGAAAAGTTTAACGTGTTAATCAGAGGCATGGAAGATATCAAAAGAACCCAAAGTAAACCTCCAGAGATGGGACTATAACGTGCGATATGAAAATGTATTGACTGGGACTAATGGTAGATTAAACATTGCAGAAGAAAATGTCATTAAACTTGAAGAAAGGGTTATAGAAATTCTCCAAAATAAAAAGCAGAGGGAAAAACCAACAACAACAAAAAGAAAAGTACGTCAGTGAACCATAGGACAACTTCAAGTAGCAGAATATATCTATTTGCAGACCTCAAAGAAGAGGAGGAAACAGAAGAACTAATTGAAGAAATAGAGGCGACAATTTCAGATTCTTTGAAAATAATTAACCCATGTATCAGAGAATTTCAACAAGCCCTAAGCACAAGAACGGGAAAAATGACACTGAGACCCAATATAATAAAATTGTTTATAGCCACTGAGATAGAAAAAATCTTTACACCAGTCACAGAAAAGAAAAAAAAAAAAAAAGACATTGCATAGCGAGGAGCAAAGATAAGGACAAGCGATTTCTCAATGGGAACAACTCAAGCCGGACGACAGTGGAGAGCAGTGGATACCCAACCCTGGCAGGTTGCCCACACGCTGCCCACCCCACCATCCACTCTACGATGCCGCTTTATTTATCCACCTGTCGATTTAGGAACTCCACGCACATTTAACACTGTGAAGAGGCCTCGGTGTTCAGTAATTGCCTTTGTTTTTTGAGAGATTTTAAGGGTCTAGATGAAAACCCTACCCTCGCAATTGTTGAAAAGAATAAATTTATAAAAACCCATCATTGCCCAACATTTACGTAGTTTCAGTGAGGAATTCTTTACCTACAGAATTTTGTTTACACTCTTGAAGCATCACATACGTCAGTGGCCTGCATCTGTTTGATGTACAGACCGAAGATAATGGGCGTTTCTATTAATTACTATGAATGAGATATCAGGTGGCCCCAACACAAATCTGCAAGAAACCTCCTGTTATCCACAGGCGCAATTTCTTCCAGAAATTTCTCACAGAGTTCCCTGGTATTCTTTCCCCTCTCCAACCCACAAGGCCGTTGTGCACGAAAACGTTAGAGAAACACACCAAAGTGTGTCTTAGACGTGGCCGCTGCTGAGCTGAGTCACCTGCATCACACATGGTGCTGAATGGAATTAAATACAAAGAAAAGAAGCATTTACAGATCGTAGGGATCTCAGGAGTCCAGTTAGTTGAAGGCGTGGACAACTGGTGATCCACGCTACTTTATAAAAGCTGCCTCCATGTACAATTAGATTTTGGAAATCCAAATTGCTTTCTTTTTTTCCAGCTAGAGAGAGCATTTTAAAGTTCAAAGAACAGTTGGCGGAAGAACAAGAAGTACAATCCCTGTAAGTAGTAAGAATCGGGCTACAGTTTTCTGGAATTCTGGGAGGCGGGGAGCAAGCCAGGGTACTTGGAACGGGAACAGCCTCAAACGACCAGCTGTGGGAACCACTTTACCCACAGCATGGCCGCCTCCGGGGGCGCTTGTTCTGTAAGGACTGAAAAGTGCTCGAGGTCGGACCACACGCAGACTTGCCATTCAGCCCTGGCTGCTGTGGCTCAGTGGATTGACTGCCAGCCTGCACATCAAAGGGTAACCAGTTCGATTCCCAGTCAGGGCACAAGCCTGGGTTGTGGGCCAGGTCCCCAGTAGGGGGCGCATGAGAGGCAACCACACATTGATGTTTCTCTTCCTCTCTTTCTCCCTCCCTTCCCCTCTATAAAAATAAATAAAATCTTAAAAAAAAAGAAAAGAAAAGAAAAGAAAAGACTCACTATTCAGACAGCTATTCTCGGTGAGAAAGTGATGGAGAAATTAGACAGGTCTTCCCTGCGCAGAGGAAATGACTTTGGGAATGACCAGAGCATATTTCTCACCATGGAATTCGTTACAACAACCCCAAACGATGATACTTTGCTGTAAAAACAATTACGGTGACTCTTGTGGCCACCACAGTTACCAAAGACTGAAATGGACTGAGATTGCTTAAACATTTTTCCACTGACTTGAGGAAATCTGAAGCACAAACTTTGAGATACGTGCAATTGCCTTCCCCGTTTTAAAGACAAAGAAACAGAAGCTTAGTCGGGAACTGGCCCAAGAAGCAGGGTGGGATTCAAACCAGGTCCACCTGCGCATTCCCAAAAAAGGTCTCCAAACAATCAAAGGTCCCAAAGAGTTGAAGTGTGTGTTTCCTCAGCAAATTTTACCTCACACACTCTGGGAGCTGTTTCTTCCCACAGCAAGATGCACGGCATAGGTGCAGGGAAATGTTTCCCTTCGTGTGATTTTCCCAAAATTCGGAACACTGCACGAGCACCCCAGACCCATCCACGACCTCGCTTCCCTGCCTTCTCCAGTCTCTGATGTTGCACGGATCATTGTGGGGCACAGGATGCACCGAAGGCCTGGCAAATCCCGACCTTTGGACGGGACAGCCCTCCCTATGGATATGAGGCAGTTTGAAAAACTGTCTCAGCTTTTGACTTCAGGCCGCCTTCAACCACGTTCAGGCTTCACTGTGTTTTGTTTGCTGGACCGTCGTCACTTCAGAACTACGTCAGAGCCGTGTGGCCAGGAAGCAGTGAGAGCATTGTCCTCAACACCGTGATGGAGGAGACTTGCTCTCGCTTTTGGGAAGATGGTGTGGATGTACTTGTCCCTACTCCTCCCGCTAAGCACAACTCAGAATGGTTCAAGGGCTTAAATGTAGAATATACAACTATGATACTTTTAGGAAAAAAACTAGAAGATAACCCTTAGGATATAGGGTCAGACAAAAGGAGTTCTTAAACTTGATATCAAAAGTCAGGTCCATAAAAGGGAAAACTGATAAATTGGACTTGATCGAAATTTTAAAATTTTGCTTTAAAAAAAGACCCTGTGAAAAGAATAAAAAAAAAAAAACTAAAACAAGCTATAGAGTGCGTGAAAACATCTGTGAGCCAAGTATTCAAAAGAGGACTAACACCTCGATTATATAAAGACCTCTTAGAGCTCAACATTCAATAGTAAAAAGCAATTCAATTAGAAACAGGGGCAAGGACACAAAGAGGCAGTCTCCTGACGAGGAGACCCAGATGGCAAACAAGCATGCGGGAGGCGTTCGGCCACGAGGGAAGTGCAAATTAAAACCGCCACAACCCTCACTATCCTCTCTGATGCGTCAAATGCTGGTCAGGGTATTGAGAAACGGGATTACCCACCCACTGTGGAAGGGAGAACGAAAACGATACAGCCACTCTAGAAAACAATTTGGCAGCTTCCTAAAAAAACGAAACACGGAATGAGCGCACAACCTGGCTGCTGTCCTCCTGGAGCTGGTCCCAGAGGAAGGAGACACCGGCCTCACTCACAGCTGCACACAGGTGTGCAGAGCAGCTTGGTTTGCAACGGCCCACACCTGAGCATGGCCCAGAGGCCCCCCCAAGGCAGAGGCGCAGGGAGGACTCTCCCCGGATTTTTGCAGCAGCCCCCCACCCAAAGCGACGGACACTCTGACCAGCGCCCCCACGCGCGGTCCCAGGGGCCGTCCGCTCTGTGACCGTACAGTGACGTCCTGGAACTGCAGCCGCGTGGAGGAGCCGGACGGCTGCGGGCGACTGGTGATCTCCAAGATGGTTCTCAGCAGGGTGTCCAGCAGGCTGGCCACTATCACGTCTATCTCCTCCAGCACGGACTTTTCCTTCAGAGAAAAAGGAGACACAGTGTGTTCAGGACGTCCTGGCTGCGTCGGCACATCGGTCTGTCTTGACCAGACGAGGGGGAAAAGCACATTTCCAGATGCAGGATCCAGGAGTCAGACAGCTCGAGAGCTTTGAGAGACCCGGACCTCACGGAGTCACCGAAGTGAATGACCTCCCTTTACAGAAGACAAAGCATGGAGACGTTAACAGCATACCCACGCACACGGCCCCACGAACACGTGTGGTGCGAGCTCGTGCCAGGCAGCTCGCCTTCCTGGGCCTGACTTGCGTCCTCTTGGTTTCAAAAGTCCATGTTTTTTTTTGTTTTTTTTTTTTTAAATCTCAGATTGTGCTTACAATTATTCTTCTTAACACAAATTGCACAGGTCATTTTCCAAAACTCTATTTTAAGTGCCAATGACTATTTCTATAACAATGATTTTTTTAAAGCACCCTACACGGAAACCGTAGCAAAAGCACTGAGACCAGATAAATGCCATCAGCTACAGGGGGAGCCTAACGTCAGGACCAAGGTGGGGACTGGCTGAGAGGGAAACCCAGGCTGCTCTGCGTGCACCGTCCCAGTGAATCGGGGTTCTTTCACACCTTCTGTCCACGATGAAGCTCTGTACACATAAATGCTCCCTACCAAGGAGATCGGCCCAGCAAAGGAAACAAACACTTAGGAAGTGTGAGTTGGAAAGAGCTCGTTGGCTAGACTGATACGATAAACTTCCTCACACTTGTAAGAGAACCACCAAGGTTCCCTTCCCAGGGCAGAGTTCCTGCTCTGAGTTCCTCATCAGCGCAACCCAAACACAGACGGCGACGTCCACAGGGAAACAGGAGAAATGGTAAGCACCCCTCCTCTACCACGCCGTCTGTCTTCAGCGTGCTGTTCGCACTGTGAAGGCGCGCTAGCTGGGCGCTGCACAGCGACTCGGCTGGATCAGATGGAGGAAGTTTTAAGGCAGACCTCATGCCTTCCCCTGGTCCCACTCTTCCCTGGTCCCAGATCACCTGTGGGGCTGGGGGTCCTGAGGCTGCGCATAAATCCCCGCCCTCCTGGCCAGGTTCCCTTATACCTGCAGACACAGGGTTCTCTAGTGCCAGCTCTGTTCCCACACTGCTGGGAACTTTTCTCCATCACTTTCCTGGAGTCCCATGTCAACTGACTGTCGAGCCCTTCAGATGGCTGTCATGGGAGTGACAAAGATAGGGACACGGTAGCACAGCCGTCACTCGGAGGCAGAGAGACAGATGTCTCAGCAGTCACCGTCACTGGGACAGATGAGCACAGGCCCAGTAGACAGCTGCAGACAGACAGACCCCGAGCAGGGTATCCCCCGCACGTGGATTCCACCTGAGACCCCGGGGCCATGGCTGTGACGACCCCGCCTCGTTCCCCGTGCAAGCAAGCATGTGGCTCTTCTCGACTTGCACTCAACCACTTATCAATGCCCTTACATCAAGAGCCAGGCATTGAAAGGCTTCTCAAACGCACAGCAAGTCAGTGAGCCCTGGGAGGGCCGAGCAGTCAGAGGGCAAGATGCCCAGGCTCCTGGGCTCCCTGGATCCACAGCCTCCACGGCCGGGCCTGCAGGCCGGGGCCGCGCTCCAAGCGTCCCCATCCGGCAGCCTTGCACAGACCAGGCCCCAAACACACCCCTGTGCAAGCGGGCGTTTGTTCTCGCTACAGTGCCTTCAACATGTCGAGATCAAAGACACTCGTGGGAGGCTCCGAGAATTCTAATTTTCCTAACTGGGGCTCAGTTCCTTCTTGAACTACAAGTTTAGGAAACCCAGGTTATGTGGGGTTACAGCAACCCCACAAGGTTAAAAAAAAAAACTCCTCCGAAGGAAAAACACAAAGTCCCACCCAGCTGGATGCAGAAGCAGGAGTGTCGGGGGCGTGGTTTCTTTGAAGACATTCAAGGCTTTGCCGACCCCCAGGAGCCCCTTGGTGGGAACGACACACGAGGACAGCATTTACTCACGGAGCTGTTCTTCTTGATGAGACAGAACACGTTGCTAAGGATGCGGGCGCAGGCGATCAGGTCCTTCTGCTCCTGTAAGTGCATGTGCAGGTGGTGCAAGACCACGGGCAGCAGGATGCACCTGGAATCTGCAGAGAGAAGCCATTGGCATCAGCCCTTCCTCTCACTGCGAGCGTTCAGATGCGCGTAAGGGCTGGCGCGCCATCGGCGTGTGTCCTTAAAAAGGTGTTTGTTCTACAAGGGCGATGGGAGAAAACGAACAAACAGTAGTTCCTTTTCCCGACCCAGGATTCCTGAACTCAAGGCTTTTCACTTTTACTGAAGTAGGGTTTTAAAAAAATAAGAAGTTTTACCTACAAATTACCGAAATGCCACGCTTCTCTTGCTGGGTGCTGATTTTCAACCAGTGTGCTGCAAGACTGTTTAAAACACGCAACACCTGACTATTTAGTCAGGGGCGCTGACCCCGTTTCCCTTAGATGGTCAAATTAAAAAATGCCAACAGCCAACACAACAATAGGTGTCTGGTGTGAATGAACCAAAATTACACTTCATCGTTTTTGTCAGGTCAGCAAAAAATGTAGTTTTTGTGGGCTGCAGAATTTCAGTAATTAATTTACATGCGCTGTGAGGTGAAAAAGGTTGAAAATTGCTGAGACAGATCATCTTCTGACTTCCTACTATGGTGCATAAGATTTAGTTTGTTTTATTCTTTTCTCTGTTCCCAGCTTCTCAAGAGTCGCAGCACAATTTCTGGCGAAGTTAACATTTGGGGTTTGCTGCCATTCTGATTTCCAACCCTTTTACCTGATCAGATTCTTGCTGGGTTTTGTTCATCTCTTTTTGAAAGCTTTTGGGAACTATTCCTGGTAATTCAAAATTTCAAACTTATTGCTTGCCTTGGTCTTTTCAATCCATAAACGCATACCCTTCAGTTGGGGGAACTCGCCTTGAATTATTCCTGCAATTATTTCCTTTCCTTTCCTTTTTTTCTGTCCTGTGCCTGGAACTTCACTCATATTCACGTCATGAATCTCTTCAACTATCTTCTATTTTTTCCGGATTTCTAAAACGTCTTTTTGTCCAACTTTCTGGGCAATTTCCTTACTTTACCCTCTAAGACTTCTATTCAGTTTTCCTGTTTCTGCCATCATCTGGTTAATCTCCAAGGGTCCCTTCTTCCTTCCGAGACCAGGGTCACGGGCGTGCAACCTGGACAGGCACGGGGTGTGTGCTCGGAAGGGCCCCACTTGCTCTGATGCTGTGACTCCTTTGTGAAGGGCCTGCCTTAGGCTAACATAATGCTTAACCGTGCAAGGCTGAAAGCTTTCTCCTTATGATTAAGAATGAGGCAAGGATGGCCAATTGCACCTGTTCGACTCAACACTATACTGGCTTCCTAGGCAGCGTAATAAGGTGTAGCCACAGGGAAACGCCTGAGACTGCACCCCGATAAAAGCCACAAGGGACGCAAACTAAGAGTTCACAGCTGGGGAAGCGCCCGATTTCTCTCTGTTGCCTTCTTGGTCTCTGTTAGCAGTGAGGTTTGGAATCTATTTCTTTAATGCCTGGCACGGGGCTACCAGCCCAAAGAGGTCTGGCCTCAGGTTTACCACCAAAACAAACCACACAAGGGAGATGTATTCTTCCCTTTAAAAAAGCAAACAAAGAATATTAAAATCCAAGATTGTGAAATAGTTCACAGCAGGCTTCCTCTAAAGTTAGCATGACTAAGGAACTTAAATACTTATTTATAAATCAATTACTTGACAAAAAGAAGCAAGGAAAAGGAAAAAGAAAGGTTAAATGACAGGAGCCGCTGCCTAGCGATGCTGTATAATTAGAGAGGAAGATAGGGCTTATCTGATCATTCCTGCAGCCGGTGGGATTGGATTTCTAAAAATTCAATTTGCAACCAACTGGTAGGAAAATAGCTACTGTGCAAAAAGTCAGTAAGGCAGACAAGTAATTCGTGTGTGGTGTCTCTAAAAAGAGATGCGCGACGAGATGGCCTGCAGAGCCGACTCTCTTGCATTATGGGCAATGCCCACCCGTAAAATGATGGAATCAGTGGGCAAATGCCAAACACGCTGACTGGCGAAAATGCTAATTCTTACCTTTAAAAGCAGGAAGGAAGGAAAGAAGGAAGGAACGAACAGAGGCAGGGAGGGAGGGAGGAAGCCCACAGTTGCACGAACATGAACTTGCTGTACATTAACAGCAGACGCTGCTACGCTGGATGTGGCCCCAAGGGCCAGCACACTCACAGCCGTGTCTCAGACGAGACTGCGATATCGGGTGTCCAGCTGAGTGTACAAGGGAGTCACCCTCTGGTTCTTTCGGTTTTGCCAGGACCCACTTGAATGGATGAGGCCAGCTCCCATATATAATCCTCAGTGGAAGTGGGGCTGAGAACCACAGGTAGGTTTCTTCCTTGAGGTTCATTCTGAGGCAAGTCATAACCTTTGCTGCCTGTTTCGACAAAGCTTTAGACCAGGATCCCTGGAGGAAGGGTCTGTCCCCATGGGAGTGAGGTCTGTGAACCTTGGGGTGGCGTGCAGGGTTGCCAGCGGTTGTACAGAACCAGGTCCCCAGCCCAGGCTGGGTGTGAGCGGGACCCCAGCAGCGGCCCCGGGGCAGCTCAGGAGGTGACAGTGTGAGGGGTCGCACTGGCTGCACACACAGCTGCACAGAGTTGGGTGCAGAGACAAAGTAGCCCTGCAGAACACACCTGAGACCAGAAATGGGGTGGGCCGCCGGGGTCAAAGCCACCAGGAACTGAACTGTGATGTCACAGCAGGCCAATAAGCCGTCAGATGCTGGAGGGCAGAGAGCACTGGGTGGGTGTGGGGACGGGATGCCAGGGATTCCATGGCTACGGCGGGAAGCAGACGGTGTCAGCAGCACAGCAAAAGGCCTCGTAGAGGGCTAAGGAGGACCTCCGGGCAGCTTCCAGATCTCACCCACTGGATCGGATGCCTGAGGACGCCTCCACCATGGAGTACCCTCCCCAGAGTAAAACCAAACCACTTCGGAGTACCCACAAGTGGGAAAGAGTATAAAGATAGAGATGCCACTCAGGTATGGAGCTCAGAACAGAGACCTGGCCTAGAAAGAAACCTGAGTTACGTCAGCACACAGACCCCTGACCAAAGGTAAGGGGGTGGGATGAACCCCAAGGCTCACTCAGGTCTCCCTGCGGCACGGCCCCCCGCACACGCCCCCTAGAACAACTACTATCACATCCCATGATATGATAATCACTTGTTTAGAGTCCGCTGTACACCAGTAAAAAGTGAATGAACTACAGCTGTATCTAGCAGCATGCGTAAATATGAGTTTTAGTAAAAAAAAAAAACTCTGCATAATGTCACATAAACACTAAAAGATGAAAAAATAATGCATTTTTAGATCTTCGTAATAAAGGCATGGAAAGTAGGAACGGGACTCGCAGACAGTGGGACTTTCTCTGAGGGAAGCGGGTCTGCCCAGCTGAGCCCGGGTCGGTTGATAATGAACAATTTCTTCACAAAAGGCCTAAAACACAAATGCCCAATATTGCTAAAACTTGTTAATGATTTGTTCATATTATGCTCTATTCTCTTATGTCTAAAACTTTTGCAATAAAAAACGTGGACAAAGGTTTGTTTACTATATTCGAAACCCTATTTCAAAAATACCGTCCGTATATGCGCTCACGTGGAAAGGTAACTCGCCACAGAACGTCCGTTTTCAAGTTTGGTAATCCTGATAGCAACTTACTAGACTTTCTGACGAGCATACCTGCTATCTCAGGAAAAACTGGGAAAACACAAGAGGCGATGGGATGTAATAATAGGCATGTGACAGAGTAAATTTAGTAACTGCTGCCATGAGTCACATGCTAGTAGGAGAAAATGAAAATTGACAATCCATCCGAACTTCCACCCCGTGTCAGACCACAGATAGATGGAGAACGGTCAGGAGACAAACAAACTAGGATCAAACCAGGTCCCTGTAAACTTCCGGAAAGAAAATGTTAAATTTTGGTGAACATTAAAAAAAAATCTGTAATAAGAAAGTGTACCATACACTATAGTGATTAAAATCACTCATCAGGAGGATTTTCTTTCCTTGTAGAAATAAAGTTGGAATAGCCATACTTTTGTATGGGTTGGCCAAAAAGTTCTTTTTTCCTGTATTAGTGCTTAGTTGTCTTTAACTTCATTCCGAACAATTTTGTTACATGGTATTGTGACAGCTGTCATATCAGTGTGAATTTTAAAAAACTTACCAAAATTGGTGAACTTTTGTGAAGGCATAGTAACACCAAAGATGGAAGAAGAGATGCAACATTTTTGGCGTATTATGCTTTATTACTTCAAGAAGGGTAAAAATGCAACTGAAACACAGAAATAAAGATTTGTGCAGTGTGTGGAGAAGGTGCTGTGGCTGATCAAACGTGTCAAAAGTGGTTTTCAAAGTTTCTTAGTCCTATTGACATTTTGGCCAAAGAATGCTTTGCTGTGGGCTGTCTCATGCATTGGAAGATGTTTAGCAGCACCCCTGGCCTCTACCCACTAGAAGCCAATAGTGGGAGACAGCCAACACACTCAAAACATCCCAATCAATAAAGTTATTGGTGAAAATGAAAAAATGTGTCTTTTCTTTTGTGGAAAAAAACATGTGGACTTTTTGGCCAACCTGGTATTTGGCTACTCAGTAAATGCATTCTGCCAACCACACAAACACACAAGGCTTTGGAGAAAGTGGCTGCCGGTTTCCTTATTCCGACTGCTTCTGCCGACCAAGGGCGACGGGAGGCGAGCTCGGCCCTTCCAGAAGCACCCTGGGGAGGGCCGCCCACCTGGGTTGCTGTACAGCTGGCTCTCCACGGTCTTGCCGATGCACTGCAGCTTCACCGCCTGCAGCGTCTCGTCCACGTGCACGACGGTGGGCAGGCTGCCCAGGGTGTCGTGGACCAAGTTGGCCACTTCCCGGATGTCGAAGAGCTTCAACAGCTCGGAGTACACGGCTGGGAAGGAGCTCAGAAACACGGCCTTAAAAGAAAGAAATTGAAGTCAACTCCCAGACGTGCCCTCAGAAATTGGCTCTAACGTGCCCAGGAGTTTAAGACCGGGACTAATACTTTTGCGTGCTAGGAAAATCAATGTCAAATGTATCTGGTAGCGGAAGCTGCAAGGCTAAAGTTAAAATTAAAACGGGCAGCAGAACCAGACAATTTTTTTGAAATGTGCAAAGATACAACATAAAAACTGGGAAATTCTGGAAAATCATTGACATTAGCAAAGTGATTGGCAAAACACCCCACAGAATCAGGGAAATACGGCACGGCTGATGGAAAGAACGCTCCGCCGAGCCCCGGAACGCCCTCGTATTTCATCTCTTCCTGGAGAAACTCTCTAAAGTGCCCGTTTAAATCTCATTTGCCTTTCAGAGACTGAACACATGGACTCCCTAAAGCGCCCAATGTAAGACTAAAGGAAACCCAGGGCAGGCCATCAGGAGACCTAAAGTACATATAGTGCTGGCTTGTGTTCTAATCAACTGTGTGACCTTGGACAGGCCATGCCAGCCTCCTGGGTTTCGGTCCCACCACCTATAAAATGACAACATCATCAGAAAAACCCCTGAGGCTGCTTTAAGATTTATTGTAAGCCCAGAAGTGTATGTACTGACTAAGAACAATATTCTTTATGTAAAGAAAGAAATCTGATTGTTGCTTTTTCAAGAAAAAAATTAAAAATATTGTAATATCAAACCCAAGGGGTATACCTCAAATCCTGAGCTAGGGCTGTACATCAAAACAAACGGACAAGCACGGCCTTTTAAACTTCCACGGAAGGAGGCAGTGAATGCATGGGTCACCAGCCTCACCGCCACCCGGGGGGCAGGCACATTCCTAGCAGGCTGCGAGCAGAGCGCCAGCTGGCTTCCCCGCGAGATCTGACACGGGCGGAAAGTAGGTCAGCTCTGCAAGTGCTGATGCTCCAAACTCAGGCTCAACTTCCAGTTCATGGACAGTGTGTGGTGTTCACCTGTACAGCTGCAGCAGAAAGGCCTAGCAGACCCACTGAAAAGCTACGTTCTTCTCGACTCTTAATAACTATAGAAAAATTCGAATGAATTTAAAATAAATCATCTGGTATTCCCTGGTAAAAAGTACATTTATGTAACCTTCATCTCACTCTGCAAAGAGCTGAGTCATACAGATGAAGTTAAAGAAACGAAATAAAATGAGCACAGCTCTCTGATTATTGAAAAGTCACGTTGATTTTCCTCAGGGATCCTTTAATTTACTCATTCGTCCTTTATGTATACCTCTTCACTTCAAAAAAGCATTCAAATGGGTCTGCAGCGCAAGATGCTTATATCGCAAAGGCTGGAGGAATAAACAGCTTGTGATGGGGGCCAAAGGACATATACCAGCGTATCTAAGCTAAGGACTTCTGCTGCAAAAATAAAAACGAAAAAAATTCACTTTCATTTTGACCTTCCTAACAGCAAGGAAACATTTTTGAGAAACACAATGACTCTGAATTTAAAGCTGGATTTGGGGCCTCAGCTCCCCCGTCATTCTTCTCCTGGGATCCTCAGGGTGGGGGACTACCCAGGGAGGGGGTCCCCAAGAGCCACTGTCCAGCTAACTCAGCAGCTGTGCCAGAGCGGGGCTCCCCTAGCAGAGTCGTGGGTGAGCTGGGCACAGGGCAGGAGAGCTGCAGGAGCCTCTGACGAGGACCAGGATGGCCAGGGCTGCGGGGCCACCATCCGCTGACCAGCACCCGGGGCCACCAAGGTGGCTGCTCTGCTTGCAGGAGACGGAATGTGCCCTGGGCTGCAGCCCACATGGAAATCATGCAGGGGGGAGCAAGGGACGGGGCTTTTGCCTTGAGGCAGCCTAGGAGTTGAACAGCAGCCAATGGGTGTCCTTGGCTCCCGACGTGGCAGGCAGGATTCGCCCACGCCTTTGTTCCGAGGGCTGTGCCCACGAGTGCTTCATGCTACGTGGTGAAAGGGGTCCTGCAGACATAATGAAGTCACTAAGGAGCTGATCTTAAAATACTGAGGTTATCACAATGGGCCTGACCATGTGAGCCCTGAAAACAAGTTTTCTCTGGCTCAGGGGGTGATGGGGAATGTCAGAAAGACGGAAGATTCCACACAGTTGCTGGCTTTGCGGATGGAGGTGCCACATACCAAGGAGTGTGTGTGGCCTCTAGAAGCTGAGAGTACCCTTTTCCTCCCCCACCCCTGGCTGAGAGTTAGCGAGGAAACGGGAGTCTCGATCCTGCAAACACAGGCAGACTGATTTCTTCCAAAAGCCTGAAAGACCTTGACAGTGAAGGGTTCTTCTCCACAGCCCAGCAAGGCCCTTGGAGATTCTGAGCAAAAAATGCAGCCACTCCTTCTAACCTACAGAACCGTGAATGGGTGAATGAATGGGTGACACCGAAAGCCATTAAGGTATGGCCATCTGCTAGGTGGCAATGAACAAGTGACACATCGGCTCAAGCACAAGGTGTGGGGTCCCACAAGGTGTGGGAACGGGGTGTCCACTCCCATTCCTCCCAAAATGCAGAGGGACAAAGTCCCCACTGCCTGGTAGAGGAAACCAGCCACTGCATCATTTGATCTGAATTTTCTCTTAGCATCAAACTGAAATAACACAACCACATCGACCTTCACAAGCATGGAAACTGCATGAAAGTGAACGACTCCAACCGAGTTTATGAAGCCACTCAGAAACCGTATGTACATACTTTACATATTTCCTCTTGACAAAAAGGGAAGCGTGTGACTCTGTGAAGGCGCTAAAGTTGCTTCACTGTGCTGATTGAAGGGCAGAGCTTCGAGGGTCAGGTCAAGACACTGAACAGACACTAGGAGACCTGCTCTGTCCCGCGGCTGGACAGGAGGTCCATGTCATGTCAGGGTGGCCGCAGACACCCGTGGAAACAGGCCAAAGGTCAAAGGGAGTTTGTCTCCCTTTGAAGAAGAAAACAATCTCTTGCCTCCCTAGGAAGGCATCTCATTGAGAAATCGTGACTCAAGGCTACTCTTCAAAGTGAGGGAATGTTTTTCAGATGGCAGTTAAGTTTTGTCCCTGTGACTGGTAAAAATTTTAAAAGGAAGATGAAAAAAAACCATCAATAGCTTTTGTAAAAGTAGTGAACTTCTGAGAAACCTGATCGAAAGGAGCACATGGCTGGTTTGCTGGACCGCCCTCTTCCAGTATCTGAAAGCGGGGTTCACCTTGAGGGCCGTGGGACATCAAGGTGTCTGGAAGTCCCTAACGTGCAGGGAGTGACCACTGATGACTGAGGCCATAAGGGGATTAAAAGAGCCTGAAGTGTATCCTTGTCCAGAGGGGAGATGAGTCCGCTTCTGCCGGGAAGACAAGCGTAGCTCCCAAACAGTCGGAAAAAGCAGGGCGTTACCACCAAAGGGCTGGTCTGTCCCTGGCGTTTTGCCATTACAGAGAACGCCTTCCACATGTCGAGAGGCACGAATTGTAACACTCTTCTGTGGGGTCGAGTTTCACCTTCTAATCTCCCAGCGTGTGCCCCAGCTCTCAGTGATTCTCAGTCCCCCGTCTCCGGCGGTGGTCACGAAGAGGCTGCTCCTCCCTCGACAGGGTTACAACCAAGTCGTTAGAGTGGAGAGTATGAGGAAAGGACTAAGCAACGTGGGGGAAGACACTCAGAGTCGCCTCTCAGAACGTGTTCAAGGCCATGCTGCCTGCAAGGTGGGTGGGTCCCGTTCTGCCACGAAACACGTGGAGCTACTCTCCGGGTAAGAGATTCTGACCACAGCCCCTCAGCGCGGGTCCTGTGAGGCCAGTCCCAGGACGGCGCGGGTCAAGTTCAGTAAGACAAAGCAGTGCGCAGTTGAGCTGAGTCTGATCTGATGAGCCCCGTGTGGACAGACGGAAGCGCGAGCTAGGCCCGAGGAAAGAACTCCCACAGTGGCATTCCATCTGCCAGGCTGACGGGGACAGCGCTTCTCACCATCAGCGCGTGTCCTAGAAACTGGGGTCAGGCTGACACAAGCCACCAGGCTCTCCACTCAGATGGGACCGTGCAAGGAGACACAGCCCACCGCCTGCTCTGCGGGCTCTCAGAACCCGGGGGCTGGCTGGTTAGGGCTATTCCAAGTCAGCGAGGCCGCAAATGCATGCCCCGCTCTGGACTCCCCAGGGAGCAAACACCTTCACAGAGGCCACCACAGGAAAACAGACAGCTGGGCTCATTTCTCCCCCTCCAGCAGCAACAAGGGGCAATTACCTGCGACTGAGACAGCGCCCCGGACCCCTTGCTCTCCTGGGACAGGAAGAAGCGCACGGACAGGAGCAGCTCCTGGATGCAGCAGCGGAACTCGTCCTCGTTCTGCCCGCCCGTGGCCAGGGAGAACAGCCTCCGGGACTGCACGATGTACTTGAACAGGTACTCTTGTGCCTGAAACGACATTTCCAGAACGTCCCTTCCCGCGGAGACCAGCAGTACTTATCGAACAGGGGCAGACGCGAGAACCCCGGCACCACATTCGATTTTCAGTGAGAGGTTTCAGCACGAAGGACATGGAGTTTGTCCAGCAGCGTTTATACACAGGAAGAGAGTTCTTCCTCTCTGACACTTCATGAGGGAAAACGCATAGGTCATCTGAAAACTCCACTGATGGTGGCCAGAGGGGAGGGGGCTGGGGACTGGGTGGGAAAGGGGGAGGGGTTGAGAGGCACAGAACTGTCAGGGGCTGTGACGGGCAGCTTAGGGAATGGGGTCGGTAATTCCATAGTCACCGTGTGGTGCCAGGTGGGCACTAGCCTTATAGGTGACGTGCGTGTCTAACCACTGTCGGCACACCTGAGACGAATGGAATAGGGAATGTCAACTGTAATGGGGACAAAAAGTTAAATACACTAAAAATAAGAATTCTGTCATGCTCCAGAAGTGTGACATGAAATGTTTCAATCCTCAGAGGTTTTTAAATTAACAAAGAGTCTGTTTACAGAAATGATTTTGCTTTGCTTGTAAGTACTCTTGCCACTTAGTATTTTCCCTGCAACCAGACCGAAATGACCAATTTATAACTAACAAAATGCTTGATTTATAAAACGTACACCTGTCTCCCTTCCCCTGCGGAGCGAATGGGGGGGTTCTCCCTAGGAGGGATCAGAAGGTGCCCAGCGCAGGTCCTGGACAACACCTTTAAGAGTCTGTGTTCTTTTTGGACATGTTGGCAAGTCAATTATCAGCCTCTCCAGAAGCAATTGAGTGTGCGGCCCAGAGGGGTGGACAGCGTGAAAGCAGGCGGCCCAGGCAGGCCTCGGGCTCCCTCGCTGGGATCCCAGCTGAGCCACCCACGCTCTCTGAAAATGGGAGACCCATCACCCGCAGACAGCATCTGTCGGGGTGCAAGTGCAAGAGCCAGGGGCCGCCAAGCCCAACTGCCCAGCCGCAGTCCTCTGTCCTACCCCGCCCTCCTGCCATCCCCAGAGGTCACTCCAGGTGCTCTGGAGCCCGGAGGAGGGATTCAGCCCCAAGCAGGTGCCAGTGGGGGAGCCCGGCAAAGTCCCAGTCCAACTTCACCTGCCCTGGTTCGGCCATAAAGTGAGCAAGGTCCTGGCACTAGAACCCCAGTGCCTGCCCCCTCCCGTCACCGTCTGCATGGGGGGCCTGCTCTCGGAGGCACTGCCACGCAGCAGCGCGTGGAACCCCAGTGTCCGTGTTACCTTCAGCACCTCCTGGATGTGCTCCTGCCGCTCCGCTTCCGTGACCCTGTCCACGTACCACTTGAGCACCTTGATGAGGTCTCTGGAACACGGGGAGACAGGTGAGCGAGGCGCAACGGCCCTGACTGCCAGTGCACGCCCCCAAGCCCAGCCCTTGTTCTCCTCACGAGGCCACGTTTTCTTTCTATCGGGCTGCTCTCGGTCACCCTTTTATCAGTCTGCAGGCTGAAGAGCAGCAGCTTTCCCGCCAATGAGGTCGCCCTCAGTCTGGACATATCCCCACAATCTGGCGGATTCTGGGAGCTTCCAAACAGGAGACCGCCAGGCCCAGGGGAAAGACTGGCCAAGGAAGTGCCGGGAAGTACAGCTGTCCCCGCCAACCCTGGCAACCACTGATCAAGATTTCCTGCTGGGTCCAGGGAAAGGGCTGGGTGAAATGTCCTGGGGGGGCCCGAGGTGAGCATCCCCACCTCAAATCCCACCCCCGGGACTCATCAAGCCAGGCCTCTGACCACAGGAAGAACAAGCTTAAGGTCACCATATGCCTCGGCAGGCGAAGGTCTAGAACAACTAAGTTTTATTGTTTGAAGAAACAGAAATTGAATTAACACTCTCCTCGCTAATTCTCAAGACTGCAGCCTCACTGGCCTGTGCTTGGTTTCCAGGAAACAGAGCGGTCTGTACAGCGCTCCCACGGGGAGAGCAATGCTTCCTGACCTCAGTGAGCTCTGACTGCCCGTGGCCCCGGCATAGGCCACTAGCGTTCTGCTTCCCTGGCCAACCATAAGCGATAGAAATGACACTCTTCATCTCCAGCTTCCATGACAATTTCTGTTGGAAGCAGGGACCCCTCGCGTGAGGGCCCAAATCGTACACTGAGTGGCAGACGCCAGCCCACATGTCTAAGCCACTTCGGCTGTCACATTTCACCCTCTGCAAAAATCACGTGGACAGGGGGTCAGATCTTGCAAAACTTGCGGCATCCGTGCAAATATCGGACGCAAACATCTCACACGCCCGGGAGGGAGAACCCCAGTTCACGGCAGCAAGCGCTCACCTGATTACTCCTAGCTTTCCCACCCCACCAGACAGGCGAACAGGGCAAGCCCTGAGCCCGTGCCCTGTCCACACACCTGGGGGTCCATGACTGTGCACGTACTCACCCATAGGTGCTTAAGGCATGAGCTAAAAACACGGCAGGAGAGCAGGGGGCACTGGAATGGGGAGATAAGGCACTGGACATACTACAGGGTGGAATTTAAGCAGAGCCAAAAACAGGGGAAAGGTGACTCATGGGACAGAGACAGAGACGCGGGAGCACGGCACCACCGCCTCCCTCTTAGCCCACGTGCGAGGTCTGAGCCGGCAGTGACGGCTGAGCAGTTCAGAGGGCAGCGACAACCACGGGGTAGAGCCCATGACCGGACCACCTGCAGCCACGGCCCAGGTCTTCGTGCTACTGGCACAGAGGGTGGTGCCAGGCATGCAGTGGGCACCCGATAGGAAGAGATGGATGAACGAATGAATTCACAAAGATTTGAAGGCAAAGGCTGTTCTCCCTTCACTATTTCATCATACTGACACCCAGAGTTGCTCAGAAGTGAGGTGACTGCATGAGGTTCTTGGCGGCCAAGGGGAAAAATAACTAGATATCGCAGACCAAAGATTCTCAGGTGAGGTAGAGACAGGAAGAACATGCTTTAGGAATAGAATTCGGAAAGTTCTATTTTGTTCTCTTGATCAAAATAAATTCCAGCCATTAAAACAAGGTGTGTGAGGAAGGAAGATACTGTCTCAAGAGACAGTTCAGTGGCTGTGCTTGGTGTCTCTGCTCGCCCCCTTTTCAATGCCTCCGCCAGGCAGACATTGAAACTGCAGAGAAACTGCTTCGAAACCAACCTCGGGAGACGGGGTCTCACCTGTACGCGAGCGCCCCGGCAAAATGACTCTCTATGTACGTGTCCATGACAGGCCTGAAGTGATGGAATTTGCTGTCTTGCAGCAAATTTATTATGTGAACCTAAAAAGAAAATTGAGCTTTGTAAAACCGAAGGCAAACCAAGACGTTTTTATTCTTTTTCAGTGAACTCTCACATATGAAGCGTACGTTTCTGAAACAGCCTTCGTGAAGACTGAGAGACAATGTTGTTAAGATGTAGTTACAGTGAATGTAAACTCACCAAAGAGTCAAACACTTTCGACCCATATTTTTGGGAGTTTTCATCTAAAATTCCGAATAAGGTATCCAGGGTGTCTTGCAGAAACTGTCGGGAAAAGAAGAAGGAAAGGAACCTGTCAGGTAGCATCCGTCCCTCCCCTCCAGACACCCCTGGTCCCGTGAGCTGCCGAGGGGGTGACGCGCCCCGTGTACCTTCACTATCTCCGAGCCGTCGATTTCTTTTAATTTCGAGAGGCAGCCTGTGATCTTGTCTGGGTGGGTTCTCCACTTCAGAAGATCGAGCATGTCACCTTCCCAAGCAGAAAGAAAAGGAATCGTCTTCCTAGAGGCCAGCCTCTCCCAGCCAAGTGTTCTGCTGGTTAAAGCTGAACTCCTCCGCACGGTGCCCACCGGTCACCCGAGCAGCAGGCTGCCCCGCACCATGACCAGCTCTCTGAGGTGGCGTTTTGGCATCTACTAGTACATTCTAACGACATCTCCCTTCCCAGTGGTCTCGACTTACAAACTCCCACCCATCCTCTGGCTCCCAAGCGAGCGGTGGCTTTGTCTATAAAGTCTGTCCTGGAACATTCCGGACTGAGCCAACAGCCACTTCGGCATGCTGCCAGGTCATAGCAGCATTCATCCCCCTCTTACAGCTGTCTGTCTGTCCCACCAGACTGCAGACCCGAGACACGGCCGGGCTGTCCTCCCAGCCTGTAGTGGGCGCAGCCCTGCGGTGGGCCATTGATAAGTATTTGTTGAGTCATTTTCTGCCTCCTCCCAGTAACATGGCAGTTTCTTTTTTTCAGTCCTCACTCAAGGATGTGTTTATTGGGTTTTTTGGAGAGAGTGAAACATCAATGTGAGAAAGAAACATTCATTGGTTGCCTCCCGTTCAATCCCCTACTGGGTATTGAACCGTTACCTAGGTCATGTGCCCTGACCAAGATCGAACTCACAACCTTCTGGAGCGTGGGATGATGCTCCAAGCAACTGAGCCACCCGGCCAGGGCTACAGTGGGAGTTTCTTGAGTGTTGGGAATGTGCTTCACTCACACTGGCCCCAGCTCTGCCCAAACCAACCCCACAGGCATGAAAGCCTTCTTGACAATGTGACTCAAACCTAGCAGGACGAGAAGGTCCCTAGAGAGGGATGACAAGCCTGGCCAGCAGTCAGATCACCTACAGGCCCTCAGACCTGAGGGGCCGGGTCCCGGACTCCACAGCTATCTCCAACCCACACGGGACCCCGCTCCTCGGTTTCCTCGCTTCCTACACTAACAGCACTTGGGTTTGTCCTGGGAAGGGGTGGGAACGCGAACAAAGGCGTCCGTCTGTTCCCAGTGCACAAGTCAGCAGGGCTGCAGAGCCTGAGGCTCCAGAGGGAGCAGGGAGACTGCAGAGCAGGAAGAAGGGACAAGGCTCAAGGATGCAGTGGTGCAGGAGGCCAGGGACCCGCAGGGCCAAGGCCAGAGCAGCCGAGAGAGACAGAGAGAGAGAGAGAGACAGAGAGAGAGACAGAGAGCAAGCGAGCGAGCGAGCTTTGCAGGCCTAACAGGGAGAAACCCACTTCACAGAATGTGTTTCTGGAGAGACCCAGAGGTACGTGCTGGGAGACAGAAAGACCAATGTGGAAACAAGATCCCCAAATTAAACAAAAAACAAACAATCGACAAGAAACCAAGGCAGCAGGTATGACGAGACACAAAATACGCCACAAACAGAGATGAGACAAAAGCATCTGAACCGTGGGAGGAAAGAACGACAACCTTCCCCCCAGCCAGATTCAAGAGAACAACTTCCCAACACACGTAAAAGAAAGAAATTTAGTCCCAGGAACGTCTGTCTACAGCACACAGAGATGCAAGCAGAAGGACAATTTCAAGTAAGAAAAAGAAGGGAATGTAAAAAAATACCGACTTTGAAAAAAGATGGAAGGTGTTTTCGTAACAGAAAAACCTGGAAATCCTTAATGCTTGTGTTTAACTCAAACATCCTGGAGGAGCGATGGAGACCTTTTTAGAGAGGGCCAGTTATATGTGAACTTCTGCTGTTTCCATGGAGTGAGGTGCCCAGGGGTGGGGCGCACACCGGACACCCTCCTGCCTGTGGGCTCCCGGGTCCTGCCCCTGCCCAGCATCAGGACGCCTCCCCTGGAGGTGGCTCCTCCTGGAACCGAAGGTATCTCCCTTCCTGTTCACTCTCCTCCCACTCTGCCACCCTCTAACTGTCCCCACGCTCCTACCTTCTCCCTGGCCCTCGAAGTGGGGGGTGAGAGGGCCATGGCCAGAGGCCATTGTGGGAAACCAGGCAGAGCTGGAAAGAGATGGCCAGGGTGCAGACAGACCAAGGGGGCTGTTCATCTTCCCTACAACAGGTCTCATGCATCTCTATGCTGCTTGTGATAGGGGACTCAAGAGTTGGAAAATTTCAGTTTAAGGAAAACAGTTACTAAGCCCAGTAGGTAATGCACACGTGACAACTATTGTTTCAGGAACTCTCAGGAGAGACAGCCGACCTCCTGGGGCACTGCTCAGGATGACCGCCTGGGGACAAGTGGAGGCACCCAGGCCATTATGCTGCAGGGAGAGACAGGTGACTGCTCCTGGGAACAGCTAACTGCCCAGCGCGAGAATGCTGCAGTTTCCTTTTATCTAATTTCCCCCGAATTTCAACCCCCCTCATAGCTTGTATATTCCCCGTTATAAACAGGCTGGCTTGGAAGGAAATGTAAGACGGGCTGTTAGGGTGCGAACCCACCATCTTCTCAGATCTGAATAAAGTGCCCATAAAGATTCAATCCCTGTCTCTGCTTATTGGGGTCGGTATGTGACAGGCAGCATGAATGCTGGTGTCCTTTCTGGTTTCACTTGATCTGGAGCAAAAGGAGTAAAGGAGCGAGTCTGTCTGGACATAATTCATCACGTAGGCACAGTCCTCAGTCTAGTCGAAGCCATCATCTCTTGGCTCTCCAGTTTAGCCGTTTGAGGCTACATTGTTGCAAATTGGGAGCTATGACCTACTACTGAAAATGTGAATTTTATATATTCCACTCAATATGCACTCAATGTCTAACCTGCAGGCAGCTGTAAAACAGGTAGACCACAGGATCTTCGCTCTATTTTTTTTTTTTAAATCACAGTCTCAGGAAGAGATGGGACGAGCCACCCGCCCATCACTTCAGGGGGAGCAGGGCTTGTGGGGAAGTCAGTAACTGAACAATCGTCAGACGACGTTTAAAGACTGCTTTTCTTTTTTCTCAACAGTTTAAAAAGTTGCGTTTCCTAACCCAAGGTAACAAAGAAGTAAAATAATTTCTTCCCTGATCCCTACTCTTAAGAAGCCTAAAATATCTACCTGGCCTGGCAATGACGGAGGTCCAGCCGCTGCAAAACAACGCTGCTAACAGAGCGTGCAGCCAGACACGCAGCAGGAGCCTGCAGTGCAAATGTGCCCTAGGAAACGGTTCCTGGAGGCCACATTGCTTCCTGAACGCCCAGTGGTAACGGACATGGGACTTGCATATTTCCCAAGTGGAGGGAAATGAATAGAAAGCAATTGCAATTTGGATCTGGGTTACTTATAGACAGAGATGCGTGGAGCACGCGAATTTCAGAAAGATCAACTGACTTCCTTCCTCCTTCCCATCTCTTTGAAATACGCCCACGAGGAAAGACTCATTTCCCTGGCTCATTTTGAGCTGTCTTATGTTGACACGGTTAATTACAGCCAAAATGATAATTAAGCACTTATACGCCTTCTATACTGTGAGATGTTTAATATAATGATTGCACCAACAGTTTATTTACCCACATCTACCTGAAAATGTTCTTTGCTTTTTACAAAACAGCAACTTTCAGTGCTGAGGATTTGGTTCTGTCTTACGTTCACAACTCCGTCACATGCTAAACCCAAGAACTGGAACAACTGAAGGAGGAAGGACTAAACATTTTAATGGCAGACAATCCATTTTTAGGGTTATTTGTGTGGCTGGCAGAATAACGGCCCCCAAATGCCTCTGTCCCAGTCCCTGGAACCTGTGAATATGTTTACCTTACATGGCAAAAGAGATGTTATAGGTGTGATTCAACTTGAGTACTTAAACTAGGGGGGGGAGCCTGGATTAGCCAGTGTGGCTCAGTAGGTTGGGTGTCTTCCTGCAAACTGAAAGGTCATCAGTTCGATTCCCAGTCAGGGCACATGCCTGGGTTGCAGGTTCCTTCCCCAGTCGGGGTGATAACAGATGGCAACCAATTGATGTTTCTCTCCCTCTCTTTCTCCCTCCCTCCCCCTCTCTCTAAACAAAAAGCAACAAACCGATGGAAGATGGTCAGAGACAGACAGAGCTGAGAAGATGGGGAAGGAGCCACAGGCGAAGGAATGCAGGTGGGCCCTAGAGGCTACAGGGGTAGGCAGAAGGCTCCCCCCCTTGAGCTGCAGGAAGAAAAACTGCCCTGTTCCTGGCTCCTGGGTTTTAGCCCAGTGAAACTACTCCAGACTCTTGACAGAATTGTAAAGTAATAGATTCCTGTTGTTTTAAGCAGTAAGTTTACAGTTATTGTTACAACGGCAGGATATAACTAATAAATCTGCAACTATCCTACCGGAGACAATCAGCGAAATGTGCACCTATGCTCCATAACTGATACACAACCAACCTACAGAGCATGAATCAAAGCTTTGTCTACGGGAGTCGAGAACAGGCCGACTTTGTGACCTTCATAACCTCTATGGGGTAGACTGGCCCCCTAAAAAATACCTGAGGTTTGGCGAATGCTTTATGATCATTACGAAATTACGCCAATGCAAGGCTTACTTAAGCGTGATCATTAACCACTGAATTCTGATAAAGTCTGGTATAACTTGACATCTCTTAACTTGGTGGTAACAACCCTCAGTCAAGCTTCCCAAAAATAGATCATGCAGTTGATTTTTAAAAATACTCCAAACATGCTTTGGAAGGGGAGAACCCAAAACCAATGCAAACGTGAAAGAACCATTTGTCCAGGTCCCGTGTATGTAAACAGAGAATTGGGTGAGAAACTGAGAGGCACCTTGAAAGCGGTCAGAAGTGACACGCTACTTTTTGCCTGATGCCTAAGAAGAGAAACACATTCCAGCTGCACACGCTGCTCTGAGCCTCGGAAGAAATCCAGGAGCTCGTACAGATGTTTGGTCCCAGGAGCATTTTACAACACAATACTTTCCTGTGACGTGATTCTCAACGTAACCAACCTGACTTACTGGCACGGCTTTCAGGATGCCGCGAGACGCTTTATGGGGCGAACGTGAAGCACTCAAAAACCCGTTTAATTTACTGCCTGTGTCAGACACTGTTTTCACGACGAGTCTCCAAGAAGAACCTCTTGTGTTTTGAACTATAACTTGCTAAACTGGCACAAAAAGGAATGCTAGACCAGAAAAGCCTATCATCTAATTAAACAAAAACAGCCTTTCCTCTAAAGCCTGCAATTAGCACTGCTTATGGAGAGAGGAAGGGGGTGGTATTCCTCGTCTTGTATTATATCCTTCTTTTCCGTGAAGCAGCTGGGTTTTAAGGGTCGACGTGAAGAGCTGTGTGCTTGGGTCCTGACGCTGGGGCAGTTATGTGGCCCTTGCATGACGTGCATTTAACAGGCCAGCGGGCCACACCGAAGCGCCAACCACTTCTCCAGTGCGAGGTTCTGGGTGGCGACACGGGCATTCACTGAACACACCTGCCAAACCCGCCAGCGGGTTCTCACAGGGCCTTTCAAACGGAAGAGCGTCTACGTTACCGTTTTGTGTGAGCTTCGTGGAGCAGAGGAAAGAGGTGACCCAGAAAGACTCCTTTGTGGCCTTCACGGCCTGACTGCTGTTTCCCAGGAGGAGGCCCTTGGAGAAGGGCAGTTTGAGGTAGCGGGCGGCGTCCTGCAGATTCGTGTTTTCTTCGCACTGTCGAAGACATCAACACGGGGGCAGGGAGGAAGGGACCGCATGAGAATTGTTAAGCATAATTTCCACCCCTAGGGGTTACCAACTGGGGAATATCCCAAACAGCATCGCAGATACTGGTTTTTAAGAAAATGCAGCAAAAATGTGTAAAAGGAACAGAGCTCAGCTGTTGGACTGGGACCACCGACTGGGTTTGAATCCCAGCTCCATTACTTCCCACACAAGCGACTGTGCCCAGTCTCCTAACCCCTTGGGACTTCGTGTCTATCTCGAAAACCTCATGTGGTCGTAAGCAGAACACAAAAAAGCCTTGAACACCATGCCTGATACGTGGGGAGCACTCAGGAAGTCTTATTTGCGGTGATCACAGAGTGTGGAAAAACAATGCTTACAGTCGTTCACCGTCTCATCTGATGCAGCGTCTCAACAATGCCTTACTTTGAAAATAGTGACTACGGAAAGAGTACTTCTCTTTCTAGTAGTCCCACTGCGCAAGGGGAACCCCTCCTGGGGGACGGAGCTCCCAGCACAGGGGCGGGTGGGGGCTGGGCTGTCATTGCACCCAAGTGGGGTGCTGCAGGGAGCGACCTCACGGTCCCCTCCCAGAGATGCTGAACCGGACCCTGCCACCCCTCCAGGCTCCACGTGCGCCTCACCGGGAACACAGGGTCAGAGCAACAGGCTGAACACCCCTGTGGGGAGCCACCTGACCGACCCAGGACAGGGCGCCTCCGAAGGGGCCAGGCGCTGTCTCTTCAGGTCACGAGTGCTGAGTGAGCAAGGGGATGTCAGAGACAGGCAGCTAGATGCCACTGTCGGTCCCAGAGCTAAACACATCTGCTGAAAGGGCTGTCTTTTCAGATTTACACATGGACTAAGTTCTAGAGGAAATAAAAGTTTAGTGATTGGAAAACCATTCAATGGAAGAGTAGATTTTATAATATATGTATATGCAATAAAGCAACTAAGATGCCCTTCCATTGAGGAACGGATAAACTGTGGTCCACCCTGAAAGAGAACAGTGTTCGGTGCTAAAAAGCAGTAAGTTACCAAGTCATGAAAACACGTGGAGGAAACGCAGACGCGTGTCACTAGGAGAAAGAAGCCAGTCTTGCAAAGGCTACGATCTGAATGACTCCGGCTCTATGACCTCCTGGGAAGGGCAAATTAACGGGGACAGCAAAACCGTCAGTGGGGGCCGGGGTTTGGGTGGGGAGGGGCACGGACAGGCAGAGCACAGAGGAGTTTTAGGGCAGCATGTGTGGCACTGTAACGGACATATGTCACTATACATTTACTAATTTAATAAAAGGAGTTAATTTATTACAAGTTAGAGAGGAGGGAGGCAGGAAGGAGCCCTCTGCTTCACTGCCCGGCAGAGTGGGCTCAGAATGGACCGGAGAGAGGGCTCGCCGGCTCGGACAGAACAAAACGCGGTGGCCGTCAGCCCTCACGCTCTTTGAGATTTTAGACCCTACCTGACCGTCTATTCTTTGCCCAGACTCATGACTGCTCGGTACAGTGATGAAGGATGCACCGTGGTTCTGACCACCGTCCTAGACACGTGACAGAGAACTGTGATGGCCGGTCACAGACAATGCTCCGGGAATGTGACATCTGCAATAATGCAGGCTCGGTGATTAAAAGATGGACATCCACAAGGTATTCAAAAATAAACTAGCACAGAGCCCCGGCTGGTGTGGCTCGCTGGGGTGGGAGTCCTCCCACAGGCCAAAAAGTTGCCGCTTCCATGCCTGCTCAGTGCACATGCCCGGGCTGTGGGCCAGGTCCCCAGTTAGGGCGGTGGGGGAAGCAGCCAATCAGTGTTTCTCTCCCTCTCTTTCTCTCTCCCTTCCTCTCTCTCTCAAAATAAATTAATAAAATCTTTAGAAAATATATAACTGATACATAAATTAATATTAATCAGATGAAGGGGTCTGTCATTTGCGGGGAGTAAAGAATTAAAAAATACAGTCAGTTCGACAATCGGGTTGGACCGAATGTTACCAGTTAGTCAAAACCAGATTGAAACTGTTATAGCAGCAAAATAACCCCTTTTAGGGGCTCTCAGTACAATTAGCCATGCTTAACGTCATTATTAAACACGTATTCAGTTCCTACTGGTTGCCAGTCCTTGAACTCAGCATTAAGAAGGTCACAAGTCCCTTGTCCTCCAGGGTCCCCTGTGAGCACTGAGTACAGAGCTGTGCGAAAGACCGCCAGACTGCAGCTCTGCCAGGGACAGGGCGGAGGCCCACAGAACGGGGCAATTTTGCCCCCTCCCCAACAACGGGGGGCTGGCTCACCAAGAGGGCCAGGGAGGCAAAGGCACACGATGGGGAGCAGCCGCACACAGGAAGGCGCTGGGGCAAGGCACAGGTGTGTGAGCCACGGAGACAGGGCAGCTCGATGTCACCGGACTGGCTCCCTGCCAGAGCAATGACACCAGTGGAGAAACTTGTGAAACCACAGTTTGGTGTGCAGTCCTGAGCCATGGTGAGTCTGGTTTCAGCAAACGTGCTGTGATTGTGTAAGACGTTAACACAAGGAGAAGCTGGTGAAGGCACACAGGAACTTTCTGTGCTACTTTTGCCATGCTTCTGGAAGTCAGATATCTGCTCAAAAACAAGCACAGGCGTATTCAGACGACTGTACGTAGCTGAGCATGGCTGGAGCGTAGGGGCTCCCCTGGACCTCTCATTTAAGAGAATCCCGAGGTGACCCCGATGGCCGCCTCTGGTTTCAGTTCCCTGGGTTACAGGACCATCCAGGAGGCGAGACTGAGCCGTCATGCAGCCAACGGCTCAGATACGGAGGGTGAGGTGACAAGTCAAGATGAAGGGCCGGTGTCTGTCACAGCAGAAGTGACGATGGAGGAGGGATAAACACCTTCATTTGGGATGTGCCGAGCTTGAGGTGTCTCTGGCTAATCCGACAGAAAGTGTTCAAGAGGCTGCTCAGAGTTCCCGGCTGGAAACGCAGATCTGGCCGCCAGGAGCTGAGCTGTGGCAAGTGGACCATGGGCGTGGACGAGATGGGTCCCAAGTGTGGGAGAGACAGAGAGCATCAAAGGAGAAAAGCCACGGCCACGCCAGCCTGTACAGCGCGGGAGAGACAGAGAGCCCTCCCGGGAGAAGAAGCAGGGCACACAGGACCACACTCCCTGGCACACAGCAGGCAGGACAAGGCGTGTGAGATTTCCCAGAAGAAGGGCAATCAAGGCAGTGACACATGACAGGGAAGTCGGGTAAGGGCCGATTCTGAAAGAGGCTTTAACCCCCAGGTCGGCGCCGAGGACTTTGAGGGAGAAACTCCATTTGAGCAGCAGGGGCAGAAGCAGCCTGGGGAACAAACGGGGTACAAAAAAGCAGAGACAGGGCCTGAACAGTGGCTTTTCATGCAGGCTGGCTGTGACAGGGAGGGGTCACAGAGGGTGGGTGCCACTAACGAGTTTTTATTTTTGCTTTAAAGGAAAAGATGCGGGTATGTCTATACTGAGAGAAAACTGCAGAAGGGAGGAAGCAGTTATCGACACAGAAGGAAGAGGGCACGCGGGCAGGGGCAGGGTCTGGGGGTCAGGGGGGCGGGAGGGAGGAAGATCCTGAAGGAAGCAGGTGGGAAACTCAGCCTCGGGGAGGAGGAGTCTCCCTGCAGCCCTCAGGACAGGAAGCAGGAAGGAAGCGGAGGATGCAGCCGTGCTTGCAGGTGGCAAGGGAGAGCGCACAGGACGTGTGAGGGATGTTCCTGTCTGGTGTCTGGCGGCTTCTGTCTTCTCTGGTAAGTAGACAGGAAGTGGTGGGGTAGGCAGAATGGTAGAGCCCATAAATGGCTCCCTCGAGGACAGGGAAGGAAGGAGCTGATTGGTTCGCCTGCAGTGTTGAGGGTCCTGCATCTCCATCCACCAGGCTGACCCTGACCTGGAACAACAGTATAATCTCCTCCAGTAATGCTCAACTGCCTGGGACTGGACGGGGGACGGCACAGGGGATGGGACGGGGGATGGGACGGGGCAAAGTTGACAGGCTGACCCAGGGCTGGTTTTCCTTCCCATGCAGGCGTAGCAGAACTAAAGAAAAGACAGTCAGGTGAGTCTACTGAGAAGAAGATGGAAGAAACAGGTATGGTCAGAAAACTGGAAGGCTGAAAGACCACGTCAGAATACTGGGAATTTAAGATTTTTGATTAGAAGTGGTTCTGAATAATTCCATCCATCCATCCACCAGCCTTGCATCCATCCATCATTTATTTAGCACCTAAGTGGGGGGTCCTGCTGGCAGGGGATGAAGCAAGGCCCAAGGAAAAGCAAAACACAAAGAAACGTCACTGGAGTTGAAGTGACCAAAAAACAAGAAGATGTGGCATTGGGCAGGTCCACCAGCAGAAGGCAGCCTTGAACTAGGGGCTGAGCTGAGTGTGGGAAAGTAAACATCCACCCACAGACTCCTGTAGGGTAGGCCAGGGCATTAAATGAACCCCTCCCCTCCCCAACCAGGAAACAGGATCGTCCTCTGTTTGGCTGGTGTCTTACCTGGCCCTTCTCCTGCTCAGATGCTCTAGGTTGGGAAGCCAATAAATCGCACTGTAAGGAATCGATTCTCTCATAAGCAAGACCCCAGCCTGGCCGAGCTGGGCCACTGTGGTGATGTTAATCAACAATGATGAATTTGCCTCAAAGGCGGACTGTATCATTATTGTTATTATTCGTATCTGTTTGCTTGTTCAGTTGTTTGCTGACGGCACACACATACGTACACTCATCCATTCATACATGAATACTGGGCCCGGAGGCGTCCTGAATAGGTGTCCCAGCGAAAACACTCCTTCCATGGAAGGGTCAGAAGGGGCACTTGAGCACACAGCCCCTCAGTCCCACCCTCCTTTTCTGGATCCGCCCATCATTCTCTTGAAGAGACTTGACTTTCAGAAAATGAATTCTCTTATGCTCATTATTTCAGTCTCTTTCCTTAACTTGTTTCCCAGCAGGTAGCTGGAGAGGGGTAGCCAAAAATACTCCTACCAAGTGAGAGAAGACGACGATCCTACCAGAATGCAGTGAAAGAACGAAACTTACTAAGATCACACACTTTTTAGAGCATTTTTCCCATCTCTTACCACCCCTTGCTTTTATAGATGGTATTCGTCAACAAACGACACAGAATATGCTTAAAAAATGTAAGACAATGTTTCTTTAAAACCTTACTATAAACATGAAAGTCAAGGTTACATGACAGGAAAATGGTCTGTAGTTAGATAAAACTCCAGAATTAAAGGGCATGAAACTAACTTGCGGTCTCCTCCAATGTTTGTTTCTTCAAAATGAATAAAAGCTTTAATGTTATAAAATAACACCTGACCACTAACGACAAACAAGCAATGTAAAAATAAAACTCAAGTTAGTGTTAATATTTTAGGACACCTTTGCAAGCACCTCTCTATGTAAATACACACATGTTGGGGTTATTCTGGGTTGCTTATGTGTATATATATAAATATATTTTATGTGCATGTTTATAAACATGAATATATGATTCTATAAAATGTGGTTTATCAGTATAGCATGAACATTTTTCTATGCATACAAAAATGTCCACTGAACATTATTTCAATCAATACGTAGCATTTCAATCATTGCATGTTATTTAACCAGACCTGTGTTATTAGTAACTTTCCACGTTTTAAGGAATCTGCAATGATCACCCTCAGATCATCTTGGCCCACCTCGTCTGAGTATCCTCTTCCTGTAAACACCAGGATGTGGGAGGGCTGAGTCCAAGGGCGCACCCATCGAAAATGACCTACGTGTCACCACACTGCCCTCCAGAAAGACAATACCATTCACGTTCCCTCTGTAAAGGCAAGAGGGGGTTCATGGTCCCCGTAATCTTCCCGTCCAATTCTGGGCTTTAAAAATCTTTACCAGGAACAGGCCAAAAGATTTCCTATTTTTTAACTTATGTTTCTTTGATTATTCATATATTTTATATGCCTGTATTTACTAGTTTTGAATAGCCTGTTTGTAGCATTTATCAATTTTTCTTTCTTTACCGATCTGTGATAATTCGTGGTGAATTGGGAATCACCACCCTTTGTAAACTGTCTCACAGCTGTGCTTGTTCGGCACGTGTCTTTCAGCCTTAATCACGATGGCTTTATCCATAAGGAAGTTTAGATTTTATGTAGCCCAGTTCGCAATTTTCTGCAGTTGTTTCTAACATTGGTGCCAACCCGTGCAAAGTATCATCAAAATGTTCACTCACAGTTTTAAGGCTCTTCTGGTTTTATGTTTTTACACTAAATCTGGAGTTGGAATCTAGCTCTTCCTCTGCTCCCGATGTCCAACTGGTCCCCTCAACACCTTACTGAGTGGGCTACGTGTTTCACCCAGTCATTTGAAATCCACTCCTCCCTCATCTCTTTTCCCCTAGTTTTTTAAAAAACAATGAAGTTCAAAGTTGCAATTATCAGCAGGCCGTGTGTCTTCCTGCCACGCAGAGGAAGGCTCCGCATTATGCCCAAAATCCGGTTCCCTAATCATACACTGCTGGGCCTTTCGCTGAGACTGAGCTTGCTGGCTCAGCTCTGTCCTCAGCTAGACCCAGAACAAAAGTCGTATGCTTGGCGAGTGTCCTACACCTGTTTAAATGAGCCTCACAGTACAGCCCTAACCTGACACGACTTGGGCCTGCAGGGCTTTCCTGGGGAGCTAAGGCTTCCCCGGGGACCCGCACCCTGCAGGTCTGCCCTAGATGGGCCAGTCCACGGACACCATCCTGAGCCTCCTCTGAGGTTGGGCGAGGTCATTGGGAACACCTGCCCTTTAAACTGTTCCAGCTCAAATAAATTCTCCTCTGCTTTAGGGATCAGAATTTGGACCCTCAGTGACAATCCAGGCATAGGCTTGAGAGGATTCAAAGCTGTGTTTCTGAGAAAAGTTTGGCCCTGCTCACGGGCAGCCAGCCCACAGGCCCTCTGTTATGGGAGTAGAACGGCTCTCTGTCTGGGAGCCCGGAGCAGCTGGCTTCCTCACTGCTCCCACGGAGGAGCAGGCTCCGCCCCCTGCCCGCCTGGCATTTCCAGTGCAGGAAGGTCTCGGGGCAGCAATGAGACTCTTGGTATATTCTCTCCAGAGTCACTTAGAAGTGTGAACCTGAACTCCACCGGAAACTTAGCACCAGCCCCAAACACCCCCCAATCCACAGGCAGTGAGTCCACCCCTGATTTGCCATCAAGCAGGATTCTTTCTCCTCTGTGACACTGGTCACCCGGGCTCCCAGTGGAAGGACCCCGCTCTGTGCTTTCTGAGTTACGGTTTCATGTTCCACAGAGGCAACGTCACGGACATGTGGACAGAGCACGGCCATGTCTTTCGGAAAACTGTTCCTGAAGATGCTGCCTGTCACATCCTACATCTCACCAAAGCGGCCTGTCACCTAACCGTGAGGTGACCGACTTAGGTGGCTGGGACATGGAGCTCCTCAGTTGCTTTTATTGCTTCCTCCGCTTCAAAGTGTGTTTGTCTTTGTATTTTAACTCTGTGAGCACTTTGAAGTCACTCTTCAAAGCAGAGGCAATGACCAGTATTCTCAGATGACAGCTAAGGACCCGTGCTTTGTGAATTTTCCTTCCATTGCCTACTATGGTATATACTTCATCCCCAATGTTCTCAGGACAAATTTTGATGCAAACAATAGAGAGAAAGAACCGCTGAAGTTATCAAATCGCAGTACAGCCGCCCTCTGCTTGCTCAGGGAGAATAGCAGTAGGGAAAATGCACCACTGACCTTGGAAAGCTACCTCTGGGGGATGGGGCTCCAGATAAGAAGGCTCAAGATAAGTAGGCGTGTGAGAACCTATTGGTAAATCTTACTTAATCCCATCATAACAATGGAAAGGACTCTGAGGTCTACCCAGAACCCCAACACTTAAATTTAGACAGAGAAACAGATCACCTTTAAAATGTTTTCGAATACGACACAGAATATAGAAATAATACTTTTTCTAAAAAAAGCACTCTCCCTGCCAGCAATTTCCCAAAGGAATACTCTTTCTAGTCATTACTGTGTCTCCGGCAGAGCTGCGCTAAGACAGTGGGTCAGTCACTTGCCGGGCTTCCGCAGCCGTCCCAACACCTGGCTGCCATTACCTTATGCACAATGAGCTCATGTGTGCCGTCTGGAAGGGTCCTACCGTCCTCCTGCATCAGGGGGACAAAGGAGAAACCAAACAGCTTCTTCTCGCCCTTCTCCTTCGCTGTGGGGGGAAAGAGAAAGAAAAGACGACTTACTTGCTTGTTTAAGCACCTGCTTACACAATTTTGTCCAGGGACCCAGGTTGTCAAGAAGGGTGATTATCAATCAAGAAATGAAACCCGCCTCACCAGCTCCTTTGACAGCAATGGAGCTCCGTCTACAGGAGCCTCCCTCCGGCCCCAGGGGCCTGCCCCTGACTCAGCAAGTTAAGCTTCTCAACTCATTTCCTTCAAGGGACTCATTATATGAAATTGTGTGTGTGTGTGTGTGTGTGTGTGTGTGTGTGAATTTGTGTATTGCTGGTGTCTTCTCACATCCCACCTCCACTTCTGGATGTAAGCCCCACGGAGGGCCAGGTTCTTATCTGTTATTTTATTCTAAGCTTGGTGTCTCGCAGAGTGCCAAAACCACAGCGGGTCCTCGATCACACAGGTGAGCGAAGGCATGAGCAAATGCACGTGAAATGTGTTTGCTTACAACTTGTGGAAAAGGAGCCTCTAAGCTTCGCCCTGGGGACTCCCTTCCCTAGAGCCACAGGGGTGCAGACAGAGAACCCGTGGGGCCATGAGCTCTTCTGGGGATTTGGAAGAAAGGTAAGAGCCCGCTAGTCGTCTCCCTCCATCCTGAAACGTCCACAAGAGCTGATTTACGGAGCTCCCCGAGCCAATTATGACATATGCTGTAGTCCCAGGGACAAAGTCCCTCCCCCCGAATCCTGCCTGAGCGACAGCTTGCAGGTGATGATGTCACCACACAGGTACCTGGCCATGCCTCTGTCCCTTTGGGACTGCACAGGGGCTTGCTACTTCTGGTCACGCGTAAGAGTAAGATGCACTTCAGTGACACACGGAGTAGCAGAGGGTCCCTAGTCTGGGGGGGGGGGGCGGGGCGTGGGGGCAAGGAGGGGGCTTGAGAAGGCGGTAATGAGTACAAAAGAATGAAAAGAGAGATGGCAAGAAATGGCGATTTTACGGGCAGCAACGTTTGCCCAGATGAACCCTGTCACATCTCCATGCCTGGGTTTCGGGGTCTGTAGAACCAGGCCTTTGCTTCACATCACCTGGAAGGCCCCTCAGACCAATTCTCGTCTGAACACTGCCTGAGGCTGCATGGTGACGCCGATACATGCAAATCAGACATACATCTGCGTCAAGCCGAGGCCTTCCTGGTGACTTCACACACCCAGGGAGGTCCTGGAGGGTCCCCCGAGAGCTGGGTGAACTCTTGGAAGAAGAGGTACTGGATGATGCATCAGGGCTGCCTTAGACCACCGGAGCCAGTCAAGTTTGTGTCTTCCTTTTCTGTCTAACATTTCTAGACTATGAAAGTGACGGTCTGATTTTAATGAAAGTGATCAATTTAAGGAGCACACTGTAGATTTCCATAGGCATTTTTTTCCCTCTATGTTTCCACGGAAGTTATTGGTTCCTCATGAATAAGTGAGCCCATTCGTCTCTCCAGACTCCACAGGCTCTGGGGTCCCCCTCCCGGAGGCCTCTGGGTCATCACCACACCCTGCACATTCACCCACCCACGTCACAGCTCAGCAAGCAGACCGCCCCACACGACGGCACCAACCGCACAGAACACTTACTGGAACAATGCCGGAACTCGAAGCGGATGTGTGCGCCCCTGAACTTATCCACAGGGATGGGCAGTTTTAGCAGCTCGGACCACCGGGGACTGTTGTTGTGATACAGGATGAAGGAGTGGTACTCGCTGGCGGGCGGCTCTCCGGAGCCGAAGGAGATATAGTCCTGCCAGAGAAAACGGGCCGGTTCACAACAGCACCCCTGCAAGACTATTGTGAAAGCAGACGAGCAATTGCTTTGCTGAGTCTGCCTGCTCCCCAAGTAACATCCATTTCACAGGGCGTGACCCGCCAGCCAGCTGTGGAAGTTTCATTCTGAGGCTGGTGTCCCAGGGCCTCTTGTGCCAAGGGTGGCCCTCAGGAGTGTGGGCAAGATGGGCAATTGCAAGCCCCATGTGAAGGTCAAGGCCGAGGCAAAGGTCTCGACCTCCACAGCGAAAGCCCGCGCTGTGCCTCCCTGGGACACCCCATGGGCCCCAGGGTCACACAGAGCATCTTCCACAAAAGGCCCTGTGACCGTCTCTCCCACTACCCATGCCCCATGCCCCACGCCCCACGCCCTCGTCTGGTCAACGTGAAATACGTAGGATTGAAGGTGTGATGGTTTTGTTTTTCGTTTTCACTGAGTGCCAGAAGGAAGTATTCGCCTCCAAAACCACTGCAGATGGAAGCGAAAACATGACATGGCGTAAAAACATTGTATTTACAGACTACCTGCTATGAGAAACTGGTTGACACGATCAACTAAACAAAAGACAGGAGTCTTTCTGCTTTTTGACTCTCCTTTCTGAAAGGCCTTTTAATGATTTTAAAAACACACAAGGGTAGAGAAGGAAAAGATGGAAAACAACGAAGAACAGAAACTAGCTGATCTCATTATGGACGGGCCCAAAGCAGTGACACGGAGTCGCCTCTCCCCACATTACCGCACCTTCAAGGTCTGGCCACTGCTCTCCACGATGAACATCGTCACTTCCACGTTCCTGGCCACACTCTTGCCTCCTTTCTCGAATTCTCCCCTTTCTATGGTGATGTATAAGTCATTCCTCATTTCACCTAGTGGGAGAGGAAAATTAAAACCAGTTTATATATACTCAGACGTGCAATAAAGTGCTCTATGAAGGAAAACTTCAGTTCATAAAATACAGGGGTATAGCACACACTAAAAGTGAAATACATTCTATTTATATATTTATAAAGGGGTCTCCGCCCTCACCGCTAATCTCCAAGAAAAGAACAGGCCCACCTCTGCTAGGCTGAATTAATAATACTGTAAATGTCCATTTGGAAGGCAAATACTAGGGCTGAATAAGACAGGTGTGGTCAAATTTCACCATTTTTCCATATTTCTCTCATTTCATTTATGAGGTGTGATGACAGCAGGGGTGGCTCAGAGGAACCGGCCCTGACACTTCACAGTGGCAACACTTAGAAGAGAAGGAATATCTAAACGGCAGAAAATGACAAGGCCACCAAGGGTCCAGCTACGTGGAAGTCTTTTCCCAAGCACCTGGACAAAATGATCTCACAGCCGGGAGAATCCGATTCATGCTTTATGGACGCAGATGGAGAATAATTCAGCCATACAGACACATTCGCTGAGTATTTTCTGCCATGAAGCTATAAAACCAGCAAGAGAGGCCCTGGATTCAAACAGACACATTCTCCATACACACATACCATCTATTTTTCCTCTATCGGTTATCTGTAAAGCTTGAATGCTTTTTCACATCGCCCTTTTCTTATTATTGCAAGAAAAAGGAGAAATTCATTGCCAACCAGCAAACTCAGACAGGCACGCCGACTGCCTGCTTTCCCCAGAGTGAAGAGGGAGTAAGTGGTGAGCACACAGCGGAGTGAGAAATGAAAGCAAAGTGCCACTAGAACGTTCTGGAAGGTAAATGCTGGTGAGGGTGGCAAGGCTGAACTTACTTTTACTTAACATGGCTTTCAAAAGCAATTCTCTTTTTTTCCTATTAGAAAGCGAATTACCAGAAGCAGCAATAGCCACACAAATATGCACGCAATTGGGAGATTTATAGAACTTCCTGACCTCAGTGTGGACAAGAAAAAACACCTGAGCTTTCTAATCCACGGGGGAATTTCAGTCTAGTCACCTCCCCCACAAGGACCAGCTTGTTATGGTGTCATCGGTCGCAAATGCCCCAGGCTGACCGGGAAACACGTGAGCCACAAAAGAGAAACTGAGTCCTCAGCAGGATGAAAATCTTATTATTTTTCAATCAATGTATCGGGGTAACAGTGGTTAACAACTGTTAACATCACATAATTTTCAGGTGTAGAACTTTATCCTATGGCGTCTGTATACTGCACTGTGTTCACCACACCGAGTCTAGTCTCCTCCATCACCATCTACCACCCCCTCTACCCTGTGCTGCCGCCCCCACCCCCTTCCTCCAGGGTCAGCACCATGCTGTTGGCTGTGTCTGTGTCTGTGTGTTTCTTTCATATCCTGTATATAAATGAAATCATATGGTTCTTCTCCTTTCCCACCTGACTTATTTCAGTTAGTATAACACTCTTAAGATCCATCCCTCTTGTTGCAAATAGCAATATTTCCTCAAAAGGGTGAAATAAATCATAACCACCCTTTCCAAGGAGTACATAAAAGAATACATTTGTGGAAACTGTGGACGCAGTGATCTCTGTCTTATAAATGGCTACTACTCTCATACAGCTCATACACATCAACCTGGGAAGGCAATGAACTTGGAATTGCAAAAGAAGAATAACATGTTTCAACACCCTTAAAATTACATTTGAATGCTTTGAAAGTTTTTGGAGGTTCATTCCATCGAACCTCCAAAATGGAAAGGTTCATTCCATTTTTTACAAGTTTTGTAAATTTTACACTTTTGCAAGATTTTTATAACCCAGTGTATTTTATTACCATATATATCTACCACTACACACACATTTTTAATGCTATTCATTTTAACATCTTCACTATAAGATGAAGGCAAACTCACAAACTTTGTCCTCTGAATCCATCAGTTCCAACTCCAAACAGGCCCAGTATAGTAATAATGGTCGGCGGCCAGTACAGTAATAACGGTCGGCACATGTGCCGTTTCAACAGCAGACAACAGTCCTCCTGCCAGTAGATGTGGCAGGTAAACCAACACTCACTTCAAGGCGCCTTACAGCAAACGACGACAGCCACCAAAAGCAACATCCCTCTGCGCCTGACGGGACACGCCGCGTACAGACCGCGAGCACGCGGAGGAATGGGGAGCGTGGCCACGGCATTGAACCTGGGGAATGTCTCTCTGTGAGAAACAAGCTCACCCGCACCACAGGGGGAGTAAGCACCCACAGAAGGAAGAGTGTTCTTTGGAAGGGGACTTCCACGTGCGTCTGTCCTAAGGACAGGGCGACTCCAAGTGGAGCAGAGGCAGGCGGAGCGGAGGGAGGTCTGCCAGGCAACCTGCTTTCCCGTCTGAGGGCTGGGCCCTAAGGGGCGTGGCGGTCAGGGAGAGCCATGCACGCCCAGCGCCACCAAATTCTTTCTCCGTGTAACCATTCAGCAAGTGCATCTTGAGCACCTACTATGTTACAAGTCCTTTCCCTCCAGAGCCAATTCTAGCAGGGGAGGTCTTGGACAAAGAAGGAAAGCATACAGCATGTTGAATAATGATACGCCCCATGGATACAGGCAGGGCAGCGAAGGAGGGGCGTGTGGTCAAATGGGGGCGGTGGGGGTGACCAAGAGAGAAACCTCTCCAAGAAGATGAGAGATCTGTGTCAGCTGTGGTGCATTTTGGCAAAGGAGCAAATTAAAAATGGTGTTAGCTTCCCAAACCAGCCCCTACAGCCTGTTTAGCTCGTAACTTCGCTGGATTCTTCTATTTCTTCAGAACTCAGAAGAGGTTCTGAGTTCAAATAAGCCCCGTGGATGCAGAGTCAAAGGAATAAGGACATTTGGATTCGAGGCTCTCTCTGCTGCTGTCCGCTCTGTGGGACATTAGTCTAACCCGGGGAATATAAAGCTCTGGACCCCGAGTTTTCATGTTCTTAAGGTGGGGGAGGGGAGGGGAAAGGCAGAGGCAGGGCTGGGAGAGAGGGAAGGCGGGGCAAGACTACTCACACATTACGCCACTTGTGCGCCCTACAAAAGGACTTCTGGAACAGAACACAATCATAAACTAAACTCCTTGCACACGGGCTTTACTTCTCTGCCCCTTAGTTGTCACTAAGCCTGTAACCCCTTTATCTTCTGCAAACCTTTTAGGCCACAGTAAGATTTCCTTGACAGGAGAACCCAGGGCAGTAAGAACGCGGCTCCTGAAGACATCCTCACTGGTCCCCCAGGGGTGCTGCAGGCTGCTCTGTTCCAATAGAGCAGGCGCTGCATTTTGCCAGAGTATGCTGAAGGAGGAGGCTGAAACAAGTGCAAATTAACACCAATACGCGTGAGGTCGGCTCTGGGGAAGACGAATGAGCCCGCGGCACTAAGAAAGCATCGTGGGTAGCGAAGGGGGAAACAGAGCACGAAATGGATGCGCCGCACCAGCACGAAACGCGAGTTTCCGGGCAACATTTGCCTCAAGTTCGTCACCCTGTGAATCTGACCTGCGCCGCACTAATCCTCGGCTCTGTCCCACGAACGTCCTGGAGTCGGGCACAGGGCGTGTGGTCACCACATGAAGGAGTCCACAGTGCCCACCCCAGGGCTGGCCCAAGGCCTTGGCTGTGCTGCATATTTGTGGACATTTATGGGGCTGGAAAAGAAAAGTTCTTGTCCTTCCATTAAAAACAACAGAATTTGTGACCTGGTTGGGTAGCTCAGTGGGTTAGAGCATCGTCCCAGTGAGCCAAGGTCGCAGGTTCAATTCCCAGTCAGGACGCACATAAGAATCAAACAGTGAATGTATCAGTGAGTGGAACAACAGATCGACATTTCTCTCTCTCCCTCCCTCTCCCCTTCTTTCTCTTTAAAAATAAATAAAAGTTAAAAAAATTAACTTGCATAAAAGACCAAGTTCTTTTGTTTTGTTTGTGTGTGAACTTTGATGATGGTGGCGGTGGCAGACAGCAGTGGGTGGACAGTAGTTAGGTCCTTGGCCAAGTGCTATAACCAGAACATCTCCTTACACCCTCACGGCAACTTTGTAAGAAAGCCTTGTTATTTTCATTTTACAGATGAGGAAACGGAAGTGAGGTGATTAGGAAATGTGTTGAATGTATTATCACTATCCTCACCCTACCCACAAAAATGTAATTCGACAGGATGAGAACGGCCATCCAGGAAGCTAGCGAAACGCAGCCTTTGTCACCAGAAGCCATATGCCTGAGCAAGAAACGTGTCAGGCCTCCTCTGCTCTGCACTGGCCAGACTAGCCCCAAAGCCCTGACTCCAGTTCTAGGGACCGTCCTTCCAGGACAGAGATGGGCAGGCACCGTATCATCCAGAACGTAAATCGGGGGAACAGCCTCAGGACCTCTCAGAGGGTAAGGTGAGACAAGAGTCACTGAATTTTGAAAAGGACAGTTTAACCAGCTGATAGGCGAGAACAAGCATCCAGGGGACAGGGCACAGGCGGGACGATGAAGTAGGGAGAGATGAAGGAGAGAGAACATGATGAGAACATGCCTAGAAAGAATCATCAACTCAGAGTCAGAACAGACCCTGGGGGAGGGAAGGGCTCAGCCTGACCTCCCAGGACATTCCTGACACAGCAGCCAGCTGCACTGCAAAACGTCTGCAGGACGGAAACGCCATCCTTTCCGATATTCAGCACCAGCCCGGGCGCTGCTCTGCACAGCGTCGGCTGAGGCATTTAGAGCTGGCCGTCCTATGTGGTCCCACTGCTGCGTGTGGCCGCTGAGCCCCAGACAGGGGACTGGGATGAGCAGGGGGGCCGTGACTGTACAACACAAGCAGCCTTCAGGGACTTAGGTTGAAACAGAGAGTATAAAATGACTCATTAAGACCATTTCACATGAACTACCTGCTGAAATGATACTTTGGAGGTGTTGAGTTAAATACAATAAATTGTTAAATGAACTTCACCTCCTTCTCCCTACATTTGTTAATGTGGCTGGCATCACCGTCCCGCTGGAGAGCACTGATTACGAGGTGTTGGCTGCTCCTTCTCTCACGGGCCCTGGAGCCAGGCTATGGAATTTTTTTCACTTAATTAGTTCACAGAAGGCATCACAGAAAGTGGCTTTTCTTCTTTGGAAACTGGACACCTTAAGATGAACGACCCTTAGCCACAGGGAGTGTTGAAACGGCTTCGTGGCAGCAGGAAAGCCCATGAGCAGACCCCCCTTATACCAGGAGAGACCGAGGTGACAATTCATCTCCTTGTTGTCCCATTCCGTGATCCTCAAGAAGGGTTTTGTGTCCTTCCCCTCAGTGTCGGGACCACGGATATTCCATTCTGCATGGAAGCGGTGACTGCGGACGCACTCAGTCCAGCTGGTACAACCGCCTGCCTCCCCTGTCCTGACCCCTAACAAAACCCAAATGAACCCTGAAGGTCAAGTCTAGCAAATGAAAAGAATGACAGCATCAAGTTAGCTGACCGTCAGCGCAATGCCGGGATCAGAACTGCGGCTGACGTGCATTTTCTCACAAAACAGTTCAGCTCGTTTTCCGTAGAGCCGCCGGTGACAATGAACTGACCCAACAAAGTTCTGAAAACAACAAAGGAAAACACAACAATGACTGTGTGTTTGCCAGTGGAAAAAATTTCATTCACTTTTGAAGTTGCTTTTAGCTGTTTAATTAAATGCATACATCTCTCCCTTCTCCATCTAATTGGGAAAATTAGGAAGCCAACGAGGAAAAAGAAGGTATAGCTTAAAAAAAAAAATCCCTTGCATTCAAGGCACTGCAGACTTGCAGCTGGGAGGATGGACCCCCTGCACAGTGAGGGCCTCACCGTTAAAATACGGTGCAGCCTAATTCCACGGCAAGTTCATGTCCACCGTTAAAGCCAGACCAAAGCGTCCCGAGCAAGCACATCCCAGACAATTACTCAGCCGGTGGAGTGTCGTGTTGCTTTATGCTTTTCCATTGCTCAACGATGCTGCCCAGAGACCAAGCTGAGGAATTCTTCCAGCAGCTGGCTGCATTCTGTGCTAAAATATGTTTTTTATATTAGATTTGCCCATCAATTTGCTTCCCAGTGGGATGACAGTTTTTTCTTTTTTTCTAAAGAGGAAATACCAGTTATTTATAGCACCTGAAGGGAAGAGCAGTGGAATAACACGCCACCAAGTTCACAGCTTTGTAAACAGTGGTTTTGGACAATTATGCATGGATGGTCCCTCAGCTGGGTCAGATCCAGAACCTTCCCAGGCTGCTCTAGTCCCCGGGCATGAACAAACTCCATTAAGAGGTGACACACCATCAGAAAGTCACAGAAGGCCGCAGGGGACCATGCAGGGCACATCTGCACCAAGCGAGGTCTTTCCTCCCAGCAACTCTGAGCTGGGCTGGGCCCCGTCCTGGCAACCCCCCACCAGCTTTTACACTCGGGGCTGAAACAGTGACAGGGAGGGTCTGCTCCCCACGAATATCGAGAGCAATGGCAGACGTCTTTATCTGGGCTTCCTGAGAAAATACAACTTGGCATTTGCTTTAGGAGCGTGACTCTCCTCCCCGGCCTCTTTCCTTAAAAGAACTGCAGCATGGTGGGTATACGATATGGCATTGGTTGTACTGGATCCAGGGGCCCAAGAGAGCGATTCGACATTCAAATAACCTCGCGATGTGACAAGAGTGGGAATCTCCTGAACGCCTACCTTCTCTACTCGGAAACACACACACACAGACAACCTGGCGAGAAACCTCTCCACGAAGGGCTGACTATTGCTCCATAACTGTTCTTGTCAAAGCTATACGGATTTCCTCTGCGCAAGTGACTGCCATTTTCCGCCCAAGGGCAACATTTTTCTGGACACTGCCTCAGTGTTCTTTCTGACCGTGGTTATAACGACAGGCAGCCACACCCACCGCAAGGCCCCTGTCCTCATATAATCAAACTGGAGAAGTACCGTTAAAAAGCTGTTGCTTATTATCACGTACAGAAGGTCCCTGAGTAAAGTCATTGTGTTGTAACACTAAAGAGATGCCGTAGAAACCGAACTATCCTTTGCACCCGTTAGCCTGTGGTAAAACCGGTTTCATTACACACCATGCCACTTCAAGTCACCTACAGACGACACTTCATTCCATTCTTCAGCAGAGCACTTCAGAACTCTTCAAAATTCGAAAAATGTCTCACGTGTCAACAGCAGACAAAATACCTGCATTTCATCCTGCGGTTCGTCACAAGTCACTTACCCGGCATGATGATGTTGGAAAAGCCCAGCTTCCTCGTTACGGACACTCCATGTGCAAACACGGAGGAGCACTCGCGTCTGATCTGCTCGATGTCTCCGTGCAGCAGCTGGAGGGACACCGCCAAGCCTGAAACAAGTGAGAGGGCACAGGGGAAAGCAGAGCTGGAGTCAGCAGGGGCGGGAACGGAGCAGCCTCCCCAAGCCCCATCAATGGCTCCATTATTTTAAACGAAGGGTTCCTATTTAAACAAAGTCAGCAGAGTCTGCAGGAATATCTAGGTCAGACTTTTCTAGCCTGACTCCCTGAGTTTTCCCATTTCTAAGGAGGTTCACGCCCACTGCAACACCCTACGGCAGGACTCTAAGAAGAGGAAGGCTGGCTTCCAGCCTTGACGGTCTCTTCTCCGCAGCTGACGAAACCCTGACTCCACTGGGTGAGCTGCCCTCCTGTTCACCACTCACAGTCCCAGCACGCTGCCGGCACACACAGAGGGCGAGAATGATGCGATCACATGGGAACGAGAAAGAGGAACCAAAGGTACCTATGTACATCTGGATGAGGGGTTTCCTCTCGCCATCCTTCAACCATATAAACAATAACCACAAGAGCAGGGTTTCTGGGCGTGTTTGCGTGCTTTTCAATGGAGTCATTGAAACATCAAGAAAACTTGTTTTAAAAGAAAGCATTAGGCTCAGAGAAGGCGGAGGCTTCCTGGGGCCCCAACCTGACCTAGAGAAGGCCTACCTATCCAAGGGGCAGGGATATAGGAGAAGATGGACCGGACTGCATCATTGTGTCCTCCTGCTTCCACAGGTGCTGATGCCCGAGTGCTGTGAGAATGCAGTGAAGCCTGGCAGGTACTCAGGAACTTCCATGGAATCCGCTGCCTGTTTTTACCCAGCTACCCTCTACCTTCCCCACCTGAGCAGGATGAGTGACAGCAACAGACCGAACACACGTCTGTCCTCTGAGAGCCACAGAGACTGAATTAGGGGACAAAAAGGGCCCAGATGATCCAGAGGAACTAGGGTCCTCATACACAGAACTCTGGCTCCTGTTAAAACCCGGGGTGGGAGAGAGGGGAGACTCACTAATGTGTGTTACAATCGCTCCATCCCAGAGCAGTCTCTGACTCACGCTCCCCAACTCCCCTCCCCCCATCACTGGCATCTCGAATCTCCTCCCACTCTGTCCTCTGGTCTTCAAAATACCTGCCCACACTGTCACATCATCACCAGCATCATCGGGAGCTGGCACTGTGTGTGCCTGACACAGTGCATCATCACAGAACATACAACGCAGCATGCAGGCGACGTGTTATAGAAGTGTCTGCCCAAACCTACATAACTTTCCTAACAAATGTCACCCCATAAATCCCATAAAAATGGGAAAAACAAGGAAGTAAGATGACGCATCTATACATAGAATATCAAGTAGATGGATCAGTGTATAATAGGAATATTAAAATAAGGAGAAAGTAGTATTGATCAAGGGAATTTGGAAGTTCAGGGAAGACACATTTTTTTAAACAGGGATTATCCAACAACAAAGAAGCTGAAGATTAAGGTGAAATTTTTAATTTCATGAAATCGAACCATTATGTCATATAATCACCCATTTTTTCTGGCCCTTGATATAAGGACCCAAAAGAAAATAGTTAAGGGAGGAATGTTCCCCTTTATCAAACGAAACAATCATTAAACTGAACTTTTTTTCATCACCCTAGATGTTGAAGACCCAACTGCGATGACCTGGTGTCTAATTTTAAATAAATCGCAGTCGCTGATTGATCTGGAGTCTCTCGGGAACAGCGTAGGTTCCATGGCCGAGCTCACCTGTGGAAGCAGGACAGGGAAACAAGGCTTTGTATCTGTTACAGAAAAAGGGGCCTATTATTTTGTAGCTCTAATTTCCTAGGAATTGGAGCAAACTCACTCTAGAAGAGGTATCCTTTGAAATTTAGGAAATTCTGCACTTTTACATAAAAAATGGCAAACACAGCATGATTTATACATAGCTGGCAAAACTAATTTCAGACTAGATCAGCCATTTTGCCACCAATGAACAAATTACATGTAGCTGGGAATAGCTACAGAAATGCAACAGTGGAAACCAGTGGTAAATATACCGGGTCCATGTTATGACGAGGCGTGCAGTTTGAAAAGCTTTCCATACAGCTGCATGACCCTGTCTCCACGTGACCACAGGTTCCACATCTGTGAATTAACAATACACCGCGTCCCAACTCCACACAACACTGTGGGGGACACCTGGCAGGTGCGCAGAACGTTAGCTGCTGCTCCAACTAGACTGCCTCTTCTGCTAGGCCTCGCCACTGTTCTGTGCCTCCCTGTCACAGACATCAGCGAATTAGCTTCCATCAGAAAGCGTGCAATGCTCCCTAAGTGCCGTCCACAAAGGCAATATTCGTTTTCATAGGCTCGGTAGCCACGCGATGAAGCCAGCCACTGCCGATCTCCTGGATACTGGAACGATGACGCTCCGTGGAGGTTTTGAAGGCACGTCTGTCTCTCGAGAACAGTACTCTAATCCAGGAGATCTGACGGAGATGTAACTGATAAATACAAGTAGGTGCACAGGCAGATGTGTGGAGATGCTGGGAGTCCGGCAACGCAGGGACGCTGGTTTTGTGCCCAGAGAGTCGTAAGCCAGAGCTGCGAACAAGTGGCACATTCTGATATACCCTTGGGAGGAGAGTAGATGGAATTTGATGAGGGGGAATTTGTGTTTGTCAATTGTAATGAATTTCCTTTTTTTCTTGTTTTTTTTTTCCCTTCTTTGTTGCTATGCTCTACATAAATGGCATTTTCTTAGCTCCCCTCTCTCTACCTTTTTGGAATTTATATATATTATTTCTGTTTTTTATATTTAACTAGTTATCTTAGTGTGAGTGTGAAATTTACTCCACTTTTATCTGAAAATTTATTTATTTCAATGTCATTTTTAAATAACTGTTGGGGAGATAAGGAGCTCAAAGCTGGCCATTACCCCAGCAGGTTTAAGATCTTGCCCCGCAACACTCTGACCCCTGTAGCTGCTGCCGAGACCTCTGACCTCTGTAACTGCTGCCGAGACTAGGGTGTCATTTGGGGTGATCAGTTTCTTCTCTCTGGTTCCTACTCTTGTCTTAGGTGTCCTAGAGTCTACCGCAATTCATGTGACGTCTTTGCCTTTGTTTACCCTGCTCGTGACGTCTGCCTCTTCTACCTGAGGACTCTCTGCCACGCTCCTGCAGATTCTCAAACTACTGTTCTCGAATGTTGCCGTTTTCACATGGACCTGGAATTCCTACGAGACGCCTACAGACCTTTCTCATTCAATCCTTTCTCCTTTAAGTGTTTATTCAGATTTTTCCATTGCGCTTTCCTTTTGTGTTACAGTCTAATATTTCCAGCTATAATTTCAGTTTATTGATTCCGTTTTCAACTGTGCTCGTGCAGTATTTACGCAGTCCACTAACCCTTTTTTCAATGACCCCCGTAAAAGAACTTCTGCAGTTCTACTTGGTTCCTCCTCACCATTAGCATCTAAGCACCACGGAGCACAAGGGCTTCTACCGGCCCGTCCAGTACTGTACTCCCAGTGCCCCGAGCAATGCCAGACCCACCGACGCATGAATTTGAAAACTCCGCTTGTGCGTCTTTTCGGGCTGTTTCTTTCTCGTCATGAGTCTGTCTCACCACCTCTGGTTTAGTCATTCGTGACAGTTTATTACCTAAAATTCTCGGAGGTCGTCACTCCCACTGGCTGCACCTGCGTCCTCGGCCTCATTGCAGGTGGTTTCGTCGTTGATACTGCAGCCTCCTTGTACTGCGACTCATCTCCAGCAGGTGCCCTTTCGTCCCATGCACCATGGGCGGGGAAGTGGCAATACCCAGTGATTACACACGAACACTTTTTCAGGCTACTCCACCCAGACCAGTTTTTTTTTTTTTTTTTTTACTTTGAATTTTATGACTAGGTTTTCCCAAACTACTGAGTCAGTATAAATTCAGACTAATGGCAAAAACTGGAATTTTCATGTCTAATGGGAGAATCCTGCAGCCCCATCATCTTTTTAAGACAGAAACGAGAGAGATGAACTTAAGCATCACAGCTCTCTGACCATCCTGGCATTTACGAGAACTCAGGCGATATTCTCAACTGGGACTTGTGTGTGTGAGGAGAAGCTTTTCTCTGCTACTTTCAAGATTTTGTCTGTTTTTCAGCATTTTTACTATGATGCATCTAAGTGGGGATCTCTTGTTTATCATTGACCTTCTTGGATATGTAGATTAACGTCTGTCATCAAACTTGGGAAGTTTTCTGTTAGTATTTCTTTATCTGTATTTCCTGCTCCTGCCCCTCTCTCTGTCCTCTCCTCTGGTACTCCCAAGTTGTACATATCAGTGCATTGGATAGTATCTCCCACTTTTCTGAGAGTCTCTTCATTTTTTCTTCTTTTTTCAAAAACAAAATCCCCTATTTCCCCCCAAATCTCCATTGTTTTCAAGAGTTTCTACAGGCTTAAATTTCCTCCTACTCTGTTTCAAATAAGGTCAGTTCCTTTCAGGAGAGCATCTGAGTTTTCTTCTTCTCGTGGACGATGACCTCTGCCCCTGGGCCAAATCTCCACTCCACTGTTGCAGGGCTGGAGACGGCTACAGTGGCCCAGTTACTAGAGTGGCTCCTCCCTGCCTCATGAGCAGATTGTGAGGCAGGGGCAGAAACCTCTGGTCTTCTCTGTTGGCCTCTCCTCACGGGAACCTCCATCAAACCAGCGAGCTGGGGTGATCAACACCCTAAAATCCTTGGTACAGTCCCTGCCCTGTGAGTGGGGGTCAGGTGTAAGAAGGGAGCCCCAACCTGTCCACTACTTTTGCCAAGAATTCGGCCACTCAGAACTAAGGGAGATGAGAAAAGCTGGCAGCCTTCACCTGCCGGTGAGAGGCAGCATCCCACGACTGAGAGCCAGGAGGAGAAGGAGCGCTCTGTTCTTATCTATTTGCTGTACGCTTTTAGGAACATTTTCAGGCTTCAATGCTTTTCTAAAGTATGATCTTACCAGTTCTGGTTGTTCCCATTTGGAGCGGGTCCCTGCAGCCAGCTGCTCAGGCTGCCACCCCGCACAGTGAAACTCTGAAAGCATTATTTCCTAATGGTGCTTGCACACTGTGTCTGTTTTTGGGAGGTGGGCATTAAGGGCAAAAATACCATCGCAGGGACTTTTGAACTTGAATGGCAACATTATAAACATCATAACACATCAGCAAAACTTCCTAACAATGACATTATTAAATTCTTTCAAAAAATTATCTTCAGTAACATCTGTTCATTTCTGAAGTATTTAGGACCTCATTATCAGAGCAAAAACATTTTTTTCTACTCCCTCTTCTGTGCTTGATTTACAAACTCTCACGCCAGAGTCTGGCTTCAGGTACTATTTTATGTTCTATAAATGTTGTATGTAGTATCCACAGGGTGAGATCGCTGACTTGTAAAACGAACACACCAGAGCATCCATGTGACTTGGGTCCAACTCAAAGCCAGAACTGTCAAGGCTACGCCTGGCTGCACGCAGCAGTCGAGCCTGTGGGGTCAGGCGAGGCGTTTCCACAGGGAGGTCAGAGACAGGGTCTCTGGAGCCGAGGAGGGAAGGAGGCCAAGTGTCTGGTGGGAGGGGTGTTGAGTGAGGCAACACTGTGGGGAGCGAGTCAGCGGAGCAAAGGCCAGAAGCACCAGGAGACACCCGAGTGGAGACATGAGCAGGGAAGATGGTGGAATAAAATGGCCAGCCCTCCAGGCCTACTGAATGGTGTGTTAGCTACATGGTAGAGTACACAGAGGACAGAGGAGCCCTGGCGGACAGCTGAGGGGGGAAATGTATGTATGTATGTGTATATGTAATGCTTAAGGATTATACCAAATCCGTAATGTTAAATGTGAATACACATACACACACAAAAAAAAAATATTTAAAACCCTAGATATCTATGTATATGAAAAGTATGTATATGTGTGTATATACATACATACACAGAAAAAGAAGGATAAAACAAATACAGTCAAATGTTCACCTTTGAGAAATTAGGGATTCTTTGCACTATTCTTGCAACATTTCTGCAAGTAAAATTAATTGAAAATAAAAACTTTTAAAAAGCATGATTTAATAATCAGAAAATTCCAAACATGGGGGGGGGATCAAATACTACATTTCCAGCCAATAGGTGGCGCCAAAAAGTCCCACTTTCCACAATGTTGGAAAGCAAACTTTCTAAAGGCAACGCTCCAGCCTCCAGCATGGAGACAAATCCTTAAGAATTATACCAACTCAGTAATAGTGAGTTAAATGACTATACTGGTATGTGAGGATAGGGTGCTCTAAGTCTCTCCAAAGCCTCCTTTCACCTCAGGCAAATAAAAAACACTACCTACTTCCTGCTCGGAGGTCAGCTGCTCCCCTGTGGACGGACTGAGGGGTCAGAACTAGGTAATCCCCTTTGTCCTTCTGCAAATGGGATGGTAGCAGGACTGCAGCCACGTACACTCGGCTTACTAGCGCAGAAGAAGACTGTCCAAACGGACCTACTTAGCAGATATGATTTCTCCTAGTTGTAAGCTACATGTGTCAACTACAGGAAATAGGATTTCATTAATACAAAATTATATGAAAAAAATTTGAAATCTCTCTTAGGACACAATGAACCAGAGCCAACAATTGTCACAGAATTTATTTCAAGTCCCAGAACGGAATCGGCCTCAGGAAATCACATTGGCTCCGTCTTCCTTCACATTCCTAGAATTCCCTGCTAATGTCTATCAGAGGCGACACTTACAACGACCATTTGCTCAGGAAACCTAACCCAGGACCATTTTAATAAACATTTTTAGACTTTGACATTCTTATAATATTACTTTTGGATTTTAAAATTCACCCAGAGCAGAGCTTTGGAAATTTGAAGTTATTCAACTTAACTAAATCTAACCATAGAGATATGTTAATTCGATGTTTTTGTTTTGTCTTTAAAAGTTAAGTGCATCACTCGCAATTTTCTCCCAGTCTCTAAACACAAGGAAAACAGTGGTTAATGTACCTTTGCAACTTAAGTCTGGCTGAGAGGGGAAAAACCAGTTAACTAGACTCTCCTCGTGGATCAAGCAGACTAGCCTGCAACTCCAAGAGGCAGAGGCATCAAGCAATCGTAAGGGTCTGGAGATCAAGAATTTTCTTCTAAACCTAATTTCAAGTTATCTGTTTTTCTTCTTTTTTTAGTACCAATGGCCTCAGAACAGCAGGGAAAAGCAGTGAAAACAATACGTTGCTGAGGGAACTCCATTCTCTTGAAATCGGTTGACTGGTTCGCTTCTTTTTAATCAACAATTCCATGGTCCAAGGAGAAAACAGTGGAAGCCAGCGTGGCTCACCACTGGAGTGGGTGTGACATTAGGCACCCCAATTTCCCGCTTCAATTTCGTGGACCCTGCTTCTTCCATTATTTTTAAGTAAGTCATTAGAGAGCCCCCCTTTCAATGACGAAGCACAACAGCTCCTGAACACCCACCATCCCGCTGTTCTTGTCCCTGCCCTTCCTCCGGGAGGCAGGCAGATCCAGAGCCTGGGGAACAGTGACCCACCAAGACTGCAGGGAAGGAGCAAAGGGCTCAGTTATTTATTTTTTTAAAGCTTCTCCTTCAGCGTCGTCTCTCTGGAGCCATACTTTGGAGAGATGAGGCCTAGAGCTGGATTTGCCTTGGCTTCAGAAAGCTAGAAGGGGTCAGGCGGCGACCGGAGGGGCAGGAGGCCGGCAGACGCTGGCTGGGACTCAGACTTGAGAGGACGGGGAGGGAGGGGCTGGGCCAGAAGGACAGCAGAGCAGACAGGGCTCTGTCTCAGAAGCCACATGCACACAGCACACCTTTGGCTGCCCAGGAATCTGAGCATCGCGCAGGCTGCAAAATGGATGGGGGCCAGATTCTGTCACAGGCGGGAGGGCTCTGCAGCCCGGTGGTTTCTCTCCCTCTTCCCAAAGATGCAATCATAGCCTTTCCATTTCCTACAGTGGCTGTCAAAGGAAACGGCACCACTCAGGGAATAAAGTGGTTTGGACCTCACTCTCTGGTAGTCTCCCCCAGGACTCCGGCAAGAATACGCAGGCAGGTGGTCAGTAAAATTGACTAAGCACATGGAACACGACCAAGCACCTGGGGAACCTCCCAAGCAAACAGAACGTGCTGCCCTTCCTTCCCGGAGTTAAGTGCTATTATCATCCTTTCACCGACAAAGAGGAGACGAGGGCATGGGCCAGTTTCTAAAGTATACGTATGGCTTCACACCGCACTCCACTACCACCATCGCCTCCTGTCCTCCAGGGACCCTGCCCACACCAGCGAGTGCACACCTCTTGCTTACTCAGTGGGAACGCCGGGCTTTGTGAGACCAGATAACATCCTAGCTCCCTCCCGTCTCTTGGGAGAGGGAGGGGGAAGCTGACCTCACCTCTCACCACAGCCTGGGCGCTGCCACATGTGTGAGTGGTGAGTGCTTCTGGCTCTGCCCGACCTGCCCATTAAGTCTCTGCAGCCCGTTTTTCTGGGGGCCTTTCTGGCCTACCAGGACGGGCACAGGCATGAAGAGAGGTGCCCTGAATCTAAATTGTGGTTCTTCTCATTGCCTGACATGTTGGACTATACCACAAATTCCTATGAGGTCTGTCCAGAAAAAGTCCAGCCATTGTTAATGTAACAAGAACGGTTTGCGTGACATCAGTGTAACCTGGCAGCCAAGGAGAGTGGACTGGAATGCACATGTGTGAACAATGATGACTTCACTGTACTCGTCAGTGGGAGCGGTAGACACTGTTGAGTGAGCATGTGTACTGTGTGGCCGTCGTATTCAAAATGACTGAGCGAGTAGAGCAACAAATTTGCATCAGATTTTGTGTTAAGCTTGAACATTCCTCTGTGGAAAGCTATTTGGATGATTTAGAAGGCCACAGCGATGGGCAGCTGGTGATGGGCAGCTTCATCACTACAACACGCCCACTCACGCATCACGTCTCACACAGAGTTTTTTTGTGAAACATCAAATCATCCAGGTGACTCAGCCCCCCTACAGCCCAGATTTTGTGTCCTGCAACTTCTGGCTTTTCCCAAAACTAAAATCATCTGTGAAAGGGAAGAGATTTCACCATCAATAAGATTCAGGAAAATACGTTGGGGAAGCTGATGGCAATTGGGAGACTTGTGTGAGGTCCCAAGGTCCCTAATTTGAAGGGGACGGAGATGTCATTGTCCTGTGTACAATGTTTCCTGCATCTTCTTCAATAAATGCCTCTACTTTTCAAAGTACATGTCTGGACACTTTCTGGACAGACCCCATATAGGTCAGGTTCTTTAGACATCAGTCTTCAACACCACACATTCAGTTCAAGTTAGAGCTTGCTTAATTTGAAGTCTGTTTACATTAAAGGAAGCACATGACTGCACAGTTTTTTGGGGGGGAAGGGGTGTGAAAGGGAGGTAGAAAGTGAACAATATTGACGTTTTTGTCTGATCACCAAACTGAAAGGCATCACTATAGATGCCGAATCAACTAGATATGCTGCATAAAGTGGTACCCTCCACAGGGCGCTGCTGGTATGAGACCGTGCGGCACGCGATACGTGACCCGCAATGCTGCGCCCCGTTTCGGTTCCCTCTGAACCAGCGTGCACACCCCACCCAAACGACACTGCAGCCAACGTCACTGTCCCGAGCCACCTTCCACGTGGGGCCTGCACGCCTGTTGTCGGGACAGTGACGTGGCTTCCAGCTGCAGGCAGCGAGGCATGTTGGCCCTGGACCTTCCAGCCAGGTTTCGGTCACCACACCTCTTCCACGCCACCAGTCACGACCCCCAGTGTCCTTGTCATTTGGTTCTGAGGAATCAGTAACAACTCAGAGGTCTCGAGACCTGGCACTGTCGAACAAATTCAGATACTCGGCCTTGTCCCAAACCAGAACGGAATGCACTTTTTAGAGGGAGCTGCAGTACAAGCCTCTCTGTCACAGCACAGGAAGACGGACGGACGAGAATGTTGATGGCGCAATTTGTTACAAGAGAAGAATGAAGGGCAGATCGTTCGCCTTCCACGCAGACAAACAGATGAGAGGAGCCCGCTCCCCACACTCACCTGCGTTGGAGCCGGTCAGATTATAACGTGCGTTCAGCTTTTTGATGATGTTCTCGTGGATTTGGTACCACTCGCTCTCTGTGTTACACCTGTGAGAAAATTAACATGCTGTTAGGCGTGGATGATGTGTGAGATCAAGCTATGACCTTCACAGCGCACCTGCTCTTTGTGACAGAAAGCACTTCCTTAAACCTCCTTGGTGACCCCAGCAACCTACGGCACGTGACTGCCAGTCAGCAGGGTTGCCCCAAGGTAAGCAAGAGTGCCCACCTGGTGATGCCAGACCCCCAGACCCGCGCCAGAAGTGCCTGGGAAGAACAGCTCACAGACTATCACGTCGCTAATGGTGTGAAAGCACACCCGGACACACTCAGCCCGGCCACCTGACAGCTCAGGTGCAGGAGTCAGGCAGTGCCGACTTTGGTCTCATTCTGTCCTTATCAGCTGGTGTCCCCAGGCAAGTTGTTTGGCCCCCTGGCCCTGTGCATAAATCGGGGCCAACAGCATCTGTTTTGTGTGTGTGTGTGTGTGTGTGTGAGAGAGAGAGAGAGAGAGAGAGAGAGAGAGAGAGAGGGAGAGAGAGAGAGAGAGGGAGGGAGGGAGACGGAGGGAGGGAGGGAGAGAGAGAGAGAGAGAGAGAGAGAGAGAGAAGATAAAGTCACAGGACACGCACAAAGTACTTAACACAGCTCTCTGCACAGTAAGCACCAGGAAATGCTGGCTATTATCAGCATTGTTCCCAATAAACGATGCCTTATGACCACCAGTAGAGTTTGGAAATCAGCTTACCATGGATTCACACCCACCCCTGACACTGAGGCCTGCATGGGATAAAAAAGGAGCAGGTTTTACTACCCACTACCAGACATGCACAAGTTCAAAATCCAGGTCACAGATCTGACCCCTCTTAAAAGAGACCAAGAGCATTTCCCGCTCTAAACCGCAGGCTCTAGACAAATCTTTGCCCACTAATTAGAAATGTGTGGCACAGCTCGGGGGCAGGGGCTGGAGCGCGAATAAATCTATGAAGCCCTGCAGCAGGGATCAGACAGCAGCTGGAAGCCTGGTATGACATCCGCATTTGAGAAAGCTGTGAGCACAGGGCGGATGTATTAACTCCACAGCCGGAACGGAAAACTAAAGCAAGCTCGCGCCTGTAGGTGGTCAGCGGCGAGGTCTTCAAATCCGGAGCGTGGACTGCCCCCGTCCCTGTGGGTTTGCTCTGAGCACGCCGCTGTATGCAACGTCCAAGCCCCTGGGGAGGTGCTCGAAGTGGGGGGACCCCAAACCATGTGCATTTGTAAAATCACTTAATTTAGGATTTGGAATACAGCCGGCATTTTCTTAGTGTAGTGTGTGTTGAACTGTGCCCCCCCAAAAAAGATGATGTTGAAGTCCTAACCCCCAGCACCTCAGAATGCAAACCTTATTTGGAAATAGGGCCGTTACACAAGTAATCGAGTCACAGTGAGGTCATTTTTAGGGGGGCCCTAACCCAATATAACTACGTCCTTTGTCTTTATGAAAAGGGGACATTTGGACCCAAAGACAGACACACACACACACACACGGGGAGAAGTGTCTCGTGGAGGTGACAGCAGAGAGTGGGTGATGCATTTACAAGTCACAGGATGCCAGAGATCGCCAGCAAACGCCCACAAGCTCAGAGAGGGAAGCGTGGGGCAGACTGTCCTTCACAAGGGCCCATAGGACCTGGGACGCACGGCCTCCAGAACCGTGGGGCAATCAACTGCTGCCGTGCCCTGCGTCCCTATCCCAGCGCTGGCGAATTTCTCTAACCACCATCGCTGGCATTCCTGAAGAACAGATGAACTCTCTGAAGGTACAGAGAGTCGGATTTTAAATTCACAGGGGGTGCCCTACCCACCCGAGATCCTGTCCGTCTGCCTCCTGGGTTCCAACTTCATAATCCCTCCAAGGGGCAGGTGGGGCTTTGCACACGCCCGCAGCGAGACAGCAGATTTCGGAGTCTGAGGGACGGCGCAGAAAGCCGACCCATCCCTCCCTCGCTCGTCCACGACCCCTGTGAAGTGTCACCGACCAAGCAGGGCCCACGTGTCCCCGCACCCGCCCTGCCCGCCCCTCCGTGAGCACGCAGCTTACATGTACACTTTCAGGATGAGGTCGTCCTTCGTCTCTCCCGTCAACAGGTCCGCGATGCTAAGCACGGCACAGCCGAAGGGCCGCCGGTACTGCACGCTGCAGGCGTTCTTCTTTTCTCCTGCCCCCATCCGACCTGCCCGGTAACAAAGCAAACACGGTCACGAGGCCACTCGATTAGAACCTCTTCACCAGACACACACAGCAGCCTCCAGAGGGTCCCTAGGAAACTCACTGGCGGTGGGAAGGATGCAGAGTCCCGGCGGCAGACAGTGCCGCGGCAGTTCTGGGCTCGCCTCTGCTACGGCCCAACGGTGCAGCTTGGAGCATCAGCTGAACCTCTGGGCCTCCCTGGCCATCCAGGAAAGGTGCAGGCTAGAGCCAGACCCATGTTTGGGGAGCCTCCACCCGAAGATTCAGGAAGGCGCCCCGGGAGGCTCAGGCTGGTTTTTCTATTTTAAAAAATGTCCGTATTTAAAAAGCTAAAAGCTAGCTCAAAGGTTTACCCTTTGAAAGGAAGCAGCTTGAGAGTCCCTGGAGGAGCAGCAGGGCAGCCGCATACCGGAATGAGGGGGCCTCTCCTGACAGGGGGCTGAGGGTGGCCCGACTCAGCGGGTGGCTGGGCTCGTGGGGCCGGGTCCACTCCGCCAGTTTGCACTAGTGGGAGCGGCTGCAGAGCTTTCACTGCGCAGGGAGAGGCTGTTCTCACATGTTACCGTGTTTCATCCCAGTGGACTGACTATTTTGGAGACAACGTAGAAAGTCCACTGGAGCTGAACTACAGCAACTTAATATGAGAAAAAAAATATATATTTTTTAACAATCTGCCCTTCGGTTTCCAGATTCTTGCCATCGATGAGCCAGTTGTTTCCCTTGGAATGAAGCCCCCCGCCCCAGTCCCCCAGCGCACATAGATGGCTCTGGCCCCTCCCAAATCTGCCGTGGGGGGGGGGGGGAGGGGACGGCCTCGTCCGATCTTGCTTGGATTTGAGAGTGATGCTAGCAAAGCGGCTCCTCCAAAGGTCACCTTCATGGAAATGCTGACAAACAGCAGCCCCCTCACCTCTCATTCTATCAGTTGGAATCAAAATTAAAACACGGTCCAAAGAAATCAGCTGCCTCTTGGTTGTACAAAATGTAACATTCAAATACCATGTTTTCATGGCCGGATGCTGTCACGCGGGACAGAATTTCAACCCACATTTTCATATAAATTTCATCTGAAATTCCAGTACTTTATAAAGTCATCTTGGGATTTTCTCATTAACAAATCATATTCTTTACTTACAGAATTGATTTTAACAAATTTAAAACTTGGGTCCCCCAAACAGAAAAAAAGTCTAGTTTATCTTTATTTGAAATATGATTACAGACCATATCAGGATGAAATGTACACTCCAATCTTTACCAGTATCATGATTTTAAAAGTATTTCTTTCTTACTTAATCACTTCCTTGCAAATGCAAGATGACAAAGTGATTAGGAGATTTCTGGGTGGAGTATTTCAAAGTTAGGTAACATCATCCAAGAAGTTTATTAGGAAAAAAACCCAAACTCCCAAGAGATCCCAGGGATCTTCCAGCTCTAATCCCAGATGTCTCAAGGTCGCGTGCCTGTCAGTCTCACCTCCCACCCCCTCAAGCTAGAGCTGCGGCCAAAGAAAACATGCAGGGCTGGTGAACCGCAAAGTGAGGGAGACCGGGAAGCATTCCCTCGGGGCAGTCCGGGAAGGTGCTCCAGTGAGATGTCCCTCACGGTCCCTCACCGTCTCTGACCCCAAGCCTCCTCTTCCCTCTTGGGTCCGCACGCACCCAATTTTAACTCTTCTTTCCTGGCTCTGTGGGCACCACAGCTCTGGGTACCAAACCTGGGGTCCCATTCCTGTCCTGAAACAACCATCTTAGCGTTCCCAGCTCTGGGATGAATAACAGTTCCCAGTTCTGGTAAGATTGCTAGGGACATCATTGAAGCAGAAAGGAAGGCTGGAGCAGGGAAGGTGTAAGCATTTAGCAACCAGCCAAAAGCCAAAAGGGATGCAGGGAGCTGGAAAGCAGGCTGGGAGGGAGGATCAGAAAAAATGTATTTCTCTTCTTTCCCTCCCTCTTTCCAACCAAAAGTCCAGGTTTAAATTCCAAGGCAGATGTTACTGTCCTGGTCTCAGTAGCCAGTGAGGGTCAGTGTGCCCTTTTCCTGCTAAAGCAGGTACAAGGAATGTTCTAGAAAAAGCATTGGCTTCTGAGAGACAAGAATCCACCCCATCTTAATTTCACTGCAGCAGCGCAGTCCAGACATCTGCCGTCAACTCAGGGAAGCGTTCACCTCACCTTGGCCGGGGGGGGGGGGGGGGGGGGCGGGGGGAGTAATTTCTGATTCGACACCCATTCTGACAACCTAATGATCACGAAATCTTAGTGCAAAATGCCATCACTGATCAAGCGCCGTGGATCTGAAAGGCACCAGGCAATGCCACTGAAGCGGTTTCCTTGGCAACAACCCTGCGAGTGAAGGACAGGGCCGCTCAGGCCACAGGCCGGCAGGCCGCCTGTCTGTGTTTTCTCCACAAAAACCTGCAGATACTTTAAAAAGTCCTGAAAGCAAAAGTGGTTTACGTTTCTCTCGACGCCGAAGAAGGTTATGTTTGCGTTTTAGCAATGTTCACAGGAAGGCGCCCACAACCACACCGCACATGACAGTTGGTCCTGTAAATCCGGACTGGCAAATCCACACGGAGAGCCGCGCGCGCTGCGGGCCCGCCACCCGGGGCGCAGACAGCAGCCGGCTCCACCCTCCCAGCGTTGAGAGAGGCCCCTGGCAACCCGTGTTCCTGCACCCTCATTTGTAAGGAGAAAATGGAAACAAAATCAAAAAAAGTTTACGTTTTAAAATTTCTACTGCCCCTCAAATGCAAAAAGAGCATGAAATGAAAATGGGTTTTCAGAGTGAGAAAATCTAGAGAAATCTATATTGGAGCAGCTACATGTTTTATAGTCTCCATGCACCCTGTGGGGCATAAAGCAAGAGACGGCGAAAGTAAAGATCAGGGTGCAATGTCCGGCGAGGTGCTCCTCTCCCGGGATCTTCCCAAGCCTGCGGTGTGGCCCCAAGGACAGCACGTGGGGGCCAGGCTCAGCATCAGCTGCCGAGCTGCCACAGAAAACCTGTGTTGGCTCCACCAGCTCTCACTTTACCCAGTTCCTCTGCCGTAAAACGCCTGCTCTCCGGGGCACTTGGTGTGTGAAAAGGAACGAACACCCAAAGCGCTTTATGCAGGGTGCGCTTGTCTCATTCCATAGGTGTTCGCACAGGGGACTCGGTTTGTGGACGGAGCGGGGGCCACGGTGCCTGTGCTCTGCGACACGCCAGCTCATGCGGAGCTCATAGCCCTGCGGGAAATCCAGCCCCGGAAAGTGCGATCTGTGCCGTGAACAGAAACTAGAACTTACAAAATTCTGTGATTCTCGGGTCCTGCTCTGGCTTTGCCCTCTTTCTGATTCAGACAGCAAACAGGTCACATGCTAGAGACCCCCGCCACCCCCACAAATGGGCTCCCAGCACAGCGACTGGTGCGCCACCTACCGATTCGGATGATGTGCACCGTGATGTAGATGTCCCTCCGCAGCTCGCTGCTCCCCAAGTCCTGCCGTGGAGAGAGTCGGTTATTGGCGAACTCGTCACTCGCAGGGAAGCTTAAAGGGCACAGCACGTTATCTGTGCAAATAATAGACCAAACAGAGCTGCCCTATGATCCAGCAATTCCACATGTGGGTATTTGTCCAAAGAAAACAAAGACACCAGTTTCAAGAGATACAGGCATCCCCACGTCCCCTGCAGAATTGCCGGTGAGAGCCCAGCCAGGGGAGCCACCTAGACACACACCAGTACACGAGGCCTGGGGAAGATGCGGGGGCGCACACAAGGGCGTGTTACTCAGCAAGAGGAAAGAATGGCGTGCTGCCACCGGACCTAGAGTGTAGCCTGCTGAGGAAAATGAGTCGGAGAAAACAGTCACAGTGTGGTCTCGCTCATATGTAGAATTAAAGAAAACGCATTAACAAACAAAATGAAACGGAAACAGGGCTACAGAGACAGAGAAGAAGCTGATGGTGGCCCAAGGGGTGGAGATTGGGGGACGGGAATGAAAAACAAACAAACAAAAACTACCCCAAAAGACTACTATGGCCCATAAACAGAGAACCCTTTAGACACTTTTTAGAGGCCATGATTAACAAAATGAGAGCTGTGTTCCAGAGCATGGTGACTGGTGACTTTTTGAAGATTTACTGAACTTTCTATAATGTTGTCATATATTAACTTTCTAAATAAAACGTAGGTGTTTATTGCAAACAAACAAACAAAAAACCCAACACAGCCATTTTCAATGGCATCTTTGTAGCAGAAGCCTATGGTTCAAATCCCAGCCTCAGAGTACTGTGTTGGGCTTCACTGTAGTTTACTGATGTCAAATAACAGTTAAAGGGAAAGCCTGTTCTTAGGTCAACCTCCCGTCCTTCTTCAAATGTGTTAAGTAGCTGCTCAATGTCAAACCCCATGCTGAGCTGGTCTCCTCCAGCACGCACACAGGAACACACACGGGTGTGATTGTGGGTGCCCGTGTCAGAATCCTGGGTGCTTCTGTAACTGGCGTGTTACTGACAGAGTTTAAGCAAATGCCCTATGTTGGCTCGCAACCATTCACTGCTCCTAAATAACACGGAGTGCAGCGGGCAGACTCCACCTCCTGCAGGCACCCGGGCCCACTCACCACAAAGAGAGAGCAGTGGCGTTCCGGTTTATCCGGCGCTTTGGGGAGCCCATTCCGGTTCAGCCTCAAGAAGAATCTCTCACTGCAAGAGAAAAAGAAGTTTCACGTCTTGAAAACTGCTTCATGGTTCAGGACTTAGCTTTTCTAGGTGCTCTGCACCCCAAGTCAAGCTCCAAACTTATTTGGGTCATTCATTCGACATCGAAAGCGCTTCTGGAAAACAAGCACAGCTGAGACAGTCTTTGCTTCACTTCTGACAAAACCGGCGAAGCAGGAACTGCAGAGGCAGAAAATATAAATATACAGGCAAACACAAATTAACTTTAATATTATAGAATTGTACACTTGAAACCTGTATGATTTTATCAACCAACGCCACCTAAATACATTTAATAAAATTTTAAATTAACTTTTAAAAGAACAGGTTTCTGTATCAGGGATAGCTTTATTATTTTAAAAATAGAAACAAATGCACGAAAAGAGAACACACGGCCTGACGTGTTTCATGTCTTTCCATCTAGGATTTTTTCCACGTCTGGGCCACATTATTTCATCAGCATCATACAAGAACGTCGCTCTGAGCCCCACCCACCCACTGGACGGCTTGCTGGTTTATGCTCTCATAAGTCTACAGTCCAAAACACAGAAAGAAGGCCCAAGAAATGAAACTTAAATTTTCTTTGTTCCACAAAAGAACAGGAAATCTCAAACTCCCCACAGAACTTGCATTTCAAAACACAGCACCACCCAGATTTAGTGCAAACACAAAATGATCAGACACTAATTCAAGTCAAGGAATCCTTGAGGGCCCCATTTCGATCCAACATTATGTTTTATTTAGACTATTTATTTATGTTCAGAAAAGAAAATACCAGTCCAAGAAAAACTAACCTACCAGCGACCAGGAAATTTTAAATTTCAGCATCCTGGCATTTACGATCAAATCAAATGCCCTGCTGCCTCGGGCAAACACACGCAACCCACACTCCAAACGCAGATTCAGCACGTGTGTGGGCTCCATCAGCCCTGCGTCAGCCCAGGTGACACACAGGGACAGGGAGACAGGGCTCCAGCAAAGGTCCAGGATGACCAAGTGTCTGTCTGTGCTTACTCACCACTGGATCCTTGCCTTAAATAATATCCCTGTCACCGATTCGAGGGGAGAGATGAGCACCACACTCAGATCTCCATGGAAACATATGGATCTGAACTTAATGCTGTTTCAGAACACTTTCATTGTCTTTTTCAGTCCAAATCTAGATAGAGTTACATTGACTCCCTGGCTTACCCCATCCTTCTCTGACACCAAGCCTGCTTTCTGACCTCTTCTATGAGAAAGGGCAACCAGTACACTCACGTCCATGGGCTCATTTCCACACCTGCTACCGACGAGGTTAGAATGAAGAGAACACAAATCACTGCAGGGCCTCTCAAGTGAATCTAAGGTTCCCACATGGTGTGATTCCATAGCAGAGGTTAGAATGACAGACACAATCAAGGATGAGGAGCTCAATTAGCGTCACCCAACTGTCACTCACTGTAACTCTAGGAAAGGGGTTGGCGTGCTCTTCGCAGGGAAAGAAAATTCCCTGTCATTTCAAAGGTAAGCTATGCTAAAAGGAAGCACGCACAAATTCATCTTGGGATAAATGACTTGTACTTTAAAAGTCATTTTATTTGGTAATACCATTTTGGGGGGAAGTCACCATTTGGTGGGCACCCTGCTAAGGACTTTACCTGGACCGAGTCATTTGATCCTCACTATGCCCTTGTACAGCTGGTACACTGCACCCATTTTATAGATGGGAACACTGAGAAATGGTGAACAGCCTTGCCCTAGATCACAGAGCTGGTGCACGGCTAAGTAAGGAATTCTATCCCATATATTAATTCAAAACTCTCCACTTCATTTGTATGCTCTAAGGTACATTCTTTCCCTGTTCTATAGAAATATTGAGCAACTATTTCCAGAACACTGAGATAAGGGAGCAGTCACTCATCAGCCCAGGACGCCCACCGCCCCAGTCAACCGCAGAGTTCAGGGTAACTCCCCCCGGGAAGAATGAAAGGGGTGGGAGTTTTGATTTAGCAAGTTTCACAGCAATCTCTGGTTTAACATTGTTCCTTGATAGTTCCTTCAGTGAAAATGACTTGGGAAGTAAATTATTTTACTACACAGACGAAGAACTCCCAAATTATTTAAGAACCTGGCTTCAGCTAGTCAGAGCTCCTGAGTATGACACTGGTACTTGGTTTTGCTTCTTAGTCATCAGTCACCTACTGATACATAATGTTTATTGACTCTATTTTAGCTCCAGACACACGTGACCCTTTGCCCTCTACTGTATCTGGAACAGTATGCTCTGTGCTTTTTGAGATGTTGCCCTTAACGCCCACTGGAACACTGGAGCCCAAATTTGTACCATCCTCTGACAGGGCAGCCTGAAATGACGAACAACGGCGAGACTGACATTCAACAGTCCACGAGCCAGTCCAGGCATTAACACCTGAATGCTAACGGTGACATAAAATGCTATTCCATATCTTCAAATCTCATCCGTATTCTGGTAGAACAATGTTTCCTTATGTGTTCTGCTTCAGAAAGAAATCCCTGTGGCTCTGTCCCTATTTTCATCCCATCAGTCTAGACAGAATCCTGATTAGGCAAGTATTATCCTGTGTCATACCCTGCTTCAGAAAGAATATCAGTATGTACAAAGCCAGTGACATAGCCCTTAGCTGAAGCATGCCTTTAGGGGCACAAAAATAGGCTGGAGACAGGTATTATGGGGAAAGAAGGCATGTGTAATATTTTTAAAACCAGACTTCCTTTAAAAGGACAAAGAAAATTTCTGTGACCAATTTTTAAAAATTCTTTTTATTTATTTGGTGGCAAGTTGTTATGCAAATTCAATCAATTTCTCTTCTTAATTTGGCAATGTAGCAACCACTTAACTAACAAATGGTTAAGAGAAAAAACACAAACCTACAGCAATGCCTTTGGACTCTTTGGATAATACGCATCCCTCCCCCCACCCCCCCACACGTTTGGAGAACACCAGACTGTACACCTTCAAGGCTGGGGGAAACTGAACAATCAACTGTATTTTATTCCGACACATCTAAAATTCTCTCAAACATCTGTGGCCACTCACAAAGGCATGTGTGACTCTCAGTTGTAAGTCAAAGGGTGGCCTCGAAAAAAAAAACTAGTTTTTGTGACTTCAAAAGTGGCCTCTTATGACAGGTGCACACATCCATTATTACGCCAGTGGCACTTTCTTGCCTCACCTTAAAAGGTTTGTGTGTGTTTCCCTATTTCCCCGTGTGCCCCGGAGCCCAGGCCCAGGACTGCAGACCTCCAGCCACCCACGCCCAGCTGCTAGCTGTGATCTGGGCCTTCCTTAGCATTTGACGAGACTGAACAAATGCAATCTTCAGGACAAAACAGAACAAAACGCAAATAATCAGGAAGCTTTAACTCCCTCCCAACTTCCCCTATCTTGCCCATAATGTCCTTCACTTTATGTGAGAGAAATGTAAGAAATTCTCCAAAGAGACATTCCAGGCAGTGGTTTCTCTCCACTGGACATAGGAGTCAGCTCATTAACTTCACTGCACCTCAAGATTGCAGAATGTGCCGAGGAACCTGGCTCCCTGCACATTTTATATCTTTGAGTAAATACATAGCAACAGAGAAATCTCCAACGACGTAATGCTTCCCAGTGAGAATGCGGCCTCCTTTTTCAATGTTGACGAATGAGTAAGCAAAAAGAACACTTCTAGAAACACTGAGAAATGAGAGCTGATATTATTCCCAGCAGAGAAAAATCATCTGACTTCCCGACATAATGCCAGCTTCCCCCACTGGAGACTTCCCAGCTGGAGAAATTTAGTGTCCACATGAATTCTGTGTAATTCCATTATAAATCCTTATGTTATCAATCAACAATGGCAGATTATTTATTCAGAAACAAAGAATAGCAGATCACAATTATTATTTATAACCTGTCTCCTTTTAACAAAGACGGGAGGAAACCCACATAATGACATAAGAATGTAAATAAGCATGCCCAGCATTGTCCCTGGGGAGAAACAGTCCAAGTGAATATACACGCTATGCCAGGCACTGGGCCACGCGCTTTCCACGGATCTTCTCGTTAAATTCTCACGAGCACTCTAGGCAGTTGGAACCGCAGCATCCCCACGTTACGTGGGAGGAAGCGGTGGTCTGGAGGTTTTAGGTAAGGTGGCCATGACACTGTCAGTCCAGGATGGAGCCAGGATATTAGCATCCAGGGTCGGACCCCAGAGCCTCAGCTCTTACCCATAATGCTCCGCTGCCTGGGAAAAAACAGAGAACTTTGAAAACAGACAAAGAGCAAGACTGAGCATCCATGTCAACCAAGGGGTTTTTAGTGTAAATATTTTCAGTAAAATAAAATTTTAAATTTTAAAACTAATGAAACCAAAAGAAAAAAGAAAAACCCAAAGCCACGGGCCTGCCAGAGCCCCATGCTCAGCTCTGGTGCTGTCACACCGGCGTCCCGACAAAGGCGCCCCACAGGGAATGGTGTGTCAGGAGCCCAGTTTGGTGGACAAGTTCTAACCAGCGACATAAACAACGTGGGAGGCAGGGTAGGGAGCCGCAGACCCTCACCATCTCTCTCCCACGTCTCAGCAGGACAGGGTGCTCCCAGCTCCCCCTGTCCCCCTCACTCAGGAACTGCCGCTGCTCCGTAGGAAAAGCCCTACCTACGGTCCCTGGAGGCCTCGGGGCAGGTATGGGACGGTCCCCCCAGCCTGCTGAGGGATCACGTCCAGTGGCTCTACCACTGAGTGTTCCTGAGTACAAGCTGTTGCCTTCAAAGAGCAATTAGGAAGGTCAAGGACAAAGGGGTGTTTATATTTCTCTATGTGGATTCCTGGTTATCGCCCTACAGCTCGCCTCTCGAAAGAGGAAAAACTGTCCAGTGACTTGATGTATGTGAACTGCACACTGCGCACTTTACCCCAAGCAGACGGCTGGGTCACAGTATCCTGGGCTGAGACAGGTGGTGTGAGAGACTAGGAGTGTGATCTGCCGACAGAGAATGCTTCTAGACTCCCTCTGGACAGTTAAGTCACTGACATAAACCCATGGTCTCCAATAGCACCAGTGGCCAGAGACGGCAAAGCTGTCTCTGGAAAGCGCGTGGCCCAGTGCCTGGCACAGGGCATATTTACTTGGACTGTTTCTCCCCAGGGACAATGCTGGGCATGCTTATTTACATTCTTATGAATTACGTGGGTTTCCTCCCGTCTTTGTTAAAAGGAGACAGGTTATAAATGTATTCGCAGATGGGCACAGTCTGCTGAACTAACTGGAAAAGTAACTGCACTGCCCAGTTCTCTGGTACTCATACTTCGTAACCGACCCTGAGTGGGGAGTGAAGGCAGACGCTGCAGCAGCCCAGAGGAGACCGGGGCTGGAAGACGGACAGGGGCCAGGGAGAAGAGGTGAAAGAATGGATCTGGAGCCGCTACCCAAAAGGCAATAGATACAAAATCGGGGGATCTAAATGCTTCTCCAGCATTCTCCCAAATGCTTTCTGATTGGCTAACAGTACAGGGTGCTTCCAACAATCTGTGCAGAACAGCTACTGTGCTCTTTCTTGGAGCACGTGGCCAAGGACGACTCAGAATGGGACCACTCATGCAGCATAATAAATGGTTGTCGTAGCATCCCCAGGAGCTGATGTGACCCTGGTCCAGGCAACATGCTCTTGGAAAACGGGGGGGAGGTGAGCTGCCTACCCTGAGCTGGCTGCTGGCCGTGGGGCGTGGGCTCACTGCGGCACAGAGAAAGACGAAAGAAATGCTTGCTGGTAAACAGAACAGGCCTCCTGGCTTCTCATCCAGCGGCTCCTAGCCTGGACTGCACAGCATTCTCCTGGCAGCTGTGCAAAGCCTGAGCCCAGCCCTGGAGGTTCCGACTTAGCAGGTCAGGATGGACCCTGGGCCCCCCCCACCCCCGCTCCCCGCCACATTTAAAGGCCCAGGCGTGTTTAAGGACTGACTGCTGGTTTGACTACCATGCCCAGGTCTGAGGAGTCAGAAGCGCTGGCTGTCTTTTATGACGGTCCTACGTACCAGCAAACAGGCAACCGACACCTCAGATCTTCACCCCGTCTACTCTCAACCCCATGACACAGGTGACAGAGTGTCCTCAGCATCAGTGAAAGCAACCCCCTGAGAAAGTCTTCCTCAATAAGGCTGTTCACTGCCTCATAATTTTAACCCTGAAGCAACGTGGTGGCAGGGGTGGGAGCTCCTCTGACTCCAGAGAAAGGGAAAGAGGAGGACCCTGGAGACCTGGGTTCCTCCCCAGTTTGCCTAAGGAACAGACAGACGCCGAGTGTCCTCGATAAAATACAGCCATCCAAGCCCGGGCGCCCTTTACAAACAGTTGAGTAACCGAGTAGCCAGCTCGAGGGATGGCTCTGTCAGGACAGCACAGCATTCGGTTTTCGTTCAATGATACAAGCGGAGACCATTTTTTAAGCTGTAGGCGACTCTACTGCCAACAGCAGACTGGTTCTTTCTTACTACTTAGCATGATTTAAAACCACTTCTTCTTCTTTCCTGAGACTAGAGTTACCTGGATCAGACTTCTCTGGCTGGAGGAAGGGAAAGCCCAGTGAAGAAAGGGCGGCAGTGCTTTCGGGAGTCATAAATAACCCACGGGCGGATGGCCTGCTGCTCCGCACGGTCTGCGCTAATCAGTCCCAGACCAGATGCCGATGTGCACGGACTGCTGGCCACGCGAGGAAAACAATAAAACAACGTCCAGAGAAGACCTGGGACCCTAGAAACCCCAACGCTGAGTTCAAGTGCAGTCCTTAGAAACACCTACGCTGTTTGACTGGACAACTCAGAAAACCGCTTGCTTGCGTCTATCTCCAAAGAACTTATTTAAGAACTTCCCCGGAAAATGAGTTTCTCAGAGAAGCAGCAGAAAGTAGGCGACGACAGGATCCCTCAACAGGAAATCGGATCTGCGTAGAGCAGGGGGGCTCACAGGGGATAGTCTCGTTCTTCTGGGGATTTCCGTACTTTGACTATTGCAGACGCTACATCTTTTTGTGAGGGAGGAATCCCTCTGCTCCCTCCAGGGCAAGTGTTCTGACCTTCCTAGCCATGCGTCCGGGTTCGAGACAGTGTCCGGCATGAGGAATGGCCAAAGCAAAGCAAGCGTGGGGGCCCTGCAAGACCTCTGGGTTGAAGCACGAAGCTGTCTGCAAAGGCAGAGAAACCTTAAATGAAAGCAGACTAAATAATGAAGAGCTAAGTGATTCAAGCCCTGCAAAAACAGTAAGTGTAATAAATCATGCACTCGTTATCTCAAAAAGTTGTTCTGTTTCTTTAAAAGACAGTCAGAATCCAATTTCTCTTCCAACAGCTTCCTGAAAGTTTATTTTTATCACAACCTTAAAAAAGAAAAATTAAATCATCATTAAACAGTATTTATTACCTAGAAGACTCATGGACTTTTACAAGGTCAAATCCTTTTTGTAACCAGGAAGCCGCAAAGTCTCTAGGCTGACGTGCAAACATGAATGTGTAAAAGAACAGGGGCGTTGCTTCTCGTACAGGACTACAGTTCTCACAGGGTTGGAAGGAGCTGTAGCCCCTGGAAAGGCTAGGAAGCATTGCTTTACACACCGCAAGTATGTTTGTGAAATGAAAACAGCCTATTGGGTACCATACAGAGAGGTGGTATGGAAACCTAACCTTTAAAAACACCCTTTGACTTACAGCTTAATAGAATTAACTATTAACTATTTAACGTAGTAGAAGGTAAGTCCTGGGAGGGCAGATATTTTTCCCCCCGTTTTATTCCTGGGTGTGTCCCCACCACCCAGGTCGGGCCTGTCCCTGAGGGCAGCAGTAACTGTCTGCTGAGTGAATGAACACCAGCGATCCGCAGCAAGAGTGAGAAACCAATGATGCTCAACGGAAAGGAAAAGAATACGCAGTCTATGCGACCTGTAGGCCAGAATCCCCACACGGAAGGAGCCGGGAGGAGATGCTCTATGTTTATCTGCCCGCTTCCATCGACTTTTTGTTTAGCGTGACAGTTTCTGCGAAGGGTGCTCCCCCGGAGACCCCGGAGACAGGTCTGAGAGCACAGTTCTGATGGACACGGGCCGGGGAAACCACTCTGTAAGCGATTCTGGTGCTCGCACAGCCCCCGGCCTCTCCCGCTCATTGGGAAGCACATCCCCGCCGGAGCGGCAGCCTGAGAGGGAAGATTAAGACAGCAACGTGCTCTTTACTGCCCTGTCTCAACAACGGGGACAGCTCCAAGCACCCTTTCACCTCACTGGCGCGCACCTGGGTCAGGTGCTCTGCTCTGACAGGTGACAGGGACACAGGGCGATGAGAGGGTTGAGCTGAACATGGAAGAACTCCTTGCGGGTGGTTGGTATGGGTGACTGCAATGAATTCTGTAGGGAGTTTAGGAAAACGAAATTAACCTGAATTCCCTCCAGGGCCCAGACGCAGGAGAGGAGGCAGCAGAAGTGACCAGAATCCTGGGGGGGAGGGAAATAACAATGTGGGCATCTTCTAAGATGCAGGAATGGAGGCGGAAGAGCCTTCTGGTCACATTCCAAAACACAGCACCATTTGCTATTTAAATAAAAAAGAGACAAGTGTCCTGAATGAGTGCTTGGAGCTTAGGGAAAAATAAAGCCAGTTCCCAATGCATTTACTCCGGGAGTTTTCGTTTTCTGCCACGAGGAATTTCCAGCCACTTGTTATTATAATAAGGCAGTAATTTACAATTTCAAAAATAATTGGAACTGCGTGGCTCTTAAAATGACAGAGAAAAAGAGTACATTCGCTTCTACCCTGAGTATTCTCCTCATGAATAAAGTTATTTCTTGCTTGTTTTTGTTTTAATTTGGACCTTCCTCCTGGACCATTTCTTAAAATCTCTCCCATTAACGATGCCACCACAACTCTAAAGCAATTATCTGCTTTTTTGCTGTGTGACACAGAAGTGTGACTAAGGGGGAATAAACCGAGAAATGTAATTAACTTCCAAGTGACCACAATCTCAGCTTTCAAGCACCTGCTGGCAGAATCTCACGGAGAAGGAGCTGAAAAGGATGCGAGGGAAAGTCACTGGGGGTCACTGATGGAGAAACACCCGTGGCGACCCCTGCACGGCCAGACAGAGCAGGAAGCGCTCTGGGTCCCAAGGATGGGTGGTACGGCCACAATTTGCAGAGAATCTCTGAGCGCCCGTGTGGCTATGTCTGTATCTGTCCTCGGAGGTGAGCCCCTGCGGGAGTGGCCAGCCAGGCTTTCCCGGCAGCCCGGCTTTGCTGGGAGCTGCTACAACTTTGGGTCAGTGATGCAACATGACACTACAAAAAAGAGCTCCACGCCAACTGTCTTCCAACGTTGAAAACCATCGAGAGGGACGCTGAACATGGGTGATGATACTACCATAAGCTGTCAGTGACGTACGAAATGAGAAATGTTAGCACGGTGCCCAGAGAATTAAAAATCATACTGTGTTACCGACTACGATATACACACACAAATATCAGCACTTTTCCTGGCCTGGGCTGACAACCCTTCCCTCTGACAGCTGCCTTCCGTAAGCTCTTCGAGAAAAGGTCCCAGTAAGAAGCATGAGTTCTTGCATTTCCTTTAAAGAATGAAAAGGCCGTTGGATAACGTGGGCCTCTGCAGAGACCTACGGAAGCCATGGTCGTCGTGCCTTTGAACGTCCTCTCCATGCCACCAGAATCCTGTCTGCTCACTTTCCCAACAGTGAGCTTTCAGCCTCCAGCCCCACCCACCTCCTGCTTCTGACCCCCACGTCCTGAGCAAAAGCATCTGCGGAGCCGGGCTCACTACCAGTTCCACGGGCCTCTTACCGGCGGGACCCCCAAGTACTCAGCAAGTGCATTACTTGTCCGGGACTCACGTCCTACCCCACTTCCACTCAAAGTCCACAGCCTGTGTCCCTGCAACTCACTTTCCGCCCCAAACTCTGTCTCGTCTCCCTTTTGCTCCCCAAGAGCAGACAATCTGGTTCCCCATGTCACTTGCAGAAGGTCCAGCCTCAAACCCCGTCTCTCCTCCACGGTAGCATTTACGCCCACGCTGCTGTCGTGGCCTCCCTTCCCAGGTGCCCCTCCTCCATGTCAGAGGCGATTCCTCATGGGTGCCCCGGGGCCTGCCACCTGTGTGATGAGGGAGGGTGTGAGGATGGGGGCGGGGTGAGGGAACACACCCTTCCCGTAAGGGGACAATTCCCCCTCCTTTGGGGGGGATGAACCCACACTGACTCAGAGACTCTGGGACAGTGGTCTTTATGGAGGCTCAGGGCTCTGCTTACGTATATCAGGTATTCCCTCTCACAGAGTGTTAATCTTCTCCCAGTCACCCATTTTGCTTTATCTGTGCATCAGAGCTTACGCTGTAAGGGTAAATTATAATATTTGTGCTTGTAATACTGCATATCCTAGAGCATTGGAGAAACATCCCTCTTCGGCCCTGCCCAACACATTATCAAAAGTACCACTGCCAGTCCATGGGGACCCAGCGGTGTTATCCTGGGGGGAATGGACCCCAGGCCATCTGTGGGGTGAGCGACTACCAGACTAATAAACCGGTCTCCTTCAAAGAGATTTAGAAAAATGTCTGTTCTCATCGCTTTGCTGCCCACATGCATTTTTATGGGCAACATCAATCAATGTTAAGCAACTAATTCATTAGCCATTCAGACTGTATCATAAAAGTAAAACTGAGAACCCATATACCTAACCCAAGAAACCACAAGCAGTAAATTTTATCATATTTATTCTTTGTTTCTAGTCTCTTTTGTTCTGTTGGTGAAATACTTTAAAGCGAATCACCTCCCTGATGGCATTCCATCAGCACGCCTCTCCCCACCTTACATAACTGGACTGGCATGCACCCGAAACAGCAACAATAATTCCCTGGAACACACCATTTCTTTAAGAATCCGAGACCAAACACCACATGTCACTTCTGGTTACGTTCAAGGTTAGTTCCTGTTTGGGCATTTAAAACGCCTTCACCCTGACAGCTGAGATCTACTCACCAATCAGCTTGTGTCCGCCATGACACTGTGACCGGTAGGTGTTATCTCATTAATGCTCCAGTAATCCCATGAGGAAAGCGCTATTATTACCCTCATTTAGCAGGTGAGTTAATAGTCATAAGAGAAAAGGAACTGGCCCAGCTACAGAAATGGCCAAGGCAGGATTCGAACCCAGGCCCTCTGACTCCGCAGCCCGGGAACACACACACTATGTAGTGGAGCCTGTGCGAGGTGAAGGGAGACATGGGCCTTGAGGAAGGAGAGAAGTTCAGACACCTCCCGCAGTTTGGTGGGAGCACACATGAAAAACTATCGGTGCCTCACCAGCAACGTAACACTAGTCACGATTTTCTTAGCGACAGAATTAAAAGGATATACTCAAGAGGAGGTTACTATAGGCAATATAAAATTTACATAGAAATAAACCATTGCAAGCAAAATAAAGAGTTCAGCTGTAGGATGGTAGAAAAATACATAATGCCAGAAAAGTCTGAGAATGAGGCACCGGCAGAAAGTGAATTTAACTGCATCCCCAGGATAAGGCTCCTGCACCCAGTCACCAGGAGGGCCCCCTGCCCAGAAGGACCCGGCTGCTAGTTCCTCAGATAGAAGCGCGAGCCCACAGCTGGGCGCACGGCAGCCCTGCACTGAGCTCAGTGCCCTCGGGCGCACGCAGGTCCTATTATTAGACACGTTCTCTGAGGAGAATGAAGTGCAGTCTTGGGTTAGTCCCGAAACAAATTTGTGAGTTAATGAGACTTTGGAATACAGCAGGAAGCACAGTAACGGTCAGCCAGCGGGCTGTGTTAGTTCCACCGGCCCGAGGAACTCCCAGTCTGCCGCCAATTAATTGACACACATCAACACGGGGAGGAGTAGGGTTAACGCCCACGCCCACCGCTGCCGGCCTGTGCACGGCACACGCTGTGACGAGTTCTCCCGCCGGACAGCGCAACAGCCCCTTTGAAGTGCAAGCCGAAGGAGCCACCTGTAGCACGGGATGTAAAGTACTTTCATTTCTTTATATGGAAAACCCCGACAACCCCAACCCTATACCTCAGTCACGCACACGCACACTTTTCTCCCTCTCTCCCTGCCTCAGAGCTGCAGCCTGGGCCCTGACGCCTCCCAGGAGACCTCAATGTGGGCACGACACCCCTCTCCCTCATTCCAGATCCTTCCCGTCAGTTCTTCATAAGCTCAGGCCTCTCTCGCTCTGATTTCTTAAAACAGCAGCAGCAGCAGCAACGAAAAACCCTTACCAGACCCCTTTCTATACATGGGTGAATAAAAACTGTGTGAAGAAGAAAATGGAATTGTATAAATATTGAAGATAATGAGAATGGGTGTACAAGAGTGATTAAGAATTCTGGCCCAGGCTGGTGTGACTCAGTGGATTGAGCACCAGCCGGCAAACCAAAGAGTCACTGGTTCGATTTCCAGTCAGGTCACATGCCTGGGTTGTGCGCCAGGTCCCCAATAGGCGGCGCATGAGAAGCAACCACACATTGACGTCTCTCTTCCTCCATCTCTCCCTCCCTTCCCCTCTCTCTAAAAATAAATAAATAAAATCTTTAAAAAAAAGAATTCTGATACATATTAGAATACCAGCTCCACTACCCACCAGCTGTGCAATGTTGGGCAAGTTATCAATCTCTGTGTCTTAGGTTCCCCAACTATTTAATAAAAAATGGGGCTATTAATAGTATCTACCTCACAGGATTGCTACAAGGAATAAGTAAGTTAAATTTTTAAAGAGCTTGGAACAGTGCCTGGTGCATTGTAAGCACGATATAAGTGTTTGCTAAACAAATCGAGTAGAACAGAACCAAATAAAGTGAAATTACAGAGGGTACCTGGGAAAACGAGGCCCTGACCTTCCGGGCTAGACCCTTCTGCTCGGAGGAAATTACAAACCCTGAGCCAGGTGCTCTCCGAAAACATTTTACTCCTTTACAACTTAATCCAGCACATACGTTTTTACTAATAAATTCTCTTTTACAGTGAGATGTCACATCAAGACTGCACCAACCTAAGTGAGTAAAAGTGTGTTCTTCCTGCTGATAGCAGAGTCCCACCTGGCTGGCCCTCGGGGGCTGGGCGCTGTGCCGTTACCCAAACAACCGAGGAGGGCACACCAGAGAAGACCAACGGCACAGCAGCCAGCCGCCGCCTGACCCCGCCTGAAGCCTCGCCAGCACTTCCAGCTACAGTGGTCCCACACGCCACGGGGAACTAATGTTCCAGGCTGCCTCCCGGCAGAAACGGTTCTGAGATCAAATGAGGGACTTTTCTAAATGTGGCTGCACTTCGGCAACCACGTGCTTCAAGTTTCTGTAAGAAGTTGATGCTTCCTAGTACCGAGGACACGCCACGTGCCTCACGGATCCGCTGAGCAAACAGGGGGTCGCGGTCACACGTGCACTGGACATCCCCAAGGACCGGACCTGTGACTTTGGTCCCTGGCGCACGGTACTGGCCGTGGCTACTCCGCTCGTCTTAAAGTGCGTTTCTGAGACTGTTGAGGCCTGAGTCGGTGTCGTTATCAGTAATTATAGCGACTGATTATGAAGACTGCCTGTTTTCAGAGCTCCGACTCTGGCCAATAAAATCCTGCTCCACAGGGCAACTTCAGACACACAGTGACGAAGCCCCTGAGGAGGAAGGTGGTTGAGCCCCCGGGTGGGGAGGGAGCGCACCTCCTGCCAGTCTGGATGCTCCAGGTGGGGGCTCAGAGAAATTACCTGTGGGATGTGGTCATTTTGAGCTAAAGGTAACCGAGACCTGCTCCAAAGCACCCTCCCCCACAGAGAAGAATTGGAATTAGGGGCCTTGTCCACCATGCGAGACTATCGGAGATACCCTTTCTGACCCCTCCCGTATGGCAGGGTGACATACACTCGCCCCGGAAGACCGGCTCATGTTTTCCTCTTTCAGGGACGCTCTGAAGCCCCAGGGGCCTCACCTCATCCTCAGCACAGATGCCGAATTGTCCTCCCCACCCCTCCCTGTCTCTGAATCTCTCATGTGTGTGGGGTTCCGGGAGCCAAACTTAAATCTGATTGTCTCTCATCAGTCTGTCTCATGTCCACTTGACTATCCGACCAGCTGAAAGACTCAAGGGGGGAAGGGGGAGTTTTCCCTTTCCCCACAGTATTTCCAGGGAAGGCTGGCAGATGGTTAGTGCTCAATAAATGTCAGCTCTTTGCTTTCCACAGGGGCAAGTCTGGAAAAAATGTCTTAACCACGTGTCTGCTGTGTGAGAGGAACCAACACCCACCTTCCCTAATCACGCCTCTGAAGGCTGGGCACACGATGGGCCTGGGCCAGGTGACTTCCTGTGACCAGGCCTGGGACTAAGAATAAGATAATTATTTACTGAAAATTTGAAAAGTACACTGTGTTGACCTTGATCAGCAGACTGGAGAGAGACAGGAAATCACTCACTCAGTGTTGACTGCAGGGCCGACTTCCCGTCTCGTGATAACCACTGTAGCCCAGGTGCGTTTTGTGAGGGTCCAGCACACGTCATCCCATCTCACCCCCAGGGAGGCCTCCAGGGGCGGGAAGCTCAGACAGGGCTCCCCAGATGAGAGCACTGCGGCTGACGGAGGACAAGTGTGCAGGGTCCCCTTGTCTGAAGCCTGCTGATGACCCACGCCCACACTCGCCAGGCCAGCAAGCCGGCCGCAGCCCCGCGTGTGGTTACCTGATGGGCCGGTTCTCCTTGCTGTCGAAGAGCGAGAAGATGACCTCCAGCTCCTCACCCAGGTTGGAGCACATGAGGCTCTTCATCTGCACAAACAGGTGGTGGCTGCTGGCCTGCGCCGGCGTGTCCTTCTTCCGATGTCGGTGCTCCATCTGCACGACACCCCCCAACAGAAACGTGGTCAGTGAGAAAACAATGGGACCGGACCGACTCGTGAGCTGGGGTGTGACCGCAATGTCCCGTGCTACCCAGGTGCACCTCGGCCTCCAATGGGGTCACCTCTGATACACCCATCGTGAGCGGGAGCATCCCGAGTGGAGAACACATCGGCCAAGTCTGACCTACAGAACGCCACAGTTCAGCCCCGCCCACCATACGTGTGCTCGGAGCAAATACACCGGCCTCCAGCCAGGTCACTCTCCTGAGTTTCAGCTCAGGAGCCATCGCCTTCCTCTTCCCCTCCCCAGAAGCAGGAGACACCGATGGGCACCATGGGAGGCGAAAACAGAGACACAATATCCACAAAACGCCAACCACACAGCGAGCTGCAGGGCACCGGCGGCTGCCCCTCGTGATCCCAGGGCTGATGGGTGCTGTGCCTGCCAACACTACTGCCCAGCATCACGAGAGATGACCGTCCCACCTACGGCCAGCCCAGCAAAAGATCAAAATTCAAAGTCTGTAGTATGGTGTCCACCGAATGTGTATTGCTTTTCCGTGTGCATTGACCCTTTATGAGCTGAAGATCGTCTGTAATTCTGTTCCTGTGGATTTGGTGTCTAGTCGGGTGTTAAATCCCAAATTTTCTTCCCACTTCTGAAACAAGAAACTATCAAGTTGACAAACCATCGAGGAACCTTGCTTTAAGAATTTGTTTTTTTAATTTCACATTAAAAGGGCACCAGTGCACTGAGTACTCCAGCATGAAGTTCAAAGGATTCTATCGCTCCCCAGCTCACTCCCAGGGCGAGAACAAATTATTAGTCATCTTCAAAAAAGCCAGACTAACTTAACATGTATCTACCATTTCACTGATGGTAGCTAAACAATGCAGCTTAGACTTCACCATTTCTCATACGTAAGAGTTCTTTGAAGGTGTACTGAATTGCACAATTACGGTAGCTTTCTGCGGCAGGCCAATTTCTTGCCAATTACTAGAGCAAGAAAATGTTTCTAACTTCTCAGAGGTTCTATGGACACAGGCCTGCGAGCTCCAGTGAGGTGTCTCAAGGTAGGAACAGCGTTTCTGTCCATCGGTCCATCTGTCATTTCTGTCCTCAACACAGCCAGACTCCTGGGCTACCCCTGGGGGGCAGGACCAGAAGGGAGGAGACCGTGGTGGGGCTGACCACTCACTCAGCATGCGTTTGTGGAGGATCTAGAACGTGCCAAGTGCTGGGAAGGCTCCGATGAGGAAAACCAGGACCAGCCTACCAGCAGGAGCAGACCTCGACCAAGCGGCCACTCGCCGGAACGCAAGACTGCGGTGCGATGCGCGGGCGATGGGAGGAACTAGATCTACTGCGGGCGTGGGGGCTGCCCTGTGTCTGGCTGCTCCTGGAAGGCGTCCTGGGGAAGCACCACGTTAGCCCAGGGCTACATGTGGGTGGGAACCACGAACCACAGGACAGAGCTTCTCGAACTGCTTGCAGCCAAGGAAGGACCCGGCTATTTCTCCCCCTGACCTGCTGCAGACTGGGATTTTCGTAAAACACAAGAACACGTCGTGGGGAAAAGTGTTTCCAACCACGTACTCGCCGTTTTGGACTCGGACCACATGCAAAGGCTTGCGTGTTAACAGGACAGGCGCGAAGCACATGGAGCAGATCTGCTTTTAGGACACAGATGACCTAAAGGGTCCTCTCTTTGAATCACTTGACAATTAAAAAAAAAATAGTTCTGGGGTTTTAACTCCATGGTAAAGGCGTCACGTCCTTTCCTTGGGTTTGAGCTTCATAACCCATTTCTACACTAGCCGCCTTTTCTTCTAAGCATCTTCAGGAACGACTGACTGGCTGACCAGCATCTCAAGGCAGAAACATGTTGTCTAAATTTACATGTTTAAACAAAACTTAGTTGGGAATGCAACAGCATAAAATCACCATAATGTTTCATGCTTTTATCTTTTAATTTGAACTACTCAAAGAGTAAATGGTTAAAATAATATGACTGACCAAACGCATCTATACTCGTTGTCTGTCAACAGGTGTGCCGCGGACGTCTCTGGAAACGTACAGAGAAAGCACACTTTCTTCTAAAGTGGACCTCGGCTTTGTGGAAAGTGTTGGCCATAAATTAGAAAAAAGTTCCTATGGGGGGAAAAGTTTCTAACTCTAGGAAGAGGCATAACTCTGCCTTGTTTTCTATGAAGGTTGCTCTATGTCATGCTTTTAAAATTCTGTTCACCAGGTCAGAGGTGGCACCAGCAGTCATAAAACTACGTCTCTTTAACTCACAAATAAGCCCCCCGCCCCGAAATTGCCAACTTCCTGATTTACTCGAAGGTTTAGGGTAACACAGCACGAACTACTGTGGAGACATAAATGACTACCAAAGGCTGGAGCTGGGGAGACTGTTTTTAAAACCTTAGGAAACGAACGGACTTCAACATGGTGTCTGGTCTTCACTCACTGCCAAGTTCCCAGACCAGTCCTGACCTTCACTGAAAGCCGAGGAAAATGCCACCCCCGTTCCTCATGCAAAGCACCCACTACTTCTGGATCACAGCTTCCAGCCTCCAGTGCACTCGCCGTCACCAAGGGGGCCCTTCACAGATCCTTACGCCCAGGTCCAATTCCAGAATGACTGAATGAAGATTTCTGGTGGACAGGGCTGCAGACAGTGGCACTTGGAAAAGCTCCAGGTGACTTTAATGGGCAGTAGGTTGAGAATCACATGCAGAGATGCAAATCACAGCTGAATGAAAATGGGCTGTCGTGTCTTTTGTATGACGAGGAGCACCCTGGAACTGCTGGGCTGTGCGGGCACACCAGCAACGAGCCTGCCTGATTCTACCCTCTGCACGTGACTAGGGGCCTCTTAATGCCACACTCTGCCCTCACCCTCCCTTCTTCCAGGTCTGGGAAGGATTTGTTGGACTTAAGGAGGTATGATTACTTGTTTACCTCTTGGTAATTCACTACTTTGGGGAACTATGAAAAATATCTGTGTGAAAATATTGCTGCCATAACAAACTCCAAAGGCACGCTCACGCTGTGTGAGCTATAATTTGGGAGTTACAGCGGAGAGACAAATGCCCATCTCTGAAATAATTTATGGTTGCAAAGCCACCTACCAGTGACTCAAAATGTACTCACAGCCCAGCCAGAGTGCTGATGAGGAACACAAACAGACTCACTCCGAAGAGTTACGTGACGCAAACGTGTAATCCTCACCCGATGCATTCATTACTTGGTGAGTCTTCGACATCACACTTTTCAATGTCGGCGCTAGTGACAGCCAGGCTGCTATTTCTCTGCTATGGGGGCACGTCCTGGGCTGTGTAGGATGATCAGCAGCATCTGGCCCCCACCCACCCGATGCCCAAAGCACCTTTCCCCACCCACACCTCACACCATCCCAATGTCCTGGGGAAGGGGAGAGGAAATCGCCTCTGTTTGAGACGCCCTGGTCTACCCTCTAAGGATCACAGAACAAGCAGGTAATGTGATCTTATAAAACCACGAAAGGTTCCTACTTAGATCCTCCGTATGCACAAATGGCCAGAGAATCCAGCTGCTGAGGTTCCCGTTATTCACAGAAAAACCAGAGCCTGGCCGCTGGCAGGAAGCCAAGCCTTCCAAGAGGACATATGTTAGCACCGTGGGGTTTAGCACTTTTTACTGCTTAGATGAGCACAATTAGGCGAGAAAGATCTGCTAACCAGGCAGTCGAAAGCCTAAACAGACCTCTTTTTTTTAAATGATGCAATATGGAAGTAGTGAGATGCTAACACCTGTGTTTGAAAGTGACACAGAGAAGGGGGAAAAGGCAGAAAACCATACTTGAACAGCAATAAAAAAAGTGTTAAAAAAAAAAAGAGGTGGCACAGAGAAGATGTAGTAAAAAAAAAAAAAGTGGCAACCTCCTCTGTTGGGGCCTTTGGCTCCATGCCATGGTCCCCGAGGCACTAGTGACAATAAACCACCAAAACAACAATGAGGGGCTGGTGGAGGGAGGTGCCAGCCACCGCTCCCTGGGAAGTCATTGTTGTCCCTCACTTTGATGTCGCCCAGATGAACAGACCAAGGGTCCCAGCCAGGCAGAAAAAAGGCACCTGAAGCTGCCTAGAGGGAGAAAATAGGCCCCTCCGAATGGAATCACCTGGGCTTTCCTCAGGCTACTTCCTTTGCTTTCAAAACGCAGCCACGACTCAGGGGAGGTTCAGTGTTCATGTAAAATCACAGTGTTTTACTTTCCTCCTCTGTAAAATGAAGACTGTGCACTAGGAGTTGAGCTATAAAACACAAAAACGAAAACAAAAAACAAAACCCAAGCCCTGCCAAGGCAGTCGTGGCTAATTATGGGCAGTTCCTCCCCACCAATCACAGTCACTGCCCGTCAATCACGGCCAGGATGCCACCCCCTCCTCATCGATGTGGCACCCCTAACTAGCCACCACTAACGAATAGGAAATGTTGAGAGAGGAAATCAATTCGCCATTCCACAGGCACCGTGAAGCGAAAGGAGCAGAGATAAAATGCCTGGCGCACGAAACCAGACTGGGGGCAACACAATGCACTTGCGTCAGACACTGTTTGTTGTTGAATCAGATGTTTGACGCCCCTGCCCAAATACGAGCACGTGACTGTGTTGTGGCCAATGAGATGTACGTGCAAGTTTTGTGCGGCACTGGCAGGAAGGTTCATTGAAGTAGCTGAATCAACTAACTGAGAAGAAGCTTTCTCCTCCTTAATGCAGGAGAGCACATGCAATGGCTAGTGTTCTTGCAGCTATTTTGTACTTTGAAGTATTCCTGCTGGAAGTCACGCACAGCATAGCAGAAAGATGAGAGCTTGTATTCACTTTGACACCAGGACACCACAAACAAGCCCAGAACTTCTTGCTTCTGGAATTGCATATTGTTAGAGAACTAAATTCCTATCATGTCCAAAATTTTATTATTTATTTCATTAAATAGAGCCAAATCTAATCTTAAGCTTTATCATATATGGTATCAATTATCCTGGACATCTTGCCAGTTAATAAGGATAAACTACACATGAGGAAAAAGTGGAAATCAAGCGAATGCTTCAGCACTTTGCAAACACCCTGTCAAGGCAATGCTTTCTACCTGTGTTTCTCATTTAATCTTCATTTTAAAAATCATGGTAAGAATCACAACCCCAATTAATAGATGAAGAAACTGAGGCTCTGGGAGATTAAGCAGTAAGTCCGAGACCACAGAGCTGGTGAACGGAAGGGGTGCAAGTCCCATCCCGTTGCTTGGGTCTACGGCCACGGTCTGTTCCCTCAGTAATGCTGACGGCTTACTGAGTGCAGGGCACTGCACACAGTGGTCTTGGCTGTAATGGGAGAAATATAAGATGCAGTGCCCACTCCAAAGAAACTTCAAACTGAGACATTTAAAACTAAAAAATAGTGAGAGACAAAATATGATACTCAAAACGATGGTCCCTTAGAGGACATAACCAACAACTAAATTACACGGATTTGATTTGTTATAAAAACTAAGAGGAAGTGAGGGCTTTAACTTGGAACACTCTAATTTCATTCCTTCCCTTTCCTGCCTCCCTCCAGCTGACCTTGAACTGTGTTCTCACTACGCACGAGACCCTCAGCACGGCAGCCACAAACACGAGCATGAAATGTCACTCTAGGAAGTTCAACGTAAAGGAAATCCTCTACAAAAACGTAATTTACTTCAACCGGTGGAAGGAGGCAGAGATAATCCAAACAGTTCAATGATTAGGGAGGAACTGAAAGGGGTATTAAGAACAGCTTTCTCCATCACACACAAGCCCTCATGAATTTCCGGACGATTGTTCCCAGCGTGTCTCAGATACAGCAAGTCTCGGGTCAAGGACATCCCCCTGTAAATACTGCAGGCTGGGAAAGCTACCCCCAAAGAGGCAGGGTCCTCTGAAAAGGAGTCTGATATCTCCCATAGGTGTCTCTTCTAGGGACGTTATGGTAAGATGCACCCCTGTGTCCACTGTGGCGTTATTTACACCCTCAACTGTGAAGATCTGGAAGCAGCCCGAGTGTCCATGAGTAGAAGAGTGGACAAAACAACTGTGGGACATGTACACAGTGGAATTCTACTCGGCCATAAGGAAAGGAGAAATGTTACCCTTTGCGGCAGCACAGATGGACCTGGAGAGCGTTATGCTGAGTGCAATAAGCCAGTCAGAGAAAGACAAACACCATATGATCTCACTCATATGTGGAATCTAATGAACAAACTGAACTAACAAGCAAAACAGAGGCAGACTCATAGATGGAGAAGTGATGACAGCTAGTGGGGAGGGGGAGGCTAGGGGGTGGAGGGACTGAGCAAAAGGGACAAAGGACTCACGGACAACAGCGTGGTGGCTGCGGGGTGGGGCGGGGGCCTAAGGGGCCTAAATGATAGTGGGAAAAAATAAGATTAAAAAAATTGAAAAAAAATATCTTTTAAAACTTATAACAGCTTAAGGTAAACATCATTCAAATAACCAAGGTTTTATTTTCATTTAAAATATTTGTTTATTTTTTGGTCACAAAGTGTTTCTTGTAGAAATTTGGAATATATTTAAACAATACAAAGGAAAAAAAGTCACCTCTACTCTCTCCAGAGAAATACATTTTGATGGTTATATATCCTTTTTATGTATATATTATAGTTGAAAACCTTGTTTAAAAAAAAAGCCACAGCAATAACTAGAATCGCACTGGGGCCGTGGCTTTTGAAAGCCCTCCCCAACCACCTTCTTCTCTGATTTCTGGTTTTTAGAGAGCTTCAGTCAGGTCGAGAATTAGGTCTATTTTATGCAAGTATTGAGAATACTAGGCAGATTGCACCAGATGTGAGGAACCCAGATGCCCAGAAAATAATCGGGGTATTCCAAGTTGAAGGCCTCACTACTTCTTGGTTTTTATAACAAACAAGAAGTTGGGGTGACACTGTGCTGGGCAATACGCTCGAGTGTTTCGGGTTTGTCACAGGCCTCAGCACTGAGAGCCAACTGGGGCGTGGGAGGGCTAGGCCCCAGCTGGAGGCCAGGGAGGCCCATTCGGGCGTCTGATGGGGGCGGGGGACCCGTACATCGATGAGCCAGGACTGGACACAGCTAGTCACAGCCTTGTCCTGAATCACAGCAGATAATCGTGCACGGCCTGCAAGCATTTCACCAGACTGGGCAAAAGTACGGAGAGGGTCCTGGGAACCACGGAATCACAGGGAGGCGAAGCCAGTGCCACCCACACCTACCAGGCGGTAGAGCTCAGTGATGCTGACGTCCTCCGGGTCCACCATGGCGTACTCCTTCCGGGGCACCAGGTCCAGGCCCAGCTGTCTGGAACACAAATGGCAAAGTCTGTGAAAACAGTCACCTTCAGGGACTACGTTAACAATCGTTACTGTTTACTATGTTGTCTTGGAACGAGACACAGCAGCCACCAGGCTTTCCCACCCATGTGTCTTACGTGGTGCTACTTGTTCCCATGGTTGGGATGGCCCCCGTATCCAGGCTGGGCCCCAGGCAGGAGCAGAGACACAGAAGATGATGAGGGGCAGGCAAATTAGGGGGTGGGGGACTGGCACTGTCAGCAGGGGGATTCTGCCGCTGGGGACCTCAGTGTTCCACAGAGAGAGCCCTGAGCACCCCACAGAGTCCCACCACAGAAACCCTTCCACAGTGGACAGGGCGGCGGGGGGAGTCGGAGCAAGACATGACTTCACTCCAGGGATGAGAGTTGCAGAGGGGAGGTCTGGCCTGTGGGATGTAACCGGGCACCGAAATACCTCGTGCCGTTCGGAGCTAACTCATTTCTAACAGGACCCTCGGGCACAAGGTATTTCGGGCACGGGGCTCCACCATTTCTCCAGCCCGGCCCATGCCTGGGCTGCCCCCACTCCGTCCCTGCCGTGGGTGCCCTGGAGAAACTCAGGGGAGGCAGGGACGGAGTGGGGGCAGCCCAGGCATGGGCCGGGCCGGAGAAATGGTAGAGCCCCGTGTCAGGTGTCACTGTGGCCGACGCGTGGCTCGCGGTGCTGAGACATTTTCTAAGGCAGTTCTGTCCACCCCCGGGGGATCGAGTGGAGTAGCGGGTTTGGGATGTCTCACCTCCAACCGGGGGACCTGCCCGTCTCCCTCGGGGGGCCTAGACTCCTCCCTAGGACACGCACACAGCGCTGCTGCTCTCGCTACTACATCATTTTCCTCATCTCCTTAACCACCCATGACCAGCCCACGGGTTCCGTGATGCCTTTGTCATGCCCTGCACAGCGAGGCCAAGACACCGGCTCTCTGCGAGGTGACCCTCAACTTCCCAGGCTCCTCCTCTGCACCCCTTTCATACTGTAACCCTGTCTAACGCAGAAGGCTTCCCACACCTCCCAACGCAGCCGCCGCTTCCTCGCTTCTGTGCATGTTTCTACTTCCCGAGGTTCTCTGCCCTCACCGGAAACCTCATCAGAGGCATTGTAAATAGAACTGATTCATTCAGTGCCTGCGTCAGCCAGGCACTGCCCAGCCGCCCCGAGGAGTGCTTGTTCTTAAGGAGATGAGGAGACCGTGGCCTTCCTAATGGCAGAAACTGTCTTTCAGATACCAAAATAGTCTCTAAATTTCCGTCAATTATGATTCTGCTTGAGAAGCTTAACAACCATTTGTTTTCAAAATACCCACATCTCCCAGGGATGGACTCCTCTGTGTCCTCCAAAAAGCTACTGCGGAAGCCCAACCCCGTACCTGGGGAGAGGGACTGTAAGGAGGTGATGAGGATAGGTGAGGCCTAAGGATGGCCCGAACCCCACAGGACTGGTGTCCTAAGAAGTGACAGAGACATCAGGGATGTCTCTCTCTCTCTGTGCGAGCCCAGAGGAAAGGCCACGCGAGGACAGTGAGAAAACGGTCCCCTGCGAGCCAATAAGCGGGTCCCTACCAGAAATCAGATTTGCTGGTGCCTCGGTCATGGACTTCCAGCCTCCAGACCCGTGAGAAGTCAACGTCTGTTGTTTCAGCCGCCCCGTCTGCCGTATGGTGTCACAGCAGCCAGAGCAGACTGGCATGGCCCCAGGGGTCCTGGGGGGTCCGGTCCCCACTCTCCCTCCCTCCCAAGGGAAGCCACTGGGCTGCAACTTAAGACATAACTTGACACAGGGTCAGTGATGCTGAGGGAAGATTACCTAGCAACGGAGAGAGGGCACACGCGGCCATGGCCTCTGCCTTCCGAGAGGGGCCTACCCATGTTGCCTTCTGGTTGGCACAGGGGGGACGGGGCTGACACAGTCTGGTCTCAGACCATCTCCTCCCCCACAGCCATACCTGGCTGCTCACAGATAGGCAGCTGACCTACGGACTGGCTGGCAGCTCATGGTGGCAGGTATGAACTGCTCAGTGTGGAAGGGAACAGCAGATTGGCTCTCAGTGAGCTTCCGTCTTTGAGAATTTAAATCTGGGAATTCAAACAGCATCAGCCTTGTGGCAAAAGGAAGCGAAGCTGCGCAGGGCAGCTGGCTCATATCACCTCGGAACCCGTGGGTCAAGATCACCTCCAGCTACAGAGGTTCCGAAGCAGAAGTGGGCTCCAGAACCTTCCTGGGCTGTGGGGCCCAGGAGCAGATACTTTCCTCCCCTACAGCCCTGATTGTTGGCTGCTGGCTTCCTGGACTCCCAGCTGTGTGAAGGGAGTTTTATCTGTTTCCACTTTGTTAGTTCCCGGGTATATCTGGAAGATAACCTCCCGCTGGTAGAGGTCTCTAGGCTCACAGAGCAGAGCTTTAAAAAGACAGTGAAGAAATGAGGTGAACAGGAAGCGGGCAGGTGGATGGGGGGCAGGCACACAGGATTCCGGAAGCCCCTGGGGATGGGGGGGAGGGGAGGGTCAAGTTTTGCATCCACGCAGCCACTAAACTGCTCTGGGAAGCCAGGCGGGAAGGAGGAACACATTCTCTGCCCCACACACTCCTACTGGGAAAGTCAAAGGCCAGCAGAGGAGTCCCAGGGAGCAGACACAGGTCCCACTCAAGCAGGGACTCCTGCTGAGGCTCCCAGGACAGAAAACTTCTTCACCCAGCCCCGCGAGGGAACAGGTGGATCGACAACCCCTCCTCGCACGCTCCCCTTACCCAGAGGGCGTGGCTTCGCCACTCAGCAGTCTGCCAATCAACCTGAGGCTGAACTCGTTCCTGACTTATGCACCCACAGGTCCGCGTGCTGACGGATCCTTTCAGGGCCATCAGCTCTAGTTTAATATGTGAGAGAATTGCCCGGACCTGCTTTCCACTGATCGCTCTTCAATGAGGAAGCCAACACTTCAGGAATAAGACCCATGCACCATCTGTGTGCGGCAAGTCATCTTTCAACCAAAAGTCACAGAAATTCCGAGAGAACAGGGTGAGACCCAGGAAACGCACGGCTTTGAGGGTGACCTAGATGTATCCCATCGCCCGTGCTCACGCGCCGACGTTTTACCAACTTGCCGTAACTGGGCCACAGCAGCGCCCAAAGCGCAGGCTAGAACGGGCGAGTCAAAACGGAGTCAGGGTTTGGTCACAGACGCCTTCCTCCTTCCCCTCCTCCTGGGCCCCCCTTCCTGACACTGGAAAAGGGTCGTGCTGCCCGCTCCCTGTTTCTCGGTGTTTCGATAAGCAAACTTCCTCCAACTTTCATTCTATTTGCAAACGGGGTCTTCTAGATGGGGACCAGCACCATGACTAGGAGCCAGTACAATTTGGTGGAAACTCAGTTTTTCCAAAATAAAAAAAGGAGCACATGGAAGACAGAGCCACACAGGGCACACTCAGATTCCTTCAGACCCACCGGTGACCCCCAGCAAGACTGGGGGCTCCAGGCAGACGCCTGGCAGACTTTCTCTCCAGGACTGGGAAATGTCGCGTGTGAATCACACGGCCCTGCAGCAAACAGGCCCTGGGGCCCCACGGAATCCAGCCTACTCAGCCTACTCCCTCTACAGGTGAACACACTGAAGTCCGCAGGGGCTCGGGGAGGTGCCTCGAGCCCTAAAAGAGCCGGTTCCTAAAGAATCATCATGGGGCCACCACACCCCTGGACATGTTTTTCATCCCCGCCCCCCACCCCAAGGAAGGAATTGCCCAGATAAACAAACAAGGGCCACTCTGCTGACCGTCTGCAAAAGGATAACGTGTCTCACTCCACAAAGCGCCAGGAGTAGTGGGGGTGCCATGGAGGTTTACAAGGTTCGACTAGCCCACAGGGGCTGACGTGAGTGCATGAGGTGAGTCGTGGCTGAGGAGGGCCCACCAGAAAGTCACAAGTCTGCAGGAACCAAACGTACAGCACCTTCCCACGGGCAGGGGAGGAGCTCTCTGCCTTCCAGTTGTCTTTTCCGGGTTCTAGAAGCAGCCAATTCCCTTACGGTGTGCCTCCTGCCACTTCCCTTCGCCATCTGCACTTCTTTTACTCCGTCACTCTAAGATCTCTGAGAGTCCAAATAGCAAAGGGAGGTTTAGAAGAGGAAAGGAGGGTGATAATGAGGAACCTTTAACTCCCTTAAAGTTAGAGCTAGACAAGCTCAGGATTGGAGTCAGAGCTGGCTTTTTCTCGTTTTCTGGCTTTTTCTCCCACATATTAGCAATCATCCTCACTTAGCACAGCATCAGCCTCCATCAGAGCTCTAAGTGAGGAGATATACTATTTCACTTGCCTGTTACTATGGTCACTTAAGTTTTATTTAAGAGTAAATCTCGGTCAAGAGCAGCTTCTGGTTCTGCCAAGCAGCTCCTCAAAGAGGCTGATCTGCGTGCAAGAGGAGTGGTGGCTGTAAGGAGGGGCCCTGCAGGCACACTCTCCCCCGGAGCCGTGGACTTCAGTGTCCCCTGCAGACTGACTACAACACAGAGGGGTGCATGTTCGAAGGAACTACATTGGCCAAACCCAAAGCCCACCTGAAACCCAGACTGGTCTGGTGGGAGCCATGTCTAACATGCATGTGAGCAGTTCATGCTCACAAGCACGGGCCGCATCAGGCCTCACAAGGACTAGCGAGGAAACAGCAGCCCTGCCCCACCCCGACCAGTCCTGGGGGTTGTGGTTCTCGGCTACATCAATGACAGTTTGTACTAAACCCCCAAAAGGGGACAACTGGAAAAGCCCCATATAGTGTCTTCCGGAGATAACGCCACACGTCAGCTCATGCCCGTGCCTGCGGTGTTCACCCCCTGCCCCCCCTAGACGACACCTGCGGTGGCCGGTACTCACTCGTTGCCCCAGTCAAGGCGGGCGGTGATGTGGCGCTTCACGTCCCTCATCCGGTCGTGGGTCAGATGGCCCACCAGCACCTGCCGCCGCAGGTCCAGGATCTCATTCATGATGTGCCACAGCCGGTGGAAGAGGTCGCCTTCGTTTCTCTGGGAAACATGCAAACGAGCAGCCTCAGCAGCCGGTCCCAGCGTGGCCACAGAGGAAAGGCGGGGTGGGGCACGTCCTATGTGCTTGCCTCTCTGGGGACAGATTCTTCCTTGGTAGACCCTGGCCACCTGTCCGTAAACACGCTCACCGCTCCGTCCACCGGCACTCTGTCTGGTGACACTGCGTCCCTCCCCAGGAGGCCAGCGCCCTTCTGAGACTGGCCCGCACAGGCACTGCGTCCGCGTCCCCACTGTGCACACCTGCGGCTCCACCCGGTCTCCGGGCTGCCCCCCTCCCCGTGGAGCAGAAATGCAGTTGGGAGACTTTGAGTGGTTCAGAGACTGGGGAAGTGCCCCTTTGCCTACATGCAAACGGCACGCGTTCTGGAGCAGCAGACAGGCCCAGATCTACACGCAGGCCCGACCCGGAGCACGAGGCCCCGGACAGACCGTCTCTGGTGAGATCTGAGCGGCAGACTGCTTGGCAGAGATGGATAAACTCCCCACTAAAGGCCTGCGCAGATCACTCGGTAAAAGACGGCTGCTGTACTTCCCCTAAGCTTTTTGTGGTTTTATCACTGATATATTAGGTGACATTTTAAAGGGCATTACTTAGGCCTTCACCAACGTTACTCAGTAGAGCAACCGGCATTTCTCAAGCAGTTTCCATGTGCTCTGATGCTCAGTGTCGTCCTATGAAGTCGGTCTCTCTTGCTGCTTAGGACTTACGAGATGTAACTGGCCTCATCAAACACCTTCCGGTGGAGAAGCAAGGCACCTTACAATTGCTGAAGAACAGCGTGGGCAGCACCTCAGTCCACTCCAGCACAGTGACCTTAAACTAAATCGTCCCACAGAACACGTACACCAGGAAGACAGAACCCAGAAGGTCCAACGCAGCCAAGTCAGCCTCCTTCTCCAGGTCAAAAATCTGGCATCTCCCGGGTAAACTTTATATTTGTTCCCCATATAACTGACTACCATTCCAGTGCCCAGGGAAATTGTAAATAATTCCATCTCCACTGCCCAGAATAGTAGGCAGTAAGGAGGGTACTCCTAGAGCTTACAACACAAGATTTTCAAGCCCATGTAGTATGTCCCCAGAATAGATGCTCGACACCTCAAAAGCAGGAAAAAATAGCTAGAAAAGGCAGAATCAAGAGGAAATGCAACTTTGTTCCCCACACACAGGGGAAGTGCTGGCCTAGGTCACTGAGTAGAAAACACACTATCGTTATTTTTAACCATCTCATGCTGGGTGTCGGGAGGCAGCAATTTGAACATTTCCAATAGTTTCATTTTCCATGTCACCAGCATGCAAGATGTTATTTTAAGTAAAATAAAACTTGGATTTGATATTCATTCCAACATAGTATTTTTTAATCTCCGAAGGAGGCCTTCGTCCCTTCGGCAGCATCCTGCCCAGAGCTCAGTGACCTTGACCTTGCATTGACCAGACTCTGGCCCAGCAGGGCCTCGGGGGTTTCCTTTGAGACTGTCCCGTGGACACTACCCCTGGGTCCTAACGCCACGGGGCCTGGTCAGATGAACCCCAAACCGAAAGGGTTTGTCTTAGGGACTTTTTAAGATTCTCTTGCCTCAGTCAAATATCTGACTGCATTTTATGTGGAACAAACCATAAAAACTGTCCCTCTGTGCCCACGTCCCTCATTAACTTGGACTGACTCTTTGGCAGACTTTTCAAATCTGTCAGGATAAGAACACCTTTGTATTTTGAACACATCTCTCCAAATGATTAAGCTGTTCTATACCTTCCTTTGAAAATAATAAAAGAATTTAGCATCCCCAAATTTCCACATATCCAGGGGTTACCGGTGGGGGCTCTACCACGTCAGAATTCCAGCCCAGCCTCCTTCCGGCGACGTGGCCCAGACCATGCTCTCGGCTCACCGCCTCCCGTCCCTCACGGTGAGCTGGGGTCGTCAGAGTCATTCTTGCCTCCAGTGGTGGTAGGGGAGGTAAGATACTGCAGACAGAGTACTCCCCATGGCACTCAGTGAGTGTGATTCCTTCTAGTAAGCAAATAAATACCCGCACAGATGCCCCCAGAATATTGCACCCTGTTTTTTATTCAATTTATGGTACATTTAGAAAATTCTTATTGATTCTGGGTAAGTAGTCTAACACTTTCAGTACAAGTGAATCATATAGCAAATTAAAATACAATAAAATACCACCACTGTGAAAATTATGTTGAAAATAAGTCTATTTCTCCCTTAAATTTAAATATTTTCAGAAAGCTTGACACTAGTTCCCTATAAAACATCCTCTTTGGGTAGATGTCAGACAAAGGATCTCTTAGGTTCCTAGGGCAGGAGAAGAACTTGCAGGCCCTTGTGTGGTGCACTCGGGGGCCGAGCACACGCAGGCTGTCCCTTACGCTCGGTGTCCTTGACTCCCAGAGGGATACTAAGGACACAGAGCAGCTGTTCCAACACTGGTCCCTGCTTCCTCTCATTCAGCTTTTCTTTTTCTTTTTTTAAAGATTTTATTTATTTATTTTTAGAGGGGAAGGGAGGGAGAAAATGAGGGAGAGAGGCATCTATGTGTGGTTGCCTCTTACGCACCCCCTACTGGGAACCTGACCCACAACCCAGGCCTGTACCCGGACTGGGAATCGAACCGGTGACCCTTTGGTTCAGTTCTCAGGCTGGCACTCAGTCCACTGAGCCACACCAGCCAGGGCCCCCTTCAGCTATTTCTCAAAGCAATTCTCTACCAAAAGAATCATGCCTTCGGGAGGGGACCTACCACATAGAGCTGTTTCCACATGGCTCCCCAGTCTCTCAGCGTCGATGTCATTTCTGTGATAACAGAGTCTTCAGTGGGAATGATCATTTCAAATTGTCTGTGAAATTAAAAAAGAAAAACGAAGTACTTATGCAAATACCAGGGACAACCCCTGTCTTTGGAATACCCTAAAAGATAAACTAGGAAAGGAAGCCACCTCTCTACTCTGGGTTCTGCACACAGGGACCGGGGCTGGCTCTGAACTGGAGTGCCGCACGCCCTGTGGGTTACGGCAGTGCTATCCCAAAGTGACCAGCCACGCCACCCAGACGGAGTTGAGGAGGGTGGTGACAAAGCAGTAACACCAGAAGAGTTTGGCTCCGGCCACAGCTGGACCATGAAGCAGCAGCTTGTTTAAGCTCTCCAGGCCCCCAAGCCCTCGCCTGTAATGTGAGGCCACCAGGCTTGCCTTCCTGGGACAGGGCTCTTGCTTTCCATAGCTCGCAACCCCAGGCCCCTGGAGGTGTGACACGCTTGGGTCACCAGTCCGGATCTGATGGCTGCGAATGTCCCAACTCTCAGGAGACACCAGCCACTGACTAATGCTCCCTGGATGTCATTACCACTTCATTTTCATTGTCTGTAAACAGGGCCCTGGGAAATGACGTCACCTGTTAGTGATGTTGTCTTGCACTGTCAAACTTACTAAGGGCTTTGAGTATCCGACATAAAATGTCTCTATGGTCAGGGCAATGTATTCTCCTATCTCTTCTCTATAAACCAGCAACTACACTTGGAAAATACTCAGCCCAGTATCTAGTAAGGTGGGGTCCCACTGTTGAGCAGATACTTAAAGAGATTGGGGGTGGAGAACAAGAAGACTTAATTTGTTCTCTGGGCCTTTAATAACCGTTTTCTTCAACTCAAGTTTCTTTTCTCAAATTCTTTCGGTTTTTATGCACGTTAAAATGGTTAAGTGGTTATTATTACTGCTTCTCAAAAGAATGCTACCGACTATATTGATGAGGATTATTTTCTTCATTTGCGTTTTTTTCCAAGGATAACACCTACTACTTAGAAGGTAACAGCATATTAAGCTCTGAACCAGGAAAGTGGCTTCTTAGCATGAGGCTCACTAACGCTCTGCAGTTCCCTTTTCCGTTATATCCAAAGAGGGTATGTCCAGCTTCTGTCGAGTCTTTACGGGAACTGAGATCCTGCCTGGATTTCTTCCCCAGCAGAGCCTCAGCTCCTCACTCCACGCTGCTGCTAAAATACTTGCCCTGTGACTATTTCCCTCCCTCCTGGAGCTTACGCACAGCTGAAAAGGTAAAGCTAGAAGGAAAGTAAACAACAATACGTGAACTGTGACACACACAGACTTGTCATCAAGTCTGCAGATGACATTCTCAAGTGGCTATGCATTCACTCTGCTTTTGAAGTAGCTGGTGCGATTTCACTGGTGACTCTTTGGAGGTGGAGGTGATAAAAACGATCAGATGCAAGCTCAAGGAGGGAACAGCAAATTTAAAGGAACATGCCACAGCCCACTTCACATTCAGAAGTGGCACGGCCTGTGCAGGAATGAACAGTCCAGATGGAGCCTCACCGTTCACAACCTCTAATGCAATGTAAGGACCCCCCCTCTGTCCTACAACCCTCCACGACCCAGGCAAGAGCGTGAAGGCAATTCAGTCTGCGGGAAGTTGATTTAGGTTTGTTCAACCAAAATGTAAATTTTCCAGAAGCACAAAATTGCCGTTTTAGGGGAGGCAGCTATTTCCGGTTAATTATACCAAAACCAAAAGCAGGCTCCGCAGAGCCTGTCATTAGCAGCTGGCCCTGGGATGAGGCTCTGTCCGGCGGTTCAGAGATACTCTCTGTGGCTACTTCACCCTGGAGGCCCATCGGGCTGCTAGTCCCCTGAGAAGGAGGTGGGGGACACCTACACCCCACGAGGGCCCTCTCCAGGGAAGCAACCAACTGGGGAGACTGCTCTTCTCTGTTTTCAGGCTCAAGTTTTGCTTCCTGTTGACAGTCCTAGAATCTAGGGTCTCGATGCCAACATTTTTTTTTTTTTTAAGAAAATAAATTTTGGTTCTACCCCAAAGGTCTCTTGTACAATGTCTTCCATGGTCACAGTGGATGAAGGGGCTGGGTGGCCCTTTGCTCTGTAAAACTGTGGGGTCAGGGTGGGGTTTGAGACAAAGGTAGCAAAGCATCCTGGCTACACTGGTTGCCCGGGGGCCCCCATTACGGGCCCAGGTAGAGACCTTGGGGTTTCCGCGTCACCCAGCCCAGATGGCTGGGGCGACAGGTCACAAGGAACAGCAAGCCTGTGGCTGGCGTGTTCTGCGGACTGTCCTTTGGTGACTGCAGGGGGGCCGGACAGTGTCCCACCACGCCTGGGGGAGAATGCCCAAAGGACTAGTCACTCGTCTGGACTCACCCCTGGTGGATTAGAGCTACACAACATTTCTGATGAACACATTTATTACCCGAGAAGGAGCAGTGGTAATTATCAGTGCGGGTACTAGAATTACGGTTTTCATCTACCGTGCTGAGTGATGACTACTATTACTCACTAGCAACAATAATACTGTTTCAAGTAGTGAAGACATCTAGTATAAGAGTCTCCAAAACTCTAAGTTTAATCCATCCAGGGAACACAACCATACCACAGACTCTCAGTCAGGTGAGGAAGTTACTGCAGGAACTAAGATTTAATCCTCTGCCGTTATAGAGAGTGGATATCAGCATCACCCATTTGAACAGCATCCTTGGAATTCTTTTGGTAAACCTCAAGCTTGAAGGTCTCATTTACCATGCTGTATAATGTGCTTTCAAAATTCAGAAAAGTTGCTATTTTTTGCTATTTGAGGGAAAATATAATTTTTATGGCTGAACCTATATTCTTTCTTTGGTCATAAAATAAAAAATATTCAACAATCCAGTGCATATTCTTTGTGACACTGGCGGCTAACATTTCAGCCCAAATCCACGGCCCTTATGCTGATCCGCCCGTGTTAGCCACTTCAATGAGCTGGTGATGCGGCTTTATTCTGGGCTATTTTATCTGACTGATCTGTGATCCCGACACCTGCCTCGAGCCCTTTGAAAACAGACTGGAGAAACGTTTAAAATGTATGAAAAATCCTAGGCGATCAATGTACTCAACTGAGAAAAATATCACAGAAATGATGTCCTCTGAAGTAGAATAATGCCTTTGTGAAGGGGTCACCCAAGGATAGGGCACCATCTCCAAGCAGAGAGACAGACTTCGCTGCTTACAATCAGTGGTGAACCCAGGACATTCCTGGGGTTTGGGACGTGACTCAGCATTCGATGGGTCTGACCACCACGCTTCCCTACAGCAGAAACCAAGGAGAACCAGCCCCTGCTTCAGGCTGGGCTGCTGCCATGCTGTGTGGGCAGCGAGGAGCCTCCACGGTGCCCTATACACCGCCGCCGCCCGCAGACGTGGCTCTTCATTTCCTCTGCCGGCTGCTGAGTGCTGAGTGCAACCCGACTTTATCCAACAGCACCGACGATGGTATAATCTTTCGTTGTTCATCAGTCAAGATAATTACCAAGCTTTTCAGGTTTCAGAATAAGCGATGGTTCTGTGAAAATCCCCCAACTATTAATAAAACTCATTCCTTACCCTTTGTTCTTCACAAAGGCATTTTTCAAGTGGACGTAGCTGGAAGGAAAGATACCCTGGAAGAGAAAAACAGGGAGGTTGCAGTGCGAGCAGTCTGTCAAGGCCAAGTTCGGTTCACAAGTCACATGTGTGAAACACAGCCTACAACTTAACACTATCAGGACTAGGCGCAAACAACATCTCTACCACATTCCAGAGGCTAAACCTCCTACAGCCCGTGTTCGTTCCTTTCCTCTTCTACCCCCACTAGCTTACAGATGTAAGACTCTCTGAAACAAGCATAATAAAAAATTAAGGGGTTAGCGAAAGAACATACATGCAGAACCCACAGACACAGACAACAGAGCAGGGATGGCCAGAGGGAGGGAGTGGGGGGAGGGCAAAGGCAAGGAAGATGGACATCTGTGATAGGGTGAACAATAAAAAGGAAGTAAAAAAATAAGATCTCACTCAAAAATATATTTTTATAAGACAGAAATTTTAAAATTTTTCCAGGAATTCTGCCTAGAAAGCATGTTATATCAAATAAGATTTTTTAAATAATATCGCATGGTTTTGAAAAAAGGTCATTCTTTTTGTTTGTTTTGGGTGTTTTCTTCTCTCCAAAGCACTCATGTGTGTATTTAATATTATACACTAAAAAAAAATACCAATGTGAATTTGGACACAACATGTATATTAAGTGCTACAGATCTTTAATGAGAACGTAGCAGTAATTAATCACCAGGCTGCCATTCCCATGGAACAAAAATTAAACAAAAGGAGCCACACTGGCTTAAAGCTTTTTATTGTCGGGAAAAGACAGGGCAAGAAAATTGTGCTTTTGTGCTCAATGGGACATTGAAAGAGACGACATTAAAAAGATGAACATCAATTTTATTGTCCATTAAATGACAATACCCTCTGAATGATTTCTTATGTATAATCAAATGACAAATTCAATTAAATATTTAGAAAAACAAATGTCATTTGAATACATTATCACCGTTGTGGATCCAAGGAAAACATAAAATTTAATAAGCTAATTCTGTATATACAAAACAATGGTAAAGAGGTATATAGATTAAAAAATACTTTTTTTCTTCAAAATTTAAATTTGCCTCAATATGGTAAGATTAATAGAGTAATTACAATTAATAAAGATAAATTCAGAATTTGGAGGAAGAAGAATGACAGAAATAATAAGTCTAATAGATTTTTTTCTCAAACAAGTTCTAAATGGATAATTAAATACTGAAGCTATATTTGCATGTGAGTAGCAGATGTCCAGAAATAACTTTAAATGAGGGCTACAGTATTAAAAAAAATTAAATATGTATACTCTTTGGTCCCTCAGGCTTTCCTTTAAAATGACCTAACATAAATAAAATAAAGTAATTAAATAAACAAAGTTGTATTATCCAGAAAAAGGTTAAAAGGCAGAAAGACAGGCAAAAGAAAAATTACACAATTTCTTATCTAAATCCCCCAAAAGTCATAATTTAACCAAAAAAGGGAATGGCAGATAAGAAAATATTGGAGAATGTGGGAAGTATGGGGGAAGGCTGGGGAGATTAAAATAAAGTGGAAAAATATAGACATAGGGAAAAACTAGTGTCAAAACCACTAGCTATACTATGAAAGGTAAAACAGAAATCATACAGCTATAATTCCTAAAGATTTATACAAGGAGATGAAGGACAATGGGTCCTAGCTGCCAACTGGAATAGGAGAAAGATGAGCCGTTCCACGGTGGTTTTCCCCGCTTCAGCCGCCAAAACCCAAAGGACTGTTAACACAACGCTGAGATAAACCACCCTCCCCAGCCCAATACTCTACAAATGATACCACGGAAAAGATTAAATACCTCAATTCAGTATTTCTTTTGAAATACATATTTCCCTTGCCTGAAGTTTAATTTTGCCCTCTGAAAAACTAACGCTTCAAAAAGATTGTTTATGTATAATGAGCTTATTAAGGTCTTCTCAGTACAAATTCCCAGAGCTACACAGGATGACCGTTTGAGCAGAACATCTTAACTGTAATCCGAGTTCAAAGGAATTCCCAAAATTATGAAGATCCGTGTTGCTATTTGGCATTTCAAGTCAGAGTCCCAACTGTAATTTCAACTGGATAATGAAAGGAAGTGAAATAACTTTTTAAAAATCCCACAATTGTGGTTAGAAATAATAATTTTTTTACCTTGAGATTTGGGTTTTTTAAGGCAAATCCTCTGTACCAGCCTGTGAAGAAATAATCACAGTCATCCTTAAAGAAACCATTGTGATATTTCAAAGAAAAGAAACGAGTACAAATCAATCTGTTCTTTGCTATGTCTCAGGGAAATTCAAGAATCTGCACAAGACTTAATATATTTCCAAAATCTCTTTGCCTGGACACAAAGCCCCGTCTCTGCCACCAAAGTCGAACGGTTGGCCAGCAGGGACGAAGTGAGTCTGCATGTCCTTCAGGCCGCTGCCTTGGGCTGGAGTCCGTCTCCAGAAGCAGGTGTTGAGAGAAGCACAGGGAATACAGCTGGTGATGCTGCAGTGACTGTGTATGGGGCCAGGTGGGTGCTGGAAACGTCTTGGTAAAGTACACGATTGTCTAGCCACTATGCTGCATAACTGAAACCAATACAAAATAAGATCTAAAAAAAAAGAGGAAGAGTGAAGCCAAGTCTCATTCACGAAGAGAATGAACGGGCACTCTCTTTCATCAGCTCAGCGACCGACCAGCCAAGGGCACCAACGCTTTAATTCTGTAGAAGGCCTGTTACTGAACCTCCCGGCAACGCTGAATCAGCATCACGGCATTGCCCTTAGGGGGGAACATGCCTTTTTTACAAAACAAGTACAGGACATGTATATATGTAAACGTATAGGGCTAATATATAGCTCCCTAAAAATGTATTATTTTCAACTTACAGTTTCAAGTAGAGAAACCATTTTATTTACTGATAAGAAATTATTTTACTATACAACAAATGTTCTACTGAATTGAATTTTTTGATTAATTAAATTTTCGAAAAGAAATGCTTGAGCTTTGTGTTTTAATATTTTTGTTCCTCATAAGTTTTTTTATGGATATACTATAAAAAAATCATGCCTAATGGTTTTAAAATCAGAAGAAAAAAGAGTGAATAGAGAATCAGAAATTTCTATAGCTTAGGGTTTATTAAATCCCTTAAAGACATATTCAAGAAATACATCCATTCTTAAGTAATCATTCTAAGTGAAGTCAAGCTTCTCGAACTACAGAAATGTCAGAGAAATCTGTCCAATTAGACTGAACAGAAAGATTTCAGATTACAAAATAGCTCCCCTTAGCCGTGGAGCCCATTTTCAGGTACTAATTCAAAACAGATTTCACATTTATCTGTCTACAAAGTAGAAACAGACCAAATGCATCTGTGAAGCCAGAGAAAACATTACATTTTTAAAGGGTCTATGGCAGTAGCCAGGACAAATGCCCGTGTCTCACCAGGTTCTAACTAAATGTAACAGCTCTGTTTGGGGGAACACAATTTAATCAATAACGAACCTTGATACGATAGAATATTGTCATATTATAAACTCTTAAAAAGCACGACAGGTTAGGGAGAAAATGAATATTGTAGGATATACTGATGGGACTTTGTATTCATTCTATTAACAAAGAATAGTCATTTCATCTGGGATCTTTTTAAAGACTAAAGTTTAAGGATGCTTTGCAGAACAGGAATGGAAACATTTGGGAATATACTAGGTATACTGATTTGAAGAGTAATCTGCTACACAAATTAATAATATGATTTCATATAGTATATTCCACTAAGACGTCAAATGCATCGAATAATTTCAGTGCACATTTGGCAGGCTGGGGGCTGCCGCTGGAGAGCCGAGTTCCCCGGGCAGGACTCTCCCCACGAGGCTCTGGTTGCCCCACCTCAGGGCCTCCCACCCTGGGGAATCTACCAGTCCCTCGAGATTCTAAGAAAGGGCGTCGAGTTTGGTGCTGAGTCACAGACTCCCGCAAACGTGGTAGTCTCGATTGCTTTCTATGTTGGCACCTAGTGAATATAAGGAAATAATATTCGGGAGAAAACACCATCAGCTTTAAAAATACCAAATGATGCCTTCTCATACGGCAAACATCGAATATGCAAGAAACAAGGCTTGTCAAAAACGGTTCACAGGGACCCGTGGAAGAATTCCAGATTCACAGAGAGATGGACAGACTGTGTAAACTCTAGGAACTGCTGAGGGGCTGTTCACACCGCCCAAGAGTCACTGTCAGCTCTTACCGTCACACTTCTCCAGGATCTGGACTGTGTCTCCAATTTCCAGCGACAGCCCGTAGGGGACGGTGCCTCGAAAGCTGGCGATGACTGTAAGAAACGATACAGAAGAGATGAAGACAGTCGCACCCGGGGCGGGCAGAGCCACGGCTCACTGTGAAATATGAGTGAGCAGGAAAGTGAGTGTGGACAGGAGCCACACCTTGGTAGCTAGGAGACACGGTCACATTTTTATTTTATATATTTTCAAACGAGTCAACTTTTTTAAGTTTATATACTTTGCCAACTTCTCGGTCAAAGAAGTATTATGAACATGAATTTCCAGGATGAGGAAATTACTAAATTACCGTTTCCCACGTGTTCACTGCCACATCCACTCCCCACCCACATGCCTAACCCTGGTAGTTAATGAATATACGTTCAGCAATAAATGAGGAATGTATTTCCTACTTGTTACTAAGCTTGGTTTCCTTTCTGCTATACTATTGAAGAAGATGTCTCCTCTGCAGGCTGTAAGCTCCTCGAGAGAAGGGACTGTGTCTCTTTGCTCACTACTATGTCCCCAGGACCCAGCCCAGTATGTGGCATAAAAGCCAGCTTCTGTGTAGTGATCAATGGTGACATTTTAATTGGTCATGATGGGACCCTTCCCCCAGGACTAAACAAACAGCCATCGTGACTGTGCCCGCACACCTGAGCCATCACTGCATTTGTAATGGGTGGGGACAAGGGCCACCACTTAGCCCTCCCTGTTGCTTATTGGCGGGTCGGTTTCTGAACCACTTTGCGGGCTGGACAGGACCTGGATGTGACACTAGACAAAAAGCATGTGCAGGTCAGTGAAGCACAGGCAACTCAAGGGATTTTTAGAGAGAATGAGCACCGGGATTCTCCCAGTAATAATGACACTCGACTCGTGAAGGAGACAAGATTGGAGACATAACAAAAATGAACCTCAACATATGACGTGAGAAGAGATGTCTCTTAAAGACGGTACGTGCTGAAATCGACTTGCAGTTCACATCAAAGGAAAATGATGGTAAATGCTTTGAGTGCTTGATTTTGAAAAGATCACAGCTTCGGAAGTGAACTTCAGAACGCTGGTCCAGTTAGGCAGGTGTCAACACAGCCCCAACCCCCCCAATAAATGACTCTAATGCTGTGAACATATTTTAGAAGCCTGACAGAACACACGAATCTGTCAAAAATAAAAACGTGCCAATAAATAATGGGCTTTCAGAGAAGTTTAAAGCCCCTTTATGATGTCTAAACAGCAGCAATCAAAACACAGGACAGAAGACATAACCCCGAGTCCATGAGACGGATGAAAACAACTGCACGGTAACCAAGTGAGCACATCTGAGACAAGCTCGAATTCACAATGTCGTGTTCTAACTATAATCGTAAGTGCCCCGTAGCCTCATAGTGACGTGCTAGACAATTGCTCAAAAAATAACCAAGGGTCTATATACATCCCAGATTATTTCGAGGAACTTCCAGAGACCTCTTCTTACACAGGACTGACCACTAAAGGGACAGACTGATTACAGTTCGAAAGACTTCCGAACAAGTCCGCACCCAGAACTGCCTTGGACACTCATGATGTGACCTTTTGAGGTCCACAGACTCCCCAGCAAGCTCCCCACACAGCTCTCAGCACTCAAGGTCACTGCTGTAATCCCGCAACAGCTGCTGGAACCTGCCCCATGGCTAGCTGCTCCTCCGACACCTCACCTGCCTGAACACCACAGCACCGATCCTGGGATCACCTCCCTTCGTGCCTCACTCCACCCAAAACAGCCTTCTCTGGGTTCAGAAGTCACTCCACCAAAGTCACCGGTTCCTACACTGTGACCACATTCACATGGCCTCTCAGAAGCCTATCAACCCAAGATGCTGAGGTACAAAGGCCGGGTGTAGGAAAACAACAGCAAACTTGGTATCGTGAGATGGTGTATGAGCCATATCTTACCATGTGGTCGCTGTGAGCCCATGGCCGAGATGCCAGCCTCTCAGAGACTCTACCACCTTGTCAGGCAAAAGGGGTGCCAACAAGGGAACTGCAGATGGTAGTGGGGGAGTAAGTAGTTTACCACATGGTCTGGCCGTGAACGGTTTAAACTGCACTTCTCCCCGTCTAGTCATACACAAAGGTCTGTCCAGAAAGTACCCAGCCATGCACTAAGAAAACAGACATTCACTGAGGAAGATACAAGAGACCTGCACACAGGATGAGGACATGAGTCTCCTTCAACCTGGGCACCTCAGGCCCTCACACAGTTCTCCCAGCATTTCTTCCACCGTTCAAAACACTCTGCAAAATCCTTTGCTGGAATTGCCATCAGCTGCCCCGTTGTATTTTCCTGAATCTCATCGACAGTCTGAAATCTCTTCCCTTGCAAGGGTGATTTTAGCTTTGGGAAAAGCCAGGAGTCACAGGGTGCCAAATCGGGGCTGTAGGAGGGCTGAGTCACCTGGGTGACTGCGGTCCTTCCAGAATGTGGATCCCTTTCATTCAGCAGATTCTCGGCCATCTTTCAAGCACAGACGCCACACCTTTATGTGCGCTGCACTCCCGGCACCATCCCCGAAAGCCTTCTGAGTCATCCGAACAGTCCCGCGGAGGAACGTGCATGCTTAACGCAAAACTGGATACAGATTCATTGCTCTACTCGCTCAGTCATTTTGAATGTGACGGCCACACAGTACACAGGCTCCCTCAACAGTGTCTACTGCCCCCACTGACTAGCACAGTGAAGTCGTCATTGTTCACACATGTGCATTCCAGTCGACTCTCCTCGGCTGCCAGGCTACATCGATGTCATGCAAACTGTTCTCATTATATTAACAATGGCTGGACTTTTTCGGGACACACCTCATACATTCTACCCACCTGGGGGGAGGTTTAAGACTTCTAGAATTACCAGTTGGTAAAAGTTTTGCCAAGTCTCCCTCCAGACTTGATTTCTTAAAATTAACACCACTACCACCGTAGGAACCCTTGAGATGGATCACAGGACGAGGGCCCACTCATCACATCATGTGAAATGAAACCTCAACTTCCACATTTCATTTGTTTCAGAAAATGAACAAAATTAACATTGTTGCCCAATCTTGGTACACTACATGACCTCTTTAGATACTACCTCCTTCACCAAAGAGTCTGTATGTGTATGTTTGGTAGAAGGCAGCTTTGAGAACATCACTGGCCCTCCACACTGCACTGGGGGCTTCCCTGCCTCTACAGTCACCTGAGCTACATCCCTGTAGGAAAGCATCGCACTCACATATCCGCATCCTACTGGTCCTGCCCCTCTGGAGAGGACTGACGGATACATCTTCCCAATAAACTTTTACAATAATGCTTCCTTTCAACCAAGGTTTTAGGCCTTCCTGATGTTCACAATAGCTCATGAGTTACAGTTTCTGTTGTATACTATGTTACAACTGATTATTAAAGTCTTACTTAAAATAAGACCGACTACAAACTATAGTCCGTCTCTAACTTACAAGCGATTTACATTTTGGAAATTTCATAACGCTAGTAGTAATTTAGAATCAATGAGTGGATTCTCAAACTACCTCCTGAATCAATTAAGCAGCTGCAATAATAATTTCACATGCAATGGAAATGAAGGATGGAAGGGAATCAGACAGAGGAGGATGCTAGCGGGGAGGTGGAGAGAGAGATACTGGCAAATTTTGGGAGATAATGGGAAGAAGCTCACTTCTCCCAAATACCATGATTCTCACCCTTGTCTCCTAGGAAACGCCAGTCCCACAAAGGGCCACCACCTCTGAACTGAGCCACAGCCTGGTGGTCTACCCACACTGCTCAGTAGCTCCAACACAGATGGCATAACATGTATGTCCTGCTGTCTCCCATCCCTCCCCTTTTCCCCAGGGGAACATGGTCACATGAGGTTCACCTCTCGACCCCACTCCACCCCAACCACCAGAGAAGCACAGTAGCTACCTGACCCTTGGCGCTGAGGCAACGAAGACCCCAGTCCTCTGGGCCCAGTCCAGCCATTCTTTAGACTCCGCAGAGTGTGGGAACTGGAAGGGCCTATGAGAACAATCCCATCGTTACTATCCATACGGTACTTGTACACCGGCACTCACGTGGCTCATACTGGCCAAGAAGTTCACCTTCCCCCGTAACTCCCACTGTACAAATTCGCTATGAGGCCTTTCTGCTTCCCCTCAATGACTATTTCTAAAGTAAAAGACCTTTGGGGGGAAAATGCTGCTGGTTTATCTTTGAGTTTAATGACAAGTTAAGGCAAAACTCATGAAAGAAACTGTAATGGCCAACTCAGAGAACCAGGATAAAAAGCAACATTACCAACCCGGCCCTTCTCAGTGATAAATGACCTTCGAAACCCTCCCACGGAACTTCTCCATGGCACCAGGCTCCTCGGGGACCTTGCCCTCTGTTCTTCCCACTTCTAACTCCATAAACTAATCAAGCAGTTGCCTCCTCCATTTCTCTCCTCACTGAAAATTTCAGCTAAGGATTGGTCCCAGATGCTGCCTAAAATAATGGAGATCTGAATTCTCTGTTAGCAAATTGCTACACCATTTAAAAGAAACTTTTAAAAACTAACCCGCCCAACACACCTCATTTTTTAAATAGCGATTAAAAGTCACTGTGCCTGACTAGGGTTAAAAATCTCTGTAAATATTTATCTGTTTCCTCTTACAATGAAACTTGCCAAACAAATTAGATAACTTTTCCAAAATAGCTTCAAAAACGCACAATAGCTCTGATATTAGGACCCAAACCAGCCATTTATTTCACAATACAGTAATTAGGAACAATCCTTCTATTGCAATTCTGGGGTTTGAAAGGCAATTTTGCATTTGTTTCTATTTCTCTGCACATCACTGGAAGTGACTCAGGCTGCTCATGAAATGAATCTGACGATGTGAATGCCCTCGGGGATAACGCACTCAGCGCAGGCCCTAACAACTCTCACGTCAGCGACGGGCACAGAGTAGCATAGCCCAGGCTCCCATCAGCGCAGAGTAGGGTAGCCCGGGCCCCCATCAGCACAGAGTAGGATAGCCCGGGCCCCGAGATGACTACAGAGCAAGAGACATTTCAAAGAACACAGAAAATTTTACTGTTGGAAGAGAATCTCAAACTCCCCAAAATAACCTCAACATGCAAAAATTAAATTGAAAAAATAAAGAAGGATTAACACCAATACTTTACAAACTTTTCAAAAAAATTATATTGAAGGTGGAGTGTATTATTCCCACAGGTGAGTGGGAATTTAATGTAATTCCTCTTAACAAAAAGAATTAGGAGCTGAAACTCCTAAGCATCACTAGAAGTTACACCTACATGAAATGTACATAGATGACACGACTGTTTCTTCTTTTATTAATAATTATAATTTTTAAAAACATTTTGTTTTACAGCCTCTGACCACGTTAGTTATGCCTTATAAAGCATTCGCAACTTACTGAAAGTTTCACTATTAGTAATAAGTATGGGTAAATGTGATGAATTCTTAAAGCTAAAAAGCAATCAATGTAAGTGAATAATTGAACTATTTCTAAATAAATGGATGAGAAAACCAACGATAGGCTGCCAATACTCCAAAATAATATGCTTTAAAATTCTGAATTTATCAACTTCTCATAAAGTTCAAACACAAAAATATAAACAAACAAAATAAGTAAATATCAGTAAATGTCCCTGCCATCTCTTCTTAGGCTCTTATAGTTGAATGAAATATTGGCAAAAGATTAAGATACTTCTTGAAAGTTTTTTTCATTGGTGATTTTTAAGGTCTTTTTGTGTATTAAATATTTGTGCATTTTTAACCTTTTCAATAAAGACAGAGTATCTGGTTTGCCTGCTAGAGAATGCAGTTTCAAAAAACAATTCTGCCTTAGCCTGTGAGTTCTTCCTAAAAACATGGGTGACTGGGAAGGTTACGTTTTGTCTACCTAGGAGATAATGTACAACTAAGTTCTATTATTCCAGGAAATTCCAATTTATACTTGGAGCTACACAGTTAAAAATACCCAAAATTGCCCTGGTTGGGTGATTCAGTGGGTAGTCCCAAACACCAAAAGGTTGCGGGTTCGATCCCCAGTCAGGGAACATATCTGGGTTGTGGGTTCAACACCTGGTTGGGGCACATACAGGATGCAACCAACCAATGTTTCTCTCTCTCACCAATGTCTCTCTCTCTCTCCACCATCCCCCCACCCCCACCGTCGGCTCTCACCCCCACCCTTCTCTCTCTCTGAAATCAGTAACCATATCCTTGGGTGAGGATAAAAATAAAATAACCAACAATTTTAGGGGAGAACATTCCTACGCCATGTTGGAAGCTGTGTGACTGAGAAAGTCTCAGTGCTTTGCCCGCCCACAGCCCCAGTGCTGACAAACCCAGTAAGCAAATAGGACACACTAACCAAGACTCTATCAACACAGATGAGCTCGAATGTAGCCACTCTTCCCTCCACTAGCTCAGTTTTTTCTTTGCCATGACATTAACCCTTGTCTCATTCCTGATATGTATGTCAGAACAACAGATGATTGGCAGCTTCCCAGAGACGAGCAGGGTTGTGTCAGAAGTAACATGTGTTGGGCTACTGAGTGGGCATCGACCCAACCCCCAAGGTGAGCACATTCAGCTTCAAACAATCCCCTAGCTGAGGCAGGTCCTTCCGTTTGCTAAAAACAAAAACCAGAAAACAACAACAGCATCTCAGTGTGAATCCCTGATGTCCTTCAAATAGTCTGCAGCCGGCACCTATCAATCGACCTTGTCAAAAACAAACTTCTGAATTTACACGTGTTTTTGGGAAATGAGTAAATGTCAATCAAGTCTTGAAATCTCCGGCTTCAATGCTCAAAACTTCGGCACCCCAAACCCGAGGGCTGGGTTTGAGGTTCAGGCCCAGAAGACAGGCAGAAACTGACCTTGCTTTCTATGCCAAAGAGCCACGTGTACCCACAAGTAAAGTTTTTAAAAGAACTTTAATGAACGTGCCAAAGCTGGACTACTATAGCATCAGGGAGCCAGAACTTGACAAAGAGCGCGGAAACTGCTCATCCCCTCCAGGGCCTGACAGGGGTGCTGACGCTACCTGCCGCGCAGGTTCCCGGCAGCCAGCGTCAGCCCCGTGGAGAACCTGGAAGGTATGGAGCCCGGGAGTCCGCACACCTGGGCCTCCAAGAGACGGAGGCTGTCGCCACTGTCATCTGGCAAGCAGTTAGCCTCAGGGACCGTTTCCCTGCTGACATGCTGACATCCTCAATTTCTAACTCCTGTGATTCACTGGCTGCCACTTCCTACTAATCAATGGAAGCCAAAGGTCTGCAACTTGGCCCCCTGCCCCCCAGATTCAAGTGTAACTTCCATCAGACAGAAGCCTTTCTAAGTGGCCTTCAACCCAGGATGCCCAGAGTTGCTCCCTAGAGCCGAAGCCGGAGCCCTGGGGCTGAGAAATGCAGCTGGTACTTGGTGCCGTGGGAGGCTGGGCACTCGGACCGAGGCCTCTGTTTCCCTAAGAGGCTGCAGTCACTCCCGGTCAAGTTGTATACAGCAGATGAGGCCAAGCGATGGGCAGAGCCGGCCTCTCCCTTCGGGAGCCAAGCGTAGGCATCTCCAGGCAGAACCTCCCTGGACGGGTATCAGGCAGCATGACGCCTCCCAGTGGGAGAGCAGAGGCTTCAGGTCACATGCTCACTGTTTGACGCTTTTCTCCCCTGAACTGGGGTCCTCGGAAGCCGGACCACGAGAACCCTAATGAAAGCCACTGGGCTCTGCATTCCTTCCCCTGCTCCCTTGAGTAATGTGGGCCGTGCTTGGGAAGCATTATTTCTGCGACTTCAAAATCCACCAGGAAAATCCTCAATTTACTAAATTCCTGGATTTCTGTGATTTCAAAATCCACCAGGAAAATCCTCCATTTACCAAATTCCTGGTATGTCTTTGAGGAATTAACAAAAACAATTCTCACAGACAGGCTCCCTCTTTCATCTACATTATAGCTCTTTTTGTATTATCGAAAAGAAATACAGCTTTGTGATTAACGGGTGCTAACTGCTGGCCAGGAGACCGAGTAGTACAGTGCAGAAGAGGGAGTCTCTCTCTCGGTCCGCCAGTAACATGCTGGGAGGTCACTTCCGTTAGTTCCTAAGCTGCCTCCTTTCTGCCGTGCCGAGGCAAGACAAGGCTTATCACGGACACGTTACTTCATCTTGACTTGTTTTTCAAGAAACATTTACTTAGGTGTGTGCACCTTTGAAAAGACACAATCAAGGATACAATGCTTTCAGTATTCTAGTAAAATGACTTCATAAAAATAATCAGTTGGCCTTAAACACTTAATGAGTATGTGATTCAAGTATTTCAGGAGAACTTTCCTGGTCTCCTGGCTTTGTCATCTAACTGCTGACGGACCCAAATTGACACGGCCAGTCGAGGCTTCTCCCTGCCCTACAGACTAAACGTGGGGCTTAGGCCCGCCCTTAAACCAGACTCCTTCCTCGTCCCTCCTCCCCACGCTCCTTGGCTCCACAGTCCAACACCTGTTCCTCTCTCGGTCTTCCACCTCAGGACAGGGCACTGCGCCCTGCCAGGCACTCAGGCTGAAGCCTCAAAGCCATCCTACCTCCTCTCTTACCCCCTACAGGGCACCCAGGGTGCCGCTTCCTACCCCCTTCACCAATGCCCACCAGTCACACCACCGTCACCAACCTGGATTATCGTGATCACCTCCTAATGCTCATGCTGCTTCTAAAACCTTGCTTTCAGAAGTCACTTGTCCACACAGTGGCCAGTGATTCTCCTAAACTTTAAGACAGATCACACCACACCTCTGCTCAAAATTACCCTCGCCTCTCCTGTGCACTGCCAGACGTTGGTCCTTTTCACGTGCCGGGCTCTCATGAACAGCGATGCTAACGAGACCCGGAGTTCTGAGCCATGCTTAATGCAAAACTAGCCGAGCGCTGCGAAATCTCTCCCCAGATCAGCCAAACGATACCACTCCCTCCTCATGATTTCATGCTACCGTGTGCATTTAGAAAATAACCAAGTTTCCCACTACAGAACACAGCTGGTCATTGAAGAAAGCACTCATCAGCAGAAATGCTGAAGGCCAAGCTCAACCCTCAACCCTCCTGGTGACACTGAGGACAGCAGAGCTGTCTCCCAACTGCAGATGGGAGCCCAACCCTCAGCCTGCACTCAGCACCTCCTGTCCACCCGTGTCACGCTGGGTACTAGGGATCCGTGGGTGGAGGACAGGCCACCCTTTCTACCTTCCCCTCCCTGAGCTCCCAACTCAGCTCACTTCGGAGTGTGTGAAATGACTGCAGACACAGACACACCCAGCCAAGGACAAGGAACCCCAGGGCCAGCTTCTGAGCTGTGCTGTGGACACACTCATTATCCGAGCTGTTTGGGGTATTTCTTGGCCTTTTCGTCTCAGTTACCAGACCAGCCATGGAGAAGAGAGCACCTCCCATCAGCCCAGGCTGCCTCCCGACTCAGTCCCTCTGGACCTCCCTGAGTGCAGGTTACAGGCAAGGTCTTCCCCACACTAGGCCGATCACATCCCACCTATTAAAAAATCCTTCAGTGACCCCCAACACAGCTCAGAGAGAGTTCTCATCCTCTGTGGTCTAGCCCAGCTGCCTGCCTGCCTGCCTGCCTTGGGCCTCCTCTCAGCATCTTCTAACTCTATTAGCAACAGATCCTTGTGGTTCCTTTCACTCACAATGCTGTTTCTTAACTCCACGTGGGGGCGGGGGGCCATGGGGGTCCTACTGCTAAGAACAGCCCTCAGCCCCATTCACAGTTTGGTTTTTTCTAAATCATGATAAATTCAACTAAGAGAATGTCACCTCCACCAGGCAGCCTTCCCTGCCTACTCCAGTACACACAGAGCCATCTCCCCATCTCCCCACCCACAAGGCCAGTTAAGTGCCTCATCTTGCTACTCCCATGATACCCAATGCAAATCCCTCTGTTTTTGTATGAGCATCAGTCTTCCCCACTAACCTCTAGGTTCCCAAAACTTTGTCTAATACACAGAACGTTATCTAACACATCGAGAGGCTTGATACTGGGTTGGCCAAAAAGTTCATTTAGTTTTTTCCGTAGGATGCTTTAGTAGTTCTTAGTCATCTTTAACTTCACTCAAAACAATTTTGTTATTTTGTATTGCGACAGCTATCATATCAGCATGCATTTTTATCAAAATTGGTGAATCTTTGTGTAGCCATTTAATATTGAAGATGGAAGAAGATAATCAACATTTTCAGTGTATTATGCTTTATTATTTCAAGAAAGGTAAAAGTGCAGCTGAAACACAAAGAAAAGACTTGTGCAGGGTGTGGAGAAGGTGCTGTGACTGATCGAACATGTCATAAGTGGTTTGCAAAGTTTCTTGTACTATGGACATTTTTGGTCAAATAATTCTTGGCTGTGGGGCTGTCTTATGCATTAGAAGATGTTTAGCTGCACCCCCGGCCTCTACCCACTAGAAGCTAATAGGGGACGATGGCCAACATACTCAAAATATCCAAATCGATGAAGTTATTGGGGAAATGAAAAATGTGTCTTTTGAGAAAAAAAAAATACAGACTTTTTGCCCAACCCAACAGAAGCCCCATTAGCCACCCCCTTCCCATCTGCCCCTCACAGGGGTCAGCAAGAGAAGGCCCACCAGCCACAGCCAGCAGCCTCCTGTTTGGTAAGAGAAGTGCGGCTCACGGCGAGGTCCTGCAGCACAGACAGCTCGGCTGTGCAGCTGAGGGCACGGCGGGTTTGGATGGACTTGCTGGCTACTCACGGGCACTCTCTAAGGTGGGGGCTACTAGTGAAAATGATCAATGATCACATGACTCAACCCCACAAACACGTGGGAAAAACTGCATGTGCCCATAGAATTCTAATGGTGGTGAGTCACGGTGCTTCCTCCCAACCCACAGTCCAGTGAACAACAGGGCCATGATGCCCAGCAGTCATGCCAAGGTCGAGAAGGACAAGACTGAAGGTATGGACTGCACAGGACACAGAAGAGACTGTTGGCAGACCTGGGAGCCGGATGATGAAGCTTCCACCACAAAGACAACTCCTGACTTGAGTCTTAAGTGACGACGAGGATTGGCAGAGAGAAAGGAAGAGAGCCAGTAAAGCCCGGTCAGAGCCCACGCGTGAGGAAATGGCACTAGAGCAGGAAGAACAGGTCCCAGGTGGAACGGAGGAGGTAGGAGCAGCGAGTCAACTTTTTTAAGGATGAAACAGGAGTGTGTTCAAAGTCCAAGGCCTGTGAGGACTGAGACTCAGGCTGAGACCCTCCCAGGGGACAGCAAAGATAAAATCAAGTGGGAGAAATTTCAACCCGGAAGGGACGCTTTCCGAAAGAACCCAGATCAAGTGAAATGGAAGCTCAGGGAAGAACGAACATCCCGGATCACGGTCTACACAGCAAGTCACAGCAGCCCTCCGTCCTGTGGCACAAAGAGACTCCAACTGTCTGTCACACTGCGTTCTCTCACACTGGTCCATTTCTCCCTCTGCACGGGTGACACACATTCCACACTGAACCCTACTACGACTCCGTCCTGCTCTGCAGGCTGGTGAGTGTGTTTGTTTTTCAGATTTCTCTCCGATTATTTAAAAAAAATAATGCTGGGCTAGCACTTTCCAACCGACTGCCTAGAATGCAGAGCAGACGCCGGCAGGGCGGGTCCTACAGTATCAGGACACATGGTGCGGCCGAGGTTTCCCTCCTCTGCCTCTCCACGCCCAGCTCCTTCCAGCCGCCCTTGAACAATCTGTCACAGAGCCAGCGGCACCCAGCTGGGAACTGTGCCTGTCGGTTGTGTTCCATCACAGGGGGACACAGGACCCAGAGCAAATGTGCTAATTGCTGTGCATGCGCGGGCACAGAAAGGCGAAATGGCCACTGTCAGGGAGCAACGGCATTTCAGTGACAGTCTTCTGTGTGAAGGTCGCACCCACCCTCCCACCCATTCACACACCATTCACTGGGCGCCCACTGGAGGAAGCAGGGCACTGTGAACCCACACGGGCAGCAGAGGACCGCTCATTTCATCAGGAGGCCCTGGACAGGAGTCTGTTTTACAAAAATAAGGATCCGAAGAAGCCTCACGGAATGCAAGTACGTGGGGGAAAATAACTCGTAAACTGTCACCAGCCACTGTCAGCCCAGGACTGACACAACACGTGGTGTAGGCAACGTCCTTTTCAAAGTCAAATTGACATTGGACGAGAACTGTCATTAACCCTTGAACTTCCACGCTGATGAGCAGGACAGAACTTGTCACTTTGGTCTGGATAATCTAAAATGTCAGCCAGCGGCCGCTCTTGAACTTCCATGGAAATTCATTAGTTCCAACAGACAGCGGTGTTAATGAAGATGGTAATTGCACTCACTGGGCAGCTTGATTGCTTGTGTTGACAGAAGGAGAGGCTGTTATAAACCGATCTGATCCCACTTAAGCCTTGGGAGTTCAAGGGTAAGCTACCAGTGCATCACAGAAAGAAGGTCTTTGTAAGAAATTCAGCTGAAACTAAACAGCATCATGATTCATGGCTTTTCTAAACATTCAAGACAATAAATAGCTGTAATATGTCAAAAAAGGTCTGAATGTCTAAATCACCGCACATGTACCTTTCTGCTTCAATCTGGCTTAGGAACCCACTCTCTGAGCACACTGTGAGCAACGCACTTCCACCTGCAGGAAACACTTCAAGACTTACTGGCGTCAGGAATGCTGCTACAGCACGTCACATTACGAGTTCCAGTGCTGACTTCAGACTCCTGCTGACCCAGAGGACGGGGATGCTAGTTTCAGGGCAGCAAAGCGGTCCTTTCAAGATGAGGCCAGCGGTGCGGAGCAGCAAGTCCCCAGGCACCTGCTGCCGTTCAGGAGAACAGCCGTCCAGACGGAGACGAGGGCTGGGGCGAGAGCTCAGGCCGGGTCTGAGCAGTGAACGCTCGACTCCCGAGACACACCCAGTGGCACAGGTACTGCCCCGTCTTCTGCCACCCACATAGCATCCACTGGCCCGTGTTCGTGCCGCCGATGTGCAGCTAAGTAACGGAGTCACATTTCCCAAGGATTTTTAAACCACGCTGGCACAACGAGTATCATGAAACACTCACCACGTGGCTGAGGGAACACACTGTGAGCAGTGTGCCTTCTGTTGTTTCTCACTAGTGCTGCCCCCTAGCCCTCTCCCCCCCGCAGTTTGGAAGGGAAGGTCCGACATGTTTTATACCCCTGTGGCCCAGCAACAGGCAAAGTCTAATGGGGACTCCCCTCCAGGGTTAGCCAGAGCCGATGACAGAGAGGCTCTTTCATTCTCTGGGGACTCTGAGCTCTGACAGGTGGGAACAGGAGGGACTCCACAGAGTGTGTCAGAAAAAGAAGCCTGAGCAGAGGGAAGACGGCCCCTGCCAGCACTTGACCCCCGGGAGCCGGCAGCAGCTGGGGCAGGAGCCAGCACCTCCGATTTCTCAGTTGGTAAATTTTTTTAGCTAGTTTCCATCTGGGGGGATTGACATGTGTTGACTAAAGGTGGTGACCACATTCGATGAGAAATTCTCAGAAAGGGATGCGATGCAGGGCAAAGGAGCCTTTTACGGCAGAAGTCACAGGCGTGTGACTTAAAGATCATCACGGTGACCCTATGCCTGTCTGTCCCCTTGGTTTAGTGTCAGCAAACCAGAATAGAGCAGAGGGAAAGAAAAACAGCAGGGATGTTACACGAACAGCAGCAGCATCATACAACCAGAGCCATCCTCCACCAACAGCCTGGCCCCGGAATCAAGGACACCAGCAACCACAGAGAAGCAAGTAGGATGACACTGAACCCGAGGATGGGGACAAGGGGCTGGTTCGGACCCTGTCGTGGTCAGCTCAAGCTGTGGCAACAACATAGCTTGTAAACAATGGACATTTCCTTCGCACACTTCTGGGGCCCGGAAGTCTGGGGTCAGGGTGCTGGTATGGACGGGCTCTGCTGAGAACCCTCTTCCTGGGGTGCAGAAGGCCAGCGTCTCCTTGCATGCTCACATGGCAGAAAGAAACTGGCCTGGCCCTCCGGCTTCTTCTGACAGGGGCCCTGATCTCATTCATGAGGGCTACACCCTCCCGACCTAAATTCCCTCCTCGCAGACCCGCCGCCAAATACCATTACTCTGGGGTTAGGCTGCAACATATGAATTTGGGGGGAACGCAACATTCTGTCCACAATGGACCCCCCAAAATAAGGGCGGTCTTCAACCCAGTCCAACTGAGACATCCTTCACGTCGTCAATCGACTCCTTCTCCAGTCTGCTGGTCTTCAGTGAGGCTGGGGTATCACTTGCTCCTTTACCTAAGGCAACACACCGAAGGGTTTTTTTCTTTAGGAATCCTCAGTTCCATTCTCTTACACTTCACAGTTCTCCCCTCCTTCCTCTTCTTTTATTCCTTTTCTTTCCTTTCTTTTTCTCCTCACTCTCTCCCTCCCTCCCTCCCTTCTCTCTCTCCTTCTCTCTCTCTCATCAGTGCTTCCTCACACAAACTTTATATTGTTAAAGATGGATTACATCTTCCTACAAACTTCTCGGAAAGGAAGCCCGGCCCAGCTGTTACAACTCTCCGTGCTTTCTCATCTTTAATCAAGGTGCAGCCTCTCCCCCATTCCCCCACACTCCTCCCTTTCCTCTCTTGAGTTGTAATTCACGGACTAACTTATTTTCTACGAGAATTCGCTATGTGTACTTCACCATTTGCAGCGTCTTCAAATTAATCTGATTCTACAGGGTGATTTCTTGCCTCACTCCAAACTATTCCATTAACCCTTGGAAAATAGACTTAGAAGGGAAATGCTAACGAATAAGAATTAAAGTGAGGTGAACATATAATTAAAATGTCTCCTGCTACAATACCAAAAGAGTGCATGCAGTGTACATTACAAACTCAAATAATTAAATGCCTCCTGAGAGTCACAACAACGAGCTTGCCTACCACAACAAAGAGGCGGGTGGGGGGTTTGCCTGACAAGGCCACAGGGATGATCTGGGGAAAGCCCAGTACCAGTGCAAATCCACCACAATCTGTGGGCAAAACGCACCAGAAATTCTCATCTTGTCGTAAGACACTTAAGTAGGTCACAGCAAGCTTAAAAAGTCCGACAGCCAGGAACGTGTGATGGTGCCAATGTGTACATCATCTTGGAGGAAAAGTCGGTATGTTGTTATTCTGATCGAACCTCCACTCATGCAAATTATGAAGTATTTAGAAGAGGGTGCACAAAAATATCTACTCCAACAGAGAGACTAAAAGAAGTACTACACCATCCCAACTAAGCTATCTGGGTAGCAAAGCAGGCTTCAGATGCTGCTTACCGTAAACTGGAAACCCTGAATAGCAGCTATTAAAGCCAAATACAATTAGGAAATAACGGATACACATAAGCTGATTAAATGTTAACAGAACAAATATTTCACAGGTTACTACAGTGATGTCTTCTCACATGAATGCCGTCCTTGGCTTCTACCTCCGGGGCTGCCCTCCTCATTTTCATGAAAGGCCTTTCGGTATCTTGGCCCCCACTGCAAGGCACAAAGCCTCCGGGAAGATCTGTCTTGGGTGAACTCCCCCCTGAACTCCTGCTCTCTTTCGGTCAGACTCCTGCGCATCGTGTAAACACCATACAACACTGCAGGCGGGGAGGGCCGAGAGGTGGACTGGATTTAATTTCCAGCCACCCATTGCGACCCTAAATTCCTTCCTTCTATTGTCGCGGTTCCCCCCAGTCCCCACACTCACCTACAAAAAGGGATGGGTAGAGAGGGGGTGAAAACAACTGGATTGCCTTTTATTCATAGCTTCAAATGAACATTTAAGTACCAACTGAAAACATTTCCTAGTATGTGTTACTTTCCATGAGGAGAAAACATTCTAATCTCCAAGAAAAAAAGTATTTTAATACAACATTGTCAACAAAAAGGCCAACAGAAGGGTTAAAGTACTCCTTTATTTGGCTAACAAAGATACATAACACAAAACTCATTGGAATCAATTCTGACAATAAATGCATGTGTTTCTTTAGCTGTGATCAATCTGAGCAAGCAAACAGTCCAGGAAGACAACGATCCGAATGGCGACGCATGTTCCATTTCCCCCACTTTTGTACTGCATGTGTTTCCGGGAAGCTCAGTACAAAGTAATTCCAAAAGACACACAGATAGAGGCAACGCAATTCAATTATGGGTCAAATCTCTTTCTTTTTATCCTTAATAAAACAGGGAGCCTAATAAAATCAAATATAAAAATGGTCATTTCTCTTGTTAGCTACTGTTTGGGGCTTGAAGAGAAGAAAGACGAAAAAGCATAAAACTTCAAATTTAGAAATGGATTTTTGAATGCTCCCAAACTCATCCCCTGAAAGAAGGAAAGCCAGACAACCCTCCGGGGGAGAGGAGAGGGAAGGGCCTCTACTCTGATGTGCCATGTGACATCTCAGCAATGAATTACACTCAGCAGTACGTTCCAAAGCATGCCCGAAATTTCTTTCAGACATTCACTTGCAAAATAAAGGACTGAACTACAGATCAAAAGGGCATTCTCATGCCAGGGAAAACCTGGACATAATTTTAAAAGTCAAGCTATAGTTTAAGTTATTGAACCAAAGAATTAAAAATAAAACATTCACCTTGAAAGTGTAAAGCAAGTCACCTTTCTAGATGGAGAAAGACAAGGCAAGCTGACTGCAGACATCTTCGCAATAACATTGGATGCTGGAAGACAGTGGGGCTACATTAAAAGAGGCAACGCAAAGGGTGGGCATTTGCAAACATTTGAAAACTCAGGAAATAAGGCACTCACGAGTCTTCTCTTAAACAACTACTTGGCCATGAAATTTGGATTAACAAATGATGAGTAGAAATGAAGAACTCAGAAATAGGAAAACTATGGCCAAAAGACCCCTGGTGAGCACCGAGTCTGTTTAGCTGTAGAACTAAGACTAAACGACTCGGGGTAAAGACTGCAGGTTGGGGTAGAAATGCTGTGAAACCTGCAAAAAGGAAAACGAATAGAAGCAACACAAAGGGAGGTGGGAGGAAGCTCAAATTCATTCATCTCCTCTCATTTCTTAACAGGGAGATAATGCATCCTATCTAACATGCTTCAATCTGGTTTGTTTTCAAGGAACTATAGGCATTCTAGATAACAAAGTGCACAGATCTGAAGTGCACAGTGTGCTGGCTCTTGAAATAGACATACGTATGCTTGTTTAGCCAACACCCCAATTAAGATACAAAACACCACGATCACCCCAGAAAGTTCTCTTTCCTGTCGGTCCTCCTCCCATTCACCCCATGGGTGAGCACTATTGTGATTCCCGAGCTAAGGTTTGCCTGTTCTCAAACGTACTGTAAATGGATTCACGCATTACGTGCTCTTTTGTGCCTGCCTTCTTTGCTCAGCACGGTGGCTGTGAGAGTCTCCCATGCTGCTGCCCACTCACAGCCCCTTCCTTTCCTACCGCTGCACACTGTTCCATCGTGTGCGGGAACCACAGTGTGTTCACGTACATTCTAAGTGTTTGCTATTCAATCCCAAATGAACGTTCTTGCACAAAACTTTTGGTGGACACGGGTTTTCAATTTGCACAAATAAAAATCAGCAGAATCACTGGATTCTAAGATCGGGGTACATGTAATGTTACAAAAGCCATTTTTGCCTCTAAGGTCTCTATCGTTTTTCATTTTCACCAAGACTGTGGTGGAGTTCCGGCTGTCCTACATCCTCGCATAAACTTTGTATTTTCAGTATGTTACATTTCCGACATTCTAATGGGCACGTACTGGTAATACCTTCTAATGGTTCTTTGAAACTCTCTTCCTTACCTTAGAGGCATCACTTTAGATATTTCTGTTTTTATGGTGAAAAAACTTAATCAGAACTTCAAAAATTCCTCCAGCCTCCTTTCATGAAACTCAATGCTTTAAAACCTAAAATAGCGGGTACAGCACGATCGCACTGTTACAAAATTACCCTCCCCTGTGTACCCCTCCACTCACTCATCCTTCTATTTAGACATCTGCAGACCCAGAAACTCCCCAAACGATAGCGTTTTATTTCCAGCAGGTCAGGCTTGGAGGTGATTTGTAACTGTCTTTGCATTTTTCTATATTCTTGAATTTTACAGAAGAAGCATGTCTCCTACTTTAGATAACTTGCAAAGCCATTATTTGTTGTCTAGTGGGGGTGGGAAGCCATATACATGCACTTAAAGAGAAATACGGTGTAGCAATCAAAGTGCTGAGAAGTTCATTAGCAGAGCTGTCGACGGGCCGTCACTACTGCAGGGAGAAGCCCTGGAAGAGGCTCCGTGGCAATGAACAGTCATGTCACGCAGCCACGTAACTGGGTGAGGACGGAAGATCAATATGTCAAGAGAGGTCAGGAACAGCTTGGAGGTGGCAGAACAGTCACTCCAGTGCCACCAGGGGCTGCAGAGCCTCAAGTGAACTCAGGGCAGGCAAGTCAGTGTGCATCTGGAAAACCGACACCAGTGGGGCCACATTTCCCCTCCAGGGGCACAAGTGACAGACCCAAAAAAGCCAAGCAGAAGCTGGAGAAACTAAGAGAAGTGAGACCCTGTTCGGTCCTACACAGGAACATCCTCTTTGGCACCAGCCAGGGACCATGTGAATGCCTGCTCCTTATAGTTACCAACTCAAATGTTTCATGATTATAGAAAGATCATGCCTGTTTCACTCAGGAGGAATTTTCTTTAAAGCAGCATGTGAGACCAATGGCACTACCTTCTGGGCCTAGGAAACAGTGCCTAGCAACAAGTTCACCCACAGAGTGTTCATGTCCACTTGCAGCTGGTGCTTTGCTCTGGGAAGCAGTTTAGTCTCTCCGACAACAGAGGAAATGACAAGAAGGGCACTGAGACAGGAGGCAGAGGGAGAGACTGAGAGTTGGCACTCACGTACATAATACGTTACAGTGTGTCAGGCTCGGTGAATTTCCAAGAGCCCCCAGAATCATCACACACACTTACACATTCACGTCAAATGCACTGCACGCTGAGTCTCTGGCCCTGGCGTTACTGTTCCAGAGGAAGGTATCTACTGACTGCCCACAGCGAGGACCCCAGCACAGCGAGGACCCCTGCCTCCCTTCCTGCCGACGAGGGGGGAAAACGACACACGTGCTGTGCTGTGCGGGAAACGGAAAGTTTCAAAGAAGATTTCACTTGGGAGCCTTAGAAATCCATAAACATTGTTATAAACTGTTATGCATTCTTTCTTCCCTTAAGCGACTGCCTACTTGAAAGCTTCTGGTTTTTGTATATTGTATCTGTCTTTAAAATGACCCTGGAAAATGGATGTAGAAAGCAAAGCCTCCTCTTTCTGAAGGACTGACTTCCTCATCCCCAAAGAGCTGGAGACGCTCCTGGGGCGGCCACCCTCCTGGCCCGCAGGTGAGGCTACACCCTCGGGTGCCTCCCATCTTGCCCACACTGCTCTACGGCTGCAGTTCCTGCCCACAGTGAAGAATGAGCAGCTTTCTGTGAGTGTATTTAATTTGCAGCTTCCCTAGAAAAATGAGAAAATGCAGTCACTTGGGGTCCTTCTCTCCCATGATAAAAACTCAATGGGAGTCACGTAACAGCTGGCCCCTTGAGAGGAAGGAGAGAGCTTCCTGATTTTGACTGTGGCCCTTTCCGTCCTCCTGGCACCAGTAAGCACCTGAATTTCCGCCCCCCCCCCCCACCTACTTATCAGGTGTGACCCACTGTAACTGCCTTGCTCTGGTTCCGCTGGCTTCAGGAGTAAGATGTGAGGGGCTTCGGCACCATCTTAGGCCATCTTGTGAGGAGCCCACCATCTGGGAAAATAAACTCTCCATGGATGTCCGCTGACCCAATTTAAAGTGAGATCAAATGCTGCTCAGAGAAAACTTACTGATGCAAATAGGAAATAAGAGTAAGTGATTAAATAAACCCCCCAACAGGGTTCCGAGGCGACAGAGATTAAATGTCCAGGTTGGGGGCCATCAAATCTTCCCTTCTAACTGATCAGAATTCTAAAGAGGAAGGCCTTCACATTTCAGTGACACACGCAGGGGAAGGCGTGGCACAGGTAGACTCCGCGCTTTTGTTTTAAAGCATCCAGTGCTGGGGGTCAGCTGCATCTGCAGAGGGATGCTGGCACTCAGAAGGATGCCGGAGCAGGGAATTCGGCCACGTGAAAAAGCGGTCAAGGAGTGCCGTCCAGGGAAAGGAGCAGGTCCCAACGCTGACATGCAGTATTACTTTTTATAAACATGCACACGATTTTACATATATGCATTAAGTAGGTGCACTTGTGTGCATTAGATTCCATAAACATGCCTTTGAAAAGATAGAAAGTATTTACAGTGTCTAAAGTAGTGATCTCTGCGTGGTGGATTTAGCAGTAATTATTATTTTTCTCCTTTTTACATTTGTAGCTAAATATTATTTTTTAGTGAGAGAATGACGTCACACCAGCTTAGGCTGCATGGCGGCCCCATGTTGAAACCACCTCATGAACCGTTTCCTCGGGCTTCAGAGGGAAACCCCGTAAGCACTGCGCAGGAAAATCCACCCAGTCTCAAACGCCCACCTATTGTGACGGGGAGGAGACAGATGCCCAATTATTACCATTCCTTTCAGGAGAGGTGAGACCACAAGGTGTAGCTGGCAGAGTAGATAAGAAAATACAATTGTAAGAGTTACAAACGTATTTCCTCTGACCTCAGGGAAGTGGGCGGGGGAAGAGAGGGGGGCACAGACAACTGCGACCACAACCTTCAGCGAATGCTAAGCATCAAAATACGGTGTAACTCAGTGCATTGGGACAGACGACAATTTTAGATGAAAGTGGGGTCACCGACAAATCCACCATTCCGTGGATAATGAACAGTTTCCAGAACAATGAAGGTGAATTGTTCTAAATCGAGCAACCTTTATGTAACAACAGCCCCGGGACTAGAACTGCAGACCCGATGCTGTCTGTGCTCCGCTTCACAGGGGCCAACGGAGGACTCGAGACCTTTCTGTTGTGATAGCTGTCGTACTGGTAACTTCCATGTTGGCCAAGACAGTTCCCATTTCTGAGTTTCCTTTCCTCATCAGTAACGTAAGGAGCCAGCGCTGCATGTTTCCATGGTTACCACAGCCCTCAAATCTTGATTTGATGGCAAAGAGAAGACATTTCCCTGAGCCCCTTTTTGCCCTGCATGGCGTACTTCTGGAGACCCCAGGTCTGGGCTAAGAGAGCCAGTCCCCAATGCACTGACAGCGACAGCCAGGGACGAGGTGACACTGAGCACAGTCTCTGAGGACGCACATCGATCACTGTAGTGACCCCCCAGCGCCACTCCCTGGAACTGACATCACCGTGGGCCATAGGAACAGGAGTCAGGTGACGACACTCTGCTCCAAGCTCAGGCCTCACCTGCCTCCGGACAGGAAGCCCACGTCAAAAACGTGAAAGACGACACTGGACCACCGACAGTGGGAAAGAACCGAGAGGTTACCAAACTCCACTGGTAAAACTCACACCCAAGAGAGCAAAGATGATAATAGGTGCAGTCACATGGCAAACAGCTAAAAAGCAGTATGTGCTGAGTGAAAATTCCGTGACTGCCACATGACAAAAATTAGAGGGAAAAAACAGGTGGGGGCATGGTATTGAATTCATGATGTGCATTCCATCCAAATTGAATCTTTGCTGTCCATCTCCCTTATGAATAAGCAGTCGCCTAGGGTAGTAACAGCTCTGTTGGCTCACCTCACAGGACAGCCCACTGGGCAGAAAAGGAAAACAGGCAGGCATTAACCTACCCAAGGAGACACGGAGAACTCACATGTTTGGCCAAAGTTAAATCTCCTTTACAATCAAAAAGATCCTATTCATCAGCCTCATTATTCCCTCTGAAAAACTGACCAGACTCACACTGAATTTTCCTTGTCTCAAGAAACCTGCCACCCATCAACACTTCCTCACAAAGGACAGGGTAATCAACAGGAGCGTACCTGTTCTGGCCCAGACACAGGATGCGCTGATAACGAGAACCACACCTATGACAGGTTATAGTGTAAAGCAGCAAGACACCGCCCGGGGCAGGATTCAGGTCTCTATTGAAAAGGTGCCCACAAAGCCAGCAACGGAGAGAATGAGGTATCAAAGAATCGCAAGAATGTTGACTGTAAAGGCAGAGAAGCCAGTCTCACAGAACACAGGCAAAGAATTAAATAATGCAAAAGAGCAGAGTTTGTCACCAACCAATGACAAGAACCAGCTGAGCCAGCTGTCCGGGAGACAACAACCAACCCTGGATGGAGGGATGTGAGAAAAAGTGACTTCCATGGGGCTTCCACAGTGTTCTTCAATACCCCCGTCATCAAGCTAGTTCTGGGACCCTCGAAATTTGTAATAAAATCTCGTAGCTTCTTCTTCCCCATCCTTAGCTTTCTTTCTGAGATAAGAACCTTGAACAACATTTAGTAGGTCACGCATGTGAGCCATAGACACTACTTTTCAGAAATTCCGTCTCTGCATCGGCCGCTGGTGAGAGCAGACCGTAGGTCCAAGAGCCACCTTGGAGACTCCATGGGCGCCGCCCTGGCGAGGGCAGCCCTTTAAAAGACAAGATTCTATGTCGATTGCCGCTTGCCAAAATGTTTTTAAAAGCATATTAAAATTCATGCCTCATAATGTGATGCCAAGAAAATAACATACTTCCATGGACCAGAAAGCCCATTCCCCTTGGCTACCACTTCTAAGTGCACATTCACGGCATGCGGAACTAACTACTGCTTAACGAAACCATTGTTCAACACCCTGTTCCTTGACTAACAAATGTACTTGAAATAAATGGAAAAACCTGTCAACTGGAAACCACTGGAGCTTGTTTCTCTGCTGGATCTACTTGCCATTTGCTAGATTCTGGCATTTTTACTAGTAGTGGTGCAAAAAGCAATCCCAGCCCATTACACCTTACAACCTATACAAGAAACATAAAAGGCCATTACCACCCACACCCGTACAAGCTGTCTTCATCCCAATGGCTGTAGAATTAACAAAAAAATCCCCAGCGTTCTCCAGGGAGCTTTGGGCCCCAGTTAGCCTCTGTTCCAGGCTTGGGCTGGTCGGGGTCAAGAACCAAAGTCAAGAATCAAAGAATCGGAGAACCAAGATGGCGGCGTAGGTAGACACACTGCGCCTCCTCGCACAACCAGAACTGACAGAGAATCGAACAACAAGGGGGACCAACACCAAGAAAATAGAAAATAACCATTCATCCAGACTGGTAGGAGGGGCGGAGACGGGCACCGGGGTGGAGAGGACTCGCGTGGCTGTGGCGGGACTGAGACTGGCGGAGTGTGGGACAGATGGCGCAGGCAGTCCGAGCACTAGCAGACCCTGCGGCCCCACATCTGCGCAGATAAACCGAGAGGGCCGGACTCAGAGTGGCGGAGAGTGGGGCAGGCAGAGCAGCGGGTAGCACCCCGCGCGGCACCAAATTCGCCCACAGATAAACCTGAGGAACGGCGGGCAACAAAGCAGACTGTGCAACCCAGGGCTCCAGCTCCGGGAAATAAAGCCTCAAATCTGTGATTGAAAGCGCCCCTGGGGGTTGGGGCGGCAGCAGGAGAGACTCCCAGCCTCACAGGAGAGGTTGTTGGAGAGACCCACAAGGGCCTAGAGTGTGCACAGGCCCACTTACTCGGGAACCAGCACCAGAGGGGCCCAGTTTGATTGTGGGTATCGGAGTGAAAGATTGAAATCCGGAGGAGAGTGAGGCGGGCGCCATTGCTCCCACTCGGCCCCTCCCCCACGTACATCGTCACAGTGCAGCGACCAGCATTACCCCGCCCTGGTGAATACCTAAGGCTCCGCCCCTTAAAGTAACAGACGCGCCAAGACAAAAAAAAAAAAAAAAAAAAAAATAGCCCAAATGACAGAACACTTCAAAGCTCCAGAAAAAATACAACTAAGCGACGAAGAGATAGCCAACCTATCGGATGCACAGTTCAAAGCACTGGTTATCAATATGCTCACAGACTTGGTTGAATCTATTCGAAAAACAGATGAAAAAATGAAGCCTATGCTAAGAGAAACGAAGGAAAATGTACAGGGAACCAATAGTGATGAGAAGGAAACTGGGACTCAAATCAATGGTGTGGACCAGAAGGAAGAAACAAACATCCAAGCAGAAAAGAATGAAGAAACAAGAACTTGGAAAAATGAGGAGAGGCTTAGGAACCTCCCGGACGCCTTGAAACGTTCCCACATCCGAATTATAGGGGTGCCAGAAGGAGAAGAGGAAGAACAAAAAATTGAAAACTTATTTGAACAAATAATGAAGGAGAACTTCCCTAATCTGGCAAAGGAAATAGACTTCCGGGAAGTCCAGGAAGCTCAGAGAGTCCCAAAGAAGCTGGACCCAAGGAGGAACACACCAAGGCACATCATAATTACATTACCCAAGATTAAACGCAAGGACCTACATCCAAGATTACTGTATCCAGCAAAGCTATCACTTAGAATGGAAGGGAAGATAAAGTGCTTCTCAGATAAGGTCAAGTTAAAGAAGCTCATCATCACCAAGCCCTTATTATATGAAATGTTAAAGGGAGTTACCTAAGAAAAAGAAGATCAAAAATTGGAACAGTAAAAATGACAGCAAACTCACAGTTATTGATGGCCACACATAAAACAAAAATGAGAGCAAACTAGGCAAACAACTAGAACATGAGGGTTGTCATTAAGGGAGTGGGAGGGGGAGAGAGGGGGAAAGGTACAGAGAATAAGTAGCATAGATGATAGGTGGAAAATAGACAAGGGGAGGGTAAAAAGAGTGTAGGAAATGTAGAAGCCAAAGAACTTATAAGTATGACCTATGGACATGAACTATAGGGGGGGAATGTGGGAGGGACGGGGGTGGGCAGGATGGAGTGGAGTGGGGGGGGAAATGGGACAACTGTAATAGCATAATCAATAAATATATATTTAAAAAAAAAAAAAAAGAATCAAAGAATCAAGTACAGAACCAAAGGTCTGTCTCATTTGTCCCACCGTGCAACATTTTTTTAAAAATCAGTTAAAAAAATAGATTTAGGGAAATTATATCTTGTAACAAAGGATCAAGGCTAGTACCAAAAAAAAGTAAAAATCAAGATAAGAGGTAACAGTCTCTCAGGAAGCTGCCAGGTTGGAAAAGAAGAAAAATATCCTTCAGGGAATATTTATACCTAATACTTCTGCTTCCAAACCAGATGGAGTAGCAGGAACTGGATTTAACATGCTGCCTAAAACCACTCCCAAACTGGCTAAAATATATGTGACAGCAGCTTTTCAAGACAGTGGACAGGAGCCATCCGAGGCCAGTGATCCCTGAGAGAGGGGGTACACAGGAGTGAGCACTATGATGGCCCCAGCTGACTGTCTTGAGTGAGTGTCCGGGCCACAGAGCACCAAGGAGCCCTGATGGAGCCCTGATGACTCCTGGGTTGAGAACATACACTTGAGAGCCTGCACATCAAGGAAGCAGAGAGGAGAGGATGCTAACAGAAAGAACGGCAGACCCTGGCCAGGTCGCTCGGTTGGTTGGAGCGTCGTCCCATTACGCCAAGGTTGCAGGTTTGATCTCCAATCAGGGCACATATGGGAATCAGCCAATGAATATACAGACAAGTGGAATAACAAATCAGTGTTCCTCTCTCTGTAATCAATCAATCAATCAATCAATAAAAGAACTGTAAAGGCCTGCAGAACTTTTCCCTCGAGTCCTCAAAAGAATGCATGCCCTTCAGGAAACCACGTGAGTCTGCGGAGAGAACCATACTAAAGGACTAAAAGGACTAGCGTCCGGGACTCACGCAAAGCCTAGTCCAGCAGCCAGACTTGAACACCCCTTAGTTCACCAGGTACCAGGTAGAGGATGGCTCTGCCTCAGCAGTGGGTCAGAGAAGCTCCCACCCTTTACTCTGTCCCAACCAACAAACCTCAAAAGCAAGAACCCAAGGATCCAATTACCTGCATCTCAGAATGAAGGATGAGAATATTTACTGGAATTCAAAATACCCTTCACCCAAAAAAGAAAAATATCAAATCTGGCATTCTCCCCCCAGAACTTAGAGAGGCCTCTCCTAAGAGTTTTTAAAACACTGCTCATCTTTGGACAAGCTTTGTTGTTGTTCAGATTTCCAGGGAGACCTCCCACAGAAGTAAAAGGAAAGTAAACGACGGTGGGAGTTCGGTGGCAAGTCAATGGCTTTATTCCTTGACTTTCGAAAAACTGTCCACAAATTTTTTTTTAAAAATCCTAAACTTGGTGTTTGTTTGCCCAAAAACCTTTTAGCATTCTGTTTAATCCGCATAGGTTCTATAACGTTCCAGAAAGAGTCTTCCACGTCGCCAAACCACTACTTGTACTTATGTAGAAATTAAGGGCAGTCACTGGCGTGACTGACTGACAAAAGCAGTCCTCATAATCCCTTCTTAAGCAGATGCCAAACGGTGCAATTCACTGGGAACTCATCCAAACACCGGCAAGCTCTGCTCCCGGGGCACACGCCCTCTGCCACCCCTCACCCTCGCTGTGTCCGTCCTCACTCCTCACTGATTGCAAAGTCCACCGAGAGTGCGTGTGGTCCAGACAAGCTGAGACTGCCAAGTACTCCCAGAATCCGAACTCGGAAACGCGACTGTCTACTGGCCGTTTCTGCGTGTTCGGATCTCAGACCTACAGCTTCTGGTGACGGCGTAGACCTGCAGGTCGATGACCTGTGACAGGCCTGTGTCTCCGCGTCGGTCTGGCAGGCATGCAGGTAGAAGGCCACTGTCCACAGTTAAAGAAAAATACAGCATCAGGCAGACCCATACTACTAAATTATATAGTACGATGCTCACATCTGGAATAATTAGCATAATAATCACAAATATGGTGGGGGTTTTTAAGGGTTAGGAAGGTAAGGCAATGGAGTAGCAAAATCAGGGTGACTGGGAATTGTCACAAAAGTTGGAAATTCCTCCAGGCTTTGGGGTGGGGGTGTGGGGGGTTAAGAAACCTCAGAGGGCCAGGCGGGGCATCTCAGCAGCAAGATGTATTCATATCATGGAGGGTGCGTCCAGTGGCACGGTTACAAAACACCTGGAAGTTTCTGCATTCCCATTAGTTACACTCTTCAGATGGAGCATTATCAATGACAGTGAATTAAAGATTCTTTTTAATGACCTGGTTTCTTAAGGAGAAGAACCAAAAGAGAGGGGGAGGAGTTAGGAACAGAATATGTGGGCTCGACACCTGTGGATGTTAATTTTGAAATGAGATATCTAAAAATGATTGTAATTGGTTTTAAAGAAACCATTAATAGGTCAGGAAAAGAGCAGAGAAAAGAATGACACTTTCAAGTAATAAAAAATTTTAATTTGCACCTGGCTGCAAATATTGTTTTCAATAAAAACTTGAGAACATGGAGGAAAGACCGTCTGAGCCTTGCTCAAATGACATCATTGTATGAGATGATTTGATCTTTCTGTGAAGAATATTCAGGCCTTTTTTACAAGGAAAAGAAATACTCTAAAATCTCCCCAGGACTATTCCAATTTATTTCTCAGAAAACTTATTTTTAATTAAAACCTCACAAAGGTCTAACTAGATAGATACTTCTAGGTCTATTTTAGATCTCTAAGTGTTTATATATGTGTATATATAGACAATTAATTTTATATATTTTAAGTCTTTTAACATCCAAATCCTAATACTCCTCTTAAAGACAGCGCTATAAATACAAGTAATGTTGCACTCAGGACACAGCAAACAGCGGGCTTTCTTTCAGCATTCCTTGTTTCCCCTTCCTTTCCCCTTTCTGGGCATACTCCTGTGATGGAGTTCTTCGCCATCCTTTCCAAGGTTACGTGATTTCATTGATGAAGCCCAGGCCCATGCTGGGTCAGACCTACTCCCCACCCACCAGGTCGGCATCTGTGTCTCCACACTGTCCTAAGGCCCTGAACCCCAAAACCCAGGCCTGCACAGCTGCACACAAAGCTCTGCGCTGATAGCCCCCACCCCTGCCCCCCACACTCACCTTCATCTGTCCCTGCGCTGGCCTCAAGCTCCCACCACTATCGTGAGCTCTTAATTCTTCCTCTTAACCTTCTCATCTCACAGGTTTATGAATAAGGGCCCGATGAAATTTGCCTGATTTGCACCACATATAAAGTCGTCCTGGCTTAGAGTCACTTGACAGAACCCACCCATATGATTCCAATTCCCTGTCCTGCTTTCCATACCACCACACTTAGAGGAGCTAAAAAGCCAGTTAAATGCTTCCGTTCCCCCATCCGGGCTTTATTTCAACCATTGTTATTTCAAAGGTCTCGTATAATGAGACTCAATTCTCTTAACCATGCGAAGCCCAGAGCTCATTAAAGCACCGATTCTCACCGACCAGCCATCTGCAAAGGCGACGGCAGGCCAGAACCCTCACTAATTATAGCACAGCACTTGGCCACCTGCGAGACCCCAGGGTGCTATTTATAGCCTACTCCTCAGATCAGGTTCAAGGGTTTGAAGTTCCAGGGAAGGACAAGCCTGGAGCCACAGTCCAGCTCCCGTGCTGCTGACCACACCACAGATGAAGCACCAGGTGAGAAAAAGCATCCTTACTCACCTCATACTGGTGAGTCGGTGCACGCGCCTGTCTTCAGGAGGACTTTCCGTGAGAAATAAACACCATGCCACACACTTCCTCCCACAGCAACCCCCATTCCTCAGCAGTCCAAGAACGCAGGCGGCCCTCTCGTGGAAAGCGCCATTAACGAGTACACCCCGGTAAATACCACCAGGCTCCAATACACAGTGTCGCAAACATCGGAATAATGAAGGAAGGGCTCTGCTCTTTCCAAACATTTGACGATGCTCAACTTAAGCTGCAAGTTATGAGGCTTCATTTCAAGAGTTTGGTTAGAATTTTGCTTGCTTTCCCACTCAATGCTATGCATGCAATCACTGATCTTGCAAAACCAGTTACGTCCACCAGAACCGGCGGAAGGTGGGTCCCAGAATCAGCATTGTCAGCAACAGCATCATCACCCCACCCTCAGCCCATCCTCTGGGGGCAGGGCAGGAAGTCAGGTGGCCAACTGAAGATGGAGCTGGTCCTGGGAAGGGGTGGTGGGTGCCAGAGAGGAAAACAACTGACGTCCAGGAGGTCGCCCTTGGAGCTCCCAGCTCCTTCTGGTTGAAGGCTCCAGGCACTTTCTAGAAAGCTCTTCTCTGAGGAAAACAGGCACTAAAGAACAAATTAATGCATGCCCAACAGTTCAGAAAATGAGTATCCCACTTCTGAACGGAGCCACACAACAAGGATTCACCCAGTCAGTATTAAGTATGAGGCTGCAAAACCTTAATTCCTTGAATGTAAGTATTTCCCACTGCTTTGCCATCCAAAAAGGGTGTGTGTGTGTGGGGGGGGGGGGGGTCCATGTGTCCCCACCACAACTGAACCCAACTTCCAGAAAAAAGAACCTCTTTTCTCCCAAGTAACCCCAGAATTAAAGCCTGACCTTTTGCCAAAAACAATCCACAAGTCGTGACTATGTTACTTACTTCCAACAAGAACCACGGGGCCAGGATGTTCTTTCCTAAACTAACCTCTGAATGAGGAAACCTCACAAAAGAAATCTACACAATAACGAAACACACAACTGTGTGTTTTCCAGGGCTTGTGGGAGAAGAGAGATTTTTTTGGTGACATCGGATTCACCTGTCTCTGTTCTGTTCTTTTAATTAAGCATAAGTCATTCACTGCATTTTGGAGTCACTATTTTATATTTATTTAGAACTTTTCTTCCAAAAATCTGAAGGTCAATTTTGGAACAACAAGAAAACAGGTGATATTTTCCATGCGCATGTACATATTCCAAAAGAGATTAAAGTAATTTAAGTACCCATATAATGGGAAGTTAAAAGTAAATAGTTTAATATAAAAAGAAAATCTAAATTAAAGACACCTGAAGGGAAGGAGAAGGAAGGCGTGAAGGCAAGCAGGAGCCTGGAAGAGGCGGGTCCCCGAGTGTCAGCACCCATGTTCACAGACCACAGACGGTGGCACGCGGACCTGTCTCTAGGCTCTTCCAAAAGAGAGGCAAGGAGGGACATGCAGCCAGTGACAAGAGTCTCGGTGTCCACAGATGAAAACAAAGGGACCTGACACTAAGACCAGAGATAACTTTCTCCTTCCTCTCTGGCATCAAACTGTGTTCTGCTACCTTTGGGAGGCGCGGGAGGGGCAGAGGGGAAGGGGCTGCAGGTGAGAAAGGAATGAGCAGGTGAGCTCAGATGGGATTTCAGCCCCTCCGAGCTGCTTCCAGAAGAGCAGCCCTGTGGCCTCCCGGTAAGAAGTCATTTGAAAATGGAGGTTGGGTGGCTTCACTTTGAACAGCACGCTGACAGTTGTTGCTGAAGTTAGGCCCGTGAGGTGAGCCCGGGGGGCATGGGAGTACAGATCGGGGGTTCTCTGGGCACAGGCCCTTTGTTACCTTAAAAGTAAATAAATTAAGCTCTGCTAAGGTCTCTTGTAGGGATGCTCCCTGGCGCACTTCCTAAACCACTCGAAAACGGAGCAGGAGCCCTGAGCCATGGCAAGGGGTGGGGGACAAAAGGGGGAGGGGTCCCCGCTGCCCCCCACCCCCTATCCCCCTGCAGCTGGGCCTGGCTAAGTGACCGACAATTGACAAACAAGATTATATCAGTTTCAGTGAGCTCCTTCACCAAATGGGCAAATGGCTTCAAAAGACTCTTGCAAAGAAAACACAGATTAAGGACAGCACACGCAAATAAACAAAAAAACGGTAAACTGGACACTTCTGTGGACTTACGTTAATCAGCAATATGTTCACATAAGAAGTGAGGAACTAATCTGATCTGAATATAAGAGGGGGGAAAAATCAAACAATATAACGCAAGGCTGAAATCATCAGGAAAACTATTTGAAATATGGATTTTATACTCATTATCATCAACAATAATTGTATCCTAACTGCATCTCATGTATTAAAATCAGATATTAAAGGCAAATATCACAATAAAAGACTTAATTCAAAACTCATCAAACTGCATGCTTTAAATTGGGTGCAGTTTACTGTATATAAATTATAATAAAAACAGTGGGGCAAAAGATAATAAGGTATTGGTACTTAGAAACCAACCTTCAAATGCTTGTATCACAAAGAAGGAGGCTAAGGTTAAAGATGATACAGTGTACTTAATCACACTGCTCTCACTAAAATTACATGGTTACTTTATATGATTAAGAGGGTTTATAGTATTAATAAAAATTAAATGATGAAGTTTATTTCACTTTCATCTCACCCTATAAATATGTGTTTTTGTAAGAGCTTAATAAGAGTGTATATATACATATATATAGCACATGTATATAATTTGTAAGTAAAAACACATATTTTGGAAACACAAACTCAAATATTTGACCAATGGAGTTTCACTAATCTAGAAAGCGCTGTACGAATTATATAAAGTAGAAAGGTCTAGAAAATGTTTGGAAGGGTACCAGGAGAGGGGAAGTGCAGAAGGAAATGATTACCTTTGCTTCTTCCTCCTCTCCCCCTTTCCTTGTTCCCCCACCTTCGCCCCTTCCACAGTAAATGCATTTTCATCGTGTCTGTTCGAGGTCACTGCTTTTTAATGAATCGTTAAAGCCTGTCTTACAAGGAATCGGAAGTCGCCTCCTCGATTCCACAAAGGCTCCGACACCAGCATGGAGTGGGGTGATGATGTAACATGCCTATGTGATTTTGTTAACATGAACTGCCCGGGCCTAAGTCCCACACAACTGCACTTGTGGCCTTTCGTGTGAGCCACCCGGCCTGATGGGAATCTCGGGGGTGTCCTTCCAGCCCTTTCCCACGCATGCGCTCCCGAGTGGGGCTTCCACAAGCTCTGTCTGCCAGCCGCTCCCTGTTTCAGGGAGCCATCATCAGTCCCTTGTGCAAAGGCCTCGTGCGGCCAGTTCTGAGCGCTTTGGTCAGGCAAGGGCCTGGATTATGGGTCTGCTTGCTGTCTTGCAGGGACAGGGACAGATAAGGAGCAAGAAGACAATGAATTAAGTCGGAGAGAAGAAAGGGGGACAGGGGGGAAGGAAAAGGCACCAAATCTGGGACTGGGTTCTGTGGGCATGTCATGGCAAAGGTCAAAGCCACTTCCTCTTCCTGCATCTCCAAAGACCACGCTGTGGAGCTGTCCTGGAGACGAGGGAGGGAAGGTGGGGAGCAGCAGTTCAGGGAGCAGAGAGAAGCTCTTCCCAAGTGACAGCTGAAAACTCTTGCAGAACCGGTGACTTGGGTGAACGATGAGGCTCCACTTTCAGGGCACCAGGGGGCGCTCTAGTTGAATAGGGCCTAAACGTCAGAGGCTTCAGGACAACCCTGCTTCAAAGGCTCCGGGCATTCAGAGGAAAGGAAGTCACCAACAACAACAACGCTCCGGAACACAGACCACGACCCCACGCCCGACACTACACGGCAGCGTTTCAGAATTTTCCCGACGCAGAGTCTGCAAAACCATGGCGGCAAAGCTGAAGAAGAACTGACTCCCTCTCATCTCCTAGATCAAGGTGTGAAGATACTCATCACCGTGCATTTCCCTTCGTTTTCACTTAGCAGCAAGAAGGACACACAACTATTTCCCCGGCTCATGGCGTAATATCGGCAAAGAGAATCCAGAGACGGACCCCGACCGACAAGCCTGTCTCTACAAAGAAGTCTCTCCGCTGCGTCTAACAGGGGGAGTTGACTGACGCAATAATGTTTTGATTAGTATAAAAATTAATTTAAGATAAACTTGGACACATCAGTGAAAATGACAAGATCCACGGGACAGTGGAGACAGACAAGCAGGTACAGAGGGGGACGTGGGTGCTTCACTTGGGGGCTGTGCCTGAGACTCCCAGAAACCTACAGAGCCCAGCCCTCACTGCCTCCCCTGCAGCACCCCTCCCTGGTCTAACCACTCACAACACCCTTCTCAGTCTACACCAACTCAGCCTGAGAAGAGAGAGAATACATTTAAGAGCTGATACATTTTCTTAATTTAAAAAAATCCTTAAAAAACAGTACTGGGTATGATTGGGAAAAATCGCAATTCCACCCAAGGCGGTGGCCAGAAGGTCCGCCAGCTCTATTCAGGGCAGGCCCCGCCCAGGCCTGGCCTCAAGGCCACCTGCCCGCTTCACAGCCACCAACAGGAAGGAGCAGCCCCACTTCCCACTCCTCCCAGGAGGCCTTGCCCAGAAAAAGAACAGATGAGTTAGTCCCATCTTTGATTTTTAAGCCACTGAAAGGTCCAAAGAAAACAACAGGAGTGTGCCCTGAGTCCCTGAGGTTCAGGTGTGGTGGCTGGGCTGTTACGATCCCTCGGCCCCACCTGACCAGGCTTTCCTTTCGAGTCCCTTTATTTTATGCGCACGAACACTTTCTGACAGAAGGGCAGGGACGGAGTTTAGACACTACGGCCCCCTCCCACCCCACGGTGCCTTCCACACAGCGTGAGGATAGCCCGCACTGTGTCCACCAGCACTCCCAGGAGTCAGCACTCTGGGAGGATGGGAGGTCCCAGCGGCAGAGCAGGCAGGACCGCTGTGCACCCTCGGACGACTGCAGCCTGCCCCACTGGCCTGCCTGATGTCCTTGGGGACGGCAGAGGTGGGTCATAGAGCCAGGCACTGCAGAATTAAACTGCAGAGATGGTCACAGTCACGAAGAGGATGACGGAGAAGCACACTGGACAACACGGGGCCCCGAGGGAGCTCGAGACCGATGCCCAGGAGGGGAGATGCGCCCCAGGCCTCCCCTCCCAGGAGCCGCTCCCTGGGCCTGCTCCTTCCCAGCTTGCCCCGCCCCTGCCCTCTACCGCCCACCTGCCATCTGATGCCACGCCCGGCGCACACCCAGCAGGTGCTTTACAAGCTCTCCCAGGCCTTTTAAAATGCCTTAAAAATAAATACACGCCAAAATTGGCCTTTAGAACAAACTGTAAATGTCACTGTGACCCACAGTAGGCATTTCCGTATTTTATTGTGTGGAATATTATTCTGGGAAGATGTTAATAATACATGTACCCACAAAATGGCGCGCATGATCGATGTCAACAGCTTCCCGGTGTCTGTTTCTATGTCACTCTTCACCGAGAACCTCCCAGAGCGGGTGAGGGGTGGCGGGGGTGGCGACGGAAACATTTACTGCGCACTCACAGGGGAGCCAGACCAGCCTCGTCCCAGTCTGTTCCACACACATTACGGTACTTCACCCTGCGCACAGGCCTGTGTGGACGGTAAGTACCACACAGAGTATAAAGATGAGGCAGCTGAGAGGCTTAGAGAGATCGTGATAACCCAGCTTGCGGAGAGCAGAGCAGGAACTTGAACCCAGACTTGGCTCCAAGGCCCCACTGTTTCCTTTCATTCATTCATTCACTGGGGGACTTGGTAAACATCTACCTGAGTCACGCACTCCGAACCAATGTGCATTGTGTCCCAAGAACAAAGTGGACAACTATGGCCACTGTCCCTCCTCCAACCCACCTCACAGTTTCACACACTCCAGACCTGCGTGAGTTGGAAGAGGAGCAAAGCCAACACCATTCCTTCTGCACACAAACTTCACTCCGGGGAAAACCAAGTAAGTTTCCAAACAGGATGAGAACAGGGAAGCCCCGGAGCTGGGGAAAAGCATGGTAAACATTCCTAAGACACTCTGGAGACAGTTCTGTCTCCAGGGAAAACAGGCTACTCGCTTCAACCCCGCATCTCACCCCAAAGGCAGGCAGCTGTCAGCACGTGCACGCTCAGCAAGTGCTGGACAGAGCACAGCCTGATGCACGCGTGGTGACGACCACCCGGCCGGGCAGGCTCGTCCTTATCTCTGTGTGCCTCCAGCAGCAGCACCAGGGACTCCAGGAGCTGAGGGCTGCTGTGAACACTTCCACAGCAAACACAAGCACAAATGCGCAAATGCATCCCTGATCTGGGCCTGCCCTTCCGGAGAGTCCAATAGCTCTCCGGGCCTGTACATCACGTGCAGATTCGGGTGTGGCTGCCTGTCCGCACACAGCCACCCCTCCCCTGCCAGGAGTGAGAGAATAAACAGAACACTAATAAACAGGGAGAGTCCACCTAACAGACATAAAGCAGATAGACTTCACTGGTACAAAATAAACCACACAAGGTGAAGGCAGCTGCAATACTTCCACGCTGGCCCAACGGGCAAAGACGGCCCCGAAGGCTGAAGCTGTGGGGTGACAGGAGCCCCTCACTACACAGCAGGTGCTCTGCCCCAGCGTCCTGCCACGCTCCCTCCTCACATCACAGGTCACACAAAAACACAAAGTGCATTCGCCGACGGACCCGCCCGAGGGCTCCTTCTTTTAGACACTCATCTGCACCCTCTCAAAACAGAGCAGACCACGCCCACAAGCCCGCCTGCTTGTGCACACTGTGACCCGGTAGGGGTGGGAGACGTAAAATGTGAGCCTATCATGGAAGAGGATGACAGAGAAGATCTGTCCTGGGATACTTGTGGGCACCTAAAATCTTGGTCTTGTCTTTTTTGTGAGAGAAAGGGGCTCTCTTGGACAGCGCCCCCTGTTGAGAATCATTGGGTGCAGCTGGAGTCCAGCCGTGTGACCGGGGTCTGTTGCGCAGATGCAAGCTTTGATTTGGGAATGATGTCCACTGGGCTGGCACTAGGGCGGGTAGGGGTGAGCAGTGCTGGACTCAGACTGGTCCCCTGGGGGGGTAAAATACAGGAAATGTTCATGGAAAGTCAGCTGGGAGCATGTTTCTGCATCCTGAAGTCTATAAGCCAGCTAATATCCCAGAATAAACCCCGCTTAAACCAGGTGGATTCTATTATCTGCATCAAAGAACCTTGGCAGATGTGCAACTCTCTGCAAAGGGAAGGCTTGGAAACCGCCAACCATCCCAGCAGCTAAGCGAGGCCTTCACACCCCAGGTTCTGCCACACTCGGTCTGGATGGGAGATGCCGGGACACTAGGCCAGTCTCTCTTTCGTTTAGGGTTATTTCCACCCAAATGACTAACACAAGACTTCCATCGTGGTCCCAACAGGAGAGAAACAGGTCCTTTGTCCTGTTAGACTAGGTCCGATGACACAGGGGGTATTTTGTCAACTACAAAAAGGCAGCTCTTATGGGCTGAATTGTGCCCCCCCCCCAAAAAAAAACAGTTGCAGGTTGAAGCCCTCACCCCAGCACTTCCGGATGTGACTGTATTTGGGGATAGTCTTTAAAGAGGTGATTGAGGGAAACTGGACTTGAGGGTGGGCCATAGCTTTAACCATTACTTTTCATTTACTTGGTGTCTTGCTGTCTCCCCTAATAAAACGAATTCAACGAGGTGGGAAACCATGTCTACCCTGGTTGTCCCTGTATCCCCAACACCTTGCTGAGTGCCTGCCCCCCAGCACGCTCTCAGCAGGGATCTGATAGGTAAATCAGTGGCCCAGATCTCAGACCCTCAGCCACTGAACGGTGCTGGGAGGAGCGTAGAACCCTGGGGGGGGGGCCTTATTCTCCCCCCACACCAGCCCTAAGAGTCTGGCCTCTGACGGTAGCAAGTTGCCAAGTCCTGCAGATGTTCTCCCTCACAGCTGGACTAGGTGACCTCCAACATCCACGTCAAAACTAATTCATCTCCATGACAATACTTCTGCATCATAACACTTCCCCCCTCGAGTTCTCGTATGAGCTATTCGAAGATAAAACAAACACTGTTGGTGAAACTACTCACAAAGAGCCACCGATATGACACCAGGCACCTGAACTGAGCCTTCTGTCCAAGGATCAGTGAATCAAGGGCGTCCCATGGCATTGCCACGTGAAAAGCCAGCAGGTGTCCAGAATGGAGCCTCTGTCCAAGGACAGAACAAACGCACACAGAACGTGCACACCTGAGACTAAAAACAAATGGCACAAAATGTTAACTCCAGTTGTCTCCAGCTGGTGAGTTCACGGGTGATTTCACATCCTTTCTTTTTATCTCCTTAAAAAATGTTACACGATAAACATTACTACATTTACAGCCAGGAATGATAATCATGTTACTTTAAAAAAAAAAAAAAAAAGAGCAGATCTTATTCCTAGAACTGAACTATTCTGCTGTGACTACCACACACACCACACACACCAAACACACCAAACAGAGCGGTGTCCTCCTGTCGAGGGGGCTGCCAGAAGGGCCAGGGAGGCGGTAGTCTTCCCGAACACCTGGCGGAGCAATGAAAGGCACCCTGAGACCTGCAGGAGAGAGGGGTGTGGGAGGGAAGATACAACTTCAGCTAAGCCTTAAAGGAGTGGAACAGTGGAACACATATGGAGAGAGAAAATAGTTTCACTTGCTCACTGGGTGCTAACCAGGGGGCTCAAAAGAAAAAAAAAATGTGCAAATGCCACGGTCAAGTACTGGGACAGTTGCTGCCGGCTGTGGAGAGTCTTTGTTCCCCGCAGGAAGCAGGCAGGGACAGGTCTGGGGCCAGCCCTTCCAGGGCTGAGAGCTCTGACTCGCTGGCAGCACCTACAGGGAACAGGAAGACTCCCGGAGCAGCACAGAGGAACTCCGAGTGCCTTCCAAGCAACCGCCCGAAATCCACAGGCATCCAACCCCCTTGCCACGTTGCCATGGTAGAAACCACAGCAGACACCTGGCGACCAGTGCAGGTCGCCCGTTAGCATTTTGGGTGAAAGACACTGAAACCACGTCCCATCCCAGCTCACTCATGCTGCACTGAGAGTGAGCGCCTCCAAGCAGGGGTGTAATCAAGGGTACAGGGCCCAGAGAATTCTGCATGTCCCACACAGTACGGGGAAGGAAAAATAAACTGAAGGAAAACACAAACGCCAGCCTCCTTGGTCCTGCGCGCCATGTCGGCCATGTGCTTTGATGGATCCCGGCAAGGCAGGTGTGCACAGAGGCCTAGTCGCTGCATTCACAACGCGGCACCACCCACCAGGTAGGGAAGGGCAGGACCCTGGGCCAGTTTCTCCAGCTGTGTTCTGGGAACACTGTCTCATCTCCCGCATCGGTTCACTGAACAGCGATGTTCGAGTGCCCGGGCACAACCTGCGCAGGTCCCTGTTCCTAGGTTGCTGAGGTCACAGAGGAAAGTAGGTCAGCACAGGCACCGAGAACACAGGCTCTGGGTGTGAGTTCCGGCTCCCCCCCCTCTCGGGATGTGAGTGTGGGCCAGGCATCCACCCCTCTCACCTCCGTCTCCTCAGCTGTAAGACAGTGGGAATAGCAGCTACCCCATGGGCTTACTGTGGAAAACGTGTTTAAGTGAGTCACGTGAAGTGGTTGGCACAGGCTGACACTTTACAAATACACAAATATTCTCACTATAACGATCACCTCTGCCTTCAGCAGGGCAACCCAAACAAAAACACACGTCTGCCAACAGAAACTTTCAGAGACCCCCGATGGCTGCGGGGAGGCTGCCCTTCTAGAGACAGAGGATGGCCCCACTGATCCCTGCATCCCCGGCATCTCCCGCAACACCCCGCTCTTGGTAGGTGTTCACACGCTGGTTGAATCAACAGTCCCAAGATGCCGTTGAGGGTGCCAAGAACCCTCTGATAGAAGCAGGATGGGTGCCTTCATGGATCGCCCCCAAGTGGTTCACCAGGGAGTCCCCAAGTGACACTGTTAAAAAGCAACAACAAGGAGGAACAGCAATGAATGGTGTCACTGGGGCGACTTCCTGGCTCCCACGGCCAGTACCTCCCTCCTTCAGAGCAGGCGATGTGCCTGATGTTGCCAATGCGCTCCGAGTCCCTGGGATAACATGGACCGGCGGTTCTGAGCACCCACACGATCAGCTGCAGCCTCATAGGAGTACAGCCAGGCAATGCATAAACCAATACACCTGTGTCAACAGGTGAACGACGGCTCGACGCATCTCTTCTGGGAAGAATGAGTTACCTCTGTCTGTGTAGGCTAAACATTTATAACATTTGCACCTTTGCTTCGCACCTAAGCAGTCACGTGACCACCGATTCATGAAAGACACCATTCCTGCTTTCAAGGGGTCCTCGGTCTAATGAGGGACGCAGCTGAGTGGTCCTGTTAAAAGAGAAGGCCCTACAGTGGGAATAACTTACTTAAATCTCAATTCTACCCCTTGTTGCAAGACTTAGAGATAATGGCTTCCTTCTCCGATTCTCAGTTTACAAATGTGTAAAGCACGGACCAGCCCCACGATGAGGGTTAGTGAGAGGAGTCCAGGGAGCCAGCCGGCTCTCCTCCTCCTGGGCGCAGACACAGCGAGTCAAGAGCCCCCACAACCCAGGGTCAGGGTCCTCCCCTGGCCCCAAGCAGGCCAGCAGCTCCGGACCTGGCACTTCCAGCCCCCAGGACTGCGAGGAATAACTGAGATGCCACCCAGTCTACAGCAAGCCGCCCTGAGACACTGTTGCTGCCCAGGGTGGTTGGTGGTTGGGGATGTGCAGGGACAGAGCTCGGTGAAGAGCTCTGGATTCACCGGTAGGAGAGGGAACCAGAGTCCAGAACAGGAGCCACTCGCTACAGGGGGCCAGACAGGCAGAGCAGGGGAACAGGGGAGACGGAGCTTGAACAGCAGGCTGTTTGCCGGGATGGCCCGCACCCGCTGGACTCAGCTCTGAGCGGGGGTGACTGCTCCCCCGGTGCAAACAAGGGCTGCGAGGAAACCACTGAGCCGGAAGACAGTCGCTGCACAGGATTTCTTACAGCCGAATCAACAGTGTTTGGGATCACACAACAGAAGGGAAAAGTAAGTCGTTCTACACAGCCATTAGGTTTTTAAAATAATAGCACTGGCTAAAATGTGATTGCACCACAGCCCACAATGGGGCTCCCCTCCTCCCAAAACAGCTGGCATTTTCCTTGCTATCTGACACTGGCAATGAACATCATAGCTCTTACACAACTTTGTCTACTCTTAACCTTTATTGTGTGGTTCTCCTTCTTTCTATCTTCCTCCCACCTCGCAGCTTCAAGACCTTCCAGGTCAGAAACAGCTGTCTCTCCCCTCGCCCCTGCCTGGCACAGTGCACCAAACATGTGGGAAGAATCAATAATTACGGAATCAATAAAGCTTTAGCATCAGTATGAAGGGCAGGTTGACATTGAACTGACCCTTCCAGATGTAAATGATAAATCTTTATCAGCCTACCACCTGAAACCAAAAATACACAAGTTTGTTTTTCCCAGTTCTGTTACTACTCTAACTGGAAGGAGCTCAAGAACGCCTCTTTTGACAGGAATGCTCACAAATGAGAGGGGAGTCACTTTGTCAGAGCGGTCTGCAGCTTCTCAAAGGAATGCAAGCGTGACTATCTGAAATACCTTCTAACCCTTGAGCTCATTTTGAGTCCCAATCACCTGCCAAATTCCTACCTTCTTGCTTGCATGTCCTTGCCCTTCGCATAGAAAACTGCAAAGGGTGCTCGCTGTAGAAAAACGTACCTGGAACATGCTGTAACACTGGCAGAAATAAAGCTCATTGGGAGGTACCTCGGAAGCTTGACCAAGGAACACTACACCCTTCCCTCATCTTTTTGGTTAGAAAAATTAGATTAGACTGACAAAACCCCAAGCTACTTGTCTTTCTACGTGTTCACAATTTCAGTAGAATTTCTCAGAGCTGATGTAGAATGCATGCCCCTTCACCCTGCAGAACCCATTTTACTATGAACAGATGTGAAATTTTTATTTTTTGATATATTTATTGATTATGCTATTACAGTTGTCCCATTTCCCCCCTTCACTCCACTCCATCCTGCCCACCCTCCCCCATATTCCCCCCCTATAGTTCATGTCCATGGGTCATACTTATAAATTCTTTGGCTTCTACATTTCCTATACTATTCTTACCCTCCCCCTGTCTATTTTCTACCTACCATTTATGCTACTTATTCTCTGTACCTTCCTCCCTTTCTCCCCCCTTCCACTCCCCTGTTGATAACCCTCCATGTGATCTCCACTTCTGTGGTTCCCTGGTCACAACCTGCTGCAGCTACGGGAACTGTAAATACCTGTCCTCGCGCTAACAAAAGAGCTCCATTTCCACTTGCAAAGCTCTAATCAACCATAATATTTCTGTGCGCTCAGGAACCACAGAGAGATTTATCACTTCTTTAGAAATGCTCGCTGGAAAAAGACCACCCGTGACCAGATTATCAGCTGGAAGACAGAGTGACGATAGAAGTCGGTCGACAATCATTCTCCCGGCATGGAGCCTTCACTGGACACCCACCCTGGACACTGAGCACGCCAGGCCCCCTGCCTCAGCATCCCCGACCTGAAACCTCAGCACTGTGTAATTCCGTGTCGTTCCGGATTTTGAAAAGTAAGGAGGGTTAAATACGCCACCTTCCCAGGAGAATGGAGGTCGGTATCCAGTCGGGATGACTATTTTTGCATCAACATGTACCCACATTACAGCAACAGGTTAGAAATAGGTTTTCCTGTCCCACGAGTTATGAAAGGGTTTACAGTTCAGACATCTGGGGATGGTAGATAAGTAAGATACAATTCCTACCCCAAGGCGCTCATAGACAAACAGGAGGAAGACACGGACTGACTCATCCCTCTGAGTCAGCCAATAAGCCTTTATCAATCAGCTCCAAATTCACCTCCCATGCTGTTCTGGGATGCCAGGCCGGCGGTTCTGCAAGCTGCATTTCTGCTTTGACAACCTCTGGCTCCTCTGTCTGCCACGGGGACATTCGCAGGAGAAGGGAAGACTGAAGAAGGAGAAGGGAAGACTGAGGAAGGAGAAGGGAGACATTCCTCTGCTCTGTGGATGTTCCCATGTCACCTCCGGTATGTTGGCCGTTCCTGTGTCACCCAGGTGGTGCTTCCTCCCTGGGGAGCAGATAGCTCCACGGTGTGTGAACCCAGCTGGTCAGTCCCCCACACCTGCAGACCCAGCCGCACCCAGAGTCCTCAGCACCAGCTGGCTGGCTGCAGGACCCCAGGTGCACGGGGATCCATTGTGAATTAGCCAGAGTCACACCCTCTCTCCTAGTTGGTTCTAGTTCTGTACCCCCTGTACTCTGCAGGCTTCTAAGTTTTAATAACCTAACCTCCTCCCTGTGGGCACAACACCCCTGACACTTGAGCATTCTCTCCTCTCCTTGTCAGTCTCTTAGGCAACTCCTGAATGCCTACTTCACAACCCTTTATTAAAGTGTCTCTGTTTAACTAACTGGGGTGGTTGCTGCCCCTCACTGGCTCTGGCCGACACAGTGCCCGCGACACGTTATAATAAATATGGGGACACAAATTGCTGAACAATACTGTCACAGAGGAGCCAGTGTGACCATGCAGAAATTTCATTTCTTTAATCTGATTTTTTTTCTCCTTCCTTTCCTTTGGATTCAAACAGGCCGCATCCGCCCCCGACTCACGCACCCCTCTCCCTTGCACGTCCACTCCCTTCATCATTAAGCCCTCGGGACAAGCAGGCCCTGGTCAGCATTAAATGATCTCAGGAACGAAGCCTCGGGTCTGTCCCCCACAGAGACAGAGTTCTGTCAGACTGGAGGCGACATCTAGGCCTCAGTTTTCAGCTCCAGATCTGGAAAACCAGAACGACCCCACTGACCACATCCTTGCGAAACCAGACAGAGGGCCACCATGGCTGACATCAGGACCAGATGAAAGGACCACCTACACCCCACCCCGGTGCAGACCAATCAGTAGCGACCGCAGCCCTAGCCCTTCAGTCCCCTCTACAGCCCGGCCCCAAGAAGCCCAGCAGAAGCCAGGCCTCCGAGCACAGCTACCCTGTGAGGCTAGGTGGGGCCCCACCTCCCACACAGTAGCCCATTACTTTCTGGACCACAGCGCACTCCCGTTCGTGTCTGAGGGGGACTGACGTGCACAGGCGAATGAGCCACCTCAGTTCAGTGACACTGGGGTGGGTTCTGGAGGGCGAGTGGTGGGGCCAGATCCTCACAGAACAAAAAGGCACTCGCCCCAACAGAGAGCAGGGAGAGGGGAATTCTGGCAGAAACTACAGTGGAAGCAGCACCACCGAAAATGCAGGGCCTGCTCGTGAAATGGATTTTTGCAGGGAGGGAAGGGAGGCGAGGCTGAAGGACGCTTTGCCGGTACTAAGAAATGTTTTCTGCAGACCAAATAGAGAGTTTTTAGAGGCTCCCATGCTGTTCCCGGCTTTGGAGGGCACAGCACTGACGGAAGTGCAGAGGACAGCACATCGGGCAAGTGCAGTGCAGGGGACTTGGGGGGTCAGTGAGAAAGCTTAATGCTAAGACAAAGTCTCTCCTCTACAGGTTTATGATTTAGCAGGAAATTAAGACACAACTCACCAAATACTGTGTAACTAGATACAATGAGTTCCCAAACTGTGAGCCACACCCATGGGCCGCTAACAATGGGATGTGTCAAAGTGGGATGACCGTGTTAACCTCAGGACTGAGGACTCTCATTACCGAGTGACTCTGCACAGAGGCAGCTACTCATCTGCACACACGGCCGTGGTGGAACGTGGGCTAATGCGAATGTTAGTGGGGCTAAACGCTGCCTCCAGTTTTTTAAAGAAAAGTTCCCAGAGAAACAAGCAGTTTAACAGAGAGAAACGCCTGCAGTCCAAAGAAGGAACTGCAGTGACTCCTGACTTCTTAACTGGATTTTCTTTGGGCTCTTGGAGCACTCACCATTTCAATACAACCCTCACTTACTTAGGTCCTGGCATCATCTGCTAGTTTGTCTTCTCTCTTAAGCTAGATTATAAAATTACTTTGTCAAAGAGGAACACAGGTGACACTTTTTCTGTGTTCTCATTGTCACAGTGAGTAAAAATTCATAAATAAAATGTGCTGCTTTGTATGCTAAGAAGTACAGTGTTTCCAGCTATCCAGGTAAAGAACTCTGAAATAATTATGACCTGAAAGCGTTTGCTAAGGCCGTTCCCAGTGACTGGAGATGAGTGAGGTTCACTTACTTTCATATCCCCGGAAACAAGCACAACGCTTTGCGCACAGTAGGCACGCGAAACAGATGTGCCGAAGTGAGCTGGCTGAGGAGAACTGAGGGACTTGAAAATGTTTCAAGGTTCCAAGGTTCTCTGTTAATTTAGGATCCAAACAATCCAAGTTAATAAAGAAAACTGGATTTGGCAAAAATAGTTTAAATTTTTGGAACCCATTTTCATATTTAAAAGGTTTAAAGAAAAAAAAAACAGATGAGGAAAGCCCAGGACACCTTGGCATCCTTCCACAGATTATGTGACGATCAAAGACATCTGGCTTTTTTGATTATTTATGGAATTCCACCCTAAGGCCCACTTGGTGTTTTCAAAATATGTTTTGCAATATTTGGACATCCTCCAGGTGGCTGGTTTCATTCACATTTCCACAAACACTCATTCTTATTGGGAAGATTGATTCTTATTCCTCTGTGGTTACAAATAAGTCCTAAATTGTAAATAAAGTGTGTTCAGTGTTTAATGAAATAAAATGAGATTTTTTTAAATTCTTTTTTCATTTTAAATTAATACTAAGCTTAGGACCACACAGTTTGCTCGCGTTTTGTTGTATATAATACCGGTAAGAACTAAACATTGCACAGGGTTTTCCCTTTCCAGGACTCTAGATTTAATCAAGAGATAACGAAATATACTATTTCTTAAAGATTCACAAGTACAAGTGTTGTTATTTCCAATAGCATAAAACAAAGCGTACAGTTTGGAGATTCTTTTCTACAAGAGACCTGTTAAACATTAATGCCAAGATGCGCATGGTAAGTAAGATTATTTGGACATATTTTATTTTATATGTGAAGCCAAAATGGGAAAAGGGGAGAGAAAAGGCAGTGGGAAGGGGATACAGCAACCAAATGCTGTCCAATATTCAACAAATATGGCTAATGTTTGCCCGCAGTCCAAAGTTTGAACCCCAAAAGCCATACACTCTTCTGATGGTAGTAACCTTTGGGATAAATCTTTCCTCCATCCCTGACATGGGTGATTACATAGTAAATTAAACAGTAAATTACACAGTAAAATAAGGAAAAACGCTACAAAAGTTAAATTTCATACTAGCAAAAAAAAATGCAGCCTCTCTGGCTCCTTTACAACATTAATTATGAAAATGAAATAGTATTTACATCTACTCTCCAGGAAAACACAAATCCTCTAAAAGAAAACCCAGTCAAAGCAGTTTTCATTTCATACTTCTTATGGTACAAAAACATTATAAATATTTATAGAAACAAACACGTCTTTTAAACATGTTTTATTTATGAAACAAATAATGAATTTACTCTGCCATGTGCTTAAAAATAATGAAAGAAGTATTTAAAGAAGTCTTTCACTAATAAATCATTTATAAGTATTTGATATTGACAGTACTGTGTATTATAAACGTCCTGTTCTAAACTGCAGTGTGTAACAAATTATCTTCGAAGAGTTCCTGTAATGTATTTATATGTGTGTATGTGTCTGTTTTCTTAATGTGCCAGTTATTCACAGTATCACTGCAACATTGTAGGTTGGAAAGCAGTAATAACTTATCATTTTCTTCATTAGGCTCTCACACACATTTTTAAAAATATGTTTCATTTCACTACCTTTGGGAAATAAAAACTATAATCAGTAAACTCAATGTATAAAAGATATCCTAGCATGTGAAAGCGTCCCCGAAGGAGAATAACAGGAAACACTAATCACTTTGTGGTAGGTTTTCATTCAAAGTATAAGCCCACGTGAGTGAAATTCTGACTATCGTATTTATTGAACACATTCGCACAGATGTAACACGAATTATTGATAACATTGACAAATATAGAAAATTGTTCTGTACTAAGTGGGGTATTGATAGATCAACTCAAGACACGTACATTCATCAAATTCTCAGAACTTTAGGGCTACTGGGTGTACGAACAGAATTTTCTCTCCCCCCCAGGTTTTTAAAGAGAAGGTAGAAGATGCGTAATTAGTTGAGATAGAACTGAGCTTTCCTTCAAACACACCAGACGCGTCCTCTGTCTCACACTCTGCGCCCCAGCTCGACCCAACAGCTCCACGCGGTCCCACACTCTGACACGGAGCAGTCTGCCCCTGACCAGGTCAGCACCGGCCCCCGTCAGCAGCTCTCCTGCTTTGCTCACCACGAGCAGCAGGCTTACTATTTCGGAAACTGTGCGGCTGCGAGCAGGACCCGCAAGGGCGGTGGCTCAGGGACAGCACCCTCGCTGACCAGTCAGATGGCCGTGGGCTATCGAAGAAAGGTCATGGGGAGTCTGTCAGGTGATAGGGAAGAAAAGCGCTGTAACCGAGCTTCCACCTTCCTCCCTGAAGACAAGACGGCCAACTGGCACGTGCGCACAATGTCACCGCGCTGCACCTCTACCTGGGCCAACTGGGAAGAAGGCGAGGCCCCCGAATGTCCCAGTAAGGAAGCGCACTCACGGATGTGCCCGCGGAGCCGGGCCTGTGTCGTGCCACCGGATGACAGATTGTGGAGCATTGTGTAAGGTGACATCAGGCAGGCAGAGTGCGGTGACACAGCAGCTTCCCAAACCGAGACAAATACAACTGAATTCCTCCTTAGTCACTAAAAGACACACCTGCCCGTGCACAAACCGAGGGGAACTTGGTCCCTCACCTGCACTCGGTGGAGACAGAGAACCTAGAAGTTTCACCGGACAGAGAGTTCAATCTGAGTCGATGTGTTACACAGACAGGGACAGTCACCACCACAAAGAGTAACGCCTCATGTCGTCCTTGGGTCTCTGTCAGAACCACAGCACCCAGTGGGAAGGCTATTAAACACCCCACTGTCCCCTGCTTATCAACGGTGTTCCCTGTGGCACGCACTCTCCCACCTCGGCCGCAAGATATTCAAGGCACCGGCAACGCACGGCAAGTGAGGCGGAGACACGGCGTGCTCCAGAGACCTGTCCACCGGGGCGGGGCAGGTAACTGGACACGGGAAGGCGACGGAAGGGAAACACGTCCAGAGCTGGCCTCGGTTGCACTACGTGACTTCTCGGAGCTTCGGTTCCCTGATGGGTAAAGCACATCCTGAGAGCACCCACCTCACAAGGCTTTGTGAGGTTCAACAAATTAACACAAACACGAGCACAGTGCCTGGCCTGTGACAGGCCTCGGCTGCCGTTAGTAACCCCGCCTTCGTTATTCTCTGCAGCCGCCGGAGGGGAGAATCAGGTGTGGACTGAACAGTAACCAGAAAGCCTGCTCCGGGGCTCCTGGGATTCCTTCTCTTTTCTAATCTGATCTAGATCAGCTTTGAAACTCCTGTGCTCTCTCAGCTAATTAAAATTAATATTCTATCAGCAGATCTAAAGTTAGTACAATAGCTTCTGTATACATTATTTACAGTAAGAAAACAGTAAACACTCTTAACCTACCTATTACATCATACGGATCATTAAACCTTTGTAATAGTAGGACTTCCAGGTGAAACAGGGTGCATGGCTAAATACAGATTTCAGGAAAAAAGTAAGTCTACTGTAAGTAGTTCCCAGATGCTGTATAGGACGTACTTATACTAAGTGGTGGTGTTGTTTGCCTGAAATTCAAGTTTAAGTGGGGGTCCTGCACTTGCATTTGCTGCACCCGGCAACTCTACTTCAAAGGGTAAATGTTAACAAAACTCAAAGTAACTGAAAATGCTTTATAAAAACATTTTTGAGGTCAGCTTTGGTTTCTCTAACAGCAGGAGGAGAGCGCTACAGGTCAGCACGCTCGGCTTCAACGGCCCTGCAGAAACCTCTCCTCCCGACCTGACCCAGGCCGCAGTCACGTCTCGGATTTCCTGCACCCGCTGCCATTGCCCAGGAGGAGGCTCCAACCGGCGGGGTCCCTGTGGCCGCGCAGGGACACCTCACTTCCCATCTGGCTACAGGAAGACAGACCCGATGGGACACTTTCGTTTTCACTTCTGTGAGGCGCAGATAACACAGTTCCTGTGTTCCAGAAGTGTTTCTACAACCAACGCGTCTGACAGCCTGAGATGCCTACTGTCGCCAGGCTCTGCAAGCCCGCCACCCTGCCCTGGACGCTGTCCACTCGCAACCGGGTGGAGGCAGCAAGGGACTCAGACGTTCCCACGATATGGATATGTCCGTCATGAAAAGCCTCCATGGTGTGATGTGTGGGGTGTGAGGCGTGAGAAAGCAGATTTAAGATTCTCCCTGCTGCTAAGTGAAATAAGCCAGGCGGTGAGGGACAAATACCATATGATCTCACCTTTAACTGGAATATAATCAATAGAAGAAAAAAGCAAACAAAATATAACCAGAGACATTGAAGTTAAGAACAATCTAACAATAGCCGGGCGGGGGGGGGGGGTGCGGACAGTGGGAAGAGGGGATTACAGGAACTACTATAAAGGACACATGGACAAAACCAAGGGGGAGGGTTGAGGTGGGGGAGGGAGGTGTGTTCAGCTGGGGTGGGGTGGAGGGATCGGGAGAAAAGACATACAACTGTAATTGAATAACAATAAAAATTAAAAAAAAAAAAAAATTGAAAAAAACAAAAAAAAGAAAGATTCTCCCTGCTGCTCCACCATGAGAAATGTCACGAGGGTGCCGGGGGCTGACGGGTCCATTTCTGGAGGGTCCCTCGGATAGGAGGGCGCCATCGGCGGAGACAGGGTCCAGCCAGAAAGAGAGAAGCTGAGATGTGAAGGGGGTGGCAGACTGGACAGGGCCTGAGAAAGAAGAACCGAAAGAGGAAGAAGGAACCAGAGTCTGAAGGAACGCACATCCCACAGACAGTTCACAGGCGCAGGAGGCCTGCCGGTTCCCCGTGGCTGTTCATGAGTCAGTTTCCATGGGGTGGCTACGTCTTGGGGTCACAGGGGACAAGGGGACAGACAGGACAACCACTGTGAAAATACTCCGCACTCAACAGAGTCTTAGGAGATGCTGGTTGTCGAGGCCATGAATGAGGATGGCTTGGACCCAGCACCAGCGGGGAGGGCAGAGTCCCAGGGAGTGTGAGACGGGGAGCCGGATAAAGGGCCCTGGGGGTGGCCCACAGGCGGGGCTCTTCCAGGAAGCTGATGATCTTTGAGACTTACTCTTACCCCTTTCTTATTTTAGGGATTTCATGAGCTACCACAAATGTTTTGAAGGCTGTAGTAAAAACAAATCTTTGCAGCTACAGTTTCTAACCCCGTTCCGCTCACACAGCTGACGATTCTCACATGTCTATGCCATGAAACACATCGTTACCAGCACCTTCCTCTAAGGGTCAGGGAAGAAAGACGGCAACTGAACTTGGATGGGAGAATGAAAAGAGGGACCACCATCTAAGGTACCAGAGTCCAAAACACCAAGTGCAGGGAGGCGGGTCACGGAGGAACCTGGAGCGTAGGTGCTCCCGAGAACAGGCTGCCCTGGGATACGGGAGGGGCACCTGCCGCCGCAGACCACTGAGCCTTCCTGGGCTTCGGAACCCTCGCCTGTCAAACAGGTGCGGCAGGAACCCCTACCGCTTACAGTGGGATTACACCTGCGGCGTTGTTCTCCGCACGGCGCCAGCAGGAAATAAACACTCACTAAGTGGTACCAGGATTAGCAGTAACAGCAGGAGTAACCACATACTGGAACATGAAAAAGTCCTTTTAAAAAACCTATGTCCTGCCTGTGAGGGGAGAAAATCGATGCTTTGTGAGATCTCAAATATGTCATATTTTGCCTTGAAATTCTCATAAATGATAGTAATATCTGTAGTGGGAAAAGGTGCTAGCACACCCCCATCTGGGGTTCTGGAAGATTCAGACCGTGCCAGGCAGGGATCGGTAATTCCACGGGAGAATCAGGAGAGAGGGAAAATGGCTGAAATAGGGGCCATGGACTCTGGGGCTCCGAATCCCTCTTGTCCCCTCTCCTCAGGGAACAATGGGAGAGGAAACCCTCCGCAGGCTGGGAGTCCCCATTGACTCACACGTCACCAGTGTGGTTTATTAGAAAATTCTTTTTTTCTGCCTGTAAGAAACTGGACAAGGCTACAGGAATGTGTTGCTACATTGAGCCCTTAACTTGTGTGGCGGGGGTGCAGGGGGGGTGGGTTACAGAGAGTGGCAACTTCGTTTTTCCCACTCACTCACAACACAGGACACTTACACATGTGGGCTTCATATGAACCAAAGGGGAAGGGACAGACCACCCCTACTACATCCCTGCTCAGATACTTTGTATCCAGAGCAGCTACGGGGCACTGGCTGTGGTCTTCATACCTCTGAAAAAGATGCGATTCTGGAAACCTGGTGAGCATCCCACTCAGGGGACTCAGTTACAAATACGCTCTGAATTAAGAACGTAGTGACTGCAGAACATATTTAAATGGAAACCACTTCATCACCTGTGATTCATTATGGAGACTGTCAATTTCCAGTCCATTGGGTCTGCTTTGTGAATAGATAAAGCCCATTTGAAATTAGCAGTAATTATAATTAGCATTGATCACGCCCCCAAATAAGTGTGCTAATTTTTATAGCATGCTTTTTTTTCAATAGGTTCATAACACTAATCTTTTTAATAAGCCCTTTCTCCATCAATTACACTAAGGTAAATTTCAGTGCAGCTTAGGTAGAACGATTACAAATTAGGAATTAGTAGATTTTTATATTAATTTGATTCCATAGCAGATAAAAATAATTCTACTTGAAATGTGAATACAGCACAATTACCCCTGGCTCTCCTATCTCTCATCAGCACTGGTTTTCACTTACAAGCGCCCAGAGATTAGGCAATCGGCCCGGTTGTTCAGGGAGTTGAAGATAAAAGATTAGAATCTGAAAATCTAGAGTTACTAGTCGAGTGCCTGACCCACTTACTATAACAAAATGAATCAACCTCTGTTTTCCAGAGGTTTCTTGGCCTACTGGGGTAACCCCTTCCTCCTCAAAGTCAAATTTCTGGCAACACAGAGATTCTTCAGGGCACAAACTGTGCAGGAAAAAGGAAAGGAAAAGGCCGCCACGTATCCAAGATACCCCTGAAAATGCTTCAGTTCCCAGGCCAAGGCCTTAAGTCCTCACGAAAACGCGATTTCTGAACGACTTTGTGAGGGGCGAGGGGCGAGGCAGGATGGATGGCAGGGTTTTCAAGGTCCAATAACTGTGCACAAGGTAAAACTAGGTCAGGTGATCCGACAATGAACCTGGTTATGAGGACAGGTCAGGTGACTGTTCCTGCGAGCACCTTCCCTCCCGCCCCTACACGAGGTCTCCCCTCCCTCGCCGACCACAAGCTTCATAATTGACTCACTGTGACAGCAGGGTGGCCTCAGATGTGATTCCCGCAGAGACCTGGAACATGCTTGCACAGGCGGCCTAGCCCTCTGGCATCACTCCGTCACCATAAGCAAAGGTCCCCTGGGTGGTCTGCCCCCTCCAGAGGGGGCCCCAGAACAAACATGGGGGGAAGAGACCTAAGCTTAATCCACAGCGAGGAGCCAAACCCCGGCAGGCCTGCACTCTGGCCTGGAACACCCCCAGACAACCAGCACCCCGGAGAATGACAGGGAATGAAAACTATGTGAAGCCACTGTGTTGTGGGATCCCATAGCAACAGCTGACTGATGTAGGCATAAGGAAAAGTTGAAGAGATACTTAATTGCCTCTGCCTTAGGCAGCTGCATTTCTAGAAACATTTTTATCAGAAGCTATTAAAACATTTTAAAGTTTAGCATTTGAGGAGTGTAACGTTCAACTGGCTGGAAAATTCATTTGTATGGAAAGCACCCCAAAGCCCCTACTGAACAGTGGGATGCACCATTCTTGGGAATCGTGCGTCTCGAACCAGAGAGCAAGCACTTTCTTTAAACCCAGTCTGCTCGGCTTTGCTGAACAGCCGCACCAGACCCTGCGCTCACACCTTCATCTGCGGTGTCGCCCTGCTGACCAGCAATGGGAAAGTCACATGACACTGGGCACTGAGAACACGTTTCCTTCAGTTCCCACAAATACACCAGTGCGGGCAGTTTCGAGCCCAGAATAACGAAAATGGAACAAAATCCTGGTTTTCCTAGAAAATCCCTCCTCACGTCTGCAACAGAGTGAAGTAACAGTTCACACTTAACGCCCAACCCCAGGGACGCGCCGTGTGGCGCGGGGCAGGCTCTGTGCAGGGGTGCCCGGCAGGACCTCCGTGAGCGAGCCTCCCACCGCCCCGAGGGGTCTGCACTGTCACTGCCTGTGCTGTAGGGGATGGAAAGCCCAGAAGGTGAAGCTCGTGAGGAGCCGGGCCTGGCTGCAGAGCTAGGACGCTGTCAGGCAGGAATTAGGAGCCCGGCTGCCTCGCTCCAGAGCAGGGCCCTTCCCCACACCCTGAATTACGACAAAGAGTTCCAGGGGCTTCACCTGAACCCCAGGGCCTGCCACAGGGACCGCACAGCAAAGCTGCCTTCGAACTCTCCGCACCTGAGGGAGGGATCTGCCGTGGCAGCACCTGGAGGGGCACCGCGCAGCTCCTTCTCGAACCCGAGGGCTTACTGCCATCCAGTGCCCACAGAGCAACGTCAGAAAGCCCTTCAGACCCCGAGGAACAAGACTAGAGACTAAAGTCCACCCCTGAGCAAAGACGGACAGGGTTCTGCCACGAAGACACAAGGGCAAAGTGGCCTGACAGAGGACAATGTGAGCAAAAGCAGAGATGACGCCATGGACTGAGACCCAATGTATAGAAATGAACACGTTTGTAGCAACGCTTCTGGGAAAACTTCATTACTCCTTGCTGGAAGTTACCAGGACATGAATTTATTACTATAGAAGTTTTAAATATGGAGGCAGAAGCAAGCTCTTATCTAATCTTTTCTGCACAAACTGCATGTCAAGGCACTCGAAGTCCTTCTTTACAGAAGCATGCCAGTCAATAGTGGGGAAAACTACCGCTCCCTAACGCCCAAGAGAGACAATGGGTCTAGGCAGGCGCATCTAGGGGCACCACGCCCCCCACGGGAGCAGGCTGGGGAACCTGCGGACGGAATCCAGCTGCCAGCCCTGAGGGAGCCCACGGGGAGGGGGGCCGCCAGGCACCACAACCTGGTTTACAGTGAAGGTACCAGCACCACCTACGATATTAATATATTTTTGCCAAGAAGTATATAAACTGGCAACCCAAATCTGATCGTGGCACTAGACCTCACAGCCAATTTACAGGAAATACAGGCGATAGAGGGAGAGGTGGAAAGACAGCACACGCTATGAGAAGAGCACCATCCCAGTCCACAGTAAGGGTCCCCTGCGCCTGCCCGTCAGCTCTTCCCCAACGTCAACAAATCAGTGGCATGGGGGTGGTGGGGGGACCAGAACAGCAAGAGAGGGGAGGGCAACGGTGGAAAAAAGAAGAGGCCCCGTGGCCCCTGCACAGTATGGACGCTGTTTAGGTCCTGAATTGGGAGGCGGGGGGAGGCAGAAAGAACTATGAAAACATGCCCTCGAGACCTCAAGAAACATGGACCACTGTATCAGCTCTTGAAACTGTAGACCACCACGTCAGCTATGATGATGAAATGATAGTTTATTCGTAAACTGTCCTTCTCAATTAGAAATTCATATTGAAGAACTTGAGGTAAAGTGACATAATAGCTAGAATTTGCCTTAAAAGCCTCTAGAAACAGAAATAAAAGTTGGGGGGCGGGCATTGTGTTGGAGATATAAGATTGGCAAAATGTGAAAATTCTCAAAGTTCAGAAAATACTTAGAGCTATGTTATACTATTTTTGTGTACATATGTGTTTGAATATTCATAATAAAATAAGACAGAAAGGGAAATCAACAAAAATTAACCCACCGTAGCTAATGTTCTTTTAGATATGGGGAAAATTAGTCATGTTTCAGTCAATGCCTACCCTCTTTTTTTTTTCTGTATTTCTAAAATTACAGTTTCCTATTAAATAAGTAAGCTTGGGGGAGGTGGTGCTCTCTATAACATGAGAGTCAATGAAACAGAAATGTTTTTAAAAAATTAGAACTAAGAGCACCAAAAAATCAATTCATTAAGTATTTGTTGAGTCCCTCCTCTCTCCTCGCAGACGAAGCCCAAGGCTGTGGAGATAGAAGGGACAGGGTCCCTCGTGTTGAAACAATGTTGCTAAAACTCTGGCAAAGGAAGCTGCCAGCGGAGGCAGAAATGAGGATGTGGTAACAGATGCAATTTCCCAAATCAACTCTGGCACGTAGCATGCCAACAAAACCCAACTCCAGAGTCACCGCTAGTGACCCTGCCAGGTTTGGCTGCGCCGGGCTGAGCTGCTCAGACTCAGTGAACTTGAACTGTGACGTGCGTGCCGCTGAGTGAAACGGGACTCCCAGAGGAGAGCGGGGTTTGTCTCAGTTTCCAGGGTCAGCGCCAGAGATAAGGGAGGGTTGGAAGCGCCTCTGCCAGTGCGGCCACTCTCAGAGAAAAAACCAGGAAAGGCAGGATGTCGGTGAGCAGCCAGTGCATGCGAAACGCTGAGCTAACGGGAAGAGAAGGCAGAGAAGGAAAGAGGAAACCCTGGGGAGTCTCGGTTCTACATGCTGCAGCGCCCTGGAGCATCGCGTTCGCTGAAGCCGGAGCGCCAGATGGGGACCCCTGCACAGGCGGGAGCTGGACTCCCCGAGACTGCGTCCCGAGTGCTGCCACTCGAGCTGCTCGGTGTCCCAGTTTCCTTGTCTATGAAGCGGGGACGGTACAGCATCTACTACCCAGGGTGACAACAGGATCGACAGAACGCACTCACAGAGCTTACAGTGACGTCTGTCTGGCAAGTTGTAAGTGCCCAGCTTGTGAATGTAAAAGACACACGGATTGTGAAGACTTGAGTCTGAAAAGTAACAGAACATCTCACTAAATTTTATACTGTAACATATCGAAATGATAACACTTGGGGTATAAAGAGCTAAATAAAATATTACCAGAGGTAATTTCACTTTTTTAACTTGTTCCTTTTTACGCTTCTCAGTATGGCCACTAGAAAATTTGAAAGGACCTGTGCGCCTGCCACTTCATTCCGACGGGCAGGGCCGTGTGGAAGGCGGGTGGGTCTCTGACGTCAGAGACCCGGGCCCTTACACCCTCTCCCAGAACCGGGAACGGGGTTTACGGAACCTAAGCTCAGAAAGGTGACCCCCAGCCCACCCCAGCAATGCTGCGGCCTCAGGTCTTCACCTGGACAGGCTCTCTACCCCCTTAAGGCTCCAGGTGACAACGCATGTGCTCTTGAGGTCGGGAATGAACGGCGGTCCGTAGCTGAACCCCAGACTCCATCCCGCACCTTCAGGCAGCACCAAGAACTGAAAGGCATCCCACCTGTCAGGTTCATTTCATGAGCTTGTCATCACTTCTGGAGGGTCATCAGAGCAACCCAATCGCCTTGACTTCCACGCACTTGAGAGCACCCCAGGCAGCCCCCTGCATTATGGCCTCGGTGTGGTGAACGCTGTCACAGACTCACAGAAGGACCAGGCGAGCACTTGGCAAGCAGCCTGCCAGAGGCTTGTGTGCGTGGCCGAAGGTGAGGCTCATTGTCAGCTCGGCTCCCTGACACCCTCCCCTCCCCAAGGCGGGCTGCACAGTCACTTTGTTTAATAAATGAAGGTGGGCCCTGGCCTTGGGGCTCAGTTGGTTAGAGCATCACCCGGATATGCTAGGGTTGTAGGTTCCATCCAGTCAGGGCACAGAAAAGGATCAACCAACGAATGCATCAGGAAGTGGAACAACAAATTGATGTCTCTCTCTCTCTCTCTCAAATCAACAAAAAAGAATGCATTTAAAAGAAAATTAATGCAGATGCCAGAGGTTGGCACGAACTGCTCCTCGCCTGCCTGACGCACAGTAAACACTCACACTCTGCCTCACGTACACACAGTGCCGTGGGTCGCGTCTGCCACCCTGGTCCGGCATCCTCAGAGAGAAACGAACATTTATTGGGTGCCTATCACATACGGACCCTATTTTAGGGTTTATTTTTTAATCCTCCAACAACCCTGTGAGATATTTTTACCTAACTTTCCAACAGATGAAGACGTTGAAATCCGATTACATGATCACAAAACAGCTCCCTGCAGACCTGACTTGTGCCCGCCTTTGGGGTCAGAGAAGGCTGGCCGAGGTGTGACAGCCTCTGCCTGGACAGGAAGCCCTGGGCTCGCACATATCCTTGGACGTGTCCTTGGACCTGCACGAGGACTCCGGGCCCCAAGCATGAGTCTCTTCAAAGCTACACCTAGAAGCACTCGCGTGAAAAAACGGTGTCTCAGAGGCTCTGGCAGCGTGAATCAGCTAAAGACGACCCTGCCTCAGACAGACTGTGATTTGCATTAAACGTCTCTTCCTTTTCCTCTTCAACGTGCCCGACAGGCAGCTGTAGACCAAAGAGCCTTAATCACTACTCCAGTTTCGAAATCGCCCCGTCCCCCTTGCCCAAGAAGGAGGAATAAAGGGCACAGTCAGCAGGCTCTGGCTGCAGTAAACTCTAGCCCGCATGCCCTGAACCCTGGCAGCGGCGGGCACAGCACACTGAAATGCCCACCCGCCCAGAATCTCAAGTGTCCGCAGGAATCCGACTCCAACTTCCCAGCAAAGAATTCACCTTTTCTGTCTTTCGCACCTTGGCATTATCCTGGCCGAGCAGGGCACATGTGGAGATCGTGGTACCAGAAGGCAGCCAGGACAGTCACCCAAACATGGCGAAGGCGTGTGGCCACATTCTCAAATAGGCGGGTAGCTACACGGTTGGTTGAAACGGTGCAAGTAAAATGTGACCCGGGAACTGCCAAATGGTCACTTGATTCCAAAGAACAGTCAGTGGTCCTGTCACAGGTGCTCTCCCCCAATGCCCTCTCTGCCCCTCCTCCCAATTCTCCATTCTCATTAACACTCTAACGACGAACTTGTTCCACACACCCTCCGAGCTGCTCCACACGCCATCTTCCTAACACGTCCCTCACAAACAATGACGACGGCTGACGACTGCAGATTACATTAAAAGCTGCACGTTCTCCAAGGGGGAAAAGCAGGCACATGAATATTACGCATGACCCTGGGGTATGCTGATGAGGAGCCCTGGCCTGGCTCACGTGGGCCAATGATTCTGAGCCACAAGGCGGTTCCCCCGGCTTCAGGTACGTCTGCGGTGGGGCTGGGAGGCAGCCAACATGTCGCTTCTTGTAAACGAGAAATGCTATACAAGCAAAGCTACCTTTCCGTACAGACCCTCTTACCCCTCTTCTTACTCCTGTAATACATCATCCCAAAGACTAGTGCCAGGAAGTCCGGGATTTTGATCCTGAAGTTTAAGGAACAGAATGTCCTATTCCCCAACTAATTTGAAGTTGGCAGTATCAATTTGCCTTAAAGAAAAAAAAAAAAAAGGATTCTATTAGAAGTCTGAGATTAAAAAGAAAATGATCTGCCAGCACTTTGGGTCTTTATTAAAAAAAAAAAAATTAATGGCTCTCTGAAATGTAAGAAAAAAAATAAAAGGAAAAACTGTTTAAAATGGTTATTTTTGAAATTTCAAAAATGTCCATTCAGTTTCTATCTCAGAAAAACGTAGTGAACCTAGATATTTTAAGACCGTCTGACTTACCTGAAGCAGGTGGAAAAACATACTGAAATTCAGGCAACTGATTTGAAAACATTTATATAAAAATCACATCCACGTGTCCTTTCAAAAGCACAATCAGGCCATCTTTCTCTCAAAAGATGTTTGCAATTCATCTCACCCCGCATACTACACTCCTTCGAGAGCACTGGTTGTCATCACAAGAAAGAATGCAGCACTGCCAGCTCAGGGCTCAGGGATGAGCCAATGGGACTCCCTGTGGTGACACGGTGACGAGCTAGAGAGACGACAGGGGAAGATGGGGAACTGGCCGCATCTCAGCAAGGCCCAAGCCTTCCCGGATGGAAACGGCTGTGAGCCCAACATCTTCCCAAAGTTTCTGCGCACTCTCTAGCAGCCAACCCGCACTGCCCCTCGGAAAAGTACACGTTTCAACTTATGCCAGCTAAGTTGTCGCTAACTTGGAAGACAGAAAGCTGACAACTGTCTGTTATACGGAAACATAGATGGAGACCAAAAATACACATGCTAGAAAATGACCGAACCGGCAACCGAGTTCTGAAATGGAAAACAGACCATCCCCTAACAGCACTGTGCATCCCAAGGGCCACACACAGCAGGGACTCTCTGTGAACTTCCGAACAGCAAAAGGAGAACCTGTCACCCTGAAAACGAATCTCTACCTTACTTACCACTGACCTGACTTTCAAAGGAACAGGGTGAGTGCAGGCTTATTTTACACACAGCAAGAACCAGCTGGGGTCCAAGAAAGACGGGTCAAGCAGAGAAAGCAAAGCTGAATTATGTAGGAATGGACAAAGACTTGCAGCTACTATAGGGAAATAAAGGCTCAAGAGGAAAAAACTGGGGGAGGGTAAGGGCTTTCAAATGTGACAGGAATATTTAGTTTAGATTTACTGTAAAATCGAAGGAGAAATGATGACTCGGCCACAAAGAGGAGTCAAACCCCAAAGTTTTACACTACGAAGAGACAGATATGTAATTAAGTGACCCTGGACATTTCTAAGTTCACTGGCTCCACGAGTCCTACGGCTAGGGAATTCCGCAAACATGTCACAGAACTCTCCTTTCTCCTAATTGTTGCAGTGGTGACACCATCAACAAAAGGTTGCACTGTTTCTAAAACATGCACAAAGTTCACTAATGCAGAGAGGGACAAAATAAAATCCAGAAACTTTAAGAAACAAACCATGAAACAAAATCATGTCACCCAGGTCCTGTAAGAAGTTGGAATAAGCGGGTTGCATGAGTCTAGGTGTGTCCAGAAGTGAACAGTGATGAGGTCTCTTTGAAGCAAGTTCTGCCATCGATTAAAGTCCTGTGTGTGTGTGTGTGTGTGCGCGCGCACGCGCGCTTGTGTCATTTTTTAGGCCATTCTTTTGCCCATCATGTAACATTGTGCAAATTTTATTTTGTCCTTTCAATGGATTACGTGGTTCTACGAGTTGGGAGCAGGTCTCACCCATCACTCTGCCACAGCACAAAGGACTGCCTTACACTCAGTCGGTGCTCAGTCTGTGCTTACTCAGCCACAGAGGACTCAAACGCCTTTGAGTTCCACCCAGTAGCTAAGACAACACTGAGTGTCCGCAGGTGAGATCTGGTGCTGGCCAGACCCAAAGACCAAGAGGCAGCTGCTTAGTGAAGGTCGCAGTGGGATCAGGAAGGACAAAAGCCAAGCCAGTGCGGGGACGGACACCTGGACATTCTAGCAACCCATCACAGGGCACAGCCGTGGGGAGCACAGTAACCGAAAATCAACTGGTGTTGCCCCAGAGAAGCAACTAGTCTGAGTAAGAGACACAGAGTAGCAGGGGCTCAGGGTCAGGATTTCAGTCCCGGGGAGTTGTGAGGGAGGGAGGCGGGGTTCTGTCTATAGAGGGCAGGGCACGAATACAAACTCCATGGAACGCATGTCGGATGAGTGCACAGAAGTGGGGCATGAGAATGGAGCATGGGCCTGGTGAGCACAGCCAGAGCCAAAATCTGGCCAGCGGGGCAGAGAAGCAGCTGAACTTGTAGACCCTGAGTAGCCAACCAGGAGAGGGCCAGGAGCAGAAACAGTGCTGGAACGAAGTCACCAGACCATCAGCTTAAGGACTCTTAAACTTCCTTGGGTAGGATCGCAGTTGGTTCCAGATCCCAGGAAAGCATGAACGTGCTGGAAGGTTTAAAAAGCTCCAGAGAGCCGAATCCCCTCCAGGTCCGTCCATGCTGTTGCAGATGGTAAAACTCCATGCTTCCCACGGCTGAGCGAGAATCCGCTGTGTAAGTGTGCCTCACCTTCTTCATCCCCCATCTACAGATGAGTGCACCTGGGCTGCCCCCTATCTTGCCTATGGTCCATAACACCTCAGTGAACACAGGGGTGCACGTATTCTTCCGAATCAGTGTTGCAGCGGAAATACGTCAGACAGAGGAAGACAAATGCCATGAGATCTCACTTATACGTGGGATCTAAGGAACAAAACACACACACACAGACACAGACTCATAGACACAGAGAGCAGACGGACGGTTGCCAGAGGGCAGGAGGGCTGGGGGCCGGGTGAGAAAGGGGAAGGGACTAAGAGGTGCCATTGGTAGTCGCCGGGATGTGAAGTACAGCACAGGGAGCGTAGTCAACAGTAAACACTGTGATGACTGTGCACCATACCGGGTAGGGACCGGAAATACCGGGGCATCACTTTGGGAAGTACAGTGTCTGAGTGTCTAACCACCAAGTCGTACGCCTGAAACTAAAACAAAACGATACCGAACGTCAACTGCAGTTGAAAAGTAGAAAACACCATCACAAAATAAAATCAATCGCCGTGTAATATTTTCTTAAAGCTCTAGGTGTCGGGAGCCGACCAACAGCTGACCCTTGACACAGTCGGGAAGGATGAGATGTGTCTGCACAGCAGAGGCAGCTGTGGCTGGACTTCCTGTGTATCTCTTCCTGCATGTCTGTCTTTGCTATTACTAGGTAGTGGGATTTTTGAGCACTTGTATTTCAGGTCCACTGATCTGCAGAATTCCAATGCAATCGTACAAAATGATTTCTTGGCCATAGAACAAAAGTCCCTTATAACCCCTCCTGCTGCCGGAAAAATGGAGAAGAATTTTACTAGATATCCCCTTTAGTAAACCCCCGCCTATACCTTGGACAGGAATAATAATTGACAGAACTAGATGGGTAAAGGAGCAAGGAAAATAGGTGAACTATTATGATTTAAGCATGAGGGAACAAATACAAAGATCATCCCCTGCAAAGTGCATAAAGAAAGGAAGACAGATGGCTGAGTTAGAAAACCTAACCACGTAGGCCCTTTAATAGTTCACATATAACCGCTGGCTAGTCTAGCGTATCTTTTTGACCTATGCCAAATTCTGAAAACTTTGTTAGACATCAAATGATCAATAGCCATTTGAAACTTTGAATATGTAGTTACTTGTGGTTGTCTGATTGATGGCCCTCCTGGTCAAAATAACCTTTGTTTAGTATGAATATCTGTAGAACTTCCTGTACATTTTCTTGGTATTTCTGTATAAACTTTTTCTGCTTGAGAAATCATGCCATGCACCTGTTCCTTTGATGTTATATAACAAATCCCTATAAAAATAAAGCTTGATTAAACTCTTAGAGTTCGGTCAGACCCACAAGGGCTAGCCGTTCTCCGGCATCAAACTTGGTGTCTGAACCCTCATTCTTCACCTGTGCCATCCATTCTTTGGGGACCCTGAGACCCGCCAAGGCTGGACCCTGGCACCTAGGTAAGGAAAGGAGAAGGATTCGAGTCGTTTCATGGCCCCCTGTGGACGAAACCTGTGTTTCCGACATTATTTTGACTGAAGCATGCTTAGCCAGCTCATGGTCACAATTCTCATCAGCACTGTTTGTGGGGATCACACAGAGGAACATACAGACGGAACTTCAAAGAAGTCCTGGGCCTGGGAGTTCGAAACTGGCCGGTAGCACCCAAGCTAAGTCCGGCCTGTCAGTGACTTCCCCTCACTAGGCTGAGACGTAGGAGGGAGGCCACATGTCAGAATGCGGAGGACCTCCAAGTCCCGGATGCTGGGACATCAGAGGTTCGCCCACAGGACATCAAAATTCCCTGGCAGGGTTGCAGGAAGTCCGCTGTGCACCTCAGCGCCGAGGGCCAGTCCTGGCACCGGGGCTTTGAACGTCACAGAGGGCACGCTGTCTCAGGACAGGCTTTCCTCCTCCGCCCCCAGGGTGGGTGTCCCAGGGGCTCCCAGACACACGGCTACTGGGAACACCTTCTGTTCTGTGTAGGTAAATGCCCGACTTAAAAGTCATAAGCACATAGATAGTGCTTGATCCTCATCCCTCGGCTCACCTTCTCCAAAAACATTTACTACTGAAGGAAATCTCATATTATTATCCTATAAATTATGTATAAATGATATAAAAAGTATACATATTCTATAAATTACAGTTTCTAATTTACATATCTAGAATTTCCTTTAGCCACAGTTTTATATATACATATATTACACAATTTGAAAAAAGATAAATACTAGACCAAAATCAATACACACCAAACTTTAAATAATCTGAGAAACACTTTTACAACTCGAATACAAAAGTGCAGGAGAGATGCAAACTCCGAAGACTTACTATCATCATTTACTGTTTTGAAAACACAAAGTAACAACAGCCTACAGACACCGCGGCAGACGCGGCCCCGACGGCCGTGTCTGCGGCGGGACCCCACGCACATGCCCTCTCCAACAGTGGCCCCTTATTCTCTGCAGCACAATCGATCATTATGCACGCTCTTGTCTGTGTCCTCATTCAAGGCCCGTCCCCAGCGTGTCACTGTCAGTTCCAGAGGTCAGCGAAGGTGACAGTTCTGTTCCCCACCAAGCAACCACCATGGCCTCACGCACACTGACAGATGACCGGCTGAACCCGTGAACAAACACTGTTTTCTCGCAGGCCCACAGGCCTTCAACAGACACAGCCATCGGAGAAGCTTGCCTTCCAGATCAGCCAAGTATCGAGGTGGCCAAAATCTCAGTTCAGTTCTTCTGTACCTGGCTCTGGTAGTGCCTAGTTGTCTCATTTAATTTCATTCAAAGCAATTTTGGTAGGTTGTATTGTGACAGCTGTCATATCATGTGCATTAAAAAAATATCAAATTGGTAAATTTTTGTGCAGCCATTTTAATATTGAAAGTGGAAGAAAATATGCAACATCTTCACTGTATTATGCTTATTTCAAGAAAGGTAAAAATGCAGCTGAAACACAAAAAAAAGATTTGTGCAGTGTATGGAGAAGGTGCTGTGACTGATCGAATGTGTCAAAAGTGGTTTGTGAAGTTTCTTGGTCCTATTGACATTTGGGCAAAATAATTCTTTGCCGTGGGCTGTCTTATGCATTGGAAGATGTTTAGCAGCACCCCTGGCCTCTGCCTACTGGAAGCCAACCAATAGTGGGAGATATTTGACACACTCAACATATTCAGATCAATGAAGTTACTGGTGAAAATGAAAAATGCGTCTGTCATTTTGCGAAAAAACATAACGGACTTTTAGGGCAACCCAAGAGAGAGCTGACCAACCACAAAACTCCGTGCCATGTGCGTGTGAGGAAGGAAAGGTCACGGCTGCAATCAGGCGGAAACTAGCTAGACGGACACAAGAGGAGATGAAACTGCCCCTCACTCACCTCTGCAAATATGTTTGGTGGCACCTGAGTCCATTGACATGTTATCACTGACGTGACTGCAGGTAACACGTAACAAATTTTACATCAGTTAAAAAATAATAAACAGGCTTTATGTTCATGAATTTATCGCACAATTTAAACAGTGATAAATATTTGCTAAACAAGGACTCACAAATAATATTTTATCTTCTTAGTTCTCTGTTATTATAACTTTACAACCATATCTTTATTTTTAGACTCCATGAAATATTTTAACAAAAATAAATTCTGGCAATGAAAATGAGCTGAGTTTCCAACCTACATGTGCCAACTCTCATACCTCCTTCCAACTGTGCAAAAGGAACATGCTATTATGCGTGACGCATTCTGTATAGTGCTTTGATATAGCTATAATTCAGGTATTAGTAACTATGTAAATCAGTTGTTAACATACGGTGTCTCCAAGGAAAAATTACACGTAATTTTACCCAAAGACGAGTGAGCTGGCAATTGCTCCTTTGAGCGCTCCAGCACACCCCTGAGCTTCAGCGTGGGACGCACTTGGGTTTGGATGCTGAGCTGGTACAACGTGTAGGGCTACTGGTCCCCTTTAGGAAGAAGACAGAGGAGCTGCTGAAAGTCCATTCACTCACCAGCAGACACAGTGCACGTGGATGCTCCAGTTCTTTCACCTGAGCCTGGGAAGACCCTTAGCCTCCCCATCAAGTTGCCTGGAGAGAGGCTTCCTTCTTAAGATTCAGCCCCAGGGCCCCGCCCTCACTCCCGCCCATCAGGAAAGCTCCTCCCTCCACTGGACACCCTCTCTACACCCAAGACGGCACAGATCACAGTGCGCAGGAAGCATTTGTTCACATCTGTGTCCCCCCTTGGACTCAGAGCTCGGTGAATTCAAGAACATACCATCATTACTCCCAGCACCCCAGGTCCAGCACATGCTAGACGCTCAAAGGTCCATCAAAGGCAAACACGAGGTCAGAAATTGTGACTAGTGAAAGCTATCTCCAGATGGATAGATAGGTGGATAGACAGACAGACAGACAGATAGATATAAAGAAAGTACTATATAGGGCTATCATCAAAATGTTATCAGGGCTAAGGGAAACATTTAGTATAAATTCTACCCTTAAAGAATGGTTCATTTTCCAAATTCTGAGCTTTTAGTCCGGACTTCAGTACCCTAGCGGACAAGCCAAGGCTGAGGAGTTTCTTTGGAAAAGCCACTCAGATGAGTCTCCTAGGAACTAAATCTGGGTGTGATCGCGGAAGGATAGGGCGGTGGCCAAACACAGTGAGATTTCCACTTCTGGCACCACTTCTAAAGATGACAATTATTATGGTCAACAGCGCACCAAAACACTCGTCAGCTACTCAGAATGAGCAAGCAACTTCATTACAGGCAGACAGTCCCTCTGCGTAAACACAGCTCCGGTCTCCAGTGCAAGGCCGCTCCGACCCCCCTCGCATTTCTCATGCTGGTCAGGGAGCTCGTCTACAATACCTCCCTCAAAATGCCTCTGGAACCAAAACGGTGCTGACCCTGCCTGCACCGCAGCCCTGGGCCCCAGAGGGGCGAGACGCGGGCCATAAATAAGAGAAGCTTGATTTTTACACACGGTTGCTTAGCATCAAGTACTTTGATGTCAAAAGACAAATGGCACCAATAAAATAGCTTGTTACAAAGGCTACCAGTCAGCCCTAGAAAAGTCACGACCCGCCGCCAACTTTCCGAAGCGATTCTCTCGGCTGAATTTGATATTCATTGCTGTTATGATTTTTTACACAATGAAACCGCTCAGTACCCCTCTCCCTGGGTACTTTTTTAACTCCAATACCTCACTTTCCACCCATAACTTTGTGTGCCTTTCCCACACTGGCAAAGACACTCATCTTTCCTGTGGCCCTCAAATAAATCTTCGTTCGTGCCTTAACCTCTCCATTTTATTCCTGCTGGCCAACTTCTCTTAGGCTCTTTTTGCCCTACCCTATTCCTTGCCCTTCCTTTACATGCTGATGCTCTGAGGCCCTTCCTGAGATTCACACGTCCTCCCCCCCACCACCCACCCCTGCAGAGTGGGCCTCTGCCTTCCTCTTCCCACCTCCCCCTCGGTTTTGTGTTCCTCCTAATGCAGCATGGGCCTCAATCTGTGGTTATCTGTCTCCCACGGTCAGGCTGAGGTGACTGAAGACAAGAAATACAGTCGACAACCCCTAATTAAAAGCAGGTCTCAAAAAATGTCAGATTAGTGAGCAAGTGAAGGAGAAAGTCTTAAGTGGGTGAGGAAGAAAGAGAAAGCTAGAGGCACTGTAGGTTTGAAAGCAGGCATAGCCTAGTGGTTAAGAAGAAAGACTCCAGAGCAAAATGCCAGGGTTCGAATCCCCCCTGCTAGTTCCTAGTCATGTGGGCTGGGGAAAGGGACCCCCTTCCGAGGGCCACGAGGAATAACTGAGTCGACACCTACCCAAGGGCCTTTCCACATTCTCAGCACTCTGAGTGTGGGAAATTAATGTCGACACAGTGGATTAGTCCTTTAAGAACGCTGGTTACTCTACACTGATAAAACATACGAAATGTTGACTTTGTTTTAGAGATACAGTTTTCTTACTGAAAGGCAGCAAACGCACAGACGCCTAGCCCTCTGTTCTGCTAACGCTGACTTGTGCACGCGTGCAAATTTACCCACCGCAACAGACCACTCACCTAAAAGAGCGACTAAATCAGCTCACATTACATGGAACAGTTCCTTTTTGAGCTTACGAATGATACCCATTTCCCCCAGAATATCATAGGAAAATGCCCATAGTTCATTTTTCGAGTTGTAAGATCACAACTCCCAAAGTTTGGAGAGCAAATGGAAAGTAAGAGCGCAGTGGGCTTTTTCAAACAGGACTGTAGGGGCAGAGAAACTGAAAAATAAATGGAACTTGAGCCCAGGGAAGTCATGACACCGCCCTCCTCTCCTTCTAGAAGCTCCAGGCTCCCGGGCGCCAAAGGGAGAGGCCGACGTGCCACCCCTGGCCAGGGCAGGAGGCCTGTGTGCTCAAGGCAGTCAAGGCAGCGGCAAACTCGGTCACGGCCCCTGACGCCAACGTCAGTCTGGGGGAGGGGAGATGGAAGGAAATGCTCTGTTCGGGGCTTGTATTTTAATGACACACCAGTGGTCGTTACCACACACAGAGCCAACAAGCAGCTCTAGGCCATCCCACTCCTCCTGTGAGACCGGGACCCCAGTCCCTGCAGCACACCACCCAGGGACATCTCCCTGGGAGCACCTCCCAGCCAGAGCTTCGGCCCTGCAGGAAGAGTGACCACAAGCTCCTGTACCCCATCCTCAAGTCTCCTCCTGACGGGGCCAGTGTCAGCAGGGCAGGCTCTGCAGAGAAAATCGGTCTGCACCTTGTCTTAGAACTGCAGCTCAGAGAGCGGGGTTAGGTGGGCTACCACTCTCTCAGTCTTGTAATGGAGCCTTCACACCAGATGCGTTATTGCTCCTGTGTGTGCCGGGATGTGAATCCTCACATGCAGCAATTACGATGGAATTACTTCTAAGTACACCCCAGAAACAGAATGCCTCATTAACCAGCCGTGCTCCCTCCATTAGCACACTAATCATTGGAGTAGGGCCCTCTTAGAGGAAAGGGGGAAGCCCACCCCAGCTCCAAACCTGGACAGCCTCTCTGCACATAATTGCAGACCACAGTCTGTGAGACTCAGCTAACGGCAAGGGAAGGACCCAAACTCCGAGAACTGGTCCTCAGGTGGCATCTGCTCCCCACCCCCTTTATTAAACAGCCTGACTTCGAATGCACAGTATAAGCTACCAGTTGTTGCAGGGGGAAACACCCAGTGCCCTCCTCTGTTTTAAAGCCAGGCTAGGGAATAGAGACAGGATATAAAAATGTACAGCAGACATTTCAAAATACTTATCTTCTGCCGGGGAGAAGAGACGATCACAGATGGGAAATAGGAAGAGACGGGAAGGAGAAACCGGCAGCCCACTAACCCAGCACTTCGTGGTGTGAAGTGAGGAACAAGCAGGAAGAGGGAGTTCAGTCATGCTGGGGGATGGTAGGTTCCAGAATAGCTGTTATGAAGCAAGAAAAGATTAAAGCATCATTTCAGATTGTCCCCTAGAGCCTAAAATGCTGCTGGGATTGTCACAGAACAGAGAGACACCAGCCATGGCCAGAAATGTGTCAACAACCAAACCAAGGACATCACTGGGCTTCTGCGTCCAGGGAGGAAAGCTCGCCGCCCCCATCCCCTTGGAAGGTGAGCGGAAAGAGGCTTAGGTTAACTCGGAGGATGATGGAATCCTGTTATTTTTCTTCATTACCAGATTTCAGTTGGTTTCAGCCTTTCTCTAAATAAGTGGTGGAAAGTTGGAATGAAGGACGTGGCGATAAGCTTAGGGAAACAAGCTTTGACGTCAATGTGAAAATCTAAAGTTCTTCCACAACAAAAAAGTACATTTAATAAAAGTGTATCACGGATATGGACAACAGGGTGGTGACTGCTGAGGGGAGAGAGTGTAAGGGGACTAAAAGGTAATGTAAAAAAAAAAATACAATAAGGATTAAAATTTTTTTAAAAAAGGAGACACCATGAGGGGCAGCTGGATACTGGGGACGCAGGGCCTCCTTGTACTATTTTTACAACTTCTTACTCGTGTATAATCCTCTGAAAATATTTCCAATCATCTTGGGAGCAAAATCAAAATGGAAACCTTATAGTATATGAGTTAACTTGAATACCTGAGAGAAGTTTAAAATTTGGTTCTAAATTTCCTTGAAACGAAGGCATGAAACCACCCAAGTCTGACAGAAACGTCTTACAAAGTGCTTTATGGTCACAGGAAGGCTGGGGAGCCAAGTCATGGAAAACAGACTCCCCAGCACTTTCCCTGGGGCGGCTCCTGATTGCTACAGTCTGCATGTTTGCAGCCCACCCCCAAATTCCCATGCTGAACCCCAACACCCAAGGTCGTGGTATTAGGATGTGATTAGGTCATGAGAGCAGAGTCCTCATAGAAGAGGCCTGGGAAAGTGCCCCGCCCTTCTCCCAGTGAGAAGCCACAGAGAAGACAGCGGTCCAGGAACCCAACGCAGGCCTTCATCAGGCCCTGACCCTGCCGGTGTCTTCCTCATCTCCCACCTCCCACCCTCCAGAACTGTCGGCGGTAAATGGCTATTGTTGGGGGGCCGCCCAGTCTGGGGCGTCTGTTGCAGCTGCCTGGCTGGACTAAGACACTTACGTGCCTTCAGCAGGAGAACAGCTTGACCTTGGAGCACAGCTCTGGGAAGTCTGGATGGGACGCAAGAGAACCTGGCACCTCCAGGTGGGAAGCGGTGCGGGTCCTTCAGGCACACCAGATGTCCCTTCTCTTAGACAGGTTTCTCCTCAAAGCCATTTGGCCCAAAGGTTGAGGGGGACATGTCTCAGCACAGGGAAGGTCGGACTAGCAGACAGCAGGCTGGGGCCTCGGTGGTGACGCGGACACCAAGCAGAGCTTTCCGAACAAAGCGCACGCACAGAGGTGGGACGCAGAGGAGGCCGCGGGCTGCACAAGACCTTTTCCTGGGTGGCTGCAGAGACCCTGCTCCGACCCGCAGGTGCTTATGGAGCATCCAGAGATCCCACACGGTTTCACTCCAGGAGTTACCAATGTCCTAACCTGGTCAGTGACGACTTCAGAGAGTCCCAAGGGACATCTGAGCAACATGGCTCCCTGAGCCTGCCTCTGCTGTCACCAGACAGCTGAAGGAATGGGCTTGTTAAACCCCAGCATCATCTGACACTTGTCACCTGAAAGCAGAGAAGGGAATGACTGCCCACGGCAGTGGGGATTCCTGTGTGCGCGTGAAAGGTAAATGCATCAGGTTCTGTCCTGACTTCTGTCTCCCCTTGAGTTTTTAAGAATGAGAGAAGATGTGTAGGCAAAGAACAGTGAGCTCACATGCCTTAAGTCTGAAGGAAAAGGGACGGTGGAAAAGAAGCATTATTCTGGGCAGCGTCTTGCCTTATGTAAATTACTTGGCAGCATTTGGCCAAGTCCATAAAGAAAGTTTAAGTACCATGTTTTCACCATCGATCATTTCCATACAAGTCTAATAGCTACACTAAATTTCTGAAGAGCTGATTTAATTACAATTAAATTCCACAGATATTTACTGACCATGTATTATGTATGAGGCAATATTCTAAGACCCAATAAGTCCATTTGAACAAGGCTCTACCTTCAAACACTTTACAAGCTAACAAGGGGAAGAGAAGACATTAAGGTACCCCAATAGCAATGTTTTGGAATGAATTGTGTGCCCCGCCCCCCCCCCAAAAAAGTTCATACGTTGAAGTCCTAACGCCTGGTACTTTAGAATGTGATTGTATTTGGAGACCGAACCTTCAAAGAGTAATAGGTTAAATGAACTCATATGTGTGGGCCCTAATCCGAGTGGGCAGGTGTCCTTCTAAGAGGAGGAAGGGATACCAGGGAGGTGTGTCCCCTGAGAAAAGGCCACCTCAGGACACAAAGAGAAGTCTACAAGTCAGAGAGAGAGGCCTGGGGGAAACCAAACCTGCCAAAACCTGGATCTTGGACCTGGGCCTCCAGAACCGAATTTTGTTGTAACGGCCCTAACAGACCAACACAGCCACTCTGTAGAGGAAGTAGTGATCACACCACTTGAGGAAAGAGCTTTTTATTTAATCAAAGGAATCGGGAGAGATTTCATAGAACAAGCTGGGATGGTATTGGGTTGGCCAAAAAGTCCGGTTTTTTTGTAAAATAAAAGACATTTTCGTTTTCACCAATAACTTCATTGATCTGGATATTTTGAGTATGTCGGCTGTCTCCTGCTATTGGCTTCTAGTGGGTAGAGGCCAGGGGTGCTGCTAAACATCTTCCAATGTATAAGACAGCCCACAGCAAAGAATTACTTGGCCAAAATGTCAGTAGGACCAAGAAACTTCACAAACCACTTCTGACACATTTGATCAGTCATAGCACCTTCCCCATACACTGCACATACTTTTTTCTTTGTATTTCAGTTGCATTTTTATGTTTCTTGAAATAATAAAGCATAATATGCCAAAAATGTTGTATATTTTCATTTTCGATATTAAAATGGTTGCACATCAATTTACCAATTTTGATAAGTTGTGGTGTTTTTTTTTTTTTAAATGCACGCTGATATGACAGCTATCACAATACAATCTAACAAAATTGTTTCAGGCCGAAGAAGCAATGGGAGAGAGGCTGGGCAGGGCTGCTTTGGCTCACTGAAAATTCAGAGAAAAGGGGGCCTTAGGGGCAGGTTCAGGGGGTTGGCCCAGGACAAGCTGCTGCTGCCCGTTGCTCCCCCGGTTGCAAGTCTCATGCGAACGCTTAGAGTTCAGGAGATGCAGCCAGAGAGGGAAGGCAGGGAGAGGGAGAGGTGTGGGCATGTTCCCCAGAGGGAGGGCACATACTGGGTCCTTTGTCTTGAAGGGTTTTCTCTCTCTTGCAGGCAGGAATCTTAGGGGAGGTCTCAGGGTAGGATCTCATCAGAATCGTTATCAGCTTGTCCAGGTGCACCCTCTCAGGGTCCTGGTCTCCAGTGGTCAGCCAGCGCCAGGTCTGGGGAGTACTCAGTCATTGCAGCTGGTCCTGGGGTCACCTACCTGGTTCTGCTGCTTTTCTGGACCTGGAGCTGAAACTCCACTGAGGCCTAGATGCCATCACCAGGGAGAAAAGGCCAGGGAGGTCTAACTGCACGAGCAGCAATGCGAGGGCAGGGGGAGGAGAGGCCACCCTGGGGTGAGGTCCTTGTTTGCCCAGCTTTCCCCTGTCGCTGGACACCTGGGGCTCTCTGCCCTGAGACCTTCTGTATCTGGCTGTAAACTGTTCAGCCAGTGTGTTCAGCTTTCTGTCTCAGTTTCCCCATTGCACTTGCCACGGAAGTTCCTAGCTTCTTCCTCTCCTGCCCCAGACTCACACATACAGAGACACGGCCAGTTACTCAGCCTTCAGGCGCAAGGGGGGTGACAATTCCAGAATGTGGAGAAGGGCCGTGTGAGGGCAATGAGGGTAATAAAGTGTCTGGTTTTTCTTTTTCCTTAAAAAAAAAAAAGCACACACTAATATTGTAAGTATAAACTAATTACAAGATCGTAAGATTAGTGTAACGCAAACAATTCTGAGATTACAGCCTTAGATGCCACGGTGATTCCAATTCAGTGCAAGCCAGTCTGAATTCTGAAGCGCTTACAGAAGCAAAAGCCACTCTCTAAGAAGAGACACTACCCTGCATTCTTACTTCATGTTCGTTACACGACCAGTGGGTGGTCACACGCAACCCCGGAGGGGAACGTGCCCCGGTGGGACACCACCCCTCACTGTGTGCCTTTAAGTTTCCAGTACAAATCGAGGCGACTCTGTCCCCTGGAATTGGAATTCCCACTTCAGTTAATGAACGAGAAGGTATAATATTTCACACCATTAGCTACACTATTTACTGTTTGACCACTGAGGACACTGGTAGATCATTACCCTGCCAACGAGACATCTCTTTATGCCCCATTGATGTGCGGACCCCAGTGAAACACGGGCAAGTAAAAGGTACTTAAAACTTTCATCATTAAACCCACGATGACCCGGCACGGTAAGCTCCCACAGACACCAAAATAAACAAAAACCCAGGTCCGGACCCAGCCTTTAATTATGTCATTTCTGTTTATCATAGACAAACATCAAAATAGCCACATTGTTGCATGTTGATGCCAGTGAAACCCCACAATTGCTAAAGAAACCGGGAAAACGGATGTTGCAATTGTGCTTCTTATGGATATGATCTAGCAGAATGCAGGAAATTTTAATTTGCAGCAACTAAAGGCAGATGCCTTATTTCTGAATGCCACCAGGGACACTGGGCATAAGGGTGACTAATCACGTGCAGTGTTTAGCCGGTTTTATTTGCTGAGAAAGGTGGAGGAAAGGAGGGAGAAAGTAGCCCAACCCTAACCCATGTCACAAGGTGGACGGGAGAGGAAGCGCCTGCCCTCTCCTGAAGAATCATTCTCCATGAGAGAAGACAGCTTCCTTTAGCAGAACAACACTAACTCCCTGGCCATGGGCGACATCCCTGGGTCACGGCCAGGAGGCTGGGGCTTCCCCAGCATAGCGCACAGAGCAGGCCGGGTGCCCGTGGGCGTGACACAGAGGCTCCGACAGCCCTCCTCCATCTGCGTCCCTCCCCCACAAAAAGCAAAAACAAAAATCAGGTGTGAAGAACAGGGACCCCTTCCCAATGGAAAGTTCTTTGCTGATCAGCAGGCCTCTTCCCTTCCGAGAGGCTGTGGAGGAGGCAGCTGACCAGGCCGAGCCCCAGAGAAACAAAGAAGGCAAAAAATAGACGGTCAGCTCCAAGTATAAAAACCAAGACTGTTCTTTTGAGGAAAATGCTATTTTTAAAAAGTCAGGCAATCCACATCTCACATAAATGCAACTCGCTTTCATGATGGAAACTCCTGGGCCACCTGCTCTCTCAAGGTACAACTACTGAACTAAAAATAAGAATGTATTGATTTCCAGGGATACTGTGTCTCAGCCGAAAAGGAAGGTCCTCGAGTGAAAGTTTGCAGGGAGGCTGGCTGTGGAGCAGACGCCACACGGTTGGGAGCGAGCGGGGTGCGTTGCTATTTATAGCATGATTTTTCTGTTGAGCTGCAGTGAAAATCACCTGGAACAAAGGCTGTATCCAACAGCAAAGCCTCTGCGGGCAGTCCCAGTGTGGCCGAAGAACGCTGCCCCCGAACGCGAGCCTCCAGGCCTTGTGATTCGGGTTTGCGTTTTTTAGGCACAGTATCATACATTACCTTAACAGGTAACTTTTCAATAAAGGTACAAAAAAAAATTAAATACTGGGACATCTTGTCTTAAAACACTGTTAACACTTGCAGCACGGAATGATGATGAGGATGAAGGTCCCAGGAAGTAAGGGGTCCGCACAGGTCACTGCGGTGACAAATCCACTCCAGCCCTGACTGTGTGGGTGGGGTCCGGGCTGAGAGGGGCACCTGCCTGCCTCTCCCCCACTCGGAATGCGCCTGTACCTCAGCAAGCGGGAGTCCCAGCCACGCCCCATCTACTTCCCTCCTGCACCCCTCCGCCCCCAGCCCTCCCACATCCACTGCTGGGTCTTCACATCGCAGGTGGAGACGGAGGTGGTGCAGGTGACCCATATAAGAAAAAGGGTGTTGTCATTTCTAAAAAGCATCCACAGCAGATGATGTCATCTAGGTACCTGAGAGCTGGCCCTTGGATCTCGTCACACCCGGCTGTCTGGCCCTGCCACAGCTCGAGCTGGTTCTTGACAGCACGCAAGCAGACCAGGTGACATGAAGAAGGGGTTGTGAGGACAGTGGAGAAGAAGGGAAACATCTCGGGGGTCCTGGTCTGGGCAGGGAAGTGTGAGCAGTGGACGGGAGGACCCCACCTGATGTGGGGAGGGGACGAGAGACTGAATTAGACGCAGGAGGGGTCCTGGTCTCAGTGGTGTCTCTGTCAGGCTGAGGAAGAAAACTTCAGTCTTACAATTACCAGTTTACGCTGACATCATTTACCATGGATTGAATTCCTCTCCTTCTAGGCATGTCCCCTAGCCATTGGTTAACTATGTTTAATTCTAGCTAGTCACTTCTGTTTTACATACTTAGCCATCTTTTGCAATTTTTCATGGCACTTTTCTAATGCTCATGAAGCTTTTATCAAAAAACACATCACTCCGTGACACTGTTGCCATCCTTTGCTTCTGCTCCCAGATCTCAGGCGACAGTGCCCTGCCCTGGCCCTGCCCTGGCCCTGGCTCCTGTGTAAGGGTCCGGGGTGGGGTCCCTGTTCAGCACAGAGGACGACCTGCCCCATCCACCCTGGGCTCCCCAGATATTCGAATCATTACAGGCTTGGTCGTTCTTGGAAAAGGGAGATGAATTGTCTACATAAAACTCTCCAGAGAGACCCACGCGTCTCCCCTGCCTGGACCGGGAAGACTGTTCCCGCATTCTTCAAGAACGTTCCTCCAGAGGAAACCGTGAGGGAGCATTGTAGATTTCTCCAAAGACTTCCTGGGGGGTGGGGGCAGCCCCCGGGCTGTGGGACCCCAGAGCCACACCAAGCCCTGCAGACGGAGGTCGTCTTCTCCGTCCCCAACCACCGCCCACACCGCCTCGGCCCGCCCATGAGAAGCCTCTGTACCTCCCCGGCCTGGGCCCCCACCTCGAGAACATTTTCAGGAAAAACGTGGAGACATTTTCAGCTTCTCAAAGTCACCCACTTCCCTACGCAGAAAAGTTTAGTGCCATCCCGGTTTCAACCTCATGTCCAGGACCCAACGCCCGGCCCTGCCACTGACTGTCCCTGCAGACAGCAGGGGCTGTCCCTGCGAGAGAGCCAACTCCACACTCTTGGCAAAGCACCCAGCTTCCATGGCCAGCACCCATGGGAGACAGGGGCGGATCAGCAGTCGGAAAGAAGAAACAGTATACCACGGCGGAGCAAATAAAAACGGGCTTGCAAACAAAACCCAGCAATAACACAGTAGGTCAGAGGCTATGGTGAGAGCAGTCACTGTTAGGGAATCCTGGGGCAGAGTGGGGCGGTGGCCGCCAAAGACACCTCTCTGGTCCGGAGTTAAAACACAAAGACCAGGACCCGAGGCCGGGAAGGCAGCCTCGGGGGAGCAGGACTGGAGGATGCCCGGCCCGGGCACAGCAGCTGGGTTGAGGGGAGGGCAGCAGCGCAAGTCCGGGGGTCCTGGCCACAGGCCAGCCGCCCAGAACAGGCTGATTTTTGGCACTGGAGATGATAAACAAGGACAGGAAAAAAGGGAAATTATGATTAGTGAGTTAAGTATGAAAAGGGGGGGGAAAATCTAGGGAAACTGATTTCTCTGTATCCAACTCCATAAAAGTCTTCCCTGAAAAGTTTAAACCATAGGTTCAGCTGCTTTCCCAAAGATGTGCTAAAGGATTCAGAAAGTTTCCCAGCAGGACACAGCCGGAAGCCGAGAAATCCCTGTGCTTTCCCCTCCTCCAACCAGCTACAGCCCTTGACTTCCGTGTTTCGGTGAGCAGGGCTGCTGCTTTCCAAGTCCACCAGGCTCACCACTTCCCTGTGTGTGTGGGCTTCCTGCCAGACCATCCCCCATGCAAGGGCCGAACGCTGGAAATCTGACCGACGCGTGGAGCTCCCAGACGAAGGCGAGACCAAACAGGCCACCTCGAGCAGCCCTCCCGCGGGGTCCCTCCCAAAGGCTAATAACGGGAAATACGGCCTCGCTGAGCAATGCAGGTCCTCCAACACGGTGCACTTTGTTACACAACAGCCAAGTACCACAGAATCCCATCAGAAGAGTTTCAAGTATTGGTTCGCTGTGCGGCTCACAGTGGCAAACACACATTTGTCAGAAGTCTCATTTTTGCCTGAAAGGGCACGTTTTTATCATCAGCAGTGAAGGCTGTCAGATGCTTGGAAATGACAGGCTTTTGTTGTTCATTTGTGACAGTGTCCGCCAGGTACCCAAGTCTGCGTTAATGATTGTGTCAGTTAGTTTCCGTCTAAAGATGGAGTTCCTTGAAGAAAGCTGCTGTCTAGGCTTGCAAGTCCAAGGTCTACGGCAGTGTCTTCGTCCCTGCCACCAGCACGGGTTGGTGTGCAGCAGAAAGGGTCCCGTTTTGTCCCACACACAATGTGAAAAGGACGTGAACCTGAGGGGTGAGCTTCTTACTGCTCCATCAAGGGCACTCTTGAACGTAACTGGCATTTTTCCTGCAGGAGCCTGGGAGTGACAAATCCAAAGTCCACAGCTGGGTGCCACGACCTTGACTTGCACCAAGGTGCTGAAAGTTTTCCCAGCATTCTTTTCCAGCATTAATACAAATGCCAGACTCAGGGGAAAAGGCAAGTGACATCTTAGTATTATTAGGAAAATAGCCTTGACTTTTCAATGCCCCCACCCCAAGAGGGGCCCCACGGAGCCTGAGGACTCCACTTGGAGAGCCTCGGGTCAGACCACTAACTAACCTGCCTTCCTCATGGGCCTCCTGCCTCCAGCCATCTACAAGGCAGATAAATTTTATCAAAAAATGCTGCCAGATTCTCCTAAAACACAAGAAAGATATCCTTCTGGTCCCTTCAAAATCCCAGGCGTCCTCGCCACTGGTGACAAGTTAACTGCAGCTGCCTTGAGACGCCCCAGAGGCTGCGGAGGCTGCCCCCTGCCCCGCCCCCACCCCCGTGCTAACCCACACACCCTGTCTGGCTGAGCAGAACTGAGGGTTCTGGGCGGTTCTGGGCTGGGCGTTTGCTGCCGTAACTTCCTCTGTCCAGAGCGCACCTGCCAACACCCAATTGTCACTCAACCTGTGGTCAGAGCAAGCTGCATGCGAGAGTCAGCTGGGCAGCTTTTAAAACTTACTTCTTCCGAAGCTCCTGCTTCCGGGGACTTTGACTGACTTTGAACGGGGCCAGGCCTGGACTCGGTCTTCCTTTGCACATCTTAGGCGATGCTCGGCCAAGGCCCAGTGAGTCGTCTTATGTGGACTGCCAGGAGGGCAGGGGCCCCGCAGCCCCTGGGCTCCCCTCCTTCCATGCCTTGCACTGTAGCTGCTGTTGTGTTGACCTCGCCCCCAACAAGCTGCGCAGCCCTTTGAGACAGCACCTCGCTGTACTCCCTGCTGTGCCCCCCCCCCGTAGCAAGCTCTGACCAGGACACAGACTCAACATGTGTGTGCGCGTGCACACGTGTAGTAAAGTACACAAGTTTACCATTCTAACCATCAACAGTGTCTAATTCAGGAATACAAAGTACACTCACAATGCTGTTGCCACCGCCCCACAAGCGAGCTCCAAACTTTTCCTCACCCCAAATGGAGACCCACTCCCCTGAGAGCCCTTGCCCATGCCCCGCCCCCCCACCTCATAACCACTCATCTGCTGTCTGTGTGACGACCTGTACATGTGTGATGTAAGTCAACACATGTGGCTTACACATGTAGCCAGAACACACTACGCACACATCTATCTGTCTGTCTATGTGCCCTACAAGCCACTCGATCCGCGCACTGACAGATAAGCCGCAGGCATCGGTGGCGTCCCTCGGAGTCCCCACAGCCCTCTGGCCACCACCTCACGGTGACTCACAAGCTGCCCCCTCTGAAGCCCACCCACCTTCACAAGCCAACATCAAGACTTTCGCCAGTCAAACCACCATGTTTACTGTCATATTTATGTACTTCTTAACCATTTAACACACATAACACCACGCTATGATTTGCATTTGGTTCCTGTTTTGTTCTTTTAAGGTGTCACTGATGACGTTTTTAAACGTTGGGTCCCTAACCCTATTTTTCCCGTAAGAGCTGCAGTTTTCGTTGTGCAATTCTGTGCGGCAGGGTGAGTTTCGGGAGCCCAGAAGCGGCCTCCCTGCAGAACTGAATGTGTGGGTCTCACTTCCAGCCAGAAGCATAGGTCCAAGGCCATGCTTTCAGGATCTGCTTCTTCCTTTCTTGCACGTCAGTCCTGGACATCGAACAAAAATGTCACCGCACGGATTAAAAGCCTCTCCACTCAACTCCCCGTAGAACGTATTCTCACATCACTGTAAGCAGGAAGGGCTTCCTCCTCCCCCACTGTCAGAAAAACCCAGGAGAGATTTCCTGCACAAGACACAAAGCTACCACCGCACAAGCAAGCCCTGGCTGCACTTAACCCAATCACCCTCATTCCCACAAAAATCCGTGGCCGTGCAGACACTACCCGGAAGGAATGGTTTCTCTAAAACTGCCCAGAGCTCACTTACACCTCGTTCAATTTTCTCCTGCTTACATTTTCGAGAATTTATGGGACTTATTAAGTAATTTATTGCCACACTTAACAAGACTTAATTGGGCTGCTTCAAACGAAGAAGAGAAAGAGGCAAGATGATGATTAGAGTGAGGAAGTGAGATTTCAGAATCATCGGGGAAAAATAATTGGCCTCGCAATGTAATCAAGTATACCATAAAATAAAATTCACACTTCATAAAAAAGGAGTGATAAATAATCAATCACTCTACGTTATATATAGAAATAACTGCAAAAAGAAAAAAGCCTTCCACCTACACCCGGCCAGTGGAATGGGCACTCCACCTTCTCTGATTACTTCCAATTCCCGTTCCTGCCTTCCCCTCCCCAACCCCCCAGGAATGCAGCCTAAGATGATCAGACCACCTTTTCTTCCAACTCCCGGACCTCTTTCCAGGCCTGCCCTTGACCCTGAATCTACCAGGCCTGCCTGGCGATACCAGGGAGGAGGGAAGACAGCTCTGGGAATTGTCAGTCCTCCGCCCGCCCCCAATCCCTACATCTGTGGTCCCCGTGGCAGAGCCCTGCTGCTGCACTGACCCCCCGGAGGACCCCCAGAGTCTTCACTTCCCCCGGAATGGAGCGTGTCTCCCTTGACACCCTGACGTGCCTTCCGTGCCCACAAACAGCTCGCATACATCTTCCTCTTTTCCTAAGGAGACTGTGCGGCACTGTGAGAAAAAGGGACAGGGATGGAGCCAGACCTGGTGCCTGCCATAGGCGTCCTGTCTCCAACAATTGCTGGCAGTAAAAACATCCTCAGACAACAAACAAGGACTTGTGTCATTCCTTCGAGGACCCGGGGCCACACAGGAGAGAGGAATTCCGCTCTGAGGCAGGAAGCAGAAACCACAGCAGGAAAAGCACAGGGGGGAGTGGCAGAGCAGAGAAGGGCCAGAATGAAGACTCCAGAGGCTCTGCCAGCCTCCATGCCACCCCCCACACAGCCCCGACCACCGCCAGCCCAGGCCTCAGGCGGACGGGTGCAGGGGAGGTTTGCTCCTGGCCCCCCACAGTTAAAAAGCCAACATGGTCTCGGGCTCTCAGCATGGATCAATACTAGCCTGGCAGGGGGGTCCAACCTTTTGGCATCTCCAGGCCACACTGAAAGAAGAGTTGTCTTGGACCACACATTAAATACCTTGTGACATGTAATCACACAAAAATCTCATAATGTTTTCAATAAATTTACGGTTTTGTGTTGGGTTGCATTCACAGCCATCCCGGGCCGCACGTGGCCCGCAGGCCGCAGGCTGGACACCCCTGGAGGGTGTTGCTGGCCCCTGGATGCCTCAGGCACCTTAAGGCTGGCCTGAGAAACCAACAGTGTTGGAGCATAGCGTCTGCGGCAATGTGCGCACCAAATGCAACAACCACGTCCTGCATGAGCTTTGCACACACTCTCCTTTCATAAGGAAGCAGTGCGGGGTGTGGACGAAGAGTGGGCTCTCGAATCAGACGCCCTGCTTCCAGGTCCCAGCCCCACCCTCTGCGGCCTTGGCTTCAGGCAGTCCCCTTTCAAAGGATGGTTTAAGAATCAGCTGCTCTCACTTACTGAATACCAGACACCATGCTCAATACTTCGTATGGCACAGCCTCATAATCCAACTGCAAGATTCAGTGACTCGTGCAAGGTCACATATACAGAAAATGGCGAAAGTGGGGTAGGAACCGAGGTCAGCCTGACTCCAAATCCCACACCTCCACCCTGTCTCGAACAGATTCTTTCTGTATCTCTCAATAAAGGGCCTCTAACTTTCAAGTGGTCCTCTTCCCTCTGGGGGCAGCAGGACGTAGCCCGTGACTAGATTCCATGAATGCTCCTCTGTGCTCCGAGGGCCACAGGCTTCCAGTGCCCTTCCAGAGGTCCTCATCTGCTCTTCATCGGTAAAACATTGAACGCAGTTTCCTGAAAACCCACAAAGGCCAAGTTTCTTCTCTTTTTCATCCACTTCACGCTCTCACAGTCACTAACATCTCATCTCAGCATCAGGTCTGGTCCCTTGAACTTTGGAAGCTTCTCTCCCAAGCTTCCCTTCTCTATATTTCATCTTCCTTGTTCAGGAACCCTTTGCCCATTCTTACGTGAGGGAGAACAGACACACGCTGAAGACTTTTACCTTCCAGTAATTAGATTGCGTGTGCACACAGCAGCAGAGAAAACTACCCTAGACGGTAAGACGCATACACCAACACAGGTATTTTAGGGGTCCTCAGCCCCCTCTTTATGGCTCCCCTTTATTCTTCTACGTGACGCATGTGGTCTCGTGATTACCCATCCACTGAGACCGCTCACACCAAAGTATCTGATGATGTCCTTGGTCAAAATGATAATTGATCTCTTATTTACCACAGTGTATGTTCAATATTCAAATAGTTCCCTTCTCCTTGAATAGAGTATAAAAATTCCCCACTACTACACGTGGATCAATTTCTCCATAACTTCTACTAGCATTTCCTTTACACTCACTCTGAGAGCACAAATTTACTGCAGACAGTGTTAGCTGAATTCTGCTTTATCTGGTCTCGATATTGCCACACTTGACCACCACCTGCCGTTGCTAGGAGAGCTCAGCCTGCCTTCTTATCTCTGATTTTGTTGGGTCATTAGGGTTGTTTTCTTAGTTGTGGCGAAAGCAAGCACAACCACGGCTGCCATCTAACCCTTACTCAGTGCACGGGTCAGCGGTGTGAAGCGTGATCCTGTCGTCCTAACAGTCACCAGAACTTCCTCATCTTGCGAAACTGAAGCTCTCTGTTGGCCAGCGGCTCGCTGGTCCCTGTTCCCGCAAAGCCCGGAAAGCAGGAAAGCACCGCACTGCTTTCTGTTTCTGTGAATCTGACTCCTTCGGCGGCGGGGCATTACGTTATAAGACTGTCTCTTACAGACAGTATTCAGCTGGGCTTTTCAAAACCCGGTCTGAGTTGGAACCCCCGTCTGGTGTTTCAACCAAAAGCATTTACTGTGATGGCAGATGTGTGTACTTATTTGCGACATGTTATTTAATCCATTTTGTGTGTTTATATGCTATATGCTTTATCTTCCACTTATTATAAAGGCTGGGTTTTTGTCTGCCTGTGTTTGTGGTATTTTTGGAAGTTTAATCTTTTTATCTTACTGGCGGCCATCTTTAAGCTACGGAATGCACACTTATCCCTGTATTTCGCTAACAATGATGCCCACAGCAAGATCGCTCACAACACACGGAGATGAGGAATCAGCACCTATCACAACAGAGGGACATGAGGGGGGGGTTGGGAGTCTTTGTACAAACTGCCATGAATGACCCTTGACTCAGAGTCAAAATGAAGGTCTAGGGAGCCAGTCTCTCGGTCTAGCAATCATTTCCGTAATTCGAGCAAAGAAGAGCACCTGGGATTTTAGCTATTAAGATAGAAAGCCCCTTACCCTGTATAGATGAGAGAACAGTTTTCTAACTGACTCTACCCACTGTATTCACTCTTTACTCAATGCCTTCTCCCCTGCCTCCCCGGGGAACACTCACGGCAAGTTTCACATATTGCTTCCAGCACGGTCTTGAACTCTTTTCTTACCATGTCCACTTGTTAGAACTCAAGGCAGGCAAACTAATTTCAATTCTTCCCTAAATCAGGTGCAACGAGGAAGGAAAATCTGGTTTAGAAACTAAAGAATATGTTCTGAACCCTAATGAAAAGGAAATACCTAAATAGAGGGAATCTACCTAAAAGCAACAGAAGGGCTGCCTTCAGCCAACCCGTCCCGCACTCGGCACACTCGGGAGTGTGCACGGGAACCGGACGCAGTTTCCTGGTCTGGGGAAAACAGTGTAAGCGACATCCCAGACCGCCATTCGCCACAACTTGCTCTGTGCGTGACACGTCAGGTAAGTGGGAGGGGCTTAGCCTGGACACACTCTGACATTTACATTTACACCAGAAATGACTTGGCTAGAGGGGTCCGCCCAAGACCTCACAGCCGCACCTACTACCCCTCCAGCAGCACCATCCCTCGCCTGGCCGAGGACCAGAAAAGTAATACGTGAAGAGTGGTCTAGCCACTTGCTGGCCGTGAACCTGGGAAACCTGTTTTCTCATTTACAAAGTGGGGACACTGTCCCCAACTACTTCAGAAGAACAGTTGAAGGATAAAAAACAAAGTATTATCAACTGCCAGCACCGTGCCTGGCCCACAGTAGGTGCCCATTGTAAATACTATTTTAAAAATAACACGTGGCCGATTTCCTTGCTTTCAATTCAGAGAACCCTCAGTCATTAAAGAAATACATTTATGGATACACTCCATGTATAATGTCGCTTCACTTTTCCATCACTTTCCCAACCATATAACCTGCGGAAGCTTTTAAAATGTAGGCTGCATGTGAATCTATTCATTTGCTGAAAAGCAACAAGAAAGAGACGCAGATGAGATATTTGTTACCAAAAACGAGTTTGGTTTCCAAGCATCAGACTGTGTTTTTGTAAGAAAACTTCATGTGTGAGCAGAGCCCTGGAGCCCTGAGTGACGCGGGCCCCCTGGGCATGCAGCAAACCTGAGGTTCCACAGTGCTACCCAATCTGAAATTATACCAACGCTGACTTATCTGCAGTAAAAGCTATGTCCCTGAAGAAGGGATGAGTCAGTTCACTCCGAGGTAATTGTGCTATCTACTGCTTCCTATAATGTCTTGATGAATTAAATTACAGCGTGCGGGGAAATCATATGTCTCAGAGACAATGCCTTCCCCCAGCAGGGCGACCCAAAGCCTTCTCTATCATGTCATTTAGAGTCCTTATCTTGCCTCTCAAAAATCCAAACCAGCTATTAAAAAAAAAAAAAGAACAAGTTTAGTCAGTCCTCCTTCTGTAATATGTGAGGTGATTTTCTTTGTGTGGTTGCTTCGCTGGCCCCCAGACAAAGCTCAGAAGAACTTCTTGGTAAGCCGGACCCGATGGATGCGGCCAGTGTGTCTGGTCCGTCCGGTACCACTTCTACCTCCCAGGGAACTGCATTCGGAAAAGCAACTGGCACTGAGTAACTGGTACATACTAGTGATTCGAGCACTAGAGAGCAGCCGTCTCATTCCAGCTTCCCAAGGTGTGTGACCTTCCTCAAGTCGATTAACCTCTCAAAGTCTCAGTGTCCGCCACCTGAAACACGGGCATGACGAGAGTACCTGGCCCTGGATCTGCTGCGGAGCTTCAGTGAGACGCGTGTTCATGCTTACCAAACATGGCACTGCACTGCATGTGTCATCAATAAATGGCAGGCTCCTTCTTTATTATTATTAAAGAATTATGGCCTTGGCTGGGTGCCTCAGTTGGTTGGAGCGTCATCCCATACACCAAAAAGTCTCTGGGTTCGATTCCTGGTCAGGGTACATACCTAAGTTGTGGGTGCAATCCACTGTTGGGGCACATACAGGAGGCAACCAATCCATGTTTCTCTATCTCCTTCACTTCCTCCTTCCCTTTCTCCCCCTTCCTCTCTCTCTAAAAATATCAATAAAAACATACTCTCGGGTGAAGATAGAAAAAAAAAAGAATTGGAGGGGTTTTTTTTTCTGTAAAACTAGAACTAATGGAAATATTAGCTATTTCTAATCAACATGAAAACTAAGCAAGAAAGGCTTAACACCGAAATCTGAAAGCCAAAGCATCTCGAAGCACCCAGCATAACCCAGGACCACGCTGCTCTTCTCTCCAGTCCTCACGACAGCCCAGTGAGTTAACTCGTTCATCTCCAAATTAAAGACAAAGCCGCAGCTCAGCCCGGTGCCCGCAGAGAGTTCGGGTTAGGCGCTGTCTCCCTCTCCCCCAGGTCTACATCCGCCCGTTGGACCAGGCTGTTCTCCTCAGGGGCCGAGGCAAGCAGTATCACACTAAACATCTGTCAAGGACACCACGGAAAACACAACAAAATAAGCCAAGGCTGTATCACCCACAAGCATGTACACTAGTGTCTTTGGCAAGACAGTCCGCACTCGTGGCCTGTTTACTTAAAACAGCATTCGGTTAGAAAGCAGCACCATAAGCACAGAGTTCGACAGTCCCGGCTGACACCTCTTGGCAAGGGAAGACTCCAGCACTGCCCTCCTACCCCGGAGGGCTCTGCATCCGGTACCCAGGACTGATCATGTGTCAGTGTCAGATTACTCTCCCCTTAAACACGGACCTTCTCACACATCACTGGAGAAAAAGTCAACTAGCACAGTCCCTCTGGAAAACAGTTTGGCGGTGTCTTACAAAACTAAACATGCACTTAACCTATGACCGGAGTGTTCACCCCAGAGAAGTGTAAACTTACCTGCATGCAAAAACCTGTATATGGACATTTATAGCAGCTTGAGGCGTCATAACCCCAACCTGGAAACAAGCGGATGTCCCTCAATGAGTGAGTGGGTTAAGCCAACTCTGGTTCAACCAAACTACGGAACAGTACCCCGCAGTAAAGCCAGGAGCTACCGATACGCAACAACATGAATAATCTCGGACATTATGCTTAGGTTTTTTTTTTAAAGCCAATCTCTAGAGGTTATATACACCATGATTCCATGTACTTACCATTCTTGGAATGACAGAATGACAGGGAACAGACAAGAGGGGGTACCAGGGGTCAGGATGATGGGGGGACGGATGCACCGACCCCGGGGCAGCGTAAGTGAGGGCCTTGGAGGTGAAGGGACAGCCCACGCCCGGATGATGGCAGTGGTTACCTGAATCCCCACGTGTAATTAGCAGATACCCACGCACACAGCCAGCGTGAAGACTGAACAAGACACGCAGTCGGGTGGACAGTCCCACGCCCACATCAACATCCTCGTTTGGACACTGCATCACAGCCTCGTAAATGCTGTCTCTGGGGTGAAGGGGGCATGGGACTCTTCAGGTGCTAGTAACCTTCTGTGAGTCTGTAATTATTATTATTGAGTAAAAATCAAAAATGAAAAGATGCCCAGCAGATTTTTAGCTCCTCCTTATGTGGATGCCTGCAACCTGCCTGGGCCACACTCCCTTTATGAGGCGGTGATTTCCCTGAAGGTCCTTAAACCAGCAGTGGCAGGAACTCACGTCACCAGCCTCACAACCCAGCTCTCCCGCACACCTTTCAGAGTGGCAGGTGATTGGAAAGGGAAACGCGCTGACCGAGCCACAGTCTTCGGCTTTCGGGACGGCTGTATTCTCAGTGCCAAGAACACTTGGGAGCCCTCGTCCAGATGCACAAGGCCTTGACCACGCCTCACGCCTAGACTTGGAAGCACTTGACTCGGCCTGGAAGGTCAGGCGAGGCTTCCTTCAGAAGTGAAACCAGAGCTGAGTTTGAAAACCGAGTAGGACATCACCCGGCAGAATTGGAAGGGAAGAGTACACCAGGAAGCCACAGGCCTGGGACGGCGCCCCAGGTCCACAGAGCTGGGGGGTGGGGGAGGAGTATGTGGCTGGTACAACAGGCGCATGGGAAAGAGGCAGAACCAGATCTTAAAGGTCTGCAGTGCCGTGTTGCAGGTGCAAACACATGTTGCAGGTGCGAAGCCTGGAACACACACCTGCGGTGCTCCCCTGAGGAAAGGGGTTCCCCGAACACGCTCTCCCTGGTTTCCTGTACGATGCACAGCACGCAGCGGAAGGAAGGCCTGCTTGAGTGTGGTTGGTAGGGAAATAGTATGGGCGTAATAATTTAGTTTTACTTTGAACATTTCACCTAAAATGTCCAATGGTGTGCTTGAGTGTGATATTGTGATGTTACAGAATTACACGCTTGTGATTTTGTAATGAAACAGGGGCATTATTTGTGCGGGACCTGCTGTATGTCTCTTCACATGTGTATGTTTTGCTAGTTAATAGAAATGAGATAGCACAGTTCTAACAATTTTCCCAATAATTATGATAAAGTGATACTTTCTCCATTTGTTTTCTGACCAAGCAAAGCAAGTAGATTCTTCTGGGGAAGTAAAACTGAACCAATGATGAATGGTATCAAAGTCACTAGCCCCCTTATACACAAGGTAAAGAAAGGAACCTCATGTACCATCCTCCAAGCATCTCCATTTTTATTCAATGTTGCCCTTTCTCAAAGCTGATCTATATTCTCAAAATAAACTTGTCATATTTTACGTTAGCAATTACGGGAAAGAGGAAAGTGTCCAGGGCTGAGCAGAAATACAGAGGCGCCCTACCAAAGGGACCCATAATTCTCGATTCAACTGCAACAGCTGTTCCCTGTGGTGGTAAAATAGCAGCGACATGACGAAGCGGAATGCACACAGGCAGTAATTCACCACCTCTGGTGCAGAGTCTTCATCATGTCATCACACCAGCGAAAAGTTACCAAAAATAAACCCATTTGACTTCCAGTATTTTAGACAATAAAGACAGCCGTTTCTCCCAACGTCAGGGGGGCTTTGAAAGAGGTACGCTTGTAACAGCGAAAACCTCCATGATATCAAGAAAACGGCACGCCGTATCCCATCTACACATCTCAGAACTAACACCTGCGATTCCGCTTCACGGGATTTTCGAGGTGGCGTCAGCTGTTCTGCATTACTCCCAACTGGAGATGCATGCCATGCACCAGGTGAGATCAGCTCCCCCCACCTCAGCACCTGAGCTGGCTTCCAACTGTGACTGGTCAACCACTCTGCAATGACCACAGCACCAAGCAGCTGCAGCGATGCGACGCTCTGTCCACCTGGGGAGGGCAGGGGAGGCATGAGATCTAGCAGGACACAGGGATACCGACTTAGTGGACAAACGTCAGGCTGGGCCACTCACCTACATGAGGAAGGTATGTCAGCGCTCACAGTTTTCTAAGACAAGAAAGAAACCAGCTACCTTCACATCTGATAAACCCTGGACTCGGTGAAGGCGGTAACTATGTCTCGCCCTCTTCGTGCCCTCGGTCGCTAGTAAGATGCCTCTCAATTAATGTTCGACCAGGTGAATGAATGACAGAGTGATGCATGCCTGGCACAATGCAAGGAACAGTGCAGGTATGGTACCTGCATCGTGACCGACCCCCCTGTTCTCTGCTCACAGGAGCCGAGCACCACGCCAGCTGACGAGGAAGAGACCAAGACGTGCTATGACCCAAGAGAGGAGGGAGAGAAAGGACTGAGCCAGGCTGTCACAAACAGCATGGACTCAAACTGATCTACTGCCGTAGGGGAGAGGAGGAGACGCTTTTAGATTCTGTCCTTAGGAGAGGCTGATGTCCTCGTGGGAGAACGTTCAGGGTCTGGAAGCAGAAGGCCAACTGTGAGACACAGGGGCCTCCACACGCTGCTCATTGCTGTGGGCCTGGAAGCTTTAAACTCTCATTTCAGAAGTATTTACTAATATCTGCACTGAGGGCGCAGGTAGAAGGGCTGCGGGCAGGCAGGGCTGGAGCCCCGCACACCATCAGTGTTCTGCTTGTGGTCGGACCCCTGGACGCCGTGGAAATCAGGCCCCTACTCCAGAGCCAGCGGTCATTTCTCTGTGGTCTTTTTGTCCTGATGGCAGGAATCCTTGAAGAGGTTTAAGCCACACAGTGTCCCAGGCACACTTTCTCTTGAATTCATAGTTACAGAACAGACTGCCGCCCTGAAAGGGTTTCTAGGTATCGCGAACAAAAGAATGGAACTTAACCAGGAAAAACCTGGAGTGGGGCAACAGGACATTTGGTTGTTCCGGCCCGGTGGCAGCTCCCACAGAGGATGCGATGTTAAAAATAGAATCAGCAAACATTCGCAGAGAGATGGTATCTAGAAACTGCGCAAAGACGGATGGCCTCCCTCCCCTGAAGGGACCTTCCCGGAGGAAGCAACAGAAAACAGGCCGCATACACACAGCAAGGCATCTGGATAAATACTTGCAAGAAGAAGGAAAAACAAAGAAAAATGCCTTCAGTCTTGCTATTTCACCTACGTTCAACATCTTTGGTCACCCAGCAGAAGGGAGCAGGAGACACATGGAGAAAGGTTATTAAAGAATATTCTCCAGCTTTCAGGAAATTCAATCCCAGTCTACACTTCTCTTTGGGCACTTGGCCCCACGGCCTTGCCAGACCCACTCGCCTTACAGGGGTCACCGAGCAGGGAGGCCCACGCACCAGCCCTTACTCTGTTCGGAGTCCCAGGGTTCACCGCTGAGCTTAAGTGAAGTGATGAACCCACACACTCAGTATTCAGGATCCTTGGACTCCAGAATGACCACCTACCTCCCAAATTCCAGAACTAGCTACTGCTCTAATCATGAAGTTGCACTGATATGCCTAGGTCTTCATTCCAGCTAACTCCCAGAATAGGGGGCACAGGTCCTGTCCCCTCTTGAGTGCTGGAGGAAGAGAAGGGGACAGGTGAGGAGGCGGTGGCCAGGAGCATCCCCGTGGGAGCCTCAGGTCTCCCGATGCAGAGGCGTGTCCAGGTGCAGTACTTTGTAGCCAGACAGAAACCAAAATAGGGCCCAGGACTGAGAGAGGCAGCACTTACCTTGCCACTCCGCAAATGCTTCTCTCATAAGCCTTCTTACACTGCCTCCAATAAAGAAGCCAGGCTTTCCTGTTTAATCTCATAATTGGGCCTTTAGATCTTACACCACCCCCCTCACCTCAATGAAAAAGAAATGGTATAAAAAGGCTCCTGGGCCGTATGCACATAAGGGACAAAGACGGCTTCTTTGGAAAAGCATCACATCCAGGCAGGTACTTATTATTAGTTGGGATCTGTGTTTCTCTACAGGTGAGTTATAGTTCATTCATGGTCCCCAACATGGCTTGTGAAATCAATTTTTTTTAGTGGAATGGACCAGAATAGAGAAGAAAATATTAGAGTGTTTCACCTGTTGTCAGGTTAACTATTGTTTGGGGAAACCTGTACCACAGGGAGGCCAGGACTTGGTTTTTCAAGTAAAAAGTCACTACTGTGGGTGATGTCAACTTGACCTGTTGAAAAGTAAGTGTTCTCTTCATATTACTTTTAACTCTTCACCCCACTACGACGCTTCAGAATCATCTCAATGGTAATTACTCTGGGTCCCTTTGTAACTCAGTCCCAAGATACCCATTAATAAAACGGGCTGGACCTTTACCACAGCACAACCATCCTCCTCCCAAAGGTCTGCGGCGATACCGAGAGCTCGAGGGAGAGGTAAACCCGTCATCCCAAACCATCGGGACCCCACAGCCCTGCATCGGGTCCATAGACGGTGGCCTCGGGCGTGGTGGCCTCGGGTGTGGCAGGCTCACTGATGCACTGCGGGAGCCACCGGGAGAACGTGGCAGTGCTTGTACCAATGTTGTAACTTTTCATCGTTGTAAGAGAGGAAGTATCTAACACTATACAGGAAAGAAGTGGGTTCTGCAATGGTAAGTATATCAAGGTATTTTTCAAAACCCCTGAGGGTGTTACTTTGTTTTTCCATTACAGTTGCCATTCATTATTTTTGTATCAGTTTCCGGTGGACAGCACAGTGGTTGGACAGCCATGTACTTCACAAAGTGACCCCCCCCCCAGTATTTCCAGGACCCACCTGGCACCACACAGTTACCACACTATTATCAGCTATGTTCCTGTGCTGTGCTTTACATGTCCCTGACTACTTGGTAACCACCCATCAGCACTTCTTAATCCCGTCCCCCTTTTCCTAAGGAAATGCCTGGCTTAGGACTCAACGAGGCACACACTCCTCCTCTCCGAGCAGCGTGTCATGAGGAGAAAACACTTCCTTCAGTAATTTTCTAAGTCAGTGTTCACCGTTGATTTCTGTAAAACTTATTTCACCCTTAAAACATATACACGCACATAAATTTTAAATAAAAATACAAGATTTACTTACTTAATCAATAAGGTTCGGTATAATTTACTCTTTCTAAATCCTTGGTCAATCAAGTTTGCCTTATATAAGACATAATTATTATGGTTGCAGGTCTTTAAATTGTTTCCTTTATATCACTAAATTAAAAGTCGGCTTTTTTTTCAAGGAAATATAATTTAAGCTTATTGATAAAGATGGACTGAACTTTAAGAACACCATGGTTTTTTGTTAATCAATTTAAGCTTTACTTTTCTCATCTTTATGCTTTTATCAAAGCTAAGACATTGAAATCTATCTATCCAGCCAGCCAGCCAGCCATACACCCTACCCTGACACATCACCATACGCATAGCAGGTACTCGAGAAAAAAAGTATTTTCTGAATGGAAAGATTACATAAGATACAATAAATTTATTCCAATACACAATTATAGCCCAATTTACTTATCAACTTTTATTCCCTAAAGCAAGTTTTCTTGGCTCCATAAGCTCTGTTAATCACAAGAAAGCCATCGATCCGAGCACTCAGCATTACATCCACTCAGCTGAGAGCTCGCTGCCTTGATTAAGCTGTGAGACCGTAGAATTAAAGAGCATCTAGAATAGAAGCTCGACATCAGAGACCACACACACACACACACACACACACACTTTTCCCAGCTCTCTTTTCCAAGGGTTACATACAATTCTAAGCATCCCTCTCTCCAGAAAATTAAACCACTCCAAAGTGCCCCGAAATATAACGATGGGAAACTGAAATATGTTGCTATTTCTAGAATATCTGCAAGGCCAAATGGAAAGGCCAGCGGGTGCAGAAAATAGTAAGAAACACAAATCCCTTCGACATTCCTCCTAATTCCAGGTCACCTGCCCAGAGATAATCATCTGAAGCTTTAGCCAGAAGGCGAAAACCAAGTATTAGGCAACAATCAAGAACTACTCAGATTTTTTTTTCCCATCATACACCACTGCCACAGGAGGAAAGGAGAATTCTCTGGGCCCATTTCCAAAGATGTCACTGTAAACTTGACACACTCTCAGAAGCTTTTACCTCCCTGTGGCGTAAAACCCACATCAGAAGCTTGCAAAATTTCAAAGCTATGAGAAAACTGAGAAAAAAAAAAAAGGAGGAAGAAGCTTGCGTCATTTCGTGTCTAAGAGGAAGGCTTTAATATAAGAGACGCGGGAACTGGGAAAGACCAGCCACACACAGAGAGCCGCTATCTGCCGGTGGGCCTTTCTCTCTGCAGTCCTGTCTACATCTGCTGTCCCAGGCTGGCTGGTACGTGTCCGACCTGAAATAATCCGCCCTTCCCAGTCCCCGGGACAAGCACAGGGCACTCGGGGGACACCCAGTAACTGGAGAGATGAGTCTGCTCCACAGTGCACTCATTCACACGTGTTTGTACACCTGCCAGGTGTCAGCCAAGAAGACGTGTCTCCGACCTCAGAGCTTCCAATCAGGTGGAGGTCAAAAGACCTGACCCAAGCAACTAGAGTTCAAGGTCAAATGTAAACACCACTAGAACGGTACAAACAACACAGTCTAGGAGTCCGGGAGAGGCAGATCGTCCCTGGTCTATGTGACCAGGCGGGTGTGTTTTGAAGATCAAACTAAATTGTGTCTTAAAGGATAAACAGGATTTTGCAAAGCAGAGATGGATAATTTGACAAGTGAGGAGGGAGTACCAACATTCCCCAGAAGGCTAGCGTGTCCGCCCACACTGGGCTCCAAGCTTTCCTTTCTGATATCTTACGGTTCCCCCTCCGTGGGGAGGCACAGTGGGATTCGCCTGCAAGATTTGGGAAAGTTGGGAGCAGAAAGGCAGGACAGATGAGGTGAGTGTGGATGCTGAGTGCTTCCAAAGCTGAGCCAAAAAGTCAGGACTTTACCAGAGAGAAAAACAGGAGGCTACTGACTGTGCTTCTGAATGGGATAAAGAGAAGGAAGGAGAGAGAGAGAGAAAGAGAGAAGGGGAGGGAAAGAAACAAACAAAGGGAGGGAGGGAGGGAAGGAAAGAAGGCAGGCAGGCAGACACTGGGTCATATACTGCTATGAATTAATGGGTAGAGGTCACTACCCATTTTTGTGTGTGTGTGACGCTGACTGACACACTAAAATGTGAAGATTTGGAAGGGGCCTGAAAGGTCATTTCTTTCACCTCCTGCCCAGTTGAGCAAGTCCCGCCCCATCATTCCAGAAGGACCCCAGCTCTCGGAGCTGCCTGGCGGTGAGCTCACCCCGAGCCCTGCTGCGGCCCAGCCTCCCGCCCGGAAGGCCACGCTCCTCAGCCACATGGAGAGGCTGGACAGGCTTTCCTCCAGCGAACATCTTCCCACAGCTTGGTCCTTTCGGTCCAAGGTCCAGAAGAACACAGAATAGCATTTCCCTGTCTATTCTGAGGCATGCTTTCTTCACATTTTAACAACTATAAAATCAGAAGGAGCCCTGCAATCACTTGTGTGTGCAAATATTAACTGGCGGCGATTTTCCGTAGTACTGAATGAAATAATGCTGCAGCTCAGAGTCAGTGCTGTGTCGGATGTGATAAGACAAGCCAGTCACAGTTTGGCCTAATCCCTCTTCAATGGTTAATCTCCCTTCCATGTTTGACAAATGTGCTCGGAAGTAGAGGTAACGAGTCTAGGCCGGGAGCCAGGCACTCCTGGGTCCCAGAGCAGCCCCCTATATGAGCTGATTGACCTTGACCTGGGTCACATTTCTTTGTACTCCGGTTCCCTCAACTGTAAAATGGGGCTCACAACAATAGCAGCCTGGCAGGCTGTTTGCGTGTGCATGTCACAGGTCACGTGTGTAAGAGCCAATGCACAGTGCTCGGCACACGACCCAGATGCTACTACCGTCACCTCCCTCTCAACTACATCATCCCCTCCCTGCAATCATCCCCCATCTGACAGGGGTTCTAATACACTGGCCCACCTCTGGGTCCACTCCCATCTGTCTACGTTCCTGCCAAACAACGTTTTGCCCAGGAAGCAACACCCCGTGTTCTCCGTGCTTTGGCTTGGAGGTGACACAGGAACGCAATTCTTGCTCTTACTCCTGGAATAATACAGAGCATGGGCTCCAGTCTCATGGATGGAGCTGAAGGAGAAGGGCCAAGAAAAGGATTTGCGGGAGGAATCTTACAGTGGGTAGAGTCAGGTAACGAAGAAGGGCAGACGACGTTACCAGAAGGGGACAAGACTGGACCCCGACTCCAGGGAGATTACACGCCCCACCCTGAGCCACCCCCATGTTCCTGACAGAAGCTCCTGCAGGAAGTGAGAGCAGCGGGAGCTCCTGTGACCAGTTTATCACATCACACACCTGGGCCACTGGCTCTCTGCACAACCGCTAACAGCAAGGGGTCTGGCCACCTCTGGCCTGACAAAGAAGCCACCTCCCGCCTGTTCAGTAGCAAGCACAACGTATGTCCCCAAGAAGGGGCGATTCCTGTGAACCAAATCACAAGTACTTCCCAAAGCAGGGCAGACTGGCACAAGGAGACAGACCGCCCACGCCATGTGACCGCTGACCCCAGTAGCAGGCACTCCCGCTGGGCTTTCATGCACCACTTCCGCCAACAGTACCAACTTTGAAACCTCTAAGTCTAGCCTTCAAAAGTGTGACCATGGAATTTCGTTTTCTCTCACCCAAAACGAGAGCGAACGGGAGAAGTAGCGAAGTAACACATTCAGCAGCAGGCTGATACTTCTGCAGCCCGGTGTGACAAAACAGTGAGTGCTTTACAAATTAAAGGCGATAATTAAAAGCTTTTCTGGAATAAATAAAGCCAAGGCCACACGACTGAGGGGACCAATAAGGACAGGCTGAAAGGCCAGTCTGGTCCTCACCGGCGAGGAGCAGGGAGTCTGGGGCTTGAACAGACCTGAGGGACCATCAGCAGGGCAGCTGCTGAGACGGGTCACCGTCGCCACTGAATACAGAGTAGACATTAGTGGGGGAAAAAGAGAAACCAAGGGACTTTGAGAGGCTCCAACCAAGCAACAAGGTTCTGCCCAGGTGCAGGTTAGAGCAAGTCAAATACAGCATATCTCTAGAATTTTCCTTACCATCGGCCGGGGACCTCAGGGGCACAGTATAGCTCCAGCAGCAAAGGCGTCTGGGAAAGGCCAGACTCTCTGTTTAACCTTCTGTGACTATTTAACTCTCTGTAGCCCCAGGCTTGGCTGACTCCCAGAAAACAGGGATGCCCCCCAAAGATAAACGCCATGCCCCCAGGAAGGAGGTTAATGAGCACGCAGAGTTCGGACAACAGCCTGATGCTATCTGCTAACTCAGGAATGCACTGTTCCTTCTGGTGGTCTCCCTGAGCACTCACCATAAGGTGTTACTATTAACCCCCTATGAAAAGGGACCCTGTCCTGGGAGGGGGTGGACTTTTCCAGCCAGCCACCGCAGGGAGTGGCTGCTTTGTGGGTAAATGCAAGTTTCTCCTACTAAAGCTCTTCCAAATTTGAATAAGGCTATGGGCCAGTTCTACGGAGTCAGTCCTGAATTTAGATGCTTGGGGCTTACCCCCAACACCATCCCGCTCAACCCCCTGGAGCCAAAGCACGGAAAACACAGGGTGTTGCTTCCCGGGCAGAATGCTGTTTCGCAGGAATGTAGACAGATCGGAGTGGACCCAGAAGTGGGCCAGTGTCTTAGAACCCCTGTCAGATGGGGGATGACTGCAGGGACGACATGAGGAAAATGATGCCCAAGTGACTTGCCTACAGCCGTGCAGCTATGCCAAGTTCAACCAAGCCGAGATCGGACACCAGAGCTCCCAAACATAGTCTCAGTCCCCTCCCTCCCCAAAACTTGTGAATTCATCCAAGAATCAAAACTAACACAGCTGGAATTCTCCCAGGAAAAACCCAGGCTAGTCTGCACGGTTCCAATAAGGATGAAAGTAGAACAGTTTTACTAACAAGCCAACCAATAGCTCCAGGCTCTTCTCTAGAACAGGGACCTTGAAATGTAACCTGGCCTGTAGGACAGTGTCCGGCAGTGTGCAGACCACACCAGGGCCTATGAACTTGCTCCTACACATCTGCCCTTTGGCATCTCAGTATGTTCCACACAGAACATCCTTTCTGAGAGTAAAATATGGAGGCTGAGCTGCTGAGGTTTTTGTGTCATTCCTTGAGATCAGCTTGGATCTTCACTGTTTTGTTCATGGAAAGCAAACAAATATTCAGCGTTTGCAGTTACCATGAATTCTCAAAAGACACAGACAGATGGACTCTTGAGGCTTTCTTCAAACTCCCTATTTACTCCCGGCTCCAGACGTGAAAACCCAAGCTCAAAACCATCTTACCTGCTGCCCTGAGAGAATAGGAACGCCGAGGCGCATGCCCGTGGGAGGCCATCTTCACCTTGCCTCTCCCTCTCCACGGCAGCTCTGCACAGATCTCCGAGAAGCAAAGGCAGCTTGGGGAGAATTCCTTTCAAACCCTGTCGGCAACCTTCCAAAACACAAAGCCACCTGCAGCTAGCGGTGGAGACACCTATTCAGAACCTGCAGTACTCTCCGACCTTGAGCAGGGACAGCACACACCTGTACACCTGATGAGCCCGAGGCTCCACAGCTGGTGAAGAGACCTAAATACCCTCTCCTTAAATACCTTGTTTGCTCCAGAATTGCCCTGACAGTCTGCACATGACTATTCTGCAGCCTGAATGGTGGAGCCAGGGCCCCGAAACCCAGCATCCCTGCCGCCCCCCAACCGGGGGCAGCATCCTGCACCGTCCATCGCCAGCATGCTGCCTCTCGGGCCCCGGCTCAGACACAGCAGCCTTTCTGGCAAAGCTCAGCTCCTACAGAACGTCCTCAGTGCCTGCACAGTCCTCCACCCTGAGGAACAGAAAGGCACCCCGCACACATCACATGACCGCTCAAAACGATCCCAAAACAATCCCAGCTGTGTCAAAGTGGCTGGGCCCCAGCACCCAGCTGCCCTGGCCAGCCCGGACCCAGGTGCTGCTGTGTGGGGGCTCTGTGGGTGTGGTTCACGTCTGCAATCGGCACCCTGGAGCGGGACTCACCCCATCAGTTAGAAAGCCTCCACTGAGGTTTCCCTGAAAAAGAAAAAACTGCCTCAAGACTTCAGCGTCTTCTGCCCAAGGGTGTCCTTATGTACGTAAGGGATGTGGCATGATACATCTCTTCATGTCACATACCGAGTTGGCCAAAAAGTACGTTTAGTTTTTTCCATAAGAATTTTTTCACTTTCACGAATAACTGTATTGATTTAGGTTATTTTGAGTATGTCAGCTATCTCCCACAAGATGGAAGATTGATTGTTCTCAATCAATGTCTCAATTTGATCGCTATCAACTTCAACTGGTCTACCTGACCGTGGAGCATCGTCCAGCGGGAAATCTCCAGCACACAACTTCGCAACCCACTCTTGACACGTTCGATCCATCACAGCACCTTCTCCATGCACTGCACACATCTTTTTTTGCATTTAATTGAGTTTTTAGCTTTCTTGAAATAATAAAGCATAATACACTGCAAATGTTGTGTATGCACACTGATAGGACAGCTGTCACAATACAGTCTAATGACATTGTTTTGAATCTTACAGACAAAAACAAACAACCTTTTTAACCAACCCAATACGTACCTGGGCTCCCACCAGCCCTGTTTCTCCGGAGAGCCCTGACCATGGAAGCACAGCCCAGTGCCCTATCTGCGTCACTACAGACCTTCAAAACTCCAAGTTGAGCTGCAGACTCAAATGCCAGAGGGGGCCGGTCAGGCAACGCCACTGGGGAGAGTGGCTGTTAGACAGCAGGTGGCAAGACCAGGCTGCCTCAGGGTCCTGGAGACAGGAGGGAGTGCGGAGAGCCACACGGAACTGTGGGCCCTTCTGCCTACAGGGGACAGTAGGGTCCCCAGTGCCTGGACATGTCCCACTTGCTCCAGAAAGGCCAGAAGTCCATGCATTTTCAATGTAACACCCTCCCCACCATACCCCTCCCCGACATTCTTAAGTATAGGCAACTAATTCAAACGTAAAGCATCTAGTCACGCAGTCCTATGGAGCTCAAGCAAAACAAGGCCGTGGGCCAGACGGGGAGAGAGAAGCAGTGAGAAGCAGCCCTGCAGCTCCACGTGCACTCCCTCCTTTCGGCCTGGAAACAGCCCCAGCGGCCCGGAGCCGGAGGCCGCAGCACAGCAGGTGGACCGGCTGGGCAAGGTCCCACGGCGCACACACGTGGGGCCACCAGGACACGGACCCTGAGCAGCACGAGCCACACGCAGCTCTGCTTCCCCATCCAGCCTCCACATGGCAGAGCTAGAAGCTCTTCACTTCCATTTCGGTGTGTTCTCACGGGCTTGAAAAGGCAGCACAGACAGCTTCGCCGGTGGAGGCCTGGCAGTGAGGACGCGGACACCCGCAGGCCTGGCTCAGGTAGACGGGCCAGGACCCCCCAGCGGCCTCCCTGCTCCGCCACGTGGGTCGGCAGGCGCCCCACTGTCTCGGGGGGCCCATCACTAGTGTGTTTCTAATGAATGGCCCTGCCAGGCTTTGGCATTGTTATAACTTACTAAGTTTCAAATAAATATTTTCGTCACGGGAACAGTTCAGACAATGACATAGTGAACGGCAGCGTGCCTGCCATTCAGTTTAAAAACTTAAAAATCACACACAAGAAAAAATGAAAGATTATAAATACATACATGTGAAAACTTAAAAATCACAACAGGAAGCCACCACAACTCTTTGCCACTTGCAGAAGGGGCCGGGACTGAGCCTTCCGGCCGCACTCGCATCTGTGCGCCGGGTGCGCACCACCATTTCACACGCAGCCAGAACCCCACTGCCGCTCTGCAAGCTGTGCTCTCGGGCCTGGAGTAAATGGCACTGGCGGGGTGCACGCCCTTTGCCTCTGGCTTCTCTTTTCTCAGGATAATGCACTGGATGTTCACTTGCTACTACTCTTGCCTAGCAGCCCATTGTGTGACAATGACACTCTGCACTTGTCACTGGATGCCGGGTCTGCACGGTGCCCGATGCAGCAAAGCATGTTCTCACACGTGACTCCCTGCAGACAGTGTGGGGCCGTCCCCGAGTGGGGACGGGCTGGAGCAACAAGGACACTATGGTTGTGTAAGATGCTACCATGAGGGGAAGGAGCGGGGAATGGGGGGAGGAGACGCCGTACAATTTTTGCAAATTTTCTATAATTTTAAAATTACTTCAAAATAATTTTTTTTTTTTTAACAAAACACTTCTGACTACTCAGAGCAACTCCCCACAAGGCTGCAAAGCTTGGGACTAAATGCCAGGCCCCGTCAAGAACCTCCATGGTCGGCAGCACCAGGGTGGGGCCGGCCCGGGCACGGGATCCGGGAATGTCACAACGCCGCCCTGTGAGCCCGTCTGCTGGGAACACCTCCAGTAGCGAGATGACATATGGCCATGCGTGGTTAAAAATCAAAGCCAGCTTCTGACTATTTATAAACCAAGGCAGCAAGAAGTCATTTAAATTAAAAAGACAGCACAGCCCTGGCCACCCGTGCGGCTCACTTGGTTGGGCGTCTTGCATCAAAACGAAAGGTCGCCAGTTCGACTCCTAGTCAGGGCACAAGCCTGGGTTGCACGCCAGGTCCCCGGCTGGGATGCAGACGAGAAGCAGCCTATCAATGTTTCTCTCTCACATCAATGTTTCTCTCCCTCTCTTCCTCTCTCTCTAGAAATAAATAAGATCTTTTTTAAATTGTTAAAAATATTAATAAGATGACAGCAAGTTCCATTAGATTCAATAATTCTCTCTAGCTATAACACCTTTCTATCCAATATGAAATGACTTGTCTTCTTCATAGGTGTACATTGAATCTGATATATTTAATTCGATACATTTAAGGGCACATTTCAAAGTTGCAGAACCTCTAAAATATGTGGGGGGAAAAAATCTTCTTTGACTTCAGTTATCTCTTCTTTTTTCTCCTGTTCTTTCCAACCAATCAGACACCCTGTGCTATGAGCAAACTGTGTTCATGTGAAGGCCCAGCGAATGGGACTGAGACAAGCCTCATGAGCCAAACCCAAGCCCGGCCACCTCCTCTAGGAAGCCTGCCAGAACTAACCTCATCTGAACCACATCACTCATCTCCTCCCTTCTCCCTCTGGCCTTCCACATTCCCTCTGGCCTCAGTCACTTAGCACTTGTACATATTTTGATTGGGATCATCTGCAAGTCCCTGTTAGGTTTTCTCTTCCTACCCAGAGTAAACTTCTCAGGCATCACGTCAATCCATCGCCAAGACCAAGGGCCAGAACACAACAGCAAGGAGCTGCACTGGAAATAAAGCCAAGGCTGGATCTCTGCAGCCACAACCTAAGGCTGTTACAGCCTTCCGGGGACTTAGTTTCCTCCCGATAAATCCGACTTGTGAAACCAGCCATTCATTTCGCCTTCCTCTGCTGACACTTGATTATATCCAAGGCACGTGAACCCTGGGAGGTACAATCCTCACCAATAAGAAGCATCTGAGTGGTTTATTTTATTTTTGCTGCCTCCCCCAATATAAGTAGCCCACTAGCAACCTAACAGTAAACTTACAACGTGATAAGACCAGTGACTGGGGACTGAGGGGCCTGGGGAGATCGGTTATCTGAAGTCTGTTTCCTCTATCTGGCCTCCCAGTCGTGGCCCGCACTCAGGAACAGTCTGACATTTCAGCACCATGTGGCCCAGCAAGGATCCAAAGGCCACACTGAAACCTGCCAGGCCTTTTGGCACTTCCCTCATTTGCCCGTGCGGGTGGCACCAGGGCCCAGCCCGCAGCTGCAGCCTGACTCGGGACCAGGAGGGCCAAGGTCTCCCCAGGATGCCAGGTCAGCAAGCAGCCAGGGCAGCGGCCCCAGAGCTGTGCAGCAGCCCCAGAGCTGTGCGGCTCAGAGCCACCAGGCCAAAACTCATCATCTCCCGCTCACTCGCCCAGACTTCTGGCACAGCTGAGCAAACACCCTGGTGATTGCGCAACCAACTGTCTTCCCATCTGAGGTATTTCAGAATCACGCCCCGTGCTGCATGCCACAGCTCTGGAGCAGGCTGGGCTCTGCCCCCTCGCCTCGGGATGCTCGAGGCCTCCAAGGAGCCCAGTGGGTGTGACAGGGCAGAGAGAGCAGGGAGGTGTGAAAAGACGGACCCCTCCCAGGCCCCTCTCCCACAGGTCTGGACGTCAGCATCCGAGATTTTTCTCCTACTGGGTTACAAAACACCTCTTGCTTGTTAACATTTTTGAAGGGCTGCACTTTGTAAGCTACAAACTCAGAACCTTCCTTGCATCTCTGTAAGGGCGGGTCGCGGGGTGACGCAACGGTGTTTGTGCTGTGGAAAGGAGGAACGGTGAGGGGGCCGTGGCAGGAATGGGGCACCCTGGGGAGGGAGAGAGGGAGTAGGGGCCAGAGAGAGGAGGGAGCCAGCAGCAGGAGAACCCGCAGAAAGGAGAGCATGTGAGAACCAAAGGCCCTGGTCCCCAAGGTCTGTGATGAGAGTGTCTCATACACAGGAGTGTTCCGGGTGAGGCGCTGATCACCAAACCCCATTGCTAAGCAACGCTTTGCTGGAACTGGCCCTGTCTCGTGACTCCAGGCCCTACAGTCTCTTTTAAACGACACAGACACCCACACACACACACGCACCGATACACTCCCACACTAACACTGAGACAGGTTTGGCTCACGTAAAACTGAGCCCCGTGTGGGCACACGCAGTCCAGGAAGAGGGCCTCAGGGCTGGCAAAGCCGCCGGGTTACTGTTCCCAGCGGGGGACGGTAGTCTCCCTGGTTGAGTGCCCACACGGGCCATTCAGGGAGTGAAAACCGAGCAGGGTCATCAGAACTTTCACACTCCCGCAGGCTCGAGGAATCTCACCCTTTCTCTAGGGAGTGTGGCAGCCACTCGCCGCGGCTGCACTGCAGGGACGGTTTCAGAACCATGGTTTGCATGGAAATGCTTATTTTCATCTGAGTTCCCCTCTGACACCGGAAGTCCAGGTCACAGAACCTAGTCACCTGGAGGAAGAAATAACAAGGGCCAGCGGCAGGCCCAGGAGCGGGAATGGAAAAATGCACCTATGACAATCTGCCATTCGGTGTCATCTAGCTTCCCCTCAACTGCCTTCTCTACTGGATGCGCGCAAACGTTTGTTTCCGGTAGAGAAAAGATCCGCCATCTAAAACCACGCTAGGACAGTACCTATCACACGCTTGCTTGCCATGCAGGTCAGTTTGTGTAGCAGGACCACAAGGTGACTTTCCAGAGGGACGCAGCTTGGGGACATGGCTCGCCAGAAAGACATGGTTTTTAGGAACCAGCCTTCCTAAGGCTGGTGTGGGGGCGAGTCTCGAATCTCCCACTGAGGGTCACAGAGGTCCCAAGAACTTGGTCATCCTGCAAGGGATCCACCACGGCTCTCCCGACTGAAAAAGCTTGGTCCCCTCTTCTTCCCAGTCACCCCGATTTCAGGTGTGACGGCAACCTCACAGCCCCATAGTTGTTGCTCTCCGTGTGAATGAGAGAACTTCGGAAGAGAAAGGCCACTTGACAGCCGAAGTTCTGGACAGGCTTGGGTGCACCTTCGCCCCACCTAACCTTTTCATTCATTGGTAGTTGCAAATTGGTGATAATTTAGATACATTTAACATTTATCTCTAAAGAAAGGATATGATAGGGAAACCAGGAATCCAAATAAATTATATTTTTGGTATTTAAAAGTCTCAGATAGCCCCAAAGCATTTTGTAAACACATCTACCTACAACTGGTATGTGACGGAGATATCATATTTATTAAAGCAGAGCCCTTAGTAACAAGTGCCAGACAGCAATTTATTATATTAGACCCAGGTATTAAAACCTACGAGAAGGGAATACACTTCTTGCCTAATAGCACGTACATGTACTATCTTGTCCCTAATTTAGACTAGCTTCCATCTGAATTCAGTGTTGACATTGGAAACACACACAGGCTAACAGTAAGGTGTTTTTTTAGAGAGTATGATCCACATAAATGGAGGTATTCATTAAAACTATTTTTCCCAAATTGTAAGTAAAACCTGTTTTGGGGGGTTTGGATTCAAGGAGAGCCAAACCCAGGTTCCACAATCACCAAAATAAACTGTTTTCCTAATTCCCTGTAATTGATTTTGAAGCACAACCTTTCACAGGCACATCACCCGCCGGTGACTTTAAACTCAGTCCCTGTCCCCTTTGTCTGGAACACATCCCCTCAGGCTTCACACAGCCGCAGCAGTCTTACTCTTCTTGGCTATTCTTCCTGAAGCTATTTTCTTTTGAAATGGTTTCTACCCTTTGCCCAGTGCCTCCAAATACCCTCCAAAGTAGACAATATTTCCTCCAAGTCAACAGCTTGCCTACTTTCATTCGTTTAGTATAAAATCTGGTAAGACCACGGCAGAAGATTCTGGCAACGACCTCAGGGAAAACAAAGGAGTTATCAGGGAGGAAGGAAGCCCCTGAATTCCAGTAATTAAACATAGGGCAATGAGTGAGTCTTAACTTCACGGGAGGGCTCCCAGGGGCCTTTGCAGATTCTGATAAGGAGCAGCCTGTGTCAGGAGCAGGTGGGGAGTCTCCATGTAATTGCTTCTCCATTTCCTCCCTCTTCCTCTCACAGCCTCTCCCAGCTCACCCCCGAGGCCCCTACTATCCCTGTTACCCACATGCCTGCACCCTCTCCTGCCTGCCCCTCCATGGCTCCATGCTCTCTGTCCTCTGAGCCTGCCCCCACAGCAGTCAGCTTCCCCATAAACCGTCCCTGAGTCAATGCGCCTTCCCCCGGAAGTCTGTGTAGACAGTGCTGTGCTGGGGAGGCAGAAAAGCCAAAGAGTCTGCTCGTTTAAGACATGAAAAGCATACACAAAAACAGCCAACTGACTTTTGTGGCCAGAGTCGAGAACATTGACCAGAACCCGGCAATACAACCAATGCTGAATCCTTCAGAGTCCACATCTCGACTGCCCAGAGCGCAGGCAGGGGACGAGGCTGAGAGTTGGGACTCGGGCAACAGGCCAGACGGCAGGGCTCTCCACGGTTTCAGCCCATACCCCTTTGGCAACCTGGGGAAGCCTGTGTGGACCTCTTCTCAGAATCATGTTTTTTAAACAAGAACCAAAGAGAAACCAACACACACACACAAAACATAGGATTACGAAGGAACACAAGTACATCGACACAGTGTTATGAAAACACTAAAAAACAAATTGCAGACTCCGATCCAGCTGTGTGGATGCTTGTTGATGAACACACAGAACAGCAGATCGAGCGGCGGCCGTCCAGAGAAACTGTCATTGCGAATGTCAAACACGGCGCCACTGCTGCCCGCACGCGCAAGTGAAGGAGGCGCTCCATTGGTCCAGGGTGAGTGCAAATGAGGACCGTTCTTCCTCCCGCATTCAGAGACCCTGGCATTCTCGCCAGTTATCTCCCCAGATCCTAAAACGGTTCTGGTTTCTTAATGAAATCACCCCCAAGCTCACGTCTATACAAATCCAAGGGGAACACGGGCCCCGGTGCCCTGCGGCCACGAGGAAGCCCCAGCGGCCCTCAGGCTGATGCTCTTGAACTCAGGGGAGGGCTCTGCCCCGGCGACTGCTGTGCCTGGTTAACTCCCAGATGGTGACTTTCCACTTCCCCAAGTGAAGACACACCCGCACGTGGTGCAGACCCATGAATCACCATTTCCTTATTCAACAACATCGATTTCCTAAAGATTGCGACATTAATTAAGTAAAGGCTTTATGGGGAGAGACACGACATTAACTACAGCCATTGATTTTCAGACACGTACAGTTCTCCGATATTAAAGTGTGCAGAGAAAGGCAGAATACCTCAGACTTAAAACTGAGTAAAAACATAAGGGATTTCATGCTATGACGAGCATGTGAGATACCGTGCTCCGATTGGAGGTATTTGAGAAGCAAAATGCTACGTAAAGTTTCAACCTATGAGCCCCTAGATTTTGTACATTCACGGAGCCTATTAAACCATTGCTTGACTGAATTCCAGTCTTCGGCAGAAACGTGCCAATCGGGCAGCTCAGCAAACAGCCATTATCATCAATTTTCAGTACTTAATTATGTAACAGGCACTTAAATGCTGCCAGGCATTTTTCTAATACTGTGTAAATGTGAACTCAGTTAATTTCCAAGACAGGCCTCAGAGAGAGTAGCTAATATCCCCTTGTTCCAGACGAGGAAACTGAGGCACACAAAGGGTCAACGGCTAGTGCACGGTCTCCTGACTACTGAGTCTCAGAGCGGGGGTCAGCCCAGGCGCGCCAGCAGTGGGGCCGCGTGCCCCACCGCGCTGCCCTGCTGTGTCTCGCTCTCTTCCTGATTCTTGGAAGAGCACTTTCTAATTTTGTTCTCACAGTTTGAAGAAGTGCTATTTGCTGACACATCCCTCTGGCACGTGGGATAGAGACTCTGCATGGAAATGTTTCACGCCAGTCAACAGGGACTTACTTGGGGCTCATCAGTGTATCTGGAGTAAGAGCCGAGGCAGCTGCGAGGCCCCTGCCGGGCTCTGCCGGGGAGGGTCCCTGCCCTCCGTCAGTCATCAGGTCGTGTCAGTTCCCACTGGAACACACCACTGTTTCTGGCTCCATCACAGAGCCCCAGCACGAAGGGGGAAAAGCGCAAAACAATCCCGTCTTCAGCAATGGGGCCTTTCAGAGCGCAGACCCAGAGCGCAAGTGGTAACTCCCAGCCCCCACCCCCCGCACCAGCTCAGCCTGACAGGCCCCCTGTGTACAGCAGCAAGGGTCTTCTTAAAGTAGACATCGAAAAGACATCATGTAAGGAAATTTTTTTTAAAAAGGAGGAGAGGACAGCATTATAAAAAGTTTTTCTAAACTGTTTTTCTATTTACAGCAAGGGAGGACAATCAAAGGAGAGAAGGCCAGCCGTCCCCTCCAGCCAGGAGAGCCGAAGTTCACACGCGGGGTGATCACACTCACCCTGCGGGAGAAGACGCTGTTTCCCACATGCCCACCTCCCAGACTCGGCAAGTCAGGAAGAAGAATTAACGATACTGGTAGAGAAAACGGGGATGAGCTGCTACTCCCAGCCCCCTGACCTGCTAGTCTGATCACCAGGCGAGGACCCTCAGGCTTCTCTGCACCCGTCCTCAGGGCAGCCCCAGGGAGCCCCGGGCCAGGGTCTGCGGCCACCGCTCCGAGGATGCGCAGGAGGGGCTCGGGCAGCTGTGGGCATTCACTGCACATTCACGACGGGCCAGGCAAGACCCCACGTGCTCCGCACACACTATCCAACCCTCGCAAAAGCACACCGCCTGTTACTGCTGTCCACGTGTTAGAAAAGACGTAGAGTTCAGTAACTTGCCCAGTAAAAGCCTTGGCCTGGATTTGGACCCAGGAGGACTCAGAGCTTTGAAACACTTCCCTGCCTGAGGAAGCTCTCCAAGGGAGGCCCTGACACCACGTGTCTAACCAGACACCTCCCAGGTGAATGCATCTTGTTTAATTACCATCGCAGGAGCCATTGGGGTACACACTGCCCGGTGAGCAGGTCATCCTGGGCCCACAGTCCCCTGGCACTCAAATATCTTTACTCAAGAACGAGCCCTCCGCTGCTCACTCCCAGCTGCAGACTTCGGCGCTGGCAGCTCCCAGCCTCTGCCCCTCGTCCTTACAGATAACCTCATTTGTCTTGCTCGCCCCCCTCAGAGTCCTGTGCTGAATTATCTCCTTCAAAAACAGAAACAAAGTACACCATTTCGACAGCAAGCCGACCCTGCTCCCCTCGCAAACCTCCCGGTGTGGGACTGGTTGGCATCCCAGCTGCCCCTCCCAGGTGGTCCTTGCAGTGGCCGGTCCCACATCCTTCTGTCCAGCTCACCTCTGCTCACCCCTCACCCTGGATTCCACCAGAGCTCCTAGTCCCCTGGGCCCCAGCACATCTCACAGCTCTAAGCAACAGGACAACTGTCCTGGGGCTTCTCAAGTCCCCGTGTGGGATGGCAGTACCCTCTCAGGGCTTCCAGACGCCCTTTCCCAGCCACCCTGTTCTGAGACATTAGTGTGACCGACAGCATCTCCACAACTTAATTACAAGGCACGGCTTGGCCCCAGCCAGACTGGGGATGCTGAGGACACGGGAAGGCGTGTTCGTGGAGCCGTCTGGACTTCGAGAATTCATTAAGTGGAGGGTGGGACACGCCTTCCTATCTCACAAGCTGAGCACACATGCAGTAAGTGGCGTTCAGCTCCAGGGCAGGAACTCAGTTCTGTGTGCCGTACCACACCCTGGAGCCACTGCCTAGCACACAGTCGCAGAGCTGTTTCTGGGGCGGTACCTGCAGCGAGGACCAGTTAGCGCCTCGAGCCCAGGACCATGGCACCTGCACCTGGGTTGGTGGCCCACACTCAGCAGCCCATTAGCCTCTAGCAGCCCCCATTTCCTGGGTGTACAATGGCAACAATAGTAAGAACCGTCTAGCAGGACTTTAGGGAGCAAACAAAATGATGCATGTCAGGTACTCAACACTCAAACTACAGCCCCCATTCCTTAGCTGTCACAAACGGGGAGTGACGAAACAGTGTGCACAACCGTCCCCCGGCTCGGGTCACTGAGACGGCTGCAGAAAGACCCGTTCCATTTTTAGTCCAAAGGGAAGCAAGGCCTGCTCGAGATCCAGAGGGACACCCAGGGTCTGAGCGTGTCCCCGACACACATTTCCGAGTCACAGGCTGGCATGAGCTTCCTTTCCCATATCCCACTTCCGCGAGGAGGTGCACGCCGGCCAACACCAGGTTTGGTTATTGGGGGTCTCCAATCACTTTTCTGAGAGCGAGACTTATGTAAACATAAGTCACAAATGAGATCTGTCATCACACAGGATACCCCGCTGTTTTTGTCAAACCAATGTCTTTTTTCTATCACAAAGAGAGCTCCGCAGGAAGAAGGTGGAGGTGGGGGTGGAGGTAAAAGGACATGATTTCACGTAAAGGTCTCTGTGACCAGCCACCTCCACCGATCTGATTGCCCAAAAAGAACCCGCATCCGGCTGCCCGGTCGGCGGTGGGTGGGGGTGACGGGTGAGCGGTCCCACGGTGCCGACACAGGTCCAGGCATCCTTCACCAGAGCGCCTGGCTGCTGCGTGTTTCTAGAAACCGGACTGCAGCTGACACAAACTGATCTGCAGGAGCTGATGCCTGGTTTTATCTGAGACAGAGAGAAAAGCTAAAAAAATAATAAAGTCCATTGGAAGACAGACAAATGAACACGGAATGCTGTTTTCTCAAGGGCTCTATTTCCATAAAGCACATGCTCAACTATAATTTTAGAAAAACTAAAGAAAAAATAACTCTTCCATTGACTATGTCAATAACAAGCTTGGCAAAAGGACAATAAGACCCTTCCACGGCAGAGCGTGGCCAAACTCTTCTATAAATGTAAGCAATAAACACTTCCAGCACAGCTGGCTTCTAAGGACTTCAACAGTAACAGACAGACTTAATATTCTTGATTTGCCACAGATTTTCCCATCAAATGCAACAGTCACGGTGATGATAATCGAGCCCACATGCCACACAGCAGGCCGCCTGAGGTCACAGCTCGCTGGTGTGAGAGGTGCAAGTCACAGGGTCCCGAGGAGGCGATGTGGAGGGCGATTCCACGCTCCCAGCACTGAGGAGGCCCTGTTTCCTCGAGTCAACTCCAAGCAAACACATGGGGAGGACGCTTTCCCAATGCCCCGTCTCAGACACTGAGTCACAAAAACAAACCCATCCACCACTCAGAACACACCAAAGACGGACTCTCAGGAATACGTTTACTTCCCTCCTTCGTTTCAAAGGCAAAAACAAAGCTGAAAAAATGTCATTCTCGGGAGCATTTGGCTCAAATAAACTCTTATGAAAAGTCTAAAGAAAAAAAAAAAGAAAGAAGACTACATTTACAGTTTACATCCAGCAAGCTAAAGGGCATGTCTTAGGGAGTAAAATAGGCGACATCATTTCTTTAAACTAAGATCCTGTGGGGGTAAGTGTAGAAAGATTATGATGGACTAAGAATTTAAACACAGTTTCATGTTTAACCACTTTAAACATAAGTCACGAATGAGATTTGCAATCACACAGGATGCCAACGTCAGTCAGTAATTTAAAGACTGCTGAGTTTGGAACGGCAAATGGGAAGTATTAGAGTACGGCCTTTACACTACAGCATTATTCTACAATAGACTGCACTGGCCTTTGCAGAATGTAGCACAATAAAGTCGTAGATTTATGCCATTGTTACTGCAACTGTGCACCAACTAGCCGAGTTTCTAAGGAATTCTCTTTACAACAACAAAGTGTAAATCAATGAAATGAGGCCATTTTAAAAGGGCATTTAATCCAAATAAAGAAAAAAATCTAAAACCCACAGTGGTACCGTCTTTGCCATGTAAAAGGTGCACTTTCTTGCCCAGATTTTTGAGGGAAAAATAAGGATGCACGTTATACATGGGCAGCACTACACATGGGCGTGCATCATACGCAGGAGGGCACTATACATGGCAAAACGTGGTAACTTGTAGCAGAACTTTGGCGAATAAGGAGACAGCATTAAGTTTGGTTCAGCCTCACCAGTTGCTGAACTTGGATTTGTTTTAGACTTAAGGTTAAAGCTCCTATGAAGGGAGGAGATTCATACACGAAGAAGTCAAACAACTTAAAATTCCACAGATATGATAGTTATTTGGAAATCACACTATACAAGTAAATAGGCAATTCCTAACCTACCGACGTACATTATTAGCTATATAACACTTAGCTCTGAGTCAGTTTGTCAGAGCATCTTCAGATTCTCGCAAATGTGTTTCTCCATCAATTAAGCCACATGACGGGTTAACTTGGTCTGGTGGACCATCCTGGGAACCACCCCATTACTTATAACGTCACTCCAACTGGAAAATTAATTGCCAGTGCCAACACAGAACGTGGGCTGTGTGTGAAGAACACATTGTCCCAGCAGAACACCCTCCAATTTCTGCCCACCCCAGCCACCAAGTCAGCAAGCAGTGTGTTCCGGACATCGGACCGGGGTCGCGGCAGGACTGGAAGCAGCAATATTTCAGTAGCATCTGCCTCCAGTTTAAAAGCCAGCAACAACGAAAATAAACCATTGTGCTAGAGAGGGCAAGCTGCCTGTCGAAATAACCTAGTGATATAGCAAATTCTAATTTCTTTAGGTGAAAAGAGTCAAGTGACCTTGGAGGGACAGCATACCCGAAGAGAGTATAGCTTTGAGAACAACAATCTAGTCACTAAACAAGAGTCCGCTGTTTTCCCAGCTGAGTGACCCCTCCGTGCTGCTTACACAGTGCTCGAACAACTCCGTTTTCTCTGCCCTGGCTTTCTGAAACACAGATGAACGTGAAATTCTGTGGCCGCCTACATTTGTCACAACGTCCTTCCAGGCCACGCTGGTGGAAGCATTAGAGAACTTTCCCTTTCATGAATTAAGGTGGCCTCTGATACACAGATGTCGTCTACTACAGCGATATTCCACCCGTGTGCCCCAAGAATTTTTGGTAATTAATCAGGGGCACTATGTAGCCTGGGGCACTGACCTCTTTCCCCATCGAGTGTCAAATAAAAATGACAACAGCCAATACAACAGTGGCCGTCCCGTAGGAATGAATCAAAATTATACCTCTTTTTTTGTGTGTCAGATTGGCAAGAAATATTTTTTGGTGAGCCCCAGAACCTAAGCAACTTGTTTACGTGTGCCATGAAACGCAAAGGGTTGAAAATCGCTGCTGTACTATCGAGACCAGCTGGTCCACTGCTCTGCACTGTAGACGGGATGCAGATGGTGCTGAGATGGAGCAGGGTGTTCACTCCTTGGTGAGAGAAAGACTCTCACATCCAGGAACTTGGGCTCAGGGAGAACGTGCGCGCCTCCTCAGGGCCCTCTTCCCTGAACAAAGTGTTTCAGGCACGGCAGTCCTACCGTGACAGAGACACTGCCTACTCACGGTGTCTCTCACACCACGGCTGACTCACGCTAGTACTCGCCAGACCCACGCGCAGCACAGGCGAGCTTCCGGAGAGGTGAGCCCGGCACCAGACCTCCCTGTTCAGGCTTCCAAAAGGGTCGTGGAGGGGAATCCACGTGCCGCTGCCACCTGACCTGGCAGGGCCCTGGCAGCTTCCCAGGAACGACCACACCCACGCTTCTACTCGAGTCTCCAAAGATCCCAACAGGCTGGGGGCTGAGGCCACCCCAACATCACGATGGGGAAGGAATGGACAAGGACGCTGAGGAAGGAATGGACATGGGCTAGATGACTTCCGGGTGACCCCACAACCGAGTGCTGCTTCTTTTATGTGACATGGCCTCACTGGCCAAAATGACCTCTTTGACCCAACCACGTTTAAGTGCCATCACAATAAAACGTAGCAGATTAAAACCCCTTTGATGTAGTCCCCCCAAAAAAGTCTTTCAAACAGTTTATTCCCTGTGCCATAAAGATTCCCTGAGAATACAAAGGATTTAATTTAATAGGTTCAAAACTTACCAGCGTACACTCTGAATTTCAATGTCATTAATTCCTCCTCCTTTGGTTTATCCTTCCCAACTGAATTAAGACCCCGCGTTGAATCCACACTACCCAAATGTAAAAGAATAATCTGTACGTGCAGGATACACAGTTTAGCAGTTATCCTGCAAAGGCGGAGAAATTGCTACTCTCCTCATGGTCTGACCTATTCAAACCAAAACATCTCTCTGGAGAACAGCCCATCCCGACTAGTATCAGCAGGTGATGCAAGGCCTCTCCCGCCTTCAGTCCGGAGACCCTGGACTGGGGCCCGTTCATACGCCAGAGCGCACAGAGTCCCCAGTGAGTCCTTCCGGGCTCCCAGGGAGTCTCCTCCTGCAGATCACTGGCGGCAGCCTCCAGTCCAGCAGGGTCCCATCACCTTCTATGACAGTGACAATGCTCTCTGTCCGCGCCATTCAATGTAGTCACACCTGGCGACACGTGAGTCCTGAGCCCTTCCAATATGGCTAGTGTGGCAGAGAAACTGAATTTCACACTTTGCTGAAACGGACTTAAACTCAGATACAACGAGCTACACATGGACAGCCCCGTTCTAGGGCACAGACGCCACATCCTAGCCTCATGGACCCCGAGTCCCCTGGACATGACAGAAGGAGCATGGGCTTGGGAACCCGACACGCCAGCACCTCGCACGGGCTGCACCACCCTGAAAGTCGACTCTGCTGAGCCTCAGCTGCTCCGTCTCTGTGACAGGGCTCTCCCTGCCACGTCTCAGGACCGCAGGGAGGAAGAGTCCCCTCGTCCTGCACCCACCCCTGTAAGCCTTCGTTCTTTCTCTCCTTCTGTCCTCTGCGTCCCTCTCTGATCTAGAGAACCGCACTCTTGGAACTTACTGGGCAACTATGAGAGGGAATTTCATGAACAACATATAAACGTGGCTGAGTTTCTCAGACGGGAATGAAGAAAAACAGGTCATAGCTGGGCTTTCCATGTGGTGCAAAGAGTTATGGCACCAAAGAACTAGAAAATGAATTTATGTTTTGTATTTGCTCAATTACAACTGTATTTTATTAATGAGCCAGAAAGCATGCTCTTCGCGCAGCTTACAAAGCAGGGCTTTCTGGGAGCAAGGTGTAAAGACCACTGTTTAGTGTTACTTCGTAGGGACGGAGTCTGCACAAGTAGCAGACGTGGGCTCCCCACCTGCACGCACGCTCCTGTGGAAGGGATAAGCACTCCGGCGGAGTGCCAGCGGCTCAGCAGACGTTCGGTGGACGGTGAAGTCGATGGAGTTCCAGACAAATTACTGACATCCTTAACTCTCTCACCTAGGCATCGAGATCATTAAACCACACACACACACACACACACACACACACACACACACACACACACACTTTGAGACACTCGATGATAGTTCTAGTTACAAAGAAGGAACATAGACAACAGCCTGGACAGCCCGGAACGGAGGGATCACGGAAGCCAGCATGAAATTCAGGGGAATTTTACGTAATCATTAAAATATGTATGAAGAGTTTATGATGGAAAGTTTATTGCATTGGCAAGAAGTATATTAATTGAAAATGTACGTGGAAATGGGTTTGAAAAACTAACAGCTATTTTCAGGGAGGTAGCACAACACGTAATTTTTCCCTCGCACTTTCCTCCTATCTTGCTGGACTGTGAGAATGAGTGTGTGTCACTTCTGTCCAGGCAGGCGGGGCACATGGTTTTCACGTTACTCACTGTGGTCGAGCCCAGGCCGCCTTGGTTCCCCACCGTGTGAAAGCAGCTCGCATTGTTGGGAGATTGAGGGCTCAAGCCACAGTAACCCAGCCAGGCGGAGCGCTCGCCCCCTCCCCACTGCGGCCACCAGGGGCGCCACCTCCTCCCTGCCCGCAGGCCGGCGTCCGGGGCTCTGCACCAGGGCTGGCTTGCTCCCCAGAAGTGTGGACATTGTAAGGGTGAAGGCGCACCCCACTACAGCAACTGCACGCCCATGTAACCTGCTAGAAGGGTCTTTATTGGGTCCCAAAGACCATTTTTGGAATGACCATTTATAGGAAAAACAGCACAACAGCTCAAAGAATGGGGCCCCCACCGCAGCTGGTGAAGAGTGCCTGGTTACAGAAGCGAGGTATGGGGAGCAGGGGACAGGCAAGGAAGACAGGGAGGGACATTCCGGGATGGGGACACCCAGTGCAAAGGTGGAGGAGGCCAGGATACAGGCAGGGAGCCAGGGGTCACTTCTGCTGAGGCTCAAGTACCAAGTACGTACTGAGAAGCTGACGAGGGGATCTCAGAAACACAGGCATGAAAACTCCTTCCAAGCCCCTTAAAGCACCGGGCCTTCATCCCATGAGATTGACGACAGTGTCTTAGGGAGTTCAAGGGCTCACACCTGAGAGGGATCCCGTCTTCAGTGGGGAGAACGGGCGGGGAGAGGTGAGCCCGCTGAGAGGCAGGACACGGAGCTTGCGATTGCAAGCAGCTAAGAAGGAAATGAGTCCGAAGCTAAACTAGTAACATTGGGATAGAAAAGACAGAGAGAGAGACCTCAGCAGCAGAACCCCTACGGGATTTGGTGAAATGAAGGGTAAGAGAGAAAATGATGCAGCGGGAAGGGAGGCAGGAAGACCACCAGGGTTCCTAACTCAGCTGTCCTGGGTCCTGGGCCATTTTTGTAGTCTGGCAAGCCCTAGAAATGTTTCTCGGAATGTTTTTAAGGGCATAACATAAAACACCAGAATTAAAAGGAAACCAGCAACGCTGGAATACAGCTCTCTCCATGGAAGCTCTGATTAACAGCAGCCTGTGGCTGTCCGCCTCTTGCTGGTACCGGAATCACTAGGAGGGCTAGTCAAAGCAGAGCGCAGACCCCGCCCCAAGGTCCCAGAGGGCGCTGTTGCCACCGCCCATCCCCCCACCCCCAGGGAACACAGCAACCCCAGAGCTGGGGTGATGCCCAGTGTTCTGGCTGGAAACCTAGCTGACCTCGGTACCCACGAGCTTGCGTACCTCTGAGTCCCCCACAGCTACAGCCTGGCACAGAGTGTGACTTCAGAAACTATTCTGTGGTCAGATGAAGCAGGAACACAGATACAATAGTGAATGTGGTACTTCCAGTCCTGGGTAAGTTAGACCTTCATTTGGGTTGGTTTTCTCTGTGTGTGTGTGTGTGTGTGTGTGCAAACACTGTTTTGGTAAGCCTGGGAGCCCTAAAGACAAGGTTTTGATTTAATTTATGAGTCTTTGTAAGATTCAGACAGTGACCTTCAAGTCACCAATTATATTCCTCTATATGAATAAAGAGTTACAGTGTGCATTTACATTTCAAAATAATACTTGAGCCATCGTTAACATGCTGAACCCCTTCTCATAAGTGAGAAATCTCTCTCCTATTAAGGCTAAATGTCAAGTCCTGGAAATTTCAAAGAAACTATCCCTTTTAATGAAGTCAGCCAAGTTCAGATGCTTGTCCAATAAAAGTCTTCAGGGACTCTTCTGCAATAAGTGGCTGAAAATGACTTGTAATTAGCGTCTCAATCGTTGGTTAAAACCGGGTATTTCTTGAGCTCCTGACGGTGCTTTTTAAAACCATTTGTTTCCATAAATACTTCAAATATTCCTGGTCTGTCCTCATTTACTCTAACCATGATGTCAGGCTGACACAGGTAAGACTCAGCCTCATCTAAGCGACCACAAGCCCACTGAAAGAATCCCGCCACTGAGGTCAATCACAGAGCCGTGGCGGGCTCTGTGCTGCTCGCCGTGGAGGAAGTCCCAGACGCCGAAGAGGAAGTGGCCACAATGGACACCAGAGGCCCTTAGTATCCCACCCACCGGGACGTCCCTGTGGATAACACACCCTTCTCTGAAATACGTTTTCTTCACTTGGCATGAAGGGCCAGCACCTTTTCAAGTCCACCGCCCTTTAAGTCACACCAGTCTGCCCCCTGCCACTTGACTGGGGCTGCTCTTTCCTCTGGCACAATCCTCCTCACACCTGAATTCCTCCCCTCCAGCACCCACCACCCCTGATCAGGTACCTATCACACCTGCATTCCTCCCCTCCCGCACCCACCACCTCTGATCAGGTACCTATCAGGCACACCTGCGCACAGCCCCCAGCGCCTCTCATGCCTGGTGACTCCCATCTGAATTTCCAACACACCTTATTTACCGCATCACTCCCTGCACAAACGTGTTTCAATCCCACCAAGGTCCTCCGATCTCATCCTAACCCAAGTTTCCAACCTTCCTCTTCCTGGCTCTCTAAGCCACCCCCTCCCTCCGGGCAACTCGGCTGCCCTCTTCTATCAACACCTGACTTGCACGTCCACGTTTTTTTGCTCTATGCTAACTTGGTCAAAGTCGTCCCCACGTGTTGAGATCCAGCATGTGTCTGACCCCCGTGTCCCCAGGGAGCCTTCCTGATCCCAGCAACAATCCCCTCTGCCCACTCTGCACAGAAGACGTCACATGCATCAACTGATTTTGCACTTCTCTTCTTGGCCTGCCTGGAAGTTCCCCACCACAAGGGCAGTGCGTCCCCACCCCCGGCGTGTTCACCACAGCGCCTTCCCAATGGCAGTAACTGCTCCTGAGACACCAAACCCCGGGCACTGCGACTTGGCCTCCATCCCCATGCACCGGGAGGCTCCTGCTGTGCCACCCTCAGGGCTTCCGTCACTGCCAACCGAGGCCATGAAGACTCCTTGGAAAACCTTACACACAGACTTGGCAGGACCATGTGACTGGGGAAGCAAGTGCGCACACACACGATGCCAGGAACCGAAGACTACAGTCCGACCGTGGCCCTCGCAGGACTAGGAAGGAGGATGCTGCCTGAATTCAGACTGCAAAGGCAGTGCAGGCTCCTGCAGGCTCCAGGGGGGCTGAGGACGCTGTCCCCGAGGGAAGGGTGCAGGCAGGCCCAGACAGTGGTGGCGGATCTACAAGAGCAAACCTCGAGCAGCCAGCAGCCAGGACAAAGGGAGCCCACCAAGTCTGCCTGTCTCTCTGAACAGCCTCATCTCCGAGAACCGCGTCAGAGGCTATAGAAACCTCGGAACAGCACTCGGTGGTCTCCTTGAACAGTTTCCCCGGCTAGAGTCCTGTGGCCAGAGCAGGAAGGAAACAGAATGTTCCTTCAGCAGGGAACAACCATAAATTTGTTCAGCATTAGCTTTCTATACACTTATCTTCCCAAACGACTTACTTGTACTTGGCTACAGCCCCTATTCAAGAACCTGTCACGGCTCGGCCAGCTCCCATTTCCCCAGTTTCCCGGAGAAGGCGGGCTCAGCACATACTCTCGAGGGCGGGCCTGACCCAGGGAAGCAGGACCCAACTGGGACCCAACTTTCCTGTCCCCCAGCGCACCCACTCTGCACCGGCCTCGTGCAGGGGGCAGGGGCACGGGCTACAACAGAAAGGTGCTTTTAGCCATTAAACGTAAGCCTCAAAAGCAGATGCGCTGCAAAGGCAGGCCAGTAGCACTGTCTTCCCGTCGCTTTCTTCCCCCCTGTGACATGCACCTGAGGACAGCCAGTCCTTACCTGTGCCCCAGAAACATCTCCTTCCAGAGCAGTGTTTCTGGAAGAAAAGGCTGAGGAAACACTTCTGTGGACCAGTGAACTTGTGCTTTTGCAGAACCCTGCGTAAGACACATGCCTGCTGCAGAATCCAAGCAAGACAGTTTCTTCCACTTTATCGAGGAAGCCGGCCACCAACAGCGCACAGCCACCTGGTGGGCGCAGGGACAGGAGGGAAAGCCAAGGGCAGCTCCGGGCCTGGCGTGGAGAACCCACGGGCAGGCTGCCTCTCCCACGAATTCTGACAAAACTGAAAGGGTAATCAGAGCTTTTTGCTTTGATCCTGGATCTACCTGTGTCATAGTATCAACCTGGGAACCACAAAAACGGCTTATTAACCAACTCTGCATCCCAGCTGCAGGCAGCAAAGCCTTTGTGGGGGCTGGGGAGTGGGACGCAAAGTGCAGCCCCACCGATGGGCCTGCTGGCAGGAGGGAGGCTGCGGTGACAGAAGGCCCTGGCTGAACAGTCTCTCTCTGGAGCACTCAGGCAGCCCCAGCAGCTCACGTACAACACTCACACAACCTGACATCACAGAACATGAAGGCCTTTTTGCCTCGGTCATGTTTTCCACAGTGACGGCAAGCAAAGGGTGACAAGGGCCCACATCCTGAGCGCACTGAGGAAAGGCTGCTCTGAGCTCCAGCGGCTACTCGCCCTCCGGAGTGAGGTCAACACCCCCCAGCCCCGTGATCTTACGACTGGAGGGTGGGAATGGGCACCTTGTTACTGTCGTGGGGGTTAAAGAGCGGAAAGAAAAAGGTTCCCTTTCCACTCCCATGTAAATGCAAAAATATCATTTACAAATTGATTGCCAGTGTAAGCCGTTTCTTTAAATGCATCACAATTTTTACTCTGTGTGTCTCCAAAGGAGTAACTCCCAATGGTGTGAAACCTCGTGTATCTGGCATCGGAGAGGAGAGGCTGGAAGGGTGGTTTCCTGAATAACAAACACTGGGTCTGTCCCTCTGCCAGCACCACCCCCCATGCACCTCCCCTCTGCAGGCCTGGCTGGGCTGTCACTCAGGGTGGCCCAGCCCCCTGGCCTCGGAGGTAGCATGTGACTCAGAGGGGACCAATCGCAGCCGACTCCCGCTGGACGTGGTGGTGCATTAGAAGTAGGCACCTGACCCAAGCAGGACCTGTGTTCTTTCACTTACTTAATTGGGCATGAACTTGGGGAAGGAGGAGGTCTCTTTTCTTTTTTATCCAAAAGCCTCAACCATGCAGACTTGGAGCAAAAACAACAGAGCCCTAAGAAACTCCACTTCGTCTCCCGGGTTCTGCTTTGCCCCAAGCTGGCCCTCCTTTGAACTACTGGTCACGAGAGGCAACACCGTCAGGGCAGGTGTCCCTCACTGGCAGCGAAGAGAATCCTGGTGCACACAGCATCCAAACTTCACCTGCTTACAGTGTACCTCCGGCTAAAGCAGACCTGCCCAAAAGGAACGGCATGCCTCTCTACTGTCTTTTCTGTTTTTAGTTTAGGAAAAAAAAAAAAAAAGCAAGCCAAACCTTTCCTTATTGATCGAGTCACACAGTAACACATGTTCTCAAGCACTATTGATTACCTGGGACACTTGACTCTTCACCCAGGGGGTCAGTGCTGCTCTGTAACACGCTCCGGGTTGATTGCACTGAAGCAATAAAACGCGCTGAGTGGGGGGCCAGGCGTGGATCTGTCCTCCCCTGCAGCCCCGCCACCTCCACTGCCACGTCCCACGACTGTGACGGCAGGTGGGTTTTTCCTCAACAAAAAACCATTTACTACCGGCAATAAATTAGGACAAGACAAGCTAGTTGTAGTGAGTGACTAATCACACCGTGTCCTTTGTCCCACAGGAACAAAGCTGCACTCCAGTTACAGGACCAACAAACAAACAAGCGACAAGCAAGCAGGTTGTGAGAGGGGAGGGAAGGAAGTGGTGGTCCCACGCAGGGCCTCGCCGCACCCCCTCTCCCCAGCTTGGCGCCCTGCTCCCCACCCCCTGCACTCCTTCCGTGTCTGACTGCACAACCTGCTTCCCTCTGGCCATTGCCCTGGCCGAGGACACCTCTTACTGCAGGCATCACTAGGGGCCACTGGGCTTGCAAATGGCCTTTCTCCCAGCCAACTGGCTTGATTCCTCCACTTCCCTCACCCTAATGGTAACCCTAGGTCAACACCATGCTAGTGTCACTCAAGGTCAGCTGGCGAATGCCTCTGTGGGCTGTGTGTCTGCTCTGGGCACAGTCCAGTGGGAGCTGAAGAGAAGTCCCTCCACGCTACTTGCTCATGATTTACTTACTCACATAGTTAACAAACATTTACAGACAGCTCAGGAGAGGTGAGGCGGATGCTGCAAGTGCTTTAACACGTCCATTCCTCACCACCCGTGATAAACCAAGGAGGGAGGGGCCGTCATTACCCCATCACAGACGAGGAAACAGAGGCAAAGAGAAGTAAGTAAACCCTGCCCTGAGGCCCACAGGCCCTGGAAGGGCATGAGCCGGGGTTGCGTGGGGCCAGCGAGGATGCCCGGCCGGCAGGCGTGCAGGCTGCAGTGAGCAGAGGCCCAGCACCTGTTCCTTCACACGCTCTGAGTACCCACCTCGTGCCACACGCTTCCTCGTCTCAGAGGAGACGGCAGGCAACGGACCGCGCAGAGACCCTGCCTTGAAGGAGTTTGCAGTGTGACCATGTTAAGGCTGCCATACAAACCTCCACTGGCTGTACACTTAGCGTCCTCTAAATACAACCTTCACTGTCGTTTCACAGATTCCGTACAGCTGTGGTCATGAGCTGGGCATCTGGAAGCGCTTCTGAAAACCACACATACAATCAGGCTGTTCTCACGTGTCTCACCAGGAGCTACCTACCGAGTGTGCACGAGTGCATTTGTCCACACGGAGGGGGGCAGAGCAGGTGTGCAGCTGCGAGAGCGTGAACCACAGGGTCCACCCTGTCTGCTTATCAATTATCGCATTCTTCTTCCACACGGACACCTGCAGGCCTGCGTGTGCCCACCCTGCATGTATGCCAAGTCGCAGCGCTCGGTCTGAAATTTAACCCAGGGAGAGCCACCTCACCTGGTCAGTCTTAGGACCGTCCAGACAGCGTCTGGTGCTCAGTGTTCACCATCAGTTTAAGGAACCTTTCCGGAGCATTCCGTGTGCCGAGCGCTGTGCCAAGCACTCCATGTGCTCAGGCTCATTTACATGCACAGCCATCCTGAGGCGGGCGCTGGTATTCCCTCACACGGAGGCCAAGGCTAAGGCTCAAACCCCTCGCAGGCGGCAAAGCCGGAATATAAACCAGGGGCTGCCAGAGCTCCCTGTGGACTGCAGGGGAAATGCCCCTCTTTGGTGATAGACCTGGTATTCCTCCTGGCACACAGCCGTCAGTTAAGGAGCACAAAAATCTTTACCTCTGTAAGTACTGACATCAGCAGAAAACGTCTCATGTTAACATGGAGCAGAGTACCAACTTAGGCTTCGATCTAGGACTACGAATAAAAATTACCCACCACATATCTGTAATGTGAATTTCTTTCCCTGGGATATAAACTCATATATGAGAATTACTACTCCATTCTCCCATCTGCGTATTTCCATACCAAGTACATTTCTTAAAGTGATGGGAGGAAAAATAAATTCAAGCGTTTTTCCCATTCCTTATCCTCTTCCAAGTCTTGTGACCCCTCCTTGAAGTGACAGCCACCTCTGGTTACCTGTAGCATCGTCCCAACCTGTAGTATCTGACACTATGGATGAGTGAGTAAGCAGACCAATTCTGCCAGGGCTGCTCTCTCCCAGATGAAAGTCTCCTACAAGGTGGCTCCTTCTTTCAATATCAGATCTCAAAGATGCAAAGACAGTGAGGAGCCTTAAAGCACCACTGCCCACAAGGAAATCTTAACAAGGTGTCTTGGGAAACTACAAGGCACGTTTGAAATATAAAATAATCTAGTTAAAAAACCATGCCACTAAACAAAACAAACCAACAAACAAAAACACTGTTGGGAATAAGTGTTTTGTTCTCCTAGGCATGCTCTTATACCTCGGTCCTATCTTATCACTGAAGACAGCTTATTGCAAATCCAATCCTTTACGAGTGGATTTGACTTTAAATTCAAATCTCAATTCAAGAGAGTAGGGTGTGGCAATCCAGCTACAACCCTTCAAGTGAAAGAATGAAAAGTATGAAATTATTGAACTGTAATAAATTCCTACAATTTCAATAATGGGAATCTCACTGAAAAATAGATTAAATGTTTAAAGTAACTTCCCTCAGGTCATACTGGTTGTTTGGAATGATAAGTTCTGATAATCATGGCTGTTTTTAAAATCTCATTACTTTAATGAATCCCACAGCATATTTGTTGGGAGGCTGGGGGGGGTAGATAAAAACACAAGTGAAATGGTGTATAATTTTCAAGGTTCCCATTAGACACATCCCCAACAGTCTCAACTACAAAAGAATTCATTAGTGGACAAAATTCCATTCAGCCGAACGGCTAGAGCTGGACCAGTGTCCCAGGATCTCAATTACAGCTGCCCTTCTTTAGGGAACCAAACCAGGAACCCCGGGCATTCCTTTGCCTCCCCTTCCAAGCTCTTCTAAGGAGTTTGCGAAGCTGACATTAATGCCAGAAGAACAAACCACCTCCATTTGTGCGTGGAGCAGAAAAACAGAAGCAGGTGGTCAAGCTGCTAACTGGGCAAAGCATCTGGCCAGGAGCCGATGGCCTGAATTCTGCCTGGGCCGAGGTCACCAGAGACTCCTCAATGCACAGCTGTGGGGTGGCCCGTCCCACCGTTGCGAGAAAACACTTGGGAAAGACAAGAAAACTCATGGCCAAGAAAATAACGCAGCTGATTGAAGAACCTGCTAATGGCACAGTGAACATTACAAAGTAGGCCCGTGAATGTAAAACACTCACGGCAGAAGGAAGAACAGCACAGACAGACAGAAACTCCTGGTGGGGGTGCGTCGCGTACACTCCGGGTATCGCCATCAACTCCACCCAGCCCTCACCACCAGTGAGCGGCCTTCCCCGTTCGGCTCAAACGCCTCTGGCCTGTGCACTGCTTACCGAATTGCAGTTCAAGTACAACCTAAGTTTCATCAGGAAGAAAGAGTGAGGTACTGTGCTACATAACCTCTGAGGTCTCATTAAGCCGTTTGATTCTGTAGGGGTTCAGAATGAGTCACCCCCAGGTGTGCCTCTGTGATAGGTGGATCGTCTTGAGCTAAGGACAAACTGAGGCCCTGCAGAGCCCCTGAGGGCTCCACAGCTGCTCCCTCTCAACGGCCTAGAGGGTCTGAAAGTGGGGTCCTGCTGAGAGTCAGAGGTCATCAGAGATGCCCTTACAACCGCTCCCTAGGGCAGGACAAACGTCCAGTTGCGGACCATCATCCTTCCGTGGTCCCCCTCCCCTCTGAGGCCGCAGGAGCCTTCTTCCCTGATCCTTAGCTCAGAATGTGACACGGAGACCTCAGTTTAACTTTCTGTCCCTGATCCTCCCATATATGTGGGGTCTCTGACTCCCTTAAGCATGTGGGGTTCCCATACATACGCACGTAAGAAAACTTTTTTCTTATTGATCTGCCTCACGTGATCTGATTACTAGACCAGCTAAGAGAACCGTGAAGGCAGAGGAGAGTCTCTTCCTTCCTCACAACTACATCATCACAAAATGAAAACTTCTCAGCATCCCCGCCTCCCTTTCCTTACCTCCAAGTAACAACCGTCCCACACTTTGTAACTACGACCTGGTGTACAGCACAGTCAGCACCATGATTCACGTGGACGAGAACTGGGCGACCACATCCCTTTGTGAATCACTGAGCACACAGCACACCATGCTCTCGGGCAGAAAACTACTACTATTCCTCAGTATTGGAAAACTTTCTCTCATACTGGAATAAAAGCGACCCGGTACTTACCAGTGAAAAATCCAACATGAATGGAGAAAGTGACTCTTCATTTTGGGCAATATGCCAGCCTACATGCAGGAAGTCTCTTTACAAACACCAGCGAGCAAGACGAGGAGTGGGCAGGGTAGGCACGGGCCACGGCCGTGAGGAGGAGGAGGACTCTGAATTCCACGCACAGCTCTACGTGTAAACCACGAAGGGAAGCCACAGGTACAGGGCACAACAGGTGGGTCAGAAGCCCAAGAAGAACCTGAAGTTAAGCACGGCAGTCCTGAAAACAAAACCTCGGCACCCCGGGTGGTCCTTTTCAGAAAATCAGACAGACCTTTGTCTTATCCCTGTCGCTCCAAAGCTATGGTTTTCCAAGCAAAAGCGGAGGTAACACAGCTTTAAGGAAGAAATGTCGCACACTGAAACTAAAGTGCCACTCAGAACAAGCTCATTTCCATCTTGGAAGGATTCAGCGGAGAATTTTATACCCAAATACTTGATCTTTGAAAGAAAGCCTTTCTGTTGGGGAGGGGAGTTTTACATTACTCCGTGGTTGAATCCGTGCAGAAACTTTTTGAAGCACACTATGCTGACAGCGCAGGGACGCAGGAGCGGACACGTGGGTCCCAATTACACACCTGTGGGCCGTCCAAGCCTTTCTCCGCAGCCTGTGCTGAGACCTTTGGCCTCTGTTGCAAATTAGAAATCAAGGCTGAGAATAGCAAAAACTTTTCTTTCTCAACCCTAACAATGGTCACTGCTGATAGGAGAGGAGGGAGACAAATCACCTGTGTGCCCTCCTCCCCGCCCTGCCCCCGAGCCAGGGAGCTGAGCAAAGCCAGCACTGGGTGGGGCTCACCTACAGCAGGCACCTGGGAGGAGGGCTACTCCTCTGCACAGGTGTGGGTCCTGAGCTAGATGCCGCAAACTCCATTCACACTCTCCTGCAGCAGAGTTGCTCAGGCTGCTGATTCACACACAGAACTTCAATGCCTATAAGCTCCATTCCCAGGAGCAAAGCAGACAGAGCAAGCTCGGTGAGGAGAAGGGCTCCAAACAGGAGCAAAGAAAACTATAGGTGATGGTCTGACAACAAAGTAGGAGAGAAAAGAGTATCAAAGGCAAGGAAAACATTCAAAATTCATACACGTTGCAGGTTTTTATTGCAGAAGCAAACTACATTCATCACAATAGCTCCAGAGACATCCTTCCATTGCAGAGCAAGAAACGCTTTCAGAGTGATGCCGCATCTAGGGACCCAAAAGGCCAGGCTATACCCAGAACAGTCCAAGAGGGAAAGGGTATTTAACACATCTGACAAAAATTTTCTTTAAAAATAGGTTTAATTGGGGTGTGAAAAGGGGAATCTTAGTTATGCAGAAAACCTGATAAGTACTCAAGTAATCTAAGAAACGCAAAGCCAGAGTTTGAAAGCCCCTATAGATAATTCACAAGATAGTGAGATACACAGAAATACCGTCAGCCAGTCAGCCACCGCCTCCGAGATAGCGTCCTCAGCAGAATACCTTGTGGGCTTGAAAAGAGCGTTTCTGTAGCGTGATGATCCACTCCCCTTCCACCTGGCAACCAGGCACTCACGGAAGGGGGGGTGGGGGTGGGGAAGGGCCGAACTTACATGAACAGACTGAACAGATGGGAGCCACTTCCACGACCGTCCGCAATGTCCTCTCCAGCACACAGACAATACTGCCGATTCTGAACGTCGGAGAAACGTGCACCTCGTCCCCACCCTCCCGTGAAGCGTGGGTGTTTCAGGCTCGCGCTGCAGCGGCCGGAGCTCCTGCGTTGTCACACCACACTGTCGAGGCCGAATGGCTCCCTTCTCATATTAATGTGCCCAATAAATGCAAAAACAATTAAGCCATTTCCCATAAAGAATTAACTAATGAATGCAATTACAACCTGCTTCACGGGATGCACCAGCTGTTGGAAAGAAAAACTATGTAATGACAGGAGCGAGAAAGCATTCTGACGGGGTCATATTTCAGTTCCCTGCGTGTAATTCCATGCAGACAAGGATGTTTTCCCTTTTTTTATAGTATTTTTTTCCTGTACCTTCAATATAATGTTTGGTCCATGGACAGTCACATAACGTTAAATAGATGTAAGTTACAGAGCGCAACAATGGAACGAAGAGCAACAAACTGACCACACAAAGTGCCAGCTAGAGCTTCCCCAAACCTGTGTCAGTCCAGCCCCGCCCCTCTCCCAGACCAGCCCCCACCCCAAACTGATGTCTTCACCCCCACATGAACATGTTCATCCTATGACTATAGCTGGGAAATATATTTCCAGATATCGCAAATGATTTTTCTTCTGCTCAGCAGTGTGTGAGAGCTGCCACAACAGAACTCCCCAGAGGGTGTGGCTTAAGCAGCCAGTTTATTGTCTCACAGTTCTGGAGGCTGGAAGTCCGAGATCAAGGTGTTGGTAGAGTTGGTTTCCTCTGAGGTCTCTTCTCCTTGGCTTGCACATGGCCACCTTCTTGCTGTGTCTTCACATGGCTGTCTCTCTGTGCACACACCCCACTGGTGTCTCTTGGTGAGTCCAAATTTCCTCTTCTTATACAGCCACCAGTCAGATGGGACGAGGGCCCACCCTAAAGGCCCCATTTTCATGTAACCGCGGCTGAAAGGTGCTGGAGGCTAGGGCTTCAAAATGGGGATTTCGGGGGCACGCACTCCAGCCCACAGCCCTGCCCAAGCAGAATGTACAGCAAATATCCCGGTAAGCTCCCAGTGCTGTGCACTCTGCAATTCTCTGCAGCAATTGAAGGTCATGTCCTCAGTCTAGAAGGCTGACATTCATTTGTCCAAACAGGAAATGCCCACAGAAAAAATAAGAAAAACATTTCTAGAAAGAGTGAAGCCAAGGCCTTCCCTCTTCTCCATGGGCACTCTGCAATGTGCCAGCTTCTCTCTTTGGGCCCTCGTGTCTTTCTGAGCAAGAAGAGAGTCGGACCAATCTGGGAGAGGCCTTGCCTTCTATCTCTAGTGGAAAGGGAACCATTAGGAGCACCTGCTCTCCACTCAAGGCCAGGGAACTCCCCCTTCCCACAAAGAAACAAGTGACTGAGGGACTCACTGCCACTGTTAGACACAGCAAAATCGGGGCGACTGCTTCCTCCAAAGGCAGGCTACACTAATTACCTAAAATTGCAGTGATTCGCATTTCAAAGTGTTTTTCTCCTGCAATAGAAATAAGTTCATTAGCTTGCAATCTGTCATTAAGTGGAAAAACCTTCATACCAAATGGTAAATACGCTATTATCCTGCCATTAGGAAAGAAACCATCAAATACCTGAGTAAAGAATGTAAAGCTACAAAGGCAATACCTTCGAGAATAACAGTAAGGTTACTTCTGGTAGTGGGATTATAGATACAGTTTGATCCTTTTTCTTTACTGTCTTGGTATTTCCACATTCCAGCCATGAAGTGTTAGATCTTGTTTTCTGCTCTATGGAGGCACAGGAAAAATGACAGCCAAGGGTTCGGATCTGAACAAAACCTGGGAACGAGGAAGAAGCTTAGCTGCCCCCTGTGAGCCCTCCAGGACCCCGCCTGACCATGGGACATCTGGCGTGTCAACAGCTCAAGGCCAACCAGTGACCACCGAGAATCCCATGGAATCCCTGGGACTCCCTATACACTTGCCCGATTTAGTGTCAGGTTTTATAGGCATTCTGCCCCCAAACCAAGGAGGAAACATACCTCCCCAAAGCGCAACCGCCCTTGGGCACAGTGTGAGAAAGAAAGTCCAAAAGAAACAGCCCCCTCCACCCTGACACCTGTCCAGGTTTCAGCAGCACTGACTGAACTCAGGGAAGGTGGGAGGGAGCTGGCACTTCGGACCACAGTCCCTGGCGTGCTCCATGCTTCTGCATCGCCGCCCCCTGAAGACTGAGTGGCTGGGCAGCTGTTCTGGAGGCTGCAGTCCCCTTATCCTGCTGCCTGAGGACTCATTTCCTAACTCGATCAGTAACAGAGCCAAAGACAAGTGGTCAGGAAGTCCGTCCGCATTGCTCTCTCCAAGGCAGCCGTAGCTCCTTCGAAAGGGCTCTGCTGGGACGTAGTCTGGCTTTCCAAATGGTTATTAATTGGGCAATACCTAGCAATCACCTGCTCCCAGAGGCCAGCGCGCGCTCTCAACGTATCATGGAGACCTGCCGGAGACCCTGGTCACAGCTGTGCCATTGAGGGCAAGCACTGGTCCACCAAGCCCCACAGCAAGGCACTTTCCTGGGCAATTCCAAGTGGAAGATGGCCCCGAAAAGACTACAGAAGCAGTATGACGCCCGACAGCATGGTGACCAGAACAAGAGAGCGGACAAGGGTGGCCACGCAGCCTGACATAGCTGCCCCCAGCACGGGTCCACACCAATGCCTCAGAACAGTCCAGCCCTCCGGTGCAAGCTCCCCCTTCCTCGTGGCCTAACCTCGCCTCCCCTCCTCTGCACCTGTTCCCTCCTCGTTCTCCACCTGCGTTCCACCAGGTACAACCATGGGGCGTGGACCATCTCATCTGCCCCTCCCACCCTAACCAGCTGCAGACCTTCAACTTTGCAGATGGCTGTGAGAGTCGGGGACTTCCCAGCAGAAGCTGTTAGTACACAACCTGAGATCCCTGCCACCAACTCCAAGCAGAAATCGCCCACACGTGCACCCGTGATCTGGAATAGGCTGCCAAGAACCTGAAACGCAGTCCCTTCCAGCTTGATCTGTTCTCTCCCCATGACTTTCACAGCTCAGAAGCCCCTAAGGCTCCCTGCTCACTTAAGGGTCAGCTGCTGACACTTCGGGGAAGGGCATGCGGATGCCCCCTTGTACAAAACTACAACCTCGCTGATTTTTTTTTCACCTTTGTCTAATCAAGGGGCCCTACAACCTTCTCTTTGTCATCACACCAGAACAAGCACACACACACGAAAAAAATCATGATTAAAGGGAATAAAGGCAGTCTTTTCAATAACAATAATCATCATCATTATTTTAATTAAAAGCCACCACCTTAGGATAATAGAACAGGCTCTCCCAGACCCTTTCTTCATGTGACCCCAAAGGGCTCCAAAGACCTTCTGAGTTTAGGGCCCTTTGGCACTTTGAATTCCTGGGTGACTGGCGCCCGGTTCTTATTAGATGATGCTTTTGCTCCGTATTTTCCAAAGTGTTTTTGCTCTCCTGCCTACTAAAAGAACTATGGCAACTACGTTTCCCCTTGTACAAGTTTGACATCTAAATTTCGTCATCTCAAATTTAAATATTTAAAAAAATCTAATTTTTATTAGATAAGGTATCTTAGAATGACATGTGAAAAGTAAACTGCAACATGATTCTCTAAAATGTATCCAATTAAAACACCAGAGCTATTTGCTACTTACTGTTCATTAAAAAAACAACTAAAAAGCTCCTGTGTAACAGAAATTTTGCATTGTTCCTTGTTCTCTTTGCATTTCACTCCAGTATCCCCACAGAATTTTACCCTACTGCAAAACATTTTTATGTTTGAAAGTTCTATCAATCATTCTATCATATCTCTGCAAATTATGTATAATATGTATAATTTATAGAAAGATGTTATAAATGTGTATATATGGTCACGGGGAACTAGAAAGGCACATATAAAAACATGATCACAGAATCTTTTTAAATATACATGCATAAAAACATAAATATGAATGTTTAAGTTTCCTATGACCATAAGTCTCACTATTTTTTAATCTGGATTGATCTACATTAGTTAGCAATTGTGTACAATTGATAAAAACAAACATTATATATTTCATAAATGGTTATAAAAAATAAAGACTAGTCCCTTCAGAAACACACCAGTTAAGGAGATGAATGAGACAAAATTCAGCCTCAGTGTGATTCCTGTCTGCCCCGCCCCCCACATTAATCTAAAGGCTGAGAGAAGCTGTTTACGCAAATAAATACGTGGAAATTTAAACTTGTCGTAATAACGTTCCTCAACAGTTTAAGTTCCGACTGGGACACACACCGAAAACAATCTCAGGATGATCTATCAGAATTATTTTCAGTGATCAACTGACAACCCGATTAATTCCGCTCTCAATTTGTGCAAAATGAAGAACTGATTTGCGAAAGTACTTGCTCCCGTGTCATCACAGTCATTCATCCTGGTCAACAGCAGCCCCACTAGTTCCGCCCTCCCTGTGTGTGGAGCCTGGGGCTCTGCCCTCCAGGGGCTGAAGAGCACCCCAGTAGGACCGGCCCAGTAAGACTGGAGATGTGGAAGAGGCTGGTCTCTCTCTCTCGCCAAGTGGGAGGTGAGCAAGTGGGTACAGGGAGCTGGGAAAGGAGACTACAGAGACAGCAGAAAGAAATGTATCAAAGTTCAAACCCGGGAACAGATTCCCTGAGTCCACTCTCACCCCCCGCCCAACCACCACCCATGCTCATCAGAGGTCCAGCGATCTGTGAACCCGTCTGGAGGTCTCCACACGACCCCACGATGTCTTGCTTGGTCCTGAGTCCAAAGACAACACAGGGCCGGAGCTTTGTCCCTCCTCCCGCAGTGATGCAGCCCTGTCTGTGGGACCCTCCTTTTAACTTCCCATTATTCACAACAGTACAGAATTTTTTTAATGGCTTCATTTGTTGACACTGAAAAATGTATTGGGGGGGAAATCTCATGCATGCACGCACTTATTTGGCTTTTCCAGAATCAAAACAGAAAAACCTGTATTTTACACAAACCTGCCAATTACCTTTTAATTGCAGCCCTTTTTACCCACCCACCCACCCACCCCCAGCGTCTCTAACCTCGGAGCCCGCTCAGCAGCAGTGTGGGAACTGACTCACTGCAGTGAGCTGGCTCCTGAGTGGCTGCTGCTTCCAACCAAGCGTGTTTGCTCGGGGAGCACGGCATTCGGTGCTGAGGCTGCATGTGCGGTGGCGGCCGCTGGCAGGTGGGGCTGTTTACCCTGGTACTTAATGAGGTGGAGGCACAGCTGCTGGTCGTCCGGGTGGGAGCAGCCTCCTCATACGCCACCTTCCATCAAGAGCTTGGGGAAGGTCACCCTTTCCTGAACTAGGTTGCCCCAGGTCACAGGAATGGTGACGTAGGGTGAGAAGAGCAAGGAAAAGAGTTCTCCTGCCAACCAGTTCCCAAGTCACTGTCCCCCAGTTCAGCTCCAGGGCACAGAAGCACAGCCAGACGGAGGGGCTAAGGCAGAGACACTGGGAACTTATATTGTCCCTCAAAGTGTCTGTCCAGAGGTTACAGACATCAGACCCCCCACCCCCGTCAGTGCAAGCTGCAGACTTTGTAAGAGTTTATGCGCAGGAATCAGACAGCTTTGGGCACAGAGCCTGGTCTCAGCCCTTGCTACACCCGTGCGACCTTGGACAAACAGCCTTTCCGAACCTCAGACAGCCCTGCTGAGATGCAGCTTCCTGTGAGAAGTAGACAGGCTAATAATGTCCTGAAAAGCGCTTCACCAGATGCCTGGCAAACACAACTGTCCGTTTAACAGCAGCTGTTGATCACAAACTATCCCCTTGAAAACTTTCTTTGGAGATCAATTCATAGATGACATGTCAAATGCAATAGGGGAATATTGATTTTTTCCCCAAAGAAATTTGAAATAAGCCTTTAACAAAATTAAAGAAAGAGCCACCCTTTTGGGGAAACCGAGACCTTGACCAACACAGCATTAGGAAAAGGGCCCTGCTTTGCAGAAGTTCTGCTCTTCCTGCGGCAGGGACACCATGGCCAGTCTTCGGGGCACGACACGACTGAGCGCCAGCCGTGATCTGCTCAGCACGAGCTGCCCATGTGCATGCGTGTCCATGTACGTGCATGTGTGCACACAACACACCCTAAGACCCTCCCCCGCTGGGACTTCTGGGACGACAGTGAAAGGCCCAGCGTCAGGGTTCGGAGAACCCGAGCGTGCTCACCGACGATGGAAACACTCTCTCGTCCCTGAGACCGTTCTGAGTGCGGCCTCGTGCTCCGGCCTCGCAGCCACAGGGGAGCAGCACGCATTAAACGTGGCAGGGCTCACACTGCAGGTGGAGGGAGTTTGGCCCATCACCCGCCTCTGCACTGGGGCAGCAAGGCTTATGGTAAGCCTTTCCTCTTGTTTAACTTTTAACGGTCCTAAGTCATTCTCTAATTTACATGAATAAAGAGCTCTCTTCTTTGCCAAAAGAGAGTGGGGGCGGGCGGGCGAGGGGAGCCCTGCGAGAGAACATCAGTAGGGGCACCTGTCTCCCGGCCACACCTGTTCTACAGGTTCCCTCTCTGAAACTCGCACCATGTCTGCTGCCAGCCTCCACGGCTCAGCCAAGAGCAGCAGTCCTCCCAGAAGGCACTGCAGAGGAGCCCCAGGAAGGAGAGCTGGGCTGAGAAGGGGCCTTGTCTTCTATTGCTCCTCAGGTTCCGACATGCTCTCAACAGACACTGCGTCCCTTCGACGGCCAGGATGTGACTCGGGAGCACCCAGTCACGTGGCATAACTGGTTTTGAGTGCTTTTTCTAAAAAGTAATCCAAAAAATAAAACTAATTTGCCACCCAGCATCTGCCACACTTCCCTTCAACGGGCTCTGTCCCCGGCTGCTGGGAACCACAAGGAAGAGTTCCCGTACAATGGCGCACGCACACACCAGGTGGCCAAACCGAAGCTCCTGGAAACCTCTTGTTGTACTAACCAATCAAGAAATCGGGACAGCATCCGGTATAAAGGTTGCCTGGAAGACGCAGTGGCTTCTGACATGAAAAGGATGGGGACCCTGGTCCAAGCCTCTGAAACGGATCACGACTAGGGAACAACTCCAGAGCAAAAGCTAAACCGTGATGGTTTGAGTCGACCGCTAACACTCGTCAGTACCAACCACGTGCCCACAGCCCAAGAGGCAGAAAGCGGGATGCACAGGAGGAAGGGTGAGCCTGCAGGTGGGCCACAGGGAGCATTCCAGGAAGGGGCCAGCACCTCTCAGCCTGCAACTGCCTGTGGCTGCAAAGCCTGCGGGCGTACCTTGACCTCCCACAACCCTCGGAGGGCCAGAGACCTCCAGGAAGTGAGGCGCAGCACCCGACACACACACACACACACACACACACACACACACACACACACACACACACACACACACACACACACACACACACACACACACACACACACACACACACACACACACACACACACACACACACACACACACACACACACACACACACACACACCCCCCCCCCCCCCCCCCCCCCCCCCCCCCCCCCAGTTCCTCCAGCCACAGCCTCTACCTCCGGGGCCCACACCACACAGGCTGGACCTGCCAGGCAGATGGGAAGGAAGTCGGCTCTTCTGGCATGAGACTCCGTGAAAGTCGCTTCTGCGGAGCCAAAGCCCTGGGAAAGGGAATCTGTGGGTGCGCACTAGAGGTGCTGGCTTGTCCCCAGAAAGGCTCAGAACAGCACCCACAACCAGAGCACAAGCTGCTGCGTCACCACCGAGCATCCTCAATTCTGTGATGACAGCAGCAGCTTCCTGCCCGCTTGTGTAACCCAAGTCCCAACAACGGCATCCTGTCTGAGTTTTGGGGGTCCCCACTGTGCACCCTGGCACTCTGTGGCTGTGACAGCCTCCCCACCCCTGGGAAGGGATGGACAGAATGGTCTGCCTTATGTCCAAGATGTCTCAGCCTCTGGTGGGGACACCTCCAGATACACCCATCGTAAGCTGGAAACATCATAGGCCGAAAACATTGACTACATCTAGCCCACCGGGCATCACAGTTCAGCCCCGCCCACGTTCACTGTGCTCAAGACACCTGCTTAGCTGCCAGCCGGGCCACGACCTTGAGTTTCATCTCAGAAGTCACCACCTCCATGTTCTTCTCACCGGAAGCAGGAGACACAGATGGGCATTGTGCAGACATGATGGGAAGTGAAAACACAAAGCACAATGTGCAGAAACACTGGCCACACAGCACCATGTAGGGCAACAGTTTCAACCCTCGTGACTGGCAACAGTTTCAACCCTCGTGACCCCGGGGACAACAGGGAGCCGTGGCTGCTGCTGCCCAGCACCATACACCACTAGTCCAGGAAAAGGTCAAAATTTCAGCTCTCCCTCTATGGGAAAGTCAAAAATATCATAAGCTGACCATCGAAGTTGGGGACCATATGTATGAGAAGGCAATAACCCCCAGATCAGTCACCGCTCAAATCAGATGCACCCCTCTGGGAAGCATCCCCAGGCTGTGACATGGCGAATGTCACTTTCCTGAAGTAGACAGAAGTGGCACGGAAGAGCTGCATTTTAAAGCCAAACAAGGGGAAGATATTTCTTAAACGAGAGAACCTGTGTAACTAGCACGTAACTTTTCTTCTTGGGCAAGTGAGTCCTAGCGAGAAAGGGTGGATGGGCCAAAAGATAACCAACTCCAAATGCTGCTGACTTGGCTCATTTGGCACACTGACCTCACTTTGGGGAGTAATAAAATATGAGAGGCGAGACCCACCTCTGTTGGCAGGGGATGGAGGAAATAAGCGTGCGGGTGGGAGTGTACAATGGTAGACTTTTGGCAAGATACTCTGTCAAGATCTATAAAAAATGTAAATGCATACCTTTTGACTCAGCAATTACACTTCCAAGAACTCTTTCTCCAGAGACGCTCACACATATATAATTACATGACTGCGTTGTAATCGCATCCCATAATAAGCGCAGACGTCTTTGACGCAGCACCGCTTAGAAGAGCACGGTACTGCAAACCACAGAGAGGTGTGTGAATGAATTACGACGCATTCCTCCTGTGGAACCACACGCCAGCTACCACAAAGAGTAATTATCCACAACAGCCAAGACCTGGAAACGGCCTGAACACGCATGGAGGGAGGGATGGATGGATGGATGAGATGGACACATACATGTAATGGAACATTATTCAGCCCTACAAGGAAGGAAATCCTTTACAGATGGCTCTGGAAGACGTAATTCTCAGTAAAATAAGCTAGACACGGAAGGGAAAAACACTGCACAATTTCACTTACATTTGAAATCTAACACATGCCAACACCCGGGGCAAGGAGGAGAATGGTGGCTCCAGGGACCAACAACGAATAAATGAATGAAGGGGAGTGGGCAGACGGATTACAGGGCTAAGCGGAATGCGGCAGTAGACGTACCTCACTAGTGCAAGGAGAAGGCTGTCGTGTGCGCACACGCCCAGCGTCCTGAGCCCCGTGTGCTAACAGGCCTGCCTGCACCCCGGGCACCCGGACCCACAGGGCTCACCAGGACCTGACAGAAGGCTGCCCCGGGACCAGAATCTGAGCAGCAGGGACAGGCGCCTCAACTGTCACCATGTCACCCGGTTTTTGCACCAACTGAATCGTAGGCCACACACAGTCACGTGTGTCCCTGAGCGTGCGTTCTGGAGCCACACCGCCTGGCTTCAAACCCCACGGAGGTTCAACCTCTTCCCTGCACAGCCCCGACAGTGGCCTGACCTCTGTGCCCAGTTCCTTGAGCTGGAAGACGGGACTAATGGTGCGGGCGCCGGCAGACTGCTGTGACCGTGTCAAGGGCTTGGAGCAGTGCAGACACAGTGCCTCGAACTGAAGTGCTCTGGTTTTCAGTATCGTTACTACAGATAAGTGTTCAGCTAAATAAATTTTTAAATAGTTTTCCAAAGACAGCTACTTTTATAATATACTTATATGGAAAGATATAACTTCAAACAGTTGCAGAACAAACATAACCACAGGTTAAAGATACACAATAGAACAGGAAAGCCGCTGCAGAGCTCCACCCCCAGCAGCACCACGATAATTCCTAAACAGGAGAGGGGGGAGGGGCTGAGGGAAGCTGCAGCCTCACACTCCACCCTTCCAGGCTGTTTGCACTGGTCCTCACAACACGTGTACACTCACGCTGTGAGAAAACAAGGCAAAACGCAGAGCTCACGGGGCCCAACAGCCCCGCTTCCCCACGGGAGCCAGAGCCCCAGAGGGTCACACGCAGCACCCCCCTTAGCCCCTGCAGGAGTGGAGGCAGCAGGTCAAACACAGGGGTGTCCACTCCACGCGGGAGCAGAGGGCTGCGTGTGTAGGGCTGGCTCGTGACCAAGGCAGAACACACAAGAGCTGGGACAGCGGACTTGGGCACAAAGGGCCCCCGGGTGATACAATGCCCTTGTTCACATGAGCAGAGGGGACGGTCAGGTCCCAGCCCAGCTGGCTGGCCCAAGGGCACGCTGGCAGGCTCCCAGCATCCACATGCTCCCTTCTGCAGGGCACAACCACATCTCTGTACACAGGGCTCTGCTCACACTCCCTCCCTTTGACTTCAGGTCACAGACACGCAGGCCTCCCGCGCCGCCACTGAGCTCGCCAGGCGGAAGGCAGCCTCTGGGCCCAGAGCAGGTCCCTGTGCAGGGGCTGGGCCAGCCCACTGCCCAGGAAGCCAGGGAGGGGGTGGAGAGAAGGTGTGGGAGGCAGGGCCGCAGAGTTGTTCCCAAGTTCCTCTACTTGCAATGCGATGGGATTTAAGTGCTTCCTCTCAAAGATACTATCTAGATGAGGTACTCTCTAGGTTTCTATGAGACAGAAGAGCACAAGGAAGACATGGAAACCAAAGAGCCAAAGAAATTTCAAACCAAAGACACTAACGATAGCAGGCATCTCACCGCCACGCCACCCTGCCAGGGTTATGCCTACCCCGGTCCTGCAAAGAGGACGTCACAGATATTTGGGACAGGAGAGTTGGCCCTTCCACAGGCACGAGGCTTCCTTGGCCCTAACCAGTGAACTAGGGCTCCCCAATCACTCTGCTCATCAAAATCGATGCGTTTCCAAACCCTCGTGGGAGCAGGGGTGCTGGCAGGGTGGTCCGACCAGGCTGCACGCCACCCACCTACACTAGGGGAGGTCAGGGGCCAGCCACCTGCAGCGTTACTGTGACCACGGCGATGTTTGAGGACTGGCCTGCCTGCAGCCCCCAGCCATTCCACAGACACCTTCAGGCTCACCCACCTTTACACGTGCTATTTCTGCACCCAGGAAAGGGCTCCCGCATTTCTTTCCTGGCTCACTCCAACAACTCCTCCCCCCTCCTCAGGGACCACCTCCCCCAGGAAGCCCTTGCTCTGGGCACACCTGCCTCCCCAGGACCACAATCAGTGGTCCCTCCCTGTCTCCTCCATGGGGGTTTGAGCTCCTTGGAATTGGCTGCTCGTCTCAGTACCCTCGGCGCACCGCACATGCCTAACGCAGGTCCCTAACACACGTTTAACCGCAGGGTGAATGTCTGAGCCCCCTGAGGCCCAAACCCTCCCCTCCCGAGTGTTCACCCCGCACCTCGCACACAGCCTGGTTCACACTGGTTCACACGGTGCACACAAGGGAGGACTGCGTGAATCAGGGAGTAGTTCACGGACAGAGCCGCCCGGGCACCATCACTCACTCTCACACCTGGGCAGGGCCCAGTTCTCCCGGAACCGCCCCCCTCACCAGCACCCCCACCCCGCCCTGCCAGAGGCCAGGCAGGTGGCTCCTATCTTGTATTCTACTTTCTTAGCCCTCCTTTCCTAGGTAGAACCCACCTGACCAATGACGGCTACCCAAAGTGGGAAGGTAGCTGCACTTCCCACTCTGGGTGGTGAGGGGATGATCTCCAAGTTTCCCTGATACTCCAAAATCCACCGTGAGTTCGAGGTTTCCTTGGGCACTGAGTAGATGCCTGTGGCATTTCTGGAATATTCTGTGTATGAAATGTTTCGGTTTGTCTTTGGGAGGTTACTGGCGGGGAAGGGCTGAGACAATGAGTCTCAGTGGTATTTGCACCCGACAGCTCTGCAGCTGGAGCTCCGGGTCACCTTGAAACTCGGGGGCACCTCCCTCTAGAATCTGGTTCTGGGAATTTTGGTGTTTGATAAATGTCGTACAAGTCCACCCTGTTTTCCTCACTCTTTCTACCCCTAATAAGGCATTGCCAGAGTTATTAACATATTCCAATGAACGGGCTAAACCTCACATTGTCTTTCTGAGTCACATTGAACCAATTCAAAGGAAAGAGCTGGTGGAAGGGGTCAGATTGGGAACTAATCTGTTATTTCCGAAAAGCTTCTTTTTGAGTCGTGAGAAGAGAGTTCAGGTTTGGGCAGCACTGTCACACTGAGCTGTCAGAGATAAAGGATCCTCTTAGATCTCACTCCACGTGCAAACGATCGTGCTCACAGACCACGCCGTGCGGGACTGGTCGGACCCACCGGCTGGCTGCAATTACTTCCCTAATTGGAAAAAATTAGGAGCGTGAATCATTGCGACACACAGCAAAATGTCGCCACAGCATGATGGGCTTATTTTCCACCTGAGAAGCGGTGGCTTCCCCCAGTCTGCCTTCCCTTTCTTTTTTTTTCTTCTTTTTCGAACCCTCACCAGAGGATTGTTTATTTATTCGAGAGAAACATGGATTGGTTGCCTCCTGTACGCACAGGGACTGGGGATGGAACCTGCAACCTGGGTATGTGCCCTGACCGGGAATCGAACCTGCCTCCCTTTGGTGTAGGGGAGGACACACCGACCAACCCACCCACTGGCCAGGGCTCCCTCCCCCTTTCCTCAACGTATAAAAGTGGCACTTTATCCTAACACATTTATTTCCTATTTTCACCTATTTGTCATCTGCTCAGAATCTGGTCAGTCCATGAGAACAATCGCTAGATGTCCGAAGGCCCAGACCACGCCCCTCCACCCTGGGCTGATGACAGAGAGGGCATCCCCTCCTGCTGGTAGAGAGTCCCAAATCCAGCCACCTCGGGCAGGGCACTGCAACCCACGGGGCATGGCACATGGCTTCTAAGAACATGTTCTAATGAAGAAGGCTGTTCTCATGACAACACAAATAAAAGGGGAAGCTATGGAGGGCAGTTGTGGTCTCTCTCCACCGCGCCACATAGTGTAGATGCTTTGCAGGCTGCAATAAAAAGGCTGTTTCTCACCCATGGATAATCGCATGTGGGGCGGCAGTCTTGTCCCAGTCTTTGGGTAGCAGCTTGCCAACAGGCAGTGGACAGCTAGGAGACTACTGCAGTGATTCAGCCAAGAGGTACCCACCCAGCACTCCAAGGTGGCTTCCCTGGGCAGGGAGGGGCAGAGTGAGACACCCAGGGACACGCAAAGCTAGGGCTCCAACAGCAGAACCCCCAGCCTCAGAGATCAGGGTCTCGTGGCTCCTTCGATCTATGCTGACCACCCCCTCCCCCTCTCACTTGCTTCCCTGAGAACTTGGACTTCACTCTCGAGTTCTTCCTCATTCCTGGTCGGACTTGGTAAGGGCCATCCTCACTCACAGAAGCATACTTCCTCTGGTCACAGCCACGCGGTTAAGAGCTGTTCGGTCCTCAGCCCCACCACCCCCTCCCCTCACCCCTCTGGCACTCGCTCCTCCATCTCCTGACACACCCCACACTCAGAACTCCCAAGTCAGAGCACAGGAGGGGGCTGGCCGTGACCCCTGGAGAATAATGCCGGAGCAAACAATGACACGGGGACTTGTTTCACGTATTCCTGGTATTAATACCAGAGTCTTATCTTCAAAGTAGAGTACGGTGAGCAATTTCTTCACCACTGCCCATGGACCCCCAAAGCCTGGGCCAGGCGTCCCGGTCCTGCCTGCAGACCTCAGCTCTGCCGTGTACCAGCTGGGTCACCCTAGCCATGGATCACTCTCCCTGTCTGGGCTGGCGGGGAGGCCCAGCGGACACGCGGGGATGGGGCAATCACGCAGGCCCAGCCCCGTGGCATTCGCCTTAAAGGCAGTTTTCCTCTGTCTACCCACTCTTAGTTTTTGGTAATTTAAACATATATACTAATGGTTTTTATTAATTGCTCCAAAAATCTCTTGAAGGAGAATAATACGGAATCCATCTTTCTTTCTCTGCTCAATCTGAGAAAGGAAACCACAAAAAAAGACAGACCATTGTCTAAGACACTTCACATCGGTCCACGACAGGGGTGGGGGTGGGGAGGAAATGGCCCCGCGGGAGGGGGAAGGAGGCCTTCAAGCTACTGAAAGCACAAATCCACTCAGGGTCATACTGGACACCTCAGCCGATGGTGACTCACTTCTGTGGGGAGGACCTTAAAATGAAACTTCAGTCCCTCTGTGCAAGTTCTGAGGTTTGCAGGATATGAGACACTGCCAGCTCAAGGCCACTTCCTCGGGCTCACAGGGACTCAAGGTGCCCTCTCAAGTCCTCACCTTCATGTTAAAGCTGGAGCGGAGACAGCTGCCGGCACCTCACACTGACTTCTCCGTGCTATGTGGGTGCACGGCCTCACTAAGGGAATATTTTTAGCAAAATAGAGAACATCTGCCTTGAAAGACTGTGAGTTAAATGAGATAAAACTATGACATATGTCTAGCTTCTCCACTGGCCCATGGGCCTAGTCCTCCACCCCCCTTAGGTCCCCACCAAGCCAGCACAGGGCTCCATACACACACTAGGTCTACTCGATACTCAGTACTAATCAGCCAACACGAGTTTCTCCGTCAGTGTCTTTCCATCAATTACCACTGAGAAAAACATCAACGGGCAGCAACTTAAACTCAGAGGAAGGCACTACCTGCTACCAGGAAGCACCTATTTAGGGACAGAAAACAAAAAAAAATTTCCCCAAATATTGCTTTATTCTCTTCAGAGACATGGCATTCAACGGCCAGGCCAAAGAGCATCCGAGTGATGTCTCCAACCAAGTTTCCAAGTGACAAAACTCCCTCTTCCTGTTTTAAAGGCCAACCTAGATGGTCCGACCTGTCTCCCCAGGTTTTTTATAAGTACTTGTACAATGGAGAAGCTCAACATTTCAAGACCCTGCTTCTGCGGGGGGCTCTGAAGGCACCCAAAGTGATTTGATGACTTAAGACAATGGGGTGACTTTGCAAAACTCCAATTATTCAAGCTGCTATCAGTGCAGCTCCACAGCCTGGCCGAGCAACTTTGGACACCTCGGAAGAGTGGCCAACAGACGCTCTCCTCTCCAGGACAGTGAGTGATGTTTCATCCACGACCCGGGCCGGGCTGTTTCCAGTTGCCTCAGATCCATGCATGTCCGTGTTCCCAAAGGTGTCCCCTCCAGTCCCCCACGGCAGGCAGGCTCCTTCCACTTTAGAGGGGGAAAGGACATAAAAGTAAACCTCCACATTTCTGCTTAAAGATTTCAGGGGAGACACACATAGGTTAAGGTCCAATCAACAACCTCCTAAAACAGAACAACGAATGGCTCTGTTTACAAGAACAGTTAGCAACCTCAGGGCAGAGTAGTTACCAAATTCAAGGAAGATTCCCAAATTTCACATCCCAGCTTCTCTCTCTGGGATGCCTCCCAGGGCCACGGTGGGGTGGAAAGCAAGCACACCTGTGGCAACGGGAGTTTCTGGAAGCCGCCCATGTGATGTCCGAGGTCCCCTCCTCCTCCCCAGCAGACCAGCAGCCCTGCTTGAGTTCCTCAAGGAGCAGCAGGTGCATCTCCAGATTCGTGGCTTTCTCTGCAGGCGTGGCCACTGGCTGGTGCAGCCCAGGGCTCGAACCCCCTGCAGCACTGAGGGCTGAAAGGAGGGTGTGGGTCTGGTCCATTGCACAGGGCCACAGTTCCCAACCAAGTTCCCAGTGATTACGCTGGTTTGGGCAGTTCAGATGAGGTCATCTCCTGTCCCACCACTTCCTTCTCTGTCACCCAGAGACTGCTAGCAAAACGGCAACCCCCTCCACGTTGCCGCTGCAGGACTTCAAGGCACCCACGGAGTCTCATGAAGGCCACAGCACACGGCTCGAAGACAAAGCGGCGTCCCCGGGGGGCCCCTTCCACCCACCCACCCACCCACCTTCCCTCCCCAGTCATCTTTGGAAGTGGCCAACTCTCCACAGCAGCGCAAAGACGTGTGGCAAGAGAAGGACCACAGCTGCCCCGGGAGGGGAAGGACGCACTCCAGGATGCCGGACAGCAGGGGAAACGGGGCTTCCTGCCCAGGTCCCTCAAGTCGACCATGCTGTCCTGCCTCATTAGGGAAAACAGAGAACAGTCACAGCTGATTTCCTCCATCCAGCTCCACCTGCCATGGAGAAACGCCTCCGAATTTTGTCAACAGGCTTTCCCTCCAACTTAACTGTTAACATTATCAGCGTTTGCCTCCCGGTGTGAATGTATTGATACTCCAGGGGGAAGTTACCAGGCCGCATTAGGCTCTCCCCAGTGCGTACAATCTCCCTTCAGGATTTTACCTTCAGGTAAAACCCCTTACCTCCAAGCACGCATTTATCAGGCGTGCAGTGTTACAACTTAAAGAATTCTAAAACTGGCCCAGTGGTCCCTAAGAGGGGCTGCACATTTGCCACACACACACAATGTCTGTGCGGACAAACATATTGCATTAGAACGCTGAGCATCTCCCACTTTTGGATGTGTGTACATATTTATATGCTGTTGAGGGATATATAAATCTTGTTTATTGAAATATTACTTGTGCATTTTTCAACACCCTGGTGGGGAATCTCGGAGGCAGGCACTATCGGGCATGAGATATTTGCTTGAGAGAGAACTGTGGCAGAAACGGAAATAACTAACGCCTCAGCCAGGCGGTGCTTTCACGGGAAGCAAGAAAAGGCCATAAAATGTAGCTTACTACCCACTCAACACGACAGCTAATATTCCCTCCTTTAGCGTGTCTGCTGCCCATTCTGATGAAGTGATTCCAGACGACTGCTCGGGGGGGATTCGGGGCCTGTCAACTTTAAAGCTTAGCACGGACAAGCAGACCAGAAAATCAAAGTCAAGACAGTTCATCGAGTCTTATCTAGCCGGGATGATCACTTCAGTCATCACACTTGAATCGAATGGCTGTCTAACCCAGAACCTCCATCCTTGGCTCCAGACCAGCTTCCCACTGGCCAGGGCCACCTGAATGTTTGACAGGCACGGCAAATTCTCAGTGACCCAACAAAACTCTTCCCGTACACGGTAAACTGCCCCGCCTGCAAAGATGCCTGCTGCTGAAGGGCAGCTGCAGCTACCCAGTCGTTCCAGCCGGCCACCAGGAGGACGCCCTAAACCCCTGCCTCTCCACCTCGTTACAACGGCCCTAGTAGGGACACACACGTGCACTTACAGGGGCAACATCCACAATGCAGGTGATGGTTTTTGGATATTTGTTCCATCTTTAGAAACATTAGATGAAAAGACAGACATCGACTTGCATTGAAGGAAAAATGTATGATTACTGAATTCTCTAAGTCATCATAAATGCAAATGTCTGACTATGGGGGAAAAAACCATTGCTATGAATGAACTTGACTAGAAACCCAACAAAGGTCTGATTCCAGTCCTTCCCATACCACAAATGTAACGTCCAGAGCGGTGCTTCCCAAACTGTGCGTCATGACCCATTAATGAATCAGTAAGTAAAGTTAATGATGAGCTTCTGGTTTTTTGTTGTTTTGTTTTTTTTTTTTTAATGGAGAAAGAACAGAACATCACAGAGAATAAGCAGACACTGTTTTACTTAGAGGGTGGGCTGGTGCGTGGTGCTGGTGGTGTTTGTGTATGTATCAGGTCAAGGAATTAAATGTATTTCCTGTTATGGAAATACCAGATTAGAAGTCACTGATCCAGAGTAAATTGCTTAGCCTCTATGAAATTGCTCCTCATCTTTTAAATGGACATTATCATTCTACTTCAGAGAATGGACACAAATAAGATAACTTCACAACATCTTTTCAGCTATGAAACATTGTATCATTATTTTAGTTACAGCTCAGGTTGAGTTTCCTCAGAGATAGCCGATTCTCTGCCTACCAGCTCACAGCCTAAAGTCGCTATGCTAGCAACTCGCCCATGCTGTACCAAAGGCAAGTCTGAGACAGCAGTCTCCTAAAGAGAGCTAGAGACAGGAAAAGCCAAAGTTTCCCCAAATTTTTATAGTCTCCTTGATAGTACCTCCCACACGGCCTCTGGGGAAAAACCACAACTAGATTGGAAAGGTAGCATTTCTGTGCTACTGTGGGGACCCCGTGAAAGAATCACCATTTAGGAGAAATGAGCCAGAGAGGGAAACCTGTGCAGAGGCCGAGGCTGCAGAAGGGTCAACAAAGGTCGTCCCCGGACCTCTGCATCCACGCGGCCCTCCGACAGCACTTTAGTTGGAGATACAATCACTACTCTTCCCACTCGCAGCTCGGAACCCCGTGTCAGGCTCCAAACTCCACCAACACGTCCAGACAGCACAACACCATTTAGTTATGCGTGTTACCGGGACACGTCATGGTACCACAGGTAGAGGCCGCGTTAAGACACTGCTACCCAGGAAAATGACAACGGCTAGAAGGAAAGTTACCCGCCCTCCTACCGCTCCCACCCGCTGCCCTTACCGGGCTCCGCTGGAGGAGAGGGGGTCTAACGACCCCACAGCGTACCTGTTCCCAGAAACCAGAAGGGCTCTAAAAAGAGACAGAGATTTCTTCTGGGAGCAGGGGACATCTCTGAGGACTCAGTGGCCCTAGGATGAAAACACTTCCTTTTCAACATGGCATTCGTGACCCTCAAGCCAGCGTGTGGTGAGTTTTGTGTCGTGAAAGGCTCAGCCAGGCTCGCACACGCACAACACCTGGCCAAGCTGAGAGGAACAGTGTCCCATCGCCTGCCGAACAAAGGAGCGCAGAAATATGTCGCCGAGGCCTTCCCTTCTCTGTGACAAACTCCCACCCCGCTCAGGGAGGGGAGAGGCATGACAGATGCGGGCAGTGAGGGCGTGGAAGTTTGTGAGGAGCGGTCAGAACACTTTAGTCCCTGCGCTCCCCTCGCCTCTCCCCACCCCCGTTCCTACCAGAGAGAGTCAAACAGACTGACAAAGTGAGCGGCCATCACCTGCCTACGTTTGGGAATCTTGCCAGGTAGCTTTTGCTTACCTCTGGTCTCAGTTAAAAACGAGGTAGGGCGCGTCACAGCAAAATCTTTCCACGACGGGAGTGTTTTTTAACGGAAACACATATGTGTTTGGCAGAGCTCTACTGAATTGGGGCTGGGAAGGACCTTGGATATCATTTGACCCAGAGATTAGGGCCCAGAAAGGTTAAGTGACTTGGAAAAGGTCACACAGCTGACGGTATTGTCTAGATGAGGACCAAGACTAACAAGAATCTCCCAAGATAAAAGATGCCTATCATTGTTCCTCCTAGCGTGCTTTTCAAGAGATAAGGTTCCCTGTCCCCCAGGACTATACCTTTATCACTGTGCCTTTCAAAGTCCCTGGAATCAGAGCAATTAGGTATAGAACTGAATGTACATTGCTCAAAGGCCGTTCACCAACTAAGTGGAGGAAACAGCATCCATACACCAGGGTTGAAGAGGAATTTCAGTCCCTGATAGAATGGAAGTCATTTTATGCGTGTTTACAATATGTTGTTTGAAACCGGAACATAAATATTAATATACAAACACATAATTACTTCATGCATAATTGATAGTAAATAAGAAGTATCATTGTAGACATACACAACCTGCATTGGAACTTCAGGTATTCCAAGTTACAAAGGCTGATTTATTCCAAATTACTACTGCACCCGATACCAGCCCATAGATATCATTGCTTTCATATTTACGAAAACTAGATGTGAAAAACACATACTCGAACCGAGGCTTGGAAAACTAACCTGCAGTGTCGGCAGCTGCAAATAGGACTCTCCGCGGTGAGAATTAAGCCTGGGCACAAGTACGTGGGCACGACATTCACTGCCCGAACACAACATGCACACACACACGTCTGACAGATGGGTTCCAGAAAGCAGCACAACATCCCATAAGCCAAAGGAACAAAAATTAACAGTAAAAGATGCCTAGCCTCCCAAATGCCTGACGCTGTGTAAATGAGCACAGCAGACGCCTCTGCTTCACCTCCCTCGGCCAGCTCTTCCCAAACACGCGCCCCCCACGCCACCGCCCCTGCTCTGCAGCCAAACCACAGCCACCCCAACGCGGGAGTCCGCTGCAGCCCCAAACACTCCACTGATCACATCCGGTCTGCCGGTCAGGAAATCCCAGCGCCTTTGCAGCCTCTGCCCAACGCTGGTAAAGAAAGGCCAGAACAGAGCTAATCAATACCAGCTGCCCACCTGTGACCCTGCACGGACAGAAATCAAAAAAATAAATCCCAGCTATAATCTGTGTAATTCAGCACTGGGGAGAAAGCAGCATCTGGGACGGGTTCCAAGCGAGACCGTGCTGCTGAATGGGTCTGTGCTTCCTATATTGTTACACCCAGGGACAAGGGGCTACACTTCGCCTCCTCAGCAGTTCAGCAAAGGCCATGTCTTCTCCTAGCAAGAGTTAATCTACCCCCCAAAAGGTGCAGGGGCGGGGTGGAATAACCTCCAGCGCCCACTCCCTACAGCCTAAAGAGAGGAAGCTGGAATTCCTTCCCAAAGGTGGGTCGGGGACAAACTATTGTCTTGCTCAAAACAGGCACAATCCAGACTGGAAGCTACTGCAAAATTCGGAAATGACTGTGTTCCACCACACAGCCCTCTCGGCGGCCCGAAGTCCTACATACCTAGGCAAGATCGGAAAAAAATCCCCTATGACTCCCCGGAAAGGCTTTCCAGATTTTTTAAATTACAGGCAAATGAATTTAGAACGTAAGCAAATACCTGCCCATCTTCTAAATCGCTTCATCTGTACCCAATTTCTTAAAAAAGAAAAGAAAAAGAAAGCCCACTGGCAGGACAGGGCATTAGAAGCAATACAGATCGCTGCTAAATCCATAATGCCTTCTCCCTGTGAAATCTTCGGAGACGTTCTAATCGCCTCGGTCTGCGGCGGGCTTGTCAGAGTCGCAACCCTAAAAGGAGTAACTGCCAAGGGGCGACCCGGCTGAAATCAAACAACAAAAACGGGAACTGTAATCGGCCCGAAACGACGGGAGGGAAAGGAAGGGAGACTCCTGTATTCATCAGTCAACATTAATGTCCTTTGTTGTTCACCTTTGCACAGAACGGCGCGCGCTACCCCGTTCCTTTCCCTGCGAACGCCAGGGTCTGGGTAACCCCGTCCGGCGAGCGGCGTCCTCGCCTCGAAGACCCAGGCTTCCCGAGCCTGTGCCCAGCATCGCTCCACAGCTGTCCCCCCAGGACCACCCCCGCCGCGCTCGCTCCGGGCCACAGGGCGGCCAGAAGTGAAAACATCGCGAAATGCCCGTTCCCGTCCAAAGAGCGGAGCGGAGCCGCCCCGATGTTGACAAGTACCAGCGCCCCCGCCCCCCGGGACCCAGCGCCCCGAACCCCGGGACCGGAGGGAGGCGGGGGAGGAGGCTCCGGCCGGCTCGGGCTGTCACTCGGCCACAGCGCGCGGGGCCACATTCCGCACTCCGGGGAGGAGGACGCGAGCCAGGGGGAAGCTTTGCGCCTCCCTCTGTTTTGGGGGTGCTCTCTCTGCGCGGTGGTTCCTGTCTCCCTCTCCAATCTGGGAGATCGTCGCAGCCCACAGCCGTCGTGGGGAAGCAGGCGAAGGAAGGAGAGAAACGCCGTCCACCCTCCTCTTCCAACTTGACACACACGCCCTGTCGCCGCTCCAAACTCCGCAGGCAGAGCCCGCAGCGGGCGGCTCCGCGCGCTCCCCCCGCCTCCTGGGAGCTCGAGCCCCCCAAGGCGGTGGGGGGCGAGACCCCGGCGCGCACCCCTCGGCCTGGGGCTGCCTCCCCAAAGCCCGACCCCGCGGCGCGCGGCACGGAAGAGGCGACTGCAGCCGGGCAGAGCGCTAGGAGCGCGGGGACAAGGACGCGAAATGCGCACCCGCTCGACCCGAGCGGAATAAAAGTTGGCCCCGCGGAGACTCACCCACGCCGTATTTCTCGTGCTCCGTAGGTATCCACATGGCTAAGCAGGGCTCCCGGGTCTCCGGGCGGGATGGCCCCGCGCCCCTTCCCCGGCTCACAACAATGCTCAGCTGCGGAGGAGCGGCTGCAGCGCGGGCGCCCGGCGGCTCCGCGCGGGCTGCGGAGGCTCGTCTGCGCCGCGGGCTCCCGAGCCCGGCGTTGACACCGCGCGGCCCACGCTGCGCCGCCCGCCGCTCTCCCGGCGGCGGTTGCTCACAGTCCTCCGACGCGCTCACAGGGACCCGGCGGCGTAGTCATTGTTCTGATTCACTGAACTGAGCGAACACGCCGGGGCACTCTCCGGCGCACCCCCGCCCGCCCGCGCCTGCTCCCGCCCTCCCCGCCCAGCGTCCCCGTGGCACACTGGGAATTGTAGTTCTGGGGCCCCCGTCCCGGAAAGGGGCGTGGCGGGAGATTCTAGGGGCGGGGTTGAGGTTTCTCTTACCACATCCTATTGGTCCAGAGTGTGACGGCACGACGGGGGCGGGGAGGAAGTGTCGCGTGGATGGGGAGTGCGCCTCCAGTCGCGTTTGCATTGGTTCCTGTCGGCACCCGCCCCGCCCCGCGGCCCTCCCTTTTCCTCTCCGCGCGGTCATGGCTGCTCCCTTGACCCAGGGTGCTGCTACCCGAGGCGAGGAGGACGATGACTGCAATCGCCCCGGAGCCGGGGCTGTCAGTAACGAGGGTGAGTACGGTGCCCCCGAGGTGCAGGCGGTCTGCGCTTTTTCTGCTTTCTCTCGGAGCCAGGATGCAGCCAGCCGGCGGGCGGACCCAAGATCCTGTCCTCTCTGAGATCACCTGGGCGGGAGGGGGCCACGGTGGGGCCCAGAGGTACCGGCGGGTCGGTCGCGGCTAGTTGATGCGGGCTGTCTGGGGAGGGAAGAGAACACGGGATGGCACGGCCTTCCGAGCAGCCACTGAGGCTCCCTGGGCGTTGGGAGCTCCCAGCTTCGCTGCGGAGTGGGTGTGGGTCAAATCAGGCTCGCTCGAGGGTAGTCCTCACGCTGGGCTAAGAGCTCATTTTCTTCGCCGGCACCCGCCTCCACCTCTGTTTGCTTGGTCTGGCCTCGGGAGAAGAGATTTGCTGGGGTTCGCGCTGATTCCCATTTGCAGACTGGCCACTGCTGTCCAGTCTGCAGATACGCCTAGTGGTTGGCTGGCCGGAGCGGCCTCTGAGGGGTGTGTGTGTGCCCCTCCCAGACTCCGGAGTGCTCTTCCACTGCCCATGGGGCTTAGGATTTAACGTGGAGCCTGAGGACCGTAGGGAAAGAAGAAAGGAAGTGGCAATCGGCACTCCTGACTTCAGAGAATATTTGAAGGTGGTTATGATAATCACAGCAACTTTGGCTCTATTTGACTTCCAAGTTGTTCTCTCATCCACTGTAGAGATCAAACCACAAACTTTGAGAACTGCGGGGGGGGCATGTCTTTAGGTTTCCTAGCCCCATTCTTAAACCTTTGGTCCGTCCCTCCGCCCCTTCTTGGCCCTGATAGGTAATTTAGCATAGCGAGTTACCTTTTTATGATGGACGTGGTTTGGGGCCTAAGTTTGGTTATCAGCCCTTGTTGAGGGTTTTTTTTTGTTTTTTCCTTGTTAGGGCTTTCGCCCTTAAACTGACATTTAGTCTTCAATTTTTGAGCAGTGCAGAGATAAAATGCAATTACTTCCCATCAGTGGAGCCACCTGGCCCTGCAGTTATTTCAGTACCTCTACCAAAGAAATCTCTGTTGGCTCCCCAGTTAGATGTTGAGTTATACCCACACCCTACACAGTTCATCGTTGAGTTGGCCATACAGTCGGTTATTAATGTGATAGTAACAGACTATTAACGCTTCCCAGATTCTTCCCAAATTCCAGAGGGCTATCAGGTTACAATCCAAGAATGGAATCCTCAAGGAATCCTTCTCCAGATTAACTCATAAAAACAAAAACAGGGTATGCCTTTCACAAACATTGGAAAACAATTAAAAATCATTAGTTATTTTAAAATTATAAAATTTCTCATTATAAACATTTCAAACTGCTCAAAAGTGTGTGAAGTACAAAATGAAAATTCCTCCACCACACAGTCCCAAAGTAACAAGCGTCAGTGGTTTGGTGTGGGTTCTGGCATATTCCTCAATGACACACAGCTCAATGGCTTCGAGTTTTTAAAAATGAAAAGAGACCATTCCATGTAAGATCAAAGAGCCACAGTCTTCCTTCTCCCGATGATCTCTTATAAACACTCTTCCTATTGGTGCACTTATTGCTTCCTTCCTTTAAAGGACCGCTCCCACTCTACTCCATAACGTGGGTGTGCCTTACTTGAACCATTCCTGAGCACATGGTGGGGCTTTAGGTTTTCATTAATGACGTAGTGAACAGCTTTACGTACATATCTTGGCCACTGCGTGCGTGTTTCTCAACAAACTGCAGGGTCAGAAGTTACACATGTTGAAAATTCTGGGAGACGTCGGGTCTTCCCCATGCAAGGCATCAATGCACCTTCCCACCAGTGTCTGTGAGCATGGCCTCTCCCCGTGACCTCACCAGCTGGAAGGGGACCAATCCAGGACCAGTGTTTAAATGACTAGTAGATAGAACTGAGTAACTGATATAGAGACCTTAACTTTAGATTCCAGTCAGTTTTCAGCAAAAGTACTGAGCAGCAGCAATGAACTTGCAGCATCTGTCACATAGAAAAGTCCCTCAGCCTGGCCCAGAACTGCTCAGTGTCCTCACTCATTTGTACAAGTCAGTGGGAGAGCTTAATGGTTGATTTTTATGTTGTTCTTATAAAGTGGTCTTTAAAGATCCCCTTCATAGCCCATGTATCATTCTGAGACTTTATCCAATTCTTTTCCAAGCATGCAAAGACATAAAAATTTGGGGCAGAAATAATGACTTTGAAAGTATATTCATATTTTTTGTTAAGCAACCATTTAAGTTATCAAGTATGCTTTTTCCATAAAATCATTAATTTTTTGAAAACTGCCCTTTCAAAGAGGTTATCTCCAGCTTTAATTAAAATGTCAATCTATGTGTTTCATCCCCTGGGACAGGTGGGCCTGGGAGTCTTTTCTCAGAAGCCCCTGCAATTCTGCACGATCTCTACCACGCGCGTCACTGGGTGGGGTGCAGGCAGGCACGGCGCCTTCCCCATGTTGCCAAACCTCTGAGGCTCCAGCCCTCTCCAGGAAGGTCCCTGGCCCTGCACGACACTGCTTCCCATCTGTCTGAGCAGTGACTAGGATTTCATATTGTCCCCTAAACGAAGAACAGATAGTAAATGGACTCAACATTTCTCACACTCGGGAGGTGTTATGGTAGTTTTCTTCTGCTCTTTTTCATTAGGAGGCGGTAAGGTAGCGCACCTGTAGTTTGGTAACTAACCATGCGCTGAGGACACTTTTTGAGTGAGGTCTGTCCCTCCCTGTTGTGATATTCTGACAGTCAGCTGCTCCCCTGCAAATGCTGGCCCAGTAGGTGATGCTCCTGGTAATGCCTTGCCTTGGGGACCTCATTAACTCCTGTGTGCTGTCCCTGGAAGAAAGGGGCCCGCAGGGGGTGTCAGTGCCTCAGTCTTGTGGTTCCTTTTTCAGTGAATTGCATCAAGCCTTAGTTAGAAACCTTGGAGCATCTTTGATTCCTATCTTGCCCTCAGGTCCCGAATCTGATCAGATACCGTGTCTTATTTTCCTGTACCTGAAATAATCTTTTGAATCTGTTCTTTCTGGGTGGCTCTTTAGGTACTATTCTATTTCTAACCCTTCCCCACCCCTGCTGAATTCCTTGCAACCCTCACCCTCCAGAAGGTGCTCTTGGGACCAAAACTGGGTCCCAACTGTCAGTGTTTCATCAACGTTGACCAGCACTGGGCTCCAGCCTGGCCCGTCACAAAGCCTTCCTGTGGGTCTCACTGACCTCATTTGCCCTCCGTTAACTCACGGGCGGAAATGAAAACGTAGTCGTGGCTCCCACTCCAAGTCTTCAGTGCAGCTCTACGGTTGTATACTCAGGTCCAAGTTCTGGGCGTGGCGTCCCAGGTTCTAAGTTCCTCTTCCAGCCCAACCTTCAGTCACCCTGCTCCTCCTCCCACATCTCTGTTATCACGCTGATGTTCTCAGGCTGCAGGGATCTGTTGGCAGCTTTGTCTACCCCAGAAGACCACAAACTTCTTGGGGGCCAGAGCTGTCTTCTTTTACTTTTACACACTCAGGGCTGATCAGAGCTGCATGGAGCAAACTGTACCAGCTCAGGGGTTAGAATCTGTTTGAAATTTACCCAGAACCTATAATGGCAGCCATTCAAAGCAGAGGAATTGAAATAGAATTAAAAACTGAGCAGATACTCGTTTTTGAAAGTTTTATGTGCCAAGTGATACAGAATATCCTCATGAAGATGGTACTTTGTCAGAGGGATCATAGTTAGCATTTTAGTATAGTTTTCAGCCTTTTTTTAAAGTGAAGTTTTAGTGTTGTTTAGGTGACAATTAACAGAATACTTCAGGTCTGAATGAGCAGCTACATAGACCTGAACGTCAGCCTCCCGCCCTGCTTGGTGGTTACCCAGTTTTCCGCAGCATCGTCTTATTTCCAGCATTAATGCTTACGTCCACTCTCATCTGCCTGACAGGACGGTGGGAAGAGGAGCAGACACTGTCTCGGAAAAGCTGCATTTAAATTTTAGCTCTGCCATCCAGCAGCTGTGTGATGTAAGCCCATGGCATGCACTGCTACATTGATGCAAACACAGTTATAACACCTACTTGGCAGAGTTCCTGTGTTTATGAAAGCCCAGCGTGTTCCCGTCTATAAGGCTGGACCTCAATCAATTTTAGCCACTTTTAATATAAAGATCGGCCTCCTTGAACTGCCCGCCCCCGGACTCCGTGTTCACTCAGGAAGCCGTGTAAGTGGCGGTGTAACCCAGGGCAGGCTCAGGAATGTGCTCTCATAGCTGCTTCGGTTCGTGTGCACTCATGGAATTTGGGGGTTGTCCGAGTGTCTGCTGGCGCTCCGTACTGGAATTGCAACTATGCGCTCTGAAAGCCTTTTTATAGTCTCTTCTAGACCCCTTCTCACTCCTCCCCAGCGCCTCCCCCTCACACCGGCCCCTAGCTCACACTCGGGCACACACACTCCGAGTCAGCAAGAAGCTCGGGTGGGCTTGCGCATTGGGATGGCCTTGCAGGGTACAGGCCAGAGGATAGCACAAAAGGAAAAGAGTTGGAGAACCTTCGTCTGGTGGCTTTGGCTTGAGGCTCTGAGGGGCCTCCTCCGCAGAACCCTTTAAAAGTAAGCAAGTCCCAGCTTGTAGGCTATTAAGAGGGGATATTAAAAAAGGAGGTATTGTAATAATGATGACGCTGGTGGGAGCTGACATTTGTTGAGCAGTAGCTGGTGCCAAGTACTGTATCAAACACTATTACAAGTCCTATTTCACTGTGTCCTCACAACAGCCCTGAGGGAATTGGTGCAAAGAGTAGCTTGCAGAAGGTCACACAGCAACTATGAGAGAACTTTAATCCTATTTACTGTTACAATGATGCCTCTAAGCTCCCTTGCACGATGTCTGAAACAGACTTTGCTCAACCATACACAGGTTACCACAGAAAGGCAGTATGGCATAGAGAAAGGAGCACGTGTACACATTGAGGTCAGAACAACTTAGGACCAAATCCTGGGCACTTCCCAGCCGCAGCCAGGTGACGAGCCTCCGAGCCTCAGTGTCCCCTCTGAGACGGTCAGTGACCATCTGTCTGCCGACTGTCGAAATGAGCAGTGGGATGACAGCGTAGCGTGGCCTTCCGCACGTGCCCTGTCCACTTCGCGAGCAGGTCTCTGTCGAAGAACTTGAGGGGCTTGCAGTCTCAGGTGCCGAACCACACCCATGTCCCACCGTGTGTACTTAGATCTTCGGTCCCGCGCAGCCTCGCGCCGCCCTCCACAGCACGGGCTCACACACTTCCCGACGTGAAAAATCTGAGGCCGCTCGTTCACGTTCATAACTGATAGTGATGTTGATAAGACTCATGTAAAAAATTATGCTTTCTTCTAGACATAGGTCTGTGGGCATGTAGAAATAAGCAGCATACGTTAACTGCCGTCTCCAGCAACAGAATCTTTATATGCTTCTACTGGCTGTTCCTGAAGAACTCTGCCACAAAGTTAGGGTTCAGCTCTGCTACGGTTTATTTAAGACACTCACCAGACTCTGAATGGGCTGGCATGTCACCCACAGTTCCTTAAAGAATTGCATTTCTCGCTGAAACGGGTGTGTCGTATCTACCTCACAGGTCCAAAGGTAAGCGAGGCAGCTTTCCCCAGAAATTGTGATGCGTTCAATTCCAGTTTACGTCTGCTCTGCTTACGTCTCAGCCGGTTCTTTGTGGCCAGTGGCGTGACGTGTCAGATAACTAACAGTTCAGGTACTATCTTTAGCTCCAGGGACCAGGCAAAGTTTTCTAGAATTAAACCTTTGCTTTATTCTCATTGCGGGTCAACAATCAAGAAGTGGTAGAATATTTTAAGTGGTACAAGCTAATGTTGGAAACTGTTAGGCTTTCTCCATGTGTAGTAATTTAGAGAACTATAGAAATGATCCCTGAAAGTATAGTCTGCATGTGTAGTAATTTAAATGAAGCAATACATTGAGTAAGAACGTGCGGAAGAAAAAGCTGGGCGAGGGGTCAGGAAACCTGGATGCTGATCTTGAATTTGCTGCTTTGTAGCTGTGTGAACTAGGGAAAAATAATTTCATCTCTGAGCCTCAATCCCACCGTGCAAATGCCGCGGTTGGTCGCCTGGCCCGCGTCAGTGGGAGGCTGAGCAAGACGGGCTGTGAGAAAGCGGTCCGTGCACCTGAGCGCTGTGGAAATGTCGGGGTGGGTGACACCGGTGATGAGGGGTTAGCACAAGGAGCCGAGGTGGTCTTTGGAATTGGACAGACTGGCTCAGACATCACCGTCAGTTAAAACCTGCGTGACCCCAGAGAGTCCTGTAACCTCACTGCTACTGTTTATGACAGCTGCTGCAGCCGCCGCTGCCACAAAGGTTTGGGTGTGACTTCAGACTGACCCACGCTAGAGTCTGAATCCAGCATGCCGCTGGCGTTGCAGCGTGTCGGCCCTCTCAGGATGGGGCTGTCACCCGTGCCTTGCGCAGCCTCATCTTGTGGGACAGCGCCATGCTGGGATGGCATTTCAAGTCGGTGAGGTGGCAACTGTGAATCTGCTCCCTGCTGGGTGCTGTACAGGACACGAGGAGAGCCCCCTGGCCCTCCCCTTGAAGACTTGTCCGTGTGGCTCCTGGGCTCAGCATTCATGTTTGACCAGAGCTGAACGGAGGGTCCTCTCTGGCTCCGTGTCACCCTGTGGGAAGAAGTGGCACATTGGACTCGGTAATCCGTATGCATTGACTGAGGAGCCCAGCATAGCACAGCTTTTAAATGTGTTTATTTTTAACAGACAGGAAATGCACGCTCAGTCTCCTGGTTTCCCTAGCACTGCCCTCCTTCCGAGCCTTTTCTTCACGGAAAGGTAAACCCTTCCCCAAGTGACTGGACAGGGCCTAAATTGTGTTAGTGTTTTTATCCAAAGATTTAGATTTGTTTTTTAAGAGGAAGCCCTCAGAATTGTAATTGTGGTTATTTTTTTAACACAATTTCCTGTTATATAACAAGCTGCTATTCACCAGTAATAGCCAATTAGAAAAGAAAATACCTTGTATCCACTAATCGTAATTACCATTATAAAGCAATTAATAGCAGTGACTGTTGCTCAACAGTAACAACATCAGTCTTTGCTTTAGCACCAAACAGCTGATTCCCACCGGGGGAGGGAGAGGGGGAGAAAGGAGAGCCTGAAAGCTTGTTGGGGCTTCTTACACACCAGCTGATGGCCGACTTCTGAAAGCTCTGTACCCGGTGCACCCAGGAGGAGACGCAACACTAATGACCTCCTGCTCTCGTGGCTGCTTTTCCGGCGCGTTGCTCGGGGTTTTTTATCTGGGTTTGATCTCACTTGGGTTTGATCTCACTTGGGCTTCTGACTGACTGTGATTTTAGAGAAGTTATTTACACATGTGGTAAGATTACCTGGTTTGTCAAGGAGAGAATTCACTTACATTAACATCCTTTTGACTGCATTTCCCCAATATCAATAAAAGAAAGTGAACTTGGGGAGCCCACAGCATTCATATCACAGAGTCTGTGTAAAAAGAAAAACATACATCTGGGGGTGCTTTAGGAATTAGTTGCAGTGGGGGCGTCATTAATCAGGGACGTAGAGTTAGAAACCTGGTGGAGAGTCACAGCAGCAGACGACTGCTAGGGCCTCTTAACCTGAGAGAGTGTGGACCGACCATTCCCGGGTCTCCCGCCCGACCCGTTCCCTCTCCTTTCCTTTCTTCAGTAAACAGTGCAGATCCAAGAGGACCATCGGTAGGACCAAGACTTAGTTCTTTCAGAACCTGTCGTTAACCACCTGCTCTGCGCGTCCCCTGCCGAGGACCATAAAGATGAAAACGTGGTCGGTCTCGCCGCCCAGGGAGTAACTGTCTGACAAGGTAGGAAGTATTGAGGAGCATCAAGTGATCAAGACAGAGTTGGGCAAGAGATCCTGTGTGCACAACCAACCCACCAACCAATCAGTCTGTGCCACGTAGTTAGAGAGAGAGAGAGAGAGAAACTTGTGTGGCAAGGATGTTTTAAGAATAGCCATAGTACGTGGGGGAAATAGAGCAGGAAGGTAAACAAAAAGCTAATAAAACTTGAGGAAGGGAAGGAAGAGATTATGCCCAGCCAGTGGGCCCAGGCAAGTTGAGTAGGGTTTGGCCGTGCAGAAATGAGGCAACACCACACAGGCCGAGGAGGGGCAGAAGCAACAGAGAAACTGAGGGCCTGCACAGCCGGCACGAGGCAGCCCCTCTGCCTGGAGAGAAGGGTAGGAAAGCGGGAGCTTTGCAGATTGGAGCTGGCCCATAGGGTCTCACACGTCAGACCCTGACCAGGCCGACTAGGGCTCGAAGGCTGGAAGGAGGAGGCTAGCAAGATCCCAGTCGAATCAGGTGGTGGCGTGCTGAGGAGGGGCCGTTGAGTCAGGAGGCATGGGTATTCGCCAAAGCAAGGATTCTTGCTGCGACTGGGCTGCGCAGGTCTGGCAAGGCCTGGTCATAAAAATGGTTAGCCTGACTCAGGTGTGGTCAGGGAGAGACTTTGTCAGCAGTGGGAACACAACTGCAGGTAAACTGGACTTTAGGGACAGGACCCGAGTCCTTGAAAAGCTTGGAGACTCAAGTTCAGAGGAATGTGGGTCTGGGAGAGGTGTGACATCAGAGAGCTTACGGACTCGAGGCAACACATCACGGGCTCAGGTACTAACTAGCAAAGGAATACAAATGAGGCTTCGTTCCAAGGACTCAGTCACACACCCAGTGACTCGCCTCTGGGACCCGGGTGGAGATGGGGCCAAGAAGACTGGGTTGATGCAGAGCCACTGGCTTGAGGTGGCCCCCTCCTGGGGCAGAGCCAGACCACCGGTGGGCGTGGGGACCCCTGCCAGGCTGACTGGCCACAGTGGCCTGGGCTTAGCTCCAGGCAGCTCATTACACTTGCCCACGTGGCCGCTGAACTCCTGACCCTGAGCTCATTAGTCCTGCACAATCGGCCAGTCGCAATGGGATTCTCAAGTATAAAGTGATAACACCCTTCCTTTTTCATGACCCCTAGACTACGTGGGATTTGAGGCCTCGGAGAAAGATTTCTGTTCTTGATCTTTTTCCTTTTGAAACACTTTAGAGTTTATTGAGAGGACAGATTAAATTATAATGTTAATTTCCCTCCTGTCAATATGATATTCTTAGGTATCCGTAGTTACAGTTCTTTCTATCGAGCCCAATCCTATTTCCCTTTCAATCCAGGAAACCCAGAATACCTGCAGCCATTCAAATGTACATGTTCTGAGAACCTGAAGGAATGAAAACTTTAAGCCGTGGACTGAACAGAATTCAGGTCTTTGCTGTCATGCTTTGAGGCCTCTTCATAGAAGCGGGGTTCTCGTTGTTCTTGTTCACCTCTGTGATTGAAGTAGGTGGGCTGATACACATTTAGTAAGCTGTCGGTGGTTTTCAGGGCGGTACTCCAGGACTCCGTAGAATTAAAGGACAGAAAAGTGTTATAATGTCTTCTCACACAAAGGGGATTTCATGATCAAATAATTTTCAAACACTGGGTTAAATAAAGTTGCATAACTTCCTTACTTCAGTACTTTAATCCAGGACTTCAGTATGCTGATTTTTGTGAATGTCCTAGAGATTCATATTAAATTGCAGTTTCCAAACTATTCGACTACACTACCTTTTTCTCAAATCACCCCCATTAACGTTTTATGGGCTGCAAGTGTTCCATGGAAATTGTCTTCCCCTGAAACAGACCGTGTTTATCAAGAGCAGAGCCGGTCCAAGCAATTCCACCTGTAAGCACCTTCAAGAAGAGACTGGCCACCCTGTGACTGTCACAGTAACCATTGTCTCGGCATTAGAGCGCTCCTGTTTCAGCTCGGGGTGAAAACAGCAGACGTCACTGTTTGTTCTGCCTCAGGGAGATGGGATATCCTCCAAGTTGCACGCCCGCCCCCCTGCCCCGTTTTGTCCAGAAAGCCAGAGTTCTTTTGAAAATGCCCAAGGTAACATTGAAATAAATATTCATATAAACAAACCTAGTACTTTAGTAAGTAGGAGAAATTTGCTCTTCGAATCAGTGTCTTTTGATTTGAAAACTGAACAACAAAAAGGGACATTGTTCCTGAGTATCCAGCTTCCGGCCGACTGCTCCAGGGCACTCGAGCCTGTGCCAGTCGGGTTACCCTAGCTGTTTCATGCATTATTTAGGGTTATCAAAATTTAATTCACATTCTTCTATTAGCTTTCATCGGGCTCAGGAATGTGGGTTCTAATTGCCTGTGTGTGGCGTCGTTGTCAGAAATGTCAGTGTTTCTGAGCGACTGTGTATCAATGAAATGATAAACCCAGGCATCTCTTTGATGTAGCATCTGCAGCTCCTGTGATGCAGAGGGTTCCTTAGCGAAGGTTTGTTCAGGCCGCGTAGAAATGATTGGTGGGACCGTTGTTACTCACTCCTGGTCACCGGGGTTCAGAGCCCACCGTCCGGTCTCCGATTCTTTGGGATTCTCACATTAAATGTGGTTTTACTGTTGGAATAGCTATTGTCAAAAATACAAGAAATCACAAGTGTTGGAGAGGATGTGGAGAAAGGGGAACCCTCATGCACCGAGGGTGGGGTTGTGAATTGGTGCAGCCACTGTGGAAAAGGGCATGGAGGTTTCTCAAGAAGTTAGGACTAGAACTGCCCTATGATCCAGCTGTTCCACTTCTGGGTACATACCCAAAGCCTGTGAGAACACTAACTCGAAGCGCATCTGCACCCCCATGTCCACTGCAGCATATTCACAATAGCCAGGGTATTATGGAAGCATCCTAAGCGTCCGGTGACCGAGGAGTGGCCAAAGAAGATATGATGTATGTGAATCCGCGATGTTATACTACTTCACATAAAAAGATGAAATACCGTCATTGGGACGGTAACATGGGTGGACCTGAGGGTATTATGCTAAGTGAACTCAGTCAGACTGAAGACGGTAAAAATGGTATGATTTCACTCATAAGTGGAATATAAAATGAAGAAAAAGAGAAACAAACAAAACGAGAACAAACTCATAGACACGGACAAGAGATTGGTGGTTACTGGAAGGGAGGGGGGTGGAGGAGGGTGAAGTGGGTACCGGGGTCAATTGTGCGGTGACAGGTGCACTAGACTTTGGGTGACGAGCACGCAATAGTGTATACAGATGTCAGATTATAATGTACACTTGAAACTTATATAATGTTATAAACCTTATATAATGTCACCTCAATTAAAAATAAAATATGTGATCTCAAAGTAGACTGATTTAGACAAGCAGGCTCTTTGTCTTCTCACCTGTCCCTGCGTCCCTGAAATTGTAACAATACATTAGTGAGTTAGATTCTGAATGTATCTTATTTATGGGTAGTTATCAAAAACAATTGTAATGCTGTTGACATTAGCTGATCTTAGACCAGCTGTGAAATTCACACATACTTGTGGAAACTCCAAAATATTTTCATATAATATGGGCAGCATTTTTTTTTAACTTATATCCTTCATAAGTTACACTTTGTAAAATACTGTAGCCCTCATTAAAAAGAGTTGTCCTTCCTTTTTCTTGCTGGTTAAGTCTTATTCATAGTTCAAACCTCAGCCTAAATGTCCCCCACCTTTTTGTGTGAAGCCATCCCTCAGCCCTACTTGGATGAGCTCCGCACTCCTCTGCAGCCTTCATCACAGACTGTACACTTATCTGGAAGAACCTGTCACTTGCTGTGGAGAGAGACATTTCATTCATTATAATAGTGCAACTAATGTGTCTGTATTTGCTTCCAGAGGCTGCCCATAACAGTCCCACAGGCTGGGCGGCTTCAAACAACAGAAGCTTACTCTCACCGTCCTGAAGGCCGGAAATCCAAAGTCAAGCTGTCAGCACGGCCACCCCCCTCCATGAGCTCCAGGGGAGGACCTTCCCTGCCCTCCCAGCTCCTAGTGGTGCTGGGCATTCCTTGGCTTGTGGTCCCCATTCAACCCACTCCGTGTATTAAAGCCATTCCCTTATTTCCAGATGTAGCCATGTGTCAGGTCTGGCCAAGGGGTGTGCACGTGGGTGAGTGTGTGCTTTTACATGAGTGGGGCGGGGAGGGGTCCTGTCTTTTTCTTTGTCTCTTTGTCTTTTTAAACTCTCCATAGCTGATTGTTCTCCTGCATCTGAAACTCTAGAAAGTTCCCACTGAGGCCCTGGACAGGGCGTATTAAAACGGGTAGTCCTTTTATTCCGGGGCTTTTCCTCACCGTCACTTCCTGCTTTCCTTTCGCTGTCTCAGGTGCTCGGATCGTGCACAGGACACGCCAGTCCTTCTGCTTGTTGACCGAGAGCTGCGGGGTTGTCCTGTGAGCCCACAGCCCCCGAAATTTGGGCTTGTCCCCAGACTGAGCGTAATGTAGTACGCGGGACACTGACCTTGTGGACAGAAGATTGCGCTTCCCATAGTAGCTGCGTGACCTTAGATAAACCCACCCCCTGGGCTTTGGTTGTCTCACAGCTAAGACAGAACTCGTCCTCTTTCCTGCCTTGCAGGGCAGCAGCGAGGTGTCTAGGAGATGACTTTATAGAATGGAAAGGGTTATATAAATTAACCCGTGGTGTGTTAATATCCTGCATGAAGCGACCGCCCTTAGACTTACCTATCTGTGGCTTTCTATCCTGACTGTGCAATAAATTATATGACCAGCCTCTTCCCCCTTTAAGCTGCCAGTCACTTATCATTTAATCTAAATGTTTATAGAATATTTGATCTGTAAGTGGCTTGGGGTGCCACTTTGGGAAAAGTTTCAAACTGCCACGACACAGCTTCTTTTTTGAGTGAAGCAATACACTGACCAATAACTAGGTGAAGCTCTGAGTAAAGGAGGAGAGGAACTGTTTTCTTGGAAAGGGTGTTTATAGTCAGCTTCGTGGGAGAGACCCCAGCGGGCTGGCGAGCGGCTGCCCGGCCCCTGAGCCTGGAGTTCCAGCCACGTCAGGACACCAGGCAGCACGGGAGCCAGGCGCCACCCAGGGACATTTCAGAAGCTCTGCCTAGAGCTTCGGGCTCCAGAGGGAAGGAGATGGAATAAAAGACGAGCTCCGGGGCCCATCTCCGGGGTGCTGAGGCAGTGCCCATCGCGCAGCCCTCATTCCTGTGGAGGCGGGGGTCCACAGGTGAGTCTCCAGGAGCCACTGGCCTGGGTGAATAGGGCCTCCCTGGCTGAAAGCAAGAGAGCACACAGACACTTCTGCATGGAGATCAGAAAGGGCACTGTGACCTCAGGCTCTTCGGTTTCAGCAAGTCTTTATTGGGCAGTAACTACGTGCCAGGGCCCGAGGGCACCAAAAGGTACCAGAGTTGCTGCACTGAGGAGCCACGAGTCTGGTAGCAGAGATGAACTCGTGAAAGGAGGGCACTGAGGCAGCCAGGCAGCCGGACCCTGGGCTACTGGCCTGCCTGGGAGGTCGGGGCGGACCACGGGGAGCACCCCTGGGCAGGGCAGGCCTTCTCAGCAGAGGAGCCACAGGAGGAAAGGCTCCAAGCTGGCCCACGCCCACACATTGTCAAAGCCTCAAATACGGAGGGGGGGGTTGGGGGGGGTGCCGGGCCGGAGACAGGGTTAGGGAAGCAGGTGAGAGCAGCTTGAAGAAGGGGCTTGTGGGCTGTCTCCGACACGGTGGGCATGTTTCAGGCAGGGAGTGGTGGGCATCAGACTTCTGGGTAGACATGGTCCTAACGTGGGGGTGGTAGTGGGGGTCGCTCTCTGGTGGACAGAGCGTGCTCCTCATGCGTCCGGACTGGATGCACACTGAGTCCTCCTCCACATGCCAGCCGCTCTGAGCCTCCAGCTCCCACACCAGCTGGGACTTCGCCCTGCCCGCAGGAGAGCCCCACGGGGAGCACAGCTCCTCCAGGACCCCTCGTGGCCAGCCCACTGATGCAGTCTGCTGGCCCTGAGGTCTGCCTGAGGCCCTTCCTTCCTCCCTCCTTGCAGCCCTTGCTGCAGGGGGCTGCAAGGAGGGAGGGAGGAGACACAAAGCGGCACAGGTGGGCAGTTACGCCTGTCTGCAAGTGCTCACTGGACTTTGTCAGGTGCAAATCTGCACTTTTATGTCTTATTTTTTAGATGGAAGTGCATTTTTACATGTACATTTTTCTTAATTATTTCTCACAAATTTCATAGTTGATACCTTTTCCGTAATCAAAAGTGGCCATATACCCCTGAAACTCAGTATTTTTACTTCGATCCATGGCAGGTTTTACCAGGCACTCTTCATGAAGCTCCAGATTTTGTGCTGATCTATGAATTTTCAGAGAGGGGCCCACATCATTTGTGAGGGAGAGTGATTGTGTGTCTTTAAAATTGTGTGTGTGTGTGACAAACTATTTTCAAATGCTGGTGTGTTAATTGGGCTGACGTATAGTCTGATAAACCAGACAGGGGAAATGCTGGTGTGTTGCTGTATTTTTTCTCTTTCTGAAAACCTCCATACATAACCACTGCAAACGCTTCATGCTAGTTTGTTGCAACTGTAAGTCCAGGGTCATCCTCCAGCAGCTTTCCGAGGTATTCGTCTTCTGGGGCAGCACTTCCCTTCCACGTAAACTGCATCTTCCCTGCGTAGCTCGGTTAACTTTGAAGTCCCCGGTGAATGCCATCTGGTCCTAATTGCAGTTTTTCAGATAATTTTTTGGCTCCTTCCCATCTCACCATTACCCTAGATTTTTTTTTGTCATTTTGATGGTTTATTATCATAGTAGATTGCTTCGTGCCTGTGAGTGTTTTTGCCATTTCTCTTTAAACTGTCTGTAACGTGTATGACATCCCTTTCATTTCTACAGTGAGCAAACACCCGTAGGTGCTGTTTTACACAGTGCGCTGGGACCAAGACAACAGAACCTTTCTAATTCGGAGAATCGTTCGGTTGCTCGGCGCCCAGTTTATGGGCTCCTTCCTGATTTCAAGTGTGTTTGCTTGAAACAGGTAATAGTGCGGTTTGGGGGGAATCTCGTCTGTGATTTCAGAAAACAGACAAAATAGTAGTTCCCACCTCATTAGGAAAGAAGATTGGTATCAATTTAAAGTCATTGGCTATTTTCTCCAATCAGCTCCCTTGGTGAAAGGCAGCAGTATCCAGGGATCGCCACCAAAAAAGTGTGGTTTCTCCTCCTCACCAAAGTGACTTCAAAGCCTCTATGCAGTGGTGTCGCCCACTAAGGACTGGGCAGACGATTTTACAAGTGAATAATGAGGTCCGGGATTAGGGTGGGGGTTAGGAGTCAGTGTAACTGGGAAGACAAACAGCATGACCTGGCAGGGGGCGGTGGGTGGTCGGGGGATGAGGCATCCACTAGACAACGGGGAAACCTCGTGAACTCAAATAAGGTGCCTTCACCTGGAGGATTAGAACTGAGCCGTCTGTCTGAAACAGTTTGGGGCTTAACACTTAGATCCATGTAGGCTAATGCTCTGAGTTATCAGGTGTTCCTCTCCAGTGCCGCTTTTGAGTTAATTTACCTACTTTGAAATCATGTGGAAGCCTGATTCCCGAGGAAGAACCGAGATGGGAAACCACTTCCTGAGCTCACTGGAGATGCTCACTTGGGCCTGTCCACAAACATTAGCTCACATCACCAGCTGAGGATGAGGGAGGACTTCCTTGAAAGGGATGGGCAAGATGCCTGCTGTCGGGGGTGGCCTTTCCTCCAGATCCCCTTGACCCTGAACCTGAATGGCAGGCAACAGCACATCTGTTGTTGGAACAGTCACGTGCCCCAGGTGTCATGCAATGTCCAAAGTGAGAGGTGAGGGGGGCAGCCCTCATCCGACCCAGTCACTGGAGCCCTCAAAATCCTCAGTGGTGGCTGGTGGTGCCCAACGCCTCACGCTGCTTGAATAATCTGTTTCCCTTCTCTCTGCCTCTTTGGAGAAGGTTTATCATTTTCTGACTACTCTAGCCCTTATCATATATTCTCCATGCCGAGAATATCTTCTCTCTAGTCAGTCCTCAAGACTTAGTGTTGATGTGACCTTCACCTTCCCTGTGAATATTCTTGCTGACTCCTTCCCTCCACCCAGAAGCTGCCCCAGCATTTTCCCTTCTTAGTGTTTCAGCTCCACCATCAGTTTGGATTCAGCTCCCGTGTTAGGGGCGTGGCTACAGTGCACTTTGCTACTGTATTCATGTTCCGGCTCTCAGTAAGCGATGTCAACGTTACTCCTGACCCGGCTCTGGCCACTGGCTGGGGTTAGACATCCATGTGCCGTCTGTCCATGGCTGACGCCGTGGTGCCGGTTCCGTCTTCTCTCCCTGCCTCTGAGGGCTGGGGAACCAGTCCTTGCAGACCCCGTGCGACTCGGCCTTCCCTGCCCCCTCCTCCGCGTGTCCATACAGGTCATCGTTCAGGAGCACCATCCATACTTCCGCTCATTTCCTCACCTCCACCACATTTAACCAATGAGCACACAGCGAGGCCAGGAGCATAAGCCATGCTACTAGTTTCACACAGCATCACTGCCATGGGAACCCGTGCCCACTCACCCTTCGTGCCTGAGGACGAGCCCGCTCCACAGCTCGTCTCTCCATCTCTCCAGTGTCTCTGCTCTGAGTGAACAGCTCCCCTAGTTCATTTGGCGGGTGGAGGAAGGGAGCGGCTCATCCTGATCCTTTTGCCTAGACTTGGGTGTCCGGGACCATCTGTTACAAAGACTTACCGTTTCCCCAGCTGAATTGTCTCAGCAGCCTTGTCAAAATCAATTGACTGTAAAAGCGAGGGTTTGTTTCTGGACTCTGGGTTCTCTTCCATTGATCCCTATTGGTCTTTTCCTCAGCCAGTACCACTGTGCCTTAATTACAACAGCCTTCTAGGAAGTTTGAAATCGCTTAAGTGTGGGGCCCCCAACTTTGTTCTTCTATTTCAAGACTTTTTTTCCTTACCTGCTGACTTTTCCAGCATCAAAAGCACACCAAAAAAAAGACAAACACCAGCAGTTACCCTTTGTTTTAGTATATAAATAATCTGTTGAAATCTGTTCTAATGGGCTATTTTCAGGCTATCTCTTCAATTACAGTCCACCCAAGTACTAACCTGGGCAAAGTGTCTGAACTTTTCTTGGTGTTACTTTTTTTCTGGTGTTTAGATGTTGAGTCCATTATAAACCATTCCAGGTCCCCGATAGCCTTTTAAAAGTTGGGCTCAGGGATCTCTGTTTCCTTCCTTCGGTAGCTGGACCTGTGAGTACAGTGTAGGGGAAAGTGGAGTCTCCTGGTGTCAGTATCACGGAGGCACCCATGTTGTCGATTTGGCGTTAAGTTTTAGAATGAAAACTAAAATGGTTGTGAGTGCTGTGTAAACAGCTTAAGTTTGGTGACCCCAAACACTCTACAAATCTCCTTTCACTAAGAGTCATTCACGCTTCATGATTGAAATTAAGCACACACATACTTCAGATTAAAGCCCAGAAGGCAATTGTAGAAACACACTGTAACAGAGGGTCTCTCTGCCGGTAAGATCTGTTGCCCCTGATAATGAGTGAGGTGTTCCACCCGATCGGAATAGACGGCTACTCGTGTTTCTGTTTCGCCCATGTTTCTTGTCACAAGCATTCCTCCTTCTAGGTTCTCTGTTTACGATCCCGATGGAGGCTCGAAGTTGTTTTTCTCTTGTTGAAATTTGAGATCACAATACACCTCTGTTCATCAGGTTAAGGAGCCCATTGCCATTCTGGGTACCAGTGACCCCTACTTGTTTAAATTAAAGCAGAAAGTTACTAGACGTGAATTTGTTATGTATAGGGAGATAGAGTGGGGAAAAAACAAGATGCGTTTTCCCTAACCAGATGAGTATAGAATATGTACATGGTTTTCCTTGTCACCTGTTTCTGGTAAGATACCCGATGACCCCTCTGTTTATGATGTCACTTAGCTGCCTAATAGATCTTACAGTTATGTGACTAGTTGATGTTTCTTAAACCATTGATCTACACTTTGTATTTATAATCTTGATATCTGCATGAAACATAATTTTTGTAATTTGGTCATTTAAAGCCTTATGCCATTATTTGTATGATTAGAAAAAAATTTCAAAAGGCAGTTATGAATAATTTTCACAAATCCTGTTATTTTATTTCTACCTTAAATACCTAGTTACTGATGCCAAAGAGCCCAGATTATGTCTTTTGAATAAATTATCCTGTTTACAGTGTCCAAAACAACTTTTTTACCAGTACTCTTCTTTCCTAGCCTTCTCTCCAGAACTGGGGTCCTCTTCCTGGCTCTCCGATGTGTTGGTGGCCACTCTTCCTCCAGCCATTGGGCTCATGGTTCTTCAGGTCCTCGTTCCACTTGTCTGTAGTCCCTCTGCCCTGTGCCAGGGGCCCTGACAGCGGTGCACCCCCAGCTCCCACGGCCGGTGCAGAGGGGAGGTGCAAAGGGGAGGGAGATCTCAACTGCGGCTCTGGCTCTTCTCCCTTACTGGGCTCCTCACACAGGCTGAAAGTAGGGAAGGAAGGGAAAGGGAGGAGGAGCAGGCCCGAGTGGTGGAGGGGTGGGAGGGAGGAAGAATCTGCACCCTGTGAGGTCCTGGCCCCCGAGCTCCTGCTCCGCCGTCCTCTCCAGCACGTCACAAGGGAGGCCTCGATCTCACGGCTGTGGGCATGTTCGTTCCATGGGCGTGTTTGTTCGCTGTGGCTGCTGTAACAGGCCCAGAGCCTGGGGGACTCAGGAGAGAAAGGCACTGTCCCAGAGGTCTGCAGGGGCCGTCTGAGTGCAAGGTGTCTGCACGTCCCTTCCTTCCGAGGGCTGGGGGCAAGAGTCTGTTCCTTACCTTCTAGCTTCTGGGGGCATGCTGGCCATGTCTGCATTCCTTGGCTTGTGGGAGCATCAGCCTAATCGCTGCCATCACCGTCGCGTGGTGCTCTCCCGCGTCTGTCTTGGTGCCCAGACTTCCCCTTTGCTCTAAGGACACCAGACATGTTGGGTCAGGATCTCAGATGACCTCATTTTGACTTGATTGATCTTGCGAAGACCCTGTTTCCAAACAAGGGCACATTCTGAGGTCCTAGGGGTCAGGACCACGATGTGTCTTTTTGCGGGGACACAATTCAGCCCCCATGTCCTAACGTTGGACCTCTTCTAGCAACTAGTGCCCGGGGCACCCGCACCTGGGACCCCCGCCTCTCCTTGCCAGGCCTGTTCCCACAGCTGCAGGAGGCTGGGGCAAGTACCGTCAGAAACTGCCTCAGTGGCACTCGATTGCACGCATCACGGTTTGCTTCTGGTTTAGAAGGAGGCTTATATTTTAGAAAGAGAAAAAAATTCGTGGACACAGGTGACAGTGTGGTGATTGCAGGGGGTGGGGAAGAGGAAGAAGGGACAGGGGGGACAAATGGTGATGCATGGAGACGTGACCTGGGGTGACGAGCACACACCACAATATGGAGATGACGTGTTGTAGACTCGTACGCCTGAAACCCGTAGAGTTTTGTAAACCAGTCTGACCCCACTGGACTCAGTAAACAGGAAAGAAAGACAACTCTAGACTGCAGCCAGTTGAGCAAACGAGAGCGCCCACCTCCATGCACGTGCTGCATGTTTCCGTTTCAGGTTTTGATTACTTGCTTTTAGACAGAAATCTAACTGCCGCATTCTCGGTTATATGGACACAGCAAGGAACCAAGCTTTGCTACACCTGGAATTTGATGTGGGCTGCCTGGCAGGATAGCCTTTGAAAGAGCCTTCTGTTCGCCGCCTCTGCAAACACGTCCCCACCCCTCCGTGAGTGCCCCCGTCACAGACACCTGCCTGTCCACTCTGCTCGCGAGACGCACTTCGTGACCTGGAGCGGGAATTGCCTGTGGAAAGGAGGGCTTCCTCAAGGACAAAAACGGTGTCGTTGCTCTGCCCCCACTAGCTGGCCCAGTCCCGGGGCCACTCTGTTTAGGCGCGCAGGGACGCTCGGCCATTCATTGACTCTCTGGCACTCACGCGGGCTCACAAAATGCTGGCGGGGCTGCGGACCTTCCCTGCCTTGCTGGGTGGAGCTCAGGCTCAGGACCTCAGTCCGGTGCTGTCACTGCACTTCGTCCCGGAGGCCAGGCTCCTCCCCAGGAGGAGTGCCGTCTGTCTGCACGTCAGAGGTGACGAGCTGGACGCGGGGGCATCGGGTGTGTTGTCTGAGGTCCGAGCCTGTCCCTGGCAGAGAGCATGGCAGGCCCCAGGCCCCAGGTCCCAGGTCTGCAGTTCCCCCGGGCAGACTTCAGGAACCTGGCAGAGTGGCTTCTAATGGACGTTTCTGCCAGAAGAGCTCGGTTTGTTCCGTTTTCCTCGGTGACTCCAGGGAAGCGCAGGTGGGCTGTTCCGGACACAGGGGCAAGGTTACTGCGCTGTCCTGCTCCGCGCAGTCGCCCTTTCAAGGAAACGCTTCAAGGGCAGCCGGGCTCCGTGGTGACAGAGGGACTTTGTTCTCGGCTGGGTGCTACACGCCGGGGCTTTGTCCTTCTTCTCCTTAATGGCAGTAAGCTGACCTCCTGCATCTCAAATGTGCTTGTAGTCGAGGGGAAATAGCCACTTCAATGATGCACAGTTCATTCGCTGCGTATTTCCTAAATAATGAGAAAAGAAAAACATAAATAACGGCTCTCTGCAATGCATGTAGTCAGCAGAATGTCCCGAGTCATCATTTATTTGGGCGCGAAGGTACAGAAAGCTATGTAAACCCAGCCTGCGTGCATGGGATGAAGGTGTCAGCTGTGCGCCCCACCTGGGCCACTGTCACAGACTCTTGCTCATCTGGCGGCCTGTTCTGAGGGGTGTTGGAAAGCGCCCCCTCCTCAATGCCCTGCCCTCTGGTGTGCTGCATGGACGAAACCCCCGTCTTCACCCATCCACCCCTTTGTGGGACTCACCGCCCACAGCTCGCATCGCCAACCGCTCTGTGCAGAGCTGTTTTTAGAATGCGAGGTAATATCGCAGAGAGGCATGCATTGTGTCACTCACCTCGGTGTGAATGCCACCAGATCATCGGCACAGCGCATTCAGAAATGAATCAACCCTTGAGTGCGCTCCTTTTGCTGAGCACTAAGCTGGGGACAATGGGGAAGAGAAGGAGGAGCTACTCTGAAGGCACTTCCAGTGTAATTTACGAGACAAAACATATACACAGAAAGCAAAATTGCCAGTAACAATAGTTTGAGTGACAAATGATTTGGTATGTTAGAGAGCAGTATTCTCAAACTTTTTTTTAAGTAATGGAACTATTTTCCAAATTATCTTACACAAAATCTGAATATGTAAAACCTGTAGGAGCTAGGCCTCTTTGGTTAAAGATGGTGGGGGAGGCCAAGGGAGCCCTCTGCTCTGGTTGTCCCCTCGTGCCCAGTGGGACTCCTTGGGATCGGAGGCATCTGGTATTACAGGTGCAAATCTCTGAGTTTAGCACATACCCATGGGGTAAATGGAAAAGTCCACCCTTGGCTCGGACAAGGAGAAGAAAGCTCGGAGGGGAATTCCTCACGAGCTGGTGGGTGGAGGCTGGACAGGATTGAAATAGGTGGGGAGGGGGGAGGAAGTGAGAAGTGCCCAGGGAAGGAACACAGGCGCTCGAAGCACAGGGAGAAGTCAGGTCGCCTAAGGAAGGTAGGCAGATAGGAAGCAGGAGCCGGAGAAGCAGGCAGGAAGGTTGGGGTGAACTGAGAAAATACAGAGGCACTGGGCTTCCACCTGAGGGGCTGATGGGATGGAAGCTGGCCTGAAGAAGGCAGAGAACTGATGTTTATGCTCAAGTTACCCCTTCCTCTCTGGCTCTTCCTCGATTCATTAGGAAGGGCAGGAAGTCGCCCACCTGTGTCCCTCCCTTCCTTGGTCAGCAGAGCTGTGTGTCACCCTGGCTGCCCGTGCTGGGCCAGACATGTGTCCCCTCCATGCAGCCCGCGGTGCTCCTGCCTCGCTGTGTGTAGCCAAGCCCATAATGCCACTTTCCTCTCCTTTTAAAAAGGTTTGTTTTTGCTTCCCTCCCCAAGTTGCAGAGGGATTACTCATTTTGCAAAGATGGAGAGGCCTGTGTGTGGCTATATCTCATTGTTAAAGGAGAATATATACCTTAACTTATATAAATCCCAGAAAATAGGCAATATGACTTGGCTTTATGTTCTCAGAAATGTTAAGGTTTTTTTTTTTAATTCATCAGTTCCCCTCTTCACTTTGTGTACTGATGATTCCTCTTCAGTTGGTCCCCATGGCAACACTGGATAATGCTAATGAAGCTGCAACATCCTAAGCTCTCCCACAGAGCATCTCTGTTAAAATAGCCATGAAACCACAGTTGCGTTTATTATTTTCTTTCCTGAAAAGAAATCAATATTTTGGAATTCTTTTCACGATCAGACTCAACTTCCCAAACTGTCTGACTAGAATTGGAGTCCCTCATTTAGAGACACTTTCTGGAAGGTGACAGACCACCCTTGGGATGCCTCCTCCTCCCCCACACTCACACCCTGTGCACGCGTTCTCAGACATGGCCCCCTGGCACCACGGCAGCGCCTGGGAGTCTCCTGAAACTGCAGCTTGGGGCGGGGCCAGCACCCCGGGCTTTAGGGGGTCCTCCCTGGAAAGCAAGGCTCACTGCAGTTCGGGGGCCGCTCGTACGCAGGATGGGGCGTGTACTGTAGTGGGCAAGACTATCCGGTTTGGGATGGGTTCTGTAACAGGATTAGAAATCATCTTTCTGTTCGTTTTTTCCATCACCGAACTTGCTTATCCCGAGACATAGCAGCTGAATACCAATTCATGCTAAGATATATCTAGCAATAGAGAGGGTCCGATTGATTTTAGCTACTGAAAAGAAATGTTTTCTAGTCCTTATTTATCAATTATTAACAACCATAATAAAAAGCTGAGTAATTGTCATTAAGTCTGTAATAAGTAATAGCACAGACTACTAAGTTTTTTTCAAAGTATTTTTTCTGGGGTTTTTTGTCTATTTCTTATGTTCTTACGTGCAGATGCTGACAAGTATCCACCTTTTTGAAAGGTGTTTTAAGTAGGTGTTTTAACTTTCCTGCTTGTAGTAACTCATCCTTATACCCTGAAACACATCAACAACAAGCAGTAAAAGCAAGGAACTTTCGGAGGCTGAGACTTAGCAAAAATAGGAAGCAGATGTAGCAGAGAATTGCCTAAAGGACAAGTGTACCTGGGTGTGTGAAGTGTTAAGGGGCGGGAAGTCCCTAGAACTTGGAGCCAGCAGGTATGGGAGTGGACAGAGGCAGTATGAATGTAAGGCATGGAAAGGCACTAGGTGTCACAGAAATGGACCCCCGTGTACACCGGGCCGGACTTTGGAACAGGACCTAAGGAAGTTGAGCTTGGTGGGGGCAGACCCGACCGGGAGCCAGGCTGTCGGCCTCCCAGCAGAGTCAGGCAGGGTCCAGACGTCAGGTCAGGCTCGCCTGCTCAGGAGCCAAAAGGCAGGTTGGGCCCAGGGAACAGCCGCAGGGTGACTCTGACCATCTTCCACACCCTGGGAAGCCCCTGGCACGGCTGTTTCCTCTCCATCACCACTGCCCTAGTGTGACCCTCGCTGGGCCTCACCAGGCCACTGCTCTTGTCTCCTCCCCGGAGGTCAGACCCCCAGGATACCCCAGTTCCCCGAATGTGCCGCTCCCTGCAGTGCGGAGCGCGCCTGCTGCCCCTGCTGCCCCCACAGCGGCTCCTCTCACTCTCTCCTGCCCGCCCGCCAGGTCTTCACACAGGAGCGCAGGAGTCTTCCTCTGCTGGGATGGGCAGGCCCAGGGGCAGTCCTGTATAACAGGCTCCGTCTCCCTCCTGTGTGGCGGGTGTCCCCACGTGCGCTCTGGGAGCAGGACCCGCAGGACCCACCCTCCCCGCTCAGCCCTGTCTCCTCGCATGGGGCCGGATCTTTCTGGAATGGGTGGAGGAGAGACGTTGTCGCATTGTAGGCACGGCAATAGCAGGCATCACGGCTCTTCGGAAGTAGTTCTGATTTTAAATGTGGTCTTTTCCTCTCGTTTATCAGAAACTTTAGCTCCTGCAGTGCCCCACACTTAACTCTTAAGTGTGCTGTAGATGTGCAGAAATGTTAAAATCCTGTAAATAACGCGACCGTTTACCAGGGATCTGGGAAGAGGACGAGTGGTCCTCCCCATGGGCAAAGGTGTGCTGCCCCTTAAGAAGGCCTCCTGGGGGGCCGGAGTGAGGTCTGAAGCTGGGGTGCAGCGCAGAGCGTTTCTGTGCTTGTTTGAGATACTCGTTACCATGATTCCTGGACCGAATTACTTAGACCTTAGAGAAAGCCTCTGCTGCCCTTTCCTCTCTCTACACTTCCACGCCCACCCAGAATTCAGGGGACTGGGGGAAAGTGGTCGGGACTGGAAGCGTTTTTTAAATTCTGGTTTCTTCCCACGGGGCAACGGTCTGTGGTGTGCTCTGACTGGCCTGGCTGCATTCGGAAAGCGATGCAAGGTGCGGTGTGAGCCTGTGCTGGCAGTTGGTTCTCAGAGGGCTACCAGTCGCGGCCGCCACCCCGAGGCTCTGTGACTGTCAGCATGACACACAGTTTCACTTCCCGATAGCGCAGCTTCCCGATAACATTCCTAGGATACTTTGCTGCTTTGGTTTTTGTTTTCGTGGTTATTCTTGCTTCTCCCTGTTTGATGCCCGTGCGTGCGGGGCTGTGGGCTGGGAGCCAGACCAGTGCGCAAAGCAGAGAAGCCTCTGCCTTCCTCAGATCTCCTAACCAGTCAGAGCCACGGGGCGGCAGCATCTCCTCCCCCCCACCTGCCTCCCGCCCCGTGTCGCTCTCTGTGGCCCATCTCGGCGGTGCAGAGGACCGGCCGTAAAGTGAACGGACTGTGTAGCGGAGCCCAGGCCCCAAACTCAGAGCCTGCGAGCGACTGGCCAGGTGATGGGAGGGATGGAAGTGGGGCCGAGATGGGATCCGATGACGCCTGTGGCACCAGCGGTTAGACTTCATTAATAATGGCCACTTTGAATTAATTTACCTCCCGTTGCTGCTGGTGGAGCTCGCGGTAAAGGCACTTACCTGCCCTGCCTGCAGAGCAGCCGTCCTGAGCTGCAGTGCTGACCTGCGGAAACGGGCTCCCCGTCTTACCAGAACCTGGACGTTGTGTAAATGTGCACTGGCTTAATTTTAATGACGGTCACTAATTGATGAAAGTACTGCGTATATCAAATAAAGTAAAGCTGGGTGGTAGGTTTGGCGTGAGGGCTGCCAATTACAGCCTCTGAGAGAGAGTCTGAGCCCCTGGGAGGTAAGTGCGTGCGTGCGTGCGATCCGGCACCTAACCGGGACGGGAAGCCTTTCCTGCATCCTTCCTCGTTAGGATCGCCCATCAGTCTAATGAAAGTAGAGGAGGGGACCCGGTTCCATTCTCACTCCAATTACGTCCCATTATTTCACCACCGACCGAAGGTAGTATTAATTCACAGTGGTCATTAGTAATGAAGTCTAATTGGTGTTTGCGATAAACAACTGCTAATTTTTATAGTATGTACCCCAAATATACTGTGCGGTACCATGCGGCACTTGGGACACACTCGTACTGAAAGTAGTACCTGTCGTCTACCTGAAACTCAGATTCGACCGGGCGCCCTGCGACGTACCTGGCAACCCCGCCCCCGTCCCGGCTTCTGTTGGAAGTTTGCCAACTAAGTGGCCTGTGACCAGGTGAAGGCCTTAGTCATTTTTCCTATTTATTAATATTAATAATTAATTTAAATTGAAATTTAATCTTAATTGAGTGATGGCTGTATCTCAAGCTGGGTAAATCCTCAAACAGAAGGTTTTAAAAGCTGGCTATCTATGGGGACCTTATTTAACCTTTATGTATAAACTCCTAAAAATCATTTTACCATGTTGTATTTTGGCACAAACAGTATTTTTTTTTCTGTGGATTAATGAACATATTCATCTACATATTTATCTCTGTGCCACCAACCCGCCTTTGTGATATCTGGGGGGAAAACACATTTCTTGAAAAATGTCCTCCTCTCCATGTGAGCTGTAGATTAATCGAAATTAAAGTTCTTAGCACTTTTGCTTCAAGTAGTATTCTCCCTGATGCCCGTGTCACTTTGCAATCATTTTTGTACTTTTTGAGATTCTCTTATGCTTTCCTTCCTGATATTAGCCATTGTATTAATGAGACAATAAACCAGCCTTGTGGCTAATAAGTTGATTTATTCAACTGCTGGGGAACAAGAAAGACATTTAACCTACGAGCAGATGTTCTGATTTTGTTTCATTATCCCCAAATATAATAAAATAAGATACAGCAAATTTTTATTTTCTTGCATAAATTAAACTAAATCAAGATTAGTTATTCTATCACACTAGAAGAGCTAAGTGATAGGGTTTTGTTAGCCTTGTTTTCCAGATGTTAGAAGGGAATCCGATTCCTTCTTAAAAGACACACCTCACTCCCATTGCCCTGAGAAGTGGGCGGAAAGGCTCTGGAGTAGCTAAAGATGAAAAGGAGGAAGGAGACAAAAGTAATTCCTTTCCCCTGTTCAGTTTAGCTTTCTTTTGGCTTCTTTGGTACTTTCTTTTGTTTAAAAATGTTACACATTGCCCTGACTGGTGTGGCTCAGTTGGCTGGGCGTCATCCCACAGAGCAAAAGGTCACCAGTTCGATTCCTGGTCAGGGCGCATGTCTGGGTTGTAGGCCAGTACTGGTCAGGGGCGTGTGCCAGAGGCAACCCATCAATGTTCACTCACATTGATGTTTCTCTCCCTCTCTTTCTCCCTCCCTTCCCCGTCCCTAAAAATAAATAAATAAAATGTTTTTGTGTCATGTTACATATTCTTAAATAGGGATCATAGTATAAATATGATTTTGTATAATTTTTTTCCCTGAACACTTTCCCATGCCACTAAATCTCTCGAAACACATTTTGAATGATTTGCTTAATTCCTAGAATTGGTTCAGTCCTTCTCGTACTGTGGGACATGAGGCCATCTCTGTTGGGTTCTGTCATTGAACCCACTCCAGTAGGTAGGTAGTCGTGAGGCAGCCCCTCGGCCTTGCCTCCCTCGGGCAGTGGTTTCTGGGAGGGTTAGACTTGGTTTCCCATCATACTCGCTTCCAGACCTCATTTCAGAGTCTGAGGACTGATCAGGCTCGTCCACACAGGGTGAGAAGACCGTGAAGTTGTGAGGGAGGCTCCGCAGAGGGCTGGGGCAGCTGGTGTTACCTGCCCTGCGGCTGCGCCCTCCTCTCTGACTTGGGCGGAGAACAGGGATAGCCCGAGGTCCCTGCAGGGAGTTCCTTCTGCCTGACCATTCCTTCAGGACTGGGCCGAATTCGCAATGGCATTTCACGGCCAGTCGCAGGAACTGGAGGTTAGAGCTTGCATGGCCCCAGGTCCTGGGCGTGCGGGGAACTTGCCCTGTGGTTCTCCCGCGCCCGGGTTCGCTCAGGCAGCTGGGGGAGATTCCAGCCGCTGGGCCAGCTTTAGGCCGTAAGTAACCACAGAGATTCTGAAGGCACCTTTCTGGGCATTAACACCTTAGACTTCCCTCTGGGCTTCCTCTGTACCATAGGCTACAACCAGGTGCATGGGTGGTTGGCGTGCAGTTCCAGCCGTGACGGTTCCCTTCAGAACTAGTGATACGTATCTGGAGACCAGCCTGTCTCACTTCACCTGTTGTAAAGTCTGTTCTACCTAACAGCCAACCATTTGTTTTTTGGGCTTTGAAAAGAGAGAAGGGGATGCAAAAGAAACTTGCTAAGTCCCATAAAGAGCTGATGGCTAGTGTTTCAGAGGCCTAGTGATGGCTTTCTGGTTGGTTTTCTGATTTTCAGATTAAGAGAGGTGATTACTTCACCCGGGCCCTTATAGATAACCATTTCTTGGAAGAATGATAACTCTTATATTAAAGATAGTCACAAAATCTTATTTTGGGGGTTCACCTCTCCCCTCATTTATTTTCATGTTTCTTGTCTGAATATTATCATATGTAACATTTTGCCCCAAATCCTTCTACTTTTTAACGTACATGGTCCCTTTAGAGTTGAGTCTGTTTTTACGAGTTTCTTTATAATCATTTCCCCGTTGAGACACCAGTGCTCATTTGTTTAATCCTCTTGCATATCAAAACCTCTAGTCAGAGTTCTTGTGTCATTCCGCTTGTTTTTACTTGCATTTTCGTAATAGAAAACTTTTTTAAAGCAAGGTGACCTGAATTTCCCTTTGTTCCAAATAAAGTCCGTTTGTTCTTTTTTAAATAACACCCTTTGGCTTATACCATGGCAATAAATGGCCTAGAATTGTATGTAGTTTGTTTAAGCACTGTGCTGGAAGTGTAGTCCCCTCCTCTGCTGACATCGATCCTCCCGTTCAGGCATTTATTCCTCAGTGTCTGGTAGCACACAAGTGCCGGGGGCGCACGCATTTCCTGTAGACTGAGGTGTTCGTCACTCTCAGGACTGTCTGTCTGTCTGGCCACCGCGAGCGTGAGGTGCGTTCCAGGGCTGCCTGCCCTCGCTGTGTGCAGTCAATCAATGTTTCTCTCACATTGGCGTTTCTCTTTCTCCCTTCCCCTCTCTGTGAAAATAGAGAAAGAAAGAAAAAATAAAGAAACATCATTTCTTTTATTATTTTAAAGAAAAAAAGAAACAGTGTATCACTAAAGATTAATTTTATTACATTTCATAAATGAAGTCAGTTTTGGTTTTGGTCTGCTTACTATTTACAAAATATAAACAAAACTATAATACTAAAAAATTGCTCATATTGATGAATTAAGACATCAAACACCAAGATGAAAACATGACCTAGCTATTTAATTTTGTAAATAGAGAAATATTAGTCCCACAACTCAGAAATTTATGAGTCTGTCCAAAACTAATTATTCTAAATAGGGAACATTAGACAGGTAATTTACAATTTTCTAGTTGCCAACCCATTTCATTAAAATATTGACTAGAATACTACTTTCCAAGTAATTGCTTGTCCAGTCAAATCAGTCAGATGAGGCTAAGCCCAGCCTCTGTGGACGGACTATGAAATTTCCACTGGACACCACTGCTTCGGAAAGCAGAAGGCAGGCCCGCAAGCAAGCAGACCTTTCTGAGTCAGGGTTTCACCCCCACCCCCACCCCCACCCCCACCCCCACCCCTCTAGTAGAAGCCTTCACCGGTCCCCTTTGTTCCCCGTCCCTGCCTGCTGGTTTGTCTGCGCCTTCCCTTTCGTCCACCCTGCTGTCCCCGTTCCCATCAGCGGCACCACCACGGGGAAGCGCGTGTGGCGTGATTGTGTAACACAGTGCGGTCCTTGCCTCCAGCTCCTTTTGTATTCCCAATCTCCCATTGGCAATAAACACGAGTTAGAGAAAATATTTCTGGAAAAACTAACTATACCCAACCATGTTTCCAAGCATTTTTGAACAGTAGAAATCTTGTCTGATTTACTTGCACAAACCCAGCAAGCGTGGATCTGTCTGGGCGCGGAATGTGCCCCTGAATTCACGCACAGGAATGTCTAATGCGCGTCGGCGCGGTCGGGCCTGCCTCCCTCCGCCCCCAAACCTACAGGCGCTCCTTACGTGGCGTGGCGGGAAGGAGCTCAGCTGCACTGAGCTCATAGACAGCTACCCAGTATTCGCATTAACTTCTTCAAGTGACCCTCATACCTCCGCTCTCAGGTGAGTGTGAAGACGAAGCAACGTTCCGCTGGGCAAACACGCCGGGAGAGGGTGAGCCCTCATCCAGGACTGGGTGGTGGGCGTCGTGGGGCCCCGGGGACCTGCACGCACGTCAGGAATGTGCACACAGTCGTGCAGCCCGTCTCCAGAACTCGCCGAACGCTGGGCCCCGGTAGCACGTGCTCCCCGCGGCCCCTCCCCCGTGCCCTGACAGCCACCGCTCTGCTGTCTGCCGCCCTGAGTCCACTGCTTCAGATGCCTCGCCTCCGTGGGGTGCCCCGAGCCTGGCTTGTTTCACTTAGCGTGCCGTCCCCCAGTTCATCCATGGTGTTGCCGGCCTCTACCAGATGTCCTTCATCCCCTCCTCGGCCAGTGGGCGCGCGGGCTGTCCCCACCGCTTGGCTCTTGTGAGCAGTGTGCTTCAGTGACCACGGGTGTGCACAGGCCCCCAGTGCCCTCCTTTCGCGCTTCCTGGGATAGGTGCCCGAAGTGCAGTGGCTGGACCACAGGATGATTCCACTTTTTAGTTTCTAGGGATCTCCAGTCTGTCCCCCTAGCGGCCACACCAATTCATGTTCCCTCCAGCGGTGCCCATGGCTAACAAGCATGCTGTTCTCTTGCTCTGAGCTTCGGGACTGGTTAAGAAGACTAGGTCGAGTCTTTTCCATCTTCCAACACATCTGTGGGGCCCTGTTCTTGGAGATCACGAAATGACTTGTTCTGGAAGAAGGCCATTCCATAGTGGGAGAGAAAAATGCCCTCAAGAATTTAGAAATCAAGTTGCACTCCTGGAGTTTAATTATCATAATAAAATCGACACATAGTCAGTGGGATCGACTGGGAGTCCCGTGGAAAGATACGATTCTTGGCTGGCAAGTCGAGAGCCTGGCGAACAGGCTTGAAGTACCATCCAAGGTCGACATCACACTTAAGGAAGCTGTGCTCGAGTCAGCTGCACTAAGATAAATGAGAATAAATGTAAAGGCAGTGTCTACTTTAGGAAGTGTTTGTTTTATCATTTCCCAAGTCAAATAGCAAAAACAAAAACACCCTGCCAGTCTTGATGTAACTGTTCTGACGATGGGTATCAGTTAGTTGGGGGATCGGAGTGTGCTGAGAGCAGCCAATAAACCAGTATGGTGGGGGGGGGAAGGCACCCAGTCCCTGCTGGGGTGTTGGCCTGTTTTGTTTTTCAGCGTTTCAGCGGTGACACTGCAGCGCCGACCTCGGGTGCTTCTTGAAGGGGCAGTGATGGGGGGGTGGGGGTCACATTCTGCAGTTCCCAGGGTGAATGGGGAAAGTCCCTCATGCATTCTTTGCTCATGTGGGCTTTCCTTCTCCCATTTGACTTTCGGGGCTCAGAAACCTCAAAGCCTTATTGTCCCCTCAAGCACCAGCAGCCGTTAGCCTACTTGGCTGTGGCGACACCTTGCAAGTCTAGGGTCACCTGTGTTAGCCCGTGGAAATGTCGTGAATTCGTGATCCGTCTGTTGCCTAGACATACCCTTTCTCCCCAAGCACAGCTGTGCACAGGGTGGCCGCTGGGGCTGCAGGCTCGACTCGGGCGTGCAGTGCGGCAGGCCTCTCTGCCTCCTGGACTGACTGGGTTAGCTCCTGGCTGCCAAGAAGCACCCGCCAAGGTGGGGTTTTGATGTGTAAGAGGTTTGTCAGGAAGACACTGGAGGAGGGTCTGACCCCTGTGGTGGAGAGCGGGGAGGGCGGGGCCGAGGTGGACCCAGGTCCTGGCCAGTTTCTGGCCGGTCCTCGTGGAGTCCTGCAGCCCTTGCTGCACATCGTTCAAGTTCCCTGTCTCGAAGGAGGGAGGCTGTCTTACTGTGTGGCGTCTAGTCTTGGACTGAGAGTAGTGTCAACAGCTGGGCCTCGGTGACGGGGGGCGTGCGAGCCGACCCCGGAGCGACCTGGAGCAGCTGGAGATGAGATAGGGACCAGGGACGGGTGCGGTTCCCCGGGTGCCACCCCTCTGTACTAGCGTCTGCCGGTTGACCGAATCTCTGGGGTTTCTGTGCATGTTGAACTTCGAGAAGCACCACCCTCAAGTAATAACTGGACCATTTGGAGGCCCTACCCGGAGTCAGTAAAATGGCTCATAATCATCTTAGACTCTCCGCAAGTCAGCCCTCTTGGGATGGTACCCTTTACAGTTCACTTGGATGGAGTTGCTGTTCAAGTGAGAACTGGAGTGGATAATTTGTTATTAATATGTAACAAATGTGTGAGCAGACCAGAGGCCAAAGCAGAATTTCCACCGGGCTTCGCCTCTTTGCTGGAGGAAGCTGGATGTAGTATTTTCTTCCTCTGCCTGTTAGAGTTTCGCGTCCCTGCAGCGAAGATCGTGCGGGTCTGCACCCACCGTCTTTTCACCCTGCAGTAAGGAGTAGGCATGATTCTCCTGGGCACAGCTGGGAACACACGACCTGCTAGGCCAGTCTTGCTGAGTGACATCTGCTGGCCCCTTGCTGAGTTTTGGGGGCTCCCTTTAGGACACAGTAGACCACCCAGTAAGCTTGGCCACAAGGCCTTGTCCCCTCTTTTGTGGGCATTCCATGAGTTCAAGATACCCGCAGGCTCGTGCGTGTTCAGGATGCCCCGCGGTCCCCACGTGATCGGCGTTGATCTGCGGGCTTCAGTCTGGGGGCCCCATTTTGGTCTTGTGTCTCCTCAGTCTCCAGTCAGGGCCTGAAGTCAGGATGTCTAAAACGGGCTCCAGGCGCTGGAATTCAAACGGATTTGGAAACCACGGCTCCGAAGTAAAGTACGTGTTTAGGGTTCAGCTCTGCCCCTCAGAAGCAATCTCTCATGGAGTGGTATGACTTACTCTCTGTTCCAAATAGCATTGGGTTTTTTGGTTACTGAAGGAGAATATGAAAAGTAAAAAAAAAAAGTAAATCCCTAATTAAATGTAACAAACTTTTGTTATACTCCATAATATTTACTGTTATCTTAGAATCCCTGTAATTTGTACATTACGGAAATTCCAGGGGTGGGGTGGGGGGAGGCTGTTACCCCAAGGCCCACAGCGCCAACCATCTGGCTGGAATTACAGTTGGATTCTCAGTGCTGGGCAGAGGAAATTCTCCTGACGACAGCCAGCCTCTGGTGGCCCCTGCAGTAGGACTTTCCTAGAAACTGAGTTAAAGGTGTAACTCCAGTGATAAGCACCTCTGGGTCATCATTCTTTCTCTCACGTCGCTACGTCAGAGATCTGAAAATGAGTGCTACTCAGTCCTTGACCTTGAGCAGTTCACGGACGCCCCTGGTGGTGGCGACGATGTAAATAGTTCATTACGGCCGAGATGTCTGCTGTTGTTGGGCCCGGAGAGATGGACCCGGTCAGACTCACAAGAAGACCCAGGATGGGGGGTGGGGGAACGGTGCAGAGTCGGGGAGCATGTGCAAACAGGCTCCGCTTAGTGTGTTTGGGCCACTTACTAGCACCGGTAATTTGGAAAATTATTTAAGTTTTCTATTTTCAATTCTCTCATCCGGAAGATGGGGGTTATATTAGTACTCACCAAATAAGGTAGTGAGAATTAATTGAGAAAGTCCCCTAAAGCATTTTGCTGATGATTTACAAATAGCAAAAACCTAGTAGTGTGAGTTCTTGTATTAATGGTGCCTGTTAATACATTGTTTGTTTTCTGCAGGCAAGCAACATTAGTTTACAGATATCTCAGTCAAATGTGAGGGAAGGGCTAGATAATACAGTGCTTGTGAACTCCTAGATGGCAGGTAGCACTTGCCAACATTACCTTCACTTAGAGTATGCTGCCCGCTGTGGCCCTAGTGAGTGTAAAATATTGTTACGGAGTTCCATGAGGGGGTGGTGGACGCTGTTGAGTGAGCATGTGTGCTGTGTGGCCGTCACATTCAAAATGACTGAGCAAGTAGGGCAATGAATCTGCATCAAATTTTGTGTTAAGCTTGAACATTCCTCCACAGAAACTATTCAGATGATGCAGAAGGTCATGTCTATGGGCAACTGGTGATTGGCAGCTTCATCACAACAATGCGCCCACTCATGCATCACGACTTGTGTTGAGTTTTTTGGCAAAACATCAAATCACCCAGGTGACTCAGTGCCCCTACAGCCCAGATGTGGCAGCCTGTGACTTCTGGCTTTTCCCAAAACTAAAATCACCTTTGAAAGGGAGGAGATTTCAGACTGTCAATGAGATTTGGGAAAATATGACGGGGCAGCTAATGGTGACTGGGAGAACTGTGGGAGGTCCCAAAGTGCCTGCTTTGAAGGGGACTGAGGCGTCATTGTCTTGTGTACAGTGTTTCGGGTATCTTCTTCAGTAAATGTCTGGTTTTGTAGTACATGACTGGACACCTTCTGGACAGCCCCTGTACGTCTAGTGATCGAGCATTCGCCTCTTTCTTCACAAGAACCTGGGTTATGGCCCATAATTGCACAATAAGCAAATGGTGGATATAAATCAACATTGAAAACTGCCGACTGGGCCACCCAGCCAGCTACAGGTGTCAACTTAACGTAAGAGCTGTGTTCTTCTTCGCATGTGACAAGTAATCAGAAACAGGAGAGGCTTTGCAGCGCAACAGGGAATGGCCGAAAAGGCTGCCCTGGCCTCACCTATAGCCTCAGTACGCGCCCTTTGCTTCCCATCGAGTGGTGACTCTCAGCCAGAGGTCACAGTGGGGCCTTGGAGCCTTGACCCAGTGTGTCTCGACCTCCCCTTCAGGGGCCTCCGGAGTTGTTGCCGCTGGCCAGAGTCCACGGGGTTTAAACAGCCACCCGGACAAATGCGATTCCCCCTTCAGGCCCCAAAATAGGGAGTTTGAGCTGGTTAGCCGGCTCCTTGCCTCTGGTCGCAGAAGCTGTTTAAAATGGTCCTACAGTGCCCTGCTTTCCCGCACCGTGCGTGTTTTTGAAGATATGCAATATCTTTCAGGGCCTCTGAATGCAGGGGTTGAGAGATCATCCTTGTACAGAGTTGGCTTCAGCTTTTCTGTTTTTCTCCTCCTTGCCCCTCCCAGACAGGAAGGATTGCATCCTGGAGCCGCTGTGCCTGCCAGAGAGCCCAGGCGGCTCCCCCGCGTCAGCAGGGTCTCCATCTGTGCCTTGTATTTTCTGCGAGGAACACTTTCCTGCAGCTGAGCAAGACCAGCTTCTGAAGCACATGATTATTGAACATAAGATGGTCATAGCAGACGTCAAGTTGATTGCTGACTTCCAAAGGTAAAGACTGTTTTTGTTAATAAAGGAATTAAGTGTATCATTCCTCGGAGGAAAGGCAACACGTATACATAAAATTTTTCCTCTACGATTATGAAAATTTCTTTTCCTTTACAAGTTTCTCCTTAGACTTTAAAAAGAAAATCCTTGCACTCCTCTGTCTTCTTGAGTGTGTAAGTTGTATTTGAGAATGTCACATACGGCCTCCAGTCCTACAAACTCTGGGAACAGACCAGCTCTCCGAAGAGTGGATCATACTCCCTTTGCCACATTCCACAAGACTGTTGACGTTGCTGATCTCCGTCGGACTGACTTTTACACACATATATATATTCGAGGCCATAGACATTCTCTAGCTGAGTAAGTCCTTCCAGAAAGTCCAGAGTAGATGTGGTAAAAGGCCACCAAGTGTCTGGCAACCGGGAGCCTAGGCACCTTTCAGGCCAGAAGGGTGTTTTCCAAAGAACTCCCACTTAAGCATGCGACGCGGTTGAAAACCAGAGGAGAAACCAGGCCATCCGACAGGCCAAGAGGGTTTGAGAGTGCAAGCCGTTGGGGCCACCGACTCGGCACTGAGAGGAAGAGGGTGAGAAAGATGAGCAGGTGGAGGGACTGGTTAAGGGCTCACCAGCACTGGGCGTGTGTGGGACGTAGGAACCTGGCCCAGAGCGCACCGGACTCTGACAGCCGAGCCCCTGACGTAGGCGAGCAGGTGTTTCTCTGTTCCCCATCCACAGTTCCCGAAAGGGCTGGTCCGAGAGAACACCTTGTCCTCAGCAGCTGCAGTGGGGTAGCTGTGCGCATGGCCGTGTGAGTTGGAACTCGAGAAGCATTTTCCTTAGAGACAGCATCGTGGTGAGGTCACTGGCTTTACATGGTTACTGAAAGCACACATTTTGATAGATCTGACAGGGTCCCATTTTGAGATGTTCCGTCCTTATTTTCCTGCAAAACAGAGTAGCCCAGACACTGCCATACCCCTGCATCTACCCTCTGTGTCCCCGAGACCACACCGTTCCTAGCAAGCACCTGCTTCCCCGTGGCGGGTCTCACAGAGCCGCAGGCTGTGTGCCTGGGGCGGGCCGAGGGGCCAGCAGGCCCAGTGCTGCATGAGGACTTGTGACTTCGGCACGCTCCCTGAGTGCCGTGAGCTCGTCTCCGCATCCACAAAGTGGGGGGACACCAGCCCTCAGAGGCTGTCCACCGTCACACAGAGGGGGGCGCGGAGAGCACCTGCTGTACCCCATCAGTCTCATCCCTAGCTGGGTAGAACGTCATTATTTACGAGGACTCGGGCTTCGGAGCCAGTACTGCAATGCGGGGGCCCGTCCCCCTGAAAAGGCAGTTGTCTAAGAAAGTACGCACTTGAATCAAAAAGAAAAAGATGCATTTCTGATGTTTTATAAATAAAGTGCAGTTAACATGTACTTTAAATTTGGAAACCGAAATTCTCCTTGTCAACAGTCCTCCTGAGTAAGTAACATTTTTACTCTCAGGAAGTGGATATGTGATTAATTCAAATTGAGCAAGAGTATAGGTGAGCAAACTCTGTTCCCGTTAAATACCTTCTAATGTATCTGCTCTCCTTCAGCTAATCCTCTCCTGCTGTTTAGGGAAGCTAAGACTTCCTCCCCAAAGCAATAGGAGCAAGCGCTGTGTGATCTGAGTTGATCCGCAGTTTTCACTATTGTCTGGCGTTTCCTAACCTCAGAAAAGCAGTTAGAAGGGGGAAGGGTGAGGGTGGAGGGAACAGTGAAGGGTTCAGTTGGCATAAATTAATTCACTCAGAACTTCTTTACAAGTTGAATAATTCATATATGCACACACACATATAATTCGTATATATACACAAGTGCACACACAGCTTCTCAGCAGTAGTTGCTTCTGAGCAGAATAAGTAATAAAAATGATAAATAATACATAAGGGATGGACTTACCTTGTGCTTTATAACAAATAAGCTGTAAGCATTCATGTTAAATATATTTGACATTTTATTTATTGGAACAAAATAACAGTTCTCAGGTAAAGGGAATAAGACAAAAAACAAAGATAAAAATTCTTTCCTTTGAGCCATTTAACATAGTTATGTATACTGAGCTGTTTGCTAGCTTTACTCAGTAGATAAAATTTTTCCAGGAGATAAACGTTAACCCCTTGGTTCTCGGCCCTTTCCTCATTAACTCCCTCTCGTTCAGTGCTACTTAATTAACAACATATCTCAAACGCTCATGCCCCTGTCAGTGAACGCGCCAGCGGGGGCCGAGCAGGCAGGATATTATTACAAAGATATCTTTTGTAAGACGGTTTTGTGAAACACGATTGAAGTTCTTTCAGAAGGTAAGTATTTGCTGATGACCTAATAATTAGTTTTATAGCTTTTTAATAAAGTGTGAAATGCTCTGATAACTCATCCAAATAAAGAGTTCATATGACATAGTATCTCTTGGCTGCCTTTATATATTGAGTGGCTGTGACTGCAATTTTAAAGAAGCTGGAAAAGTAGAAAGAAGTGCAGAAGGATGTACTACATGACCCCTTCATGTTGAGAAGTGTGTTTCAGTGGGTGGGGAAAATGCCATAGGAAGCAGGTATTGAAGATCTAACACCTTTAAGCCATCTACCTTCAGATGAATACAATTTATCTGAACGCTTCTACCAACCACAGGGAAATGTATATATTGACACCTCTTCATTCGAATTGTAAACTTAAGAAGTACTGGTAGATGTTTAACTAGGATGCATATTAAATTTAGACGTAGGTCAAATGCACGTTGCAATTCAGATCTACCTGTACAGTATACAACAGTAAAGTACAATACATAATTTCATATATTTCAGTTGTGTGGGAATCGATGGTTATAGTTTGCTTTGTAACGCTGTTTCTTCTCTGATGCTGTTGTCACCCAACCTTTGGCCAGGACAGAAACGTTCAGCTGACAACTTTGTGCAGAACCTGTGACCTGCCCCGTCTCCCTTCCCTCAGAAGCTGCCGAACAGCGCTCAGAGACACTCCTGGACACGGCATTGTCTGGACACCGGACAACGCCGCGAACAGGACCCACGGCTCCTGCTCTCTGAGCAGGGAGACGACCTACCCGATGGGAAGGCTGCCAGACGAGGGCGCCCTCCCGTGTCCTTCACTCCTTTCTTCCCACGGGAGGTCCTCCCAAACCACCCGAGGATGTTCTGGCATTTCATGTCAGTGATCACTTCCCAGTGCCTGTCCCCACCCCCAGGAAGTAAACTCAGGCGTGGAGTGAGCATGTGATGTGCGCTGTCCGTTCGGCACTCCGGGAGGCAGTGCCCAAGCGTGGGGGTCCTTGGAGACTAAGACCCGCAGGCCATGGGAATCAGGACGTCTTCCCCGCTGTAGGGCCCTCACCTCTTGCCATCTCTTGCCTAGACAAGCAGTTCCAAATCCGCAGCCCCCGACAGCTCACGTCACCCTTCAGTGTGGAGGCAGGAGGTCGGGGGCAGGTCAGACCAAGGGCTCCCATTAGGCAGCATGCTGTTTGGAAAAGGAGAAAATGCCTCTTCCTTCAGATCTTCCTTTCTGTGGTTCAGTTTTGTCTGTGAAAAGCATTCTCCTTGGTCTCTAAGAGAAAAAGATACGTCACGTATCCATTGGGACTCTAAGTCTGGGGCTCTTTCCTGTATCCCCCTTGTCTTTGCTGCAGTCCTGGAGTAGGTCGGTCCTCCAGGGACACTGCAGACGCTGTGATATCGACGGCTTGGGTTTGCGTTTGAAGCTGGAGAGGCCAAGTTCAAATCCCAGCTCTGACATTCTCACTGTGCCAGCCGGGGGCGGGAGAGCTCTCAGTCAGTGGGGGCTGCTAATAACTGTCATCCTTACCCTCACCACCGTCTTCACTCTGCTCTTCCGCCACCCAGTCACCCATGTCTGCCCTCTGCTGCTGTTTCTCCCACCGTTGTAATTTGCTCGTTCAGTGTTTGGTGAAGTGTTATCATTGTTTTAGTTGTTGTTTAGATGCCAGTGTTTTTCTGGAATAAGCAAATTCTTTATTATAATCTATGTTCCCTTTTCTTTTAATAAAAGCTATCATTAAATAGCCAGGATGTTGGACACTACTTTACACGTTGTTATCTTATTTAATTATCAAAAACTTATTTTGTAAATGAATAAACTAAGTTTCAGAAAGATTTTAAAACTTCAAATGCAGGTTTGTAACTCTCAGCACAAAGTTCCTGCTTCTCTGTCCACTGTTGCCGACATGGCTGGTGGAGCCAGCAGTCAAAACACCGGCCTTGAGGGCTGAGCACAGTCTGAATTGGAGAAGCGGGACTTTCTCCAGCCCGAGATCCGTGCACGCAAGAGTCTCGCGTTGCATGTACTCCTCATTACGAAATAACTCAATGCCAATTGGAAGGAAGAGTCGGTCCCTGGTACCCGCTGTGACCTGGCCCTTGGTCACGTGGTTTCTTACAGAGGTGTCGCTAAGCCTGTGAGGATCATTCAGAGGTAAGCAGCCCGTGTAAGGACTCGTTACGGCCTTTGAACACACTGCAGACCACAGTGGCACTAACATTATAAGGGGCTGACCGCTGCCCTCCATTTTGTCTGGACACCGTCACCCGGATGACCCTCAGCAGACCGGCACTCAGGATGGGCCCTCCTGTTTTTAAGTCCATCGTCACGGCACCTGGCTCTGCCACACAGACTGAGGAGTCCTGAGGAGCAGATGTCCGGGTACCTCAGTTCAGAAGGACAATCCATCTTCCACTCCTGACATCACTAACTGGGGTCTCCCTTGTTCCTTCCTCCCTGTCCCCGCCCTGCAACAGAAAACCTGCAGAGGAAGAATGAGAAAAGTGGCTGGAATGCCCGTTTCAGTCTCTGAAGGCTTCTCTTGCCTTTTCTTTCTCTCTTTTCTCTCTCTTCCTGTGTGTGTGGGGCGGGGGGTGGGGGGATGGAAGAGAGGAGGGAAGAGTAGCTGTGTCGGATGCGGAGGAGAGGAGGGTGCTGAAGCTGGCCGGTGTGGCCGAGGAAGTAGTGTTGCAGCAAAAGGTACTTTTATGGGTACTTTTCCTCTTTTTTGTGCTTTGGTGGGTCGTACACGCACCGGCCTTCTGTTTCTGATACGTCCACGTGGAAGCCGTGAGCGGGCCACGGAGTGCGTCATTCACAATGGCTGCGCTCCGAGGCTGAGCAGGTGCCTCAGCTGGCTCACTGTCAGATCTCTGAGATAAGGTCTACCCTGTTCTGTGAGGAACGAGGTCTCCCCTTCCTTACCTGTACAGGTTGAAGTGCAGTTGGACACGAGAAGAAAGAATTTAACCATGTGGCTCCATTTGTGTACATTACTCTTTACCTCACTTCCTTATCTTTCCTACACTCCGTGTTGTCATCCGTCTGTACTTTATATCAGCTCCTGTCGTGGTTCCCTCTGGCAGACCTCTCTCCCGGCACACAACGTTCTTCTCATCTATAAACCCTTACTGTACAACACCGTGGGATTTGGAAATTAATGTGAACAAAAAGGGAGCTAAGAATAGAAAGGAAACAGCCCTGGCTAGTGTAGCTCAGTAGATTGAACACCGGCCCATGAACCAAAGGGTCACTGGTTCCTTTCCCAGTCAGGGCACATGCCTGGGTTTTTTTAATCCATGGAATGTGTAGCTGATAACCTGTTGTTGACCCCAAGAATGAATGTACCTGTTAAGAAGGGCTCCTAGTGGATGAAGGGCTCCTGGCCAGCCCTTATAAAGGATCTCCTGGAATCCTCATTCAACCAATAGGACTGAGGCTTTCTTTCCCCATCCAATCAGTGCTGACCAACTACATCCTCAGTAGCATCTTCACCCATCAGTCAGAGCAGCTTCATTTCAACCAGTTAGGACAGTGCTATTTGGACCAATCACACTGTGAGGATTTGGAGTCCACATATGCACAGAAATGGACCCCTCAAGAACTGGGCCGCCTTCCCCCTGTCTTGGTGGAGTGCGCTGTCAGTCTATCACAGACTGTGTGTCCCCGGTGGAACTGCAACACCATGGGGGGCGGTCTCACCAGGTTGGAACGGAGCTGTAATGCCACCGCCCTGACACCCAGGCTGCCTCCCCTGGGCCTCCTCGCAGCCTCGCTGTCCCACAGCTGAGCTGTTCCACCGCTGAGCTATTCGCACTGAATAAAGCCTCTGCCTCCACCGCATCCCAGATTGGGGGTTCCTGCTGGTGCGCAGTTGGCACCAACCCCCGTCAGCTGACACAACTGCAGTCAGCCTTTCCATTGTCTTTCTCCCCGTGGCGCAGGCCACATTCTCCTGGTACCACTTGGTAAATGAGACTCTAATTGGCAATGTAAATCTTGTTAGATAAATGGAAAGAGGGACAGCTTATCAAATCCGTCATCTTTCTCCTGCGTTCATCAGATATGCAGGTCTGGGTGTTATGCATATAACTAAAACTTGACTGTTTTTTCCAAAGGCTAAGTTTGCCTTGTTTTCAAACACATACAGAATTTTTTTGGAACTTTTTCTCTTAGAAATAAGATTTAGGCTGACTCCATTGCATTATTATTATGACCTCTGTTATTTTAATGTATAAGATAACCACCTTTTATTGGGAAATGCATACATTTTAAATTTATATAAACTTAGATGTGATTTCAGAAAAATTTCATCATCACATAAAATAATTCATTTTAACTTTCCCAAATGTCTGTCCTGAATTTGGTGGTACTAAAGTTTAATCGTTTCCATGCCTCTACAGGGTAATTTCATTTTATTAAATATTTCATATTTCTACGATGCTCTATGGCCTTTCTACTTATAAATTTTCTAGCAGTGTTTTGTCAGCATTTGATTTGTTACTTTGGGATAATTAAATGCTATTATAAAATGTATCGTTCTAAAGGAACTACTGTATTAAGACTATCATCATCTTTTTTTGTTTTTTTTTTATTCCCAGGTACATCTTATACTGGCGGAAAAGGTTCGGCGAGCAGCCCGTCACAGATTTTTGTAGTGTGATAAGAATCAACTCCACAGCCCCACTTGGTAGTAGCCATCTTTCCCTGCAGCCCCAAATTCACAGCAATAATCGCACTTTCTTAAATTAGAATTCTCTCACTTCCATGACGCTAAAATTAAATCGCTCTGTTTGTATTGCCTAACCTCAGTAAAGCGAAAGGAGGCCCATATACCGGCAGTGAGGTCTTAATAAACAGACAGACAGACAGACAGATAGATAATTTTCGTAAGGAATAAATCCTGGCAAAAATGACAGTTTGTTTCTCATTTACTTTTCTAATCTCTCAACAGAAGAACAGGACAATTATTTTTTGTTATGCGACGTTTTACCAGAAGACAGAGTACTCAGGGAAGAGCTTCAGAGACAGAAACTGGTAAGAGTCGTTTTAAAGGACCAGCCGTATGTTGGAAATACACAGAAATCATTGTTGTTCCTTTTTGTTGCTGTTTTTACTTTTTATTTTGGAAACTTTCAAACGTACACAAAAGAGGAGACAATACACCAAGATTTTAAAACAGAATCAAAGTGTACACTTGATTGGAGATTAAAGCACTTCATGTTAAAAATGCAGAAGGGATTTTGGGCTTTGTTTTGCTTCCTGGATTATCTCTAAAATAACAACAAAGCTCACCCATTTAAGTGTAATTTTAGCTGCCTGACACATGGCAAACGCCCCGGGCTAAAATGGAGCTGAACTGATGAAGGTTTTTTCCTCCTCTTCACTGGAATGCGCCCTGCACCCTCTCGGCTTTCGTCCCCTGTGCGAGTTAAGCCTGAGGCTTGAAACACGGTAGCCTTTCCCCTTCACAGCCTGTACCGCAAGTGTGCTAATTTCAAAACCTCAGCATCTGTCGTCTTTTAAAAAAGTAGCAGCGTATACAAGTGTTAACATTTCATTTTCATGAGCTGAACAGACATTAATTTCTTAAGTTATTAATTTTGTTTAGAAGTGTGGTTTTTCTTTACTCTTTGTGGCCAATCTCAATTATTACTTGAAACTGACTTGTTCTTCCTTTAAGGGTTATTTATGAGGATTCCTTGTATCTTTGGACTTGACTAGGTAATACATTATGAGAGAGAGCTATGATTTCACTGTTTCTGCTGAATCCTCAGGAGATCTAGGAGGAAAATAAATCCAATCTACCGTAATCATGTGATCTCAGAAAGTCCCTGAAGCACATTATATATTGTAAACCTCCCAAATGATTATTTCTCCCCTAAGAAGGGATGATACTGTAGGATGTTGATTCATATGTAAGAAAGCAATATGCTTTTTCTGTAGCAGCAAACCCAATGAAGTAACAGGGCTCCCTGAGTTTCTCTTATGTTCCTATTGTAATGTCTTAAAAATCTGCAAAAGAGGGGTGAATTTACTGTGGCATTTCATGGATTTTGTTTGCTTGGGTTTATTCGTAAGTCTTACTTTCCGTGAGTTTTTTCTCACTCTTGCTCACAGCGGCCTTACCCGGGAGGGACCCGCCTGACCCTGGCACCTACAAGGGTTTTCTGTAAGAACTCACACCCCGGCCTCAGCCGCTGCTGTTACGCAGTACCCAGACTCTTCCTGGTACGCCCACAGACAGACCCGGGACCCTAGAAATAGCTACCTCCACAAACTTCAGGCGGCCTTGGAAGATTCCCTGGGTTTTCCCCCACTTCATCAGGCAATCCCCTGACACCAAGCAGAAGTCCTGCAGTTCATCTCCCTCCTGACGCTGTCTCCCCAGAGAGAGCAGCAGGTCCCACAGGGCAAGGGCTCAGTCCCACCCGATGGCCCCCACTCCGGGTGCCAAACCCAAGTCCAGGGTGTCACCTCTGCTTCTGACCGACTAGCTATAAATCAGAGGTTCCCACGACCCCTCCGTGGGTTTGATTAGTTTGCTAGAGCGGCTCACAGAACTCAGGAATCCCAGTTACTAACTAGATTTATGGGCATATTACAAAGATACTAAAGAATATGAATGGACAACGGCCAGATGAAGAGATACACGGGGTGAAGGCCCAAACAGAGGACTGTCTGTCCCTGCGGAGCTTGAGGCCCGAAAGACAGCATGCGGGTGCGTCCCAGTCCATCCACCTGGAAGCTCCCCAAACTCTGTCCTTCTGGGTCTGCATGGAGGCCAGGGCATGATGGACTCCGTCAGTGGCCATTGGTGACTGAACTCGGCCTCCAGCCCATCTCCCCTCCATGGAAGTGAGGGTTGGGGTGGGCAGTTCCAACCCTCTAATCATGGCTGACTCCCCAGGCAACCAGTCCGTAACCTGGGTGCTTCCCAAAAGTCACGTCAGGGCCATAGCGAGGGCACCTGTGTGGCTCTCAACACAGGACATCCCAAGTATTTTAGGAGCTATTGTGCCAGGAACCCAGACAAAGGCCAAATATATGCTTCCTATTAAATGACAGCATCACACCGTTTCCCAACTTCATATCTGACAGATCGATGGGTTTGATGAAGGTGAATAATGGCTGCTTAAAGAAGCAAAATGTGACAATATTGTAGCCATTTCGTTCATAAGCACTGAATTCCTGTTTAGCTAGATGATCCTATGGAGAAGTTCCAGACATGCTGTGTGTCGTTAAAGTGTTTTAATAGCTCTTAAATGCTTTAAAGGTTTTAATAGCTTTTACACCTTCCTCCCTTTAGCTTCCTTCTTTAAAAGCGTTCCTTTGGTCTCTTCATCCTACTTATCTCCTCCCATGGTGCTTTTCTCCCAAATAGACATTTGTAAGTTTCTCAAGGTCTCATCCCCCACCCAGGATGTCACCCTGAAACTGCCACCACTGTGCGGATGGCACACAGTAGGTGGTCAGGTTGAGTTCACCCTGGCTCACCTCAACCCCAATGCTAACTTCCCTTACTTTAAACTCTTCCGTATGGATTTTCAATCAACACCTCAAGTTTAATTTGCCTAAAACCAAATTCACTTTTTCTCTACCCAGTTTTGCAATTTGCCTCTTTTCCTTTGTTCCCATTCTCCTAGTCACTCAGTTTGGACATTTCTAGAGGCATTTTGAACTCATCCCATTCCTCATCCACCTGCCTAAGTCATTGGTCCCGTCCTGTTGGTTCCTCTTCTGAGCCCCACATCTACGCCCTTCTGTACAGTTCTAGCACCTTCAACTTAGCTGATCTACGCAGGCGCCCTCCAATCAATTGATCACTTCCCGAGTCGTAATGTTAAAACACGCGCAGAACACTGTAGTCCCTTCTAAAGCCTGCCATGGTCTTCCTCATCCGTGTGGTCTTGAGCTTTTCTGGGCTCAAACTGGGTTTCCCCCTGGGTTTCTTTGCATTACCCAGTGTGCAGTTTGTCATTTGTTCCGTAAGTCTGTGCCTCACACCAGGTGGCACTCTCCGCACCACTGCAGCCTCAGACACACAGCCCAGGTCCCTGTACCGGCAGAGACTGCTGGTCAGAGAGAGCATCGCTGCTGCTGAGGTGTGTGGGCCACGCCCAGCGCTCTGCTCCACCAGCCCGCCAGTCCACCTGTGCAAATGTCACATCTGCCTCAAACTCTGGCACCCGTCAGAACCAATAGCCCTCTTCTAAGCCTGATTTTATGTGGCTTTTCAATTATAGTTAGTTGTTTAAAAGTCTGTCTTCTTTATTGGATTAGATGCCTTGTAAGTGTTGAACTTGGACATTCACGTTTATATCTTCCCTGAGCCTTGTTCACAAAGTATTAACTTAAATTTAATCCTGAAGTTTTGGCTTGGTGTTTCTATAAAGTCTTATAATCAGATATCCCTGATCCGAAAAAGAGATAGGAGGCAGACGTCTTTCATCACTGGGTCACCCCTTTCACTTAAGTGTTGACCAGTCCTCGGTTTCCATCTGTCTGCAGCAGACATGCGGCATTCAAAACTTCTCAGTAGCAAGATGTAACTTTTAATTAAATTGGGATGGAGGGAAATATCCACTTAGCTGCATGGAGGATTTTTTATTTTTACTCACTATTATAAATGTCAGCTTGAGAGGTCATTTGTGACAACTATAAATATTTTATGAAAATTTTAACCTATGTAGCAATTTGATCCTCTGGAGAGGAACCATGTTCTTTGTTTTTAATGCTACTTCATGTCTCCCACCTCCTCCGACCATAAAACAAGAATAAAATGAAATATATATCTTTCTCTAAGATTTTCCATCTTCGTTCCACTCTCTTATTTTTTTAAATATTTTATTTATTTATTTTAGAGAGGGGAAGGGAGGGAGAAAGAGAGGAAAACATCAGTGTGCGGTTGCCTCTCTCATGCCCCCTTACTGGGGACACAGCCTGCAACCCAGGCCTGTGCCCTGACTGGGAATCGAACCAGTGACCCTTTAGTTCACAGACCAGCACTCAATCCACTGAGCCACACCAGCCAAGGCTCATGCCACTTTCTAATAGATTTTAGTGGCTTCTAGTGAAGGATCAGATTATTTACTATCAGTGACTTCAAAGTAAAAGTCATTTACATTAACGCATTTCTTGCATAATTCCTAAGCACAGTTCATTAATTGCCTCCAGCACAACTGTCCCAAATAGAGATGCTATTGCCCACTGAGTGTGACATTACTGTTAACAAGGCAACAGAGATCAAGGGAGCTGCAGGGGCCACTGAGCGATTTCAACCTGCGGGTTAATTAATGTTTGCCTTTAGGAATCCAATGTAAACCTAGTCAGAACCAACCCTAAACTGAATCTTGCAGTTTACCAACTGAATTTAAATCTCACGTGGCATTTTTTAATATACACTGGCTCTGTGAGATCAGAAAGGCAATATCATTTTCTCTGCTTACACAGAAAGTCAAGGTCGAAGGTAAGAGGAGATACGCTCAGAGCCCTGTTATATCCTATGTTAAACAGGAGGGGAAGCAACTCCACTCTCTCCAACCCCAGACCGGCGCCCACTCCAGCTGCACCAGGGTCCTTTGTCAAATTTCATCTTCCTCTGTAAGCAAATGTGACATTTTCTAAGTTGACATTTGTACGAATGAATAAAAATGAATGAACAGGACATAAATGCATGTGTGAGTAAATAAGTACCTTGTTTCCAATGCTAAGAATTTTTTTGAAGAAAATCTAATATATTATTGTAGGTAAGAATTGCTTTTTCCTTTGGGCCTAAGTTTCTCAGGTTTTCTTTTACACCTGGAAGATAGCGTATTTTCAGAGTCTCCTCAATCTTCAGAGAAACACAGGGCTGTTGTACCTGACCCTGAGTTTATCCCAGAAGAGACTGCCCCAGGCAGGTGGCACTGGGTGGGCCGGCCTGGCCTAGCCACCCCGGCAGCTCTGGGCATCAGTGTGGAAGGCGGCGCTGTGAGTGTCCCACGGCCACCGCTCAGTCGGTAAGAGGCTGCCTCCTCCTGCCGGGCTGGATTCCCTCATTCCTTTAATACAGACATCTGTACTTATACTTTTTTCTATTGTGATGAGCAATTTTATGTAAATGGCTACATTTATGTTATTTTTTTCTCTGCTAGTTATTTTTTCAGATGTTCTCGTATTCTATCTCTTCCTTTCCCTTCAAAAGCCACCTCAGAAAGACTCACAGTAGAAGGGAAATACTGTCTGTCCACCCTGCACAGCGAGCAGGTGGCTGTTGCCTCGCCACTGCAGGCTCAGGTGGGGGCAGGGGCGGCTGGGCAGGTGTCTTCCGGCACGGTGAGGTGTCAGATCAGGTCCTGTGGGTGCAGGGGAGTGTGTCATCCAGGTAAGCAGTAGCTCTCTGACTCTTTTTTGTTTGTCTTACTGTCTTTCTTTAGGTGTTGGCGTGTCTTCTCTCATTTATTTATTAAGATCTTTGATATTGTCAAAGTCAACTTTCCTTTATGTCTCAGACAAAGCTGAAACCAGTTCATTTTGTTGATTTGTTTTTAAAACCTGTATGATGTCCCTGATAATGTCTGTTTTAATGCCGTTATTCCTGCCTCTACGCGCAGAGGCGTGTTTTGTGTGAGTGTATTAAGCACATTGTATGAGCGTATTGCCGACATAGACTCACTGCTCTAGTCATCGGACCCTGGCAAGCAGCTTAGCCTGTCTCAGGGCTACCTAGCTTTTTCTTTTTTTTTTTTTTTGACACTTAAAATGGAATTCTTTGGAGGAAGAGTAGCTTTTTATGTGACCCTAGTCAGAGAGAGCACTTCTCAAATATTTAAGTAAGTTGCAGGCAGATTCCGTTTTGTAAGTGGTTGGAACTGTGTATCAACATCTGTACACAAAATTTATTCATGTTTCTGTTGTACTTTGTTAATCAAACTTGGCCCCTAATCTTTACATTAGTGGAAATGTACTGAGCCTTTTGTACTTTAATTCCCTCATCTTGAGCACTCCATCAGATGGGATAAACGGAGCGGTAAGAAAACCAGCCTTCAGGTGTCTCCTGAGGGAGGCTAACACGGAACCTCCACACTGGCCGTCGGAATAAGCGAGCACAGGGGCGGTGCACCTGGAGGTGTGTGTTCTTGTTGTTCATCTTCGATTTGTGCCCATTCCACCCTGTTTCTTCCTTCTTTGCTCCCATTTTTGTGCTACACAGTTCAATAGCTGTGTGAGACTCCCACTAGGTCGAGGTGGGGTGTGAGGCAGTCCTCCCAAATGCCTCAGGTACTCGGGCTCTCTGCCACCTGCCCACCTGCGGCCCTCAGACGCTGCTCTCACTGCAGGGGGTTTGTCGTGTGACATCGGACAAGGGCACGGGGATCCTGGCTCCTGGCTCCTGGCCGGAGGGGTCCCAGCAGGCTCTGCCGCGCTGTCTCCTGTCCTGGCCACACAGCTTGCACAGGCGAATGTCCCGTGTCAGCACCTGTCAGGCATTTCTGATGCCGATAACTGAAGACACGTCAGCCTCGGGTTTACTTCCTTGTCAGTGCGAGCTGTTCCCACGGGCTTTGTCATTCTAAACATCAGGTTTTGTTTTCCTGTGTACTTACCGAAATTGACATTTTCTAAATTGCTTTTTCCTACATTGGCTGATTTTTGTAGCTTTCCGCCTAACGCCCATTTTCATTTCCTACGGCCCTGTCGTCCCCTGTGACTGGTGAGTGCTGTCTGCCGCACCTGCCGTCCCATTATTGCCCCTGCTCCCCGCAGGCAGAGATGAGGACGGGCGCTGACCCCTTGCTGCTGCACTTGACATTTTAAACCAATTAGAGCCGCGTGCAGCTCGTTATCAGGGCTCTTTGCCGAACACATGAGCTGATCTTGCCTTCGTACAACTGGGGTTTGTATCCAAGTCCAGTTTGCAATGAAACTTTTACCTGATTTCATCAGCCACTTGGAGAAATTCAAACACACAACATCTGCGACGCTCTCTTCATCCTTCTGTTCCACAAATCCATGAATGAAATGTGGGCTCTCCAGCCTGCATTAGATGTTCTTAGGAAAGTAAAGCCACAGGGCCGGCAGGCTCTGATCTGCACCTCTTTGTGAGGCTTTAGAGGGACTGTCTCCCAATATCACCCTTTTTGTTCATAAGGGACTTTCAAATTTATGCCACAGCTAATCCTATCAGATACCAAGCTTTGCAGAGGAGGAAAAGAGAGAAGGGGGAAAGAGGGTGGAGAGGAGGAAGGGAGAGGGAAAGAGAAAGAAGCGTGTTCCCTGATGGCCTGGGCGGCTCCTTTCCATGTGCCCCTCCCCGATGCCCAGTCAGCAGCCATCAGCATGCGCCCCACAGGACACCCAGTGCCATTAAAGCTCAGCACCGTCTTCTCTGTCACCGCAAGTGAATGGCAGTGGGAACCGGGGTGCCGGCGTTGGTGATGACAAGGCTGACTTCCACCCTGAGTCCTACCCCGTCAGGGGATGTGGAGGACATGAGGACCACAGGAAACAGCAGCCCCATCGGACAGGGACTGGGACACCTACCTGGGCACTGTGGGGACCCCCAGATGAATAAAGCACTTCTGTCCTTGGCGAGCTCACACTCCAGTGGGGAACACTGAGAGTTCATGATGTACAACTAGTGACATCGGCAAGGTCTTCCTAGCAGTTAACCATGAACTGTGGAAGGCCGCAACTGAGTTTGGAAGAAGCTCCCTTCCCCACACATCACAGCCTAAGTCCCAGGCTGGTGAGATGTTCTGTGGTTTGAGACTTAGGGGCAGGGCTCTTACAACCAAATGAAATGTGTGAGCCGAGGGTAGTCTTGGTGGGAGGTGTCGGGGAGAGGAGCATCGAAAGACAATCTTGTGACAAGTAAAGAAGGTTAGCCCTGGCTGGTGTGGTTCATCCCACACCATCCCGTAACCAGGAGGTTGTGGGTTCAATTCCTGGTCAGGGCACATGCCTGGGTTGCGAGTTCAATCCCCGTTCCAGGCGCATACAGGAGGTAACCAATCAATGTTTTCCTCTTCCATCAATGTTTCTCTCCCTTCCTCTCTCTCTCTAAAAAAAACAATGAAAAAGTGGCCTCAGGTGAGGATTGAAAAAATAATAAAAAATAAAGAGATACTTTTTAAATAAAGAAATTTAAATATTTTTATAATAAAATAGTGGTGAGAAAATAAGTCAGTGACAGAGTCAAGGAGAAGCTACCATACTTGAATAGCTCCCAGGTTCACTAAGTCACTTACACGTCGTGCTGTAGCTATGAGTAACTTGATTCCTCTAAACCCAATCTCGGCAAGTAAGTGAGGACTTCCTAATTCACCAAATTGGTTAGTCGGATAATGAACGCTGTTACCGATATAATAGTTGCAGAAATAAAATAATTTCTTTTTCATCTTCATGATTTATTTTAAGTGAAATTTGATCAAAAGTACATGTTATTTATTTGATGTTCCTATTTTAAGAAATGAGGAAATTTTCCTTTTTGTTTTTAAGGCATGGGCACTTATGAAAAATAATAAGTAGGTCATTTATTAAAAATAATGAGTAGACTTTGTTAGAGAATAATGAGAGACTTTGTGAATAAGTGGGAAAGTAGTTTGCTATCATTTTATTTCACAATATTTTTAAATAATAAAACAAAAGTAATGTTCTACTTTAATGTACCTAGTTTTCTTAATGATTGGATTCAGTGATTATCACTCTAGTTCATTTCCATATCTTCACTTGTATCTCCTATATTTCTTAAACATTGGTCTTTGGTCTTGGTAACATACATAGTTATTCTTTTAAGATTATATACATAGAAAAAAAAGATTATATACATAGTAAAAGTATGTATACAGTATTAAAAGTAAAAATGATTCATTGAAAAAAATTAAAACATGTCCCCCAAATCCCTACCCTAAAGCAATGTAAAACTCTCTTATGTATTTCTGTGTATTCATAAAATTTAGAATTTTTAAAGTCATAACCAATAAGAAATTCCCTTTGTTAGAATACGTTACCTATACAGCAGGGTGCTTGTGTAGATGGATATCTCAGCAACTTTCACGATTGCCATGGAAAGCTCTCTGCTCTGAGTGGAGCGTAAGTGACCCCGTCCACAGCCACGCCCCCATCCTGCCGGCAGCAGAACCTGGGTGCAAAGCAGCTGTCGGCACTTACTGAGCACTTTCTGTAGCAAACTGCGCACGGGGCACGACGGAGCCCGGGCTCTGTTAGTAGAGGTGGCTTGGGACTCAGCTTTCTTTCCTGAAAACCAATCAACGTAGGTGCCAATGGAATGTACAAACTGGCCAAAGGACAGGTGATGTCTAGCAGAGTGGTCAGGGACAGTCACCTCTATGGTTTGTAGAACGTTTCTAAAGCAGTTCAGAGATCCCCAGAAACTGAGTCCTAGAGAAGCAGCATGCCCAAGGCCGCGTGAAGAATCTGCCGTAAAAACAGGACAGGAATACGGCTCTCCTGAGCCCCAGTCAGCCCCCACCCCCACAGAGATGTGGCGCTGGTACTGATCCCCGAGGAGGTAGGGTGCAGAACACCCGTAGAGGGATACTGGTGGAGGGAAAAAGACAACAGTCATTCCGGGCCCTTGAGGGGCTTGAGAAATGAGAATAGGTCTTTGTGAACCACTATTGAGAATAACAACAGGGTTTGTGCTGGGAAGCAACACAAGAGAAGGTTGGGATCAGGTGCGTGTTCTAAATAAGGACTACGGGGCTTTCTTCCGAAGAAGCTTAGTGTCGCCTGCATTCTGGGTCAAGTACCAGTTCTAGCTGATTCGCGTCCAGATGCAGACATTGCGTGTTTGTAGACTGATTTTTTAAGGCCCAGCTACATCCCTCTAGGCACGCATCAGATAGGTGTACTGATTAAATGTAGGCACCAGGAAAGTCCCATAAATCTCTCCTGGTGTCTGGTAGTTGGTAGATCCAAACAGCAGAGAACCCAGAAGGAAGAAACAAAGCATCCCCATCAGATGAAAATAACGGCCACAAGGCCCATCCAGACAAGAGGGTGGCGGCCGTTCCTCCTCAGGTACCAAACATTGGACTTAGTTGTATTCATAGGATCTGATTGTCTGGGTTTTGTTTAGCTGGGTTTTGAGAAATCTTACAGTTTTGTTCTGGGCTAAGGAGAACAGGAGGCTAAGCAGAGAACAGCAAGTGGAGAGGAGGTGTCGTCAGGGAGCCAGTGGGTGGGCACAGAAGTAGACGCACTGGCAGTGAAGGAAAAGGTTCAGTGAGCAAAGGAGACAAACCCAGACGGCCATGAAAGAGAAGAAGATCAGACCCGAAGGGCAGAGCCGTTTTAGAGGGCAGCGTGGTCCTGAAAGCTGGGCCGAAGACGTGTGCTTCAGTGCAGCGCGCAGCACCGGGCCCCGCCCCACACGGCCAGGTCCCGCCCCACGCCAGCAGGTTAGATTGCGCCTGGGTTTGGAAGGCAGAGACAACGTGGGCGGTCCCTTGGAGACCATCCTGTGTGGCTGTTAACCCTTGAACCACCCAGTTGAAACTTGTACACCCTAGAAAATCTGCTCATCCCGAACACCTTGTTCTAATTAAGTCAGAAACAGGCGTAATTGTAATCGTGTCTGTTGTCTCTCCCGTTATCGCAGTATGTTCTACAGCCCCCAACGCCAAGAAGCTAATCCGTATCAGACCCACCTAAATGAAACTTTCTTGTAGGAAAGAGTCTTATGTTGCCCTGCCTCCCCAGCTCTCCACCCCCCGGATTCCGAACCGTTTGTGCACTAAACAGAACAGTCAGTGTTATACGGCTGTAATGCAGTGTTGTCACGTGCCCCAGCGGGTACCTTCTGGGGAGAATAAAGCAGTGTGGTACCTGACCATAACACCATCTCTGGCACCAAGTAGCTCTGTGGCTTCAAACAGTCATCCCGAGATCTCTTTATAGGGAATCGGGAATAGTGTCATGAGGTCCCTGTCCATTCTCGAGTTCTAAAGGGCCGGTGCTGAGCAGTGTCGGTCACGAAGGTCTTACTGGAGCGGGCAGGTGTAGTTAGCAGAATAGAATAGGTCCATGGGGAAACATTAGGAAAACGGCCAAGAAGGAGCAGGCAGAGTGTTCTTCACATCATTGCAGCCCAGAGAGTCAGGTGTGGCCAGTGGCCAGTTGGAGCCCAACAGCTGGGTGGAGAATGCAACTAAAGCAGAGCTCCCTGGCCCCCGGGCCCCTTCTTCCCAGCCATGGGGCTCTTCCATGCACTGGTGGCATTAAAGTGGAAAAAGTCTGATGCCAATCAAATGAACAGAAAATAAAACATGGTCTGCGTGGCCCCCCTCCCCTGGAGGAGGGTCTGGGGAAGAGTTTGCACAGAGTTTGCACAGTGGGCAAAAGGCAGACCTTGACAGAACCCACCCAGGTAAGAATGACAGGAGTGAAGGAGGTGCCTGAGCCGCGGAGATGAGGGCCCAACTGGGACTCCCGCCGCGTGTCTTCCTGTGGTTGTGGGCGGTGCAGGTGAAGCAGCTGAGAGTTGCCCGTGGCGTCATCACCGGCAGGGGGCTGCAGACCACAGGACAGAATAGCCCTGTGCCGGGTTCGCACCCTAAAAGAAGCTTGCTGCACTGCCTGCCCGCCCCAGGCTGCCACTCCCCGGCGTGGCACACAGGCCCTGAGGGTGCGCTGATATAACACATTTGGCCAAAGAAGGCTTTGGATGGCTTAGTATCCCTCTGGTTTGGACTCACAGATCTTTTCTGTTTGTGTTGAGTCAAAACTAAGAAAACGTTGAGTGAGATCTCACTCCAGCCCCATCTGGGCTGTGTGGTCTTGAGCCTGTGAACTGGGGCCAGACGGTGGCTGCCAGTGATGTGGACAAAGTCCTGGATGCAGGGCTCTGGAAAGTGTGTTCTTTCCAAGGTCAAACCACGAATGCTTGTAAAGGTTGTTTTCCTTTTCCACTGCCTCTTTTATTGGACTTTTACTGTCCATTGCAGTTTTTAAAGAGCAATAATCAAAATTATCTGATACGTGAACCTTACCCCTTGTATTTCTTCTGCTTTTATCATATGTGCTGTGCACCTGAGGGGTCGAGCAGAGTTTTTGCATCATGCACATCAGAGCTCCACCACCTTCTGGTGCTGTGATTTCCGGAATGTCCCCTGGAAGCCCCTCCGCCCGGCTCCCAGACTCCTGCCCACCATGTGCTGCAGCTCCTTTCCAGTCCCTTGTCCCGCAAGTCCCACCATCCCAGCTTGCTAAACACCAATCTTTTCTTCTCTACCCAGCGTTTGGGTTCAGTTTCTCTATGTTGCAATTTGGAAAACACCACCCGGCAGAAAATGGACCATGTGTTATTCTCTTGTCCTCAGAGTCACGGCCCTGTTAGCCCACATCTCCAACAGACCAAATACTCGAAGCAGTTTGTTTTATAGCTTACAGGGGAAGTGGAATGTCCACTCTTCTGTTGTGGCTGAAAGCAGAAGTTCATGAATTCATTTTTGTTATGGTGGCTCCTTATTTTTTCTTCAGTGGATTAGTATTTCTAGATGTTTGGTGATACGTGTCCAGAAAGGCCACATGGAATGTATTAAGCTTCTGGACCCTCGCTCATTTTTGTGCAGTTCCATAAATACGTACAGAGTCAGCAATACACTTCCCGACATTCCTATTTTGAGCCCCATGCTACGAGAGAAGCTGGGGAGCAGCATGCCAGTGTAACATAAGAACAGCAGAAAGACTTTTTTATAGCTTCAGAGAGTCTTCCGACCCTTTCGGAAGAGGAGGTGGGCGGCAGCTCCCAAAGGGGCGGTGGGCGATGAGCGGGGGAGTGGACGCTGGCTGATAACAACGCGATCCAGCCTCTCAGAACCCTTTACTCACGTTGTCAGACTCAGCCCTGCACACCGTGCCATGAGACAGTTTCCCTTCCTCTGCAAGTGAGGAAACTGAGGACTGAGGAGGCTGAGTCGAGTCCAGGTGAGGGCCAGGTTTCAGACCTGGGGCTGCTCCGCGTTTTGGAGCCGAAGCTCCGACGTCTTTGCCGTTGTCTAGAAATGGCTGCCTGGCAGTGACGGGAATCAAGGTGGATCTTACAGAACAGATACGATTTGCAAGAGTGAGAAAGCAGAAGTAAATAAAATGACCTCAAGGAAATGTAGAGCCACCCTAGTTAGAGCACAGTGCTACCACAGCATATTTAAAATTGTTTCAGTTAGAGAATAACGAGGTAGCTAGCTGTGCATGCAGACAGTCGTTAAGAAAAGTGTTTCTCGAAGCCAAAGAGAAGACGGCCTGGGCGAAGGAGGTTTGAAGGCGGGGGCCCTCTGGAGACACACTTACAACAATCCCGTAGTGGCTGATTCGAAGGGGGGTCGGTGCCATCGTTGGCAAAGGGAGAGAGAAGGACTAAGTTCAAGTGAGAAATTGATGGGAATTTGACTACAAAGTAAACTGGGAAGTACGGAAGGGACGCGGCAAAGACCCTGCCACACTTCTGGTTTTGAAAGAGAGTGAGGTTGCGGGGTGCCTTAGGGAAAAGTGGTGAGGTGCTGCCGACTCTGCGTCTCCTGTGTCGTGTCCCGATGGAGCATCACTCATCACGGGAGTTGACCAGGACAGACTTGGGATTTCAGTGCAGGTGGAATGGAGAAATTTGAAATCTCGCCAGCTCCCCGTACTGGGCCCCTTTGAGCTCCGACCCCGGTTTCCTCCCACCCAGCCTGGACTCTGGTCTCCGGCTGCCCGCATTCCTCGAAGGCCATTCAGACGCTGTTTCTCCTTCACAGAGGGGCATTCTGGAGCAGCAGCAGCGGGAACGGAGCGATGACAGTTTCCGTGGCGTCTGCATGTTTTGCAGTGAGGAATTCCTCGGAAACAGGTTTGCCTCTACGCGTGTCTTTACATGTGACTGTTTTTCCTGTGGAAACTCATCCAAACACCTGCCACGCTTATGTGAACCACGTTCGGGGGGTCGCTCAGGTCCCTTCCGTGGTGTCGGCAGTAAGTTATCCAGGATGCCTGACATCGAAGATGGACTGCAGCTGCTCTAAGCAGAGCAGGGAAATGAATGTTTTAAATGCCACACATAGATTTATGTTTAACGTGTAAAACTTTTGAAGTCGGCTGGCAGGCGAGACTGTGTGAGCAACCTACTGTGGACACACTGTCCTATATTAACTTGTTAACTAACCTTTTAGCACTTTTGCTGTTTTACTTTTGTCTTAAAAAAAACCAAACCAACACTGGATCACTGCGATCCCAGGCTGAAGCAGGTCCTAGTTGTATCGGGCAGCTTCCTCTTCCCTTTGCCTGTGATGAATCGGAAAAGTAGTAAAAGCAGTTTCTGTAGCAGTTCAAAGGTCAGAAACCCAACTCACCTGTGGAGTGTGACCCTGCCCAGGGGCAGACAGTGACACGAGCTTGGAACCCCTCTATAGAACTGGCGTCACTCTATGTGGCTGGCAGGCTGGAACCCACCCACACGGCCCCGCGCGTGTTTCAGTGGGGAAAGTCCTATGTCGTTCTCCTGGTCAGTGTCGGTCGCCACTACCCAGGCGCCGTTGCCGACCCTCTGTTCCGGGCGGCCCACACCTAATGCACATCGCTCCACTTTCTTCCTAGATCTGTCCTTCTGAACCACATGTCCAGAGAGCATGCCTTCAACATTGGACTGCCCGACAACATTGTCCACTGCAGTGAATTTCTGCATACGTTACAGGAAAAGCTCGACAAGTAAGTCCTTCTTGATGAAACACAGCCTGAAGCTATGGCTCTTGTGAACTGAAGAAATGGGCTTTTCTCATAGTTCATGTTGGAGGACTTCGCGTTTTGTATGACAGTCCTCATTTTGTGCGGATCCTATAGTTTGATCTGTTTTTTAAATGAAAGGATCCCACACGTCAAACAACGTACACACCACATCAGGTGTGTTACATACGGTGAGAAGAAGATGCTCGCCGTCCAGCCTGAGAAGCAGAAGGCCAGTCATTGCTTTATCCCCCCGGGTGCTCTTTCTCACAGGTGTTCCCAGAAACCTCTGTTCTGAGTTTTGGACTCTTCATTTGTTTACTTTTCACTATAATTACTTTACGCGTTTAGTACAGTAAATACACTGCCAAACTGAGGTTGTCCCGCCACTGGGTGTGGGAGAGAAGATGCCGCACGCACCCTTCTGCCCTTTCCTGTTTCTCCGCATTTGTGTCCCACGGCACTCCACCTGTCCCCAGGTCACATCCTGCGACCTTGGGTCCTGGAGCCCAGCCTGTAGCAATGAGGAAGGACATTCTCAAGGTTATCAAAATGCCTTTCAGAACTCTAGCCACTTTCCTTTCTGGGAAAGAGTCCAAGATTTTTCTTCTCAAAACCTAGTTTTCTTTATGTAAATATAATACTGAAGAATGTGGTATCTCAGCCCACAGCGTGTAGAGCAATAATATTAAAAAGATGTATCAAGTGATATAGATTAATTATAAAAACTTCTGAATTCATATTCTGGTATCAACACCACATTAAAGCAAATCCCTTCATTCTTTTATTGGAGGACCCTTTGTTTGTAGAATAATGCCAGAATATCAATCATCGTCAGCGTATCGCTCGTTAATTGGTTACTATAAAAGACCCCAGTTATTTCAATGGTGAAGAAATTTTTGAAAGGGTATTTAGTAGACATGAAAAGAAGAGTTCAAAATGGAAACACCCAATTTTAATCATTTGCAAAATTTTGTGTAGAAGGTATATTAATTCTGTGTGACTCCACAGAGTGGAGCTCCAGTGACTGTTGGGGAGAATTCACAGGATGTCCGCTGTCACACTTAACCTGAGAAGGACATGTCCTTTGTAACTGGTTAGAAACTGGCCATGACTGACTGGTCAGGTAATGAATTCCCCATCAGTGGAAGTATTCGAGTAGAAGGTACGTGAGAATGATAGGATGATAACTACCATTTGTGGAGCACTCACTGTGTGCTGGGTATTTTATTCATCATATATAGAAATGATGCACATACGCACGTTTCTCTCAGCTACATATGAATTACATAGGCATAAGTGTGTGTGAGTTTTAAAATTCTGTAAGGTTAGGTATCGTCTTCAGTTTAGAGGTCAGACAACGCATGGCAACAGAGAGGGGTCAGTCGCCCAAGTCGCCCAGCTCTTAGGTGCTGGAGCTGGGCGTCACGCCCTGCAAATCAGCGCACGGGAGACACCGAGCATGGACCCCTCGTTGTGCGTGGCGGACACAGCCGGGGCTAGGTATCTTTACAGTTATGTGAGAACACGCCCGCGTTTGCATTTTTAGGATAGGCAGTTTGGTTAGTAAACCATCAAAATAACATGGGCTGTCTTTGCCAGTTTTAACTAAACAGCCAGCTTAGCCAACTTGAAAATACATGCGCCCCACAGAGCCGGGGAGACGCAGTGGGGGGGGCTCTGACAAGGCTGCCCCCACCCCTGGAAGCTTCTGTGCGACCCCAAACGAGTCACTGTGGCTCGGGAAGGACGGAGCTGACCAAGTGCCGTGTCTGCCCCAGCCTGCAGTGCCTGTACTGCGAGAAGACCTTCCGGGACAAAACCGCCCTGCGGGACCACATGCGGAAGAGGCGGCATCGCAGGGTCAACCCGAAGAACAGGGCGTATGACCGGTTCTACGTCATCAACTACTTGGTGAGCCTTTCCCCTCACAACGTGAAACACGGCGCATCCCACAGACCAAAGCCCGTCGGGGCCGTGCGCAGCGGCAGCCCATGGGGCGCACAAAGGCCGAAGGCTTGGGGGGCGCTCCCCCCACGGCCGGCCTTAAAGTGTTAGTTTGCAGACACGAGCGCTCTGGGTCTGTCCTGCTTTGCCTGTTGTTCACAAAGTAAAAATGTCTGTAGAACTCACAGTGGTCTCGACTGAAAAAGTACCCACACCCTCCATTACCTTGAGGTGGGAGGCATCTATATCCCAGTCGAAAACCATGCGTCTGCCTCTGGCTGTGCGATGTGCTGTGCTAGGTCATTCTTTAAAAAAAAAGCAACCCAGTCTCTTCACCCTTCCCCTCTTTTTCCGTTAAAATACCCTCCCCTTCCCCACCCCCCAAAGTCACCTCTTGTGCCAGTTTATTTCAATGGAAATTTTAGAGAACAAAGCCATGTAGGTCGTCCCCCGGGGCAGGAGGACCTGCGTGTGTTTGGCCTGTGGACAGACGGACAGGGGGATGGACAGGGTACGAGGTTAAGGACTCCCTTAACCTCCCTTTGCACTGAACGCTGTCCTTGCTCAGAAGCCTCAACCCCAGGGACCAGCCCCCGTGGGTGGCGGTCCCTCCAGGGAAGAAAGGTGTTCAGCTGGAGGCGTGTGTTGTGAGGGAGCGGTTGGAAGCCCACAAGGGGATCTGTGATGGACACCGTGACTGCCGTCCCTGCCCCATCTTTAGGTTTTTGGGGGGGTTGCATAACAAATTAGGAAAGCTGCTACTTGTGTAAAGAGAGGGGTGTCACTCTGCAGTGGGATTGGAGGACAGATGCGAGTTCTCTTTCTGACACTTTTCTTAGCAAATGGAAACTTTTTCTTCTTGCTATAAATGAATTGGAATTCAAACCCATTGGCCACAGAAGGCCTAATGGATTATAATCAGCCGTTTTATCTGTTGGGCAGAAACGAGCATCTCCTGAGTTACACGGGAAATCTCTGCTCCAGGGTGGAATTCCTATGTATGCTAACTGGTCCATGCAGGGTTGGAATGCAACCGCCTTTGAAGCAAGTCGCGCATGTGTTTGAAGACGGACTCAGAGGCAGCTGCTGCCTCTGTGGCAGTGGAGGATTTTCTACAACTCCCTGAGGGCAAAGGCACCCTCGAGCCCTCCTGTGGGCCTTCCAGGCCCCTCGTCAGTCATTGGGGAGCCTGGTGTGTCCCAGCCTGCGGGCATGGGCTTCGTGTTGGCCGAGAAGGGCTCGGCTGCCGCAGAAAGCTTGGGCAGCGTCTCGTGGCACCTGCTCCTGGGCTCCTTCAGACTGACACTTGGGAGCTCGGGGATAAGCAGAGGGCTTCTCTGTCAGAGGAGACTTCGAAGGCACGGCTCGCTCACATTCTGCTGGCACTTTTAGAAAAGTCCGAGGCTTGGTTCCCTGGGCATCAGGCAGCATGGCTGTCGAAACTGAGCGTGTCTGCGCAGCCAGCTGTCTCGGTAGTGTCTGACACGATGCTGCCCACGGATGCCCGCCTCAGGTGGGCGCATCTTAGGGGGCGTGCTGCAGGAAAGCGGGAGGCTTTAGTAGCCACAGAAAATGAAAGTTAAATCGTGTGAGGGTCATAGTGACAGAAGGTGTCTCTGGGCAGCATTTGAGCGCCTGCTCCGGGTCAGGCACTGGCAGGTCTCTGTCACGTAGCCTTAACCACACCCCGGTGACACAGGCTTTGTCATCGCCCCCTTTTATAGCTCTGAGGACGCGGGCTTGGAGCGATGGGGTGGTCTTCCCGAGGTTACATGGCGGTCGCGCACTACTTACTTGACCTCCCTGCGCCCCTGTGTCCTCCAGGGGTTCCCACTTTTTACAAGTGAGATGACACGAGAGCCCGCCCCGTGGAGGTCGGGATTTTGGTCGGGTGACGATGATGAGTCCCGAACGACCTGTCTGCCCTCCCTCGCCCGTTCTCTTCTCTCACAAACTAGAACGCGCGCAGACGTCTGCGGGAGGCTGCAAGAGCTCTGACCCACAGCCTTGACCTTCCCGGCCCTGTGTGCTTTCCGCCGAGGTAATTAGCCAACAGTAAGAGTGATTTTTCCAAAAACCTACAGTGTGTTAATGATGCTGGAGCACTTTGGCAATGATGTGAACTTCCCTTTGAAAAGGACTGAAGAAGCCAATAAAGTCTCTGTAGAGTGTAAGTGCCCTAAATGAGAGGAGCGCGTGCCACAGGCACCAGCCTTGAGAGCAGCCTGGGGTACTGCCGTGAGGAACGGGTGTAATAACACGTAGAGCGAGCATGCGGAAGACTGTTCCCAATACTGATGGCAGGGAGTCGGAGGACAGTGAGGGCCCAGCGTTGCTCAGCATCATTTCAGTTTCGTCTTACACCCCATTAATGACAATCTTTAATTAAAGGAATAACGGCTTCTAAGGGTTTCCTTAAGCAATGAGTAAAGACACTCCGTTTGTAAAGAGGAGAGGCTGGTGTGTATGCACGACTGTGGGCAGGAGCAGGGCTCCGCGGCCTGCCCTAGCGTCAGCCCTGTGCCTCTGCCACTCCCAGCCTCTCCTCCGCAGCAGCATTTGCAGACATTCGAGTGCCGTCCAGGTACCAGGCGCTGGGGGGGCACAAAGGGAAGCACTGCCGGCCAGGTGGTGGATCTGAGGCACTGGCTCTCAGAGTGTGTAGGCTGGGGTGGGAGGCAGGCCCGTGAGCACACTCGTTTGCACAACTGGTGAGGGGGTGTGGTGCTCAGACCTCCCCTGCAGCAGCAGGCCCTGCACTCTCTCCTCACCTCCGCTTCAGACAGGGTCTGTAGACCAGCCCCCCGGGGGGCGGGGGGGTGTCCGATGCTCCTGGCAAGAAGCACTCTGGCGGTCACCGCATAGACTGACAGACAGACGTAGTGCCAAGGGACAGAGGCTTTGGGCTCTCCTCTGAGCTCAGCAAACTGGCCGGTTCCCTTTCCTTCTTGGGCGGGGCCATTTCCATGTTGAACCATGCGCACCAGCTTTTGAATACTAACGGGCTTGCAACTCCACTCGAGGCCCTTTGCACAGTCTCTCAGGGGTGTCCAACCTTTCGGTGTCTCTGGCCCCATTGGAAGAAGGGTTGTCTTGGGCCATTGTGATTTTGTGATCACGTGACATTGTGACATGTAATCACCAAAACATCTCGTGTTTTAGGTAAAGTTACGATTTTGTGTTGGGCCACGTTCATGGCCATCCTGGGCCACATGCAGCCCGCAAGCTGCGGGTTGGTCACCCCTGCTAGACCATGTCCTTCGAGTGCTGGCAGATGGGAGGTGTGGGCAGCAGCAGTGGTGGTAGTAATGGGGACGGTCGCCAGCAGCGTCACAATCACACGCTCCGACACCCCTGCTTTGGAGAGCAGCCGACCGCTTGGCCTCCTCGTCGCCGCTCCAGTGCATGGTCCCCAGGTGTGGTGTCGCAAGCCCTGAGCTTTCTAAAGGGAACTATTTTTATAGTGGTTTTATCGCTCTTTGACTTAATTTTTTATTCTTAAAGTGTACATAGCCATTATAACAAGTAGGATTTTAACCTTTCGTTCCTACTTTAGTGATAGTTCTCTCTAATGAAATGATTTACATCTCAAACACTCTAACAGGTTTTTCGTATAAGTGCGTGCGTTTAGGGGCGGGGGCTGGGAGAAAGGGTCTTGTTTTCCCATGTTTTTCCACCTGCTCATCGCTCACAGCCATCCGACACAGGGGCCTGAGGGGCGCTCTGCACACCTCCGCCGACAGGCCTTCCAGACTTTTTCTCGTCGTCACTGCTTCCCTGACGTGACTCATGAGCAGGCGAGAGTCCTGTCTTAATTAGAGAGTCCTGTGCTGTGCTCTGCTTCTCTCTGGGACCAGTTGCTGTGACAAACTAGACTTGCCTGCTCCAAAGCAGGGCACTCTAGGACAGTCGGGGCCGCTGTCCCGTGCGAGCCACTTGTTTCCTGGCGTACCGAGCACACAGAGCTGCATCTCCCTCTCACGTGCTGTGTGGCCAGTGCCACCCTGCCTGGGTGCGTCCCTCCACATGGTACTGAACGCTGAGAAAGGTGCAAAATAAAGCTTTGAGTTCGGAACTTGGACGGTGATACTCTTTGTTGCTCTTGGCTACAAACATTTATTGAGAAGCACTATTGCCCATGGCGTTGAGAATGGTGATACCACCAATGGCCCATCCTTAAGTAACACCTTACGTTCCAGTCCAGCCAGACCAAGTAATGCATGAAAGATTTAATCCATCGCCAACAAGTTCAACTGATGAGGGACCTGTTGGCCGTGTGGGGGCCGTTCTTGGGGTGCGCGGTGAGGTGCGGATGCTTCGGGACTCTGGGGAGGGTGCGACAGAGTCCAAACGGACCATCTCCAACGGCGTCAGGAGAAATCTCGCACGTCTGGGTGACGCGACGCTTAGCTGACAGGTAATGACAGCTCCCAGACCCCTTCGGAAGCTGATGAATGGTAGACTTTCTTTTTGCCTCCAAGTCAAAATGGCCCTTGCAGCTCTCTGTTTTTAGTTGAATGAACACCTTCGAGAAAAAATGTTCCCAACTGCGCGTGAACTTGGTTGTGTGTTCTCCGAAGAACAGTAGGGAACCGGACAAGCGCCTTTATGGCAGAATGTGTGGGGCATGGCGAGGCCGCGGGAGAGGAGCAGACCCACCCAGTCATCTCGCAAAAACCTTTTGAGGTGGGGTCTAAATCGGCTGCAAATGTGTAGGCTTCCTTTGTTTCAATTCAGTTTTTAAAAAATACCCCCCAGAGCCCACTGTGTGCCAGGCGCTGGAGCATGACAGTGAGCGGAGGCCCTGTCTTCAGGGCCACTGGAGGGGAGGGGACAGGTGGCACGTGAGAAAGGAGAGAACAAAGTGATCCCCACAGTGGTCAGCGCTTGGAAGAAAAATCAGATGTCACAGGAATGGAGAAAGACGTGAAGGGGGCTGTGGTTTCAGGCACGTTGTCATGATGCTCCAGCAGGGCCTGCCTAGTGGGGCCTCGCAGGCACGTGAGCCAGCGTGGTTCTGGCAGGTGGTACGACTGGGCTGGGCCTCGCAGGCACGTGAGCGAGCGTGTTTGTGGCAGGTGGTGCCCCTAGCCGGGTCTCGCAGGCACGTGAGCGAGCGTGTTTTGGGCAGGTGATACGACTGGGCTGGGCCTCGCAGGCACGTGAGCCAGCGTGGTTCTGGCAGGTGGTACGACTGGGCTGGGCCTTGCAGGCACGTGAGCGAGCGTGTTTGTGGCAGGTGGTGCCCCTAGCCGGGTCTCGCAGGCACGTGAGCGAGCGTGTTTTGGGCAGGTGATACGACTGGGCTGGGCCTCGCAGGCACGTGAGCGAGCGTGTTTGTGGCAGGTGGTACGACTATGCTGGGCCTCGCAGGCACGGGAGCGAGCGTGTTTTGGGCAGGTGATATGACTGGGCTGGGCCTCGCAGGCACGTGAGCGAGCGTGTTTGTGGCAGGTGGTGCCCCTAGCCGGGTCTCGCAGGCACGTGAGCGAGCGTGTTTGTGGCAGGTGGTACGACTATGCTGGGCCTCGCAGGCACGGGAGCGAGCGTGTTTTGGGCAGGTGATAGGACTGGGCTGGGCCTCGAAGGCACGTGAGTGGGCGTGTTTCTGGCAGGTGATATAACTGGGCTGGGCCTCGCAGGCACGTGAGCGAGTATGTTGCAGGAGGGCAGATGCCACCAGGTTGGAGGAGCAGGCGGGTGTGAGTTTGCTGAGTTCACGGTCCTGCAGTGGGACCAGTGTCGCTGAAGCGCCCTGAGCAGAGGTGAGGAGGCGTGGCAGCCCGGGACCATGCCCAGCACGTGTGAGACGCCGGGGGCAGGTTCACACTAACAGGGAAGGGACGTGTCCTGAAGAAAGGTCACTGTGGCTGCTGCCTGGGAAATGGACCACTGGGGCCACTGAGAGTCCAGCGGAAAGAGTCTCAAAATCTCTATCGAGAAATATTGGTTAGTTTGTTTTTTTAATAACAAAGGCCCCCAGGAGAGTCTCACGGACACCCAGGGTTCAGAGGCGCGGGCTTACATTTGAGAGGCTAGACTCTGAGAGGGCCCTGCTGCTCCTCCCACGGAAGAGCATACTGGAAGCATCTCAGTCTGCACGCGTCCTTCCTCGTGTTCGAGCAGCAGTTATCAATGTGCCTTCCAGTGTCGTGCAGGCCTGCGGAGTGCGGGCTGGCTTGTTTGTCGTGTCTGTCCTCTCCCCTCCCCCAGCCGGACCCCCTATCTCTCTAATCCCTCTGTTTTTCCTACAAAGGAACTTGGAAAGTCATGGGAAGAAGTTCAGTCAGAAGATGACCGGGAGCTGATAGACCATCAGGAAGAGTAAGACTTGCCGATGCTACTAACTGATTAGTGTTTGAGGGCGGGGAACCAGTCCTTCAGTTGGGTGTCAAACGTCCCAAAAAGCCAGAGAAAGGAAAGCAAAGCCGCTCCATGGGCCATGCCTCCCTGCATGTAACGTGGTGGGAGCTACCGCAAACCAGTGCGTGGTCGGCCATGGGAGCCATTACCTGGACACGCAGGTAACACGTCACTCAGAGAAAAGTACCTTCCAGGGTGCCTTGCTGACCGGTTAGTCCCCAGACCTTGGAGTGATGTGATCTTTGGCCTCTGCGTGCTGACTGTCGGGAGCGGGGAAGGTGCCTGAGCTGAAGTTAACCTTGTCCTGTGTTCATCCCAGTGACGACTAACTTAAAGCATTCTCGGCTGGGCTCTCCTCCACCTAAAGGGCTCCCTGTTTCCAGTCTTCCTCTCGTTCTCTCCCGGAACTTCGATTTTCCTGTCTAGGAGCGACAAGCCGTTGTCGCTGTCTCAAAACCTAAATGTGAGGAGAGGAAGAAAGGGTTGATAAGGTGGGGGGCTGGGGAGCTCTTACATGCTTTGAGTTCTCTACCTGCCAGTCTGCCACCAGGTTTAACACTCGCCCCATTCACAATGACCACCTCTCCCGCGTGAGTATCGTGCGGGACACAGCACGAACCCCGCGATGCTGTTCCTGATAGCCTCCCGCCCACCCCTGGCCTGTCCCCTCTGCATATCCCACCTGCTCGGCTCAGACGCTGCGCCGCCTCCACAGCCAGGGGCTGCTCCGAAGGAGCAGAGGCAGGGAGATAGATGGCAGCACCCGGTCGCTCTTGCTGCTGTTCCCCTGGTGCTGCGGTGACGCGGCAGTCTGCCAGAGCGTCAGCACTGGGGGAGGGGGGCAGGGCTTCCTCGGAGGAGGGGGGCTAAGGGCCACGTGGGCCATGCCCTTTTAACAAAGGAACCCCCCACATCTGCCACTTTCTGTCTGACACAGGGACTGGTCTGACTGGGAGGAACAACCTGCCTCTGCCGTCTGTCTGTTTTGTGAAAAGCAAGCAGAAACGATCGAGAAATTGTGTATCCACATGAAGGTGAGATGCTTTTATTCATTCGAAGTTTGTTCAGTTCTGACGGAAAGGCCGGCCCTTATTGCAGCCGCATCCCATTATACTTCCAGCGCCTCCAGCGCACCCCATTCGTGAGTCCCACAGGCTCAGGGCCGTGGGCTGGGTCTGGGGGAGCCGCTGGGTGGGGTCTCGCACACCACTCTGCTGCCGACCACCTTGAGATGTTCCTGAGGTCCTTCTAGCTGGGAAAGTGGGCCCTGCAGCCGGGGGTGGTGCCACATCTGGACAGGCTCTGTTTGCAGTGCTTCTGCGCTGCCGACTCAGGAGAGCGCAGGGCAGGCTGGGGGTGTAGAGGGAGGAGGCGCAGGGGGTGGTCTCACTCCCTCAGTGACAGGGACTTGGAGAGGAGACATCTGAGAGGGTTCCCAGTGTGTGCCCCCCCATGCCGCTGGGGTGCTGTAATGGAGCTGGAAGCCAGCAGTTGGGAACCTGCTGTCAGTCACTCCCTACAGCCCCTGGGGAAGGGGAGGAGCCCGTGGCTCTGGACAGTCTTGCTGCTCAGGGCTGGAGGGCTGGTGATAGCAGGAAACCAAAGCAGATGACTGACATGCATCCCACCCACCTGTGCCACCCTGGAGCCCCGATGCTGTGTGACTCCCATCCTGCACCCGTCAGAAACTCAGCTCGTGCAGTGCGTGTGGGTGTGGGAGGCGTCCCTGTGGAAGCAGAGGCCCCGGCTCCCTGAGCCAGGCTGCCCTTAGTGTGTATGGTGTCCAGGGTGGGCATCTAGTTCCCAGCAATCTCTTATCCGAAATGGAGGGAGACTTGGCTCCCGCACTGTGTAGGGGTTCCCTCTGCGGCGTCCTTGCCCTCTGCTCAGTCACGTCCCCCATGGCTGCCGGGTGTCCCCGGTGGTCCTGCCAGTGGGGCCACACAGACTGCCTTCTGCGGTCAGGCGGCCTGTTCCCTGGGAACCTGTAAGTGTGTCCAGGGGATAGTCACAGGGAGGGAGCAGGCGGAACGAGCCTCTGCACTGTGAAACACGTTTCTGTGGGGGGTGTGGGATGGCGCGAGAACAGAAACCTGCCAGCTTGCACAGTGCGATCAGCAGCCTAAAACGGAAGCGGAGTTTGTGAAGTGGCCTCTGCTGTGGAGCACAGCCCCACCAGCCCAGATCCAGGCCCACAGGGCCACACGTCCCGGGCAGACAGGACGCCGAGGTCGGCCAGCGGTGGGCGTGCGCAGTGAACAGCAGCTCCAGGCCAGCACGACTCAGGCGCTCGGCGGGTGGACGTCGGGGGAGCGGTCAGGCTGCAGCAGGGTCCAGGGGTTCCTGAAAGGTGGGTAAGGCGTCGGCAATGGGAGACAGACGACATCACGCCTCAGAGGACAATGAAGCTCTGTTCCGTTTATTGCAAGTACAAATGGATTTTTATATTTTCCTTTTTGGCATAGATTAATATTTGCAAGTGTATAACATTAGTGAAGCAGAAACATCAATACAAAGGTAACCATGAAAAGTACGAAAGTTCCCATGGATATAATTATATTAAAGATTGTTTTGACCAAAGTTTCCATAGATTCAGTTAGTGAACAAAGATTATTTTAACTAGGAGAGTTATAAATCAGACGATTAGACATTTTCAGAAATTGTTCATAGGGCAAAAGTATACGGTAGATTGAGCAGAGGCAATAAGGCCTTTGTGATATCTAACTTAGCTATCTATTCTGTCTAAAATGTTTCTCTGTGTACTATAAACTTTAACTTCATAGTAACTGTTTCTATATGCTTAATAGCTAACCAGCTTTTCTTATTTCTATGGCTGTCTAATTGATATATATTCTTATTTAAGGTAAAGGAGGGGCTGTTCTCCACCAACTTTTAGACATTCAGGGGCTATTTCATTAGAGGGGATTATTTCTTAGGTTTATAAACTCATTGTTTAAACAATTTTGGGCATGATTCAGTAGTCTGGGGAGAACTAGTCCCTTCAGAAGTTCCCTCAAGGTTCGAGCCTCTTTCTCCTCATGGCCTGTTCTCATGGGATCAAGGTTCAAAGTAAGACCATGAATAATAACAAGGAAGTTACTAAGAGCAATCCCAGGGAAGTTACCGCCCCCCTTTGTATGCCACGTTCTCCTCCAGAAAGATGGATTCCTTGAATTCCCTCTTTCCACGTCCGGACCTTGTCAGACAACATGGTTGGAAGAGGACGTGGCATTTCCCCCTTTATTTTTTTAATTTGAGAGTTTCGAGTTCAGTGCTGACACTTCTGGTTGATGAGAGGATTATTCTGAAGAGGACTGGAAAAATAAGAATGATTATAATTACTGCAGTAATTCCTATATGAATTAAATTGGATCACCAAATAGTAGGGTTAACAGAATTTTGAATAGAAGTTAGAATATTTTTAGCTACATTATCATTAAAAAGAGAGGTTAGATGGGCATGGCTTAAACCTTTGATCTTAGTCTGTAGGGCTTGGATGTCAGGGCCTATATCAGTATTGTACCAAACTCCTTGTAAATGAGTCTTCACCTCGTCCCACGGATCTGAACTATTGTCATAGGGGTAGGGGTTACACAGACCCACTTAAATTGAGCATGGCATTTTGTGGTCATTTGGGTCTTAATATTTTGGACTTGGTTGCCTAAATATAGTGTCTTCTAGAGCATTAATTCTTGTTTCTAGTTTCTTACCTAATTTTTCTGGAATAGTTAAAGCTAAGGAAATATTATGAGATAGTTCATTAGCATGATAAGCAGTATGAACTTCCTGAACTAAGGCAGCAGTAGATAATGCAAGAGAAGTAATGATGCTTATCAATGCAGTGATTCCTAAAATCAATGCAGCAACAAAACGCTTGGGTCTAATTAATGCATCAAGTTTTTGCAGTATATATAGGCCTGGGTCATCAAACCATTCACCGTCTAATGAAACTGGGAGAAGTCTATGAGGAGGTTGATGGATTATGAGAAAAGTAGCTTGATTCTTAGGCAATCCAGAATTGATAGTTAATATACAATTGTTACAAGTGATATGAAATGACTTTCCTAACATGGTAATGTTAGGGTTTCCTACAAGTACAGCATGAGGAGTATTTACACAAGCACGGACCCCAAAGATTTCTGGGGTGTTCTTGGTTGGCCTATAGAATAAAATCATATTGGTAGCAGCAAGGAGTCTATATAAGTCTGGATATAGAGCAGTTCTATTATGGTGAGGAGAAATACTCTGATATATGGGGCCCACCCATCCGGGAGTAAACCAGCGTCCAAGAGATTCACCTTGAGTGAATATACTGCCATTAACCTGGAATCTGGCACTATTAAGAATATAACCTGTATAATTATATTCTGGGGAAGAGACTGAAAAGGCATAAATAGTTAGGTCGGTCCCTGCTGGAGTGTGAACAGCAGCATGAGGGAAACCACAAGCTAACCACTTAGGAAATCCGTTTTGCTTAATATTTTTCCAATATAAATTCTTTTCAAAATGTTTTGACAAGACTAATAAAAAATTAAAATCTGATATTAGATTTTTGGCAGTATCCTTATAGGAATGATATCCTAAAGTTACTAAGATTCAATGCCCAAATAGATCTATTGTTATTCCTATTTGGTGAATCGGTAATATAAGTTCTATAATTAATAGGTAAACACCCCAAGGGGAGGCATCCCAGTTGTTATGAAACAAAGGGGTGCATCATCAGAGAGTATCCCTCATAACTAAAATTAACTGTTTTATGAGGGACTAGAGTCTGAAATTCCTCCAAGAAGGTTAGTATTATTAGTATAAACCTTTAAATTATGTTCTCCCCAAGCTGTGGGGTGAAATAATGGAGGGTTAGGAATATATGCCCAATAAGATTGACTAGCCTCAATAGTAACTACCTTAGCAGATAGTAGAGCGATCATAGCTAGAAGAATAGCTTCTGGGGTCGGGTGATGGCCACCCAAAGTAACAACTTTAGTGGCTTCAGATGTCAGCTTGATTTGTCCCCACGTAGGAAGCTCAGCCCTCTGGGTGGTTTTTGCCTGGGGTGTGATGGGCTGCTGAGTAGAAGATGAGAGATGAAGCTTCGCAACTTCCGGAATCAGCGAATCTGGCCCATCCTTTTCTCTAGGCATCGATCAGGAACTGGGTACGGGAGTGGAGGCATCCTTTGCTTCTGGTGTAAGTGGGATGAGCCGATCCGGGATTCAAATGGGGGGGTCTGCATCCTGAGGGAAGATACAAGCATACCCTCGCCCCGATGTCAAATAGCACATCAGGACCTTTCCACTGTCCTGTTAGTAAATCTTTCCATTTAACCATTACCTGTATGTAGGCTGGTGAGGCCTCTAGGCAAGTTTTTATAAAATCTCCAATAGTACCAGTTCTTCTAACAGGCCTTAATAAGGCTTGGCATGTAGGGTTAGCATTTTCAAAGGCTAATTGTTTTAAAATTAATTCAGCAGCCTCAGGGTTAGTAATGGCTTTAGATACATTGTCCTCTAATTTAGCTAAAAATTCCTCATAAGACTCTTCTGGGCCCTGCTTTACATTGCTTAAGAAAGTTGTTTTGATATCTGAAGCCGGAAGCTGCCGCCAAGCTGTGACTGCTAATTTCAAAAACTCTTCTAAGGCCGTTCTTGGCAGGTGTAGCTGAGCCTGCGGTGAGTAAAATTCATCAGAGCCTGTCGGCATAGAAAGTGTTATTTTGTCTTGTGACTTCTTAAATCTCTTTGTGCGACCTGTTTAGCTCTATCTTCATAATCAGCCTTCCATAATAAATATTGGCCAGCAGATAAACATGATTTTGCTGTCTGTTGCCAATCAAAGGGTATCATCCACTCACTAGCAATAGAATCTACTAATTGCATGGTGTACGGAGAGGTAGGGCCAAAGTCTTTGACAGCCGATTTCAATTCTTTTACTAACTTGAATGGCAGGGGTTCCCATACAGGAGCTTCCTCAGAAGAGGATCCCCAAATCACTGGGAAACATCCTAAATTTCCTCCCTGTGTTCTAGCCTGCTTTATGGCTCCTAGAAAACCTACTTTAATTGGTACTCGTCTAATCTTCTATTATCTTTCCTTGGTGTGGGGCAGAAGCTCTTACAGCAAAGTTGAAAGGACTAAGATCATCATGATGATATCGTGCCACCGCCTCATCTAGTTCAGCCTGATAGTCGGGAGGCAGAACATCATCCTTTTCATCCTCCTCCTCAAATTCCTCAGGATCCTTTGTTCTCCACTGCCGGTGGAGGAGTGGGGGCAATAATGCTAGTATAACTCTTCTTTCTAGTCCCTGCGAACAGGGGCATAGATTCCTCTGTAACTTGTTTTGCTTAAACAAACAGCCTCATGGGTGGGGTCAAGGCTGTCTTTTAAAACATTCCACAGAGAGAGTGCATCTATTGGGACCTTCTCTGGTCCATATAGTGTATAATAAGTCTATATCTTTCCCTAGCTATTGCCAGGTATCAAGATTTAAAGTTCCTTCCTCCGGGAACCACGGGGCACATTCTTGAACAAAATGAAAAAATTCTCTGAGTTTGCCTAGTTGCTACATTAATTCCTCTTTTTCTTAACATATGCTTAGTAACATCTATGAACAGTCCTCTTTCTTTTGACTCAGTGTGTCCCATAGCCTCAGCTCTTAAATGATGAATGAATTCAATACAGAGCCCTCTTTTTCTGGACTCTGTATGGCACCTAGCTTCTTAAAAAGTTTTCAATTTCAATACCGAGCCCTCTTTCTTTAGGCTCAGTATGGCTCAAAACTTCTGAAAAAGGTTTTTAATTACTAAATGATTTCAATACAGAGCCTCTCCTTTTCTCTGGACTCTGTATGTCCTATTACTCGCCCATTTCGTACTTAGCCTATCCTGCTAAGGGGTCTGCAGCACCCAGACGGCGAGAGCCTTATCCTTACCGAAAATATATTTGGGGGTCTTACCTTCCGGTCCCTGTTCGGGGGCGCCACCTGCTGCGGTCCAGCCGCAGCGCAGGGTCCAGGGGTTCCTGAAAGGTGGGTAAGGCATCGGCAATGGGAGACAGACGACATCACGCCTCAGAGGACAGCGAAGCTCTGTTCCGTTTATTGCAAGTACAAATGGATTTTTATATTTTCCTTTTTGGCATAGATTAATATTTGCAAGTGTATAACATTAGTGAAGCAGAAACATCAATACAAAGGTAACCATGAAAAGTATGAAAGTTTCCATGGATATAATTATATTAAAGATTGTTTTTACCAAAGTTTCCATAGATTCAGTTATAGTGAACAAAGATTATTTTAACTAGGAGAGTTATAAATCAGACGATTAGACATTTTCAGAAATTGTTCATAGGGCAAAAGTATACGGTAGATTGAGCAGAGGCAATAAGGCCTTTGTGATATCTAACTTAGCTATCTTTTCTGTCTAAAATGTTTCTCTGTGTGTACTATAAACTTTAACTTCAATGTTTCTCTGTGTACTATAAACTTTAACTTCATAGTAACTGTTTCTATATGCTTTAATAGCTAACCAGCTTTTATTTCTATGGCTGTCTAATTGATATATATTCTTATTTAAGGTAAAGGAGGGGCTGTTCTCCACCAACTTTTAGACATTCAGGGGCTATTTCATTAGAGGGGATTATTTCTTACTCAGGTTTATAAACTCATCGTTTAAACAATTTTGGGCATGATTCAGTAGTCTGGGGAGAACTAGTTGTCCCTTCAGAAGTTCCCTCAAGGTTCGAGCCTCTTTCTCATGGGAATCAAGGTTCAAAGTAAGACCATGAATAATAACAAGGAAGTTACTAAGAGCAATCCCAGGGAAGTTACCGCCCCCCTTTGTATGCCACGTTCTCCTCCAGAAAGATGGATTCCTTGAATTCCCTCTTTCCACGTCCGGACCTTGTCAGACAACATGGTTGGAAGAGGACGTGGCAGCTTCTAAAGCAGGAGACGGTGAACCGGGACTGAGCTGGGCTGGGCTCACACTCCTGTGAGTGAGCTCTTTTTCACTTCAGTGAAAGATCCAACGTGTGTGCTCACCGCTACCTCCGTTCCTCCTTTCAGGGCGCGCACGAGTTCGATCTCCTCGAGATCAAGGCAGAACTTGGTAAGTTGGCGCAGGCGCTGCGCTTCTCTCCGCCTCCCGAAAGCACTTCGGTGCTCTGCGCCCCTGGGGCTCGCAGCCGCCATGAACTCGATTTCAAGTGCGGGCTTCAGTTTCATGTGGTCCTTCTTCCCCTTTCCAACATACACACATGCTCAAACAACACGCAAGTCAGTGGCTAAAATCCGCCAGAACGGCGGGCTGGAGATCACATCCTGCCCGTGCCACGGGGCCTCGGGTGAACAGAGCGTTCTGGGGAGCGGGCGACGCGGACAAAACTCCTGCGTTTTGGCCCCTGCAGAGGCACCCCACCGTCGATCTCGCTGTCCCGATGGCAGGGAGACTCGGGGCATTACAACATGAAGCACGGACTTGTTGAGGAAGTCAAGACCACCCACCCAAAGCCTGCTGTCCCCGTGTCAGTGCAGACTGCGGCGTGTGCCGGGCGCTCGCTGCTCCTGCACGCGTGTTTCTCTGTGGCGCATGTGGTGAGCTCAGCCGTCCACAGCGCAGGCTCTGGAGCCAACAGGCTCGTGCCATGCCCCGCCTGCCGCTCACTTGCCTCCCGTGAGACCTTGGACGGTGTCGCTACTACCTTGCGATGGGCTTCGTGGGGACGAAACTAGTCGTGGGTGGGAAGTGGTTAGAGCCGAGCTGGCACGGGAGCCCAGCCGCTGCCGGCTGGTACAGCTCGTGTCTTGTCATCACGCGCTGTGACTGGCTGCGTCTTCAGGCTGGCAGGCGAGGGGAAGTGGCTCTTGATAAAAATTGTAACCGTGCAAAAACGGGCCTGACCAGTTTTTGGCTGATTCTGTGCACTTCCATTTTTCAGGATTAAATTTCTATCAGCAAGTGAAGCTGGTCAACTTCATTCGGAGGCAGATCCACCAGGGTCTCTGTTACGGCTGCCACGCAAGGTTCCCCTCCAGAGCCGACCTGCAGGCCCACATGGAGGCGGCGAGGCACGCCTCCCTGCTTCCCCACGCGGCGACGTGGGACCAGCCGGAGTGAGTGCTGCTCGCGCACAGCTGTGCCCCGGGGCCCCGTTTTTCCCCCTTTGTTACGTGAGAGTAAATTAAAAAGAATCACGTGCTGATGGGAAACAGTGGAAACCTTCAAAACCTATTTTTAAAGTAATTCCCTGCCTTATAAATATATAACCGTTCCAGGTTTTTGAGATTTAGAGCTATCTATGTAGAGATGTAGAAATAGATTTTTAGATTATATTCTAACAATATTATAAGCATCTCTCCATATCTAATACACATCCGTTGGGTCGTTTTTAATGGGTGTCAAATACCCCACCCTCTGAATATATCCTAGTTTGTTAGATGCTTTTCATTCGTGTGACTAAGTGACACAGTGAATTGCCACGTGCCTGCATTTTCACTCCCCTGTCTACTTACACGTGCAGATAAACTCCTAGAGATGACGGCATCAGAGGGTGCGACGAGTAGGGCTTTGGGCATGTTTCACACGCTGGCACATTAAGCGTCAAGCAGCGGTCCACGGGTGCGTGCCTGCTGAGGTGTGGTCAGTCCCCCAGGTATCCTCGCCAGCCCAGCCTTCCGGGCTGGTTCTCATGTCACTCCCTCAGTTAGGCCAACCCCCTGTGGCTCCTTTGGAGGTCTCTCTGTTCTCAGGGAATGTTACATCTGGTCCCCCTAAAACTCTGGGCGAAAAGCTTGTTTTTCCTCTCTAAGACAAAAGGCTTTAGTTTTCCCACAAACCCCAGGTTTGTGGAGGCAGCGTCAGCCCTGGCTTGGTCAGCTGCCTTGTTCCTGTAATCCCTCCTTTGTGGGTTGAAATCTTGGGAGGCACCCCGCACGGACCGCAAAGTGTGGCCAGACAAGGAACCAGAATAGCACGCCAGAAGTCTCTGGAGCGCTCTGTTTTTGTGTGTTTGATCTGCTAGAATGAAGGAACCAGTACGATTAGGTTGGGAGAGAGCAGCGGTTTTCAGACACTGGAAGGAGCAGGTGTGAAGGAGGGAGTGCAGTTGAGCTTCGTTAGCCGAGGTGGGGGGAGAGCGGGCGGGTCAGAACTTAATGAGAGGGACGTCACTCTCAGCTCCGGGTGAGGGAGGTATTCTCTCGCCAGGGCTGCTGGAGACTGGAGCCGGCTCCTTTTAAGACAGCGAGTTTCTTATTACGGTAGATTACTAGCAAGGACACCAGCAAGACCAGTGTCAGCCAGCAAAGGTCACTGAGAGCCACTGGCAGCGGTCTCCCTTACAGCCTCCGCAAACTGCTGCTGGACAGCCGGCAGGGAGACCTGGAAGAAGTACAGTGAAGTGCACCTTGAGCCGCGGGAGCGTTTCCGGGTGACCGACACCTTGGTTACGCAGTCTCTCCGTGATTGTTTTCAGGTACTATTTTCCCACCTACGAAAATGACAGTCTGCTGTGCAAACTGCCTGACAGTGACAGCGACCTGCCGGCCCAGGAGCAGAAGGGAGGCGTCCCCGTCATCAGCGAGGACACGTCCAGACTGTGGGCCCTGAGACAGAGCAGTGTCCTGAACCAGCTGCTGCTCCCGGGGGGCCGGAGGGCGCTGCCCCAGGAGACAGGCGGGAAGGGTGGTGCAGGTGTGACCACCGGCAAAGGAGGAGCAGTCCTTGGCGAAATACTTTAAAAAATAAAGTTTGGTTTGTTTCTTCAAAAACGAAAATGAGGACCTCTTGTGTTTTGGCTCTAAAGTTTTATGTAATCCTCATAATTGATCATTTCAATGGACTCAATGGTCTGTGGTGTAGGGCATGCAAATGAGAGGAAGGAAATGTTCCGATTGTTTCCAAACCAGACTTCCACCAGTATTCAGTCTTCCCCGCAGGCTTTCTTCACCCAGCAAGTCGCAGAATTTGACAGTTGTGTGTGTTGTGCGCAACACCCGGGAAGCTGGGGACGCAGTGATGTGGGGAGGAGCCTGGCTGGAGTTCAGGCCGTGCACTGAGCGGGCAGGTTAGCGTTGCAGCTTGCCGCCTAGAGCTGCAGGCTCCCCGCAGAAACGGACGAGACACCCAGTAACCTCCCATTCCCCTAGTACGTGCATGCATAGTGCGTCCTGCTAGCAGATAGGAACCATGTCTTACAGGTGTGACCACGTTCCACTGTGACAGCTAACAAAATTCGGTTTCTCAATATCGCGTGTTCAGCTTTCCCTACTCCCACAAGTGTCTTTTTACAATATCAGTTTTAAGACATACTATATGCCTCCTGACAAGAGACAGGAGGGTAACATCACTTTTGAGGATTTCCCCCAGAAATGTGCACTGTGCGTATGATGAGGGAATGGCAATCTAAGCCAAGTTAGGGACAGTCTACAGAATAGCTGTTCACTCTTCTAAAGTCAAGGTCACGAAAAGGCGAAGACTGAACTGCTGCTCCAGACTAAAGAGGTACCACAGTGCGTGATCCTGGATTGGCTCCCAGACTGGGGAAAGGTGTTTTTCTTTGGGTATAGAAAGAAAAAGGTGGATTTTCTTCTGGGTTTTCAAGGGGCAGTTGAAAAACTTAAGGCCAGTAATAAATGTTATGATATTGGTGCTAATTTACAAATTTTGGTAATTTATCTGCAGAAGTAACACCAACCCTCTCCCACCAAGGGCATTAAACTGCAGCCACTGTTTGCTTAGTCTGCAGAAAGAGCCACCCACACCTCTGAAGTTTAGTCCGTTTCCTCCGAGAGCTACTGATAGTGGAGAGCCTCAGGATTAAACCAGGAGCTGCAGTTGAACTCTTAAGCCTTGATATTTTGAAAAGCTCAAGCACGTTTAATCCCTGCTGATAACAATTTGCAAGATTGAGTGGCACTGCAAGAATACTAATTCAAACTAAAAGCACTCAAATTGTAAGAGGATGCAGCCAGGGGGTCCCCCAAAGAAGAATTTGTAATGGGGTCCAGAACTCAAGTGTCCAGGAAATACTAAAAATATGGGATGTCCTCACCTACCCCCCCCCCACCCCCACAGGTCTAAACTGGGGAATGGGACACTAGGAGCAGAGCCATGAGAGCTGTTTTGCATAGCAACAGTTTTGCAAATAAGCTCAGGCATGGTCATTTAACATATCTATAATCTTTAACTGGTTTCATAGATATGTTAAGTAGCTGTGGCCAGGGTTTGAGCCAGGGGGATGGGAGTGACTTTCACCCAGGATATAACTGAGAGGCAACTCCCCTTGGTTACAGCGCCTGCGTGAGAGCTTGGAGATGATTGGCTCCACACCACGGGGACACGCCTGCCGGGATTTACTATGGCAGCCAAGAAAGGCTGGAAAAATGAGGGAATGCTGGCAGGTGTAACTGATCGAGGGAGGAGTTGGAAATGGGGCTGCATTGCCCTCCCTCCTCCCTCCCTGGCCCCTCCCATTTGTCCTCCTACCAGCTACCCTGAGCCTTAAAAACCTTTCTTGGTTAACTCCCCGGCATCTACTTCCCCTTCCTTTCCTAGTAGTTCCCAAATTATTGGGGAGTGGTGGGGGGGGATCCATCCCCCTCACTGAGCAGCAGCCATGCCACCTGGGATTCAAGGAGGAGGATCCCGGCAGGGTAAGAACTCCACTGCAGACGCGGGGCTGTGGGGAGCCCTACAGAGCAAGTCCACACCCACTGGGGTCGGGCTGATACAACAAGTAACGGTGAATGAAGCAGCCGAGATAAGGTAGACTCTCTCTTTCCTTGTGAAAAAAAGCCACAACCCCAGCACCTTTAGCCACCACGATGTATTTATTTCCCCTACGTAACCAATGCCCTGGAAGCCACGGGGAGCCTGGTCTTTTAGCATTAGCTCACCTCTGACTCCACGCTTGGTGACATTTCCTCTAGTAATAAACCTTTACTCTCTCCACTGCAAAAAGAAAGGGGCATGCACCGTGATGGCCGCCCAAACCATCCTGCACCCCTGAGGCAGAGGGAAACTGGCAGGGGACTCCCAGAGCAGAGCGAAGGCAAGAGAACGTCTGAGAAATGAGGCCAGAGCCCTCACCTTGACACAGCCCCCTCTAGACTTCCCGGCCACCCGAGGCTTTGCTGCTTAATCTCTGTAAGTGGGCTTCTCTCTTACAAATGGTGAACGCTTCCCGGCTAACACCGACAGTTTCCCGATGGGCGCAGAAGCAGGGCCCTCCAGTGGCCCCAGCTACATCTGCACACCTGTCCCACGCCACCACCCTGCGTGCCCGAGACTCCCCGGGCCACCAGGCCTCCTTCCCTTCCTGGAACAGGCCGCAAGGGCTCCCCTCCATGTTTTCACACATGTTGATCTCTGTATACTCTTGTCCCGCCCCTTACATTAACACCTCCTCGCCATCCAGGTCTCAATTTAACTATTTCCACATAATAGTCTGGTCCACCACATAGCTCTGCACCAACTTGTTTGCTGCCGCTGAGAATGAGGACACACTGAGAAACATACGCTAAAACAGATAAAACATACGCTATTTCACAGATAAAAGGTGGAGAATCGAAGAAGTTCAGAGAAGCTCTGACGGGGACTGTAGATCAACAGCACGTCACAGAAAACAGACACACTTAAAAAATGTGTTTCAGCCCTGGCCAGTGTGGCTCGGTTGGTTGGAGCCTCGTCCCATAGACTGGGGGGTTGCAGGTTCAATTCTCGGTCAGGGTGCGTATGAGAAGGCAACCAATCAATGTTTCTCACGTTGGTCCAGACTTAGTAAACACAGGCATTTTGTTAGGAGTAGAGGCTTTTCAGTCAAAAGGTCCTGGGTTCAAATCTTCACTCTAACATTTATTAGCGATGAGACTTAGAGTAAGTTAACTTTAACTTCTCAAAGCTACAATCTTCTGATTTGTAAAATGGGAAGAGTAATAGCTACCTCATATGTTTGTAAAACACTGCACATAGGAAAGGTGTTTCTTTTTTTTTAAATCCTCACCAGAGGATATGTTTTTATTGACTTTAGAGAGAGAGAAACATCGATCAGTTGCCCCCCTTACGTGACCTGACCAGGGACTGAACCCAAAACCTAGGTGTGTGCCCTGACCCGGAATTGAACCTGCCACCAACTGTGCCACCTGGCCAGGGCAGGAAAGTTTTAATGAAAATGAAAGCGGATTGATTTATTCTGGCAGCCTGTGGGCGGTATCAGGAACATCCCCAGGACAAGCTGAGCTGTCCCCAAGTCATCTTATAAAGGGCCTTTGTCCGAGCCTGACGCTCCCTTTTATCATGCCCCCCTTGTCTGTTCCTTCTCAAATTCTTTGCCTCTTCAAAGCCACCCTTGATATTCTTTGTAACTTGATGTCATCTGTATAAGAATATTCACAGATGTGGCACTCATCATACAAATCTATGAATATGTCCGAAACTTTTCCGAATAAAGTCTTTTAAAGAAGCCTGTTCACACAAACTGCTCCCAACATGCTCTGTGACTGTGTCACGTGAAACCTGCACCTGGGCCGTGAGTGTCGGCCCCCGTGCTTGAACCCCTCTCACGTGGACCACAGAGAGCTGCCGCTGACTCCAGGACGCAGGTGTCCGAGCCTGTTCAGAGTGAGCGTGGCACACTCTGTGCAGAAGAGCAGCCGTCAAGCACAGACAATGCTGGTCTGTTGGGGGTGGCGGGGGGAGCTGTTGTTTCCTAGCCAACTGTGACCTCGCTGCTGGGGTGATCCCGTGGCCAGGCCCTGGCCTGGGTCCTAGGGCCAAATCCCCAACTCCACCCCATAGATGAAAGCAGATGATCATAGAAACAAGGTAAAAAAAAAAAAAGTTCCTAAATAAATATTCATCGTTACTACTGGGAAAGAAATTCCAAGCCCGTGACCCGAGGTGCACAGCTCAGTGCCAACATCTTTGTAAGAAGGTGCTGGATCGGTGCCTCTGCTCCCTAGTGTGTTTGGAAATAATCACAGCACCTAGCTCATGGGGTGTCATAAGTAAGTGAGGTTATAGAGTTAAAGTACAGAACATAGTACCCACAATGTAACCCTATCAAAATGTCAACAGCATTGTTTCACAGAAATAAAAAAGAAAACATTCTCCTAAGACTCAAATGGCATCTCCAGGGACCCAAATAGCCAAAACTAACTTGGAAAAGAAGAAAAAAGTTGGAGAAGGCACACATTCTGATTTCAAAACACACCCCAAAGCTACAGGAATCAAAGCAGTGTGGTACTGGCATGAAGACAGATGCCTAGACCAATGGAAGTGAGTAGAAAGCTCAGGAATAACTTAGCTTCCGGAACGTAGGAGACATTGATAAATGTGCTACCATCAGCGTCATCACTGAGCCCGACTATGATTACCAGTTTCCCCCAGCGTACGCTGTACGTACTCCATACTGATGTCGGCCATTTCACTCAGGCCCATGTCTTTCCTTCTGCAGAGACTTCGAGTTTGGCAAGTGTGGCCCAGGGACAAGGAGAGATGTGGTCCCACTGAGGATGTCACCGCTGCACACGTCACGTGGCTCCATCGCTCAGAAACTGGTAGTGACCCCAGAACCCTACTCGGAGACCAACTCCAGGCGACTGCTGGAGGCTGCCTGACAGGATGCCGAGCCACCATCTCTGGCCCACAAGAAGGAACAGACTCAATGACGAGCCATCTCTAGATCCTACCAAGTTCAGGGCCACTTGGAGATTAAGTCATAGCCCTGGATGACCACCTGTCCTGGGATTTTTCAGCCAGGCAGAAGGCTTTCGAACTTTTGCTGAGGATTTGTAGTGAGTCCCCAGGTGTCCAGAAAGCTCTGGAAGACACCCCCAACCAAAATGATCAGGGATTTTTTTCTGGTCACAGCACGGTGCCAAGATCTTCAGTATTGTCCAGACAAGTGGCATGTGTCATGTGTCACACCTAGGGCTACCACCAGGACAACGATATGCATTGGTAAAATGTTACCAGTTGCTAGGTAGGCACTGGCCGAGCTCCCGGAACACCCTCACTCCGCTCCAGACACTCGGCCCCGGGAAGCCCTGGTGGGCACTGCAGGGGACAGCCCTGGAACTGGCTGAGTCTCCTGCATGCCCGCGGCTGTCCTGCATGTCCCCACGTCCTCCCTCCACTGATACCAGAGCAGGCTTGGCCACCAGCACTGCTGGGAGAGGAACTGTGACCTGGCTGCCTGGCCCCAGGGATCACTTTGCATGACTCTCCCCGTGGTCATGGCCACCCTCCTCGGCCCCCAAGTCTCCGCCACTTTCCCAGGGGAGATACCAAAAGTTTGGACTTGCTGAGATGGTCAGCGAGGGACTCCAGTATCACTTCACACTTTGACGAAAATGCTCCCGCTGGGTGAACTGGAATTCACAAAGATGGGCAGTGTTGCATCAGAAGGGAGGCAGCCCGTGGGTGCTTTCATCTACCCCATCAGCTGCCATTCGCTGCCCCACACCTGCCCAGCACTCTGGGCCTTGGAGACCTGAGGCCATGGATTCCTCCTTCCCTCTGAGCTTCCCTAAGATCTGGACCTAAATTCCAGAGTGAAAATGGTCTCCCTCACTACGTGTGGCACCTCCCACCCCAAATGGAGGGCCTTTTTCCTAAGACTATGCATACCTGTCAGTGGCTTCATTATTGCTCTAAAGCTTTAAAGTAAGAAAATGTACCCCAAAAATCTGGGAATTTTTGTCTTGATCCAAGAATGAAAAATTCTGTAAACTGCTCTCTTGGTCCAAGAACATCCCCCACTTGAATGTCGTCTTTGCAGCGTGGAATATGCTCGCAGACGCAGTATGGTGATGGATGCCTTTTCAGCACCCTCAGCAATCAGCTGCCCCTGCGCTGTGGCTCTGTTGCTGAGGGCAGCCGGCCGCGTGCCAGTGGGCTGGCTCTCCTTCGCTTCCAGGGCCTGGGCCCTGGAAGTCGGAATCGCCGAGAGGCGTTTCAGTCCTGCACTTCCAAGGAGCACGAGCCCTGAGGAGCCACTCAGGCTTCCAAGCCGCAACTATTTCTCCAAACGAAGTTGGTGTGGGCTTCTGAGGAATGTAAACGGCCCGGCCCAGTGGCGAGCCTGTAAAAAGGATGCAGCCATTTGTTATTTTTGTTGTTTCAATGCTCTTTGGTATTTGAGCGAGCCTAGGGGCTGCACGCAGGGAAAGGAGCAGGACGTTTGGAAGGATGTAGGGAAGGCGCAACCCTGTTCTTACATAACTTTGCCCAAAAGCTCCATGACAGAGTCACTCTGTGGATGAACCACTTTTTAAAAGCAGATAATCTTGGGGGGGAGGGTCATGTTATCTATCAGACTATTAGCACCAATTGACACTGTAGGATACCTGTGATTGGGACAAAAACGTGTGGGTGCCCAGAGCTCCTCCTCCTGGCAGTGAATGTGGGCTCTGCTGTCCCGCAGCCCCGTGGTTCTCTGACACGTGGGCGTGAACTGGGGCCCACTTCCAACTGCGTGGCCTGAGGAAAAAGGAGGAGTGCCTTGGGGAAGCCCTGGGCTGGGAACACTGGAGCGGGTGAAGTTTAGGAAGAACATTGAAGGCAGAGGGGAGAAAACTAGGGACTCGGAACAATCATCGCTGAGGGTGACGTCACCCTCGTTTCCAGTTGGGCTCTGCACGAGCAGAACGACCACGGAGTTCAAGTCACAGACGGTGCACAGTCGTCCCCCTGACCCCCGGGGATCGGGGCGCACGTTGTCAGTACCCCAAAACCGCAGACAGTACCCCAGCCCTCTCGATACTATGTTTTTCCTACACACACATAGGGCAATACCGACGATAAAGTTTAATTTATAAATTACGCCCAGTAAGAAAGTAACAAAAACCAATAATAACGTAGAGCAGTTACAAGGACACACTGCAATGAAAGTTGCGTGAGTGTGGCCTCTCATTACCTTACTGCACTGCACGCACCCTTCCTCCAGCGACCACGTGAGGTGACAACGCTGAGAAGCGAGAAGCCCGGTGAGCGACGGGGGCGTCGTGATGCGGCCTTGTGTCGGGAAGACGCGCCTCGGCCTGGGGTGACTCTGGATGGCAGAGCTGTGACCCTGCGGGCGCTTGGAGGCAGGAGCAGACGACGTCCAGGGTTGGGAAATTTTAATATTTTCCAGCCGTGGTTGACCCGGCGCAGCTGAAGCCACGGGACTCGCGCACCTGCGGATAACGGGGACTGCTGTGTGAGCGAGGCACACCTGGGGAGGGAAGTGCGCGAAGGTGAAAGGAGAGCGGCCTGCAAGCCTCAGCCAATGGGCGCACCGCTCTGGCGGGAGTCCCGCCTCTCCGCGGGAAGGGGCGGGGCCCGGTCGTGGGGGCGGGGCCTGGCCGCAGGGGCGGGGCCTTCACGCGCTGGGCTGCTGAGACTGAATCTGTCTGCAGACCGTGCTGACATAGCCCACTTGCGACGCCACTACCCCTGGCCTCTCTGCCGAGGGAAACTGGGAAAAGAGAGGTGAGGGGGGAAAGTTATCTGCCATTCCTCCTCCACTCAGTTCAGTTCAGTTCAGTTCTGAGCCACTTGGAAAGAAGAGTGGTTTGCAGCTGGCCACATTACGCTGACCACATCCTCACCTGTGGCAATGTAGTTCCGCGTTCCTTTTTACCACGTTTCAATCTCTGTAGTAACAATTCGGTTTTTAAGTATTACACGTGATTTTTTTTTCACCATTTACTTTGTGATGACTTATATAGTCTTCCAATTTAAAGGAAATTTAAAATTTAATTCATACCTCAGGAAAACCTGGGCAAGTTCTGAGAGTGTGAGTCCTTTGAAGTAGGAGGTGTGCTATTTCTAGTTTTCTTTGTCATAGCTTGGCATTGAAAATTTTGAAATGAGAATTTAAGAAATACTGTATAAATGTAGATGCTGCTTGGAGAGAAGAAGGAAAGGGCAATTGAGTGCTCTTGATTTATAGGAAATAGTTGTATTAATTTCTGCCAAAAGACCCCATTATAATGTTTGAACATATCTAAATTTCATGGTTTCTTTTCAATCCACCCGTTTTTTAACTTTATTTTTCAAATACAGCTTACATTCAGTACTGTCCCAATCTCTGCGTTGTTTTAAAACGTTAGAGAATTCCAATTGTTTCTGCCTCAGCAGAGTTGTCTCCTCATATTGAAACTAATTAAAGCCCAAACCCCCTAAAAACCTTAATTACTCAAGAAAGATTGTCTAATTTGATATTGCTGTCAATGGAACACAAATTATGTGACAATCTTGATTACAACTGCAGTGTTTTTATTGAAACGAAGGCAAGGAGAAGAAATGTGTGGGATACATTTCGAATACATTGTGCGTCTTGCAGATCTTTATTTCATTTATCTTCCAACATTGCCAAACCATCACATGGGCCACACAGTAATAATTCAGTCCTGCTGGGCTTGATATTTTGCCAACTTTCCAATTTTACAGTTACCTGTTTCGTCATTAAGAGCGTTTATTTGTCAAGGTGGGAGAAGTGAACGTATTTTATTTCACAGTTTGCTAGCTCGATGTATGGCGGTCCCACGTTTAGACTTGCAGAACGTGGGCCTCCACTGCACTCTGGCCCCAGGTCCCAAGAGCACTTCCGGAAAGCCTACCTCATTCCTTAGCTTAAAACAAATAATGCAGGACATTTTTTTTAATTTAGAAAAAGGCAAATGTTGAAAAGTCTACTTGCCACCCTAATCCCACCCACTGCATTCCAACCTCAGCCTGAAAACACTTCCCCAGGTAACTGCATTTATTAATTTCTTGTATCTTATCCATGAATAAAACCATGTATGAATATGGCTGCTTATCTACCGCCATATTTCTTTCTCTGTACAGAAATGTTGCTCACTGTGTCTATCACACTAAACTTTTCTTTGTTCATTTAATACATTTTGGAAATGTTTCCATATCATCAATGGTATGTGGGGAAGTTTCTCAGTCTTTAAAAAGAGTTGCATAGCATCCCGTTGTATGAATGTCCTTTAACTAGTCCCATGTCAATAAAACCACAGGTTATTTCCAATCTGTTACTATTACAAACAAACATCATTGAATCAACTTCCACACTTATCATTTTGCTTGGGTGCAAGTAAGCTTGTGGGAAAAATTACAAGTGAGAATGTGGCGTTAAAAGGTAGGGCAGTGTTTCTCTGCTAGTGACCAGTCATCCCCTTTGGTCACATTTTAACTTTTTCTTTGTGAGTAAAATCACGAATTCTGGGGCTGTGGAACGCTCCAGAGTTATGACGGTCAGTGGCAGGTTTGGCCCTAGACCCGCATCCACGTCACCTCCATTTTGGGGATGGCCACCTCACCTTCGATGGCAGGAAGTACAGACCCACATCGCCCACATTCTTTCCTCCTCATCACAACCCCCCTCACCACGCAGACCCACTGTGACTCTCTGTCCCACTTGATGTCCCTTTCCTCTGTCTTCTCCCAGGCTTTACCCGTTCCTCTCACTTGGGGCACCATCCGGCCAACTCTGACAGTGATGAGTGACCAGTCACAGGCAGAGAGCTCCCAGCAGGGGCTGAGTCACTCCCTGTGCTCCTCAAAATGCTCCAACGACTCCTGGTTCCACCCAGGGCACCGAGGTCCTGTAGACCCCACCGGACCGGGCCGTGTTGCCTTGTTCTCCCGGCTCTCTCTGTTACCCATGCTGACCCGCCAGCTGGTCCCGTGCAAGGCCTGGGCAGTTGCTCCTCCTCCTCTCCTCTCCTCCTCTGGGAGAAACGGGCCTCCCTTGCCTCCCTGAACTCTGTTCTGGAGCCACCTGTTCACAGTGGAATCTTTCCTGAACCCCTCGGCCCACTGTGCACCGCCCCCATCTGTGCTTACTCTAGCAGGGAGAACCGTCTCTTCCATGCACCAGTGAGTTTCCAGCACCTTGCTCAGTGTGCACATTAACTGGTTTAGGAGTAGACTGATTGCATTTTTTAGGATCACGGGGTTTTCAGATTGGCTAAGCTGTTTGCACGGCAACGTGGTCTCTGAGGCATTGTTATCACAGGTCTGTTTCTCCAGTTGAGAAGAGGCATGCATTCCAAGGTTGACTGAACCCTGCATCCGGACAACTGTAAGGGACTCAAAGCGGACAGTCCTGCCCCTGGCTCCATTGAAAAGAAAAACCACTTTCCGATTTCTGTGAAATCTTTGCTCTGTGTGTGTCTGTACACATGCACTAGCAAGTTCCCCAATCTCTCTCCATCTGTGTGGACTGTGGGCCTCGGGTGCAACGCCCAGTATACCACTGGTCAGAGGAGGACCTGTGGAACTCTGTCACCGCCCACCACCCGGTGGCTGTGTGTCTGTCAAGAACAGGCCATGTCCCTGACACACAACCCTCCAGGGAGGGGCTGGCGAACATTTCACTATCGGCTCACTGTGTGCTCCCAGCGAAGAGAACAAAGTGTAAGGGTTGCAATTACTAATGAAAATGAATAAAAAGATCGCAGGAAGCGGTCGCTGTGTATGCATATAAACATGAGCCAGGAGGCAGAGCCAGGAAGGAAAAGGTTTTGAAGATCAGCACATTGCAGGACCCAGTACCTGGGATTTTGTCTTTTAGATTCTCTCTGTTCTCTTTCTCTTCCTCATTTTCTCTCTCTCTCTCTCAGTTGCAAATTTTTTTTGCTGATTGACAATATATCACTACTTTCATCGAGTGGGGAAATACGTGGTCGGTTTGCCTGTTACTATGAGTCCATTCAAGCATGTAATACTTTCTAAAGCGTGTTCTCAGACCACGGTCTGCGCACGGTTTCTTTGTGGGGGCACACTGAGGGGTTCATTGCTTCTTAACACTCTTACACCTGTTGGTGTGATTCACTCATTACATGTGATATTTTGCCTTTATTACTGTAAAAACAATAACCAAAATTGTAATTAAAACAGTGAATTGAATAGTGTGTGAAATATATAACATAATAATCTCATACTTAGCTATAACTAATTATAACTTGATGTCATGGACTCTTTTTAAATTGTTATTATTATTTATTGGGGCCAAAAGAAAGCATTTTGGCTGTCTGCCTAAGCAGTTCAGAATGGATGATAAACAACGCCAAGTTCTATAGGAATATATGTGTATGTGCACATATACACACAGTTTTCTCTGTGCATGAGGCTAAAGTTCGACCTTATCAATTAAAACCCGTTACTGAAACTGCTCATTTGGGCAGGGAAGTGCTGTAATGTCCTGAGGTTTAATAAGCAGTTTCTGGAAAGTTGCATTGCTAATGTATGTAACCATTACTACAAGGTTGTTATTATTTGATTAGCTCTCTACAGAGGAGCCTTCCACTGAGATTTTGCCAGGAATCACCGACTGCATTTGAGGTTTCTCTCCTTAGTTGTGGGAGGAACCCAGCAGCGCCCCCTGGAGGCCAACACAGGAATGTTGCCCTGGTGTGCTCCTAGGAAGAGGCTCAGATGTGCTTAACCCCTTGGCGGCTGCTTAAAAGTGAATTTTCACAGCCTAATTTGGGAAGATAAAAAATGTTTTCCTTCCTCCATAATCTCAGAACGATCTCTTAAATACGCAGAAGACATGTAATCAGTTTCTAGAATAGTTACAATAATCAACAAGTCACTTTGGTGCCAGATCTGTCAGGACAAGCACCCCTCTTTTCTGTCATCTCCGTCCCAGCCCAGATGTGCCTCTGCAGGGACCCCCGGAAGAACAAGGAAGACGTCAGGGAAGATGCCTGGGCCCCCTTCACTAGGCAGAGTTTGTGAGAAATGACATTTATTTCGAATTGCTTAAATCACATAAAGGAACCACAGAATATTTGGAAAATACCAACCAGAACAAAGAAGAAGATGCGAGGATTCAAAGCCTTCAGTAATTGTCTTAGTAGCACCGTGGTGCACATCTTTGTGCGCTCGTTTTCTGAGTCGCTAATTATTTCCTCAGGACGAATTCTCGGAGGTGGCACTGTGGGGTTGAAGCCTCCCGAAGCTTACTCGCTACATCCCCCTGCAAAGGGGCCACACCGATTAGTCCTCGTGCCTGCAGTGTGGGACAGGCCAAACCCCTGCGTCCTCAGACAGATGCTGGAGACGCTGGCGTGTCCTCCTCGGCAGTTGTGTGACAGTCACATTCACGTGAACAAGGCTCCTGCTTCTCCAGAGTCTTGGGGACAAGCCTTTGGAAAGTGTTGATGGTCAAATTATGCACCAATAAGAATCCCTTCTTTATTTTGCTATGAGATAGGGGTAATGCATAGCCCCTAAAAGGAAATCAGATGGTGCCTCGGCCTGCGAGGCAGTCAACGGGGTCCGCCGATATACCTGCAACGGATGAAAAGGGATGGGACAGGAGGCGCGAAAGAACGGCAGCAAGACAAAGGATTCTGATCAAGCTGCAAATTTATTTCAAAACGGAGGGAGTTATATAGAGGAGGGCAGTAGAGGAAGTGCAGTGGATAGGTGGCTTCAAAGCGTGCTCTAGCCTGCGATTGGCCAGGGGGTGCATGGCGGGCGCGTGATCAAGGCACTGATTGGTGTGCCCGCTGCATGTCCAGGGGGGGGTTTCTATGGCTCCTGACCGCAGCATCCTGTTTATTCCGGCGCAGCTCTCAGGTCTGATTGTATCAGCCTGTTTCAGGCTTATCCCAGCCCCCAACATCTCCTCCCTTATTTTCATTTTTAAGGTGAGGAGTGGACTTTAACCGGCTAGGGGAGGCAGTGGTCTGGCTCCTCCTGAGCTCGTCCCGAGCTCTGAAGCACCCTTTTCGGAGGAGAGGGTTGGGGCGCTGACCTCTATGCAAGCCGACTTGCCTCTCAGGAGACATGGCAGGGCCACCTTTGGGGGTAGCTTCTCCTTGCGATGCTTTGCTCTGCACCTAGCGGTATCCATTACAATTTATATGTAAAGTATAATGCCAAGAGTTATACTGTCCTCGTAGGAGGTGGGGGTGCAAAAAGGAGCTTATGCGCGAGGACATTCTCGGAGAAGACGCTGCGAGTCAGTGCCAGGTTCATTCATTTCTAGCTGGTGATAATGTATCTGGATAGGTTTGCCAAGAAGGGAGTTAAGTTGGTCTCGGATGAGGTTTGTGGTGCGCCTGAGAACCCAGGGAGCAAAGGTCAGGAAGAGAATGATAGCTATTAAAGGCCCGAGGAGAGGGAGAAGAAAGCGGAGTAGTCCGTTGAAGGCTGTAAGGAAAGGGCTCTCAGTCAGAGCTTTTCGTCGTCTTTCCAGATCTTCTTGAAGGATCTTGATCTTGTCCCGGACGATGCCTGACTTGTTGGCATAAAAGCAGCATCGTTCCTGTAAAGCTAAACAAATGCCTCCCTGCTCTGCTGTGAGTAAGTCTAGACCTCGTCTATTCTGTAGGACTACTTCTGCTAGGGAATCTAACTGGTCTTGAATGTCAGTAATAGTACTTGATAAGGCTTGGACATCATCGACAAGTTGTTTGGAAAGTTTTGTATAGGAGTGAACTGCAACTCCTAATCCTGTAGTTCCGGTAGCTACCGCTCCAGAGACTCCTAGACCAACAAGCAGGGGAATAATAGCTAAGGCTCTCTTGTGTCGTCCTGCGAAGTGGTCAAAAGCAGGAATGGGGACAGGCTCATCTCCTGGGATGATGTCTATGTCAGGTAATAAGGCAGCTAGGACGCATAGCCCTGTCCAGTTGGCAGGTAAGGCAGTGAAAGCTAAATTATTACCACAAATGAATGCTCATCCTGGACCAGGGCAGAGGGATGTGCTATAATTAAGCGTGTGGCTACAATTGGTAAAACTAGCAAAACCAACAGAAATATCAAAAGAATTATTTTGTAATTTCTTATAGATGCAGGGGGAGGAGTAAAAAAGCATAGGCTGAACTCTAAAGGGTATGCTGAGGGTGCAATTTTGTTCGGTGATATTCAGGGCTGATATGTTGGTGGGGACAGCTAGAGGCATGGGGGTGCCTTGGCTTAAGCATAACCAGCAATCTTGAGCTAGTGTAGGGTTGGAAATATTTAGCGCCCGATGGGTGGCTGTCAAAATGTCTGTCGTTTGGGTATCTAGAATAATTGGCAGGAATGGCAACAGGTGAAGGGAGACCAGGCTGTAGGGCTCCCATGGGGACCATAATTTTATTGACGGCTCTGAGATCTTGCAGAAGACGCCATTTTCCAGATTTCTTTTTGATGATGAAAATAGGGGTATTCCAAGGGGAATTAGAAGGCTCAATGTGCCCTGCCGCAAGCTGTTCCTGCACTAACGTAATAGCAGCGAGGGTTTTTTCCTGAGTAAGGGGCCATTGATCAACCCATACAGGGTCAGTGGATTTCCATAATATTTTATCTGCATGGGGTGCAGGACTGTCAATGGCCGCTAGGGTAAATTTTGGGTATATCCTAGACCTGTCTTATTAAACTTTGGATTAATAGAAATGGGTTGAGTGATGCCTTGATGGTTTTTCCCTAGCCCTTGGCTGGGTAAGAATCCTTGGTTTAGCATTTGAGTTATAGCAACGTTACTGGGGCTATACAAGACTACTTTCATTTGGGCGAGAATGTCTCTCCCCCATAGATTAACGGGCAAGTTAGGTAGTACATACGGGGTCACGAAGCCCTGGTTTCCTTCATTGTCTTCCCATTTAAGGGTTTTAGAGCTTTGTTGTGGATTGGTAGACTGTCCTATGCCACGCAAATGTGTGGCAGCTATGGTTAGGGGCCAATTTCGAGGCCATTGAGACTCAGAAATAACAGTGGCATCGGCTCCTGTGTCAATAATACCTGAAAAAGCTTTACCATTAATTCTGAGTTCGAGTAAGGGACGGCCCTCGGTGACCTGTTGTACCCAATATGTATCTGAAGAGCCAGGGGGGCTTGACCCTCGAAAAGGTTTTTGAAAATTGGAGTTAAGATGTTGAAGGGGGAGGATGATTATTTGGGCTAACCTAGTTTCTTTGGGGATGGTAATTAAATCTAAAGTGGTGGAAAGGATAATTTGGATTTGTCCTTCGAAATCATTATCTAGAATGCCAGGGAGGACTTGTATCCCTTGTAGGGTGGAACTGACTCGGCCGAAGATAAGCCCGAAAGTGTTAGGCGGTAGGGGCCCGAAAACGCCGGTGGGGACTATTAGGGGACTGTTGTCTGAAGTTAGTACTGTGTCGGTGGCGGCACAGAGGTCCAGTCCTGCGCTGCCTGCTGTGGCCCTCCACAGGTCTGTGATGTGGCGGCGTGATTGATTACTGGGAGGGCAGGGATCCGTGGGTGGAGTGATTGGGGGGTGAACTGTGTAGCCCCGGAGTTCACACCCGGAATGGGGCCCTGGGGCTGGGCCCTGTTGGAGTTTCCCTGCTTTGGGGGAATGGGCTGTCCATAGATGTCTGTCCTAGATCTGCATTCTGAGGACCAGTGAAAACCCTTCTTACAGCGAGGGCATTTTGTGGCAGGGGCTCCTGGACTATTAGTACTAGGTCCTGTTGGGTTTTGGATCCAAATTTGAGTCTGATTTTGGCTCTTCTGGGGGCAGGCTCGGGAAAAATGTCCAGGTTGGTTACAGTTGTAGCAAAGGCGATTAGGAGGGCGCGCCGGCTGTGGGGGCATAAAATTTTGTAAGGCGGCACCAATGGCAAGTCCGAAAGCATGGGCAGAGCCGATGCCGGAGCAGAGGCGAACATAGTCACAGAGCTCTCCTTGGCGATAGGGGCGGATGGCATTTTGGCAAGCGGGGTTGGCATTTTCATAAGCTAGGTGTTTAACGAAAGCGTTTTCACTTTCGCCCGCGCCAAAGAGCCTCTCAGCTAATTCTTGTAAACGACTTATGAAATCACTGTATGGCTCATCTGGGCCCTGTCTTATTTTTGCAAGAGAAGTGGTTGCGGTGCCCTTTTGTGGAAGGCGCCTCCATGCTTTAAGACCCGTGGACTGGATCTGGGTTAGAAGTCCGGGGGGAAATTGAGCTTGTTTCTCATTGCTTTGGTAGGGGGCGGAACCAAGAAATTTAAGTATGGTCCAATTTTTAGAGGAGGATTTTCTCATATTACGCTGAACAAACTGTTTAGCGGTGTCTTCATATTCGCTTTTCCAAAGAATAAAGTCACCTCCACTTAGCGCTGCCTTCGCTAGAAAGAACCAATCATTGGGTGTGAGCCAGCGCTCACTAAGATTTTCAATTAGGGCGAGGGAAAAGGGGGCTGTGGGCCCGTAGTGTGTTACAGCAGATTTGACCTTTTCTAATGTTTTAAGACTAAGTTTCTTATATGTGTGGAAATAAGTTTGGGGGGCCGCAGTGTCTCTTGTACTGGGCTCTGCTTCGTCTATATCAGAAGGGGAGCTGTCAGAGTCCTCGGGGTTGTCACTGTCAGGAAGGGGGGTAGCTGCAGCCGCAGCTGAACTATTTACGTTCTCGGTCCTATCTGGGCGAGTCTGGGATCTAGTAACAGGGAATGCTAAAGTCTTGTGGGGAGGGGGACTGATCGTAAAAGCGGAGAATTCTTTGGCAATGGTTTTAATATCTCGGATGAAAGTGAGGGTCTCTTGAAGGAAAGGCTTTGGAAGCGGAGTGAATGCGGCGGTGGCCGCCAGGGGCAAGGTAATGGGTGCCTTGCCCGCCGCGGGTGAAATGGCCGCGGCAGGTGCGTGAGAGGTACTATAAGGAGGCGGTTTGAATGGCGGAAGGACTGCCGCCACGAGTGGTGGCCAGCCAGGATTATTGTAGCGAGCGGCCTCGTCCTCTAATTCTGCCTGTTCAGAGGGATCTAACTGGTCGCCGGAGTCCTGAGAAACGGGGGGTGGAGCAGAGGAATAGAACTCCTGAAGGGGAGGGTGCAGAGAAGGGGCCTGAGGGTCTGTATCTATTTGGATGGAGACAGAAGGGCAATTTGAAGGCGCTCGTGAGGGGGGTCGCGAAAGCGAGTCAGCATGAGCATCGGGGAGGCCGTGAACTGAGGGGGCTTTTGAAGGGGCCGGGGAGTGACTACGGAGAATTTCTTGCCCTTCTTTGCAAAGGCGCTGTATGTCAGGGGAATTATTGTGGTTTTTAAGGATGTCTGCTATGAGGTTATAATAGTTAAAGGCAGTTATAGGGATAGTCTCGGGGCCAAAAACCTTCTAATAGTCATTTAGACAGTCGCCTACACGGTGCCAGAGGCGGGAGTCAATGCTACCCTCCTGAGGAAACCATGGGCAGATTTTAAAAACGAAAGTGAAAAAGGAATTCAAATCTTTTTTACGAACCCTTATCTTGCGCACCTTGAGAGATTCTTCTAATTGAGCAACGAACAAATCATGTTGTGAGCATGCCTGTCCCATGGTTGGGTCTTACCTTTGAAATGCCGCTGTCGGGGAACGGGGGTCATCAGGGAATGCCGGCGCGCGGTCGGGTAGTCGCGGTGAGCCGGGCGAAACGCTGGCGGCGAGCCGGGCGAAACGCTGCGATCGAAGGGGACAGCGGTCCGCACAGGCGATCAGTCGGGCCCCACGTTGGGCGCCAGTTGCCTCGGCCTGCGAGGCAGTCAACGGGGTCCGCCGATATACCTGCAACGGATGAAAAGGGATGGGACAGGAGGCGCGAAAGAACGGCAGCAAGACAAAGGATTCTGATCAAGCTGCAAATTTATTTCAAAACGGAGGGAGTTATATAGAGGAGGGCAGTAGAGGAAGTGCAGTGGATAGGTGGCTTCAAAGCGTGCTCTAGCCTGCGATTGGCCAGGGGGTGCATGGCGGGCGCGTGATCAAGGCACTGATTGGTGTGCCCGCTGCATGTCCAGGGGGGGGTTTCTATGGCTCCTGACCGCAGCATCCTGTTTATTCCGGCGCAGCTCTCAGGTCTGATTGTATCAGCCTGTTTCAGGCTTATCCCAGCCCCCAACAAGATGGCATTGAAATGGAAGAACAGGTGCTGGGTGGCTGCACCCCACACCTAAACACAGACATGTATGCTTATACACCTACACAGTTTTATTAAAATGAGATACCAGTATTCCTGCAAGATTCATGCTGCTCTGAGTGACACACATCCAAAATGGTAGTGGCATAAACAAGACAGTAATTTATTTCTCTGTCATGTACAGGAAGTTTGGAGATAGTTCACAGCTGGTATAGACAGCATCCTCTACCTTGTTACTACACCATGCTCAGCACATACAAGGTGGACCTCATGGTTCAGGGTAGCTGCTTGGGTTCCAGCTATCTTGTCTGGGTTCCAGCTATCTTGTCACATTCCAGCCAACAGGACATTTCCCAGATGTGGCACATGATACTCATGCTTTTGTCTCATTGGCCAGAACTTAAGACATATGACCGTACCTACTGGTAAGCCCCTGAGAAATATCTGCACTTCAGATGGCCATGTGCCTAGCTTAAATCAGGAGTTCTAACATAAAGGAGAGTAGAAATTGAGACAATACTCCTGGTCTTTTCCAAACATGTTATTTTGGAACCCGTTTTCTCTTTTGTTCAAATATTCCCTCTTTTCTCAAGTGATTTTGATGACCCCTTGGTGGCCATAGCTACATTGTAATAGCTTTCCATGTAACTATGTCTCCTGACCCCAAAGCACAGTGAAAAACCTCAGATGACGTGAAGGACCCAGCACAGCTCTGCAGGCCCCCACTGATCAGCTGGTACACAGATATTCCAACACGAGAGTCAAAAGAACCTGTAGATACACATTTCAGCAGAGTGCAGCCTTGCAGCCAAAGTTGGCTTCTTGCAGCTGGTTCTGAGTTTCTGTGATTTAAAATCCTAGAGGATCTTTGGTTCGTGGGAACATTTTACACCCTACTTTAGGCAGATGTGACTGTGCACACATTACCCTGGGCTGCACATCCATTTCTAGGCAGGAATAAACTACCCGTTGCTGCTTTTTCCAGCAGACATGTGATGCGGTGGTGAATGGGGCCGTAAATTTCTGCAGGAGATGAAAATTCCACAGTAGGCAGTCACCGCCCTGCCATTGGGCTGCCTTGCCCTGTAACAAACACTGTCAATTTTGTTTATGGGGCTGGTGGGGAATGTAGTCATTGGCTCAAAGAATTTGGCTCATTAAGCCAGAGTAAAGCAATCGAGGAAGAAAAAAAACAAAAAAAGCTTAAGCAATATGGAATAGAAACAATTTCTAAGCCCAGCCGATTATGTTTGGAAGGCGGTAGGGTAGTATAATTTCTCTCGTGATGGATCTGTTTACCTTTTGTGCAGGCATTTCGGGGTTTAAGGGATCACTGATTATCCCGTGGCAAATTGTCCTTGAATTCTAGCGTCTACAAACCCTGTCCTAGACACACAGCAAAGAATGCAGCAGGGTAAAGGGGCATGTAATAAAAATGGCACCTAGCACACGCAACTTTTCGTGAGGAACAAATAAAACGGTGAGTGACAAGTGGTATTACAAACTTTAAACTGCTCCACCCATATTATTTTACCTCCTTTTTCCCATGCCTCCAGCCCAGACATTATTATTTAGACAGCAGGAGTCATATGTATTAGTGATATAATTCTTAGGTCCCAAGGAGTCCTGGGCTGTTAATCCCAAAGGTGCCCTCTTAGCCAGATGGCCAGGGGCTATTGCAGCCCCGTTCAGAGGGAGAATTAGTGAGTCATCATGTAATTCTACCCAAGTGTGTGGGTAGAGAGTTGTTGAGCTTGAACCTAGCACCAGCAATCAAGGGCATCCATCTCTCTGGGACACTTTTTCTCTAAGATTATAAAACAGTAACAAGAGTTGGGCCATGGACGTGTGACTTTGGTTCCTGGTAAACTCTATCCTCCTTGGGGACAGTAGTTGAGGATATCGTGGTGCCAAATGGTTACAGATGTTGAATCTCCCTGTGGCCGGTGGCCATATGGGGCTTGTTGGCTGACCCGGGAAAACACTGGGGTCCACGAAGCAGCCAGAAGAACTCTTTTCCCCCATAGTACACAGAAAGGGTGTGCAGAGTTCCTTCCTGAATCAGCTATTTAAACTGCTGCGTAACAGCTCTGTTGGTGACCCACTGCTGTGTGACAAACTACTGCCACCACAGAGGCTTGAAGGGGCTTCTAGGAGCCAGGAGTCCCAGCACGGCCTCATTAGGAGCCTCCCACTCTTAAGACACAGTTTCAGCTGTCACTTTAAGATGTCAAACAGAACAGTGCAGGTGCAGAAATGTTAACTGGAAACCTTGAACTCATTCTCAACATCTTCATGAACCCAGCCCCGCCTGGCTCTGTTAAGCCAGTTTCAAAAGGCTACCTGCTTGGCAGGAGGTGCAGGTGTTTGGGGAAATGTTAGAAGTGCATGCATCGGGGCAGATGGGTTGTGTCCAGAAAGTGCTCCTGTTGGGAGTATGGAATTGTGATGTTATTGTGCGAGTGAGTACAAAGTAACAGGCCAGGCAGGGCGGCATCCAGGAGGCGGCCCTTACGAGCTGTTTGGCTTCGAAGAGTCACCCACCTCTCTGTGCCTCATCCGCAGCAAAGAGGGATAATGACACTTCTTACCGAGTTAGAGTACGGTGATGATTGAGATGATGCACGTGAGTGACACACTAGAATGGCGCCTGGCACATACCAAGCACTCAATAAATGTTATTTATATGCATAATTATTGTTTCTCCATCCACGTGTCTTTGCTCCACTCTGTGGATGGATTCCACTTCAGCTTAGCTGGCTCCCTTGCAAAATGTGCCCATTAGGAGAGTGTTGAGTGAGTGAGTCTACAGCAGGGGTGTCAGACTCATTTTCACCAGGGCCACATGGTTGCCTCGTGGTTGCCTTCAGAGGGCCGAATGTAATTTTAGGACTGTATAAATGTAACTACTCCTTGACAGTTAAGCGAGAGCTCAGCTGTTAAAACAAGGCGGGTAGAAACAAGGTGGAGGGCTGGATAAAACAAGGTGGAGGGCCGGATTTGGCCTGCGGGCCTTGTGTTTGCCACCTGTGCTCTAAACTCATTGCTGCTACAAATTTTTTAAATAAAAGAGCGGAGGGATCCTGTGATGATGGTGGTAGGTCACCCTGGCCCAGAGGACCGGGATTAGAGTGGGGTGGCTGTTCTCGCAGCCACTGCCGCCACTCCACCTGGCGGCGTGTAAAATGATTCTTGTAAACCGCACGAAAGGAGCTTATTTCTCACGGCTACTCTTGAAGTAAGCCACAGGCGCTGTGAAAGGCCAGGACAAGGAGAGGGAGGCATGAGTTCTTAGATGAAGGTGAGGTTTAAGATGTTACTTGGCCAACCAAGTTCGGTCTTATGTTCTTCTACTTCAGAACCGCGTCCCACAGGTCACAGGGGTACCTTCCCGAAGTGGGGCCTGGTGAAGAGAGCAGAGGTTCCTTCTCTTCGGCCTGGAGTCCACCTGGCTCTGTCCCCCCTGCACCCCAAAGGCCTGGGAGCCCTGGAACCAGGGACCCACTCATCCCTTGGGAAGTCCGAATTGGTGATGCCAACAGGGAACATGGAGGGGGGGAGGGTTTGAAAATAACTCGCTAGCATCAGAGGGAATTCTAGTTGACCTGTTCTGATTTGCAAAGACTGCGTTCTCCCACTCTGGCAGACCTCACTGTGTGTCTGAAGCTGGAATCCCTCCATCCCCCGCCCCCCACCAGAAGTCAATTCTCATCATTCTTCTTCCTCAAGATGCAGACCTCGGAGAGTGAGACCCAAGCAAGACATCCAGCCACGTGCTCTCCAGCTTCTCAGTCCACCACGGAGGACCCCGTCCCTCCTTGGCACTGAGCATTTTAAGGGACAGGGAGGGAGTGGCCACACCATCAGGTCTTAGGGTGACCATGTCCCAAAAGGTCACCAGGAGTCATTTTGACATCGAGGTTCCTACGATGAAGCTCTCCACCCTCTAACTGGCATGCAGTGCCTGGTGTGACCTCTGGAGGCTCCCATAACAACAGCCACCGTGGGTCACTTCCAGACCCACACCCGGGTCCTGCCCACCTGCTCTTTTATCAGGTCTCTGAGCCTCCCACCTCCCCTGTTCACGACTCTTAGGCTACTTCTGGGCCCCAGGCCTCTGCAAGTGATGCCTCTGCAGGGACACATTTGACTCCAGGCACAGTGACAGGTCCAGGTAGGAAAGTGATAACCAGGCAAGCAGATCGTTTCTACTTAAGAAGCTTCTGGAGAAAACCTGGACTACACTCAGTGCACACTTCTGTCTCCTCTTAGGGTGGTCCAGGTGCCCAGGCTGACGTTTCACTCTGTCTGGCGCCGCAGCTCCGGGGAGAACTGTGTGGCTGCTCTCACCCCCTGACCTTAACCGCATGGCTTCTCCTTCTCACTGCAAACCCCACCCGAGAGCCCGGACACGCCCAGGCTGCCGGCAACCTGCGGAGAGCCCATCAACCCCTCATCCACTGGCCGCTGATGTGCAGACTGACAAAAGTAACCAGTTCATGGAGTGAGCGGCCCCCATCACACCGTGTGGCATCTTCTTTGGGCTCTGTGGACATCTTGGGCAAGCACCATCCATTTCTGGTCTGTTTAGTTATAATTGGAAAAGTGTTGATTTAAGGTTTAAAAACCCGTCCCGATTAAGTCCAAGGACCCCTCCTGCCCTGTGCCTGCCTGTTGTGCTGAGCCCAGGCCCAGCCTGCATCCCTGGAGCAGCGGGGCAGGGGGCCTGTCCTTCCCCCTCCTGTCCTCTCCAGGGTCCGGCCATGGAAGAGGATGGCTGGAGGTCGCATCCTGCCCCACACCTGTGCCGCTGCACTCTGTCCTGGGTTGCAAAGGCCCTTTGACGTGGGGACGGTGCCCACACTGGGCTCTCTCTCCTGGTGCCTCTCTGAGGACATCCCCCCTCCCCCCATTCAAGGGCCTGCTATTTCACTACTTTCTGGCTCAAGTACTCTACTTGCTGCCAGATTCCTTGCGCCTCCCGGTTAGGCCTTATTCCAGAGTCCTTACTGGGTTCTGTTCGTCCTAACAGGCATCCTCTGGGGCCTCTGTGATGTCAGTGTGGCCCCTGTGAGTGAAAGTGCCGCCTGCTTTCCTGGCCCTTCTCCTCTTGCTCTGGCAGCTCCACCCTGTTCCCCACCGCACCCCCTTCCGACTTCTGCGTTCTTCAGACCCTGGAGGACACAGGTCAGGTCCCTGCACTGGCCTCTCCCTCCCCCAAAACCCTCACTGCAGGCTGAGGGCGCCCCAGTTACGTACGTTCCCTCTGACCGGTCTCCTCGCGAGCAACACTTCGCCGAGCTGCACTCCTGATACTTCTGTGATTTCTGCGAGCACGCTAAACTTCTGCAAAGACGGCCATCTCCCCGTTCATCCTGCAGACGTTGACACGGGGCCGGGGAGGCCTTCGCAGTGGCCCTTCTGCAGGACCAGGGAGCCCCGTCTGTCTGTGTGAGCGGAAGGATCTGGCGGGGGGCTGGCGGTTCTCCAGGGCAGGAGGCTGCGTGCCAAAGAGCTCTTGTAATTGGATCATGAGGGGGGTGGGGTAATTTGTTTCTCTGTTTTGTAATTTCAGACTTGTGGAACAGGTTTTTAAAAACTGGGATATATAAGAACTCTCGTTGAAGTCAAGAAGCGTCGCTTGGACTGAAGAGGAAGCTGGGCGGTGGAAGAACAGTCCACTGACTCAAATACATGTGTGTATATATGTATATTTTTGTCTTACTGCTGAAATACTAGATATAGTGACAAGCGCCTTACACCTTTTGTGTCTTGCCACTCGTGAATCACACCTTCGGAGAAGGTGTCTCACCCGGGAGACGGAAAAACGTCCCTATGGGAGACGATTCTGCATTTTCAGATATTAACAATTATCTTAGTGAGCGTGCTGTAAACGCCGTGGCCACCCTGCTGTCCTGGGTCCCGGCAGTGGCCCGTGCTCTGCCTTCACCCAGAGCGGCTCTTTATCTCACTAGACGATCTCCATAGTCAGGCCACCTCCTCGCCGTGTGTTTTAAAGCTCTCGGTGAGAGAAGGTGACCTTCAGGTAGAGCTCCGCGGGGCCTAGACGAGGCGTAGCAGCTGTGCCTTGCGAGATAAGCTGCTTTGCAAACAATGATTCTGATTCATCATCAAGTTTTTCACAAGGAGGTAAAAATCGCCACTTAAAAACAGGTTGACCAAATTTGCAGACCGCCGGCTTAGCGCATGGCAGCGCTGTGCATTCACAGAGGCGGAAACGCGCCGATGAATGGCTTCTAGAGGAGTGTCAGGAGCTGCTCGCAGACTGGAGATTCCGCGAGTCACGGAATCCACTTCACTCACGGGGGCAAATCTCTCTGGTAAAACTGGAGGCATTGTTTGAAGAAAAATGCACAGGTACTTAATGCACAATAATTATGACATTTGATCAGCGTGCAACTAACATCCCTCGGTCTAAGATTCTGGCTGTAAATCCTTGAACAGGTAGAAGCCCGGAACGAACTGTGTGATATGTTTCAGGAAGGAGAGATGAATTGGACTACTTGGGAGGGTTCCTTCCAGCCCCAGGAGGGAGGGAGGGAGCAGTCCGTGCTGCCCTCTGTCGGGAGGCCGCCAAACACACAGGATGCACTTGGCTTGCGTGCCGAGAAAGTCTTCTCCAGCCAACGTCACCACGGATCACGGCCCTGGGAATAATCTGGCTGCTTATTCAACACAGAGACTTCTTTCAACAGAAGAGCAAGAGAAGCACAATAAGCTAACAGATAAAGCAGAAAATGAAATACATTAAAACTCCTTTGGTGCGTGCTGAATGCTGAATGTCTGTATCCACCCCTACCCCCTCCTCCGCCACCGAGTCCGTGTGTTGGAGCCCCAGTCCCCAGTGTGATGGTACTTAGCACAGGGTCTTTGGGGGGTAATTAGGTCACAAGGGTGCAGCCCTCATGAAGGGGACTAATGCCCTTATAAAAGAAATGCCTTTTCTGGGTCTTCTGAGATCATCATACGATTTTTATCCTCAATTTTGTTGATGTGGTGTATCACAACCATCTGGCTGGGCTGAACCATCCTTGCATCCCAGGGATAAATCCCTCTAGATCATGGTGTGGGATCCTTTTACCATGCTGTTGAATTTGGCTCGCTACTGTTTGGTTGAGGATTTTTGCATTTGGCTGACACCTTGTTCTTAAACTTCCCAGCTTCCAGAACTGCGAGACATAAATGTGATCTAGTTCTGACCAATGAAATGTAAGAGCAGGCCAGCTGCGGGAAACACTTTCCTCCCTGATAGGAGCCCAAGCTGCAGGAGAAATTTCCATTTGCCCCATCCCTCCCAGCTGAGGCAGCTGGAATGGGAGGCTGGGCTGCCTGGAACCTAGCAGACGCCTTATTCCCATCAGGTGTGAATTCTGCAGAGGGAATGGCCGAGTTGCTGACCACCAGTGGAAGAGCCTAGCTCTGAACCTCTTGTTCCTCATGGTTTCTACTTCTGTGCTTGAATATTCTGTTATTTCTAGCCGAATGTGTTTCAGCGCTGCAGACGGTCTCAAGTCTGGGTAGGAGGTAACGCTTCTTCACACCACCCCCAAAGGCAGCATCAGAACTGGCCGTCCTGGCTTCCATTAGTTCTACAAGCTGCTGCTGTGATCGCCCAGGGACCTAAGAGCTGTAAGGCTTACGGGTCAGTGAGGCTCGGGGCTGAGTCACAGCCACCTGTATTTCCCCCCTGACGCTGGCTGCTCAGCATGTGGGTTTAATCGGTGCAGAATCCTCCACGCCAGCATAGACAGTAACATAATTCTTTTATGCTCTGCTTTCAGGCATAACATTCTACTGGGGGAGACTAACTTTCTCCGAGTCTTCAGGAGTACTTTTTAAAATGATACAGTCAGCGCTCTGCATCCACAGGCCCCACATTCTCAGGTCAAACATACTTTTTGCAATTACACTGTTGCTGGCATGCCCTGTGCAGTTAGGTTCCATCGCTCCTGAACAGGTCCAGGCTCTTGTCATTATTCCCTAAACAATGCGGTGTGGCCCCTGTTTACATGGCATTCACCGTGTATTTGGTGTGGGAAGTAATCCAGAGAAGATGGAAAGTTACAGGAGGACATGTGTCGGAGACATGCGAGTACAGAGCCATCTCGCAGGAGGTGCTTCAGCATCCTCGGACACTGGTGTCTAGGGCAGGGGGGGGGAGGCCCAGAACCACCCCCCCGCAGACACTGAGGGGCAGCACCCCACCTTGTCATGAGCCCCCACGGTAGCTGAGATGGAGACCCACAGGACGGGGACAGTGAACAGAGTCTCAGGACCCGTGGGCAGGTAGAGATCCATGAGATCACCGAGCCTCATGCCTTTATTTTGTTGGTGGGAAATCCATGCACCAGACAGGCCATGGTTCACCCAGAACCCCGGTGTCCCGACTTCCAGCCCAGTGGGTTTCGTACTCTGCGCCACCCCCCAATTCAGTGCATGAACAGCTCGCTTTAAACCCCTGCAGGAGTCTTCCCCCAATTGCTCTGTCTGTGGGCTTGAAGCCTCATTTGAATGGGAAGCATACTTTTTGCAGTTGGGTGGGGGTGGGGTGAGCAGCAGGGTAGGTGGGGCTGAGGGTCTGGAGCCGGAGTCCGAGCCTGCTCCTGCCTCTGCAGACTGGAAAGGGCAGCTCCTTCCCCCCCCTCCCTGCCTCCCAGCTTCCTTACCCGGCCGGCAGGCTGGAGTTCGGGTGGGTTTCTAATACACAGGACATGTTCACATTTGTTACTCCATTTGTCAAATGTCTGTGCGTGTTATACTTCCAATAACATTACATCCTCTGAAAAACTCTATTTCTGAGATTTATAAAATTGACCACTGCTATATATGTCCATTATAGTTTCAGAGACCTTATTTCTATGGGGTCTTCAAACACGAGTGTTGGTTAAAGGGTTAGGCTACGTTATCCCGACATGTACCCACACTTCCATCAGGTACGCAGGGGTCTGTAAAGAAACGCAGGCGCCATTGGAAGAAATTCTGACTTTTTATAACAAAGCAAGAGTTTGTTGCGACATCCACAGTCCCCAGTCTCTGCTGTAGACGTGCAGCTGTAAATACAGTCTGTCAAAAGGGCCACACTCGTGACCGACTCTCGTCGTGGTTAATTTTGCAGACCTGCTCCTCACGCACTCCTGGGCCATCAGCAGTGGAATGGCCTCTGTGTTCTCTTGCCCTCTGCTGGCTAAACAGGACCATGCCCACCAGGTACCTTACGGTCACCAGTGTACCTCCTCTGTCCTGCTAACCCTGGGGGCCATTTGGCAAAAGCCTCCTTAACAATTGAAGGGGCTCAGGACAGGCCTCCCCAAAATGAGCCACTTTGGCATGAAAATTACTCTGAGCTGAAGGCAATCCCGACACTGAGACATGAGAAAGCCTTACCTCTCCCTAAGAAAGAATTTAAATTAGAGACTTTGCCCATAAGCGTTATCACCAGAAATAACTCTCTAACACCTACCTCTAGGGCAAGGCAAACACCTAATTACTGAACATCTACCCTTCTTATCATCCTGAGAAAGACCCCCTCCCCTCTGCAGGGGCCTTCCTACCTGTCCTTGGCTCAGAACGTCACACAGCGCATTTGAAATTTCTCTCTCTGACTCTCTCATTTGAGCGGGGCCCCCACCCCTACGTCTGTAATTACATCTGGTCACTTTCTCTCGTTCATCTGTCTCGGGGCAATTTGATGGAGACCAGCCAGAAGAACCTGGAGGGGCAGAGGGAAGTGTCTTCCTCACTGAAGCAGTGTTTAGGCCACTGATAAACATCTCGCCTGAGTCCTGGCTCCTCCTCCTCGGGAGCCTGGGACCCAAAGGCCCCAGCTCTGAGGTCTGTCTGTTCTCAGGCGCCTCTTGTGTCGGCACCTGTCATTAGCACCTGGTACCATGCGGTGTCGTCGTGCATGGGTCTCACTGTACCGTTCAGTAGGTCTGCCGGTGTGCACATACAAGGCTGTTTGGGTTATTACCCACTTGGTGTTCGCCTTGTCTTCCCAGCTCTGTAGGCCTCCCACCTCATCACCAGGATTCAGATGAGGCCTAGGGACTGGACACGAAGCCCTCACACCTCCCCCAGACCTTCACAGGGTGACGAGGGGCCCCCTAGTCCACTTGCAGTGGCCAGGAAGGAGCACACAGCAGGGTGAGGTCAGCCCCTCCCGGGTGGGCCCGGTGGAGGAGAGTGACCCAGCCCATCGTCCCAGCCCAGCGTCCCCATTCTCCTGCTGTCTGTGGCCTCCAGGTGGACATTATTAGGGTCCCTGACTGCTGAGACCCCACGGTGCTCTCCTCTCTTCCCATGTAGTTCTCTGGGGCCTGGGGTCGGCTCTGGAGTGACTGGACTTCCACTTCCCCTTTTACATCTAAACTGAAAGCTGTGTGGTTGTCTCCCAGTTATTCTGAAGGCACAAGCCTCCGAGAGAAACGGTCTGACTAGCCCTCTGCAGGGGGGCCTGAGACCAAGGGCCAGGCAGCAGGGCTCCCGGGAGCAGGAAGGCCAGTCAGCGTGACCGCAGGCTTCGCTCGCCACCTTGCGCTGCATCCTGCTGTGGTCCCAGCGAATGACTACACAGAAACGTGCGAACAGATAGGAGCACCCAGGGCACCCCGAGGGGAGCTGAGCGGGCGGGCAGGCTTCGCCCGCAGTGACATGGGCGTGTCCCGGGATCACATTAAAGATGCCCTTCTTTCTGGAGTCCGTAAGGCTGGTTCTAAAGCGCGTCAGACAGATGAACGAGCAAACAGTGGACAAAAGGTACATATGGGCCATTCAGAGAAGAGAAAGTTTTTTAAAAAACTAAAATGGCCCTTACACGTCTGAGAAGGGACTCGCTATTGTTTGTATTAAAAGTGAGTTAAAAGTATTTTAAAATGCCACTGCTCACCTGTCTGACTGTCAAAACTCAGGAAGTGTGGGACGGTCCTCGGTCAGGGGGGCTGTGGACGGACAGAGCGGAGTGGCGGTCTCTATGCAGCGTCCTTCGAGATTAACGAACGGGGTTGCGCTGGCCTACCCCTGCTGCTTCGCAGTGCAACCTTTAGAGAGCGCTAGAAATTCGAAACATTTCGCAGCATTCATTGTGGTATTCGTAAGAACCAAACAGTATAAACAATCCAAACTTTCAGAACCAAGGACATGTTATATAAAATCAAGCAGATGGGGATGGCCTGGGGGAGGGAGTGGGGGGTGCTACATGGAGGAGAACAAAGGGGGAACATTTGAGACAACTGTAGGAGCATAATCAATAAAATGTAATTTAAAAAAAACAAAAGAAAGTAGAAAACAGAGCAGCTGTTTTTTAAAAAAGGAATGCTCTAAAAATAAGACTGGGAACCAGAGATTGGGTAGCTACATAGATAAGATAAAAGACATGTGTAGGGTACAATCTTTTGTGTAAGAAAGGAGGAGAGAGAAGACTGTTGGCTTATTTTTGCCAAAAACAAAAGCCTTGGAAGGGTAAGTCAAAACTTAGTAAATGTTTTTGAACTACTGAGAGTCATACAAGTTATTATTTTTCTTAGACAGGGCGAGGAGGGGCTGGGAGCTAGAGAGGCAGGTGGCCTTTCTCTAAAGATGCTGAACAATGCAAACATCTTATAAACTTAAAAAATAATATCAAAATAAAATGGAAAAGGAAAGTAGAAGCAAACCCTAACGCTGGAAAAGAATGAATTTCAAATGAGTAGAAGCAGATTGAGGGAGCATGTTCCTCTTCCTGTTGACCTCCCTCACCGGCCCCCTCCCCCCACCCCCAAACTTGTGAGCTTCCCCAGTGAAGCCTGCTCTCCATCCCAAACTGCAGGGCAGCCTGCGATTGGTACAACTTGCCTTGATTACCTCTGTCTCCTGTCTGCCCTTCCCACTGAGCAGTCAGCTCCACAGGGCAGCCACTGGGCTGGTTTTGTTTGCTGAGGCATCCAGACAACACAGCAGGGGTGTCCAACCCTCTGGGTCTCCGGGCCACACCGGAAGAAGAAGAGTTGTCTTGGGCCACACGTTAAATACATTGTGACACATAATCACGAAAAAACTCACAATGTTTTAAGTAAATTTACTATTTTGTGTCGGGCCGCATTCACAGCCATCCTGGGCTGCATGTGGCCCGCGGGACGCAGGTCGGACTCCCCGGGGTCTGGCACATTCCAGCCGCTCATGCACAGCTGTCCAGTGAATGCAGCTCCTGTGGGCAAGGAGCCTTGGTCGTATCCATTTATCTTCACGCCCCAGAGCTAGTGCAAGCGCAGGGCAAGTGCAGGAACCACTGACTATGTGTGTTTGCCTGCGCCCAGCTGGCTTTAGCAGAACTCCAGCCACTTGTCGTCCTCACTGTCATTTATTCACGCCTGGCCAGTCGCCCTGGCCCCTGCTGCAGGTGCATCTGCAGCCGGCCGACAAGGCAGCCAAGGCACCGCCGGGTCCCTGCTGAGTTCGCTGTGCCCAAACTGCCCAAGGTTTACTTACCTCCCTTCAGTGGCGGACTTCCCCCCGAGCTGCCTGTGGATGCTCCTGAGCTCTCGCTCTCCATTTCTTTCTAGTCCGCTTAAAAGGCGAGCAGTGATATTTGGGATTCGTGGAAGAATAAATCTCTCTTTTGGAAGGGCTGCACACAGCCCTGGCTGGTGCGGCTCAGCGGGTTCGAGCACCATTCTGTGCACCAAAAGGCTGCGGTTCAGTCTGGGTCAGGGCACCGACCGAGGTTGCTGGCTTGATCCCCGGTTGGGGCGTGTACAGGAGGCAACAACATATCGATGTTTCTCTCTCACATCAGTCTCTCTCTCTCTCTCCCCCTCACCCCTTCCTCTCTCTCTCTTAACATCAATAAACATACCCTTGGGCGGGTAAAAAAAAAAGGAATGCCTGTGCACAGGTAAAGAAATTTCCTTCAGCGGGCCGGATGTAACAATGAGCCCGGCAGACCTGACTCCCACTAAGAGCAGCGCCGACCCTCCCGCATTCCTCTCTCGTCATTTCATTTCGGAATGAAATCAATCCACTGATTTCAGGCTTCGGCTTGTGTCCGCCTCTTTGCCTTGAGAGCGAGGCATGTGGATATCAATCTTTGCTCGGACTGGTTACTACCGCTCCTCCCTGGGACTCAGTTTCCACAATTTCAGCAACACCGATCTTTCCTAGTTGTTGGAAGCGCCAGCTAATGCAGGTATGACACGCGGGTAACGCGGGGCCAGTTCCTTGCCATTGATAAGCATACGGTTACTACTCCTACAGGAAACTGTAGGAGGAAAACACTGGAAGGAAATGTATGAAGATGTGGATAGTCAAGTCGCTGCCGTGAGGTGGCGGAATTATTGGGCTTTTTATCTTGGTGACGTAAACTTCCCTGAACTTCTCCTGTCTTGTAAAATAAAGGCACTGTACTTTTTAGAATCAGAAGATCTTTTGAAAACTAATCCTTGGTATAACCTGTCATAGTTAAGAAATCACCAGCTCTCCTTCCCTGATTCTGCCCTGCTGCTCCTGGACAACTCACAGCAAAAATCCGGCTGAATGAAAGGAGGCGTGTCGATTCGTTTCATTAACACCCAGGAGAATTAACATGAACACACGGACCCTGGGCCTGAGAAAGAACAGCCTGAAAATGAACAAACACTAAGGAGTAAGACCACAAGCTGGGAACTTGACCTTAGCACAGACGTGGAAGCCAGCACCTTTAGCACCGGCTGAGCAGGTGGCGCGTCCCTTAAAGTGATGCAAGAAGAACCGTGTCAAGGGGAGGGCACCACTCAACAGAGCGCCCTCCGAGAGCCCGAGAGAGCAGAGTGGGGGTGCGGTCTCCATAGGAGAGCGGCCCTCTCTCTCCACCAGGAAGGTGTCCTCTCCAGGGGCCCTTCTGGAGGGTCGGGTGTGCAGCAGCGAGGCAGGAAGCACCCTGCAGCACCTGGGTCAGGGTGGAGGAGTGGGCCACAGCCAAGCTGTGCCTGCTGCCACCAAGGGACAGGGGTGCTCGCAGCACCTGGCGGCGAGGGGCATTATCAGAGGTTGGAGTCCCGGGGGAAGGCAGTGGCGGAGGTAGTGGCTGCCGCTGAGCCCTGCCAGCTGCCTGTCCCTTGCAGGAGCTGTGGTCAGGGTTGCAAGAGGAGCCGTGGGGACAGAGGAGGCCTTTCTGACCACGGGATTTTGTAACCAGGGCAGCAGGAAGTGGGGGTTGGCAGAGAACAGGGGGCTGGCAGCAGTGTGCACACTCGGGGCTTCCCGTCTTCTTGCCAGTGCAGGCCCCCCAGTGAGCAACAACGCGGAAATGCGTTCTCCTGTGGTTTCTTCCATGGTGTCCACCGACCAGCCCTCAAACTCCACACGTGACCAGAATCAGAGCCAGCCCTTGGTCAGCACAGAGCAGGGCCGGACCAGGTCCTGAACTGACCTGGTGCTTGCCCTCTGGGGAGGATTTGTAATGGCGCAGGGAGGGCAGGCGGGCTTTACCACACCCGCAGCACCCCCAGACGGCCCCACCCAGACTGGGATCAAATTAAAGCAGCATGGAGTTGAGCTCCATGGATCTTCTGGAAAACGCTTCTGAGTGTTTTCTTTGCTTCATCCATTTCCACGACCAGCAAGCAGTTCCAACAGGCGTGCTTTCCGTTGCTCTCACCGAACTCTGAAGACAGGACCCTGAGCCTCGTGGCCAGGGAGAAAGCACGCAGCTTCCCCGCTCTGGGCACGCCCTGCTTTGCAGGTGGGAAGGCCCAGCCAGGTATGAGCAAGAGCTACAGCTGGAGAACCGAGGTCAGGAGGCTGGTGCCCAGAGAAGGGAGATACCAGCTGGATCCGGGGGCGTGAATAGGGCTGAGACGGGGAAGTTGGCCAAGAGTGGGTCAGGTGAACAGGGTGGACCGGGGCCCTGCAAGGCCCTACTGGGAGCCTGCTGGGGAGGATTCCAGGCCCTGCCCACCCCAGGGGCAGCATGACTCAGCACTTCCAGTCCTGTTATCGGGGCCAACCCGAGAGGCACCACCCCAAGAGGCACCACCCCAAGAGGCACCACCCCAAGAGGCACCACCCCAAGAGGCCAAGGGCTGTCTGAAGGAGCTGCTCTCCTTCTGGCCCCTGCTTCATCCTAGGTCCATGTAGTACAAGCTGTCCCAGAAGGGATGTGTCATTTCATCCCGGCATTTAGTGCTTTTTTATTTACTGTGTTAGTTTTTTCACCTTGGTGCCAGCTGCTTTATCTGAGATCACACCGTCACGTAACAGTCAGGAACCTTCACAGGCGATCGCTAAGTGCCGACTGTGTGTGCAGACCTTTGCACGGACGTCCGTGGGAATTCTCAGAAGCAGGCTGCAAGGTGGGTATTTGTCTCCATTTGCAGATGGGAAAACTGAGACTCGGAGATGTCGCTCAGTGGTCCAGGGGGACTCTAACTCAAGCCCGTTTGTGTAAGTGTCCAAGCCCGGAGCCTGTATCCTCTGCCGCCTGGCAGGATCGGGAATAGTTCACTGAGCTTAGACAAAATTCGCAAGGTGGCCACACGCGGGCGAAAATAAAGAGCAGACAGTGGGCCAGGATGTGATAGGAAGGGAAAGATGGAGGTATCAGTGAATGGAGAAAAAAGAAATCTGAGACCTGCGTAGGGGACAAAGTGGGCAAGCCGTGAAGGACTGCGGTGACTCCTTGGGCGCCTGGCTGGGTGAACAGGGGAGAGTAGCCGGGGGGCAGTTTACTGCACAGCTTAACCTTCGGCCCCTTCCTCGCACGGGCGTCTAAGACCCTGGGATGAGCCCTCGTGCTTTGCATCCTTAAATCTGGATGGTTTTTCCTAAGGGGCCCCACACCCTCTTCCTGTTTCTGACACAAAACCTGAACCTGCCCCGCCCACCCCCTTCAGTTCTTTCGTCTTGTACTGCTAGAGAAATCTTCCCGAAAAGAACCGCTGACAGCTTGTCACTCCCCCTCAGGCGCTATTGTCCCCCTGTCACAGCTTTTCAGCAACCTGACCCTTTTACCTCGGATTGCCCTGCGCGCCCCCTCTCTAGGATCATCTCCCAGCCCAGGTGCGCAGCTTCAGAAGGCTGGCTTGGACCTGTCTGTCACAGTGCAGGGAAGTCATCCACACACGTGCGGCCTCCGTCCTCCGAGGCCGTGAGGCAGAGCTGTTTCGGGCGCGATGATGGTTACAGTGTGTCTTACACTGTGTCGTTTGCCCCCGGTCGTTTGGCTTTGTTTCTATACCCCCTGTGGCTTTTCTGCGTTAAGCCCCTGGCTCGTCTCAGACTGGGCCAGATCGGTGGTGGCTGGCGTGTGGGATGTCTCCCACCCGCAGACCGCCTCTGGCCCCAGCGCGCAGCCAACGCCACAAAGGGTCCGCATTCTGTTTCTGACCTCGAGGAGCCGAGGGCGGTGTGCGCTCTGCAACGTTCATTCTGGGCCACCTGGCTCCGAGCATTGGTTAGTCTACTGTTCCGCTATCTGGAATGAAACACGCAGTCGCCTGCGGTCCCAGGGCTGTCCTGGGCCACCACCCCCATCCGAAGGACGGGCTGTCTTCGTGGTCGGTGGCTGCACCACCTCCTGATAAATCCCTTCGGGGGCTGTTCCGGCTGTCTCAGCAGCCGCAATTCCGGTGTGAAAAAACCTGATTTCAGTCCCTCAGCTTTTCCCCCGAAACGTCCCTTCTGCCTCAACAGACTCTGTCTCAGACACACCCAAACGGAGCTCATCATACCAAGTTACTACTGCAGCAATCTCAGTTAACACGGCCGGCTCCCCCGGTCCCTGCCCCTCTGGGGATGAGCCGACTGGGCCTCTTCCGTGCAGGGACACACCGCGTGGCCTCCTGCTGCAGAAATGGCCACTGGGTTTGTCTTGTGAGACGGTGGCTTGTGGGAAACAGCTGCTATGTCGATGAAATAGAGACCGTTACCACCAGGAGGTGGTTCTGGGCCGTAGAACAGACAGAACCCAGAGCTGAGGTCCCAGACCAGGCTTTCCGGCCGCTCTCTTTTCAGCTTTTACAATCAATCCCAAGCCATGCGGAGCAGACACAGCCTGGGGCAGGGGCAGGACTGGGAGACTAATTCTTTCTGGCGGAAAGAGACCCCGTTCGCCAGCACAGTTCTCTTCTGTTCGCCCCAGCACTCCGACCTTTGTGGTGCTGGGGGGACTCCGGAGTGGGTGTGTGCTGCCAGTGCCCTGGGGACTCTCAGCAGAGGCACCTGCATGGAGAGCTTGGTCAAAGATAAACTCCCTTCCTGTCCCACGAGCTCTCGCCCTGTTGCCCGGGGAAGTCTTGAGCAGAATGAATACAGATGAGGCCCTGGCTCCGGCCGATTCCCCACCTCCCTTCCACACACACTCACTCCTTGCTGCCTGCCGTGTCACCGCCATTTGGGGTGCCCAAGTGGGAGGGGAGATGAAAGACACTGTGTAGCCAGGTGTCCAAAACAGAGTCTCTCCTGGTTGCTTGTCTCCTACAGGTCGGCACCCAGCTAATTGATACAGATGCACCACCCCCCAGCCCTGAAGCCGGTGTGGGGGAAGGGCCCTTTCTCCAAGATCCTTCAGCTCAGTGTTTTCCACAATCCATCCCTGAGACGGTGCAACAGGTTAGGGTCATTGGGTCTTCCCCTTGTCCCTCTTTCTTCTCTCTTCCTCTGGTTTCCTCCTTCCCACCTTCTCTCTGCCCCTCTTCCCCTGCCTCCTTGGTCCTGGGGGCTCCCTGCTGCTCCCAGTGTCATGTTCCTGGTGGCGACCAGAAATCGGACCCCATCATTCTTGGCCTCATGAGCTGGGCAAGCTTGCGTCTGAGCCTGAAGCTTGCAGCCTAGGCCTCGTTGCCTGGAGATGATGTTGCTGCAGAGACCCGGGACACGGCTTGAATTCTGGGGGGTGGGGGCATCGTGTGTTCCAAATGAAGAATCTCAGTCAGTAAGGGTGGGACTGTCACTGCAACCCAGGTCCCGCTGCCCTGCTGCTACAAAAGCCAATGCTTGAGAGGCAGGTGCTGATGTAAAGGAAAGCGGTTTTATTGAGAAGCCGGCCACCTGGAAGGTGGGGGACCCATGTCACAAAGCCTGTCTCCCTGTCTCAGTGGAGGCAGAAGTTTTTATAAGGAGGGAGAGGGGAACAGAATAAAGAGATCAGGGGAGGGGTTTGCAAAGTTCTCTATGTGCCGATGAGCACCATGCATTCCAATAAGGCAAGTGATGGTGAGGTGTGCCTCATCCTGGCTTAGTCACCCAGCTACACGCCATCCTGGCTCCATGGCTGAAGGTCTGCAACTCTCCCAGAGCTGGGAGGCCTGAAGATCAGGGTCTCTATCTTTTGAAGTTAGTTCCTAGAATTCTTGGACAAACATGCTGTTCAGCCACCAGCCACACATTAGTCAGAGTCAGCACGTACAGAAACGACATTGAAAGAATGGCGGGGTGGATTCCAATCCCCCACGGTTACAATTTTCCACTGTCATGTGACGACAAAATCCAAACTGAGAGTTCAGGCTAGCGGCCCTGCTTCCGCACCTCCATCCCTGGCACTCGGCACCAGGCCTGCAGGAGAGCGAGGAGGCCAGGCTCCTGCGTGGGTGTTTCGGGGGAGGCCCCTTAGCGGCCAGGCTCCATGTGAGGCGTGAGCATCTGTCTCTAGACTCCCGGCTCCGGTTTGCCCGCCCACCACCCCGTCCTCACATCTGCGGTGTCCCCTCCCCTCGTGGGAGATCACGTCCGGTGGGGCAGGGAACTCCGGGGTCCTGACCTCCTAACCTCCGTCTCTGAGCTGGGTGTCTTTCTGACCAAGGCCACAAGGGCTACCTCCCTCCGTCTAACGGGCCGGGAGCAGAAGGGTCGCAGTCACGAAGGCACCATTGGAACGGAAGACAGGGAAGGGGCTACCTGGTGTCCTGTCTGGGCATCGAGATCTCCTAACTGCCCTGTACAGGAGAACTCCAGCCGTCGGGGCCCTCGGACCCTTGGGGGGCAAGCGCTTCCCGGTCTGTCCCCAACATAGGGGCACTTGTTCACAGATATTTACCCACGTTGGTGTCCTCCACCCCCTAAATGCTCAATAAAGAGGACTAAACAAACAAGTGATTCTTGCTCCCTGTACTAGCATTGTGTGGGAGGGATAAGCACAGTTTTGTCAAGAAGGAATTAGTCAGCAGGCCAGCCCTGTACTCGAGTCTCCTGATTGGCTAAACCCACGGGCAGGGTTGCCCCTGGCATTTCAGATGTCCTGTTTTCTCTATTCATCGATTCTCAGCACCAAACGCCAAGGATTGCGGCTTGTGATGTGCCAGGCCCCCTAACTGTGACCCCTCTTCTCTGCGTTCTTGGTCAGTCTCACCGCAGTGCTGGAAGGGACTGACCTCCATCTGCACGCACTCATCGGCCTATCCCAAACTGCCAGGCTCTGGGCCAGCTGTCGAGGACACAGCCATGAATGAGACACACGCGCCCTGACCTTCGTGGTGCACAGAGGCTGCGGCTTAGAGAGGTAGCTGTAGTTGGGGACGCGCTCCATGACAGTCTGATTCCAAAATGCAGGCTGCCTCTGAAAATAGTGACAGTCAGAGAGACCCTGCCACGTGCCGGCCCTGTACTGCTTCACTCACTGGTACGGGCTAAATGACTTGCTCGTAATCTCACCGCGCGCGTGGACAGCCAGGCCCTGAGGGGACGCTGGGGGCTGGGCTCAGAGCCCAGGCTGCCTCCACGGAACCGCACTGCCCACAGGACGGCAGGGAGGATGGCAATATACGATGGCCATGCACCGCAGGATCGGATGAGGCCACAGGAGGGGAAACGCGAGGCGTGTAGGGGTTGGCGAGGGGTAATTTCAGCCGAAGGCCTCTGGGAACAGAGGAGGAGGCAAAACTCTCTGCTTGATGTACCCACAGGGTGTCATCTTTCAAGTAGGAAGTGATCAGCTACTCTGAGCGAAACCATAATAAAAAATAGAAGTTAGGGATATTTCACTTCCTTTTTTCCCCTTTTTTGATTATCAAAGGTGTAAACTTTATTGAGTGACGGGATAGCACGGTAAGAAACCCTTCAGTTCCAGAGATGGTAAGTCGTGTAGCAATGTGAATCTTGGACTCAATGAAATACGGTTACTTATTTTGTTAAGTAAGAGTGTAGCTTGGTCCCTGCTCAGGGTATTTAGCACACACCAAACACTGCCCCTATTGAGGATCATCTTCCTCCCGAGAGCAGGGGCAGGTGGGTGCCTTTTAGAATCTTGCCGGAACCAGAAAGTATTCTCCGTGGGCCCGAGTGGCCCTGGGCACCCCAGCAGCGCGGCAGCCGGGGGAGGAGTGCTTAGTAGGACTTGTTTTTTATACGTCCACCACCAACCTTAATACTGAAGGAGTTCATTAAATTCTAAATTACGTTTGCAATGAACTCAGTAGTCAGTACTGACGTCACTGTAAAATCGGTCTATGAACATTTCCGCTGATGCCATGTTACTACATACAGACAAATTTAACATGGTATGAAAGGAGGTCACTTCCACTGTCAAATGCACGATATTTTCACGAGTAATTTCAGGGGCTTCCCCGACCAGCTGAGTCCCGTTTGGGACCTCCGGTTAGTGAACCCACAGCGTTGTACGGAACAGTTCAGACAGAGTGGACGGATGTCGCATGTATTGATAGCATTGGTTTATGAAAGATTGAAACCTGGGGTCAAAACCCAGCACCTCCCCGCTGGCCAGACCCTTCAAAGGCCCGCACGGTCTGGCCCGCCCCGGTCCTGTGTTCGCTGCTTACCAAGTAGCCCCACCCTGGAAGTGGTTGAGTGTTTCTGAATCACCCCATGTCTCTTACCAGCTTCCCCTGGGACGGCTTACATGCCCACTGGCCTGCCCAGCCCAGGGTGCCGCGCTGCCCGGAGAACATACTTACTGTGGCTGGCTCTGCCAGGCTCCTCTCACAGGGGAGCCCTCCGTTGGACGGCCGCACTCCCACTTCAGGTTTCAGTGAGGGTGGTGGCAGCGGCTCCCCACCACAGCGTACCCTCCAGACCAGACCCACCAGAGAGCACCCCGCAGACCCAGGGCCTCCCTATGCTTCGGGACAGTCATGGTGCCCGTGACATCAGGAGCCACTCACTCCAGGGCTCGTTCTCGCAGGAAGTGATGTCCCCAGGACCCGAGTCAGCAGGACAGCAGACACAGCCTCAGACAGGCTCCCGCATGAGAGCAGCCAGCCGAGACTGCACCACGGTGACCACCACCAGCTGGGGGCCGTCTGCCATGTCCCGCACTCTGCTGTGGCATCGCCTGTCACCGGGGGCTTTGTTTTTCTGGCCTGATGCCATCTTTGAGAAACATGTAAATCTGAGGCAGGTCAGGGGGGTCCCTGGTGGGGAAGGCTGCACAATCTGACCACGACCACAATCTGGAGCTCCCCCAGCCAATAGAGATTAAACTTGACCTCGGCAGCAACACAGTCTTTATCTGATCAGTTTCAAAAACAGCTCTTTATAAAGTTGTAATGGACTCATGAATACGAACACTCACCCTTGAGTGTGCCATTCCTTTTGAAAGGTTTTATTTTATCTTTATCCATGTTTTCCTTTGGGAAGGTATCAAACAATGATGACTCAGGAGGGTGGAGCAGATTTCCCCCATAAAAAAAAAGGAGTGTGAGCTCACAAAGGAGTGTCTTCATCGTGAATGGCAGCTGAACAGGAGAAACGCAGGGTGACAGCCCCGGGGCACCTGCCAGCATCCTGCCTCCCCATCCAGCGCAGCAGGGAGGAGAACCAACTGGGCGTTAGCGATATTCACCAGCAGCAACGCAGAAGGGACAGTTTCCCTTGCCTTCCACAGGGGGTTCATAAGTACATGTGGGATTATTCACAGCAAACGTTTGCTGAATGACTCATCGATCGTGGAGCCGGCTGGCTGAGATGGATAAGGCGGAGCATCTGAGTGCTGCATCCTGGGGATCAGAGCCCCAGGAGAAGGTTCTGGGGGGCACAGAGCTGGGAAGGGACCGTTCTGGCTACAAGGTGGCCCTGAAGTCTGAAATGTAGCCACGTTATTTCATCCTGCATTGTAATATAACACCAACGAACAACTTATTATGCATTTGTCTGTTCCTGTACTTGGGGGTCACCTGGAAAAGGCTCAGGAAAGGCTTTCCTGGAAAACATGCCTGACTTGGGTCTTGAATACGGAAGGCAGTTGGGCAGGATGGAGGAAAGGGCCTGAGAGAAGGGTCGGTCTGGGGAACTGCAGCGATGCTGCCTGGCCTGCCTGGGAGCTCAGGAGAGGGGGCGGTGGGGCTGGAGGGCAGAAGCCAGACCTGAGAGGTGTGGGAACCGTGCGACAGAGTACGATTTGCTATCGTAGGCGGCAGGAGCCCATCAAGCGTTACAACCCAGGTGATTATGTGGTGGTTCGGTCAGAAAGCGTTTAGGGAGCATCTGCTGCTGCGTTTCAGGCCAGTGCTAGGTCCTGAGCTGCCAAAATGAAGTGGACACGAGGAACACAAAGCCTAGTAAAGAACAATGTAAACAAGTGAGCGCAGTGGAAGTCACAGGTTTTCTGTAACAATAACAATAATAACAATTACAGCAACAATAACCTACATTTATTGAGCACCTCGTGCAGGCACGTGCACCCCAAGGAACAGAACTAGAACTTTGTTTCAGTGGCTACGTAAATAGAAATAGCTTGAGACTGAGGATACCTCCTTGACAAAAATGGCTAAGCTATGGAATCACCATAGCCAACAAACCACCTTCAAAGAAATAAGAGTCACGACCTATGTATTTAGAAACAAATTAGCCCTGTCACCACGTGGGCAGAGCACTTTTCATCCCTCCTTCTTTGGCAGAGGGTGCCATTGCTCCCCCGTCAGCAGCCCTTGTTTGGGGGGGGGCCTGCATTCATGAGCCCGTACCTTGGCATGATGCAGGGCAGCCACCAGGGCCACCAGGGACAGGAAAACCGATGCTTCTCACTAGAAGACATCCCATTTACCAAAACTCTGATGCCAGTTAATGACAACGAACGCCCCTGTTAAAGACCATTAAGGGAAATAAAAACTCGTCAACAGACATGCCCAAGATGGAGAAAGAAAAGGAGGCTGGAAAAGACAAAAAAGCCCACGAACACTCGGTGGGAGTGGAAGACAGGAAATTCTCCAGCAGGAGCTTTCCCGGGTGTCCTCGGGCAGCATCGGTGGCAGTGGCAAGGAGGGGCCCGCAGCCCCCTACGGGGACAAAGCAGCAGATGACAGGACTGAGGACTTTGAAAGCATTTCTTTCTGGGAACATATGGGACGTTTGAGGGCTCTAGGAGAGTAGCTGGGGGATTGTTTTTGCTCAGCCCACTTTTGAACACATGTAAGAATGGTAGAAATCGCCAAGTGCCAGCACTGCTTGAAGGGCTCATTACACAGAACGGCACCGTGAAGGATGCTTTCAGGCCCCAGGTCATGGGCCCTCTGGTTAGCGCTGACATCCATGCTTAGCGCCAGAGCCTTCATCCCTCCCCATAGGGAGTAGTCTAGAGGGAGGTGGTGCCATGTGTTAATTATGTAACTCAGAAATCTCACCCACGTTCTTTATTTTTTAAAAAAATTATTTATTTTTAGAGAGAGGGGAAGGGAGGGAGAAAGAGAGGGAGAGAAACATCAATGTGAGAGAAATACCGATCGGTTGTTTCTCATATGCGCCCTGAGTCTGGACCCAACCTGCAACCCGCACATGTGCCTTGACTGGGCATCGAACCAGCGACTTTTGCTTTGGGAGTGACGGCCAACCCACTGAGCCACCCTGGTCAGGGCTCACCCAGCTTCTTGAATCCTCTTGCCATTCTTGGTGTGGTGGCTCTGTCTGCCCTCGGGGCCACATCCACAGGAAGAAAAAGACCATCTCTTCACTTGTACTTCTCTTGGGAAGGAGAAACGTCCCTGTGGAACCCCTCAGCTCTCACACCTCGCTGGCCAGAGCTGTGTCGCATGCCCAGGACCAGGCCAACCATTACTGAGAGGGATCATCCCGGGATCGATCATGAGCCAACCCACGCAGAGGAGGCTGGAAACCGGGGCGGGGCTGGGGCTCTGCAACTGAGGAAGGAAGCAGGAGAGTCAGATGGCTCGGGGGTAGGCATTCAGTGGCATCTGGCACAGATTAAGTACAAAAGCCTGCCTTGAATGGAATGAAAAAAATATTTGCTAAGTGTTATTTTAGTAATTTTCCGTCCTTCAGCAGCGTGTTCAATGGCCAGTTGTCTCTCTTACTTTTAATAAAAACTGATGACTTTAAAGCTATTTAATCTCATAGTTCAGTGTGCTAAACCTGGTGTGGTCAGGTCAGCGTGGCTCGGGGGTGTTAAGGGTCTTCTCAGAATTCTCTTGGCGGGGGTGGTTCGCAGCGAGCGTCACTGATGCTGAATGAGATTCAGCAGCTCACCCATTCTCCACCTTTTAGAAACTGCTGACACGCCCCCACGGTGCCGGAGAATTTGCTGCCACTTCCCACTTCCCGCCTGTCCCATAAAGGACACGCTGTGCCTCCCCATCGGCAGCTGCCTGCAAGGTTGGCCGGGCCTCCAAGAGACGCCGGACTCAGGAGAGCAGGGCAGTGTCAACAGGAAATGTAAGAAGCAGAGACTGACTAGCCGGACTTCAGCACTGAGAAAGGGTTGATTTTTTAAAGTCAGGGTGTCTCTTGGAACCCTGGGCCAGGACTTCAGTGGAATCTTAGGAAGTTCTCCTCCCAGACGTGGGAGTCCACCAGGGCAGGGCAGCCCAAACCCATGTCTCCATGCCCCACAGCCCTGTGTCCTTCTGTTGTCTGCGCCCCCTGGCTTTCTGGTCTGTTCGTGTCCGCGGTGGGCAGGTGGCGGCCGCTTTTCATTCATCGACATCATGTCTTCTCTCTTCAGAAGAAGAGCTCGGACTCCGAACGTCTCTCGGTTCTAATGCAGAGGGAGGGTCTGATTTACAAAGGAGTGGACTCTGGCTTAGATGAAGGAAGTATTTTGTACAATGTTGCCCAACTGGGAAGTGGCAGAGAAGGCATCTCGAGTCTAAGTCTGTCTGGATCTAAAACCTCGTAACCTTCCAACAAAATACGTGGCCACCAGTGAGATCTCTAGGGGCCAGGATGACGGCTTGGTGACACCGTCCAGCCCTGGTCTTGCAGGGGAGCCTGATGGGGGCTTGCTGCGGCCCCTCTCACCATCTGTCGGCTCCCAGCTGAAAGAGCTCCCCTTGCTGACCAGTGTCTAAAATGCCATCATTTCTTTCTTTGGCTTAACACAAGGTGTACCGCGTCATTAGACAGCACCTTACGGGTTGCTCAGGGCTTTCACGTAATGATCTCATTTCATTTTGATGACGGCCCAGTGACATAATAGGGCAGGGGTTATTTCCCCCCAGGGACAGATAAGGAAATGGGGGTTCACAAGGGCAAGGGCACTTGCTCCAGTGGAGAGGACTGAACTCCTTGAGGATCCTGTGGACTGGCCACTTAGGGGTGCGTGACCTCCCTGGTCACATCTCTGGGGGACATGAGTGTTGTCTCCAAGTGAGCTGAGAGGGCAGGACAGCCACGGGCCACCTGGTGCTGAGCTGGCTTGATAGCCTGGGGACTTCGTGAGGCCAGCTACTGGTCTCATCCAGGTCTTCGCAGCGCGGTCAGTGGCACGCGGCCTCATGCGCGCTCATTGGAGGAACACGCACGATGCTGGCACGCTCTGCCCTGGAAACTCGTGCGGTTGCTAGTGTCTAACACAGAGAAGTATCTGCTTGCCAGGGTTACAGGCTAACATTTATGGGGTTACTATGTGCTGGATTCCGTCTTTGTCCTCATGGAAACCAGGGCACAGAGAGGAGTGAAGACTCACTGAGAATCCACGGCAAGTCGTGTGTCCGAGGTGTGACCCTGGAAGATGGAGTTGGAGTCATGTTGTGTAAGGGGTCCCCGGGTGAGACGGGAGTTTGGAGCACATCACCTCTCAAGTCTTCCTCAGCTCTGAGGTTCTCTGGTTGTTTGGCCAGAGGATGGGTGCTTCCGCCCAGAGAAAGCTGGGGAAGAGGGTGGCTGTCAGAGGCGGGCAGCAGGTCGGGGAGGAATGGGTTGATTTTGATTGTGTGGGATGACGCAAATGAAAAGGGTCACTGACAGTCTCACTCTGCAGGGGAGAGATCGCCCGTACGTGTGCAGCTGCTGTGAGAAGCTTCACGCGCCTTGTGGTCTGGCTGTGCAGGCTGCGGCACACACAGTTGTCCGGCTGTGCAGGCTGCGGCGATGGCGGCCAGCAGTCCTCGCCCACCGCCGCCTCGGCCCGTGGAGCTGGCGATACCACAGCTCTGTGGGACAAGCAACAGCCTCTTTTAAAAGCCAACTGAACATGACTCTGTCTTTGATTTTCAGAGATTTCCTTAGAGAAAGTGTGTGCAATTTCAAAACTGGACACCACAAAGGAATGTCTCCTGTACAACAACAAAAAAAAGGACAAACGAGACATCTTTTAAGACTGAAGGAGTTCTAACTAGATTTGCCACTGACGCCTTTATTAGAACAAACCAACGGGGACCTCAAACTTAGCATATTGCATCGTCACCATTCCTGGCAATAGAACAAAACTTCCAGACATGTTAAGGAAGCAAAGTAACCTGAAGCAGAGCAAGTGATCATCCATTTAAAAAATTGCTTGCTTAAGTAACATTGCTAGTCGATAATACAATTCTGCTACAGCCTCAGAAATAGCAGAGATATCTAAGTCTGCCTAGCAACCACCAGGCAGCCAATAATGCTCGAGGTCAAAGGACACTGAAAAACACAACCCGTGACTCCTGGGAACAAGCAGTCATGTTCCGTGTGGCCAAGGTCAGCCAGGGACAGCCCTGGAATCAGATGGGCCTGTGTTTAATCACGGGCTGTTTACCAACAGGACGACCTTGGGGAAGTTGCAGAACTACTCCGGGCCCATTGCTTCCTCCACGAAGCGGCCAGAGTAATCTGTCCTCCATGTGGTGTTGTAAGAAGTACCTGAGACGTGTGGAAGGAACCTCGAATTAAGTGTTAACACACACACACACACACACAGAGGAAGGTGGAAGGAAACGTACAGGGGGGTGGACATGTTCATGGAGTATATTGTGGTGATGGTTTCACGGTGTATATTTCTCTCCAGACTCATCAACTTTGTGCATTAAACACGCTCAGCTTTCCCTATACCAATCATACCTCAATACAGCAGTTAAAAAACACACGAAATAAGCTGGAACAGTGCCAGGGACGGAGTACACTTTTGGTAATTCCATCTTGTTCTTTCCCCCGAAGTTGGCTTTCAGCCTGTGAGAAAACTGCTCAGACACAGAGGGAATTCACTCCCTTGTTGAACTCAAGTCCCTCATTGAACTGCCTGCCAGGCCGCCCCCCGACAGGCGTAGGGGTGCTCCCCTGCTGGAGGGAGGGGTGGGGGATCCCCAGCCCATGACCGCTCATCAAGCTTTCTAATTGGCACGAAGGCATTACCCGTGCTGGTAAAGCCCTGGTGTCTGATTCAGAAAGGACGAACTTGGACTTGGCACCCTTTGTGTCTGATGGGGACTTGGACACGTGATCAAGAATTACAACGCACATGGTTGACGCCATTGTAGGGGAGGCACTTCAGGAACACAGGAGACGGATATCTAAACCAGATGGGCCAAGGGCCTGTGACTTAAAGGAGGGGGTTGTGGGGAAGCACCTACTAGGCAGGCAAGTGACTTTCAACTATTTACCCGTTCATTCAGGAAACATGCCTGAATATCTGCCATGTTCCAGGACCGAAGATGCAGCAGTGAATAAAACAAAATCTCCTCTAATAACTCTAACTGAGAGACAATAATAATTGAGCTGGAAAAGCACCAGTTAGAGCAGTGAGCTGTCGGAGAGTAGCACAGGTGTACTGGTGGCAGTGGGGGGGACCTGCAGTGGAGTGTGGGGGAGACCTCCTCAGAGAGGTGTCATTTAAGCTGAGATCTGAAGGGTGGTGTGGGAGGCTCTGGAGATGAGCCTCTCAGGGAGATGGAGGAGCTGTTACCAAGTCTTAAAGGGGGAATGAACTTCATGTTTTGAGTTGGCAAAGAACACTGGTGGGCCTGGGGTGCGAGGGGGAAGACATGGGGAGGGAAGCAGTGGCAATGGCAACCCGTTCCAGGGGGGCTCCACGTGGCCGAGGGGAGGGCTGTGCTGTTGGGTGGTGAGTGGCGAGTCTTTGACAGAGGACCTGGGAGAACCCCAAGGAGGCCAGGACTAAAGTCACCAGAAGAAACCCTCTCACATTGTATCTTCAAGGGAGGTTCGAATACCAAGTCTTATTTGTGTTCCTAGTCCTTGGACCAAAGTCCTCAATACGCCCACCCCAGGAGAGGTGAGAGCTCTTCTTGCATGTGACCACGAACTCAGACTCACATCCAACTTATTTTGGCCACATCCGAAAGTACTTGCCATGATGGTAGTATCTGTTAGGCGGGATGCTAAACTGAGGAGGCTACATTTTTAGGAGGAGGAGTCATCTTCTCAGGATGTCAGAGGCATCACATGCTGTCGGGTTGGTAGCAAGTGAGTGACACTTATTCGAGCGCAGGAGAACTTTGCCTCGCGGTGCACGAGGCTCGTTGCCTACGTTACATCCACGATCTCAGGTTCGAGCATCAATGAGCCCAACTGGAAATCTTTCTTCTAGACTCCCTTGGGGATAGTGGTCCCCATGTGACAAGTCTGGCCAATGTGATGCAGGTGGAGTGCCCAAGCGAGGTGCTCTTTCCTGCACAAAAGGGCAAAGCCTGGCCAGAAGAAAGCCTTTTTGCCCGTTCACCTTTCCTCCTGGTACTTCTAGTTATTTGGTGACACAGTGTTGGGAGCCCCCTGACTTGTTCAAGTATGTTGCAAGACCAGTATGTTGAGTTAAGGTCCACTGTCTTAGGAGGTTTCTGGCTAAATCTTTCTGTATTTGTACTGCTCTGGAGTTGAACTGTAGACATAAAAATATTGTTAAGATGAATCGATCAAAAGTACGTCTCAGAGTTCACTGTACGGAAAGTAACACTCCATCTGTGTAATGCTGCTCCCTTGTCATGACCCAGAAAGATCTACTCAACAGGTATTTCTTAAACATCCATTTAACATACACTACCTATAATTACTAAGGTAATACTTCTTTATGTGCCCTGAGGGATAGAGACGATGACAACAAGCTCCTCATTCTTGGGCCTTGACAATCTCATTGGATGACAGACGTGTTTACAAGTAAATGTAAAGCCTGTGTGTGGGCGGCGCGGCAGGCCCCGGGCAGATAAAAGGACTGTGCCCCACGCAGGCCAAGCACACGTTTCGGGGCCTGGCACCCCACAGGAAGCCTGGGTGCTGTGGCTCGCAGAAGTATTGCCTGACCTGTTGCGGAGGGTAAGGAGCCTGGGGTTGTGACAGGTATAGTTCTGTACTGATGCAGCCCCGGGTCATCTCACTCCGTGTTAGCCAAGGCCACGGCACTTCAGTCACCTGACGGGAGAGTACAAGGGACCCAGCGGGAGCCCTGTCGCAGACCCGCATCCTTATCTGGTTTATTTGCCCTGTGCAGCTTACTTGCTGTTTTGGGATTAAACCAAGTGAAAGCAACCCGGTCGTGTGGCCTCTGTGGATACAGTAAGCACCATCTGGGCGTTACAAAGGGTTTGAGGACTTGTGAGGAGGAAGGAACAATTCTGGTTGGAGACTTGGTGAAGGAGGTGGCGTATGAGCTAGGTCCTGAGAGATGGGTAACGTTTTGCAAGGAGAAGATGGGAGGAAGGACATTGCAAGAACATGGGACAATGGGAGTGATAAAACGGGGAGAGGAGGGCAGGGCTGTGTGGGGAAATGGAGAGTGTGCCATGTGGCTGAAGGGCAGGCCGTGTTCGAGGAGGCAGTGACAGATGGGGCTGGAAAGGGCGTCCAGGCCTCGCTGAGAGGACTGGCACTCAATGTATTGCTAAGAGAACCAAGGAAGGTTTTTGAGCCACTACTAAAGCATGTGAATTAGTAAAATAAATCTGGCAGCAGCATCATCATGCACAAAAGCGTCGGTGACATCACTGGGAGATCCCTTAAAATGTCCTGGGAGTGAACTGAGACCATGTGTGGTTGGAGGCCAGGACTTGAATTGTAGTTTTATCATAAAGCTGACTGTTTGGGGCACAGGGGTGGTGCTCCACAGAGGGGAACCACGTTTACACTTGAGAGTTTGAATTTGGACACGTGAGAGAACAGCAGTTCTGTGAACACAGAGGGAAGACAGGAAGAGGGCTGAGGGGCATTGGAAGCTTCTGGGGCAAACATGCTACAGGCAACTGAAAATAGGAACTCGGGAGACAGGTGGAGTGGGGGATGAGCCACCTACATGAAGGTGAGTCACTGAGTTTGGTTTGTCGCAAGCTTAGTAACACGAATGTAATAATAGGTCTTAAATATTGAATACATGACAGATTCAACGAGGAAGGCAGAGATCTAGGGGCACTTGGGGCGGGGGGGGGGAGGGGGCGACAAAACAAAACATTGAGATTACCGGTATTTATAGCTCTTGTCCGTTTTAGCAGCTGTTAAGTTCCCAGAAACTAATCCAGGCCCCGACCTCCTCACTGGCAGGTAGAACCTGAGACACGGAGCAGCCAGCTCCTTCTAGCCCAGAAGACGAGAAATAACACGAACTGCCCGACTAAGCAGTTCAAACGTACCTTTTTGGGGAGGCGCAGGGCACAATAGCCCTGAACCACAATTCACTTAACAGATACTGGTGTTCGCTAACCTAATTCAACTACAACCACGGCAGTGTCCCCGAGGCGGGGTGTGGCTGTACCTAGGCAGAGGCCTCAGGGAGGTAGGGGAAAGGTAAAAGACGGGGACATCGCGAGCTGCCGGAGATGGGCCAGCTGATGGCACAGCTTCCGCGTGGAAGCTGGCTGTCGTCATCGGGCATACCCGCCCGATTGCTCATCACCCCTACCAACTCCAAGTCCAGTCCCAGCCCGGCCCGCCCGGAAGCAGGGGCGGGGTAACGAGCAGGGAGATTGGGCACGGAAAAGCCCGTCGGGAGGAGCCGAGGGAGGACTCCCGCAGGGCGGACTACACTTCCTAGAGTTCAGTGCCGCAGCGAAGCCTCGCGCCCGGAGCGGGGCCGGGAGAACTGCGGCGTGGGATTGGTAGTCCGAACCCTTCGGCCGCGCGAGGGAGACTCCAGTGGGGAGAGGCACGGGGATTGGCTAGTAGAGTTCCAGTCCCGCCCACAACTGGTGACACTCGTCGGCGGTCTTGCTACTTAAGGCGCCGTGGCCTCGTCCGCCCCGCCTTAGCTCCAGCGCTAGAGAGAAACATGCATCGTTTCCGATCACAGCTCTTCACGGGGATTTCTGCAGCCACCAGCGCCCACTCTCATCCACGCCGCTTCTCGCCCCTGTTGTTATCCGAAGCCTCGCCTCTCAGCCGCCCGCCGCATAGACGCACAAGTAGAAAGTGCAGCTCCATCGGCTGATCCTCGCTAAGCCCCGAGTCTGGGCGGCACCGGGCGTCCCACGATGCCGAAGAACAAGAAGCGGAACACTGCCCACCGCGGTGGCGGTACTGGCGGCGGCCCAGGGGCAGCGGCAGCGACGGCGGCGACAGCAGGTAAGGAGGTATCCCCGCCGCCCGTATCCCGGTCGCCGGCCCGTCTGGCGAGTCTTTTCCCCTGGGGCATGGTGGGAGTTGTAGTTGTCTCTCTCCCGACGTGTGCGTCGGCAGGGCGCCCGGCCAGGCTGGCGAACTACAATTCCCAGTGTGCTCTGGTCTCCGCACCTCGCGCGATTTTGATCTGGCATTCGAACCGAACTCTTGGGCACTGGCGGTGGGGGCGGGGAGGGGGCGAATTGGGCCTTAGGCCGGAGAGCTGATTGGGGTCGGGGTGACGCGCTCCTGGGCGGGAGGGGAACTGTCCGCAGAAACCAGGGTCTACTCTAGAGCTCCCCCTGCCCGAGGATGGGACAGAGCTCGGAGTTGCGTCCGTCCTGTCACTGGTCGCTTCGGACCCCCCTCCTCCAACGTGGAGTTCTCGGGAATGCCAGACGTTTGCCGGGTTTGGACGGGCTGTTCTGTCACGCGACCCGGGCCTCGCGCGGTGGCGGAGTGACGCAGAGGCGCCCATGTGGCATCTCCTTCCGCTCCCCTCCTGCGCGCCCCGCGTGGCCCCCTGGCCAGGCGGAGGCGGTGGAGCGTGGGGGCCACCGTTCCAGCCCAAGCTTTGCTCCCACCCCTAAATGGCACCTGTGGAAATCCCGGACCCCCGCTCCACCGCGACCAGTGGAGGCGACCTCCCCGTCCCCTGGGCAGAAACCACGTTCTCCTTTGTGCTATAGGTTCTCTGCTCTGAGCCCAGGATAGGAGGTGGTGGGGAGCTCAGGTTGCAGTTATTAGCCAGAAGTTAGGTAGTTTTGTGTCCTCACTGCAAAGTTGAAGCATTTCCAGGATGGGTAGGTGCTTAACCGAATTCATGATTCTCTAATACTAATTAGAGTTAACACGAAAGGACTAATAGCAGAAAGCCCTATGAGACACTACACTAAACTCATTTCATTTGGTAATAGTTCTGAGATTTTGAAGTTCTGTATTGGAATATCCTCAGGCTGTCACATCGGAAATAGGCATTAGGCATTTGTCAACACAGTTTCCACTCTGATCCTCTGAGCGATACACTGTTGTTCATCAGAAAGTACACGCCAGGTTTCTTGTTCCAGGTGATGGGAAACTGACATTTTACAAGATTTGCTATAGGATTTCTAGCAGCAGGAAAACTTGTGGCCATGTACTAAGCATTAAGTGATGGACAATAGGAATGGATTATTATAAACTCAGTTTTTCCCCTTTTCTTTCTCTCGTTCTTTATGTTGGTCAGATTTCTTGATGTTCCTGAAGTTCATTCTTGACCATCAAAATGTGAAATACATAATTTGTTTTGGCATCTGGTTATTCTGTGTGAATTGAGGATCCTTCTTTACCTTAAGTTAACCTTTTGTTGATGAAATGAAGGAATAGCCAGCTAAAGCTATTTGAATATTGTAATGTTGTTGCTAATGGCCTCCTTGAATCACAAACAGCCTGTATTTTTTTCTGAAGCTCCCTGTTGGTCCCCCTTCGGTCTGTACTTAGCACAATAACCTCAGGTGGCACTGGGAGTCCACCTTTTAATTTTTACGGCTATTCCTGATTTTACCAGTCTGACAGTTGCTGCCTTTTCCATTGTTTTCAGCAGAAATGGTATATCTAACAACTGTATTTTAGCATATATAAGAAATTGGAAAAGAATTCATTGATTAGTTTATAAAACTATACATGCTTTGAGTATCTTTGGAAGTTTACACTGGAACTTGCTAACTCTAATTTGGTTCCATGCAAATATACTTACTAAAAAAATAAATGAATAAATTATAGTTGAGTAGAAGAGATGGTAAATTGTCCAACACTTGTATTAAAAGCCACTTACCTTACTGGTCTTTTAAAAATGACATCTAGAAGAGGTGGGATTCAGATGAGGTCTTTGCATGTACAACACAAAGATAACCACTTCTGTTACTCTAATGCCTTTTCCATTTAAATTACTTTCTCAGTTAGTGTGGGACTCGAGGAAGCTAATAAAATTGATCTCGTATGCAAGTGTGCATACTTGTAATAGTGCTTAAGTTGAAGAGAGCATTTTTAGGAACAGCGACACCTTGCTAGTAAGAAAGTCCTCCAAGAAAGAAGGACAGTGTGTGTGGAGTGCCATCTCTTTAATGGCACTTGGCATCTCTTGGAGGATGAGGGTGACTTAGACTTTAGGCATTCGGACAGGGTTCTTTCTCTTGATTTCTTTTTTTCAAAATCTCTCTTCCCTTCAAGTCTTGGGAAATCATCGAAACTTAGAGAAGTGAGCCAAGTAAATCCTGTATAGGAATATTCTTGACAGTTTAGAAACAGGCTGGATATGAAAAACAAAAACTGTAAATTGACTGGTGAATGAATGTTAGCACGGTAAAAGTCAATCAGATGTCAGCTGTTGCCATGACTTCAAACCACGGGAACAAACACGGACAGACCCAGAAACAGAGTGTGATGTCCTAGGTCTTTGTTTGTTTGTTCATTCTTGTCCTGAGCGCCCTCATGAAGAAGTTTGGGGATCTTGGCCTCCCTGCTTGTTTTTTGAGCTTTACGACTCTGATGGCAGTGTGTTCCTTGTAGGACAGCAGGCACATTTGCAGGCCGCTTGCTTCCTTTGTTGATATAAAAATCGCTTTTCTGTTTTGATTTTTTTTAAAAAGGACCACCCCCATTTTAAAATAACCCAACAGCAATAGACTTAAACTTACAGGATTAAAAAAAAAAACCTTAAATGCCACCAATTTCTTGAATATAGGGACATAGTGATATTTGACAGTCTTCAATTTTTTTTTTCTTCATCTGGGGACATTTTTTTTTTCATTGCTTTTAGAGAGAGAGAACTATCAAAGTGTGTGAGAGAGAAACATTGATTAGATGCCTCCTGTATGCACCCAGACCAGGGATTGAACCCACATTTGCATGTGCCCTGACCAGGAATCGAACCTGTAACCCTTTGGTTACAGGACGATGTTCTAGCTAACGGAGCCACACTGGCCAGAGCAATCTTTGATTTTACTGATAAGGAAACTTGGGCTCAGAGGTAAATCAGGTGGCTCCGGGTCACTTTTGGGACCTTGGGACTTAAAAATTTTAACTCATTGCTCAATATGTAGTTGGTGTCTGGCAATCCTGTTGTTAATGAAATCCCTACAAAAAAAAACAGTGATGAGAAATGAGAGTGACCCGGAATGCGGATTTATTAGTTCAGTTAATGAAGTTGACAGATTCTAGTTATGGACGGAGATCTCGTTTTTTCAGTAACAGCACTGATATTTTTTAAACCATGGCATACATTAGAACCTTCCTTTTACAGGTAATTTGTCTAACGGGCTTTTATGCTGTCAAATGCCAAAACTTCCATTTTAAGCCTTTGTTTCTCTCCATTCATCTATAAAACCACCCTCCTGTACCTCCTTCTGTTTCCCTTCACATATGACACGGGTAGCCTGAAAACTGCCCCACTCACCGTTCCGGTGTCCGGAGCCCAGTCGTGTCACGGGAGAGCGTCTTAGTTCATGCCGATCTGCGACATCGGACTTCATTTCTGGGTCTGTTTTCATGGTCTTTGTGACTCGAAGTCACGGTTTGTGGGCCGTTTTTCCGTCTGTAACACCATTTTTGTAAACCGGTGCTGCAGTTAGATGTTGATGTATTTCTGAAGTTTATTGACTGTTGTAAATTGTTGCTGCTCTGAAGTCTACTCATATTAGACTAATTGATTTACATTATAAAAGAACACAAATATCTCTAAAATAAGTACCTGGTTTCTTAAATAGGTTTTGGGACTTGCGACTGGATTTCTCTTGAGTAAATACTAAATTCCCCAGTTGAACATTCTCATCTGTGGCAACAGAACCCCTGACCTCCGCCTTCGTTTGCTGACAGGTGGCCAGCATCGAAATGTGCAGCCGTTCAGTGACGAGGACGCGTCCATCGAGACCATGAGCCACTGCAGCGGGTACAGCGACCCTTCCAGTTTTGCCGAGGACGGTATGACTTTGACGTTTCGATTCGCAGCTTCCGGTCAGAGGATGCTGTAGGTGGAGGAATTCTTGTAGCCGAGGTGTACAGTGCTGTTCCCTGTGCCCTGTGTCTCCTGAGCTGACGGCGGGTGGTGGGTTTCTGTTATTCCTTAGGACCAGAAGTCCTGGAGGAGGAAGGAAGTCAAGAGGACTTGGAGTACAAGCTGAAGGGACTCATCGACTTGACCCTGGATAAGAGGTGGGAAATGCTGGAGGCGCTCTTCATCATCTGTGCGATCTGTGCAGTTGTCTGGCTTTACATTGTGGTTTTTTAAAAGCTTGATTTGTTTACTTTGGATGGGGAACCGTTTCTTGTTTCTTTGGGCTCTCGTGGGGATAGAAAGGTGCCCTGGAATGTAGATGAATGGACTCGGGTTAGTCCTTGTTCCAGCATTGTAGCGCCTGTCTGATTATGTAGCAGAGATGGATTTGTTGAATTAAAAGTTGATCTTCAACCAGAAAGGACAACTAAACTTCTCTTTAAGCCTCTTGTTAACTGACTGTGTTACAAACGTGGAAAAATATCAAATTATTTTACTTCCCAGTAGCTCTAGAACTGACTAGTGTAGCAAATGGAATTAAACAGCTCAGAAGATGAAAACAAGAACTCTGTCTAGGCTTTAATGGTGTTAAAAAAAGACGTGCGTTTGCTTTAAATAGAGGAGACGTTTGTGTAACACAGGAGAGCGCGTCTTGCACGTTGAAGCTGGAGGGTACTGTGTGGTTGAAAGTTGCGGTTATTAAACTCTACACATAAAAATGCTGGGGTGGCAAGCAGCTTAAAATCTCCTGTGTAATGAGGTGAATTGTAGATGAAAATTACATTACTGAAAAGTGTTTAGAGCTTGATGACAATTAGATTTACAAATCTATACACATAAAAAAATTGAGGGGAAATAAGCTACGTTTTTAGGAAGCCAGTGCCTTATCCATTAGGTCACCGGGGCTTCTGGAAATGAGCTAAGTTTTTAAAAGTCATTGATGGGACCCTCCAACCGGGTCTTCTTTCTCTTACGTTTTGTTTTAAATAGTGCGAAGACAAGGCAGGCAGCTCTGGAAAGTCTCAGAAATGCAATGACTTCAAAAATGCTTTATGAATTCATTCTGGAGCGAAGAATGACCCTCACTGACAGCATCGAGCGCTGCCTGAGAAAAGGTAACTTCCTCATGTTCGAGTCCCAGGCGCAGAACCGAGAGGGGGAGTGTGCTGCCTGCTTTGGAGTGTCGTTTGTCAGCTGGGGTGGAAGACTGGCTCACCCTTGTAACTTTCCCACTGTCGGGGACACGCTCCGGGACACGCCACGCTTGTGAGAACTCAAGGGCAGACTTGGGGGGCACTCTGATTTTGCTGAAGTGGGAAACAGCTCGAAACCAGGAAGGACTGGGGTGGTTGTCGTCCCTTCTTACACCCGAGCAGGTGATGGTCATGTGTGTGATGGAGGCTTGAGGGCTCGTGTCCGATGTCAACAGAAAGTATTACTCATATTTTCTTCATTTCTCTAAAATCGAAAAGGTATCATAATTTTCTAGCTCATTTTCCCTTGTACTTATTTAAAACATCAATCATACCTGTGGATGACATCATTTTCAGGTTATCCCGTGGAATATTTGAATTCTAGAACTTTATAATAGAGATTCTGGAATTCTATTGTAATAATCATAGAACTTTTAAGAGTAAAGAAAGGCCTTAAAGTCTTGCTTTCCTATACTTTTCAATTTTAGAAACCCCAAAATTAAAACAGTTTGGGGCTCGCGCCTGAATTATTTTCCCGAGTGAGAACATTCTGAAAACAAGCACCTTCTGCTATTATTATGACTTTATTAAGAAAACGTTTCTAGCACTAAACCCGCAGGAAGCACGCATTCCTTTCAATTGAACGAGCTTCGCTCTGTGTCCTGACCCTCGTCTTTTCTTGCCCAGAGCTGTGTTGGGCTCGGGTGTTCGGGGTTTGGGCAGCCACCTCTTGCCGTGCGGAGCCCGGGACGCCCGTGAGCGGAGGCCGGTCTAGGGCTGCAGAACTGTTAGTGCTGTAGTGCGTGACTCTCAGCCTTTGTCATCTCCTGGCACACGTCAGCTGGTGACCAAAGCTCTGCGATGCAGCAAAAATTACATTTTTGCTGACCTGTCAAAAAACAGGCATTGTTTCGATTCATTCACACCCAACAGTTATTGTGTGGCGGCTGTTGTCATCTTTAAGTTGGGCTGTCTGATAGCACCAGGTAGCAAGGTCAGAGTTCGCCCAGACCCTTCAGCGTGTGTAGGTCTCAAAAGCGGTCACTCACATTAACTTTCACATCAGTGTATTTCTGAGGGTTCTCATCTCTTCCTGGGGGCTCCCCGAAGGTCTGGTTCACCCCACGGCTGTGCGCACCTGAAATGCTGGGAGGGCGGTGCACGTGTCTGTGAGTGTGAGCACAATTTGGAAGGCCACAGCAGAGAAGTGCCCTAGTGTCTGCAGCGGTCCAGCCCTGCCCCGAGCCAGGTGTCCATCTCCATTTTGCCGAGGAGGTGGTCTGCTTCGGCGCCATTGGGTGGAGACCGCATGGCCAAGAAGTGGTGGGTCTGGGATCAGAGTGGGGTCTTTAGTTGTTCTGGGTCACGACTCCTGTCGCAGCCTGGAACGGGTACCGTATGTGCACTGTGGGCTCCGTAAGTGGTGGGACGTGTTTGGAAGCAGAACAGACTTGGGGAACCGCTGCCTTCATGCACTGGTCTATTGCAGAGACTTTAGGCTGCTGCCCACTTCTGTTCCAGGGAAGAGTGATGAGCAGCGCGCGGCGGCGGCCCTGGCGTCCGCGCTCTGTGTCCAGCTTGGCCCCGGGATTGAGAGTGAAGAGGTTTTGAAAACGCTGGGACCGATCCTGAAGAAAATAATCTGCGACGGGACAGCTAGTGTGCAGGCCAGACAAACTGTACGTCCAAGGTTTCTGAGTTCACAGGGGTGTCTGGGTGGGACACGCTGGGGACACGGGAGGCAGGGGTGTCGGGGATTCTTGGGGCAGCGTGAGGGATTAAGGACGACAGGAGGGAAGGGACGAGAGCTCGCCCATCCCAAATCCTGTCGTCCTGGGATGCGTCGGTCAGAGTGGTAAGAAGTCTGGACAATGAAGTGCTGCTTTAGGTGAGAGGTTTGAGGGCCATGATTTAAATTTTACGAGACTTCTGCTCCTGGTTGCTTATTTTTGGAAGCTGATTTTTTTTGTGGAAGTTTCCTTAATGGACTTATTAAAAGAAATGATTTTAAAAGCTTAAAGATCTGTAGCAAACTTAATGTTTTAGAGGATTTTAACAGGAAGAGTGGTTTTCTTTACATCGAACATCCGAACTTCATCTCAGTCTCTGAGTTAGAGTTTGAAAGGCCCACGGGGTGGGCGGAGAGGGCAGAGAGGAGGCAGGGACTCCCAGGGTCCTGCTCTGGGCTGGGGCCGGGACCCCACACCGCTCGCCTCGATCCTGGGGCCTCACTCTCCTGGCAGGACCGTGCGGCCCCTGGTGCGGCCGTGCAGTCGAGAGCGCTCTCACATGGAAGCGGAGCCGCGGGAGGGTGTGGAGTTGGGCAGAAGAGGACAGGCACTCATGTGCGTGCTCTCTTTTCTGTGCTTAGTGTGCCACGTGCCTGGGCGTGTGCTGCTTCATCGCCACCGATGACATCACTGTGAGTAGCAAGCCTGTGACCGCCGCTGCCCTCGCCCTTCTGCTTGCGGGTGGCCTCACTCCCTCCTCTCCTGCACTAGGAGCTGTACGCCGCCGTGGAATGTTTGGAAAACGTCTTCAGCAAGTCCTACCTCCAGGAGAAGGACGCCAGCCTGGCTCGCAGCAGCCCGAACACGGTGCTGCACATCAGCTCGCTTCTCGCCTGGACGCTCCTGCTGACCATCTGCCCCATCAGCGAGGTGGAGAAGAAGCTGGAGATGTGTGTATTTTTTCAGTTCATGTTTACGAGAGCATTCGCGGCTCGTGCTCACACAGTAACAACTGACCGTTTCCCAGGCATTTCCATAAACTGCCCAGCCTGCTGTCCTCTGAGGACGTGAACCTGCGGATCGCCGCCGGGGAGTCGCTGGCGCTGCTGTTTGAACTGGCCCGCGGAGTGGACAGCGTGAGTGTCTGATGACCCCAGGGGCCACCGTGAAGGATGGGGCAGGAGGGCTGGAGCCTGCCGGCTGGAAGCCCAGTGGTGGGGGGCCTGATTCTTGGTGGTGGTGATAGAACCACTGCCATCTGTCGACACAAAGCAGCCGGGGTTGGGAGAGCAGCGCTGGAGCGAAGTTGGCCCCGTGGGGTGGCCGGTGTCCCTAGAGCTGAAGTTCAGGGCGCTCTGCTATGCAAGGCGAGCACCGAGTCTGGCTCGTCTGCGGGGGCTTTGGACGTGGGGCGTGTCCAAGTGCCCCATGGTACGTGTGAGATAAAGGGGAGCACACCGAGTCAGCTCAGCTTTGGGATCCGAGTTTAGTCGCTGGTTCGCGTTTGAGCAGCACCAGGAAACGCGAGGCCCCGCCGTCGGCCCCCGGCACTCTGGGCCTCGGCTCCTGGCGCTGCCCCCGCGGCCGTGTTCCAGGTTTAGCATCAGAGGCCTGTGTTCGAGGACACCCTGCATCTCAGGCTGACGGGACATTTCGTCACCTGATGGTGGCCTCTGTTGTGAATCGTGGGCTATTTACTAGATGCTTTTTAATTTAAGGAGAAGGACTGTGTTTCTGAAATGAAACTTCCGCAATGAAATTATTTAGCAGTGAATAACTTCAGCTAGGATTTTAGCACATGTTCTGTCCTTCACTTTACATCCTAGGCCTGTGTTTAAAAACGTTTAGGCTCACCCTGGACGGATGTTTTGGTTGGTTGTGTGTTTGATCCCCGGTCGGGGAGTGTCGGGAAGGCAACCAATACCCCCCTCTCTCTCTCCCCCACCTCCCTTGCTCCCTCTCCCTAAAAAATCAATAAACCTATTCTTGCATGAGGATTAAAAAATGTTTAGGCTGTTAAAATTTACATCTGGAAAGTGTGTTTCCTAGCACCCAGTCTCCCCCCAGCTGTTTTTGAAGGTCAGCAGGTAGGAATGAAAAGTAGGTTGTTGATGTCGTCAGCAACTAATGATTCTCCTGATGGGAGAAATTGGACTGCAGTGTGGCCACTGGCTTCCGTGTATCGAGCTAGTTAACGGCTCCCTACCCTCAAGGCCCAGACCCCAGGTGTTCCCAGGAGTGTGACGTTGGACCTAAGTCCTTGTCACAGACAAAGGTGAGCTGGCTTTTAAAATAGAACGGAGTGTCTTATTTGCTGTTTTTGTTAAGGAAATGGGTTTCGTGAAGGGAGCGAGTGAGGGGTGTTTAGAAATGAAACCAGTGCCGATGAGTGCATAGGCGGTTCACACGCAGGCCCCCATGCTGGCAGGCGTGAGGCGTGGAACCAGAGCCTGTTGCTGGCGTGACTGTTTTGTGACCTTTACTGCGGGTACCTGGCGGCGTGGGGAGGTGGGCGGTGCCGCTCTGTGCCGCTGCCGGGCCTTCCCGAGGTGCACTGCTCTCGAGTTGGCTCCAGGAGAGGCAGGGGCACACCTGCCGCCCACTGAGCCCAACTGCCTTCTCCTCGCCAGGACTTCCTCTGCGACGACATGGACTCGCTGACGCAGATGCTCCGCGATCTGGCCACGGACGGGAATAAACACCGGGCCAAGGTGGACAAGAGGAAGCAGCGCTCGGTGTTCAGAGACGTCCTGCGGGCGGTGGAGGTGAGCCTCTCGGCTGGCCGATGCTGCGAGTTTCAGGCCGGACTGGACGGGTGGGCCTTTGTTGATCGAACTTCACCTTTGACCAAAATAATTTTCTCATTTTAATACTGAGTGGCTTTTTAACAACAGAAATGAAGGCTTGTATTTTTTCGGCATAGGACCTTTTAATTCTGACATGTAAAGGTACCCTTTTACTAGGTTTAACAAGTTAAGAACTTCCTAGTGGTAGAAGTGCGTGTCACTTGGGGCACTTGGCCACCCTTTAAGCAACAGTGCTTAGCACACACACGCTTACTGTAGTGTTCTTCCGTGAAGGGCAAATTACCGCCTACATCTCGGTGCTTTAAGGTGCTAAAAACTGAAATACCAAAATCCAGCCTTTTAAGATTGCTTAAAATTGTTATCTGACGCTGGAATCCCTTCTGTGGTCCTCCAGCCTGCTTCAGTCGGCCTGGCAACGCTTTGATTTGGAAACCATCGGGTTGCAATGCTTGGTACCCGTGCATGGGGGTGAAGGTGGCCTTACCCAGCCGTGTGTGTGTGTGTGTGTGTGTGTGTGTGTGTGTGTGTGTGTCCAGGTAAAGATACTTCTTGGATATGAAGGGCGATTCTTTTTAATAAGTACCTCACCAAAGAGTCATCCCACCTGACATGCACAAGAGTTAAGGATGGGAGTTAACACCCAGGTGCTCAGCCCTGCCCAAAGTGACGGGTGGGGGGAGGGGCCAGACGAAGTGGGGACAAGGCAAGGAGGGAGGTGCTGGGTCTTGCTCTGTGGCTGGAAGGGGAAGGGGAAGACTGGATGCCTGGACTGGTTTGTTTTCGATGCCAGAGACAATTTATGGGAGAAGCAACCAGTGGAGAAAGGAGCATTTGAAAACGCAGGGAAGACCGGGCATCCGCAGTGGTTAAAGAGCAGTGATTAGCCTTGAATTGGGTCTGATTTCGGAGTGGAATGCTCGGATGCAGCTGGGTCCCGAGAGCTCTTCCTCACTGGTGTCCCAGTGTCTTCTGGAATAACAGCGTCCTGCTGGTTGGCTGGTTGGTCTCTGTGCTGCTGCAGCAAGCCCGGGACTGAGGGGGCCTCACAGACCGGCCCGTCCCATCTGACTGCCTGTGAGGTGCAGGGATAGACCGCCCGTGTCTCAGGCGGGGGACAGCCCGGCCCCTGAGAGGCACGTCTCCTTTCTGCTCCGCTGTGTGCAGTGTCTGCTGAGAGGGGACGGGGTTGGTCCTGCTCCACGAGTGCCACCGCCTGTTTTGTTGTCCACTGTCCCTGTGGCGATCGTCTCTGCTCAGCCTGGCTCCCGCTCCGTGTTGGTGCCCCTTCCGAGAGGGGGCAGCCCAGGGTCTGACCCTTCTGCCAACTTCCCCCTCCTCACAGGAAACCCTGTGCGTGTGTGTGGTCAGTGGCCCTTATTTCCACTGCACTTGGGCCCCCTCTTGTGGCTACACTTTAGACATTGTCTCCTGGTAAGAATTTAAGCTCAGGTGTCACCTCTCACTTACTTAGCCTCTGCTCAGGCCGCAGCCCCTCCAGGTGGGTCTGTCCATTGACCCCCCTGACCTTCCCTCCCTTCCTGGACCGTCAGCTCTCCCCCTGGCTGCTGGGGCGTCTCTCTGACCTGTCCAGGGACCTCCGCTCTGTCCCCTTCCCCCACCTCCATTCTAGGCCCAAGCAGACTCTTGACTTTTACTTTCAGTTTGTGGAGTGCTGTTAAGATTTAAAAACTCAAAACAATGTGGTTTTGCCCGTAATGTGTATCAAACTGGGTTCTGCGCCCGAGTCTGCTACAACTGGAGAAACCCTCCACCCTCGCACAGGGCGCCGCTTAGTCTGCCGCGTATCTGGGACCTGGGGTCGGGCTAGGCCGTCTTGTTCACTGACCTCAACGTGTATACATTCGTCTCTCTAGAAACTGTGCTATGTAGCATCTCCTTAGCCTCTCGTTTCCGCTTATAATTTCGGTTTTTCTGTTGGCTAGGAACGGGACTTTCCAACAGAAACCGTTAAATTTGGCCCCGAGCGCATGTACATCGACTGCTGGGTGAAGAAGCACACCTACGACTCGTTCAAGGAGGTGCTGGGCTCGGGCCTGCAGTGCCACCTGCAGGTGAGTGCGGCCCGCCCCGCCCACCGCGGGGGTGCAGAGGGCTTTCCGCGCGGTACGGGACAGCAAATTTACTTCCGAAGGTGACGTTAAGTGAAGTGAAACCGGCCCCTTGGTCTGCACTGTGTCTTCGTGCGCAAACGGCCGCCCGCTCCCTCGGGTTCAGGGCGCTGGCGCACTGCGGTCCCCTAATGGGAAACAGAAAACAGTGACCCAAAGGCACATTCACACGCTCCTCCTAACTTCTGTCAGCGGGTTTCAGCGTATAGGGGGCGGGGGAAGCTGGTGTTTAATGCCGAGCCTTACCGCCTTTTTCTTTCCCCAAGTCAAATGAGTTCCTTCGCAATGTATTTGAACTCGGACCCCCGGTGATGCTCGATGCGGCAGCGCTTAAAACGATGAAGATCTCTCGTTTTGAAAGGGTGGGTTTTATTTTTTGTTTTCAACAGACCCAAAGGCCCCAAAGCAAAGCACACGCAGAGCGGGTTCAGCTGTGTCTGGGGCATTAGTTCTTTACGACTCGGACCCAGAACCGCGGACTGAAAGTGTGGGCGCTGTACTGTGTTGGGGTGGGGGCGTCGAATGCAGGCTTTTTGCTCATATCCTATTATCCTAACAGGAATTATATTCATTTTTGTTTAATTGGTATTAAAATAGAACTTCATGTTTATTTATTTATTTATTTTTAGTGAGAGGAGAGGGGAGGGAGAGGGAGAGAAACATCAACCTTCAGTTGCCTGTCAGCCCCCAGCGAGGACCTGGCCTGCAGCCCAGGCACGTGCCCTGACTGGGAATCAAACCAGCGACCCTTTGGTTCGCAGCCCACGCTCAATCCACAGAGCCACACCAGCCAGGGCTTTTTGTTGTTGTTTTTTACAACATGGTTGGAAAATTTTTTTGCATCAGTTTATGATCTGACTTTCCCTAGATTAAAATCAGTGTTGATGCACTTTTTTCCCCACTGGAATTTTCTTAATGTAAATAGCCATTAATTTCCATTAACATGTGTTAATTACCCTTTGTTCTTTTTGTGTGTGTTTTATAAGCATGTAAAATATTTCTTGGTTGAATTAGTTCATTTCTCTGTCTTGTGATTTTTATTTATCTTTTCTAAAATTTTGTAAGACTGTCTTAAGCCTCTGTGAGTCACGGCCGTGTTTTCCTTCCCTTCCTTTCAGCATTTATATAATTCTGCAGCCTTCAAAGCTCGAACCAAAGCTCGGAGCAAATGTCGTGATAAGAGAGCAGATGTTGGAGAATTCTTCTAGATTTTCAGCATTTGAAGACTACTTTCTAATTTCCAGTTTCTTTTCTTTTGTAATTTCTAATGTATTTAAACTCTAGACGGTTTTTATCTCGGGTCCACATGGATGGCTTTTGTAGCAGGGGTTGTATCACTTATAATTTAATGTATAGTATTGCAAATGATGCGTTCCAGTGGTCTCTGAATATCAGTAAACCATGAACAAAGTGTAATGTTTTCTATTCATGAAAAGATCAAAAGTATTTCATGATAAGGAAACTGTTAGCCAAGATGAAATATACTGTGGTTGTCAGATATATTGATTTAATGATGTAGGTATTACAGGTATTTAATTCAGGGTCTTAGACAAATGAGATGGGTACAATTTTGGGAGCTATTTCTTCTGGAAAAGCTGCTATGTTTTTAATTCTAAATAGAACCTGATGATTTTAATCTTGTCACGTGGATCAACAAAGGGAATTCTGCCACAAGACCTTACAGCCACGCTTCCAGGCCATTCGGCCAGCCCGTGGGAGCCCAGCACACGCCAGGAAGGCCGCGAAGCCTGACCTCTGGGGGCCGCAACACTAGCTTCATCTGTTGTAAGACCTGTGCTCTTTGTTTGAAATAAAGATCTTTTCACACCAAAGCAGTTTCTTTTCTGGTAGAAGAAGCATTCATGGGTGTGAGGCACAGAGTCAAAATGACGAAGTTGGTAGGGAGGGAGGGGACAGAACTCTATGTTTGGGAAGGTGGAAACAGATGGAAGAAGGGTAGCTCCGTCCCAGAGACCAGTCGGCCTCTGGTTTCCCCAGCACCTTGGTTTCAGGTTCCTAAGGGCTATTTCCAGACCTGACAGCGTCCTGTTCAGGAGACAAAGGTGATTGCCTTTGCAACTTACCTCCCGGCTTTTTTCCCTTTGGTTAAATCAGCATCATAGCGACCACCGTACTTCTGTGTCTACTCCTGAACTGGGCAGGTTACTGTGTTTACACTTCCTTTCTCAAAAACATTCCGCCCTGCAGTTAACTTGGTGTTACACACACATCACCCATTCTTCCCAAGTAGGGCTGTAAAACCTCTCGGACCCGCTTTCCAGGTGGTCAGCCCAGCGGAGCCCGTGTCTCAGCTTAGGCTGATTTTCTCCCATCCGTGTGTGCAGCTGTGTACTGAGACCTCTTCAGGGCTGGTTTTCCTCTCGGGCCGCGTCCCAGGATTCCTAGACCCCTGTGGTAGTGTGAGGTGACGTTAAAGAGGAACGCGTCCCGGTGGCTTCTGGGAGCAGGAGCGTGGGAGGGCAGATATTCTGAGATGACGTGTCTGAGAGGCAGTTTGGCTTGGGGTGTGCAATCCTAGGTAGGAAATCCGGAATTTGAAGGCGTTGCTGTACTCTTCTGTTCCAAGTGTGACATCTGATGCAATTTTACTTGTGATCTGTTTCCGTTTCCTTCTGCTCTTAAGAGTCGTTCTCAAATTGCATGACACTGCTTTGGGCTCTGGCAAGCTGGAAAGTATTTTTCAGGTTCTGACCATAGATACCATTGCCCCACCCCTTTTGTTTGTTCTGGAAACTCCATGAGATGCTGAAGCTGCTGGATGGAGCCTCTGGCCTTGTTTCTTTTTTTTTTTTCTTCGTGGGAGGTTTCTGTACATGGTCGTTCAAGCTTCCTGTTGCATTTTATTTCTGGCTAACCCGAACTTGCCTGCCTGCATTTCGATGCTGCCTGGACTCTGCAAGGGCCTCAGTCCCCTGGCTCACCAGGGGTCACCCCTAGTCCCCTGAGGCAGGTGCCCTCCTCCCCCCACCCCACTGCCTCCTCTCCACCGGCAACACACTGCAGGACTCTCAGCCATGTTTCCTCCTGTTTTCATTCTTATAGTTTCCTCATTTTTATTCCTATTCTGCCTTCCTACCTGGTGTGAGGGGAAGAGGAGATGAATGTGGTTGGGTGCAAATAACGTCCTTTTTATTCCTGAAATCGATGGGTAGTTGCTAGGCCTGGTTACTGGGGGTTCATTGTATAGAAATCCTTGAGGGTTTTTTTTTTTTTTTGAGTTTTCAAACATTTTTTATTATACCAATAGAGTCACATTTTGCTTAAAAATCCCAGAGGCATTTGTCTAAGATAAACCAAAAAGGAGGAGAGAGAGAGATGAAGAAGATGCCAGGGGCTCAGAGAGAACTCCCCCCAAGTGCTTGGGCTTTCTCGAAAGTGGTAAATGGCACACGGTGGACCAGTTCATACCTTGAGCCTTGCTGGTTTAAAGGAATTTACAATGGTCCCTGCCAAATACGTTCTTTGTTTTGAGGCTCAAGCATTAGTTTTGGGGGCAGTCTGCATCTGTGACCAGTGCCTTTGAGGGCGTTTATGGAATTCCCTGGGAGTTGAATCAAGGTGCAGTGAGAGGTAATTGCTGAAAGGAAAAGCAAGAAACCCTTAAAAATGTCCCCAGATTAACCAGTTCACATCAGAATGCCTATTTTCTGTGACCCAAAACCCTTTTTGACGTGGCCTTCCGGGTATGTGACCGCTCAAACGAGGTAGCCTCTCTTGCCTTTTGCTCCCCGGTGGACATCCAGTGGTCAACAAGCGCGTCCTCACCGGCACAAAGTCTGGCTGAATTCCGACTTTGGTGTGAGGGGCTGCTTTGTCCCCCTTCTCCTCCCTGGGGTGCTGTCCGGTTCCAGGAGAGAAGAACACAGCAAACGAGACCATTCCATTACTTCTTCGAAGGAGAGATGGCCCGAGACGGAGCAGGTAGTTTGGAGATTGTTTTTAAAACTGAGCAAGATAATTAAAATAACAGCTGACAAGCACTTTCCTTTTTTAAGAAATTGGGCATTAACTTTTAAATGCATAATGAGCTTTTGAATTGGTCCTCAGGTATAGATGAAGCTTTAAAAAATGCCATTTCTTTTCCCCCAAAGTAGAGCGAGGTCCACACTGAGTATCCATGTAAAAGGAATTCTGTGGAGCGGAACATTTTACACCTGATGTGCCGTGTGTTTCTGGGACGACTGGCGTCTGTCTGGTCACAGCATAGGTATCAGGGAGCCACCAAAAAGAAGGCCCCTGCATCGAACTCAGAGCTAAGCCTTCAGAAAGGAAATTGGGGACACCAAGCGCTCGTGTCACCTGCAGTCTGCCTGCAGCCACAGTCTCCCCCTCACACCGGTTTTGGAGCTGCCAGCAGCCCTAGGAACCCTCTGACCTGCCATCCTCCGGTTGCAAGGTCATGACCTTCCTCTGGCCCCACTGATTGTGGTCCTCTGGTTGTTTGCAGTCTCCGGCCAGCATGAGGCCCCCCCGGGCATCTAACTCAGGGGCACACCAGCAGCCTGGCGGGACGCCTGCCAGCTCCACAGGCACAGCCACCAAAGAAGGACAGGCACTCAGTCCAGCAAGAACCTCGTCAGCCACTGAGTGGACCGAGGCATGCTGGGTGTCTCTCTTTCGAGCGTAGTTTCAGTGACATATTTCCTAAAACTCTTAGGTGCCATGAGAAAAGGCCAGGAGTTGGAATCTTACACTGCTTGGCTAAATTCCCACTGAATATAGACCAGCGGTTTCATGCCGGGGCTCCGGTCACGGGAGGGAGGCGAAGAAAGACCTCGGATTTCTAGAAAGTTTTATTGCAGTTGCTTCTGAATAGTTTCAGTTTTTGTTTGGGGGCACCTGGAAGTCAAAGCCCACATTTCTGTAAGTAATTCAATTGCTATTACTCTCCTGAGGCTGAGTTCTTGGGGCTGGGAGGTTTTTTGTTGCATGTGCTCTGTGATTTTAACTTTTAATAGAAATGATTTAGACTTGATTCGAAAGAGTACTTCCGACTGTGAGGAGGCAGAGACTCTGAAATGGAATTAAAGAACAAATTACCATGACTCATTCCATAAAGCTTCCTATTAGATGTTTTTTTAATCCTTACCCAGGGATATGTTTATTGCTTTTTAGAGAGCGAGACAGAGAGAGGGGGACCGAGGGGGACAGAGAGAGACATCACTTGGTTACCTCCCATATGTGCCTGTACTGGGGATTGAACCCACAGCCCTGTTTGTGAATGGGAGGTACTCCCACAACCAGCCGAGCACCCTGGCCAGGGCTTTTTTTTTTTTTTTTTTTTTTAAATTCAAGCTTCCTTTGCATGAAGCCCAGTTATAACAATTCTGATATCGTGGCAAACAATACTAGTGTGAGTTATTTCTGTACTTAGATACCAAGGACCTATGGGAAAAAATAAAGAGCAAAGCAATTTTTCATTGGCAACAAATAAAGATTTGTTTGTCGGCATATTTATGTAGAGGTAGTCAAAAAACTCCTCGATGACAAAGAGTTAGTTGTTAGCTTTGACCTGAACCAGAGGAAAATGAAGTTACTTCCGTGGTTTGCTCCAGGCATTAGAGAGGGTTCCATTGAAAGAAGGCTGCTTCGGCCCTGGCTGGTGTGGCTCAGTGGACTGAGCGCAGACCTGGGAACCAAAGGGTCGCCGGTTTGATTCCCAGTCAGGGCACAGGCCTGGGCTGCGGGCCAGGTTCCCAGTTGGAGGCCTGTGACAGGCAGCCAGTCGTCCTTTCTCTCCATCCTTCCCCAAGGGGGGAAAAAAAAGGATCCTGCTTCGATCAGTCTTCCTTAACGAGCAAACGTGCACACCAGGAAGGAGTCAGGAAGGAGGGCCGTGGCATTGCTGTGCAGAATTCAGCAACGCTCCAGCTTCTCCGGCCCCGCGGGTCCTTCCCAGATGCCCTCACATGGAGATGCCCAAGAGAGCAAGAACTGGGTGTCAAGCATCGGGGCCATGGTGTCTTGTATCCAGTTACCGGCAGAGTCATTTGCAGGACCTTGGTGGCCACGAACCACACAGCCCTGACTCAGCTCTCTCTGCTGGTTCTTAGTTTTCACTTGCGTGCTTTGCAGTTCATTTGAAAATACATGGAGAGAGCATCGACTTGCATCATGACGTCTCCTTCCAGGGCACCTCACAGCTCACTCTGAGTTGTTGTTTCAGTTCTTTGGGATGTGGTGTTGTACTGAGTCATCTGTTGAGTCGGTAGCAAGGCCAATAATTTGGAGATTTTGTTAGCTGCCCTGCTCTGATGTCAGCTTTTGTGGTGATGATTTTCCAGCTAGTCCTCGACTTGGGGAATGTGGACGAAGCCTCTGTGTGAGATTTAAGCACAGTAATTGCATTCCTGAAGGGGAAGCTAAGGCTCAAGGATACTAAACCAGAGATCCAAAAATGAACCACGCCTTAGTCACCACACCTAAAATAGAAGCCGCTGGGAATGGTGAGCCTCTGACGGAGCACAGACAAACTTTACTCCTCATCAGCCAGCAGCACTGGGGGTAACGAAGGACAAAGGGATGATGAAATAGGAAACTTTTCTAGAAGAATCATTTAGAAATGTCACAGGACATCAGTCAATAGCTTTGCTTTTATGGTGCTACTTTTTCTTTTTGTCACTTTAAATCTTTCCCTCAGGAATGCCCATGAGGTATCTTTATATTTGGAAGTTAGTGATATCAATATCTAAAATGCTTCAGTAGTATCTTCTCTAAAACAGTCAGGGAAATAGGTGTTCTTGGTAATTTTTTTCTTTTTTAAAATTTTTTTTCACGTTTTTTTATTGTTGTTCAAATACAGTTGTCTCCATTTTTCCCAATTGTCTCCATTTTGTTGGTAATTAATACTTCAGGATAACACCCTTTTTAAAGTTTTAACTCTGGAAAAAAACTGGTCCATGATTTACCAAACACGCTGTATTTTTTGTTGAGGGTCTTGGGGACATGTTTTTTTACAAGTGCTAGCACGTCTCAGGTATTAGTGGGAAATTGCTGGGTTTTAATGCTTTTATTTTATTTTATTTTTTAATGGGTTTGGACTTTTTAGAGTGCAGTTTAAACTGGTTAGTAAATGGCTGATCCTTTTTTCAGATCTATAGGTGTTCAACATGGTTTGTTTGTTTTTTTCTTTTTTAACTTGGTTTCTCCTAGCTCTATTTCTCTCTACTCCGGAGCTGGCTACTAAAGCACATTTTTAACAACGTTGACGGGAGTAAAGAGGCGCTGCCACAGTTAGGCAGGCACAACGTCCTGGGCTCTCCTGCAGTCCAGGCGGACGTGCCATGAGAACTGCTACCCTCAGTTTTATTTCTGTCAGCGAGCTGCTTATTAACTGCCTTGAATTCTTTGAAAAATAGTGAGATTAAAATCCTAAACAGAATATTTTAGGTGTTCCACCCGAACAGAAGTCACTGGCTTCTAACTCGGCATGGGACACTGAAGACTAGGACTGGCTCCAACCCTGTAGGGGCTTCCAGCCCCCTGGGGGGTCAGAGATGTACGCGGGTAAGTGCTGGGAGGTTTCTACACATGCTGGCAGAAGAGGATACGAGGTCCAGCGAGCGCACGAGGGAAAGGCAGGTGGATTCTCAGAGGAAGTGAGGCTTGAGCCAAGTGTTGAACGAGGATGAGGGAGGGGTGGGGGAGGAGACAGGTAACCCAGGGGGAGATGCAGCAAATCTGCCACCAGCTAAAGGTCACTTTCTTCATCTGTGGAAAGGATGGAGCTTGGCTGGAGTTCTGATAGTAATTGCAATTTGCCTTCCTAGAGCCTTCCTTTCACGTAATTAATTCAAAAGCCACAAGGTCTCTGTCTGCTGGAGAGATACCTTAAAATAGACCTTTGAGTCCATCCAGGCTTTTCAGTGTTGCTTGAACTTGGACTGTCATTAGGGACTATTACCTTAAATATAAACCTCAATTTAAAAGTGATTTATGGTGTAGGCGGCATTGATCTAGGGAGACCGGGGCGGGGGCACGGACACCAGAAATCCTGGAGTCTAGCTTCCGGTGGCTGCAGGTTCCTCTCTGTAGCGTCTCAGCCTGCCTGGATTTTGCCTTGAGGACCCACAGCCAGCCTCCAGGGGACCCAGAACACATTTGGGGTGGAGACTCATGTACCAATTGGGGGAAAACATAAAAATTACAGCCCTGGACTGAAGCCTCACCTGATTAGAATGATCCCAGTAACATACTCTTCTGGTCCCATGGCCCCAGGCTGATGAGCTGAATTTTATCTTTCTACATGGTTAGAGGGTCTCCTTGCACAATGGATTTGAGTAACCAGAATATGAACAATGTGATGTAAGGGAGATATTTTACCCCTGGCCGCGTGGCTCAGTTGGTTGGAGTATCATTTCCATACACCAAAAGGTTGTGGGTTCAGTCCCTGGGCGGGGCACATACAGGAGGCAACCCCTCGATGTTTTTCTCTCACATCGATGTCTCTTTCTCTCTCTCTTACAAAAAAATCAATAGACCTATTTTTCTTAAGGGGAAATATTTTAAAATCAATGACAAAATGAAAAGGGGCCGGGGGGAAATATAGGCAGGAGGGAGAAACTGAGGAGGAGGGAAGAGTGTATGCAGATAAGCAGCTAGCACAAAGTGTTGCACAATTGTTCAGGCAAAGCGAAAAAATAGGTACCAAGTTGTCCCCCAAAGGAACTGTTTTGTTCTGGGCAAGCGAAGCTTTTCCAGGCCTTCGGTTGGAAATGTGATGTGTGGGGGCTCCCCAGGCCAGCCTCGTGGGTGACACTGGTGTTTTTTTCCAGGGACAATGAATCACTCCTCTCAGGGCACTGGCTCTCACGACATTGTTGAAGACAGAAAGCTTTACGTTGTGGATTCCATAAATGACTTACACAAGCTGAACCTGTGTCCTGCCGAATCCCAGCACCTGTTCTGTATGTGCACCTTCCGAGGCCCTGCCGCTGGGCCGCCTACAGATAGCAGAGGCTCACCCGGGTGTGCGGGTGTGGGGAGGGCCGTGGGCCTTGGAAACAGCTTGGCACCAGAGGTGCCGCCCATTATTAGGCCATGTCTGCTTTTTTTCTCTGAATAGCGCGCCGGCCATGGGACTTCTCGGCTCCTAAGTAAGATCTGAACCCTTGTCTTCAAAGTTCTGAGAAGTCCGTGCGCAGTTTCTCTCCCTGGAAGGGTGGGGGAGGGGCTCTGGGCCTTGTCTGCCCACAGGCAGGTCACTGTGGGGGCCCCCTTTCCTAGAGCGAATTGCTGGGAAAGTGTTCCGCACATTTATCTAGTTTTTAAAGAAAAATCATTAAACTGTTGTTGCTCAAAAAAGTCCACTTCATTTTCTAACAAGTGACTAATTGCCCCAATTAAAGGGCTAGGAAAAAAAAAGGCAGGGCATGGGGGAAAGCAAAACAAAAAAAATCTACTGACTGCTAACCGCGAATCTCGTCCCCACGGACTGCAGCTGAGGCCCCGCCTCTTCTAGCTGAAACGCCGACGTTCAAACTCGGGTGTCGGTGGTGCCCTTGGCGGTTGTTTCACGGTGCTCTAAACTCGCATGGTCCCAGTTTTACATCTATTCTATTCTCTTCCCGAATCTTGCTTTTCTTTTTATTTTGTAGTGTTAAGATTCTTTTTTTTACCTGTTTTAATTGCAGCAGTCAGTCTCCGTAAAAGTAGGTGCTTGGGTGCCAGCTGATGGGGTTGCTCTGATTCAGAAGCAGGCGCTGTTAGGGGCGGGTGACCCAGGCAGGTGGATACCAGCCACCGTCTGTCTGGGATCAAGCAGCACAGCCTGTGGGACTGAAGCGAAGTCAGAGAGAATAAACACCAATTCAAGCCTCCCCGGTGCCCCGAGTTTCCATTCTTCGTATTCAGTTTAATTTTCGGGGTTACTAGGCAGGCCTTCCAAGTGATGAGGACATGCAGACAATTCATGGTTGGGGTTGAAGCTGGCTGTTTTTATAAGGAGAGTCGTGCTCCCAGTTCAAGGGAGAAAGGTTCGAAATAACTTTGTTTCCAGAGCATGTCCATCCTGAAAACCCCTTTAAGAAACTAAAGTCCATCGGGGCCATTATTTTGTTCATATGGATACAGGCTTAGTGAATGTTTCCTGCAGCGCAAGCAGTTTCCTGGGCGAGAGCCCAGCACTGGGGGCCCACAGCCCGCTGCCCTTCATCCTGGGTCACGTTGGGAAAGGGGCTACAGAGTCCCCACTCAGAACCTGGAACTTCTTTATCCCCTCCACCCCACGCAAAAATATCCATGTTCTGCGACTTCAGCCTTAACACGATCTTCAAAGACCTTTCCAAACTGGGGTAAGGAGCTAGCTGGGCCCTGCTCACCCTTTGAACGTCGACCTAGAAGAACCTAAAGAATTCCCAAAGGGGGCACCGGGCGCAAAGTCAGGCCTGAAACCTCGCTTTGCGGAGGGAGCGGGGGCGGATCCCCTCGTCAGGGCCCTAACTTCGGGGACTGTCCAGTTCTGCTACCGGGGGTGTGCTTTGTGACCCGACTATCTGTCTGTTTGTCTTGTGTTAGCGCCGGCGGAGAAAGTCCCAGGGGGCCGCACCGCCTCGGGAAGTGGGAGCTCCAGCCTGTTTTTTGTGGGGCTGATCGTCGTGCTGATCATCAGCCTGGCGCTCGTCTCCTTCGTGATATTTCTCATAAGTGAGTACCGCGGCCGTGTTCCCGTTGCCTGTGTGCCCTTGCTTCGTGGCTGATGTTTCATTTTGTTCCGCGAAGGCCCAGAGTGCACCCGCCCCCAGTGCCGGCACTTCGCAAAAATGGACATTAAATATTTCTCCAACGCTTCAATTTCTCACTTGGAGCCTCTAGCTGTGCAGTGGTAGATAGTTTATTCTAGTGAACTCTAGGTTTCCTTAGTCCAATGCATCGGCGTAGATTTTCCCATGAATTCAGGTCTATCTGTAACACATGTGACTACATGTAACATATGTGACCACATGTAACATATAATCACATTCGGTTTCCGACTCCTCCATGTGGATTGCTCTTCTGAAACGCTGTGCCAGCATCGGCTGGTGCTCCGCGGACCGGGGTCGCCCTGGCCGGGTGGTGCACTTGGTTACAGCCAAGGCCGTGCTTGGACCCACGACCAGTCAGGGCACATGCACGGGTCAACCAGTGAGTGCATAGCTAAGTGGAACACCAAATTGATCTCTCTCTCCCTCTCCCCTTTCCTCTCTAAAATCAGTACGTAAAAAAGTTAAAAAACAAAACAAATATCCTCCTGCCATGTCCCCTTGGGTAATGACTACTTAGTAACCAGTTAAACTACTGGGACATTGTAGCCATGCCTCCTGGCAGGGCAGCGACCCGAGGGAACTTTTTCCGTCGGTGGGATGGTGAGTAGTAAGATGAAGGACAGTGATGATGGAAAGACGCTGTCTGTTGGGTGCTCACTCTGTCCCAGGACCCAGGCTAGGTGCTTGATGTCCGTCTGCTCAGTGCTGAAACTCAGGCTCGGAGAGGTTAATGACCACGCCCAAGGTCACACAGCTAACCAGTGCCAGGTGGGGCTCACAGGCGTCAGGGGCTAGGCGCTTTAGTACCATTATTCTGCTCCTCTTGTATGAAGAGGGTTTATTGTATATTTGCTTCTAGTGTTTTCTACTGAGGGCAAAGCCGTACTAAGAAACAGAAAGAAGACTTGAATAAGGAAGTGTCTTTTTATTGGACAATTACTGTGTGCCAGACACAGACATTTATTAACTTAAATTCTTTCTCTACCCCTCAAGGTAGTACCTAATATTTCAAATTTTACCAAAGAAAGACTATGGTCCAGAGAGTTCAACTCTCCACATTTCCCAGCAGAACTGGGATTCAAGCCGGGGCCCTTCTGGCTCCAGACGCACTCCGCTGCCCAAGGTCGTATAGGCTGGCACGGAGCGGTGGTAAAACTGAGTCACTGGATGGGTCATTTAATCCTCAGCAATTCTCTCCCGGGCCCGCTGGCTGCGTGGACTGTTGGGGGGGAGTTCGCCAAGGGTGCTTTTCAGGGCTCAGGCTGTGACCGAGTGCAGGTCCGGCCAAGCTCGTGAGACAGGTGCTGGTGAGAAGGAAAGTGGTTTATGCAAGTGCCGGCCACCTGAGAACATGGAGGGTTCTTGTCCCGGGGCCCACCTCCACGCGTCAGTGCAGGCAGAGGTTTTTACGAGGACAGGGAGGGGAACAGAACCAGGAGATCAAGGGAGGGGGTGGCCACGTTCTCTATGTGCAGAGGAGTACCGTCGAGAGCTTCAAAACTGGCCAAGTGGTGGTCTGGGATACGTCATCCTGGTTTTGTGGTTGAAGGTCAGCAAATCTCCCAGAGCTGGGATGCCTGAAGGTCAAAGTCTGTATCTTTTAAAGGTAGTTCCCAGGATTTTATACAAACCTGCTGTTTATCTATAAGCCACACATTAGTCAGAGTCAGCAGGTGCAGAAACACGTCAAGAGAACGGTGGGGTGGGTCCCAATCCCCCACAGTTCCAATTCCCCATGGATACGAGCTGAGCACCTCCACGGCGCTCTGGCACCGGAAACCAATGTAACATTCTGTTTTCCGTTTTGAAGTTCAGACTGGAAACAAGATGGACAATGTGCTGCAAAGACTGGCAGCCGAGGGAAAGGACATAGATGATCTCAAGAAACTCAACAGCATGATTGTGAAGCGACTCAACCAACTGGACTCGGGACAGAACTAAAGAGATGATCTTCCAAGAGCACCTGCTAACTCCGTGCTTCTGCTGTGCCGGGCGTGCGCGAGGCTGGGAGCCGAGCCCAGCATTGCTGCAGAGGGCGGATTGTCTGGACAGGGAGCCCGCCCTGGGGCCAACTTCCTGCTACAGGGATGTGAACAACTCCAAGGCCAGGGAAGGGGTGCATAGTGGCCACAGGGACTCATTTTATGGCCAGGTGAGGTGGGTGGCTGGCATGAAGGACAACCAATAAGAAGCAGGATAGTTCAGCCCTATAGCACGATGTCTCTTACAATGGTGCTTTGTCGCCAGCAAGGTGTGTGGCGCCTCTCGCACCTTCACAAACTCCCGCAGTGAAGGGCAGCATTTGTGGTCAAGGGAACCAGACGACAGGTAATCTTTTTAATAAAAGAAATTCTGCTCAGGTGACTAAACTTGGACCCTTATTTCCCCAGGGACGGGCGATGGGCGGGCTGCGGAGCTGGTTGCCTCCTGGTATTTGCTGCTAGTAATATGTGTATGGTGTGTGGTGGGGAGGGGTCAAAGGAGAGAGCCCAGTTTATTCAACCAGCGCTTATGGAGCTTTCTTCGAGAGAGGCTCACACTCATGTGGGGAACAGAGGAGATGTATCATTATATGTAAACATAGAAACTTTGTTGGCTTTGTTTCTCATGGGAAAAAAAAGAATCCTTCATTACCCCGCTGATTAACTTGGAAGAAACGCGGCCCATCTGTGCCCAGACTGAACGGCAGTAGGAAATGGTACGTCTGGAATAGTTGGAGCCCGCCTGGTATTAGCACAGAAGATGAGTTCGTAAGATGCGGTGGGGTAAAAATGAGCTTTAAAAGCTCTATAACACTAAATAGTTACTGAAACAAACACAAGATGTTTTACTTATCCATTTTCACTCACAATCACTTGTCCTGCATGCTCCTGTGCTTCAAATTGATGGCTGACACACAGAATATTTTAAGAATCTGAAATGTGGGTTTACTGGAAAATTCTTAGTGACCTGTGGAGGGGACGTGGCAAAATAATCATCAGGATTCGCCATGACATCGTTTCAGAAACCATCGAAGAAAAGCCAATTTCTTTCCTAGAATCTGTTGGTGCTCGTTATGTCTTGAAACATCTTTCTACCCGCACAGTGGACACATCTCATGCTCAGGAAGAAATGACTTTTATTCCGAGGAATGCACAGTTCTTACAACACCAAGTGGTATCTGACCCATCCTTCAGCCCCCGTTGGGGATCCGTCCTCTAGGACCCGCCCTGTGTGGCCTGTGGGACCCAGGCCCAGAGAACTCCCATCGGCACAGCCCAGGCGTTTGCACCCACAGAGAACAGTTTCCGTGGACCCAGCTTTCAAATACTGGCTGGCTGCATGTTGTCCTTTTTTTGGGGGGGGGGTGCGAGGGAAAGGGGAGAACTTTGGTGTGCATGTCACCTGGACTAAGTGAAAATGGGCTAAGTTATAGCCCATTTTTGTTGCTTAAAAAGATTGTTTTCATGCAAACAGATCGCTCTGAGTCAGGGTGTCTAAACTAATTTTCTGCCAGCGTAAAGGAATGACTCCATTTACATTCAGAGAGGATGAGCAGAGGGAATGCATCTTCGGAGGGGACTGCTGATCTATGTCCTCTGTGAACGAGTTTGCCTGGAAGCAGCTGGGACACGGAGAGAGTGTCAGGATGGTGAGCTAGCCTTCCACAGGGTCAGGAGGTGCATTAAAAAAAATTATTTATTTTTAGAGAGAGAGGAAGGGTGGGGGAAAGAGAGAGAAACATCCATGTGAAAAAGACACATTGATTGGTTGCCTCTCACACACACCCCGACCGGGGACTGAACCCGCAACCCAGGCACGTGCCCTGATGGGGAATTGAACTGGCGACTTTTCACTCTGCGGGACAATGCCCACCCCACAGAGCAACACCAGTCATGGCAGGAAGTGCATTTTTTAACAAGGGGGAAACATGAAAACAGGCTTATTGGCATCCCTGTGTTCACGCACTCTCATCTGAGGAAGACAAAGGCTTCTCAGCAAACGTCTTTTAGGGAAAACGTGATTGAAAGGTAAGTCTAGTTTTGGCAAAGAGGAAACGGATTTTCAGAGAAGGAAGGACTGAAAGGAAAACACGAGTGAAAGGATTTTTAATAATGCAGAATGGAGTTAATTCCATGTGACAGGTGGGTACCGAGCCGCAGATGCTGGGCCCAGAAGTGTGTGTGCTCCAGAAAAGTCAAGAGAAGACTGAGACACGGTCCCGGCTCCACACGGCGAGGGGGACGTGGGTAGGAGACAGTAACGGCCTGTGGACCCTCCTCTCAGAGAGGCTGACCTGGCGGGCAGCGGGCGATGGGGACCCGTGGTTTTAAGGGACTGCGGTGAGTCTGGGGCTGTTTGGCCGAGTGGCTGCACAGAGAGTGGGTTCGGAGCGAACTTGCGTGCGGATTCCGGTTCCAGGCAGGAGCCTCTTGTGGCCGTGACCTCTCGATGACATTCTTGAACCTTGGCTTACACCCCAGTTCAGGGAGCTGGTCATCTTCTCTGAAGGGTGTTGAGGGCTATTCCAACAGCGAACTGTGTGGAGTGAGAGCCTGCAGCGGGCAGACGACAGGAGACACAGCTAACGATTTAATCAGGGCTTCTCCCCTGCTCACAACTGCCTCGGCCTGCGAGGCAGTCAACGGGGTCCGCCTATATACCTGCAACGGATGAAAAGGGATGGGACAGGAGGCGCGAAAGAACGGCAGCAAGACAAAGGATTCTGATCAAGCTGCAAATTTATTTCAAAACGGAGGGAGTTATATAGAGGAGGGCAGTAGAGGAAGTGCAGTGGATAGGTGGCTTCAAAGCGTGCTCTAGCCTGCGATTGGCCGGGGGGTGCATGGCGGGCGCGTGATCAAGGCACTGATTGGTGTGCCACCTGCATGTTCAGGGGGGAGGGATTCCATGGCTCCTGACCGCAGCATCCTGTTATTCCGGTGCAACCTTCAAGTCTGATTGTATCAGCCTGTTTCAGGCTTATCCCAGCCCCCAACATCTCCTCCCTTATTTTCATTTTTAAGGTGAGGAGTGGACATTAACCGGCTAGGGGAGGCAGTGGTCTGGCTCCTCCTGAGCTCGTCCCGAGCTCTGAAGCACCCTTTTCGGAGGAGAGGGTTGGGGTGCTGACCTCTATGCAAGCCGACTTGCCTCTCAGGAGACATGGCAGGGCCACCTTCGGGGTAGCTTCTCCTTGCGATGCTTTGCTCTGCACCTAGCGGTATCCATTACAATTTATATGTAAAGTATAATGCCAAGAGTTATACTGTCCTCGTAGGAGGTGGGGGTGCAAAAAGGAGCTTATGCGCGAGGACATTCTCGGAGAAGACGCTGCGAGTCAGTGCCAGGTTCATTCATTTCTAGCTGGTGATAATGTATCTGGATAGGTTTGCCAAGAAGGGAGTTAAGTTGGTCTCGGATGAGGTTTGTGGTGCGCCTGAGAACCCAGGGAGCAAAGGTCAGGAAGAGAATGATAGCTATTAAAGACCCGAGGAGAGGGAGAAGAAAGGGGAGTAGTCCATTGAAGGCTGTAAGGAAAGGGCTCTCAGTCAGAGCTTTCCGTCGTCTTTCCAGATCTTCTTGAAGGATCTTGATCTTGTCCCGGACGATGCCTGACTTGTTGGCATAAAAGCAGCATCGTTCCTGTAAAGCTAAACAAATGCCTCCCTGCTCTGCTGTGAGTAAGTCTAGACCTCGTCTATTCTGTAGGACTACTTCTGCTAGGGAATCTAACTGGTCTTGAATGTCAGTAATAGTACTTGATAAGGCTTGGACATCATCGACAAGTTGTTTGGAAAGTTTTGTATAGGAGTGAACTGCAACTCCTAATCCTGCAGTTCCGGTACCTACTGCTCCAGAGACTCCTAGACCAACAAGCAGGGGAATAATAGCTAAGGCTCTCTTGTGTCGTCCTGCGAAGTGGTCAAAAGCAGGAATGGGGACAGGCTCATCTCCTGGAATGATGTCTATGTCAGGTAATAAGGCAGCTAGGATGCATAGCCCTGTCCAGTTGGCAGGTAAGGCAGTGAAAGCTAAATTATTACCACAAATGAATGCTCATCCTGGACCAGGGCAGAGGGATGTGCTATAATTAAGCGTGTGGCTACAATTGGTAAAACTAGCGAAACCAACAGAAATATCAAAAGAATTATTTTGTAATTTCTTATAGATGCAGGGGGAGGAGTAAAAAAGCATAGGCTGAACTCTAAAGGGTATGCTGAGGGTGCAATTTTGTTCGGTGATATTCAGGGCTGATATGTTGGTGGGGACAGCTAGAGGCATGGGGGTGCCTTGGCTTAAGCATAACCAGCAATCTTGAGCTAGTGTAGGGTTGGAAATATTTAGCGCCCGATGGGTGGCTGTCAAAATGTCTGTCGTTTGGGTATCTAGAATAATTGGCAGGAATGGCAACAGGTGAAGGGAGACCAGGCTGTAGGGCTCCCATGGGGACCATAATTTTATTGACGGCTCTGAGATCTTGCAGAAGACGCCATTTTCCAGATTTCTTTTTAATGATGAAAATAGGGGTATTCCAAGGGGAATTAGAAGGCTCAATGTGCCCTGCCGCAAGCTGTTCCTGCACTAACGTAATAGCAGCGAGGGTTTTTTCCTGAGTAAGGGGCCATTGATCAACCCATACAGGGTCAGTGGATTTCCATAATATTTTATCTGCATGGGGTGCAGGACTGTCAATGGCCGCTAGGGTAAATTTTGGGTATATCCTAGACCTGTCTTATTAAACTTTGGATTAATAGAAATGGGTTGAGTGATGCCTTGATGGTTTTTCCCTAGCCCTTGGCTGGGTAAGAATCCTTGGTTTAGCATTTGAGTTATAGCAACGTTACTGGGGCTATACAAGACTACTTTCATTTGGGCGAGAATGTCTCTCCCCCATAGATTAACGGGCAAGTTAGGTAGTACATACGGGGTCACGAAGCCCTGGTTTCCTTCATTGTCTTCCCATTTAAGGGTTTTAGAGCTTTGTTGTGGATTGGTAGACTGTCCTATGCCACGCAAATGTGTGGCAGCTATGGTTAGGGGCCAATTTCGAGGCCATTGAGACTCAGAAATAACAGTGGCATCGGCTCCTGTGTCAATAATACCTGAAAAAGCTTTACCATTAATTCTGAGTTCGAGTAAGGGACGGCCCTCGGTGACCTGTTGTACCCAATATGTATCTGAAGAGCCAGGGGGGCTTGACCCTCGAAAAGGTTTTTGAAAATTGGAGTTAAGATGTTGAAGGGGGAGGATGATTATTTGGGCTAACCTAGTTTCTTTGGGGATGGTAATTAAATCTAAAGTGGTGGAAAGGATAATTTGGATTTGTCCTTCGAAATCATTATCCAGAATGCCAGGGAGGACTTGTATCCCTTGTAGGGTGGAACTGACTCGGCCGAAGATAAGCCCGAAAGTGTTAGGCGGTAGGGGCCCGAAAACGCCGGTGGGGACTATTAGGGGACTGTTGTCTGAAGTTAGTACTGTGTCGGTGGCGGCACAGAGGTCCAGTCCTGCGCTGCCTGCTGTGGCCCTCCACAGGTCTGTGATGTGGCGGCGTGATTGATTACTGGGAGGGCAGGGATCCGTGGGTGGAGTGATTGGGGGGTGAACTGTGTAGCCCCGGAGTTCACACCCGGAATGGGGCCCTGGGGCTGGGCCCTGTTGGAGTTTCCCTGCTTCGGGGGAATGGGCTGTCCATAGATGTCTGTCTTAGATCTGCATTCTGAGGACCAGTGAAAACCCTTCTTACAGCGAGGGCATTTTGTGGCAGGGGCTCCTGGACTATTAGTACTAGGTCCTGTTGGGTTTTGGATCCGAATTTGAGTCTGATTTTGGCTCTTCTGGGGGCAGGCTCGGGAAAAATGTCCAGGTTGGTTACAGTTGTAGCAAAGGCGATTAGGGGGGGCGCGCCGGCTGTGGGGGCATAAAATTTTGTAAGGCGGCACCAATGGCAAGTCCGAAAGCATGGGCAGAGCCGATGCCGGAGCAGAGGCGAACATAGTCACAGAGCTCTCCTTGGCGATAGGGGCGGATGGCATTTTGGCAAGCGGGGTTGGCATTTTCATAAGCTAGGTGTTTAACGAAAGTGTTTTCACTTTCACCCGCGCCAAAGAGCCTCTCAGCTAATTCTTGTAAACGACTTATGAAATCACTGTATGGCTCATCTGGGCCCTGTCTTATTTTTGCAAGAGAAGTGGTTGCGGTGCCCTTTTGTGGAAGGCGCCTCCATGCTTTAAGACCCGCGGACTGGATCTGGGTTAGAAGTCCGGGGGGAAATTGAGCTTGTTTCTCATTGCTTTGGTAGGGGGCGGAACCAAGAAATTTAAGTATGGTCCAATTTTTAGAGGAGGATTTTCTCATATTACGCTGAACAAACTGTTTAGCGGTGTCTTCATATTCGCTTTTCCAAAGAATAAAGTCACCTCCACTTAGCGCTGCCTTCGCTAGAAAGAACCAATCATTGGGTGTGAGCCAGCGCTCACTAAGATTTTCAATTAGGGCGAGGGAAAAGGGGGCTGTGGGCCCGTAGTGTGTTACAGCAGATTTGACCTTTTCTAATGTTTTAAGACTAAGTTTCTTATATGTGTGGAAATAAGTTTGGGGGGCCACAGTGTCTCTTGTACTGGGCTCTGCTTCGTCTATATCAGAAGGGGAGCTGTCAGAGTCCTCGGGGTTGTCACTGTCAGGAAGGGGGGTAGCTGCAGCCGCAGCTGAACTATTTACGTTCTCGGTCCTATCTGGGCGAGTCTGGGATCTAGTAACAGGGAATGCTAAAGTCTCGTGGGGAGGGGGACTGATCGTAAAAGCGGAGAATTCTTTGGCAATGGTTTTAATATCTCGGATGAAAGTGAGGGTCTCTTGAAGGAAAGGCTTTGGAAGCGGAGTGAATGCGGCGGTGGCCGCCAGGGGCAAGGTAATGGGTGCCTTGCACGCCGCGGGTGAAATGGCCGCGGCAGGTGCGTGAGAGGTACTAGAAGGAGGCGGTTTGAATGGCGGAAGGACTGCCGCCACGAGTGGTGGCCAGCCAGGATTATTGTAGCGAGTGGCCTCGTCCTCTAATTCTGCCTGTTCAGAGGGATCTAACTGGTCGCCGGAGTCCTGAGAAACGGGGGGTGGAGCAGAGGAATAGAACTCCTGAAGGGGAGGGTGCAGAGAAGGGGCCGGAGGGTTTGTATCTATTTGGATGGAGACAGAAGGGCAATTTGAAGGCGCTCGTGAGGGGGGTCGCGAAAGAGTGTCAGCATGAGCGTCGGGGAGGCCGTGAACTGAGGGGGCTTTTGAAGGGGCCGGGGAGTGACTACGGAGAATTTCTTGCCCTTCTTTGCAAAGGCGCTGTATGTCAGGGGAATTATTGTGGTTTTTAAGGATGTCTGTTATGAGGTTATAATAGTTAAAGGCAGTTATAGGGACAGTCTCGGGGCCAAAAACCTTATAATAGTCATTTAGACAGTCGCCTACACGGTGCCAGACGCGGGAGTCAATGCTACCCTCCTGAGGAAACCATGGGCAGATTTTAAAAACGAAAGTGAAAAAGGAATTCAAATCTTTTTTACGAACCCTTATCTTGCGCACCTTGAGAGATTCTTCTAATTGAGCAACGAACAAATCATGTTGTGAGCATGCCTGTCCCATGGTTGGGTCTTACCTTTGAAATGCCGCTGTCGGGGAACGGGGGTCGTCAGGGAATGCCGGCGCGCGGTCGGGTAGTCGCGGTGAGCCAGGCGAAACGCTGGCGGCGAGCCGGGCGAAACGCTGCGATCGAAGGGGACAGCGGTCCGCACAGGCGATCAGTCGAGCCCGACGTTGGGCGCCAGTTGCCTCGGCCTGCGAGGCAGTCAACGGGGTCCGCCTATATACCTGCAACGGATGAAAAGGGATGGGACAGGAGGCGCGAAAGAACGGCAGCAAGACAAAGGATTCTGATCAAGCTGCAAATTTATTTCAAAACGGAGGGAGTTATATAGAGGAGGGCAGTAGAGGAAGTGCAGTGGATAGGTGGCTTCAAAGCGTGCTCTAGCCTGCGATTGGCCGGGGGGTGCATGGCGGGCGCGTGATCAAGGCACTGATTGGTGTGCCACCTGCATGTTCAGGGGGGAGGGATTCCATGGCTCCTGACCGCAGCATCCTGTTATTCCGGTGCAACCTTCAAGTCTGATTGTATCAGCCTGTTTCAGGCTTATCCCAGCCCCCAACACACAACGTCTCATTTCCCACGCCCTGCGATGACTGTGCATGTGGCCCAGACAGACTGCATGAGACCGCCCCTCTGCATCCACCCTGCCCCCAGCCCAGCAAACGTCTTTCCTGCTGTGGCGCTGGCACCAACTTCCCAATGACTGTGAGTTCACTGAGAGGCACTCAGAAATGAGTCTTAGGAGCTCAGACCCCGTAGGGGCTGCATCCCCTAAGATGGAAAAGACATCAGGCAGCTAGCTCTGAGGTGCAGCCTAGGACCTGGTGGCAAACCCTTGTTCGGTACAGATGGCAGGATGCCCAGGTTCTCTCCGTGAGACTTGAAGGGGTCACAAAGGAACTGTCTTCATCGTTTCCCCACCGCCAGGAGCCGAACTCTCTACTTGCAGCTCCCGGATTCTGCCTTGCGACGGCGCCCGCGTGTGGTACACGCTGTGACATTCTCCTCGGGGCGCCCTGGGGCGCAGTGCCCGGCTCAGTGAGGTGAGTGTGCGTAACTGAGCTGAGCTAGGAGGGGTTTCCGGGCTGGTGCTTCCTGCGGTGGGCACGCACAGCACAGTGGCGCGCGACGACAGCAGAGCAGGGACCCCTGGTGGCCGCCTGCGGTTTCAGGGGAAGGAGGCCCATTCCAAGGAAGGAAGAAGGCGAGAGTTGTGATGGAGTGTGTGATGCTGGAGTCACAGCACAGCTGGGTGCTGTGTCTGGGAAAGCGGCTACAAAGCTAGACGTATCCCTGGCGATGGTGAACCCCACGGGGGAGGGCGGGGGGACAGACAGCTTTCCCAGGATGGCTGGCCAACCAGTTGTCTGGTCAGGGAGGTGCCTTTCCTCCCAGGAAGCTCCCCAGCTCTTACCTTCTGGGCCACCACGTCGGGCTCCTAACCCGCTTTATAGCTTGGTTTCCATTGTGAATCACTCTTGTCTCCCCACTTTGGGGTGAGCTCCACGAGGGAAGCACATCCTCCCAGTGAGAAGACACTGGTGACTGATAGGTTCCTATCACACCACATGGGCAGACTCGTCCCAACAGAGGCCACACAACACGGTTGCCTGGTGCAGACTGACCTTCTTGGCGGTGGGACCCAGAGGCCCCCTCAGGGCTAACCAGCTTGCCTGCACTCGAGACGGGGCGAGTAGAAGTCAGATTGCCAAGGCTTTTAGCGTTCAGCCTTGGCAAACGAAAGTCCCACCATGAAGCCAAAGGATGTTTCTGACATTTTGGTCAAGACCCAGGATGTTGGAAAAGGGCTTGTGGCAAGTTCAAGTGCTGCAGGCGCCCAGAACCTCGCCCTTGGCATTCTGACCAGCCTCCCCGAGGTCCTCATCCCCAGGGATGGGGCTCCCGGAGGCTTCTCTTCCCGTTGGTCATGAATCTCTCACGACAAAACCAATGTACGTGTAATGCAGGGAGGAGTGCTGACCCAATGTCAAAGGAGGGTTAATAAACCCACCCACTCTCGGGCATCCCGATGAGCAGATTCCCCTTTTCCTTCTTGAGTACGAAAGAAAGGAAATCGCCCCAAAGCAGGGGGCTCACCACAGACCCCTAGGATATTCTACTCAGCCGCTGGAGCCTCCTTGCCCCAGAGCCACTGTGGCACCCGTCCTCTGGGTGAAGGCCGCAGAGGAGCCTGTTCCAGATCCCCTGTAACCTCCCGTGCAGTGGAAGCCCTCCTGAATTCTCATCGCGCCAGCATCCTTGCGCTAGTAGCCTTGCCCCCCATGAAACCTCTCTGTAGCTGCTCCTCACAGCCCTCCTCCCGGTGCAAGAGCCCCCGCCGTCCCACCACGCCTCTCCCTCACGAGACCCAGGAAGCCCCTCATGACAGCTTGGCACTGACCCCTCACCTCTTGGCGCCTTGTGACGATTTGTAGGAGACTCCTCTAGATAAAGCTGATCTCCTGTGGTTTATACGTGGTTCTCATTTCAAAGATAGAAACGGTAAGTGCTGTGCAGGAGATGCAATTGTAAGCCCTTGGGATGTTGTGGAGGCGTCATTTTTGCTGCTGGCTGCTTCGGCCCACCAGGCCGAGTTGTGGGCCCCCACTGGGGTGTGGGTGCAGCCAAGGGCAAAACCGCCGGTGTTCACACTGAAGGCGCTAGGCCTCGGCAGTGACTTTGGAATGTCGTGGAAACAATGTGGCTTCTGTACTTCCATCGGAAATAAAATGGAAAAATGGCCCTATGTTCAGGAATTATTGCATGCTCTGCTTTTACTTGCTGCCTTTGCATCATTAATATCCCGGGGCATTCTCAACTCGACTCTCTGGAAGCGGAAGGAAATCACTTTGCGGACGCTTCCCGCAGGGAATGCTGCCCGTAAATGATCGGCAGCTGGCAAACCTCCATCACGGCCCAAGGGGGTCATTCCCCAGTCAGCGATTTAGAAAAACTGGCCAGAGAAGCCCAACAATCAGCTCTGGAGAAAGAACACAAGATTGGAGATCTAACAATTGCTGGTTTGATAAAAGAGAGAGCTCTGGTTCAGACCGAATAACAACCCCATCGTCCTACTGGCCACTCTCAAGTTCCTGCTGGGGGTGATCAGTGGGGGACAGACAAGCTCAGCGAGGGCAAGTGACCACACAGGGTGCTATGACCAGAAATCCCTAACCAGGCAGCTCATGGTGGGAGTCGCGTCCTAGGCCTGCAGTTTCCTTGGTAACAGGTGCATCTTTCCCTGAAGTGAGCCCTGTCCATTGTAGAAAGCACCTCGCTCTCTCGTCCCCCTTGGCCAGAGGCCCTCCCAGGGAGGCCTGTGCACGGTGCCCTGGATGTGTGTCTGATGGGCCATTGAGGGTTTGCACGATGGGTCTCACACAGCGTCTCCCCGCTCATGGACGTAAATATATTTCACTCGTGGTCCATATGACCTCTCACTGCACTGGCGCCTTCCCTTGTGGACAGGCCATGGCCACTTCAGCGGCTAACGTCCTGTTAGAGGAGGCGATCAAACCCGGGGGACTTCCCACGAAGTCCACGGTGAGGGGGAAACGCATTTGACTGCTCGGTTGCTTCGACAAGTCCGTGCTGTTTGGCCAGTTTCACGACCTTTGTACGGTGCTTACCCGCCTCGATCCTCAGGTTTAGTCGGACACCCTGACGCTATGAAGATTCAGTGGACAAAGTTTGTAGAAACCCTTCACAGAGCTTGGCCAAAAGCATTGCTGTTGGTTCTCTTAAATTTGAGATCCACCCCCTTTGGGCCCAAAGGCTGTCTCCTTCTGAGATGATTAACTCCAGGACGCCCCACACATCTGGCTCCCGTGTCTTTTGATCCACAGTTGATAACAGGAGACACACTTTAATACTGGAAAGGCCTAACCGCTTCTACCGAAGATCACCGTGCTCTGGCTGGGCAATCTTTTTACAGCGTGCTCTGAGGAGATGACAACCAAAACCCACATTCTACAACCTGGAGATGAGGTTTGCTGGTATAGACAGCTCTGTAAAGACTTCCTCCAGCCTCGCTGGGAGGAGCCTGCCTGGTGCTGCTGATAGCCTCGTGCTGCTCAAGTCCGGGGAGTAGACTTGGACACATGTGTCTCACCTTAACAAGGTACCAAACCCTGACTAGGCCTGCACACAGTCCGTCAAAACCCGAAGCAGGCAGCCTCCGCAGGAGACAGCTTTCCCACCATGACCAGATCGGGCCTGTGCACCTCTTCTTCTCACTGTTAATTCTCACTTGTTTACCTTTGCTAATCTATCGTGAAAGGAAGAAGCTTTTCCGGTTATGGGGTCTGTCCTCCAGAACTCAGATCTGCCCGAGAAAATAACCATCTTTGTTTTACCACCCACAGGTTTGAGCCCCTGGTTTAAGGTGATCGCATGGACTACATTTGTTACGTTGTTTTAATTTTCTTCTGTATTCTTGCTGTTCAGCTCTGTTCACTTTACCCCTTAGCCCGGGACCTGAGCTGCTTCCCGATGCACACGCCTTCCCTCTGACGGGAGAGACGACAGACACCCAGAAGTCCTTCAGGACAGGGAGGGACAAAAGCCTGCTGACATCGGAAGACCCGACTGTTGATCAGGGATGTTTTCAGAGGAAGAGATGGATCGAAAGGGGGGAAGTGGTACAATTTGGGCAGCGACATAACCCATCCAATGGAGCAAGGGCTCTGGGGGACGTTCTTGATCTTCACGTCACTGCCCTACGTTTAAGCCCCACCTCTGTGGTGATGGCAGTCCCTCCTCTTAACTTCCTCCCCCCTCCAGGAGTTCCTCCTCCTCGTCTGGGTCCCATTCAGTGCGTGCACTTATGGCTTGCAAGAGCTCTGGACTGCAATCCTTTCTTTTGCCCCAGTAAACCCTTCGGGTGGCAGGATGCCCAGCAATTCTGTTTTTCCAGTTGACCTCCCACATGTCAGTACCCAGTGAACACACGTCATACTTGCATTTTAATCCATTCATGGGGGAATCCTTAGGATGACAAAGTTGCTTCAAAGGGGAATGCAGGCAACTGACCTGTATGTACAGTAGCCAGTGAAAAGGGCGGTGGGGTGGGGTGGGGGGAGGAAGAAACTCTTGGGATGAAATTGATACATTAGATAGGAAACTGGTTAAGATTCTGCCCCTAGCTGACGTCATTTGCATTTTCATGGGAGGAGATGATTTGCAACTGTATTACACAACACGCTTGCGGCTTAGTTTTCTACAAGTTAACTTTTCCCTTTAAAAGAGTAGCAACCTGCTCTAACTGTCAACAAAGTTACTGGTGTCTAAAGACCCTCGGGGGCTTCTCTGATGGTGCCTTGCCACATGGAGGGCCACAGGCATCTCTTCCGCTTTCCTGCGAAGTTCTGGTTCTAACTGGGGGAGTCATCAGATGAGTCCATGCATTGAAGGATGGGAAGTGTTTGGGACTCGCCTTAGCGGACCTCTATTTTCCTGACCCCCCTCCTTCCAGCTCTGGTCATGGGTAGGTCCCTGGCCTTCGCTCTCCTCTGTCATCCTGGCCCCTGCGGGTCTGCACACTGAACACTATGTAACTTAGCTGTGTGAGTGACTCTCTCTCCCCGTGGACTGCGGGCGTGGTTTCCTCCGTCCTCTGCACGCCGGCCCTGCAGCTCGGCTCTGGTACATCCTACAGGTTCAGTAAATGCTGGCTGAGGAACTGCGTGAAGGAGGTGGGATCTGAGCCACGATGTGAAAGAAAATATGGTGGGTGCAAGGTGGCGGGCTGGAAAGGAGGAACACCACACTCCACAGCGAGGATGGGCTTCAGTGTGGGGCGGGTTTTGGTGCGGCCCAGACCAGGCCAGGCCAGGGCAGGGGGGCCGGCCTAGAAAGTCCTGACCACGAACAGAGGAGGGGTGCAGGGAGCCTTCCGTGGGCGGTCTGCCTCCCGCGTCCTTGGGCTGTCCTTGCCATCACGTGTGGGTGGGATGCAAAGCCCCTCGGTTCGCAGGAGTCAGAGGGTGAAGCAAGAACCGGGAGGCACCGGGTGCAAGAAGGAGCAACGGGTTCAGGGACAGCCACGTCCCTGCAGAACCTCGCGGAGACTTTGCTCCTTTGACAAGAGACTCCCTAGGTCTAGTCAGGGGTGACAGGACGGCCTCCCTCGCCGGATGAGGCCGCTGGCAGCTCCTCTGCCACTCGCTGGACCCGGTGGCCCCTCTCCCGGTCCCGGCCCAGCCGCCGAGCGCCCCGGGCCGCGCTCCAGGTGTCCGCGGGCGCGCGCTCCGCGCGTTCCGGCCGAGGGCGGGGCGCGGGGCGGAGCGCTACGAGGCCCGCCGGGTCCCAGATCCCCGCCCGCCAGCCTCCCGGCCTGTGGCCCAGCGCGGGGAAAGTGCCGCTGCCCGGCGCCTGCGACGCGAGCGCTGGGCGCGCCCGGGGACGACGCGGAGCCATGAGCCGCCTGGCCCTGAGCGCCGCGGCGCTGCTGCTGGCGCTGCTGGTGGAGGTAGGGGCCGGGCCGGGCCGGGGCTGCGCCGCCCGGGGCACCAACCGGAGGAGCCCCGGCAGCGCGAACAATGCGGGGCCGAGCGGGGACGCCCGGGGAGACCCTCTGCGAGAACCCGAGAGGCCGGGCGACTGAGCGCGGTGCCGCCAGGTCCCGCATTTGTCCGGGTGCTGGAACGTGAAGGGACCCTGGTGACAGGCTCCCCTGGCCTCTCCGCCGCGCCCCTGCGTCTTTCCCTCTGTCCTCACCCAACCCCGCCCCAGACCCGAAGGGTGCTCATTTCCCTGGCGTCCAGCGCCTGCCTTGGGAGACCTAGGAGAGACCTTTCCGCGCTACACTCCCCCGACCCCCTCCCCCGAGGGGACCCGGATCCCGGGCAGGGGGCGTGGGGGGGGGTGGTCTTGGGCGCGGCGCAGGCGCACAGAGTCGGGGTGGGTGGGCCGCGGGAGGGTCGCTGTGCGAGCGCGGAGGTGTAGTTGTGAGAAAATGTCACGGGTGCTAGGAAATCGCGGGGCGCGGCGGGTGGGAACATTCCAGCTGGTGCAGACGACGCGCAGGGGCGCGAGCAACGCTCCCGGGAGCAGCTGCTGCTGGAGCCCGGAGGGACCCTGGGGAAGGATGGAGGGTGGAAGCGCCTGGTGACCGCAGCCCTTCTGGGAACCCGGCTGTCCCGGGCGGCAAGTGGCATCCTCTGAAGGGGGTGGGGGCACGCCCTTGCTGAAGCCGGCTCTTTCCCTCGTGAGCGGATGGCACTCCTGGGTGTCCGGTTGGAACTAGGGCTCCTTCCACTCTCTGCTCACCTTCCTTATTTTGAATGAAATTTGCATTAAATTAATGAAGTCAAGGTAAAAGGATAATGAGTAACTTACGTCTCTTTCTGCCCTTCGTATTTCAGAGGGTTGTAAAACTCTCTAATAGTTGGGTGTTTGTGCTGGAAACCACTATTTGGTTTTCTGAACTTATTAAGAGATAACTGTTACAAGATGTTGGGAGGGCAAGTCTCTGCTCCCCTGAAAGGGAAATTGCTGGAAAAGTTTCTTGCCCCAGGCTGTGCCCTAGCAAAGACTTTGTGTTTGTGTTCTTGATAACGGCCCGGGGCTTGGTATTGTAAGGTCTTTGTGGAGTGCCTCCTCACTTGCATTCTTTACGTTTGTTCAGACATTTATTCATCTATTTATTTATCCATCCTCACCGGAGGACAGGCTCAGTGCTTTTTAGAGAGAGGAGAAGAGAGGGAGAGAAACATTATCGGTTGACTCTTGAAGGCACCCTGATTGGGGATGGAACCACAGCCCAGGCATGTGCCCTTCCTGGTAATTGAACCTGCAACCTTTTGGTTTACGGGACAAACACTCCAACCAACTGAGCCCCACCGGTCAGGGCTGTTCAGAATTTTAAAACCTTAGGAGTAACTTCCTCTCCACAAGTCACTGGACAGAACGGAGAAATGAATCGGAAACCAGCATTTGTCACAAAAGACATGCATCGGACTCCACCCATGCAATGTCCACCCCCACCCCTTTTAAAAATTGCGCTGGATGAAAATATCCAGCATCCGTTTGGTTTTGCTCCTGCCGGTCGTCAACGTGTGCGGGGCCGAGCCTGGGGTGTGTAGCCGAGGCTGCGCCTCAGGGACTCAGTTCTTTTCAAAATAGCTGTTTGGTCGCACAGCAATCTCTCGTCTCCACAGAGAGTTCACATTGCGTCTGAAAGGTTGACAGAGCTTGAAAGCAGGACCATCGCAACGCTAGCCCTAAGTGACTAAGCCAACGCTTTTGCCAAGTCGATCGAACAGCTCGCTGATCGGCACCATTTGTTTTCAATGGGCTGGCAGGGGATAGCCCGCTTTTCCACGATGATTACCCTGAGGTGTCTCTGAGGAGTTCAGGAGATTTCTTTATAATTCATCACGTGGAATTTTATACCTGAGATCTAGATCTAAACATCTCAGGCTGCGTTCCCGTTACACGGGTCGCTCTGCTTTTCATCTCAAAGATGCTGTTATCAGAACACCTTTGGTGCTTTGGAAATCCGGAATCACACACACAGAGGAGCCGCTACAGCTGCTCAGTGTGCAGGGGCGCAGAGAGCTCTCTTGCATCGGAGGGCGTAAAACAGGAGATATTTGATGGCTTCCGACAGCCAGCTGCAACCTGGGATATTTGTCTTTGTCTCTTTGTTCTGCCTGAGCTGGTTTCATTGTAGTTGCTCGTTGCTCATAAACCACCTGGAATGAGGGGGCCCTGGGGACAGTGGTTATTTCACCCTGGCCCTCTAGCACCCGGGGTCACAAGAGAGGGGACCTAAAGGCTGTTTGGGGAAGGGCTGTCCTCCCCGGCTTCATGCCTTTGTAGAAATTCACATACCTGTGACACATTGGGTGGTTTTTTTTTTTTTTTTTTTTTAACCTAGCAAACACCATTAGAGCGCTTCTTCTCTGTCAGGCATTGTTCTGAACATTTAACAAATGTCACCTCATTAATCCTCTTGGCAGTTCCACTTCTCCCCATTTTTATTGCAAATGGGGAGCTGTGAGAGAACTTGTCCAGCAGGTCTGTGTCGGGGCTGGGATGTGAGCCCAGGCTGCGTGCTCGCCTCGCTTGCGGAGATGCGGCCTCTCCCACTGCAGGCACGGTGCGGGCCTGGACACAGTTCGGCACACGGTACTTCTGGAGGCTGGCGGTGGCCCTGGGTGCTATTCATCCCTCCCACAGGGGAACCAGCCACCCCGCCTTTAGCAGCTCAGTCACACCTCCTTAGAGGGACCATAGAACTGAGCTTCCAGTATGACACTTCGGAGTGTAAATGGGAGCTGTGGATCATTCTGCCTGCAGACATCTACAAGCCCTGAGCTCGTCCCGAAGCCGGGACAGGGCCTGGAGCTGACATGGCCGCTAACACTGCCCTCCCTCCCTGAGGATGCTGCTTGGAGCTCATTACTGAGGTGCCCTTTCCCCTGTGTGAACTCTGGCTGCCTGGGACTGGCAGGCGGAGCCTGTGAGGGCTCTTCGTTCCCCCTCCTCTCCCCCAGTCACTCTGTGCCAGCAGCATGGGCCCCAAGCCCGGGCCTTAGAAAGGGGCACCCCAAAGCTCCTGCTCCTCTGGGTCATAAAGTTCTAGGGTTCTGTCCTGCCCGCCAACCTTCAAGGTCCTGGGCCGGAGGCCCCGCAGTGCAGGCGGAGTAACTCCCTGCGCCTTCGCTGGGCTGTGGCAGCTCCTCAGAATCAGGGAAAAGAGCTTTCAGACCTGCCGGTGCTTTAGCTGAACTCGGGGAGTAGCAGGCCTGGGGCGTAGGCGCCTCCCGTGGGCTTTGAGGTATTGTCACTGCAGCCTCCTTCTAGAGGTAGGTTGTGGATGCTTTTGTAATAGAGTTAGGGTTTTTTTTTTTTTTTAATTTAAGATTTGTGCATTTATTTAAAACAAAAATTTTTTTCTTCTGTTGATTCCAGAGAGAGGGAAGGGAGGGACGACGGGAGGGAGAGAAACATTGATCGGTTGCCTCCCTCATGCCCCCGACCCGGGACTGAACCCACAACCTAGACGTGTGCCCTGACTGGGAATTGAACCGGCGACCCCTTGCCCTGAAGAATGGCACTCCGCCAACTGAGTCACACCGGTCAGGGCTGTTCTAAGGGCTCTTTTCTTACTGAAGTGAGCCCAGAAATGTGTGCGGTACTATTTAGTGTACAATCCCGCAGTGCAGGGGCTGGGGTTGGCTGCACCCATTCACAGGGGGGATGAAGTCTGCGCGGTTACTTTATTTTATGCAAGGACTGGACTGGCGTGGGGATCTTCTTGCTTCTCCCTGGAGCATGGAACCTTTAAGCAAGGCCGCGGTGTGTTTCAAACTTGTTCTGGGGAAAGAACAGCCCTTCTCGGGCTAGAAAAAGGGGTGGTCTTCTCTTAGAGAGGGGTGGAAAGTGAACATTATCTTTTAAAACTGGAGGAAGTAGGAGGATTACCAAGTACTTTTATCAAGCCCTGGGTATGTTGACACCCCGGAGTCTCAAAAGCAGAACCAAGTCATGTTCCAGAGGGCATTCTTTTTGTCTCCTGCCAAAAGATTCTCCTGCCCTGGGGTCCCAGTGACTGTGGCAGCCCCCCCGCCCCCCACACGCATGCCAGTTTTCTGAAATAAAGCTTCTCAACCCTCCCAACCTTTCGATGTCTCTGGGCCACACCGGAAGAGGAAGAGTTGTCTTGAGCCACACATTAAATACACTGCGACATGTAATCACAAAAAAACCTCATCGTGTTTTCAGTAACTTTATGATTTTGTGTTGGGCCGCATTCACAGCCATTCTGAGCTGCGTGCGGCCTGCAGGCCGGGGGTTGGGCAGCCCGGCTTGAGAGCTTTTAGAATCTGGCCAACATGCAACTTGAATGGAAAAGAAGAGTGTGGGGAGTTTATCCCTGGAAACTTGGGGGAGGCTGGGTGTCTGCTGATGGGAGGTGACAGTGACGAATGAGCAGGGCAGCGGGACTCTGCTCTGAAGGGGGAAAACCTGGCTCCAGGTGTGTGTGCCAGGCGGGCAGTGGCCTGGGGCCCAGCCTTGCCGCTTTAACGGCTCTGCTTTCTTTGGGCTTAAGTGCCTCTGGAAGTACACGGGTCAGGCTAGCGGCCACTCGACTTAGCCAGCTGTGGATGACAAGAAACTTTCCTGGTTATCTTTCCTCAGTGAGGCCGCTCAAATGTCACCCTCTCCATGAGAGCCAATCTTGACCACCCTGTATAAAGCCTCAGCCCTGGCTGTGCGGCTCAGGGGATTGAGCGCTAGCCTGTAAACTGAAAGGTTGTCGGTTCAATTCCCGGTCAGGGCACATGCCTGGGTTGTGGGCCAGGGCCCCAATTGGGGGTGTGCGAGAGGCAACCAATCGGTGTTTCTCTTGCACATCAATGTTCTTCTCTCTCCCTTCCCCTCTGTTTAAAAAAATAAATAAATAAAAATCTTTAAAATCCCAGCCCAGTTCCCCTCCCAGCCCCCTTGCCCTGCCCAGTAGTTCGCTTCCTGCTCCCTCTGGTACCATTACAGTATGAAGGGATTTACTCTCCACCATCTAAGTATCATGGGGGCAAATAGTTTGCTCTCTTCCATTCGCTGGAATGCCCCCGGCCCCTGGCCCCGTGCTTGAGATCCAGTGGTTCCACGTTTAATTTGTTCCAGGAAGATTGACGATTGTAATTACATGTCCAGCTTCGTCACGTTTACTGTAGCGACCACATGGAAGCCCAGACCGAGAGCTCCACCCTGGCTTTGACCGGAACGCCGCAAAGCCTGGGGCGGGCTGCCTGTCCTCCCTGGAGTGTGTGAGCCAGCATTCGCCGGCCATTCGTAGTCAGCAGTGTCCTGGAAGTCCTGAGCCTTGTCTCCAGAGGGTTCTGTCCCCTGTCTGGGCCAGTGCAGTGGAGTGACTCGGGCCCTGGGAGGTCTCTCGGGAGGGCAGGGCTCCCCCAGCCGCCTTTCCTCTCTCTCTCTCCTGGGCGTGGAGACCCTATGCAGAGGTGTGCAGATTGGACCCCGCCTTCGCAGGGAGGTGGGGTTCACGGCCTGGGCCTCCCTGAGTTTCTGGAGGTGGTATAATGTGGAGGGAAACGGGCAACTTTGGAGCCAGACAGGCCCACGTTTTCAGCTGACTCCCGCATTCTCTTATTGGCCACGTCGCCGGGCTTCCCGGAGGTCATGGGTCACGCTGGGGCTGTCACGCCTGCCTGGCAGGAGACACGCGCTCTGAGAGCCTGTATGAGTTCGGAGGTTTGTCAAATAGCAAGTGTCTCTGTGCGGCGGCTGCCGGCCTTGACACGTGTGGTTGGCATCTGCCGGGACAGGCGTTGAGGACGGGAACCCATTTCTGGAGGCAGAGCGAAGAGAGCAGCCTTTGGAGGCAATTCCGCCTCCGTGGGATGAGAGGCACCTTTGTGCGGAGCTTTTGAAATCAGCCGACTTGTGTCTGCTCTCTCGCTGCGGGTTCTAAATCCACAAGGTGCTTGTATTTTTCCGTGTCGTTAGTCCTTTAGGGCAGAGGTCCCAAACCCCCGGGTTTCGGACTGGTACCGGGCCACCAGCAAAGCTCTCCTGAGCTCCGCCTCCTGTCTCCGTGGAAAAACTCGTCCCTGGTGCCCAAAAGGTTGGGGACCGCTGCTGTAGTGGGCTGCCTTCCCACGGGATTGGGGCCCAGCCAGCAGGGGGTGCAGACCTTGACTGGGATGGGTTCCTGGGCCTCCCTTTCCTCCCCTTTGTCTGCTCCCTAACCAGCCTCCCAACTCGGTCCCTACCCTACCCCTCCCTTTGTCAACTCAACACCCATTTTGTATTTGCTCAGCAGCGGTTTTCTCCTCCGAAGGGCTTCTGTTCACCCCCCTGCTGTGTGAAAGGGGAAGCCAGGCCCCCTCCCTCTGGCTCGTTGACTCCTTCCTGCTCAGCGTGTCCTCAGGAGAAAGGAGTCAGGCCTGCCTTCCTCCGTTTTTGTGTGTGTATTGTTCTGGGGGTGGAAATTGGCCTCTGAGATGTGCTTTGAGGGGCACTCAGAACCTGATTTGGCCCGAGCGCATGTTGTTCTGGAACTTTTCACGGGTCTACAGGGTTCCAGTGTCGCAGATTCTAACCTTCCGGGGCACGGCTTGGATCCAAGTGAAACCTCCGCGGAATCTTAAAGTGACCAAACAGGAAGCTGGACAGGTAGGTTTAGTTCCTGCAGCCTCCCGCTGGTGGGGACCCACGCAGGCTGGATGCTAGATTGGAAAGACTCTGGGAAGAACGTGGCCTGACCGACCAGTGAGGGTGCCGGCGTGAGCCTCGGGGCATGGTGCTTCACGTCAGTAATTCGCCAACCAAACCAAGCGCTCAGTTTCCCTGCTAGAATTGCCCTTTGCGTTCTGTCACTCTGTACCCGCTCGGGGAATGGCCCCTCTCCCTGCGGTTCCCGTCTCATTCCAGATGCAGCCTTCTCCCGGAAGCCTGACCTGGTCCCTCCAGCCAACGTAATCTCTGACTTTGAAACGTCAGAGTTAACATGTTGCATTCTCACTGGGGAATAATAACTGGAAAGTGGAGATATTCCCAAAGAAACAGGTGTGGTGCTCATAATGCACCGTTCAGAACCTCCAGCAAGTCCCCAAAGCTGCCTGTAAACTCTGCTCAGGGTGGAGTCAGACACATCCTAGAACAGCTGTTATTAATGCACGGACACATATGGACTTGATATCCTCCTTGAAGTTTTCACCCTCTCATTTGCATATTGGAACTAACCAATCCCTACGGGCCTAGCCAGAATCCCTCATTTGCATGAGAGAATTACACCTGTGGTTTTGCCTTTATGAACCAGCCGTTCTTTGTTCTCCCTGGAGTGCAGCTGGGTTGCTGCCTGCATCTGCATCTCCCAGGGTGCATTTCCTTTTGCTCAAATATTGAATGAATGATTTTTATTCTGATTTATCATGTAAAGTTAATTTTGACTGAAAGATGTTTCACAAAAAAGCTGGGTGTCTAGCTTTTCCTGTAACATTTCCTTATCTGAAAGCTACTGTGAGCCAAAAAACCCACATCTGTGGGTGGCTGGTCGGAGCAGCCCATTCTTGGCTGGGTCTCCAGGAAGGGCTTGAATGATTGGCACACTTGCTTCTGTGTATTCGGAGATCAGCAGGAAATCTCCTCCTGCTGTTTCTGAGATTGACCAGATTCTGGAACTCCCAAGAAACTGGCATGTTTTACTGGTATACAGAGACTTAAGTTTAAATGATAGATCCCTATTCTTAAACGTCAGACAAGAACAGGACTTCACTATAAAATTTACCAAAATGTCCTGCCAACCCTCAGTGTTTATGGGGCATTATAGTTAAAAAAGAGTCAGGGAGGTCACCTGGCTGCCGCCCCTCAAACTCCTCCCACCTGGTGGCCAGGAAGTCACCTGGGGAACTCCTGGGGGTCTCTGTGTTTTTCTCCCCAGCCTCAGAGATGGGACAGGGTATGACCCGGGTGTTAGTGGCCTTAGATGAGGGCTTTGGAATACTTTCGAGCCCACCGCTACTTCCTAGAGCCTCGTGCATCCTCACAGCCGTCGCCAGGCTGCTGACTTCCAGCTCGGTGGGTCACGGGGTGCCTGGCCTTCTGCAGGGTTGGCAGTTGATTGGCAGTCGGCACCATGTGGGTCACAGAGCCCTGCTCCTTTCTCACGCAGCTCACCATGCTGAGCCCTCTCTGCCTTTGCTGGTTCATTCATCTGCACACCAGAGGCTGCCCAGAGCCCCAGGTGCCGGAGGCATGCTGGCAAGGCTGCTGACGGTGGCTCTCAGGTATCTGTGGCTTCTGTCAGCCTCAGGAAGGAGGCCATAGTCCTGCAGGCCCGAGCGACCCGCACCCCCAGCTCCACAGCGGCCTCGTCTCCACCATCCATGTCTGCTCTCAGCGGCCTTACTTCGGGTTTTCGTTGTCGCTTTGTTCTGGGCACACTATGTTTGTGATCCGCTTTGCACTGTGGAATAACTTTAGATTTATAGAAAAGTTGCTGAGCTAAGACAGAGTTCCTGTATACCTCTTATTCACTTTATACTAATTTAATGTCTTATATGGCCATGGGACATTTGCTAAAAAAGAAACCTACATTGATGTAGGACTAGTAATTAGTCCTTGGGCTTTATTTGAATTTCACCAGTTTTCCTACTACTGTCTTTTTCTGTTCCAGGATCCAACCCTGGATACCGTATTGAACTCATGCTCACAGTACTTGTTTTGTGAGAACTTCCTGCTTCCTGTCACATGGCACGGCCTTTTGTCTTTAAGCGGTCTCTTTGCGCAATCACTGGCAACTTTGTGAATTCCCTTTGTGAATACCAGAAAGGATTCTGTATGCCTTTGTGGGCTAATTTTTAAACACAGAGCCTTAACTCCCCTCCCCTCTCTGCCCCACACCTTTCCCAATGACAGATCTGTCTGCTTAGAAAGCAGGCGACCTAAAACAGATGCAGGTGGGGGGCTTCTCGGGAGCCTAGAAACCGAGTCAGAACAGGTGGCCTTCAGGCCCAGCTTCTCCTCATCCCTGAGCTCTGTCGCAGGCGTAACTCGTGTGCTGGGTTTCCAACTAAAGTCACGTCTTTTATTTTCCTAGTCACGCCAGGGTGTGAATGTACCTACATTTATCTCTGGGGTGAATTTGGTTACGCACAGTGGGCTGGGAAGGCGGAGCAGGAGAGAATAAATTCTCCCTCCCCGGCCAGGGCACCCACCTTTGGTTGTGCCCAAGCCTAACACCTGTTGGCTGTGTGCTGCTTTGTGCTGGTGGGGGACACTGGGGGGGCCGCCCAGGACAGGCATGTGAGTTCTGGCGGGTGACAAAGGACAGAATCAAAATGACATTGGTGTCCTGAGAGGTCCCGGGGTCTGAACAGGCCCCATCCCTGACACACGGTCATTTCTCTTCTGCTTGGTGGTGAGCCGAGGGAGAGAGCAGACTCTTCAGCACACAGCTCCAGGCCAGTTGAGTTCAAGGACAAAGTGGGAGTTCATTTATTTTATGAGCTGAATGGAAATCTGTTGCCTCGCCAGGGAATTTTGCCAACATTTATATGGTTATTTCTGTGAGAAATGGGCCCTAGATTCTAAATCAGTAATTTAGATACAGACTTTGGAAATAGGATCTATTTTTAAGTCGGGATGTATCTGTGTTAATTCATTAGTGTTCTTTTCGGTAGTGACTCCATCACATAGGAGGCTGTGTGTGCCCAATTTTATGTAATGTACATAAAACATTTATCCCTTGTTGACCCCGGGAAGAAGATTCCTACCAGAAAGGACTCCGTGTGGATAAGTGGGCTCAAGTTCAAAACCAGAGTCTGGCAGCCATGGCTGGCAGAGGTCTCTCACGCGCCCTGCATTTCAGGTGGCCAAGCCTCCTGCACTGTTCTCCTGCTGTCCCAGGCAACCATGGTAAGAGGGCTCCTGGGATCAAAATTCAACCAATAGGACCAAGACTTTCCCCCCCCAACTGGAGCTGTGCAGCTTTATCCTCCTGTGCATCTTCATGACTAATCAGAGCTGCTTTTTTCTGGCCAATCAGGATGGTACTTTTTGTATCAACCATATTGTGAGGTCCTCATTTGCATAGAAATGGGCCAATCAGGGAATGGGGGTGGGAACTCTTTTCTGTAGAAGCCAGGTTCACCTCTGCCTCTGTGAGCGCACTTGTGGAAGACTGCGTTTCCTTAGTGGGAGCTGCATCACGGCTGTAGCGTGATCTGCAACGTGTGAGCGGAGTTGCAACACCTGGGCCTCCTCGCAGGGGGTGCCTCACAGCCGAGCTGTTTCACCATCGGGCTGTTTTCACTGCATCAAGCCTCTCCCCTCACAGCACCCCCACACTGGGGCTTCTGTTGGTGTTGGATAGATGGCAGCGGCCTTCAGTTGACACCTGTTGTTCTGTCTAGTTGCTCGTACAGTTGGTTTAGCAGCCGTTTATTGAGTCCACCTGCAGCCACTGTTGTCCCAGGACCATGGCTGGAAGGCGGAATGCCTGGGACCTCTGCCCTCCAGACCTCACCCTCTGTTAGGGAAGAACTTGAACTTCATCCAAGGCAGGGCCGGTGCGGGCTGTGGCTCTTGCTCCCGGAATACCTGACTATCCAGGTGTGAATTACTCAGGGCCGGTGTTTCTCTTCCTTTTGGCCTCACATGTGGCCACTTCACAGATCACTAGTTTGCTTGAAGGACAGGAGGGGGCGGGGGGTTGGGGGGAGCAGTTGGGGGTGGGGAGAGGAAGAGGGAGAAATTGAATTCAGTTGTTGGAAGCTTTGTTGTAAAGGAGTGAATACTGAGTGAAAGGGCCTTCTTAAACTATCTGAGGATTTCATCGATGCTGACCTTGCTGCCTATTTGTCAGATGATGGATAGTGCATTTGATGGTTTTAATCGTTTGAACAGAATGAATGCATGTATGTGGTTTAAGGAAGTGTACAGTGGAACAGGAGGGGCTCTCCCACCACACCACCTCCCACCCTCAGATTCTCTCTGCGAGGGAGCTACTGGTTTCTTTTGCAGTCTCTGAATTTTAAAAAAATTTATATGCCCAGATACTTTGTTAAAAGTACACAGATGGGATCATATATACACAATGTTCTACATCTCTTTTCTCCTTTAATTTGTAAGAGATACTTCTTGGAGGTGTTTCTGTAGCGGGTTTCCCTGTAGAATTCCGGTGTTCTTTTGTATGAATGATTGTGACTCATTAATCAGCTCTCTTTCCATGGACATTTAGTTCCTTTCTAACTTTTTTGCTGTTAAACGCGATGCCCTGTGAAACTCTTGGGCAAGTGTCTGTCTTATGCTTTTCTGCAAGTTTCCATTGGCAGATTGTTGTGTTTGTCATTAAGCCAGGAACGGTCACCGTTTTACCGCGATCCTCAGCTGGGCTGCGGATTCGTGAGGCCTGGGATTGTGTGTGACTCATTCTGGGTGGCTTGGGTGCAGCCTGGTAAGAAAGGCTCATGTTCCAATTTTGAGGAGATTTTTGAGCATTATGTTAGGAAAAGTCCCAAACCTATTGTTCCTTTCTGGGTGTTGAGCTTGTTCTTTGCACCTGTGTATTACTTTGGACGCTAGACAGGTCTGCCTGTGCTCGGAGGCAGCCTGAGGGCTTAGCTCAGGCAGAGATGACGGTTCCAAGTGGGAGAGTGGTAACTGGCTGTCCTCAGCAGCTTGCGAAAGAGATGGCGTTTGTCGAGAGTGCCTGTACTTTCTGGTTTGTAGTAATAGACTCGGCAACATTTCACGTTCTAGAAACACTTTTACAGCAAGATGGGCTGGGAGACATGGATTAGCAGGCGAAGTTCTCTAGCACATCAGCTGGTGAAGAGCAGTGTCTCTCAGCCCAGGGTTTGGTGGGGGCGGGCAGCGAGGAGGGTGGGGAGGTAGGCTGTTGGGACTGAGCTAGGCTGGAGTTGGACCCCTGGGTCTGGCTGTGTGAGCGCCCCTGCTTGGGGCTGCTCTTTCCCCAGGGGGGCGCTCTCTGCCTCCTCCTTGGCCCGTGGAGAGGAGCTACGGATGAAATGAAGGATGTGGGGAAAATGAAGGTGCGCACCCAGGGCCTGATTTGTCCTGGCCTCAGCCCGGTGCCTGGTGGAGCGTCGGCGCTCAGGGCTCACCACCTGGGTTTGGGGAGAATGCACTTTCCTGGGTGGTCTGAGAGCAGGGTTTGGTGTAGGTGAAGTGGGAGGAGGTGGGGGCTGCTGGAAGGTGGTTGTTTCTAAAGGGCCTGGGAAAGGGGGGCAGTGCTGTTTTTTTGTGCCTTTACACACATTTCTTCTAAAATATAACTCCAGTGGGGAGGCCATGGGCAACCTGTGATCAGAAACCCTCATCTGTCTTTTGGCATTTTGCTCCCGAAGCTGCCGTCCTTACTAATCTCTCTAGGTCTTTCTGTCCACAAAAGGTACAAAGTTGGTATTTTCTCCTGAGTCTGGAGGTGAAGTTTGGATCTGCTGGCAAAGGTTAAGGCCCAACTGGAAAGGAGTCTCTATTTTTCTAAATTTAAAATGTTTACTGATATTAGACAGAGAGGAAGAGAGAGGGAGAGAAACACTGATGCCAGAGAGATACATTGATTGGTGGCCTCCCATTCACCCCCTGACCTGGGATTGAGCCCACAACCTAGGCACATGCCCTGACTGGGAATCGAACCCATACCTTTTTGTGTACAGGATGATGCTCAACCCACTGGGCCACCCGGCCAGGGGCAGGAGTGGTCTTTTGAAGGATAGGCCTGTTATCCATTTGTGGGTACTGTGTGAGGAGACTGGAAACAGCCAGCTGACCTGTCCCTATTCTCCTCACTTCCTGCAATAGCATCCCAGCAGGGTGCCAGAATCACAGACCAGGTGATTACAGAACCGAGCAGGTGACGTCCGTCAGATGTGGCTCCCGCACTCTGTGCAGTGACATTGAAAGCCGATGTCCCTGGATCCAGGCTTCTGGGAGCGCGTCTGAAGGTTTGGTCCATGTTCAATGTTTTTGTTGGACTTGGGCCCATCTCAGTACAATAGCAGGTGGATCGTCCACGTCGGCGCCAGCGCAGAACAGCAGCTCTGCCGTCCCCATCTGCTACCCCTGCGCTCAGACCCGGCTGATGAAGTGCCGTCGGCCTTTGAATGATTTGTCCCATTAACCTTTCTGGCTGCATCCCATGCCTTCCTTTGGGGGTGTTGTGCCCTAAAGCTACACCTCTGAGTATTTTCAGCGGCTGAGACCTCTCCTCTGAGAGGGAAAGAGGCTGGTGCCTGGTGCCAGAGGCTGGGCTCAGGCCCCTCTGAAGCGTGGTTGCTCCTGACGGGTTGGCCTTCCGAGCAGAGGTAACAGTCTTCTGGGCAAACCTGCTAGGTGCCCTGGCCCCTTACTTTGTTCAAGGAGAACCCATAAATGACAGTGCTAAGAGGAGAGGGATGCTCCAAGGCATGGTTTCTAATGACCCATAAAAGGTTATTTTGGGAGAGTGGGTGAGGGCTCTTTCCTGTGGTTCTCACCGTGTTCTTCTGCACTTTCCACGATGTTAAACTTTTTACACCTACAGTTTCAATTGCTGATTGTGAATTTGTTTCAGTATTCCCTTCCTTGTATATTACTTTTCACAAACTTTGCTCACCTGCTACTTTTTACTTAAATCCTAGTTGGGTAATGTTCACTTTTGTGAACCAATTATATTTCCTTAATTTAAATATCTCTTTATATTCACCCTCCATTTCTTTACTGGACTGCAAGTGATCTGCTTTTTAAAGTAAAATTTAATAGAAAGTTTAAAACAAAATGTTATGAGTTCTATACAGACAATTTGGAAACTGATCACCAAAACATACAATGAAAAAAAATCACCTCTATTGTCACCAAAAAGACAATTTATTGTCAGTATTTTGCTGTCTTTCCATATTATTTTCTCTCCACTATGATGGATAATATACTTCCCTAGATACACTATTTCATTGGCTTTATTTTTCTTAGCAAAATGTTCTTTCTCATACTATTTTTTTTAAACAATCTGATTGGATTGTGCCTACTCATATGTATTTTGGATTATTATTATTGTTAACCAAACCCATACTTTGAAAGCGTTGGTTATTTCCAGTTATTATTTCTTCAAAACATTTATTCACAATTGTTACCATGATTTTCTTGGCATAAGTGTGATAGCCCAGTTGCCGTTCTGTGCACTTTAAAGGCGTTCTGATCCACATTGAAACCTCCTCTTCCTGAGAGTTACAGTTACACTCCACACACGTCACGTGCGGCCTGGGTTCTCGTGCCCTCGGCAGCAGCGGGTAGTCGGGTTTTGATAGTTAAAGCCGTACCGTTATAATCTACACGTATTTGATTGCTGATGAATTTTATCTTTTAAAATAGGTTTATTGGCCTTTTGTGTTTCTTTGAAGAATTCTCCCATTTTATCTTGTCCTATTGGGATTTCAGCCTTTTTCTTCGTAACTTATGTAAGCTCTATATTCTTTAAAGAGAGTACCCTTCCTATGTTTCAATACTTTCTTCTATCATTTGCCTTTTAGTTTTAGTTGCTGATTAATTTTCATGTCCTGCAGATGAGGAATTTGACCTCCTTGAATTAGGGACCTTGAGGAGATTTGCTTCTGTACCGTTCTCTTGTTGAAAACTAGAGCAGGTGAAGCAAAGAGACTCCATTAAGAGTAAGTTTCCCAGGGATATGCAGCTGGAACTAACTGTGTCTTGTAGCCGGCAAGGCCCCAGAGTCTTCAGGACGGTAGCAGACACTGCTACAGCCCTGATGATTCATTAGGTGCATTCCTGATGTAGGTTCCCCTGCCAGGCACTGAGGAATCTTTTATTTCTGTTTTTCGAAAGAGTTTCTCTGCTTTCTGCCTTTGATAAGTGATGCTGGTGAGACGCCTCGGACTCTCATTTCTAAGAAACCAAGGTTCCTTGCAGGTGAGGCATTCCTGAAAAACAGGTTGTCCATACTTCCAAGGACTAAATAATTGGCACTTAGGGAATGGACTCAAATGCCAACACAGAACCTGGAAGCATGATCCTTGCTATTATTTGAAATTTGGATACCCTGAGATAATTACCTGTCACTCTCCCGTATATTTTTGCAGGGACTGCAGCAAAACCTAGCCCTGCCCGCTGCCTCTGTCCCTGGTCCTGAGCATCAACTCTGTGAGCATCCAATAGGCTCCCTTTGTTCAGAGTCTGTGAGGAGCATGAACTCCCATTGGGCGGGGAATGGATGCCTGGATGCTGCCAGGGTCCCATGGCTATGTGTCAAGTTCAGCCCTGATGAACTGTGAAAGCAGCACCTGGGTGCAGCAGGGTGTGTCCCCCCTTTGAGAGAAAGCCACTGGGCTGATCTTCCCAGGGTCTGCCTACCACTTACTGGCTCAGGTCAGACTGGCTGATGTTGCCCCCACAGTAAGGAAGATGAGGACCCTCAGGTTCCAGATGTTGGCAGGATTAGCTATGCTGGGGAAGCGTTGATTTGGCAGTTTGCTGTTCGTTTAAAGACCCCGCCTCACCTGCCCCTGAGTAAAAGGAGCAGGGGTGGAATTTAGATAAAACCCATTGTGCTCTGAATCCCTTAGACCCTAGCCCTTAACTCCTGTGGGTCCCAAAGTCACAGGTAACTCAAGTTCTCCCCGGACTTGTGCAGGCTTGTGAGACACTGGCACCCTGGGAGGCAGTGTTGCCCAGCCTCTTGAGAACAGAGATTCTGAGTACGGAACACCTTAGACTTATCTGCGTGGGAATTTCCTGGAATCTCCCTAAGAAGGGCAAACCCATTTCCCCCCTGCAAAAAATGCTTAAAAAGTGAATAAACGAAGGAAAAGCAGTTTCAGGGTTTTTTATGATTACCCCTAAAAGTAGCCCTACTTGCTCTGCAAAGATTACTACATGGTTTCTCCAGAAGTGCCCCTCTACTGAAAAAGAAAATGTGCATTTGTTAGGAGCGGTCGCGTCATCGGCAGCCTGCCACTCCCAGCAGCCTCAGCCACCAGGTGCTGTCCGAGGTTCTGGATGGTGAGCAGCCCCTCAGCAGCACAGAAACGGGTCGAACCATTTTATCTAGCAGTGGTGTCCTGGGCTGTCCTCTGCTGAGTATGACTAGACGTAGAACGATTTACGTCAACAGGAGGATTATATTGGGGATTGGCAAGGATTTGTTCCTTGGGGCTTATTTAGATCTTGGCTACATGTGGGTAACTATATCTAGACGGGCTTAACCACACTGATATACATCCTAGTCATTGAATAGCAGCCCACGGGATTCTTCCCTGAGTCCCTTCGTGGTTCGATTTCTAGATCCCCTCAGGGGAATTGCTCCCAACAGTGGACGTTTTCTCACAGTCTTGCGTATTCTGCTTTGTTAACAGTTTGTACATACATTGGATGTTTCTACTCTTTGTGATTGCTTCAAGAAACAGATGGCTGTGGTTGTTATTGTGCCCATGACACAGGTGGAAGGGATATTACACTATCAGCATTGAGGGGCCACTGGCTGTCCAGCACCTTGGACAGTGCCTGGTGATTAAGAATGCTTGGGAGTAGTAGGCAGCAGCTGGCCTGGCCTCTCCTAACAAATGTTTTCTTTTTCAAGAGATGGACAACTCTTTCTTTTATTTTTATTTTTTATGTATATTTTGCCCTTACCCAAGGGCATTTTTTTCATTGCTTTTGGAGGGAGGGAGGGAGGGAGAGAGAGAAGCATTTATTAGTTGCTTCCTGTACTTGCCCGGACCAGGGCATCTTATGCACCCAGAATGGTGATTGGACCCGCAACCTAGGTGTGTGTCCTGACAGGGAATTGAACTCTCAACCTTTTGGTTATGGGACGGCACTCCCATCGACTGAGCCAGGGCTCACTAGGGGGGCACTTCTTAAGAAACCCTGGTAGTAATCTTTGCAGAGTGGGTAGAGCTACTTTTAGGGGTGGATGAAAACTTGAAATTGATTTTTCTTTGTTTATTCACCATTTAAATGTTTTTTTGGAGATAGGTTTGCTCTTTCTAGGGAGATTTTGGGAAACTACCACACAAATAAACGCAAGGTATCCCATATTTAGAATCTCTGTTTTCGAGAGGCTTGGCAATATTGCTTCTGCTTAGATGATACAGGCTCACAGGAAAACGGGCCTTGGAAATCATTTGTCCCAGAGATAGTGATTCCTCTGATGGGTCGGAGCAAAGTAAACTGAAAACCTTCTGGGAAAGATTCACCATTCTAGATGCCATTAAAAGCATTTGCGATTCACGGGAGGAGGTCAAAATAGCAACACTGGGAGGAGTTTGGATGAAGTGGATTCCAACCCGTATGCATGACTTTGAGGGGTCAGGGCCTTGGGGGGGGAAGTACCTGCCCCGTGCCGGGAACAGCAGGAGAACTGGAATTGGACGGGGAGCTGAAGACCGGACGGAGTTGCTGCAACCTCATGATTGAACTTGAGTGAATGAAGAGTTGCTTCTTATGGCTGAGCAAATAAAAACTGTTTTCGATGTGGAATCCACCCCTGCTGAAAAGACTGTGAAGATGATTGAAATGACAACAAAGGATTTAGCATATTATGTAAATTTAGTTGACAGGGCAGCAGCTGGGTTTGAGATTGATTCCAGTTTTGAAAGAAGTTCTGTTGTGGGTGAAATGCTCTCAAACAGTATCGCATGCTACAGAGAGGAGTCGGTGGGTGTGGCAAACTTCACTGTTGTCTTGTTTAAGAAATTGCCAGTCACCCCAGCCTTCAGCAGCCACCACCCTGATCAGCAGCCACCAACTTTGAGGTGAGACCCTCTGTCAGCAAAAAGATTAGGGCTTGCTGAAGGCTCAGATGGTGGCCAGCATATTTTAGCAATAAAGTTTTTTTTGATCAAGGTTGGGTCCACTATTTTTAAGACATAATGCTATTGCACACTTAATAGACTACACGTAGTGTAAACGTGACTTTTATATGTACTACAAAACCAAAAATTCTCATGACTTGCTTTCCTGTGATACTTGTTACTGTATTTTTTGGCCCATAGGACGCACCTAGGTTTTAGAGGGGGAAAATAGGGAAAAAAATTTTGAAGCAAAAAATGTGGTAAAATATTTAATAACATAAATAACATAATATTTCACCAGTGTAAATGTATGCTACATTCGGACTATAAGACGCATCTCCATTTTCCTCCCAAATTTGTCTGAGGGTCGGGGGGGAGTGCATCTTATAGTCTGAAAAATACGGTATATTGAAGTATTCTGGAACCGAACTCTCCAGGTCTTCGAGGTCTGCCTGTACAGTCATCGTTTTCACACCGTTTCCATCAGGGACGGTCTGCAGAGATGACAGTGGTCCCATCAGATTATAATGGAGCTGAAACCCTCTGTTGCCTAGCGACGTAGCCATGGTAGCGTCGGAACACAAGGCATCCCTGGCCTGTCTGTGGTGATGCTGGAGTAAAGTGACTGCACGGCCAGCCGCGTGAAAGTAGATCACGTGCGATGGTGTGCGGCACATGGTGTTGCTCAGGGTCGTGAGTGACTGTTTTGGTTTGGGTGTTCCCTACCTGTCCACTTTATTGTCATTTTAGAGTGTCCTCTTTCTGCTTATTAAAACAATAACTGTCCGTATGCTGTGTCACCCCAGCAGCAGCCTCTTGCATCTCACGTCTCCTGCATCTCTTGTGCTTGATTTGATCTCGTGTGTTTTATAACTTTAGCGTGGCCTGAGTGCCGAGTGTTTATAAAGTCCACGGCCAGGCGTAGCCAGGCCCCGGCCCCACGCTCACTCACCACTCGCTCCCTGAGTCACCTGGAGCCACGTCCCGTCCCGCAGCCTCCATTGAGGGTGAACGCCCTGTGCAGGTGCACCATTGTTGTCACTTCACCGTACTTTTACTGCTCCTTTTCTCTGTTGAGGTGTATTTAGTTACAGTTGCCCATAGCATTTCACACAGGAATGTGCTGCATGGGTTTGCAGCCCGGGAGCAGGAGGCCACACCACACAGCCCAGGTGAGTAGCAGGCTGGACCGTCCAGGTTCGGTTCCGGTGAGCACACCGTGTGATGTCCGCACGACGACAGAGTCACCTGAGGACACGTGTCTCAGAATGCAGCCCCCGTTAAGTGGGCATCACTGGACTGCCTCTGCAGCTGGCACTGTCCCTTGGGAGTCGTTTCAGGCCGCTTCTGAGATCGCGTTCTCGTTGGCCTCTTAGCACTCTGCTGTGGGGACGCCCTGTCATTTGCCTAGCCAGCCTGCTAGGAGTGGGCGTGGACGTCATTTCCAGGGTCTGCTGTCAGAACTAATGCCCCCCGCTAAGTAACCGTGTGGAACGGGAGTGACAAGTGAAGGCAAATGCTCCCCTGGTCTTCCAGATATCGCCCGCTTTCCTTCCCAGCCACTGGGTGTGCGAGTGCCTGGGGTGTGCTGTGCCTTTATGACCCTGCTGTGGTGCCGGGGCCCATCCCCCGAAAATCACAGGCACACCTGTGCCTGTTTGCACACCCCCCTACCTGGGCGGCCGAGCGTGGAGGAGGTCCAGGCTGGGAGAACCTTCCCCAGAGTCTGTTAACAGGGAGCGGGGAGCAGGTGTTGGATGTCTCCACCTGGCTCCCTGCCACCACCCTATAGTCAGGGGACGTGGAGTGGGGGGCGGCGCTGGAGGGGGGCTGGATGGGTTCCTCAGGGCAATGTGGCTCAGTGTAGGAGAAACAACCCCCCTAGTGACCGAGCAAGACACTCATTCAGAGCCCCAGGTTTTTTCATCCATAAAATGGTGTTCCTGATATTCTCAAACCAAGAAAAATGTCCTCAAAGGCAATATGTTAATGTTATTTTTTTGTTACGTTAAGAGTTAGGAGGTGTGGGGTGGGGGTGTGTGTCTCAAAATGCGTGGCTGCTTCTGATTAGGGAACTCTTTACTTAAAGGGAAACCCCACATCAGGCGTCTGTGGGTGGGGCAGGTCTTCCTTTCCTGCACCCGGACTGTTGCTGGCCCCCACCCGGGCCCTCGGGGACTGAGCCTGGGCTGGGAGGGAAGGGGAGAGCTTTCAGAAGTGAGTCCTGGCCTTTCCAGGGCTCTGGGCCATGTCACAGGAAGCTGCTCCTTGATGCTGCAGAGCTGGAGTTTCAAGGTGGAACAAGAAAGTGTGCCTATCTTTGGTGGCGACGGAGAGTAAAGGAGAGACATTTAAAATGCCTCCTTGAAGACACACTGGTGAAATGAGTTGTTCTTTGGGGCAGAGACCTGGAATTGCTCTTCCTTGTCAAAAGAAATTGATTTCTTCGGCTGTCTGAGCTTCATTTCTTGAGCTGGGCAGGAGCTAACACTGTCTAAATGAAACTCATTTTCCGTTAATAAAACTGGGTCCCTTGGGTCTGCCTGAGTGTGCTTCTGAGTGTCTTAAACCGCACGCGCACGCACGCACAGACACAAGCCACCAGCGTTCCTTGCTCTTTTCATAACGCACCTCATTTAGCCCGAGTAGTGCATAGCAATTGCACTCACCTGCCCCTGGCATTCTGCTGTGGATTCGGGGTCTGTTTCTGACCTTCTTCCTGCTGTCAGGCAGCCTGGGACAGGTCATAGCCCTGCCAGAAGGGTGGAGGAGGGAGGGAGCAGCCCCAACCAGGGGTGGGGTGAGGGGGCAGCATGGGGGAGGGGGTGCTTGGACAAGACAATTAGCTGCTGCCTTGCTCATAGAAAGCTTTGTTGTCACCGTGCGGGTTCCCTGCTGCTGGTAGCTTTGTGCTGTATGATTTTGAAGGTGTTATATGCACCGTAGGGGTCAGTGAACTAGATCCTAGTGGTAGGAACTTGTGAACTAAAAAAATATGGTGGCATGAGTGGAATAATTTTAGAAAATGATCTTGTTCAGATAGGTCAGAGCATTTCTGCGTAGTGTTCTTACGCCACAGTTGGTGCCTTTGGCTTGGCGTCACTTGGGTGAGATAGTCAACCCACCAGGGTGGTGGCTTCGCACCTGCTCTGCCCGGCACTCCAGAATGTCAGTGTCTGACTTCCTTGGGAAGCACGGGGGCTCCTGCTATCTTTCCTTGCCCCCCCCCTTTATCACCCCTCCGAATGAGAGGGGACAGTGGATCCTGACTTAGATGGCAGACATAGGTCCCCACTGGGGGATCCGTGATTTGAATGTGGCTTTTAGAATATTCTGAAATATAAAGATCTGGGAAATATCTTTCAGAAATGAAAATTGAGGGGGATGGGTGGAAATTTTTGTAATACTTTACCTCTAGTATTCTTTAGATGTCTGAATACCACGTACATTTAAAAATGGATTGTCTTGCCCTGGCCGGGTGGCTCAGTGGGCCGGAGCATCATCCCGTACACCAAAGGTTGCAGGTTCGATTCTTGGTCAAAGCTTGTGGAAGAGGCAGCTGGTCAATGTTTCAATTCCACATCGATATCTCTCTCTCTCTCCCCCCTTCTCTCCCCCTAAAATCAATTAAAAACATGTCCTCTGGTGAAGATAACATTTAAAAAATGCATTGTCTTTATTTTACCTTTTCAATAAATCAATTACGCTCAGTGCATTTAGAAATATGAAAGGCTAGAAAAACAAGCAGGAAACAGATGTTTTCCTACTTCTTTTTTCATTTAAAAAAGAAGAAACGGTCTGGGCGGCATGGATCTCCCTCCTTCTTCGCCCTGCTTCTCACACCTCCGGCTCCATCCTCGCTCCTTGCTTCTTTCTTTCCGTGGGACCTTCTCCACCATGTGCAGCGGACACGCCAGTGACCAGGGTTTTCTTTTTCTCTTTGCAGTGCACGGAGGCCAAAAAGCACTGCTGGTATTTTGAAGGACTCTACCCAACGTATTACATGTGAGTATCCGCACTTTCCCGGGGGTTCGATTCTGTGGACACGTGTTGCTCTGGGAATTGGAATTCTTTGACAGGACTGGGTGTGGGACAGAGGAAGCCCTGTCCTGGGTTCCCCTGCACCTGTAACAGAAGCGCACACCAGCGCGCACGTGGCCACCCTGAGGACCCTCAGCCTGCTCAGGCCGGTCACGAAGTGCCGGGGCTGCCTTCTGAGGTGCATGTGTGCTCACACGGGGCTGGTCAGAGGGGAAAGGTGGTGAGCAAGGCCAGGATATGTTGCTTATATGGATTTGCCTGGGCCACGGGGGCAAGGGTTGGGGGGGGGGTGGATTTTGGCCTTGAGCTCAGCTGCTGTGACTGAGTGTGTGTGTACATGTGTGGTCTCAGAGATCACCTGGCCCTGGGTCCCTGCCCCAGACAGGTGTGGTCACAGCCTCCATGGCTCTTCCTGTGTCCTCCAGGGCCTGATCTGATTAGGGGTTGCTGCATTTCCCCCTGTTTGTATGTTTAATTTCAGCTCTGTTAGTCACTGGCTATTCTTGAGCCACCTCCCCAGGTGGCCCGATTACCTTCCCAGGTTGTCAATTATTAGTTTTGATTGTGTTTTGAAGTCCCACAGGTTTTGTGTGGAATGCCCCAAACCAGTTTTCCCCCCAAGACTCTGTTATTTTTAGTATGGAGTTTGGCAAAACATGAGATTTTTCAGTAATGAATCTAATATCCTAGAAAAAACACTATGTATCCTAGTCGGTAGGAAAATTGGACAGGAAATATGTAATAGTAGCCAAAAGGGTGCTGTATTCACTGGCTGGTCTGTGTATTTTTCTTACCGGTCGGTCTGGGGGAGTTTCCCACTTGAAGAGCCTGGTGCGGACGGAGGAAGGGAGGCTCGCTGTGAGCGCGGCGGGAGCTCAGGGACCAGGCTGTTTCCCAGCCTGGGTGTTGGGTTGATGAGCAGGGATTCCGAATGCCCCACACAGCAGGAGTTCCCCCCCCCCCGCCCCCCCCCCCCCCCCCCCGCTCCCAGCTTCTGAATCTTTTCATAATCATTTTAATATTAATGTAGTTGATTGATACTTCTGTTACAGACTTGTCTGCAAAATAATTCATCAATATTTGTTAGAAAACAAAATAATTGTACCAAAGGATACTTCTAAATAACTTAAATTATAGCCTTAAAGATTAACCAAAAAGGTTATTTTTCACATAAGTTCCGCGATAAAATAATCGAAACATGATTGATTCTGTAAGTCTTTTTCACAAATCACTTCGGAAGTCACAAGAGGGAGTATTTTTTGTCCCCTGCCTCCTTTCTCTTGTCACTCCTGTTTCTGTTCCTCCCAATATGCCAAACTCAAGGATTCAAGGTGAAAGGCATAATTTTGCTTCCCACAAACCAGGACCTCCCCTGGGTCATGAAAACAAGGTGAAAATTGAGCCAAACTGAACTTTCCTCAAAAAAAAAAAAAAAAGAAAAAATACAGGCCCAGGAGAAAAATACAACTTAGGATGTATAATAAGATTGTCTTTGGAAAATAGACATCTTCTCTCTTTCTACTAGAAATAGCAGAACGCTCCATAATATGTTCTTTTCTTCCCCCGTTGCATGGTTAATTGGTATAGGTTTCAACAGTGTGCATGGAAAAGCATTTCTAAGCCAGGGGCATCTAAAAATGACTGCTTTGTAAGTGTTTTGGCTAATTCAGTGGCCAAGAAAACACAATGTTTAGCCTCTAATTAGATAGTCCAGAAACACAACACATACAATTTCTGGGGCTTAAGCGAACGTGACCCAGCAAAACCCTGTCATCACATTAGCTGCAAGTCTCCCTCCTCCCCCCAAAACGGAAGAAGTGTTCTGCTTAAGTGCCCAGGGTCCCAGAGAGCTACCAGCAGCTCAGCTCCAGTCACCTCCGAGCTCAGTGAGTCCTCTGTCAGGCCTGGAGTGGCCCAAATGACACAGAGAACTGCAGGAGCAGCCGGAAACAGGTGCCGGCCCCAGTCTGCAGAGTCACGGAAGGACAGCAATGCCAGGACTTAAGGACAAGTCCAGGCACGTGGCCAGGCAGCGTGCAGAAATGTGGCGTTTTTCAGAGGCATTGTGGGAGTGCCTACCACTCCTAAGGATAAAGCACAGAATGACTCGGCTGCCGCGAAAAGGGAAATCCAAACGATAACATCCAAGTTAGCCTTTCTGCCGGCCATCGACCCCGAGCTTGAAAGCCATTCCAAAGAGCATGCAGGGCGTGAGCAGTGCTGGGTACAGAGAGCGCGAGCAAACAGCCCGTGCACATTGGTGCATGAGAGCAGACAGCTCCCCAGGCAGCCGACCCGAACCCCTCTCGTGGAGAACCAGAATCACCCTTGGTAGCATAATACTAGAGCCAGGCATGGACCAGCACGTCCCAGGTCCCGCAGCAGTTGGAGCAGAGTACGGGGATCCAGCCATCCTTATGGAACATCCCATCACCAAAGTGTGACATCTCAGCAAAGGCACTGAGTGCAAGAAGACAAGATGGGAGTTAAATGCCCGAAGGGCCTGACACGAGCGCCCAAGGGCCCATGTTGTATTCCAACACGGGGCGCAGAGCCTTCCAGAGGTGTAGGACACACCTGTGCACATCACCTGGCAGCAGAACCCCTTCTTACAGTGGCAGCCCTGGGAGAGCCGTCAGGACAGATGAGGGTAGGGGCCCAAGAGATACGAGTGCTGAGTGGCTGTGGGTGCGGGGACTGCGCTGGGTGCGCAGCTGCGTGCAGTACCCGCGGTACGTACGTTCTCTCTGACGAGTCACTGGGTCCTCATCCGCGAACGAATCAGTGTGGGTACCACAGAGACCGGAAGCTGGGGGCACTTACAGGCTCTCAGAACACACGTCGGCCCTAACCTGGAACTGAGATCTGCGGGGCCAGGAGAAGCAGGCCGGGAAGGGACGTGGATCCCTGCAGCACTCTGGCTGTAGCCTTCCGCCCAGTGCTGCAGGTACTCGGGGGATGTGGCCCGCCACGCCCACGTCACAGCCAAAGTTCACCGAAAGCACTAGACGTGAGACTGAACTTCATCAGCGTGATCTCCCACCAGTGCACCGCGGATACAGAGATGAGGAGGGCAGGTACCGCGTGGTAGAATGCTCTGATGCGGTCCCGCCCGTTGTTCTGGGGGTGCTGAGACCTTTTGCTCTGTGGTTGTTCTCTCCTTAAAGAACAGAACATGTAGTGAGACCACACCCACCGCCGTTGAAAGATGCTGATTTCTCTGTGAGATCCATCATGGGGTCGTCCCAGTGCATGCCAACATCTTTCACAAACAACGGCTGCATTTCCTCTGCCGTCGACTGTGTCTCCTTGGCTATCCACTGATTTATGTCTGCCTGACCAGGACTGGCTGTCCTTAGGGACTGCCCTGTAGGGTTTCCTTGGTCTCCCTTTTCTTCAGGATTTTGACTGGACTTCGACAGCCAATTGCTTAGAGACAGCACTTCCCCCACCGTGGCCTTCTCTGGGTACCACTCCCGCCGCAGGCCACGTGCTCCGTCTGCCGTGCTGCTCTCCGGGCTGTGATGATGCACTTCGTCCGTTTAAGCCATAGCCTCCTGTTGAGGGTCAGCCCTGTATTGGTGCCGGGGTCCCCTGGTGCAGGACAGGGAAGGTGCTCTCGCCCCAGGGCTGAGGTATGAGAATAACGTGTGTGGATTAGGTGTTGTTGAGGCACCTTTAACATTAAATCGAAAAGCCCATGAACTATATCAGATCTCATTGAAAAAATACATGCCCAGTAAGTTCTGCCTTTCATTTCTCCTGGGCAAAGTGCTTTACACAAGATTCTGCAAAACAGAAAATTTGTTAAAGATTTGTTGACTGAGGTGGCAACCTTTTATTCTGTTATAGGTTTTTTTCTTTCTTTTCTTTTCTTTTTTGCCCCTGCAGAAGATATGTTCCAAACATCACCTGTTTTGTGCTTATATTGGGTTGACCAAAAAGTTCTTTTCTCCCCCCCGCAAGTCGGCTCTAGTAGCACTTAGTTGTCTTTAACTTCATTCAAAACAGTTTTGTTAGATTGAATTGTGACAGCTGTCATATCAGTGTGCACTGAAAAAAATCTTATCAAAATTGGTGAATTTTTATGCTGCCAGTTTAATATTGAAGATGGAAGAAGAGATGCAACATTTTTGGTGTATTCTGCTTTATTATTTCAAGAAAGGTAAAAATGCAACTGAAACAGACAAAAAAGATTTGTGTGGAGAAGGTGCTGTGACTGATCGAACGTGTCAAAAGTGGCTCGTGGAGTTTCTTGGTCCTGTTGACATTTTGGCCAAATAATTCTCTGCTGTGGGCTGTCTTATACATTGGAAGATGTTTAGCTGCACCCCTGGCCTCTACCCACTAGAAGCCAGTAGTGGGAGACAGCCGGCATACTCAAAATAACCAGATCAATGAAGTTATGGGTGAAAATGAAAACTGTGTCTTTTATTTTATGGAAAAAACCATACGGACTTTTTGGCCGACCGTCGTTTATCCTGGACCGCACCGAGGAGAGAGCACCTAGCTTGCACACCTGCCTCAGCGACTAGTCTTCTGGCGGAGGGCGAACTCCGTTTCTCTCACCAGAAATCCCAGTGGTACTGTCACTGCTTCTCTTGCCTCCGCGTGTTCTTGAGTTTCCTTCTAGCATTACAGTTGTCGAGCTAACAGAGGCTGCAGTTTTGTAAGACATCAGGTTTTGCCTGTCGCTCCCCAGACATACAAAATTACTCTCACCTGTGTGGATTTCTTTATGCCAAGTGATCGCGCTCTCTCTGGCCTCCCCCTCCTGCAGGTTTTGGGCTTTCTCTAGTTTGTTATTTTATCAGTGTTGAGCTGGAAGACTGCCTACATACCTGCATACACAAAATAGTCTCCTTATTTTTTCAATTTTATTTATGTACAGAGATGGGAAGGGAGGGAGAAAGAGATGGATAGAAAAGCATTGATGTGTAAGAGATACATTGACTGGTTGCTTCTTCCATGCCCCTGTCCAGGCATGCGTCCTGACTGGGAATCAAACTGGCGACCCTTTGGTTTGTAGGTCGGTGCTCAATCCCCTAGACAGGGCTAGTCTCCTTATTTTTGAAGAAAAAGGCCCTGTGGAGCTCAGAGAAGCAACACACAGTTTAAATCTTTCTGTTATTTTTTCTTTCTTCCTCCCCTTCGCTACCTGTCTTTCCTGTCTACCTTCTGCCCTTTCCAAAGCTTTTAATTAAGTGTGTCCCTTTGAGAACCGTGGTTCAGGGCTACTAGGTATCTCCTCTTAGCAACAGTGTGATTTAAAAATAGCAGGGCGGTCACATGCCTCCCCTCCACCCCAATCCACTTCCTTCGCCTCCCTTCTCTTTTCTCTACCTGCCTAGTCCTCCTGCATAGATCCACGTGACCTCGGGGACAGCAGCACAGCCTGGGGCAGTGGCGGCTCAGGGCTGCCCGTAGCTGAAGGCACTGCTGTCTGCTCCCCGTTCCCTTCGCATCCAGATAGCACTGCAGGCCGAGGGGACATGTGTCGGAGACAGGTCTGCATGCAGCTGCAGGTCCCGGAGCTGGCTTCGATGCACAGCGAGCTGCAGGACGTGCTGAGCTCCGTGTCCCTCCCTGGGTGACCGGCAGCATGTCCTGCCTTGGGCGGGGCACCTGCACCTGCAGAGGCAGTGGTGGGTCAGGGCCCCTGATCTCATCAGCTGCCGTCTTGGTGGGTCATGTGGCTTTTTGCCTTAGTTGTCCCCTTACAAAGTAGATGTGGTCGTGGGAGCTGCCCGTTTCCGTTGCTGGGAGGGTGCATTCCTGTTCACCCATCACTAACGTCTATAGTCTGGTGGCCTGGAGGGGGTTGGTGGGTCTGTGTCCAGAGATGGCCGGGTGGGAGCCCTGGCTTTAGACTCGGGGACTGCTTCCCAGAGGGGCAGGAGGACTGGACGCACGTGTCTCACTGCCAGGTCTGTCTTTGGTGATTCTGGGAGGGGCCCTTCCCAGTGCGTCTGCAGTATCCAGAGGTTGGCGGCCCCTTGGTGCCCGAGTGGGCATCCCCACAGCCATGACCGACCCTGTCATGGGCTGTGGGCACCTTTCAGTCAAGAGCAGTGTCTCTCCTGTCCCTGGGGCCTGCCCCCCTTTTCCGATTGGCAGCTGGAGGCTCAGCAGTGGAGCAGGGGCTTTCCAACAGCCAGGGACACAGATGTTTTCGAGACTGTGACTCTGTCATGTGACTTTAAATGAGCCAGAGAAAGCTGGTGACTCAGAGGTGCCAGGTTCCTGTTCTTTCTGAGTAGAAATGAGTCTGGTTATTCCACCTAGAAAACGGAGGGTAGGGTAGAAGGTGGCTGGGTCTTCTTAACTAGACATGACTCAATTGACTTACATTAAACGTGAAAAGAACCCAGGGGCCCTCTGGAGAGCTGGCGGGGGGGTGGGGAAAGCTTTGACCCCAGAGCTGGTCCTTGCTTTATCTCTATTCTCTCCAACTGTCAACAACACTAAGAAAATCTCAGGACCGTCTGGACCTGGTTTTACAAACAACACAGCCAATGGTGGGAGATGTGAAGCCACTCGCCAGGGGCTCATGCCTGACAGGGTCACATCCTGGACACCTCCCGGATGGAGCCAAGGGCGCAGGGCAACTGGGTGCTGGGTGCTCTGTTTGCACACTCATTGTACTTCTGGGTTGGGACCTTCGTGCTGTTGATGGAGAGAACACCTCGGAAATCAGAGGCACAGAGACTCAGGGGAGCACCACCCACTGCCCAGCTCCATGGAGAGGACAGACAGGAGGGGATGCCTGGAAAACGTTGGCTCAAATGTAAAAGGAAGACAGGACGTGTGAATTAATAACAGAATTAGTGGACACCCCCAGCAGGGTCCTGCCTTAATTCCTCCCGTGTCTGTGGACATCCACACCACCACTAAGGGGCAGGGAACCAGCGTGTATGGACCGTGGGGAGGGAAGGCGAGGGAGGGGGCCTGCCCTGCAGAGCTCCTGCCCTGGCTTAGCCCTTCCTTCCCGGCAGGGCCGTCTGTCCCTGGGGCCTTTCTGGACCCTATTCTTAAGTCTCCCTCTGGAGCGTGAAGCGTCTTGTGTCAAGTACTAGCCTTACCCTGCTTGATTGTGTCTCTCTGGGCTCCCTCCTCTGCTGTGAATAATTAACGGGGTGAGTGGGGGGAAGTGTTGTTGGCAGGTGTCAGAGCAAGATCCCGGAAGCAGGCTCCGTAGAGCCGGGGTCTGGCCAGCCTGCCGACTTGCCTGCTGGCGTTGGAGAAGCCACGGCTGGCTCCAGGGGCCTGAGGCTCTGGGCCACCTCTGACCAGTAGGAGACCTGGTGTGCCCTTCCCTCCTGGCTCCGATGGCAGACCTGGGCCAATGCCGAGGTTGGCTCTCCTCGGGGATGCGCGGGGCTGGCGAGAGGGGACTCGGGCAGGGCACTCCCTCCACGTGCCCCTCTTCTGAACCCCTGCTGTTCTCCTTGGGGAGCGCAGCTGAGCACAGCCTCTGGGGAGGGGGCGTCTGGTCTGAATGCCTCTTCTCTCTGCATCGCTGGGTTGACCGGAGCAGATTCCTGTGCAAGTGGGAGGCGCTTTCTCGTTCCCAGAATGGGGAGAAAGGTTTTACTGGTAGTGGTTGTTTAGGAACTCTCCACGCTGACCAACCCGCGCCCTCTCTCCACAGATGCCGCCCCTACGAGGACTGCTGCGGCTCCCGGTGCTGCGTGCGGGCCCTGTCCATCCAGCGGCTCTGGTACTTTTGGTAGGTCGCACCCCTCCTTGTCTGGAGGGCCTGCCCCCACCCCACCCGCCCAGGGGCTCCGCCCACAGCCAGGACTGTCTCCACTACCCGGGGTGGCGGCACCTTCACTGGGGTCACCGTCTTGGGGACGGCCTCTGTCGGCAAGCAGGCAGGTGTGGTGGGCTTCCCCGAGGCATTTCTGCCCCCTGAAGGGCAGGAGCTGCTTCCACCGCCCCTGGCCAGGGGCCGGGGACAAAGACTGATGCTTCTGGAGCATGGGCGGGGCGGCAGCTCCTTCCCAGTTCTTGGAATGATGCTGAATGGGGGAATCCACAATGTTACAGTCAAGTTTCTGCTGCCTCACAGGCAGCCGAGTCCTGACGTCCAGCCCCTGCTCTCCTGCGCGAAGCTGGAACTGTCTGAAGTCCATAAAACTGTCTGATGAGAGGGAATGAGGCAGTGATGCTAAGTGTTCTTGGAGAAGGGGCTGCCCTAGTCTCCATGCACAGGAGGGATCCCAGCGGCTACCCGCTTGGCGGTGTGTCCAAGAGTTTGTTCAACTGTGTAGAAAGGAGCTGTCGCTTCCCACCCAGGGATGGCCGAGCATGCGTGGGCATAGCCGTCCTTGGACCCTCTCCTCATCCCCGCCCCCCGGTGTGGGAGTGCCATCGAGGCAGACACCCTGGAGGGTAGGGACACCACTTGCCTTTGGACACAAACCTCTTCTGGACTCTCAGGTTCTACTGGCATGGACCTCCGAGGGCTTAAAGGCCTTTTTGGAGCGTGTTGCCGGAGCCGCTCGAACTTTTCAGTGGGGTTTTGTCTTTCCCTCACCTGTCCCTGGTGTTTGCTTAGGGAAACCACCCATAAGCGGGGACTCCACATGTCACATGTCCTCACTAGGAGAGACCCCTTTCACTGCCTCCGTCCCAGGGTGTTGGCCGTGGGGTGGGGGGCTGGACTCACCCGTCACGTCGGACCCCTGGCCCAGCCTCCCTGGGAGCTGGCTTGGGTGTCCCCGCCACCATGTTGCTGTTTGTGGGGAGCCCTCCTGAGCAGTGACAGGCTGGTGGCTTCCCCCTCCTCACAAGTGCTACTGCCTAAAACTCTGTAATCGAAGATGACTTTTCTCCAGCCTCGGATTTCCCGACTGTAAACACATCTGTAGACACACACTTCAGGGCTGAGGGGCTTGGCACCAGGGCCGGGAGAGAGGCCGGGATGGGGTGGTGCTTCAGCACTCTGCTAGCCTCCCGCTTGCTGTGCTCAGGAGTTTCCTCAGTGGGACCATGAGCTTGAAGGAGGTCGGGCTGTCCAGGCACGAGTCCCGAAATGGTTTGGGATGGTGTCGGGTTGGTCTAAAGCACCGGCTGAGTGGTGAGGAGGTGGTGGTGGGGCTGCTCCTGAAAAATGAAAACACTTGTCGAATTTCAGGTATTATGTGATTAAAAGGAAAAAAAGAGAGTCCGGAGAACTGGGAGGCCCGGGCCCCGAGCAGCTCTGTCCCTGGAAGGTTTCCCCGAGCCTGCAGCAGGTGCTTCTGAGCTGCTGGCCAGGGTCTCCCGTCAGGGTTGGGGCACCTCGCAGGTCCTAGAGAATGAGGGCGAGTCCCACGAGGTTGGAGTGCCAGATGCCCGAGGACTCGGTCGGATTACTGGTGTTGAGACACCAGGTTCTAAACCTGAGTTGGGGTGGGGACCCCGGTGCCCCAGGTGATGTCAGAGGATGCTCGGCTCCACTCCATGTGCTCCTCTGTCAGCCACCGTTGTCATCAGTGTGCGCCAGCGTCCCCTGGACAGACCCTTATAGCGGTCAGGCCCCCCAAGGAGACAGATATCTGAACAGAAGTACCCATGGAATGTGTCACGCTGTGCTCTGGAAGCGGCGTGGAGCCTCGATGTTGGACTCGCTGGGAAAAGGCGCCGGCACAAAGGGGCCAGCTCATCGCAGGGACAGGGATGCAGGAAGAATGGGCCTGGATGAAAGCATGCTGGGAAACCTGTGTGGAGGTGTTTGGGGAGGGCCCAGAGGAGGGGTCCACTCAGCTAGATGTGGAGCGAAGGAGGGGCTGCCCTCCAGCCCTGCTCCCACCTGACTTCTGGGACTCCTGTCTCCTCACTCTACAACTGAAGTCATGAAGCAGAGTGCTTCCCGAAGGCCCTGCCTGCTCTGGACTCTCGAGTGATCTTGAACCAACAAGGTCTGAATGAGGTCATCAGGTCACCTTCAGTGGTAACAACGGCACAGATTCCTAAGCCAGGAGAGCTCTCCAAACCTGCTCAGGAGAGACGGGGAGACTGTAGAGAACCTTCCTCCGGGAACTCAGATCTGTTCTTCTGCCTGTCCCCAAGTACCCTCACTCACACCGGCTCTGCCCCCCACCCCTCTCCCCGTCAGCTTCTCTCTGAACTGAGATCTCTTCGGACTCCTGTTTCAATAAGGAACGAGTCTGCCGATGGCTGTCACTGGAGCCGACCTTGGCCTCCAGCCCCGTGCCTCAGTCTGTCCTTGCCGCGCACTCACTCGCTCTGGACCGGTCCGAGGTGTGCGGTGCAACATCCCTTCTATTGGTCTGGAGGGGCAGGGGGTGCATTCGACAGTGTAGCCAGCATCTTGGCTTTTCTCACGGGAGAGACCAGGACCTCAGGGGGCTCCTGCATTGCTGGGAGTGAGCCCCGGTGTTACGTGAGAAGGTAAACCCTGAGGGCACTCAAGCCCAGCACTGCTTTAAGTTTTGGCTCTGATGTGACAGCTGGAACCAGCACTGACTGTAGTGCGGTCACTGACCCCACCCGAGGGAAGTAAGGTCGCAGAGACGAAGCTGTTCTCTCTGATGCGTGGGCACCTCACTCAGACATTATAGGCCTTGCAGCATCTGCACAGCTGGGCTCCTTTGGCTCCTAGTAGGGCACCCTCCCTGCCGCCGCCCGCCACCTCCACTGCCCTTCCCTCTGCAGTGGCAGCTGGCCTCTCTGGGCCTCGTGCTCACCTGGACTTCTGGCCGGATGCCCTGGCTGCCCCATCTACCCAGAAAGCTCCTTCCCATCCCTTCAACTTGCCTCTTTCTTTCCATCCTTCTGACTCAGCTCACACGCTGCTTTGAAGGAGAGAAGCTATTTTAATCGTCCTGTGGCAGACACGCTTGTAAGAACCCTGGTTGCCCTGAACGGAGCACTTAAAAATGGCCACAGTGGTCACGTACTTGACCACGAGCAGACAGCCCTATGTCGCGCCCCTGGTTTTCCCTCTTAGCACTTACGACCAGCACTGTAAATAAGTCATTTCAAAATTGGTTGATTACGGTACTCCTCCCCTGCTGGATGCCAAGTTCACGGTGAGGGAGTGACCTCGCCTGTCTTCCCCCCATAAGACAGCAGGTGCTGGGAGCTCGGCAGGTGCTGCAGAGTCACCTGGGGAGTGCACCGGGTTAGAAGACAGACCAGACGCCGCAGTGGGAACCCTTTCCTGGTCCTGTCCTGCCTGTGTCCCTGGCTGTCCAGTAAATACACACTGATGGATGGACAGACTGACGCCAACATCTCGCTGAGTCTCAGAGGCTTTCTCATCCACTCTTTTAAATTTCATTCATGTGAGGACAGGTGCCTTTGGCAATGACGCAGCTGGCTCTGCGGTGTGCTCACCCTTCACCAAGCAATGTGTGGCTTACACTCGGTGTGATGTATTGTGGGAGGTTCTGGGAGGTTCCAGGGGTCCCATCGCACAAGCTCACATACGGGCAGGAGTTTCCCTTTCACATTTCTGCAGGGAGGACAACTCGGCCCTTCTCTGAACTCCCCTGTTTGCAGAAACACAGATGCTGTCGGATGTGAAGGTGACGGCAGTCACTCCTTCACCCGCCAATCATGCCCAGAGCACCAGCGGTGTGGCGAGTTGCCGAGAGTCCTCAGTTGAGCTGAATGATCCCTGTCCCTGCAGCAGGCAGCTCCGCTGTCCCCCAGATGCAGTGGTCATGGGAGGGAAGTGCTCGGCTGCTCCTAGAGCCTGGATCGTAGACCTGCAGCTTCTCCATCACGTGCGTTGCCTCCATGCCTGTGACTTTTCTGTGCCTGCTGTGCCGTCCGACATCTCTGTGTGGATGGTCACGCACCAAGGGAGAGAAGGCTGCTGGGAGGGACAGTGTGCTGCTCACCACCGTCACTCGCACTGTGAAGAACGGAACGCAGGGAAACTGGGAGGGAGGCGAAGGCTGGGTCGGCCTGGTGTTCTGACAGCATGGAAAAGGCACTTCCTCTTTCTGTGGCAGTGTCACATGGACGGACAAGGCACTTCCTGTTTAGGTGGCAGTGTCGCCTGGAGGTCAGGGTGGCGGCGGGGAAGCAGTGCCGCATCCCTGCGAAGCCAGATTGCCCTGTGGGGCTCTCTGAGACCGAGCGCTCACCTAGCTTCTCACCTAGCTTCTCACCTAGCTTCTCAGCGCGGGTGGCCTCTGCGCAGTGGCATCCCCAGGTCGGCAGCCAAGGGTCTCCCTGTGGTCATCCATCCAGGGATGTCCTGGGGCAAACAGCCAGGGCAGGACCAGCCCGAGAGTGGGGGGCTCAGCACACTCTGCTCCCTGTGTCCGAGTGGCCATGGGCGCCCCGAGCCCACATGCCCGGGCACCTCACTGCTGTCTCTCGCCCAGGTTCCTCCTGATGATGGGCGTCCTGTTCTGCTGTGGAGCTGGCTTCTTCATCCGGAGGCGCATGTACCCCCCGCCGCTGATCGAGGAGCCGGCCTTCAATGTGTCCTATACCAGGCAGCCCCCGAACCCCACGCCAGGTCAGCCAGCCCTCTGTCCTCGCCCCTCCCTGCCGTTCACATGTCCTCTGTAAGTGTTCGAGGAGGGCATCCCCCCGAATGTGCTGGAAGAAAAATTCAGGCCACATTTCTGTTTTCTTTCTTTAACTGGGCCATCTACCATAACCCTCAATTTGAAGGGCTAGTTCACCTGTTGAATGTTCCACCCTTGTGCATAAAGTCCCCACCGCACTGAATCCCAGGCCAGTTAACTGTGTCCCTCCTTGTCACTATGTTGCTGTCACCTGTGACCACCTCTTCTTTGAGGACGGAGGAATCCAGCTGGTCAAACAAAGGAGCTCCCAGTTGTGCTTGGCACAGAGGCTGCTCCCACACAGTGGGGCCTCTCACGGCCGCTGCCCCTGCTGCCCCTGCCTGTTCCCCAGATTATCAGGTGCCCACTGCCGCCCCAAGCTCTCTGATTGGCTGTGCGGTCCTAATGTTGAACAGCTTGGTGAGGCCCCCGCCCTCACTGACCTTACAGTCTCCCCTGGACACCCTCTCTCTTCCCTGAATAGCTGTCCCTGAACCCTGTACACAGGCTCAGGCCTTTCCCCTCCTTACAGACACATCTTCCTGTGCCTGCCTCCCCCCCACCCCGCCCCCTTGAAAGGCTTCTGGCCACCGCAGCTGGGCCACAGCTGGGGTTCTGTGCAGAAATGCTGACGAGAACTCCTGAGTGCCATGTTCACCGAAAATGTGCCCTTCCGCTGTTGACCTCTCTGACCTTGTAGAGTGCCCATCGCGTCTCCCTCCTTTGCTGCCACAACACAGCTCCCCCGCCCCAAGTGCAGTGTCTCCCCAGTCTCCTCTGCGCTCTCCTCATCTACCGTAACTGTGCAGCGTTCTTTTCCTGTCCCGAATGTCAGTTGTTCCTGCCACCTGCTCCTCAGCCTCGTGTCCCTCCCCGCACACTGCCTGGTGCTTGTCATCCCGTTGTGTTTTGTTACTGCTTCTGCACAGAAGCTCCCAAAGGCGGCTCCGCAGCAGCATCGAAGGCAAACAGATTCCCTAAGTGCTCCGCCTGCAGGGCGTTCCCTGCAGGTCATCTCCTCCTGAACTTGGCTCCCCTGGATGGCAGGTGGCCCCCTCCCTGACGATCTGTGAGCCCGGCCGGTGCGAATGGAGGCCGCACTCCTGGGCTGGTTTTCAGCACGTGCTTGCGAAGGGCTGGGGAGGCTGCTGGGGGACTCAGGCAGAGAGCAGGAAGCCCGTTTGTACCTCATCAGCTGTGAATTGGCTTCCCTTGCTGTGGCCCCAGTTTTCTTGGCCCTGAAGTGTACAGGGTCCTCTCTGACCTTGTCACTGTCTTTCCTGTCACTTAGCCACCCTCCTGAGTGTGTGTGCCTACTAGTCATCGGCACCCCAGGAAGTTGGAAGCTCCGTGAGGCCAGGGACCTGCTGTTGCTCGTCACCTTGCCCAGGTGCCGGCTGTGTTCAGGCGTGTTGGCCTCTGACACCTGTCAGCTGGGGAAAAGCTAGGGCCGTGGTCTCCAGGGCCCGCCCGCCCCGGCAGAGCTCTGGGGCGAAGGGCAGTGGGTTTTCTCTGCTGTGCTCATACCGGCTCCTCTGCCTTTCAGGAGCCCAGCCGCCGGGGCTGCCCTACTACACCGACCCCGGAGGACCAGGGATGAACCCTGCTGGCAATCCCATGCCGATGGCTTTCCAGGTCCAACCCAACTCGCCACACGGAAGCATGGCCTACCCCCCGCCCCCTTCCTACTGCAACACACCCCCGCCCCCGTACGAGCAGGTGGTGAAGGCCAAGTAGTGGGGCTGCGCCCGGAGCCCACCTGGGTGACGGTGCAGGGGAGACAGGGAGAAGCTCTTCCAGCCTGCCTTCCCTGTCCCCATTGGCATTCGCTTCCGGAAGGGTCTCATGAGCCACCAAGGGCAAATCCCTCTCTGATGTCTTCGAGCAGGCGCAGCTTCCTCCCAGGTGTTCCGTGGACGCCTGGTGTTTGAGTTCGTCCCTTGTCCTTCTGTTTCTGGTGTTGTCTGTGCTCTGGCGGAGTGTGGACGGGCTCTGAGGGTTGGCACCTTAGGGTGGCGTGCCCAGATCCTCAGGACAGAGACTAACAGGAGGCGGCCAGTGAGGACTGCTCAGGCGAGCCCACGGAAGGGGCAGGCTTCTCCCACCAGCTGGGAAGCCTTCAAACGAGGCCTCACAAGCTCAGCTGTTGGGGACCCTCGTCCTGTCTGTCTTCCTCTTCAAGAAGCTGCTAGAGACACATTTGGTGGACAAGGAGCCTCTGCGCACTTTCCTGTCTCCCTCACTTCCCGGAGGTGAGAGCAGCGCCCCTTTGGCACGGCCAGGGCTGGGAGTGCGGCACGGCTGTCCCCGCAGAGCAGTGCGGACCCAGAGCCAGGCCAAGGTGCGGTCTGCAGTGACCCGAAGGTCCCTAAGGAAGGTCCCCTATGTCCGTGGGAAATTGCTCCTTGCCTCACACTGGGACATGCATTTTAGGAGCTCTTGGTCTGACTTGGGGAAAAAGAACGTTTCCCCCTTTGTAGTGCTTTTATAGAAGTTAGTGTAGAGTCCTGTCCTTTGAGGTGTGACTTGAGTGTCTTAACTGAATGTCAGCAGCTCCCTGGTCTCTGATGGGGACCTGTGGTCTCCACAGCCACCCCCACCCCAGGCAGTCCTGGCCGTGGGCTTTGATAAAGGACACTTCCCAAACAGAAGTCCCATCATCCCCTTGGGGAGAGGCGTCTGATTGGCAGGTGGGTGTTGGGCTCTGAAGAGGAGCTTGCTAAGAAAAAAGACTGCAGGCAGACCTCTTCAGAAAGCACCCAGCAGACTCCACCGACAACTTCATGAACATTCGAACAACGAAGACATGGGTGGAGATGCAAACCCTGGCTACGAAACCTGTCACCCTGGGACCCTGGGAGTCGTGCCTGGGGTGGTTGACAGTGAGCGGGGTCCTGTTCCGCTGCATAGCTAGTAATGCCGATAGTGCAGAACTCACACCCAGATGGAGACCTGCCTGGTCAGACACGGGGGCAAAGCAGTGTAGCCAAGACTTGTAGGTCCCTGTGTGCGTGGTGGTCGGACTTCGGGGTGCGGGCTGCAGGGGGAGGGGTGGCGGGAGCCTTTTTTTTTGAAATGAACTAATGGAGAAATTGTTACTCATTCAACTGGAGCATCAGGACGTCTCACTGGAGTGGGTCCTGGGTGTTTGCTGCGCCCCAGACCGGGGGGGTCTGGTGTCCCTGGTCTCCTGGGTGTCTCTGTGGGCCAGTGGTGAGGAGGCGGGAGGGGGCCACAGCAACTCTCAGGTGGAGCTTCTGGGGGAGTTCTGCAGGAAACACCTGGAGCCAAACCAGAGCCCTGGGGACGCAGTCAGTGAGCGTGGCGTTGAACCCCTCAGGTGACCTGCGAACTCCTGGCCCTGACCCTTGCCACCCCAGGCCCTCGTGTGAAATGAGCTGACAAAGCACAACATTTGCTGTTTACAACCAACGACAATACATGGGTCTAAATTTTAGGTCCTCTTCCTCCAGGCCATTTGTTTTGCATTTTTAACTGCAATGTCTCCCTTTGCTTTTTTTAAAAAATTAAATAACGAGCATACTCAGAGCTGCCCAGGCACCAGACCAGGTGTGGCTGAAGTGGCACCACATGTCTGTGACAGGACCTGGTGTATCTTTTTGACAGCAAGTGGTCTTAAGAGACTGGATGACTCTGGTCCCACCCAGCAATTTTATACTCCCATGTCTATGTGAGGCACATTCTGTTGTCCCGGCACCTAGGGGACAGCCCTGCTCCAGAGAACTCTGACCCCCCCGTGAAGCTCCTCTCGCTGAAGGGGGCGTGTGCCCTGCTCCTGGTGGGCGGAGTCCAGCAGAGTCAGTGGCTGGGGGGAACCCCGGAGCAGACTCGAGCATGCTTCTCTTCCGCAACACCTGGCTCATTTCTCCTTTCTGTTCTCTTTGGTAGGGTCCTGTTTCCTAGGTGTCCGAAATAAAAGTAAATTTGGACGTGTACTTTGACTGCTTTCCTGGGGAGTGGGAAAGAGGGCAGAGGCGATGTCCCTCAGGAGGAAGCACCTTCAGTGGGTTGCACCTGCAGCTGGGTGGGGTGGGGGAACTGGAAATCACATGCTATCAAAGACTATAAGGAGGTTGTGGTTTACCAACACATTTGAAAGATCTAGCTAAGGAAAAACTACCCGAAGCAAGTGGGAAGTGAGAAGCATTAAGCAGGGAAAGCCTGTGGCACTGGTTACCCTGGGGCCTGGGTCTGCTCACACAGCCTCGAGTTTCAACTGAGCTCTCCTTGCTCAGAAACTGGATGGGTCTCCCGGGCCTATGGAGGGATGTATCTGCTGTGGCTCGCGGCATTTTAGATGAATCAGTCACGGAGACAATGTTTAAACAGGAGCATTTTGTAACGTGGCATCTGAAGACAGGACAGGAAGTCAGCCGGAAGTGGTCAGGCAGCTTGCTGGTGGCCAGGTCAGTGCTAGGTTACACACCCTACCCGGATGGCTCCCTGAGCTTCAGCTCCCCAGCAAAATGGACACAGGGTCATTCAGGAGCCCAAGGCCATGACTTGACTGTCCCTCTTATCTGCCTCCCTCACATGGAACTTCAAAGAGTCCACAATGGCCCTCAAGGCACAAAAGTGCAAGAACAGAAAATTTGAGTGGTGGGGGAACCAGGAGAAAATGGACCGAAGAGGGTGGAAGATGAATTTGTGCAGAAAAGGCAGCTGGGGAGTGGGGAGCTGATAGAGAAACTCCACACTGAGGCCTGGCAGCTACGTTGGGTGGGTGTGGCCAAGTGCGCAGGTGTCTAGGCGAGGAACCTACAGGTGTTCTAGAGACTAGCTGGCGGGGGTGCCATGCCCCCATGGTCTCCCACCTGGTGTGTTGGATGGGGGCAGGGGGGCGCGGCAGGAATCAGTGCACCTGAAGCCGCTTCCCCCAGGACAGGCATCCTGCATGGCGAGGTGCTGGGATGTAGGCTGCTGCTATCATTATTTAATTTTGAAAAGTGTTCCATGGGCATCAGCACCTGGTCCTCCCGGACAGCGGTCCCTGTGCTTCCCGCCCCAGTGTTCAAGTTCCGGCTGCGTCCAGGGCCTTTGGTTCCGGGGGCGAGACTGGTTCCGGGGGCAGCTGAGGTCCAAGGTCTGTCCTTAAACCTGCCCTGGCTACATGACATGGGTTTTGTTCTGTTATCTCTGAAAAGCAACTCAGCATCTCCATAAACAGGACAGGACTGCTTTGAGTGGGCTCTGAGGTTACACATCTCTTTATCTTTTATATTCCTTTGCTTTTTGTTGTTGTTCAGAGAAACCCTGTTGGTTGTCTGTACTCACAGTCTGGAATTTGGAGACTGCACCTCCATGGTACCCGCATTTCCTGTACACTGGTGGTCCTGGTGCACGGAGAAGGGTGATCAGACTCAGGTCCTTGTTCTGTTGGGAAGGAATACGCCAGAGGTGGCGGCGTGTATTTCCAGCAGGAGGACCATGCTCTCTCCTCATGTCCAGGCAGCCGTGCTGGTCACTGCTGGGCGCACCGTGGACTGGGGGGCAGAGCGGGAGCGTTTACATCCTATTGTGCTTTGAACTGTATTGTAGACTGAAGCACCGAGGACCACGTTTGTCTGACACGGTGTAACAGAGGAATATAAAGCTCACGCGCATGACATAATGCATAGATTCTGGGCACATCTGGGCTGTCCCTGTCCACTGCACTTTAGATGATGGACGGTCACTTCACCGCCCATTCCGATGGCTTGTCTTCCTCCACTACTTTCATCCTTCAGCGAGAATGGGAGGTGGTTCCATTTCATCCTTGACCTGGAACTGTCCAATGCCACTGCTGTAAATTCGGGTCTGGTGGCATCTGTGCCTCACAACTTAGCTGCTGTATGACCTCGGGCAGCGCTCCCCGCCCTGAGCTGCCTCACAGGTAGAGAAATTTGGCAGAGAAGAGCCTCCGCACAGGCTACTTTATTTTATTTTTCCTATCACACCACACAAAGGCGTTTGTAAGAGCCGGATGAAGTCACCGGCTGCGATGTGCTCATCGAGGGCTTCACACGGCGCCCAGCTCCTAACTGGTCGACACTGTCGTCATACACTGGGAACCACAGGCTCGTAAGAGATTAACCCTGTTACACGAGGGAGAGCCCAGGTGAAGGACGAGGAGGGTCTCGGTGGCTGTATCCCGTGAGTAGGCCACCAGGAACTTTCCCGATGACTCAGTGTGCCGATTTTGGATTAAATGCCACAGCTCCCTGGCAGAGCTGGTCATCGGGGGCGGGTGCAGCTGCAGCTCAGCACCTAAGTGGGAGGGGCAAGCAGCTCCCTGAAGGACGCTGATTCCAGAAAAAAACGGGGGTGGGGCTGGAGCTGCAAACATCTCCTGAGAGCTGCCTTCCCGGGGGGGGGGGTGGGGCCGGCCTGCTGCTCTGAGGCAGTGCCCGCTACAGCGGCACCCGGGCCACTCTGCCAAACCCTTTCCCCTGGAGCCAGCTGAGGCCAGCTACTTCTTTGCTAAGGTGCTCCACTTGGATTATTTTATCTCACCCTCCCAATAGCCCTGGGAGGCAGAGCTGAATGTGGCAACGGGAGCCCTGAGCTGCAGGAAGGCCAGCAGGAGCCACCTGGCCCCGGGCTATGGGACCGGCAGCACCCAGGGTCTCCCGGCGGTAGCAGGAGGTTCGGTCAATGGCGGTTTAGACACCAGTCAGCTCTGTAGAGGCCTTTTTCTGCTACCCCGCAGCGCCACGGTCCGTCCGCCTTCCTCGAGCTTCCTTTCTGGACAGAGCTCTGGTCTTTGGCCCAGGACACTAGAGCCGGTCGAAGGTCAGAGTGCCACCTAAGGGAGGATGGCCACCCAGCTCCCTTCTGCCTCTCCCTCCTGCCACCTCCAGCCTGAGACTGGGGCTCAGTTAGGTAGGCACTTCCCGCCCCAGCCCTGCGCTTCCCCCACGGAAAGATGGAGCCTGTGGACAGGAATTTCCAACCAGCTTCAGTCCCCCACCCCACCCCACCCCACCCCTCTGCGAGGCCTCGTGCACCACAGAGCTACTAGTGGACGGACCCTCCCAGGCGAAAGAGAGCAAAACGAAAGCCAGCAAACAGGACGGACCCATTCAGAGAAATCAAACAAACCAAGCTGCACGTGGCTGGAAAACACCCACAAGCCACAGACTGGTCTCTCCTGTGCTCGCAACCACGGGGGCCCCGGATGCTGTCCTGCCAGGTACCCCATCCCCACCCCCCATCCCGTCCAGTGTTTCTGGGGTGACCAGCAGAACTGGGAGGGGAACCGAGGGCATGTTTTCTTGCCGTGTGGGCCCCCCCCCCCCGCCCAGCAGTAGCAGCAGCGTCGCCCTGGGACTCGGTAGGAGACACTCTCAGACCCCACTCCTTCAGACACTAGCCCGGAAATCTGTGTTCAAACTGCCCACCAACGGACTGCTGAGCGTGCTGCTGACGTGCGAGGCCCGTGCGTAGGTTCTCCCTTTCTCCTGGCAACCACTCACACTTTCTCTTCTCGCTTCCCATCCCCACACCTCCTCTTCCGCCATCTCCACTCGGCAGATGCTGCCTCCCGGAGAACCGCGTCCGGTGCCCACCGCCGTCTGCGCCCATCTGCGTGCGGACCGGGGTCATGGACCGTCCCAGCCACGTGCTGCCTCAGGTCTGCGGCGCAGGCCCCAGCTCCCATCCCCCACCCCCTTTCTGCCCCACATCACGGTTTCAAAATGCCCAGTGGGTCACACGCACGGATTTACAACCAGGCTGTTACTTTTCTGAACTTGAAGTGTTTTCTCCATCCCTGGTCCCTCACCGCCGCCCCGTTTCCTTTCGCTCTTGTGCAACAACAGAGCTCCTTTCAGGCATTGTCTGTAAACTGGGCAGGTTCCTCAGTGGCCCCAGGCTGCTCAATCGCCTGGCCAGTTCCTGGTCTTTCTCACGGGTCACAAGCACCTTAAATAGTCGCTCGCTCAGCAACCCCTACACTGCTTCCTGCAGAACACTCCCTGCCCCTGGGGCTGCCTCTCCTCACCCTCCTGTGCTGCTTCTCTTGCCTCCCAGCCTCCCAGGGCTGCTCTGCTCCATCCTTGGCCCCTTGCCTGTTCCCTCCCTGCTAGCTGCCTTGATGAGCCCATCCACTCAAATGCTACCGCTGTGCAGACAACTCCGAGGTGGCAGCTCCCTTTCAGATTTCTCTCCGAACTCCGCATCTCCCCTGTCTTGGCCATCTCTAGCTCCACCTGCCTGACTGAACCTGAGCCCCGCCCCTCCTGCCAGGCCTGGTCCACATCTCCACTCCCAGCATCTCCTCCCTCCCATGGACCCAGGCATCATCCTTGTCTACTCGTCTTCTGCACCGACAGCCAGCAACCCTTGCTGGCTCCAGCTCCAGGACATGCCTAGAATCTGACCACCCCTCACTGCCTCCCCTGCTGCCAGCCGCCCAGGTGAGCCCCCAGCCCCCACCCCCAGTCTACCCTGCAGTCCCCCAGGTGATCCCTATTAATCAGGTGATGTCCTCCTTTGCTCAGAACCCCCAGCAGCTCCCTAGTTCACCTGGAGTAACAGCTGCATTCCTCAGGAGGGCCAGAGGCCTGGCCTTTCCCGGTCAGTCCTCGTCACCCCAGTCCCACCAGGCGCTCCCACCCTCCTTGACCGTGAGTGGCATGCCCTTGTCAAGGTGCTCTCTCCACACAGGCCCACGTGGCCAACCTCCTCGCTGCCTCCCAGTCCCGTTTCAAACAGCGGCCTGTGCTCCCTGCAGCACTGCCTCCTCCTCTGCTTCACCGTTTCCCGCACCAGTTGTTACTGGAGGGGAGAGCTGGGTTACGCCGTCTGTCTCTCCTGGCCGTGCCGCAACCTCAACAGGATGAGGATCTCGGATTTGTCCACTGATGATCCCACCGTGGGGGGGGGTCTTCCTAGAAGAGCAGGCGCCCCAGTTCCCGACTCCGGGCCCTGCCCGTCTTCCACCAGCGTCCCTGCTTTGCAGCCCAGCCCAACTTGCCCACACTCATCCTTCAGCCCGGAACCTGACACGTCACCCCCTACGGATAAATGTCCAGGTGCCTGTGGAACTTGGCACATGACATAGGGGACTCTGCTCCTGGAGACCACCTGTGGCCCCGTCCCCACGACACCCCCAGCCTGTGCCACACTGGAGGCCCATGAAAGGAAGGGCCCCTCGAAGCTGTAGAAGTGTTTAGGGAACCTGGACTTTGAACTTGGAATCACTGCTTCTGTGAACTTAGCAAATGAAGTAGTAGGAGATGTGAACTTGCCCCCCCAACTTAAAAGCAGTATACCCAATTACAGCTAATGGCCAGAGGGGCCCTCCTGGCCAAGAGGGTGGCGGAAGTACCCATGGCAGGGACGGGAAGGGCCCTGCATGTGTCCCCATCCCTCCTCCTAGTACCACGGCGCTCTGGGCCAGGTCACGGGGCCTCTCCCAGGTCTCAGTCCCTTACCTCCTGTCTTGGGGCAGATGCCAGGAGGCATCACCACGCAATGGTCTTTACTGACAAAACCAGAGAAACCACAGACCTGTGGGCATCAACTTTTCTTTCAACTTTTAAGAAGGTTTGGGGACGCACACGCTTTGGAGGACGGAGACGTACCCAAGAAACCGCGGTAAGATGTCCTGAGACCTCCGTGCAGACCCAGCCCTGACCCCGGCCTCCCGTGCTTTTCTATGTCCACGCCTCTCCTCGGCCCCCAGGGACCAAGAACCGGAGTGAGAGTTACCCAGCAGCCCCTGGGACTTGCGAGCGCCAGGGGAGTGGTCACAGGCTACAGGCCTGTTAGCCTCTGGTGGGTGGGTAGGAAGGTGTCCGCCAGCTGGCTCACACCAACTTGCAGGTAAAATCTCCGCTATGTATTCTGCATGTTTTCTCTCTCCTTCGGTGTGTTGTTCAGAAACAAGCCTAACAAGGTTTTTCTACACGTGATGAGACACCCAGGGAGCGGAGTGCCACCCTCACATTTCTGGTTTGGGACACGTGGCCAGAGTGGGGGCTTCTGTGAGCCGCCCCTCTGGCTGAGACAGGCTGTCCCAGGGGCCTTGGGGGAGTCCCAGGCAGCCCCCTCCCCTGGGGAGAGGAGACACAGCTGGCAAAGCCTCGGGCCTCAGCCTGCAGGGCTGTGTGGCGAGGCAGGCAGGCCCCAATGTGTGCCCTGCTGTGTGTGGGCCAGGTGAGGGGCGGCAGGCAGGGAGCGGCCTTGTCTGTGGGCTGGGACCTCAGATGAGCTCTTCAGCTCCCCCGCCCCCCACTCATCCAGGACAGTATGTCCACCTGCGAGTAAGAGGTGAGACACGCGGGAGCAGGCGCAAGAATACAACCGTGAGGATTTATGTCCACACAAATCACCAACCCAACTTGGAAGCAAACAGTCAGGACTTAGGAACAGTGTCTGACTCAGGAGCCATCATTTTAGAAACGAAGGTCCCATGTTGGCGTCAGCTCTAAAGTGGGGCTCGCAACACCCTAGGAATCCCCTGTGGATGGAGACCTGTCCTCTGCACCGACAGTCTCGCTCCTGCACCCAAGGGGACCGGAGGGCCCACCGATGCTGGGACAAGGACCAGGCCGCCAGAGGCCTGGTGTGTCCTTTGGGACCCGTGCCTCCGCTCTCGAGATGAGAAGCCCTGGACCCTCCCACGGTGAGAAAACTCTCCCACAGCCTGAAATCTACGTGGCAGGATTACGCAGTGTGGGCTCGTCCAGACCCCCGTTTTTAAAATCAGAATGTCAGTCAGTCCCACCGCTCTCCTGGTTAGAACAGCGTGCCCCCCACACGTGTAAGCGAGGACTCGTGCTTTTACGCTTCATCCACTTCATCAAGTGTGAGGTCTGTGGCGTCCAGTGGTGGACAGAATGGCAGGGCTGCACGAACCCCAAACTTGTACTTCTTGGTAACTTACCGGGTTTTGACATACGTTTAACTGCAGGGATGTAGAGAGGAACAGCTGAGTATCTTTCTGCTTCTCAGCCTTCCGGAGTTTTATTCACTGAACTTGAAACAATACTGTGTAACGCTTAGGAAAGGGAGGTACCGCCTGCTATAGTAACACACGCCAAGTCCGGACTGACACCGCTGGGTCACTGTTCCTAGCCTGGCAGCGCGGCCGTGGAAAGGCTCTCCTTGAAAGCTGTCCCTGGGCACTCCCAGGGGCCCCCACTGCCTGCGCCTGCCAGGGGCCCCTGGCACTTCACACACAGAGCCTGCGCCCTCCATGACAGCCAGAGTCCCGGGGGAGCTGCAGTGCGCCCCACTGGCTTCTTCAAAACACTGGGTGAGCGCAAAACAGGGCTGGTCCGCCACCCAGGGTGGGCTTGGCCCTTTAGCCAGACCCCCCGTCTGACAGGCGCTCTCAGCGTCTGGAGTGGCCTTTCCCTCGTGCTCACCGGACCGGGGCCCACCGAGGTGTGAGCAAATGTGTCGTGGGCATCGCCCCACAGACTGACTGCTGCCCGCCTGCCGCGCTGATGTGGCGACAGCCCCCTGAAGGTTATGTACAGAGAGGGACAGCGAGGGTGCCGCATGGTCAGCCCCGCTGTGGGCACAGAGGGCTTCCTGCTGAGCACGGCTGGAACCTACGGACAGCAAACAACAGGAGACATGCAACACTACGGAGAACTGGGTGAGGGGTTCGTGTTCCACGCGAGCCAGGGGCGCGTGACAGCCGTGGGGAGTGGGTGGGGGGAGGCCGCTGTCACTCAGGCTCAGACTCCGGCTGGGAGGGGCTGCTGCCCCTCTGCCCCTCTCTCAGGATGCGGTTGGTTCCCCGTCTGGCACTGAGCGGTCTGCTGGCTTTGGTCCAGAAGGGTCTCTTAGTCTCTTTACACCTTTTTGTCCCGCTGCGAAGAGGCAAGTTCAAACGCCGGAAACCGAGCAGTCTCCGGTTCTAGGACGTCGGAGAGGAAGTGGATGGCGCCGGCCATGCCTGCAAGGTCAAAGGGGGTCCTTCAGGAGCGGGAGCGGCACAAGGCGCCCTCTGCCACCCCCTTCCCGGGCAGCAGGATCTGGGAAAGGAGCGGGGGACTTTAGCAACAGCTTCACAAAAAACACCGGAAGCCGTTGTGAGCACCTGCAGGTAAGGGTGCCACTCTTCGTCACCCTCTTATTTTGAACGTTGCTTTCTGGGCTCTAATATTGTATTTCGACACTTTGAGAAGATCTCACAGAATCACCACCAGAAAAGTTACCTAGTGCTGCTCTTGAGATATTCCAACTTACAAAACTTCCTCTTTCAGAGCCTTTGTATTCTAGTCCAAACAAAAGTTGCATTTTATATCTTCTCTAGGTTTTAAGAATGTTATTTAAAAATGAACTTTATTTGCTTTGGTCAAAATCCCCCCTCAACCCCTCCCATGGGAGTGACCGAGCCTCGGGTTCCACACTGGGGTGGGGGTAGGGTGGTGGGCAGCAGCGAGGAAGGCCGCTCCTGTCCCAGGCCCCTTGTTCTCTCCTCAATCAGAGCAATTCCTCTCAGCTGGGTTTTTGTTTGGTTAGAGGTTTCCTTTCGGTGTAAAATCTACATGAAACACACCCACCTTTGCTACACTTCTCTGGGTCCTGAGACGGCACACACCTGTGCAGGCCAGCCCCTACCTGACGTGGAGTGCTTCCGGCACCACCCCGGAGGCCCTGTGAGTCCCCCTCCAGTCTACCCTCCCATCATCCCCACCACGGGCCAGTCTGCCTGTGTCAGACGCCACACGAACGGAACCACTCAGGACACGCGGCCTGTCGTGTCTGGCTTCTTCCCTCAACGCTTTTGCAATTTGTTCCTGGTTTGTATTGGCCAGTAGCTGTTCCCGGTGTGATGGTTCCCAGGCTTCCCTGTAAGTTTCTGTTTGAAGCACGGGTTCCAGCAGCTCAGGGACATCAGTTAGAACCCATTAGAGACAGGGACCATAACCCCCTCTGGAGGGGCCCTGGAGCACCCCGTGCTGAAATGACCCTGTTTTGGTGGGGTGGGGGGGCAGAGCCCCTTGATGGAGGAAACACCTCCGGAAGGGTCACAGATGTCAGAATGTGCACAAAGGCCAAACAGACACTATGTTATTCCAACAATAAAACCCAACAAAGTCAGTATGAAGAAGAAAACTACAGGCTGACACCCTTTATGACTACAGATGTAAAAATCCTCGACAGAATGTTAGCAAATACAATTCTGCAATTTATAGAAATAACCGTACATCAGGACTAAGTGAGGCTTACTCCAGAGATGCAAGGCCGGCTAATGTTTGAAAAATCGACCCAGACTAAAAATCTACCGTATTAATAGGCTAGAGAAGAAAAATCTCATTATCTTATCAATTAATGCAAAAAAGCATTCAACAAAATTAAACATCTGTTTACATGTGATAAAAAATTCAATCATTTATTCCTTCTGAAGTTTACTTTGGAATTAGTGTAAGATGTGGCCCTTAAGGAATGAAAAGTGACCAGTTCCTCCTGACGCCATTGAATCGCTCGCTGCCCTCTGATTTCTGGGGCTGATGTTACAGTCGCCCAGTTCTCCCCCCACCTCTCTCTCTCTCTCTCTCTCTCTCTCTCTCTCTTTCACACACACACACACACACACACACACACGCACCGGAAAGGGAAAAGTGGATCATCTCAGTGTAGAACTGGTGCTCGTCCCCCCGAACCGTGCCCAACACTGCCTGCGGCAGACGTCAACGCTGCGTTTGTTCATTTCCTCTCACTGCTTGTCTTTTGGAACTTCCTTCTTACTTTTTCCAACTATTAGTATTTCTAATTACTAATGCTTCTCAACTGCTAGCATTGCCCATTCACACTTCTTTATATAAGTAATTAAACACATGTAACTGACAAGCTTCCTCTGAGCGGATCAATAGTTTGTACACAGAATCGCAGAGGAGGAAGCCTATCATCTCTCCTGTTACAGGGGGCAGACACTCTACGTTCTGTCTGCACAGTCACCTCACAGGAGACCCGGACACACCGGGAGACGTTCACAGGAGCACAGGACAGCTACAGTAAAGAGACTCCCTGTGATTTCAGCAATAAACGACTCTAATTACCCACCGCTGTGGAGATGAAGGGGTGGGTGCCAGGCACGCAGAGGCAGGGCCCAGATGCACGCACCCAGGGCGTGCGCTTCTCCCTCCCTTACCTTCAAAGAGGGAGTAGGGTCTGTCGGGGATGCGGCACCCGTGGGCTCCATACTCGAGACACCACTCTGCAAACTAAGAAGGAGAAAGTTGTTCCTTTTGACGACTGGAGATTCCACTTGGTGAGAAGGCAACCAATGAGCCGCCACAGTGAACTCGCCAGGAACCGCAGTGAGGGGGTTCCGGGCAACGCAGAGGTCGGGAGTGTGCGCTCTGGGCTGGACCCCCGGGCCCTCTGCTCAGCTGGTGAGCCTGTCACCAAGCTCATCACTGAGCTGAGATGGGCCATAAGGGGCCTCCATGCAGACTTCGGGGGAAGGGCGTCCCGGGTGGGAGCTAACCCGAGGCTGCTTGGAGGGAACAGCAGGCCTGCTTGGCTGCCCACTGTGGGGGGTGGGTGGCCTGCTGCAGAGGGCAGTGTGCTGGGGGGAGGGGGCGGGGGAGGGTGGAGGAGCCCGCAGGCCTGACTCCCAGGGCAGTGGGGAGGGGCCGGGCCAGGCCGTGTCCGAGGAGAGGACTAAGGGGCAGAGCTGGAGCAGCAGGTGAAGAGGAGGAGGGAGCAGGTGCAGGCCCGGGCACTGCCGGGCCAGGGGCGGCCTTACCTTGCACGCCCGGTAGAGGTACTTCCTGTCCTGGGTGAGGCGGTAAAGGGAGAGGAAGGCGTAGCCGTTCCCGGCCGTGCCGTGGCAGATGCCGTAGCCCTTGCGCAGCAAGCCGCGCTGCCAGACCACGTCGCTGCACTCCACGGCGTCCTTCAGGTACTTCTCCTCCTTGAAAACCTGGGAGAGGAGAAGCAAAGCGGTGTTGGAACGGGGTCCTCAGAGAAGAGTTAGCAAAATGTTTCCCTGTGGCTACAAGACCTGAACTGGCCCCGGGGAGAACGGCCGCCACCGGCAGCTCCCACCGCAGCCCCGTGGTCTCAGTCTGTCTGTCTGCTGCCCGGCCCTCCCCCCAGCTCACGACCGCAGAGGGAACGCTGGGGTGTCAGTTTTAGCCGGTTAAAATGCACCCCCCCACGTGGAGCTGAGGCGCGGGGGGCGCGCCGACCTCGTGAGCCTGCAGCAGCATGTGCAGGACGCCCGGGGCCCCGTGGCACCAGTGGACCAGCCGGTCGGTCTCGTTGCTCAGCGACGACGGGTAGTTCCCCGACCGGAACCGCTTGTGGCGCACGTAGTCGATACTGGGCTTCACCATTTCCGCCAGGGTCCCCTGGTCCACTCGTGCTGCGGGCTTTAAACAAGCAAAAATAAACATTACGTGTTTCCCATTTTTTTTAAACCTCTGTTTCGTGGCCAGTAACAACAGAAGCAAAGCTCGAGCACCGTGCCCCTAAGGAGGAGCCGGACTTCCTTTCAGCTGGCGCGGTCTGTAGCCGCCTTTCAGTCCCATGCTCCCCTCTGAGGGACTGGTTTTTGATGCGGCCACTGAGCCGGCATTTCCGAGTGGCCTCGCTGACCTGCATTAGCATGTAGTAAATCCCTGCCATGCCATGTGCCGCTCCGACATACTGCTTCCGGTGCCACTGGTACAGGAGGGGACAGCGCTCGGTCTTCCTCTCCTCCCGCGACAGGGCCTTGCCCGACTCAATGATAGCAGTGACGACCTGCAGGGGCCAGGAGACGGCAGCCGTCAGAACACAGGTGCCCCGTCTCCGTCTAATGAACGCTAACAGTGTGGAGCCTAACGAATACAGGCAGGGGGGAGTCAGAAGACTGTCTCAGGAGAAAAAGACATTAAGAAGTCAAACCACGAACCCAAAAGTTCTTTGTATCAACAGTGTACTAGAATCTAGAAACTCTTCCCCCCCCCAAATATTCTAGTCTGCTTAGTGGCTTTGCAGCTGCTGGGTCTTCCCCCAAAGCCTGGGGGACTCCCACGGGGGCCGGGAGGACAGGGCTGTGGGTGCGCAGCACTTTGCTGGGTCACAGGCAGAATCGCACTGTGACGCATCTGCGGCACAGACCCTGACTGGCTCCCGACACCCCGACTCCCTTCCTACTTTTGGAAACCGAGCTCCGAGTTTTAGCTGGGCAGCGGCCTCTGAGCCCCGGACGCTGGACACAGTCACCCAAGTTCTGTAAGGGGCATGTGAGCAGAAGGGAGGAGGCAACTTGTGCTTCTTGGCCGTAAGAAGGAAGCGGCTCAGCCTCCGCTTCCTCACGGGTGCCTGGGCACAGGTGCTCACCGAGCTCTGGGCCCGCAGACACGGGTACGCCCCTGGGACACAGAAGCATGAGGCACAGGGACCCTCGTGTACTCCCAGGACAACTGCCAGCTCAGACAGCTCATGAGAAAGAAAGAAACACGCCATCTTTCTGAAGCTGTGGTTGTCTGATTCTAGCAAAGGCAGCTGGATCGATACAGGCCTAAGAGTAGGGATTTTAAAATGATCCCTGGAAAGGACGACATGGAGCTACTGATTAATTTGATGAGATTCTTTAAGGAGCTCCTGTTGCCTCGGAGCAGAGTGCAGCCTCTGCTGTGACTGTGCCCACAGGCAGATCCGGGGTGGGGTGGGGGGGTCCCCACGGGGGTGGTGCGGCCCCACAGTACCTCTTTGATGGCCGACTCGCACACGGCTCCCGGCCCGATCTCCGTGTTCAGGTAGAGTAAGGCATACAGGTACCCGGCCCGTCCGTAAAGCAGCTCGTCGGGAAGGTCTGAGTCTCGGCCGACAACAGTTCTCTGGAGCTGCAAGAGTCTGTCCAACGAGAAAATCTCTGTTTTCCCAGAGAACGTCCAGCACACGTTCCCTGGAACCGCGAACGCCCCCAATCCTGCAGGAGTTATCTGCCGTGGATTTTTAATTCAAAACGGATTTAAAAATATATTTAAAAAAACCCAAATAGGAAACAAAAACTTCTCTACTTAATTTCTCTCTCAGATACCACAACAAATAACAAAACATCTCTGTGTTCAAAACGTTGACCTCACAACTATCCTAAACCATGTAAGAGAGGACACTCCAGTTCGACATCCAGAATTAGAAGACAGTGACTTAAAGTCTACATGAGGCGGCAGTAAAATGTGACCAGTGCTTGGGAACTAGGTTGAGTCGTCCCGGCTTTCAACAAACGTGACTAGGCTCGAGTGAGCCCTGGCGCCTGCTTCCTCGGCCTGCTTCCTCAGCGAGAACGGAAACCAGCAGATGCAACAACAGACGACCCCTTCTAGCTGTTTGTAACAACTGAACCTGAGAATGAGCGAATTTGCAGGCGCTGATGGCAGCCAAACACCATTTCAGAAAGATGATTAGCACAAAGGAAGACCCATGTTCCCCACCCCCCCATGAAGGCAGACGCGGCTTGGGTCGGAGGGGAGCACAGGGTCCCGCCACTCTGCTCCAGGTGGATACACGGAACCCTTCCCTGCCGGGAGAGACCTGCTGGCAAAGGAAGATGAGTTCCGAACGATTCCCTTTGGAGAACCTCTCTCCAGCCAGACCTCCAGCTGCGAACTTGGACTCACTTGGTGATGCATTCCTGCGACTCACAGTCACTTTTGAGCTTGTGATAGACCACGGCTCCCACGGCGAGCGGCCCAGCGTCCCCACAGAGGAAAGTGACCCTGCGGCCACTCAGGTTCCGGAGGGTCCTCTTCACGTAGTCCAGGGACCGGAGCAGGTAGGTCTGGTCACTCGTGACCCGGTGCAGCTGCAGGTACAGGAGGGCGATGCCTGCAAGAGTTCCCCAGCCCCGAGAAAGCCACTGTTACCTCTTCTTTCAACCTTTAGGACGTAATTTTTATGATTATATGAAAGACCTACATAAAAACCTGCATTTCTGAAGGGGAACATCAAAGAAATTACACAGGGTAGATTTTTTTTTAGTTCTGCTTTGTGAACTTACTGCATAACTAAGTCTCCAAGCTGATGTTGAAAGTGCTGTAATTTCTCTCCACACTGTAGTGGGATTTTCCTGTTGCTTTCTTCTTCCATTGACAAAATTTGGTTTTTCCCTTTTTTCTAGTATTATGTATACAACTATTGAACTTTCTTCTTAAATTTGAATTAGATGGATTTTTCTGGATCAACTATTACCAGGAAGACTCTCTGGAAGAGGAAGCTCAGGCAGCTTTCCCAGTTTGTGACGTTCCAAGGGCAGCCTCTGCTGGTGACGAACAGTGAATTTAATACAAACCATCTGAACACATTGCAGTCCCAGGCCAGATGCCCCCGAGTCTCCCGTCCTCGATGTTCCGGGAGCGCTCCACGTGCTGCCGTGCTGTTTCCCTCCTCACCCACGACTCCCGCCAGTGCTGCCGAGCCCACGGCTTCTGCCTTGTGACTCTGTCCCCGCTTTTGCTCACCAGGGCTTTTAAAAAAGCCGACAGTCTCTGTGCCGGAACGCTCTCCACGCCTTTTCTCGCTGCCTGGGCCAGCACTCCTTGCCTGCTTCACACTCGGATACTCCCTCTGAGCCCCCTCCGAGGTCCGTCCCTCCGGGGAGTGATCGCTTGTTGACCAAGAAGGGCAGGAAGGGCGGCTTCCACCACCCTGGGGCCTTGGCGCCCCGCACCTGCTACTCCGCTGGGGCTCTGCACGGTCCCTGTGGATGCTGTTCGGTTTCACCCCACTGTTACTTGCGTGCGTGCTCTATCGTCATTTTGCTAAGGAGATCAGTTGTGGGTGCTTTGTTCAGGCTTCTTAGATTGTTTTAGGAGAAAAAGTAGGGAGGCGTGGGTCTACGTGGATTCCACACCACTGCCGGAACGCCAAAGCCAGTTCTCACTTTACAGCATTCAAACCAAATACCTCCGTGATGGCTCCATCAGTGATCCCAAAAGATGACAACAAAAGGAGATTAAAAAAACAAAAACAAAAACTGATTCTTCGCCTCCTCCCAGAGTTCCTGACACAGCCGTTGTGGGGCGGAGGCTGGGAATCTCCGTTTATTACAGAGCTCTCTGGACGAGTGTCATGCACCGCCAGCTCAGGGCCTGACGTCCCAGAGCAAAGCCATTTTCAATAACAAGAGATGCTTCAAGTGAAAGACCTTTTAGGGGAAAACTGTCTACCGATAACTATGTCATTTTCTCTTTCTAAATAACTTTATTCTTTGCATTTTATTTCAAGGTAGCCAAAACGACCTAATTTTACATTTCAGATAAAACTCTTTGGCTCTGTAAGTGAACTAGCTCCATGTCTGGAGGTAAAAGTTTGAAAATTTTACTTCTAGTGTCACTGTGCAAATGTTGTATTCATCACAGGCAAGTAACATGAATATATGTGTAAACAGAAATAAAAAGATCAGGGCCATCCCGTCTGTAAAACCCGGTGTCAGCTCACGGGACTCTAACTACGCCCTCCTGTCTGTGCTGTTCTTTCATTAAACTCTAGAGATTTACCAAGAAAAGGCTATAAATTTATACGTAAATTGCCATTAGTAATAATCACACTGCAATATAATCCCTCAAAATAAGGTCTGTCTTTATTTCTTTTATGTTCCCCAAATAGCTGTTGCAATGTTCTGGCTACACGGTAAAACAATGAGGGTGTAAAGATTAGTGAAAGGCAAGCTACTTTTCAAACTCAGGTTTTTGATGTGAAGTGTATCACTGGTTGCTTGTTTAATTTTCATCGACATAAAAATCTTTACATGTACAAATGAGTCAAATAAGTACAAGCAATAGGTTAAACAGTTATCATATATAATGGCCCAAAGAAATCACACAGCTACCGGTTGTCACAAAGATCGAAGCAAGACAAGCAAACAAACAAAAAGAAACTGGCCCTCGGGCAAGTTTGCTCTTATGACGTATTTTCACAGTTACATGTTTTATCAAATAATGTCACAAAAATAGGACGTACTACATAGTACAGTTCAGACTTCCAGGCAGAATTTCTCTGGAAATGAAATTCCAAAGCATCTCATCTATGAAGACAGCTTGAAGGGTATAAAACTTTACCATTTCCCAAGAGAAGGAAGTTTCAAACCCAAGCCGTGCATTTCGTAACTGGAGAATGAATGAGACGGACCACACACACGTACACGCGCACCCTCACCTGTCCAGCCAGTGTAGGCAGAGCAATCGTGTGGGTCGGCTGTCTTCAGCCCTTCTTCCATCTGCTGCAGAAGGTCTTTGATTTTGGTCTGGATCCGCCTCGTGAGGTTCTGGACGATCTGCGAACCGAAAGCAGATGGTGATGTAAAGTGCACGAGAACAGGACAACACTGTATCAAGCACTTCACCAGTCCAGGTGGTGAAAACCAACGGACGGAAATCACACCGCCCAGCCCATCTCAACGCTTCGCTGTTTGGAGCGTTACTGTGGTCTTATAACTAAGTTGTAAAACGAGATAATGCCCTATACAGACAATAAGTCTTCAGCAGGATCTCAAAAAATAAATTTCAGAAATGAAAGGGAACAGGCATTAAAAAAAATGGTGGATTTGACTACAGAAACATTTTAACTTCTATAAATTAAAGAAGATAAGAAAGATGGTTTAAAAGTTAATGACAAGAACTCAGACAGCAGGATGGTGGTTGCCCGAGGGAAGGGGGTGGAGGGAGGAAAGGGGGGTCCAATAGGAGGTGACGGAAGGGGACTTGACTTGGGGTGGTGCACATACAAGACAATATACAGGTGACGTATTACCTAATCATACACTTGAAACCTTTATAATTTATTACCCAATGTCATCTCAACAAATTAAAAAAGTTAATGACAAAAGGGAAATACTTGTAATATAAAACATTACAAATTAAAAAGACCATAACAATATAGAAATATACCTAAAATTATCAATGTACCTTGTAAAAAACAATAACAAGCATATGCAAAAATCGTCAATCACTTAGCAAGTAACGCAGTGCAAGTAAGTGCAAGTGCCATGGTTTGCCTACTAGATGAATAAATAATAAAGTATTTAAAACTACTAGGTACCAATGCTGCTAAGAGCTAAGGAAGCAGGTGTTCTTCCTCGCTGCTGGTGTTTTTTCCCAGGGGGAGTTTGGCCGTGTTCTTACAATGAATTTTTCGGATTTTTCTGTCTCATGCTTTTTGAAAAACCTAGTTGCAATACCAACTGCTGAGGTGTGTTAAAATCCCTCATCATGAATGTAGATTTGTCTACTGTATATTTCTTCCTTTAATTCTGTACTTTTTTTTTTTTTTTGGCTTTCGTGCGTTTTATGGTTCTGCTATTAGGTGTAGACCAATGGACATTGTTGTATGTCCCTCACGGACTGATTCATCATCATAACCAAAGGCCCCTCTGTGGGACAACAAAGAAAATGCTTGTGTAATTGAAAAATTAAAAAAAAAAAGAGAGAGAGAGAGAGAATTCATTGCCTCACGTACCTAAAAAGTCCAAGGAAGAAAACAAAAGGCTTTTCTGTTCTGCATGTTTAGGGCTTCCAGGGCAGACTTCACTGGAATTTGGGGTTGTGGACGAACGCAGCCTCAGAAAAGAAATTACCAGGGTGTAAGGTGTGCGAACTCCAGAGACGCTTACCTGGCGCTGGAGGTATCAGTTTATGTTTCACAGGAGGTAAGGCCCTAGAACTGGAGGCCAAAGGGTTTATCTTCTTCACGGGAAGAAGATACCTCCTCAGGTAATGAGATAAGTCTCTCATCTACATCCCAGAGACTTAGAGTAAGGTACACCCAATGGCACTTTCTCGGGGGGGGGGGGGGGGCAGGAGGCAGGTCCTCCTCCCCGTGTATGAAAAACCTTCACCAATTTCGTTTCCTTACATGGAAACAAGGTCCCATTCTGAGGGTGGTTGGGACTTGGACAAACCTTTTAGGGAGACAATTCAACCCATGATACCCTCATTTTCATGAAATTTCATGTATATCAAACAAGTGTACTCTTTGATATTATCTATCTTAATTACATTTCAACAATATTTTTAAAATTAAAAATGTAATAACTGGCCAATCATAAAGTATCTATAGAGAAGACAGTGGGATGTAATTCACGTTCATTTTGTCTTGTGATTTTACATAACTAAGAAGCGTTCTTTCCGCCTTTTAAAATCACAATTCCCCTCTTTTTCACGTTCAAGATCAGCACAGTTTCCACCTCCCCTTTCCTTGAGCAGCCACCACAGCCTCTGGCACGGTGCCCACCTGGCGCATTTTAATTGTTTAACCACATAGGATAACACGCCCCATCAGTTATTTGTGTTTCAATTTTCTTTTATATGAATCAGTTTGGTACAGAGTTGAGGCAAAATCTCATTTACCAGATCCAAAGGGAAAAAAGAAAAAAACGCAATTTCAGGGTCAGTGTTCATCACGGGCCCTGAGGCAGAAGATGGAACTCAGCTGCCTCTGTCTTCATTGTTCCCGTGGAGACTCCCGCGGGGTCAGGAGTTTTTCTCCCTCATCTATCACCAGACCTGGCACCAACCTCCTTACTGTAAGGGTCACATCAGGATAGCAACTCATAGTAAGTGCAAACGATGGATTTTTCAATGCCCACCAGCATTAAACATAACATTATTATAAAAAATGTGAACTCTCCGTAAAAAAGGTAACAGGTATGTGCAGAGAAGAAATGGAGAGAGACATCAACACTGACACGTGCATTCTAAGCCCGAAGACTGAGTTTTCAAGGGGAAGAAGGGGGAACTTCCCAGGCGTCTAATGGGGTACCACAAAGGCCGTTTGCCAGGCCATTCATAGCTCTGTTTATCTAAATCCATCACTAACAGCCATGTGAGTGATACCCACATCTAAGAACACGGAGGCTTGGAGAACTCACTTGCCTATGATTCTATATTCAGACCAAGGGCTCTTTTGAAACTGCCTTCTTAGCTTTGGCCAACTTGTACCTCTTGGAATACAAAGCACTTGGGAACCAGGGCGGGGAAGTGGTAACGTGCGGCTTTACCAAACAGAAAACGGCTCCGCTGAAGTTCCGTCCTTTCTTTCCACGGTCAACATCAATAAAGGACACCTTGTTCTAAAGGAGCCAGGAGGCCCTGAGGAAGAGGATCCCACTGGCACGTCATTCACTGCAGCCCGTAGTACCAGCAAGGGGAGGGAAGGCAGAGATAATTTACACAAAGGACGGCATTCTTCATATGGGAATCTCATCTCCTGCCTGTGAAAAAAGAGAAGGAAGATCCCTCCTGCCGGCAACAGCTCTAACCACAACCTTGACCTCGTTCTCCAACGAACTTCTGTTCAAAACCACTGCCGCCATTTTCCTCCTGAAACCTAAAAAAAGCTGACCTTCCTTTGCATCTTCGGACTTGCCTGCCACTTGCTACATTCTGCACGTCCCGAACTGCAGTGTCTCTGCTTTCCCCAAATTAAACCCAACTTTTTGAGCTTGCCTCCGTGTACCTGTTCATTAGCTCTGCACCACTCTTCCCCTACCAAGTTAACTTTTTTGCAGACATCCCCTTCCCAGAGCCTGGGCACACAGACAAAGGCACTCAAAACGTCAATACTGCTTGTGAGCAATGCTTTTTTGCGGTCAATTCCCAGGGCAGCGGCCCAGGGGCCAGGCCTGATGACACCATCGGACTCGGGAAAGCTAAGGGCAGGTTTTCCAGCGAGTCTGTTTTGCATGTGTATTGGCTGAATTTGCTCGAGGGCACAGACTGTCATCCGATCTGCTTTATCAACCACCACAAGAGCCCGCGGAGCCACTTCCAGGTGCCCAGAAACGGAGCGTACCATCAGGGCACTTCACAGGCACCGAACACGAACAAAGTGGCTAACACAGGAGCAGCGCCCGGTCCTCCGGGGAAGGACCCTGCTGGGCACCCGCAACGGGAGTGCAAGCAGGTGCGCGCGCCCGGAGTCCGCCCAGGCCGGGACGAGGGGCGCACCCAAGGGGCGGCGCGCAAGATGACACCACGCCCCCAATGGGCGGGGCGGGTTACGTCAGCCCGCCAGTGGGCGGGGCGGGTGGGCAATACCACTGCTGGCGTTCCCCCCACCGGGCGCGGCCCAGGGCCTGGCCGAAGTCGGCCGCCGACTCACCTTCCCGTCGTGGTGGAAAGGGAGGCCGAGCTCGTCGGGGGAGGGCGCGGGGCGAGCAGAGCCCGTCTCCTCGGTCGCTGCGGCGGAGGCCGCGGCCTCGTAGTCCGGGAAGGGGTTGGGGAACGCTCGCTCCTCCATCTCTGTCTCCCCGCTCAGGTGCAACTTGAGTCTCTTCGACATGGTCTCGCCCATCGCCGCCGCGCGCTTTCCCCAGCGCCGGGGCCGCGCGGTACGGCGCGCGCGCGGGGACAAACCTCCTGCGCGGCGTTTCCGCTGGAGCGGCGCTCCGGGACCCCGCGCGGCGGGCCGGGGTCTCCCCCTAGGAGAGCCGCGAGCTGGGAGGGCGAGCGGGGCCTCGGAGCGCGCCGGAGCCTCTCCGCGGGGCCTGCGGGGCCGCCGGCGGCGGGCACATCTGGGCGCAGCTGGTGCGCTCCACGTGGTGCCCGCCCGGTCGGACGCCGCCCGGGCAGCCGGGCCCGCGGGGAGCCCTCGGCGGATCAGAGCCCGGTCACGGCCGACCGCCCCGTCCCTTCGCCACCCGCCTCGGCCTGCTCTGGGCGACGCGCTGGGCAGGCCGGAGCCCGAGTCTGGAAGCGCCTCCCGTGGCCAAGCCCCTTCTACGATTCTCTAGGGAAAACCGGGTGACCGCGCGGGGCACGTTCCCGCTGGGAAACCTGGAGAGAGAACCCGCTGTCATTCAAGGTGTCTGCGGTCCCCAGACGCGCCGTCATCCACCTGCATTCTCTCCAGCCGGGCGGGGCCGCCGACGCCCTCGGCCCCCCGAAGCGCCAGGCACCGGCACACCAGCAGCTCTTTGTTCAATAATAAGGGCGGAAAAAAAAAAACCCTCCTCTAAAAAAAAATTGCAAAATAGCCCCAGACACTGCGAGGATAGTGTAGTGCCTCCCGGGGGGAGCGGAGCGGTCCCTCCTATTCATTACAGTTGGGAGGGGGTGTCGAGGGGGAGGAGCCACCGGCCTTTTTTTTTTTTTTTTTTTTTTGGCCTTATGTTCTATTTTCATGAAGTCCCTTTGTTTTGAATAAACGGATGTTTGGTTACAAGATAAAATTGGAAAACATACTTAATCACCCAAATATTTAATTGGCTTGAAACAGTCCTCCAGTATTAATTCCCGTGCCCAGGAGCATAACGTGTGTAAAGAGAGGACACGAACAAATGTCTGCTTTTATGTAAACACAACATGGCTAATTTAACAGTCTTTATTGGTGCTTCTTGTTCTTGTTTCGTTACTGTTTGAAACCAAATCGATGCAATGATTTCTCCTTGAGAAAAAATTACATTTTACGTTTTTTCCCCCATTTCATCACTGATTGAATGCCAGATGGTACTAGGCGATGACGAAATAGAGATTAAAAGGATAGTTTCTGCCTTCAGATTCCAAGGTAGTGGGTGAGAAAGGTAAGGGTTACAGCACAGCGTGGGATGGATACTTTTCTGGAGCCAAGCAAGGGATACATTGCAATGACAAACAGCCTGGAGCGCAGGGGAGCTCCCCTCTGCCTCTCTGAGGCCTGGCTTCCCTCTCCCGCCCCTCTTAGCGCCTGGCCCACTGCCCAGGGCTGTGCAAGTGAGACACTCCTGCTGACCCAGGGGAATGACCTTGTAGGAGAAGATCACTTTGAAGGGGTTACCTGGCATAATACCCTCCCAGTTACAACAGGTTACCTGCTAAGCGGCATCCTCGAGGGCCCACCCCACTTCCCTGCTTCATTCTCTGCCCTGGGGTCCCTCTTTCTCCCACCCTCAGTGGAGGAAATTTCCTCGCTGCTTCCAAATTTTCATGCCCTGGATGCTTACCTGCCTTCGGAGTGCTAAACAAAAAACCTTCCCAGCCAAAAGCTTTTCTGAAAGAGAGGGTTTATTGAGTCACGCGCTAGCCAGCCGAAGGACCAGGGCCTGGGGCTTGCAGTCTGAACCAGCAGAAGCGGGGCTGGGTGGAGGGGCCACATGTCCATCACCCTGGAGCTGAAGGGGTTCTATTATACAATTAGTTTGGGGAAGAAAAATGCTAAGTTTTTAAAAAAGAATTCACATTGGCTAGAGATGAGCAGGGAGGGGCGGGAAAGGGTGAAAGAAGAAATCCAAAGGCAAATAAACTACACCTTGAGACAGATGAACGTGGAAATACAGCCCTGGCTGGTGTGGCTCGGTTAGTTGGAGTGTTCTCCTGCAAACCGACAGGTCGCAGGTTTGATTCCCAGTCAGGGCACACGCCTATGTTGCATGTTCAGTCTCTGGTCCTAGTTCAGGCCCATGTGAGAGGCAACGGATGGGTGTTTCTCTCTCACGCTGATGTTTCTCTCCCTCTCCCTCCTTCCCCTCTCTCTAAAAATCAATAATCATGTCCTCTGGTGGGGATTTAAAAAAAAGAAAGAAAAGAAAATGGAAGTACAACATACCAACATTTAAGGAATACAACACACGAGTTCTTAGAGGGAAGTTCATTGTGATAATTGCCTCTCACTAGATCTCAAAAATGATCAACCTAACTTTACACTTCAAGAAACTAGAAAAACAAAACCACATAAAGCCAGAGTTAGCAGATGAAGGAAGCGACAGAGGTCCTGGCCTACATATTGCCCACAACTAGTGTGTCTGGGGAGCGCCACTCTCATTTTTCTTGAAAGGCCAGAGAAGCCAGAGGCACATAAGCACTGAAGGGCGTGGATGAACTGAGGGGACAGGAACCTCTCAATGGCCCAGAGCTTCAGCGTGGGCCTCTGGGGGCCAGCAGGTGTGTGTGGGGGAGACAGAACTGGGGCTGATCTGGGATTTCTGAGCACTGGTGGGTTCTCCACAGTAAAGAGATACCCTCCTAATAAAGGTGAGGAGGCGTGGGCCAAGCTGGAGACCAAGGAAAAGACAGAAATGCACAGAGATCCCATGTGTAGGGACTGTTCTGTTCTGGGCTCAGGCCCTAAGGGGTGGGCTGCCTCCAGAGAATTTACAAACAATCATAAAAATGACTAAAGTCCACGTGCTTTCTGTTGTCACTGTTCGCCGGAAATTCCACACGATGTCCGTGGTAACAGACTCCTCCCCCTACACACAGCACTGTGGAGGAGGCAGCGTGGTGTTAGCTTTGAGGAGGAGGGAAGAACGTGGAAGACAAGAGGTTGTGTTATAGGATCACCAAAACATGTGTGCGGTCATTTTATTGCGTTTCTTTCCCGTGACCCCGCGATACCATGTGGCAGGTGTTGTGTTTGTGCCACTGATTACTGTGGCCTCGCACAGGGCGGGGCACATAGTAGGCATTCAAAATATTCCATGGATGAGTGGATGAATGAGTGAGTGAGTGAGTGAATGAAGGAGAAGTCCCATCTGGCAGGGACTTTGGAGAATGAGGTTCAGCTGACTTATTTGTACTTGACCTTTCCATCTTAACATTCATTTTCTTGTTTGATCGAACATGAGAGGGCGCTCATATCTGAGTGACTCTGGCGGTGACGGTCCCATTCGGAGAGGCACCGGGATGCGCCCACAGGCACCAGGGGGTCAACGGCAGAGCTGGACTGGAAGGCAGTCTTCTGACTTGCTCCATCTCGTCCGGCTTCCTACTTTCCCAGATACGGAACCTGAGGCCCACGGATGTGAGATAATTTTCATGGGGTTGGACAACTAGCTTACATGAAAACAAGATCGTAGTGAGAGCCTGTCAGGGAAAAAACAGCCGTATTTCCTTCCATTATTGTCCTGTGGTTCTTTCATTCCAGTCCTGGGCAGATTCTGCAGCGGCTGTGGCAACGCGCTTTCCCACCGAGACGTTCTTTTGGAAAAGAGAAGTACCGTTGAACGGAGGGCCTCCTGGGTGTGACGGTGGAGCGGCCATCGGTCTCACTGGCTACCCACAATCTCTCAGGGAAGCCCTGCTGCTGCCCAGTAAAAACCACTCCGTGCTTTCCAGGATTTTCGAAACGAGAAGAAATAATCCTGGTTTGAAAAGGCACATACTTACGCACACAGGTGTTCAGAATAGAAGCCCAGGGCTGGGAGGACTTGGTGTGACCTGCCCCTGGCCGGCGTTCCCCAGAACTGGGAACTGGAGTGGGGAAGGCGGAAGGGCCGACCAGTGTGTGAGTGGGCCGTGGGGTGGAGGGGGCAGGGATGCCCGGGGCCTTGGAGCTGCCTCCCATGTTTTAACCCCACTGCACAGAAAAGCCCATCATTTCCCAGTTTCCCCTGCGTGTTGGCACTGGGCATGGCTCAGAGCTTTGGTGATGGAGCAGGAGAGACAGGGCCTTTAATTGTCCTTAGCAGGCACGCTAGTTGTTTGCTGCTGGAATATTAAAACAAAAAAATTATGTCTGAATGAAGTCATCTCATGAAAAGGGGTTCCGGAGTGCTGGAAATTACGGCTTTGGAAGAACAAAAGCTTACGGGAAATCGTGTTTGGTGGGGTTAGTCACTCGGATTCTGCAATGGCAGGAAAAAAAATAACTGCAGGCTTTAAAAAGATAACTTACCGCTCAACTGTGACTGCTTTACTGGTGCATAAATATCACAGATGTCTCTGCCCATTGGGTAGCCTCTCCCGTTTGCAATATTTTCAAACAATATTCTAAGAGACTAGATTTTACTTTGAACACCGTGCCAACCTCACCTTCAATGGCACACAGTTCGTTGCTCAAAATGTTTGCTGCCCTCCCCAAACAGCGGGGTGTGCCAGTATTTCATAGACAAATACTGCGATCGCTCTGTTTGGTTTTACCCAAGCCCCTCACCATTACTCCTCAAATTACAATTCCAGTCCCAGCGTCTGTAAGAAGTCTTCAGGGCTCCCAAAGCAGCTGTGTGTTCATTGTCTCATTTGGTCCTCAACAAAACCCCTAGTTCTTCAGCCTGGTGGAGATGGGGGGGGTGGACTCGGGCATGGCGGGTACGTGGAGGAAGCATAACTGGCACCTAGATGAGGCCCAGGGCGCATCTGCCACACACCACATGGGTCTACGGGCCCCCTTGATCGGCCCACACCTGCAGTGCGTCTCCGGTTACGACACACGGCCCGCACACCTGCAAGTGAAGACAGTGAAGAGCGCAGCAAACGGGTGGCTCCCTGCCTCCGAGGACACGGGCCACTGGAAAGATGGCCACATCCTGTCGCACTCGCTCAAAACCTTCAGCGGGCTCTGCCCCTTTCGTCCCGGGTTTCTCCCCAGTCTCAGATGAAGTCGCAAGCGGAGAGGAGGTGGGTTTTGTTGCCTCTGCTCCACGTGGGAAAGGCTAGTTTCCAAACCGTGGCAAGACACCTGGGAAGCAGCGGGGACCCTGTGCTCAAACTCTGCCTCCTGGAGCTCACCGCGGAGGCCCAGGAGGGGGCAGCACTTGTATGACGTCAGGAAGTCACTCAGAAGAAGAGCTGGGGCTGGAATTCAGCTTCTTCCCGTCTGAGTTCAGGGCCAAAGTCCCGCTGCCCTTTCCGAAAGCAGGATTAAACACCGTCCGAGGGTTGGTGTTGTACACGCCACAGTCCACCAGCAGAGGGCACCATTAACCTGCTGGTGTTTCTAAGAACTCGGGTGTCTGGCCCAGGCAATATTAGGAGGGCATGAATATTGAATAAAAGATAATACGGGGATCTCGCATCCACAGATTGCAAATATTTGAAGGCGTTGGCTTTATGAAAGAATATGAAACATCCTGCTGGACTCTAATGTGGAAACTGATGCATCTGAGACAGGGGGCCCTCATAGGAAAACAGGTTTAAACAAGAGCCCGCGCTGGCTGAGCGCACGGAAGTCCCTGGACATCTCCGCCCCGTGTTATTATCCAGGCGCAGAAACGCACGACCGTTGGTACCCAGATGAAAAGAGGTGGCAAGAACTGGACTCGTTCCCTTCTTAGAACAATCCATTGCTCTAACGTTGTGACTTTAAAACGAACACGCGCCGTTCCCATGCACCGCTCATCAGTCAGTGCCGCGGCGGCAGCGGGTGAGACGCGGTGAGGATGAGGCCGCCTGGCGGGGCTGTGGGGGGACCGAAACGCACGGTGTGGACGTCAGCGCCGTCCCTGAGAATGACAAACATAAGGAATAGGACTTGTCTCCCAGTGAGGCCCTTTGGCCACGAGGTTGCGTTGGAGGCAGCCAGTCGCTTGGGTTTGGGGTCAGGATAAAAGCAGAGGCGGGGGACCTTGAACGTGGGCCTGCTGCTTGGTCCTTGACTCAGGTGGGCCACGACTGAGTGAAGTGTGGAACTCTGACATGAACAACGTCGGAGTTCAGTGGCCAGGGGCCTGGCTCCCTGACCCGAGTGGTGGGAACTCAAAAACGTGTGGCCGCGTGAGGCCAGTTAGGCATCAGAGCTTGGGGGATAACTTTTTCATCGTGCCCTTGGGCAGAAGTGCTGAGCTTCACGTGTAACAAGTAAGTGAGTAAATAAGCCAACGGGCTGCCATTCTCACCGGCCATCGCCGCGTGCCCTCGGCGCCTGCAGACCAACATTGGAACTGACAGCAAAGCAGGGGTCGTGGCCCAAGGTTGGGGGGCTGTGACAGGGGAAACGTGTACTCAGGACGGGAAGTACTAAATGGGCCCCAGAGGGGCTTCCACTAAAAGCCAAGGCATTTCATTCATCTTTTCATCTAAAAAAAAATCACTCTGAAGGCGTCTTTATTGTCCTCCCCAGGAGCTCTGCCCGTGTCAGGTAGTCGGGTTAACGTCTGGTGACAGGCGGCTCAACGTTTGAAGACACTGTTGCATCTTTGGGATTTTCTTTTTTGATATATGGGGGAAATTGGAATGTGGAAGCTTCAAACTTACATTTCTAAAGTCCCGCTATGAAGTGGGGGTTTGTTGTGAATATGGCCCCAAGGAGGGCTGAGTGGCCAGGGCGGCCACCGGGAGGACTCGGTCTGCGGGAGTCCCTGAGCTCTCTGAGAGGTGGCCCACATCACCTCTCACCACCTCAGGGCCCACAGGCCCTTGGGGCAAGACTCAGGGACATGGTGGAGCCGTGATGGTTGCTTCTCCCTTGGGTAGGAGGCAGCCTCCAGGAACACACGGGATTTCGTGGGCCTCGTCCAGGAACATCAGCTTCGGAAAAGGACACTTGGAGAGTGTGGCGGGGACACTTCCATGCCATCAGCCCAACCTCAGCGTGGCTTAAAACTCTTCCGCAGAAAGGCCAGCAAACTGGAACAGCAAAGCTGCTTTCCAGAGGCCGAAGGTCAGCAAGGTTTGACGCTGGGGCTGGAACCGCGGCGGGTGGAAAGGGGAGGGCGGCTAGAGCGAAGCTGGAAACTCTCCTTTCTTCCCCGTGTCCCTCTGCTCGGTCCTGCCAGCCCCTTGGAGCAGCCTTGCTTTCCCACCATCATCGCCATCCAGGAGAACCCATGAAAGTCCTCCCCCCGCAGCCCGCATCGCCGTCTCTCCTGCCCCTGCCCCAGCTCTTCAGGGTTCTTCCTGGGGCAAAACGTTCCCAGGCTTTCTATTCCCCGCGCCCCTCCTCTGGGCAACTTTAAAAGTGGGGTGTTTCAGCTTAATTGTCAAGCAAGAGCAGCCCCTGCTCCCCGAGCCCTCAGATGCCGGTTGACACATGCTGTGTGACAAGCCCCCTGAGGCCCTTCCACTGTGGCCGCAGACCTGTGCCCCTTTCTTGCCTCTTCCATTCTGCACCTGGGGGGCAAACGTCACTGGAGAATGCAGGTGCCCTCCATGGCACATCGGGGAGGGAGCCCCGCTAGGCAGCTGTTGCCAGGTGAGGGGAGCTGGCGCCAGAATGGAGACGTGTTTTTCTGCTGGGCCTTAGGACCCTCCGCGCTTGCCTTGACTCCGCCCTGCGACCTCACTTAGCTCCTGATCCTTGATTTTGGGCTTCCCCTTCCTCACCCCCTCTCTTTACTCACGTTGTTGTCTCTGCCTGGGATGCTCTGCCCAACACCCAACAAATCCTCAGGTCAAGAGTTGATCTTCGCCGACCTCGAGCAATGCGAGCTCACGGTCCACTGGCTTCTGGCAGGGGACTAGGAAGGATCCATGGAAGACAAACACGGGCAACAGCTCTGGGGGGTGGCCGCCAAAGAAGACCACCCCCCAGTTTCCAGGGACTCTTCCACTCAGGTCTGTGTTCATGGCAACCAACTGAGAAAGTGTGCTGAATGGTGCGTGTTGCCCTAATCCGCCGGAGCAGGGAGGGCTGGACGACAGTGGAGACTCACACTGCCCTCTGTCGGCAGCTCTGGGTGGTGCGACTGGATCTCCCTCCAGGCCTGGAAACTCCGGGCCCAACCAGAGCGTGGCCCCGGGGGCTGGAGACGGTCTCCGCACCCGTCCTCCCACACTGTGGCCAGGCCCGGAGAGATCTCTCCACGCAAGCATGGATGAATGACTCCTTCCTTGCACCTGTGCCTGACCCCCTGCCAGGAAACATGCTACACGCTCTGGTGTTCCCAGCAGCCACGCCTCGGCACGCCCTGACCCGTGTCTCCCGGGCCGCAGACACAGCGATTCCGGTCCCTCACGTGGGTCTTCGCATTCAGCCCTTTGCTCGCCGGGCTAGGGTTCTCCGCGGAATTCGCGCCCTGCACCGAAGGCTGTGGGCAGTAACAACGTCTGCTCTCCCATTTCTCTGCAATAAACAAACTTGGGATTTTCAGCTGGGCACGTGGCCACCGGAATAGACTGCATTCCCCAGGGTCCCCGTCACAGCGAGGTGTGGCGTGGGCGGGCGTCATACCAATGGGATGCAAGTGAAGCCCGGCCTGACTTCCGAGAAGTGTTCTTCTGCGCACACGCCTTTCCTGCCTTTGTTCCCCTTGTGCCTGGAATGTGGATGTTGGGACTAGAGTCAGAACGATCGTCTTAGATTAAGGGGTGGGAGCTGCCTGCGGAGCAGGGCAGGTACAACGGGAGGGGAAAAGCAGGGGCCCCTCTGTGATGGGTGATTCACCATTTTATTTAAATTAAAAAAAATCTCTAAGGCTTTTTTTGTGTGTTTTTTCTACATGCATCATTTTTATAATCAGAAAAAGAAACCTAAAATCTCACCAGTTGGGGCCTATTTAAAATTTCACTTTCTTTTTTAAGAGTTCCATTATTTTCTCATATCAACGAGAATAAATAAAATAATTGATAATGTAATTCTTAAAATATTCCACTATTTTGATTTAAAGAAAACAAAGGTATTGGAATGCTGGTGGCAGAGGCTAGATTTCTGCCCCTCATTCTTTCCCTCTTTAAGTATTTCAGCCTTTCACGGAGCCTCGCACTCAACTGGCCCTGCTGCCCTGAAAAGACCTGCGCTCTGAGGTTTCCCGTTGCTGCAGCCTCTAGGAGCAAAGGAGACAAGGATCAGTAGACCTGCAAAGGGTGTGGGAGAACACACCCAATTCTTTTCCCTGTGCCTGCTTTTTGGGGAGCTGGTGAATGATAATCATCGAGAGAGAAGGTGGTTGATGGGCCTTTTACTCACTCCCCATCAAACTTAGACAAAAACAATGGGCATGTAAAATGCTTCGCCTTTTTCCCATCCTCAGGCTTAGCCCTGGACCGCCGTGGCTTAGAGCCCAGGCTGAGCGCTCCCCAGTCTTGGGGGAGACTGACCCATGACATGCGGGCCCCCGAGTGCCGAGGCCGAAACCATTTGCAGTCACCAGGGTGGACAATGGCCAGGTTCTAGCATGGGGTGGGCGGCCTTCTGGTTTTCCCATCTTAGTGGGACGTGGAGAGGTCCCTTTGCCCAATCCTCCTCCGCTACCCTTGAACGGGGGTCCTGTTCTGAAAGGCGGAGGCTCTACCGTCACACCTGATGGAAAAACCAGAGTGAAGAGGCTCTCACTGTTCTCGTTTTCCCTCTCCCGGTGTTCTGAGATTCCGAGATGCAAGTCTCGGCAGACCCAAAATAGAATTCCGCCTCCGTTGTAAACAATATGCAGGATTCTGTTCTCCCCGGGTGGAGCCACTCACAGGACAAGCTCTCTTTCCCTGGTCTCTGATTACATGATAAATATTATGTAATGTGCAGACCGTTGAGCCAACAGCCAGGTGGAGTTTGTCACCTGCACAAGCTCACAACCTGGGGGGAGACTGGGAGCTGAGGGGACGCAGGCAAGAGCGGTGTGAGCAGAAGTCAGTGGGAGCTGGCTAAGGACAAGGGTGGCTCAGCTGTGCAGGAGACTTGTCTGCATCTGTGCCTTGGGAGTTAACCCTACAGGGTGGATGGGGATGAAGGTCATCCCGGGCAGAGCCAACAGCTCCTGGGGTTGAGCAGCCAAGTGGAAGGTGGTGAGAGGTGGCTCTGGTGACGGCAGACATTGCCACACACACATCTAGACACCAGCCTGGGGTGACTTTCTAGAGAGCTTCAAACCCCACAGCCAGTATTCTGGATGCAAAAGACAGTTGCGTGTAATTCTGGAAGACAGAAGTAGCAGGTGAGCATCTGTGTGTCAGAAGAAGACGCAAAACACAGAGACTGCTGGGGAGTGAAAGTCCCCGCGTCACGCTGGTCATGTGGGGGAAGGAAAGGGAGTCGGGGGACAGCCTGTGCTGACTGAGGAAGGACGGGGTGGGGTGAGGTGGCCCTGGGGGCGCCACGCTTTCTGCCTAATTGTGCACGGAGTTTTCTGGCAGGAGACTGGCAGTCAGTGGACTTGGCAGTCTCGGGCACATTCCCTAGGGAAGGAACTTATAATCCATCACGGGCTGGACGTGTATCAAAAATCAGAGCCAGCCTTCTGGTAGAAGAGGCCGGGGGTGATTTCCTAGACTGAAGGGGGACCTCCAGGTGGGGGAGCAGCACAATGGAAGGGAACAGGGTGCACCTGTCCCCTTGGCCGTGAAAACCAGAACTCACAGGACCAAAGAAAATACTATCGGCTCCAAGTGTAACCTAAACAGAAACAATGGTAACAACAAAGTCACACCACCGCTACATACTTAACGCTTGGTGCGGCCCCCAGGGCATCGGAAGGGGTGCTGGGGGAAGTAGCCTAAAGTAAGTCCCGCATTAGCCCCTTAGCTGATGGGCTCCCCGGGGCGTGTATTTGTGGGAAGGTGCCGGGTCTTGGCTCTCACTGCTTTTGCACAACCAGTGTGAGTATCAACCCCGTGGAACGTCCCCCTTTATTCTGCGTTTATGAGTTGGCATTTACTAAGGAAGAACGCTCCCTTCTCCTTTGTGCGTTTGCCTTATAGCGTTGTGAGCTCTCGAACTCCTACTGCGGTCCATGGGTGATCATTTGTTGCAATCCGCACGCAATTGGTTGTTCACCTTGTTACAGGCTCGCAGGTGTATCTTCTTCTCTCTCCCTTAGGGCATTTTTCCACCTTCGGCTTCATTGGGCCTTTGCCGGGAATGGGATTAGTTTGCAATGCAGTCTTTTCCATTCAGGAGGTTCTCTGTATGTATATAATTTAACAATTTTAGCCCAGGTTCTCCTGAAGAGTTTGTGTCTGCGTATTACTCACGCAGCTGATAACCCGGATGTCTACCTAGAAAATTTTCCTTTGCGGGGCGACATTTCTAAACGCCAGTGACTATTGATATCAGGCCAGGTGTTGACACTCCACTGATGGCCAGGTGGGCCAACTGACCTGTCCCCGAGTCCCCATCTTCATGGCATCTAAGTTGGCCAGGTGACAAGGCAGGGGGCACACACAGAGGAAACGGCTCGTTCCTGCATTTCGTTCTTATTGTATCATTTTGTTTCTTTTTCTTTATTATGTTGTCTTCATTCGTATCCGAACACAGATGAGGATACAGAAGTAACACTTCCTGGCACTCAGGAGGGTGGGCTCCTCATTCACGGGCCCCTCGCCACCAGCCTGCCACCCCTCACGTGCCACGGTTTGGAGTTGAGCCCTGGCTTCTGCGAGTGTTCCTCTGTCACACGCAGCCCACCTGGTGCCGAATGAAGCTTGTGTGCATGGTGGCGGCTGGGGCTGCTGCCACACCGGCCTCTGCCGGCTGTGGACATTAGGCCAGGTCAGGCCACAGTGACCGGGGTCAGGACTGGCTGAGCCATGGGGTGGACACCCTGCTGCTTTCACCGGTGCACAGCAGAGGGAGGCGGCAAGTCCACAAGTCCGAACCCAGTTCCTTTCAGCGGCGGCCCTGTCTTTCCCATGTGCTTGAGGACAGGCGTGCAAAACATCACAGGGCGACCCGAGGGAGCCAAGAAGGGAGCAGGTGCTTCCAGAAGCAATGCAGCTGCCCTGACATCAAGCGCTACCCGGGATGACGCGGCCGCCGTCTTTTCATGGAATACCGTGCAATTCTGTCACGGGTTGTCTGCGGCACCACGCTCTCCTCTTTATAAAGCAGGAAAGTGAGGTGCAGCATGGTGCAGTGAATTGCCCCCTCTCCCCCGGAGGGTCAGGATTCCCACCCATTTGTGTGCGCGGCCCACAGTCTCCTCCCCAGGGAAGGTGTTTGGAAGGAGAGAAAAATGGACAGGAGAGCTGAGAGGCCAGAGGCGTGCTCAGGTGCGGCAGACGGAGACAGTGGGGAAAGACGAACACGAGGGAGCCCAGGTGGTGCCCAAAACTTGCAAGAAGTTCTGTCTCCGCTCTTCGAGAAACGGTGTCTCCGCCGCAGACACAGGTGTGCGGCTGCAGAGCCCTCAGTGGGAGGCCCCCTCGATCCCTCAGGCCACCTGGTCGTGGTGGGGCTCCAGCGAGAGAGACACAGGCCAACCTTTCCAGCGCCCCCATCTCTGCATTCAGAGCCACCTGGCTCTCCTGTCCCCTTGCCGAGACACTCTGGCCTTCAGAAAACCAGCTAAGCCTTGTGCCAGAAGGCCAGCTGGAACCCTGGGGTGTGGGTCTAGCACCCCCGGGATGCCAAAGGCTTAGCACTGTCCCTGGAAGACGGTGGCCCAAGGCCCCCTCTGCGCCTGGCTCTCCCCTCTGCTCCATTCTCCTCATCTTTTCTGGGCCAAGCAAGGGAGAAGGCGGGGAGGGCGGCGGGCTGGGGGGGCAGCCGCTGCCGTTCTCCTTCCCGACTCTGCTCACAGTGCTGCTGTCACCGCTCTGTTATCACTTTTCCCCAGAATTTCGTTGGTCCTGTAAGATCGATACATTCCTTTCTGAAAACGGAACTTCAGGGAGCTGTATGTTCTTTGAACTTGTACTTCTCCCCTACCTGGAGGGAGAGAGTCCAATTTTACACAGCCCTGTGTATCACCGTAGGGCCCCCGATGGCTCGTGGCTTTCCTAATGTGAGCGGACAGGCTGGGGCATGCAGGTGTTCCATAAAATATTTACTTTGAATTGACAACATAGCTGTGTTTGTGTATTCAAAGGTCTGACTTTCCTCAAGAAATGATAAAGCACATTTCCCTGAAAATTGTTGCATAGTTTCAGATAGGACTAGAAGCTCCCCAGACTGCCTGGTGTTTATTTCTTATAAACGTGTGAAAACCCTGTGAGTAGCTCATTGAAACCCACCACCCAGGAAGTGCTTCCTCAGGTTTAACCCAAGTCAGCGCATTTCCTTCTTGTGAGGACGAGGATGTAAAGTGCAGGAGGCAAAATAGCGTTTCCTGCCTGCCTTGAGAAGCTCCAGGCAGAGCGCCACCTGGAACGGAGCCCCTCCTCAGCCCCCAGGCGCATCTCTTTTACAGCAGGGGTGAGGGGAGAGACACTGGCTGGCCTGGAAGTGAGCAGGTCTCCAGGGGACGCTGAGCTTCGACAGCTCAGCAGGACCCACCTGGAGATGCACAGCCAGTTTCTGTCCTCGGCCTCCCACCGAGCAAAGCTGTCCCGGACCAATCGCTAACACAGCGCAGCCTCAAGGCGGGACTTGGTGCAAAGCTCAGCACCGACACCCCATACATATGTGACTGATAAGGGTGTTAGTATGAGCGTCCCCTGCTGTCTCTGTGACGTGGGAACACTGTTACTGACATCCTGGACTCGGCAGGATGCATGGAGACACAGGTCCCACGTCCAGCACAGGACAGAGGCTTGGTGGATGCCCACGGGGTGGAGGGAGGTAACAACCGAACCCACATTTCTTTTCCTGCATACCGACCGAGCCCTCCAAACAGGCCCCTGCGGGCATTTTGTTTTTTAGAGACAAGTTGTCTGCTCCTGAGACTTTAGCGAGGTGGGTGACCTCAGGGGCCCTCTGGTCCGACCCCCTCACGGTAGGGTAGGGGGATTCGGGGTGTATCCAAGGTCATGGCCCGCGGCGAGTGGCAGGGCCCAGACGCACTCCTTGGACGACGAGGAGGGGAAGGTGTGCTCCCCGTCCACCTGCGAGAGGAAGCCACACTCACTCATGGATTCCCACACCCGCCCACCCCGCCCACCCCGCATGCCCGCGTCAGTCCATCAGCCCTCTGTCTTGTCTGACGGGAGCTGTGATGGGACCGCTGGCGACTTCCGACGCCTGACCCAGTCCTTTCCCACCGACTTCTCCTTGTGGCCTGTTCCTGCTCTTACCCACCCACAGCACTTCCCTCCCTCCCTTCCTGCCCCAGTAGCCTCGGTGGCTTAGAGAGCGGCAGCGATTCCTCGGACTCGGGAGGGCGAGCAGCACCGCCAGCCCAAATGCGTGCAAAGGGACTGCCCTGCAGCGGTCGCGGGACTCTTGTTGCCCTTGGCCAGGGCTTTCAAGCGTGATCTACACCCGGCCTCCTAGACTTCCTGATGCAGAGGCCCCAGGCTCCTTCATCGTTCCTCCCTGACCCCTCGCCTGGAACTCCGGTTTGTCTTTGGTGCATGGCAGCCGTCCTGCGAGCTAGCTTGATGATGGGAGCCAACGTGATAAGGGTGGGGCGTGGGAAGAGGGTCTGGTGCCAGAGGCAAGGTTGAGGAGCTGCACCAGCTCCTGCATGTATCCCAGAAGTGAGGACATTAAACCCTTTTTGGTTTAAGGCTTGGAAGTCTTAGGGTTCAGTTGTTTTCTGGCAAGCGGGGAGGTCTGACGGAGGGGAAGTCTCTCCTGATGGCCAAGTGCAGCGCCTGAAGCTTGCAGGGGCTCTGGAGGAGCAGCCGACCCCCACGGACCTCCCAGGCCCTCGTGGGTGGCAGGGAGCTTTGCTTTGGCCCTGGGAGGGAGATAGGCTTGCTTCTGGGGTTGATTCTTTCGTGTGGGGGTGGCTGAGCACCACCCTGGCAGCCAACAGTGTCCAAGAGCTGTCCAGGCCGTGACAGAATCTGGCAAGGGGTTTCAGGGACCTCCTGCCACCCACTCCTGCTAATGGCTCTGCTGGGAAACTCTGGAGAAGCACTTCCCAGGGCCGTCCAGGAAGCACACCGAGCCCCTGCCCGTGAAGTCCCAGGGCTGCGGCTCGGGTTTCCGGCCCTGTGGGCGGCGGGGTCAGGATGGCCCCCTGGACTTTTCTCACTGAGAGCCCGGACTCGGGAGCAGAGGAGGCTGTGAGGGGGGGTGGGAGCAGAGGGAGGGAGGGCAGTGGGCCTGGTGGGACAGGGCCTGGAGGTGCCAGCTGGGGAGCAAGCCTGGGGCCGAAGGAGCAGCCCCGTCAGTAGGGTGTGTGGTTCGGCGTCAGCGGGTCGATACTCTGCGAGTAAGAATATGGGCGTGAAAATACTCTGGAGACAGAGAAATATGGGCAAAGGCCTTCCAGAGCAACACGCCCAAAGCCAATGCCATGAGAAACACATACCATATAAAAATGTTGAAATAATGTTTCACTGATGACAGTATCTACAGCACGTCATGTATATGATTAGAAAATTGACAGTGGGAGTCCGAGTTACAGAATGAACTTCTGTAAGTCAATATAAAAAGGAGACAGACACCCTCACAGAAAAAGGTCAAACAAAATTTGAAGGGGTAACAAAAGAAAAATAAAGACTTTTATTTTATATGTATTTATGCTCATTCTGCTTTATATAAAATAGACATATTTTATATGTAAATATAAAAATGAAAAAGATGCCCATTTTCACTAGGAAAATGCAAAAACCCCAAACAAAGAAAGCCAAGGCAAAAACAAACCGGACATGTAAGTTGTTGCAAATTATCAAATATGATAACAGTAAGAATTGGCAGGGGTGTGAAGAAATGGGTCCTTACAGTCTTTGGGCCATTTGACAGTCCCTTAATCAGAATGCCCCATCATTTGACAAGGCAAGTTCCTATTGCAGAGGCAGAGAGAGCGAAAGAGAGAGAGACAGAGAGAGAGAGAGAGGGAGAGCGAGAGCGCCTTGCAGGAAAACACAGCAGAGCGCATCTTGTTCACCGCAGAAGGTCCATCCATAGGAAGACAGTTGCCTTAAGAGAAGCTTCGGTCACACCACGGAGAGCTGGGCAATGTTTAGCTAGAATAAGCTAGATTTCTATGTCATAATAGAGAGAGGTCTCCGAAAAATGTTGCCAAGGGAAAATAGCAGGCTACAGAATCATAAAAAGAATAACTACCCCTCCCCACAAAAAAAAAAAATCTATCACCACTCGCAGTATTTTAGTTTTTAAAAAGAAGGATGAATTCACATAAACACGTATTCCATGGGTACAAGTGCTAATGGCCACATACAGGTATTGCACAGAGATCGAAGGACAGGGGAGGAGAGAGACAGGAATCTCCCCGCTGTGGGCCAGGTGGGCAGTGGGGAGGAGATGGGTGACGTGTTCCTGACACAGGAAAGGAAAGGGTGGCGTGGCACAGGACGGCTCACGAGGGATGGTGTCAGCCAGCACTGGGCTGGCCATTTCATTCTGCCGGCTATCCCTTGGGTGGTTGAGATACGGATGCTACAGTGCGAGGGGAAAGGCAGGGGGAGCGTCCCCATTCTGGCTGTAGGTGAGGGGTGGGGTGTCATGGGAAGAGGGGCAAGGCGGGGTGACAGCAGGGACTGGGGTAGTCCGTTCCCTGCACTGTTACCACACATGGATTAGGGAGCAGGGGCTGCTCTGGGCGCCAGAGAGTGACAATGAAGATGGCACAACCCCGATTCAAGGAGCCCCTTCTAGGAGGGAAAACTCCTTGCGAGCAGACGTCCAGTACTCATGTGATGGGTCAGGGTCGGGGAGCAGAGGCCCATGATGCCCTGACAAGGGGCGTTTGCGCACCTGGAGGTCCAGAGGGGGCTTCTGGAAGAGTGACAGCTGGATCCGGGGAGGCTGAGGTGAAGAGCTGTACTTGAAGATGTGGGGGTGGCACAAGGGATAGCAAAAGCCACTCAGCAGCGCTTGGACAGGGCAGCGTGGGGGAGAGGGACGAGCGGCGAGGGTGGAGAGGTCGGTCAGGAGGGCTCTGGAGCCTGGACGTCACTGTCACGGGCGACCCAGAGGGTGAAGGGGGGAGAGCTGGGGTCAGGGCTGGGTTTTAGGTACATCACCCTGGCAACGGTGGAGTGCGGTTGAATTGGAGGAACCACCTTTGAGGTTGAGGAGATTAGTGGGTGGGCGAGCCCAGGGGTCCAAGGAGAGACGACAGGAAGTCTGGACTTCCTTAGGGCTTGTGAAGAAGAAGAAGAGGAAGCCTGGGCTTTGCTAGACCCAGTGAGAGCGTGGAGGGGACACTGTTCCGGGAGGTGGCCGCCGCTGGACCCTCAGCTAGATGCCACTGGGTTGGGCCGGAACAGAGACTGCCTCCCAGGACCCCTCAGAGACTGCCCCACGCTCCCAGATGGGCCCTGGGCGGCCGGGCTCCCAGCCGGGCCAGTGCCCCTCCCCGGCCAGCCTGTGCGGCGTGCCCTCCTGGAGCGGGGTTGGGACCGGCTTCGGCCCGTGCTGCTGAATGTGAACACATGTAAGGAAGCCCTTCCGATCGCTCTCCTGCTCCGACGCACTTTTAAAAACACGCTACAGATCTTTCCGTGGCTGGTGCCTGTAGCCAATCTGCTTAAAAGTATTGTTTGGCTTCTTAAGCTTTAAAATGTTGTACATAGAAACTTGGACCTACAATGGCCAGGCCTTGGATCGATATCTCACTTAAAGAACCAAGATCCCAACAGAAATTCTGGGGGACAAACTGGGGAGTTCACGACTCCCAGGGGGGTGCTCTATCCACGGTCTTTGGAGATGGGGACTTTGGGGGACATGAGGGTCAGCTGAGGTCCTCGGTGGAGGGGTTAGTGTCCTCCTAAGAAGAGGCGGCAGACAGCGCCCTCTCCCTGTCCCTGGGCAGTGTGAGGAAGACGCAGCCAGGAGGTGGCTCCCAGCATCCAGCAGGAGGCGCTCCCTGGACACGTCACCGGCAGCACAGCACCCTTGGACTCCTCAGGCCCAGGGCTGTGAGAACGAGCCTGTGTTGTTTCAGCCGCCCAGGCCGTGGTGTTTTCCTACAGCCACCGCCGAGCTGACCAAGATGTTCACTCCCGAGCACTCTGTTGTCCCACGCTGTGAGTCCGCTCTTGGTCATCCAAGAACCGGTGCGCTCAGCCCACAACATCCCCTGCCCACCACATCCTCCCTGCCACCCCTGGGGCCCTGACTGCCTTCTCCCTCCACCCCCCGCTTTCCTGAGAGACTCGTTCCCAGAGGATTTTGTTCTGGGGACGGAGAGCTCAGGAGGACGAGAACACAAATCACGGACCGGCCGAGAGGGAAAACCTGTGAACTGACTTGTTACACTTCATCCCAACATAATTGCCACAGTTGTATGTGTTTGTTATACAAATCCAGACAGCACAGAAGCACAGAAAATAGAAGGAAGAATCCCCTTCTCGCCACTTCGAGACCTCCCATTGCAGCCCCTGCCCACCCCAGGTCTCCGCCGTGCCTGGGCCGGCAGCACCATTTCCAGAGAGTTTTCAGATTCTGTGCGGCTGAGCATACATGTGTGCCCACAAATGTGAGCTTTTTGGGAAAACAAAAAATATTATTCAGCAATTTGCTTGATTTTATTTAAAACTATATTGTGGGGACATACCTCTGTAATGTGGCTTATGGATTTATTCTGTTCTTTTAAACAACTGTGTGGAATTCCATGCTACGATGCTTCACAATTTATTTAATAATTTCCCTTTGGATGAACATTAAAAACGTTCCATTTTTCCTGTCTTACCCCTCATGTTTCAGGGAACATTCTCATTCTTATGTATTTGTGGAGTTACCGGGATATGGGCTTAGTCAGCTCCGGCTGCCAAAACAAAATACCGTAGACCAGGCAGTTTCAGCAGCAATGCATTTCTCACGGTTCCGGCAGCTGGGAGTCTGGGGTCGGGGTGCCAGGGTGGTTGGGTTCTGGTGGGAGCTCTCCTCTGGTGGCGTGCAAAGGGCTGCTTCCCCTCTGCGACCTCACGACCTCACGCGGCGGAGAGTGGGAGAGCTGCGGTCCCTTTCTCGCCTTGTAAGGACACTAACCCGGTCTTGGGGCCCCACCCTCAGGGCCTCAAGTGACCCTATGGACCTTCCAAAGGCCCCACCTCCTACTGCCATCACATTGGGGGTTAGGGCCTCAACTCGTACATTTAGGGGGTGGCGTGTTCAGTCAATAAGAGTATTTAGTAGGCTATTTGTTCAAGGAAAATTGCCATATTGAAGGATGCACATGTTTAAAATTTTGATTGTCATCTGAAAAGCTTATGACGCTTTATATTCCCACCACACTGTGTGGTGGAGAGGGACTGCCATTTCGTTTAATTGGCCTTTTCTTGATCGTTAGTCCAGAACACATGTGTTCGCACGTGTTATTAGTCACCGGTATTTTCCATGATTTGTCCGTTTACGCACTCACAGAGTTTTAGCAGTGTGTTTAACTTCTCTTATGGATTCAGTGGAATTCTTCATATTTTAAAACATTAACCCTTGCTGTATTTCAAAGTGTTTCCCTTTATATGAATTTGGAGCTTTTTTTTTCTTTTGCTGTGTTTATTTTTTATTCTCTAAAAATCTAAGAAAAAGTGCGGTGACCGCACTGCCTGGCTTTGAGGCTTTGGAGTTTCATTACTCACTAGCACGGCCTTCCCACCCTGAGATGCAAGAGTGTTCACGTCTATTTTACTCAACACTTGGATGGTTTTGGTTTTTACGTGGAGATCTGTGGTCCACCTGGACTTTGTTTGGGGGTAAGCTGTGAAATTAAGCTCTAACTAATTTTCAGATGCACAGAAGTTTTCTCCAAAGTCACTTATAGTGGGGGGGGGGCCTGTCACCCCTCCACTGTCTGGAAATACTGTCACTGCCATACGCTCCACGGTCGCACGTGTCTGTCCCCAGCTTCCGAATGTTTTCCATTAATTGTTTTCCAGGACGACATCGGTACTGTGCGGCTGTGATTATTATCACGGTTTTATACGGTGCGCTCGATATGGCTGATGTCACTCCTCAGCTGTTTCCCAAGTGTTCTTCACTCTCTTGCACATTTCTCTTCCGCATCCCAAGTTCAGAAACGTCTACTTCCTAGGTAATGAGTGACATTTCCATTGGAGTTTCGTGTCGCAATCGGGGAGAATGGGTATTTTTACACGGCTCAGTCCTCATGTCCATGTATCTCATCTTCTTTCACGTCTAAGCCGAGGTTTGCAGTTCTTCTTTTCAGCCCTGTTCTTGCACATTTAAGTTTATAACTAGCTATTTTGTAGTTTTAGTTGCTATTTTACTTTTATTTTTTCATTTTAAAATTTTAATGTTCATTTTTTAATTATATTTTTCCATTACCATTTACCTCCCCCCACACCCTCTTCCACCTCCACCCACCCCTACTCGTGGTTTTAATTAGGATTCTTTTTCATTACACTCTCTAATCAATGATTGGAGGCATGTAGGAAACCTGTTGATTATATTTACATATGGCTGCCCTACTGAGTTTTATTTGTTTGAAAACTTGTTTTTCAACCACTTGTTCTGGGGTCAGCCAACTTCTTTTCTGTAAAGGACTGGACAGGGAATCCTTTCGGCTTCGCAGGTCTCGGGATCCTTGCTGCAACCCCTCAGCTGCGCTGCTGAGCATGAAAGCGGCCGTGAACACACGCCAGAGGAACAGGCGGACTGCATCCCAATAAAACTTTATTTGCAGAAGCAAGCTGCTGGCTGGATTGGACGCCTGGGCACCGGACAGGGTTTCCTGACTGTATCTTAAAGATTCAAATATCTGTATAAATAATATGTTTTTCCTTGTCCCCAAAACAGGGAACCTCAGAAGAGTGCTGACTCACAGACGAGATCGTAGTGACTCAGGTGAGGGCACAGAGTGGGGTGGGCGGGGGCTGCTGCTCCCTCTGTGCTCTGCTCCCGTCTGCGCACCACGGGTCTGCACCAGGAACCCTTGTGGCTCGGGCCCAGAAGGGCTAACTTCCAGCAGTGGGGAAGAGGATACATTGTTGCTTCCTTTAGAACCTGGTGTCCAGGCTTTGTGGCTCAGGCCAGGGCACAGAGAGACATACTCTGGGCAGAACCTGTAGGGTGTCAGAGTGTGGACGTGGCTGTCCCCCGGTTTGTGACTCTCAGCCTGACCAATGGGAGCAGAGGGCGAGGCCCCCCAAGCTACACATGGATCAATTACAAATGGGTGCCCACAGGCTCTTTGGCATGTTTGTGAACCATTTCTGAGCCAGGGCAAAAGTCAGATGTGGTGTTTCAGTTTTTCTACCCCAGCTTTTAAAGGCCCCTTTCTGGGTGTGGAGGAAGGACCCCGGTGGCCTGGAGGAGGAGCTGCCCTGCGAAGCTGGAGCACTGCCTGGGCCGAATCGCGAGGTGCCATTCGGTCCCCTTTTCAGACCCTCCTGTTCCCAGGAAGCTGTTCTCTCCTCGCAGAGCTGCAATTACTTGGACAAGATTTGGCCCCCAAGCAGAATCTCTTCCAGCTGCAACCCCCTCTGCATGGAGGTAGAATGATGGGGGCTGGTGGAGAGACTGGGGTGCTGATGAGCTCACCCTGAGGTCAGGGGGTGCCATTGGGAGCCATGGCCTCCCCTTGCGGACGGCGGCTCTGGGTCCTGGCAGCCATGGCCCTGGGGCACTCCCTGTGTCTGCCTCATTTGCTGGACCTGGTCTTCCTGTACGTGGAGCTAAACCCCCCATCGAAGGCGCTGGGCTCCAAGGGGCCGAATCCCTTCCCAGGGGGCCTACGACACCAGATGTGGGGGCTCCAGAAGCCAGGACATCAGGGTGTCCTGGGGGCCCCTAGGGAGGGCACCAAAAACGTCTTGATTTGCTTCTTCCTCCAGGACCTCATTCCCCCAAAGTCCTGCTCCCACAGAATTTAGACTTTGCTCTCAGCTCTGCCCCGGCACGGAGGTGATCGCTGGTCTTCAGAAGGAACACCACAAACTTATCTGTGATTTTCCTGGACGTGAGTCAACACGGCCCATCTTAGGGGCAGCCGTGAGCCTGCAGAGCCCTACTCCAACGCCTGCTCTCACCGGCCCCCACCCTGTGTGAAGACGCCAGGAGGGCATCGTGGGGACAGCCGGGTGAGAGAGCAGTGGGTGGAGGACTGGGCTTCTCTTTCTCTGGGGTTAGAGTCTACTGAGATGTCAGAGAAGTCGGGAGCCCAGTGGACAGCCCCACACACTCCCAGGTGCTAGTCCCCCTGGACAACCAGGTCAGTGAGCCCCTCCCACCCCCAGGGCCATCCAGGGGCTCCATGGTGATTCTGGCCCCCTGGAAGCTGTTCTTGCCTCCTCAGGAAGTTTGCTTTTTCTCAGTTGGTGAGATGAGCTTGAATCCCCGAAGTCTTGCCCTTACAGCTAGTACCAGGGATCAAACTCTTCCCACCATTTATCTGGCCAAGCACTAACTACCATGTGGAACTGGGGTTTTTGCACTGCTTCTGCCTGGACCTCAGCAGAGCAGATCGAAGGGTCAGAAGGGAAGGGGCTATGTAAGAGTGCCCAGGCCTTGAGAGTCACCGTGGACAGGGCAAGCCTTCCAGAGGCAAGGGAGGTGGAGGGCGACGGCCAGCGGCCGAGTCTGGGGCCCCTGTGCACAAGGACGCAGTTCAGGAATCCCTCAGCAGGATCATGGGCATCTCAGCAGGACTCTGGCTGGTGTGGTGTGCTCAGGAAACACGACCTTTGGGGCAATGTGGAGCAGGAGGAACTGTGGAGGAAGTCTGGGAAGGAGAGGCTGGAGGGGTGTGTGTGTGAAATGACTGTGGAGTCCAGACCTCGAGTCGAATGGGCCGGGGGTAGTGCAGCCCCCGGAGCGACCCGAGAGCGGAAAGGAGTCTGTGTCCTCTTCCCGCTCCCACACGGGGGCCTCCAGACCTTCAGCCGTGACCAGGCCGCTGGGTGGGTGCGGCGATAGTGAGGGAGGGTGGGGTGAGGGAGGGTAGATAAGGGAGCTTCCTACTTTCTGCCCAGTTTTGCACTTTTTGAACCTGAAACTGCTCTAAAAATAAAGTTTATTAATGAATTTAAAAAAGTCAGGAAAGAACATCTACAGTAGGTCAGATACGATCAATATCGAATACCAACATTGTTAGCCAAGAATACAGTATAACTCTTGGAAGGTACGTATGAGTAAAGAACAATGAATAATATACATCTAATTGTTTAATACTCAACATACAATCAGCATGTGCTGATCCCACGTGTAAACCTTATAAAAGAGAACCTTGCTTTTCATTTGTACGAACATTGCTTCATCACAGCAAGCGTTTACGATGTTAAAACGTACCATATCTAGAGGCTGTGTAGCTATTGCTTGTTTCAAAACAAAAGGAAGTCACTACTGCCTGTTCAGCTACTGAGTTACACTGTCACCTCTAACCCATGGGGTCTCTTCATTTCCGAGAGATGGTATTATACAGCAAGATTATTTTGTAGCCCAGTTAGGTCAAAAGGTTTCCTTTTTAAAAAAGAAGAAAAGTAAGCGCATGTAGAAGTGCGTCTGCCAGGTGCCAGGGTGCAGATTCCCAGTGCTTCAGCCAGTAGCCTTGCGTCCTGTGCCGTAGATACATGGAAGAGAAAATAACACAAACGGCTTGTTTTCATCCCAGATACAATCTATGAAAGGGTATAAAAATGCTTCTTACAGCAAGAATCCTTTTTTTTTTTTTTAGAAGCCATCCAACTGCTTAGGGAATCCTGTTGACGTCTGATGTTTGGTAGGTTGATGTGTCCTTTCGCCCTAGAGGTAAAGGGGACCTGGTTGCCAGAGGGAGGTCAACAGCGGGTGGCACAAGCCTCAGGAATGCTCTCTGTCTTTATTTAACACCAGTCCATTGTTTAACAGAGAAAGTGGGAAAAAGGTATCTGTTCTCGATCTCCTTCCTTCTCATCAACCGGTTACACCTTTTCCCCTCCAATGCTTGGGCAGCTCTCCCGGGACCTGCGACCATCCAGGTCCCTGGCACTCAGGAAGGATGCTGAGGTCTTCGTGGCTCAGTGCGCTCTCTGTGCTGAGGTCTCTGTGTGAACAGAATTTGCCTGCAAACCCACACACCTGTGGTGGGTCCCCAGGTGCCACTTCTTAGCCTTGGCTGCACCTCAGAAGGACTCTGGGAGCTCCAAAAAGTGCAAAATCTGGGATTTGCACCCAGAGATTGGTACTGAAGTGTTCTGAGGCACAGCTTGCCTCAGGATTGTGCAAATCTGCCCTCGACTTCACTGCGCAGCAGGCTGAGAACCACCCACCTCGGCGGTCAAGTTAGGATGGTGGGACCATTGGCAGCCTCATCGGCACGGGAGCAACCAAATCCGTGGGGCCCTGCAGATTCTCTAGTCCATGTTGCTCAATGCATATCCATTGTAAACAGACAAATAAAACCATTTGCACCAAATGCATACTGATTGTAAAAATACCAATAAAATAATTTGCAACAAAATGCTCTGTTACTGCTTTTTTTACACCTCCAGGGTCATATTAGCAGAGGGGTGGAGGGTGGGACACAGTTGGATGTGTCTCTTAGTGGTAACAGACAGGAATTCTCTTCCAATAACAGCCTCAGACAGACTCAACAGAAACTGCTTCACACCCAGGCTAAGCTAAATGTGCTTTTCCACCTCCGCCCTTTTAGAAACAGAAGAATATGATTCTCATTCTCATCAGGGTAACGGCCTAAGCTTATCTCTGCCATGACATTGTGTGAGAGAGAGAGAAGAGACGGCTCCTGCTCCAGTGAAACCCCTCTGAAAACAAAGATTTCAGTTTCAAATTTTGATTCTCTTGCAGCCTCTCTAAAGTAAACTATTTCCCTTTGTAGAAAAAAAGGACTTCTAAAAAGTACCTTACAAAGTTTAGTGCTACAGAAAAGGATAACATTCCTGCCCCAAGTCACAGAAATAGAGGTACACAAAAACGCCCTGTGTGACTAGTGCAAAGGTGCGTGCGATGGAGGCAGGTTTCCGGCCAGTTACAGCCCCAGCAGAGAAATGACCCCTCTGTGGCCGTGTGCTTCTGCAAAGAGAGAACGCCGAGTGGACATTGAGGCCACTTTCTTCAGCTGTCCCTCTGAGCAAGCAGCTCATTCGCTGGCGGAGGGGACTGCGTGTCTAACTCGCTTCATGGAAATGCGCGCAGTCCAAGGGCCGAACAAGGCTCAGGCCTGGGTACCTGGCACTTTCGGGATAAGTGAGCTGCTGGGGACAAGGAACTAGAGGCTGCTGGCATATTAGAGACCACAAATTGCCCCACCCGTGGCCTCTGGGGGTCTTTACTGCACAGGGGCTGTTTTATTTGGTCCTGACTTCTGGGCATGGGGCAGACACCTGACCTGGTGCCGAGGGTGACCTTGGAGATGAGGGTTTCAACTCTGCTTGCTGTTCAACTCCCATGGGGAGCCCCTGAGATTTTGGTTACATCTGTCTGAGGGGGCCCTGGCCCTCTTCCCTTCAAATTCACCAGGAGACTCTAGTGGGCAGTGAGGTGGGGACCTTGAGTCACTGTGACCCACAAGCCTTGTATGACACTTGTGCAGCCCGAGGCCTGAGGCCAGTGAGTCCTGAGTGGCTGCCCATCAGCCGAGGGCCGAGTCCCACCGCAGAGCTTTCCTTCACTCCAGTGGTCCCCAGAATAGCCCGGGGGAGCTTGGGAGAGTCCCTGGGCCTGGGCTGCCCCTGAGACTCCTTGATCGAACGTCTCAGTGAGGACCTTGGGGACTCCCAGGGCAGCGAGTGGAGGACTGGCCCCCCATGGGCTTGTGCAATCCATGGTTCCCTCTCATCTGCGACGCAGGGGGTGGGCATGATGCCCCTAATGAAGAGCTTTCAACAGCTACCTAAGCCGTGAAGATTCATCTCCGTTTTACCTCATGAGGTGACAGAAGTATTTTTCACGGAGCATGGTTATAGGGCCGCCTTAGGGATTATCTGAGAGGGTGTCCACGAGGACGGCGGTCCATCGCACGTGTTGTTAGCATCCAGCTCTCCTGGCCCCCAACTCCATGTCCTGAGGCTGGAGCTGAGGCTGGGCCATGGGTAAGGCTGCAGGGACCGACCAAGGGAGAATCAGCGGACCTGCTCTCGGCATGGGTGCGGGACAGAGGGTGAGCTTTGAAATCTGGCCCGTCAGGGCTATCAGATGCAAACACTGCCTCCCGGGACCCCTTCTCCTGACTGGCCATAGGGACCCCCCCGCAGCCAGAGCTCTGCTCCCTCAGGCTCAGAAGTGTTGACAAGCCCCCTGTACCTTCCTGAACAGATGGGGTGAGAAGCACAACCTTAAGAGAACTTGGCAACTAGATTTCATGCAGGAAAACTGAAATCCAAAGGAGAAGCAACAGCTTGAATAGTTTTTGCTGTTTTATTACGTTATAGTAAACTATTTCAAATTACAAAAATACTAGGATTTTACTGCTACAATACGACTGGGGACAGGCGCCCTCCCTCACCGATCACCTGTGTTTTGGCAAACAAAAGTGACAGTGGAATGTGAATCATTGTTTCCCAGAGCCGAATAAACATCGGACTAAAATATTGACATTCTGTAGTGTACTAAGAATAAGTGATTTAATGATAATGGCATCAAATTGCAGATTCTTAGAAAGGGTGTCTAATCATCTCACTAGTCACTTTAAAATTTCTGGTGGGGACACAACATTCTCAAGGGGGGACACGGGGACCGAGGCCCGGGGAAATCCTAGGCGTAAAGGGGCAGCTGGGGGGACCTGACTCAGCGTTCTCCCGCGAGGGGTGCTGGCTGCAGTTCCCGCTGCCGCCGCCGGGAGCGCACTTTCTCGCTCCTCCTGCCTCAGACCCGGGCCCCCTTTCTGCCCCACTCAGAGTCCTTGAGGAGCTTTGGGTCTCCCCAGGAGCAGCCCACCCGCTTGCCCTCTGCTGTCCCAGGGCTCGGCTGACGCGGCTCATCTAGCACTCATCACATTGCTCTACGTTCTGTAGTTGTCAGTCCGTTTGCTTTGCTCTATGGTCAGTGCCTTGGAATCAGGGATGATGTTTATTTTTGTGTTTGCAGTATCGTTGCTGGGCTGGCTGGTGTAGGTGCTCCAGACCAGGTGAGAACATGATGGAAAGGACTTGAACAGAATGTGCATCTGCACTGAGACAAGATACGAGGTGGTGGAACACACCCAGGGGCCGGAAAGGTCATTGGCAGTGTTTCTTCCCGGGTGAAAGGGCGGGAGGGGGGTTGGGGACGCGTGTAAAACGCCACTACTGCTCAGTCAGGTTGCAGGGACGCACAGATCGGAAAAAACGTTAGCGTCCACCCACCTGGGTCCTCCCCCAATGATAGAGATACCTTTTTTAAGAAGAAAAAATATTTTTTTTCTTCTAATACAACTGTAGATGTTACAAAGGCAGTATCTTCCATTTCAAACTCAAATGTCATATTTATCACTTGAAGTCCACCCTCTACATAATGTCCTCTTCACTGCCACCTGTAAAATGTGCCCACTGTGGCCGTAAGTAGTGCCCGATCCTTTTACTGACACAGGACAATGGGTGGGAGAGGGGGGAACTTTAAGAACGGCTTACCAAGGAAGAATAAAGTACCCTTCGAGCAAAAAAACCCCAAACAAACAAAAACCTTTTGAAGTGAAATAAAAAGAAAATGATCGTCTATGAGTAGCCTAAACTAATTTTTTGGGGAGGGAAAGGTTAAGTGAGTTTTAAGCACAGCTTCATTTTTTCAGCCTAGGGGTTATGTGCTTAGCCCCTGACCCCTAAGGGCCGTAATGGGTTTCCTGAGACTCAAATCTGGGGGGATGGGCCCTTGTCTGAGCTTCTGCTTCTTCGTTAAAGGCTACCGTGCTGAGGGCAGCTGCCTGGGCTATCCTTTATCCTTTGCCGTACCGTCGCGTCTTGTGGGTCGGGAAACCAGATTGGGTTTCAAAAACAGTGGAATGCAAAAATAAACAAGGAAATCTTAATGCTTATAGTTAGAAAACACTGGCCAACCAGTAGAGAGTAAGTACCATGGAGACATTTGTATAAAAGTAAGTCTGACAAGGAATTCTAACCCCTCTGGTCCCTCCTGGCCCAGAAAGGGGTCCAAGTGGCTTGTCCTCTGCACCTGCTGTGACCAGATGCCGTGACCATCAGGCCTGCTGGGCTCACGGAGGCCTTCTTGTCTGAACTGCCTGGCAGTGGAAGAGTCTGGAAGCAGAGCCAACGCGCCGATCGAGTGTCAGCTGGAAGACTGGCCCTTGCTTCTTGGTCCCAGTTGGGCCCCATCAAGTCAGGGCAGTAAGTGTGACATACAGACAAGCTTGCTCCACACTGGAAACGCCTGCTCAGAACCAACAATGACAACGAAACCCCCAAAGGTCCCCAAGCAATAAAACTCCGTATATATGTAGTGTTTTTTTTTCTCTAATATTCCTCATTGTAAAGTGAACTTCGGTCCAATGGGCAACATTCTTTCCTGGATGCCTTCCACGAGAGCCTCCCAGTTTGAAGACAAAGGGATGTCCCTGCAGCTCCCCAAAGTGCATCGGGGTAGGGGGCACTTCCTGGTTGAAAGATGAGTTGATCAGAGCAGATACGGCTAAACTGGTCTGGAGGTCAAGGACTTGTGGGGACACGGCACTGGGAATGGGCGGGGTGGCACCGCTGGGCCCAGGGGCTGAGGAGTCTGGGATTCTTACCGCTGTTGCTCCCTCCACGGTCATGCTCCGATAAATTCACTGCTTGGGGCACCTACCCTCAGGTAGTCTGCATTTTCAGCTGTCGGCCCCTTAAAGATGCCATTGGACTTGGCTTCCCTGGGGAAGAAGTCCTGCTGGTAGTCGGGGTTGTCCAGGCTAATCTGGTGGCTGCCTTTCTGCACCCAGAGGGTGGGGCCATCGGGGACGCCGTTGACGGTGGGAGGAGGGGTGGTGTTGAGATACTCGGGGTTGCCCACGGCGTTGCTGTGGGGGTTCTGGTAGTGAGGGTCTCGGCCTGGAGCCAGGTTTAGGGGTTGATTGTGGTAGACGGGGTTCTGGACGGAGCCCGCCGGCCTTTTGGGAACCAACTGGTTTATGTATTCTGAAACGGAAAAGAAATCGGAGAGCATCAGCAAAGTGTTGTCCAGGCAGACGTCCACGGCCTGTTCTGAAGCCCGCGAATGTTCTTCAATGTCACGACTGGTGACAGGGGGCAGGGGAGCCTGGGGAGATGACCACGCTGCTATCGCTGAGAAGCAAGTCGTGTCCTTGCCTGTATGTCTCAAAGCAGTGGGCACACTTGTCTTTCGCCCGAGCCAAGTTCTAAGAGAATGGCCTGCCTTGGGGGGTGGGTGGGTGCAGGCAGGTGGGGGGTGTGTCTGGGAGAAAGCTTAGATTGGAAAAATCCATGGTTCACAGGCAAGAATGGATCCAGGAGAGAAACAGAGATCAGCTCTATCTCACACACACTCACACCGGGGCATGCACAGCCATACACAGTGTTCACACACCAACACACTCACACACCCTCTCACACACGTACATCTGAGTGGGTTGCTTCAAAGTCTAGAGAATTGGCACGTTCATTCTAAAACCAAAGCTCCAGCCAAGCCCCTGGATACACCCGTGCTCCCGGCCCACACCCGCGCGCCGGGCTCGCTCATGCGCTGCCTCTCCCTCCCTGCTCGGTGTCTGCAGATGTGCCACCGTCTCCGCCTCGCGGTCAGCCTGGAGGAAGCCATTGGCCAGGACACTGGGGCTGGAGGCCGCCGAGCGTGACCGGCTCCACGGCAAGCCACTGACCTGGCGCTGGGAGGAAAGTGCCGTTGATGACGTCCTCGGTCAAGGCACCGGTGGGGTCGGAGCTGTACCGCTGCAAGAAGCTGTCTTCCTTCAGGGGGCAGCTCTGCTGGGGGGCGGGAGGCAAGGTCATGTTAGTCAGGACCCCTCAGAGGGTGCGTGTGTGGTCACCTGAGGCCCTGTCACCGAGCAGACTCTGACCCAGGAGGTCAGGGGCAGGCCTGAGGCTGCACACTTCTAACACTGACAGCTGGGTGCGGGGTGAGGCCCCCATCAGCGCTGCCCAGCAGCCTGCCTACAAGGGCCTCTAGTCTATGCTCTTCAATATAGCAGCCACAGCCACATGTGTGAGGAACTGGCTTTAAGTTGCATTTACTTGTAATTAATGGATATGTAGGGGTAAGCAGCCGCATGTGGCTCGTAGCTTCCACACTGGTCAGGGGGCGGGTCTAGATCGAGGCTCCATGCCTTCGAGCATCGGCGTCATCTGAAGAGCTGTTTCGCGGTCTGGGGCAGGGGCCCCGCAACGTGCATTTGTCACCGACCGCCAGGTGAGGCCGGGGCTGCTGGTCCCTGAGCCACATTCTGAATTGCTCTGCAGTGAACTGCTGAGCGCAGGGTGGCGGTCAAGGAGCCGTGCAGGGAAGAACCAACACAGTGAGGAAGCTCAGGGTTCTCTGGGTGAGTCTGGGCATTTTCTTTTCTCTTTTTTTATCCTCCCCTGAGGACATTTTTTTTTCCCCCATTGCTTTTACAAAGAGAGGATGAGAGAGAGAGAAACATTGATGCAAGAGAGAAACACTGATCCACTGCCTCCCATACGCTCCAGACCGTGGATTGAACCCACAGCCTAGGTAAGTGCCCTGACTGAGAATTGAACCCACAACCCCTCGGCTACAGGATGACACTCCAACCAACTGCGCCACACTGGCCAGGGCGGTCTGGGCACTGTTCTGTGTGTGATAGAGCCGTGCCTCAGGGCTGCTACTGAGTTCCGGCCTCCTGGTTTCCATACGTACCCCGTTTCTGTCAGCGCACGCCACAGTGGAGCTGTTGCTGGTGGCGCTCTGGAAAGGAAGTGAAGGTGTTTACGGGTGCCCGCACGTCTCACCCACTTCGCTGAATGCGCGGGGAGCATCTCAGGAAGTGGAAACATGTAAAGGTGCTTTCGTCTGGACCCATTAGCTTTAGAAAAACCAGGCTTAGTTCTGATCCAATCCTCTCCCTTAGAGAGCCTCAGAAGCTTCTGATCCAGCCGTCATCACACAGCGAAAAAGCTCATGTGCTGAATGGGTTCGTTCCGAGTCTGGCTTTGCCATTTGGTGAAAATCACCTCTCAGTCTCTGGGTGAGTCCCACGAGACAGGGATCATTTTCTCGGAAACGTGTCATTCAAACCAGGAGCCACAGTGGGAGAGAGTGAAGCTTCTTACCAGGGAGCTCAGAAGGGGCGTCCGGGAGGTGGAGGGGCTGTGGAAGAAGGCCTGCTGGGGGATGAGGTACTCGTCGGCGTCGACAACGTCCTCCATGTCCTCTTCGTCCATCAGGGCGCGGTAGAAGTTGGAGTCGGTAGGGCTGGGCAGGTGCATTCTCTCATCCCCCTGGGGCAGAGGGTTGAGACCCTCAGTAAGGCCCGGAGGGCTGTTATTGGCTTCCTGGCTGCAGGGGGGTGGGGTGGGGGCAGGGGGTCTCTGCTGGCAGGCGCCTGGGTGTTTGCCATGTTAGTTACTGTGCAGTCACCCCGCTCTCTCATGCATAGCTGCTTCCTCCCTCCCCTGACCTGGAATTAAACATTAAAAATTCCTCGATGTCTCAGAATCCCCGAATGAAACACGAACAGCTTAGGAGGGAAGAGAAAGGCCCGAGGCAGCGACACGTACTGAGTGTCGCTTAGGCTATTGTTGCTATGATGCTGGGATTTGTACTAAGACACAGGGTGGGCGAAAGCAGGTGTGCAGCTGCGAGTCCACGAAACAGTCCCCGAGGGGCTGAGCCGTGGGTTTTGCGTGGATATTTCCCTGCATCTTAAACGGCGCCCACGAGCTTGGTTTGGTTAACCTCACACGATGGGGCAGCGTGACACCCGGCGCTCACGACGGGGACTTCTCCCGATGCGCGTGCCCACGGAGATCGGGTACCTGGATGACAAGGTAGCGCTGGGGGTCCCGGGCCATCTTGGAGAATTCATGGATCAGCTCCCGGAACTTCGGGCGGCTGTCTGCGTCTATCATCCAGCCTGCAGAGGGAGTGAGGGAAACACAGGGTGATGAGAAGCCTGAGGGTACGGGGACAGTGGCATCGCCAGAAGCGGGCGTTTACGGTGAGGCCCTCTTAGACGAGTGCGTGCCTAGGGAGCCTGCGCCTGGAGAAGGACCCTGCAGCCTGGGCCGAGGAGCACCAACCTGTCTAAAGCCCCTCCCCCCAGGGCAGGTGTGGATCTGCGGGGTGCTCTCACAAAGCACCTTTCTCTGTGCCTGCTCTTCCAAGAGCCAGCACTCCGGTGCCATCCCCTCCAGTGACCCGGTGGCCTTGTGACACGCCTCGCTTCTGGTGACCTGCTCTGAGGGTCAGGGCTCCGGCATCAAGCCGTCCTGCGACAGCCAGCCTCAGCTACGGTCACTCAGCAACCTTGCCAGTTTGAAACCGGATTCCGTTCAGGGAAATGTAGGGACTTTCTTTAAGAACCTCGGGATTTGGGATTTCCCCTCCCTGGTGCGGCCGTTGGAGCCCGTGCCCAGGAGTCACTGTGACAGGGTGGGGAGGGGCGGGTGTTCAGGGCTCTCCCAAGTAGGACCCTCTAGTCAGCCGTACTGGGGCGTTCGGTCACACTGCCACCCAGGCCTGGGCTAACAAGCTAGAGGAGCAGCTGTGACCTGGAAATCCTTGTGGCTCTCGGGGGTTCATCTTTATTTCCTCTCAGCGGGATGTCAGGCTATTTTAGGCTGGACTGGAGGTGACCTCAGACAAGTCACACCCCCCTCAGAATCCCAGCTTCCTCAGCCCCAGGGGCAAGGAAGTTAACATGGGAGAACTGCAACCCCAAGTTCGCAGAGGCATTAACGTTTACACTGCCTTTGCTCCCTGGGCCGACCCCTGGTCCCTTCCTGTGTAAACACGCTGCACACATGTCCCGTGGCCTCCAGGGCCCCCTGGACGGCGGCTTCTGCGGCAGTCCCAGCGTCAACCAAGCCGCACGCTCCGATCTAGATTAAGATGTTTACTTGCTACACTGGAGTAAGGCCTCCCGTAAACCTGCCATTTCAAAGATTCAGATCACAGCAGCAGTGTTGATTCTATTAGCCTCACGTGGCTACTCGTTATTCGGCATTTGAAACCATTCAGTCCCTCTGGCTTTTTCCTGGAGCAACTCACACTCGCGTACCTTGGTGTCAGGGCTTATGGAGGACTGTGACTTTGTTTACCTGCTTCCAACCACGGGCAGATGCCAGGTCACAGCGCTCAGTGAGTCAGGCTAGGGCTTCCTGAGAAATGTTCGAGGGGGAGAGTGACAGATGTCTCTGGACTTGAGTGCCCGCCCTAAAGAATGGGACAGCAGCCCTGGCTGGTGTGGCTCAGTGGTTGCGCACCAGCCTGCGAACCAAAGGGTCGCAGGTTCGATTCCTAGTCAGGGCACATGCCTGGGTTGCAGGCCAGGACCCCAGCGGGGGTGCACGAGAGGCAACCACACATGGATGTTTCTCTCCGTCTCTTTCTGCCTCCCTACCTCTCTCTGAGAGCAAATAAATAAAATCTTAAAGGAAAAAAAAAAGAATGTGACAGCATTTTGTGGGGTTAAAATCTAAGGTCTCCACTGTTTGTCTAAAAGCAGCAGTGCCTTTCCAGGCCGAGGTCCTGGAAATGGCACGTCTGGCCGAGGTCCAGATACGCGGGGGCGACGGCCACAGCGGCCACTCACACTTGACCATGATCATGTAGACGTCAATGGTGCAGATGGGCGGCTGCGGGAGGCGCTCTCCTTTCTCCAGGACGGTGGAGATCTCACTCGCCGGGATCCCATCGTAAGGCTTGGACCCAAAGGTCATCAGCTCCCAAACGGTGACCCCTGAGAGGATGAAGTTGTGGCTTCGTGAGTCAGTAACCACAACTCCTTGTCCTTAGTCATCACGGTGGATGCCGCTCCTAAGGTTTCAAACACCCAGGTTCCTGTGGTCTTGGGTGGCTGGCGTGAGTATGGGGAGCCTCAGTTTACCTCTCTGTAAGGTGGGACGATGAGTGTGAATCTCCTAACAGGGTTGTGAGGGTCCAATAAGGTAACACAACAGAAATGTTCAGTCAACACCCGGCAAACAGCCAGTGGCCGATAAATGGTAAACCCTGGTATCAAGGACGAAGACAACACAGCCATGTGAATGACTAAATGTCATTTACGGAGTGGGGGAGACACCCCCAGACAGCTGCCCTGAGCGACTGGGGAGAGGAAAGATGGGTCTGACAAATAAGGGTATAAACTGGGTGTTTGAACAAAAGAAAAATTAGAAGCAAAAATTCCCCTATGTCCCTTTGGTAAACACAAAAACCCTATACTTTTTTTTGTTTCAAAATCAAACATCATGATTAAAAAAAAATCAAAGCAGCGTTAATTCGAGAGGGGGTGTTGTTTTTAGACCGTGCCCCAGTCTTGTGGTCCCTCCACCTCTGAGCCTCTGTGCCTGGAATCCTGTTTTCTAGAAACAAACCAACAGCCTAGGGAGCCTGACCCCACCTGCACGTGAAGCGCCCTGCGGTGCCACTGGAGACGGCCGCGGCGGGACTGAGCCGGAGCCCCCAGAGGCCGCACGGGGGATCAGACACAGGCTAGGCCTGAGCCCCAGTGGGCCCAATGAACCTTTTTCTTTGGAGCTGGTTTCCAGATACAGATTGCCACAAATCTGCTTGGATTTCCAGGGGCCATTCGCAAACAAGGAACCAGAATTAACACACAGATTGCAGGGTTGGGACACGGAGAAAGGCAATGGGCCAGAGGCTAGGAAAGAGATTCTTTGGTCCTTTGCTGCTACAGAGTCCATATGGACTTGGTGCAAGAAAGGTCCTTCCCAGACAGAGGAGATCCACGAATTCTCGTCTGCCTGGCTGGAGCGCTGTGTTTCCATGTGCACGAGGAACCCCTCGGACAGGCACGCTTTCCAGGACTGGGAACAAATGGGGAAGGGGCGAGCTGTGGCTGCGAGTGGGGCTGGGGGGGTGGGGGTATGAAGGCTCTGTCTTCCACCTCCTCCGTGGGACACACAGCTCTGAGATTTATTAAAATACTTTGCCTTGACGGGACACTAGAGGGTGAAGTAACAGGATATGCGCTTCGCCCTAAAAATCCAGGCTCACGATCTAACAATCCCGGCGTACAGCAGATTTCGATCGCTGGCCACACGATTCCCACCACAGGGAAAACACACAGCCACTGCCGTGATGCTGAATTTCTGACCCTGTGAAAACACGCAACCACTGCCGTGATGCTGACTTTCTGACCCTGGCTGTCATCGTTCAAAGGCAGCGAGTCGCTGACCTGGAGTGTTTGGTTACTGGACAAATGTGGACCTAGTGTGAGCTGTGGGGGGGCAGGGGCAGGGGCGGGGGTGGGGCGGGGAACAGAACATGAACAGGGACGCAGCCCGTGGGGCTGGAAAGGTGGGAAGTGCCAGAGCATCATCTACCAGCTTATCAATCCTGGCTAGGAGCTCAGATTTTATTGGGAACATACTGGGAAACCAAAGAAGGATGCCACGTGGAGAAGGAAAAGCCTGATACGGTTAGAAATACATTCTGCCTGCTTGGGACTAGATGAGAGCGGGCAAAGCAGGAAGCGGGGAGACCCCCGGGGCTCCTGTAGTCCGACTGAGGGGGGCAGGTGGCTCGGGCTAGTGGGGTGTCGATGAAGAGGACTCTCCCTGGGCAGGGTCTAGGACTGGGGGAAAGGCCCTTCTTTCCACCTGTCTTGCGGGGGTTGACTTATCTCAGAAGTGACTGAAAATAACAAGGCATCAGAAGAGCTTAATTTCCTTATCTCGTTCACTAATCCCAAGCGGCTCAGCTCACCAGTGGCTGTGAAAATTCACTTATTCTTTCACACAGACCTCTGCCTTGGTAACGCTGGCCTTCTCATTGAAGAGACAGACAAAGATCAATGACATTAAAAAAAATGCATTTGGAGAAATTAGGAAGTTTACAATGCTGTGAAAAAGCATTCTTAATGGATGCTGCCCAGAATGATTTTGTTTTTGTGATGATGACTAGATTCCTCTTGGAAATTCCTTTCAATATTGTTCTCCTCAAATACACATTTCTGTGGAGGTGGGGTGACTCCTGCCATTCACGCCATTGTTCTGTAGCCGGGAGACAGACTGACAAGTCACAACTAAACACCACACATGGGGTGTTGGCAGCCTTTCAGCAGACAGCTGGGTGACTTGGGAGGCTGCAGTGTGGTCACAAGTGAAGTGCCCAGCACAGCGTCGGTGAAAACGCTTTAGTGACACTTCCTTCACAGGTGAGGCTCAGGAAACCCCCCGTACAGGAAAAGGGGGCAAGAAGGCGGAGGGGCACTGGAGAAGGGGAAAGTGCTGGAGGACAGAGCTCAGGCTTGTGCAGCGATGGTGGGATTCGCAGGGGGTGGGGTACGGGGCAGGTGGGTTGCAGGGGGTAGGATTTGGAGGGGGTGGTGTTCAGAGAGGGTGGCATTTTCAGGGGGTGGGATTTACAGGGGGAATTAATGAAGTCTGGAAGCCATAAGGACCTATTTCTGCTGTCTTCCAAAACATCCTCCCGGGGGCCTTTCATCAAGCCCTTCTCTCCGAGACACGGAGCTCAGCACCCTTCCCTCCATGAAGTGCCAGCCCCGAGTCTGTCAGCACCGAACCTCACGCCTCCACTGCAGACCCTTCGTCTTGGAGCCTCCTTTGCTACCTCCCTCCTGTTCACATCAGATTCCCGGCAAGAGATGGAGTTTGGTTTGATTTCGCAGATGCAGGCATTTCCCAAGTTGTCCCTCTCCCACTGTGCCCTCCTGACAAACTCCCTGACATGCTGTGTTGTTCAGCGTGGTAGTTAGACTCAATTTCCTGTGTCATGTTTTCTTAGCATAACAGACCCACAGCAGCCGTTCTGTTGCTGTTAGTCATTGTCTCGGAAGAAAACGCTGGGAAGGCAGGGTAAAACATAACTCAGCAAACAACACGGGCCAGCGTGGCCCCAGAACAAGGTCACCCGCTTCAGGACCTGGACTCACCATAGCTCCAGACGTCACTTTGGTGGGTATAAATTCGGTGTAAAATAGACTCCAAAGCCATCCACTTGATGGGCACCTTGGCATTATGAGAGACAACGTGAAAAGACAACTATTAGCTTCCCTCTGCTGGAAAACATTAAGTCACGCTGGGGCAAATGATGAGTGACACACTAGGGAAGTCAGGCCACCCCGCCCAGTCCCCGGGCCAAGTGCGCTCCCAGCGGGAGGGGCAGCCGAGTGCAGGGCTGTCGTGCTAGGGCCCTGAGCTGGCAGCCGAGGGCCTCTGGTCTGGGCCTGTCCTGCAGAGCTGGAGGCGAGTGTTGGCAGCTGGGGACCCTGGTCCTGCCCTCTGGTCCGATCCGCCCTGTGTTTGTGGTTGCTTGCTGGGGCCATGCAGGCCAGAGTGACACTGAAGAGGGGTAGAGCTGATTCAGAGCATTCTGGAAGGCCTAACAGGAGAGCTGTGTGCCTTCCTGCTCAGGGAGAGACCCCCGGAGAGCGCTGAAACCTGTGCAAGAGGACAGAGCATGCTCCTGCACACCGGTACCCCACGCGAGTAGCTCTCCGCATTTCTGACATGTTCTCAGCAGCAGTGGCCACCCAACCAGCCGGGTGTTTCCCAGCAGTCTGTCTGAAGCGGGCGTTCTCCCGCAGGGGGCGGCTGAAACCCCACCGCGGCTAACCCGGACATGGAGCTGAGCTTACCACTACTGCTTTTTATTCTCCGGATGTGTCAGAAACATCCTTCCTCGCTCACCCAGCAAATCAGATCCCAAGCCGCCTGCCTGGCTTGCACGGACAGCAGACCCCAGCTAGACCCAGGTGTCGGTGGCAGTTACCCAGAACATCTGAGGATGTCCCCCAAGTCAGTCGGTCAGTCAGTCGGTTGGTCAGTCAGTCAGTCCACGGGTGGGGAAGTGCTGCTGGGTCCAAGCCGGGCCCTTACTTTGCCCCCCTCTGCGTGGTACTCTTTCTCCTCCGCGCCCAACAGTTTGGCCAGCCCAAAGTCGGTGATCTTGACGTGTTGCGGCGTCTTCACCAGGACATTCCTGGCCGCCAGGTCCCGGTGCACCAGGCGCCGGTCCTCCAGGTAGTTCATGCCCTGAAACACGGGGCCATACAGTGAGCGTCACGAGCCGCCGACTCACTGACCCTCCCCAGCCCATCGCCCGAGTTTCAACCCCAGAGGGACCAAACAGGAGAGGACAGTCACAGGGCGGGAGTGCCCCACTGGACTGCCACCTGGCTGGCCCCCTGGCCCTGCGCTGAGCCGAGCTGAGCCCTGCGGTGGGCAGCCAGAGTCTTCCCAGTGTCCCAGTGTCCCACAGGCTCGCTCCCAGCTCGGCTGCCCCTCCCAGTCTCACTGCCAATGCAGAAGGTCTGTCCAGTTTTATTCTCTCTCATTTTAAGTGGAAGCCACATGGCTATTGAATTGGCTTCTATGAGGTGCCACGCCCTTCGCCCTCCCCAGTAGCCAGAATCCCTGCTGTAAGAGAAAGTGAGAAACACAGCTGAGAAGCCCCTAGCGCAGTGCCTGACACACAGCGAATCCCCGGGGCTGTCACCCAGAAATCTGGCCTTTGTCCACACCCGCCCTCCAGCTGGCAGGTGGGGCCCTCCTGGCCTCTGCTCCTACTTGCTCGACGCCTGCCTCCCTTCATCCTACTGAGCTCCAGGCTGTCCACATGGCTGGCAGCCCTCCCCTCTGTGCAGGGCCAGGTGGCAAGAGGGAAAAGCCGTGGGGGAGGGGTCCAGCCCTGCAGCCATCTCCGACTCACTCACTCACCCAGGCAGCCCTTCCCCTGCAGCCAGGACAGAGGACGTTTCCCCGGTCCTTTAGGGCTGATACTCAAGAACTCTCCAGCACAGAGTAGGCGCCACAGGAATGCTGCCCGAAGTGCATGAAAAGGATGCACGTGGGTTTAAACAGCTCCATGTCACTCGCTCACTTGTCTGCGGCTGTGGCGGGGGCTTGTCTGCTCCACTGTGGTGCAACAGTAGGGACAAAATCCCCCCTCCACCCCAATTTTCTGGCAAACTCTTTGCCTTCTTTCACATACCTATGAGGTGAAAGTTACTAGTTAGCTTGTCACAGCAGAGTGAAATTTAAAAAATGTTTTTTCTGGAGCAAAATGAGCCCTTTTAGCCCACTCGGATCAGTCACTGAGGGCTCTTTTTGAGGCCTTCCACGCTTTTCTTTTCTTCAGAAAAAAGTGATGGATTCCCACATCTCCCCTCTCCCTGGTATTATCCAGAAAGGTCCTGAATAAGATGTAAGATGCTGGTGGACTTGAATGCTTCCCTTCCTAAGAGTCCTCGGGTGTCGGGAAAGACAACAAGCGGGGCTCACGCCCGCTCCCGAGGCAGCCAGCAGCAGGTCTTCTCTGGACCAGCACATCCACAGTTATTCAGGGATGGCGTGTGGGGAGGGAGCGCGCAGGGGCAGAAGCTGAGAAAATGCTTCTGAACAGAGGGCTGACTTGCTGCTCCCTGTCCCCTCCCTGGGGAGCCCTCTTCCCCAGGCTCCTTCCATGGGCTCAGTCTCCCTTTTGAGCCCTGGGGCCCAATGGTGATGTGTGCTGGTCACCCCCTCGACCCCTGTCTCTTATGAAAGGGGAATTTCTCCGTTTTTAAATATGATGGACTCACCCATTCCAAAAGGCGTAGTTATGCTTGGCGCCTTGCCTGGTTGGGCGTAAAGTCTATTCCCTCAGTGTTCTCTCCTCTCTCTCCTTTCTCCTCCTCCTCTTCCTCCCTCCCCTGCTTTCTCTGTCCCCCTTGCTTACTCTCTCGCCTTCCACCCTGCTGCTCCTTCACTGCCGCAGCCCACGTTTCCTGCAGACAGCTCCGTGGGAGCTCCTGTGGTGGGGCACGTGCGTGTAGTAACAACCCCACTGAGTCCCTGCATGCAGAAACCCATCACCCTCTCCCTTTATATGAAGTTCCCGTGTTTTCGCGAGTGTGTTAAGCCCACAAGGAGGACTTCAGAAGGCATTTCTGGCCGCACTTCATTACCCTCACTCACGACCATTCTGCCTCTGTGAAGGCCCAGCAGAGGATCTGGTACACTGGACACGTTTTTATAAAAGTTTGCCGAAGAAGGAACGAACAAATACACGACAATAGCAGCTGACAGTCTGGAACACTCTGGATGTGCCAGGTGTTTCAAGCCTGTTCTAGAAGGTTCTGGAAGTCCCAGAAGCCACAAGGCTGCCCTGAGAGCTGACCCAGAAAGTGCAGAGACTGGGATGCTTCACAGACCGAGTCCTCTGAGTCCCCAAGACCACCGTCGGGCCGTGTCCTAATTTCCTGCTGGGGCCTCCAAGGGCAACTCGCCTGCTAGCCCAAAGGCTGCTTGGGATGTGGAAAAAAACCCAACCAAACTGAAACAAGGACTAACTACCCAGCCCATTGGCCCCGTGCCGCTGAGCACGTTCATGTGCAAACCTAATAAATGGAGCTGAGCTCCACCCCACCCCACTCCTCACCCACAGGTCCTTAAAGGACCAGAGCAAGTTGACTGAATTGTGATGTTTTCTCCGAAAGCAGGCTTGGGAAAGGGGAGGGAAGGGCAGTTTCCAGATTCTGGAGCCACAGTAAACCGGCCAGAGGGCTTTGAATCAGAGATAATTCTGGGACACGGAGATTAGACTCCTTTGAACTCCGAGCAGGCTGTATTCCTCGGTCTCTGTCCCACACTCCAGAGGCACTTTGAAAGGCCACCTCGGTGCCCAGCAGGGTTACACTTTAACCAGTCACCAAAGATAACAGCCAAGTGTGACTTGCTCGTGAACTCCCAGGAGCTCAGTGGAGACGCCACAGGAAGCAGTATCGGCAGCGCCTCTGCGGGGCCCTGTGGGAAACTGATTTCCTGATTTCCAGATCCCGACTCCAGTTTAACTCAATGTCTTTCTTTTCGTTAACTACTGCGGCACGGCTAGGATGAATTTTGAAATACTGAGGTTAAAGGGACTCTGAAGCGCCAACCTAGAACCTCAACACACAGAAGCAGCCCCAGGACACACTTCCCAGGACAGGGAGGAGTTTTCTGGCAGGGGGTCTGTGCCGGTACGACAGACTCCGTTCCCCGGGGGGCCGCCACATCCTGCAGCGCTGGGAGGGGTCCAGAGTGAGACAGACCACCATGTGTTAACGTCCGGCACACACCAACAGAGTGGGTGGGCAAGCGGCAGAGAGCGTGACACAGACAGAGTCCCCACAGCTGAGCCCGGTCCTCAGAGGAGGCAGGACGGTGTCCGAGTGTCCTCCTGCGGACAGAGATCATGTGGCACTGACATCCCACTGCGGGGATGGAAGGACAGCTGGGTTCACCCGCCTGTGGGCTCTCCCTGGAGCCGAGATGTCAAGTGAGGATGAGGGATATGGAGCAGGGCTGCCTGGTGTCAAGTCCTGGGTGTGCTGCTGGCCAGAGCCTTAGATGCCCTGTGCCTCAGTTTCCCCACAGTAAAGTGGACTTGGAGAATGAATCCTTTGATCTCTATCTTTGGGGAAGTTGATCCTCATTCAGATTTATCTTGCAGACTGAACTAAGTAGAGTTTGGTGCTGATAAGGCTGTGGTCAGAGAATGACGGCCAGACAAAAGTTGCCTTCTGAGACCGTCCCCCCTGCCTAGGCATCTCTCTTCACACCTCACCAGGGCCCACTCTCAAGGGTCTTAACCTTCTAGCGCTTGTCTGGAAACCCGACTCTGAGATCTTCATCCGGGTCAGGTCCAGAAGGTGTGGGGAATGCTAGCTGAGCCACGGCCTAGGCGGCTGTATTTACCGTAGAACTTTGCAATAAGGCAACTGCGGTGTCTACAGGGACACATGTGATGCTGTAGAACTGTTTTCCAAACTTCGGTGACAAGAGGCTCTTGTTGTATGACACGGCCATGCCACCTAAGGTATTTTGGGATCACTAGCTGGCTCGAAGAGCCAGAAAGAGTGGATATGCTTTCTGAAGTCCCTAAGTCACTCCCAGTAAGTGACACCCATGACCTTGTGAGCTAGGAGTTTAGCAACTTACAGCCTTTGCGATGGGCAGGCAGGTAGGTGACACCTCTCCAAGCTCCTGAGAGCAAGGTGTTAAGGTGGCAGACATATAGTAGAAGCCATTTCTACTATAAGCAGCAAGGGGTGTGGCTTCCTCCTGCCCCCCCCAATCCTGTCTCCACTTCCTCCCTCTGCCAGTTCTATTTTTTCCCCCCTTTTGTCCACCTGAGACGATTTTTATTCGTCCTCTTGGCAGTTTAGCCAGGACAATCAACCAGCTTCCCCTCAATATTTAGACAACTTCCCAAGACAGCCCCTGCCCCGGTGAAGCAACAGAGGATGTTTACGAGTCAGTAAACCCGGTTTCGAGCAGGCCAGGAGTTAGTGCCTGGCCAGCCCCTGAGTGTTTCTGGGTAGTTAGTTTCACTTAAACCTTTTACAAAGAAAATTGTTTAATACTTAGATAAATAGTCCTGATCCAAGAGCCAGTTTCTCTCTCCGAAGCTGAGAAAACTTTGACCTTCCTTCTCCCACCCAGGACAGAAGCTCCTCACTACAGCTACTGGAACGTGGCATCTCTTGGGAATGAGAAAGCAAACGGGTCCCCAGACCAAGGGCGCACAGCCACCTGTGAGAGGATCTCAACGCAAAGCCACGCCCCACAGAGCACGAGAGGCAGAACGAGGGGCTTAAATAGGAGGCGGATGTTGTGAGTGACATCCTGTAGACACAGAACCAGCTTGGAAAACATTCAGGGCCAGGACACACAGCTCGGGAACTGTGGCGACTCCCACGTGCCCCGCCCCTGGTGCAGGTGGGGGTGGGGTGGGGGGGAAGCTGAGCCCGTCCCTGTCGCAGGCACTGTTGTTTTTAGGAGACACTGCTCTAAGTGGGTGTAGAACGAGCCTGAAACTATGTTTGCGGTCAGAATTCAGTCACCACACCCGTCCGCTCTGGCTGCCTTCTGGGGAAAGACACAGAGGAAGGGGACATCAGCGAGCACCAGATGTGTGGCCGGTGCTGCACAGAGGCTGACAGGTGTCATCGCCACACCTGGGCAGACAGGTGGCAGAATCCCACTCGAGCCAAGAGACTCGGTGCAAAGCCATGGAGCCACCTGTCCGAGGTCGCCTGGTGGCTATGTGCCTGAGTCCAGACTGAAATCTGCAGCCCGCCACCTGGAATCATAAGCCCAGTTCTCCTTGGGCACTTGACCTGTCACGTGAAAAGTCACTCTCTGGGAGCTGTGGATGGACATGTGATAACTAGAGCAAAGTGCTAACCAGCTGGTGGGCGCGCAATAGGATCCGGGGTGCAGGGTGCTGCTAGGCATCCGCTCACACAGAGCCCCCCTCCCAGTGGGGGTGGGTGGGCATAAACTGCTGCAAACAAAGAAACACGCCAGACCTTCCCAGGGAGCGTTCCGTGCTACAAGGAAAATAAAGCACAGTCCTGGATATTGCCTGGGAGGGTGGCTGTGGCCTTTGCTTTCTTGCCGTGGAGGGTCAGGACCGGAGCGAGGGAGGAACTTTTGGGGTGGGGAGTCACGACATGGCCAGAGCCTCAGCAGTACTTCTTGATTCACTCAAGCCTACTCGGGACTAGCTCCTGCCTCCCCAGGGCGGCCGTGATTGTGGGCTGAATGGTGTCCCCCAAATTCCACATCTACCTGCAACTTCAGAGTGTGAGCTTATTTGAACATAACGTTTTAAAAATTGAATTAAAGATCTTGAGATGAATTCATCTGGGATTCGGGGATGGCTGGTGTCCTTCAGAAGAAAGGAGAGGTGGTCCGGACACACACAGGGACAGCTCCATGGGAGGTGATGTGGCAGAAGCATCTGTCAGTCCCCCTCTGCCCTACACACTGGGCCTTGCACCCAGCACCTGCCTCACCCATGCAGCCGCCAGGCTCCCAGGCCTCCTTCCAGACCCAGCTGGATGTGCTTGCCTTGTTATCAAGTCCCCACTCGGGAAAAAGATGTCTCCGCTCCTACAAATTACCGAAGAACCCCAGACAAATGAGAGCCCTGACACCCAACCATCCTGAGCACCCAACGAAGAGAAAACTGTTCAAATGTAGCTGGATAACAAGATTTTCAATGTGCAGTGGGACAGACCCTGATTGGATGCAGAAGACAATTCAATTTCATCCAAAAGGAAGCGTGGTTCTTGCTAACGATCACACACCACCGGAGCTAAGGGACTGGGCAGCTCGCAGAGGCTGTAGGCTCTGGCCGCCCGTGCCGTGTGCCCTCCTGGGCAGGTGTCCCCAGGACGTACCTTGGCGATCTGCACACACCAGTTGAGCAGGTACTGGGAGCCGATGTTGTCCTTGTGCTCGCGGACATAGTCCAGCAGGCAGCCGAAGGGCATGAGCTGGGTGATGAGCTGCACCGTGGAGGTCAGGCAGATGCCCAGCAGGCGGCACACATGGGGGTGGTCCACGCTGGCCATCACGTAGGCTTCCTGTGAGGACGAGAGGACAGGGGGCATCAGCAAGGCTCCCCGTGGGGCTGGAGGGAGAGGCCGTCAGACCTCGCTCCAGGTCAAAAAGCAAGAGTGTGATTTTGAATTCAAAAATGTGTCCATGGAGGGGTGGGGGAAGCCAGCCCATGAGACGGGGACGGACATTTCCAACGGGCCTGTCATGTAGCAGGCTGTGAAATGGACAGGCACTTTGCAGAGCTGGTACCTGCCTCGGGGTGCATGCAGATTCCCCTTCCCAGAGAGCCCCAGGCAGCGTTTGCCGCCAGCAAAACACTGGTTGAGAAAGAGACCAGCGGTCCCCGAGTATGGGCAGGGCCGGGGACGTTGTGATGAACCCTTCCACCTCAAGGATCAGAGGCTGCCGTCTAAAATGCTGTCAGGGACCCTGCGGCAGGCATAGACACCGCATAGGTGTGATGGTGGGAGCTCCAGCGGAGGCCACCTGAGCCAGCAGGTGGCGAGGGAGACTTCCAGTCTCAGCAGAGAACTCTGTGCCCCTGCCTGGGTGGTGGGAACTGCTGTGGTCCTTGGCCCCCCCTGCCAAGTGGAGCCGAAGAAGCCCAGGACTCACTGTGAAGGGGCTGTGGGGGGGTGGTTTGCGTGGCCCCTGCCTGAGTGTTAGGGCAGAACCACGCTGCTCTGCAAAAGGCATCCCCCACCCCCAGAAGTCAGCTGGCTGCCAGGCAGGAGTCTGGGACACAGGTCAGCAAACAGAGACTTGACTTTAACCCTCTGCTATTCTTGGGCAGAGGAAGCTGCTTTATTTATGACCCTGCACACAGCGAGGCCCTCTCTTCTGCCTGAGAGAGCACCACGGGATCCTCCTGGATTTCCACCCATCCATTCTGCCTCTTTCCCTTTAAAACACAAAGGGCGGTGGCTTTCTCTGAGGCTGTGAAAGGGACCACGTGGTGTGCAGGAGACAGTCCAGGGGCTCCTCTGTGCCTCTCAGCCGCTCCTGCGGGTGGAGGGCAGTTGGGCACTCTGCACAAGTGAAGACCCCGGGGCTGCTGGGGATGTGAGGTGGGGGACAGGAGACGGCGGTGGGGGGGGTGGGGAGTGGGGCCTCAACCCCCCTTTCCCTGGTCTCGCCGCCCCTGGGCTTAGCCCAGGGGCCTCGAGTTTGGGCCCCTCTGGTCCTCCTGCCCAGTTCCGTCAACCCTCCCTCAGCCATCCCCTCACCCCTACCCCCACCCCAGGGGCTGGTCTTGGTCTGTTCCCTCTGCCTCCTGTCCCCAACTCACTCCTCTTAGGGGCCCTCTCTGACCCCCAATCTGAGTTAAGCTCCCCCAGAATCTCCCACTTTTCCTTGGGGGAGCAGGCTCAGCACAGCCTGGAAACTTTTAAGTTGCAGATGCAAACTATTGGGCCTCCTTGAGCCGCAGAGGGAGGCGGGGCCCAGCGATCTGTGGGAACCCAGGGCTTCCCAGCACTCCCCATGAGATGCACTGACACATCTGTGTGATCCCAAACACCTCCTCCCCCCCGCACACTCTCTGGGGGCCTGCACATCCGCTCCAGGGCCACGCCCAGAGCCCCACCCGGACCACAGGGCCAGACGCTGGTTATTTATTGCCTCGATTTCCCCTGCATGTGCTGACTCAGCAAACGCGGTCAGCACTTTGGCGGGAGCTCCTGGCTCTTTCTTTCTCTTTTCCCTCCAGCGGTGCCTGCCCAACGTCCAGGCACAGAGCTGTCTCAGAAATGTCAGGGTTGAATGGCACTGAAATCTGGCAAAGCCAGAAACCCAAAGCAGAGCGGGCACCACGAGGCTTCCATGAACAACAGCAGAAATGCTGCAGGTTTTAACCTGGTTGCAGGCCTTTCGTTTGGATGCTTTCCTGAGTGGTTAGGCTCTCTCCTTGCAAGTACAGTCTGTACTTCTTTTTACTTAATTTTTTAAAAATTTCATCCTTACCAAAGGAATGTTTATTGATTTTAGAGAGAGAGGGAGAGAGAAACAGAGAGAGAGAGAGAGAGACAGAGAGACATCACTGTGAGAGAGAAACATTGATCAGTTGCCTCCATAGATGCCCAGACCAGGGATCGAACCACAAACTAGGGATGTGCCCTGACTGGGAATCGAACCCGCAACCTTTTGGTGTACAGGACAACACTCCAACCAACCAAGCCACCCAGCCAGGGCAGAGTCTGCGTTTCGTTTCTTTTATCTTGTGAACCTAATATCACCACTGTAAAGAGCAGATGTTTCTTCATACTTACGGACATTCGAATACCCCTTCACCTTTGAGAAGGGCTATTTATAAAAAGTGAGAACTGGCAAGGGCCTGAGAATACCTTTCCTTGGAGGCTGTTATTTGCCTAACGAGGGAACCGAGGCCCAGTGAAGCGAATGGCTGGCCTGAGACCCTGATTCCTAGTGTGAGAGCTGGGCCCACGCACCAGTCTCAGGCTGAGTGCTCTGGCTGAAGCTCTACCAGAAAGCTCTGGATGCTATGGCTCGCACAGCACATATATAAATCTGTTTTGCATTCTCTTTCCATGGCCTGCCCTGAGTTTACACTGGAAAGCCCATGGAAAAATTAATAGGCCCTGGGATTGCCAGAGAAGCACAAATCACGCCCTCCCCCAAGTCTGGGAACCGGGACAACCATAACACCGAAGCAATCCTCCAGCGGCTCCTGCTTTCTCAAGATCTGGTTGAGCTTTGGGAACATATTGTATTCATTGTGGAGGGGAGAAAAGCCTGCCCCCGGAGCAGTTTCAGCAGCCCATCTGTTGTGGGGCCAGTGAGGACTGGATCAGGACCTGGGAATCGGGGAATGGAGAGCGTCTGTGGGTGTCGGGCCACACAGAGCCTGGTGCCCCGCCAGGTCCCCGATCGCAGTAGAATCTGATAGAGCAACAGAACCGGGCCACCACTTCCGCCACACCCCCAGGCACAATGGGGACGTTGCCGGGTCACGTGCCCTGTTCCGTGTGCGCAGAAGTCAAAGTGAGCTTTGTTCTTGGCTATTTATTCTGGAGTCCCAGAGGTTCAGTGACCACGGCAAGCATTCCTGGTATTCCACAACAATCTCCACACTGGCCGCAGTCCGGCCAGGCGCGGGCAAAGCCCACACTCCGAGGCCCTGAGGGCAAGTGTCACACTCACGTGGCACAGGCTTCTCTGGGGCCTGGGGACCGTGAAAGTCTCTTACTTTGTCCCAGTTGCCAAAATGATGTTTGGTTCCTTCCTTCTTGCTTGTCTTCCCCATCTGAGAACTATTTCACATTAAGAGTTGGGAGAAGACTCCCCTAGAGGTTAAACTCCTTGAGCAGAGGCTTGTCTAACAGAAGGATAAAGAGTAGGGACCCAACGTTTTTGAAACTTGACCAGTTAACTGAGGCACAGAGAGCAAGGTCAGCAGAGGCCACAGGGCTGCTGGGTCTCAGGGCCTGATCAAGCTTGGATGAGAGAGAGGTCAGGTGAGGGGAACCACTCACAAGTCTGCACAAAGGTGCCCAGCCCCAGGGTGGGGGGGGGGTGGGGGTGTGGGGCCCTTATCTTCTATCTCTCTGCCCCAGAAAAGCAGATTTCCTCCAGTTTTAGGGGTCCTGGGGGCCCCTTTTCAGTGATAACTGCGTCCTTCCCAAAGCATAGCTCTTGTCTTCAAAATCGCCCTTACTCTGCATTGTAAATATTGTTGAAACTCTCATTTCAACAGCATTTCGTGAAATTTCTTAGAATGCCTTGAGTGGGTAAACCGTGACTTCGGTGAGCAAACTCGGCAGGAGTTTGGAGTTGTAAGGGAAGCGCCTTCACAGATGTGTCCTCCGCTCTGTTGCTCGCGGTCACGCTAACAGGAGCTGGCATTATGTTAATAGGACTTCACATTAATTTGTGAACCGTTACAACGAAAGCCAATTTTGTTTGATAAGGATACCATCAACATGGGAGGCTTTCTCCCACTAAGAGGGGGGCCCGGGCTGATTGGTCCCATGGTAACAGGATGGCTCTGGGGAATCCACTGTCCCCAAACACACCGAGAGAGGTCCATGTGGGCTTGGCTGACTGTGCGTCCTTGTCCTTTGGGTTAGAGACCTGAGTGGGGACACCGCATCTGACCTTCGTCCTCCTTGGCTGTAAGATGAACGGACTACCCTAGGTGTCTGAGTCCTCTTCCTTTGACTCTGTTTCCCTAACCCCTGCCGAGCCCCTTCACCTCCGTGGTCATAGGCTCTGCCTTGGGACAAAGGGAAGAGGGTTCATTGATGCCCAGTAGGCAGCAGCCTGTGACCCACAAAGCCCTGGGGGGTAGTCCGCTGGGGCTACCCGAGCCTCTGCTTGGAGTGGCCACTGCCATCTTCCAGGATGGCCACTTGCAGCTGCTGCTGAGAGTCCAAAGCACCTCACTGGCTAGGCAGGGGCCAGAGAAGGTGGAGAAAGTTTAAGAGGATTGTAAGTGTGGATGAAAAGGGGCCGCATGCTGAACCTGACAAGTGCGGGGGAGGCCTGTGTGGTCGACCGAAAGTAACCACCGAGGAGATGGACTGAACACAAACCTTCCTAGCTTCCAGTGAGTCACGGCGGGCAGTCACACCCTAGGCCTGCAGCTTCCCTGACAGAGGTCGGCCTTCACCTTAGGGAGGCTGCCCCTTGTCTCAAAATCCCCCCTTCTGGATCCTTCAGGGCACGATCTCCCACCAGAACAGGAGAGGTGCCCCTCATTGTTATCATGTTGCCCAAGCACCACTTCTATGTGCTGGAAATGGTAGTGAACTATCCTGCACCCAGAGGATAAGAGAAAGCAGTCTATGTTTCTTCCTTTTACTTCGTCTCCGATCCCTGTGATTTCCTGGCTCTGTTTTCCCCGCCCCCTTAATAAGCTGCCACCAGTGGACTTTGCGTAACTCCCCCTTAGGTCTCCTCCTTTGAGTCTAATGTATAAAATAAGTTGCCAAGTTGCCCTTCTCTGGAGCATTTTCGCAGTCCCTTGAGAATTTTGCTTCCCGGCAACTGTTGTCAGTTTGGCTTAAACAAACTCAAAACAGTTCTCTGCAGCTTTGGACACTTTTTACGTCCACGAAAGTAAAAATATAATAATCTGTGGGACATTCCAGAGACTCCTCCATCAAGTACCAATCTGAAGATGCTGAAGAAGAACCCTGAAATTCTTTTGGGAGAAAACACAGAAGGTGGGCGACTGTTTATAGAGTTCGAGGAGCGCCATATTGTTAATTCTAGGCACCTTTACAAGGTCATCTCAAAGACTAGCTACCTTCACGGAGCCAAGTGACCACACATTTCAGAACCAGAAGTGACAGTAGGCTGGAATCCTACCCCACCCCTGTGACGCTAAGCAAGTTCCTTATGCCTCCATTTCTCCACTGACAAAGCGTTGAGCATCAGCCTAGGCCAGAGCGCACCAGGTGCGGTCGGGTGTATGAAGCAGCCAGTACGGAGACTGGCCCCGGGTCGCTGCCTAGCGACTGTGAGTTTCCATCCTTGCTGGGGAGATAACAGAATGGAAGAGGTGAGTCTTCTCCATAAGAGAAGACCCGAGAGGGACTCATACCAACTGGAGCCAGCATAAAAAAGACGTGGAAGGTGGCCCTTTAGTTTAGAACGCGGAGATGAAGAAAGTCTAACACAGGGCAACCAGCTGCCAGCCGCCAGAAAGTGGCTCCTGACATCCAGGCCTGTGGGTGACTCGAGACCAAAGCAGAGACTCACATCGAGAATCTCCTTGTTGGCTTTCGGAGACGTGGCTTCTCTCAATTCCTTGATGGCCACGGGGATTTTGACCTTCTCGCCCTCGGGGATCCAGAGCCCCTACGATGGAGAGAGAGGGAAGACATGAACTGGCAGTCATTATGCCATGGCCCGGGGACTTCATGAGTGACACTGTCCACCAGGGGCAAGGGACCAGCCGAGGCCACCGGTGCCGGGAGTCACCACGGCTCAGCAGCCCTTTAGCTAGCATGTCCCATTGATCATAGCAGTTAGATAAAAGCCCGAAGCTCGTGACAATGATACAACCAGCGTGAGTCACTTCTTCTAGAACTCTCAGATACGGGGTCTAATGGAAATCAGGCTTCATGCAAAGAGGGTCTAGGAAAAAGCATGAGTTAAGGGGGAGCTGTTCTGACCTGGGCTGTATTCAGATGCTGTCCTTGAGAGCCTTCTGTGCTACCCACCCCTCCAAGAGGTTAGCGCCACCCTCTATAGAAATGTCTGTGTCCAAGTCTCTGAGACCACTTATTTGTCACCGTGATTATAAAAGAGTTCCTCTCGACAACTTGCGAGAAACGCTGGAACTTCCCAAACCCTCGGTGACAGGAACAGCTAGTGACACATGGAAACGGCAGCTGAGGACTCTGGGCTCACTCCCCCAGAGCAGAGGGCAGGGTAGCTGCTGACCCGAGTCCCCAGAAGCATCTGTGCTCTGTCTCTGGTGGCCTCACCTTGTACACGGTGCCAAACGCGCCGGAGCCCAGCACCTTGATTTTTTTGAATTCTGTCTCCTTTAAGATCCGCAGGAGAGCTTGGTTGGGTGCTTCTCCGCTGGGTGTAAGGGGCTCCACGAGCTGCAAGAGACAAGCGTGAGTGACCGTGGGCAGGGTCAGGTAGGGCCAGACACACAGGGGTGGTCAGGCTCAGGCACAAAGAACCCGCCATGGCCACCTTCTCTGAAGCACTTTGTAGAAGACCCGGGTGTCCCTGCACAGAGCCACCCCAGTTCAACAAACACAATTCCTATCTCTGTTTCTAGGCCAGCTGGTTAAATTGGGAACATTTGGGTGAGGTACATGTTTATGTGGGGGATCATTTTGGTCACCTGCCAGGCCCCCTAACACCCAAGCGCCATGATGCCACAGTGGCTGGGGGTCTCTCCTCCCCGAGAGTGGCTTCCGTCACTGCTAGCCACAGCTGCGGGGTGAGGACCATCCTAGGGAATGAGTGTCGGGAATACCACCGTTAGAAGCAGAGCTCAGAAAGGAACGGCCACCGGTGTGGACCAGGGCATTTTCCAAAGTTACTTCTCTTCTACCACAGTGCCCTCCCAGGAAGTCAGGAGATGCCTGTGCGCAAGGCTTTCCCCTGTGCATGGACACGGGGACGGTCCTTTCCGTAGGACTCCACGCAGCTGTGCACGTGCTGTGTGACTTATCCCAGAAACACGTGCATTTCACTGGAGAGCTGCCCCAACACACAACCCACTGGGTAACCGGATGTTCAGAAAGAAAGCATAGGATACAGCGACAAATGTGAAATACAAAATGTCAAAAGTTTGCACAGGAGAGTCCTTCTTCCTGTCTGGGACAGTGGGGATCCCAGAAGGAGCAGGGGTGGGGCGCGGGGCCGAGCACTCACCTCCCGCTCCTGCAGCAGCCTCCGCAGTGTGCGCTTCCGGACGATGTGGCGCCTGCGCAGAAACAGGCCTATCCCGAGGGCCACCACCACCACCAAGAGGAGGCCGCCCACAATCCCCGTGGCGATGGACGGGATCTTGGGCCTGGAACGGGGTGCAGACACAGGGGAAGGTCGGATTTGTGGGCAGATTTCATGACATTTGCACGTCCCATATTTCCGGCATGTACTGATACACTGACATTATTTAAAACTGAGAAAGTGGACTACTGTGCAGCTTCTGAAGGGGGAGGGAAAGCTAAGGATGCTGGGCAGCGTTTCTAGCTTCTGTCCTCACCTACACTGGGTGGCTTCTGTGCAGTTTTTAAATGGAGGTGTGACCTGGACCTTTCCACACGATGGTTATATTTTAATCTGTTAAGAAAATACATTAATTCCAAAAGTAGCTTGGGCCCTGGCTGGTGTGGCTCAGTGGGTTGGAGCATTGTCCCGCACACCAAAAGGTCACAGGTTTGATTCCTGGTCAGGGCACAAACCTAGGTTGCGGGTTCCATCACCAGTTGGGGTGCATATGGGAGACAACCAATCGATGTTCTTCTCTTTCCTTCCTCTCTCTCTAAAATCAATAAACATTAAAAATAACCCCCCAAAGTAACTCAGACTTCACTAATGCTTTTCACGTGAATCTGTATGTATCTCCGGAGTATCTTGGGCATTGGAAGCAGAGCCCGCTGCCTACATGAGACATGCATTGTCTGCTGGCCGGGCTGGGTGAAGGGGCCCGTGCACGGATGCTGAGACTCCTCCAAGGGTCCCTGGCTTTAGAGATGGGCCCACAGCCACATGAAAGGCTTCAGCAATGAGCTCAGAGGGGATTGTACCATGATAGGATTTCACACTGAAAGCCTCGCGGTCACAGATGAGGGCAGTCACCTCTCAGCCTGAAACCTCTCGGATGAGCTTGTGCCTGATTTCGGAGAGAGCAAAATCTCAAAGCTCCGGTTCTAAAGCTCACGGGGGAGACAGCCGTCTGAACGAGTCAGTTCTGCATTTAGGGCACACAGTTATTATTCCTACGTATCTATACCACTTTAGCTTCTGGTAAACATCTTTTCAGGCAGAAATGTTAACAAGTATCAAAGATGAATTAGTAGCATCCCTTGCATGTAAAAAAATGGGACATTGTTCTTACAAATTTCTCATAAGTGGGCCAAATTTACTTCATGAAAATGATATGAATTATCACTTTCTTCTTAGCAAGAGCCACCTCCTGCCACCTCGCCAGCCGATGCAGCTGGAATTAATGGGTTTTTACTATTTTGAAGGGAACACTGAAAGATACGTGAGACATAAATTGTTCCAGAGTGTGTGTTCCACTTTGAGTTGTGGTGAGGGCGAGGCAATGAGAAGTGAATGAGAAAGAATAAACATGACCAAGATTGGCCACCGCCTGGTCCCAGTGGGGAGGTGATGGGAATCCTCGTTATTAAGGTGCTGATTGTGGTTTATAAAAGAGGAGAAAGTTAGCTGTTCCCTCTCACGCTCAGTGAAGAGGCAGGGACCGAAGGAAATGTTTACCTCGGAGAGACTGCCTGCTTTCTTGCCTTGAATGTTTCCCCTGATGGCAGAAGGGATCCATTATCATTGCTAATTTGGGGGGTGGGAGGGGATGTCAGCTGACATGGAGAGAGGGATTCTGTAGGCATGGCTGGAAGCTTGGCTAGTGTTTGGGGCTATCAGGACGGCAAACAGCGGTCTAATTCCAATTCCCCTCTGGACATGATAATTGATAATTCCGCTCTTTGCTGTGGAGCCTACACAGGGATCCCTGGTTTTGCCGGTCTCAGTCCAGCATTTTGAACAGTGATGTGGCAAACTGATCGGAACAGAAATGCTGACGGATGACACGTGGACAAAAGGCTGTTGGGGGGGGGATCTCCCCAAGTGGGAGTTTTGTCACCGAAGCACAGAGAGGTCCCTGAAGCACAGGTCTGTGACAAGGCCAACGGGGTCAGGGAGGGAGGAAGAGAAGCTAGAAGAGAAGGATCCAACCACACAGGTGTGACAAAAAAAAAGTCCAAGGAAGGTGCAAAGCAGGAAGTACTGGGCGGGGCCCTGGTGGGACCAGAGCTGGGGTGCTGTGCTGCCCTGAGGTGAGGCCCTGACAGGGTGGGTGGTGGTCAGTGAGGCGGCCAAGCGACCCCTTTGCCCACTGCCTGCTGGGCCATTCCGAGGGTGCCTATCAGACACACAGCGGTCACACTTACCCCCTTGCACAGCCTTCAAGGCCCGGCCCCGCACAGCTGCAGGAATGGAAAGAGAAATACACAGTTTGATTATTCTCTCTTGGAGTGTTTTTTTCTTGCAGACTTGTTACTAAATCACAAGGCCATCCCACTCTCACCTATTCTCTTAATGCAAGAGGAAGCTGCTGCACAGAGCGGCTCAGTAAGATGCCCAAGGTCAGTCTCAGAGTGACTGTGGCCGGTAACCCGTGTGCTTGACTGACTCTCAGCATAATTAGCTCTCATTGTCTAGTACAAGGTCAAGTTCCTCTCAGCTCATTAAAGCCACAGTGCACCTCGGCTTGGGGGCGGGGTGTGGTTAGTCATTTGTTTATTAAGCAACATTCTAGACTGTGTTATCGCCTGTGGATTCCAGAATGACAATAAAGGTGCCCTGATGAACCCCAAGCACCTGGGAAAACAGGCAGACACGGTGGCAGACCTGGCAGGACTACACTCTCATTCCACCTGTCACTTGCTCTGTTTGGTCCGGACATGCAGACACTGCAGGACAGAGTCCTGTCAAGGTAAACTGCGGGAGGCCGAGAGGCATCCTGACTGCCCGCCAGCATGTTCTTGCTGTGGCCGTGACCACGGGGACCCTCTGAACCAACTGACTCCAACACAAACCTCCTCACATACCACCTGGAAATTCGGGAGGTGGTTTCAATCTACAAATTGCAAGATAGGAAACCTCTGCTCTTCAGCATTTTCTTGTCTGGGGCGACAGCATCACTCACCCGTAGGTACAGTTTGGATGGCACAGGTGACAGACGTGCTGGGCGTCCGCGAACTTCCAGACCAGCGTGCTGTTTTCGCCCATGACCCCCTCTGGGCAGGTGCTGACACAGTGAGGGCCGTCGATGTAGTGGGCACACTGCACGCACCTGTCCGGTCCCTGCACCGAGCCAGAGAAACCCGTTCACGTGGCCTCCCTCTCTCTCCGGAGGGAAGCACCTTTGTCCTTAAACACTTATCGTGCAGAAAAGTCGAATGGTGTCTAAGTTCTTAGAGAAGAAGAGAGCGAGTTTCTGTGTGGTTGTGCTTGCTCGATGGGGCCGCTGGGAACAGCTCAGCATGAAGCCTTGCTGACTTAAAACACATATAATGTGTAGAAACATAAAAGACACCGTACTACAAGTTCATTACATTTTGCTAGTGCTTCCTGGGCCCCTTGCCTTGGCAAAACGGTCTTGGCTGGCCTTCATGTATATTTGCAGCCCTACTGGCCGGCTGACCTTCTTCCACGTCACATTGGGGGCTAACGGGAGGCTTGTGGGAAGCAGACTTGCAGAGGAGAGTTTACAAAAACCCACGCCCGTGCTGGTCCGTTTGAGGACGGTGGCGAGTGTGGGCAGTGGTGGCTGCCTCATCTGTGATGTGACATGTGACAGGCTGATTTTATTTTGCAAGGCTGATTTCTCACCTACACTCTGTAAAACAGAACTACTGAACCTGTAGCAACGATATTGAGTTTTGAAAAGGTTTGCTAGGCCTTGCTTTAAGAATTCTCCGGAAATGATGCACTAATACCGCATAAGAATGTGGTAGTGTTTGATGAAGAGGGTCCAGTGATGCTGACAGGCGGGAGAAGCAGTGGGAACGGGCAGACGCCCGGCCCAGCCCACCCGAGGCTTCCTTGCTCGGCGGGAGATCAGTCAGCACTATGCTGGAGGACGGGGGTGGGGGGTAGGAAAAGCAGGTGCTCAGGGCAGCGGGTTGTGTGAGGACTTTTCTGCTCAGTCACAGCCCCTGGGACCCAGCGTGACATTGCACCGCCTCTCGTCTGGGAAGGGGGCTTGGGTGGCTGTCCTCAGCAGCTACCGGCCACATCGGGCCAGCCTCATGGGTCTACAGCTGTAAGGCTTTCCCTGGTGACAAACAGGTAATGTGAAATGTGCTCCTTACGTGTCCCGTGCAGGTCACGTTCATGGGCTGCGGCAGGCACTCCGGATGGCACCGTATGCACTCGGATTTCTCCTCGAACTCCCTGGGCTCGCTGCGGGGGGGCGGGGGGAGAGGGAAGAGTTCAGGGCAGCCCGGGCGCCCTGCAGCTGAACACTGGCGGCTTCCAACTGTTGCGTCGGTCTGCCCGACACTGTGGCTGACACAAGTCACCTCTCTCAGGACAGTCACAACAGTTCTGGGTGAGTCAGGTGGTCAGGACCCAGGACTCTCCTGCAAGTTGCACTGTTTGGTGTTGCTTGAACACAGAACACAAATTAACCAGGGGATGCAATTTGTATCAATGTAGGTGGACACACCAGCAATGGCGCGCCGCAAAGGACAGACCGAATGGCCTTGGCCTTGGCTGTGCACACCGTGATGGCGGTTCTATTTGTCCTGGGAACTCTGTGCAGCTTAGAAAATTGTAAGGTATTTCCAGAGAGACTCTATAAATTATTAGATTCAATTCAGTATTGGAAAGAGTTTGTTCATTTCCTTTTGTGATTAACAGGAGGCAATAGACAAAAACAAAGGAAAAGGAAAAAAGAAGAAAAATATTGAAATTGAATGACGATAAACCCATAAAAACTATCCTATGCTAAGTCTTATCTTCTTCATCAAAACAAAGGGATTAAGAAGTAGCGTCTTACCCCTCGAGAATGTTGCATTTCTCCACGCACTCCTTGTCTCGGCTGACGTTTCGGCAAGACATGCAGTCCCGGGGCCCCGGGCCCCAGCACCCCTCGGATGAGCACAGCGGGTTGCAGACGTGGCCTTGGGCCCCTGGGAGGACAGCCAGTGGTCAGTGCGGACTAGTGCAAGGGGACGGCACCTGACCACGGCTCTAAACGCAGGGCAGGAGATGCCAACGTGAAATGTTCGTTTCACCGTGTGCACACACGAGTGTGTGTGTGTGTGTGTGTGTTAGCCTCAGCCATTAGAGACTGAAATGAGCAGGCAGGAGCCTGTACCTAAAAGGTAATCTAATTAATTCCTAGTTTAGTTCTGTAATGGTCCAAACAATTGACAACGTACAGTGCCAGGCAAATCTGTCCTATGAAATGAGAACGAATGAGAAGCAAATCTGACGAACTTCACAGGGCAATGTCACAGGAGTATATAGATTTCCTTTCCTTGGCTTCTTTAGGAAGGGAGGAAAGTAATGTAAATGTTTGCAAAAGGCTCCGCAATATTCTGCCTCAAAATAAAAGACGCGTCGATTGGCAATCAAACCGAAGTGATTACTCACGGCAGTCTTTTCTGTCTTTGTTTTTCTCGACCTTGGTTTTCTGACCCGAGGTCCCAAAGAGCTTTTTCCAGTTCACTGTGTCTGCATAGCACAGGTGGCGGTTTCCTGTGATGACCACATCGCCGTCGCTGATCTCCTTCAGCGAGCGCAGTCCCAGCGACGTGATGTTCAGCCCGACCACCGCGAAAGAAAACCGGCCGCTAAGTTGGAGAGAAGAAAACTAACATTGTAAAAAAAAAAAAAAAAAAAAAAAAATGACAAAAACAACGTCACTAAAAGAGTTATTTTGTTTTTTTCTGGACCACTTTAGCTTTACTGCTTTCCAGGAACAAGTGCCTTGGCCAATGGTGTGTATTGTAACTTTTGAAATTTCCAAGTGGCTTTTCAAGTTCCTCCCAGGAGAAGCTAGTTCCTTGGTCCTTCAGTATCTTTGATCCCGGGGGCTGACTAAAGGCTGAACAAAAGTCTTCATGCCATTATTTTATTTACTGCAAGTTGAGCTTGCCTGGGGATCGAAGACATGTTTTAACCTCTCAGACAACCAAATAGATAGACTTCAAAAGTCTTAGGTTCCTAATCAGGCAGGTCCCTGTAGCGTCCTTGCGATACTTCCATACATACGTCGTATTTCTAAACAAAAGCACTAGGAAGGGACCCCCAGGTGGCTGGACCCACTTACTGCTGCTTCGTCCTGCCGCGTATGATCTCTAGGTTCTCGAATGCGTGGAGGTCCGTCCTGTTTTCCGGCCAGGCCTGAATCAGCAGAGACCCTGTGAGGCAGAAGGGAGGCTCAGACGCACGCTGCTTAGAAGTTTCTTTTTGGTGGGCGTCTTTCTTGTTGGATTCACAGGAGCAGGACACATGAGCATTTGACATGACCCTCTTTATCGTCTTCGCCGAGTGTGTACACATGCGTGCAAATGCCGGCCAAGGTGTCAGGGTACTTCCTGCCCCTGCCACAGAGTCCCCGTCGCCCACCCCACCCTGCGGGCGGTCCCCATGGGCTGCCCCCCGCGGGCCTGGCTGGGTCCCTTATTTGATGACTCCAAGTGGGCCCCTGATACCTGAGGGTAGCTGTGTATCGAGCTGTTATCACGAATAGGGATGTGGACATAGTTTTCTCATTTAATTTGAACCCTCAAAACAATCTTGTTATTTAGGTTGAATTATTCTCTTTTTAGGAATGAAGGAAGCAGGGCTTCGACGGGAGTCACAGACCCAAGCGGCCTGCCAGGGGGAGCAGGGATGTGATGGTCCCTCCCCAGTTTATCCCCTCTCCCTCCACCCAGGAAAGTCATGGGGACGGCTGGCCCAGGCCGGGGATGACGGGTTAATTGAGTTCATTCATGCGTAAAGTCGTCCATGACCTGTGTCTCTGCGAGTCGTGTTTGCCCCTCACGTGCAGGGGATACTGCATTTTTGGAAAACATTGAAGAACTCAGGAGCCGTTAATGGGAGGATTTCAGAAGAGTGGTGTGGCACCAAGGGAGGAGAAAATAGGGCCACACATTGTCTCTAAGCCCTGCTTTCCCACGAGCAGCGCCCACCTGTGATCTCCTTTACGGTCTTGAGAATGTCCAGCTCCTTGGGGTCCAGCGGTTGCGTGTGTGTGAAGGTGTCCCTGAAACACATCACAGAAGGGTTACCGACGACCCACCTCCGCCTTTCAGCACAGCCGAGTGCACCCCCTCGCGCAGTCTGCAACTCACCCCTTGAAAGCGACCGGCAGGATGTGGAGGTCCCCGCTGATGGACGTGCAGTTCCGGAAGTGTTTGATGTTCGTGGCGTTGATGGAGAGGGTGTCCTTGAACTCTCCGATTCCTATCCCATTGCAGACTGCGGAGACAAGGCAGGTGTTAATCCCCTTCACCTGCGCTGCCTCACGCAGGGCTGGCTCAGCGAGTGGGAGCCGAGAGAACCATCCCTGCCAGACAGACCGCCGGTCCTTCACTCAACAAATGCTGCCGGGGGGGGGGGGGGGGGGGGGGCGGGGGGCGGCAGCTGGCGAGCAGCTCTTCCTGCACAAAGAGTCCAGAAACGGGACGATCTAATGCAACCCACGAGGCTTGATTGGATTCTGGGTGGAAAATCAGCGAAAAGTGACTTCCTGGGGCGGCGGGGAGAAGTGCAAGCTCACCCGAATAGTGGAGAAGGGCAGTGGGCCGGTGCAAACCTGAGGTGAGGGGACACTGCCCTTGGTTAGTTACTTTCCCGTGCGTGGGACAGAAAGCGGACACGCGTCGGGGTGCGAAAGGCTGTGAGGTCGGTAATCCTCACCGGTCGCGGGGAAAGAGCTCACGCACGCACACGCATCACACAGACACGGACGCGGCGGAGGCATGTGGCAAAGCACGGAAGCTCGGTGAAGGCACGGGACGGCGCACACGTGCTCATTGTGTGAGCCATGTGCCGTTTCTAGGTGTTTCAAAGTTTACGAAATAAAAAATAAGGGTAAGGGCTGATTACCTGGCCTCGAGGATACTCCCAGGCCAGGCGCAGTTGTGAAGGAAAGAACGGATTTCTGAGCCCAGAGAAGGGGATTTACTCAAGTCGTTCCTGAGGGCTGCCGAGGAGCCGCGGGGTGCAGAAGAACCAGCCCCATGCCCTGGCGGGACCCCGGGGGGGGGGGTGACCCGTCCCCCCACCCCCCCATCCCCCGAGCTGGGCTCCTACCTTTGCGACAGGGCCCTTCACACTTTTTACACTTGCGGACGCCGTCTTCCTCCACCTCGTAGCTGTCCGAGCCACAGGCCCGGACACACGACCCGTGGTCGGTCACCACGTAGTTGCCTGTGGGGGGGACAATGGGAGGCAGGTGGCGACAGCAGCGCCAGGTGTCTGGGGTGCGCGTGTCCTCCTGAGAGGGGGCCGATGACAGGGGCCCCTTGTTCCCTCATTTTGTTTAGTTGAAGGACAAAGAATAACGGCTGCAAACTGAAAAGGAGTCAGTTCAAGAGCTTTAATAGCTTTCCAGACTGTGACGTGGAAGACGGAGACACTTCCTCGTGGGCGGCCGCAGGCATGTGAGGGGGAAGCACTGTGCCCATGCCCAAGCTTGAAACACCTCTTCCCAGCTCTTCAGAAAAGTTATTTGGAGGTTTCACCTTCAGGACTTGTGGCTAAAGCTTGAATACGTATTATTAAAAATTCGTGACCCTAAACAAGACCCGTCTTCCATCAACATTGCTGCCCTGGAGCCTCCATGTGTTCCTGGGGCGGCTGCCGGCCCTGCGCGGGGCCCTGTGGCCAGCGGGACACATCTGCCCTCTCGTCGCCTCCCCTCGCCCTTGCAGTAGTCGATTGGCGTCAGTGCGAACACAGACATTAATATTCCCGGGAGCTCTCCGTGTTCCTGTTTTGTCCTACCCACGTAGATCCTCACACACAGTGCCTGACGTTTGTCACTTTTCTCGTCAACTGTCTGCGTCTGCTCTCTCGGGCTCGTGTGCTTTCCTAGCGTGTCAGCCACCTGCCAGTCCCTCTCTCAGAGAGCGTGTCTGTGTCAAACTGTGACAATTGTTTCTTTATCTTTGTCACCTGCCTTGCAGTGGCTTATCGCTCTATATGTGTACTATATATATATTTTTCTGCACAGAATTAAAAAGTTTCCATCTCTGCTCATCTGTAGGGCGACTCTCCCTTGGTCGTTGTTTTTAGAAATGTTTTTCTCAGTTCCTCTCCTCTCTGAGAACTCAGGATCGGTCTCTAGTGCTCGTTCGCTAGACAGCCCTGTGCTTTTTCTACCAGGACGTCATCGGTGTCAACGTTACTGCAGGTGCCACCGCCATCAGCACAGCGCAGGCACAGGTGAGCAAAACCCAGTACTTAAAACAAACACCAGACAGACAAACAGAAGCCCTCTGCGGTTCTCCTAAGCGCACAGCTTTCACCAGAATTATTTCCACTCAAGGAGGCGGGTCTTCCGACACCCTCCCTGACGTAGGACTGTTAAATGCCTGTTTCATACACGAGCCAGACAGTGAAGGACCCAGTGGCCGTGGATTTGCACCCATCAGATGGCTGAATGTTTGGGACTCCCCGTACTGGACCTCAGTTCTGGGGGCCGCACCACAGGTGTGTGTCCTGCCCTGGCCACCCCAGCACCGGGCACCTGGCGAGCCACCCGTCTGTCCTCTGTGGGTCCTGGGGACACGCCTGGCAATGCGGCAAACACACCGACCCACGACGGAGCCTCACAGGCTCCAGCAGGGGACGCGGGGAATCGCTGCCTGATCGTGACAGGGTTTCGAGTGTGATGAACTCACGGGGACATTTCTTCACACAGGTGGCTCCAAAGCTGTATTTTCCGTCTGGGTTGACGTCCACCTGGTACGTGGTGGGGTTGTACAGCATGAGGGGCGGGCAGGTGTCCTTGCACGTGGCTTCATCCCGGAACTTCCGGCACACCTGTGTGAAAGGGAATATGAATGGGGACGTGATATAAAGCAGAGCCGGAGCCGGCGCCCAGAGGAACAGCCTTGCATGCCCCTACCTCGAACCTTCGTGATGTTCAGCAAGGCACCCCACCTTTGGATGGGGCCCGATGCAGCACGGTGCCCCAAAGGACTATTAGCAAAGATGCCAAGGAAGTAGACATGACTATTCAATTGAAAGTTAGAAACACTGTTTAAAATTAGTGTCCCTACGTTCGCTTTTCTGCACAGTATTAACCCCTTCCTGCCGTGGACATCACTTTCCCCTTCTCTGTCTCGCTAACCCTCCTCACCTTGGTCTCCTCATAGAACCAGCTGTTTGGGCTTCTGCCTGAGTCAGTGCCTCCCAAATTGCTATTTTTTTTTTTTTGATCTGAAATAGATGCTTGTTGCCTCTCCCTTTGAAACCGTGTAGTTTTTAGCTTGATGCTTGTCACAGCGGGGATGGCACGCAGGGGTAAACTGAGCAAGGACCTCAGGTAACTGTTCAGATATTTGGTTACGGCAGAAAAATCTAGCAGAGTGTTTTCAGGAGCCTCAGGAAGACCTTTCTCTTAAAAGCATGGTTTTTCTTAAATATACTGTCTGAACTATGACAATTTATCGATTACGGTGATAGGAAAAGACTTTATTAACTGACAAAATGACGAAGGAGTTCATCCACTGGGGTGGGAACTCAGGGGGGGCATTATTTTTAAACTCAGTTTACCCGGGTTTTCTTTACCAGAACACCTGAGGCTACGGTTTGGAATTTATTGCCACACTGTGGAGAACCCTGAGCAAAAAGCACGCCACGTGAAAGGACCAGCATAAAGACGGTGGTGGCTCGAAGACTCTCATGCCTGAGTCAAAATCTGGGTGGCAGCCATGGCCTTTGGAACTTAAAAACCTCTCCCTCCCTAACACCAGAGTCTTTTGGATTCTGCTGCAGCAAGCTTCCTTGTCTAGAAGCCACGAGGGTGTCATCACACTTGGCACTGACCCCAGGACTCCCTCTGGGCAGCCCCAGCATCTCCTGGACTTCCAAGGTGCTCACGATCCAGGTGCAGCCTGCCGAGACAGCCAGGCTCCTGTGAGAGCTCCCTGCGGTCACAGGGACCAAAGCGAGAGCTTTAAGACCCCGGGTGTGTGTGGGGATGCAGGCAGGTGGCCCCTGAGATGTGGGGGAAATGGCAGAGCCACTGGGGCAGAAGATCCCTCTCGAGATCTCTGTGCCGCTGGACGGGCCTCCTTACACCTCCATCTGTGTTTCAGGGCCCCTGCAGTGCCAGCGCCCGGGGCTTGTAATGAGAGTTCAGTTGAAGCGTATGCGGCATGACGATGATGGCCCCAAATGCCCTCAACAGTAAATAACTCGTGTTTAGTATCCAGAGCTCATTCCGTGCTCAGGGCCACCTGCGTTCTGTCTCTTAGACCATGTAACGCCCAGGTACTCTATCATCCGCCACCTTCAGGGGAGGAAACCGAAGCACAGAATTTGCCCGAGGTCCCAAAGTAAGTGGGGAAGGCAGGACAATAACAGGGGCTTTGTTCCCTGGCCAGGGGCAACATCCTTGTCTGGCACGACAAATGTTAACCTGCACGTCACAACCCCAGGAGGCTGCCCACAGTGGCTGGGATGGCAGGGTGGGGGGCGCCGGCGGGGAGGGGTCTCACCAGACAGTCGCTCTCGCGGGGCCCCGTGCAGCCGGACGCGCACTGGTTGTGGCAGCAGTCGCTGGGGGACTTGCCCCGGCAGCGTCCGGAGCACTGCTGCGCACAGATGATTTTGGTCACTGAAAAAGAGCAAGGACCTGGGTGAGCGGAAGGGCCAGGGTGATGGGAGTCCCATCCGGGGACCGCAGAGGGTGCTTGCCCACGGCGGGGTGAGGCAGTGATGGGAAGGAGGGACTTAGCGGCTTGTTCAAGGCCCCAGACAGGCCCTTTGGGCCAGATTCCTTCGAACTGTGACTTTTCTTTCTGGTACCTCTGCTTTTTTTTCCTAATTGTTTTTAACCACTTAGGAGAAGGGACCAGGTCAAGCCTGGATGTTAAGACCTGCTTAATAATTAGATACTAGTCAGAATTAATTGAGTTTCTGGGTGAAACAAAAGCATACACAAATGACAAAAATGCCAGCCAGGAAACAGGGTTTAAAAGGATGTGACGGTGATGTCACGTCATGGCCAGATGGTCTGTTACGGACAGGCGGTCAGCTGTTGAGCTGCCACGTCCGCAGATTCCTTGGCCATCCCTGCTCCTGCATTGGATTCCTGCAGAAAAACCCTCCTGGAAAAGTTTCTCGTCCGTCCGTGTAGGTGGGTCCCCAGGTGAGCGGGAACGGGTGGCCAGGCCAGCCTTCCGTCCCTCGGGAAGGTCTGGCAAACGCGCTGACCAGGGGGAGTGACTGGCAGCCGCGGCTGACGTTCTCTCATTTATGACTGACGGGCTCCAGTGCCCAAAAGAGCCGACCCGGGTTGTTCGCCGCGGGGAGACTGGCAGGACCGGCCACCCACAGGTCTGCTCGGGTCTGGCCCCACAATCAAGGTGCTTGTCGGAGCCCTGGACGGGAAGGGCGACGCCGGCAGTGAGCGCGAGGAGGGGCACGCGTGTGTCTGCAGGTCTGCTCACACACTCACGTTTCTGGCAGTTTTCCTTTCCCGCACCCCAGCAGCTTCCATTGGGGCAGCTCGGATCACACTTCGGGCCTGAAATAGAAGAGCAGTCGTTCGACCCACATCTTAGTGACAGGGAACCCTTGAGGAGGAGCCGGTGACACCCTCCCCGAGCCCGGGAGCAAAGCAGCGTTCCAGAAACGAGGGATAGCGTTCACGTTTCCTGTTCTCTGTTGCTGTGTTCGGCTGGTCTGCTTGTGGGATGACTTGAAAGACTCTCATAAGGAAAAAAAATAAAGCCGAACCACACGCTGCTTCGATTTCCACGTCAGCCTTGGAAACCGAGGCAGAGTGATTACTGACTTCACAGCCCACGGAACTGGGATTTAAATGGACTCAGGGGTCCAGGCGCGGAGAACTTTAGCACCTCCCTCAATAATGCTGAGAGAATCTACCCTGGTGGGGTCGGCACGCAGCCTTGCTGTGTCCACTTGTGGGGGGCGGAGTGGGTTAGTTGTCCCGGGGAGTTGGGGTCCAGTAAATAAAAGCTCCAGGGCTCTTAGCCGGAGAGAGGCACAGACCCCAGTTCAAAGGGACAAGTGTCCTTGGTGTGTCTCAGTTTGTCGATGATCTAAAACCTCAGCTATTAATTTGCATGCTACTGTCTGAAAACATTTCCAACGAATTGGTCAATTTTTGCAGTTGTCATAGTCGATGATGAACCACACATTACAGCTGCAGAGGTGTTTGACCTTGTTAGCCGCATTTTGCTTATTTCAGCATTGGGAATTCTGAGGGTTACAGCGTCCTATCTGTGGACAGAAAGCAGGCGGACCACCCGATCTGGTAACAAGGGGCCTGCCCACCTGTGACGACACAACCGCCTCAAGGAGTTAGTGTGTGCCCCGCAGTCTCCCACAGTTGGGAAGAATTTCATTTCTGGAGGCATTCAGATTTTAAACGGTGAGGAGCTGATGATGTACCAAGGGACCGTTGACCCAGGACACCCCGTGAATACGACCGACATTTGTTACAGCCGCCCCCAGGGGTGAAGGGCCTGATTGCAGGGCTGCCGCGCCTCAGAACCGTGCAGGACGGTGAGGCTGGACCCCAAGTGGACAGGGCTGTGAAGAGGGAGAGGCTGAGACAGACAGACCGAGAGAGAGGGACACAGAGACGAAATGGCCTATGTAACACGGAGGAATGTGCAAAGTGACTGTCTGTATAGAGCCACTGTGTTATTTTTACTTTTTATCTCTACTTTACCGTAGTTTTCAAATTTCTACTATGTATACATGGTAGGTTTACACAAGAAAAGCTTAACGGCGTCTTTCTGTAACGGAGGAGAACATTTGCCGACCGATGAATTCGTGTGCTGCCTCGAGTCCCAGTCTGTCTCAAACAGGTCTCCCCCAGGGGGCAGATCCCTGGTCCACTGCCCCTTGTTGCCCTCGGTGAATGGGACCTCCCGCTGACCGGGCCTTCTCTCCCGTCACCAGCCCTCGCGGCTCTGCACCGCCCTGGCGGACCACTCACAGCTGCCGGAAGGGTTGTTCTGAAAGTCGGTGGACATGTTGCCCAGGAAGCTGGCGTGGACGATGTCCTGCCACTGGATGGTGTCCACGCTGCAGAGGCTGGGGTTGTTGCTGAATCGCACGGCGCCGTGCAGGATCTCTGTGCGAGAAAGCACCCCCAGTGAGCACACGGTGTCTCCGCCGAGCTCGCGCGAGGTAGGCGTGGGTTTCTTTCCCGGTTGCCTCCTGCTAGAAAGGTTCCAGCGAGCACAGGAGTGCCCCTCCCGCTCCCCACCCCCAGACCTCAGTGGGGGCAGGTGGGAAATGAATTTGGGATTGAGCATAGAAGAGTTCCATTTCCCCTGAATCGGGCCTTTGAACCACAAACGATCAGAATGTAGAACTTCAGCAGGAAGGAAGAGAGCTCCTGAGTTGGTAGGCCCAGCATAATGATGGGTGTGCGGTGAAATTCTCATCCCCAGGCGGCCGATCCAGCCTGCCCCAGAAGGACCGTAGGATGTTGATTTGAAGGGGCAGATGGGGCACGAAGGGTGATAGCAATCGCCAGCATAGTAGGTGGGGGATGCCAGGTGCGGGTGGTGATTCTCTCGGTGGTTTTGGAGCCATTCAGGGGGACCGGGGTGTGAGAGCGACCAGGGTCAAGAAGAATCTGTGTGTATGATGATGACAATTGGGGCGAACACCAGGGATGCAAAGGGTGTGCAGGACTGAACGAGTGTTTCCAAGGAGGAAGTGACAGGACGTGGAAGAGTCAGGGGTGATGAAGAAGCGGCAAGCCAGAGCAAGGGGTGAGTATGGCAGCAACGCCTGGAAATGTAACAGGCACTGAATGAATTCAGTGCACAAGATACTGTAGCCAGTGCTGGGGAGTCAGCGAGACTGAGCCTGCTCTGCTGGCTTCTGTGTGAGAATGGGTGATGGGCAGGGGGAGACAGGGCACACAGCTGGTGGGCACGCGCCCACAGGAGGGCCGACACAATTCACATGCATTATCCGAATTAATCCTCACAATGGCCCTATGACTGCCACAAGTTAGCTGCAGATACATAAGTAGAGCCCGATGTCCTGTAGCAGGAATAGAAGTGCCTGCGCACAAAGTAACGATGTAGACAAGGAAGGGTTCTCCCTGGGAAGACCTCAGAGGCTGGCTGTCGGAGAGAGTGCTGTTTCCCAGGACGTGGACAGGAGCGGACGTGGGGGGGTTACTGTGGGCTTCAGGCAGACAAGACGGGGCAGGGATAGAGGCTGGGATCGGGGGGCAGTTTCTTCAGTGGAGGGTGGAGAATGAAGGAATCAGGAAGGGGGGCTGGGAGCTGGGAAGGGCCAGATTGTGGGGCTCTGGATGCCAAGCCAGAGGCGCAGTGGGTCAGTCAGGTGAAAGCATTCTCTTGGGGGGCAGAGTCCAGTGCGTGGGCCTCTGATGGCAGGTCGGGACTGGAAACACAGAAGAGGGGTGTCAAGGGTGCCGTGACAATTTGGGCAACAGACCAAGGTGCCAAGGTGGAAGGTGGAGGTGGGGCCTTACAGGACGCCTGCCTTCAGCATGTGAGGGAAGGAAAGGGAGCTGGCAAGGTGCTGGAGACCCAGGGGTCCCCGCTGGGCAGCTGAGAAGAGAAAGAGGGGATCCTGAGGTAGTTCTTTTATATTTACTTCCAACATGGGGTGACTCTCCCTCTGTGGCTGGCACTGGGTTAATCACCAATATCAAATAATTCACACTGAGGAATTATTTAATAACACTAATTTGAATTTATACAATGTCAGTGCCAATGACAGAAATAGTGCCAACAATAGAAATAGGGCATTAAGTGCTTTATCCACAGGAATTCGCTCCACTGTCTCAACAACCCTAGGGTGTGTGTTGCCACGGTTACCCACATTTTGCGGATGAGGGGACTGGGACACAGAGGGAATCCACTCCAGGGCGTCTGGCTGGTGAGGGATGGGGCCAGGGCTTTGAGGAAAAGGTGTGGCTCTTAGTGATGTTACTCGCCCGGCATTGTACCTGCCCCACGGTGAAGGCACAATCACTGTGATCTTCAATTAAAAAAAATCAACTTCCCACATCTTGTGTCATCGTCCATAATGTCCTGCCACAGGACCTGCGCTTGCGTCCTAGACACAAGCGCTCCATCTTCCCCTGGGATACCTTCATTCCTTGCCCCAACTCAAACATGGCTCTCCATGCGTGTCTCTTATACCTGAGGCCCAGGTAATAAGACTGGCAGTTTATTCTCTCCCCGGGCACAAAAATTCTGGCCATACCCTCTTTTTCCCAGACCCTTTACCATTTCTTACTGCCTTGGGATATTTTCCCGCGAACATGGGGCAACAGGTACCTGGCTTACATCTTCCCTTCCCGTCTCATCGTTCACCATCTTTTTCAGTAACTGCCACCTGCCCCATCTTGCACGTGGCTGACAGGCAATGCATTTGTGTTGGGCGGAGGGGAGTGTTCTCTGAGCGGGAGGAAGGAAGCGGGCGCCTCTGCGCGCCCAGCCTCCCCAGGCCCCGGCTCTCACCCTGCAGGCTCCGCATGGGCAGCTCCCGCAGCCCCGTGCGGTTGGGTCCGTAGTTGGATAAGACGGATAAGGCGTGGGTGCTCTCTAGGAGCACGTTTCCTCTGATGACCTGCAGGTTTTCCAGAGGGATCTTCTCCGCCACGTTGAGGGCGATGAGGACGTAGCCGGCCACCTCCTGGATGGTCTGCAGAGATGAAGCAGGAGCGTGGTGTTTTGCCTTGGAGGGGCTCAAGAACGCCAGGTCTCCCCTGGGTCCCCAGAGCCCCGGACACCTCACTGAACAACACACACGTGAGGTTGACAGGTGTCAAGCCTGTCGGTGACCACACTGAGGGCATGGGAGGTGACAGGACTCTTGGTCATTCCTGCACTGTGCCTCTCGAGCCTGCTGGCGGGAAGGAAGGGCGCTGGGACTCTACAGCAATGCTGGGGCTCCTGTTCGGCTTGGTGTTCAGCACACTTGCATGAGGATGGAAATGCCTTATTAATTTATTTTGTGCCTGTCTTACCTACTTTCTCATTTAAAAAAAAAAAAGAAAGAAAAAACCAGAAGGAAGCCAATCAAATCCAAAGTTCAACTACTGTCAAACTCTGCAGCCTTCAGAGCTGGCTGCTCCTGGCTTGCTAAGCCTGCTGAGCGCTATTTGGGACAGCTGTGGACGTTAACCAATCAACCACGGTGGGAGTGTTTACACCAAGAGAATGGGACACACCACAAAGCAAGTTGCTTTTTAGGTTAAGAGCCGGTCTACCAGGATACCACGGCCGAAGCCATGGTTAACAAGACTCCTAACAGCGTCTATGGTGAGAGGGGAATGCCGGCCTGGCCTGTTTCTCTTTGGTACTCTTTTATACCTTGACACTGTCTGGTAAAGCAGCCTTCTCATTAAACCCGCATCTAAGGTTCCGCAGGACTTGGAACTGCCGTAGCAGCAGCAAACACGTGTCCAGGTCCGTTCGGTCAAGGCCTTTATCTACACCCCTTTACCTCTCTGATATTCGGGTAAGATGAGCAAATTCCCTGAACTGACCTTCAGGAAGGAAAGGTCGTAGTTCCTTTGCATGTAGGTAATTTCCAGGTTCCCCAGGACCACCTCGCAGTTGTTCAGCATCCTCTGGAGGCTCAGGAAGTGGTCGTCTAAAGTGCCCAGCTGCGTGAGCTTGTTGTTGGTCCCCTGGCAGACTGCAGAGAGAGAGAGACCCCATGAGTGCCCAGGAAGGGAGCGAAACCGAGATGGCGCAAAACTTGCAAACTTCGACCGACTCTGTGTGCTTCAGCGACGTGCAGGGTCAATTCTGATCAAGGCAAATGTGATAGAACATGTCCAAGTTTTATAAGGCGCAGTTTATAATCAGGGAGAGCTCGTCCCTGTAGTGCATGAACTTGTCTAAACAGGTTACAAATTCAAGGAGACCCAGATGGAATTCCATAAAAACCTTTAAGACAAAATAGTCCGTAAGTGCTTCGGTAGGCAAAACAAATACGTATCGTAAAGCCTATAAAAATAATATAATTACAACGTTGAGTTAATAACTATAGGATGAACACTTTACTTTGCAAAAAGAGAGCATGCCGCATTCTAGGTGTCCGAAGCACGTTTACAAACATAATGTACGCTAGGCCACGTTCTGACCACAGCATCGTCCATTTGAAAGTCCACAACGAGAGCGTCAATTAATACCCAAATGGCTAGAGGTGGAAAATATTCTTCTAAACGATTGCCTCAAAAAACAAGCGGAAGGTCTAATTCTACAAGATTTAGTAGACAACTAAAGGAAAACACACACTTAAAAATAGATGCAGCTCCGGAGAAACCCGCGGCCCTCCTGTCTGTCTCCTCTCCCTGTGCGTGCAGCCTGCGAAGGCGGGGCTGCCCTGCCAGCACAGCCTGGGCACACTCAACCCCCTCACGTATGAAGGTATCGAAGTTAATACAAGAAAACATAGACAACTAGGGGACAAAGTTAGCCACGTGGTCGTCTGTATTTCAAAGCGAAGGAGAGGATTCTAATAAAGCCGTATTTACAGACCCAGCTCTTTAAAAGACAAGTTTAGGCAGGCATCACAAAACACAAAGTGGCTGGGGGCTTTGAAGCAGGAGCTTGCCCGGGGACGACACTTTGAACCAAGGCAATCGTCAGAGTGAAGAAACCAGCCCTCTGGCTTTGGCGTGTGATCCAGAACCAGCCAGGGTTCTTCCCGGTCTGCAAAGGCAGGGCTGCAATCAGTAACCCGGTGGCTGAGTGCCAAGATAAGGCCAAAGTCAACAGGCAGGGACTTCCTTCAGGAGCTCTTTCGAAATTCACTTGCTCTTCTGCAGGCTTTTCTGGCCCCTCCTCACGGGAGCTGTGTGACGGGCACCGTCGGACGGCCAGCCCTGGCTTCTCGGGGCCGCGTGTCCAGACGCCGCAGGGGCAGCCCCGAGCATTCACACCAATGTGGGGTGTGAGGGGATCTGCACCTCCTCTTCCATCCTGTGGGGTCCCCCCTCTCCTGCACTGCTGGGGTCTCGTTCTAATTCGGTGGTGGAGAGAACTCTCGCACGGGAACTCTGATAGTCGGCAAGATGGTGTCCTGTCGACTGGCTCCAGGGGCGGAATGGCTCCGGAATTCTTCCACCCACAGCATGGGAGCAGCCCAGCGACTCCAGGCTGCGTTCGCCCCAGAGTCCACGCTGCTTCCATCTCAGCCTCAGGTGGGAACCACTGCCCCCAGTTGGCGGCAAGGCGTGCAGATGGGGCCAGACCCATTTCTCAATTCCGAGGTCCTTACAAATGCCACTGCAGATGTAGGTACAGGGTTGTGACAATAACGTGTGACCTCTCCACCAGTACACCTGGAAACAGACCCTGCTTTCCTGGCTGGCAGACCGTGCTCGCTAAATGTCAACCTAACCGATGGGTGATGGTCTTGGCCACCACAGTGCGGGCCATGCCTTCATGCCAGCTGGGTACACGGTGTTGACTAGAACTTAGGGTTGCAGCAAATTTCAGAAGAGTTCCTGCGTCACACAGAGGGATGAAAACAACAGTCGTCGCTCTCGTCTGAACAAGGGTATCGGCTTGGTCGTTTCTCTCAGCCGAACCAAAGAGTGCTTATTATGAAATCAGACAGGAAGCAACCGGTGTCAGTAAACAAGGAAAGTGTGCCATGTAGGTTTAGCCTGTTTCACTGATTAGTTATTTATTTAAAGATTTTATTTATTTACTTTTAGAGAGAGGGGAAGGGAGGGAGAAAGAGGAGGAGAGAAACATCATTGTGTGAGATACATCAACTGGTGGCCTCTAAATGGGGAACCTGGCCCACAACCCAGGCATGTGCCCTGACTGGGAATTGAACTGGCAACCTCTCAGTTTGCAGGCCGGCACTCAATCCACTGAGCCACACCAGCCAGGGCTAACCTGTTTTGTTACAGAAAAAAATAATTTCAAAAAGACTATTCGTGCATTTATTCATTCATTCAAAAAGTGACAAATAAGCACCTAAAAGTACTCATTTGATGAATACCCATCATGAGTCATCATGGTTTACAATTAGTAGGAGTTACTTTGATATTCAGAAAAAAAGACCCTACGTTTGGAAGATAATGGTAACAACACTCACTACTGATGTGAATGTGAATTCATCGTACATTTTGGGAACCCACTGGCCAGCTTGAGCAAATAAACAAATATGCTTAAACTCCATGTCAGGATGGTTCTGGTTTGGAAACCCTCTTTGAGGAAACAGACCCAAATATCTAAAAAGGCATCGCACAAAATGTTGCCCATTATTTATTTACGTTTTTAATAACGGCAAAAGGGCTGCAAAGAACCCTACATGCCCGACTGTCCAGCAGGTCTATTCTTGGGAAGAAGCAAGCAGCGGATGTCTATTCGATTCAGTTTAAGGCAGGTCCACCTCGAATCCTCTTTCCAGAGGTAATTACGGAAGTGTCCAAAGACGTCTTTGGGAGGCTCTCTCCCACCATCTGCCCAAAGGAGGCGGTGGCTTCTGAGTGACATGCAGGGAGAGGATTCCACGAGCTGATTGTACACGGTGTAATTTTGGTTCTGTCTCTATACCCGGTATCACAGGTCAGGAAATAAAGCAGTGAGAACACTTCAGTGTGAGACCTCGGAATCAGTAAACTTATTAAAAAATAAAAATCACAGACCCGTTGGCAGATTTAAGAGGAAAGGTCAAAGAGCAAGAGCCTCTTAATTCATCCAAGGGAACATTTTGGTTTAGCCTCCTCCTCATTAGGTGACCTTGAATCTCTTCTCAGAGCTCCTGCACCACACTTCCCTCCAACAGAGACACGGCAAAGATAATATGCGCCTCCCGGAGTTGCCCTGAAGGCTGGGCGAAGACGCAAGGTCGCCTTTCTTTGGTGAAAGTTAACTACTGAGAAATGCGACAGTGATGTAACACAGGGCGCAGGTGGACGGATGTTAGGGGACGTCTGTGGATGCGCACCTGCCGTAAGGTGTCGTCTGATGTGGGGGAGTTTGGGTACGCAGGTAGGCTTAGTCAAATGTCCAGAGTTAAGCCGAGTTACTCTGGAGAATATTCATCGAAAGAGAGAGAAAGAGAGAGGAACATATTGTACTTTAAGAATGTCCTTAAAATATGCATTTAGGGTTAGGCATTTACGCATTTTATTTGAAGAGAAAGCTAACATCACTCTAGTGCTACCCATTTGACAGTTAAGTGCTTGTGTCCAGCTCCTCGCCAAATGCTCGCGATGTGCTTTACCCCTGGCGCACCTGCAGACGAATTCGACTGAGTCAGGGCAGCGGCGAGCCCCGGGAGGAAGCCCCTGCCCAGCACTTAGCTTTTCCTCCTCAGATTTTTGGAGGAAGATTCACAACTGCAGAGAAAAGATGAAAGAACCAGACTGCAAACTAGCTTCAGTGTCATTTTACTCTGTTCGCTGTATCACATAGGTACCTGTTTCTCTCTGATGCATTATGAAGGAAGGGACAGGTACCAGTACAGCTCTCCTGGCCTGCCGAGGCCTCTAGTTCAATACTCATTTGCAGTTGCTGCCGAGGTAACACGCTCACATGGCGACGTAATCAGTCTGAAGTGTACTGTTCCGTGAGCAGCCCCAGGTGCACACCCATGTGCAGCCTGCCCTCTTCCCAGGACACAGAGCTGCTACACTGTCACCCCAGGGAGCTCCTCACGCGTCTTCCCAGACAAGCCCTGCCCCGACAAACCAGCACCCCCACTGGTTTGCACTCAGAATAGTCTTGCTGGGCTTAAAACTCCACGTGCGGGGGACGACACGATGTTGCCCTTTTGGCTAACTGCACAGCACAGTGTTTTGGGGACTCACCCACTTTGCTGAGTGGCACTCCACTTTGAGTGACAGATCCAGGCAAGCGCTTTATGGGACGTTATCTGTGTATCGTCCTTGGACAGCCAGGGCTGATCCACAGTCTGGCTACATTTTTTTCTCAAGAGCCCTATAATTTATCTGAACTCAGAATGAGAGCAATCTGCCTCCCTTCAGCCTTCTTTTATGGGAAGAGCCTGTTGCTCTCCTATGTCTTTACGGGGGGAGACACCCCTCTTTGCCCACATGCCTGGGCAATTCTGCATTGCTGGTTGAGACACAACATTAAAACAAGTTTCTCCAGATTTCCACAAATCCACTCAGACGCCTTTGGAATTGCCTGAGTGAATGTATAATTGTTTTAATTTGTTGTTTTCTCTGCTCCATGTTGATGGCTGCCAAGGCTTGGGGCCCCTGTAAACCTCTCCCTGGGGCCTCCTTAGCTGCCTTGGCCCATTTTTCACTAGCGCCTCATTTTGAAACAGATACCTCACATTAAAAAAAATTTCTCCCTTATAGGTTTCTCATTTCTCAAATGTTCTATACTAACCATATATGACTTTACACACCGAGGATAAAATTCACAAAAGTCTGTGATGGACAGGGGCAGAAGATGGGTATTTTAACAAAATACATGTTTTTAAAAAAGAAAAAAAATGGAGAAGTGATCATGTACAACTATTAAGATCCTCAAAGTTTTCCGTTACTCGTGATCAGAGGCTCAGTGAAAGCACTTTGGAAATTAGAAATAACTGACCAATGATGAAGCGCTATCTGTATACAGAATGTGTTAGGCAGGCAGGCGACGAAGCTTGGTTTATTCACATCATTACTGTTCACCGTTGCCCATGGCCGCTGTCGGAAAGCACCATGCACGGCTCAGAGAGGGTTTCCAGATCTATAAATACATGCTTTCACATGCTGGTTTGGGGGAACAGGGAGTAAATTTATCCCATAGAAAAGTGTTATAAAATGTGAGGATAGAACCAGACTAGCCTATAAAACCCACACAACAGTTTGTAAGAAGAGAAAAGTAGACACTCCATGGTTGAGTCATAATAAAATTATTAGGAAAACAATAAAAGTAAGTAGAAAGGAGCATTTACATTTTCTCAGTGAGTCAAAGGCTTTGTGAAGTGGGATAAGTCTCATGATAATCGTGGAGATTTTTCTTTATCTTCCCTAACTTTATATATTTTCCAGTCGTTCCTCATTTATCACATTTGATTTCATAACTAATGAGGAGTTCTCAGCTCGTAGGCCTCCGAAGATGGTTGTTGAACTGAATTTGAATCTCCAGTGCAACTTGGAAGCACACGTGGAATACTCTGAAGTCCTCTCAAGTACGTGGTAATTTGCCCTGTGATTATAATATGCCTCCTGGACTGAACTGGCCAAGTTGTAGCATGTCCAACACAGCTGCGGACGAAAGTAACTCCAATTAAGTTAACAAGCAGAAGACTTTAAAATAACATCTCTTTTATTTCTGACTTAGGGACCAGAACACCCAAATCGGTTGATTTCCACCCCCCCAGGTTCTCTCCTAGCCATGAAAACAACCCCACGCCAAGTTGATGATTTAAAAAATATATACACCAAGTAGGGCAGGGGGAGCTTTGCATACTGTGTCTACTCTCTTGGGTGTGAATTGGGGTTTCTGAAACCAGACAGGCCAGTTCTGTGAGGGACCGTGGAATATGTTTCCAGTGACATCACCCGACATCTGCCTATCAGTATGAGGTATCATTATGGGATGGTCTCCAGCCAGTTATCTCAACTCTCTGGGTCTCACGGGTTAGAATGGGACCAGCCCAATGCATCTGGCAGGGTAGGTGCAAGCAATAGGGAGGTCGTGGGTGTGGAAGGGCTTCATGGACTACCAGTCTCCCCGCCGAAGCAGTGCCTACAGCAAGCGAAACTCGAAACCTCCTGCTGCCTGTGTGTCTCCAACGACACTGGCAAACTACCCCCCACCCCAAGGACTCTCTAAACTTCACATGGACTCAGCAGAATTGGTGAGTTGTGTTGAGACCTGGGATGCTTTAAAAGTCTGAAATAAAATACATCACTTTTCATCGTCATAGGATGTTGTCCAATAAAAGGTCCTAACTATAGAAATTTAAAATCTTAAATCACAGACCTGGCAATCCATTCCATTTTTTTTTTTATAGGTAGTTGAATAGCTAGTAAATCAGAAGTGAATTAGACCTCTTATTGGACAATCAGAAACTGATTTGGACTAAAAAAGATCTCAGAGAGTGACATCTTTTCCTCTTTTTATTCATTCAAGCCAATAAATTTTTGAGCACCTACTATGTGCTTAGCAATGTCTTTTGGCTTGGCAGCCTGGGTCTCTGGCCATCTGGATTTTAAATGGCTACGTCAGGTTACATGGATTCCGACACACATGTGGCCGGAATGGGCCTTGACTGAATACTGACGGGGAGCAGGGAGCCCCGGAGAAAAGACAGAACACCAGGTTTGGTGTGCGCACTCTGTGTGAGGAAGTACAAGCAGCGTGAACAGTGCGCCTGGCTTTCCTTCCCGGAGATGTGATGAAGTGCCTCCACTCTGGCCCAGGTCCTGTTTCCCTAATCTCCTCGCTGGGACGGCTGCTGACTCATGTGCAGGAACTCTCCTCACACATGGGCATACTTTTGAGGTGAATAACACCACTTCCCTTCCAGAAGTCTGTTGGCCGAGCCACTGAGGCCTCCGTTGCCGCCACTGCCATGCCAGGGCTTCTGATCTGTGGCATCCCCAATGTGCACCCCGGACCTGCTAGTGCAGGGCTGCACACAGTCAGGAGCAGCACCCCCAGAGTGCAGAGTGCTCCCTCCAGGGGGATCCTGCTGAAACCTGCCTGCCCCCTGCCGGGCAAGCGGTTACCCCAGGAGGCCCCAGTCCATTAGGATGGGTTTGCCCGCCTCATCAGGGGCCGGCACCACGAGAGCTGGGAGACCTGGACGAGTGGGGCAGCATGGGTGGGGGAGGGGTTGGCGAAGACGTGGGAAATGTGAGAGTACAAAATGGGGTTAGTGTCCAAGACCACTGCTTGAACACCGGGGTCAAATCCCGACAAGCTGGACACAAGACGGCCCGTGGTTGCCACCCCTTCTCACCTCCGACTTAACTGGACCTTGTTCTGTAGGGAGCTGGTGGTCCTCTTGCAGCTTCGCTCTTCCTAGACACACCCCCTGTTCTACGGCATTCCCAGCAAGGTGACGTGGAGGCAGAGTGAGGGAGGGCCAACCAGACTTCCTCCTCGGCGAGGTCCCCACCCGGCTCACACACCCCTGTCCTGTACTCTCCTCAGGGGCACGTGAGTCACACCTGAGGACACAGGCTGAATAGTATTCCCCATGCTGGGTTGTTTATTCGCTGAGGGAGTTGTCCCTCTCGGATTCACCTGAATGTCACGTGTGACTGGAAACTACCACGGCGAGGGGGCATCGTCAGGTGCCATTGTGGCCGCCGGGGAAGGCTCCTCCCATGCGTGCCCTGCAATCTGTTAGAGGGCCACGTCCATTCACTTACTCAACTGAAACATCATCAGTAAGACCACACGACGGTTGCCAAGAATGAATCAGACGTACTCACTGCCCCGAGGGACTACGTTGGCCCTTTGGGGAGATGGATTCACACATGAAATAACCACAGGACATCCCAAAGCCATGCAAGAGACGTGCTCGAGGACCACGAGCCAGACAGAGGAGAAATCACCAACCCCCAGTTGTCCGGGACAGGGACTCCATGTTCCTCGCTACCGAGCGAAGGGAGGCGTGAAGTCCCCATTCAGAGTCAAAGAGTAGTCGCTGTAAGTGCCAGGCCAGGTGACTTCAGCACACACGGTCCCGCGATTTACCACCCCAAGAAGATAAGTTGTCCTCCGCTTCTCAGGTTTGTTTCCTGAGTCCCCTCCTCTGGGTCACTGCCCATATTTTAATTTGGGGGTACAAGTGACACTTTCTGGGTTTGTCGATAGGTACCTAGAAGATTCGCTTCCCCAGCCATTCTTCCTATGGGACAAAATTCTCGTCCACCTTTATTGGCAAGGAAATAAAAGATTTCTGATCCAGAATGGGCGGTAAGGAACTTTCTGGTATCTCTCTGCAGACAGACTCTGTTCAGATTCTACCTGGCACTGCATGTCTACTCCCCACCCAAGAGGGTTTAAATGTCCTTTAAATTTTTCTGCTATTATTATCCATCTTTTTAAAAACAGTTTCTAATCCACAGTTGTGTTTTAAGGCTCTCTAAATAGACACACATTTAAGTTGGTTTACCCATGCACATTAGAAGAAACCCCCACACAACCCCAAAATCCCAAACCCCAAACAAATGACACCACCAAACAGCTAAGCAAGGACCCTGGTCCCCTCCCCTTGGCACACCTCCATGGGAAGGCCCTGTCCTGTTCCTCAGCTAGCCGGGGGCCCGCCCAGTCTCTCCTGTACAGGGGCTTCTGAACCCGTTTCTGCAGAATCCCAGGAAAGCCCGAGATGGCGTGTGGGGGCCTCACAGAGGACTTCTGAGGCTTCCTACAGGGGAATCCCTAGGACAGAGGGCAGATCTGGAATCTCCCTGAGCATCAAACATGGAACTATCCATTCCGGCAGGAGCCGGAAGGTGAAGTGAGGCTGTTGGGAGGCGGGAGGAAGCCCCGTCGCTCTCCGGGGTGCTTGGGAAAGCAATGGGTTTGGAGAGGGGGAGGCAGTCAGCAAGGGGACAAAGCTGACACGCCTGAGATTCCTTCTTTCTAAAAATGATTTTATTTATTTATTTTTAGGGCGAGGGAAAGGGAGGGAGAAAGAGAGGGTGAGAAAGGCCGATGTAAGAGAGAAATGTTGATTGGTTGCCTCCAGTTTGCCCCCCTCACTGGGGACTTGAATCCACAACTCAGGCACATGCCCTGACTTGGAATTGAACTGGGGACCCCTTGCTTTGTGGGACAACTCCCGACCAACTGAGCCACACGGATCGGGGCCTTTTTTTTAAAAAAAGATTTTGTTTATTTGACACGCCTGCCTGAGATTTCTAAGCTGCTCCCCAGCCTGAGCTTGCATGGTGCTCCTTCTGGCTGGGCGCCTGCCCTGGGTGGAGGGCATCGCATCCCTTCGCTGCTGCGGATGCATGAGCAGCAGTGGAAGGGAGAGAAGCAATCTCCCTAGAATGAAGAGTGGCTTGCTGTCTTTCAACTCACAGAAACATGTCAGGTCCTCGGCACAACCACTCACACCACCACTTCACGTTTTTGTTAGGTAGGATTTGAAAAGCAAAAACAGAAAAAAACCCCAAAACTGGAAAGCAACACCCCCACCCCCGAGTTTCTCTGACCTCAGAACAATAAGCAAACTGTTACCGGCCCCCATCAGGGCCCAGTGGCCGTGGAGCCACAAGGGCTGGGCGAGAACTCTGGGTCCCTCCCCACCGAGGCCACTTCTGAATCACAGGGTCTCTCTTTGCTTCGTCTAGAACTCAGGGACTTCCGACTCTAGGGAGGACCCGGCGAGGTGGGAGAATCTGTGGCCAAAGCACCTGACACATGGCAGACCCTTCATAAAAGCCGCTGGGACTCGCGTCTGAACTGAACCTGGACCGGGTCCCAGTGGGATGAGCCGCTTCCTTCCTCCCGAGCACGCTCGAGGCCGAGCCCTCTGCCCGCCCGCTTGCTCTGTTGTGTGTGGCCTGGCCAGCAGCCCTGAGCTCCTGCTGCTGCAGGGAGGACAGCTGGAGGGGACCGCAGCCAGGCCGCCTGCCCTGGTCACAGGGACGAGCCCGGGGCTCCGAAGGCGTCCGGACCCATTTCTGACCAGGCAGCCTGAGCTGGGTGCTTACCACTGAGGTGGCCAGACCTGTCGTGTGCCTTTCAAAATAATTCCCTTGAGAGAACTCCCAGCTTGCTGCTCAGAACATGCTCTACCACTATGATTTTTCATTTAGAGAAAGGCCTTCTTGACCCTTTGTGGTGGTTTCGTAAGTGTAGGGGGATTTGTCGGCTGTGTGTGCACATGCATTTTTATTTTATGCTTGTTTTTAAATGAACATTTCTTCCCCACTTACACCTACTTAATTAAAATATTATCCTATCTCTGGCTGGTGTGGCTCTTTGGAATGAGCGCCAACCAGCAAACCAAAGGGCCACCAGTTTGATTCCCAGTCAGGGCACATGCCTGGGTTGTGGGCCAGGTCCCCCATAGGGCATGCATGAGAGGCAACCACACATTGATGTTTCTCTCCCTTTCTTTCTCCTTCCTTTCCCCTCTGTCTAAAAATAAATATAATCTTTTTTTTTAAAAGAAGACTCCTTTACTATTCACTTTAAGAAAAAATATTCTTCTTAAGTTTCATTTGAAAATGGGAAAAGGAAGTAGCAGTTCAAGAGGGCGTACCTTGTCTTCTGGGGGAGGCCTGGCCCTCTCTGTCCTTCGTTAGCTCTGCAATCCAACACCCACTTCCTGGGGTCACTGAGCAGGAAAGACTGACTCAGAAATCTTCTAACAACTGCTGCGTGAACTCAGAGGCCGTGCAAGCCAAGTTTCTGCCACTGAAGAATCTTAATTTGGCTCACATACTATTGTTTCTAACACGTTAGCCCCTGACGGGGAGAGCTATCAATGAAAAGTACCAGTTCTCATAGGTAACCCCTTGCTGTTATTAGGTGGAAGAAGAAGAGATGGTGGTAGCAGGCAGAGCTGGCCAGTCCTGGCACAGTTCTCAAGTCCAGGAAAGAGTCTGTAGCCTCCTTTATGACAATCCAGGACAGGGCGGGCAAACTTGTTTTGAAAAGAGCAGGGAATAAATATTTCGGGGTTGCAGGTCCCCGAAATATGGTCTCTGTCCCAACCTCTCCACTCTGCTGTATGAGTGCAAAACCAGCCAGAGACGAGGAGCATGTGAATAGGCAGGATGCTGTTGTGTGCCAATAAAACTTTATTGACAAAAACAGGCAGCAGCTGGATTTGGCTGGTGCGCTGGACTTTGCCAACCTCTGTTTTCGAGGAAGGCCTAACAGGAGGTCAGGAATCACAGATGGTCTGGGCATACAATGGTCCGACTTAGGATTTTCAACTTACGATGGTGGGAAAGCAGTACACATTCGGTAGAAGCCGTGCTTTGGATTTTGAGATTTGACCCTCTCCCAGGTGAGGGGTACGAGGTACAGACTCTTGCATACTGCTGGGCAGTGGCAGACACAGCTCCCAGGCAGCCCCGCCATCGCCAGGGCGAATGGCCAGGGAGCTACAGCACGCTGTGTTGCCCGCGGTTTTGGATGTTGCATTCTGAGTCTGGTTAGGGTCGGCCAGGCCAGGCTATAGCGTTCAGCAGGTTAGGTGTAGGCAATGCGGTTTTTGCTCATGATATTTTCAACTTAACAATGTTGTGTATTAGGATGTAAACCCTTTGTGAGTTGACGAGCATCTGTATATGGTTAGAAGTCCCTCTCTCCTGTCTTTTCTAGAAGATATAGCAGGTTGAAGTGATTCACTCTCCTTCAAGGCCAAACTGCAGAAGGGTTTCTTGGGGTTAAGTCCTCCTGTTTCATCATCAGCTCAATGGAGGCATCAGAGACAAGGTCCTGAGAATGGATAGGAAGTGCGGGGCTGGGACAGTTATGGGTTTCGGTGTGGTGTTGTGTCCACGGTGCTGCAGCTCCGTGCTAAGTGTCATTGACTTTCAGAATTGGATCGACCACCCCAGGTGTCCCCCCTCTCTCCAGGAATCCTGGCTTCCCACCTCCGTGACAAATGGCCGTCCAGTCAGCGTGCCTGTTTTGAGTGACCAAGAGCTCTGCTCTTGCTCAGAGTGCGTGGCTCAGCTCACGCTCGCCCTGACAACTCTGCCAGACTCCTTCCTCACCTTGACCTGAAGCTAGTCCGCAGCTCGTTTCCTCCAGCTTAGCCCAGATGCAGCTTCCTTCCTCCAGTTTAACACAGATGCAGCTGCCTTCCCTCCCTCGCGGCCCTGCAGGTGTCTGATCGTGGTGACCACGTCTCCCTGCTCCCACACCTCTGCACTCGCGGGAAGTCCACGTGTGTGAAGGCCTGCACAGCGGCATCCTCTGGAGAAGATGCCCCACGTGGCTCCCCTTCCTGGCTTCCTCAGCCGAGGGGCTGCCTCTTCGAGACTTGCCTTTGCTCATTCTTGGCTGGGAAGACCATTCTGTTTTCTCACAGCACGTTTTGTCTCTTTCACGAATAACATGTCATCCGGAAACAGCAGCAAACATTGTGTTTTCCTTTGCTGTCCCTTTGGTTTATTACCCCTGAGACAGTCGACGAGCAATACAAGATAAATAAATGTTGCTGAGCCACTGCAGTACAGGCAGAAACATCATATATAAGTTTTCAGCAGCCTTGGTTCACTTTTTCACAGTATAATCACTCACGTAGCAGTTGAGCAATGGAAATGGAATCCCCACGCGTCTATTAATAGCAGGGCTGACGGTAAATTCCTGGATGAGAAGATATTTTTCCTTGCTTGGTCTCCCTTCGGTTTTAGTTTCTATGGCTTCCTACTGGCCTCATAGCATTAGATTTCCCACTGGCTGGAGTGGAAATTCGGGACTCTGTCGTCGGAAGCCCATTTTCCTGATGGAATATATGTGGGATTTAAACAGAGTGATGTCTTCCAAAAACATGCATCCATTAGAATCACAGGAAAACATATCACACGGCCCTCCTGGCTTCATTATTAATTATTTTCCAAGACAGCACTTAAAAATAAATCACCCAGGGGTTCACAAAACACGTTTCCTATCTATCATCTTTTGAAAAAATTGCAACCGTCAACCTTTTTCTTACGTTTTTGTCTTGTTTCCAGAAAAGATCGGGTCTCTCTTCTTTGTTAACCTTGCTTTTATAGCCTCCACATTCAAGGGTGACAATGACGGTGAACTGGTTCCATCAGGACAGTAATTCTAGGCCACAGTGTCCTGGTGTGGATTTCCTCATCTCTTAGCAAGAAACGATTTGATTTTTTTCCTCTTGGGGATGCTTAGAGATAATCCCCACAAGCCACTGAGGCTGCTTTGGATCATCACGAAATGCAGGTAGAGGGAATTGAAGGTACAACACGGTGCGAGGTGAGGGAAGCTTCACCCACCTCCTGAGGTTGCACGTCCAGGAGACAATTGGTCAGTAAGGCAGAGGAGTGAGGTGATGAGACCGGCCGCAAGTCACTGGGGCCTGGAAAGCCACCGCACACGAGGGCGGCTTCCCCCACGAAACATCTCAGCACCTCATCTAGACTCCGCGGTTCACTCCAGGAGACGGGAAGCATGCCCTCGCCCCTGTGCCTGCCCCGGCTTCCCCGGCTGTCCCCTTCAATCTGACAGGACAGGGCGACAAGATCAAGTCATCCTTGGTGATCCGGGGCTCTGCATGTCCCCGCAGGGCCAGGGTGTGTGAGGACGGGGTCCAAGGAACGGCTGGGAGACCCGGGCCTGGTGCATGGGCCCCTGTCAGTAGGTTGGTAATCTGTAATCAAAAGCACGCTTCGTGTTTGTTTTTTGGCTTTCTAAGCTGACAATCTGGTTCTTGAGGCCAGGAAGGAGAGAAATGAAAAAACTGTAATGTGCATTTTATGTCTTAACCGAACTCCTCCCTAAGCTGTGTCTTCTGGCCAGCTGTCAAACTCTAGAAGGGTGGGGTGGGAGCTGAAGGGGCTCCTCCTCGAGGCCAGGGGAGTGCCTTCCAGGGAACCCACTCCTCCATTCTGGAGTGGCTACTCCAACCAGATCTTTTTTTCCCCATGAAGCTGCGAAAATCTTCTACACAAGGACTTCTTTGTACGTCTCAATCAACTTTCACAATAAGTTGTGCTTTTAGTTTAAGAGACGCAGATGGTGTGTGGGTGGTGGCAAGGGCGAGGGGTGGGGCTGAAGGATAAAGGAGTAAGGTTATAGTTGTCTCCCCCTTTGGAAAATGTGGCAATGCTTTCTTCCATGGAAAAAGCTCATCGATTTGTAGGGTGGCTAAGACATGTGAATGGTTTGTAGAACAAATCGAGAAAGCCGTGGCTGTTGGGTTTGGGAGAGGCCAGACTGGGTCACCGCCTTCCTCCTAAAGAGACTCAGGTCTTTGGGATGGGGTTATCTGGAATTTACACTTGAAAACAGCCCGAAAGTTGGGGAGCAGAACCAAGCCTTTCCGGTGAATGCTAGCTCCATCTGCAGAAGAAATACAAACCCCCAAATATCCAGGAACAATTAGGAGTAAGTATTGATGTGCCAAGAAAGAAAACTCATTAATTAGACACTAAACTCATTGCCACTGGGGAATGGTTTTTACCATTAGAAATACATTTGCCCTTTTTTTCTCCCTAAGTCTATTCACTTAGCATTTTGTGTTGATTTGAGGTTAAATGGAGGTGTTTGGGTTTTGCTAAATGTATGTGGCTATTTCAGGAGATAATTCTTAAGTAATTTTAAAACCCAAACCCCATAATACTTTACATATAATGAATGCTATATTCATTATGTACTCATCACTTACAAACACTTTATGGTTTAGCATTTTATGATAAAATAACATTTACAAAATGCTTCATGGTTTAGACTCGCAAATACTCCAGGCTTTCTAATTCACGTCTGCCTGATACTTCAGCTATTTAAAAAACCAACCTAAGAGGGAAACCACTGGGAAGGGAGTCCACAAGAATGAAGCACTTGGTCATTTCTGTATACGTGTGGTTAATCAGAGCCGGCTCCGGGAATGTGTCCCTTTGTCCTCCCTACAGCTGGTGCTCACCTTCCCAGGGTGCGTGGGGCCCAGTGGGCAGAGGTCAGCCCCAGCATGTGGGCTGCCATGTTTCAGCATGTGGGTTCCGGTTCCAGAGGCCCACCTTTGAACCAGCCCTGTGGGTGCTGGTGGTCTCCCCTCAGAGAGATTACTCCTCCTTGCTGACCCTCCCTTTCCTCATCTGTGCCATGAGGCTAAAAGTGCCCCCCCCATGGGGTCATCACGAGGATCGAAATTGTTAATGCCTGTGAGACAGTGAGTGGCTCACGTAAGCTGCTGCTCCCATCATCATCATCATCACCATCACCCTCATCGTCCCCACCATCACCATCACCACCGTTGTCCTGTTAGTATTGGTGTGTCCCAGGAAATGAGCAGGATCCAGGGACATGGCCAGATGGGACCAGGCTATTCCTGCCTCACGAAGCCTACAGCCCAATTCTCTACTTGGGCTTGAGTCAACCAAGGGCATTGCCCTCTGAGTCCGTTATGCCCAGTCCAGGCCTGCGTACAAGGACAGCGGAAAGTTCACAACCATCCTGAGACCCGTGATACCCACATAGACTCCGCTGTAGTTCCCAACCATGGGTTGCAGCCAAAACATACCATAAACAACACCATAACTGCAGAGCTTGAATTTGCAACTGTGAAAAACCCGAAAACCTAACAGCAGCATCCCGCAACTGCCTGGGGCCTCAGTGCACACCTTACCCGTGTTCAGCATCCCGGCTCAATGGTTTAGTTAACTTCAAGCCTCCTGGGCCTTTGCAAAAACCTCGTAGAGGTTTGAGACATGTGGATCCCAATAAAACATGCTGAAACGAAGCTTTTCGGTTTGATGGACGTGGTGCGGGTGTCACAGGGACATTTGTGCCAATAGCACGGGGAAACAGCAACAAGTCTGGACACTTGAAAACCACGACTGATCTACCAAAGCAATCTTTTCCTGTGACCTGAATGATAGCTTTCTTGGGCATACCTCTGTTTCTTTATGTTCTCTCCCTAGCTAGACTTCAGAACTACACATGTGCACACAGACGCACACACATGTACATACACCTTAGGCTCCACGTCTGAGCTGGGAAGCGCCAGCTGCTCTGGTTTTTCATTATGTTTCCTCTCACTTGGATGCCTCCCTGTCTCCTGCAGCTTCCCTCTCCAAAGCTGCGTTTGGATGTCTGCTGCCATTCATGTCGGTGGGACACCGCAGCTCTGAATGCCTCTGCGACGCCTCTCGAGACTCAGCACATGCCCCATATGAGCGGAGGCTCTCCAGCATGGTGCCCACGTGGTCTGGGTGCACACGCAGACTCTGAGACACTTTACAAGGAGGTCCTTCAAGTGTGAAGAGACGCATTTCCCCACAGACGCTCTACGAAAGAGGAAGGCCAAATGTGTGCGTGAAACATATGCCCTTTCTGGGACTTACACTCTGGACCAGAAATATAAACATAAATCTTTTAGTTGCTTCGACAGATATCTACCTGCCAAAGAATGGCTCTTTTATCCCTTAGCTTTCAGAGTAAAATGTCACTAGCATTCGGTGAAACTTGCTAGGTCACACCAGGAAGGGTCTCTAGCCACACATCACATTTCTTCCAGACAAGAAATTTAAGACACAACCTGGTAAAAAATGGAGAAACCAGGGGGATTATTCTCACTGTGTTTTGGAGCAAGCCAGTAAACAGAATTGGTGACTTAGTCTTGTGAGATCTGTGGATCACAGACTGGCCTGGTGATCCGTCCAAAAGAAACCAGCGTGGGGATTATTTTAATGTGGCCTTTGCAGGGCAGGTGTGCTGCCGAAGTCTCTTCATTAACCAGTCAAGTCGTCATCCACTCATCAGCGTTTCCTGCATGCAGGGCCCGGTGCGCTGGCCCGTGTCCTGAAGGAACTCCGTCAGAGGCAGAGAGAAAAGGGGACACGCTCTCACAGAAGTTAAAGCACTTGCTCAAACTGCTAAGTTCCAGCTAAGAGAGTATAGGGGGCACCTGAAAAAAAGTAAAGCTTCCTAAAGGATTTGATGCTGAGCCGGTCTGTGAAGAATAACTTGCAGAGGAGAAGAGGGTATTAAGAGACAGAAGGGAGACCGCAGAAGTGGAGGTGGTAGGAAGACACAAGCATGCTCGCTGGCCAGGTGGGATCCCAGGTTGGGAAAAGCTGCTCAGCAGTTCCTGATTTGACGGGAGGGGCCACAAGGAGGGCTGGCGCATTTTGTGCAGGCTGGGCCCTGAGAGGGGTGGGTAGAGCCGCAGTGATGGGAAGACTGTGGCCTGCGGGCTGGGTGAGACTATAGACAGGCGCTGCTAGGTGAGAGTTCACGTTTTCAAAGGGTGGGGGTGGTGAGATCCAGGCCCTCCAGGAGAGAGGCTGAGAGCTGGGAGGAAAAGGGGTGGTGGTGAGGGAACTGTGGGTGTTCGAAGGCTTAGAGGAGGAGCCTTCTGGTTTATTGACAGATCGCACGGGGCTCTTGGGAAGAAGATTCCTTTGGTGGGTCATGGGCTAGTTTCACAAGGAACACCTCAATTGTCATCATTTCTTTCAGATCCACCCTCTAAATCTTTTTGGATGATAAAGAACCTCTACTGTGAATTAAAGAGATTCTAATGCTCTGCATTGACTTTTAAAAAGTCAACTAGACAGTGTGTCTACTTAATTTGTAAAATTCTCGTTGTGGTAAGATACTTCACACGACATCTATGCTCGTGACCGTTTTGCAGTGCAGAGGACAGTGTGCCCTGATGGCACCGGGCAGCCAGGAGCTGCGAGCACAGAACAGGCCTTGCCAGGATGCTCCGCCCCAGTCTAGGCCACCTGTCACACCGGGGTGGCCAGTGCGCTTGTCAGGTAACGGAGTCAGTTACAGCCAGCACCTGACTGCATCACTGAAATGACGTTTTTGTCCTCTTCCTGGGAAGTTCTCCTCATCCTTAGTTCAATCAATTGAAGCTACGCAGGAAAACTTGGTAATCTTAAACAAAAGACGCAAGCCACCCGTTAGGGTGCGAGTGTTGTATTTCTTCCAGTCTGTTTTTAATGGGGATTCTCCGACCCAGGGGTTCCATGGAGAGAGAGAGAGAGAGCAACGGCACTGTGAGCTGGGAAGCCAACCATGAGGACGGCAGAGCCACAGACAGCCTGTCTCCCACCCGCTGGTTATGAGCACAAATGAAATCTCTGGAGTGGGGGGACCTTTTGTCTTCCCCTCCAGGAAAACGCAAAGGTTCTGGAGACGTTTGTCTGACAGCTGAGCCAGGAGCTGGGAGAAAAGGCAAGGCCTGCCGCCACATTGCGTCTGATGCGTGCGACTCCGGGAAGAGCGGTCGAGTCTGTCCGCCCGCCCTCCGGTGAAATGCCTCCTGCAAGGGCAGAGCAAGGCGGAAAGGAGCGGCCTTCCCCTGCCAACGCCTGCTGAAGGAGAGTTCCCTTTGGCCTCAGACTCTTCTCTCCCAAATCTACTTGTGGCCGTACCCCCCTCAGCGCCCCGAGGTTCAGGTTGTCTGGGCTTCCCAAAGACGATGGTGGGACGAATTTTTGTGTTCTTGTTCCACTGGGGGTGGCATCGCCCCGCACAGCCTGAGACAGCACCCGGTGTCAGACACTGGGACCTGGTCCATGGAATCTTCCCCGCTTTCAAAACACATGACCTCTCACTGGAAGACTCAGTTACCTCTTCCCCCCATGGCCCCGGAAACCAGTCCAGCAGAGTCCCAACTTGCAACAAACAGGCAATTCACTCTACCAGAAAACAGTTATCTAATCGCCCAAAAATGACACCTGGCCGGTTTCTCACCAACATGCCCCTGGACTCATTTCCATCAGCTGCTCTTCCTGCAAGCAGTATAAATAATGCCTTTTAAGTCTGAATTCCACCAATGGAAAATACAATAATAAGACACAGCCTGGTGAGTGGCCGCCAGTCTCAAGGAGCATTTGAAGACATGCAGACTACGTTCCAAGGACAACAGGTGAGCTCACGCATCACTCATCAGGGTTTACTACGCCCTGATGTGCCCCAGGCTCTGAGCTTGCTCCTGGAGCCTCGGACGAAAGGTCTTTGCCTGCATGGAGTGGATACTCCAGGAAGGCAGGCAGACAGATACATGATGCTGCAGGTGTGAGGCCCCCACACCAGCGCGGACAGGTGGACTGAAAGGGAGAATGAGCAGCTGCCTTTTCCGATGCGTGATTTCCACATAAATGTCCTCATGTGTCAGACATTCTTTCCTCTCCAAAGGGAATAACTTGCAGATGAAAGAATGGAGGGATGACTTGCCCAACCATGAAAGGACCGTAGTGAAGTTGCTCAACAGCCACGCAGGGAGTGAAGTTATTCCTACAGAACACCGGGAAGTGGAGACTCGTCCCGAACGAACCAGCCGTGGCCATCCTGCGTGTAGATGGACATGCCACGCAGGAGGGTGGGGCCCCAGCCTTGGAGAGCAGGTGGGAGCTCATCCTGTCCTGGACCTCCTGCCAGGGAGGATGGCCCCTGAACTCATCGAGAGCCACACCGAGATGTGAGACAGACACTGAGAAAGAACAGCCTGGTCCGGTCCAGGGGGATGGCCTTGGGTCCATCCACGCTCACAAGAAACAAGAGATCCCCTACTCGTATCTAGCTCCCCAGTCAGAACACTGACCTCTGCAATATTTGTCCTTCAGGAGTGTTTCCGACGCCTTTGACATCCTAATGGAAATAGGAATTACTGGGGTGTTTGTTAGACGGCAGATTCAGGGGTGCCCAGGGGCCTGAGATGCTGCATTTCTAACAAGCTGCAGGAGAAGGTGGTGCAGGAAGGGTGCAGCCTCAGAGTGGCCGTGGACTGCAACCAAGAGTTCTCCCCACAGGAGAGGCCATCAAAGGCCCTAAGGAGAGATCGAGGAGATAGGGGAACCAGGGCAGGGTTGCCCAGCCAGGTGACAAAAAGCAGACACCATGTCGTCAAATGTGCCAAAGGGTTGGGCAGAGAAGAGGGAAAAGCATGAGCTAGACTTAGCTGCAGAGAGAGTGCAGAGGTAAGTTCTTTGAACTTTTCCCAGATGTGCTTCAGTGGCGTGGCTAGAAGAGATGCTATATTCTAAAGACATTCCAACGTTGTCTGGAAGGAGAAAATGCACAGTGATATTTCTTCTCATGACATTTGCTGGGATAAGACCACCTCTGGCCACACTTCAATTCTAGTTTCCAAGAATGAAACGTTCATTGGAGAGGTACAACTTCAGAGCCAATGTGATTTCCACAGTTTCCCCAACTTTGTTGCAGTGTAATCGACAAATAAAAATAGTATATTCTGAGGGTGTATAATGTGATGATTTCATACACATACACGCCGTGACATGATCACCACGGTCAAGTTCGTGAACACATCCGCCCCCCTAGTTACCATCTTTAATGAGGACAATTAAGATCTACTCCCTTGCAAATTTCAAGTATACAGTACAGTCTTATGCGCTGCAGTCACGTTATGTGAGGCGAAGCCTCCAAAGGCAGGTAGGTCATGTCCCATCGTATCAAGGAAAGGGAGAGTCTGAGTCACTTCTGGGTCCGTCACCTCACCAGGTCCCGTCTCGTGGGAAAAGGATTTGTAGACCGTTCAATGTACGGTGTGCAGAGAAAAAAACCACTCAATGTATTGTTAAAGAATGCTTTCAAAAGCCTTGGATTCTTTCGGCATTCATATTCTTATCAAATTGGACAATTATAGACCTAAGTTCTTCATAATGACACATTTCTTTCTTGCAGTGATAAACACACGGACACTTTATAAAATGAGTGATGGGGAGCCCTGGCTGGGGTGGCTCAGTGGATTGAGTGCCCGCCTGCAAACCAAAGGGTCGCTGGTTCAATCCCCAGGCAGGGCACTTGCCTGGGTTGGGGGCCAGGTCCCCAGTAGGGGGCTGTGAGAGGCAACCATACATTGATGTTTCTCTCCTTCTCCTTTCCTACCCCTCTCTCTAAAAGTAAAGAACATCTTTAAAAAAATAAATAATAATACATTTAAAAAATAAAATAAAATGAGCAATGGGAAGAGGGGCAGTGGCTTCAGGCTTACTGGACCACCACAGAACCTCATGCCTTTCTCCTTGACTTTAGAGCAAAGGTAGGAAGGATGTGTTAAAAATAAAACCATTCCTGAAGTGTACTTTTTAATGTAGCTGTCCGGTTTGACTTTTTCAAGTGAAATAGCCTTTACCCAAAGCTCCTGCCAGTTTGGTAGGAAGAAGACATCTATGGGGACGATTCGGCCTTTTGGTCTGTTGCTTCCACATGCAGCCGTCCCTGGAGGCCTTCCCGAGGACCCGCCAGGTTACGGTCCTCCCCAAATTCCCCAGGCCACCTGTCCCATGCTGTGCCTGACTGATGCCGACTGACTGACAGGGGCCTGCTGTGATGTCCACCCGTCCACGTGCCTGGTGGATGTGACATTTCTGGAGGCGGCAGGGTGTCTGTAGGACGAGCTAGTCACTGGGACATGGTGGGCGGTGGTTGCTCGGTTGGGAAGGACCAACCCTGAGTTGACAGCCTCTCAAGCAGCAGGAGGGACGTGGTGGTGGGTGACCTGCCCTTCCTGCTCTGGGCTTTAGGATGGTTCTCGGTTATCTGCTGGGCTGAGCAGAAATGACTCCAGCATTTCTGCCTAAAACCTGAAGGGGTGACCTCCTTGACAGGGTTTTATGAAGGCGAAGGATTCAGGAACCAGAATTTAACTTGTGCTGCGGACTTCTGATGCTACCCGTACTCTGAGACTACCATCACAATGCCACTCTCATGCAGGACACCCAGATGCCAGGCGGATGGTGTCTGACCCATTCGGTCCATTTCTTGCCTTTTTTGGTTGTCTGGGGGCCCGGGTCTACCCAGACCCTGCCTCTGTCTCCCTGGCATGGGCACTGAGGTCCACTGGGCAATGCCTTCTCTGTCCTTCTGTCTGCTAAATCCAACCTTCTGATATGTCGGAGACCTCACACAGGTTTTCTACAGCCTGGCCCCTACCAGTCCCAGGGACCACCATAGAGACCAATGTGGGGACCGCTAGGGGAAAGGTCTCCCGTTCCCACTTGGAGATGGGGAAGGGGTGCCCTGCAGACACCTGGGGATGGCTGAGAATGTGGGGCCAGCCTGTCTTGGAGGGGCCTGCTGTGATGCCTCGATCACTTCACGTGACTCCTCTGAGGGGGGGGCCATGTGGAGCATGGATCTCTCCACCCTCAGCCCCAGCCCGGGCCCCCGGGCCAGCCTCACTCCCCTGGGATCAAACATCCGGGGCTGCAGCAGGCTCGGCCAAAGTCCTTCTGCTTTAACAAGCTGCCTTGTTTGTGTTTTGCAGCTTAACTGTAACGTACTCCCTGAATGTGGGAGTCAGAAAGTTCGGGTTTTCCCAGAGGAGCTGCCCCTCCCTTCCAGGCTGTTCCATCTTTTTCTGGGCACTGACGCTGCATCCGTTCAGGGGTTCACTGAATTAACACTTACTGACCGGCAAAGGTGGCAAGAATTCTTTAACCACACCCACCAGCAGTGGAGTTCTGAGCACAGTGCAGGCACAGAGGTCTCAGCTGCTGGCCTCAGAGCAGACGCAGCGAGGGCGGGAGGCCTGGGGTCTCCCTGGGCCGGCGAGCGGGGATCTACCTGTGCACAGTGATTCAGGTGAAGAACGTGTGTGACTTTCTTGAGTCCACAATGCCAAGTCTTTCTTTTCCTCGGGTCGTCTTTTCTAGCGTGATTAAGATGTATTTTCAGGTGTCAAACAAGTCAGGTTACAATAAGGACCGTGGACCGACCTGTTCTGGCCCCTGTTCCAAGTTGAGTCAGGTGATAGAAAACACGGAATCCTTGCTCAGGACTACTTGTGTTCCCAACCTCAGGTTTACCCAGGTTGGCAGGGGAGTGCTCTGGGTGTGTGTGTGCGCCTCGTCCAAACGTGAGCTACTGCCGTGGAAAACGTAAAATCACAGCAATACACGATCTGCACACTGCAGTCCCCAGGAGCTTTTAAACCTCTGCCACCGAGGCAGCGCCCAGACCCGGGACACGAGGACGTTTGTTCCAAGCTCCCCGGTGGCCCCAGAGCCCCTGCAGGAAGAGCCTGTGTCCTGCTTCGAGGTTGGTGGGCACTTGCACAGGACTTGAACTCACACAAAAACATTCCAGAGCTCAAACAAAGCCTTGCTTCTTATCAGATTGCCTGGGGCTCCCGGTCAAAGCTGTGTGTCCAGGGACGTTTGTGTCAGAACTGGACATGTGTGAACTCGGAGAAGCTGGATTCCAAGCTGTGTGTTTGGATGGATAGTGAACAGAACTGAAGCTGTCCCTGGATTTCCCCTCAATGGCTCCTCATGGGAGGGTCACTGAACAACCGTGGGGGGTGTGGGAGGGGCTTTTCTCGTCTACAGGGTACACACCCAAGACCTCAGCTTGTGGGGGAAAACCAAAGCCAAAACCACCTTCCTGCAGACACACAGTGTTCCCAACCGGACTTCACCAGGGAAGCGGAGGGAAACCGCCTGGTGCCCAGCAGTCTGACTCGGCGTGGAGCTGACAGGGTGACCACGGCTCCTGGGTGCTCCCTGTACAGGAGGCACACACGTATCTCACTCCATCACCACACCCCTAGACCAGCCAGCGCTGTCAGCCTGTGTCACTGCCAGTCGGATGCTTAGGGAGTGAGCTGGCCTCGTCTTTGAACTTCCTGGTTAACTCAAGACTGGAAACAAAGCCTCTTTCCTACTCGACGTTTGAAAAAGTTTCGGAAGTGTGTGGGAATCCCTGTTCTGCCTGTTCGGGTGGTCCTATTGAGTGTGGTCCGGTTATCGCCTCGTTTTACTCTCAGAAGTGTGCTGCTTTGGAGGGAAAACTGTGTGAGTCTACTGGGCAAAGTCTGATCTTCCTTTGGTAACTATCACAGGGTCCCCACGGTCAGGGGCCACCTGCTGTGGAAGACCCAGGCTGGGATCTGGGCACTGGTGGCCCTCGTGTGACTGTATGGCTGGGCAGTATCATTTAAAGTGCACAGGACTGACAGTAAGGGGACAGAGGCCAGGGCTGGGACAGTGCCACCAAGCGCCCGTGTGGCCTTGGCTACGTACAAAAGCCCCATGGACAGCACTGTCACGGCCTCTAGAAGGCTCGTCACAATGTCCCATTTCAATGTCCCAATTCCCATCCATTGTTTCCGATTTTTCAGCGTAAACAGGCTCCCTTTTCCCGTGAGGCTGCTCCTGCCCAGACTCGGGGGCGTGACTCCCTCCTGGTTGGGAAGTGGGCTGGGCCACCTCCTCGCTGCCCCGTCTGCCTCGGAGCCTGCCAGGGAGCCCCGCCGGCCTCATTCAGAGGCCCCGTCTAGATGGTGCTAAAGCCCTTGATCGAAAGTGACAGCCCCCAGCTAATCATCTGTTTGTTCTGACCCCACATCACCGGGTTCGAGCTGTGGAGCCCTCCTACCAGCTGCCTCAGCCTCTTGGCCGCTGTGCTGTCCAGTCGGCCGGACTGTGTCACCTGCCATGTGAGGCTCTCTGCCGGCTGCACCCCAACCACCAAGATTCTGGGACGAGAGGCAGCCGGCAAGCATCCTGACCAAACTGCACCCGGAGATGGTGCCGAGAGCCACTCGAATGTCCATGAGCCGCGCGCAGAATCGAGAACTCACTTTGTGAAGGTTTTTTCAAATTATCAGGGGGTGGGGGGACGTCAGCTGTAGAGCACAGGGTCCAGTCTTGTGGCTACTGTGCTGGGGTTTTTCCAAACTGAGGAGGAGTCTGTAAAAGGCAGCGTTTCGGCATCAGGCAGATTGGTCTTTGCTGCCTCATTGCCTGTGAATCGTGTGCCCTGGGCAGCTGAGGGTGTTTCTGGGGAGGCTCGAGAGCCCAGGGGTTGCAGCCAGGCTGCCCACGAGGTCCAGTTCCAGTTCTGTCTTGGATGAACGTGAGACCCCCAGCTCAGCCCTGCTCCCGAATCCCCATCCTGGGGGGATGCAAGGGTTAAACGTGATCACGTGGACAAAGGCACTGAGCACAACACCTGGCGCAGAGCCATGCCCTTGACCTCCTGCCTGTTTTAAAAACGTTCCCTTTTCTTGACACCATCGCAAGCCCCCCCGGTATGTGGTGTCTGCGTGGTCTCCGCCTGGTGGGCTGCTAATGCGGAAGTGCAGATCTCCCCCAGAAGAACTCCCAGATACAAAGGAGCCCACAAACTTCTCAGGTTAACACTTGTCTATTCTGATCTTATCTCCATTTAACTTATTTAACTGAACTCATTCACTCCTGAAGTGAAGCCAGCTCACTTCCACTCCCACTCCAGGGCTTCATGTCTAACTAAGTAAGGGTGTTATTCGCTCTGGAAAGCAACAGTGCTTTCCGTCTCATCGTTGAGGCCACATTTGGGGCCACTTTAACCCCAGGAACCCACTCACGGCTGCATTTTATTCCAGACGGCTGCTGGGTCCTGCCCAGAGCCTGTCAGGATCAGTGGTAACAACAGGCTCGGGAAACTGAAATCCAAGGTGTAGGGGGAAAAAAAAATCCAGCAAGCAAGCAGGACGAAACCTGCCTAGTTCACAGCTGCTCTGAAACCGGTTCCCATGGATTGCAATCATACCCTGGTTGATTGAGCCCCAAACCACAAACTCTCTGAAGAATGGAGCACAAACACTTCAGTTCTAGGGCATGCCGCTGTCCGCCGCAAGCCCAGCAGAGCCGGAGGACTCAGAGGGCCGGCCCACGGGAGCAGGCCCCACGTGGTGCCCGGCCCAGCTGGCAGGGCTCCTTGGGAAGAGTGCAGTCAGCTGTCTGCTAGCATTCAGCGATTCCAAATCCAATTTCTATGGTTTCTGAATCAGTTCCTGGGGGATAAAGGGAAGGGGGGGAAGCAACAATGATGCTTCCAAGAATAAAAGCCGCGGACGTCTGGAAACCCCCCAAAACTCCACTCACAAGGAGGAAGCTTTTCTGAAGGCACTTGAACCCCCTTCATTTCTGCAGACTGTCAATGGAAAATGAAATCACCCCCTTCTTGGCCTGGAAAAGCTCCTCCAGCCACCTCACACCTGGGCCCAAGATCTGCCAGGGGCCAGCTGGTCATTGTGCAGAGCCTGCTGGCTGGTAGCCAGCAAGAGGCAGGGGAAAGGGAAGCGGGGCTACAGTTGGTCCCTAATCAAGTCTGAAAAGCAGTATTTGAAATTCGGCTTCCAGATACGAAGACACAGCAATGTGGAGACCCAGGGACCACGGGGTTGAGAGTGGCCAGGCCCTCAAGGCTGTTTGTGAAGATAGTATCTCTTAGGCATTTCTTGGCTACGGATATATTGCTAATTGAGCTATAAATAGTTTAATCATCTTAAAACATTTAAGATTCCAAACAAAGGCCTATAAGTCATTGAAGCTGGTGCCACCTGGGCTGTGCCCAACCTCTGCCCGCCGCTCAGAGGGCAGGGAGGGCTGTGCCAGCCCTGCCCCTGGAAGCCCACACAGGCGTGGTTGCTGAGAACCAGGGGTACCCTCCTGTCTCATTTCCAGCAGGATTGCTGGTGATCAGTCTTCTCTCCCTACTTTGGCTACATCCCTATGAAAGTTTAAAACTTCTCTTTGGAAATTCTTATAAGATTCATATGGAATCTCCTCCCTCCACCTCCTTCCCCAACAGCATCTTATAGTGCTAATATCACACCTCTTAGCAATGTAAGTTTGTATATGGTATCTCAACATTTCCTATCTTCTTGTGTTCCCGAACATACTTTTTGCCTTTGGTGAGCTGGAGAATGGTGCCTGGAAGTCATGCGTCGCAAAAGCACAAGCCAGACTTGGAGGGGACCCGGGTCTCCTCTCCCTGCTGCACTGCACTGAAAAGCTACTTGGGGTTCACTCAAAAGGAGCACGGCTTTGTGTCTGCTGCTGTTTTGTGAAATGCCCTGCCGGTAACCTCTGCCCACAGCCCCAAGCCCAAAGGACCCATAGAATCTGTCCTTCGAGGCAAAGTTTGCACCTAAACAGGAGGAAGTATCCCTTTAAGGTCTCAGATGGAATTAAGCCTGTCTGCAAAGGTAATGTTCTGACTAACGATGACTCATGTGGGAAAGAGGGGATGGCTGTGAGGCGCGGTTGCGTGGCCTGTCTTGTCTTGCGCTGTGCGTGGTCTCTCCCAGGAGGATCACTCACAATCAGTCTGCAGCCAGCAGGATGCTTTGAGCCCTGGGGGTTTTTTGTTGTTTTTTTTTTTAAGAGGGCCACGAGGCTGCACCTCAGGGGCCAAATCAGTCTGAAGTAGCAGTTTCCTGGAAACACACTCCAATACCCCACCTTTTACGTCTCTCGATATTCCTTACACATTTTCTGACGGTAATAGCATCCCAAGTTAACTGCAGTAAAATTTGATACTTGGAAAGAATGAGCCATCCTTGATACCTTTTGTTTGGATTACATCAATATTTTATGTGGAAAGAGACTTTAAGTAACTTTGCAGATGGCATAACGGAATCCTCAGCGCACATTTCTAACTTCCAGGGCTGCGGCATTTACTGCCTAATAAGGCAGCCTGTTCTTCATTCGGGGCTTTGCGTTTCTCCTGCTTGACTGTGCCCCTCCTCCCTGGTCTCCCTCTATCACATCACTCTACGTTTTGAAAGATTGCATTTATTAATTTTCAGACGGAGGGGAAGGGGGTTAGAGAGGGAGAGAACCATCAATTGGTTGCCTCCCACATGCGCCCCAGTCAGGACTGAACCTGTAACCCAGGCACGTGCCCCGACAGGGAGTAGAACCAGCAACCCTCTGCTTTGGGGATCAATGCCCCCCCCAACGGAGCCACAAGGGGTCAGGGCCATATTACTCTATTTTTAATGAGCACTGACCATTGTCGGGAACTTCCTTGTTACTCGTATGTTTGCTTCTGCCCCTTCTGTCAGGTTTCCGGTAAAACATTAGGCCCAGGAGAGCAGGAGGCTCACCCAGCCTGTGTTCCCACTGCCAAGACCATGGCCAGGACGTGCCAGGCACTCAGCCCATTTGTTAAGTTCGAGTAAGTCTCAGCCTCAGGAAGTTTGCAGTCAAATCTTGGTACCGTTCCACTTCCACTCACTCATTGTCTCGTGCTCAGCCACCTGGTGTCCAGCAGGTTAAATCTTGTGTGTTTTTTTAAACGACAGCCTTTTAAAAAAAAATTGAGGACGGCTGCCTGTCTGCAACCCGGTCCTCCCATCTCCTGTCACGACGCAATGGCCTCAGCTTTTACCCGGCACTCACGCATCCCAGGCGGGCTGCTTCCCTGACTTCCCGCAGCTTCTCACTTTCTTCAAGGGCCTTAAAACCCTCACAGGTCTCTGCCCAGAGCTGGCCCCCAGGGACCAGCCAGGAAGACTTGCCTCTGTGCATCATAGGGTGCTGTGCTCACTGCAACCCTTTTCAGAAATAACGCGGGCATTCAGCAACAGTGGACGGGGCAGCCCAAGGCTCCTGCACACACCGAGATAAAGGGCAGCTGAGAAAGGGGGGGGATGGGCCTTGATGAAGGTCCGTCACGCTTCGTGGGAAGGGAAAAGAAAGAGGGACCCTCTAGAATATGATTACGGACGAGTTACGAGCTGTAAATTATGACTTACAGCTCTCGAAAGTAGAACACGATTCTACTTTTGTGGGGATTTATCACACGTATCTACCCACACACACAGGTACTGAGACAGGTAGGTGGACAGATAGTTACACGTAACGAGTGTCAACAAAATTTGGGGAAAGCTATACACGTGTTATTGCTCAGCTGTGAGGGTGATGTATTTATAGGGATTTTCATTTTGTGTTACAGATTCACGTAATGTTTGAAGTTTGAATAAAGTACATGCAACCCCACACTGACCGTCAGAAAAATGGCATGCTGCTTTCGAAGTGGCCCGGCCGCTGAGCCACTGATCAGAGCGGCTTTCTCCTTGGCCCCGGAGCCCAGACATCCTCCCGTGAATTCCCGAGGTGCTCCTGGGGTGTGTTGGGCATAGTGAGTGTGCACTAGTTTCCAGGGTGGGGGATGGGAGCAGCCCCGGATGGGCCTCCCAGGAAGCCTCTGTCAACCACAAGTGTTGGGCTGTGCCCCCGTCCTCCAGACCCACACCTCACCGAAGAGTCCACGTGTGGCCAGTGCCTTGGCCCGTGGCCTTTGTAGGCTCCCAGAATTCACAGACCAGCTCAGGGTCAGAGAATTCTGCATTTGGAATGAATCTCGCCGCAGCAAAGAATCACCTTGCAGAAGTTCTGCCGATCAGAGAGAATACAACTTTTGTTTCAACGTCACCTTTCAATAATAGTAACTGAAGTGGAAACACAGATCGTTCCCAGAGATCCAGTGGGATCCAGTAAAAAGAAGTTTCATTTACACGGCGGGAGAGCTGCTTATGGGCTGTTCCTCGCTGACCGACATTTTCGTGCGTACCGTAATGTAGTATAACCATTTTATGTGGATTTTTAAAAATCTTCAACTGAGAACATGTTTTTGTAGATTTTAGAGAGACAGGAGGCGGGGTAGGGGGGAGGTGGAGGAGAGAAGGGGGAGAGAGAGAGAGAGAGAGAGAGAAGCATCGATCGGTTGCCTCTCCTATGCGCCCTGACCAGGAATCAAACCCACAACCTTTCGGTGCTCAGGATGTTGCTCCAACCAGCTGAACCACCTGGCCAGGGCCATTTCCATGGACTTTAAATATTTTTCTTAGTTTGCAAACCATGTGTTTTACAAGCGGGCCTGTCTTTTCAGGAGTTTGTTTCCAGTAACAGAGGAGGACGATGCAGAGCGAGTGGGCAAATGCTCCCCAGATAACGATTGGGTCCCCGCACAGAGTCTTCCAACCCCGCGTGCGGACGCCCCTGCGTCCCCACACCTGTGGCCTCCGGAAGTCACAGGTGTCACTCCTGCGCTTTGCAGATGCTCTGTCCGCAGCACGTCGCTGAGACAGGACAAGGGGCGACAAGGTAGGAACTCGACTAATTGCTCCCTCCCTGTGGCATCTACTCCTCACGTAACATCCTTATTTCCGGTTCTACTGCCAATATTTCACGTGAAATTCGCGTGAACACCCAAAAATAGACTTTTAAAATATCACCTAACCCCACAGGTGCTCTAGAAAACAAAACAAAGCGGCTGAAAGAAAAAGGTCTCTATCACAGAACTAACAAACCCTAATGGGCGTTTTTCCTTGTCGAGGGAATAATGCCCTTCTGGGGACCGTTTGCTTTCTCCGCAGCTTGCCAGTGGTGATGGGAGAGAACATACGTCTAAAGTCAGACAGAAAAAAGTGGAGAGGAAAAGGAAGTGATGGGCAGGCAAGAAAAACATCTGTTGTTACAACAGGAACCGTTTTGTGTAAACAGTGAGGATACTTGAGTTTCAATAAACCAGACGCTGTTCAATTATGCTGATTTTTTTTTTTTCCCTGACAGAGCAGTCTGACTTCTCCTGCACTGCAGTTTCCCTGGGAGAAGCACGAAGGTAGAAATACATATATACGTCTCCTTGTTCATCTAGATTTACCACGTTTGCCACAAAAACAAACTCCAGAACACCTGAGTTGTGAGAGCTGAAGACACCTCCCTGGGTAAAAAAGTAGTGTCTCCACTCCAGATTTTGAACAAGATCACTAAATACATTAAAAAAAACCCCAACTGATTTAAACACTCACATTTTACAGTGCCGGCTTTAGGGAATAAATAATAAGGTGCTGCCTGAAGCGTGCGTGTTGATAGGATGCAACGAGGCCAGAGTTGGGGAAAGCCACGTGGTGTGGATCAAGCACGGACTTTGGCGTGAAGTAATTCATGTGGTGGATGGTTTTACTTGAAGCCTCTCCGTCCGAGGCGAGTCTTCCTCAGGCCTGGGAGGGAGGAGCACACAGACGGGGCAGGGCCTTCCTGCTCCCACGGACCTCCTGCGAAGGGCGCGTGGCTGGGGACGGATGAACCACCCCTGAAGGATTCGATGCCCAAGGAGACTGCGCTGATTTCACGTGGAGGGAGCACACGAGACTCACGATGAAGTACGGAGATGCTGCTCCGCATGTGAAGGCAAGAGATGGGTATGGAGTTGGGGGGAAGGGGGCGGCATCGGTGACCTCTGACCCAGAGCGGAATCCGTGCTTTGAATGAGAGGCACTACAGCTGTCCCTCCTGACCTGAGGCCAGGCAGGGACAACAGCTGGACCCGCGGGCTCAGGTTTCTCTGCCCAGCTCTGCGGTTGGGGAGATGCAGCGTTCACTCTGTCTCTAGTGGCCGACCGCTAGCACAAGGACCTGGCACGACGCTGCTCCCAGACCCTTGGACCAGCTGCGGTGGGGCTGTCCCCAAAGTCCCTGCAGCTCAGCTCCCCGATCTGGGTGCGGGGGCATCCTGGGACCCTGTGTACCACCGGAATGCCTGCTTTACCGAGTTCCTGAATTCCGTTGTTTTCAGGAAAGAACCCAGAAACCCACGCGTCAGCGCTTATCACCTCATGCTTAAACCTTTCCTTGTGTCTTCTCACCATTCGGACGAAAGAAAAAAAAACGGGCTTTCAAAACCTACTTCTCACATAGACTACTTATTCTAAATTATGTCACCTCTATGAAACAGATTTTTTAAAACAAAATAGCTAACTTAAAGTTATGTACTTGGGATAATGTTCCATATAAATGAACTTGAGAATAAAATCAGGAGGCTTTCTCTGTTCTTGTGCACATGCCCTACTTGGATAAGTCCCAGGAGGGCCCTGGATGCTCTCACCTGTCAGCGGCCAGTGCAGGTGGCCGAGGTTGCCCCCAGCCCCCACGTGCTCCTCGAGCAGTGCTCCCGGCTCGTTCCCTCTGTGGGTCCCTGAGGAGGGAGCTCCCTCCGCGAGGGAGAGCAAACAACTCAGGTCCCCCTGCTGCGCACCGGAGCTACTCCACCCAGATTCTCCAACCGCTCCCGGCTTTCCTGGGGGAGAGCCGACAAATCTAATTGTCTGTGTTTAAAGTGTACAATGTGATGATTTCATATGCGCTTACATTGTGAAATGATTACCAAGATCAAGATAGTTAACATAGCAATCACCTCACTCAGTGAGCTCTGTGTGAGTGTGAGTGTGAGTGTGTGTGTGTGTGTGCGTGGTGAGAACACGAGGCCTGCTCACAGCTGCTGCCAAGTGCACAGCGTACCCCGTCATCCGCTGCGGCCACCACGCTGCACACTGGGTCCCCAGAACTCACTCATCCTACAGCTGAGAGTTCGCACCCCTGACCCACACCTCCCCAAGACCCGCATTCTCTCTGATCACAGACGACACCTGCAATGCTCCTTCATGAGAACGCGAGGGTACACCCTCTCTCCCGACACTAGAAAACCATGTTTTTAAACTTAGGACCGACCTGCAAAACCACTGAGAATGAGATAAAGAAGTCACAGCAAGTGAGCTGGCTTCCCGGGAAGGTGGCAGCGGGAAGGTGGCAGCAGGAAGGTGGCAGCGGGAAGGTGGCAGCGGGAAGGCACAGGCTCTGTCCGTTTCCCTCGTCAGCCGGGACCACACCCACAAGTGCCTGTCACTTTCCCCAAGCAGCTCTGCTGAGACTAGGATGTGACGTCAGGAGAGAAGGCTAAAAATAAGTGATAACGGCAAAGATGCAACGGCCACCAACTCATCTGAGAATTACAGATACCGAGTCTATTCCAAATTCTAAAGTCAAAGGCAAACACCCCTTGTACAAGTAACTTTTAAAGGGGTATATCCTTGCAGTATACATTGACTATATCAGTCAAAAGAAGTTGTTATGAATTAGTTACATTTCTATCACTGAAAAGGTTGCTAACCCACATCTCCCTCCTTTTCTTCCTGGGGAGCAGCTTTCTGAGAGCAGCTGATCTGCATTAGAGCGAATGAAGCCAAAGTATAAACAATAAATGACTCGAAATCTCTTTCCCTGACAGGCTGCCCACTTCCTCCTTCACTGGAAAGTGACAGGAAAAAAAAAAAGCAGCTCATTAACATGGATATTGAATGCTGTGCTGTGGTGGAGTTACTGGGCTGAGCCCGGCCTCCCTGCAGGGCCTGGGGACTTGGGGGAAGTGAGGCAGGTGGGCCATCACCCCACACAGACAGGCCAGCAAAGGTGGCTTTCGTGACCCGACACACTGCCTCTCCTCGCTGAGGGAGCAACCCATTGCTCACCACTGTGGAGACTCAGCACCACTGGGTGCTACGGACTGCGCACGTCCCCTGAGCGAGCCCCTCACGTGGGCCCTAGTTGTTCTCAATTTAGGGAAAGACGAGGGTTAAGAAAACGGCCTTGCTAGATCATACAGCCCACAGGCAACGTGGCTGGGATCTGAAGCCAGCCTGTCTCAGCATCCAATGTGATTTCAAGTCCCCATCTTCCCAGACATCTCTTGTCCCCGGCAGCTGTGACAGAGGAGCTGCGGACCGGCGGATGAAGGCTTCAATCCAAAAACCGGTGTGACTATTCCTAAATCATGTTGGGCATGTTCAGGTTCAATTACGAAGGTGTGAAGAGGAAGAGGCGGGTCCCAGAACATCGAGGGTCTTCCACAGGACATTAGTCTACAGACCGTGCATTTGGAAGGACATTCGCTGGTGTCTAAGTCCCCTTGATGGTGTTCCTGGCTCAGGTCTGGACCCCCCCCTCCCCCACCACTGATTCCTTCCCACAGTGCTCCACCCGCATAGCTCTGTCCACACCACCTTTCTTCCTTAGAGCGAGTTTCAAACGACAGAGGCCAGCTTTCAGCTGTGTCTTTCAATGGGACACTACAGGTTCACAAACGTTGGATTGATTTGGTGGTTATCTTGACAAAAATGCAGTAGGGAGTGCTTGCAAGTAGACATGTTTTAAGACAAATTTAAGACAAATATGGACTTCTGCAATGAGGAGATCTAGTTAACTAAACCATAATTTTAATTATTAAAGTAGTCCGCCCTTCCTTCCTTTCCTTCCTTCCTTCCTTCCTCCCTCCCTCCCTCCCTTCCTTCCTCCCTAAATCAAGCCAAAAAGATCCCTTTCCGTACCTTAAGCACACAATTCACACTGTGCTCACACAGGGCATGTATGTAAGGGCTTGTCCAGACTTGGCAACCATGACCAACTTAATAACACTTTCTGGCTCTCCAGTGGAAAGTTTCACAAGGAATCAAAGCCTTAACTGGGATTGTTATTTAGCATTTCAGCCTGTGAAGATGCTGGGTGCTGAGAGAGTCCTCAGCGAGAAGCGTTTGCGAGGCTCACGCACCCAGGAGAGACAAACCATGGAAGCCTCGCGAACCTTCAGGTTCACCATCTCCGTGCACAAAATACAGAACGGACCCTAAGAAGTCTGATGTGGAAAGGACTCGTGACCCACTGGGGGGCTCTTTTCCTTACACTCTCCATCTTCCCAAACTTCCTAATTTCTTCAAAGGAAGAGAAACCCGTACAGAGGTGTTAAGAATCCACAGAGTCAAAGAATGTGACCTTTTTATTGTGCGGTCCAGGATTTTCCTTCGGACTGGAAGGAATGTAACTTCTGCAGAGGCTGACTGTCCACCCTCCCCCACCCTCTAAACAAAATGTAACTTCACAGTTTATTCTAGCTGAGTATGCCAACCACCAGCTGCATGGCTGTCCTAGGAAAACTTTTGTCAGGATTATTATTATTATTATCATTACTATTAATTATTATTATTAGGAGCAGTTTAAGGTCACAACAAAATTGGGGGGAAGGTACGGGGGTTTCCCACGTGGCCACTGTGCCTGCACACACAGAGCATCCCCGTTATCAGCACCCCCACCGGGGGGAGTATTTGTCACAAGTGATGAACCACACCGACATGTCATATAATCCCCCAAACGCCACCGTCCACGTTAGGGTTCCCTTTGGTGTTGGGCATCCTACAGGTTTGGACAAACGTACACGACTCCTATGTCCACTGTTATGGTATCTACAGAACCATTTCTCTGCCCTAAAAATGCCTTGTGCTTCTCCTACTCCCTCAGCCACAGTTTCGCTTTTCCCAGAATGTGGTACAGTTGGAATCACACCGTATGTAGCCGTTCTAACGGGCTCCTTTCACTCAGTAATATGTATATAGGATTTCTCTGTGCCTTTTCAAGGTTTGACAGCTCATTTTAGCTTTGAATACTATTCCATTGTCTGGATGAACCACAGTTTATTCACCCATCACCTACTGAAGGACATCTTGGTGGCTTCCAAGTTTTGGCAACTATGAAAAAAGCTGCTAAACACATCCCTGTGCAGGTTTTTGCACAGACATAAGTCCTTTGGGTAAACACCAAGGAGCACAGAGGGATTTCTTGAATAATTTTTTCAAGGCTTCATTTAGGACACAAAAATGAAATGGAAAAGCGGTGAGGAAGACAGGAGCCACAATGCTGAACCGAGGTGGTTCAACCCTAGTGAACCCCTGAAAACGCAGCACGCTGTGGAAACGGTGGGCAGGGAAATGTGCCCTAACTTTCAGAAAGGGAAAGATGATGAGGATGAATACCCACTTCAGGAAAAAGATACAGTTATTACAACGGTGATGTATGTCGCTTTCAGACAGAGGGCCTGTTACTCCCACGTTCTGGGAGTGCAGAAACACAGATTCCGTGTGGTTAACTTGTTTCCTTGGGGGCAGCATTACAGAGTTCACAGGCCAGGCGGTCTCGGAGGACACTCGCTCCGTAGATACAAAGTAGTTGACAAGTTTCCTGGAAAAGGGCAGAGTGATGGCTGAGAGGAATCCACTGATTCCTGTAGGGTCAACTAAGCCTATGGATAGTGGATTGATTTCTAAGCAGATGAGGGTTTTACATTTCCTTCAAGATTAGGTACACAAAGCCAGAGGACGCACAATGAAACCACGCCAAGCAGAACTGTGTGTACTGAACGGCAGAATCGGATTGCGGGTGATGTCTGGAAGCTAGAATGAAGACGTGCGGATGACAGTCTTAATTTTAAAAGGGACAAGTGGCATGTGCTCTAATTAGGTCCCACACCCAGCTCTACAAAGGAGAGGGCAGAAGCAGGCGGGTCACAGGTCCGTGGACACCTGCCACTCTGGGCTGCTCTGCTCAGGAAGCACCGGGTCCCCTTCCAAGCAGCCCGAGCTGACTTGTCACTAGGTCAAAGTGATGGGAACTGCCAGCTGGTGGCAGGGAGGGGCCGCTCAGCCTCGGGAAGAGGAGAATCAGCTGTCTTTGAACCAAGTTAAAAATGTTAGTGTGTGGCAGCAGAGGGACAACATAAAGGCGAGGCAGGGACACAGATCTTGTATAAACAACAACAAATTAAAAAAACAATATCAAAAAACCCTGAATGCAGACTGTCCCTGGTGGTGGTAAGTTCCATGTCATCAGAAGCGCTCACATGACTTCAAGGGCCACCAGCCCTGGGTGCTCAGGTGGTCGGCTTCCTGTTATGTGTTCCAGGGCCCCAGGGACCTGTGAGGGGTGACAATGAGGTCTCTGCAAGATGTTCCAAGAAGGCAAGAGCTGAGACCCCTCCCAAGCCTCCCGTCCTTCAGCTGTGAGCAGGGCCACCAGCAGGGAACAGCTGTGGGGACTCTGAGACAAGTCAGAAAGCACAGCTATGCAGAAGGGAACTCCTCCCTACAGACAGTTCTCCTTGGAGGGCCTGCCACCCGCCTCAGACTGCACCCAAGCCTGGGGGTCTGGCCAGGGCGATGCTTTCAAGATGGAACCCTCACAACTGTTTGCACAGAACATCTGCTGGGTCACAGAGGGTGGCCGTGTGCATAGCCCCATGGGCTGGAGCGATCTGTGGGCCATGGGCTCAGGAGGTGCCCACGGGGCTCATGTCCTATGACGCACTGGACATAATTAAAAATTGGCCAACTAGGTCACGCTGGCTGGGTGGAAGGCTCTGTGATCTTCTAGAAAGCTTGGTCAGGTGTCCCAGGAGGGACATGTGCCGGCCCCTGAGCACACCTGTGGCTCCGGGGAAGGAGCAGGCTGCTCTGGGAGGCCTTGGAGATGCCACCTGCCATTCAGGTGGGCTGCCACGCCCACCAGGAACACGGACCTCTTTCCAACAAGACTGTGAGCCTGCTGGATGGCTTGGCATGCTCCCAGCCTGGTGTATCTCAGAGAAATGAAGAAAAGACTGAAGCCATCCAATGCTGCCCACAGCTGTAAACAGCAGCACATTCAATGCCACCGCTCTAGCTCTGAGATTACAAAGAGGCATCAGTCCACCCTCTCCTTTCAAAAACCTTCCAGTTACTGTATTAGGTTGAGAATGGAGGTCCTTTGTCTTATTTTTTTCCGATTCCACATCTGTTCGTAGAAGTTGGCAGAAGCCCTGGGAGCGGTTGCGAAACCCATACCACGCTTTCTCACAAGTCAGACCTTCGGACGGGGTGCAGAACTGTCCACAGGGGGATGCCTGGCTCCCCTCCCCCCAGCCCGCTGAGACCGCTCTCAAGGGGAATACGGTGCTGGTGATGGCTGGGCAACCCTGGGGAAGGTGGCCGGGCAGTGCGGGGCCTGCAGGGCCTGACTGAGGCCGTGAAGGCTCCATCGGCCGAGTGCTCCTGCTCCGGCCAGAGCCTGCGTTCCTGCGCTTCTGGGCCGAGGGTCCTGCTGTCCACACCGCTGTCCACGCTGCTGTTTGGCCTCTTCATAGAAAGGAATGTTGCTCCCGCTCCCCTGGTGTGTACCACCAGCACACTGGCCTGCAACTCCGCCAGCTAAATGGTGGCTTTGAATTCTTAGAAGGACATAGCACTAAAAAAAAAAATCACCCATCCCCTGGACCAAACAGAATGAGTCAGATGGAGCCACAGACAGGGCTTCTCATGGCACCAAGAAGAGTTTTCAACCCACTGAGCAACTGATGGGACCCGTCTGGTGAGGGCTTACGGGGGGGGGGGGGGGGGGGGTCGGGGGGGGAGGGGAGGGGGCTCTGCCCGCTGCATGTCCCATTGAGAGAAACCGCAGACCTATCATTGTTTCTTGCTCTCAGACCATGTTAAGACGGAGGTCCAGAAAAAGACATTACAATTTTTCGGTATTTATTTTCTGAATTTAGGGCGATGGAGAGAAATTTCACGAAGCAAAGGCTTAGGTGGGGCCTGGGGCTCCCTTTTGTGCTTCGCTGGCCGAGAACTGAGTCTCCGCTTCTCCATGTGTACAACTCCGAGAGAGATGAGCTTCACTTTCTCCTCTTTGATCAGCAGACATCACTTTGGGAGTGTGTGTGCGTGTGTGCGTGTGTACCTCTGGGTGTCCACCCGTGTCTCTGAATGTGATCCTTTGAACCGGGTATTAATTCTCTCATATCACAAGCCAGGAAACTGGGGCGCTGAGGCAAACCCGGCCCAAACTCCCACCACTGCACTGGGCAGGGCCCAGCACGGCAGCCCCCCGAAATGCTTTAGAAAAACGTACCAGAGAGGAGACTGGCACCACCCACAGCTGCCACCAGGACAGGGCACGAGTCATGGGGCAGTGCTAACCTAACCCCCACAACGGGCGGGCACCCTCCTACGTAGGGAAAAGGAAATGGGAGTTTTAGGAAGGTGGAGAGAAAAGTGAGCAGATAAAAGACAAGTTGTCCCCATTGGGTGGATCCACATTTTGAAAGGCCTGAACCTTGTGGGTAGGGGAGTGGGGGGCTTAAGAAAGGGTTTATACTAATTATGAATATATATTTGGGGGCAGGGCCCCAGGTTGTGCCCGTGTGAGGCAGACCCTGGAGAAAGAGTACCATTGGCTTCATAGGGAATCTACCTGGGCTACTGCTTTCTTTAAATGATGGACTTTTTTTTTCTTTCACTGGGAGAAACAAAAGCCGGAGATAACAAATGGGAGCTAAGACTGCTGGGGTAAGAGGCACCAGGGAACAGCTGGGGAAGGACTTGGAGCTGCTCTGCCCGGCTGTGAGCTGCAGGACTTGACTCCGGGAGAAGGCCAGGGCCCCAAGTCCTCCAAAGCCTCCAAAGCAGGTCCCCAAGTCTGGGTGTCCCCCCTGAGACTGTGTTTTTGTTGCTAAAGTGAGAGTCAATGACTTCATGTCACCATGAGTCATGGTTTTGAATGGTCCAAAGTGCTTCTGCTCAATCTGTGGGGGTCTTTCTAACATTGGAAAGATGTCTGCTTCCTCTGTGGAAGGGCAGGGTCTGTCCAGGGCCCGCAGTAGGAGCCCACCTAAAGCATTTCCGTCCTTTCATCCTGCTTCCAGTGCCACCTGGAGCCTGGAGCGTCAGCGAGAAGTGCAGTTAGAGAGGAAAGTGCTAGGGTGCGCTGGAGGCCACTCCTGTGCGCAGTACAGAGCCTAGTAGCAAACCCTGACCTCCGTGTTGGTCTCTGACTTAAGGATTCTCTGAGCGCCGGTCTACCCACGGTCCCACGTGAGGGCCTTGGAAACCTCTGCATGAGTGGGCCGCTGGACATGACAGGCCAGTCTGTCCTTGAATGGTCCCCCGGGCAGCAGGACGGCCCACGCCTCCGAGGCCCAAGGTGCGCTCTGGAAGCAGCGCCGTGCAGACCTCACCGGCGTGGCACTCGGACGAGGCAGCTGGCTCTCATGGCCGACCGGGGGCCTCTCCCCGGAGGATACAGGGCTGGACGCTGGGCTGGGCCAGTTCCTTTTTCTCCTCCCCAGTCCATGGAAACTCACTTCTGAGGTGAATTTCTTCCAAGGGAGTAAATGTTATCACCAGGCGTCAGCCCGTCAAGCAGGCCCTCTGGAGGAAACACTTCTCCTCTGTGATGGGGAAAACACAGTGTCCCTGGGCCAGCGAGCAGTCTGTGCAATAGGTTTCGCTGCTTCTGGGTCTCACAGGCCTCGAGTTGGCCGCGCGGTCAGCTGGTGGGTGCACGTCCTGTCCCCGTACGGTTTTGCCATCATCTGCCGTTTCACTGAGTTTTCTGAAGCCAGCTGCTTCATGTCCGCCCACACCTCCACACCCCTGTTTCCTGCTCAGAAACCCCCTGCGCTTCCAGGAACTCACGACGAGACGGGAACGCCACGCCGCCAGCAAGCACGGACTGAACGCAGAATCATCCAACGGGAAACATTAGACAGCACCACCTAAGAGAAACCCGGACCAGGGAGCCCCTGGAGAACAGACACCAAATGCCTTTGTGCCCCTTTCAAGTAAGGAAACTCGGATCTGCAGAAACACAACTGAACAGGCCAAACCTCAGACTCTAGCAGAAAGTTTCCATCCAAATCAGAATGGGCATGAACAGTCTCCTCCTCCAGACGTTACTTCTTCACTATTAACGGGCAACAGCTGTGAGTAGAAATGACTGTTTGCAGAAGAGAGAACTGGGGACACCCCGAAAGGACCAGGGCCAGCAGTGCAGAGCGCACCCCGTCACCGTGAAAACCGCTCTTGCTGAGCTGGTCAGCAAGCAGGACTCAAGCGACTGGTCAGACGCCCTGTGGAAAGGGCATCTGAGCTTGGCTGCGATGCTCCCCTCTGTGAGTTATTACTAACTCTCCGTCACCAAGTTTTGGTGATAATCCAGCCAGGCTAGCGGCTGCAAAACCAAGCGGAGAGAAAATAACCAACACGACCACGATCACAACACTGATTCCATTTCAAAAGCATGGAACTATGATTTCTGTAAGTTCAGACAAGACGACTAGAAGGCAAGATGGGACAAGAGTGAGCAACAGGCCGGACCCCACGGGAAGGCTCACAGGCGCTGACGGTGCAGGGGACCCACTGGGCCATTGGGCTCCTCTTCTCTTCTCTGCATGTCCGTTGAGGAGATCAAGACACACACAGGCTAAGTGGTTTTTCTCAGTCCCACTTAAGTTTGGGTTCTTTCTATTAAAATGAAAATGCCCACGTGAAAATGTGGGCAAGTCAGAAGGACGGAACCCATGCAGGTAACCAGTGAAGTGAATGAAGCTGGTCCATATCGGCTTTCAGACTAGAGCTCAGTACTCTACCCCAGGGGTCCTCAACTTCCGGGGCCACAGATGGGTATCGGTCCAGGCCTGTTAGGAACCATAAGGCCAATGCGACGGAAGCTGCGTGTGGGACGCTGAAGAAAGGGCTCCCTCTGGGGCAGGGACGGAGCTCGGCCTGGGGGCAGCTGTAGCTCCCCCCCACCCCGTGTGGGCTTCCTAGCCCCTCATCCTTAGCCAGTCACCTCACCCCTCTGACGTGCCAGTTTCTCTAGCAGCACACGAAATCTGTGCACCTGACAGATGATCAGAAGACTTTTCTTGAGAAAACAGACACTCTTATCCAAACTAAAAACACGCCTATAACCCCGGAGGCCTTGAGAAGCAGAGCCCGGGAGTGACAGCAAGTGGACAAGACAGCCCAGCAGTCAGGGTGGCTCCCCGTGCAGTCGCCCATGCCCACCGTAGGACGGAGCCTCGCCGGGTGCAGGATCACAGACGAGGACTATGGGCGAGGTGGTAGCCTCACTTGGGGTTATCATTCCAGCCAACCACCCGTTAAAAGACGTTTTTGAGGCAACTAGAGAAACGTCCACGAGACTGGTTGTTAGTGGACATAAAAGATCCACGGTGGAGTTTTTAGGTGGTGATGGCCTGGTGATCGCCTGAGAAAAACCAGCGTTTGGAGGGACTATGCGGATGTGCGGGGTGGGGGTGTGCTGCCGTGGCCGGGACGGGATCCGCTTCAAATTATCCCAGAGGTGGGAGGGCAGAAGGTGAAAGGGAAAATAATCTGGATGTGTCTTATGACTTCTGCGTGTAACTAACATTGAAATGTTTTTATTGAAAAATCCATTTCAAGGTACCTTCCCTTCCAGACGTGTTCTGGAAGATGCCTCCCCGTGTCCCCCGAGACACCTGAGACCCGTGCTCACTGCGTGTGTCTGGCTAACAGACCCGGGCCACCAAACGCCCACCAGCAGTGCAGGCCACGCGGCGGACAAGGCGCAACGACACACCCAAGGGAGGCTGTTTCACCCATCGGGCAGTCTGCAAAGCTCTCAGTGAGAGGAAGGTTCCCTCCCAAGGGGCCCGAGGGGGCGTTTTCGTATCCTGGAGTAAAATCCAGACAGATAGATAAAAGCACGGAGATGGAAGGAAATGACAGATAGAGTGAAAGCCGGAGGAAAGGCAGGAGGGATGGAGGACTGGCTGACTTCTGGAACTGGGTGCTTTCAAGTTCCCGGGGACGGGAGGGAGACGTGTTGAGTTTTTTGGCCAAGATCTTTCATTCCAAAAGGAAGCCAGTGTGAGCATCAGAGACAGGGGGGTGAGAGCGCGGCTGGGTCCCCATCAGCACAAAGGAGGAGGCGTCATCAATGCCCGGGGCGAGGCCGCCTGCTGCCCAGGTAATCTCGGGGAGAGTCGGGATGGCGGTGAGGGCCGCGTGGCCACAGGTGCACCCTGTAATTTGTTCTAATACACAGTCCCGTGCAGGCATTTGATTGGCAAGGGCAGATGCCTGGCGGTTGACTTGACAATGACTCTGAAATTACCACCACGTCATCTGAACAACCAGAGGTGGCACCGGGGCCCCCGCACAGGGAGAGTTGTGTGTGGGGATGGCTGATGGTGAAGGTAGCTTCCGTTGGAGGCGTCAGGGGCACCCATGTGGACTCGTGGAAACATCCTGGGAATGTTTCCTGCTGCTGTTTTGCAGTTTTACAGATTGGGTTTTGGGCTCTTTCACGGGGCCCCTTGTGCCAAGGGGGGTGCTCATCCCACCTTCCAAGTCGGGCAGATGGGAATGGAGTGCAGAGTCTGACCTGGGTTGTCCTCTCCTTGCTGGTGACCACCCTGCTCCTGACTGGGTCCCCTGACTTCGCCTGGTCGTTTATCTGATGGGAGACAGTGGGCCCTGGGCAGGTGTGGCGGAGGCCAAGGGTGGGCCTCGTACTCCCCTGCACTCTGTCGGGGTTTGAGGAAGATCACATTGCCGTCTGCCACCTCCTCTGTGGGCCCACCTCAGTCACCTGAGAAAACACACCTCTGTTTCTCTTTCGATTGAAGGATGAAGAAGACCCAGAGCTACTTCTATGGGCTCCTTTCTGTGGCCGTGGCACAGTTCTAAGGGCATATTACTAAGTGAAGGAAGCCAGCTGAGGGCGGGGCGGGGGGAGCCTTTGCACAGCAGGGACAGGAATGTCCCCGTGCTCAGCTGCACAGGTGCCCGTAAGCCCTGACTCACAGTCCCATCCTTGGTGAGATCAGGGCCTGGGCGAGGGCCAGGCCTAGACGGGGTGCATGGGTGTTCACCCACGGACACACGCGGGGGCAGGCGAAGCCTCCCGTGCATCTCAGAATCACAGTGAACACAGTTGTCCCTCCAAGTCTGGTCTCGTGATTAATGCCCCTCATAAAGCCGTCAGTCTCTGGTGTCAAGAAAACGTGTTGCCATCTCTTTGAAATGCCTCACAGGCTCTGGGTGCAGGCCCCCTTTCCTGAAGGCCCCTCCTTTGTTGGGGGCACAGGATGGGAGCCGTACTGGGGCACCCTCCCACAGACCTCCTGCGACTGGGCGTTGGGAATAAGTGCCGATCAACTGGCCAGATAAAGGGGCCATGAGCACGAGCTCAGAGCACAGATTGCAGAAAACCACCGAGAATCTTCCTAGAATGAGGATGAAGTGCTGGCACAAAGGGCCGCGCCGGGCACCAGGGCAGCCTGCTGAGTGTACGTCGCTGGTGGAGCCGGGCCAGCGGCTGAGCATCTGCGGTCACATGGAAACTGCACACTCAGGGCGGCGGGGAGAGGGGTGGGGGGGGGGCCGGGGAATATTTTCCCTTGTTTCAAGTGGGCAGTGGCAGTAGTGAAAGCTAAGTAAACTCTGGCTGTTAGATAATGGGCCATTATGACTCTGGACGACTTCCTGAATGGCCCTGAAAACAGGGGCTGTTCATTTCCTGCCTGCAGAAAAGAGAAATATTAGGGTAGTGCGAGGATCAAGAATGCAAGCATGCAGGGGATGTGGGCCGAGCGGGGGAGCGGGGAGCGGGGGTTGGGGGGGGGCAGTGGGGAGGCGGCCAGACTGACACTGATTCACGGCCGGGCAGGGAAAACAAAAGGAAGAGAAAAATGTTCTGTTCTCTCGTGGGCCATCAAGCCCCGCGGCTCTCATGTCTTTCCCACCAGGGCTGCCAGCCGCTGGCCCGTCCACAGCTGCCTCTGTCCCTGGCCATCCCTGCTGGACCAGAAGCCGGGTGGCCTGGGGAGCTGGGACCTGGGTGACCACGAGTCGGGTAGGCAAGGGCCTGAAAGGACTGTGGCAAAAGGAAGGGCAGAGGGAGGAAAGCATCGGAGAAGGAAAAGGCACCCGCAGCTCCTGTGGACACAGAGGCTCTGCTGGGGTTGGCCGGGCCCCGGAGGCCACAGCTTCGCTTCCCGTCCTCCCCACGGGACTTTCCCGCAAATCTGTCCTCCGAGGAAGCGAAATAATCTCGCTCTTTCGGATGACCACACACTTTCTTTTCTCATTTAGTTTTTGGCACATCTGACAACCTGTAATTATTGGTCTTAAAACATCTAAATGAAAAAAATGATCTAACAAGCAAAACTGAAACAGACTCATAGATAACGGAGAACAGACTGATAACCATCAGAAGGGAGGGGGGTTGGGGACTGGGTGAAGAAGGTGAAGGAATTAAGCAAAAAATGAAACAAAACACCAAAACCCCCAAATCTCATAGACATAGCCAACAGCATGGTGATTACCAGGGGGCAGGGAGTGGGGGAGGTGGAAGAGGATAAAGGGGGATAATGGTGATGGAAGGAGACTTGACCTTGGGTGGTGAACACACAACACAATACACAGATGATGTATCATAGGACTGTACACCTGGAACCTATATAACTTTATTAACCAATGTCACCCCAGTAAACATTTAAAAGGAAGACTTAAGTTATCTAGAGCACGGGAGATAATATATAATATATAATGAGTATTGTATAATGCATAATATATAGTGCATATTATTTATTATCACTATGGAACAAGATAATGTTGCCTATTATAAAAATTACTCAGATCTTGGTAGTATTATTTTGTAAGCTATATTTTCACGGAACCACAATCATTCATTATCATCCTTTTCTGTTTATTTAGGGACGTGGACGACGAATAAGATAACTGACAAATGAACACATTGTTTTTCATGGTTTGACTTTGGTTGAAATATAATAAGTAGTAACGGGTGAGGATTATGTTTATGTACTCAATGAAAGCACGATAAAAAGTTAAAGAACGTCCTGGGTCAGAAGCCTGTGACTCTGCACTGAACAGCTGTGTGAAGCGGAGCAGGTTATTCAGACTCTCCGAGCTTCGCTTCCCTCAGCGGCAACGTGCAGAAATAGCGAGGCAATACGGAAAGCAGGTAATCCGTAGAAATTACTCAGCGCAGGGCCCAGTACGTGGCAAGCACCGGGCAAACCCCAGCCATTATGATTCCATTAACGATAGTTTTAAACTACGCGTGAGATGTACAGGAAGTAGAAGAGGGTCATCCGCTCCTGGGGCCGGGGTGACGTTCCCCACACCCATCGTGACAGTGGTCAAATGTAGGGTGACCTGGGTCGTGGTGGATGAAGTCTGTGCCACACAGACACGAGCTCAGTTCCCGCTGTGTCCACTGGGCCTGATGGCCCCATTCTCTTATTTTTAGCATGCAAAGTTGTGTTGTGACAATTAAGAGAGGTGGTGTGCCCTTAGACAGACGTCCCCCTGAAATGTCAATTCTCTGCCTGACACTTAGCCGTCTCGCCTGGCAGACGCTCACTCCACGATGCTCTGGTGTGGCTAAGACTAACTCCTCCGTATTCAAGGTTCTTGTCCAGTTACCGTAGAGATAATTTTCAGAAAGAGGGAGGAGCATTGGTTTTGAAGTGCCAACTGTATAGTTTATTCATTTGGTTCCTTAGAGATGAGAATCGTCCCGTGTTCTAGAGGAGAAAACAGGCTTAGTCACACGGAGCCAATGTCCAGGGTCGGGGAGCACACGCAGGCTTGGGACTTAAAGCCACAGCCATCTGACCGCTGTGCCTGTGAGCTTCCCCTTCCGCCACACGGAATCCCGCGGAAAAACACGGTCTTCCATCTGGTTCATATCCTTTACCTGACTGAATACAAGATACCTGTGAGAATGCTTTTATTCTAGGGAGGCTGGCAGAACCTTTGGAGCTTCGAGCGTCTGGACTTCCTGCTGCAAGGGGAGCGCTGGAAGCCATAGAGAAATGGAGATAGGGGAAGGGCTCCCTTCCTTGGATTTGATCATCCCAAAGAAAACGTGCTCTGTCAGGTACCTCTCCGTGTCCACCACACATCTGAGTGCTCAAGGTCATGGACAGGCTGTACTGTGCTGTGATTCAGAAAAACAACCGATCGGGGCAGGCCAGGGAACAAGGTCACAGGTGACCCTCGGGACTCTGAGACTGCCCTGGGACACCTTGTCACTCCTCTCTGGAGGCAAAAAGTCCAGTCTGTCCAGTTGCTCTTCCCGAGAACAGCTCTCCAAATATCTGAAGACAACTCTTGTGTCTTCTCTTAGTCACCTGCCAGGGAAAATATCCCCATTCGTCTTCATTTGTCACAGCGACTTTGCCCAGGTGCTCACCCCACCTCTGGCCCATTCCAGTTTGCAGACCCCCTGCCAAGGGTGTCCCCACTAGGGAGCACTGTGCGTTGGCCTGAGCTTGTCCAGCTTTGCAGCTCCAGCTTATCCCTTACTGCAACTTGACCCAAATGCATGACAGGTATTGCTCTTGGGATTAGGTCATATGCCAAAGGGGAAGGGATTTTGCAGACATCCTGCAGGTCCCAAATCCAAAAGGAGAGACCGTGGGTGGGCCTGACGCGGTCAGGTAAAAGTCCCTAGCGAATGGCTGTGCCCTTCCTGGCAGAAACACTTTGGCCACAAAGAAGCAAATTGCCCTGCTGGGCACGGGCTTTGTGAGGGGGGGAGCAATGGGCCTCAGGCCTATGACCACAACGAACCGGACTCCGCCAACCACCTGGGCCAGCTGGGGTGACTGCGAGCTCCAGATGAGAGCCCAGCTGGAGTGCAGCCTTGGGGGCCCCCAGGACCCAGGCATGGAAACAGTGAGGTGATACGCATATTGCTGTCACGCACGACATTTGTGAAAATCGGGGACAACACCATAGTTTGGGCTCTTATTTCATCATAATACACTCAAGCAACTATTTTCATAGGTGTATTTGTTAAGCCAGTGGGCTGGCTTGGCCTTGACCTTGTTACTCATTTGTTCCCTAATTCTGTTCCATTCATCACGGTCCATGTGTAGGGGTCCTGATCTTGCCAACCTGTGTCTTCTGACCTCTCTCATTTCCTGTATGGAAAGCACCGGGTGCCCCCCGAACCCGCGTGCTCACGCCCGCATGACGCCTGTTCACCTGTGTGAGCAACATGCAGAAACCAGGGGTTTCACTTCCCCGAAGGCTTCCCAGGATGTGTAGATGTTAAAGACCGTCTGCATTGTATCAGTTCACATATTCCTAAAACACAGATTTGATTCACTGAGTAGCCCTTTGGGGGGTGGGGAGAATAGATCCCCCTTCCCCAGGCTTCACTTGTCAGCAGTGGACCCACCAGAGGTCCCCTCTCTGCTTGGAACTAATTCAGAACTTGGGACACACACACACACACACACACACACACAGTGTGCCTCACCACGCCATTCCTTTCGTGACACTGAACATAGGTTTTTGTGCCCCTGTAAGAGTCACCTACTGTGTGCCATGGTTTTCGTACCCTGTAAGAGTCACCTACTATGTGCCATTCTCATAATGCATTCACCAAAGACAGTGCCCAGCAGAGGGCTCTAGACCGTCAGCACAGGCACCTGCTACAGTCCCAGACAGTGGCAAGGGCACCGGGCAGTGAAGGAAACGCACAGGAAACCCCCTCGCTGGAGTCCAAGGCCGCCTGAGTACATGTGCACTAAGGAAGTGAATGCAATGTGTTAAAGGCATGTCAGAGACCACGTGCCTCTGCTGTCTGTGATGCTCCCACAGTTAAGGCCACTAGACTCGCCCTGGCTGGTGTGGCTCAGTGGACTGAGCACTGTCCTGTAACCCAAGTCACCGGTTTGATTCCCAGTCAGGGCACAAGCCTGGGTTGTGGGCCAGGTCCCCAGTAGGGGACGCATGAGTGGCAACCACACATTGATGTTTCTCTCTCTCTCTTTTATCCTCCCTTCCCCTCTCTCTGAAAATAAATCAATAAAATCTTAAAATAAAAAAATAAGACCACTGGACTCAAGTCTCCAGGGAAGCGGGTGCGAATGATGGTGTTGTGGGTGGAACCGTTGCGTCGGATATGTGCCAGTCCTATTCTCTGGCTCCTGTGAATGTGACCTTACTTGGACATTGGATTTCTGAAGATGTAATCAAGTTAGAAGGACGTCTCGCTGGATGAGGGTGTCCCTCATCCAGGAACAAGTATCTTTACAAGAAGAGGGAGATGTGGACACAGACCCACCGAGAAGGGACTAGCATGTGAGGATGGAGAGACAGACAGACCCTTGGCGGAAGGCTGTGTGATGCCAGATGCAGAGACGGGAGCAATGCATCTACAAGGCACCTGAGGGTGGCTGGCAACACCAGAAGCCAGGAAGAGGCGAGGACAGATTCTCCCCTACAGGTTCCAGAGAGCGTATGGCCTTGCCGACACCTCGATTTTGGACTCCTGACCTCCAGACCCATGAGAGAATAAATTCCTGTTGTTTTAAGCCACCCGCTTGGTTGTAATTTGTTACGTCAGCTCCAGGGAGCTAATGCACTCTAATTGCCCACTGCCACCAGACACCTTACGAAGTGTCTCAGACAGAGGTGACTTCCAGAGTGGCACGGAAGAGTGGCATGTTGCATTTGTAGACGGAGGGTCTGACAGTCTAGGGGCGTGAAAATGCGAGCCCTGGACAACGAATCTTCACAAAACACGTCTTTGTTTGAGGCTCTGGAAAAAAGCCACACCGGAATTCTGCACTGGGCGGTTCTATGTGCACACCACCTCTTAGACTTGTTGCTGCAAGCTGAGTTTACATAAACCTTCTGTATACATCTCCCAAAGGCTGTACGTTCATAGGTAGAAGACAAAGGAAATGAAAGGGAAGCAAAGATCCTTATAAAGGAAAGGTGGGGGCGGGGAAGGGGCAGAAGGGAGAAGATGAGAATGGGGAATGATCTGAGAATTCATTTTCCATAGACACATGCACAGGTTCGAGATTATCTCTCTCCTCACGGAGGTACTAAGAATGACCCAACATCACACATGTGATGTTGCAACAGTTTTGTAATCTGGACTCTGCCACTTTGTAACTAGCTTGCAACAACTTTGGGTTAATCCCATAGCTATGGCCTCAGTTGCTTATTCTGTACAGCAATGCGCATGCCCTGGACTGGTGTTTCAAACTGTGGTTCTCAACCCAGCTGTGGGTAGGGGCGTCATCTTAGTGGGCTGAGACCCACCTACCAAAGAAGACACAGGAAAACAAATAGACTAGAAAGAAGAAAAGAAACTGGACAACATCTGAGTAATATTGTAAAGGTGGAGATTATTTCATGAAACTCGACACATAGCCATATGCGTACAGCATGATTTTCAAATGCATTTCTTACTTTAATAAGATCAAAACTGTTTGAAAGCCACTGAACTACATGTTATCTTGGAGCCTTCCTTGTGGCGAGTTTTTGTGAGGCTATGACGGCTTAAAAATCTCTTACACAGGAAATGTGAAAATATAAACAGAATGTTCTAGAGAGAGACAGATTGCAAATTAAAAAAAAAAAAACTTTACTCCTGCACATAACCTCGTTATCCACTCTCCTTTCAAGAAGCACTGATGAATTGTGCAGAAACAGCCCCTCCTGCTCCAGGTTCGTGGGTAATTTGGTCACTGCCTGCTTGTCAAGGGGAAGAATCACTCTCCACCCCCGGACCCACTGAGGAGACCACCTCTGCACAAGATGGGCAGCTGAGGGCAGGTGAGCTCGGGTACTGCGGCTCCGTTTCTCCCAGACCACAGCTTCCTGAGGGCCCGGCCTTCATCAGGAGTCTGCAATGCACGCAAAGAAGAAAGCTGGACCCAGTTCTACAAGACAGCTTCGTGCCGGCGGTAGGAGTGACCGTGCAAAGATGGACCCTTCTGTGCTCAGCTTGGCGTTCTCCTCCCTCTCCCGCAGCGACGGGAAGGAGAATGTCCGCAGAACCAGGCGCCCGGCCTCGCGTCCCACGCTCCTACTACGTCAAAAGGAAATGCTCCTTCTGCTGCAAGAGCCCGCGGCTGATAAGCTCCCAGTTAATCATTCATTCCCACTCCCTCACTGCAGGGAGCCTGGCCAGAACCACTTTCAAAATCCAATCACTGTTGCTGTACAGCAGAAAAGTCTCCACCTGCAGAATGGCGGGGCTGGGCCTGGCGGTGGCGAGCAGGTGTCCTTGTTCAGCGTTTCAAACCCAGGACCGTGCTTTCATTCTTTGCCGTGTACCTTCTGGCGGGGGGTGGGGGGTGTTTCTAAGTGAGTAGTGGCTGGAAACTGAGAATCACCACCAGCACCTCAACCTCCTGATAAATAACTGTGGTCACTGGGTCACCTTTCGGTCATAGATCGACAGGGAGGAATGTCACACCTCTGTCCCTGCATCCAGCTGCAGTGGCGGACACTCGCGGAGAACAAAACCAAAAGAATGAGCTGTAGCGTCCAGGCAGGCAGCGTCCCTTCCACCAAAGGAGCAACATCAGGGGCCAGAGAAGGACCCTCGACCGAAGCCTCGCACATCATGTAAATATTAACTCAATAGAGAAGTTTAAAGCACAAAACTATTGAACTTTCAGAAGAAAACAGAAGACAAAACCTTCAGGCTTTAGACTTTGGTGCAGAGTTCTTCAACATGACACCAACATGACCCATTAAGGAAAAAGAGGAGATAAAGTAGACTTCGCAACTAAAGACTTTGCTCAGCCAGAGACCACCTTACAAGGTTAAAGATGAAGACGGGGAGTGAATATCAGCAAACCACGTTCCTGACAAAGGACTCATGTGGGGAATATAGAAAAAACTCTCAAAACCCATAAACGCTCCCTTCCGCTTTGCTGAGATACCTGGGTGGCAGCGTGCGGATGCTTTCTTAACAACTACCGGGCTCTTCTCCTCTCTGGTCTGGGGTTTTAAGGTGTCATGTCACAATCAAAGGTAAGAAACAAGCACAAAATCTAAGGGGGGGGCATCAAAAGGCTCCATAATCAGGATAGATAACATTTAGTGCGATATTTTTTAAAAATCTGAGTTATGTACGAACACACAGGCTAAAGCAAACGTCAGCACCTAACTGCAGGGAGGACCTGATGCCACCTCCTCACCGCCCTTGGCCGGGTCCTGCAGGAAGAACAAGGTGAAGACACGACTCTGGGGGCAGACAGTGGCACACATGGTCCTGACCTCTTCCGCTTCCTCTTCCCTGTGCAGCCTGGCTCTCCGGACTGGCCGCCTCCTCGCCTGCCTGCCACTCTTTACAAGCAGTGGTCCCCGCCCGGTCCTCACCTTCTGTTCTTTCTCCCCTGTCTGGCTGGAGCTCCTCTGCGGGGGCTTTTTCTCCACCTGGTCCTGGATGTTGGCGCCCCTGTCTCCCACCTCAGGCTGTCTTCATTGTTTGCAGGGTCACCAGCTTGGGTACCCTGGTTCCAGCAGGGGCCACACTGTCCCCCGCCCCCAGGCCTGCCCGTTACTCAGGAATGAGGGAAGAACTCCCAAGGGCTGAACGGATCCTCTCTTCTCCCCTTCAAAACCGAAACGGAACATAAGGAGCCTGCCTGGTGCCTGGGAGTGGGCAGAGGTGCGGGAGGGGGTCTGGGAGCCTTGTGCCACGATCCACGCCAAACAGGGCTGTGGGGGCCACCCAGAGCCTCTTTATTTCTAACCCACTTCTCTGTGGAGAAGGGACAGGTGATGGACAGGTGCTCTGGGACCCAGAGATCTCGTACCACCTATAGGTTGCCCAAACCTCTGTCCCCCCGAGTAGGGGAGAGGACCTATTACAGCATCCCAGCTCTCAACCCACCAGGCCCCCGTCGGCAGTGACTGGATGCACGTGGTGTCCACACATAAAAATTTTCTGTGGATGTGGAAAGACACGTGACAGGTGTGGATACAGTCCTCCTCAGGGTGCAGGGGGCAGAGGTAGGAAGGAGGAAGCTCAGAAACTCCTGATAAGATGTTCTTTAGTATTAAAAAGAACAATGTAAAGAAGTGTCTTTCTGAAATGTGCCTGGTAGCTCTGGAGACAGTGGATACCTGCAGGGATGGCTGTGCAGGGGGACCCTCTGGGCTTTGGAAAAGGTGTGGGGTGTGGAGGGCAGCATCTTCATTGCACACTCCCACCCTGGTCCCCTCCCCTCCCCCCACGTGCTCAGAGGCAACAGCACAGCAGGGACTGGCATACGCCATGAAGGGGAGACAGGGAAGCACTCCCGAGTTTCCAGCCATGAGAAGGCTGTGCAGCCTAGATTAGACGGTGCCTCTGCCCAGGGAGGAAAGCCGGGCAAACCTGTACTTTACCCCAAGACCGAGGCACCACCCTCCTCCGGTTCCCCACGCCCAGTGTCGTCAGCTCACTGCCCATCGTGACTGCCCGGTGAACCCCTACAGTTGGGCGAAGCTCTGTAGGCCAAACCCACCAGAGCCCAACGGTGTCAGAGCCCCGCCCCAGCCCCCCGGGACAATGCCCAGCTCTCTGTCTCTGCCTTCGTTTAGAAGGAAAGCCGAGGCTGCGTTTGGAAAAGGACCTGCCCAAGGTTTCCTTTTTATGAGCACGCAGCCATCGGCAGCACCGAGGGGTCTGTGTGGCCTCCCAGAAGTTGCCCTCACTCTGGAGGGACCGGGAGGCCCTGCTCTGGCCTGATTTCCAGGCCTCCATCCGGACAGGAGCTGTCGGGCTGCGCGCCACCCTTGCCTGGGCCACTCGGGGTTAGTTCCCCGGGACTCAACGTTTCTGCCATTTGTCACGTCACAATCCGGAGGGAGAGTGTTAAATTAGAAAGGGTGTGGTTGGGCCTGTGAAGGGGCACACGTGCAAATGTGTCTTTTCACTGTTAGAGAAAAAAAAAATACATCGAATTTGAATTCCTACTTTCTACGTCAGCGATGAGACCAGGATCAGAAACTGTGGCGACGAAACCGCGCTGCAACCTAAGCTGAGCCAACTGCGTGCTGCCATTCACCCTGTTAGCCCCACCCCCTCCCCAGGAATAGAATTTCACGGTCTTCACGGGATCCTCTGAACAGCAGTGTCCAGCCTTCTCTCCGATGGGACCAGCTTCTGCTGGGACACCTGAGTCTTGCTCACAGAGCTGTCTTGTATCACTGCGCCTTCGACTGAAGACCCTTAACCCATTTTCTTGGGTTTTAAGGATATCTGACTTTTGTTACCACTTCTGTTGATCTGGCCAATGGTTAAGAATTATGTTTTAACTGAGAATTTCAGCAAGGTATGCCACCTGAGGAACTAATGAAGCTCACGTACAGTTGGGACTTGAAACCCTTGCAGCCGACAGAAATGGTGCTAAGAGAATGTCATAATAAACCGGGGCTTCAAGGAGGTATTTTCCTGTCCAATGTCCCCTTTCTTCCCAGTCACTACTGGGTATGTGTTAGGCTGGACAGGGGGATAGGACAATTAATCGAGGTAAACAGGCTTGGACATTTCCAGTTGAATGGAAATTGTCATGCAATGTGCTGGTCTTTTTTATAAGAACTATTCAGTGGTTATAGGAGGCCCCCCCGCCACCCATTGAAAGCCAGCCTGTCTAATTTAACGGTCTTTTTAGCTCAGCAAATTCTGATTTGGAGGGTTGATTTGCATGGATTTTTGTACAATCCTATTTACAAACCAACTGAAAAGAAGAAAGAGTTCCAGGCCCAGAGTACATCGTGTAGCCCGGAGCGTGCCAGAGAAGGCAGCTGTGGTGTGCTGTGACAGCCGCGTCCTCACCACTGCGGCGGCCTCTGCCTCCCGCAGCGTCCACAGCTCAGGAACCAGAGCCGCAGGTAGCCCTCTGTGCTCAGGTTCAAGAAGAAGTGTCCCCAAGGTTCAGGAGGACGCAGGTGTGCGTCAGGCTGTGATGTAAGTGTGACCCAGTGTGGGGACAACTCCAGAGTGACAAATTTGTTCCAAAACATACTGGGTTTCACATTGTTTGTTGGCCTGTGGGACTGGTGTTGCTGAGTTCACTTCTCGGTGAGCGTGCTCTGAAATTCCACGTGGACCGTTTCTGTGGTAAAAGCCCTAAGACAAGAATTTCCGTCATCGTGTCTACAGCTCAGGTGGTAAAATGACCCGCACAGGAAGGGCTCGGAGCACAGAGAACAAGGCTACCAGTGAGGGGGCGGGACCTCACACCTCCTGAGACAGGGGGAGGCAGTACACAGACCAGGGAGGCCAGGGCTGCTGGATGGTGTCCCCTGGTTGGCGGAACGGTTTGCCATCTTGGTTGCCTGTAGCTCTATCCCTACCAATGTGCAGCTCCCTTGGGAAGAAAGAAGACTTGCCCCCCTTGCCCCTGATCTAACGGCTAGATGATGGGCCCAGCTACCTCCTCACCCTGGCCCCCTGGATGGCGGCCTCCCCACCATCGGAGCACATGACCAGAGTCCGCAAGCTGGGGGACAGCCCTCCCCAACCACACTGGCACCTGATCTCGGATTTCCCAAGCTCCAGAATGACAAGAAATAAATTTCTGTTATTAGGTAAAAAACAAAAAAAGGGAAAAAATTAAGAAGGTGACAAAGTGATTTTAGAGTAGTACGAGACTTTTTTCGGTTGTTCTTCTATTGATTTCACATTAAGGTGACTGTTTTAGTAAGAAGCTTCACCAAAGATGCCTAAAATAGGTCTTGCAAACACTTTATAATCTCAAGGTTCTAATTCCGGATGAAAATGTTGTATTGAAACATTCTTCTAAAGAAAACGCTTCACTTGGTAATCAGAATGATGGGTTAGTCATTGTTCCTTAGCTACCTTAAAAAAACGATTACGATTTTGTGAGCTCCTTAGCATATAAATCATGATTATAATTTTTTTTGATCTCCGTGGGTAGGTCCATTTGTCGAAGTTTGCAATAAAAAACATGCAAGCCTAAACGTTAGATGCTCTTTAATAATACTGTTCATTCCGCACCACACCCAAACATTTGGGGGTCCCATGCATGCCTTCCGTCGTGGGTGTGGGGCGCGGCTCACTCTCGCTGCTCCTCAGAAAAAGCTATTTGAACTCTATCTGAGAAACGATTATTTCAATTTTAAAGGGACAGCGAGGCAAATAGTGCTGTAACTATAATTCGCTTAAATTATTTATTTCTTGTAGAGGACATGCATTCCTCTAAGGAAAGTATATGTTATAATTGCTTGACTAAGTGCTAGAGCAAACAGAATATTTGCCTTTTTTTAAAAATACGAAGCAGATAACATCTGACCGGGTGGGGAAAACCAAGGCTGAGGTGGGTGTGGGTGTCTCTATGTAATTAACAGGGCAGCAAAGACCAGGGAAGGGGCCAGAAGACTCTGGACTGGACCGCAGGTTCTGTTCCTTGGCTTCCTCATGGGAAAAATGGGACAAAGTAGATGGCATTGCCCCTAACAGCAGCTAAGAGAGTCTGTGACGTCATGTGAAGTCAAAACTGAGTTCCCACTTGAATTTTATAAAATAACACACATTTCATTTTCCTGGATGCCACGTGCAACACGTGGGCTGGTGCCAGGTCTCGGTCAGGGCGCCTGGGCGAGTGTTTGCACCAGTGCGTGTCCACACTGGGCGCTGTGCCAGTCTCGGCCCCGGCATAAGTGTTTGGGCAAAAGCCTGCCCCACACGCCTTGCAGGGAGTATTTGCTTTTATTCTCACCAAAAACCCCGCCGGCAAGGCGCTCACATCTGTCTCACAGACGAGGGAGCGGGCTGAGCTGGGAGCTGCTCGGGCCACCCAGCGGCTTGGCAGAGCACACCGGTCTGCTGTGGGCACAACCGTTGCCTCGTGCTGCCCCCAACCTCGACTCACCCCTTCCTTGATGCTGGGCCTGTTTGAATCCAGGGAAGTCCTACAGCATTTGGAAATGTCATAGATAATTAAATGGTTACATAACAGGAAAGAAAAAAACAAACCCCGAGAAAGTTAGGAGGTCCATGTTTCTAAGGGAGGAGGAATGGAGACAAAACAGGTCAGGTGGTCAGTGCGGGGGGGGGGGGGGGGGGGGCCTTAGCCATGCCCCCGCCACGCCCCCAACCCCGCCCTCCTCTCCACAAGCAAGGAGACACAGCAAAGCCCGAGTCCTATCTGAAAGTAATGAGATGCTAACTTCGGACACTTCAGTCTGACTGTCAGGGAACGTTCCAGATGGAGAAATGAACTGAACCACAGCCAGGAGTCTAAAAAAGAGGAATGATGATGAAAGTCCTCGGTTCTTAACGTTTTAGAAAGTGGCAAATACGCAAGGGAGGAGAGCACTGGGAGGCATCCAGAGCTCCTGACATCTCTGCAGCTGCACTATCATCTTCCAGGGAGCCCCTTACAGACTACGAAAGGGGAGCAGGCGGCAGATTGGTCAGCGTTTACCCAAACACAACTCAGCAATGGGCGGTGGCCACAGAATGACTGAAGAACCATTCCTGGTCCGATCAGTGGGAACAATGGGTAAATGAGCCAATGGGAAATGTTCTTCTCTACTGGGTGCCTTTGCAAGGAAAAGTCACTTCCTGAAATGGGGAAACCATCCCCAGCATCACCAGTGACAGCAGCCACCACACCACGTGCCACACACACCCCAGCCCTCTGCGCCATGGTCCCCACAGGCACACGGAGGCACAGACAGCTTTAAGGACCCCACTAACATCCCACGGCTGGGAAGGGAGAGGGCTGGGATGTGCACCTCACCCGCCTGACTCCCATGGATATGCTTTTCCACTGCGACACACACCACAGGTCAAGTGCTAGTACCCACCGGGATGGGGTTGCACGTGCCCAAGTCTGCCAAGTTCCTTAGAGAAGGAGAAAGTCCCCAGCTGCTTTGCTAACAGTGGCTATGATATGCACAGTGATGTCATGCAAATGAACGTGAAGTTAGCACCGGAACTCTTTTATAAAGCGTGCGCCTTCCATGCCCCTGCAGGTCCCTTGCAGCCTGAGAGCTGCGTTCCAAGTCCAGGTCAGGAGCTTTGGTCGCGTGCGTGCACGTATTTGGGGGGTGGCCCTGCGGGGAACTGCTCTGATCTGGCTGATGGCACACAGGGCGAGGTTGCCCTCCTCTGCCTTCCCGGTGGCCCTTTGGAAACCAATGCAAGAAGAGAGCGTGCTTCAGTACCGCCTCTGTTCTGTTTATGTTGCTAAGTGACCGGACAGTTTCCTGGGCCTTGCCCAGCAAACTGTGCTGCTTGTCTTTGAAGAGATAAGCTACATTCGGAACATCTTCATCTATGTGACTTCAATGTGCTGAGTGGGTTTCTGCCAAGTAAACTTTGTGGGTGCTTTGTTCTCTCTCACGTGCAATTTGGGAGACTCGTGTGATCCTGTGCTGATTTGAAATGAAGATTCCGTATTCATTAGTACTGAGGCGGACATGTATTTACTGGGGAGTCCTTGTAAGCCACACACGTGCATGCACTTATTGGTAAAACTGTTCAGCAAGGAGGGACATCGCCTCTAGGAAGTGACAGTGAGACTGGGCCCAGCCAGTGAGGTCCCCTGACTCGGCCCCTGCAGAGAGGGGGGGCGTGACAGACAGTGACCTGGGCCTCTGTTTTCACAGACCCCGGCTCTCTATCTTCAATTCCCTTTCCAGAAAAAACCTGAGAATGCCTTTCCTGTATTTCTTGGTGATTCTGAATTTGAAAAAGTAAAGAAGAAGAGGTAAAAGACAATGGTAAGTAGCAGAGGGCCAGTGGAAGCTGATTTCTTTCTTCTCGCCCTGAAAGCTGTCACAGAAAAATACACAAGGTTGGTTTTGGAAATGAGCCTATGTGTTTATATCTTTTATGAGTTTTCCACTACTGCATAAATTAATGACATTCTTCCTGCTTTTGAACATAACACAGATTCTCCAAATTCCTTCCTGCTTTCTTCATAACAGTGCTGGGAGTTGCCTGCATAGTATTCGCTCAGCGACAGAGCTGAGTGTCCGGCAGCTCCTTCTCGGGCTCAGGGCTAGAACCAAGATGCTGACGGGTGACAGAAGGGTGGCGTGGGGACCTGGGGCTCGTCTCCATGCCGCCTGCTGCTCACAGACGTTGGCCTAGACCTCACCTGCTCCCACCTACTGAAACAACAGCGGGATGTGTACGCCCCTGTTGCTATGAACTGAAGCAGAACTTTATGAAGCTGGGATTAAGTAAGATCCTTCTGGGAAGAATGCCCATCCGCTTTGCTCAGTCCTTTTTCTTTTCTTCACCTCCTTCTCCTTCTTCTGCAAGACGGCTGCGAGGGAGTGAGAGACGTCTCACAGTGGCCCCCTTAGGCTGCCTGAGGATCGGACTGGCGAGCCGGAGGAAAGACAGGCCTAGGGCGTGTGCTTTTCTCTCGCACATGTTCGCACAGGTGCTTCTGAAACCAGCGCTGGCTGTGAGTTACCACAGAGGCGCGTCATTTGCAAACTGACGTCCGCATGGGACTCCGTGGTCTCGTCTGCAAAAGGAGACCACCGGGCCGGGGACCGCAGAGTCCCACGCTAACAGCCGCAGCTCGGCGTTTTTAAAGAGGCTGATGCCACTTGCTGTGGTTTATGTGTGTGTGTGTGTGTGTGTGTGTGTGTGTGTTTAAAGCCTGGAATTCTAAACGGAAATCAGATAAGACGTTGGACGTGTTGGTCCCTTCCCCACTCTAGCTTCCGAAATCAGACAACTGTGCTCCACTTTGGGTGGCAGAGGCTGAGCCGGAGCAGGCAAGTTGGTGATTCTTTTAAACACCCTTAAGAGAATAAGTTGATGGTGTGTGTATGTGTATGTATGAGAGGCAGATAAAGAGACAGACAGACAGACAGAGAATGTGTGGTGGTGGGTATAATCAAACCTCCCTGGCTGGTGGAGGTAGCAGGTACCACCTTTTTGGGGTGCCCTGTAAACATTTTGCCCTCACAACCAGGGGCGTCCATTCAGCCATCCAGGAGCCACTGCATCCCCCAGCCCCGCCGACGGCGGTCTAAGATGGGAATTCCAGTCCAAAAAGTCACTGAGGCTGTTGATTATTTTGCTCGGTGTTCACTGGCAGGCACACTGGTCCGCGGAGGTGCCTTGGCCTTTGTGAACCCACCGCACCACGTGTAGTGACAGACACTCAGTGTGAGCTCAGCCTCGAGCCCAGCGAGGAACACCCACGTGCAAATCCGAGTTTAGGACCTGCCCTGTGTGTAACTCAGCAAACCAGACTAGACAGGGAGAAGAGATGCCTCTGTGAGTTACTAACTAACAGTGATTTGTTCCAGGGGCTTCTGAGCTATTTTGCTTCTAGCAATCTTGGCTTGACTTGGTATTTACTCAGCACCGAGCTTTCTCTGGCTTGGGGGCTGGACTCCCCGGCCAGCAGGCATCGGACTGGGCGACCCGGGCCTGGCCCGGGCTGGCCTGGTCTGCTCGGCTACACCACCTCGCAGAGCACGCTTCACAGAGAACACGTCTTTGTGTTAAAAGAAGTGCTACAAAAGCCGCGGAATAAAGGAAGGCATGGCGGTAACTCGCGTGCTATTAATTGCCACAATATTCTGACCACGGCATTAATCCTTCAGTCATCAGTTTTGTGACTTTCTAACAGGTGGGCCGTAATTCTCCAAAGTCAAATGGATCATGGTGATTTACCAGTGTTACTTTATATTTCTGAAGGTGAGAACGACACCTGTGCAGAGGTAAAAGAGTCTTTCTAAACTGAGGGACAAGGTTGACCTGCGAAAAAGCGAGGCAAGACAGGCGTGTGTGCAGGGGGATCTTCTGTGCTTGGGGAAGCCACCTCAGCACCATGTACAGATGTCTCGTCTGCACAGGGCTTTAATCAGGTCACCATTCTGAGGGGAAACAATCTATAGCTACCTACTATCAAACTATACTACAAAGCCATAGGAATCCAAACAGTGTGGTATTGGCCTAAAAACAGACCCACAGATCAATGGAACAGAACAGAGAGCCCAGAAATAAACCCACGCCTTTAGGGTCAATTAATATTTGACAAAGGAGGTAAGAGCATACAATGTGGTAAAAACAGTCTATTCAATAAACAGTTTGGGGGAAATTGGACAGTTATATGCAAAAAAGAAAAAAAAAAAGTCTAGACCATCTTCTTACACCATACACAAGAATAGACTCAAAATGGGTTAAAGACTTAAATGTTAGACTTCAAACCATAAAAATCCTAGAAGAAAACAAAGGTAGTAAGATCTTGAACATTTTTCGTAGCACCATTTTTTTTCTGTTATAACACCTCGGGCAAGGGGAGCAAAAGAAAAAACAAACAGATGGGATTGTACCAAAATAAAATGGTTTTACACAGCAAAAAATCAAAAATCAACAAAATGAAAAGACAACTCACTGATACTTCTGGTAACAGGTTAATGTCCAAAATTTATAAAGAACTTATAAAACTCAACACCAAAAGACAAATAATCCAGTTAAAAAATGGGCAAAGGGACTGAATAGCCACTTCTCCAAAGAGGACATACAGGTGGCCAATACATATGAAAAGATGCTCAATGTCACTAATCATCATGAAGTGCAAATTAAGACCATAATGAGATATCACCCCACACCTGTGAAAATGGCTATTTTTAATAAATCAGCAAACAACAAGTGCTGGGGAAGATGTGGGGAAAACAGAACCCTCGTGCACTGTTGCTGGGAATGCAGGCTGGTGCAGCCACTGTGGAAAACAGTATGAAGATATCTCAAAAATTAAAAACAAACTGTCTTATGACCCAGCAATTCTACTTCTTGGAATATACCTGAAGGAACTTGAAACACCCATCAGAAAGAATGTGTGCACCCCTATGTTCACAGCAGCATTTTTTACAATAGCCAAGATTTGGAAGCACCCGAAGTGCCCACCAGTAGTTGAGTGAATTAAAAGGCTGTGGTCCATTTACACAATGGAATACTACTTGGCCATAAAAAGGAAGGAAATCTTACTTGTTGCAACAGCATGGATGGACTTGGAGAACATCATGCCAAGTTAAATAAGTCACTCAGCGAAAGACATATGCCGTATGACATGATGTCACTTACATGTGGACTCTGATGAACAAAATAAACTAACAAGCAGAACAGAAAGAGACTCACGGATACAGAGGACAGACTGACAGCTGTCAGAGGGGCATGGATAGGGGGCTGGGTGAAAAAGGTGAAGGGAGTAAGCAAAGATAACTCAGACACAGATAGCAGTACGGTGATCCCCAGAGGGAAAGGGGGTGGGGCAGGTAGAAGAGGGTAAAGGGGGGTAAATGGTGATGGAAGGAGACTTGACTTGGGGTGCTGAACACACAATACACATGATGTATGAGAGAATTGTACGTCTGAACCCTGTATAGTTTTATTAACTAATGTCACCCCCAATACATGAGATAAAAAATAAAAGCAAAGCAAAACAAAGCAAAGACATATTAGTGGAGAGGAGAGGCAGGGAACCACGGTCCCTGTCCCCTAACTCCCCCAACACCTTCTGGTGATGCTTAGTGCCACCACTGGCTGGAGACACAGCCCTCCCTGAGGCAGGCTCAACAGGTTTGCAGAGCGGTTCCTGGCGCCAGGATGCCAAGCTCTGTCCTGTTCCTTCTGCAATGGGATCCTTTTAGCAAATGCCCTCAGCGATGGGACACTGGCTGTCAGGCTTTTACGGCTTGTCAGCTTCTGCGTTGTCCTCTTCATCTTAAAATAGCACTGATCTTTCTGAGGCTACAAATATGTTCGTGGTCACCCAGATACTTCCAGTGAGCAAAGTGCCCTTCCGGAATAAGAAGTTGGAGGCTTTGGGAAGCATGTTAATGCTTTAGCCTGCCCCGGTGCAGCTCCTTCACACGGGGAGTTTCCACAAAACCATGAGTCAGCGGCAAAGGTTATTCCTCATCCACCCTCCGCCTTCCGAGGGCGCTTCCTTAGAGCACTAAGTGTTGAGACAGGAAAAGCCCAGAAGGCAGCAAGACGAAGGAAGTCCAGAGCTGCATTTCCGAGAAGGCAGAGGGGGAAATCCTCTTGTGGCCCTCTCATTTACGAAGGACCAAGCCACCACCAAGCAATGTCACCTTCCCGACCGCTTTCAGGGGAACTTCTGTAAGCCCCCAGCATGCTCATTTAAAATGCTTTTGGATTTATTTAAATGCTTATTTAAAATGCATGGAGTTCTAAACCATGCGTTGTGGGACTTCCAACGCCATTGCACTTGGTGTGTGGTATGGCATGCGGGAGAAGCTTTTTGTGGGGTCCTGCTGACCAGGCCACGCCGGGCCACGCCTGTCTCCTGGGGCTACAGGTATGTGTGCGGTGTTTGCTGTAACACAAATGACCAGGCCAACTCGGTTTGTGCCTTCTCTTCCCAGCCTTCACCCGTGAGCTTCCCTTTGCTGTCGAGTTAGAGGCGAGATTCGGTCAAGGAGAAGGGCCACCTTCTGTTGCTAAGCAGCCCTTCTCCTGCTCGGTCATTTCTTCACTGTCTCTTCTTGCGGCTGGCTGCCCAGACTTTTAAATCCCTGTGGATGTACAAGAGCTTCTAGTGTCTAAGGACGTTTAAAAATTAAGGAAAAATAGTTTTTCCTTAGAAGTAAAGACAGTAGAATTCAAATGAGAAAAATTTACTAAAGCCTTTATTTCTTGTTTTGGATGTTTCACTCTGCGAGGGCTGTGTGTGGAGGTGAAAAGAGAAGAAAACCAGGAAAACCCGGCAGCACCAGCAAAGAATCCTAAGAACGACTGCCCTAAGTTAGGTCTCTTTTTAGTTCCAGAAGAGCAGTTGGAATTTACAACCCAGAACAAGGTAAGAATCACCTCTGATCTTGACGGGCCCTGTTCTGACACATTCCGGCCTCTCCCCTCTGGTAACTTATCCTGCATCGCTCTGTCCACTTGCTTTCCCTGGAGCTGTGGTCAGCGCGTCCATCTGGGTGGGTGCGAGCCTGGCCGAGGTCACGTGGTCCAGCCAGCCTGTCTGAGGACAGCCCCTGTGAGTCCCAGCAGCCAAACACACCAAGAGGGTCTCCCGGGAAGAGAACATTTTCCATAAGTGTAGGTTTAGCCTTCGCTTCACGAAAATCCTATTTCTCTTCCCACCCCCACACCTGGTCTTTTCATCTCCAACATACACGCTCCAGTCCTCCCCAGCTCCCCCGCCGCCTGGAGCATTCCATACGGCCTCGGCACATGTGGCTGCATCTGAGCTGAGGACCAAAGTGAAGTAAAGGCCTGGGCCTTGATGACTTCAGCAGGGAAGAGGTTTCAAGCTAGATCAAGGAGGAAACGAGGGGGAGAGAAAATTGGCCCACGGTCGAAAAGGATGGAAAGGAGAGGAGGTGAATGGAGCCAGTCCTTCTTGTTTCTGGGCAGAGATTCCTCCATTCATCTTATTGTTGGAAACTTGACCCTGTCTGTTCTTTCCATTGGACCCCAGCTGGGGACCGTGAAGGTGCAACGTGGGGCCTTGGAGCAAACGGACTTTGGCAGCACCCAGCTCTGGGCTCGGGTTTCGGCTCTGTGAGTTTGGAGAAATCACTCCACCTCTCTGGTGCTCCTTCTTACCACAGTGAAAAAAACCCCCAAACCATGACGTCTCTCTTGCAGGCTAATTTTAAGCGCTCAAATGAGGGCATGATGGGCGTAAACCACAGTTTCTGGCACGGAACAAGCCCCCACTACATGGAGAGATTCCTCTCGTCTGAGCAAGGAGGGGTCCATGAACTTTGTATTAAAAGCACATTTTCAAATTCAGAGCAGAGTGGTACATTGGAAGGAGCTTTTCAAAGATGCCATACGTGAGATATTTCCAAAGAACTGGGGAGAAAGAAGGCAACTGAGAATTCAGAACAATACCCGCCCCCCACACCACCTCCGTGTAAAGTAATAATGTGAATGCACAGTACCGCATGGCTGTCTGCCTGCCCGTCAGACACGATCCAAATGGCACGCACACACCGGAAAGGAGCACCACCAAACTATACTTAGAAGCCCAAGCTCAGTTTTCCATGCAAATGGGCAGTGATGATAGAGAAAACATATGGCCATTCAAGCAATAAGGCATCGAGCAAAAATAATCCACAGTCATTTGTAAGTTGTATGCAGGACCCTGACCTTAGCTCGAGGGCCGAGAAAGGGTCCTCGGGATGGGAGTCCTCCACTTTTCAGTTGCACCTTTCACTGCCGTGCCTTCCTCCAGTGTTTATTCATGTGTCTTTGAAGCCAGAGCCATGGACACAAGAGACAGTGTGCCCAAATGCCTGGCCATGTCTCTGAAGATGAATCTTAATTCAGAAATGGAGTTTCCTTCTCTTCCACGTCTTGGGAGCTGCCAGGGCTGGGGCTGGGACCGAGTCCTAGAACAGTCCCTCCCTCCCTTCCCCTTCCTCACACCTCTAGCTTCCAGCCTCCCAGCTCCCTTGGTTTGATGTTTAGATTTTTGAGACTTCACTGATCCCTCAGCCTATTTCCTCTCCTGGTTAATGGGGGTCACTTAGCTTCCCCCTCACCCCCCAGGTCCATCCTTTCCCCTGGAACTGGGAGTAGAGCTTGCAGTGCTGGGCCATCAGGTCCCTCCTCGCCCATCCTGGCCTAGAATGACAATGAGTGCAGACCAGGCCCTTGATCTACTGAGGAACAGTCAGTCCAAGCCGCTCACTCCCAACAACTGGACCCTGTTAGTGACTTGGGTGTTTGCGATGCTTCCGGAGATTCACATCTTGGGGGCTGTGTAAAATGTGTCTGTCAAGTTATAAACTGCCTAGTAGGTTCAGGAGATTAGATCATAGCTAGTCCACCTTTTCCCAGTCTCTTGGCTAAATTCCATTTGTCCTGGTTCCAAAAATCCACATATGGAAAATGAAGTTTCACAGAGAGAGATGTTTATATTTATATAGTGATTTATATATGACATCCGTAGAGACCATTGTCCATGGGAGGGGAAGGTTTGCCTCACATTCAGTCAGGTTGGCCTAGGAAGTACGCATTCAGAGCAATAAAGGGAGAGCTGTGCTATAAAAGCAGAGCCGCGTGTCTCCTCGCCCTCTGCGGTTGGAATGTGCACGGACACGGGAGAATTGTCCTGATAGAGACACAACCCGAGGTTATGTGTATTGGGTCTCATGGGAAGCAGCTGAGAGCAGTGGGAAGCAAAGCTAGCTCCACTTGGACGACTGCTTTCCTTTCTGTGGGTGGGCTGGTGTGTAAGGGACCGCAGCCTTCCCAGGCCCGGGACCTGGGAGACGCACTGCACATGCCCCCTGAGCAAAAGGCAGAATCCCCATCCACACAAGAGGCCGCCACGTCCACCACCACGTGGCCTACTCTAGACGGCGAGCAACCCCCCCCCGGATCCACTGTACATGTTCACGGAGTGGCATGTTGGCTTCGACTCAAACGCAGCTGGTGGAAATGCGGTCAATGAGAGCCCCCCCGCACGGGGCTTGGGCTACGGTTTGCACCTTGTTTCCACAGCACAAGGAGCCGCGCCCACGCCCTAGCCCTCTGGGCGAGGGTCTCTCTGGAAGACAGACTATGGCTGCAGTTGACTTACAGTCCCTTCGGCCCGTCCATGCAGCACAACTGAAGAGTCATTAGCTGAGCTCCTATGCTACGCAAACCAGCAGACCCATCATCATTTGCAAGGCTCACAAATCGTGGTCGTATAGTCGGTAACTGGCAGAGCTAGGACTGAGCCCGGGCCTCCTGGCTGCAAAGTCCAGGCCTCTCCCTCTGGGCCATGCAGCATCCTGAGTTCCCAAATCCTACTGGTGGGCCTTCCAGAGAGAACAGGCCCAGATATTCTAGGTTATAGTGTCTACCCTCAGCCAGCCTGCTGCCCCTAACCACCGAAGGCTCCCCAAGCACGGGGTGAGACGTCACAAAATGCGTTCTGCAAATGAAGGCAAAATTGCGAGCAACCCACAGGGGCTGTATTTATGAAAGGATATTTGTTAGACTTTGGGATCTAGAAATAATCTGTTATTCTATAGACAGAGGGATGGGAAAGACACTAAGAATAGGTAGATTTACAAAGTTTTTTTTTAATCCTCACCCAAAGATATGTTTATTGATTTTAGAGAGGAAAGGAGAGAGAGACATCAATGTGAGAGAGAAACCGATCGGTTTCCTCCCCTACGCACCCCAACTGGGATCGGACCTGCAACCTTTCGGTGTATGGGACGGTGCTCCAAACAGCTGAGCCACCCAGCCAGGGCTAAAAATCTTTTTTTGTGCCTTATTACACTCTCCTTGCAGAATGTGGGACTTTGAAAAATCAGCCTCTCTTGTGAAATTTAAACATTAACTGTGAGACTGCAGTCATGTCACTTCTTGAATAATACCTCAAGGAACTCACGCAAAAGAGAAAAAGAATTTTTGGAACTACCAAAGCACTCGTGAAAACCCAACAATCAGGGAGCTGCGCCAATTGGCCCAAGAGAAGAGCCACTGGACAAACCAGAGTCCGATATTTTAAGGAAATAAACCCCGATGAATTTACATGACAATGTTGTGACGGAAAGTACATACAACTCTCACCAGGAAAGGTGAGAAAACTCCAAAGAAGAGAAGTGAATTAGAGTTACATCTCTTTTGTGGGGTGGGGGGCCCCTTGCCAATCTCTGCCCAGGGTGTGGACCCCCGCCTCTGCTCCTGGGCCCTTGAGTGGCACAGGCCCAGCTGGGCCGGAGGTGAACGCGGCCTCTGTGCCTCCAGTTGCACCTCCGCCCAGGCGTTATCTGGGTCAAGAACATGTCCAGTGTCCACTCAGCACATCTCCGTGAGAACACTGTTTTCTCACAGTGATGGTGTAACGGATACACAACCTTGCAAAACTCTGATCATTCATGCATTCATGCAAATATTTATTCAACAAATGTGGACCGAGCACCTACAAGAGACTAACTAAGCAGTTTCACATTCTCACACTACGGTAAGCGTGCCGCAACGCAGGGCGTACGAATAAACACGTTTAGGAGAAGGTCAGCGGCGGCCAGCAGTTCGAGGACGGGAGGGATGAACAGGTGGAGCACAGGGGACTTTTAGGGCCCGGACACCACTTTGTGTGACACTGTAAGGGGGGGACATATGACACTATGCGTTTGTCAAAACACATACAACACCAAGAGTGAGCCATGGACTTGAGTTAGTAACAACTACCAATATGGGCTCGTCCGTTGAGATAAATGCGCCACACTAATGCCCCACACTAGGGTGTTAATGAAAGGCGGTCTGTAGGTGAGGGAGGAAGGTGGAGGGGGGTACAGGAACTCTCTGTACCTTCTGCTCAATTTTTCTGTGACCTGAAAAGTGCTCCGCCTGGCATGGAGGGGACAGACAAGATTAGCGAGGACTTGCTTCGTGGTCTTTGTGGCTGGAAGACTTGGACCCCAGACTTTCACAGGTGACACTTAATCCTTTGTTCAGTTCAGTCTCTTGCATTAGTGTTCACGGGACTGCCACGTCCACCCACAAATTTGAACCCTCAGGAGGCCACACCGAGCCCAACAGAAAAACGGAGGGCCCATTCTTCCTGATGTCTTTCAGTCTCACCATCCCTGCCCACCTCATTCTTCCTGATTTTCATTTCTTGGCTGGAGCCCTTTGGACATATATTTTGAGCCGACAAATCAATGTTTACCAAGTTAGATTCTTAATTGAGATGTCACGTTTAATATCCTGCTTTCCCAGGTTGGGTTAATAACAAAACCACCTTTTGTTTTTAAGCAACTTTGGTCACGTATTTTAAAACAACACATTTGTTTAGTGAAAGGGACATCCCAGCTTCCAGGTCATGGGTCTCTGCCCAGTCTTCACGAGGTAGGGTTCTCACAAAACACAGTCCCAAGGCGAAAGGATACCTCCTGGCCTCTCTGGGATGCGATCAGCCCTCCACAGCTACTGACTGAGCAGACTCCAGAGAGCCGACCGGGGATCATCAACATTTCCAGCTCCACCCTCACCGGGCATTAGAAAATCAAGTACAGGAGATGTTTTATTAAGTGACTTGACCCAACCACAGAGAAGGGCTGCATTTCGCACCCACGTATCGGTGCCAAGTGAAGTCCAATAAAATGCTAAAATGTACCCACACCCACCACACACGTACTCCTTTTCTCAAACTTCAGTTCTATTCTAACCCAAACCCTTAGAGTTTTTGGTAGTGTCTGCAGAGGAGTAGGTGGTTTGTTTAACAGGGTTACCAAGAAATGGGAGCTGCAGACCTCAGTGTAAATAAAAGGGCTGCTCTGAAATCCTGAGTTGTGTTCATTTATGAGATGCTTGCAGTAAGAGCCGCTTCAGGGCTGGGAGCCCACCCTCCTAGGGAACACCAGCAGCATCCCCTCTCTGGAGAGACTGCAAAAGGCACATCCCGACTGAGCTCAAAGGCTTCCAGCGTGAGGCACTCACGAACAGCTAGCTCCGTTTTAGGACTGCTCTGGCGGCTGCTGAAGTTCTTTCTCGGGTTGCTCCACAGCTTGCCTCTCTCTAACTTCACACCTTTTGTCTCAGTTCTGGACTCTGGAGCCAGCAGAGTAAGCCAATGTCCCTTTTCCACACGACAGCACCTCACACACTTGGGGACAGCCATCAGGGCGCCCCTCAGCCTGTCCACGGTGCTCAGCACCCCCACGCCTTCAACTTCTCTCTGCATGGATTCTGACCCTCTGCCCTCCTGGCCCCAGGCCACTCCACACACTCCAGCTCACTGTGGTTCCTTTAAAATGTGCCCTGAATTACACACTCCAGGCCACATGTCTTCTGAGCAGCACAGGGCATGGCCAGATGACTACCTTCTGAATTCAGGACACTGCACTTTTATTAACGAACTTGGCCATCCGTGTGACGCCGCAGTTGGCTCATATTGAACTTGCAGCCAACTGAAACACCCAAGTCTTTTTCACACTTATGCAATTGGTGCTTTCTCATCCCCGCAGTCACTCAACAAATATCGCCTTCAAGAAAATTATTTCCACACCAAGAGCTGACGATTTTCCATTCGAGGATCGGGCGACAAACAGACTGAGGGAACACGGACTTCTGACCTACAGCTGAACCCGAAATTAAAATTTTCCATGCTAATTTAGAAAGTTAACCAAAGTATCTGGCAGTTAGCTGTTGAAGGCACAACCATCACGCAGAGTTCTGGCGGTAGGTGAAATGGGAACCACGGCAGACAAACGGGGTAAAATTCCATTTTGTCCATCTCCCATGTTCAAAGCAGTTTGTTTAGCAAGGCATGAGGGGTTTTTCTGAAAAAGAGTCACAACCTGACTATCGCTGGTTTGAAAATCAGTGGAAATCAATCTTCAGGCCCAAAATGTGAATCTTAGAGATTATTTAAAAGCACTGGTCACCATTCCTGACTATGACATCAAACAAATCCTTTAATTTTCCAGGTACCACCCTACACAGAAACATAGGATGATTTTACTTAAATACTGAAAATACTCATGAGTTTCCCATAAAACTCTTAAACTGCCCACATTGCTAGAGAATCACAAGACACCTTTATTCAAGCTTCCTGGCTTTATTCTGGCTTTCCATGGTTTGTGAATTACCTGTCGGTGGCCAAGGACCTAACTCAGCTTTCAGATTTGGTTTCAGGGGTTGCGGAGTGAATCCATCACGAACAGCGAACACATTCAGAGTGGGAGGGGCCCAGCGGGCCAGCCTCGCCTTTACCATACAAACGAGGACTCTGAGGCTCCCCGAAGCCGCCCACCATTCACTCAGGTGCGCTGAGCACCGGGCTAGGTGATGCGAATACATGCAGCTAAAGAAAGTGACTTTAAGTTGGTGGAAATCCAAGAGAAAATGCACATAACCAAGAGTAAAAACCTCAAACCCAACTGAGTTCAAGAGGACACTATGTCTACGACAGTGACCTTGTGTCTGTGTCCAGCGGAGGGTGCCCTGGGGGTGGGGCTTGTTGGGAGGATGAGAGGAAAAGGTGAGAGAGGAAGTTGGGCAACAAGGCCGGCATGCCATGCAGGTAAGAGGGAAATAACCACATGTACTATTCTCACACGTTCTGTCACACACAACTACAGTTCCTAACTGGTGCCTGTGGGCTGAAGGAGTGGCTGCCCACGTGCACAGGTGTGCGCTGATTTCAGATATTTTCAGTTTCGAACTGCAGGTAAACAGGGCTACCTAAAAAAAAAAAAAAAGATTTCAGGAGCTAGTGACATGACCAGATTGGCATTCTAGGACATTCTGGAGCACGCCAATCTGCATATGGCCAACCGGAGAGCTGGCCAAGGACGCCTGTAAGCCCCGCTCCAGACGGTGTAGAGCAGATGCTCAGGGGACGGGGAAGCTTCAGGATGTCCCACAGCTTCCCGGGCCATTTCCATGTGCAGAGGAGGCTGCGAACCTCTACTCTGGAGACGGCTGTGGTGGCACAGCGGGGGAGGCGTAAGGCAGAGCAGGGAGAAGGGAGCAGTTACGTCCACTCTCACGGACCGCAGCAAGGGCGGTCCCCAGATGGGCATGCTGGGATCCACAGGACAGGGCGGGTGAAGTGGGGGAGCCGGACGTGGGGGTCCTGGGGTGTGTGAGAAGAGACGGGTTCCTCCGAGCACAGCAGTGGGAGGTGCACGTGGACATGTGGGTCTGGGTGCATTACAGGGCTGCCGCTCAGCCTCCAGAAGCTCTGAAACAAGGGTGCAGGTGGGCGGCGGGGTGGGCAGCGGGGCTCCCACCCGTGGGTGAGAGGAGGCCTTAACCAGGAACGTGGAGAAGAGCACCGAGGACCAGGAGAGGGGAGGGCTGAGGATGGGGCGGGGTGGGGGAGACCTGATGGGACAGTGGAAGGCCCAATGCCATGAGGAGATCACAAGGACCCGCAGCCAGGCTGTGAGGAATGTCACTGTCACTGCCCCAGGCACCGACAGACACGCGGGCTGCAGTCTGGCATCTTCAGATGAAGTGCCCCATCTTTGGGACGAAAGGCACCCTGCATCTGTGTTTAACACCAAGCACTCTATCGGCTGACCCACCTAGAGCGATGCGGGAACCCTTCCCTCTCCCTGAGCCCCAGTCCCCGCGGGGGAGCCAGGAGCGTGCATGTGGGCACTAGCGCAGCGCCTGGTGAGGTTAGACTGAACCATCCTCTGTCCAGAGCCCCGCCACTCCTGTCTGGACAAACACGGCCCTTCCTCTGTCTTTGAAATGGTTTCAGTTCCCTGGGAGTACTTTCCACCCTGCACCCACCAAAGGAGAGCCACGCAGGGGTGAAATGCTGAGCAATCTGCTCAAGGTCAGCCAAGGTCGAGTTGGGGGTGGAGCTAGCACGGCCAGGTCCTCGCTACTGGCCAGGGCACTGGATCTTGGCCAGAGGGATGTGTGGCGCATGGATTGGGCATCTGAGGGAGAGAAGCGTGCGGTGCCAGGTGTAACTGGCCATGTTCAGTGCTTCCAGAACAGGGGTAGGGTGGGGGTGGGGGGTCTGGGGTGGAGAAGGAAGGAGACAAGAGGCCTAGGAGGCGATCCTTCCCTCATCTGGAGCTGACAACAGTCCCAGACACGACTGCCCTGGGCAACCCGGAGGGAGGGAGCGAGTGAAACTGTCCTTTTGGCAAATTGGGGGAAAAGAAAACTCTTCCTTAGAGACTGAGATCAGTGCTGTCCCTGGGGAATCTAGTTTGTCTGCTTCAGACAAAACTAGTTCATTGTGGAGCAGATCAGTTAAGAGCTAAAAAGGAAGAAAAAAAAAAAAAAAGGACTATGAGTTCATGTGAATAACCTGAAGGGAATGGCTGGGAATCAAATGTCCTCCTAGGAAATGTGCCACCCCACTGAGGTTACCTGGGACACCAGCCGGGCTGGGGACAGGAGTGGGCAGGCCCTCTGGGCGGGGAGCTCCGAATTCTCGGACTCCTGTTCCACCACCCTTCGAATTTTAATTGTCACCTTTGCTTTCTGGCCCTGGTCAGCCAACAATTAATTACGTGAGCCACGTCCCTCCTGACCTGCCTGGGGACAGGGACGTCCGGGGAAGCCTCCACAAGGCTCCCGGGGGCAGCCTGCCAGCTCTGGTCCCTGGCCGCGGCCGACAGTGCCGGCTCTGATGGAAAACGATGTAAACTGAGCTCCCGGAGGACACGGGCACTGTTCCGGCATAAAACACGCTCCAGGAGGAGGCGGTTCCAGGGACGCTCAGGGCTGGGAAACCTTAGACAGGGCCACCAGACACCCGTCACAGAGTGGTCTAGACAAGATGCCTCGGGCCGACTAAGTCTGGGGTGCACATGTGGCCAGGCCAGGCTCTGGCCTCTGGGGCAGAGACGGCACTTTGGGCTGCCGACAGCGACTTGGGCTGCGTGGTTGGTCTCGTTTCCAGAGACGCGGCTCTCGCTCCCTGCGGTCACTTGAGAAGTGAGTTCCTGCCCGAGTCGGGACGTGAAGTCTTATTTACTCAAATGCCGAGTTATGCCATTGAAGCATGTCAGGGAACCACAGGGATTTTCCTAAAATAAGCAAAATACGCATTAAACTGGTCATAATTAAAATGGTCTGCCCTGAAGAATGTGTGCCCGGCTGTGTTTTCTCCCTGACCTGGGAAAGGCGGGCTCACTCTGAGAGTTAGAAAGCTGAAATAACATCTTCCTCCGCAAACCTGTATCCCTGGAGGGTTGGGAGGGCACTGCTTTAGAGATGGGAGAGGGGAGCCCCTCGAGGCTGGGAACCAGGTTTTCCTGCCTTGTCCCCTCTCCCTGCCATGACTTCCCTCTGTCCTAGAGTTCACGGGAGAGCTGGGCAGCTGGGGTGACCCAGAAACAAGAAGTCGGGAGGAGTCACAAGCTCTCATCTGCTGTTTTCCAGAATGGCTCCCCCACTTCTGTCTGCTGCGTGACACAGTTCAGGCCACAGGCCCTGCCGTCGCCCCACAGGCCTGCCTGTCCATGCGCCCTGTCTGCCAGGCGCTCCTGGGCCATTTACGGGGACCATCGCGTGCAGCAGCCCAGCCGGCACATCCTAGCTGCCAATGCACTTCTCTACCTGGCCGTCCCTTTCCCTCGTCCCACACACCTGAGCTCAACAGTCGCTCTGAGGTTTCTGGGGACAGTAGTGTTCAGGCGGCGTTGAGTGGGACACGGCCAGCATGGGGCAGGATGACTCTCATCGTTGTTATTACCCGGACGATGGATGGGTTCTGAAACTACTGCAAGTCTGACGTCTGAGCCGAGAACACCCCACGTTTATCATTTTGTACATAAGAGTCCTGCCTGCTCCCTGCTGGACCCGAGGCCTGGCTCCTGCAGCCCCTGGAGGGTGGTGCTGGGTGACCATGGGTGGGGACAGCCAGAGGCCTCAGTCAGTGTCTTCACAGACCAGGACCACGAAAGACAACGTGTTCGGGGTTGATGTAAACTTGGGTTACCCTCTACGTTTCCCAGACACCCCTGCAGCAGCCGGACGACAACCAGCCTCGGCAACGTGCTCGCAGAAAAGAGTTAACTGTGGTGTCTCCACGTCCAGGCCACAGCGGTCTGATGGTTTGGTTTCTGCTTTATAGGGTGATTCGCATACCCAGCCCATCACACTGCAGACGCCCCTCCCGGTGCAGGGCATTAGATGGTATCCCGCGGCAGGGCAGGCAGCAGGCCCACTTGGTGTCTGCATGGAGAAGCCGAGCGGGGAGTGGGGGAGCTACTTACTAAAGGGAACAGGGGAGCCTCGCTGGGCTGGGTGCACAGCGGTTTCCTCCTATCATTTGCGTTAATAGCCTGGGTTTCCTTCAGGAAGAGGCAGCTCATGCTGATGTGCAGCTTCGCCCTGAGAATCTGCAGCATTTTAGACTCACTCAAAAGGGGAATTCTCAGTCACTCAAAAGAAAAGTCTGTTCTAGGCCATTTCGTCTGTCTTCCTACTTGTCTGAATTCTGAGTCCGCTGCAACGGTGCTTTGGCCACCCGTGCCAGGGACGGAGCCACGTAGTCACCACGGACACCCGCACTGGGCTGCCCGCTCTTCTCTCAGCGCGACCCTCATTCCTGGGCTGAGGACTCTGACCCTGGTTCCCACCCGAGGCCACAGGCCCGTGGGAGATGCAGCCCCAGGCGAAGCTGGTCTGTCCATGAACTACTCTACCAGCTCCATGAAAATCTGCTAGCAAAAACACAAACAGACAAAACCACTTGGAAGGCATCGTGGAAGGTCCTACCATGGTACAAAGATGGATTTCCGTATCTCCAAAGGTAAATGGCAGTCAGGGTCAGGGTCACCCAAAGGCCATGGGGCAGTCCCTGGCTGTGTTTACCTAAACTTTGCTGCGCTTACAACTCACATTCCATGCAGGGCCCTGGACCAGCTCACACCCTTGTCACCTACCAGCCACACAGTGCCCCAGCATCAGGCATGAGTCCCTCATTGTGGACTGAAAGCCGGTGACTAGGCTAGGACGGCAGGAGCTAAATATTTTTGCTCATCATCCTTGTTAGCAAAAGAGATTTTAAAGACACCCCTCCCAGTAATCGATTAGTTACCTCATTATAACACACATACACACTATACCGCTCCCCAGCGGGATATTTTCCGAGCTCATGAGTATGTTAACACATTTCTGAGTTACTATTTTCTAGCCATGTTGTCATATGTGCTTGGGTGACGAAGCACACGGGGGTTGTTCTCAAACCCTTCCATCGTGCTGAGAACAACTGAGGTCTATTCTCTCCGCCAACTCCAAGCATGCAATACGGGCTTCTAACTGTAGTCATGGCGCCGTACACTAGACCACCAGAAATTACTCACCCTCCAGCTGAAAGTTTGCCCCTTTGACCGATGTCTCCCCACTTCCCTCGACCCCCAGCTCCTGGCAACCACGACTCTACTCTCTGTTTCTACAAGCTCAACCTTATTATTATTATTACTTTTTAGATTCCACACATAAATGAGATCATACGGTACTTATTATTCTCTGCCTAGTTTATTTTACTTTGGATCATGTCCTCCAGGTCCGTCCGTGTTGCCACAAATGGCAGGAATTCCTTCTTTTTATAGCTGAACAATATTCCAATATATCACATCTTCTTTGTCTAGTCATTCGTCTGCCACACTTAGCTTGTGTCCCTATCCTGGCTGTTGTGAATCATGATGTAGTGAACTTGGGAGGCCGGATTTCTCTTTGAGATACTGATTAATTGGGTTTGGATAAATACCCAGAAGTGGGATTACTGGATCATACGATGGTTTTATTTTTAATTTTTTGAGAAACTTCTGCACTGTTTTCCGTAATAGCTGCACCGATTCTCATTCCCACCAATTACGTAAGAGTTCCCTTTTCTCCACATCCTCGCCAACGTTTCTCTTGTCCTTTTGATGTAGCCTTTCTGACAGGTGTGAAGTGAGGCCTCATTGTGGTCCTCATTTGCATCTCCCTCACAGTGGAGCGCCTTTGCCTGTACCTGTTAACCATTTGTGTGTCTTCCTTGAAAAGCTATCTATTTGGATTCTTTGCCAATTACTTAATTGAATTGTTTGTTTGTTCTTTGTTTTTTTGCTATTGAGTTGTATGACTCTTTATATATTTTGGACATGACCCCTCTCTCACACATATGGCTGCACACAGATGAATGTGATGACAGTTTTGATCTTGTAGAAGCAGCCGGCCAGATCCAGTACGTAAATACATTTTTCATTTGGAAACCATTTTGGCTGAATGCATTAGGTTTCTTCCTTTTCCGAGTTTTTTTGTAAAGAAGTTTTCCTGCATGACAACACTCCAGGAAGGCAGAGCCCTGCACGCTGAAATCTGCAGTGACCGGGTGTTCGAGGAGGCACCCAGGACCCAGCAGGCATACTGTGACTGAGGTGACAACCAAGCTGGGAGCTGGGACCATGGCCTTGCCAAGGCCTTCCCTGCAGCTGGGGCTCAGGGTTGGTTTTCCCGCTGAGTGGCGGCAGCCCCCACTGCCGGTGCAGTTTCTAGGAGGTCCACCTGTCTCCCGTGTGGCTGCATCACTGGGACCTCACCACCCCTCTGGACCGGCTCTACCGTTTTTGTAGCTGTCATAAGATGCCTCAGCTACTTGCAAGAAATAGGCCAATTATCAGTAAGTACACACGGGAGCCAGGCCCTGTGTCGCTTTCTCCTTACTTTGCTTACCCAGACGAGGCTTTCTTCCCCAGTCCCCTTCTACAAACCAAGGATAAGGATACTTTAATAAGAGGGGACACACTTGCTCAGCAGCAATTATTTACTCTTTCCCCTTCACTCTCTTAAGAGGAGCGCATTTATCGATGATTTCCTCCATCAGTACACAGCACTGTCCCGACCCTTTTCAAAGGGACGGTTTCAACTTGCTGTCCCCCAAAATGAGCACTCAGAGGCGCGATCCTGGTCACTATTTGAGAGACTGTCCCTGCAACCGTGGTCCATGTGGGGTGTGGGGGCTTACAGGCGTCCTTTGAAAAAAATGGTTCTGCGGTCCACGAAACCCGAGTAACTGTGGGTTGTCGCCGTATGCGCCGGGTCTGCTCGCGGTGGAACTTTCCAGACCCTTCAACGTGGAACACGCACAAGAGGTAGTCTTGTGGATGTTGAGTTTTCCAAGCTCAATGGACCGCAGAATGCTGTTGTATTTTTAGGAACACCTGTTAACGTGAGCATGTGTCTAGGGCACCCAGCTGGGAACCTCGGACGGAAGATGCACCCAGCCATGTGCTGCCCATGACAACGATGCTGAATGTTGGCCCCACGCCGCTGAGAAGCCACAGCAAGTGGGTGACTGCTTCCGGGTGGTTCTCCGAGAGTGAGGAACCGGGTCTCACTAGATATACTGGAGGCGGATTCACGCTTCCATAGCTCCTCCCCTTGGCCAGCGGAGAAAGGCCCGAGAGCAAATTAAATCGTGTTTGTCTAGATGTTTATTCTTCCGATCTATGAATGCCAACCGTTCTGAGGACGAAAGCCCAGAAGAGTAAAGGATTTGGGCCCGAGATGCAAGGGCTGGAAGGGAGGAGGAGACCAGGAGACGCTCGGAGGTTTTAAGCAAACAGGCAGCACACTTCTGGACCCTCACGGCCCACATGCCCCGAGGTCTGTCCAGCCCTGGAGTGTGAACACATGTGACACCGAACGTTTTCCAGAAGCCAGGCTAATAAACAAGTAAGGAGAAACAGCCAACATTTTAATATTCAGGGTCTAACACAGATAACGTCCCTTTTTACCACAAAAATTTTTATTACAAAATCATAAGCATGTAATTCTGCAACATAACAGTATCACACTTAAGCACACCCTATGACATTTTAGGTAAAATGTTCAAATTAAAACTGTAAATTATTGCACCCATATTAGACCCTACCAACTGCACTCAAGCGGGTGTTACTTCTGCCGGACCCTGTATATTATTCAGTGCAATAGACTTTTCATTTCAATGTGTGTAATTAATTTTAGAACATATTAAGAAGATTTTTAACCTATTTTCTTGTACTAAGCCTCCAAAAATCCAGCGTGCATTGTAACACTCTCAGTACACCTCAGTGTGGATGAGCCACATTTCAACTGCCCGGCAGCCACCAAACATGGCTCGTGGTGACATCGGATGGCAATGGTCTAGAAAAGACACCTCCGATGATGACAGCATCAGGAGCAATAAAACAGTTCATGTTCATTGAGCGCTTTCTATATGCCAGGCCCTTTTCCTGTATTACCTCCCTGAGTCCTCCCTACCGATCTATGGGTGAGGTGGTGTTTGACAGGTGAGGAAACTGAGGCCCCAGGAGGTGCCCCTGGTACATGGCACAGCCACTGAGGGTTGGTGCCGATGCTGGGGCTCCACGGCCCCCCCAGGGAACACCATCCAGAATCCTCCCTTGAGGCTGTTTTTCTTAGTCCGGTAAGTAGATGGGGAAACTTGGGTCTTTTGTTGGAAAAACATACACAAATTCAAATGAAGTTCAATCAGTTATGTAGCTGGGTGTTGTTGCACTGAATTTGACGAAAATGTGTCTCACTTATAAAAAAACTCCCCGTTTCTCAATCAGTTTTACGCGGAGAGGAAACGTGCATTACATTCACGTGGGCAGAGCACTAACTGATAGAGGAGTTTGCTTCATCACTAACTGATAAAGCAAACTTCTTAAAATCTTACTTAATGGGGTCAAAATGCGAAAATACCTGCTTCTCTGTTTTCAAACAATTACTTATGTCGAGGTCTTCAATCCCACGACCTTTTTTTAAAATTTTCTCACCTGGTGGGGTGGGGGCGTGATTCGAATTTTATGGATCTTAAAGCTTAAGCAATTTCGGGGGCTCTTTTTAGAAAGCTGGACACAGGACCCGGGAGGGTGCCCCTTCCAGCAGGGGGCTCTCACGTGTTTTGGGGGCATCTGTGTGAGCACATGACTCACAGGACCGGGCCAACCACGCCCGCGCACTTGCTCCCCGGCAACCACGGAGCCCTGTGGACCTCGAGATTCTCCTTCTGTGGAATGAGGGAGTGGGACCGAGGCCCTCCTAGTTCTGAGCTCATTTATTCACTCAGCAAATACGAACGGAGCACCCAGTCGCTCTTACAGGTGTGACTCCACAGTTCAAGAAATTGTATTTTATGATAAATTACGGGGCAAAAAGTATTATTGAAATCAAACTCCCAGCCACAATTTGTTTTGCGAGCTGGCCTCTGATTCCAATGAGACCCTCGGTCACCTGCCCTGCGCAAGCGCCCAGGCGACACCCCGCAGGTGAGCAGCTGCTCCAAGGTTCTAGCCGCTTCCCTCAGGCACTGCTAAAGGCGTCCTGACTTCGCAGGAGGTTTGGGGCGGCTGGTGGGTGGCACCCCAACTCTGATGTGCGCTCTGCCTGGCGGAAGGTGCACTCAGGTAAAACCTCAGCACAAACACCATTGTTTCAGAGACCTGGGAAGCAGAAACGGGAGTCCTTCACTGCTCGCCGCGCGATCCACGCTACTGAGCACATTTTTCCCGTGGGCAGGCAGGCTGCTGTCAGAGAAAGGAGCGCTCAGAACAGAGCAGCTGCCTCCTGCCCCCGACAAAGCCAGGCTAGAACAAGCTGGTTTTTCTTCTGGTTCAGAGGGAGGGGTGTGGTGAACGACTCCTTAACCTCATGCTGCCCTGGCACTGTCCGGAGAAGAAAAAGAAGGAAAAAGGGGAGCCCACATTTTATGTTCGATGTACGTGGTCTCTCCCAGCAGGGAGGGAGCCAACCCTGACTCCAAGGCCTCACTGGCTCCTTTGTAAGCAAGTTGATGGGTGGGGACAATTAAGGCGTCTTCACACGACTCTTGCTTTCACTTGGTAAGTGTTCAGGTTGGACAAGCTGGTGCAGGTGAACTTGGAATGCTGGCCCCAGTGCACCTCGTCAGGAATGCCAACCTCCCTGCTGGTTGTTGCACTTGGGGCGCACACAAAACCCAAGCCAAGGGATGATTAACTCCAAAGCAAGAGGCAAAATGAATCGGAGTGCACGCCAGGGTAACACGAAGAAACAGAGGCGTCAGAACTGACTGTGGGAGGTGGGGCCCAGCCAGGGGCCTCTCTGCCCGGCACTGCAGCCATCCGGGGCTGGGGGCCATGCTTTGTGGTGGGGCCGACCCGTGCATGTAAGGATGTTTGCAGCAGCCCTGGCCTCTCCCCACTAGATGCCAGCGACACGCCCCAACGTGAAAACCAGAAATTATTCCCAACATTGGCAGATGGCCTGGGGTGTGAGGTGGGGGGAGTGGCGTGCAAAATTGTCCCCAGCTGAGAACCACTGGTCTAACTCTCCGTATTCCTGAAGTTATAACTTGATTTGCGACTCCCGTCCTAGGCCGAACTGTGAGTCCTCGCTCTGAGGGTGGCAAACACCGTGCCTGGAGCGGACAACTGTTAAGCGGCGGTTTGAAGGGTAGACACCACTTGATCTGAAATAAGTAGAACACATGCTAATGGAGGGCTGTGCTGTCCATTTCCAAAGGATGCCCATTTGTCATACCGGACATGTGAATGGGATAGTCCGTGTTAAGCACAACAAACTGAGATTCACAGACAGCTCCTACACCCCAATAAAGTCACTGGCAAGGCTAGTTTCCATTCCCCGAGGTGAAACGGGGAAGAACTATTTGTGAAGCCTTTCCAGGCAAAGTCAAGTCCATGCTCCTCTCCAGACCCACCTGTGGCAGCAAAGTCTGACCTGCTAGCATTACCCTGTTTTGATTTTCTTCTGATTCCCTCTATGTTATGCTTCTGGCTTAAAGATTCAAAAAAACATCACCTAGCTGATGGTTCAAAACTTTCGGTGATTGTAACTCCCTCACGTGCTAGGTAGAGCGCGCTGCGTGGTCCCCCTTGCAAAGGAGACTGCCGCCCCGTCCCTGCCCCTGGGAAAGCTAAGTCAAAAACGGGGGAGGTCGTGCCCAGCGTTGAAAAGCATGTGCTACTTGGGATAAGAGTCATAGACTGAAATGAACGTTGCTTTCCCTGCCCTTGAAATTCAATTTCATTTCATTGACGACTCCTCAGTTAGGGCCTGTGGTCTTCTCGCCATTGTGCCAACACTGGGCCGGGCAGGACACACCGACAGCTGGACGTGACTTCTGCCTTTGGTCACTAGGCTGTCACAACTTTCTGGCGCAGAGCAACCTCCCTGTGCACAGCACTTCTTGATGTTACAGTCCATAGTTATTTCCCAGACAAATAAGAGTCAAATCTACTTTTCTTTGATGTAATATTTAAGAGTTGTCATGGTTACGACCTTTGATGAGGCACTTAAAATCGCTTCATCATATTTCATGCAAAAAATAATTAGCTTTTTCTTCATTACGACGGGGACTCTGAAGGTCATATATTACTCTGAACTGCCTGCCAATTTCTACTAATTTGAATTTTTGAAAGGAAATAGAAATCTACACCCCTGAGTTACTTGGATGACGGTGAAGACTGCAGAGAATTCTCTGACCCTTCCCCACGCAGGGAGCTAATCACAACTGCATGGAGCAGGAGGAGCTCTTCCTTGATGATTCAATTTTAGTCCAACAACTCTTCCTTAAACATACGTTTAAGCCAATGCATGCTCCTCACTTCAGAGGCGAATTCTAGGAAGAGTGAAATAGAGAGGCACTCGCCACTCTCCTTTCGACATGCTTGCTCCCTGCGCTCCCCAAGCTGAGGAAGGCCCATGAGAAAGTTTGTGGACTGAGACTCCTCTGACCTCATCGTTTGCTGGTGTAGACAAAGTCCCTTTCCCACTTTTTACAAGGCACTCACGCTGGTCAGTGAATACAGACGTGCTCGGCTTCCGGACGGTTGAATGACCACACGGCATCTTTTCACACGGAGCTCACAACCCGGCGAGAAAGCTGTGCCAGACCTTGACCCACGGCCGCGCCGTTCAGAGGGCTGCAGCAGATGCCTCGGCCCGCTCCGCGCCTCGGGGGAAACTTCCACGCACAGCCAATGACTCTGACATCGGGTCTACAGTCACGACATTTGCCGCGAGAGAGGCCCCGGCTGAACTCACTCAGGGCTGTCCCTTGCTGTCAACAGTCTCTGGTGGCCTCGCTAACTCTGGGGAAGACCAGGAAGTTGTCGGGATTTCTGTCATGGGAACAAGAGATTTCCAAGTAGAAGGAAACAGACTTTCTCACATAGCTCATGCTATTCCTAGATGAGCAGCAAACCTCCCTGCTTGGGGACCGCGGCCCCCACCTGGTGTTTACAGAGGAATTCTAGCGTTCCAATGACCTCTTCCCCAGTTAGCAGCGCACAATGTATACAAGGATGGCTGCGTTTCTCCTGTTCCTGTAAACAACAGCCGATAAACATCCAGTGCCTATTTTTTGTTAACCTGAGATTTTCTGGGAAAAGGCATGCTGTCCTCAAAACGTGGCAGTTCGGAAAACATGTTTTCTAAGTAGGCACTGGAAACAGAAACAAAGAACATCCCTCGCCGTTTACTCGGTCCTGAGATGACAAAACAGTGAGAACGAGTTTAGGGAGGCGCTTTTCAACGTGACTTTGCAGTACGTCGAACCAGCTCTGAAATGCAGTGGCAACGGGTAAGCTACATCGCAAGGGTCTCGTCCGCCTGTTTTTGTATCGCCAAAGCCTCAACCCCATGGAAATGTGTCCATGTTTATCCAACAGAGGACTTATATAATTACGCAAATCTTCCAAACACACCTTTTTCTTAAGTATCTCTGAATCCCACCTGAATTTAGCTGGCGGTCTCAGGATTAATATTTCTTTGAAGAAAGGCAGGGTATATAACAGCAGTCCTGCAGGAAGTTTACAGGCAAAGCCACCTTTTTCACTTTCTTGGGGTAAAAAAAAAAACACTTCTGATCGCCACATGACCAGATTCCAAGCTTGATGCAGAAAACTCAGCAAACATGCGGGTAAATATAAAACCACAGCTATTTTTTGTCCTCCTAATTTCTTTAAGATACAAGTGACTGTTTAAAATAATATCATCGTTAGGTGTAACTTACACACACACACACACACACACACACAGTGATTGTGACTTATTGCTACAACGTGGTTCCAGCTGTACATAAGTCCAAAAGAGTTTAGCTTATATTCAGAAGGAATAAACAAGATTTTAAAATCTTATTTAAAAAAAACAAAAAAGTCTTACAGAACTCTCAGGCCCTCCCCCAAGTGCACACGTGGCAGTGAGAAGATGACTTGCGGGCAGCAGCATAAGGGTTCCCCTCCTGCTCAGTAACCTCCCTGAGTGGGAGACGGGAACCAAACACATATTTGCATCCCAGAAGCAAGTGTAGGTCATGGCACATAGTAGGTGCTCAATAAAGGGTGGTTGGACAAGCCACATGCCTTTGGGATGATGCCATCCACTCAGCAGTGGTTGTTACCTGAGGGTTTTCACAGGTCTGAGCTCTTCCTCTGTAGGAAGCTGCACCGTTGCCCACAGGGTCCGAGACACCAGGTGGGGCGTGTGTCCTCCCCTCTCCTGTCCTACCGGTTTCACCCTACTGCCTGGCTGCTGACCTTGGACTCACGTTAGCAATCTGCAAACCAGGCAAGTGTCTCCTGCGGTCCAGAAGGACTCTCTGGGAAGCAGGGCACATCGCTTTGCTGGCTGTGCCCTTTCCTAAGGCCAAGACTCTTGAAGGTTCCAGGTCCTCCTCTCCACCGACACCTTCACAGTCACCCTGCCTGCCTGTTGTCACCAGTATGTGCTTCAGCCTCGGTGCAAGCCCTCCAAGATGCCACATGAAGGGTCAGCAGAGGGCCCGGCTCAGCACTGCACCACTGCAGTCGGGGGGGGGGGGAGGGGCAGCTCGTGGTACACCTGCTGCCCTGCCCCGTCTCCCGTCCACGTGTCCGACCACCCATCTCGGAACCGGCTTTCAGAACCGTCATGGGTCCGTTCAGGAAAGCATTAACGGCGTTTTTGATCAGGGAAAAGGATTGGCAGAAGGTACATCTGAGCTGACTGGCTGCTGGACCACAGGACTGAAATGCTCTCTCACCACCAGTAAGCAAACTTAGAACTGAGAAGACAGAGCAGATTTCCAGAACTAATCCCGTTCTCTGTGAGCACAGAAGCTGGAGGCTTGCTGCCGACCAACTGCACCCCCACGCCCCACGCCCATCATGAGATCAAAAGGGAAATGAGGCAATTCTCCCGTGATTATTCAAATGAGCCAAAGTGTGTCAACAGTTCTGAGAAAGCCGGGATGTGCCCTGCGAAGCCTGACGCTCTGCTGAACAGTCACACACGTGCTTTGTCGTGGGCCATGCTGATGAGCGACATTCCAGTTTGAAGTGCTCACAAACCACACGGGGATGTGCGGACTGAGTGGGGTTCTGGACCACAGCTCCTGTGGTCCGAGGCTACGTTCCCTATGTACCCCATTTTCCAGCAGCTTTTTGGCCCGCGGTACGCAGTAAACACCTAATGCTCACCTACGGAGTTGAACTGAAAAATGACCGTGAAACGCACACCTGAGATTCTGCCCAGTCAGACCGATCTATTAAAACACATGGGCCCCACTGGTACTGCCACCAGAGTCCATGGCTGTGCAAGGTCACCTGGGTAAGCGTCACCGGCCGGCTCTCGAAACTCCCCCGAGAGGATCTGTGGAATGAGCACGCGTTAGCCAAGTGGGTGGGGAGCCGGCTGCGCCGTGGGGTTGATGTCCTCTTCTCTGTCCCAGGGCGGGTCTGCAGACAGTCCCATGAGAGCCTGGCACTCAAGTCTGGGAGGTGACAGGGAAGGAAGCGTGTCTACACCCCCAATGACACTGTCTTTCTACAAGGATTCTGCGGGCAGTTTGTGCTTGCTGACGAGGCTTTCCATAGAGGGACTTGGGTACGTGGTGAGGAGGAGGAGGATACCACTTCGTTGCTACTCTTTTCAGCCCTATTTTTAAAAATAATTTGTAATTGACATAAATTGAAGTGACAGTAGTTGGAGTAACACTTTGAGTTGAAGAAATCTGTTTGCTGTGTACACCAAAAGAAAGAATAGATGCACCGCCTTGACTTTGAAGTCTGAGACTTTCTTTGAGATCCTGAATTTTCTAATGCAATCTTGGCTTTCCCTCGAGGTCTCTGCCACTTCTCTCCAGCGACCATGAGTCAAGGATTTAAAACTCTTGATACCAATACACCCAACACACAAGAACGTGGGCAAATCAAAAATAACTTTGTCACCAAGCGACTACCTCTGCGGGGTCAGTGTCTGCACCAAGAAACTGCCGACGCCAGCGTTCCGGAGGTCCCTCGTCTCAAGCTCCTTCCCTTAGAGTAAAGGAGGCAGAAGAGTGCAAACAGGGGATGGTGACACAGAGCAGGTGAAGTGGACACACAGACGCCTAACCACAGGTGACTGGAACAGAATACAAAGGTAGCACATGCAAACTATTCCAGAAACTACAGGAGGGCCCGGCTTTGTCGAATCCATCACTCACTCTCTCTCTGTTTCTCTATTTGTCTACCTCTGCTCTCCCTCCACCCTCGGCCCTGTTTCCTCCTCCTGCCTCTGAGGCCTCCAAACGTTAAAAACAAAAACATTTCATTTAGAAAAAAATTAACTGCTAAACAGAATTGTGAAGGCTACGATTCCTGTAACATCGCCTCCCTAGCTAATGAAAATGATGAGTGTTTAGCCTAGGTTAATATTAGATAAGACGTCAAACCAAACATGTAAAACTCAGCAGGTTACCACGGAAACGGGGGTGCCCGGGACCTCCCTGACTCTATGTTGCAACTTCCTGCAAATCTGTAATTCTTTAAAAGTAAAAAGTTAGCAACTAAAAGCCTTGTTATCGCAGCAAACCACGATTCACATTTACACAAGGTGGCCGGGGTTTTGTTTTTAGTGCGCTTTCCCTGAGGACCCCGAGAGCTGGAAAAGTCTTCCTAACTTCTCTAGGAAGTAAACGGGGACTGTGGAGAGAAACAAGATCAAAGTATTAAGTTCACACAAATACTCGCTCTACAATGTGATCTGAAAGCTTTTCAAAACGTTATCTAGGGGCCACACAATTACCATCCTTAATCCTCCCTTTCTAGCCATGTGTTTTTTTTCTCCCCTTCTTAAATGAAATTAAAAAAAAAGCTCACTGTAAAGTTAATATGCAAAGAAAATAAATGTTTGCCTCCCAAAGCCCCACATGTCAGCAGCGAGTCATTCCCCTGTGTCCGCAATGTTCTCAAATGGACCCACAGGTCACACGCCGCAACCCCGCTGTTGCGTCTCCAAGACACTCAGGGGTGGAGAAACCCGGCCCGAAGTTCAGGCCCCCTTCCGACCCGTCTGTAAAGCAAGTCTCTTATAAATCTGCGCCCTGTTTAAAGCAACTATGCTCCCAGCAATGCCTGGGAGGTGAATTACTGTCTTTGAACTATTAGCTTTTCCATTTTTGGTGTTTCTTGCAGCAAAAGCCATTTATTTTTACTCACAGATTTAAAACAACTTTAAAAATAACTTTTATCGGTTGCTGGTAGGAAACAGCAAGGCTCTAGCATACGTTAGTTGGTGACCAGGCTGCTGCTTTGCCGATTTGAAAACGACAGATAGGTAGGTAGGCAGACGGTGCACTTTTGTGGTTACAAATAAGCACCTGTAGGCCTGCGTGTGATGGATGAACTGGGAGGGGCACAGGAACCCCAAGGCAGTCCTGAGGCTAGAGACCCAGGTGCAGGTGGTGGCCCCTGGGGACAGGGTGCAGCACTCCAAGCCCATCACAAATGCACTGTCCATTTGCCCGAAACAGCTCGGTTAACTTCAGACCAAACAACACTGGAGCGGGGGAGGGGTGGCACAGATCAGTTCTTTTCTCTGTTTAGGAATAACTGTTGCAGAAAGGGGCCAAGGGCTACAACAGGGTGCTGTCCTCCTCCTGGTGGGGTGGCCCTCGCATCCAGGGGACCACAAGGACACAAGCAGCCTGGGGAGGCACGCGGCCATCACTACTACACATGCTTCAGGGGCAAAGTGGAGGAAGGACGAGCGGGAGAAGACGGACTAGACAGGGAGCCTTCACAGCGGCCACAGTAAAGTCCTACTGTGAGCACGGCCTGGGAGTTCACTGTAGCTCCCCTACGAGGAAAAGAGTGTTTAAAAGACCGGCCCAGGCTCCGCAGGACAGAACAGCGGCCTGATGAGGGAAAGGAAGGACCCCACTATGGAAGGATGGGAGGGGCAGCCGGTGTGCTCTGGGGGTCCTGCCATGGGGCTGAGCCAGGCTGAGTGGCACTGCCCCGGTCCCGAGGCCTCCACAGGTGCCTGAGTGCAGGATGGGCAGCTGGGCCAGAAGGGGTGGCCACCAGGGGCCCAGGTTCCCCAGTCAGAGGGCTGGGCCCTAGGCGGTGACCTAGGGTAAGTGACATGAATGAGCCAAAGCCCCGGTCCTGCACACACAACAGGAATCGTAAAGGTTGTGTGTGTGTGTGTGTGGGGGGGGGTTAGAGGTCACAGTGCAAGTCAGCCCTCCACTGGCGATAACATCAAGCACTTCTGGAACATTCTCTATCGGGGCCATCTCCCTCTCCCGTCTTTTCTGCAGTCCCACGTGATGAGCACTGTGATTATCTGCATTCTGCAGATGGAAATCAGGACTCAGGTGCTTACTCACCTGGCCAGCATCGCCCTGCAGCCTAGGTGGGGCTCCAGTCCCCTCCCTGCCCCCGCGTGAGCATGTGGAGGAGGGACGAGCCTCAGTCACTGACTTTGATCCCAAGGGGGCTCACACAGCAGGTCTTGAGATGTTTGGGTACATTTTTTTGGTTTGTTTTTTGTGTTTGTATTTTATCCCCTGTACACATTTTTTCCCTACTTATAAAAAATGTAACATTATTTAGATGCTAGAGATAAGGTTATCATTGGCTTTTCTAGACCCAAAAAGCCATGCCATCTGCCTACTGTTAGTGAGGACTGGTACTGGAATCACTGGTCTGGTGCATTCCTTAGCCTGTTACAATAATGTGCAGATCAGGGAGATCACTCATAGACACGATAGTCTGGGACACACACAGAGCCAGAGGAAGCTCTCAAACACCCACCTGGTGGCAGCGACCTCTGTGTGAACAGCACAGTTATTCCAAGAGCCCCGGCCATCGGCACAGGTGGCTTTTTGACCTCTGGCTCGGTGAGTCCCCTCTGCCCCCTAGGTCCAGTCAAGCCCTGGCCAAGAAAGTATCCCCTTTCCTTCTCTGAGTCAAGAATGCCTAGACATTTCCTGCATTTTTAATGAATGACAGACACATTCCACTTTATAGCCAGAAAAAATATAAAGAGACAGAGATTCCCCAGGAGAGGCAATTCCATACTGACCAGCAGGCGCTCATTACCGACACGTTTAAATATGTAGCTTGCGTGCCTTTGTGTTTGCTTTCATATCGCGGGCGCTCCAGCCGCAAGGAGCCTGGGCACCACCTAGTTTATTTTATGGAAGCTAAAACTGGGAAGAGAGACTCTAACCCATTTTATCTCCTGGTGTAACCAACCACAGGTAACAGGAAGAGTTACATTCAGCTACGTCCTAAGAAAAACTCCTTTAGCAATAGCACTTGGCAAAGTATGAGACAAGCATATGCATACTTGTGTTAGAAATAATTATAAATAATTATAATTCTATGCTGTCTTGGATACTTTCTAACTTTAAAACATTATATAGTATATATTTTGCAGTCATTTGTCAAACCTTTCTTTCTCAGTGGAGGTTTATTCATAGCAGCTTGCAATTAAGAAAGAAAGGGAGGAAAAGAGTGAAGTGAGGAAGGGAGAAAGAATAGACTGAAGTAATACATTAGTCTCACTCATAAATGGTTCCATGCATAATGCCTACTAAAGCACCAGGGAATGGCAGCAGAGATACAGACATCAAGAAGTAACTATAAGGTAGAGCGTTGTCCCGATACGCCAAGAGTGTGGGTTCGATCCCCGGTCAGGACACATACAGGAATCAACCAATGAATCCATCAGTGAGTGGAACAACAAATCTCTCTCTCTCTCTCCCTTTCTCTCTGTAAAAATCAATAAATAGAAACAAATAAAAAGAAGAAGTAACTATAAGGATAAGGTTTCTGACTATCTATTAACTTTGCAGCAAATCAAAGCCAAGAAAAAGTTCCGAAATTCGTCAGATTTCAAAGCCCCCGAGAGTCAATAGCTTAAAAACCAACAGGTGCCACGATAATTCGTCAACAGCCACCGTTTGTTCTTCTGTGTTTCATCCAGACTTAGTCAAAAGCAGAGGGAACGGGGGTCCTTTTCTCGTACAAGAGATAACGATTGTTTCACCATCTAATACTATATTAAAATACATATTAGTAAAAGAACCCCCAAAACAAAAACGGATTTTGCAAGTTAGGACCAGGACAAACTCGAAATAGTTTGCTAATTGACCTTGCTTAGAACAGCTTTATTCAGCTGTGGCTGCTCACGATTCGTGGTAATGAACTAGGAGACACTGACAAGTGCTGAGCACGGCCGGGAGCCCTCCCTACGGCTTTCGGATGTTCAATGTTGCTGAGAGAAACGCCAAGTCAGGTTCTTCTGGAAGAACTTTCTCAAATCCCACGTACAACAACGAGACATTTTCTGCGCACACTTGCCCGCCCTCAAGGACTCACACTGATTCAGTAAGTGATGGGCCCTTACTGCAGACACTAAAAATACTGACGGATTTACGAGCAGGGGCACAGAAGCAAAACTCTGCGCAGGGTCCACGTGTCCAGCTTCCGTTTGTCGCACCGGAGGGACTGTATGGAGTGCACGAGCTTTCTCCAAAGCCAGGAGTGAAAGAGGGAAACGTGAGCACGTGGTCACGATGACACCGTGCACAACTGCTAAGGCGATCGTGACATCACCGGCATGTCACGTGCATTGCAGGGAACCTTCAGGTATCACATTTCCACCTTTCCGAGGGAACCCATCACAGGTGCTCTTCCAACAACAGCTAAGTAAACGGAGGTCTGGAAGCGCTCCCTACTTCCTTCCCCGTGAGGGTGGGCAGGTGGGTGGGCACCCCAGGGAGCTCGGCCCTCATAGCCGCTCCTTCGCCTTCCTTACAGACCTGCCTGTTGGTTTCCGCATCAACTGCACACACACAGGTATAGCTGCGTGGCATTCAGTGGTGAATCAGGAAGTGGAGGTCTAAGTCACAAGTGGCAGTGACCCAACGAATTGGAGAGACATTTTCCAAGTTCAATGTGATTCAGCACGTAATCACTGTGTCTACAATTACGCAGACCTTTGCTTCCTTTCTCTCTTTGCTCTCTGTGCGAGGAGTTAAATAAAGGATGTGAAGTCGTTATTTTTCTTATTCCTAACAAGTTTTAGGATCAAATGACGCTATTGGGGAGAATGTTAAAACTATCAACATTCCATTTTATCCATACTCTACTTCAATTCTTCACATTGAGTTGTTACTTAAAAAAAAAAAAGACCGAAGGACCATTTTGATTTTTAAGTGTAAAATGTGTCACTTCTCTGGCATTTTACTTTTGACATTGTGTATTTCCTCATGGCCACTTAGAGAAATAAAGCAGGAAATTCTAAGACCCCTGCATCCACTCTACAAGACAACCAAATTTATAAAAGGACAAGCCATGGCAGGCTGCTACAGGGCACCAGGCCCACAAGTATCTCTCTTTTTTTCCCTTTGCCTGGAGACTGGGCAGAAATCTCATTCTTTGAGGTCCAGCTAAATGTCCTCTTTTTGAGAAAGTCTCCCCCTACCCACCACCACAGAGATAGAATGAGCCCCTTTTCTGGGCTCCCATTGAAATCCCAAACCACATCTATTATAAGTTGAGTTGCAGAGTGCTGTTCATGAGCCTCTCCCCGTGCTCAGCTCCTCAAATTCGTGAGCCCCCTATGGACCAGCCCAGTGGTCTTGTTCCCTTAGCAGAGCCGGAGCCAGGCAGGAGGTGGGCAGGTAGAACATCGGGGCTTCTTCAGCCTGGGCCTGCGTAGGCGCCTCCCGGGCGGTCTGCGGTCACAGACTGCAGGTCCCACTCCTGGAGGGTCCATTTGGAGGCCCAGGATGGGGCTCTAAGAATGTGTATTCTATCGAGGTCAAGGCACTCCTGCTGCTGTCTTGGGAAACACTGTGCGAGCTACTGTAGTAGACTTTTCATGGATTAATTCAATTAAAAAATGCAACTTTGAGGCTGATTTACTAATGAAATATAACCTGTTCTTGGACGTTGAGGATGCTCGTGCAAATGAGTAAGATCCCGATGGGAGTCAGAGAGCAAAGACGTAATTTATTCTCTGCCACGAGCTACACACACCACTCGGACATGTGACCACGGTGGGAGCTGCTCTAGCCCCAGGTTCACCGGGTCTGGGGTGCGGCAAGGCCCTTTCTCTTTCAGAAGAACCTTGGGTAAGTCTAAGGTCTGTGCAAGGTTCAAAAGCCACTGCTTCCGACGGAGAAAAAGGTCACCTCCTAGTCTTTGTCATTCAGCCACTAATGTACAAAGCCGAGTAATCAAATAAGAGATGGCGATTCTCATCTGAGGATCTGCAGCAACAGACAAATGCGATTCCCAGTGTGCTTACCTGCCCAGTTTATTATTGACCAGTCGCTGATCACTGCAGTGAATCAACGAATCGGGCTGCTAACCGGAGCTGCCTAGTCCAGCAAGCAGCTGGGAATCCAGGCCCCCCGCGGCTCCATAGGGTGTCGCCAGGAACACGTGACAGGCTGGAGGCGGGGTGTTCTACAGCCAAAGACAACACCTGCAGTGGACATAGCTAATAAAACAATAATTCAAGGGCACACTGGTGTCTTGGGCTCTAGACCCGCAGGTTCTAGTGCCTCCTGGGCTTTTCCATCCGAGCCCTTCAAATCCCCCCAAACCACCTTAGTGCTCCTGAAGCATTCACAGCCTCCACTCGGGACTCTGTGTGTCTCTCCAGGCTTCTGCGCCAGAAGCCTGCGTGTCCTCCTGGGACTCTATTTAGTATACTTGCTACACATGCTTATCAACAGTCCTACCTCCGGATCAGCCCGAGCGAGTCGCTGGTTCTGCATTCTCATTGATCCTGCCCCGCGGTCCCCCTCCCCCCGCCCCCGGCTCTGCACACCTGCCCTGACCTCCCGCTTCCACCACGCCCCGACAGTCCATTCCCCACACTGTCGCTGCAGCTGGCTTTCTGAAGTGCTAGACACACCCCACCGGTTCCTAGCTTAGAACCCCAGTGACCCTCCTCTCCCACGGGGACAGGAGAGCTCTCTGTGAGCTGTGGTCTCGCCGCCTCTCCCTTCTCTTCCCATCACTACACGGAATTCTCAGCTTCTTCAGACCTTGGCTATTCCATGCATTTCTCTGGCAATGTCTTCCGTGTCTTAGTTTTCCAGGGTAATACCCTGCACTCTCTGCAGTCTCCTATGAGTAATCCCTTCCACGGGGGGCTCTACCTGGCCCCCTCTCCAGGTGGAATTAAAAGCAAAGACCAGCACCAGAAGACTTCTCTTCCTGTACAGAATTCTGTCGTTGCTTCTGAGCCAGTTTCACACCTGTTATCTGCAGATCTCTCTTCCCCTAATTGGCTGCCAGACACTTGAGACAAGCACCACGCGTGACTCATCCCTGCAGCTCAAAACGCGGACAGAACAGCCCAAGTCGCTCACTGTGGTTGGAACATAAAGGGAAAAATGCAAACAAAAGCCTAAGTTGTTATAGGTCGCCATGCTTGCTCTTATGCTGAAGGACAAACAACAGTGGTTAACTGATGTAATTATTTATACTAAATCAAGGCCATGTGCGGGCCCAGTAGTGACAGGGTGCAATTGTGGGTGTATTTAGTCCTAGGGACAGGCACTCTCATCCAGCTATCAGCCCCCTAAATTGCATTTCGAGGCTCTTGTTAATGAGACGTTCCAGATATAGTTGGAAAGGACGCTTTGACTCCGGGTCTTCCTGTGAGAACCTGCCAGGGCAGGACGTAATGTGGAACCCAGAAGGAAATTCTACCCTCCCGTGCTAGCCGGCACACTCGACTCTCTTAAGCAAGCTGCTGACACTTGGTGGGAGTAGAATTTATTTTGAGCATATGCAATTCATGGCTGCTTAGTCAACGGGGTCAGACATCGGACATCACGCCTTCGTGCCTTTGGAGACTGAAGTGTCAAGTCCAGCACGTAGCTTCCAACAGGGCTAAGACAACAAGCCACCTCTGCGCACCGGCTCCGACCCACCTCTCCCGCTCCTGCGGGCTCAGGGAACTGTCTGGATGCCTGAACTGAATGTATCTACCTACATGTGTAAGAAAAAGACCGGACTTAATGACTCTGAAAAAGTGAAAATTTCAGTCAAACTGATACTCTGACATAAGGCTTAAAACCTGGATCCTGCCCTGGCTGGTGTGGCTCACTGGACTGAGTGCCCGCCTACAAACCAAAGGGTCACTGGTTTGATTCCCAGTCAGGGCAAGTGCCTGGGTTGCAGGCCAGGTCCCCAGTAGGGGGTGCTCAAGAGGCAACCACACATTGGTATTTTTCTCCCTTTCTTTCTCCCTCCCTTCTCCTCTCTCTAAAAATAAATAAATGGAATCTTTAAAACAAACAAACAAACCTGGATCCTTGCTCAAACTCAAACAAAGGTGCTTATACCCATGGGCCGGATGGCAGACCACCTTCAAATGTTGTGGAAAGAGCCAACTGTTAGAATTTTCTCAGAAAAGGCAACCTTTTAGGAGGAAGATGAAAAAGAAGGTGTGAGCAGAAGTTCTGATGTCGAATGCGAACGACCTTCGAGAACAAGCTCTATAGTCTACCCCATGTGTGTTCATGGTTCAAGAATAAGCCAGTCCTAATGACCCGAGACCAAAAAGGTTTCTTATCATATTTTCCAATGTCCGTAAGCGACAGAAATTCATTCAGTAGAGATCTGAGGAGCCCGATCTAGTTTTCTTGTATTTCCAGGGAAATGATGCACACGGGGCAGCCACATTCTAGAACTAGAACTTCAACCTTTTCTCAAAACGTAGCCCTACAAGGAAAACCTGCTTTTAAGTACGCCCATTTCTACTGTACCACGTGTAAATTGAAACACAACTACAAATACACAAACACAACTTGTGTATACACAAATACACAAACATCACAGCAACCCACACGGTGAGGGCCGTGTGATTTCCCAGGTGGGTCCTTCCATGAGCTGACTGTCCCCAACATTTGCACCCCACTGCCCATGTCAGGGCCTGGAGTCCCAGTGTGGGGCTGTCTTCCCTTAAACACCTATAATTACCCATTCGATAGTAGAGTTGGCTCACTGCTCTTGTTGAGAGAGTTTATGCCAGCTGCTGGTCCTGGAGCTTAGATCAAAGGAAAAACAAAGAGTATTTTCTTTTGAAACAGGGTGAAATCCTTCATCTTGACTGATACTACCGCTAAAAACACTTCCAAACAGGTACTTCTCTTGTGGGGATGGCGTCGAATGAAGGCGGTATGAGGGACCTTGGCGATCAGCTCCTACAAGCTGCAGAGTGAGTTTTGGAAACACCACGGACTGTGCAACTAAACATCCGAAGCCAGACGTGACAGTCACCCGGCAGGAGAGTGTTCGGAGGTGGGACCAGGGCAGGCTCGGGGGCGGAGGGCTCCTGCCCTTCCCCAATGTCACCCGGGTCTCCCCCTTTCCATTTTGCCAGAGCAAGGGGCTGGCTCGGCACCCCTCCCGCACTCTCCAAGCTTTCTGTTCATTTGGTGGCTGAGTTACCTCCAGGAAAGGAGGCCAGAGCAACTACTTTGTGACAGGGAGCAGCGGTCTAGGCCTGAGCAGGCAGCCACTTGTTCCAAGTTCTCAGGAGGGGCCGTGCTGAGGAGCCCGGTCCCAGTCCCGTTCCTCCCCACCCCTAGCCTCTGGCATTAGATGCTCTCCTATAAGCAGAACTCACACCAGGCAGTGGAGTTAGGTGTTTGAGGGGCTCGGGCCAAGAACGCTTGTTCTGTCTCTTCCAGCAGCTGGAAACTCAGTTCACTTCTCTGTACCTCGGTTTCCCCACACATGAGAGTGCCCACGTCACATGCTTGCTCTGAGGGTGGGAAGGACCGAGAGGCCACGCCAAGGCACGTCTGACAGTAGCGCCACACGCAAACAGCACAGGAGAAACTCTTATCCCAGGACCAAATCACTCTCTCTCAAGTGAGTTGCATTTCTGGAACAAAACGGAGTGAATTTGTTTGATGTGGGTCATTAACACTTTTTGTAAACAGATCTCATTGTATATTTTTAGTAATTTGCCCCTTAAATTTTGGTCTTTTTATGTCACTTTCACCGAATGACACTGGCTTGCCTAGCCTCACTATATATATATTTTTTCAGGAGCATTCTGTTTTAAGCAAATACAGGACTAACAGGCAGCTTAAGTGGCATTTATATATTTTTTTCCAAAACAAATCTCCAAGCACTAACAGTCATGTTCACAGGGGTAACAGCAAAAAGCTGGGAGTGTTTCCGGGGAAAAGTGATGTTTAAGGTACTCCCAAAATTTAGTTTAAAGCAGGGACACGGGTCCCCTGCAGCAGGAAGGGAGAGCCACACCTGCCTGGGACGCCCCCATCCTCAGCTGATGAGGACCCTCAAGGCCACAGCGGGAGGAGGGGCACCCGTCAGACTTGGAGGAGGACAAGCTTTCATCGCAAAGACATCCACTCTTACTGAAATCACTCCCACCTCCTCTTTCCCGGATTTTGCAAGATGCTTACAACTCCAGATGTTCCAAAAGAGCTCTTTACTTGCCAGTTGGTCTTTCCGGAGTCTTTACCAATCTTTCCTCTGTGCCAGTGATTCCCCACACCTGGCTGCCCGGCGGAATCACCTGAGGAGTTTTGAAAAACCGCGATGGGTGGCCAGGTGTCACCCCAGACCAAGGCCACCGAATGTCTGGGGGCGGGAGGCTGACATCGGTTTGTATTTGGTGAGGTTGGGTTTGGTTTAAAATGCCAAGTGATTCTAATTCGCAACAAAGTTTGGGACCGGCGGCTCCAGGCCCTAACGCTCCTCCAGCAGTCGCTCTCAGCACCAACCCCCGACTGCCTGGGCCAATGACATCAGCAACAAGTACAGACCTGACTCCTGGAACCCGGGCTTCTCGATTTTGAAATTGTGCAATTAAACCTTCCAAGGCATGTTTCTCAGGTTAAGTGGGTTGATGGTCGGTGGTCACGAAGCCAAACTCGCTCACGTTGGCCCTGGACATTTGGCGCACGTGAACCGTGGACACCAATCCGCTTTTTTAAAAAAATAATAAATTTAATATTTTGGTTGGCCCAGTGTCAAAATCTTCAGGAAGCTAAAAGAAAGATCCCCGAGAGAAAACCTCGGCACTTTGAGGAGGGAAGTTTTTCGTGAGCTCTATTTTGGAGGAGTGGGGGGGAGCCCGTGGGGAGGGACCGGATCGCTAGGAAGTTCGGCACCAGTTGTCCCTCCGCGGCCGGTCGCACCTCTCTGTCCTGCTCCGCCCCGAAGCCTGGAGACGTGACCGAAGGTGGGAAGTAAATCCCGGGAGTTACCGAAGCGAACACTTCACCAGACCCCACGGGCCCAAAGGGTGCGGCTGAGCGGGAGGGGGGTCGGGGATCTGCGCCCTAGGGTAGGGTCCGACCCCACCCCCTCTGTGCCAAAGAGAACACTAAGTCCCTTGCAGGTAGCTACAGGTAGTTAGCGACGCAGGCGAGCACTCCGGGCCGCCCGATCCTGGGCTGCAGCCGCCGCCCGGAGAAAGGACCCACGAGTCGGGGGAAGACGCGGTGCGGCGAGGCCCGGGAGGTACCCGAAGGGTGGCATGGGTTCTCGCGGTCCTTCGCGAAGCCCCTGGGGCGCACTTGCCGGGACTCCCTGCCGGCCCCGCGTGGGAGGGCAGGAAAGTGAAGAAAGTTGCGAGCGCTCCGGGGTGTCGGGCATCCCGATCCCCTAGCCCGCAGTTCCCTCCTCGGGCCGCCGCAGGCTCGCGCAGCTCAGAAACGCAGCACCGCGTCCCTCCCACGGTCCCGGCCAGAGGCGCAGCCGTCTTCGGGGCAGCCGGAGCGCGGGGCGCAGGGCCGCGGGCACGCCCTTACCTTTCTTTTCCTCCAGTGCCAGCCCCGCCGGGAAGTGCGCCGCCAGCAGCACCAGGAGCGCGGCTCCCACCGTGCGGGAGGGTCGCATCGCTGCCCCCAGAAGCTCGCTCCGGCGCTCCGCAATTAGTCCGGCGAGGAGTAGGGCGGCCGTGCGCGCTGGAGGTGGCGGCGGCGGCGAGGCGGGGACTCCGGTCGTGGCCTGTCGTCCGGTCTGGGAGGCGTCGGCCGCCGGGACTGGCTGGGGACTCGCTCGGGACTCGGGCCGCCCTGGCCGCGGGCGTGCGCACCGAGCCGGGGGCGGAGGCTGCTGCGGGCGCGCCGAGCCGGGGGCTGCCCGGACGTCTAGCTCGCGGGGCGGGGAGGCGGGGTGGCTGGGCTGGGAGGAGGAGGGACCAGACGGAGGAGGAGGGATCGGGAGGAGCAGAACGCGAGGAGGAGGGAAGAGAAACCCGCAGCTGGCACCGCGGGCAGGCAGGCCGACAGCGGCTCGGAGGCGGCGGACAGCGGTGGCCCCCGCGGGCCCAAGCGCTCTGGTGAGGGCGGGGAGGGACGCCCGGCGAACGGGAGTCTAGCGGGCGCCCCAGGTTCATCTCCGAGATGGCGTTCCCTGCGCTGCCCTTGAAGACCCGGCCCGCGAACTGGCCATGCGCTCCTGGTGACCCAGCCTGCGTCCAGCCAGATTTGTGCCAGGGTCGCCATTTCCCAATTCAACTTGCAGAACCAACTGCTCCAGGCGAGTTGGCCAAGCCTTAGGCCCAAGGGCGGCTAATGGCACGGATGGGGGAAGCACCCCTTAATCCTCTCCCAACTCCTGCGCAGCACCCCGGAACCCTAGTGGGGACAGAGGACGGCCTGTCAGCCAAGTTGTCCCTCGCTGAGCCCGGGTGACAGGAGCGCCAGGCGGCTGAGTCGGAGCTCTCGGGTCCAAAGGGTCCTTCACATCCCATCAAGCGTCCTCGAAATCGTCTGGGATGCGGGCTCCTGGCTCCTGGCACAAAGCCGGGCCTTGGGGAATGTTAACGCAATGAGTGCAGGAGATCCGGGAGCAGCCCACAGCGCTCGGAGGCCAGAAACCAAGCCGGGAGTACTTGAAAAGCAAACGCCCGCCATCAATTATTTCCCCCAAGTCAAGCGCTAGAATAAAGGCCAGACACCAGTACACGTGGAGGTGCTTCCGCAGAAAAGCCCGGTGCCCCACTCCCCTGAGTCAGCCCCACAGTGCGGTCAGGAGCAGCGCCTAGGAGGTTCGCCAACGACTGGGCGGGAAGAAAGCAGGTTTTCTTGGGGCTGCAGGGTCGTTAGCTAAATAACTTGCGCAGAGTCGCTCCTTCCCTGCTGGACAGATGTTCCCCGCCCGTTCTACACCCAGATCCCCAGGTGTCCTCATAAGGTCACCTACCAACATTGAGACTGGTTGGTCTGGTCTCTCCGGGGTTTGAGCAAAGTAAGCGGAATTCAAGTGTACTTTGTCTCGTCGTGGGAGGAGAGGAACACCTTTCCTTCTTGCCTTCCCGCAGGTGCCAGGCCCAGGGCTCCTCTGCATCCCCAGAACTGCCCCTTTTCCTCTGCATTTAGAGTCATTTATGTTCCTGTGTTTTAACAATTCAGGACGACCACTGAACCCCTGCCCCCCACTCCCCTGCCCCATCCCACAGCTCATTTTACCCGGGAGTGAAGAAGGCTGTGAAGACTCCAGAGGCAGTGTGCTTGGTTCCCTCCATGGGTCCTAAATGAGGTCCCTTGTTACCAGTCACATGTCACAAACTTAAAGTGGTTTGTGAAGTAACCCAGCTATGGACGTCGCATGTGTTAGGGAAGGGCACACCAGAAACACAAGAGCGGGATGTAGCAGGAAGCTAGGAGTGAGTCTTACGACCAAGTCCCATGCCTGTCCCCAACAAGGCCACGCTTTGGCTCGCCAGCCTTCTGTCGAGCAAATCCAATAGACGGCACAAATCAAGTTGTCCACGTGGTAAAATGCCAATCGATTGAAGCTGCAACTAACTGTAAAGACCACGTGAAAATCTCTGCCACGCGTCCCCCAAGAGAAGACAGTGTGTGAAGACTTTGGAGTTCTCACTACCCACTTTCATGAAGCAGCATCCTCTCCAGGGCTGTTTTGTGAAACCACCCTTCCATCCCATCTGATGACATCGAGAGGAGAGGGCTTTGTGGCAGCGATGACGCGAGGGGGCAGCGTGACAGGTACACACCCTGCACAAGGTTGACCCCAGAGAACGCAGGAATGGGCGAGCTCAACACCTCCTGGGATACCCTTGCAACGCTTGGGTTCCTTCTCTGAGCTTGTGACACACGAGTGACTGTCAGGATAACTTGGCACACTCCTTGGCTGGTACGTGGCGTGTATGGGTAACTGTGGTACTTGTTAAGCACAAGACTGTATGAGCGAGCTTGGGACAGAGCTTTGCCCAGCTGGGCCCTGCATAGATGGTAGCCAGGCACATCCCAGGCCACGTCCAGGGCAAAGGCCACCGCCATAGGGACAGCAAGGGCAGCCCTGACCCCAAGCTACTACACATTGTCAGATCTGATCCCCTGTGAGCCAGGCTACGCTTTGGTCTGGCTTTTATGGCAAGATGACACCATGGCTTGGAAAGTTCACACAAATTACCTGCCCTAGTCCCAAAGCACACTTGCTAGTCACAAGGCCAACCTTGAACCCAAGTCCCAGCCACGTTCTCCACCACAGAGTACAACTTTCCCAAACCTGAGACAGATAGACTTTGGGACTTCAAATTCTACCTCAGAGTACTGTGGAAACTTTGTAGAGGAGACACAACCAAGATTTTTAGTTGGCCAAAAAAATCCTGGACCAAACATTTGTGCACACTGTGTTCACGTGGACACGCAAAACTTCCTGGAGCTCCCGTGTTAAAGCTCACGTGGCCTCTCGGTGTTCCCAGCACTGGCTCTTCATTCTTTCTCCGCCTCCGATGAGCAGCTTCCCTCTTAGACAAGCCTTTGAGTGTTTTAAATGTGAGTTTAATCCTTTCTAGAAGGAATGTGGCGGTGAAGCCCCCAAGGAAGGGGAGGAGAAACGGGCACTGGGGCTGGGGGAAGATGGAGTCCTTCACATATTCACGTCTGCCTTAGGCAGGAGGCTTCTGACCACCTGTCTCCGCTGGCCTTTGAGGTCACTTTGAGGGTGAAGAAAAACATCAAAGGGATGGATTTCAGAATTATAAAACTTTTATAAACTACTGGAACTGTCTGAAAGTGGAAAGGGCTGCCTCCGAGTGGAACGGGTTTCTCCATCCTTAGATTTGTGTTTGGGAGCGGTAAGTATGAAGGGAGGCTGAAGAAGACTGAATTCAGTCGCTCCCGACCCTAAAATTCCCTAAGAACACGCACGCCTAAAACAGGCTTGCGTTTCAGAGGACATGCATGCAACAGCTCTTCTTGGGATATTTTAAGAAGACCCAAAATGTGCTAACCGCATTGCCCCTGGGGAGCACAGCTCGGGGGCTGGGGGCTGCAGGGAAACTTATTCTTTAACAGGCGTCCCTTATTTCTGTAAGGTAAGGGTCAGCGACCTGCGTAGGCCCCCTCACTGAGATTCCGGGGCACTCCTGGTGGTGAGCTCGCTTGGTTTCCTCGGCCACTTCCTCTCTCCCTTTGGGTCACTTTATTTGCGGAGACCTGTCTCGGCAGAGTGTGGAGGAAGCAGCTTCTCTTGCAGAAGTAATGTTGCTGACGCACAGCTGCTTTGGCATTCGTCTGTCATTAGCATTCTTATTAGTAGTTATGTCATTAGGCTTCTTCATTATCTCTAGGGCTGAGGATTACGAAATGCCTACCAAGCAGGATCGTGGTTTTGGGTGCCGGTTTCTGGCTCTGCTGTTTGGTCGTTACTTTGCACAGATATCTTGTAGGAGGTTTCTGCACAATGCTTTGCCCACGATGCAGGTTTAAAACCAAGAGGAAATAACTTGGTCCAAAGTGTCGCTACTTGTCTCAGGCTTAGAGTTGGAACTAGAAAGAGGAGCCTCAGAGTCGCAACTGGTGGCCTGCAGACTGAGTTCAGGATACAGGTGTGATTTTGTGGGACCTGTTCAATATTTATTTTAATGGAATTAGGGGCAACATTTAAAAATGAAGAGATTTCATATTTAAAATGTGGATTCTCTGTTTCTCCTGAAAAATGGGAAGTGCTGGCCAGCTGGGTCTGCTTTCATGTGCTTGGGGGTTGATAACTCTCCCCTGAAGAAAGGCCGTCAAGTCTCTCGCTCACGTCAACACCGCCAAACCTGGCTCTCCAGTTCGTGGGGCCGGCGAGGCTGCCGAAGGCATTGCAGCCTCCCGCTTCCTGGTTCGGTGATGCCGCCGTCCCTTTAAACCTCTGGCCCTTACGCTCCTTTCTCCGACTCGTTCTGGCTCATCTCGTGTGTGTGCGTATGTATTTGCTGATAGGTTTTGGTCTGGAGGTCAAGTACGTTCTACACCACGATAGACCTCACTTGAAATGAGCATATTTCAAATATAGAATATTATAAAAACAAGAGTTTATCACAGCTCGTAATCAGATCTTATCATTATTATGGTTGACATTATATAAACACATCCAGCTAAACATTATTGGGGGCGAATACAATCCCGCCATAGAAGAGAGAAAGAAGGACCTCCCTCTCGATTTGTGGTGTATGTGGAATGACCATGAACTCCAGCTGGCTGGCCTTGGAGAGAATCAGGAGTCGGAAGTGGAGGGTAAGGAGGTTGAACTAAATGTCATTGTTTAACCTGCCAAGCAGCAAGTTTTGCCCGGCTTACTTGTCTATATAAACCGTAATAATTGATAGAATGTGCAGTTTATTAGGGAACAACTAAAGAGGTGTTTTGAGGCATTTGAGCTACTTGCAATTTAATTATTGTAATTTTCTCTCATCTCATGTAATAAAGGTTACGTGGGAAAGACCTCGTGCCAAGCTTATGTTCTTCAGCAGGAACACAGGCACTTCACACACGGAGAGAGAATTGTGTGGCCTTATGTTTATTCGCAAAGAATATAGATGCAGAGAATATTTTGGAAGTCTTAAAATGTTCTCTTATGTTTTATTTGAGAATTTTTTCCATTTAAAAAAATAAATTGACACTGCACGCAAAGAATTCAAACGGCCAGTAAAACTACGGCCTTAAAAGTGTTGTCTTTGAGTAACAGAGGTGCTACAGAAGGAAAGAAATCACTTTCGAGTAAGGGCCCAGAAGCTCGATTCGAAGTGACATTTTTAGGTGCTGGAGGGTCTGCAAGGGGTGGGGGGAGTGTATTATAGGTTAAACGATGATGAACAGAGCTAGAGAAATCCAAACTAAATTGCTTTCCTGTTTCTGCAGTTGACCAGAGAATTAGAAACTGTGGCTTGTTTTGTGGCCTGAGCTGCCAGAAAGAAGGGGGAGGGGCCTCAGAGGCAGGCCCTGCCATGGCAGGTGACAGGCAAGTACCGGGTCCAAACCAGTTGTTTCAGGAAGAGAGAAAGGAGTAACAAGTGACAGTTTATTAAAGAAACACAGCACAGGAGCTTCCAGGCTTGTTAGTGATTTTATGAAGACTCAGAGTAGGAATAAATGGCATTCACTCAACACGCACTTGACTGAGTGGAAGGTGCTTGGGAGCCACAGGCCGGTTCCCACACTTGCTCTGGGACGAGCTCTTCTGCAAATGTCACCCAGACCAATCACCTCTGTGTGTGTGTGTGTGTGTGTGCAAGAATAGGCACCTTTCTATTCTTTAGTCACCAATTTCACTGATTTCTCAACACCACCAAAAAATAGGATGTTTTGCTTTTCCACTATAAAAATAGCACCCTGCATGGCCAGAATTCTCAATGCCTGCATTTAGGAACATCACTGTGTCATTGGAGATACTGGCATTTCCTCATCACCTGGGGAGAGCATTTGGCAAGTGCACGCTGCCTTTCTTCCCAATCACCTTGCCTGAGACCAGAGTTCATGGCAGCCCCGAGGAGGGCTGGAGAGCATGTCCTTCTGCACCTGGCTCCCCTACTTCTTCAGGAGGATGGTGCTTCCTGGTGCCCCCGAAATCAGCCTTGGACTTGAGTAACGTTCATGTAGGGACACATGTTCCTTCTCGGCAGAAGCCCAGAGGAGCGGGGCACACTTCCCCGTGACAGCCCCACCTCGGAGGCCCTGACTCTCCACCATCCAGGTCATGTCCCGAGGTGAGTGGCTCCACAGCCAAGCACTGAGGTGTCCCCTGACCAAGAAGTGCTTTGTATAGTAACCTCCTCAGTCACCCTACTCGATGTGTGCACCTTGTGGAGAGCCTCTGTGTGCTGGGCGTGGCTCGCTGTCCACTGCACACAGGGCTGGACAGCGGAAGACGGCCCGTGAGTGTATGCATTGTGGGATGAGTGCCCCTCAGAATAACAAGGGCGGGGAGGAGCAGAGAGATCCGTGCAGGCGTGGACGGACAAGGGCCACAGATGAAAGCTGGCAAGCTCAGGGGGTGCCTGTGAGGCGGCTTCACAAACTCAGAGACTGAAAGTGACGTCCTAGCATAGCCTGAAACAAGAACTTCTGAACTGAAAGTGAGTCGCGGCGGAGAGTCCTGTCCCAGGCCTGCAGCTTCCTCGACTGAGGTCAGTCTTGACCTTCAGGGAGCCTGTCTGTTGTCCTTTTGCATCTCAGATAACAGGCCTTGGATTGTCTGAGGAATTTTGTTTTGTCCAGACCCCTCAGGACACAACCTCGCAGCACAGCGGGAGCCCACGGAACCCCTGGTGGCTACCTTGCTCTCTGCACGGCATCTGTATGGGACATAGTGTTCATTGTTAACTGCCCTGCACCCAGCCCAGCCACTCAGCCGAAGTGTGGACCTGTTTCTTTATTTCACTCTTCATCCAGTCCCAGAGATTTCCCCGCTGTGCTTTCTCCCCCTCCTTAATCCGTCACCAACGGACTTCACGTGACCTTCCTGACCTCTCCTCCTCTGACCGTGATGCACAAAATAGACGGGGTGCAGCACCGCCATGTTCTTGGAGCGTTTCCCCCGTCTGCTGAGATGTTGCTTTCCAGCCGTTACCGTCACGTTGGCTCACATCAGCTCAGAACAGTTCTTACAGGTTTCTACGCTTCTTCCATTAACACCTGCTAAGTGAGATGGTGGGTGGAGACTCGCTGAGAGGCGGCAGGTGAGTGCACAGCGGAGAGGCAGGGAGTCAGGCAGGGCTGCCAGCGGTGGCTCAGTGGGCAGGGCAGAGTCCCAAAATGAAAGGTCACCGGTTCCATTCCAGGTCAGGGTACCTACCTGGGTTGTGGGCCAGGTCTCCGGTTGGAGCATGTGTGAGAGGCAAGCTATTGATATTTCTCTCCCTCTCTTTCTTCCTCCCTTCCCCTCATCTCTAAAAACAAACAAACAAATAAATAAATAAAACCTCTTAAAAAACAAACAAACAGTAATCCTGTTCATTTAGGTAGCAGCCAGGAGCCAGCGTGGCTGGAGGGAGGGGGCAGACGGGTGGGGGCCGCAGGGTCCAGGTGGGGCATTGCATCGTGTTCAGCTTCTACTAACAACTAGGCGGGGAAGGAATGTGAAGACTGCACAGAGAAGTCACCGCCACACTGTCAATGTCAGTTCTGCCCAGATCCCTCCCGGGGCTGTGTCCGCCTTGGAATGAAGGCAGGCGAGAGGCCGTTTTGACAGTCCAGGTGAGACAGGGGGCCTGGCGAGGTGCTGTGGGGGTGCTGGGGTCAGACTCCAGGTGCACTTTGAAGGAAGAGCTGCCACAAAGGACAAGGCACTGAAGGTGGGGTGTGAGAGAGTCCTCACGGAGACAGAGAGCAGTGGGGGATGGGTGTGGGAAAGGGGGAACCCAAGAGCCTGGGCTGGACTCCATGTGTTCCCGTTGGAGACAGTGAGCAAGTGGTTGGACTTGAGTTTGACCTTCAGGAGAAAGGTCAGGCGGGAGGTAACCTGTGGGATCATCAATGTATGTAGCGATGCTACTTGAGATTGAATGAGATCCTACAGGGACTAGAAGAGAATATAAAGGGCAAGAAACGGTTGGAGTCCTGAGCTCTGGGGCCTCTTAGGAGAAGAGACGCAGGAGATAAGGAGGAGGAGCAATGCAGACAGGAGTGGCCTGACCTCCTCCATCCTGGAGGCAAGCGGACAACTGGTTGTAAGAGGAGGGACCATCAGCCACATCAGAGCTGCAGACCCACCCACGAAAAAATCTGCACCTCCGCGTGCTTACCAGGAAGAAGTGTCACTGCAGGGGTGGGGGCAGGGGACAAGTGCTAGAATGTGCTGGGACAGGGAGGACACAAGCCACCACCTATGCTGGGACAAAGAAGGTATGAGTCATCAGCTAAATACCTGACCACCAGCTTCCCCAGTATCAGAAGCAATTGAGACATAGCCGCTGGCACCTGGCTGGAACTGGTTGAATCCTCACTGCCCCTCCTGTCTCCCTGGAGCTTCTCCCAGAGGCAAGGCCCTCTTTTGGACTTTCTGTCCATCCAAATCAGTCATCCCTGATCGGAGGACATGGTGTTGCAAACACCTATACCCAGGACACCTGGGGCAGATCAGCAGGGTGACTCACCTCCCTGGGAGTCTGCTACACACCCGTAAGAGCCCTTCTGCCCTTTCCCTTGTGGCTGCCATTCCGCTTGATCCCAGCGTCCCACCTCAAATTAAAGCCCTTAACTGGACTCTTTTGGCTCCCCACCCTTCCTCAGCCACCTCGGCTCCCTAACAGCCAGAATCTCCCTGGAGTAGGGTTTTAGTTGGAATTTTCTTTAATATGTAGGAATATTTAGGAAGTATTGACATCTTTCAAGTGTTTTCTCTACCTCTTTATGAGATTAAATCTTCACGGTCAGAAAAATAACATCTTCCCAGGTCTCTGCCCTCCTTTTCCCCTCATATACCGCAGAGGCTGAGGACGTGAGGGGCCAGTCCTGCTGGGGGGGGTGTCTGTGGAGGCGGACAGAGGGGTGGGTGCCGCTCCAGCAGGGGATGCCGGTGCCCACAGGTGGGGAGCAAGAAATGTCCAAACCTATGAGAGTTTTTGTAAGCATTTCTTTGAGCCAGGCTGAAAGCGTTTGCCAAGGAGCCAGATCTCAAATGCTCTAGAGAATGACAGGGTGTTTTAATGTGCATTTGGAATGAAGGAGGGACCTAAGGAAGAAGACTTGGGGGTGGGAGAAAGCCAGGTGAGGAACAGAATAGTTAATGAGATTAAGTGCTCTCTGGGAGGGTTAATACCCCTCAGGGGTGTTGCTGTGCCGTCCCAAAAGCTTGCTAGCCTAGAAGCACCCGAGCAGAGGAGAGGGCTAGCCGAAAACCTTTCACCAAGTAGTTACCGGCCTGGGGCAGTTAGGAATTTAAGACCAGGTCGCCCTGTGAGGTCACTTTTCATAGAACCCCTCTACGGCCCTCCCCATCCCCCAACCGTAAGGAGCAGGGAAGCGGGGAAGGGAAAAGGAGAAGTATGTTCACTGAGACTTGCCTCGTGATGAGGTGAGAGTCCAAGGGACCCTCGAGAGAAGACATGGGCTTGTGGTATGCTTCAGTATTTAAGTATTTCAGTGTTAAGAGATATATGGCGGGCTGTGTGTGTCCACTTAATTTACTAACTTCTTTTAAACTTTGAGAACTTGACACATTCACATAGTTTACAATTAAAGAGGTTTAAAAAGTGTCGAGTGGTGTCAGCTTCAGAAATATCCAAACCTGTAAGAATTTTTGAGTTCCTTTGAGCCAAATCGACAAGCTTTGGGAAGCAACATCCCAACGGACTGAGAAATGCTGCGGAAAATGGCAGGGCTGCGCCGTAGTTTTACACTACGGTCAGAGGAGGCCTAAGGGGGTTCCAAGAAATGCACCGGTTGCAGATTAGGGAGGGGGGAGAAAGCAAAGCGGGAAGGCTCTGAGGTTGCATAAAAAGGATGCAAACTTTTAAATTGGTGGATCCAGGGTAGTTCACGGTTAGCAATTCATGTGATAACCATCACACTGCGGGGACTTCTGGTCTCTGCTCTGGCGTGGTGGTTGTGCTCATGGGGGCTGGGGGGAGGGGGAATTACTCTGGTGTTCCCATATGGGATAACGGCGTGTTACCTGATATGTTATTGTAGATGCAAAAAGAGTCCAGGGACAGGCTCCGTGAAGGTGAAGACTGAACTTTGTCAAGGAAGTTACAGGCCTGGGAAGTGACTACCTGCCATGACTCGGTTGGAGTCAGGAATTTTTGTGATAAGATCATTCTGTGTGGCTACTTTCAGTTTTCAAGGCTTCCACACAGGCTTCCCCTGAGCTTGTCAGGTTTAGCATGTGGCCCCTTTTGGTCCACAGTGGGAAGCGCACAGTCCACGCCAGGTCCTCCCAGCCAGCTAGCTCTCCCCCACAGAGGTGATCGAGCTCACCAGCTCCTTGGGGGTTCTTCAGATACGCTGTGCGTGTTTACAGTGCTCTTTCTGCACGCAAATATGGAAACAGACTTAATAATACGTCATGGGTTCATTCCAGGCCAGAATTTAACGGTTCCAGTTCCTCATTCTTGCCATACTATAGTCTTTCCTTTTACGAATGTGTTATAATTTATTACCTAGTTCCCGGTGAAGGACATTCAGAGTGTTTTCCGACATGAATAACCTGTAGTACCAATTACACATATTTGCAGGTGGAATTTCTGAGTGGTTTGTTTCTGATGTTTAAGAAGTCTTATTCTCTTTTTTAAGGTTTACACGTTAGAATTTAAGGTATAATTTACAACGATAAAAATGCACATCTCCAATGTTTTTCTGTGGTTTAAATCTGTATTTATTGTCTAAGAGTGTTGACCTTTTTCACTTCATGGACTTAGTGGGCACTTGTGAAGTACCTGCCTTAAATCTTTTGCCAACTAGAAAATATTATAAACTCGATCCAGGTATAATTTATGTATAATAAATCGCGTCTGCTTAAAGTGTGTGATTCAATGTGTTGTCACCCTAAGCCCCTGTGAGCCCATCACAGTCAAGATACTGGACATTTGCATCCCCCCCAAAGTTTCTCATGCTCGTTTGCAGATCCCCTTCCCCTGCTCCTTGCCCCAAGACGCTACCGATGGACTTCATGTCGCCAGACACTGGTTTGTTTTCTAGAGTTTCAGAAAGACTCGAGGGTTCACGTGGAATTGCACCAGAGGAGGCGCTCTGGGTCTGGCTTTTCCCCTTCGATGATTTTGCCACTCACTCATGCTGTTGTGTTTACCAGTAGTTTGTCCTTTTTTTAATTGCCGAGTTAGAGCTGCATGGCATGCATGGGCCGCATCTCGTTTATCCACGCACCAGTTGTTGGACGTGGGGTTGTTCCCAGTTCTTGGCCGTTATTGATATCAGTAAAAGTGCTGTGAACACTCATGTCCAAGTCGTGGTGTGGACAGAGGCCTCTGCTTTGTGTGCATTAGTGCCTGGGAGCAAAGTCGCTCAGGTGAAGGGCAAATGCACATTTTACTGTCCCTCATCTACCCCGGCTGCTGTACATGAATAGCGAAGGATAGGTAAGGATTTTAAAGTAAATCCAATGGCCTTTAGACAGTTGATTAGAGAGCTGCCATAATTCAAAGCATTCAAATACTGGTCATACTTACCTCTCTTCTACAGGGAAGTCTTTGATGCGCCAAAAGTGAGGAAAGGAAGGAAACTGGGGACAGAGTGTAGGTGGGGAGGAAAAAGAGGTAACTGGTATGTGAGGGTTGAGGAGGAGGGAGATAAGGATCAGATTAAGTTTCTGCCTTGCTCAAATGGGTAGGGGGGCTCCTTTCTTAATATTGGGGCTACTAAAAAAATCATGATTGAGGTGATTAGTTTATATTCAAACATAGTCAATTTGAACTGCCTTTAAAATATCCGAATAGCAATGCCAAGTAGACAACTGATGAATCAAGTCTGAAGCCCCCCAATATAGTGTAGGGTGGGACATGAAATTTTTAGGAGTCATCAACCTGTCAATAATATTTAAAGCCATGGGAATGGATGAGTTTACGTACAGAGAGAGAGAGTGAGTGAAGCATGAACAAAAAGGAGAAAATCTTACCTTGACCTTGAAAACCCCCACGTTTACCACCCAAGTGGAGGAGAATCAAGGGGCAAATGGGACTGAGATGGAGCAGACACAAAGGTAAGAGGAAGACCAGGAGAAAGTGGTGGGGAAACTGAGGGGTAAACAATGATTCACAAAAGGGGAAATGGTCAGACTGTCAAATGTTGCTGAGAAGCCAAGCACTATAAAAAAATTAAATATGACCCACTAGATTTGGGAATGTCAAACCATTAGACACATTAGTAAGAGCTTTTTTGGGGAAAGCTGGGGTGGCAGGGAGGTTGTTGAAGCCAGATTTAAGTGGGCTGAAGAATGACTCAGAACCTGTTTTCAAAGAACTCTTGACTTTTGATTCTTTTAGAATTCCATGTCTGCCCTTTGAACCGGTCTCCCTGTCTTGTCTCTCAGATTGACTCAGCCCTGATCTAGTTGACCTCCCTCCTTTCCTAGTTAGTCCCTTCGGAACCCAGTTCCTGGTCCAGGCCCATGCAGCACCCAGGTCCAGGTGCTGTGTGAACTACTCAGTAAGTGGGATAATTAAAGCTTCGCCCATCTAAGTAATGAGATGTGGACCTTTGGCTCGAATCTGAACTTTACCTCTAGTTGCATAAAATTGGAAAGTTGCTTCACTTCAGTTTCCTCATCAGTGAAGTGAGGACTAATCACTGGGAGGATTAACCTTCCTGGCACATGATGGTTTCTCAACAAATGGTGACTACCTTCCACCAAAGTTCCTGCCCTGTCAAAATACAACATCCCTTTAGTCATCTTTCTAAGTGTTTCTAACGTGATGTATTGTCATCAAGGAATGTAGATACTTCCCTGGTGACATTTCTTGATTCATCCATCATGTACTTATCAAGCACCTTTCATGTGACAAGCAACAGAGCCAGGCTTTGGGCAGTCCGCGATGAATAGGGAGGCCATGGCTGTTTGCCACATGGAGCTCAAAATCCAGGGCAGCAGTAGACAAAGGTAACAAAAGTCAAGTCATAAATAACGTCAGTATAAATTGTGACAGGTACTGGGAAGGAAACAGAAAGTGCGCTGAGAAACTGATTGGTGAGTTAGGGCTGCCTCAAGCAGAGTCACTGGAGGAAGGTTTTTCTGAGACTGTGACGTGTCCACTGTCATCTGAAGCACAGGGAGGAACCAAGGACCCCTTCTGTTCTTGAGATTTGTTGACAGACCGGTCTGTACGTAACCTGGGGATCCCCGAGGAACCGGGGAGGTGTGTTGGTGTCTTAGCCTCTAAGCTGAGCCCATGTCTGGGCGGCTGAGCATTTGTGAACGTGTATTAACTGAGTGCTTTTCCTTCTCCTTCACCACCGTTCGGTTGGGCAAGTCAATCACCTTTAAATGTTTGCTATTTCCGATCCGTTCGCAGGATGAGAGACCTTAGAATCCTGCTGGCTGGAGAGACGTAATGATGAAAATGGAACTGCTCTCCCATGAATAAAGTAGTTCAACTTCACCCCAGCTCATCAAGTTGTGGGGGTGGGGGGCACTTTTGCTCCTAGGTTCTTGGCTAAGTGCTGACAAATGAGGTTCAGGGAAAGTGACCTCTGGACGCACGAGGTGAGGCTGTGCAATCCCAAACAAGGAGGATAGGTTCCCTTTGTGAATTCGGCGACCAGTTCAATCCGCTTTGTGTCCTGTGTGCAGAAGGATGAACTGTAGACCTGGGAGGGTGCCTAGACAAGCGGACTGACTCGTTCCTGCTCTGGTTTTGTGGTCCCCTGTCTCCCGACGGCGGCTATCCCTTGCACCACATAACGAGGCGTCCCTCATTAGGGTCTCTGTCTTTGTGCTCCTTGGGACAGGCAGTTTAACTTAGGAGACTTGTGTTTGGAGTAAGAAGTATGGTGAGAGGAATATGTAGGTGCCTCCCTCCCGGCTCAAGTTCATGGTTGCTCACTGGGAGTTTCTTTAGAAACACCGAGCTACCTTCCGTGTATTTGAATTTGAGGTTGACTAGGCACACAGAAGAGAGAAAAGGAGAAGTGTAGGTATAGCAACCCCTCTTCTGGGGTCTATGCCACTTCATGTGGGATTCGTATTCCCCACCTGCAAGAGAGCTTGACGTTGGGAGGTGAGTAGAAGGGGAAGTGGATTCTAAACTGGATTTCTGTCTTTAAAGAGAGACGGGAATTAATCTGTTCCTTGCTCCTTTGCTATGACATCTCACAAGCAGGACAATTTTTTCTTATTTCTGGATTGTTTCCCCGACTCCAAGAATAGCCACCCTGATTCAGGCAGCTCCAAGTCGGGGTCCACGAGAGAGACAGGAGAACAAAGGATGGATTCAATTTGGAGATTTTATTTTTGCTATTAACATTGTAATTTTGCTTGCCTCAATTGTGTAGCTGAATTACAAAATATATTCCTCTTCAGAAAATGAAGATTTCAGGCCCAGAGTGGGCTCAAGCATTAGAGGTCAAGTTTACAGAAACCATCTAGAAAGGTAGTTTGTACATACTCTTTTTGTTATAGCTCTCTCAAATGACAACCTAAGGCAAGAACTGGGAAAGAGGGATGAGGGGCTGGGAAAGCTCAGAGAGCCTCCCCCACTGCACCCTAATTTTGGTGACAAGTGATTGACAGGCAGTGGGTGTGACTGAAAGCCCTGGAGGGCCACCAGCAGGCCCAGTGACAATGGGTGATCCTGAGGCTAATTCACTGTATAACTCTGAGCAAGTCACATCATTTATTCTTGGCCCTAATTTCCTCATTTTAAAAATGAGATTGCACTCTAATAATGGCTATGGACTCTTCCAACTCAGAAATGCTGTTTTTGTGGGTAAATACGACATTTCAAAGACCAGTGTAAATCTACAGTGGACCAGTGGAAGTCCTCAAAATCCACTGAGGTGTTTTTATGCAGGGGTGAGGAAGCCCACAGGCTTGGAGTGGTTAGCGGATTAGGTAGATCAGGGCGGTGTGCGCCAGTGGCTGTAGGAAAACGTTCCCTGCTGTTATGTTTATGACTGAAGTGACTGTAATTGCAATCACAATACTCCATATAAAATCATAACAATTCATACGCAAACTCAATGAAAACAGGACCCCTTCACACACAGGGAGAAGACTGGAAAGAAATGGAATGCACTCTTCTGAAAACATAGTTATATATGGATGATGGAATTAGGAAGTGCTTTTTCTTTTTCCCACTTGTCTGCATTTTTATGTTATTCTTTGAGTATTAACTATGTTATGATCAATATAGCAAACCTTGTTTTATTTTGAACTATTTGTACCTGAACCCCGGGTGAACTTCTTTTAGGTCCAACAGTAATAGTGGTGAAATTATTAGGGCATGCTGGCTGACTTAATGATTCTTGAGAAATGCTTCCCACTTATACATTCGATATTTAATTTCTTTGCAAAAACTTACTTTTGGCAGAAAGATCAGAGGCCAAGGCAGCCCTCAGTTTCCTAGTCTCCTCAGAAATGCCTTAATTTAGGTGACTTGTTCGACCACCATAGGCCCCAATGGCCCCAGGGAGAGAAAGAAGGAAAAGTTTTCTATTTAGCAGAATGAAGCAATATCAGCCTTTCGGAAAATAAATGCTCTATACTTAGAAAACAGCAGCGAAAATGATTGGGTGGAATGTTGGCATCAGACATTCCACAAACTCGTTTCTTTTGCAGAGTGAGAAATTGGAGAGAGACACAGCTCGTTCTAGCAATAAAAGGGTCATTAAACCCTCATCTTGGTTTGAAATTCCTCATTTTTTTTGCTATTTTCATTGGTTCTTATTCAATACTTTTCTCGCTCTATATTTCAAATAAAGCCAGTTCTTTTGTTCTATTTTTAGTTCTAGCCCTTTTTCCCGCCCAAATGTGAAGACCAGATTTCATGGCCAGTGTATGATTATGTGCTGCAAGCCCACTGAGATCTTCTCGTGCCCTGGGTCCCTCTGGGAAAAAGGGTTCTCTCTCTCTGGGAGAGGGGAGGGAATGGACGCCCTCGCCAGCTTCCCCATGGGAACTCCCGTGACGGGAAGCGGCAGCGGGGAGCCTGCCACCCGCTCCCACCCACCCTCGGGGTCTCTGGGCACTTCCTACAGGTGCAGCTGTTGTCCAGCTGGTGTCATTTATGCTCCTGCCACCACTGGTCCCCACTGGCTCCTGGTGGCATGAGTCCCCAAAGGGTCTGGGACTGCAAACGCTCCAGAGAGGACGTCCAGTGCTATGGTCATTTGGAGCCTGGTAGGGTTCTCCATAGAGTCCGGGCACTTTTACTCCAAGTCATCTGTGAGCTCCGGGCTGCTCACAAGGGCCATCTCAGTCCAGGCCGTGCAGAGCCCCGGGGTGATGGGCACCTTGCTATCACGTGCTTTGGATGAATATCGCCTGTGCATTCATTCATTCCACAATTGTTCGCTGAGCGTCAGTAATGTGTCAGACACTGTTCTGGGTAGGAGGGATTTCCAAAGGAATTTAAAAATTGGCTGAGCCTCCCAGGAGAAGACTAGTATGAAAGATGCAACTTCAAAGCAAAGCAAAGCAAACAATTGGATTCGTTAGGCAACATCAGAAATGTGATTGAACAAACCACAGAGGGCAGAGGAAGCAAAGATGCATCCCTCCTGGACACAGTGAAGGGGAACATTCAGCCCTGCTTTTGGGACAGGGTTGGAGAGAGAGGAAGGAGAGCATGCTCAAAAGCAAGGATGTTTGAGCAGTCTGCAAATTTTCAGTATTGTTTGTTAGAACACAGGTTTCCGGGGACAAATAAATTGCAGGAGCTGACGCTGCAGAGGAAGATGAGGGTCCTGTTGTGACAGGTGTGACACGTCCTGTGCGAAGGGATTTGTGTCTATTCTCTGAGGACTGACCCTGCAAGAAAGAAAGAGAAACATTGCCTGTAACGCCGAAGTGTAATTCTAAAAGGGAATTCTCTGGCAGGGTGGAGGGTGGGCAGCGCCTGTGGGGTGGTTGGGTTGGTGTATCGAAATCCTTGGCAGCTTAGGAAGTCCTGGGGAAAATGTCCTGAGGTGGGCTCCATTCTTTCAGAGGAAGGGGGACTGAGGGCCAGCAGGACCCGTGACACACCCAGGGAGATGGGAGAGTCAGGGAAGCGCAGGAAGCAACAGGGGAGGTGGCTGGGGACAGCCGTTGGACAATCTCCGTTGCACATGAACTAAAACAGAGGGAGGCGCGCAGCCAGGGGTCGATGGCTGTGCCGCCGAGAGCAAGATCCGTAAATGCCAAATGTGTTTTTTATTCCTTTTGTGGGTCATTATTTTTTAAATTTATATGTTATTGTTTATGCTGTTGCAGCTGTCCCAATTTTCACCCCTTGCCCCTCTCCACCCAGCCTCCCCCTCCCTCTGGCAATCCCCACACTGTTGCCTGTGTTCACCGGTTGTGAATATATGTTCTTTGATCTCTTTGGCTTCTGTTGACCAGTCCCTCTCCCTCTCTCCGCTCTGATGACTGTCTGTTGTCTGTTCCATGTTCCCATGCCTCTGATTCTATTTTGTGCATTAGTTTATTTTGTTCATTAGATTCCACATATGTAAGCGAAAGCATATGGTATTTGTCTTTCACTCACTGGCTTATTGCATTTAACATAATAGTCTCCAGGTCCATCCATGCTGGCACTAAAGTTAGTTACTTTTTTTTTTTTTTTTTTTTTTTTTTACTTCTGTGTAGTATTCCATTGTGTAAATGTACCACAGCTTTTTATCCACTCATCTGCTGGTGGGCACGTGGGCTGTTTCCAGATCTTGGCGTGAGGTCCATGGAGCAGCAAAAATCCCAGGGGCTGCTTTGTGCCTGTTGGTGGTGGTGCTATTTCCTAGGTTTTGTTACGCATTTCAGCGTCTCCCCAAAGAGCCCCTAGGACTTCCTCTTCTTACACATGATCAAGATAGACTCTGTCATTTGCAACCTAATAAGCTGTTTGAACGCAAAAAGTGATTAGCATAAACTGTACCCTGCTATGCCTATGGAAGAGCAAGATCAATCCATAGCCATCTGTTTCGACTGGGAAGAATGTGGCCTTCGTGGAAACAGACCGCCTGGCGAGTGGCGAGTTTCCCGAAGCGGGAGGAGCTTCGGCGGGAACTGCGTGGCCATATGTCAGGATAGCCAGGGTTATGGGCAAGATTGGGCTGCTGAATGCCAACTCCACGACTTTATGATGGCCAATTATGTTATTACTCGTTTAGGCCATGTAAATGGATGGCGACAGGCACAGTCAACTGTCCAAATATTAGACGTAGCTTCAGTGAAAGATGTAGATCGTGTATCCCTGCTAAACAAGAGTCGTTGGTGCGGCACCAGCTCCAGAGCGAAAATACATGAGTTGTTTGTGCAGAGATGAAGGTGAGCTAGCATATTAATATCTGCTTCTTCATGATTGGGAAAATCTCCAACTAATCGTAGAAATTAATCATCTCAACACTCTTATTATATATATATATATATATATATAAAAATGAAAAAGTGGGTTACTAGTACCCTGCAGTGTTTGACTCCAATAGCATCTTTAACAAAGATAGCAATCAAGAAAATGATTGTTGGAATAATGAAAAATGAATTAAGCAAGGTTTCATTTATTAAAAACGTTCTCCCTTAAAATGAATACCCTCTTAGTTGCCAAGTCCGTACTCTGCCACTTACGGGTGTCGCCTTTCACAGAATCACGTCAGTGAGTTATCAAAACTAACCAAAGTGGGTTTTATCGTGAAAAGTCTGACCTGAAACTGTTTTTACCACGGCATGCTTTTCCCAGGTGGAACTTGTAAAACTACTGAGAAATGCGTATTTTTAAAAGCGATGTTGTAAACACTTCATCGCCCTTGACCTGCCTTCTTCCGTCTGGGTCTCAGGAAGCGTCAGCTTCTTCCTTCCCTTGTCCGGGGGCCTGATCCTCTGCCGAAGGCGCTCGGTGGCCCCTGTCCTCCCACCACACCACGACCTCTGCGAGGTCAGGCACCCGCTCCTTTACTAAGCCTTTGTTTTGTGTTTTGGTTGTTGTTGAAGATTAAAAATGACACACATCCACAATTAAAATATCATATAAGTATAAGAAAAAGAAAGTTAAAAAATGTTCCTCTAATTCCGTTAATGAGAAGAAGCTGTTCTTGGCAAAGAGGTGCCTATTTTTCTAAATATTTCTTAATGTATAGCTGCAGATATATAGAAAAAATGGCAGAAATCATTTTAGAAAAATAGAATCTAATTACATATGCTGTCTCAAAATAAACTGCATTACATTTAATTTTATTTGAATGTAAAAGAAAGTAAAGTGAAATTGAAATAACTGAAATTTATTTTTTTAATTAAAATTGTAAATAATCTCTTTAAATTTAAAAAAAGATTGTAAAAATTTTTAAGAGCAAACTGATTATTTGGGTTAGCCACATGTTTTGATGCTAGGGTTTAGTTATTTATTCTTTTATAATTGCCAATTTTTCTTGTTTATAGTATTATTTAAATTAAATAAGATTTTTATTTTGAGATAATTATAAATTCACGTGTACAAAGAACTGTCATAAATACAGAGAGAACTTGTCTACCCGTCACCCAGCTCCGGTCAAAGATAACATCTTGCAAACGTACCATATTGCAACCAGGAAATCGGCGTGGAGGCAACCCCTCAATCTACTTCAGATTTTCCCAGTTTTACGTGCCTTGAATGTGTGAGTGTGACGTTTAGTTCTATGGAATTTCATCACATGTGTGGATTTGTGTGACCACACCCGCAGTCAAGACACAGAACAGCTCCAACACGTACCCCTCACACCTCGTGCCAAGAATCTGTTCTCCATCCTTGTAATTTTTGCCATTTCAAGACTATTACATACAGGAATGCACCCGTTATGAAAACTTTTGATGCTGGCTTTTTCACTCTGCACAACCCCTTGACGTCCATCCAAGCAGCTGCGTGTATCCCGAGCCGACTCCTTCCCATGGCTGGATTGCATTCCGTAGTTCTGACGTACCCCAGCTTGCTCGACCAGTGCCCCAGGGAAACTGGGGAGTTTGCAGTTTGGGGAAACCGCAAGTGAACCTGCTGCATGCGTCCATGCACAGGTTGCTCAGTGAACACACCTTTCCACCTCTCTGGGATAAAGACCCGCGAGTGCCACGGCTGGGCGGTGCAGTCAGCACAGGTTTCCTTTTGTAAGAGCCCAGCTTTCTCTCGGCTGGCCGTGCCATTTTGATTCTCACTCACGGTGCCTGAGTGGCTCCATTTCCTGCCATCCTTGCAAGCATTTGGTGTGCTGTCCCTGTTTTGTACGTGTCCATGGCGATGGCACCCATGTCTTTCTTATCATCACCATGTACTACAATTATACACTTAAGTGGACTGGATACTCAGCACCAGTGTGGGTGATATTTAGGTTGGTGAATGGATTTTATTAAGCACTTCTGTTGTGTGCTTTGTGTTTAAAGATCTTATTTAAAAAATCTTATTGGTGTAATGGTCTCTAGACTCTTCCATGGCCGAGAATATTTTTGGCCTTTATATTTGAAGGATATATAAAGGCCACTTGAGTGTGTCGCAGTTCTGGTGGCATGGGCCCATTGTCTCTTGGCATTTCTTGTTACTGTAGATCATCTGGCTCTCCCCCCAAAATGCAACTTCTTCAGTGTACCTGGATCCTTCCATGACTCCTTACCCTTGAAATACACTAATTTCGCTGGCCGTGTCTTGCTGTGCATTTTCCTGAATGTGATTATTCTGGGCCAAACTGCATAGTTAAATATTTTTTTATTTCAGAGAAGCTTTGCTGTACCATCAATATTTTCTGTTACCTTTTCCTGTTCTGTTCTTAATAAACAGCAATCCATTTGCCTCTGGCAGGCTCTCTCCGCTGGAGCCAATGGAAAAGGCTGATTGTTGATACAGTGTCTCTCCCCCAATATTCCATGGTGTTGAAATGGTCTTTATGGGGACATTCTATTGTTCCCATGGCCTCGCTGCACCTGGCACCTGATACTACAGCACCGTGGCAGATGCCTCTGTCTCCTGACTGGGGCTTTTGGCAGAGTCCTCAGTCCCATCCCACCACATGTGGGTCCAGCTGTGTAGACTCGGCAGGTTCGGAAATTACTCTGACTCATAAAGATGGTGTTTTCCCCTGTACTTTTCATCTTGTTTTGGATGTTTTTGAAGGGTCTGAGGTAGGAGGATAGAGCAGAATGCCCAGTATACTCCTCTGTAATAGAAAGTACCCTTGACCTCACCTTCACCTTGCTCTCCTGCTCCAGGTGGAGTGTTGACCCAGAGTTGGGTAATCCTTATTGAATTATTGAGCAAATAAATAATGTCCTGTACTGAGCAGAAGTCACAGAAAACGATCGTGGCTGCAGTCAGCTGGAAGAACTAACCAAGACGGACTCTGGCAACCCTGGCCGAGGGACCCATGAAGAACTAACGCATTTCCCATTTGCCACCATTTCCTGAATTGCCCATACACAACTCAAGTAAGTGAATCACAAAAAATCCATCCTCACTGGGTAAACGGCTGAAATAAAAGAATCATTGTAGTCTAGTAATTTTGGTCGTAACAATATAGCTATTTTCATTAAGCTTATAGGGTCTGCCAGATTTTAACTGTTGCAATTACTATTAAATGTCATGGCAAGAAGAGATTAAAGAATTTCCAGAATAATGTTTGGGTTTCCTCACTGACCCTGTTCTCTGTGTTCAACACAGGTCTGGGCACCTGAGATAGGATATCAGGACCCCAATTTTCTGAGAATACTGGTAAGATCATTGTCAATTATTGCAAAGTTTAGAATTCTGAAATCCTTTCTGTCTGAGGTGCACCTGTTCAAGTACGTCTCTATTGAACTGTACAAATGCTGACTAAAAGAGTAAATGAAATAGGGAGCTGCTTTTGCGCACTGTTGGTGGAAATCAAGGGGTTCAGTCATCAGAGGTGGGAACCATCTATTAAAGGTGCAAAAGGCATTCCTGTGAACCAGTAATTTAACGACTAGATTTAGACCCGACAGAAAGGCGCGCCCACATGCTGCCAAGGCACAGGCAACGTATTCGCAGCTACGTTGTTTATAATAGCTCCAAATCAGGCACCAGCAAGTGCCCATCATGGAGAGCAGACTGGGTAAACAAACCGTGGAGATCACATGGGGAAATGCTCCGGTGGGCCAGCTAGTGAGGACAGTTTCTACGCCTTCCTTTCGTCGTTCTTTCAAAACGAGCTGTTGGGTGTTTGGCTGTTGCTCACATCACACGGTGCTGCAGGGGTGCACTTCCGCAGGGTGCTGAGGGGCCCCCTCCTCCATGACTTTCCTGTAGATACTGTTCTTTCTTAGGAGAGTTCGTAGATTTGTCCTTCTTCAACTTGATATCATCTCAGTGTTGTTTCATCGATAGTATAGTCCTCAGTTATTTGCCGTGTTATTCATTTCTCACTAGTTTTTAGGGACCTTTTAAGCGCGGGGGTGCAGGAACTGGAAGATATCTCCAGCTGACTTACAAATCATGAGAATATCAAGCGGTAATTAAACAGACAAACAAAATAATGACCAAAAGCATGAAAATGTATTTTCAGCTCATATGGGAAAATGTATTTGTGATTCAAACAAACGAGGATCAAATAAGGTATCCAAATTTAAGTATGGAAAATTTGCCCAGTGGAAAATATTTTTAATAGGCAAACCTCGAATGATGGTCACCATTGTTATTTACAAATAACATTGTATTTAAAAGACCGGTGAGATGCCTTGTGTGCTCAATGGGATGATACAATAGCTGGTGTGTGGGAGATGAAGGCGCTACACTTACCCGTGGCAGGTGTCGTGCAAACTAGCACAGGCCCCTTGCAATTAGCTCAGCAGCACCCGTCATGGCGAAGATAACGAACAGACGTAATACTGAAGGACAAAATTACCTTTTGATCAACACTCCACTTCTGGGAATTTAAACTGAGGATTTTATTTAAAAGTAAAAAGATGATTATTGAAGTGCTTATATGACAGCAAAATTTTGGCATCAACCTCAATATTCACAAAAAATTAAAATGAAAATAAATTAAAAGATGCAGAACTTAAGATAATAATTATAGTGTTTATGAAACATGAAAATTCTTGACACAAAAGAAAAATCCATACTCAATTTCTATAGCAAGATGTAGCGCTGTAGAAGTTACATTCTTTTTCGGCAACAGACACATGGAACTAGTTTGGCCTATTGGGACAGTAGCATCAAGTTAACTGAACAACAATTAAAGAAGCATTAATTGTAAATGTACTGTAATTAAATGTTGCATATACATATAACATTAAAGATACTTTAATTCCTAATGACTGATTTGGTGGTATCGAAAGGCTTTGCAAACATCAGTCCCAGTCTCTCCCAATTCCAAACTGCCCCCTGTAATCTCAGCCCTTCTCAGCCCATTGTAGACTTGCCTGGGTAGGCTGGCAGCTTCCCCTACACTCCTCTTGTGTGTGGGGTCAAGTTTGTCTAGTCCATTTGTCTAGTCCATAGAGGTCTAGTTTGTCGTGTCCATTGGATATATGTAAGCTTTTGGAAACCATTGACCTAGTTAGGAAGGACTCAATTACTGCAGTGTCTGCCATATCTAAACAACTCTACCCTGGACATGGTGGCTTCTCCTGGGTCACTTAGTCATTTGTTTTCCAGCCTCAGTCTGACTGACCCTTGCTGGCGGACGTTCCCAGCTGGACCTGAGATGGAGCATGACGACCGAGAGCACCAGGCTCCCGTCCCAGGCACGGGACCAGGGGCTGTTTGGGTTCTCGCGGGCGAGGAGATATGTGTGCTGGACTGCGGGACATAGCTGGAATAGTTGGCATCTGTGTGCGGCTTGGCACATTCCAAGGACACGTTCAGGTGTGCAACCACCTGGGCTGTTGCAATCCATCGAATCGGGGTGAGAACAATCTCAAACAGTGCAAAGCACAGCCTTTCATGAACTTGGAAGTTTTCTCTGGACTCCCCATGGAACTAGTGAATGCCAAAACCCCCTCCCCCCGACACAAATGAACTAATCCAGGTTATAGATGAGTAACCGTGACAGTATCGCTTGGGCTATCGCTTGGAATTCAGGTGCTTGTCTGAACCTTGGCATCTTGGAACTGGAAGGAAAAGACTATGAAAAGAATGCTGAACCTGCTCCCTGCAGAAACCTGATGTCCAAGCACTATTTAAAGAAACAGTTTTGATCATCTGTAAACTTGACATTTTGAACACACAGTCTTGTTGAACACACTTTTGAACACACTTAAACACTTGTTGAAAAGTATTTATTGATTTATTTCATTTGTTCTTTTAATTGTTAACAACTGCTGTAAGTATGGGCCAGACACTGAGCTGACCGTGACACAGTTGCGATATTTCTGTGCATCCTACAGCTTGGAGAACTGAGACCAAGAGAGGCCTGGGAACCTGCCCTGGTGAGCAAAAGCCTTAGGAAGTTCCAGGGCTCAGGGACTTGCGTGGCTCTTGTCTGAACCGAGAGAGTCGAATTCCAGGTCCACTCATGTCCTTAGCGCCGTGCTGTGTGGCTGCGACCAACACTAACACACAAAACTCTGCAAAGTCAAAGTGGGTGTCCCAGAGTGCCAGGGCCCTTCCCTCATGAGCGTTGCCCCTGTGTCTCCATTCCACTCTGTCCTCTGACCTGCCTCACACTGCCTTGGGGAGGGAGGATGTGACTGCAGGGACAGGGCGTGTGTGCGTGTCAGTGGCCGGGTGGCATTGCTCAGATGCCATGAGCTGTGTTTCTCTTGGACACGTCTTCTGTCCCAGTGCGCAGATTCTAACCTTCGTGTCCGGGGAAGCCGATGGCGAAACAGAGGGCACAGTGAACGCCTGCCTTTGGAGGAACGCTGACCTTTCCAAAGACAGCTGAGGTTGCTCCAGGTCGGCTCAGGCCTCCGGGCCAGCCTTAGGACGAATTCTAATGCCTCTCTCCCCGAGAGAAGCATTCTACCCTGAAACTTCCAGTATACCAAAAGGCTCTGACTGAGTGATTTCTGAATACACCTGATCTCAAGTCCGTAATCCAGAGAATGAAAACATTCATCATTTAAAATCAGTGATAAATTACTGAGGCCAAGCAGGAAGGTAAAGTTGCGAGGTTGGGGTGGGCTGTACCCCAAGAGAAGGGCCCAGCAGCTGAAATCACATAAGGCCAACTTGCATTAAGTCTTCATTCTCATATGAAGGGGAGAGGTTCCTTCGTTCTGGGGCAGGAGCAAGATCTTGACTGCTGTGTCATTGGCGGTGGGGGTGAGGGTTGACGCAAGACTCTAACCAGTAGAAGGTACAGGGAACAGTGGCCCGGCTGGTTAAGAATTAAGGCCACAGTGGCAGAAGGAAGGCGCAGGACAGAGATGCACAGTCAGCAAGCACCAGCGGGCAACACTGAGGGAAGAACTTGAACTTGGTGGCTGTAGACAGTGGGTAGCATCGCTCTGCTCGGAAGGGTCAGCCTTCACCAAGGGAAATAGCCCAGACACATCTCTTTGTCCAGAACACCATCTGTGTCCAGGCCCCATGCTTGCACAAGCTCTAGGCCTGGAGGGCCATGTGGATCGATCTGTGGCCAAGAGCTCCAGGGCATCTGTGGTTCCGTGATGAAAAACTTCATTCCCAGAGTCAGGGACCAGGTTTGTCACTCTGGGGACAACTCATATTTTAGGGTCGCCCAAGAGATACCAACCAGGAGACTGGCAAGGGAATGGGGTTCGTTGTACAGAATGCTTTAAGAAGCGTGGCTCCCCTATCCTGCAGATACCAGCGGGTTCACAGGGCTGACTGCAGTGCTGAGCTGAGTTCCCATTAAATCAGGTGATTGTCTTGTCATTGCCTATCTCTTCAGTGCTGGGAAAGCCTGAGACCACAGAGGTGCCTCCACACCCCAAGGTCCCTCGCATTGTGTCCGGAAGGTCCAAGTGTTTACACTGCTTGCTGTTTTATCAACCCCTCCCCCTTTATAAGTAGAGAGAAAGCCCATGCGAGGGGATAGGCAAGAAAAAAAAAAAACTCATCAAGGAGTCTGTGAACAGAGGGCTACTGAACAAAACTAATGGAAGAGACAGAAAGAGCTTCAATAGTACTGTTATCTAAGATACAGTCCTAATAAAATTTCAAATAGCCTAGAAGAGTGAGCGAGTTTCAGAAGCCCAGAAGAGGAAAAGAAATCCGTCAACTCTTGTGCTATTGTGCTCGACCCGATTTTACCCCCGTCTTGAAACACTAGATTCCTGTCTTTTCCTTATTGATCTGCAGTGCTTTGTATATTGTGGACACAAGCTATCTGTTGGAAATATGTAATACAGACATCTCTCTTTTCTCTATAACTTCAATTTCCATCCCATGATGGTGTCTTAATGGGTAGATTTTTAAAAATTGTATATTTCAAGTATAGTTTATATTCAATATTTTTCTGTATTAGTTTCAGGTGGACAGCATAGTGGTTAGACAACCGTACTTTACAAAGTGTTCCTTCCCCCTGATACTTCCAGTCCCCACCTGGCGCTATACATAGTTACTACAATGTTAGTATTTTCTATGCTGTACTTTACATCCGCCAGCCTACTTCGTAACTACCAATTCGTACTTCTTAATCCCTGTGAATAGATTTCCTTAAATCAATGTAGTCTGATTTATTATTTTTCTCCTTTATAGGATTAGTGTTTTTTGTGTCCTGTGTGAGAAATCTTTGTCTCTAGGAGATCTTGAAGATGTTCGACTTTGTTTTCTTCTGAAAGGTGCGTGGTTTCACCTTCCATATTTATCCACAACACATCAGGAACTGACCTTTTTATGCATCACGTGAGGTAGGAGCCAAGGTCAGATTTTTCCCTATTGACGCTGCCCCATGCCCGTGGTAAATGTAGTGGCTGTGTTTGTGTGGGGCTATGCTCATTCCATTGCCCAGTTTGTCTGCTTTTGCACCGATTCCACAACCCATTGTCTTAATCACTGCAGCTTCCTAATAGGTCTTGACAACTGGCCGCATGAGTCCTCTCGCTGTGTTTTTGTTCCAAGATTGCCTCATCTGTTCCTGACCTTCGGTGTTTCCAAGAGAGTGTTTAGAATCAACTTGTCAGCGCCAACACAACAACCCAAACCTGCCGTGGTGCTGAAGGGACTTCACTGCATCGGCACGTCCACGGGCGGGAAGTGGGGATGGTTACAATATTGCCTCCTCCAGACCATGAATATGGTACATTCTTCTTTATAACAGCAAAGCTTTGTAGTAGTTCCTTTCTCTTTTTTTTTCTGGATAGGTATTGTCCATGTCGTATTTGATTTATTCCTAGGTATTTGATATTTTTCAATGCTTTCCCCAAAGGGATCTTGTTAACATTTTTATTTGTTTGCTGTTACACAGAAATGCATTTTTTTCTAATATCTTACTATGAAAATATTTACACATAAAGTTTAAACAAATTTACAGTGAACATGTACATGCCATGACCTGGCTTTGATTATTACCCTTTTACCTTATTTACTTTTTCAGGTGGCTCCGTCTCTGTGTCCCCATACCCATGGGTCTGTCCATCTGAGCCTGAAGGCCAATGTCCAGCTCAAAGGCACGCAGGCAGAATGGGGTGGCAATCTGCTTTACTCAGTGGGCCGGCTCACACCTTCATCTCACTGAGAAACGCCCTCAGAGACACACCCAGAAGTAAGGTTTCACCCCCTGGCCCAGACAAGTTGACACATGAAATTAACCGTCCCAATGGTAAGGGCCCAAACTTGGGAATTCAGTGAACAGGATTCAAATTCTTGCTCTGTCATTTATTAGCTGTTATCCTTCTTTGCTTTACAGATACATTTTGATGAAAAACCTTATCCGTAATTGTATTTTGTATTTTGTTGGGCTTTAATTCCCACCCTGAAATGTTAATCACTTGGGTTCTTTTTAGACAAGGAGTCCTGTTGCTCTAAGAATTCTGGCAAAGTCGAAGACCTTTGGGGGAAATTTCTTACCTCTTTGGCATACCAGGTTCCACCACTTTGGAAATTTCTTTGGCTGACTCTGTACCTACTTCTTGGTAAATATCATGGGGATTATTTCCAGGTTAGCACACGGCTTCCAAAAACAATATGAACACTCACCAAACTGCTGCCCGAAGCCTTTCATGGTCCCTTTCTGGTTTGAGATTTCTAAACGACCCTGTTGCCAGCTGGGGAGTGTGCAGGTGAGACAGAAGAGAATAAATGAGTTTCCTGTGTTCCTTCTGGTCCTCCAGCCACGAGTCTCTCTCCTTAGAGCTGGAGGCTTGTAAGTGCTTTCTTTTTTCTTTTTTCTTTCTTTCTTTCTTTTTGCAGCTCGCTTCCCAGCTGGCAGAGATGTTGCCACGGCTCCAGAGATTTGCCAGGCATTGGGCAGTTTGTGAGTTTGTGCCCTTCGCGGTGAGTCCCAGGAAGGGAGGCAGTGTGATGGGCCCATATTCTGAGCCTACTCACTGCCCAGGCAGCACTTGGCTGTGAGACCTCAGGGCTGCTCGTTTAAACCGTGAAAGACTCTAGGATTAGAATTTGCATTTTGGCTCTGGTTCTTTGATAGTCTAAAACATATACCTCCTTATTCCAAACCCAAACTCTGAGATGGGAAATGCCATCTCTGTTTTACAGGTCTTATGCAAAATAATAACAATCAGCATCTTAATGTAATTTGCCTTAGTTCATCCATTTGGCAAGAAGCAGAGTGGGGGCGGGGACCCATGTTTGTTTCTGGTCCTTTCATGTGAAAAAAGGTTTGTATTGTTGTTTTAAATTTACTAGCTAGTTAATGGGATTTTCCTTATTACTTTGATCCCGTCTACTGCATAACTACTTTTCAACAGGTAGTTTGCAAACTGCTGGGCATCGCCCCACAGTCCCTTGACAACCCTGGTGCTGAGTGGTCCATGGCCAGCCCTCAGAGCCCGGGCTGGCCAGACGCCTTCTTCGTAGCTGTCCTACTTCATCCTCAACTCTGTCAGCTGCCCACCGGGTGGTTTGCTCTTGTCTCGCTGGCGGACACTTCTCTTATCTGGGATTTCACCAGGTCATTTTGGATCCCTCTGTTTCCCTCCCCCAGCATTCTCCACTTGGTGATTTTCAGGTGGTTCACTTGTCCTCATAATCGAGACTGGTGGCACAAAGGTCATGGGTCCCTCGTGGAGGAGCTAGTGCCCATTTTCCGTTATACTTGGAAGGGCTACCCCTCTGGGCCAAATGCACTGCCCTGCCCACCAGCCTAGTAAATCAGCCTCCCTCAGGGGAGAGGCTCTCCTGTGGAAGTCAGTTTGGAAGTGGGAAGGGCCATGTCAGGCCCCAGAGAAATGTGAATGTCCTTTTGGTTCCTCACATACGGTAATGAAATTGCGGTAAGGCGCATGGTTTCTTGCTGTTGTTTCTAAATGCTTTTTTCTCTCCTTTATCTGAGTTCCTTCTGTGTGGATTTCCTCAAGGGTGTCCCCTCCCATCCAGCACTTTTCTCCTTCAGGTTCTCTTTCAACTCCTCCGTATTCTCATTTCTCCTGAAACCTTGGTACTGCCCAACGCTGTCCCCTGGCCCTCCTCGGGGGTGACCTCATCTCTGGGGTGACCCCAACCCTGCCAGGGCTGTTCTTGACTTACTGTCATCTCTTCTCACTAACAGAACATGAGGAAGGGCCGACAGAGCTGAATACCAACATCTTTTCCCTTCTAATGAAGTAACAGAACCAAGCACTGTGGCAACTATTCACGTTTGCCAATTTCCCCCACAGGGAGGTAAGCTGACATGATGTGACCGGTGGTGGAACTATACAACATCGCCTATGTAGTTTCTTGTTAAATATATGAACTCGAATAGGATCAAATATCTAGATTTAATGACAACTTTATAGGAAATAGAGAGGATAGCGTACAGTCAATAAAATCTAGAATGTGTAAAATTCTACAGGACAAGCCACTCACTTTCTTCAACAAATAAATTGAGAAAGAGGCAGAAAGGAAGGAAAGCAGGGAGAGAGAGAGATACAGCACAAGAGGGAGAGAGAATAGATTTAAAATGAACCTTAAGAGAGATTCTTGTTTGAATTTTGATTAAAACAAAACTAAAAACAGGTATCAGTCAATTGGTCATTGGGGGAAACTTGTACACCAACTGGATATTGGAGAACATTAAGAAATATTTTGGATGTGATAAAGACACTGGGTTGTTTTTTTTTTTTAAACAAAAAGTCTTAACTTTTGAAACATTTTTGGGTGAAAAGATATATCTGATATTTAGTTCAAAATAACCCAGGTTGGGGTGTGGTGGAACATGGTAACACAAGACCGGCAATTTCTTTTTTATCCTGTCTCTTTTGAGAAATGAGAATTTCTGAAGCTGTCAGAGAAGGCTTCCTGGAGGAAGTGACGTGTGAGTACAACCTTCAAGGAGTTGATGCGGAGCCTTGTGTCAAAGAGGGAAGCAAGTTCCAGCTGGGGGCAGCCCATGCAGAGGCCCCGTGCTGGGGGCTTCCCTGGTTAAGGGCATGTTGAAGGACTGCAAAGATAGAGGGTGTCTGGAGGGGGTGTGGTGACCGAAACAGGAAATGAACTCAGAGAGGGAACAGTGACCTCCATCCTGTAAGGCCTGGTGGGCCTTCGATGAGATTTGGCTTTTACTTCTCTTCTGTTTGGGAGCCATTTCGTGTTTTGGGCAAAAGCATCTTACCATTGACTTGCATGCTAAGAGAACCACCTTGGACTGCTGTGTGGACAGGCAGAGTCCCAAGGGTAGAAGCCAGGCCATTACTTGGGGAATTCTTCCAAAAACTCACGCAGGAGTCTCTGAGAGCTCAAGGCAGGGCGAGAGGCAGTGATTTCTGAATGTGCTTTGATGGGATTGCTGATGGAAGTTACCAAAAATAGGTGAGAGAAAGTAGGAGTCAAGGACGAGAGGACCTGCCGTAGGCCAGGCATGCAGTAGGCACACAATGCACATTTGTTCAATTCTAACATGTTCTTCCTCACGAGACTGAAGTATCCTGGAGGGCTGGGATCAGGCCCTACCTGCTGTCACCCCACGAACATGTCGCCTAGTCCCGATGCGTGGAAGGAGCCCACTGAAGCCTTCCTCCCCAGTTGAGGGCTCACATTACCCCGACTGAGCGCAGAGCAGCCTTGTGTCAGGAGACCGGGTAGACGTGGACTGTGTGCTGATCGGGGCCTGCCAGGCTCTCCGGGGCGCCCCCACCAAGTTCCCAGACCCCCTCGGCCACGACGGACATGCCTGTCAGTGTGGAGCTTGTAGTGTTCATTCCAGGGCAGCGGGCGTGTTTCAGATGAATTTGTGCCACAAGAATTCAGCAAGTTCAGTGGGAAACTGAGACCACAGACGTGCACGCCCCGCTCTTTGTAGGTTGCCAAGCACTCAACCCAAGGAAAGGAGCACCGTCATTGTCTCGTGAGCAACAAAGACGAATCTTGCCCCAAATGAAGAATAGGCAGAGCTCTGGTTCCTGAGGTCCCTTTCAGACGGCCCCCTGTGTGTGGTGGGTACAGATGAAGGGCCGAGTGAAGATGGCCAGGATTCTAACCTGACCTACTAAGACTCGTCTGGGATGCCAGCTGCTGGCGTTGACTGGAGTCCAAAGTGCTGGACCCAGAGAAAAGGAAACGCAGGGGCTGGGACTGGCTTTAATTTTTTTTTTTTCCTGCCTCCCAGAATGGCCAAACCACAATTGGCAAGACTCGAAATTTCCCTGCTGCTTCGTGCTTCTCGGTGCTGCGGCAAATGCGGCCCCTTCAGACGGCCCGTTTGCTGACTTCCCAAAGTGGCCCAGCATCACCCCTCACCGGGGCGCCTGCTGTGGCCACCTTCAAGTCTCAGGAAGTAAACGAAACCCAAGATGTTCTTGTACCCACAGCAAAATGTATTAGCAGACAGCATGCGTGTTACCTGTAAAAGGGCTACACTTGGTGACATGACGGGAAAGGTGGGGGAAAAACTAGCTTCGTATATTATGTGTCACCTAGATACCAAACCAAAACCAAAATGCACTTGTGGACTCTCTTTCTCTGTCTGTCTCTCCCGTAACCATGCACCATAGACACAAGATCATACACACACATGCTTACTGCAGAGTCACACAGAATTTGCTCCATTTTCAGTGTATTCAGTTCAGTTAGATGAATACACAGCTAAGACTGTGCACAGCAAGTCACCATGAAATAATTAAACTAATGCAGTAGGTCCAGGAAGATTTAATAGTTTGGCTCAGGCACAAAAAGTAACAGACTCTTATTGGAATATCATCCCTCTTTGCTAAAATTAATTTAGTATAAAACAAGTCAATGCAAATGATGTTGGTACATATTAACCTTTGTTACTAAGGGCGACTAATAAATTTAGGGGCGTTGGAAGAAACTCCAGGTCAATTCTATGTCCTGTTTTAGTTAGGGATCCTCGAGGTTCATTTCATTCAGTTGGTTGACACACCAAAGTCGTTAAGCCTAGAACTTTCTTGACCGATACGTAATGGCATCCTATGAAATGTGGACGGGCTCTCAGCTCAAAGTCTCCGATGTAAAAGCCTTCCTGAAGTGAGACAAGCCATCAGGCCACTGGTCTTCTTGCTTCCTGCACGCAGGCTCCTGACGTCTGTGGGACCAGCCCCGAGGACAGCTGGCTCTGTCCGAGAGCGCCAGGTGCCCACGCAGGTGCCACGTACTTCCATATCTGAGTCTCAGAGTCACGCGCCTTTATTCATTAGACCTATTATGATTTATACAAGAGAAATTATGCAAGTTAAACCTCTTGGTTTGTTCTTTGCGGCCCCAGGATCTCATACGTGTGGGTGGCACATCTGCCCAAGAGGACAGAGAGGGAGGAGGAGCCTTGTGCTGCTGGAGCTGGGATTGGAAATCTGGGAGCCCAACTGCTTTAGGTGCACCTTTCAGTGTTGGGTAGAATTCACTGCTATGGCAATCTGTGCCTGGGCTTTTCTTTGTGGGGAGGGTTTTTTTTTTTTTCCCTTATTCTATTTCCTTACTTGCTATAGGCCTATGCAAATTGTCTATTCCATTTATTTATTTAATTTTTTAAACTTTTTTATTTTATCGAATTGATTGTGGTGATATTGGCTTTTGGGGAAAGTCCTGAAAGTCTAAATTCAGGATTTTCGACACGAAGAACTAGAACTGACACGTAGCCTTATTCAAGTTTGCAAGTACTTTAATAGAAGAAACTTGTATATACCGGCACAGCAGCTGCTCCCTGCGGTGGCCAGCAGGGAAGGACCCACCCCCTCCCAGGACAGGGTCCCTTTTCATAGGGGGTTAATAGTTACATCTTATGTGGGTAGTCAGGGAGACCACCAGAAGGAACTGCGCATTCCTGAGTTAGCAGATAGCATCAGGCTGTTGTCCACACTCTGTGCGCTCATTAACCTCCTTCCTGGGGGCATCTTTGGGGGGCATCGGTTTTCTGGGTAGTCAGCCAAGCCTGGGGCTACAGAGAGTTAAACAGTCACAGAAGGTTAAACAGAGAGTCTGGCTTTTCCCAGATGCCTTTGCTGCTGGAGCCATATTGCACCTCTGACTTCCCTATAATTGGTTAATAAAACTATATAGGTTTCGGGTACACAATTCTACAACACATCATCTGTATATTATGTTGTGTGTTCACCACCCCACGTATCTAGTCCTTGAAGAGTCAGTTTTGGGAGTTTGTGTTTTTCTATAAATCTGTTCATCAGAGTTATGTCTTTTATTGGCTTGCAACTGTTTACAATATTTCTTTTCTTTTTTTAAAAAAGATTTATTTTTATTTTTAGGGAGAGGAGAAGGGAGGGAGAAAGAGAGGGAGAGAAACACCAATGTGTCATTGCCTTTTATGTGGCCCCCACTAGAAACCTGGCCCACAACCCAGGCATGTGCCCTGATTGGGCATCGAACCAGCGACCCTTTGGTTCATAACCCGTGCTCAATCCATTGAGCTACACCAGCCAGGGCAAACAACATTTCTTTACAATCCTTTCTCCCTGGAGTAATGTCTTCTCTTTCGTTTATCTTTCTAGTGATTTGAGCCTTCTCTCTCTTTTACTTAATTAAACTTTCCAAAGTTTTGTTAATTTTGGTCTTTTTATTGAACCAGACTATAGTTTTGTTAATTTTCTCTGTTGGTTTTATATTCCATATTTTATTAATTTCCATTCTAATTTTTATTATTTCCTTCCTTGTGTTTGCTTTAGGTTTAGTTTGTTTCTCTCTGATTTCTTACATGGAAGGCTTGGTTATTTATTTGAAATCCTTCTTCCTTCTCAACATAGGTATTTAAGGTTATGAATTTCTCTCTGAGCATGGTGTTAAATGCATCCCATATGTTTTTGTATATGTCTTCATTTGAGCTGTGTTTATCTTGAAATAAACACTTTTGGTTTCTGTTTTTGGTTTTTGACAGTTTGAATATGCTACGTGAATTTAAATTTGAATTTATTCTAATTGGAACTCATTGAGTTACTGAGGTCCAGCCGTTTGCTTTGAGAAAAATGTTTCCAAGATTGCTGGAGAATTTTAGTTTATTTCCTGAGTTCCAAAAATGTTCATTCTGGCAAATTTTTGCCAGTAGTCTTGTGGCTTTAATGGAGAAGGGGGTTGCTGCCATTTCCTTAATCTGCCATTTTCACCGACATCACTCACTAAATTCATTTTTGATTATAAAAATATACATTTACATACATATCGTTAATGCTGCAGATGACTATATCATCAGACTACTGTTGGTACGCAGCCACACGGTTTTAGAGACCGTGTTCATGACGTCTTGGTGTTTGACACACGGCAATGACATCACATGTGTTTCGAACACAATTGATGTGGGAACTGAAGTGTTTGGTCAAAACCTGTGAGCTAGAAACAGCATCCTGTGTCCTCCTGACACCTAATTAGAATGGGTGCATCGCAGAGATTCAGGTTCAGGCTGCAACAAAGAGGCTCCTTCAAGTACAGGGTGAACTTCAGAATCCTGAGCAACCAGTGAAGGTCAAAGTTCTCCGGTGACCTTGTTACGACCTCCCATTGCTATGTGACTCTGGACAAGAGGGAAAGTTGAAAAGATCTTGTTGCTTCATTTGTAAATGACAATACCCACCCACACATGTACACACATGAGTGAAATTAAAAAAAAAAAAGCAGATCCCTCTGTGTTCAGCAAGAAAACAGCAAACGGACTTTAATTGAGTTTCAGTTCTAAGACAGAACCAATGTTTTATTTGTAGCTGTCAAATCATTTTGAGTTGTTCAAAGAAAGAGATGAACTTCCTGGATACGAACAACCAAATAACATCCTTCCTTTTTACCTCCCCGCCCTGCCTCTTTCCCAGACACACCCAACAATGATATATAACATCCATTTTTATTCAGTCTCCTGTGGGCGATTTCTGAGGAAGGAGTTTACCACACGGTGAGTAAAATCTCTCTTTTTAAAAAGGAGATTTGTCTTAAAGCTGAGTTTTCCTGAGCGGTACGTTTGACAGGGGTTCAGAGAGAGTCTCTGCCCAGGCTTATCCTGAGGTGCCACACCTGTTTCAGAGGTGCTAGCCCAGGTATGTACAAGGTGTGGCCGGCAGGATTGATCTCAGCTGAAATCATGACTGATACGTTCCCAGCCTCCTCTTCGCTGCGTTACTTTCTTCTTATTGGAAATTTGCTACTACCCAGCATTTCCCCCTCTCTTTTTTATTAAAACTGCTTCCAGTAGAAAGATTTGAGAAATTCATCAGCTCCACAAAAGACGGAGGTCTCCTGATCGACTCGGTGGACAAGGATGGTGGGCTGGAGGATGTGGTGGGGGCCCCTGCCCTTCCTGCCGCCCTGCCAGCCAGAGGCCCTTCTGGGGCCATTGTGAGTGGTTGTAGACCTCCGCCTCCGTGACAGCCTCTCCCCACCCTCCCTTCCAGAGTGACTTTATTTAGGACACCCCTATCCACCAAACAGAAAGCTCCTCAAAATTTATTTGTTTTGTCTCATCATTTGCTTATAGATTCTCACATGCATTTTATTCCTCTTCATTCTAGTAGATATTTTTTTCTGATTTTACCATGAAAATTTTTATACTCAGAACAAGGCCATCTGATGTGAATTTTCTTACTGTTTTATGGATGCGATTACATTTTTCATTCTCCATTATTATCCATTCTATCCCCCTTTCCTTCAAATTTAGAGATTAATTATTAAAAAAAAAGAAATGGAAGGAAATGATGTTAAATGATTAAAACTAGTACCGCTAAATAATTGTCAGTGTTGTTATAAATCAATGCACAAGTTAAAGATACATAATATAAAAGAGAGACATTCTATTCATAAAACTGGAGAGAACACCTGTAAAATAATGTAAAATGTGTTTAAAAGCAGAAGGTATAAAAGTATCCTAAATTTCTCATTTTATATTTACGTAAAATATAAAGAATGGTGGATTCTCCATGACATGATGTTCACAAGCTTTTTGTGAAATGGTACAGCATCAAAATAAAACCAAACTTTTAGAAGCGTAAGAAGAAACTGACAAAAATCTCAGTGGCAATTCTCTTCCTCCTTTAACAGGTGAATGGGCAATAATACGCAAGGCCGGAGTGGATTTGAAAAGTGTAACCAGAGCATGTGGTACTCGTGTACAGTGGAGCACTACTCAGCCCCGAGATAAGACGAAATGCTGCCACCTGCAAGAACATGGACAGACCTCGAGAATATCACGCGAAGTGAAATAAGTCAGTCAGAAAAAGCCAAGAACCATGTGATTCCAGTCACATGTGAGATATAAAACTGAAACTCACAGACACAGACGACAGCGTGGTGGTTACCAGAACCAAAGGGGTGGTAAAGGGTAAATGGGGTCAAATCCATGGTGATGGAAGATGATTTGACTTTGGGTGGTGAGCACACAATGCAATATACTGATCATTTAGCACAGACATGTACACTTGATTAATCTTATTAACCAATGTAATCCCAATAAATTTAATAAAATAAGTTTACTAGGTATACTTAGAATGTTGTTATTGATGAGCAGAAAGTACCCTTACTTAGCAAATACATAGACACCATTTACTAAAATGATTATTAAAAAACCAAATTTTTAATAAATGTAAAAACACAGAAGTATCACTGGTTCCACTGAACAATAAGAAAAAATCTAGATGTTAACAGAAGGTTTGTCAACTGAAAACAAAATCCAATCCTTTGGAAATTTCAAAGTAAAAGCATCCCAAGAATAATAGCTATCATGTGTAAATATTAAGTCAAAAACAAAACTAAAACTCTAATTCCAAACTATTTAGAAAATGAACACTGTAAAAATACTAAATATTCAAAATCAAGTGTAAAAGCCATGTTGTAAGTAACCCTATTGTTTATTTAAAGGAATAAATGTAAGTCAATTAAGTATCCATTACAAGACGTGAGAAAAAATCAAACCACTGTGAGGAGAGTGAGCGAAAGGAATTGAAGTGACAGGAGAGAAAGTCGTTAATTTGAAAGGGAAACTTTGAATGAAATAACTGGGACTCACCAACTTTTGGCCCAGGGTGAGGGGAAGGTGCCACTCCGTGTCCAGGTCACACAGGTCACAGAGTCCCCCATGACGCTTTGGAGGACCTGTCCTGTGCGAGGCTCCCAGTCCGGGAGATTCCACTTTCTGTGATCAGAGCTATAATGTTCGTCCTTTTTAACTAAGCTCCAGCTCTGATGTCGATGCACTTCTGAGAATGCAGTAAATGTGGACCTGATTTCAAAGGGGAAAAAGGCCCCTCTCGATGTATCTTGTGTTGATGCATGATTTTTTATTGTGTTATTTTCATATGTACGAATTCCTTATGTTTATAGTTCTTCTCCATCTGTCGAATCAAACACGTGTACTGAGTAAATACGCTGACACCCAAAGCAATAGTACGTCATAGTGACGGGTGATGTTTGCTGAAGCTAAAACCCTGTGGGAATGCGTAGAGGAAAGACAACATTTCGTGTTTTCTATTTTCTTTTTTTAACTCTTAATTTTGAGCAGGGAGGCCTACCATACACGTCATCCTCTTTCTAGTTCAAACCACGGTTTCGTTATTTAGATGCGATCCTCAACTTAGTCGCGCCCTCAAAATGCATGATTCACTTCTTAACACCTCGCTTATACGAATCATTGCTTATTAACTAGTATTTCTGCTGCTGAAAGCGCGGTGCAGACTGGCAAGAAGATGACTGAATCTGCACCGGCACGAGGAGGTACAGAAGGCTCCGCTTCTCTGTCTGACCTAGACTCAGTTCTCACCCTGCACTGAACCCGTCCAGCAGCTCTGAAGCCCCCCTCAGCCCAATGGGTTGTGCTATCTCTTAGGCTGTGCTTGGCTCAAGGGCATCACCATTCTGCACGAGTCCACCTCTGTGCTTTGCTCATCAGCACAGCAGTTAAAGTAGCGAGTTCCACGCCTTCATGAGGGGGGGGGGTCTCATAAGGCCGAGTCATGCTCTCAACTGAGAAAACTGAAGCCTTACAGCGTAAGCTTCGTCACTGGCAGAAGTTTGTCTTCACAACCAACTGGTAATGTGAGTGCATCAGGGACGGGCTTAATTATTGGTGTTTTAGCATGAGGTCTTGGGCCACTCAATGGGATAAAAGTTCACAGAAAACCCACGGACCCTCAAGGGTATGGCCACTGACATCCAATGGTCTGCAGAATAGTCTAAGAAACACTGCTCAGGGGGCCTGGACTTGCACAGGAAACAACAGTAGAAATTTCAGGGCCCACTGTCCCTTTTCGGGCTCCTCTACAGCCCATAGTTAAAGTTTCAGAAACCTCCACTTGGTTCCTGGTTTAACAGTGTATTCAGACTTGCACTTCGCGGGTCCAAACGAAAGCCCCGCCTAACTGCGCTTTGCACAATTCCCTGTTCCTGCTTCCATCCTGCGACCCCAAAATTCAGAGCTGGGCGCTCAGGCAATGAAGTGCTGAGTCTCCCTGGGGCACCAGACTGAGTTCTGTGTTCTGGGGGAGGAGAAGAGAAAGAGTGAGCAAATAAGGTTGGGGAGAAGACCCAGGAAGTCGGAAAGAGGAGATGCAATTGATGAGAGAAGCAATGGGACCTCTAGGATGATGTTGACAGTGACTGTGAACTTCAACCACAGTGGAGAGTAAAGAAACCCAGACTTTTCTGCTCCATCTCCCACATCCTGCAGCCGGAATCAGCTGAGACCACTCCTGTCACTGCAAAGAAGTGGTTTTCTCTGAGTTAGAGAGCTGGAGGCTGGTTTTGTTGAGCTTAGAAGAAGAAAACATACCCTGTGCCCACCCCACCCCTCAATCATGTTCCTGCGGGACCCACAACAGACATTCTAGAAGTTCCTACTGTGTACAGGTTTCACTGCTGACCTTGTAATGTATCAGGTTAATGTCACATCGTGGTCCTGGCAGGGACACCGGTCAGCCTTTCTTATCCTGGAGCCTTTACTATCGGGGGCAAAGCAGCCTTTTTCCACGAATGCAACTTTTGAAACATCTACATAACACATTTATTATGTTTGCATGTAGACATAGAAAATGGCCGGCAGAACGGTGGAAGGGACTATGCAGCAGCGTTCAGCCTCGTGGTCACCGTCGGAGGGGCGCAGAGGCGCGGGCGGGAAGACAGTTCTACGGTGTGGGGAATGCTGTTTCTTAAACTGGGGGTAGGTATGGCGTTTTATTGCTGCTCTTCAAACACACGGAAACACACAAGCAAGCCCACGTCCACTGCGGTTTCTTTTTCTGGACGTATTATACATTTAAGAACACAATTTTCAAAATTAAAGCCTTTTTAAAACTCTCAAATAGAAAATTTGAGAAGCCCTAGTAGACTCCCTAAAGGCTTGGTGTAGGTGCCAAGGAAATGTTGTTCAAATGTTAGCGTAGTACTTTTATTGACAATACTCTCTCATCTTTTAAAATAAAGCCTCTCTATGCAAAAAGTATGTTAATATCAAGTCAAAGGAAAATCAGGTCAGAATTTGAATAGGGGCACTTAGTTCGGTTCAGAGCAAATCAGGGCACTCGATCTCATGCTGAGAACAGTTGAGTGGCTCTTTCCACCGGGGAACCTGGCCTATATTTTCTTTCATTTGGCTGGTTTTATGGCTTTTTGCTCTTTGTAGCATTTTTTTTCACATAAAGGTTTGCTTCAGTTTGATCAAAATCTGCTTGTGTTTTCCTAGTAGATGGAGGCAAAGGACATATTCTTTCTCAGGAAAGAATAACACAGATGACAAAAACCAGGGCTGGTTACCGAACTGCAGAGCAGAGGCAATTTGGCCCAATTAATGGACACGTCTGTATGGAGACACATACCAAAAGGGATGGAGCACTTTGAATTAATTATCTAGAAAGTTCCAGTTTGTACACGACAGCTCAGAGGGCCTTTCACTGAGGTTGTGAAATGCTCTGTGGGCTCATCACTCCCTTTCTGGACAGCCTTCTCTGAACTCGGGTCTCGGGAGATAGTTTTTATTTTCTTTGTTGCATGTGGAATTCATTTTAATTTTGTACAAATAGGAAGCCAAGACACTGCTGTGTAAATCTTTTATTTCCCAAGTCGCTGCACATACGTGCCTTCTGAGTGAGTGCCCTCGCCCCTGTCAGGGAGGACGGAGACGACACTCCATTACTCAGAAGCGAAGTCAGTTCCGGAGCGTCTCCCTGACACTGAGAATTCGTCTCGGGGGGGTTGAGTCGATAGGATGTGCTTACTGATAAATCAGCTGAATTAAGTTCTGGAGCCGTCTCATTGCTAAGGAGGCGGATTTGTAAGTCTGCACGTGACTTCCTACAGATTTTTGATCCTCCCAAGCAAGAGGCGGCCCCTTCTCTGGTCATCATGTTCCTGGGCTGCGGAGGCAGAGCTGAGCTGGTGGATGGAGGGGTCACAGCCTTTCAAAGGATAAAATTATGATGACACCTCCAAGAAGAGACACATTAGAACCTTCCCAGCTCTTCTTGCTGGGTGCCTCCATTTATCACGGGTGAAGAGGGTTACGGTGATGTGGGCACAATGACATCTGTCCTCATAACTGTGACAATGTACCTTCCAAGGTGCCCACAGCATTCCTGAAAGAGGCACCTGGACGGGTTGTGACTCCACGAGCCCTGGTTACAGCACCTGTCCCTTTGTGGCTCCTGAGACAGTTGACTTGTTCCCTTGTTTCTAGTTCCAGGTGCCTGTACGACTGGCTACCTTTTCTGTCCTTCAGTTCCTTGAGGTGTCCTCACTTCCTCTGATGACTCCTCCTGAAACTAGCTCTTGTCAGGGTCTCCTTTCCAAAAGAATAGGGCTTTTGCCCATGACAAAGTTCCAGGAAAAGAGAAAACATCCTTTGGTTTTTGAATGTATGCCAGGCACTGTGCTCAGAGATTCGTCGTGTGTACCTGTGTGTGCGGTCTGTGAGCATCACGACACCTTGTGAGATTACATGATGAAGGTCCTGGTCCGCTGAGTGACCCCACCTGGAAGAGACGGCCTTGAACAGGACCGGAGGCTCCTCACCAGACGGGCGCATAATCTCTGATGGGTTGTCAATGCACAGCAGTTTGACGCACGGCAATGACATCGCATATCAGCAAAGCACAGGCTCAACAGTTTTGTAATTCGTTGGCAGAAGCTGAATACGAGGCATTTAGGGCATCCTGGTGAAGTCAACACAGGTGCAAGAGCCCTATATAAGGTGCCTGGCCAACCTGCCAGTACGTCGCCATCTGCTTCCGGCCCCGCCCAGGAAAAGGCCCCACGCACAGGAGGACTGCCCTGGTCCCTTAGCAGCCCCATGTCTCCCAGGTACTGGACGTGCCCACCCATGCCTGCCTCCAAATGGTCCTTTCTAAAACCTTATGTTCAATTGTATTTATTGAACACTTGCGATATAGGAGGCACCTGCTGAGCTCTGCAAGCTGCAGGAAAACGACTGAGCCCTGGCCCGCTAGCTCAGGTGGTTAGAGCGTCTCCCCGACACACCGAGCATGCAGGTGTGATCCCCGGTCAGGGCACAGACGAGGGCCGAGACGAGGGTGTGTCAGTAAGTGCAACCACACACCGATGTTCCTCTCTCTCTCTCTCTCAAATCAATAAATAAAAATTGTAAGAAGATTGAGAAATAGTATTGTAATGGACTGAATGTTTGTGTCCTTTCCAATCCACAGCTGAAGCCTTATTGCCGCTGTGACAGAATCTGGAGGCGGGGCCTGCGGGAGGTAATGAGGGTTAGGCAGCTGGTCAGGGTGAGGTGCTGGGGTGGAGTCGGTGTCCTTAGAGGAAAGGGTGAGACCAGGGATTTCTGTCTCCCGGAGCACAGAGGGGGCTCATGTGGATGCGCGGCCAGGTGGTGGCCACCCACAAGCCAAGAGAAGAGGCCTCAGATTGCCACCTACCTGGCCAGGACTTTGACTTTGGACTTCTAGCCTTCTGAACTGTGAGAAACAAACTTCTGCTGTTTAATCCACCGGTCTATGGCATTTCCTTAGGACAGCCTGAGCAGACGAATACAGTATTATTTTCAACAAGTTTAAAACGAGACCAAAGCGTAAATACCCTAACATATTGTTTAACCCCCCCCCCCCCCGCTCCCAAACACATGCCACGTTAGAGATAAAATGTTGCATGATAGGTGTACTTATGGATTAAAAAATCTTTCTTTCCCTACCGCTACATACTGACAAGAATGTAAGCCCCGTGGGGCAGAAGTTTTCATTTTGTTCACACTTGTATCCCGAGGGCCCAGAATGGCACATGGCACATAGTAGGCACTTGAAAGATGTTTGTCAGATAAAAGAAAAGGTTGTTGAGTGACCAAATAAAGAAAATCTAACAGAAAGGATTAGAGATTCCTCCATAAGGAAGGGTGACAGGGGTTCTGCAGAGGTGACAGAAGCCAGGTTCCCTCCGTCTGAGAGAGCAGAGCAGCGGGGGGAGCTCAGGAACCGTGAGGAATGTCTGCAAACAGCCGGGCAGTAACCGAAGGACAGAGACTTAAACACGAGCTGGGATTCCTAGTGCAGTCGTGATGAGGCTCTTTGAACTTTCTAAGTTAACACTTCATATACTGTGCTCCGTGGAAGTAAGATAAGAGGTGTTTTATAAAACTGGTGCTCTGTGGCACATGAATTTGGAATATGTTGTTTTTACAGGCCCCTTTCAGAGGTCAGTGAAGATATAATGACCTTAAGAACTCCTGCAGTAAAACCAACTAACCAACCAACCACACACAAAAATCTGGGTACCTCGAGGTAATCCGATCAATTCTCAAACTTCTATGACTACAGAATCTTTTCCTCAAAGGCCACCTTTTACCCTGTGGGGTGAGAGCTCTCCTGAGTCCACTTTCTCTCCCACTTACGAGGGTCTATTGGGACTTGTCCATCCCGTCCCATGATGAATTCATAAATGCAAGGATTAATGTAAAGACCTGTATTCTAGTCTAGCTTGCAACTAAGTCAGGCTCTGTATTCAACCTCCATGAGCTTTTTTTTTTTTTTTTTTTTTTGCAGCTGCAGAATGAAAAGATTGAATGAAACCATCTTTAACTTCTATGATTTTTGCTCAACTATTCCCTTGGCGAGCCTAGACTTCAGCTCAGCAAGAAGAATGACCTTGAGTTCTGAGGACACGATGACCTCAGACATGGGATGATGTTGCAACTTCCTCAGAGACCTGTTTCCAGGCTCTTACACTTCTTCCTCTCTGGATGCATTCTTTATATAACCCAACACCAGTCAAATCCTGCTTCCATCTGGCCTTTTCCCTGGAGAAGCAGGTGGAGCTCCCTGGTATTGGCTGGGTCATCAAATGTTGCCAATAGTTTTGAAACAGAACAGTTAAGGTCAAAATTCTTCTCCAGATGCTAAGGTTTTTCCACACTGCCGTCCAATTTTTGGAATCTTTGAGGGATTTCATCCCTGATCACTATGATTAACGTATACACATGAGCGTGACAAATAAACATTATACCAAATAGCACTAGACAGTTGGTCAACTGTTGAAAGCGTGACTGATTTAAATTGCTTGAAGTAAGTGATTCTGTTTGATAGTATCCTCAGAGGACATACAATAGTACAAGAGCCCTTATTTTTATATAATCAAACAGATCATTATCCTCTGCTCCATTTTAACCACCAAGCCGGCAGAGTGTGCATTTTGTATTTATGTAGCCTAGTAATATTTCCCACTGGCCCAAATTCAAAATGGCAGAAGGACAAGACCGCGAGAAGTGCCTTTCCAACATCGTGTGCTTCCTGCGCGTAGTTTTTCTTTCTTTCTTTCAGACAAAACCAATGTTTAGTTTTGCCTTAGATACAATGTATTTGGGAGACTGTATTTACCAACGATGACATCTGATAGGAGGTTCACATGCAAACTTTATAAAGAACTTATAACACCCAACGCCCCCCCAAAACCAAACAATCGAATTCAAAGGGAAAGGAAATAGTGGATTGGATGAGGATGAATTTCAGAAGAAAATACCTGAGTCAAAGCTTTAGATCGGCTCCCCTCTCTCCCTGCTTCTGCCCAAACTGTTACGAGCTATGAGCTGTCCCTTTGAATGAGGAGTGCCATGATTTTTAAAAAGTTCCCATGGGACCTGGGCGGAGATTCTGGAAAAAAAAAGGGCAAAGGATGTAAACAGAAGGCAAAGAGAGATCATACATGGCATGAAAAATTACCCTGTGAAAGAGAAAAAAAATTCCAGAGTCTCAAAAAATTAATACATAGACTCCTCAAGCCAAAGGGAGGAACCCCCTCCCCTCTCCACAAGACTTACATATTCAATGCAGAGCCTATAAAACAGAGCGAGGAGATAAGAGTGAGCTGGCCTGCTGCACTCTGCTGGGAATTAAGGAAATGCAAATTAAAACAAATGAGATAGCACTTCCCCATCCGGCTTGGCAACAAGGAAAGTCTGGCTGTGTCCGGGCTCTCCCGGGGAGCAAAGGACATTTGTATACACACACAGCTTGCTTCTTGGTCATTGAGAATGTTACACATATCGTGGCCCTTTACCCCTAAACCTTCAGTGTATATTTTCCAAGAAGAGAGATTCTCTCTTACACAACCACAATACATTTATTAATTCCATTAAATTTCACATTGATGCAATATCTTAATCTCCTGGACACATAATAACTTGTTAGCTGAGCCAGTAAATGTTCCTCACAGCATTTTTTTCCTCTCAGGACAAGACTCAACTGTAGCATCAGCCACTGCATTAAGTTGTTTTGTATCTTTAGCCTCCTTTAAGGTAGAGCAGTTCCACACTTTTTCTTTGTCTTTTATGAACTAGACACAGTCTAATGGCTTATGTTTAACAGGATTACTATGAGCTGCTCTGCCAAGGACACTCGGTTGAAACCTGAGACAGAATCAGCACAAGAAATAACTGAAAAAAGTCAGAGACCTGATAGAGAGGGTAGAAAAGAAACGATGAAATTCAAATTTGCAGAAATAACTTCAAACTCATAAATGACCCATGACATGTGAATGGGTTAAGTTTCTCACTTAAAACACACAGACTCTCAGGTTGTGTTGAAATGCTTCCCTCTGCTTCCCACTTCTACCCTCGTGAACCAGTGAAATATTCAGCAGCACGCTGCTGCGTATAACCTTTGCCTAAACAATTCTACTCACGACAAGCCTCCTGTTGAAATTCTCACCCACGCTGGAGGGGTTCAGCTAACAGTAAACAAACATCCCAACCCAACTGAGCTGTAAGGTAAGGCACATGCTACCTCACACTGCGGGAGCTCAGAAACCCCACGGTGGGCTGACTCAGTGGTTCCCTGGCGTCATCATCGACCCAGGTCCATCTGTGGCTCTGTGCCGTGTTCACAGAACTTACTTCATCTTATAAGGCTGCTTTCTCTCTGGATGATGAGATGAACTGTCTAGCATGAAAAAGTGATAAACTTCTCCTTGTGGACAAAGAAGGGGCTGCATGCTGAGCCTGACTAGCCCCAGGGAGGCCTGCGTGGGGGCCTCACACACTCAGAGGCCTAGAGTAGCCACACGGGATGACCTGATCATAAAAATTCCTGACTTAAAGCAAGTCTGGTGGGTAGTCACGTCCCAGGCCTGTGGCTTCCTTGACAAAGGTCAGCCTTCACCTTAAGTCAGCCTGCCCTCTGTCTCCGTGCATCTGAGATAACAGGCCTTTGAAATGTCGGGGTGATCTTTCCCAGACATCCCGGAGCACAGCCTCCGGCACCAGAACGCAAGACCACAGAACCCCTCATTGTTGTCCCCTCCCCTGCAAACCGTCTCTCTCTGTGGGCTGTTAGTGAGAATGAATTATCCCGTGCATGGTATCACCCTCATAGGATTGCAAGGAGGCTTAAGTGAAAGAATATTAGGAAGTAATTATAGATACATTTTTAATGGAAACATTTATTGCTTTTCTGTGAGGGCCTGGTATTGCGAGGACGGGGTCAGGTTGGGGTTTACCCTGGATGGCCTGGGCTGCACAGGGGGGTGCGGAGCTGAGGGGCGTTCACTCTCTTGCCTTCCAGCTTCTTTCAAGATAGTCTTTAAAGGGGGTGGCTATGCTTTTCTTGTAGAAAAAAAAGTAAATGTACTTTTCTTTTGAAATATGATTTTGTGCCTCATAATGCAACAGAGTGGGAATTTTCTTACTATCTCACTTATTCATTGCCTTCAAAGAACGATTCTTCCTTGCTAGAGAGAGCCCGCTGCAATTTCATGCAACTTTATCTTTGGTAGCCACTGGGTTCCGTTTACGTGTAATACTAGGCAGTCTGTCTGCCCTTGTCTTCCACCCACTAACTAGACAATCTCTGGGACTCCTCGTGGCGTGTATTTTTACTTCTGTTTGCATGGAAATATTTTTGTTTAGTGGGATTCGGGGTGTGCACATGGTTATGTGCCTTACTTTTTAATTGAACAGTACGTGATCAGCATGTATCGCTTCGTTTGGCGTGACTTGGGGAGCTATCATGTGACCGCGCTGCACGGCAGGTTGCATCGATCAGGTGAGGTGAGAGGAGGCTTCTCCGGGTGGTGATCTCAGTAGGTCCTCCCAGCCTGCACCTGGACAGGACGATGGTAAATTCTACTGAAACAGTCCCAGGATATCAGGGCACACCACTACACTAGTGTGTGCTGATGGGTGTTTTGTCTGGTTCTGTTTTGTTTTTCTCTCTCAGTTAAAGAAGAAATCAAGTCCAAGGCTGAGTTCAAGGCGTTCATGGCTTGGGAGGCAGCCAGGCCAGGCGATGGGCTCCGGCCGGGTGAGGGACAGCGGGCCCTGTGCACAGCTCAGCGGGGAGGGCAGCAGGTCCCTCCTGGCAGGCGCTCAATGCCAAGTCCGATTGTGCTCTCTCATTGAGCCTGAACAAGGACGGCGGAGCAGCTGCTAATGATGTCGCTTGAACACTGAAGGGAGGACACCATAGAGATGGGAGGCAGCTGCCAGAGAACCCTGCGGCTGAAATGCCTCCTGAAAGGACAGGGAAGTGACACTGACAAGTTCGTGCCCGGAGACCCATTAGGGAGAAGACAGAGTGCGCTAGGGATCAATATAGAGAGGGATGCAAATCAGTCGTCCTCCGGGGACTAAACAAATGATATTAAACCAACAAATAATCACCGGTCTGCAGCACTTCCAGCCTGCTGGGCTGGGAGACAGAGCTGGGGGGGGCGGGCAGACCGCATGCAGGCTGGGGCTCGCCTCCCAGCTCTAAGGTTTACAGCAAAACTGGCAAAGTTACATGTTTTCCCGTGAATCTGGGTCACATTTGTGAAGTATATAAAACACTCTTTTCCAAGAATGTGGAGAAAATTAATACAAAAATCAGGTGTACTCAGCAGAAAATTTGAGAAGCAGTTAAAACTATAAAAATGCAGAGAAAAAAAAATCTTTAACTCCACACCCAGAAAACTAATATTAACATCTGAAATATTTTTTCAGGAGTTTTCCCTATGTATTTTTTAGGGTAATTGAATTTGTACTGTACACACTTTAAATTTTACTTTGGAGACCTAGTGTTATTTGAAAGCATTTCCCCCTGGTAGACAAAGGCTTGATAAAGGTGATTTTAAAAGTTATATAACATTCTATTTTATTGATATATTGTGATTTAATTGTCTCTATATTACAGAGATTTTTAATGTTTTCTTTATGAAAAATAATGCTAGGTTGAATATATTTGGCTTAAATATTTGTTCACATCTCAGATTAATCGTAGAAGAAATAGATTCCTCAGCAGTGGAATTCCTGTCATTTTCATGTCAATATGCATGAAAAAATAACACCTTTCTTGCCAAAAATTCCTTTAGAAAAGTTCCGCTTCACTCACTAGCAGTGTCTGGGGGCACCTGGCCACCTCCCTCTGGTCCCCTTATTTCTTTCCCCATTCTGCCTGAACACTTCAAATTATGGCATTCTTAGTTGGAATATTTTTATAATTAGGAAGCTGATATCTTTCAAATGCTTACTAACCATTTGTAATTTATTTTATGATGTGGTTTCCTGGTTCACAACTTTAAAACATCACTTTGCTGATGTGAAATGAGTAAGTCATTTGGACAAACTCATACGCTAAAAGCGGCGAAAAAATATGGCCAAAGATCTGCTCGACAGCTTCAGAGAGCTGAAAACTCGGTGACCCGCCGAGCCAGGAAGCAGGGGGACCGAGGCCAGCCAGGTGATGCCGGGGAGTCGGGGTCTGCATTTCAGGAGTCTTTGCTGATTTCTGAGCAGACAGCTGCAGTGTGGGCAGGCTCGTCATTGGGACAGAGGCTCTACGGCCTACCGAGAGGGAGGATGAAATCTGGTGAACCCCCGTTGCTTTCGGTGACACCCTGGAAAGCTGCTCCCACTTAGTGACCTACAAGGCAGCGGCGGGACTCACCAGGGGCTGCCGTTTCGCTGGGAGTCACCTCTGTTGCTGACAGAGGACTTGAGTTGTCCAGGGCTGCTGCCCCTGGCATCTGCAAACACAGACTTGAGTCATGCTGGGTCTCACCTTTTCCCTCTAGACAACTGTCCAAATGTGACATCTGTGCTGGCCATCTCTTCTGTGTCACTCAGGTGTTCCTAGGCCCCCCTCTTACTGCAGCCAGGGATGGAGGAGTCGGTTCCACATGGGTGCTGCTGGACAGTCCCTCTCCTGGCCCAGCACCAGACCTCCCTCCTTTCCTGCCTGGGTTTCTCCACTGCGGAGGGATGGGGAGCCCAAGCCACCCCACTCTGTGCTCGCCATGCGCAGCCCAGAGTCATAGGGAGTGGACGCCTGTGGGAGCCTCCACGGAACATGGGTGATGGAGATAGCTTCATGCCCTGCCCCTTTCCTCCCTTGGAAACACATTTCATCAAGCTCCTTTGGAGTCCAATGGGCTCGGGCACCCGCAGTCCACACCAGGTCCAACCTGACACCGCTTCCCCGAATTGGCTCTCTGTTTCCTGGATCACTTTCCAAATCAAGTCCTGGCAGGAATGCTTTAGTCTCAGGCCCTGCTTTGGGCGGGTGGGCAGACTGATGTTGTCACATCAGCAGGAAGCTCAGAAACCAGACCCTCCGGAGGGGGTGTTAAAGCTCATCAGTCGCTCCCTCGTCAATGGAAATAGGGACATCATTTCGGGTTGTGAATGGAGAGGATTGCTCCGGTGTAAGTTAGATGGATGGTTCCATTTTTGCCTCTTTTGGCCCAGGGGTATGGTTTTAACACGGTCACCTCGCAGGTAGTCCAGGAACCCCATCTTCTCTTTGGGGAGAGGAGTCCATACTCTGGGCCTGGGACTTGGGCCACCTCGCAAACACTGGCCAGTGTCACTCCAAACGAGAGGCTCGGTGAGTGAGGGGTGACTCACTGACAGTCTCCTAAGGCGGCTAAGGGTGACAGCTCAGCTCTTCCATGCACTTCCCGGAAATGTTCATCGGCTTTCCAAACTGAAGAATGAGGGGTCTCCCTGTCTTCCTCCTTGTAGTCCTTGCAGGCTCCATTATTGTTATTATTGCTGTCTTTCTCCTCAGGCTTTGAGCTGCCCTCCCCCGCAGAGAAGGCACGTTATCCCCCAACTAAACATCACACTCACAACCTTTGTTTGTGTTTTCACTCCCTAGACTCACTCCCGGATCCAGGAGGTGAGTGAGAGAGGGGAGGCCCGGGGAACGTGGGAGAGCATTAACGCCCTTGCGTAGAGAGGAAGAGTGCGCATTGAGTTTTAGACCTGTTTTCCAGGCACTTTTATGTTCCCAACCCAGAGCTGTCTTCTGAACTTCACAGCAGTTTATTTGGCTGTTGAGGCACAACTTGACCCGAGGGCCCTGCAGGGAGCTCCAGCTCAACACCTCGGCCGCACCTCATGGATTCCCCACTCTGCGCCCCCACCCCAGGGTCTGACGTTGAGTACAAAGCCGTCTGTAGTTGAGTGTCAGCTCTGGCTGAGACCGGGAGATTAGAATGCGAACGTCAAGTGCTCTGTGAATTACTGAGTGCCAAAGGGAACTGCCTACCCAAGAAACGCAGTACTTGGCTTCCAGGACTTGGTTTTTGATGACTGAAAATGAAAGACACCCACGGCAAATATTTTTCTGCTCGAGAGGGTTTATGTGTCCTTTACTTATCTCAAGTGGCAACTGGTAGTATTCGTGGTTTTTGTGATAGTCTCTTCAGGGACTGTGGCCAGGATGATAGTAGGAGAGTACTTTGAATTTTAGAGGTAAAAGGAAAAGACTTGTAAAAATAAATGTCGGATTGATTACCACTTATTTCCACGTGTAACTCCCGCTGTTGATAACATTAAAGTAACGCATACTTGCAGAGTTTAGGGGAGGAATAAACCCGGTGAGAAATTCCATCCCCAAAAGTACATTCAGGAAATAGCTGCATGGATTTGGCTCAGTTTCAATTCCTGCCGTGAATCCTCATTTTTGAATGTGATCGACGCAGTAGTGAGAGCTGGGCGGGCTGCTGGAGGCTTGTCTTTAGTAACGCTGGCCGATGGACACTGTCTTTGCTTCTGATAAAACATTTTGCACACAAGAAATAGTACATATAAAAAATGTCATACTCGGGGTGTGCTGGCCTCAATGTAGAGGTGATAAAACAGAAGTTTGGAGACACACTAGGTCAGAAAGTCATATTACGCTTTTAAGGGACAAACTCCTATCGCAGGAGAAAAGAGTAAGAGCCAAGCAAATCGATGTCATTGTAGCCTCAGATAAGAGGAGGAAAAATATTGGTACAAGGAAATATTTAAAGAGATATGGTTGAAAATGTCTGATATTCAGTTAAATGTGTAAATTTACTGACTCAAGAAGCCCAGCGGTCCTAAGCAGGAAAAAGTCAAAGAACCCCAGGGCCAGGCATACAGTGGGCTGTGACCTGCTAGCTGTACATATGGTAATTCCTAGAGTACAACTAAAATTAAAAAAAACATACAGCCAAAACCCAATATATAATAAATTAAAATGAAACACTGAAAAATATTTAAATAATTTAAAAAATCAGAAAAAGAGCAACAGAGAAATAAAAACAGGAAAATAAGAAATAGTGCACCTACGTCCAAACGTCAATAGTTACGTCAACTGTAAGTGGTCTAAACATATCAAAATTAGGTTGTCAGCTTTGACTAATAAATAAGATGCAACGATATACTCCATACAAGAAAGCCACTTTGAATGGAAGCATGGGATTATAATAACGGCAGAAGGATCAAAAAGGCATACTGTACAAATAACACTATAAAAAGCCGGAGAGGCTACATACTATCCGGCAAAGCAGACCTCAGAGCAAGGCCCATGGCTGGTGATAAACAGGGATGTCGCACGATAAGAGGGTTATTTCACCACGAAGGTGTAACAACCCTAACGATGTACGCTCCTAACGGCTTTCTCAAACACGTGAGGTAAAACCTGAGGCAGCTGAGAAGAGAAATAACGAAATCCGTAGTCCCATCTGGAGATTCCTCTCTGAGTCGCCAGGAGCCACCACAGCACCCAGCACCCAGAAAATGGGTGAGGCCGGCGTGCCCCGAGCAGTGCGACCTGCCGCCCTGGCCTCTCTGACCTGCCCCGACACTCCACAGCGTCAGAGCACACGCACTGGTCAAGTCCCCGGGCAACACGTGCCCGGGCAGGTGGTGTGCTAAGCCGTTTAAAACACTTGAACAGACACAAAGGAAATGAAATAATACAAAATCTCTATTCATATTAGTTCTCGGGACACATGGGAACAGACTGCCCACTGCATGGTTAAGAGTTTGTTTGTATCACTTCCATTCTCATCACTAGTCATTTTTTAACAACACCAGACTTCCTTGTCCTCATTCTGGCCCTTTTCCACCAGCATTTCTCCACTCAAGGTAAGGGGTCTGCAGGCCAAAGGGGACATATTCACCTTCCAGACTATCCTTGAGAATCCAGGGCCCTGGGAACCGGGGCCACCATCCCCAGGGCCTGGCAGGTCCATCACAGGCCCTTCCCCCAACAGTGTGCAGCCTCAGGGACAGGGGTCGCCAAGGGCACCGCACAGAGGGATGGACGCTGAGCTCGGAAGGCCGGTTTATAAGAGTTTGGGCCAGGGGGCCGGGGGATGAAGGGGTGAGGTGACGGTCCACGGCTGCCCATTCCTGTGCCGTCTCAGAATCCTGGGGAGTCCAAAAATTCCAAATTCTATCCTGGCCTTCAGATAATTATGGAGCTCTGCCTATGAAGATAGGAGAATGGAGTGTGTCTTATTTAATAGTTAGCTTGGTTTATCACTCTAAGACATTTAGGCCTGTGCTAGGCGGGCTGCGTTTGCGCCTTTCCCTTGGGCCTGGCTATAGGTGACTCCAGACCCCCACGTAGAGAAGTCTAAGACACACGCAATGTTCACTCCTTACATTTGCCAGGGGTGGTCCCCACAGCCAGCGGCCCTGGCCACGGTGAGACGTGGCTGCACTGTGAGGCGCTCGCACTGAACCCCACAGCAGCACAGGGAGGAAGGCAGAATTTTTCAAATGGCTCTTTCCCCCGGTTCTGAAGGTAATTTATACCAATTGTAGCCAGCCCTGAATTGTACGGAGAAATAGGTTGAAATAGCCCAGAAAGTCACAGTCCAGTCGATGGGAAATTCAGACATTTTCTGCCGGGGCTGTTTGCAGGGACGGAAGCACATCTCCGCACACCACGCACACACGCGGTCGCCTCTTCCTCATTGCAAACTGGCCACGTGTCGAATCTGCTGTGTGACTGGAATCATTTTTAGGTGGGGTGTTGCATTCAATTTTTTTTTTTTTAAGATTTTGTTGCTGTATTTTTAGAGAGAGGGGAAGACAGGGAGAGAAACGTCAATGTGTGGTTGCCTTTCATGCACCCCCTACTGGGGACCTGGCCTGCAACCCAGGCACATGCCCTGACTGGGAATCAAACCCGTGACTCTTTGGTTGGCAGTTCCGCACTTAATCCCCTGAGCTGTGCCAGCCAGGGCTCAGATTTTTCATGTTTAATCCTCATCCGAGGCTATGGTTTTTGCTTTGAGAGGGAGCGAGAAGGACAGAGGGAAAGAGAAATATTGATGCAAGAGAGAAACATCGATTGGTTGCCTCCCTACACACCTCAGCTGGGGATCACACCTACTGCCTGGGCATGTACCCCGATGGGGAATTGTGCAAGCTTTGGTGCACGGATCGACATGCCAACTGACTGAGCCACACCGGCCAGGGCTACATTCAGATGCTTTTACTTATTCAACATAAATATTTCCTTATGCCATTGTTTGCATTTCCAAACAACCTTTTATGTAGCTGTTTAAACTATATTAATGAATAATAATATGTTCTGTATGGCTGTATACTGGTTTCCAATTATTCATTATCGTAAAGGAGACTTCAGTGAAGGTCTCGGAATGTGGATTGTGCCACATGAAATCTGAAGGTGTTTCTCCTCCAGCAGCTGTAGCCTGGGGAAGAATCTCCCACCTGATCCTCAGGGAACCACGGACCCACTGCCTGACCTGGCCCAGAGCAGCAGCCCTGCTCAGTTTCCCTTGGTCGGAACCATGAGAGCGGAGTGCCCTGGCTCACTTGAAAAGCTGTCTGTCTCCAAGGGACGGTCACCCAAGACCAAGCCGAAGCCAGCTCTGCAGTTCAGTCTGTGGTGCCGGTCAGTTCTGACCCAGCTGCGAAGGAATGATCTCATCAGGCTTCAGGCAACATTCAAACGTGCACACAAATTCTCAGATCAAGTCACAGAGTCGCACACTCACACTGCTGTCTGGTAGTGTGTGCAGTGTGTGTTCCTATAAACAAGGAAAAACTAAGAAATAGAAATGGGCGGAGGAATCAAAGGCATGAAAAATACTTGAATAACATGACTTGCAGAAACACAATATAGATTGTCCTGTGCACTGTTATTTCTTGGTAAATTTATTTTCCTTTTTAACAGAAAGCAATACGACCATCTCTTTTATCTGTTACAACTGCCGGTTGGTGAATACTTCTGTGATCGAGCGGCAGCCTCTTAGGTTAAAGGACACCACATAAAAATAACTTTTAATGATACACGGTTTATATTAACGATGTGGCAGCTCAGCCACGCTTTGGCTCCGGCAGCTGTGTGTACAGAATCAATTAGTCACTTGCCCCCGGTAGAGCGATTAGGTCACTGCAGCTTCTAATTCAGGCCCTTTTCTGCTGTCCGAGCTTTGCTGTCCTCAAAATATTTGCAGCAGACCTTGACATCTACCGTATTTTACATAAATACCGAAACCCAAGACGTCTGAAGTTGTCAGGAAACAGGAAAACAAACTCCAGCTTGTGACCGGAAGCAAGGTCCTGATTCATGTCTGACCACTCGCTCCCAGGGCGCAGTGCGTTCTCGTCCAGCAGCCGTTGTGTATAAAACGAACCGCACGCTCCTTCTGGGGCCGTTCTCAGAACTGGCCGCTAGGAGCCTCTCTCCGCCTTGGTCGCTGAAGGAAGCCATGCAGTGCGGGGACTGGTGGATGAAGCAAGGACATAAGCATCAAGGACCAAGTTTGACGCTTGGTCTGTGAAGGGGAAATGGGGAGATCTTGGGGAATAAGCTCACTTCATGTGCCCTCAGTACTTTCTCCTAAAAACCAACTTAGTTGTACTAGATGACCTCTAAAAGTAATGTCTTTTTGGACTGGCTAGCCTTTGGTAAAGAATGACAGCCAGAAATCCAAGACGTGGTTCCCAACAGAGGATCATTCTTCTTACTCTCAGTCACCTCGGCTGCAAGGAGAGTGGGGCAGAGGGAGCTGGGACAGGGCTGATGCCTGGAGCACAGGCCCCGACAACGCTGGATTAATGGCTCCGTTGGCACATACAAAGGAAAGGCTTGCTGTGTTTGCTTGAAACACTACCTTAAAGGCATCTGCGTTCCTTTTGGTAAAGATGGGAGAAAGTAAGCACCAAGATAAACACAGAAGAAGTATAATTCAAGAGTGCATTTTTGAATAATGCATTCACCTTAAAAAAAAAAGAAGATGGGTTTGTCCAACTAGATATTGACATAGTATTAAAACCCTGTAGAGTTGGCACAAGAATAGACGAGCAGACAAATGGAACAGAACAGAGACCCGGGCAAAAGGAGGGTGTATGAAGGGGAACTTAATATGCTATAAATCAAATAGCGAAGAATGTGTGGTTTCATAGATTCCATTGCCAAAACTGGCTCCCAGTGTGGAGAAAACAAAACCTGAATCATTTCTTAATACCATAGGAAAAGGTGGATTCCAGATAAATTACAGACCCAAGTGTTAAAGGTAAAATTACAAAGTCAATAGGAAAAACTATAGAAGAAATATGTTTTCAACTAGGAACAGAAAAAGTCTTCTTGAACAAAAATTTGAAAGGACGAGCCCAGAGGCAAGGTTTGATGGACTGATTAAGAGTTTCTGTTCAGTGAAAGGTAACCGCGGGTGATTCCCAGGACAGAATGAGCAAGGATGTTTGTGATAGCTAAAAGCCACAGGCACTTCTGGTTTCTGGTCCAACATTCACATCTGTTGGAAGTCCGAACTCCTGTCCTTAGAGTGAGAAAAAGAGCCAAACAAACTGAAAACCAACTTCTCTTAGGTCTCTCGGAGACTTGAGATCACAGCGCAGCCTAGCATCCCCCAAACTGGTGGGGCAGACAGGGGGGTCCAGGGAATGACAGCTTCCAGGGAGCAGAAGTTGCTGCTGGAAAGAGCCCCTGGGAGGCTGGAGCTGGAGCCGGAGCCAGCTCGGGGGAGATGATGACTCTGGGAGACCCAGCCTTCATCTTGCCCCCAGAAGCCCTACCCGGTCCTCAGCGTGAAGCTGGGAGACACAGCCACCTCACACTTCCGGCAGAGGGAGAGGCGAGGAAACGTTCCCATCTAAAACCCACCTGGAGCGTCCCGTCCTCCTTAACCAAGACTCGCTCTCAGGGAAAACCGTGTGGACAGAGAGCCCAACCACGGTGTGGAGGAGGAAATGCCCAGCTGCAGCCCTCTCTAGCCTTGGACACGGGGGAAGAAAAACACCCAGTTCCTTGTCCTTCTGGTCTCCCTGTCTCACTTACGGTCCGAAGGCTGGGGCCCACGAGGGAAGCTGAGGAGCACCGGTGCGGGTCACGGCCCAGGAGCACTGGGTCTCAGAGGGCTGAGAGACGGAGACAGAGGCCCTGGCCGGGTCGCTCAGGCAGGTAGAGTGGTGTCCCGATACACCGAGGTCGCGGGCTTGATCCCCTGGCAGGGCCCATACAAGAAGCAACCAATGGATGAATGCACAAATAAGTGGAGCAGCAAATCGATGTCTGTCTGTCTGTCTGTCTCTCTCCCTACCTCTCTCTCTCTAAAATCAGTAAATAAAACTTTAAAAAAAGACTGAAACACAGTAACAGAGTTATAGACCATTCCCCTGCTCTCTGCACCGCGCCACCACTGGGATAGGGCTCCGGTGCACCAATAACGAGTTACCACTGACACAACTAACTACAAGGCACAGACTCTATTGAGGAAGAAGTTTCTAGGAAAATACAAAGGCAGTAGGGGAGACAGAAGCAATTTTAGCCTTGAACCTTATAGCTACAGTAACCATGAGACACAGCTTAAGTCCCGGCCAGATAGATACACAGCCTCATGCTCCAGGCCTGCGCACCTCCGTTCCTCGCACCCGGTTTCTTCATGCCCAGCCTTCAACAAAAATATCACCCAGTGCGCTAAAAGGCAAAAACACAGCCCAAGAGACAAAGGAAGCATGAGAACCGGACTCAGAGAGGGCAGGATTTGGGAATTATCAGACTAAGAATTTAAAATAACTGATTATCTTGACCCTGAAAAGAAATTACCTGCCCAAAAGGACTGTGTGTGGTTCATTGGGCTCAAGTTCAAAACCAGAGCCTAGCAGCCATTGTCGGCAGAGGCCCTTCACACTCCCTGCATTTCAGGGAAAAGCCACAGGCTGGGCTGCCAAGCCTCCTGCACTGTGCTCCTGCCGCTACATCCTCATTAGCGTCTTCACTGACCAATCAGAGTGGCTCCACTCCCCCCAGTCAGGACCATGCCATTTGTACCAAAGGTAAGGAACGAGAGTCCTCTGTGCCCAGAAGTGGGCCCCTCGGGGACTGGGTTGGGGCACCCTGGTCCGCATAGGTCAGGCGCACCTCTGTCTTAGGGGGGCACACTTTCAGCGTCCATCAGAAACTGCGTTTTCTTGATCGGAGCTTCGTCCCCAAGGCTGCCTCACCTGGGCTGCTCTGGTCCGCCTCACCTGAGCCACCTTGCAGCTGTGCTGTCTCACTGCAGAGCCGTCACATGGGTGTCCTGGAGTAACTTCAGATTCAACGTTCCTCAGGTCAAACGATCTTCAGCTCTCCCGAAAGCTCCCCCCTGCACGTCTGTGCTACCCTCGCTCACCCACGGCCTTCTGTCCCCGAGTCATCTGCCTGCTAGGCGTCACCTACATCCACCCCTGCCTCCGTCCTCACTGCCCTCACTAAAGTCGCCCGCTGGGGCTCTTTCTGGATAGTTAAAAGCACATCCCTGTGGGCTTCCTAACCATACTTTATAAACCAGATTTGCTAAAGTCTCTTCCCTAGTGAAAACCCTCCCGTGGGACTCCACTGTCTGAATTATTCACCATATCTTTTTTAAAGATTTTATTTATTTATTTTTAGAGAGAAAGGTAGGGAAGGAGAAAGAGAGGGAGAGAAATATCAGTGTGTGGTTGCCTCTCACACTCCCCCTACTGGGGTCCTGGCCCGCAACCCAGGCATGTGCCCTGACTGGGAATCGAACAAGTGACCCTTTGGTTCACAAGCCGGCACTCAGTCCACTGAACTACACCAGCCAGGGCTATCCACCATATCTTCAACACGTCAGAGAAGACCGTGTTATACAGTTCTATCTCCCGCCCATCACTGCCCATCACACAGCCTACCTCCGGGCCGCAGGGAGGGGGCGGGGATTCCCAGAACACCTGATACTGTTTCCTGTCTCTGTGCCTCCTGTCCTCCTGTGTCAGAGCAGGCTGGGTGCTGGGTTCTGCTGTGGTCACGCATCTTACTGTGTTATCAAAACAAAGGGTTGTTTCTCAGTCCTGCTACGTGTCCCCTGTGGGACAGCTGCCACTCTGATTCATGTCATCTTCACTCTGGAATGCGGGCTGACAGGGCTGCTTCTCTGGGCCCTGTGGGGTCAGGGAAAGCAGAGGGCCTGACAAACCACAGCCTGGCTGCGAAAGCACGCCGGAAGTGCTGCGAGCTGTTTCAGTTCGCATTCCTCGTGGTCCAGCCTGCCGGGAAGGGAACGAGGCAGGCGCTCTGGCCCTGCCCAGGGAGGGGCTGCGCATATTTGAGATAACAGCAGCCTGTCGCACTCGAGCACTTTCCTTCTGGTTGGACTCGGTGCTCCGTGCATTCCCAGGCTCGCAGTGAGGCAGGTCTTAGCCTTACATCCTCTGCGGCTGTGTCCCAGACGTTGCAGGTAGAATTCCTGTGTGTTCCCGCAGCATCTGCGATGGGCGCTGACCCTCGAGTGTTGTGCGGTAACTGGGGGCTGCTGTGTTTGTTTTCCCCATTCGATTTTGAACTCCGCGAACACACGGGATGCAGCCTCGACCATTTTTGAGTTTGGAGCATGGTATTACACTTGGTCCCCCAAGGCTTGATAAGATTGATTGTCGAATTCATGTTTGTTGAGCCCTGTGGCGGCCATGAGAATGTGCCTGACAGACCAGCTACGTACCGGGTGTGTACCTGAGAGTGGCCATGCTCTGAAGTTCACGGCTGAGTTTACCTGGAGGCATACCTCCCTCCCAGCCCTTGACGGGACAGGAAGGCTCACGCTAGGACTTCCCAGAAGCCTTACGAGGACTTGCAAGCACTGTCCTGCATGCGGGGCTGCTTCTGGCCCCTCCGTCCCTCTCCTTCCCTGGAAGTCAGACTGGCATCAGGGTCTGCCAACATGTGCTGACTCCCCCGGTTTCTCTCACAGGTGTTTCCCAGAATAAAATTCTTGTATGTTTCATCTCTTCTTGGCATCTGCTGTTAGAGGACCCAGGCTAACACAAGAAGCTCCCATCATGGCCGTGGCTACTGGCAGAGTATGATGAAGCTTCTTCAGGACATGAGGAGAGGCAGATGTAACAGGTAAGGAATTCAGGAAGTTCCCTCCTGGCAGAGGTAGATCAGAGTCTGGCTCAGCGATGGTTTGCCGGGATGTTGGTGAGAGGAGCGTGGTGGGGGAGGAGGACACGGGAAAGGAAACCCTCTATAGTCACGTCAACGTGGCCATTTTCCTTCTTCTGTCTCCAGACTTGCTTTCAATACTGGGGAAAGATTCTTCTTGGACACGTTTGTTCCGTCTCTTTATTTTCCTTTGGGTTGTTTATCCTGTCCCTTTGCTCAGCTTTCTCCTTTGGGAGGCTAATTCTTCACAGTGTGGGTTTGTGCAAACTTCGCTTTGCCTTTAATGTCTTTCCTCCTCATCATCTTCATTCCTTCACTCCTTGTTCTGGGGTCGCGTCTTGTCCCATTTTCAACAAGATGGCAATCTGCAGCGTCAAATTGCTCTTCTCTCTCCCACAAACATTTCCATTTGGCTCTTACAACTTTCGTTTCCATGCAGCCTCCTCTTGCCTCGGTTCCAATGTGTCTTTTTTTTTTTTTTTTAAGAGTACAGAACAAATATATTTTAAGATAGTCTCCTGCTTCCTGCAGCAAATCTATGGGGAGGGAAAGTTTTCCTCCCGTTCCTCAAGCACGGTTCCCTCTCTTGTGTTGCGGGTCTTGGTTTAGTGTCCTGCACTGTGTGGTCTGGCCGCTGCCTCCCTGGGGGTCGGGGGCCATAGCTCTGGACCCAGGCCGAACGCAGACAAGAGTCTGTGAGAGGCCCTGGGATGAAGCCCATCTTGTTCACACACTGTGAGCATCTGGGAGGACGTGGGAGAAGTCTCACGATGACATGGGTCACTTGTACCCTGGGTTAGGAAGGAGGTGCCTGGTTGTGAGCCTATGGGACAGAAACCAGATGAAAGAGCCCCAGAGAGTGGGAGGCAGAGCCTGGAGTGCTCTCCTGGGCCAGAGGAAGTCTGCCGCGACTTTGCAAGGAGGGCTGGCGGCCTTGGCATGGGCAGGAAGGAAGATCTCAGGAATACCAGTCTGGTCTAGACATGCTTGTTGATTATTTAGGTTTGTTTGTCTTAGAATGAAGAGGAACTCTTCCAGACCAATTTTTTTTTTTTTTTAAACAGTCATCGTACACTGAGTCTCCTTAGTTCCCTCACAGGCCACCTGGGTGTGGCTGAGGCCCTGGCACGTATTAACTGAGTGTCAAAGGATTCTTTAAGGCACGCAAACAGGTCCACTCAGGTCTGAGCAGAGGAGGGAGGGAGCTCACCGCAGCAGGGCTGTGGTTCAGAGAGACAGAGGCAGGGGGATGGTATCCAGGCGATAGCCAGGGTGCATGACAAGACCCGGAGCTCTGCCCGGGCCCTCCTCTGCCCCCGGAGGCACAAAGGCAAAGGTGAGCTCCACAGCACCTCCCATCACCCTTTCCCCACTTACCTCCCACGCCTGCCTCCCACCTCCCGCGTTGATCCAGCTCGAGTAATCAAAACTTGAGTGTCTCTTTGGAGCCACTGCCTGGTTCCCAGACTGCTTCAGCGCTTTGGTTTTAAGGAAGTTAGAGGAATTTTGCTTTCTTAAAAACACGCTCCATTTCTATTGCTGGCAGGGTTTTTATGAGAGTAGCTTGCAGAGACAGAAGGAGGCCCCAAGAGCTGCGGAACAGGCCCTTTGCAAACCTGAGTTGCCTGCCTCCCCGGCATGGGTTCGGCCAGGCTGGTCCTGCTTCCGGTGCCCTGGCTCAGGACGCCAGGCACATGTTGTCCATTAGCAGAGTTCCTACATCGGGATCCCCGGGGGTTCGCTTAGTCAAATGGCCTCCCATTTTTGGTATGTGTTCACTATCATCTTTAATTCCCAGTACTGGCGCAAACCTTTTTCTATTTTTGTTTTCCTGGGTATTTTAATGGAAATTGAGTGACACCTTTTACTGTTGCTTCCTAGGGTTTAAATTTTTTTTTTTATTTATTGATTTGAGAGAGGGACAGAGAGAGAGAAAGAGAGAGAGAGAGAGAGAGAGAGAGAGGCAGAGAGAGAAACATTGATTTGTTGCTCCGCTTATTTATGTATTCACTCGTTGATTCTTGCATGTCCCCTGACCAGAGATCGAACACACAGCCTTGGTATATCAGGAGGACACTCCATCCAGTTGACCCATCTAGCCAGGGCCCCTAGGAATTTGTTTTTTTTCAATGACAATGAAGAAAAAAAATCTATGGCTTTGAATTTATTTTTTGCAAATGTGCTTTTCAAAGAACTCTCACTGCCTCCTGCAATTATGTTACAAACTATCTGAAGGCAAGGGGTAGAGTCCTGGGTGGTGTCTGAGTAGTGGGAAGAATTCTGCTCAACCCGTGAGACTGATTCCTGATCTCTGTTGGTAAGACTTCGTTCCTCAGCGGAGGAGAAAAAGGAGTGGGATAAAGGGTCTAAACGCCATCTTTTACATTTCTTTTGTTTAATCGGACTGGCTGTCAAAGCAACACAATGTGAGAAAAAGATACTTGAAAGTTATGTAAGATTCTATTTTTATTAACTCTCAAGAAGGCAAAGACCACGATTTAGTATAATGGTTCTTCCAGGGCAGTTAGGGGAGGTGGGTGCCACAAGGTGGACATAATTTTCATAACAACACTTAAGTTTTTTGTCTTTTTCACTCTCATTTCCTCACGAGCGCACGGTGGGGTTTTCCAAGTCTGCACCCTGTGTGAAATCGCTCAGGAGGGATGCACAGTGCGCGCGAGCAATCAGCTGTCTTCTCTTAAGTGAGGCTTGAAAGGGGCTTGCGAAATTGTGAAACAATACTACTTTTCTCACTTGTTTGTTGCAAGTATACTTTTTTAAATGAAAAATGTTATTTATTTTAGTGTGTGGTGAGTTTACTACTTGACATTTTTAATGAATTAATTTTATAAAGTTCCGTTTTCATTTTATTCGGAAAACACCAATAAATACAACCCACCTAAATATGGGCTCTTCGGGGGTCCTGGATAATTCTTAAGAGTGTGATGGAGCCCTGAGACAAGAAGGCTTGAGGACCACAGAGCAAGGCGACGTCAGGCCTAGAATTAACTGATAGACAGACAGCCATGCAGCTTCCATCATCTCTGAGATCCTGAAAGACTCGCTCCTGTTTTCAAAACTGATATTCATCAGGCATCATTGATTCAAAACTGTTTATAGTAACTAGGAGGGGGATGTGTTCAGATAGTTCTGAGGGTCTCTATACATTTCAAAAAATGATTGTGTTTATATTACCACCGCGAATTGTTATTATTTATTTATGGAGCAATTACTTTATACCCAGCATTTTACATGTATCAACTCATTTAATCATTTTATTATTGCTATTATTACATAGGTTTCAGGCATAGAACATTATAATTGGACATCTGTATGCAGTGCCAAAGGGACCGCCCCGAAAGCCGGGGTGCTCTCCATCATTATAAAACTTACCCCCTGTGCCCCTTTGTCCTACCCTCCAACCGCCTTTCTCTCTAGTAACCACCTGTATGTTCTCTGTATCTATAAATTTGTTTGTTTGTTTTATTTGTTTTCATTTTTGGTTTTGTTTTTTTAGGTTCCACATAAAGTGAAATTGCAGGTACTTGTCTTTCTCTGGCTGACTTATCGCTGACTTTAAAATCGCTGACTTTAAGCGATTAGCATAACCCCTCAATGTTCATCTGTGTTGTTGCAAATGGCGGTATTTCCTTCTTTTTTACGGCTGAATGGTATCCCTTTTGATAGACAGACAGGTAGATAGATACCGTATCCTCTTTATCCGTTCATTTATCAACGGACACTTAGGTTGTCCCCATATCTCGGCTGTTGTAAATAATGCTGCAACGAACATATGAGTGCTTCCTGAATTACTATTTTTTGAGTAGTATCTTTTTGAATTAGTATTTTGCTCCTCTGGATAAGAACCCATAAGTGGGAGAGCTGGATCATGCGGTGATCTCCATGACAACCACATGAAGCAGGTACCACAGCTTCATTATCGTTCGTGTGAGACAACTGAGGATTTGAGTGAGAGAGTGACTTGCCCAAGGTCACCTGGCTGGTAAACGGTGGAGCAGGGATTTTAACTAAGGTTTTTATGGCTGTTTTTACTACCATATCTTACCTTCTCTATGGCCTAAAATCTTGATTCAGATTTCCAGTTCATCACCTGTGGCCATCATTTGCTGTTAGACTAACGTCTTGCACAAATATTGATTCAACTGAATGTTCACATTCGGCCATAGCAGCATGCCCGCCTGTGAGCATTAAGTGACTTATCTACCCATTTCTTCACTCAATACACATTTATTGAGTGCCTACAATTTGCCAGGCTCTGTCCTGTTTTGTCCAAAAGTGACAATAACCTCTGCTTGCTTTGAGCTTACATTCTAATCAGGTGAAAGAGAGGATAAACAAGAAATAATGAATAGAGGGCTTATGTAGGAGGTTGGAGGTTTTAAATTTTATGGAAGTAACATAGCAGGCTAAAGGGGCTTGTAAGTGTGGGGGCCCAGCGTATGTTAGGATGAGAGGCCCATGGGGTTAGGGTGGAGTGAGCAAGGAGCGCAAGGAAGACGTCAAGTGAGAAGCACCCCAGGACCCGACACCCTGCTATCTGCCAGCCCAGGGTGGAGCTTCGAGTGAGACCGAGAGTGGGGCTTGGAGAACGGAAATGACGTGGGCTATATTTTCTAAAGGGAATCACGCTTCCTAAAAGTTACGTTTTTTAAGGATCACCCTGGCTGCCATGTTGAGAATGACGTGAACAGTGGCAGTGACCCAGGAGACACTTTGGGAAACTTGCTGAAATCCAGGTGAGGCACGAGGGTGGCTTGAACTAGGGTTCACGGTCAGAGCCAGGGATTCAGCTTCCCGAGTGGTGAGAGGCGGTCGAATACGAGAGATGTACTAAAGGTGAAGCCACGGCGCCAAGTTCCACCAAGAGACAATTCCACACAGCAGAGCGTCATTGTTTACGACTTAAGTCATTCTTGTCCTATGTCATCTACCGGAAAATGAAAGGGAAACATCTCCTGTCTCCTTTCTGTTGGCATTGTTTCACTTTTAGAACTGCTCTAATTAAAGTCAATTAAAAGCAGCAGGTCTGAAAGTGATAGGAACTGGTAAACAGCTGTCAGTGAGTAATCACTACATTATTCAGAGACTCGAATGAATTTGTGGCTTAAGGCAACTGCGCTAGATGGTAAGTGACTAAATGACTACATGCACACGGGTGCCAACCGACTTCTGAGACACTTCAGTCTGGAGTAGCCCTTTTACTAGGCCTTCAAATGAGTTGTCGGCGATTCTTACATCTACTCCATGCAAGTACAACTGTTAGCCCTGTCTAGAGAAAGGCCGATTGTTCAATGTCAAAGGCAAAGAAATACATAATTCAACTGTTTGCCTTTGCTCTGAATATGTTTTAAAAAAGAGCCATATATATATATATATATATATAAAAATAATCTCCAAATACATATCCACTGAGCATTTTCCCTGGAAGAGAGGTACTGTTTAGAAGGCTGCGAGTTAAACCATCAGGGTTTGACTCCTTACACTATCGTTACTAGCTGTGACCTCCAGCAAATCGCTGAACCTTGGTCTGAATCTCCTGGTCTGAGAAAGGGAGATGCTACTGCTGCTGTTCATGACGATGGCTCACGGAGGTTAAAGGAGCTCATCCCCTGCGCTGTGTTTGGTACAGAGCGTGGCGCAGAGTGAATACCCAGTAAGTTCCGTTGTTGTTATAAGGCTACATTGAAAACTTCCAGGAAAGCACCCTCATTAATGCACAACGTAATCACTGTAGTGATGGGTCAATTACTTCTTCTTTCAAATTCTATTAGTGACTTAAGCCAAAAGGCTTATGGCTATGTAACACAGCAGTGTTTTGTCTCAGGCAAGGAAAGAACATTCTGGTACTTACAGTTCGCTTACTGATGGCTGACAAGTTTTCCCAGGACCGGGACTGTCTCACTCAAGTACTGCAGCTGACATACTACTCCAGTCATTACTACGCTGAATGTCAAGGTGGAAAAACTTCTTCCGCGTGGGGGAAAAAAACCCCCTTACAGAACCTGGTTAAACCTTCCGCATTAGCCTTCTCTTTGAAAACCATTTTCTCTCCAGCCTTGTCAGCTCAGCATAATATTTCTAGAGAAAATATATCTTTACAAGGCAAAAACTAGATGCTTCTTCATACTAGAATTAGTTGTAATTTCTAAAAGACTTTTTCTGGTTGCATAAGTATTGTTCACCCAAAACTTCAGAGAAAACTCTAAATGAGGTCACGTTTTACATACGGTGGAACATTTGGAATTCCTTGGAAGTCCCTAAGTATGTATTTATGACTGTGTAAATGTTTCTGCTATAAATACTTAGATATAATATACCTCTTAGATACACTATGTTGGTATGTTGATATGCAACATATCATTATGCATGTAGCAATATTATTGAAATTTTTCTGGAAAAAGGAAAATAGCTAAACAGAAACAAAAAGGGTGATTGTGAATGATTAACACACTCCTACGGGGCCAAAGAAAATTGCAGGATAGTAGAATCGTGAGCAGGAAAGAAAACAAGCCGTAGCAGGGCCGTTAATGCAGAACATCACAGCTGCGTATCTTCTTTCAATTACTCTTGGTGCCCCGGGCCAAAGATTCCAAGTTTGTTTGAACAAAGCCGCAGAGGAACTGCTGTTGGGGATCTGTTTCAGGCTCTGGAGAGAGCCCTTCAAAAGCCAAAGAATTCGGCCTCACGCAGGGTGTGGGATTCTGAAGGCGTATTTCGAAGTGTGGGAATGATTTTTACACCGACACAAGGAGACAGGGCGAAAAGGGAGAGGGTCTTCCCGCGCCCTGGAGGAACGTGAGCCGCACGACGATGCTCCTGCAGGTCGGTCAGACACAGCATAGCTGTTCCTCTGAGATGATGGGTGGTTAGCTCCTGACCAAACGGGTGTGCGTTTTCCAACGTGGCCAAAACTGCCTCAGCGCAGTTGCGACAGGCAGACTCTTGTGTCTGCTGAGCCTCGCAGTCAACGTGCCCTGCTCCGTCGTTTTGTCTCAGGCCAGCTCTTCTCCGCGGGACAGTCATCTGACGCAGGGAGGCTCCAGCAGCACAGTCTTTTGCCGAAGTGGTTTTCCTTTGAAAAAGTCAGTCTCGTTTCCAAAAACAACCACTTCCTCTGGGTGCAGAAAGGCCTGTAGTTTCTGAGGCACTCCTGTCTTTTGCAAGTTTGGTCAGAACCTCCCCGTTTGCTTTCAGTCCCCAGGACACTTAAGAAAGGGGGAAGGGATGGGGGGAGGCGGGGGAGGGTAAAGGGGGTAAGTGGTGATGGAAGGAGATGTGACTTGGGCTGGTGACCACACAACACAACGTGCAGATGACGTGTTACGGAATTGAAACCCTGGAACCTACATCACTTTATGAGCAAATGTCATCCTAGTGAATTTAGTTAAAAATAAAGGAAGAAAGAAAAGAAAGGAAAAGAGATTTCAAAATGGTTCTGCTAAAGCCACAAGAAATGAAGGCCAGTGACTTACTGGACTCAGTCCTGCAGCCTGCCGGTGGGTGTGAGTGCACATTTCAGTGCAAAAGGCCGATGTGCAGTGGACAGAATTTAAAAGTCCCCAAACGCATAGCATGCCTGTGACCGACATTGACTCTTTAAATGCAGTGGAAACTAACTGAGATATTCAAAATGACCACTAAATGTTATACGAGTGACTTTTTTTTCCTCTGTAGAAGTTCTTAGATATTGCAAATATCCAAACAAGAATTTGTGGTGTTTCCCCCAAACCACAGACTTCTTCTTGTGTGGAGCATCTTCAAGGGCTAAGGTCCAAGGACCAGTCTTTAGGAACGACTATTTTTAGAATTTGTGACCTTAAACATGAACGAATACTAATGCAAAAATGTTCCTCTATGTTTATGTTCCAGGAAATCAGATAAACTCTCCAGTGAAATAATCACAGCAAGACAAAACATTGACGTAACTGTAAAAAACTCACTCAAAATACCTTTCTTCCTCGTGATCCTCTGGAGGACTTAATCCACATGTCTACCAATTTTATATGAAAACCTTCACCTAATATCACAAACTCTTTGGATCTTTCTGTTCTGAGTTAAAACGAAAAGTAAGCTATTATTGAATGATGGAAGATTGAACTTCTCAAGCAGTCTCCACCACAGTAAATCCATTAAAATACTAAGTGAAATATTTGAAGTCCCATCTTCAATAATAAAATAGTACCACCCATGTGAACACCTAGAAATCTTGCCATTTGTGACAACATGAGTGGACCTAGAGGGTAATATGCTGAGTGAACTGAGTCAGAGAAAGACAAAAACATGTGATTTCACTTACAAGTGATACCTAAAAAACTAAACAAATGGACGAAGAGAACAGACTCGTAGATACAAAGGACAAACTGATAGTTGCCAGAGGGTTGGATGGCGGGGTGTGGGAAAAAATGTGAAGGGAATGAAGAGATACCCATTTATAGTAGCAACGTAAATATAGTCCCTGTGGCACTAACCTCGCACAGCGATAGAGGGACACTAGACGTCACGTGCTGATGACTTCTTAAGGCGCATCAACGTCAAATCACTATGCTGTACGTCTGAAGCTAATGTAACATTGTGTGTCAACTCTAATGAAAAACAGCTTTACATTCCAAAAAAAAAAGAAAAAAGAAAAGAAAAGAAAACCATGAGAAGAAGCACAATCAGGAATGCAGAGAATGTCGGTGTGGACACACGTCCGCCTTCCCCTTATTTTGCATCCATCTGTGTGGATGTCCTTAAACTTAATTCTCGTGACCTCCTGGAGTGTGCGCTCATAGTCTCGAAGGACCCGATTTTTAATTTGGTCTTCCTACTTCATTGTATTTCAACTTTTTAATGAACATGCATTTTGTGTAATCATAATAGATTACATTTCTAAGCATCATTTTATGAGATGTCTATTATAATAACTTTGCGTATGTCATTTGGGTACCGTATCACACAGCAAAAGCTAAATTGTAGCTATGTGATGAGGATATGTTTGAATTTTTAAAAAATGTTTTTGACACTCTTTTAAAACATTTTATACGTTTTAATATTCATTTTTAACAAAAGAAAAGATGCAGTATTGTAGTTTTTAACCATATCGCAATCATTGTGTGGACGAGCAGGGGAGCCAGATTGCTGGGGTTTCTCCCCTCCTTCCCTGTGGCATCTCGGCCGGTGACTCGGCCCCTCTGCGTCTTAGTTTTAACATGTGTACAAGAAAGGAAACCAGAGCCCACTGCCACAGTGTGCTGTGTTGGGGTAGGTGGACGGGGATGGCGGAAGTACCTGGGACCTGGAGAGCATTGTGCTGAGAGAAATAACCCAGTCAGCGAGAGACAAACACCACATGATCTCACTCGAATGTGGAATCTAACGAACGAACGGCACTAACAAGCAAAATGGGGACAGACTCAGAGACGGAGAGCAGGCTGACAGCTGTGGGCAGGGGGTGGAGGGAGCAAGGAAACGGGAGGAAGGACTCACGGACATGGACAACAGCAGTGTGGGGATTGCTGGGGGAAGAGGGTATAAGGGGCCTAAATGATAATGGAAAAATGCAGTAACGATTAAATAAAAATAAATCATCTGACTCAGCTTAAAAAAAAAAAAAGAAGAGAATGCCAGCTATGACAAGGCTCCTTATTTTTGAATTGTGTTTCCACGGAGGGTGTGGAAGGGCGCCACCGCAGACACGGTTTCGCCCAGGAGGGCAAAGCGCTGGGAAATAGCGCGCTGGGGCCGGGCGCCCCTCCTGCCTGAACTGTGACTGGATGGTCTGCCGCTCCGCATACTGCCTGGACACGCGGACACGAACGTCACAGCTCTTCGGGTCCCGAGTCACCCCGGACGTCACTGGGGCACTGGCCCCACTGAGGACGCCCGTCCTGCAGACGGCCTCGCTGACCCCGGGTGCGGATTAGGCGCCCTGCCCTGCCGGCCCGCGATGTGTGGCTGGAGCCCAGTGAGCTCGCTGGCATTGCCCTCGGAATGACCACGAGGCCCTCTGACCCTGTGGCTGACGCTGCGGCCCTGATTCTCGGTTCCCGCCGGGTCGCCCCTAGTACTGCGTTCGCAATAAATATTGGTGAAATAAACGGGTCCTAGGCTTTCATGCATTTTTCAGGGAACAGAGGCATTGGTCGCTGCCCCAGCAGCTCAGTGTTCCCGCACAGCAGCCCTGATCTGTTAGCAGGTGGGTCTGCAGCAGGGGTCTTCCCACGCCTCCACCCGGCAGCCTCACCTGGGAGCTTGTTGGAAGGACAGATTCTCAGTCTGCACCCCAGACCGGCAGAGACTCTGGGGTGGGTGGGACCTGGCAGTCTGCCTTGTAACAAGCCCCGCTGGTAGTTTGGACCCACCTCTGCCCTACGCAGTCTGATTCTGCAGGTCTGCTTGGGGTGCCCCTCTGGTCGGGGCTCACTTTCTTTTTTAAAGACAAGACAGCTGTGTTGAGGTAAAAAAAAACAACAAACAAAACCCCCCCACAAAAAACCCCTCAGAACAGCAGGCAGAGTGAAGTTACAGTGTGTGCCATTCATTCCTTTGCTCAGAATCCTCTGGTGATTTCCATCTCAGTCAGAGTAAAAGCCAGGGTCCTTAAAACAGCCTGGGAGGCCACATCTCACCCACTGTGGCCCCAGTCACCCTCACTTAGGGGGCTGCAGCCACACTAAGTAAAGCAGACCGAGGGCAAGGCCCCCCCTGGGGAAGGCAGGCCACCCTCGGGGAAATGCCACCCTTCTCTCCAAGCTTCGCTAAAGTTCCAGCCCTCCTCATACTGCCTACCCCTCTCTCTGGCTTTGGTTTTCCCTTTGAACTTCTTATTGTCAAATTGACATTTATTTTTCTTATTCATCTTCTTTATTGTCTTGCTCCTGAGCCCAGAAGTTCCACGAGGTTAAGAATTTTGCCTTTTGCTCGCCGTTCTGTCCCCAGACCCAGAACGCTGGTGGGCACGTAATAAGTGCTCTGTTGAATGAAAGAATGAAGTGCAGTTCTTATGATTGAACTAGAGCTCTGCAGATTATAGTAATAACTGAGGTTTATGGAGCCCTTTCCTTGGCCCGGTGTTTACGCACATCATTTCGCTTTGCCCAAGGGCGGGTGTGCAGTGGTTGTTGTACAATTGCGGAAAAATTCAGTGTACTTTTTTCCCCAAGAAACCTCCAGGGGTGACTGGCATTAGATGGGTCATTTTGATGGGGGGACAAGTTCGAATGTTCAGGTATAATTTGAAGTGGCTTCCAGTGTCTTAACTTGTGCTGTAGAACAGGGCGGGGTCCCCAGTGTTGTTAGTGTGGACTGAGGCAGGCACCCCAGAGCTGATTTGGGAACTGGGGTTACTTGGAGATGAGCTCAGTAACCCTTAGTCCAAGTCCCCAGCTTTGTAGTAACATCAGTGTGGCACCAGGGACACATTAAAGAGCCAAGTAGCTCAGGAGTCCCCTCATCTAAAATCCTTCTTATGAAATGCTACTCAACACCAGCCATCTCATTTGCTGTTGGGAACTTCAACCTAAACTTGGCCTGGATGCCTATTCTGTTTACTCAGGTTCTATAAGCCCCTCTATGATGGGGGAAGCAGTGCAGGACTGGTCTGCTAAGAAGCAAGGTCCTCAGGAAATATAGATGCGCAAAGTCATCTTCAGCTGGTAAAAAAAAGTATGTATTGTTTTGCTTTGACATGGAGAGATTTGTCTAATTGAAATACCCCCACATATCTGGCTGGCTTTAATCGTCAGCATTTTGAAAAGTCAAAGGAAGCAACAAAAGCAAGACCTCATAACTCTCAAGCAGCTGGCACCTAGGATATCAGAAATGCAACATTCATCATGAACTGAGAAAAGTTGTGCAAGATCCCCACACTGGTCTTCCCTCGCCAGGGGTTGTTTGCCGAGAAATGTTTCCCAGCTTTCCCCCGCTGCACACTTTTGCCAAGTCCCACACTGGGGTGGCCCTCTGAGGGGTGGCCCCAAAGGCACTCTGGGCTCTCTCCTATGCAGTCCCCTCCGCCGAAGGCCCTCTCCAGCCGGGTCGAGGAAGCCAGTTTCCCCTGGTTGCACAGCGTCTGTGCGTCTGGGTGCGTCAACTCCCCGTGAGCTCCGGGGGCAGGCTCTTGGGTTTCATCAGTGAACAAGACGGGAGGATCCTCACCCTCACGCAGGTTGGAGTCTAGTTCATTAGAAACCTCATGACTTTTCCTTTCTTTCTTAAAAAAATATTTTAGGCCAAGAGTCTGGCTTAGCTTTGCGCAAGTTTCATTCATTTCCTCTCTTTGAAGTCCCACTCTGTGCCTGGCAAGGTGTTAGACACTGGAGTATAAGGGACAAGCGAAGGGACACCCCTGCGGCTCCCAGTCCGACAGAGGGCCAACTAGGGACCCTCACGAGAGCCACATAAATGCGCATAACGTCCGTGTGTGGTGAGCAGATGATGTTAGGAGACTTCCTAAGGAGGGTTCCACTCCCAGGGGAGGTCAGGGATGTGAGAACTGAGATGGGAACTTGAAGAGCAGGAGGAGGAGAAGGTGATAACTGGGAGTGAGATGAGAGGAGATGCTGAGATGCGGATGAAGAGCCTCTCTGGCCGAAGGCCGCACGGTGAGCAAGGATGGCCAAAGGGCCACCGTGCCTCTTTTTCCGCAGGAAGAGTTCGGAATTTAATCCAGGCGTTGGGGGTGGGGGGAGGGGTGGGAACCAGGGTACAGGAGGAGATGTGGGCTCTGGAATGACTAAAGGGCATTAAAACAGTAAATCAGTGTGGGACTTTGCCAACCCCGGGGAAACGGCTCCTATCGGGGTGTAACTGCGCACGCAATGTGTGCTTCACGTCAAAAATTAGAGTACTATTCACAGTATCTATTGCCAGCTGGATTTCTGCAGAGAAAGGTCATTTTGTTAGGTTTTATTTTTTCATAAATTCACATTTCTTCTGGGAGCTTACGTCTCACGTTAAGTTCTATTTAAGCAGCTGCTAAGTAGTAGGTTCAACAAATCTCTAATTTAGAGGGAGACTAGGAGTGTGTTTGTATTCGGTGTAGATACCCGAATGCAGTTTTCACATTCTCCATGGACCACGCTCGGCCTATTCTTGCTTCAGTGGCAGCAGCAAGCAGGTTCAGATGACGGAGAGCCACTTCAGGACCAGCGTGAGCCCAGGTTTCAAGCTCCCGTCCTCGGAACGGACATGTGCTCTCCTCCCGTCCGTCCGTCGTGTGACGCAGCCAAGGTACACCCCGCTGACTGCACCCGACGTCCCAGAAGTGTGTTTACACAGAGGGCCATATGGAATGGTGGGGTCACTCCGCAGTTCAGCCTTCCCTTTCTCTGGTAGTGGGAGGCAGCGCCGGCCGGCGTTCTCACGAGCCCCAGAAGCGGGGCAATCCTCTCTGGGCTTCCACAGACCAGAAGCAGATGTGGCCCAGGCTCCCCCACGCAGCTTCTGCAAGCCTGTTTCCCCCCTGACTCGCGGTGCGTTTACAGCGGGGGGTTCCTTGGGCTGAGAAGACAGGGGGGCAGCATAAATAGGCGTGTTTCTTTCAACATGTCAAACCGAAGTGAAGACTGTGATGGGGTAGCTGCAAGTCAAGGTGGCTCGCTTTGGAAAATGTGATGTTTTCAAGTGAAGGTGAATTTGAACATCTGGAAATATTTCTGGAAATAAATCATTTTTTAACTGAAACATTAAACGGCAATTTCTTTCTTCTTTCTTTTCTTTTTTTGGCAAGTGGCGTATCAGCATTGCTTAGAAATGAACCCCTGGCAAACCACGAACTTAATGCTCCCCTTATGAGATCAACACATAATTTGTTGTTTTCTTAGAATGAACTATTTCAAGATTTCGCCCAGCAGGAAGTGAGCTTGGGGGAAATGGAGATGACAGGCACTCCAGTTTCTCATAGGGGCCTTATCAATAGTATTTACAACTTCACGGAGTCACGCCATTTCACGGGAAGTCTTTACAGATGTGGCTCAGGACCTCATTCCCACAAAACCACACTCAGACTCAGAATCTGTGAACACCCACATCTGATGGGAGTAGAGAAACTGCGGAGAGACACAGAAAGCGCTAAAATCGAATCGAACACGTTTTTATCTGAAAGAAAATAGGAAAACTGTGACAAGACCTCATAGGACATGAACCTCCTCTTCACAGCAAAAAATCCTTCTTGTCTGGAGCTGTCTTTACGTTTCCATAAATCTCTGCGAATGCAGAAAGTGTGATTTCTGGTCACGCTGCGTGCGTGTGACAGAAGGCACGATCTCTACACATGTGTTTTCTTTCTGTGAGATGCTTTGGGAAACACGAAAAATTAGTGATGCAGCAAAACCGCGTGTGTGCAGAGAAAAAATAATGAGAAAGCATAAACAAACTGCTATTCATTATAATAATAATAATAATAAGGATAAACAATAAACTGCATTAATGTAAGTAAGCAGTGAAAGGTGCTGATGAACAGACGAACCAAGGGACCTGTACGAGAAATTAAAACACATTTTATTAGTGTTATTTTGTTCATGCATTTTGTTTTACTAGGAGCCCTTCAGAAGGCCTTTGGAACACTCTTCATACTAACGTGTGTTCTGGGACTTCCTGTGGAGAAGAACTCTGATCAACAAGAACTCTGTGTGTTTCTGTCTGCCCAGGAGCATTTTCACAATGATTCATGCTGTTGTTTTGCTAGCCTCACTTCGAATTGGTAAGAAAATATTTACGATGGACACAATCTCATTTTCTTAAGGAAGAAGGAAACATTTCCCCAAACTTGGAAGTGCCCATTAGGCCTGTGGAAGGAAGTGAAATAATCTTTGACTGCATGTGTATCCCAGCAAGAGACAAACAACAGTGTGTTCTCGGGAAAAGGTGGGAGGCAGGGTTCCCAAGTCACCTCTCAAGAAACACTTCGCTCTCTGAACTACCTGCTCCCCCAGCAGAATATTCAACAGTAAGAACATTAATGGGCACTAACCACATATGACATCATCTAACTTTAAAGAGTGGTGTAATTTCATTTGTGTCCTTAAGAATGTCTTACCCTAAAATTCAGACATTGTAGCAATAGTAGGAGTGGGTTTGCTCCTCATAGTTGCTGAGATTTTAATGTCCACCCATAAATTCAGAGAAAGTTGCTGAACTAGTGATTTTACTTCATGAAGTTTCCAGAGTTACTCCTGGTCTTTCACAAAAGACTATTAAAACCAAGATAAACACCTATTTTAATATAGAAAAGAAAAAAATGAGTTTGATAGTTATTTTCATTAAATCTTCATGTATTTTCTAATTTTATGGTTCTCAAACCTCAATGTGCATCAGAATTACCTGAAGGTTTGGTAAAACACAGATTTCTGGGCCCGCTGTCAGAGATTCTGCTTCAGTGGATTTGGGGCGGGGCCCAAGAACCTGCATTTCTGACAAACTCCCAGGGCACGCTGCAGGTGCTTATCCGGGCACTAGGCTTTGAGGGCCACTGAGCCAATGTAATCCTTCTTTAAGCCTCTCTGAATGACAACGGCATAAGAAGTATTGGCAACCATGGTGTTACCGCTTCCACGATGTTACTGCTTTCACTTGGTTGGCTTCTCTAGGTATCCGCTAATTTCTTGGGAATCTTTGTTGACAGAAACGTGAAGCAGCATTGCTCTGTGTCTCTCTCCTGCAGTCCTCAGAGCGGGGTTGAGTGCTGGCCGTGTTAGCTGAATCGCTCGCACACAAACACTTCATATGTCGGAGGGATGTGGCCCAAAGGGTACCAGGGGACGAAGCCATTCAGCAGTAGCATCTCCACTCTGGGTGAGGCAGGGCTTGTCGTCACTATCCAGAAAGTGTGACGTTGACCTTGTTTTGAGAACTCTACTTCAAAATCAGGTTTTCTCTAAGGAGGTTAAAAAGTCCACCCCCACTTGCCATCAGATGATGGAGATCAGGCGTGGAAAGGTGCCCATCTGTCAGCCAATCACTGCAGCAGGGCGGAGCCCCGAGCCGGGGAGGAGCAGCCCCTCTCTGTAGGCATACAAGCCTTCCTGTGATGTCATCGACAAAGGCTGCTCCATGTGGGTCTTTGAGGGAGGGCACATGCAAAGACTAAGGACTTCACAAATACTTACAAAATGTTGAAATGGATGAACCTCCCAAGGCATATACTTGTCGGGGCTGGCGGGATCCTTGCTGCCCTCCAAACCCCAGCTTGGGAGATGGAAGCAGGCATCGCCCGACCTGCAGCACCCTTTAAAGAATGCTGTCTTTACAAAGTTTCCTGTAGATGCAGCGGAACTACTAGGAATTTGATGAACGGCAGATGTGAGGAGGGGGGAGGATGTCAGTGACGAGGGTAAAGACCCTCAAAGGCGCAGAAGTGTCTATGAAAATGGGCAATAATACTGACCTGAAGGTGACAGTGAGGACTGCAGAGAATGTGGGCCTCTTCTTCAGCTCTGAGTGCGGGAGAATGCACAGCCTGCGCTGGCACTGGCTGCTGGGGACCCATCGTCCTCGGGACAGAGCCAGGTGTCATTAAGGCCAGACTGTCTCAGTTCCACAGAATTTCATGATGCACAGGAGTCTGTTGACCACATTTGTGGTTCCAGTGGGCACAGTGAAAATTTCTAATTGCCTGGTTAACAAACTTTCTCCCCATCGTGATACTTTTGAGAGTAAGAAGGTGTGAATTTGTATTACCCTCCCAGTCCTGAAGAGAGCACCAGGCACATCGCAGGCCCTGGGGGGGCATTTGGGGGACGAATGGATGAGCAGGCCCGGGGATAGAAGCAATGAGGAGATGAGACTGCGGTGGCAGAGAGGTCTACATGCTTCCAGCGAGACAGGAGACCTGTAGTTCAAACAGAACTGATTTAGAACTGCTTTGGTGTGACTAAGGATGAAAGGCTGTGGAAGGCTTCCTGCGCATGTTGGGGCGCAGGCAGGAGCTCTTGGTGGCCACAGGTCCCCAGATCCCCTTGAAAGCAGGAAGACAGAGGGCCCTGCTCCAGGAGTTGATGGGGAAGGGCGGGCCCGTCAACAGGGGCCTAAAGCAAAGGGCAGTGAGACCACATCCCAGGCAGAGGGAGGCCGTAAGGCGTAATCTCCAGACACGATGTGGCATACCGAGTCCAAAGAAGGGCAGACTGGAAAAGGGATGTTAAGTAAAGAAGAGCAAACTGGACTCACTGGTTTGGGGAGCCAGGAGAGGCTCTCTGGACCAGCACCCCTGCGGCTGAGTTCCATGACCACGTCCACAGATCACGGACTGACCACAGAGGGTGAGCAAATTCAGACACAGGTCAAATGCACTCCTCTCTCAGCGACTGGGTCATGTTTCCAGAGCTGAAACCTCCAGAACACACTCTACAGACGCCAGACAAAAATGTGTTGCAGGAAAGGAGGAAAGTCAGATGAGGGCCTGCAATCTGTGGTTCTCGTTACCTTGAAGAGCTCCAGAGGTCGTCTTCCAGCTTTGGGCCTGAGCTGGCGTGATGTCAGCGACACAAGAAGAGCCAAATGATGCCTCTGGGGACCTGAGACCAGTCAGCACGATGCCTGGGCTGCTCCTTTTCCAGGAGGAACATCCAAGGGACACCATGTCAGGGTGACTGTGATTGGTGACAGGTGCTGGGCTTTTGTTGGAGTCACAAGGCCACAGCCAGAGTCGGCAGGGAGTAGAGCATTCTGGGTAGAGATGTTGGAGGTTTGTATTTCAGTTAGCTGTGGGAAGAAAGACGGAGAAGTGGCAACTCGTCAGAGGCCCACACGATAAACTCCACAGGATTTGGGGCAGGGAGGCCCTCAGTGATGATGTGAGGGCAGATGAGGGTGCTGCCCAGGAAACGGGTACCCGGGGCAGAAGGTCCGGTGGGCAAATGTGGCTGAGACGCTGCAGCCGCCCACGCGCTCTCCGTGGTGGAGAGTCCCACCACGACTGACTGCTATCGGCAGAGGGTCGTGGTCGCGCACGGTGAGCAGATGGCAGATTGTTAGAGTCGTTGCCGGTTCCCTGAAATAGCCGAATTATGATTAAAAAAAACCAAACTCCCTTGGAATAACAGAAAAGCATGGATGGGAAAGAATTGTTTTAGAACTGAAATAAGTTTAAGTGTGAAGACCGACCACATGCCTTTGATCGTTGCTAGCCAGCGGTGCTGATGGATTAGCTGGGGGGGGGGCATAGGTGGGGGAGAGCGTGTTAGGATGCAAATCAACGGGCTCTTGCCTCCCTATTGCATGCTTTCGAATGGGCTGAGGTTATTGAAAATATTTCCTTCCTTCTCTCTCATTTGACTTCCATCTCTCCAACGTACGCAACTTTTCCATAAAATTGATTCGCAGCTAAACACTTGCTAATACTTATTCCATTACTTTATCCACACTTGTTTTTCTTTCATGTGGGGTTATCTCCCAAACACTGAGTTGCCTGATACGTAAACAATTCCAGTGGTGACTCCCCACCCAAAATGCTCTGAAGTAGGGGTGCATGTGTCCAGCCAGATGGAACCTAATTAAGGCTGGGAAACATCTTCTAGCTCTTTATCCTGTATCATCATAATTGAGTTCAAGCCATTTCACGTCTTATCGGCTATGGTTACACAACACGTAACGATCTGCTTGGCTTCACTCCTCCTATGAAAGAATTTCAAGAAAATGTCTTTGAGGCCAGGAACTCCTCTTAAATCGATGTCTGAGTTAAGTTCAGGGCAGCAGCCACCAGGGAAGGGGATAAGCCAAGTTGGAAGTTCAGAGTGACAGAGGAAACGATGTAGAGTTCAGCGACTTCAGATGCCCGGAGAAAATGAACAACTTTTCAGGCTTCCATTGTAAAGTGCTGACTTCTGCTGCTGTGCATGAGAAAAAGGCGGGGGTTTGGGAAACGTCCTCCCCGGAAAAGAACCCCTCAATACCTCGCACTAATTCAGGGACTCCCTGAAGGCTGAGTGTTTTTTAAGTGACAATATATTGCCAGTAAGTTAAAACCTGCCAGTTCCGCCACCTGAATAGAGTGAATAAATCAAGTAAAGACATGACCTTTCTTTCTTCCCAACATAACTGGTTGAGATGCTGGAACTCAGAGGCCCCAAGACGCAGCGCAGAGAAGTAGCCTTTCCCAGAAGGACGAGGTGGCCGAGGGGAGGGGAAGGATCTAGGGGCAGCATTCAGGCTCCTTGGGGGCAGGGAAATGATGGGAAGTAGGGGGAGGGTGCAGAATGCTGGCTTGAGGGGGGCTGTAGGAACAGCTTTCTCTAATTTGCAATCCTGCCCCCCCCAGGGCCCAGTTGGCCACATGTCATGGGGGTTACGCACTTTTCTATTGGTGTAGTCCCAAAGTCCACTGCTTATTTAAAAAGTGATTTTGGACCCATGAAAGAACATAGCTGAGATATCAGAAGCTAAAACGGCATTGTACTTGTTAGTTAGTGACCAATGGCCTTGGCGGCTCGCCTGGCTCGTGAAGTGTTCTCAAACTCTCTCCTTTGACCCCTGACTTTCCATGGGACGAGGGGCCCTGTACACCAGCCCTTGTCCAGCAGGAAACACCACCCTAGGCAGAAATTCAGAACACTGGAACGCTGCCCTTTCTTCTCTACTCCCAACACCTCCTTCCTTTGCCGCCTGGATAGCCTTAGCAGCTTCTGGCCTAGGTCCTTCTTGTTTCTTGACCCAGATTTCAGTGGTCAGCACCAACCCGGACCTGCTGCAGAAAAGTGACTTACCCTGGGGCCATGGCATCCCGGGGGGCTGCCGGCCCTTCTGTGAGCAGCCTTGTGACTGGCTGTTCCCCGCAGCCTGGTGCTGGCCCTGGCCGCCCTTGGTAAGGACGCACAGACCTAGGGCGACAGAAGGACACACACTGGTCTCTGCCCCAGAAGACATCACAGTCTTCAGGGGACAGGGGCTGCAGGGACCATGACCCGTATTTGCCTTTGTGAGCGCAGCCTGATGATTCTGAAGAGGCAGCTGGTATCTTTCCTGATGCTCCAGTGCAGGTGTTGGGGGCAGGTGGGGGGTTCGGAGATTGAGGCAGGAAAGTTAGTAGAAGGGGGAGAGTGACACCCCAACACCATTGTCAACTCCACTTCCTTGGTGCTCAGGACACCAGGTAGAAACGGCAGCGGGTGGCAGCTGCCTCTGCTGGAGGATGGGGAGTGTGACAGCAGCCTTATTTTTCCCTTTTCTTCTTCCCCTTCTCCTCCTCCTCCTCCCCCTCCTCCTCTCCCTCCTTCTTCTTTCTCTTCTTCTTAAAATTATAATCAGTGAAGGAAAACAGAAAAACAGAGGCTTTGGAATGCCACTCTGGCTTGCATAATTCTGGAAAACCAAAAGCGTCTGGAGCAGTGTTCCGGCATGCTTAATAACACCACCTCATTTATGGAGCGTATTTTCGTGCAGCCTGGAGCCTCGAGCAACAATGAAAGGAGTGAACAAATGTAATTACCTGCCTGTCTCCTGAAAGCATTTTATATGATGCCATTGGCCAAATATATGTCCCAATAGTAGAACACTGCTTCTACGGGAAGAGGTGACTTCACCTCTTTGACTCCAATGCAGGGAGTTTTGCAGACGGGTAAATTTGAGGCGCTCTGTTCAGGCTCCCCATGGCCTCCCTGAGACAGACCGCAGGCAATGGTGGCCTTGGTTTGTACCTGTCTGGATACCGGAGCACCTTGTCCAGACCCCACAGAGAGTGAAGAAAGACTGGGTTCGGCTGGAGTATCAGGCAGAGGGATAGTTTGGTGTCCCTTGAAATGGGGACTGTCCTTGCCCAGTGCTTTTCTAGAGAAGTCTGGGTGTCCTGAGGAAAGGGGCGAGTGGGAGCCCCGCCCCCCAGCCCTGCCTCCCCAGAGATGGACTAGCTCCTCCCTTGGAAGTTTCACCCTGATGGCCCATCGCTGTCTTCCTCCTGACCACTCACAGACTAGGCTGAGTGGCTTCTGGCAACCACGCTGAACCAGCATTCTGCCAGCTTCCCAGGGGTGTGTTCTTCATCAAGAGTGGTTTAGTGACCCACAGGATGGCGCTGCAGCTACTTACCCTAATGCTGGTTTGAAAAGTAATTTTCTATTTGGAGACAAAACTCAAAACAGAGCCTCTGCTTTCTCAGGGCCGCAGTGAGGCAGGTTACACCATTAAATAACCTCCTCCGTCTAGTAAACAGCCAGCAGATGTGACTCTGGAGACTGCTCTTTGACCATGTCGAGCCCAGACGATCTAAACATTGGCCTAAACGGTGCATCTCCGCGGCTCACTGAACGCTTTTCAGTCCGTTCCTAGTCCGAGAACGTGGCGCCTTCTGTGCAGCAGGCTCTCCCTGAACTTTGCATCAAGCTCACTTCCCTTTCAGAAAGAAGCGTGCCAGAATGAGGCTGGCTCCTGCTTCCAAAGACAAAAGCACCATTTCCACGCCTGCGGGGGATTAGAATGAAGGCGTGAGAAATGCACTATAACATGTGTCAGGGCGTGGACGAGGAAATGAACGCCATTGACAGTCGAAATCTCAGACGCACCAGCGCGAGCTGGACGTGAACAAAGCTGGAGGAGAAGAGGTAGGAGGGCAGTGTCCCCCACACGCCGACTGGCTGCGAGCACAGCTGTGGGGAGCGTGACTCACCCACAGGACAGAGTGCTGCTGAAATTATCACCGTCGTCATTGTCACTAATCACGCAGCAGCGCGCATCCACCACGGGACAAACGCGTTTCTCAGGGCAGGGCCGGTCAGGATTCTTCACCGCGTACAGGGAACCCAGGAGGACCGCGGGGCTCGAATACAAGGAAACCTTCTACGCAAAAGTATCTCGAGGAAACTTCTGGGGGGCAGCCTCCCTGGGTGAGGCCACATCTTCAAGAAGAAAATGCCCATCCGTGGAAAGTCCACCCGAGGGGGAAGAGGAGAAGGAGGCGATAAAGCTCGTCTGCTATTGAAACGACCTAAACCTTTTTAGAATTGCATTTTTACGAGTGTAGCTTCCAGTGGTAACCTCCCCCTGCCCTGCACGGTAAAGGAGCCCTCCCGTAGTCAGTAGCTCCCTCTGCAAAGCGCCCACCGGTCCCTCGCACGCAGGAACACGGTGTCAGTACAACTGCCAGCGGGCGGCCTGTGAGTGCAAGCGTAGAGACGCAGGACGGGGTTGGCTCAAGGACTGGACACCCGGCAGCTCTTTCCAAAATGCAGGGTGTTTGCAGAGGCGCACTCTCAGGGCAGACGATGTCTCGGAGGTGGCTCTCAACCACTTGTTCAGGAAATTTTGTCACAAACACTCTGTTCTAACAACTCGGTGTCTCCCCACCTCCCCCAGCCTCTTACACCTCCGCACCTTCGCTGAAGTTGGAAGGACCTTCTGCACCTCCAGGGGACTTTCCTGGGAAGTGTGCCGGCACCGCCCAACAGGTGAAGGGCTCTCCTTTCTGCACAGGCTCGTGTAGCTCTCGTGGGATGTACCCTTTTCGCAGTGGGATTCACGTGGGCTGGGCTCCTGGACGGCTCCGCTAGCCTCCCCGGCAGGCCCAGCCTTGGGCTTCTCTCTGTGACCTAGCATTCGCACCTGAAATTGTGGCCAAATAATGAGATGCTTCTAGTTGAACGAGGCTCATGGCCGTCTTCCCCCACTAGCCTCTCCCGCACACGGAGAACCCAGTGTCCAAACGGACCTGTCACATTCGGAACACATTCTGTATTTTCCTCTGTCTCTTCACCTTCCTCTGGTAGCAGCTTTGCTCAGGCTCCCTAATCCAGGGAAGCTTCCAGAAAGCACAGAAATGGTACAGAATTCATGTGGCTGCTAGTCCCATGCTCACACAAACACATCAGCTCTGTGTTCATGGTCTGCTTTTCTCTCTGGGTTATTTTGGCACAACTGGCTGAGCAAATAAAGGATTTTGAAGTATGCCATGATGCAGTAACGTTTTAACACGAAGCTGGAGGGGTAACAATGTAATGCACTCATGTTAGCGGGACTTAAGTCAGAAGACGGCGACTCTGCCAACGTTTCATATTTTATTAGGATGGAGAAACTAATTAAACTGATTGCATGATGAGCATGGCTCCTCAGGTCTGTGTACTTTGCTCTGACAGAGAGGGCGTGCACTGTGAAGTCTGAGCTTCAATAGAGGCTGGCCATGACATCTCCTTTCCTGCCCTGTGTAGCCAAATTAAAGTTTATATAGTTTTCCCTGGACGCCAAAAGAAACATAGGTTGAGTTAACATAGGTTGCCTTTATGGCTGTCCTGTGAGGAGCCCAGGCTGAGTCTGTGACATTGAGGCGGCCCCGGCGACACAGCTCCTAAACATGGAGAACTACTTCCTTACCCGGAGCACCCGAAAACAAAGGCTGGGGGGCAGGTGTCTTCAAAGCGAACATCCGTCCATAGGACTGTGGGCTTTTGTTTGTTTGGGTTTTTTCTTAGTGTCCAATGTTAGTTTCTGTAAAAATAATAGAGAGACAGAGAGGGGAGGCAATCCACCAAGATGAGGTTTAAGGACATCCGTTAGGGAAAACACCAGAAAAAGCAGGGAGATGCAGGCACGAAACCGAAGCCCTGGGCAACTCAGTTCCAGCGAAGAACAGGCAGTCTTTCTCAGGAGGGGGGGACCCGGGCCCCAGCTGGGCGTTGGTGGGGCTGGAGCAGTCCACCAAAGAGGTGACTGGCTTGGCTGCTGTGCCAGATGGCGTGTGCACAGTGGGGCGGGGAGGGGGGGCAAGTCCACAGGTCTTCTTGTCACTTAGTGGGTAGCACTGGGGAGCCACCTGAGGGTGTTTTTTCCGATGGACACCGCAGGGAGAGTTTCGAACTGAGGTCAGAAGGATGCAGATGTGTGCAGAAAACCCAACACAGGAGCCCGGGAAAGCGGTGCTTGCCTCTCAGGTCGGGTCACACCCATGTTGGAGGGGATGTCCTCGTGCAACCATTTAAAAAAAATCAACTTAAAATGCGCAGCATCAATCGTGTTCCAGGGTACGGTATCCTGTGACATCTGACATGCAGAGTGTAGGGGTTATTGGACCAATTTCAAGATTGTTTTACAGTTTCTGCTCAGAAGGTTGCTTGACTGACAGGATTTGGAAGAAAGGTCAGGTGGGGGGTATTTAAGGATTTATCAGGGACGGGATCCTGTCGGGTGGCTGCTCTCTCCTACACCTGGATGGTGGAGATGGGAGAATGCCTGCAACAGACGGAAGGAAGCCTCAGCTCCCTCTCCAAACCTAGGGCCCATGTCCATGCTACTTCACCCATTGCTCCTACTTCCGCTTCTCATGGTCCCACAGGACAGGACCCCCGTGCCCCTTCCCTAGGCCTCCTTTTGACATTGGTGGAGATGCCTGGCAGGGTCTCTGAGTTCTCTTTCTCAATCAAAATACCTTTGGTGCCTTCAGAAGTTCCTCCAAGGATTTCCCATCCTTCAATGCTCTTGGCTGCCTTTTTCTTGAATATGCTAGTGTATCCAGAAATATTGGTCTCAGAATTGATCACAGTGTTCTTCCAGAAACAATCGTGAAAAGCATGTAGGAGCTGGTCCGATGCCTGCTGAGAGGCGCAGACCCATGGTGTGCAGATGTCTTCTCTGCGGGCCTGTGCAGGCGGCAGCTGGAGAGCTGATCGCAGAGGCCTGGGACTGGCGCTCGCGGGTGTGCACTAGCCACAGACCTCATTCACGGCTGCCAGCAGCTGGAAGCAGCCCGGGTGTCCTTCACCTGGGGAACGCAGGAACAAACTGCGGTACATTCTCATAATGGAGCGTTTTTCAGCAATAAAAGCAAAAGAACTACCAAATCATGGGAAGACACAGAAGAACCTTATATGCCTTAGTACTAAGTGAAAGAGGCCAATCTAAAAAGACTGCATGCTGTATGATTTCAACCACACACTATTTTGAAAAAGGCGAAACTAAAGAAACAGCGGGAAGGTCAGTTGCTGCTGGCGGTTGGGAGCTGGCGGGAGAGTGCTGAGTAGGTGAAGCAAAGGGCTTTTAGCACCGTGAAACTATTCTGTGTGACGCTGTGATGGTGGATACGTTATGCGTTTGTCAAAACCATGGAACTAAGCAACGTGAAGAGTGAACCCTAATGCAAACTATAGATGTTAGCTAATAATGATGTATCTCTATTGATTCATTGACTATGACAAATGTATCACACCAGTTCTAGATGTTAACAAGAAAATAGCAAAAAACAAAACAAAACAAATCCTCCCACGCCCCCAAATCCAACCAACCCTCAAACAAAACCTAATTACTTTTTATAATCGGTTGTACTATGTCATCTCTTCCCATCATCCTGCTTTCCTACTACCTTTTGGGCTGAAAGGCAGACTCTCGTTTAGTCCCTATTCAGCCGCACTGCTCACACCCTGGTCTCATAGCTTCAAACGCTGATTCTGTCACCCAACACACGCCCGATCCTCTTGCAGGTACGCCATCCAGAAATTGGTAGGTGTGTTCTTTATTCATCTATAGTACATATGTATAAGTGAATAAAATGATATTATTCAACAACTGCTTGTTAAGCAACTGGACCGTACAAGGAAGGCATTGCTCTGGGGATCAGTGGACGAAGTGGACCATAACCTCAGTTCGTGGAACTTCTATTCTAGCTCAGGGAAACGCACAATAAGCATCGCCATCCTACATGAGCTATGAAGCAGGTTAGGAAAGGCGAAGTACTATGGGGAAAGACAATGCCCTGAACCTGAGATCAGAAGGAAGGTGGCAGATCTGAGGAGGAGGGAAGGGGGCTGGTCTGCCACGTGCACCTGGTTAGCCAGGACACGGGCGATGGGCGCACTGCAGGGACAGTGAGGGGCCGGTCCGGCTGGCCGCATAGGCCGAGGGAAGGATTTTGAACATTCTGTCCCCTCCCGCCCCCATCCCAAATAGAAAGCCATTCCATTCTTCCAAACAACAGAGACGAAATGAGTGGGAGGGAGGTAAATAGAGGCGGGTGAGGCAAGAACCCGCAGTCCAGAAGGATTGTGCGGTGGCAGAGAAGGGGGCCTGGTGGGCAGTGGGCAGTATTAGGAAAGACTGAGGTCCAGGAGGACGCCAAGCCTCTGCCTCGACCAATCAGGCGGGACACTTGCTGAAATAAGAAACCCCGGGCCAGGAGGAGAAGTGTGGGGCCAGTTCCTTAGTCTGAGGTGCCTATGTGAGGTTTCATGCAACAGACCTGAGCTGGGATCCACCACCAGCCCAGTTTTCCTGGGACGTGGACTTGACTTTTCTGAGCTGCAGCTCCCTCTTCTGCAAGCCAGGGTCGTTGCTGCTGTGAGGGATTTTTGTCAGGCTCCAGCAAGAGGAAGCTCCAGCAGGTTACGGAAGAGAGGAATCCTTGTCTCTCTCGGTCTCTGCTCCCCCCGCCCCCCACTTTGCCTTCTGGTCTTCCTGTGGTGGTTTCCTGTTTTAACTAATAGTACTTTAGAAGCATTTGTTCTCACATGCCTGTTCCTAGGGTATCTATGCGGTCCCCTCCTTGGTGACTGACATGTCTCTGAGAATCTGGTCTAGATTTTTTTTTTAACATCAAATATAAGGAAGTGATAAAGAGTATATCCTATTTTCTTTTGTCAAGGCTTTACCTGTGTGTGCCCACTCCAATCTTTTTATGCAAATCCTAAATGCTGGGAATGGAAGTGTACCATCACTCCAGCCAGCCGGAGAGGAGAAACTGAGAGCACGGACAGTTGGGAACTGGCCGCACAGCGTTTGGAGATTCTGATGCACTCCTGCCGAGACTCGCCTCCTCTCCCTGCTCTTTAATTCCACGCGCCTCATGATAATAGCCCACGCACTCGGGTGTCGGTGTTTCCAGAGAGAGGAAGGGAGGGAGAGAAACATCCATGCGAGAGAGAAGCATCAATTGGCGGCCTCCTGTATGGGCCTGCACTGGGGATCGAACCCGAGACCTAGGGATGTGCTCTGACTGGGAATCGAACCTGCAACCTTTTGGCCATGGGATGGTGCTCCAATCCACTGAGCCACACCGTCCAGGGCTGGAGCTTTCTTAATGACAAAATTAGCACTTAATCCAATTTGACTATGTCCACAACATTCCCAGGTAGTTGAATAATCTGTCCAACATTGGCTTTTACTCCTCTGGGGGAGTCCATTAGGGAACATCTCAGCAAATGTGGGGCAGAGCCGGACCTAGAAGAGGGAATCACATGCCTACGGCTGTGATGGATTTGCCTCTGGGGGGCTGAGCAGAAGAAAGGAGGGGGACCCCGATGACACTGTGGGGGTGCTACACCAGTCTTCGACTACCTACTCGCAGGCAACTTTTCCAGGAGAGGAAAATAGACTTCTGTCTTGTTTAACCTCTTGAGGCTTCAAGCCTGGCTCTGTCCACTGAGGCTGATTCTCCCTGTGCTGCCGTCTTGCCCGGCTCCAGCACACACAGTGACTCCATCAGAAAACTGCCTGTCTGCTCAAGGGCTTCGTGCCCAGTAGCCAGGTGCACACCCATCCTCTGATCTCACCTGCCCCATTCTCTCTCTGTCATCCCGATGCCATTCATACCTTAACCCCGAGGGCACAAGCTCTCGGGGAAGGGAGGCAGGCAGCACATAGCTTTCCTGCAGGTGCCGTTATAACACACCCAGTCCCGGAGCGAAGTCAGGAAGAGCCTCCGCCTCTGAACTTCGGAATCGTACCCCTGTGTCGCCTACGCCGCTGCATCGCCCTCACTTATCCACTTGTCCAGACTAAGGGGCAGGACACACGCCCCTGGGGCCTAGCGGAGTTCTGGACTATGCTGATTTTAATGAACACCTGATGAACGAATTCACTATTGATGAGTTAATGAATGAGGAACATTATGAAGATGTCGGCTGTGACTTATTCCACTGGCGCCCACCCTCTCTACCTGTCTGAGAGCTGAAGAGTCGCCAGCGGTTGTGAGCTGCCCCAGACCCCTACCCGCCTCACCGACCGCACCCACCAAGTCGGGCTGCAGCCCTGTTTCACAGCTGCAGCTCCAATTCCCTCAAGGAGTCCCCCGGGTGAGCTCCCAAAGGAGGAGTGGGAGTGAGGATGGGCGCGACGTCCCTGTGAGCTGTGCAGGTCTCCTTAGCGGCGTCCTCACTGCTTGCCCCTCCCCTGGAACGGGTCAACTGGGTGGTAAGTGCTGCCCTGTCCGGGTCAGGCTGCGAGGAACAGTGGAAGCAAGTGTTCCCGTCCGAAACAGAAGCACAGGGAAACCACTGGAGCTTGGGGAGAGGCTGCTGATGGCAGCGCCTCCACAGTGACACTCACGCAGAACGGCCAGATCCAGTTTGCAAAGCCAGACAAAAATGCCCTATTAAAGCAGCGCACCGAACATTTGCATTTGAATGAGCCAATGCTGCAGCCTCCGTGGTGCACAGCCGCAGCCGTGGCGCTCCCGAGAAAGGGTTTGGACCAGGAGCGGGACAGCTGGGCTCCGGCCCGGTTCTGCCTCTCAGCAGTGGCCCGATGCCGTCCACTCCACGGGGCTGAGTCCGGCCGGGTGGTCCTCCTCCCGAGATGAAAGGTTGGACTGAAGGAGCTCTGAAATCCCGAACCAAGTTAGCAGCTCGCTGTCATCTGCAGGGGACACAAGTGGCAGTTCCTGATCATCGCGGCTGAGCCCACGCCCAGATGAGTCTGGGGGCCCGGGCATGACAGCCGCAGAAAGGCCGGGTTGCCTCCGTTTCCCCAACGCCTCTCTTGTGTGATGGAGAGTGGCCAGAAAGTGCTTTCCGACCCAGGACTCACTGGGCTGAGGCAAGAGCTGAGTCTTAGACTGATTGTATTTAAAGACCATAGAAGTCCACAGACCTTTATTTTTCTTTCTCACATGGCAAACTTTTCCCCCGGAAGCTGAGGAGTGCAACGATGTTTTTCCTGCGGTCCCGGGGTGTCTAAGGTGAGACTATCTGCCTGTGACCTCTCTCCATTCCAGACACCCTGACCTCCTTCAGGGGTGGCTCGGCACTCTCCCATGCAGATCCTGTGCGGCATTTCTGTTATTCCTTCCTCACCCTGCTATCGAAAGCCACTATTGATACTTAGCTCTTTGAGTATAGAAGTGCAGCGCTCCTATGCATTAACAGTTCTGAAGTCTCTGAGACTGAAACTTCACATATGATGTTATTCATCTGTCAGCATGCCTGTTTGAGTGAGATATCACCTTCAGTGAACAGAAAAGGAAACTGCAGCTAAGACCAGTGAGCATCTTGTCCAGCGTGAAACCAACGGTGGACGTGAGCTCTTACTCAGGCCACACTACCCTTGGTCTTCCACTCATTTCCCACTTCTTCTGGAGGTCAGGTTCGCATCTTTCACGTATGGAGGTTTTATTCATGAATTCTGACTCATTTTTTATAGATAAGAAATATTTGCGGAGATAAGAAATATTAGACTTCATCTCAATATACTCCCTAAAATTTCAGGATAACCGATGTAGAGCCTTATTAATAACGAAGAGGTCGCATTTCATACAAACGTCCTAGAGGGCCCTTGAGGTGAATCCGAAGCACCGTTTGATTCCAGATTGCTGCCTCCTAGCTGCCGGGAACAACGGTGAGCGGCCGCTGAGCTTCAGAGAGGTCAGACAGGAGGTTGCAGTTAGGCTGGCTAGAGCGAAAACGTGAAGGGCATATAGACCGTGGGGCTCGACGACTGGATTTGGAGAGTGGTGGTGAGGGACAGGGTGGGCTCCGGGGCTTGCAGATCGGCAAGTGGCTGGTGTTCATCACAGCACTACAATCGAGAAAGCCCGCGGGGTGGGGGTGGGCACAGAGGAGAGGTGGCCAGCGTGAGTGCACGTGTCCAGCTGTACATGCAGCTGCAAAGTTTGTTCAGAGTTTGGCTCGAAGTCTATAGCTAAGCAAATGTTGAAGCTATGTGATTAGATGAGGTTTAAAAATGTGCAAAATGTGAGAGGAGTAGTAAATTGACTGTGGCTTAACGAATGAGTAGGAGGCAATCAGAGAAAGAAAGAAAAAACCATTCCACAGCCCAGGGAAAAAACAGGAAGTAGAGTGACAATGAGGAAAACATGATGTTGGAAAGAACTTGAGAAAAGAAAGTGGCTAAGGGTGTAAAATTTCAGAGAGTTTACGATGGTCTTACACTGGTCATTAGTTGAAGAAAATGGCTTTGAGATCACTGCAGTTCAAGGCTTGTAGAGAAACACAGTGAACTAATTTGTGCAATTTCCCCATTATGTGTCACTCTTTAGTCCTCCGCGCCCGAAGAACAGATGTTACGTTGGTGGAGAAACATGATTCCGGTAATGGGTCACGGTAGAGACGGTTTTCCCTACTTTATCGTTTTTATGGACATCGTGAAAGTAATCCTGTTAGGTTTACACGCCAACAAGACTCATCCCCAGGATTTATATTGTGAAGTAAGTGGAGCTAGAACGCTAACCTAAAGCCCGGGGAACTTCGTTACAATGAGAAATCCTCAGGGGACGCGCGCGGTCCAGTGTGTGGTGAGTATTTTGCATTGTTGTATTAGTCACTCTCCTGAGGATTCCGCTAGTCACATACTTTCCCTTCATTTGCCATCCCCCCCCCCCCCCGCCCATTTGGCTAATATAGAAACATTCCAAAAATAGAGGAGTATGCAGTAAGCATTACTAACATTGACCCTGTCGTAGTGGAAGTGACCTCATTGTCACTCTTGTTGCCAAAAGCAATCTGGGACAAATTGTGATCTTAGATTGGGATTTTAAAAAAAAGTCAGAGTGAAAAAGAGACACGTGGAACACGTCCCCCAAAGAATTCCAGTGCGTTTCTCTTACAAAAATGACCACGAAACTTTGGTTCGAGTCCCGAAGAGGTCACCGCTGATTTAAGAGATGGCATGTAGCAAGGCAACGGTGGAGACTTCTGCAAACAAAGTCCAATTAGCTTGGGTGTGGGTTTGAAAGCAGTGGAAGAACCACCAACAGCTGGAGTCCCATCAGCGCCTGGCCGCCACCTGCCGCTTCCGCTCTCAGCGCCCCGCTGCAGTCAGCTTACACCCTGCTTACCCAGAAGACCCCTGTCCACTACCCAGACATACGTTCAGGGAAATACGGCCTTGCTTTCCAAACTTCTCTCTTTGGTCATTCACTTCATCACTACTCACGCTGTTATTCTTTCACTCACTCAGGAAATAGTTTTTGATTACCTTTCTATGTGCACAGCCCTGTTCTGGCGGCCGGCAAGGCCGTGTCCCTGCAGAGGGCTTGCTCAGAGATCGGGGCTAGTTTGAGGGCTTGCTCAGAGATCGGGGCTAGTTTAACAGAAGGACAGGCCAATCATGACTAGTTGCCATGTTCCACAGGAGTTCCTTCTTTCCAGCCAGGGACGTATGTGGGCTCCCCGCCCCCAAATACACGCCCTCAATTCAGAACGTCGTGGGGAACTGTTCTGTTTCGTCGATGCCTTGGCCGTGGGGCACGCAGACTGTCAGCACCCAGCCTGACTTCCCTCTTTCGGGCAACACAAGTCAGAAAGACTGTGCAGACTCTGACACTTCTCTCAACGCTCTTCTCTGACAGACTCTACTTGCACGTCTGAACTGAGTGCTGCTGGGACAGATGGACCACGTTCCAACTGTGGCAAGTGCCGCGAAGCAGCACACCAGTGCCAGGGGACAGAGAGGGACCGGGGCCGGGTGCGGGCCGCTTTAGTTAGGACAGAGAGGAAGGACCTCTCGGAGGAGACAGGAACAGAATCAACGTGGGCAAGATGAGCAAAGGTGGGCAGCCGGGTAAAGAAAGAACACGGGGAGCGCAGGGAACGGGGAGTGCAGCGGCTTGGATGGAGGGCAAGTGTGCGAGTTCATGGGCAGAAAGCAAGTCCGGGCCACAGTGCAAGAGAGGAGTTTCAGCAGTGACTGCAGAGAAGTCCCCAGGGGACGTGCAAGGAGATTGGGTTTTATTCTAACTACAATCAGAAGCGATGAGAGACGCTCAAGTGAAAGATTCATTTAAGCTGATAAGCATACTTAATATTCTGACTCTCGGTTGGGGTGGAGAATGGTGTGCAGGCGCATGAGTGGAAGCGGGGACCCAGGCTGGAGGCTCCATGGAGTCCTGGGGACAGGTGACAGGTAGAGGGGCGAGGACTGGCGGGCCTACAGGACTGGTGGGTGCGCGGTGATTGGAAGGGAGAGGCAGGAAAAAAGGAAGAATCATGGATGATTCCAGGATAGAGATCATAGTTCTTTAAATAACTGGTCCACACTGTCACTCACAATCATGTAAAAGTTACCACTGAGAAAAAAAAAAAAAGAGGCAATAGGAAATAAAGATTAACAAAGACTAGAGAGTCCAGATTAAATAGGAAGTCAGAAACGCCGATGTTGAGAGAGGCAAACGATTCTGAAATATTCTTTGGGAGTTGATAACTGTCTCGGTTATTCCGAGGCTACAGCCATCCAGAGGCTTAAGAAGCCTGGCAGCCTAGCGCCCACCCCAGAGAGGTGGCAGATTGCTCTTTAAACCTGGATTAAAAAATGGGGACGGATAACTCACGCTTGTTAGAAGCAAGCTCACGCGGCCATTTATTAAGTTTTGGGACCAGAGTCTCATGATGACGGGGAGGTTTGCCACCCGAGTTTCTCTCAGAAATTGGGAATTAGTCCCAGGATTCCATGTAAACCACAAAAGAGAAGTGGGAAGCAGACTAATACTAACTCCTATGTGCCAGCAGTTTAAATGCATTAGTTATGATAACCCTCCAAAGTAACCCTGCGAGAGAGGTATGGCTCCCTTCACCAGCTGGCAGGACACACAGAGGCTCAGGGAGGTTTAGAATGGGCTCAGGGCAAGGCCGTCCTCAGGGGCAGAATCGGGCTAGCCCGGGCCTCACTGCCCGGCACAGAGAGGCACCGGTGGGCAGCAGGGGAACTCGGGGATGCGCTGGGGCTCAGCTGCAGCTGCTTCAAGTTGCCTTGCCCTGTGCGAGCAGCATTTAGGGGCAGCTGGAAGTGAGATTTTACACACCGGTGTTGCTTTTCCCTTTCTCTGGCTCTTTTTCTTGCCCCTTGCCCCTCACTTTCCAGTTACTGCAGTTGTGCTGAACTCTGTCCTCTGCTTCTTTTGGCCAGAAACAGGAGGTTTGCCGTCTGAGATTCTGGGGTCCTGATGCACAGATCGGGGTCTGTCTGCAGGGTGAACGTCCTAAAAATGGCACACTCACCGAGTATCTCGTCTTCTTCCCGGCCAACGCCCCTCCCGAATCGGGAGGCTTCGTGCGGTTGTCTGTTGTCCAGACGTTACAATTGTCTTCAAGAGAGTTTGTTGATGGGAATGACATTATTACTGAGAAATAATATTTTAAACAAGAAATTTTGAGTCAAATAGATGGTTTCTAGAAATACTTCCACGTTCTTTTCACTTTTGATAGAATGCATGCTTTCTTGTGCTCTCTGAGAACCTGGTGATGGTCTCCTTTTGCAGACGATCTAGTTGGGTTCTACACTAAAAACGGTGCTCCCAGACCCACAGCCAGAGTTCCAGGGCATTTCCCACAAGGCTGGCCTGTTGGACCACGCCTGTGCTTCTGCACTGTCCTCTGGTGGCTGAGTGTTTGAAATACAAATCAAGGTACTAGTTAAATGGAACCAAATTTTTCAGACAGCCCAACTGGTTAACAAATTGTAGTAATCATGAGTCTCCCTGGGAACAAAATATCTTGCTGATTGTGAACTATTTATTATTTTGACTTTTATTAACAACAATAAAAAAGAACAAAAAGCTCTTAGAAAGCTTTTGAGGTGTTTAAATGATCTGTGGCATAGTCGTGGAATGTAGGCAAAAATTAAGTGTGTTAGGTAAGACACTGCAGGACTGAAAAGGTGAGGACGGCAAATTGTCCTGAAAGATTCCAGGACTGTCAGGTGAACCTGGGATGAGTGTGTGTGTGTGTGTGTGTGTGTGTGTGTGTGAGAGAGAGAGAGAGAGAGAGAGAGAGAGAGAGAGAGAGAGAGAGAGAAGAGAGAGAGAACAGAAAAGAACTGGAGAGTCTCACACACGTGCTTTCTTGGAGTAATATCGCCATCTTGTGTCTTTCCTAGATGCTTCTGCTAGTAAAAATGCGGAAAGCCTTGTTCCTTTCAGCACTTCTAAATGTTCTCTTTGACCTAAGAACATTGAAACCTATAGAGAATTTTTATGAGTTTATTTGAGCCAAACTGAGGACATGCTGGGAAGCAAGGTCTCAAGTGTTCAGGGGAATGACAGTTTTGCAGTTTCATACTTTTGAACTAAGGAGGACACCTAAGGGGGATTGCATGTCGGTGGGGGAAAGCAAGGCAGGAAAATCTCTGATTGGATCACAGGAGTTGACGTGCTCCTTGTGGGTGTCACACAGTTCCGTGGGCTTCGACAAATGCCTCCTGTCACGTGCCCACTGTTGTGGGGTCACACGGAATAGTTTCACTGCATTAAAAGTCCCCTGTGCTCCACCTGTTTATCCTTTCCTCCCTCTCCTCAAGCCCTAGTAACTACATGCCTTTTAAATGTCTCTACGGTTTTGCCTTTTGCAGAATGTCATACAGCTGGGCTCATACAGCATGGAGCCTTTCCAGACTGGCCTCTTTCACCTAGCAATGTGCCTTTAAGCTTCTTGTGCGTCTTTTCATGGCCTGGTAGCTCATTTCTTTTTATTATTAAATCATATTCCGTTGTATGAGTGCATTGCGGTTTGTTCCACTCAACGACTGAGGGCGACAGTTTGGTGGCCTCCACATCTTGACAATTACAATTTCAGCTGCTTAAACATCTGTGTTCAGGTTTTTCTGTGGACATAAGTTTTCAACTCATTTAGGTTAAATACCAAGGAGTGTGATTGCTGGATAGTATAGTAATATGTTTAGCTTTGAGAGAGACTGCCAACTGTCTCCCAAAGTGATTGTAGCAGCCCGCATTTCTACCAGCCTTAAGTGAGAGTCCCTGTCACTCCACATCCTCATCGGCACTCGGTGTGGCCGGTGCTGTGAACTGTAGCCCATCTAACACGTGTGCGGTGGTATTGCGCTGTTGGACTTTGCAGTCCCCTGGTGACACCTGACGCTGAACACTTTTTCATATGTTTATTTGCCCTCTGTGTATCTTCTCTGGTGAGGCATTCATTCAGATCTTTTGCCTATTTTTTAATTAGTTTTGAGACTTTGTGTATTTTGCCCTTCATCAGATATGTGTTTTGCAATTATTTTCAACCAGTTTGTGCCTTGTCTTTTCATTTTCTTATTAGTGTCTTTGGAGAGTTTTTAAATTTTTTTATCCTAGTGAAGTCAACAAAGGAATCCTCCCTCATTTAGAGAATATCCCAAACACTACAGCAATGGAAGGGGGCGGGAAGTGAGGAGGAAGTGTGCCAATTTTCTCATATGGCAGGGCACTAATTTTTCTGTCTTAAAACATTTTTTAGAATATATAGAACTTCTTTCACTCACCATGTTTTTGATATGCATCAATGTTGCAAAGAATTTTTTCTCAATTGTGTGGCATTTCATTGTGGAAATATGTCTTTTTAAAATTTTTGTTTATCCATTTTCCTGTTGATGGATCCCTGAATCACTTTTAGTTTTTTGGCTGTTACAAATGCACCTGCTATACTCTCCTGTAAGTCTTAGTTTTAAGAGTCACTTTTAAACTTTGAATTGACCTGGGTGTTCGAATAATTTGCATAATTCTTCACCCCTCGGATTTGAGCCCGGACATCGTTTCCTTAGAACCCCACGGTGACCACCTAAGGGAGTCCTGTCTTTGTCCCACCTCTCTCTCCACACCACCTTTTATTTGCTACATAGCCTTTATATTAAGTTATAATGACTTTGTGGACTTGTCTGTCTCTCTCCCTGCATTCGGAATTCCCTGCCCAGACCCTAACAAGCTCCAAGAGGGTAAGCGATGCCGGTTTACTCACAGCACCTATTAAGTGTTGTATAGAGTAGGTGCTTAATAAATAACTGTTGGAAGACTGAGTCACTCTAAAAAGTAAGTTACAGATTGGTAAGTTCACCAGTGGCCACCACATGCCTGGGTTCACGATATCCTCAGCAAAATACACAGATATCCACGTCCCCAAACCAAATCTAAAGCACCAAACGGTAGCCTCGGTCCCCGCGATATTACCAAGGCAGACGCGGGAGGAAGCTAGGTTTGAGGGTCGGGCAAACACCATTATACAGCTCACACGCTTCCCGGTGACCCGTGAAAGTGCACAGAGAAGTGGGCAGTCGGGGGCACACGGCCCGCGAAGAACCGCAGGAAACGCAAACTTGGAAGTCATCCCGCCCAGTGGAATCCGGGGAGATTTGCCGAGTCAGCGTCCAAGAGGGCGGGCACCGCGCAAGGGTGCGGCCGGGCTGGTGGGCTGCCCGGGGCTCAGCGGGGGAAGAACAAGGAAGATGCCAAACTCAGACCGCATCAGAAAAACCAGGGCAACGGGACGCTAAGTCTGTTTGCGGCCCGTCCCCGGAAGTGGGGTTGAGACACACATCGAGCTGCGCCTGCGCACTGGAGTCTATGCGCAAACGGCCAATGAGCGGAGGGGTGGGCGGGCTGTAGGCCAGCGACCCAGTTTCCGGTTCCGGTAGGCTGTGGTCTGTTGGCTCCTGTGCTACGTGTCCCAAGCCTCCGAGTGGTAGGTGCCCAGGTAAGGCGCCGTCTCCCGGGGGGCGTGAGCGTGCCTTTGTGACTCTGGGAGGCGGCGGGCGTGGGCGGGCCGGCGCGTGTCCGGAGCGGCTGGTGCGGGAGAGGGCCCCTCGCTCAGGGCCGCCACCGGGGTCCGGCCACGGGAAGGTGGGGAAGCGGAGATCTGGCGCCGCGGCTCCCCCGGGGAGAGGGACGCCAAGGTCCCTGCTCCTTCCGGGCGTGAAAAAGCCAGGATGTCGGCTTTCTGGTCGCTCCTCCCCGGCCACCTGGTGGCTTGTCGCCGGGGTCCCCTTCGGGGTTGGCTTTGGGGATGTGAGTCCTTTCGGGTGTGTGTCCTCGGAAGAGCTGTGTTCGGGCGGCCTCGCCTCCGCTCCTGTGATGTGGGAGGATCGGTGTAGATTCTAGATCAGCAGATCACAGTGGGTTATTGGACCCCTCCCCCGACAACGAGGGCGGTGTTTTGTGTATGGTGCACCCCTCGCCCCCGGGAAACGGTCCTTAACTTGTGTCGCGACATGTGTAAAGTTTTAGCCCCGTTGGTTTGAAGAACGAAGTTCAGTGAAATATTGAGAAAGCAGGCACTAATATATTTTTGGAGGGACCCAACATACTTGGCCCGGAATGTGTATAGAATTCCTAGGGGATTTTAAATGTTTTCATGTTCATTATTGTATGTGCCCACCCTGGGCTAGGAAACATTGCGTAGTCAGGGAGATGAACCACTGCCTGGTCTTACATTCGTTGGTTCGTCATAAGTGTATTAAGTGTGTATGCACCTGTCCCCTGTCCTAAGCCCTGGAGATAATAGTAAGTTACAGGTGACACACTGGCCTCCGTAGCAGTTGTATCCGTGGCTCCCAAAGCTGAGCAGAGGTGGCATTTCCTTACAAGAACCGATGTGAGAAACGTTATAGCCCCGTTCCCTTAGAGCTGTGTGCAGGCCTGGAGGTTTGGAGTTGAGCTCATCACTGCAGTCAGGCCTTGCAGTTCTGAGAATTTGATGGACCTGTCCCACTCGAACACCCGCTTTTCTGGAAGTGCGGGTGGCCGCGGGTTGGAACAGTCAGGTTGAAACGCACGTTTGCCTCTTCTCTGGCTCTGGTAGAGCCGTAGTTGGGATTCACTGCAGGAGACACTGGGTTCTGGGGAGTTTGAAATAAAGTATTTGTTGGATTGCCAGCATGGTTGGCTTCTGAGCAGAATGAGGGGACTGCAGAGCGAGTACGAGTGGGGGCGTGGTGATTGCTTAACTGCGTGTGCATCCTGTGTCAGTGACGTAACGGGGTAAAACCTGTGCCCTTGCTGTTGATCTGATGCTGTGCTGGAATCTGTAGGAATCGTGCCTGTATTTTTTCCTTTGTTTATGTTGTGGGACGGGTTGACCCGTATCAGGCATGCATTTCTGGCAGGTCTCATTTGCAGTTTGGTATAACCGAACACGTCCTTGCCGCATGATAAATACCACTGAGTGTCTTTTCTCTTGTTTGTTTTTTAAAGAAGCATCATGGACCAGGTAATGCAGTTCGTTGAGCCCAGCCGGCAGTTTGTGAAGGACTCAATTCGGCTGGTGAAAAGGTGCACCAAACCTGATAGAAAAGGTAAGAGCTTTAAAGTGAGAGGAAAAGTTCAGTCTTTGCATTTTCTAAGGCTTTCATTTGATTAATATTGTCCTGTTTAATAGCTGTTAATTCCTTTTCTCATCCACATTTTTATTGATTTGTTTGCTTTATTTTTAACATTGTCACTTCCTAAATTTTGTGCACATTATACATTTTTTGTTTTACGTGTTTTCAAATGGTGTAGGATTATTTGGTGCAGCCCTATTTTTCATGTTATGTTTGTCTTAGTCATAATAATTTCAGGGTTTTTAGTATCTTCCATGTCTTCACTTTGGAAAATGTTTTGGGTTTCCCCACCTTCACCACCCCCAGACAGAGCCCTGACGTGCATCATCAGAGTTGTTGCCATGATTCTTGTGTTAAAAGGTACGCCAGAGTTTGTCTGCTTCGATTCATTTAGTGACTGCTGCCTGGGTGAGAAGTGGGAATACAGTGGAGAAAGTAATACATTACAAGTATAGTAAAGTATATAAAAGTGTGTAACAGGGACTGGTCCTTGCTCTTACGGAGCCCAGGGTGATTCAGGGAAGGCCGTCCTAAACCAGAAATGGCAGTCACAGTTCCAGGCACTGCGGTGGGAGTGCTGTGGAGGAGAAGTGGAAGGCCCCCCCCAGGAGGACTGAGCAAGTCTGGGCAGCTTCTCCGAGAAGAGGAAACAACGTCAGATGGAAACACTAGCAGGGTCTGAACCTTCACGAAAAATTGTGCTCCTCCCAGCTTCATTCTCCAGCCTTATTTTTGGCCTCATAACATCAAAGACAGTGGACCCATTTTTTATAAAAAGTTACGGTCTGTGCTTTTATAATCAATATTTTTAGCAATGTTGCAAAAATTTTAAGACAAATACTCTACTTCTTCTATCTGTATTTTACTTCTTTTTGGCATTCTGGTCATTTGCTGAGAAGAACGTGTTTTGCTGCTTGTCGGTGGATTCACTAGAATGGGCATATACTTTATTTCTATGTTGCTTAAATAACAATATGGTATGAAAATTTAAAAATCAATCAAATAGCTTATTTACTATTGTGTCATATTTCATTTTATTTAAAGTTATGTTTACTGTCCGGAGAAAGATATACCAGTAAGTTTATGTCACTGCTAGTTTTTTCTCCTATTCTTGCAGTGACACTGTGAAAATGATAAATTTTGTGTTTTTAATCCAGAGTTCCAGAAGATTGCCATGGCAACAGCAATAGGATTTGCTATAATGGGGTTCATTGGCTTTTTTGTGAAATTGATCCATATCCCCATTAATAACATCATTGTGTAAGTAAACTTTTGAAATAGTATTTAGAATGGAATGGAAATTGAAGCCATTGGAGTTGACAGTTTGCTTTTTCATTAGTGCACAGATGTCTCTTGACTTGCTAATGCTGTTCGAACCCACCGGTGTTTACTGAGAGCCTGGTCTTGGGAAGTGCTGTGTGTTTTCGTTAGGGTTAGAGCAGGTGTGTGAGTGACTGTGGTGAGCCGTCGTGCTTGGGAATCGTGTGCTGGTCTCAATTCTTTATGTCCAGCTAACGTGTTGTCTGTCACACTGAGAAGCCTCCCCCGACCGTCCCATCCTGTGAGTCCTGTCCTTGCCTTGTTCTCCTATGTGAGTCTCCTATGCGAGACTCGTCCCAGGGGAGGGTTCTGAGCTAGCCAGTCTGTTCTAGCAGCCCTGTCCTCCGCAGGACTTTCGCAGTCCAAGGTGTTCAGGTCCCGCTTCTTCTCTTTCATGCTACCTTGGGGTAATGTGGGTGTGGTTCTCACATCACTGGTTTTGGTTCCATAAAATCACAGCAGACTGCATTTCAAATAATAATAATCATTAACAGCCTGTATATACTCAAAATTGACCGTCTTTCTTTCTTTTACAGGGGTGGCTGAATACCTGTTTAGAGGAGGGTTTTTCCTCTTGGGGATTGGTCAACAAGAGAGGATTTGAGAAGCTTGTGGAGTAAAAAAATTGCTGACTTGTCTCTTGGATAGTCTTGATTTCATGATTTAGTTAAAGCTTGTTAAAAGAAATCATCAGATAAGTCACTAACTGTAATAAAAATGTGTTTGTATCCTCTACCAAACACTTGCTCAATTTCTAAATGAAGAGCATTACAATTAAAATTTTTGTTAAAGTTATTGTTTATGTCTTTGTTCTTCCCTAAGAGATACTGTTGAAACATGTTAAGAATCCGAGGTCTGATATCAGTGATAAGGGGTGGGAGAACTCAGGCGGGACTTCCTCCTTCCCCAGGTATTGAAGTTTTAAAGTAAAACAGCTGGACCTGGCGTTACAAGTAGATTTTCCTTTCATTCTTTTTCCTGGCTCACTATGTTAGGATAAGTTTTCTGATTTCCCATGTATTTCTTTCCAAAAGGCTCTTCTGGATGATAGTAAATAAATTTTAGACAATTTCTGGTTGAGAAGATCCAGGCTATTAGAAGACAGTTTATCAGGACAGTTGTTTGCTGTGGAGTCCTCTTTATTCACTCCCTTTTCTGTGATTGTGCGGTGTTCAGTTGGGGACAGGGGTTTCCGAATACCATTCATACAAAAATGATTGCACTGGAGGGCCGCGAGTCCTGTATGCTGACCCCCAGCAGCTGTGTCTCTGCAAGAGATCATGCTGTCAAAATTTTGTCAAATTCAAGTAGCTTTGGTTTTTGTGTATGTGACCTAGAGTCCAGGGTGCGTAATTACAGACTCAATTTAGAGGAGTGGGTCCCTAGTTCCTTAGACATACCAGTAGAGTTTTATAAAACTGGCTTTATGCAAAAGGTGCCATTTTCAGAAAACTCTCCAGAAAAAATGTAATATTAGTGATTTACATCAAAAGTAGAAAGCGAGCCGAAATGGTTTTCTCAAGTGGAGGGAAATTGGTTTCCTTTGTTATACAAGTGTTCCAAATAATACGGCATAAGCCTGCAAATTCGGCAGCGTAGATCAGATCCTGTTGCTCTTCCTGCACCTGTTTGGAAGCTCGCTATGTTTCCAGTGGTTCTGTGGTTCCGTGATTCATTCATCGCTTTGTATGATTCATTCATCTGCTCCCAGGATTTGTCCTTGGGTTTCAATAAGCATTGTCACGCCAGGTGTCCCAGAGCTCTTCAACTATTCACCCACCTAGTAAGCAGCTATTAAAAGCTAAAAGTAGAATCTTCTCTGTTTCTGAATAGTGGCGTTACAAAAGTACACGGTAGCACACAGGTACACATGCTGTGCGTCTACACTTACTCTAGGCCCACAATCTATAAATAGTGATGCAAATTTCGAAACACTTCCGAATCACATAGATCTCTTGAATTACTTAAACATTATTATTAAAATATTTTTAATTGACTTAGCAAGGTGCCAAGTAACAGAGTGTAAATTAGCAATGTTATATTAGAAATGTTAACATTAGAGAATCAGAATTTGCTTGGCTGGAGATGACCCGATTTCTTGGTTTTCCTGGGGCTGAGGGTTTTGCCAGGATCTTAGGGGGTTTTCAGTGCTAAACGCGGGTGGTTGGTGTCCCACTGGCTGCACTGTTGCCTCTGTTCCGTTAGCCAGGCCTTGTCTGGGGGCACCTCGTTCTCAGTTCAGTGTGGACAAAGCAGCAGCTCGGTGCTCCAGCCGCCGCAGGCCCGGCTTCCTGTCCTGCGCCCGCAGACCTGTTCGTCCATGCGCTGGTGGCTGGCACCGGTCATCTGGATAGCGTGTCCTAGCAGTTTCCCTGCCGTGTCCACCTAGTCATCACATTAGGTTAATTCAATTCTAACCTTTATGGCTGGAGTTTAGTTTTGGTTTACCTACTTGACAATTCAGTTCCCACTTGGCAGTAGGATAAATCTGTTAACATCACATCACTCGTGAAGTCCCTAAAATCCTGTATAATTCCTGCCAACCCGGAGTCTATGCCACCTCCCTGGGCGGCCCTCCACCAGCTGTGCCTTTGGTCTTGTTCCGGCTGCCCCCCGCCCAGCAGTGGGGTGACTGGCACGCCTGTGTGTCTTCCCAAGTAGTTTTGACTCCTTGAGTTGCTGCTTCTACTTCTTGGTTCTCAGACCTCTAATTACTGGAGACACTCTCAGGGAGCTTTTAACACAGTGTGCTGGGCTCTGTCCCCAGAGGTTCTGATTCAATCGGCCAGGGAGGGACCCCTGGAGTTGCATTCTGACAAGGTCTCTGTGAAAACCCCTGGTTGAGTCACACCTTGAGAAGCAGTGCTTTGAATCAAACACTGTCCAGGGGGGCCAACCCTTTCTGAAGCCCAGTTCTCGCTTTTTCTTCGCTTCCGCTCGCTCTCGCCAGGGAGGGGCCTGGGAACCAGGCGCAGAAAACAACTGCCAGAGAATGACTTTGACGCCGACCTTGTCCTCCCAGGACGTCCTTCCCCTGGCGTATCGCGGAAACTACCTCAAATTCTAACTTTCAGGTCTCTCATTGAAGAGGGGTACATGCTTACCACAGTAGGTCAACAGCTGGAATAGATTTAAATTCACACAGTGTGTCTGCCTGTGTCCTCAGTGCATTTTTACAGAATGGAACAAGGTGAAGTAGGACAAAATACAGAAATTTGCCCCAAGTAGCTTCTGGCTCTGAGATAGAGTCTTGACTGCCTTAGCGGATTGGGTTTGAATTTAATAAACTGGATATATATAGGTCTCCTGCAGTGCCTTTCTTCCCTTCTCAAGCTGGATTGTCGGAGTGTGTAGGGGAGAGAAAGCACCATGAAGCTCGCATCGTGGAAGGGGGCATGGATTACCAAAAAATGCCATGTGATTTCACTGGTGACAGACACTGTCAGCTACGGGGGACTGTAGCCAGCAACTCATCAGCAGTGGAAGACAGGAAGGAGCTATGAAGCTTGCTGAGGCAGGGTTTCTTTTATTTCTTCATGAGGTTATGAGATAAATAGGGACTTTGATGACTTGGGGCTTTTCTTTCATGGCTCATATAGTGGGACACAGAACAGCGAAAAAAAGGTTTAAAATGAGAGAAAAATAAAATTAGAAAAAGAGGCAATTTATTCACGGATTCATATTTCTGGTGCAAAAGAAACAAAAATTCCAGAGTAGCTCTTAGGCTAAAGAGGAAATTAAAAATATAATCACAGCTTACTGAGCCAATGAAATTAATAAAATGGCTATTAAAAACTTAGGAGATTTGGTCAAGAATTTCTAAAGCCCAAAATGGTCTTTCTTTGGGTCTTTTAAAGACTTTATTCTTCTTAAAGCAATTTTAGGTTCACAGAAAAATTGAGAAGGCGGAACAGACATTGCCCGTATGCCCTCGCTCCTCACTCCCCCACTACCAACACCCTTCAGCAGAGGTTTCACTACTGATAAACCTACACTCACACATCATCGTCACCCGAAGACCATATTCACGCTGGGCTTCGCTTCTCGTGGTGTGGTTTTATGGGTTTGACATGCGTGTAATGACACGTGTCCACCATGATAGTATCAGACAGAGTAGTCTCACTGCCCTAAGCATCCTCGGTGCGCTGGCTGTCCGCCCCTCCTCCCCTCACCGACCCCTGGCCACCACCGATCTCTTTATTGTCTTTTCCAGAATGCCATATGGTTAGAATGATACAGTATGTAGCCTTTTCAGGTTGGTTTCTTTCACTTGGTAATACACATTTAAGGTTCCTCCATGTCTTTGTGGCTCAACAGCTCATTTCTTCTTAGCACTGAATAATATTCCTCTGGATGGACCACAGTTTGTTTATTCCTTCACCTATGAAGGACGTCTCGGATGCTTCCAAGTTTTGACAACTCTGAGTAAAGCTGCTATAAACATCTGTGTGCGGGTATTTGTGTGGATGTAAGTTTTCAGCTCCTTTGGGTAAATACCAAGGCATGCTGTTGGATCACGTGGTGACACTGTGTCTAGTTTTGTAAGAAACTGCCAAACTGTCCTTCTCAGTGGCCGCACCCCTTTGCACTCCCCTCTGTGATACGGGAGTTCCTGATGCTCCACACCAGCACCTGAGGTCAGGGCTGGGGGTTTTGGCCGTTCTGATAGGTGTGCAGTGGCATCTCATTGTCTGACTTTGCAATTCCCCGATGTGACATGTGACAGTGAGCGCCTTTTCATAGTCTTGTTTACCATCTGTGTGCCTTCTTTGGTGGAGTGTCTGTTAGTGACTGTCCCATTTTTAGTCGGATTATTGCTTTTATTTTATTGTTGAATTTTAAGGGGTTTTGCAAATTTTGGATAACAGCCCTTCATCAGATGTATCGTTGCAACTGTTTCCTTTCAGTCTATGGATTTTAAAAATGCTCTTGACAGTGTCTTGTGCAGAGCCAGGTTTTTAAAATTTTAATGAAGTCCTGTTTCTCCGTTACTCCTTTCCTAGTTTCGCCTTTGGTGTTGTATCTAAAAAGTTATCACCAAGCTCAACTAGATTCTCTGCTACGGTATCTTCTAGGGGTGTCATACTTTTTGCATTTTACATGTGGGTCTGTGCTCCGCTTTGAGTTAGTTTTCCAGAAGGTGTGAAGTCTGTGTTTAGGTTTTTTTTTTTTTTTGCAGTGGATGTTTAGTTCCAGCACACGTGTTCGAAGGAGCTCTTTGCTTCATTGTTTGCCTTTGCTCCTCTGACAGCTCTCAACTGACTACATGCATGGGGTCTATTTATGGGCCATCTGTTCTGTTCCGTCGATCTGTGTGCTGTTCCTTCGCCAATACCGAGCAGTCTCGATCGCTGGGGCTTCTGGGAAATTTGAGGTCGGGCCATGTCAGTGCTCCGACTCCATTCCTCGATATTGTGACATCCAGGTGGGGACTGCGCTGGCTCTGTAGGTCAAGTTGAGAAGAGCTGACATCTTGAATGGAAGAGCCCCCCAGTTCTTAGCTCTTTGACTTCGTTAGTCAGAGTTTGGGCAGCAGCTGACCTGCTGTGTCTAGCTCTGCAGGTTTCACAGGTGGGATTCAGGAGCCAGCCCAGTGGGTCCCCCGCACCCCCCGCCCACACACTCGGCCCCTGCACCATGCACTGGAGCCTGAGAGTGGGAGTTGGCCCCACTCTACCCCACTGTGGCCCTGAGGAAGGACAAAGACACAGCAGGGCTCCTCCCCATTGTCTACCGTAGAGGGTCATCTGCCTTGGGACTTATTTTGTACCTTGGTGCCGTGAATTTTTCTGGTGATCTTGTCCATCTCCATGGAGGTAGCAGAGGGAGGGCTTAGCCACCATCTGACCACGGCTTCCTGAGCACCTGTGAGCAGCTGCCAAAGCCCGTTGCCCATCTCTGTCCCTATTGCACAAGAGGTTGTCCTTCCTCTGGGCCCCTGGTGTCACAAAAGCACAGGGCTTCCTTGTTATGTCCCTTTGGGTGCCGCGGCAGGCCCTAAAACCACGTGATTGCAGTGACAGCTGCTCCTCAGCAGCTGGGAGACCCACCACTCACGCTGTGTGTCACCTGGACCCTCTGGCTCAGGGTCGCCCTGTGGGACTAAGGACATGGGGAGCTGACACCTTGCTGTTTGGCTTCTGCTGTTAGTGACCAACCACGGGAACACGCTGAGGTTTGTTGTGTCCTACAGACAGAGCGTATGGGGTGTGGCAGGTCACCTACCAGATACAAGAGAGACCCTGGCAGCTCTGTTCGTCCTTTGTGACTGCGTGAGGTCACGTGTGTGTCAGCGGCAGAAACATGCACTTCTGAAGCAGAGCCAAGTTCTGAGAACTGCGTCGGACTGCTTCCTAAACCACTCTGGGCCTCGGCTCCCTCTTTTTGCCAGGGGGCTAGTAATACTTGTTTTTGGAGGGGCTGGGAGGGTAGCATGTGATACTGAATCCTTTGGGCTTAGAAAAATCCATGAAATCGAAGTCTCATATGTGGAAGTAGGGAGTGAAATGATGTGAGTGTTTTGCGCCAAAATTTTTTCCTCAAAGGCTGTAAGATGTAAAGTGAGCCGTGATAATCTAGTTTGATAATCATTGCATCCGGCGGGGGTTTATATCATTTTTATGCTATATTTTCTGCTATTAAGTAAGTGAAAGATACTCAGCTACTGCTGTAATTTGCATTTTTGGTTATTATTTAGGATTATCTTCTCTCATGATTTGTTTACTATTTTAAATCTCTATACAGTTTTTTTTGTGTGAAATATTTTAATCTTTTTCCAGAGAACTAATGGGATGTTAATATAAAGAACCATTAAAATGCAATATCAAATTGAAAAAATAGGATTATTTCCCAATTGTGATATTTAAAAAAATATTTTTCCAGTTTGTTTGTGTTTTAGTCTGGGGTTTTTTTTGTTTCCTTCCGCAAGTTGTAAATATTTTATGTTCAAATGCGTTTGTTTACCCCGCTGTGATTCCTTCTATGGCTTCCAAGCCGAGATGGCTCTCACGGTGCGGGTCTCATAAATATTCCAGCGTGTTCCTTACCGGCTTTGTTTTCAGATTTCTAAAGTTTTGTTTTCTGTTTGATCTGGAACTTATTTTGTTTGACTTTATCTTAATTATGTTTCCACAATTGCTAGACACTAGAGAGGCTGGCTTGTTATATGACATTTACTGCTTGTTCCCGAAGACCAGGGATCAAACCCCTCATTTACCAGGCAGGCACACTGGGTTCGGCCTCTCCGCTCCGTGTTGTGCGGCTACTTTCTGAGACTGAAAGTTTTTCTATTGTTTGTTCACTACCTTTATTTGATCTATGTTTTTGTCAAATAACCAATTAAAAAAATCAAGAGTGCTACTCATGATCCCAATTGGAACAACGATGGCAAAAATGCAGAAAAGTACACGAGAAACACTCAACTCTAAAACAATCCTCTGTTAGCTCTTGTTATATTTCATTTCCACTTTTATTACGTGTAATTTTTACTTCATGAAGCTTCGTCATCTATGAAATTGGGATGATACTTGTACTTCCTCATATCATTGTCAGTATTACACAGAATTAAATGGATGAAACCATGCCCTTACCCTGCCGTCATTCTCTCTCCCCCCACGCCGATGGCCGTATTATTTATTTATGGGTTCATTTTGGGGGAGGGGATGCAAGACTACACACTGTATCAGGGAGGAATTTTACTTATTGCTTTATCCACATCACCCAGAATATCACAGACACCATTTAGTGCTTGTCGGCTGAACGAGTTCATCACACGGTTACATACTGAGCAGCTGCCATGAAAGGATGGATCGCCGCCCTACAGTGATTAAGTCGTTGGGAGTCTTTTCTTCGGGATGTCCTCGGTTTTCAGGACCTGAAGACATTTTTCTTTTGGGGAATGCTTAGTATCTTCAGTGAAGAAGCCTTAATCTTGTGCCTGGCGTGGGGAGGAGGAGAGAGAGGGTGGGCAGGAGAGGGGGGAAACTCCTGGTGGACTGAGGTTCCCTTTTCTTTAAAAAAAAGGATCACAGAACATTTCATGAATATGCGTGTCAGCCTTGTGCAGAGGGCAGGCGAGTCTCCTCTGTTTCATTCCAACTTTTCTCCATTTGCTGCCAAAGCCAGCACTGGCTGAGGCTTCCACGGTTACCTGTGAGCTTTCACTAACTCCTTTTATCTTCAGGGCTCCTGGGGTGTTTTGGGGTCATAACCCTCTGACCCCACCTTACTGCATGGCGGGGGCAGACCTGAGGCCAGAGTTGCAGACTTCTGTGGGTCCCTCGTTCTCCGTTCTCGAAGTCATCACACCTTCCTGTTCCCAGCATCCCTAGGTGCTGCAGCCTGGGGGTGTCTCAGGGAGAAGGGGGGCTGTGTTCTTTCTCACAGTCCCTGGTGGTGCGGGCGCTGAGCTGGGGACCACCGATCCCCTTGGTTGCCGTCATATCTCCATCCATTTTTGGTTTGAAAACATTAGTTGAACCCTCCCCTACTGTTGTTCTTTCCTTTGTGATTGCTATCCTTGTGAAAAATCCTTTGTTGTCCTTTTAGCCGACTCTTGGGAGACAGAAAAGAGAAATGTGTGTCTTGCTACTTCAACCGAACTTCTCTGGATTCTCTTTTATAGTATAGACCCAGGGCTGGTATGAGGCGGAATAAAACCTCCCACCATCCAATTTTATTTCACTTCATATTCATCTTTTTACTATTTGGAACATTTGCGTAACCTCCCACTCCTCCATGCAAGGTGGAGAACGAAGCAGAATAGACGAATGAGCAAATGAACAGGAGGAAAATGAGCATTATCGTGGCTGGGAGGGGTGGGGGTGCTTCTGCCGTTACTGCTGTGTGCAGGGCCGGCGCTCCCCAGCCTTCCTCAGACCTAGCCCCTTAGTAGAAGCCACAGGAACCAGTCAGACACAGGCATGCACTGCTGGATGGGAAACCTTTTCCTGCGTTATTTTCCTGTGTTCACAACACCGGGGAGGATGGGTGTCCTGACCATCTTTCTACAAAGAGAGTGGGGACACTCATTTCGGGCAATTTATTGAAATAGACACCAAGTGGTTTATCGCTCTCTGGTGTTGCTCCCAAAGGATTTAATTCCAAAAAGCAGTCTGCAAAAATGATGGCTGCCCCCCACTAAAACGGTTCTGCAGAAAGAATAAATACTCTCAGAATGCATAACCGAGAGAGAGAAAAGAAACCAATCAGCCAAACAAATAACACAAACCGTTTGCCCTAGAGCTGCCTCAACCATTTTGTGAGCTAATTATGAAAAGATTGCTTAGAATTGTATTTCTTAATATGTGTTGCATAAATTAGGAGGAGGGAGAGTCAGTCATAGTATAACTGGCATTGCTTCAAACTTTTCTCCAAATCCCAGGAAAATCAGTTCTAAAAAAATAAGCAAGCAAAGACACCAATGATTCAAGTCCACTGGGAAAATGACTGTTAGCATTTTTTGAATGCGTTTCTTTCTCTTTGCTCTTGATTTCTGATATTATGCTTCACCTCGGAACTCCAGTGTGTGCACCCAACACAAGCACTCAGCGCGCACACGCGCACACGCCAACCTGCTCGGGTTTTGCTGGCTCAGGCCTCCCCGATGGGACCCTGAGTGCCAGGCAGTCCCTGTCGAAGTCCCAGGGACGTTTTTGCACAAACAGAAAAACTATCCTGAAATTCATCTGGACTCTCAAAGGACCCTCAGTAGCAAAAAAGGAACAAAACTGAAGGACTTACACTTACTGATTTTCGAACTTACTACAAATCCATAGTAACCAGAACAATGGTGTGCCGGCATGAAGACAGATGTGGGGACAAATACAATAGGAAGTTCAGACACTAAGCCTTCTCACAGTCATGGCCGAGTAATTTTCGACAGGCTGCTAAGACTGTTCGATGGGGAAAGGGCAGTCTTTTCAACAACTGGTGCTGGAAACACTGGGCATTCGTGTGCAAAAGAATGAAGTGGAACCCTGATCTAACACCATATGTAAAAACTAATTCTAAATAGATCAAACACCTAACTGTGAAACCTGGAGGAACAAAACACTCAGAAGAATAGATAAAAGCTTCAGGACATTGGATTTGGCAATGATTTTTTTTTGGATACAACACCAAAGGTACAGGTAACAAATGAAAAAATGGACAAATTGAATTTATTGAAAAATTTAAAATTTTGTTATCAGAAAACTATCAATAGAGTAAAAAGGCAACCCACAGAATGGGAGAAAATATTTGCAATTTATATATCTAATAAGGGATTAATGTCCAGAATAGATAGAGAACTCCCAAAACTCAAACGCAGAACAAAACAAAAACAACACAATTCAAAAATGAGCGAAGGACTTGAATAGAATTTCTCCAGAGAAGATATACACATGGCCAGTAAGTACATAAATACGTGCTCGCCATCAGTCGTCATTAGGGAAATGCAGATCAAAGCCACACTGAGATACCACCCACTAGGACGGCCACTATCAAAAAACCAGAAAACAGGTGTTGGTGAGGATGTGGAGAAAATGGCGCTCTTTTGCACTGTTGGTGGGAAGGTAAAATGGTATGGCTACTGTGGAAAACAGAATGGTTGTTCACCAAAAAATTAAAAATAGAATTTCCATATGACTCAGCAATTCATTTTCTGGGGATACACCCCCCAAAATTGAAAGCAGGGTCTCAAAGAGGTATTTGTGTACCCATGTTCATAGTAGAATTATTCACAACAGCTGAAATGTGGACCCAACCCACGTGGCCACTGATTGGTGAGTAGATAAGCAAAATGTGGGTGTACATACAATGAAATACTATTCAGCCTTAAAAAGGAAGGTAATTCTGACACATGTCACAACATGGCTGAACCTTGAGAATACTGTGCTAAGTGAAATAACTCAGTCACAGAAAGACAAATAGTGCATGATTCCATTTATAGAGTAATTAAATTAATAGAAGTACAAAGTAGAATGGCTGTTGGAGAAGGAATAAGGAACTATTATTTAATGGTTACAGAATTTCAGTTTTATAAGATAAAGAGAGTTATGGAGATAGAAGGATGGAATTGGATGGATGCCTAACATTATTAACATATTTACTACCACTCAGCTGTATACTTAAAAATGGTTAAGATGACAAATGTTATGTTGTTTGTATTTTACCACAATAAAAATTGGGGAAATAAGTAATTGCATCCTCCGAGAACCTATGAAACGCTGCTACCTTCTCAGAGACAGATATGATTACGAAAACATTAGGAATGGAGCATCTCTAACATATGTTGGGGAGGGGAGTGCTTTTTGGCTACTCTTTGTTGTCTGTGGATACCCATGGAATTACAATGCTCTGTGATTCCAGGAGATGTGGGAGCACTCTGAGAAGACAGAGGTGAGGTCACAGAGCTACTTGGGGCAGGAGATGCGGACCGTGGACATGGCCGGTGTTAGCCGGTGGAGCCAGTGCTGGTCAGCAGAAATGTCTGACCTACAGAGGTCTCCGGGGCTCTCCTTGCCATTTCTCTCTTGGTTAATAATTATCGCATTGGGAGGATTTGGCTGCAGTTTTTGCTAATTATTATATCATTAGCACATTAAGAGTATCCTGTAACCCAGGCAACCATGAGTGGTGCTGAGGCAGTTTAATTTTAGCTGGAATGTTTTCTCCACTTGATGGAATATTCTCGTCTCATCTCTTTCTTAGGATCAAAAGATTGGAAATAACCAATCTCTTTCTTCTTATCTTGCCTATTTCTTCTTACATTTTGCTTATCAATCATGGCTTCCTACATTTTCCAATCTTATATATTCTGTTTCTATAAACATAATACACAGAATGGAATATTTCCAACACATAATTATATTACATTCTCCAATTTTGTTTTTTATAGTTAAATTTTACTCTTTAATCCATTTTGAAATGAATTTATGGTGAGCTTATTTTTCCTAATTACTTAATCAATAATCCAATTACCATTTATTAAATAATTCCTATTTTCCTCATCGATCTGAGATAAAAACTGTATCATATTCTAAGTAATCATGTCCTTAGATAGATTTCTGTATTTTCTTTTCAGTTTCATCGATGTGTCTGCCCACTTTGATGATGATACCATACTGTTAAATGTATTATTGTGAGTGGCCGTTATCACCGTCTGGCAATAAAAGTCGTCCTTAATATGCTTCCTTCTGCATCATGTGTGTGCGTGTGTGTGTGTGTGTGTGTGAGTGAGAGAGAGAGAGAGAGAGAGAGAGAGAGGGGAGGGTTGGATTACCTACACTGAATGGCCTTCAAGTTGACCCTCAGCTTCTATTTGTTGAGTTTGGTGTTTTGTGTAGAGCTACTTGAAATTTAAAAATAAATTTTGACAAAATTGATTTCCTTACAATTTTGCATCCTCCTTCACTTCCTCATCTCTGCCCCGGTGGAAACATAGTATGCCTCTCAATTTTGTGGTTTTAAAAAGTATTCTGAAGTCATCTGTGTTTATTTTTACTTAAGACCTTGATATTCCTTCTTAGGCTTCCATGTGCGTGTTGCATATTTTACTTCGACATTTCTCATTAACATCTAGTAACAACTGAGTTCACACTGTGCACACAGCAGGCAGAGCCCCAAACCCCTGACCTACCTGATTTCATTTATTCTTCCAAAGTCCCTTGTGATGTGGGCATTATTGTTATTCCTTTGTTTGAAGATAGATTTAGTAATTTGCTCAAATTCACCCAATGTCTGCTCGTATTTACGACATCTGAGAATCTCGAATTTTAGAGACAGGGTCTGTTGAAAACGGCTTAACATTCCAGATTGTGGGCCTGCGTTCCTGAATGCTGAGTTAGGAAGTCTGGGGTGGGTCGCAGGAATCTGTGCCCCTCCCTGTCTGTTCTGCGGGCAACGGGTGGCCTGCAAGGCGAGAAACGTTGCCCTGAGCTGTGGAGAATGGGGTTGGGGTCTCCTTCCCTTCCGTGTTCTCATTGGCTCTTCACTCTGGAATATGCTTAGGGAATGAATGGATGTCTGTGAGTTTAGTCTCTGCCTTGCTGTCATCTAAACCATGGGAGTACATATAGAAGGTTGTACCTCATCCTTTCGGGACAGCAAGGTAGGTGGGCACGGCAGCTGCTGCAGCGCCTCAAAGAGTAACTAAGTGGATGAACCACCTGCGAATATTGTAAAGCCCCTGTCCTTAAAGACGTTTCTGTTTACACCACGGGGCATCATCTGTAGCCAAGACTTCCAGAGTAACATCCTCTAACAGTATCAGCTGCAGGCGGGTAAGTGTATGTATTTACATTGTCAAGTTTGTTCCCTCTTGTCTCTGCATCTTAATGGTCATTATAGGTAAAGGGCAATAAAGATGTGAATTCTGATGGGCTATAGATACTTTCCTAAATAGTCATTGAGCTATTCTCCATTTTTCTGATTATGATGAATATTTTCTATATATTTTTATATTCCTAGAATATTATAAATATTTTAAAAAATGATTTTGAATTTACTTGACTTATAAGGTAATTTGAAAAAAAAAACAACCTCTCCTGAGGTCAGCTCCCTTAATTTCTCATAAAATCCATAAACTCACCACACTAACAATTAAGCGCCACAGAAAGCTTGCTTTCAGAACTGGGAGAGGGTCTCACCCATGCAACATCTATAGGGTTGATTTCTTCAGTTTTATATAAAACCCGTGGCAACACGAAGGTCTCTGGTGACGAGGGAAGTATAGAAATGTGACTGGAGCAGACTTGCCGGAGAATGGAAGAAGTCCGAAGTGACAGTGTTTGATGTAGTCTCACTTGTTTATTTTTTCCCTCTATTTCCCTTGCCCTAGGAGATATATTGGCAAAACTATTGCCACATGGGATATCTGAAATTTTCCTGCCTATGTTTTCCTCTAGGAGTTTTATGGTGTTATGACTTATATTTAAGTCTTTTATTCATTTTGAGTTTATTCCGGGTGGGATGGGCAGAGAAGGGCAAAGGGGGAAAAATTGGGATAACTGTAATAAAATAATAATAAAAAATGATTGAAAAATAAATTAAGTGAAATATAAAAGAAGAAGAAGTAACAGTGTTTCGTAGGGATAGCTCTCTAGAGTAGATTTGCCTCAATCTGGGGCAATAAATCAAAAATTACTTGTAAAGAAATCATTGCCTCTCCTCTTTCCATATAATTTGATTTTTAAAAAATTCTCTGGTACAGTTTTCTAAAGAATCCATGTATTTCTTATTGATTTTAGAGGGGAGGAAAGGGAGGGAGAGAAAGAGCAATGTGAGAGAGAAATGTCAATCAGCTGTCACTAGCATGCTCCCTAACCGGGGACAAAACCCACAACCCAGGCATGTGCCCCGGTGGGGAATTGAACCTGCAACCCTTTGGTTTACAGGATGGCGCTCCAAGACACACCAGCCAGGGCTGAATCTGTGTATTTCAGAGAGATTCCAAATTCTCCAATTATGCTCAAAGTATAAATCTTGCAGGGACAGACCCAAGGAAACAGAAGGAAGCAGATGGCCTTTTTGTTCCCATTGTAACAACGTAAGCAAAACTGGTGTAACTAAGCAAACGCAGACAGGAGAGAACACGGAAACCCTTAATGCGACCTGACACCCACATTACGGGCTTCGGCCACACCCAAGGTGGAGTGTGGAATGGGCTTCCTTCGAGTTTGCTTCTCCCCAGCTTCTCTTTGCAGCCCTCCCAGAGCCCCTGAATGTTGCCATTCTGCCGACGCTGCTAGACTGATGCACAGCAAAAACAATACAAGATCCTCACAAGAGAAAGAGACAGCGCTCAGATGTCAGAACGCTTTGTGCCTCTTTAGAGAAACAGCAACATTTCCCACTTGTTATTATGACTGCAGACTCCATGCGGAAAATTGGTAAAATGAAATACAAACTGTAGTTTGAAATTTGCTCCCTAAAATCATATTTTTAAATGACAATTAAAAAAAAAATTGGATCATTCTGCTGATGGAGTTTTGGTCTTATAGGATCTGTCCTGTGAGACCTGTCCAGACGAAGTGGTCGCTGTGTGGATAGGCTATCCACACAGGTCAAGTTCGCCAGCAGGGCTGACGGACGGCATTTCCTCAGTGCAGGTTTTAGACAGTTGATGAGGACTAGACGTAGAGTAGCTGCTCTTACCATTGCCCAGGTGCGATCTTTTCTACTCAGCAGCCTGGTTCTTTGACATGTTGGGCAGAGGGAGCCCTTGACAAGCTCTGGTGGATGGTGGAAGTTCTTACATCATCCGTTTCCCACCTGCTGGTAGCATTTGGCCCGCAGGGACCACACCTCCAAGATGCAATATGCCACTGATCGGTCCTCCCCACAAGGCTTCTTCCTGGGTGAGCAGTGGCAAAGGGCTCCGCCTTCAGAAGCATCCCAGCCTCACAAGGGCCCTGAGCTTGGCTTCATGCTCTGTGGGCTCCATCTTGAAATTCTTAAACCTGTTTGCTCTGAACTTGTACTTTGTAAATGAAGTCCGGTGGGACAGGGGAGCACACTGGAGAGAAGAAGAGACACACACAGTTTGTGTCAGTCATTCCTCCCTGCCCCAGTCACACAGAGCATTCAGTCCCTTGAGCACAGAACCCCTGGATCCACTGTGCTGGAACTACAGCGACTGCCAGCAAGCCCTGGGGGAACGGTGTGACGTCTGTGTGGGGGCGAACAGGGTGCCGCAGCCCGAGAGGGCCTATTTCCTGTCCGAACTAGAACGTGCATTCTAAGGAACATGAACAACCAGGGAAACCTTTCTTATTCTCGGTACTTTCCAACACTAGCTGACCACTTCTGCTGAGAAATAATGTCAGAGATGCACGTGGGAAAACGGGGCTCCCCTTGCTCCTTTTCCTCAGTCATTCCTTATCCTCAGCAGGCTGGTGGGAGTGTGAGTAGTGCCCGTCTGTTGGAAGGTGAAATAGAAACAGTTCTCCTAAGAACAAAGTGCATGAATACGCACAAGCTAGAAGATCCACCTTCCTGGATCTTGGCTACGGAGTGGCATTCTATGTTGCTCTTTTAATAGTTGCTGCTTCCACTGGGGTGCCCCGGCCCCCACGAAGGGGACTGCAGACAAAGCAGTTTTAAGCCACGGGTTCCCGTGGCCATGCTGGGTTCTGTTTGGGGCCTGCTGGGCCCTGGGTCTCAGGCAGTGTTTTGGACACAGCCTTTAAAGAAACCCTGCATTCCCCAAGAAAGGTGGTGGGAGTCGGACCGTCTGACAGCCACACCTCTCGGCCTCCTGCTCTCTCTGCGCGGGTCAGGCTTCCATGTCCACCTGGACACTTGCGTGTTCATCTTACAGTCTGATCATTACACTCTTGCTCATACAGGGTCTGGAGAAGTAGACCTTCTCCGGTTTGGAGGCTCGATTATATAATCCCTGTAACTTGTACTTGACCTCCCTTTCTATCTTCTTTATTAATAAAGACAAAACTCAGAACCTCCCCGGAGATAATACCGTATGGTATACCATACATCAGTGAAAGCATTTTCAGTCAGTAAGATGAAATACCCCGCTTTCATTCCCTTAGGTTTTATGAGGCCTTATTGGGGTGGCAGAGAAAAGGGAATTTCATCTCTAATAGTTGATGTACAGACTGTGCAGAAACACCCATGCTTCAAAAGTATAGTTGCAAAGGTACATTTATTTAATTTTTTTCATTATTCAAGCCTCAGCTTTGTCTGATAGCAGGTGTTTAGTGTATCTCTGTTCAGAGAGTGAATTCCAGATGCTGTTCTTTAATGGTTACTGGACGATTTAAACAACTTTAAAAACGTACAGCCTGCCATCGATGCACCAGGGTGGGGCGGGGATGGGGCGTTGCACGTGTGTGTGTGCGCGTGTGTGCGCGCGCGCCCACACAACCACATACTCTCTAAGGACAGGGTCTTGTTTGGTGAATTTCGGTTCTTATTTGTAAAACTCACTTTTAAAGAAAGTTCTTCTGCCATCCAAAGTGGTGAATCCAGCCCCACCTCTCCTGTCCTCCGTGAATTTAATTAACACGGTGTGCTCCTCCCTCTGGGAGATTAGAAACCAGAGCGGTTCCGCCTCTCCTCATCGACACACACCCCAGAAATTAAACCAGATGCCGGCTCTTAATGGCCGCTGCTTGTCCTGGCTCTTGCGTGATGGCCTTCAACCAGCTTTCTTTCCACGTACTTGCATCCACCTAAAGATTCGCTTTGAATCGTTTTCTAGGCTTTTCAGAGACACCAGATCTCAGCGTTACTAAAGCCATCATCAAATGAGTTGGAATGAATGCGCTCCTACTAATGTATTCATATTCGGAAGCCACAACGAACATTCATTTCTTAAGCCAAGCGACGTGGTTAAAATGACGCAGAGCTGAATTTTAGCTTGTGGCTTGCTGTGTAAGGTGCTGGATAAACCAGGCAAACAGAGAAGCCTTGGCTTGCCCTGCCTTCTTCCTACACTGGGACGTTTTCTTGTTACTGTTGTGGAATGCTGGCTCCCAGGGTGGCCGATGGCTCTTCCTGGCTGCTGCTCGTACTGGTACTGAAGGCGGAAAACCTTTCTCACTTGAGCATCAGTGTGTCCCTGTTCAACAGCATCTTCGGGCTGCCAATTTAAAATCAAGTGATGGAGCTGAGAATGCTCCCATTTAACACTAATACTGCTAGAGCTGTGTAGCTCGCTAAGATGGCGGGGGCTGCATGGGGGGAGGTGGCTACTGGGGGTCTCCCTCCCGATGATGAGTTCAGGGAAGGGGTAGAGAGGTACGTCTTTGAGGACAAAGCATCGATGAGACACCTTCCAAAGTCAGAGCACCACTCCGGACTCCTCGAATGGGCTCTTCACTTGAACGTCTACTGCAAACTTGACCCCTCCACTTGGGGATCTCTGCGGTTCCCACCTCAGTGTATCCACGATCTCCCACCCAAGGCCACTCTAATCAAACAGTGCCTGCTGTCTCAGGGTGGTGCCATCCCCTGCCCCGGAATCCTTGATATTTCTCCCCATCTTTCAAGCCACTAATTCCTAATCTTCCAGGTCCCAGCTTAACACTTTGTGACCTCTGTTGACTCCCAAGCTAGAATTGTCCTTCTGCTTTCTTAGACTGTCCCGCACTCTTCACGCCTACCATTTATTAAATTGATTCATTACGATTTCAGTGGGTGATTATTTGTGTGTCTGTCTCTCCCGCATTATGATGTAAATACCACTAGAGCAGAGACTTAACCAACCTGCTCACCATTGCATCCTGGGCTCCCTATCCTAGCTTGGTACCTGGCACTTAGCAGACACTCAGGGAAAGCTTGCAATGTGAGTAACAAACTGGTTGTGACTGTTAGTGACATGTGAGCATCAGAACGATGGCTCAGTGTAACCACCCTTCCCCCGCCTACCTTGCAGCCCACACATACCTCCACAGCATGAGATTCCCCAGTTCTCGTGAGATCTAAGTGGCCTCTTGAGAGCATGACGTTGTCATCGCCATCTTCCATTTATCTGCCTTATTACATGTCACTGTAAGTCTGGAGGGAGACCCACCTGCAATGATCATAAACACTGTGGCCAAAATTGCCAGAGCTCTCCCACATCTCCCTTTTTTTGTCTTCCTGGCAACAGAGATAAGTGGCCTCCCTGTGAGCTTGTGATAGGTTGGGTGTTGACCGTGTTCTGGCCCACGGGATGGGGGTCGGGGTGACGTCAGCAGTCCTGTGCTGCACGCACACAGCTCCTCCCCCTCCAAGGGCAAGCTCGGGGCTGCGAATCGAACACGAGGAGGACGCAGATGGAAGAGGCCGGGTCCTTGAGCCACCGCTTGGAGGAAAACCAGCCAACTCTGATTGGACTGTGATGTGATGAAGAAACATTGACTGTGTTGAGCCGCTGAGGTTTGAGAATTGGTACGGCAATTAAACTACCAGGACCCGTACAGAATTGGTACTTCGAAAGGCTGTAATAACAAGAATCTGATGTCTGACATTAACTTAGAGTCCCGGGGCAAGAAAAACGGCGGTCTACGTTCTACAGTGGGAGTATTTAGTAAAATTATTACCTGCAATAACGGTGGTGGTAAATTGTGAGCCTCATGATTTGGCAACTGTAGCAAAAGCCGTTGGAAGAAAATCAAAGTGTTAATGTGAGTTTGCTCCGACCCACTGTGTTGGCGAGCTATGGAAAGAAAGAGAAGAACTCAGGAGAAAACTGGCTCGTTTGCAAACACAAAGTCCAGAAATTTGGGTCGGGGAAGGGCTGGAAACGCCAGCTGCCTCTGGAGCACACACAGTAGGAAATGAGATATCGAAATAAAAACCTCTGGGCTACAAAGCTGTATTGTGACTCAGCTCCACGGCAATGATCAGATTAAGAAGTTGTTTTCCTACTCTTAAGCAGATCTAGGAGGCATGTGAAAAAAAAAAAAAAAAAAGAAAGAAAGCTTTGCGTGTGCTTACGGCCATATCGAACTGTTTGGAAATACATAGATCAGAAGCTCTCTTAAGTTTTTGAAGGACTTACATTGCCAAGAAACTACAAACCTAATCTAAGGTCTTTAACAGGGTCATGGGCAGAGAGAGGGATGCACAGCTATGCAGATCCAAGGAAGAATACGCCCAACACCCAGTTCAGAGAAGGAAGCAGCATGAGAAGGGATCCCAAGCTGGGGGATCCAGGGGTCTCAGAAACACAGACCTGGGCGAGAAGCACCAGCACCCGCCTATGGTCCCCCCAAACCACAGGGCCAGTGGCCCAGTAACTGGCATGTCTCTGTTCCTTTCTGCAGGGGCGGTGTTACGTTGTTGCAGATCTGCTGCCCTCCTCCTGCCCTTGCATACCGAGTGGGAGCAGGGTGCTCCTGTGTCTCTCTACTTTCTAGGTTGGGCCACCGAGAGCAGGCACGTGGCGCCCGATGGAGTGGCATTGCTGGGGGGTCCTGACCTCCGAATTGGAAGCAGTGGCTGGTAGAAATTTGGCTAGTTCTTCGGGGAGGCCCGGAGCGAGTTCTGTGCACCAAAAGAAGGGTGTTCCGGTGCCGGGGGTCCTGGCCCAGTCGGCTACTGCTCCGCAATACCTCTTTGTCCTCTTCCTGGGCACACAGCGACACACACCTGCCAGCGCCCTTGCAGTGGTGGGACTGTGTCACCCACTGTGGGTTGGTCGCTCCGCTCTCCAAATCTCTCACTCATTATGGAACAAGGTTTAACCATTCCATGTTCCCTCAGACAGCAAACTTGGAGGCCAAGGGCTGGACAGAGATGGGAGGCGCCCGAATGCCTAAGTCATCTCTTGGTGGGCTCCCTGGCCTGCCTTGGGTGTGTGAGGGTGACAAGTTTACGTGTTGTCTCCAGCCGCTGAGATTTTGGATTTTTCTGTTTCAGAAATTAGCACAAGTGGTAGGGGTCAGTGGAACCCAGCTGATGACGGGGGCAGCTGTGTCACGATCTTGGTCACCGGGAGCACAGCTCAGCGAGTCCGGGCAGCCTATCTCTCTGGGGAGGGGGCTGCCCTTGGCTCACAGGGTGCTGATCTGTGGGGCATGCAAGACCGCCATCTGCGGCGCAGTCTGCCAGCACAACCCGTCCTGTGTTTGCTGAACTGCCCTCTCTCTCTCTCTCTCTCTGCTGACCACCCTCTCCCTGCGACCCAGGTCACATACGACGTCTGTCGCCCCGCCCCCCCCCCCCCCCCCCACCCAGCAGACTGCAGGAGTGGCCGCGGCTGCCCAGTGCGCGGGCTGCTGCTGGCCTTCTCTGGGACAGCAGGTGGCGGTGTTGCAGAGAGGTTAGGAGCCCGGAGCCCTGCCGCAGACTCCTGCCGCAGCAGCTCACCCCCGCTCTGTCTTCTCGGGCACGGGTTCTCCACGCTCGACTTCTCCTTCTCCCACCGCAAAGCCTGTGCCAGCCGCGTGCCTGGCGAACACGGCGCGCTCGGAGACTTAGCTCTCCTTGCACACCCTCTTTTCCCTACACGGGCCAGGGGCAGCGCCCCGAGGCCGGGCAGGGAGGGCCGACACACTCCCTCCAGACGCTGTGACCTGGGTGCTGCCCTGAGATCTGTTCCCTCAGTTGTGCGATGGACTGCAGCCCCCGACTGTCGGGGGTGGAGGCTCTGAGGCATCAGCACGTATTTGGGTGTCTGTTCTGTCACTTGTCTGCCACCCCTCCCCCCAGTACTGAATCAAAGACCTCTGCCCTTCACCTTCTCCTGTCCCGCCTTTCTGCCGCTGCTGTTATCCTCTTTCATCTGCCTTTGACTACCTGTTGCCACGCTGTAGCCAGGGACCTTTGAAAGTGCTCCCTGATCACGTTAGGCTTGGGTTTGAACCCTTTCACCCTCTCTTCCTGAGGCCCTTAGAAAACGATGGAGAAGTGTCTGTTCAAGTCCTTGGCCCATTTTTTAGTTGGGTTGTCCCCTTTGCCACAGCATGGATGGAACTGGAGAGCATTATGCTAAGTGAAATAAGCCAGGCGGTGAGGGACAAATACCATATGATCTCACCTTTAACTGGAACATAATCAACAGAAGAAAAGAGCAAACAAAATATAACCAGAGACATTGAAGTTAAGAACAATCTAACAATAACCAGGGGGGAGTGGGGAGGGGGCAGTGGGGAGAGGGGTTTACAGGAGCTACTATAACGGACACATGGACAAAACCAAGGGGGAGGGTGGAGGCAGGGGAGGGAGGTGGGTTTGGCTGGGGTGGGGTGGAGTGGTGGGGGGACAATGCAGACAACTGTAACTGAACAACAATAAAATAAAAAAAGAGAAAACGATGGAATCTGTGGTCTGTTCCACAGCGGTGTGCACGTTGGTGCTAACGCATGCTTTCACAAGTTCACCATTCCCTGATGGCAGTTTCCACGTTCCTGCCTGAGAGTTTCTTTATCCCACTTCTGGAAACCTCCAGGCCCTTCCTGCCTCAGGTCTGTTGTCTAGACCTGGCCTGTCCTGCACTTGGGGCTCTGGTCCCAGCGTGACTCTGCCCTCCGAGGTCACGCTCAACCCCCATGCATGAGCACGGCCCATTCTTGCCTCAGCAGCAGGCACCTCACTTGTATTGTTTTTTCACGGCTGCCTTCCTGCTGGGTGGTGAGCCCTGGGAGTCCGGGTGTGCCTGTCGCTGCTCCTTGCTGTCTGCAGCGCCTCCCGCCTCCCTCCTCCCAGACCCTCAACCCCTGTTTGCAGAGTGAATGGCAAGGGGGCCCTGCGCTCCTCGCTGACAAAGCAGGCCAGGTGGGCTTCCACTGTGGAGGGATACGGGCACATTCTGGCACCCTGTGAGCTCCTGGGGACAACAGGCCCCTCAGGCTGGCACCTGAGGTGAGGGGTGCAAGGCGACAGGGCAGAGAGGGTCTTGTGCCCAGCTCTGCCCTTTGCAGGGAGAGGCGTGGGCAGCCTAGCAGCGGGTCCATGAGCCCAGACTCCACCCTCCCTGCTCCCCACTCCTGCTCTCCCACACCCACTTGGTGCTTGGGGCAGAAAAGGGCAGAGGCCTGTTGAGGCCCTAGAAGCAGGCTTGTTGGTGTCAGGAGCCCGTAAGTCCAGAGAGCAGAGTGTGTGCAAGAGGGGTGGCCATGGGCCCAGGGGGCCCCCTCCTTTGTGCCCCAAGAACATCCTGCCTCAGCCGGCTGTTGGACACAGCTGGAGTTGGCCACAGCTGGACCTCCAGAAGGTTCTCCCGCTGCCGGCCAGCCAACCAGCCTGGACTTCCCCAGGAGGCCGGAGCCCTAAGCCCTCCTGCCCTGGGGGTCCTCTGCACTTTGTTTCCCTGGAACGCATCAGGAGTCCAGTCCTTCCCATCCCTGGGCAGATATCCCCAAGGGGCTTTCTGTCTGCCTCCCGGCGCCCGGGGCTGCTCCTCGCCTTTCCCTCCGCTGCTGTTTGATTTTGCCCATCACCCTGATCTTGATTCGCTCACCATCACCCTGTCCTCTGGAAGGCGGGCTGTGTAGGGCTGTGGTTCTGGGAGTGACTGGGCCTGCGTCCTGCGCGCAGTTAGGCACCGAACAAGGCCTCCGCCCCGTGATGCAGGAGTGAGCGCAGTGTGCTCAGGGTCCCCCCTCCTGTGGCTCCTCTCCGCTGATCTTTGCATTTACCTGGGTTCTGTGCCACGTGAATCTCTGTAGAGAACGTTCACCCACATATTTTTAAGGTTAGTTGAAGAAAAATAGTAAAATTAAAACATGCATCTTAGTAATTTGATTTGGCACTGAGTTGTCTCCAAAATTGCTCCAACTCTTTCCTCTGCTTTGCTGATAACAATCTGGCTTGAAAGTGCTCATAGATAATATTTTAATTAAAACTAGCTGAAAACAAGCTTACTGATGACGAAAGTGTGGAAAAATCGGTGATTTAGAAATGAAGCAGGGAGAAATATTAGGAAAGGAAATAGAAGCGTAAGTATATTACATATTTAATGTTGTTGCTGAAGATCCCAAAATAACAACTCCAATGAATATTCAGAGTGCATTTTTATTCCAAAAAACGTTATGAGTCATGATGGCAATGCTGCTTCCTTAGGTATTGGATCTCCTCTACTTTTCAGAAAATGTGGTGTTTGCTTTACTTACTTAAGGAAAAAGAAAACATGCAAGAATAAGCCCCCAAATAAATGGCAATGTTTTATAACTGGCTTAGTTTTACTGATTTCAAAAGATTATGCAGTATTTTTCATACTACTACTAACCCCTATACCTACTCCTTCTAGGTATAGAAAGAATACCTTTCCTTTAGGTCACAGGTCACTTAGTCTTGGGTTGCTGTGGTCCCCGCAGGGGTAAGTTTTGAACTGGTGTGGGCTGAGTCTATGGAATTCGTGAACCGAGGTCCCAGGCAGGGGAAGCATTTATCAGGGCGTCTTCCTGCTTACACAGCTCCAGTGCAGCGCACGCTATTGAGACCTCACTCACTCTAAGACAGTGGCCGAAGCAATCATTTTGCACACAGAAGGGCTGATTTCCCAGGCAATCCTCCGGTTGTGGAAGACAATTATTTTCGTGGACTGTCGAGAAGGCAATGTTTTATGAGTGTCCTGGTGGGGCAGGGGGCATAGGCTATGTTTTGCCAGTTACCCACTTATTGACTCAGCTCCAAATGCATCCATCCTTGACTCATTGGTTGGAATGGAGATGGGCCTCTTTAATAGTTTTTCTTGGCCAGCTGGCCTGATGTCAGCAGAAGGTGCTGGAGAGACACTGCAGAAGGAAACAAGAGGCTTCCCTCCCTGGCTCTCGAGGCTCGTTTGAGAGGGTGCTGGGGAGCAAGTTTTTCCTACTGATTAGCAGTGCAGCTTTTCCAAGGTTAAGGGCGTGCACAGTGTAGCTTTCTCCAGCATTTGGGGGCGGCTTGCTTTCTGCAACTCTTCACGCAGGCCATGCTTGTTTGGCCAGGATGGCCCCACCCAGGTTGCTGCTCCTGGCACCTGCCCCTTAGCCCCACAGGTGGGGGCTGGTCCAGCGACTGTGGACACCCAGCAAAATTCTGCACCTCCAGTGGCTGTAGCCCCACTTCCTTCTCTAGGGTCCCAGCTCCCTTCTGGGTGTGTCTGTCCTTGGTATTCCCCTGCAGCTCTGGGCACCCTGGAGACCTCTCTTTCTATCTCTGCAGTTCCTCTCCGGTCCTGTTACCTAAGAAATTGCTATCGTTTTTACATCAAACATCCCTTGTTAATAATGCTGTGTTTGCATGTTCTGGTCAGACCCAGACTATATAGTCCTATTACTTTTGAAATAAACCCATTCCCACGGCATCTAAGGTTCCTTAGGATCTTGACCCACAGCTGCCCAGCTCTCCTGTTTCTCTCATGCCCAGGTGCCCAGGGTTGCAAAGCTCTAGACCAGCTGGTCTGTTGCAGTTCCTCAAATAAGCCAAGTTCTTGCTCAGCCTGACCTGATTGCATGTCAGGAAACTCCGCTTGGGCCTCATTAAGTGGCCCCTGAGTTCTCCCTCCCCACCCAGCCCTGGGTCATACCTCTCTCTAGTTCATTCCCAGCAGTTATCGTCTTTGGTCCTTATTATTGGTTTATTATCGGTCTTTCTCTCATTTCCCAACTAGAGGGCAAGAAGTCCTCTGTATTTGGCTCACCCAAGTGTGCTCAGCGTTCAGCTACTACAGGCACATAGTAGGTTCACAATGACTGCTTTTGGAAAGACAAATTGCATTTTATACCCATAATATTCTCATGGGACTTACGTTTTGAACAAGGTCAATGTCATGATTCATGATGATTATGATGGATAGAGATGCAGAGGTTTCCTCTTACATTTTTAGAGCCTTTTGGATTTTCGACTCAGGACTTTGGCCAAACTTTTCCCAATAATCAACCTTATATGAGATTTGTCTCTATGACTTCATCACTGTAGTCCGTCATTCTGACATTTAATAATCAATAGTGCTATTGCTAATCACTGCATTCGAGCCTGATTGAGACAAGTGGTGACTGATCGCAACCCAGCCTCCTCCTTCACGCAGACACTTTACAGTGTGTCAGTGAAAAGCTAAAGAGGGGTGGCCCGCAGTGCGAGCAGGGGGACACAGTGTGCAGAGGAAGATGAAATGCACCGAAGTGTCTGTTTACTTGGGGTGGAGGCGAGACAGTGGGCGCAGCAGGAGTCTGGTCCTCTAACTGAACGCATTCCAGGAACCTTTGCGGTCCGCTCTGTGAGTAACACCGATGTGGCACAAGATTAAACATAAGTCAATGAAAGTGTAGTTAATTTTCCAAGAATCTACTTGCATATATTTTAAGACCTTTTCTTTTTTTAAAAAACAAAACAAAACAGGTGATCGAACTGTAAGCTTATGTTTGCTTTCTTTATTTTTTCCTTTCAGCATGAATTGTCTGGTTAGTTTTTAGATTTTTGTGCTCAGGAGACTTATATCCATGTGTTGATGGTGTGATACTAGGAACAAGGCAGATGCTCACAGAAAATCCCCAGGAATAAAGTATTCTTGCTAGTACCATGTGAGGGAAGAACAATTTTTTAAAACATTAACATCCATAAAAGCTTAGAACAATCTTCCTGTCTCAAAATGCATTTTAAAAAATTACACTACACCGTGGAAAACTGACATTTTATTATGTAATCAAGCCCTATTTTTTAGGTGCTATTCTGAGAGGATACCTTATCATCTACATTTTCTAATATTAAAGGCATTAAAGGGGTAGAATCGGAGGATTGGGGCACTTTGGGAATCATTTTGTCAAATGCCCTTATTTTCCAGAAAAGGCAGTGGAGGTTCGGAGCTGCCACCGCTTGGGGGAAGAGGCCAGACTTTCCTACCCCGACTCCCGGAGAGAGTCACACATCTTCGGTTACAGAATTCGCTTCCGTTTCCACACCCTCACGCTCCTTAGCCTGCCTCCCTCCACTCCTCCCAGCCGGCTTCCTGCTGTTGCTTGTGGCTGTCCCACAGCTTGGCCGCCTGTAGCTCCATCTGCAGAAGGAGAAAAGGAAGGACACACTTGTTGCTCATTGTCTGATTGTATCAAAGTGACACGTTCTTAGTTAATGGCCATTTTTCTGCACAATGCTCACAAATAACTTAATAGGACAAACAGGATATGGACATCTAGGAATACGATTTCCCTTTGGCATTTTTAGAAAGTGCTGTGTCTTTGAGACTTCTCAGTAAAAAGTGAGCGGCATTAATAGCAAACATCTTCAAAGGGTAGTTTTTTGGAGGTTCTGCTCACTCAGAACACCAAATTTTTAACTAACAGGTAAGGAAGGAGCTGGGCAATTCAGGTAGTTATTTGTATTGTAACTATTTTTAATTTTTTGTATATTATGCTATTTTGATACCTTAAAATAATAAAGATCTTTCTGCCTGGAGAGAGATGGCCACTTTCATAGTCGATTCTCTGGGATGAGAGAAGGCCCAGCCCCTGGCCAGAAGCACGTCTTTGAAATGCAGAGCCAGCCTCTTCCAGTCACTTCAGGAGGCCACATTCCCCTGACTTCCTTGTCCCAGGGCCAGGTGGCACCTTCGTGGCTTCAAGCCCCACCCCCATGGCTCAGTTAGCTAGTCCTAGACATCCAACCTGCCTTGGCTGCAAAATTCCCACAAAGGTCATGGTCTAAACATTGTCCTCTCCTCACTCTTGTTTTCTGCCCGCTGACCACCCAGGTGGCTTTGCCACCAGATCCCCAGTGCTGTCCTTGGGTCTGCCTGCCTGCGCACGGGCCCAAAGGACCGCAGGAGCAGGGGTTTGCAGTGTAGAAGGGAAATGACTGACTGTTGAGTTGGCCCATGCGGAGGTGGGGCGCTGGAGCTGTACACACTTGACCCTATGGCTAGAGTTGCAGGTTATAGGTTACAGGTTGTGGTATAGGTTACAGGTTATGTGGGGACAAGTCACAGACACTGTGGGTCAGGGGTTTCGGGTCATGCTGGGAGCTGATTGGTGGGAGGTGAGGTAAGGGTTTAAATCATTTGTTCAGGTCTTGAGGACAGTTCTGAGGTCTTTTCTGATGTCCCTGTGTACCATTGCATGGAGAAGTAGCCGGGGGGTGGCTCAGCTTTGGGACTCAGGACAGTGGTCAGGTCCTGGCTACTGTCCTCTGCTGCCCAGGGAGGAAGCGAGGTCACTGAGGGGTAGATATAGAGAGGGGGTGAGATTTCTACAGCTGGGATTTGACACTAAGCTGAAGCAAATTCCTTAGGACCCCTGGCTCCATCTTTCCCCTGTGGCCCTGTCTGCGACCTGAGGTGGAGTAACCTTTGTTTTGTTCCCGTAGAATTTTAAAGGGAAGGGGTGAGGGGGTTGGTGGGAAGACAGACTTATTTTGTGGGGAATATCCTATTTTAAATGAGGCAGAATAGGTTGCCTCAGTGCGAACTGGAAGCGTTCTTGGGCACGACTGACAAAAATGTCAGCTGCTGTGCTCTTGTGGGTACCGTCCCCGTGATTATCCCAAACTTGGTTTCCAGGGGGAGAAAACAGCACATTTAAATACTAATCATCTGTGCCACCAACTCCTGATTCAAAAAGCCTGGCGACTATTAATAGACCAGATAATGAAGCCCTTTTTATAAAATCTGTGAGCGGACTGATGAATACGCTTCGCGTCTTTGTTGGGAGAGATGGAAGGCGAGGAGATAATAGCCGCGTGATGAAGGTTCAGCCACGGGGCTGGCGATCGCTCCCATCCCTCGCGAGTGTTACTTTCCCCTCCTGCTGTTCACATCCAAGTAAACGAAATGCAACCGTGGGCTCTAATTGGTTGGACAAATATCTGAATTGTCTCAAATGCTGTTGTTTTGGATTTTATACATTTTCCAGAGGTTTTTCTCTTTTGCAAAGAGCCAGCTTCTGGGTGTGTTGACCTGTGTTACCGTTGGGACCTGCGGTCCAGTTCCTTTTTGTTCACGGACCTGTATTGTGTACTTCTTCCCAGTCACCTCAGGACTTGCTGCGTCTGTGAATTCTTGGGCTGAGGAGCTTATTTTGTGACTTTGTTAACTTGAGTGATGCTTATTTAAAATTATGTATTCACTTTGCGCACTCTAGGGAGTTTGATTTGTCATGGTCTCAGTTTCTTTTTGCCACTTTATATGTATTATGTATATAATGTGCATATTATATATAATAAATTATCTAATATGTTTATCTAATAATCTAACATGTATTTGATTTTATTTTTATGGTAAGGACTCCATGCATAGTTTACACAGTAATGGAGAGAATCACGGACCCAGACCCCGCGTTCCCCTAGCCTGCTCGCGGCAATTATCGATGTTCTGCCAGTCTTCCTTCCTGTATTCTAACTATTTTTCTCTGCCAGATAGGCTGCCATTTCAATCACAAATACTCCAGTGTTGTAATTATTTTCATTGACTTCTTGACCCGAAATTATTTCATTATTTATTAACTTTTCTCTTATTTAAGCAATCTTTGTTTTTAACAAGATGTTTAATTTTTTAATGTATGCAGTGCACATTTTAGTCTTTCCTGTTTATTGTCTTCTGTCATTGGCTATGATTTCTAAGTGGCAATTGCTGATTCACAGGAATGTTGTTCATTTTTTCCTCCTTGTTTGATAATTAATGTTTTTGAAAATATTTCATGTTTTGTGGAATTTATTAAAGTAGAAAATAGGTAAAGGAGCAAAATTCTCTTAAAATCAGATATAGTCGTCATCAAGTCCTGGTCCCCATAGAGCACAATGTTTAGCGGGAAAAAACGGCCGAGCAATCGGTGACTCAGTGGGGCCAGGACTGTGGAAAAGTGCGAAGGAACCCTAGTGGGCAGGGACCAGGGCAGTCACAGGGGGCCAGGGCCCCTCTGGCCACACAGAGATGAGGATGCAGCTTTCCGAGTGATTCCGACTCTTGCACTAAATCGAGAACTATGTAGCCGAGAAACGTCAAGTGTCGGGATCACGATTCCATCGTGCCCTCTTCCAGGAGGAAGTCCGGCTGTGATGAAGAGGTGGGGTCATGAGGTGGTCTCTGTAGAACGCACGTCCATCTGGGAGGGTTTTCCCCACACCCTGGCATCAAGCTCTCTGTTCGTCCGATGCAGTAATGAGTTTGCCTCTGTTTTCTTGCTTTCACAGGTATTGTATGGGGACAAGGATTATTTCTTAATTATTGCTACATCTGTACTGCCCTAGCATATTCCTTATGACATAGGAAGTTCCTAATAATGCTTGTAGAGTTACATTAATGCAATTAAAATTAGATTTGTGTTTTGATATTGTAGAAAGTGTCATATTTTCACAGAAGAGATAAAAAAGTATTTATGATGATTCATAAAAGATACTCTTAATATGTCTTTATTATTTTTCTCAAAGTTTAAGTTTTCAGAAAACAAACACACTAATTCAGATTTGTAAATAAAAACAAAGCAAAATACATCTGTACCTGGCTGTGTCACAGATTGCTTAGTGTAATTTCCAAATTAATTTATTATTTCTCTGGGTAAACAAGAGTCTCTATAGTGCTGGTATCTGTGGGTGGATGATAAGACTGTTTACACAGTTTTTCAAGCCAAACTCCTGGAAATAGTCTTAGTTTCTGCCTTCGTTTATAATGCCTTTTCATCACTAAATCCCGTGGTGTCCTTTAATTCTCGTAGCTATTTCCTTATTGCACCATCTCCTCTTTTCATATTCAGCTGATAGCAACGCCCTCCTAACGGATCCCTCTGCCTTTTGGTCCACGTCTTTGATCTTTAACCAACTCCATTCTCTAGTAAAATGCATACGTGACGAAATGCCTTGCTTAAGGCCAACTGATGGCCCCCGTTACCTCAACTGCTTCTGACGTCCCTTTCATGGCCTGGCCTTGCCTATCTCCCTGTGGATATTGCTTGTGATTCCTGCCCTCTCCCCTCAGAATAATAGTCTAAGAACTCTGCTCTTCTTGAATTCACCTTCACATTCTCTCCATTCTACTCCTGTCAACTAACCACTGCAAATGATGCGCCTTCTTCCTTTGCCTCATTGTCATGTCCATGTATTTTCCCTGCGGGATTAAAAACCTCATTATTCACTTCTGCGTAATATTAATATGGAATTGGCATACTTCTATTATATTACTTATTATATTCTGTTACAATTATTTACCCACATGTCTCTCATTGCAACTCTTTTTTAATCTCCCTGCATTCAAGCCAAGAATCACATTGGTTTTTAAATCTATGGAACCTTGAAAAGCAACTGATATATAACACACTCAGAATAAGGGTTACTTGAGCCAATGACCTTTGGTTTTTAAGACAGGAAGACCTTCTTTAGCCGAATATTTAAATAATTGTCTCTTTTGATTCTTCTCTGATCTTAGACATTAATTGTGAATAATTTTACTCAGCATCTGTGAGTCCAATATGCATTCTCCCTTCATGTTTTGAACAAGGCAATAATAAAAACATATTAAGAAAATCATGTAAAACAATAGTGAGAATGAGAAATACATGTGTATTCTGACTGAGTCTCCTCAAACAGTTTTGTTGCAAGACAACCAACCTGAATTCAGGTGCTGTCGCTACCATTGAAATGACAAAAGAATCAATTTCTATTGTATGGGGTTTTCTGTTTTTATTTATTTTATGAACAGCATAAACTTGAACTGTTATTTCTTCACCAGCTGAGGGAAGAGAAGGGAACATTCTTTTTCACTTTTATAACCACAATAAAATTTGAAAATCTTGAAGGTACATGTTTTATATACTATTAGGGAGTGATTTCATGAATCATTAAAATGGACAGGTTCTGGAATTACTATTAAGAAAGGTAATGAACTACTGAAAAGAACTTTTTGTGCAATTGTTTTTAAATGGTTTACCTGTCACTTTATGTTAGCTAGAGCTATTTTGTGGTTAAAATCATGGCAAAGATAAAGATGAAGCCTTCAGCCTGTGCACCAAAGATAACATAAAAGACAGTTGAGATTCCATTACGTGAACAAATTCTAACTCAGACAGCTGCTCCTTTTGACAAAGGGAAAGAAAACCGGCTTTATGAGGGTTGTCCTGCTTAGAGGTCAAATTCCACAAAAGAAATATGAACTTAAAAAGGAGTCATCTGCTAGGACCCCACAGTGCCAGGGGAATGCACACTCTTCTCTCCCACATAAGTGAATCCTTATAGAATAAACACAATGAGTATTCTGTGGGCTCCATGATTTGATAACAATGGAAGGGAGGCCAGTTTGAAGATAGAGTGTGTGACCAGGTCCTGGAAATTCTGCCTCTTCCCAAACGCTCATTAAAATGACTGACAAGGATTATCAGTCTAGGGTAAGGGGAGGGGGGAAATCTTCAATGCTTGGGAAATCAGGGACTGGTGTCATCTTAATTCAGGAGGGTGAAGGAGTTTCTGCCACCTGTACTGCCAATGAGTCAAATAGGAGGCTCAGAGCTGAGGGCAAGCCCATGAGGAGGAAGTGGAAAGAAAGGGGTGGTGCTGACAGGAGGCAGCCTCTTGGGCTCCCCCTAGGCGTGGTTGATGGTATTAGCACCCCAATAGCAGCTTCTAGTATAGGTAGCACTGTGAAGCCCAGGGTGTGGTGGGTACCCTTATCTATACCACTCCTGTGCTGCTAGGGAGGCAAAATCCCAGACAAATGCCCCCTGGCCCCTTCAGAGTTGCAGGCAGACATGGCAAACTACTTCCATTTATTATTTTTTTATGTTTCTCCCACACAGATGAAGAGGAAATAATATGAACACTATGAAAACCTCTGTAGGATCCAGGAATGTGATCACCTCGGAGCACTTTTAGATTCCTATTACAGTTAAGCCCAAACTCGATAAGTATAAACCTGTGTTTTGACAGTAAATGAAAGAAAAAACATGGAGCGTAACAAATTGAAAAGAGACACTGCCATTTCTCTGAAATAGTCAGGTCTTCGGTAGCCGTGAGCCTTAAAGGGAAAATGTAGAAAATGCCAGATTCATGCCCTCAATTTAAAAGGAAACAGAATTTATACTACTAATTTGTAATATTTATTCCATGGTAGAATCCTTTGAGAGTCTTATGAAAATTATGGATATCCACCCCCCAAAATACACCTGAGAACATTTGCACACAGAAATCTTTGCACACAATTTTAGGAGCTTCATTGCCTTCCTCAAACCTACCTACTGATCCAGCAGCTCTGTGTTAGTCTGGACTCTCTGTAGAACTAGAACCCGTAGAAACAAAAGCACTTCACAGACACAGGAACTGGCTCTTGTGATCACGGAGCCCAAGAAGTCACCAGGTCTTCAGCTGACAGGCTGGTGACCCAAGAAAGCCAAGGGGCAAGTTGCAGTCCAAGGTGGAATCCAAGAGCAGGTGAAGACCAATGTCCCAGCTTGAAGACAGGCAGAGAGAAAGAATTCTGCCTTACTCCACTTTAGTGTTCTATCCAGGCCTTCATTGGAATCAGTGAGGCCCACCCACACCGGGAAGGGTCATCTGCTTTGCTCAGGCCATGGATTCAAATGTTAATCTCACCCAGAAACCCCCTCTCAGCCACCCCAGAATGATCTTAACTAAGTATCTGAGCACCCCGTGGCCCAGGCCAGTTGACACATAAAATGAACTACACAGTCTCTGGCCTAGAGAAAGCTGTCGTGACGATGGTGCAATGTGAAGTACGCTACTGTTGACGCAAATACCCGAAGCCCTAGAAGGTGGGATTTTGAGCTGGACAGGTTAGTTTCAAACTGTTGGTCAATTTCCCTCACTGGCTGTGTGATCTTGGATATGCATCCCTTAGCACATTACTTGGAAGCACCCAAAAGTGATGAGTATGGTTGTTACTGTCACGGAGTTAAAGAATGTGATTCTTAAATTTAAAATTGCAGGGGAAGCAACGAGCATCACATTGTACACTGAAAAAAAATTGAGACGAACTTAAGAAAGTTTTTTAAAAAAGAAATATGTATCAAGGTACATATCAAGAAACAGAAAACAGATTGTAGCCACAAGTTCCTGAAACCCCCATTGAGAAGCGCGGAGAGAACGTGTTAGCCGGAAGTGGCGGGGGAGGGAAACAGTTGTTGGTGGAGAAAACCACAACAATGCTTTCAGGTGCTAAAGCAGGACCACGTGGATAAGGGGCTCTTCTGAATGAACGACTGGAGTGTTTTCTCCAGAACGAGAGCAAGTCCATGTGCCAACCCTGCCTGCGGAGACCGTGACCAGGAAAGGAAAGCCAGGAGCGCTGAACTTGGTCACAGGTAGAGAATCATCCTAAAGGGAGCTGCAGGACTGATTATGAAACGGGTTTTGTTTGAAAAGAAACTCTATGTCGTTCAAGGATGGGGTGTATGAGCACAGATGAAATGTTTAAAAACTGGGGCCCTGGACGAGAGAGTGTCTAGGAACTCATCTTTGAGAATAGTCTTCAAAAATGACTGAGGCACTGGGTAAGTAACTTCCGGTAGAATCACCATCTTTTTTTTTTTTTTACATTATTCTAAAAAAACTTAGAGTAAAATGAGAACCTCTACAGATTCAAAAAATAAAAATAGATGCAAATAGTCAACATTCTCTTTTAATTAACATCTGTATACTATTCTCTTTCAAGTGGTTGAACAAATTTTTTTTTAAGGCATGGCCTAAGTCTAATATATATTTTTATTCTTTCATATCTCTGACTACTTTTCTGTTATCTTGACATGAATAGATCATCTTGCTTGGGCAGACAGCTCCAGGCTTATATTACTTTGTCCTCGCAACTGTAAGTAATATTACCTATTGTCTTTCAGTACTTAGAGGGATGCAAGACAACTCTTCGGTGAGCCTGACTGTGGCATTTTCATTGATCTGTCTTCTTCCCTCCTCAGCATTACCACGGGTAAAGTGGGAAAGGGTATGAAAAGAAGCACACGGACCGAGGGTCACCCAGCACATGGGTGTGTCTATTCAGATTCCCCTGCTCAGCCCTCACTGCCCAGGGCGGCTTCTCCCAAGTGACTCAAGAGCATCTGTGCCTCAGCCTAAGCTGGCCAGTGATTTTAGGGAGATATATGTCCTCCCTGGTGACTTTTGATATTTTACCAGTTCAAAAGCAATCATGACACTTATTATAATCCATCAAACTAGCAAAATAGTTTTTGGAGTCATGGTGAGGAATGACACAGAAAGGGCACCATAAGCTCACCAAATAGTAGTGCAATTTATTTCAATTTACTACGAGACAATTGGGCAAGAGATTTAAGGACACATTTCCATCCTCTTATTCTGTAATCCTACATTCCAGAATGCATTCTAAGAAAGTAAATTTAAAAAAACTTAGTGCACAAAAATATTCATTTTACATTATTTGCAAACATATTGGGTGAGGACCAAACATCAGATATTCAACAAATGGGAATTCAGTGAATTTCAGTTCATGAGAATATTGTTGCCCTAGCTATATTTATAAAGATTTTATAATCATGTGGAGAAATTGTTATAACATTAACTAAAAAATCCCCAGAACCAATAGCATACATGCATATATACTAAATATAGAATCTAGCTATTGAATTAGTGTAGAAAAATATTTAAAAGAAATAAACCAAAATATTGAAAATAGTTGGTTTGGGGTGATAACAATTGAATGTTTTATCTTTCCATTTTTATTTGCATAGTTCAAATTTGGAATGAAAGAACATGCTCTTTTTATGAGAAAAATAAACAAAAGTTGGACAATTTAATGTGCTAAATCAGGAAAGGCAAAAAATCTTTTAAAAGAAAAATTTAATTCAGCATTCTGGCTTCTCTGGATTTTTAGGTTTTTATTTGACCAAACGCTGTTCTTTTTTTGTAAAGTTCTCTTAAAAAAGAGTAATATTTGGCAACAGGAAGGAAAAGGACATAATGTATCCCCAGATTCTGTGTCTTTGAATTTATTCTTTTAACCTACATTGCTAATCCAGAAAAATTGATATGACTTGTCTGTGTGAAGTCAAGAGTAAAATTATTAATGTGTAAGAATAAAACGTCTCAAAGTTCTGAATGCCAGAGGGTGAAACGGCCAGAGACTAATAATGTAGTGGAAGTTGTATGATGAAATTTAATCCGGCAATTTCTTTTTCTGTCCACAGAGAACAAAAAGAAATAGTTTAATACCGATAAACTACACAGAGCATTAAGATTTGTGGAAAGCAATTGGTGGAGCTGTGGCATAGGGAGTCAGTCGTCTTTGCTGTGATTGATTGGCACTCGTGTGTAGGCTGGTGCCGGGCTCTGCCAGCCTCCGCTCAGAGGAAATATGATAGGAAAGTCTTTAGACATTTGAATGCAATCTTTCATAATTTGACAAAGAAAAATGGTGGATTGAGACGGAGATCCTTAAAGCCAACAGTTTGTCACAGGTCTGGGCATTCTGATAGAATCATAAATATGCACCACAAATTCAGAAATGTCGTGGGCAGCCCATGTTTCTTCATTCACCTGGAGCGAAGGCAGTACAAAGGCTTCCTCTGGATCGGAGTATTGGATTTTTGAGTCCTTCTGACACAATGTTATATCTCTAGTCTCTTCTTGGTTTTGCTCCCCTCCTCCTTTCCCAGAAACATCAAACTATCATCCAGTTATTTCTTATTCGTTCCAGGGTGTTTCTTAGTGGCTCAGTCAAGCAAAAGCAGAGTTGGTCACTACTTCCTGGCCCCATTGCCCTCTACTGCCACTCACAGCATGTCGCACCCCAACCAATGACCTCTCCTCCCACCGGAGGGACCTCTCCCGAGGCCACAGCCCGTCCCTGCCCATTTCCAGGTCTTGGTGTTGTCTGTGTGTGTCCCTCATTGAGGACACATCTTTGGAGAAACTGCACAGTTCAATCTGCCAAGATTTGCCCAAATGCCAATGTTATCACTGTATTCTGGAACTTTCAGTGAGGTTGAACACACTCGCAAATGAAGCCATGGTGTCTGGTGTGCTGAACTGGGAAGGGTTTTCTCTCACGTTGGTGCTGGGCTTAACTTGAGAGGCAGGAAAGGGATGTGGGCGTGAACCCTGGTGCCTGCACAGTGTAGAGTGAAAACAGCAATTTCCATTTTTCATGGCATCTCCCGTCGCCCGGGGAGTCAGGTGGGAGCCCTTAACAGGCCAAGCTGGGTAAATTATTGTGATGGATTCTATACAATTCTCAGCGCTACCTTTCTTCACCATCTGCTAAGGTTGTATTTATAGGCTTTTCTGACCAACTTCCGTTTTTAGCTTTAATTCTGTCCTGGGAGGCCTTCTTTTGTGAGTAGACTCTAGACAGGCCCCTTACTAGTTATTAAGTGTGGGGAGCTCAGCTTTGACTTAATCCAGGCGTTTCCCTGTGGGCAGGCACTTAATTTTTTAGAGGCAGAGCTCAGACACCTCGGACCGGTCAGGTTCCTACGCTGTGCCCTGGGCGTCCTTTGTGGGTGCGGGCACCCGGCTAGTTTGAGATCTGCTCCAGCTTTTGCTTTCCACTGGCCTCTCTCGCGTCTGGTCTGTAGACGTCAGTGTCCCGGCCAGGCTGTGGGTGGGGTGAGTTCCCTCCCATCTCTGCCGTTCCGGTAGAAGCCTCCGGGGCACCAGGACGTGTGCGGAGTTCATCAAGCCCTCCCCCTACCCCGCCAGGACTGTCTCACCTTCCAGGGCTTCCTGTTAAATCCCCAGCGAATCCTCCCGCCCTCCTGGCTTCCAACAGAACCACGGCCTACACAAGCTGCTGCTGGCTGCCCCCGCAGGCCAGCCAGGCAGATGCTTGCTGTGATTGACAGGCCTCCACGTCCATCAAGCCAGCCAGCTCCCACAGCCGTGTCACAGGTGTGGGTCTGTACAGTCTGCCGCGTCCTGGTCCGGCGACCCGAACTGCTGGGCCGCGGGCGGGTGCAACTCTAGGCAGGAGTACCCGAGACCCGTCGGGCTCAAGCCTGAAGTTCAGTAATTTTATGAAGAAATTCTTCTCAGTGCGGGATGAGCCTTGAGTCAACTGCGGGAGTGTTGACGTTGATGCTTCTGGCAGTTCTCTCTCACTTCACTGCAGCTAGTTTGGAAGTGGGTTTGTTGACTCCATACTCCGCTGCGCTGGCAGGGAGAATTCCGTAACAAGTTAAATTTGTAAAGACATTTGAAAGTGAGCAGAAAGACATACCGTGAAAATGAGTCAGAAAAAAAAAAGGCCTATGTATCATTATTTAACATAGAACTTGGGGACATATTCCAGCGGAGAGAGAGATATTAAAATGTAAAAATGGCAGGAAAAGTCATGACATAAATAGACTTAGTAAAGACATTTTAAATCTTAGTTTGAAAATCAGATTGAGAAATTTCATTGTTATTGTAGCCTGTGCTGGTTGTTTTTTCTGGGGAATTTCTGTTCTTATTGCCGGTGGACAAATATGGCCCTTTTTACGCAATTTTTATTCCTGTGTTGATTTTGCTCCTTTTTCAGAGCATTGGATTCCCTTTGTCCTGTCATGGCCATCAGTTGTCAATTCCCTGATCCATTTAATATGGCAAATGGTGTTCTTGTTCAGCAAGTTCTAGAAATGACAAAATTATTTGCATAGTTGGCGGCTTGCACCAAGGGACTTAATTTTATAAAGATACTTAATTTTACACTGCAGAAGCAGAATTACATAAAACAACATAAAAGCCATTTTTGCTTCTAATTAACTTGAATAATTTTTCCTGCCTCTTAAGACTTTATATTAAATTAACTGAGCCATTTTTTTAAAAAAGGGACACTATCTTCCAAAAGTCCTTCTTTGTATCTTTTTCCTTCTGAGATGTATGAATGTTCCTATGTTAACAGAGTTACAGTCTAGAACATACATTATGGTCTCTGTTAAAGATTTCACATGAAAAAATTGGAGATCTATTAAAATACTTGCCATTTTACAATCGCTGCCTGGCTTGCAGCCCGTGCTTCAGTTCTACTATCCCTCATTTAAAAACCTACTTACAAAAACTAGGAAAAGATGAAAATTCATAACATTGAGAAATAATAAAATATCTCATGGATCTGGGAGGAATTTACACCATTTAAGAGGCATATGGAGTCACATTGGAACTCAAGTCAGCAGCTCATCCTGACAAATGCTTCATTCCTGGGTGACTTCAAGAATTTATTATTTTCACAGGTTCAGACTAAAAATATATAATGCTTAGAAACGTAGGCAATATAGCAGGTACCAGCTGAGGGAGAGCCTCTATTAATAATTTTCTTCCTGCCTCTCTTTGAAGTGTTACCAGGATTGTCACATGAGCAGAATGAAAACAACGGTTTCCTGGAAACCCGGGCCAGGAAGGAAGGAACTTCAGCAGGAAGTGTTTCGAAGGACAACTCTGAGGATGAAACTTGTGATTCGCACACATCCAACCTTCTTTGGGTCAGAAAAGACCATAAAGTGTATAAAAAGGCAATAGTAAGTCTTGAAACACTGTGTGTGTGTGAACTGCAAGGTGAAAGATGAATACGTGCCGGGGTCCCGGAGCCCGCTCCCAGGCCTGGTGATTGTGTGGGAGGACTCCGGGATGTGGCTTACGGTCATACTCATGGCCACATGGTTAGAGAGAGGATGCAGAACAGATCAACAATGGGGAAAGGTGCATGGGTGGAGGCCAGGGGTGACCGGGGCCATGGTTTTAAGGCTCCTCTCCCAAGGGACTCCCAGAGAACAGTTCTGATCCCAAACAGTGACAAATTGTGGCAACATGTGTGAAATGTTACTCATCTGGGAAGCTTACTAGAGACTCAGTGCCGGAGGGTTTTACTGGTGTTACTCCCAAGGCACCTCTGCCCAGTACCCCCCGAGGCTCAGCCGATGTCCAGCATAAGCCATGCTGCTCATCCAGACTGTTTTAGTGCAGGGAGCCTCCCACCTCGGTCAGGGGACGGGGAGAAACTCCCAGAATACCAGTTGCCAGGTGCCAACCAGCACCTACCTAGCCAGCAGCTCTTTCTAAGGAGAGCAGTCTTAAGTCTGCTATCTTAACTCTTTTCTGCATAATACACAATTTTCATTTAAAAATGATTCTGTAAGTCAGGATTAAAAAGGCCAACTCTTTAATAGGAGAATGGATAAAACACATCGGTAGGCAATTAACAAAATTTAAAAATACTGGTGCCTCATAAAATTATGAAAATATTTCTAATTTGCCAGACACGAAAGGCATGCAAGTCAAGCCGGTCAGGTTAGATTTTTTTTTAGCATAACATTCCTTAGTGGTGCTTATAGTACTGGGAACTTCGTGCTTCCAGGGACCTTTCTAAGGGGTACACGTCAGGATGTTCTCGGGCTCTCGCTCTCTCATCTCTCCATAGAGAGAAAGGTATAGAAATAAGAACATGGACATGGATTAAAGGCAGATAGACATAGATAAGATATAGATCGGACTTTTCTGTTCTTATGAAGGTTGAAATTCATTTTAAGTTATACTGGAGAATAATCAGATTTGCTAAGAAAATTCTGGATTAAGAATACTCACTGCATCATTATGTAATAATATTAGAGTTTAGAAATCACCCAAATGACCTACCTTGAGGAAATAAACATTTTGTACTATAGTTACATAAATGAGTACTGTGTAGCCATTAAAATCATGTTGGAGAATAACTATCTCTGTGAGGAAAAAGCTACCAAAAAAAAAAAAAAAGAGAGAGAGAGAGAGAGAAGGCTGTAGCACTTGTGCCGTAATGAATGACTAGAACAAGGCGAGGTGATACATGCAGAAATAATGTTTGACAAAGGATAACAGCAAATTAACTTGGACAAGATGAATTAAATCACTGTGTGGCTTTGACAGCAACTTTTGTTCCATTTTTTATGGTAAAATATACATTCCATAAAATCCATGATTTTAACCATTTTCTAGGTCTGCCTTAAGCACATTCACAATGTTGTAGAGCCATCGCCACCACCCATTTCTAGAACTTTTCATTATTCCACAAAGGAAGTCTCTGCCTGTTACACAGTAACTCCTCACTTGTCCCTCCCACCACCCCCTGGAACCTATACTCTGTTTTTCGTCTCTATGAATTTGCCTTTTCTAGGTTCTTAATGGTGGTGTGTCTGACATGGACCCTTGAGGCATCCACTTCAAAGACGTTTGTCTCTAACAAACACAACGCAGCTGAGTGCCACTAGCCAAACAATTAGATCAGTAACTAGGCTGCCCCTCCCCATGAAGTTCCCTTTTAGAAAGCCCTAGGTGATGGGGACAGAGAACCCCTCTTTTTCCCTTCACATGTCCTGGTTCCCACTTTTATACCTTAAAGTTGCCAAGGAACACTACCTTTCTCGACAGCACGAATGGAACTAGAGACTATTATGCTAAGTGCTACAAGCCAGACGGAGAAAGACAAATACCATACGATCTCAGCTATAAGAGGAACCCAATGAACAAAACAAATGAATGAACAAAACAGAACCAGAGGCAGGGAAATGAGAACCAGAGGGGAGGGGGAGCCATATAAGGGGGAAAAGAAGGGGAAGGGTCTAGTCAAGGAACAGGTATGAATAACCCATGGACATGGACAACGGTGTGGGGATTGACTGTGGGAGCGGGGGAGGGGGTTGGTGGGGCAGGGGAGAGCAACAAGGGAAAATCGGGACAAGGTTAATAGAATAACAACCATAGAAAAAAGAGTGAACTCACCCTAGATACTTCACCTGTGACCCCAATAAAGACAGAGCCCCGGTCCTCACTCCCTCCTCCTCCCTCCACCTGCAGCCTTGCTGTGCTCCCCCTACCCCGGCCTTGTGAGTCACCAGCCTAGTCTCCCCAGCTCCCCATGGGAGTTGCTGAGAAGCACCAAGGGGTCACAGTGAGAACCATAGGGGCCAGGTCGGCCACAACCGTGGCTGCAGTAGGACATCGACTGTGGGGGACCCCGCCAGTGTGTGGGCCCATAACATCGCTGTCAAGAGGTGGAGACGATGTGTTTTTACAAGTGGAAGCACATAGTATTTGTCTTTTTGTGTCTGGTTTACTTCACTCAACATACTGTTTCCAAGGTTCATCTGGGTGGTAGCATGTGTCCAAATTTTATTCTTTTCAAGACTGAATATTATTCCGTCATGTGTATATATCACATTTTGTTCACGTATTTTCATCTGCTCACAGAGATTTGGGTTGTTTCCCCACTGTGGCTATTGTTAATAACGCTGCTGTGATGACTCCCTCTACGGAAGAGAAGAAAGCTATAGAATCAATATTTAAGTTTCCACTTTCCACCTTCTAGTTCTCTTAGGAAACTGGAACAAAAAAAAAAAAAAGAGCAAATTAAATCCAAAGTAAGCAGAAAAAAAAGAATTACAGCAAAAATCGACCTGATTGAAATCAGGAAATGCATAGAGAAAAATCAATGAAACCAGAAGTTGGTTCTTTGAAAAGATCAGTAAAATTGATAAACCTCTAGCTGTGCTAAGAAAGAAAAGAGAGAGCAGGCACAAATTGCTGATTCCAGACAGCGTTGCCACAGATCTTACTGGCATTAACAGGATAATACAGGAATACCATACACAGCTCCGTGCCGCGGATTTTATAACCCAGATGAATGGGCCAGGCACTTAAAAGACACAATCTGTTAACACTCACACAGAAAGAAAGAGAATCTGAAAAGCACCCTATTAAAGACATGGAATCAACAATTAGTAACCTTTGAAAAGAGAAAGAGGGGCCCGCCGGGAAATGCTACCAAACATTTAAGGGATGCACAATGGTGCGTTGCTGGGCTGTGGAAGACAGCCTCATAATTTCTTACAAAACTGAGTGCACTCCTACCGTATTATCCAGCAATCACACTCCTTGGCATTTCCCCAGAGGAGTTGAAAACATGTGTTCACACAAAAAGCTGCACACAGGTGTTTGTAGGAGACTTACTCACAACTGCCTCAACTTAGCAGCAAGTGAGACGCCCTTCAGTAAGATGCGGTGTGGCCCACTCAGACAATAGAGTACTACTGAGCACTAAAGAAGAAATGGGCTATCACATCAGGAAAACACATACAGGAGCCTTACGTGCCTATGGCCTAGTGAGCAAAGTCACTCTGGAAAGGCTGTCTCTTCCAGAAGACCTCCTGGGAAAGCAAAACTAAACAGTGGAGACAGGAAGAAGTCCAGGGGTGGTCAGGGGTTGGGGGGAGAGAGGAGGAATATGCAGAACACAGAGCAGACTATTTCAAACTCGCAATTCACGCTAAGTTGTGCTCCTGGTGCTGTACACTGGACGGGTTTGGATAAGTGTGTAATGACATGTATCCATTCCTAGAACATCACACGGAGCATAAAAGTACTCTGCATGGTGGTCTGGAGAGGCAGAAAGAACCGGATGGGAAGGGTCGTTTGGTCATCCCATTCCACCTCCATTTGGGGTGCCTCAGCTCTGGCCCTCACGCCACTACTGCACCCCCAAGGACCACTCCTCTAGGGATGTAATTTTCACCGAGGCTGTTCAAGAAGGGTCCCGTCGCTGACTCTTCTCAGACGGAGAGCATCACAGCTGGGAGTGGCGCCTTCCAGCCAGACCCCGGGGCCCCAGGTGGGGGCCCTGTGCGTCCAGGTGGTTGTGGGCTCCTGCAGGGCTAGGTGCCAGAGCTGTGGGCTGTGAGACACAGTGACATCAGTGAAGAGATCACACCGAGGCTGGAGATTTACAGAACGGCAATTCCTGTCTTTCAAAAAAATTATTGTTTATAGTTGTCTCCCCTTTTTCCCCATTGCTCTCTCCTACTCTGTTCCCCCATACTCCCACAGTCAATCCCCCTCATTGTCCCAGACGATGAGTCCTCTATTCCAGTTCCTTTGTTTGTCCCTCCCCTTCTTTCCCTGTTACCCCCTCCCCGTGTCCTCTGCTCACTGTCAGTTTGTTCTTTCTTTCCATGTCTCTGGTTCTATTTTGCTCTTTCTTTTGTTTTGTTGATGAGGTTCCACTTATAGGTGAGATCATATGGTATTTGTCCCACCTGGCTTATTTCACTTAGCATAATGCTCCCCAGTTCCATCCATGCTGTCGCGAAGGGTAGGAGCTCCTTCTTTTTCATACTTTAAAAATATGTCCCACATTTTCAACTGTTAACCTATTTTTATTATAAGAAAAAAATAAAATAACAACAGTAATCAAATGCAGACCTCTGGTCATTTCCAAGTGTGATTTTTTTCAAATCATCCTCCTCTCAGCAGATCTCCAAGGACACTTGGTGAGTGGATCCAGGAAACTGTTCACAGATTCCTTTCCTCCCTACCCCCGTTGGAACCCAGAAGTCCCGGCCACCTGGGAGGTACATTTGGAGAGGCCCATTGCTGTGTGCTTTCCCAGGGAGGCTCCAGTCCACACGCCTCCTGGCTGCTTTCCCATCACTTTCAGAGTCAGTGACAGCACATCCCACAGGTGTTCCAGTTCACACTGCAGCCTGCTAAGCACAGGCTGCTTTGAGAAAGGCTGAAGATCGAAGAGTAGGCCCAGCTTTGAGGCCAGGTTCCCTGTACAGTGACGGGTGGGCTGTGTGAGGCCCAGAGGAAGCTGCGTGACCTACGCAGTCAAATGGAGATCGGCCATCTGGGGAGGGAGTGGAAGACGCTGGCTCATCCCTGGACTCACTCTTTTGGAAATCCTACGGTCACGTCTGAGTCTCTTGACTCAGTGTCTCACCTTGGATGTCGGGATTCTGAGCCTGTCCTGAAATAGCCCTCAGTTCCCTCTGCTCAACCCTCTCCCTGACCGCCACCTGTCAACGCACATCCTTGATGGCTTTAGCTCACACTAGAGCAACAGGTCCTAGCCAGGATCACGGTTCACCCCCACCTGTCCCTCGGGTGGACACCTTTGTTTCCTGTTACTATATAGCTGTTCACAATCGTAGCAGAAACCCTGCCAGACAAAGCCTAAAATCTCTGGCCAACAGACTTTGTGATGGTATTTGTCAAGAGTATTAAGGGGAAAATAAATTAAATCACAGAAGAATCCTCTGATTCAAAAAACAAATCATCTGAAGACACGCACTGGAGACTCCTGAGCAGACCCAGCCCGCATCCACTCGGTAGTTACTCAGCAGTGGGAACAATGGGACTTGCAGTTACAGTAACATCTCTGCAGGCTTGATGCATTTATCTGTGATTGGACCAGTTGGGATTTCATGGTCTGAAGCATTATGCATTTGTCAGTCTTGTTCAATCGTTTGCAGCAAAGTGACTCAATCATATTGTCCATGTCACTCAGGAAAAAAATAAAAGGGAGATGGTCTAAAATTAGTTTGTGTACTAACTCCAGGCAATTGGTCTATGTCCAGATACATTTTCCCGCTGCTGATGGATTCCTGGTATAAAATTTAGAACCTATTTGTGACGAGTCACAGCCCATTAGCCATCTGCTCCCTGTTCTAGACCTTTCTTTTTATAACATAAAGATTTGATTTTCACAATAATTTAAAAATATTTTACATGCATTAAAAATGACAGCAAACACAATCAGCATCTCATATTAGAGCAATCATTTTGATAAAATCTGTTTAAGGATACAAAGATTAAGGCACGGGTAGTTCATATAAGATAAAAGTGATACATAGAGAAAAACCACAACAATACCCCCCCAATAAATTACACATTGCAGTAGAAGACACAGCCTTGAGCCTTACAACATGTGCGGGTGATCACACAGCTGCGTGGATATCGGGAGGAAATAAGAAAGCCCTGAAACGGGGCGACCCAGGATTATTATTGAGAACTTTCTGCCTTCGCTCCCTGATTCCAGTGGTTACAACCTTTTCTACTCCAGCCCCGAAGAACAAAGGGCAACGAAGAAAAGACACAACAGTCCTGCAATTGAATGACTCGGGCCAGAGCTGGCTAACAGTTCCATTGCCCCTCCCTGGCCTGGATACCTGCCTTGGCCGTGGGCTTCTGCCTCTTATCCATCTGAGAATTCCCAGCATTTAATGCCGTGCTGGCTTGCATTTGGCACATTTAGTTACATTTTTCCCTAAATATAAACATCTTTAGCAGCATAGAACACTCTGAAACGATGGCAAACATAAGGAGTCGAAGATATTTGTCCGTGATCCTACTACTCTGCGATGAAACGGAGCACGCGTGACTTATCTGGCAGCAGTTTTGAGGTTCGCTTGCGTGTGCGTGTGCCCACATGTCTACATCCATGCACCCTCATAAATACACAGTTGAGGTGATGCCGGATGCGGTATTTGCTGTAATTTTTATCACCGCGATACTCGTACATAGTTTTGAAAAGTCAAACTGAATTGCCAGGCTTGTAACACAACAGAAGTGTCTCCTAATTTATTCCTTCCCACTCCGGATTCCTGCTCCTCAGTGAAACTTCCTTCCCCACGTGTAGGTGTTCATGCTGGTGTCGGGCTCCGTGTCCCTAAATAGCATGCTTAGGCTACTCACACACAATGATTTCGTGTCCAGTTGTATTAGCTTCCTCCCTACGAAGACAGAGTACGGTTTCATTTTCTTACTCCCCTCACGCCAGCACGCCATCTCTGAGGGCAATCACAATTTGTATTGTTTTTTATAACTTGCGGGCTTTTGCTTTTATTCTTGTTCCTGTATTTTCTCCTACCTTTCTTTGAGGTTGTGTTGTCTAATTTGAGGAGTGATTTAGAAATTTATTAGTATTGTATTTTATTTAATAGTAAATGCAATTGTCCCCTGTCCCCCAGGTGTGCCGTGGGAATAGGAGAATACGTGACGAGGGGGGAAAAGCACAAAGCGAGTAAGTCCGACTCGCTCTATGAGAGAAAAACATAAATACGTTGTAATCTCCCACGTTTTAAAGCAGTTCTAACTCAGTTCCCACACACTGGCTTTAATAGGTAATCTAAAACCAGGCAATTTTCAAGACCATTGTGCATCTAGATTTTTTGTATGGTCTTTATTTTCTTTTATTTTAATTCAATGGACAGGACTGAGATGTCTGATTTAGTGACCCAGTTCTATAGCATTTCTGTCTACTTCCTGAAAGTTTATGATAAAATGTGTTACACGTGGGTCTAAATGTGGTCACTGAAATAGTTTTCAACATACAAAGCCCATTATTTTTTAATTATGGATGAACTTTCATCAATTAAAAACACTTTGTTTTATTTGATATCTATTCTTGGGGATTGAGATTTGTCTGAAATGATGACGCTAGCAATTAATTTTGATCCACAGTGCTTCCCTATGTCACTCCTCTCCCAGTCAGAGCCAGTAGGATTTTTAAAGCACATGTATTTATAATTAACACGCTGTAAAAGTAAGTTCCACTTTCTTTGGTAGAGTAGATTTTTAAGTTATAAATCATGCTGAGTTACGATCTCTTCATAGTTAGGATTATAGTTGGTGGGTTGATAACAATGCTAATTACTTAAAGGGAATTACTATTTAGAATAAAAAAGGAGAATATTTCATACAGAACTAAAGAACACAGTAACATCTCTAGTTACAGGAAAATTTGTGTTGTTAAATGTTTTTATTATTGAAGAAAAAAGAAAAGTAAGCAGCAAATAAAAAGAAATTTTGAATGAACATAATTTACCAAAAGGAGTCAGAATGTAGGAATTATAGAAAAAACAAGAATTAATAAAATGGCAAGCGAAAACACAAATTTATTTGTAATAAATCATCACAACATTTTTCATGGAAAAACTGATAAAACAGTTAAACAAGTAGCCGGTGTTATTGAAGAAAGCAAAGAAAAACAATAGATGTGTAAACTCCATGGAGAATGAGAAAGATGATGTAGCACATAGGACAATTTAAAAAGTCTTGAAACACTGCTACATGTAAGTGAAAGGCAGCAACTTTGAAAACCGAGATAAATAACATGATTTTCTGAAAAAATAAAAACTACCAAAATTCCCCAAGAGGAAGCGGAAAAATACCGTGGACCGATCAGAACAGAAGAAATGCAGGAGGTAAAAAAGACATCCAGGTGAATGAGGTCCCTTCACGACTGAATTTTATATGATCCATTAAGGACCAGCAATGCCACTGGAACTGTTCTTGGACATACAGAAGACAGAAATCTTCCTGCTTCATTTTACAAAGCCAGGAAAACTTGAATAATAAAACTTTATCATGATAGCATCTGAAGTTAGAGAAAAACCTCAATAATAAGTAAAAGCCAGACCATCTCAAATACAATTTTAGCAAAAGAACCCAGAAATACATCAAAAGGTGAATACATTATGCCAAAGTAGGATTTAATACATAAATGAAAAAGTGGTTAAATATGAAATATAACGTATTACTGAAGAGGAAACCGCAGGCCCAAACAGCAGTCTCTGTGCCGATACCCAGGATGCTGAATCGAGACTTAACACCTGGCCTATGGCGGTCTCCGCCTCCTCCGGGAATGCAGCGTCCATCCGTCAGTCGGAAGATCCTGGTCCGGGCCAGTGCGATAACCTGTCCCGTGGGTCCTCCACCCCCCAAAGGCAGCCGAGGCAATCTGCCTGGTCAGACTCCCGCCTTCCACTAAGGAAAGGTCATCTTGCCTGAAACAACCTTTCCTTCCCTTCCTTTTGCCAATAACTTCTGGTCTTGGCCAGTGTCTGCCTACAAAAGCTTTCCATATTGTACAGCTTCTCGGAGCTCCTATCTACTTATTAGGTGGGAGGCTGGCCAACTTATGAATTGTTCTCTGAAGCCAATTAGATATTTAAAACTTACCCGGTTGGATTTTTGTTCTTTAGCAGTATTAAAAAAATCCATTACATCAATAAATTATAGAAAAAAATGATTATATCCATCGATGCTGAAAAAGTATCTCATTCCTTTTTTTATTTCTAAAATTAGTACAGTGGCACAGGAGGGTTCATAGAGAGAAGGCTTCTTCTCCTACCTGTCCCACCGCTGAAACTTCAGAATATCAAAAGAAAAAAAATCGTGAAAACAGCTGCCAAGGTAACGGGGCCACCTACCGAAGGATGACCCCCTTCCAGCCAGCAGTGCATGGACCTCGGTACTCACGGCTCATATCTACTGGAACCTCAGTGTTCACTGACTTCAAAGTTCAAGATCAAGGTACCAGCAGGACTGATTTCTCCTGAGGCCTCTATCTTTGGCTTACAGATGGCCGCCTCCTCACATGGCCTTCTTTCCTTTTGTGTGATGCGTTGTTGGTTTAAGGACGCCAGCTTTATGACCTCACTGAACCTTCATTACATCGTTAAAGGCCCTGTTTCCCAATTCAGTCACGTTGGCGGTTACACTTCAGCGTGTGAATGTTGGGGACGCCTTACCTTCTGTCACAGCAGCATTGAAGAGAAGCATGAGAGTCGACATCCTTGTTTTGTTCCTTATGTTAAAAAGAATGCTTTAGGTTTTTTTCCCATTAAATATGGTGTTTACTGTGGGTGTTTTGCAGAAGTCCCTAATGAGGTTCGAGAATTTACCTTTTTTCCTCGTTTGCTTAGTGTGTTTTTGTTCTTCCCAGGAGCAAACGTTGACTTTCACTAAATGCTTTTTCCATCATCAGCATTTGGTTTGTATGCACATGGCGATGGACTCATGGCCCTCAGAGTGGGGCTTTGATGGATAATGGCAGACTCTCTGGAGCCACAGGCTGATGGGACTCAGGGACACAGCACTTGGGGCAGGTGCCTCTCCTGTCTGTTTCTGCCTTCAGTGCTTCCCTTGGGAAGCTTATACCTGTTAGGGTGCAAAGACGCCTTGTCAGCGCTAGTCCTTTTGTTCTTTGCTTCGAGTCCCTGTTTCTGCACAGGTGTCCAGCAATGGCATCTGCGGGGAGAGGTAAGGACTCTTGCCTTCCAAATAAGGACGCACAAACATCAGGGAACCCATGCCTATACTGGGAGCTCTGATGATGCGGCAGGTGGTTAGGGGGACACAGCGTCCTCCTGTCTTCAGTGACATTGAGGTACCCATTTTACTGAGTGAGCTGAACTTGAAGGTGTGGAAAACAGAACACTTGATTCTTTGCCTATTGCCTTCCAACCCCCAACTTTGGGATCACTTTCCCCTACCTTTCAAATGAAATCCTGCACAGGGCTCCAAACTTTGGGTTACTGTCAGAAAGAAAATTCCCTTTTGTGTCTTTAGTCCTAAGTCACTGAAATGTCCACTCCCTGTATTAATCCAGGCTCCACCTGTCCGGTTAAGTCTGGTTCCTTTGCAACCTGACTCACAGAAGCCAGGCATGGGGAGCAGGTGGAGGTCAATTCAACCTCATCCTCTGCTAGCTGTTCTCCCACCTTTCCACTGCTGGCCGATTTCTTGGACTTTGGGTGGAGGATGGGGAGGGAGAAGAGGCAAAGTTGTGGGGACAGCTTTCCCTACTGGCTCCGTTGTGATCTGGAATCTGAGACAGGTGCATCATTGCTAACTCACAGAAGCTTTGGGTGGTCCTCCGGCCACGACTTTCCTGGTAGCCACTTTCTTGCTCGGACCTCAGCTTCTGCATCCACTAGTGAAGGGCTTCTCCTCAAGTTGCTCCACCCTGCTGGTCTGGGCTCTTCCCAGGATGGCCCCATGCATCCAGAAGAAAATGCAGGCATTCTTGCTTTCTCCAATCAGTGGCAGGGGAAACCTTGTACTTTGAGTCTTTTCAAGGATGGATGGTGTCTGCTTCTTGTGCACTCTCGAGCCCCGGGGCTGAGGTCCCTAACCTTTGTTACACCATGAAAAGACCTGGGATCCTACAACACCCACATCTAGCTCCGACTTCCAGATGGTCTTATTCAATCAGTGTGGAGTGCAACCTAGCAGAGACGTTTTTAGATTTGGCATTTCTAGTACACAGCAAAAGCACCCACTGCTCTCGCAGATGAGTGACAATGCACTAGAAGGACCATGTTGTGACCCTCCTTGCTGGCTACGGTGCTCATGGCGGCCTCCATCCTGGTACTGGCAACTCTCTGCAACCACTTCTCTGAGTTGACCTAGTGTCTCTCTCTCTCTGGGCTAAGACGTACTCAGCACCTGTCATTTTGTTTTAAAATCTGAGTCCAAGAGGATCATATTTTAACATCTAGATGTTTGAAAAAAATACTCCTGAAACTGTATGAAGAAATATAGTCAGTGATTAGGTGGTTTTTACATACGTACATTCATAAGAACAAACTATTAAAGTATACTTCTTCCTAGAATAATAAGAGAAATAATTTTAGCCGGTTCTTATTACACATCACATGTTAGAATGCTTATTTTATAATGCCCATCCCGAGATGTGTTTATTTTTGCTCATATTCAGATTTTGAATATTTTTGAAAAGAACTAAGATGTGTTCATTTCTTCGGCTGGCTCATTAGCGATCCTTTAGAATCTCTGACTCAGCGCACCAAGAACGGGGCGCTGAACTCACACCCTCACCCTCACCCGCAGCAGCATCCTGAGAGAAGCACAGTCCTGACTGAGGGGGCTGCAGTAACTGAGCAAATGAGCTGAAATGAACGGCTCCAATGTTGTTTGTGATTTGCAAATTAGACACTCACAGGCAAGAAAAATGTTTCTACACTCTCCTTCCACAATTATGCTCAGTTTCTTACAATATTTCCCTTACATATGAGGATCGGGACTCTCAAACCTGGTTTCTGATTTTGGCAAAAGAAATTTGCAAATAACCTTGATTCGGGGGCATACAATTCCAAATCAAAGCGATTTACAGTGTAATTGGGCAGACTGCAATCCAAAATCAGGGCTATTTAGAATTTCACCATCCCAAAATTAAAAAAAAAAATCACAATGAGTTTCCTTTTTCTTTTTGGAAACTTTTTTCTTTTAATGAAAAATTCCTTAATCTTTTTAGAGAGCAAACACATAGAGAGAGAAAAAATCCCATTAGAAGAGGAAGTGCAGCAGCCAGGGGCCTGGCAAAAACAGACAGCAACCTTCGAATGGGGTCATCGGAGGTGACGTTAGTGAAGACTGGCCGCTACCGTGGGCTCAGGGCAGGGACTGGGGCCCTGTCTGGGAGTGCTTCTGCGCCCGATGGGGCTAGTGCAGGAGGCAATGCCGCAGAGTCTGGAGGAGTGGGGGGCTGCGAGGAGGAGGCGGCCCATCGTCTCGGGAGAAGTATCGATAGGGTGCTGGTCTGGTCCATGCAACCCCATCCATGGGAAGGAAACCAGGGACTAAACACCCTGTGGCTCCCCAGCTCTCTCTCCCTCCCTCTGATTTCTTGTTAATGCTCCCTCTTGCATGAACTCAGCTGGAAGCCAGGGGTCAGTTCTTAGAGGTGGGCCTCCTAGGGCCCCGGGCAAGGGGGAGGGTAAACTGGGTCGGGAAGGGCAGACAGAAGGTGTGCACACAGTCCATACCTTTGGTGCCTCAGCCTCCACCCTTGAGCTTCATCCAGGTACAAAGTCCACGTCCTCACCGGAGGGAACGCGGCACGTCTCAACAACTAACATATCTGCCCTGGGGAGGCGTCTAGGTAGACTCACTTTCACCAAAAGCCTGAAGCGTTAGCTGCAACTTGGGGTCTGTACATAAGGTAGCACAGAATGAAAAAAAGTGAATAAACAGTTACCGTAACACAGAGCTGCTGTGGTTCGTGTTTTGCAGCTCGTCACAGGCCGTTGGCTGCCATTGTCGTCTTCTTCCATTACACTGTTAGCACCCCATCAAAGTAGGGTTCTTTGCCTGATAAGGTGACCCAGACTCTCATATAGTTGGGCCATGAGGCTTTGAGATCTTATATTTATTGGACAGTCAGAGTTCTCTGGTGCTAAGGAATCTCCTGGTTCTAGCTCGAACCTGCTTGCCTGAAGGGTGGAGAAGCACCCCATGGGAAGAATCACATCTGAGAGTGGAGTTACCAACCTCTGATATGAGGGGCCCAAAACGGCCAAGGATGCTCTCAGTTTCCAAATCATGGAACCCTAACTCTGTTCTCTAGAGAAAGCACCCCTCCCTTGGAGGGAAGGCTGTGGGATAAAGAGGCTGAGACTGTGGGGACTGAAAGGAAACATCCAGTAAGGGATTGATCAGTAGCCAGCTCTGCGCCCTGGTTCTGACCCCGACTAGCGCTGAGGTGGCACCGTGTACCAGCCACGAGTTAGAGAACATACTCCGCTCTCGGAGACTGCACCTACCCTAGCAGACTCCTGTCTCCCAACTGGCACAAAAACTGACCTTCTGGCTGCTGGGACAAGGAGCAGATGGTCAGAACAGAACTGCGATGCTACACATTTCAGTCTTCGCCACGAAGTGAGCTCCTGGGACAGAGGCAGTATCTGCAGGCCTACGTGATGATGAATAAGACATCCTGTAATCTATAAATAGTGGCATTGGTAGAAGCAGGGCAAGGAGGGCTGATTTCTACCAAGAACATGTGTCTGCCCTGTGTAGACAAGTCACCATTCCCTTGGTGATAAGAGATGCCCAAGGTAACCACCTGCCATTAGGTGATGTCATATTGGGGCTCAGTGTTCACCTTAGTACACATGGCCAATCTCATTTTGCACCAGCCAAGCCGGGGAGGTGAACGGAAATATAACAGGTGACCCAGAGCTTTTCAAATAGTCACTGGGCTCATTTGTCTCTTAAATTCCCTAGGGAGGAGGCATTAGATTTTGGTTCACTCTCCGGGTGAGGTTAATGGGAGGGGGAACATTTCCAGGGGCTCCCATCTGGCCTTTTGTACTATAATAGTCTTCACTCCATTAATCAGGAACTAAACAAGGATATTTTCTCAGCAACTAAGTATATTTATCCTGGGTCTGGAGAAATTCCACAGATGGACCCATGGGCCCGCCAGCCCTGCTGTGGGAGGAGCTCGGGCCAGGGGTGCACCTGTCGCCTGGCCTCCACTGAGCCACCGTGGGTCAGTGGGTCATAGTATCATTCTAGGTCTCCGTGGGTCAGGATCCGGTCAGAGCTAGTGTGTCATCAAAACCTTGGAACGCCCCTGTTCCCCCTGCGTAATTATGCAGTTAGAGTCGTTGGAGTCCTGGGAAAGCCTGGACAAGATTCCTGGTATCGTCCCGAGGCTGCGCACGTTGCAGGGTCCTCCCCAAAAGGACTCAGGCTCCTCCTGTTGACCCTCAGATGCCTCATCTAGTGGCTGTCAGTCTGGTCTGCGTGTTGGAATCGCCCGGGATGTTTCACACAGCCCTGACACCAGAGAGGCCGATTCCCAGGGTCTGGGCTGTGATCTGGGCCCAGGGGGTTTCGGGACCTCCCCGAGGGCTCCTGACGTGACTGAAGGGGCAGGACCCCTGCTCCCCTGTGGCGTCCTTTTAAGGAGCAGCAGAGTGTTGGTTTTTGTGCTTTATACCAAGTCCCCCAAGTGACTCTGATAGAACCAGAAAGCCTCCGCCAAGCACGTGTTTGCACCGCACAGTCTGGCTGCCGAGTTCAGCTTCCTTTTGGCAATGCGTGGACGATGCACATCACCCCAGCTGCTGGAGCCCACACCTGGAGCCCCGGTGTGGACAGCAGGACTGACAAAATGGCTCTGGTCTGATTAAGATAGTATAAACCAGGGGTGTCAAAGTCATTTTCACTGGTTGCCTTCAAAGGGCCGAATGTAATTTTAGGACTGTGTAAATGTAACTGCTCCTTAACTAGGGGCGAGGAGCTTGGTGCTGCTGCTGGGTAGAAACAAGGTGCTGGGCCAGATCAACAAGGTGGAGGGCCGGATTTGGCCCTCAGGCCTTGTGGTTGCCACCTGTGGCATAAAGTATATAAAACAAAGTGGAGTCACTTATGTTGACTAAAACAGCTGCCAGTCAGCCATGACACTTTGATTCAAGAAGAAAATTACCTAAGTCAGAGCAGAGACGTCTGGCAAGGAGGCCCACCCAAGATATCTGCACACATGGTCAGAGTGGCAGTGTCTGCAGAGCAGGACCACCCATAAATAGGTTCCTGGGCAAATTCCCTACTTGGCATTGGGGTGCCAAGACATTTATTGAAAAGACCCAGAAAGGCGGAGCACACCATTTTCAAGGTACAACTGAGGCAGGCTCCAGACCACTGCGGAGTTGCTGAGCTCCACACCCCAGAGTGTGCCCCATGCCACGCTGGTCGCCCTTGGCACCAGCTGCCAGAGTCTCTGCCCTGTTGGACAGAGGGCTTTGTTTGCCCTGCTGCCCACCTGGCCCCGGAGATCCTTCCTTGCAAGATGCTGATGACTCCCTTGCCCACAGTGCTGTCTCCTGCACCTGCAGACGGAGACTCTGGGACTCGGGTTCGTTAACCCCCATTGACTGCTCTGTGTGCGAAGGTTATATTCCTCTTATATTGTTAGCGTGTGAGCAGGATATTAAGGCATGTTGGTGTTCTACTTTGAGAGAACCTGCATTCAATACAAGCTGGGTGATTAGCATAGTTACCATGTGAGGCTTCTGTCTATTCCTTGGAGCCCGGATGCTCCGCAGGCAGCGAATCAACGAGTTGCCCGGCTGACTTATTGGAAAGACTGTGGCACAATCTTCTGCTCAAGACACACAGTCCAGCAGGGAGCGCAGACGCTGCACTGAGTAGGGCCTGCTCAACCCTTTGCTTAAGCCTCCTCCACTTCCGCAGGCTCGCTGGGCTCTTGCCAGTAGAGATTGGCTTAATCCTATAATTTTTTTGGGGGGGGGTGTTATATCTGCTTCCAGAGCTGACCTGGTACTTTGTGGTCCTGTCTATACCAGAACCCAATTCTAATTATGAGCTTGGAGGCACAGGGTAAAGGGTACATTTGGGTCATTCGCTAAGGGGGGAAGTCATTCGTGAGCTGTAGGGCAAGAGGAGATGGGCTCCTTCTCATGGGGAAGCTCAGGGGCCCTCTCTACTTATAGGAGTTGCAGAAACATTTGGGACAATGTTCCCTGCATTGTCTCTTGGTTCCAGTGCTCCTGGCCCAAGTCTCAGGGCCGCATGCCTCTCTGGCAGGACCTGGCAGGGCTGGGAATGCCCTGCAGTCCTTGTGACAAGACCTCTGGCTTGGTTCTCAGCCCTACCTGCCCCCAAGTTTCGGGAAGTGAAGATTTGTTTTAATGTGTTGCCTCGACTTTCTGAATTCGACTCACATTCTCGGTTTGGTCTTCACTGCCTTCCATTTCCTGTTAGGGCAGAGTCTCTCAGCCTCGTCACTGTTGACATTTTGGGCCAGTCTTCTGTGATGTCAGCTGTCCTCCACATCGTGGGGCGTTTCGCAGCATCCCTGGCCTCTGCCCACTAGATGCAATAGTGACCCCCGCCCCCAAGTTGTGACAATCATACTGTCTCCACACATTGTCAAAGGTTCCCTGGGGGACAAAACTGCCACCAACCGAGAGCCACTGCTTTAGAGCTATCAGAGAAAAAGCCATTTAATGTTTTTAATCCATATTATCATCATGGAGACTAATAGCTACAGCGAATTGATTTTTCAGCAACGTGCCCTCCGCTTGCCCTTCACTGTGGTCTCCACTGATGTGCGTCAACGTGATCCCAGGTGCAGCTGGCTGTTCATGTCCCCTTCCCTGCGGCAAGGACAGTAACCCAGTCCCAGAATCCCATGTTGAGGGTCTGTTTCCTAGAGCTATTTCCAGTACCAATTTCTGTATCAGTTAACATCCCAGCAGGAAACAGATGTTACACTCAACCTAAGCAATTGGACACAGTTTGGTCAGCCACCATTTACATAGATGTGGACAGGGTGTAGGGAGACCAATGGGATAAAGCGCAGGGCCCTGAGCTCGAAATGGGCAATGGGGGCTCCATGCCCACCCCTAGGCCTGAAGAAGCAAAGAGAGGAGGGGAAGAGGAGTTCCCAGAATCTTAGAACCAACCTGGAGAAGGAGCGAGGGACAGGGGCAGGCGGGAGACAGAAATGTGAGAGACTTATCTGGTGGCATCTTGCTCCAGCAGCTGTCCTGTAGCGAGGGAGGGAGCCTGGGAAATTGACCCTCCTGTCCCATCCTTTCCGCTTCTCTTCCCTTCTGTGCTGCTCCCTATTGGTAGAACCCCCCTGCAAGAGCCCTAAGAACCCACATTGTCAACAGCTTCTCCAGTGACCGGGGCTACTCTTTGAGAACCACAGATTTGGACACAAGGGTTACTGGGCTCTTTCTCGGCAGCAAAGCTGTTGGCAAACCTTATCACTGCCTCCCAGAGACCCTCCTTCCCTTCTCTCCCCCACCAAGCCTGTGTCTCCTAGTTTCTTGATGTAATTTTCTCCTTTTCTCCGGTGAAGTGTATTCTCCAGCAACTTCTTGAGAAGCAGGAGGTCCCCTTCTCATTCCTCTTCCTCTTTCTCCTCTCCTCCCTCCTTCTCTTCCTCTTCTGCTTTGAGATTATTAACATTGAGACATTGTTTTCTGGCTTCTGACATGCTGCTGAGGTATCAAATGCCCTCCTGATTGCCAGTCCTTTGCAAAGTGACCTGTTTTTCTTTCTGGTGACTTTCAAAATTTGTTCTTTATTCTTGATGTTGTGAAATTCCACAGTTATGATTCTTCATGTGGATCTGTTTCATTCATTTTCAATCTGGCCAAGTTCTGTGAAAAACTCAGCTGAGATTTTTATTATAATTATATTGAATTTATAGATTAATTTGGGGCTCATTGACATCTTTACATTTAGTCTTTTCATCCATGAACGTAGAATAAATCTATCTCCATTTTAAGATCTTTTATGCTTTGCAATAAAATATTTTATAATTTCCTCTTGAAAAGCTTTATATTTCTTTTAGATATATTCTTTACGTATTCGATATTCACAGGCAATTCTTCTTTTCCCATTACAAGTGTGCTTTTATAAAAGCACATTTTGTAATTGGTTATTGCTGATACAGAGACAAGCCATGGAATTTTGTATATTCATCTTTGATTTACAAAAGTAATTGCTTACTGGTAAATTTTAATTATTTTCCTGTGATGTCTCTTGAATTTTCTTTGTAATCAATCACATTACCTTTAATTATCAGCAAATAGCGATTTATTTCTTTCTTTATGACTATAAACCTCATTCATTTTCATACCTTTCATTAGTGACTAAGCATTTTTAGCCAGGGTCCTTGAATTGTTTCCGACTTTAAAGGGATCTCTTCAACCTCTCGAACATTAAGTATGCTAACTTCTGGCAGTCTTCGGTAGATACACTGTCAGGTTCAAGTTCATTCCTTAGTTTGCTAACTGTTTCTTTTTTTCGTTAACGAGTTTTCTATTGTCAATGTTTTTTCAGTATTTTTTCTGTGTTATGGTGAACATGTAATTTTCCCGAGAGTCTCTGTTGAGGTATTAATTACATTAATGGTTTTTCTATTATAAAATAACCTGGCTATCTTGGCCTCGATTCTTCCTGGTCATGGCGCACCTTACGTGCCCTTGGCACATCCAGCCCTCTGTCGGCCCTAGTGTGACCTTTGCACAGCTTGTGTCAGCAGCCCGTGGGCTCCATCTGCCCCTAAAGGACCTCTCCCCCTTTCTCTGAGCACGCAGCGCCTTCCAACTTAATTTCATTCTGTCCTCCATCTGTATTTATCTCCATCACCCAAAGAAGCCCAAGTCTTCTCGATCGTCTCTGTCTCCCAGATTCTTGCGTCTACTTGGCTACACATTCAACTGTCATCTCCCTCAATGTTACAAATTCTTGCACGGCCTAGAGTGAGCCAAATGTTCCACATCTTCAACTTCCTCTTTTACCTTCCCGATGAAATGACACTGGCTGTTTTCCTGGGAGTTCTCGTACATGGTGGATGTTTTCTTTCCATGCTTCTCCTGCAGTTCGTTCATCCTTGAGTTAATGTGGGTTGTGACAGACTGCATTGCATTAACACACAGACGGACACATCACTCATTATACACCCGCCCGCGTGCTCCTTGTTCGACGATAATGCTGATACCTTTTCATTGGGATGCGGAGTCTACGTCCTCTTCTCTTGAACTTAAATGGACCTTTGTACGTGCTTCAGTCACTAGGATGTGGCAGAAGGTTTTCCATGTGACTTCCTTTATTTCTTTTAACCTTTCAAATCCACTTTTATTTTCTTTTTTCCTCTTCACACACAGTTCTTCTCCACACACAACATTTTTCGCACTGTAAAGTAACTTCCTGTTGGTCAGGTACCATTTTACCCCTGAAAGTGTGGGCATCAAAACAGGACAGTTAACCAGTGCTACGTCCGTACAATATTTACATAGCACAGCACATTCATCTTCAGACACCTGGCGATGGAACCACAGGAGAATAGCACGAGACCTGCACGTTCAGAACCAGGTGTTCACAGTCCCCATTTGGCTTCTGAAGGTGGCAGAGATGACAGGCAGTTACCTGTGAGCACATGGAATGCTGTGACCTGGAAGCCCTGATGATGTTACCCCAGTGCTGAGTACCACCCCATCTCTCTCTCAGGTGGTCTCAGGATCCCGGAACATCGGGTCCAGCTGGAGCAAAATGAGCACAGACAACACAACATGCACTCTGCCGACACGTGCTAACCCCTACTATGCACGCATTGTGATTTTGCATGCAACTCCCTTCTAAGGCTAGGGGCGAAAAGGCGATCCAGCTTCTGCCTGACTCTCTCTCTTCCCGGCAGCTTTCCCCTTGGGACCCAGCCCCAGGCTGTGAGGCAGCCAGGCCACCTGGAGGCCACACGTGTGGAGACTGCAGCTGACAGTTCCCGCCAGGCTCCCAAGTCACTGCCAGTGTCAGGAGTGCGCGACACCTCCCACGAGGCAAGCCTCGGGGCTCTGTGTCCAGCGTGGCGCCCCAGACTCCTTGGAGTGGAGATTACTGTCCTTTCTGTGGCTTGTCCTAAGTCTTGACTCACAGGAACCACGAGCGATAATAAATGATTATTGTTGCCTTAAGCTTTGAGTTAATATGTTATGCAACAATAAATAACTAATAGGAGTCCTTAGTGTTTCTCATTACTGTTTCCAGATCATTATCTCGGCTTCCTCCCTATTAAACCCGAGATTCGCTGGAGCTCGTGTTTTGAGAGTAGGCCACACAATACTCTTGTTTCTTGCTACCCCTCATTCCTACGGTAGTTTAACTACCCATTTGTCACTGCCTTTTCTAACAACTCATGATCCATACTTTTTGATTATGCCAGTATTCTCATAGAAAATATTCCCGATACCCTGGGGCCTCTCTTTTCCTTGAAGCTTCCTCTTCCAGGAGACCTGTCCCCGATGAATGCTGGGCTCCATGTGGTCATTACCAATAGCTGCAAACCCTCCACAACCTCAGTTTTCGGCGTTCTGTTTTCCAACTTCCACTTTAAATCGTTCCAACTTACTCCCTCTACACTCTAATTTCAACAACTGTCATCCCAATAAACCTTCCAATCAATTGACCCATGACCTTGTCATTGTCCTTCACATTCCCGCCGTGCCGCGAGTTCTTTCTTCCCGAGCTTGGAGTTCCTGGTCCGTCGCTGTAGTCCTTCCACACCCCTCGCCACTCTTTCTATTCATTCCTGGCACAACCTCATGCCTAGTTAGTTACAATCCACCCATAACTCTACACCTGCCACCAAGAAGGCAAAAGTAACCAGAGAAAAATATAGGCTAATACTGACTAGTCTCACATTGAATTCGTAACCAGTACTCTTCAGAGAGTTTGTGGTGCTTCCTGCCAATCATATCACATTTCCCCTTATCTTTTCAAGTCCCCTATTCTTCCAGGCATCTTTTTAAAGCTCCAGAACCTCCTTTTTCACCTCATTCTCAAGTGATGACTTTTTTTTTACTTATTTCTATAAGAAAATTAAAAAAAATTAAGCAGCTTTCATACTGATCACCTGCATTTGTATATACATTTTGGGTCTTGCTTTTTATTACATTGAATGAATTCTCTGTGCTCTAAACCTGGCTCCTTTATTCATGTAATTACTTCCATTTCCTCTTTCCAACTAAAGCACAGACTTGAATCATCTCTCTTTTATATCATTAAATTTCCCCTCGATGGGATCATTTCCATCAGCCTGCATGTATGGTTAAAATGCTCTTAAAGAAATAACTCCCTTAACCCCATATCCCTCTCTAGTAATGTCTCACTTCTCTGCCCATTTATGTAAAAAAAATTTTTTTGAAAATGTGTTCTGTACGTTATTTCCCCATTCCACCTTCCCTCATTCTTTCTTGAACCTGCTCCAGTAAGCTTCCACTGCTGCTCTCCCTCCAAAAGCTCATGTGACAAGGTCATCCGTGGTCCCTGACTTGAGAATTTCAACGATTATGTCTTGCTGCTCATCTGTCTACATGGGGCAACAGCAAGTAATACAACTTGCGCTCTGTTCCAGTTTCAAGGGTACAGACTTGTCGTCACGAGCAAGTCCTGGGGTCCAATGCACAGCGTAGTTAACAGGTGATCATAGGCAACAATAAGGCGCTGTATACTTGGGAGATGCTAAGAGAGTAGATCTTAAACGTTCTCACCAAACACACAGAAAAGGTAATTGTGTGGGACGACGGATGTGCTAACTAACCTGCATGTGGGTAATCATGTTGCAAGATAAGCGTGTATCAAATCATCTCATCGGACATCTGAAATTCACACAAAGCTATGTGTCAATCGTATCTCCGTAAAGCTGGGGAGAACTGTACTTGGCTTCTGGGAATGATTTACATTCATCCTCCATCTCACCGGGTTTCTGCCCATCGTTGTAGAATCTCTTGGAGAAAAACTCAGAGTCAGGACCCTCCAGGGAATTATGAAATGGAGGCCATCTTTTAAAACATAGGCTTATCTTTGTTTATATAAATGGAACAAGGGAACAGGTATCAGCAGTTTTTCTCTCTTTAAAATTTTTCTCCTATTTGACTATCTCAGAAATACCATATGTTTTGGTCAGCAACCTTCTCTCTTGCTATGTTGATGCCATTTCATTTTGCTGTTCTGTAAGAATTGAAGTTGCACAATGAGAGGTGGAAGTGGTTTCTATTCAGATTCCACAGGAGGATGTGTCTGGAAAGTGGGAACAGATTCAGGTGGGAAAGTGTTCTCTCTGAGGCCCGACGTCTGACCTGACTATTTTCACTTGCCACACCTTATCTATAAAAGATTTCTGGAAGCTTCCAAAAAAAGTAAAATCCAAGTACATGATAAATGTTAAAAGTGGCAGTGTCAAAAATAAAAATAACATCGTGAACATAAAATGGTTCTGAGAACGAGGCAAAATCAAGTAAAGTGGGTCAGTTATAAGCTTCTCAGCAGACAAGGCAAAAGGAAAGTCTATTAATCATATAACTGAGTTTCTTCGAAGTAAAACTAAGTTTCCAGAAGATGACAACCAGTGTTTTACGAGCCGCGAAGAGGACTCCCTCTCAGGGGCCACCACTGCACTCTGCACGTGTGATCGCCGGACAGCGTCACCAACTTAGGCTCCCTCAGTTGGTTTCCAGCGTCTTTATTTTTCAGACCGACATTACTGCACGCATGTGCTATTGCCCTGGAGTGAACCGGAGGAAGAGCAGGAATTCTCCTAGTCAGTGGAAGGTGGTCCAGGGCTCCCGCTCTCCCAACGTTTTTGACTTGGACATGAATGGAGAGTATCAGCAGAGGAAGCTGGCTGTGCTTTCCTGAAGTGCGGATCACCTCCACAAAGCTTTTGGTCAGTAGCAGGTAGCAAGGAGTTCAAGGCTGTGTGCCCCAGCCTGCGGTGTGGGTGTTCCTAATCCACGTTTCTAAAAAGACCAATCCCCATGAGTTCGCGGGTAATGACTCGTGGGCAGCGTTGATACTCTCTTCCGAAAGCTTGAGATGAAGAGGGCATCCGCCTGTATGAAAATACGCTGTCATCTGGTTCAAAGAGACTGTCTCTTTCAGTGGACAAGGCGATCAAGGAAAGGAGAACAACGCGGAGGAGGATGGCTCACTAGGTCAGAGCAGAAAATTGGAGGTGTGCGAGAGCGTGGGCCTCGGCCAGAGCGGTGTAACACCTTCTCACGCCCACACGGAACAAGCAACACACAGACGTTCAATACTTATTAAGAAAGGGCAAAGGTCAAGGGTCGTTTTGGAAACTGAAGGTATTTGGGGGAGTTCCACGTGGGCCCGAATTAAAACTAGATGCTTTTTCTGTTCGTGACGTTCGAGTGCCCCACTGTTTCCCTCACCCCAGACCTCGTTCCCATTTTCTGACACGTGCTACACGGTTGTGACTCCAGCCTGTTTGTAGTACCAGCGTCTTCTAGATCGTGTTCAATTAAACAAATCACCTGTGCATAGCCAAACAGCCTCCCATCACATAAAATCACTCCTACCTTGTTAAAATCACATTTGTTATAGGAACTCTTAAAAACATAAGGTGCCTCCGAGGAAAAATTATTACTACCCATATTGCAACAGGAAATAATGCTTCCTATAAATCAATACCAGCAGGGATGTTCTTATTAAAAAGGGACGCACAGGTCAATTGCTAATTTCCAGTTGACAGCATAATTCAGTGAGGCATGCCATGCCCTGATGGTGGCTAGTGATCATTTTTAAAGAGAGCAGGGCTTATTTTATTCGGGTACTGATGGAAGCAATTTGCATAGACATAAAATCAAATCAGAGTTTCATGTGTCCTCTTGTTGTAGATATTTTCTTTTTTAAAAACAGCTTATTGAGGCATAAATGATACATAAAAAACTGTAGGTATGTAATGCGTGCAGTTGGATGTTTGGGCGTATGCAAATTCCCAGGATACCATTAACACAATTAAGACAATAGATCCAACATGTTTCAAAGTTTCCTTTTGTCCCTTTGTGGTTTTTCTTTTGTTACTATTATTATTTGTGTGTGTGTGTGTGTTAGGAACACTTACCATGAGCTATGCTCTCTCCACACCTTTTGAGTGAACAATACTGTGTCGCTAACTATAGACACTGTGTTGTACAGCACAACCCTGGGAGTTATTCATCTTGTAAGATCGTAACTTTGTAACTATTGAAAAACAACTCCCCTCCGCCTCCACTCCCCAACCTCTGGCAAGTGCTCTCGCATCCTCCGATTCTATGAATTTGGTGATTTTAGATTCTTATATTGGTGGAGTCATGTAATATTTGTCCTTTGGTGACTGGTTTATCTCACTTAAGCTCAGTGTCCTACAGGTTCATCCATGTTGTCACAGTGCAGGGTTTCCTTCCCTTTCACAACTAAATTTGTATACATACACCCCCCACACAAACATAGCATCTTCCTATCCCCTTATTTGGGGATGGGCCCTGGACACTGTGTGTGCCCACACCTGGCTCCCCTAAAGAATGTTGTGATGAATGTCGGGGGCGGATGTCTCCTCAAGACCCTGATTTCAAGTCTTTCAGATACATAATTATCAAGAAGTGGAACCGGTGGATGATGTGGCAGTTCTAGTTTTAAATTTCTGAGGAACACTCACACTGTTTTCTATGCCTGCTAAACTGTTTCACTTTTCCACCAACTACGCAACCTTGTCATTCTTTCTTTCTTTCTTTTTTTTTTAAGTATAGCCACCCTAAAAGGGGGGCCGGATAACTCATTGTAGTTTTGATTTGTATTTCCCTGAAGAAGAGTAATGTTGAGCATCTTTTCACACAACTATTGGCCATTTCTACGTCTTCTTTTGAGAAATGTCTATTCCAGTTCTTTGCCGATTTCAAAAATAGGTTTGTTTATTTCCTATTGAATTAGAGGGGTTCCTTATGTATCTGAGATATTAATCCCTTATAAGATGTATGGTTTGCAAATATTTTCTGCCATTTGTAGATTGCCTTTTCATTCTGTTGATTGTTTTCTCTGCAGAAGTGTTTTCACCTTTAGAGATGGAGCGGGCTTTCATCATTCTTCATGGACATCATTTTGGAACTTTCCAGTAAGATTTCAGTTAAACTAGGCACAAATGTTTTTCTTACTCAGAATACTAAGGCATTGTATTCTTAGGGAAAATATTTCTCAGAACGTTTAAATACTCAATCTTTTGCATGTATTTCTTTTGATGTCTTAGAGGCTATTTTAATTGAAAATTGGGAAAGTGTGAACCAGACCTCAGTGTAATCTAAACCGCGATTCAGTCTCTAGTAGGGACGTGTGTGACCGCTTACATTGCCGTGTTTGCTTCCTAGTTGGGAAGAGCATTAGGCTGTGCTCATTATTTGCCGCGGTCAGCACAGGTAGTAATAGGTTAGATCTGGTGTTTTTAATCCCAAAGCTCTTCAGCTGTCTCCCATGTGAAGATAATAAAGTGACACTCTTAATTTTTTTATTAGCGCTTCAGAAGCCCCTTCACATACATTATCTTATTTGCTTCTTGCAGCTGCCACATGAGACAGGCAGGGCAAGACTCATAATTCCCACTGACAGATGAGGAAATTGGGGATCAGAAGGTTAAGTGGCTCATCATGGGCATGCTCCTTCTCTGATGAAAGACATCATTTTTGTAGAAAGGAGCATGGCGTGGGATAAAAGACACCAGCTCAGGAACCAGTATCTTGGAATCGTGTCTTTTCCCATCTTCTTGCCTTGTCATTTAAATTCCCTGAAGCCTGTAGCTTTACATGAGAATGAGACACCTAAAATGACACACACCAAGTGGAAATAGCACCTTACCTACAAACCCAGAGGGGTGATGTGACGGCTGAGATAATGAATATAATGAGCAGCGAGCCAGGAAGGCCAAGAAGCAGGGGAAGGTGACAAGATGGGAGATTAAAATGCTGAAAATGGAGAGGAAAGGTGACTTTTATTGTGACTTGTATTTATTTCCTTTGTTGGAACACCTCTCTGGGTGTACAACTGATCACAGGCCTGTGACATTTTTAGTGGTGAGAAGCGTGTGGACACGTTATCATCCTGGATGTTATAACACTTTCCCACTGCACCTGCCACTTCTCAGAAGGAATCAAACGTGTAGGTGTCATGTGGGGAGAGGCACTTTGGAAATAGTCTGAGACTGAGGCTCGAGTGATGTGTTCGGGAATTGTAGTGCCTCGGGGTGGGGCAGACCAGAGGGTATCTGGGGAGAATCCGTGTGGGACCAGACTCAGAAGAAATCCCTGAGACTTCTGATTGCCTGTTGATGTAATTTATTCTCTATCGGTAAATTTTGAGCGCAGTCATCTTAGGCGTTCATTGACAGCATTCACTGGTTTCCAACTGGGGTGTCCAAATTACGTGACTTTCTGAAATTCCAAACTATGTACAATACATGGTTTATATATAGTTGTCATTGTGTAATCCTTAAGTGACTAGATGTTTACAATAACTCTGTCGACATTCTAAAGTATGTATAGGCTGATGCCTAGGAACGAGAGCCTTGAAGCTGTTCAGTCCCCGCATTCTCCACTGTTTCTTTGGAGAGAACAGCTCTGGATGGAGAAGGAATAGCATGAGCATCCATTTCAGAGTCTAATTTGCTGAGAGTTTATTGCTGGCATCAAAAATGCTACCTCTCTCAGTTTTCACGCTATCGATGGAATTAGTATTTTTTTAGAAAATATTTTTGATTGAATTTCTTCCAGTAATGCTTTAAGATTAGTCTCTCAGGGCTCTCTTTATTGTTGTTCAATGCCAAGAGCACATTCTTATCTTCGTAATTTTATTTCTGTAAATTTACTTGCTCCTGCCCAAGCATACCTTCTTCTCAAATTTATGAGTTACTCTTTTTCACTGTCTCACTGCCTGAAAGAGCAGAAGGATGATCAAATTACTATGTAACAGAAAGATATGTGACCTGAAGGCATATTTAACATCTCTACAGTTGGGTGTAATTTTAGAAGCTTGTGTAAATCACTTGCATTCACTCCCTCCAAATCGCAGATGATAAAATGCAAGGATGCATCACAAACAAACATTTAAATGATGGGCCGATTCCAGCCCTGCCAGGAACAGGTATGCCTCTGTGCTGAGGAATATGAGAAAATGTACTGTTGCTGCCAATTTGAAAATGAAATGAGGCTCTCATGAAAAAAAAAAATAAGGCGGTCCTGTCTTAGGATAGTAAAACACTTTAGATATGTCAGCCTTATTCGGAACTGTCATTGAAGTGATACACACACAAAATAGAAGCGGAAGTGAGCTCAGTTCCAAGGCCACCAATGGTGCATCTTACACTTTCTGCATAGTTTCTCCCTTCTCTTCTCTTTGGTTACACACAAGCATTGCATTTCTGCTCTGGGCCAGAGCTTACGCTGCTTTTGGGAATGCAGGGATGCAACTCAAAGTGCTTATGCCACGTACCACTAGCTTATACCCGAAGATCTAGGATTCACACTTTCAAACCTTAAAATTTGAGATGCAGGCAAAAGGCAATCTGATAAGCACAGGAATTTCTAACTATGCATGATGTACATAACAGTGTTGTATTTAAGGGCTCACTGTTTGTATTATAGCTTTTTTGCATATTTATTATCATAAAATGTTTAGTAGTATAAGATTTTTAATGTGTATGTTGCATCTTGGGGAGTGAAGATTTAATGGCTGTTTGGCTGGATTTATTTGAAGATATGGAGCTCATGACTTGGCAAGATTGGCATCCACTTTGAAAGACATTCAAATAAGCAATAACAGAGAGGTTGTTACAAACCCATCAAAATCTTTCCCTTCCATCCAGCTGAGTCAGTCTGGAGTTGGGTGTCTTGATTATTTTTTGAAACAGAGCAATTGCGTTGACATATTTTAAAGTATCTGAGTAACCTTTTTATTTTAAATTAGTAGATTTTTATTTTTTAGAAAAATTTTAGGTTGACAGAAAATTGAGCCGACAGTACAGAGAGCTGAGTTATATTTTCTCTCTCCCCCACTATTTCTCCTCTTATCGACATCTTCCATTAGTGGGCCGTATCTGCAACAATTGGTGAGTTAACACTAATACACTATTATTAACGAAAGTCCATAGCTTACATCTGAGATCCCTCTTTGTGCTGTAAAGTTCAGTGAGTTGTGACAAACGTACATTGTCATTTAACCACTGTGATGGTAGGATACACATTAATTTCACTGTATTAAAATTTCTCTGCACTCCACCCATTCATCCCCCCCTCCCTCCTAAATACTCAGCAACCACTGGTCTTTCACCGTCTCCATAGTTTGCCTTTTCCAGGAGGTCATATCATTGAAATCATACAGTATGTAGTCTTTTCCTATCCCTTAGCAATCTGCAAACCCATCTTTTCATGGCCTGATTATTCATTTCTTTTTATCACTGAATCGTAGTCCATTGCATAGAGGTACCACAGTTATTTACCCATTCGCTTTTTGAAGGACGATCTTGGCCACTTCCATATTTTGGCAATTATGGATACAACTTCTGTAAGCATGTATGCACAAGATTTTGTGTAAGTTTTCAGCTGATTTGGGTCAATACTTAGAAGAGCGATTCCTGAGTCATACAGTAAGACTGTATCTAGTTATGTTAGAAAGGGTCACATGGCCTTCCAACTCTCCTTTCATTACTCTTTTTGCTCTGGTTATTTTCCCTCATTTCTTCTCTCAGGTTAAGTCTCAAGTGATCTGGCAAAATTGCAAAAGCAAAAATAAATCAAAACAGAACCCGAGCTGGGACAGGTTGGAAGCGCCTGCCTGCAGGAAGGGTGGCCGTCTTTACGAAGACTGTCCCTGGAAGATGCAATGGTTTCCCACTGGTCAAGTTTCTTCTGTGCTCTTTTTTTTTTTTCTTCATTGAAGTCTGGCCTCTTGCTTGATATTATTATTTTTGTTTAATTGTTTGTGTTTTCAGTGTGAATGCATTTCTTTTCCCATTGTATTTTTCTAACTGACATAGAGGAGTGTGCTGTTTTGGTGAATTTATATTTATGTCCTAGCATATCAGTCAGTTGAGAGCCCTAAAACCCGTCAGATTCCCTCTGTGCTTTACAGCAGATATTTATCTGCCTACAAATTATGATAATTATGTTCTTCTTTCCAGTGTGTGCTTCTTATTTTTGTATTTTGCAATGGCTAGATAATCAGATCGATGTTAAGTATCAAACAGCAATAACAGGGATTCTGGTAATGTTTCTTAGCTCAATCAACGTGTTTACAGTGTGTAAATGTTAATCACAGGTTTTGTTATTCACTTAAGACAGATTTTACTCATTTTGTTGAGAAAGCATCTTTCAAATTCAAGTTTACAAAGAGTTGTTTTTAAAGAAGTTTGAACTTTATTACGTATTCTTTTTTTCTTTGTGTGTTTGAGGAGGTGATCATTGTTTTCTTAGCCATATTATAATCTTCCATTACATCACCTTATTCCGTCTTATATTAATACATCCGCTTGGGCTCAGTGGCCGGGGCTTCCCGCACGCAGGCTGTCCGGCGGCCCCACCGCCGAGCCCCGGACTTGCTCGGAGTAGAACCAGTGCGGAGCCTGACACCTGGCACCCTTCCCAGGACGACCTGGTAGGTAGGAGTTAATTACATTGGATTCTTTCCATCACGGACAGAATGACCATTTGTTCTGTCTGGAACATGCAGACATTCTGCATAAGAATTTTTCCTCCCTTGGGCGGAGCTGTTGCCAGCACCAGCTCCCCGGCACCGCCTCCGATCGGGCGCTCACCGCACAGCAGAAGCGTGCCCAAAGTCGCAGGCCGACAGCCTCCCTGTGCCACCGCAGGCTCCCCCACTCGGGGGCAGCGGGCCTGATGAAACAAAGGCACGGCCCACTGGATACCTGCTTGTGACCTAATTAGCATCAACACTCAGAAAGGTTTGAATCAGCCTCGATATGTGGCGCTGAGCTTTCCCAAGCCAGCATCCTGGTTCCAGGAACCGAGGCAGGACGTGGGGGTTGGCTGGTCATATTTGCATAAGTGCCCTGTCACAGAAGTTTTGCCTTCTGTCCTCTTAGAACTCTGCTCCTTTGGAGGTTTTGGCTCTGAAAGGAGGTATGTCTGTGCGGGTGACAGACAGTGGCTTTTTGAATTTGGAAACTACGATTGCCACTTGCCGGTTTAGGCTTTTCACGGCCCCGCCCCGCAACTCCCCAGCCTCGGACACCTGACCACAGACATGCATGTCTCATTCTGGTCTTATCATTTGATTTCCTTCCACTTTTTTTTGTCTCACTCAGAATTTTGTTTCTTATTATTTTTTAAGACAACGTTTATCTTTGCTCTCTAACGTTTTTCTATGATATCATTCATTATCTGTGTGTTTTTCTTTATTTTTTTTTCTTATGCCCTGGTTCACTTAAATGGATTTTTTTACTTTTGTTCGTCGAGAATACAGTTTATGCAATTTTTCTTGTTTTATAATATTTAAGGACATTCATTTTTCTCAAATTCAGGTTGATATTTATGAAGTGTTGGTCTTATTGTTACTGCTTTTTAAAATGTTTAGTGCGACTTAAAATTTTCATGATAACTGGCTTTTTCTATTTTTTCTCTTGAAAAATTTTGATTATTTACCCCTATTTAAGCTGAGATTTTTTTATTTTGCTTACTAAGTTTTAAAAAAGATGGAAGGACATTGATTTGGGCATATCATGTATGTCAAAATGGTTTTCCCTTAGTCTTCTTTTGATTTTGCATTTTTACCTACATAAATTTTAAGTTATATACTGTTATTTAATTTACTCTTTCCTTCCTTTATTTTGCTTGAATTAGTGGAAATAATTAATCAATTTTTCCGACTTTGCTTAGAGAACAGATGTTTCCCCAGTGACGTGGAATGTTTTCTTTACCATACACTGAAATCCCCCTCACGTTTGTATAAACATGTATGTACACAATTCCGCTGGCCAGGGGTGTGTTGTTGGATAGTTCAAGCTTTGTATATCTTCTAGAGATCTTGCAGGAAGAGCATTTCTGGTTCCAAAATTACCCATAAGGGGAGTGGAGACTTTTTCCTGGGTGGAGAACTGTTGCGCTTCCTCCTGAAGCTCTGATGCAGGTTGACTGAGGATGGGTAGTATGGGGATGGGGAGAGACGGAGAGCGTGGAGCTCCATCCAATTATTGGAGCCTCCCGGGTCTTCTCAGGCACTTTCTTGCTTCTGCTGGACGGTGGGCTGTTGTGGTTTCCAGGCTTCACAGACAGCACTCAGTCCTGGTGTGCCGCATAACTGCGTGGTGTGTTCATACTCATTCACTTCATTGTTCATTCCCCTATTCATTCCCCCTCTACCAGCTGCAGTGGTAAATGGTTTCCTAAAAATAGATGAGTGACTTGCCACCCAAGGCATGGCTTTCTCACAACAGCCTGGCGATGTTCACAGAGCTGCTCTTAGCCAGGTTTTCAGCGGAGACAAATTAACGAGGGACCAGAACCCCGCTGGGCCTGCAGGGTCAGGAGTGTTGATGGGCAGAGCTACATCCTTCATGGCCTGGACCAGAAAAGGCCTTTTCCTCTTCTGGTTTACACTCAAACCCGGCAAACTTTCAGGTCCCTTAATAAAGGAAACAGAAGCACACCAGACGGTACGTATTGCTTCCAAAGTCCAAACAGGCCCAGGAATCATGGGACTATTTGGTAGTGTCAGGAGGGATGAGGTGTGGCATACTTCTTCATTTGCAAGGGATTTTCTAGTACACTGCAGACACTGATTCAATTTTACACTCCCAGATTTCGTCAAATGGAACCTTGCCCTGTGCTTCTCCTTTTGTCTTTAATCAATCAAGTACTAATCACGGCTTTAAGGACCAGCCATAACAGTGCAAATAGCCCTAGTGTATCCTTTTATTTACATATTCTACTGTTAATGGTCATTCGTGTTCTTCCTAATTATGGGTCATTAAAATGCTTCTAAGAACATCATTATGTGGTAGATATAAGTGGGGTGGTGGGTTTTATTGTCCTGTCCCTCATTTCTGACTATAAAGGTAAAAATATCCTTCGTGTCATAACTGAGTATGGAATTTGCTATAACAGTCTTGAAAAAACCCATCACCCGGGTAAGGAAGGATTTTTCTATTCCTAGTTTTCTAAGAGTTTCTAATCATGAATGGATGTTGAATTGCATCAGACACCTTTCTTTCGTCTACTGAGACATACGCACGCTCTCCTCTATTCTGTTAACGGTGCAGCAGAAACTTGCAGGTTTTGTCCAATGGGCCTTGGCTCATCAGTGTGTCCAACACCTGCAGCTCTCCTCCCAAAGACTGTCTCGAAAGTCGCAGAAGGCTCTTCTGCCCATGCACAAGGCCGGCTTAAAGTGCCTGGAGAGGAACCCTAGTTCCCTCGTCCTCCTTCAACCCATGACCGGCAGGAGTTGGTATTTAAGTATCGCAGGTTCTCCTTTGGATGGGGGTAGGTCTGAAGGGCGTGTTTTTTACTGCTTGCTCAGTTTCCCCACGGGATGGAACTCAGGTAGCCCACGGGGACGGCTGGCTTGACAACATACTCTGTCATACTTCCTCCTCCTCTGCTTGTGGTTCTGAACCTCCCCAGTAAATCAATTACCCTTGAATCATGGTCTCACTGTCTGCTCTGGGGGCTAACAATTTAAGACCACTGAGAATCTCGTTGTTGTTTTTTCCAATTTTTGCACTCCTGAAATAAAACATGTTCATTCTACGGGGTGTGCTGGACGTCGATGGATTTCTTTTGTTATTATTCTGCAGAGGACTTTTGCACTTATCTTCGTGAGGTAGGTTGGCCTGTAATTGCCCCTTCTCACTGTCATTGTCAAGTTCGCTAGCAAGGTAACGCCCGCCTCATGAAATGAGCTGGAGGCGATGCCCCATTTCTAATCACTGAACAGTTTGTGAAAGACTGGAATTATTACCTCCTTGCACGTTTCCAGGTAAGCTTGAAGCCATCACGGCCCTACATTTTTTATAGTTTCTTCCCCTCCTGTAGCGTGTATGTATGTTACCAAAGCCTTCAGGGGTCTGTTTCATCCTGATCTCCAGCTCCTATCAGCTGGATGCCATCTGCAGGCTACTCGGGCGCTAGTGGGGAAGACTAAATCATGGGTCAGACTTGGAAGGTCAATGGAGATTTGGGGCAAGATGGTAGAGGGATACTTTCATCCCTCCTAGGTTAAAAAAAAATTCCTTTTATTTACTCTAATTGCAGCAGAGTAGAACACTAACCAATTATTACTGCATGACGGGTACTGGGAGCCCTGCTGATCTGCTCCAGTGAGATTTGGGTCAGCAGCTACGATTGCACTCAGCTCCTAATTACACTCTGGTAACCCAGACTCCGTACAAGTGAGCTCAGCTTGCTTTTGTACTACCAGAGAAAGAGGTATGTGCTTCACCTGTGACTTTAGTAGTCACGTATTTGTCATTGTTTTTTATGAGCTACTTGGATAAAGAGAAAAAGTTCCTTCAAAAACTTATAGTCATTATTTTATGGGGCAGGGAGCCAATGTAGAGGTTTTTTCCGCCATTGCTAAACGTATACAGTTCAACTGTGCTTTTAGGAGCTGGGGGAATAGTTGCAGGTGGGTACAGTGGCCTCCATGGGCCAACAACAGATTTGGGGGTTATTATATTCATTATCTGCTCACTAGGTCTTGGCCTGAGGCACCCCAGGGACCCAGGGTGTGGTATTAATGCTGAGTCACTGCCCAGGAGCACAGCAGGGTCGGGACAACCTCCTGCTTCAATGCGCAGCTACTCTCCAAACACCTCAGGTCCCTTTGGAAGATGCTGAGAGTGACATTCTCAGTATGCACATGACATATTATTGTCGAGGCCAGTGACCCCTTCGATGGATCTGGCTCAGGTGGTAGGTTTTGATGAAGAGTGTGACCTTATTGTGCTGGCTCAAAACTCTGCAAGGAATGGAGGATTTTCCTTAGGAGGGTATCACACAAATCAAGTGTGGCTTCCTGCAGGGTGCCCATCGGTTTCCTCACTGGAGATGCCACAATCCATCATCTCTTCCTAACTGGGTCAGGTGGTTCTGCTGACCTTCCTGGTCACCACCCCTGCCTTTCTTTCAAGGGTGAGCTATCACTGAGTCTGCCAACGCTTCCCTGGTGACTGCCCGGGTGCCGCATGAAGCTTTCCGGGGGCTTCGAAAGGCTTTGAGGAAGGGAATGTCTTCTGGAGGATCTCATCATTTGTTAATCGGGGTGGGGCTGTCCCAAACACATAGGAAGGGGGTTCAGATGATGATAAGTCTAAAATCAAAAGACCGAAACTGAAAATGGAACCCCCAAACCACAGGACGTGGATTCCCTTCCTATCTTAACACCAGTGGTGGCCCTCGAGTGGGGGACAGAGAAGGCACCCCTTTCTCTTCCTCGGATCATCTTTGAACTTCCTGTTTTTAAGAAACACAGTTAGGAGTTTAGAACTCAGATTACTGTTTTATATTATATGCTGTCATTTAATTATTCTTGCCATCTGTATTACATTTTGGGATAAAGCACAACTGTGATTTTTTTTCCTCAAATTTTGGGTTGTAGAACCAATTTAATGGTTTGGGACGAGTTTTAACAAAACAAAATAGAAAATATTAGAGTGCATTTCATAGCATGCACAAAAAAAGGATGAATATTGTTTGGTGAAACTTTAGTTTCTTTTCATATACAGTTAAATACAATAAAATATTCAGTAATTCTTTATATTGAATACAATCTCTTATGGTGGACAGTTTATATTTGCCTATTTATTTTTAAAATTGTAGTTGACTCCTGTTTGAATTGAAGTATGTAGGTAAGCATAGCTTTTAAGAAGAGTACATACTATATGCTATTTTTCCATGAGCCTTGACTTTGTCAGAATGGTTTTGCTTATTTTTAACAATGAAAATATAATTTAATACAGTATAAAATAATATTTTCCCACTGTACTTTTAAATCCATTGTCTTTTGGAAAACTCTAAGATCTTACTTTCTGATTTTTTGATCATTTTTTTTCTGTGTACATGTAGAGTTTTTTCCTCCTCCTTCCATCTTATTACTTATAATATTTTACCAAACTAGTGTCTAGGAGAGAAATCTTTTTACTTTCAATCCGTGCTTTCAATTTATATACTCCCATTTTTATTTCAAATGACATTTGTAATTATTGTAAGTAGTTCAGTCCTACACTAAAAGTAGTCCCACTAATTTTTCGATCTTTCCATTTCCTCCCCAAAATTAGCAATTGTAAAATTGTATTAAAATATGGAGTTAAATTCCCTCCTGCCTAATAGACCCGGGCAGTTCCAGACTTGACTATTTGAATGATACAATGTTATTCACGAAGGAGTCTTGTTTACAAGCTCAACTATACGCAGTAAGAAGTCGACTCCGGAGAGAGCCCGCGCCCTAGCTCAGGGTAGGAGCCCACAGTGGACCTGCACAAACTGTCCCGTTCTGCCCTCCTTGGCGGCGTCTTGCCTGGCTTTCCTCGTCTGATCGTTTCTCCTGCGCCTCTCCCCCTCCCGTACTGTGCGTCTGTCCTCGTTCACGTCCGGGAGCCGGCCTACTCGGGCTTCACCGTCGGAGTTCTGCACAAGTCTGGAAGCCTCTTCCTCCGGATCCTCTCCCGCTTTGCTACTTGTCCTTCAAGTTTTGCTTCTACGTTGCTTTCTCGGAGCAGCATCCGCTGACCTCTTACAGCCACACCCCTTTATATTGTCCTACTGGGTTTTCTCCTTAGAATTTATTGCTGTCATGGGCTTACTCTGTCTCTGCCTCGGTACAGCAAAGGACCTTATCTATTTCATCGATCAAACTATAAAGTCTACGACACTTCCTGAGTGACAGACTGCACCCCTAATTAATGATTAGAGGTTCTGTAATTAAAATTATCTGGGTTGTACGTTTGAGATTATGCTCACGCCTGTTTTGGAGCTTCGTAGTCTTAATTCCAAGATGCACTCATCAGAGTCTATGTATCATTCAAGACAGATATTTCCTTTTGCAATTGTTTTTTCTACAGAAACTACCAAGTTATATTTAATATTTTGTCTTTTACATAGTATCAATGGTAGCTGCATATATTTTGTAAAATTATATTTTAAGCTCTTAGCATTGGTTCCAAAAATTGAACAAACATCATCCTGTATCTGTCATTCCATGCTGTATGTGAGAAATATGAAACACTTAAAAAATATGGTTTTTTTTTTTTTGCCAAATATACATACACACTATTTCCTTAAACATGTCTTGTTTCCAAACTTTAAGGTAAACTAATTCAAAATTATAATAGGTCCTTTCAGGTGCTCAAAAACATCTAAGTATTCTTGTGGGCAAGCAAATCATAATTTAATCATTTTCAGAATCAATGACTATGAACGGCCATCTCCAAAGAAAATCCACATACAGAAATATGCATATAGTTTCAGTGGGCTCATGGCATCCCCAAGCTCACTTACAACTCCAATTAAGAGCTCCGGATTTAGATGATTTTGTTATCCTATGTCATCCTCAAGTGTTTTCAATGCATTGTTTCATTTGTAAGCAATTTGTAAGTCTTCAGGAAAGAACCAAAGAACTTGACTTGAATGCAGCTAAGCAATGTCAACTTTTTTATGATTTCCTCTTTTTGGAAAGCATTGCATAACCTGGGAGGCCAAGGGTGAGGAAGTCAGGTAACTTGTTTTCCATCTTCCCTTGCTTGTATAGCCCTAGTTGCACACAGCTGGTCCCAGAGGGATGCAAATAAGGTGAGCATGACTAGCTGCCCTCTTTAATTTGGTATAGCTTCTATTCCAATTTTCAAGGTTCCACATTCCCCTTTGAGTCTGGAGAAACAGTGTCCCATGGTTTTTTCAAAGAGGCCGGTGAGTTAGACTCTTGGGACCACACTGCCAAAAACGTCTTACTCTGGGCACTGATAAAATGAGCCTAGTGAGTTCGTCCCAAGCTAACACATCCTTTATTACCAGCAAGCAACTGATAAAGATACACATGTATGTTGCTGTAGAACTGAACAATCTGGTGGCGTGGACTTTGGATAAAAGTATAGGACACGGTAGGTTTTCTCAGCCTGACTGAATTTGAATCAGTATACCAATTTATGGTCGAATGCATGTGATCTTTAAAGCCCAGAAAGACTTAATAAATAGTAGTTATCTTACCATTCTCTTATGCATTGCATATTTTAAACTTTGAAAGAAAATAAATTTCTAAGTTAATAAAATAGTGCAATCAAATCCTTTATTTATTTTTCTCATTAGGCTGAAATAATAAACCAAATGAACAAGAAAAGTGTCAATAAAAGATTTAGCATGAAACATTAATTCTCAGAAGATAATGTCAAGAATATTATGAAAATATGCACATTGCCTATAATTAAGTTGCAGAAAATTGATGCATTTACCTTTGAAAAGCAGAGGTATTCGTTGCCTTCAAGCTTCAGGTTAGGCCCTTAGGCTGGAAGCTGACGGTCTCCTGGGTTTGTTATGAAAGAAAATGGAAGGATCTCTCTGGAAGGGAAACTCAGGGCATTTCTGTCTCAACCCATGTCGATTCCACAGTAAGTATGGAAGACACTCAAAGTTCTGTCCATCATTCTTTGCCAGAGGAGAGCACAGGTTCTATAGAAAGTAGCCAGAATTGTCATAAAACCCAAAATAAGAATGGGACATTTAAAATTAGAATCCACTTAACTAGCGGACACTGAGTACACGATCTTCTTCAATCAGAAATGTGCAGTAGTCTTTTGCATATCCTATTTAGCCAAAAACCAAATTTCCATTTTTAATCAGGAGACATTAAGGTGTAATTAGGAGCAAATAACAGAGTGACAAAGCTACAAAAAAATGTGTCAAGGTCCCAGGAACCACACGCTTAGCCACAGCAAGAAGCGCTCGTCCATGAATTCAGGGAATCATGGCAGCCTCTTCTCCTTGCCCACGTCCACCTCCAAGGCAAATTCTCTAGGAGCATCGCTGCTCTTTGACGATGGTGGTGGTGATTACGATATGAAGGTTATGGTCAAAACCAGAGAGGGTGCATTCCTTAGCGTCAAGAGACCCTCGAACCTCAACAGACATCATAGAGAAAGAAACATAGCAAATTCCAACAAGCAGACACACAAGAAAATTAATTCATTTGTCAGAGACCAATACAGTTTTGAATATGCATTTTCCAGAAAGCACGGGCCAACCGAGACCACCCGCAGCTGCCAAACCTGTGGAAGTGAACTGATGCATTACAAAATCCCCACAATATATGAGTCATAGGTGAGAAACAAATGCTCTATCGAAAAAACTTGGCCGATGACCCAACATAGAGATATTTATATGTATATATTTATATATATAATGATAAAAATCAGCTTGCATGAAAGTCAGAGTCTATCTACTTTGAAGTTATATCACACATACTATAAGCAATTTACAGAATTTGTCAGGTTTGCATATACAGGAATTGCAAAATGAATTAAAATACATTGAAATATAGACCATTCAAAATGTATTTCTATAAACCTCCCAGGATTGACAGGGATTGGCCGTAATCAGCACTTGCCACCATTGAACAAGAACTACAATCAAGAAAAAGGAGAAAAATCCAAGAAAAAAGAAAAATTAAAAAAAATTCTTTCTTTCATTCTTTCTTATTTAAAATAAGGTTCTCCTTGTTGCCTCGCAGCGTTGGTAATTTTGTTCTTGCCCCCAAACCGGGGTTTCGTCTGGTGATATTTTATGTTCTGTAGTCTTTTCATCTCCGTTTGCTTCCTGCAGATAATGGGTCTTTTTGTAGGAAATCTGTGGTGTCCGTCGTAAATATTTACTATCCTGATGACGTTCAGGCCAACCCCTGAGATGATACGTTAAGTAGCCAGAAGAAAAGGGAAAAAATAGATCTTGCTATTAGAAAATGTCCTATCACTTCACACTAATGCTCTTCAAACAAAAGATGAGTGATTTGCCCAAGAACACATTGTGAACAAAGCGTGCGAAAGCCTCTTCGTGTATGCTTCCGGAAGCAGGCGCTCCTTGTGTAGGTGATTAGACTACAGTGGGTGCGGGGTGGTGCTTGGAGTTTAGGGTCAACTTTGCTGTCCGCTCCGTAGATTTTACAGGCGATTTGCTCTTTGCTTTAAGAAGAGAAAGTGATATTGGAAAAAAGTCAGCACTTTAGACTAAAGCAAAGCACCCTTCACAAAGCCACAAACAAGAAGCAGGACAGAAAGTCCATGGCTTGTAGCTATCCTGGCACCTGCGGAAGAAGTTATAAGATATTCGCTCATCTTGAAGATTTCCAACGCTCCTTATCAGGCTGTTTAAACACATACACATACATATTTAATTAGCTCGCCAGCTTGGCTCTGGTGCCCATGAATGTCTTGGCATGCACTGTAAATGACAACACATACACGGCATTTCAGTCCCGGGCACGTGGGCGTGCTCGTCTGTTTTCAAACAACGCCTTCCACAGTGGGGGCACGCAGAGGAACAGATGCCGAACAGCTTCCCTCCGGCCCTTCTCTGGGCTCGTTCCCTACGGTCATGGGGTCCTTCCTCTCTTGGTGCCTACGATAAAAACACGCCCTGCTTTCCTGCAGCTTAACCCTAAAGCTGCAGAAGATGCAACCCAAAGCAAGAGCTGCAGCTTCTGGTGGGCAGGGCCTGTGTTCGGGGATGGGCTCATTTGGGCATTTTCTTTTCGAGGAAGATCTTTCTCAATGTTACCCTTGAAATCGGAGGAAAAAAGTTAGTGCTATCAAGAACTGACCATGTTTCAAAGACCTTTGAGACCTTGTAAGGGAGACAATTCAATTGTATTTTTGCAATTTTTCTTTATGTATTTTATCTAATAAACTTCTAGTTACAAATGATGCATCAAATACTGTTACTAATAAGAGAACAAGAATGTAATTGGGCTCAAAGCATTTTTCTCTTTATTTCTTTTTTCTTTTTAATTGGAGAACGACTAAAAGGGTTTGAGGGGGTAAGGGCAGAGAAATTCAACATCTTGAGTATTTGAGCAAGTCGTGTGTAGGTCCAAACTGGCAGTGACAGCAAGGCGGAAACAAGGACGGCGCTGTCACAAAGTGATAGCCACAGCACCGTGGGGGGCTTGCTCCTCCCTCGACCATGTGGTTGCCTGCCGAAGCTGTTTTGCTCTCAGCTCACTTTCGCGCAGTCCTGGACTCATCCCTGTTTGGTAGGGGAGCCACATACTAAACACAGCCTGTCCTCACAGAAACCTAATGACTGAACACCCAGAGGTTAGTGATGGGTCTCCGGAGGGTGCTCCCTCTCTCAGGCTGGGTGCTAAGGGTCGGAAACACAAAAGTGGCAGCACAGTCCCTGTCAAGCACTAAGAAGAAAGATGGTGCAGGGAAAGTAAACACAATCTATGCAGAACCAGTAGCACCAAGGGTTTCCAAAGTTAAATATGTGTTGTCGTTATCCTGGGCAGAGAGATTCTTGGACAGGGATTCATTTTTTTGAAAAAAAAAAAAAAGAGGGATGATTGGTTACATGCTTCCTTAAATCGTTAATGGCACTTGACACAATGTCTGATACTGAATAACAGTTCGAAAATGCTGATAGCAACACTCCTAAGTAAAACGGTTCCCTCTTTAGAGAAGGTAGTTTGTGAAATCATGGTTTCCTTTCCAGCTTGGACGTTGCAAATCGGCTCAAGTGGACTGAAGCCATGTATTAATCTCCCCTTTCTAAAGTGATCGCCCAGGACAAGAGGCACCTGGTCCCTCACTCCTGTGAGATATAAGGGAAACAGCCACCACATTTGACCACCCTGTCCTCCCCTCCTATGTCCAGCATGTGCAAGTTAAAGCAAAATTTGCATTGGCAGTGGAATTGCAAAGAAATGTAATTTTTCGCCAAAGAGAATATTTTAAGGCTACTCGAACTCTGAACTACCACCTTACAGCCAATATACCATTGTAACACAGTACTTCCCACCCCCGTGCTATTCATCCACTCGGGGCACATGCATTTTCCAGCATATTTTTAATTAAATGACATTTATTTCTGTCGGGCCAATTACAAAGTTTTTCTTTCCTGCACAGGAAATTCTAAAGCAAATCACTGATTGTTTGTCTTTTCTTTTTACAGTTTATGCCTTGAATGAAGAGCTAGGTACTTTATCTTTGTAATCTCAAAGACTTAGTGAAATCTGAGAATCTAAAATGCTATAATCTGTCCTGTGTAAGCGTCACAAATATTCGTCATAGTTAATTTCACTCCGAGGTACACTATTCTGAATATAACATTATTTACTATTCTGAGTACACACATTGCTTATCAAACATGCTATGGTCTATTCTATAGACAGTCAAAAATTTTTCTCAGAAAGAGATTTGGGCCACTCACCCAGCTTTACTCTCACTGTTACAGCAGGGACGTACTATTCACACTGTCGTGGACCATGGTCAGGAGCTGCGGGCTCTAACTGTGTCTGCCACCACGCACTTCTAAGATCTCAGATAAGGTACTTATTTCTTCCATGGTTTCTAAGATGAGCATAGTAACTATTCATGTAGTTTTCCATACTAGTATGCCAGACACTGTTGGACTAGACAGAATCAACTTTCTCCTTCCTTCCTTCCTTCCTTCCTTCCTTCCTTCCTTCCTTCCTTCCTTCCTTCCTTCCTTCTTTCCTCCCTTCCTTCCCTCCTTCCTTTTCCTTCCTTTCCTTCCTTCCTCTATGCCCATCCCAAGCAGGATAAGCTCTTACCCCCTAACGTGACCAAACATGTAAGCAACTCTTGCCCTCGAATAACCTGCTGCCCACTGCGTCTGTCCCCACCCACTCCTTGTAACCCCCTTGCCTCTGAACTTCAGCAGTGTTTTGGTTTTGCCTTCCCTATGGCCATAGCAAGGCTTACACTGACCGGTGATTCATTATATTCCTATCTCCTCTCACTGACTACTCTATAAGCTCCTTCAAGCCAAAGGGTGAAGTTTTAGCAATTATTTTTCATTACTCTCATTGTCTAAAACAATGCCTTGAGAGTTTTAAATGTTTACTCCCAACACAAAATGCTCTTGTGAGGAAGGAAGAGAGATGCTGCTACGTAAGTCCCGTGAAGGCCATGGACAGGGAGCATGCGCAGGCGAGGAGCCCGGACAGAACCCAGAGATTTCTCTCTGCTCGGAAGGCCCTTTCATGACCTCCTTCGACTTCTATGCAAAAAAGATGCCTATCAATTGACTTCATGCTTAAATGTTTACATAATGCTCTCTCAGGGGTCATTCCTTGTAAGGCAGGGGAGCATTTTCTCCGTTTTGCAAGTGGAGAAGTCTAGGAAGTCTTCTTATAAGTCCAAGGAGCGTGGAGACTTAGCTTCCAATTGTCAGCCCTTTTTACCCTGCATGCAACAGCCAGGCCCATCGCCTTTCCTGCGATGTGGACACGCGAGCGTTCATTTCCTCAGAGGGTGCCCGTGACAACGAGAGTTTGGCCGAGCAGAACTATGAAGAAAAAGTCTCAGGTACCTTATCTTCTCTACAGTGATTATTTTAGAGAGCAACAGAACATTCCATCTATTTCTTTAAAACAAAACAGAACAAGTAAAAAAAATGACACCTCAGTAGTTGAGAGCATGGCATCCTTAGCAAGGAGGGAGAGATGACATACAGTTACCCCACCATAACACAATTGTCATTGTCATCGAGGGCCCAGCTGCCATCTCCCTGCCTAGTTGAGCTCAGCACAGCATCCCGGACTGGAACGTCCTCCTCACGCCCCTCATCTGTCTGCCAGATGGAGGAACTTAGGTGCTGTTAGCCAGCCCCTGTTTAGACTGTGGGCTCCCGTGTCTTCCTCCCTGGGTCTGCGGTCACGAGGCTGGCATGCGGTGGGCCTCTTTAATAATGCTGTGCCCCTCTTCTTGCTCGCATCAGTCTCCAAAATTACAAGACGGGCCCGGGCATCTACCACATGCCAGGGAAGGTGCAGCAGGCACTTCGCATACATTGCGTCCTGCCTCCCCACCGCCCTGTCTCCCTGCAGATCAGGAACATGCGACTCAGCAAGATGGGATAACGCCCCCCAGGTCCCACGGATGACAGGCAGTAAGGCAAAGGTGCAGACATGAAGAAACAGCGATGCCATGAGGACACCTGGGATGTAGGTGAGCTCCTTTCTGGAACTCCTGGGGCAAGCGCCCTGACCGCCCCCCCCCCCCCCCCCACCGTGTCTCCACATCTGTCAAATCGGGATGGGAAGCCATCTGGAATGTACACTAATCTTTCCAGAAGAAATGAACTGCTATAACATGCTCGAGTGAAAAAAAATTATTGATAGAACACTTCCCCAACTCTGAGCTAATAAACACGGAACATGAGAACATCAGCCTCTTTGGTTTCTTAGGCATCAATAATAAACAAAGTTTGTTTTGCTCCATGTGGTGTACTAAATGTCTTATAATAATACTTTGAACTTTTCATATTATAGACTTGTAGAATTTAAAGTTTCCTCCAGAGCCATTTAAATATTTGAGTGAGAGGTGGCTTCACCATTATTCTTAGATGGCTTCTTCTTTCTAAGAGCTCCTCTTTTCCAAGCTTTTAATTCAGATTTGAAAGACTGGGACCCATGGTTAAGCTGATTGTTCAAAGCGCCACCCTTAGTTAGTGATGGGGACAGACAGCCAGAGCGCCTGTCTACCAAGAAAGATCATCAGAGAGGATATGAGCATTTAATTCAAAAGACTGAGCGCTCATGCACAGTGTAGACAGCTGATCCCACCTAACGTTGGCCAGCTGTTCAAATGCCCACTTTCTCTGGGGAGTGAGTCTCTGATGGGCGAACTTCCTGTGTGAAAACAACTCGCAGTTGGTTTAGACAAGAGGGGAATGGTCACACTCCAGGGTCTCTGTCTGTAGATTTGGTACAATTCTCCAAATGCTTTTCTCTCCTTTTTTGGGTTTGAATGTCTAGCAGAATCAAAAGAAGTATGAAAAGAGAAAGAAAAGAATTTCTCTCCCACTGAGGCTCCATGGTCTGACTCCAGAACCTGTATTTTGTAAAAGTGTCTATTAGTGGTACTTCTCATACAAACAAACCTAAAAGTGGAAATCCTCCAATAACAAAAGAAGCAAGTCTGATGATTTTATTTTTGTCTGGGAAGAGACCCAGCTTAGAAAGAATGGGGTGCCCAGCTCCAGGAATGGCCCAGCCTTTGACACACGTCTCCTTTAGTACGGTGACAGCCAGCTTTGGGCATCACTGTAGGTGGGAGAGAAAATCTGAGCTAGCTTTTCATGCAATTTTTATTCTGGCTTGCACATACTAAGTAACTATTTAAGAGGAAAAGTCAAATAACAGGATGATTCTATCCTAAACATTTTTTTTTTGAAAAGAATAACTTTTTATTAGAATTCTTATGGGTCCAGTGTCAGTTTCTTCCAGAAATCCCCTATTTAAAAAAAAAAAAGTTCTTCATTTTGACCTAATCCATAAACTGTTTCTTTGATTGAGCCTGCTCAGGCTGGCAGTCCCTACTTAAATGCCTTTTCCTTCTTTCCCATAGTCAGCAAAGCCAGCCTTTGCTGCTCGTTAGGAGGCCTCTTATTATAGCTCAGGGAAAGAAGGGCCGCTGCCCACGTCCACAGGTCTAAATGGCAAGGCACACGGGGGACGGCCCATTCACCTCACAATGTTCCAGACTCTCTTGCTTACAATGAGTCCCTCCAGGCTTTCAGGGTTTCCACCTTCCCCAGGGACTCAGAAAGGGACACTTAAAAGTAATTCTGCCTCCTGCCTGCTGAACACACAGTGCATGGAAGACAGCCCGTTTTCACTGTGATTCGCTCGCCCAGCTGCTCTGGGTCAGGTGGGATGATGAGGATGAGGGTGATGATGGTAGTAGCCAGTATTTCTTGAGCACTTATTATGCCTTTACCCCTGCCCGTGATCTGTGAGGTCGCTGGAATTGCTTTGCTGAAGAAGGAACTTTCCCGACAGGGGCATGTGCCTTGCGCAGGTTGCCGTAGCCAGTAAGTGATGCAGCTGAGGTTCAAATCCAGTTCCGTTCAACTCTACAAACTAATTGCATCATTATTTCATGTGGCGATTCTGGATACCTGAAAACCTTACTTTCTCCATCCTGCCTAGTACAAATACGTGGAACTATGAGTGGCTTTGATGAAATGGAAGGGATAACATATATATTAGTGGAAAAACAAATAAAATATTTTCAAACAAAGATGTTTTAATACCACTCATATTTAATAACTGCGCAATGCATAAATAAGAGTAATTTATTATTAGCACTGCATTTACAGGCATATAAATAAATGCTGCTAAAGTGCTTGAAACTACTTACTTATGGAACTTAAATCTGCTGCCTGCACATATGTTTTCATTATTAATCAGCAAACTGTATGTATTCATAACACAAAGGTGGAAAGTAACCCACGCCTTGTGGAGATGATCCCAGCTCCAGATTAGGCATTGCACAGACATGCGCTTCTGCTGCACATGGTTGCGAAATGCCCAGTTTGTCCAAGGGCTTAAATAAGTACTTATCTTGGGGAGCAGACTGGGGAAAATCATGAGGGCAACCGAGACCAATGCAGGGCGGCTTTGCTGCAGGCTAGGGTAGTTAGTCCCGAGTGAGGGCGCTGGAGCTGTTGACTGCTGAGCAAAGAGGTAAGACAGAGGCACGTTCCTATGTGAGCGATCACTCACTGATGGGAGGGGGGACGTCTGTCCCACCCATACCTTCTCCCTGTTGTCCTAGACCCCCTGTCTCCAACTTCACCAGAGGGAGAGCCAGCTCCATCAGAGATGGAGACATCTTGTAGTTCAGATCAGTGGCGACAGAGAGACTGTGAGTCAGGAAGCAGAAGTCAAAGAAAGAAGGAAAGAAACGCAGCTGTGAATATGTTTTCATTTTCCACATACCTTCTCAAGTAAGTGGAAAAAGAGAAAGCTATCAGCACACTCTATAAATACAGCAATTTGCCTGAGTTAAAAAAATTAATTTTAATTGTTTAGCAACTGTTGGTTCTTGAGGAAAAAATTGGGTGAGGACCTAATGCCATAGACCATAGAAAACCATCAATGATAGAGCTTTGGAAAACACACCTGTTTTAGCATAGGAAAACTTCTTAAGAGTTTACCCATATTTTTTCCAAGTTTGAGCCAATACTTTTACCCTTTTCCTTAATATAGATAGTTCAAAATTAACTGAATGTTTTATACGTTATCTTCATAACAGAAGATTTCTTAGCCATCACAATTAAGTAATTAATGGAGAGAGTTGAAGATTTTTAAAAACCCATATCCTATTTATTAAGGCATGCAAGTAAAATGGTAAAACTACATAGATATAACTTGTCATGAAACATAATTTAAAACAAATGAATATCGTTGTTGTCAGGGGTATGGAATGAAGGATGGCCCGAGGGCTGTTTTCTAATCCTCTCTCTTTATCAACACATAAGTGGTCTGGGGTGGTTTCCTTAAAGATCGGCCAAATTACAGAAAAATTCGTGTGTCTTCTTAGCTGTGGTATTATCCTCAACAGTGCTTCGCCAAAACATAATAGTCAATCTCAAAACACTCATTAACTCTCACTATGTGCTAAGCACAGTGCGAGGTGCTTCAATAGCCCCAAACGTGTGAAGACCCAATTCATACCTTCTCTCCACCCTTCAGTAGCGTTTTACGCTAACTCTGCAGAGTCAGCTGAACAACACTCTTTCGGCAGGTGTGTTGGAAGTAGTCATACCCCTGGCTTTGTGTGGTGCCCTGCATGTTTAGGGCCACGGCTTTATTTCTTTAAGACCTTTATATTTTCAGGTCTTTGGAAGTGGAGTGAGTTTTTGAATTCTAAAGTTTTTTCTGTTTTCTATTTAGTGCTTCTGATTCTACTGCTTGGTTCCCAAAGCTAGCATTTTTTTTTTCCAAATTAACTCTTTACAATGCTAATAGGAGTGAAACAATTGCCTTCATGGCAAATAAATTTGTTTAATCAGAAAAATTACAAATAAAATACTTTCCAAATGGCTGAAGGAGATGCTGCTAAGGATGTAGCCACAACATAAGACATCTAAATAAAAGAAGAAAAAAGAATTCAGCCCCATACTGGACCCTCTCCTTGCACAGTGCTTGACACCTTTGTATTTTGAAGTCTGGAGTATCATTCAATCTTCATTCCAAGTCTTGCATCTGGGAAGGTATTCAATTTGCTTAACTGAACTTCTTATTTTTACTTTTGCAATAGCTTCACAGAATGAGGAATTCTAACTCTTAGCTTTTACAATTTGCTCTAATTCCAGCACTAAGAGTTTATGTTGGGTCTGTTTTATGCCTACGGGATTCTGAATTCATGCAAAAATGGTTTCTGAAACTTTTTCAAAGTGGTCCTGTTAAATGAAACATAATCACCCTTTATAAACATTCCAGGGTATTGCCTTCCCCTGACACGCCCTGTGCCCACACGGTCACTTGTCACTTTGCTCCAGCTGTGAACTGGGGGCTGAGTGAGTCATACCATGGGGAGGAAGAGGGGTTGCGTCATATTTTATGTATGGACTTCATATGTGCTTGACGTAATTAACCAGTGTATGGTTATCAAGCACACCCACTGTTTAGAAAGACAGAAAAAATGATTTGATGGTCTGATTCTCCACTCAGATCCCAGGAAATGAGATAATGGTCTTAATTTCAAAGCTACTAGCAATTTCTGACTACACTCCCTTCATAATAGTACGTTCAATATTTACATGTACCTGTGCGCATGGATTTGAACTTGTCATGCCGCAATCACACAGCACCATTGTTTTCCTTTGCCTTTGCTTTTACTGAATACGTTTTATTTGTTTCATTTGTCTTCCCTCTCATGAGCTGTCTTGCCTATTTTTAAATTTGGGAAGTTTTAAATAATTTTTATAACAAAAGTAATAAATCGTCATTGTGCAAATGTTATCAATAGAGAAAAATAATCAAAGAGTTATTTTCTAGAAGTCGTGCTTCATGCTTCAAAATAATTTACCTTGACTTTTGATGTACATTTTCATATGTTTTTCCTGTGGTCCTTCTATGCACACATCTCAGATGGGTTTATTTGTAGTCTATATTTTTTATTTTAACGTTTTGCATCCTACGTTTTTTACATTAAGTTTTATATTCAGTCCTTTCTAATTTAACTAAACATTCTTTGAAAACACGATTCTAGGAGCTGTTGAATGTTTGTTTTATGGTTTTAACACATTCATTGGGTGACTTTCCTGCAGTCTGCCGCAGGCGCGGTTCGGTCTTCCGTCAGGCCTCTGAGACCAGCGTCCTGCGCGTGGTTTGGGTCTGCCCCGCCGCTGTCCTCTCTGGGACGTCCTCCAGGGGGCGTCGCGGCAGGGGCAGCCCTGCCACCCGCCTGTCCTCCCCAGTTTTCCTCCAGAGGGGGAGGGCCAGGCCGCCGGGTGGGGGAGTAACGGGAAAAACGCCTCAGTGACTGTTACCTTGATTGATGACAGGTGTTGGTTTTAAAAATCTTTGCCACGATTACATGTGTCAAGTTTTAAAAAATAACTAGGGTTTTGACTGAGAAAACCTGACGTATTTATAATAATGAGATTGTCCACCCCCAAACTTAGCAAGTTTACTCATTTATTTAAACCTGAACTGTTTTAACAAAGCATCCTAATGGTCTTCACTGTTGTACTGCTTATTTGTGAGTCTTTAAGAAACTAGACATTTCATACTTTTTTGTTGTTACTGTTGCAGATTATATATTTTGCCCCAAGTGTTTTCTAGTTGAGTATTGAGGTCCTGTGGACAATTGATTCCAACTTACATCCTTATTTTATCTCCATCGACAGTGTGCGCTCACTTTGGACACAGCTAAGTCATGTGGGGTGGATTACGTAATCATCGCCTCTGCAAAATGACAGGCTTGCTTCTTTCCTTAAGTATTAGACACAGACATTTCCTTATCTGTTGCATCACTTTTTGGTTACATTTGTAAATTAAACACTTTTTAAATGATCTACAGTAAAATATTTTCATTTGTATTTTTTGTTATTGTCAACCTTCAGAGCCTCAGGCCTCTGATTTTATGCCAATTTTCTATGCCTGATTTTTCTTTTCTACTTAGCTCTTTAGTCAGATTTCATTTGGATATATGTCATAAATTGTGACAATGTTTCATTTTGTCATTTATTAATTAAATAAATCCTTAATTATAATCTTTTTAATTCAGCAGATATTTATTATTTTACATAATCTTAGAGTAGTCTGGGTTTCTTATTTTCTTTCATCTTTAGTCATACTTATGTTCTCAGTTATTCTCCTAAATCATGGTTATTTAAAAACATACCTTAATATCTGACAGGTAAAGAGGAAGAGAACTTCCCATTGCTGAGCTCGGTCATGTGCCAGGTTTGCTCTTATGTCACTTAATGCTAACAATGACCTTGGCACACCTGTGTTACCGCCTCCGTTTCCTAAGTCAGGGCTCTGAGGTTCAGAGGTCGCGTGCTCAGCCTGCTCAGCAAACTCGTAGCGAGGGAATCTTGGAATCAGATCTGTATCCATGTGCTACCCCGGACTGTGCCATTCTCACTAGAAGCTTCTAAATCTTTTGTGTTTTTCTTCCCTTTCAAATTTTAACAGTATTTTCACTTGTTTATGATTTAAAAAATTCCAAGGGTCTTTTATAAAAAGCTTGAATTTAATTAATAGAGCAGCCAGTATATACCATCGTGGCTTCCAAATACGTACTGTTTATTCAGGTCGTGCAGTTCAAACCCTTAAAAATCCTTTGGAATTTCATTATGCTTCACAGTGAGGGTACAGTTACGACCCTGGGCAAGAGAGCTGGTGGCTAATCTGGTCTGGGGACACCAGGGACAACTTGTCAACTAACAGCATTGTGACAGAAGAGAGAAGGAAGCTCTGAAATGATAAACAGCAAGGCCCAAGCCAGGAAGGAAGACCCCGTCTTCCTTTGAACTCATTCACCTGGGACACACACCCAGCAAGGCAAGTACTTGCCACGGCAGAGCCAAGTGGCACCCAGCATTTGCCGTCACCCTTTCATGGCTGCTAATGATTAGAACGTGTGAGCCCGACGTGGTAATGTCCTGTTAAACCAGCGAGTAGCGGTCATTTCCGGGGGTTTGGTCCGTGTCACGCTCTCTCTGCATATAGCTGCAACTAACCCTCCAAATGAGGAAACAGAGATGCACACAGCCCTGAGCCGTGGGGCTGGGACGTGAACAGCCTCCCTCCCTAACCGCTGTGCCTCCCGCCCCTACTGCTGAGTGGCCGGGTCAGTGGAAGAAGCATTTCCTGTTTCTCTCTGCTCTTTGCAGCCTTGCGGAACACTCCTGTGCCAGGCTACTGGTGGCAGCAGCGTCCCTTGAGAAGGAGCCCTCACCTTGCTTTTAGGACCTGTGTTACCAAGACCAACAGAGGGAGGTTTTTGCAGCAACTTCTCAACCCTCTGGCCACCTCTCCAGAAAGCTGCTTCTCTGGCAGCGTTGTGACATCATTGGAGACAGGAGCTTAGGACATCGGCAAATCTGCTCATGTCCCTCCTCAATGACAGAGCTCCTGGTCGCCACAGGTGAACCTCAGTGTGGCCCTTCACGCACTGGCAAGAGCTGCAGCCTACAGCTAGTACTGAATTTCAATGAGTTGAGTTAAATATGGTTTGTGGGGGAACTTAGCTAATAGAGACTATTAATTTACATAATTCCAGTTCAAACACATCTCTAGCAGATTCACTGGCCTGTATTATCCAAAGCATTGCCTCAAATCTATTTTTCATCTTACTCATAGACCCTTGATTTACATAGTAGCCGTTTAACTAATAGAATTGCAATGATCAAATGAATTTTACCAGTGTAAGCAGCTGGGTTGGATCATTTAAACCAAAATCAACATTAAGGTCTGAATTATATGCCTGGCTCCCCACCTCGATGCGGAGCACTGTTTTCCTCATATTTTAGAACAGGAAAACACTCTCCTGCCAGCTCCTCTGCCCATCCCCCCGCTCCCCGCCAGCTTCGACTTCTGTCTGAAGATCATTTCTGCTACATCTGGCCACCTTTGGAGAGCTGCCACGCTTCTTGGCAGCAGAGGGGCCGGGAGCTGGTGGCTTCTAGCAGCGAGAGCAGCAGCTGCCTCTCAGGCTCAGTTCATATCGTGGTAGAAACACAATAACCATGTTTCGGAGTTCAGAGAATCAGCATTCCTGCTGAGCGACTGGAGACTTCCTCACAGACTCCACACATAGAAACATCGCTACACCTTAACCAGGGCCAGCGGTTACAAATGCCAGCTGCTGATTACAGGCATGAACAGAACAGCTTTGCTGAAGCCCAGCTCAGTACGGGGAAAAAGATCGTGGCAACAGACCGGCATCTCACACACACACACACGTCATAGTAAATGATAAAATTTTTTCTCACCCATAAGAACTTTTTAGTGTCAATGATTCTCATAATTTACTGCTGGCAAAAATACCTATTTCTGATTCTAGACTCTGAGTTTGATCCAGTAGGGGCTGCATGCATGACGCCCTGGAAGATGAGTTTTTCCAGCTGGACCCTGGCAGAGGTTGCCTGCACTACACACTTTGAGAAGCCCTCAGTTTCGGGATAGTGGCAATGCTACTTATGTAAGTATAATTACAAGAAGAAGAAGACGACAAAAACAAAGATAGACCATTCCTCTCACTTTCCCTTTTCTCCCCCCAAACAAACTCCACTTGCTGTGAGCACTTAAAGAGACGCCCTTGCAAGCTGTAATGCTTGTAGCCAAGAAGTTGTCCTCGGGTAGACCAACAGCTCTGCTCTGCCTGCCACTGAGAGGTCCGCGAACAGGGGAGTGCCGAGGAGGAGAGTCCCAAGAAAAGGGGCCCCCAGGGCACAGGATGGCGTCCCCGTGGGCACAAACACCTTGCTCAGGGACAGGAATGAAACCATTGATTCTGACTATGACAATGGCAGAAAGCTATATAAAAGAATTTGCAGCAGCCCTCAGGGAATGACCCGCACAAAACCCAGCCTTTGTAAAGTCGCAGAAGTAAGACAGTGTCGGAAAACATTTGGAAATACCACTCAGGAAGAGTGTGTGTGAGGACGGGGAACTCGGGAGGAACGGGGCTGGACGTGAGGCCAGGAGAGGCGGCGCAAGCGCTTTGGAAACAGCGTGACTGACTACCTGCTCCCTTGTGACCTGCTCCTTGTGTTGGAACAGAGACAGGCACGTTGTCAGGAGCTGCTGGAGCAGAGGAGAAAGCGAAGAAGGCCGTGCGGAGAAGTCGATCCGTGTTCGCAGAACAGACAAGACACCACTGTTCAAGAACAGTTTGAAAAGACACAATAGAACCGATGACGGATGCATTGTGGCCACTGACTGAAGAAGAGGCGATAAGAGCATTTTCAAGGTTTCCACACCTTGAACATGGGATGATGTTACTCAAAGCATTTGAGAACACCGGAGAAAAAACATTTGTGTTTTGGTGAAAAAGGTAGTAAATTCCGTTTTGGCTATTTGGGTTTAGGGGCCTGACCCAGAGATTGTATTGCTGTGGAAAAAAACCACCCGAAAACCGAGGGCCTGAAACACCACTTTGTTCGTGCAGCTCAGGAGTCTGTGCGCCGCTTGGCTTAGGGGGCAGAGCCAGCTTGGGACGGCTCACGATGCAGAGAAGTGGCAGCTGGGGCTGAAGTGAAAGGCTGGCGGGCTGGGGCTTCGCTCCCTAAGGCAGCTCCACTGCTTCAAGGGTTGCTGGCTTCTGAGAGGCCACAGCAGAAGCTGCCTGCCCTCTGAAAAGCCTGGTCTGGAATGAGCAAGGCATCACTTCACATCCTCTTGTTCGTGGTCATGGACCCGCCCAGAAAGCGGGCTGGGGGAAGAGGGGCCGCCTCTTAAAGGGAGAGGTGTCAAGCATTATGTAGCCATCTCTACTCTGCCACAGTGCTGATAGGATGTAACTGTGGAGAAGTGTTGGGGGGCAAGAGTGAACCCCAGCCTGGCTCTCCTGAAAGAAATCAGAACTGGAAATGTGGGTGAATGGAGAGGGAATAAGTGAGTGAATAAAGGAAGCCTGGGTGTTGAAATCAGCTTTATCTGAATATAACCTGAAAACCTACAAAGCAAAAGTATAAATGAGTGTGTAGGTATTACCCTGAGTGTGATACATAAATGCCCGTCCCAGGTGCTGTGTGCTGTGAAGCAGCTGTGCAAGCTTGGGAACTTAAATGTGAGCGGGACGGGTGGCCGGGGCAGCCAGCGTCTGTGCCAGAAGTCAGAAAATGTTACATGTGTAGAAAATGCTTTCCAGTATTCACGGGTAGAAAAAATAGAACTGAGACACTTTGATACATTCCAGATTAATCTTTGCTCTAAGCAGATGCTGCTTAGGGAACGTGGCTTTCCGTGAGTGAGTGCGGGCTCCGTGAGTCAGCATTCCTTCTCAGCGGGCGAGTGCGCCTGACAGGTGGGGGTGGAAAACGAGCAGGGATTTTTGTTTGAAAATTGTGAGAAGATCGCTAGAGTTTACGAGTTAGCTCCCATCACAGTGCTAAAAACTATGTATCAAAGTAAAACAGGTATCTGCAGAGTACACTACATAATCAAAAGTAAATCGTTTAGAAATAGAACATTTAATTCTATGCTCAGAATCCTCCATTGGAATAGGTAATAAAATGTTTGATTTTATTCCACAGCGTGGATTCCTGATAGCTAGTGTGAAATATTCTGTGGGGGCTAATAATTTCACTTCCGTGATTTTGGCGTTTTCTCTAATTAGGTCGTAAACTGTCTGCTGAGGCTGCTCTGTAATTTTGTCGGGGTGCTTCTTCTGATGGCATGAAGGGGAGATGAGAATATCTCCAAAGAGACGAAGTCTTCCTCAAATAATGGCTGCGCAAATTATAGCCACTAAGTGCGCACACAGGTGTGTGCTGCGTAGGGACACACCGAAACATAAGTACATATGTACGCGCATATGTATATTCCAGGTATGGTTTTGTTCCTTCATTTGGGAAACAAAGGAGACAATAAAGAGGAAACTGAGACAAAGCCAAGCAAATTGAGCTCTGGGGAGGGCAAGTCGCCCAAGCATCAGGCTGACGTCATTGCCAGGACCAAGGCCTGCAGGGGCAGGTGCGTGCCTGCATTGCAAGGCAGTGCAAACTCGCCAGGGACCTTGGTCAAGCTCGTGAAGCGTGAGGAGGGAACCTAGGTCGGCACACGGTATTTTAAAAGCATGGTTCACAAGACAGGATTTAAAGGTACAACTAAGATAAGATGTAAGAATATATGCATATTATATATATAATTATATATAATATATACAATCACCCTGACGAAATGACCAGATTTAATGGCTAAAGAGACCTTGAAAGTTAGCAATGTAATTCTCTATGACCAGTACTAGTAGCAACAATGTTTCAGTGATAAACTGCAAAGGGAAAGAGTTCAAGAACGATCGATATTTTTACGCCCCTTCCACCCTGTAGTATCGCATTAGGCGCGGGAGAGAAATACAGAGCATTCGCGGGGTGTGTGAGGTGCTGCTCCTTCCAAGAAGCCTTTATCCTGCATCAAGGTTGAAACTTCAGTGAGTTTCCAGACTGAATGATTGCATAAATTAATGCTCTTCAGAATGGCTTTAACTTGCACAGCTGACTTGGGAAATGTGTGACTAAGCCTCTCCATCGGCATGGAGGGCACATTTACAGGAGTTGTCTTATCTCTGTGCCACTTCCTGCTATTACCATCATCACTTTCATCACAGGCAGCTGATGTCTCTCCTTCCCAAGCGGAAAAAAAGCCCTTGGAGACCAGTCCTGCTTAAAGCTGTGGGTCACTGAAAATGTGTCTGTCTTTCATTTACATTTTGATGAAGTGAAATCTCTAAATTTGGGTCACTTTTGGGACATAAATCTGTAGAGAAAACGAACATGCACTTATAACGTGACCAACATGACATGATTTATTGTTCTTAAAATCTGTAAGTACAGAAGGGGAAAAGGAAGTCTGGCCCTGAGATCCCCTGAACTGGAAGCACTGCCAGCCGCTAAAAGGCCCAGGTGGCCACCTCGGCGAAGGCCAGCTCCAGGCTCTCTGCGTCTCATCTCATTATGTCAGCGGAGCTAGGTCTCCGGCGGTCCAACCCGTCACGTATAAACCTGTCTACTCTGTTTGACCAGTCGTCCTCAGGAGGGTTTTGTGAGTGGTAAAATGAAAGGCTCAAAATGGGTTTCCATACCTGATTGTGGACTTTGTTTGGGGATTTTGGCTACCGCTTGCGGGCTGGAGGTGGGGGCCATCCGCTGGTTGGCAGAGCTGTGGACGCTGCTGCTGGGGGCGGCCGCGGAGACGTTCTTTCGAGGCTTCATGTCTTGCAGCCACATGGGCGAGGCTTCGAAGGCCTGCATCCTGCGAGCGTGGCTGTTGGCGTTGACTTTCAGGTAGGCCTGGGCCTTGTGTTCTTGCAGCTCTCCGTAATTGGCGTCGGTCACCCTGCACTCGTATAGGCCTTCATCCTTCTTCCTCACTTTGGAGATCTGAAGCTTGTGGGAGATGTCATTGCCTTGGACTTTCACTGTCTGAAAGATGGCAGGCAAAAAGCAAAAGAAAGAGCTACGTCAAATGATGGTGTCCCCGTACTTTGCCCTGAGCTTCCTGGTGTTGGAAGACAAAGGCGTCCTAATGGCCACAGTCGGAGAGCCCGCCCCTAGGGTGTCAATGGTGAAATCCCAAGGTCTTGTTTATCCTAGTCTACTCCTACCAGCTTCACCCAGCGTGGCGTGTTAGTTCAATCCAGCTAGCGCCACATTCCGCGAGCCACACAGAATGGCAGCTCCTGGGAACGCTCTGCCTTTTTCCAATCACGGGATTGTCGCTGCCTGGCTAGCTCAGCTGAAGGAAGCATGACGCTAACGAGGCCGAGTCTGGCGTTTACACAGCCTCTGTTCCTCACTTTGGGCTCCAACTCTGAGAGGCCATGAAAACATTTCGTGGGTGCTGGTGACCAATGGCGAGATTAACTGAGAAGGTGCTATTCCCCCTACACTGGAGTGACGATGGAAGGCACCGACAAAAATACACTCGGATGTTACGGGTTTTTCTTCTCAAGTTTCTGGTACACTCTGACCTACAGTCATGGGGTGGCATGGCTCTGGGTGCCGATTAACGTCAGCCGAAGTCTTGTGGCTCAGACCACCTACTCCCGGCCATCACGGGGTCTGTACGCTATTGGAACTTGAGCAAGGCTTGACTTTCAAAATTGAAAATGGCTCTTATTTCTTCTAGTAATTTTAGGCCATATTAATGGCAAGATTGTACATGTGTATAATAAATAAAATTTTATATAATATATATCCATTAGCATCTTTAACAAAACAGCTAGATTTGATATACATTATATATTTCCATGATTAGCTGAATGATGATGGATTTCATGAGACATTCAGGATTTAAGGACTTGGATGATGTTGAAAGAGCAAAGAAGTGAAAGAGACAGAAATTTATGCTGCTACTGGCCGTCACACTTTCACATGGACATAAATAATTGAGATAACTTGCAAAGTGTTCACCTGTTTATTACACAACATATGTATTGGATGGAAAATTCCATAAATAGCAATACTATAAAAATAATGGAGGTTAAAAGCTTCTAATATCTCCTCAGTCTCCATGAATCTGAGTACTTATTATTGTCCCATTTTATAGCAGAGTAAACTGAAGCCTGGGGGGCTTTGGTTGGTGACTCCCAGCGCTGACCGCACACTGGGCTCTTCTGAGGCGCCATTAGAAAACACTCAAACACGTGGATTAGTGCAGACACGTGGTCTGCGTCTCCACGGGGTGAAACTCGCATCAGTGTTTTATAAAAACTCTCCTGAGAATCTAAGCTAACAGCTGCTGGTTTAGGACATATACTCAAGGTCACTCAGTGAGTAAACTGGGGACAAGTTACTTTCTATCTCAATCTGTGTCTAGATCTCTACAGTTTACTAGAGTCTCGGGAGTATGGGCATAGGTAACACTGTTAGCAGTTGTATCCAGGGTTTGAATCGGACTGTGTAGCTTCCCGCCGTCAGGGTGTGGGCAGCTGTTTTCGTTACTGGTCTTTGGAGGTTACTGGTATAGCAAGTAAGGGATGAGTCATCGATAAACGACCTATCCAATCACACGTGTGTATGAAAAATGAAGTATTCATGAGACAATACTGTCAACAATTGGTCTTACTGGCAAAGCTTTTCTAGCACTGTCTGAGAACAGCAGTTCCTGTGATGTAAGAATAATTGAATTGAAGTAGTCTAAAAAATCAGTGAGTTTATAAATGTAATTTCTGCTTTATATCATTTTTTTGTTTGATATTTTCTTCCATTTTGAGATTATACATTTAGATGATGGAATCTGATTTTATTAGTACAATATATGTTTATACTTTTAGTTGTGATGTAACTGCAATCTTATACCCCTTTCTGCTCTTGTGAAAGCCTCAGAATAAATTTCTTTTTAAATGTGGGTCATTGGATTTTCAAATCTTAACATATATAATATATAATGTGTCATATATCTTTATGCTTAGCTGACCTCATTTCTTATTATATAATTATTTCATTTCTAGCAATGAAAACTTCTTTACTATTTATCAACAAATTAAGCAGTTCTATTAATATAAAATGATTCTATGTGGCTTCATTTGAGGTAGAATAAAAATGATTTTTATTTTATTTTTTTAATTTCACACACAGTTATGAAAAGTAGTAACCAGTAAAGCAGAAATGCATCTCTATATTTTCATTAGGTTAACCTCTTCTGTTAATGTGTTTATGTGTATATTGGCTTTTGGTTTTATATTTATATGATTTCATATGTTAGTGTTTTACTCCGTATCCTCTAATTATTTCCATAACTTTAATGGAGAGCAGTATTCGGCTCTTTACTCTTAGTTATGTAACTTAAAAAGCAAAAAAAAAAAAAAAATGGTGGCAACTTTTGTGATGGCAAGATGATTCTCTAGTAACTGCTTAAATATGTGATTAAAATAAATAATTTCATTGTATCAGCTCTAAATCGGCTTCAGTTTTTCTGCACTGGCTCTCGACCTGCTTTTGCAAAATTGCCATTTGAGGGACAATAAGTTAAAAGGCTTAACAAGAGGGCCCTAAGTTAAACACCTAAAACGCGTTGGTTTTCTCCGTGGGCCTGCGTACTGCGCACAAAGGCGCGCGCCCCCTGTCGCCGGGCCCTGTGATACTCACACTGATCTTGGTCCCGTCGTTGTCGGGGTCTCGGTCGGGCACGAGCTCCACCTGCGGGCGGAGACGAAAGCTCAGCCCGGGAACCCACACCGCCCCGGCTGCGACCCGCAGCGCGGCCCCCGTCGTGGCTGGAGCATTCCGGTGGCTCCGGCCGGTTTAGCAGAGGAGAGGCGCGCGGGCACCGCCGCGCGGGGGCGCTGCCCGGTCGCGCGCGCTCGGCTGCGTCTGGGACTCGTGGTGCCCGGGAGGGAGGGACACGGGGACGGCGGCGCGGGCGCGCGTGTGCGTGGAAGTTTGTGGGGACGAGACTCGGCGTCTTTGCCCGGACCGCGTCCCCTCCCTGGGGGCTCAGGAACAGATTGTCTTTTCCTCGCCCCGACAGCCCGGACCCGTCTGCGCCTCTTCTGCTGAACTCTGTCTCCAGCCCGCGCTCTCACCCCCTTCCCCTTCCTGTCTCTTCTCCCCCCTCTTCCTTTTTCCTCTGCTCCTCCTTCCTCCGCCCCTCCTCCCCCTTCCCCCTCCCCGCGTCCCGGACCCTTCCGTTTCGTCTATTCCAGCGGCCTCCGGACCCTCGTTCACTCCCTTCTCATCCCCTTTCTCCTGCACCCGGCCCTCTGTCCAACCGCCCCGCTCCTCCTTGCGTCTCTTCCCTGCTCCTTCCCTCTCTTCCCCGCCCCTTCGCCCCCATCCCGTTCTTTCTCTCCCCACTCTCACTAATGTCCTCGCCAATCTCAGCTGTGGGGGCGGGGGATGGAGACACCCCCAGAATTCTGCACCCCACCCCGCGGTCCCGGAGATGGGACAGCGAGTGTCCTGGGAGGGTCAACACTGTAGTGCCGTCCTGGACATCCTGACAGTAACCAGCGCTAACAGGAGGAGGCCAGGACAGGTTTTAACCAGAAGGACAAGACTTCCGCCTTGGTTTCAAACTACAGTCAGCAGGACACATTCCAGTTCATTCCCTGGCTTCCCTGGGCCTCACCCGCCCCAAGAGGGCCGGCGGTTTCCAAGTGGCGCCCAGAAACCTTCTTGGCCCACAGACCTCTGGCTGGACCCCCAGAAGACTCGGGGTGAGCGGAACAGACACCGCGGGCGACCGGAACACGCGACTCCGCTCCGCTACCTGCGCACCGGCCACCTCGGCCGCCGGCTCCAGGTCCTCGGGGCCCCGCAGGAACCACCACTGGATCTCCAGGTACACGGAAGCGGAGCCGCTCTGGAAGGCGCACGACATCTCCACATTCTGCCCCTCGGTCGCAGTCACGTTGCGCGGAAACTCAGTGAATTTTGCTGCAAAACAGAAACTCATCCTTTTAGAATATCCACACCATGCTCGCCAGCTCTCTTCCCTTGAGAGATCGCTACATTTTTCTTGGACTGAAAATAAATAAATAAATAAATAAATAAATAAATAAATAAACCTTCTATATCATCCCGCACTTTTGGCTCCCCACCCCCCTCTCCTTTGCCTCTTGCCTGTCTTATTTTTGGTATGGTGCCTCAATCACTTTGTTGTCGATCAAGTCTGGATAATGGAAAGCCTAACCAGCTTGCCAATACTCCCCACGCCCCCACCCCCACCTCTTTAGCCAGGCTGCTCAATTAGAAGCAAAACAAACCTTTTGTCAGATTGCAGCACTCCCCCAAATTTACTGAGGGCCTCAGTGGGGTGCATTTTAGACAAATCTGTCAAGCTGATATATGGGGACAGCCTCTTGCCTCTAAGTTTCTAAGCAATCTATGGTAACTGGGTGTTTATGTCATGGAGAACAGATCGTGATTACCTGTCCGAATGCACATTCCTGACATATCAGAACAATTAGCGTCTGTGCTTCAGAGACCACGGCACTGAGAGGAGTCCCACACTGCCTACGCCGCAACCATTTCCTCCTCTCCAAACTCACTTCATGAGCTCCCCCACCAAGCCCCTGGGTTGTAAACTGCCACACACACTCCATGGGGTGCAAGAACCAGACACTTGGACTCTGTTCAGACTGAAGGGTGTTGTGAAGCCACTGGAGAGAGTTTTTGCTTCTCCTCATGACCAACCTCGACCCTGCTAGTTTGCAAGATTCATGGAATCCTGGCAAAACTCACACGGATAAGATGCTCCCTTTCTCCCAAAGGCATTCCTCTGCTACGGAATGTTTTGGATGGTTGTTCTTCTGTTGTCTAAGGGACACTTTGGGAAGAGCCGTTGGCTCCCTACAAGTGGCGCTGAGAGGTTTGTGGCCGGCAGCTGTGCACAGATGCAATGCACTCTTGCGGACAGAAGGACCCCGGGGTTGGGGGGGGCTGCAGGACAGGCTTGGGGTGGGTGCCCATTTCCCCCACTTTTTAAGGAGAGACACCATCCGTGCCCCTTCTCACGGCTGCATGGCATCCGAAATGGTCTCCGTGGAAAGGGAACTGCATTCATACTCAAAGCAAATGGGAGACGCGAAGAAGACATTCTGATGGGACTTTGTGTTCCAGCCCGAGGGAGGAGGTGGCCTTTCGGCCTGAGCAGTGATGCAGCCCTCCGGCCGCGGCGCTGAGATCTGTTCGTGGTGCTGAAACGCGCCCCGCAGCCTGCGAAGTCCCGAACCACTGGATTCAGCAGGCTGCCGCCGCTGCTTGAAATGCAAGCCGTGCCTTTTTATGGGTCCTCGGGGACGTCTGTCCTTTGATAAGCACACACGCAAACGAAGTCACACGGACCCAGAAAAAAAGAAACTCGAAACCCATTCTGTCTCCACGGAGCAGGAGGACTGACCGTGGAGAGTCCCTGCTTGTTTGCGACGATTATGTATGCATGAGTGGTTACCCTGTGCATGCACAGACAACACACGCAACACACACACACATACACACACACCACGCACCCCTGTGTGTCTGCTCTCCGAGCCCCCTGCCTCACCGTCAGGCACCAAATAGATTTGCTTCCTAATCTAGCATGCCTACTGTTTAATCAACTTTAAATAAAAATGCCAAACAGAACCCTATTCCACTGTTACTTGCTAGGAAGCTCACATCTGCCTGGATACACACACACACACACACACACACACACACACAAGCAAATGCACATTTGCCAATGAGCACACGCTTACCTTGAGAAGAAAGCCCTTGCTGCACGTATAAAACAGAAAAGAAGACAAATCCAACATATGCCAAAAAGATCCCCATCATTCCAAAAAAGAGAGGGGGGTCACATCAGTGTAGCCAACGGCCGTCAAGCCCTAAAAAGAAAGGAATGCCGCGGAGTCTCAGGCTGCTTCAGAGCCCCGGGCGCGACGCCGCGCGCATCCTGCTGCTGGCTGGGCGGGACTGGCTGCAGGAGCGGGGGAGCCGCTGGCGAAGGGGGCCGCCAGCCTCCGCGGCTCGCCGAGCCTGGGCGCGCTGAGCCGGCTGGCAGCGCTGGAGTGTCTCCGCCGCCTGGCCGCTGCGTCCCGCTACCTGGCGGCTCGGCCCACGTCAGCCGCGGCTCGGGCTTGCGTGATCACTGCCCTCCCTCCACGCCGCGCCAGCCGGGGAAGTGGGGAGAGGGCCGGGGCGGGCGGAGGACCTCGCGGGGCTCGCCGCGCCGCAACTTTTCCCTCTAATGGCTGCGATGATGCCTTTAACTCTCTGCGCGCCGGGCCGCCCCGCACCTGCCGGGGGCTGGGCCGCGCTGCCCGCAGGAGGCGCGGGGCTCGGCGAAGCTTCGGTCTACGGCTTCCCTCTGCAGAGCAGAAGCATTTGATTCCACCCCCCCCCACCCCCCCAATGTGCTTCTTTCCCTTGTCGATCGAGTCTCTCCAGCCTCGGCTCGCTCGGCGCCGAAGAGGACAATACGCTCGCAGGACAGCGGGGCAGCGGGGCTGGGGGCAGGAGCTCCAGACGCCAGGAGGAAGTTGGGGCGCGTTAAGGGGGGGGGGATGGCGTAGGGTGAAAGAGCCTGCCTCGGGGCGACGAACACAGCCATTCGAGGGACACGTCGTTTAACCAATTATTAACTGCCCTAACTGGAATGATCGCATGCTATTATTTCACACCAATTCATTGCTGACCACTCTCCCGCGGAAGAAAAACGGCGCAGGCAGGCGCTGTGGCCCTGCAGCTGGCAAATGGAAAAGACAGAAAGTCCGAAAAGACACGCACTGAGAGAATTTTCCAGAAAGAAAAGCCCATCACGCCCCGTTTACTTTTATTTATTTAAAAAAATCATGTACTCCCTGTCTTCCTCGCCTCCATCCCCAGGACATTTTGGAGCGGGGGAGGTTTTAAACACCACCAAGGTCTCCATTGCGCGATTTGTTTTGTTTATTTGCTTTTTTTTTTTTTTTTTGCCTAACACAATAATTATTTAATGTTCCCTAGGATTATATGAATAAGGAATGTTCTTTTAGGAACAAAAAGTACAACAAGTTTTAGAATTTGGAATAAATCTAGTTATCTGCCCTGGAGAAGCATAGAGACATATATTCTATTTCTTATTAAGAATTTAAAAACAGTATACATCACATTAAAGACTTTATTTGTCCTTATGAAGTCCAACCATTAGTCAATGATTTTAAGTCTTTTTAACAAAACTAAAATGATTTGCTATCTAAGCAGAGTACCAGATATTTTATTCCCCTTATTATTTCTATCAATACCACACATCTACAATATTATTTGGAAATATGACTCAGCCTTAACAATGTGGTCAGCAATGTACCAATGCAGTACAATGTATTCTCATCTTACTTGTAAAACATTTGCAGTTGGCTAGTTCCTTCAACGTCTGGGAAAAATTGACCTTAACGTAGCTGATGCACTTTTAAACCACTGTCTACAGCTGAATGTGGAAGTCTCGTAAAAGATCAGAAAACAAAGCCACAATAACTTCATGGCAATATTATTTATTTTCTGAGGCTACATTGATTTTTCACTGTGGGTAGGGGCAGAATATAACACTTGGGGAGAGCTGTGAGGATGTTTCACATCTGCTCACGTCCAGGCCAACGGGATGCTCCCTCCTTCTGCACTGAGCAAAGGGTCCTGAAGTATGTCATTCCAAAAATAAGTCTCTTTATGCCCAAACATTGCTCATGGACAATGCGTTCAGAATACAGAAACACACCCCAGTCAGTGCATCTACCTCGTATTAAACAACATGTGGAAAATAACACTTTCCAGGTATTGGGTCCTCAGAGGATCCTCCAGCCTTAAATTTGATGCCTAATTGACTGTACTTAGTGTTTATCACAAGGCTTTAGCTTTATGTGAGCCTTCGACTTAGACATGTGATTAGTATGTCGTGCACATGATCTGACTTCAAGGTTATCTGCGGTTGGAAGAGTTTCCAACATAGAGAAAAAGGCATCAGATACCAGGATGGTGGCTCCCGGGGGGAGAGGGGGTAGAGGGTAGTGAAGGTAAAGGGGTCAAATACATGGTGATGGAAGATGATCTGGCTTTGGGTGGTGAGCACACAGCGTGAAATACAGATCATGTATCACAGAATCGCACACTTACAACCTATGTAGTCTTGTTAACCAATGTCATCCTAATGAGTTTAATTTAAAAACATAAAAAGATAAGAAAAGTTCTAACTATAAAAAAGGAAAGAAAGAAAAGGGCATCCAATTTAAGCAAGTGGAGTTCTGAGTTAACTTAGCAAAGCATTTCAGCTTCTTGTAAGGGGGACTTGGTCACTGTCACCGCAAAGGGATAAGAAAAGTAAGTTTAAAATGTGAAAAGGAAGGTGTGAGAAAAGCTTGTATAGTACAGATAAACCACCAGACCCTTTAAATAGAAAGTTATAACATCAAAGCAGAGAAAGAAAGAGAAAGAAGGAAGAAAGGGAGAGAGGAAGGGAGGGAAGAAAAATTGGGGCAGGATTTATGTGTTGTTTTCTTTGAAAAATGCCTGATAGATACTTCATTTGCCAATGTAGACCAAAAATTTTGCCTTAAATGCCATCTGTTATGTCATCGAAGGCTGTAAACACATTTGCATGATCTCCTGCAGAACATTTGCCTCATTTAAGACAGAATGTCTCTCTATTAAAAGTTTGAAATAAGAAAATATAATTAAAATGTAAATATATCCAGTATATCAAATGACACAGTTCTGAGACCGAGTCGCATTATTTCACACCAGCCCTTGAAGAACACTATGTTCTCCTACAAGGTCGGTGGTAGCTTGTCAGGAAAGCCACGTTGTCTGTATCCACGTGCAGGAGAGCTGTTTCCCGCCTGCTTGTCCTTCCCCAAGATGGGGGTGGATGCCTTATTCTATGAAAATGACTGAAATCTCTTAAAAAAAAAACTTACTCATGAACAAATGCTCCAAAACTAAAATCCTAAAATCTCATTTTTTTGTTGTTGTTTTCTTGTCCTCTGGGTTAACTTTTGGTCATTTTTTTTCTTTTAAAAAATTTAAACATCTTTTATCACCACAGCTATTTCCCCCTGCAATTTATAATAAGAATCCATGAACATGCTCCTTCCTCAGGCATGATTAAATCTGTTCGAGTACATTCCATTGCCTTTCTTTGGTACCTTAGTGCATTTTATTTTATTTTAATTTGTCCACAAAAACTGGTTTAAATTTGTCTTTTAAACACTGCTTCCTTAGGATGTCTTCAGCTGTTACATCAGCTTTCAGAACCATGAGCTAAACTGGGGATGGGCTCTTTAAGGTCTGTGATTACAGACCACATCACCCTTTTTTCCTAAGAGGGCCTTGAACTTGAGGAGGACCCACATGTCACACCCATAGCTCAGGATAGAATGACTTTACACATCACACTGTCACAATCTATTCTAAATTGAGGCTTAAGTACCCCATGTAAACTTTTCTGAAGAATTGGAAGACAAAATTAGGCATTTTATTTAGATATAACCTTTAAAATGCAAAATCTAAGGAACTGGGAGATCACCCTTGATCCGATCCAAAGGCATCGCCTCACATCTTCACCTCTCCTGCAGACATCTCATGTGGCCTGTGCAGCTGCGCACACATTTCCACCCATGTGGGAGAGGCGCATCCCACTCTCTTCTTAACATGTTCTTTGGAGAAGCTCAAAATTGCCTAGGAGATAAGAGGAAGGAAGAGAAGAAAGTGGAAAAAGGAATACTAGGGAAAAAAAATCCCAAATCTTTTCAAAAGAGGGATTTGAAAAATATCTTGACTTTAAAAATGGGTACATAAGCTACTTTCAGGAAAGCATGTTTAGGAAAGCATGTTTATCACAAAAAAAAAGAAGAAGAAAAAAACTGCCTAACAGAGACTATTCCAGGGTATTGAGGAAAATTTTTCTCACTTGGGGAAATAAAAGAAAATATCACAGAGTCTTTAAATATGAAATCAATATTATAATCCACAAAGAAACTCTTTATCAGCTGAAGAAAATGGAACCGAATGCAGGTCTCCCTGCCTGAAGCAAAGAAAACCAAACTCATGAGACAGGTGCTGGTGAGAAGGAAAGTGGTTTATTCAGACGCCCATTTCTCGAGAAGCCAGAGACCCTCGTCCCAGAGCCCACCTCCACGTGTCTGTGCAGGCAGAGGTTTACAGGGAGGGAGAGGGGAACAGAACCAGGAGATGAGGAGAGGGGGTTGGAAAGTTCTCTGCACGCAGACGAGCACCGTCCAATCTGATAAGGACCTGGAAACGGGTCAAGCGATGGTCTGGTGTGCGTCATCCTCGTTTTCATCATCTTAGTTCTACATCATCCTGGTTTTATGGTTGAAGGTCAGCAAATCTCCCAGAGCGGGGAAGCCTGAAGGTGGGAGAGTTACCTTTTGAAGTTAGTTCCTAGGATTCTTACACAAACATGTTATTCATCTACAAGCTATGTATTAGTTGGAGTCAGTAAACAGAGACATCAAAAGAACGGTGGGGTGGGTTACAATCTCCCACTGTTACAGAAACGAGTCCAGGAGAAAGTCACTAACTCATATTAACCAAAAAAAAGTTTTAAAATTTTGTTTTCCACTGAATCATAGAGGCAATGCCTTGGTAGCACTGGGTTTACTGGTATCCTGCCACATTTTCAAAGGTATGACAAGGTCAAGGACAAGATAATGACAAAAGAAACAACAGGAACAATATTTCTTTCTATGCATGCACACAGCGTGTCTTCATAAAATAAATGAACTTCAGAACTGGAATGGAGCTTAGTAAGCAATTAATCCAAACTGCTTATTTTACACATGAGGGGCCAGGGGCTGCTAGTTAACCAGCCACTTTGATCCAAAAACAAATCTAGATTTTAGTTTTTCAAGATCCTAAGATCTGAAATGCTTAAAATGAGGGGGAAGGTTTAAGTATTTTAAGAACAATGGATCTTGTTCATGCTCTTGGTTGTAAAATTTATATTGAAAAAGGAACCATTAGAGACCAAATTGCACTCAACATTTTTGTGATACACTGGTAAACAAGTCACTCGAAATTATATGCTCCGAGAATAGTATTCAACTCTCCTCCGTACAGCTTCGGGTCGTCTAATATCCTGTGTCTCGCGAAGTAAGCAATTCAGAGAGCCAGCATAGCCGGTGGTCGTTAGAAGTAGTCAAGCCTCTTGCAAAGCCAGGTGGGCTCTAAGGACTGCAACTGCCCACCAAAAGGCTCCTGTTCATTTTCACCTTCCAGATGACCTTTCTCTCATTATATTTTCCTTTTTCACATCGTTAACATGAAATTACCTACATCTAGCTTATATTCCATGGAACTCTACGTAACTTTCTAATTGAAGTTCACAAAGTTAGAACTCCAATTATTCATGAGGTCATGTTGTGTTATTTTAAAACTCTAATGTCTGGTCCAGCGGTGACCTCTGAAAATGGCAAAGGGAAGCTTCATAGTTTCTGTGAAAGTTAATACCACAATCTGCTTAGATGCCCTCTACAAAACTCATTGACCCTTATGTCCATTTTTTTCTCTTATGAGAGATTAAAATGGGCCCATGATTAAATTTTAAGTTATGTCTGTTAATTTCTCCATTAACAAAAAAAAAACTGTTGACATGAATATTATGTGTCCACTCCCTAGTAAGACTCTACAACTAGAAACCGTGGAGTAAGGGAAGCTGAGGGTTGTTACCGAATCTGCTAGGTCTGGGAAGTTTCTATTTGCTTCCAAATATGCTCCAGTTAAAACTCAGGATTTGTGATATTTGTTAATTTCAGTATATGCTTTTGTCATTAAAAATCCCATGGATTTTTAAAACATGAGTAACTCCATTCTATATCTTTTTGTACCACAGATAATTATTTGGGGAAAGAAAACCAAAAATACAAGAAAAGCTGCAATTTTTGGTAGAGTCTATAATTTCTGAGGTTTTCTGTCATTCTTAGCCTATGTTTACAATTTGAATAAAAGCAATAACTGACAATAAAGCTGTTGAAAATCTTTAAAAAAAACAAGGTAATTTATAAACATCGAGCTCACCTTACATTTTTAAGTATACATGTCTCTCAATTACTGAGTATCATAGATGGAGTTCAAGCTCACCTTCAGCATTCATTATCTCTCTGTCCTTAAGCAAGTGATTATCTTCCCAAGATGTCACCCAGTCTCCCGGTACAGAACGGTTTGCTCGTACTTTGTAAAGACAATGTCAAGAATACAGTAAGAGCTCAATAAAAGCTAAACCTTACTTTTGTTGTCACTTATCCTTATTAAAGAATGGGTACTTGAGAAACTGGAGTTGGTTTAAAATAAGAAGACTAAAAGAAAAACACACTGGGCCCCCGGGGCTATGTGCACGAGATGGGATGACAAAGGGGCCAAAGCCGCTGTCCAAGTCCTGTGGCTGGCCTGGCAGTGTCCCAGCATGGCGTTCTATTGGGGGATGGGCTTCTGGCTGACTCCAGTACATGGGAACGTCCCCCCCCCCCCTCCCCGGAAAATAAGCCAGGTGTATTCATGAATGGCTATTAAGTAATTCTGCACGGCCATACCTTTAATCGGACTTGGTCTGACTGCAGTGGGAAGGGTGCAAGGACTGCCTGCCTAAGAATTCAGCGTATTCCCCAACTCACATCCCCACGCAGCACACAGGTTCTTCGCTGGTTAAAAGGATGGTGATCACACTGTAATGGTCTTGGTTTATGCCGATTGTCTCATCATAATTATGAATAACACGTACTTTTGCTTTCAAAAGCAGCCCTCTTTGGATGATAAATGATAGGAGCACCCTCATTAAAGAGAAATATGAAGCCCTTACTTCAGTATCCAGTTCAGGGTCATGGAGGGGTAACTTTCAAGGTGCAGAAGAAAAGCTACTTAAGACTCCTTTAAAAGGCCAGGATTTAGGCGAAGGGATTAAGTAAAACAAACAAAAACAGACAAACAAGCCACATACTCAGAGTCATAGACAACAACTACGAAAACAAAATGGCTAGGCTTTAGTTGTGAGGTTATTTGAGGTTGGATGAAAGAGAATTTGGGTCCCAAGTCAGAGGGCTCTAAATTCAGAGAGCAGGAGTCGGATCACATTCTCTGCCGGGAGGCCCACCGGCCCTGGGGGAGTGGCTCCCGATGTCTGGACTGAGTCATCAGTCAGTCTCTGTAGTTGCTAAGAAGGAGCAAAAAAAAGCAGTGCAGTCCAAGGAAACATGAGTACAGGAAAGCGTAGTTTGGGAAAATGCTATGCAATTTAAGAAGGAGAAACGAAAAGGGAAAAGGAGGTCTTCAGAATTTCCTGGGACTTGTTCTGCGTTTGGAGGGTTTGTCCATGGAAGGTGTGCACGCTACACCATGTTGGGAGGAGAGGGGTGTGTGTGTGTGTGTGTGTGTGTGTGTGTACCCGAACAGTAGAAGTTAATTATGTAGATAGGATAGGTTCGTTAGTGAGAATTACATTTTGCTCAGAGGCATTAAAAAGTCCCGCATAACCATTTCTTACACAAGGCTGAACTTGATCTCTCTGTTACGCGACATCTGGAGGTCGGTGGTTCGGGGTCAGTCCAGTCATCTGCTCTTGGAAACCCCCAAGGGCCAGACTGGGCCCTTGTCTTCGTGGTTCAATATTGCCACGGCAAGGACAGACAAAGACGAAGATGGGTGAGGGACTTGTGACAGACACCACAGACTTTTCTTGGTTTTTCTGTAATTTACAATCAACCACGCAGGTCTGCTGGAGTTACTTAATTCTCCCAGACTGTCTGCACGGGCCAAATTCAGAACAGCTCTGAGTGGGCTGTTACACCTACGACACATTTTATCCACGAGAGCTTCTTTCTTGAAAATTTCATTTTTCAGTAACAGTTTACATTCAGTATGATTTTGTATTGGGTCCCGGTGTACAGCACGGTGGTTAGACCATCGCGCACCTGGAGAACTGATCCCCAGTGTTGTCAGTACCTGGCACCGTGCAGGGTTCTCCCGGTGTTACCGACTGTGCTTGCTGTGCCGTGCTTGACACCCCGTGACTGTTGCGTAACTGCCAGTTTTTACTTAATCTCTTCTCCTTCCTCACTCTGTCTCCTCCCATCCCTGCTCTGGAAACCATCAGTCTGGTCTCTGTATCTATAAGTCTTTTTCAATTTTGTTTGTTCAATTGTTTTGTTCAATAGATTCCACATATAAGTTAAATCATGTGCTATTTGTCTTTCTCTGGCTGATTTATTTCACTGAGCACGATACCCTCTATGTCCACCCATGCTGTTGAAAATAGTAAAATTTCATCCTTTTTTGTGGCTCAACCATTGTTGAAATGAATAATTGTTTGTTTAATATGTATTTTTCCTACCTTAAGAGATTTTAAAATATTATGAAAATTACTGAATAAAAAGAGGCACTGAGACAAAAGCACAAAAACAACTCAATGTAAAAATATTTTCAATAAATATTATTTTAATACTTATACCTCTATATAAAATAACAAACATAGACATATACATCACAAAAGTTACCTTTTACAAAATTTATCTCATCTCAAAAAGGATAAGAGACAAAAATGTAAAATGCAAAATTATAAAACTTGTAGAAGAAAATATAGAGGGAAATCAATGTGACCTTGGATTTTATGATGATTTTTTTAGGTCCACACCAAAAGCACAGTCCATGAAAAAAACATAAAGTTAAGTTGAACTTTAATAAAATGCAAAATGTCTTCCCTGTGAAAGACATTGTTAGGAGAATAAATAGACAAGCTGAAGACTTGTAGAAAATATTTGAAAACAGGTTAAAGAAATTGTATCTTGAATGTAAAAGAACTCTTAAATCTCAACCATAAAGAAACAATCAAATTAAAATATGGCAAAAGACCTGAACAGATACCTCGCCAAAGATGTGAGGATACCCAAAGAGGACGATGCAAAGAGAATATGCAGATTGCAGCTAAGCTTGGGAAGAGAGGCTCAGCATCTTGTCATTAGGGAAATGCAAACGAAAATTACAATCAGATATCATCATCCCTATTAAAATGGCTACAATCCAAAAAACTAACACCACCAACCACTGATTGAGAATGCGGAGCAACAAGAGCTCTCATTGCGTGTGGGTATGCAATATGGTACAACCATTTTAGAAGACAATTTGGCAGCCTTTTACAAAGCTAAATGTTATCTTACTATATGATCCAGCGATTAGGCTACAAAAACTAGCATGCAGAAGGCTACCAGGAGCTTCATTACCAATAGCGAGAAGCAACTAAAATGCCGTGTACTAGGTAAATACGTGAACAGAGTGTGGGAAGCCCACATAATGAAATGCTCTCCAGCAGTAGAAGGAACTAACTATCAATTCATACAACAGTATGGGCAAATCTTAAATGCACACTATTAAATAAAATTATTCACTCTGAAAAAGCTATAGTCAGTATGATTCTACTTATGTGATGTTCTCTAAACAGAACAGTGCTTGCCAGAGGCTGAAAGAGGGGGGAGGGTTTGAATAGGTGAACATTATTAGATAAAATGCCATTTTCATCACACCTTACACACAGTTTCTTTTATTTTTTGTTGGGGGTGGTGGTGGTGGTGAATCCTGTATTCTGTGTGATATTGTAAGGGTAGCTACCTAATATTATGATTGGGTGCTTGTTCAATGTGTGTACATTTGTCACAATTCATGACTTGTAATAAAGATCATATAATGTTGGACCTATAAGCTATACATACGTTTATCTTAAAAAGCAACACACTGATATTTTAGGAAGTTAAGAATGGATTGCTTATTGAGCCATTCTTTAATTCCTTTAAGTTAAATCTCTCCATTTTAGAGAATTTGGTATTGGTTGCCTGGTTCTTATTTTCAATCTTTGTCCCCAAGATGATTTTAATGGCTCTTAAACATGGAAACAGCCTACAAGTTCTCAGGACTTTAATCGTCTTTCTAACATCCTATTTTCCCTATAATTCCACACACTCTGGACTTGAGAGTTGTAAATTTAATTTAGAAAAATAATGATCTTCAAAAGCACTCAAAGCATAATAAGCAGAAATTGTAAATAAGCTTGATAACAACAGAAAGAAGAGAAAGGCACAGTTCCGTGGCACATGTGAGCTATATTAAGGCACCACGAGCAAAAGAAAGGAAGGAAAGAACTGAGAATACGTTAAGGGTCAGCCTGGAGTAAACTAGCCTTCTAAAACGCATTTCAAATGTGCATATTTCACCACCAATGTTCTTTGACTTGATTATTTTGAAACAACAGATGAAATACTCATGTCTAAACCACTTATATTCATATAGTCCCTGCTATTCTAAAAAATTATCATCCATCCTTTCCATTTATTTCACAGACCAGAAAAGGCCCAGTTGGTGAAATGTGTTCTCTCTAATGAAGGCTCAGCAGTGGCAGAAAGTGACCCAAGGTCATTCCATCAAACATATTCTTTGACATTATTATAATAGAATATAAATAATTTTGATATCTTAATTTTAAAAAATATCCCCACATTTTCTGCAATGATAAAATATCCCTAGGTTTTTGATAATGGGTGGGAATACATATATATTTAAATGAAAAATAGGCATTATCAAAATGAGTTTGTTCCTCCATTTTCATCTTTCTTCAACAACCATGAGGCAATAACAGAAACTTCCTCCATAAGACAAACCCATTCCTAGTAGGACAGATCATTAAGGACAGTAAAATGGCTGAATATATTCTCATCTTATTGTATAAGACTTTTGAAATTGACTGGCTGTGCTTTCCAATCTACTCATTTTGTGATTTCTCAATCCCTTTTTTGTACATTTGCCTAGAACACAAATCTCAAAAACAGTGAAAAGAGACTTGATTTTCTTGTATTCCAGTGTCTTTCTGAATTATGTTCCTAAGAATCACGATCTTCACAAATCTGATAATGTTCCAAAATGTTTTCATTCCTATCTACCCACATCATCGGTGACCCCACTAAATCTCCAGTCCTAAGATAATTGGACGAAATTGTTTCTGATGTTATTATGAAACAAAGCTGAATAGGATCGGTATATTATGTTCAAACACCCGGCTCTCTGAATATTCATCCCTAAATGTCCTGTTTCTATTCTCCAGCACATTCTCACCAATACTTTATCCCATCAAAACATCCAATCCATTAACCCAATCACCTTTTCATGGTCCACCATCCCAATTAGCTCCTTATTTCTCTTCTTACCCAGCTTATTTTTCATAATCCATAGTATGATCAACTTTCGTCCTTTCTCCCTTGCCTGACAAGGGGACACGCCACTGAAAAAGTAGAACAAAGAGCCTCCTGATGCTTCCATGTTGAAATCTACAAACTTACCTGTCTCTGGATTGATAGCTTTTGTCTTCTCTTTTTTTCAGGTTACTTTTTTTATGCTCTTAAATAATGGCAGTTCCTACTCTCATGCCTGAATTTCATCCATTTATGCATCTCTGCCATTCCTTACTCAATAAAAAATTTTTATTCTCCACTGTCACCTCCAATAGCTTAAAAACACATTGGATACACCCAATACCCATCTTAAAAGAACCTTCCCCCTGATTCCACATTTCCCTCCAGCAATGGCATGTTTTTCGTTTGTTTATTTGGCTACTGTTTTATAAAAATATCTTCATTGAGTAGTTTCCATTTGCTATTTCCTCTCATTCTTTCTCTCTCTTTTTTTTTTAGAAAATTGTATACTTCGAAGCAATTTAAAATTTGCCAAAAAGTTTCATGTATAGGACAAGTAGCATTTTTCCTGAGTCGTTTGAGAGTGCGTTGCTGACCTGAAGCCCATGGCGTCTGAATACTGTAGTGCGTGTCTCCTAGAAGCAGAGATGGCCTTCTGCATACGCACAAATGACAATCTCAATTACTGATGCGCTGTATCCATTTGATCCTCAGACCCCAGCCGGGTCTCAACATTGCCCGTGTAATGTCATTTACAGCACCAGGATCCAAGTCAGAAGCATATGCTGCATTAAATTGCCGTGTCCCTTCAGTATGCTTCAGTCTGGAACGGTTCTTCACTCTTGACTTTATGACCTTGACCAGTTTGACAAGTCTTCTTATAAGGACACTATTTCTATTAGATCAGAGCCCCACCTTTATGACCCAAGAGGCCCCAACCCAAAATATAGGCTCACTGGGGTTTAGGGGTTCAACAACTAAATTTGGGGGCCACAAACATTCAATCCATAACACCCGCTCTTTGGTATGTCTTCCTCATGCCACTCCGCATTCCCTCTTGGGCTACTGTACCTCCCCAAACCCCGCCCCTCTGTGGACACCTACCTTGATCAGCCCTGCTGTAGGATATTGGGCTAAATTTTGCGGGGGGAGGGAAGAGAGCTTCTCTCTTCTGTAATTTATTCTTCCTCTTGTCTGTCTCCCTTATTTAGCACCCTGAAATTGCCACTTAACACATAAATAGAAGATTCTCAATACTGACATCTGAATATGTGGTTCTCCATTCTGTTCCCCTGCAGCTCCCCCGCCACAGGTAACAGGCCTATAGAGCCTGTGCATTGTGTGCACCCGCTTGCCTCACCCTCTCATTTTCTTTAGGTCTCAGTGCAAAGTCACCTCTACTCATCAACCTCCCCAGATGAGCTTCTGCAAATGTCACATCACCGGCCCTATCACTCTCTAATCAGTTACATGGACTTTTTAATCATAACACCTATTTCTTTCTATTTATCTCTCTCTCTGCCTATCATCATCATTATCATCACCTGTCATCTGTCTCTCTAATATCCTGTATGATGAAATGTGTTGTATACATGTTTGTGTGTGTGCATTTGTTCATTGGCTCTTTCTTTACTGCTTTTGTCTCTAGTGCTAAGAACCATGCCTGGCACAAAGTCGGTGCTTAGTAAATTTTTTTTTTTTTTGCATTAAAAGTGTTGCTATGGTGTGACAAAAGTGAAAGGCATTAATGCAGAGACATCATCCTAGCACCTGAGTGAGCATGCGGACCAGGTTCCCAGGTGTTCAGGGGCTGGGAGCACGTGTGTGGGGTTCAGTGCTGGGGGACGTGAACAAGTATGTGGGGCAAAGTCAACCCACACAAGAAGTAAGGGAACTGATGGCCAGAAGGGATAGAAAAAATATAGACAGAGATATACATAGCTCGTGATGTAAGTTGAGAAACAGAAAACTAGAACAACATGAAGCCAGAGAAGACTGTATTTACTGTGGAGGAATTTTCCAGAGAATGGCCAATTTGCTTTAAAAACAGTAAAAAAACTCTTTCAAAAAGCAATTAAAAAAATAGAAATCAGAGTACAAATATTTTGAAAGACAAAGATTCGAGGTAAGAATTAGAGGAGATCCAAACTAAAAAGTAAGGAAATATGAAGAAATAAGAGTTAAATGATGACAATATTTTTTTTCATTTTCTTAAAGTATTCTTTAGACAATATTTTTGGTAAGAAAACAAAGAAATGATCAATAATTTTAACAAGCACTCTTCAACCTAGAAGTCAGATAACTGTCACAGGACACAGCCTATGGCATGTCAGTCTCTCTTGACACGATGTGTCCAGTTTGCTGGTGTGTAGAAAGGAAGGCAGCAATTCCAAGCATATGGCAAAATTTGCACTAAGAGATTTACTGAATTCAAACATGTTTACCCATTCTGAACTTCTGGCCAAGATGGAAGCGTAGGTAGACACACTGTGCCTCCTCGCATAACTGAAAGAAGGACAACAACAAATTTAAAAACAAAAACAACCAGAACTGCCAGAAAATCGAACTGTATGGAAGTCCTACAACCAAGGAGTTAAAGAAGAAACATTCATCCAGACCAGTAGGAGGGGCAGAGAGGCTGCGTAGCAATGCAGCAGCTGGTGGACCAGGGTGGGCGAGGTGGCGGCTGGCAGACTGGGTGGTCCCACATTCATGTGTGGATAAACCAGGAGGAACAACTGGGGAGCAAGATAGACTGCTCCAGGATTCCAGTGAGGGGAAATAAAGCCTCAAAACCTCTGACTGAAAAAACCTGGGGGGAGTTGAGGCTGTAGGAGAGACTCCCAGTCTCAAAGGAGAATTCGCTGGAGAGACCCACAGGGTCCTAGAATGTACACAAACCCACCCACCCAGGAATCAGCACCAGAAGGGCCCAAATTGCTAGTGGGTAGCGGGGAAAGTGACTGAAAGCCGGCGGAGAGTCGAGCAAGTGGCACTGTTCCCTCTCGGACCCCTCCCCCACATATAGCACCACAACACAGCCACATGGGTTGCCCACCCTATCAAAATCCTAAGGCTCCACCCCTTACTACGGAACAGGTGTGCTGAGACAAAAAAATGGCCCCAATGAAAAAACAGATCAAAGGTCCAGAAAAAATACAACTAAGAGATGAAGAGACAGCCAACCTATCAGATGCACAGTTCAAAACACTAGCAATCAGGATGCTCACAGAAATGGTTGAGTATGGTCACAAAATAGAGGGAAAAGTGAAGGCTATGCAAAGTGAAATAAAGAAAAATATACAGGGAACCAGCAGTGAAGGGAAGGAAACTGGGATTCACATCAACAACTTGGAACAGAAAGAAGAAATAAACATTCAACCAGAACAGAATGAAGAAACAAGAATTCAAAAAAATGAGGAAAGGCTTAGGAACCTCTGGGACAATCTTAAACATTCCAATATCTGAATCATAGGGGTTCCAGAAGGAGAAGAGGAAGAGCAAGAAATTGAAAACTTATTTGAAAACATAATGAAGGAGAACTTCCCCAATCTGGCAAAGGAAATAGACTTTCAGGAAGTCCAGGAAGCTCAGAGAGTCTCAAAGAAGTTGGACCCAAGGAAGCACACACCAAAGCACATCATAATTACATTAGCCAAGATTAAATAGAAGGAGAGAATCTTAAAAGCAGCAAGTAAAAAGGAAACAGTTACCTACAAAAGAGTTCCCTTAAGATTCTCTGCTATTTTTCAAAAGAAACCTTGCAGGCAAGAAGGGCTTGGCAAGAAGTATTCCAAGTCATGAAAGGCAAGGACCTACATCCAAGATGACTCTATCCAGCAAAGCTATCATTTAGAATGGAAGGGCAGATCAAGTGCTTCCCAGATAAGGTCAAGTTAAAGGAGTTCATCATCACCAAGCCCTTATTATATGAAATGTTAAAGGGACTTATCTAAGAAAAGATGGTAAAAAATATGAAGAGTAAAATGACAACAACAAACTCACTACTATCAACAACTGAACCTAAAAAACAAAACAAAAACTAAGCAAACAGCTAGATCAGGAACAAAATCACAGAAATGGAGATCACTTGGAAGGTTATCAGCGGGGAGTGGGGGATGGGGGTAAAAGGTACAGGGAATAAGAAGCATAATTGGTAGGTACAAAATAGACAGGGGGCGGTTAAGAATAGTATGGGAAATGTAGAAGTCAGAGAACTTATATGTACGACCCGAGAACATGAACTAGGTAGGGGGAAATGTGGGTGGGAGGGGGTGTGCAGGGCAGAGGGAATAAAGGGGGCAAAATGGGACAACTGTAATAGCATACTCAATAAAATATTTTAAAAGAAAAAAAACATGTTTACACATTCCATAGTTAGGATCTAGAGTCAGAAGGAAAAAGCTATGCCAGTTATTTTAACAGACAAAATTGAATATAAAGCTTTTTAATTGCATCCTGGAGGCAGAAATAGGACATTGCAGTATTTTGAAGTTACAACACAGGGACTGGGTGGACACAGGGAATAGGTGGAGATATTAAAGTTTTGAAGCATCAGGACCAGCCTAGCTTGCTGGAGCTGGGACTGGAATTGGGGCACTGCAGGCCTGGTGTGGTGCCTCCGGACCGCGGAGGCTGGTCGTGCACACAGCTGAGACCTGAGCTCTCTGGGCACCGGGGAGGTGCAGACCGCAGTGGGGCTAGTCCTGGAGTGTTGGGGAACCTGGCGAATTGTCATTCCTACTGCTGGCAGAGCAGGCATCGCCTGGGGGGAAGAGGCCTTGGCAGAGAAACGCTGCAGGGAAGCGCAGCAAAGTAGGAGCAGCATGCAGACAGCACAGAGCTCGTCCTTGTCCCCTTCCTTAACTTTCCAGGATCCCCCCAGCACCTCCAGAGCCTCGGGCCAGGTGCCAGTTAGAAAGACAGAAATGTGGTCTGCAGATTCCGGGCCTCAGACACGCAGAGCAGAGCAGCCAGCAGTGGGTGTGAAGCTGGGCGGTAAGGGGCAGCTTCACTAACTCCCCCTCTAGGGCCTTGACCTATGAAGCATCCCTGTTATGTGGGAGAGTGACATAAATCCCCAGACACAGTTGCTGTTGAAACATATGCTATCATTAAGCATCGTATATACAATAATTTCTAATAGGTGGAATACTGTATGAAATAGGGACATTAATTAGGAACAGATTCCTAATTGCGTATTATGCAGAATGATGATGATTGAGTGTTTTTTAGTCACGATAGGAACTGCAGTGATAAAGTAGCAATAATGGTAATACAAATTAATGACTAAACAATAATAGTAAATATAGTAAAGATTATAATGACAAGAGGTAACACTTTGCTACTAGTAAGGTACTTCTCGCTTTTGCCAGGCATTTTGTTTTTCATGTATTACCTCTTTCAGAGACGCCCACAAGCCTGGTGGGTTAGGTAGCTGCGGTGCTCTACTGGGAGCGGAACAGAGAAAGTCGTTTTCTCAAGGCGGCAGGTCAGACATGGGCCCAGGTGTCTGAACCTGGGCCCCTGCCCTTCCTGTCTGACGTTTCAGTATCATACAGATGACACATATCACTGTACGTGTATTAGACATTAATAACGTGTTTATAACCCATCAGAGCCATGTGCCTGATACTGGGATCCAAGGTTGGGCCTTTGAAAGACATCCTCTTTCTCCTGGGACCGTGCATGGAAGCTTGTGACGATAGTGATGCCAGCTGTCCATGACGTTCCTGCTCCTGTGTGACCCTGTCCCCGAGTGAACCTGTCCCCCACGGGCCCAAAGTCATCACAGAGCATATTGGCTGTCATTGGTGGGAGTGCACTTCTTACGTACACTCCCACCTCAGTCAAGTTTCCTGAGGTGAGACTCAGGTCACAGTGACTGGGGCGTGGGTGTTTCAAACACTGACAGCATCTTCACACCTCCCACAGGTGAGTCATCCTGTCTGCTGCGTGTGGGCTGCACTCTGCCACGGGAAACCTCCTGTCACTTTTCTGCCCCGTGAGGAAAGACCGTGAAGCTACCCTCACGCACCCAACACTGGAAGATGATATTCCACAGCTGGATTCCAGGGTTGGGACATGTCCCCCTCCTTCTGCACAGTTTTAATGTGTTGTTGGAACTGTTGAGGGGGTGAGGGTTGCCACCTGTGATGTGCTGACATCTTTGTTGGAATGATGGGGAGGAGAAATCCACGGCAGAGATTTGTGGTCACTGAGAGATACAGTCTTCTCTGGGTCCAGTTTTTAAAGAGTGGGTGCGTAAGGTATGGTGAGTATTGTGGACCAAAGCGAGGTTCAGGCATGCGGGTGGGAAGCAAACCAAAGTCCTGTGATTTAATAGAAAGGAGCCAAGAAATGCTATTCATTAACTTTGATATTGAACACCGATAAAATATACTTAGGGACAACTTGTGCAACTGACAATTAAAGCTGTGTCTTTCCTACCAGTCCAGACTCCACAATGAGATGAAGCGCAGTGCAGGCAGCAAAATGCAAAGTAGGGCAATCCTGAACACAGGTAGCCCAAGACAGCACAGTGATCTTCAAAACGGAGATGCCTTCTCCGCGTCTCAGAGGAGAAAATGAAATACTGCTACCAACTCACACTGCTTCTCACCGTGAGGACAAGAACTTTCCTGATGGCAGTGAGCTCTCAGATGACACTCCACCCTGGCAAGTCAGGGGGCACCCGCGGAAAACTGCAGTCATGTGTGTCGCAGATGAAAGACCATTTTCTCTGCTTCCAGAGCCAACACTGACAGTTTGAATATTGCTAAGATGTTTCTATCATTTCTATTATTTTGGAAAGACACATTCATTGAAAGAACACTACAGATAATATTATTTGCTACTAGGAATGGGAATTTCATGGAGGCTGAGCTACTGCAAGAGAAAAAGGTTTACAGTCAAACGTGAACGACTTTGAGAACATGGTGGGAAATAATTATTTCTAAAGAAAAATGTCGTCCTCCATTGCTCCGCAGTGTTAAGTCGGATATGATTCATTTCAATTCATTGGTAGAGGAGACAGACATGGAAGATTTATTTACTGATTTGGGGGAGCGTATGCAATTCAATGGTGGGGAACAAGGTAGAATAATTGATGATCTTTTATTTTAAAAGATCTCCCCCCTCAAATAGCTAGTGAAGTTGAACATCTTTTCATATATCTGCCGGGCATTTGTATTCCCTCTTGGGAGAAGTGTCTATTCAGGTCTTCTGTCCATTTTTTAATAGGATTGGTTTTTGTTGTTGTTGTTGAGTTGTATGAATTCTTTATAGATTTTAGGATATTAACCCTTTATTGAGGTGTTATTTACAAATAGCTCCTCCTATTTGGTTGGTTGCTTTTTTGTTTTGATGATGTTTTTCTTTTGCTGTGCAGAAGCTTTTTAGTTTGATAGAGTCCTATTTCTTTTTACTTTTGCTTCCCTTGCCTTTGAGGTCAGATTCATGAAATCTTCTCTAAGGCCAAGGTCCCTAAGTTTGGCACCTAAGTTTTCTTCTATGTAATCTCTTGTGTCAGGTCTTACATTTAGGTCTTTGGTACATTTTTGAGTTAATTTCTGTATATGGTGACAAATAGCAGCGTAGTTTCATTCTTTTGCAGGTGGCTTTTCAGTTTCTCCAGCACCATTCGTTGAAGAGGCTTTCTGATCTCCACTGTGTGTTTTTGGCTCCAGTGTCACCCCAATTGTAATACAGGAGCTCCAAGCCAGGGAGCTGCTTAAGTATCGTGATATTCCAAAACAAACAAACAAACAAACAAAAAACAACTCCCTGGAAGACCAGTCGATGTGGATATGCCATTTATTTCTCACGTTACAGGGGATGCACTGATGGTGGTGGATCTGTGGGAGAGAGACCCACCTGCGTCCAGCCTCAGCACTGCTCACAGGGTTAGGGAGGGGGCAGTGCAGCAGGGAGGGTGCTGCAGTAGCCTGTGAAAATGCTACAGGTGTGTGATAAACTCAGGGGCCTTGAGACACCACTTTCCTTGGTCCTTATGGCTGCTGGCCAGGCAGCCCTCTGTTCTCTGAGGTGGAGGGGCCATGTCCTGGGCTACCCCACACCAATAAATTTAACAAAATTAAAAAAAAATCTGTTTTCTTCTTTGTCTTTCTAATTTTCATAGCACCCATTTGGGATGAAAAAACGACAACAAATCCTTACCCCCATGCCACTTACATATTTGATTAAGAAAATGTCTTAAAGGCCTGTTTTTAATCTTTATTTTCAAATATTTTGGAAGACTCAGGAAAAAAATGTAACATAAACACAGAGAATAACATGGCCCCGGCTGGGTTGCTCAGTTGGATGAAGTGTTGTTCCCATACAGCAACAGGCTGAGGGTCAGGGCACAGGCCTGGGTTGTGGGTTCCATCCCTGGTCAGGGGTGTGTGTGGGAGGCAGCCCACCGATGTTTCTCTCTCACATCTCTCTCTCTTTCTCTCTCTCCCCCCTTCTTTTCTCTTTAAAATTAATAAACATATCCTTGGGTAAGAGTTAAAAAAAGTAGAATAACATGTACATGAAGCAGCAAGCTAATGAATTGCAAATGACAATGATATTTGGGGACACAGCCTTGATTTCAGCCTCTTGATTAACACTCACTCTAGGTAAAGGTTTGACTTTTCCACTAGCCTCTGTTCCCAACCATGACACCAATCGGGCTTAATTTCTCTTCACAGGTCCTATAGACATATTTCTGGGCCAATGGAAAAATCTTTGGAGGCTGGAGGAGTTCGTTAGGGTTGGCAAAGTTTTCGCTAAAGCATTGAGAAATATAGTTCCTTCAGCTGATTCCTATTTCAAAGTGGGATCTAATTTCAATACAAAATTGACCTGCAGGAACGTCTCCACTGCCTTTTGAAAGGCTGCTCCCCATGGCAGGTGCTGCTCCCCAGCACAAGGCAGCTCTGTGGAAGTGGAGGGAGCAGAATGTGGAAGGGTTCTCTGTGCTCTTGGAAGTGGGACTTGTCTCGCAATCATGGGACAGACAGGATGCGTGGGAGAGATGCTCTATGTCCCAGTTCTGTGCATCCGAGTTCCTTTCTCCTTTCACTATTTGACCAGTCACCATGCAGAGCCCACTCATTTGTCACTGCCTCGTGCCAGAGCCACTTGAGTTGGGGCCTTGGAGCCACCTGGGAATGACGGCAATGATTGGAGTAGCTGCCAGCCCAGGTGCTGAGCACTCAGTCTCTGAGTGTCCTCTGCCTCACAACTCACCTGTCCAGGAAAGGTGGTCTTGCTAAGGGAGGTGGGTGGTATAAAAGCTGGTCATACATTGCTGAAGGGACACTTGATTACACACCGCTGGCCAGGCAGCATCGGGTCAAAAGAGGTCTATGTGTCTCTGTTGTTGATATTACAGGGCTTATAGGCTACAATGCATCTTTGAATACAATGTGTGTGTCCAGGCCTGGCATCACAAGAACTGGCCTTTCTGCCTATTACGTTTGGATTTTATTGTGTACCCTATCTGTGTCTGCTTAGTTGAGCATATAGATTATAGTAATTGATTTTCCAATTTTAATCCATTCTTAAACTATTTTGGAAGTCGGTGTCATTTTTTTTTGCCATAATATTGTAGATGATTTACTAGTAGTTTTCTTAGAATTTATGCATCTCATGTGATGCATTTCTTTCTGTGAGCTATCTCTTTTGGGTTGTATTGTGTGCACTAATTTTATGTTTGGAGTCAGAATATAGTCTTTCTCATTTTCTAGTACCCCCTAATTGAAGAGACCTGTTAGATCACAGCTACTCCATCTAAAAACCATTCCAAAGTCCTTTATGATAAGGTTTAAATCTGGGCTTCCTTACCCAATCACATTCAGGGACCAGGCAGCTGTGGCACAGTTACATAGTTAGCTATTTTATTATGTGGTGGGAACAAACATTAATTTTTACTGATGTATTCCCGGGCTTTGATTCTGTGAGTAGGATTCAGGTTTTAGCCAGCTTTGCCTCTTTCTCCATCCCCACTGGCCCTTCTGTATTTCGGTGTACCATCTCTTGCACAAATCTTTTAACAATCTCTTGAAGGTCTTTTCTGTGTTCTCATTCCATTACCATTAATGATCAACCCCAATATCGAAACAAAATTTTCAAAAATGCAAATATGAGCATTCCATTTCTCCTTCAAAAGCCCTAATACTGCCTGTTTACCCTTATATTGATCTCTGACCTCCTTACGATAGTATAACACAGCCAGATCTTTAATATGTGGCCCCTCGACCCCAGGTGTCCACGCTTCCCCATGCATTCTGCATATGCTTCTTCTAGTGGGCTCAATTCCTGTGTATTCTTCAGGCTCACACCACCTGCTGGCTTAGACCCTCTCATTATGTGTTCTCATAGCTTCTTCTTATGTTCTCTCTGTAACACTCACACCATCTTCTTGTAATACATTGTTTAGTGTCTCTATACTTGAGACAGACAGCAAAGTCAAGTTGTCCTTGTTCAAAGCCCATAATATATACCAATGGCCAATCAGTGTCAGGCACACAGTAGGTGCTTAATGTTTGTTCAAAAATATAATAACAAGGAAATAAGCTCAATAAAAACTACAGATTTTCTGAGACATACAATGGAAGATATGGATAAATGGAACATATTCTTTATTTATATGAGAAAATAGCATGTTGGCTCAAACTTGTGTAATAAACACAAAAATTATTTTAAAAGGTGATGAGATTGAAAACAAAGCATTCCAAAGTTCATTTGGATGAGTAAATACAAAAGAAAGGTAAGAACATTTAAAAATCAGTCCAGGAGTGTTGTAGTCCAACCAGAAACTAAAATAATTCAAGTGTGTTTCTCCAGTAGCAATAAACAGACAGACAAATTTAACAGAGGAGAACTTTTAGAAATAATTCTAGGCATAAATAAAATTGGTTGAAGGTAGAATGGCAGCACAAATCCGTGTTGTGATAACTGAATAACCAACTGTAAAGGGATGGACTTCGATTCTCAAATCCTGTACAAAAAAGCTAACGATTGTGTTTTAAAAGAATGGAAGTATCTGTCATTGAATTCACGTACCATTGACTGGCTAGACAATGGTTTTTTAAACAAGACACTAAATGCAAAAAACATGTCTATTTAAAATAAAAGATATGAATACACACATTTTAAAATATGGCAAAATCTGCACAAATTAAATTTAAAGACTATCGACCCACCATCTTTAGAGGTGATTTCCACAGACATGCTGGATCCTGGCCTAACATCCCTAATGGTTCATCCGTCTCCCAGCTCACTCAGAGAGGGAGACAACGTAGAATCCCTACGATGTGATAGCTAGGAGCTAAAGAAAAGAGACGTTTTCCTGCACCCGCTCCCACTCACCCCCACCCTGGAGCTTTCCTCGATGCAGCAGCCGGGACTCGCTGGTGGCATTCTGGGGATGGCCTGTCCCCTGGGGGCTCCCGCTGGCACCTAGGCTGTGCCTGCATCACCATCCCTGGCTGAGGGTGAGGAGGGGAGCTCACACACCTGCCGGTTTCTGAACTGGAACAGTTACTGGAGGAGGTGCGGTTACATTCCAACAATGATCACAGGGTGTGAGTAATTAACCCTGTCTTCGGTCACGTTAGCCTGCTTTTACGTTTTAATTACGGGGGTCACGCTTTCTCAAGACATTTCTCTTTTGTCTACAAATCACAAAAACGCACAAGAATAAGCTGAAAAGCTCTCTGGAGTCAGGAATCTTTGATTCTTGGATGCACCCCAGGTGCCTAGAATAAGTGGCTAGTTGGAAGGAGAAGCTTATTCAACATGGGTGGATGGATGGAGGAACGCGAAGATGGTAGTTACCCAGCCTCCTCACAGAGAAATCTGGTCCACAGGCACTGGGACTTGGGTTCTGGCTGACAGTAGTTGTGGCCTCATCCTGTATTATGTGCTGAAATGTTGTTATTGCCAACATTGTCTTATCACGTCCGTTTTCAGTGATGCAAGTGAAATATTCATTGTAGAGAAAACATGGGAGGCTAATATTTGGATATATCTTTCTTACGTTAATGAATGAATGTGATCTATTTCCCCCACCCTGCACATTTTTGCAAAGTGATTGCCATGGACTTTTTATTTTATGTTGTCTTGGTCTTTGGGGTGTTTCGGATGGAAGCTTAACCATTAGGGTTACTAACCCCATATCTCCCACTTACACTGAAATTAGTTCTAAAGACTGTGGGTATTGGTGGAATTTTTGACATATTCCAAAGTTTCAGTCAAAAATATTTTAAAGCTTGTAACTGAGATAAATTTACTTCCTAGTTAAGTTTTCTACCCCTGGCCAAATAGTACTTCTAATCATTTTTTGTGTGATTTGGTTTGTTTTGTTGCCTAACTTAATCTGTTCCTGTATTAAGGGAATTTTAGTGCTAAAAGCGATTTTCCTGTCATCTGTCTTCGTGCCCATTGTCCGCACTTCCACGCACACTTCAGCAGGAATCCCTTCCATTGCTCCCCAAGTGTATCCAGTTTTGGGTTCGTACTCGTAAAATGTTCTAGGTTTTGATTAGAGAATAATTAAAGTATGGAAAAATAAAAGGGAGATAGAAAAGACAATTTTGATTTTGCAGGAGCATCGTCTTCTTTATAAACATACTGTGTTCCTCAGCTGCCGTCCTGGATTCTCAACTCACTCAGCGCTCAGTGATTTACCTCAGTGATGGGACCTGGGTAGAGGGGTACCGGTGGGCTCCTTTTACAACCCAGTTTCAACCTTTTCACGGAAGCTGTGCTTTGATTGACACTTAAACCTGATCTAACAGGACTGATAATTAGCTTAACAACCCATGAATCAGAAAGCACATCTCAAACCAGAATGGAGAAAAGTTGAATTAAATTAGTATTTTAATATTACTCAACCGCCCCCCATTTTAAGTACAAAAGAGGGAACTGTTGATTCAACATTTTAATTGATACAGTCACTGACTCATTCAAGTACTCACTGAGTGCTGACAGCGTGTGAGCTGCAGGGCTAAATGTATTGCATCAAGTTTTTCACTTTCAAACTATTGTATTTTGGGACTACTGTGTAGCAGACTGAGTCAAAAGAGGCTGTGTTTATTTCTCTGATATGCAAGAAGATTTTTGACATAAATGTTTATTTGTCTTTCAGAATATAGTACTTGTATTATTTCACTAAGAAACATTGAATTATGCTGTGCACTTATTTAGATCTTCTTCAGAAGTTTTTTCTATATTCAGATAAACATAATCATAATATACCATCTTCAAAAAAAGAAATTAACATTTTACAGAAAACAGTAATATGAGCAAGGAATAGTTAGAATAATAAAAATACTTAAAATTGCATATTGAGTGACGAATACAGTTGTCCGTTTGATATCTCCCTCAAAGGACTAAGTAATCTCAACAGTCAAAAATGTGTTAGGCCACAAATACTTTCAGCTATATTTCTTTGTGGTTATTTTTAATTTCCTTCCTCATTGTGCAGTCAATTATAACACTCAAACTTGAAAAGATGAGTGATTATGCTTAGTTAATTTCTAGAGGGAGGGTGAGTCCCAGATAGGCAAAATCACAAATCTTCTAGATTGAAAACAGTTTAAACCTTAATTTTCAAGGAAGAAACAGCCTAATTTTTTCTTGTAGTTTGTAGGCATGCCAGCCGAGGGGGCGACTCCTTGTGCATCTCTCCGTCTCAAGTCCTGAAAGGCAGGCAAACTTCAGATGGTGTCAAAACCAGAATGAGTTTTTTGCAAGTGAGTCAGCTGCTGCTTGGAAGGCCTCTTCGGGGCTGGAGAAAAATATAAACAGGTGCAGTGCGTGGTGTGTTGGATTTCGTGGCTGAAGGTGTCTTTCTCATTCTCTAAGGCAATGAATATGGACATTCTGCAAAGGGACTAAGTAGGGGCTGTGTCCTGGTGGATAATCCAGTGCAGCTGATGTCTTAAGAATCATGAACAATGATTTTCTGCAGGGAGAAGTGAGGGTCTAGAGATAAAAACTTGAGTTGATCAGAATCCGCTCTGTGGAGACTGAGCTTCCCTTCCCCGCCACGTCCCTCACAGGTGACCCTGGAGGTCACCTCAGAGCTGCCGCACCTGAGACTAGAGAGAGGACTTTTGAGAGGCACCTAGAGGATGTTGCTGAGATGTTCAGGGTTGCAGGCCAGAGGGACCCAGCAGGGATGCACACAGGTAGAATTACCTAGCGCCTGAAAACTTCAGTGCTGCTAGCTGTCTGGTCCATGCCCAGGCTTGTGGAGGGCAGTTGGGACTCACGTGCTGAATTGGGGGCTAGGCAACAGCAGAAGGGAGCGCAGGATGTTGAAAACGTGCTTTGAGGGGAAGGAGAGCAATGCTTTATTCAAGGGAGATATGAGACATGGCTCCCTGGTGACAACAGAGCATTGTAGGGGCTGGTTGCATTGAACTTGGGCTGGAGAAGAAACCCCATCAAAACCCAAAGTACTCTGGCCACATGGATGATCTGGAAACCTCTGTAACTGGTCAGCAAGTTCCTCTTCTCCACAGATAATTGTCCTGGATATCAGCTTCAGCCCTGGATGCACCGGCCCTGAAAGGGGATTTGGCTGGGATACAAAATTGTCCAGTTCTTGTCCCTCTGGCCGTCCAGATAGCTTCAGGGTCCTGGTGGACGATAGGCCCACTCAGTTTTATGTGTTGTAGCAGGTGGCCACATGCAGAATTGTAGTCTCCACTTGAAACATTTCCCACTCGTATTTGTCTGCTTTCAGTAGTCCAGGGACAAGACATGAGAGGCCGAGAGTCGCCACCAGGGACCCAGGGACAGTGAACAGTGGTTCCTGTACTTTCAAGGGCGTAGGAATTACCCTGGGAGCTTGCTGTGACTCGGTTTCCAGGCCTTTATTCCTCAAGATTCTGATTCAGTGGATGATAGGGAGATCCTTGAATTTGCATTTCTAACAGACTCCGGGACTTTGAGAACCTACCTTCCCCTGCAGTGTGTCCCACACTTCAGTGCGTAGGACCAAACTCAAGTGTAGGCCTCGGTGAACCCAGAGTGCCGGGCCCCACCCACAGAGGGGGAGACTTTGCCCAGGTACCCAGGCGGTGCTGATGGGGATGGATGGGGACGTCTGATCCCGGGCATGAGGCCACAGGGGGCTGGCAGTCAGCTTCTCTGATACCGTGCTTTGTCTTCCACTCACCTACCACCTAGAGTGTTCCCAATAACAGTGCAAACGAAAAGGAAAAGTAACCGTGAGAATCATCCGTTCCTCATTAAAATCCCACACAGCCTGGCCCTCTGTCATGAGATGCTGCAGTACGCACCGGCGGATCTCAGGGTCTGGACCTGCAACTTTGGCTTCTGCTGGCAGACACGCCGCCGTGGTCAGGTTCGCCTTCTCTTGGTTTGTTATTCTCTCATCCAGAGGCAGTCTGCCTCCCACTAATGCCACGGTTATAATGGATATAAAGTAATCAACTATTGTATTTGTGTTCTTATCTGAGAACAAAAGCTGACAGGGTCCATGTACTGAAGCAGCCCTATTAATAATCTCCATGTATAACCTGAGTTGGAAATAACAAGATAACACCTTATTCTTTCATAAAGTTTAGTTACTGAAATTGCAGAAAACTGAGTGTGGAGTCTAAATGAAGCAACACATTAAAAAAGAGATAATGGAAACCAGGACACTCAAGGATGCTCATCGAATATGTTAGAACCTCCTTAGTGCAGCTCCTTCCTATGAAAGAAATTGTACAGGGCTCTTAATTATTAATGTGTTCAAATATTATTTTCTCCCAAATTAGTCATGATTGAGAGGAAACCTACTTAGAGAAAAATCTGTACAAAAATACTCAAACAAACATGTATAAGAAAGCACTTAACTTCTAGGAATAGAAATTCAATTTATATATTAAAAGTCCTTGATACTTTATATGTTATATATAAAGTATAAACAATGAGATCTGGGTCTTCATAAGTTATCTGAGTTCATTCACTAGGTGACCCCACATTTTACTTCTAGTAATATATTTTCTACTAGAAATGATTGAAACTGACTTTAAAATTATCCACTAAAATATCCTTGTGTGTTTTCTTTCAGAATAGTTTCTCTCCTTTTGCCTGAAACTCAACTTCCTCTTTTATTCAGCTTGCTTTTCTTACTGAGTTTCCTGTCTCCATTTATGGCCTCTCCAGCATTTCAATTACTCAAGGCAGAAACAGGATTTTCTTGGAACACTTCCTCTCCCCCTCACAATAATTCGATCCCTAAGTTCATAAATTCTGCTGCCAACTAACTGCAGACACTGCCTGAATTTGTCCCCTTACCGTATATAATGGAAAATATTCCTGTGTTCGCCTGCTATGTCTGTCCCTGCGATCAGAGTTTTTCATTTTACGGACACACACACACACACACACACACACACTGGATTTATTTACCAGATAGTTTATATACTAAAAGAACGTGATCTGCCCACTGCTTAATTTCTAGTAAGGTCTCCCTGTTGCCTCCAATTACACAGACCAAGTTCCTCAGCCTGGTCCGCAGAGTCTTTTATAACTAGCTCCTGCTTTCCTGTATTTTGGGCTCTTGGCTTGTCTCAGTCACACCTGGCCCCCTGAAACCTTTTCATGTTGTTTTCCATTTTGAATGACTTTTCCAAGTTGCAAACTTCTTGTCATCTTTCAATAAACAACTTAATCATCATTTCTTCTTCAGGCTCTTCTCTTCTCTCCCCTAGGACAAGCCAGCCAGGTCTAACTCCTGTGTCGCAAAGATATGCAATATATTTACCTGCCTGCACCCTTACCCTGTCTGTTTCATGGTCTTCTCAGTGCCCAGCAGAGCATCGGCCAACACTGGCTGGCTGAAGGCATGAATCCAGGTCCCTTGGTTTTTAAAAAAAGATGACAAAGTTTAGGTTATTACATAAAGGATTTCAATGAGGTGCATCTTTATAGCTCTCTATCCCATTAGAATTTCACTACTACTTAGTGCTTTGTTCTTGAGGTTTGGTCCAATTTTTTTAAAAAAACAAACAAACAAATAAACAACACATTGATAAACCAAAATCAAAGGAAGCACACTGGAACGGGAGAGAGAGAAAGCAAATATCTTGCATTTATGCCTCCACAATTCTTCTTAGATACGAGAGGTTGTCCTATGGCTTTGAAAGAAACTTGTTTTTGATTAGGACCTGAACGTGATTTCTACTTCTAGCAGAGCAGGCTCAAGGAATTCTTCCATACAGAGCTGTAACCCAGCATCACCGGTATGCATGTGGTTTTAAAAAGTGCAAGTGACAAACCACAAGCCTCTGGAAAAATGACTCTGGATTTTTAACAGAATCACACTTGTGGAAATTCATTCAAAAAATTGTCATTAATTCCTACAGAAATGACTTTCCAGGGGGGGTGGACCGGTAGTGCGATCCCTTTGTGACTACTGTTGGTCACACCAGTGCAGAACTGATTCTCCGACTACCAAGTTCTAATCAAGAGGCACCAGCTAGTATTTAATCACTTATGTCAAGTAATGGAGAGCCTACATAAATCAATGATTGTAACATGACAATCATATGCAAATTCTATGCATTTCACTATTAGTAAGATGTGTTTTTCTTTTTTTTTTTTTTTGCTCCTTGGACATCTTAAACTGTGGGTTTACTTCAAGTAAACGTCCAGCCCTGCTTTTGGAAGAGTCAAAAATTCACTTTTAGCTTTGCCTGAGTTAACTGTAGTCTCTCTGCTCTTTTGTTGCTGATTAAAACCAAAAGGAGAGGAGCTGAATCCCTCTGGTGGAGGCCGCAGTCTTGCGTCTCACTTAACTCCTGCCTCACCTGTCTCACCATCTCACTGAGCAGCGCCTGTTGAATCCACGAAAGTCTCTCCACTCCTTCCTTTGTCTGCCAGGTTTGGTTCAGCCCCACTTTCCTGATAGGATCCAGAGGAAAAGTACAAATGGCTTTCGAATGTGTGTAATTATCATTTCATCTTTAATTTGATTTTTAAAATTCAATTCACATAAAGGACAAAGTGAATTTCACAATTTTGAAAGCAAAATTATTCCTGGTTATTAAGGTTTGTAAAAAATTGAAATTCACTTTTATACATAAAAGTGAGAAGGAATTTCATTTTTTACATATTCTGTGCTGCACCCAAATACTTAATGCAGACTGCAGGTCCCGAGCTTCCCTTTAATCTGGTCTGTGTTGAAACTATCAGCAGGCAGGTGGCGAGGAAAGGCATTTGTACAAGAGGCTTTGGATCCACCTCTTTTGGACACCCCTCACACAAAGCACAAGGCTAGTCAACGTGGATAAGCACTAGTTGAAGGACTTATTAAATGTATCATGTTGGACTGTATGGAAATTTAGAGAATTGCTTTTAAAAAAATTTTCATGCAATGTCTTCTTAATTTACAATCAGGAACTTGTAATTGATGCCTAACTTGGTTTGTGACATTGCTAAAGTTTCAGTACAGAAAAAGCACTATGAGTGTCTTTAGTTGTAAACATGCCAAGTGTAGACTTTCTGAACTGAGCAAAGTGTGGAAGTAACAGGGCAATCAATTATTACTAAGTAGCTGGATAAAAACACACACAACAAAACTAACCAGTGCATCACAGAGTCCTACTGTGGTCGTTTCTTTTTCCTTTTCTTTCTTTCTGTTTTGTGTGTGAATAATATATGTGCAATCCTTCTACCCAGAACGATCACAGCTTGAGTTGAAATAATTGCTCTAATTTGTATGGCAAAAAAAGCTCCCTCATTTGTGCTGATAAAATGCAGCTCATGGCAACTCCAGCCCTATGGTTTTAACGTGATGCAGAAAGCTGTCTGCAACAAAGGAACGCGTTAGAGACGCGAAAAGCGGATGCCATTTTGTTTTCACTAAGCTTTGGAACAATGTAGCTCGTAGGGTAAAATGCGCACTGGATTTTCTGATAAGCCACCTTCCCTTTCCAGACCTAGCAACTTGGTTCACAGAGACTCACCAGCGACGGGAGTACTTAGAGCTTCCGCCCTGCGTGCTGGGTGCGACTGCCCTTCACCCCGGCCTCTTCCCAAGGGCTGCGCAAAGTTGCCGAAAGGTGAAAAATACAGCAGCTGGTGTGTGGATAAAATAAAATATTTCCACGTGGTCTAATTCCCTTTAAAGCTGTTTCGAAGGACACTCCAAGAACAGAAACCATGGAGGGGCTTTCCTTACCTGGCACTTACCTCTGCACTAAAAACTGAAGTAACAGCCTCAACGACTGGGATTTCAGGGTCTCAGGGCATTTGGGGCATGTGAGCCCAGAAGGGGGGCATTTACGATGTCCAGGACTTTGGACATCCCAGTATCAATGATTTCCATCTCAGCTCCTCAGCCCGGCTCTCCCAGGCCCTCTTACACCACTTTCCCCCATTCCTCTCCTCTCTTTAGAGGCGTGGCTTTCACCTGGTGTGCCCACCACCTGCAACACCTGTGTGTGGAGTCAGCCGCGCTGACCTCTTTCGCCTTAGATTGTCCAGTGGGAAAATGACCACAGCCAACGCAACGATCGCCATCTGGTGCGAACGCATCAGAATGACACCTATTTTTTTTGTCAGGTTGACAAAAATATATTTTATGGTGCGCTGCAGAAACTTAGTGGTTTATGGGCCGAGCGATGGGAAAGGCTGAGCATTGCCGCCTTATAACATTGTATAGTTTACTTACTTTCATGCACGTTGTGGAGCCTTCGTCTTTCCCATGAGATTGCAAGCTCCGTAGGGCAGGGCGCTTTGTCTTTTTGCTCCTCTGGGCCCAAATCGGTACAGCTGGCTCGTCTGAAGGGCTGGCTTCCAGATGGGCCATGGTCTAGGGGTGCTGTTACAGGCGTGTTTGAACCTTTACCTGAGTACAGTTCCAAGCATGCATTCCTCCGATCACTGCATCTGTTCGATGGTTTGATCGGGGGGTTTGTTGTTTTTATAGAGGCCATCTTCTCTGCATTTTTCATAATTTGTTTCTCTGTGCTTTGTTCTGGAACTCCGGTGAGGAGAAATTATCCAGGTGCGTGGACTACACTGTGAGAACTGCTTTCCTATGGGGCCCTCCGTCAACACCCCAACCAGCTCTTGCGTCTGAATGGGCTCTGCACCCTGGTGGTTTTTTTTTCTTGGCCCCATGCATCTTCGGAAGACATGGTTCACTTTCTCAGCCTCTGTGATGAGCAGATACCCCCAGGAAAAGCCCGGGACCTAAGGCTCGTCTCTCTGGATGTTCTTCTTGAAAGTCTCAACTATATAAATCTTTCCACCTTTAACTCGACTTTGCTTTAATACATACATTTCAAATATTTTATTTCCTTTTCCAGCTGTTCTCTGGGGGAGGCCTGCTCAAATTCCCTGCTCCGCTAATACTGAAAGTCGGTATCCCTCCTGAATCCCTTTCACTTCATTTTGTAAAAAGGTTTTGTTATCACCTGCAATGCACAAGTAATCTGAAAGATAAAATCTGATAATTTGAAAATGCTTTTTTAGACATTTAAAATATGTACAGCTTTAAATAGTTAGGGCATGTCCACATGGGCATTTGTGAGATGCAGGATGCTCTTCACCGCTGTGGCTAGATCTGTCATAAATAAATAGCTGTGATTTTATTTTTTTCTACTGGGCAATTCCCAAGATTTGCCCAAAATAAACAATACCAAGCAGAACAATGTTTAATATTGATATATTTTAAAAGATGGTATAGGGGTTCCTGGCCTAGTTTGAGGAGGCTGGGAAAAACCCCACTTCCATCCTAATTCTCTAAGTATTTCGTTGCCTCATGGGAGAGCCCTACCGGGAAAGTGTGCGCACAAGCCCTGCGTGTTCGCATGCTGACAGTGCGGCTTGGATTTTTCTCAGCTTTCTGCTCTGGGTGCAGCCCGATGGTCCACCACCAGCTCTGTAAGAAACTCACTTTCATAAACAAAAAAAGAGCCTCTATATGGGCAAAACATGGCCCAAGAGTGTCTATTTTCATTTACGATTATGATTAGTAATATATATTTTTAAAATTACAGGCACATGTATTCAATTATTACTGAAATATTACTTATTTGAAAACTTTTTGTTCATTCCTAAGGGTTTCCCTTTAGTTTTGAATGACCGCACATCACCGCCACTTCCCATCACTTTGTATGATTAGTGTCTGTGTTTATAGAACATGGGGTAGGCTAAGTTGAAAAAAAATTGTAAGCATTTTTTAATTTTATTGCCTTAAACATTTGAAGAGGTTTTCTTGCTAAGAAACAATGTAAAATGGAAAATTTTATAACACATATAACAAAACAATATCAATGTTTTTTTTTAGATTAGTTTCTCTCATGATGCCGAAAACATCAGGAAAGTGATGCCTTCGCATAATTGAAATTGTATTAACACTGCTATTTTTAGTTTTTTCAAGATTGGATTACTGTAATTCTAAGCTGATAAAAGTTACTAGTTTAATTATGGAATGGCTAAAATACAGCAAAGCCTTATTAATTTAGAGTTTATTAGTACAGTATTTTAGATACTGTGGACAGCAAGAGTGCTGTTTACACAATTCATGGATAAACAATATTTGCAAGTAAGTTAAGGATAAACTGGATTTTATAGGGACTATATACTGTTCTGATAGAAGGTGTTTTCAGTCACATTAGCGGGCACTTCAGTAACTTTGCAAACATAAAATAATGTTAGTGCACACAGGTCCACCTGCCTGCTGCCACGAAAGCCACTACTTGAGAGGCAGCTGCTGATGTAAAGGAAATTGGTTCACATTTAGGTGCTGGCTGCCTGGAAGACAGGGACCCACATCACAAAGCCCCTCTCCCTATCTCAGTGGAGGCAGAGGTTTTTATAGAGAGGGTGGGGGAAACAGAACACAGTGATCGAGAGGGGGTTGAACAGTTCTCTACGGGCAGACGAGCATAGTCCATTCTGATAAGGCAAGTGACGGTGAGGTGTGCGTTATCCTGGTTTAGTCACCTGGCTTCACGTCACCCCTGCTTCATGTCATCCCAGCTTCATGCCATCCTGGCTCCGTGGCCAAAGGTCTGCAACTCTCCCAGAACTGGGATGCCTGAAGATCAGGGTCTGTTTCTTTTGAAGTGAGTTCCTGGGATTCTCACACAAACATGCTGTTCAGCCATCAGCTACACATTAGTCAGAGTCAGCACGTACAGAAACAACGTGGAGAGAATGGTGGGGTGGGTTCCCATCCCCCACGGTTACAATGTTCCACTGTTACAGTAATACAATGAAAGTCATCAAAGAATGAGAATGTTGGACGCTCCTTCCTGCCCACAAAGTGGGTCTTGTTCCTTACAGGTGTCAAAACCCGGGGCTAGAGCCCAGAGTCAGGGCTGGGTACCCCGATGTCTTTCTCTTTCCTTTTTACACAAACATTTTTTTGTCCCTCATAGAGATAACTACCCACTCAATTTCTGGAAATGAATCTGACTCCATTGGACTAAGTCTGTAGTACATTTTATTCCTAAACTAATTATATCACAGTAATTAATTCCAATAAAGCATTAAACATTTGATGAATATTTTGAGCAAAAACAGGTTTTTTTGCTCAAAATACTGCTTCACTTAGTGTTACATTGAACTGAGTGACTATAGGACTTCAAGTCCATTTTTCTCTGACAATTTGTTTTTACTGTGAACTTATCCTAATACTTACAGAGCATGTAAGAATGATGTCACATTTAATTTGTGTAGCTCTGCATTTCGATACACTTATATGCCCACCTTTATGTTGCTGCTGCGGCTTTTAAATAATGTATCCTATTACTTAGTCTAAATATTGGTGTTATATAGTACTTGTATTTATCCAGGTATGAATTTTTCTTATGAATTATAAGACATTCAAATTAAGTATTGTGCTTAAATTCTTTATTTATATTTTACATTTTATTTTTATCATCTTTTTAATAAATTCTGTGCTAATAAGGATTTAAATATGAATAGCCATTAAATTCAGTGATCTCCCCCCCTCCGCCCACACCTTCCTGGCTGTCTTGAATGAACTCCCTGACACCATAATGCAGTTTAGAATACTATTATAAAATTTCCGGAAGCATTATTTAATTTGTATAACCTTGGTTCATAATTAAAATGTAGATAATTAGAGAAAATAGAGACATGAAAAAGAGTTAAAGATTCCATTAGTGCTTCTGGCATCTTATAAATCATCAGCTGAAGAAAATGCTGAAAAATACCAACCTTGGTAGGGTATTGATCTTCCCAGTGCCTCTATAGACAGTTTTCTTGAATATACAGATTAAGTGGGCTAGAAAGGGAAGGCAATCCTTGGCTTACTAAATGGTATTGGAAAGAGTTTCATAATTGCCTTCTTCCTGAGCTTCAACAGATACCAGAAGAATTCATTTATGATGAGCAAGCCAACTCTGTTACAGTGTCACAATTCATTAACTTAGTTAATCTCCACAAATTAGCAAATTACTCTATTTTATGTCAATTGACAATTGTCTTTTAATTTGTAAAACTTTTTTCAAGTCAATAAATTTATTTAGATGTCCTAAAACTGTTACTTTAATAAAATTAATCTAATTAAGTCAGTTGTATTTATTAGAATAAAAATTCTTTATAAAGTTGACAAGCTCCAGAATTTTTACATATTTCAGGAGGTATTTCATCCAAAAACATATGAAAGAATGAGGTAAAAAAGAGAAATTACAATACTAATTCTCAACATCATAAAGTGTTATGTTAATTTATGTAGTAATGAGCAATTGAAATAAATACTGTTTGTCTTCAGTAAGACTTGAAGAGGAAAATTAAAAAAACATTCAACGTATACATTCTCCTCTAACTCCGTTAAGTCTATGCCCTTCCTTTCTTGAAGAAGGAGCAAAGGGGAAGCAGAAGAGTAAAGATACACAAGTTAAATTTAAGGAAATTTGAGGAAAAGGAGGAGTAGAGACAATGTGGAAGAAACTTTATGACTTATTTCTATCAAAGATGAAGAAGAAGAAGAAGAGGAGGAGGAGGTTGGAGGAGGAGGAGGAAGAGAAGGAGAAGAAGCGACAGCAGCAGCAATTCACACACACACAACGGACAGAATACTCTTCTATTCTATAATCCCGTCTCCCTTTTTAATCCCCCCAACTACTGGTATACAGATAAATACACACAGCAGTAAAATATACATGGGTGTTTGTTCTTTTTATGACTCAAATCCTCTTATGCATGATTTTGCATAGATGATAGAATTCATTTAGAAATTTATTCCTATGTTACACGTCATCTTACATCTTATTGGAGATTAAGTTTCACCAAGACCAGATAAAACAAACTGAACACATTATATTCTCTTCAATTACAAATGAAACTAAGAGTTATTGCACATTTATTTATTAGTGATATGTATTCTCAAAAACTTGAGGACTTTTAAGAAGTGTTGCTGCATATTTCTTTCTCAAAAATCATCTGTTTTTTCAATGGGTATGTTTCATAGCAAGTGATGAAATCAGTCATATTAGGCTCAAACGTCTGCTTAGCTCTTGGTTCAGTCAGTTTTTACAGAATTTTGACCTCTCTGTGCTTCAGGCTTTATCCTGTGTGGCAGTGTTCTTTTTGCATGGTGTATTAAATGAGACGATGTCAAGTTACTTGCGCAGTGTAAGAGATGTGATTATTCTGAGTCGTGCCTGCTACACTTGCGGTCGCAATTCTCTGGATTACACTCGTCGATGGTGCTGTCGTGATTCCAGATGACAAAACATCTGTATCATCCCCAAACAAGGCTCACAGCAAGAGTCACCTGCACTGTTGTCTGTGCCTGCTGTCTCTTCAAGGTCAAGAAAATTTCTAATGCATTTCACTGGTAGCCATTTTTGTCTCTATTTTCCATGGGATTTCTTGGTCTCAGGTGTAACCAGCCCTACTGCACTTCCTGTGGAGCCTTGGTCTGTTGCCTGCTCACAAGTCAGTGGTAGAGGTTTGAGCCCAGAGTGGGTGGAGGTCATCACCATGTTCTTTCAAAGGATCCATGTCTTGTTGCATGGACAACATCATCTAAGCCCAGGGATGAACTGTGGTGGACATTTCCTCTCTACTTTCTGCTTCCCTTCCAGATGCCAGCTGTCTGACACACCAGCACCCAGGGGTTTGTAAGTCCGTTCCTGCTACAGACTTCACCCCAGCGGAGGGAGTCAGCTCATTCTTCCTGCCTCTCCTCTTCTGTGACTTCAAGTGCAACAATCTTCTCCATATTTTCCAGCTCTCCTATCAGACCCCAGTATCTTATAAGCCAATTGTAAACCTAGTCTTGCAAACCACATGTCCTACAGTTCGACTGGATATGTTAATCCAAATCAAGTCATATATTTAAAATGTCTATTTTATTCTGTTTCACAGTGAACTAGATATTAGAACCATACATTGCTGTTGTACATGTATTTTGTATGGCCTGATCTTGGCTAGCTTCACTTGGACCAAGTGAAAGAAGCTCCATCAGTGAGAATCAGAATGCAAGTAACATCCAAACTTCAGTACCGTATTACTAAACCCAGTTTTTTGTTTTTTGTCTAGGGAAGTGCCATTTAATTCAGGGACTTAAAAGTGAATGGCAGTGGTGCTTTTGGGTCTTCTTCAAACCAGATCAATTTTTTCCTAATTTTATTTATAATATTATTCAAAGCATACATGTAATTTTGAGTATCACGGATATCTTTATACTAGTAATAGAGAATTGATGACCCCTGTCTTCATCAAAAATATGCATTGTCATGAGGTAACTATGTGCTCTGCCTGGTAGAATATCATCGAGACAGCAAATGACAACTGCAATGTGATAAAAGCAATTAATTTTCTGGAAACTGAGTTTCTATAATGACAAATAGGGAGATAAAATGTAAAAAATAGTTTATTAACTGGATATTTCCAAATACTTATTCAACCAATTGTTGAATATTTATTGGACATTTTCTGGATTTCTCCTGGATTCTTGACAAAATTTATACACACATTTTATTTATATTACAACATAATGTATTACTGGTCATTTTAAACATTTAAAAATAATTATTATATCTCTCTAGAATATATTTAGCTTAGCATATCCAATTATTACTGTTAACAGTTAACAATGAATAAGAAGGAATACAGTTAATTAGGTGCACAGAATTCTCTTCCTTTTCATCCACAAAAGCTGTATTAAATTAAGTGTTTAATGAATTGAATAAAAAAGTGTATTCATTAAGACAATTCGTGCCTCCAAAACATTTTTCAACTTCAAACAATCCACTCTGGCATTCTAAATTAATCAAACCTCTTCAGCAATCGCTCATCCTCACTTTATTTTATTGCGCGTTGTGTGTGCTTTCAAAATTGAATTCCACTTTAATGTCATTTTGTGTTCTGGGTTATTTATATTAGTCATTTGTGTTGATTCTATTTACTAGATACTTTATAAAGTTTTACTTTTCTGTACTGCTCAGGTACATAGTAATGAAATCCTTTCTTCATTAACAGTTCCTTAAAACGTGAGGAAAACTTTAGAATATGAAGACCTACCATGAGACAGTCCCCCAAACAGAGCAACAGGGAGGCATTCGGAGTCCTGCACAAGTGGGCGGTGTCAGTGTATTTAGTATCTCAAGAGAAAAATGGCCCATCTGAAGGGAACGCCACAGGCAAAACGTTCAAAAAATGGTTCCTAAATGATGCATCCCGACAGGTGACAGAGTGAAGGTGAGAACCGTGCAGATGACCTGAGAAGATCGTAAGGAGAGGGAAGTGGTCAATCATGAGGGAATAGCTGGCAAAACTTGACTGTCAAACAGGATAACTTTATGTGACACTCAAAAATGTTGAAATAAATATTGAAAGGGCAAGGATAGAAAATAACATGAGAGGGATTGGAAAAATGCACTAAATAAAAATCAGATTGTATCCTTCAATGAAAGGTGCAAAAAAGTCAATTAAAAAATATCATCTCACAAAAGAGAGAGAAGGAGGAGGAGAGAATAAGAAAAAAATGGAATCATTTTGAAATAACATTATGTTAAACATTTTATAAACATTTCCTCTTGTAAGCTGCCCCCAAATACTGTAGCAGGCAGAAGAGAATAATGTCCGCCAAGAGGGAATGTGGATTCTAACTCCTGGAATCTGTGAATGTATTAGGTTACATGGCAAAAGGTAATTTGCAGCTACAACCAATCTTGGGAAATTATGCTGGAGTATCTGGATGGGACCACTGAAATCATGAAGGTCCTTTTAAGTAAAAGACTTATGTCAGGGCAGTGCAGCATGAGAAAGACTTGACCAGTCATTGCCGGCTTGGAGGTGGAGGAAGGGGCCATGAACCAAGGTATCCGGTCAGCACCTGGAACCCGGAAAAGGCAAGGAGATGGACTCTCCCTCGGGCCTCCAAAAAGAGCACAGCCCAGCTGATAACCCAGTGTTGCTGAGCCCAGTGAAACCAAGGGTGGACTTCTGACCACTAAAATGGTAAGATAATGCACTTGTGTTGCCTTAAGCCACCAAGTTTGTGCTAACTTGTAGCAGCCAGAGGAAGTGAGTACAAATGCCCTGAAGAAGTTGGCATTCCAGTCTCATCCCAGATGAGAAACCGACTCCTCAGAGGACCTGGTGCTGAGTCCATTGTGCCGCAGTCAGGGCTGCCACTGACGCTTCGTCCTCCAAACCCGCTCTGGCGCCCTCCTTTCTCTCGGCTACTCGCTCCAGACACAGAGGTGAAATAATTAGGAAAGTAAAATAATATATTTTTTAACAAGGAGCACCTTGAGATAACTGATGATACTTTATTGATTTTCTTGGCATCCATGAGCACGTATGTGCTTGCATGCACTCACATGCAATTGAGATGATTAGGTTTGTTAAATTAAGTGAACAAGGAAGCCATTTGATCTAATTGTCTCTGATGTCAGGAGGGCCGATGTAAGCAAACCAAAATCTAAGCCTATAAAGGAGATAATTGAAACTTAAACACAACCAATCACAGTTAACTAGCCTTTCCCATAGCTGATCAATAATGTCCTTATCTGCTTCCACCTTTCCTCCCCAACTCCTGACCACTTTCAGTTTGGCTCCACTCTGTTCAAGTCCATTTTTGCACAAACACACTCCTAAAATTGTCAATATGCCTTAGTTAATCTCTCAACAGGTTTTACTGTTTCTGTGAGCCTGTGTCCACCCGCTGTCACCTTTACAAGTGCTTTTCAGTATTAGCACCTCCCTCTTGCCTCAGGTGAGATGGTGCATATGTGTGTGTGTGTGTGTGTATTTTCCTCCCACATGGACCACTGTGGGGTGGGGGGTTTGGTTTAGGTATTTTCCTTCTTCCAGGCCAGTCAGGTTCTGGTGAGATAGTTCCTTTGGAGGCCTTTGTTTGGGAGAACAGAGTGCTCAGGGCACATTTCAAAGTGTCTGGTTTCCCTTTTCCTGCAGCAAACACAAGCCCAAAGGAATTTTCCTGCAGGCTGCCCCCTGAGAAGTGGGTAGGGCTCCTGGTGTTAAGACTCACAGAAGCTATAAGGGGAGAAAGACTTGGCATTTCCAACTTTCAAGCTAGTCCACACAGAATAATTCCTCATCCGTGCTTGAGGTCCCCCGAGCATCGACTCCATCAGCCAGCTTCTGCTCCCAATCAGCTGTGGGTCTCAGAATCTGCAGGACTCGCCAGTGTTTCAGATGGGATCTCAGAAGTTGTTGATTTTCAGGCTGTCCCAGCATTTTCCCTCTCATGGGAACACAAATGAGATCTAAGCTCTTTTCACATTGGACAAAAAGAATGAGATCTGCTCTGTCTTCTTGGCTCACCGTCTGATCATCTTGCTTTCCTATGGTCTTGTATATTTCTTGCTCAGTCTTACAACCAAGTTTTTATTGAATAAACTTGACATGTAACATTTTTTAAGGTGTACAACATGTTATGCTGATGCATTTATGTGCTGTAATATCATTACTGATGTAGTGATATTTATCACATTCCGTAATTATAGTATATACTCATTGTCCTTTGTTACTTTACTGTTAAATACCGAAGAAAAATCACTTAGGGATCAGAAGTAGAAAGATAATAAATTTGAACATTAGAACCTAGACAAGGCTCTTACGGTGACAGGGCACTCTCAGGAGGCCACGGGATTTGTGGAAGACTGAGCCTCACTTTTTGTCATGGATCAGTACCGTACCGCTGGGATACCGGCCACACTGAAAGTCAGACCTTCTTTCCCTAGTGCCGTCTGCAGACAAAGTTACAGAGGATACAAATACTGTCCAATTAAAACTCCAATAGAGTGTTTTAAGTCTCACAGATTGCATGTGGGAATTGATAAACAAGCCAGGAAAATCCCAACATTTCACATATCCATCTCCTCACAGACATTACAAGTCCTGGATCTATTTGCCAGAGGCAAGCCCATCTGCCTTTCTTCCCGCATGTCATCCCACGGGCCTCTAGCTTCTTGCCTGCTCACTTAGCTAGTACCGTACGTCTAGTCCTCACCCCCCCATCTTAGAGCATCGATCTGTGCCCCGATCCTTCATTTATCTTGAAATTGTTAACACTTGGTACACCACTTAAAAAACAGTATTTAAAACAACAAATAAAATAATACAGTAAAAACTCCAGCAATGTCCAATTTCAACAATATTTTCATGTCTTGTTTTCCTATTTTTTTCTCCAAACTAAGAAATGGATGTTTTATGGAATTGGCTTTGAAGAGGACATTTTCTTAACCCTTTTTGTAGAGGGACGAAACCTTCAAATGATTGAGTTCTATTTAGGCATAGTCTAACTTTCCATTTTTATAGAAGAATAAGCTCAGGGGTCAAACAATTAAATTTGTCGATGATTATATTGATGTTCAGCAGAGTAGAATACACTGGTGCAGCGCTGAGACTAATACGAGCCCAAGTTTGAGGGAAGACATAAAAGAGATGCTTATGTAATGCCTGTCCCTCTCTATTCCACATAAAATGTAGGCAATATTTCAAAGTCTCATCAAGGAGGTTTTTGAAGTGGAATTGTGAGAACAGATGTTTCACGTTGAAAAAACCAATTGCTGATAAAAATAGGACAAAAAGGAAACAAACTGTTTTTATCTCTGGTGACTAGGGAGGCTTGTTGTCAACCACTTGGATGGATTTTTTTTCTTTTATTAAATTTATTGGAGTGACATTGGTTAATAAAATTATACAGGTTTCAAGTGTGCAATTCTGTGATACATCATCGGAGTATTGCATCGTGGCCCGCCACCCAAAGTCAGATCTCCCGTCGCCATATGTTTTACCCCCCTCACCCTTTCTGACCCCACACCTTCCCTCTGGTAACCATCATACCATCATCGTTGTCTGTGTCTATGAATTTTTGCTTGTTTGTTTTCCTTGTTTGTTCATTGTTGCCTTCAGTTTTATATCTTACATATGAGTGAAATCATATGGTTCTTAACTTTTTCTGTCTGACTTATTTTGCTTAGCATGAGATTCTCAAGGTCCATCCATGTTGTTGCAAATGGCAGTATTTCGTGTTTGTTACGGATGAGTATTCCATTGTATGGAGGTCTGTCCACAAAGTATCCATCCATATAATATGAAAAATAGAGACATTTACTGAAGAAGATACAAGATATAAGAAACATTGTACATAGGACAATGATGCCTCAGTCCCCTTCAAAGTAGTCACCTTGGGACCTCACACAGTTCTTCCAATCACCATCAGCTGCCCTGTCATATTTTCCTGAATCTCATCAATGGTCTGAAATCTCTTCCTTTTCAAAGATGATTTTAGTCTTGGGAAAAGCCAGAAGTTCAGGGCACCAGATCTGAGCTGTAGCGGGGCTGAGTCACCTGGGTGATTTGATGTTTTGCCAAAACACTGTGCGCGAGATGTGATACATGAGTGGGTGCATTGTTGTGATGAAGCTGCCAATCAACGGTTGCCCAAGGCTGCAGTCTTCTGAGTCATCTGAATAGTTTCCATGGAGGAATGTTCAAGCTTAATGCAAAATTTGATGCAGATTTATTGCTCTAATCTCCCAGTCATTTTGAATGCCCTGACCACACTGTACACACGCTCACTCAACTGTGTCTACTGTCCTCACTGACAAGTATAGTAAAGTTGTCATTGTACACGCATGTGCATTCCAGTCCACTCTCCTTGGCTGCCAGGTAACATCAATGTCGTGCAAACAGTTCTCATTGTATTAGCAATGGCTGGACTTTTTCTGGACAGGCCTCGTGGGTATCACATCTTTATCCAGTCACTGATTGGATGAACTTTTGAGGGATGCAATGCCACCAGCACCAGACAGAAGGCATGCATAAGAGGCTGGCTGGCAGAGTTTTCCTCTACAGAATGAGCATCTACAGTACCGGAGAGGATGCAAACCTCCTACTGTCCCTGAATTTGCAGATGAAGACTCACGGAACACTACCCGCAGCTCTCATTCTGGTGAGGCAACACCACTGGGAGCAGCAGCCTGGGGGAGACCAGGGCTTTCTCCAGCCTGTCCTGCAGGGAGGGTTGTGTGACACCACCATGGCAGGTAGAGTCACTGGAAAGAATCTCTTCTGCAGTCACAGCTGGTAGCTGGCACATAGGGTGCATACAACGGTGCAGGTGCCTATTCAAACCCAGGGAGCCATAACCACTGAGCTGCTGAGAACCTTAAGGAATCAAGTGAAAGTCAAAGTTGTGAGAAAATCAGCAAGAATAAAGCACGGTAAGGACAAGAGATAAATGACAAACACATCAGTAAAGACAACAAAGGGGAAATGATTACATTGCCCTATTGTGAATGACCTTAACATTATAAGAAAATACAGGAGAATATAGCTTCAGACTTGGGCAATGAAATGTTTATTATAAACACAACAAAGCTCAGATGTTAGAAGAAAATTAACATTTTGATAGGAAAAAGATATCACTAACAAATAAAAGCATTGTGACAGGAATTGTTTGCTGCTTATTTTAGATAAGGTTATCTTTCAGAATGTGTAAAAATCTTCTGTGGCTCAGTAAGGCAAAACAAAACAAGCTGATGTCGGTCGATGAGTTAACTGCAATGCACAGAATTAGAAGTACACGATAGTATTTACATGATTAACTGCCCAGTTTTATTAGTAGCATGCCCTCTAATTCTAGGTTCCTATTACATAGAAATACTCTGATGCACACACATGGGAAAGGAGCCGTGAATAAGAAAATTCTTTTAAGAAGTTGTCATAATTGCAAAAATTTTGAATAATCTTTATAAATATCAATAGGAAACTTATTAATAAAGTTTTAGCATATTGATATTGTGCAACACCCCAGTTTAAATGAGTGATGCATATTTGGCAGTTCTAACATAAAAGAACTCCTGCGTATGCTTTAATTGAAAAAAAAATTTAAAATTTAAAAACACTTATATCGGGCATGTACTATGTAAACATATAGTGAAGAAATTACAGTGAGGAATGGATCTGGAAGCTAATATACAAAACATTATGACGGTAATTACTTCACAAAAGAGAAATTGTTTTTGGATGTTTAAAGAGAATCTTTTTATTTTTTTCTGTATAATTTTTAAAATACTTGTTAACCTTCTACAAAATCATTAATGAAGATTTCCTTGTATAAGATTACACAATACATATACCAATAACTTTGGAGAAGATAATAGATATGGAGCTCTGTAACACTACTGTCATTTCTTGACCAATTAACTAGGCAACAGTGGCCAAGCGGACGTGAGAGAACAGTGTAACTAGTTAGTAAGTAGGACGGAGAAAGCATGGAGAAAGGAGGAGAGAGCGAAGTGGGGTTGTTGAGAGCAGGGATTGTGCCCTTAAACTGCATGGACATAAAAGCCACCTTGTCACTCGTGAGTGGCAAAACCTCAGGCACATCGCTGACCATGCTCATTCCTCAGTTTTTTTTGTCTTTTAAGTGGAAATGATAAAAGGTAGCCATCTTATGAATTGTAATGTTCTTTACCCGGAAAATAATAGTCTACAATATTTCTTCCTCTCTTCATATACAGATATACATATGTGTATATATAACATGATATATGTGCTATAGAGTACCCAATCATTTTTGTTCTTTACTTTCTATAGTTTTACTTATGTCTATTTTTGTTTTATTAATCTTTCATTTTTCTCTTTAAATGGGTATTATGTAGTCCTTTAACTCATCCAAAATATACTTATTGTAAAGTCATACTGTTCCATAGAATTAATTTCATTTGAAATATATCTGTGTTTCAATGACTCATTCTGCTGGTTGCCTTTCTTAGCATTAGATTGCATCAAAGCTTTGTTATTTTGTATTATAGGTCTTGTGGCTCACAGAGCTATTTTGAGTGTCTGTGTTTGAATGTTTTAAAGTTCTCCTGTCTCTTCTGGTTCACCTGCTTCACCCCATGCTCATCTCTTCCTCACTGTGTTTTCACGGCCTCTTGTGGCCAGTGCCCCAGGTCCCAGCTTAACTGTCTTCAGAAGGCAGATGAGGAGTTGTGCCCCATGCAGACACAATCATAGAACCAGCTGGTAGCTGTGCAGATGGAGTGACACACCCCAATGCTTGGTTTTGAGTCTTGCTCCTGATCATTTTTTCCCACATCCCAAGTAGATGGTTTTGCATCCCTGGGCTCACAAACCAGAAGGCCTATAGCGTCAGCCCTCAGGTTCGCGTTTCTGTTCTATTCTTGTTGCTGAGCACGCGTATGTCTTTTTGGTTCTATTATTGTTAATGCTGTTGTTTGAAGTACAGGATATGTCCACTGTGTAACACACTCAACCATATTGACTCTCATGCGCTTCATTCGGTCCCAACTCTGCTTGCCAAGAACATCACGGACCTCCGAGCCATGCATCTCATGCCTGCGTTCAGTCCTCATCTCTCCGCACACCTCGGCACTACTTGACACAGCCGAAACATTTCCTCCTTTTTGAAGGTTATTGTTTTGTTTTGCTTACATGACATATTATGCTGGCTTTCTGCTTACATTTCTGGCCCAGAATTCTTAGTTCCCTTTATCCATTATCTTCAGGTACCCATCATCTAAATGCCAAGTTACTTAACAGTAAGTCCTGTGCTACATTTTCCTCCCTTTCACGAGCTATCATGGGCACAATACAGTGGTCATGAGTAGAGTCTTTAAGCAGAATGAGAGGTTTTGAAGTCTGACGGTCACTTACAGGTTCCATGATCTTTGTTCGGCAAGTTTCTTAACTTCCTTATATCTCCCATTCATGACCTGTGTAATGGAGTTGAAACTGCCACTTAGGTTACAGGGTGTTTGGGATATTAATTGTGATAAGACAGACACATGACACATTTAGCCCAGTGCCTTAGAACTTAATAAATCCTTGCAATTCTTTTTGTTACTCTGTGTCATCTATCTACTAATAACTTCCAGGTTTATAATGCCTGCCTGAAGTTCTCTTGAAATCTTGAATCTCCCAACTTGACATAGCCAATGGATTCTGTAGCGCATGCCTCAAGCGTCAGGTGCTCAGAATCACACCCTGATCTCTTGCCCACCTGCTCTTTTTGGCCTTTTCCACCTTTTAGCAAAAGGCAGCCTGTTTAAAAATCCAACAGAGATTCCTCATATTATTTTTTTCCTTTGGTCCTAGTTAAGTTCATCACGAAGCCTTGCCAGTTCTATTCACGTGATACATTTACATTGTAAACAGGTAATTCCTATTTTTACTCCCGTGTCTACATCATCTACATTTGTATCATCTTTGGCATCAATGACTTTGCCGACAGATTCTGTTGCCCCCGACCTCTAGTTCAATCTCTGTGCAGCGGTTACTGTGATTGTTTCACAAGCTAATGAGTAGAAATAAAAGGTAATTAGGTGTATACATATATATAAACTATTCCAGAAGATATTTCTCATGAATTATTTTTGAGACTGCAATGCAAATAAGCAGAAATTTCAATGCACAGAACAGCCACAAATATCATAACCAAGCAGACTCTTCATTAGTTTTGAGGGGACCACCTGAGTTTAGCATGTATTATTTTCAAATTAATAAATAGCAAATGTAATGGAGGCATTCGGAAACATGCTGGATACAATGGAAAATAAATCTAATAAAAACTAGGTTGGGGAAATCATATGTAAAAAATAAAGAAATAAATATGATGCACAAATGGGCAAGTCGCTGAAAAAGGGAGCAAGAACTTCGCAGTAGCCATGGTAGATGTTCCAGGGACAGAAAGACCCTAGTAGTCGGCAGGTAATCAGAAATAGAGGAAGTAAGAGAAGAAAATGGCACACAAAGGAAGAAGAAAGGGTTAAGACTCTCAAATTCCAAACCCTCACTCAGGGCATTTAGTGCATTTACAGATGCACACCCTGGTGTTGCAGGGGGGATGGGAGCAGAAGCTCATGAGAAAACGGTCATTCCAAACCAATGGCTTAGATGAAATGGTAAGTAACTGATAAACATGAAAAATAAATTATGTGATAATGTACTTTAAAAATCTGTGATGGTGCAAATTAGAATTTCTGGAAGAAAAGCATTCATGAAAAATTATTTGATCTATTTTGAAATCTTAGAGATAACAACATCAAAGACCCTAATACAAGGGGAAAGTGTCTCAGGCTCTCACGCTACCTCACAAGGGCCACCAGCAAGACTTAACACCCTAACACATTGCCCCAGCGTGACAAGCACAAGCGTATTGGAGCGGTAAAGAGATAATGTGAGGAAACAGGTAAATAGTTCTGGGAGGTGAGATTTAAGAAAACACACCTTAAAAATATTAGAAGCTTAGTAGGATTCTGAACAATACTATTAAAAGTGAAACTTTAAGGTGTGTTTTTACTCTAGTTCCAGAAATCGCACAGTTAGTCACTTTTATGACTGCCTCTAAAGGTTGAACATACGTATGTGTGTTTATTGAAGTGTGTAAAATTAAAATAGCACTTTTCTCTGTGTAAATGGGTGTAGTTACACAATAAATCAAAACTATAGCCCAGAACTCATTTCCTTTCCTTGTATGGTCTAATGGGAAAGCAGGATTGAAGTGCAAAGGACTGCATTATCTTCCCGAAATAACAGATGGGTGCTCATTTGCAGTACAATGATGTGCTCTGAACAGACGTAGGAAAATTTCAGGGAATTCAAAAAAGATTGGTGTGCATTTTCAGTTTTCTTCATATCTAATTAGAAGTGCATTTATCTGATGGACAATCAATTGGTGTTTGGATATAATTATAGAGTACCTGTGAATACTTGATTTAGCCTTCTTGGTAAAATTTCAAAGTGGGAGAAGGATGTAATGCAATTAAGTCCATAGAATAGTGAAGTCATCTTTTCCTGTTTTCAGAAGAGTGAGGCTGACCTATATAGTGATCATGCCAGGAAAATAAAGCCTAAGAATGAATTAAGGCTAGAGAAAAAATTAAGAGGAATAAAATTGCCTTTCAGTGTTCATCTGCATAAAAATTGATAATGATCTACAAAAATAGTAAGCATTGTATCCAACATGTATTTTTCTTCCTTGTCTATAAAGTACAGTAAGCTTAAAAACAAAGAGTAGAGAACGTCCAGTTTTGTTTGGTGTGTAAGGAGTTTGGAAACACCACCCTGTCCTAATGAGGAAAAAGCTGAACCAAAGGAAAAGTCAACGCTTCGGAGACCCATAAGAGAAGTGAGGTCACAGGGCAAGTGGCCGTGCCCTGAACCCGGGACACAGACAGGTAGAACCAGAGCATTACAACCGGCTGGAGCAGAACCCCCGAGGGAAACCTCACAGGAACCAGGGCCAGGGCCATTGACATTGCATGTACACCGGACCATGTGACATTGCACACTAAAAACCTGGATGCTGTTCCTGGCAATTAGGAGTGAGAGAAGTGGCCAGTTTTACACAGGCTGAGTTGGGGATGATGAGGGAACAAGGATTACTCTTATACGCTGTTGGCGGAAGTGTAGAGTGACGCGAACTTTCCAGACCCGTCTCTGTCAAAATTGAATTTACGATTTAAATGCTAGAATTGAGTCCTGACAACACTGTAACTTCTGAGTAAAATAAAGTGTGCACAGAAATATTTGATGTAATATGATTTGCAAAAAACAAAACAAACCAAAAACAACTAGAAACAAATTGAATACCCATCCATGGCTGCAGAGTTACATACATTACGGAGTAGTCACACGCTGGAACATTATGTGACTTCGGAGAAAAATGATGTTATTTTGGTAACATGAAATGACTTCCAAGTGAAGGTTAAGTATGAGAAAGAAAGTAGTGGGATAATTTATTGATCAAATTTGATTGAAAATGCTCTAACTAATGATGCAGAAAAGAAGGAGGGCCTGGAAACCTACATGAAAACGTACAGGGGAGCCCCCTGCAGCCTGGGAGCAGGGAGTAGGCAGAGGAGCTGGGATGAATCGCTGCCTCATTTCTCGCAAAGCTTATCAAATCACTTGATTTGTTTAACGAGTGAATTTTTTTAATTTTAAAAAAGAAAAAACATACTTGTTATTATCAAATTATAACATACATACCAAACCAATTCTACATGGATAAAGAGAAAGATAAAAGAAGTGAAGCCTAAAAAAAACATAAAGAGTTCCTCAAAATTAGCAGGATTACTATCCGACTAAAACATTGGGAAAAGATCAGTAAACAGTGTGTCCATGTTTTTGTGTGACACTTGCATTAGCGTCAGATGTGCATCATTATTTTAACAGGTGTATAGAAAATCAGACCCACGGAAAACGTATCAATGGTAGCTATTTCTTGAATGCCAATGATTGTTGTTTTTATGTATTTCTGTAAATGTTCTGTTTCTTTTCCCATTGAGCAGTTACTGTGTTTTATAATAAGGTGGATTAGAACCTCGTATCCCTTCTATTTTGCATAAGTGCTACCCAAGGTCACCAGGACATGTGTCTTGCTCAGCCTGACCAAGAGCCGATCAAAGGGTGAAGCAGAACAGAGAGAACAGATTGGTCCTGAGCCCTGCCCGGCACTCGCTTTGGCATTATTGGGTTCAGTAATGAGACCTGGAACTGGGAGATTGGATATTGATTACTTGTAGTCTTTGTTTTTAGCAGCTTGAGAAGGTGAGCTGGGGAGTGAACTGCAGCTTTGTCATTAACTTCGCACACCTGGCTTAAGTGGGTTTTTAGATTTCAAACGCTTTTTCTTGAATCCTTTTTCTCTTCTGCCTTGGAACTGCATCTGTCACATGGACCGAGCCCCAGCCCCCAACGGAGAAGGCTGGTCACCATGAAGCCACGTGGGTCACAGGCATTTTGTCTGGTGAGCCTGTGGGGGAGATCCTTCAGCCAAGCAGAGGCCACGCTGGCTCCAGGTTCGTGGTGTCCCTGTTTCTTTTGGCCATGGTCCTGCCATTCAACAGGCAGAAAGCTCACCAGGTTCCCTGTTGAGTGTGGCAGCAGGGAAGGCAGGGAAATTAAGCCATAATGTGCTTCTAATTCCAATAAGAGCTGCAGTGTAGAAGTTTATTACAGCCTCATGGTTTTCCCCCAAATTCATCTGTTGAGGCTCTAAAACCTGGAACCTTGGAATGTGACTGTCTTTAGACACAGGGTCTTAAAATGGGCTGTTTTAGTTAAAAGGAGGCTTCTAGGGTGTGCCCTGATCCAGTTTGACAGGTGTTCTTATAAGAAGAGGAACTTGGTCCACCAAGGAGATTGAGGACAAATAAATGAACACAAGAAAGGTGAGCTGTCACCAAAAGTGAGAGCGTGCAGTGGCCAGCAGAGTGTGAGACGGAGGTGTACCTGGATGTGGAGGGCGTTGGTGACCCGAACTAGCAGCTTCTAAAGTGAACACCAAGTTGAAGTGGCTTTAGATGCCATGGGAGATCAGGAACTGAATACACTATTTTGATTATTTATGTTTTTAAATTAAATTTATAGAGTTGACATTGGTTACTAAAACTATATATGTTTCAAGAGTACATTTCTCTGATATATCATCTGAATATTGCATTGTGTGCCCACCACCCAAAATCAAATCTTTTGTCACCATATACTTGCCCCCCTTTATCCTCTTTATTCTCCCCACCCCTGCCCCTGGGGTACCCACCATGCTGTTGTCTGTGCTTCATGATGTCCTCAAAGTCCCTCCACGTTGTCACAAACGGCAGTATTGCATCTTTTCTGATGGCCGAACCGTATTCTGTTGTGTGCGTGCCACATCTCCTTTGAGAAGCTTGGCTGTGGAAGCCTGGAGGGAGTGGGAACGGGAACCACTGATCATTTGTCGAGTCCTCTGCTTGTGTCCTGTGGTCTCAACGTGAGGAAACAACCTCACTCAGGGAATTTGGAAAATGCAAGTTCCCAGCCCCCCTCGCTCCAACCTGCTGAATCAGAAGCTTAGGGGGCACAGCCCAGAGAACCACGGCTTTTTGAGTATTACTTTAGGTTTGTGGAGAGAGATTATACACACAAAAATGCCTCATAATTGATTGAGCTTCTGTCTCAATTTTTGATCCTTTTAGTTCATTTACTGCTCTCCACCGAGGGGAGATGTGGACACGCACACCCCACTGCTTTCTAGGCCAGAAATAGCAGTGAGTGAATCTAAGAAATATGAAATTCCTGGCCAGAATGTCACAGCCAAGTTCTGTGAGGTTGCTGCCTTAAGTCGTATGTTCAAAGGCAACTTATGTTGTTTGTTCTCCACCGAACACCCCCAGCCTCTCCCATTCATTGACTTAACATAATATTTATCATGAGCATTCCATTTAAGAAAAAGTTTCAGCTTTAATAGCCCCTCTCTCGTTTTTACACACAGCAATTTCCCTGTGAAATAATTGTTCAAAACTTCTTTCAACTTTTGAACCCTGAAATACTTGTTTCTTTTAGATTGACATCCATGTGACTCACCATCCTTTTCAAAGTCTTCATTCATTCATATTGTTGAAAAATTTGGCATAATTATGATTTAATGACTTTTCTGTGTTATGGCTTTGTTTCTCACGTACTGGTGTTGCTCTTGTCTCTGAATTTCACGATGATGTGTTCTTTGCCTTCATCATCACCAGTGAACATGAATGATAGTGAAGGAGAGAGAGAAGCCGTATGCCCCTGTCTATTGTGTACAAGTCTTAGCACTTAATTGGGCCAATGCATTTGAGTGGTTATTATTGTTATCAGAAAGCCTACGACCGTTCCAAGTGCTAACACTAACGCCAGACCTGTGTTCAGTACTGGGTCTTTATCATTGATCGACTCATTCACTGTCCCCAACCCTAGTAAGTTAGCTGACTGGGTGAACTTGATCTTGTTTAGCTTGGTAGGTCTCATGTGCAAAATCCTCTTTTGTTACTTTCTTTCTTGGCAAGAACTATAAAATAACCATAATCATTTCCTCGTGTATTCAAAATACTCTGCCTGAAAATGTAGTTAAGTTCTAGAAAGCTTTACACTAATTTGAATCACAATGGTCTCCTCCTCTGTGCTTGTCATGATCTCTCCTTGGCTTTCTCACTTCCATGGCAACACGACTGTATTTTACTTTGCATTTAAAAATTATTTATGCTGAGTGATAAACTAGTTTTTATGAATATTCAACAATGCCCTCTGCGTGGTTCGATGTTCTGAGCCTTCTCTTAAATCCTTCCCACACACAGCTTCTAAATTAATCCTATGACTTACAGTTGGCCTTCAGTATTTTTTTTATATTAGTTTCAGGTGTACAGCATAGTGGTCAGAGGATGATATAATTTAGGAAATGATCTCCCTGGTACTTCTGGTACCCACCTGGCACCATGCATAGTTATTACAGTCCTGATTTTCCTATCGCAAGGTCCCTATTCCTGTCCTGGCAGTGAGCATCCTTGAGCCTCTGTGCACACGTGAGTGCAGATAAGGCACCCGTAGGGGATCAGGAGCGAGGATAAGCAACGCTGTCGGTTCTTTTGTGCAAATGGGGTGAAAGGAGAAGGCGTGGAAAGAGGGAACAGGGCAGTGACAAAAAAGCTTCCTTTTCCATCCCCACTGAGAGCCCACCTGGCTGTAAGTGTTTGTCTCCATCAGACAGGTAGTTGAAGGAGAAAAACTCCTGACACATCCTAGTAAGAATTGTAAGTATTTTATTAAATATTAGTATTTCATTTAAAAAAGCAATGGCAATGTGAAACATCATATGAAAAATAACAGAATAATAGCTCACTGTATTTGAAGATGTGATCAGACAACCGTACTTGAACAACAATTAAAAAAAAAGAAATAATAAATAAAAGTAATATAAATAAAAATAAGAAAATGTGATCAAATGCATAGAGATCGGAGATATTTTAAAATATGTTAATTGAAATGACAGGCTTTATTCCCATTTTATGATTTACTATAGTGGAGTGTCGGTCACATGTAATGAAGAGTACATTATTCAATTAAAGTGTTGAAAAATAAAATCAAGTTTAATCATCAGTCCTGGTCAGAATGGAATCCCACCCTTTTAGATTCCTGTGGTTGGTATCTTTCCCTTCCCTTAATCCGTCCTATCAATTCTGTCCTTTTTACTCTTCTCAGAATACCAGCTGATTCCCTTCATTATTCTTCCATGAGTCATCAGCCCAGAGCCGAATCCTCCAGGTGTAGGGCAGTGGAACATTGTAGTGTCCTAAATGGAGTGTAATTTTCCTCTTCCGTGACATGCTATCCATACTGTATCTCAAAATTCTATTAAATTTCCTTGGCTTACATCATCAGACAAAATATCATGTGTATAGTTTGCCTCTGAAAAAAATCATAAAGCTTTTTAAAATCAGAAATGTTTATTTCTTCCTTTTGTTCCAAATCATTGATTTCAGTCCCAATCTCCTCCCTATCATTGTTGGTTCCCTGTATATTTTCCTTTATTTCACTTTGGATAGCTTTCATTTCTTCCTTCATTTTGCGATCAAACTCAGTCATTTCTGTGAGCATCCTGATTACCAGTGTTTTGAACTCTGCATCTGATAGGTTGTCTGTCTCCTCGTTGCTTAGTTCTTTTGCTGGAGGTTTTGATCTGTTCTTTCATTTGTACCACATTTCTTTGTCTCGCCACACCTGTTATGTTCTAAGGAGTGGAGCCTTAGGTATTTGCCAGGGCGGGGCAACCATCTTTGCTGCACTGTGGCATTGTCTGTGGGGGAGGGGTCAGAGAGGGAACATGCCACTTGCTCAAAGGAAATAGACTTCCAGGAAGTCCAGGAAGCTCAGAGAGTCCCAAAGAAATTGGATCCAAGAAGAAACACACCAACGCACATCATAATTGAGTTACCCAAGATTAAAGATAAGGAGACAATCTTAAAAGCAACAAGAGAAAAAGAGACAGTTACCTACAAAGGAGTTCCCATAAGACCATCAGCTGATTTCTCAAAAGAAACCTTGCAGGCAAGAAGGGGCTGGAGAGAAGTATTTGAAGTCATGAAAGGCAAGGACCTACATCCAAGATGACTCTATCCAGCAAAGCTCTCATTTAGAATGGAAGGGCAGATCAAGTGCTTCCCAGATAAGGTCAAGTTAAAGGAGTTCATCATCACCAAGCCCTTGTTATATGAAATGTTAAAGGGACTTATCTACGAAAAAGAAGACGATAAAAAATATGAATGGTAAAATGACAACAACAAACTCACTACTATCAACAACTGAACCTTAAAAACAAAACAAAAACTAAGCAAACAGCTAGAACAGGAACAAAATTACAGAAATGGAGATCACTTGGAAGGTTACTAACTGGGGGAGGGATGGGGTAAAAGGCACAGGGAATAAGAAGCATAATTGGTAGGTACAAAATAGACAGGGGGAGGTTAAGAATAATATGGGAAATGGAGTAGCCAAAGAACTTATATGTACGACCCATGGACATGAACTAAAGGGGGGGGCATGCTGGAGGGTGAAGGAGGCAGAAGGAGGATAAAGGGGAGAAAAAAATTGGGACAACTGTAACAGCATAATCAATAAAATATACTTAAAAAAATAAAACATCCATAAAAAATAAAATAAAATCATAAATGTTCTTTAATATATTAATGTATTAAAATTCACATACATGCAAATGTGTGATTGTTGCTGTTGCCAAAATCCTGTGTCTAGACAGTGGGTGTGGCAGAGAGTGTGAGCATGCGTCCTTTCCTCCCTCTCACGAGTTTTAGACCCGCCTCTGCGGGTGGCCTCGCAGCCAGGGTCTCCGTTTACACCTAATAAAGGCGGGTAACAGCTCTGCTTTCTCTCCTTACCCAACATCTGGACCGAAGACCCCTGAGGCCTTAGGGGAAGGCAAAGTCATGTGAGGGAAGAGACTTTCGTGCCCTCCGCTGTGTGGAACCAGGGGCACGTGGTCTGTGTGAATGTGACATGAATATCTGGGGGTTCATTTGTAACGGCAGTTGATGTTACCCTGTTAACACAGCAGAGCCCTGTCAAAGTAATGGTCCGTGGTGCCAGCCCGCCGTCTGTTTGAAATGGAGATTGTTCTCTGTATCAGCCAGGCTTCTGCAAAGAAACAAAGTGGTAGAATAGGTATGACTTTTCTATAGATGATAGATAGGTAGTAGATTTATTTTAAGTAATTGGATTGACTCATGTGGTTGGGGCGGCTGGCAAGTCTGAAATCTGTAAGGCAGTCTGGCAGTCTGGAGACTCAGGCAGAATTTCTAAGTTGCAGTCTTGAGGCAAAACTCCTTCTTCTCAGGAAAATCTATTTTTGGCCTTAAGCCTTCAACTGATTAAACAAAGCCAACCCACATTGAGGATAATTGCCTCTCCTGAAAGTAAACTGGTTTGTAAACATTAATCACATCTACAAAATACCTTCGCAGCAACACTGAGACTCTGTCACTGTCAACCTCGCTGAACTGACACATACAATTAACTGTCACACTCCCCACTGTCAGTCTGAGAGTCCACTGCCGTCTTTAATACCCTCTAGTCTCCTACGAGGGGGAGGCACTTGACCTTGGGCGAATCCACGTAGGATCTGGCAAGCAATTTATATCTTTTGAGCTCAATAGAAAAAAGTACATGGTATCCAGAAGATTTTTATTCCAGGAATTTCCATTGGAAAAATATAAAAGCTGGGGAAACAACCAGAGAGGCACAAGGTAGTTTAAACAGGGCCAAAGCAAGCAAAATTACATACCAAGGAAAATCATGAGGAAACAGTACACGAAAACTATTCCATTCGATTACTGAGGAGAAGGTCCTGGTTTCCCAGCACGTCAGAAATGACGTGAGATCAAAATGGGGACAGCACGAAGGGGATCATGATGTGGCCTCAACTCTAACCCCAGTTTCCAAGAAGTCGGTCATGATGTAGGTCCTCATGTTGAAATAACTTGTATCCTGAAGAACTACTGCTCCTTCAGACCAGCCAGTCTGAGTTGGTTTGAGCATTTTTTTTTTTAATCAAAGATTAACTAAAAGAGAAGCCAATAAGAGAATTTCACTGGAGCAGGTGTTCAAACCCATTCTGTGCTTCCTCCCATCGCAGTCTGTGCTCCTGTGAGCAAGGAACCACATCCTGCCAAAGGAATCCTAAGCAGAGAGCAAATTATACCGACAGCACTGGGGAGCCATTGAAGAAAGTCAAGTTCACGGGAAATGTATTATGCGATGCACTCTTAACACTGATTACTCTTGACTGAGTGAGTGAGCCTAGGGTAGGGGTCTTTCAGTTTCCCTTTAAAAATATATATCGTTGAATTTTTTAAACAGACATTTAAAAAATTTTTTTTCTCTTTTTAGTTGAATTTGTTGGGGTGACATTGGTTAATGAAAGTATACAGGTTTCGGGTGTACAGTTGTGTAACACTTCTTCTGTACGTTGTGTTGTGTGTTCACCACCCCAAGTCGAGTCTCCTTTCATCACCATTTATCCCTCATTTACCCTCTTTGACCTCCCCCTCCCCCCTCCCTCTGCTCATCGCCACACCGTTGTCATGGGTAGGAAGAATGAACATCATTAAAATGTCCACACAACCTAATCTATAGATTCAATGCAATTTTTATTAAGATGCCAATGGAGTATTTTTTCAATAAGTAAAATTGAAATAAAAATTATTTACATATCTCTATAGCATATGATACCAAATTTAAAAACAAGTATTGCAGAATTGTAAATACATAAGAAATCCCTATGGAAGCATAAAGATCTGTGAGTCCAAAGCAACTAAAAACAAATTTGATCTGCTTAAGGGTATGTCTGAAATTCTGTGGCCAGATTGTGGTGGACTGGAAATGCACACAGGGCAGAGCCCTGCTTCCAGGCAGTGGCCACGGTCCCGGCTGGAGGGTGAGGCCAGAGCTGGCGCAGTGACGATGAGAATTGGTCCTGGCAGGAGACCCTGGGTAACAAAGCACACGGGGTGATTCGACAGCACTTGCTACCTGGTGGAATGTGGGGAGAATGGAAACAGAAACGAAAGATGATTCCCAAGTTCCTGCCTTAAAAGTTAGGTAGACACAAAGGCTCTCGGTGAGACTGTAAATGCAAATACAGCACAGACTTAACATGGTGTAAAGGAACATGACAGGAATGCTTTGAATTGAAGAAACACATATTAATTCTCAAACGACTGGGAATAAGAACTAAGAACATATTCTTATAAGAAAAACTGTGAGAGTTGCTCTAAGAAGTATTTTAAAACTGTGTTTACAAGAGAGACATCAATGGGGCTATAGTGTTGTCACAGAAGAGGGGGAAGAGAGGAACAACAGAGAGCCCCTTGGTAACTACTAACTCTTCCAGACAGACCCCGGGGTGGGGGGGGGCGGGGGGATGGGCAGTGTGTTGCTCAGATCCTGCCCTGGAAACGAAGGCCTGTCCGGACCTGCCTGTAGGTGAAGGGAGCGGGTGGGCTGTGCCAGTCGCTGCACGTCAAAGTCTACGGGCCTTACACCAGTGCTCTCAAACTGATGGGGATGCACGCCCAGCCGGGGTCCCGATTGGAGGGTATTTTAAGTCATCTGCAGTTAACATCAATATTTAATCAAAGCTGCCAAGTGCGCTTTGAAGGATCAAGCCACAGTCATTTCTCAACTCAGGTGTCTCGGCTAATCAAACCTTACGGAGAAGAGCCGCATTCCTAATGACCCCATCCGCTTACTGAATCGTCCCGGTTAAATCTGGCTGCAGTGCACAAACCACAGCGCTTGCTCTTGCCTGATGGAAACGCAGCACCGAGCTATCACTTGCACTTCGATTGAAGGGTCTACAGCGTGTGGGGCTCGGGACACCGCATGGAATTCTACACTGCGGGGCTCTCAGGCAGCCCCGTGTTCTGGGACCCTTTCTGTAAACTGAAGAAGGCAGAGGGGAAATGTTTCCTGACCCGAGTCACTACCTCCCCCTGTTTTCTGGCTAAATTCCTGCTCTGCTGAGAAAGGTAAATCTTTTGCTAAAGTTGTTGAAATGCACCAATAGTATCTCTAAATATTGTTTCTGAAATATCAAGAAAATGATGATGTGGGGGGTGTTACCATCCTTTGCTGATGGCTAGAGTTGAGATGAAGATTAAGCAACATGGTAAACATGGAGACTACTGATGGACTCCTTCTTAGAAAAAAGAGACTATGAAACCCTCCAGGACAGCACTGCTGAACACTGCATTTCATTGTGAGTCCCACTAAATTTTCTACAATGTTATGCAGGACATACTTGCCTACATTGAGACATACCCATTTGGATGTCGCATAACACAGAAGATGTTACATTGAGACATCATAGTGATACACCAGTCGTCAGTATGAACAGATGGTTGTGAAGAAGCTGCTCTCAATAACCCTGTGTTTAACACAGTGAGGAACCTCCAAACTGTTTGGGGTTCCACTCTCTCCATTCGAATGTTTCTTCAGAGGATCATTAATGTCGTGTATGTGAGAGGCTCCCTACTAGAACGGAAATGCAGAGCTGGGCCCCGCGGGACCTGTGGTCATAATAACTGTGATTGTGGTTATTAGTCTGGATTTAAGCTTATGGGTTACAAAGTACATTGTGAGTTTTCAGATATTTTGAGAATCATTATGTATTTGAGCTTCATGATAGTGCAGAATAAGAAGCATCGCTAATAATGCACTTATTTTATACATGAGCCAAGTAAGGCCCAGAGAGTTTAGACAACTAAGCTTTACTTGGTAGCTAGTAAGTGCCGGGGACAGGACCAGATCGAGGTCTACTAGTCCAATGCCTTTGATACCGTTCTATGGCGTGTACTTAATTTCTTTTTACTATGACCCAGCGTTTCCACTCAAAAGACTTGGAAACAAATGTTCAAGCAAAACTTTGTACGAGAGCGACAATAACATCACTATTCACCATAGCTGAAAGGTAGATACACAAATCGTGGTGTGTCTACACAAAGGAATATTAGTCAGCTGTAAAAGGAATAAAGTGTTGATACGTATTACAACGTGGATGAGTCTGGAAAATATGATCTAAGTGAATGGAACCAGACACAAAAGGCCACATAGTATATGGCTCCATTTACAGGAAATGTCCAGAACAGGCACGCCCATCGACGGAAGGCAGGGTGGTGGTTGGCGGTGGCTGCTGGGAAGAGCCCCTCACTGTGTGGCGAGAGCATGTGAGTGCAAATCCACGGACTGTTCCCGTGTTCACGCATTTGTGGGGCTGACTCGGACCCAGATGGCAAAACCGAGGAGCCTTCGTGGATCTTCTTCTGTCTCGGTCCCCAAGTTCCACGTGTTTTCATTTGTTGCTAAAAAACAGAACACTAAACTTTATACATTGCCGTTCATATAAATACGTGTTTTACACTGAAACATTATTAAATGTGTGTGTTTGAGTATAGTCCTCACTGTATAATGAGGACTGTCTACTTAGGTTTATGTATTTCTGTTTTTTAATAAAAATATGTATTTCGTTCCATGAGAGCTGAAGTCTAAACTTCATTAAGTGATTCATAGTTGATATTTGATGTTACATATTTTATAAAAGCGTGCAGACTTCTAAAATGTGATCTGTTTTTCCTTGGTTTGAAATCCCTGGAAATTTATATTTGCTTTATCTAATTCTGATGGTAACTCCTTTATTCACAACTTTGAAATAAAGTATGTTTTTTGATAGCAAATAAAAATTCTAATAATGACCACAGACATGAAGAGAGTTGGGTTTTGGGATAAAAAAGTAATATTTGAAAAGCATAGGTGGATTTATTATATAATATCAGATGTACGAAGCCCTAGGTAATTTTGTTAGTAACTTACTCACTAAATGGCTTATTTCTATCAATTCTGAGAACTAAAGTTTTAAGGGCATGAAAAAAAAAGGCAGCAAATTCCTATTGATTCATGTTGGCCAAAGATATATTTAATTACTTCTATTCATGTTGTCCACCACCTAAAATCAGTACTTTATCCAAAAAAGAGTCAATCTTAAGAAAGGGCATTTTTTCAAGAAACAGCAAATCAGAGGTTAGAGAACATTCAAACAATCAAAAGATTGCAGATAAATTTTATTACAAAATCTTATCTTTCTATTTCCTACCAGGGACGAAAGGGAACATATAAATGAAAAAAAGCAAAATATAAATGATAAGCTTATTTAACTGATAAGCTTATATTCATTGAGGCCCAGATTCATACAATGCATTCAGTTTGGTGAGTATTAGGTACAAGTTGCTAGGGATACAAAGATGATTAAAGTGAGGGTCTTTGAAGAGACAGATCTATCAACAAAATAATGACTGTCTAGGTTTAGGGCAGGGGTGTGAGAATACACTTGTCGATTCCCTCTCTGGGCTTCTCCCTCGCTCTCCACATGTCTGTCAGCTGGCTTCAGGATTCCAGCCCCGTTCTAGACTATGATAAAATCTCGTGCAAGATTATTCTGTCCCGTGGTCTTAAAGGCCAGCTTGGAGCTGAGAGTCTCCAGATCTACACCTCCAGCCCGGGCTTCTTTTCTGAGGGTTAAATTCACATATCCCGCTTCTACTTACCATCCTTCAAGAGGAAGGGTATACACCATGTTGCCATGGCAACTTCTCAGTACTTAAAATACTCTCAATGGTATTTAGGGTGATGTGAACAAATGTGATTTTGTATATATGTATATATGTATGTTTATATGTGTATATCAGCCTTTGGAATATCTGCTTAAGTCCACAAATCATTTTCCATGTATCCATGCATGATTTTACAGAATAATGAATAAGGAAAAGATCCATTCAAAGAGCAAGAGAGAGGAGGGATTTCAGTATCTGGAACGTTCATTGAGGGGACTTCAGATTCCACATGGTAATTCATCTTAACGGAATGACTTCTTGTAGGGTGTTAGTACAGGATCAGAGAATGGCTACTAAGGCACTTGTCAGTGGATACAGCTCAAATAAACAAAAGTTTGAGGGGTTCTCAATTTTTAAGAGTTTATTCCAAGGGGTCTTCAGACCAAAAAGTCTGAGAACTGCTCACATACCCATTTGTTTTCTGTCTCTTCCCCCCAGAACGTGAGATCCAGGGGGACAGAGACTTGCCTGACTTTGCCACCTCCGGTGTCTGGTTGCTGGACCAGTGGTGGACAATCAGCACTGACAAGTGTTTTCCCAGCATCCATGTTTGCCAATCAGGTTTATTATTATTATTTTTTAATTACATTTTATTTTTTATGCTATTACAGTTGTCCCCAGTTTTCCCCCCTTTGCCCACCTCCCTCCACACCACCCCTCAGGCAGTGCTCACACCGTAGTCAGTGCCCGTGGGCCATGCATGTGCGCTCTTTGGCTAACCCCATTCCAGCAACCCCTGGCCACAGACCCAGTGGCTTCTCCTCAGGTGTTAGCTGTGTCATTTTCAGTGTCAAGTCCAAGCCTCCTAGACATCTCCTCTGTCCTCCCTGGACTGCTTGGGTCCTACCAGACCTCACCAGAGCCAGGAGAGATGAAGAATAGATATATTTTTTAAAGATTTTTATTTACTTATTTTTAGAGAGAGGGGAAGAGAAGGAGAAAGAGAGGGAGAGAAGCATCAATGTGTGGTTGCCTCTACATGCCCCCCACTGTGGACCTGGCCTGCAACTCAGGCAGGTGCCCTGACTGGGAATCGAACCAGCGACCCTTTGGTTTGCAGGCCAGCACTCAATCCACTGAGCCACACCAGCCAGGGCCAGAATAGATATTTTAATGTTCTATAAATACTGTTTCATATCTTATATAGGAAAAATGTGTCTGCTGATGACAGGTCATAAAAATAGAATCCAGACTATAACTTGAGTACTTCAGACTGCTCTGCAGTTATTAAGTTCAATGTCTTGGCAGGATTTTTAAGAGTTATTCAATGAATATATCTGCCAATGTATTTATCCAATTATATTTGAGATCATATTTACATACCCTACCATTGTGGATTGTGGGTTTGTAAGAATTGCTATTGTAATGATTGACACTTTCCTTAGCCAAAATTGCACCTCAGAAATGGTGTAGGCTATCGTCACAGATTGCTTTTCAAAATTACCTTGCCGGAGTGTTATAAGCACAATTAATTGTTTGCAATTTGATTTGAGATCTGCAGGCAGAAAAGGTGAAATGTAATTTCCAAGTAGTTATGTTTACCATTATGGTCTAATGACATATATTAGCCATACAAACCCAAAGGGGACATAGCCTAGGGACAGAATTCTAGTATTTTAAGCACAGAGGCAGCCGAGCGATTCCTATTAACGTTAATAGGAGTCAAACCCACTGTAAACCTAAAGGCAACGATCGCAACCGGTTGCCGGGCACTGTGACAAGTAAACACCATCTAGGAGAGAGCAGTTTCTGTGTGTGCATTTCCGAAACTGCTTCCCCGTGTCATTCACATGAGTGTAAATTGGTAATGAGAGTGTATTGGGGCATAAATAAAACTTACTTAGTTTCAGCTGGTCGTATTTGAAGAGCTGCAGCTCAGTAAAGAATCTTCAGGCAGAAATAATGACCAGAAGAGTAGCCGCATATCATCTGCTCAAGTGACTAACTGTATCGAAGATCCAATTTCTTTTTCATTGCATCTGAAATATTGAGATTTCCTAGGTACCAGGAGCTGAGCTTGATACTAAAGATAAGTTACTGACTCTAAGGGTCACAGTTTCTGTATTTTTGAGTGTTGCAGAAGATACATAAAAAGTAAAGTCACAAGAAGGAACTATTTATAAGCTGTGCACTCCAGATAAAATGTGGTTCTGTTTTTCTGTTTAGTATGTCATGAGCTTGGAAGTGATCACTCCATCCTAACAAAGAAAAAGCTAAATGACCCGAAAATAAACATCAGCGAGGGCGCAAGACAGGTGGTGGCCTCTCAAATTAGAGATAGACAGGCCGTTACAGAAAGTCACAACTTACTGGAGCAGAAACCCATGAGAGGAAAACTCCGCAGGGAACAGAACCAGGTGAGTCAGGTCCGGCTTTCACCCCCAAATTCCAAGGCACTCTGAAGGGCAAAGAGTACAGTTCAAAGGGACAGAGCAGGCAAGGGGACCTGACTTGGGTCTGGCAGGTTTGCTGGCATTGTAAGGCTGGTAATATAAAACAACTACAATGAATACAGTAAGGACTCTTACGGATGAAGTAGATAGCATGTAAGAACAGATGGGCCTTATAAACAGAGAAATACATTAACTTTGTCTTAGTACCCAGGAAAAATACTTCCTTTTGTTCACTCCACAAGGCATTCCATGTATTTAAACTTTGCTTTTAGAAAGCAATTATTTTTCTTGGTATGGTAGACAACTTCTAAATATTTTGGCCGTATCCATAGATGTAAGTAGGCCCCATCGGCATTCACATTCTTGTATGTCTTCTGGGACAATACCACAATCTTGCTTCAATCTCTCTCTCTCCAACACTACAGAGAATCCCAGTGGATATCAGCCCTGGAAATGCAATTATTTAACAGCGAGCCCAAATAGACCCTTGCCTTGAAAGTGATTTTCAGAAATAGTGTTCCCTGAAGCAGAACATTCTGGAATATTATATCCCTCAAAGTATTTGGGTCCTTTAGCTTAACTGTGTATCTCTTATCATAAACCATTACCTACCTTGAAATTCGGGAGTTCAAAAATCTGTTGCTTATAAATAGCATATTTATATGTTAACTATCGGCAACTCACGGACCTTCATTCCTTTTTTATTCTTATTGCCCTGAAGACAATTTCTAAAATAATTTCAGAGGTAGGGAGCAGTGAATGAGGTAGGCCTGGGGAAGACAACAGGGTAAAGGCATTTAGTTTCCAATGTCCCAGGAAATCGTTTGGTGTTATATGTGGGCTCCAAGGCAGGTTAAGAAGGGACAGAGAGTGACAGCTTGCTCTCTCATCTGTAATTAAATGTACAGAGTCTCAGAGATTTACAGAATAGAAACCTATGATGATTAAATCACTAAGAAAAACATAGTATATTTTTTAGGGTACCAGACAACATCCATTGTCAAAATGATGTAGATTTTGACCTAACATTGTGTTCTCTGTTTCTATATTATGTACTTACAACATCACAAAATAATTTATATTACCAATTTAAACAGTAGTTTCATAATTGGCACATTTTGTATATATTAATTGGTTGGCCACCAGTACTTAGCTCTGGTCTCTGCTTTCCGACTTACTAAAAGGATCAAAATAAAGCTGAGAGTTTGTGGAAACTGTGTTCTTAACATGAAGGTGTGAAATATGTAAACTTCTCCTGATGAAAACAAAATAAGGGAAATCTCGTGTGAGTCATCCATGGCCTGAGGCATTTGCTTGGCTTTGTCTGAAAATAAGTTAGTGGGTGGCTCTCTCTGCTCCCATGGCTGCCTTGAGACTTTGCTTGTTTTTTGTTCAAAGGGCCATCATTGGTCAGAAAGACAGGCGAGTAGGGCTTATTATAGCCTCAGCTGATTTTCTGAATGACATCTAAGCCTGCCTAACATTACAAACAGAGTCTCAAAATACTTAACTATTAGCACTCAGCTTTTTCTTATCAAGATTTAGAGGAAATTGAAGAAGACATATTTTAGCAGGGAAATGTCAAGTTTTATGGAAAACGTTTTTATTGATTCCTAATTATTAAACTGCCTATAATACATTAATTAAGACAAAAATTGAAATATAGATAGGTTTTATACATTTCTGAATATGAATATGTGTGGGCTTATATATCTATATACATAACCACAGGATAAAAGTAGTTTGCATATGAAAGATATATATCTTTTATTCAAAGTTTTCATTGGAATCTCTCATGTAAGATTTTTCTAAGCCCCTAAACTGAAAGGAAGTCTTTTTCCTAAACTGCTTTTTGCAAATGAATGCCAGCTAGAGATGGCTTCCTCCTCCACCAACCTGTTGCCTCCACTCTGGGCCACTTCAGGGAGGCTCTGCATTTTTATGAGAGTTCCGTCTTGGATTATTCCTTTCCATAACACTTGGAAACAGACACTGAAGCATTGCTTGATTTTCAAAATGTTTTTGAATTTACGTGAGTGGATTTTACTCATTTGTTTTTACAGGAAACTGATAAAGTTTGTTTGGTGTTCTTAGCCATAAAGGGAGGAGTATAGAATGAGCCTCCCATACAACTTGAAACCTTCCAACATCTGAAACATAGAATGCCAGAAGAAGAGGAAGAAATTGAAAACTTATTTGAAAACATAGTGAAGAAAAACTTCCCCAATCTGGCAAAGGAAATAGACTTCCAGGAAGTGCAGGAAGTCAGAGAGTCTCAAAGAAGTTGGATCGAAGGAAGCACACACCAAGGCACATCATAATTACATTACCCAAGATAAAGAGAGAATCTTAAAGGCAGCAAGAGAAAAAGAGACAGTTAGCTACGAAGGAGTTCCCATAAGACTATCAGCTGATTTCTCAAAAGAAACCTTGCAGGCCAGAAGGGGCTGGAGAGAAGTATTCCAACTCATGAAAGGCAAGGACCTACATCCAAGATGACTCTATCCAGCAAAGCTATCATTTTGAATGGAAGGGAGGATCAAGTGCTTCCCAGATAAGGTCAAGTTAAAGGAGTTCATCATCACCAAGCCCTTGTTATATGAAATGTTAAAGGGAGTTATCTGAGAAAAGGAATATGATAAAAAAATATGAACAGTAAAATGACAACAAACTCACAACTATCAACAACCAAACATAAAAAAAAACAAAAACAAAAAAAAACTAAGGAAACTAGAACAGGAACAGAATCATGGAAATGGAGATCACAGGGAGGGTTATCAGCAGGGAGGGGAAGGGGGAGAATGGGAGAAAACGAACAGGGAAAAAGAAGCATAAATGGTATACAAAATAGACAAGGGGAGGTTAAGAAGGGTATGGGAAATGTAGAAGCCAAAGAACTTATATGTACACCAACCCATGGACATGAACCAAGTGGGGGATGCGGGTGGGAGAGGGGGTGCAGGATAGAGAGGAATAAAGTGGGGAAAAATGGGACAACTGTAATAGCATAATCAATAAGCTATATTAAAAAAGTAAAAAAATCATGAATGTTCAAATCAAAATTTATTTCTACAAATTAACTCTACACAGAGCCAATGTGATTTGCTTAAGCTATTCGCTTTGTTTCTTTCAAGTTTACCATAAGGTGCAGGTACAAATGGGTGGTATTGCTTTCAAGAGTTTCTCTTTGGAAGGTGTATTTCAACTGAGCTTTCCTTACATAAGGAGTGACATTGTGTTGGGAACTATATAGTCTGCGCCCAAAGCAATCGCAGAGCAAACTTGCCTACAGGGTCCCCCTCCCCCATTTTTTCGTGAAGGGTTGGGGAGCGGAATGATATTAAAAAAGCATTTACAACTCAAGAACACCTCCATTTATCCTCTTCATGCTCAGGGAGAAATGACGTCTTCACAAGACAAAGAGCAGCAAAAGAAGATTTTTAAAGCCCAGTCGGGCTTCAGCCTTTGATTCCCTCACGGAACAGCAAGTGGGAAGTGAACAGGCCCGTTTTTCAGGATCCAGCTGTCCTAGGAGTCTAGAAACCAGAGAACTATCTGGTGGTCATTTGTTCCTTTCTCCTGCTCAGCTGACTTAAGTCTGCTCTTAAAATACTCTTCTTTAAAAAGTGCCACAGAATCGGGAAAAGGCTTGTGAACAGACCTGGGTGTACAATTCTTAGACCAGCCCATCTGGGGCCTTCTCAATCATTTGTAGAGAGTATTTGCGTACAGCTTCTAGTTCTCGGCACTGCAGCGGGCCTTCAGTTCCGTCTGCTTGTCTGCAGGTACCTGGAAACAAGTTGTAAAGAGAGCAGCTAATCGCAGAATGCCAGCAGTATTGTATATGAGCAGCAATGTTTGACTGACTTGCCCATGGACTAGTCCCATGCTATGGGCTCCGTTTGTACAGAAGTGCAGTCAGAAACACCTTCTGTGAATGCCAAGGTCAATAAAAAGCAGTAATGTCAGAGATGCTTTCATCTTATTCCTGATACCACGAAGTTCCGGAAGAACGAACCTGTCTGAAGCAGTTCATGCCCTCTGCGTCGCAGACGATGTGACAAAAATCGAGCATACCCAATTATTTTAAAAGGGCATCGATGTATTTGTCTTTCAGAATGCAAGAAGAGAATATAAGATTCTTTTAACTATGAAAGAGGGGTGGATGTTTATACATCGTCTAAAACTATGTATGTACATTTACAAATGTAAACATCACACATGATGATTAATCAGAGGAAAATAATTCCTTGGAGACTGCGGGCTCCCTTTCAAAGGTAGTTCAAGGACAGGTGTTTACAGTTACTGCATACAGAAAAAAGAGTATAGTTTTGTACACAACACTTCATTTTCTAAGTCTGTTAAATTATTTCCTTCGGTATGCTTTTATTATTTAAAATTCCATGTCATCCACCAGAATCAGCCACTCTTTTCTGAGTTTCTCTCACAAGCAGCTGCTAATTAGGCGAGCCTGCGGTCTCAGAGCTCCGTACAAAATCCCATCTGTCAGTACTGGGTAAGGCAGAGAAATCTACCGGAAACAAAAGGCTTATAAAATTCAAATAAAAGCTGGATTATAGGGGGATTGTAATATTTTGTTTCTGCATGTGTTTTGCAAATATTTTACAGTTTGTTTACCTTTCAATTTTTTTCACCAATAAAAGTAAAGTGAAAGAGACACACTGTACAAATTACTGGTGTAAACACAAGCAGCAACCTGGAACCAAAATTTCAGACGATCTCAGGAAACTGGGTACCATGGAATGAGGGAAGGAAGTAATGCTATATTTTCCTATCTTGCAGCTACTGAATAATGCTTGAGATTGTTAGAAAGATATAGATTGATAACTTTATCAAATATGAAGGGTGTCCGGTAGGAAAATAAGGTAACATACAAAACACAGAAATTAACTTTAACTTGCAGTCTAGCATAAACAGGTACGGGGAAAGTAAAAGTACAAAATATATGTAAAATTTAAAATAAGAGCAAAATTAAGGTATGTGTAACTATTTTTTAAAAACAAAGACTTTCTGTTTGAAAAAAGTAATTCAAAAAAGCCAGAGTCACATGCATTATGTAATGGCTATATTTCCATTACAGAAAGACTAATGTGAGGGGCTATACGATGCATTTGGTGTACATGGAGCCATCAAAACAGACCACCTGTATTCCCCCCCATAAAACAGAACTAAGGCAAAAAAGATTTGGCTTTTGGTGGTGGGCAGGGTACACAATGCAATATACAGATGCTGTATCATAGACGTGGATACTTGAAACCTATATGATCTTATTGGCCAATGTCACCCCAATCAATTTAATTAAAAATATTGTTGAGAAACTAAGAAAAACCTGCACACAAAGCTTACCATATTGTTAGCATGATAAATGCCAGCAGTTACAATCACTTTAGGACTTTACACTATTGTAGCACTTAGTTTCCTCTGACTTCACCTGCATCTAAATACACGTATGTGCACACACACATATGTACAAGAAAAACCCCAAAGAGCAACAGAACAGCATTTTATCTGAGCAGATGTGCTCAGCTGGCTTGGTCAGAGATTGATTCCATGGTTTAGGCTTTCGTACGTAGAGAGATGGCATCGCGAACATTTTATAACAGAGTTTTAACATAGCAGAGTTTTGTTAAAATTTAATCTAGTGAAGGGTTTGCTTGTGCCTTAGCTTTGTCATTATACAGTTCGGTGTTGTTTTTTTTCTGCCCCACATTCTCAATAAAATTCTTCAACATCTGAATCTAATTCTGTTTTTCTTTTTTGTATTAAATGGATTAGATAATCCATTAAACAAATGGAGGGAAGCAGCATTAATGACACGTTGCTCTTGCATTATGAAGTTAATTGGATTAACTAAATTAGCCCTTTTACATTCAGGCCTGCATATGTTTTTGACATTTAAAGTGAGAAATCATCAAGAGAACTCAGATTTCTGTGATTTTCTCTTGTCGTCCTCGTTACAAAGCTGAGGTCAGTAATGCATTTATTCCCCGAACCACCATTGAGACTGCGGACCATTAACAAGGATAAAGTTTAAAGAAAAAAAGAGAATGAGCAACAACAACAAAAGTCAAAGAGAACAGAAAGGAGGCGAGAAAGGAATCACTGAAATTTCAAGAGGTAGAGTCCTCCACACCAATCTACCCTGATTTAGGGAGCAGACTAACCACCATGCAAGAAAACCATAGTCTGCCTTCAAACCAGCGGGACATTCCGGGGAAGACCTCACTGTCGCAGCGGGAAAGTCCAAGGCTCAGAGTTCTCTGTACAGTCATGGCCGCGTAGTCCCAGGTGTCGGGGTGAACCACAGACTGCAGATAGGATGGTGTCCCATAACAGCACAACAGGGCTGAAAACTATGTTTGATACACAGACACCTACCTGTCTGTTACAATTGCTTAGAACTTTCTGCACAGTGACACGCAGTAGCCCAGGGCTTACTGTAGCCCAGGAGCAGTGGACCAAACCACACGGCTTCTGCCTGCAGCAGGCTGCACCCCGAGGCTGGTGGAAGTGCACCTGTGATGTCCACACAACAAAATTGCCCAAGGTGCACTTCTCAAAACATGCCTCATGGCTCTATCGGGAAATCTTTAACGCCTTGCCTAACCACCTAGGCTGACCTTAAAGTTGAGCTCCCTGGGTCCTAACCTCTGTGGTTGTTCCAGGGACACAGCCCTGATTCCCAGTCAAGGTTAAGGCCCACTCCCGGGGGGGAAGGCGGCATGTCTTGGCTGTCCACCGGGGACGCTCAGTTCCATTTCAATGTCGTGGACCTCACTGCACTATGAACACATACGTTAGAAAATGGTACATACGTGATGCTTAGAATGTGGGAGAAGCTGGGCAGCAGCCCAGTACAAGGTGGCTGGGGTGAGCCAGGCATGAGGGAGGGAAGACCAAAAATTGGTTTGTAAAAATGAAAACAAGGACCCAGTCGGTGAAAGACAAATACCATATGATCTCACTCATATGTGGCATCTAAGGAACAAAACAAACTAACGAGCAAAACAGAATCAGAGGCATGGAAACATGGAACAGACAGACAGCTGTCAGAGGGGAAGCGGGAGGTCGGGAGCAGGACAGGTTGAAAGCACCTGAAAGGGTTAGATGAAGAACATATGTTCATGACTCAGGGACACCGACAACTGTGTGGGGACAGCCTGAGGGCGGGGGCGTGGGTGGAGGGGGCAAAGGGGGAAAATTGGGATAACTGTAACACCATAAACAATAAATTATAATTTAAGTTTAAAAATAACAAAAGGGGCAGTTAAGCTACTGAAGCCTTTGGTAATGTGTTTTCTGGCCTGTTCCGACGTGTAGGTGACGTAGAACGTAAGGAACCAGGCAGGGCAGCCTTTGTCCTTTGAGAGCGTTTGGTCAAATTCTCCTGCTCTCTTTTCAGTTAATGCCGTTTGGACCTTCCTCTTTGCTGTCATGGCGCTTCACTGCCCCGTGGCCCATCCTCCACCCAGAGGGGAGGACGCAGGTGAAAGGGAAGGGGAGTCGTAGCAGCAGGCAGCACGCACAGGCTTATCGTGAGCATGTAAAGCCAGACAGAACAAAAGGCTCAGTGCCAAAATTCATATTGGGCTGGATAATAGGACTAGATAGGAAAAAAGATAAATTCCAACTTTTTAAAAATTAAAAAAACTTTTTTATTGTCGTTCGATTACAGTTGTCCCCATTTTCCCCCCATTGCTCTCCCCTTCCCTGCCCGCTCCTGTCTCCCACATTCAATCCCTCCCCCATCGTCGTTGTCCATGGGTCCTTTACACCTGCTCCTGGACTCGACCCTTCCCCTTTTCCCTGGTTCTCCCCCTCCCCCTCTCCTCTGTTGCTGTCAGTTTGTTCTTTATTTCTGTGTCTCTGGTTCTGTTTTGCTCACTTGTTTGTTTTATTGATTAGGTTCCACTTACTGGTGAGATCATATGGTATTTGTCTTCAACTTTTTACCTCCCTCTGTGTGGGAAAGCACAGTTTGGCAAAAATAAATACATTTTAACCTTTAGCCATAAATATTTATGTATCTTTGAAATATTTCTGAACCACTCAGTATCAATGCATACAGGTGTTAAAGTAATTTGTGAAGTAAAAAAATAAGAACATGTTGACATGGACGTGGAGACAAGGGAACCATTGTGCACCGTTGGTGGAAACCTAAATTGGTTCCGCCACTAGGAAAACTGCACGGGGGTTCCTCTAAAATTAAAGAGAACCATCACGTGGTGCATCAGTTCCACTTCTGGGTATACATCCGAGAAACATCCACATCCGAGAAAACAGATTCAGTGTCTCCAGAGATGTCTTCATCCCCATGTTTGCTGCAGCATTATTTACAACAGCCGAGACCTGGACACAACCCAAGCGCCCTTTGACAGGTGCCTGGATAAATAAAATGTGGTCGTATATACAACGCAACATTCTTCCTCCGTGGAAAAGAAGAAAACCTTTCATTCGTGACAACGTGGGTGGGCCTTGAGCCCGTTACGAAAAGCGAGTGCAGTCCGACAGGGAAAGACAAATGCTGTGTGATCTTACCCGCAGGTGAGGTTTAAAAAGGGCTCATTGGAAGCACATGCGTTGCTGGTTGCGAGTCAGGGCTTGGAGAGAGGAGATGGGTGAAAGGGGTCAAAAGGGACAAACTTCCAGTTGTAAGATAAATAAGCTCAAGATTAGTGAAATTTAAACTACTAAGTAATAAGTTTAATATTACAATTGCCAACTCTAGTAAACAAAATATTAAACAAAAATCATCTTATAAATACAGAAGAATTTTGAATTCTAAAAATCATAGAACAAGAAGGTGTTACATGATGATAAAGGGCATATTTTATTTGCAAGTTGCAAAAAATTGTCTGAACTTTCCTTGTTCGTTCTACAATAGCAGGTACATTTTTAATAAACTCGTGATGAACAGAGTTATTGCTCAGGCCGGAGTTGCTATGTGTATTTTGGGTATATACACTCCTTCTGAGGGTTTTCTTTTAGAAGTGATAAAAAGTATTGTTTTTTTATTACTGTTTGTGAAGCTTTTAAAAATGTTCTCATAGCTTATTGGCAAGGGACCATTAGAATGCTGATAATGGTAAAAGAGTAACTTTGATTTTGAAACTTTATTACTTAAATTTTTGTTGCCTTCCCTGGACGTGCAGAATACTGATGCATGCTGGTACAATAATTACCAACATTTCTGTGAAGGCATTTTTATCTGTCCAAGGTTTCAAGCAGACAAGGGGATTGAAATCCGAATGTACAACGCAAGTTCTTTTGATTATCCTGAGCATTAAATTTTAAAGCAACTCATACCTAATCCACTGGAAGATTTTTTTTTTTTTGGCTACCAATTACTTTTTATTTTGCCTTGGTAATGAGTGCTCATGCTCTTGGTGTGAACTTGAAGCATACTACTTGAATGCATAGTTTAAAGATTATGTGAATTAATAATACAGTCTGATGTATTAATTTACATATAATATAAATCAGTAGTTATTTAAAGCATATACTTATCTTTACAATAAAATGCAATAGTATTGTATTAATCAATTTTGTAAAAATGTGGATTGCTCTTAATGTCTGTTATAGGCTGACTTGTGTCTCTTCCAAATTTATATGTAAAGTCCTAATCCCTAGTACCTCAGAATGTAACCACATTTGGAGATAAGGTCTTTTAATTAAGTTAAACTGAGGTCATTAGGATCGACTCTAAGAGTCCAGTGTGACGGATGTCCTCACAGGAAGAGGAGATGGGAACACATTCACAGAGGAAGGACCATGTAAGGAGAAGAGGGCCACCTACAGGCCAAGGAGAGAGACCTCAGGAGGAACCAACTCTGAGAATCCCTTGACCTTGGACTTCTAGCCTCCAGAGTTGTGAGCAAATAAATTTCTATTGTTTCACCCACCTGGTTTGTGACTCTTCGTTATGCCCTAGCAAACTAACACGTTACTGTGACAAATTATGTGTGACATGGCAAAAGTAATTATATGAAATTATTCCTTTTGCTGCTGTATCTTGAACATTTATATCATGTTAAACATTTGGTACCGTAGTTCACCAGTTCACCTCTTTCCCAGCCAAAATGAATCTTTTTTTTCTCTACAAACAAAGTGATTTAGACTTCTCAAAATAGTTTTCCTACCTGGAAAGGATACAAAAAAAGCTTCAAAATCACAAATACAAAGATGCGAGGATTGCACTACAAACTTTTCTATGAAAGCGAACTCAACACACGTGGTAGCTTGGTGGTGACTTCAGCAGAAATTCATCTGTCCCTGACTCCCTGCCCCCTGCAGCAAATGAGTAACTTCAAATTAGTTAGTCATTGGCAGTGGGTGGGTGGTTGGTGGACTGGAAAATGCAAGGAAGTGGGTACAGAATTTGGAATGAGACATACTTGTTTTTGCCTCTTACATGATAACTGAGGGGAAAGTGACTCATCTTAATGTACATGATTTTCTCATGGTATTCTGAGCCTTTGTAATTTAGAAATATGGAAAAGTGACCTTAAAAACTTTTCAAAAATTTCTGTTTTATCATATGACTAGCAAACCTCACTAAAATATAAGTGAGAAACAAAATAAGTGTTTTTAAAAGTAAATAAGTATTTCAATGAAAGGAGGTATAATACCAAATATAAACTAGATACAAATTATTAGAGGAATATTTATACAACTGTATCAAAATTTCCATACAATGATGCATTTGAAATTGGCTCAAGTGTTTCACAATGGGCAGACACCTGCACAGACACAAACTACAGAAGTTAAGAATAAACAGAAGTCTGAGCGGATCTGTAACTAGCAAAGAGATTACATTGTTAATTTTAAGACTTCCCACAAAGAAAAGCCAAATTTCAGGTGGCATCATGGGTGAATTCTGCCAGACTTTAAACAGTTAGTACCAGTTCTTCACAATCTCTTTAAAAAAAATGAAAGAGTAGCTAACACTGTCTAAGTCATTCTCTGAAGTCGTCATTACCTTGATAACAAAACCATATGAAAGTATCATAAGGAAAGACAACAAACGAACAGAACCCAAAGTTACAGATGAGTGTATTTTATAAATATAGGGGAAAAATCCTTTACACAATGCTAGCCATTTATAAGAGGTTATACATCATGATCGAGTGAATTTATCCCAGGAATGAAACCTTGGTTTAACATGTAAAAATCAATTAATGCAACACACCGTTTCAATAGGATCCAGGGGGTATTCAGCCTGTCTTTTTCCTATTCTGTTTTCTGTTGCTTTGACACTCTTGCTGCCCCTGGAGGAATTGAACCGCCCCCTCCTTTCCCCTCCCCTCCCCCCACCCAGAGTTAGTCAATTACAAGAGGTAGCAAATGACTTGCCTCCAACTGTGCCTTTCACATGCAAACCAGCCAATTCCAAGCCCACACACCAACCACCTCCTCTGTGGGGTTCTTAAACTCAGGGCCTCAACCTCCCCGCCTTAATCTTCAGGGCCAGAGACCCCAGAGTTGAGGGACAGCTCCGGTATCCCACAATCTGCTGCAATGATTCCAATCAGCCAATCTTAAACCCGCTTACCTGTCCTCATCCATTACCTGCTCTGGACACCACAATGTAATCTCCTGCCCGTGGGTTCCCCTAACTGCCCTCTTCCTGTCCCCCACAGCAAGCCTGTGTGCCTTCGCACAATGTACCTGTCCCTTATTTTTAGGGAACTGAGTAGACTTACTCCTTCATACATGGTCATCTTCATGTCTGCATGTCTTACCATACCTAATTTACAGTAAGTCCCAGCTACCCTTGAAACACGGAGCAAAACCATGTGATTATCTCCATAGACATAGAAACAGCATTTGACAAAATCCAACACTCTTTCATGATAAAAACAAAACAAAACAAAAAACACTCAACAAAGTAGGGAAGAGAACTTCCTGAACCTGGTCAGAGCATCGCAAAACACACACAGCTGACATCTACTTCGTGCAGAAAGCCCGAGGGCTTGTCTGTAAGATGAGGAATGAGATAGGGTGTCAGCCCTTGCCCCTTCTATTCAAAATTGTACTGGAGTTTCTCACAATTAATCCAGAAAAAGAAGTAAAAGGCACCCGGTTTGGAAAGGAAGAAGTAAAACTACGTTTATTTGGAGATGGTATAATCTTGTATGTAGAAACTTCTAAGGGATTCCCTAAATGACTGTTAGAACAATGAGTACAGCCAAGTTGCAAGATACAAGATCGATACACAAAAGTCAAGTTTGTTTCCATACCCCAGGGCAGTGTTTTCTATGGTTCCTGTAATGAATTACCACAAAACTTGTGGCTTAGGACAAACACACAGAAATAAATATATTATCGTGACCTCGTGTCTGCCAGAAGTCAACGGGGGTCTCAGTGGACCTTCAGTTCCAGATGTCAGCAGGGCTGCACTTTTTTTCCTGGGGGAAAATCATTTCCTGTCTTTAAAAAAATCCTATGAACTGCCCGTATTCCTTGGCTCATGGCCCCTTCCCTACACCATTCCGACGTCTGCTTCTATCCCCACATCTTCTGCCCTCCCCTTGGGAGCCGGAGGAAGATCTGGGAGTAATTACTAGTGGTTGTGGGGTTTCTTTTTTGCTTTTTTGGGTGATGAAATGCTCTCAACTTGATTATGGTGATGATTATGTAACTCTGTAAAAGCACTGACATTGACTGAATGTTAAACTTTACGTGGACAAATAGCGCGGCATGAGAACTGCATCTCGGTGAAGCTGTTGGAAAAGATGCACAAAAATTCAGGACAGTCACATGAATAGCATATTCACATAAAGAAATACAAATGGATATCAATTTCCACAATATGGTATCTACACAAACCTGGACATTTTTATTCACAATATTATTATTTCTTTATAAATATTTTAAATTCATGGTAAAATTATAAGAATGCAGTTAAGAAGACAGAGGAACATTTGAAAATAATTAAGAAAAATTACCACCAAGAAATAGCTATGTTGTATATTTTACAGCATAACTTTGTATTCTCTATTAAGTCATGATAGTTTTTTATAAGGAAGCCAAGATGAAAGGAGTTTATGTAAATTGATACAGTTTTTGAAATTCGCTATAAAGCTGCTCACTTTGATTATTTTAAGCACAATTTCCCATCGAAATGAACAATTATTAGGATCATCTTATGCTAGTGTGCTAGAACCGTGTGTCGAGAAGATGGCAAAGAACCACAATATCTAAACATATGAAAAAGGCACAGTTCAGCCTTGTGAGGTGATGAAGTATTTTAATTGTGGTTTTTAACTCAGGCAGTTAAGTCTGTTGAAGTCGAGGGCGACGCTCCAGCATTGGGAGTGGATATGGCTCTTACGAGCCACAGAATGAATGAGTGTGACTTTCCAAAGGTCTGTGCATGAAGTTTGTCTTAGAGAGAGAAGGAGATTAAGAGGATAGTGAATTCAGAGCACAGTAAAAGAATATTTCTCCATGCGACAGACAGTCACCCTGTGGATTCATGGTCACGGTGAGATGGTTAAATTCATCTTCAGTCTCAGTAATTTTATGAATGATAATAAAGGCTTAGCTTAACTAGCATATTGATGGATGTGTTAGCAAAGAGATGGCAGTAAGTAAACCGTGTTAGAATCTGAGCAGACAGCGGTGTATTCACGAAAAAGGACTTGGTCCTGAAAGATATCAAAATGTGGACTTAGAGACACGCATGATCAGCTTTGCTGACCGGCTAGTTTGTTCGTCTGTCAGGGTCCATTCACCTGAGTCCTCTCCTGATGTTCTGCCCGAAAGATATGTGTTCTCTTCGTGCCTTTCCTTGGTACGCAAGGATGATACCCCCGCCTGAAAATCTCATAGAAAGGACTTGCCTGATCAACTGTCACCTCGCAGAACAAGACTCTTTATTGCTAGAAGAGTGCAGAGCAGGGCCATTCTGGGTAGGATATTTAAGTGAGGGTTTCCACAACATAATAGGATAAGACAGGTATCTCCCACTCACTGTTTTGCTTAAAACTTGACTTCGAAGGTCTGGATTAGCCTAGTAGTAGACAGCATATTTTTAATTTACTTTCTCAGAATGTTCATTAAAATACTTATGAAAATAATAGTAATAATCATGATCATTACTCTGAAGATAATCCCAAAAACAATACCAGAACTTAAGGTACACAGAGCAGTTTGGGCCAAGGCCCAGCTGAAATGCTCACCGATTTCAACCTTGGCAGCAGTGGAGCACAGAGAGAGTCGGCTACCAGCTGTGTGCGTTTTCTGCAGAAACACGATAGTGGTGTCTCCAAATTGTTAAGAGCCAACATTCATTTAATACTTACTCTGTGTGTTGGGCACATCCCTACTATTGATAAGGGAAGGCCTACACATTTGACTCTAAAGAGAGAACTATGTTTGATGAACCGCTGGGGTCGGGGGATCGACACTGAGAAGGGGTGTTTGGTGAATTACCTGAACACAAGATGAGCTGGGACGAACCTCTCTCTCCCTGGAACTTCCTACGCCCCTAGGGCCACCCGAAATCTACAGGTATGCATCTGAGCCCAGGGTGTCTAGTCTACTGTGTTTCTGCAGGCCTCAGTGGGGCTCGCCCTCCACAAGGGAAGGGCAGCAGGGCCCAGGCGTCCCTCTGTAGGAGTCAGGCCTCCAGGGGGTGCAGAAGAGCTGGGAGCAAGCTCTCTGTGTCCTGGGAGGGTGGAGAGCAGGCCCTGCCCTTGGAGAGAGCCAGCCTGTGCCTGCTTGTGCCTTGTGCCTGCTTGTCACCACTTAGTCCTGATTCTGTCACAGTCCTAGAAGGTAGCTCTGTTCAAGTTCAAGATAAAACCTTTTCCTACTTATCCCCTAGTTCTTTGATAAGAGATAAGCCCGATATACTAAAAATAGGAGGGACTCTAATTTTTCTGCCAAATTCAGTGCATGAAGATATCCATCTACGGTGCCTGCGATGGTTCTGGACGACACACAAGGGTGGAAGGACCCACCGCTCTCTAGTGTCCTAGCTGTTGAAGGGGAAGTGCTCCTAAGTTGTGTGTGTGTGTGTGGTGTACCTCTTCTTTGTGAGGCCTGGAAATTAGATTTCTGAGCTATGGATACCATGGGAGGTCATATTCCTACATTTTTCTGCTTAATTCCCACAATGTGGCTATTATATTTTGGAGTGTGAGAAACGTAGGCCACGCATCGTTATTTGTTTTGAAATCTCTCTTCCTGACGTCTTTCTGGGCCCTGATTTCAGCCCATTCTTTGCCTTGAGTGGGTGAACCTGTGAAGACTCCCCTCTGTCTGTTCCCTTCTCTCTGCTCTAAGTCTCTTCCCTTCTACTTTTCTCTTTCTCTCCTCCTCTTTTTCTTTGCAGCTCTTGGACTGTGTCCCTCACCTTTATTTTAATGTTTCCTTAGGGCACATTGCAAAGGTTTCCCTCTTACAGGGACATAAATACAGACACCTTTATAATTACAGCCTGTGAACAGTGGTTTCTATTGATAATTACATCATTCCTCTTCCTTCTCGGATAAAGCTGGCCAAGGAGAAAATGTGGGAAGAGGTTTTGCTTTGCCATTTGAAATGTGGACAAAAAGTGAAAAATAAGAGGCAGAACTCAAAGATTTCACATGGTAACAGACACACCCGGTGGTTGTTTCAGAATGGAACCGAAGCTCTTAGCAGGAGGGTGCGGGTCAGAATTAATTCAAGTTGCAATCACAGGTGCTGTAAGCTGCTGCATCTTTGTTTATATGAATTCTTCCGAGAGTTTGCTTCATTATTGATCTTTCTGCGCTGACATTAACAGGCCATTTTGCATTAAAAGGTATTTCCTTATCTTTCCATGCACACTCAAATCGCAATTTTATTAAAAGATAAAAGATATGTGTTGAACAAATTGGAACATTAACGAATATTACAATTCTTTTAAAAGTTATTTAGCTTCATGATAACATCAGGTTTATGTTATGAGGCATTCAACGGCCTTGCTGAGTAAGAATCAAGGTATATTTTGTTATATTGGCTAACAGACTGACCTAGAAGCCTATTATTGATGTACACAAGCTCTAAAGTATCCAATCCTATTTCAAATATTATATGTTTTTAAAGCTAACTGACTTTTATCTATGAATATCATATATGAATCTGTTGGATAACTTCTAATTATTAAACATTTCCATATTTAGTGGCCCAAAAGAGAATATTTAAGTAAGAAATACAGTTCATGGGTTTTTAGTCTTTAAATAAGTATTTACTAAAATGCTTTGGTCTCAAATTACATTATAATAGGTATTAATGATAAAAGACATCTATCATGGTCATTAAATCACTCAAAATAATATCACGAAGGTATTTGCCAAAGAAATGATTTTGATTTGGTCAATACTTGAGAAAAAAACAAAGAGATGTTACATATATATATTCATTCCTAGGAAAGTATTTTCAAAATACCCCGACAGTGAGATTTTCACTTCTGGGAAGGTGGAGTAAACATGGTTTTCCCTATTCTTTCCCACCAAGTCCCCATAAAAAACCTGGACTCTGTATAAAAACAAGAATATTCTGAAAGCTTGAAGCTGGCCAGAGAGCTGAGAGCTAATAACCCAGGGGCTGAGCGAGTCCTATTTGATTTCAGGTGCTGGACAGACAAGGTGGCACCTGAGACAGTGTTAAAGCCTGTTCTCTCCAGCCCAAGGACAGGTGAGGGGCATCTTAGCAAGATACAGCTTTTAGAGAAGAATAGCTGTACTCCAGCCCAACACTCAGACAAAACTGTGGCCCCACGTGTCCCCCAGATGACAAAGGCTCATTGGGGAGAAAAGACTTCCACCCTTTCCAGGTGCCCCTCGCCTTCCCTACTGTGCTGGTGCCAGAGGAGAGCCAGTGAATCCAGGGGGAGAGCTAGCCAGGGCAACAAGGCAAGAAAAATGCTACAGTTCGGAAATGAAGAAACCACGCTGTCCCTCTTTGCTGGTGACGTGATTGTCTACATAGAAAATAACCAGGAATCTACAAAATAACCATCAGAATAATAATCGAGCACAGCAAGGTCAAAGGCTACAAGATCAACATTTCTAGAAGGAAGCAGGGAACATCTGACATTAAACATAATGCTGTTCACAGTGATGTAAGACATGAAGCGTGTGTACCTCTAACAAAACCAGCACCGGAGTTGTCTGCCGGAAACCACGCAACACTGATGACAGGAATCACAGACGATGTAAACATGTGGAGAGGCAGACATTCCATAATCGTTTTAGGAGACATATTGTAAAGATGTCAATTAGCCAAAAATTCATATACAAGATTAACACAATTCCTTTTCAAATGCCAGCAGTAATTTTTATAAGTGGACACAAGGTTAGCATGACATTTATATGGAAAGATAAAGGAACAGTTCATCGAATAGCTAAAACGATTAAAAAATCAAGTGTGATGGACCAGTCTACCCACGCTGACGATGTATTGTTTTTTAGCTACAGTCATCAGGCAGTCTGCAACGGTGGAGGGAAAGAGACTTAGACCAATGACACCGGACAAAGAAGCAAGGAATAAACCCAATAACATGTATCAAACCAAGTGTGACAAAGGTGCAAAACCAGTTCCATAGAGATAAGTTAGCTTTTTCAACAAAATGATGCTAGAGGAGTTTTTCATCCATCCGTAGGGAAAAAAAAAAAGAAAGAAAAGAAATCTGAATGTAAACCACATACACAGTTACACAAAAATTATTACCATACACTACTATTAGACAAAAATTAACTCCCAGTCGATCACAGTTGTAAGTAGAAAATACGAACTATATGTAACACTTTCAGAAAAAAAAGTATAGTAGAAAATCTTCAGAACGAGACAGTCTTGTATTAGACAACAGTTCTGAGTCAATGGTGAACACGATTCATAAAAAGGTAATTAAAAAGTAGTATTTCATCAAAATTAAAACTGCTCTGTCAAAGACCATGGGCAGAGTATAAAAATACAAGTCCCAGAAGGGAAGAAACACAGCTACGAATCACACAGCCAACAGAAGGCTCATGTGTAGAACACGTAAAAAACTCTCTAAACTCCACGCTGAGAGTTAAAGCAATTCAGTAAGAAAAGAGAGAGCGCAGGAGCAGACACGTTAGAAGGAAGGATGTGGAGACGGCAAGCACACACAGGAAGTTATGAGCAACGCTCTGTCTGTCACACAGAACCACAATGGGATGCTCCCACACCGCTCCCAGCCTGGCTCACGTGACAGCAGCGACCGTGGCAATGCTGAGTGCTGGCGAGGACTGTGACGGAGACTTGGTCACTCCCATGTTGTCGCTGGGAACACCATATGGCACGGCCTCTCTGAAAAATAGTTTGGCAGTTTCAAACCCCCTCAAACACAAAATAACTAAATATGCACCTACCCTACGACTCACTAAATCAGAGAAATGAAGACTCGTGTGGACACCGAAACCTGCCCGTGGGTGTTTCCAGCAGTCTTATTTACAACAGCCAAGCCTGGCACCGGTCTAGATGTTCCTCAGAGCAAGCTGTGGTCATTCCCCAGGAATGACGCTCACCAGTAGCAAACCACTGACAGACGCAACAGCAGGGTGATTCTCCAAAGAATCTCCAGTTGCATGTAATGGTCTCCAAGTGATGTGTCACAGAAAGGCAGAAGAAACGAGCGGTTGCCAGGCCTCATGGAGGAATGACTGAGGGATGTCTGTGGAGGCGGAAAAGGGTGGGTCTGGACTGTGACATTTGCAAGATGCCACCGCTGTGGGGAGCCGGGCACGGGGAGCCCAAAGGCTCCCAGTTCCATTGTCGGCATGGGAATCGACAATTATCTCAAAATCAAGTTTAATTACAAAACTCTCCTCTTTCCCACAGGTATCTGGATGAGGCTGATTTTTCCTCATGTTTCAACCAAAACACCATCAGGCAAACAATGAGGGCAGAAGCTCATAAGAATCCAGCTGACTTCCCCCAAGTCAGACATTAAAAATATTTGCCACAATGTAAAGCCACGCCATTGTTCTTACTTTACATACTTTTGTGTTTGAAAGTACGCTCATTTATTTCTTTAAAATATGGTTTTGCTGGTAATATAATAACGTTGTTAATGACATTTTCAGTAATTTATAAATATTTTGAAAATGTCTGTTTCTTTTTCTTACTAGAGTAAAGAATGAAAGATAAAACCCACATAAAGAAGTCTCTTTAGGCTCTTCTCAGAGTGTTAGCAGGCAAACAGGTCAGGAGACCATAAATTTGAGAACGACTAAATTAGACATTGGCCAATATTCATTAAATACACTCAACTTTCAGTTTCTTTTGTCCGCATAGATGTTTGAAATCCTATTTTCCTCTCCAAAATGTAATGCCACGAGACAAAATGGTCAGAGGTTTAAGCACTGACTGATGCAGAATTTAATTCCAACAGACACCCAAAGATCTGTAAACAGAAACCATAATGAGACTTTTCTCAAAATGTTATTTTAATCTTTGTCTCATGTTCTGATTAGAAGTTACAGACTTCGTGAGCATGTATTTAAGTCCTCCAAACATTTAATAGTCAGCAACTGTCAATGACGACGTATTTCCCTGTAGGCAGCACGGAAATGAACGTTTCTTCGAGACTGATCTCTCTGATGAGGCCTTAAATATTGAGATTTTATTTATTTATTATGTGGGAAGGTGGCTTTTTATCCCTGAAGCCAACTGACAGGAAAATTGTAATTATTGTACTCTCCTGGTGCCTGTTTCTCTCCCTGCGTGTTCTTCTGTGTATTAAAGAATATTCTCATCTGTGATTTTTCTGTTCAAATCTTTCCTCCCTTGCCACAGATAAATTAATTTACAACAGACAACAAATTCAGGTGCCAGCAATTTGTAAACAGGAGTTTAAAGCAAAAGTTTGCTTTTGTCATTGATTAGCATTAGGAGAAGGCTAGAGCTCAGCTGAAGTTACAAATTTGTGGCTAATGGACTTATTTCCAGTGAATTGGTACACAGTGCTCTCAGTCCAGGTCCCTCCTTGTCACTTCTACTGAGGAGGTATCACAAGTGTAGGTTTGTGACATAATCTTTCCTAAAGTCAGCTGGGCAACTGCTTGGCTCGCTGCCTGCTAAGCAGCCCAGCACCAAAGAATGGACAAGAGTCACATACAATAACTATGCTAATCACTCAGCTTTTATTGAATGCAGGTTCACTCAAAGTAGGACATCACCATACTTTAATATCCTGCTCACATGCTAACAATGTAAGAGGAATATAATCTTCGCACACAGAGCAGTCAGTGGGGGTTAACGAACCCGAGTCCCAGAGTCTCGGTCTGCAGGTGCAGGAGACAGCACCGTGGGCACGGGAGTCGTCAGCGTCTTGCAAGGAAGGGTCTCCAGGGCCAGGTGGGCAGACAGAGGAGGGCAGAGTCTCCGGTGGCCAGTGCCAAGGGAGATCAGCGTGGCGTGGGGCACACTCTGGTGTGTGGAGCTCAGCTATCTCCGCAGTGGTCTGAAACCTGCCTCTGTTACACCTGGAAAGTTGTCTATTCCATCCTTTTGGGTCCTTTCGATATATGTCTTGATACCCTGATGTCAAGTGGGGAATTTGCCCAGGAACTGATCTATGGGCAGTCCCACTTTGCAGACAGAGCTGTTCTTATCACATGGGCAGATATCTTGGGTGGGTCTGCTTGCCAGACGTCTCTGCTCTGACTTAGGTGGTTTCCCTATTGAACCAAAGTGTCATGGCTGACTGGCAGCCATATGGTTGACATGAGTGACTCTGATTTGTTTTATATACTTTATGCTCTCTTGACCGGATGAATGCTATTTTATTGGTCCTGCTCTCCACAGGAGGAAGCAGAGATCACTAGGTAAGAGATCTCTAAAACACTAAAGCTCTGTTTATTTGTATTTAAAATTGTTATCTTATTTTCACGGTCAGACGAAACTCTATCTTTCTCACCAAGGTATGGATTTCTTTCTCTATGGTAGGGCATGCTGGGAACATGTTTGAGATATCACAGATTACTTAACAATTATTTACATTTTTATTATAAACTCAATGCACATTCATATTGGCTTCATCTTTTTCCTTCCTTCTAGCCTCTGTCTTCCTTCCTCAGTTTTGTTTCTTTGCCCAGTCATACCTGGAGCAGCACCCAGCGACCCCCCAGCTGTGCTTTGTCACTGGCCTCTCATTTCTTCTCTTTATCCTCATTCTAGGAATGAGGTTGAGTGATATAGGGTGATTTGGGTTAGTCATACTACCCTCCAGATCTTATCTTTATTCATTCATATACTCACTTGATAAATATTTATACCGCTTGGGCATCTAGGATTGCCATATACAAAACTTAACTCAAAATGGATCAATGACTTAATGTAAGAGCTAACACCATAAAACTCTTAGGAGAAAACATAGTGGTTTTTGATCTCAGACATGGCAATTAATTCTTAAATTTAATACCAATCCATGATCAATAAATGAAAAAAATATCTAAATTGAACTTCATAAAAATAAAAAGCTGATGGGCATCAAAGGATATTATCAACAAAGCAAAAAGATAATCTACAGAAAGGGAGAAAATATTTGCAAATCAACTACCTGATAAGGGTTTAGTATCCAGATTAGTTAAAGAACTCTTACAATTGAACAACAAAGAAGGTAAGAATTTACTTTTAAAAAGGCAAAAGAATTTATTAGACATTCTTCAAAACAAAACCCCCAAATGGCCGAGAAGCACATGCAAAGACACTTAGCATGAATGGTGACTAAGGAAATACTAGTCAAACCAGGAGGAGACTCCACTTCACACCCCCCAGGAGGGCTGCAGTCAAACAACCTGAGTGACAAGCACGGCAAGGACGTGGGGAACTAGGGGCTCCCTACATCGTGTTGAGAACGGAAAATGTTTCAGCCACTGGGGAAGAAATTCGGACTGTTCCTTAGAAAGTTCAAATATATAACTCAGCAATTCCACTCTTAGGTAGATGCCCAAAAGAAGCAAACACTTATGTTCATAGAGAATGTGTACACATGTTAACCTACATGTCTATGACGGCCAAAATGTGACTGTCTCAGGAGTCATAGACTCTGGCAACAGGCAAACGGATAAACAACTGTGGCAGAGGGTCCAATGGGGCATTATTCAGCCGTGAAAGGGACACACACCACACCGCGGACGATCCTCAAGACCATAATGCTAAATGAAAGGTGCTGTGCATTAAATGCCCTATAATGTGTAATTGTTTATATGGGAAATGTCCATAATATGAAAATCCATCGGACAAAAAAAGCCTATTATAGGTTGCCGGGACATGGGGAATGGAAAGATGCAAAAGTAGAGAGGGGTGGCTGAAGAGTGTTGTTGATGTAGTAAATGCTACCGAACTGTACCCTTTAAAATCATTAATTTTGCCCCGGATGGTGTGGCTCAGTGGTTGAGCGCTGGCCTGTGAAACAAAGGGTCGCTGGTTCTATTCCCAGTCAGGGCACATGCCTGGGTTGTGGGCCAGGTCCCCAGTGCGGAGCGCATGAGAGGCAACCCCACATTGATGTTTCTCTCCCTCTCTCTAAAAAAAATAAATAAAATCTTAAAAAAATAAAATCATTAATTTTATATTATGTGCATTTTGTGTCAAATGAAAAAACATGGGTGAAGCCAAAAAAAAAGAGGCTCAAAGTTTATTTTTATCCCATCTCTTTTAGGTCCCTGGGTAGTACTGGTATATATTGAAATACTGAGGATCATTAGTTTAAAAAATTAAACCTATTTCTCTCAGTGTAATGACTGTCATTAAAATAGAGGACTTTTGTTATTAACAGGAAAGTAATTTTCGATCATGTTGAAAGCAACAAACTAGTTTGTTTATAATTTCTCTCTCAAATAAGAGCTCTTTTCTGTTTAAATAGTTCTTGTTGTTATGATCTGTGAATTTCTGTAAATAGTTTTAATACATGAACTGCTACAATAACGCAAAGTGTTAGTACATTTTCCTTCCATTTACAACACAGTAAATTTGGATAAACCAATATTTTAAAGTAATTTCGAATTAAAAAAAATGAAGACTGTATGTAATAACCCATCCCTAGATTCCATCAACAGATGAATGAATAAGCCAATTGTATAGTAACAATGGAGTATTATTCAGCCATAAAAAGGCATGGGGTCCCGATAGATGCTACAACTTGGATGATCTAGAAAACATTAAGGTAAGTGAGAGAAGCTATGCACAAAACACTCATGTTGTGTGATTCTTTTTATATGAAATATCCAGGGTATGCAAGTGCATTGAGACAGAAAGTAAATTATAGGTTACATCACTTACTTCTAAAGATATTCTTGCCCACTGATCACCATAACCTGTTCGCCAAGTGTTCTAAAATCATCCCATTGTATTATCTGTGCAATGTGGGGAGGCACCCAAGACTTGGAGCAGAGGAAAATAAAAATAAGTTGTGTTGGTAATGGGAAATAAAATAATAAGTTCTGCTGGCCTTTTTAAGAATACAAGAAAATTCAACTCTCTCAGCTGCAGCTAAAGTTACTTGAAGTATATACTACCTAACAGAATACTCCTTTTGACAGAGTTCCGCTTCCTGAGTCCTTGGCAACCCAGGGAGTCCGCTGGCATTCTGTCAGAGAGAAAGAAGATAATGGAGGGACTGCGATCTCCCACCGGCGGCTGTGAACCCTGCAGCCCTCAGGAAGGTATGGAAGAGAGACTATTGTGGACGAGCTCCTTTGTAGACTTACTTCCGACTGTGACTGTTTTTAGAGTCAAATGTACATATTTTATCTCAGGTACAAATAAAACAAATGTATCAAACAAATATAAGAGTGGAGTTTTAGTAAGATGATTGAAGTCTTTATTTCTTTAAAATAAAGAAAAATAACAGTTCTTTACAAGGTTATATTTGAAAAAGTGTTTCCTAGTATATATGAAATCATACTAAGAAAATAAAAATAAAGTATATGATGGTCCCCAATGACTTACAGTCTTTCTAGTAACAAATGCATGTATTTTTTAGTTAGCGTTTTTGGGAAGTTGGGGGCCTCTTCTGTTTCCTGCATTGAAAGCCCTTTGACCTTGATAATGAAGTCACCTTACTGCAAGTAATTTAATCAACATATGTGTCGAAGCACTTGGAAATGACTTTTTCCTTTAATTTGGAAACATTCCCCTTTTGCTATTAAATCTTATCATGCGACATTTGCATGAAAATCAGTTGTAGTGTCTCAGAGTTGACTTTGAGCAAATTTTAGTTGCATAACCATACATGAGAATATCAGTGCGTAATCCACAAACGTTTTCTTCATCACAATTTATACACATTTTTAAAATAGTATTGCTTTTATTCTACAAAAAATTATTTTATTTTTTGGGGGAAGGACATCTGAAAATTTTAATAAACTTACCCATATAAATATTCTAGAATAATGACATATGGCGCGAGTATTTTTACATAAGCCGTCCCAAGTCAGGATGAGCTAGTCCCGTGTAAGCAACAGTGGTGTGCTCGCCACAATCACACTTTGGAAATCTGCCTTCCGCTAGATGCACATAGCTTAAACACTTCTAGACACTTGGCTTGAATTTGTAATGACACTGAAAACTAAAATCATGATAGAATGTTTTCAAGAAACATAATTTCTGTTAAATGTCAAATTTGCTTTTTTATAATTTTATCGATGTTTTTTAGAGACAGAGCGGGGAGAGGAGGTGGGGGAGAGAGAGAGAGAGAGAAGGATTTGTTGTTCCACTCATTTATGCACTCACTGGCTGACTCCCCTATGTGCCCTGATGGGGGATTGAACCCGCAACCATGGCGTGTCTGGACGATGTTCTAACCGAGTTATCCAGCCAGGGCATTTAAAAAAATTCTTTCAGCAGATATATTTCTACTTGGTTCCCTATTTAAGTGGATACATAGAATCAAGTAAGAAGTGAGACTCCAAGGTAAACCAGGTTGTTAGGACCATCCCCTCTGCTCACTGGGAAGTGTTGTCATTCTCTGCCCAGTTGTCAACTTTGACCTTAATCTGGCAGCAATGGCCCACCTGACACATATTTGAAACAGGCCATTGCGTGACACATTAAAAGAACATTTTGATTTGACAGAAAGGAACAAAAACCATTTCCTTTAATAATGGGAGCTGTCAGTGAATATGGAGCACTACTGGCCCTTGAGGGTCCACTGCTCACTCATGATGGCTTAGGGAAGGGAAATACTGGGTTTTGGCAGAAACTGTACTTTCCTAAGCCAGCTGCTCAGATTTAAATAAGAGAACAGGTATATTTGTTATAAAAAATAATAAAAACTGGCATTGTAACACATACGACGTTGGGCAAGTTGGTGGCTGATGGGGATTGCATGACGCCACATACATATGGAGTAGGTCAGTTCAAAGTCACCAGGGACCTGGCTTTGTAAAAAGGGGGCTCAACATTCTCTCACCCCCCACATCCGGACACTGTGGGTTGCTGGTCTCTTGGGTAAAAGAGAAGGAAGCCTTTTATGCTCTCACCTTAAAGACACAGTGATGCCTCATGGTCCCAACCTTTCCTTGGTCAGGAAGAAATACTAAGAATTGCCAAGAGGAGGAATGTGCCTGGGTTTTGCATGAGGAACTAGGAAAGGAAGAAATTCAGACCGAGCAATACTCTCTCACCACTCTGTGAAGGAAATGTCATTAGTTCTTTAATGAGAAGGAACCGAGAACACACGTTTCAATACACTTTAAATCTTTTACTGTTCATTATTTGAGTCTTCATAGCAAATTGTCTGGAATTTTTATCGCAGGGAGTGCATTTAGTCAGTCTCTACTTGTGGTTTTATACAATTCTGAGTTAAAGAACCCTCCACATGTTAGTATATCCAGACAGACACAAAACAAGACGTTCTAACTGATAAGTAGAATTGAGGTTATAGTTCCCACATGAAGTAAAATAAGATAGAATGTATCTCTTCATTATTGGTTAATCAGGGTGGTTACCGAGCTCACTGGAGAGTGGCATCTCGAAATGTATGTCCAGGTGCCAAATCTGTGCCTTATCCACTTACTTGTTTTAATCAAAGTGCAGGTGAGCTGAAGAAAACGGAGTGCGCGTTTTCTTAGGCCCGAAAGTACTCTGAGAAAAAGTGATAAGGATGGATATTATTGTTTGCTCTATCACAAGGATGGTGCTTATGAAGGAAAAATATGGTTTATTCAAACAGCAGGACTGTTTTAAGACAATGCTTGGAAAAGAATAAACAAAAATAGTTAAGCTACTTCATGGTTTCAAAATACAGATAATGAGTTAAAAGCAAATAACAATAAACCATAAATAGAAAAGTAAGGTGTTAATAAATATTTTTATCATCTTGAAGCAAAAAAAAAGACTTCCCTGAGAGTGTCAGAAGTGAGACCATATATATATCACACATCAAAAATTACCGTTAACGTGAAACCATGTGGGAGAATAATGAAACACTTACACCGAGAGTGGCATCCTTAACGAAAATATCTGAATAAAGTCACTTAGAGAAAGACAAACACCCCCAATGAAAACAAAGGCAAAAACTGGAACAGGTAGTGCATTGAAAGAAGCACATTTGGCCAGTAAAAATTCTGCAATAAATATTCAGATACCCTTGTAACTAAAGAAAGCAACAACTGTGAAATTTGATTAAATTAGCAAACACACTTGACAAAAGACATTCAGCATTGATTGAGGTAGGAGGACGATGATTTTCACACACACCTAACAGCCTTGAAGATCTGTCAGTTCTTACATAGGTAATGTGGCGACATGCACAGAATAAAAATTCCCATAAGCCACATAGGAACTCACCAAAATGTACTCCTGTAGACACTTCTGGTTTAGTGACTCTTGGTTCACCAGACAACTGAATAATTAGAGTTACTGAGTCATGTATAACATCATAGTGGGAGTTGTTTTACTGTAACAGTAGTTGTTTATGTCTGAAACTAACACTGAGCTTTATTTCATCTTTTCCCTCTCTCCATTTACTGTGAATGTATCTTAAGAAAATAAACTGGATTCTGAACAAAGACTTACACAAGAAAATATTTATTTCAACATTTATATAGATAAAAGATTCTGAAACTTCCTATGGATCTCCCATTTGTAATTGGTTAATATATTATGACACATTAATATGATAATACAGCCTGCGGAAGAGATGTCCCAACTTTTTTATAGTACATCATCAAGAGAAAGAACACTCGCTTATTCACGTACACATATCACATTCAGAGATACACATTATAAAAAGATATCTGTGAAATAGACAGCACCTTTTTAGTTGGGGCTATTTTTGGTTAGCATAAGATAAGCTAATTTTTAAATACCTTCTAATTTTAAGAACTTTCTGAAATTCATACAATAAATTTATATAAATAAAAGTTATTTGCCCCTCAAAATGTATATAGGTAGTTACGTTTTTCTTTTAATTTTTAATTTTTATCCTCGCCTGAGGATATTTTCTTCATTGCACTTGGAGAGAAAGGGAGGAAGAGAGGAGCACTGACGGGTGATAGACACACTGATTGGCTACCTCCGGCAGGCACCCCGAATGAAGACCAAACACCCAACCCAAGCATGTGCCCCAACCGAGACTAGAACTCACAACCTTTAGCCTACAGGACGACGCTCCAACCAACTGAGCCACACAGGCCAGGGCCACAGGTAGTTGTTTTTAATGTTGTATTCAATACATATGCTGTGAGATTAGGTTTAAAAACAGACTGCATTGTTTTCTGCACAATGTGATCCATTGCATGTATAACTTTATACACAGAATAAAAATAAGCATAATTATGAAAGATAAAATTTTAAATAGTCTTTAATTTCGATGTTATCAAACTAAATTTAGGAAGATGTTATGTAGTAAATGCCTAAGAAAACTTTTGTTCAAAATTAGTTCTATAATATAACATCTCAATGTAAGTAGTTTCTATTTTATCTGAAATCCATAAAGCATTTTACTGTAAGTACATTTATTTCGAAACAGATACAGAAGAAATTTTGTGATGTTATGGAAACAATGCAAGCTATTGATTTCCCAAGTCATGTGATGAAAAATTTTGTTGACATGATTTTGTATTTTTTTAGGACAGGGAGCTTATCAGTTGGATCTCCGATATTTAGAATTCCCAACCCTTGTGTTGGACTCTGTTATGTATATACAGTGTTGCAGGGATTTGCTGAAACCATGAAGCAGCAGAAATCAAACGACACATTATATCCAACTGTGCTGCCTGATTATTTAAACTGAAATAAAGCATACAGATTTCCAACCAAAAGAAGTCTCATTAGCACAGAAACACACGGGGCTCGTCTGCTTTTTTTTCACTCTAGCTCTGTGATGCGTATTGTGCTAATGGACTAAAACAGTCCTCAACTTAATTACAAGGTCTTTGGTGGCTAACAGCATTCTTGTGTCATTAGACAAATTAAATTGTCCTATTTAAAACACTTATAGAGTATTCATTAGATAGCCCAGCATTATGCAGTCTTGAGGCCCTCGGACGGTATCGCGTATAGCTTCATTAGGGATAGTGATAATAAAGATTTTTTTCTGACTTTCTGAAACAGAGAAACATTATGTTTCATATTAGTGTTCAGAATGCACTGAACATCTTTGTAATTATTTCTTGAACCATGGCGATATTTTCTCTTCTATATCATTTTTTTCTAACTTAATATAAGCTAGTTGGGGTGAGGAGCGTACCAAGCAGGGAACACGTGTCCTTCGTGCTGCCTTCATTTTATTTCAGGGCATAAGAACCACTTACTCGCTATTTTTTTTAGAAGCGTTGTTAGTAATATGTTCTTTCAAGAACATCTGAAGTAGATTTTCACACGTTTTGCATAATCACCACCGAGAGGGCAGACACACAAATGAGATGTTTAAATTTTGAAATGAATACTTTTATAGGCAATTCTTTTAAGCTCTTAACACATGAGCATGCTTTTACAAGTCTTCCTCTTAAAAAATTCATCTTTAAAAGTTGGCAAATAATACTCTTCTCTTCCCTCGGGTGTATGTGTATATATATAAAAAAATATTTTGGTGCAGCAAAAGCCAAAAAAAAAAACCAAACCTAGTTCAAATTGTTAATATAAAGAGTGTAATTTTCTGTGGGTTTGCTTGCTCAGTGACCTGAGCCTGGGAGCGGGAGTCCCAGCCAACTGAGAGGGTGAACAGAGGCTGGCATTTGGGAGGAGAACACCAATTTCTGTCCACGTCACCGCAGACATGGCTGCTGCCCTGCCAGTCCGCACGAGGGAGGGTCTTGTTGGAATCAGCACGGTCCCATCTCCTACTTTAAAGCATTTCCTCCTATCCAGTAGCTCAATATTATTTAGTTGGAAAGGTAGATTTTTCAAAACAATCTTACTGAAATAAGTGGCTAACCAAGCCAGGAAAATACTGCATTTCAATTTCAAAAGGTCAAATTAACTACAAATGAATTTTTTTAACTTTAAACAGTATTAGCTGATTTAAAGGAAAGAGGTGATTTAGTGTGTATTGTATCAGAGACTTGCAACCAAGATGTACAAATAATGCTTACAAAGCAACAATATAAACATGACCCAAGTTAAATAAAGTGGATGACACAGCTGAACAGACATCTCTCCAATGAAGGCATACAAAAATCTAATAGTGATTGTTTATATTAGTGAGCTCGTAGTGTGCATAAAACTACCTTAATGTTATTTTTATTTTTCAGAACTTATTTAATTGCATGTAGATTCTTGTAGACTGTTGTTTTCACCTACTACTTCAAATATATCAGGGGGAACGCCAAAAAGCTGGAGTTACCTTCTGGAGGCAGGCCCCTTGTAGTCCAGGCTTCCCCTGCTAGGTGAGTGTTCAGGGCACCCATCTGTATCCGAGTACCAGCTGGCGTTGTTGCTCAGCCTCAGCGAATTAGTTTTGAAGACTCGATGCCTTTTTGCCCATCTCGTGACGGGTGATTTACGAGCGCACCTGCCCACACCACACTCAGAGTTCAGCCGTTTTTGACCAAAGACAGCGTGACCCCCATGCCCCACCATCTCTATTGACCTGATCTGTCCCAAGTGACTTTTTTTTGTTTCCCCCATGAAAAAAGTCCTCAAAAGGAAACATTTTGCTGATGTGGAAGAGGTGAAACAAAAAACATCAGAAGCATTGAAAACCATTAAAATCGATGAGTTTAAAAATTGTTTGGAGCAATGGAAAAAAGTCTCGCTAGGTGTATTGCACCAAATGGAGAGTACTTTGAAGGTGACTGGAGTTTAAACATGTAAGAATCAATACTCAAATTTTTATAAATAAATTCCAGTTTTGGGGGGTCCCCCCTCTTACTACTCCCCAAACTTTCAGCACCTGTATTCCCCGAGGGGTGGGCCACTCTGAACGTTTGCTCCGATTTAAGTGGCTGGTATCATCTCTCTGGAGCTTTTGTTATTTTTCATTATGCCTGCGAGTGTGCAATGGCATGCGGTGAGTCCAGGGATGAATTTGGTTTTATTCATCTTTTTCTGAACACCGTGGGCTTTATTCTATTTTAGGACAGATGTTTTCCATAGTTTCCAAGAAACTCCTCAGTTCCTAAATGCAATATTGTTTCTGCAGATGTCTTAGTTCTGTTGAGATTAAACCCGAGCTCTGGCCCCTAACATGCTTGGATCACGCCGTGTGAGTGGTTTATCTGCCATGTGGTCACGAAAATAGGAGCTACTGAGTTTGTTCGGTTTTCTATTTATATTTGAGAATTTGGCACTAACTCTCACATTTTTTTCTCTCTATGATATATTTTTCTCTTTGTCTGACACCTTGAAATTTGCTATATTTTTGATATGCACATAGTTGATTTTTAATTTAATTTTTTAAAGATTTTATTCATTTATTTTTAGAGAGAGGGGAAGAGAGAAAGAGGGGGAGAGAAAGATTAATGTGTGGTTGCCTCTTACATGCCTTCTACTGCTGGACCTGGCCTGCAACCCAGGCATGTGCCCTGAGGGAATCGAACTGGTAACCCTTTGGTTCACAGTCCAGTGCTCAATGTACTGGGCCACACCAGCCAGAGCCTCATATTTGTATTTGAGTATGTACAGATTATTGTATTTTATACTAAATATGTAGGTGACTAGTGTGTGAGTGCTGTGGGAAATAGAGACATTTCCACCTGCTCTTTGTCCAGCACACTGAGTTCTGGTTCTCCTTCCCCCTGAATAAGCCTGCTAATCCTCCAAGACTCACTCATGTTTTCATTTCGCTGCGACAGCCAGCTCTGCAGGAATGGGCTGTTTCTAAGTCCCTGCTCTGCCCCATGGGCCATTGTGTGTACATCTAATAGTACATTATACCAACACAACAATGTATTACTTTAGCTTGTCTGTGCTGCCAAGTTGCATTTTGCTAAGCATTAAAAAGAAATCTTTAATATGCTTACAAGAATTAAATGTTCTTTTTACTACACGCTAGGAATTCCATCATGTATGTATGTATTTATCACATATTTATATCCCTAAAATAACTAGCACTAGTGAAATAGTTAACAAGGAATATTATAGAGATTCTATCACAGAGAAAAATAAAGATGTTAAAATTAAAATGTCACATCTCCTCAATAATCTTTGTTTTTCTGTAGGCAATCAATCTCTCTGGGGTGAAGACCAATTCAACTTCAAAGTTCTGACATTGGGTATCACTCAGGGGTTGTGATTTTTTCCCTATCGCGGCCACAGTGGGTCTGGAGGTAATAATTTCCTGGGCAGAAATCCAATTTTGGAACTGTCTCTGCCAGCACGCCGAATTTGTATTGTACCTATAAGACTCAGTAGGATCAATGGACAGGAGCCCAGAGAGTCCTAGCGCCACACTCAAAAGTGTGCTTAAACTGAGGCCTTGGAAACAAAGTTGACAACTGGAAGTGCCTGCAGTAAACTGTGAGATGACTTTTCCACGTGTGTATCACACAAGCTTGCTTCATAAAGAATCATGCTTCTGCTTTTTAATCTATTGGCATTCTTATCAATCGTGTTCCATGCTCTAGGCGAGGTTTTTTCTTTGGTTTTATGGTCATTAGTAAAAAAATAAAGCATAGTAGGCGACTTGAAAAGAAATTCCATGTTTACAGAGATGGTGTATTTGAATACCCTTATATATTCCAGGGGAGTGAAAGAAAAAGCAGTAGGAAAAAGGAGGAAGAAAGAGCTCAGAAAGGTATTATCACTAAAGACCCTGGCTTGAGCCCACATGGACCCCCAGTGGTGAGAGCTCACGCAGCCATCCAGGCCTGTGGGACACACAAAATGGGAGCTCAACATTAGCATCCATCATATTTAAAAATCCTCATTCCCAAAGATGCAAACGCTTTATTTCCTGTACAACACATTGCAACCTTGTTTCAGTAGGGGGTTTCACACTAAATCTGAGCAGAGAGACTTGGGGAGGCAGTTCTTGGACAAGATAGAATGAGATTCTGCTTTCTCACACACCAAGATGGATTCACATGTCCTTAAAATGCCCAAGAGAAACAGTCCTGCCCCTCCCCCTCACCTGAGGTTACTTCCTCTTCCTATGCTTAAGACAAATATCCATACAAAAACACTAGAAACTACCAAGGGTAAACTAATTATCCTTTACACAGCAATTAAAAAAAATAAATGAAGTGAAAACTAAATGCTATAGTCTTTAGAGATTATTTTATAAGCAAAGGCTTTGTTTGAGCTTCTTGTGAAGTTTGGAAGTGCACGTGGTATACTGATTTAATTGTTCACGCGTTCCCCTTTGTGTTTCTTGGGAAAGGGGCAGAGGTGATATGCACGGAGTCTGCTTGTGTGTCAGGCACGTCGCTCAGGAATTCACTTCACGGGGCGGCTCAGGTACAAGAGTCCCTTCCACAGCAGACACACTAAGTCTTCAGTCTTGGACAATTTTTGTAACCCAAGTCACAGTTCAGTGTTGGGGCTATTCCTAAAGCACAACAAATGATTATTTTTAATAAAGTAGGTTCCATATCAAGAACACGAGCAATTTATTAACCCTGAAATGTAGACAAGGCAATCAAAATACTCTTTCTAAGTGCAAGTCATTCATCTGGAGATAAAACACATGTGACCCATGTTATAACAAAACCCCCAAAAAGAAACAAATGGACAATTTACTTTTCATGATCTAAGGATCTTCTAACTTTTATTAGATGTCATGGCTCATGAGTCATCACTCAAATGAGGAGAGTGTCAAGTCCAACAGTCCTTTCTCATTAGTGTGGAGTTATAAGTTGTTCATGATACGGGAATTCCTCACATCGAATTTTTAGTGTGATATGTATTGCTTATGTCTTTTTAAAATTTTCATTTAAATAATTTTGTATTTTTCAATTACAGTCAACAAACAATAGTGTATTAGTTTCAGATGTACAACCCGGTGATTAGACACTGTATGAGTTACTAAGTGGCCATCTGGATAAATCCCCTACCCCTCTGACACCACACATGGGTGTTAGAATATCATTGACTATATTCCCTAAGCTGTACTTTACATCCTTGTGACTGTTCTGTAACAACAAATTTGTACTTCTTAATCCCTTCACCTTTCTCACCCATCCCCCAACCTGCCTCCCATCTGGCAACCAGCAAAATGTTCTCTAGTTTTTCCTTATATCCTAACATTTGCTAAATTTGATGTAGAAAACTTCACTAAAGGGAAATGCACTCAGATGGAATGAGCACATACAGGTACATTTTCTTCCATCCAAAATCCCTTAGAATGGGAAACCTGGAGGACCCTGAAGACCTTCTTGTTGAGGAAGGGAGCCAGGAGTCCAGGGAGCACCAGGGGGTTAGTGCTCAAGAGACAGAGCCCTAGAAAGGAGAGACCTGCATCGGAGGTTCTCTGGAGATCTGCAGAGGGTCCCCCTCACTGGGTACTACTATGTGTGGAAAACCCCCCTGAGTCTGGGGGGAGCCCCAGTGAAACAATGAGCAGCAAGATGGTCTGGATGGAGTTCACGTGGAGCCTGAAATAGTGAGGACGCCACAGGAAAACACACCCTGGGGCCATGCCTACCTACCCCTCACGTCTTTCCCTGTGAGTGTGAGCAGATATCCGAGAGTTGCTGTGTGATGAGAACAAGTGGCATTAAAACCAGGAAAAAGATGAAACATATACAAAGTGAGCTAAAAGAGGAAATGGGAAGATAAAATCAACAAAATTTGTATCTGAAGAGAGAGAACTCTCAACAAGAGTGAAGAGGATGTCACGATTAGGAAACAAGACTAGGCTCTTATACAGAAGAAGCAGTGATCAGTTTTGGAAAAATATGTGCCTGATTGCTCCTCCCACTCCCCTGAATCAGTGCAACACCTGAATAACAAGATGTTTGTCTGAAGACTGGTAACACAGGAGAATCATGATGTGCAGAGAGAGTATAAAGAATTATTGTAAAGAGTTGTATTGATATCACGCTTCCACTTTTTATAGAGCACGGAGAGAATGCTAGTATGCTGACGATGGTATCAAGCCTGTTAGTGTCCTCCTGCTTTTCCTGGGAAGCATTTAACAGCAATGAAGATGATTTTAAGTGAAAAATACAAATCCAATTCTTGTTAACACTAGGAGACATTTAAAATTGTAACCCAAGATGTGCAAAGCCTCCCGGAGTGATGCAAATAGAGGAGGAAAGCCCGTTAATGCAATCGGGAGAGGCTATTGCTTCTGCTGCTCTCAGAAGCAGCCGATACAGAATGTTTCTCGGAGATACCAGCTCCCTGAGGTGCGGCACCTAAATGATGTGTTTACAGTGACAGAGTGGGGTCCCTACAGCTAGCTGCCAAAGCTCTTCTGGACCAAGTTTGGTTCCAAGGAGAAGAGGAAGAGGAGATGAACGCCTTCTCACTGATGACTCCTATTTGCAGAAATCTGTTATTTCCTGTGGACTCACAAGGCGATGAGAATTCCACTGTAATCCTCAAATCTCTTCAGTGGCCCCGCCCCACAGAGCAGATCTAAATGCATCCCTGAACTGATGGACTCCTGTCCATCGACTAGACGTGGGCCACAGGAGAATGTAACTTACATTTTGCTACTACACACTCCCCGAATGCAGCCCTCCAACGAGGCCCGCTACGTCACTACCAATACCAGCAGCGAGCCTGAACACTGCTGGCCCTGCCAGTCAGGAAGGTGTGAGGCTGACCCAGCCGCTGTGTTTGCCTTCGACCTCGCCTCAAGCTGCTCAGGGTAAAATCCTAGAAGCCCTTTAGATGACCTTCATGAAGCCCCTGTCCTTGACTTGAGATAGTGGGAAATGTCTCTATGGCTCCCAACTTTGGGGAGGGGGGAGTGGAACTTGTAGCACACCAGACAATCTGTACAGAAATATCTTCCTTATTTAGCCCTCCCGCCACCTCCAGCTTCTTGTCATTCTTGAGGACAGAAAGGGGCTTCCGGGTTATGAAGAGTTTAACTGATTTTTACTTACCTTCTTTTGGCAAATCCCCAAAGTTGTTCTGTCTCACAATCCAGTTTGGCTTACCATACCTACTGTATCTTGGTGCCTTTGAAACTTTTGGTTTCAACCTTGATTAAAGACTCTTGTGAGGTGTTCCATAGATAAGATGCAGGACCAGTGGGAGAAATATAGGTAGTAGGCTACCTTAACCTGACAGAGGATTGGCCATAAGTCCCCTGCCTTGAGGTCAGTCTGCGGTGTTAAACTGAGTAACCTGGAACACCACAGGGCATCAGGAGAACACAGAAGTGTGGCAGCAACCCGGGTACGGTGGGCAATATAATCGCCTCCCTGCTTGGTAGCAGCAATGTGATTTAGATGGATTAGCCTCACCCCCACTGCCCGTCCCAATCCCCAAGTCACGTTGGCGGGCTCAGGCCGAGTGCCCAGCTCACATCTGCGGCCATCAGTTTGAGGTCTGGACAACCTGACTGTTCCATAACCACAGGGCGGTCTGGGACGGAGCTGGGCTTTGTGCAGGTGTTGACCAGGGGGTTCCGGGAACTATTACCATTCATCCTGTAGGCATGCGAGGGCACTAATTTTGGAACGAAACTGGTAATTTAGAAGGCAGAGAAGAAAGATAAAAAAGAGGTAGTTTCTCAGTCACATCACTGACCTGATGTGTCAAATCCCACCTGTCTCTGAAATGACAGGACTCAAAACTTAATCTTTTCAGCTTTGAATTGGCTTCCTGCTACTCATTGTTGACGGTGTCCTGCCGAAGCACTTTCTCGGGTATTGTAGCCGGCCTAGGGGCTGGTGGGCTCTGGGTCTAACTGGCAGTAGCAATAATAAAAGGTAACGTACAGTGATAACTCTCTCCCCGATATTTGTATCTATGAGGGTGATGTAAAGTGACCTGCACTTCTGTCCTGGAGTTGGAGGTGAAAGTGGAAAGGATGGATAGACCACTGGTATATGACTGGCTGGCTTCATTCAATGTTGGCCCAGAGCTGCAGTGCTAGGAAGTTGAAAACACACACATGTTTTTGAAAAAAAGAGAATATTGTCTTTGGCTTGAGATTATGTCCCTGTTCCAAAATGAAGAACTTGAGCATTAGAGATTTTATTTAACTCTGTTAAGGTCATTCACTTAGAAAAGCCACTCAAGAATTCAAATTCATTAAAAAAGTTTTTAAAGGTTTTATTTATTTTTTACAGAGAGGGGAAGGGAGGGAAGAAGAGATAAACACTAAGCCCTTGCCGGTGTGGCTCAGTGGATTGAATCCTGGCCTGCGAATCACGTGTTGCCGGTTCGATTCCCAGTCAGGACACATGCCTGGGTTGAGGGCCAGGTCCCCAGTCCAGGGCATGTGAGAGGCATCCACACATTGATGTTTCTCCTGCCCTTCCCCTCTGTCTAAAAAATAAATAAATAAATAAAGTCTTAAAAAAAAAAAGAGAGAAAAGGAACACACCAAGAGGACACACAGGCCCCCAATCCAGGGCCTGGCCTACAACACAGGCATGTGCCCTGACAGGGAATCGACCCGCTGTCCTTTTGCTTCACAGGCCAGCATTCACCTCACTGAGCCACATCAGCCAGGGCCCAAGTTCACGACTGTCTAACCCAGACTAGGATAGGAATAGGTGAGCAAACATGTATCGGGTTGCACAGATATAATGCTCTCATCAATTATCTACTGATTCCTTTCCAACGGCACAATCTGTTTCTATTTCAGTTCCTAGCCTGCCACCAGACAGGTGTCACAGGTAGCTCCAGCACTGTCCTCTGAAATAGCCTGTTGTCATCTATTTGATGATTCCCGTCACCATGTCCTTTACCAGAATAGAAGGAAAAGATCAGACGTAGGCGGGTGTGATCCGAGAAGGAACACTGGGCGGCCTGGGTGCTCTGCTCCGCTCTGCTGTCACCGACACGCACACGAGCGAGCTGCTTCCAGTAGTCTTTCTCCGTGCCTCCTCTCGCATACCTTCCTCTGCGCGTATGCCATTAACGCCAGATGTTGTCAACTCTGATTTCCTTACTCGCATTTGAGTTCCTTGTTTATTAGCACGGCTGCCAGCGCAGCAAAATTCAGAGTAATCTTTCAGGTCTGAATTGCCCATGTGCAATTTGGACAGCGTGTGGATTAGGCTCAGTGTAGACTGTGACATGAATTCAGTCTCTTTGAAGTTAATTGTCAGCTCTCCCAGCTACAGTGACTGCAGAATAGTCAGCAAAATGCCGCAATCACCATCATTAAGAGATTTTGAATGACTGCCTTTAGATGCAGCACAAGCTTATTGATGTGGGGGAGAAAGATCACTTTAGAATACTGCACATTGATGATGGGGCCATTGCCAAGTTCTTAATTATATCTGAAGGCACAGATTTGTGAAGGAAGCTTCGTAGCGCTGAATGGACTGTCAAACCCTCCTGGTGTTGGTAACAAGAAGTGACAGAGTAGCTTCCAGGCGACATGCATGCCACTCGCTGTTGTTACTAATAATTCCATAAACTTTGTTGTTATGTGACTCCCAGAAAGATGACTAAAGAGAGAGCAGAGACGTCTTGACGTGCTAGAACATGGTAGGGAGGAAATGTCAGGGCCAAGGTGTGCGTTCTGTCCCTTACATAATGGCAGCTGTGGGGAAGGCTCTAACACCGAGCGGAGACGGGCTGAGCGGGAGGCATGGATCCCGTCAAGTCTGTGCCCTGCTCACAAATTACAGAACTAACTTTGAGGCCAAGGACCAGCAAGAGAACTGGGTGACAATACTACGAGCTTTGAACATAGAACAGCTTTATACAAATTCCAGTGCACAGAGAGCGGGCTGCAGTCTCGTCTCTACTCAAAGCCATCTCTTTAAGAAATTCTGTTTGTCGCAGTCAGATACAGGATGGACTTGTATCCTGTGACTTAGGTCATCTCTTGACTTCTCCCTGTAGGTGCCACATCCTAAAGCTGGTGACTGACATTTGCTCACAATCTCGAGCTCACCTATGCATGCCCACTTTGATCTTTTGACCACAGGACACAACGCAGTGAGCAGGTGCATCTCTGTGTCCACAGGGGAATTCCATTTTATAATGGTGTGTCCCGCTTCCAGTGTTCATTCAGGCTTGAGAGCGACTGGTGAGTTCTCTTAAATCTCTTGACTTACTTGAAGATTAAATGTTCCTATTCACCTAGCTGTCAGATGAGGAAGCTGACAATCAGGTTACCGATGTATGCAAAGATAAATGACCAGTGGGTGGAAGATGTAGGCTTCAGCTTACATCAATTCCATGCGAAGTTCCTGACCTGCCTTCAGCTCCCCGTGCAGCCTGCCGGCAAGGCGGCCTTCATTTCCTTCAGGGTATGCTTTCTAGAGAATGAAAAATTTATCAGTGCACAGAATTTCAAGGAAGGGGATATACAGAATCAAATAATTTACACTAATACTGTTTTCTTTTTCTTCATGAATTGGGCGATAAATTTGCAGGGTAATTTATAAAAATAGACGCTAATATTCAGGGTTGGGGCAAAACTAGGTTTACAGTTGTGAGCGCATGACCCACTGGGCTTCCTAGAGCCATCTCCTGCGTGAATCTGTGAGTTTGCCACCACAGCAAAGGAGTAGTTCCCCAAAGATGACTCTGAAAGGGACAATTTTACCTGCCATCATGGTTAGCATGCGTGGCAAATTGGATGTAATGGTCATAACAGCTGAAGTCATTGTTGAGATTAACTTGGGGCGCTGATGTATTCGGCGCTTACGTGCCTGCATTTAAAATGTTATGTTAGCTGTACTGCATCTAAGAGAAGTTCATGTGTCTGCTGAACATGTGTCTGAGTTGCCAGCCCTAGGAACACTTACTCCTGGTAAGCAGATTTTCTAGCTTAGGAACCAATCTGTTTTGTTGAATAAGCACTTACTCCATCTGATTGAACGAAGGGAAAATGCATCCTGTTCAATGAAGAGTATCTAGTTATTTTAGCCCAATTCTCTGCTCACAACTTCTTTGTATCACAGTTAGATGAAAACTATTCTAACTACAGGACATTTTTATCAGTCAAGTCAGTCATGCATTTGTTTATTTCAGTTGAAAAATATAGCAGTGTTTTCTGATGGAAAAAAGCAATGCCAGGTAGTTAAGGGAAGGCCCCTGGACTGGGACTAGTGGGTCCTTGATTTTTAGTTTGGGTTTCCCCGCTAATTAGCTTTTCACAATCCCTTTAAATTCTGTTCGTATTTCAGTGTCCAATAATTCTTTGTAACTATGGGTATTTAATAAATTTGAATATTGCTATTAAGTATTATTAAATATTTTATAACTCTAGGCTTTAAATAAATCTGAATCATCAATATTGAAAATTGAATCTTCCTTATGCTAACTTATAAAAATCCAATATTTAAAAAATGTTTTAGAGTTGTAGTTTTTAATATATGTAGAAAATACTTCCTTCTTACCTGGGCAACATCTTTATAGTTGGGATTTGCTCTAAGGAGGACCAGGAAGGAAGCAGCGACACGCCCTGTGCACTTCTCTTTGAGACTTTTCACATATCCATTCTGATGTTGCCAAGTGATCCTCTGATGTCCTCTCACTGCCGAATCAGAGTCTGTAGACAGAGAGAGAGCATTTTTCGGTCATGGGCCCTTAATATGAGTCACGTTGCTAATGCATCTCTATCGTAGGACATCTGCATTTAATTTCAGTGATGGGATGAGGCGCTTTCATCTGTGAGAGGGATTTTCAGGCAGCTGTAATAAAGCCAGAGGGTCTGATGGGGAGAAAGGTGAGGCTCGGAATCCCTGTTCTGAATTCATACATTTATAACATTAGGAGATGTGTTCTTTTTTTATTCATCCTGTCCTGGCTGCATGCCATTTTATTCTTTAGAGGGGAGGGCGAAAAGAATTCACATAAAGGGATATTTGTTAAATTCAGTAGAGCTCTGTTCTTAAACTAGTAAAGCAAATGAGCTCTTTTTGCGGAAGTGACCAATATTGAGGCATCCTCTTATCCTGGGGGTCGTGCTCTCCCGGTGGACAACCTCAGGACGCCACACAGCACTCCTATCTCCGACTCAGCAGGGCCTGTCAGTACCTGGCTGGAGATAATGTTGTTTTTAAGAGTACAGAGAATAGTCAGGATTCAGAATACAAACTATGTGTATACAGTATTTTAAAAGAGAATCTACTATATATCGCCTTAGAATTATGAAAATAAAACCTACTTGAAAGATTTTCTAGTATTGGTAATTCTTATTTTATTTATTACCAAATGTATTTTTATATAATTTATCTCTTCAAACATGAATGTTCTGAAGGATTTTGAGCCAGGTTTTCTACAAAACTTCCATGTAAGTGAAAATACTCATATTTGAAGTTGATGGAGACATTTTCCATTTGAACTGATTATTGTAAAAGATTTTTCACTGCTTCCACCCAGCCTTTGCAGGGCCTTTCATACCTCACATTTTCATGGGTGATATTTTGAAGAAAACAATAAAATCTTAATTTAGACATTATGAAACTCAATCGTGCACATTGTAGCGTGATATGAAAAGGTGATACACTCCACATTAAAAACCTAATGAATACTTTCCCAAAACTATCATAAATAAATGGTATATGTAATTCATTTTAAAATGGGATTAATCCCTAAACTTCGACATAATTAAAAGTTCTACCCCTTTAAAAGCTATAGCTAACATTAAGTACAATTAAGAAAACCACAGTGGGCAAACTAATGATTCTTTCTACCTTGTATTTCTTGTCTTGTCAATGAGCAAGACACATTATTCGGTGTTTATATAGCAAGTTGCAAATTTTCCTACAGTATTACATTTTGGAGATATCAATAAAATATATACAATTCATAAAAAGAATTTTTTATTAGAAAAGAAGGAAGGAAGGACGGAAGTGAGTTACAGGACAAACGGAAGCAGAGGCCGCATAAGGACAGAGGAAGTTGAGACAGTGTGTGGTGTTCTTTTTTTTATAACTGTTTTCTGTTGTTGTTCAAGTACAGTTGTGTCTGGTAATCTTTTCAGTGTGAGTCAAGTCCATTAGGCACAATGGCTCCGAGAGTAAAACTGCAGCAAGCCCCGCCCCGCCCCGCCCCAAACAGTGTTTCAGTTGTGGATTCTGTCCTAAATCTATGTGGCTCCAGATGGCCTCTTCGGACCTCTCTCGAGGACAGCTGTGTCACAGGTGCTAAGTAACCCGCATATTCAAGTGCCCAGGAGGCTAAGCTGTGATTCAGAGGCTGCCTTCCAGACCCATTTTTTTTGTTTTTGAGAAAAGTAAAGAACCTGTGTACTTGCAGTGACATTTCCATATTCCCCCGATGTTTCTGTTCAGAAAACACAAGGAACAAACATGGCAGTGACAGAGGCGGCCTGAAAACAAAAGGCCAGTAAGTGATTGGACTGAGAACGCCCTGGATCTACCTGGCAATGGCCCTGTGGTAATGACTCCAAAAGGAACCTCAGGCTCAGAAAGGAAGACCTGACCTAGTTTTCCATACAAATGTTTGAAAAGGAGAGCATAATGTCAACACCATGGAAGTCTCTTTTCAAGACCAAGTTATGGAGACTGACTCCAGGACAAAATGATTCCCTGAACTTTTCTCTTTTAAAGATGCACAAATGCAAAACCGTGGGGAAGAACAGATGGAAAAATAATTGAACATACATGACAAGAGAGTTGATTACCATATAGATTATGTCTGGATGCATCACAGATCAATGAGGAGAGGATGACACTGTCTGTCATAAAAATAATCATTGGACTCAAATGCAAACTCATCAAAAAATTACCTGCCTTCTAAAAAATACCTAATCGTATTAAATTCTGAACTCACAAAACAATATGATTTTCAGCTAATCAATTATACAAGATAAAATTGTGGTATCTCAGCTTATTTAAAAAACTTATCTATAATTCATATACTATGATATTATTTTTAATAAATCACTATAATGTTTGCAGAGGGTATTTGGCAAATAGACTTAAAATCCTCTGACTTGTTCTTACATTTAATGAGGCAATTTCACTTAATGCAAATATCACAAAAATTATCCTCAAATAGATTCAAGAAAATACTTCTTATTTTTAATGGCAACAAAGTATTAAAAAGCTAACTAATCAGCAATTAGTGTTTGCAACTTACTTAAACCGTCCTATCACAAAATATGTATGCTGTCACAAAATATTCTGTATTTCTTATCATGTGAAGATTTCAGGTAATTTTAGTTGATTTAAAATGATGATCTGCCACATCATGAACGAAGCGGATTTTAATAAGATATGTGATCTGTAAATCCCACTTACTAAGTTTCCGACGCATGTGTTTCAGGGCCGTGTTCTAGTCACAGGCGCTGCAATGATTATACATCTTCCGCCTCTGGCTCAGAGTCTGTCGTAAGTAGATGCACAGTGTAGGACAGGAAAGTACGGACTGCACTGTTGGTGGCATAAGTTTTAGGTTTTATAAACCAGGTCATCTGAGAAAAAAGACATGGTGGGAGTCATTGAAAAGTAAAATGTAAAATTCGATTTTCTTATACAACACCTAAGAGTAGAAATTGAGGGATGTAGACGTCAATAGAACACTCCAAGGGTGTGAGTTAGTGCCTGACCATTTTATCAGCTCTTCAAGGGACTCCGTAGTCCTCCTAACGTGTGAGAACAAAAATAAGTGAGAACGCACTGTGCTCAATGATTTACGGATGGCGTCTCACCCAGCCTAGGTATCTCGTCGGGGCGTTTTTACACACATTTCTGGAAACTCCCTTACCTTCCACAGTCCAGTTAAGTGTGAAGTGCTGCTGGCAAACACGGAGCAAGATCAGAGCGTGCTTGGAACTGTGGAAGTCACATCTCATCTCCTAGGGCTCTGTGACTTCCGGAAGACAGGGCACCTAATAGAGTGCCTTCTGTCAAAATTTTCCTGGTGACAAAGTCCACCACTACTCGACTTGTCCTGAATGTTGGCAATGTTTCTTCCAGCTGGATGTATCTGTTGGTCCCGGTTTTAAAAATACAGATGCTTGCATGAGATTTATTGGGTGAATGAAACATCAAATATGAACCACACGCTTCCTCCTACCTGTGCATGTCTGAGCCCATAGCCTTGTTTATAATGACAACTTGACCAAAGCTAAATTCTGGTGTTAGAGTATTTCATATTACATTTCCTTAGTTATTCTGAAACAGAAGGTAACAAACTAAATAAAACAAACTCAGAGATAAGACAACAGGCTGATGGATACCAGAGGGAACAGCGGGTGGGTGGAGGGTGAAGTGGGTAAAGGGGGTCAAATATATGGTAACAGAAGGAAAGACTTCAGACAGACTTCAGGTGGTGAACACACACTGGGGTACACAGGTGTCAAAGTGTCATCTTGTACACCTGAAAAACTATGTAATGTCATTAATCCATGTTACCCTAATAAACTTACCTAAAAAGAAAGTAACGTTAACATAGGTATTCTACCCAAGTTTTAGCTTATTTTGGCAGAATTTTTCTGTTGGTGAATACATTTTGCCCAGGAGTCTACCGTCTTTCTTTAAGTCAAATCTTCACACAATCTCTGATCACCACAGGTAAATGTAACCTTCCTGCTCCCAGTTCCCACTGCATGTCTCCTGTGCCTCCATTGTGAGACTCGTTCCTGTGCGACTCTGCTGGTTCCGTGGATATTTTGCCGCATCTGTGTACCGACACCACGCATTACAGACGCCGAAATGGGACCCTCTGGAATGCAGGCACCTTGTCTAAGGTGTGTCCAAGTGCCCTCGACCTGGCAGCATAAGGAACGGTGTAATAGTCAATGAGTGTTTACTAACGTCGGATAACATATGCAAGGGTTCTAAAACTTTGTTTGCCCAATTAAAAGTAAATGTGAGTAAGTTACAGACTCATTCAAAGCCTATAATCTAGACATCAGAGGGAGAAGTACTTTAAATTCATACCATAAATCCATAGTGAGTTCTAAACACAATGGTAAATAGTATGGAATTTCATTTTTAGAAATGAGAGGAGAGTTTTTTTTTTAATTTGGAATTCTAGATTTTACATTGCGACTCCTAGTATTATGGGAAAGAATTAACTACTATTAGAATTATAAGCAAGACTCTTATGGAGAAAATTGTATTCTATAGGTTTTCTTTTTCCAGACAAGGAAGATTCTAGGTATCTTAAGTTAAATTGCTGTTTGTATAAGATAGACATTTTATTTTGTTACATGCCTGAGATAGCATTTGTATTCAGGGTCTAATCTCAATAATATGATTACAATATTTTTAATTTAATATTTTTCTAATAAGGTCTTAAAAACAACAAATTTGTAATATTTAGAGTGAGTTTGTGTTAAATGTTATAATCATATACTATAATGTTACACAGGCATTACCACATTTTTAAATTGTTAATGACATAGTTAGTGAAATCATTGTTAGTTAGATAATGAATATACTCTTCAATGCACAAGTAAAAACACAGACTATGAAATTGTGTGTGTGAGTGCATGTGTAGAAACAATGCGCCAAAGCATTTGCAACGACAAGTATGAGTGTAGGAACTCTTACAGTAATATTTCTTATTTATATATTTTCCTACATTTTCTGAAATTACCTCTTTTGATCAGACAATACCATTGTAAACCATTTTAGAGTAGCTGTACAGATAAATATTTAGTCTGTTACCACTCTTGGCAAGAAAAAGCTACTAGAGGTTCTCATTTGTGACCAATAGTTGATGGTTTTCTGAAAACGATAGAATTACCCACAGAAAGGGGCATCCTCAACTAACAATGCTTCACACAATTAGTACCCTGGGAATCATATTCTACTGCCAAGTAGCGTCAGCTTCAGCCACCACAACAAATAAATCAACAACAAAAAACTAACAGCTCACCTTTCTGTTTTGACACAGGAATACCTGTGGCTATTTAAACATTATGTGTTATGAAAGTATGCTTTCTACAAATTACACAAATTATCCCTGCAACAATTCCCGCCCCCAACAAAAGATGGTTTAGAGAAAATCTTGTCAGAACAATTATGTGGCTCTAACTCTACTTACACAGTAAAATTTTAAAATTATCAACTGCTAATATATAATTGAACAAACAGGGATTCACTTAAGTACTGTTTTTAAATTTGGAAACAAAATAGCTCCTAGGAAAATATCATTTTATAAAAATGCTTTTCTTCCTAGGCCATTTTGTACTCTGGTATATACATAAACTCAGAAATACTTCATGTTAAATTTTCAGGATTGGTTTGGTTGGTTTTTGTTTCAATTCAATAGTTTAATTTTGCATTATTATTATATTTGAAGTAAAGGACTCACTTCTGTATGAGTATATAGTGAGACAAATACCATGTATTTAAAAGTAGGGCCTCTGATTACACTTCCAACTTTCAAATCCTAACTCTGCTGCTTGCTAACCATGTTTCCTCTTTTTCATAGATAAAATGAATAACAACGGCTACTTAATACTATTTTCTAGATGACTGAATGCGTGCACATATGTAAAGCTCTTATCAGAGTGATTAATCCATCACAAAATTTGATAAATAAAAATATTCACAAAGAGGAAAACTTCTATGCTTTGGATATAGTCTAAGGAACAGGTCAAGTTTGTGAATTCGACAAGGCTTTGTCTAGTTACTAAAACTTCTGATATCATCAAGGATGCCTGAGCAACATTATTTCTAAGAAGCTCTGATAATGTCATTGGTTATATGAAGGAAACCAGCTCTTTGAAGACAGCGAGGTTCTTCATGCCATCAGTTCCATTATTCATTTAAAAACGTCTATTGACCTCATACTGATGGTCAATGTTCTGCCAGATTATAAAGATTAAACTTTCTACAACACTCCTCCTGCTCTTAGGAGTTGTCAAGCAAATTGGAAGATGAGCACACAAATCCTCATCCCAGAAAGGATGAGGAGACTCATTGGGTGTTACATACTGTTACTCTAGAGGGAATGACTTTCAAGCACCTGCTTAGTACACACACCTTTGTGTAGAAGAGTTCGGGGGGTGGGGGGGTTCGACGTCCCTGTAACTTTTACTAGATGGGGCTGTGCCAACAGTGCACAAACTCCTGGGCCAGATTTACACAGAAGATGAGGTTAGGGGTGCACGAGACCACAATGAAGTCAACTTGAAGTGAGGACAGGAGACTCACCACATGGCTGAGCATGGAAAGGGGACTAGGATTTTACTTGAGAGACAACAGAAGACCATTTCAGAGGATGGGAGCAGCAGGTTTCCATATGGTTGATGTAAATCAGTGCAGCACCTTAGGGTAAGAAAGCCAGAAAGGATGCGGCAGAAGACGGGTGCAGGCAAACGGCCCTGGGGACAGTGTTTTAGGCAAGTGTCACAGCATAGAAGACTTTCATTCCACAAATAAACTGGGGTTATCCTAAGGCAAATGACAACATTAAGCAGCTTTTGAATGGACATAGCTTAGTTCATTTTTCTTTCAGAAATATAATTGAGAAAATAATCTTAAAAATGGCTTAAAGGAAAACAGCATCCCAAAGAAGGTTTATTTACAAAAGTTTGTTTCAGATAGAAGGGAGGCCTGAGCCCATGGCAAAGGCATGGGAAAGAGGGTTAGGGAAGTGGCCTGAATCTTCATCTACAGAATAAGAGGAAGAGAAGCTGTTTTTCTAGGATGTTGCCCAAGATTAGTGCTTGGTGACCTGGAGGATGGGGAAGCCATGTACTAAATGCTAAGAAAGAGAGTGGGTGATCGGAACAAGGTTTTGGCTATGGTGCACTCAGGTTGGAACACGTAGCCAGAGGTTAAGAGAATGTGTTCGGGGACAAAGCTCAGCCTGTCTCCCATCCCAGCTTCTTGTTTCTGTGTTACTCAAGCCTTTCTGGGTGTGATGGGCAATGAGATCAATGTATTCAAAAATCAAAGGGAAAAATACAGCATGGGCAAAGGTAGGTTTACAGTTGTGAGTATGCAAAACTCAAAGTTTATTCTTTTATTATTATTATTGATTAATTATTGTATTATTTTCCATAAGAATAACCGTGCACCTGCATTTGCTCACTCCTGCATAATGTGTAAAGAGCATTTTCCTCAGCATAAAAATTCTGAAGAAAACAGTGACCAACCATAGGATTTCTTTTTTCCTTCTGTGTTATCCCAACATCACTTTGCTGGGGGACAATTCTCCGTGAGTCACTAGCATTACAGAGTCACACACGTCTTTATTTTGGACTGTTTTACAGTTTGTACATCCACTAGATAGAGTGAACACGCAAATCTTCGAAGATCTGACAGGCTTATAAAAGACTTGGGTTCGTTAAGCTCAGGCTTCCTCACCTGTTATGCAGCAAACCTCAGGTCCAGTCAACACCTGACCCCTCCCTGTTGCCCCGTGGGAACTGGAGATCGGATTAGGGGTGTGTGAACATGCTCTAATTCTGTCTGTAACTATTGTGATGAATAATAAAGTCCTTCGTCTAAAACACAGAAGCCTTGGGTCTTCTGCCAGAATTCACAAAAGTGGGGCAGGCTGACTCTCAGCTTGCAGATCTCAGGCCCCTTGCAGTTCCCCCCACACTTTGTCTTCAGCAATTGAAGGGATTACAGAAACCTAAGCAACACTTTACACGCAGATACCTCTTTCCCTGGATAGCGCTCTTAACAAAATCTCAAAATCTCTCCTCAAGCTGATCCCTACTTCTTGGAACCTCCTCTTTGGGCTCTTTCCCCTTTAGAGACTTTATTCTAAAAGCGGAGGCTCCTTTGGATTTCGGTGATGACTGGGTGAGATCTAGTTTACAGAGAAAAAATAATACGAACATCTGTCGTGAAGAAGACAGCGTTACCAGATTAGAAACACTTCGATTTGAATAATTTTATAAAAACTAATGTTCTCATTTTAAACCACTTTCTCAGCAGCCCTGAAATTCCATCGTACAGAAGATGTTTTCATTTTAGAAAACCAAAGAGGGATTCTGTTAGAAACGATGAAAAACCACGAAGGAAACCAGACGTGGCAGATATGTTGGGGTCATGCATCTCTTCAGCGTTGGCTTAAACACAAGTAGGAAAACAAGGAACATGCATGCTCATTTTATAAAAATTTGATTTCAAAAATGGTATCTTCATCAGTACAAAATTGCAAAAATGTGTATAGATCTACTTTTTTAACCACATAATTTCAACGTTGAAGCCACATTCTGAACTCTGGCCCTCAGGCCGCTGCCAGACGTAAGAGGTAAGGTGAACAATCCCATACAGAGCAGTGAGTGGTCCAGCGTTAGATGTTTATGCCCCTTAGCCTTCAGCCACTTCCATCCTAAAACGTATCCTTGAACCTGACCCTGACTTTCACTAGACACAGGGTTGGATGAACAAAAGTAGGCTTTATGTGCTATGCCTTTTCTGTTTAGCATTTTTTGAGTTTTTTGGTAGTATCATTTTTTTAATGCCTTATATAAAGAATGCTGAATTCATTGACATGAGCATATCACCACAGAAGAGATAACTAAAGTGATTCAGATCTATCTATCCTTTTACACCTATTACCTTCATTCTATAAGTTCTATACAGTAAATTCAAATCCAAAATATTGTTCAAGGTATAGCAGAAACTACCTTTGAATACAAGGCAAAATTAGAGTGTAAATTGAAAAGAAGAACTGGGAAGGATTCCAGCCTCAAGCCCCAACTCTGAAATAAAGTTCCTGGTATTAAATTAAATTTAAAAATATATAGTATGACTTAAAGGGAATAAAATGTATTATACATTGCACTGATTGATTTTTTCCAGGCATCTAATATTATAAACTGGTCATTGTGAAACATCCTTTAGATTTTATTTTATATTTCCAAATCTCAAATTTAAGGTCTGTTTTGTTTGCTCCTTCCAAATACAATCTCTCTCTCATTATTTTTATATATATTCTCAAGCCTTGCCGATAAACCATTATAATGTAATCATCATACTCCAAGACACACCAGGATCATCTTTGTTCTAAGTCTAGTTTGCATTCCCCTGTACTTCTCCTTGTGCATGTAAAGCTGGAGTAAAGGGGATGTAAATTATTATTCTTTAAGTTATATACTCTACTCCGTTTGTAGCTGTCTTAGCCTGCTTCCAAAGAAAATAGAAACCAAGTTACTGCTTTATCTAGGAGGTGAGGGAAAAGGGAAACAGAGTAAGAAGAATGCAAGGCGATACATTGAAAGGGGGTTGGCCATTATTCCGCAGTGAGACGGAGGGTCCCCCGCTCCCCTTAGTGTGTCCTCCCCCCAAACAGGGCGTCTCTGCGTGGACTGTAGCAAGAAGCTGCACCTGATAAGTCCTGCGGGTGGAGGAAGAGGCGTCATGCATCTGGCCGACATCCTCCCTCCCATCTTTGGTTTTTCATTGGTAAATATTTTTTCAAATACTCCTGCTTTCCCAAATAGTTTTGCACCATTTGACCTGCTTGACGGTTTCTCAAAAGCTGGATCTTCTCCCTCAACTGTCCACCCACTGATGCATCATTCAATTCTTGAAGTGGGGTCAAGGCCAGACCCTGAATGTGCGCAGCTGGCCGCCGCCCAAGCAGGGCGTCACCGCGGCAGCCAGGGGAGGGCTGTCTCCGGCCAGGAGGTCAGAGCTCCATGGTGCAAGCAGAGTTGGTGGGCCGAGCAGGGCTGAGGGGGACCAAGCAGCTGGTTTTTCAGACATGGAAGAATGAAGAGAATAAGAAGTCATGTTTGGTGTTTCCACTGAGGTATAACTGAAGTGTTGACTCTATGTAAATCTAGTATGTCGTGGACTTCACCTATTTTTAATAACACCTGCATAGCGTTATTATTCTTCATGAAGATAGAAACTGGACTATTTTTATTAGCTTTCTGACTTGGTGACTATTCTGTTGATTGAAAGACATATTTCACTTTTGCAAACGCCAAGTTAAAAAATTATCATTAACAAATACCATTTATATGCAAATACCTCCTTCTGCATTACATCTTCCAAGCCACTTGAATTTCTCAAGACTGAAATGATACTGTCAATCTCTTCTTTTTAAAATTATTTTATGAGATCCCATCAGAGGCGGCCGATATGGCTCACTCACTGGACTTTTCAATTCAATATTTCTCCAACTTTCTCTTCACATTTATTATCCATCAACTAGGAAATTATCTTGTCAGCAGGCTTCGTGCCTAACATCTTTTCTGGGAGTTTATAGATTTCTGGGGTTTTTTTTGGTTACTGTTGTTATTTTGTGTCAATTAAAGAAAATTGTGTTGATAAATTAAGCTTGATAAGATGTATGTAACATCAGTATTTACAAAAGCGTGTGTGTGTTTGAACTTCCACTCTCCACCTCCTGTCCATCCCCCAAGGCAGCGCTGCTTGCTTTCTCCTTCCCTCTCTTCACCTGTTTCCCTTCCTTGCTCTACTCTTCTTCTTGTTTCTTGTTCTTTGTTTTTATTTTGAAGGGGTAATCTTTTTCATAATTTTTATTAAAAAACAATGCACTTTCACAAATAATTCTATCTGGGAATGATTAACAAGTACTATATCTCATAATACATTCAGTGAAGTCAAAGTACAAAATATATCTACCCAAAATCATAACACAGCTATAAAAAAAAGCTTTTTGAGAAAATGTCATTCTTAATAAGTTTCTTTAATTGAGCCTCAGTATGACTAAGATAGTCATACTGAGTCTGTACCTATGGGATCTTAAAAAATAGACCACAGATATACTGTCAATAAATTATAGAGCAAAAGTTAATACCCGTCACATTATAAGAAAACCAGACACTGAAAATGATGAAGGCAAGCATCCTACCATGTGGGATGTATTTCTGATCTTTCTTCAACAATCTTTGAGGAAAAAGGAGTCACAAAACCTAGATTGCTCAGTATATAGACAATTATAAATCTTTTTCTCCCTCTTATGCAAGGAAACTACGAAATAAATTGTAATATGTAAGGCATAGATATTTAGTTCTCAGATGAAAAGCCTAAATTAATAAACAAGAACAAGCAAGAAAATAAGTCAATTTAAAAGTCCAATCCAAACAGTTAGAATGACAAAATATACCCAAGAGAAGCAAAAGTAAGCAATAAAATAAAGAAAGAGAAATAAGAAAAAAAAACAAATAAATTAGTTCAAGAACATTTTATTTGAGGGAAGTAACTAAATAGTTATTCTGGCAGCTAACCTAATCGAAACCAGCGAAGGAAGTAGTAAATGTAGTGTGAAAACAACAAGTGTTCGGGGGATTAACAGCAGCACAGACGACTGCTGTCAGTTCCAGGCTGAGAAATGTAAAGCGCACAGAATTAATGATTTCCCAGGTTGTAGACACTCAGGCTGACCTTACGGAGACTGAACAATCAAAACAATACAATCACCACAGGATACATAAAGTAATGTATTTAAAAATCATCCCATAAATAACAATGTGCTCAGATATTTCAAAAATTAATTTTAAAGCCTTAAAAGGAGGAACAGATCATTCTAATATTTTAAAAGTACTTCAGAATGTAGTAAAAAGAGTTTTCAAAATGCTTATGTGCTACTACGAACTTCATATTGATCTCAGTAGTACAAAAACAACAACTATGGAATAATCTTTTTAATGGATATTTATGTACAAATCCAGAAACAATATTAGGAAATAAAATGGAGGAGCATATTAAAATAATAACAATCCATGATATTTATGTCCATGTTATTAAGTTTTATTTGCAATGTTATTATTTTTGATACGTAAAATAAAATTATTCCTCTATCAATATAATTATATTGTCCATTGGATATATTAATATATCAGTACTAATATATTATGTGGGAATTTCATCAACAGAAGAGCTCATGCTTTTCACAGTAATAAAAACATACATATAAGTTCCAGGGAAAATTGTGCTCGTGTTCCACTCCCAATACTTATTAATTGGGTAACTCGGGGTGAACTGACATTTTCTCACAGAGTAGCAGCGGGGTTAACGATAAAATGCTTATTAGCCAATGAAACCCTAGTAGGTCTGCTAACAAGGTAACTAAGTTTATAGCCGTCATTGTAATGAAGCTATCTAATAATAGCAAATCACTTTATTATATTTAGACATTATTTTCTTCTTAAAAAAACTGAAGAACTTCATGTTTCCACATATTTGAGTACATTCACCTGATACTCAAAACCTGTTCATAGAATTGATCTTTGAGATAAAGACTTTAACCATACTACCTCAAAGGTCCCTTTTAGCCTTAGAATACCAAATAATATGGAAAATATGCAAAGTAGCAAAAATGGAAGTATGTGCTTGTTTCTTATTGACTTAAGGTGAAACCAGAGAAGAAACAAGAAAACTTGTTGTCTTTACTCTCCATTTAAATATTGATTTGAAAATAATAACCATACAGTCATCAAGTGATTTTTCTCTGACTTACAGCATAAAGAAATTCAATTGAGCAAATATTAATGATTTTGTATCTTGTATGAAGCTCTGTTTAAACTTATTTTCCCTTGAGGAAATGAAATATGCCGTCTGTTTCGCAAGTTAAAATTTCCACTGCCGAATTATATATGCAAATCTATTGTCATATTTTATTTAATGATTTATTTTTATTGAACTATTTCCCAACTGGCACACAATTTTTTCCTCTGTGAGTTCTAACTTTAATAAGTAAATGACAAATATCCAGCATGTTTAATGCTATCTTACCATTCATCCATCTGGATGCTCCTCAGGACCAAATCAGCTCTAAATTACAGTACATTGAAAAAAATTTAAATAGAAATTAAAACGATTCACCCTCCAGTTTTTGAAATGAATATCAAGATTAAACAGCAGATTCAGACATGCAGAAAAACAAATTAAAAGGTATTTTAAATGAACAGACTCTCCCAATGACGTGCTTGCCCTCTGTGGTCAAGAATTTGAATTATTCATCCAAATGAGGCGACTTCATTCCCCCGTTCTCCATAGAGCCCACGTCCTGTGGCTTTTGGCAGTCATGACAACTCTATGATGATCTCCATGTTTTGCCTGGGTCCACCTTTTAACTTATATCCTGGAAAAATGCAATGTTTAGCCAGAATTTGGGAGTTCAGTCTATACCCAGTAACGAAGCCAACCAGTGCCTGTAGCGCTCAAAGTGTTAAGTAGCCCCACACCACGTAATTCTCCTGGTTACCTGAGTAAAGAAGCTGCGTGAGTTGGTTTTAAAATATACAGAGAAGAGAATACTGAAGTGTTGAGATGCCACCACAAAGCCACTCTGACCCCCAGAGCACCAGCTGTTTGGTAAACTGTACCCTGGCACTCGTCGGCACCCCAGTGGCTACAACATAGCATAAAGCCACACCTAGCTGACAAGGAGGTGGAATATGTAGAAATGTAGTCTTTTTAAATGCCATCACATGCCCCATGGAAAATTGGGCTTCTATGTTTTTCTTTATGTTCACTGTTGACACTGTTGCAGATGTCCCCATTTCCCCGTCTTTGTCCTCCTCCTCCTAGGCCCTGCCCCCCTTCCCTCTGACTGTTACCACACTGTTGTCTGTGTCCATGGGTCATACATATATGATCTTTGGCTAATGCCTTCACATTTTTCCACCTAGTCCCCCTTCTTCTCCCCTCTGACAGCTGTCAGTCTGTTCCATGTATCTATGCCTTTGTTTCTATTTTGTTTGCCATTTTATTTTTGTTCATTGGATTCCACATATAAGTGAAATCATATGGTATCTGTCTTTCTCTAACTTGCTTACTTCACTTGCATAATAATTTCAAGGTCTTCCACGCTGTCACAAGGGGTAAGATTTTCTTCTTGTTTACGGGTGCATAGTATCCCGTTGCGTAAATGTAGGAAATCAGTCAAGTGCCACACAGTACTGGATTCGAGGGGAATCTAACGTGTATTTACCTTGTGTCAAATGCTAGGTGTTGTGCCTGACACTGTGAATTTGCCATGTGATTTGATTATCACAATTATATCAAATCAGTATTTAACACATTTTTAATGAATTATAATATTTTGGTAAGGCAGATTAAAGATTCAGATTGGCCAAAAAAGCTTACTTTAATGTTAAGCATATACATATTTTTTAAATTAAAAAGTCATCAGACTTGGATATAGTGAAGAAAAATAAGAAGGATACAGTCTTTGATAAAAAACAAAAAGCAGCCCTGGCCAGTGTGGCTTTGTTGGTTGGAATGTCTTCCCATAACCTGAAGGTCACTGGTTTGACTTCTGGTCAGGGCACACGCCCAGGTTGCAGGCTTGATGCCCATTTGGGGTGTGTGCAGGAGGCAGCCAATTGGTGTTTCTCTCTCACATTGATATTTCTCTCTCTCCTTTCCCCTATCAAATGAGAATAGTTACAAATAGTTACTGTTCTTTATCTTTACTCTTTCCTTCCCGATGTGCAATCACAGTTTCAGGTGTGTATTGATTTGTTAATGTCATTTGTAGTCAATTTGGCCAAGAGGTTGTGTGGACAAGCTTTAGCTTGTGGTAGGTAGGTTTCTTCAGGTTCCCTCCATAATTTTTACCATTAACTTACAGAGTACCAAACAGAAATCACAGAATACAATAACTGAAATAAAAAAATTTAATACAGGAATTCAACATCAGACTAGAAAAAGTCGAAGAAAGGATCGGCAACCTTGATGACAGGGCAGAGGGATTTAACCAATCAGAGGCTAAAATAGAAAAGAATAAAGATAAAACAGGGGACTTATGACACAACATTAACTAGAGCAACAGACACATTATGGGAGTCTCTGAAAGAGGAACGGAAATGGGCAGAAAACTTATTTAAAGAAATAACGGCTGAAAACTTCTACAACGAGGGCAAAGACCCAGATACCAGATCCAGGAGCCAAATGAGTTTCAAAGAAGACGAATCCAAAGATACCCATACCAAGACAATGGATGATTAAATTCTGACTCTCCAAGGGAACTAGGTCTTGGTGCTTGCTTAAATTATTATCCTCTCATTTAATTCATCTACATAGTATTCTTTGTGTTTTGTTTGATTACTGTTTTTTAGTGTTTTTTTTTGAAAAGCTGAATTAAACTTCAGAAAATCTTCCTTGTTTGTTGCAGTTGAATCTCCTCTGTTGTCGTTATCACCATCATCACTGTTATTAATTCAAGAGTCCATGTAGTTACTCTAGCAGGAGGTAGACGGGGTTTTTGTTCTGGCTGTTGAAACAAATTCTCTTTATTCCGGTTCCTGAAGAGCCTCATATAATCAGTTGTAATAATCATTGTTATTACTCTCATTATTTGGCTTCCCTGAGTTCATAACATATCCTTCATGGTGAGAACCCCGCAGTGTGTGAAAGGTCCAAATGACAAGCCTATTCCTCATAGACTGTGCTCTCCCAGCATAAAACACAGGGAAACTCAGCCCACAAGTTCACCACTCTCCTGATAGCAGAATGGGCCAAATGAAGCAGGATTAGCTTTGACCTTGACTCAGGTGTACAGATCACATGATTGACAAACTCCAGGGAACAGGGTCAGGTTGTCATTTCCACACTCCTATCGTGTTCTGTGGATTGTCCCCAGGGAGTCCCCTGGGAAGAAGGTCCTCGATAATTGCACCTGTGGGGACCTGACAGAAACACTCACCCTTCCCCAGGCTCCTGAAGTCCTGAAACTTTGGTCACCTGACTTAGACAAAAGCGCCTGGAGATTGTGCATGGAACTAATGTCCCCCTTCCAGAAATCTCTCATAGCCCTATTGCCAGTGACTAAAAGGCTTCTACATTTTTATGTGATGATCTTGACAACATCAAATCCATATGGTTACAAAATTTTGTTTCTAAAACTGTATGTTAAGAAAAACATTACACTAGTATATAAAAACGTATGTTTAAAATATATTTATTGAGTTGGTTTCACTAAAGGTACTGAAAATCATCCGTAAGAACAGGTAATTATTTAAGGGAAGTTTGATATATTCCTTACGATGCAACTTAAATTTATTTTTGAGGATTTTTTGTGAAGAATCATTATGCTATGGCTTTACTATAAAATCAAAGTGAAAATCAGTATCTGTGCTCCATTTGAAGAGACACATCCACATGTTTTTTCTTGTTTTCTCTGAAGCCCTGCCTCCCAATTTTCCTCTTTCTCACTTTCCTTCCTGAGCGCTCTCTCCTTTACCTAGTCTCGAGGCATTGCTTGTCTGTGGGGCTCAGTACCGTCCTCACTATACTTCTTCCAGAAGAAGCATAATATCACACATACCCGTCTTAATGTAATTTTTATTTTTATTGAGTATGTTGGTGTGACATTAGTTAATAAAAATATATAGGTTTCAAGTGTACTATATCACCTGCATTTTGCATTGCGTTTTTACCTCCTCAAGTCAAGCCTCCTTCCATCTCCACTTATCCCCTTTGTCCTCTTCTACCTCCCTTCACCTCCCTTCCCTCTGGCAATCACCATACTGTTGTCCATCACACACTTTTTTTTTTTGAGAAGTGGAAACTTTATATAAACATATGAATCTACCTTTTAAAAAGTTAATAATCTTTCATTAAAGGGGAACTAGAGCTGAATCAGTCGGTGTTTGCAGTGGTTAGGGGACACTCAGGGAAGCCGACCGCCCTGAGTGGCTTGGAATAAAGCTTTAAAATGACAGAGGGACTAGCGGGGATGATGGGGGTGCACGCTGGGCCTCCCTGCACGAGGTGACAGCCGTCAGGAGGACATGGTGGATGTGGAGACGAGTGAGGGGTCACAGCCTGGAAACAGTGAGGAGAAACCAGACTGATCTTTGCCTCTGTCACTTCCAATCTCAATCACGTGTGTCCTGCGGGATTAGCGGTCCAGGGTCACGGAAACACTCAAACAGGAGCTGAGGGCCAGGCGCAAGGCCTGCAGGGAGAACCAGCAGATCTGCACAAACGCGTCCGAGGGGCAGGGGCATCCAGCGCCCTACACGGAATTTCGGAGTTTGTGAGAAATGTCTGTCTCTTATCTTCTGCCCTCCAGTCTCCACTCCCTTTCCATGGTGGCCAAGACCAAATCTGGAACCATGCAGGAATGGGAATTCTGGGGAGTGTAGTTCCAGCCCTGTTCAGTTCCCATAGTGAAAACCTCCACGGTTTGCAAGCATTGGGTAATACTGGGGTTTAAACTGTATGAATAAGACAGAAGAAATGGCCTGTCTTCAATCCAGGAGGCTGGACAATGAATTCAGTTACTGACTGGACAGGGAACGATAAGAGGAGATTAAACATGCCCACGCTTTGTTTGCTGTCTTGAGTGGCGATTTTCTCTGTCGTGTTCCCTGACGTTGTGCACAAAGAGATAAGGAGTCTTGGCTTGTCACACTCTAGGACTCAGCAGCTGTCTCTCTCCTTCTAAAATAAAATCCCAATTTCCTTGTTTGTAAAAATCTCAAAGTTATGAAATGATGTTTTAGATCATTGTGACAAGTCTTCAAACACAATTAGTGTGAGGATAGGAATCCTTCATAAATTTTACACACGACATTCCTTTGATGTCCCTGAACTCCCAGTGGACTCACTCTGTCTTCCCCTTCTTTCCCATAGGCATCAAGTTTGGGATTTTAGTTCCCCACCCCAGAGTATCTAGGTTTGAATCCTGGTTTTGCCACATATTTCTCCATGTAATCTTGAGCAATTTTTTTGTGATCCAAATTCCCAATATGTAAAATAGTAACAAGCATTGTATTTATTTCCTTGGGTTGCCGTGAGGATGGAATGGGTTGAAGGTGGAAATCTGTAGAAGAAAGAAGCTCCTGGTACAGAGGAAATCCCCACTGACTGGTCGCTTTTACTTTAACTCCCACCTTGAACTGAGCCCTCTCTGCTGCTCACCTTTGGAGTCAAGCAGATCATCCGGTGCCTGGCACTGCTGTGAAACTTCCTGGTCTGGGTTCGGCTTCATTTTTAGCGAGACTGAATGAAGTGCAAGTGCGCTGGACAGCTCTGGGCCGGCTGGCAGCTGTGTGCATCTTTGACACCAGTCAGTCTTGTCCAATCGGATGGTTTAACTGCTATAAGCAGTCTGAAAATTCCTAGTGTGTTTTTCCGTTTTGAACTCTGGTCTTAAAATGTTCCCAAATGTCTTCATCTGAAAGTCTCACCAACACCTGAATGTAGGATTTCCAAAATGAAATCACAGTTAGCTTTCCCACATGCATTGTTTTTCTTTTTAAAAATCTTACTTACAACTTGTCCTGTTGCTTACATGAAATATGTGGATGGATATAATACGTCGCTTTGCTGCAGCCTTCCTATATGAGGACTGGCCTCTTCTGTGCTTTCCATGTACCGTCTTTATTGACTCCTTAATATTATCAATAAAATATTCTCATTTTTTCCTCCTTCTACATAAAAATTTCACTAAATCGTCTTCCAACTATTACACAGCTGTCTACCCCTTGGCAATTTAGCTGAGGTAATTATTTTTTATTATCCAGAGTTTCCTGTTCCTCACTTACTATCACCGTTAATCAAAATTAAGTCTGTTTCTTGTTTTCTCTCAGCTACTACACTAGTTATTTCCTGATTCAAAAGCAACCTACTTGTATTTAAATTCAATGGGTCATTTTTCAGCCCCTTCTTCACTGATGTCTTACCAGCAGGGGACACTTGGGACTGCCCTTACTGCGCCCTTCTTCTGGAAAAGCACGTTCTCTTTGTTTCTTGTTACTCTGCACTCTACCAGTCGTCCCATCTCTTTTTATTCTTCTGTTTTTTCCAGCCTCCATTTCAGGTTCCCCTTCACCCTACTGAATGGTGAAAGTTTCTCAAGGTTCTCACCTAGAACCTCTTTTCAATTAGTAAAAACCCACTGTATCTCCTCATTCATCTATATGCTGATGGATAATAATTCTGTATGTAAGACACACCCAATTTCCCAAGGGTAAGCCTATCGTCCAGTTATATCTCTCCAATGCCAGTTCATCCAAGCTTCAAATTCAAGTCCAAATTAGATTCATCATCCCTCTTCACATTCACTTTTGCTCCTTGCTCCATGTGTCCCATTCCTGTGGAGGGTCCCCTGATTTGTCTCCCTGTACCTCCTGCTCCGCAGCTCAAGGATCACGAAGTTCTGCCATTATACAAAGTCAACATTTCTGCTTCTTCCTTTATATGTCGATATCTGCCACTCATGTCTGGCCTGCCACAATCTCCCTCTTATTTATTACAAAAATTTTAATCATCAGAGTTTTACCTCTAGTCATTCTCTTTCCCACTGATAATCTATGAAGTCAAAATAATTCTTCTAAAATACAAATATTAACATTGCAACCCCTTTTGTAAAAGCTTTCAGCTTCTTTCAACTTGTTCTCAGGTCTAAAAAATTACTCTTTGTATTATGTGCAAGTTTTTTTTTCCGTACCGAGGAGTCCTCTACTCACTTGCTACATGCAACACTGTATTACACTGTCCTCACCAAACACGCTGTTCTACGTGAAATGCTTTCGGTCGTGAGAGCTTACCATTGCCACCGCCTATTCTGGGAAGACTCATCCTTCATGTCCCTTCATGTCTGACTTAGGGCTGGTGACCATTCCACCTAACCTCAGTCGCTGTGGAGGGTCTTTCTCAGCTCTCTACACATAGGTTTTACCTCTATTAATTCTTACACTGAATCTTGAACTTTCCCTTAGTAGCACTAAGAAAACATTAATGTTGGTGCCTGTTTAACTCTTGAGCTTTACCAAGGGATTGTGAGAGTGAGGGAGGTACCAATTACACACGGGTTTCTCGTCACTGAATCTCCATTGCTGAGTCTGGAACTAGCATTTAGTAGTGACTTAACTATGGTTATTGAATGAATCGATGACTATAACCTACTCTACGATAGTCTTTTATTTTGAATTTCTCATTTCATTGGCTAAAGAGTCCATTAAGAATATTATCAAGCAGTTAGAGTTTCATCAAAACTTTTCTGGTCCTTCATTTTAATGGGAGCATTGTGGAATCCCTTGGTAATATATGACTTTAATTATTGTTGGGAGTCACACAGCACTTATTAAATAGTGAGCCATTGCTTACTTTCAGGGTACTAAGAGGTTTTTAAAGCCATGAATACATTTTGAATTTTATCAAACAGCTTTTCTAGAGTAATAAAGCTTAATGGATAGAAGCTTTCTGCATATTTACAAGTTATATAACATTGGGCAAGTTCCTTTAACTGCTTTGTGAAACTGTTTTCTCATCTATAAAATGGACATAATTATACTAAAGAAAGTAAGTGCATGATGCATCTATGAAACAAAGTAGTTAGAGTCAGGGTGTAAAATCTTGGCATTTAACATTTCGGTGAAGTCCCGGGAGCAGCGAGTGCAGAGCAGGGTCAGGAGAACGAGTGGGTGAGCGTCAGTGGTGTGGGAGGGATTTGAGGCTGAGTCGATCTAAGGCAATAACACATACCATCGGTAAAGGCGACGATAATTCAAGACCTTTTTATTGTTGGGCCTGAGAGTAAATTGTCAGAATGTTGTAATGGATAATTGACCATCACCTGTGAAATTCTAAAATGGTCCTCGCCTTAATCTAGCATTTCTATCAATTCACCTCTCAGCAATAAACACAGGGTGGGGCAAAAGTAGGTTTACAGTTCCAATACAAATGAATAATACAGTAATTAATAAATAATAATAATACAAGAAAAAACTCTTGTGTTTCACACGCTCACAACTATAAACTTTTACCCACCCCTGTATTTACATATACTTCACAGATACAAATTAAGGGATATTGTTAGTAACATTACAATATTTTCAAAAAAAGGTAAAAATATGGATTTTTTAAAAGCATGTTATATTAATATAATAATTATTGCGATGCCCTAAAGAGTTAGAACCATGTGTGTTGGTGAGGAAAGGTATCTACGGCACTTTATTAGGAACTAAAGCTATTTCCAGGACACGACACTTTGCTGTGAGACTGATTTGGGAATGAATCATATATTTTAATGAAACCTGCCACCATGGCTTGCTCCCTGCTTCACCAGCCGATACTCAGAGTGTGAAAACACCTGACGGTGTCATCCCCTACTTGACGGTGCTCCACAGGCTTTCCTTGTTAGCAGAATGAAGATAGTGCTTGTCAGAGTCTGCACTTCCTTGTAGGGTCTGGCTCCTGCCCAGCTCCCCAGACTCCTCTCAAAGCAAAGCTCCTTTTTCTCTCTGCACTTCAGTAACTCGGAACTTCTCCTTCCGTACCACATCCCCACCACCCCTTGGCGCTCCAACACTGGGTCCAGAACTCACCCTTCAGAACTTGAGCAAGTTCCCATCTTCTAAAAGTGAATAAGGAAGTGAACCAATGCCACAGTCCTCAGACCACAGCTACCTCCCACCTGACATGTGCTCAGAGGTCACTGCCCTCCCGTTAGAGCAGTTACACTGAGTGGGCCTTTGATCCACACCTGTCAGCTCCACTGGGTTATAAACATCCAAAGGAAGAAACGCTCCTGCCTGTGACTGTGTGTCTTTTTATCATCCTCACCTAGCACAGGATCTGACATATGCATAATAGGGACAGGATTTTATTAATGAATAAGAGGTATCCTTATCTGAGAATAGACAGTTACCAGTCATAAAAGAGCTTTTTCCCTCTGGGCCGATCAGTTCATGGAGATACTTCTTTCCTCTCTATACTAGCGCACATTTTCACTAATTTTACAATGAACGTGCACTTACTCTATTAGAAAAGAATAGGATGAAGATTTTTTTTTTTTTTTTTTTTTGTAGAACTTGCCTGCCAGACTGCAGGCTCCGTGGAGGTGAGGACCACTTCTGACCGTCAGATTCGTGCAATGGGACCGGACAATGTGACTCGGCATCTTCCTCGCACATCGTGTGACAGAGTATTTCAGCCACAGAATCGGAAAAGGTCTTCTCACGTTGCTTCAGCACAAACCGGAGCAGATGCGTTGTCAATACCAACAATTACTGCAGTCTTTGTGCGAAAATTAAAGTGACAAGATCGTAATCTGTGCACAGTTCAATTCTGGATTTTGTATTTCTCTATTTAATCCATTGAACCACTGTTGTCCTTTTTATGGGCATACATGTTATAGTTTTCTACATTTCTCAAAGAGAATAACTAAAATACAATTTTTATTTTTCTGAATATGTCTTAAAAAGTTATAGCTCTGAAAGATGTAGTAGAACAAATGTGAGGTATTATAGCTCAGGCAATTTGAAATTATTGGCATGCTACTGAGTTGCAGATCAGTCCTTGCAAGTGTTCATGTTGAATGTCAGCGGCTGGATGTAGCCAGCCTTAAATTGGCTATTTGCAACAGATCAACACTGGAAATTGAAAGAGAGGAGCGCTTATGTCTTGAAGATATACCCCTGGGAAGTGTGCAGCCTCCGGTGATGATTGAAAGAGAACAAGTGGATGTCAGGATGCAGTTTAGACTTGCAGAAGCACTAGAGCTAATTTTAAAGCATTTGTGTTTGCAAGAAGGTCATTGTTGCAGTCATTTCAAAACAGCTACCCTTGAATAGTTTCAAATTACTAAAATCTCATTTTCCACTCAGGAAAAAAGTGAAAAGGTGGTTAAGCCTTGGTTCAAATTATGTTTCAGTTGCTTGAGTATTCCCGACGGCTGTTGATCCCTCACTGGTGCTGATACAATGTTCCACTGATGCTGCTGATGTGCATGAGTGCACGTGCAGTTTCCCCACTGAGCTGTCCTGCAGGGTCAGTGGGAGCTAGACAGGCTTTAAGGAGAGTAAAGAAGAACATTTCCAAGCGACCTGGACACGCTGCAGTGGAGAGGGGTCAGGGTGCTGTAAAGGTCGCCAGGCTCAGGGACAAAACTAAGGGGCTATAAACCTAGGTTTCCTGAATTGGAATACAATATAAAGCAAGAGTCATAGAGACAGAGGAGAGGAGGGTTACAAACTAGGTCAGGGTGCCCACAGGGTGGAAGGGCCATGCTACCTGGCTCCGGAGTCCCTCTGGGGGAAAGTTGGACAACTGGTTAAATCACATAAATGATTATTCAATTGCTTATTAAGGCAGGTAAGTATAGTTTCTAACGATTCTTGATGCAAACTCATAAAGTCATGTGTTTGGTGTGTGAGTGTGTGTAACATCACTGATGCCCTCCCCATGGACAGATGTGGTTCAAAAGCCAGCACGCAGTATCCAACACACCCTTGTTCTTACCCAGACACCCAGGGGCAAAAACCCCTGGCCACGGCTGCCCCACGCCTGCTGAGAAGCTATGGTGTCTACAGGCAAGCCTTGGATCGGGAGCACTGCGGAGCGTGCTAAACCTCAGCAAAGGGTGGCTAATTTACAGATGCAATAAATGTCGTGAATGGTTGATGACTCTGGAATCGTGGGTCCCTCCATCCACCTTTCTATCTATTTTTAGCACACAGAGGCACTCTTTAATTTATCCTTGTCTGACACGTCCCCCAAGCTGGTGGCTCACGTACTCTCAACAGGTTGCACACCCACTGGTTTTTACCCATCCAACTGGATTCACCTGTTCTCTGTAGTTGGAGTGAGTTCTGTTAAATGACAGTAAACTCACACCTCAGGTGGTATTAGAAATGAAACCGGAAGAGTGGAAGTAGAGCATGAACTAGGAGAGGTAGGGTGTTCTGGATATCCATGTGTGCTCACGGCTGCTTCTGAATGAAGGGCCGTCGGTGCCACCCTACAGCTTTGGCCAGAGCAGGACGGCTGCGGAGTAATGACCAAGCCAACCTGCGCATGTGCAGGCTGGCTGGCAGGGGCCACAGGGAATGATGCATGAGACTATTTGTGTTAGGGAGGATGCGGTTTAGATCGCAGGTCACCGACTGATCCTGAAGCTCCTCCAGACCCACTGCTGATGGCAAGAGCGTCGTGTCTGAGGAAGAGCACAGCACTGCTAGTCAGAGAGAACGTCCACACAGACCGGTGCGGGGGCAGGTGCCAGGGCCCGAGAGAGTATCCCAGTGGCCAATGCACCCTCCCAATCAAACCACAAAGGCTCAATCTTTATTTATTTTTTAAAAATATTTTATTTATTTATTTTTAGACAGAAGGGAAGCGGGGGAGAAAGAGAGGGAGAGAAACATTAATGTGTGGTTGCTTCTGGAGCTACCCCTACTGGGGACCTGGCCTGCAACCCAGGCATGTGCCCTGACTGGGAACCGAACTGGTGACCCGCTATTTTGCAGGCTGCTCAATCCACTGAGCCACACCAGCCAGGGCTCAATCTTTAAAAAGTGTCTGCAAGCAGTATTTGTTTTGGAATTTTCAAAACACTGTTCCACCTCTGGGATTTTAATGATCATCATCTGCCTTCAGAGTGAATAAATTCTTGGACTCTTTGGGTAATGTATCTGTCCTAAGTCAAAATTAAAGCATTGAGCTTCTTGCTAGTACCTCATGTGTGAAGGCTAAAGCAATTAAGTGAAGAAAGAAAAGCAACGAAATCAAACCTGTATACCGTATTCATGCAGCAAGCTCTAATGCTCCCACTCCCGATGAATGTTAACCATCGGAGGTAACCTGAGCTTGTCTGAGAGTAATGTCCTGCAACCTGAAGATGCCTGCACAGACCCCCAAGACAGAGAAGCCAGTGATGGGCCGCATCCCAAAGAAGGATGGGGGTGGAGTCAGGAGCTGAGACTGAGGCCAACCTCTGAAAGAAGGAACACTGTTCAAGGCAGGGTGGGCCACTGATTGTTTTCAGAGGAGGAGGAAGGGAGTATCAACTGAAGCTCCCATTTCCCCTTGGAAGCGGTTGCGCGTCTCTTGCACTAAGGTCCCTGGATACTCTTAGGAGCATGTATCTGTCAGAGAGCCATTGGGAATTCTACTCAAGGAAAGACTTTGGTGCCTCTCAGCCAGAATTTCTCCACTCTGTCAGCATTTTTATTAGAGCACCTTTAGATTATCATTCACTCTCGTTGCCGAATTGCTGGTGTCAGACAACAGGGTTGAACATAACCAGGGGTAGGAACTGAGAATCAGGGAATACTTGGACTTGCATACAAAGTGGCTCGAGGTTAATTTGGGTGCTACACTGCTCTTGAGCACTGCACAACCATCCCCGACAGAGAAATGTTTGGGTTTCATGTTTCAGGAGGGCGGGGCATACAGGACAGCGAGGATGTTTCTGGATGAGATGAGCGTTTGAGTCAGTGGACTCTGTAAAATAGACTGCCTTCCTCGACCTGGGACAGCACCGTGCAGTCCTGTGAGGGCCCGAATAGAAGAAAAGGCACAGGAAGGCAGGACCTACCCACCTTTCCCTTGCCTCCCTGTTCACGTTTGCTTCCTCATTGGTGTACTGGACACACCTGCATGCTCTTACATTGCAATGGACAACAATTGAGACCATACCTCTTAGTAGGAAAGGTTCTGTTTTCTGATATGAACAAAGTTGATAAATGCTGATACAATTGCATTCCTTTTAAAAGGTAATGATTTTGCTTTTTTTTTCTTGTTGTATCTCCTTTTGACAGTTGGATGGAGACCACACCTTAACTGATGAAACCGTGAAGGTCAGGTTCACGTACACATCTAGTGGGTGAGCAGTCAGCCCGTGGCCAACTTCAGGACTCGTTAGGTCGTAGACAGAGAGTGTTCAGTCAGAGGAGAGCCAGGGAGTCTGTGGGGAGGCTCGGAATGGGCATCAGCTTCCAGAGGTTCACATCACATCCAAGGGACCTTCCTGTGTCATCCATTTATGCCATTCTGAATGCAAATGTGGCAGGTTTAAGATCTTCATCTACTACTAGGAATTTCTGGCATGTCCTTGCAAGGTCCAAGCTCATACAATCACTTCTGATACAGTAGCAGGCTAACATACTTACGCACTGGACAAGGCCCTCGGGGATCGTCCCAGTCAGGGGAGCGTGGTTCAGGAGTCCTCTCGTTTGGATGCTTTCCATATCGAAACTGTAGGCTCGTCAGACGTGGTCCAGACAAGAACCCCCACCTCCGTAAACCACTCGCCTGCCTCTCCTTTTCTTTTCCAATGATTCGAGTCCATGATGTGGGGGCTTTATTCTAACAGCTCCTTATAACCATACGTTCCACTCTTCCTTTCCTTGGTGTTAGTATGGAGAAGACAACAGTGTCAAGTTCATATGTATAAAGTCAAACGTTAATTTGCTACTACTTTCTTCTCCCTTTCCTAAAAACGTAATCTAGTTTTTAAATCTATGTACGCTAATACTGCTATTAAAATATTATTGTTTTGTTAATATTAAGTTATTTTTGACTTCTGCATTGATATGGAAGTATATTGTTTGCTTACTTGTAATCACTTCCTGTTATCTGATGTATTTCATGGCTGCGTCTTCCTTATTTGTAAGTTCCAGTCTGCCTCATCTACTGGTTAGCTACAGTGCAAGTTAAGCTGTGTATGTATGTGGATATGTAAATATTTTTCCCAGGAGCACTTGATATAGAGTTTTGTGGGTTTTTTTGCTCATAGTTAGTAACTTGGCTTGATATAGAAATATTTGGTAACACCCTACACTATACAAAGCTCTGATGATTTAATTATCTTTAGTCTTTAATGATTTAAAATAAAAATCTGAAACTCTTCTGATTTTGAAATGTATTTATTGATTTTTGCCTGAGCACTTATGAGACTTCTTTTTTCAGTAATAATGAAATATGGTAGGTTTGGGTTTTCTTCACTAATTGTGGGGTTATCAGGTGAGTTAATTTTTAAGTCTGGGTCATCAGGCCTTTGGAGAAGGCACTTACATTTCCTTATTTTTCTTGCTACTTCTACTCTTTCTAATTATCTTTTCTTTACTCATATAATTCCAATTGTACATGAAGAAGACCTGTATTATTTATCTTCTAAGATTCATATTTTCATAGTTTTTATTTTTACTTATTATAGAGATAATGCCTTTTATTTCACCGATTTGGTGTTTACAGAAATTTATCTGATGTTCTTTGCCTTATTTCTCTATTTTAAATTGGACATGGTAATTTTGATTCCATGGAGGGTATTTTAGTCCCAGAATATTCTCATTTTATGAATTCACAGGGGCTTATAAATTTTTTAAGTTTATTTTTTGTTTTTCTTTCTAGGCAGAATACATAATTTTGTTCTGATTTTATTCTTGGCATGTTAGTCTTTATCCTTGATAAGCACTGCTTTTGTTTCTGCTTTTTTTTTTTTAAGGCATAACAATCTCTACCAGCTCTCTGAGGGAAGGGGATGCGTTTCTTCGTCACACGTGTGTCTCCAGCCTCTGTCACGATGCATGGCCAAAGAGCATCAGTTTTCACAAGTGTTAGTTCATAAGCAGCACAGGAAAAGATCGTTGCCCAGTGTGGTTCATAGCACACCCTGGACACGGACGAATTGTTCACATCGTGGGCGTCAGGCACACACTGACCCACGCGAGAAAATAGCTCGGGTTCAGCAACCATGTGAGACGTCTCAGAGAGCCAGCAAGGTATCCCGACCGTTGGAACAAAAGTGAACACACTGCGATAGTGACTGTGAGCAACAAAACCATCAACTCTGCTTCTCACAGTTTTTCTCTTGTGACGTGGGGTGATGTCCTGCACACGCTACTGTGCTTTTAAGTTCCAGAGCATAAAAGGCACAAGCAAATTCCAGGAATTGCCAAATCATAACATTTGAAGTGATTTTCAGAGGTGCATTAGATGCCAATAAAACCATGTAGAAAAATGAAATTTTACTACTCAGAAGTGTTGAATAAAACAAACATCAAGGATAAAAGAGACTATACAACTTTCACTCAAAATAACATAGCTCTCTATAAATAATATGGCAAAAATAAAGGTCTATTTCCAGGTTTCTATGAGATTTATAAATAAGATTTATGAAAATGTTATTACTTTCAACATATCTTTAATCTTAATATATTTTTCTCCCTGAATAGTTTGATAAGCCCTGCAAAAGTAATAAAAGTTCTTGAAAGAGCAAATATTTGAGGGAATTATTAATATGAAATAAAACACGTTTCCTAAGTGTCTCGTCAAGACGTAATCTGGAGAATAGCATTATGTTTAATATTTCCCCTTCCAGCCTCTGCTGCCATTATTGATCATATCCATCTCTCCGTGTGGGGTTTTATATTAGTGAAGGTGAATGGATGATGGGCTATGTTTTTCATGTTGCATCTGATATTGTAGTGATTTTCTTAGTGATTTGATATCGATGGAATATATTCCATAGTTAATTCAACTGATTAATGCATTTTCCTCATGAAGTTACAATGGGTTCAATTTCTGTGAAACAGTTCTCTGTTGCGTTGTCCACAATGACCTGCTGATCCCACTAATCAAATCAGTCTGACAGAGAAACACCCGATGGCAGTTGCAGAACGTTAGAGGCAGAGCGATTTAGGGCAGTTACATGGATTAATACTGTCCAGCATATGGCCAGAGATCTCACTGTGTTGTGAGCTCACTGTGTTCCAGTGAATTCATGACCCGTAATGCTGAAATTTCATTAGATAAAATAATATAAACTTCAGTGACAATTTATTGGTTTTTTAATTAGAAATGGAAAAGATTTTTCCATCTTTATAACCATCTTTATAGTGACCTGGCCAATGCATTCTCTCCTGCTGCTATGCCTTACACTGTCCTCAACTTCATCAATGGTCATTTTCTTCAGCAGCTTAGCACTGAGGGGATTTCACCCCTCACTTCATGGCACCGTCTCAGCATCACTTGGTATGGTGTCCCTCCTTTCTTTGACTCTCAGCTGTTCTCCTCCGCTCGCAGCATCGCCTTCGTCTTCCTTGTGCTCCCTGTGTGTGATTCCAATTCATCTTCCACACATTGGTTTTCATGTTTATCGAGAACATCTGTTTTATGTGTTTTAAATTTACATTAATGGTCCATCTTATGAATGTAATTCTCATATTTTTACTCAATATTGTTTTTTAAGGTTAATCATTTAGCTCTATGTGGTCTGAGATTATTCCACTGAATGGCATTACACTGCATATGTACACACCACATTTTGCCTGTTTACTCACTTAGATAAAACCATCAAGTTTTCTAAAAAGTTTTATCCCTGCACATAACACCGTGGCAAACATCCTTTTACACAACTGTTTGTGTGTCTGTGTATAAAAGTTTATCTAGAGCTTATGCTCTGTAGTGTGTGTGCATATGTGTGTGTTTATGCAAAGGCAAGAAACACATAATTTTTTTCACATGGAAGGACACACAAAATTTAGGATCCATTTGCCTATGATGAGAAATGGACAGGTATTTAACTGATGAAGTAAACAGAGGAGACTGCAAATTGTCTAAACTGTTTTTAAATTTAATAAAGGTATGTGAAAGAAAATGATACTGTAGGAACAATAACACATTCTTAGAAGAGTATACACAAACTTTTGGTGTATTATTGTAGGCATCTTTATGTGTTTTTAAAGTCAATAAACTGTTTCTGCTTTTGGGAAATTCCCAATCAGGAGACACAGCAAGAAATCACAATACTGCACAATGTAATGACAGGTCCTAGAGTAGGAACACACTCGACCTATGTTGTTCACACGTATGTGAAATATAGAGGAAGCTGTCCAAAAATACATGAGTGAAAGTAGATTTCAAAAATATTAGACCTGTGAGAATTCTGGATGATTGAGGACTAGGCTGCTAGGCATACAGAAAAATGCAAGGTATAGACAACAAGTTGTGAAAAGTATAGTTCGGGTACTTCCAGAGATCTGACAGAAAATTTGTCTGTGGAACAAGTTTCTGTGACATGTTAGAGGCAGGGTGAAACTCCAAGTTCATCAGGGGAACATTCTGCTGGGTTTTGTCAGCCAATCAGGAAGCCTGATGACATATTGGGCTCTGTGGGCCAATTAAAGGGGTATGATGTTAAGAGAAGTGAACTTTAGAAAGGTAAACCTCTTGTGTCAGGAGACTCTTGGAAATTCCTGCCACTCTGATCAAGATTCTTGGCAATAACCTTTTAACAAAGTTTCTTTCAAGCGAAAAAACATGTACTGGTCAATTCTCATTAATCTGGTTATATCGTATATCCACAATGCTGGGCTTTGCAGTCCCCAAAGGGGCAGAACCAGGTAGGAAGAGAAGCAAGAGTTCTGCTAAGTGAGCTCTGTCAGTCTCTGCCCTGGGAAATTTTGTCTTCTTGCTACTTCCATCTATGAGAACAAATAAACCTGACACAGGGCTCCAAAGGAGGAAGAGAACATTGTTTGTGGTGTTACGTTACTCATGCACCGTGCCTATAAACAAGGAAGAACCAGGCCATATGTTTGGAACTTATCACCCTTGTATTCTGCATTTTCCTTCTGGAGAACTTTGAGTTCAAAGAGAAAGGAAGCTAATCCCTCTAAGACAACACAGCACGGGGTGTGATGTCTCCTAATTGTTTTGATCCTGAGCAAAACACACGGGCCTTCCTTGGAATGAAATAAATATTGATGATGTTTGCCTTTTGTAATTCTGACTCTTTTACTCAAAGTCATACAAATTAAATAATGGATAAAGTTAGCATGGAGTAAGGAAAAAGGAGTCTTTCTGATATTTCACAATGCATGTCCCCCAACAGCAGTATGAATATGTAAATTAAAGGATACATTCCCTTTTTCTCAGAGGGCCGCAGAGATTTCTTTGGAAAGCAAAATACCAGCTGAATATCATTAGGGATATTTGGGGAGAGAAGTGACACCTTAGAGCTGAGTGTAACAGAGCAACATTTTTCATCGGGATGCAGTTGAATCCTGGAGCAGAATGACAAGGAAGGATTAGAGGAGGTTCTTCCGTAGGAGATGCAAGACATTTAAAACTTGGGTTCTCCCGTCACCCCTGTTTCTATGCCTGCATTGCAAAGTGCCCTAGAAGTTAACAAACAACAACTTTATTGTATTTGTGGATTAAGATTTCATGCAAAGCTTAGCAGGGCAATCCCACGCCACAGGGAGTCAACTGGCATCATTTGATGTGTGCACTTGGGCTTGACCGTGGATCCAGAATAGTGGGACAGCAAGAGAGCTGGGCTCAGTGGGCCTCCTGTCTTCTGCCCATGGCCTCTCTAGTAGAGTCCCCAGATTCTTCCACATGAGCCCAAGCATCCAAAAAACCAAGGCAGAAATAGCTTGTGCACTTAAAGCTCAGTTTTTAAACCAATGCAGTATTCACTGTACGTGCCTAGCACAAGTAGTCTAATCCTGATCGAGAAGAGTGCAATCAGACCCATCTCCTGACAGGAAGAGGGTCAAAGAATGTGGGGCCACCTTGTATTGGCCCTAAGCCTGTAAGTTGGAGGCAGAGAAGGGGTTTCCTTAGCCTGGCAGCTAAGTCTGCCTTGGAGATACAGAACAGTTCTCGGGTGGTGAGCAATGCTTGGAAGGGAGAAGGGGTTGATGGGTATTGATGACAAGCTCTCAATGGACCCAAATCAAAGTCAGGTTGATCCTTTCCCTGCTTGTCCCTGAACAAAGTAGAGAGCTAAGTCCCTGGGGCACCTTCCAATTTTCCCTTCAAGGTACGGCAGGCTGCAAGGTGAAAGGGTAAAGAATTGAACTGCAAACGCACTCACATTTAAGATTATCTACACCATGAAAGATATGCAAAATTTCAACAAATACAGAGTCTTATCCATTGTAAACAACTTTAATATTATAACCAGAAAAAGCGTTCATGAGTGTGAATCCACACTAAAGCATAAGAGGGGTCGCTGCGTCCATACATTCGCAATGGGACATTGCAGCCGTGCATATGGACCTCGAGAATACCGTGCTGAGTGACATAAGTCAGACAGAAAAGCTAAGAACCATCCGATTTCACTCAGGTGTAGGGTACAGAACTGAAAGCAACAGATAAATAAGAAAAACAAACAAAAACTAATAAACACAGACGACAGTTTGGTAGTTACCAGAGTGGAGGGGGTGGGGGCAATAAAGGGTAAAAGGGGTCAAATATATGGTAAAGGAAGAGGACTTGACTTGGGGTGGTCTATACAATATGCAATATACAGATGATGTATCATAGAATTGTACACCTGAAACTGATAGAATCTTATTAACCAATGTCACCCCAAAAAGTTTAATTAAAAAGAAGGAAAAAAAGAAAATATTATGGAGTAGGGAAAAGAATTAAAGACGAAGGTAATGAAACAACAAAGCAAACGTTTATTGCAAAACCCAGTAGATTTTCTGAACAGGCTCCTGGATGCCGCTCAACTGCAAATCGCTAAACTCAAGAATGAAGCCGAGTGCTTGGATGGCAGCACCAAGGTTAATGTTGAAAAATCTGGAACAAAGACTCATAAGAATCAGAAGGGAGTTCCAGGAGGGAAGAATAGATTGAATGGCAGAGAAACAGTAAGATAATAAATAATATTTAATAATTTATGAGGATAATTTGAAAGGAGATGAACAGTTTCTGTACAGAATACATGAAAAGAAACTCATACATACCAAATTGTGGATAAACTTCAGAACGTCCGTTATGAAGAAATATTCTTAAGCTCCAACAATGATGGGATAAATGTGCTGACCGAGGAATGGGAACTACCTTGACAGAGGACAGTGATGAGGAGCTTGGGCACTGCAGCCACCTGGCTCACCACCTGTGCACCATTGGGCAAATTCTGGAACTTTCTGGGCTCCAGATTTCTCATCTGTAAAGCAAAGATAAGGAGTAATTGTCTTATTGTCCAGTTAGGATGACCAACTTAGGTATTATTTATAAAATTGTTAGAACCATTCCTGGTACACAGCGCTAGTTTTCTGTGATTATCTTCTGGTATTTTTAGTGGCACTGCCTGTAATAGAACTATGGAGCAATGTTTGAAAGTGTTTAAGAAAAACAGGGTTAAACCCAGAACAGCCAAACAATTGTTTAAATTGAAGGCAATACAAAGATCTTTTAAACATTTAAGAACTCGAGATGCTCTTTAAAGAAACTACTAATGATGCACTTTATCAGAGCAAAATAATAAACATCTGTAAAGGAAATGCAAGAGTCCATAATGACCTAAGAAATAAGTAAAACATATTGTTGCCTAACTAAGATAGGGCTGCTAAGATAAATATATTGCAACAATAAGAATCTAAAATTCCTATTGTTACCATTAAGAAAGGTAGAGGAAGGTAGTGAGGATAGGGAGATATAAAATAATGCTATATTAAAAAAATGTTATTCTGGAGTATAAAATTAGATTTTGGTTTAAAAATGTTAGTACCTCAAAACGTTTTTTCTGGTTAGAGTAAAAAACCTAAATAGCACAACTCCGTAAAGAACGCCCACCACTGCAGGAACACCAGGCCGACTTATGAGACATCTGCCATCTACCTGCACTGGGAAAAAACACACAAACTCCTATTGAAATTGTTCCCCAGACACCCAAAATAATCTTCTGATGTCGTGTGTAGAATCTAGGAGAACTCAGCTATGTAATTCAGCTATCAGCTTACAAAAATTAAAAATAACCTACAGGATAACATCCCCAAAAGATATGTATACCAAAAATTATAGTTTTGAATATTAGAATATGTTGTTTTATGTATATGAACAATAATAATCTCATAAATTTTATATCAGTTAATAATTACACTTCATCATTTATAAAAAGATCAATATAATTTATTATAGTAGCAAGTGATATAAGATGAAAAAAAACATTGACCATGTAGTTGCATAAAAAAATTGATAAATTAAAATGAATTTTCATTTAAAAAACTCTTGGCACTCAAAGAATGAGTGAATTTTCTTGATTATTTAGAACACTCATTAGGAAATACAGAAAATAGCAGAGTTAATTACAAAACTTTAGATAATCCCATTAGTGTCAGAAATGAAAAAAATTAAGAGTTGACATTATTAAAAATAACCTTAATGGGGTTTGGTGATCTTGGTTAATTTAATTGGTCAAGATAAAAAGACTAAGACATAAAGGAGATAATACTTGTGCCACTTCTGGATATAAAAGACAATTGCATTTCTCTCTTGGAATTTAAATTTGGCCACATCGCTTGCTTGCTGCCCACTAAAACGTTAGTAGAAACGCCTTGTCTTGTTTCTGTGGCTGCAAAAGTTAACAGCCAGTGGGCAACCTGTTTTCTTGTCGTGCCATGATAAATGAAGCTCAGGTATTGAAATCATGAGAACCCGAGACTGAAGAAGTTTCAATTTAGGTCGGCCAGACTCATAGAGAAACGTGAATGAAAGAAAGGAAAAGAATTAGCCATAGAACATATGAAGGGGGACCCCAAAAACCCAGAATTTATCTATAAAATCTTGTGCATTTATTCTTACATGTTTAAACTTCAGTCACCTTCAAAGTATTCTCCATCCAATGCAATATGCCTATCGAGATGTTTTTTCCATTGCTCAAAAGAGGTTTTGAACTCGGGGATTTTGATGTAGTTTAGTGCTTCTGCTGGATTTTTTTTTGTTGTTTGTATGTTTCACCTCTTCCACATTGGCAAAACACTTCCCTTTGAGGACTTCTTTTCATCCAAGAAAACAAAAAAAGTTGCTTGGGGCGAGATTGGTGAATAGGGAGGGTGGGGCACAGGGGTCTACTGTTTTTGGTCCAAAACTGATGAACACTCAGTGCCCTGTGGGCAGGTGTGCTCGTAAATTACCCACCATGAAATGGGCAAAGGTGCTGAAAGAGGCTTCAAAAAGAATCCACTTAGCATAATGCTCTCCAGTTCCATCCATGCCATTGCAAAGGGTATAAGCTCCTTCTTTCTCTCTGCTGAGTAGAATTCCATTGTGTAAATGTACCATAGTTTTTTGATCCACTCATTTGCTGATGGGCACTAAGTGAAATAAGCCAGGCAGTGAGGGGCAAATACCATATGATCTCACCTTTAACTGGAACCTAATCAACAGAAGAAAAGAGCAAACAAAATATAACCGGAGACATTGAAATTAAGAACAATGTAACAATAGCCAGAGGGGAGTGGGGAGGGGACAGTGGGAAGAGGGGTCTATAGGAGCTACTATAAAGAACACATGGACAAAATCAAGGGGAAGGGTAAAGGTGGGGGAGGGAGGGGGGACTGGTGGGGTGGGGTGGAGGGATGGGGAGAAAATGCAGACAATTGTAACTGAATAAAAATAAATAAATAAATTTAAAAAATAAATAATTCATAAAAGATTTACCACCTAAAAAAAAAAAAAAGAATCCACTGAAGCCCAGTGCAGCCTGTCACAACATCAGCTGGGCCTCGGACACAGATGGGCCCCTGGAACACTCACCTGACAGGCGAAGCCTGCACTACAATGGGCCCGTCCTCCAGAAGATAATTCCGGTTTTCTGGGTCTCCCGTCATATATGCATAACCTACAGAAACAGGTAACAATGTGATGATGGCCAGAGAGGAAGGGGAACAGGGACTGGGTGGAAGTAGGCAATGGTGGAGAAAATGGGGACATCTGTAATAGCGTCAACAATAAAAATTAAAAAAAAAATTCTTTGTTAACTGCAAGGAGCCTGGGCCATTGTTACTACAAAAAATCTCATTGAACTGACTAATAGAAAATGAAACAAAATTTGGAAAGAAAGAAAACAAGTTGAAGTATTTGGAGGAATTATGATTATTTCCCTAAGAAAGAAAAAAAATAGCTTACTTCATTTGTGAGTTTAGCACGGTAGGTCGAGCAATGATCACAGTCTAGTACTCTACAGCAAAACTCAGGATCGCCTACGTGAAAGCAAAAAGCATTCATGAAATACATTAGAATAGAAGATCTTAATGACAACAGGGAAAACCACAATGAAAATGAAACTTGGTAGATACATACAGAGAGGGCAGGAACAAACCTTGCAGAAATTAAGCGTGCCTGATGGAGATAGGTAGGGACAAGTGTGCAATGGGTGCAAATACACACGAACACACCGAGACCACACACGATCCTGTCATCACAACTAGCACGACCAGCAGCAGTAAATGGGCTCATTGAAAGTGGTTACCAGTAGAGAAGGGACGGAATAGGAGAGTGTGTAAAATCAACTGCCCCTGGGTCATGGAAATCCATATTGGAGGCATTTATTTGCTGAGTGAATTTTGGGCCCATTTAATTTATCCAGGCTCAAGAGCCACGTCTGTCAAGTGGGAACAGTTCTTTTACCTCCTGCTGCGCCTCAGGTGAGTATTAAGTCGACAGAGCATGAAGGGCTGAGCACCCTGCCTCACGTAATGAGACTTCACTGACGTAGGGTTTTGATCATTGTCCTGTTGTGAACACGTCATTTTTGTTCCCCCAGTGCACCCAGCCAGGATACAGGAACAGGGTTGATAAGAGGGAACAGACTGGAAGACTAAATCATCAGCATAAAAAGTAACTCTGCAGAGACAATTTAGATGTCAAAAGTCTCCCCTTTCTCCCCAAGCATTCGCAATAGAAAAAACAAACCCCAAATACCATGAAACCGTGGTGTGCAGTGTCAGCTCCTGCCACACTCGTTACATTAGGAGAAAAACAGCCACAAAGGAGGTAAGAAAAGACTAGCAGGTTACTCTACTCTGATTCGGGGCAGCACTTAGGCCCACCAGGGGGTGAGTCCGTGATCTTGCCTCGTTCTTTGTCAAAGGATAATTACAAGCATTCAAATTGAAAGCATAAATGTTCCATAACTCTCATTATTTGATCTCTTTTTCCCCTTCTATATGAAGCATTTTAAAGCTGAATCTAATAATGGTGAAAATCTGCTAACACTATTATAATTTTGAAATCATTAACAGTCTTCTAAGCACCTTCCACGTCAGCCAGAAACCCAGCTCAAGAATTAGTTTATATTATATTCATAATAAGGGTTGAAGCCCCGTAGAGAGACGTTTTACTTTGACATGCATATCTGTGTCATATAAGGTTATTACCGCGAGAATGTGGGGCAGATATATTTAGTATAATTTTCACACTCCTAAGTGAAATCGGTGGAAGACAGTTGTTCGACAAGGACACCTAATCCATGCTGATACCTGGCTGTTTTAGAGCACTTTAACGTTCCAGCAAGTTCAACAAACACATAAAAAAAAAAAAACAACAGACTGACATAGCTTACCCTGGATTCCAGAATTTATATGAATCTTCCATTTAAAAACTTATTTCTGTACTTTAATCACACTCAGACGGAAATAGGCCACCACGTTGTGGACACACCAAAGGTCCTCATGGATAACATTTGAGAGCCACCTGTGTGAAGTCGAGGAGCTTTCGTATTTTCTGTAATGAGTTACCTGATTTCAGCGTCGATTAAAAACTTACCGAGATGCATGACAGCGTGGAGGAGAGACGCCCATTCGGAGGAATTATCAACCCACAGCAAAGTGGTCTTGGCTGTAGGAGAACGGACTGGCCAGACTGAAAAGGGCCCGCTTTCAGTGAGTGCAGAGACCACCGGAACCCGGCTTTTCAGGAGGACAGAACCAGTCCAGGTCAGCACCCAGGGGAGGCTGAGAGCTGGAGGCCTCGGGTGGCTTCCCTGGCAGGGCTGAGGGACAGATGGGGAAAGAAGGTTCCAGATGGTCTACTGGGATTATCCACATTCAACGCCCCCCACTCCACATCCCCACCCCGCACCCCGCACGGCCAGGGACTACTGCTTAAATTACTTCCTAGCATAATACTGGAAGCTTACGTTGTGGAGACACTTTACCTCTCACTTTTAATTCTTCAGTTATGTGGAAGTAAAAATTAATAGAAAGCAAGAGATAGGAATCCAGTTTTATTTCTTCAGTTTTCCTCCGTACTATTTACTGACATATTTGTCCTCTATTGAATTAGAATATCAGCTTCAAAGTATACTATTTTCATGTACACCCAGACTTGTCTTTGAGCTACATTTTGGTTTGTATCTTTCTGAAATATCTGCTTTGTTCCATGTACCTCTTTGTTCCAATGATAATGTGCATTTTTTGATACTATGGCTTTAAATGTATTTTATATCTGATAAGACGTAGTTCCTCTTTCTCACTAATCTCTTCCAGGTTACCCAGCTACACACACAGTTTATGGAGATACTCACAATATCCAGCCACGCATCTATCTGAGATCGCACTGACAGACGGAGAGTCTCAGAGTGCACCTTGAAAGTGCTTAGTGCGTGGTCCCTCTGGTCTCTCCGTGCCGGTCACCCACGGTCACCAGTACCACCGCTGTCAAGCCCTCTGGGCGGCTTTTAGGCATCATCTTGGTTAATGACTTCCTAGTTACTTCACAACTCCACGCTCAGATAAGTGGAGTTTTGTCTTTTCTGAATTACAATTGGCAGCATACCAAACTTGTGTAGTTAAAAAAGGAAACCTTTCTGACCTCACTCCTTTGTTCAAAGAGGTTGTCTGTTGGTCCTGTTTCTTTCCAGCCAGCCAGACAAGCATCGAGCCAATGGTAGTGCAACCTCTTTCCCTCCAGGCTGGAGAGGCCGTCCTTGCGTTTCCTTACCATGCGGCCAGGAGCCGGCCCACTCTGCTAAATTTTGGCGGAGACGTGGGCCTGCTCGTCCTGGTACTAATTCGGAAGGGGACGGTTTTGTTTTATGTGTGCCTAGCTATCGAATGTTATAAAATCCATGCAAGGCTAAGGCAGTTTGTTTTTTCACTCTTCATTTGTTGGTTTAGGTTTTAATAAGGTATTAAACAGGTAACCAAGTGGTTATTTCTTCTGCATTGGCAGAAATAATTATATTCTGTTTAATTAATGTGGTGAATTACATTTTTGAGGTTAAACCATTTTGAAATTCCTGGGATAACCTCAGTTTATTGTAATGCATTACATTTCATTTGCTGTTGTATTTAGTTATGATTTTATTTATGATTATCATAAATTTATCAAATGGTTATTGTATTTTATTTATAATTCATATGTTTATATTCATAATTGGAATGGTAACTATATTCTATTGTCATTAGCCCTTTTCCAGATTACACTACAGTCAAACATTGAAACTGGTCGCTACGGTGATTTTCTACTTTCTCTCTTGCATAAGATGGGAATTATTATTTTTTTAATAGTAAGACTTTCCTAGTGAAATCACCAGGTTTTGAGGAGTTTAGGTGTATGAAAAGGTTTTCAACACCATTTCAATGTTTTAAATTGGTTATTCACTTTTTATACACAGTTTTGTGCCAGTGTTGATATATACATTTTTAAAATCTACCCTTTTATCTAGGTTTTCAAAATTTTTTGCATTTAATTGTTGATAATGCTGCTTAGTTGTTGTTGATACTCTTCTATGTCTGTGTTTCTTCTTTTTATATTCATCAGTTTGTGAGCCTTTCTTTCTCTTTTCCTCCCTTCCCTCCCTCCCTCCCTCCCTCCCTCCCTCCCTCCCTCCCTCCCTCCCTCCCTTCCTTCCTTCCTTCCTTCCTTCCTTCCTTCCTTCCTTCCTTCCTTCCTTCCTTCCTTCCTTCCTTCTTTCTTTCTAGATCATCCTCACTAGCACCAAAAACAACCTGCTAATACAACATGGGTAAACCTCAAAATCTGTATTGAATAACGGAGGCCAGACACAAAAGTGTGTATTTTCATGATCCCATTTACATAGAATTCCAGAAAGTGACAACAACTGTAACCTGCCCGGCAGCAGATGGTTGGCCGCCCGGGACCAGTTCAGCAGAAGCAATCAACTGAAGAGGGCCCGCAACTGTCTTTAGGGCGATAGACATACTCATCGTCCTCTGCCAGTAGCTCAGCGCTTGCCCGTGTTTGTTACACTTGTCGAGTGGTCTGCTCTGAATGAATGTGGCTTGTAGTATGTAAATTGTAACCTATTAACATGGATTTTAAATAACTCCATTAGTTTCTAATCCCTCTGCTGGTATTGGGAAGTCCAATATTAATATGATTCTTATTACTTTGTTGATGATACATTCTTTCTCTATGGTGATTTTCTTTTTTTAATGTATATTTTATTGATTATGCCATTACAGTTGTCCCATTTCCCTCCCTTTTATTCCCATCTGCTCTGCACACCCCCTCCCACCTGCATTCCCTGCCCTTAGTTCATGTCCATGGGTCATACATCCAAGTTCTTTGGCTTCTACATTTCCTATACTATTTTTAACCTCCCCCTGTCTATTTTCTACCTACCATTTATGCTACTTATTCCCTGTGCCTTTCTCTGAATCCCCTTTCCCCTTCCATGCTGATAACCCTCCAGGTGATCTCCATTTCTGTGATTCTGTTCCTGTTCTAGTTGTTTGCTTAGTTTGTTTTATTTTTTAGGTTTGGTTGTTGACAGTAGTGAGTTTGTCATCATTTTACTGTTCGTATTTTTGATCTTTTTCTTTTTCTAAGTTCCTTTAACATTTCATATAATAAGGGCTTGGTGATGATGAACTCCTTTAACTTGACCTTATCTGGGAAGCACTTTATCTGCCCTTCCATTCTAAATGATAGCTAATCTACCTTCCCCCATGGCCCTTGGCTCTAATTTTGAGGACACCTTCCTTTGTCACCATCTCGCTTTGTCACATCTGAGAAGAGCATTAAGAATATGGCCCTTTATCCTGGGTACAATATAGCCTTTGCAATCTGTTCCTTGTCCCTTGAAGTTTGGTGAACCGATACTTATTCTACATTTTGAATAATCAAACTTTCTTTTGGCTCATACTAACAACTACTGAAAACACACCTCTCAAAAAACTTAGTAGTCTTCTCAATAATTTCTGGAAGGGAAAGCAAATTGTTTGGACAATATTATAATCTATATAAAGATGGAGCTTCTGTTTTTTCCATAGAGCCCTTGAAGAACTCAATTTAATAGTTGTTCCTACCTGTCTTTTACACTTTATTATTACACACAACTAGAATTTGCTACTAGAAATAACATTTAAAAAGCACTTAGAAATCAGATCTTGCAGCTCATGTTTCCTGTAGATACCAGTCCTGACCAGATGGTCCTTTGGCCTCCATGTTAACAGGGACAATGGGTGGAATCTTATAGCTACTGAACCTGCTCACCAGCTTTTGAGTCATCAGCTGCAAGAGTATAAATCTGCCTTCCAGCAGTCTGCAGGGGCCATTCTTTATGCTGTCTGCAGATCAGCACACAGCAAACACAGGCCATCTTATATGCCGTCATTGGCCAGGCCGCGTAACTTCTTGCTGTGAGCTGATGCCACTGTCTGGCAAACCTCTGTTATTAAAACTCCATTTTCATATAGCATAGTGTGCCTCTTTGCCCTGCTTTCGCTGTGTGCTCCTTAATTTTACATTTTCTTTTGCAGTGTGCATCACAAACTAAGGGCAGATTACTAGGCGTCCTTGTTTTCCTATAGAATTGATCAAGGCCACCATTTTCCTTGTTTTGAAATAACCATTCTTCCATATTTTGAATATTATATATTAATTTTTTTGGTAGATGCATTTATGAAATAATTTTTAAAGGAATCATCTAAATACCCTATTATTCAATTGGTCACTTAACATAATTGCTATATAGCCTTATTACTAGTCATGCCTTTTATGTTTTTATCCATGTGATTGATAAAGTTTTGAAAAGGACAAAGCCAAGGATAAAGCCAGTGTCACTCTACTGGAAGCCACCCTTACACATTGACATCTGTCCATTAATCATATCTTTGGTTGAGTTTTTCAATCAGCTACTAATCCATCACTTTGATATTGCGCTTTTCTAAATCTTGTCCACAAATGCCTAGTCTGACATGATTTGTTCTTTGTGGGTCTATGTTCACCTCCTTCTCTGAGGAGCCATCTTTCAACCTTTGTGACGTGTTCCTTAGAAAGGAGGCGATATTATGTTATAGCAGCAGTAAGCAGAATCGTCGTCCAACTTTTTAAAGTACAGTAATTATTTGCCGAAGCTTGAACTTGTAGTTCTTCTGAGTTTCGCCAAGTTTCCTCAAATATGTTCAAGAATATGTCCATGGACTCATTCTGAAAAGTGTCTGAATAACTTGGGATATTAATCCATTGGCTTTAGTTGATGCTCGAAATAGTGATGGATGTTACTAGAATTCTCTTCCTCTGTCCCATGTCCCAAGCTTTTCCTAGCGGTCGTGCAATTTGTCTCTAACTGAGAGCAATTCTAGAAACGGATCCTCATTTTCTCGTTGTCTGTCATCGATGCAGCAAGCCCAGTCCCATGCATTTCCTAGTCATCGCTGAGATCATATCTGAAATCACTAGTACCTCACCGTGTCATCCTTACAGTCAGTTTACGTATTGCACACAGGTTTAACAAGAAAAACAGACACTTTAAGGTTTATAGGTTGCAATGTCTCCATTAAATTTAAGAAAGGGCCCTGGCTAGTTTCGTTCATTTTGTTGGAGCATCGCCCCATAACTGAAAGGTTGTGGGTTGGAATCCCCTGTCAGGGCAAATGCCTGGGTTGCGGGTCCAGTCCCCAGTCCAGGCACGTATGGGAGGCAACCAACTGGTGTTTCTCTTTCTCTTCCTCTCTCTCTGAAAGCAATGAAACAAATGTCCTCAGGTAAGAATTAAAAAAAAAAATTAAGAAAGGAAGACAGATCTTGTCATGGAAAGATCACTGAATGTGAGTTCATAATATGTAAAGGTGTAAAGACTAAACCAATACTTTCTAGTTCTTTTTCTGGTAGGTCCTAAGGTTTTTTCATCTGGAGTTTGTCCTGTGATATTACGATTTTTTTCTAATATAGAGCAATATACCGACGATAGCACTGCATAAACGACCTCAAAGTGCTGTGTAAATGGGGCCTGTAAAGCATCTTGTTGTTATTATTACTTTGTAATATAAAGTTGATATAAGAAACAAGGGTAAAAAAGGAGAAATGAAAGTTTCATGTTGAGAATTGAGAGATTTCTTCTCTCACTGATTTAGCCCATATATGTAATTAACAGTGAGGAAATAGTCTATTCATTCATCTTTAGCAATTAAAATATGTTAATGAAAATAAGCCAAGGCGTGCCCACAGCGGCGTAAGTTGAGTGTGAAAGGGGGAGTTTTTGGGGTGTGTTAGCACAACGTGACCAGTTGTCACCTACTGGTGACTTGAGAAAATTTTGGTCTTTTTTATATCTTCATAGGTCACATTTTAAGTATTTTTGTAGTTTTTCAAATTTAAAAAGTTTAATTTGTTTCACATTAAAATATTTTAAAGTGGAACTGGGAATATGTTTCATCCAATCACTGGTTTTTGAAAAGTACACATTGAATTGAATTTACTTGACAAATAAAAATTATACATTATTGAACTAGCTGAGTGCATATGTTTATTAATTTTCTTTATGTTAATAATTAATTACAGGTATGCATTTAATTTAAAAATTTAAAGTATGAAATCACATAAACTTTATCCATGAAGTTTTTTATTGACATTAATTTGGGGCCCTATATATAATATATATTATAGGTACTATAATTAAATATATATATTTACCCTCCAAAGAGGCTCACCTGTCCAATTTATTATTTCTTGCCTGTTTATATATTTTCATAGTTCTTCTGTAGTTAATGTACTTCAAAGAATGGAGAACTTCATTCTTTATGCTATTAGTATTTCCACACATTTGGGATACCAGAAGATACAAAATAATTAATAACAATAAATACTATAGTTTCTTTAAATTGCAATTTATTTTAAATGAATGACAAGCTTACAATTAACAATATTTAAAGAGCTAACTATTTCTTATGTAGAACAGGCATTTTAATTTTAAAGGCATTTAAACTACTTAGTAGAAGTGATCTTTGTGCATTCATTACAAGTTAACCACTTTTCTAGAATATGGCAGCATCTTTGAGCTTTCATTCTGAAGTCTATACAATTCCATTTATTTCAGCATTATTGTGCTGTGGATGAGGATACCTAGTTGCCTCATCAGGGTTCTTTGCCTCAGCCAAATTAAAGGCTGGGTGAAGGCATCATCAATGTAGGTGATAAAACTCTTTTCTAGGTTTTTCTCTTTGTGCCCGTTTCCAACATGAGCTCCAGAGCAGCCCGTGGAAGGAATAAGCCGATGCTGAGAGCCCAGTATTCTTCAATGTGAGTACAGAAGGAAGCAAAGGCACCAACAACTGCGTGTCCCTTTGCTTCTGCCAACTTTTACACAAATGTGTTCACTTCTTTCTGTTCTGGATACTACGGGGGGAGTTTGCCAGCTCCCCCTCATCACAAGACAAAGATACAAGGACATTTATTTTGAATTTTCTTTGTTCTCAAAGATGAACAAGCGTTGGCGGGGAGGAGAATTGGTGGAGAAGGGAAATGGATGCGCCCAAACCTCTCATTTCAGAACGATGGACATTGCCTACCAGGTTAAGTGACCCCACGTTCAGTTGGCACCGGTCTTTGACGCAGTGGGAGAAAGGCCCCTCGGCTGCAAATGTAACCCCCATTTTCCAGTCAGCTGTAATTTTAAGTGAGCTGATATTTTGTTTCAGTTTTTATGATTCTTACACCTTTTCAATGAAATCCAAGCTCTTAGTACAGAGGGTACTGTAAGTAATTGGCATTTCTAACTCTCATCAGTTGAAAGAGATTTGTTTCCCCCCCCTTTTGTGCATCCATCTTTTTAAAAATTTCTGATTGAGAAGTGTCTACACAACCACATTTAGTCCTACTAGGCCCTCATTTACTGGAATATTTGGGGAGAAAATGGTCTTCCACAGCAACACCATGTCTAAGATGAAGAGTCGTGGCTTTTCTGTGGAGCAGAGCTTGCTTGAGAGAAAGCAAGAGAGGCAAACCCAACGAGCACAGGTGGAAGCCACACGTCCCTGTTGGTATGTTGCAGGTGTGGCTGCTGTTGTTCTCACTTACATGGGCAGGTAGGTTTCCATGTCTCTGGACTAGCTCAGGGTGGATTTCTATTTTTTGCAACAAGGAGAGACTGTCTCACAGAGGAAGCCACAGGACACCAACACCGGAAGATGGAACTGGCTGGAATGTAGGCAGTTCCTAACTAGAGGGTTGCCCCTACCTCCAGCTGAAATAAGAATCAAGTAACCATTACAAAGCTAACAGGTAACAATGGGACAGAGGAATTGTATATATTCAATAGATATGATAAAACTGCCTCTGCATTGTCATAGAAAAATAATAATTGGTAATATTTGCCATTTACCAATCAGTAATATCAGTAGATGCATTTTATTTGGAGAAAGCCAAACCTACCTATCTGTGAAAAGTGGAAAGTGGTTGCCACAGCCAGTTCCAGTCAAAACAGAGCATCCAGAACCAGACTTTTTCTCCTGCCGTAATGAGCTATAAAAACTAAATAGATGAAGCAATTATTTTAGGCATCAGATAATCACCAGTGGGAGGCCAAGGTGATCGCTGGTGAGCCCCCAGCTCCCCCACCTTCTCCCTGAGGGCCAGGACACAGAGCCTGGGAGGGATTAGAGGACACAGGAGTCCAAGTTCAGGGGCACAGGAGCAGCTGGGATGTGGGGAGAGAACATCAAAGAGAAAAACACCCAAAGTGGATAATAGTTTTCCACGTGGCCTTGGTGGGCACCCTAGCTAGGTTAGGGAAGACCTAACTGAGGGCAGCAGCTGCAGAGTTGGGGGTCCTGGTTGCAGCCCAGGGGTGAGATGGGAGGGAAATCGCAGGTGCGGAGAGAGCCTTGAAGGGGCAAGGAAGGCATGGGCCTCTGACTTGGGTGGGACCATGAGGGGGAAGGAGGCCGTGACTGTGGCTATGCTTCCAAGTGATGCAGCTGGGATCGGGTGAAATAATTGATAGAGACAGAAATCCAGGCAAAGAAGCTACGGAGTTGATTTGGGAACTACTTAAAATATTTTAGAAAGATTGTGCAACTTTGAAGTTAATGAGCACAGTTTGAAAATTTATATCCATACCTCAGGAGAACACCCTTCCCCAGTGACATGAGTGTGTAAGCCATTTGTGACTAGATTACAATAGAAATGTACTGAATAAATGAAAACTTAGGAGACAAAATGTAGATTACAGGAAGGGCTGAAAACAGTGTGTAGACAATGCCCACATTCAATGGGTGGGCACAGGAGGAGGAGGGAGCCAGCTAAGGAACCTGAGAAGAAGCGGTTCTAATGAAGAAAAATAAGACCACTGTGTCACAGAAGCCAAGAGCAATAAGCAATAACAATTTCTATCTCTGGTCTGGAAAGGCACCAGGCACCTGTCAGGTACGCAGTAAATATTTGTGGAAGGAGTGGATTAATGAATGAATGAATCAATGAGGCTAATGCCACCAGATGAGACACACAGGCCGGCGTGCACGGCAATTATGAGATGATTTAATAGCCACGGGGTTAGTGGAGCGCTTTGTGCACACCGTGAACTGCAGAGGAGACGGCAGTTCAGAAAGTGCAGAGGAGTGGATTCTCATGGAAACCAGCCCCGATTTGTCGAATTCAACAAAACCAAAAATGGTGCAATGGAAACAGGAGGGAAACACTCAGACCTTGCTCCGTGGAAAATGTCTTCGTTAAACCCGATTGTCTCCTGTAAATTATGAGAAGTTTACACACTATAAGTATATTCACACATTCAGATTCAAAAAATGAGTAAAGCCTATGTTTTCTGAAAGAAAGGGAAAATGTCACCATGTATTGTAGATAGAAAGGCAGTATTTTCTATGGTGTTGTGGGAATGGACAAGTTTCTAACTTCTGTGTTTTCCTTCTTCAGGAAGCAGGAAGGAATCTAAATTATGTGCAATTTGAGAGTACGCAAACGGAGTGGCTCACGATAAGCACAAGAAAATTAGCACGCAATTTTTACGGGTATCAGAAAATGCCATTTAATCATATCCAATAAATATGTAGCTGGCACTTGTTTAAGAATTAATATAAATTAATACAATGAATTAATCAAGCAGATTCTAACACTTTTATGCAGTTGATGTGCTAAATAGAGAATTTAAAATGTTTTGCCAGGTATTCGAAATATAACCCTACAGGACAGCATATTTTCAAGACTAGGAATTTGTTTGCAAGCCAGCTCAAAATATCACAGTTGATACCTTTTAAAGTCCATGGCTCAACACCAAAATAGGCCAGTTCAGCACAAAGTTTCTGGCTGGACTCCAACACCCACGTTCAATGGCGAAAGCTGAATTAGTGATCAAATTCTCTGTTCTCTGACAATAATAGGACATGATTCTCCTCAATGAGATCAATCAGTCAGGGGAAAGACCAGCATAACGAGGGGAGCAAGTGAACAAGTCAATCAGGTTTTGAAGAGGAAGAATGTTCTAGACAGGAGTGTAGCCCTATTCTGCTAGTAAATGCCTAGTTAAATAAATGTAATCACTGCAGGTGCAGAATAGGAATAATACTTATATAAGTGGGGAGGGGGTAGCTGCAAAGTTTATTTATACTCAGCCAACCTGCCGAAGAGCATGCCTTTAGCATACATCAGGTCTTCCTAGCAGTGCCCTTCGAATTCCTTCATACTTTTACCTCTCACTGAAATCACGCATGGTGTTTTCATTTGATTAGTGCCTAGTGTAATGGGTCTTCACATTTCTGCACCTTTGGAGCAGAGTTCCTTGCTGCTTTGGTTCCCACCTACCTTCAGAGAGGTGTGCATAGACAGAACGTCTTGGAAGACGGAGTGAGCACCCCCCACAGTGGCAGGAGTCGGGGGTGGGCCCAGAGTTCCCAGGTTTGCTGAATGAAAACATAGGCACCCAGGTCAATTTGAATTTAAGTTCCACAACATTCTTTGGGGAAAGTATGTCCCACATGCTAATTGGGATAGATTAAAGAAATTACCCCTTATATCTCTACAATTCAAATTGACAGGGCACCCTGTATTTTACCTGGAAACCTTAGTTGTCACCCATTATAAACTCTTCTCCCTGCATTTGAGTTCCTCTCCAGCAACACAGGCCACGGTTTGGCAGGCTGTATCCATGAAACTGTGGTTGGCTGCTTTAGCTTCTAAATAGAATAAAATCTCAGACGCCTCTTGGTTCTTGACATTCGTCTCCTGCACTCAAATATAAGCACCTTCGACAGCAGAAACCCGTTCTGTTTTGCTTAACATGTATGTCTGGCATATTGCCCAGTACCTCTCACTGGATAAATAATTATGGAAAAGGTGAATGAAAGAATAATTGAATGAGCTGTCAATTCAGTTTTAACTGCTGAACTCTGGGAGCCTTTGTGATGTAAATGCAACCATATTCCTTTGTGTTCCTTTCTCCATCACCGGCTTCCCTGCAGGTTTCTTCCCAGGTTTATCTCCATTTTATCTTCCTCATCTTCTCTTCCTTGAGCCTCAGCTTCAGAGTTCTCTCCAGCCTCAGCTCCAGTTCTATCAGGACAACTGTAATTGAACAACAATAAAAAAATAAAAGAAAAAAAAGAATGCTTGGATGGTCCTGGGAAATGACAAAGTGGAAAATTCTAAGAAACCGGAGTCCAGAGCGTGTCTTCACCTTATAACTTCAGTTCCAGGATCTTCATCAAAACTCTCCCATCTGCTACTTTCCTAGGGTGTTTTAGAAACACTTGGAACTAATCATTGATAACTATCACTTGATGGGTCAGTATGACAGTGAATGAACGCTTGGCCAGAACTGACAGATAAATTTCCTTTGTAATAATTTGGTCCTAATCCATCCTTGCACAAAAGAAAGGGACCTCAGAATTCGGGATATACCTGTATTTACAAATCTAGAGGCCGAGAAGTATAGCTTAATGCTGATTTAAACTTCCAGGGTTTTTGACATACACTCAGATATGGTATAAGAAAAACACAGTGTAAACATGGCCTATCCACTTACTGATTCAAGACTGTATCTACTGTATCTCTAGGTTGATCTTCCTATTGCTAAGGTGACTAAAATGCAGGGCGATTTTTCAGAGGAACATCAGCCCCCAAGGAATCGCCTGCTAGCTGTACTCCAGGCCGACCTCCTCTACCCTCTGGGCATCTCCATCACTCTTTTTTATCTTAAAGTCTACTCCATGGACAATAAAAAATAGGATGCTCATGAAGACTGACTTCCTCCTGTGCTTTCTCATTAGCTGCTGAAGGTTTTCTGTATTTCATTTATCTTTCTATACTCTGCTCCCCGCACCCAGAATCTGCCTCCAGTGTGGAAATGTGCATCCTGGAGTCGGGCAACTGATGCTGTTCACTGCAAACCACAGTCCAACAGCCGGAGCTGCCAAGTCAGGGTGACCACGTCTCGGGTCTTGGATGTGTCACCACTTCACCTGTGACCTCATACACTGGAAAGCCTGAGTTTTCTTGACTTTAAATCAATAATAATTGCAATTATGAAGATTAAGCAAGATACTGCTTACGAACTGTTTTCCTAGTAAGTGGCACAACAATTAAGTAAAATGAGGGAACCTGTTGTGAAGGGAGTTCAGCCCAGACTGGTGTCACCTGAGCCTCTGTGCATCCAACATTTATTTCCAGGGGGCTTTCATTTTGATTTCACTGAAGAAGGAACCTCACATCAGTGCTGGGGAAGAAGCATCAGATGCCTGGGGTACATACAACGCCGGAAACAAGACACCAGATACGAAGTAAAGACTTAGCTGGTTGTACGGATGCCACAAAATGAAGTTCAGTGTCAAGTAGTTCTTAAAACGGGAGGCTGTGAACAAGACAGGGAGGGTGAGGGGTGGCTTTTACTGGATGTGGGCCCTGCTTCGGGGGGGAGGCAAGCATCTGTAAGCCCGAACTAGCCAGAGACATGACATACTGACTTCTCTGTACTGCTGGAAATAAACAGTAAGAAAATATTTTTAACAGACTTCCAGGAAAGCTCAGCAGCAATGAGGCATTTTAGCCTTTAAAACCCAAGGCAATTCTCAGTGTAGCCTGTTGTTTTTCAAATTGTGTTCTTCGGAGTCCCAGGATTCAACACAGGCACATCAAGGAGGACTGTGAGGGCAAGACATGGCCCTCGGGTACCTTAGGGGCAGCGTCGACACGGATCTTCTGAATAAGCACATGCAGCTACAGCACACAGCCCTCCCACTGTGGCCAGGCCCGTCTCAGTGATCCTATTTCCGGTTGGTTTATTTGCATAAAACATGATGCAGTCACTCTACCAACAAATCCGGTGATTCTAGGAGAGTCATTCTACAGCATCTCTCCTCCAGATTCCTGGGGGCTGAGTCATACTGAAGTCACAGCTCAATAGCTGTTGTGAGTACACTTTGGGACAGAACCCTTGAGAACCAAACTATACAATTATTTTTCAAAAATCACTATTCCACAGTGAGCTTTAAAATGTGAAATACTATGCTATATTCTGTTTTGTGAGTTTTTTCTAGGCTTATTCTAAAATTTCCAATGTCATCAAATATATCTACACTGAGCAGTGCCTTGTGATATGACACTATGACATACAAAGTTTCAGCTCCATCATAAGCATATGGGACAACTGTTGTATATGTGGTCCGGCATTGACCGAAATGTTGTCTTCCAGTGTGTGACTGTGATTTAAAGACCAATGACCATTATGGGGAACTTTCTTAAAACTCAGTTAGATAATCATAGCTCTGAAACTGGCAAAACTGAATGGAATACCTCTTTTGATTGGTATTTTGAGGCTTCCAAGTATTACCAGGAGCCTGAGGTTGCCTCTTTGAAAAATGAAGTTCTAAAATAAACTGAGTCAAATCAATGTATAAGCAAAGAGCAAATGGCTTCCGGAGCCTCCGGGTCCGTGTCTTCCTTACCCCTCTCCCCTCTTCCCTTGGCTCCTTGGTCTCCGGCCCCTGGTACCATGCTTCTCCTTCTCCTCTGGACCTTCCCCCTCCCTCTGCCTTTGAAATATTATCAGCTCCTGCCCCTTTAAAGTGAAATCTTCTGATGATCAGAAGAATAAGCTCCTAATTTCTTACATTCCCGGGACTGGAGCTGAACTATGGGAGATAAGCCTTGGTCAGAGAACTCCCCTAAGTAACTGAGAATCTTCACGATTTTGATGAGAAATATAACACAGTCATCCTAGCAGCCTGGGTTTTCTGACTGACAACATTCAGTCTCCACGTTTGTTGTTAAGAGCCAAGCCAGACATTGGCTGATGCTTGCTGCATAGAAATAGCCTGAAAGGGATTTAGAAATACAAACCCCTAATTTTTGGCAAAGTGCTAGAACGCTCGCTTGAGACCTCCACTGAGCAATTACAGTAACCTTTTCAAAGCCCGTTGATTGGAATAAAATTCAAGCTTATGCACAAAAGTCTGATGAACCTGTTTATGATTATTATAATTAACTCCATATTGTTTTCACAGAAAATTGTCTTCTTCCTTCAGACGCTGATTCCTCCCGGGTAGCCTTTCCTCCTTCTGTTTATTAATGGGCAGAACAGAGACCTCTGCCTTTTAGTCAAAAGGAAGAAAATCGAATGGCAAACTACATCTCCCCAAGATGTAGGTAATGTGGCCAATCAGCTTGCTCACACCTTAGAGGAGCCACTTAAAAGTAAGATGCTAACATTCTTAATCTTCAATCACGGCTAATAAAGTTCTCTCTACGAAACCAAAAACTCAGTCGTGGATGGTTTCAATTCTAACGAACTATTGGAGGTTTGCACGATGGGTCTCACACAGCTTCTCCCATCTCATGGACGTAAATTTATTTCAGTCACGGTCTGTATGGTCTCTCAGTGCCCTGGGGCTTTTCTTGTAGACAGGCCACGGCCTCTTCAGGGGCTGACGTCCTGTTAGAGGGGATGATCAAACACCAGGAACTCCCCTCGACCTCCTTAGAGGGCCTGTGGGTGGGGCTCTCACACCCTGTGTCTATGGCAAAGCCCACCAGGAAGAACTCTTTGATTATACGAGGTCCCTAACTCTTTTCTCTCAACAAAAGAATTTCCTCTTTAGCAAACTTTTGAATGCAGTACATTAGGGCTGCAAATTCGGTTTGGAATTCTCTTTTTCCGGAATAAATCCTTTTTGTTGGAGGAATATCTAACTGACTTTTAGTTTAAAGTCAACAATAAAAAACAACCAGGATAATGAAGGGTGTGGGAATATTTGTCTTAGGAAAAAGGAGGCTGTGGGTGGAAAATCAGAGATGTAGGTTATTAGGAGGACCGCCATGTAAAACAGGCTGTGTTGGGCCCCAAGGGTAGCCCTTGATCAATGAACAGATGCTAGAGAAGTAGGCCTCTCAAGAAGCAATCAGACCAAATCTAATCCATTATTGAAGGGACTGCAGAAACAATGATTTGCTTGTAATTGGAATTTTACAAAAGTAATCAGAAGGATTCAGGGGTAGCAAGGGGAGGAACTTAGAGGTAATTATTTTTAAACTGGATTGAAATATCACCTGTCTGCCACCTCTATAGTCTTTAAAAGCTGGGAGAACTAAGAAGGAATTACTAGAGGTTCCCCAGGGCGTGCGGCCTGCCCACGGGTTTTGTTTGAACTTCTGGTCTACAGAACCGCAAGAAAGTAAACTTCTGTTGTTCTAAACCACTCAGTGTGAGGTGATTTATTGCAGTCACCCTGGAAAATGGTAAAGCCATTATTTTTCTATTTGACCAGAATCTTACTTTTAAAATATGATAATTCCATAGTCATGGCTCAGCGAGAAATACTTTATAATAAATATATATGGGGGCAAAAGTTTACAGGTTTTTGTATGGAAAATAATGCTGAAATTAATAAATAATAATACAAAAATAAATTGTGCTTCTCATACTGACAACTGTAAACCTAGTTTTGCCCAATCCTGTATATTATGTGTAATGTATAAGAACTGTAAGAGGAAAACCAGCCGTGGCAACCAAGTTGCCTGAAGCAGTAATTAATGCAGTAGAAAGTCAGGAAAGTAGGAATAAACGGGGAGTTACGGGTAAGCCCCTTGGTCTCTGCAGAGATTAGTTGTCTGGTGGCTTTTTTAAGTGTCGGACCCGGAGTGACTTTTCTTGTGATGGGTGATTTTAACTACTTATGTTTAAGCCACATTCTGGACCATATACCAGCAAAGTATGTAAAAGAAGCTACAAGTAACCTCAACTTCTTGTTCTGGAACAACAAATAAACAATCCTGACTGGTAATTGGTGTGCCAGGCGTGTGCTACCTATCTGAAATACAGTTTCTAGGTAAGTAAGTGAAACTCGGATTGGTTAAAAGAAGCCACATCAGGCATTTTGTCATTAAAAGTATATACACGCCCGGTTGCCCCAAGTGCTTCAACCCTGTGGCCAGTAACCTGTCACACAGTTGCCACTTCCCCTTTAACATTACAACGATGCTGTATGGAGCCGGCATGCTGTGGAAATTCAATTGGCAGTAAGGGTGGGAGAGGAGTGGGCTCTGTTCTTAAGATACGTACAAATTTTGTCGGGTGTGCTCACTGTCTAAATGTGACTGAAGGCCGTTCATTTGCACAGACGCCGGTCACAAAGTAGATGTTCAGATTGATGGGCCCTAGTTTGGAATTTGAAGAGAAACACATGGTAAACTTGAAGTTAAGTTTTTCTAATGCGCACAGACATTCCCAAAAATAATAACTGGAATTTTATATTCAAGACTTGTAGCTGGATCAAGGCTGCTAGGCCAAAGATATTATATCCTTAAAGAGTTTCTTGGTGAAAAAAGAAGATGGAAAAACATGAGCGTAGACCACAATTTAGGTAAAAATAAAATCATGGCATCGATATTCTATTGCATTTTTTCTTACATGTAAACCTTAGCGTCAGTTTCTGAACTTTCGTCATAAGGACGACCGGCAGTTGGATTGACACAGCACGGCCCTTACAGATCAATACTTCCTCTTTCACTTCTGGAAACGTCATGATAAGTGGGATGAGCCAGACAGGAAAAGTTAAGCGCTACACGATTTCACTTGTTTATGGAATATAAAACTGAAGGCAACAAATGAACGAACAAGAAAAACAAACAAACAAAACTCACAGACACGTACAACGGCTTGGTTGTTACCAGAGGGAAAGGGTGGGGAGGTGAAGGGTAAAGGGGCATGAAATAAGTGGAGAGGGAGGAAGACTGGACTTTGGGTGGTGAGCACACAACACAATACCCAGGTGATGTATCATGGGAATGTACACTTGAAACCTATCTACTCTTATTAACCAATGTCCCCCCAGTAAATGTAATTAAAAAGAGTATTTGCTTAAAATCATAAGTTGATATTGAATTTTATCAAATCACATTTTTCCAACCAACATGTTTATTTTATTCTTTTCTGCATTAACCTAGTGGTTTGGTAAACAGATGGAGAACATTTGCCTCATGGATATATTGCTGGCACAGGACAGCTAATTTTTAAAAAATGGTGGCCCTGTGGTCACATGTGAACTGAGTTTACCGTTTGCTCTATGATTGTTTTAAGGTAGCATCAGGGCTTTTCTGGATTTATTAAATGACATTTTCTAGATTCAATAACCTTTACTGTCTCTTAGAAACTTCATCATATGTGTGTTAGAAAAAAATTAAACTGAAGCTGCTTATGACTAGACCTTCTGTGAAGGCACCTTGGGGGCAACTGTAATTCCTTTCATTTTCATATCAGTAAATCTGAGTTTTAAATATCGTTTTCAGGTGATTTTGACCATTTAAAATTTTTTATGACAATTTAATGGTTTTAAAGGGATGAACTTGTACTTGGATTATCACATACGGTGCTCATTAAAAACCCAAAATGCTGGAAAAAATAGCAAAACAAAACAATTCCTTTGCCAGAAGGAGCATTCTTCTTTTTCTTAAATGACTGTTTTTGTTTTTATGTTTATATTTAGTGAGATGTTTCTCCAGAAATTTATCTTTATTTTAAACTCTGTTTTCTTTAAATCTTCACTTTGGTTACTTCATTAAAATTTAATAATTTTCATTGTTTCTTTTTTTAAATGATGAAATTTACTTCAGAGTTTTTATTTTTCTGCATGTCATTACACCCTTGTTTATGCTTCCTAAGTATTAATGGGTAATATTTGTATTGCTGTTATATTTTGAATATTCTGTAGCTGAAATTTAAAGCTTCTCAGACAAAGTTAGCGGCACCATTTTAATGTCTGATCTGTTGAAATACGTTTGTGTGAACTTTTTGAAATGTATTATTAATCTGTGACGATAGGGACTTCGGAAGACTGACCTGCATTCCTGCTCACAGGGCTGGCTGACCAGCTCCCCCGGCATGTCCTATCTCACGCCACGCTCGACGTGCGTCTTTAGTACTCAGCAAAGGGGGTACCTTCTTTATTGTTCCCAGAGAATATTATCTGCATTTGATAATCTCTCAAATTTACTAACATTTGATTTGTGGTCCAGGACATAAACACATGTATAGATACTCCAGGGGCACTTGTAGAAAAGAGACACCATATTACAGTATAGACTGAGTTTGAAAATACTCGTCATAACTCTGCGTGGTGCCGGGTGGGCACTGGAACGATCAGGAGCAACATTTTGTGACACACAGGATTGTCTAACCGCCATGCTGTGCACCTGGACCTCACACAGGATAATAGTGAACGTAAACTGTACTTGAAAAATAAAAAAAATATTCATACTAATACCATTCCTGTAACTACAGTTTTTGCTTTCCTTTTTAAAAAAAAAAAAAATCTCGGGATGAAAACCTGCGATATGTAAATGATTCTTCCACTGTAGATAATTTCGTTTAGGTTCTCCAGCCATGTGATCTTCACATGAAGTAAGTTTCCTCAGTTCTAATGATTTTGCCTTTTGTTTCTTGAATTCTCTATTGCCTGGCTGAAGACTTTCATTATCATAGTATATTATATGAAAAAGATATCTAATATTTAGTGTGAAATATACCATTAAAATAGCCTGTGTCTTGCCTCACATAATTTTCTCCTGCTCTAAAAATATTTACAATTGATATAAAGCATACAAAACTGAATATTTTTTAACAGAAGAAATTCTTCAGTGAGGAAGCTTTTAAAAATATTTGAAAACCCCTTGCCTTAAAGAAATGTGATGGGCACATCTTTGTTTCATCACTGATGCTGCAGGAAAATAGTAAGATGGCATCCAATTTTACAGTGTAACCCAGGCTGTGTAATAGGAAACTCACTGTAATTGAATTAACTGAAAACTTAGAGCTTAGAATAAATATGCTGTAACATGATGTTAATGCCTATAGTGCTAAATGTTTCAAATAAAATTTTCTTAATTAGACATCTGTTTTTTTAAGTGTGCTTAAAAGTGCTTTTTTCAAATAACAGAAAGACCCAAATTTGCTATTAAATGATTATGGACACTGCATCCATTTGATGGTTTCTATTGTGGGACGGATGATACTTCTGTCTAATGAACATCACTGACTCGCAGAAAGTATTTCTATTACATGCTGTCATTAACATGAGAAAACTATGATACAAAAATTCTAAAAGATTGATTATCATTAGAAGGGAGATTTAATTGGTGTTTCATTAGAAAATGGTTCAGTCTGACTTAGGAAAAGACAATGAAGTAAGCGTGCTCGGGCGCTGTGAGGATGCGGCGCGGCGGGGCACCTAAAGAATTACCCGGTAAGAAATGATGGGTGTACAAGTCGGGCGACTTTCTTTAAGTTCCCTTCTGAAGTTGTTTCTCATTATTGCTGAGGCAAATTTGAAACTCACTGCACAATCACATCGCAATGACGGCGAGGCGAGTTGGAATGCATACTGCCGATAATTTACAAGTGATTTTTATTTATGAGGAGTGTAGCAAAGAGCCTGTACAGAGTGTGGGGTCCCTTCAGGGATCATACATTATAATTACTTGTTCTCGTATTTAGTCTCATTTTTAAGCTTGCACACTCAAACCATCTGAAATTATCAGCAGACACACGCACACAAAAACCCAAAAAAGTCCAAGGCTGTGAACTATGCAGTGGTTTGAGCTCACATCTGTAATGCAAAGTAGGTTTATTTACTCTTAGCTGTGTGCTTTTTGTATTTTAGCTTTGAAATTTCTGAGCAAGAAAAAAAATACTTCTAGTTGTTGAGAGGCCTGAAAAAACGGTGGATTCAACTGAGAGTTCCTGACAAGATATGAGGGTTCCTAGTTGACAGAGCAGGCAAGAAACGCCCTCTCGGACAGCAGGGCCCCTTTGGGGACAGAATTGTGATGGCATGGGACGTTTGAAGAGTATCAGGGCTGTGCCTGGGACTTGGATGTGCTTCCTTGCCTAAAGGAGCAACATAGAACAACACTTCTCTGGAATTTTGACTTTCTCATCCCTTGCACTATACTTAGCAACTCAGAAAGGACCCTCTGTGCTGGCTTGGAGAAGATGGGGATGCAGATGCCAGGGGGGACAGGGAGGGCTGAGCTCCCTCCTCCCCCTCCACAGCCTGAAAGCTGCCTTGGGCAGTCACATATCAAATGGGCAGAAAAGGAAGAACACTGTTGCTTTCTGTCCAGCTCATCTACCTTGTTGGAAGATGGCAGGGCTGTTGTGCAAAGACAGAGACAGACAGACAGACAGACAGACAGAGAAACTGGAAGAGTACAGTCCAGGACGCTTGGAATCCCATCTTCTATGGCACTTCATGCCGGACTCCTTAGAGATAATAAAAGATTACTTAAACAAGTGTCTATACAGACTGAGTAATATATCCTATAAATATTCCTCCAAGACAGTTAAAATACTTCCACAACATTTGCATAAACAAGAAACAAGCTGGTACAGTTTGGCTTAGCTGTCTTGAGAGAGAATTACGAGAGACGCATCTTGATTTTATCAAATATATATTCTGCCTGAGTCCGGGTAGCGGATGCAAAGTCTGAAAAGCCTTGTATTTATTGAATTAATATATTTTGAGCTGTATTATGAGGATAAAGTTTGTGACAGCAAAGGGTATTTTTTATAATGAGAATGACGTTTGGTAATCACTAAAGCGTGGTGGCAAGCACTTTGTTTTAAAGAAAAATTATTCCTGAACGTGTAACACATCATTGAAACTGCGCAGTGTGTTGAGGAGGGTTGTTGCCTCATTTGGCTAGTCCCTCAATCAGTCAGAGAACGTATTGATGGTATAATAACGTGGTGGAAGGGCCTTGACCATGACTACCTCACCCCGGGGCTGCCTCCCGTTCCCAGGGAAAGGCTCAGTAACTATCAATCAGCTGAGAGAGAAGTGCGGCAATAAAGATGGTCCCGGGGAGGCGTGCACAGCGCCCAAGTGAAGAAGCCCAGGGGACTGAAGTTTAAGTCTGGGAAGCAATGTAAGCATAAGTTCAGAAATATGCAATACTAAATCTAAAAAAGATGCCTTCAATAGCGCTGTCATTTGTAAGTTTATGGCATGTCCTTCACTTTTATTGAGGAGGGAAGAAAATAAATGGTGTTCTCTTAAGAATTCAGCACCTAGATTATACACAAACGTGGAATTTCTGAAGTTTGATGGAGCTCGTGACTTTATCAGGCACACAAAAATCATGTCCGAGTTTTGGTTGCTTTGTTGCTTGGCGGATTTATTTGTTTTCAGGCCAAATTGAATTCAAAGCAATGGCATTGGAGAAAATATAGGGCTGTTTCTATCATAAAGCACAGTGCACTATGGGGTTAAATATAGGAAAGTATATCAAAATATTTGGAACAAAATATTCATGGATTTGAGGTTTGCTTGAATAAATCCATAAAAGCCATGGGACCCTTCCTGAAAAATGTATGTAAACATGTACAGTTCACATGAGCACATAAAAATACGATGTTTCACACACTTTGTTGAAGGGCATATAAAAGAAAAAATTATAAAAGAAACAACAATAAAAAATATTTTGTAAATGCTAACAAAGAATATGTGGAATGTACATGATAAAAACTAGTAAATGTTATAACAAGAAATATTTTTTAAAAAGATAAACTATAAATTGTGTCTGAATGTTTACAACTTGCCTAAAAATTTAACAATGAACATTTTAAAAAACGAGTTTATTGCAATAAAATTTTTAAAAACATACTGACATTTTACAATAAGATATTGTTAATCAGAATAAAAAAATGTGAAAAAGGCTAAAATCCACTTTAAAAAGAAAAATGGACCGATGAGATTAAAGTATTCTGGAATAAGAACAGTAACTTCCACCAGTTTTTGAGGGTGTATTACGGGTCAGGAGCTACTTGAGTAGTTAACACATATTAACACATTCCGTCTTCAAAAAAAGATCTTTGAGGCAGATACAGACACTGCAGCAGCGAGGGGTCTCACACTAGAAATGGAGTTACTGGGGTATAACCGTAGACAACTCGCACCAGAACCCAGTGTTTATTCGGTTTGTTATGTCCCCTGTCCCGTCTCTGTGCAGAAGCACAGCAGTGAAAAGTGGAAAGAGAAGAACCAGTAACAGGATGATGCGCAGAAACATCTCTGAAAGAGGACTTACTGTGTAACATCAGACTTTACGCATCAAAAGGAAGTCTGACAAAAAACATCAGCATTATTCGAGCAACTTAAGGACAAGACAATCAAAGAGTAATCCTTTCAGATAGAAGCCAGATGGTCTTTCGCTCAAGTCTTCTAATCATTTTTGATCTCAGTGTTAAAGATGAAACTCTTACAAGGACCTTCAATGATCTGAACGGTCCCGCACTAGCCAGGTCAGACGATGGCGATCTAGGACGCGGAAGGAGCACAACCGTAAGTTCATTACTGTGACTGAGGTAGGGAACTTGAGTCGCGTTGTGTCAGACAGCCTGGGACTGAGGTCAACAATGTGGGCAATCAATCCATCATGCCGTGGACGGAGCTGCAATACAGACTCTGAACCCTGAACACCAGGTGAGTGCTCCTTCAGCGGCCCGTGCCCGGTCGGTCTGATGCAGGTGGCCCAGCGGCACCTGGCACGTCAGTGGCTAGCAGATGTTGGGTGTCGAGGCTCTGGCAGGCCCTTATTAAGGGACTCACAGTACAGGCCCTTAGGATTTCCAAGCAAATATGTGCCTTATTTTCAGAAAACTACTTTCCTTTTGAGAAAAAGGTCTTGGCCTGTTCTTGGGCCTTAGGTGAGGCTAAGTGCTTAAGCATGGGCTACCGAGTGATCAAACGACCTGAGCCGCCCATCATGGACTATAAGCAATTCCTTAAACCATAGCCCTGACTGCACAGAGCGTGACCCTCCCAAGGACAGTACTGGGCATCTGCTTGCACTGTGTCTATGTGGCCCCAGCTCCCTTGCACATTTAAAATCCCCGGGATTCTGTTTCTTGGAATTCACTTCTGATTAATGTACAGCAGCCTATAAACTAGTTCTCAAATGTGGTGGACGGTGGTGTCGCTTGCCGAAATCAATGCAGGTCTCTAGGGGACGTTCCAGTCACATGTCTGTTCTGCTTTGGGCTCCTGTTTCCAGATCCTTCTCCCAAGTCAGGCGCTAATGGCTTTGCCACCGACTGCCTGTGTTCAGACCATTTAACAGCAGCCTTAGCTCTTCGGGTAACTGGTCACACACTTGGGCTGGGTATTTTCTTCATTAAGTGGGTTCTTTTTCAGTCATTAGGAACCCAGACTCACACGGTGCCCTCAGAAGAGGGTTATTTCATCCTGAATAGTCTTATATAAAGTGGTAACACACACCAACACGCACATCCAAACTGAAATTTGCAGTAGCTCCCGACTTACCAAAATGTGTTTGACTTTTATTATCATTGTGATATTTTTAGTGATCTCTATAGAAATTGAACAGATGGCTCCATGTTATAATGAAAGAACAATTATCATTAAATGGGTAATGATCTACAGCATGCGAGAAAGAGAAAAAAAATAAAATTCCTTTTATAGGCTCCAAGAGACATTTCTTTCACATATAGGTCATAACTCTGTGCATTGTTTTACACTTCTGTTGAGGAAAAAAAAGGCAAAAATACCAATACCAATTAAAAGCACATGCATAGCGTTACTCACACCGGGGTGTGTGTTCCTAGACACGGGCGCTTCCCTCGCCAATCTCCACACCTTCTGCGACACCGTCCCACCAGCTTGCATTGCAGGGAGTCACAGAAGCCAACAAACACAAGAAAGTGTGGCAAAGCCTGGTGCAAATCCTTGGACCGGGTCTGGAAGCAGCACAGCAGAAGGAGAGAAGTCTCTTACAAGTTGCTGGCTGGGGACAGATCAAAGAGTAAAGTTTCGAAGGGATTCGGAGGTAGCAGGGTTGAAGAAACCAGTGTGCGAATATTGAAACAACTCGTGCTCAGCAACTGCAGGTAGCCAAGCGTTGTTCTTGGAGCAGAAATTACCATGTTTTTAGCAGAAGACAGTATCTGGGGAGAGAGAAAGGAGATGCCACGGATGCAGTTTCCTTCCCCATATTTCCCTGGGTTGAGAGACACCCGGGGCTCCCGCACGTCCACAAAGCCACGATCTTTTGGCTGGTCTCCAGATTCTGCTTGGTGACTGGTCTGGGGCCCTTTGGGCTATGAGGGCTGCCTCGGCAACTGCTACAGGCCAGCAAATGTATCCGCCTGCTGCCCCAGGACTGGCAGTCAGGAAGAAGGAGAGGTAACTTATGGAGCCTAGAAAAATACTACTAGATTGACTCAGGTGGGAGTTTTACCATCATGCCTTTGGGCCCTATCCGAAGGACTGTGTACTCTCCAGGACCTGCTTACTCTAGCCTCAGATTGGTCTGAACGTATGACCGTCTTTCTCCTTTCTCTCCTGTACACATAACTCCCACCTTCCACTGTGCCGCTGAGGTGGCCATTCTCCTGTCAACAAAGGTCCCTCACCTTTCCCCTCCAGCACACGCTGGACATAGCTCCTCTCCTTAATGGACATACCATTTTGAATAAGATACTTTACCTGAAAGTCTTCTTCTATCTTCTCTCTCCCTCCACATACCACCTGGTTGGGAAGTGGCTTCTACTAGGTGGCCCTACACCGGTGGGAAGTGGACGAGCCCTCTCACAAATGTCACTGTCTGTACTGCCTGCTGTCCCCCTTGGTCCCTTTGCTTGGGGATTTTCCACACTCACAGTTTCTTCTCCACCTCTATTGTTACACAGCCCTGTTGACTTAAGTAGTCATCTTCAGCTTTTGGAATTCCTTAAGCTGCACTTTAACAACTCATTCTTGTAGCCACTTTCTGGATCTTACTATTGCAAGATGGTTCTGCTTTTCTGATCATAAATTCCTAGGCACTTCAGTCCTTAATTCTTCCACTTTCCACCTCCAAACCATAGTCACTTCTCAGTGCACAGCAGGGATTCAAGACATCCCCTCTGCCACACTGATGATTTTCTCACTTCCGCCCACCACTAACTGCTACGGCATGACCGGAGATCTTCACCACTTTTGACGATTTTGTAGCACACACCTGAACATTTCCGATCGCTAAATTGTTTGTGGAGACACTGGCATCATCACAGCAATTAGCTACTACAAATTCATGAGCTCCAGTCTGAATTCAGCTACTTATTCACACTCTTCCAACCAACAGTACCAAGCAGTTTTGACTCAAATTTCCCTGCTCACTTCCATCTTTTCCACAGTGGCAGAGATTAAGAAAAAGGAGGCATCTGTTAAAAATGATCTTGCCTGTACTCACTCTTAGTCACCACCTTAAAACAATGATGAAAACCCATCAATGGAGTTTCTCCGTCTCGTATCAGAAGGATAATAGCTGGTCTGCTGTGCTAAGGCGAGAGCCGCCGCCCAAGAGCTGGGCTGAGCTGGAAGACAGAGAGAACCACTGCACAGTCTACACAGCAAGGTGACTTATCAGAAGGATGCTATGGCTTGTCAAATTCTTATCTTAAAGAGGGCAAGGGGCAGGATTATGAGAGGCAGCTTGGCAACTGCCAGGCGATGTATTGTCCTGGATATAGTTTAATGTGAACTCAAGACAGTATTTCCCTAGCAAGGCATTTTAAACTGGAAGTGCCTTGAGCCTCGGCATCAGATTCCGACTTCCTCCCGAGACTGTCCCCTGTGCAGCCTGAGAGCTTGTGAGGCCATCCAAGGTTGGCCTCAGGGATGAAAGGCGATGTTCCCGCAACGGTGAGGGCCTGATCTTATCTGACCCACTGTCGGAATCGGGTTCTGTGTAGCTGCTATTACATGCTTTGTATAATTTAAGAGGGATTTTTATGGACTGTGTATGTTGCAATCAACCACTGTTCTTCTCAGATTTGCTGGGTTCTGAATATCAAAGTGGAAGAATGTTAGAGAAGCGTGGAGAGTACATACTTCATTGAACATCAAGGTTAGTCTTTGTAGAAAATGGAGATTGCTATTGGATGTTATAGTGAACGATCCCTTCCTGTGTTGAGGTGAAATGGAAATAGCAACATTTATAGAGTAATTTTTAGGGTTTCAGGGTGTTTTCATCATAATAAAAAATACAATCATAGTTGGTAGAATGATCAGGTCACCCTTGTTTGTGTAAGCTGAGTTTGGAATAGGAAAGGATCCCATCGAACGTGCTGATCTGTCTTAGCGCTATTTTCATCCCAGTCGTCACCCTCGGGCCTTTCGCTGGGCAGCACAAAGAACCGATTACTGGTCCCGGTTGTGTTGTTTTTGCTGGGCAAGTTGATGTGTTTCTCCGACTCCACCTTCTATTTCATTCATTCACGTATTGTCTCCCAAGATCATTTGCATTTTATGCTAAGAGAGTGGAAATTACTCACAGTAAATAGTGTTAAAAAGTAAGTTGAATGAATGTTTTGTGGACAGCTAACCAATGATAACTAAGCATGATTTCAGTTAAGTAAAGGCAGAGGAGAACATAATGACCATTTACGATGATTTGAAAGCTGTACCTTGCAGCTTTAATAAATGATAAATCGGAATAATAGGAGTTCCAATGCAGAGCGACTATGAATATGCGTATGGAATATAAATTTTTAATAAGCAGTATATCAGGTTCCTATTGCTTCTCTGACAGATTATCACAAACTTAATGACTTAACACTGTTACCACCTTCCAGGGCTGGGAGTCACAAGTGACAGGAAATCAAGGTGCCGCCAGACCTGTGTTCCTTCTGAGGACTCCAGGGGGCCTCTTGCATCCTCCAGCTTCCGGGGGCCGCCCACAGGCCCTGGCAGTGGTCCCTTCCTTGCGTCACTCCCACCTCTGTTCCTGTCATCGACTCTCCTACCCCAGCTGTGACCTTCTGCCTCACTCCTCCTACAAGGTCCCTGTGATGACATTGAACTCACTGGTCTGACCCAGGAAAATCTTCCCATTTCAGAGTCCTTTGGTTAATCGCTTGTGTAAAGTCTGTTTGGTCACGCGAAGTAGTGTGTTCACTGCTCCGTGGATTAGGGCGTGCCCACCTCTGGGAGTCACTATTCAGCCTTTCGCAAATAGTGAATATTTTCTCTTTGATTATTGAATGGTGTCCTGAGAAAAACAACTGGTTTATATGGGTCATATCATAGGTGATAACTGAGTAAAAGTCAGGGAAAAAAATCAAACATATTTACATACCTTTACTTTAAAATCTCTACCTTTGGTTTACTCTTTCTTGACGGGGTTTTAGGCCTTTCAGGTGTAATAAATCTGGTCCGCATGTGTCCTAAGAAAAATAACTGCTTTACGTTGGTTAGATAATAAATGGAAATAGAGTAAAAATGAGTGGAACTTAAACATTCATAAAATAATATCAGTAATTCATTATTCTTGTTTTCATCTTTAATTTTTGTTTATTCTACTTTACTTTAAAAGTGAATTGAATCTAAATTACAATAAATACTCACTAATGTAAGCAAATGTGAAAGTAGAGATTTCTATCTCCTTTGGTGATACTGACTTATTTATTGATTTGCTAGCATATTAACTTATATTTCATAAATTTTGTTATTTTAAGAAATAATTACAGTAGTTCAAATGATCAATACTATTACATTTACTTCTTATCATTCATCCTTCAGGACCTACTATAGGGCCCTGTGCACCCCAAATTGTCAGGTGTCTGCCGGAGCCAGGAAGGCCTCTTCTCCCAGGCAGGCTCTTGGCATCCCCCTCCCCCACCCTTCATGGTGGAGTTTCTCACACGTTGAATAACGCCTGCTAAATAATGTTTGTTGAAAAAAACACTAAACATGATGATAATTCTGCCAGAGGTTTCTTTCCCCCAGTTATTCTTTATTATTCATTTGCTATAAAACCTTTAAAACATGCTGTATTAATGAATGGATAACTCTTTGAGAAGAGATGTTTTTACCAAAGCAATGGTTTACAATGAGTTTTAGTACAAAGGTTATGTTTTGTTTAAAATAGATTAAAACAGTGTATCTATTATTGCTGATCAAAGGCTTGATAGGTATATCAATAGTATATTTAAAACAATAAACCATACTTCTCTAAAAATTAATGTTGATATTTTAAATATATAAACAAAGTGTTACATCAGCTTACTTTGAATGCTATTTTAACTGTTAAATGGCAAAATACAAATACAAATCCAGAAATTACTGTTTGCAGTACATGCTAGTTTTTAACAGAGATGCTATCAAATTTGGCAGGACCTAGTCGGCTCTGATCAGGTGTCATCTACTTCGCAAAATATTTCATCAATGCTACTGCTAAAACAATTGGCAAATAAGGTAAAAACTGTGTCTGCGAATGTTGTTACCATACATAAAATATTCTAATAGCTATAGAGAAAAGATAATGTCAGAAGTATCAAATGAATGCATAGGTTTTATCTTTAAGCTGAGATTCAGTTATTTTAAAATTTTTATTTCATAAGGACTTTGGCATTTTGCCTGGTCTCTAAAAATTTTGGTACATTGTAATTCACTGTCAAAGAGTATCCTCGAAGAGAGAAATGTAGTATACATACAAACGGACTAGGTACTGACTAAATCAGAAGAAAATCAGTGTGGCATACTTTTCTGAGTACGAGCAAAATGGTGCATGTCATGTTATTAGCTGAATAACGTAAAGTTATGCATCTTTTAGTGAGTTCAGGAACTATTAACATATGAATTCAGAACCTGCAGAAACGTCCAATTCTGCAGCTGTTACCTAAGCTGTATCTCAGTAAGGGTACACAGTAAACTTGACAGGACAGCTTCTCCTTAAAACAATTTATTGCAGAACGTAAGATAGTAGTTTCTTGATTTACATTTCAAGTTACTGTTACACCTCTCAGAAAATGTTTGTAAAGCAGGATAGGATAAGTATATAACAACTATTTTGAGAAGTGAAAAATTATGGACTTTGTCTCTTTATGGAAAATTTTAGTCAATTTATTACTTTATGGAGTGTTTCCACTTGGAAGACTTTGAGTTTATCTAGAGTTTCAGTTCAGCAATTATACAGTACACTTGAAAATTAGCTAAGATTTCTAAAGGGAATTGTGATAGGAAAATAATTGTATAGAACACTTTGGCATTAATTCATGGCTATTTATTGAATATCTTCATGGTGTGGAAAATAATTACACATAAAATGGACAATTACTAGGAATAAATTTATGGTGGTTTTCACCTGAAAAATGGTATTCTAATTTTTCCTAGTTATGAAGCAGTAATAACACATTGAGAGTCGAATAATTCTGTCCTCGAACATCGAGGTCTCCCACACAACAAACATCTGGTTTTCAACTCTTGTTTACAAAGTCAGATCTGATGACTAGCACAGTGCCTTATAGAGAAGAACACTGGGGAGCAGTAGAGTAAATGAGAGCGAAGGTCAATGTGAGGCCCCGGAAGGTGGAGAGTCCCCGGGCCGATCACTTTAACACCATCACACAGGTATACCGCGTGGTGCTGGTGGTGGTGGTGATAGAGGTATAAATGGACTGTTTTCGGTTAAAGACTTATATACTTTCAAAGGCACTTTAAACACTTTCTCATGTTTAACCTTTAAAAGATAAGAAAGGTAGTAGTATTATCCCCATTTTACAAATGAGAAAACGATGCTGTGAGATGCGTAACACCTTGGACAAGATGTTAATCCAGATGTTCAGAGCACACTCAGAGCTTGTGTTGTAATTGTGAAGTTATTCACCACTGTTAGACTGCAAAGGCCTTACATCCCAATGGAAGTGGCTTACGTAAAATAATGTACTTGTTTAAACAAGTAAAACCCAGCATGCCAGTTAGTGATCAAACCAGACTGCCAGGATGCCCTTCCCCATGACTGTCTCTTCTCATCTCAGTGTGTGGAGCAGAGGGGTGGGGGGGGGGAGGGGTACACTGGGGAAGCTGGGTAGATCACATCACCTCCCCAAGGCTAACCACTGTTGCCTCGAAGGATTGTTTCCCTCCCAGTGTCAGCGCCATTTTCTCACCTTGGGAATCTCATTATCCCCATAAATTTAGATGATCTAGAGTTTAAAATCTAATGATAAAAATCTAGGGCAGTGTCCTGGCTGGTGTGGCTCAGTGAACTGAGCACCATCCCACGAACTTAAAGGTTGCCTGTTTGATTCCTGGTCAGGGCGCATGCCTGGGCTGCAGGCCCGGTCCCCAGTCCGGGATGTGCGAGAGGCAGACAATAGATGTTTCTCTCATACATCCACGTTTCTCTCCCTTTCTTTCTCCCTTCCTTCCCCTTTCTCTAAAAATATACAAAGTCTTTAAAAAAACTCAAGGACACTACAACACATCATTCTTCGTTAACTCCATAGGGAAATGGGGTGATACGAATTAATATCATTATTTGACTTGGTAGAATTGTAAGTGTGGTTTTTGACTTTGAGTTGCCTGTCTCCAGCAAACTCATCCCTGGCTCCAAGGTCACATTCCAAACTGAACCTGACTCTCTGAGTGGCTTTCTACAAGTTTCAGAATAGATATTACAGCAAAGTCCCACCTTCCCCTCCCCCCTTCCCTAATTTAACTCTGTAAGCACCTAAATCAGAATGATTGGGGAGTTCACAAAGAACCAGGCTCTTTCCTTACCGGGACAGCCAGCTTGTGATGTCTACAAAGTCCATCTTTTCCAAAGAACATCGATCCTTTCTTGTTCAGTTGTGAACTCTTCTTTTAGGACCTGTATCACCCACACAAAAATACTGAAGAGCGTGGCCTGTGCTACTTTATTTTGAAGTTACAGACCAAACCGTGACTATTATAAATTTACAGAGAATAAACATTCTTGCTATCTACATGTACATGTTCTTTCAAAGTACTGTAATTGGGCCAAAGTCAATTAAAAGAAAGATCAGCTGTTTTCGAGGCGAATTGTTATTTAAGCCTATCCTTTTTTTGAGATTTGTTGGCACTGACTCGGTAGAAGGTGCAAAGTCTGAACATTTAGTGCCCTGTCTAAGATTCCATGCCCGACCTCTCGGTGTCTATTAAATTGATGACTCAACAAAAGGCCAATTACAGTTTTGAGAAAATTGCTAATAGATTAGTCTCTCAGCAATCATTCCACAAGCCTGCTAAAGGTCTTCAGCTGGGGACAAAGTGAAAGTCCACACGGTATAAATCTCTGACCTCCACTAGCCTACATCAAATATGGGCATGCTAGAAATAACTGAAATAGGTTACTTAGGATGTATCATGCAATCTAAACTTGCTAATGGAATTGGATATGTCTGCTCAGCATGAGAAAAGTCTTCTGGAATATCGTGGCAAGATGCTCAAGGACCAGAGGACTGGGCTAGTGGAAGACATAATTCATTTAGTCTACTGGCTAAAACTGCTTAAATTGAGAAAGTATGTGCACCCACCAGTGCCAGGAGAGGCAATAGATATATACGGGGTCGTTACTCGACTCCATTGAGAGTTTATGCTTATAGGCAAGAAAATTCAAACATAGCACACTGGGTATGCTTTTTTTGTAGTGTCCGCCTTTAAAAAGATTTCCTGTTTTAAATTATAATTTCCATAAAATAAAATTCCAATTAATTGTCAACATTTTTGTGAGTTATACAAAATGTGGTTTTTCAAAATAAAACATTAAAGTATATAGAGATGAGAATAATTTGAAAACATATTTAAAGAAGAGATTGGAATATGGGAAACTAGCCTTATAACTTCTCAACATATAATATAAAACTCTGGCCTTATTAAAGAAATAAAATAGAATAAATAAGAATAAATTTATGGGTGAATAATTATTTAAGATGTGATTGAGAAGAATTTTAAAAATTCTAGACAGATGGATCATTTTAGAAATTGTGTTGAGATACAGTCATTGGGGAATTGTTTTAAACACATACAATTTCCTTAAAGTTCAAAAGTTTTACAATGAAAAATACTTCATAAAATAATGGGCAAAGGATACCAGCAAGCACTGCACTGATTAAATGGAAATATAATTAGCTAATAAACCTGTGAAAAACATTTATCCAAATATATACTTTTTAATTTATTTTCAAAGGACCAATCTTTAGCATGGAGAAGTTATTTGAGTTAATTTGATTTATTATTATGTAGCCTAAAGATAGCTTGGGTGATACTTGTTAAAATCTATGTGGTCAAAATATTTACTGTCAGTTCTTATATTGAACCTACAGTGTAAAGCATGGAAGAATTAATTTTCTAAAACGAAAGGTCCTAACTGTATCCTCAGTAAGTGGTGTTGGGAAAACAGAACGGATACATGTTTATAAAGAAGACATCAGACCCCTTGATAACACCTACGCAAAAATAAACTAAAAATGAACTAAAGATGTCAATGTAAGACCAGAAACCACTGACCTTCTGGAAGAAAACAGTTTGTAAACACGACGACGTTGGTCCTAGCAATGCCCTTGTGGAGACGTCTTCTCCAGCAAGGGCGACAAATTGAAAAATAAACAAATGAGTCCACATCAAACTCAAACATTTTTGCTCAGTGAAGGAAACCATCAACAAAGTGAAGTACGTTGCTCTGTAGAAATTTTGAAAAGAGTGTCTTTAATCATGGCTTGTGGAATGACTGATGTCTTCCTCATAAAACAACTACGTAAATAGTCGTTTTCTATTAAATATGGAAATAGTCTCCCAACTTAGAAATCAAACTATTTGAATTACCTGTTTTATTTTTGAAATTTATTTAAATGTGTCTCCAGCTTGAATTACTTCATGGTAAGAATTAAATTGAAGTACCTAAGGAAAAAAAAAATCATTGGCAGCTTTACTAAAATGGCAGTAGTGAAGGAAAAGGACCAAAATAGAGCCACCTCTCATTCTGATAAAAATATGCCTGTGTCAGCTTGAAAAATGAGATATGTGACAGTAAGATATGTGACAATGTGTGTAGTAAATTACATAAAAATAAAAATAAAATAAATTACATAAAAATAAATAGAATAAATGACCCTCCTTTACTTAAATCCTTTTCATTCTCTGATCTCTCCCTGTGAGTCCACCACCCTTCACCCAGAAGCTGAACCTCTAATTGACCAGACACCACAAAGAGCCTCATCTTAGAAGTGTTAGTTCATGTATGGAAGTGGGAAGGACCCCCGAAAAAGGAATGCAAAGCAAAAAGCTTTTTACTGGAGAAATCCTGAGAATGCCTCAGTGAAGAATTGGGCAGAGGAAAGAAGTCATTAATGGAGTCTGAACACGGACAGTTTGAGGAAAGGAGTGAACTAAGGGAAGGCAATGGAACGGAAGCAGCGAGGAAGGGGCGTGGAAAGAATGCGGCGTTCAGCAGGGTCAAGTCCTGCAGAAAGGACGATTAGCCTGGGAGCTCGGCGGAAGCCAATGCATCTGGCAATTAGGAGGTCATCGATGACATTTAATCCTGCAACTCGCCACATAAGTCAGCTAATGAAGACAAAGCTGCCCGGTGCCTCCAGTGTATCGTAATATCAGCCCTACGGTGAACGATATTATTCACAGGGTAACACTTAATGATGAATAGGATTGTGATTAAATTGCTCTAGAATACCAGTGGGAATGCTCATTGCAACCCTTTAAATACCAACAGCACGATTAATACTCCAGAACAGACATGCGAGAAATAGATATTGGTTTGCCACTTACATCACTGTCTAGTGCTCTGTCACCCTTGGGAGGTTATGGATGTGAAATGAGGTGCATTTATTCAAATAGAGTTAGTTCTTCTTTCTAAGGAGTAAGACATTTTTAAAGTGGGCTTGTACACGAAGTGAAAAGGAACGTGTTTTCTGGGATGCACATGTTGCTGCTCTTCTGTGATCATTAAGGCTGCTGTGTCTATAATTTGGAATATTTTTTAAAAAAGAACTACACTAACAATTGTCAGGTGGCAAACATACTTTCAGAAAGGTCACATTTTGGGTCACTTAAAGAGCTCTATTCTATTACATGTATTCTCTGTATTAAGAAAGTCAATTCTACATAATTGTGTTGTCTCTTAGTGTATTGTGAAAGCATATATTTTTCTTTCAGAAGATTATAAATGTCTAGATTTCCCAGACTACCTTCTGTCTGTCTATTCTTATACTTTCAAAGAATAATCTTTAATTGCTAGACCCATTGTATAAACGGTAAATTGTCAATACTTTATCTTGTTGGTTAAAATTTGCTTTACCTGTCTAAGATGTATATGTGTGTGCACTTGTGTGTATACATTTGTATTGTGTGTGATTTGTGTGTGTGTGTATTTTTAGATAGAGGGTTGACAAATATTTTACATACAGAATAGTTTGTGAACATGGTTGGCCTTGCCAGCCTCGGGGTCTGGGTCAGAAGTATTTTCTCTGCCATTGGAGTGAGAAAATGGAAGTAGAAAACGTGCACACAAATGAGTGTGGCTGCATTCTGATACTTACTTGCAAAAGTGGCGGGGGGCGGGGTGAATGGCAGCTGTGGTTTGGGGAACTCTGGTTGATCAATGCGAAGAGCTTCATGCTAGACTGTCATGACTTTCTAGAGTGAGATTGAATCAGTCGTGCAAGGAACACTAACACTTTAAAGCTACAACAGTAGTAAAAGCTGTATAACGTTCAGCTAACAAAGTCAGTCAGAAAATAGCAAATTAAGTAATAATCTATAGGATGTCACAAGAGAATGAATCTAGAACACAGGAAGCTCTGGAATAGATAATAGAAGTGAGACAAGTGTCTTCAGTTAGGAAAATCAATGTGAATGGGCATGTTTTTCCTAGGAAAGAGAAATACACTCTGATTCGTTTTGCTTTCAAATCAAAATTATTTTCATATATGGAAAAGCAGCTTTTTAATTGTAAAAGTATAAAGACATACTAACCAAATACACACAGGTAAAAGATTAAACAACAAGTTAAGTAAAACAATTATATTAGACAGCAGAGGAAATAAAAAATAAAACAAAGGAATGAATTTACTGCAGAAAAAAATACCAGTGAATAGTTTTCCAACAAAAATATTTGTTCCAAGTGTTGTAAGAGTTAATTATGTTTGAATGTGAAAAAATAAAAGAAGAAAAGCATAGATATAAAATAAATACACAAGAGAAAAAATATTGTCAAAATAATTAGTTTAGACTGATGATTTTGTAGTATATTTTACCATTTGGAGAGCAGTCTTAAAAGCTTACATTGGATATTTGCCTATATAAGGGCAACGATGCATGCTAGATCTCAATCTTGTAAAAGCTGAGCCTGAATGTTTAGAGAGGCTTTATTTATTATTGCCAAAAGTCATAAGCAACCAAGATGTTCTTCACAGGTGAATGGATCAATAAATTGTGGTGCATCCATGTAATGAAATATTATTTAGCACTAAAAAAATGAGGTATCGGGCAGGAAAGGACGTGGAGGAGTCATGATTGCAAGTTGCTAAGGGAATGTAGCCTGTCTGAGCCGGCTAAATACCACACATCTAACCACTTGACATTCTGTAAAAGGCAAAACCGTGAGCGTGGTAAAACCATCAGTAGTCGTCAGGGGTTGGGAAGGGAGGAATTAAAAGAGAGAGCACAGAAGTGTTTGGGGTAGTGAAACTATGCTGCCTGATACACTAATGGTGGACACTTGCCATTATACAGTTTCCAAAACTCCAGAACGCGCACCAGGAGGGAACCCTAATACCAGCTGCGGACATTAGGTGAAGTCACCTGTCAGTGCGGGTTCATCCCTTAGAGAATGCCCCACTCTGGTGTTCAGTGTTGACAGTGGGGGAGGCTCTGTGTGTGTGTGTGTGTGTGTAGGGGAACTCTCTGTATCCAAGGCTTCTTTAAAAATACAAAGTGTATTGAAAAACACCTACACAAACAAAACCCTAACCTTGTCAATATGCGTATCTCCATACTGCTATAGTTTCGATTCTATGAAAATATTATGGAGGCCAGTGGAAGTTCACGTGGTGTCCCTATACTGTACGTCATTCAATTCCAGGGCCAAGCTGTCCCTTACTGTATTCCAGGCACTTAGCATGTTTCGACCAGTGTATTAAATGAGGAGTTGTTGTTTGCCTTAAACTTGCCTCTTGGTATGCAAAGCCCTCCTAGGCTCATGTGTGGTAGGGTGGAAAAATCCTGCCAAAGTTCTCCACCTGCGACCCTTACAATTGGTGAGTATCACCTTATACGGCAGGACAAAGAGGAGTGCTTACAAATGTGATAAATCTATCCATCTTGAGAGGGGACAATATCCTAGGTCACTGGGTTGGCCCCTAAAAGCAGTCACACATGTTGCTCTAAGAGGATGGCAGTGGGAGATGTCCCTTACAGACACATGCAGGGGACAAGGCGGTATGAAGATGGAAGAGAAGGGCATTTGAAGAGGCTGGTTTGGAAGGTCAGTGTGACGCAGCCATGTGCGAAGGGATGCGGTAGCCACCGGACCGAGGGAGTGGCGTGGTCCCCAGGGAGCGAGGTCCTGCTGACACCTTGGCTGTAAACCAGGGACACACTTGTCAGGCTAATGCCCTCCCTGATTAAGAGATAATGCATTTCTTTTGTTTTAAGCCACAACATTTGTGGTAATTTGTGATAGCCGCCACAGGAAAGTAATACAGCTCAACACATTGTTTTGGAGCAAATTCTCTAAAACCAGTGAGCCTAAACTGGAGGCCCCGAGCTGAGCCTTGCCACCCCTCCTCCTTTGCTGAAGAATCATATGTAGAGACTGTACTCTCTTAGGAAACATACTGTAAAATATTATGAATCTCTCATGAGTCAATTCATCAAAATCAGGCTGGTCTTGAGCCATTCTTCCACCTCCTGAGCTTGGTGATGTGTGAGTGTGAGTGTGTGAGTGTGTGATGAGTGTGTGCTCTGCTTCTCTGATTGGCACCACCGTGTCAGCATAGGGCTGTCCCGCACATAGAAAATAAAACCTACGCACAGTACAAAGATGCTTTTGCCAAAGCAATTATTTCTGTGTGCACATGCTCTGTAATGAGCATTTCCCCTCACTTATTGGAGAAGAGTAATAGAGACATCCTGTCCACCTCTTGGGCATTTTTTTTAGACAGCTAAATCAAATCCTACTCATATTGCCTAGTCTTTCAATTATTTGTATTGCTTGCTTTACTCTTGTCTCCAATTTATTTTCAGCCAATTTAAAATGGGAAATCACCGGTGAATGTAGCCTGTGTCTTGTTTGTGCGCACCATACAGATGAGGCACACGGCTTGCCTAATGTCACTGGGGAATTCTTCATTTGGCTTTGTTAGATCAGTAATGACTCTATTTTAAAATAATCATCACAACATATACACAACCAGATAAACACATTTCTTTGAAGTAGTTACAGCAGATGAAACACTTATTTGAACACTTGCTCTACTTGCTCTGCTCAAAACTACCCACCTCTCCTTTACAACCATTGTTCGTACAAGCAGTTTTCAGGTTAAGCCCAACACGTACACCTCATTGTGTGAAAGGCACAATTATTTACAATCGCCAAGGTCTGGAAGCAGCCCAAGTGCCCATCAGTAGAGAAGTGGATGAAAAAAAGCTTTGATACATTTACACAATGGAGTTCTTTGCGGCTGTAAAGAAAGAAGGAGCTCCTACCCTTTGTGACAGATGGATGGGCCCAGCGCATGTGATGCTGAGTGAAATAAGCCAGTCAGAGAAAGAAAAATACTGTATGATCTGACTTATATGTGGAATCTAAAGAATAAAATATACTGATGAACAAAATAAAACCAGAGGCATGGACACATGGAACAGACTGACAGATCTCAGAAGGGCGGGGATGGAGGAGACTGGAAGAGAAGAGCCAAAGAACATATATGCATGTATGCACAGCCCATGGCCACAGACAACAACAGGTGAAGGCTGGGGGGGAAGTGGGGGGAAGGGGAAAATGCGGGGCAGGTTCAGTAGTGTCAACAATTAAAAAATGAAAAAAAGAAAGTCACAATTCATTTCACTTTGGACAAGAACAATATCCAAATTTATCAACCATCAATTTTTGCCCATTCATAAAATTTTAATCTATATTTTAGGGATTTTTATTTACCACATTGAAGATATTTTAAAGGAGGGTTTCTGTTAAAATTATGTAATTTCTCTCTGTGTCGTGGTGCACCTGCTTGGCTTGGCTCGCTCGGTCTGAGTTCCTGCCCGTCCTCACTCTGGCGGAGTATGTGCTCAACGTTTGAAGAGACTCCTTCTTCAGAGTAAGGAGTACCAGAGAAGACATGGTTGAAACATGAGTTGTTCTACATTTACACTATGGAACTCTAAATGGGAAGATTAACATGACAATAAAACGATTATTCACATTTTCCCTGCATAATTTAGGCACAGCACGAACTTAGGCTCCTCATGAACAAGGAAGAGTGACAGCCTTTGAGAGTGTCATTCAGTGCCGCCCCGTGGATGACAGACGTCATAAATAATAATGTAACCAGCGTTAGATAAGGAGAATAGGGAACCACAAAGGCTAGAAGAGCTAGACTTTTTCGATAAAATGACCCAGTAAGCCACAGGATTGGTAATAGGAAGTCTGGCACCGTTTTCTTGGGTGGAAGAAATGAAATGAGGAAGAAATGGTGTTTCTGTCAATAGCAGCCACAAGGAGATGGTCCCTAGACTTGGCCAGAAGGAGACGGTGCTTGAACAGTGTAAAGTCGTCCTCTGCCCTGGACATTTAACAAATATAAAAAATGTGTCCTTTCTTTACACATTATTTTAGTCTTCATAAATAAGCCACCATACTTTTTATGAACATACATTTTATAAAATCTTTCATTTTGTAATAAAAGTATTTAGACAAGGGGTCCACTTACACAGAAATGTTTGGTTAGATTCCTGGACAGCCTCTGGCAGCCCTGCACTCTAGCTCAGCAATTATTCTGACTCAGATTTACATAATAGTGCAAGGGTTTGTGCTGTCATCGATCCTTCTAATAAATAATATGGAGCTCCTCCAGAGGGCCGGAAACTGTTCATTGGGGACGGTGAAAAGGAATCTAGAAGAACATCCTCTTTAAAGAAGTGACACTTAGATTGAGGCCCTGGTGGCGTAAGGAGCAAGCTACGCAAACATCTGGAGAAACGCAATTTTAGGCTGAGGAAGAAGAAGGTGCCAAGCCCTCCCCCCTGTCGATGCGAAGTGGCCAGGGTGCTGAGGTCGGGGTCATCCTGTGGTCTGTGCATCGGCACCTCCCCTGGGGCTGGTCCACCATGGGGAAGAGTATAGGCTTACTTCTGAGTAGGACTGAGAACCATTGGGCTATTTTGAGCCATACTTTTTCATGGTTTATAATTTCATGATATGATCAGTGATCATGTTAGGTCTTGAATAGAAATATTGTGTGGAGAGACATGATTAGGAGCAGAGACCAATCACAGATTTGTTGCAATAGTCAGGGTGAGATTTGACGGTGACTTTGAACTGAGTGGTGAATCCTAAATCACTGACCAGAGGCAGAGCTGAAACCACTAATAGATAAGTGGAACATTAGATGTGAAAGGTAAAGGAAACAGGAGTCTCTCCCAGGGTGTTCTCTGGAACAATGAATACGTGGAGTGGTGTGTTCTGAGAAGTGCGGTACTGGGGCTGGACTCAGGGCCCCTCAGCACTGTGGAATTAATATTAGATCACAAAGCAATTGTTTACCACTTTCAGAACTCATTTAAAATCAATACAGAGCTATTTTTTGGTATCTATGATAGTTCCATGAACGTTGACAAAGGAAATACTCTTAAAAAACAAACTCAAGGAAAGCCACAGACAAGAGATGACAAATAGGTATGAGGGAAATATTGCTGCTGATGAAGCTGTTCTGTATCTATCTTTGTGGTGATGGTTACATAACTTATCTTTGGCAACGCTCTATGAATTTGTATCCCAAAGCAGGTGGATTTTACTCTTTGTAAATGGTAGCTCTATAAAACTGACTAAAAGTAACTTCTGTGTTTGAAAGCTAAAAAGGCAGCCTGAAACAGTAGATTGGGTAAAATGTTTGTAATTGCACAGTTAAGAAATATTTATCAATACTTGTGGGGGAATACTAAAGAACTAATTAGAAATGTATTTATCTCTTTACACATAATGAAGCAGAAAATTTCAAGGGAATAATATAAAATTAGAAGTCAGAAAGTTTGGTGGATATAAACTTGTTGAATTCAAGATAAACATACACCAGCAATAACTGAATTGAAATATAGTAGAAAGATAATAAAGGGCAATAATAGTTGATATAAATAAAAACTGCATAAGATGAGGAAATCTATATTGCCCATCATCAAAATTACTGTAATTAAAACAGTGTGCCTTGGGGCAGGGTGAACTAAAAGTTAGTGGAACCTACTAAGGGGTCCAGAGACAGCCCCCTCACCTGCAGGACACGGCATATGAGTGAGAGAGCGTCACAGATCAGTTATGAGTTCAAGGAAAGTTTAACAGTGCTTGCCAATTGGGTATCAGTACGAACCCCCAACCCTATCTCTATCTTTAACTTGTCTCCTATAAAATAATTTTAAATAAATTAGTCGTTTAAATCTGAAAGACAAAATTTAAAAAAGCTTTTAAAATTTAAATGAAATAGTCTTAAATATGACTAGATAAAAGTGTAAAGCATTTATATTAGAAGACATATGCATTAATTTTAAAGTGAGGACTCAGCCTACAAGAAATTTCAAGTCGTATACTCATCAAACAAGTCGATCCCAGAATATGTACATCAGGCCTAGATTCAGGCAAACGCATACAATGTAACAAGGGGCAAAATAGATAAAAAAAGCAATTCGCAGAAGAGGAAACCCAAATCTCCAGTCTATGAAAACATGTCAATCGTAATTATAATCATGTAAATGCAAATGCATTTCACACACGTTGAGCTGGCAAACATGTCAAAAGTCTGATCGTAACATATGTTGTTGGGCTGGTGGAGGAAATTGGGTCCTTGCGGTGCTGGTGGCAATGAAAACTGATAAAGCTGATGTAGAGAGCAACCTGACAACATCTCCTTAAGTTGAGAGTGAGCATATTCATTGAGCAAGTGATTCGTGTCTTAATTCCTGGAACTGGTCACACACGTATCTGAAGAGACGAGAAGGCAGATTTTCATTACACTGTGGTCTGGAATGAGGACAAATTGAAGCAGCCTTACTTTTCATCTAACAGAATAACCAAAACATGAGAGCTTCGTACAATAGGGTAGCATGCAGCACCTTAAGTAAATGATATAATTCTACATAAAACAGTGCAGATAAATCTCAAAACCTGACATACTATAATTTGAAGAACTATACAATATACTGCGTGTGGACGTAAACAAAGGCTGTAAAAATATTCAAATACAAGACTAGACTAAAATTCTAAAGTAGTCATTAACTTTAGAAGGAAAAGAGAAAGTAGTGAATTGGGAAAGGGGACATTGGCATTTTATATGACAAATATTTAATGTATTAAAAAATAAAAGTCTGTGTAATCTAATGAACAAAACAAAAACACAAAATAAGAACAGACTCATAGATACAGAGAACCGACTGGCAGCTGTCAGAGGGAAGGGGGTTTGGAGGACTAGATGAAAAGGGTGAAGGGATTAAGAAAAAAAAAAGGGTTGTAGACACAGAACAGTGTGGGGGTTACCAAAAGCAAAGAGGTGTGGAGGCAGGGAAAAGAGGGAAAAGGGGGGATAAGTGGTGATGGAAGGAGACTTGACTTGGGGTGGTGAACACATAATCTATACACAGGCGATGTGTGATAGAATTATACACTTGAAACCTGTATGATTTTACTAACCAACATAACTCAAATTCAATAAAAATATTTTAAAATCTGAGTATCTTCCCCTCCTCAAATTCATTAGCTTACTCACACAAAAAATTATTTAACACAATACACCTATTTATCCTTCTGAAATTGTATGCATCTTAATCTGGTGGATTAGATATTAGGCTAATTAATTTGCTACTACTTTACTGAGTGATTATCCTCAATCATAGTGGATTAAGCAAGTGGAGAGACTGGCTAAGCATCAGGTGTCCCTGGGTCTCAGCTTACTCTTTCGAGTAAGATGTACATAAAGGTTTCCCTTGTCTCGCAGAAGGAGTCTAGTCTTAGCAAGCGTAACAGCTGAACAAATAAAACTCTTCCTGTCTAAAACAATGGCAATGTCTACCAGCTCCTGCTAATTAGAAGTGAAGGCATTAAATGGTGCAGGTAAGAAAATGTACTATCTACAAACACCCTGCAACAGTTTCGCAGGCCCCATGGGTCGGGATGTCAGTCCTGTCACTGAGTCCTGACTTCACTTTCTGTGACTGTAGTGTAGACAACTTGGTTTCTCCCTTCTAAGTCTCAAGTGCCTCCTGGTAACGTGGGCTCACTCAGGATGAGACTTGAATTTCATGGCTGAGGGGCTTTAGGAATAAATGATTGGTACATCTATATATATTTAAAAGGAAAAGTTACACAAGTAAAATATTTTGGTTCTCGTTACCTAATACGGAAGTAGTGTACGACACCTCAGCAATGATGGAAGGTAAATGCTCTGTGTGGCATGAAGAACTCCCCGCATTTTGTACAATATACAGTGATCGGAAAAGTGTAAGAAACAATGCAACATGTCAAACGTGGCAAACCTTAGGTGGTAGAGTTATTGGTGAATTCTATTTTCGTCATAATACTTCTAAATTTTCTATAGTTAACATATAATACTATTATAAACAAAAAGGTACATTTACCCCTCCTCCCAAAAAAGACATACCCAGGAGCCTTCAGGGGACTGAATTAACCTTATATTAAAGGAATGCGTAAGATTGGATTATTGCCACAGACAAGATTTGAGATATATCTGTTCGATTCAATAATTTTTAACACTAGAAGCATATGATCATCTTCCCAAAGCACAGGGCGAGATGGTGGAGTCCAAGCTGAGAACGAGACTCACTCACAGTCTCAGGACGCATCTGTTTTAAGTGCATCCATTAGTGTAGACACCCTACCCCCGGTAAGAACAAGTCATCAGTAGCTAATACCACAAGCACATCTGCTGTGTAACAGATGCCTACCAGCAGACTCCATACGAGCTTTCAGACGAGTGGTTCTTTTCCTTCAAAGAAGAATTTCACAGTTATAAACCCAAACCGATCAATAACGTCCCTTATCTGTTCTCAAGGAAAGGAAAACAACCCCGCAGGATATAACGATTGCTGAGCGAATCAAGGTTTTAACAGCCTAGGAGAGTACTCAGGTATTTCTTGAGAATACTTGAGAATACTTGAGAAATACTCAGGTATTTCTAACCCACAGTTAGACACCGGGGAGGTAAAATACTCATCTTCTAACACTGCAGAATCATGTTTTTAAAGGCTTTTATTTTTAAATAATTTTAGACATTAAAGAAATGTTGCAAGTGCAAGGTTAGAGTGCACGCATGCCCCTCCCCCCTCATCCCCCAATATTATCAAAGCGCAGTCCATAGAGCTGTTACCAGAGCCAAGAAATCAACATCCTAATGCCCCCTCCCCACCCCCTCCCCGCCCCTGCCCCATGGAACTGACTTTTATGAAGGGATTCCCCATTGTTTTCCCATCCACCAGGGACACTCTCTGCACACGGGCTCCTCCGGGAAAGAATGGCTCAAAAGGAGAAGTAATTGATGACTTTCTGATTAGATGCAAAGCCTAGAGCTTCCCTCAGAGCCAGCCACCTTCAACTCAGTGAACACGTGCAGCACGGATATAACGTAAAAAGGCTTTCTCAACCATACATACAGCACCCCATTCCGGAGAGGGCATGTGTCCCCCTTCCCGACCACAGAAGCCCCCCTCTGAGCCACCTGAACTGGATTTCACAGTCTGCAGTTAGCACAAAGTCTAAGCCCACAGTTGGCTGTTCCTTTAGTGAAACTGGAGAGTGATCGGACTGTGAAATTTGCAAACCAGCTGCTCATTTGTGTTTATGAATTTTATTTCGGCCTTTATGAGACTAATCTGCCCTGTTTATGAAACGAGGCTTATAGCATTTAATCCGCCCCAAACTGAAGTTGGCCATCCACCCCCTCCTACTGACAGAAACACAAAGAACAGTTGGTTATCTGTAATGGCTTTGTTTTCTCCACTCGAGCATAACCAATAACCTTGGTGGTTGTTTTTATTCTCGGGAAATAGTTAATAGTACACAGACACAGCAGGGAACGAGAATTAGTCAGGCAAATGCATCTTCTCAGAGACTCTTATGGGAATGAGTTTTCAAGTATCTTTCTGGATATTCCAAAGGTCAAAGTTTTATGTATGCCCACTCTTCAGCTATATTTTTCTTACTGAAGTATTTTTGTTCAATTGCTAGCCAGCTTTGATCGTACTCCAAATGATTGAGATATTTTGTAGATAGACTATTCAATATAATGTTTTGAAATACAGATAAAAATGCTGTTTATGAAACTTAAATGTAAGATTAGTAAAAAGTACTGAGACTGTATGTGACAATGTCATTATTTTGCACACTAATTCTAGGTTCTTGTTTTTATGGAAAAGATCTTGGTTCTTTGGTCATGTGTGACTTTGCAACTTTAAACAAAGAAAGAAATAAAACATGTGCTTCTCCATTCTGATTACTCTTGAATTTACCACATTTTTAAGGACATGCAGTATATTACATCTCAGTGTCGCTCTGGTCTTCCTGTCCAGTCAGCACCGAGCCTTTCCTGGCCTTTGACATTTCGCATGTATCTAGTGAATCTCATGGGTAATATATCCTCTCTTTTTTCTCTAGGATATCGTGATTCCTTATCTTTTGAGAATATTTTAAAATCAGCTTGACCTGTATGACTTCCTTCCTTCTTTCCTTCCTTCCTCCCACTTTCTTCATCCTTCGGACTTTATTTCTTTTTAGATGAGATATAAATTTAAAGATAGAGTAGACGTCACCTGAATGATCATCATAGGTAATCAAATCAAATTCCTGAAACATTAGTTATCCTTCTCATTCCATACTTTTGTGTTTCCTAGTATGTAGTATATTTTTATATCATATGTGTACATATATGTGTGCTTACATATGTCTGTGTGTAATAACAAATTGTTTAGAAAATTTTTATAAATGGCATGACAGGACATTGCATTCATGTCTTCTAATTTGACGAAAATAACACTCTTTTGAGATCTATTCATGGTGACTCCTGCAGCTCAGTTCTATCACTTTAGATGCTCTCCAGCAGCAGTGTTCAAACTGTGGTTCACAGATGTGAAAAAGGCAATGTGCTTCCAAATCCTCAATTTCAGTATGTCTTTTCTGAAAGGAATCCTCCCAGGAATGAGTCTTGGTCAAGGTCAAGGTCTTCCTCTGCCCATGACCTTCCTCCTATTCTATTTTACAAAAGAATTACAAATGACTGTGTAGAATTAGCACTCTTTTGCATCATCAGTTTCATTTTTGTTTTAAAATATATTTTATACTTTAAATTGTTGCAATAACAACTCCATCATGTCTCTACTAAAAAGTTATATATGAAAATACATTTTAAAAAATCTCTGTGATTGTGTGTTTCCAAGTTAGTAGTCTGGATTGATTTATTACAATGACTAGTAGTAAAGGTTGACCAAACTGTAGAAATGTATCACACATTTTAATAAATCTTAAACGTAAAAACAGAAACATCATTTAACTTTATCTACTTGCCTGAATGCGTGACATCGTGACGTTCTACGCTGCATCCCTGTGCCTCTGAGCGAGCACTACTTGCTGTTTAAAGGGGCCAGAGCTCAGCTTCATTTCTCTAGACACGGGCACTGGGCCTCTGTTCACTCAGGTTAATAGACAAGCAGGTGAGGAGTTTGGCCCTTCTATTCAATGGGCCCCTCCTGAGTCATATGTGAAAAATGACAACGGTTTATCATTGGTCATTACTTTTTGTCATCAAATAGCTGACAGCTCGATTAGTTGTATGTGTTTGCAGCCAGGAATGGACAACACTCAGAATGTTTGTGGTGATGGGAATGTTTTGTATCTTTGCTGTAACAACATACGTGTCCCGGTTGTGATACTGTGATAGATAGAGTTCTACCAGATGCTACCTTCAGACGAAGCTGGATAAATGAGTGGTATGTGGCATCTTTACTATTTTTTACAAAAGCATGTACATCTTCAACTGTATAAACATTAAAATCTTCATTATAAAAGTGACTTTGGCAAAGACAGCCTGGTATTTTAAGACTGTATTCACCAACATACTGAGACTTGGTTTATGATAAAGATGTTACAGAGAGACATTGAAGAGAGTCACTTTAAATATTGGTGCTAATGTAACAGGGTGCAGCCAAGAGGGGGCCCCAAATAGGGATTTGTAATGGGGTCCAGCACTCGTTGTCCAGGAAATATTAGAAAAATATATATATATAGAATGTCCTCACCACCACAAGTCTGAGCTGGAGGATGGGACGCATGGAACAGGGCCATGAGAGCTGTTTTGAATAGCAACAGTTTTGCAAATAACCTCTAGAATGGCCATTTAACATATCTATAACCTTTAACTGATTTCATGGATATGTTAAACAGCTGTGGGCATGCTTTGAGCCAGGGGGATGGGAGTGACTTCAACCCATGATGTAACTGGGAGGCAACTCCCCCTGGTTACAGAGCCTGCGTGAGAGCTTGGAGATGATTGGCTCCACAGCACAAGGCCAGACCTGCCCGGATTTACTATGGCAGCCCAGTAAAGCTGGAAAAATATGGGAATCCTGGCAGCTGTGGCCAATTGTGGGAGGAGTTGGAAATGGCGCGGCAGAGGAAGATTGGTGTTGGGATTTAAACCCAGGCTTGGCAGCTATGGGGTGTCTTTTTCGCACCATGTGGCTTTTTGCGACCATGTGTCTTGGGCAGAGAAGAACCACAACTTCTATTTCTTTGTCTGAGATACGGTACCCCAGACTGGGCAGAGGGGGAAGGAAGGACTGTGCATTTATGGGTAATCTAAAGGACTTTGGGATCTCAGTGGAGACACTAAGTCACTACTCTTAAGTTTGTATAACTCTTTAAATAAATAATCCCTTTCCTTTTCACCAATCTCTGGCATTGAGAGATGTCTTTCCCTGGTGGCAGGCAAGGCAAACCTAGTACAGAGTGGGAGATGCCCGGAGCACAAGGGTGGGGCCATTCGGTAATACATCACTCCCCACCCCTGGTCTGTTCTGTAACACTACCAAGCCGTAGTGCAGGGCAAAAGGCAATGTGACCCATTCTTCGCAGCATGACTGAAAATGCATTTTAGGTGACTTGTGGTCCTGACTATGAAAATATATGCAACGATGCAATAGTATAGGTTAATGCCTCATGATTTGAAGAGTAAAAAAGAATATCTTAACCAAGGTACACAAAGTTGTAAAGGAGAAAAATGATATATTTTAATGCATTAAAACTGCGAACTCTTGTTTATCAACATACAATATTAAAATAGTGGAAACAGTGACAGAGGTGGTGAAGATACTCATAATGTATATTCGGACGATAAGATCGTGTCCATAATCTATGAGGAACATCTACAAATTGATAAAGAGGAAGATGCACAGCCCAGCAGAAAATTGAGGAAGAGATCAGAACAGATATTTCGCAGAAGAGATAACCAAAGAGCCGTTCCGTTTGTAAAATAGGGGCTCAGAAGCATTGCAATCAGAGGAGAACTAAGTAAAACTAAAATGAAATAGCCGCCTCTGCGCAGCAAACAGAAAATCTACATTAAAAAGTCTGAGGACACCGAGTGCTTGTCGGCCTCCCACGGAGGCCGCCGTTTGGGAAATGAGCTTAGGAGTTTCTATTAAGGTGAGCGCCACAGACTCCACAAGTCGACTGCTTTCTCTCTGGTATACAGTCAACAGAGAAGTGCACACGCGTGCAACTAAATGCGCAGATAAAATTTTCGTAGGAGCATCATTTTTTGAAAAATAGAAAATCAGGAATGACCAACATATCCATCCACGTATGATGATAAAGAAATTATGGCGTATTCATACAACAAAACACTATAAAGCCATCAGAATGGATAAAATGTTACTGCCTGCAGAACATGCTGACAGCTGAGATACTATGTTGAGTGGAAGGAAGAAGGCGGAGAAACCAGAATATCGCAAGTATCCCTGGTTATAGAACTTAAACACAAACCTTTTTTCCAGCAATCTTGATGAACCTGTCATGTGATTTTGTTTAATATTTTTTGGTTTATGTGTTTTTTGTAGTTATCCTTTGAGGGCCCGTGTCCCCTTTGCGAGAGTATGCAAATGGACAGGAAGGGATCTCTGCTTTCTCATTAAGAGTATTATTCTTCTGATGGAAAGACGTTCAGGGGACGAGTCATTAGAAGTGCGTGGCCACGTGTCCAGGGACTGATACCTCCGCTGAGCCTCTGAAGGAGCTATGGGCTGAGGTTTCATCATGTCCGTCCCCCACTGCCTCGAAAACTTGGAAGCACTTTCCAAAAGGCTATTTCCAGTAAACCCAGTCACTGATCCTTTTCCTCCGTGATCTTCCTATTCAGTGTTGCTTTTTGGAAACTTGTTTCCTTATGCTTGTTGTTTGGGAGGATTTTTGATTTTGTATATGGAGGGGGGAGCAGAAAAGTGCTTTAAGAGTGCATGGTGGGGACTCAAAACATATTCATCCAGAAGAGACCTGTGTTTATTTTCTGGCTTCCTGGAAGAAACACACCCTGATTTCTGAAGTTGAAGGTAGAAAATGCTGATATGAGAAGGAGGAATAAAAAGAAAAAAAGTGCGCTCATTATGTTCACTGCTGAGTGGTGAAGACTTTGTCGGTATCTTTTTCCTTGTGCATTATTTCCAGTTAAACACGCTATGCATTGATGGGAAATTTGCTCAGCGTATATGAACTACTTGTTACTTTGTTTCACTGCTATGGCATTTCATTTGTCCTTCCCCCAAATTTTAAAGACTGTTTTTGTAGGAAACTGGGAAAAGATAAGCCAAGGAGTTAGGTACCATCTTAAAACAGGTACTTTGTGCTAATATTTTAGTTGAAAACCAGCCAGAAAAATATCAACATATAGAAGAATCCTTGAAATTTTTTGGTTAGTTCTTTTACTTAGTTTTAAGACAATAAAAACTTGAAAATGTTTTATATGTTATCTATTAACTTTCAAAGACACCACAAACATTTATCAAAATAATTAACAGCCATTATTTCTACTTCCCCAATGAATATAACGACTTTATCTATCTTTTGTGCAAACAATTCAAAGTTAATTACATGGTTGTCCATTCTTAAGTGCTATCATTATTATTATCTTTTTATTAATGTATGACAAACTGCTCAGCTTAGCTGGTAATAAGGAGTTGAATTATTATTGGAGCCACAGAGAATTAAACAGTTGGAAGTCATAAGCTAGATGACTATGGGGAAAATAATGTCATGTTGCTTAAATATCTCATGTTGCAAAATAGTTTATTTTGCTGTATTCTATACAGAGATAAATACTGCACACATTTATTTAATTTTCCACAAGTCATATTTCTTTAAAAAAATGCATTTAAAAATTATTTCCCAGTAGCAGAGCTGGTGAGGCATGAAACAAATTTCAGAAAACCAGCATATTGCACCAAAGAGATCAGTGTAGGCAGGCCTAAGGTCTCCTTTGACCACGCCTGGTTACGTAGGGGAGGGAGCTTGTAACCGCCCAGTGGAAAGGTCCAGAGCCTCATCCCATGGAAATGGAAACAGGATTCCTGACTCTGGGAGTGTCTGCTGTGGAAGTGAAGGCATTGATGGGGAAGAGCAGAGATCCTCCAAACTGGAATGGAGACATGTAGGCAGATCCCAGTGAAGCTGGGGACATTGATCCTTAAATTCTGTTGAGCCTTCTTGCCAGTGGAAGCAGCAGTTCCATTTCTAAGGCCGTTAACTTGGTTTTGCCAGAGAAGGCTGCCGCAGAGCTACAACAGATTCCTCTGCCATAGCCTTGCGATCAGACTCAGGTTACAGCAGCCCCCAAAGGTGACTTATAATGGGTGACCCATGAGGAGCCATGATACTCTAGACGAGTTGTATGATTTCCATTCATTCAAACAGAAGTCTGGGGACTAGAGGTGGGAACAGGTGTCTAGGGTGTGGAGGAATGGTAAAAAGAACATGAAGCTGGGTAAGGTCAAAGATATTCATATTGACCTAAGAAGCATAGATTCTGCACCTAATGTTGTAGCTTGAGGGGTCAGGAAGGGCTCTGTAGGTCTGTTTGCTTGGTAGACTGAAACGTAACCCCAAAGGGAGCCAACGCTAAGTGGTGTTGAAACCCTGACACTATCTTGGCGTGCTATAGACTCAGGCAGGGTGTCCAGCCTTCTGGGGTCTCTGGGCCACACTGGCAGAAGAAGACTTGTCTTGGGCCGCACATTAAATATACTGCAACACATAATCACACACATACACACAAATTTCATAATGTTTTCAGTAAATGTATGATTTTGTGTTGATTTCAATGGTTTGCAAAAGTAATTTAAAATTTAAATGAAAGAAACCTGTAAATTTTTAAACATAGATTACTGTATTTAAAATCTCACCAAACTTTTTTTTTGTAGTGCCTTTATCTGGTTTTGGAATTAGGATAATGTTGGCCTCGTAAAATGAGCTTGGGAGACTTCCGTCCTCTTAAATTTTTTGAACTAGTTTGAGAAGCAGAGGCGTTAGTTTTTCTCAGAATATTTGGCAAAATTCATCTGTGAAGCCATCTGGTTCAGGGCTTTTGTTTGTTGGGTTTTTGATTTCTGCTTCAGTTTCACTAGGTGTAATCTGTCTATTCCCATTCTCCGATTCTTCCTGATTTAGTTTTGGAAGAGTGTATGTTTCGAGGAATTTATCCCCTTTGTCCAGGTTGTCCAGTTTGTTGGTGTGTAGTTGTTCATACTATTTTGTTACAATCCTTTGTATTTCCTTGGTGTCAGTTGTTACTTCTCCGCTTTCATTTCTGACTTTATTCATTTGGGTCCTCTCTCTTTTGTTCTTGATGAGCCTGGTTAAAGGCTTGTCAGTCTCGTTTGTCTTTTCAAAGAACCAGCTCTTGGATTCATTGATCCTTTGTATGGCTTTTTTAAGATTCTATTTCATTTTTTTCTTCTCTGATCTTTATATTTTCTTCCTTCTACTCACTTTGGTGTTTGTTTGTTGTTCTTTTCTAAGTTCCTTTAAGTGTAAAGTTAGATTGATGATTTGAGGTTTTTTTTTTTTTAATGGGTAGGCCTGTAAGACTATGGATATCCCCCTGAGGGTTGCTTTTCCTGTGTCTCACAGATTTTGGATAGTTGTGTTCTAATTTTCATCTCTTTTGAGGTATCTCTTGATTTCTTCCTTGATCTCATTGTTGACCCATTGATTGTTTAATAACATATTATTTAGCTTCCACATTTTTGTGTGCTTTTCAGCATTCTTGTGATTGATTTGTTTTCATAGCATTGTGTTCAGAGAAGGTGCTTGATATGATTTCAATCTTCTTAAATTTACTGAGGCTTGTTCTGTCTCCTAACATGTGGTCTATCCTAGAAAACATTCCATGGGCATTTGAAAATATGTATATTCTGCTGCTTAATTGATATCTGAAGATATCAATTAAGTCCATTTGACCTAGTGTGTCATTTTGTGGCTGACTTCCTGTTGATTTTCTGTCTGGAAGATCTAGCCATTGAAGTCAATGGGGTGTTAAAATCCCCAGCTATGTCCATCAAGATTTGCTTCACATGTTTAGGCGCTCCTATGTTGGGTGTGTAAATGTTTTCTAGGGTTATATCCTCTTGTTGGGTTGTTCCTGTTATCATTATGTAGTGTCCTTCTTTGTCTTTCACTACAGCCTTGGTTTTAAAGTCTATTTTATTAGACATAAGTATTACTACCCTAACCTTTTTCCCTTTCCATTTGCATGAAATACCTACTTCATTGAACATAGCATTGATCTTTTCCTCACTAAGAATTACCATAGAGTGAATTCTGGAATTCACTCCAGCTGTCTTAGCATCATCATGCCTCCTTTGAACTCTCTTCCTTCTAAATGTTCCATTTTGCAAATACACGTGTTTCCTTTGGTTCACCAAGTATCCCAACTGTGTGCCTTTATTTTCACTCACATGAAGCTTTGAGCCAGTGGCGTGATGATCCAGCTGCTTTTTTGTCGACATTCAAAACTCCCACAACCTAAAGTTGGATACATGGGACCATCTGCTTTTCGAGCTTCTACAGCTGGAAGTCTGAGTCAAAGCGGTAATCAGCATAGTGTGACTGACATGGGACTCAGAGAGAAAACATCACATCACTTAAGAGATAAGCATTTTCAGATGGATGCTGCTTTAGCTGGGGTCTCAGACGGGACTTTGCATCTCATGTAAGCTCACCTAGAGACTCCTCTCACACTCTACAGAAGTTACTCCATAACTTCTCATTCTCTGCAAATCCACATCCATTCCTGCCACTTTTCTCTCACCACTCATTAAAAACAGAGAATAATAAGGAAGTCTCTCTAGTCAACTGGATTCTACAGCCAGAATTAATATGTACATAATAGTGTAGAAGTAGACAGATAAGTCAATCAAGTTTAATACAAAGTTCAACCTGTAGAACAAAATACACACAAAATAAATTGCAAAATAAAGGTGGCATTTCATAGCGGTGGGCACGTAGGTGGATTATTCAATATATGCTGCGGGAACACTTGACCTGCTAAATGACCCCGTGACACAGCCCTGTCTTTGCCCAGATCAACTCTCCTTCAATTTAGGTCTCTGAAAATACTGAGCTATTAATACGTATGATCCTCAGGACCTTACTGGCAATGTTATATCTCCAGGCCCCTAAATATTGTAATTTTTCCACCTCGAATTGCCTTGGATGATTTTATGGCAAACTCTACCTCACTATATTCATCTTTAAAGTCATTTCCAACTCCCTCAGAATGGTTGTAGTTTTCCTCCTGGACCTCCGTGGAGACTCGCATATTTCTCAGTTACCCCATTTTGGCTGGAAACTCTTTCATTCCACAAACATGTGTTGAGTGTCTACTATGAGCGTAGAGGGTGGTGTGAGCTGCGACAGGCCGAGTGATGATGGATGAGGCCAAGGGTCTGCCCCACGTGGCTTCACAGCCCAGTGGCTGAGGCTGTTGGACCTGCAGAAAAATTTATTGTATTAAAAAAAAGGATCAGAATGCACTTACCATGAAAAACAGAACCATTAGGGATGATTTAATAACAGTGTCATCATATTGAGTCTGGGAAGGAGCTGCCTTCAACATCTCTCCACCTTTCTGAAGATCTAAGAAGACTATCACATGCTAAATGATTATGTTTCTATAAATAGTTGCTATAAAAATAGGGTAACTCCGAGTGCAGGATTATTTCTAGTGTTATTTCAGAATCAGAATGGACCCACCTATGTATAATTTTTCCTGACCAGGAATTATGCGGAAATACTTTTTTCCTTCACACATTATTTTATGCATATGTAATAATTTTAGTCTTATCAGTGCTTGACAATCAGTTCAAAAGGATATTTATCTGGATTAATCTTGAGATTTAATGATATCAACTTGAAAATGAATGATAACACATATCATAAGGCCCTCTTGTATAAAATATTTATGGAATTCTAAAATAGCTCTTACACATTTATGAGTATTCAAATGTTTCTGCTCAGTTATTATACTAAAGATAACTGGAGAATGTCATTCCTATTTCAGGGGATTATATGCATACTATCTTTGATACAAAGTCAAACTTCAACAAACTAGATGAATTCAGACCTTTAGAAGTTGTGACATTTGCATATAAATTTAAACTCTGCCCCTGAGCTACAGGAATAAATTAATAATCCAATTTAAATATTTGACACATATGTCTTATAAGAAATATGGTATTAAAAGATATATTATAGTAGAAATATACTAGGAAAGATATTCTTCCTAATGACATTTAATTTACTACCACAAAGACTAGGTGTATGGAGTTCATGCAATTTGTTTTATAGATCTAAAATATACATCTTTAATTAAGAAATCTGCCCTAAGGCAGACTAGTACTCTCATTCACAATTAAAGTTAATTCATAAATTTAGTGACAGAGAAGGAAAATGATTCTGTTTTACAGAAAAAATTAGATTAAAAAAAAACCAAAAAAAGACAAGGGAGGAGCAGGGGACTGGATAAAAGAAGGTGAAAGGCCCTGGCTGGTGTGGGTCAGTGGATTGAGTGCCAGCCTGGGAACCAAAGGGTCCCTGGTTTGATTCCCAGTCAGGGCATATGCCTGGGTTGCGGGCCAGATCCCCAGTAGGGGGCGTGTGCGAAGCAACCACACATTGATGTTTCCTTTTCTTTCTCCTTCCCTTCTCCTCTCTATAAAAATAAATATATAAATAAAATCTTTAAAAAAAAGGAAAGAAAGAAGGTGAAAGGATTGGCCAAAGAACATACAGACATAGAGAGCAGTGCGGTGATGGACAGAGGGAATGGGTGGGGGCTGGCTGGAACAGGCAAAGGGGGTAAGGGGAACATCCGTAATAGTGTCAACAATAAAAATAAAGGAAAATACACAACAATGTTTTTTCTTTTCTTTTAAATTTTATTTTTCGACTACAGTGTACATTTAAAATTATTTTGTGTTGCTGTCAAGCATACGGCATGGTGGTTGGACAATACTACACTCTATATACCCCTGACATTTCCCTTATCCACCACACATCCGACTACGTTTCTGTACATAGGAAAAGTTTTTAAAAATGTACATGCCTTAGTACAATTTTAATTTGATACAGACTTTTCTGAACCGGCAAGTCAAAGTTAAGTGTTTAATTTTTGCTCGCATCTAGGAAAGGATAGGCACTGAACTCTCTTGAATTTAGCATTTTCTCAAAGTGAATCCAGTTGCATATATAAGAAAATAGAGAAAATAGTATATTGTTTTATTATTATGTGCAAGTATACATCAAGATACATGTTGACAACATACCTATATTACAAGAAGTGGTTAACTCATGTATCCTATGGTCACCACCAATGCCGCATCAGTGAATTGGCTCCCATTAAAATGTAGTTCACTCAATTAACAAACCGTTGGAGGAAATTCATCTGTGTGATTCTTCTGTTAGTTTTCTGAGATTTGACTTACGTTTAACTGAGAAATCATTGTTTAGTTTTGCATAATCATATCATAGCCCCTAAATGGAAAAAGACAAGAAAAATCAGAAAAATAAGTTTACCTCAAATACTGAACCTTATTTAAAATTCTCTAACATTTGTATATTTCATATTCATAATTTTGATATATACTCTCGCACACTTGACTGGCAGGGAAATATGTACACATTTCCCTGGTGCTACACTTGAGTTGTTTGCTCACCACTGTTGTGCAGCATTGCTTTCTGTGTTTCCGACTCTGTGTTTACAGGGCGGGGACTTGCCTGTGTGGTGACCGAGCTGATTATTTGTGTCTCAGTAGTGCTTGTTCTTTGTTTTCTCTGTATGGAGGCAAACTGGCTGGGAGGTGAAAAAAAATTAAAGGAGTGTTTATTGGCTTAGGTTTATCTTGGACAAAAGGATATCACTACTGAAAATTATTCCCCAAATGCCTGCTATTATTCAACACTTGGGTTGATGTTCCCTTTATAGATACAAAATGAAAGAGTAAGTTCCATTTTGCCAAAGTGACCACATCCCAGAGCCCTTAGGGGCTGTACCACTGGACGGCATGGGCTATGGTTAGCACTTGAAACAAGATGTCAGAAGAAGTATCACACTGGTGACGTGTCTCTGGGAGCCATGCAAGCTCACACACGGGGCAGTTACATTCTCAGGAAGGTTATGAGCTGGTTCTAACCATGGCCTTTTTTAAAATTAAAGAAACATAATTGACTAAATTACATTAAACACAAATTAAAACATATTCAATCTATTTTCTTTCTTTAAATGCTATGTTTTACTATTATCTGTGTTCTCTCTTCAATTAAAGCGTAATAATAATACCATTTTTACCAGCACAGGGAGGCATGGCTATCAATAATGATGAAGGACATGAGAAAGTGAAATTTTACTCTTCCCTGCAAGCGAACAAGCTAGCCTGCCATATTGTTTCCCCGAGATGCAAGACTCCTGAATCGGAGAAGACACGGTGTCCCTCGAGGTAAAAGCAGTAGCTGGCACATCAGTGTGATTTTCATCCCCTCAGTGGATCCTGCACACACGGGGGGACTGTCCCGGAGAGCAACGCCAAGCTTGGGACGCACTACTTCTCCATGAGTGAGGACAAGCTGCCCTTTGGTGCCCAGTCCCTCAGGTGCGCTCCCTGGGCGCCAGCCCTGCGGCGAGGCCCAGATCAAAGAGAGTGGTAGGTCCCACCTGCCTGGCAAGGAAGAGATGCAGAGATGCTCAGAGCTCAGATCAGATTGTGTCCCCATGGCATCCTTCAGGTCCGGTAGGTCGGGGAGGGGGACATGAGGGAGGGCATCTCCCTCTAGTCGCAGAGCGCTCTCCTCCTAAACTTTGGGGGTGAAGTTTGGCAAACTAAAGGAGATCCCTGCAATAAACCAACTGGCTAAGCAGTTTGCCTACGCTTGCAAAGCCCAGCAGTCCAGTAAGGACTAAATTAAGCATGTCTTATTTTTCATCCTTCACTGTCTCCAGAAAAAAAAAAAAAAAGTGTGGATTAGATAATAGATATAAAAAAGGGAGGCTGAAAAGCCAGAGAGTAAATCCTTTCTTTTAGATTTGATTTTTATTCCCACATTACTTCTTCTTCCCATATCTTCTCAACTTCCTGACAATGTTTAACCTTGATTGATTCCACTCCCAGCAGAAACTCTTGTTCGGAGGCCCCCAAATCATCACGGCCATCCCAAAGGCGCTCACAATCGGCTCAGCAGCTGCCGTTCGGTAATGAGAATACATGTACCTGAGCCGAGGGCGTGCCAGCCACGTGCCCGTCATCTTTCCCAGGAAGAGTGATCTTCCTGACTCGCTAATTATACTTATTCCATTGTTGGGTAGTTCATACATAGAGTAAAGTCATTTTATTAAAATTCATTTATCTGACATCTGATCCATTCGCAATGCCTAAAAGCAACATTTTACATCTTCCGGAAGACATTTTCAGTCAAGCACTAGTTATTGAGTTCAATTACTGCCAGTGTCAGCACTCACTTTGTTAACACACACTAATTATTTAGTATATTATCATTTCCCAAGAAGCAAGAAAAAGTGCAAAGTATTTAGAAATGTTTTGTGTGTAACACTTGACATAACTGGTATTGGCACACGTTCTGGTGAGAGTTCAATAACAGCAATGGGGGAGTGAGCGCCCCTTCTGTCCTTGGTCATGAACTAACTCTGTGTCTTACGGAAACGTCCCATGTCCCTTCATTTTGGAAATTACCTTCCCAGCAGGTTCATGCGTGTGGTTTCCACGTCATCTAATTGAACCTTTGATCCCCTCTTTTCTGCTTCTGAGGCTTCTGGAAGTTGTCATAACTCTTGTAGCTATGGGCCCTTCCTACCCAGAAATTCGAGTTAGTCCGATATGGATTTCTAACACCTGCAGCTGAACGCATTCTGATTGACACCGAATGTTGAGCCAGGGAAGGAATACTGTGGGTAAGACCCTAAAAGGTGAAATGAGCTGAATGGGGGTCTGTTTGCCTTAAACTCTGAGTTGCAAACCTTTTCATAAATGTACAGGAGGGTAGAGCTTGTCTGAAATCCTTGATCACTCTTTACGGTCATTTTTGCCACCTCCACATATACAGCTCTCTGGAAGAAAGATACTATTATTCTTGTCCTTGTCAGGAGAATCTTTAAGCTGTACCCTTCGTAATTCTGTAAATAGAGAAAGAAATTCACTCCATCCCTGGACCCGGTGTATTTGGCTGGTGGCCCCTTCCTGAGGTCCAAGGTCAGGTGGCTCTGGCCAGGCCTCTGCTGCTCTCACACTTCTCACTATTGTCAAAGTTCAACATTCATTCTAGCAGAAATTTTTGGTAGTTACTGATGAAGAATTTGCTTAGCCTAGAAATATAAAACTGAAAGTCATAAGCTTCACACAAAATTTTGCACAAACAAATCTGTTCAGTCTTTGACTGTGAGGAAATACAAGTTGCATTTTCAGAGAACAACGGATATAATGAATCGATTACAAAGAATCATTACAAAGAGCCATTTAGCAGAACGAAGGGCATGCTTTTGTGCAAAAGCATGAAGGTCATTGTAATGAAATGTTCTCTAGTACAAGATTTTCGCCAACTGAAAATTACTGACATGATGTTCACAAAAGGGTTATGAGGTATATCGGCTCTCAGAAGTAGGAGAACTGGGCCAAACGAACGTCAGTGGGAGTGGGCGCTTCCACACTCGTTCTTATTGTCGGCGCGAGGCAGCTCAGCCCTGCAGTCTGTACTTATTAATAGCCTTAATATGTGAGCCAGGTGAGTCCCGCTGGGGTGTGCTTTACTCCATTCCAGGAGGAAGTAGGATGCTTTAAATTACTTAACTAAATGTATTTCTGAATAGTTTTTGTGTGTGTGTGACCTACTTGACACGCTGCCATGACCATGAGCGTGGCGCCATTAGGGCAGTTGTGCCTGTTAGAAATCTGTGGATCAGTGAGCGATCTGCTGTTACCAAGGTGGGAAGCTCACGGTCCTGAAGCTCAAATAGTGGTACGAGTCCTTTCGTGTCTTCTGTTTAAGGTTGACAGTACAGGAGTCTGTTCCTCTCTTTTCTGATTTCTGAATCCAACCCAAGGTCTCCAAGGTCATAAATATAAATAATTGGCTTCTGTGAAATTAGGAGACAAAGTCTCTGTATCACAAACAGTGAGGCAAACATCCCAAAATACGGATGAACTTGGCCCTGAGTCCAGGAGGAGCCTCGAGCGGATGTTATTTATCTTTAGTCTCAAGAAAAATACTGACTCTCCAATGGGAAGTGTCCTGGATTTAAAAAGTCTATCCAACCATTTATTAATTAGAAAAACAAAATATATATATGGGCTTGCCCAATGCGAAACAGAATGCTTTGGAACTGAAGTGAGGTGAGAAATGGTTTCTCACCAGGTATGACGACCAAGGGGCAGAGAGGAAGGTACGTGGCAGAACGGGCTGTATCACAGAGTAATGGCTTATGTACCCATGGGGGGAAATGTGTGTGGTTTAAGTTGGAACTGACACACCTGCATAAAGGAAAGAACCAGTAAGGGGGTGTAGAAAAAAACCACAATTCCATCCCTTAAAGAATTCTTGGTAATTTATATCTTCAGCACCATCTTACAAGTACTTGCAATTTTCCAGCACCGACTGGCCAGAAATCAGAGACTCTGTCTTTCAACAATAATAATTCCTTGTGTGGTTTCTCTTGTTCTGACGTAAAATTTCCTGTAGCCTCTTTAAATGGGTTAAGATGACATATAAAAACAAAGCCACCTATTGACAGTTGTTTTTAGGGAACATTATATATTTTGAGCAACTTCACTTTTCAAAGCCAAAGGATTGCAGTATTTTCTAAGTGAAATAAATATTTTCTTGGTGGACACTTTTGAATTTTTTAAAGAATTTAAGTAGGTTTCATTACACATCTAATCCCGGACTCGTGGCTTCCAGAGCAGTAAGGGGGTAAATTGGTGTCATTTCAGGCCCCGGTCTGCAGTCCGTCATCTCAGCCATCCTAACTAACAGACGCAACACCCACGAAGCTCTGACAGCTCACAAAATGCCACGTTTTAAACTAGGTCGGTAAAACTCCTTCAAAACGCTGTGAAACAAAAATGGCTTTTAAAATGCTTACATGTTAATGCAATTTGTGGGGGAAAACCCCCTGAATTATCCAAACAGTGAAATATGAAAAGTTTTATTACATTAGGAAGGCTACATTTTCTTAAGAATTCTGCATTTCAGTACTGAGTGTGTTTAGTAACCTTGAACGTACCCAAACACTCACCTGATGCACTCCTCATATACTATGATGCTGGCGCGGAGGAACTGACAAAACTTGTACCAACAGAAGGAACTTTTGCTTTATCATGGCACCGCTGCTTAGCCAACTAAGGCCAGTGACGTTGAGGGTGGAAGCCCAGCCACAATTTCAGAGCATCCCCCCGCAGCCAGAACGCACCCTCCAAGGACATCTGCAAGAAAAGGAGAGGGCGACTAGAAGAGCATTATTCCAGGTGAGGGAAGAAACTCAGAAAAGGCAGATGTCTGCATTACCACCCCAACAGTTACTGCTCTGAGGAAGCTACAGCTTCTGGGGGAAAGAAGACACACGCACAGACTTGGATACCTGTTTCAGATCCCAAGGAGCCACAGCTGTCTCACAAGTGCTACCAGAACCAGCAGAAACCGAGCACTGAGCCTGGAGCCTGGGGGCGGCTGAACGGCAGAAGAAAGCTGGCTGGTAGGGAGCGTGGTGGCTGCGGTCAAATCCCAGGAAATGGGCGAGGGAGAAACCTGTGCGCTGCAGAGGGAGGGGAGGGCAATGGCGGTGTCAATGAGGGTGGCATTTTTTATTTCATTACGAGCATTGTTATTTTCCATTGAAGGAGAAAAGACTTGTAAAGACCCATATGAAAAGGGAATGTTAATTTACGTCCTAGCAAGAAGGAAACTTCAAAGAATAAGATTTCCGTAGAATCTGTTATTCAAGTATGATTCACTGCAAAAGGTCGGAAAGGAAAGGAGGGAGGGAGGGAGAGAGAGAGAAGTTGTCCCAAATCCTGATTCCCCGAGGAGAGCAGCTCTAAGATGCATGGATAAATAGACAGCGACATGTGCCCTAGTCCTTCAAAACCAGTCACCAAAGAAAAATCTGGTATGAAAAGTATACCTCGGGATCAGGTCCTTCTGTGTTAAACCCTGGGGACCAGTAAAAGACACTTCAAACACGATTGCGCTGAGAAATTCCCTTATACTGATAATGAACGAAGATGGCCTCTCGCTTCTCATGAGACCAAACTGAAACCTCTGGCGAGCTGGAAACTTACCACCACGCAAGCTGAATCTAGGAGGGAGCGCCATGTGTGGGAGACTGTGTGGGCACATATGTGAGAGCGTGAGGGTGGGTGTCTTTATAAGTGTCTATACCTTTTTATGATTCATGTCGTTGTCACAAAGATTTAACAGACTCAATAGTCCACCAAGAGACATCAGTGCAAAAGTCTGTCCATTACTTAATTTGATACACATGCATTTATTCTAAAGTTTCCTTCTCCGCCCTTAATAGGAGGGGTACACAGAGAATAATGCGCAAGTTCATAGCAAAGGCTTTGGAGTCAGAACAGCTTGGCTGGGATTCCAGATCTGTGAGTCCCAAGAAGGGCATCAGACAAGTTATTTAATACCTCAGAACTCATTTCTACATCTCTTTAATTGGGCTAATATTACCTCTTTTATATAACCTGTATTATAAATGACAAAATGCATTCAAAACACCTAATACTATAACTGGCATTACAGTAAGTACTTAACAAAATGTGGCTATTAATATAACTTTAGAATAATTTCAGTTGAAATATCGATTGATTTGTCAAAATGCTTACTGTAACAACTTCTATTTTATCCTCTTCCATAAAATTTAATACTCTTATGAATTAAGGAGATTTTATTTTAGGAAGAGTGGTAATAACATGGTTTTTCTCTACAAAGTCTGTAATATTTAAAAATTAAATGGTTCTTGAAAAATTTTTCTTCCTACTCCATGAACATAGATCTCAAAAATCAATTTTACTCACAGTTGAAAAATGCTTTATTGCTACGTCAACAAACAAAATATGCCAAGCCATGACTTAATAATATTTTTCAATTTTTATTACCTAATACATGTCAGAAGCTCAAGAATTCATCTTCATATTCATAGAAATATTCATACTGGTGATTGATATGTACAGACTTTGGTTTTAGAATATCGTATTTTATCAATTATAGGAAACAATCAGCTACTCTGAAAGAAATGTTTTGTAGCACTGGTAACTTTAAATGTTCAGTAAAAAGATGGATTAAAGCCTTTTAAGCATAGGCACCAACCACAATATTGCAGCCAGTGCCCCACTTTTCCTGGGTGACGGCCTCTCAGAGACTCGTCCCTAATACGTGGACTTGGCCTTCCCCGACTCCGGGCCTGGATCTCCACCAGGCCAAGGAAGCGTTTTACTTCTGTGGGTTGCTGTGACATTCTCCGCCCCCTGTTCTACAACCGTGCCCTCTGTTTTGAATGGATGGCTCAGATGGATTGGACAATACCAAGGACAGAAGGAACTCATGATGCAGACAGGACCCCTAAATGAGATCAAAGGTCACGGTGGGGTCATGCACTCACAGGGGCTCCCAGAGTCGATCCTGTTTAGCCCCTCAGCCCCTGGTTTCCTATTTAGGGACGAGCGCTGCCGGAAATAACTGCTAATTCTGCACTTTTCCCATGCTCAGCAATAGGTTGACTGTATATAATGGAAGGTATTTCCTTACAGACCATTTACGACTAGATTTGGAGGAGGGAATGAGCACAGAGATACCCATTTAAGTCTACACAACATAAATATAAAGCCAGTCATCATAATTTTTTTTTGTTTTTATAGTAGGCACATTTAAAACAGTGAAGAGAGACAGTTGAAAATAATTTTAGTAATATATTTTATTTTGGACAAAAGATGTAAAATATCGTCATTTCACCGTGTGAATAATATTAAAATTTGTTAATGAGGTGTTTTACATCTATGTGAGCACTATGTCTTCAAACTAGTGTGTGTATTGTACACTTGCCGCACCTCTTCAGGCTGTGACGTAGCAATTGTTGTCCAGCCGCATGTGACCAGTGCCTCCCGAGCAGCACAGTGTAATTGCGGAGCGTGAACCCGGGGAGTCACTTACCTTGCTCCACGTAGGTAAAGCGCAGGAGAAACACAGGGTACGTTCTGCTCCGCGCCAGAGTGTGCGCGTAGGGGCAGGTGAGCGGGGGCACGCGGGGTTCCTCTCTCCTTCCCGCCATCCCTGGATGCTAACTCCCACCCGTGTTTCCTCCTGCCATAAATGCTCTCTCTTCAATGACACCTGTGGACTTATGCTTAAGTACTATGATTTTTGGTTTTGCTTTCCCCTCACATATCTGACTTGTTCCCTTCTCATCCTCATTATATGCCATTGAGACTCTGTTTCGACAGTGAATTTAGCTTTCTCCTGTTCAGCAAATCGATCTAAAGTTTTTGACACACTTGGGCCTTGCTCTTGATTTTGGTCAACAACACAGGCAACTCTATATTGCAACGTGGACAGAAATTTCAACAGCTGAGCTGTTGCTCGAAGGTTCTCAACCTCACCCCGTGGGGATCAGTGAAAAGGTTTTAGCTACAAGACTTTGACTGCCTGAGTTTTCTGAAAAGGAGACATGAGAAGCAGGGATAAAATAGAAGAATGGAAGTAAAATTAAAACAAACAAAAACAACAATGACAAAAATCAAGTCTACTACAACTAAAAAATTAATATAGATAGCAATGTTAATCATAGTTGTATGTATAGTAATTAATATTATCTTGTTTTATTTAATCTCCGTAGTAACCATGAGAAGTCGTACTTGACTTTCCACTTCTCCTTGGGTCAACCCGGTTTATTTTTTCTCAGAACAGGCGTAACAATGTGATGGAACCTACCTGCTTTCTCATCTTTTCTTCTAGCATTCTTTTTGAAAGCTCTCAAATTAGAAGTGTCTTCCGTAAAAATGTCTTGTGAATGATCGGAAGGAGACTTACGGAGAGGCCAGGACTTTGCCGTGAAATCCCATGTACTCACATTCTGAAAACATATTGAACGTTGCCTGTCCCATGTCTAATTGCCGTGCTGCTGGCTGACAAATTCCCTCATGGGGAGGCCCGTACTCCATGATGACAATCTCTTTGCCCAAACACTCCTTCCCTTGAGTCATGTCGTTAGCCTTCTCCTTCACCAGCTCTTCCAAAGTCCTCTCCCTCTCTCCCCAGGTTTATTCTATTTTTTTAAATGAAGAGAGAGGGGAAACCGCAAAGGAAATGCAAACTATCTGAGAGCTGTGCCTACTGTTGCAAAATGAAGCTAAACTGTGTCTTGATTATAAAAGAAAAATCAATTTGGAAAGTATTGACTTGGAAGAACTTAATTGCTCATAAAATTAATTTATGGATGACTTTATTTGATGTTTGGAAACAGGAATACAAATGAACCAACTCTGACGTGTATGAATTTCCACGGCTAGCCAAGAAAAGGTAATTGACAAGACTGGAAAATTGAAACAGATGAGAAGGTAATGGCCGCTCTCTCCCCGCTAGAAATGTACTAGGTTATAAGCAGTGGGCAGTTATAAAACAGGCCAACAATGTCAATTGCAGACAAGTTTAAAATTTGAAAAAATATTTAAATTGAATTATATCTATTTGACAGATTGGTTTAATTCTTGCACTCCCATTTTCTCATTTTTCCAGTGTAAGGTGCTTTTCTTCACACTCAATTCAACCCCACAATTGGGTACCTGGTGAGGTCCCTCTTCCTGGCTTTTTTCTCTTTTTCGCTGTGTTGGCTAGGATGGGCACTGTGATAAAGCATCAGAATGGAGATGGTAGGCATTTTGGTCTTGGATGCTATGAAATTTTGTGAAGTCTTGTGTCATATCTACTGAAGTGACCGTATTTTATTGCTGTAGTTAAGGATACTTGCTGTCTTTCAAAGGTTATGTTAACTCCCTTTTTCTGGGTTAATATATTTTGATAATACATTTCTCTTCTTTGCTGTGTTATTTCTTTACTTCTACCTTCTTTGGGTTTGTTTGGCAGTTATTTCTAAAAAAATTGTTTTGATTACTTACATATAGTGACTTTTCTACACTTTTCCCCTCATTATTTATATATCTATATTATGGATATATTTCTTTAAGTAATGCGTATTTGGATTACTTTTCTTATCCAGTCTGGTTATTTTGTCTTTAAATACCAGCAATTAGTCAATTCACTGTACCATTTTCCTCTTGAACAAGGTTATTTAAACAGAGGTAAAAATGACATACAAAAAATTAACATATTGAATTTAAATTTTAGTGATTTTGACATATGTACACACCTGTCAAACCATCATAACAATTAGATGAAGATAACCGATCACCCCATCTGCCCCTCCATCTACATTCGCTTAGCACGATCCCTGGTCCTGAAAACCTGTGACTGGGGAGGTTGTCACTTCAGAGTAGGTGACACTTTCAAGGGTTTTAGTTAAATGGAATAATAAAGTATGCCCTAGTTTTGTATGGCTTCCTTTGTATAGAATAATTATTTTGAGATATAATCAGGATATGAGTATTAATAATCCAGTACCTCTTAATGCTATGTAAGAAGGTTTGCTCCTGAGTTTTGGCTGTTGCACAAATATAGAAACTCTGAACATTTTGCACAGGCCTCTGTGTGAACACAGTTTTCATTTCTCTTGGTTACATACTTAGGTGTGCAGTGTCAGGGTTGCAGTCGATAATATTTGTCACTTTTAACTGCTAACCAGCAGTTCATGAGGGTTTTAGTTGCTTCATATCCTTGTTATACTGGCGTGATCTGTGTTTTTCACATGGACTTCTCTGGTGGGTACACACCTCACAGTAACTTTCACCTCGCATTCCTTGCACTTTTTCTTGTGCATATTAGTCATTCGTATGTGTTTTGACACTAAGTCAGAGGTTCTACTTTGAGGTCCCAGTCCAAAGTGAAGAGTCTTAAAACTCTCCATAGTTCTCACACTTGGGCAGCTTCTCGAGTACATGACCTCTTTCGAAGCTACAGAGGTTGGGAAAAGTCATTCTCCGCCTCTTACCCTTGCAGTTGTCCACTTTGGAATAAATAAAATCCCATTATCAAAAAGTAGCACTGAAAACTGGATTCATTTCCCTTTTCTTATTCCTTTCCCCAGCCATATCTGGTGAAATCTCAGCACCTTGTGAGCTCTCCAGTGCAATCAAGTAGATTTTTAAAAAAGACTTTTAGTTATTGCAACAGGGGAATTGGTCTGACTCCAAAAATGCTCACAAGACAGTCAATAAACACTTCTTAAGTGGAATAATAGAATAATTGTGTGAATTATAAAATAAAGAAGGATGTGAGCAAATTGATTTCATTGTAGGAATTACCAAGAGAAAACATTCAACACAAAGTGTGGGGCTACAGTACGTGCGTCCACTTGAACGTACAGTACGTGCGTTTGTCACATCTGATCTGCAGGGACCTAACACTTACAAGTTGTCGCTAATTGATGGACAGAAAGTAGTGTGAGAACACAAAATTTAAAGACTTTATTACTGGGAATGGAAAGATAGTACGGAAATAAATAAAAATAAATTCAAGGCAATAAATAAATGCACGATATTTCTGTTTCCTTGTGAAATTCACACCACAGCTTCTCATGTTGTTCTCCGCCCCTCTGTTTAACTTTCCCCCACCTTCTATTGGAAGTTTGGTTAAAGTTTCATCCTTGAGTCCTTGAAAACATAATCCAGGAGAGACTTTTCAGGTTCTTTAGCACGGATTACTATCGTCTATGCCCTGCATCCTTAAATGATATTTCACTGCCTTCTTTCTCCTTTTACCATTTTGCACAATTTACCCCTATGTTGGTTTGGGTGCCTTTTTTTAACATTCTGTTATGATTTTATTCATTTACATAAATTAAATTATTGCCTCCTTAATAGTGGTTTGATACAAAGCTATCTCATGTTGATTTCTTGCCTGTACCAGACACACCAATTCCAAATTATCTGCAAAACTCCACAGACCAGGTAGATTCTCAATGAGCTACTCAGCTTCAACATGCTCAAAATGGGACTTTTTATCTATTAACTGCCATTATCTATTTCCACAACCGTTTTCTCCCAGCACTCCCAGCTTTATCAATGTCACAAAATACTCTATTGTTAATGGTCCTGAGAAGCAGAGACATTATTAATGTGAATGCAGGGGAAAGAGCAGAATTCAAACAAGAAAAGCTTTTCAAGAGAAACTGGCAAACTAATTAAGTACAGGTAGAAAACTCCAACAATTGCTATTTCAACCTGGGAGGAGCTTTGAAGGCACTGCTCCGTCCCCACGAGTAAAATAGAAAGACTGAAAAATCAACAACCCTGCTGGGATTTAGAAGAGCGATGAGGGTGCAGGGCGAACGGCCGCAAGAAAGGAGAGACAGGCAGGGGTTACTGTTTTCTTTGCCCTCGAGTTCTTGGATTTCCTTGTATGTATTATAGACATTAATCCCTATGCTATTAAATATGTGGTTTGCAAATATTTTCTCCCACTTTATAGGTTGCCTTTTCAGTTTGCCTATTGCTCCCTTTCCTCTGATGAAGCTTTTTAGTTTGATGTAGTCCCACTGGTTTATTGTTGATTTTGCTGCATTTCCTTTTGATGTCAAATCCAAAGTAATGTTGCCAAGACCAATGTCACAGAGTTTATCCCTATGTTTTCCTCTAGGAATGTTATGGTTTCAAGTCTTACATTTCAGTGTTTAATCTGTTTTGAGTTGATTGTTATGTATTGTGGAAGACAGGGTCCAGTTTCATTCTTTTGCCTGTGAATACCCAGTTTTTCCAATACCATTTACTGAAAAGAATATTGTTTTCCCATAGTAACACAGTCAGCTTTGTTAAAAATCAACTGACCATATATACATGAGTTTATTTTGGAATCTTTGTTGTGTTCAATTGGTTTGTGTGCCTGTCTTATATCAATACAATATCATTTTTGCTTAGGAAAGCTTTGTTATGTAGTTTGATATCAGGAAGGATGGTCCCTCCAGTGTTGCTCTTCTTTCCCAAGATTTATTTGGCTGTTCAGGGTCTTTTGTAGTTTTATAGTAATTTTAGGGTTTCTTTTTCTATTTCTGTGAAAATTAACATCGCTGTTTTGATGAGGATTCCATGAAATTTGTAGATCATTTTGGGTAGTATGGACATTTTAATAAAGTTAATCCAATCCACACACAGAGAAGGCTTTCCATTTATTTGTGTCTTCTTCAATTTCTTACATTAATGTTTTATAGTTTACTGTACATATCTTTCATCTCCTGGGTTAAATTTATTCATAAGTATATTATTGTTTTTGATACTGTTACAACTGAGATTGTAAGAATCACATATCCAGTTAAAGGTGAGATCATATGGTATTTGTCCCTCACCACCTGGCTTATTTCACTTAGCATAATGCTCTCCAGTTCCATCCATGCTGTTGCAAAGGGTATAAGCTCCTTCTTTCTCTCTGCTGCGTAGAATTCCATTGTGTAAATATACCACAGGAACTACTATAAAGGACACAGGGACAAAATCAAGGGGGAGGGTGGAGGTGGGGGAGGGAGGTGGGTTCAGCTGGGGTGGGGTGGAGGGATGGGGAGAAAAGGCACACAACTGTAATTGAATAACAATAAAAATTAAAAAATATATATATTATTGAGGAGCCCAGACTGCAACTGCTTAATTACTAGTCTTAAAATCACATCCCTACTGTGAATAAATTATGAGTAAACAAATTACAAAAAAAAATAAGAATCACATATCAATTTAAAAGTGGGTAAAGAAGGAGATATCATTCTCAGACTAATCAAAAGAAGAGTTACAGCTATACTAGCTTCAGACAGAGCAGTCATCAAAGCAAAGAAAGTTCTCAGGCTACAGGGAGCAACATGTAATAGCAAAGGGGCCAGATGTCCAAGAAGACATAATGATCCTTACATTGTGTGAGCCTAACAACCGAGTTTCGTAAGGCATACCTGATAGAAAGAACCTCGAGAGGCAATAGACGGTCCCGCTATTGCAGCTGGGGACTGCAACACGGCCTATCAGAAATGGACAGAGCCAGCAGGCAGGAAATCAGCCAGGGCACAGCTGAAAATGTCAACCACCAAAATGAGCCAATTTCAAATATTCTTTTTTTCTTCAAGCAACTTCTTGTTTCCTCAAGCATCCTATGCTACGACTTCACTCCAGTTTCTATGACTGTAACTACCAAGCTCCCCTGGTAGTTTATGTTGGCTGCCAGTGGAGATCAGGTATTGTATGTCAGGGACCGGTCTGAGTGCCCTACGTACATTTATCTCATTAATTCTTTCAGGAGGAAGCTGGACTCAAAAAAAGGATAAGTCGCTTAGGTTTACACTGCTTCTGGCAGTTTGTAGATTCGAATTTTATGTAGTAGCCCGTTTCCAGAGCCCAGTCTTAGACTTAAACAATTCATATGGGAAACTGTTTTTTAAAGAAATTGAATGGGCAGGTGATAATGTTACAGACAGGTTTCTATTCTATGGAGAAAAGATGGCTAGAAGCAGCCTTAAATTATGATGAATGTTCCCTTCTCAGAGTATTACCATCACATACCATAAATCTTCCCCTTAGTTTCTATGGTCAGCTTGCCATAACCTGCTGAGCAGATACCCACTTCTCGGAACCTCTGCCTATCACCAGCCACCTCATTCCCCTGCTGGCCCCCTATGTTCAACCAGAACGCAACAATAAAATATAAACAGTCAACCGCAACCTTACTGCAGAAAACTTATCTGCTTGGCATCCTTATGAATATTGTGTATGTCAATGGCTTTTCAATTCCCACTTCTAAGATCAAAAGAAGTCTATTGCTCTACTAAATGGCAAGTTTCTATGTATATATATATATCTCCAGTCTCCTCCAGCCATGATCTTCATTTCTACCCCCCTCCCTGCATTGTCTGCTTTATGGATTATAAACTGCTTTTGAGTACATTCTCTCTGTGGTAAAATTAATGCTAGTTCAAAAACCAGCTTTATCACATTATGGAAAAAGGTTATGAAGTCATTCTGTAACCTTGGGTGAGTAATGTCATTCCTCTGGACTTTCATTTGCGCATCTACAGAAGAAAGCTGTTGGAGCAGATTATTTTAAAAGCCCCTCCCAGTTCTGCCATCCTGTGATGTCCCCTAAAGTAAACTAACTCACTGTCTACTCAGGGATGTCTCCGATAACACGCTATACGTGACTTCCATTTATGGATGCCATGACCTTTAATAACTTTGTGATAACTTCTCCAGATTTGCACATTATAGCTAATAGATGCATGGACATTTAACTCCATTAAACATTATGGCGTCAGGGGAAAGAAGAATTTGCTCTGAATCCAATTCTTGATATCTTCCAATCTCTATTTCTAAAACTCTATAGCAGCAATAACAATGTAATAAACCCCTTTTTTGGGATGCTACTCACAGTAAAAGTTAGTGCCAAGGATGCTACACCAATGCTGTCTGTAAAAATAAATTTGAAAATGAAACTAAAAAGATTATAGGGAAAATGTCTGTTCGTATTTCCTCAGGGTGAATCAGCCTGGAAGCAGTTCTTTCTCTTTCAAATCAGAAAAGGCAGATAAGCCACCCCCATCCCGCTGAGAAGAGAGAGTTTGGGGACATTTGGGACTCACAGGACAGAGCATTGCCTAGATCAGAGGTTTCCATTTGGAGTGTCTGAACTCAGCTGGGAGTGGGAACCAGCAGGGAGAAAGGAACTGGGTACCGCACAGAACAAAATCCAATTTTGTAAGGATCTAGCAGCTCAGCAAAGCAGAATACCCGTAGACAGGAAAACCTGGGCATCTCTTCAGAAAAAATAAAAGATGGGCCAGTCTCCTTGAGGCCCACGATGGCAGGCAGGCAGAGTGACTGCAGACCAGCAGTTGACACAACAGACTGCCCAGAGTGACCCTGAGAAAATACCGCTGGGGAGGGTGCCTGGCCACATGATCCCCTGACTCCAGCAAGGGTCACATCTGGGATGGGGGCATGTGGGAACTGGTCCTTGGGCCTAGAGGGCAGAAGAAAGAAATGTGGACTTAGAGAGAATGTAGTGTGCCCTGCAGACTAGTACGTAAAGTCCTTTTAAGAGGATGCAATTAAAAACCGATCGAGGACCCAGAGGGAGTTACTGAGGAGTGGGAGTGTGTTATCAATAATAACAGCTCCCCATAGTTCTGGGTAGTAAATCTTTAAACATGCAAGGCTGTGCACGGAGGGGAGGGGTGGTGGTGGGGGACTCTGAAGGCCCCAGCCAAGTGGCAGAGGGACGGAATGGAAGCCACAGCCTATGATGGGGTTTCAGGAACAAAATATGACCTAAAGACTTGAGCATTTTCTAGGGTGCCTCCTGAGAAAAGAGTACGAAGTCCAAACCACAGTGCCTGTGTAAGACAGGGCTTCCTACGTTTGAGAGAGCGGCGGCATCAGGTGACCAACCGTTAACCACGCGATTGCTGTAGCCCTGGGAGATTACGCCTCGTGGGTGGGTACTGGGGCTGGATCTCCCTGCATTTCCCACGTGGGAGACATACCTTCCCGGGTAGAGTCCTCGAGGCTTGTGTTCATATTCCCGTGCACTCAGGTACTATTTACGTGGGTAAGGTGCAGCTCGTCAATGACGCTTTCTTTTGAACGTCCCAAGAATGATGAAAACAGGGCGAGACACATGGCGGTCATGCCTGAGAGTTAGCTGTATGTGCTTATAAACGTTCCAGCGACAGCTAGGTCTCCGCACGCATGCGTGTGTGTGTGTGCACCTAGGGTTGTCTGAGTCAGTTAGGATGGCACACCAATCAAGTGTGGCAGAGCCTCCCGGGGGCTCTTCAGCCGTGTTTCGTTGTTCGTGGAAGCCGAGCTCTTAAGATCCTGTGCTGAGCCCAGGACTTCAGAGCGGCCTGAGCTCCGGCAGGGGGCCCAGCAAGATGCTGCCCTGTCTGCAGCAGTGATGCACGTTGCGTTCTTCCTGAGCCCTGAATCACATGATTTGAATAAATACAACCAAATAGAAGTGATGACAGGATCGATTTTTAGTACAAAAAATTGCTTTGCTTTGGGATCTTTGGGAAACTCTCTAACTGCTGCCAGCATATTAGACCTGTACTTTTAATGTTTTTCATCCATTCCAACTACTGTAATAAAATTCTCACGTGCAATTTAACTGCAGCATCAATGAAGTTGATTGGTCTATAACATGCAGGGTCAGTTTTACCACCCTTTAAAACACCTGAATTAAGATATTTTTATCCCAACTACTAAAGGAGAGAACTACTTCAATGTATATTCCCTAAGGGGGAAAAAACGAGAGAGTCTAATTAAATTCTTGATAAGATCTTTAAAGCTTGAAAGTCTCAAAATGTAATTGAGAACCTACTTTTTAATTTAATTTCCCCAAAGTTACTGAAAATCGTACTCACTCTGAGTGTGACTTTTTCCAACACGGCAGCTGCACCAGGGAAGGGTGTCCTTTGGGGCGACGGGAACTCCAGTTGCCTTGAGTATTGAAAACTGTGGCCTTGTGTAAACTCCCGCGACCAGCTGGTGTGATGCTGTTCAGTTGGTAGCTCGAAAATAATATGTCAAGTCACTACTATATGTTTAGTGACAGCATTAGGAGACTGAGGACATAAAATTGCTTGTAACTCAAAGAAAATCTGCACACAGGGAGTGGGGGGCAGGCTGGGTGGAGGGGGTGAAGGAGGGAAATGAGACAACTCTAATAGCATAAACAATAAAATATAACCCCCCCCAAAAGGAATAAAGATAGTTCTAATAAGGGAAATAATCATAGCTCTAATAAAGGGTAGCTCTCTCCTAGTTGTCCAGTATATTCCAGCCACTGGGCCAGTGAATACAGACGTCAGGGAGACTTGCTCATTTTCATACCACTTCACTGAAGGTTGGAGATGGAGTAACTCTGAAAACAGAGGCAAAAACTATGGAAGCCTGCCTACAATTCATGCAGTCCTTTGTGTGCAGCATAATATTCCCTTTACAAATTATATTTCCCTTTTTAAAAAAGATTTTACTTATTTATTTAGTTTTAGAGAGAGGGGTAGGGAGGGAGGAAAAGGGGGAGAGAAATATCACTGTGTGGTTGCCTCTTGTGTACACCCGACTGGGGACCTGGCCTGCAGCCCAGGCTTGTGCCCTGACTGGGAATCAAACCCATGACCCTTTGGTTCAAAGGCCCGCACTCAATTTACTGCGCCACACCAGCCAGGGCTATTTCCATTTAAGTATACATGTTAAATTACTTTCAAGAATCTAACACTGTAAGTACTCTCTACTTTAACTAACACCTCATGCTACTTATTTTTCCTAAACATTTGTATCTTTCTCCATGTTTGTGTCTTCTGTGACTCTATTATTCCTCCTCAGTCTCTTCCCTCACCTTTTAATTTTTTTCCAAATGCTCATTTATACAGACATTTTCCCTGCAGAGTAAATTCCTCAACTTTTATGAATCAGTCAAAATCCATATAGCCTACACTTTAAAACCTGTATCTTAAAATGATTATTTTCACAATTTTCTTTTCCACTAAATATGATTTCTAGAGTACAAGTATCCTACTTTATACATGTTTATAACCTCAACATTCGAAAATATATTGGATGCTTAAATATTAAATGAAACATTTATCTTGATTAAAAGATACACATTAATTATATGCAGAAGCATTATTAAATTTAAAAATATAATTGATGAATGTAACAAATGAGTTTAACTGTTAAATTTTTAACATAGTATATTTTGAAATAAAATAAGGAAAAAAATTAGTGGGAGCTATTTATTACCAATCAGAAACGTCACAGAAAGCTGAGTCACTGTACATCAGAATGTTAATACCTCATGCAGCAGAATAATTTGGCAACAGATTTGAAGCCAGCAGAAATGCTAGCTGGTTACTATGGAAATAAAGACAAAATGAAACAGAGTGTTAAGCAGACAAAATCAGCAGGAATTGTTTGTAGCTTAAGATGTGGGCAAAGACATTAGCTAGAAACCACTGCAAGGAGTGCCTGTCTTACAGGGCTGTGTTGACAGTAAAACCTGAAAGCTTCCTACTTAGCATCTCGACACTCTTTAAATATTCAAATTGTGTGCAACCATCTACCCAGTTAGAACTTGTAGAAGTCTTGCTGCATTTGTGATTTAAAAAGTAGGATTTGTCTGAGGATCAACCTAATAGTTATCTTTCTATTAAAAAGCATATACAGAGCACTGTAAATCAATTATTTAAAATATAGTCATTAAATCCAGAATAAATTACTTTTACCCATTTGTTTTATTGTGCAAGAATAGTTTGTATTACACTTAACTCACGCAAGTGAAAACTCAAGAAAAACTTACAGAAAACTCACCCACAAAATACCCGTCGTGTACCTAGAAAGCATTTAATTTCTGTTAGAAAATTTGATTAGATGCCAACATGGAATGTCAGACTATAATTTTTTAAAAGAAGTCCTATAGAGACAGACTTAATAGAGATAAAATGTGAATGGCAAAGACTGAAAAAAAGCATTAAAAATATAACGAAAGGAAACAATGTAATGACAGAAATTAAAAATTGTAATTTAACCTGACAAATACCTATGAAGAAGACAGGAAGTAAAGATCAATAATTGAATGCATTTTCATATTTACTATACATGTGTCACTGAGACTGTTCGAGAGCTAATTCGAAGCTAAGGCTAACTGTGTAAGTCACAGCGAGACTGAAACACGGGACTAAATACAACTGCTTCCTACACTGGATTTAAGATAAAGACACGAACAACCACCGAAATGTGACGGGCAGGACTCAGCACAAAGCAATCATCACTGGTGATGATAAACACCAAGTAGGCAGGCAGAGTTATTATAGGCTGAATAAAAAGAAAACAAAATAATAAAAATTTTAAAAGCAAGCAAGATGATTTCTAAAATGCAAGTGAAATCCAACCATCATCCTGGAGAGTCAGAGTAAAAATGTAGCTTTGAGTGTTTCCTAGAGAAAAGAGAATAAAATTTACAAAGTGTCCTGGTATACTCAGTAGGAAACATGAGGAGACTTCTGTGATGAAAGCAGAATGAAGAGACGAGGCTTAAAATATATTTCAAATGGGATAAATTAAAAAGAAAAATCATAAAAGCACTAGAAGAAGATGTAAGTAAACACCAGGCAAAGAGGACTCACCCTTTAGGTCCCCCCTTTCCCCCAGTGCACATCCTCTCCGGGACATCTCATTCACTCTGGCGGCTTCAAATGCAAGGCTAGCTCTCAGTGCTCATGAATGTTCTAGCCTCAGTGAATTCCCTGACCTTCTGACCCCCATAGCCAACAACTTGCTTGATTTCTCCACTTAATATCTACAAAGCATCTCCAGCCTGCCAAGTCCAGGCCAGATCTAGTCATTTCCAAAGCTATTTTCCAACAAGTTCTCTAACTGGAGTAGGAGGGCTAATATTCTTCACTGGGGCAAAATTCAGGGAGGGATTTTGATTTTGTAACTCAATTCATCGGCCGATTTTGCCATGTCTGTGTAGAGAGCACATCCCGTGTCAGCCTACCTTTCTCACTTCTGCCTCTCGGACCAGAGGTGAAGCCATCCCGTGTCTCACCTGAAATCTCCTAATGACTTCATTTTTGGGCTTCCTGTTTCCTCACCAGCCCCTCTCCCCATTCTGTTCTCCCTGTAGCAGACAGAATGATCTTTGACCTGAACATTAGATTATGTTAAGTCTTTATTCAAGTCCCTCCAATAATCCCCCTTTATTCATAGATCAAAATCCCTTCACAATGTCTACACTGACCCATCTCATCACCCATAACTCCCTCCAAAGGCAGGATTCCCTTGCCCCACAAATTCCCCTGGCTTATTCTTGACTCAAGGTCTTTGTGTTTGTTGCACTAACATTCATAAATTCCACATACAATAACTTTTCAGCTTTAAAATTCCTGTTATACTGTATTGGAGATCTTGTATGAGGTCTGTCTGGAAGAAGTCCAGCCATTGTTAATATAATGAGAAGGTTTGCCTGACATAATGTCACCTAGCAGACAAAGAGAGGGGACAGGAATACGCCTGTGTGAACAATGACGACTTCACTGTACTGGTCAGTGGGGGTGGTAGACGCTGTTGAGTGAGCATGTGTACTGTGTGGCCATTGCACTCAAAATGACTGAGCAAGTAGAGCAATGAATCCACGTCAAATTTTGCATTAAGCTTGAACATTCCTCCGTGGAAACTATTAGGATGATTCAGAAGGCCCTCAGCTGTGGGCAACCGGTGATTGGCAGCTTCATCACAACAGTGGGTCTGATCATGTGTCTCAACTCCGGCAGAGTTTTTTGGCAAAACATCAAATCACCTAGGTGACTCAGCCCCACTACAGCCCAGATTTGGGGCCCTGCAACTTCTGGCTTTTCCCAAAACTAAAATCACCTTTGAAAGGAAAGAGATGTCAGACCATTAATGAGATTCAGGAAAATAGGTCAGGGCAGCTGATGGCGATTGAGAGGACTGTTTGAGGTCCCAAGGTGCCTCCTTTGAAGGGAATGAGGTATATATACAATGTTTCTTGTACTTGTATCTTCTTCAATACATGTCTCTATTTTTCATATTGCATGGCTGGATATCTTCTGGACAGACCTTATATTTTTCATATTTAATAGTAAAACTTAAATCAATGTAAATAAGTTGAATGCTTCCAGTTTTTAAAAATTTTAATACTTTGGTGATGTTGATGGAACCTTGGTATCTTCTACAAAAGTATACTATATTGAAAAAATATTTTTAAGAGAAAATTTGCAATTGTTTATAAAGAAGTAGCAAAACAAACACCATAAACAAAGGAACAGCAAAAGCCAATCACATCTGATTCTTTTCTAAATGAGTTGAAACAAACCCTTTTCAGTGTCTTTTAATGGCAAATATAAAATATGTATTTGGATGAGAAAGACATGGTAAGGTCTCCCTGGTAGCAGGGAGCCTTGTTTAGAGAACAAATCACACAGTAATAATCCAATTTCATTTAAGAAATAGACATGGACATTAAAAAAAAGTCAAAAATAATTTCCTGCCATGAGCTACCTGGTAAAGTTGACAATCACACTGGTCCACAATGTCCCATGTGGGGGTATGTGACAAGTAAATCAGTACAGGTGCCTAGGTGACTTGTCCCAAGGTCAGCTCCAAAAGGTGAATGTCATAGAGGAAAGCCCCTAAAGAGAAGACTAGAAAACAAGACTCTAAGTGGTGAGCTGAAATGTCTTTTATATCTGTATAAAGATATATATGTGTGTACATATATATATCTTTTATATAGATGTATATAGTTAAATTGTAACATTAAAACTAACTTTTAAGATAAAAGATAAGGGACTCTCCAGTACTTAATTATGCCCTAAGTTTAAGTTAATTAATTCCTACATTTAATACAAAATCGAATCTTCTGTAATAATCACTATTTCTCATATTCAGAAAAGTTTTATAGGTCTTAAACATTTTAAAGTTTGCCCAAAGAAATGTCTGTTGAAGAGAATAACACCAAGAGCTTGCTGTGGGAGAAAAAGGACATTTTCTTCCTCTGGTTTTCTGTTGGCACAGTTCCTCTCTGCAACAGAAATGAGAAAACAGGTTTTTATTTTGTGCATGTTACTTGACTCCCTGATACAAATATAGATGGAATTCTTTATTGCACATAAATTAACAATTTAGCTGTATGTTCAAAAATGTTTTTCCAAAACATGCTACGAAAATGTATTTTGTATTACAAAAACAAATTCCGCAAGGTGAATATTTAACAAAAACTACTATCATAATTTCAACCATGTTAGACAACATTTTGGGATTGTGGGGTTAATTGTCTTCTTCAAGTCAGACTGGTTAGAAACAAAAGAAACTAAAAAAACCAAAAAAAACCCAAAAATACCCCAGGCTCAAAGGAATGGGATCATTTATTTGGCAGTAAGGGAAGAGCTTCAAAGGTCAAAAGTATCAAATGATAACTTCCAACGTGCAGAGTGGCTTCAGGACATCGACGGACTGCAAGCAATTTCCGCAGCCTGAGCCCACGGGCGTCTGTGGTCCAGACTCAGGGAGAATCTGGCCCATGCTCCGTCTGATTACCGAAGCTGCACAAACACGTTATATAAAGCAGGTCTGCAGAATAGCTTCTGTACCTGCTGGAAATGTTTCGAGCAGTCGTTGAATTTCTTTTCTTTACCTCCTCAAGTCTCCTTCCACCACCACTTCTTCATTTATTTTAATTCTTTCCACCACCTTACCTTTGGACCACACTAAATACATTTCATACTATGATCTCGAACAACAGTGAACATTAATTTAATGGACTAATTTAAATCAAGATGATTTGACCCAACTACCTGTTAGTTACAATAATTTTATCTGGACAATCCCCCTTGTCATGAATTTGTCCGGTGGAGGGTGAGTGTTGACTGGACTCGTGAAAATACGGAAAGTCCCCTCCCTTCTTCTCTCAGGAAGAGAGCAGAAAAGCAGATGGATCTCGTGACAGTGGAAAATCAAGGCAAATACAATGTCACTCATTATAACCACCATTTGTGGCCTGGGGCCCATCCTCTGCCTGTTACTAGTCCCAGCTTGTGCCACGCCCTGTCTTTGTCCGGTCTCCCTCGGGGAAAGATCATCTCTGACTCACAGGTCATTTCACTCTCCTTGCTTCCTCCTAAGGCCCAGTCAGAGGAGTGGACAGAATACGACAGTGCCTCTTCGCTGCATCTCAGGTCATTGCCTGGGGCAAAGAGGTGGTTTTGGCTCACAGTCAAGAGTACACTTTCGCTCCGGCCTGGCTTGGTGATTCAAAAATAATCAATATTTAATCTAAACTTGCTACAACATTTGTATTTCTTCTTTCAAGAGGAAGAAATCATAACAATATTATGCAGGAAAATCCTGACACTTCGCTGACAATTTTATCTTTATTATCTCCAGCTTGATTTTTTTCTGATAAACCTAGAGCAAAATTAAAAAAAAAAAACTTATAAAGAAGCTTCCTAGCAATTTATTTTAAATAAAAAATTTACAAGTTTTCTTGGGAAGGTAATGCACATGCATTAAAACCAACAACAAAAACTAAGTTGGAAATAAGGAGCTTATTTATATACTCTTCTTAACAAAGGAGAGAGGGTTTGGGCTTTAAGAAGGCTGGGGTGCGGGGGAGTGCCTGGGGAGCCACGGGAAGGTACGAGATATTTCAGGCAGATGTGTTTGCACAGCCTCTCTGTGCCGGCTCTTCATCTCCAGTGATAAGAGTTGCTTCCTCATCTCGCTACAGGCCAGCAGGGGAATGCATGCCACCTTCTCAAATTTATGCCTTGCTTTTGGGCAGATAAGAGGAGGAGAGAAGACTCTTATAGTTTTTGATTCTTGCTTGCCTTCAGTTCAAAATATTCCTGATGCCAAAGTGACATATTTGTTGTGGCATATCCTGGTCCCCTTCAAAGGAATTCACCAGGATGTTCCAACTCACACCCTATTTCCCTAGTTTAGTCACAGGTTCACCATTAGCTTCCAGGAATGCTGGGAAATTTAGCATCTCATTTGGATGCAATGGATCCACACGTGGAGAAGTGGACATAGAGGGAGGATTCTATTTCAAAACGGACAAAGGAGAACGTTAGCATTTCCCCCACTATCTGTTATTCTGGTCAACCAACACTTTCTTCTCTCACACAATCACACCCTTACAAGGATTTGCATGTGGAGTGCTGTGGGGGGGAAAAGGTGGATGGAACCAGAACTCACTTCTTAGGGACTGGGTAGTGGGTAGTAAAGAAAAATTTTTCAGCCTGGGAAACATCTTTCCCTTGTTGTGCTATAGCAGATGTTTGCTAATACAGTCACTTTAATGACTTGGAAGACACATCATGTTACCAAGAGCCCCAAGATTTAGAAAAGTGGATACGGAAAAGTAGAATTCTGGAGGGGGTTGGAAGCATGGTTGTCACTTTGAGCAAGGACTGCACGGGGGATCAGCACAGGCAGGGCGTGGCCAGTGCGCACCCTGCTGATCGAAGGGAGTTCTGCTGAGAAGGAAGGCTCGTGCTAGTGGCCTGACGTCTCACTAGTCTGGGAATGCCCTGAGTTGAGGCTTCACACAGCTGTAAGAGGCTTCACTTGCTTCAGTACCCCTTACCACAGAAAACAGGACTTATTCAGAGCCTTTGCAAAAGTTCCTCTTCCTTCTATGACGAGAGCTGGCCCAAATACAAAGGTTGGGTCCTGCCCTCTCCCACCTACTGTTTCATGGGGTCCCAAGCTAACCATTAACAAACCAAGGGACAGAAGGGTGGGCTAACCACAGGGGCTGGAAAGAAAAGAAATTTGGAAGTTAAGCTTCAAACCAGGGAGCAAAATATGCATGCTTAGTTTTTACTTTTTATTTTTTGTAGTTATCACATTACTCAGAAATAGAATCTTAGTAATATTTGGGGACAATTGTACAGACAAGAAAATAAATATTGGCTTAAAAAAGCGTCTCACAAATTTGGCTTCCAAGTTGACTTAGTAATGCTTTACTCTGGGAGGAGAGCATCTTCCTCAGTGAACTTGGCAATGGGAGCTAGAGGGAGTTGGGTACCAGGAAAGTCTTAGAGCAAAGTCAGTTGGCCCACATTGCTCTCTCTCAAACCACATCCCCCACTGCCTCTGTTCTCTGTCAAGCAATTTTTCACCTAAAGATCTGATCATTAGACTTGGCCCTGAACCACTGCAGACAGCCGTAAATATGCATGCTGTTCCAGCTGTACTTTTCAGCAGCAACACAAGCAACAGGCTGGCTGCTTCCTCAATTTTGTTTTCTAATCTCATCTCAGTACACCCAGTTGCTGGAACCTAATTTATATCTAAAAGACTATGGCAGTAAGACTCACTGAAGTGATATTCTCACTAAACCAATATTAACAAAATTGGGAAAATAGCTATAAAATTTTAGAATAAAATCTGAGAGAATGTTTCACGAATACAGGTTACAAAATGACTTCTTCAACGTGACACCAAGGGTAAATAAAATGACAAAGTCATGATCGCTACATTAAAATTTAATGTCATTGCTATACAAAGACCCCACAAACAGATGAAGCCAAATGATATGTACCCAAAGAAGAAACAAACAATGGATATGTATTCAGATAATAGAATAAACAAGAATCCTTAGACAACAGAACGACTGAGAGAAGAGTGGGTGTAGGTCAGCAAGTCTCAGGAGAACAGAAACCCAAGTGGCTACAGGAGAAAAGTTTCTCAACATTAACAGCAACCGTGGCCATAAGAATAAACCACATGATATGTTTAAATGTGTGATTAATACCAATATAGGCAGAAGAAAAGGGAGCATACCATATTTCTGGTACACATGATCAGCGATGCCTCTTCTAATTACGTATGTTAAAAACCATGGCACAGGATGATGGAAACCGAAATGGATAAGCTGATTACTTTCAACACAATGTTGAAGACAGAAACATTAGAAAAAATATCATCCCTCCATTAGTGAATGTGTAAATAATTGGAGACATATTCCTAAAATGCCGTTGTGATTAGCAGCTGACGTCAGCCCAAACTGCCTGTGTTAGCGTGCGTCAATCTCAGACTCATAATGTCAGTGGGTCAGATGAAGTGTCCGGCCCCGTTGTTACAGAGTAATGGACAACGGCAGGTGCCCTATGTGTGCAGTGATAATGGGAGGGCGTATAAATTGACAACACAGTTTGCTTTGAAGGAAAGGAGCAGTACATGCAGTACTGAAAGGAGCAGTAGGGTCTCTATCGGTAGCTGTGTTTTTATTTTTCAAAATATAAACATGGCAAAAAATTAAGGTTAGTAAACTGAGTGATGAGAATGCAAAGGTGTATCAGTTTCCATGAGATACACATACTGCAAACAAAAACAGTAAAAATAAAAAGTAGTCATAGTAATAACAACATGATTCCCCAAGTCAAGCTGGGGAAACCCCTCCTCCATCCATGAAACACGGGGAGTCTCCTGTGTGTACCGGGGGGTCCTCACGGAAGCCTTGGCCACACTCAGGCCTGTCCTCATCCGCTCAGGACCTGCCAAAGACCCTTAGTTTGGCTCCTCACAATATGCTAATTCACAAGAACTGAACACCACATATGTTCAGTGGCTTCACATTAAAAAAATTAATGTGATAGATAATGTTTAAAATTTTGGGAGCTAAATTCAGAACTAAATTGTATTCCTGTATATCCAAATTGCATGATATTTTAACCAGGAAGCATCATTGCCCATTTCAAATTAAAAACATGACTTCGTATGAAGCCATTAATTGTGGATTGTGGATTGTGGAAATCAAATGTTCTCGAGTTCGGACTCTTTTACTTGTCACTGAATAAGAGTCAAAATACAGTTTGTAAGACGGTAGAGCATGTGGGTGTGACCTGTGGCTCTTTCCGCCTGCAGGTGGATTTTCCTGGTGGGGCCATTTCTGTGGGTGCTGCTCATTATTCTCACGATGCCAAGGGTGTCCACCCCCACCTGCAGGTGCAGAGGGGAGCAGGTGTTCTTTGTAGGAGGTGTCCCATCATGGGTGTCCTTCCCTGTGCATTAACTATCAGTTGGACATACTGAGCTAAATATTTGCAGGATGATTACTTGGGAAAAAAGACAACCCTACATTTAGAAAATCTAAACAATTAACCAGGGTGTCTTGTCGTACACACCTGAGCAGTCCATGTCGGTATCAGACAGGTGTGCTTAGAAGGTGAATGGCTGTATCTAAATTAGAAGCTATTTATAAATATCCTGCTGTCTCACTGTGAAACAATTTACAGACATAACTTTTCAGTGTGAACCGAGTAACTTTTTCTTCCCTGCTAGAAGAATAGTGGAAGCTGTAGCTGTGCTCTCTGTGGCAGGTTCATCACTGCTAAATAATTAACCTTGACCTTCATTAAGGCCCCTGCTCTGCTGGCAAGGTTTATAACTACTGAAGTGAGACATTTTCTTGCTGATATAATAATTTCATGGGCAGTAGTACCACCCCAAATGGGAGGACATTAAGACTTCCGGAAGCTTTATTTTTCTTCAAGTGAATCCATTATCAAGAAAATTTAATCCCTTTCTGACTCTAGAATTACAAGGCAGAGTACTTATGTGATGGAATTATACTAGACTACTAATTATCTGTTGTACATTTGATATTTAAATAATTTCGCTTTCCATAATTACTTTTTTCTCATTTTAGTTTCAATAACTAAATTTACTTTTGTTAAAATGGCATGAGCATTATGCTAAGTGAAATAAGCCAGGAAGTGAGGGACAAATACCATATGATCTCACCTTTAACTGGAACATAAGCAATAGAAGGAAAAAGCAAACAAAATATAACCAGAGACATTGAAGTTAAGAACAATGTAACAATAGCAAGGGCGGGGGTGGGGGGTGGGGGCGGGGACAGTGGGTAGAGGGGATTACAGGAACTACTATAAAGGACACATGAACAAATCCAAGGGGGAGGGTGGAGAGGGGGGAGGGAAGTGGGTTCACCTGGGGTGGGGTGAAGGGATGGGGGGAAAAGGCATACAACTGTAATTAAATAACAATAAATAAATTTAAAAAAATGGCATGACAAAGAACTACTTGGAAAAAAGTGATTCTAAAGATTTAGAATTGATTTAAATAAACAATCATAAAAATTTAGGGCAAATATTGTCTTATTTGTTGTGTTTGCCACCAGTAGAAAATTCCTCACCTATATTATGAAGCATGCACTCACTTCTAAAGTGGATATACTAGTAAAGTAAGGACAGCTACATTCTTATAGGGTTATTATTCTTTGATGTCAAGGTGATACATGTTTTAGAAACTTATATTAAGTGTTTTCTATCACCATTATTGTACTAACATAAAAATATGCTTTGAATTTATTAAAAATTAAGGGAGAATTATGGTTTTAACACTTCTTAATGGTTTATAGTATTGACTTTTATCTATTTATTTATTTAATATATTTTATTGATTATGCTATTATAGTTGTCCCATTTCCCTCCTTTATTCCCTTCTGCCCTGCACATCCCCTCCCACCCATATTCCCCACCCTTAGTTCATGTCCATGGGTCATACATGTAAGTTCTTTGGCTTCTACATTTCCTATACTATTCTTACCCTCCCCCTGTCTATTTTCTACCTACCACTTATGCTACTCATTCTCTGTATCTTTTCCCCCATTTCCTCCCTCCCCTTCCCCACTGATAATCCTCCATGTGATCTCCATTTCTGGGATTCTGTTCCTGTTCTAGTTGTTTGCTTAGTTTTTTTGTTTGTTTGTTTTGTTTTTTGTCTTTTAGTTTCGGTTGTTGATAGTTGTGAGTTTGTTGTCATTTTACTGTTCATATTTTTGATCTTCTTTTTATTAGATAAGTCCCTTTAACATTTCATATAATAAGGGCTTGGTGATGATGAACTTTTTAACTTGACCTTATCTGGGAAGCACTTTATCTGCCATTTCATTCTAAATGATAGCTTTGCTGGATAGAGCAATCTTGAATGTAGGTCCTTGCCTTTCATGACTTGGAATACTTCTTTCCAGCCCCTTCTTGCCTGTAAGATTTCTTTTGAGAAATCAGCTGAGAGTCTTATGGGAACTCCTTTTAGGGTAACTATCTCCTTTTCTCTTGCTGCTTTTAAGATTCTCTCCTTCTCTTTAATCTTGGCTAATGTAATTATGATGTGCCTAGGTGTGTGCTTCCTCGGGTCTAACTTCTTTGGGACTCTCTGAGCTTCCTGAACTTCCTGGAAGTCTAGTTCCTTTGCCAGACTGGGGAAGTTCTCCTTCATTATGTTTTCAAATAAGTTTTCAATTTTTTGCTCTCCCTCTTCTCCTTCTGGCACCCCTATGATTCAGTTATTGGAATGTTTAAAGTTGTCCCGGAAGTTCCTAAGCCTCTCCTCATTTCTTTGAATTCTTGTTTCTTCATTCTGTTCTGGTTGAATGTTTATTTCTTCCTTCTGGTCCAAACCATTGATTTGAGTCACCATTTCCTTCCCATCACTGTTGGTTCCCTGTACATATTCCTTTATTTCACCTTTCATAGCCTTCACTGTTCCCTCTATTTTGTGACCATACTCAACCATTTCTGTGAGCATCCTGATTATCAGTGTTTTGAACTGTGCATCTGATAGGTTGGCTATTTCTTTGTTGCTTAGTATTTTTCCTGGAGCTTTGATCTGTTCTTTCATTTGGGCCATTTTTTTTTTGTCCTGGGAAAGCCTTAGGTATTCTCTAGGGTGGGGCAACCCACCCCATCGTATTTTGGCACTGTCTGTGGGGGAGGGGTCCAAGAGGAACAATGCTGCTTGCTCAGCTCTCACTGGCTTTCAGTCACTTCCTCCACTATCCACAAGCAACTTGGGCCCTTTTGGTGCTGATTCCCATATGGGTGGGCTTGTGTACATTCTAGGACCCCGTGGGTCTCTCCAACAGACTCTCCTGTGAGGCTGGGAGTTTCTCCCAGTGCCACAACCTCCACAAATTTTTTCAGTCAGAGGTTTTGAGGCTTTATTTCCCTGCACTGGAATCCTAGGTTGCATGGTCTGTCTTGCTCCCCTGTTGTTCCTCGCGGTTTATCTGCATTTGAATGTGGGACTGCCTGCTCTGCCAGTCACTGCCTCACCTGCCCCAGCCTCTGCCTTGCAGTTAATCCTCTCCTCCCCAGCTGCCGTTCTCTGCCCCTGCTATCTGTCTGGATGAATGTTTCTCCTTTAACTCATTGGTTGTCAGACTTCCATACAGTTCGATTTTGGGGCAGTTCTGATTGTTTTTGTTTTTAAATTTGTTGTTGTCCTTCTTTTGGTTGTGTGAGGAGGCAAGGTATATCTACCTATGCTTCTATCTTGGCCAGAAGTCCTATAGTATTCATTTTTAGGTGGAAAATATTTTCTAATCTTGCCTTTATGAATATATATCTGATTGTTCTGACCGTGTGAAGTTTTTATCCAAATTCGAGAGTTCCGGGGTCTAACTTCATAATATTTTGCAGCCATTCTATTGTGAAGAAGGAAGACAGAATGATTTAAAAGTATTGTTAACATTGGTAGTAATTAGTAATTAGTTTTATTTGGGAACCCCTTCTATAAATTACTGAATTCTGGAAGAATTTTTCTGACATATTCAGTCCATTAGTTAATAGAAAACAGATTTAATTTTGCCTTAACAGGATTGTTTTATTTCTTACTAAAGATTTAAGACAAAAACTGTATAATTTGATAATTGCCATTTATAAAGTATTTACTGTGTTTGATTGTCATTATATACATAGACATATTATCTTTATTACTTAAACTAACTCATAAGGTAAGTATTGTTAAGTGAGTTACAAATAAGGGATTGACCACGAATAAAACTCAGATGACTGCAGACCATACAGGTGGCAGATGTGAGAGTCACCCTTATTTAACTGTCTGCTGTGAGGTCCTCCCTTCCCCTCATACTCAGCTTGTGACACATGTCAGTCCCAACAAGGGAAGTCACAAATCATGCATGTGTCCTCTCTGCTTAGGTGGACAGAGGCCGTCATTGGACCTGCAGAAGCAATCTAGGTTCTGAAGGAAGTTGTGAGCATGTGTGTGTTTGGACAGTCATTGAAACAGTAACAAAAATATACATGTGCAATGCTTTATCTGAAACATGTGGGATGAGACCTTATTGAAACATTCATAATCTTTCAACTATTAGAAACATCACGAACATCTCGTGTGAGGCTTGGTGGAAGGAGGGCTCTAGTCAGACAGCTATTTTTCTGCAGAGAAGTGTATGAAACTTCATTCTAAGTGAGATAAACATCAAAAATACCTTTGTTTAATTAGCCAATACTCTATTTGCCAACCCCTGTATTGGCTTTTAAACATTTTTCAGAATTGTAGATGAGAGAGGGGGTGCCGTTGTGGAAGGAGGGGTGGAGAGCCCAGTAATTATAGCTCGTGTGGGGCAGCCTGCTCCACGCTGACTCAGCTTGTCCACACACCTGTGCTGCACCTGTGCTTCAGGGCAGGGCTCCCTGCTCCATTTCACCCAGCCTTCAACTTTCTTTGCCTAGATAATTTAACTCAACAAAATAAAACACGAAACAATACTTCTTGTGCACTCAGCAGGTGTCTTCTAAATTAACATTTCCTCAAAACCGGTTTAAAATTATAATTTATCATGCCCATGCATAACTTCTAATGGATGCTGTGATAACACCATTCGGTTGGGATAGACCATGTGACAGCAGCTGCTGACTGCCAGCCTCTCGCTGACCGTCATCCACGCGGACCTGGGTTGGGATTGCTTGCAGATACCCAAGGGCGGTTTCATGATTTACAGAAGGCAATTATATCACTGTGGCAGAATCTGATTGTTCTGTCACTAAACCGATGGTTTTCTCAGTTTTACTGGCTTGTTCCTTGAAGCAGTCTTTTCTCCAACTTGTGTTATGAGCTCATGGGATTTCCCATTTTCTTCTAAATTACTGGTACATATGGTGATGAGAAATTTTGGTTAAAATGTATGCATATGGGTTTCTTTCAGTCTAAAGTGTATGCTTGTCAAATATGTTAATGTTGCTTTAATAATGTCTATGGTACCACAGGGCATGATTGAAAATGTTGTGAAATTAAATCCATATTGAAAGCTTATAAAAAGTAAATATTATTTTAATGCAAGAAGACTGATGTGGTGTAACGTAATTATAGCACAGGAAAATAACATAGAAACAACTTCTGAGGCTTGAGCTTTAGGTTGTTCTTTGTGGGCTTTTTAATTAACTCACTTCCCATTTCAATCAACTAATTTAACTATTTTTCTCAGTATATTGACATCACAAAAAGTGAATTTTCACTTGGCTCAGGTCTGTGTACTTCCATAATATTTTGCACTTGAACTGCCAGCAAGTACAAGACAGGTTGATATTATCCCCTCACAGAACTTTTAAACAGCACTACTATTACCCCTACATGGAGATAATTCTCATTAACAGGCTCATTAATATTGACCCTTGATAATACTGATAATTAATTGATAATATTGATACTTCCCATGAATATCAGGTACTGCAGATTTTAAAATTCTATAAACCAGAAACAGAAAACACACGTCATAGGAAGCAAATGACTGGGAGACAGACACGCAAAACAGAAGGGCAATTACGGCCCTGTAAACCAAACCTTCGTCCATTAAATGTGCTGAACGCAGTCCCTCCACTCAATAATGGTCAATTTCTAAAATCAAAAGCCCATCAAGTCACTTCCTTTTACCTTGACCTTGACCTAAGGCATCTGCCATAGTTTGTGGGTGGCTGAAGAACTACAAAAAGTGAAGGTCATACATTCCCACAGCCTGCTCTCTTGACTTTTCAATGGTGTGAAAGTGAATTCCTATCATACACATCCATAGTTCCACAGCGCATTTTCCAAAGGCGGGAGACTGTCACTATCCCTTGTGTTAGGGTTAAAAATGCAGTACTGTTTGTCACATGCCGAGGATGCCCCTGTCTTGGCGGGAAAAGAATGAGCACATTGGCCCATGGGTGTTTTGAATTTAGACCACGACAAATGTAACAGCCCATGCTCTCTGACTCAACAAGGATTTAACCGAGTGCCTGTTTTTTTTCAATCTTTTTTTATTGTTGTTGGAATACAGTTGTCTCCATTTGCCCACCACCACTTTACCCCACCCCACCCACCCCCACCTCCCACCCTCTATCCTTCTCCACTTTGGCTTTGTCCATGGGTCCTTTATACATGTTCCTTGACAACCCTTTCCCTTCTCATTTGCAGTGGTGTCCAACTAACTTAATGAATCTCAAACCAATAATGATTAATGACTGATTACTCATTAATTTAACACACTTATTCTGACAGTCCACATCATTCCAATACCCCATATAGAAACAATGTATCAAACAATCTTTCTGGCTCTTGAGCTTGAGAGGCCTATTTCCTTTCATATTTCTCCTTCACGATGATTTGCTAACAAACATGCCCATGGCCTGGCATGTTAACAGAAGAGATGACTAATGAAATCTAAACAGTCATAAGAGGAAAATGCCCATGAGCTGGGTAAACACAAAAATTATACACGTGATGAATAGGAATAGGATGCGACGGAAATTGATATTGTCAAGCGTATCATTTCAACCACATTTCAATACTCCTAACAATTACTTAGAATCAGCAACACCACACAGCTAATCAACCGCATGTGTCCATCTTCACAGCTGTGACCCCGGAAAAAGCGCCCCTCTCCTCCCCGCGTGGCTCCGGGCACGCTCTGGTTGTCATGAACACCTCTCCTCTGGAAGAACACAGCCTGACATCGTGGGGAAAATTCAAACAGGGCCACTGGGATGTCAGGGACCTGTAGTTCCCAAGGGAACTCCTCTGAGGGACACAAAGTGGTTTAATGATGAGTTTTGTATGTTTGTTCCATATCAGAATCAGTTCGCTAGTCCTTTTCACTTATTCCTCTGAAGTGGTTAGGAAACAGCATGTAAAGGACTAAATAGTTGAGTTATTCATTCATTTGTTCATTTTAAAGAACATGTATTATTTTTCAGCCTTTTTAAAAAGATTTTATTTATTTATTTTTAGACAGAAGGGAAGGAAAGAGAAAGAGAGGGAGAGAAACATCAATGTGTGGTTTCCTCTCATGCACCCCCTACTGGGGACCTGGCCCACAACGCAGGCATGTGCCCTGACTGGGAATCGAATCCGAGACCAATGGTAAATGGTGTTATTGTTATCAGTTTCCATATTTCCTTCTAGTTGGGAATTCTTCCAATTACATAAGCTTCTAGCTCTCCATTTTTTCAATAATAAGCAAACCATTCCATAAGGAGGTTATAAGAAATTACAAGTGACAGTTATATTGCCATGTTTGGGGTCTGAAAGTTTCTAGGGCCAGAGACTTTTGATGCCGTGGCTTTACTGCAGCCCCCTGGGTTGGCTTGTCACTCACAGGACAGCTACGTAAAAACTGCTGAGCCTGGATGCACTGGAAGACACTTCGCACGCTCTGACTCCTCCTTCCTGGTACCCGAGTCCCAGCCGGTCCACCCACCCATTCCCAGCACCTGGGAGAAACTTTCCCTTTCCCTGGCATTTAACTCCCTTCTCCCCTCCACCTGGGTCCCAGATAACTGCTGTCCTGTACACTCAAAGCTCCTTGTCTGAAACCACTGCCTTCTCCTCAGGCAACTGTGAATATTACTGATTCGCAGAAATGTAATCCTTACCAGTTTTCTTTTCCAAAGAAAGCAGGTGAAATTTTTCCAGCAACTAAATCCTCTCCTCTGTTTCTTACTTCAACTTGGCCAGGAGGACTCTGAGGAAGACAGCAGGGAGATGGTGAAAATACAAAACTGGAATATTTGAATAAGAACTTATATAAAGAACACTTATTATTTCCAGTTGACGAACAGAATAGATAACTTTATAAAATAGGTGAAGACCACTGCTTCTCATGCATTTTAAATTTCATTATTATTCTATATGTTAGTCCCTTTGCGCTAAACAATGCTTTTCCCATTTATTCATTCTGCCTGAAGTATGACTTGGACCGTTCTCTAATTAGACCGAACGCTTGTTATTCTGGTGGAGGTTCATCTGTCTCCACATTCCTTCTCATTAATGGCCATTAACAACCATTATGAGAATAACTCCTCAACCCTCTATCTTCACTCATAACCTTTATTTGTAGGCAAATGTCAAATTAAGCTCTGTTCTAAAATATATGGATTTTTAATTTTTAATTTTTTAAAGATATTATTTATTTGTTTTTAGAGAGGGGAAAGGAGGGTGAAAGAGAGGAGAGACACATCAGTGTGTGGTTGCCTCTCATGTGCCCCCTACTGGGGACCTGGCCTGCAACCCAAGCATATGCCCTGACTGGGAATCAACCAGTGACCCTCTAATTCACAGGCTGGCACTCAATCCACTGAGTCACATCAGCCAGGGCAAACATATGGATTTTTTAAAGAAAATATCATATACTGCTACACAATTTAAGATAACAAAACACTAAATAGGAAACACCATGTCATTAGATAATTTTGCACGGGTGGACATTTCTAACAGTCAGTAATGAAGCTCCCAAGAGAAGAGGAGGAGCAACGGCAGCCAGGTGTCCCTGACTCTTGGCAGACACTCCCTCCAGACACTCAGGAGGAGGAAATGGGTGTCAGGCTGCTTGGGTGAGCTTTACCCCACCGGTCACAATCTGATTCACAAAGTCCCCACATCCCCACTGCCGCATTATTACCACTCTTGCAAATGTGGAGAAACCAGGGGATGAACAGAGAGAGTGTGTAGTGGAGATTGTCTGTCCTACTTTAAGGTAAGAAACGCCTTCTAATTAAGTGTGAGTCCATTTATTATACCTTGACACAAATGGACATTTTTCAGACAAGATTCTCCGTAACTACTGTTCTTCTGTACTGCGCCCCTTCCTTTGAACACCGAACCTCTTCAGTACCATGCTCAATCAGAAACCCTCTTTTTACTTTAATCTGCTTGGACAACTCCCTCTATCATTTCTCCTCAGCTGAAATCCGGCAGTGATGCTGCTGGCAAGTCTTCAGGTGATGCTCAGTCAGGACTGGATGGTGATTTTCGCACCCTTGTTCCAAAGCCCTTCCTTCTTCAAACTTCGGGCAACCCTGTCATGGTAGTTACCTCTTCCTCCTCATTCTCTTTTCTCTAAGTTATTAAAGTAGACATTTCTTGGACATTTCTGAGCTACCAATGCTTTCTATATCTGTAGCTATAGATATAGAACTATATGCAAGCACCTGAAGTCATGTTTATACGCTGTTACATTAAGTATAACACATACCCAATTCCCAGGAAGATGCATTGGGAGGTGCTGCTCCATGCTGTATCCATAGCTAAATGTAGCTGACCCACAGTGGACTCTTGACCTGAGAGGAGCCAGCTGATTGGTTCATCTTGGGAAACTTATTTTCTTTTCAAAAATGTTAGAAAAGTGATTAGAAAAATATTAGAAAATATTAAACTAAGGGTCACACAGACTTGAAGTGTGACATAAACGTAACAATGGATTGCTAGAGCGATGGTGTGTTATCACAGATGCCGAGCTGCTCAGTTCTATCCTGCTACCCTACTCTCTGGAAGCCTGGTTTTCACCTTTTCCTGTATTAAATGTCTTACTTCAGTATCCTCTAACAACACTGGTGCATCTTCATTAGGTTCATCATCCCTCCTCTTACCCCACTTCCCAGTCTTTTAAAAATTAGTTTCCCTGATAAGTGCTACAAAGATTTTGTATCAGCTAGCTACTGCTGCGTAACAAACCACCCACACCTTGGTGTTGGTAAAACAACAAGCATTGAGTATAATTACTCAAGTTAGCCATTTAGTCTTGTCTTAGATGGCACCTTCCACACTTCTGCACTTGATCACAATTAGGACAGGGGGCTTTCCTGACCTTGGCTGTGTTCTTTACACATCACCAGGGGCTTCAGCTGAAATGGCTGCTCTGATGTGGTGCTGGTTTGCACAGCTCCTCGTTCTCCAGGAGGCTAGCCGCAGGCTGATGTTCTGGTATGTAAGCAGGGATCCTAAGAGAGACAGAGAGAAAGTATGCCTGTCTCCTGTCCCCCTCTCCTACCTCTGCTGCATCTAATGAGCAAAGTAACTTGCAAAGATAGCCCAGACTCAAAAGGGAAAGACATGGACTCCATCTCATAACGGAAAGGGTGTGTGCCGCGTGGCAAAGGGAGTAGGGGAGGAGTGGGCGAGTACAGTCATCTCTGCCATCTATTACCAACTCAGACCCTTCACCCTCCTATCCCAAAGCCACGCCACACCTTTTCCCCTTCCTGAGGCTGCAGCACCACTGGGCAGAAGTCCTATCACCGTACAGGTTAATCCCACGACAAGTTCACTGCTGCCATTAGTGGTGGGTGTTTAATACTCCTCAGAAAGGCCTTCAGGACTTTGTCTCAAACTCCTCATTGTCTGTCGCAAACACTCCATTCTTCTTGAATCACATATGTAACCACCTCCACCCCATGAGAGGGTGGGATGGATAATGTTCGTGTGATGTTTTAGTCCATGAGAGCAGGTGTCATATTACTCTTTGTAACAGTTCAGGAACAGTGAAAGGCCTGTGAGGGGAAAGAGATGCCAATTTTCATAAAGAACGGAGCATAATATTAAAAATGGCATTATTTGAGGTGCCAATCACCTGCAACACATGGAGTTAATGCATCGTTTCAGTGAGGAGTGGGGGCAATGTATGCGGTGCAGAAAAGTGGGGAGAGCCAGAAGCTTTCAGCTCTGTGGTGCTCTCTTTCCATTATGAGCTGTCAGCTGTGGACAAGCATTGTCTTTTCTTGGGCCTCTGTTTATTCATCTGCACAATAAACAGGTTGAATAAATAGCAAGAAGTATATATTCAACTAGGGAATTTGATTTGGAGATATAAAAGAAAACATAAGTTTAATGTTCTGCAGAAATAAAACAAAATAGACCATTTGATGTTTAATGGATAAATATTTAAACATACTCAGGGATATTTTCCTCATGTATTTTTAAAACTTCATTTCTTTCCTTTACTATACGCATATTTAAGGAAAGGCAAAACTATTGTATAACAGATATCCATCTGTTACTTCTTTTATACTTTGTTACAAGAACATATTTTCATAGTTATAGTACAATCACCTCCCTGTAAACAAGGATACCATCAGCCCTGAGCGCTGCAGTGACGGGGAGGGAGAGAGAGGGTGCAGACCCCACGTGGTTTCCGAACACGTGCAGCGTGACGACTCAGCTGTAACTACCGCTTAGCTTGCAGGATGGCCAGCTCAGAGTTTATTTTCCCATTTTCTTTATTACTCAGATATGAATGGGGAACTGAGTGCTACTGTGAGCTCCGTGGAAAGCCCTGAGGGAGCCCCAGTTCCCGCATGTGGAGCTCCCACACAGCATCCACGTGTGGGATGTCGAAACAGGATTTTCACTCCCTAACTCCCCACCAGAGACAACCCCCAGCCTGGCCCAGGTTCCGGCCGCTCTTCAAAGCCTCTCCTCATGTGGGCGGCTGCTGGGAAGGCTTTGTAGATGGTTTACTCCATGCATCTAGTTGACCAAAGGTACTCACTCACAGATGGGATTTCCAGAATCTGGATGTCAGGGCTTTTTACCTTTATTGTCAGAGTAAGGACTGTATTTTACACCCTCTTATTTAACAAGCACACTCCTGAAAATAAAATGAAAGATAGACATTTAAAATAATGAAATTAAGTCAAATGAATTCCAATCTCTCTTTACAGAGTCACATTAGTTGATCTCCACAGGTCGCTTGTGATTCCACTGGGGCAGACGGCCGACTCTGGGCCAGGGAGCCTTCCGAGCTCGTCTTCTCCGTGGCTCCGCCTGGGAAGGTGTGGTCTTCCAAGGATCCCCATTAGTTTGATGTGGATGTTTCCCTGGAGAAAATAATATTATTGTTCTGGCTGCCATGAAACAGATAGCTAATAAAATCTTTGTAGATTAATAGTATGGAAGCTGTTGTTTTCAGTAGCAATCGGCTCAAAATGCAGGTTCTCAGTCAACATGCAGGCCTTCGTTATCACAGCTAAAACGCAGCCCTGGAGGTGGGCATCACTTCTTCATTCACAATAAGGACATGGGGCTTTTGCTACATCAGGGGACTTTGCACAAGTAAATCGGCTGGTAAATGGTGGAGGCCCTGACGTACCTCGTATTGGGGAATACGGGCATCACGGTGCCAGTTTGTCACTGAGCTGGCTGTGCTGTGAAAGCAAGGGCGAAGCCTAGTGATACCTCTCCTCCTGTCCAGTGCTGACCTGTCCATTCACATATGCGAAGACGCTGTGAGCCTCTCTCCAGGGAGGGAGGCACTGGGGGGAACTGGGGCTTGGGGTCATTTATTTTTATATCCAGCATCATTGACTCAGATGAGCAGCAGCTGAGTGATTAACAGGGGCTTCTCATTTAAGATGACAGTAAGGCAACCTTTCTGGACTCGTTCATTTTCAATCCCCATTAAATGTTCCACCAAATGCAGAAAGAGGACTGGCATGTTGCTGCTGTCTTTTGGCTCTGAAGTAGACGAGGTGGGCTCCCGGTCCGTGAGGCGCAACGGAGCTGTGCTTGGTGGACTCTCCTCCAAAGGCAGGGCTGTCACAGAAAACACAGAAGAGGAAAAAAATGAGAAAGACACGCCCCGGACCCACGGCACAGGAACCGCTCCCAGGAGCAGTCAGGACCCCTAAACCGAAACCAGAGGGCAACTCACTGACCCGCCCCCCACGCTCCCTTCTGTACAAAACCACCCTGTGGGGCTGTTTCTTTTCTCCTTTTGGGGCGGGTTAGGTTTTCCCTCTGCTTACACTCAGATAGGAAAATCCTCCATTCTCCTCATCTAGTCTCAAAACACTCTCTGCTCAGTAGCTAATGTGGCAGGTCCCATGTCGTAGTCCACACCTTGGTCCAGATGACGTCTCTCCCTGTCCCCAGACGAGGAATGGAGGAGGGATTCTGCCCCTTCCCTGGCCTGCCACTTTCTGCCCCTCCCATCTTCATGGTGGGCGATGCTTGGGGCCTGCAGAAGCCGGGTTGGGAGCAGGGAAAGGAGGGAAGAGCCGAAAGTGAAACAGGGAAACCGCTTTTTAATTAATACCACGGTGTGTTCTAGTGCTGGCTTCTCCTGGGCGGTACCGACTGCCAGTGTTACGCGTACCAGCTCTTTGCAGAACCCCCACTCCCCGCATCACGTTTGAATCAAACAAAAGCATTTACCTACCTGCTGGTGAATTATGAGTACTCTTCCTTAGCTTCTCTCAGTGTCTGCCCCCCCCCCCATCTATTGAGGTTCTAGGTGGTCCCTCTGAGGTTTCTAATGTTAAAATAAAAGTGACACCCCCCCCACCCCCTCGCACACAGACTCACAGACTCCCTCCACCGTGGCGGGCGGGACTGCTGCCTGGATGCTGGCCGTTCTCTCCGCACACACATTTGTATACATGCTTCTCTCCTTGACTTATTTGCAGTCTCTGCAAAGTGTTTCCTAAGCTGGAGATGAGTTACTTGTTAAAACACTGCTTCTGAGACACTTCATTTTCCTGAGAGAAAGATTACTGTCTGACACTTCACTTGGAATATGTCAGCTATAACTCAGGTACGACCGGGACTGAAATAGCTAGGATTATATTTTTAAAACCCCGTTAAAGAGGTTTGAGATGGAAAGAAATGAGAAGACATTGCAACCTCTGGCTCGGTGAGTTTTGGGCTCGGGAGCCGGAGGTGACGACGAGATGGTGGGTCCTGAGAGCGCACTGTCCACGCGGCGCAGGCTGCACGCAGTGAGCGTGAGAACTGTGCATGTGGGGAGGCAGACCGCTGCGGGTGCCCCGCAATTCATGGTTATGGGGGCGCTGGGGCCGAAGCTCAGGGCCACGCTGCCTCACTCCTACCGTCGGCATGTATGGAGAGTATGGGGCTTGTTGCCGGTGGCACCGGCCAGGGGACGCCCGGGCAGGTCACCACACCAGGCTATTGACACCTGAGAGTACAGCAAGGGCTTCCAATACCCGTGTTTTGCCTTGGTAACCGGCAAACGTTACCAGTGTGCAGACAGAGGTAAACATGCGTGCGATTCCACACACGAATCACCAGCACACCTGGAGTCGGGGCTTGCAGAGCAGACACCGTGGATCTAAGGCAAAGTCTTAATAGAGAACTGTGGCTGTCATATACGGATTCCCAGAATGACACCAGAGAGAGTAAAAGTCAGGAACACACATACGAACATAACATAGGAAAATCTCTACGAATACAAGGGAAAAAGAGAATTCCACATTGAAAAGGAAACATTTACATTAGAGATACAGCCAAAAATGTAAGTTTGTTATTTCATATATAAATTTGTAAATATTTTGCAAATGCTCAGTGTTATCCATCATCATCGATCAAACAGCCATTGCTGTGAACCCGGAAAATCTTTTAGGATTGCCCAGCCTGGAGGTGCAGAAGAGCCCGATGTCACAGTATTCTGCAAGTATTCGTGGATTGGTGGAAATGTACAGGTTTTTAAGCAGTAACATACACTGGAAGCAGATCACTGAGTAAAAAAAAAAAGGAAACACACAAAGATTTGTCCCCTGAGACGTTCTGGCCCACGTTTCATTTGGTGCGATGTGAGGAGGGCGTCTGGCCTACGTGGGGACAAGCAGGAGAGCTGTTTGCTGAGGCGAAGCAATTGCCATGCATCCTCACAGCAGGTTATTGAGTAGCTTCGTTTTTTTCTTAGTTTTATAAAAATGGGTGAACATTAGATTGATTATTGTTTTTTTTGAAGTTCATTGAATTTTACTAAGTTCAATGAACTTCATATAAGAAGATAGTTTCTTCTTTCATTGATTTTGTGAAAACTTCATTAACTTTTTCATGGCTACTTTCGATGTGAAAGGTGGATGCCAGTCACAAGGTGAAGGAGTGTTTTAAGAAACAACCTCTTGCGATTACAATTCGAACACCAACACCCACTCACGTTGTTTTGTGTACGAGCATTCTGTCTCAGCGTTCGGACCTCTCGGGAGACTCAGGAAATCTTTTGGTGCTAATCTGCACACCCGACTTTGGATTCTCTCAGTGCAGACTAACATCGAAAAATCAAAAAAACTCTTTTGTTTTCGACATGGAACCACTGTGGCATATTTCAACAGGCAAAATTGAGCCAAATATCCTTTCATTACCAAATAATCATAAGTATTTCAAGACTTCTCATTAAAAACTTTTCTAATGAGCATTTTTCCATGTTGAAATGTGCTTTTTACAATTTATTGTTTGTTTTTATTTTACAGTTTAGTTTGTAATTTAAGAAAGTTGTGTTGTTACCTTGTATTTATGGCGAGTGCTACTGGTTTTCCATTAATGCTAGTGATATAAAACGTTCATTATAAATATATTTTGTAACTACATAAAGCAAACTACCATTAGGTATATTATAATATGTCTTGTCCACATATTGCAAAATTGTATAATTGGTAAATAAATAAATGAAGCTTCAGAAGCATTTTGCCGTATAATAGCTCTTAAATAATCTAGTGTCCTTGTTATATAAGAAACTATGTGAGAAAGAGGAGAAAAGAGAACTTTTTTTAAAAAGGAAAGTCATTAATTTTCTTAACTTCTTTTGGGTGCTTTAGTTGGCATTTTGCATATGCTATTTCATTTCATTCCTATAAAAATATGATACATTTTTACCTTTTGTTTTGCAGTCTAAAGTGGCTACTAACTTAAAATCACATTCACAACCATTGGTATGAAACCCGTTTGAATTCCAGGCTTCCGTACTGGCCACTGGGCTGCCTCGGGCGCATATCGGGAATGGGATGGTAGACATGGACGACCTGGTGCCTGGCCCCAGGGCTTCGCAGCAGAGGTGGACACAATGAGCAGGAGCATGGGTCAGGAACACAGTGTGCTTCATGTGCAGAGGCGCTCGATGGGCCATTCTGCTCGGGGTGTCCAGAAGCCTCGGAAGAGGAAGTGACTCTTGCTTATTACCTGAGGGGTAGACTGGAGGTTCGGATAGAAGAGAAGGAGGCCCGTCCTAGCAGAGCTGAGTAAATGGATAGAAAGAGGGTGAGACCTAACTAGCAGCTCCAACGATAAATTTGGATGCTCCCAAATCAAAGTGTAACATCTCTCTGCAGCAGATACCATGGCCAAGACATCTGCTGGCAGAGACTTTCTCCCTGACACTTGACTGAATGAAAGTCAGGTGATCGGTTCTATCCAGTTGGCTGAGGAGAGAATTCAGTGTGGGGTTTCCCACCCGCATTGAGAAGGACGTACCCTGCTGTACCGTGTGGTTCTCTCCACCCTGCTGGGGCAGCGCGTGACCGTAGACATCTGTTACAGTGCTCACGTCTGTAATCCAAACTCCTCGTTCTCCTTCATCATCATATTCGTTCTGGAGGATTGCACCATCCGAACTAGGAACTGTTTTTTTTTTATGATAAATGAACCTTCGGTGTAGTAGGTCACGAAGATTTAAGGATTAACTTGTTACAAAACATACAAATTCTGACTAATACAAATACAATGAAAATTTTATAATTAAGATGATAAACTGGAAAAATAATTGCAAAATAAGACAGAAAGAGGCTAAAATCAATCACATGAAAGGTTCACACAAATTAATTAGAAAATGATTTATTCCCCAAAAGACAAAAGTCTCAAAATATGAATATGAAAAATGGATAACTCCAAATTATACAAATAGATGTTCTTTCTTCATTAGTAATTAAAATGAAGTTTTAAACAACTACATGTATTAATTGCTTTTTATTCAAAGTTGGTTATCATTTGAAATGATAATGCCAAAGATTTGAAGACTACACGTGAAAATATGACAAGGGAATTCTGCGGCTTGGGGTAGCTTAAGTTCTCTTCACTTTCTCCATCGGGATTTGGATGCTTCCCACAATTTTCAATAAGCATGCCATAATTTTATCATCAGGAAAACATTTTCATTTAAAAACTGAAATCATAAACAAGAGTAAAAGTACTTAGGATATTTGATTAGTACCTACGTGGTGAAAGGTTTTCTATAAAACACAGACACTGCAAGAATTTCAAAAGCATATATCTAGCAACTTAAATATATTTTAAAAATACCCAAGTCCTTAAATTAATCAGTTGAAAAGTACAAAATGTTTTGTGTGAAAATAAAAAAAGAAAGCATTTAAACCTGACAAATGGTGCCCTGCCTGGTGTGGCTCAGTGGATTGAGCTCCAGCCTGCAAACCAAAGGGTCTCCAGTTCAACTCCCAGTCAGGGCACATGCCTGGGTTACAGGCCAGGTCTCCAACAAGGAGCACATGAGAGGCAACCGCACATTGATGTTTCTCTCCCTCTCTTTCTCACTCCCCACCCTCTCTAAAATAATTAAACAAAATCTTTTTAAAAATTTGACAAATGGTGAGATTAAATTAGTTTAATAATCTAGAAGTATCTAAATGTCCAGAAAGGCAAGAGAAGGGAACCAGGAAGCTTCCCCTGGCAGCCCAGATCTAGGGACCCTGCGGGGATCTGGCGAGCTGGGGGTGGGCCTCCACGTGTTCCGCGCTGTGGCTTCTGTTACTGCTCCTGCTGTGCAGGAGGCATTGGAAGTAGCCCGCAGACAGTGTGACCAGCAGAATTTCCTTTGTAGAAGACATGTGTCCTCCTGAGATGAGAAGAGAGTACAATAAATTGTCATTTCTGCCAGGAAAATATGACCAGACGAGGGAAGTCATGTCTTGAGTGAACTTCACACATTGTAAATGTCAGGAGGGAGTTTTCTAGTAGCTGTGAAAACAGATTAAATTCTAGCACAAGAGAGAGCACTACAAATCTTATTAAAGAAGTCCAGGCGAACACAGCGCCACCTCCCCAGCTGGAACCTCAGAGATCATGCGCCGCTCCGCAGGGAACACTAACCAGGAGCCAAGCGCCACACCTGACGACATGCAAATCTCTGGAGGCGACATCACATTTCAAATCTCTTCCTCTGAAGGAAACTTTCTCAGGGCAGCATTTACCTGAACACTTCAACCCATCTCCTGTTTCAGAGAGTTCATAAAATCAGTCTGTTTTGTCTTTCCCATCCATGGGGAAAGTCTGAGAAAAACATTGAGTAGTTTTATTCATTTCAATGTTAAAACTACGATTGGTTATGGAAAATGGGTTAATCTTCAGTTTGAGGAGTAAACAGAATAAGGCATTTGTTGGAGAACCACACCAATTAAATTTTCAAAACACAGTCACTGACACCAGGCCTCGGAAGGTTGCAGCCCCAGGCATGAAATCCAATATGCCACTTAGTTTTCTATCACCGGTCAAAAATCGTTATTGCTTTTTCAACTGTCAGAAACAAAACAAAACAACAAAAAGGGTTATGTTTTTTAACACATGGAAATTATGTGGAATTGAAATGTAAGTATGAGGACAGAGTAAAGATAGGGGATGTACAAAATAGGGTAGCCTTAGCCTAGTTGCTAAGATTCTTAACCTTATGAAGGCTGAGGCATGATGAAAACCTGTGTTCTTCTGCTAACTTGAATTTGCAAGTCCTGTGCTGGCCGTGTGGACAGACAGCGGACTTCCAGGTACCCCGCCCCTCCCCCTGCAGGACTCTCGCACGGGGGCCACCTGGCATCCGCCGGACATTCAGCATCGTGTTTCATAATTTTTGTATACAGTTTTGTTATTTTCTAATTGTTGCTTCTCCAATACACTTGCTTTATTCATGTATTTCTATATATACATATATATTCATAGAACCTTCTTCATCATAGTCAAAAATCGGGAACTAGCTGAATATCAATTAATAGCTGAACTGATTAATATATTTCAGTATATTTTCACAATGTTGTACCACAGTAACAAAGAAAAACTGGAAAATAAACCAACTCATCTAGAAAACAAAAGTTACTAAAAGGTACCTATTTTCATTTCAATCTAGTCCATGGTTATTGGTTGATATATATATTATTGTTCTTATTGTTGCATACTTATATTTCACCTTCCTTCCTAAATTTATTAACTTTATTATAAGTTCAAAAGTTCACAAACAGTGTCTCACTGTACACATTTAAGGAAGCATTTGATTCGCGCTTACCGCTCTGCAGTCTTGCTTTGTATTAAAGATCCTTCTTGTCTTCAATGTGTATAACCAACACAAATGGATACTTACATTAATAGTGCTAATTTTACAGTGTTTTTTTAAATTGAATTTATTGGGGTGAAACATTGGTTGAAAAATCATACAGGCTAATTGCATACCAGACTCATTTATGTAATTAATGCAGAAGATTCTCCCCAAGTCTTCTGAGGTGGGCATACAGGGTCTGGCACAAATAATGCCCTTTTGTTATTACAAAATCTTTTACTACACAATCGTAAGCCTGTAATTCTGTAATATAACAATATCACACTCAGGCACACCATATGACATTTCAGGTAAAATGTTCGAATTAAAACTATAAATCATTACACCCATGTTATTACCCCACCAACCACGCTCAAGCAGGCCTTCTGCTGGACCCTGTATTTTCACCCACATTTGACAAACGAAGGTACTGAGGAAAGAGAGGTTAAATAACTTGGCGACATTATACAACTAGTAGGATGCAGTTAGCAGATGGAGATGTAAAATTTTTTAAATTTTAAACTTTAAAATATTTTCATACTATCAAAAAGTGTTACTGTATAAAAGGTATAGATGAATGCCAACAGTTGGTCGTCTGCATCCAGACTCCCCGCCGTGGGAGAAAAACAGCCCCAGTACTTACCGAAACAAATCTGCATGTACGCGGACCTGAGCAGTTTAAACCTGTGGTTTGTAAAGATCAACTGCATATACAAAATAAATGTTTTATAGAGGCAGAAATATGACATGAATGTTCTAAAAATATCTGCTACACCAAGAATTAACTTTTGAGCTCGTCCTCTGTGGCAGAAAAGGCGAGAGCCAAGGATCATACTGTGGGTAAATGAAACAGAGTTGCACCTTCATGGAGCATACTGTTTAATGGACACAATAGAGTATGAAAAACTGGGCAGTACAATATAAGCAAAAAGCCTTAGCAACAGAATGAGATCTTTTGTTGCCAGCTCCGGAGGACTTCAAACTACTCCATATGTCATCATCTTTAGAGTTCATACACGTGTCTTTCAGCGCTTCAGTTCGTCTACTGGACTGGTCAATATAGCTGGCCTGGTCAAGCTCCACACTGTTCTCTGAACGGGGGCGTGACTCAGGTTTAAAGGTACAGTGGAGAACAGAGCAGCAGCACACGATTATTCGGGTAAACAACAGCAGTGATGAGGTGGTGGGAGCTAAATGTTCATTACATAAAGTGTGTAGGTAGTTAATCAGATTTTCCAGGGCCATTGGATTCATTCGAGTGTGGCTACAGGAAATGAGCCTGTGACATTGCCATGTTGATGTTGTCAACAACAATGCCCAAAGAGATGCAGAAAAAGAGAAACTTTATTCAGGGTTCTCTTTATTCGGGTCTGCAAAGCAGGGGAAACCCAGCTTCTGGTAGAAACCAAAAGTGCACTCCCCGGAGACAGAGCGGAGGCTACTTTTTAAAAAGCTGTCACCCAAGTTCAAAAATAGTCCAATTTTATGTAAATGAAGCATCCAAATTTGTAAAGTTGTGATTGGTGGAATCATGCAGTCCTGATGGGTTGTCATTATGTATTATGATTGGTCATCATGGAGAAGTTCCAATTGGTTGGCACTGATGCAAATGAGGATATAGTCGTGTGGTTCTGATTGGATCGGGCAGGTCTCACTCCATTGGTGGAAAGATGAGACCAGGAACTCCCTTACAGTGGTAGACTCAGACAGCAGGAGCACAGTGCAGGAGGCTGACAGCTCGGTCCCTGGCTTTTCCCTGCAGTGCTGAGCCCTGTCAGCAGTGCCCACTCCACTCTGGTTGTGGGTTTGGGTCCAGTTCACCGCACGGAGTGCTTCTTGGCGGAGACATTTCTTTTCAGGGTTCACAATATCATAAACTAGATCATGAAAGTTGCAATCAATTTCAGCCCTCATTGATATAGGCAAGCTACTCATGTAATTTTATTTGAAGGAGTAATTTATGATTAAAAAAGAATTAAGGGATAAGCAATTCTAGGACTAATACTTCACTATTATAGTAATGAACTTTACAGTTTATTAAATATTTTTCCACATACTGTTTTATTCGGTCCTCAGAACAAACTGTTAAAATCACAAGGCCAAATTTTATTTATATACTTTGTGATTAGAAAATTGTAATTTACATGGCTCAGTGTTTTGAATAAGTTTCTATTGTGAAGGGATTTGAGAGTAGAATTTGTAATATACTAGGATTAGTAACATAACTTTATGGTGTGAGTAGCAAAGCATATTCCCTTTTAAGGGTTAAATGCCTATCCTTGCTCTTCCTACTCAGCTACGTAGTCAGTTCTTCCCATGTTCTTCCACCATTGCTATGTTTATCCAATTGATATGGTGCTGAATATTATATTTTTAACATTTCAGATCAATAAAATTTAAATGTATAATATGTGTAATATTTTCTGTGTATAAAACCATTCATTTGAATTGAAGTGCTAGTTGCATTTGAGAACAAATGCTGAAGAAAATCTATATTCATAAATTTTCATATGCAGTAAATCATACATTTCTATCTAAAAACATCTATGAGATTAAGACAATTTCCCAATATAGTAATAACCAAAATAAAATTACTTGCTTAATGTTTTGTTCTTACTAACTTTTATGCCTATGGACTCCATAGAGCTCTTTGAATACAGTCAGTTATGTAAACCAACAGAAGACCAGACGAATAGTACCTCCAGCACCATGGAAATCACACACAAATGTATTGTTTTCCAAGTGAAAATTCAGTATTATCTTCATTGTGTTGCTAAAATGGTATAACATAGGAACATACTCTAAAACAATGAAGTGCTATCACATTTATTTTCTCCATCTCTTGAATACCTGTAGTGTTGTCTCATCCAGAGAAGAAAGTGGAATTTCCAAGTTTCACATCCAAGGTCATTTGTGTTTAGATATGCTAGTCCCTTTGAAGCAATTCTCAGATCACAGCAGAGACCAGGCCAGGTTTCCAATTTGTAGGGGTGAAATAGCTTGTCTCCCAAGTTAGTTTTAAGTTACACGTAACTGAAACCATTGTTTGTGAAAGCATCACTTGGGAAATGAAACTATGCGGTCCCTTCCTATGAGAAACACCTACGCATTTGCTAAAAAGAATAATTTCATTCCATAGTTACAGGCAGATGCTATATTTTTGTAATGTATTGGCATATATTTTGAACTGTCGTTCCTTCTGCATCTAAGTGGAATGACATCTAATTCAGTTTTTACTTCGCCTTTAAATACAGTGGCATTGGGGTTGCACTGTTATTTATATCTGCAAGTGCATTCAGTGCTGCCCTCTCCATTTTTACTTTGCTGTGGAATTCTTACAATAACGATTTACACGCAGGGCTACGTGCCAAGTTAGTGACACATCCCTTCACCTGAGTCGTTAAGCTGTGGCAATTCTCACCGGGAGCTTGGCGACACCTGAGTTTCACCTGGCTACCTTGAACGTGCTCGCACGCACGGACGACACTACCAGCGAGGGTGAAGTGCACGTGTGTGATGCGCCAGGTAGTGTTTTAGACGCCTTGTGCACGTTTTCTTTCATCGTTTTACTACCCTACGAAGTAAATACTATTGTCTATCCCATTTAGAAACAAGAGAGACTGAGCCACAGGAACTAACGACCAGATTCACACAATTACTTAGACTTGAAGCAGCGATGCCTAACTCCGGAGCCACCAGCTGTCTCTTCCACCATAAGGATCAACTTTCAAACGTCATTGCCTTCCTCCCAGAGATTCCGAGTTGCGCTGGTCTGCCACGGCCGGAAAAAATTCCGCCTCCGGTCTTACTTACTCCGTTATTGCCCCAGGTCAAGTTCCCGTTTGCTTGGAATTCTCAGCTCTCTTGTTTGATAATGCCTAGTGATATCATCTCGAATAATAAGAATTGAACGTTAGGAGTCCAACAGGGACATATGTGAATTTTTAATATGAATTAAGTTAATTTGAGCTTATATCATACATACAGTTTGCGTAGAAGCCTGGGTCCCAGTCCCTGCTCCATCACTTGACCACGTGACCCTATTGAACAGGGGCGATCAGGCACTGGTGACCGCACACCAGGGTTCAGCGTGAACTGTGCGGTGACACAGGCATGGGTTTTTTTAAAAATGGAAGAAAGACTGTTGTTGAAGAAAGACTGAAATTTCAAAGTTGGGTCAGCAGAGACTGGAAAACCACGGGTCTCCTTTCTCCCCCGCTCCCGCAGGGAGGGGCACACTGTGGCTCACCTTCCAGAGGAGCAGCCTCACCCTATGGGGGCTCCTTTTCTGCAGGGCAAATGGGAGACCGTGACCTTGGCCCCGGCAAGCTGACAGACTGTTTATTGGTAAGTAACGTAGTTTGGGGGGTGCAACAGAAGGAAGTAGTGTTCTGGGCACATCTCGTGCTCCGCACCTGTAGACCTGGGAGATGGGATGTTGGAGCGCCCCCTGTTGGGATAAGGAATGCACACATGCCCGCGGAGAATGAATTAGCTCCAACTGTGGAGAAAGGAGCTCCTTACCAGGTCTACAGGGTTAGCAGGTGTCCACCTGAACCAGGTGAGACAGCTCTGCTGTTGGCATCACGGTGCCTCGTTCAATTCACTTGTAAATAATGCCAGTACCATCGGCTACCTTGTAGGATCACAGAGAAGATTAAATGAGTTAATGTATAAAGCAGATGCCCGGAATACAGCAAGGTGTTCTTACAAATTCATTCTATGAAACCCGTCCTTCGTCCCAGGTGCATGGACCAGACGGCTGCACGAACAAGGAATACAACCTTCAGCATATTAGCAAATGCGAGCCCATTTAATGAAATATAATTTTTGTTTTATTATTTGTTTGTTTTTTACTTTTAATTATCTGTCTGTTGGCTATTTGGTGGGATATTTGTTGTAAACAGTTACAGAGAGTGGTAAGTTCTGGGGAATGAGGGGAGCTTTGGAACCGGTGGGCCTGCTTCGCATTCAGGCTTTGCCACTTACAGTTTGAGTGGCTTCGGTCAAGTCACTTCGCTGTTGTAAGCCTCAGCTTCTCCATCTGCAAATCAGAACTGATATTCTGAGGTCATGGGATGATAAAATTGGGTAGAATTCAAGTGCTGCCTGACATATTATGAGGGTTTAATTAATGCTGATTCCTTTCCTCACCCTGATCGTGATTGATAGTCTTCTCAAATGTACAGTTTATTAAAACCCAAAACTAGGATTTATTTGATTTTAAAATTGCTTAAGAAGCAGACACTTGGCTATTTAGGTGACTCAGCTGTCTGCTGATGATGTTCCTTAGAATTCGAGTGATGTTAGTGTGCGGGGTTTTTTATGAGATGAAAGTTATGTAACTGGCACCACGGCCTAAAACTGCAGCATCAGTGGTGAGTGACATTCAGCAAATGCAAGCACTTTTGGGTAGGATGCTTTGTATTTGCGTAGCTTTCCAAAACATTCAATCAGGTCACCTAATCATTTCTGTCCCGCTTCACAAATCACGAAGGAGGATACAAAGACACACTCTCTTCCAGCGCCCCTTAGAGGACAGACGATTCCATCCTGAAGGAAAAACGTCACTGCTCCTTTAAAGACTCACCAACATGTGAAAGTTTAGTAACTTCCCAAGGCTCACTGGAGGAAAAGAGGCTACAAGGAATAATGAAATCATCCAACACCAGTCAACACCTCCTCTGCTACTGTAGTCCCTCAACCCACCTACAGAGGTCGCTGCACCTGCTGAGTCTCAGGAGTCCTCTCCACCATGAAGGGACCGCCTCCCAGCCTCCAGCCTGGCTTGTCCCAGGTGGTACTCATGGTCTTTTATTTTGGTGCTTTTCTTTAGTTTTCTGTTTAGTATATATTATGGGAAATGTATATTGAATATACCATTGGACATACTAATCACCAGTTTTTCTGCACATTTACTATCAACTATAAGTGTGGGCAAAGGTAGTTTACAGTTGTTTGTATGGAAAATAATAATTAATGAGTAATAACACAACAATACACTCGTGTTTTATGTAGTCACAACTGTAAACCTACTTTTGCCCCACCCTGCCTTTAAGGTTGATGTCCCACTTAACAGGTCCTAGCTACCGGGCAAATGCGCACGTCCTAGGTTTGTTCTATTTCCTTTAGAAGAAGCAACAGACCACCATAATCAAAGACGTCTTCCCGCTGCTACACGAATAATATGAAGTCAGGTTTGAATGCAACATAGGGATACGTCTCAAATGTCATGTGTTCATGTACCGTTTTGTAGTCTCATGATGCTCTCACACGTGTTACCTGATTTGATTCTTACATAAAACTTACAGAAGAAGCAAGGCATGTCAAATTATTCCCCAATCAAAACAAGAGCAGGGCGAGGCTCAGAGGATGATGTTTTCTGGTACGTGGCAAAATCTGGGTGAAAATCAGCGATCCCTGACCTCTGTCTAGAGTTTATTTCATGGCCTGTGCTCATCTGGGGCAGAGCGCATGAAAGTACGTACTGTCCTATTATTTGAGCTGTTTCTTTGGACGATGCTTTCTCTCCTATGACTCGGGAGGCTTATCATCTGGGATAATCATTCACAAATTGAAATCGGAATCAATAGCTGCATCATAAATGCATTCCACACTGAAAAACATTACAGTTATATTATTGTCCGTGAAAAATGTGTCAACTTTATAAAAGTACTATTGACTCTCCATAAAAATTTTCCTCGAGTTTATGAAGATTTATTCATTTACTTTTTTAAGAGTTAAGTCTAGAAAAGATTCAGTACTTCTAATTTATATTCAGTGTATCTGTGATCTATTTAAGCCAGATAAAGGCAATGAGATAAAGGAAATAGGCACCAATTTACACCAGCTATTAACTTTCCCAGGGGTTCACTATTACAGCTAAAAAAAGGGTTGTTGAGATTGTCCTTGGTTCAATTTCATTTGCTAATATCACTAATGACCTCATTAAGGGCGTTAGAAGTTTCCTTTTTCGACCAATCTTTAGAATATTGAACTCCATAAACTATCGACTGGCTAATCAGCTAAGTAAATCAAGGTCACCTTTAAGGCTGTATCCAGAAGTGAACTGGGGTACACGAGTTGTTATGTAACTCTCACCCCGAGGGAGTTGTCTCTGTTTAGCGCCAGGGTTGCACCAGACAAATTTCTTCACTTGCTTGTTCAGAAGTCTTTCCTGAGGGCAAGTTTACTCAGGGAGACTTGCAATAATTTTGAAGAGGCTGACGTCGTAAGCTGTTTCAAAAATAAGTATCTATTATATACGAAGGTCTGTCCAAAAAGTATATAGCCAGGTACTATGAAAAATAGAGACATTTATTGAAGAAGATACAAGAAACACTGTACACAGGACAATGATGCCTCAATCCCCTTCAAAGTAGGCGCTTTGGGACCTCACACAGTTCTCCCAGTCACCATCAGCTGCCCTGCGTATATTCCTGAATCTCATCTACGGTCTGAAATCTCTTCCATCTCAAAGGTGATTTCAGTTTTGTTTAAAGCTAGAAGTCACAGGACGCCAAGCCTGGGCTGTAGGGGGGTTGAGTCACCTGGGTATTGAGATGTTTTGCCAAAACGCTCTACGAGATGCGATGCACAAGCAGGTGCATTGTTGTGATGAAGCTGCCAATCACCAACTGCCCATAACTGCAGCCTTCTGAATTAGAAAGAGAAAGAGCACAAAAAGTCCTGAGCACCACCAGATATTTGGTATGAAACAGACACAAGAAGTAAAATAAAACTCTACTTACAATTTAATTAAAAATATCCTGTTTGTCTTAGAAGTGAGCCATGGGAAATGATTTACATGAATTATGTTTCTTTTAAGTACAACATGCATAAGTTTGATACTGTGTCTCTGTTTTCTGGCTAAACACTTTTTTTTCCCAGTAGAAGCACAGACGTCCGCATGCATTCCATCGACCCTTGGTTACCCCACAGTGGTTTTCTGGACCTTCCATAAATGCTTGTGTTGATTTGATTTTCAGGATGATGTTTTCCTCAGGAAAGACAATTTTATTTTTTTATGAAATTTTTTCAATTGTTCTCTTATAGTGGTCCCAATTTTCCCCCATTGCTCTCCCTTGCCCACCCACCCTCCACTCCCACAGTCAGCCCCCACTCTGTTGTCCATGTCCATGGGTCATTTATACTTGTTCTTTAACTAAGTGCTTCCCCTTCTTTCCTCCCTTATCCCTCTCCCCCTCCCCTCTGGTCCCTGTCAGTCTGTTCCAGGGAAAGTCATTTTTCGGTGTGAATCTTGGCTCAGCGTTTCTCCCCTAACTTGCTCTCATTTCCTCGAGTTATTCAAAGCTGACCCCAATGTCTTACTCTTGGTTACTAGGAAACTGTACCTACCATGGAGTTAATAAGTATTCCAGCTTTGTTAGGTCTAACAAAAATGTAGTTAGCTCTTAAATAGCACAGAAAAATTGCTACTGTAGGACACTTTAATAGTTTGGAAGAATGGATTACCTAAGTTAATCAAGACATACTTACTTAGAAGTAAAAAGGCCTCCCAAAACTTCAAAGAACACATTTTAAGTAGGATTTGGTTCTAACATGCTACTTTCTGGCCCCCTGGTGTGATGGTCTCTCTCTTTTCTCTCTCTCTCTTTTTGTTCAAATATCCTTGGATTCCTCCCCAAACTCTCCCCAGCAAGGCAAATGGATTACTTTTTCAAATGAAAGCTACTTTCTCAAATAATTAAATATAGACATATGGATAAATAAAAATATATAACTACTAGATACATGGATGATAGATAGATAGATAGATAGATAGATGATAAGTAGCCCTTTGTAAGTGTGTGGAAAGGTAAAGAAGAAATGAGGACATGAAGAAGCAGACACTCGCAGTGAAACACCTGAGGTCACGTTGTGAGTTAATGCCAGACCCTGCACAGGCAGTCTCGTCAGTCTTGTTTCCGCTCTGACAGGTGCACCGAGGTCAAGGCCACTTCCCACTGACCTCAATATGTGAAAGGGAAGAGGCTGTGTTTGGCACCCCGAGTCTGTAAGTCCTGGTAATAGGACAAGAAAGCCACTTTGGGATGAGGAAAACTGAATCTTCTCAGGGCAAAATGTAGGAGCGAGAACACTGGAATTCAGGCCTTACGGGGTCAGCTCGTGGGGACAGCAGCTCGGGAGGAATTGGAAACGGCAAGTATCTGGGAGTTCACAGGAGCTACGGAGAGTCGGCCCGATCCACCAGGAGGAACTCGACAGCCGTCAGCAGTCGTACCCAGAGGACTCACAAAAACGCTTAAAAGTGAGAAAGTACAGTCAGATTTAAATATCTGCTTGGCCTAGAAGAGAGGGAAGATATCTCAAAAAGAGCGAAATCGAGAACCTCAGTGGAGACTTTTGCTTCAGGGCAAGAAACAAACGGAGACTACGTTTATCCTCTCACCTAAACAGACAGAATTCAACAACATCCATGGAAAATGGGTTTAGAGACACTAGACATAAGGAGATGGACAGGGATCCCTCACAGATGAGAAACCAATGAGGAGAGCCCTCGGAGTGCCTCAGTTTACCTTCCTAAACGAGTTTCCAGGGCAAGGTCCAGGTACAGCGTATCAATCAGAGAACGGAACAGATGCTGGCTGTTTTAGGCCACTGAATTCTGGGGTAGTTTTTACACAGCGACAGTAACTGGAGCAGGGCAGTGGGGAATATCCCGCCCTGCTGTGGCTCTGTCCCCGAGGAGAGCGAAGCCCCAGCCACAGCCGTGTGCTCCCTGTGGAGGAGGCTCATTTGAACAGCAGGGCGGCCCCTCTGGTCCTGCATGGTGATTAACAGCCTCAGAAACGCACGGTAAGATGGAATGGTTAGCAGGCCTGACAGGCATTTGAGTTGCATCCACAGACGTTCCCAGCATGCTGTGGATGCAGGGAGGGGCCCGGCTACACACCTCACTACCCTCAGCTACACAAAGAAAACTCCCCAGAAGTAAATGGAGATCTGAAGGTTTTATCTCACCTGCCTCCTGAATCCAACCCTCCCGAGGGGCTAGATTTATTGGGCAGCGAATCTCTAATTGAGGAGCACTCTTTCAAACAGAAGAGTGATTACTCCCACTTCTGCTACTCACTCAGCCGGGAATAAGCTCAGGGAGGCAGGCCGCACACCACATCTGAAGTGCATGGAGCGTCCCGAATATGTCACTAAGATCCCTAATTGATTCATCTCTGGACAAGCTGATGTGCACTTGATGGCATGAGGAATGCCTTAAAAAGTCTAATCTGATTTAATGGCATTTAATAAATTGCAACTTTTGTCATGAAGCAAAAAGACTAATTTTCATTTATGTTCACACGACTGAGTTTTGCTAAACTTTTCAAGGATACTCAAAAGGTTTAAAAGTGAGAATACAAATTATAAGAGCAATGTTAAGTAATAGCTGCCATGAGCTCATTATTTTAGTTATTAAGTACCGTATCAGATTTGAACAGAAAAAAAAAATAAATTCCGAAATCAATATTTACTTTTCAGTCTCTTAGATGAAAAATTGTATTAATCATAGATGAATTTACTTGTTAAAATATGACTTCCGGAGCTGACAGAGCTTTGGTACAAACCACATCAGCGGATGAGGAAGAATTCACCGTGGACGTGTGTGTGCAGAGGTTCAAATAGAGACTCTCATCGTTCTCCGCCTGAGTTTGCGTCCTGCGGTCCTAGATCTGTGTACATCCTCGCCATCTCCCCAGCTGACAGCCACAGCCCTTTCCAGGCTGCATGTCGTCCCAAGCTCAGTCCTTCACGAACCTGCCCTCCTCACTGCCACCTGGACAATTAGCCAAACAGCATGTTTTGCATCTCACAGAAAAGTTCTAGAGTTATGGAAATTGAATATAGTAAAGGAAACCATGGAGGTATGAGAGAAATCACAAAAGCTTTATTTTGTTGTATTAATTTTGGAGTGTGGAGGTTTCTATAATTATAAAAAAGTAGAAAACAAAAGAAATGCTTGATAAGCTTTTCCTTGTAACATATTATAAACACACAGAAAAAAGCATAAGACAAAATTTAAAAGCAAATGAGATACCAAGAAAAATATCTGTATATCTTAAAACCCACAAAGGATGATTTCCTTAATACATAAAATAACTTTACACAAACTACAGCAAAAGAGGCAGCTCAACAGAAAAATGGTTACAGAGTACAAATGTGGGAGAAAATAAAATGAACATGACTCCTAAATATGAGTAAGCGTGCAGAGCTTCTTGCATGATATGGGAAATGCAAACTAAAACTGCCATATACCATTTTGCATCTTAGGAAGAATTCGTAAACTATACCTATTTGTGTGCGTGTGGACAGGGTATATATTACATACATAAACAGGCAAATATACAGAGAGGTAGGTAGCTGCTGTAGGGAGAGAGATGGAACGAGACAGAGACTATGTATCTCTGGGATGCACTTGATAAGGGCAATGCACGTCATTTGTGCCCAGAATGAGCTGATATGTGAAGTGACATATGTGTGAACACGTTTGTATTCTTTGGGGCATTGTTCCCTCTTGTACAAGCTTGGGAACCCGCGACTCTCCATCTGTGGCGCACTGGTGGCGACGATGGGGCGGTGCTCAGTGCTGTCCCCTCTCAACAGCCCCAGTCTTGGGCTGCGTACTGCTGTTCCCCGTTTCGGGCCTAGCTGTGTGTTCGCATGCGACTGCAGAGGAAGTCTGGTACGACTCAGTCAGTCATGCCTTGAAGGAGAAATCCTAAGACCTTTTAATACCTTTAGAATTTGGCCACGAATTTGCATGTGATTACGATTCCATAAAATTGTGATAATGAATTTCATCATCGTTTGATGCTACTTTAAAAGCCTGCAAAACTTCCAATCTTCTGACGCAGTTTTCAGTTCACACCGTGATTAGATGGTGAGCATTTTCCATCGCCTCTTCTTCCCTGGTCTCTTCCTCCCACTGCATCCTCCGCGCTGCCCTTGGCCTTCAACACTTCACATTCGCTATTTCACCATGACTGTGACCTACGGTCGCTAGTCCTGGAGCCTCCGTCATCTTCAACACACACACGTGTTCTCACTTTATCATTCCCCTCCCTTCTTTTCTCCTCCTATAACACTTTCGACATTACTCTACTGTCAGACTGGACGCAAATTAGGTGAAAATGGTTGCTGTGCACAAAACGCCCAAAGGACTAAGTATCCAGGTGAGCGCCTGCTCCGCCCTGCCTGAGGCGCCTGGCCACTGGAGTAATCCTCGTGCTGCTTAGCGTCTGGGTGGCGCTTTCGCACTTGCTCTCATGGAATAGGGAGTCAGGCGCGCTACTGCAGTTCTACCAATAATTTCTCAGTATTGTCCAGGTTTTTTGGGTAAAGAGAGTGAATGTATTATCCTTCACATCCATTTCAAAGGCAGTGATTTGGTTATTGCTGTGATATTCAGATAAAGATGAGTTTTGGGCTTGAAAGTATTTCAGCAGGGTTTCTCAGTCTCGTTGTAGAGAAGACAAAAGAGATAAAATGTTCAACCACTGATGGACCGTGGCAGTGTGTGAAGGTTATGGTACTTTTCACGGGTACTCATTTTTGGAGATAATGTGGTCTTTACCACCAATGCATTTATTAACTAAGGACCTAGAATCACAAACATGATTTTACCTTAAGTATAAAAATGGATTACAAAAAGTGGTAAAAATAAAAACAAGAAAATATCATTATTATAAATGTCTCATTTTTAAAAACATCATTCAAGTGGCTTATGTGATTTAGAGAACATATTTTTGATCTTGTCAAGGATAAATTCGAATCCAATCGGCTTCGTGCCACAGGGTGGAAAGGTTCCATTTCTATGCACCAGCAGAGTGGCCCACACCCACCTTAACACGCATTCCTGGACCTGCCAGAGCGATGTACTACTGCACTGGTATTCTGGTAGAATCTGTGGTCCTTTGGCATCATAAATCATCATGATTTATGCCAGAATCAAGGGACATTGATTAGAGTTTGGCTCAAGTTCAGATTCAGTGAGTTATATGGTATACACATTAAAATCAAGCTCTCAAAAATCAAAAAGAAAGAATTTCAAAGCAGCAAGATAAAAAAATGACTCATCATATACAAGGGAATTCTGATAAGACTATCAACAGATCTCTGGACAGAAATCTTAAAGGCCAGGAGAGAGAGAGGGGTGAAATATTCAAACTACAGTCATGCCCCATAATAACTATTCAGTCACGATGAACCGAATACACAATAATGGAGCTGGGAAGGATCTCTCGTGTGGTGACATCATAGCTGTCCTAGCATCATCGCACAGTGTTCACATGTTTGTGCTGATGCCAGTGTAAAAAACCTGCTGTTCTACCAGTGTCATAAAATTATAGCACATATAATTACGAATAGCACATAATGAATGATAACGACAATAAATGACTATGTTACTGGTTTATGTACTTACTACACCACACTTTTTATTATTTTAGAGTGTACACTTCCTACTTATTAAAAAAAATTGCTGTAAGACAGTACCCTGTGTTATGCTGCTTTTACCCAGTCTTTTCATTTGCAACATTTTCTCTTGTGCTTGATTTCATCCTGTGCTGTTCGGCACAGTGACCTGCTCGATAGGTCTGCACCATCACAAAGCCTAGGTGTGCGGTGGGTTGTGCCATCTAAGTTTGTGCAAGTGCCTCTGTGATGTTCACACGATAATGAAATTGCTTAATGACACATTTCTTAGACTGTATCCCCATCATTAAGTGACACATTACTGCATTGAAAAAAATAAACTGTCAATCAGGAATACTTTACCAGGCATAGTTATCCTTCAGAAATGAAGGCGAGACAGACTTCTCAGACAAACAAAAGCTGAGGGAGTTTATCACCACTAGAACTGCCTTCTAAGAAATGCTAATGGGTGTTCTTAGAGCTGAAACAAAAAGGATGCTAATTAGTAACATGAAAACATGAGATTATCAAATTCATGAGTGTAAGGTAAATATATAGTCAAATTCAAAATAAACACTGAAATGATAGTGTGTAAATCACTTTGAACTCTAGTCTATAGATTAAAAAACAAAAGTTAAAATTACTGTAGCTATAGTACTTATACACAATGTAAAAGATGTAAATTGGGATATGAAGGACATATATTAGAGGCAAGACAGCAAATGTATGCAACTTTTTATGCAACTGAAGTGTAGTTGTTGTAAGGTTAATAATCCCACTCCCATTCCAAGGTGTGGGGGTTTTACCCACACCAACAAGCAAGCCTCGGGCACCAGCTGGGCGTTCTACAGTTCGGCACTGTTCTGTAACTCTGTCTCTGGAGACAGCATCAGATACAGGTTAGGGGTTGAGTCCTGCATGATGACCCACCTGTCCCCCAATCCCAGATGCCAAGTGCAAGTCCAGGCCATTAACTGTGTTTCTGATCAGACAGATGTAGATTTGAGGTTCCAACAATCCCCTCTTTGGGTTCAATTAATTTTCTAGAGGGGCTCACAGAACTCAGGGAATCATCGTACTTGCTAGATTGCTGGTTCACCATCGAAGGGTACCACTCAGGAACAGGCAGAGGGAAGAGATGTCCAGGGCCAGGTGTGGGGGGAAAGCACAGAGTGACCACATGTTCTCCCGGGGCCCCTCCCTGCTTCTCCATGTGGCCACCAGAAGCTCTTCAGCCCCTATCCTTGGGGTTTTTAGGAAAGCTTCACCACTTAGACACGATTGATTAAAGCACTGGCCATTGGTGATTGAACTCAGTCTCCAGCCCCTCCACCCTCCCCAGAGGTGAAGGTGGAGCTGAAGGTTCCAACCATCTAGAGACACAGTTGGTTCCCCTGGCATCCAGTCCCCATGTTTAGGTACCTTTAAAAAGTCACTTCATTCACATAAACTCAGATGTGGTTGTACAGGGCTTGTTATAAATATTAAGACACTTTATCACTCCTATCACTTAGGACGTCCCTAGGGTCTTAGGAGATCTTTGCCAGGAACAGGGACAGAAATCATGTATTTTCACTGTAAATCACTATATGGCACAACTAAAAATCGACTGTTATAAATATAAGATGAATTATGAGAGCCTTATAGTAATCACAAAGCAAAGCCTATAATGGATAAAAAAATGATAAAAAGAAAAGAAAGCATACTGCTACAAACAATCATTAGCTCACAAAGAAAGGATAGCTTTTTGGTTATTTCCTAACTTACTTCTTTCTTTCTTTCTTTCTTTCTTTCTTTCTTTCTTTCTTTCTTTCTTTCTTTCTTCCTTTCTTTCTTATTCAGCTAAGGATATGGATAATTATATCTTTAAAGATAACAAAAAGAAAAAAATTAAGTATTCAAATTAGTTTGGGAAGGAAGGAATAGTACTGTAATTCTTCTAAGAATAATTCTGTAACAATGACAAAAAACTTTATTTGGTCTAGAAAATCAAATTCAAAAATATAGGATCAGAAGTGCTATAAGAAATGTGTTTGGGGGGGTGAGGGTCCATCAATGTATTTCAATAGTGTAAAGAGCTCATACAAATTTAAGTTACATTAACAAATGAAAGTATGTAGACAAGGGATTTTTGATTCCTCTTAAATTTTTACCGATGAGACCATATTGTATATAAAATGTTCAGTTTAGCTTCTAAGGTATTATGAGTAATAGACAAAGACTTGCAAAATACCATTAAAAGAGAGACAAAGGGTTCTCGAAACAAGAAGAAAGATGAGATTTTTACCTTGTTAGAAGATACAAGGATTATAGCTTTTACATTGAATTTATTTTCTGTCAAAACAAGAGGCTGAGAATGGTACGCTGGGTAAAAAATAAATGGGTATTTGTATTAGCTCAATAAAAACTTTTTATGAACCAGCTCTCTGATAATGAAACCTTCACTTGTCTGGGAATCTTCAAAGAGAAGATCTTTACAATGGTGCGCAAGGAATTCAGACACTGATTGATTACAGTGCATTCAAGTCTCATCTTAAACTTGCAGTGTTGTATTAAATTATGATATAGGTCAGATGGCAGATTTGATTAATATTTAATAGTTACTTTCTTTAAATTTTAATGCATAAAACAAAGTCAAGTTGCAGCCCTGAGCTTGCAGGGGCTAATCGACTCTCCAGCTGTTTTCAAACTGCGTAATGTAAGTTCTGAGAATTATTAATGGGTGGAATTTGTGGTGTAAGAACTGTACGTTTTTAGTTTTAGGTTTTTATTATTAAAAACTGTTAGATTTAGGGAGGAACTGTTGAGGCAGTACAGTTTCCATGTGATTGTCACCTTTGCATAACCGTGGTACACCTGGAAAGATGACGACACTATCACCTCAAGTAGGGTCTCTGTTGGGATTTCACCAGTTTCCCCTTTAATCTCCTTTTTTCTCCTCCAGCATGAAGCATCCTGAGTATTCTGACTAAGGCGTTTTCAGGTAAGCCATGTTGTTCACATGGTAGCCTTGTTACTGATTAGGCAAAATAATCTCTACTTCAGATAAGTCTTACCCACAGTTGTCCCACTCTGGATGGGGGAAAGGAGTGGGGAGGCAGAGATCCCAAGGAATTATTCCGGAACTGGGAAAGCTGCATCCTTTTCCAACCATCCCAATGAACCCATGAGTCTGTCTTTGTCTTTGTGAGAAAGATCTGGGTAAAGTGAATAAAAATGTGGAACATTCTCATGAATATATTAAGACTGGGAACATATGGGAACATATTGTATCTGTATTCTGGTTTCTCACTTTCTGGCAGGGGTGGTACACATCAGTGGGAGGGTGGCCAGGAGCAGAAGTGAGCCCCCTTTAATTCCTGCTATGGCATCTGGATACAGGAGTCCCCTCAGTAATCCCAACCATCTCAAAATACTCCTGGTTTAAAACCAAACATTAAATTGCCGTTGTGTTTGTCTGATCTTGGCAGGACATTCCAGGGATGACGGCAGAGCTTTCACCAGGGCAGCACCTTGTGGGCGATAGGGCCCCTCTGCCACACAGTCTAAGGTGAGTGAGTTACCCCGGGTGCTCACCTGGGACAGAAGGTATTGTCCCTGGGCTGACTCAGGGCTGTTTGCAGAGATGCATGTGACGCCAGATGGTCCCGGAGCTCAGCTCCTCCATCTCTCCTCCTCCCAGTTCCAGTCCACCACGTGTCCTGCCCTTTGGCTGTGCTTGTGTTTAGGGGCCGTTAAGGTCTAGTTCAGGAAGCTGCCTTCCTCCCAATGAGGATTCCAAACTTCCTTATTTTTTTTCACCTTTCTTTCCCTGCCCCTGTTTCCTAGGGCGCAACCCCAGCTTCTCTCAAGTGAGATCCTACTGACGGGGCTTCCTCCGTGGATGGTGAACAGCTGCCCTCTGGACCCTCTTCCCTGGGTGTGGGGAGTCAGGGGTGCTCATTAGTCTGTCCGCTGCCCCATGTCCCGCCTGCTTGACTGAATATCTCTGGCTCTTTGCACCTGGTCTATTCCCTGTTTCTGCGCAGTTCGCCTTGTTGGAAATAACACAGAAAAACTAATTATAGAGATAGTTCAAGGTATAAATATTAAATGGTTGAACAAATTAGTTATGAAATTTTATCAGCTTCAAAAATTACACAATAGAAAAATTACTCAGAAAACGAAAACTATTTCCCAGTCTTCAGGAAGCACTGGAAATAGGCATGAAGAAAGAAATGGAGAAATGTTCCTGCCCACCACCAGAAGTAAGCCCTCGGATGGGCCGGCTCCAGAGCTCCCACACTCCTACGGCTCCTCAGCGCTGACCCACTCTACGCTTTATGGGGAGCACACCGCGCCATAGACAGAGGCTGCAACATTTGAAACCTATGCGATCTCATTCACCAATGTCACCCCAATCAACTTAATTTTTAAAAAAGACACGATGTCAACTGACCCTACGGGTAAACTGAGTCTTGGGGGTTGCACTCTTGTATCTTCCACGTGAGACAGGAAGTTTACGGTGAAGCTCGTCAATGAACTTGGAGGAGGTTATAAACAAAAACAAAACAAAGCAAAATAAACAAAGCCACAAGAGTGACTCCACTCTCATTGTCACCTTTCAAAGCAGTGACCCTAGACCAGCAGCCATCACAGTTCTCGGCAGAGCGGTCACCTCTACGTCGTGCTGTTGGAGAGGCCAGCCCAGGGCCACGTGAAAAACACCGAAGCTTCCCCTGCAGCAGCAGACTTTCTAGAGTGTTCTGTAGGTTTTTCAGTCTCGTGGGTCTTCTAACTGCCGCTACGAATCATTCCAAGATGCACATCTATTTTCCAACAAAGTAGATGGAAACAATGCCTGGAAGGAAGGAAGGCGGCACGCCATTTTGTCTTTCTCATCAAACAATTACTCGTGCGGAACTTAGACTTTGACAGAATGAACAAAAAACGCTGCTTGATTAATTCCTCTGAACAGGTAAAATCCTTGCCGAACAGATGTTGCCTGTCTGCGGAGCGGCCCACTCACCAGTTCAAGTGCATCTGTAACAACACCACGCTCAGTACATGGTGTCTCCCAACAAGCAACACTCTCTGCAACATCCCTGCTGTTGAATTCCCGCCAGCTGGTTTCAGTCATTGGTTTCAGTTTTCATTACAGAATTCAGTTCAGCGTGAGGGATGCCAGGCTCCAGTTTCAGGAAGAAACCTGTCCTTTGTCCTTAGCTACTAAACTGACATATTATCTCACATTAGATAAGAAACGTGGACTTCTCTGTGACTTATTATCTTTATTTGTGAGATGAAAAGAGTCATCTTTGCCATCTGCTTCACAAGGTCTGACAGGTAAATGCAATTTTCATATTGGTACTTCAGTACTTTCTGCGCGGGATCACAGCTCCTGCCTGGACTCTAAGCAGCCTCCTGCACTGTTTTACTTCCTGGTCCGATGGGCCCAGGGTTCACTTCTCTTCAGCCAAAACACTTCTCCTCTCTTTCTCTTCTCAGGGAATAGAGCTTTCTTGACACAGATTTTATAGTACGAGTAAAATCCTTAAAGTCCCACTTAAAAATTAATACCACCAGTTTTTTAAAAAACATAGTTATTATATTAACAGGTTTCTCCCAGAGAAACACAACCAACAGGAGACGTATATCCTAAAGTTATTTCAGCAATAGGTCTGATGATTTAATTTTTAAAGTGCAAGTACCAGGGGTCAGTGAGGTCTGGGCTCAAATCAATCGATCAAATCTCACAATCTATATTTAGATTTGAAACCCCAAAATATTTAAAATTTGAGTGATGTATTGAGTGTTTACGCAGAAAGAACTGCTATGTAGATTTCCTCTCGGTGAGTCTTATCTTTCTCTTTAAAAAGCTATCAAATTGTCATTGACCAAATAACTTTTTTAAAGGATTTTTTTTACTTTGTAACATTTACTTTAAAAAAAATGTTTAGACTGAATTTTACATGCATATGGAAAAGTCACATATCGCGTCCCTCCATGTACCGGTCATATACCTGGATGCAACTGCTGAAGTTGAGCCAGCAGTTCAAGGAAAAGCACATGACTAGCACTGCTTCCCTCCCACAGTGTCCATGAACTTGGCATCTAAGAGCTTAGATCCAAACATTTATATGTGTTATGTATAAAAACAAACTTATTCCAAGGAAACATAAGTACTCCCTGTTGGATTATTAAGAAAATTCCTAACAGCCTTAGTGAAAAGAATAAATATTACTTTTCCAAGATGATTGGGTTATGACTTTCATCTATGGAAAGCTCACTAGTCTAATGCTAAGAAAAATGATAACACTTAATTAAAAAACAGAGATTAAAATATCCTGTGATAGCCTTGTCAAATGAAATACAGTGGTGAATATTTACTGTAATAGCTATTGATGTTTTTTTGAAACTGTTAGAGCGTTATTTATTTTTACCATACTAATAGTTTTTAAATGAAAAATAGCACAGCAGTCAAGGCTTTATTGTGGTACATTTTTTTTCCCAATAATGGAAAATATATGATGTCATCCTCCCTGGGCTATTTTAAGTTTAAAGGAAGCTGGAATACCACCTTTTTATATTTATAAAGGTATTCTCAGGGAGCCCCTGGATTCTGCCTGGCTTTAGGTAAATTAAAGAAAATTCAACTCTGGTGCCAGTATGTTTGTCTCAGAGTTTCTGAAAGTTTGTCACAGTCACTGTCCCTATAATTGTGTGAACTTGGACATGCTGGTCCATCTCTCTAAGCCACTGTTTCTACTTCTATGAAAGGACTCATAGCACCTGCCTCCAAGGGGCTTTGAAAGTATTAACTGAGATATAACCATGGCACAGTCTGGGAGGTTAAAATGATCTTATTAAGAGTTGGTTCATTACTTTTGTGTTACGTGGTATGTATCGTTCGCTTTGGTCCAGGTCTAACGGGAGCCAACCTGGGCCTGACGGGGCCTGGGGTTGTAATGGCCACCAGTGCTGACTGCCTCGCTCGCACACTCGTGTAACACTCGTGAGTGAAGGGACAGATTTCTCGTGGTGGGGTTCAGACAAGCGAGGGAGGAACTGGGTCCTGAAGGCCCTGTGGTTCCAGTCGCCCGACGTCCAGCTCCTCTGTGGTCCTGTCATCCAACTACGAGTTAAAGTGCCAGGGATTCTCACGACGTGACTAAATCAGGATCGTGTAGCCCGAGGCACGCGCCCTGGGAGGTCCAGTTCCTGTCTCCTCCGAATTTCAGATGGCATCTTTTACGGAAACATTGCTTGTCTGTGGCTGAATAAGGCCAAGTGGCCTGCATTTCTCTTTCCGCGTTTTCCCATTAGCAAACCTGCAAAGCGTTCAAAGTTCACTCAGTTGTTCTGAGTGACCCCGTGGATGGCGATAGCCATCACTTCCCCCTGTTTCACTGGCTTCCTGTTCTCAACTGGAGAGAGTGAAGTGGTCACACGTGAATACAACCCGTAGAAACAACGTCGTATAGGGTTTTTCAGAAGGTCTGGGGGGTGGTCACACTGACAGCAGGAGCTCCTCGCAAAGCTGAGGAGTCTGGCCCCTGGCTCTAAGACCACCATGTGGCGGTTCCGGTCTGACCACAGGTGACTGATCACACGGGTTACCTGGCACACCTCGCGGGAGGCTGCGGGCCCGCCTCAGCTGGAGCCCAGCCTGTGCTGCAGGCTCGGGAGGGAGCGGCGCAGTGGGCTTGTGCTCTTTGCATGCCTGTGTGCCCAGACTGTCACTTCGTTGCCTGGTCTCTGAGGCTTGGGGCCAAGGTCTTCTTTAGGAGCCTCTGATGAGACCTACTAATGGGGCAAGGAAGGGAAATCGTAAGACACATTCCCCGTGCTGATCCAGGACTCGGCAACTTTCCTACTGCGGCCCTTCCCAGGGTCCATAAAACAGCAGCAACTTTTCCTGTGCAGGGCTGGGGGATCCTCATTCTGCAGGGGAGAAGGGACGAGGGCTGCGGGCACGTCCTCAAGTTTTAAACTCTTGCTTACCCCACATCAGTGAGTGATGAGAGCCTCGCTCTTCCATTTTTGGCTCCTTGCTTGCTTAGGCCCCTTCCATGCCTGGCGGCCTTGCCCCTCTCCCTGCTCAGTTGAGCTCCTGGCCCCACCACACTCTCCTTTCTCTTCCAGTAACTGAGACATTTCAAGCATGTTTATTTCATCTATATTATGGACTTGACCATGTGTAAATCAGTGAGAAAGCAAGGTTCTACGTCATTCCTTTAGTCAAAAGTATTTTTTTCCAGATCCACATACTCTTTTGCATAGCTAAATTTTCAGTTATAAATGGAAGTAAAAAACAAAAAAAAATTTTTTTCCAGGAAATGGAAAACTAATAATACATTTAAAAGTAATTTTTCTGACCTGAAATGGTTTAGCTAATTCATTAGGTTCATTAAATTAATATTACTGATTATTAATAATACTGGTAATCATTAACTAAGTTATAAATAACTAAAATTAACTGATGCTATTATTGATAAGGGCATTTACCTATAAATTAGATACGCTGAAAGCTGAAATGCAGTGTTTTCATTGTATTTGAAATGGTAATTGGATGAAAGCAGCACAGTGTGGAGTTAAAAGCAAGATCCTAGGAGCCAACCCACCGTGCAGGTCGCAGCTGCTCCCCAACAGGTGAGTCAGAGGGCACAGCACAGCCTCACTGGTGTGTGTGCACCTGAAGCTGGAAGCCACCCCACTTCCGTCACAGGCTTACCAGGAGCGTTCAGCAGGGTACTGTTCATGAAGGACTGGAAATCAGTCATTGAAAAAACCAAATACTTGTTTGGAGCCATTTTTTTTCTCTTTCTAAACAGTAACAATCTTGACCCCACTTTTCTGTTATTTCTATTCTTCAGATGAGACTTATATCTGTGGCTATTTTCATGCGAGGTTATCCTTGGTCGTTAGCAATCCACTAAACATTTTAGTGAAGTTCTTACCTGCTTAGAGGTATCACCACGTCCTTATTCGTCCCATGCTCTGCCACAGGTGAGCCAGGGCTTGCTTCTCACGTCTGGCACAGGTATCTGTCCTTCTTGGGAGTTCAGAGTGTGTAATTGCATTGAACCCCAACTCTCTGATAGGTTCAAAAACTTATGAGGTTGAAGATCATCCAGTTCTTTTCCACATGATTTTTACAGACAAGACACTTTACCAGCCGTCTGTACTTCTGGTAGAAGCTGGAACTTCTGACAGTAATTATTTGACTGTATATTTCAGAATTTGCAAAAATCAAAATACAAAACCGACTTACCTTCCAGTGTTTGTTGTGTCTTCACCTTAGTATTCCTTAATGCCCTGAGCTAGTTTCCTCGGCTTCCTCCCTTGAGATTAAACACCGCGCTGACGTATGCCTAACGCACGGGCTTGTTCGGGTTCTCCATTTTCCGAGGCAGTGCCTGCGCCCCGCAGACTTTCTTAATAGGCATTTTTAATTGAAATAGAGTTCCACTATGGAAATACACGTACTGATGTACAAGTTTCAAACTAGTTAATGTATTTCTTTCTACTGTTCCTGGAGGATTGCGAATATATCTGGAATACATTTTAAGTTTTCAATGTATGCTTTATTTTACTGAGTGCTTCTTAGAAGTTTAGGCTGACCTAATTTCTTGAAGAATGACTAAAATGGCAAGTACTTATAGCATATGTAATGTCCAAGAGTGTAGAATTGTGATAACCGACCATTTAAAAATTCTATACAGTGTAATTTAAAACTGAAGGTGATGCATGACACATTTTAACAAAGTATGCGATAAGGTTTGGTGAAATATAATTTGTAAATAAATATTGATGCTGACCAATGCCAGTTTATTCCAGACTACAAGAAAATCTCTATCTGAAATTGACACATTTTTTTAGCTATCATAAACTCTTACTCCATTGTCTTTAAAGAGAAACTTATTATAAAATTTATACTATAAAATTGATAAGTATTTAGCACAGTGAACAAAATAAAAAGAATTTTAAAACGGTGGCTAAGATGAATAGTGATTTGCACTGTGACGCTGACAATATCTCTTGCAGATTTGGACGTTTGGGAGGGAGATGTAAGTAACTAGGACGCCCCGCCCCCACTGGGATATCTGGGTTTGAGCCAGCCAGCCCTCCGTGGTCATCCATGCCAAGTTATGGTCATCCATGCCAAGTTATGGTAATCCATGCCAAGTTATGCCACCATTCGGCCTTCCAGTTCCTTTGCTGTTGCTTCATGCTTTCCGTCCCTGTGTGTGCTTCTGGCAGGGGGCATTCTGTAGTGTGGTTCAGCAGGACTGTTATTGAGGTGTTTCTGCTTCCTGTTTATATGCTCAGCTGCTGTCCTACCAGGAGAGGAAAATGAGGCATTTGCACTGAGTTATATACCAACCGTGGTAGTTACCACAAATCTCTCCACGTCTGGCAGAATTACAGTACTGCTGGCTGTTGAGTGTTCCCGAGCTTCATTCATTTCATCAGAGGAACATAGTGTACTGGGTGTTTCAAAGTGACATACAGCAACCCTCTAGGGCTTTTTCGAAACATTCCAGGGTCGTTTAGAAAATCATCTAGGGCCACTCAGGAAGTTTTCTGCCCCCAGTAATGGTGTCGTGATCACACATCACGCTGTGCATGAGACCTGTTTGCCATTCCTGTGCGGCGCCGAGGCCCCTAATCGTGTCTTCTCCCAAGCTGGTGGCTACACGCCACGGACCTTGCTGCCAGAGTGGGTCGTCCTCACCTCGCACCTGCGCATCCACACTCTCCCACCAGCATTTTATTTGGGAGGGATATCTTAGGTCCTTTACGTATTTGCTGCAAGCTTAGAAGAATTATCTGCAATATAAACATTTTGTTTTTCTTTAAGAAACATACCAAATGCCCACAATTGAGAAAATTCTTTTAAAAACATCCAAGAAATAGAAGTCTCCCACTGTGCTGTGAAGTGATTCTTAGAATGCATTTCATAAAATACACTTAGGGGAAATGCACACCACCATGCTGAGCACCACGCTTTATAAGTTGGGGTAGCTTGGAAAGGAAGGATCTCACCATTAAAATTCATACACGTTGAAAGGTAAATACGGGTATGGATATATTAGGTTCAGTCATGCAATAAGCCTTTAGAAGTAATATTTACCTTCTCCTCTACCATTTACTCTAAATTAAATGTTAGAAACAGAACAATATATCTTTAAAAGCAGTATTGAGTTATAATCATGGAAGCTTTAAAATACACAAAAACTGATCAATATTATGAAGCCCAAATTATTCATGAATTATGGCTTTGACTGAATAGATCTGCCATGTATAAACTATAGATAGTATTAGAGTTCACCCGCTGCAACCTCGAAGTCCGATATTTGGCTCAACAGGTTGGCAGTGAGTGCTTGCGTATCTTTAACTACCGTAGTTTGCAGTGTATAATGTGCACCCACGTTTTTGGCCCAAACTTTCAGGAAAAAATAATCTTTCGTTTTTTTAAATTAATTAATTTATTTGTTAATAGTTAGAAACCAAACCAATTATTGTATTTCAGGGTATTATTTTGCATATGGATATCATTATTGCTTTCTAGAGTTGCACTTTTACTGCATAAGCATAAATAGAGGAATTAAGAACATTATATAGGCATGGAACTAGTACTACCCATGTATAATGCACATCCTTATCTTTCCCTCAAAAACTGGGGCCAAAAGTGCACATTTTACATGACAATGAAGGTGCTTGTAGAGACTTAGAAGACTATGAGCTGAGACAGCGGTTTTCTCAGGGACAAACAGACGTACTGGCAGCAAGAATCACAGCACTTGGAAAACCATCTTATCTTTCCACCTTAGCTATGACCTCTGCTTCCTACCTCCTTGAATAACTTTATTACCACTCTCTACAACTTCTAGGGGGCAATGATGTCATTCAAGAATAATATCCCTGCTATGTAAATAGATAGATATCGTGGGTATGACTTTCTGGACGGAAGGCAAATGATTTTAAAATTATACTTTGTTTTTCTTTTTTCATGAGTGATCCTTAATGTCAGTACCCTAAACAATCCCGATCATCAATAATGTCATTTTCTGAGATTTGATATGAAGAACTCAACATTACTAAAGTCTGATCTGAGTTCTTTATTTGAGGGGATTATTGAAAATAGTGTTCATTTGTCTCTGGGCTCTGAAACAGTCACATCGTAACAGATAGCTACACATTTGCAGGAGATGCCTCTGTCTTTGTGAGAGATGGCATCCGGGGTGAGTCCGCAGCCTTGGGAATCGAAGCAGAAGAGGAACACTAAATCCCAATCCTTACCTGTCGGGGTAAGCACCTCGGATAGCAGCAGGTAAGCTCACTGTGTTCACATGTGACTTGTAAGTAGGCTTACCCTTAAGTGAGTTGACACAAGAAAAATGGATATATAAAAATTCCTGAATGAGGAAAGTAAACATATATATCTTTGATCAACAAAGATGAGGGACCATCAAAGCAATGTTTGGTAGAAATAAACTATACCCATAAATGTAATCCATTTGATGTCAGATAAATTTAGTTACTCTAAAGAAATTTATCTCTACCATACTCCAAAAATATGTATAAACCTGCACTTCTTATTTGAAAGTGAAGTAGCTACACAATAGTTTTTTCAACAAAATGAATATTGGGAAAATATTTTCTGCCTTGTTTATATTTACGTTAGTGAGCTTTATCGTGACATTGGAAGTGATATCGAGGAAGTGTAAATAAATGTTTAAACATTCAGATGAATGAAAACATTTTTTAATAGGCTATACTCTCCATAGGGCACTCCTAATAGCTTTCTAAAATACTGGAGTCCTAACCTGGTTGGAATGATGGAAGGATGAGATCTGATAACAAAGGCTTGGTTTGGACCCCGGTGCCCTAGTTTGTACTGTCTCCTCAGACAGCCCACTTAACTCAATAAGCCTAAAACACGTTGGTAGGGCTGAACGGTGCTCCCACCACCCCGCCTAAGTTCACAGCCCCAGGCCCTCCCAGTCAACTGCACTTACTTTCTTTCTAAAAAAAAAATTTAAAAATATATTTTTATTGATAATGCTATTACAGTTGTCCCATTTCCCCTCCCCTCTTATTCCCCTCCACCCTGTGCACCCCCTCCCACCTGCATTCCCCGCCTTTAGTTCATGTCCATGGGTCATATATATATAAGTTCTTTGGCTTCTCCACTTCCTACACTATTCTTAACCGCCCCCTGTCCATCCTCTACCTACCATTTATGCTTCTTATTCCCTGTACCTTTTCCCCCTCTCTCCCCACCCACTCCCCTGCTGATAACCCTCCCTGTGTAATGCAGTCTCCAAAGAGGTGATTAAGTTAAAAAGAGGTCAATCCGGGTGGGTCATGGTCCAAATTTCCCACGCCAGGAAGAAGAGGAAATTTGAATGCAGAGGCACAGAGTAAGACCACGTGATGACGCTTCCAGCCAAAAAGAGAGGCGTGAGAAGGAACCAATCCCGGTTCACCTTGACGTTGGACTTCGAGCCTCCAGAATCTTGAGAACATTGCCTGCCATTTGCAGCACCCCATCTGTGGCATTTGTTATGGCAGTCCTGGCAGACCAGGGCCCATGTATTCTCTGAAAAATGGGGGAAACTAAACATTCATTTCAGGGGTGTTCTGATGATTAAGTTATCACTGCTCACCGATACTTTCTTTGCTGGCCCTCTTTCCCCCTGTTCCACAGTTTGGGTGACATATCTGCCTCTCTAGCCATCGTCAGCCTGTGCTTTTGCTCTGTTTCTCACTGAATGTGACAATACGTGCCTCCAAATGGGCCGCTCTGCCCAAGGTCGGTGTTAACTGACGCCGTGGCTAGCCTTCCCGCAGCGCTCTGTAACCGGTCTGGTTGCTTAGAAGCCACCGGTATATGGAGTATTTCTAGTTATATCACGGTCATTCACATCCAGACGCCTGAAATCTTCCTCTGCAGATAATCAATACAACTCAGAAATAATATGATTAAAATAGCAAGATGTCTGAATAAAGTAATGTTAATAATGCCTAATTTGGTTAATACAAATGAAATAATGGAAGTTTGAATAATAACTCCAAAGATTTTAAAAATAATAACTCAAGTGGCTTTTCTAAGAGAGATGAAGAAAGAGGATATTTTGGTATTAGAATGTTTAAGTTAAACAGGCATGCAAAAATTTTAAAACAACCTTTAATTCACAAGAAATAACATGTATAGTTTGAATCTAAACTAAAGGAAATGTGTAATTTGAGAAATAGAACAAATTTTTTAACAGTTACCAAAAAAGATAAATTGCCTCAAGACAAGAAGGAGAAAGATAAAATAAGTTTTAAAAATCACAAGGTAAGATGTAATAAATACATCCAAACATATCATCAATGACAAGCAGCATAAATTGACTTTGCCAATATCTAAGCTAGATTGCTGTATTCCACCTCCGTGGTGAGCTTTCTGGTTCCCAACATAATTTCCTATGTCATACCTAAGAATGTTAGAGTAACTACTTATATCTATTACATATATATGTTATTGAATTCAACGTTATTTGAAATAGTTTCACTCCTGCTTGACTTCCAGAGCTGTCCACAGTGGTGAGGAAGGATCAGTTGTTCCTGTGTGAGCTCTCAGGTTTGTGCCCGCTGAGCCTCTGGGTAGTTCCTTCCCCAGACTCAGGGAGCCAGCCCATGCATTCATCTGCACCAGGCTTATGACTCACAGGGGACCCTCTCTGGACTGCAGAAGCTTTGTCACTCTGTCACTCTGTCCTCTCTGGTCCTCCATCCTGGGAATGCTAGCTGCCTCTACTTTTCTGGGCTCCTGGTTCCACCTTTTCGATTCGGGGAGAGCCAGTCTCCTCCGAGTGGACCCGTGACGGGACTGTGTTTAACCAGTTTTTGAACATTCTTAAACATGGCCTCCATTTTTCTATATTTTACCTATTTATCTGATTTTTGAAGTTAATTGGCTTAAAGTAGTCCATTGTACTTTTACGATTTTCAGAATCTCCACTTGGCTTGTGATTATGTCCCATTCTTATGTTATGATTATTTCCCTAATGTTTCATTTTTTAATTATTTAGGGTTTTTTTTTTGCTTTTGGTTAATCTCGCCATAATTATTTCTATTTCACTATTCTTATTTAAAAGACAAACAGGTTGTACTGCATTTCCTTTTTATAATTCTTTAAATTTACCTTTTTTATCTTACTTTTTTAACTAGGATTTTCTGTTATATGTTTTACTTATTGAGATGAATATGTAGGTAATCAAGTTTTTTATGTACTTTATTTTTAGAACGGTTTTTGGTTTACAGAGGATTGCAAAGAAAGTAGACAGAGTTCCCCTATACCGTGTACCCAACTTCTACTATTAACAACTTACATTAACGTGATCCATTTGACGAATTAAAAAAGAGGCAACATGGACGCATTAGCACCTGAAATCCATGCTTAGTCATCTAGGCCCTCAGCAGCTGTAGCTCCAGGTCTCCAGGGAACTTGCCCTCCTCCCTGCCGCAGCCCCTCCCCCCAGGGGCTGCATCCCGGCCTCAGCATTACCCACTCGGTCACCCCCTCCTGCTGGCTCCAGTGAGAGTTTAGCCCCACGCAACTGCCGTGCCCCGATCCAGCATCTGTCACCCCGCCCCGTCACTGTGCGCTTCCCTGTCCATCCGGTCTAAACTCAGCGCTAACACTTAGCCGCGTCCCGCAATAGAGACCGTCTGAATCCCTCCGCAGGGCAGGTCAAGCTCATGGTAAAGGAATGTCTTTGCCAGTCCCGCCCCTGTGCTCTGGCAGCTGTCCTGCCTGAAGAAAAACGGGTAACCATGGTGAAAGGGAGCCTCTGACATTCCCAATCACTGCGCTGAATGAGTTATTGATCCTGTGCGACAATCCTGCTGTATCTATCTCCCTATTCTGTTTCTTCCCCAACACTTTGCATCTGGCCCATTTACCTCGAACCTGCAACATTGCGCTGCCCGCACCTGTGCTCCTGCCGGACAGGCTCAGTCTGTACTGTGCCTGCTTCTTCCTGCACCTGTGCACATAGGCCCAAGTTCTCCACCTGTTACCGTGGCTGGTGGTACCATGTAGGACACGCTGGTTAAGACTGAGCCCTCTGCTGAACTGTGGGTCTTGCTGTATGCGTGGTGCCTCATTTCGATCTGTTTTCAACTCAGCAGCCAGAGGCATCCTGTTAACAAGGAAACCAGATCCTGTTGCTACATCACACTGTGGATGAACGGATGTAGTAGAGACTCTAGTTTATTCAGCAATAATCAACTTTTCCTTTCTGGCTTTCTCATCACCAAGGACCCTGCACAATCCATTTCAATTGCTCACTACCATGGGAACACCCTGTATTTTATGTGCCAGAACTTTTCCACTTCTGTAATAAACATACAAGTCAGATTTTCTAATCTTACCATGACATCCTTTATGTATATGAAGAAACATATATAAATATGCATATAGATAGATAGATTATGAATATGTATTTGTTTTATATGAATGTTCCCAGAGAATTTCAATCAAAAGCCCAAATTAATGCTGCTTTAACTGCGGGATGATGACTTCATCCCGGTCCACACTGTCATCTGTGACCTTTGTTTCCAAGTCAGTCCCTTCCTCATCGCCCATAGCTGCTATTTGCACCCCCTCTTTATTCCTCATGAAGCATTTCCTGCTCCCTCCTAACACGTGTTCCGAATTTTTCCAAAGTGAAAACAGAATTTTTAGGCGAAGTTTCTAAAACGACTCCATCATCCCCAAGCTCCTCCTCCCTATTACAGGTAGAGATGTCTCTTACACAAAGCTGTACCTTTCTCTCAGTACTGGCACCCAATTCCTTCCTCCCTTTCCAGAACCATGGGCCCTGTGGTGACACACTTGGGTGCGGCTGCTCAGGTTCCTTCCCTCCACCATGTCCCCACCTTGCCCCGTAAACAGCAGTGGTCCCTCCACTCTCTGCCCCGTGCTCTCTGTTTTTCTCCTGTGTTTTGGTTTTGAGCAGTCGCCCCATGACCCAACCTTTAATTTCCATCCATAAACAATGCCTCCTTAGTGGATGTCGCTAGCCACTCTCTCCTGGTTTATATTTTGCAACTACTTTTGAGACTCTCTACTTGGATGAGTCACATCAACCTTAACCTGTCCAAAATCTTCCTAAATCTGTTCTTCTCATTCCTACTGTAATGAAAGGCAGCACCATCTATAATTTTGCAAAAATTGCAACGGGGGTATTACCTTTTACTCTTTTCATTTTTTCCCACATCCAAGCCACATGCTCTGCTGTTTCGACCCTCTATGAGGCCTGGATCCACTCAGCAAATTTGCTCAACACTAACTCTTCCTTGGAAGGGGCCCCACCATCTCCTACCTAAATTCCTTCAACACACACACCACTGGTCTTGTGGCCACAAGTATTTCTTCCACTCTTCTCCTGATTCATAATGCCTTCAGAGCGATCTGTGTTAAACCGAAATATGAGCAGCCTACTTGGAAAACACTGTAATGATTTCTTTAACCTTCAAGTCAAATTCAAACTTGTTGACATGTATACAATGGTTTACATAGCCCTGCCTCTTTTTACTTTATCATTGAATCCTCTGCCTACTATTCCCAGGTGAACGAAAGCATCAATTTAGCTCTTAGTCATAGCATGTTGTCATTTGCTGTTGGTATTTATTATTCTTTATATCTGCCTAGAATGCTTCTAACCTCCTCCTGCACCTTGTCAGCAATTCGTGCTCACAGATGGGCACGTTCACCCGGGTGATACTCGGGTTTGTGTGGATTTGATTCTCTTGTTCTGTGACTCCCTGACACTTGGCATCTCCCAACCCATTTATTATACTGGTTGTGCTTGAAGAATTGTCTGTTGGAGCCACAGTGTTGCAGTCTCTCAGAGCAGAAACAATGCCTCCTGTAAATCATGTTTATATTTACACACTGACAAGGAGGAGACACTCAATAATTATTAGGGGGATGAGTTAACTGATTTTTTTCTCAGCTACTAAATATAAAAGACATCAATTTAAAGGAGATATTTTAACTCTCTTTGAATATTTAAATAGCTTTCTCAAGAAAAATGAATTAAATGTATTGTATGTATAGTACAGAATTAGGATCAGAAAGCAAATATTATAAAGAAGAAGAATCAACTTGAACACATTGAGGTGCTCTCTCGTGGTGGGAGATGACTGGGAACAGAACATTTTCACTCAGGGGTGAGGGAGCCCCCCAAATCAGAGGCTGGTCTGTTCTACAATGATGCAGGCTCAATCCATTTGTAGTCTGTCTCATGAGGGTTTCACAAACTTGTGCTGCACTATGAAGAGTTTTGAGGCTTTAAGGAAGGTGGGGAGTCACTTACATAGTGTTATCCAAAACCTGCATCCAGCTTTGCAAAAGCTGACGGTGCTCTGCGTGCATGGAGAAGCAGCGCCAGTAAGCACTGTTGGTTCGTGGTCACATCCATCCTCCCAAGTCTGAGACTATGAGGATGGAGCTGACAGTGGGTGAGCTCCGAGATGTTCATAACTGAATCGCTCTCTCCATGCTGCGGGAATTATTTTTGAGGGGGGTGTTTTAACTTTCCCAAGACAACGGAGGGTACAACTCTGGAGGCAGGAGGGGCTTCACGGGTTGTTGCCAGTGCGGTCACATCGCTGCACTCGCTCTGCAGGCTCAGGGGCTTCATGCTCGGTGGGCATTATCCTGAAATCCTCACAATTTTATTTTTGAATTTCTGCTTTGTAGCTTCAGTCCGACAGAAGAACAGAACGTGTGTTAGGGGCTTGCAGCCTCAACTCTCGTGCAGCTCAAGCCTCCGTTGTCTCCTTCCCCCGGTTCTCAGCGGCCACCCCCTTCCTGCGGCAGCTTGTTGCCTTGTTCACGGATGGGGTTGATTTCTCACTATGAAGCTTGAGACTCAATGTTTTAAATTTTCATCTATTACAACAATGTTTTAATGCGTGTGGCTGATAGGCTTTCCTGTACTTTTCCTAGCACCTCATTTGTTACGGCATTGTTATACTGTGGCTCTTTTAACAACTTTGAAAAGTTATTCCTTGTTTTCAGAGCCGATGGGATTTTCCTGGCCTGCCTGTTTGGAGGAGTCTCTGGGGGAGCTTTCCGACAAGTCTAGCGGGCTGGCCAGTTCTCGGTTTTCACAAAGCAAGCTCTCTCATCCGAATTTTGGTTTCTGAAAATGTTACTGGGCACTCCCCCGAGGTAGAGATGATGATGATGATGATGATGATGATGATAAAATAGAAGATGCTGACGTCAGTCTGCTACCAGGCCACGTATACACGTTTATCGTTATTCATTTGTTTTTTAGTCCATGCATTTTGAGTGTTCTGTTGCAAACAGATACAGGTCTTCCTCCTTGAGCTGGGCCTTTGACATCCCAGGAGTGGATTTCTGCTGGTTAGTTTTCCCTCCTGATATTCTCGCCACTTACTTCTCTCCGTGACGCGTGTGTCCTTCAGGTCCTCCTTGTGCAGCCCACCTGTAACTCTTTGATGTGTGAGGGGCTTCAATCTATCTCATATTTTAAAAATAGAGCTACTTTTCCCTTTGTTCTTAAATCATTTTAAGGAGCTGAAAGTGTTAATGCTGAATTAGTATGCTATATTCAAACCATAACTATAAAGAAATATATATATATATATAAATACACACACACACACTATGGCATATGTTAAAAATACCCCAGGGAAAACCATTCATATACTTAAGTGTTTGATAATAAATTATATTTCTGTCAAGAGGAAGATTAAAAATGGAGTGTGTATCTTTAATTAATATTATTCTAAAGCAACTTACATTAAATAATTGTCATTTGAATATCCAACTGATGAAGATGCTTTAACCCAGCGGTCCCCAACTTTTGGGCACCAGGGACCAGTTTTGTGGAAGACAGTTTTTCCACGGACCGGCGAAGGGGATGGTTTTGAGACTTTCAAGCTCACCTCCCGCTGTGCGGCCTGGTTCCTAACCGGCCCGGATCAGTACCGGTCTGCAGCCCGGAGGTTGGGGACCCCTGCTTTAACCAATGCATTGGAAGATTAGGATTATCTAATTCTTCAGAAGATCACCCAGAGGATTTAGGCAACCTTGAGTATTAATGATATGTGTTAGTTTTTATGGAAACACACAAACAGAACAATGAACATAGTATACAATTTTATCTATAGTAAATTTATTCTTCTAGGCACATAGTCTGAAATCCACGAAATTATTATTTTTTAAATGTTGAGGATTGAAATGTGAAAATACATTGGATTAAGGTTATCAAGATAACGCTTTTGGGAAAAGGAGTAAAGCTTCTTCAGCCCCCCGTGTAGATACGCCGACCTCTGCAGATGCTTTCTCTGTGCCGTTTGGCGCACTAACCCCCTGAACTAAGGTGCCTGTGGGCGTGTGGGTGTTGAACAGCATCTCTGAACAGGGCCCTCGCGTCTTCCTGCTTGTAATACCATTGCTACTGGATTTAAACTTCATGCAGGATGTTATTTGTTGTGCTGTTGCTTATCTTCGAGTACTTCCTTGATACTGAGATGTTTCTTAAAAGACCAGTTTTTTAAAAAAATTATTACATTTTTATCTATTATGGGGGTGGAAGGACTTTGGTTGGTGTGATGGGATGATTGTATTTCCCCTCCCTAATTCATCTGTGAAAATCCTAACCTCCAGGACCTCAGGATATGACTATTTAGAGACAGGGGCGTGGCAGGTTTTTAAAATTATTATTTTTTCTTTATTAAGTTAAAAGGAGGCACTAGGGTGGGCCCTAAACCGATGAGATGGTGTTCCCACACAAGAGAGTTCGTTGGGACGCCGGCTCACACAGAAGGAAGAGCCGGGGAGACACGGGGAGAAGGCGGCCAGGCGGAGGCCTCAGAGGGATCGAACTTTGCGTCCAAGTTGATCTGCAGTTTCTAGCCCCCGGGCCAGTGAGAAAATAAATCTCTGTGGCTGAAGTCACCCCGCGTGGCAATTTGTTATGACGGCCCTAGCGAAGCGGCGCCCTTTGCAGGTTACTTCGGGCTGTTGTGATAGAGCAAGAAAACAAAGCAATACAAGACCACTCGTTTGTCAGTGTTCACATTTGAAGACGGAAAGATTTGTGGAGATTATTTTGTTCAGAAAGTGATCCAGGCTCTGAAAAACTGACCTTCTTCGAAGACGTATTTTTGTGCAGACAATGTTTACTTTATCATGTTCGGTGGTCGGGTAAAATATTGTTGCAATACTCAACAAACTTTTCTTGCTCATTGGCTTCTGTGGTGACCACAATTTTGAGGTGATTTATTTTTTTAATGAAATGTATTACTATTTTCACTGAAAGTATGATATAAAATAATAAAAGATGGCCTAAATGATCAACAATAGGTTAAGAAATAAATAAAAGAAAAAGTCACACAGGCCAATTTAAATAACTAAAATGTGACATAGGAACAATTTTCCCTTCTGCTTGGAAGGTAGTATATGCTATAGTCTTGGAGACATACAGCAAAATATAGAAAAGGTAGATAGTAAATTATGTTTAAAACATTTTAAAGATTCTTCTTGTGTTTTGTCTGTAATATGATAGTATTACTTCCCCATTTCTTGTCCAGATGGTGTTCTCTGTACTTCCTGAATCACGTGCTCAGAATTGCATTCTTAACTTAGGGTCTGCTGCCGAGAAACCCCGAGTGGATGGTGGTTACACTTTAAAGCAAGAGTAGAGTTCTTAACCCCAGAAACTGTAGTTCAGTGTCTGTAATAAACATCGTTTCAAAAGTAACCTTCGGGAAGAGACCTCTGAATAAAAATCAGATGATTTATGGGGAACATTCTTAACTGCACTAAATATCATATAACTATGTTTTCTGTGTAAGTAGCAAGCAAATTTGGGGGTAAGCATACTTTTGAAATTATTGTAGCTAACATTTCCATATAAGTGTGTTTGAGCTCATTGTGTTATAGAAATTGTTTTTTCACAATTGTAAAAATATGTTTATTCCAAAAAATTTCCACTGTAAGATTGTTTCTTTAATTTTCAGCATTAGGTTTGGGTCTGTATTCCATTTGCTAAGAGGAAGCTGAAAATCTTAGCTTTCTTCTCCCTCTACTATAGCTGATTAAAATAAATAAATAAATAAAGGAATAAGTAAATATTAAATAAATAAGAAAATGATACCAGCTTCCATTCCAGTATACTGCTTTGGTGATCAGCTAGCTCTTTCCACTCACGTCTCCGCGTTTGGAAACCACAACCATGTTAAGGTGTAACTGGAATTAAAGCCAGAAGATGATCTGTTTCAGCAGCAGCCCCGTGGAAGGGAGCTGCCTCCCACGGCGCTGCCAGGCTGTTCCAGTGCCTGCAGAGAGGGTCAGGTCACAAGTTCACTCCATGGTTGGGCCTGCGTAATTCTTAGATGTCATTCTTTTACATTAAAATAAATCTGACCAAGCTAACGTAATTCCTTGCTGACCTCATTTGAAACATGTTCCAGAGTCTTTCAATTCCTGCCTCATCAACGTTTCAAATGGGCTGAAGGTAAATGGAGATACTTTTGGTATGTTAGCTATAAGCTTTTAAGTTGTTTCAAATATCATGAAAATAAAGCGACATAATTAGTGTGCTATGTGCAGATGGTCAAAAACAGTGTCTAAGGAAGTGCTTTTGGTGAGCATAATCCAGTGGGGTCACCGAGATGCTTGACACGTGACGGGGAGCTTATGGTAGTGCTAAGTCCTGTGGTATCTCTGATCAGATCAAGGGCAAGATTGAGAGTAATAAGAATTGTCTAGAGTCAATGAGATGTTATTTATACGGTATATGCCTCCAAGTCTGCATTTCTGTGTCTCAGTCATGTAAACCTAAAATTTGAATCTTGAGATGGATAAATTTATATTTTATGCATATTATGGAAAAATGCCAGTGACACTATCTAATTTGTTACATCCCTCAAGAAAACCATTCTGCCTATTTCAGGACACGAGAGCCATAAATCCTGTCCCAAGGAGATAAGAGAACCTTCTCATCTTCCTAACTGCTTTTAAGACAGTCAGCATAACGTTGAATCATTTATAAAGGGCATGGAGACATATTAGATCAATGACATTTTTTAGGCAGAATAACTTATGTGTATATAGAGAAGTCTATGTTTCCAATTAATACATTGAAAGCAAAGATTCTCAGCAAAAATGGAATCCATATATATGATATAGGATGTCATTATTGTTTTTCTTGAATTATGAAGCAGACCTTCCTGTTGATGACAATTTATGGTACATTGAACTTCAATTCCTGGTCTGTTATTACTTGCCATTTATGATTGTTTTGCATTTATGCATTTATTATAAGAGAATATGATAAAGGATGCAGATGGACATCCCGAGGGAAGAGATGCATAGGGTGAGGTGTGTGGGAAGGGCGCAGAGCTTCCACACCTTCTCCCGGCACGCCAGCCTCCCGGCACCTCCAAGGGCTCACCAACCCGGAAGCTCTCCAAACCCCACACTATCGGGATTTTATGTAGGTTTCATCACATAGGCATGGCGGGTCAGTAAGTCCGTTTCCAGCCCTGCTGCCTTCTCAATAGAGTGGGGAGTGGGGCTGACAGTCTCAAGCTTGCGATCATGACTCAGTCCTTCTTGTGACCAACCCTCCTCCCCCGAGGAGCCCACCAGGATCACCTCATTAGAACAAGAGATACTGGTAGGATTGAAGGTGGGAGGTGGGAGTGGGTGGGGCAGGGGAAAGTGGTGGCAGGAAAATGGAGACAATGTACTTGAAAACAATTTTTAAAAAATGAAAAAAAAAGAACAAGGTACACTTGACAGAGAGCTCCTGAAACCCTTGCCATTTATGCTTTTTAATTCAGGCAGAGAGGAAGCAATAGGAATGAGTTGCCAGACACATTAGTATAACACCCAGTCAAGTTTATGATTGAATATATATCATGGAGAACCTTCACATAGCCAAATGACTCTCACATGGCATTTATAGTAGGAACACAGAATGACTAAGGAAATAAATTGTACAAATTGTTATGGTATAAAACATGGCAAGAATAAGACTCCAGGCTGGTGGCATTCAGTCCAGGCTCATGCATCCCACGCACTGGTTTTCATCTTGGGCTACCAGTCACACTGCGGGTTCCCTGTCCCACATCATCAGGGTACATTCCTTTTGGGGCAAACTAACAAAGGAGGGCCTTACAAAGTATAAGCTGTGGCATCATTTTGAAGAATATATCCTGTCTAATTCTCTTTATGTTAGTCAAAACACTTAATTAATCCAGTTATTATGGGATATCAATTATGCCAACAGTCATTTAAAAGTCCAAGGGGGCCAAGTAGTGGTGCCGAGATGACAGCGAGGCAGACAAAACAGGCATTGGAATGAAGCACTCTTCAGCGGGAGAAGGCACTGTCTTTGGGAGTTGCTGCGAGGCTATAAACGACAGGCCCTAGGCATCGCGGAGAGGAGAGCGGGTACTCTGTAGGAGGTAAGGGTGTGGCTGGCATGTGTTTCAGTAGTGGAGATCTAGGTCAAGTGTGATCACATGATTAGGATCCTTTTCTCAGCCTCACCTTTCATGTTCTCCCAGAGAGAAACACAGCACATTCACGTCCTTTCGTCCACGCAGTTAACACCGCAGGCAACGTGGTCGGTCCCCGTCATCCCTCACCAGGACCGGAACAGACTCGGGGGACTCACGTCTTCCATTTCTGCACTTCGGTTTCCTCTTGGGAGCAGGAAGAAGTTTCAAAAACGACACCGGTGGTGAGGGACTACCTAGCACAAAAAACACTCCAGTGATATCCTATTGTCTGTGTTAAGTTTCTAATTCCATTAACATCTCATAAAATTCTCCATGGTGTTTTGCCTCCTTAACTCCCCAAACTCCATCTAACAACTCTGACCTTCAAACTGTGTTTTTAATAGGTTCTGCCCTTCCACTACCTCTCTCGATCCAGGCTTTATTTCGCAGGGACACTTTATATACGATAACTGAATGACTATTACAGAACTCTCCCACTTGACCTTGCTCGCTATTATTCTCTACTAACCCTTTGTTTTCATGTCACTTCTCAAAGAAGGCTTTCTCTGTTCTCCCGAAGAGTTAAACTCTCCCTAATATATGTTTCATAGTTTTCTTGTCTCCTCATTCTGTCCATCTAACTTCTTTTTTAAGAACTTGTTTAATTCTTGCGATTTTTCACCACATGTTCAACAAAGTAGCCGGAGAGCCTAGGACAGTTAATGGCAAACAGAAGGCTGTTGTATAACAGCTTCCAAGCTTTGAAGTATTCCTAGCTGTTAGAATGCCTTTGGCATTCTTGGCAGATCCTTGAAAAATGCCAGAATTTATGCTAAGGAGAGGACTCAGAATTGGGGGCTGGTCATGCCAGAAAGACTGATCACGTCATCAGAGGACTAGAATTTGAGCCACGTGGTAGCAATCCAACTTCCTGGGAATGGAGAGGGCTGAAGATTGAGTCCAATCTTGTGGCTAATGATGCAGTCAATTATGTACCAAATGCAACCCCGATAAAAACATCGAGGCCTGTGTGAGCCTCCTGGGTGATGAGCACATCTGTGTGCAGGAAGAGGGAGGTGTCCTGAATCTCTGGGGGCTGGGCTCAAAGGTCTGGGTTTGAGACCCTCCTACACGTAGCCCCCTGTGGCTCTTCATTTTCCTGGTCCTGGCTCGTGTCCTTTATGGAGCTGCACTCATAACTGTCTTGCTTCTCTGAGTTCTGCCAGTCATTCCAATAAGACTTCCAACCTGACGTGGTTGTGAAGCCCCCGGAATCCGTTGTGTCTGCAGCATGTGCAGTCTTACTGGTGGCTGAACCTTGAACCTGTGGAGTCTGCAGATCCCAGGAACTTCGAGTGAGAGTTCCACTGCAGATTGAAGGGCACTCTCCTCTCTTCAGGGGACAAAGTGATAAATGCATGAGTGAACTGGAAAGTAGGGCTCTAAATGTTGATAGAGAATGGGCGTCTTCAAGCAATCTCCACACCCCCCCTTTCTCTCTCTCTCTCTCTCTCTCTCTCTCTCTCTCTCTCTCTCTCTATATATATATATATATATATATATATATATATATATATATATAGCCTGGCACAGTAATGCCCTTGTTTTATTACAGAACCATAAGCATGTAATTCTGTAACATAACACTGTCACACTCAAGCACACCATATGACATTTCAGGTGAAATGTTCAAATTAAAACTAGAAATTGTTACACCCATATTATCACCCTACCAACCACACTCAAGCAGGCATTACTTCTGCTGGACCCTGTATGTGTATGTGTGTGTGTGTATAATACACACATGTATACTATATATTATATATATGTATAATATTCTTTTCTAGTGGGAGGTGGGCTTCTGAGATGCCCGCCAAGAATACAGTGCATAGTGTGTACGTCTTTCCCTGTGAGTGTAGCTACACGTGTGCACATATGATAGGGTCGGAGTCCTGGGTTAGGTCACACTCTAAAACGAAGGTGGTGGGACATTATTTCCTACAAGACTCTGTTTTAGAACACCAGAGTAAGACTCTCCCATTGGCTTTCCAAGAAGCCAACTGCCACACTGTGAGACGGCTGTTTGTCCAGAACTGGAGGGCAACCTGTAGGAGGAGAGAGTGTTTCCCTGGCTAACAGTCAGGAAGAATATGGGGAACTTATTTCTACAGGAGTGAGGAATTAAATTCTTCCAACAACCTGAATGAGTCAGGGAGCAGATGTCACGTCCCAGATAAAAACTCAGCCTGACAGACACTTAGGTTTTAAACTTTTGAAACCCTGATGAGAGGTCAATGCCTGAGTGCCCGGACTTCGCCACTGCAGAAGCTATTGGGTAAAGACTGGAGGGCGGTACCCCACGGACTCTGTGGAGATCATTATATGGCAGTAGAAAACTACCACCCTTCCCCCCCACCTTTATCCACAAAGGAAAAAATTCTAGCAACTTTGATGTTCTCTTTTATCATTAAAAAAAAGCTTAGGAAGTATTTTTTTTATGTTGCTGATTAAAGGAATTTCTACATTTTGATATTTAGCTAAGCGCTACAAAAGGTTGGTAACTTCTTAAAAAAATTAAAATGAAAATTTTTATTTTTTCTGTAGCATCTTAAAATAGGAAGCTCAGGGTTGCCCATTCCTATATAAACTGCCCTACACATGAAAATAAATTTTGGGGGGAAAGGTAAGAGACTTTTAACACACAAGCCTTTATTCTGTGTCTCTAATGTTTCCCACCGGAAATGCTTATTCGTGAAACAACCAAAAGTTAACAAAGGTACAAATACAACTTATTTAAAAATCACACTCTTAGAGGCTTAGAGACCCTTGCACTAGAAGACCCCTCATGTCAAAAACATAAATTGATGCAAACATAGAAACAACCTTTTTCTAAGAATAAGGAGTTTGAGAAGTACCAAGGACTGATTAGAATGTCTTCTGATTGATCAAACACATGTCATTGTGTGCTTACGGCATTGAATACACCCTCGAATATCATTAATCGTCTTCTCCAATCTTTATAAGATTGAGTGCCTTGTGATAGATGCCCCTCTCCCAGATCTCCACTTTCTGCTCATGAAACTTGGCGACATCTACACTTGTGTCATGCTTTGGGGGAGGAGGGAAAGAAGGGGCAATCTGGTACCAAATCAGAGCTTGTTTGTCATGGACGCCATTCCTCACACTCAAGGATTTAAAGCTGTGTCGTGCAGTTGGGCCTCCTGTAATTGGATAAGCATGTCATCGGTGTCACATATAATTGGATAAAAATGTTCAAAAGAATAAAGCTGAGGAGGTTCACAGGAATCATTTCATAGAGAATCCCAACTGGGTTGAGCATTTCCTTCTTACTCAGCAGTAGGATTGCTGAGCCCACTCTTTATCACTACCACCGCGAGTGTGGCCACAGATAAATCCTCGGGATCTTAAAAAAAATTGTCTTATTAAAATTCAAGTAAAATACAAATTGCCATCGTTTCTGGATGAAATTGTAGACTTATGCACATTTGTCGGAATAGACATATAAAAAACTAACCAGGTAATTCTGGCTTCATCTTTCTTTTGCAAGATTTAGATAAGGTGTATGCAGTCAGCCACTTCCATGACTTGTATATGGAGACTCTTCCATATTCATTTCTGCATAAATTGTCTATGTCCAGCAATGTGTACTTTCAAATGTTTTCTTACTCTGCAGCGATATGTATTTTCCTTTCTCCTCCCAGTCCCTAAACACCAAGAAAAAATGTATCACATCAACTCACCATTTAAACAGTTTGCCTTTTTCGCATTTAGTTTCTTTTTGTTGCATCATTAATTAACAGTGTTAAAGTACATTTTTAATATAAGTTTGATACTGAAGCCATAATGAAATTTGCACAGCCGTTGATTTTCCCGGATAAGATTGGTAAGCTTCTATTTACGCATAGCCCCTGAGTCTCACATCCTTTCAGCCAGAGCAATGGAGATGCTAGGACCTTGGTGTTATTTATGACGGTGCGTTATCCAATTGCACTGCGCCTGCCCGGACCGTAGGTTTGCAACAGCGCAGAGAAAATGATTTCAGTGGGTCACAGGTCTAATGTGTTAAGCACATAAACAAAGACTGCCCACGGAGAGTGTTAATCCATGCTCATTAATTTTTGAATTCACATTCTGCAAGTTCATCCAAAATTTATGAACCACATCAGAGTTTGGCTTCGACAGCAATGGAGACATACTGAAACATACGGCGAGGGGCACACGGGGTGCTCGGCAGCGGTCCCGCAGACAGCCAGGTGAAGCGAGGCGCGTCAGACCTCCGCCGTGGCCGTGGGCGCTGCGGCCCGCCGGAGAGGAACACCTCGGGACGCCTCTGCCCCTGGGAACAGCGAAGCAGCTCCTCTCCATCACTCCCCCAGGGAACCTCCTTGCCCGAGTTCGGTGGGTTCTCACTTTAGAGCATGTATGTGTGCGTGTTCATTCAAAGCACATGAAGTCCATCGATCTTGTTTTTCCATATCCCATGTATATACCATACATACATGGAGGTAAGTGTGTATATATGTAGACTTGGCAGGTATATATTTGTAGGTGCACACACACACACATACACACGTAAGAACCACTGCTCCAATATTTTACATAAATTATAAAAAATCATACAAAATCTATTTCTAACAACAAAGTATATTTTAACATATTTTACACTTTAGTAAGGGTGCAAACAATCTTGTGATAATAGAGTATTATTTTAATAATCTTATTTTATTGGACATATAATATCAGGTTATGACCTGATATTTGTCCAGTAATCCCTATGGTAGGAAGAGTAATATTCCCTCAAAGGTATCTATGTCCTAATCTCTTACACAGTTAATTTGTCCCTGTACACAGCGAAAGAGACTTTGTATTTGTGATTCAGTTAAGGATCTTGGCATCGGAAGATCGCTTGGATTATAAATTTGCCTCCTCTATAGTCGCACAGTCCACACAAGGGCAAGGGAGAGGCGGGAGAGCACAGGGCGGAGACGTGACGATGGAAGCTGAGGTCTGGCTGACGCAGCTGCTGGCTTTGAGGGTGGCAGGAAGGACACGGGCAAAAAGGGGTGTGGGTCGTCTCTGGAGGCTGGGAGAGGCAAGGGAGGCAGATTTTCCACCGGGGTCTCCAGTTCTGTGGAAATGGATTTTTGGACATCTGGCCTCCAGAATATTGAATAATAAAATTGTACCATTGGAAGACACTAACATAAAAGGTCTAAGCGCTAGGGTGTGGCTGGGTGCGCTCCTGTAGACAGGGTGTTCGGAACCCTTCTCTCTGGGGGCAGACGTTTCATAGATGTTAGCATAAATTGACACCGATTCTGATTGTGAAGGGTTAAGTTTCCAGAAATGCCTGTTTTATTCTCACACCCAGAGACTGTCACTCATAGTACTAAATTTATTATAAATTTGCATTTATGTGGTTGGCAGGTTCATGTAATATCCAATTCCTTAGCATACCCCCCCTTTGTGATTAACATATCGTAGAGTGCAAGATTTCTGTGTCAGAAAGTTCCGGATTAATATGACCCAGAAGCTAAGATAGGACATCACTCCTATTGGGTCACAGGCTCCTACTCCAACCGCTATGAGAGCAGCATTTATTAAACAACAAGAAGTATGATCACACATTGTCCATAACCTTGTAGGCCATCGCTCTTTCAGGAGCACTAATGCTAAGTACAGTGGGTTTAATTAAATGGACTAAACCCATTTGCCCCAGTGCAAGAATCGTTCATTATTCACCCACATCAGAGTCGTGAGCCAATACGGCAATCACTGTCTCTTGCAGCGAAGCCAGATAATTTCACGGAACCAGCCGTGTTCCAGAGTCTCCGGCTCTTAGGTTAAGCAGTGAAAGTGAACCCTCTGTATCTCATGTACTGACACAAGGGACGGCTTCTTTACCAAGTAAAATCTGATGGTTGGACGCCTGAGAGTTATAAAACCTGGGTCAATTCCCAGGGCTGATGCTTTTCAGATTAGTGACTTTGGGCAAGTTACCTAAGCCCTCTGTGCCTTAGATTTTAAATTTCTACGTATTTCCAACGCACAAAGTAACTGGAAAGTAGGCACTCACTATGTCTGAATGAGATGAACTCAGACTGTATCCAGGAGCCCCAAATTTCACTTTCTGAATCATCAAAATCCAATATGGATAAGCCTCTAGTTGTGGTTCTTCTTCAGAAAAATAAATAAATAAATAAAACCCTCTTCCTCCAAGACTGGGAAAGTTAGAAAACAAGTTGTCTGCTTCTGAGTTAAAACGGTGGGACAGGCATGGGATAGAAAGCCATAGCAACAGGGAGCATTTGGATGACAGAAACAGGCCTCTTGTCTAAAAGCGAGTTCACACCTCAGCAGAGTGAATTCCACCATGCTCCACGACCTGAGAATAATTCTCTGTAGCTTGTTGCTGTCCTTGGGCCCCAGAGGTGGCCCCATCGGCTCAGCCCTGGGCAGTGGCCAGAGCCCATGGCGCCAAGCAGGTGAGCACGGCCTCTGGGATCAAGGACGTGCACCTGTGACTCTGCCCTGGGACCCCCGACCCCCAGTCCCTCATTCTCACTCATCTCAGGCCCTTCAGCCCAGGCTTACAATATAGCTGCTGGTTTACCTTTCTCAACCCCCCTAGCTGGTTTTCTGTAGATGTCAAGTACTCTATCCCATGAGATATAAGGCTCTTCCACAGGTTCTTCCTGGGTAACCACATCTCCACTCTCTTTCTGCTGATGGCTGGTTGGACCCTTGGTCACACAGCAAATCACTTCAGCAAATGTTTCTCCAGCCACAGCCTTGGCCCTGTGCTCCAAGAAAGCATCTGGATAGGTTCAGGATTTTCCAAATCGTTAACCGCTGGTTACTTTAAGCTGAGCACTTCCTCCTTCGATTTGCTCTTTTCTGCTCATAGTTTCCTACAAGCAGGACAGAGAAATCAGAACTCAACATCCACATTTCCTTTGCAAACTTCCTCAGGGAAACATTGATGTTCAGCCCTTACAAGTCCTAATCCAACATGACCATATCCTTATAAAAAGGGAAATTTGGACACAGATGTGTGTGCTGGGGGAACGCTGTGTGTAGGTGAGGGAGTGGCCAGAGTGATGCTCCTACAAGCCAAGAAACACCAAAGATTGGGAGCAAAGGACCAGACACAGGGCGAGAGGTGAGACACAGCTGTTTTCCACACAGCCCTCAGGAGGAGGCAACCCTGGCAAGTCATTGAACTCAGTCTTCCAGCCTCCAGACCTGTGAGGCCGTGCATTTTTGTTGTTGAAGCAATTGAGTTTCTGTCATTTGGCTAGGTAAGTATTTTATCACCGCAGAGCTTGTCATGGAGAAGTGTGACGGACACATGCAAGCCCTAGCCAGTGAATGCACACAGATATGGACAAGAGTCGCCAGTCTGTTTGAGACCACGCTCATCATCTAAAAAGAGGTGCTGACCCTTGCCCTTCACTTGTCCCTTCCTCGGCCCTCCACCCGCAGCCCGAAGGAACCACCAATCAGCTTTCTGTCGCTGTATGTGTTTTACCTACCCGGGACACTTTACATATGGAGTTACATTACGCGTGTTCTTTTGTGACTGGCTTCTTTCACTTAGGATGATGTTTTCAAGACTTACTGATGTATAGGATATATCAGGACTTCTTTCCTTTTTATGAATGAATATTATTCCATTGAATGGATATATTGCATTTTGCTTATTCACCCACCAGTTGATGAACGTTCGTGTTGTTTCCTCATTTGGCCCTTGGGAGTAATTCTGTTCTAAATATTTGTGTACAAGTTTTTGGGTGGACGTATGCTTTCATCTCTCTTGGATATGTGCCTGGTAAGGTAATGATAGTGCACTCAGCAAACTGGTGTTTAACCAACAGAGTGATTGGCAGACTGTCTTCCAAACCGGTTGCATCATTTTCCATCTTGCCCAGCAGCATTACGAGAGTCTGCTACTCCATCTCTTTACCGACGCTTGTACGTAGCTGACTTTCTGACGCTAGCCATCTTAGTGGGTTTGAAATGTTGTCTTATGGTGGTTTTAATTTTGACTTCCCCGATGGCTATGATTTGGGGCATCATTTGGTGTGCTTATTGGTCATTAGCTCATCTCCTGCGGGGACATGGCCATTCAGATTCACAGCTTATTGTGTAATTGGCGTGCTTGTCTTTTTATTTTTGAGTTGTGGTAAGTTTTTTAAACTTTAGGTACAAATTTCTTATCAGTCATATGATTATTTTCAGTAATTATTTTCTCCCATGCAGTGAGCTGTCTTTTTACTTTCTTAATAGTGACATTTAAAGCACAAAAGTTTTTTTTTGGATCAAGTCCAATTTATGTTTTTTTTGTTGGTCTTGAACTTGGTACCACATCTAATCGATTGCCAATCTAAGTCATAAACATCTCATTTTTATTCTCATATAGTTTCATTGTTTTAGCTTTCACATGTTTGCTGTTGTTTTTGGTAGTGGGTTTCATGTGGCTCTTTATTCTTATTTTGCTAGTGTTTAACAGTTAGCGTGGGGAGTGAAGACCTAGATGGAACAGAGAAGGATGAAGAGGAAAATGTCTTTAAGTGCCTCAAACTATTGAAGCCTGTACTAGGGTAAGAAAGTTCAATAAAAGTGTCACAATTTATCACCGCAGAGCTCATCATGGAGAAGTGTGACGGACACATGCGAGTCTTCAGCTCGGGTGGAAGTGACCAATGACAGACAATGAATTTGACACCCTGGGAAGACAGGGCCACACAGATGCTACACAGTTGGGCAGATGAAATGCTGACTCTCCAGAATCCACCTCTGAGCCTGTGAGTGGGAGCGTGTGTGCCCGTTCCCTGGTCTGAGCTCCTCTTCCTCTCCAGCAGGAAGTCGATTTCTGTGTATGGTGTAACAAAGCAGTTCTCCTCCGTTCTTTCGCATGTGGCAATCCAGTTGACTCAGGAAACTCCTTGAAAAGACTTTTCTTTGCCCATTGAAAGATCTTGGAACCCTTGCCAAAAACCAATTGACACGTGGCTTTATTTGCAGGCTGTCAATTCAGCTCCCCTGACATGTATGTTTCTCTGGTACAGGCACATTATGTCTTGATTTTCACGGGGGTGGGGACTTATTCAGCCTACACCAGAGCTAACCTTTTTAAAACAATTATTATAGTTTTTTTTCTGATTGTGCTCTATATATTTAATGTAACCTTAGATATATGGGATTTCGATATCCTAACCTGTATACCTTCAAAAACTGATAGACAACCGAAAACAACGGGAGAGATAATAGGACAGAGTTGGCAGGTAAGCTATTTAAATATACTCAGATACGAGCCTCACAGTCAGGTAGAGTACGGAGAACTCATGCGGCTGGAGCAGAAGGAACTCCCCGGGAGTTTAGGGTAAAGAGACCAAGATAAATGCTGGTCGCAACATTGTCATACAGCGAGAGCACGCTTACTCTCTATGGGGCGGTCCACGAGCTATTTTGGAAAATGTGGAATGCTAACATCAGAATATTCAATTAACTTGATCTAGGAATATAATATGAAAGATAACCTAGCATGCATTTCTAATTAGGAAGCAACAGGTGAATCAACTATGCCAAACTAAGAAAGGGTCGGTAAAGAGAAGAAGGAAGGAAACCTAGAGTTTTGAATCTTAAACCCCCAAATCTGATATGTGCTTGGGTGTTGTCTATGGGAAGATGAGTCCTGTCAGGCTAACAAGTTCCAATTTTATCGACAACTAGCTTCCCTTTTATAAAGATGAACATATGGGATTACCAAAACCCAATGCCTTTAATTATCCGAACCATATTATAAACTACCCGCATTTAGATTCTAAGCCAGCAAGTTACTCTTTGACAGTGTGGCCTCTGCTTACCTTGTGTTTTGGAGATAAAGTACTGATTGGTCTCATATAGTTCTAGTGCTGGTATTGCTCACAGAAATTAAATAAACTGCATGTGTGGAAATGCATACGTGAACACAAAGTGATGGCTTACACAAGTTTTCACTTCTTGGTTTGTTTTCAAATTTCAATATACTGTGCGAATAACATACTTCATGCCTTATTTCTCCAATCAGACAATCATAAACAATTACACATTTCATGTAGGACAAAGACAGAACATTCACAAGGAAGGCTTGGGTAAGAAGTGATATGTGCTTTTAATAATGACTTTGGTTTTGCAATACTCAAAAGTCATAGTTTTGGTTTTGCTGCCATGTTTCTCTCTCCTTAGAGGGCTTTTCTTTATGTGCCTGTGTCAGAGCTTTTAAAAAGTATTTAATATTTGTTTATATCTCTACAGGAAAAGGTAAACACACTTTTTAACTCAAGGTTACTGTGAAGTTGAGATATATGTATTTTTTATGAACTAGCTGTTCTCATGGTTTGTGATTTTTTTCCTTTATTGTTCCCTAAAGCACAAAGCAATTAAAATGTTGTAAATATTTCAGCGATGAGGTTTTGGAAGACCATTTCCATGGATAATCGCTGAGGAATAATGAGGCATGCCAGTGACCATCGAGGGAATCAGGTCCTGGACTAAACAAGGAGAATGAAGCATCCCAGGGTGCAGGGTCATCTGGAAAAGATGTCCAGGGGTTCAGTGGGGTCTTATTAGGAATCGAAGTGCTTGTCTTTCACTGTTCTTGTCTTAATTTTTATGAAATGGTGGCATAACCCTGATGGGAACCTGGACCTGTTTTTCATCCGGAGAGGTTTAGAACCTAAAGAAATCATACAGGCAGTGGAAGAAAAGAACATTTTATTTTTTTATCATCAATAGGTCTCCAGAGGCCACTTGATAGGTTGGGTTTTCTTAACCACATTGGTAGGAAAAGTGCTTAGAGTGCAGAAGTAAAAGGCGATGTTTTATATTCACCTATGACACATAGGCTTGGATTGTGGCTTTTGTAGACACAATGAAGGGAAGTTTGTAGAGTTCTATACAGAGTATCATGGTAGTCATGTAAACACACAAAAGTTAAAAGAATAAGCATCAAATTATATCAATTATGCCCTTGTTGGTGTGAATATGTAATTTTGTGCTTGTTGCTGTTTCTATATTTTCCAAAATCTTAATGAAACAAAAATATGTGAAGTTAAGTATCAAAGTGAAAGAAAATAGCAGATTAATTAAAAATCTTAGACTATTTTACCACTGATGGTGTTTGCTAAGAAATATTATATTGGCATTATGAGAGTCAATTGACTCTAAAACGATTTCCAAACATTTGACTCGCCCCTGACAAATTTATATTTTTCCCAAGTATTTGATGAGCCATTGGAAATGAGCTGCTGGACCTTGTGAGTACATCTTGCCCATGACTTTACAACCTTCACAAACTTACCTTCCACCCTGACCTACAAGAGCTTCCCACTCTCTGTCTCCCGACCTCAATAAATGGACCAGCATCACTAGAGTTTTTAGACATGTTTGGTAATATTCTCTTTCTCTCTCTCTCTCTTCCCCCCTTCTAAAATCAGTAAATAAAAAATTAAAAATAAATGTCATGGGACACCCATTTAATCCATTTAAATGACTGTTTTTCTCCATAACAGAATGGACATGTAGTATCTTAAGAAAAGCCTAAAGTCTCTGCTGATATTTAAGTACTGATTTTACACATAAAATATTCTCCTATTTAATCCACATGTGCAATCTCTATTCCAAGAGTGTAGAAAAATTGAAATTCTCTAAGCTTAGATATTTTCTTTGTTCGTGTCACTCCACCCAGGATGGAGGTAAAGGAAAAACAACGCAGGACACTCTAGACGGAGGAGCCTCCTTCCCGGAGAGGACAGCCTGAAGTGGGCAGACAGAGGTACAGGTGGGCGTGTATTATCTTCCAAGGAGCTAATGGGTTTGGGGGGTAGCTCCCTTCCATAACACGCCAAGTGGTCATTCATTTGCACAGGACGATGGCAGGAAACGAGCTCTCCCAACTTACCCAGTGGAGTTGGCTGTTGAACTTGAGCCAGGACCTGTCATCTGCAGTCATACCTGCAGACAGACGATGCTGGTCACGGAAGCTGGGGTGCTACCCAGAGACTGCCGGCCTGTGGAGAATAGCCAATGAGAAATGTCCGCAACAGCCCCTCTTCTCCTCCTTCCCTAGTCAAATCCATGGATTCCTAGTCGAATCCTGGTCACGCCACAGAACTGGAAATTCAGTAGCATTTATTAGTGCAAGAGAAGCCTAGAGCTTGCAGGAGAAGCAGAAAAAACCTGATTTTTATCTGATATCCTGTAAGGAAAGAAACTACTTTGGAAATTGTTTTATTACATCTCTTATTCCATGTTTAAAATAATTTTTTGTCATAAATATCCCTGGTTGTTTACTTAGATCTATGGTGCTAACTCCAAACACAGAATGTACGCAGAACTGGAGGAGCTGTAGGGAAAACCATGTGACCTTAAGTAGCTAGGGAAATAAATTAGGAGTAAAATTAGAAAATGGTATATAAGAAGAAAAATATCTGGGAAAAATAACAAATAAGTTTGGAGAATTGATGTCACAGATGATAATGCTCCTGTGGTGGCACTTAAAATATTGTCAATTTGTTACTTTGTTAGCAATGTACTATTGTTTTTCTTTGCGGGGGCAGGGGGGTGGGGGAGATGGGGAGATGATGCGTCAATTTTTGTCATTATTATTTTATTAATAACAATTGCATTTTAAGGTCACTCTCAACATAGAAATTCTTAGGACTCCAGGTAGCACATGTAGATTAAATAGAAAAATATTTTATGTGTAAAATAATTACTTAATGAAAGCAGAGTTTGTCAAACAAAAATGAACTGTAACCCATAGACCAGAGGAATATAATTGTTCATTTCTGGGGTAGGTTCCTCTATTAGATTTCATTTCCAGCACACCAGGACTGACGTGAGTGGAACCTGTGAAAAACTGGGCCTGATTCACCGTCGTGCGGCGGTGTGTACTCACGGCTGAGTTGGCCGTGCCCCCAGCACTGGACCGACAAGCCACCGTCCAGGAGGGCGAAAGCTTAGAGGCCTTACATTTTTCTAGAGTCTTAGGCTCCTTGCAATTTATAAACTTATTTTTTAAAAGCTATTCCTAACCTTACATTATGTTTTCATCTTTAATGTCGATGTCTTTGTTCTACATGCCCTTATTTTTTTCCATTTGTCTAAACTGCACGCATAGATTCTGAGTGCTACACTGAGGTCTGTGTCCCTTCACGGGGCCTCAAATTGCATTATGTGATGACAGCCATCTGCTCAGCTCTTCACTTATCTTTTCCACCAAAGCAACGTGAAATTAAAATGGACAGCAATGCTCATCTGCAGCCACTGATTCAGACAGCAAATCGTGCACCGCTCTGCTGATGAAAAATCGGGTGTCTTAATACTTACGTGACTTCGGTATTTAATTATGCATTGTACCGTGCGCTCTACAAAAATCACGTGATACTGCGGGAGAAGCACAGGCCCCGTCAAGCAGGCGGTCTGGGTGCCTGAGGAAGCCTCACCGCCATGACAGGGTATTAAACAGGATGTGTGGATATTTAGATTTCTGGGACCAAGATAGAAGCTGTTTAGAGCTACAATGGTAAAAACTCAAATTAACTTGTATAATGAATTACTTTATTAGTAAGGCAATTTAAATAAATGACCCTTCCTAAAATCTCCAAAGGCTGTGTGATAAGAATAATACTATATTTACATTTGGAACGACTGGGTTTTGATTCTTACCCTATGGCCTCGCAGCTTAATATAATTGGAACATATGGTTAATGTCGCTGTTTCTGCCCAGTTCTCCATCTAGTGAGGATTGCTGACAAAATTAAATAATGCCATGTGCTAATATTTGCTTAGCAGCAAATAACGCATGAAGTGAACTTTTGAGGGTATTTGCAAAACCTGAAAGAAAGGCAGAGCTGTGTGGTTACAGCTGTGTGGTCAGAGCCATCCCCGTTGGGCCTTTATTAGTCCCTCCAGGGTGAGCTCAGAGGCAGCTCTGAGGAAGCTTACAGTCAGCTTGAAGTTGGTAAGGAAACCAGGACATGCGATAAAGAAAGAATTTTGAAAGATAGGAATCCTCGTACAATTGCCATATGTTGTTAACTTTCTTACTTGTTAATATGTTTGCAAAGCGCAGCGCCGTTTGAGCATAAGAATAAATTCTATGGATGGGATTCCTAGGCAGGTGCCGTGTCATGCCACCTGATGTCCTTTGTGAACTAAGGTCTTCTGTCCCACTGAGGTCAGGAGGGCTGACTCCCCGCTTCCAGAGGCTTTCCTGTTTGGGAACTGGTCAGAGAGGTCTGCTGGTGTCCGAGTCTGCCTCCCTCCAATGACTAGTCAACGCGGGCTACGAAGTCTGGCCCTTGCAACACCATTCAGAATGTACTTAAATTGCAACGTGTACTCCAGAGTTCCCCATACGATCAGCTGTTGCCTCTTTTGCAACTCACTCACTGTTCTGTGCATACTCAGTCCAGCCTCCCTCATCTCTTAGAGAGTTTCTTTCCTAGAGATCTTCCCCGTGGATCTCCTAGATGCCATGCTCAGTTCTCAGAGTCTATTTCCAAGCAACCATCCAAAAACATTCCATCCCAAGAGTAGCCACTGGAAGCAAACTCCAAAATAGGACTTTGTAGCTGAAGTAGCCATTGGCTTCACTGGACCCTGTGGCTGGCAGGAAATAAAGTAGATAAAACACAGGTAAGCTTTGGGAGGCTGCAGTGGTGTGAAGGATAAAACTTTCACTCCCGGGGAAATGTGAGAGGATGACTATGGGTGGCCACTGGCAAGGAAGTGACTCAGGAACACACCCAACTCTCTGGCCAGTTATAGAAGAACATGTCAGGTGTCTTGGAGATGGGGAAGTGGTCCCAATGCAATGCCCTGGAATTAAATATCTGTTGTTGGGTGCTATTGATATTTTTATTCCATTGTCAGAAATGACACTTTATATTACCTCAATGAATTTAAATTTATTGCTACTTTTTTGTGACATAATTTGGTTTCATTTTGCAAATACTTCATTTTACACATTTTTAAAAGCATGTTGTGCTGGTTTCCAGTGGAATCTTTTTTTTTTTTTTGAGGAGAGATCTTCGATGTGTGTCAATTAGGCCAATATATTTTGTTTATGTATCCCATCAATTTTCCAAGACTTATTATTGAATTCACTAGCTATAGTGATTTGTGTATTTACTTTTTAAGTTCCATCCATTTTTAGCTCCTATTTTGAACTTCTTGATGAATTGATTGATTGCCATTATAAACATTTTTCTTTATCCCAGATGACTTTCTATGCTCCTGGACACATTTCATCCGATAGTAACACAGCTATCCTTGATTCATTTATCCTTCTTCTGGTAAAATGGACATCCCATATAATTCACCACTTGAAACGTTTTTAAGTGTCCTGTTCTGTGACCTTCACCCTGTGAAGACCGCATGCCACCATCCATCTCCGGAGTCGACAGGTCATAAACACGAATGTTGTAAACACCATGTGTGCTGCCAGGTGGGTGCTGGAAATATTGGGGGGATGCTCTGTAAAGTAGGTGACTGTCCACTGTGCTGTAAACACAAAACCAATACAGAATACTATTGAATGTAAAAAGAAAACAAATGTATTTTTGATGAAAATCAGATGATACAATGTTAATAGAAAAATAGAAGCATCTCCCATAGAACAGTTTGTTGCCACATATCTACTCGACTTCATCAGCTACACAGCAGCTCGGAACTACGGGATAGAAAAGGATACTTGCTTCCCCTGCAGAAGCAGAGATACCTGAGCCTTCTAAAAGCACCTGAGAAGGCATGGTCCACACTCCCGGTCGGCTGCTGTGTGACCTGGCATGTTCACAGTCTGTGCATCACGGAGACACTGTGCTAGGGTATGCTGAGCTTGCTCTTACTTTGGATGCTGCTGTTGAATTTAAGGATTCTACAATGTTATATGCGATTGTAGAGTACAAAATAAAGGGGGTGTATAAATAAAAATTAATAACATAAATGTGACTCTCTGTTCATAACTTCCTATTAATGTAAATTTTTATAAAATAATTGAAAAATTATGTCAAAATGTATCTCAGAGATAAATAGGTAGTAAATTCAGTGACACTTTGGGAATTCGGAGGTGACCATGAACTCTGTACACTTGGGGGAGGTAGGCGTGCAGGAAAGTTAAGAAAAGAACCTTGTGGCTGGAGCCAGCCCCTTAATATTCAGCCGTTGTATTGATGGAGAGGAACAAGAAAGCCATTAGAGACAGAGATTTGGTGTGGGATAGTGAAGGGAGGCGACATGAATTGGGCCGCGACCTGAGAGAAAGCTCGGGGAAGTGCTCCGGGTGATTTACGCTGGCCGGCACCAGGTTGCAGCGGGCTTCCTCCAGTGGTCTGAAGGGTTATGCCTTCATATCCCAGGTTTTGTTCTGCTTGCAGAATAGATGGCATTTGAGCAGTGAAGCATCAAGCTAAAATGTGGTTTATCCACATTTTTTAATGTACCCCCAAAGAAAGATTTCTTATGCCATTTTCTCAACTTACTGGCTACTATTGAGGCTTAGCTTTTGGTAATCATCTCTGTACACAGCTTCATATTTTAGCAAGGTCACATTATTTAGTCCTGAACCTAACTAGTATCCTTGAAAAAAAAATATATGTACACAAAACTTTTGTATTATCATTTATATCACCAAAGTTTTTAATGTACAGATACATATTTCCTATAGTTGATTCAACAACATAAAAATAAACATGTCTACACAGGAAGCCATGATTTCCCACCCAGTTTGGGTCATGTGCCGTGGTTCCTATTTGTTCGATGGTACTATCGCCCATCTGAAGCAAATCCCTGTGTCTCTGGCGCCCACTGTCCCCATTTTCAAACAAGCTCTTTACATGTTGTCTACTCTGTGTTCTTAATTCTCTTTATTTCCTCCCAAGTGTAACGGAAGGAAACTGGCTGTGTCTGTGGCCCGGACACTGACACACCCTCCCAAAGGTCTTCTCCAAGTCCGTTTCCGCCCTTTTCAGCTACTCGGGGCCAGATTGAACTTTAAGCAGCACACATATTGCCTTCCTCCTTAGAACGTTTAGGTGACTTATTATTTTATTAACTATAAAGATCAAAATGATTCACATCAGGCTTCAAGTCTGTACACTCTAGTCATGAATATACCTCTAGCTTATTCCAGTCCCTGTGTGTCTATGTCTTCCTTTTCCTCCTTACAAGTGGCATGCACCCTCTTCACCAGTTCATTCCTCTGTCTACAGTAAGTGTTATTTATACGCCTTCCTCTTCTCTAATGACACCATTGTTACCCTTCAGTATCTTAGTTCAATATCCATCTCTTAGTTCATGTCACATCCTTAATGAAACAGCCCTAAAACAACCTCCCGCACCGATCAGATTCTGTTTATGCTCTCATAGATCTCATCCCAGTGTATAATTATCCACTTACTGTAACAAACTCAGTATCTTATAAGTTTGTTCAATATCTTCCTCTTCTGTTCACAAACTGGCCCGGGGACGGCCACATCCAGGATGCTCGGAAGCTCTGGCTGGAAGAATAAAGAAGTGGGGAGATGAAGGAGAGTCGGAGAGGGATGAATTTCTGAAGAAATAGTTGTTCTTTTGGGAACTTGGGAAGTCAAATCTATTTTGATTTCTGGCCTAACATATTCGAGAGTGTGATTTAAGCCCATGAAACAAATCACAGTCATGCATGAAGGACTACTCCGTCCTCATTAATAATGCCCATGGCATTGTAACAGCTTGCAAAACCCTGAAAATCCATGCAATATCCAAACCCTGAATTTCATATGCTTACACTCCATAGAGACTAATATCCAACGATGAAGTATTTCCATATATAAATCAGGTTTTGATTCAGGCAGCTGCTAAGCTTTATTCCAGAGCCAGCCCCACAGCAACTAACTTAGGTAAAGCAATCCCATGTTACAGAAATAACTTGCTAAGAATCTTAAATATTCATCGTGTGTGACCACAGGTATGATTCTTTAATTAACATGCAATTAACTACTAATAGGATCTGTAATACCCAACTGTTATTTCTAAAAGATATAAGAGGTGTTATAATGTATATTTAGGTTATTTGTATTTTGTAAGCATTGAGCATATTACTTTTGAATTTAAGTTTTATGTAATAGGTATCACAAAGGCAGAGACCATTCTCTGTTTTAGAAAGCTCATCCCCGGGGGTGGTTCCGAGACCAACATTGCGGGGCAGGTCCTGTAGGCTGAAAGGAGAGTGAGGGAGCCATGGAAACACTTCCGGCAAGAAAGGATGCGGCAGTCAGATTCGGGATGAATGGACTAGATTAAAGATAAATTAATGAACAGAGCAGATCCAGTTTGTGAGCAATTTATACATGTGTCACGGAGGAGAAGGAGGTTACAAGAGATATCTTTGCTCAGCTGCATGGCTAACGGGTCCAGTGACCAAAATTGGGCACGTAAATGGGACAAAGTATTACAAACAGTGGTGAATGTGCGTTCGGTCCAGGACACCTGACCTCGGGGGCTAAAGATTAAGATTGAAATCTAGGGTTGATCTGATAACCATTAAGCTAGAAATTGATGAAAATTAAGTCAGAAGCTGACCCTTGGACATACAAAGGGTCCAGGGCACATACGAACATTGTAAGATGCAGGGCCAAACTACGATGAGCACACTAAATCTGATGTCACAGGAACGAAGAAGACAGAATGTCAAGAAGGCAGAAATCTTCAACATGAATCTAAATGAATGTTAAGTAAAGGTAAAAATACAATGAAATAAATGTTATGTATTTGTTACACAATATATGAGTATAAATTAAGTCATAATATTATAGAGCATCATAGTGTCTTTTGAATAAAGAAAACTATTTTAAATATTGAGACATTGTCATTATCAGAGGTGCTTTTTAATGCTCTCAAGTTCTAACCTTACTGAGGCAAGAATTGAAAATAAAGGAGCTTTTGAAGAAACAGTTATTTTCATAGTGTTTTTTAAAAAATCTCAAAGAGTTCTTCAAGTTGCAGTGTAAAGTTGAAATCTCATCACCATTTTTTTTGTCATTTCCTTTTTTATTTTGAGGCTGCAGGGCGTGGTAGATCACATTTTGTATTTATTTTACCATATAATAATACCATCTCCATATTCCTCACCTATCTCTATTTGCCCATCATTTTAAATTCTGCATGCCATTCTTTAACTCAATAAATGAATTATAATTCAATAGCCTTAGCCTTATGCGTCCTCATTCATTCACTTACTAAATACTTTTAAGCTACACCAGTAGGTACTAGGTGTTAAAGGTACAAGGAAAAACCAGTTTGAACTTAAGGTGCTCAAACTCTAGTGGGAGACAGAAATATAAAAGGAAAATAGTAATAATAACAACAAATAAAGTAAATTTTTACAGGTAAAATGATATAAATAAGTTAAAAGACAAAATCTGAAGGAGAAAGTGGTTAAGACTACCATCATTGGGAGAAAAACATAACCTTAGAGGGGAGATCATTTTCGAGTGGTATGGAGTAAACCTAGCTGTCGGCAGGTGTTTATCTGGTAGGTGGTGGGGAGGGTGCTGGGCCATCCAGGGTCTCGGGCCATCACTTTGGGTGTCTGCCCCAGCCATCAGAGAGTTGGGAAGATGGGGAGAAGACACCCTTTCTTCCTTTCAGACATGTGATGTTTTAGCTTTGAACCAGCTTTCTGGTCATCATGAGTTTTACAATTTGAGTGAATAACCAATCACTCTGTGCAGTTTAGTGCCTCAATCTTGTCTTTAGAAAACCGTGGAAAATACCCTAATGAACTGAACTTAATTTATGTATGTACAAATCATGTTATACTTTCCTTTAACAATCCAAAAAGTTCTTTGACCAGACCATGGCTCTTTCCTCTTTATTAAATGCTTTCTTACTCCTATCCTGATATGTCATGCCAGTTACATTCAGTACATATTTAAATTTCTATTTTGTTTGATAATGCAGTAAGCAAATCTATACTTTGTATCATGTTCACTTTAGATATTTGCCTTTGCAGCTTATCATTTTTTATTTTCAATTACAGTTGACTTATATTATTATTTTGTCTTCAGGTGCACACCCGTTTGCCTTTTGATGAAATTATTATTAGCCTTGTAATTATATTCACAAAATGCGGGCCTTGTCATTCTGATTGTACTTGACTAATGATAAATCTCTTTTTTTTCAATAGGGTGATTGCAGTACAAACAAAGGCTTTAGCAGCCAGAACCCTTAATTAAAATATCGTCAGAGAGCATGAGTGTTTCAGGGCTAAACAGGGAGTCTTCTTGGTTTTAGGAAACTTTTCTGGGTCCGGTAAATAAGCAGCGGCCTACGCAGTCCTGAGGCCTTCATGGGTACGCCAGCAGTTTTTCCACACTTAATTTTCGTTCTTATTGTTATTAAGTTGATTTAGATATTTCTTTAAACCATGTCTAACATGAATGCAGAAGAGGAAACTGGTTTGAGCTCCGCTTCTGGTGCAAACAGCATTATGTAATGAGGTAAACACTGGTAATTGTGTTTAGTTCAGTAACACTTTTAATTACCGCTCAGCTCTCCTTCAGAGTCTATGGATTTTACTGATTCAAAATAAACAGCCGAATGCCAAGTGCCAGCAGCCTCACGGATTTCTGTCGCCTAATTAAAGGGCAGACGCATTGCTTTCCTGTTGTGGCTCTACCCAGAAGGAGCTTTTTGCTCATAGTTTTTGCTTTTAAATAAAAGACTAATAATATGATGTCCTCAGTTTGGGGGTATCCTTTGTGACCTTATATCCTTGCGTCTAGAACGTCATGGGTACCTGATTGATTTATGCACAATGAAGAAAGGATAGTAAAAAAACTTAATGGAGAGCAAATATAATGCACTGATTTGTGGGGATTTTGACCATGTCTAGGCATGAGCGATGAAGGGTTAATGCCTCGTATTTTCAGAACATATTTCCCCCACTTCTTTCCAGCCTTAACTTGTGACTTTTCCTCTTCCACATTCAGTCTAAAAAGAGAACAGGAGAAGAATGTTAATGCCCTTGGGCCTGCTGAGCTCCTGGCTCCTGGCAACATGTATTTCCTTTGGAGAGTTTCATCCATATTTGCTAAATACATAGTGACAAAGTAAATCAATGACACAATTAATTGCAATCAATCTTAGGCTTTCTTGTTCACCCTCCAGCCGCCCCTCTGCTTCCTGCGAAAGGGCCATTTCGTAGGAGAGGCGCCATCGATCACACATGCCTATGCGCTTGCTCCCGTGTTTCTGAACGGAACACGGCAAAGGAAATGATGGAAAACCAATTAAAATATCATATTTATACTTCTTTTTCCTCTGTTTGCTTCAGGTTTGGGACATCAGCATCTGTTGGCCATAGGCTCATTTCTAGAACATCAGGTAAGGGGGTGAGTCACTTACTGTTTGTCTGAATTTCTCCCCAGGAGGGGACATGTCCAGAATCTGCAGCATTCAGCAGGAAGCACTTACTGCATCAGAAGTTACCATCGCAACCAACAGCAGGATGACCAGAAGCCAACCAAACCCACGAGAGGAAAACATGAACACCACTCAGAGATCACCAGGGGGCGCAAAATTGGCATCAGCGGCTGGGGGGATAGGTCTCCCCTTTTCAGATTCCACGCCACTATGGACAGAACTCTGCCCTCTAATGTAGGAATCGCTGTCCAACTTCCTCTGTCCTTGGAAACTCCATCTTCCCAGAGTCAACCTGGAGACCCTGTGTGCTCAGGCAGATGCCATTCTTTCGTGAACCGGAGCACGTCCCACCGCATGCTTACAACCCTTCAGCATCAACATTTAGAGTTTTATCTACGCGAGTGGAAGATGGAGCCAAATATTTACCGTAGATTTATAGACGTGAACATATTATCCTAGTGTCTGTTAAAAGTTACGAGGTTTTCTGCTTACATCACAGATGAACACGTTCAGGATTTTTAACTGAATAACAGCTGTAAAAGTTGCAAATGAAACTGTTGCTTTTATATTCTAATTTGATGGTGTTTGCTCTTGTACAACATCGGCATTACTTAAAAACAAATGCCATTTTTATTCTACTGTTTCGGTGAATTCTAAGTACTCTTCTTCTCCTCACTGAGACCTCATAAGCTTTTTCAGTGTCCCAACAGAATAAATATAGTATTTAACATGTGGCTCACCGTACAATCTGTTAAGCAGTCTGTGGGATAGAAAAACTGTGAAATGAAAAATATATATGTACCAGAATTTTTTTAAAAAGGCTTAAAGGAATCTCTTCTGTCTCAATGCAGTTTTATCATGGAACAGATGATTCTGCTTTGGGAAAAATAAATCAGCTTCCACAAAGAAAAGGCACTCGTTGACCTGGGTCCAGTCCTGTTATTTGCACATCTGTCCCTCATGGTTTCTGCATCTCTACCTTAGAAGAATGACAGTCACAGTTAAAAGGCTGAGACACTTTGCTCTACAGGATTAGTCTGAAAGAAGAGTGTCTATGCCAATCCCTTTTAGGGCCACAAGTGAATGAATTCCTATAGAATTATGCAGACGAATGGATGAGGGAAACTGGCCTGTACAGAGCTGGGGGTGTGCAGGAGAGCTGGGAAGGTGGCCCTCAGCCAGCAGCATCAGGGAGGTCAGAAAACACAGTACTCAGCAGGCAGTAGCGGAAACGGGATCCTGGAAGGTAGGAGGGACCACCTGTTGGTGCCTGGAAAGGGGATGGACAGGCCCCAAGAGGAATCCTTGCATCTCGGCCCACTTTGGCCCAAATCTCTACTCTATAAAACTTTAGGAACTTTAATATTCTATAAAGTAAGAATATCAAAGTAATAATATGTTAAGTCCTGTTTTTTTGTAGAAATGATAGAAGTATATCAAATATTTAATTCTATGATCTTTAAGATACTAATGAGGTATCTTTTCATCACTATTTTAACAGTCACAACTGCAGGTGAATATTATCTAATATTTGCTTTTCTAAAGTAAATATCTATAAATAAAATGATCAAGAAGTGTTCAAAGCTAAACCGAGGCCCATCAAGATTTCTAAGAGTCTACTCAAGCAGAGATCAATTTGAATTGGGCAGCATCCCCCCAGCAGGCGGGAAGGGGCTCTGAGGAGCTGCACATAATGAGACACCTTTATAGGCTGAGGGGATCAGGAAGAAGGATGTTCTAGGCAGCAAAAGGTGGGCTGCTCTTTGCAAAGCCTCCTTCCTTCAGGGATGTCAGGGGTCTCTCAGGCATATCATTCCCCATCGACAGGTTCCCACTGCCATTTCTGGGAGAGCCGAACTGTAACCCAGTCTCCGTGGGGTGGCAGGGGGCTTGGCACAAGCAGCTCCATTTCGGGGCTGTCGTCTCGTTTTTGACAGAAGCACTGACACTTGAAAACCTCTCTGATGTTTTGTTGGGGGAAATAGAGTCATCTCAGCTCTCAGACACCAGAGGATCTGTGGTTGTTGCTTAGACGTCACATCCCACCTCGCACCCTAGGGAATTGAAGTAATTTTAGAGGAATCTTGCGGAGAAAAAAGAGAAAACAAGCAAACAAATACAGAATTAAAATGCCCATTGATTATGGGTTGGAAATTGTGTCTTTTCACCCTGGCTTTAATTCTTCCTGTCATCTGGGTCAGGGGCGGTCTGAGGAGTCCCTTGGGGTCACACTCACCAGCACGGAGCCTTCCCCATGCTCCACCCCTCTTGGTGTGACTGTGTCGTAGCTGCAGGGCCCTGCAGCTTGTCCTCCTTGCCCTTTCCCGTTTCCCTGCTGCAATTAGTTCTCAGAGTCGGGAGGGCTATGAAAAGTCAACAAACACAGAGAATTTCGAAACCCTTGCCTATAGAGCAGAATAAATTAGCATTTAAACTAAACTCCTTTAAAACTAAAATACAATGACATAGAAAGGGTAAAACTATAGGAGGAGCAAAGAAATAATCATATTTGAACAAAAGCAAAAGTTTTCACTGGGATGATATCTTCTGCCAGTAACACACAAATGTTTTTGTAATATTTACTGTACGTAAGACTTATTCATATACACAAAGATTCCAATAGATAAATGTGCAGATAATGAGCTTGAAATGAACTCAAGGGATTGATGCATAATTTTCATCAAACCATGTTCAAATATACTCAATATTAACAGTACATTTGTAGTAGTTATGCCGTCTTTCTCTTGTAAATTAAGTTTACAAAAATGACGTGGAGTTCATGCATTATACTTATACATCGACATATGGAGGGCTGGTGGGCTGTGCTTCCAACGTCTTTTTGATGGCGTGGTAAGCGACAAGTGAGGATGTCCTTGAGAAATTACTCGGCGAGTGTGTTTATTTCTGCACAAAGGAGCTATGAAAGATGCTGCTCTGTGAGATTTTCTTTGAACACTGCAAGGGAGAGTAAAGCCTTACTTTTAAAAAAATTAAAATACAGTTAACATCCAATACGATGCCAGTGTCAGGAGCACAGCCCAGTGATTCTACATTTCTACACTTCACCAAGTGATCACCACAGCCATTCGGGTAACGACCTGAGAGTCTCAGTGTGTTGCATGATTGTAGGAACATGTTCTTTTGGTCAAGGTCATGGAAGTGATGAACGATGAAGGTAAAAAACAAACAATGCCACGTGACTATCACTCAGACACGGTTTGCCCTGATACGACCTATTGTGATTTTAAAAATCCATTCGGGAAAAATGGAATATCTCTTCATTACAGCTACTAAATCATTGGTTCTAAAACAGACTAAAGAAAGAAAAAGAGAATTTGGATAGTATTTGTTCTTAAACATTTTGAAATGAATGTGATTTCAGGTAATGCATTTCTATAAATGAATTTCTTTTCCAGAAAAAAACAGAGTATTAGAGTCCTTATGACTGAATGTTCTTTTTCTAGAAACCATTCACAGTACTGGTATTTATTAAATAGTTACAATATATTATCTCTTTAAAATTCGGTGGTTTATTGTCAAATTCCAAAGCCCCTACAATAATTAAACACTACAGAGAGACTGACTGTTGGCTATTACAAGAGCAAGTAGAAACTAATTCAGATTCATAATTCCGTTTTTAGTGAACTTCTAACAAATAGAGGGAGAAAATGAGATTAACTCACTTCCACTAGCAGGAAGATGGAGAAAATGGATTTTCAGAAACAGGGACAAAAATTATTTTGGGAGTGTTACATAAGCTTTGTGAGAGCTACCATTTTTGAATACATGTGCAAATTAAATTTTGCTCATGGTCAGAATGTAACAGATAAATGTTTTTGAGACCTTTGGCTCTACAGGCATAAGTTCTGGGCACAGGCTGGTGTTGGGCCGCCACACCAGTGGGTTATAGCTTGTTCCCCCAAGGGAACTGTGCACTTCAGAGCAAACTTTGATTAACCTGCTCAGGTCAAAAATATCAAAAGAATAAATAGCAGCAGAGAAAATCAAATGTTCCTGCGGGAAAACATGGGAGCAAAGATCAAATTGACGGGGCTTTCGGTTCTCAGACCCATCAGGCTGGTGAGAGTTGGGACCCAAGAACCTTTTCCAAGTTCTGCTGTCACACGTGGGTGAGAGCGTTTTTCACAGGCGCCATTGCGACTTCTCCCCACTCTCACTTGCCCCTCGGGTCTGCGGATTTCTCCATAATCCACGACGGGGTGATGTCATGTCTCTTATCAATTTGTAATGCACTGGCATGCTTCATTAACATGTTTCTTACAGTTTGGCCACGATATGAATAAAAGTGAGTAAATCAGACCAGTGGCAGTATCTTCTTTGCATCCTGCTCGATGGGGCGAGTTTGAAGACGGCTCTAAACGTTCTCCCAGACCACGTTTGAAACCCTCTCGCTAAGCTTCATTTCAGGGACAGCATGTGAATTCCTTAAAGTCTGAAAATCCTATCTCAAATATGTGTGCTTTGTTCTCTTCATTTTCTGAAGGCTCTCTTTATAATCCAGAAATGAACACGGTAGATGAAAACACCAGCTAGCTGACTTACCAGTGTGGGCATGCTGGTCGACATTTCAGATACCCTCCGCAAGCAAAGATAGAAGGGTTTTAAGTGAAAATTGCTTGCTTCCCTTTTAGACAAGTTACATTTATGAGATAAATCAAGAGTAATTGGGATATGTGTCTATTCTTCATTCCCAACTCTAAACTTTATCATGGCAATACAAATTAATTTCAAATCATTTTGAGTGTGGCCTACTTGATCATAACATGACAAGTTAACCATTTAGTATAAGATATTTACAGCTCAATTAACATTTATAAATACTCCATAAAATCCTCTATGAACTAGAAACCCTAGTGATACAAAAACCTGTTTTGTAAGATATAAGGATCTTCTTCACTAGAGAGAGATTCTAAAATATAATTAATCATGATATTGTAACTACCTCCACAGAACACATACTATGTAATTTAATTTAGTTTATTTTTTTGATAGATGTTATAAATCCAGATTTGGCTCTATGATGATGATGTAATGCATTCCCTTTAAAGGTTACATGTACTTTTTGCACATTTGATGACAAGGAAATCTAAGTCAGCTTATTTTTCAATTTGGAGATTGAAAGTAATAACGTGTAGTTAGTTACCATTAGTGTCATAGGAAATAAGTCCCAACGCCATGATTTCATGGATCCAGCCAAATCACACTCTTCAGTGAAATTTGCTACTTTGCAGGCTTCTTTTTCCTGTAGAAAATTAGAAGCAATTTTTCCCAAATTATCAAACACTCCCTTCAGTCACTGATTACCATGAAATATTTGAAACTTATCTATCATACCTGTGTCCAGTTGTTTGCTTGTTTTGATTCTTCTTTCGTGACAGACAGAGTCATTCTGTGAGCCAAGCCCCCAAACTGTCTCTATGTCACGTCCTCACTGTGTGGGTGGACAGGGATTTCAGATTATAGCAGTGTAAACCGAATGGCCAAGCATCTCAGATTTAAGCTACTTTGTCTTCCACCTGTGTTCAAATTCTTGCCTTAAACAGAGACCAAATAAATGGATTCTTGATTGCTTTGTTCTGCGGGGTCATTGGCTTGACCGTCTCTCTCAGCTTTCGGTACTATTACTCCATGTATTGACTTGGCTATCATCTTGAAAGAACCAACCTTCTATTTAAAAAAGGCAGGTTTACAGCTGGGCCACGGTTACCTAATGACGAATCTTTCTAAGACCGCCTGCCTGATCATTTCGTATAATTTTGTTTTGCATCTGCTCTTGCCTCACTTCCTGTGGCAGAGCATTAGAATAGCAAAACGAGGCACAGTCCGCGTAATGCTTGCCTTCCTCTCACATCTTCCACCTGAATCAAGACCGTCTCGTTTCTATAATTAGAACTGTCAACACTAGAGCTGTCAGTGGAATGTCAGCCATTGAAGACACACCGTAACTTTCACCTAGTCTGACTTCCTTCACTCGAAACTGACTTTAGACTTACATTAGCTGCTCTCTACCTACTTCCCACTCTCAAACTAAAAAAAAAAAGTTATTACTCGGTCTTATCCTTAAGTAACTGACAGGCAAATGTCAGATTCTAAATAAAGTACACATCTTAAATCTGCACAAATAAGATATTATTTTTCCCATAGACATACTCATAAATGTTTACACTGAAACATTTAATAACACTACTAGGTATCAACCTGTTTGTTACGGTAAGCTGTGTTAATGCCACTAACATTATTCTACGCTAGTGGTTGAGATCATAGAGGAGAGAAGGGAAGGGAGGGGTGGGGAGGTATATAAACCTGTAATACCTCTTTAGTTCAGCCAAACTTTGACACCGGGATAGTGCACTAACGTTCTTCATTTAATGCTGTCAGTTTTTGAGGACTCTCTGGAATGAAAATTAATACTAGAAATATTATTTGCTGGAGATTTGCATGGACTCTAATGAAATCATTACAAGGCCCCTGTGCAGGGAGCTCAGCCTAATTAACTTCATTTTCATGCAAGCCTCTCCACAGTCAGGCCAGGATAATCAGAAATGATTTTTTTCTATCCTTCGACGGGTGGTGGCAGGCACAAGTTTGCTCAATGAAGTCTGCAATGCATCACTTCTAAGAGAAGAAAAGCAGCAAAGCTGCAAGATAAACATCAACAAAAGGAAGATTTGAAATGTCGGAGCTTTCACTTTCTCTTAGATGCTTTATTTTCCTCAAGGCCACAGACACACAAAATGCAAAAAGTAGGGGTAATATCTACAAAACGGCCAGACAAGAGGTAGTTACGTACCAAACGATCAGGAACAGTCAGATGCCAGCTCTCTCATAACCTGACCGACCTGGTCCTTGGCCATACTTTGCACCAGTTGAGTCAGTAATCAAGAAGCAGCTGTGGAAGGAAGCATGGGATGCTTCCTCCTGGAATGATGGTGTGACTGCATCCAGCATCTGTTGGTTTCCATCGACTACTCTGGTGCGCAATAAGCCGCGGGGCATTGACTTCATTCCTGATTGCAGATGTTTACATCTCCTCTAGCCCCTGCATTTGGGGTAGATTTAGTTCGAAAGTGCCTTAGCCAACCTGCCTCTAACATCAAACGTGGTGCTTCCATACCTGACTACAGGGTTGTTAGGTACAGTCCCTGGAAAATGGCTCATTCCGGGTTCAGAGTATCTTATGTAGCCCAACACTATATGTTTGTATCAGTCTCAGCGTAAGTGGATAGAGAGATAATGTTATGATTATCAAAGAAACTTCTAAAGTGTAAAGATAGGAATGTTTGTTTCTCACCAGAAAAGCTTAGGAAAAATAAGGTAAATTGCAGAAGTGTGATGACGAGTGGCAACTCCTAATGGGACTTTTCTTTTATTGTCTACATTAATAGTAATGACCCTTAGTCACAACCACCTCAAAGAAGGACAAGAACAGGAAGAATAAAAAAGAAAAACTAAGTTATAGTTTACATAGATACAGTTAGACCCAGGAACAAAGTTTATCAATTTTATCCCTTTAGAATTTATAAGAGCAAATAAACATTGTCCAAATAAATGTGTTTTAAGAGTCAGGTTGGCCTCCAGTCAAGTTTTATTTTTCACTATCTTGTGAATAGTTAACATTTATGCCCTCTGCTATATTCCAACAAAGCACTTTATGTGAATTATATCATAAATTCTACAAAACGAGGGCAATAGCAACCAACTCACTGTGGCTTGGGCAGGAATAAATGACATAAAGAATAGAAAACATTCTGTATAGGAACAATATTCTTATTTTATACGTGATAAATCTAAAGCTTATCATCAGACATCAGAAGAGTCACGAATAACATACAGGATCTCTCAGTATCGACCCCTGGGGCTGCAATCACCATACTCGTGGGTAATTCGTAAGGACCACATGGAACAACTTCCGTAAAGAGGAATAAGGTAGCCAGGGACTGGGACCTCTCAGGCAGGGAGTGGCTGAGAACTCTTTCACCAGTGGTGAGAGGTGACCTGTGTCAAAGCACCTGGAGAGATGAAAGGTGGAGGGGGATATTCTAAGATAATTAGAAGAGGTGAAGAATCTCTTTGTTTGATTGAATTTCCTTAGAAAACACAAAGGACAGTTGGGGCACCTCAGAAAGAAAAGAGGTTTCTGATAATCAGTCTAGTTATAGGGGAAAACGGTACATTGTTGCATAACTGAGTTCTTACTATGGAATGCAGAGCCATTCTTCCACTCTTATTATTTCTCCTTCTTTCTCTTCCTTTTCTTTCCTTTTTTTCTTTTCTTTTATTGAAACTCTGGCTAAAATTGGGTCATAATGGTATTTATCAATAATAAATAAAAATTACAAAATTTAAGTTTTCAGTTTATGATTTCTTCTTTAACCTTAGGCAGAAAGAAAAAAAATAACTCTATAATTCTTTTTGGAATATTGTTGATATGGTAATTCACAGCTACCAACTTGGGCTATCCCACTTCTTCAAAGCTTTCAAGCATGGAGAATCTTTCAATATTTCAATATTTTTTCTCTGCAGCACAGAAGAGGAACATCTGATTTCCGTAGCCAAGGAAACAAATTCCTCCAACTCTGAGCCAACATTTAACTTCACAGAGGCTGGAAGAAATATATCCAGCACTTTGAACAGTACCGTCAGCATTTGCAAAGAAGGTGGGACTCAACCTCAGGGTCAGCTAAACAGAGTGGCTTTTGGGTGGATATCATTGAAATGCAACTTCCTTGTTGATGGAAATCCTGATGTTGATTTTAAACAAATGATAATTAAAATTTCAAAAACATCTTGAACTAATTTTTAAGGTTGACTATTTGGGAACTATTCTATTTTCTATTTTCATATTTATTATTGCTTTGCTTATAAGTCCTTCTGTGAAATGTCACACTGACATTAATCAAAACCCATATTTTGAGACAAAGGAAAATACAGAAAAGGGACAGAAAGCTCTGCGGGATGGAGAATGGAATGGGATTTCCAGATTGTATTGTTGGTGAATGTGGACCAGGGGAGTCCAACCTTTTGGCATCTCTGGGCCACACTGGAAAAAGAAGAATTGTCCTGGGCCACACAGGAAATACATTGTGACTCATAATCACAAAAAAAAAATCTCATACTCTTTGAAGTAAATTTATGATTTTCTATTGCCTGCTTTCCCAGCCATTCTGGGCTGTATGCAGCCTGCGGGCCACGGGTTGGATACCCCTGGTCCCCAATAACACTCAGTATGTGTATTGCAAACAAATAAATAAAGCACCTAAGTAGTTGTGTTTTGAATGGAAGTAGCCTGTGCTCATGAAGTTTTACATTTTACAAAGTTAAAGAGAAACTTTTAATGAAGGACTTCTTAGAGTTATCAATCAGGGCATTATAAAACTCTGAGCAGCAGCATTTCAAAATTTTTTGACAATGGACTTTTTTTTAGGGATATTTATTCAGTTCTTGAATAATGGTTTTGATAGTATTATTCTGGGCAACATTTGCTTAGAAAAATCTGTAAAAAATGGTCTCTTATAAAGCAACTTGTCACAGTTTTTTTTTACATTTCCTTTAGTCTGTGAAAAAGTACTTTATTCTTGTAATCTATATAATTGTTAATATATAAAAGCTAAACTGAACAAAAGAGAGCACAAAATGAAATTTCCATTCACAGCTAGAGTTCTCACCTTTTCTCTTAACTTTTTGGGGTAGTTTTAACATTTACAAAGGAGAAAAAATCTGCAAAAATGTATTAAATATGGCATATTTTTGAGACACGCACAGTAGTCACACAAAGTAACTTAAATGAGTCTGTGGTGAAAATAACAAAGAAATAGACCATGATTTTATATTGGGAAGACATTTACACTTCCATAATTATTATAGTTGGATAGGTCAATATTCGTATCTTAGCCCAATATAAGTCCATTTCAAACAAGTGAGGTTAAACATTATTTAAAGAGTAAATTAACAATGAATATCTGTTAAAGCGATGAACAAAGTTGTAGTAATAAATGCTGTAGACTTATGAATGTAAAGTTTAATAAAGATGTTCCTTAAATACATGATTAAATTCTTTTAATCAATGGATACAAAATGGTAATTTCTCAATGAACTCATCTCAAACGCTTCCATGTAAGTTTAGAAGATGTTTATTTTCTAAGTTAAAATTAAGAGGCTATAGTAATATCTTGTGTCTATTTTTGATTTGCAAGGTTAGTTAGTTATGATAAAGGATTGAAGCTAAGTTTTCCTCTATTGGGCAAGACTCACGTGGCAGAGGAGGAAAGAAGTGTAGGACATGGAGAGGTCCAGCACCCAGACCACTGCCCACAGAAGTGTCAATGGGCAGTTGGTACGATTGAGGATCAACTCAGCACAGGGCACCACACAACTGTAAACCAAGCTCTGGACGTGACAGCTCATGTTTCAGAACATTCTTTGTAATAGTGGGGAATTTTATACAACTCAATGTGAATCAACACTGGAGTAAGATAAATTACAGTTTATGGTTACAATAGAACAGAACAGTGTCAATGAAAAATGCCATAGATTGACTTCCGGCCAAGGTAGAGGTATGGGTAGACACACTGTATCTCCTCGCACGACCAAAATAAGGACAACGACCAATTTAAAAACAAAAAATAACCAGAACTGCCAGAAAATTGAACTGTATGGAAGTCTGACAACCAAGGAGTTAAACAAGAAAAAATCATCCAGACCAGCAGGAGGGGTGGAGATGGGCAGCTGGGGCAGAGAGGACTCACGGCAAGGTGGTGGCTGGAGGACTGGAGTGGGCAGTGGCTGGCAGAGCAGGCAGTCCCATATTTGCATGTGGATAAACTGGGAGGAACAACTGGGGAGCAAGACAGACCGCACAACCCAGGGTTCCAGCGTGGGGAAATAAAGCCTCAAAGCCTCTGACTGAAAAAAATTATCGGTGTGTGACAGTGGAAGAAACTCCCAGCCTCACAGGAGAGTTTGTTGGACAGACCCACAGGGTCCTAGAACATATACAAACCCACCCACTTGGGAATCAGCACCAGAAGGGCGCAATTTGCTTTTGGGTAGCTGGGGAAGTGACTGAAAGTGGGCTGAGAGCCCAGCAAGTGGCCCTGTTACCTTTTGGACCCCTCTCCCACAAAATGCAGTGAAGTGGGTTGCCCTGCCCTGGCGAATACCTAAAGCTCTGCTCCTTACTACAAAACAGGCGCACCAAGACAAAAAAAAATGGCCCAAATGAAAGAATAGATCAAAGCTCCAGAAAAAATACAACTAAGCAATGAAGAGACAGCCAACCTATCAGATGCACAATTCAAAACACTGGTAATCAGGATGTTCACAGAATTGGCTGAATATGGTTGCAAAATAGAGGAAAGAGTGGAAGCTATGAAAAGTGAATTAAAGGAGAATGCACAGGGAACCAACAGTGATGAGAAGGAAACTGGGACTCAAATCATGGTTTGGATCAAAAGGAAGAAAGAAACATTCAACCAGAACAGAATGAAGAAACAAGAATTCAAAACAATGAGGAGAGGCTTAGGAACCTCTGGGACAACTTTAAACATTCCAACATCTGAATCATAGGGGTGCCAGAAGAAGAAGAGAAAGAACAAGAAATTGAAAATTTATTTGAAAATATAATGAAAGAGAACTTCCCTAGTCTGGCAAAGGAACTAGACTTCCAGGAAGTCCAGGAAGCTCAGAGAGTCACAAAGAAATTGGACCCAAGGAAGCACACACCAAGGCACATCATAATTACATTACCCAAGATTAAAGAGAAGGAGAGAAACTTAAAGGCAGCAAGTGAAAAGGAGACAGTTAGCTACAAAGGAATTCCCAGAAGACTATCAGCTGATTTTTCAAAAGAAACCTTGCAGGCAAGAAAGGGCTGGAGAGAAGTATTCCAAGTCATGAAAGGCAAGGACCTACATCCAAGATGACTCTATCCAGCAAAGTGCTCATTTAGAATGGAAGGGCAGATAAAGTGCTCCCCAGATAAGGTCAGGTTAAAGGAGTTCATCATCACCAAGCCCTTATTATATGAAATGTTAAAGGGACTTATCTAAGTAGAAGAAGAAAATGAAAAATATCAACAGTAAAATAACAACAAACTCACAACTATCAAAAACTGAACCTAAAAAAACAAAAATGAACTAAGCAAACAACTAGAACAGGAGTAGAACCACAGAAATAGAGATCACATGGAGGGTTATCAGTGGGGACGGGGGAGGGGGAAGAATGGGGGAAAAGATACAGAGAATAAGAAGCATAAATGGTAGGCAGGAAATATACAGGAGGAGGTTAAGAATAGTGTAGGAAATATAGAACTTACATGTACGACCCATGGACATGAACTAAGTTTGGAGGATGTGAGTGGGAGGGGGTGTACAGGGTGGAGGGGAATTACCAGAAGGGGGGAATGAGACAACTGTAATAGCCTAATCGATAAAATATATTTTAAAAATGCCATAGATTAAGTGCAAAAAGGGAGATGCAAACACATTTAATATAGTTCCGTATGTGATGAGATTATAAAGATAATATATAACATGATCATGAAGAAGACAGACAGTAGCAGTTATTTGGAAGGAAGGGTTTGTGACTGGGCTCAGGCATGTGCAACACTTTGGGGTACAGGTAATATTCGGCACCTTGATCTCCGGTGGTTCCCTAGGCAATCACTTTCGAATGAATTATTCAACAAACACGCTGTGCTCTGTATCAATAATGAGCAGTGTTTGTTTAGTTACTATTAGAGAGATGTTTTTCATTGATTAGTTGGCTTTATTCCTCAATATAATTATAGCATTGTGTAATGGAGAGAAGGTGAATTTGGGAGAGAACCAAAACTAGACACAATTTTAACTTCACCACTTACTAGGAGAGAAAAGTTAGCCAAGTTCTTTTACATTTCTGAGCTTCATTATTTATTTTCTCTAAACTAGGAATAAACACTAGCTTCGCAGGTTCATTTTGAGATTTCAACAAGAAGCTATAATTTAGCAATCAGTGGCAGCAGGTATGAGGGTCTTACATCTCGCCCTGTATTTTTCAGTAGAGTCATCTCTGAAATCATCACATATTTTGGAAGCCAGAAGTACTCTGCTCAGCAGGTGTGAGTGAAGGGTCAGCTGAGCTTATTGCTCTTCCTGTAATGACAGCTGCTCTCTGCTGAGGAAGTTGAATGGAAGCTTGGGGGTGCAGAGGATTTCTTATAAGGAATTACCAGATAACTGTGGATCAAGGAAGCAAGTGAGGAAGTCAACAGAAAGGTGTGCATGGAAAGTAGTAGTTAGGAGACAGTGTCTGGTATCTTTTAAAGTTTCAGACATCCTAGCGATTTGGCTAGTTTCTGAACGCTGAGAACCACCAGCCCCAACCAACATCATACCCTGCTGTGGGGTACGTGGCAGAGAGCAACACACAGCTGGTCCCCCCAGGGACTGCGGGGAGTACTCGAGGCTCACCCCTCGTTAGGAACTTTCTATTCCAATGACGTACAAGGACGTGTGCCCTTGGCAGCCCCAGTTGGGGCACACCAAGGATCTGGGGGACACTTGAAAGCTGAGGTCTCTGCAGGGAGAATAGAGGAACATGCATTTCCTAACTGAGTCAGTAGGCTGGAGAGAAATTGGATTGGTCCCAGGCCAAGGAGGAGAAGGAAGAGAGACGAGTGAGTAAGAGAGAGAGAGAGAGAGAGAGAGAGAGAAAGAGAGAGAGAGAGAGAGGGAGAGGAGAATAATTTGACAAAACGAAAATATCACAAACCCAGGTTTACGCTGACTCAGGCAAAGTTTGCATCGAGAGTCCTGCAGCTCAGGCAGGACCAAATTTTGCTCCTCCCCCCAGGGGACATTTGACAATGTCTGGAGTCCTTTCGGGCTGTAACAACTGGAGGCAGGGGATGCTACTGGTATCTAGTGGGTAGAGACCAAGGATGCCGCAGCGCGGGAGGACCCGCACCACAGAGTATCAGCAGTGCGGAGGGACAGAAGCCTACTGTAGCTGCAGTTAGCAGTAGGTGCATACGTTGAATGTTGCCATTTGGTTCATACCTGTCTAGTCTGTCCATAAATATAATTAGCCAGGGCAGGCAATTTAAATCATTAGGTAAACAGTGATATCAGTAAAATACCACTATTTGTCTGTGCAGTTTGGTCTGAACTCTCGGGCTTCTTTCTCTCTTGTTCTTTCATTTACTCTTAAAGGATATAACTTCGGAAACATTTCTTACTGTCCAATTTATTGGTTTCAGTAAAAGAATAGGGTGACATAGGAAAGTATCATTTGCATGCATTTGACTTTTATCTCTTACTCATTTAGTTTCATCAGCGATAGAAAAGAAGCGAAAAAGAATTTACTAAAAGCAGTTGGGGACTGCTTAGCTTCCTCTTTATCACAGAAATTGACTTTCAGCCAATGCTTCACTCCTGTTGGCTTCTATTAGAGGAGAATTAATTTTGCCTGGCAAGGTTAGTCGGTGCATACTTAAGGTATAATATTCTCAGAGTTTAGTAGTAATTCATTTATATTGTGTCTATTAAATAGACTTCAAGCTATCTTCAGTTTAATTGGTAGGCCAATTTTTTATACCACTGACGGGTGAGTCACCATATCTTTTTTTTGAATAAATGGAAACATATCATATCAATGTAACACCTACAGATGATGTTTTGTATGCTCGCTATAAACGAGGAAGGCCTTAAAACAGGTCTTTCTCTGAATATCTGGCTGAAGATAGCAATGCACTCCGAGTGAGGGCTTTTGGAGACGTTGGGGAAATACTTGCTGTGTGGGGCCTGTATTTCCCAATGAGTGAGTTCAACCACATGTCCACATCACTTCCCCTTTTGAAGCTGAAATTCTGTATCTCTTTGCTCTCTGCATATGTCAAGTATGGGTATTATGCTATAGTATTATATCATAGATTATTCTGTATAATATACATGCTAGTTATATTATAATAAGTAATGAGACCTCAGTTCCAATATACAAATAATAAAACACTGATAATTTCCTTAAATGTATAGTTTTTCTTCATTTGTACACGTAATTCCAAGGCCTTACACACCCACAATTATGAACTTTGTATTATTTATTGGTGGCCTAGGGAATTCCATGATCTGATTTGTAGTTGAAATAGACAGCCATGTGTCATCCATGCAACGACCCACATACACACACAGGAATATGTAGATTTGTGTATTTTGTGGAAGAATATCATTTCCAGGAAACCTTCTTGTCCAGGACAGAGAAAAGGATTCTACATATCAATAAGCAGACATGAGGAGAAGGAACTACTGGGTAGCAGAAGTTTCTGTGTGTTTTTTTTTTAATTTAAATACTAATCACATGTTTGAATGGAGCCTCCCTCCTGATTACACAAAATGTAACCATTTCCCCATATTTTGATGAAAAGATTTCGCAGCCACTGTTTTGCGGACCCTCGGGCTTCTAGCAGAGCGAGTGTGTAACGCGCTGATACTCGACACTGGGTTTGAGATGGAAAGTGTAGCACTGAAACAACTATACTGAGAGATACTTTAAATTGTAAATATATTGAATAGTACTGAAATGTGTAGGATTTTCTAGCTGCCTTTGTTATTGATCTGTAGCTAATTCCTCTATGGTCAAATAAAATACTGTGAATTAATACAGTTCTTTCAGGTTTATTGACACTTACTTGGTCTGTACGGGTTATGTGTTGGTTTGATGTAATAATGTTCCTTGCACACTTGAAAGGGTGTGTATTATGCCAGTTTTGGCTAAAAGATCATAATTAGGTAGAGGATAAGTCAATGGATCAATAGATAGATTTATACTGTTTTTAAATAATGTAATTCTACCTATAAGCATGCACTCATTCTTTGACTTTGTTTCCATGTTGGTGTTCCTTCTTGCTCTTGCAAAAGTAACCAAACAAGGGGGCCATTAGTCTCAGGTGGCTCAGGTATCTTCACAGCCTGCAAAGGCCAAGTGAAACCTGAGCCAGTCAAGTCCTATAAATGCTTCCGGGTTAAGAAGAACCAATCACATCCGGCCCACGGGGCTTTTCCCCAACAAGGCAACAACTCAAGCTGTAGCCAATGAAATCATCCCCTTGATTTTGCTTCAGCATCTTCTCTACCAAAAGCCCTCTCTGGGTTCTGGCTGGTGCTGCACTCCCACTCACTCACAGGCTGGTTCTGCATGGTTCATACTCACACGTGCTCAGATAAACTCCTGAGGATTTTAATGTTCCTCATCTTTTAACACCCTGTTTTAAAATGATCAACTTTTACTTTCAGTTACTTATTTTGACTAATTTAAGAACCTACATCTTCTTGTAGGGAAAATGATGGACAAATTTATAATCCAAAAATTTACATAAACTCTCACAACCAAAGAATAATTTCACTGGTAACTTCTTTTACTTCTTTTTTTTATTTTTTAATTTTTATTCAGTTACAATTATCTGCATTTTCTCCCCATCCCTCCATCCCACCCCATCCAATCCTACCTCCATCCCCCACTTCTACCTTCCCCCTTGATTTTGTCCTTGTGTCCTTTATAGTAGCTCCTATAGACCCCTGTCCCCACTATTCCCTCCCCACTCCCCTCTCGCTATTGTTACATTGTTCTTAATTGCAATGTCTCTGGTTATATTTTGTTTGCTTTTTTCTTTTGTTGATTATGTTCCAGTTAAAGGTGAGATCATATGGTATTTGTCCCTCACCTTTTACTTCTCTCTGACTTTTTTTCTTTTGTAAATCTCCACACATGCACAATTTAGGAAAATGAAATTAGACTAGACATCTCTTTTGAAACATCATTATCACAAATACCATTCTATAAATATATTTCCATGACAACAGATTTCACGTGATCTTTAACTCACTAAAATTTCAGTATTTTCTTAGCTGTTGAGAAATGAACACATGTATACTTTAAAATATTAAGTGATTATTAAAAATAATAATCTATGTACCATCATTCTTTAGGATCCATTAATACTCTAAAATTTTTTAATAATCATTTTTAAAAATGATTCAGATATTCTGTTATCAAACCCTGTCAATACCTGCCGAAACTTTCCCTTCCACACTGTTTTCGTGCAATCTTTTTGCCATGAAAGAAGCCACTTGCAACCTTTAGGCCCAGGCATCTCATCCTAAAGCTCCTGTAGATGCATTAGGGTAGTAAAATAGAAGAAATGATGATTCCATTTATTGGGAGAAATTAAAAATTAATAATAACAGTTAATGCATCCATCACAATTGATTGGCCATAAATTGGGTTTGAAAGGAGGGGATTTCAAACAGTGGTATTTAAACAGTGCTGGGTAATAAGCTTTTCTTCCCTGGGGGACCTTGTTGGCAGGGAAGCATATGCCTCACTGGGAAGCATGCAGATAAAGTCATTGCCGCAAAACACAGAAGCTTCTACACTTTTCACATAAACCAGAATGTTCTGGAAGACGTAACGCCATGATTCTTCTCTGTGTTAAAGAGATGGTGATGGAATCCTGTCCAACCTTACTGCAATCGCTTTCCCATAAAAACAATTTTACGCTAAAAGGAAGTAAAAGATGAGCAAATGTTGAGTTTCTGCATAATATACTCTTTCATATATACGTATATATATATGCACATGTATACATACACATATCTATTTTTACTTTCGTTTTCTAGGCTGCTGACACGCAGAAAAATGAGCCAAATTTAAAACTGCCTGTCCTGAAACATCCAGATGAAGTCCGTGCGCCATTCGCAGAAGACTGTTCCATAATTGATGCGCCTTGTCAGACAGCCTTGCGCACAACGCCTCTCCCTGGACCACACAAGGGTCGCAGCAGCGCGCAGCATCCTCGTCTGCCGGCTGTGTTTTGAGGCCTGCACACAGGCCTGCTCCGCGGTGCACCGCGCGTTATTTAATCCATTTTCGTGCTGTTGAATTTTAGATTGCTTCCAATTTTTACAGTTCAGAGACTACATCGGTGAACATCCTTACAAGTAAGGTTTTGTTAACACATTCAAGGAAGTAGAATCGTTTTTCAAATACTTTTTTTCCTTTTTATTGAATTTACCGGGGTGACACTCGTTAACAAAATTATACAGTTTCAGGAGTACAAATTCATGATGCACCCTCTGTACTGTATTGGGTGTTCGCCACCCCAAATTCTTCTGAGATGATGAAAAACACGCCACATTGTGGGCAGCGTTTCTTTCGCTTGGAACCTATTTAAACTCCGACTATGAGCACGGAGTGTGGGGAAATTGCTGCTTCCCTGAGAACTGCCGTTCTTCCGAACGGGGACAGAGGATAAATGTCATCTGTTTAATGTAAATGGCTTTGATTTCTGGTGTTTGAGGCCAATGTTACTTGGCTTATATATGCATGGAATTGAAATTCTTCCCAGGCCTTGACTTTTTTGTGGAGAAAAGTGAATAATGGGGAAATCTAATACTCACACCCTGGTTTCCAAGTCCCTGAAAAATCATTTTCCTATCAGAATGTCACATATTTCTTAGAGATGTTTATGAATATATACAATCACCATATCATTCTTATCTTGTTGGGGAGAGTTCATTTCTCCCTGAATTCCATCAAGATTACAAAGGAGATGTTTTCTATAATGTATTTTCTTTCCCTGAAGCAAAACCTCATATTGGAAGCTTCTTTTTCTCTTTGTATCATTTCACTTTCATTGTATTTCGTTGGCTTTATTATGTGGTTTCCCTCTATTTGCTCACCTTTTATTTTTTTGGACTTTAGCTTGTGTTGGAATGTAATGTTAAATGCCATTCAACGAGCAAATTCTAAAATTCCCCTCGGTGGCTCAGAGAATTAAATTTCCTTACTTTTAATTTGAGATTATGTCTGATGTGCACAGCTTGTCACCAAAATTTTGTTGGCACTCTATCTTTTATTCAGTTTATATATTTTTGCATCATGGGATGTCTGCTAATCTTGTTCCCTTGTCTGATAAAAGCTCATTTCTCCTCCAAATAGTCCGGCGGCTTATCCAGATCTTTAGTGTTTGGCTCTTCCCGTGACTTGGCCTCACTCCCACCTCACAGTCGAGGTACCTGCCATTCTGGGAGCACTGTCAGCTCCCCGGCAGTGCCAGGATTTCTCTCCTCGCGAGGGGTCTGTGCCTGTGTAGCCCTCGGAGTGGAGCTCTATTCTACCACTGCACCTGGTTAAAATGTAAAGTCACTCAGCGCACTGTGACTTCCCCCCCAATGTTTTTTCTTAATTCCAAACTCCCTTCTAAGGACTTGAATTTTCTGATCCTCCAGTACGTTCTCATACTACCCCCTAGGTTTTCCCTGTTTATATTTGAGTTAACCGTCCTACAAGTCACTTTTCTCATGCTTATTGTCTATCCTCAGCTTCCTTAACATGGTCTTTGTGTTACTCAGCTTTACATCTCATCTTTTTTAAAAAAGAGATTGTATTTATTTATTTTTGGAGAGGGGAAGGGAGGAAGAGAAACATCGATGTGTGGTTGCCTCTCAAGTGCTGCCTACTGGGGACCTGGCCGGCAACCCAGGCATGTGCCCTGATGGGGATTTGAACCGGTGACCCTTCGGTTTGCAGGCCGGTACTCAATCCACTGAGCCACACCAGCCAGGGCTGCATCTCATCTTAATACACTAATCTCCCTGACACATCCCAGGTGCTTAGTAAGTTCTGTGGGAACTAAGTAGTGAACATACACTTTATTGTAAGTGAAGGAATTTATTCTCAAGCAGGCCAGTTCGGGCATTTTGTTACAAACAGCACATTAACAAATAAAAGCAGAACGCACTTGTATACGTATTAGGGCTGCCAGTGGAAGCCCTGGTTGATGTGCCCATAATGTCCAGAAGCTCTGCAGGCATGCTCTGCAGGCACACTCAGCATGAAAAGCACACAGGGAATGGCAGAGCCTGCACTGGCACGTCCGGGAGCACTGCCCTGTTCTACTCTTGGTGGGTACGCCATGCCACCCTGGACACACCCGTCACTGCCATCTCTAAAAGTGCAGCGTCTTTTCAGCCATCATTCACCAGAATACAATTTGCTTGCATGTCTTTCTCCATATCCATTTTGAATGGAATTATCAGGCAGGCGCATAATTGGAAGAAATTGTATGCCATGCATGAGATTTTGCTGCAAGGGAACTAAGAAAGCAAGTCTCAGGCTTAAGAGATAACAGAGACTAAAAGATACCCCTTGGAAAAATTAAAGCAGTAGCTATTCATCAAATACTTAAAAGTTGAAGGAGTAGGCCTCTTCTTACTAAGCCCAATAAATTAAGTACCCAGTGTCTTAAGATATATCCTCCATTTTTTCCCTTAGAGATTTTCTGCTTCCAACTCTCAACTTTTGAGAGTAGCATCCGTCCCCTTCTGTGTACAGGTAATAATCCCTTTAACCATATGGTAATCTTGCAGAGGGACAAAAGGGAGAGGTGGTCCTGGGGAAGCCCACCCGTCCGCCGTAGCATTGGCATCCAAACCTTTGCAAAGGCCTTGTTTCTGAGCTGAGCTTCTAGTCGAGTGTAGGCTCTGCACCAAAGTGCTTACTCTCCAGTTTTACCACTTCTTAGCTGTGACTGTGGTGAGTTCCCTAACCTCTCTTTACTCATTGGTACATTGAGTAAAAAGTCCCTGCCTCCCTGGGTAGAGAGAGGACTCAGTAAGATAATGCATTCGGCATAACCCGTGGCACGTAGCCAGAACTTCACAACAGTGCGTCCTCAAGTTATCCTTCCAGGAAGCCACTGGACCCACACCCCCTCCCATTCCCCACTGCGTTCTCCTGTACTGTCTCACAGCTACACACCAGCCTTTCTTTACCCATGAAGCTTTCCAATAACTGGATAGATTGCTGATTAATATTACTGGACGCAGTAGCTTCTTAACCTTTGTGCATTGTCATGGATATTTCAGTGTGCATGTAAGAAAATAGGGAATAATGCATTTTTGCCTGCAGTGTGATGGAACCCTTTTTACAGCCCAGTGGATTCTCATCGATCATAGTAAATTCACTGGTGCTCTGCTTTACTGACTCCGAGTACTTATCATTTAAGGTAATTGTCATGAACGGATTGGTGTTTGAATCAGAGTAACGCCTTGTCTACTGGGTATAGGAGCGCTTTTGGTCCCTGGTTTCTGGTCATTGGAGGCTTTGGCTAGAACTGGCCTGAGCATGCACGGGTCCATCCAGTTTTGCTGTGACAGAGTTTGTTATTTGTTCCAACATTAAGATTTTGCAGATGACATTCAGGGACACAATCCTGAGACAATTAGAGTGAAAGAAGGTCTCATTATTAACAATCTCCCAGCCAAGATTTATACATTTGTAAATGTCACAGAATGAAATTGTGATTAATAACGTTATGTGGAACTTTGGGTGGGCGGGGGAGAATCTTTACTGTGAAGGTGTGTTTCTTCATCTGTGGGTCAATGGGGAACCACTCTGGAATTTATTTCTGGACCAGCCCTGCTACAGTAGTTCCCTGTTCCCTCCTGTCTCCGGGCCCTCGGTGTCCCAGGAATCTCTAGGAGGAGCATCTACTCACCTGTTTGGGTCTTGTCCTGGCTTTCTCACCACCCAGGGTCACCTGTGATCGAGGCTTGGTCTGCTTGTTACAATCCTCTTACACGGCAAGGTTCCTTCAGCTACTGGGCAACGAGGGCCCCACTCCTGCTCCTTCTCATTTGCATCTGAATCATCTCCTCTTTTAGAGACACCTGTCTCCACCTCAGTGGTGGCAAACCCTGAACATTTTCTCCATCCCAGTGTGTCTGTGCTCTGTGCCCCTGGATTTCCTACACTAACACTTCTGTCCACTCAGTAACCTAAGAGTAAGGTGATTTGCACAATAAAACAACATCTGTTTCTCTGACCAGCATGGCTCAGTTGGTTGGATGTCGTCCTGGAAGGTGATGTTGCCTGTTTGATTCCCAGTCAGGGCACATGCCTGGGTTTCCGGTTTGGTCCTGGTTGGAGCGTGTGCAAGAGGCAATCAATCGATGTTTCTCTCTCTCCAATTTTCTAAAAAGAAAACAGCATGTGTCGTGTTCTATATTTTGCACAGTGTTCATTAACATTTCCGGATAGATATAAAAATCATGTTTCCTAGTACTGAATCAGTAGAAAATAATAAAAATTCTTGTACTATCTTTTTGTGTGTGTTCTGTATAGTCATGGGGTTTTGGCCTTTCTGGCCGCAAAGAGACGGGCCCTCCCAGGACTCGCTAATCATTAGAGACGGCAGAGAGCTGGGCGGCCAGGGCCTGGGGAAGGAGGGCTCTGTTTCCCTGAGCCGCTCCTGTGCCTTCTCGTGTGGCTGCACCAGCCTGACCGTCCCATAGAACAATGTGGAATGGTCGCCAAACTCAGTCGGGGCATATCATCAACACATTCCCTTTAAGCATCAGAGATGTGCTTTTTTCTCATTATAGCCAGTCATTTCTCCCAGAATTATCTTGCTCTCCATTCTGAGTCATATCAGGCCCCCGAGCTTTCTTCGTTCAAGGGCATGTTCAAGGCTGCCGTGGATCCTTCGGTGGATCTGCACGTGGAGCACCTGCTGAGTCATTTCCCAAGGCCTGGCCGTCAGGTCACCGAGCAAGGCCCCTGCTCTTGAATGGGCCCTCCCCGCCGGTGAGCTTTGGGAAAAATTACATCCTGTTGGGAAAAGATAAATTATTAGAGAGAAACTGGATCCACATGGATCTTCAAAACTGAAACAAGGGAAAATAAATGCTAGACCTTCTGATTAACTTCATTCTTTATAAGAAAATACATAAGTGTAGCATTTATTGTTTACTAAGATGTCAAATAACTAGTAACCTTTGCCTCTGAATGTTTCTTTGCACTTTCTTGATTTATACTTGTTATTATAAGTATGAACAAATATGGCACCTCCTTGAAAATAACTTTTCTCTTCCCCAAATGGTTTTTAGCCTGAAGAAAAATCACACATAAAAAGTCAAGCTGAGAAACATTTTACTTTGGGTATAAAACTGTTACTATTACTTTACTAAGACTCTTAAAACCCTAGTAAACATCACTGTTTTTTCAATAACAAGAGAGTTCTCAAATATAATGTTTTAAGAAATTTTGTTTGCAAATAAAAATGTTGAGAGAAAAGTACATATAATCATAAATAAATAATTTATAAATCATGTTTATTCTTTTATGATATTTATCAGCTGAAATCCATGAATTCTTACAATTTACCAATAATGTTATAAATGGAAAAACAGCCTCATATTCAACTATCTAAATATATATAATAAATATATTTATTAAATATATATAAATAGCTCCTTATTTTATTTTACTATCATTTTGTTTTTCTACACTTGTGAATAAAAGGGTGAAAACTAAGCCTGTTTAACCTATTTACCTCCATCTGTTATCAGTAAGTAGCAATTTGAAAATATAAATTAGTATATGGATTTTTCACTTCGCCTTGTTCATTCCAAATAATTACATTTCTCACCTTTTCTCAAATCTACTCAACCTAAAAGTCCTTTCCCTCAAATTCATCATGAATTCTATGTTTTTTTTCTAACCTAATACTTTATATAAAAGGCTACAATCTGAACGGGTAAATCTGGGTTGTATTTGGCTTTGCAAATAGCAGGAATAATGAAAGAGTTGTCTGTGTTTTTCCTTGTGATGAGAAGAAAGGTTTGAGCTACCCAGGGATGTGGAGATGTGACAGTTGCCAAGGGTAGGCTGGGACATCTGCATCGCTCCCATTCACAGTACTTGATGCATTAGAAGCTCAAACTCATTCACACCTCAGAGGTGGGTGAACTCAGGGCTCTCTGCAGGATGGCACTTGAGGGAAAGCATAGCTAACGAAGAACTATTTGGGAGTATCCAGAGAGTTGGCACAAAGTTTCTCTGAACTTATATGTAGGTCTTTATTTTTAATACATCTTGTGGTACGCATAAAAGATGGATAGTTTATAAGTACAATTTGGAAATAGAACAAATGACATAAATATGTTTCACTAACCTTCTGTTTCTCTACAACCAGGGACGTTTAATGAACTTATAACATTAGTGAAAAGCTATTTTTCCAGATAGTATTCGTCATTGCTCAGATATTTGCATTTTATGCAAGAAATCAACAATCTAATGAGGGGATCTGCTATTTGATTGCATAGCTTTATTATGCTTTTTCCAAAGTGTTATTTTAGAAATGTCTTAAGATCCATATCAAATAATTGCTTGGTTTACACTGTTTATTGTTGATGATAAATCATTACACTAAAAATATAAACTAAAGTTTAATTTGAACATTTAGAATAGAGCAAGGAGAGAAGCTAGCTAGTGAGACTGCTTCACGGGCTTCAGAACAGTGGTGTCTAATACAATGTTATGCCGACACCTGCATCCAAAATAACTGAGGTTTCTGTCGAATGCACTAGTTTCATTTTAAGTGTATTTGCTTAAAGATTCCAGAAATTTTCCACATAAAATCCAATTTGAGAATGTATGTTCTTCAGAATCCATTAGACTACACTACAGGAAATGATAAAAGAGTCTGTATTTCCTGTAACAAATAATATTTAATTTTGAAATTTGAATCTGAACTTAGATTCACAGACTCTGATTTAATTATTATCCGGGAGCTTGGTCATTTACAGACTGAAATTGATTTTCTTGGGAAAATTGAAAGTGCATAGCCACCTTAATATTTATTTTGTTGCAGATTCTTTGTGGAAACAGTGCTGGAGATCTCCACAAGGGCCATGAAGTTGTCCTGTACACTGGTTACCACTGAAGAATGTTCGCCAGTGTGAAATCTCAGTCCAACTACAACAAACATGGACTTCATTGTTTATCTGTCTCTGAAGATGTTACGTATTACACCTTGGCAATCATGACCGGAAGTTTGCACTTATAAAACGTGTCATGGCCTTTTCACGAAAGGGAATGCGAGAGCGCTTAGCTGGAAGGACCAGCAGGTCCACCTGTGCGAAGCTGGAGAAAGCAGGGGAGATGAGGTGTAGAGGGAGGTTAGGTAACATTGTGGGGAAGCAATGATGGGGTCTAAGTGCTTTACTGTGAATCTTATAGCACGACACTCTCTAATCTTACTTAACTTTTTCTCTGAATTTATAGTGGCTTTTCAGTTTTAAGATTTATGTCTTTTAGTGGCTTATATTACAGAAATTTATAGAGTAACTATATTTTGAGAGCACGACTTTATCTGTGACTTATTCATTTCCAGCTAATTATAAGATCGAATGGAACAGAGAGTGATTAGCATTTATTGAGGCCCTACTGTGTGCCAGACATGTTATCACATTTTCCACTGACTTCAGGGTGACCTGTTCACTTATTTTTTCATTTCTCGCCTTTGTTGTCACTTCAAAAGCATACTATGAATACAACACGTGATAGCGGGGAGAGGGAATGTCACGCCCAAACTCAAGATGTACAAGTAAGGCAATGAAGTTAAAAACACACATCACTTGTAGTCACTTAACTTACATTTCAACGTTTTTAATTGGTTGGAAATTGGGTTATCAAGAATTTGAATTCTTTGAAACAATGCATTCTTTTATAAGTAGAATATGTTATTTTATAATCATTCATGTTGTTCCTTGTTTTAAACATTTTTAATATTTTTTTTCTAAAAAAAGGTGTCTGTTCCCTGGCAGCTGAAAGCTGTGTGAATGTTGTATTAGAAACCAGTTATGCCAATTTGGAAGAATTTTACAGTGTAGATTTTATGAGAATAATGTGGTTGTTTCTCTTTAAGTAAAATCAAGTATAAATGGTACATGTGCTACATTCAAATGAAAGATTAAATCAGGTCAGTTGCATTTTATGAGCCTCCTGCTTTCAAAGCAGAGCAGAGACACTGAAAGAGGAAAAAACCAAAGACCTGGCTTCAACCCTGTATTTTAATAATATCACATGGAAAAGCACTAATTTTCAAATGTCCAAATCTCAGGTGGCCTACTCAGTTTTCTGGAAATGCTACTTTATACCTATTTTTTTAATCTTAAATTGGAGAACATATTCTCTTTTTGATGTGATAAGCACATATAAGCATCCCCCAATTCACAAATTGGGCATATTTCAAAAGATTGTTTTAATAAATTGAATTTTGAACTCACAGCCATTCCCCCAGAGACAAGTTTTAGAATGATGCTTGATTCCTATATTGACCATAAAAAATGCATTTTTATCCATTGTGTGACTGAACCATTATACAATAGAGAATGTAAAATCTTATTTAATGTAAATTTTGTCACAATATAAGCAATTCACTTTGTTTTGTTCCAACAATATTTTTATTAAGTAATTTCATACCGGACTCTGGGAACATAAAGTGGCCCGTACAAGGCCTTGAAGAGTTCGCATTCTGACTGATCGGTCATTATTATTTGAGGATTGCAGTGTATTTATGGGGACAATTTTCCCAGGACCTAACCACAGACTCAGCATGCAGTGTGCAGGATGAGGCTCCAGGGAGTCGTCCAAAGTCTCTAGAGTTTGGAATAATTGGCTTCATCAATCTTTTCTCAATAACATTGTGTGACTGCAAACTCTCCTCTCTGCTCTCTTCTTCCGGCTCAGTTCCCTCTACCTGGTGATCTCATTGATTTAAATTTCTTTTACATTAATTACTTACTACAGGAAACCCTAAGAACATGCCATGATTGAGAGGCGATGACTCTGGATTGCAAGCGTTCAATCCATCACACACAGTTACCACCCTTGTCTCTCTTTCACAGTGAGAGGAGAATGCTCTCCATCTGGGAATAGAAATCGTCCTTCAGAGCAGATGAGGGGCAGAGCCTCAACAGGCAGGGGCAGGAAGAGCCCCTTCCATCTCAGCTGGGGATCTAAGGTTGAAATCCACCCTAGGCTGGAGTGTTGGGGGTGGGGAGGCCACGGCGACAAGCTCTGAATGAAAGAAGAATGTGGAGCTACATGACACATTAGACTTGACCTTTCTTTATCTGAGAGTAACCACAACACTGTTTACTGCACAGTATGTCTGAAAATTTTGAGGATCTGCCAGAAAATCGAATTATAGGCAGACGGAAGACTGTCCGTAGTTTAAGAGAATGAGTAGAATAGGATAAGAGTATTCAATGGCCTTCAAGGAGCGGAATAGGAAGATCTTCTGGTGCTTTTTACACTACACCTTCTTCCTCACCTCCTGTACTCAGTCCAGGGATTTGCTGATTCAGTTTATTTGTGGCATGGCCCTTGACTTGCCTTTTTTTTTTTTGCTGGTGTTTCTCTTAGTTTCTCAGCAAACATCATTTCCGTCTTACTAAAGGATTCATCATCCTGTGCCTAAACAATTGTAAAGAAGCATATACATGCAGACTTTGATTCTTCTGTACAATTTATCTTCCCTGGTTAGGTCAAAAAACTCTTTGTAAGAGTTACCATGATTGAACAATCTCCAATGAAGAAATTAATTAAAATAAAAATAAGATAAAATTATATAAAGCCTAATAAAAATGAAATTCCCTAATAGTGATATTTGTGTTCCTATAACTCAACAGAAGTTTTCCCAACATCATGTAAAACAACTCATCCTTTTATGTCAACTTTATTGTATATTTAGTTCCCATACATGCATCGTTTGCTTCCTGAGCTCTCCATTCTCCTCCATTGGTTAATTTATTTATTCTTTTGTTGACACTATAGTGCATTAATACATGGGGAAACCAGTAAAGAGAATAGATAAGGATCAAGGATGTTTTCCAACTTTCAAAGCAATACAGAGACACCTAGAAAGTGAATGATAGATCCGACTTGAATCCTTATGGACGGGAAGCATAAGTATTCGCAATCAGTGAGAACACGACCCTAACCAGGTGAAGCCCATCTCGAGGGGTGAGATGACTAACAAATGGGGAGAAATAGTGACTTACTGGCATATGTTTATGAGGTGTGTACATATTCGTAAATGAAGTATTATGTGGACAAGTTGTAGTCATAGACTCGAATACTTATATATTATTTACCAACAGGGCAGTTGACTGAATTCTTCCATAAAGTGTGCAATATTTTTATAAGCAGAAGTGGTATTTTGTTAATGGTGGCTGATCCAGGTTTCTTCTTGCATGTGGGTCCCCGTTATGTCCGGAACAACCTGCTGGGTCACCCATGTGTGTGACCTGCACGGGCTCCAGGGAGTCTTCAAAGGCCCAGCAGAAATTGTGATTGCCGCCGCATTACCGTGACCTTTTTGGGCATGTTTATAAATAAAAATATGTCTAACTTTGTGTCCTTTCATGAAGATTTTCTCTCCCCCTTTTTTTTTTTTTTTGCTTTTTCTAGTACCGCATTTTCTATTTTCTCTATTGCTCTATTTTCCTTTGTATCCACAGTTCTTACCTGCTTTGGACTCTCCATGAGCAGTCTGTTCTTGTGTCCCTTATCCCTGTCTCTCTCTGTCTCTGCTTGATCGTTCCTCATCTGGTTAGATTCATTACACTCAAGAAGGAAACGAGGCAATATGCTATTCATGGAAATAAGAGTAATATTTTTGCAACTCAACAGGGATGAGAATAAGAAAGGGGTATAGTTTCTTATTCAAAACAAGGTACTACTGCTTGTAAATATGACTCTACAATAAACTCTTAAAGATAAGAGTTCAATATTATGGCAGGGTGTGTGTGGGAGAGAGAGAGAGGTGGGGGTGAGACAGAGAGAGAGAGAATGGTTTTGCAAGGATGATACCGATTCCTTAAGAAGGCTCTTGAGTATAAACATTTCTGAGTTTTTGCGTGTTAAAAACGCCTTTCTATAGTTCTCAAATTTGAAGCATGTATTGAATAAACATACAGTCCTTGGCTCACGTGTCCTTTCCAGGACTCTCCTGAAAGCACTGCGGTCATCATGTGTCGATTTTTGCTCTGGAGGAAGATCTTCTGTCACCCTGATTTCATTCCTTTAAATAGGATGTAGTCTTTTTTGTGCTAGGAGGCTTAGTTAGACCTTTTCTTATTTTACAATATTTAACTTTCTGATTTGAGCAGTTCTTGTATATTTACAAATGCTTATTTATCAATATTCAATTTCTGTTGGAATGTTTTGTGATCATTCTCCTCTGCCTCATGGTTGGTGTTTTGGGAAATATCCTCATCAGTAATTATCCATCTTAATTTTTGCCTCTCTGGGTGACAGTTTACCTGAATATCTTCATCATTTTTAAGATGTCTTCAAATGTCACATTTTACTTGACCAGAAGTCACAGCTATTTCTATGGCATCAGTGAGATATTTGGGTGAGTTATTGCATTTTACATCTAAAAAAATGCCCTTTTGCTCAGTTCAAGAATGGCATGGGGAGGGTTTGGGTGTGTCTACTGACATGAGGATACTTTTGTTTCTATGTTATGTTTAAGTTCTATCACTTTCTTTCTTCTCGCCTTTTATCCCAAGACCCCAGGTTGCACGAGCCCATGCTTTTATTCCAGAATCAGTGTTATTTCAAGTCCACCATCCTTGGTCCTGCATACTTCTGGCTCTTCATGTTAGTTCATCGACTGTGACCTCTCTGATTGGCTGTATCAAGATCTCTCTCAATACATCTCCGATTAGGGTGGATCTACTCTTTCTCGGGTGATTATGTCTACTCCATCATCGTTAGGAATCAGCTTCCTATTTCTGTTTCCTCTCTGCCTGACTTTCTGCCTGTGTTTGGAGCTAGCCATGCTTGGTTGCCGGTTTCCACACTGATGGGTAACTGAACTTTGGAGTATTGTTCATCATGGATTCTGAATGGTTTCATGCATTCAAATTTTTGAGCTACTTCATTTCGGAGAATGTGTAAAGAGATATGAATTTGTTCAGCTCTGTGTGTCCTATGGAAATCTCAAGTTTTTCCAATTCTATTTTGAATATTAGAATATTAAACTATTTCTTGTCAAATGAGCCTTTTGCAATATGAATGATATTCATAGTGCCATAATGGGGTTTTCCATTATATATGCATTCATAGAGGATATTTAGACACTTGAAATTGATCTTCTTTAATGTTTCCAGAGTAAAACATTTGTGAGTCATGATTTCCAACTGCAAATGCACATATTCCAACGTCACATTTCTATAAATTATAAGATAATAAACAAAAAAATTCCTTTTGGAAGTTTGTAGCCTAGAAGACCAATCAGTTGTTCTAGCCACTGATAAAACTGTTCTATGTCACCCAAGACACTTGCTCTTGAACTTCACTGGAAGCAGGAAGTTCAACAATTGAGAAAGTTATGAAAAATGTGCATTTCTTTGCAAAAGCTACCGAAATTCTGATGGAGCAGGTCTCTGGATCGAGCCCCCAGGACTTCCATTTCTTACAAGAACCACACTTCGTTCTGGTTGAGAAATACATTCTTTTGCCTTTCGTATTATTTTTTCCCTCTCATCTTTGTAGCTTTCCTTCATTGAACTAGTAATAGTTCAAAATCATTGAGGATAGTAGTGTTCTGTTTTAAGTAGTTGCTGTTCACTCCTTTAGAATGTATATCCCGCGTGGGTCTATATAACATCCTTAGAACACAGGACGGTGATGTGCCTGTTGTAGGCAGGCAATAGATATTTACTGTAAATGTGAATGATTAAAATACCAAAGTACCAAAGCCAAGCTCTGGATAGTCATTGTATAGGTTCTTACACTTAGGATGGATTGCTTTAAAATTTTAATGTAAATATAATGTAAATATAGTCAGTGTATTGATTTTAATATGCGTTTCTCATGCTATCAATCCCAGACCATTAAGCTATCAAAATGCCTGAAAACGGTAGAAAAAGAAACATTAGAATGTAGAAGCGACTATTTTCAGGAGTATTTAGAAGTGGTACAACTTCTCTTTGGCTGCGAGAAAGCAGATGCTCAGAAGCACACGCTGCCGGCCGGCCGTTCTCGGGAGCAGCGAGTCCCCTGAGAGCCTGGCGCTGCTCTGCAGGTAGCTGGTCTGAGTAAACTGAATTTCAGTCAAACAGCTGAGGGCTGCCTCTGTTTGAACCGTATTGATAAAACTAACATTCCATATCCTCGCCCCCTTCTAGTATTGCGCTTTGTGTGTGGTCTTTCCTATTGTAAGGTGAGCCTTCTAGTCCTGTGTCCAGTGGATCCTCCGTGTCCCTGCCACACGCTTTATCAGCAATGACCTTGTCTTTCCACAGACGCATGTGGATTAGCTCTATGTCCAAGATTCAAAAAAATGATGTTAATGGCTCCTCTCATTATAAATTGCTGTAATTTAGAGAAAAATAATGATACTTGCCACATCCATTTCTGATCACCTGCTCTGCTTGGGGACTTCATGCGCGTCACCCCCTTTGTGTCTCAGGACAGCTCTGCGGCAAACATACGACCCCTTACGTTACACAGATGATGTCACTGAAACCCAGGCTGCACAGACTTGCAGTAATCGTCTGCAAACTGGCATTCCGATCGCATTCATTGCTGAACGTGTAAATTGTCCTTCTTAAAGTTCTGTTAGGCAAATGAGGGCATATTTGGCACAAAGGCAAGTCTTCGGCTTCAACTAAAAGAGCCAGAACTCTTCAGTCTTGTCATTTACTGAGGAATTTATGGCTGGAATTCTCCAGGTTAAACTCGCAAATCACACTCCCTTGCGTTTCCTGGGTCGTGGATTCTGCACCCGGCTTCACAGATGCACCCAGAGAAGTGCATCAAGATGGCCGTTCTTATTATCCATCCTCACCTGAAATGTGATTACAGTTCATTTTCCTTTCCTCCTCTTCTGCCATTAGAGTCCACGTCCCCTGTCTCAATTCTAGGCTTTGCAAAATAAACAAACAAACAAACAAACAAATATAGTCTACTTGTACAGTGTTGCATATAAAGAAAATGTCTGGCTCACAATGCACCTTAATTAGTTAGCTGTCATCTGCTTTTAATTAAATACTATCTCCTCTGCAATTTTAAAGCCCTTCAAATATCACGGGAGACTACACTCTTCTGTTTTCATGAAACTGGTCAGGGGATTACCTTCCTTTCCACCAAGAAGATGGCTTTTTTGATGTACTTCCTTTCCAGAGGGCTTCTCAAGACACAGAAAAAGATTATTTCAGGGCTGCCTCACTCAGGCCTCCCAAGCACCACTCACCGGAACTGAATTAATTGGTCTTTCTTCCCCTCCTGGCCTACTAAATCCGTTCCCCCTTCCTGATTAACGAGCACAAATAGCACACGCGCATTCACACAGTGGCGACGAGCCTCGGACGTATTTACAAATAGCTCGCGACGCACTACAGCTCAGCGCCGTGCGAACTTGGCTCAGATGCCTCTGAGCTTCCACGGCGAGTCCAGGCCGGGCGAGCGCTGCGAGAGGAAGACCGGGCACGAGTGCCTTCCCTTTCTGTCTGCGGATTATGTATCGGATACACGTATCACAGTCACTGCCCACGCGTTTTTCAGAAGCAAGTGTCTCTCAGGCTTTCTGGAGCGAACCCAAAAATCCAGCACTCCCACAGAGGGCAAGTGTCCGACTCTTTCGATCCCGGAAAGGATAACATGCCCTTTTTGTTTTTTGAAGCCAAGGTGAGAACCAGCACATTTGCTACTTTATGCTTCATCGAACACAGAGACCAGAGATCCAGAGACCACCTGCAGTGTGGCTCTCTCTCTCACTGCTCTGGCACCTGGGCGGGGGCCTTTATCACCCTGACCTGGGAGCAATCACCTCCGCTCAGGGCGGCAGCCTTACATTTTCCCAGTGCCTGCAGCCTCTGCCCAGAAGTGTCCTACTCAGCCATCAGCTTCACAGACGCCAGAGTATACATTCTCCTGGAGGGAAGCAAACCCATTGTAAAAACTCCTATATCTAAAAATAGCAGAGAATCACAGTGGCTGATAAACGAGAAGTAGAACGAGGGTGAGTTTGAAGTCTTCTGTGTTGATTTGCAAATAATGTGAAATTGTGATTTTTCTCTGACAACAGGCTTAACTCAGTTTTGCTTACAGGCTTTTAACATATGTAACAACTGCAGCTTCTACTAAAAATAGAGAACGCTTCCATGAATACAACACAAAACCCCGAATAATCCACAAAATCCTAGCTGTCTTCAATCTGCTAGAGAGCCGTGGACAGGACAATCAACTAAAAGAAGACGACGCCTCCAAGGAGACAAGGAAGTGACCTGGCTGGGTCACCTGCTTCCCTTGAGCAGACAGGGGACAGTATGTGAACTGGTCAAGAGAATTCTGTTAAAGTTTACAGTGAATTACCTAAGGCCAGTTGTGGGCCAGGGTGAGAGTGAAGAAATCCTAGGCACTGCAGCTGCGGAGGAATTCACGCCGTCTCAGAACCTCACGAGAAAGTCTGCAGTCTCAGCGAGACAGAAAGGAAACCTGCTTTGTGGAGCATGTGTAAGGAAAGGGGACAGTGGTACCCAGGGGAGGAAGCAAAGTCCCCCTAAACCCCTTCACTCCTGTGTCTCTTACACAAAAGCAAAATAATAATAATAATAATAATAATAGGGTACTGTTCCACGGTGTAAATGTACCACAGCTCAAAAAGAAGAAAATGTTATTTTACCCAATAACTTGGATGGATCTGGAGAGTATTGTGCTAAGTGAAATAAACCAGTCAGAGAAAGACAAATATCATATGATTTCACCTATATGTGGATGTTAATGAATAAAATAAACAAACAAAATAGAAACAGATTAACAGATACAGAGAACAACTGGCAGCTGTCAGTGGGGAACAGGGTTGGGGGACTGGGTGAAAAAAGTGAAGGGGTTAAACAAAAAAATAAAAAATAAAAAACTCATCAACATAGACAACAGTGTGGTGATCACCAGGGGGAGGTAGAAGAGGGTAAAGGGGGGATAAAATAGAAAGAGACTTGACTTTGGGTGGTGGACACACAATCCACTATACATATAACATATTACAGAATTGTACACTTGAAACCTATATAATTTTATTAACTAATGTCCCCCCAATGCATTAAAATATTAAAAAAATTAATGGGGGGAGGTTTGCAGATCTGTTCTGTTCTTCCTGTTGAAAATGTACCTGTGATAAGGGAAGAGGAAGGGTGGGGGAGGAGGAAAGGAAGGACTCTATCGACCCTTGGTAAAGGATAGGAAAATATCCCAATTATCAGACATGTCATGTGGCCAGAATCTCTGAGAAGTCCTCCATGCACTGACCTGAGATTGTGGCTGAGCCAACATTTCTCAGGATACAGTAGCTTTTCCCCATCTCTGCTCTTTTCACTAGAATTTCACAGATGAGCATCCTCCAAAAAGATGTTGGTGATCCAATTGTCAATATATACTCTATGTATTCAAGATGTCATCAGCTGTAGGTAACAGGCTTTTAAAAATAAATACAAGACAATTGTTTTGGAATAAAAGAATACGTCTACCCTTGATAACCTGGAAAGACATATCTGGAGAGAAGTGGCATTCTCTGTCAGACTTCAAGGAACGGAAAGATTATTGGAAGCAGATATGAGGATTGAATAGTTTAAGCCAAGTTTGCAGACAGGTGTACAAAAGGAGAATTAGCAAAGTATTAATAGACCAGTTTGGCTGATGGGTGGTGATTTCAGGAGAGGGGGGCGATGCTGAACACAGTTGGGATGAACATTATATTAGGTCACCAACCTGTTAGGCATCAAGGTAAGAAACTGAATTCTGCCAACAACATAAATAGCCTTGGAAGAGCACTGAGGGACTCAGATGAGATTGCAGCTCTGGCCAAAACCCTGGTTGCAGTCTGGCAGGAACCTGAGCCGAGGACCCAGGTAACCCATGCCTGAAACCAGGCACTGGGGACCTGCAGAGCAGCACACGGGTACTGACTTGTCTTCAGCAGCCACAGGGTGGTAAATTGTTACTCTGCAATAGAAAAGCAATACAGCCTTCCTGCATCATCTACTGGACGATCTTACCCTAAATTCTAGAGGAATATCACCAATAGCTATGAAAATAAAATGACATCTGGAATTAGTAATTGAAAAAATTCCCGTGAAAATGCACATCTGGGTGTTGCATAAATCTCAAATGCTTAAGACAATGAGAATCGAGTGTAATCAGTGATAATTCGGCATGAAATACTACACAGTCTAGTTAACATTCATTTTCTAACTTCGTGTTTCATACTTATTTTATTTCCTCAGCAGTTGCCTCTATAGTTTCAACTATTTTACATATGATATATGGTTTCTATTACTTTACAATTCAGCTCATAAGGTCTGATTCAAGCACAGAATAACAAAATCAGCAGTACCTATTCTTTTGAAATACCTAAGCAAATTTAGATGACAGGTGTAGAAATTGCATGACTAACTCAGAGTGCACGGGGTTGAAAAGCTGGAAGGTAGTTGGCCCATAAGATATTTCCATCTCATTCAATTCAGAGAGCGTAGCTCTTAGAATCACCTTTTATTAGCAAAATGTTGGAGGACTGATATAAATTTGAGTAAGTGGCAAAGCCATTTGTCATAGATCAAAATGCCTTTCCTCTTTTCCTACAGAGACATTCAAAGCCGTCTTGAATGTTTATGTTCATTAAGTTCATTTCATGGGCGTACTGTGGCCTGATAACGCATTAGGGAAACCAAACAACATAAAGTGCTTAATAAGTTCATTAAAATATTTATGGGCTATAAATTGAATTTTTGTCCAAATTAGTTTCTCCAATTAGAAAAAATATATATATTCATTGTAGTGAATGTGGAAAATACAGATAACAAAGTAAATCAGTCGCAGTATTTCTAGGACTCAATTTTACGCATTCTTAATCATTTGGACTATACTGTATCTGGAGCACATTTGAAAATATTAATTGATAGGTTGAAAATAAAGATATTGTTCTTTATATCTGCTTACTTTTGATTAGTAGTGAAATGGAACTTTTAATATAATATGCACATTATTTATTTTATGCTGGTATATTTAATGGAAAATATGTTAAAATATTTTACTGCTTTCTAGTGAGGTATTTATTATCAAATATGTAAGAACATTACCCAGTTGCATTTTTTGGTACTTTAACTGTGTGTGCATTTTGCTGTATGTGATTTGACAATGCGAAGTGTAAAAATGTTCACACAGTAAAAGCCACTGACAGTCCTTTCTGGGGCTTGTCTTTGGCTTCATACTTAGAAAAATATTCTCCATCACAAAAGTATGTCAAAAAGTCTACCATTTCCAGAAAAGTCTTCAGCACGTAGAAACCCCTGGAAAGTCTGCTTTGACCTGTGCCATAAATAGCGCCAGTGTCAATGAGCATGTCCAGGGGGGCTTGCCCGAGAGAGCCTGCTTGGCCAGACTGGTCCTTAGGAGTGGGCGACCATCCCACTTCGAACCCTTTTCTTTCCAACCAGGAAGGTTTCTTTCTTTAAGTCTTTGGTGAAGCTGGAATGGAATTTGTAGATGTTTTGAGGTAGTAAACTAAGAGTTTTTGCCCCCACAAATTTTTTTGTTTGTTTAAAGGAAGATTAAATTCAAAATACCCTTTCTAATTCAAATTCACTAAGTATTAATGAAGGCTTAATATTCCTGCCCCTGCCCCTGACCTTAACCCTGACCCTGACCCGGACCCGGACCCTAACCCTAATCCTTTAAAAATCAAATGCTGTCTATTCACTAAGAAATTCATATTTCTTATTATGAATAACAATGAATAATAATTCTTAGTGAATAGCTGGTATAAAACTAATCCCTAATTTGAAATAAAATTAGCAAAGCATTCATACTGTAAGTCTGAAAATTCCTTTGTTTCCAATTAAAATTTGGTATTAAGGCCAACAGGAGAAAACTACTTGAGCCACGTAGATTAATTACGTGAGGTCACTTGTCTTTGATTCAATAGTGTCCACACAAATTAATGGACTCAGTTTCACGAATGCTTGCCTTAAGCAGGAATGTATGATAAATCTTTTAAAAAATCAAGTTTAAAATTAATTTGCCCTCTCATAAATCAAATTTGATTATCCTTATATTTTCTGGTTCTCAATTGCCCTCCAAGCTCCTGTAGAAACTGGCCTCTAACAAGTAGGAAAACATCCCATATTCAATTGCTAGTTGTGCAGAAATCTTAAGACAGTGGAACACCCAGTGATATGGAGAGTTGTGAGTGAACTGTGTGTGAGATCTTCTGCTCCTGAGATTAGACACGGAAATCACCTCCATCACATCTGCCATTCAGTCGTCATTCCCAGTCACTTTCTTTTCTCTCTCATTGGTTTCAGGAACCCTAAACATTTGAGCTGACTCTACGGCTTCCAGACCTGAACTCTGAAGGCAAATGTAGCTGGTTATCTGCAGCAACATGAAGCCTCATCCCTCCTACAGAGACGGGTCTGCAGTGGAATGTCGCTTATGTTGTGTGACCTCAGCAGGCTCTGAACCTCTCTTGTCTTCACGTATGTTATTAGCGAATATGCATGTCTATCTATCTGTCTTTCATCTATGTAGAAAGAAACAGAGAGAGACAGACAGAGAGGCAGGGACAGAGGGACAGGGAACCAGGTCTGTGTTGGTTGTCGGTGCAGGCTCTGGAGTAGGACAATAAACAGCACAGAAGAGCAGCTGCCTCATGGAATGTGCCAGATGAAGACAGCTTCTGTTACCCAAGGGGAAAAGGGAGGCGTGGAAAGGGACAGCAATTGCGGTGGTAGGTTGGGTGCGGGAAGTTAAGAAGACCTGTGAGGGAAAGGTCCCCTGAGAAAGTGACAAAGTCTTGAAGAGGACAAATGAGCCGTGAGGTAGACTGGGGTGAGGACAGCCCAGGCAGGTCAAGCGCAGATCTGGAGACTGGCCAGGCCGGGGCCTGAGCTGACTCGAATCAGCTGAGGCTGGAGTGTAGAGAGCACGGGGAAGAATGGCAGATGTGGCCCAGAAGTACTGGGTTCTAGATTTTGCTGGGCCTCTACTGTAGGTAAGAAATGTGGCCCAGCTTCTTTTTCCTTCTGAAGATATTTTTTTCCATCTTAGAAATGCCACTCTTTTAAAGTCAGTGTGTGACAAGTCAATGACTTTGTCACCTTCACTTTCTGTGTCTTGGATCACTGTATTTTGCGGTGTTTACCAGCACTCTGCCCCAAAGCGAATTGCTATATGGATGGATAGGCGAGACCCTGTGTGATGTCGCAGTTGAGGTAGAGCATGTGTGATTTGGGAGTTTACAAAGCTAGATTTTCCTTTGCACAGGGAAGAGAAGCCGCATCAAGTTTCCTTCCCAGTGAATGTTACTATCAACATCCACAGCACCTTGAAAGACCTATTGTAATAACATCTGCTTCTAATCCTTCTAACTACAAAAAACTAAAAAAACAAATCAACAACAAAAACGCCCAGACATTTGCTGTAGGTCTATGAAGAACAGGACGTGTTGTGCTTTGCAAAGAGTGGGTTCAGCACAGCCTTGTCTTTGACCTCCCTGACTTTGCAGTCTACCTGGGGGAGGACCTGTCATAGAAAACCTATCACACGGCAAGGCAGGCTGAAAGGAGCACAAAGCCACAGGTTCAATTGTCCTATAAAAGGCAGGAGAGTCATTGCATTGTGGGACCACAGATGACATTTTATAGAAGGACCTATGTGGCCTAACGAAAGGATAATTAGGAACCAGAGACACAGTGAGCAGGCGAGAAAAACAATCCAGTTTAAAGAAAAAAAAAATAAGCAAAGACAATTCTGGCTTTTCTTCACTGTAGTCTTTTCTGTTTTCAAATTGCTTTTGCTCCTTTAGCCTGACAGCTCTGGTTTTATTACTGTGACGTCCTCCAGGAGGTCCTATGCTGGTGAGCCAGGCATTAATTTATTTGTCTTGCTATCTGTTTGGAAAGGGGGACCCAGAGGAGCAGTCCTTCAGATTTCCCAGGGAAGTTCCCTTCTTCTGAGCTGCGGATTATCACAAGCCATACGGATCCTAAATCCGAAGGAAGTCCTCCCCAGGATATTTGAATGTGCTTTTCATGGTGGCTTAAACTAAATCGTCATCTTGCCTCCTTTCTTCCTATTCTTCCAAGTTCTAGAGGGGTTTTTATGATGCAGGTATTTTGCATCTTGCTGGCATCTGACCTTCTACGGGTGGCCGCCCAATCCAGGAAGAATCCTATGCCCTCACCTACTGTTCACAACAGCCTCTGGCTTCAAGAAGCTGTGTCCATGATGGCCTGGTAGTGTTGCTGCTTGCTCCACAATCTCACCTCACCTTTTTTAATTAGAAGGTTTTACTAGAGTTTCTTCCAACTACTACCTGTATTTTCCACAGAAGAAAAAAATTTGCAAGTCATCCTATTATTTATTAAATCTTTTCCATTCTGTACTATACACACAATTTTCTGTCCCTGAAAGATCTCTTTCTTAGTTCTCTGAACTGCACACAGTTTTTCCCCTTAGAATTTTTAAAACCTTTCCAAGGGATTTGAGAAGTGTAGCATTAGTATATCTGTGGTATATCATATCTGAACATATACCTGACTGCTTTTAAATAAGAAAGAAGACAACTCTGGAAATGCTAAGATGGCAAGTGTTTCAATTACTCCAATATGCCATAAAATCTAAGGAAAGAAAACACGTATTATTCAACCCCTTTACAAATATTTATGGCTAATTGCCTCAGTATGAGATATTGTTTAGGTGCCCAGGATGTGATAAAAGCAACACTGAGTTCCAGTCCTCTACCTTACAGTCAAGAAGGGAAGCAGAAATAGTAAACTCGTCATATAACATGAACAAGCAGGTGGTAGGAATTAATGTATATTTCCAAAAAGTGCGTGGAGAAAGCGTTACGCTCTGAGATTAGGAAATTCATTGGCAGGACCGTCACACTAGTCGCTTAGTCCATCTTTTGGGGGAAGAGCAAAAGGAAGCTTTTGAATCCATCATCTTGCACTGCAGCCAGGGCATCAGCTGACTTCGGGAAAGGGTGAATGTCAGTGCCAACCTCAGGGACATAGAGTGGTGGTTCCTGCCATATGTACACTCGGTTCACGGTCTGGGCCCTAAATCCACGTGGATCGTGAGTGAGATTCCCATCAACTCAGCCAAGCAGTAGTGCCGCTGCTCATCTTGCGTAGGTCTGGTACCTAACTGTGCTGGGTCCCATCAACAAAGCATCAGGTATGTGGTGTGTGGTCACTGACCTCGCTGAAGTGTACTTTTCCAGTACTAACAGAATTGAAAAGAAAACAAGTTCATTTTCTTATGTAATAGGTGAGTGTACATTTAGTCCTGGTTAAGTTATTATGCTAAGTTCCTTCCTCTTGCTTATAATACAGTCAAGACGCAGGTTGTCTGCACAAAGCAGAGACTATCACACTGGTCAACCATAATAATGGCGTTCTGTTTCTCAAGAGGGTTAAAGAAAAATTCGGAAGTCGAAGGCTTGGTAAGACATCTGTGCTCTAGAGGTAGGGAATAAACCTGAGGCAGATTCAAGGGGTTGTTATACTTTTAGAGGGCCAGGGACCTAGAGTATTTCAGGAATTCCCTTACAAAGTGAATAACATACCATTGCCTTTTCCACTCTCCTTGCTGAGAAGGAAGCACCAATTTTGGAAGGTTTCTTTGAGTTATGGAAGCAGCTTAGTCTCTACCTGGGAATACTGTCCAGTTCACTTATCAGGAGACCCACTATGCTGTTAGCGCTGAGTAAGACCCAGAGCAGGAAAGACCAGTTCCAGAGTACTCTCCAGGAACTTCCGGCTGAGCGCAAGCTGACTTGGCCCTTGGGCCATGCCACCTAGGACGTCCTGTGATAGTGACACGCCTGTGTTGGATTAGACACCAGGTAGAGTTCTGGGTGATTCCATTAGAAAAATCCCGCAATATATACTTCTAAATTTTGGGCCTATACCATCTTTAGTGAAAAGTATGTAAATTAAAAAGTAGCTCCCAACATGCTGGAAGTGTTGAGAAGAGCGTGGACTAGACTAGCAGTGGAGAGAACTGCACACCAACAGTGCGCACTCCTCTATGAGTGTGTTTGGCCTTGCACGCCCACGTTCTAATATCCATGGCAATCCTGTTAGGACTAGGTGTGCTGAAGGTATTACCTATCATTTGTTTTTTCTATTTTGCTCTTTTACTCTTTTTTCCTGACTGTCCAAATTCTCTGCTTTAAGGGCGTTTGCAGAAATGTAAAATGCTCTGTGCCAAATTCCTTGTTGTGGCCACCGTGTCTCTGTGGCAAAACATGTTTTAAATCTTTAATGTACTCTTGCTTAGTAGGTCAACATTTCTTGACAATTGTTCTCCCTAGTTTATTTCTCTGAATGAACTTTATTTATGTTTTCTTGCCTAATTTCACTGGGTAGGATTGCCAGCACTCTGCTAAATAGAACTGGCACAAAAAAACACCTGCGTCTTTTTTTATGATTCTTAGAGGCGAAACGTTCATCACTGACTTTGGTGTTAATTGTGGGCTTTTCACACATGGCCATTGTTTTGTTGAGATCATTTCCTTCTGCTCCTAATTTGTGAAGTCTTTTTTAATCATGAAAGACTATAAATCATTTCTAATGCTTTGTGTGCATTAAATGAGATGGCAGTGTGCTTTCTTTTCACAGAAGCTGTTAATTCTGTGAAGGTGGCGTATGACATTGATTGGTTTTCATACGCTGAGCCATCCTTGCCTTTCAGGAATAAGTACCATGTGGTCATCGCTGACAGTCCTTTGAATAAGTTGTTGAATTGGTTTGTTGGTGTTTTGCTGAATAGATCGCATCAATATTCATTAGGGGTATTAGTCCACAGTTTTATTTTCTTGCAGTGTTATTTTTTTGCTTTGGTATCAAGGTAGCACTGAACTCATAGCTTGCTGTCCTTTCCAATTTTTCTGGAAGACTTTGAGGAGAATTGATGTTAATCCTTATTTTACTATTTTATTTTTTGTTTATTAATTTTTAGTCATAGTTATCCATTTAAAAAATTATTTTATTGTTGTTCAAGTACACAGAAACCCTTCTTTAAATGGTAAAAGAATTCACCAGTTAGCCATTTGATCCTGAGATTTTCTGTCAGGAGGTTTTTGTTCATTCAATCTCCTTTATAGTTATAGGTTTGTTTAGATTTCCTATTTCTTCATGGTCTGTTTTAGTAGGTGTGTGTTTCTAGAAATTTGTCCATTTCATCCATGTTATCATTTTGGGGGCATATAGTTGTTCATAGTATTTCCCTATATTCATTTTAATTGATATAAAATGGATTGCAATATTATCACTCTCACATCTGATTTTATTTAATTTTTTGCTCTTTCTTTCTCCTTCCATCTAAATGTCATTTTTTAAATTCTTATTCCAAGAACCAATTCTTAACTTTGTTTCTTATTTCCACTGTTTTTTCTCTTCTCTATACTGTTATTTTTGTCCCAGTCTTTATTATTTTTAATTCCTCTTAGTTTTGGGGTTTGTGCCTTCTTTTTTCCCCCTTAACGAGTATAGTTATTGTTACTTAAGATATTTCTTTCTCTTTCATACAAGAATGTGCAACTATAAGTTTTACTGTTAGCATTGTTTTCACTGCAATTCGTAAGTTTTATAATGTGTTTTAGTTTGACTTTGTCTCTAGATATTTTAATTTATCCTTGTGATTCTAAAGTGTTAAAATTCTGACTACTACAATATCCCCAGTGCAAATATGATCTCTGTGTCTTATTTAGGACTATTTTTCTATGACAAGTTTAGGGACAGAGAAGCTCATCTTCTCTGGTGTCTCTTATTGCTCTTAGGTGAGTATTAAAGAATTCAGTGAGTATGTGATATTGAGTGTAATTGATGGGATATAGCATTGTATGTGTAAAGGAGGTAAAGAAATTTTATTGATTAAGACAAATGATATGAATAAAAGGGAGTGACAAACGTATTAGTAAGTTTATTACTAATGGGTAGAAGAGGTAGTTCCAATTCCTAAGATTTTACTCAGTGATATTTGATATAAAATGTGTATTGAAATTATTTCTCATGCCTAATAATGGGTTTGAACTACCTAAGAGAGCGTAAATAAAGTGGTACAGAATACGTTCTTGTTCCCTCGTGCAGTCCGCTAAACATAGAAAACGGAAGAAAATGAAGAGTAAAGAGAAAAAGAAACAAACAAACACCAGGCTAGCGCTGACCGATGGGCTGCTGTGTGGCCCAGTGACGGATGCGCGACGAGGGCGGCACGGATCACTGAAGTATGACACCTGCGACCGCGCAGAATGACCACCATGTTTATGGTTTTGATCTGACAGAACTATTTACTTTTCCTTATAAACCTCTAATTCTCTAGAGAATGAAAGACTCATTAGTTATAGGAATATTTCACTTGTTTAAAAAGTACAAAAATTGGAAAACATGATCATAACACTTGTGCCTAAAACCCAAACTTGCGGTGTGAACAGCCACCTGAAAACGATCCAAAATGTATGGGCTCGTACATGAAGGCATCCACAGTGGCTCCGGCCACTGTCCCAGTTTACATCCAAATACCCGTGATGCTCAAAACCCACGCGCACGGCACTTGTTTATCCTAAGCTCCCTGGGAAGCCTTTGTCAGTTTTCATGCCCACGTTTCTGTCTGTTCTCTTACTTGGTGGTGTGCTCTCCTCCTACTTTCCCACCCCATCTAATATTGCACATTTTTTCAGGCCGAACTGATACATAGGCCATGGGGTCTCCTCTGATCCTGGGAAGGATTAATTCCAAGGCAGGAGTGCTTTCCATTCTCTCCAAATTCCAGCACTGGGCAGAGATAAGGAGCTCATTACATAACAATGTGGTCAATGCAGTTAACATTTTTCTTTCTGATTGATGAAAATTTTGATTTTTTAGAACCTTTATTCCTTTATGTCTTCTGCAATTAAAAAAAGTTTAACTCCTTTTTTACAAAAGAGTCTTTAAAAATTTGGGATGTTATAATAAACATCTTAAGTTACTATTTCCCAGACTAAACACATTCATTTGTCTTTGTGACATGATTTATAGACTCTTCAATATCCAGTCACCATCTCCTTAATGTATTATAATTACATTCATCTGGTGTAATAAAATAGTACGGACCTTTTGACTATGCGATTAAATGAAGAAATATATCAAGTTCAAGAATGGGAAAATGTAATATTATAAAAGTGGCATATTCATTTACATTCATGTAAAATATCAATAAAATTACAATCTTAGTATATGGTTCTAAAAATTGAGATGAGAGGATAAATGCCTGAGAAAAACAGTAACATTTTTAAAGGAAGAGCAAATGCATGAAATAAAATATTATAAAATTCTCAGATTTAAAATAATTTTTGTAGCTCAGAAATGTACAGAGTTAAATTGTGTGTCTGACTATATTTTTATTGTTATGTGCATATTTATCTAGAATAATATGATCAAATATGTTTCAAGACAGTTACAAAAGGAAATATTTCTCCCTATATAGCATTAGAATATTTACAACTTATTTGAAGAAATTAACAGAGTTTTATTCAACATTCACACCATTTAAATAAATAAATTTCAGAGTACACAAAAACCTAAATGTAGAAAGAAAACAATCCCTCCAAATTATAATTATGTTAGTTCAGTCTTTCACCTTATGTCTCGGAACTTCTGACTTCTCAACTTCTCCTGGACTTTGTCAGTGCGATTGCGGTCTCTTCATGCGCTGCAATACGGCCCTTATTATAGACCATGTTTTCTCACATGCAGAGTACTTGCAAGTTAATGTTCTCCCTTTAGTCCCCATCTCCTCCCATTTCTTTTCTCCTGCTTGGAGCATAATTATCTTTAAAAGCTTTCTTTATCCCTGTCTTCAATTCCTCAGCAAGCATTTTATCTTCAAATCTTTTCAATCTCTACTTCTCCCCATTTTCTGTTTTGAATTATTTTCTAGATAAAGGCTATTATTGCCTGTTTGCCTTCACCAAAAACTTTGGTCCAAGATACAGTCTTAATTGTAATTGGTTTCTCTGTCACATTTGGCAGGTCGGCACCTCTCGCCTTGCTTACTCCATTCTCCACTTTTGTATGGAATACAAAACCCAGCTCAACCCAGTTCCCCTCTAATATTTTAGCTAACTCGACTTCCTTCTTTAGAACTTTACATGTGACACTCCCCAAACTCAATTCTTGGTCACTTTATTTTCCTATGTACATTCTCTTCCTGGGTGATCTCATTGAATCGCATGGTTTTGAAAGTCACATCTGTACCTCAGACTTCCGAATTGATTTTTGGGTTTAGCCGTCTTGTAGGCCTAGTCAGCGTGACATGACTTTGTGCTCAGTTCCACCAGCACTCTGCTCTCAGCGTTCCCATCTCCAAAGCTGTCCCCATGCATTTCCTAAAATCCACCCTTAATTGAACACTCAGTTGGGATTTCAACTTTCTTCTCATATTATATGCAAATTTAACCATAAGTCCTGCTTATTAAGCTAGATAAAACAACCCTTGAACTTAGGTCTTCTCCCCAGTTCTCCCCATAAAACCGAGTGTCAGCCAGCGACTTTCCTGGAGTGAGTGCTCCGCAATGAGACACAGAAGCGGCCCCGAAAGGGAGGCTGGCCTAGCCCAGCCTCTAACAGCACTGTCACTGAGGCCCTGACTGGGTGGCTCAGTTGGTAAGCGCATCGTCCCCATACACAAAGACTGTGCCAAGATTGTGGGTTCGATCCTTGGTCAGGTCACATACAAGAATCAACCAATAAATGCATAAATAAGTGGAACAACAAATCAATGTTTCTCTCTCTAACTCCTTGCCCTTTCTTTTTCTCTTTCTCTAAAATCAATTAAAAAAAACCACCAGTGCTGAAAGCAGGTGATTGGATGGTTGCCAATCACTAGCTGTGCGTACAGGTCAGGTGACTGCCATTCACACGCTGCCTCTTTGTTCCTGCAGCTCGGGGTTTCTGTTATTTCGTGTATGACTTTCTTAATTTTATTTTTGATTGCAGCTTTCATTTAGTATCATGTGGTATTAGTTTCAGGTGGGCTTGGTAAGAGTGCCCACCGTGTTGGGTTCCTTTGGGTGTTAAGTGCATTAACGTACCTATGTGACACGTGTGGAACAGTATGTACACGGTGCATGATGTCGAACTCTCTACACAAATGTAAACGCTCTGAACGTCACCACTTTAAAAAGAACATTCCCGTAACATTAAAATCAGTAGCCCTGTTAAAAACAAATTAATAAGAATAAAACTACAGGACACCAGTAATGCCAAAAAAGATATGATATTTAAGAGAGTATAGCACTGGAATAAATTAGAAAAAGGAATTCTCATATAGCCCAGACTCAGACCTTGGCATTTATAGAGAGATGCCTGATGTATGAAAGTGATGGAAAGAATCCGCTCGCCACCTGGACTCACCTCAGGGAGACGGGGCGATACAGGTGAAAAGCCTTGCAAACAAACCTTTGTTCTTTCCCTGGAACAGTGGTAGAAGTAGGTGGTCTTTCAAATAAAGTATACTGCATATTTGCATATTCATTTTCTTAAAAAACTTATTTTGATTGCTAACCTACAAAATATACAACAATCCATTCCAGATGGGTTGTATCTCTAAATAAAACAGAAGATCAGTATGGGAAGATAACAGAGGGAAATATATTAACGCTGGTGAAGGAGATAAAGGTTTCTTTACCTGATTGCCAAGATGGTAACCATAAAATAAAATGATATTTATTAAAATAGTTATATATTCATCATAAAAAGCATAAAAATTAGGGTGGGAGTAAGTATTTGCATATATAAAATTGACAAAGAGCTCATATTCATAATATATAAACACTCAAACCAGTAACAAAGGAAAACAAACCAATTAAAATGGATGAAATATTTGGAAACGTGCTTGGCAAAAGATGCCCATGCTGACGATGCACACGTGAAAAATGCTCCCCCCGTCGTTAGAGATCAGGGGACGGGACTGTGATGTCGCTGTGATCTCTACAGACCCTCCAGAGTGAGTTAAAGGGCACAGTCAGAAGTGCAGGGTCTGGGTAGAGTTGTGATGTCTGTTAAAGCTGGCGAGCACGAGCCTCCCTGTGACCCCGTGATTCCTCGCTCAGCACACACTTGTGCTCCAGATCCTGTGCAGAAGGATGTCCTCGACAGCCTTGCTTCCTTAGCCAACACTGGGGAAAAGGGAATCACGCCCGTTTATTAAGAGCATAGATAAACGAAAACTAAGCTTCTTACAGCAACAAGAATGATTTAAATACTTCACAGGGCAAATGTCTCAATGATAACAGTGAAAGAGAACAACCAATCAAAGGCTCCGTGTACATAAGGTTTCACTTGTATTCCTTAAAAATACAGACCACAAGAACTGAAGTCTGATGCTTGCTCTTAGGAAGATGAGCGGTTCCTAAGTTCAAAGGGAATTTTGGGGTGTTGGTAACATACTATTTCTTTGGAGGGGATCGTGTACCATGAGATTCTGTCAGGGTAAACCGCCAGCTACACACCTAACTGTACACACATCCAGAAGAAAATAGAGTTAAAAATAAAATAAAGAAAGGTAATAGTAAATAAGTATCTAAAGGCAGTATGAGTGGGTTGAACATTTCTGGATGTTTGACTGAGAAAGTAACCTTTAAATAAATAGACTTGTGGCATCACAAAATGTTTTCCGTTTTATATGTAAAGCAAATTATGCAATAAAGTGAAAGGCTAATGGTGCGGAAGAAAGATGAAGTAACAGCCCCAAAGGTAAGAAATTCAGTAAGATGCAGTATCCAGAGATCAGCCATTGAAAGGAGAAATAATATTTTATCTGTTGATAGAAATAAAAAAGGATGCATATAATTTACATAAATTAATTCAAAATACATAGTAATAGAGGTTTTTAATTACAATATTTTTAACATGTAAAAAGGCTTGGTGTAAACTCTCTGAACTCACTTAGATAGAATTATACCCCAAGGGTTATGAGTGTGTTTTTTAAACTTGATTTCACACCTGGACGATGTGTCCCAATGCAGTGGCCTTCAGGAAGAGGGCGAAACGGACCCACTGGTGTGCGTGAATTATGTATTCCTATCCAGCCTCCCTCTACGGCGGTCCCCTTCTCCTTGTTAACATGCTCTCTTTATTCAGAGACATATCTGTGGAACAGCCGCAGCTTCTTTAAATATATTCTGACCTTTACTTATGTACAGGGTTCTCCCGCCTTTTTCTAAATTTCAGCTTGAAACAACACATTTCTCTGGCATCCTTAGCCCACCTGTCAGCTTCCGTTTGATGAATGAATAGACTATTTTCCGTCCTCTGTTCCGTGAGGTGCCGCCGCTGGGTTTTCTCCGGACCATTCTGGGTGCCCCCTCATTGCTCCATATCATTATCTCCTCGCTTCTCTGCAAACTTTCATTTTTTAAAACTGACGTTCACTCTTAAAAGCCTGGTTGTCAGCCAGCTGGCCTTTCAGGCTGGAAGGCATATTTTAGTTTTGCCAAGTTTTATTTTAAACATTGTCTTAAAGCTTTTGTCAAAATCTCCTAATGCCAGTATATAGTGTCTTCTTCAGAAAGCTGGAGTTCTTTCTGCCTCATTAATCTCCACCTACCTAACAGATCTACTGCTGTTACTCATCCCTTGAAAAAGTATCTTCTGCACTGTTTTATTTGTGAACAGTAACTTGAGCGATGACTTTTTGTTTTGAATACCTGTGAAGTGAACTGAAAAATTTCTATCCAGAAATCTGGCCTCGGTTTTCTGCACCTTCTGCTAAGAACCTCCTATACATTTGCCTCATGACTCAAAGTCATGATATTTCAGAAAGCCAGCGACTTCTCATGCCTAAAAACAGCTCATGAACAGTCAGTTTCCACAATACCATGAGCTGTCGAAACTCGGCCTGTCCGCGTGCAACACTTTCAAGATGAAGAGGGTGATGGAGGGAAATTGAGTGTGTGTACTGCGAGGAAGGCAGGGCAGGTGCCCAACTCAGAGGCAAAGAACCTGGCATTCAGGAAAAAACGCAAACATTTGAAGGAAAATGGTAGAGCTAGGTAACTTTAGGTAACAAAGGACAATCCTCTTCATAGATGGCAGATGTGTCACCGAAGTTGTCACCAAAGTGGGGAAGTCACGGGCTCAGCTGGTGGCAGAAGCAGGAGCAGAGCCCTGATTCCTGCTTCTCACACAAGCAGCAACATCCATGTCTCGCTGTCTCCTTCTTCCTCCTTCCCTTACCCTTTCTTTCCTTGTCATTCACACCTTTACTTTCAAGTTCTGGGTAGTAGGTGGTATTTTCTTTGATGCTTGTGTAGTTCCTCTCTTTTCCCTGTACATCAACAACAGCAACACACACAGGTGGACTATGTGTGAACATTCACACCAAGACAGGTGCACTAGTAAACAGTCTCTTTATTTCCTGAATTCTCTCTGATTTAATCGGACTGGGATGGAAGAACAAAATAAAACAAAAAGAAAAACAAAACCTTCTCTAAGGGATTGATTACGTACATGATGCTGCTGATACATTTTTTTAAATTCTATAATTTTACTTGAAAATAAAGTCAAGTTAAATAGTATGAATTAGCTGATATAATAAGCATAGCCAGGAAAACCATACATTTCAAGGACTAATCCCAAATTAAGCAATAAAGAATTATATTTAACTTCCTGTGCACAGGACTTTGTGCCATTCTGAGGAGCAGTTGATATAAAATAACTTTTGTGTTACCATTTTCAATGGAAAAGTTAAAACTCATGTGGTTAAGTTAGTTTAAATGTACGGACTTCTGAATAGCTGGTGTTGTAAAGCATGTTAACGATGCCCAATGAGCTCAAAAAGAGTCAGGGGTCTTTGGCTGTAAATACATGACAAAGATTTATTCATGGCTCTTAGCATTGGCAAACCAGAAACAAAACTACCCAAAGTGTTCCAACGGAGAAAGAAGGGCTGAAGGTTCTGTGACTAAGAATCAGCTCTGTGTTCTTAGCCTCTGGATTGGTCCGAGATGGCTCCTCTAGGTGACCAGTGGTCCAGGCACGGGATGTCAGGTGCTCTGGCTATGTGAAGTTTCTTCTTGTAGCCCTTTAGGGGGTAATCGGAGGGCTATCTGGGGGTCTGATGGAAATGTGGCACTGAGGAAGGACTGGAAAGTTCAAAAGTTGAAGTTCCCAGGCTATTGAAAGCACAGAGTTCTTTGCTCTGCCTCAGGCTACCTGACCTTACTAATTTAGCAGCTTCATTTTATTGTATTTCTTCACTTTATTGCTCAGCTATGATCAGGAATTTTGTAATTCTTTTAAATTATCACCATCTTTCCAATTCTAGGACCCTCGGGACTGCCTGGCAATGAATACAGCTATTCACGGGGATAAAAGCAGTTTCTGGTGGACGAAAGAGCAATAAGCACATACTAGTTTACTTTTCATTTACTATATTTATCTTACATATTATAATCAAATTATTATGTTAGGTTCATTATATATATTTTTTAAGTGTTTTTAATGTATAATAAAAATGTTTAAACTCTTCACAGCAATTTCTATGAGCACACAAAGTAGTTTGTACATTAAAAGTTTTACATAATTTTTAAACAAGAAAGAACTGATTGAAAAAGATATAATAAATTTTGACATTACTGATTAAAAACATATTACCCAATGGGAAATGGACTTTCTCAAATATGCTAATTAAATTTGATTGTTAAGTGAATTATGACAAAAAGTGTTTGGATATGGGGAACCATTCCAAGCATAGGAAATGTGGCCCAGCTCCCACTCTGAAAAGCCAGTGGGGAGCGAGGTTCAGCAGGCAGGACCCACGCCCTTGGCTAGGTTCTCCTGTGGGGAATCAGGCCTGCATTGTAACTAGGCTGCTTTGAGACTTGCTCTTGCTAAAACTCCCTCACCCTGAATTGAGGCAGCAAATGTTTACTGCATATCTTTAAAGTAACTTCCTAAAATCTATGCGAAACCTTCCAAGGACCAGTGTAACCAGCTTAACCACTTTTCCCTTTACATTTGCAAATATCCTTCCTCTTTTATGTAATTAGCAACACCTTCTCCTTTGTTTTCTGTAACTGCCTAAAGCAAACCCGTGCATAGTAAATGAGGATCATCCTCAATGCAATGTGCCCAGAAAAGCAATAAAAGCCTGTCAAGGCAAGGGTGGGGGTGCTCTCCTCTTGAGAGAGTGGCCACGCCGTCCCTTTTCTTCCACAGGACTCAGTAGTCCATGTGAATTTGTCTATTGCCTCCACAACACACAGATCCTGCGGGCTGGGATCCGCATCATTTGGACATGAAAATATTTTTCTGGCTTTTAAATTCCAATTTAAAGTTCAAGGTACTGTAATTAATAATTTATAGTATGTATGAGATTCTTGGGAAAAAGGAATTTGGATAGTTTTGTTTTTATAAATGTACATATTCACACAAACTTTTATGACATAAGTATATGCATTATAAGTATACATAAGCACATAGACTGTATATAGAATATACTACTTATAATTTTACAATATTACATATAAAATATTATGTTACCATGTGTGTACACACACACACATATCATGCATAAAATGTTATTCTTCCATCGATGGCTATATGTTATATCTGTAAGTGTCCTAAGATGTAAAGCTGAACAAGTTGGTAAAATATTGAAAATATACATCAATAATTTAAATTTTTAAGTGAATTTTTTCAAATGCAAAGCAGTATGTGGCCCTGAGTGTAAAACTGTAATTATTTGTAAAATGGAATTTGAATTTGCAGTAGCAGAAACATTTTTTGATGGTTGACTCTGTTTTATTTGATTGTATTTATTTTTTTAGAGAGAGGGGGAGGAGAAAAAGAGGGACAGAAACACTGATGTGTGCGAGAAACATTGGTCAGTTGCCTCTTGCACACCCCTTGACTGGGGACCTGGCCTGAAACCCAGGTATGTGCCCTGACCAGGAATTGAACTGGTGACCCTTCGGTTTGCAGGCTGGTGCTCAGCCAACTGAGCCATGCCGGCCAGGGCTTGATGGTTGACTCTTTAAATAATTTCTGGAAAATTTTAACCTCTCAATCTACTTTACTTTGGTTGTTTGTATATTTTTAGGTTATTTTTTCTTATATATATATTTTTCTCTACTTCTCATGTATAATTTTCTCTGCTTCTCATGTATAATTTTCTCTACTTCTCTTATATAATTTTCTGTTTTTCTCATGTAGCCCGTTTTCCTTACTTCGATGGGCTAAGTATGATGATCAATGCTTACTTAGCTTATTGAACAGGTAATTCATCCATTCAGAGAATGAAACCCACAGACAGTAAACCAAGGCAACATAGTCACTTGAATCTTTCTGATTTTATTTTGATTTGGTTTGTAGAACTAATCAGACATGCCTTTGAGGCACATGGAAGGGACAATGATTTGCCCTGTGTTTATCAGGCTGCTTTGGAAAGCCCCGTGGGGGGTGGGGGGGAGGTGGAGCCTCTATTTTGGGAGAGTGACCTCTTCTGTGGCACTTTCCTCCCTTCCATGGCACAGTTTTTCACACGGAAGGAAGCCCTTGGTCGTCCAGCCTTGCCTTAGAGAGAGGGAACGACACAGGGGAATGCCCTAACAGGAGACCTTGTTCCTTCCTCGGAAGCTCGTTATTGTGCGTCCTCAGGCCGGACCCTCAGCACCCGCCCCCCGTGCTCTCCTGCGGCCAGTGCAGAGGTTGGACTAACTGAGCACCCAGCGGCGTCTCTGCAGGACGCTGCGTTCTCAGTCCAGGAGCACTGACCAGGCGCAACGTCGTGTCTGCCAGCTTGTCCCCATGCGCCCATCACACCTGCAGGGGCTGTAAGTCTCCTTTCGGAGAGAGGAAGTCCAGTTTAAGGGGAGGGGACCTCCTTGCCCTTGATCTTCGTGTACGTATTTATCTGGTGTCAGTAAATGCTGCCTCCGATTCGCTCAATATCCAGGCTCCCTTTTGATTTTTCGGTCTGTGGTCCGATCTGCACCCACCTGATGCCGTGCTGAGCTGCTGCTGTGCGATGAGACTAATGAACGCGATGAACGTTCATGGACTTGATTCACTCCGGCACACGGTGTATGACCGTGGCTGTCACGTCCAGTTCTGGCCCAGGGCCCCCTCCGAACCCCGGCCGTGCGTCAGGGCACTCAGTTCGCAAGGCGCCCTCAGAGCCTGTGCGTGGAAACCCATTCTGTTCCTTTTATCTCGAGACCGCAGGGCTGCAGGGTGAGTCGCAGTACTTACTGGTCGAGCGTCTCTGTAAAGTCACGGGACATTCAGCGTCATCCCCACCCTTCTCTCTGTGCGGACACGGAGGAAAACGTCGAGAAATGCCAAACCCTCCTCCCTGCACTCCTGAGGCTTCCGGCTGCCAGGCCCTTGCTCCGTGATCTTCGTCCGAATGAGCAGCTGCCAGATGTATTTACACGTCACGGTCCCAGCTCGTGGTGAAATGTTTCTCTGTCTTCTGTTTCGCAGCCCCGGTCGTCTTCACGCTGGCCATTCGTGGTGCCATCACAGTCACGCCTTCCAGGCATGCAGCCTTCCATGACCTGCAGTGACATTCATCGCCCTGGGCACCCGGACTTGTTACCCCTGGTAGGTTCCTGTGCTCTCGCCCACCTGCTTCTGCTGCTTCCCAGTGAAACTAAGCAACGTTACTCTCCCACGTTGGGAGTCGATGGTAACCAGGGGCGTGTGGACAAGCTCAGCCCGACAGCCGGGCAGGGGTCCCAGCCCGTCTCCTCAGGTCACATCTCTGCAGCCTCAGTCCCTCACAAATACGGGGGAGCCCTCCTGTCAACATTGCCCCAACTTCTCGTTTCTTCAGAGATCTCCGTGTGGGCTTCTATTGCACTGTAGCTGAGAACCCCACACAGACGTGCCAACCATGTGTGGGAAAGCATTTGGGTTCTTTGGCTAAAAGTGCAAGAAGCCACTTACACCTGAGAGTAATATTGTATTTAACATTATATTGTTAAATACATTATTTGAAACATATTGAGCCGCCAGATTAGTTGTGTGTTGACAGGTGTAGGTGTTGGGAAAAGGCAAACAGGTTGATTAGCCAGCGGGGAGGAACTGCAGATGCTGAGTGAATTAGTTTTATTACAATGGGACTCACTAGCCCAGGTCATCTTCTCTCCTCAGAGGTCCGCTCTCAAGTAGCAAAGCTTCCGACCAGCTGGGCAGGTTTTATGGCAAATTGTTGAACATTTAAAAACAGGTAGTGTGTCGTTTCAACATTCGGAGCTTGGATTATATTCCGAATCCCTTTTTACTAGAGAGATGTATGCATCTTTTCACTGAGGCAGATGCATGTGTCTGAACAGCTGCTGATTTCCAAGTTATTTCCTGCATTTATTTATAAACATTCAGCACACACTCCCTAACGCGGCCATAGCATTGCTATAAGCTAAAAATAAGAACGGAGCCGTCTTCCAGATGCTGCAGGCTTGACACAGAGCTGCGGCTGCAGAGAGCAGGCACATGATTCCAGCGCTGGGAGGGAGCATCGTGTTCAGGGGATCTGGTGAAGCACACCCCCCGTCTGACAATTAATTGAAATTAAACTGTAAAAATACAACCTGCTACGAGGATTGTCACAAATCAAAATGAGTTGTTATTATTGCTGTTCTTTTATTTTAAAGCAGCAGAAAACCCAGCTAGTAATTCCATGATCTAAGTAATTCAGATTCCCTCACGTTTCCTTTGATTTGTGTGCAGTTTCTTTATTTCAACTGCAAATGTTCATAAAATGTACTTTCAAAGCTAAGCTGTCATGCTATGCCTGGGTCCTAGACAGGGCTTCATTGATCAACCACAAAAATCAATTTATCACCATCTCGGTTTCTGCATTCTACTTCAATAGCTACATGATAAACGAAACAAATCTTCTTATTTAAGTCAATAATGAAAACATTTTAATAAAAATGTAAGTGTAAGTATTCTTTGATGACTTCATATGCATATTCACATGAAAAATGTGATGAAGAAAACTTTACTGTTCTATTTTCTTATAGATTGATGTATGACTGCATATCCCCATTCTAAAATAATAATAAATCAGCTCAAAATATATACTCAAAATTATCTTAAAATAACTATATGTACACAAATTCACAAACACACACAGAGAGAAAGAGAGAGAGAAGAAGGTGTTTTAAAACCTACAAAATGTATGTGCTATATTTGGAAGCAAAGTTAGCTATAAATTCATTTCAATCAGAATTAAAAGGAAAATTAGTTCAATTGCCTTTGTCTGGAAAAGCGGGTTTCTCAGATCATTGGAAAGGGCAAAACAGTCAGGATGTTAAATAACAAAAGTAACATACCTGTAGTAAATGATCTTTAATGTTTTATATGTAAAAAAACAGATAGAGTATTTATCTGAACATCTTTAGTAGTGACTCTAAAGAATAGCTGAGGGTACCATGCAAATAAAATCCAACCCATTGTTAAACAATGAACTATTATAATGTATTTATCATGTTGCAAGAAGTCATTGCCTCTTGGAATTTTTCTCTTCTTAATATATAATTAATTACAGCAATATTATGTTATTTTAAAAAGAAAGACTACATTTTATGAAGTGTGACAAAATTTGAGCAACTAACTCGTCAGGAACTTGTTATTCTTTACATTTAATGACAGTTATAAAATGATTTTACTATACAGTTTTTATTTCTTAAATTTTATCAGAATCTCATTGAGACAATATATAACTTGCCCTTGAAATTCTGTATATAATAATTGGCAAATTTTACATTTTCTGGGCTTTAATCAACTTTCTGTTTCATTAAAATCTTTGTTTGGTTTTGAAAATTACAGTTTTACATTTTTATAAAAGGTACTAAAGTTTTACACCTAATGAGAGCTAACTTGCATTAAGCACTCTTCCTGCCAGAGACCATGCTGAAAACTTTACGCACTTACGTCATTTAATTCAAGAAAGAATGCTATTAATCTTAACTTGAAAAAAAAGCATATAGAGATTTGGCAACTTTCCCTGGTTACACAGCTCAATTATATCAGAGAACTAGGAAATAAATATACATGTGTTTGTTTTAAAGCTTGTATCCTTAAGCTCTAAAATACATTGCAATAAAATATCACTTATATTTGACCAGTTTAATCTATAGTGTAATCTCTGTGTGTATATATGGATGTGTGTGTGTGTGTGTGTGTGTATGGAAGTCATTCTTTCATAAGTAAATTTGTGAAAGTTGAGAAACACTTGAAAAGCAAATAAATTATAGTTTCCTAATCAAGACACTTTTTTTAATGTTTTAACTGAATGTTTCAAATTAAACAAGCAAGAGAGTGCAGTAATCTAACGCATGACTTTCAGTGGAATAATGTTAATGATGCATTTCTAAGCCATTTTCTTTTACACTAGAGTAGGCGAATGCCTTGATAAGGACAAAGTATCACAGGCAAACGTATAACCGAAGTATTCCTCCTTCCCTGGACTCCAGAGAAACACTCCAAGCAGAAAATGTTGCTCTTGAGAGGGATTCCTATGCTGTTTCTTCAGCTGCAACGTCCTGAATGGCAGGGATGTGATCGAGTTATAGTTTACCCTTCGGGCTTCCTCAGGGTCCTGTGCAGAGTGGTGCTCATTGCTGGATGGATCCGTAAATTAATTCGAGTGCTTGTTTTTGTTTACGTAAGTTTCCCCCTTAGTTTGGTGTACATCTGACACAATTATGACGAGTTAGTGTTTAGCTTTGAATGAAGCTGCCCAAGTGTTCTCTTAAGTAGACAAACCAGTTTCCATCCCAACGAGGGGCAAGTTCCGGTAGCTCTGCACCCTCACTAACAGTTTGGATTGTCGATTCTTACTATTTTAGCCACTTCAATGGATGTGTCATGGTTGCTTTGCTTTGCCATTTGCATTTTCTTACTGACAAATGATATTGGAAATCTTCTCGTATATGTATTTACCATCTTTATATCTTTTTGATGAGATATCTATTCAGATCTGTTCATTTTTGAGTTTTCTTTAATTTTCTTTTGTAGATTTTAAAATTTTACATATTCTTTAGTTTTCTCATTGTTACTTGTAACATTTAATAGTTATGTTTTGGGCACAAGTCTTTTATTATGTATGTGTTGTGGATGTCCCCCCATTTTATTGCTTGTCTTCTTATTCTTTTTAACAGAGAACAGAGGTTTTAATTTAAAAATTAAATCTCTCTTCTCCCCCCCACCCCATTTTGTGGCTCGTGCTCTTGGTATTACTTCTAACGACTCATCACCAAACCCAAGATTTTTTTTTTCATTTTTCCCTTGAGTATTTATAATTTTCAGTTTTACGCTTAGGTCTATGCTCCATTTTGAGCTAATTTTGTATAATGTGTAATGTAGACATCTAGGTTCATTTCATGCATCCGCGGGTTAGAGCGCCATTGGTAGACAGCACTGTCTTTTCCTTGTGGAAGTGCCCCGTGCCTTTGACCCTGCGGCTTTCTGCGCCCCTGCTCTGTTCTGCCCCGTCGATCCGGCTGCCTGCTCTTTGGTTAGTGTCCTGCCGTTTGATGACTGCAGCTTCATCGAGAGTCTTGGAATTTGGCAATGTAAGTTCTTCAACTTCATTTTTCTTCAGCGTCTTCACTGTTCTAGGTCCTTTCCTTTTCACAAAACTTTAGAATCTGTTTATTTGCACTACCCCCTTTTTGATTGTGATTGCCTTGAATTGATAGATCCATTTTGAAACAGTTGTCAATTAAACAATATTGGATCTTTCAATTCACAATCATTTACTATCTCTTCATTGGATTTCTTATGTCAGTGTCTTATAATTCTCTGCACACAGATTTTGTACACATTTTATTACATTTATACTCAAGCGTTTCATTCTTTGGTGCTCATAAAATGGTATTACATTCTTAAAAAATTCCAATTCCAATTGTTTATTGTTGACATATAGGAAAGCATTTTACTTTTGTATATTGCTCTTACTTTATGAGTGTGCAAAAACAAATAAATTTGGTCATAGTATACATCTCACTTATGTAAATGATCTTTTGTAAACCTAAGAAATTCAAAAGGTGCTGAACGGTACACTATAAATTATAAAACATGTGATGTGGAATCAGACATTCATTCTTGGAATAAATTTTACTTTGACATAATTTTAATATGCTGGTGAATTTGATTCACTAAAGTTAAGCTAAAATGCTGGCAACTATATTAAGAATGACTTGCCCCATTCATGACTATAGTACATCCTTCATTTAGCCTGGGCTGCTTTAATCTCTCTTAGCAACGTTTGATAGTCAGCCCTGGCCTGGCCTGGCCTACGATGTATAAATTTATCCCTGGATACATATTTTCTTATGTTGTTAGGAATGGCAACCTTAATTTTTTGAGTTAGTAGACTTTAAGGGCAGTTTTTAGGTCTGTAGCCAAATCGAGCAGAGAGCACAGAGAATTCCCATATATCCCTGGCTAAACTTCAGCTCAAAGCTCCACGGAGAATCTCTCCCAGGCTTCCGAGTTTCACCTCACGCATCGCAGCTTTGCTTCAGCCGCGCGTTCACGAGGACTCCCAGACAGATGTTTGCAAAAGATTCTCTCCACGGCTTTCCCTTCTCGGAGTGCTCAGCTCCCCAATTTCCACCCCCTGGTCTCCCCAGGCTCCGCCCACTAACATTACCACGGACAGCAGGACACCTCGGTGGTTCTTCCGCCCCATGAACACTTTCTTTGTTGTGCAAATACTTGTTTCAAATATTTTGTCAAGATTTCTAAATTTTTATGGCTAGAGAGTAACTTTAGTCTCTGTTACACCCTCCTTGCTAGAAGCATATGTGTTAATATATGTTTTATTCCCCCGATATTCTTATTTTTCTTGAATAAAATTGCAACTCTCGAACCTGCAATTCCAGTTGAAACCATTTTTCACAACGTTTCTTTCACATTTCTGACTGTCTATGAGGTCCAACCTGGGGAGGGGCAGTGCAATGAGGGGAGGGGGTCAAAAGGTACAGACTTCCAATTACATAAAAAATTAGTCCTAGGGAGGTAATGTACAGCGTGGTGACCACAGTTAATACTGCAGCATTGTGTATTTACTAAGGGAGTAGAGCTCAAGAGTTCTTATTACAAGAAAAATAACTGTAACTACTGTGCTGATGGGTGTTACCTAGACTTATCTCGGTGGTCAGTTCACAACCTGTACCTATATCAAATCATTAGGCTGTATGTCTGAAACTGATATAATTTATATGTATGCCAGTGATACCTCAATAAAAAAGACATTATGTGCAGTTATGGAGTTTTATGTGTGTCTGAAATTTATCCTGAGCCTAATCTTGTCTTGGGTTCCTACTACAGTTAATAGTAACCCTCTGAGACCTGTTTGCTCGGTCAAACACCAGAGAGTTAGCCGAAGATCTTCTTCCTTCTCGGCTCTTTTGCTAAAGCCCCACCTATGAACACGATTGGCCACACGTAAAGGCAGGGTTTGTGGTTAAGGGCACGGGCTCTGGAGCTGGGCTGCGGGGATTCACATCCCAGCTCCCCCACGCGCCAGCCCTGCAGCCTCAGGAAAACGGCTTCAGCTCTGTGCCAGTTTTCTCATCTGTAAATGAAATGACAGTGACAATAATATGGTTATGTCACAGAACGAGTGTTCCTAAAACAAATAGAATTATAGCTACTGTTTTTATAAATGAAAGGAAAAGCATAGGAAACAAATTGCATTTTTAAAAACATTTAAAAATGCACTTGGAGCTTTCCGTAGTTTCCTGCTGTTGATGACCAAGTTCAAAACCATGATATTTTTATACCGCTTCCAAAACCAGTCACCCTGACACAAAACTTTCCCCACATTTTATAAACTTCACTTCACACTGAAATAAAATGATTTCTTTATAAAATACAATCCCCCTGTTTACCATACTTAATGTTTCTTGTTTGCTGATATCCTTAAAACTTCCTACCATGGCACTTGCTCTTAATTGGACCTCTACTTATCCTCCGAGGCACATTTATTATCAATTTTTCTTTTTCTTTGTAATCGTTCATGAAAAGAAGAGTCAGTGGATGTGAGGAAGTTCATTGTTGTCTCAAGAAATTGCCACAACCTCCCCAACCTCAGCCACCACCACCCTGACCGGTCGGCAGCCGTGCACCAACAGAAAGAATAGGCCTCGCTGAAGGCTCACGTAGTGGTTAACACTTTCCACTAGTAAAGTATTTTAGTTAAGGGGTGTGTATATATAAGAGACATAATGCTATTGCATACTTACTAAACTACAGTGTAGTGTACACAGAACTTTTATATGCACTGGGAGGCCAAAAACCTGTGTGAGTTGCTTTATTCCAACTTTGTTTTATTGCAATATTTACTTCTTTGTGCTGGTATGGACCTGAACAAGCAATATCTCTGAGATACGGATAATAACGTTACGAAGGGCCACTGAGTCATAAGCACATTTTAAGGGTACAGATTAAGGCAGCTTTGATGATGTCTTGTAGATCCCAGTGGGACTGGGGCCATGTGCAGTTATTTTGAATTCCCAGTTGTGTATTATTTCTGGGCAATAATATAATATTGTACAACATTGCACACTATACAATAAGAAAAATAGCTCGTAATATGGTATTGGTATCAAATAACTGTTAAAAGCTACAAAGAGGTGATTCTACATCCCTTGGGAAAGGCATTCCGACGAAGTCCTCCGACCCCTCCCAGGGAAGAGGTGGTGATTCTGCACACAGTCTGTTCAGGAGCCTTTGGTGCTGGAACGTCGGAGCAGATTTCCAGCACGGGCCTGCGGCCAGGGCCATTTTCTCAGTCAAAATGGATATGCCAGGTAAGGAGCAGCCAGGTGCGATGCAGCAGGCAGGGTTACACACCCACCGTTTAATGATTCACAGACACGCTAAGGGAGTGAGTCACCCTGGGAGGGGTTATGGCAGGATAATGGAGTCTAATTCATATCAGGGGCTATTTTCAGTAAGTTTTGGCTTTACAACACTGAACTTTTGTACAGTCTTTTGAAATTTGTATTTAGACAAAATTGAAAACCATTTATCGAACACTTACTGAATGTAATCCATTATGCAAATTACTATAAATCTCTAAATTACCGGCATATGGAGATACAAAATTAAAAATTCACAAGTTTCGCCAATCAAATGTTATAGACTATTTTAGTTTGACAAGTTAGATAGTTATAAAACACCAAGCAGAACAATGTATCCTACTGAGGCACTCGCCTAGGCTGTACAGACTCATCTCGCAGGGCTTACTGGACAACGCTGTTTCTGTTCAGGTCAGTTTTCCTGCAAGAAATATGTGGTCAAATACTGTCTCTTCTGCATTGCAGGAAAGTACAATTTTAAAAAATCGTTTACACTTTACATTTAGTTTTTGATTAAACTTGATCAGTTATATGCAAACACAGAGACGAGATGCATATTGTTTTTTTCTGTATTGATCATGCTTCAAAAGAGAAACAGCTTGGCCCCGGGCTGAGTAGCTAAGGAGGTGAGAGCATCGTCTCGACACACCAAATTTATGGGTTTGATCCTCAGTCAGGGCACATGCAAGAAGCAGCCAATGAATAATACGTCAATAAGTGGAACAACACACCAACGTGACAAGGAAGTGTTCACCATGGTCCCACCTTCAGCGATTATTTTCAACTATTTCGCAGAAATGAAAAATTATAAATTCTCATCTTGGGAAGGCAATTAGAATGCTCTAGAAGATTCACCACAGATAAGAATTGAAAGGCATTATTGGGTAATTTCACACTCCTGTAAGTAAAACCCTATCTTTTCTATTTGAAACGGGACCTGAATTTAATTAGATAACTGTGTATGCCCAGACTCTCAGGGCAGTTATTTCATTTAAAATAAATTAGGTAACAGACTTGAAATACATTTGCTAGGTGTGTGCATTGTGTGCCATTTAAATTTAAAGAACTGGAGGAAGCAGAGGCATTACAAAAGGCAACTAAGGAAGAGTGATTTTATTTAGAAAAACCAGTTACAATTGAATGTTAGTTGTTTTTTTCATAATGTATAATGACTTCCTCAACTAATAATTAAAGAAACCACAAATTAAATCTGTTTTAAGTTAATGCCAGTGAAACACCAATCTGGGGAATAATTTTTTTCTTCATGAACATGTTGTGTATTTACCTTGATGCCATTTTCCCATCTGTTTATCAAGAATTGCTGAGTGGCCCTGTGCGATCCACCCTGCCAGGAGAATGGAGACACCCCGGAAATACGGGATTTCGTCCCTGCCCTCAAGGAAGTTGTGGTCCAGTGAACGGGTGCATTGTCCCTTCATTTGACTATTTGCTCTCTCCGTTTTCTCCTATCATAAATTCAGTTGATTCTTTCTTCATGTATTTTTTCAAGTTTTACCTTTTAATTACAGTTTACATTCAGTATTATTTTGTATTAGTTTCTGATGGAGAGCACAGTGGTTAGACAGTCATATACTCGTTTCCCCTGATTGGTTCTTTCTTGTAAAATCTCCTCCAACACATTCCCTCCCGGCCCCTCCTGGGATTAGCCATTCATTCTTGCTGCTACCACCTCTCTCAGCTGTAAATATTTCTCGGTTTTTCTCATTGCCTCAGTTATAATCCATAGTCACCATCAAAAAGAACACACAATTCTAGAACTGTGGGAAAGTTTATTCCTGTTGTTTATGCCGTGAAGGCTGTGGTGTGTTCTACGGCAGGTGTGACAGATTGACAATTGGTCATTTTCCTGCGCTTTAAGTTATCACTATGTTATTTTCCACTATTTATGTTATGGCTTTAGGGGTATAAAGCAAAAGATAAAAATGATGGAATGAGTGTATTACTAAATAGTTAATAAATTACTGCAGTACTATTCATTGCTACCTAATTATGATAAAATTGATAAAGTTGATACACTACCCTACCATATTAAAATAGCGTTTTCTCATATGTACACTGTAGTATGTTCCTGGGTTATTATTTTTATTCAAGTGACCTAACTCTTCTGCCATTTCCACATCATATCGTGTTGTCACTTGGTCATCTGATTTAACATCTGAAGATCCAAGTCCTTTTCTATTATCTGTGGTCAACTGATCCCAGAGCCATCCCATAATATACAATCCAAGCTACATATGCAATCTTAAACTTTATACTCACCACATTAAAAATGTAAAAAGAGATATAAAATTAATGTTAATGATATTTTATTTTGTCTAATATTGTAGTTCCTTTCAAATGATAATCAACATAAATTTCATTGAGATATTTTATATTTTTATATGAAACTTTGAAACTGAAGCGTATTTTAGATATTACTTATACGGATGTGTGAATATTCAGACTAACCATGCTTTAACTGTTCAGTAGACACAAGAAGTTAGCAGTTACTATATTATAAAGTGCAGTTTAAACACTTTATTTTAAAGATGAACATTAAAATGATTTTTCTTAGTCCTAGAAACATTGTTTAGTAAAATTATGTTAGGGTTGCAGATGACTTTCCAAAGGATTTATAAGTGTAAACAATGTATTAACATGGAATTACCTGATTAAGCACAGGCATGGGTGAGACATATCCACATACAAACCAGGCTTCCCTCTGAAATAACAGTGATTCTAGGGTTAATGATCCGTACCTGTTGGTAGCTTACAAGGTTTTCTCTGTGGGTACATGGGTACAATGGACAGCTAAACAGAGCTTCTCTCAGAGGGATCCCTGTTCTCGTCAGGCTAGTTTTCCACCAGAGAATTTGAGGAGCAATTGCAATAGCAAAAACTTTTAGGATAAAACTTTTCCCAACTACTGCAAAAGTAAAACAAACGTTATAATAAACACCTGCCGCTTGCAAGCCAACACCACTGAAGGGGATCTTCAACAGATTAATGCAGAGTCACTCCCTCATCACCTACTTTGACCAGCACTGCGAGGGACGAGTTGCTGTTCCCTCTCAGTATATATTTTCTGACTATAGGAAATCAGGAACTTGAGTTGCTATATTTAACTAGTTTATTACATACATGTAATTAAAGCCATGTAAGATTAAGAAAACCACAACTTGACCAAGCACGTGCATTTATGCTAAAAACTCACAACTATTTATTACCCATAATGTCTAAGGAAGGGCAAGGACATAAAGTGTTCACCATCCAAACCCTCTCGGCAGTGGTGGCTGGTGCTGCCCTGCCAGGAGGTGAAGGCTGCTTCCCAGCCAGCGTGTCAACAGGTTGTGCCAATTCGCCAAACAGCGTTTTAAAGAGAAATTGCAAAATGCTTGGTTAGTGTTCTTATGAAGAACACTATCTGTTTCATCATAATAAATTAAATTGGAAAATGAAGCCAAGAAATGTTCGCTTTTACATCTTCATTTTGCTTATGTGGATGGAGACTTTGGTCATGGCTGCAGTTGCTACAGGACTGTGTTTTTTGTTTGTTTGTTTCCTGAACCCGTGCTTTCCTCATTCTTCATCCCTGATTTTCGCACAGCCCAACACTGGATACATCACGCCGTTAATCAAATTCGGTCTGGGCAAGAGACAAAAAGTCACGGTAACATCCTGTCGTCCAGTATTATATTTCTATTGGAGACAGAAGTGTAGCTGTTCTGCACTTCGGCCACCCACTTATTCTCTTAGAAACCCGTCACAGTGGGTGGCGCTTTGCATTTCAGCCTCTGAAACATGCAATCCGTGTTTGTATCAGCATCGTTCTCGGCTGAGCTGTATCTGCACCTCAGTTTTCTTCCGAACTCATTTTGCAGAGTTTGCTTGTTCATATATTTGGTTATTGTAAAAATGCCGCCATTCACTTCATGTCTCCACTGTGTAGGACATGCCATGCATACAGAAGTTGCTAGATGCATATTCTGAAGTGGGTGAATAAATAATCAATCAACACAAGACATCTTGTTAAAAATGATACACGGAAGAATAAACATATGGTCTGACACTGAGCCAGCTTTAATCTACTCTAATTGAACGATGAGATTTCCACCTCTAGCCTTCTCAAGCTACCTCTGTGCTCTACAGGTCCCTGTTGTTTGTATTTGTGTCAAACGCAGCCGGGAAAACCTTGTTGACTTACTACCAGATAATGCCTTTTCCATATGTCTCCTACACAGAAGGCAAATTAAGTGTTTTGGGTTTTTTTAGTTGAAGTTATAGGAGTGAGATTGGTTAATAAAATTATACAGGTTTCAGGTGTATGATTCTATGATACGTCGTCTATGTATTGTACTGTGTGTTCACCACCCCAAGTCCAGTCTCCTTCCAGCACCGTTTGTCCCCTTTACCCTCCGCTACCTCCCCCACCCTTCCTTTCTATGGGTAATCGCCTTAGTGTTGTCTGTGTCTGGGAGGTTTTCTTTGTTTGCTTGTTTGTTTCTTTGCTTAATCCCTTGACCTTTTTTCCACCCAGTCCCCAAACCCCCTCCCCTCTGACAGCTGTCAGTCTGTTCTCTGTATCTGCAGGTCTGTTTCTAGTTTGTTTGTTAGTTTATTTTGTTCCTTAGACTCCACATATAAGTGCAATCATGGGCTGCGATAATGTAGCAAATTAACTTTCACACAAAGAGATGGAACTTTCAAGTCTTCATTACGCCCCCACCCCCTTCTCAGCTGGACTACTGACCATAGAAGATAGTATTTCACAGAGGTCTCTACGTCTCTGGCCTCAGCTACCCGCTAAGGCAAACGGGATCCCCTGCCATTCCAGCACCCAGCGCGGCCTCTTTTGCTTAGCATGGGATTTCTCTCCTCTACTCTTTCATCAAAATTGCCAACAGAGCTTGTATGAGTGATGACAGACAAATATAATTTTAATTTTTTCTCTGATTGAGTAAATAATGATAATTGGCAAATTTCCAGGGAAATGAAAACTAAATATCATGCATAAATCATAATTGATAAATTCTCAAGGAAATAATAACACAATTTAACTTTTTCTTTTGTAGAAGTTACATGTCCTATGTCCACGCCCCCACCCAATCGCTGAGAGCCAGGGAAGCTGAAAGAAGACCGGTGGGGGCGATCAGGCTCCTATTTTGTGGGACTTGTTTTTCCCGTGGACATAGGATGGAGAGCAGTGGGAACTAATAATAAACAAGCAAACCCGTGACTCAACAATGTATTTTCAGATGCTGTATCTTTGCTGACACTGTGGGGAAATCTGGGAGTAAGTGTGAAAACAAATGCAAAACAAGCCCACCCCCGGTGAGATCAGATGCGGATTATTTATGGAATAGCGAGGTCGGCACTGTGATAAGCACGGGGAGAGTGAGCCACACACTTGCCTTGGGAGTAAAATTAAAGGGGATTCAAAAAATCTCAGTAATCCACATAAATACTTGGTGCGATATTTAAAACATAAAGACACATCAATGCCGAATACCCTTGACGAACAGAGTACACAGCACGATAGAGCCAGGCCCTCGTTATCTGGCCTACGACCCGGTGCAGCGGTGCAGAGGACCTGCGCGTTCTGATCGGGCCTGCGTCCCGGCCAAGGCCTGCGCTGCCCGCCCCGTTGGGTCAGGAGTGCTGACGACTGGAGCACCGATGGGGCCACACAGGGACTCATCGCAATGCTACTTTTTAATCGTGGGGATTTTACCAACTTCCGCCTGGCGCCAGATGGAAGGCTATTTGGACAGGCGTGTGTGGTGACGCACAGTCAGCTTCGCCTCTGACCACCGCGCGCTGCGCTGGTCCCGAGAACGGCGGGTGAGAGGCGGAGGTCCCCAGGAAGGAAGGGAGGACCGGGTCGTCACGAGAGGTCACCGTTGTGAGTTTACAGGGATTTTACTTCTGACTTTTCCAGTGCATTTAGATAGTAAAGAAGAAGTGAGTTTAGTCTGGGAGGGATGGTAAATAAGTCGACAGTGGCCTGATGCTATTTATTTTGTTTTGTTTTACATTTTAAGATTGTAGCAACAACTTATATGTCAGTTAAGAATGTAACATGTTTTATTCTATATCTGTAAATATCTTGGACTTGAATTCAAATGTATATCTTTTGTGTCCAATAGGTGCAAACCTAATAATCCTTTTAAAAGATGTTTATAATTATAATAATTCCTGTTTATCTTTAAAATCATTACATTAGCTTAATACTATACCCCTACATGGATTTATTTGTTAAAATAGTTTTGGATATTTTACTTCACCTTTTTAATATTAGTAAAATATGTTACTAAAACTGAATAAATAAAACATTGTGTTGCCTGAGTTTATAAAGATAAAATGCAGAATTAATCAGCATTGCGTTTTATCACTCTTTGAAAGTTCTTTTCGTTGTGGGAGTATCTTGTCCTTATTCAACAATACATCTGAAGTAATCTTATTACATAAACGCGTTGAATCACAAAGAGCAGATCAAGGGACTGTACTGTTGAGGACAATTACTTAATTGGCTAAGAACACTGAGAATAGAAATGAAGATGGAAATAGACTCTTCATTCTGTAAAACAGGATGCTGGAAACCACCATTTTGATTTCACTTGATAAACTGTCACCTGTGAAAATTAAATTGTAACCTTATTCCCCTCTGTCACAGAGAAAGCAGACGTTTAAATGTTCCCACCCTGACATAAGTACGTGAAGAGTCACACAATTTGAAATCTAATTAGTGTTTAATAAGCCATTTGAATGATGTCATTCAACTCCTACAAATTAATCCTGCTCTTTCAACACCTGCGGGTGTTTTGCAACAGTAATTATTTCATGACAAAAGAGGGCTGAACCAGTCCATAGTAACATAAGCATCTCTTATGATTACTGGACACATTTTTCTCAGAAAGGTGTTAACAACCTCCTCCTGGCGGAAGCGGGAGGGACCAGCAGTAGTCGCAGTGGAATTGCTCTGAGTGGAGACGGTTTACTATTCTACAATGCATTTCAAAAGGTCAAATGCAGAAAATGACCTTCCCCAACCTATTCAGGACCTTTCAGAAATTCCTGAACTAAGCACTCGTCTATCCATTTAAAAAAAAAAAATCAGACTTTCACTGATGGTATACGAGACAAATACATTAATAGAAAGGTACTCTTTCACTAAGAGTGGGAGTTTTAAAGTAAAGTAGCATTATGTCTACTGTACAACTTAGGGGTGGAATGGGATTAATTACTGAATGAGATTATTTTTTTAAAGAAAATCAGTTCATCACTTACTTTGTGTCTGCTTTAACCTAAAAATACTTTGTTTATTTTCTATTCTCCTTAGATAATATTTTAATCTCTGTTCTCTTGTATGTATTCTGACTGCAGGGAAATTGCCCACCTCAGATGCACCCCGCAGCTGAGAAGCAGGGTCTTTATGGAGGCGAGATGGGACTCAGCTCAGCAGAAATGATCTGTCTCAGAAACTGGAGCTTTCGTGCTGGGTTATTGTTCTTATTTTTCAGATGGGGCAAGACTTCTTTTGGCTATCAATGAAAAAAATAAAAGGAATATCGGTTATTAAAAAATACATGCTTTTAATTGTATGTGGGTTTTTTTTTGTAAAAAGGAAAGGAGTTCTGTGCTGTGTGTGTGTGTGTTGGTTGGTTGTAAGGTTGTTGGTAAATATCTCGAGGTTAAACTCTTAAATTGTTCATCCGCGCAGGCCCCTTGCAGTCTGCCGCGCAGTCTTTTCTCAAAGCCATCACATTTGCTGGAGCTCTTAGATACGCGGGGTTATGAAACAAAAGTTAGTGGCAGTGAGTCTGGCAGTACTGAGGAATTCAGGCTCCTTTCTCCTAGTCCAGAATCTGAGCCACTTCTGCAAGGGCCGTGTCTATGGGCTGCCTCAGGATGTCCCCTTCACCCAAGACTCACCCAGAGTTATCTCTGCAGAGATTTAACATATTTTGATTAAAAACTTAATGAGTGCATCAGATTTTCACAGTTGGCTATTTCTTCTTGTCCAGCAGAAACTTTCAAAGCCTGCCGAGCATACTGGTTAAAAGGCGTTCGACATATTGAAATGCGTGGTGTATAAGCTATGAGGGAAGACGGGCATTATTCTCTCTGGTGTCTGGTTCTCTTGAACAGCTGAGCTGGGGTACCAGCAGTTACACCAAGGCATTCACGGGAACAGCCCATGACATGGTCAAGCATTTTCTCGAGCTGCTTTATTCCTGGTCCATGTTATAGTGTGAAATAATTGACGTATGTCCATAGATTTCTAAATGCTTATATTATGTTGTATATGGAAACCAGAATATATTACATGAGTAGGGATAAAAATAAACCTTGTTCTTTTTTTCTTTATGCCTAGTGAGATAGATGACCACTTAACAATAACTTGAACCAAAATTTATGTTTGAGAGTTTGGGGTTGATATTTACCAAGAAGGAACACTAAGTGTGTTTTCTAGTCAACCTGAACTTGACAGTATCTGCATATCCAAGACTGACCCTTAGGCTGGCCTGTATGGCTGTTTCCACCGCTGAGTTTCGAAAGGCCAGTGTGGCCCAGACGGCCCCCATGACATCCAGGAGGTTGGGTGGAGACCAGAGGTGCAAACAGGAGAGCCGGGAGGAAGGCCGGAGGAAGACAGTGGTGTCCCCCGTGGCCAACTGAGGCTGCTCTTGTGTGAACTGCAAGGCAGATCAGCGAGGAAGAGGACTTCTGTCATCCTGTGATGATGGACTATCCTGACATGTCTGTGTAGACATTGTGGAGCCTTAGGGAAGAGACACTTAGGTGACGCGCACCTCCTATCACAACGCCAACAGATAGGCGGACTACACACTAACCAGCGAATTCTAAAAACTATCCCCTGAATCGAGTGTTTGAAGCAAGTGTTTAAGACCTGGAGCAGGGGTGGGACGTAGCGCGTTAGGGAGAGTATTTCAAAGAACTCCCATTAAATATGGAATAGGCATTAAAATAATTTATGATATTTATTTAAAAAATAGAATGCTGCATAATGTTTCTACACAGCAAGAGAGACAAGCACACTGAAATTGGGGACACACAATAAATAAAATGTCTGTGTGCAATACACCTGATACAGCGAGACTGGTATTGTGCACTTGGCACGTGAAGAGGGAAAACTTCCGTCCTCACATCTGAACTGAAGAACAGTGTTTCGTTTCCAGCTGTCTGAGTGGGCCTTCTGCGGGGTCAATAAAATTCAACTGACGGAGTGGGCTTTCAAAAAACTCAGATTGAACATTATATAATATGCGTGTTTAACATTTATTTGCATAAAACAGGATACAAGCAAAGCCACGAAGAACGCTTGTATTAAAGAAAAGGATTGAGGGTAGCTGGAAAAAATAAAAACTTGAACGTGTGACGCATTTATTACGGGCTGGACTGTGCAGAAAACAAACTGCGGACGTGGCCGGAAGGGAAGGTTGTTTTGTGTAGATTCAGCTTTGTTTCCATTTGTTCCTAATCCATGACCTTTCCCTACTAATCTCCAATTCAGACAATCCATCCACTAACAATTAACCATCTTTTCAAAAGTGTGTTCAAGTATTTTGAGCCTCTGTGTGAAATGATTGTTTACCAGATAAATTGAAAAGTAATGGAACTCGCCAGGGCTGTAAAACGTGTTTACATATTCAAAACAGAAGTGATCATTTAGGCTTTAGAGCTGATCATACCCTCTCGGGGAGGGGAATCCAGCTCCTCGTGAAGTTTCATGTTCAGCTAAATGCCACCAGACTAGCAAGGGGTACTGTTCTGCTCCCTCAGGGCCCTCGCTTGCTTTACATAATGGACGTGTTTTCTGTTATTTTAAATATACACATTTTTATTTTAGAAGTTTTAGATGTATAGAAAATTAGAAAGATAGTGAGTTTACAAATGCCCCACATATAGTTTTTCCTGTTATTATCATCTAACATTAGTATAAAGTTTTTATTGAATTAACGAAGACCTAACTCTTCTCTTTTCTGATTCTAATCTAAATGGCTTTATTTTCTCTGAGTTCCAAATTCCAGTGGCCATTGCTGGCATATGGGGAAGCAGCTGACTTTTGCACACTAATGCTTTATCCTTTGAACAAGCTATACTCACTTATTAGGTCCTGGGTCTATTTGTAAATTCTTTTGAATTTTTTAACTTATAAAATATTACATTTGAAAATGATAGTTTTATATCCCACATATGAGTGAAATCAGATGGCTCTTATCCCAACACATTTAACAAAAAGTACTTTCTAAAAAGAAAATGATAGTCTTCTTTCTTTCTTTGTAATCTAAATAAGACACTATACTTACAGAAAACTCTATCATAATTAAAACAAAAATGTATATTAACATTGAAATAACCAACTAGCAGCAAGTTTTTATTTTATCTTTTCTTCTTCATTTAGCATTTGATAACTTTTAAAAATTATTTTTAATGTTAATTTTCACCCCAGCTTGATGATCCATTTTGGGGGTTGGGGGCAGCTCTCTCCTTTCCTGCCTCCAGGCTCCTCACTTCTGCTCCCTAGGAATCCAGTTCTCAAGAACGGCCTCCGTATCTGCCCTCTGGGCAGCCTCGTCTGAACTAAGGCAGGTCCCATGTGTTGACTTTGCAGAAATAGAAGTAATCCAGGGATACAGTAAGGCTACTAAGGGCACCTGCCGTTTTTCAAGATGAAATTGGCCCAGTTAACCAAATCTAAAGTTAGCACGTGAGAACATCTGAGGCAGATTAAGACTTTAGACATGTGGTTTCTCCAGCTTTAAAATCTAAGGGAAATTCAGGTGCCTTCAATCCTCATATTTGTTACAAATAACGAATGATGTCATTAAATAAATAAGCGCACAAACAAAGGAAAGTCACCTCCCCTAAAACCGTGCTCATGAAGCCCTTCTCCCAACGGAAAGTCTGTCTGGATTGGCGGAGCCTTCATTTCCCACAGGTGTGACCCTCGGAAGCCAAGGGCGTGGTCACACCTAGCGGGGCCCATAATGACGTCCATCCCGTTTCTGAAAGTCGAAAATTTAAAGCCTTCACTTCCGGTGGAACAACCATTACTGCACTAACCCGACCGTGCACGCCAGCTTTATCCTTCACAAGTCGCATGCGTGAGCTCCGAGGTCACCATTGTGTGTGTGGAGCGCTCTGTAGGTCGTTCAGCTCGCCGCCGTTTGGTGGGAATAGTAAGATGAAAATGAATATTCATCCTGCAGACTTTAACTCTGTGGACCCAAATCGGCATCGGGGGATAGTAATAAATCTACATCATGTCTAAATTATCTTTATGGAGGTGTAGGCCTTGTATCTTAATAAAAAAGGTCAGATTTAGTAGTCTCAAAACACGAGTTGCTATTTTTAGCATAATGCATTGTATCTGCTTTAAAACTTCTACACATGTTCATGGCTTAACCCTACTTTAATTATTTAAATCCAGTTTTGAATGAACTTAAAGTACCTTCCCTGCTATTAGGGAAAAAAAATTATATGGATTTTCTTCCGTATTAAATATGAGGCTTAACTTCCATATTGTAAAAGTAGACTCAGCGGAGATTAGCGCTGCGGCCTCATCAGGTGCAGAAAGAATGGCACCATGTCAAACATATTTAAACCATAATACTTATTTTGGCAGATATCATCCAATATTTAACTGGCTTTTTTCCAACAAGTGCATAAAATATATAAAATCTGTAACTTATCTGGGAGTACATGTATCACGCACATAATTTATCTCGGGGTTCACCAGGAAGTGAAATTACTTAGCAATGATCTGTATGGGCTTAATTCAGTTTTCTTGTATGTGGGTGTGACTGAAGTGGGCAGTTTCCATAAAAATTATCAATTGCACCATTAAAAATGTAATAATACAACATTTTAGTTTTTCAGTCATTATTTTCAAATTGTCACAGACAACCTTGTACTGTAGTCTGGAATTAAGGCATATTCCCTCTCTGAGGGCCTTACTCCATTCTCGGGAGAAGCGTCTGTCTAGAAATAAGCCTGGCTGTGCAGCTGCAGTTGCAAAAGAATATTAGAACTTCCTACTGTGATCTGTTAAAAATCCATAATGACCTATCTGAAGCAAGATCTCCAGGGAAGATATAACCTTCACCTATCTACCTGCTTCTCAATTGTTATTAATAACAATTCTGGGGAAATAATATCTGAGGATGATTTGCTGACATAATGTATAGTGAAACATTTTTCTCAAGTACTGTAAAGTTTTTTCTTAGCCTAAATCTATACCACTAATGAATTATTCTTTTGGATAATAATTTAGTCCTTCATATGACATGTTATTAAAAATTAATTTGACTTTATTCTATTGAGTTACTTTGCAGAATATTTCAATAAATAGCTCTGTAATCTCTCTATTATATAAACTTTAGCACTACATCAATAATTTTTAGTATTATTTCTCTTCATAACGTGCTCTGAAATGGGTATAGATCCACCACAGTTTTGTCACTAGTCTGTGATTAGAGGAGGAAATAAATTCAGAGTAAGCATTTAGAAAACTTTAGAAATCACCTAGAAATTATTGCAAAGTAATAATTTTTTCTTTGTTTTACTTTGTATGTTTGTTGTTTCGAATAAAAACAGGACTTTTACGTATCTGATCATTTAATTTTTATTGGGTTTTGCAAAACCATTATCTGCGATGATTGGAATTTCTTAAAAAGTGTCATTCATTTAGATCATTTCGAAGTCCTGATTTCTCACGCGGTGTGTTCCTCAGCAGAACTCACAGGCCTCGCTCACGGACTTCCTCCCTGAGATGAAAGGCCAACTCTGTCCTTCTTCGTTTATGTTTGGCTTGTGTTGCTTATTTGGCTCTAAACTGCTGGAGTCTGAAGACCCTGGAACTTTTCCCTCTGCCTGGCCGCTGGGATGCAGTGAAAGCTATGCCGCAGAGATGCCAGGGGCGCCCACTGAGACTGGCACTGGACATGGTTTGCGTCAGGCTCTAGCCCAGAAGATGCAGCCCGCTTTCACGTCGCTGTCGCTCGTTCGTGCTCCGAGGGGCAGAGGCAGTATTCGAGCCCTCGTTTTATCCCCGCGGTGATCAGAGCGCGGATGTTCCCAGAAGAGGGAATGATTCCGGACGGGGGACTTGGGCAGGTAACATGCCTGGTCTGCTCTCGCAAATGCTCGTGAGAACATGAGAGAAAGCTGTTAATTTTATATTCCTGAAATTATTCCATCTAAAACAGCATGTTCTCTTAACAAAAATACCTTGCTCAACTTTTTTTCTCCTGAATGCATTTATATTTAACCAGTGTTTTTCCACTGAATTCTAATGGATGAGCCCCAAGTCAGTTATTGCTCCTCTATTCTTTTTGGTATTCTAACATCTGTATCAATTGTTTTACGTTCATAACTGGCGTGATAGCTGATATAAAAATGTGTGGCAGAGAGGAGGGGTAGTCAGGGAATTTTCAAGAGCTTCGGGAATTCACTGTATGGGGACTGAAATTTTTAAAAGAGGTCTTGTAATTTAAAAAGCCTAGATATATGAAAAGAAATCTTCTGATACTAAGTTGTCTCTGAAACTGTATTTGATATGTGACAAGTGGAAGGATGCAGAAGCCTTAAACTCTGGAGGGCCCACTAGAAGAGTCAGGTGAAAGACAAATGTGACCCGTTCCGATTTCCTGGGAAACGTGAAGCCGTGAGAGCTACCCCTTTGTTTGTTCGTTTTGGCCAAAATGCACCTCAGCATGTCTTGAGTATTCTCCTTTCTGTATTAAGTGATTTGTAAAGTCACAAAGGATATGTTTTCACTTCAGAAAATTTGATGGTGGGTTAATTTTAGGCCAAGACTTTTGGGGGGGTGGCTATTTGTTTGGGGTTATCACTGTTGTACTCGAACAAGGGGTCTCTGCTCTTTTTATTTGCTGTCACAATATGCCTTTATCACTCGGAGAGACACACCCTAAGGTGATACCCAATGATTCACAGAATTCTGCAGCCCCCTCCCATGGAAGGCGGGCAGCCCTGTGGCCTGTTTCTAGTCCGCAGGTCAGGGGTGTCAAACTCATTTTCACCGGGGGCCACATCAGCCTCACGGTTGCCTTCAAAGGGCCGAATATAATTTCAGGATTGTATAAATGTAACTACTCCTTAACGGGGAAGTGAGAGCTTGGCACTGTCACCGGGTAGAAACAAGGTGCCGGGCCGGATAAAACAAGGTGGAGGCCGGATTCAGCCTGCGGGCCTTGTGTCTGCCACCTGTGCCGTAGGGTATAACAGTGATGGGATAGCACACCTGTGATCACAATTTTTATTTAAATTTTGTCTGAGCTAGGAAGAGCGACTCTGTTGTTGGCTTTGAGAAAGCAAAGAGCCAGCCCTGCGTGAGCTGCCTGTACCGCGGGCAGCGTGCAGTGGGCAGGCAGGGAGAGTCTGGGCTTCGAGACTGGGCTTTGAGACCCCTGCGGCTTCGAGAAGCAAACTTAGGAGAGGAGGCTGAGCTCCGGAGTGCAGCCGGCACAGCCCCTTGGTTTCAGCCTGTGAAGCCCCAAGCAGAGGACCCCACTCAGCTGTGGGCAGACTCCTGACCCAGTAAAATCGTGAGATAAATGAGTATTATTTTAAGCCATTAAATGTGGTCATTTGTTACACAGCAACAGAAAAGCGGAATTATGAAGGAAATATCCATAACCCTTTTAGTAAAGGTTATCTATTTTCTAGAGATTTTAATATCTAACATTTGCATAATAATTTCTTAAATGTTGGGCATTAGTTTGGTTTCTAATATTTTCCATAACAAATACTACTATTTTCTCTATTACAGATTCTACATATAGGATAGAATGACAGAAATATAGTTATGTAGTAATATTGCATCGGCAATAATAATTTTATTGCCATCTATTGATTAATTGCTTCCCAAGATGTTTTTCTAATTAAAATGATCAAAATATGAAAGTGCCGTAGCATTTTTTGGAGATCATGTACATTATTCTTAGACACTTGTGGAGAAAGTTCTGCAGTGCAAGTGTTTGACCAGAAATCACATCATCTTTGCATTCTTTCCACCAGGCCGCTTTGCTAGATTGCCACCATCTCCACATCCCGTGAGGTCCACAGAACCTCACTGACTTACCGAAGTGGTTGTACTCATTTTCACTTTAATTAATACCAAAGGCTGACATTTCAACAGAAGCAGAGAAATTCCTGATTGAACAGCCTACACCAGTTTCCATGTTTCTCTTCGCATTTTGAATGCAGCCTGTTGGTTCTTTTCAGCTGTTTTTCAGAGAAACAAAGCGGAAAGCAAAACCACATCTTCAGTGCTCTGAGTAATAGCTTGACACCCGGCTTAAAAAGAACCCCAGCTGTGTCGTTTCATAACTCATATGTTTGAAAGCCCTTGCTGATTTCCCTGCATGTGGGGCATGGTTCTGCCTTATTTGCCACTCCAGCTTGCCTGATTTCAAACATTCTGCTCAAAGAGCATCTCAAGCCCTGTTTCAGAAACCAGGCGCATGCTCTGCATAGATAGGAGTCCCCACAGAAGGCATTTTCCTTGGACCGGCCTGCCTGTCATGCTAGAATGTGCTCAGCCTTTTCTTTTTCCCTGGTTCCAGCTGCTCAGCATCACTCGGCACAAGGGCTCTGAGGCAGGCTCTGGAGAATGACCAGGGCTGCTATCGGGAGCACGGCCGTGTGTCCCAGCACACTCACCTCTCTCCTCGGAAGCTACCTGGCAGTGACACGTGTCAGGGGCAGGTCCCCAGCTCTGTAAGAAACGTGCAGATGGATGATTTCCAAAGGAATTTCTGTTTTCTGAGGACCCACATTCCCCAGCTGTGCAAATCTTTAACCCTCCATTCACTGATGCGCCTAGATGGAACCACAGAGCTGTTTTTCCTATATTAAGAAAAATACTTCTTGTTTTTATGCTTTTCCATTTTTTTTGCAATCCAATGATATATTAGCGGATTAACAACTGTGCGATCCACAACAGTGTCTACCACGTTTGCCGCCTCCTTCTTTTACTGTCTTACATGCACCGCATGCGTGTTTCTCGCCAGATTTCCCAGCAGGATGCACTTCACATACAATTCATTTTTCCAGAGAAATAATTAGTTTATTTATGGTTTCACAATATAATATAAAATCAATATAAAAATTTATAGTTTGAATCAGAGGTTAGTGTTGAAGGAAGTAATGGGTCACAGAAAAAAATTCAAACTCAACCCACTTATATCTTTAGCTTATTCTTGGGTAAAAATGACTGTCATTTGGTAATTCTGAAAGACATGTGATTATGCACTTATCAAAGTTATCCTTGAAATATATTTTTCAATAAATTATTCAGGTTTATAATATCTTAAAATATCTTAAATGATATTTTAATGGTAACATAAGATAAGAAACAACTGTGAAATCAGGAAGACCGCTCCTTAATCTACTTTTCTTTCCAAGTTTGCTTACCTTCAGGGACTTCTGTGGTGAGTTGAAGTTCACCGATGGAGTTTTCCTTCCCTTTCCAATTCAGAAAATTATATTCAAGAAATATTTACCATCTGCCAAATATATACCTCAACTCCAGACCTCTCCCTGAGACATTGCTTTCTGTATCTAACAACTTGCTTGAAACCTCCATTGGGATGGCTAGTTGAAGCCTCGATCATACCACGTGCAAACAGCTCAGACCTCAACGCAACACTCCCCCATCCCAAGCAGCATCCACCAGTCCTGTACCTGTTCCGCCATTCTATTTGACTGTTCAAGCTCACAGCTTGAAGTCATCTTTGACTTCTTTTCGCCCTTTAAATCCAAAACTAATAGGAAATGTTTAATGAAAATATACCCGGAATCTGACTGGTTGGTCCTGTCCCAGCTGGGCTGTGACCCTGGTCCTTTCTCTGACTGTGCATCACTCTGTCTCCTATGGATCACCGCCTTAGCCTCCTCCCTGTCTCCACTCTCCTCCCCACCCCATACCACGCACAGGGCCTTCCCAACTCAGCTTCCAGTCGGATCCTTTTAAAGACGAATACACCGGACACCACTCCTTTTCAAAAACCCAGCCATGGCTTCTCATTTAACTCAGAATAGATGCCAAATCCCTTTGAAGGGGTACAAAGCCCCTGTGTCCTGGACCCCTATCACCTGTCTGACGTCCTGCGCCCTTCTCCATGCACCTCAGGTCTCCGTGGCACATCGATGCCTTACTCTTCTGGAGATGCCAGGCTTCTGCCCTAAAGCTTTGGCGCTGGGTGGTCATTCAGCTGGGAAAACTGTCTCCCTGGATATCAAGTTCATAACCCCCTGCTTCAAGTTCATGACCAAATGGCAAGCTCCTTCCCCTGCTTCAAGTTCATGACCAAATGTCATCTTCTCTATGATGTCTCCTGTAACCACTTTACTTAAAATTTCAGTTGGACGTCTTACTCCTTTTTCCTGCTCCACGTGGTTGTTTTCCAATCCCATGTCACCTGTCTTTGAGTGCACTGCATACTTTATTTGTCTATGTATCTGTTTGCTTAGCGTACTTATTTATTTTATGTCTGCTATCCACCTCCCTCGCTAAAAAGTAACCACAAAAGTATCCCTCTCTTCTATGCTAAGTGAAGTAAGCTAATCAGAGAAAGACAAGTGCCACATGATTTCATTCAAATGTGGAATCTAATGTGCCACATGAGCTAACAAGCAAAAATAGTGACAGACTCATTGATAGAGAGCAGGCTGACAGCTGTCAGGGGCAGGTCTGTGTTGGGGGTGGTGGTGGAGGGATTGAGCAACAAAGAAAAAAGGGAAAACACTCACAGACAGGGATACCAATGGGGTGATTGCTGGGGCAGAGGTGGAGGAAGGGAGAAGAGGGTGCTGTGGAGTAAGTAATGGATGGGGGGCTGACTTGGGGTGGTGAGCACACAACGCAGGGTACAGATGATGTGCTGTAGACTGTGCACCCGAAACCCGTATGAGTTCATTAACCAGTGTCACCCCAATAAACCCAATAATAAAAAAAGAGCATCGATCTCATTTTGTGTCACGGGCCCCGCCAAATTACCCGCATGTAGCAGGACTCAGTCGTCCATTCATTCCTTAATGAACAGACACTTTCCCACAGTGGTACTGAGTTATGAGGATAAAAATGTAAAACACTTAAGGATACACACTCATGGTTGTGAATATTATTTGGGGGAAAAAACTCTTCTGTGCATAAGTCAATTATATCTCAATGTAGCTGAATCACATATCTCCAGAATAAAATAATTCTTTTCCAATCTTTGTTCTGGACAAATGACTTTGTTTCTGCATTTTTTTTTTCTTTCCTTGCTGTCCATTTGCATTCTATTCTATTTCTATGTTCTTTCTGGGTTTCCGAGATGTAGCATTTTCAGCTGAGTGCACGATTTCCTGTGCAATAGTATTGTACACTAACAGAGGACACAGCCAGATCCTGTGCAGTGGAGCCCATGTGTCCTGAACCAGCAGCACGAGGGTGAGAGGCAGCAGAGCCTGGCTGGGGGGGTGGTGGCTTTATTTGGAAGAGCTAAAAGTACCAGCACAGCCATGGGTTGGGAGGTCCCAGGGGTTGCTTTCTGCTCCATAGGAGGATCATCTTCTGCCTATGAAAGTGGTGAGTTGCCTATAATGAAGTGGCTCACACATAGACCTCCTGTTTTCCTGGTGGAAGGATTCCAAACCTCATCCATGACAACCAATTTTGGAAGTGGGGTCAAATCTTGAATGTCTCTGAGAGTGAGGAAACTGGAGAGAACTGGGCTACTTTAAGGAAGTCCATGCATTTGGACCAGGTTAAACCAGTTTCCCATCTGCTCCTGCAGACACACTCAAATGAAATTGTGAATTTTGTGGATTTTTGTGAATTAGAGAGAATCTGTGATGTTAGAATACTAGAGAATAAAAAGAGTGATGTAATCTCAAAGAACAAACAGGAAATATACATGTCACAAATATATAAATTAGTTAGCTTAAAGTCATTGCTAGGCAAAAGTCTAAAGCGATTATCAACATTGTGAGTACTTGCAGAGAATACTTCTGATATGAAACGAACTTAAGCTGCCTAAATAAAACCCATATGACTTAGGGGATATCCTTTTGTCCAATCATTTCGGCAGGGACATCAGAGACGTGTTGGAATTCACACGTGTCAGCATCAGAGTCCGCACATGTCTATGTCTCTTCTTAGTTCAGTAGAATCACCAGTTCATATTTCCCAAAGAAAAGAATCCCAACTCACAAAATAGTGTCTGAGAATTGCTAGTAAAATGTTGTCACACCATTTCCAGAACTACGGATTCCTTCCGTAGTTTAACTGGTGATTTAAAAGCTGTAATCTTAGGGTGAGGTGGAGGGAAGGGGAGAAAATGCAGACAATTGTAACTGAATAAAAATAAATAAATAAAATTTAAAAAATAAAGATTAAAAAAAAGCTGTAATCTTCCAGCATCTAAGTAGCCATTGACATATCAAAGAGGAGAGTAAGAAATCTTACAGGAAGAAGGTGAGACGCTGGAAATTCTCCTGGGGAGAAAGCGATGCTTCTAAATGCCATGAGACTTTTCTGAGAAAAACAAGAATCTTGTGAAGGTTTTGGAATTAATTTTAATGCATAGCAAGAGCAATAAAAACATATATTCTCAGCATGAGTAAAAGAATGGCAGAGTTTGGAGAGAAAAATAAAGACTTGAAATATAACGATTAGTGATTCAAGTACCAGTACGGTCATTAGCTAATTCTGTAACTTGGGCAAAATGATTAACTTTATTATTTTTTAAATTTTAGACTATAATATAATATTAAATATAAGTGTTTAAAATAAAGAGTAAGTAAAATAAAGTTTGTAAGACACCCAGAAAAGGATGATATCAGGGTGTGAGTTGCTCTTCGAGCCTCACGCTGTGATTTCATCCAACATCCTATGGAAAGTGGAGTGAGAAGTTTTATTATGATGACTTTATCCCGATGGAAAGCAACCAAGCTTTGCTTTGCATTATGAATTTTAACAAAAATCCAAGGCCAAGAGCCAATTTCAAATATTCAAAAAATGTATCTTATAAATGCTGAAAATAAAATGCAATTGAGTTCAGCTTCCATGAGCAAATTTGCACGCCTTCTGCATTACATGTTCAACAGATGGACCTTTATTTTTTTAAATAAAGTCATTTTAACTGCATTGGTTAGAAGCATCAATAGCATATTTTTAAAAAGTTGTGATTGTTGCCCTCCATGCCTTTCCCTGATCTGTTAAAGAATACTTTTTACATTTGATCCATGAGGATATGTGGTCCAGAGAGCTGGGGAGATAGGTGTTCAAGCACATAGAAGATGGTAAGAGATTCCCTAAAATCCCTTTAATTAAAAAATAATTACCATGAATGAGTTGTGAATTTCATGGAATAGCAAAAATCACATATATGAAACTGGTCATGTTAATTCCAAAGTAGTGAAATATATCAATTTTATAAATACCTGTCCTATGCCTTTTTCCTCACCTGAGGACATTTTTTCACTGCTTTCAGAGAGAGAGGAAGGGAGAGAGAGAGAGAGAAACATGCACCAGCTGCCGCCCTCCCATACCTGCCCTGACTGGGGATTGAACCCACAACCTTTTAGTTTACCAGACGATGCTCCAACCAGCTAAACACCCCGCCCAGGGCACCTGTTCTGGTTTTAATGCACACATTTGCTCATGACCTAAACCTAACTATACACAAAGACGACACTGAGACATTGCTTCTTCCTGCCCCGAGCCCTGGACTGGAAATGCACCACTGACTCTTCTGGGTTTGCTGTGCCGACTTACCCCGCAGATCTTAGCATTTGTCAGCCTCCATAATTCATTCTCTCTCTTCCATTTTTTTTTTTTTAAAGAAGCAGGCCTAATACACTGCCGTACAGGACACTCATCCAGATTATAACGAAGACTAGACACGTGGGGGAGGCTGGCATCCAAAGGGCGGCAGCTGGGTGCAGAAAACCACTGACGGAGCCAGGCCCGCAGCGGAGCCAAGGCTTGGAAAGCCGCAGGCTCTCACTTCTTTGCTAATATTCGTATTTTTTCCCCTCCGCTCTTGGGAAAGTAATAAAATGACCATTCACAGAATGTATTTGTCAGCGCAGCTGTATTTGAGGAACTTTCTCTTTTTTCTTTTTCTCGCAGAAGCAAATTGCTCCTTTTAAACACGCTCCTCTGGGCTCCCACCCTGGATGCGTTGAAAGCATATTGATTATGCCCCACGCAGCTGCCAGAAGCAGCCGCTCCCTCCTTCACGTGGCTTCCTTCCCTCCCCCGCCTGGCTCTCCCCGCTGCTCACTCCCCACGCTCTGCAGCCCTCCTCCCCCTCGTTAGGGCACTCACCCTGTCCTGCCACGTTACTGGATTGGTGTCCCTCCCTTGGGGTTTTGGACACTTCAGGGCTGAGTCTGTGTTTGTCTGCATTTGTGTTTCTGGTGCGTCTCCACGGCTCAGAATCAGCCCTGGCAGGTGTTACCTGTCTGAGGTGTCACTGTGACAAGGGGTGTGGGTCCCACATCACAGATGGCCCCTGACCCAGACGGCCCTAAACTCACTGAAGAGACAGATGTAAGTGAGGAAGAGTGACTCCACTAGCAAATAAACTAAGATGAGGACAAGTATTATCTAAATTTGAGCCATAGGGAGTCTGAGGGCACAGGGTTTATCATCGTCAACTTCAGACTTGTGTAAGTGGAAACAGAGAAGTCGTGTGAACTCTCAGACTCAGGGTCCTCAAGTATGAAGTCAAGGCCGTAACAGTGCTCCCCTTATCCAAATATTGTGTGTGTCAAGGGCGATGAAACACATAAATCCTTGAGGCCAGAATCCAGCCACTGTTTAAATATTAGTAATTATTATTTTGTAATTCTATTTAAACTTTTAAGATATCCTTAAATATTCTTTTTAAGTATATTCAAAGAATTCCTCATCACTCTACTCAAGGGTTTCTTTTAAAGGAGCAAAATTGATCGTCAAAAGGTGAGACCGCCCCACCGAATTCAGAATACCTTAACTCTTGCGGTAGGTTTGCTCAGGCTTTGGAAGAGTTTAAAAGCGATCCTATCAGAACGTTTCTCTACAGCGGACGGTGCTGCGTCCCCGTGTGCAGACGCTGAGGGGCCAGAGATGTGGCTGGATCCCCAGGAGTGGCAGGGACGAATATGAAAAGCACAGGGCACTGTCTGGGAGCGAATCCACGTTGTGAGACCTTGTCGGTTGTGAAGGCTCCTGCCCCTTACCCACGCTGACAGGGGGAGACCTGCTCACGCAGGTGCAGTTCCGGAGTCTTCCCCTCGCAGCGCTGCCTCTTCAAGACCCTGACATGAGCTGGGAGCCTGGCCTCAGATGGGCACATCACTTCATCCCCGTGCATCCTGATTTCCATCTGGCTGATTCCGAGCCACCTCATCAAGTTCAGTCCTCCCACGTGGCCTCGTACTTACCAGCAAGATGTTTCACGATGTAGAATCTCTAATGACCATCTAAATACCGCACACAAACCCTGCTATATCTTATGAACCTGTTAATCACACACTAAAGATTCCTCAATATCATTAAGGATGCTTAAGATGTTGTTTCTGGTTTAGAGGAACAAACAAAGATTTGATAAATGAGGAAGGAAAAGAAAAAACACCAGAACTGAGTTTTAAGGTTGATATCTAGGGGCAGCTTTCAAGCATTCCACTGTAGAATCAGACTTTTGGGACAGATAAGGAAATTTTCATGTCATCTCGGGATCCACACTCTGATTTTTTAGTTCCTCACCCAGGCAACTTACTAAGTGCATTTCATTTTGTATTCCACCTGAAGTGCAATTATTCTATGCTCCTTAAAACCCATTCTCCACAAAGAGAGAGCTGTAAGGGCACTGAAGCCTTTGAAAGTAAAGCCTTACTTGCTTACCATAAAAATAGACCAAATTTAAAAGTTAAAAAAACTCTTCTAAGGCAATGCATTCCCCGTTGGTAATGCCATTTTAAAGCCTGTACAAAATGAAGCTCAACTTAGTCCAATATATGATCTCTCCGAGCTCTAGGACTCCACACAGGCCACGTTCTCTATGCCCTGGCCACTTCTCAGCACCCTCCACACCCACGGCCCCACGCGTTCACCACCTCTCAGTTTAGATTCTCTTATATCACTGCAGAAAACCTCGAGATTTGAAAGTGCGCAGCCTCGTTGTGCTATCTGCTAAGGTTGTCCCCCTTACCCTCTATTTTAAGTGTGCCTGTCTTTACCGATGAGCAGCCTGGGAGCTCCTGGAGGACAGCGTGAGTCTTGGTCCCTGCTACAGCCTCAAGTTCATCAATGTGTCTCCAAACAGTAGATTTTCCAGGAAATATGCATGAAGTCATTGACTGAGTGAATGTCTGCTATACACTTGCAATGTATTAATGTTCAATACAGAGGTGAAAGGTCGCTGTGGAGTGTATCTGAAATTGTTGCCACCTTAATGATGAGAGGGATCTTTATTTTATTATATTTCATTCAGTTGGCTTAGTGATTTAATTAAAATTCATTTACAACTTTGTCGCAATGCTTTTATGTCCAAGAAATTTGCTACAATTGATATGCACAGGCACTGAAGTATTTAAAGTAGAATCTTTATCTAAAACTACCTTCTATATTTGGCCATTTGCACCTTTTAGTAGTTATTTCCATCAAAATGTAATAAAAATGGTGATCTACATGTTAACAAAGGATAAGGATAATCTAATTAAGGTGAGAGAATTAGAAGCTGGTGGGAATGCAAAGAGGAATAGAAATTGGATCTACTGTCATCATAACATTACAATCAGCCGAACAAATCAGAGGATGTGGCTTCTTCAGTGATTCATTTGAATGTGTTCATTTCCTGCATCGATTTCTGGAGAGTAAGGAACCTGGGCAGACATCAATCAGGAGGTAACCAGGGCCCAGAGGAAACCAAGTTCTCAATCAGCGATAAGTTGTAGCAGATTAATAACGGAAATGAAGATACAGATGAAATACAGGTATATAAATTTCAGCCACATTGAATATTCCACTGAATTTCACACAGATGAACAAAAGTAGAGTTTTTGCTAAAATGTATTGCTTTTGTTTACTGATGCATGGGTCTAATTCTAACTTCACGCCAGGCAAGTGGCCAACTGCTCAATTTGCTCCCGTCTCCATTCTATTTACATCCTCAAGCAATGAAGAAATGAAAGTTTTAAAATAAAACCAAAAAATAGGGGAAGTTTACTATTCAGTATGACCTATAGCAAAGCTTGCTTAATCTTGCCTTTGTCTTTATGTCTGTCTGTGTTCCTTCTGCATCCGGCACTATCCATCTAAAAACACTGTTTGTACTGAAGGGTAGGTGGGAAAGTGATCTAAAAAGATCCTGTCTAAAAATGTAGTCATTTCTGAAGGTCATCTACTCAGAAGACCATGTTTATAACTTATAACTTTTTGTTTTCAACCACAGAAACATGTATCCTCTGGCCAAATCAGAGTCTTGACTGTGAAGTTTGAAGACGTGGGAAAGACAGAAGGAAAAGTACCAGACTTTGGAAGGACATGCCGTATGCTTTTCGATCAGTCTCCTGAAGTAAGCACTAGGGGGCACATATACGTAAAAACTGTGTAACAAGTTAAAAGGTTGAGTTAATAATTTAAAGACTTCTCACAAAGAGTACTTCAGTCTCAAATGCCTTCATTGGCAAATTGTAATATATATATGATATGTAATATGTAATATGATATATATATATTTCATATCAGCTCCACAAACTATTTGAAAAAATAAAGAAATAAAGAGGAGGTTATTATACTTTACCAAAACCAGACAAACCTATCACTGTAAAGGAAAACCCTCTAGTTATCAATATATCATATTCAAAGTTCTCTCAATATATCATATATATCATATATATATATCTTTGAGAAAATACTAGCAAATTGAATGCAGAAAGATATGAAAAGATTATCACAATTAATAAGTGGGAATTACTCCAGGGGTCTGAGCTTGTCATCATTTAAAACTTGATGTAATACACATACCATCGCAATGAAGGGGGAGAGCAACACAGTCACGTCAGACACACGAAAAGTCATTCGACAGAATTTAACGCCTCGTTTCTACAAATGATGTAAAAGGACACAGGAGCAAGTCTATAGAGGCAGAACTTACCCTAGTGGCTGCCTTGGTCTGCGGGCTGGGAGGTGGCCGTGGAGTGAACACGCTTGCAGTGAAGGGGCCTGTTTGGAGGGAGGGTTCAACACTGCGCACTCGGCTGGGGAGACGGAGTGACGCTCCACGGTATTTGTGCAGCAAACAGGAAGAGAAAAAAGTACACAACTCAAATGTTGTAATGGAAGCTGCTTCATACGATGGGAAGACTTTCATAATGTATTGCGGTTGCCGTATTAAATTTGGAATAACCCAGAAGATACGTAAGGACTTTAATTAAATCTGATGAAAGCCTGAGCAAATTCCCAAATGACGCGATGTTTATTTTCCATTTTAAATGTTATTTTTCTATATAAGACTCAGAATCTTTTTTTTTATTTTCAAGGAGAAAAAAAAGCCTTTACTCAACATCACAGTTTGCTTTATTTTAATAAACACAACTTTATGTAACTTTATATAAATATCTAAGAAAATATATATTTTTCAATCTACATAAATTATGGAATGTTTAACTTTGGCTTCATAAAAGTAAAAAGAAATCTAAGTTTATTAAAATAATCACTATTTAAATATATATTCATATAAAACATATATATTATAAGAGCAGTCCTACTTTTTATTTATATTATATTATATGACTTGTTCCTTTATAATGGTTAATAGAATCATGAAATATAAAAATGGTAGGAAGGATTCTCTAAAGCTATACCATTTACGTCCAGTATGTAATTCATTGAAATGCTAAAGAACAAAGATAGTTTAAAACCACACATTAAAAAAATTAACACCCTTTATGTACTTTCATCTCATATACAAAACATTTCTTGCTTTTGTGTATTCATAATCACCAACAATAACTCTCTAGAAATAAACAAATGTAGTCAGTAAAAATTAACTTCAATGTAATTAGATTTGCAGTAATAAAATAGACTAGTGTTTTGTAAATTTAATGGAATGATCATATTATGTGATGCACGGCATTAATTAGCTTTATTTGAATGTTTATTGTATTTCTAAAATTATGCCTTTATAAACCTGCTGGGTGGAAGCAAAAAAAATTATTTTTTATTACTTTAAAGGGTGAAACTAAACCATCAAAACTAAAATCAACAACTTATAATCAAGTGTGCTCTAATTTTCCTGTATTCTAGCAAAATTCAGTATGTCCTTTTATGATTTGCTATTAGATTGCATCTCCTGAACATATTTATTAGTTGCTATCAAAGTGCCTAGCATGGTGCTTAAATGTATCTTAGCCAGTGAAATAAGTTTTCTGCATGTTGGGAACCTGGGCCGTGCTTCTTCTATGGTTAAGTTTCCCTGACTAATAAAAACAATAACGACTTTGCAATGGAACTGTTACCCACAGCATGAGGTAATTTGAATTTAGTGTAAACTTCTTATCATAGTTCTGAAAATAAGACTAAAGGGAATATGTGTTGGACAAAGAAATGTAGCCAGTCAAAAATGCTGAAAATATTAGGATATAGTTTATAATATTCCTCTTAAAAATTTGATTCCTATTTAAGTAGACAAGAAAATGTTTTATCTAATCTCAGAAGCTTCTCTGAGTCTTATAAAATCTCGCACGTGGCAAGGCATTTGGGGGAATTACCCATGTATCACATGGTTTTGAAAGTATTGCTTGGCTCGTGGACCTTTTCTTCTAAACGGACAGCAGGAACTCTGCTTTTCCACCGTTAGATCCCAGGTGTTCAGCACAGTGTTTGGCAAATATTTAGCTCCAATAATGTTTGTTTAAAATATAGTGACTCTCTTCATTACCTATTTGTTGGCATTTTTTAGCTATATATTGGAAATATCCTAGAATTTCTCAAATAATCTTGATTTTGATAATGGGTAACTTGATTTGTCCACAGAATTTTATTTATCTTTACTACATAATACTTTTATTTGTGCTTGATTAGTTGAATATTTGATTTTCTTAATAGCCTAGAAAATAGTAAACTCAAAATTTAGGTCAAATAGTGCTACCTTGGAGAAACATTATTTTGTTGCATATCTGTCAATGTTTGACTTGTTCTTTTTCTTTATTTTCAAGAAAATCTGTTATCGGAACACATATATGTTTACAGGTATGAGATCCTGCTAAAATTTTGACCTACTCTTAATAAATCCTTACCAAAACTTCATTTTGACTTTGTAAGAAAACACTTCAAATTTTATTCTCAAGATTTTTGCTTATCTATGGTCACCAGATATGCTCTTGCTGTTTTAGAAACTACCACGTGTGACTGGCACCCTTATTCACACTTGATTAATGAGAAAACTTCAGTGTCCACAAGTGGTGACGAATCTTCAAATCGGGGGACCGGTAGGTGTCACAGCTACAGCTGAAGCCCACATCTGGGCGCCAAAAAAGGAGTGCCAGCCTCCCTAGCTTGACCCTGACCCCATGCTTAGCGAGGACGAAGCATGAGATCACATTTGTCCTATCCATCCAAATGATTGCAGGCAATCGTTAGAGTCTATAGGGAACTGAATATATCCAGAGTAGATTCTATCGTCTATTCCATAGCTAAAATCTCATTTTGCCTTTGTTCGGGTAGATATTATATTTCTGTCTTCAAAATTTCAACTGTATAAATAGAGCATAAAATGAGTGACTAAAGAGAAGGCTTTTAGTGTGATTGATGAAGACAGGTAATTAATATCCAACTCGTTCTTTTATCCTTCTTGCACCACTTGAGACAAATGGATTTCTCAATAGCCAAGGCATTTTTAGTATCAGTGACCAATGTTTATTAATTAAAATCAGAGACTGTGCGGTGCCAGGCCAATGCAGATTCTTTTCCTCTCCAGGATGCAAAGGACTGAAACTTAGGAAACATCTTGATGGTTTCCTTGGAACTGGGAAGAGACTGCTACAAGCAGGAATTTTCTGGAAAATTTAGGATTATGATTTTTTTACTTACCAAGGACACATTTAGGCATTGTTTAAAATAACAAAATTTGGTTATAATTTCAGCCTTCTAAGTTTATATTTATTTTTCTTTTACTAATATAACCCAGGCACCAGATTATATGACCGTGAAATCTGTGGTCAGAGAACTTTGGCTGAGAGCTGACATTCCTTACTCTGTGTCAAGCCCATCATTTTGCCAAGGTGTCTGCTGGGCCAGAGCTTCCGCTGACGCTGAGTTTACTCGTCTTTCCGAATGAGAATATGCTAAACTCAAAATGGTGTTTCCTATTTTGCAGAGTGAAATGTCAGTCAATCTCATTTGCAGCAGGGATCCACACCTCTGCAGAGAGAAGTGATCAGGCGTACCTGTTCCCTCTATTTGCCTAGCTTTAAAAGTTTTTACTGCATCTTTGGGGCACAGTTTTTCATGACCGTAATTATAATAGTGCTCCGACTTCATGTGAGTATGCTCTTTCTTTAAATGCACCTTTACATATCAATATAAGAAAGAGAAAGAATCGAAGCATCCCTACTTGAAGGTTGGAGGGGCAGGAAACCAGGGTCTCTTTCAGCTTCGTCCAGCGTCGTCCTTCGACTCGCTGGCCTTTGGAACCCAGAGAAAGCCCCGCATCCCTGAAACCCGAGGGGTGCCGCACAGCACTGTCACATTTGCCTGCAGAAACCGGCGCGGTTTGTATTGTTTTTAAACCATCCAACGGCATTCAGTGTACTGCTGGAGTACTACCAAAACCACAGAAGGCGTGATAAAATCAACATCTCTCTTGCTCATTTAACAGCCATCTAGGTCACTACCCATGCCAGGGCTCAGACAGGTGGTGGCCTCTGCAGGAGGCCAGGGCAGGCCTTTGACCAGCCCTTGCCAGGTCCTCCTGCAGCCCCCCGGGGAGGATCCAGCTCACCAGCTCTCCTGCCGGGCCCTCCTGGAGTGGCCCCTGGCGCTTGCTTTATGCGGAGCTGGCTTCCCCGAGGTCTCCCTGCTGGAGCCACTAGCTGGAAGGCAACAGGCTGTTTGAAACGTGAATGAGCAAAGAATTTTCAGTCCAGGCTTTTGCCATAAATAATTCCAGTCAGATACCTGTGTGGGAATACACAGCCAAAGTTCTTTCAAGATGTAATTACAGTCCCTGATTCTTTTTAACTCCTTTGTTTTCTTTACCCCGTGAGTTGTAATCCTCCTCCTCCCTCTCTCTCCCCTCCTCCTTTTCCCCTCCCCGCTTTTTAAAATTAAGCTGTGCATCATTTTTTCGTGGGTTCTCTGAATGAACTGGGATTCTCTCCTTTCCCTACATCTGTGTTCCGCAGCGTTCTTCCTAATGAGGGTTCCTGTTTGTTTTACATTTCCCATTACCTTTTCTTTAAAAACTTACCTCAATAAAATAATTATTTTACTTACTGTTTTGCTCATAGATTTTATTTTGTAGAAGACTTTTAGATTTACAGGAAAAAAATTAACAGATAATACAGAGTTCTAATGTAACCCTGCACACAATTTCCCATTGTATTAGCATATTAGCATATAATCAGTACGGTTCATTTGTTATGACTAGTGAACCAATATTGCTACACAACGTCCGTAGTTTATTCAGGTTTCCTTAGTTTTAACCTAATGCCCTTAATCTGTTCTAGGATGTGACTGCGGCCACCTTATTACAACTACTTGTCAAGTCTCGTCAAGCTCCTTTCGGATGTGACACTTTCTTAGACTTGACAATTTTGAGAACTAGCAGTCAAATATATTTTAGGCTGTTCCAGAATTATAATTTTCCTGATATTTTTATGATTGTACTGGGATTCTGGGTTCTGGGGGAAAGATCGCTGATTTCGTCATGTCAAGGAGCCACATTACCAACGGGATTATGGCCATCGACGTCGACCCGGCCGGGGCAGTAGCGTTTGTCAGCCTCCTGCGCTGGAAAGCGACTCTTCTTCCACCCCGCTCCACTCTGTCTTCTTTAGAAGGAAGTTCCCATCCAGAGCTGACATTTAAGAAAAGTGTGCCCTGCCTCATTTACAGTGGAGTATCCACAGAATTTATGTTGAATTCTTCAGCTCTGGAGTTGTTTCTCACCCCTATTTGTTAATTTATAAAATTATGAATATCTATTGTAAATTTCAGGTTGAAACCCAAACGTTTTTTTTGCTACTCATATCGTTCGGGCTTTGGCCATCGGGGGGAGCTCCTCCAGTGTGCTCAGGTGCCCCTTGGGCACATTCACATCTTCGAGATTATGTGATGGTTTGAGGGCATCCTTACTTCCTGGCGCTACAACGTAGTCTAGGCTAATCTTCACATGTCATGCCTCAGTCCTAGGAGCTACCATTTCTCCAAGGGGCCCTGGTTCCTTTTATTCGAGAGGGCTATTAAACACTAAGAAATGGACACTAACTGTACCCACTGTTCCCAGGGCGTCATTTCTTTTAGGTCCTCTCGGCATCTGTCCGCATACAAATGCATGTATATATATATATCTATAAATACTCCCACACGTGACCATAAGCATTTATTTTGTATCAAAAATGGGTATCTGCACATGGGTCGGTCTGGCTTCCTCCCTCTGCTTTTCTTTTTTTTTTTTTTTTTTTTTTTTTTTTTTTAAAGTATTTCCTTTATTGTTATAACCTGTTTTATGTTTCCTTTACAGCCTGATTGGAATTCTGAGCCCACAGAACTGAGTTTTTGAGAACTTTAGCTTTAGCATTCCCCAAAATAACAACTTGAATAAAATATTTAGGTTTGGGAAGCCTTTTTTTAAAAGATCACACATGTACCTATTAACTGCTTTAGAAGTGAAATAACAATTTGAGGGTGTTTCCTCAAAATCACATATTGGGTTTTTTAATGGTATTTCTTCAAATTAATTTTAATTTTTATCTATGTCATACACCCTCTGCTTTTCTGTACACTCCCGCTCCAAGAGTGGGAGACCTGGCTACACAGAGAGACCTCCGTGTATAGTGGGATAACCTGTGCACTGTGGAAAACTGTATCTCCGAGGGTACAACGCCTTTGCCAGGTCTGTTTTGTCTTTCATGTTAGATTTCTCTCTGGCCCAAAGTTACACAGGTCGGCCACGGGGCCTCCTGCACCCTTCGGTGTGGTTGGGTCCTGCACTCGTTAAATAGATTCTGTTGTCAGCTCACCTGCTTTCCGAGGTGACGCAACATCCTCAATATTTTTTATTTGCTTGCATCAAAGTTTAATCTTTATGCTGTGAGGTTCAAAGGGTTTTTGACAAATGAATAATATTGTGTATTATGATTTCACTACTCTAAAAATTTCCTGTACTTTTCACTTTCAACTTCTTCCCCAAATGCCTGGTAATCACTGTCTTTTACTGTCTATAATTTTGTGTTTTCCAGGATGTCTTAGAATGTGAATCGTTCAGCATGCAGCCTTTTCCAGCTGCCATCCTTCTCACAGAAATATGCACCTACGGTTTCTCCGTGTCATTCCATGTTCTGTAGCTTCCTTTCTTTCTTTCTTTTTTTTTTTTTTTTTTACCATTTGGAGCTGTTTAAAATTGCTTCTTAAAAAAACAATTCAAATTCTATTTGTTCATTCCTTGTGTATTGAATTAGCAAGTACCCTTTGCTTATTAACTTTATATCTTGCAGTCTTTTTGTATTTACTTATTTGCTCCAGGAATTTTTTTGTTGATTATCTTTTTGGATTACAGTCTTGCCATCTATAAACAAAGATAGTTACGATTCTAACTTTCATATCTGTATGCCTTTTTTTGTTGTTTTAGACTTATTACAGGCTTCTGGTATGAGGCTGGACAGGGGTGATGAGAGAGGGCCATGTCCAGTATAGTGATGAGACCATTCTTCCTGCCTATGACAATGTATTTTTTATTTCTATCTTTTTCTTTTGAATCTTAGTTCTTCCACCTCTGCTTACTTCACTCAGATGTTCTCTCATCTTGTCTACTTTTCCCATTAGTGTCTTTGACATATTAGTGATCTGAGATCCCTACTGTATATTCTAAAATCTGTCCTATTTAGTTTGGTCCTGAGGCTTGTTGTGTCTCTTGGGACTGTGTTTCTTCCTTGCCTTCACCATGTCGGCTTCATCTTGAAAGCTGGGCGTAATATATAAGGTAATAGAACCAAAAATAAATGGGCCTTTAAGGCTTTGTGTTAATCTGCCTCTGAGCTGTGCTGTTCACAGTTTGCTGTAGCTGTCGTTTGCCAGAGGCCAGTTTCCTCCAGTGTCCTTATGTATGTCCTTCTGTCTGTTGTCTTCAGGTGTCCCTAACAACTGACCTATGATTACATTTCAGTCTTTTAATGGGCCTGAGTCTCTGGGCTGTGACCCTTAGAAGTTTTCTTCCCTCTGATGACAGAGAAGACCAGAGGGGGGTGCATTGGCTACTATCCCTTCCCTTAGGTCAGTAAGGTTTGGTCTAGTAGTTTCCCACGGAAAATAGACATGTGCATGGAGAATCATCTGGCCATATTTCAAAATAGTTATTCCTTCTCTTCTCATGTGCAAAACAGGAGGATTGTGTGTGTGTGTGTGTGTCTGTGTTTTCAGCACGAGAAACCAGTGTGGAAATTGAAAGTAAAACCCAGGGAAGCACTCTCTGGGTGGTCCGGACACCCAGGACTCTCTCCCTGTCAACCCCATCTGCTCCCAGCCTCCAGAACCCTTCCAAATGCTCACCCCTCTCAGAAGTGTGTGGGCACCCTTATTCCACATGCATGTCAGCACATGCATCGTGAGACCTTTTGCATTTTGACAACATTATGGTTGCAGAGTAGCGTATCTAATTGTGATCTCAATTTGCATGGCTCGGATTTATAAGACAGAGTAATTCTTCATTTTCTAGTAGAGGTGAGTGTCAGTGCTTCCTGTTTGCCATTTGGTATAACCACCACCATTTCCACGGCTTTGACCCAAATTTGGCCGAGAACGTTGGCGTGCTCTTTCAGAAAATCTAGAGCTGCTGATGAAGTTCTCGTCTTCCCCTTTTGTCGAGCATGGCCTGAAGTAAACATAAATGTACATAGAGTGGAAGGGGATCCAGGTGTCTCCCCCACAGCTACTTATGTCACCACATGTAAAGTGTGGAACAGCTTTCTGGAGCCAGCTGGGACGGGGCATCGTGCAGGTGCAGCGGAAGCTGAGTGCCTGCTAGAGACTGTTCATCGGGTTAGAAGATGTGAGCCTCCACCTGTCCACCAGCTTTAAATGTGACAGGGAGCCTCCACCAGTGCCAGGGGCATGAAGAGAAGGACCAAGAGACCACAGTGCCATTTTTCTTTTGGCAAATACTGCATCTGTATTGATTTTTCACAATGAAAAAGCGCAGATATAAAACCACGCCAAAGGAGAAGGGCCAGAAACAGGGATACAGAGTCCCTACTCCAGTGGACACAGCACTGGCCCACCCATGCAGTCCTTTAAGGTGACTGTGGAGCATCGGTGCGACAGACCACATTATGCTACTGCCATTGGTTTACCTAGTCATGCAATGAATATTCTAGAAAGGGTCTCAGTACTGGTAGAGGCCCTGATTGGTATACAGGCACGCAACAAAATTTCCACAGCAGTAATTCATGGCACAAACAGTGGAGTGGAGGCTGGAAGAAAACAAAAGAAAGCTTGACAAGGGCACAGAACACTCGCTGTGTGAGTCTTGGGTCATCAAAACCCTGTGGAAGGTTTTGGGAAACTGGCAAAACCGTTTGTGACCCTCTACCTCCCGTTCGCTCATTCGTGCAGCTGTTACATAGTTTTTAGTTCATGTCAGCACAGCTTTTAGACACGCACACTTGGGGAAAACAGGATGTCTTTTTAGAAGACGTCTGGATTATGCATTCCGTGCATGTTTAAAATAAGAATGAAAGGTTGTGAGGGTGTACTAGGAAAAGAAAGGGACTATTTGACTAAAAGATAAATACAGGAGCTTACCAAAATAGAAAACTAAGCAGTGGCCGTGTTGGGTGGGACTGAGTTCTCAGCTACTATTTCCAGGCAAATGTAATGAATTTCACAAAATGCAGACACTTTTTTTTTTTTGTCTTTTCTCCTCTGCAGTAAATCTTGCCCAAAGTCCACAGAGCAGCGCCTATATGATTTTGGCAAGGAAGCTGACTACCTGGGAAAATCTGTAATCAGTCAAAAACCGTTTATGTGTAAAGGTGGTAGAATGTATTTCTCCAATACTCAAGGACTCAAAAATATATTATCCATATCATATAAATTTCTTTAAAAGCTCACTGCATATGTACTCAAAACTCATTTCAAGGAGGCTCGCAGAAAGATTGTGAAACCTTGATTTGAAAGAAAGAAACTAGAAGAACCGAAGTAAGCCACGATGTGAGTTTAACATGGAAAGTAAGGCCTAGCCCGGCACAAGTTGGATTTAAAGTCAGAAACTGTGATTACTGTTAATCTGGTCAGGCTGTGGTAACAAAATAGCATCACCTGGGTGGCTTATAAACACTAGACATTTATTTTTCACAGCTCTTTGCAGATTTGGTGTCTGGGAGAGTTTCCTGGTTCAGACAGCTCTCTTCTTCTGTAACGTCACCAGGTGGAGGGGCCGAGGGGGCTCTGTGAGGTCTCCTCCATAAGGGCACTAATCCCATTTGTGAGGCTCCGCCCTCACGAGCTAAGCGGTTCTCAAAGGCTCCACCTCCTACGGCAGTCACTTTGGGCCTTAAGTCTCAACGTATAATTTTGAGAGGACATAAACAATAACAATTTGTCCAAGCAATGAATTGAGTAAATGATTGAATAGTCATACTTGTAAAGATTTGGCATCATGTCTAACATTTCTTGGCCTTGTTCCGGGGCCCAAAGATGTTTTTCAGTTTTTCTGAAAGTTCTATGGTTTTAATTTTACATTTAAATTTATAATCTGATTTAATTTTTGAATAAGATAGGAGTTTTTAGTCAAGATTGGTTGGTTTGTGCGTGTGTATGTACAATAATGGACCCAGCACAATTTATTAGAAATATCACCCATATTCATTGACTTGATTTTGCATATTCATCCAAAATTAGTGGAACACACATGTGCGCGTCTATGTCTGGTTTCTCAAGCTCATCAACATTTTTAAAATTCTGCCATTGTTTTTGTCCTCATTTTCAGGTAGGGCCCCAAGCATGGGTTGAGTTATCTTGCTGTCTTGTGTCAGCACCGTACATCTGGGCTTATATATTGTTGACTAAAATAATTGGTTTTTTTCCATACATTGCAATCAAATCACAGTTCTTACCTCTTATCATTGCTTGGTGTTTGGTTGAAGAATTGTTTGGTTGTTTGTTGTTGTATTTGCTTCACACCCTTTCCTCCTCCGACTTGCTGTCGTTCTGACCAGGATGCTCTACACCTCACATTACCGTGTGGTTGTAACGTGGTACACAGCCACCCGCTGCAGTGCATGTTTGCACAACAACCAGCCCTTCCCGTTGGGTAGCCTTTCTCAGTTCCCTGGGAAAATCTGACGTAGGAGTGGAAACTTGGGTTATTCCGTGCATGGATTCTAAATACACTAAAAGCTCCACTCCTGGTGTGTGATACACTGCCTTTGTTGCCCAAAGCCCACTACTTCTGGGGCACTTCAGCTCATTTGTATCAACATGACCACTGGTGATTCAGCACCGTTCAAGCCCTAATACCAGCCACGTTGAATCGGGCTGAAGTGCAGACCTCGTAGCTCCAACAAGCCTGGCTGATTCTGACGCAGGTATTCTCAGGGCCACGAGGTCTGGCAAGCCTCCTGGACTCTCCGTACAACCCAGGTTTACGAGAGAAATCCATTTAAACAATGCAGAGACTAGGATGGCTTTACCACATGGTTCACAGTCCCTTACTGGCAGGGATCCAGCTGCAGTAAACTTTTCAGAAGAATGTTCATCACCCTTAGAGTGTCAGAGAGCCCAGATGCCAGAAAAATGGGCCAGTTGGTCCAGGAGAGAGATGATCTAGTTCATCTTCTATTGGAAAGGCGCACACCCAGAAACATAAAGAAAAATGAACACCTGGGTCAAAATACCTGGACTCTACGTCCAGCTTTGCTGTTACTATGAAAGTCAACACAGGGCATTGAGTCCCTTTTCCCAGCTGCCCTGTTTGTGTGGGGTACGGGTGCGGGCAGCCTATGGCCCGGTCCTGAGCGTTCAGGGAACCCCTGTGTGGAGTGCTGTGTAGACAGTGAGGCATTGGCAAGTCTTGAATTTCCAGCATAGCCTCACTATAGAACTGCTTTCCTTAATTTTGAAATATGCTCTAAATTCTATGTGATATTTGAGGGTCATATGAGTAATAGATGTCGTCTGAAGGAGGTGTCACCTGCCACCTCAGATCCTTCTGTTTCAGGACAACAAAGAGCACTGAGTCCATATATTCCACGACTGGATTTGTCTTTGTGCCCATATGCATAATGCTGGGTGGTGTTTCTGTCAGAATTTTCTCTATTTAATTTGTCATGAAATTACAGTTTGCCCTGTATGGAATCATGGGTGGTATTTCTCAATATGGTTCAATTTACATAATTTCATTTTGAAATTACATGCATATGGAATGTGAAACTAACTTTTTCCAATCCCAGCGATGCTGTTTCCCTCTCTTTTTGGCACGTGTATTTGTGAAAGTCATTGTTTACATTTAAACAATGTGGGAAAGAGATAACACAACTTTTTCTCTTACTTTGACTTTTCCCAAAATGACCAAAACAAAGTTTTAGTGGAAATAATTGAGCTTTACAAACCCTTTGAGATACGATGTGACAGAGTGTTGTAATACTGTATATTTTTTTCATGTCATCTCTAATTCTGCACATAATTTGATCATTATTCTATCTTACCACCACCAGAGTAATTTTTCTAAAATGTATATGTTGGTATTTTTCCTGTTCTTTTAAGTAAAGAAGTGAAATGAAAAAAAAAAACCAAAACTATGTTCAGTTTGGACAAGAAAGTAAAATTGAGTCCATATTTACTAGTAAAACCAATTAGTCAATTACATGGATAATTATTGTGTATTTTGAAAACAACAGGTGTCAGCCCACAGTCAGGAGAATTATCCTTTTTATCTATAGGGATATCAGTTAGGCATATCTGTGCAGAAATCCAAGGGAACTGACTTTTCCAACACTGTATCCTAGAGATGAGAGCACAGAAAATTAGCAGGCACCAGCCTAAAGGACACAGAGAAAATTAATTATGTGGGTGAATGAGGACATGAAATTGAGGAGGAGAAAATTCAGCAAAATCAATCCACAAGTTGAAGCTGGTGATCGAAACTCGATATTCTAATGTGCATTGCATTTAATCTGTGATCTCTGGGGTGACGGTATACTCTTCCTCACCGCTGCAGAGAGTAGAATTCTCGGAAGAAACTACCCTAAGACTGCAGTCAAGCCACTCGTGGTTGGAAAGGAGAAAGTCCAAGAATGACAATATCTTAGATACGACAATACCAGGTGTGCCATGAAAATCAGAAATGGTTGTTAACGCCATCTATCAGGTCAGTATTTGAATTAGCGCTTGAATTACAAGGATAAATGGATCAAGTCTTAAGTCTTTAATAGATTAGTCTTCTTATTATGCTGAGATGTCTTTCCCCCTGCTTTTCTACAGGGAGATTACACATTTGCAAACCTCAGCTGCTCTCACTTTATGCCTTGGCTAAGCCAGCAGCTTTATAGTTCATCAATCAATGTCTCTAAGTGCTCACAAGTTATATACAGTTTTGTAGCTTAAGCTGCCTTTCCAACTTCCTGAATTATCACCTTTATTTATTCTTGTTCATTTTCACTACCTCATCCTTATTGACCATGTAATGAGAATTTAAAATGTAAGCTTCTATGCTTTTATTGTTCATTTTAACCTCATTTCGCCAAAGTTAATAATCTTTGAATCTTATTTACTTTTTAAAGATTAAATTAAGCCTAAGTGTAAATAAATCTGTGCCTTTCACCTGCATTATTTTGGTGTGAACTTGCTACACGCACATGAGGAGAGACCATGTCCACGCTCCCTCGATTCCAGCCATCCAGCCGTGGAGACAACAGCGCTGACGTTTCAGGACCAGTGATAAATTATAGACCCATCTCTTGTGCTTAGATTAGCGTATTAGTTTCCTGTTGCTGCTGTAGCAAATTTCCACAAACTTGATGGCTTCACACAAAGCAATCTTACTGTCACGTAGTTCTGGAGGTCAGAGTATGAAATAGGACCTGAGGGTCTGCAATCAGGATCAGCATCGGGGCCACATTTCTTCTGGACGATTTATGGGAAAATCTGTCTCTTTAACTTTTCCAGGATGTGAAGGATGCCCCAATTGCTTGCCCTCATTCTTCCTCCTAAAAAGTCGCACTAAACCCCAAGGAGCCGTTAATACACAATTTGACATTAATGTTCAAGTTATTTTTGAATATTAACATGTTTTCTTTAAATATTTCTAGTAATTTTCCCTTTTTCACTCTTCCAAAGCCTTGCTCCTCTTCTCAATCCCCCATATATATATACATATATATTTGTTTTATGTTTTGCAGGAGAACTGCAAAAGATTTGACACTTGGCATGTAGCGATTCAAAAAATATACGGTTCCTTCTCAGCACCTCTGATGTCTTTATCTTACAAATCCATAGGCTATGTGGTCACCATGGCAACTAAGTAGGCTTGTAATTGCAACCCCTGAGAGCTAATTTTTCCACTCAAATTGTGGCACACATTTAACCTATGTGCAGTTTCAACAAACCATTTTTTAGTGGCAAGTGTTTTGAAAGGTCTAATTTAGTCTGTTTATTTGAAGGCTCATTCTTTATTTAACTTAAACAATCTCTAAAATGGGCAGCAAGTGAGGCAGCTTGTTTATCTTACAAAATTATACTTGATCATTTTACAGCAATAAAATCTAAATGTGTGACAATCAAATCTTCTGATCTTACCTTAAAAAAAAGCCGTCACTGTTCCTTCATTGCACCCAGTGTCTTACGACACCATCTCTCGAGTTCCCTTCCGGCGACTTCCTCCACTTACAGAGGGCCTGTGATGATATTGGGCCCACCCTCCAGAAGAACCTATTTTTAAAGTCAGTTAATTAGCAATTTTAACTCTACATGCAATCATTTTTGGAGTGCCGTTATTTTATCTACCATAGTTAGACAGGTCTATTTACCTATAGGTTAAAACAACCTTTATTCTCTGCCTCCACCCATTTCCAACGCATCTTCAAAAATAACACCGACTGTGGCCGTGAAGAAGGAGAAGGAGAAGTTAGGAGGGAGGAAGGCAAATATGAGAAGCTTCATCATTTTTTATTAGAGAATATATTCTATCATTTGTTGATGTCTCACTTCTAATAATAGAAGAAACAAAATGTACTACAAACATTTATTTTTCTCCACACACACCCACAGGCACCCGTGGCTACAGTGATGGAAGAAGTCCTAGGCCTAAAGGTCTTCTTCTCGGGTCTTCTCTGGACCATTCCTTCTATCTTCAGAGGAAATTCTTCGCTGATTGTGACAAAGAATGCGTACGGCATTCTAGGGGGTTTTGTCCTTGAGATAGTTTATGTAGCCAGACAGGCTTGTATGTGAACAAGGTGTTTATTATTTCTTTTCAATCTGTAAGACTTTTTAAAATTTTTACTTCCTAATGCTTGCTTGAACCTAGTTTGCCCTATTTTCCGAGTTTCTTAAGGAGGACGTTTGAGTCATTGACTATTAAGGAGGACATTAGGAGAGGCAAGCAGAGAGGACCTTTTGATTTGAAATTTTGGCCCTCTCAAAAGCAAATTCCATTCTTTTGGGAGGGGATGGGAGCTATCTCTTTTATAGCCTGTTTTTCCATCCAGATAAAATCTTTGAGTCAGGGCTCTGGGACAGAGTTGGGGACAATGGCAAGTTTTTTGTTTTTTCTTTCTCTGAGTGACGCCCCCACCCTGGGAGTTGGTACTCTGTGGGGCTGTGGGAACCTGGGGAGACCAGCGTTCTTATAAAAGGGACTCCAGAGAGCTCTTTGCTGCCTTCTGCCACGTGAGGACACAGGAGCTCAGCCGTCTGAAATTCAGAGGAGGGCCCTCCCCGGAACCCGTCCCTGCTGCTAACTTGGTCTCCATCAAACTTCCAGCTACCGGAACTGTGGGAAATAGGCTTCTGTAGTTCACACTCCCCGCAGTCTGCGGTGCTTTGCGTTAGCAGCCTGAGCTGACTGAGACGCCAGGCTCACACAGAAGCTATTGCACTACACACTCCTTAATCCTCGTCCTATAACTGTCTGGGGCTTGATTAGCCTGCTAATGCTTCCAAGAATATTTTACAAAAAATAAATGTTCAGAATTATCTGTTCCATTCTGCAAGTATGGGGCATTTTGATATGAAACTTAATGAAACTAATACTCGTGACATAATGCATTCATCCATGTAACAACTATATAAAGTGTAAAGCAGTTATTGGGGACCCGAACATACAGCAACGGAAACAGTCTGGTCCCTACCCTTACATGTTTTATGTAACCAAATACATAAACAAATGAGTAAATAACCAATTAACTAATTACAAACAGTAATATCAGAAAGAACACAAATGGTATTCACAAGAAAACACAGTAAGGGTGTAACAAGTCATTGCAAATGCCATTTACACATAGAAACCAAAGGGTCTTTGAGAGTAGACTTGAAAGTGAAGAATGACCCTCACTTTCGTGTGAAGAAAAGAGTTACCTTTGAATAAAGGGGGAGATGTTAAACGTGTACGAGCTGAGAGTTTCTGAGCAAAGGCAGAGATGCGGGCATGCCTTGCGGGGGTGGCTCAGGGAAAGACAGCCGGGGAGAACCCCACAGCCAGACCATGCTGGCGAGAGCACGTGGGGTCTTCTCCACAAAGGCATGGTTTTGAATTAATTTTAATGTGATGGGAACACATGGGCTAATTCTAACAAACGTTAGATGCGTTAACAGGGGATAGCAGCACCTCATCTGTGTTCCAAAGGGCTCTGTTTGGTGGCCTGTGGACATCGGAGTGAGCGAATGTGAAAGGTTCGAGGAATCTGGGGGAAGAGGCTGGCAGATTAGAGGGGCGATTGTGGGTGGTGAGAAGCGCCCAGAATATGGACACATTTCAAATAAATAGCCGAGAGGAGCTGCGGGTAAATGGCATGTGGGGGGTGAGAGAAATGAAGGATCCAACGTTACTGAAAAAAAAAAGTTTACTCCAAGATTGGAAGACAAGTCCTGACATTGGAAGAATGATGATGCTTTTTACTATGAGGAGATAGTCAGGGAGCGGCCAGTTCTGAAGAAAAATAAAAGCTCTTGTTTGGGAATTGATGGCAAATGTTATCTCCAAAACGATTTGGGGATCAGGAAGCTAACGTCCTGCGGTAGCCCATGACTACGCAGGCTTAGGCATGAACTTGAACACGTTAAGATGGTTTGTCTATCTGCACTGCGTCCTCTGGTTGCAACATTTTCAGTGGTAATAATTACTCCAAAAGTGACTGCAGCTGACACACCCGGAGGAATGTAAATCTCATGTACATGGTCTGATCTAGCTGGGTTTGAAGACAGAGGGGATGACCCGACAAGACATAGGGCACCTGGAATGAAGTGCCTATTGAAAGCACAGCTCTGACCGGCCCCGATTTCCCACGGCTCCGCGTGTTTGGCTTGAATGCAAGAAATGGGGGAATATTAGCTACTGCAGCAGAAATGATGAAGAAAACAGCAAAAAAGAATCCATGACCATCTCAGACCTTTAGACTCTCCGCTCAAGGCAAAGTCAGAAGCTGAGCTTTCTCTCTCATTGTTAAAGGCATAACAACCTTGATTATTGGGCAAATTTAACAAAATAACACAGAGAGAATCTGCTCTTGAAGTCTAAATTACAACAGGAACTTCTAATCTCAATCTTGCCATAATTCTGAGTCCAACTGGGTTTTCGTTTAGGAATGAGTGATATTCTGGAATTTTGAAATAGAAAGATTTGAGAGGACTCGACTCCAAATACCCTAGTCCCTAAACTCCATTAAGGTTCTTGTGTGCAAAAGCAGACGTTTTAGATAAAGCAACCCATTCCTGGTTTCAGACCATATGCCTGTGTTGAGCAAACACATACATCACCCTCTTGCACCCATGTCTCCCAACCTGAAGTGGCTCAGACCTCCTAATAGTGCCAGAGAGCAGCGTATGCAGCTGAATATTCAAAACAGAACAATTACACAGTCAGCCTGGAATGAGAAATCTCACCAAGATAACTACAGATGGTTTTTCAATTTATATCAACAAACACCTGTGGATGTGTCAGAGGATGGATTTCATTGGTGCTCAACCTGGCAGGGATAAATGGTTCTAAATCATGGGCAGGAGCACTCTTTTCCTAACAAAACAGGAAATAAAATACAGTACCACACCACAGGAGGGAATTCATAAATCAGGGTGAACATGAAAATCTTAAAATATGAAGGAGGATGACTTTTAGCAGCTCCACCACGAGCTTCTCCGCTTACTTCTTCCACGGACAAGAAGGTTCTGGGAGAACACCAGTGAATTAACTCATGCCGGCTTCGCTGGTGCCTTCAGTGACTGCTGCCGCGGCCACTTCCTTCTTTTGCTGAACAAACTAACAAGCGTGGTGGCAGAGGGCGTACAGTTATTGATAAGGTTATTGATGTTTTTCTCTGACCTCACATTGTTCAAGATGGTAGATAGTAGTCAAATATGGTCATTTAAATTTAAATTAATTACAATTAAATAGAGTGAAATGTTCTTTTTTGCAAGCACTGACTGGCTCGTGAAACAATAGCTTCAGCCGCAGCCTGGATGAGCAGAGCTCCATCGCTTCGCGGCCACCGAAGGCAGCTCAGTTCACGTGCTCTCTCACAAATACCGAGGCTACAAGACCCTGGCACACGGTCTGCTGATTGTATACTTAGGTGCCTCTTCCTCAAATTAATACCCAACAGATTATTTTATTACTTGGCTCATGTTGAAAATCTATACTCTTTAACTGTTCGAAATATCAGCTTACCGGGAGTGAAATCAAATTCATAAAATGTCATAGGACAACACAGCTCCAGATGTTCGCACCAATCAGCAAACTCTTGGAAAACAAAGCAAAAAAAACAGGGTTTGATATTAAGGGCTTTCCTTACTGTTATCATCTAAACTAATCAGTTTTCATTTTTACCTCCGAAAGCTTGTTATTTTCTTCTTTTTTAAAGATTTAAAATATTTTTAAAATATATTTTATTGGTTATGCTCTTACAATTGTCCCATTTCCCCCCCTTTATTCCCCTCTGCCCTGCCCACCTCTTCCCACCTGCATCCTCCCTCCCTTAGTTCATCTCCTTGGGTCGTACATGTACGTTCTTTGGCTTCTACATTTCCTATACTATTCTTAACCTCCCCTGTCTATTTTCTACTTACCATTTATGCTACTTATTCCCTGTACCTTTTCCCTCATTCCCCCTCCCCCTCCCCACTGATAACCCTCCATGTGATCTCCATTTCTGTGATTCTGTTCCGGTTCTGCTTGCTTGCATATTTTTCATTTGTTTGTTTGTTTTAGGTTCGGTTGTTGATAGTTGTGAGTTTGTTGTCATTTTTCTTTGCTTAGTTTTGATGGTCTTCTTTTTCTTAGATAAGTCCCTTTAACATTTCATGTAATAAGGGCTTGGTGATGATGAACTCCTTTAACTTGACCTTATCTGGGAAGCACTTTATCTGCCCTTCCATTCTAAATGAGAGCTTTGCTGGATAGAGTCATCTTGCCTGTAGGTCCTTGACTTTCATGACTTGGAATACTTCTTTCCAGCCCCTTCTTGCCTGTAAGGTTTCTTTTGAGAAATCAGCTGACAGTCTTATGGGAACTCCTTTGTAGGTTACTGTCTCCTTTTCTCTTGCTTCTTTTAAGATTCTTTCCTTCTCTTTAATCTTGGGTAATGTATTTATGATGTTCCTTGGTGTGTGCTTCCTTGGGTTAAACTTCTTTGGGACTCTCTGAGCTTCCTGGACTTCCTGGAAGTCTATTTCCTTTGCCAGATTGGAGAAATTCTCCTTCATTATGTTTTCAAATAAGTTTTCAATTTCTTTCTCTTCCTCTTCTCCTTCTGGCACCTCTATGCCTTGGATGTTGGAACGTTTAAAGATGTCCTGGAGGTTCCTAAGCCTCTCCTCATTTTTCTGAATTCTTGTTTTTTCATTCTGTTCTGGTTGAATGTTTATTTCTTCCTTCTGTTCCAAACTGTTGATTTGAGTCCCAGTTTCCTTCCTATCATTCTTCATTCCCTGTGCATTTTCTTTTATTTACTTTTCATAGCCTTCACTTTTTCCTCTATTTTGCAACCATACTCAACCAATTCTGTGAGCATCGTGATTACCAGTGTTTTGAACTGTGCATCTGATAGATTGACTGTCTCTTTGTCACTTAGTTGTATTTTTTCTAGAGCTTTGATCTGTTCTTTCATTTGGGCCATTTTTTTTTCATCTTGGTGCACCTGTTATGTAGTAAGGGAAAGGAGCCTTTGGTATTTGCCAGGGTCGGGCAACCCACGTTTCTGCATTGTAGTGCTGTGGGGAAGGGGTCTGAGAGGGAACAAGGCTACTTGCTGAGCTCTTGGTTGGCTCTCAGTCACTTCCCCTGCTACCCACAAGCAAATTAGGCCCTCTGGTGCTGATTCCCAGGTGGGTGGGTTTGTGTACATTGTAGGACCCCATGGGTCTCTCCAATGAACTCTCCAGTGAGGCTGGGAGTTTCTGTCACTGCCACAATCCCCACAGGTTTTTTCAGTCAGAGTTTTGAGGCTTTACTTCCCCAGCTGGAACCCTGGGTTGCATGGTCTGTCTTGCTCCCCAGTTGTTCCTCCTGGTTTATCTGCATGAAAATGTGGAATCACCTGCTCTGCCAGCTTCCACATTGCCCACCCCAGTCCTTCAGCCACCGCCTGTGGCAAGTCCACTCCTCCCTGCCTGCCTGTCTCTGCTCCTCCTACAGGTCTGATTGAATGTTTCTTCTTTAAATCCTTGGTTGTTGGACTTCCATACAGTTTTATTTTCTGTCGGTTCTGGTTGTTTTTTGTTTTTAAATGTGTTGTGGTCCTTCTTTTGGTTGTGTGAGGAGGAACAGTGTATCTACCTATGCCTCCATCTTGGCTGGAAGTCTACCTCCGAATGCTTGTGAACCCTGAAAAGTAATTTATCTAATGTGACCCATGAGAAGGAATTTGTCTGTCCAAATGGACTCCCTTTGTAATAACTATGCACGGTGCCAGGTCGTTATGTGAAGTATGAGGGGACCACCTCATAAATTATGATTATCTAACCATTGTGTCATATGACTGAAATTAATTTAACTAATATTGAATGTCAACTCGAATTCAAAAATTTTTTAAGCTTTATGAAACTTGAAATGAAATGTGGACTCCCAATGGTTTACTGAGCCTAAATTCAAAATGAGTCTCATGGCCATTTGCTGGCGTAGGCCTCTCACATTCTCTGCGTTCCAGTGGTACAGCAGACTGTGTGCATGAGTCAACCACTGCAGGGAAGGTCCCCTTCCCGTAGACCCAATGCTGCCACTAGACCAGTAGACTATGGGCTGCCCTGACCAATCATAGTGGAACAAATTGTAGCCTCATTTGCATCTGCATCAACCCATCTGAGCTAATCAGACTTGAAGCAACTGATCATTCATTTGTATGAATGGAGTTGAATGGGACCCTGAATTGGAACTTCCTGTATAAATGGCAGCCTCTCCTTTGTCTGGAGGTGGGAGAGGGAGAGGACCCTGTGGGTTTCCACCAGATGCTGCATCTCTTTGGTTTGCTAAACATTCACTTGAATAAATTTTCTTCTTTTTCTCTTAACACTTTTTGGTGACAGTTTTATTGACATACATATCCCTTCCAACCTGATTTCTTGCTTCTAGACTTTCCACATACCTATGTTGTTAACACTTAATCATGTAATCTGTGTTCTACTAAAACTAATCATCAAAATGATTAAATATATATTTTATATGTCATATATATATCCCAAATATAACTTTGATATATTTTCAAAAATACTGTTATTAAAACTTAAAACATTTTATATAGGTTTTTAAAGTTAATTTTTTAATAATTTAAAATCACATTATACTAGGAAGACAAATATATATTATAGCTAATAAATATATAAATCTTGAATTAAATGTAACTAGAGCTAATATTTTTGTTCTTCTAATTTAATTAGATCTTACAAAGTATTTTATAAAGATTTATTCACATTCAGTGTCGATGTGAAGGCATTTAAATAACCTACCTGACACTTTAAGCGTGTTTCTGATAGAACTACATCATGCAAATTTAATAGTATATAAATTGTTTAATATCCTGAAATACTCCTTTAGAGTATTTTTGTAAGTAGCATAAGTATAATAGATTTTTACATAACATTATAATTCTCAGTAATGTACAGCATCCATTTTTTATGCTTTTCTACATTTTCCAGTTTATGTGTCTCAGGGTCCCCAGGAATGAGAGTGGCTGTCACAACTGTTATGATTTATGAAAAAGGATTTAATTTAACAGGTTGGATAATACACCTTTCCTTTTAACTAAACACATCTGCCAGTCAAACCCTCCCAAACTTCTCACCCTGCCCACTCAATGAGCCTGACGTGTATGGAATTTATTTAAATTAATTTTGGCTGAGTGGAAGCTCTTGTCATCATCCGTCTCTGCCGGTACAGGCCCAACGATGCAGACGCTGGAGCCTGGGGACTGAATGGTGCGGTGCTGCCAGTGTGGATGTCGGGTGCATGGGCCCCGCCGAACCAGCAGTTGGCTTGAGATCCCAAGTAACGGTTGCTGCATGTGAGTCCCGTGTTTTCTTGTCTGTCTGTCTATCGATCTGTCTATCTGTCTGTCTGTCTATCTTATCTATTTACCTACCTACCTATCTCACTCATTCAATCCTTCATTCATTTATCCATTTACTTGTTCATTGTACTAAGAGTGGTAAGTGGGGTGGCTGTTTCAAGCACAGACACAAAGACAGGGACCTGTGTTGTCAGTCCCCAAGGTTGTACAGTTCATTGAAAACAGGTAATAACAAATGCATTTGAAAGGCTTATTTTACACTGTGAACATCATTGAGCATGCCAATACAACGTCTCCTATAAGTTGATTATTACAATAACTCTATGACGTAGGCAGCCTAAAAATCACACAGGGCTTTCTGAATTAATATATGCGAGAGTTATGTTAAAGAACTCGCATTTGTATCCAGCTCCTTAATGCTGAATACAGTTTGGGAAACACAGTCCCTTGCCATCAATGTCTTTGAAGCCTGGGCCATGTTTTACTCCCTTTTCTTAGTGTGAGCCTGGGGCATAGCACATGCCGACTATGAGGAGCCTGGGTCAGGAAAAAGCCAGCCAGGCTCCCAAGAGACAAATGCTTACTAATACCTTTCATGTAAACATGAGCAGTACATTCTTGCATGACTAAAGGAAGAGGTTAACCTTGGCCAGGCAAACATGGAACGTCTTAAGAGGTAAGAAAGAAGTGGTGACCACTGAGGTCTAAAACAAAAGAAAGACCGTAAGATTATGATGCTTATCCAAAATTTTACTTTATTAAAAAGAAAAATAGTACATAAAATGAATTTTCATTTTGTTTTATTATATTGATCTAGTTGTAAGTTGGACGAAACATATTTTTAAAAATTTACATGGAAAATCAATAATTATATCTTAACTGAGCAAGTGCATATTTTGTTTTAAAAATTACATAATTTCATTTTAATAGCTAATGTATGTTGATTGAAGAAATAAAATACAAAAATAAGAAAAAATTGATTTGTATATAAGTAGGAATATCTATGTACTTCTTTATCAATCAATTATATATGAATTTTTATAAAAAACTATATTTAATATAGCATATTTAGCAAGAATTTGTACATATATTGCTGTATGTTCCAACATCATTTTAAACATATAAACTATGTCTTTATCTAAAAGTTTATCTCCAATATTTTAGTACTGCATCTTACATCTGAATTTTTTCAAACGTCTTTACTTATGTTCTTCAGACTAATTCCTGGAAGTGAGGCGGCCATGCCAAGAGCCGGCAGCCGTTGGATGTTTTTGTCATGCATTTCCAGATGGCCATTCCAAAAACGTACACTCACTTGCAATCCCCTCGTCAGCGTCTGAGAGTATTCTGGGCTCTCATTCTTGATGCGTCCAGCTTCAAAGGGAGCCTTAATGCTTTTTCGGCACAGCCTGGAGCAGGAGACAACATGCAGGGAAGAAAAATCGCATAGAAAGCTCTGATCGCTTGAGGAATTGTAGTTCTAAGCTCTGTTCTGGACCACAGGACATAGAGATAAACCTCGCTAGTGCGCTGTGAGGAGCTGCTGCCCCTGCTTGGCCGGGACCGTGACGCACTCCAGAGGAAATGCAGGATGTGTAGCGCAATTATATCCTGTTCTTGACCCTCGGGGATGGACCAGAAAGGAATTGTGACAAGGCGGTCGTAATTGTAGACTATTTATTTTTAGTTCAGAGATAAGCATACATGTAGAATATTTACCCCCAATTAATGTTACCTCTACATTTGTAACGTACCCAGAACCCATTAGCTCATTCATTTCTGTGACCACCACGCTAGAAGTCGCCAGGACCTCCACAGGCCATTATCACAGACACCTGAATGTCCTCCCTTCCTCCAGCCTCCTCCAGCGAACACCGGCACGCAATCACTTGCTCATTTCCTCCTCACTTTTTCTTAGCACGTACAGCTACAGAAGAGAATGTTTGTTTATTGTTTTCCCTTCTTTGGATACACAGCTTCTGGAGAACAAGAGTGTCTGCGGTGTTTGCTGCTACAGCTTTCAGAACATAGTTGATGTTCAATGAAAATGTTTAGATTAATCATTTCCAGTGCGATCTAAAAATATTTCATACAAATTAAGACAGAAATACCTTACTTTCTCAACTGTTAGAGTTCCAGGGGTCTCTTTTCATGGTCCCACTAAAGAGCTCCATTTAGCATCTCTCTCATATGACAAGACTGACACTGCGACAGAGCAGGTAACAGAAGCATGTTTTTAAATCCTTGGGTTATAACTTCTAGATTTAGGACCATGCTTAAAGAATTGTTATCATTTTTCTTCACTGCCAGGAAAATATGTGTGATTCCACTTTTATTAAAATATAATTATCTCCTCTTCCTTGCTTTATACATCTAGTCATTTCTTTTATTTAAGCCTACATCTCTATACTTACGTAGTAAATGATTATTTAATTGGTAAAATGATTTCCTGAACTATTTAGAGATGGCAGCTGACACTGAGTATAACCTGCTTTAACAAAAGGACCTCACTTGATTTTCACAACAATTATTTGAGGTAGGTTTCACTTACACTTAAGCTAAGATCCATATACCTGATTAACTAATATGAAGTCACAGAAATTAAATGTGTTTAAATTCTTAGTCTCTGCCTTACTATTACGCCACATGTTTTTCTTCCTTGTGTCTGCCAAGTTGCCCAGCCTTCCGCCCACAGGAAGCATTTTTTGTCCCTTCGCCCATGTCCCTCACTGCCACCATTTTTGAACTGAATATGACCACAACCCCCCCCCCGCCGAAAAAAACAAATGGGCGCCCTGCCGTTGTCATAGAAGACACGAGAAACATTACACCACTAAGAAAACCAATTTATAACCGTACATAATGAAAGACTGGCTTCCATCCCCTGCTTCCAAGGCACTCTCGGCACTTCACGGTGCACATACATTTTAGGGTTTTGCTCATTGGTTTGAGAAGTGATGTCAACCATGACATTTAAATTCCAGTCAGGCAACCGTCTAGGTGTGTCCTGAGCCCAATAGCGGGACTTTTTGTTTCTGCGTTTATAGAGGTTTTTGTCTCACAAGCTCTCTTAACTTTTCATACACATCCTCCTGAATCTTACTGACCTTTAGGGATTATTTCTATGAACAAAATCATACATTTTTAAGACTACATTGAGCTATGAATTCTCAGAAGGCCTGTGTTTTTGTTTTAATTTAAAGATATTATGTGTCTGTGATACATATTATATATACACCAATAAACATATATACACACAATTAAAATATGTATATAAAAAACATAGAACCAACACCCAGAGAACCAATAAGCAGATTTAACAAATGTTAACTTCATGCCCCTTTTTATTCAGATAAATTCATTTGGAAAAAATAAGAAATTACAGATATATGTAATGCCATTTTGTACCCTTCTCCCATTTCATTCTCAAATCCCTGTGCAAACTCTGAATTCACTGGTTAACATGAATGGCATTACAGAGTATACAAAAGGCGATACATATGGCACTATTGTGTGTCTTTATTCAATTTCCATAAATGATGCCATAAGTGGCATGTCATTAAGAAATGCTGTTTGAATGGCATTCTATTGTCAAGATTTAATGTTGCCACATGTAGATCTAGTTTATTATACTACCCTGTGGTAATAAGATATTTTAATATTAACAGTTAGCATTTTGCTAAGTTTGCAATTGCTAGACTTGGAAGTTTGGGGTCATAGGTACTGTCATCTTAAAATTTATTGATTATTGCCACATGGACCTCCAAAACAGTCCTAGCAAGGCACGGTGCTCTCCACAGAGAGCGGATGGATGCATCTGTGCATCCCAGCTGGCCCTGTCCAGCCCTCTGACCTCCAGCAGGCTTCTCTGAGCCTTGAGAGTCTCATCTTAAAAGCGAGGCCAGCAGTATCTACCATGCTAGTTTGTTCACTTGTTTCCCTTTGTTTTTATTGCTGATGCTGTTGCAGATGTCCCCACTTTCCCCCTTTAGCCTCCCAGCCCCTGCTCCCCTTCCCTCTGGCCATCACCACCCTGTTGTCCATGTCCATGGAGAAGCCATATATATTCTTTTGCTAATCCCTTCACCTTCTTGTTGGAACAATTAAATGTGATGGTAGATGTGACTAGACTTTGAAACTGTAAATTTTTTACAGTTAATTTGATATTGTTAAAATCTCCTACTTTGGGGTTCTTCTTTGTATACAAGGCCCTTGGGACAATGGGGCACTTCTGCTCCCCCAAAGCCGCCCATCGATACCCCACCCATGAGTCTGTGGAAGTCCACATCCTCTTCAGGATAGGTGTGTATTTCCAGGATGCTTCAAAGGCAAGAGAGACACTGGGGAACTCACACCATTTGTGGATTTAACGGTTCTTTCAGTCACCAGCTAATGGAATTCCCTGAATATCTCTGAAAGTCTTAAGAGTCCCTTAAGAAACAGACTGTTAGCCCCTCTCACTGAGGCACGTAGGCATGGAAAGAGCACCACACACGTGAGTCACTGGGAACTGCAGTCCTCGTGGTCCTCGTTCATAATTTACCGCATGATTCAGTTCAAATCACTTAGCCTCCTTGGGCCGCAGTTCTGGGCAGGGACACTTTGGTAGTGGTGGCTGCATTTGCTTATTAAGGGCAATAACATCTGTCCTCTGTAACTCCTAGAAATAGTGTGAAAATCAGGCAATTGTTCAATATGTAACTGTGTCCCCCTTTTTGTAATCTCGCTGCAGGAATTTTCTTTTTTTTAGTTGCATCAGAGGCTCCCGCGGGGCATACATCACATCCTCACACGAGATAGGCTCTTCTAGGACTCGGGACGGATGAGAGATGGGAGGAGCAATGTGGTTCTGCAACATCGGTCAGCACGGGGCTTCTGGCCAAAGGGCTCCCACAGCCGGCACGAGGCTCGGTAGACCCTGTTCCGTGTGCTTTGCTGGAAAGAGCGATGAAGGGGGAACTGCTGTCCAAGGCAGGTCAATGGCAAATGGGCTTCCACTAACATTGTAATGTTTCATTGCATTTTTTTCAGAGCAAAAGTTTATCTATTAAAATGTGTTTTTTATAAAAAAAGTTCATCAGTGAAGATCGTTATAGTTTCCTTAATCGAACTTTTAATTAGACCACGGAGATTCTGTTAAATGTTTCCTTTGATTATGTGCTGAGCACTGTGACTTGTTGCCCCGCAGAAATAGCGGAATTGACATTTACTTCCTTATCTCCGTGCAGGCATTCAGATAAGGCTAATTTCATTAGCTCCTGTCAAATGATGTTTCACATCTAGACCCTGGAGTTTAGGAAATGGTTTTCCATAGACTGCACAATTGAGTCTACGTGGGTAGACAAATTACATTAATCACAATATTTTGGAAAAAAATCTAAAATCCATAATTATGAACAACAAAAATACCTTTAACACTTGTTTGAATAAGACTATCACATTAAGAAAAACTTAAAACCGATACTGAAAAGAAAAGTTTATGTTTTTGTCAATCTTTGGTGAGTTTGCCATTGGGAAATGTCAATTACATGCTATTTTTGCCTTTAGATATTTGCTTCATTATCCACATAATCAATTATTTATTCTGTAGCTCAAACTAATTAGTATTTTCAAAGAAAAGCATCTTGAAGTTGTACTATTCCTCTAATATTAATGTGATTATATCAAACAAATCAAACTTGCCTGTGATGATGAAACATGTGAGTTTTTATATTAAGTGATAGAATTAAAAGTCTGTGAAATCCAGTTATCAAATTGCTAGAAAACATTGAAGCAAATGGCATGATTGGAGTTTAATAATTATTTTTTTAAAAAGTAGAAAAGCTGTTTAAAAAGTCCATCTCCTCTTATGGACTTTATTTAAAGATTGAATTCTTAAAAACAAAACCAGGAGACATTCTGGGCTTATCTTATCCAAAATCTTTAGGTCAAAAATATTTGGCCACTAAACCCACATTTCAACTGCAATGCTGTGGTATGTCTACACATTTATAAAATGGGTTCAATGATTTAAAGTCATTGGAAGAAGTACATATCACATGGAAACTTTGCTGCACCAGAAATGATGTATATTAAATTGTGAAACTTAAAACATAAATAAAAGAGAGATCATACATGATTTCACATTTTTAGTATAATTTCTACTATATTTTCTATTTTTATTTATTATAAAAATTAGGAAAAATGGAACTATAAGATAGTCAACCCATGTTGTACACTTTTACTGATTAAAAGAGTACGTATCAGTGCCTCTCCTCCTGGTCCCAGAGGCTACATTATAAAGCCTGTTTACTTAAGTTCTATTTCGATGTTTAATAGGGACACACCCAAAATTTAGCCTGCATAGAGTCTGTCTCTGTGTATTTATACATACATATGTGTGTGTATATATATATTTTTTCCTTCTCTCTATTTAGGAAGACTTGCCCTAGAGGGTAGGGATTTGTTTGTCATGGTGTGTTGGGAAAACCTATATGAATTCTGTTGCTTCATATAGGAATCCATTTCTCTGTATGATACTTAGAGGGTTTTTTTTCTTTTTTTCTTTTGTTGTGCCCTATTTTCACAGACACCAAAGCAGTTGTGGCAGCTGCACCCTCTTGGTCCTGACAGCATCTAAGAACTCTTACAAATATAATTTGTTTTTAATGTCCACACCACGATGACTGATGTGTAAGGTAGGGAAGGACTGAGGGGGGCTGCCAGGTGTACCAAGACCCTGTAGCTGCCCAAACAAAAACGGTGAAAGCTGCATTAAATAAAGTGTTTTTAAAAATGTCAATAAGACTAAATCCTTGAAATTCATTCATTTTCCTGCTACAGACTTGGCACTACGATGTCATCATTAAATCAGTGTTGTAATGCTTCTGCTTCCCATGTCAGGTAACCCAAATCATTAACAATACGACACAATCTTCCTAGGTGGGGACTGCGTGGCATGGCATTAATCTCTCCATTTTCCAGAATACTTTGGAGGAGCAAATATCTGTATTGTATTTATGTCCTGTATTCCCTAGTTTGACACCATCTATACATGTTTCTCAACTAGAAGTCTAATGTGTTATTTTCATTTAGAAAGTTGACAATCAAGGAAGGAAAGAAACAAAGTGGGAAGAAGGAAGGAAAGTGGAAGGAAGGAAGGAAGGAAGGAAAGAAGGAAGGAAGGAAGGAAGGAAGGAAGGAAGGAAGGAAGGAGAGGAGGGAGGGGAGGGAAATGAAAGGAAGGCTGAGGGCAGGTGAAAAAGGAGAGGAGGGAGATAAAGAGAGACAAAGGGACAGAGGAGAGAAGTGTTCTCAGAGCTGTGAGGTAGAAGAGAATGCATTAGTATTTCTTGTCGCAGCCAGGACTGACAGCTGGTCTTGCTCTCTTTAGAGATGTGGCTGCAAGTTATTTCTGCAGCGTATAAGCTCTACAGCCTTCATTCTGTCACCCCTGAGGGTTGTCAGTTCCTGTTTTGGCAGCGTTCTTAATGCCAAATCTAAGCATGTGCTTAATTTGTTTCTGAAAGTTCTTTGCTCCAGCACTGACACATGCCAAAAACAAATTGGTGCATTCTTCACATAGGCAAATTCTTGTATCAATACCATAAATATTTATTGAGTCTATCCTCTATGCTTGTGGCTGCTCCAAGACTTGGGGACCCAGTAAAAGCCAAAACCCTTCTTCTCATGGAGATTGCATCTTAGTTGACACATATCTGCAGAGTTTTTGTCAATTTTCTTTTTGTAATGGACAGTTCATCATTGTCAGGGACTCTGACTGCATTTTCAGTATACTTCAGAGTAATCTGGGACTAGAAAGCAAAGCAATATTTTATTTGGAGAGGTTTGTGGGGTTCTTTTTTTGCCAGTAACTGTGCTAAACTTTTTACAAAGTAACTTATTTAAAACTCAAAACCAGAAACTATTGCCTTCCTCAATTTATAGATGAGGAGGACTTCCGGCCAAGATGGAGGTGTAGGTAGACACACTGTGCCTCCTCACACAACCAAAACAAGGACAACAACCAATTTAAAAATGAAAAACAACCACACCTGACAGAAAATCAAACTGTATGGAAGTTGGACAACCAAAGAGTTAAGGAAGACACATTCACCCAGACCGGTAGGAGAGGCGGAGACAGGCAGCCGGGCAGAGAGGACCCATGGTGAGACAGTGGCTGGGGGACCAGGCAGTCCCACATTCACGTGCAGATAAACCAGTAGGGACAACTGGGGAGTGAGACAAACCCACAACCCAGGGTTCCAGCATAGGGAAATAAAGCCTCAAACCTCTGGCTGAAAACACTTGTGTGGGTTGATGCAGCAGTAGGAGAAACTCCCAGCCTCACAGGAGAGTTCGTTGGAGAGACCAACAGGGTCCTAGAACGTATACAAACCCACCCACCTGGGAATCAGCACGAGAAGGACCCAATTTGCTTCTAGGTAGTGGGGGAAGTGACTGAAAACGGGCAGAGAGTAGAGCAAGTGGCATTGTTCCCTCTTTGACCCCTTCCCCACATACAGCATCACAACACAACGACCTGGGTTGCCCCGCCCTGGTGAATACCTAAGGCTCCACCCCTTACTAAGTAACAGGTGCCCTGAGACAAAAAAAAAATGGCCCAAATGAAAGAACAGATCAAAGCTCCAGAAAAAAATACAACGAAGTGACAAAGAGATAGCCGACCTATCAGATGCACAGTTCAAAACACTGGTTATCAGGATGCTCCAGTAACTCACTGGGTACTTCAACAGCATAAAAAAGACCCAGGCAGCAATGAAGGTTGCATTATGTGAAATGAAGAAAAATCTATAGGGAATCAACAGTGATGGCAAGGGAACTGGGACTCAGGTCAATGGTTTGGAGCAGAACGAAGAAATAAACATTGAACCAGAACAGAATGAAGAAACAAGAATTCAAAAAAAATGAGGAGAGGCTTAGGAACCACCAGGACAACTTTAAATGTTCCAACATCTGAATCATAGGGGTGCCAGAAGGTGAAGAAGAAGAGAAAGAAATTGAAAACTTATTTGAAAACGTAATGAAGGAGAACTTCCCCAATCTGGCAAAGGAAATAGACTTCTAGGAAGTCCAGGAAGCTCAGAGAGTCCCAAAGAAATTGAACCCAAGGAAGCACACACCAAGGCACATCATAAATACATTACCCAAGATGAAAGAGAAGGAAAGAATCTTAAAAGCCACAAGAGAAAAGGAGACAGTACCTACAAAGGAGTTCCCATAAGACTGTCAGTTGATTTCTCAAAAGAAACCTTGCAGGCAAGAAGGGGCTGTAAAGATGTATTCCAAGTCCTGAAAGGCAAGGACCTACATCCAAGGTCACTCTATGATAGCAATGCTATCATTTAGAATGGAAGGGAAGATAAAGTGCTTCCCAGACAAGGTCAAGTTAAAGGAGTTCATCATCACCCAGCCCTATTATATGAAATGTTAAAGGGACTTACCTAAGAAAAAGAAGATCAAAAATATGAACACTAAAATGACAACAAACTCACAGCCATTAACAACTGAACCTAAAAAAAAGAAAAACAAAAAACCCCCAGCTAAACAAACAAGTAGAACAGGAACAGAATCACAGAAATGGAGATCACATGGAGGGTTATCAGCAGGGGAGTGGGAGGGGGAGAGAGGGGTAAAAGGCAGAGGGAATAAGAAGCATAAATGGTAGGTAGAAAATAGACAAGGGAGGTTAAGAATAGTGTAGGAAATATAGAAGCCAAAGAACTTATATGTATGACCCATGGACATGAACTAAAGGGGGGGAATGCAGGTGGGAGGGGGCTTGCAGGGTGGAGGGGAATAAAGGGGGGAAATGGGACAACTGTAATAATTAATAAAATACATTTTAGAAAAGTTTATAGATGAGGAAAGTGATTCAGAGACAGGTTCAGAAGCTTGTCGGGAGTAAACAGTAACCAGCGGGAATTCAAACTCAGTTGGCCGAAGCTGGGCTTTGAGGCTTATGCTGCATAGGTGACCGCCATCCCCAGGTCATAGCTACACTGGGCAATACTTTGTCTTTCTCTACTGGCTCTTGTTTTTTCTTATGGTCAATTTTAGGTAACTGTTTATTACACTGTGTTTTTTCAGGTAGATTATCTAATGCAAACAAATACAGACTAAAGTAGCATAAGGCATTTCCGGGAAGAGATGTGGTGTTGGGGAAGTCTGCGTGTGAACACACACCATTGCTACTTCTGCACGGAATAAATGGACTCTTAGCTGCACACTGCGGGTGTGAGAGCCACAGGAGAGAGGATGGGAGATGCACGCATTTAACCATACTTGTGGACTATTTCATGGAAGCCAGAGAGCAAACACTCTCTTTAAGTGAAATCTGGTGGGCGAAAATCGAACAGTATTTGGATTCATTGCTTTATTATTAAATAAACGTGCTGAAGGCCTATAACTGCCTAATTCTACTCTGATCCCTACCCGCAGTTTCCAATCTGTAAGTATGAAGGGTAAGGGAAAATGCAATGAGTATAAGGATAAGGGAAGGGCGGCAGGATGATATGAGGTAACTGCCTCTGTTGGGAGAGTCTCCCAGATCCGCTCGGAGACCCAGTGAATGTTAAGGCAGAGCCAATGAGCAGAGTCAGGAAATGGTCAAGCATTCTGCACCATCCCGGAGACCCTGGGCCCATCAGCCACACGAACAGTGCTAAAACACACCTTCTGTGTATTGTTTTCTTAACACTAGAAATGTAGAGGAAATTTCAGTGTCATGGAGGAGGGTCAAAGTCATTCTCTTGGTTTTAAATGATCAGGTTTATTAAAGTAGAGAACTTGATAAATCATTTTATGTAAAATTAAAAATGAAAAAAATACACACTATCTAGAACAGAACTTTTATTTTATTAAAGAAAGAAGCTTTATTTTTAAATTCCAATGCTTAAAAACACAGTACTTTGGCTTTTCCAAGCCTTTTAATATGCTTATCTCACCAGCCCACTGGAACACCTTTGGGAAACTCTTACCTGTGTTGCACATTCATACCCCAGTATCTTCTTCACGTGGCACATGTGCAGAGTAGAACAGGTGCGGGCACTGGAGATTAGGAAGTCCACGGGTCAGTGATGACATCCTGTGCAGACCTCATCTCTGCAGGTGTCTTCATTACATATGTGAAATAAAGGCCTGTAATATGCTCAGTAGCATGAGTGACTCTCCAGTCTTAGCATGTAGGAGAGTCAACATGGAGGCATGTTAAAATGCTGTTTCCTGGACTCTGCTCTGAGAGGCCAGATTGGCAATTCCAGAAGACCCTGTGACTTACAGTTGTAGCCACACCCCCGTATAATTCTAAGGCAGAAATTCAGATTGATATAGCACTCCTTTCATGAGAAATTTTTATTAAAATGGCATGCAAAGGAACTCTTTATTAATTGTTTCTCTTTTTGTTTAGGTACATATTATAAGCAACATATTGTGTGGGACAGCGTGAAAAATACAAGGAAAAGTGCTAACAGTCTAAGTAATGAGTAAATTACTCTGTGCAATTTGTAAATTAGTACTTACTCTCAGGTTATACAGGTAAAATGAGTCATACAATCAATGCTACGAAAATTGAGAGACCGGTTAATTCCATTTGACTAGGAAATAATGGCCCCGTGGAATAAGACACAACTGATGAGCTCTTCATTCAAGAAGGTGATTTTAAGTTTTTTGAAAAGATAATGTAAATGAAGAGGAATGTAGAGATAGGAATTTCAGGATGAATATGGGAATTTGGATGTGATCTATTGTGTCTACGTTACATTTGGAGAGTGGGCTAAATGTGATTTGGGGGGGCACAAATCTGAGGACATTTGAATGCAATATTCAAAAATATAAAATTTACTTAGCAAATGTGGAAATAGCTGATATTTTTAGCGGGAGAGTGAAAGAGATTCAAGGTTGTATTTTAGAAGGAGATTTCTCAGAGCCGAGGCTAGGGTGGATCAGAGGATGGGAAGACTGAAGACCACAGTGGAAAGGGGCTGATGGCGGCAGGGAGAATGGGAATATAAAAATTCACACTGGGCTTCAATTCCAGAGCAGGGTCAAGGTGTGCTGTGACTGATGAAATATGAAAGACATTTGGGATGAAATATTCTGAAATCCCTACCTTAAGTTTTAGAAAAATGTGTATGCCATTAATCTAGACAAGAGGGCATTGGGGGGAGTTGGAGGCATGATGTTAAATGCAATGGGGCATGTTGAACTTGACCTGATACCTGTTCTCACACTATTGCCTCTCTATCACATGTAAGCATTTCATTATTCAAGATCCAAACCAAAAGGTTCTCCTTTCTACGGAGCTTTTTTCAATGTCACATTCCTGATTGAGAACCCCAAAACGTGCCACGCTGGCAGGTGGATTGTTTTGACCTGAAGGCAATCAAGACCCAGCAGATGCAAGGAAGGAAAAAAAAAACATTTTTACCTCTCCCTTCAGTACTAAAAGAATACAGAGAGGGGACCTGGCCCAGAAGTACAGCAATTTCAGAGATAACTTTTTGTCTGAATGAACTATCCGTGTGTCTAATTACCAGACACATCTGCTCTTCTTACTGTCCTGCAAATTACCTTCCCTAACTTTGAAGCCACATGTACTTACCCCATTCCCGAGCCCAGGATGGCAGATAAACCTCAATTGCCTGCCTTGGGTCTCATATTTTCATGGGGCTCTCTCTCGTACATAGAAACTAAATTTCTTTTCTTCCTGCTCATCTGTCTTATGTCAATTTAATTATTAGACCAGCCAAAGAACCTGGAAGAGAGAGAAAAAAATTCCACCCCCACAAAACTTTATGATAAACTCTATTGAAGAGGTACTATGTAACGAACACGGAGGATTTGTAAAACCTTAAAATCATTACATAAAATATGTCTCTTGTCTTCACAACCACTAGAGAAGTTAAAGAAAAAAGGCAGGGTTATTTTGCATATCTTTTTAAAGTAGTTTCTCAATCCAAATTAGAAAAGCACAAATTTCATATATACAGTTATAAAAGCATACTGTTAAAATCCTGTTTTCTGAAAAGTAAAATGCTGGCAATAAAGATTTTTTTTTTTAGTTTTAAGTTTCTTATACTGCTGTGACTTTGATGTCAATATTCAATAAAGCACCTTCCGGTACTTTTGATATGAAAATGTGATTGCTATTGAACATTAAACAAGGGATGCTAGTAATTCTATGGCAATTATGTTTTAGACTTCCATACCAAAACAATGATAATCAAATCTCATGCTGGAGATCGGCAGCTGATTGTCACAGGGAGAAGCAGTGCCACCAAGGGGGTAATTACAGAGGAGCCCTGAAGGCTGCCTCCCCTCCCTTTGAAGGGCAGGCGTAGTCGTTATAAGCCTCAAGAAGCAGCTCCGCGCTGACGGGGCTGATGTGGCTGATCAAATCTTGTGCTCAGATGTATCTGCATCATATTCCATTTATGTGCCATGGGTTATAATTCAGTTACATTTCCACGTTTATGGAAATGAGCCTGATGCTCCCATCTGCTGCAGAGTATATGGGTCTTCTGAGAATCGAAACAAAGAACCGCGCTTGTACCCTTCAGAGGGAGACGAGCTCTGGTTTCTGTAGCATTCTGAGCAAGATTTCTGCTCCTGTGACTTCTTTTTTCTACTCTCTCATACCAATAAAATTCTTGAGCCCATCTTACTGGAGAAAAGGGACCCTTTCTGTTTTCAAAAAATAGGCCAAAGTCTGCAGGGACACCAAATAGGTGAGGAAGGTATGTGGAAATCAATACAGTAATGAAGAGTTACCGCAGAATTCATTTTTATAATTTACTAAAAATAGATGATGTAAGAAAAAGTTTGCCAACGTTTGGTCTGGGTTTTGAATGTTGAGATGAATGTCGATAGGGTATAAAAACAGGCCTCTTACCTAACAGGGTTTTTGTGTTAGATTTTAAAGGTGATTGTGCCAGATAAGGTTTCACCATGTGAGCGGAAGGCTGACTGCACAGCGCACACAAGTCTCTGACTTTAAAAACAAATCTGCGTGGGTACCAAAGCACATCTCATCTTACTGCACTTATGTTCAAAATGGAAAAGTTAAAATAAAGCACAGGCACAGGCTGCAAAGTCGCAATAGCTAAACTAAAATACTGAAGCTCCTCTGCTATTTCCTACTTTTCTTCTATAAATTAGTTTTTCATGCCTCAGATGGTCCCCGGGTTAAGCAGACTAGAGGAGACCAGTAAATTGATATTAGCCGTCATCACACATGTCAGCTCTTGTCCTGTGTACCATGGGATTAAATGAAGACCATACTCAGTCAATACCTTTATATACTTTGTGGGGAGGGAGTAAATATTAGGGGCAGAAAAAATGGGACAGAACTGAGCTCCAACTTTAGGAAAAGAGTTAAGAAACTTTAATGTGAATAATCCTTACAGCTAACATTTAATTTGCAATGTATAATATGCATTGTATGCATGCTCTCATTGAATGAACTGACCCCGTGGGATAGCTACTATTTTTACCCATCCTACAGGTGTAGAGGCTGAAGCTTACAGAAGGGTATGTAATTTGATGAAATTCGCTCAGTTTGTGTACAGACAGGACTCAATTACAAAGCTGTCTAAATCACTGTTTTAATGTAAAATTATTAACAAATAGCACGGAAAAAGGCCTTTTTTGGTGGGTCTTTGCCAATTTCCATGGTATAAATACCCTCACCACGGCTAATGCAAATTGACGTATAATTGTACAAAATCAATACTTACAAACTTTGAGTCAGTTTTGCCTTCCACACCATTGAACTCTGACTCAAAGATTCCTAATTTCCACCTTTAGGTTATACTCTAATGCAAAGACAAAACAAGAGGAAAGAAAGAAACAGCAACAGAAAAAGATAGTAAACTCTTCAGTGGGGTCCGACCATGTGTCTCCTTTCACTACCAACTTGGAAGAGTTCCTTCATATCTTTCTTCCAACATGAACGTCTATGGTCTGAAAAAAAATTATGTGCAATTTCGCTATGGTGCCAACCCTTGAGAATTAATGCATAGGACAAGCCTGTCTAATTTCTTAGAGTTCAACACTTACGGGGAATAGAAGAACGAGAACGTGGAAAAGAAAGGGATCAAAGGTTGAGAAACACTGTCGACCAAACTTCTCTGGGACCGGGTTAGAGATGTGTGAGTCGGGGCACAGCGGTGAGATTTTCCTGATGTCCACTCTTTATCGTTGCCCCTTTGTAATAGAGCATTAAATTGCCAGAATAGTCTTTGAGGTATATGTTAGTATGATGCTGATTATTTATTTATCTATTTACTTACTTACTTACTCCTCAGCTCAGGACATGCTTAGAGAGAGGGGAAGAGAAGGAGAGAGAGGGAGGGAGAGAAATATTGATGTGAGGGAGGAACATCCATTGGTTGTCTCTCGTATGTACACGCCCAGATCAGGACTAAACCCTCAACCCAAGAACACACCCTGACCAGGAATCAAACCGGCAACCTTCCGTTCTAAGAGACGATGCTCCAGCTGGCTAAGCCATACCAGCCAGGGCCTGGTGCTGACTTTAGAGATAAGCAAAATGAGGCTTAAGGTGTAAATTGGGAAAGTTGCCTTAGCCCGCATGGCACTGCATCCTTCTGTCCAAGCATTTAAAAGACTCTTTCCAGTGTATATCCATACTCTACACATACTTTATATACTCTCGCATCTACTTCTCTGTGGATGGAGTCCACCTTTTCACTTCTTGATGCAACTTGGCCCAAGTTTTTGTAAAATAGCCTCTGGTCTATTTCAAGGAAGCTCTGTTACAGTATTCTTCAATTTTCCAATTCATTTGATAAGTGAAAAGTACACAGAGAATGTACAATTATATTTATTATAGGATTGATTTCCCTCCCCTTTGGTTTTCATTCTCTCTCTCGGTCTTCAAAAAACACTCAATCTTTCCACTTACAAATCTCTGTTTTCACAGCATCACACTCCAACATCTCTTGTTACTTTAATGGAATCTTGGACTCCCGTGTCGAGTGCTAGTGTATAAATGCAGACTGCCTTCATTGCTTCTTTTTTCTTTTTCTCTCTATCCCCACCCCCTATTTTATGGCCTGTAAACACATGTAGAGCAGGTGCTCAATAACTGGTGGTTACCTGGTCAAAATGGGCCTGTAGTGATTAAATATTGAAAAGAAGGAAGGAAAAAACTATTTAAAATGCAGTGCATTTTAATGAAATAATAGAGTATGCTTTGGAAGAGAACATAGAAAATATTTATTTTTAACTTTTCATTGATTGCTGAGGAAACTGGGAACAGGGAAGGTTTTATTCTCTCCACAAATTCATTTTGGGGATATATTGCAATGCATTAAAGATTTTAAACTACAACTTTTTGCAAGGAATCACAAATATGTATGACTCTGAAGGACACACTTTTCTGAGGTCCCATGTATTTGGGGACAAAATAAAATGCCAAAACTATTGCTAAGAGAAGTTAGACAGGTTCCCAGTGGCTGCCTTTCCCAGCACTGATGGAACAGGTGTCCAGCTTCGTACCTGACCCCCAAACCCAAAGTATGGAGCATCATGCTAAATACAATAATTTTGTTAGTTTGTTTTTATATGGGTTCCAGCCTCCATTAAATTCCTTCTAGATGATTGTGAATAGCCCCAGGGAGACCTACATGCCCACCGTAAGGCATTGACCTTGATCCTGTTTCCCAGCTCCAGAGCTCTCTGCTAATGTCTCGTGCCAAAGTTCGTGCTAGTGTCAGAGTGGTGGGGATGTCATCAGTGGCCACTGGCGGGATGCTCGGCAACACCGATGTCTGCAGAGCACAGCGATGCTGCCAACACTTCTTGTCCAGGGGCCACGCCTCAGGTCCTCATCACTTCAGGGTGCTGCGGAGTCTGCCTCACGGGAAGGGGCTGACGTCCCCACCACAACCTTGATGTGCAGTCAGTCCATCCAAGATTTCTGGGGGAGCCCCCAGGGCCAAATCCAGGTACCCCCTTGTGGGTGCCTCCTTCTTGGCGGCCTCGCTGAGGCACACTTCACTCTGACCCAGGGTCTTCCCACCCCTCTCTCTCCCACGCCCATTCTTCCTGGTGTAAAAAGGCCGGTGCTATGTGTGGGGGGCCCCCTCAGCAGTGAGATGATCCCCCTTCCACATCCCATGTCTTCTGACCCTGACCGGGCGCCATCCAGCCACAGAACGCCGAAGAGCAGTACTGCCCTTTGTCTCCTGTCTGTGCTCAAACGAACACAAGCTAGATTGTCACTTTCAGTTTACCTTGTGCAAATTGACACCTGCTGTACAGGTGAGACCGCCTGGGCCTTTGGCTGGGGCTGATAACAACCGACAAGCTTGCGAAGACTTGCCACCTGGATTCCTCAAAGCTTTTGATGGGGATGCTTCTGAAAGGTTTTTCTTCTCAACACCCTACTGAGAGTTCTTTCCATTTCCACTGACTGCTTTATTGCCCACCTTCCTCCCCCTTGGACTCTGAGGACTTGAAACTGGAGCAGAGGCACAGTTTTGTGCATTAAACCACCCCTTCGCCCTGGCCCTTTCTTCTTTGAGTTCAGGTATGCTTTTCACGTTTTCTTCACTCTGGAAAACTTTTGGCCTAGAGATTTTGTAGAACAGATATACCCAGGTTTCTCTGGTTTCTTTATACTCCCCAATTCTCCTGTTAGGTTCAGCTGTGCCTCCATCCAGGGGAAATTCAGCCCTGGTGAAACCTGATTCCCAGCTGTATTAATTAATCAAAAATATGATGTTCTTACCTAGCATTCTAATTTATAAGGTTCTTTCATACTGTTTCCTTATTTCAGCTTTAACCCAACTCTGCCAAGGAGGTAAGAAAAATACCATTTTCTACATTGCATGTGATAGGACCAGGTTCAGTGTCGTTTAGCACCTAGCTAATGGCCTATGGGTTGTGAATAATGGGCCATGGGTTTGAATTTGGTTCTGCAAAATAGAATCCACTTTTATTTCTACTTAACCATGCCTTGCTGTCTTCAAAATATATGGTTCCCAGAAAGGGAAATAAGAAGCAGAGCTGATTCCCAAAAGCTGAAATAAGAAGCAGAGTTGATTTTTTTGAACTGATGCATTTGAAGAGAGTGAGTCCACAGGAGTGACTGTAAAGCAGCATACATCATTTATCAGTCGAGACCCTGTGCAGAGCGCCGGGGAGGGTCACACAGCAAGTGGATGATGTCATTTCTTCTCAAACGGAAAAGAAATCCTGTGAGTGAAAGTTAAGTGGACTCAAACGGTAGGAACGTGCTGAGGGGTCCAGGAATCCGGGGGCCGGTAACAAGCACAGCTAACCATGCACTTTGAGATCAAAAGGACTCATTTTAAATTTTGCAACTCTGTCTGGTTTCCACAATTCTCATCACAGGAAGAAATATAAATTAGTAGAGGTTATGAACACCCTAGGGCATCTCTTCCAATCTAAGTTTTAGCAACTGTGTCTGATGTTTCTCGGTCAACCTAGAAGAGCAATATATTATTCTTGATAATACATATTATATCAAGTCACTATTTTACTAATTATGAACATAGTAAAAATGCAAAAGGTACATCATGAAATGGAATCACACAAAATTAACCTTAGCTTTAAAAATGTCCTCATTTTACCTTGCAAGCACATTTTTAAAGAGTGTATAATGGGACCCATTATTAAGAACGGTGAGTCACTTGGGGTCTTACATTTCATAACTTTAAAGATATGTGCTAGAGAATGACTCCTCAATAAAGCACCTATTTTAAGCATTAATTGTCCTTCCTTCTGACAGGTTTTAAATGATGTTTTAAACTACAGAAGGCTATAAAAAATTGCTAGCAATATCAACTCATAAACTAATTAGAATAAATGTTTCTAGCATCTGCTCATTTTTCTCCGTATTCCTCTTACACAAAACTACACATATGCTCCATCTAAACTCTTTATTACACAACCAAAACAACTTTGGAAGGAGAGGAAGCATCTGTTGCTGTTATTCTAGTGACTGTGTTAAATAGATTTCACTAAATAAACTATCTCCAGTGATCGTGGAGTCCATGTATCAGAAGGTTCTAAGAAACAGTGGCTGCATTATTTCAACATCGCAGATACCACTACCACCATCGTGCCGAGCTTCACATAGTTTTTTCCTGAAAAACAAAATGTTTTAGTCATTAACTTGCATGCCCAACTTAATAGAAAATTTTATCAGGGTTGCTCATTTCATTATTTTATTCACTGGGTCAGGTGATAATAATCCTTAGTTAAAGTTGAGTCCTGGGTGCTGAAAATTGAGTGATAAATAGGAAGTTAACCCTTGTCCTCACCACACTCAAAACCTAAAGGGGAAAAATATAAGGAAACGTGGATATTTTTGTGACATGTTAGCAATTGAGATATAGGCATCCCAAGCGCTTTGGCATCTAACTTGGTCTGGATGGTGGGTCAGAAAGAGCTCACCAAGGCAGGGATACCCAAGGTCACACCTTGAACCTACACTCTGGTGCCAGCTGCCTGAATCCATACAGAACAGTTGATTGTCACACAACGACACTCCCTTTCCTGTGTTTAGAGGATGGCTTCTTTAAACTGTCCCAGGGTGGCTCTGAATGTGGCCCAACACAAAATTGTAAATTTACTTAAAACCTTTTTTTGCTCGTCAGTTTTCATTAATGTTTGAGTATTTAATGCATGGCCCAAGACAATTTTTCTTCCAGTGTGGCCCAGGGACACCCAAAGGTAGGGCACCCAGGCCAGTCCTTCCCTAGAATGAATGTGTCTGAGTTTTAATACAAGGTCACTTACACACCCGGCAGGGAGCTCAGATGTAGTCCTTGGAGCAGGACTTTGTCCACTTTGGGTCTAGACAAAGGGATTGTGGCTACCTGTAAGGAAAGGCCTTTTACGTAACTTTTTAATCTTAATTTTTAATACCAAATGATGGAGCTGAAGCAAGTAAATAAGACAATGATTACATATTTTTATCATACCTCAACTTATGCTTTAATTATCATTTTTGTTTCTAAAATCTAATTGCTCAGATTTTTAATTTAATGTCTGTATGACTGAATATTTGGAAAAGTCACCAAAAATATTACAATGGGCATATAGCTACCCTTCAATGGCTTTCACTAATTATTACTGTTCTCTCTTCCTCTTTATTTCTACATACTTTCAAAAGTATATTCTACGAATAAGTGTGTCCGCCTGCATAACAATAATAGGCTCACAGGGAGTGGCGGAAATATGCAGTACTGTGAACCTGCCCCCAGCTGGCTCCCAGTGCTGACTGACCCCCGGCACAACTGTAGTACAACCACATGTACTGTAGTACATGGGGACACAGCTGCCAATGATAAAGCCGACCTCATTCACTTTTTACCAAATTTTACAGGAAAATCCTGCCTGCACATCTGTGTACTTCTGTGCATCCGATTCCATGTATAAATCTGTGTAAATCCACAAAAAAATCAAGTCACTGAAGCATCCCATCCCTGCAAGGCAATTCCTTCTGGCTACCCCTCCATAACCGCTTCTACTCAGTCTCTGCACTGCCTGACACTGGTTTGTTCTTCTTCTCTATAGTTCTGTCATTTCTTTAAAATGTTGTATGAATGGAATAATGCTATATGTATCCTTTTGAGATTGTTTGGCTTTTCAATATGCATAACGCCCATCCAAATTTTTGCCTGAATAATAGTTTGCTCCATTTTGATGTTAAGTATTATTCCACTGTGTGAGTACACTATATATATTTAATCCTCTTGTTTGCTGAAGAATATTTGAATTGTATCTACTTTGGGGGGAATTATAGTAAAAACTATTATAAACATTCATGTACTGGTTATTGTGTGAATGTAAATTTTTGTTGCCCTAAATTAATACCAAAGAATATGATTTCTGCTTATACAGTAAATGCATGTTTTGTTTAATTTTTTTTAATGAAACCTCCTAAAGTATCCTCCAAAGTCACTGTCTGATCCCCCACTTTCTCTCTAGCATTTATCACTATTTTGAAAAAGCCATTCTAATGTGGTAAGTGGCATCTCATTGTGGTTTTAATTGGCGTCTCCTGAGGGCAGTGCAGTTATGTGCCATCCACACGCTCTCCTAAGGAAAGTGCCCGTGTGTATTTTTGTTCCTTTTCTAATCAGGTCATTTGCTTTTATACAGCCTGCGGTATAATTATGTTGTCAGATAAGTAGTTTTAAAATATTTTTCTAATATACAACTTGTGTTTTTACCATATTAACAGTGTCTTTTTCTGAGACAAGAAATTTTACTTTTGATAAGTGTACATTATCATTGTTTTAATGATTCTGCTTTTGATGTCGTGTCTAAGCATTTTCATCTGGCCCCAAATGCTAAAGATTTCTCCTGTGTTGTTTCCAAATGTTTTATAGTTTAGACTCTTACACTTCAGTTCACGATCCATGTCAAGTTATCTTTTGTGTAAGAGTGAATCTTTGCCCGTTGTTAAAAATTCTTTTTTGGCCTATGGAGATTCAACTGCTTCAGCACCATTTACAAAAAGACTATAGTTCCTCTGTTGAATTATATTTGTTTCTATATCAGAAATTAGATGGGCATATTTGTGTGGGTTTATTTCTGGATTTTTCCATTAATTTATGTATCTATTCACCAGTACCATTCAGTGTCGACTGCTGTAGCTGTGGAAAGTCTTAATATCAGGTAGAATGATTCTTCCAAATTTATTCTTCACTTCCAAAATTAACTGGCTATTTTAATTTCTGTGTTTGTCCATATTCATGTTAGAGAAAGCATGTCTATATCTGAAAAACAGATTGCAGGGATTTGAAAGAAATTACAGTAAATCTATATAATCAATTTGACGATAATTAACTATATTACCATGTTGATCTTGCAATACTCGACCCTTTTACCTATTTATACAAGTCATATAATTTCTTTTATCAATGATTTGTAGCATACAAGTCTAGTACATATTTATTTAGATTTGTACATACGTATTTCATTTTCAGAGCTATTATAAGTGGTATTGTGTTTTAATGTCAGTTTCTACAGATTCTTTGCTAATGTAGAGAAAGAAATGATTTTGTGTGTTGTTGTACGTGTTGACCTCCAATATTCCTGAATTTACTATTACTTCTAAGTTTCCTTTCACATTTTGGAAGATTTCTTGAAGTCTTACACATACACAAACATCATTTGTTAATGGGGATGGTTTACAATTTATTTCCTTTTCTTGCTCTATCACCTTGACTACTACGTCCAGTGCTATGTTGAATAAGAGCAGTAGAAGCTTACATTCTTGCCTTGCTCTTCACATCAGGGAGGAAGGCACTCATTCTTTTCCCATTACTCATGGTGTTGGCTGTATGTTTGTACAGATGTTCCTTGTCAACGTGACACAGTCATCCTCTATTTCTATTTGCCAACAGTTTTTAAGATGGTTAGTATTGAATTGATGCTTTTTCTGTTTTAATTTCCTTGTTTCTTTCTGAGCCCCTACAGGGGTTGCCTTCAATGTCCGTATTTCTGTCTACAAAGGAAGAAAAATGAATACCCTTAATAAATCCTACCTGGAGACCTAGACAGATCAATGCCCCCAATTTAAGCCCTTTGGAATAGAAAAATTAATTATCTTGTTTCTACATCTGGAATTATACCAAAAGATACATGTATACATATGACAGAGTTTAGGATATGATGTGAATTTAAGTGTTTAAATAATTAAAGTATGTCTTATGTATAAAGTAGCATAGTCTACAGACTCTAAAATTATATTGGAGTTTTACAAGTGCCTTGAAGGTAGGTATTCCCTTGGCCACCACCTGCCATATACCGGAGTTTTGCATACAGATTTGAGTTTGGCACTACATTTTTAGGAGTTGGTTTTATTGGAGGAAAGGCAACTCTTACCAGGAGAAGATCAGCTGAAGGAGAAGAAGCACAGGTTCCCATTCTTTCCTAAGTTCAGAGAAGCAAGGTTGGACGAGGTACAGTTTAAAGAAGCCTAGGTTCTATTGGAGCAATATTCAACGCTGTCCCTTGGTAGGGACCTGAGGCAGTGGTGAGAAAATGTCCTTCTGATGGAAGATTGATCAGACTTCTTTAGTGACATGCAGTCCAAGTGTGGGTGACAGTTAGAGCATCGTCTCAGCACCTGCAAATAGAGAGGGCCATAGAGTGGGACATTGTCCTGTGCAGGAGAGGAGGCCACGGGTGCTGTGGGAGGCGGTCTGGGGACACTGCTCCTAGCGGCAGACAGCACACCGACTTCAGCGAGAATGCAGGAAAGACTCTGTAAGAGAGAGTCAGGAGGTGCTGTTTGTGGCTTAGGCTTGAGTTCAATGATTTAAAGGAGGGGGAGGAAATCGAAGTTGGAATGGGATTGTATGCTGTCAAGATGCAGGACAAGTCTGTGACTGAGTATCTTAATAATTTTTATCGAGGAGATGGGAGGATTACAGTGGAATTAGAGTTGTCACGGGTAAAGTGGGAACAATCCCTCGCAGAGCTGTTCTGTCATTATCTTGTTCCGAGCATTGTTTAGGCTGACACGGACTGTTTATCTTTTCCTTCAGAGCCAAACAAGACGTTGAATGACCAGAGGAACCAGAAGAAAATTTTCTGGCTATTTTCTTTATGATAAAGTGAAGGAAAACACACACCCTGTGTTGCCCAGTCACTGGGTGCCACCTTCAGAGCGGCGTGGAAAGGAGTCATCATCGAGAGAGATCAAGAAGGTTTTTGTTTGTTTTGTTCTGATTTTTCCTACAGAGACTGAGAGTCAGCTGAAGAGGGTAATTCTAAGCCACAGGGTCTGGCGGCTGCTTGACTCCAGTTGGTTTCAGTGAATACGTTACCTTCTCCTCTTCTTCATATGTCAAATCAGCCTTTGCACCCCTCATAAGAATACTTGTGATTGAATTTAAAGGCCACCCAGATAATCCAAGATAATTTCCCTATACCAAACTCCCTAATTTCACTGCATCTGCAAACTCTATTTCCTTACAAGGTAACATGTACAGGTGGGAGGAATTAGAACCTTTCATCTTTGGGTGGTTGCCATGCAGCCTTCCACAGTGGTTGTCCAAGGAACTAGAAGACAGCCAGTCTTGACAAGGAGAGCTGAATGCTGTAACAAGAATTCCATCATACAATTAATGCCATGCATTTTTGTGACAGCCGCAATCCTCCAAACAGAAATTACTCCTTTGTCAGAGAAGATTATAGAGAGTTCATGTCTGACTATCATTGTAAAAGCAATAATTTTTCTGTTTTTAAATACTGTTAGATGATTACCCTTGTTTTCAGTATATTTGGGGAAATATTTCATCAGTGTAAACCAAAATTGCATCTAGTACCATCACTTATTAGCCTAAAATTTTATAGTATTTTCCAATAATTTTATTAAACTTAAGCACTTCTTCAATTCAAAATAAGTCTTGTCCAACCTATGTGACATAAAAAGAAAATTGAAAATCTCATGAGAAGTTTTCTTTAATTTTTGACTCCTAAACAGTTCAAGAATTCCCACACAAGTATATAATTTCCAGCAAAAATACTCAATATACATTATTACTGATGATTGGTTTGAGCAACTATATTTTGAGGGAGGGGTATAGGATCAAAAAGGAATTTCATAAATTTTACACTTTCCAGAAAAAGATAAAATATAAAATAAATAGTATACTTACTCATAATTATTGACCTATTTACCTTAGATTAGACATTTGTCCTTAAATTTTTCTTAAAAATTAATTTATGTTTAGTGTTCCACATGTAATCAGTTATTGGGAATAAACCCCAAGGAATAATGTAAGACTAATGAGACCTGATGTGTGCTGCCTGCCTTGAGATCCCCTGGAGGAAGCACATAATTGAGACATGATCTTCACCGTGCATTACCAAGATGGGGCTAATCAGGTCACTTTTAAAGGCAGATAATGGGTGTTGAGATGAAACTGCAAACATTTCTCTGGAAATCCATGGGGCATTAGCATCCGCATTCCCATGGGTGAGGAGCACCGTGAGCCACGTATACGTGGAGATCCAAGGGGCCTCCTCTTCCACCTCCTTACACACAATGTCAACCAAGGGCTAGATTTATTCTAGAGAAACCATTGGATTTCTCTTTGCAGGTGAATCTAAATAAAAAACTAATTAACCTCATAGATCACAGCCATGTACAAAAATTTCATCACATATAAAGCAACAGAAAGGGCAAGGAAATCTTGCCAATCAATGTAAATAATTAATGTTTTAAACTCTCTACCAAGACTGGGTTAATTTGCGTGGTAATGTAAACAGAAACAACCTGGGGCATCTTCCTTCCTAGAAAGCAGACATCATTAGTTTAATATTTGATTGTTTTCTATTAGGGATATCAGATAAAGTTTTCTCATCTTTTCACTACCCTTTGCGTGTGGCCTCGCACGCAAGCACGGGGTGGCATGCATATGCCTGCCTGCACAGCTACTGGAGAATAGTACGAAGCTTCAAGAGTGAGTGCTTCACTCTAACTCATTTTACATCCTGCGTGTCCAAGGTTCTGCTCGTTACTGGCTTTTGTACACGGCAGCTTCATGAGAGATGAAGGAGAATTTATCCGTGGAAGCCAGCCAATGATGACAATTCTGGGGCTGAACAGCCTCAGAGCAATGCAGCCAGCCAGAGATTATGTTTATATGGGAAAGAAGGGATGAGAGAGGCTGAACAAAGATAGCCCCGTGGGTGTGTGTGAATGAGACCGGCCATTTATATGCAGCACAAATCGGGAGTTCCACTTACAAACAGTATTAGTCGACTCGGGGGGTCAAATTTTATCCAAATTTGATGCAAAAAATTAACCATCACAATATGTGGAATCTAATGAACAAAATAAACTAACAAGCAAAACAGAGACAGACTCATGGATAGAGCAGACTGACAGCTGTCAGGGAGAGCTGGATTGGGTGGGGTGGGGAGACTGAACAAAAAAGAAAAAAAAAACGCAGGCCACAGACAATGCAGTGACTGTGGAGGGGAGAGGGGAGAGGGGAAGTGGAAGGGGGTTTAGGGCAGAAATGGTGATGGACGGAGACATGACTTGGAGGGGCGAACCCAATACCATTTACAGATGACATGCTGTAGAATTCTGCACCTGAAATCCATATAATTCTGTTAACCAGTGTCACCCTAATAAATTCAATAAAAGAAAAAAAAAGAATATCCTTCCTTTAGTTCCGGCCAGCTCCTGCCATCGTGGCCCTGGTGTCCCCCATGCCTGGCCCACCCGTGCCTTCTCTGGTCTTCCCTGTCCTGTATTGCTCTACTTCTCTCCTTGTCTTGCTCTTCTGCTTTGACTTGGCCATGTGACCCCGCCGAGGCTGCCTTCCTGAGATCATGCCAACGAGCACATTGCGGCCCTTACTTTGCTAGGCCTTCCCACAACTGTCAGTGTGGTCTCTTTGACCTCTTGAAGTAGATTCTTCCTTTTGGGGTCTCCGTCACGAGTCCTCACGTGACCCTTTTCTGGGCATGTCTGCAACCCACAGTGCTCTGCTTCCTTCTCAGGCTCCGTCTGCCGTCCTCATCACTGAGGCCGCGGTTCCTGCCATTCTGACATCAGCACGACATCCCACGTTTTGGAAAAAGTCCCCAGTTGCTTAACGTGCCTGGTGATGGCCTCTTCCATGTTACCTCTGCGCCATCCTTGAGTTCTATGTTTTAGTGGCAACATTATATATTTTTGTCATTTTCTTGAATGTCCAGGTCATTGCATGTAACTAGAACATGCTTTTCGGTAATCTTCTTTGGTATGTTTCCAAGTTTCACGTTAAAAGATGCTTGTGTTGAGAAACATTCCACTACTTCCCTACACGGAGTGAGCAGCTGTTGTGTGGACTCCCAGCAGACCTCGCCTCCCATTGGAGAGACTTACCCCGGGACGCTACTTTATTATGTAAATAGCTTGCTTAATTGTTTCCTCTCCAGGCTACCAATGTCATTATCAAAGGTTTGTGTCTCTCTTATCAGCCTCACTGTCTACAACACTGAGCAGCTGGAACATGGTATGGCACAGTTAACGGATACCTGGTGCTTAAGAAGTGCATTCGTATTTGTAGAACTGAACTGGGACGTGCAGGCTAGAGTGAATGGGAGGCTGGAACCTTAGAGCTGAAATGAGTCAGGAAAATTTGATGACAACGTTCGTATGTGTCTTGCTCCTCATATAGACTGATAATGGTTGTGGTGTATTTTATCGTTCCTAATCTATCTGCCCCATCACATCTGGCTCACCCATTCCGTAAACCCAGGGCTTCTGGCTATCGTTTTCATAGTGATCGAAAAGAGCAAAATTTCTAAAAACGATACCACAGTGTTAGCCCCAAATCGTCTTCTTTACATGAAAAGAGTAGGCTAAATTTTAATATTTTTGCTTTAGAAAACACATTTCCTTGTAATTTAGGAAGGATCCAGGCATGTGTTTTCTCAGCAAGCACAAAAATACATACACGTGTGTGCTGCCCAGCAGTAAATGTGGAAAGTGGCTGTAACTCAGGGTCCAGCTGCTCCAGCCAGTGCGTGCAGAAGGAAGGGCGAGGTGTTTACCTGCGCCAGATGTAACACACGGAGTGTGGAGAGAAACGACCTGCGATATTTCACGGATGGCTGTGCGCGCGGTGTCCAGCACGCTTCCCTGAAGTCGGGGTGCAAGTTCCTCTGGCTGCGACGCTCCCCGAGGGACCACTGGAGCCACAGGGCAGATGCTGACCTTGTCACCTTCACAGCTGTTAGCCTCCTCTGCAGGACTCATAGCTGTAGCTCCCCGGGGAAGAGACAGAGGGGGAAGGGTCAGTGCATGAGATTAGGTGTTAGCGGAGCTCCCCACTGCCTGCACTCTCCTGGCTGAGACTTTCCTAAGAAGGGGATCCATCAGCAAGATAAAGGCCATGCTGTTGATAGTGCTGTGCAAACCCATGAGTCAGCAGGTTATGCTGACGTTTTAAAAACCTCTCCATCCGAAACCGCCCGGGAGAGTTAAGTAGATGACCTCTCCCCTCCCTGGTGGGCCCTCCCTGGTGGCGGCCCACCACTTTACACAGTGCTCCCAGAAAACTCGCCTCTAAACGCGGGTGCATCTTCATCAGCCACTCTCACTCCCCGGAAAGGGCGCCAAACGCTCTCGCGGTGAGCGGATTTTCGCTGTGGCTCTTCCCACGCATGTTTCAAACACAGCAGCTTCGGTGAGAAATAGCGTTCTTTCCTCTTTTGCCACACCCCAAGAAAGCTGTTACGTAATGTAGGACGTGTTTTAGATGATTGGTATAGTTATACTCCTCCCACTCCAAATACCTGTCGACATTAGATGCACCTTAAACTTTCCTTACAATGCGCATGGATATCCTTTATTGTTCTGTCCCGTTAAGAATGTAAGTGCTGTAAGAAACAGTGTTTGCTAAATGTAATTAGTGTGTTGTGCTCATCCTTCCCGTGGCTATATGTCCATGTTTTATTTCTTTTAGATGTAAATTCCATTAACTAGTTCTATTTCTCTTCTCTACCTCTCCACAGTGTTAGTGATCTGTGGGTTTATTTTGCCTTTAGTCATCTACTTTTTCCTGGCTTATCTCTTGAAAGAAAAATCCATCTGCCACCTTTGACTAGAGTTTGCTTGGTTGGAGGGATTCCTGCAATGCTTTTAAAATCTTATTAAGCACGCTCTTACCAGGCTAGCTGGCGAGGGGAGGTGTCGGGGTTTGCTGTTGGGCCAGGCTTCCCGACACCCTGCACACCAGGCACACAGGTGCAGAATAAGCAAAGGTGGGTGGTGATTCCTGTCAGTCAAAGGGGTAGTGCAATCCCACGCGTCCATTGTTCTGCTTTTCTCGCTCTGCCTTCCAGCAAACAGGCCTGTCTGAACACCCCCCCCCACCCCGCCCAGTCGTGCCTATGTTGATAAGTCTCTTAATTTAAATTCTCATTACTTGATGGCACAATGCAGTCCTCAGATAAAGAAAGTGCATTCTGGCCCTGGCCAGGTAGCTCAGTTGGTTAGAGCGTTGTCCTGAAACACCAAGATTGTGGTTTCGGTCTCCCGCAGGGCGCATACGAGAATCAACCAATAAATGTATAAATAAGTGGCACAACAAATTGATTGTTTCTCTCCTCCTCCTCTTCCTTCTCCTGATCCTCCTTCTTCTCTCTAAAAATCAATAAGTACAAAAATATTTTTAAAAAGAAGTTATATTTTTGTGGGAGCTGCCTCTTCTCTTCCTACCGCAGCCGTCCGTGGGCTGGCCTGGTAGCTCTGTGTTCTCATTGGTAAGTACATACACGTGCACACACTTCAACAGCAACTCGTGTACGGCCCTCCCCCTTCTTGCCGTGGCCCCCCATCGTGTCCCAGTCCCTCTCGCAGGCGCTGATCACGTAACTTGTGCTCTCTAAAGAGGGCATGTATGACTTATCACGCACACCAGGGCTGAAAGGGGCATGCACTGGTTAGATGCGAGCAAAGCCCACGGAGACGGTCCCCAACAAAGAGTTGTGTATTAAACTGATCCTACTCACATCTGTGACCTTGATATTGTAACACCCACACTGCCCACCCTCCCCCCAGCAACTATTTCGAATCTACATGCTCCAAAAGTATGTCATTTCCTGTGTTTCCCCCTTTCCTCACCAAGTCAAGTTCTCCAATTAACTTCTACTTATCTTAGAACCTTAGGGGTTTTTTCTAAATTATCTATAGCAAAGACTTTCACGTGGCTTTCGTATGTTCGCAGAGAAAATTTGGGGGGCCCTGGTAAAAATTATCATGCTGTATTAAATTCTGTTTCTTTCAACTATCTTCTCACCGATCTTTCATTTCCTCGGTTCCTCAGTCACCATGATGATCCTGGTGCCGAGCAAAGTATTTGTATCACCAGAGCCCCTCGCCAAACTCTTCGGGCATGCCAAGTGAATGTGATCCCGACAGGGACCCGGGTGCTGCAACTGTGCAGATGCCCGACCTCCCCGCTAACCTACTTAAACGTCAATTTCTCACACAGCTGGTGTGGCTCAGTGGATGGAACACCAGCCTGTGAGCCAAAAGGTCACTGGTTTGATTCCCAGTCAGGGCACATGCCTGGGTTGCAAGTCAATTGATGTCTCTCTCACACATCGAGGTTTCTCTCTCTTTCTTTCTCCCTCCTTTCCCCTCTTTCTATAAATAAATAAATAAATAAATAAATAAATAAATAAATAAATAAATAAAATCTTTTAAAAAATGTTAGTTTCTCTACTGGGTTTGACGTGATCCTACCCCAGGCCAGCCTCCACGCCCTCCCTTCGGGGGTGATGCATTATCACTCTCCTCCCCTTGCCAGTTCCGTCGCAGGCAGCGGCCGGGCTCACAGGCAGGGCTGCGTTGGCGCTGACATGCGACTGAAGATAGAGTGAGTGTGCCTAACAGCACACTTACACAAACGTGGCCATAAGTTTTAACACTATAGCTTAACCAAAAATTGTAATCCACGAAAGGCTTTCTACCTCTCCTCCTCCTCCAGGGGGTTTTTAACTCACTGTAAATTTTAAAGCGCGTCTTACCTACAGGGGAATTTTACCAAGCTGCCAAAGTCAGGACAAGCAAGCAGAAGACTGAGAAACTGTCCCTGGCCTGAGCCATCCAAGGACAGATGACGATTAACCAGCTTTGATTCCACCGCCTGATGAAAAATTTACTCCTTGAAAAATATCCTGGGCCACTCGATTTTGTGTCCTCTTGACTGGGTCACACAGCGCCCAGACATTTGGTCAGACATTACCCTGGGGAGTGACGTGAGGGCGTTTCTGGGTGACATCAGCATTGGAGTGGGCAGATGTAACACTAAGGGTAAAGCAGGTGGCTTCTCCCACTGTGGGTGGGCCTCGTGCAGCCCACGGAAGGGCTGCGTGAAAAAGAATTCTTTGTCCCTGCCTGTCTGTGACTTCCAGCTGGGACGCGGGTCTTCTCCTGCCTTTGAACTGAAATTGGACTAAAGATTACCCAGCAGGTCTGTTACCTCCAGCTTGCCGACTGCCCATCTTGGGAATTAGACTTCACAATGAATGAGCCAATTCCTTATAATAAGTCTCTTTTTCTCCCTCTCTCTACACACACTCGTTCTGTTCCTCAGGAAGACCCTGACTCGCACCTACTGTAACTCCCCTTCTTCTCCCCCCCCCCCCGTACTTAGTTATTATGGAGCGTAACCATATTGGTTTATGTAGTATACCCCAATGGTTAAAACCGATGTATCCTCAGTCCTCATTTGTCCTCACGCAGGAAAAATAAAATGTAGAGAAAATGCATCATGTCATTCTGAAATGGACACTTGCTATTTTCTCATAAAGTTACTGCTGTGTCCACTGGGTTCCTTTTCCGCTCCAAGAATTCAGCTTCCCATCTGCAGCTTTCCTCGGGCCTGGAATACTTGCCCCAAACCCCTCTGCTGGTGGCCTTGCACTGCACAGCTCCGAGCAGAAGAGAAATGAGCTGGCCCACCACCCGGTGCCACCATCCTGGCCTTCCCGTACCCCCAGACCTGCCCATCCCCTACCCTGGTGTCCACAGATCCAGGCTCTGGGAGCCAGCCCGCCCTCTGCCAGCCAGCGCTGGGCTCGGTCCCTCCAGATCTTCCAAAGAACAGTACACTGCTGAAACATTTCCCCTGTCCTTCCTCCAAAGAAAATTGAAAACTACAGTCAAACTGCCTTCAGCATGCCCCCGGGGCTGCTTTACTTCCTAACCTCCTATCTGCCCGGAGGTGTCTCCAGCCCCTGCCCCCCAGCCACCTCTCCCAGGGTCCTCCAATGGGATTCAGGTTTTTGTCTCCAGCGCTCTAACACACTCCTCCTCTCCAAGTCAGCCCTGGACCACCCACTCTTTGCGCAGCAGCCAATGAGGTGGCTGAACACCGGCATCTGGAGTCTTCCCCTCTGCAAACCTGCTGCCTCTGACTTTTCTCCCACTGCCTTTCGCCAGGTGTTTCCTTCTCTCCTCCTCCTTCCCTCCCTTCACCCTCCATTCACTGCAGCACTACAGGGATGTCCACTGTCCGTAGCCCTGTGTTTGTTACTTAGCCCAGGAAGCTCCACCCACCCTGTGCACTGTGCAGAGCCACGCACTGGACGTGGAGCTGGGTGGAGGAGATCGTAAACTGGTTTATTGGCAGGGACCCAGGCCAGGGGAAGGGGAAGCTACTGCTTAAACCTGGACCTCTCTGATAGCTTTTTATCAAGGGGCTGTAAAGACAAAGATTGAGAGTTAGGGGTCACGGGTCACGGGCCAAGCTGATTGGTGGGTTCTTAGGCAAGCCTCAGTGGTTTTCTGTAGTCTGATTAATTTTCGCCCCTGACCTCAGCTTGTCTGGGGCCTTTGTGACTGTGGTCGCGTGATCTGACCAGGTTGAAGTGACGTTATCTTTAAAGCAAAAGGCAGAAACTAAACATCTTGTGACCACTTTCATTGTTTAAGCTATCCTTGCTTTTTGCTAACCTTTCTACACTTTTCTATCGTTTCAAGCCAAGTGCACTTTTAAATACATTTCCTGGGGCCTGTTTCACAGACAGGCCTCGGGGACATGACTAACACAGTTTCTGAATCTTTGACTATAAGCCACATGGGCAGCCAGAGCGATGGAAACATTGAACGGAAGCCTGTGTCTACCTCTAGACTCTGATCTAATACCTAAACACGGGCACTGTTGGCGGCCGGTTTTCACTTCTACCTCCAGCTTCTGCACAGGTGGTCTCGTGCAGCCCATGGTTTCCATTTAAGCACCACATGTATCATACGTGAACCTCCGTGACTAATACATTACTTTCTCTGGCTTCAAACTCTCCCAGGTTCCAGGCTCACGTTTTCAACTGCACAGGTAGCAAGCAGCTGCTGGGATGGCAGATGCCGAGGACACATATCCGGGCGTCTCCGAGTGTTTTCTTTCTTGGGGTCTCCCATGTCCATAAGTGGGGCCGTCCTCATGCAGATTCTTGGACCAATGAGTTAAGACTCTTGGATTCTTCCACCTTCCTAATACTGTCACCTACTGCCCGAGGCAGCGGTTTTCAGCCGGTGCACCACCAGAATTTTCACGACAGGCACTGCCTGACTGTTTAGCTACAGCACTGACCTCTGCTCCTTCAGATGTTCAGATAAAACAACGACAACCCAACACAACAGCCATCACTGTGAAGGAGTCAAAATTACGTCTGTATTTGTCAGATGGGCAAAAACTACGTATGCATTTTTTGGTGTGCCACAGAATTTTGGTAATTGGTGTGCGTGTGCCACGGCATGAAGAAGGTGGGACATCGCCACCCTGGAGGCCCGTGTCATCCACCCGGGAAACCGACTGTGAATCCCTGTGCGCCGTCCCTGCCCGCCCCCTCCTCTCAGACCGCAGTCCCCTCTTCTCCTGCTCGAAAGGCAGCCGGGAGCCCTTCTTTCTGTCTAGTTGTTGCATTCGGATAATTGCCCACCGTCCACACGGCAGGTGGAACCAGTCTGTTCAGAAATATCAACCCCTCAGTCTTTCCCCTGCCTAAAACCCCCGGCTCTGAGGACGAAGCGCAGTCTCTCTCCCACGGCCTGAAGCTGCCTGTGTGCCTGGGTCACCCTCCAGGTCTCTAAGGACCTGCTACCTTCACTTTCACTGCTGCACCTGCGATGGGCTTGTACCTGACCCTCAGGTGTAGGACATGATTCCCAACGCAGGGCCCGAGCTCTTGCTCTTGTCCGTCTGGAGTCTCACACCCACTTTTCCCCTCAGTTTTGTACAAAAAGCTCTTTATTTAATGTTGATATTGTTTTAATGTGATTACCTATTTCACTGGACACACAGGGGAGGTGGGGAAAGAAGATGCCTTTGAAATCGTTGTTTTCAGGGAAAAGACAGGGAAGCGAGGGCAGGCAGGGGAGGGCGAAGGCGGTGCAGTCAACACTCTTCAGTGCGGGCTCTGCGGAGCCAGGACTTCTGGGTCCGGGGCTGGAGCAAGGCTGCCCCCAAAGCAGGGCAGGCGGGACGCTCGTGGCCAGTCTCCGCCGTGCAGACATCACAGGTTCAGGAGCAGAGGCTCCTCTCCAGAGGCCCCGGCCTGGGCACATAATGGGGCACCACCCCGTTTCTGACCAGGGGCTTGAAGGCAGAGGGCCTGGGCTCCGGGCCCCGGGCGCTGCTGCTGCTCTCCGGAATCTCAAACCAGAGGGGCCCGTCAAACCTCCGTTTCCCCTTCTTGCACTGGCTGAGCGCTCTCAGCACCGTCTCCTTGGCACACGGGTCGCGGCGCTCCTCAGCAGGTGGACTCCCAGCAGGGCGGGCCCCCTGCTCTGGGAGTGCACAGAGGCCCCCCTTGTGCTCCAGAGGCGCGATCTTGACGGTCACTGGGCTGGAGATCCGTCTTGGGGACCGGGTGCTCACAAGCCTCCACTTCGTGTAACTCTCCCAGGCACAGGAAAGATCCGGCCCCGCGGTGGTCTCAAGGGCCGATGTGGCAGGAAGGCTCATCCACGCCTCCGTGACTACCCCCTGGGGCTTGGCAGCCCCCCAGTCCCGCAGCATTTGGGGGAAGGGTCGTGTGTGGATGCCCCGCCCCTTGAGGTCCCCTTCCTGGGCCCGGGTGAGACCAGGCCACAGGTTAGGGCTTCCCTGGGCCAAGGGCTGCAGTGTGGACTGAGGTGAGCTCAGGTAGCTGCCCATCGAAGCCGTCAGGAAGGAGGGGCCTTCAAATAGGGTTTCGACTTCCAGCAGGTCCCGTTGAACCCAGACGCAACTGCAGGCGAATCGTCCAAGGCTCGGGTGACCGTTGGCATCTGGGCGCAATGAAAGCGCGTGGTCATGGGCGCTGGAACCCTCCACACCCCGGTCCGCGCGGTTAGGCAGGTTCAGGGGACTCGGGAGACAGCTGGCAGGCGCAGTAGCAGCCTTTGTGCGCTTGGTTATCTGGAAGTCACAGCTCCTTCCCACTGCTGGAGAGAAGTGCCCGGGAGCTCGCTCTCTCATGTTCTGATGCTCATTCTCTCTCTCTCTCACTCTCTCTCTTCATCTTTGCTGCGATATAATTCACCCACCATGCAATTCACCTGTTCCACGTGTCCAGTCCTGTGGCTTTGGTGCATTCACAGATACGTGGGCCCATCCCCAGAGTCACCTTGCACACATTTGGTCACTTCAAAAAGAGAGCCTGTGCCCTACAGCTCTGGGCTTCCCATCTGCCTCCCCTTCTCCAGCCCTGAACAACATTAGTCTTTCTCTCTACATAGATTTTCTGTTTCCCTGTTGGACTTTCATCAGAATGGCAGTAGATATTAGGTGGTCTTTATCAACCAGCTTCTTTCCTTAGCACAATGCTTCAAGCTCTATTCATGCTGGGCCCTTCCCTCATTCCTCTCTGTGGTCCAGCATTTCCCCACCGTCCGGATCTACCGCATTTTATCTTTGGACGGTTGATGGGTTATTCCTACCCTTACCCCATTATGGATATAATGGGGTTGGTTTTCTTACATTTTTAACATTTTATTTTTTATGCTATTACGGTTGTCCCACATTTTTACCCCTCTACCCCCCGCCACTCAGCCTGCCCCTCTACTTCCATAATGAGTCCCCTCACTGTTGTCCATGTCCATGAGTCCTTCATATATGTTCTCTTTAAACACTCGTGTATGAGACATTGTGTGTGTTTTCATTTCTCTGCAGACTTGCCGGGTCACATGGAAACTCTGCCTACCTTTTTGAGGACCCACCGAACTGTTTCCCCACAGCGTCTTTGCCAATTTCCATTCCCTCGGCAGTGCTGCCTCCGCCAGTGGACCCGACACCTGGAGGGAGAGAGTGTAACGACCCTGCAGTCCCTAAAAATTGCAGGTAAGGCACTGACTGAAGGCCACGCTCGCTGTTGTAAACAATGAGCATAATTCACTTAAATACTCTTTTAAGGAAAAATTAATAACATGTTTCCATTTCAGCCAACGGGATGCGTGTTCTACTCTTCTAGAATGGGTGGTAACATTCCTTTGTGCAGCTGGCCTCTGTAGGAAACAGTGACGGCAGACCGCCCTTGGTATTTTAGCTGACGCCACCGCTTTCGTGAGGACTCCTATCATTTTAAGTTGCCGTGCATTCACGCCTAGATGCTCTTCTCTCTGAGCCTTAGTGCAATGTCTCTGTGTCTTCTGGATTTACTGGTAGTCCACGTGCACAGCGGCGTGACTCGTGTTTCCAGCTAACAGCTGAAAATGGCCTGCCGACGGAGACAGTGTTGATGGCGTTTAGGGGGTGTGTCCAAGGGCTGCAAAAACAACTGTCCTCCAGAACATTTGCCTCAAAAGCGTGTTCAGGAGTATCTGCTGGGCTACCCAGTGTAGACAGCGGATGGTGGTGGGGTCGGTAGCAAGCCAAGCACAAGCAAAGCTTCTTTCCTGATCTGAGAAGCAGAAAGGTGACTGCTGGGGACATAAGGAGCTTAATGAGAAAGCCCCCTAAGTCTTCTGCCAGAGAAAGGCCAATTGTTGGGGAGGCAGGGGAGGGGCACTATCAGCCAAGGGGTGCTGGAGAATGGGGTTAATAATCCCTCACACATGCTAATCACTTTCATCTCCCCCAGATTCCTTATTTGAGTAGTGATCCCTAGTACGTGATTTTGAAAACTAAAAGAAATCCCTGTGCTGTAATTTTCTTCTTAATAGGACATTCTTGATAATGATGGCACTGAATTTATTGCTAAGAATCCTCTTAAGGTAGCATTATCATCATCATCGAAAGGACAGTTAATGCAATTGAGTACAGATTTCTTAAAATGCACTTTTCACAGTATCTGCAGTTTCCCATGTCCTATTCACAATCCAGTCCAAAGGGTGTCATTTTGGTGTGTGGTTAAACACCCTCCAAAGAACCACATTCTTTCCGAGGGTGGCCTTCTTTGGTAACTCAACATGTTGATTAATTAAAAGTAACTTTCATAGACACTGAACATGTCTGTTCCTTCTCCTTCTTACACACCAAGGAATAATATTGTTCTCTTGGTTAGTTGACGTTAGAGATCAACGTGGATCGGTGGTTCCCAGTTAGAGACAATTTCACTATCCTCCACCCCCAGGAACATTAGAGGGAGCGTCTCTACTCTGGGTTGGGGGCACAGGCTGGGGGTGTTACTTATATCTATTGCATAGGTGCCAGGGCTGCTGTAAACACCGGGCAGTGTTCAAGAGGCCCTCCACCCGCAATGAGAAAATGGACCGAAATGTGGACCAAAATGTCTGCACTGCACAAGCATCTCATTTTCCAATACTGCTACCATCATGCTATTTTTCTTGAATTTTTAAAATCTCATTAAAAAATTAAAGTCAATATATGAGGTTAGTTCTCATGTCCTTTAAAAATATATCACGAACAGCCACATTCCAATTGGGTGTGGCATTACAATAATTTTATGGGCTAGTGGTTCTCACACTTGGGTGTGTGGCGTCCAAATCTCCAGGAGGACACGCTAAAGAGGGTGCTGGTGAGGTCCCAACAACCTGCGTGTCTGACATCTTCGCAAGTGACCTCACGGAGCCTGCCTTGGATCACTCTTTGAGAACCACTACTATAAGCTCATCTGTGTACGTAACTGGTTTTAGGATCTGGGGCTCATTAAGGCTAAACAAATTTAGATGGGTATCAAAGGGAAAGGAGACCCTCATCTGACATCCAAGTCTTCCTGAATGTCATTTTCCTCATTTGGGATGACATGTATACTTTTTAGGAGCATTTCTCAGAATGTAATCACATTCAAATCATCTGGAAATGTCAAAATTCAGATTTGAATTCAGTAGGTTTGAATTGTGGTCCCCAATTCTGCATTGCTCACAGACCCCAAGCTGTCTAAGGACTAGCAATCTTGGTCATAACCTGGGTGTTTGTCAGAATGCAGAACCTTAGGTACCTTCAAAAGCATCAGCACCTGCATTGCAACAAATGGATTTTGAAGTTTGGAACACACAGGGGTAGCTGCAGAGTTCTCCCATTAGAGTCACCTGTAAATGCCATGCCCTGATGTTCTGCTATGAATGGTTTGGACAGGGTTCTGTGGATGCTGTGTGCGCATCTTAAAAGTCTTTCCAGTGGCTGTCATTGTTGCTATGGTTGAGGATGACGGAGCTGGCTGGTGTCTGACTTGTGCGCATGGCCTGCCATGGACTCCGGCTTCTCGTTTTTGGCCAGTGTTGGTTTTGGGGACATGCCTGACTGTGCAGTGCTTCCTCTCATCATTTTCCATGTCCACCCGCCCGAGGCTCTCCTGTGTCACATTTATTCATACACAGGTCAAACCTCAGGTGAAGAAAGCAACATTTATCTACTCCCTTCCCATATAATGTGACTAAATCTCAGACGTGTAGGCTAATGCATACATTCAATCTATAGCATCAGACTCTAAAGCCAACTCTGAGTGTGATAGCTGGCATGTGTATTGAAAATAAATGCTTATTAAAAGAATATCTCTCTCAGTTTGGGAAGGTTCCATGTTTACGTCTCATTTATGTACTTTGCTTCTGTGTGCAGAAGGGTTCTTTATATACTTCTGGAAAGTGTTTTAGTGCACAATATCGCCCCATTGCATTCTTTTCTCATTGACCTCTCTTCCATAACCAATCGTTTATGAAATGTATGTGGAACAAAATGTATGTTATCTAACGTTCCATTCAGATATAATCAAAACTCTCGGGCCCTAAAACAAAAATAGAGACAACACTCTGTGCTGAGCTGTTTCTTTCTGCATATGAAAGCGTTAAGGGCAAAGATTATGGCTCTGGAGGGCTGCTGGATACGATGTCTTACGTGACACGGCTGCTCAGCACTCGTTAGGTGAGAAATCCACCCCCAGGTCCTGCACGTTAGCATTTTGATCATTTCACCGAAAATGAGTGCAGATGACAGAGTGGGGACCCGTGACGGGGTTTGTCTGGAAAGCCGGGGCCAACATGCACAGCCGAGTGAGCTGCCGCTAGTTCTGTTCTTGCAACTCTCCACATTCATAATGCAAAGCCTCACAGCTTGCATAAGACTCATCACACAGAAAACAGTAATTATGAAGACATAATGAGAGGATGATTTCCAGAGAAGGCTCCTCGTGTGCTGGATGTCACAGTAGGGAACGTATTTTTGTAGCTGTTAAGAAAGATGGGGACCGCAGGTAGTGGCGTTGCGGTGCCTGCTCTTTGGCAGCCCGATCTTTTATTAGGATCATTTCAGATAGTGTTGGGTTCCGCTGACATGGCGAAGTCATCCTCCAATGTATCAAAAATAGTGTCAGTCAGGAATGATTCATCATGATAACGCATGCATGTTTCTTGTCGACTTGGCTACTAATAGGTATTCCCATGAGTGACTCATTTGATATGAAATAAATGGCATTAAATGAATTAAATGAAACACTCCCATGGGCTTTGCCTTGGTCACATTTAACTGTTGCAATAACGGAGTCAATCTAATGAAAAGATGTGAAACGTCACAGGTTAAACGAGGCCAGAATGTGAAGGGTTACTAATCCCCGGCCAACGGTGTTTTGCCGTCTTCGGGGTCACGAAGGCAACGATAAAGCGCAGAACGAATACATTCCGAAGTGTGTGGGTGTACGGGCTACAGACCAGCTACCGCACAAAAACCAAACCACTGATCGCACGTGCAGGCCTTGGCTACACTCGCGTACCTCTCCGCAGGGCGTCCTGAATGCCAAAATGCTGAGCTCTGTATCTCTGCGGGAACGAACTGCTGTAGCCACCTCAGGGCAGCGTCGTTGCCTGGGAAGTTAATCGATAAAACTCTGCTCACCAAACCAAATTTATTTGGGAAATAAATTCTTTTTAACATATAAATTGACATGGTCAGTTTTTCTCTCAAATTCCTTTTTGTACCCACCACCTTCCTAGTTTGATCTGCAATTCAGTTATTTGAATATGTTTTCAAGTTACCTTTTTTATGGTTTTAAATGGAAGGTAATAAAAGGAGAGATTTTTGTAGAATTTGGAAAGTGTCTGATTAAATTTTGAGGGTCTCTAAATCCTGATCCAAAATAAAAATAATGAAATGATAGCTATAATCTGAAATTATAACTTCAATAAAACTTTTTTGGGTCTGAATTATTACTCAAAATTATAAGTTGGTTTCTTTAATTAAAGTAATGGACTTGAACCAAACTCTTATAATATGTTTTGAATAAATTAAAATGAACCTTAAAACATCCATATTTTAATAAAATCTATCAATAAATATAAATTAATATATTCTAAGCATTAATAAATTGATTTATTACATTTTAAAGTCAAACTCAAAAAATATTTCTTTTGTCCTAAAAATATTCTGTCACAAATCAGTGTTCTTTGAATGCAATTTCGGAAAATCCTCAGAAAGGGAGTGATACTGGGTAATGTAGTCTATGAAAATATAGATCTATTTTTCAAGTTATTAAAAAACTTTCATGCTGTAAGAGATAGCTGATGAGTTAGTTAATTTTTGTTAATTGTTTGAATAAATGAATGAAAGCAAATATCAGAAAACAACTCAGTCTACTGAAAGAAGGCAGATTGATATAAATTCCCCGTGGGTACGGGCGTGGGATCTAAGAGAAAAGCTGTAGAGACGCACCTGACAAGATACTTTCAAGGCAAGTTCTCCGTATCTCAAAGGCAAGATAGCTTTAAAAACTCATTTGTGGAATATCAAAGTAAATACAACAGCTGTTCAAACAAAAACAAAAACTCACAGACACAGACAACAGTACGGTGGTTACCTGAGGGAAGGGGGGTGGAGGGAGGATGAAGCAGGTGAAGGGGCCAGATATATGGGGACAGAAAATGACTCGACTTTGGGTGGTAGGCACACAGTGCAATAGACAGATGATGAATCATAGAATTATACACTTGAACCCTGTATAGTTGTGTTAACCAATAACAGCCCGATAAATTTAATTGAAAAATAAATAAATATTTGTCTTGTAAATAAACTAATCTATACATTAGATACAAGTCCAAGCATTGCAAACTAACCAACAGTTGAGACCACACAGCTACCAACTGGTGTAAGTAGGAATCAAGAATCCCATGGATAGTAGAAGACGAGGGGCTCTGAGGAGTTACGTGGTCTTTATTGCTGCTGGAGACACAGATACCTTGTGATTTATGGGAACAGGAGGCCACAGTACAGAACAAGGGGAAACGAGAATCCAGACACAGGAAGTTTGCAGAAAACTGACAGAAATTTGCAACATTTGCATCCACGTCAAAAATCACCACGGATGGATGCCGAGCTCACATCAGTGATGAGCACATAAGCTACGTTGGTGCATTCGAGATGGAATATGAAGGTAGTCAGGAAAAAGTGTGACCATCAGGGTAAGTGGCAGGTCTTGGCTAGGTTATCCTGATGCCTATCCAGGTTTCGTGCTCACCGTGACACCGCTTCTTCCAACAACCACACCTGTGAGGCGCAACTACTTACTTCACCTCATCAAAGCACTCTGGCTGTGTCAGCAAGGTGCACCATCAACATGTCTCTAGCAGAGTTTAAACACGTTATTACAGAAGGGCTGAGGATACTCAGCACAGAGGTTTGCGGTGCAGGGGTGGCACTCCACAGCCTGCAAGGACCAGGAAGGTAAGTGGTGTGTGAAAAGAGGTGTAAGAAAGTAAACCACACGTGTAAAAATGCTTCTCTTTATCCTACGCTCTATGAGACGTGACAATTAGAAGGAAAACAGCACCTGCCTCTTCCTCAGTGTCATCAAGATAAGTGGCAGAGTGAGTTCTCAACTCCGCATACAATGACAGTCCTCGTCAGCTCTTGTCTGATTGTTGACATGGAAAAGGGACCAGAGAGGTACCTGGCATCTGAGTTTCAGGAGAAGCGGACTATGAAGGCTTTCATGTTAACCCTATTAATCTTCAAACGACAGTGTTTTATTGCAAATAGCTTGTTCTTCTTATTGGAGTGTTTTTCCCACTGGAAAGGGGTGCTCTTTTTCTGTGATAAAGTTGATCTCTCCTACTTTCACATGTTTCTCCTTTTCGGTCCTTTTCTACTTCCAGGTTCAAAAGGATATGTTCGTACATTATAGGTTTTAATCCAACGACAGTGTTGGTGAGACTAGCTCATGCTATCGCATCCTAATTTCACAGTTGTTCATCCACGTGAAAAGCCAGTTGCAGTCTAGTTTCCTTTCCCTGGTTCTGATGCCGCTACATTGTTAAACACATGTACTCCTGGACGTGATTCCAGGCAGGCCATTGCATTCAGGTGGCTCCCATTCACCCGCGCTCTGTTAATTCCTCTCCCTTTAGACGGGGTGGCTGACTTTTCTCTAATGTGATTCACCGTCATCATTCTTCCTCAACTTTGCCTTGGGTATTTTTGAACACTTATTCATCAGTAATCATTGTAACATCATCTTGTCAAAATACCCTTTGCCACAGAATGGATGGACCTGGAGGGTATCATGCTAAGTGAAATAAACCAGTCAGAGAAAGACAAACACCATACGATCTTGCTCATGTGTGGAATCTAATGAACGAACTGAACTAACGAGGAAAACGGGGACAGACTCATAGATGGAGAGCAGATGACAGCTGTGGGGGGAGGTGAGGGGGCGGAGGGGTGAAGGAAAAAGGAAAAAGGACTCGTGGACACGGACAACAGTGTGGGGTTTGCTGCGGGGAGGCAGGAATAGGGGACTAAAGAGCAATGGAAAGAATACAATAAAGATTAAATTAAAGAGGCTCCTGGGACATCGACTACAACTGAAGTGGACTCAGATGGACTGAGGAGGTGCAGCCATTTCTCGTGACGTCGCTTATTCTAAACGCAGCCTCCGCTGTGGCCTAGTGCTAGTCTTCATTGACGCCTTCAGTGATTCGTAATTTACTTAGGAAGGCCTTTCACACCTTGTGCTAGACTCATTCCCATGCCTTGTCATTTTCTTCTATTGTGAATGTGGCTATTTAAAGAAAGTGTTATCAGAATTTCCTTGTTTATAAGATCACTGTTGATTTCTGTATTAGGACCTTGTATTCAGCAACATAAACAAATTTCTGCGTTCTAATCATTAGAATGTAGACTCTGTTTTCTATATACACAATCAAACCATTTGAAATAAAAATTGCTTTCATTTCTATTCAATCGATACGCTACGTGTTTCTATTTCCTTATTGATGCCTTTATCACATATGTGTTTTCTATTTCATTATTGAATATTTTATTTCTATTCAGCATTGTCAGACTCAGAAAAAAATAAAACAAAATAGGATGCATGGGTTACTTTTAATTCAGATAAGTAACTTTTTTAAAGCCCAAGCATATCCCCTACAGTAGCTGGGAGCCACTTGTACTAACAAGTTATTTGTCTTTTATATAAAATTCAAATTTACTTGAGGGTCCTGAATTTTATTTGACAGCTCTCTTTAATACTTCTTTTCTGATTCATGTTCTGTTTGTTATTTTTATTTCTTGAGGTAGATATACAGATTATTTATTTTTAGACTTTGTTTGGTTATCTTGGACCCTTAATTTTTAACATGTTGTAATTACATTATCATTGAGTTTAAAATATATTCTATTTTACTTTGTACGCATGTTTACACAGGTATTGGAGAAAACATATTCACTACAGAGCTATGGCAAACTATTCAAGCAACCATTATCATTAAGGAGAGATCTATAATTTATATAATGCAGTATGAAAGAAAACGTTAAAAAGAACAAACAACAGGCGAATGTTACAACCTGGACAAACCCCGAACCCAGGAAAAGCCGCGTGAAGACCCCACTGTTCTGACTGGAGTGCCGTGGGCTGTAAAGGTGCAGGGTAGATTATTTTAGGGAAATGGAAATGTCTATGTCACAGTTTTAGAGGTGAGTCTAGGGATAAGTGTACAAATTTTAAGAGTCACAAACTTATGGTCTATATTTTGATGATTTGAAAATTTTCCTTTGTAAAAGACACTGACCAATAAAGAGGCAGGTTCTGATTAAAACCGGGGATGCATTTGCATCAGCAATCGCTGGTGTGAGAGATAAAGAGACCACAATTTAAAAAAAAACACTGAGTCTTAGTTTTCTCTGAACAGTGTACTTAACACTATAAAGCACATTCTCCTGTCCAAAACTTTAAAAAATCCATCACAGTATCAGCATTTCCCCTCTGGTTCCAGCTGATGACTTCAGACACTCACCAGCTCTGCTGTTTTTGTGTGTTTGTTTCAATTCCCTGAGCTGGATAACTGAGCTGTGCTTTCTCGTGCCTGCCTCCCCTCCTTGCCTCTAGCCCCTCCTGCCTACTATTTTATTAACGTTCTGTTTTCGGGAATGGTTTGTGTGAAAGCAGTGCTATTTCTTCCCTAAGTATTTAGAGGGTTTCACGGGAAAGCCATCTAGGCCCGAAGCTTTGTTTATGGGAATATTTGAAAGATATAATTTCATCATTTACTCTGTTTTTGTGCCATTTTAACATGGCTGTATCATTTTTCATTCCCGCAAAAAAATAATTCCAATTGCCCACAAATTCCCCAGCATTTTAGAGGTTAGACAGTCTAGAAAGTATGTAGTAGTTTCTCGTGTTAGTTTCAATTTACAAATCCCTAATGATAAACCATTGTAACTTTAGTTTTCACGGAAATTTATCACCTATATGTCGTCTTTAGTAATGTCTTATTGTTGGTTATTTTTAATTGGGCTGTTTGCTGGGGGTTTGGAGATTTCTCTGCATATTTTGATACAAATCCTTTGTAATATATATATTTTGCAAATATTTTATCCTAGTCCATGTTTGTTTTTGAATCTAAATCAAGGTATTTCTCTATGATATTTTTCTAGGAGTTTTATAATTATATATTTACATTTAGGCCCACAATCTATTTTGGGTTAATTTTTGTGAACAGTTGTGTGTCATTTGTTTCTGAGAACACTGAGTTTTACATATGGACATCCAATATTTTCAACACTATTTATTACAAAGGTTATCACTTTTGTGTGGAATTGCCTTCACTCTCTTGGCAGAGGTGAGCTGACTGTGGGTCTCTGTGTACCTTGCTGTTACTGAATTCTAGTTTCATTCTGTTGTGGTCTGACAGCCGGCTTTGTTTAACGTGTTTTAAATTTGTTAAGACGTGTTTTGTAACTGAGAAGGCTGTCCCTCGTGGCAAATGCTCCGTGTGACCTTCGGAAGAACATGTGTTCTGCTGGTGTGGGGGGAAGAGCTCCGCGGTTGTCCACCACATCCCGTAGATTGACGGTGCCGTCCTTTCCACGCTGCTCTTCCTGGGCTTCAGCCCACGAGGTCTGTCATTGCTGATGGAGGGGTGTTGCCATCTCCAGCTATAATAGTGGATTTGACTATTTCTTCGTGCAGTTCCATCAGTTTTTGCTTCATGGCCTTTGATGCTCTATTGCCAGGCTCTGATACTTCAAGAATTTTAAGTCTTCTCGGAGAATTAACCTTTTTATTTTTACTTAATGTTCCTCTGTACTTCTGATCATTTTTTTTTTTTGCTCTGAAATTTGCTTTGTCTGACATTAACATAGCTAGTGCAGCTTTTTCAAAAGCAGTATTTGTATGGTATGTATCTTCCTATTTCTTTTCTTTTAATCTCTCTGTGTCTTTATGTTTAAAGTAGGTTTCTTGTAGACAACACAAGAGTTAGGCCTTGATTTCTGATCACTTTTATGGACCCTGTATTCGAATCGGTGTATTGAGACCATTCTTATTTATATGTTCCTTTTTTTTTTTTTTTTGCTGCACCTGTTATTTCCTTTTTTCCCTCTTGTGCTGACTTCTTTGGTTTTAATCAAGCATTTGGAATGAATCCATTTTCTTTCCTCCTTTAGCGTATCATTTGTAGTCCCAAAGTGTGCAATATACATTTACAGCTAATCTAAGTTGGGAGGCCCTCAGGAGTTTTTAAGTCTTTAGCTAATTTTTATATGATAGAACTAATTGAAAGTTCCTTTCTAACTTTGGAGCGATAATTTCAGCAAATATAGAATTCTAGGTCGGTGTTTTTATTATTTTATTCCAACGCTTTTCGCAGGAGACGTTCGTCAAAATACTTATTATTCCTTTTCCTCTCTATGGTTCAAGTTTTTCTTTTCCATCTTTTGCCTTCACTCAAGGTTTTTTCTTCTGTTTTCTGTTATTTGAATAGGACATGTATAGTTGTAGTAAATTTTTTTCTTTTTATCCTATATGAGGTATCCTGTGCTTTTTGGACCTATGTTGTGGTGCCTATACTGTAGAAGGTTCTCAACCACTACCACTTCAAATATTTTTTCTGCTGTGTTCTCTGCTTCTTATTTTGGTATTCCTCTAAAAATTGTTCACAGTGCTAGGGTGTTTTATTTAATAATAGGAATGATAATTGTTATCATTATTGTTATTACTTTTCTCCGTGCATTTTAGTTTTTAAAGTTTCTACTGACCTGTCTCTAAGCTGACTGGTTTCCTCCATGGCCTTGCCCAGTTCACTGCGGAGTCCCTCAGAGGCATTCTTCATCTTTGATACAGTGACTTCTAGCATGTCATTGTTTCATTTTTCGAGTTTCCTTCTCTCCACTCATTAATTCTTAAGTACTTTCCTGTTTATCCCCTAGAGACTTTGACCCATTCAGCGGTTCAATTTCCTGTCTGATCATTCCAACACACGTGTCACATCTGAGCCAGGTTCTAATGATCACTTTGCTTCTCCAGCCTACAGATGTGGTACTGAACTAAGGGATTTTCTTGGCCTGTGCACATCAGAGGCCAACCAAATGCAAACTGAAGTTTGCTGCAAAGAAAGTAAAGGTTTATTTTTTATTTTTATAAGGAAATGGCACCAAACCTGGAGTCACAGGTGAGCCGTTGCTCTCAAAGCTGGCTCTAGATGGCTTCTAGAGAACTAAGGGATTAGGGTGGTGGTTAGGGCCATGGTCTCTACTGATTGGTCCGCACTGGGGTGGTGTGCAGGTGGTCCTTTCATCTGGTCCTGATGTCAGCCATGGTGGCCCTCTGTCTGGTTTCGCAAGGATGTGGTCAGTGGGGTCGTTCTGCTTTTCCAGATCTGGAGCTGAAAACTGAGGCCTAGATGTCATCTCTAGTCTGACAGAACTCTGTCTCTGTGGGCGACAGACCCGAGGGTTCGTTCCTGAGATCGTTTAATGCTGACCAGGGCCTGGTTGTCCCGAGGGCTTAATGATGAAGGGAGTGGGCGTGCAAGGGAGAGGGGTACGTGAGTCAGGGGCGGATGAGGCCTGTCTGAATCCAAAGGAAAGACAGGAGCAAAGGTCTCGTTGGAGAAATGCAGTTTCTGCACAGTTACAGGTGCTCCTCAGGTTAGGGTGCAGGCACACTCTGATAAACCCGTCATGAGTTAAAAATATAATAAGTTGCAAAAAACATGTCACCTAGTAAAAACCATAGCTTAGTCTAGCTGACTTCTGCTGACTGTGCACTGTTTTTGCGCCATTCTAAAGTCAAAACACCGTAAATTGAACCGTCAGGGACTATTTGTATGTTTCTTGGCCTTTTGCACACCTCATAATGTTAAAATAGGGATGATTTTTTTAGGACAAAGGGAACTGAGTTTTTACTCCGTAATGTCAGATGTTTTTGTCAGTCACTCTCAGGGATGCGTTGGGTTTAACGTTTGCTGTAACTGCAGGTGCCATTGTGTTCAGATTCTTCTGCTGTTTCCGTTCTTATTAGCTCTATTGATTTTCGGCTTCCCCAAGCGGTCCTCTGAAGCACGCATCGGGGTGGCTCCGCTCTTTCTGTCATAATCTACCTACCGGCGTTGCTGCAAGGTCTGGGGGAGCGGCACCGTGCTGCAGTCACGATCGGCTCTTCCTCCCAGTGGGCCTGTGTCCCCACACTCCGGCCGTTGTGGCTGATTGTGAAGCCGTATAGCTCACCCTCCCTCCCTCCCTGTGGCTAGATCCTATGTGATGTGGGCTGGAGCTGGAGGAGTGCCCTTTTTAGATCTTTAGTGCAAAAATCTGATGCAATGCGTGGTATTTAAATACACAAATGCATGGAGACCTCCTGATGTGAGTTGTTTATCTCTTTCACACGAATCTCGATTCAGCCTCCAGTAATTACTCACAATTATTATTTAAGTGTTTCCGAGAGTTTATAGTTGCAGCAGCCCCAGGAAAATGGATCTCATTTGTAACACTCTGGCTTCACCTCTCTTCTCCCACTTTGAGGTGATGGGTTGCCATATCAATTCAGTTCTCTGGTGGGTCAAAGAAAAGTTGGGGACTTTTTGTTTTTATGGTGAGGATAGGGGTGACACCTTCTAATCTCTTTAAGTGTCGAAGTTGACATTAGATGTTTATCATTTTTAGTACAAAACAATTTTAAAGACTTATTGGTATTACTATCACATCATAATAGTAACATAGCTATTTTTTAAAAAATAATTCACTTTATTTGAGCCTTACTTTCTTATTTTTTAAATATTAGTGATAACAAGATTCATATGTGTCACAAGAACAAACAAATCTCTAATGGCAGTCCTTTTTAATTGAATTTTTCACAAGTGTTATACTTTTTGGCTTAATGCTATCTTCAGTAAGCCATCAAATTTTCTGATGGATACAGGTAACTTTATTTCATCAAAAATCAATTTGCTGTTTTAATGAGGGTACATTTTCCCCACAGCACCGACTTCCCGTTGTGAAGCAAAACTAAAAAGAATAATTCGTTTACGTGCAGTTATGGTCTCAAATTGGGAGTCTTATCATTTGTGTGTAAAAGTTCTGCTTTATGAACTGATCCTCCTATCTTTATGGTGTGGTTTGGGGAGGGAAGCTTGGTGAGCCGTTTCTTAATTTAGCCCAGGACAACACCCCCCCGCCGGCTTTCGGATGGTATGCGGGGGGCATCGTGATGGTACACAGTCATCTTAAGAGAGGAAAGTAGAAAGCTCGTTTCAAGCATGAAGCAAAGAGTAAACACCTTCCTTTTCCCCCCAGTGACATAAGATCATCTTTCCTGTGTACGGATTAATTGGCACAGAAGTAAACAAACTATTTTATTAAATTTTAAAAGCCATGAATAATGTCAACTTTAACCATAATTATTTGGCAATAACTTGTCACTTTTTCCCAACTTTAACATGGCAACAATGGCTATACATTAATCAAACACAGCTTTATATTCTTAAAGTGTCCCCAACATAGCATATTATACCCGAAATATTCATAAGTCCATGTGTTTGGATGTGCATGTGGGAGTTCCAAGCTACTGTATATTTAAAAAAAAAAACAACTTAAGACCACTTTTACGTCACTGTTTTCTTGCACTATAATCCTCACACTTGGAAGTTGGAAGCCTGCGGGAGGGACAGATTTGTGCCTCTCTACCACTGCCACTCTATTTTCGGCTGCGCCTGTTTGGGGGGACACATACTTAGCACAGCGCAAGGAGTAAAAAAAGTTAACCTTGAGAAAAAGTGACAGAGGTGCCAGAGTAAGAATCACTTCGAGAATGGGGAAATGTGGGCACGCGAGCCGACGAAGACACTGCATCTGGGCAGGAGGAATTCCAAGTGCATCCTGGCCTGTATCCGCACTTCCCTGCAGCCCAGTTGGTTCACTGGAGAACTTGGGAACGGTGACAATGGGAGGTGTCCTCTGTAAGCGCTCCTCTCGCTTGTCCCCGAGCGCGGTCGCTGAAAACAGTGAACACATGCGGCCTCGCACACAACTGCCTCTCTCATTCTCTAGTCTGAAAAGCACTCACTGCAAAACCAGGACGTTTTCCTGCTCTCCACGTTCTCTATGCCCTTTTGGCTTGGATGCTCCTCTCGGAATATCTACCTTACGTAATAGCCCCGTTTTTCAAACCAAGGGGAAGCCGACAGGAACCTGCAGCTGCTGGGCTCCAGCCCCCGCACGCCACGGAGGCTCCAGGACCGCTTCGGTTTTTTTTTCTTTTTCTTTTTCTTTTTTTTTTTTAGTTCTTCGTACCTTTTTACTATTTAGGATTTTAAAATCTTTTCTATTTAGAAACAAGTGTAAAGATTAGTTGAGTTTACTAACAGGCGTGTACTTTTACAGTATCAACGTCGGTAAAGAAATCGTGTTTTTGTAATGTATGATGATACAGTTGTGCCAGCTGTGTATCTGACTCCGAAATGCGTTACACGAGACCCACATAGACGATACAAAATGGCTGGCATTATAGTCACGAGCTTTCTGGGACAAATATTGCCATCTTCACTCAAAAAATATTTCAGTTAGCAATTGAATACGTTTCACCCTGGGAGGCTGGACGGAACGGATGCAGCCCTGGAAGGCCGGCGGCGGCACTCCAAAGTCGCGGTCAACACTGTTGCTCTAAGGATGTGCTTTAGTATCCACCATGTAAAAACTGCTACTTTTCCGCTTCCAATTATTTAAAAGAATGCATGGCTTTCTAAAGAAATAGCTAATGACTTTAACATTATAAAACTGAGATTATAATATTTGCATGCTATTCTTGCAGCACAAGAAAAGGGGAGTATTAAAAAAGGAATGCTGGAGAAATGCAAAGTAATAACATTTTATTATGAATCAAATGCCAACATCGTAAATCATTGAAAATATAATAAACATACTGACAATTACAGTATTTTTGTAGCCAAAGATCTTCTGTTATTCTAAGCTACAGCAATTAATAATTATTAATGAATATAATATTAATAAGAACTATTTTCCATCTAAAAATGAAAAGTAGCATATTATTCTAAAGAGTAAAATATATAATTAGTACATTAAAATCTGATTATAGTAAGTGAATTATTCTGGTTTCTTAGTTAATAAACTGATATTTCTACTTAAATTACATTATTAAGACATTTAGAATAACATACTAGACAGAATACTATAAATATTGTATTACCATCAGTATTTCAATAAATTTTACCACATTATTAGTGACAAATAAGAAAGTCTCGTTTTCATTTGAAATATTCGAATTTTCTCATGCCTTATTTAAAAAAGTAATACACACATTAAAAATTCAATAGTTTTCATGTTTACTTGAAATATGAGGGGGTTATTTTGAAATTGAAATTGCACAGGGTCAGTGAACACAGGAACAGGACAAGTGACAGCGGCAGCTGAAGTTTGCATCACGTCTGGTTTGTGTTCAGCGCAGCCAATTAGAGGCCCGGCCGTAGGCTGGTCTCTGCGTCCCTCCCATCTCGCGGGGTGTGCGCCCTCTGCAAGAATGTAATGATGTGAGCGGCGCTCAGCCCGCAAGAAATAAACTTCGACTTCGTTGCTGGTCGCACAAGATCACATTTATACTTTTACAACACGAGACAGGAGGTCGTACAGAGTCAGAAGCCACAGAGCACAATTCTAGCAGAAAATTCGGAGCACGGTTTTAGCCAATGTTATGTGTGTTTTGCAACTCTGGTAAAAACCCGAATAACAGTAGAAATGTAGGGGAAAGAATGGATCCTAGGCAATTAGGCTGATAACTTAATTCCTCATGGGAACCACATGGTAGCTTGTAGTGCTCTGCTGAACCTCTGACAGCTCAGGGGTGCGTCAGATCCACCAGGCCTCCGTGCACACCGCTGGTCCCAGGGATATGCATTAGATACACATTCTACATATTTTAAAATTAGTTACATGCCTTTTCTCACCTGATAATGCAAACGCCGCCTTTGACGTCTAGAATTTCTCACATCTGTGTCTTGATGTTGCAAAGCGAAAAGCAATGACTCTATCAAGCTGTGGGAAAACGTGTTGTCTTGCACGAACCCTTAGCAGGGTGCAGACACGCCTTCGTCATCAAACAAGGAAAGAAAACGCCGGAGGGTAAGCTTGGTAAAGCGAAGCCAGAGTGACGCTGCATTTGGTGCAGACCTCGCGCAAGCGGCCTCTGCCTACTCCCCCAGCCTCAAGCACTCCCACCTCGTACTCTCTTATGCTCAGGCCCCCAAACTGCCGAGTCTGCTGGAGTCCTTGAGCGCACCTCCCAAGACTGGGTTTTAGCAAAGGCATCACATTGCTAACTGCAGTGCAGCCGTTCACTTGGCTGAGTCCTTCATGCTCCTGGACTTAGTCCAGAGGGACACGAGCTTCCCTGTGACATTTTCTCGACTCCTGTCTTCACTCCAGCTATTTAGGGTCTCCCATCTGGCTGACATTCAGGAAGCCCAGGAAAACGCACCTGTCCCTGGACAGTGGGCGAGGAGAACACAAAGCCACCCGCCCCTTCTTGGTGGACGTGAGGGACTCCCTGAGCATGCAGCAGGTCCGGGCCTGTGCCCTGCCTGGTGTGTGCGGAAATGCAGCATAGAGGCCTCGCAATGTGCTGTCGGTACAGACCTGGAAGAGCAGCGGCCCGCTCTCCGAGCACCAGAACGGCGGGACCACGACGACGATGACCTCCATTTAGACAGAACGCAGTCGCACTGTCCCAAACACTGGGTTCAGAACACCAGTTATCCTGGCAGAGGGCCTCACGGAGCACGAGGGTGGAGAGTGTACACGTGACTGGGACAGACAACAAAATCCTCTCACTTTGTTACTGTAGTTAGTAACTAGTTATTAATGAAAATGGGAGCAAGGGGAATTGGACATTGAGCTTAACAAACTGGGGAGCGTGAGCCTCTGTACTTCACCAGGAAGCGACAGCTTCACACACAGGGGTTCACAGCATTGCTCCACCAAGGGGATGAACACTCCTCCCTTTTTCTCCTCTGTACCTTCTGTGCCCGATTGTTAGGGGTGGGGGACAAGGGGAGGTCCTGGACCATAATGCCTGTCAGTCTAACTAGGGGGTGGACTCATCAAAAAGCCCACAAAAGCATGGGAAGGTGACTGATCATTTTGCAAAAGCACTGGTCTATCCCAAACCCTAGCTAATATAATCCCAGAGGAACAAAGAAGCTGTCTCTCTCTCCTCGCTCTCTCTCGCCCTCACCCATGTGTTAATGCACTGAGCCCACGCATTCCCATGGGTTCTCTCTCACCCAGGAGCCTGTGACCATGCAGGGCTAGCAGCTATCAGGCCCCGAAGCGGATGGCATGGGCTCCAAAAGGACTGAGCTTTAATATCAAGCAGAAACTCTGGACACTGGCTCTTGCTTTGGCCTTGCTGCGGACATGGCTGGACTTTTTCCATGGTGGGACACAGGGAGATGTGACACTGGAAGCCTAGGGGCCGCCTTCCACACAAATACGCCGTCTTGCCGCACCATGATCTCCTGTGTGTGGGTCCTTCAGCTGCTTCCCTTGCAATCGTGTGCAAGAGCCTGATGTCCACCACCAACATTTTCACAACCTGGGCATTGATGACGCTTCTTTTCATCCAATACCATGATCAGAAACATTGAGATTATTTCTAATGTAAATCCATTGAACAAAGTCCACTTTTAAATGTTTCACTTTTTGTTTGCAGTTTCCAGGGTAAAATTCCAAGCCCATAGTCTAGCTCATAAACCCTTTTACAAATTGGTACCTGCCCTCTTGGGTGGCTTCAGTCCCATTCGATGCCTACTACCATTCTTTTCTCTCCTCTCTTCAGCTGTTGGTGAATGTGTGAGCCTGTTTTAACATCTGTACCTTTGCACGTGGGCCCAGAAAGTCTATGGCCAAACTCTTGCCCTGATTGAGCTGCTTTTGTGTTAATGTAACTCCTACACAGGCTTTAAACCTCAGCTCTAAAACTACCCACCATTTGAGACTTCTGATTTAGAGATTCCTTAAGTGGTTTTACGGGATTCTGCTCAAAGTGTCTCTCACAGTATTTAGAATTCTATTATTTCCTTGTAGATTAACTTCTTGACATTTTGGAGAACAGAGGATGTAACCTATCTGGCTTTGTACTCCCAGTGGGCTACCCAGTGCGTATCACACGGTAGGTGCAAAGACACCTGTGGATTGATGCACAAATACTGCATTGGAAAATAGACTTTTGTATATTTTAATTTAAAAAAAACTCTACTTTTTCTATTCTCCATTCCTCAGGTCCCTGAAAATATTAAATTTACCTCTAAGGCTGTTGCTTCATGATGTTGAAATTAATAATACCATTGAAAACATTTTATAAGCAATCAATTGTTACTGCTTCTTACTAAGAGTAATATGCAGCTATTTTTTTCAATTTGTCCTGGGCACATCTTAAAAGCAAAGACAACTACACTCTGACGCGTGTTGTTACATTGTGGTAGTGTGGGCTCTTAGAGTTGAATAGACGTTCCATGGACAGTGCTTTTCGACCAGCTCAGACCACCACACTACCAGCAGTAGTGTGCTGGAGGAAAGGGAAATAAATAGAACAAAGCATCCGCCGCCCTACCAATCCTGGGTTTCTATTTGCTATTGGCATTAAAATAAGTCAGAAGACAAGTAAGTCCTTTCTCTCACAATGGCTCCAACCACTTAGGTTCAAAAGACTTTCTGGTCCAACCTCCCCACCCTCCTTGAACCTCATCCAAATTCTGGCTGGGCATTCTTTATTCATAACACTCGGGTCTCATCGCTGATCATTACGATGAAACTGAGCTTTAGTCCCCATAAAAATGCGGTACAACAATGCTCCTACAGGGCAGGTGATGGCTGATTTAAATTACAATGAGGCACAAATAAAAGGCAAGAAACAAGAACAGCCCATGAGGTTGCTGGCTACAAAAGCTTAAGTCAACGGTTACTCATTATCAACACAACACCAACCCAGCAGTATCAGAAGGTGGCTCTCAGTACCACCAAATACCAGCAGTGAGTGCGTTTCACACCCAGTCAAAGGAACCTGAGTCACAAAATCTAAGAATTGAAGGGCATAGTTCAAGTCACAGAAACAATCACCTTACCACGTCCTACAAAAAGGAACTCGACTCCCAAACTTTCCCTGCCTCTTGAATCCCTCGGCTGGGCCGGGCCAGGCCCTCATACATGCACTTCACTACACTTTTCACGTGCCATCTACTGCTGTGCAACATTATCAAAATTCAGTGGCTTAAAAACAAGAACCCTTTATTATCTCACGGAGTTTCTGTGAGAGCAGCTTGCCCGGGTGGGTCTTGCGAGGTTGCCGTCAGGCCGTTGGCCAGGTGTAAAGTCATCCGCAGGCTGGGCGGTGGTGAGGATGCTGTTTCGCGGGGAGGCCTGTTCTTGGGGCTGGCAGGTTGGTGTCGGCTTCAGAAAGAGGCATCAGTTCTTCCCCACAGGGACCTCTCCAGAGGGCTCATAACATGACAGTTGGCTTCCTTGGTGGTAAGTGATCCAAGAAAGGGCAAGGTAGAAGCCACACTCTTTTAGTCCTAGGCTCGGATATCACACAGAATTATTTTCATCATATTTTATTGGTGACACAGATCAGCCCTGTTCGCTGTTATCTCATGCTGACACCCCGTTAGCATAAATAGCCAAGCTCCAAGTCCCCCCTGTTAAAACCTGTCCCACCAGAGCTCCCCCATCTCTGTTTCCTCTAAACCCTTAAAATATTGCCCTGAATCCTGAATCAGAGAGTTTTGAGCATTAGCTCCCTGCTCTCCTGGGTGGTGCCCTTCATAATAAAATGAATAGCCAGTCTTCCTCCCCTGAGGTTCTCAGTGTCCAGTGCTAGCCCTGCCAGTGCTGGGGGTCTTACCCATTCTGTTCTGTAACAATATTATGGAAAGTATCCATATACACCTCTCAGTTTTCACTCCTCCCAACATTATCTTGTATGCTCTTGTGCTGATTTGTCAAAACTAAGAGGGCCAGTATAGCGGCACTTTTTTATTAACCCAAATCCAGACTTTATCTGGCTAACCAGTTTCATTAACATTCTGGGATCCAATCTATGTCCCACAATGCCCTTCCTTAGAATGTCTATATAGTCTCCGCACCTCTGTCACCATTTCTCTGTCTTTCCTTATTTTTCATAATCTTAACAATTTTCAAGGCTACCTGCCTGCCATGTATTTTGTAAAACGTCTCATAATTGGGACATTTCTCTCATGATGTCACCGGCTTTATGAAATCATGGCAATAATAATGCAGAATAATGTCGCATTACACCAGGAGGCAGATGACATCCACGTGACAATAGCGTGACGTTGACCATGTCTTGGGTTTGGTAGTATCTGCAGGTCTTCGCACTGTGCAGTTGTGGTGGCTGCCCTTTCCACACTGTATCCTTCGGAAGCAAATAACTAAGTCCAGCCCCCTCTGAAGGGGCTAAGGATTGAGCTCCATCTCTGGTACGGTAAAATTTCTATGCATATTTTTACATTTTTTTCTGTAAGGAAGAGTTGTTTCTTCTCCAACACTTATGTTTGCATGTAAATATGTTTGCATGCATGCATTCATATAATCATCGACTTATTTTAAGAAGTTCTTAGCCCTGGCTGGTGTGGCTTAATGGACTGAGCATGGGCCTGCAAACCAAAGGGTCGCTAGTTCAATTCCCAGTCAGGGCACATGCCCAGGTTGCAGGCCATGCCCCCAGTAGGGGAGTCGTGAGAGGCAACCACACATTGATGTTTCTCCACCTCTCTTTCTCTCCCTTCCTCTCTCTAAAAATAAGTAAATAAAATCTTTTAAAAAATGTGTGTTGACACAAAAATGATTTTTTACACTTAACTTTGTAATTGTGTTAGCTCATGTTTCCTAACTACTCCACCTACAACCGTGCTTTAATGTGATGAGCCCCTCAGTCCACTGAGTCTTTTACTGTTTTCTCCAATCTCCTTTTTCTGACTTAGGTACTATGGTCTGTTATTTCTCAAAATTCTTACTGGCATCTCAATTTCTCTTGCTGTATTTTTTTTTTGCATCCATCTGTTAAATCCACAAGCCTGAATGATTTCTTCCGCTTGCATTGTGCTGAACATTGGGAAAAAGAAACATTAAAAATACATAAGCGACTGACTGAAAACACAAAAAGAGAAACCTAGACTTTCAAAATTTCTGAATAATCCTACCATGTTCTTCTAATTGATTTTCCCATTTATCCTAATGATGGCTTCTTTAGAAAATGTACTTTATCATTTTAGGGAAGTTTTAAGTTTACAAAAACATTGTGCAGGAAGTACAGGGACTTCGTGTATATTTATTCATTCCATCTCCTTCTCCCTCAATTTCTCCTCATATTAATGTCTTATATTGGTGAGGTGCATTTGCCGCGCCTGATGAAGCACTATTAATACATCGTTATATTATAGTCTACATTGTGTTGTACAGTTCTACGGGATTTGACACATGCATAACATCTCTTATTCGGCATGACACTATCATACAAAATAGATGCACAGTCCTAGAACTTTCCTGTGCTTCACCTGTTCACCTGCTTCCCCCTCTCCTGGAACCCCCGGCGGCCATTGATCTTTTTATCATTTTTATGGTGTGTCTCTCTCTGAAGTCACATAGGCAGAATTACACAGTGTATAGCTTTTTCCACACTGGTTTCTTTCATTTAGCAAAAACGCATTACTACCGTTCCATGCCATTTTGAAGCTCGGTAGCTCATTTCTTTTTAATCACTGAGTAGCACTCCATTGAATAGCTGTGCTACAGTTTATCAGTTTTTCTCCTGAAGGACGTCTTGTTCACATCCAGTATTTGGCAACTATAAGATAGTGTGCAAGCCCCCCTGTGCAGAAAGCACGTGGGAAGGGGTGTGCAGTGTGGAGAGGGAATTCCTTTGAGGCAGAGTTCAAAGGAGGCTGGAGCTGATTTTCTAGAGTGAAAAGAAACTGAGGAGCCCAGGCCTGAAGGTCTTATGGTGACTGCCAGCGTCCAGCCTGGACTCCTCTCCACAAGGGCCTGCATCCTCCAGCACCAACCTCACTCACAGCACAGGTCCCAAAGCGGACGGGGCATAAACTCTCCCGAAGCCTGCTCTCTCTGCCTCCCTCTGGGAACTCTTTAGCAGGGCAGTCCACACATGTCCGCCTTCACGTTCCAGAGCCCTGGCCAATTTTTCAGAGAGAGAGCAGGATTCACTTGAGTGTATTGGCAGTTTTCAGGGCCAAGGAGGTATGTCTAGTTTCTCGTTGGTTTGAACAGCGTGGCAGACCCGTGGTGGACGCTTCTCGGTCGGTCACCTTCTGAGTCCAACCACCAAGGTCGCAGAGCAGATTGTGTGACTTCATACAATCGACTTTGTGATTTACTCCTTTTTGTTAAGGTGGGAGGCCTAATTATATTTTTATTTGAAAATGGTAAGATCCATTGTTCAAAAGCCATTAAATGTAAGTGAATTCATTGCTGTATTTTTAAAGAAGTAAAACATTTGAGAGCCACATTTTATTGCTTAAACATATGGTGTTTCCCTAATGGGGAACACACACACACACATATGTGTGTATGTGTACATAAAACACAAAAATTATAATGTATTTCCGATTAGAAAAAAATAGAAACCCAATATTTTGAAATCAAGTGAAACTAGAAACTTTTACTATATAAAAGGATGAAACACAGTCATAGATTTTACATATAAAATAGGGCATATTGGCAGAGAGGAGGAATATAGAATTGTGTCTTGGAAGAGAGTTGCTATCCCACTTTGAAACATGCCAAAAACACTGTGGATTGCATTTCAACCACCTCCCGGAATTATTTATAGGAAACAGCCATCCCCTTGGCATAGCCATTGGTGTTTGCTGGTGACAGTAGCTTTGAACAGGGCAGGCAGACTGAGAAAAACTTCACCTTGATCACAAAGTAATTAGATAGTAATACACTAATGCATTGCTTCTGAGGGAGGGCAAGAAGAAAATGAGCTCGGAATAAAACCCAATGAACTATACCGTAACAGGCAAAGGTAAGCCCGCTGTACTCAGACACACAGGCAAAGTCACCTTATGTTTCTTTTAAACATGAACAGCCATTTCTCTTTGTGCTAAGTGTATGCACTGCCCAGTGAACACATGGTTCTCAGCTGATTGGTCTCAGGCCAAGGGCTGTTTCGGAGAATTGCATCTCACCTGCCACCAGCAGATGCCCTGCCTGTCAAAGTGTCTGGTCCTGGTTTGTTATATGAGCTTCCTTATTTACAGACCACAAACATTAATATTCATCCTCTGATTGTAAAGAATGAGTTTTCCTCCAGTTCAGGCCAAAATTCTGCCCAGACTCAACTGTGTCAAGACAATGAAAAGAATCTTGGATAAAGAATCAAGGAGCAAAGGGGAAGGGGTGATAGAAAAGAGTGTTGAAAGAATGAAGGCAGATGAACCTGGAAAAGAGAAATCTCTGGGCACCCAATCGCCGTCTCAGAACTTGGACACCCGTGTGGTAGAGGACGGATTGCACTTGCTTTGAATCCCAAGCTCAGGTCATAACCAGTGGTAAATGTCATGCATGGATAGTTTCAGCTCACTGCAGGAAAAAATTTATTAGAACTCTTTAAAAATAGAATATATATTTTTTCATAAAAATGAGGATAATACTTGGCACTGGAAGCATATAAAATAAGTTAGAACCCACTAAAAACTTTCCAAGATTTTGGTGAGTTCCAGAATTTTTTTACTGATCAACAGGAAATAAGTGTTTCCAGAGATCTTTGCTGGTGGTGGTGGAAGTGTAGGGATGATCGGATGCAACTGAATGGGAGCTGGAGCCCCGGAACCCGACACCAGTCACCTGAGGTCCTTCAGGGGAATTCCTGCACAAGAAACAATGGGGAAACCTGATACTCTTTTCATTTACTTTTCTATAGAATTTATTGGGGGTGGCATTGTAATAAAATTATACAGGCTTCGGGTGACCAATTCTATAATCCATCATCTGTACATTGTATTGTGTGTTCATAACTCAAAATCAAGTCTTCTTTCACCACCATTTACCCCCTTTAGCTTCTTCTACCTCCCCCACCTCCCCTTCCCTCTGGTGATCACCATGCTGTTGTCTGCGTCTATGAGTTGCTTTTTGTTGTTGTTTTGTTTTTTGAGGGATTTTCTTTGCTTAATTCCTTCACCTATTTCACCCAATCCCTGACCTCCCTCCTCTCTGACAGCTGTCAATCTATTCTCTGCATCTTTAATCCATTTTTAGTTTGTTTGATTATTTTGTTTATTATATTCTACATATACGTAAAATCATATGGTATTTATCTTTCTCTGACTGCCTTATTTCACTTAGCCAAATACCCTCCAGGTCCATCCACGCTGTCACAGAGGTTAAAATTTTCTGCTTCTTTACAGCCAAGTAGTATTCCGTTGTGTAAACATACCACTGCTTTTTTATCCACTCATCTACTGACGGGCACCAGGGCTGCTTCCAGATGTTGGCTATTGTAAATAATGCTGCAGTGAACTTTGGGGTGCATATATGTTCTCGAGTCAGTGTTTTGAGTGTCTTCAGAGAGGTTGCCAGAAGTGGAATCACCAGGTCATAAGCCAGTTCCATTTTTAATTCTTTGAGGTAACTCCATACTGCTTTCCACAGTGGCTGCACCAGTCCGTGTTCCTTGTTGTTTGTTGATTTATTGATGACAGCCATTCTGACAGGTGTGGAGTGATACCTCATTGTAGTTTTAATTTGCTTTTCTCTGATGCCTTGTGATGTTGAGCATCTTCTCATATGTCTGTTGGCCATCTGTACATCCTCTTTAGAGAAATGTTCCAAAGTGGCACTTTAATTTCACTGAAACCTTGGCCTTCAAATATAAAATCAGAACACTGGAGGATAAAAATACAGAGCTCCACATGTCCCCCCCTCCAACAGTTAGGACTGAATGGTGCCCCCACAGCAAGGCTTGGAAGCAGGTCCTGCTTGTGTTCCATCCCTCTGGATTCCAGCCCAAGCCAGGCATCTTTGTCCTTTCGGTTGCCAGGAACGAAGAACCGGTGCAAAGAGAGAGTGATGGAGAGACCAGTAGGAGAGGGAAAATGCAGGCTGCACACTGATCGCACAGCTGCGAGAGGAAGCGAGAAACAAGAATTCTATCCAAGGGCTGGTCCGTTCAGTTTCCATCACCTACTTTTGAATAGCTGTGTTCTCAAGAACAAAAAACCTAACCATGAAGACGTATTGTAGATAAAACTGAATGTATCGAGCATTTCCTCCCCCTCTCTGCACCCTGCAAGTAATGGCTAGCACATTATCATTTTTTTAGACATGATATTTATTTACATAAAGGTTTGGGCTCTGCTGTTTTTGTTTGTTTGTTTGTTTGTTTTAGCTAATTGAATCCAACCATGTTTATTTCCATGCATTAAAAAAAATGAACACTATACTTGGAGGGCTTTTTATGAGTGACTACATATAATGCACACTAACTATAAGATCCCTAAATAGGCTCTTATTTTCTTCTAAATATTTTCTCCAAATAATTGAAAGTATTCCTTTCATAGTCAAACACTTGAAATTGAGTTTTTAGTTTCTTGTGGAATGGTGATCCAACTTCATGTTTTCTCTGAGGACACTGTTTGTCTCAGCAGCATCTACTGAGCGGACCCTCAGTCACCATCGATCCCTGTGCCCCTGTGCCCCACATCGCATTTCCACGTGCATGGGCGCCTACCTGTGCACCCTGTTCTGCTGCATCTGCAGAATGTGTTGCTTCCTGCAGATTTCTATGCAGATAATACCTGACACCACACTCGTGCTGCTGGTGGTGGTTTGTTCTTTGTGAATGATGCAAGGGCCAGGAAACATTGTCACCAAAGGGCCAATCGGTAAATATTTAGACTGCAAAAGATACAGCCTCTGTTAGAACCGTCCTGCTCTGTCACTGTGGTGCGAATGTGGCCACCAGCAATAGCTAAACAGATGGCCGTGGCTGCTTCCCAACGAAATCCCATTTACAAAATAAAGCTGTGGGTTGGATTCTGCCCAAGAGCCATAGTGTGCTGACTGGTGCTCTCTCTGTAAAGGCCTTTTTGGGATTTTCAATGGAATGGGGTTGAATTCGAAGACCAACTTGTAGAAAACTGTTGACACTGAATTATTGAGGTGTTCTGGTTTTGAATATGATATAATATTCCATAGACTTTTTCAAAAGAATACGCTCTACAATTGAAATGCCTTCCATGAAGAACTGCGGCCATGTTTATTTCTAGATATCCATAGTTTCTGTGATTCCTTTCTGGTCCTTAGGCAGATGACCTTATTAACTAAACTAATCATACCTTATTTCTCCCCCTACTTCCCCTATTTACCTCCTACTGTTTGAATTTACCCTATTGTGGGAACTGGGATGGCCACTCAGGGCTGTGTACCTGTGCTGAACTTAAACTGGCCTGATGGCTGCATGCAATATTTTAAAATTTAGTATAATATTTGCAGTAGGTCCTGGCAGGATGTTTTAACATATTACATTTCCTTTCTAGTTTGGTTATTTGAGTACTCAAATCTGGAATGAATTCTGAATTTCATCAGATGCTTTTTAATATCTATGATGAAGATAATAACATTATTTTTTCTCTTTTAATCTGTTAATGAAGAGATTTGACTTGACTGGTTTAAATAAGACCTATTTATTATAAACCATTGTTTTTTTCAAACCCCTATTAAATATTCTTTTGGTTTTCTGTATCTAGATTCATTAGTGTGATTAATCTGTACCTTACTTCATGCTCTCTTTGTCTAACTTTGATGTGAGGTTAATGCAAGTCTCATTTGGAAGTTTAAGGATAAATCCATTTTCTGTTTTGCCTGAAACCATTTGACTAATGCATCAATATCAGTAATGTACATCATTAATAACCTCTGTTCATTGTAAGCCCAGACATCATTATGCCAAAATATGACCAGCCCATAGCAATGGTTTCCTCGTGCCAGAAAGGGGGAACAGGGTTATGACCTATAATTTATCCATTCATTCAATTTTATTAAGGAGAAAGTATATACTGGATAAGACAAATAGGAAAAGTGTGTACTATGTTAGTTTGTGACCAAATGATAGGAAAACAATGAAACAGGGGCTGAAAACAAGAAGGAGCTGTCACTTTTGATGTGGTGAGCAGAGAATCTCAAAGAGAGGGGTGGCATATGTATTGAAGCTTAAAGGAGCTCAAAGATGAAGCCAGATTAGTATCTAGTGGGAAACAATGAGCAGAAAGACACTAAAATGACAGAAAGTCTGGCTGATTTGGAGGACAGCAAAGAGGCAAGGAAGACTGGGAGAGAAGAAAGTCAAGTCAGAGAAGTAAGCAATCTGAAGGCGGCATCCATGGCTCCTGAGACCGCATCTTCCCAGTGACCCCTGTGGCCACATCCAGCAGCAGAAACACCTGCTCGAGTGTGGTTGGCAGGGTAATCAGATGGGTGTGATAATTTAGTTTCAATTTGGGCCTTTCACCTACAACATCATATGGTGTGCTTGAGAGTGATACTGTTATGTTACAGAATCACACCCTTATGATTTTGCAGTGGAAGATTTTGTAATAAAAAGGGGTGTTGATAACTAGACCGACGCAAACATGGACAATTGACTTTGGTCAGAAGTGCAAAGACGACTCAAAGGAGAAAAAGGTTCTCCATAACAAACTGTGTTGGGACACTCGGACAACGACCCACACACATGGAGGAGAGCGTTAACTTAAACCTCACAATTGTACAAAGACTGACTCAAACTGGCTCGTGTATTTAAAAGTGACACAAAAATGATCCAATTTTTCGGGGGAAAAACAAGAATATGTTCCTATGGGGGGCAAAGAGTATGAGACACAACATCAAAAGTATAACACATTAAAAACAGTAACAACACTTATCAAAGTTGAAACCACTTGTTCTTCAAAGGCCTGTTGAGGGAATTAAAAGACAATCTCTAGATGAAAACATTTTAATGTACATATTTGATGAATATCTTATGTCCAGAATAAATAAATCTTTAAAACTCTCGAAACTGGAAGTAAATAATAATATACTTTTTAAATGAACACAGTGTTGAATTGACTCTTTACCAAAGAAGAGATATGGGTAATAAATAACCATATTAAAAAAATGTTCAGTATCACTTGCAATGTAAACTCAGGATAGTGCTCCTCACCCATTAGAATGGCAAATGCATAGAATGCGCACAGAACACACCCCTGAGGGGGCGGGGAGCGATGGGACATGCAGCACTGGTGGGACAGGAATGAGAACCACCGCTCACCACTCCAAGAAGTCTGGCAGCTCCTTGCGTAGGTAAGTGCGTGCTTACCCTGTAACCCAGCCGTCTCAGTCCCAGGTATTCACCCCGGAGAATGAGCACTACAGTCACACAAAACCTGTTCACGAACAGTCATAGCCACTCTGCTCGTAGTGGCTTCAAACGGGAAAACACTTTGACGGGTGACTAGGTAAACAAATGTAGCGCATCCATATGACCGGACACCGCACCGCTATAAAGAGGAATGAACTATTGACGAGCTAAGCAGCTGAAACGTTTCTCAGAGACGTCGTTCCAAGTGACAGCGCTCGTCTGCAAAGGTGAACACATTCTACGTAATTCCACAGGGAAGGGGGTCAGGGGCTGGCAGGGGTCGGGGACAGCGCTGGAGTGCCGAGGTGACAGGGCCGTCTGCAGCAGTCCCGCGCGTCTGTACACGACTTACCGTTCAAAGCACTGCGCACAAAGTCGCGCTTCCTGGGCGTGAGTTCACATTTCAATTTTAAAAGTGCTCTTGGAAAGCAATAATTCTTCTTTCTTTTTAAATATTTGTATTGAATTTATTGAGGTGACATTGATTAATAAGATTATATGTCTTCTACTCTCCCTTTAAGACTTCTGGATAACAACCACCTACTGCATTGAGAACGTTCTTAAGTAAATGGCTACTTTGGAGCGTGTGGAAAAAGTACAGCAAGGATTTTCTATAACATGGTGCGGGAGAATACATTTACAGCCCCTGAACGCAGGTCACTTACTCTGAGAGAGTGGGGTCTGACATAGTGAGACTCTGCCCTGCGCAATGAAACACCTTCTGCAGGCTGTGGGGTTTATTTATTTATTTTTTCTAATACCCTAATTCCAACATTGAATTCTAACTCAGGCACCAGGCTTCCCATCATTAGATCAAATAACTCTGCTAATTGGTGAGGTTTCCCTCTCTACCATCCTCTGTGCCTGCAACTCCCAGCATTTTACGAGAAAGTCACACAGTTCTTTCTTGTTAACCAGTTAGTCAAACAGAGAGAACTCCAGAGAAGTCCATCCGATTCCTGCCCAGGGAGGATCGTTAGCTGGATGGTCAAGGTCAGCATCCACTGCGGTAAGTCACGTTGACAGCATGTACTCTTAATATGAGAACGCCATCCTACCGGTGTGGTCCCCTGCCCTGCCCCTAAACCTGCACTCCATCGGATGCAGAAGAAAAAGTAACACAATCCCCAGGTGATGGACACCCTACAAAGCACATAATGAATACGCCTTAAAACTGCCAAGGTCACACAACACAAGAAAACCAGAGAAAGGTTTGCAGTCTAGAGGAGCCGACAGAGACGTGACTGAATGGGGTGTGGCGTCCTGGGCAGAATTCTGGGACAGAAAAAGAATGTATGATAAAAACTGAAGAAAATCTAAGTGCAGTACAGACTTTATTATTTAATAACGATGGGCCCATGTTGGTTCATTACTTGTGACAGATTACCATACTCACACAGGATGGTACATCAGGAGAAGCTGGGGATGGAGTTCTACACGACGTCTCTGAACTACATTTTCAACTTTTATGTAAATCTAACATCGTTCTAAAATTTTAAAATTATTTTTAAAATCTCCTTTTCTTTTTTAATCATTTTTAATTGTTATTCTATTACAGTTGTCCCAATTTTCCCCCCTTTGCCTTCCCCCAGTCAGTCCCCACACTGTTGTCTGAGTCCATGGGTCATTCATACGTGTTCTTTGGTCCCTTCCCCATCTTCCACCATTACCCTTATTTTTTCTCCATCTTTGGTCCCTCGGTTTTGTTTCTCTATATCTGTTAATAATTAAATCTCGACCAGTAAATAGAAAACTTTAAGGGTGTGTTGCGAAACTTATTTCTCTCTTGTCACTCTATTTAATTGCTTGAAATTCTTGTGAAATCTGTAACAGCAATGTCTTTTATTTTTAAACAAGCATTTCACTTTCTGTATTATTTTTTTTGTTTATCTAAGTAAGAAAATAATTTTTTCTTGTCTGCACTATTGCAATGTCCTCCTACTCACTACCTTAACTGTTTCCCCACACTAGAGGCATCTTGTTAAATGTTTGCACACATTGCTTCTCCCTGTCGGAGAACCCTAATGTCTGACCAACGGAAGGCCCTCCAGGGTCCTGGGTGTCTTTTCTCTCGCGAGCCCACTACTTCATGTACCTCTTTCTGCACATTCTAGTCCAATTATGATGCCTTGCTAGAGCCATGGTTTCTCACCTGAGATTACAATTATAAAACTATTTCTGTCTGGATCACTACTCCGTCTAATTCCATAAACTCTACCCAAAATTTCCCTCTCCATAGAAAACATTCCCAGTGTTTCTAGCCCAAAATAGTGTCATACTTTTCTTTTCTCATGGGTCTTTATGGCTTTATTATCACTTCACATTGAAAGTCCATGCCTTCTTCTTGCTTCTTGGAGTCAGGTTGTCTCCTACAGTTTCCCAATGCACCAGGCATGTAATTGCTGTCTAATACATGTTTATTGAACAAGATGTTCAATGAATCAATAGATAATAGTTAATATATAGTGAACGTATGAATGACTTGGCCTTCTTGGTTTATATTCTTTGATACTTTGATATATTTTCTAAGATTTTAAAGGGAAACTTTATTAATTTAAAATTAGAGTTAAACAGTAAATCTCTTGCAGACTCCGTTCTGTACCGTGTAATGCACTTTTCTTCCCCATAGCCATAGGTTCTGTGCTGGGGAGGGACGGAGTAGGGGTGGAGGTAGGGGTGGGAGGTGAGCACAGAGTGAAGCATGGTCAGAAGCTGGATGAGTGAACCACGGGACAGACTGAGGAGTGTTGCCCAATGGGGTGACTCCTGAGAGTCACTTCCACGTCAGTCCCATTGAGTTTTATTTGTATGGGCTCTGCTGAAGATGACAGATTTAACATGATATGCTAAGAACCCAGCTCCCATCTCTAGTGATCCTTTTCATATTTTTCTGAAGCTGCAATTTTGTATTACTCAATTCAAAATTGCTTCGATGAATAGTCATTTATTAAGCTCTTTGAAAAAGTAGGCTCTGAAGACATAATCAACCTTAATGTTTAGAATTACATCCTGTGAGACTGGAAATGACTATTGTTGTTCCAAACAACATTGTATTGTGTGTTTCACACAACTAAGGCAAATGTTTCAAATGGACACACAAGTTTTGTAGCCAATTCTCCTGCTAGTAGGGATTCTCTCGGAAACCATTACAATGCTAATGAAACATTAAGACCAATCTCAAGTATACTATTTTGCATAGTGTTTTTTAAATATGTAATGTTTTTCCTTTTTATTGAATTTACTGGGTGACACTGACTAATAGCATCACACAGGTTTCAGGGCACACTTCCACAACACATCATCAGTACACTGTGTTGTGTGTTCACCACCGAGCCAAGTCTCCTTCCACCACCACTCATTCCCCTGTATACCTTGGTTCAAGGAAACAGAAAATACTCTTTGGACCAACATTTGGCCTGTACGCCCCTGCTGGCCCCAGCAAGCAATGAGATATGTTAAAAGTTTGTGGAATCAAGAAACAAGTTATATTTCCTCTTTGATTTCAGAATCCAATGAGAGTTACCTATCTACTCACCTGTGCATCGATGCACATAGCATCCCTGCAATGGACTGGCTTTTAGGAAGGTTTGTGAATGTGACTATCTCAGACCTAACACAATCAAGGCAGCCTTGCTGGATAATGCTGTGCTGCCCATAAAGGGGATAAAAAAATAAGAGGCTTGATTTTCCCATTAAAATAAAAGCCAACTGCAAGACTACACGTAGATTGCATTCTCTAGTTTTCGTTCCAAGGGTGCACATGTGAAAATCCTGCTGATTTTCAATAATTCCAGCACAGAGAGCTTTCCGAGAACTTCCAAGGAGCACAGGTAAGTTTTCAAGGCAGGTGGGACAATAATCACGATTCTGCTCCAGTGAGCTAGTTCTTTCCTCTGTGCTGCCGACACTGTGCCAGAATCTAATTTAGAAAATACAGTGAGTCCATGCTGAGTTAGAAGAGTCAGGTGAACCTTACCTTATATCTTAAATGCACTCTACTTTTAAAAAAAAATATCCCATCTGCTACAAAAAGAGAAACTGGAAAATTTTGAGTATGAGTGGATATTGAAAAAAAAAAGAATGTGAATCCTGCCGCTATAAGAAAATTGCTATGATTTTTTCTTAACCAGATGCAGAGAGAGAGAGAGAGGCCTATTTTCCTACCCTTTCTATAAAATGAGGGCAGAGCTTGGCTACCTTTCTTGGATTTGCTATGTATGATCAAAGGTGAGAGTTAGTGATGAAGGGTGGCAGAATCTCAATCTCAGGAGAATCTCAGAAAATAGCATACCAGTGGGGCAGACCTGACAATGGACTTGCCCGTCCAATACTGGGCCATGAACCTGTGGTGGACACCAAGGGGAGTGTGTCCTATGGTGCTGGATTCAGGGCGCCGATGTGCACACACTTGGACACCCCTCCTGCCTCCCAGACTGACTCCCCGGAGGGGGATGGCCTGATTTGAAATCATCTTTTTGAAGACTTTTGAATCCTAGTGTCTTGCTTCATCTCTCTATCCAAGAGCACCAGCCTGTCTTTCTTTTTCCCTTCCTTTCCTCCTTCTTTCCTTTTTTTCCATCTTCCTTTTCCCCTTCCTGTCTCCTTCTCTCCCTCTTTCTCTTCCTTTCTCTATCTCTTCTCCACTCTCTCTCTCCTTCCCTCCTTCTTTATCTCTACCTTCCCTGTCTCCCTCTCTTCCTCTCTTTCTCTCTCTCCTTTTGTTGCTAAATTATCTAGCCAATAGGTGTGTTGTCAGAAAATCTCCCTAAATCTAATTTAAAACCTTAGTAATAATGTCTGGTGAACATGTACTATTAATATTTCTCTTTCCACCCTTGACTAAAGATCAGGTGTGGTATATCAAAAGTACAGAGACCCACAGCTTCCCAAGCAACCAATGGGCAAGTTAAAGGACAACATTAAATGTGATCCTGGAAGTTTCCAGCAGGGTGAAGGAACCGCGGACATATGGGGCCTGTCAGAGAGTCTCACGGAGCCTCAGAGTATGAGGGGGAGGGTCAAGCAAAGGCCCTTCAATGGTCCTTTTGGAACAGTGCAGAAGACATAAAGAAACAAATAAGAGGAAAAAGAAAGAAAAACTTGGAGTCTTTCATAGCTGCACCCTGCCAATCTATCACCGATACCTTCTAAGCTGCTGAAAATTACCACAACAGCAGACTGTTGGTCTCAGCTTTGGAAAATGAAAAAATCCAAAGTGAGAGAGGCACAAGATGTCCTTTTACAGCTGAGAAAATGACGTTACTCCCTCCCATGCCAGCTGTGGGTGTTGAAAGAAAATTTAGTTCCCAGCAAATAGAATGGCTTGCTCAGTCCCGGGGGTATGGTGGGCGCTCTGGAAAGGGCTGCAAAGGTGAGCCAGCTCCTCTGGGGACTTACCTGTGAAGGATTTACAAGGGCCTTTCCAGGAAGCTGTTCTTCCAAGATAAGGAGAATCATTACAAATGGAAAAGCAAATGTCTGCTCTTCCTCACAACAGACATGGATTTGATACAGCATTTTGCAGTTCAGGTAAAGGCCAGTCTACTGAAAATCTGTCTCCCTTAGTTTTCAAAAATGTTCAATATAGGTGAAGGTGCTAGATTGGGTGACTTTGGAAACCATCATTTGTCAGAGGAATCTTCTGAATTGGAAAAAAATAAATTTACAGATCTGCTAGTAAACATATACATTTCTGAAGACGTAGAACAAAATGTTGATGGAAGAAAGGCCAAATGAATATTAGATAAGCTAATGGTCCAGAAGGATTTCTGAAACAGGTCATTTTACAGCCTAAATCTGAGCAGATGACACCTAGGCAGAGAGGTGGATGGGGAAAAAGCAGAGGAGAGAAAGCTTAACAGAGAGAGAAAATGGAAGTCTATGTCACTGCGTAAAAGAACACAAAGTGAAAATTAAAAAAAAATTCCGAAAATGAAATCAGATGGACCTGTCAGTTCTAGCAATGTTTACAATTTCCGTTTGACAGTGGATATATATCTCACACGTTTCAGGCAAAATAAAATGAGCCAGAATTCTACCAGGGAAGAAAGCGGCACGGAGTGTGAAGTGAGCATCTGTGAATGAGGTGGTGACTCTGAGGATCTTGCTTTGCTTCCTGGATAAACACTGGCAAGTACAGAATATTCAACATCTCACCAGCGAATAACGCAGGAGCCCGGTCTCTGGGCCTCCCTCGAGCAAGCACCCCAATGTACCAGTGAGAATGACAAGGGTCCAAGGAGATTAACAGCGATTGCGGAAGCCCCGAGCAATGGTGTCCGTCCAAACTTCTCTACAGGGTCCCAGAGGGCACCCCTCGTCTTTTGAAAAGACCTTTCCGGAACACTCAGATCTCTTTCTGCTGCCAGGACTGAAAAAGCAAACATGCACAAATTAGAAACAGATCCACACGGATTTCAAAAAATTTAATTGGGGAGAAATGCCACTGATAATTAGCAAATCCTGGTCCGTAACGCCCATGTACACAGCATCCCAATAAAGCTTTCCCACTGAAATAGCTGCAATGTTCTGTCCCAAAAGCACCAGAAGTGACTTTGGTGTATTCTGTTCGCCGCAGCCTCTAGCTGTTTTGTGTGGCAATTCTCAGAATCTGTAAGGCAATGGTTCGTTGTTAGCCAACTATTTTAGATATTTCACTTCAGTTTTTTTTAATTGTGTTTAGATTGTGAGCATACCTTACACCTACGGGAGGTGGTTTCATCAGCCAGGACGGGGTCTCATGTCAGATCTAAACCACATTTCAGGAAATGCCACGTCCAGGGCATCTGAGATCCCGTCTCCTGTCCTTTCTGAAGGCCACTTGAGTTTCTTGTTTGTATTGACTTTCTTTTTTCTGCTCTTACTACTGTTTTCCAACTCATTAGTTCATTAATTCACCTATTTGCTCATTTGTTCATTCTTGCAATACATAATTATTGCAATAAACAATTATATCCAGCTCAGTATATGTCAAACACAGTGTTTTGTTAACAAATGAAGTGATAACATTATTAACATCAACTGTGTTGGAATAAACATGTAATTGTATTAAGATTTAAATTATAATAAAATTATCATATTCAATTTACTTGGGAGTTTAACGTAGAGGGATAATTAATTATAAATTAGGATTTGAATACATCTGTTCAGTTTCCAAGCATACTGTGATGATTAGTAGCTCATGGCCTAATAGAAAGAAAAAAGGCCTGTAAATAAAGAATTCCATCTCTTAAATGTTCAGTGCATTTAGTTACAAAGTACAGGGAAAGAGTGATTAACTGGCTTTATACAGGAGAAAAGACCTTTAAGTTCATCTTAATGGATCAGAAATTATTTATTGAGAGAAAAGTGAAAAACACTCATTCCAGAAGAAAACGAATAGTTAAAATACAAAGTTACTAAAAGAAAAGATTTATTCGAAGACCTGCGAGCAGTTTAACATTCTGAAGAGCAGCATTGATATGGAGATGTGGTAACGGTCAGCAACAGGGACATAGGGAGTGGGTGTCCTCCACAGTCTGTATTAATCACGTCAGTCTGTCCTAACAGCATACCCCAGGCTGGACAGTTAAACAAAACTAGTTTCTCATAGTCCTGGAGGCCGGAGGTCCAACTACAAGATCCTCTCTGCGGCCTCTTGCTTGGGCACAGGCACAGGAGGAGAGACAGGGAGACCTTTGGTGCCTCTTTCTGTAAGCACAGCATCCTATAATATCAAGGCTCCTCCCCTGTGACCTTGCAGAACCTCAACGATCTCCTTATAAGCCTATCTCCAAATAACACCGCATTGGGGGTTAAGACTTAAGCATATACTTTTTAGAAGAATGTTATTTAATCCATAGCTTTCCACCCATGGCCTCCCAAAGCTCATGTGATTCCTGCACATAAGATATGTCCCATCCCAACAGTCTCTAAGGTCTTAACTTGTTATTGTATCACGTCTAAAGTCTCATATAAATAACACCTAAATCAGATACATGTGAGGCTGTCATGTCCCTGAGTGGACTGATGACCCCCTGATGATAGCTTGGGTTGAGTTTTTGACAAAGGAAATGGAGAAAAAGAAGCAGACAAATGTTTGAGGTCTGAAGGAAGTAGATTTAACAAGATTTAGGGACTCACTGGGGTTGAAGAATGAAAGGAAGTAGAAGTCCATTAGATCACCCAGGTCTCCAGCTTAGATGAATTAGTGCATGGTGTAACCATTAATCAAAACAGTGGGAAGAGAATAATTGTGGGAGGATAATAGATTTGGTGAGAAAGCACACACAACTAACTGTTGCCTTCACTTTTTTCCTATAAATCTCTAAATCTAATGCATAGCTAATAGAGTGCATCAATTTCCTTCTTGCCTTTTGTCAGCCCTTTCTGACCCCGGTCTTTCTAACCTTCATTTGTATGGGTTCTTGACAAAATATTATCTGAGTCATTGAGAAAACCGACGACACTACACTGCACAGTCTTGTCTAGAAGCTAACATTTTGGTGTTACTCTGTTGCCTCTGGTCAGATACATGCCAGGTGAGCTCCTGTAGCTCCTTCCTAAGCCAAGTTCAAGTCTCCATGACCTGTGACTCCAGCTCTGGTGCCTGATGGTGTCTCAGTCCAGCTGGTCCTGGGAAGGGGCCTCCCATGGCTGAGGATCAGGAGTAGCAGGTGACTTGCTTTCCTTCTTTTCAGTTCACACTTGTCCCTCTGTCTTTGGCTACAGGTGAGGATTCTGGTTAAACCCAGCTGGCCATTCCCATGAACACTCCCACGCAGTCAGACACACACGGTTTTCTTTTTAACCAAGATGTTGAATCAGAACATACACGTTTTGCTTTGTTTTCTTTTCTTTTGTACCAAGTTCATTAATTCACCAAGGTGTTGCTAACCTTAGAACCACCACCACCCTAGACTTCTTCTATAAATTCTCTCTCAAGACAGAAGGCCTTGGCTGAGGACACCAACAGGTATCACACAGGTATTTTTCTTTTCCCGATTTAACATATTATTCAAACTGCTTCGGGCACTCCTGGGGGCAGATTTTATGGTTTCATCAATGCCTACAGTAAAAGATCCTCGAATTTTCTAACTCCAAATTAGCCAAGGCCAAGGTTATATTGACAACGTTTATGATGGTTTACTTATATATTCACTTTAAAGATACTTCTGTTTCAAGCTATGTGGGCCCTAAATTTGGACCTAATTGATTTATTTCTATTTTGCTGTTTTCTGAGCCATAAAAATTTTAAGTTCAGTAAAAATATGCCAAGTTAATAAGATATATGGAAATCTATACATATATTCAAATTTATTATAGGTATAAATAGGTATAGACATAAAAATTATAGGTATAATAATCTATTATATAGATAATTTCAAATATTATGGGAATAAAAATGATTATTTTTTCATGTTCTTTTACGATACATGCCAAGTCTATTCTTTAATTTACTCTTATTAGAGCTTGAATTATAGTGAATAAACAACTACGAACTTGATATTTTATTTCAAAATAAATATACTGAGTAAAATACTTGGAAACAAATAGCGCTTTATGTAACATACTGGTCGGTACACGGAGCCATTCTGGCATTTGTGTGGAATCTACTGACAGTTGTTAACGACCGTTATGGGGAAAGCGCTCCTGGGAGGGTATTATCGCATCCCAAGTTATCGCTTTAAAGCAATTACCGTATTTTCGGACCATAAGATGCACCAAGGTTTTAGAGGAGGAAAATAGGGAAAAAATTTTTGAAGCCAAAAATGTGGTAAAATATTTAATAACATACATAACATAATATTTCACCAATGTAAATGTAAGCTACATTTAGACTATAAGACGCACCCCCATTTTCCTCCCAAATTTGGGGGGGGAGGAAGTACGTCTTGTAGTCCGAAAAATACAGTAAAATTCTAATAGTTCTGCTCTTTTGGACTCAGGGAAGTATAAAATAGGAATATTAATGAATAATGATTTACCCTCTAGAATACAATTTCTGTAGGGTTTGAAAATAACTGCATTATCAATGATAGGTACTTCCAATACTGTTTCAGAAGAAGGCTATAATGGGCTAGGATTTTTTTAATTCATTTTGTGATTTGGTTTAATATTTACCTCACAATTTTAATGTGTACCATTATATTGTCTAATAAGAATGAATGTGTTTAATTATTGCCATAAAATGTTAGTTCAAAACAAAGTATGGTAACACCAATTCGATTAATAAAAAGGGAGGGAAAGAAGAAATACAAAGACTCAGCTAATCATAAAATACTGATAAATGGTTTGTGAACTACAGAAATGAGAATTTTATAGTATCTACCTTTACTTCTGAAGAAATTTAGGGTTGTAGTTAATATCTTTAAGAACATGCTAGTTTTTGAAATATTTTGTTCATTAAAAACTGACCACGGTCATTCTTGGCCACCCATTTCCTTCCAGAGAAAGCAAAAACAAGAGAAAAATTGCTGAGAATGTAACTGTTACAAGGAGGTATTTTTAAGTGTAGCATTGATATTTTGTTTGATTGATGATGTTTGTTATCCTCGGTAATACCAAACAGAGGTTTTGGGTAGCAGCAGACATTTCTGGTTTTACCTGCCTGCTACACATCCCCCTTCTGGTAGCAGCATCCACATCTCCCTCTGGAAAACCACCTCCTCTTTCTGCACAGGCCTGGGTTGGCTCAATCAGAGACTGGCCCTCTCCTGCTGCATTTAAATTGTGAGCAAAGTGAAAGGTTGTACCAAAAAGAATTGGACAATTTACTTCCAACAGGACTGCTCATTAGGGCTCCCCTGGCCTCTGTTGTCAGTAGACATGGGTTGGGTTTTACCAAATACCCATTCCTTTCAATAAAGTTTTCTCTTAAGTTAAAAAGAATTGGATTTTTTTGCATTTAATTAATGAATTATAAATAGTACCCAGGCACACACAGCCAGTCCTGTGAAATGTTTGAGAATAGATTCAGGTTTCCAGAAATTATTAAAATACAGTCAAATTAAGCACCTCCACTCCAAAAGGTAAGTAGGCACACAGCGACAAAAGTAACTTTCAGGGGACTAGAATTTACGGAGGTCAGAACCCGATCTGCTCTCTCCTCAGATCCTTTCTACGCTTGTGACCTTGAGTAAGTCATTTAACCACGTTCTCACGTTCATCTGTGGTTGGGATAACAAAGCCAGGTCATCTACTACGAAGTTTTGTATTCCCTGAGCCTTACGGTTCTGACCCACGATGTTTGCTTAGTAAATATTTGTAAAAATATTAAAAGCATATTCTACCTGCCACATAGGTTAAGAGAATAATGGACCCTTGTCATTCCCATGTCTTCCCAGTCTCTGAACCTCACAGCTTCTAAACATCACTGAGCAAAACAACCCATCAGCCCACAATCTACGGCAGAATCCCAAAGCACCAGAGATATGCCTTGAGCAACTCTTTCTAACAGGATGAAGGGATGTGACAAGTGCTTCCCAAGCACAGGTACACAGTGTCGACTCTGAATCAGGGCCAGGGTTGTGGGATGTGCAGGGGCAGGGACCATGACAAAATATTCCCCTCAGACAATAGTACTGCAGGAAAAGAAAAGGCTCCAGAGAACACTGGGGTGAAGGGAGGTTAGGAGGGATGTCAATGTTCCACTGTGGAAATAAACAGAAGATTCACCTGAAGCATGTTCTTAGCCCAGCCTTCGATGTGGCTATTGGGGTAGTGGTGGTAGCTGAAATCCCTGCTGGATTCTACCTGAGGTCGGAACTATTGAAATGGCTGTATAAGCCCTGAGTCTGGCTCTCTGGCCCTCCTGGCATCCTTATCCTGAGAAGAGGCTCTCAAGGCTCCCCACACTAGCAGACTCAGCATTACCTGGGAACTTGACAGAAATGCACACTCTCAGGTCCAACCTCACCCCTACGGAATCAGCAACTGTAGGGTGGGGGGTGGGGGTGGAAGCAACCTGCAATGTAACCTGTCTTCCAAATGATTCTAATAAAGCTTCAAGTCTGAGAATTACGTGCTCAAGGGAACAGGTTTGAGACTACACCAGGTTCTCTCAAATCTATACCCTTCATTGCAGGTAGATAGACAGACACACTGACAGACAGATAGCAATTCTTGTCTTGTTATCTTGGAGGGTTCCAGCGACACACATTGTGTCCTATACAACCATTAGCTGTCATTATACAACAGTCACTTAGTAAACTGATATTAGCTTAACACATACGGTATGAGAGTATACTGCTTGCAACTATTGAAGTAACATGAGGATCTGGAAAAACAATTGATTGATAACTATACTATAATATGTTTTGCATTATAAAGAAGAAAAAAGTTTGAAATAACACTATGAACAGCAAAGAATTATAATTATCCACTAAACAAATAACACCCCATTCTCCCTTCCTCTCAGCCCCTTAAAACTACACATCTTCTTTCCCTCTGTGAATTTGACTACGTTGGTGCCTTATTTACAGGGAATCATGCAATATTTGTCTTGTTGTTACTGGATTATTAATTTAGCAAAATGTCTTTAAGTTTTTTTCATGTTGTATCAGGTGTTATGTGTCAGAATTTCTATAATTTTAGGGCTAAATAGAAGATGGAGGTGTAGGTAGATATGCTTTGTTTCCTCATACAACTAAAAGAAGGAGAACAACAAATTTAAAAACAAAAAACAACCAGAACTGTCAGAAAATTGAATTGTATGGAAGTTGGACAACCAAGTAGTTAAAGAAGAAGCATTCATCCAGATCAGTAGGAGGGGCAGAGACAGGCAGCTAGGGCAGAGAGGACTCATGGCAAGGCTGGTGGCTGGAGGACCAGGTGGGTGAGGCAGTGGCTGGCAGGTGGTACCACCTTTGCATGCAGATAAACCAGGAGGAACAACTGGGGAGCGAGACAGACCAACCAACCCAGGGTTCCAACCCAGGGAAATGAAGCCTCAAAGCCTCTGACTGAGAAAAGTTGTGGGAGTTGCAGTGGTGGGAGATACTGCCAGCCATACAGGAGAGTTCATTGGAGAGACCCATAGGGTCTGAGAAAGTACACAAATCTACCCACCCAGGAATCAGCTCCAGTATGACCCAATTTGCTTGTGGGTAATGGGGCAAGTGACTGAAAGCTGGCATAGAGCTGAGGAATCCCCATCATTCCTTCTCAGACCCCTCCCCCACATACAGCTCCACAACACAGAGACCTGGGTTGCCCTGACCTGGCAAACACCTAAGGCTCCACCCATTACTACATAACAGGTGTGTTGAGACCAAAAAAAAAAAAAAAAGGCTCAAATGAAATAACAGATCAAAGCCCCAGAAAATAATAGAACTAAGTGATGAAGAGATAGCTAACCCATCAGATGCACAGTTCAAAACACTGGTAATCAGGATGCTCACAGAATTGGTTGAGTATGGTTGCAAAATAGAGGAAAAAATGAAGGCTATGAAAAGGGAAATAAAGGAAAATGCACAGGGAATGGACAGTGACAGGAAGGAAACTGGGACTCAAAACAACGGTTTGGAACAGAAGGAAGAAATAAACATTCAACCAGAACAGAATGAAAAAACAAGAATTCAAAAAAAAAATGAGGAGAGGCTTAGGAACTTCCAAGACAACTGTAAACATTCCAACATCTGAATATAGGGGTTCCAGAAGGAGAAGAGGAAGAGCAAGAAATTGAAAACTTATTTGAAAACATAATGAAGGAGAACTTCCTTAATCTGGCAAAGGAAGTAGACTTCCAGGAAGTCCAGGAAGCTCAGAAAGTCCCAAAGAAGTTGAATCCAAGGAAGCACACACCAAGGCACATCATAATTAAGTTACCCAAGATTAGAGATAAGGAGGGAATCTTAAAAACAGCAAGAAAAAAAGGAGACAGTCACCTACAAAGGAGTTCTCATAAGACCATCAGCTGATTTCTCAGAAGAAACCTTGCAGGCAAGAAGGGGCTGGAAAAAAGTATTCCAAGTCATGAAAGGCAAGGACCTACATCCAAGAAAGCTATCATTTAGAATGGAAGGGCAGATAAAGTGCTTCCCAGATAAGGTCAAGTTAGAGGAATTCTTCATCACCAAGCCCTTATTATATGAAATGTTAAAGGGACTTATCTAAGAAAAAGAATATGATCAAAACTATGAACAGTGAAATGACAACAAACTTACAACTCTCAACAACCGAACCTGAAAAAAAAAAAAAAAAAACTAAGCAAACAACTAGAACAGGAACAGAATCTCAGAAATAGAGATCATAGGGAGGGTTATCAACAGGGGAGTGGGAGGGGGAGAGGGGGGGAAAGGTAGAGAGAATAAGTAGCATAAATGGTAGGTAGAAAATAGACAGGGGAGGTTAAGAATAGTATAGGAAATGTAGAAGCCAAAGAATTTATATATATGACCCATGGACATGAACTAAAGGGGGGGAATGCAGATGGGAGAGGGGTGCAGGGTGGAGGGGAATAAAGGGGGGGAAATGGGACAACTGTAATAGCATAATCAATAAAATATATTTAAATTTTTTTTAAAAAGCTAAATAATTTTTCACTTCTTTATATTGTGTGTTCCTTACAACTTTATGTATTGTCTATTTATTAACATAGCTTTATAATTACTTTATGCTCTTGTCTTTTGAATTCTATGAGAGAATAAAAAAGTAGAATTGCATTCCAAAGTTACAATTATAAATTTTTTTATATTTGTTTATATATTTACATTTACTGGGGAATTTTATATTTTTGTATGGCTTTGATATATTATCTAGTGAGCTTTAGTTTTAACACAAAAGACTAATTAGTGTGTCTGTTAAACAGGTCTAGTGCAACAAACTTCCTAATCTTTGTTAATCTGAGAATGTTTAATTTCTCCTTCATTTTTGAAGGAATGTGTTGTTGGCTATAGAGCTCTCACTTGACATTCTCTTTATTTTATCACTTAAGTATACCCTTCCACTGCCTTTTAGCCTCCAAAAGTTGCTGCTGAGAAATCTTCCTTTTAATTACATTGAAGATCACTTGTATGTGATAAGTCAATTTTCTTTGGCTGCTTTGCTCTAGATTCCCTTTCTTTGACTTTCAACAGTCTGGATTTAATGTGTCTTGGTCTAGGTCTTTTGGGGTTCATCCTATTTTAATTCATTAAGCTTCTTGTATTTGTGTACCTACCTTGTGGTGGTTAATTTTATGTGTCAACTTCACTGGACTAGAGAAGGGCACATCCAGATATTTGATTAAGCATTATCCCTCGTGTTTCTGTGAAGGTGATTTTGGATGAGATTAACATTTAAATCATAGTAGAGTAAGTAAGATTATCCTCCCTATATATTGTGGATTTGAAGGCTGGAGTAAAACTAAAAGGATTACTCTTCCCACATAAGTGCATTCCTCTTGATAGGCTGCATTTGTTTGTTTGTCTGTTTGTTTTGCCTTTTGACTTGAACTGACCCCACCCAGGTTAAAATGGATCTGCCCAATAACTGACAAATTAGGTTTGTTCTGCTCCTTCTGGAATCAGGGGCTAAGATCCCGTGGTCCCACAAGGAAACCCAGGCTGCTGACTTAAGGCAAGCTGGCAAGACAGGGAGGGGATGGGGCAAAGACAAGTAAAAATGCCACATAGTTGTTTGTTTTTTTTTTAACAGTTTTAAGTTGCCTTTTGTTTCATGATTCAGCATGCATTTTGTTGCTGTAAACCTTTGCCTATTTTCCAGAGCTCTGACAAAGTTGCTTCTGACTACTGCTGTGTGTTTTTGATGTTTCTGTAGAGAGATGGGAGCTTGGCGCTGCCTGCTCTGCCAGTTTGCAGATGTCACTTCTTCGTCACTCTTTATAGTACTGTTTTGTGTTAAGTTCCCTAAGGTTGGGGTCTTTCTTACAGTTGCATAGTTTATAAGAAGACTTGATTTAAAGATATTTTTAAGATGTATTTTTCTGTACTCTGTCAGATTTATGAGAAATCACCTCCCAAATATGTGAGAAAGTAGGGGAATTAATTGCAGTGATAACAATCCATCACCTCCGATTTACGTGAGCTCAGAGGATGAAAAACAGGGTCTCCTTCATATTTTCTCTCTTGATTAACTGCATGCAACTGTAATTATTTGAAATAAGACACACAAGTCATATTTAAAAAACGGACACCAACTGATGCAGGGGATAACGGTACCTGGCTGAGCCTCGTCAGCCCTTCAGCTGAATGCCCTTCAATCATCACAGCGACCAGGGGCATTTGCTGACCTCAGTTGTAGTCAGCTGCTCCTTGGATGTAGGTTTAAGGATTAAGCAAAAGTTAACTTTAGAAATTGTATAGAAACTTGATTTTAACATTCAAAGTCAAAGTTCAAAGATTAACCTGAACTCCTGCCCGATGCTGTGACAAAACCAACCCTTAAATCTGGGGGGCTTAGTTCTGTGCTTTGTTTTACAATCCCTTGCACTTTATGAAATGACTCTTTATCTTCCTTTTACTATTGCATTTGTATAATTTAAAAAAAAAATGAAAGCTTCAACCAAGTGACTCACAAAAGTAACTAATTTTCACTGGAACCAAAAACAATGAAGTTGGCCTGAAAAAGAAACAAATAAACAAAACAAAAACTGGATCCAGAACAAAGATAACAAATATGGGTGATAAACAGCTGAGTGATATTATGCCCAGGGGAAATTCTAAAGTGATAACTGCAAGAAGCTACAGAAAACTTTAATGTGATGGGTGATAATCCTGTGTCCTTGGGGACGCAAAGCAAGACAATTAGAATGGAAAGACTTGAAATGAAACAGCTAAAGAAAGAGCTTATTTAAGGAGATATTCAGAAGTTGAAATATTTCTCTAAAAAATGTTTATGCATTTGTATCCAACATAGGGTATTTCTACAATGGAAATGGAAATTGGAGGTTATCTGCAGCAATCAGCATAGATCACAGATGAAGAATGTGAAACAGAGGAAAGTGACCTCACTCCACCAAGGTGAAGCTTCTTAGGGGGAAAATTACCAATAGAGCTGGCCTTGTAATAGCTTCAGAAGCATTTTCAAGCATATTTTCCTTTCAATGGGGAGCTAGGTAATATTCAAAACCTTAAATCTACTTTGTAATAGCTCACATTTTGTTGAATGGCAGAATTATTCAAGGTTACACAAATTCAGGCAAGAATAACATGTACAGGGCTGGTTTCCTGTCTTAAATTTCTCATATGCTATTTATTCTCAAAGGATATCTTAAGTGTTTTCTCTACTCATTTATTCACAATAGGCCTTAATTAGCAGTCCCTACACATCAAAAGGACCATTTTTTTCGTAATGCTACTTGTCCACCACCGTTTAGAGGTAACCCTGCCCTATAGGAAGGAGACATGACCTAGGCAAAGAAATAGACAACCTGAGTGGCAAAAAAAAACACAGCTTTCCCCACAGCAATGCAGAACAAAGCCCTGTGGAGAGCATACCAGAAAAAAAAAAAAGAACCATAAGAAACAGGATAATGGAGGGGAAGATTCCATGTTTTCAGAATGAAGATAGCTTGAAGAGGAAATTATCATAAATGTAGAAAGTGATACTTGTAAAAATCATGGTAATATTCGAAGGTAACATTTCTTTCACATAAAGATAAAACTACATTAAGAAGAACTCATAAATGATACGAGTAGAATCGCTCAAAGGATTTGCTTTAAAGGTCAATACTCAATTAATGTAATTGCTAAGATTCTGACATGGGGTCTGATTTATGGGTGTAGGACTAAAATGTCCTGTTTTTAGAAACCAAAGCAGTTTTCAGAGTTTACATCATTTGCTCCAACCTCATATATCCAAGCTGACAAGGACCGAACGTGCCTGTGTGGTCTGGGGTGGCCAGGCTCCCACGGGGCCCGTGTAATGGATTGTGCCCGGTGCCACCAGCATTGCCAGCTGCAGCTGTATCACATTAGGTCTAGTGTGCACTTCAGATGCTGCGTGTGAGTAGCTAGGGCTTCAGTAATAACTGACAGATTTGAGATGTTAAAAGGTAAAGTGATCAATAGGTCAGCAGTAAGATTTGATGGCTAAAACTGCACCAAACAGCTACTTTGTGTCTACTCGACATTAAGTGAATCTTTAAAAGCTCTAAAGTAAGAGTTCTTAGATTTTCCTAAAGGCTACTTCTTGGCCACGACTTCTAACTTCTTAGAGTATGCCAAGGTTCTCCCGAGTCCTCAGAATTAGAAATAGTCTGCCTCACAGACGCATAGAGCAGACTGGCAGCTGTCGGTGGGGGATGCTGGGGCTGGGGTGAAAAGGAGGTGAAGGGATTAAGGGAAAAATCACATCGCTATAGGTGTAATGCCACATGGACAGCAGTATGGCGGCAGTCGGAGGGGAGGGAGGGTGGGGGAGGGGAAGAGGGCAGAGAGGGGAAATGGTGGCGGAGGGAGACTTGACTTTGAGCAATGGTCACACGAGGCAGTGCGCAGATGATGCTTTAGTGAGTGTACACTTGAAACCTATATGGGTTTATTAACCAACATCATCCTAATTCAATTTTTAAAAAAGTCTGATGTGATGGATTTATCCAGAGCACACTCGGGTCTTGGCCCTAGAGACGGTGCTTTGTGGGGGTAGGATAATTCGACTGTATGGGACCAGCCTTATTTTTATTGATTTCTTTGAAATGCACACATGTCTACATATACAGATATACATACATACACATATTATATTATATATATATATATATATATATATATATATATATATATGGTTTTATTTATTTATTTCCAGAGAGAGGGGAAGGGAGAGAGACATCAATGTGTAGTTGCTTCTTGTGCACCCGCCTACTGGGGACCTGACCCGCAACCCAGGCCTGTGCCCTGACTGGGAATCGATCCAGCGACCCTTTGGTTCGGAGGCCGGCACTCAGGCCGGCACTGAGCCACACCGGCCAGGGCTGTGTGGTACACATTTTGAATACCTCTCTTTATGAGCACAGGTGTCAGAAACATGGTCATGACCGAGTCGCAGGGACGAGGTGAGGAGATAGGAAGCGTAATTTTAGCCTTCAGACAGAGAGAATGTAACCATGTCTGTGTTCGTGTGATGATGCAGTGTAACTGGCCCAGGTAACAGTCTCCTCAGGAGCTGTGAACCCAAGTTCCACAGCAGGGTTTTAAAACATGTCTGGTTGTGAAACAGTTTACTCAAGCAATTTAGCAGTGATATTGGGTTGGCCAAAAAGTTCGTTCGTTCGTTCGTTCTTTCTTTCTTTCTTTTTTTTACCTAAGATGACTGTAGTAGTGCTTAGTTGTCTTTAACTTCATTTGAAACAATTTTGTTAGATTGCAGTGTGACAGCTGTCATACCAGTGTGCATTAAAAAAAAAACTTATCAAAATTGGTGAATTTTTGTGTGTGCATTTTAATATTGAAGATGGAAGAAAATAAGCAACATTTTCAGCAATGCAACATTATCCTTTATTATTTCAAGAAAGGTAAAAATGCAACTGAAACGTAAAAAAAGATTTGTGCAGCGTGTGGAGAAGGCCCTGTGACTGATCGAACACGTCAATAGCAGTTTGCGAGTTTGCAGAGTTTCGTGCTGGAGATTTCTCAGCGGACAGTGCTCCACGTGGATAGTGATCAAATCAAGACATTAACTGAGAACAATCAACATTCTGCCATGTGGGAGATGGCTGGCATACTCAAAATATACAAATCAATGAAGTTATTGGTGAAAATGAGAAAAATGGGTCTTTTATTTTATGGACTTTGGGGCCAGCCCAATATGTTAGCAGGTAAAACAGAGCTGCTTGAGCGGCCTGGGCTCGATGCGCCTCAGAGTCCCACTCACTAGTGGACGGTCTGCAGGAGCAGGTTTGTGATAACCACAAAGTTCGAACCCCTCTGGTTCCTGCTTTTGCAAACACACATGGAATCAAGCACTCGTGAGGGGGTCATCTTGACATCGTATTTGTCAGTTCTATGCTATTTTATTGAGTACAGAACCTGGCAAATTCAGACAAATCTGGTTTTTAGCTGCTGTCAAATAAGGAAGTCTATAATGCTTATAAAAACACGCCTGCCGTGTTCATTCACCAATATCACAGGCAGGTAAGTATAGCACATCATCCTGCCCTGCTCCCCATTTCTAAGGATTTTCAAAGATAATTAGGATGCAGTCCTGTTTTGTTTCTACCCTCCAGAAGGTTGCAAGTATGGGAGTGACAAATAACTGACAAAACAAGCAAAATCGCACGAACACGAGATCCAGGTACGAGAAAACTGCTTTGGGCTGCAACAGAAGACAGTATTGTCCTGTCAGGGTCCATAGCATCGCCCTGCAGCCGTGGGACCTCAGTGGAACTGTCCGTCTCAGACCCCCCGAGCTCCAGAGGCCTTCCCTGTGAAAAGAGATAACGACTGACCACTCATGTGACTGCTAGCAAGACGCAATGCAAAGATGCTCTGCTCTGCTTGGTCCACGGTGGCTGGGGAGTGGGGTTCTGCCCTTGAAGACAGTTTGCTGAGGAAGTGATGACAGCAGGGTTTGAGACTGTTGACTGGAGATACCGTGGAGCGGGCACCTGAACTACAAAGAAGACCCACTTGTGCACGTGCAGGGTAAGCACTGACGTGTTCTCTATTCCGATTCGTGCTCCCGCAGCCACACTCCTTCTCACTCTTGCCTAAGGTGTTGTGTGCGGCGATGCGCCAGTGATGAGTAAAAGCGTGCGTGTCTAAAGACACCCAAACTCTGATTCCAATTTGTTTCACTCCCTGCTCTATGGTTCTCTTCTTGGAGGCTTATTTATTTGTTCTTGGCCATGCATGTTTAATTAATGCCCTTTTACTGCCAAAGTCATTTTATTACTCCCTAGACTGTAGCTTTGCTTGCTCTGCTGACATTTCTCCTGCATATACGGATTTGAACAAATAGTATTAGTTTAATGTAACATACAACTAGAGAATGATTAGTAAGCATTGTGGATAACCCCAGGGATACAAAGATAAAATAATATATGATTTTTGGTATCAACATACTAATGAGCACACTTTTGATCTTTGTAAGGTAGTCCTTCAATTTTTCTGTCACAGAAATTCTGTGCTAACTTTTTCTTCCTTTCACTACTGATTTCAACTCCATCTCAGTACCATTGGATGGAGACTGAGTTAATAAAGGAATATTATCGACTTATCTGGGGAAGGACGGGACCACGAGTTCCACTCCAGCCCATTTGCCGTCTGTGTCTAAGGCACCAGAACTGACACTTAGACACTGATATCTAAACGATGAGTTAGCACTGGAATTTTATCATACAGGGCACTTATCATTGCAGGGATTAAATATGAGACCAGCCGACTACTACGAGGATACCTTTTTGGAGAGAGTATTCTAATGAGCAACGTTTTTTGTAGCAACAACTGTTGAAAAGTTATAACATTGTTAGATTCCTATATTTCATGTGTAATGACTTTTCATTCTAAGGCACTTTACGCGAATACGTGTAGAGACTGATCACCGTGCAGACAGATGTATCTACCAATTAACTCACGGTTCCCAGCAAGGGACTCATGAGGAACAAATTGAAACCTGTGCCACGTGTAGATGAACCTGAGTATCTTCCTTTGCCTATTGGTACGGAACGAGGGGGGCGACGAAGCTGCACTTCTGGGGTCTTCAGTTTGCTGTTGGTGTGCGATTTCCACCTGCGCTGAGGCCTCTCAAGCTCAGCCTCTAATTTGCTTCAAGGGCATTTTTCTTTATTATTTTCTATATTATTTTAAGTGCAACTTGAGTACAAAAAAATGCAGACCTTAAAAAGGTTAAAAGTGCTTTCAAAATGCTTTCACACCCGCTCTTCAAAATGCAACATGAACACAAACTAGGCCAAGAAATCTTTGATGATGTTGCTTTATGTGTTTGATGCTAAGTTCCCAATTATTTTAAATAGATAAGGGGCTTTATTTAGTGTAAACTCTCTTCTGAGAAGAAAGTGACCACTACACACAGCTTTGAGTTGAACCTAAAAGTGGATCACCCCCTCTACCACCTAACTCGATCAATGAGATGACGGATTAGCCTAATATAGATACAGATGTACACATGCAGAAACATTCATCAGTATGTGTCTAAATATAAGTCAGTGTTCATACCCGCATTTCCTTGCTCTTTCAACTGAAAGAGCCTAGAAGCAATAATGGCCTGAGGGCAATCAGCAAACCAGCATCTAGACGTGTTTGCAAATACATTCTTCAGTAAAAGAAACTAGGGCTCCTTGGGGAAACAGCTAATTGTAATGCTGGGGCATGGTGAGCCTTGAGCATTTTAGAGTGCCAAAAATAGGACATTCTGAAAAAAGACAAACAAACCAAAATATAGCACTGGAGGAATGTCCTAGGGGCCTAGGGGCCAGATAAAAAGTTTCTAATGAAGAAAACTGGAAGTCATGGCAACAAATAAGTGATGTAATACTAGATTGTAATGCACAGTATAAATAAAAGTCTATGGGCTATACTTTTACTTAGAAAAGTATAAATAAATTTACATGCTTTAGTAAATTTAAAAATGGCGGATGAGGTAAATATTTCTTGCAGACAAATTCCAAATAATTTATGCAGATGCTGCCCCCTTAAGAAGGTGGAGCATTCTTCTGCATCCTTAACCGTACTCTGGGTAGAGTACTGTCCTTCCAAAGAGCTCAGGGGGGACACTTTGCAATAGAGAAACCTGACAAACGCTACCTCCACCAGGCGGCCAAGATCAACATCAACACTGGCGAGTCCTGCTGGGCGCGGCTACCCCTGATACGGTGTGATGTGGGTGGTGCCTTACTTCTGCAGCTTTCTTCCCCCAAACCCATACCCACAGTGTAATCATAAGATAAATGTCAGCTACACCCTCGTAAGAACATTCTAGAGAAGACCTGACCAGCACTCCTCAAAAATATTAAGGTCATCAATAACAGTGAGGGTCTGAAGTGTCACGGTCGAGAGGTGCTCTTAGAGACATTAAGTCTAAAAGGAAAGTGGCCGCCCGGGTGAGATTCCGGAACAGAAAAAGGACGTTAGGTAAGTACGAACTGAGAAAACCTAAATACAGTGTAGCCTTTTGTTAATAATAGTAAATTAACATTGGCTCCCTGGTTGTTACCAATGACCATAATAATGGAACATATTACTAATAGGGGGAATTGGGTGTGGGCTGTTGGGAACTCTCTGTACTATCTTTAAAATGTTCTGTAAATCTAAAATTAGTCTAAAAGGAAAAGTATATGAAATCACAGGGAACAAGGGGACGACGAATGAGATTTAAGACGATCAACTTCTCAGATGGGTGGTGGAGCGATGGGACAATGTCGTCATGATGAAGACTCTGCTTTTGTCATAGGCAATGGCTTCCGGAATGGACGAATACATGTTCTTGAAATAGCCAACAATATTAAAATGCTATGAAAAATAAACGATGGCATATTCATGTAACCAAATATGACCTGATCTTCAAAAATGCTTCCTTTAACAAATTATATTCCTTGGCTAAAAACATTTAATTATATTTTATTAGGCATCCTCTGACAACATTTCAGGTGTACAGTATCAAGGTTGTCACCTAATTCATGTATAATTGGTAAAGTACAGAGGGTATGACCACAATATGTACAAACACTGGTTAGCATCTGACTGGCAGAGCGCAGCTCACAGCCACGTGCCGTGGGCCCAAGTCATGCTTGGAAAACATCGGTCCTGAGTCCTGCTGGGGGATGCAGGGGTCACACTGTGAGAAACTGCTATGAATTCGGGGATGGGTGCCACACGGGTCCCGTGTCATCCACAGTGGAGAGTGATTCTCTGCTGCAGAGGCTACAGAAGGAATCCAGGGGAGGAGATGGTGACGTCTTACTGAGGAGAGTGGGGTTGAAACAGAGAGAAGTGGCATGAAGGCATAACAAAAGGAGGCTGGGTATTTAAGGGCACATGGGATGGATTCTTCATAGCCTAAGAGGCCAGAGACCTCTTCAAGAAGGTGCCATGTTTCTGGCTTGTCCATCTGTGTGAGGAAGAGGCTGAGGGTTTGTGCTTCTGCTCTGCTGTGTCTGGTGGGTGTGTCTGGTGGGCCGTGCAGAAGGCTGGGCTCCACTTGGGCATGGCGATAAAATTCAGTTACAGAAGCCTGTGTTCTAGTTAAAAAGTTTCACCTTGATGTTGGATCAGTAACAACTTCCTTTTCGTTTACTACCTGCAGGTTTCAGTTTTCTCAGTAAACCCTCTGGAATGCCCTTCAGAGATGAAGTTGGTTTTATTCACGGCTGTGTCTCTAGGTCCAGATGCCCAGTACACTACAGACTCAGAACAAACTCATGATGAATAAATGATTTTCTACCTACCTCCTGCCACACATTCTAGGTTAGATGGCATTTGAACTCAAACTTTCCAAAGACTTTCCCTTGAGTCCATGTTTTATTGTGTCAGTACCCAAAAATAGGTGTTTTATTAATGTCAATCATGCCCCATGGAAAGTCTTTTTTTTTTTTTTTTTTTTTTTTTTTTTACCACCATAGCTCTTTAGCAGACTAGTGATTTCTCGAAACCTCACGTACAAGAGGAGTTTAGCTTGGGTTTAATTTTATCAGCAGAAAAATCTGCTTTAACGAGGGATTGGCATTCATTCCTGCCCACGGAATAGAGAGGGGGTGGGAAACCAAAGGACACGATTGATGAACCTGAGGGCTGGTTGGTGCTTTTCCTTCCATTTGGCAAGACCAGCCGTGCAAATTACACTTAGGCTTGTTTATATGGTCGGCACATATATAGTCAATTACCTTTTCCAATCACATGATTTTCCTTGGCTAACACAGCTATCCATGTATCTCACTTTCACCCTTAGTCTACATTTAATTTGGTTTTCTCCCGGGCCAGCCCAAATCACTGTCCACACCATCGATCAAAAGAGCAGGCAGATACCTAATGGTTTTAATTGCAGGGCTGCCCGAGAAGATCGCTGTCTAAATCTATCCTTTTTTTTTTTTTAATGCCTTTTACAAAAGGACAACGGTTTGTGTTTTATGGAGAGTAGTGCTAGAAAAAACTCACTTGAATGCAAAATCTTCTGGAATCTGGAAAAGACGTTTTCACCCAAAGGAAGTGTGGACTGTGAGCAAGGCCCGCCTTCCTCAAGTGGAAAGAAAAGTCTCTCGCAGAAGGTACCAAAGCTCTGTCCACTTCAGGTAATAAGGGCTGCGCATGTTCTCGACCGAGATTACGCAGTTGAGCAGAGCCTGGAGTATGCGAAGGGCAAGTAAATTTGAAAAGGTTATGTTGCCCTCCCTCCGAACAGTGAAAGCCAGACGGAGCGGCGCTGCTATATTTAAACCCAGGCTCACTCACCTATCTGCCCCTTGCTCAGTCAGTCTCAACCTTTGATTTGTTGTTTCCTTCCTGGGTGGCGAGAGGAAAACAGCCCCACTCTTTTCCTCCCAGGCTTTCAATCCAAACTCTAAAAATAAACCAGCCGCAATTAAATTGCAAATGCAATCATCAGGATTTGATTCAATGGAAGTGACACGTGTTATGGAAAGTCCCTGGGAACTTTGCTTGGAGCCCAGGAACTTGGCCTGGCCTGGGACTCTGAGGCCTGGGTGCGCCGGGCGAGGCGTCCAGAGACCCCTGTGCTTCACGTGCCTTATTTCCGGGGGTGATGGAGGAAGCAAGCAGTGCTGCCCTGCACGTAACCGCTCCCTGCGCTTCCACAAAGCCTCTGCAAGCTTGTCTAAAAGTGGACGCTGTTTCATGAAAACTTAGCGAGCACCGGGGACCCCTGGGCACTCACGTGTCCAGGGCCCAGATGTCTGTAAACAGGGGCCCAGGCTGCCGCCTCGAGCGGTCACGTTCACAGTTCTGATCCGAGGTGCCATTTCAGTCACACAGAACGACGTGTAAGAAGCAGGTTGTTGATTGAAGTGCGTCATAAAAAACACCAGCGAGCGCCTTGCTTTAGGCTACTCACCAATAAAACCTCCGAAAGAGGCAATGAGAGATCAGCGTGGTGTGTGTTCATTTTGCATTCGCTGCAAGTTGAGACAGGTGATCCGTCTCATTTGGCTGTTTGGTTAAACGGAGTCTGTTCTCACACATTTTTAAAGTAAAAATGTACTTGTTATAAGGGCCTCTTGACTTGCATCTAGAATATGCAGCCCATCAGCTTATGGGCAGATGGAAATAGTAAAACCAGGCTCCCTGGAATGGTGAAATCGGACAATAGAAGGAATTAAAATGACATTTTGCTACTTTAAGTGGAAATCAAGCTGACGCACGTCGCTGTACACAAGGTGGGGACGACAGGCCCGTCGCCCCTTCCAGCTGAAACATTAAGAGGAAGGAGATACACGTTCTGTTGTACAAAAACAGGGTGTGAGCAGGCCTGAAACTGGACACTCTTGACTACGTGCATCGACAGCAGAGCGCCTCATAGAGAGAAACACAAGGGTCTCTTTATAATCTGGGTGAGGCCGTCACTAAAGTTGGCAACAGCAAAAAGTCAAGTCACAATGGGTAACGTTTCTTCTGTGCTTATGTCCAATGCTACATAACAATGTACATCGTGGGCAGAGTGAAATTCCTGTTTGGCACATACGTCCTCCGATCTCTCTGGTGTGCCCTGGTCTTGTCGGATGTGTGCCAAGTGTGGGTCGATGCCAACGGAGCCACAGGACAAGGCAGAGAAACTGTGCTAACCCAGGAATCAAGTCCAGGAGGTATGACACTGATTCAGGAAGCCAGTGTTGATGATGAAGGGGACACAGAGGGGCTGTTTCAAGTGTATGGTTTCCCTCTTCGAGCACAGGAAGGCGGGACGAGATGGGAGGGCTTTGGCGCAAGGTTCAAACCAGAGAGGAGAGGTGAGGAGAGGTATATACTCCTTTACTCATTTTCATGAGCTCATCCTGGACCATTCATTATTTTGCAAAGCTTTCTTCCCCATTTGAGGGCAGGTACCAAAGTAAACACAAAGGAACACTAATCCCATCACTACTTAGTTGACGGGACAGTCAGGAGAACCAAAAGTGAGTGAAGGGACGCTCTGTGGGACGGAGAGCAGCAGGACCCGCTGCTCACCCAGGCCCATGGCCAAGACCTGCCAGCTTCCAGGGACAGCCCCCCTGCCACCAGTCACCTTCAGTCCAGAGAGTCTCACCATTGGCCACCCTTCCTTGGCTCAGCTTTTGAATTTTTTGCATATCCTGGGACTTTAGATAAGACTCACAAGTACAAACTTTCTGTGTTTTTGTACAGTCGCTCCACAGTGAGAGAAGTTGTCTGAATCACTACATGGACTACCCGGAGGGACTTGGCCTTCCTGCAAGCTCCTGCAAAGGTGAGGGGGTCTGGAAGAAGCCCTGCAATGCTATTTTGGTGTCAGATAGAGAGGGAGCCGGTGGCAAGCTCAGCGGTGCACATGTTCTGTAATTGTTGTGTTAAGGGTAAAACAAAGCAAATGTGATGAAACAGTGCATAACCCCGTGATGGCTGAACATAGTTATTTATTTGTTCTTTCTGTCAGTCACCTTGGGCGGACAGAGGTCATTTCCCACGAACACACCGGGGAGGTTTCCACCACACTTGCCTGTACCCGCTCAGCACACGCCAACCTGGAGGGCCGGCCGCTGTAACTTCGGAGGGGCCCTTCCTCCTCCAGGCAACCCGGAGGGAACAAGACACGTGGGAAGTCCCAGCGGGACAACTTGATCTCTGCCAGCTTGCCCACCTGCGGATGAAATGGCTCTCCCAGAGGTTACCATGTGTGCTTTGCTCGGTTTTGGTTGGGTTTAGTTCAGCATTTGCTCTGCTCACCATCCACGAAGGAGTCAGTGTGGCTGCGTCTGACACAGCTGCTCAGCCCCTCCATCCCCAGCTCTTGTCTGGGATCCCCCAGATGCTGTCTCCTCAGCCAGGGGACGAGGGGAATAGGCGAGTAAGCCCTCAGTCTTCTCCTGCGAGGTCCAAGCCCATTACCCCTCAACCCCAGTGAGCCATGATTATCCGCCATTGTTTTCACTACAGGCCTGTCCATCTGGCCCAGGCGCTGCCCTTGGGAACCTTCCCTACCTCCTGCCTGAAAGTGTTGCTGTTGCCTGGCTTGGAGACTGTGGGTGTCCTCTGGGAGGGGGGTGAAGCCCACCGGCCTCAGCTCGAGCCATCATCGAAACCCGACTGGACCGTGAGATGAGGCTGTGGTGCTGCGGAATGTAGTTTATCCTAGGAACCACGACTGGTTAAAGCAACATATTCTATGAGGAAATCTCATTAACAAAGCAAAACAGAATCATATTAGTAGAATATAAAAATGCTGTCAACGACATAGATTATTTTGACTTTGGCAAATTGTCTTTTAATTTTATTAGAGATAGATAACTCACGTATAGATAAATGTGCTGAAAAATAATTTTGCTAATTATGTGACTAATAACAACTAATATGAAAAAGGTTTTAAAAGTATGCTGTGGGGTTGTAGCCTTGGCTCATGCTGCAGAGATGTATTCATTTGCTCTTGCATGACAGGGATAATGCAAAAAGAAAAGCAATTGTAGGTGGTAACAATTTGAGAATGATGCTGTTATAATGGATAGTGCAGGGTTTTAAATTAGACAAACAATCCGAAGAAAAGAGAAATACTTTAAAAATATTTTAATATCAATACAGACAAATCATTGCATTTGGCTTCAAAGGAAAATAATACAATGAATGAATAAAACATAATTCCTTCATTAATTTCAGGAAAAAATCTTTTCTGATAATTCCAATACCACACTAAGTGTTGGGAATGCATGCGTCATGTTCACACCTGAAGGAGTTCACGGTTGGTGCCCAAGACAGCGCAGTGAAATACGGGGTTCGTTATGGTTTTAGTAGGTTGAACAGAGGAAGGAGAATGGAGGAACCTGTGGCGTCCGGGGGACGGGGACAGAGGGAGGAGTCCAGCCTGGAGGCCTCCCAACTTTCCTCCTAGACCTGACACCAAGGACCCTACTGAAGAAAACAAGGAAGAATGAATACTGAGGACGGCACTGCTTGTATTAAGAAATGCATGATTTGCTCATTAAGGGTCGTGGTCATTAGTGAACATTGAATGTTCCGTTTTAAATCTATGACCACATCTATCATTGACATTTTAAATCTCTACAGCAATATTTTTAGCATACAACATCTTTTTTTAAAGCAATTAGCCCCAGCTGGTGTGGCTCAGTGGATTGAGTGCCAGCCTGTGAAACACAGGGTGGCCAGTTCAATTCCTAGTCAGGGAACATACCTGGGTTGCAGGCCAGGTCCCCAGTAGGGGGTGCACAAGAGGCAACCCCACACTGATGTTTCTCTCCCTTTCTTCTACCCTTCCCCTCTATCTAAAACTAAATAAATAAAATCTTTTAAAAATAAATAAATAAAAATTAAAAAAAAAACAATTGGCTCTCAGATACTCTCCTCCTCCTCTCTACTGTTTTAAAGTAAAATTCCTCAAATAAATTACTTGTTCTACAACTCCAAATTTTCTCCTCCTGCTCTGTCTTTTTTCACCTCTTCATTCCACTGTGAACGCCAAGATCACTGATAACTGCCATGTCGCTACATCTAGTCCAGCTTACTGGATTTACAACCTTCAAAAGAGGTGGTTATTCACTGTCTTCTATTGGAAACCTCATCCTCTGGGTCTGCCCTTCCTATCTCACTGGCTACTCTTTTTCAACCATCTTTCACCTCCCTCCACACTCTCCACCTTTGAATATTCTTGATCCCCGTGTACTCGGTGTCTACGCTCACTGTCTTGGTACTCACGAAGCCTAGCATTTGCAGATGAGCACCAAGGCGGTGAAAATGCATGTGCGGAACTCTGGGTGCACACCCACAGCAACAGACTTCTCACCTCTTCTTTGTTGTCTCCCAACATTCCAGGATGTCAGGAATCTCTATTAGTATTTCCTTTAAAATACTACTTAATTTCCAGGTCTACTTGAGGTTCTATTAAAGGGAGTTGATAATGGCAATGGTGATAATATTGATGGTACTTGTGATGGTGATGATGATGATGGTGTTGAAAATGATTGTTTTATATCATATGGAATTGAGTTGAAAGCCCTTCTCTGTAACTTGGTAGCTGTGTGATCGTGAAAAATGTATTTAACCGCTTTGATGTCAATTAACTCATTTAAAATGATGATAATTTTGGAGAGCCTTGCTGTCTCAACCATTTACTCCATACTGGCAGTGAATGGACAACCATTGAGACACAGCATCTTTATACGTCTCTTTTATCTTTTCCTATTAATAATAATGTTCTGAGAAGAACAATATTATTATCATTTTTCAAATGAATAAATTGACATCAAAGCAGTTAAGTAAATTTTCCACGATTGTACAGCTACAAAGTTACAGAGAAAGGCTTTGAACTCAAATCTATATGACTTTGAAGTTGCTCTGAAGTCCCTCTTTCACTAAATGAGTGACTACTATTGTTTTTACTAATTTTAGCTTTATCCTCCAGTAGCATTCTAAACATTAAAGAAAAGGAATGCTAATATCGTTGGCCTTCACACATATAAATTTCATCCGAGTCCTGTCTGTTTCACTGACTTTTTCAACACGTTGGGAAATTAGCAGCTTTTTCCTTTTCCTTTGTTTTCCACATGCCACAATAGCAGTTCTGTCTTTTACTGCCACGTCATTCACTCCTCTCCAGTATGCGAAGGGACTCTCAGGTGACTGAAAGTAATTAATCTAATTAGTAAGGGTGCTATATCCTGATTAGGAACATGAGCTTTAGATCCAGGAAGTTTTATGCTTGAATCTGAATGCACGCCGTAGTAGCGGTGATGATTTTGAAAGGTGTGCAAATAACCTACCTCAGTCTCAATTTCTGTAGGATCGATTGTTGTTTGGATACAAGGATGTAATCAATATAAAGCCCTAAGAATACTCTTAGCATATTACAAATATATCAAAATTATGAAGTATTGTGGAGAGCCTTGTTGACTCATTCACTCCACACTTGCAGTGAATGGATAATCGCGGGCGTACAGCATCCACGAACCTCTTTTCATTTCTTTTTGATCTTTTCCTAAGTTGACCTTATTTACGGGCATGCTAGAACATGTGTCACGTGCTTGTAGACAAAGGGTTCGATAAGGAATCAAAAAGCTAAGTACTCTCCCGTCAAAGAAGACGCAGGCACAGGGGCTGAGCTAGAGGGCTGTGTTTAGCTGCAGAGAGAGACCAGGATGCAGGTGCTAGCAGAGGCTGCTCAGAAACACACGTGTAAATGCTGCCTCCTCCCAGCACCCAGTGGCACACAGACCCCAGTCCTCTGCAAACTGCCGGCTGCGAGGACGCTCAGGTGAACACCAGGCAACATTGGAACATCCACTCCAAAATTCATGAACACTACAACAAAAGAACCTCTTGTTTACAGTAATATTTTTATTCAATTTATCTTCACAATCTCAGAAAGTGTTTAATTTCCTTTAATGGGATTAGCCACCCCAGCCTTTATTACAATATAGGACATAATTACCCTGCTTTAACTTAATTTATAGACCTCATTAACATGCTTGCCTTTCACTGTGATTACAAATCTCCTAAGAATTGAGAACTCTCTGAACAGTTGGAAACTTATTGTGATTTATTGTCCACCCTGGCAGTCCCGAGAGCAAACTGATTTATCATCGTGGCTCCCCACTGGGGAGAGGAGAATTTGGGGGGAAATGTAAGGCTCAAGGTGGGGGGAAGTGTGCTCACTCCTCTCACCGTTTAGTTGGGAGCCTGTTGCTTACTGCACAAAAGCCAGAAGGAATCCCAGAAGGACAAAACCTCTAGCAAAAACCAGCTTGAGAATGTCGTTTCTGCCACCAGGAAAGTAATTGTGTCCCTTTATTGGAAACGAAAAGCAAGGGCGAGTCTTAAATGTTCCAGCTGGTATTCGTTTTCCTCCCTCCCTGGGGATGTCTTTTACCTGTGGTCTGGACAGTCCTCAGTTCCAGGAGGCAAGACTAGCATTGCTAGTTCTCACTCCCTTTCTGACAAAAGGTCACATCGCCAAATTTTCCCAGGAACATCACTTATTTGCTATAATGCTGCGTAGCCAGAAGATTAAATAGACTGGCACGACAACTGCCCTTAAGGCCCAGGCGGAAGAGTTGTGACTTTCAAAGCTCGTGTTACCATTAACGGGGCCAGCAGCCTCCACACAGCCCCATTAAGTCTCACGTCATGTTTGCAATCGGTGCACAATGCGAGCTTCGATGGCGGTGATAGGAGCACGAAGATGGTTCAGTGGGAAGTAAGAGTTCACTGCTGAAGTTAGGACATGTTCTAGAGCCAGGGCCACATGTCGGCATTCCTCAGGGCCAGGGAAAAGGAACAGTGGCGTCTAGGTTGTAGAAGACTGAATAACCTGTTACATCATGGCCCGGCTCTTGGGAAAGACGTAAGATTTATGCAAAGATTTGGGGTTAGTAAGCCCTAAAGTGGTTCAGATTTCTTTCCTCTGCAGTGTTTTCATGTGTTTGTTTTTCAGCAGATAACAGCAGGCCTCTTCACCACGCTCCACAGACCACCAGACCAAGCTGGACCGAACGGGTCCCAGATGCTTGAGCAGGTACATCTAGCAGCCAAATGACCCCACGATAAAGAGAGAGACAAGAGGAACCAGGGATTCTGGAACTCAAGAACAGGTGCCTCTGTTTGCAAGCCAGAACTCTTTAAAAAGTGGGAGGTCCACCAACCAGGACAATCCGCTGGCTACACCCAAGGTGGACGCACCCTGGACTCACCCCTCTCCCTGTGCTGGGCTGGCTCGCTGGGCTCGCCCCTGCCCTCTCCGCCTTCCTTACCTTACGTGACTCAGTTCCAAGACTATCCAATCAGACCCTCTGAGGGACAATTAGTATGGAGAGCCTCTCCTCACCTTCTTTAGATTTGCTTCCAGTCTGTACCAGGGAGAGAGATTTGGGCTTCCTCCTCTTCCATCAGGTTTCTCTGCGGGAAGACCTTTGCATCAGGATCTGGCCTCGCTGTATGTGACCATGTGACGGGCAAGGGACCCACCACCTGTGATCTGGGACGTTTTGCCTGCAACTCATTTTGCTCCAGTACAGCTGTGGAGGGCGGAGGAAGCTCCATTTGATGCATAAATTGCTATTGATGTTTATAAATTAAGAAAAAGATTCGGAGACACTACATTAATGCATTTTTATTAGTTGTTAAATGTCCAAAATTCAGAGAGAGGAAAAAGAAGATTTTTGCTTCTTGTAATCCCTTCGTGGTCGTACCGGCCCGGGCTCACTGTGGGCACAGGGTTAATGGGAAGGTGCAGCCGGAGAAGGAATTTCCCCCACCAGGACGAGAGGTTTGCTCCCGACACTCCTAGCAGCTCTGTGCCTTGTTGCCAAAGCTTTTTACAAATCATCATAAAAGAGAAATGATCTCCAAAGCACTTAAAGCCTTTTCTACACCCACTTTTCCAATAAATCTCAAACACATGTTTCATCCTGATCACAGAAATGCGAATTATCTGACAGGCAAACTGCAGCCTGACTCAGTCCAAATGGAGCCCAGGACACTTGCTCGAGTGGAAAGGCTAATGCTGTGAACAGTGCAACGAGACTAATGGAATCCACTCGACTTCGCCTTCCCGGCCACACGTGCCTTACATCACCGCCTGACTGTTGGCACTGGTTTTGCACATATTAGCTTGACATGATTAAACCAGTTAGGGGAAAAAATATGTTTACACACTGCAGGTAATTTGATGTGCTTCTTTTTACTTAAATGCGTTTTTCCTATAACTTTGATTCATGAGAAAGGTAGATTTGATAGCAGCAATGTCATTCCAAACTAATCAGAGATATAAGTTCTAATTTGTGTTAGGCTGGATTTCATCATAGGTGCAGAGACGGAAATGTGTGGTGTAGTGTCTCCTCTCTGCGTGGTGTGTGCAGGATAATGGTTGCTAGGCAGCCAGCCTCCTATTTGCAGAGAAAAGACAGAATTTCTCTATCTACAGGCATCTTCAACACGGCCAGGTCCTCTGACTTTCCATCTGAGTGTCTCTGGTGGGATAGGACCTGTGTGGTCCATACGTGATACCTGCCCACTCTCCGTGTGAGGGTCGTGTGGCTGTGCAAAGGGTCAGTGCAAGTGAGCACTCCTGAAACAGATGGTTACCCAAACAGTTATTTCCTGGAGAAGCCAGCCTGATAATGCCTCAGAGGTTTAAAAGCTGCATTATGAATGTTTTAATTGAATTTCGTTTTAGCAAAGCAATACATATGCGCTAGCTTAACAAGTTGGACGGTAAACTAAATGGATTACAACCAAAGGTTCTCTGCTCACCACCCCCGCCCCCATGTGGTCCTCTCCAAAGGCAGCCAAGCTAGCCTTTTCTCGTTTGCTCGGTCTCCATCGTTTTCAGTGATACGAGTGAACTGCTGTCATTAGGTTTATTCATTATAGATTTTTTCTTCTGACACCTCGGGGTAGATGGGGATGTTACTCTCTTATGTTGCCAACATTTTTATTTGCTTCTCTCATTCTCCTATTATAATTGCATTAATGCGTGGGGTAAAAGCAATATTCGGTGTTTATATTATTAAAATTATTATTGTGCTGTAATAGGATTACATTTACCTTTCTTCAATTTGTATTGAAGTTAAGTATGCCTTGCTTATTTATTTTGTTGTTGTTGTTTTCACTTGCTTAGGTTTCTTTACATATTTCTACACCTTCCAACTTCTCCTGTTATCCTCAGTGTTATTTCCCCCAAGGAAGCTGTGCATTCCTAATTTTTTTGGAGGTCTTACTACTGAGACTCATCTTCTCCTGCATTCCCTAGCCCTGCTCCCTGGCTTTCTGACTTTCCATTCGCTTTTCTGCCTCTGAAGCCACGTATGTTATTTCCTGTACATCCGGTTTTCTCCTTTCTCAGTTTACTCCATTGTTTGGCTGGAGCAGACTCTCTAATAGTTTCATCAGGTTTAAAAGGCTGTCCAAGGACAGAGGTGGGGGTGACAGGTCTCATCCCTCCTTTGGAATTCCCTGCCCCCAGCCAGACTGAGTGCCCTCTGCCTGCTGCACACGGTCCCCTTATGTTCCTTCTTCACCTTCCTCCTGGATGTCCCACTGGTTCGTCTCCTACGTTGAGTCTCCCATCTTCTGTGTAGCATGGCATTCTCTTTCTGGATATACCCCTCGTTTGGGGGAGAACATCTTAAGTAGCTCTCAAAAAGAGGAAACAAGAGTGGGGCATTTTTAGATATCTTCCACCTCGGAAAGCATCCTCATGACATGCATACACACGTCTGCAGGGGACTGGGCATCTAAGTAGGAAATCATTTTCTGTGCACACTTGAAGGCACGGCTCCACCGACGCCCTGCTTCCAAGGTTGCTGGTCGACATCTGCTGCGTTCTGCTCCCTGAGCCTTTATTGATTCCATCTTTTTTTCTCTCTAGAACTTTTTTTCATTTTTACTGAATTTAATGGGGTGACACTGGTTAACAAAATTATACAGGTTTCAGGTGCACAACTCTACAACACGTCATCTGTACACTGTGTTGTGTGTTCACCACCCCAAGTCAGGCTTCTTTCCATCACCATTTATCTCCCCTATACCCTCCTCCACCTTCCGCACCCCCATTCTCCCCCCCACCAATACTCACATTGCTATTTGTATCCATGAGTTTTTGCTTTTTTCCTCAATCCTTCCTATGCCTCCACTTTTACCCATACCGCCTGCACCCCCCATCCCTCATCGTTCCATTCTTCTCTCTGTCTATGAGTCTGTCTCTATTTTGCTTGGTAGTTCATTTGTTCCTTAGATTCCACATATGGGTGAGATCATGTGGTAATTTGTCTTTCTCGGACTGGCTTATTTCACTCAGCATAATGCTCTCCAGGTCCGTTCATGCTGTCGTAAAGGGTAAGATTTCCTACTTTTATTTTTACAATAGTATTCCATTTTTGAGTAGTATTCCATTGAGTTAACGTATCCCAGTTTTTATCCACTTATCTACTGACGGGCACATAAGCTGTTGGTGTTGCTTGAGCTACTTGTTCTCTGCAGATTCTCTTTCCAGCAGCCCCCGTGAATGGCTCTCCAGAAGAACATCTACAGACATGGAGAAAAGGATTTATTATGAGGGGTTGGCTCACATGATTATGGAGACTGAGAAGTCCCGCAATCAGCTGTCTGCATCCTGGAGGCTCAAGGAGGTCTTGTGTGTAGCTCCAGTCCAAACGTGGAGGTCTGAGACCAGGGGAGCCAATGGTGTGAACCCCCATCTCAGCCCCAGGCTGAAGTCTGGAGAACCAGGCATGCCGATGCCCCAGTGCAGGAGAAGAGGGCTGTCTCAGCTCCTGCACAGGACAAGGTTGTATCCTTCCTCTGCTCTTTGGTTGTAATCAGGCTCCCAGCGACTGCATGCAGCCCACCTGCACCAGCAAGGGCAGCTCATCACTCAGCCTGCTGACTCAGATGCGACGTCTCCGGAAACACGCTCACGGACACACCCCGAGACGTTTACCAGCTCTCAGGGCAGCCCTTAGCCCAGCCCGCACTTAAAATTTTCCATCACAGGGAGAAACATGGCGGTTCTCTCAAAACTTTCCAGAACCTTCTTCCACAATACCTAAACAAGAGCCCTGTTTGCCGTCCTTTTAACAGAGGCTGACCAAACGACCATCACACTTCCCGGCAATCACCTTCTTAACTGTCGGTTTTTCACTGGACTTTGAAGTTCCCCGGTCAATCGTGCTTGGCATTTAGACGGTACTCAATCAAGTTTCATTTATTGAACGATGATGGCTATGTTTTTCTCTAATTATGAGCAGAAAAAGGATGACTGTAATCCAGTGGATGCTTCCTTTAGCTCGGATATTGAGTGTTCAGGTTGTACAAGACGGAGAGGACACGCTTAGCTGGGATTCAGAGAATGGAAGTGTGTAGCACGTTGAACAAGTTCCCGGGTCTGAGGTGTCTTTCACTGGCATTAACATGAGTAATTTCCAAATGCAATTCTTCCCCTCCTTGCTCTACTGAGCATGCTTGTTTAAGGAAAATGGGCTGACTTTTCCGTCTGATTTCTGTTCTTTTATTTTTTTTTCTGCCAAGGAGATTTAGGACACATAAATCATTACTGTGTGTTTTTATATATTCCAGTGGTCAGTGATGGCAGAGTGTAAGGTAACATAAATCCATTTTGTAGGTATTTATGAGATGTACTTTCAGGGCGTAGAATTTAGTACAAGTCCTAGGGATGACCTTCAGGCAAGAGCGCGGTGTGCACCTGCTATCGGAAGTGAACAGAGTTCTTTTTTATAGTCTACCTTTAGTAGAATAGCATAGAAGTATCATCTAGAGCTATAACTCTTTCTATTTCGCTTTATAAGACTTTTTATTTTCCTAGCTGTGGAAGGATTAAAACATGTGTCACCTGCCCATCACTGACATCAACTACAGAATAAGTGCTGCAGTCGAATTTTGAGATAATTCTGCTCAGAAAGAGTAGAAAGTGAAACTTCAGCTTCAGCTAGGAAAACACCTCTCAAACTCCTAGGTAAGTGAGTGACAGAAATCTGGTTACGTTATCTGCTCTCACAGTTTAAGTTTTCTTCATATTCATCAACACAAAAATGAAGTATCTCTATCTCCATGTGTTACTATACTGCTTGAAAATAAAATGTATTCCCTTTAAAATGTAGAAAATCAGACTTTTCACTGCTTGGACTCCTCATAACAGCTTGGTATGTTCACTGGATTTTAATGTAGTAACTCTAAGACATACATGCAGAAATATGCATAAAATGAAAAGTCTAAAAATGGAAAATAAAGGACTGTATCATTGCAATACTCTCCAAAAGTAATTCCATTTTGCAGAAACTAGATGCTAGTTTTAATGCTTCAAAATATTTCTATTTAATTCCAGGTGCCCACCTAAAAATGACCTGACAGCAATACATAGTTCACAGTACCATTAAAATTGAGGCGTATATTTGTGTAGTTTTAATGTGAAATGATAGGAATGCACCTTTTACACAGCAAATACCTCTGAATGATTATAATGGCATGCTCTTCCATGGGCTCTCTCTATGATTCTCCCTCTCTCAATTTAAAAGTAGTTGCTTCATAGAATTAAAGAGACTTTAACAACAAATGAGGAAATTTGACAGAATGTATAACAAGATCTTAAAATGCTGTTTGACGTGTCAGATTTTACTGTTCAAGTGCACAAATGTTTACTTACGGTGGACTTGCGCTCAAAACCATGCACAGACCCCCCAGAATGTGGGGTTTCCACGAGCAAACCATTTCTTCCTCATAATCATTGCATTGGGCTTTTGGTGTGATCTCTTTTCTATATTAATCTCTATTCCAATCTTAGGTGAAAAACACTATATATTAATATGAACACAATCCCAGGTCTATAATAAAGACAGCAAAACTGTTGAAAAATAAATAAACCAGCAAGCAAGTACAAATTAGTGTGGTAAAAAATGGAATGATTTTTTTTTTTTTACTGTTCCTTATTTTGGGTAAACCATGGCTCATGTTTCCTTTCTATCAGAATTTCTGGCTCGTCTCTAAAATCTATTACTGTAAGTTGCTTAGAAAGGCAAGAAGTAAGTCTTCCGCTGAGGCTGTGGTGCAGAGGGCGGTCAGGTCACGTCCCAGTTCTGTCCTCTGCAGTTTGAGCCAGTCCTGTCCCCGTCCGGGCCCTCAGACCTCTGAGCTCTAAATGAGGACTGACCTGTCCTGTTGGCTGCTGTGACAGGGGAGTGACATTTTATACAAAGCACTTAGAACCATTCCGGCCCACAGTATGTGCTCAGGAACGATTGGAAAGGTCAACGTTGACATTGTTAGTGTTTGTCTGTGAACCTCAAACAATCCACAGATGTAAATACTAGTCAGTCAGCAACTTTCCTTCCTCTGGGTCTCCCTGTGTGGATGCCATCGTGCTTTTGATGTCCTTATAAACTGAATTCTTTTTGTTTTTTTATTTTCTTGGAAGAGGTTACACAATATCTGAATAATCTGCTCCTTAAGAGGTGGTGGAACCCAGCTCTGCAACATTTGCTCCTCATGTTTTCATCCTGGAAGGATTCCTAGTGACTGGCTTAGCTTGTTTAATAGTTTAAGTCTTCTAGGATGCTGTATTTTTTTCCAGAAATCCTGCCATTCTCACAAAGCTGTCAAACTTGATGGCTTGTAATTTATTTTTGAGATCTCACTATCTGATGGACTTATTCGTTTTAGTTATTCCTAGGCTCCTCCCTGCGCTGTCCCCATTCCCCACCCTCACCAGCCTTGGGAGACATTTGTCCATTTTCGTAACCTTTGTTTTAACACTGCTTTTATTTTTTCAATTCCCCTTTTATGACTAGTTTTTTATTTAATTAATGAATACAATTTTTCCTATCACTTGGTGTTTTAAAGTATATTCTGTTGTTTTTCTAACCTCCTTAAAGTTATGCTTAGCTTGCAAGCATTCCCTCTATTTCCTTAACAGTATTCAATGCTGTTGTCTTCCTTTACATCACTTGGCGGTGTATTCCATTATTGTTGTTATTATTCATCAAGTATGTTTTTACATGCACATTTTATGTGACAATTTGCACTGCAATTTCTTCTTTTGTTTATGCATTATTAAAAGCATGTGTGTGTTTTTTTCTCTACTATATGGATATTTTTTATTCATCCCTTCTTTAATGAACCTCTATTTTAATTATTTTATGAGTAATTAATAGCAAATATTCTACTTTTTTTTGCCTCTTGGCACATTGCCCAGTAAGAAGATAAATTGTGTAAATGTCACATGGGTGCAGGGTCCTATTTATATTATTGTAATAAATCAAAACTTGTTAATATCATTATGCAAAGTATCTCTTTTTTAACTAAAGTTTAATGACCTGGAGCTTTTAATAATTTAAACATGTTGAGAACTCCCAGTCTGAGAGTAAATTTGTCAGTTTAATTTGTTACTTATATAGTTTTATATTTATATTATTTTATTTTTTTTAGATTTTTCTGTATTTATCCCATAACGATGTCTTTGTCTTAAGCCTTTTGGTCTGGAGTTGGCATAATATAAACAAGGTTTTCATATGCAGCTGAATTCTCTTGTTTTTTTTTTTTTAAGCACATATGGTATTTTTTTCAACTTTCAGTTTCTTTTGAAAAATGTCTTTTGAAGTAGAGTAGATATACAGTCACCTTTAAAGCCTGATACATTTTAAAAAACTGAGCACACCCACCGCACCAACACCCAGGAACAGAAGCAGCAGCGTCCCCAGCGTCGCCCCGTGCCCCGCGTCAGCGGCCACCCTCACTCCCGGGCGAACCGCAGGCGTGCATTCGTTTGCGTCTGGCACACTTAATTCAGAGTTGTGTTTTAAGATCCCTCCACACTACTGAATTTTCTTATTTACATTGATGAATAGTGCTGCTTTTTGTGACTATACCTGCATTAAGCGTTTATTCTAAGGAAGTGGGGATTTGTGTTGCTTTCCAGCTGGGGCTTATGGACACCGTGGTGCTCTGAACTTGCCCGTGCGCAGCCTTTGGTGACCCGATGCCCTTGTGACCTTGTATTTCAAAGACCCGGGGCCAGCGAAGTGGAGAAGCCTTTCTCTGTTGCCGCAGTGTCTTAGGAGACCAAATGCCCAGGGCTGGACCCAAGTGAAGACACGCATGCGTCCTTTGGTGACCTTGTTTCTGGAATGCTTATGATAAGCAGGGGCTTTTTAGGCACAAAGCTCAGACCAGGGCTCTTCCTGCCGAGTCAGAGGAACGAGCAGGCCCGAGGTCCGGCTCCACTCAGTGCGGAGTCACGGACGCCCAGAGAAACAGACGACTCCCCCGTTTGTCCCCAGATGTAGGGCGGGGCCTGGAATGAAACTCTATAGGCCAGGCGAGGATCGAGTACATCCACTGATGATGGGTATTTCCCATGTGAAGTGAGAGAGAGAAGGCAGATTTTTCCAACTAGTGCATTTGTGTGGTCTTCCTTGAACATTCCTGGCCCGGCATGAAGACGGTTATATTTTAGTTAATTGCTTAAAATTACCAAAATTATGTGTTTTTCTTTTCAAAAGTGATTTCACAGAGGGTACGCGTTTACATGGTAGCACTATTAAAGAGACCCTGATTAAAGAAATCCATTTCTGGACCCTCAAAGGAGTTTAATTATGCATATTTATGTAAATTGTATGCAAATCACCTTGTAAATAAAGTGTGCAAGGATAAGAACGATGCTCCCAAGCTGTGACTTGTCAGTCTAAAGCTGTTTAGCAGAAAAGAACGCAAACCCTGATGTAAACAGAAGCTGAATAATGGAGTGTAACCCTTACCTCCTACATTTCTTGGGGAAATAATTGGATTTGGGTGATATAAGTAGCGATTCTGGCTAACAAGATTGCAGTGTCTCCCCGGTTATCTTGAATACTAAGCAATACAGATTGTTCTGGTAGCACTGCAGCCAGCTCAGTGTGCCATTGTGCTTTCAGGCGCGGCTTTGGAATGGTACTAAGGAACCTCCGAATTCCCCTTTGCCAGGTAGTGTCCGGCTCAACCATGTAACCTCTTTGTCCTTCCTCGGGTCTCAGCTTTCCCACCTGTGTTATCTCAGGGATGACACAAGTGTTCATCTGTGGAGTAGCAAGACCCAGGTCCTAGAAGACACCCACCATGCATGCTTGACCGCAGCTCATACTTCTATTCACCTCTTCTTGGTGTAAATGTGTTGCCCACAATCTGCCAACTTGACCTGTGGGGTGTGCAGGCACCCATAAAGACTAAAAACTGCAATTAGAAAGACAGTAGAGGGAAAAGGTGCTACAGACCATCAGAACCTCCGAGAGAATCTTCACAAGCAGAGAACAGAGAGAATTGGCTTGGAAAAGGAAAAAGCAGCAGAAAAACTGAACCCCAGATCCCAAAGTGAGGCTCAAAGCTGACGAGGAGAAGGCGGTCCGAAGGGAAGGCCAGCATGATGATCCACTTCTTCTTCCCCATTGGTTCTTCCCAGTGTCTGGGTTCCCTCCACCTGTGAGCATCGAAGGAGGGTGACCAACCAGGGGAGTGATGATCAGTGAGTGGCTTGAGAACCCAAACAGAGCTTCAGGTGGTAGCAGCTTTCTGTCAGACCTGAAAGAGTAAAAACCATAAAAGAAATGCCTCCCTGTTCAAGAGGGACACACTTTCTTGATCTGAGTTACCTTTCCATTGTTCCAAGTGCAGTTTATTTGAAGATGGGAGTGTCCCGCTTATGAAGTCCCTTGGGCAGCCCTGTCCAGCAATCCACGTAGGCAGTCAGTTATAAGTACAAAGCAAAAGTCAAGTGCTAGCAGGCATGCGAGGAAAGTAGAGAGGCTCAAGAAGTGGACCAGAGATGGTAAAGAAAGATGCATAAAGTTTCTATGAGAGTTTAAGCATATTTAATTAGTGTCCTAAATGGACATAGTTTATAAACCATCTGTAATGGGTCTCAGCCAAGTTGACACATTTGGTAACATCTGGGGGCATTTTTTCCTACTGGTCTCTAAGCAGGTAGATGTTAGAGATGCTGCTGAATGTTCTACAATGTGCAAGAAAGTCATATACATACATACATATGTATCATATTAATAAATATTTGAAAAGAGTGAAGGTTAAACTTTTGATTACGTGGGACTAAAAGCCAAACAAGGTATAGTCATGTTGATAATAAAAGCCAAGTAAATCCCCAATAACTGAGACTTGAAAACTAAGGATATCAGAATGATAGAGGAAAAAGGTTAACAGCCATAACAACAAGACCCGAGGAATCTCAGGTCCACGAATGAGGTACAAGCCGTGGAGAACTGACGAAAAAGAGGGAGATAATCTAGTGAAGAATAGAAGGATGTTTTCCTTTTAAGTGTGAAAACGCCTATGGTGTGCCCAGTTTAATTAATAAAAATGACCTATATTTACAAAAGTTCTTCTGGAACTAAGTCTATTATGATAATGGAAAAGATAAAATCCTAGAATAGCTGATTATGGAGACGATGGAACAGGGTTAGGTAGGGTTTACTTTACCAGAAATTCAAATCAATGAGATGTCAGATGAAAGGCAATGCTTTTAAAATGCAGAGAGAAAATTAGAGCTGCGCTTCCGGATTCGACCTAGTAAAAATTGAGGACAAAATAAAAATGTATTTTGGACATATGAGATAGGAAATTATGATGCAGAAAAGGCATTTTAAATCCTGACAAGACAAATATCACCAAATACTGAAAAATAACACTTTTGGAATAACTAAGACTTGTGAGAGTACCCTCCTTTTTTGGATGCATATTCAATGGGTGACTTCATATTGAGTTGCAAAACTTATTATGAAGCTGGGTATTTATGATTGAACACATGCAGCTTAATTGGACAATTGAACACATATAACCCAGAAATAGATTCACAGAAAATGCAGCATTGAAGACCAGAGAGAAATAAGCAGTCTTCTCAATAAATTATTTGGGATCAATTGGATAACCATATAAAAAAACAAATCTCAAATTTCCTTCATTCCATATTTAAAAATGAAATTATAAGTACAGTAAAGATTGAAAGGTAAAAAATAATAATAAAGCTTTTGAAAATACAACATATCTTTATACTCTTGGGATAAGAAAAGCTTTCTCAAGTCCCCCAAAGCACTAGCCATGGATAAACTGGAATCTATTAAAATTAATAATTCCTTTTATTAAAATGTTATAAAAAAGAGTGGAAAAAGTGAACCACAAAGTGGGAAGAGGGTTTAAAACATATCTATAATCAACAAAAGGCTCAAAACAAGAATGTAAATTTAGCTCCTAATATTCGAACAGAAAATGTCAGACAGTCTAACAGAAAAAATTGGCAAGACACTTGAACAGATGATGCGCAGAGAGAATATTCAAAGGGCCAATAAACACACACAGTCATTCAGCCTAATTAATAAACAGGGAATCAAAGTAAAATTTTGCAAGATGCAGTGAACAACCATTACAAACCTCTCACAGTATCTGACAATTCTGAGTGTTGATGAAAGGAAGAAAGTGTAAACACTGCTGGTGGGGACGTTAATTTGAGAGCTTGTTTATATTTTAAAGTTATATATGCCTATACCTTACGTGCCAGAAATTCCACCCCTACTTATGTGCCCGAAAGAAATGCTTGCATAGCAAGCCGCATGCCAGTGAAGTTCAAAGCAATGTTAGCCATAGAGCAAATTGAAATCAATTGGTTCCCTCAAATAGTATATCAATAAGTACATTTTTATAAAATGTACAGTTGGAAACTTTTTAATTCTAAATCGTTAATCAATTCATTTTTCTCTGCATACATTTATAGTTCTTTAAAAATCCATTTATTACCAATAGTAATTAATTGATGTCAGTTGGAATGTTTTCCAAATTTTTCAAAGTTCTGACCTTCCTAAAGACCTTGTCATCTGCAGGACGGTCCCTACCGACCCTGTTTCTGTCTGTCTGCATTCCGCTGGTGCCTTGTGCTGAGCACACGTGTACAGCTGTATTTGCATGTCTTTAGTGCTTGTTGCAACCCTTAATTCTGCTTTTCGACTTATCAGTGTACATTGAATTTTTAAGAATGTGAATAATATCTGCTTATTCTTAATTACCTCTATTTCTTATAATATTTTTACTGCATCCATGTGTCTTTCAACAAAAGCTGTTTTGAGATCAATGCATGCTAAAAATGTAGCCTTGTCACTTATTTCCTAACTTACAGGGATTTTAAGCTGGGCGTTCAGAAAGTCTCCCAGCCTTTTGACACAGGTCACAACTGGAAATTTTCTTTCCTGAAACTGAAGGTTGTCTTCCTAAATGGAAAGAAATAGGTCACACCCTTTCTCCAAGGCTAGTTTTTATTTCTTCTCTTAAATCTGTCCCTTCCATTGCAAAGGCTTCTCTTTGTTGCACCTCTCCTTTCACAGGTAGCACACTCATTTTTTCATTTTAAACGGAGCAAGAGAATGGTGTGGTTTCTGAACAATGGATTCTGAGTTGCTGTCCTCACTCACAGGCATTTCTACAGGGAGTTATAGTCCTTCTACCACATTCCAGGCAGCCAAGTTTTGTAAAGATCATTGAACAATGAAAAAATCGGCCTGTTATTCAATAGCAGGTAGTCTTTAGGAGCTATGCCCTGCCATAAAAAGACAAATTATGTTACCATTTCAGAATACATGAACTAGGAAGAATGAAAAGACTTTGCCACTTAGTAGCTGAAGCAAAGGTGAAGGAACCATTAGGAAAGGTGATGCGTGACCAGCGGAGTCCACATGTGAGAGGTGGCCAGGACCTGGGGCAGCCGACTTGTTTTCTATGCCTTGGGAAGCAGGCCTACATGGGCAGCTTCCTTGATTTCTTTCTTCTGTCCAGCTTTGGCACCCTCCCCCAGAAAAATGTTGGGAATGGTAGTACTTACTCTTCCATGTGTTTTCTCCTCCCTCTGTCTTTTCCTGCAGCCCTGGGGCTGGTATGTTCCAGAGCAGTTAATAATCCAGTGCACAAACTTTCACCTACAATCTTTCTGCAACCTTTTTATAACTTTGTAAACTACCTCATTATCATCTCCAACCACCCATTTTGAATGCACCATCTTTTTCCCTGCCGGAGCCCTGACTCATTTATCAGGGTGGGAGGGACAAAAAGATTAAGTAAATAGACCACGAAAGTTGGTGGTTACCATGATGCAAAACAGTAACCAAGGTGGAGAGCAGCTGGTCCGGACAGACTGTGTTCTGCTTCCGTGTCATTCTTGAAATTGAAATATGGGTGACATACAAGTCATATTAGTAGTCCTCTTTCAAAAAAACATAATGCTTGTACATTATACAGCTAAACCATCACGCCTAAAAATAGAATCGACTGACTTGGCTCACGGCTTTAAAAATTATATTTTTATATATTCATATATACATATATGTATGTATATTTTGTCTTAATTTTTTTCAGGTAGATCCCCTAAGTCACTTGAGATTTAGTAATACTTCCCAGTTTTTAAGGATCGTGTTCATGGCATTAAATTCTTTTCTAACCATCTCAAATCCAGCATTACCTATGAAGGACGAAACAATACTAGACATCCTTTGGCAGAGATGACCTTGCATTCCCATGAACCATGGATTTTACTTTTCAGAGCAAACATATTTGCTTGACACTAGGAGATTGTTTTATGTTAACAGCAGTTTTTATTTAATTTAAAAATATGTTCCACATGAAACATAAAGTAAGTCAGCCCAACAATAGCTCCGGCTGACACGTGCTATAAAACATGGCTGATGACATACAGTCGTCCCTCTGTGCTATAAAATAGGTTTTATAGCACTATTATCTTTCACTAGCATCCATGTGCAAGAAAGAAAAATGATGGCCGAACAGAAGAGAAGCTAACATTTTTTTAAATGTACAATTCTACTCGTTTCTATTAATCCAACTTTGGAATGTGTCCACTAAGGACTGAAGCAATAAATTTATCTGCATACAGTTTTTGCCGGAGTGGCTTAAATGAATTTGCTCAGTAAATAATGTTATCACTGGCATGAGAACACCCTGCTTGTGCTGTTCTTGCCTTGCATCCTGACACCACCTCCATCACCACCTCTACTCAGCTGTTTTCTTTATGCCTCATCGACTCGCGGTGGCATTTTTCATCCCACCGAGGGGCCGCTTTTTATTTGTATTAGTTCACTGGCATGGCGATATCCTACTGGAATACCCATACCCTAATCCTCTTGGGCTTTTGAGTGAAAATAAATGATAATAACTTTAAAGAGCAATAATAAATACAATTTATTTTAAATTTTACTTTATTCCCTGTCTAGCTAAGTTTGGAATCATGTTTAGAAAGAAAACTCTCATACCCTTCTGACCGCCTGTACCGATCTGTACTTGAGCATCGTTTAGTTTGCATGAGCACTTAATGGGTGCAAGCTAGATTTTTGATCATAATAAAGAGCTAAATAACATAATTTTATTCCTGAAAACTGATATGTTCAAAATAGTAGGTTGACCCTTCAAAATTCCTGAAGCAATCATTAAAACAAACATTAGTTTTTTATAGAAATGTCTATCATCTATCATTCATCTTTTTTATTATCTGTATTTTTATATGCAAAACCCAACATGCAGCATAGAGTTCAAAGTAGAACTAACACCTTTTAACTTAGTGAGTAAATGAGAAAATATATTTGGTATGTAACTTTGTTCTTATGAGAAAAATTCCACAAAATAGTATTTATCTAGATACAACATACTCTATTTTGTGGGAATCTAAGTAAATCTAAGATTCTAAGCAAACATGATTATTTAAATTGCTGGGTAAAAGACTTGATAAGTTTAAATTTGAGAGAGGCAAAAGGGCAAGGCTATAGAATTCTGGGGAAAATGATCAGGAATTTAAGAAGTGTATGTGTTTGTGTGCTTGTTGGTATGTTGTAGATGAGTAAGTGTATAGAAGAAGTAAGCCCTGGCTGGTGTGGCTCAGTGGATTGAGCTCTGGCCTACGAACCAAAGGGTGGCCAGTTCAATTCCCAATCATGGCACACGCCTGGGTTGTAGGCCAGGTCCCCAGCAGGGGGTGTGCAAGGGGCAACCACACACTGTTTCTCTCCCTCTTTTTCCATCTCCCTCCCCCTTGTCTAAAAATAAATAAATAAAATCTTTTAAAAAATAAATAAAAGAGCTAAAACATTACCTTCCCTAAGACAATGAAACATATTAAAAACTGAAACGGTGTTTCTGTAATACTTGTGTAGAAATATGGACAAACATAGCCAAGAAAACGGTTAGAAATATCTAAAAACATTTCCTTCTAAGGAGCAGGAATAGGATCAGAGAAGAAAATCCACTGTTACAATGCAGGTATTATAATTTGACCTTTTCAATTTGTATACTTATTATATTAAACCTTATATCTGATTTATATTTTTATTTCAAAGCAAATTAAGAGCCAATGAAATTAAGGATACCTCATTTATAACTAAAACTATTTAATCCTTCTTTATACAAATTTTATTTAGAACTGAAATGAGTCAAGCAGCTTCAGAGGTGTTTCCCTACCCAGTCATGTCATTTCCAAGAGTAAAAGAGAGGGAAACATAATTCTTGAACTTTCTTGAAATGCAAATCCACCTAATACCTAGGTATGGTAAATGGCCATGTCGTTGGAAGAAGGAAGCTTGTTATTCATCATAAAACTGGGTTCCCGCAGTTGTGAGAAATGAAGTTGTTCTCCCTGAGTAATTATTAACTGTTAAATCCTAGACGGCAGCTGCAAGGGAGAGAAAATGCGGATGCCACAAACAGAACGATTCTACGATTTTTCATTTATCCTAGGAGCAGCTTATCTCCTGCGATCAACTGCCGATGGGAAAGACGAGGCTAAGAATTTCATTTGAAATACATGACACATTACCAGATGGCTTTCGTTGCAAATAATCCAACAGCAAGGCACAGAACTCATTAGTGTTGAGGGAAAAGTCCTGAGAAGAGAATAAACAGAGAAAAGATGGGCAAACGAAATGATCTAAATTCAAATGAATAAATAGCAATAATTCTAAACTCTCATACCTTAATTTTCTTCACATTTTCTTATCTCTCTTACAAAGGCATATTGTCAGAGGGAGGGAAAAAATAGGTGCAAACTAAAAATAGTGGTTTGATAAACATAGAGGTAATTTTATACATGATGTGAATTATCTTTGTTTCTGAACATTCAGAAAATTTACTTTGAGAATCTTCTAACACAAGTTACATATGAACATCAGTAATTGTATTATGTAGTCATGAGATATTTTAATAGTCAATAGGTTAATTAGATGCAATATTTTTCAATGCTTTCAATTTCTAATGTAAAAACATTTTATATTTTCAATATTGCTTTCTCAATGCAATTAATTATAATTAATCATATCTCAGCAGAGCATTTTTTCAGTTGCTATACCAATGAAATTCTTTTTGACAAAATTATAGAAATGTTACCATACTTGTTTTTCATCATTAGATTTAACTTGATCAAATGCATTTTTAATATCACAAGTCAGTATCTTTTTTTAATAGACTATATGCATAATTCTACCTTAGATTTCCTAGGTCTAATCCACAAAATAAATTAACAAAAAATAAAACTCAAATGAAAGAAAAGTCCATACTATAGTAAGATGTGGTAGTAAGCGTAATGGGGTAGTATGATTTTCAGAGCATCCTAGGGCATGCAGAGAATTTGACAAGGGAGAAGGAGAGAGGTTACTTTAAATAGGCCAATACCTGTGAATCTGGAAACTCACATTGAAATAAAGAAAGCATGAGTTTTGTTGATAATATGAACAGACTTAGGTGGGTTAGAGAAAATGATTGCCACTAGGCATACATATGTCTAAAAAAAGAGATGCATAGGAGGGAAGCAGACCCCAAACATGTCTGCAGCAGGTGGCTTGTAGGGACAAATTGAGTCTGTACTTGGACTGCATTTTGCAAGGTGGATTCCTCCATTTTTCCTACATTTATCCCATCTGGTCAGCAATCATAAACATTGGTTGAGTATCTCTTTAGTTATATATTGATTTTATTCTTACTCTACCTCTCTTTCCATCTGTGCAGTAAAGGTCACGGCTTTCTGCATTTGGGGGTTTGAACTTTTGGATCGTGGGGGTTGCATCATCTGTGCCCTGGCAAGGGTGCCTTTAGCAACCTGGGATTTATTCAATGCCAGGGTGTTTCCATAAAGAAGTTGATTGGATTGACTCACTGCTAACTATTTCAGTAAACATAGTAGTAGGGACCCTATTTGTTAATGGCCGTACAAGAGGTCTTTTTTCAAAAAAACAGGGACATGGGGCTGAGGAATAGAAGATACTGGGTGACCACGAAGACAAGTTAAGACCAGGTGATCAAAAGGAAAGCCAGATAAGCTGGGCTCAAGAATGTCCACGCCTCCCCTCCCTTCAGAGAATGCAGAAGTAGCTGATCTTGTTCTCCTAGCTGGGATCCTGGGATGCTGGAATGAGCAATTCTACCATCTCTCCAAGCAACTTGACAGAAAGAGGCCGTCTCCCAGCCCTGCAGTGGAAAGTTCCACAAATCTGCCTTTTTTCAGAGAGCTTCTTTTCACACAGCCCACTTCATCCCCAGTTTATGGAATCAGCCAAGCAGAGCCAGCCCTCAAGCCAGGTCAGAACCACCTTTCCTCTGTACTGCCTCCTCTGTGCTCAGGCATAAGCTTAATAATAAAATCTTTCTGCAAATTTCAATGGGGTTTCCTCTCCATTTCTATTTCAGGGCATCCAAGAACCTCAATGCAAACACCACTTTAAGTTAGAAAAAAGTCTCTATTTAAAAAACAATTAGAGGCCTCTCAATGTAGTCAGCTGCCCTATGGGTATTTATGGGAGGGTCAAATCAAAAAGAGCACAAAGGCAGGATGATGGCTAGCCTTAGAGCAGAGGGTCAAAGTCATTTTCACCCGCATCAGCCTCAGGCTGCCTTCAAAGGGCGAATGTAATTTTAGGACTGTGTAAATGTAACTACTCCTTAACTAGGGGTAGAAACAAGGTGCAGGGCCACAAAAAACAAGGTGGAGGGTCAGATTCCGCCCACAGACCTTGTGTTTGCCACCTGTGCCTTAGAGAGTCCTTGATAAAATTTTTTACAAAAACAACATAAATCAGACAAAGAGCAAAAATTAAAACCCAAATCTCATGTAAATTGCCCTTTTCCTCCTTCATAGTTTCTCTTTTAGTACCAACTTCCTGTCCTGGCTTTGCAGAATATATTTTTCTTCCCTGGGCCCCAGTCTCAACTGCACCCCTTAAAGCTCAGCTCCAACTTCATACGCAGCCCCAGATCGCCAGTCAAATCTCTTGAGTTCCAGAAGTCTTCCAACTTCCACAGAAAACCCTTTAAACTCCCGGATGCCTATTTTAACTATTCTTTCTTTTTCCCTTTTTTTTGAATTTATTGGGGTGTCACTGGTTAACAAAATCACACAGGTTTCAGGTGCACACTTCTACAACACATGATCTGTACACTGTGTTGTGTGTTCACCACCCCGAGCCAAGTCTGTCCATCACTATTTCAGTCCCCTATACCCTCCCCCACCTCCCCTCGCCCTCACCCTAGAAATCACCATCTTGAAACAAATTAAAATGAGAATACAACAACCCCAAATTTGTGAGGTACAGCAAAAGCAGTCCTAAGAGGGAAATTCATAGCATTACCAGCCTATCTCATGAGACAAGAAATATCTCAAACAAACTATTCTTTCTTTATAAGACTTACAGAGGACTCTAAGACCTGAACTCGAAGTGAGAGGCATACAGCTGACTTACGTAAATCATGAAGGCCAGGAAGTGGATTCAGCCGAAGCAGTCCGGAAGGCTCAGTCTGCTCTCTCTTATGACTCCTCCTTTCCCAGGATTGATAAACAGGCCCCGCAGCTCCAGACGTTCACATGTCCTGTCCCTGGAGGACATATGCTGGGCCCCCACTGCAGAGAATTCATAGTCTCTAATGGCCGCTGATCTTTTAAATTATAAAATCCTTTCCTTCCACTCTCTGAAGGTCCTGCAAAGTTCAGAGAGAAATTAGAAAGATTAGCGGCATCTGGGTTGGCTGTTAGGGACACACTGCGCCACATGATTTACAATAGTTATCAGACAGGCCAGGTGGCCCTCTGGAGAAAGCCCCCCTTCATTGGGGGAACAGGTGGCCAGGACCTCTCCCAAGTCCTCCTAGAAATGTCCAGGAGCTGCTCGGCTAGAAGTTGATACTCAGGGCCTTCTAGGAGCAATAACGAAGACTCTCCTCCTGAAATTAATTGGTCAAAAGTTAAATTTTGTACTGAGGAAGAAGAATGCCCAAAATGACTTTGTTGAATGGTTTATACAAACTTTTCAGAGATGCACTTCATTATAGTCAGAAGCCCCAGAACATAGGCAAGTGTCAATTTCTGTTCTGGTGGAAATTTTTCTCCCCATATATTAAAAAGCAAATTAAAAATACTATGGTCAATTGGCCTGGGCAGCAGTTAAGCACAATAGTGATTCTCTGAAAATAGTTTGCAGGAATGCAGAAGAAAAAAATAGGATTAAAAGCTATCATTCTTTTTTTTTTGAAGATGCAATTTTATTTACTAATTGCATACAAAAGCATATTGCATATCAAACAACGAAATTTTGCAAAAAAAATAGAAAGAAAAGTAAGAAAAGGAAAAGATACTCTTCTGAAAGCTAACATGAACTCTATACAGAATAAACCTTCTGGAACAGCGATCGTGCTCGCTTTGCAGTTTGATACTTTAGAAAAACAAAAGCGTGACTGGGAAAGCAGACTAAAGCCCGCTCAGACGGAGCTGTTTGGCTTCCGTCTCTCGCAGGCATTACAACAACTGTCTACATTGAAAGGGAGCTGTCTAGCACTTAAGTGAAAAAACAAACAAACTCACCCTCAGAAAGTTAGTTTCCCTCCTCTGGAAGGACAATGCTGTCTTAGTACATGGGGCCACCTGATCCTCTGTCGCACCCCAGAGCCACCCATCAACCTCAAAATTGAGCACTGCTAACCCGGGTCTCTTAATTGATGGTGGAGTGACTTTTCTCCAGCTTCCGGTCGGAGGATTTTCCTGTACCTGTCACCTGCAATTCCACGCTGGCAGTCATAGTGTCTGGGTAGCCTGCTTCATTCCCCGTATATCAGTCCGCCCAGTATCTTTAGGCCCTTTTAACACGCACTGTAGCTGGCCCGTCTCCTCCTGCTCATCAGCACCCTTTCTTGGTGGAAATTTGTTATGTAAATTTAATGCTTTAACAAATTGCAATGATAAGGGGATTTTTATTACGCTGCACTTAGACCAAGCCCCATTTTGTTTTCTTTCCTGGAAACTCACCTTTATTTAAATTCCTCTGAAGAGGATGACTCTTTAAGGAAGTCCCCATTAGCCTCCGGGCCAGGGACGCAAAGGAAGCCCGATCGCTGTGGCAGGCAGAGCCTGCGTGCTTTGCTAGGAGAAAAACAGACTCTTTCCCTGGTGTCCCAGTGCCCTCTCTCTCCAAAAATGCAAAATGAGGTTTTAACCCTATAACAGACTCCCTCTCACAATAGGGTGTATTATTCTTTACTTTTTCACCCTGTGATAGTCCACTCTTGTCAGTGAGGAAAGAAGGTAAGTGTGATTCTAAAGGTAAACAAATCTTCCAATTCACACAGGACGTAAGGCCATCAGCTGCTGTTGGTCCCAAACTGAGCTACCACAGCTCTCACCTGTCTCCCACTGAGTCCGCCTGGTTTATAGGAATTGACCTTTGCTCATGCTCCTTTTCAACTCCATTGCCCCCTAACTCACAATGAACATGAACTTGGGTACCTCAGCAATATTGTGAGTCTCCCTTCACATTTTGCCAAGTCCTCTAAGCAGACTCAGCTTTGATAGCCTTGACTCACGGCCAGCACTTGTGAGGCCTATGGATGACTTTACACTTTGTAATCCAGCTGAGCAGGTGCTGTCGTGGACACCCTCATTCTTCTCGGACATCAGCTCACTCAGGCCGTGAAGCCTCCAGCTCTAAACTTGAATGGTGGGCAAGCCACTGTCCTTACTTGGGACCTGAGATGTGTCTGCACATCCAAAAGCTCACCCCAAATAGCTTGAGTCAAATTTTTCCATCCTTCTCCTCCCCAAATGAAACAGAACAAAATAAAACAAGAACAGTTGCATACTTTTTTAGGGGCACCTGCTACTGTGTTACCGGATCCTGAATTTTACATCCCTGGCTGACCTCTGTCTGCCCTTCTCCAGGGACCTCCCAGAGCCCATCGTCTGGCTTTCTGAGGCATTACTGTCCTCTGAAACTTTACAATTAGCTCTGTCTACACCGCTGGCTCTTGGCTTTCCAAATTTTGACGCATCTTTTAATTTACACTGCCCTGAGAGTAACGGGATTGCTGCGAGCACTCTAGGACAACTGTGTGTCTCTCAGATGTGCCCTGCAGCGTATTTGTCACGCCAGATAGACCCAGTGGCATCAGACATGCCCCCGTGGGATGGCCTCAGCTGCCACCTTGATTGGAGGAAGCCAGCCGTCTAACATTAAGCTCCCTAGTCCTCTCTGTGTTCCCCGTGCTGGTTGTGCTATTTTTCAAGTTCATAGGACACAGCATTTCTCCACATGTCGACAACCACCTATGAATAGGCATTTTGAGATAACCTTTCCTTCCTCCTCATAATACTTAAAATCCACTTACTTTGCAACCCCTGCCTGATGATGGGGACCCAACCCCACGCCACAAGATCGCCTTGCAACTCTAAAAATGGTCTCAGAGCCATGATAGGATCTCATCTCAGGCATCTCTTTAGCCAGCCTAGATGTATTTGCTTTAGTGACAGCTCCTGTAAAGGGAATTTCTGGGGAAACACAATAACTGGTTATGCAGTAGGTTCCCCACCTGAAACGCTTGGGACATACTCGTTGCCCACAGTCAACTCAGCACGAGCCGCTGAACTCAGCTCTTACCAGATCTTGCATATCAGCAGGACAAGCTGCCTCTGTCTGCATAGGCTCTAAGCGTGCTTTGGAGCCTGCCAGCCTGTTGGCACAATTTGGAAATCCCGTGGATTCTTCACGCCTGCAGGTACTTCTGTTGCTAATGGCCATACCATTACTGCCCTACGACACGCTCTTCGACTTCCTTCTAAAATAGCTATTGTCCACTCTTCAGCCCACATTAAAAAGACTGATACTGTATCTTTAGGAAATGACAAGGCTGATGAGGCTGCTAATAATAGGCAGCTAAAAATGGACTTCCTTATCCTTTCTCTACCCCATTTTTGAAACCTGCCTTTACCCTGACTAATAGTATTAACTCCAAGGCAAATACTCCACAATCTGGAAATTTAACTAATGTTCACAAAAAGGTGCCAATTTTTTTTTTAGATGGATTATATATTGAAGCAAATGGACTTCTTGTAGCTTCCTTTCTTTTGAGTTTTGGGTTTGTGCTTATATCTTATCAAATGAGATGTATACACATATATCAAGGATAGTTAAGGAATTCAAAGCCAGTTGGTTTTCCCTGGAATCCACAAGATTTCTGACCATATGATTTCCAAAAGCATTACTCATGAATCGCACCAAACTTCTGAGAGAAATCAGTGTAGCTCGGGAAGACTTCCAGGCCCATACTACCCTGTGTGGAGCTCCAAATGGACTTGACGGGCTTGCCCAAGCTTTCGTCTGTTCTTACCGATTTGCTATTGTCCGCCTATTCAATGGTTGGCAGACTGCTCTTCGATGACATGTGCTGATGGCACATCGGGAAATAAATTAATAACTGGGGTGATTTTTTGGCAGTTTTTTTACAGATTGAATCAGAGAAAAGAACTCACTTGTTTTACAGTGGAAACAAAAACTCAATGTGAGACTCACATAAGTCAACAGACCTTTTAAAAAACATGATAGAAATCCAGATTTACTTTTAAATATGTTATCAGGAAATGGGATGAGAGACAGGACGTAAGGTAAATAGGAGAGCACATTGTCTTAGAGAAAGAAAAGTAAATTTCCCCCCAACTCCTCCTTTTCTCTTCATCTAGCCTCCGATTCTTTGAAGAATAACTGGTGTGCCATTGTCTTACTGAGCATGAACAGAGGTGACATTACTGTGACAGCAGTTGATTCGGTGGCACCGAGAAAGAGAAATGTATAATGAATTGGCCCTTATATAGCTATTATTTATTTCATGACACCTTCCGGGCAGAGAAAGAGGAAGCAAGCTCATAGAATGGCCCTCAGACTGAGAAGAAATCGATTATGTCATATGCCAAAAAAAGGAAATAAAGCTATGTGTACATAGTCATCCTTTCTCAGCTATTTTTATTTTAGAAAATGCAATAACACAATTATTTTCAGTTAAGTCTATACATTTTTCCGAGATTACAGAAATTTTATCATTCCACGGGAACAATTTTGAAGCAAAAAGGATTGGAAAACTGACAAAGGAGAAAATGAAAAGAAGAAATTCCAAGAAAATTTATTGATATACGTTTCCCTTTTTTAAGTTTCCTAAAATTGGAAATGTTGTAATATTGGTTTCATAAATTGCAACAAAATGTTTGCAAATTTTGAACTTGTTCCTGTTGACAGCAAGAAAAAGAAGTCAAATGTTTTGTTTCTTATTCACAGTTTTCCACATTATTTTTTAAATTAGCTCTACTACTGTGACTTCTGAATTTCCCTCTATAAATATAGTGTGGTGAGCGGAACATTAAAATAGCCCAGTGACTTACGCCCTTGGATAGCTCCCCGCAGCCTGAGTCTGAGGAAGCTTGTGACTGCAGAGTGAGGCTGTTCTGATGGGTGTGTGGCATCATACAGCACAGGGGAGGGGCTTTGCAGATACAGCTAATCAGTTCCTTTTGAGTTAACTCAAGGGAGATTTCCTGGGTGGAGCCGCCCTTGTCAAATGAGTCTTTCCAAGAAGAACTTACTCCTTCCCTGAGCTCAGCAACTCAAAGAAGCAGACTTCCCTGGTTGCCTAGAAGAGCCCACCGTGGTCTCTAAGCTACAAGAAAATGCATTCTGGCAACATCCTTGTGAGCTTGGAAGGAGCCTCTGAGCCTCAGGTGAGACTGTGGCCCCACTTGGCACCTCGATTGCAGTCTGGGGACCCACCTAAGCCATGTCCAGAGAGCTGCCCCAGAAACTGTGTATTGTTTCAACCTCTGGGTTTGTGCTGACCAGTTGGACATCAATGAGGGATCAATGTGTGTATAATTATATATACACACACATATATCTAGGTCATTTGCACTTGCACATTTGTTACAAATTTTAAGCATCCTTAGTTAACTTTTTTTTTCAGAATTGAATTTACCAAAAACAAAGATTTTTGAAGGTTGAATAAAATACTACATGCATGGGTAGAAATTAATTCATAATCAGTAGCACAGAAGTTTCTCTTAATCAAGTGCATCTTCTCTGTTAAGCAAAACTTCTTTCCTCTCTGTGTCTTTTGGCAGAAAACATAGCCTCTCTGAGAAAGGAAAGTCTTGAATCCACGTTCTGGCCTTTGAAAATTGCCCGTGCTAGAAATAATGCTAATGGGTGCGTTGGCCGCACGCTTGGACCTTTCGAGCAGCCCTCGCCGGGAGGTTCTTCTTTAAGTCATCACATTTTATGCCGGTGTGAACAATATGTTTGCAAATTTGGAGTTTATGAATTACATATGTGTGTTTTGGGAGCAAGGCTTGTAGGTTTAATCAGCGATGATTCCTCAGAAGGAAATCTCATGCGCATGTCCCATACCCCATCACCTCACCACGTAATCCCCAGCAGCCATGTGACCCATCCTGCACATCACAGGGCATGTGTCCAATCTGCACAGCATTGGTGGAAAACAAACATATCACCAATTCACCTCTGCTTCTCCAATGCCACACATTACAAAATCTCATTCTACAATGCGTTCTTCTTATTCACAATCCCCTAGAATATTTATTAAAGCAATGCTTTCCATTATATCTTCTTTGATCACCTTAATTTTTTAAATTACTTACAAGTTCTAGGAGTCTCAGGACATATATCACTTGTCATTTCCTACACTATTTGTACTTCAGTTTGTTCTGTTCAGATACTTATTTCTGATTCCAGCCATATCTCTCCCAAATGTCCAATATTAGGCAAGATACCAGTATCTAATGCATATTTAGTTTTCCACCTGGAGAAGTGTTCTTGCTGGGAAATCAGTCATAAAATACTTTGCATCCAAGGAGAACAAGGCTTGCCTCCTACAGTGTTTGAGGCATAATCAGTGGCTTGTCTTTGGGCATTTAATTTAGCTGCTGTAAGTCCTTGTTTCCTCATCTCTAAAGTTCAGGTAACCACAAGGCAGCTGTGAGGATGAGGGGTTTCTTTTGTATAAAATGCCTTTCTTGCTTTTTAATATAAAATACATTTCATTGGATGATCCTCAATTTCAAGATCAATTTTTGACCAATGGTTCTTCCAGCCAAGCAATGCCCAGTACTCGGTAGGTATCAAGTGAACAAGTGCCAAGATATTTGGTTTGAGTATGTTCGCGAGGCTCCTCTCCACACCCCTGGGTCCTTTAGCTTAGATTCCCTACTCCTAATATCTCAGGGCCCACATCTTCCTCAGACAACAGCCCTTCACATTAGAGGGTTTCTCCTTCCCGCCTCCCTCAGCACACCTGAGACCTAGCAGGAATCTGGCAGGTAAGCAGCCTGCCTGTGCCGTGCCCACGAACCCACTGCCACTGAGCATCTGTGTTTTCTCAGGAATGCGAGTCGTGTCTAATCGTCACAATGGTTGTGGCGTCAGAATTTTCTGTGGATGTGGCCTCTGCTTCCTTCCACAGGAGTATTTCTGTCTTCTTCTCCTTTGCTACCAGGCTGCCTGACACTGCCAATGGAGGGAAAAATCACAGAAATGAAAAGAAATTTAAGTTAATGATATCTAATTATTGTAGGCCCTTAATGAATTCGTATGTTGGCTAATAGTCTTATTGCATTTCCCACAGTGCACCTCACTGCATGCTTCTTGAATATTCGCCCTTGCTTTAATTTTATTTTTGTGTATTTGTATATTTAAAGATTTGCATTTGTAATTTCCTAAATTTTTCTTCATTTGAAAAACTATTGTGATGTCCACCCACATTTTATCTTTCCTTTATCCAGACATTTTAATATCTTTCTAATCTCTTTTCCCCGAGGCACCAGCCCGGCCAGAGCTGCCTTCCTGACTGTGTGTTTTCTGTTAAATGCAGCACCCCATAGCATTCACTGCGCCCCAAGAGGAAACTTATTTTTTCTTTAAATGCCAACTAAATGTCATCGCTCTGTGATGTCCTTCCCAGGGCCGACAGCCATGCCTGAACATCCTTTTGTGTTTCAGTAATGTGCTCCTTGTATTTCAATCATTACATTTAATGTACTTGTTCATATATCATAAATTTTAAAAATATGCAGAAGTGTGAAATCTGAGTAGGTGCTGAAAGTCGTGCATTAAGACGGAGGGGCTATATCGCCAGCTTTACTGCTGGCCAGTCTTCCTGCATAGCAATTAGCATCTAAACTGATGGCTTTCAACCTCCACCGGCATGTTTAAACCCCGCTCAAGTGCTAACAAATACATATTGGGAGAAATTGAACACATTCAATTTGCTTTAAATATCCACGTTTCTATGCAAGAATTTTAAATGGAGACTATTAGCTCAATACTTTTCAACCCATTGGATTGATCATTGAGAGGACAGGCATTCTGTTATGGCTAAAATGTCCTCATTTGGATGACCCGGTTAGCATCAGCCACCGTTGGTGACAAATCCCAGCTACCTGTGATCTGACCTGAACGAGTCTACCCCTGCAGAGGATGCCATCGCTGAGGGAGGGGATTTACTATGCAAAGCCCTGAGCCACATTTGATGTGTGGCTTCTGAGCCTGACCTCTTTCTACTGGAGAGAGAGGTCAGCTCTTTCTCCTCTGCCTGACCTCAGAGAAGATCTGTGAAAGCGTCAGCGTGCTCCTCCTTTCCCCACCAGTGGGAAGTTCGAACCACGCATGCCGCACTCTGGATACATACAGAACCCGTCGCCCCACCCCCAGCCAAGGTGTAAACTCCAAACCGGCCTCGCTGCCCTGACCTTTCAGTCTGCGCAGGCGCGGCCTCTTGGTGTGTGCGCTGTTGTTGACCTCGACGTCCGAACCAGGTTTGGGGTAGGCATCCATTCGGTTTTCGTGGAATAGTCACGATCTCATAAATAATTTAAACTATTGAGCAAGAAATTATTAGAGCAATGAGTTAACACTTACTACATGTAAGATATTTTGGAAGGCATTGAAAAGCGCATATAGTTGTCAGAAACAATTTTGGACAAAAAAGTAAATAATGCTAATTTAAGTAAAGAGAAGAATTCATTGGAATGATAAATGGTTCTGTAAATTAAAGGTAAACCTAACCAGGAACCACAGAAATGTTACCCACATGTTTGCAGCGTTGAACTCGAGATCTCAGACGCTCCTGTCGCAATTGCCTTCTGCACTTGGTTTTACTCAGAACTTGACCTCTGCCTTTTGCTAACCTGAGTGACAGTCCAGGTTCTTCAGGCTCCAGCAAATCCCTGAGCTCCTTGGAAACAGGGCTGTGGACAGGACCACCCCAGACAGGACTGCTCTGAATCTCTACGCACACCAGGTGCATTCAATCCTTCCGAAGCACACTGAAGAAAGAGGCCACTGAGCAAAGTAGGCTCAGAAAACAGAGAGAGAGAGAGGGGGGCTTACCTTTCTGGCGCACGTATAGAAACCTGACGACAGTGTCTCATTAATCATCCGTTTACGTGCTCGCTCTCTGGATCAACCACTGACTGCACCAAACATGAGGCACCCGAGGTGGCCCACTTGTGGTCAGTGGTGCCCTCTGTGGCCAGGGATGCTGGGCATTCACCCACCACACTCACGCTGGAGCAGAGAGGGTAATCTCAGAGGCAGGAACATTTGCATAACTGTGAGCACCGGGTGCATCATTTGTGACAGGTCTCTACCACTACGTAGTGTACAGCTCTCATAAACATGTGATTAGTCTCCTAAAACAGAATAGGTAGTATTTTTCTCATATTAAAATAAGGAAACTGAGATTCAGAGAGATTTAAATAAGTTCTCTTTCACAGGTAATAACTAGTGGAGCAAAAATTTATTTACAGGCTTTATGATTCTAAGATTATAATTATCCTGATATACAGTGCCTTTTAGAGATCAATCACCTATGCCAGAAGGAAGAAAACTCCTTTGCTAGTGAGTGCATGAGACAAATCACTGGGCTGGAATAAGGATATGTTCATCTGCAATTGCAACTCTGGATCACAGCCCAGCTGAAATAAAAATATTCAACTTTATTCTTCGTCTATCCCTTTGCTGCTTGTCACTGAGCTCTGATCTACAACGGGCTCATTAAATAAATATCTTAGGAGGCACAGGTTTTAAAGGAATTATACCCTCAAACTGCATTTTCTTTGAGAAGAGACAAAATGATCATTTAATTCATTGAGTTTGACCTACAGAAAAGATAAGTGGACTTGCACAAAACCACTGACATAACCTAATTTTCTCCGATGAGGTACAAAGTAGGAGATGAGAAAGAATTACTCTGGCATTTAGAAATAAGGAAAATGCATGGGCTCATCATTAACCAAACTAAAGTGATGGGGGGTGTGCCTGCCCCGTTGTCGCATTAAGAGACAAAAGCAAAGGAATGCTAGCTTAATTAAGACAGAAACCATCCCGAAAGACAGTAAGAAATGCTTCTCATTTTGTTTGTGTTCTATCTCTTTTTAAAATGGTCAATTCTCTTTCCTCACAAAGAAATGTTAAGCACCTTTTCATTTCCAAGACACTTGTTCTCAGCATTTCCCTGAATTGGTGTTCTGGTAATTCACTGGGCACCGTGCATTTGCCCGCAGGGACTGGTCTTATTCACGGGATTGGGGGTCCTATGATTGGAACCTTAACACCTTCTACTGACACCTGATAACACGGGGCCTGTCTTGTTAGATTTAGTGGATGATTATAATGTTTCGTCCTAAATATTGTTTCGTACAGTATCATGTTGTTTTAATGTATATAATATGACTATGCCTAAAACTAACATGATTAATAATTGCTAATTAGAATTCAAGTGTTTTGCCTACATTATTATGATACTACTAAAATAAAGAGACTTAGAGAGATTTGTTTACTGAAATGAGACGGACGTACGAGGAACTGTGCATATTTAAAGTGTACGAGTCCATAAATTTTGGCCTAGATATACACCCATGAAACTATCATCGCATCCAAAATAATGAACCTAACCATTGTCCCAGCATGTTCCTTCACACCCCTTGGAAACACCTCTAGCTCCTTCATACCATTTATTGAAAATTCATCATTTTTCCACTGGTTACTTTTGTACGTTTGTCACAGTTTTATACATATGTTACATGTATTTTAGTACTTTACTTTCCTTCCATTGGTTTCTTCCTCTACTTTGTGCTAATGCTTTGATTCCTTGATAACTGTAACATTACATTAAATTTTAAAATTGTATGATTTGAGAAAGTCTTTTAACTGGGTCATTAATTAACTTTATGCTAAGCCAGCATTATAATCCTAAAATAAACCTGACTGTCATGGTGTATTTTTTAAAAATATATTGTTGGATTCATTTTCTAAAATTTTGTTAAACTATTTTGAATATACGTAGATGAGGAATGTTGTTCTCTAGGTTTTGCTTTACTTTGTGTATATTTTGTAATGTATTTTCTAGTTGACAAAAGAAAAGTCAGTTTCATAGAAAGTGTTGGGAAGTACTGTCCCCAATTTTCATTTTCTTAAATGTTTGGTAGCGTTCATCAGTGAAAGTATATGGGCTTGGAGGGGGGTTTGTTGTTATTTTAACACAGGGAATAAAAATAAGTAAAGATACTCTGTTTTATTGCCAGTGTATTCGTTACACCTAGATCAATACTAGTTTAAAAGCTGTTTTTTTAATCATGGAGTAACACTTGACATTTGCTGCTCTTTTATATTCCAGTCAAAGAATCTGATCATGACCTAGAATTGCAGGTAAACAATACAGGTTGACCCGGACTCTTCGAACCCCAGGCCAAGGATATTGGTCGGTATACACAATGGGCTGTGAGCCAACGCTTTCAGGCCCTGGGCTTGAGATCTCTGTGCCACGGCTTCCCGGCCGACACCTAAGGACGTGCTGACCAGGTCATCTTCTGTCCACCTTGTTCAGTGCCGGGAGCCCACTGCCTTCTGTCCACGCAGACTAGCCAGAGCTGAACGCTGCTCCGTGCCTGGGCGTGTCCTCAGGGGGAAGCTGGGCGTTCGACCTCACAGGGCTGTTTGGGGATGACATTAGGTGACTGGGACAGCCACCACAGCCACTGTAGTAGGGAATCAGTGGACCTGCCCCTTCCGCTGGTCTAGGGTGGGTGCCTTCTGTTCAGCAGGGAGGTTGGCTTCTTTTACTTTGCTAAGCTAACGCTCGTTTCTCCCATGTACATTCCAGACACGGCAGTTAGTTATTGTCAAGTATAAAATAATCTTCAAAAAAGGAAGAAAGAAAAGCACCATGAATAAGATGGGAAAAGATTGGTTGCTGCCATCTCAAAAAGCAGAAAATAAGTGCCCGATCCAGTTCGTAAACAAAAGCCAGCATCCCAGGCCTGGAGTGTTTCCGGCTGTGATTTGTGTGCACCCGGCGGTCACAACTCAGATGCCCGCAGGCACGGCCGCCCCTCCTCCCGCTAGTCTCTGCTTCGTGTCTTTGTTCACCGCCTTCTGGTTTTGTTCAAACACAAGCGCAGAACTGTTGTGAAACTTCGTTTTTATCCCGAGATCACAAATTAGAAGAAACACTTTTTCAGCAATGTGTGTAGACCGCAGTGCCCTTACTCTACAAGTGTCAATCTTCAAAGGTAGTTACCATGTCGTCATGTATTATGATCGTGTTAATGAACGTAGAGTCATTTCTGCCCGCTAGTGACATTTACGAAAGGTACATAAAACTAAGAACAAACTCAAATATCCAACTATTTCTACTTTTCCATTTGCTCTTACGCCTTTTCAAAGCAAGTAAACATTTCATCTGATGATAATACTTAGCAACTCAGTGTTAACACTGTCCAACTAGGAGGAATTCTGAAGTATAGCGTTTCTTTTTCTTTTTTACTTTGCTTTAGTGTGGGGGGTGGTTTAATGTTTCTAATTACTCATTGTTTTCACAGGCGTTTTTAATAAAATGTTTTAAATACGTTTGATTTTCTTCAAACAACCTCTTTAAGATGTATTGCTTGCTATTACAAGAAACAACAGCTACATGAGCTTGTGTTGATCTTGCTGCTTGTTGAGGAACCGCTCCCCAGAAAGCACACGGCTGTTTGCGCTGACTGTAGCGCAAGACGGGCAGCACTGAATTCCAACGATTTTGTTTAGTTTCTGCTAATATAATAGTTTCTAGTTGCAACATAACTATTATTTAGCATTATCAAAGAGAAAGTTTTAATTTTTAAAAAGATTTTTCCTTTTAGTTATCAAAAATATTATGTTATAAAAGACACCTGGCCCTGACTGGTGTGGCCCAGTGGATTGGGCCTTGTCCCACAGACTGAAAGGGCACTGGTTCGATTCCCAGTTAGGGAGCATGCCTGGGTTGCGGGCCGGGTCCCTGGTTGGAGGTGTGCTGGAAACAGCCTATCGGTGTTTCTGTCGCACATCAACGTTTTTCTCCCTCTTTTTCTCCCTCCTTTGCCCTCTCTCTAAGAATAAATAAATAATAAACCTTTACATGTCACCTTAGAGATAGATAAATACAAAAGCACACTAGTAATCTTATTCCAGTAGGTAGATAAATAATAAATATATAAAGATATTATAAGTATACACATATACAAGAGGGGACACAAAAAACCAGAATTGTCTTCTGGAGGGTGGGCCCTGGAGTCCAGGCTTCCCCTGCTAGGTGAGTGTCCAGGAGCCCATCTGTGTCAGCGTACCAGCTGGCGTTGTTGTGAGAGGCTGTGTTTGGCTTCAGTAATTTTTTTTGGAGATTCTTTTGATATGCTTACCCACTTCGTGATGGGTACTGTATGAGCACACCTGCCCACATGGCACTGAGTGTCCCGCAGTTTTTGACCAAAAACTGCATGACCCCAAAGCCCTACCCTCCTTATTCACCTGATCTCGCCCCGAGTGACTTTTTTCTGTTTCCCCAGATGAAAAAAAAGTCCTCAAAGGAAACATTTTGCTGATGTGGAAGAGTTAAAATAAAAAACAGCAGAAGCACGAAAAGGCATCAACATCAATGAGTTCAAAAACTGTTTTGGAGCAGTGGAGAAAAACGTCTCGAAACGTCTACTACATCAAGTGAAGAGTACTTTGATCCACCCATTTACCGATGGGCACTGAGGCTGTTCCCAGCACTTGGCTGCTGTACATGGACAAAGACAATGGGGTGGGGGAGAGGAATGAATGTGGGAGGTGGGGGTGCATACAGTGGGGGAGAGTAATGGGGATAAAATAGGGACAACCATAACTAAACAAAAATTTTAAGAGTACTTTGAAGATGACAAGTTTAAACATGTAAGAATAAGTACATAACTTTTAATAAATAAGTTCTGGTTTGGGGGGTACCCTCATATAGAAACACAATGTATATATACATATATACATGTGTGTACATATATAGTGTTTGATATGTGTAACATTACATGCATGTGCATGTCATTACATGACATGGTATTTACTGTTTCTATCATGATGACACATGATGGGCATTGATCGCTGTCGGGGGACATCGTCACTCAATGTTATTTTGACAACTATGTGGCATTCCATTTGATGGAGTATCTTCATTCCCTTAGCCAGCCCCATCACTTAATATTATGTTGTACAAATTTTGAGCAGTACAAATTATGTTTCAGTCAAAGTTAACAGCTGTACATATTTATTTATATCTTTGTTTAATCCCTTACATAAATTCTTAAATGTGAAATTGCTAAATTGTAGTAAATTTTTTAAGAAAAAAACAGTGAGGGGCCCTGGTTTGTTTTAGGACCTGTCACCACAGGGGACCCCAATGTCTGTGACACATGCCCTGAGAAAGCCTCCCAGTGACGCGTAATTTGACAACGAGAGGGAAGAAAATGAATGGAGGGACGCTTTTTGCCTCCTGACTCCTAGATTAGTGGGAAACGAAAGCAAACCCATCTATTCAGTTTGGCATCTGTAAGCTCAGGGCACCATCACCAATCCTGCACACTGAGGGAACGTAAATCATGGAAACTCATTTTCTCACAGTTCTGGAGGTTGGAACTCCAAGACGTACCTTTAGATGCAAAGAGATGAGCCCTGTTCTTGAAGTGCAGACACTTTGCCTTCTCTCTGTGTTCTCACATGGTGGAGAGAGTGTGTGGGTGTATGTGTGTGTATGTGTGTGTATGTGAGAGAGAGAGAGAGAGAGAGAGAGGAAGTTCTTCTTTAATGGCTCCTGTCCCATTTTGGATGTGGGTCCCACACTTATGACCTCCTTAGATATAGTCACTAGGGGGTAAGAGCTTCATATTTAAATTCAGAGGAGACACACTCCGGTCTATGGCCTGTACTTGATTTTTAAGTTGTGCTCCTCTGAGGCTTCCTCAGTGGGTCTTGTATCACAAAAGGAGAAGTCAAAAGCATTGAAATCTGATTTCCACTGCTTTCTGTCAGAGGTCATGAGCAATTACAAAGTCTCCACACAACTTAATTGTTGTTTTTGAAGAATGATACTAAAATGCCTAAAACCGTTGTAATATAGTGAGCAGCAAATGAAATACGTATGTGAAAGTTCTTAGTGCATTACTTACTCAAGATTCATTTCTTAATACAATTTCTCATCTCTTATTTAATTTTTCTTTGTTTTCTTCTTTCTTTTTACTGTATGCCTTGATGTAGTTGAAACATATACTATATTAAATAACACATAGTCGGAGATTTGTTTAATCTAAGGCTTGTTCTTTTCCACATATGAGATTATACTCCTTTCAGAAATAAGAAGCAAGTGAAAAGAATAACGCAAACAACTTAACAAAGCCATATATTTATTTAATGCTAATTTTTGGAAGTTAATTGTAATATATTATAAATAAGCATAGTTTAAAATAAACTTGATTCTAGGTGTTCAAATCAATTTTCAGTATTGGTTATCAAAGAGGAAAACCCTAAGTACAGTGGTTATGTTAGTACAATATGTATATATGGCAATGTTCCTCCTTCCTGAGACTCTCACTTACTTGCCACAAGAAAGCGACTCAGATATTGTTTAACAATTGCCACCCGAGGACCCCTAGAGTAAGGCGACACCCTCCTGCCACTGCGCGGAGGGATGTTTCCCCGGGAGAGTACCTGTGGGAGGACACCCCGAGTCGGATCCGACTTTCTCCTTTGAGAGCGCGCCATAGCGTCCCGTCGAGTATGTGGAGGAGACCTCCCTCAATCAGGCATGCATTCTTAAGAAGTTAACACGTGAGTAATGCATGTACTATGTACATTACAGTTTCCTTCATGACAAACCACCCCAGAGTTGGACGGCTCAGAACCTCCTGAGTCCACTTACCCCAGAGGGCTCCTCTGGGCTCCTCTGCTGGCAGCTGGCTGGGCTCCCGCACAGGTGATGGTCTCAGCTTTCTTGAAGCTGACTGCCCCTCAGCAGTGATGACAGAGGACATGGAACAGCTCCTTGCCAAGAGTCCAGCAGTCTCGTCTGACTCGTTGCGATCAGGGCAGTCGCAGAGCTGTTGAAGCAGCAAGAGAGAGGGCACACCCCATCTGTGGTCTCCTTCACCACCTCACTTGCATCGAGTTGGCTTTTGTCCTTCTGGCCAGACACTCACCTGGCTAAGCCCAGGGTCCGTGTGGGAGGAAACCGCTTGAGTTTCCGGGTGGAGGGAGTGGTGGGGACTGTGGCCATTTCCATACGCCATCTGCCAAACTGTGAATCGATTCTGCCCTGTGTGCACACACATCAACAATTTTTCATCACTACATCACCCATTTGACGCCCGGCGTGTGTGTTAAATTAATAGTGGCCTATTTACTAGACGCCAGGCATCGTTCCAGTTGTTTAATGTGCACCATGATTTCTGAGCGATTCTCATAATAGCCCACTTCTATAGCATCTTTTATTATCTTTATGACTAATTGTGGACACAGAGTGATCATATAACATGACAATGTTTACTCCACCACTGAATGGGGAGCCAGGATTCAAACCAAGCCGGCTGACCTCACATCACATGGTGCCCTGCTAAACTTATCCCCTGAAGAGGAAAGAAAGAAATGCAATAGAAAGAAAGATGAAAGGAAAGATGGAAGGAAGGAAAGGAGGAAGGAAGGCAAGGAGGAAAGCAGGGGAGAGAGAAAGAGAGACATAACAAACTTCAGAAATTTAGGTGATTAGATAGGAAGTATATACAAAGAAATATTCTCATAATCAGGCTTGTAACCCAATACAAGAACATTAATTTATCAACTATGATACAACAGCTAAGCATGATTCTAAACATAAACTCTTCAGAACGTAAAGAGGATAAAACTACTAATGCCGCCCACGTGACTCCCCAGACAGTTCAACCAGGTTAAGGTCTATGAATCAGGCACCAAAAACAGGTGAAGGACATTTCACTGACACCAGACACTTCTATTTTAGTGAAATCAAATAAATAAATTGTAAGTCTCCTCTTCTGGGATGGAGGATGGGCATTTAACACAAACAGACACATTCACACACGTGCACAGACACACATAAACTTGTATGTTTAGTGGCCTACTCAGATAACTTAGCAAGGGAGCCCACTCCCTTAAACACCTACGAACAATTGGATTGCTATTTTGGTCAGTCAGTCTGTATTTCCCTGGGGGAATCACCCCATTGTCTGACAGGTGTTGGGGGCAAAGGCCAATGGCCAGCCCCCACCTAGTTCTTGTAATTGATTCATGGAGGTGACATTGGTTAACAAAGGTATTACATAGTTGCAAGTGTGCAATACTATAATGCATCAACTTTATATTGTGTCGTGTGTTCACCACCCTACCTAGCTTGTTTTAAACCAGTGAATTTAAGGGAAGGTCTGCAGCTCACTTCTCCACTAAGGTGGCAGGCAATGCCTTTGGTTAAGTTGTCCCCTTTGAATGTGCCTCGTATTCTTAAGATGAAACAGCACCAGGTACAATCAGTGTGTTTTTATTATAAACCAGCAAGGATTGTGAGAGTGAGTCCAACAGCACAGGTCAAATCCCATCTATTTTTACCACCATTTTGTCCGTCCTCACAAGCTGTTCCGAAGCTCTGAGGTTTCTCGGAGGACACAGCTCCCCAGCGCTCAGCTGTCGCTTTGCAACGGATGTCCTCAGAGGAGGATCAGACAGAGACGTTCTCAGTGTGACACCGGGGGAAGACAGGAGCAGACCCGATTCAGTTTTTCTCCCGTGTAAACTCTCAGCTCTGTGTCAAGCTGCCTTTGCCTCACCTTTTCCATTCCCAAGTTCAAGGCCACCTTTAGCTGCTCAGCTCTCAAAAATGTTCACAGATTTTGGAGTTTGTTTTCTCTACCCATTCCTTTGGTTTGTTCACTGTGGATTTGGGACATCGCAGCGGACACCAGTGACTGTCTTGGTAGGAACCGGAGCTCAGTGATGCATTTGGCTCACAGACAGGTGCGGTTTGACAAGCAAAGGCTTTTAAAAAATTGAACTTGAATTCCGTAAGTGGAGATACACCCTTCACCCAGCTACTCACTGTTGTGTGTTGCTCGTTTTTGTTCACTTATGTCTGGTACCTCCTTGTTTCATAGGGCTGGGAGTCTGATCGGCTGTAGAATATAAGGTCGATTAATGAGTGGAGAGATGAAAGTGGAAAAAAAAGCTGGCTGAATAAATATGAAGGAAACTGAATGATGACTAAGGGGATGTAATGTCTAGTTTGCTCACTGTTAGAAATGGGGAGGACTGAGGAGAAGGTCTGAGGAGGAGTGGATCTGTGTGTCAGGTGGGGAATGCTGGGGCAGGGCTGAGGGTGGCTTTGCAGGAGAAACGGGCCAGCCTTCAGGGTAGTTGGATTGGCATTGCCCTATCCTAGAGGAGAGCTGATGGGTAAGCCAGAAATCTGAAGCCTGTAAGTGAAAAAATCGATGTAGCAGAAGAATCAGCAGGACTTGGCAGGGACACATAACTGAGGAATGGAATGAAAGCTCCTCGAAAGGCCTTAGACTGGCTTTGGCTTGTATGACAGAGGTATCACCGCGTGTTTATAGAGACAGTAAATGAGGGTTGAATTCACTGGCCACAGCAATAGTCCAGGCAACCAATGAAATTACTGGAACCTAAAGCAGAAAACGAAATGCAAGTAGAGGGAGGAATTCCAGGTCATGTGTGACAGGTGTGAGGTCGTCAGATGTAGACACAGAGTCACGTCTCCCTGCCTGAGACCTGGGAGAAAGGGGAGGCCCGTGACTCCTTAAATGCATGAATATAGGAGGACGGGTTGGCAGTCCCAGGAATGTGCTTCCCCGATGCCTGTGCTTGAACTTGAACACCAGCTCAGGGCTGCCCTCCCAGTCCACCAGGAAGGACACAGGTCCCCGGGCTGCTCCCAGAGGAGTGTGAGATGGGAGCAGGGGCTGTGGGGCCCGGCTTGGGGGAGTGGGACTCCGCTAACCGCAGACCTTGCCTGGAGAATGCTCGTCAGCCTGGCAGATCCGGCCCGTTCTCAGAACCGAGCAGCGGGCTGACCCTCGAGCTTTATTTAAACGCCTCCATCGTGCCCCAGTGAACAGGACGACGTGTCTGCTCCCCACCCAGTAAGCCTCTTGTGTGTTTAAAGCTGTGTAACACAGTGGGTGAAGGACAGGGAGATGCTAGTTCAGACGTGAGGTCACACTGGAGTCTGCACTGCAACCTAAACAGGCTATTGGAACCTGCATCGGGGGCGCATGGGGGCTTGGGGTACGGTTTGTATCTGTTACATGGAATGATATCTCCCCTATTTACAATTTATGGATTAGACACACATCTGTTTTTCTAAAAAATGTAAACTTGAAAATGCTACATAGTTAGTGTTATTGATTTTTCTACATTACACTAATTATCTCTACTGAGACCTAACACATACAAAAAAAACCAACACAGGTTTTTAGAGTGAGGTTATTAATTCAGAATGGAGAAATGTGAGACTGCATATTTCCTTCATTGTTTTAGATAGAGAATTGATTTTCAGTTATAGAATATTTTCTGTGTATTTATGCTTCAAAGAATGACTAGGAAAAAAATTGTTTTTGTTACTTATGATAATTTCTCCAGTCTCCCTGCTGCCTCGGATTCAGTAAGAAAATTGCAGACATATTTATTTTTGTTTTAATACTGAAGCTGAGTAATTATGACAGGTCTCACATTAGTGGAGGACTGTCGGGGGCTGCACTGCGTATTTAACGTAGGGTGTGTTTCTGTGTGGTTTCTCACTCGGGGTGTGTGATACTGTGTTTTCTGTCTGTGTGGTAATGCATGATGTCAGTGAATCTTCACTGTCTCAGCCTACACCAAGATTGCACTTCCTGTCCCTTATATTCTGTTGGGAATGTGACTAGTTCTAGCCAAGAAATATGAGGGGACGAGGATGCCTCGCTTCCAGCCCAGGCCGTCTAATTGCCCGTGGAGGAGTCTTCTGTCTCTCCTACCTTAATAACAAGCGTCTTCCCAAGCACTGGCTGGCTCTGCCACCTGGGCTCTGGGCGAGCAAATGGGAAACAGAGGGGACTCAACTAGACTTGTTAAGAGTGAAAGATAAGCCTATGTGACCGTAAATCATGGAGACTGAGCTGTTTCTTCTGGTGTTGCCACGTCCGAGCCTCGCCACTTCCGGCTCATGCAGGGTCCAGCTCCCGCGCGTGAGCGCTGCTGCAGCCCGAACCGTGGGCGACCGTGGGCGCGGAGACACAAGGCTTTGTCTCAGAGACGTCCCAGGGGCAACAGCCACAAGGAGGCTGCCCGCGGAGGCTGGAGTGAAGGGGGTCCTGCTTTTGGTAACATTCACCTGCAATAATGTGGAGAGTTTGTAGGATGATCTACTACCTTCAGACTTCTAACTAGTAAAACGCACAATGAAATGGCACCGGAGCAGCAGCTCAGCTGAAAGCGTTAGGAAAGGCGCTTCACAATACTGGGGTAGGCATAGTTTTAACGAGCAGAGAACAAAAAGAGGTAACTGTGGAGTGGAACTGGATAAATCGGGGTATACTTAGGTTTAAAACTTCGAGCATAAAGACAATAACTTCTAGAAAATGAAAAGTGATCTTCAGTATAATAAAAGATGTCTTAAATACACATGTGTATCCAGAATACAGCAAAAAAAAAAAAAAAAAAAAACCTTCTACAAATTAATGAAAACGACAGGCAGTCTCACCAGAAGATAAGCAAAAACTTAAAGATGTCCTTCACTAAACAGGATATCCAAAGAACAAATAAATATATCAGAAGTTACACCTCATTATTCACTAACATGAATGTATTTACTCTGATGTAACATAGTTTGAGCCAAAATTTAGATATTATGTGTCCTTTCTGAGTGGTTTAACCCTTTGTCAGGGTGACAGTTCATGACTTTTATGTTTTAGTGATAACTCAGAGTTAAAAGAAAAAATCACTTTATGTTTAACATAACCTATGTTTCAAAAAATATAATGAAAATATGTGGTAGGTATAATTGACACCTATAATTACTCTAATTTAAGTAAAGACATTTTCTTTAATACAGATCCATTGTACACTCTTATAAATTTAAGGTGTGCTATAGAATCTCAGGGATCTTATTTTAACATCCATCTTGACATATTTTGCTTTTCATTATTCTAGAAATTATTTTACCTTTACCCATGAAGTATTCCTACCCATACTAAAAAGACTAAAATAAAAATGAAATTGAATGATCTACAATGATGTAATGATGCTAGAAACCATTCCTACTTCACCACCCTTCTCTGTTTTAATTGGCTTGTCCAAAATATTTCATCCTGAACATGTGAGCTCTGTGGCCTTTTTGTTAATAGCAATCCATGAACCCATTTGAGAATTCAATTATTTTTTTCATTTCCTCAAAATGGCAAAGAGGTAGTCTCAAATATTCTCAATTGTTCTGTTACTGTATGAATCAAAATGTGAATGTAAACAAATTTATGTTTCCATCCAGACTCCTCACCGGATCTCCACACGTAGTTTGCATTCCTTACTGAATACGTGCACTTGGATACTGTGTAGACTTCTCAGGTATTGGCACGGTCACAAGGGAGCCTGGGAGCCCACCTCTGCCCCAGCCCGTGATCCTGCGGGTCTTCTCCATCAGTTCAGAGCAGCTCTTTCCCTTCGGTTGCCTTAGCCAGGAGGACCGCAATCCCGCTGATGCCCCCGTTTCCCAGCCCTTCACATTCAATCCATCAGCTGGGCCTGAGATGCCTCTTCTGCGCATGCACTGCATCCACACTGCATCCACACTGCGTGCACCTTGGGCTGAGAGCCTGTCACCTCTCACCAGGGGACACAGAGTCCCCTAACCACGGCCAGGGTGCCGCTTCCTGCTCTCTAGTCCGGTCCTCCCACAGGAGCTGGAGCAGCAGTTTGTAAAACAGACTGTATAGTCAGGGTAATCTCTTGATTTTGATGTGTACAAAAAGTCATTCAATGGCTACACATTGTCCTTAAAATAAAGTCGTCATTTCGTACCTCACAGCCCTCCCCACTTTCAAAACTTAAAGGGATCCATTTTCCCTGCCCTTACTATGCTCCAAACACACTGCTGCTTTTTTTTTTTTTTTTTTTTTTTTTTTTTTTTGTCCTTTCCGACTCATTATGTTGCACTTGAATACGCTTGTCAAAGGCTGGCGCCATCTTCCTTTCTTGCTTCAGTATCAACATCCTCAGGGAGGAGTTTTCTGGCAACTTCACCTGAACTAAACCCTCCTAAATGGCCCTACATTATCTGTATCCCAGGACCTGATTTTTTTTCACACGGATTCCTAGCTTGTAAGGGTGGTCCGTGTTTGCTCATTGTCTTGTTCATTCTCTTCTCCGATGTGGTACAAGCTCCAGGAGGACGTGGATTGACCACCTGCCGCACATGGCCGCAGCCCGGGGCAGGGCCAGCCACGCAGTGCTGGTGCCCGAGGAGGACTTGTTCAGTGCGTTCCGAAGTGTTCCGTCTGCAACCGTCTTGTTTTAATAAGTGATGTGTATTTGCCATTGTAAACTAAACAGTGTGGCAAACAATTATACTTTACTCAAGGAAAATGAATTATATTCTCCAGACTTGAAGATTACAAAGTCAATTTCTGTTTCCTAGTACAAAAAAATGACTGCATCCTTCTATCATAAAAACTTAAAAACATCGAGGAGCATGTATAAAGGACCTGCAGACAAAGACAATGGGCGGGAGAATTGAATGGGGGAGGTAGGGGTGGGCAGGGCAGGGGAGACTAATCGGGGGAAAATGGGGACAGCTGTAATTGAACGACAATAAAAAACCCCTAAAAACATATTAGTTGCTTTTTTTTCTTATCCAATATGAAAGTTTTCTATACTGAATTCTAAGTAAATTTCTTCACATCCTTCAGTAGGATGCTTCTCAAGTAATTAGGATTCTAAACTGAATTGGGTGAGTTTCTATTCTGAGAGGGGAAATAAAGCCAAAAATAACAAATACAATTTTAAAGTGAGGTGGAAACAAACACACCAGTTAAAAAAATGTAAGAATAGTAGTCTTGCATGAAAAATATGGAATTGAATAAAGGATAAGTGAGAATAGAGGCACTTAGGGCCCGGGCTCTCTCCCAGGAGAAGGCACGTGCAGAGAAAGCCTCATTTGTTTGCTGTGTTGTAATGCTGGTCGTTTATTTGTTTCCTGCCTCCGGTAGCAAGCACAGGCACGTCCTTAAAGCATATGATTTAATATAAAGTCGTTTAAGTCCTAAAATGTGGACATGAGGAAGGCGCAGTAAACATTTCCTGAATTATGTGTGAATATATACAAAACAGCTTTTAAGCACCTCAGCTTTTGTAGAAGTGTTATGTACATATTTTCCATTACACACTCTTGAAACACCTATTCTGCCCTCCACTACTGACACATGATTTCTGAGAATAAGATGTTGGAAAGTTAGAACAAGTGCTTCATAAAAATAAAAATTAGTTAGAGTCAAGCAAGATGGTGACATAGAAGAGTTTCAAGCTTCTCTCTTCCCTCAGCTACATGCCAAGCAATTCCTATGAAAGAAAACCGGAACCTGGCTGAGCAACACCAAGTCTTTGGCAAGTGAGGAAATACCCACATCAAAATGGGGAGAAAAGGCTGAGGCACACTCGCCATAACCTCCCGCCCTGCATGGCGCCTTTTGATGCAGCAGAAACCCTCAACTCTCAGCCCCTTCCTGAGGAGCGAAGGGTTTGGAATGCCCATCTAGCAGCCCCAAGTTTAAGACTCCACAGAGGAGTGGGGCCCCCAGGCCTCTGGCTCTGAAAGCCAACGGGGCTGGTGTGCAGGAGACCCGCAGGCTCGGTGGCAAACACAGAAGCAGTGTCCTACTCAACAAGCACGAGCTCGCGGTGGCTACTTCCCAGGGCACAGACAGAGGGAGAAGGCAGGACCACCCCTCTCTGTTCTTTCCCCGAAAGGGGTTTATCCGCCGCCTGGTGACCTGGCTTCTCATTTAAACAGGCGTCTAGGGGCTGGTTGTGACCCTCCCTGGAGACTCGGAAAGCCAGCCGGCCGTTCCCTCACCTTCCCTCTGCCCTCTGCTGCCAGCCCTCAGTGCTCCCCGGGAGGGAACAAGGACAGACACCGCATGGTATCACTTTTGTGTGGACATTAAAGTCAAAAAAATCAAACCGATGTAAGTGAAGAGGAAAACTGTGGCAGATAAGAGCTGAGGAGGAGGGAAAGTGAGGAGAGGTTGGGAAAAGGGTATGGGCTTCAGGTTTCAGGGAGACAGGTCCAAGGACCTAACACCACGCTGCCGATGGCTGACGGCACCGTCCTGCGTAATGACAACTTGCTCACGGAGCAGAGCTGCCAGTTCTCAAAAGGTCGACGTGTGAGGAGCTCAATTTGTTAATTAACTGAAAGTGAGGACTCTATAAAATGCACACATAACAAATTATCGTGCTATACATTTTAAACTATCTTAATATGTATTTATCTATTTTACCCCAGTAAAGCTGAAAAAACAAAACCAAAAACAAATCAGCCCACTCAGGAGCACATCCCTTCTGATGAGAGACCTTGATTCCACACTGGCCTCGCTGTTTCCTTAGGCTCTTTCAGCGCGAGGAAATTTCTCACGAAGGTTGGAAAAGTGTTTGAATAAGTCCCATCCTACCAAACTATAATTAAAAGGTTTGAAATTGTGCTTTCAAAGCTGAATGTTTTAAAGACACCACGGGGAATTTTAATGCACAGCCAGAGTTGAAAATCATTATTGTAATAAAAGAACGTAATCAGTGTCTTGGGCGTCATCACGAGAGAGGGAGCGTTGAACATTACTTTCCTCTCAAGCAGTAAGAAGGAGGGTGTTTAAGTGATACGTGAACACTGAGAACTTGCCCAGGTTCACCTCTCCTGGAAAGTGGTGGGAGGAGAGGGACTTCAACGTCAACTGCCATGCCCCTGTGTCCGTCCCCAGGTCAACATGCCGTGACCCTCACCCCAGTACATTGTTATTAGCTGAGGGTTTCAGAAGTCATGAGATCATGGGATGGAATGAGTGTATTTTGCATATAAGGACATGAATTTGGGGGGAGGCAGACGAGGAATGCAATAGCCCCTATGTTTGTGTCCCCACAAAATTCACGTGTGGAAAGTCTAACCCCCGTGGAATAATACCAGGTGGCATGGCCTCTGGGAGGTCGGCAGGTCCTGCATAGGGGGCCCTCATGGTGGGACAGGTGCTCTGACAAGAAGAGACAGACAGGGCACAATGTGTTCCTCTCTCTGCTCTGGGCCACAGGAGGTGATGAGCATGGACAAAGCAGGAAGAGAACCCTGGCCAGACCTGGGGTGTGCTGGCTCCTTCACCTTGGACTTCCAGACTCCAGAACTCTGAGAAACAAATATTTATTGTTTAAGCCCCCGTGTTCTGTGGTGTTCCGCCCAAACTGACTAAGACATCTTGGCCTGTTTATCTTGAAACCCACCTATGCTCTTTCCATTCTTTTCATTCAAATATTTAATTTTTAAAAACCTCTTCCTTACGTAAAATAACAGTTTCACTCCCACCTGTTTCTACTTTGGGTGATTTTTATTCCTTTTTGATGGCAGCTAACTACGATGGCACTCTATTAAAAATCACAGTTGTTTGAATTTCAACTCATTTTATATTAAACTTTTATAAAAGGCAAGAGCTTTCATTTTAAAAATGGAACTAAAGCAGGAATATCTGATTACTGAAGAGAATTTGTAAACTAAATAAACTGGATTAAAGTTAAAATAAGCAGAGCTGGCCCTCTGGAGGATCCCTGGAGCCCATTGCAACAGCCCAGCATTTCTCCCTGGAACGACGGTACCCCCATAGCTACAACTTTTTGGGCTTAGCCATCTGACTAAGCTATCACATTTTGCCTGAAAATTATTTTCCCAATGGATTTTTTGTGTTCTTCTATGAATTTTTTTTACCCAGAATGAAGAGTGATTATTCAGTAAGAACTGGAAAATGGAACATCAGCCCTTCGATGTAATTGGGGTGGTCCTTGAGTGGAGTGGGGCTCACAGAAAGAATGGGCGTCTTCAGGGTTCTTAAAAATTACGAGTGTTGAGAGCCTCAGAGACTTGTCCAATATTTTTTAGTTTACCACCAGTTTTCTCTCTTGCACTTTTACATTTGGCTTTTAATTTTCTTTCCTCTTATATAGAGCTGGATTCTCTCCTTTTTCTTCTCCTTCCCCTTGGTCTCCCTCTCCACTTCTTTTTCCTGCTCCCTCCCCCCCCACCCTGTCCACCTTCATCTTAAGTATGTAAAAGTGAAATGTTTCCTATATTTTCAATATATGTCTATTTTCTTCATATGTGAAGAGAAATCCCAGATATAGCATTCTCAGATCCTCTTTTGTTATATATCTAAAGTCTATATCTGAACTCTAGCATTTAGGTCAGGACCAGTATCTGCTTGATTTATAGATACTAAGTTCCTTCCTGTGTATATGTATGTCATTTTCTTAGTTTTTAAATTAACATTCTCTATTTTTTCCAAAATTATTGACAGCATTCAAAATGTATATATGTTGGGGTATTTTTTTAAAGAACAACTCTATGTGTTTCCATGACCGTTCTAGAGTCCGCAACTTCCTACAGCCCATTCGATTTCCCAAGATGGCAACTTGTCCACGTGGTTCTGAATCAGATACAGAGTTTGTCTCTCGCGTGAACACACTGCGTGCTGGGCGCCGGGGAGATAGAAATGAACCGAATAGACAACGTGTCTGCCCACGGTGAGTGGTCTAGTGGGGTAAGAGACAACAGAGGAGCCCACCCACACATCCGGAGTCTAGTGGGTACTAGTGAACAGCAATGAGAGGAAGGGCAGCACGGAATATGACAGGACACATTTTAGTTAGGCGTCAGTGAAGGCCTTCAGAGAACGTGATTTTTGTAGACCGAAGGAAAGGGAGGAAGTAGCCAGGAAGGTTTTCAGACCGTAGAAGGCACAGGGATCAGTAAATGCAAAGGTCCCGTGTGGCTGGAGCAGGGAGGAGTATGAGGAGACAAGTTTGGCAGCCCGGGATGTCTGTTCATCAGCAGACTTATCCGATTGCTTCTGATAAGGAAGAATTCAATATTGCACCCTTGGGCAACTCCAACTGATAAAAAACTTACCTTGAAGTGAAATCTATTTACTTTTCTTTACTAGTGTGCTCTGGATGAGATGTCAAAGCCACAGATAAAAAGTAGAACATCATTTTCCCCAACCTGTTCCCAAATGATGGTCCTTATTAATCTTCTACTCCTACCTACTCCCGTAATTCTTGCCATTCTCTTCAGTATGTCTCCTTTGGAGTGATTTAAAGCCATTTCCATTTTTATTACTAATTCTGGTTCTACCCCCAAGCCCCTCTATCCCTTTAATGAGCAAAGCCCTGATGTTGTGGAAGAGTAGTGGGACTGTTTGACTGGGCCAGAGCAGGGTGCAGTTATCATCCACTTCATTTCACCTCACTAGGGAAGCAGTCGGATGAGGTGCTTGCTTTCCAATAACCACACCTTGCTGTAGACCAGTACCTAGCTCACCATGAACCCGGACAGTGTGCTGTTCTGTGTGGGGCCGTGAAATCTGTACCCAGTGCATAATATTTTATATTGTGTCTCAAAGTCAGGGCATGTGATATTTGCCTTTAGCGACCTGACAACATATTTGAAACATTTTTTATCTCTACCTTACTCCTATTGATTTGCAGTCCTTCACGATCTTTGCTCTCTAATAAATTCTATCATTTATCTTCTTTTGAGTCTTTTACTAGTTAAATTGTGATCTTTTTGCCTGTACAAATGTCTGTATAAAAATAATAATGCAGTTCACCCCCATGCCCCAGGGCTGTTTCTCTCGTAATCAGTATATATTTAGCTCCCAGCAAACAGACCTCAGTTGGAGCCTACCTAAGTGTTTAGCTGTGAGTGGTGGCTTAGCAGGGAACCAAATTAAGTTACTAAATCTTGACAGAACTGCTAAAGGCACTTTGCTTACCACGCTGTTCCCTTTGCGTGCAAACACGAGACAGACAGAAAATGAGGAGCACTACTCACTGGACCGTAATTTGAAATCTAGCAGATACATAGAGATGAACACAGATTAGAGATACACAAAGGAATTACAGTTTCAATTATGAAGAGCCATAAAAAGTGTGAAAATGAACCTTTCTGATAATAAATGGCAAATTATTAGAAAGTAAGCCTGTATTATGTAATTTGGGAATAAAAAAGACGAAACTATCGGATATGTGTGTATGTATGTGTGTTTACAGTATAAGGTTTTTGAAACCTGTTTTGCCATACTTGAAGGCTAGCAATTTATGTGTGAACTCAGACACGTGACCAGGGTGGAAGGAGACCATGAACCCGAGCTTGAGGGAATCATTTTTATGTGGTGGTTGATTTTCCTGTTGCTGAACCATATATATTTTATGAGCTGGAAAATGGCCAAGTCATATTGTTGCCCCATTGAAATTTTTAAAAGAACCTCATTTTACTCTCAAATTTACATCTTAACAAGTTTAAAAGCATAGAAATCATACAAGCTTGCTTTCAGAACACAATAAAATTAAATTAGAAATCAATAACAGAAAGAGAGCTTAGAAAACCTCAAAATACATGGAGATTAATGAACACACTTCTAAATAACATATGGTTCAAAGAACAAGCCACGAAAGAAAATAAAAATACCTTAAACTCAATGAAAGTGAAAATACAGCTTATCTAAATGGGTGGAACACAATGAAAACCATGCTTTGAGGAGATTTATAGCATTAAATGCAGGTATTAGAAAAAAATGGGAGTACCTGGAAATTACTCACTAACACCCTGAGAGTTTGATATTTTGTGTGGCTCAACCTGATCCGATCTTAGAGACCCCCCTTTGAGCCACTTTAATTGGCAAGGTCTCCATCAGCCAATCAAGAAGGTGTTTAACGATATGCATGATGTGTCATAATTCCAAAATGATTTTCCAGAAATGACAGTCGGGCATTCACCCAGTAACAGTGACAACGCCACAGCAGCAGGATGGGCTCCAGCGTCCAGCACTCCCCGCAGGCCTCCGTGGTCCTCAGTGTGCCGTAAGGTACGGCCGCTGGTATTCTGGTCTCAGCATGGCAGGGTCGGTCTCTCCACCAGCAGTGGTCCCTACACTGACAGCTAGCAATCCTGCTTCCCTGTCATGGAGACCATGCACAGGGACTCTTCTCCTCTCTGATATTTGGCGATTGCCTACAATTAACCCGATAAGGGCATTCCACACATTTTAATCTAAAAAATGTAGGAAACACGTATAATAGGTTGCAAATCCCACCACCCCATTTGACTGGCAGCAGGCACAGAGCAGGTGGGAGGGACAAGGAAGCTTGTAGCCTGAGAAGAACACCTTGGGACCAGAACCTAAAGGAGTGCTTCTTCTTCTTTTTTTTAAATTTGTATTGTTATTCAATTACAGTTGTATGCCTTTTCTCCCCATCCCTCCACCCCACCCCAGCCGAACCCACCTCACTCCCCCACTTCCACCCTCCCCCTTGATTTTGTCCATGTGTCCTTTATAGAAGTTCCTGTAAACCCCTCTCCCCACTGTCCCCTCCCCACTCCCCCCTGGCCATTGTTAGATTGTTCTTAACTTCAATGTCTCTGGTTATATTTTGTTTGCTTTTTTCTTCTGTTGATTATGTTCCAGTTAAAGCTGAGATCATGGGAGTGCTTCTTTCTTCAAAATAAAAGAAAAAGCCTACATCTAGGACCAGAGGGGCTGATGGCTAAGCAAACTATTGATTAGGGTGATTACTTGCAGGTCTAGTGTCCTTGGTTTATAGGCTGGGGAGGAAGCAGCTATATATAAACATAGCAGAGATGACTGGTATTATGATGGCCACTACATAAAGGAGAAACTGAGGCACTGAATGGTTAAGGTTCTGGAGAGAGTAAATCACATTCCAAATACAAGAGTAGGTCTGTGTGACTCTTTTTCTTTTACTGCACCATGCTTTGGGCAGATGTCTCTGCAGTCTCTATTTCTCTAAGACTCAGGTAAAATTGCTCCCCGCCCCCAACCCTCTCAGCTCACCCGTAATGAGGTAACTCGGTCAGCAAGAGGTCCCTCCTCTTTCCTTCCTCACATCCCACCGAGCAGAAATTCTCAGGCCTTCAACGGGCTTAGAACTTCCACAGCGACGGCAGTTTGAGGAGCCACAACACAAACAGGGCTGTGCTAGTCGGGAAGGAAAACTTCCAAGCAATCGCCTCATTCCAGAAGTGACCCTTCTTGGTCTCTTCGTATTGCATTGGAGTCCTGCGATTTCTATGCTTCTTTTAGACATTCCCTCTTCAAAATCTCATTTCCCATTTCTACCATCAAAGATTAATTTGAATTTTAATAACTGTAGCTATTTTTAAGATTAGCGATGTGCTTCAGGAACAAGGATGTTAGAATCCACTTTTACTTGCTTATCAAGAGCAGCTTATGTGCCATTCCTTTAAGGGGTAAGGAATTTATTCTTGATACTTTGAAATATCACTGAACTTCATAGCATAAACTATTATACTCAACTGAATACTGTATCTCTTATTTCTGAATTATTTTCCATAGAAAACAATGACATCGATATAGTATAAAGCCATCATTTTATGATAAATATGAAACATAACAGAAGTATTAGACTTTGTGATTTATGAACACACTTATAAATATGCATTGTGTTTGACAGTTTATAGATTTAAAATTTCCAATGTACATTTCCTTTATGTGCTTATTTTTTCACCTTTTAAATATCGGTCTAACAATTCTGTGCGACAGGTACAGTGTCGGCGCTGATGGAGGTGTTGTTGTTTCCTTATGTGATGAAGGGTTTGTCGCCGACGTGAGCGCTAGAAGCTTAGGAGAGGCAGTCCTTTCATTTCCATGGGGCAGTAGTTGAACTTCAGGGTTTGAATCCCCTAATTCTCCTTTAGTTGAGTTATATTTATAAAGGAAAATGTGTCAAAGGGACTTGAGATTTTTATGAAATACTACATGTTCTAACTCTTCATGGTTAAGTTTTTGAAACAGAAGTTGAAAGCATAAACATGATTAAAAATATTCTAAAAGCCTTTAAGTCTAATTGTAACAATTAAATCTTCCTAAATACTTGGGAAACAATTTTACATTAGTCAGAAAAAAAGGTAAAATGCTCATGTAAATAAAATTAATATTTCACATAATTTTTCTAATTATAATCACAATAGATTTATATTGTTTATTTAGTTTATCCAAGATTTGGCATAATAAATTGTTGAAAATATTTTGAACTTTTGGAAAACTTTCTGTCTTAACTAAGCAGTTTGGAAGAATACAATTTAACATTAACTGGAAATCAATTTTTAAGAAATTTTTTACTAATGTATTTTATTTTAACTATTATTGACATATAAAAACTTGCCCTAGTATGCAATGTTTTAATATACTTTTCAATAAGTATTGAATTTTGCTTTCAAAATGTAAGTTAATCTGGACACCAGTCATACAGATCTTATTTAATTCATGAAGTGATTAAATTTGGAAACACACTTATGTGAACATATAAGTGAAGTTCATATATGGGTTATGTGTTATGCATGTTTCTAACATATATATAAAATTTCAACCAGGTAGAGTTTATAAATATTTATAAATAGTTCATAATGGCCAGAAAGGATAATGGCTACATTAAGAAAAAAAATAGAACAGGATATATGCCATGATCACTAATGGAATATATGTTACTGAACTTTTTATTTTGAATAAAAATCATGTGTCACTCAAACAGTTCTAAGCTGACTCTGCTCAGAGAGGAGAGAGACTTTTCGTTAGTCCAGAATTTTTCTGAGTTTGTCAAATTGCATTAGAAGATATCTTATGTCCAGATTAGATGCTGGTTTGAAGAAAGTGCCAAATGATATCCACAATTTAAAAAAATATTTGAATTTTACTCCAGGTGGAAAATTAAAAGATGAAAGGTAGAAAAGGTCAGGAACATTAAGAAAGAAAGGGGCAATATATATTATTTTAATAGATAAATATATACTAATCTAACACAATACTCTCTAAGAAATTGCTACCTATATAAACATATAAAATCTGACCTTTAAATTGTGTGTAACCATTACGAAAAAAAAGCAAGTTTTTGATAGATAAGTGTGAGAACTCTAATTTGTAATTTGATAAGAAATGGACTAAGGTTCATCAGTGTCCATTGGCTATTGCTGGATAACCAAAACATACTCATAAAAAAATGACTCAGGGGTTTAAAATGGCACAATTTTATGTTGTTTTATCTGACCCTGATTCGGTGGTTGGCACCAGCCTCATCTGAGCAATTCTTTGCCAGTCTGTCTGGGGTTCCCCACGTGGCGGCAGCTGTCTGGGGAAAGGCTTTGGGCTAAGGGCTCCGAAATGACATCTCTCATGTGTCTGTAGTTGGGTGCTGCCATCACCTGACTCTCGGTGTCTACAGGGTCTCTTATCCTCACGAGGACCAACTGGACTCCCCACCCCACTACCATACTCCAGGTGGGGACAGAAGACCGAAGGCCTTCTGAGGCCACGGGTCAGCAGTCTCATTGTGCCACTTCTGCTGTCCTCTGTGAGTCAAAACGAGTCGTGAGACCAGAGTTCAAGGTGAAGAACTGGACTCCATTTCTCAATGATAGAAATTGCTAAACCACACTGCAAAAACCACAATTGACAAAGGACTCGCTGTGGCCACCCTAGCAAACCATCCTAATCAGCCTGTGTCTGAGAGTCACCCACGTGTTGTGTACCCGGGGCCAGTGGGTGTAGACTTCCAAAACTTGCACTGGGAAGTTTTTTAAAAAACGGTTTTGAATAGACTTCACTTTTTGGAGCACTTTCCGGTTTACAGAAAAATTGAGAGAACATTGCAGAGAGCTCCCCTATGTCCCCCGATGCCACACGTCCACAAGCTCCTTCACTGTCACCTTCCTGCTCCAGAGTGGCCCGTGCATCACAACCAAGGAGCTGACACTGACACCTCATTACCCCCGAAGTCCACACTCACATTAAAGTTCACTCTTGCTGCTGTGCCTTCCAGACGTTTTGACGAATGCGCGGTGACATCTACCCACCACTGTGGCATCGCACAGAACAGTTTCCTTGCCCTAAAAATACTCAGTGCCATACCTGTTCCCTTAAAATAATTTTCAAAAAACTATTTTTAGGGGAATGTAAATGACGTTACATGACAGAAGCTAACCAAGAAGGACATAGGACATAATTTATATTGTACATCATTCTTTGCGTTTCTCAAAACCAGAAGACCAGAGGAACCGACCATGACAATTGTTCAAACATATTACGACTCACACAAAGAGAGATGTTAAGAAAAGTACATTTCTAAAATGCATTAAAAATGTTAAATCATAACCTTTCAGAAATATAGTTTTAGATGGTCAATTCCAGCAGAAAACCTCGGCGTGTTTGGTAATCAGGCCGTCTCTCTGAAACACCTCCTGTAGCGCAACAATCCAGCAGCAGCTGTCTCCGCAGCTGTTTCCACAGCTCCGACTCCAAGGGTGGTTCTGCTGACTCAGGCCCCACCAGCTGCACGCATCCCCCGAGGCCTCTTTTTGTGATGAATCAGGAACTAAGAGGAACCACGCCGCTTCGGTCAGTGCATCCGGACACACCCAGGCACCAACTGTCCCATTGGTCAGGACACACGCACACTGCATCATCAGAAAAACAAATGAACAAAAGACTTCTCATTCAGGGATTTTATGATGATCGGGATGCTCACCTTGATGTCTGCCGCCAGGTTTATGTTCCCCACCAGGTGGTGCAACCCCCGCCCCCATGAATTACTTATACTTCCATGTGGAGGCACAGTCCAATACTTTGCAATTTCTAAACGTGTGACTTCATGCAAAATTAGGTCACTGGTTAGGTTCCATTTTCAATCCAAGAAGAAAACCAACAAGTGAACAGATGAAACTTATTCTACCACAAAATCCAAAACAGAAAGAAATCTCTCAGAGAAAATTTACCTGACAGCTTTAGTGAAAGAACTGTGCAATTTTCGATAGTGTTTCCAGCTGTATCCTCTTCTTTGAGATTGCTTTTATTTGTGTGAAACATTCATTTTACCCTGTTTCTTTGGGTTTAATGTGTTTCTGTGGCCAGTCAAGTGCAACTCTGTAATGCCAGAGATCTGTGTTACTCCCGTAATTGCCACACTCCCCAAGGAGTTCCATCCACGTTGAGGTATATTAGAGGATAGTAAAGTCACTTTTTAGATTTCAGAAAATCCTTGCTAAAGCAACCTTTCTGTCCTTAGTTCCGGAAGTTTACTGAAACCTTTGAAGAGCCAACATTATCTGTGGTTGTGAATCAGATGATAGAAAAGTATTATAAATTATAATTTATATATATTTATATTGTAGTAGATAGTATGTTATAATATTCATGGTATGATGAAATACTATTATTATGCATTATACTATTTATTATGTTATAAAACTATAATATTTTATATATTAGGTAATATGCAACCTCTTCTCAGTCACTGGTGGGCCCGCAGCTGCTCCCGCACACGCATCCTCCCAGCCTCCCTCCATTCTTCTTCCCGTCACGCACTGATTATGTGAAAAACATGAAGACCTCAGTAGTCTTGGAGTGAGACATGACAAATTCCATTAAACATTCCCTTACAGGCAGACACATACAAACATACACACAACAGTATAAACAAAACACTAAGGGTTTTTTTTTTTCTATTTTAAGTTTTAGTACACCATGATAGTATAATTATTTTATTTTTTTCATTTTTTAAATATATTTTATTGATTATGCTATTACAGTTGTCCCATTTCCCCCGTTTAATTCCCCTCCACCCTGTACACCCCCTCCCACCCACATTTCACCCCCCCCCTTTAGTTCATGTCCATGGGTCGTACATATAAGTTCTTTGGCTGCTACATTTCCTATACTATTTTTAACCTCCCCCTGTCTATTTTGTACCTACCATTTATGTTTCTTATTCCCTGTACTTTTTCCCCTTTTCTCTCCCTCCCCCTCCCCACTGATAACCCTCCATGTGATCTCCATTTCTGTGATTCTGTTTCTGTTCTAGTTGTTTGCTTAGTTTGTTTTTGTTTTTGTTTTAGATTCGGTTGTTGATTGTTGTGAGTGTGTTGTCATTTTACTGTTCATATTTTTGATCTTCTTTTTCTTACACAAGTCCCTTTAACATTTCATATAATAAGGGCTTGGTAATGAAGAACTCCTCTAACTTGACCTTACCTGGGAAGCACTTTATCTGCCCTTCCATTCTAAATGAGAGCTTTCTTGGATGTAGGTAGTTGCCTTTTGTGACTTCGAATATTTCTTACCGGCCCCTTCTTGCCTGTAATGTTTCTTTTGAGAAATCAGCTGATAGTCTTATGGGAACTCCTTTGTAAGTAACTGTCTCCTTTTCTCTTGCTGTTTTTAAGATTCTCTCCTCTTTAATCTTAGTTAAGGTAATTATGATGTGCCTTTGTGTGTGCTTCCTTGGATCCAACTACTTTGGGACTCTCTGAGCTTCCTGGACTTCCTGGAAGTCTATTTCCTTTGCCAGATTGGAGAAGTTCTCCTTCATTATGTTTTCAAATAAGCTTTCAGTTTCTTGCTCTTTGTCTTCTCCTTCTGGCACCCCTAGGATTCAGATGTTGGAATGTTTAAAGTTGTCCAGGAGGTTCCTAAGCCTCTCCTTATTTTTCTGAATTCTCATTTCTTCATTCTGTTCTGGTTGAATGTTTATTTCTTCTTTCTGCTCCAAACCATTGATCTGAGTCCCAGTTTCCTTTCCGTCACTGTTGGTTCCCTGTACATCTTCCTTTATTTCACTTTTCATAGCCTTCACTATTTCCTCTATTTTGTGACCATACTCAACCATTTCTGTGAGCATCCTGATTACCAGGGTTTTGAACTGTGCATCTGATGGGTTGGCTGTCTCTTCATCACTTAGTTGTATTTTTTCTGGAGCTTTGATCTGTTCTTTCATTTGGGTCATTTTTTTTTTGTCTTGGCACCCCTGTTACGCCTGTTATGGGGTAAGGGGCAGAGCCTTAGGTATTGACCAGGGTGGAGCAATTCGTGATGGCGCTGTCTGTGGGGGAGGGGTCTGAGAGGGAACAGTGCCACTTGGTCAGCTCTCTGTCTGCGTTCAGTCACTCCCCCCACTACCCACAAGCAAATTGGGACTTTTTGGTGCTGATTCCTGGGTGGGTGGGTTTGTGTATGTTCTAGGACCTTGTGGGTCACTCCAAGGAACTCTCCTGTGAGGCTGGGAGTTTCTTCTGCTGCCTCAACCCTCATAGGTTTTTTAACTCAGAAGTTTTGAGGCTTTATTTCCCTGCACTGGGACCCTGGGTTGCATGGTCTGTCTCACTCCCCAGTTGTTCCTCTTGGTTTATCTGCACACAAATGTGGGACCACCCACTCCACCAGCTGCCACCTTGCCTGCTCCAGTCCTTCAGCTTTCTCCTTGCTGTGAGTCCTCTTCACCCCACTGCCCGTCTCCGCCCTTTCTACCAGCCTGGATGATTGTTTCTTCTTCAACTCCTTGGTTGTCAGACTTCCATACAGTTCAATTTTCTGGCAGTTCTGGTTATTTTTTGTTTTTAAATCTGTTGTTGACCTTCTTTTGGTTGTGCAAGGAGGTGCAGTGTGTCTACCTATGCCTCCATCTTGGCCAGAAGTCTCAATTTTTTAAACATATAATTTTGGGAAGGATTCTGGATATATTCAATTTTCACTTATTAGTGAAAATTTTGTAGAAAATAGATATGTTTTCCAAAATATTGGATTTAAAAGTGTCTTAATATTTTTGAACAGATTTAAAAGAGTGGAAGCTAAAATGTATTGTACATGTAAAAAATTACAGAAGTGTTCTTAGTCCAAAAGAAATATCAATTTATGAAAAGAAAGTAACTTCCATCGTTTTTAATTTTTTAATAGCTGTAAATGTAATATTTCCTTTTCAACTTATACTATCAAAGGGATAAGAAAAGTTGGCTCCGAGTTTTAGAATGTAATAAGAATTTATAGGAAAATAGGTTCTAAATGCTTTTAAAAGTAAATGGAAAGTGAGAACTTCAGTAGTCAATTGCCTATTTACTTGAAATTGTAAGTTAAATATTACATTCATTAAAGAATTCTGTTTCCAGAAGGTTGTAAGATTATAAAAACATTTACATTTTGGCTGTAGCTTGTTTTCACTATTGCTTCCATTAGACCAGTGTGGTTACTGTGCAATGAACTAAAAAAAAAGTCTTAAGGAAAAATGAAATAAAAACAGGTTCTTTCTTTCTAATTTGATTTGCCTTGCTTTGCTTTTGCACTTACTCCGTGAGTATTACCTATCTTTTCAAGATAGAATTACTGAAATAAACTCATGATTAAATGCCAAAGTTAATCCGTCCACTCCATTATAACCTAATCTAGTTTAGAGTACTCTTCTCTAAGTATAAAACTGAAACTAAATTCTACCAGAATTGCACTACAATATTCAGCATTCTTCCGTGTCTATCTTGGATCAAACGTCACTTAAACAAAATGACTGAGGACTACAGGGAGTCACCACTATGCTACCAACAAAAATCATGTTGGTGGAGGTGCATCAGCTTCTTCAATGAGAAGGCTGCAGGTTGTACACGCAGAAGAGCATTTGCACCTCCCAGCGCCCCCTGTCTCCCGGCAGTGTTAGTATTTGCTGGGCGCATGTAGAGCTGATGCAGCAGAGACTGCGAATAAGCTCCAGTTGTCCATTCACCTCTTTCCCTATGGCGATCGAGTCAACCCTTTCTCCTGAGTGGTAGCGCGCACCTGTCCGTCCGTGGGAAAACACATTTCCAAAGGTCTCTGGCAGCTAGTGCAGCTGTGCAGCCACATGAATATGTTTTGATGAATGAAATGGGGGCAAAACTACTACGCTCAGCTTCTCGATTGCTTGTTGATAAGAATGTCATCCACCCGGCATTTTCTCTTCCTTCATCTCTGTGGTTGGAACACAAAATGCTTCACAACCCACTTCACACACGTTGACTGGGGCCATATGAGCACCAGCGGAGGGAATCGAGCTGTAAAAAGGAATTCCGTTTCTGGAAAATTGTATGGAGGACTGTTTATGCGCCCTGGACCTGTGATCGAAAACGAGACTTATATGTGCGTAAAATAAACCTCTGTGCTACTTGGGTTCCTGCTGAGGAAAGGAAAGCTTTTCTTGCCCAACATTTTATCTGTGTCCTATTTAATAAAGTAAAATTTATAATTCAGTAGAGAAAAATCTCAAGATATAGATAAAAGTAAGGTGTAAGCTTAGTTTTCTCTTCCCTTGAGTTTGAAATAAAGTAGGTTCAGTTACTTGACTTAAATCTGCGGGAGTTCTAACTGGCTTCCCAGGCGTGTGAGAACTTCTGTGTTTATTCCCTTACTGGCGGTCCCGAGCTGCCAGAACGCCGATGGCTCAGCTAAGGGAATTTGAGGTGCCGACGTTGCTAAAGCTGTGCTGCGGTGAAGGAATTTGTTTGACATGCACCCAAGTGTAGGGTCACATTTTCACATTCTGATCTGAGTCCCTGGACCATGGCAGCACCGGAGACTTTTCACGTTCTCTTTATTCTCGGGCGTTCCCCGCCCACCATGCCCTGCCAGGTCCCCCTCACATTGCTCCTCTCCACCCAGCCCGTGCAAAGCACCGTGGGCCCCAGAGTTCCACTGGGCAGCATTTGCATTTTAAACTAGTTCAAATTGTGTGGCTATTGTCACTGCTTTAATTTTTCAAAAGCATTAATAAAATGTGCGTTTTCTTATTAGGTTATTGCCATGTGAAATAATATAATAAATTGAATCATTTAGCAGAATGTGTCAGATAAATCTGTCATCCATCCACCTATCTACCTATTTGTATCTCTCTATATTCCTCTTTTATGTATTTCTGCTGCAATAAGAGCCTGGTTAGCATCTTCTTGAAACTTCAGTAAAATAAGCCATATTCCATGAATGAGTTAAAGGTAAGATTCTTATCATTTTCTTGAGGTTTCAATCCATGTTTGTTTCTGTGCTCCGCCAGAGCTCTGTCCAGGTAAGACAGACGTAGATGCTGTGGAATAAAGCAGGTCAAAGAATCAAGGATCCAGGGCAGTTAACATACATACACCAAATATCCGCGCTTGCCCGAGCATTCACGTAACAAAAGACGTAGTTCTCAAATTTCCCGTACTCATTAGCCTATTATTTTCCATTAACTTCCCACATTTCTTAATTCACTGGGATGTGTTGTGAGGTAAACCATCTTTAAAGCCATGTTCGCTCAAGAATGTGGGTGTTTGGATATGGTTAACTTTTTGTGGGGAGAGGGGGGAGAGGATAAAGTTAGTTCTAATGATCATTCTGATACAAGAGTTGAGTAGCACCCTCTGGACAGAAGCCCATCTGCTGAGTGTGGTTTTGTCTGATGTTTTCTAAAATCTATGGACGTTTTTCCCCTACAACGTGTTTGAATACCATTGGCCATTTATCACGATTGCGTGTGTATGGTGTACATATGTGCTGCTGTCTGAGTTCACTGGCAGCCTCATCTGTCATGAAATGAGGATTAAACTGTTGTAGTTGTGCAGGCAAATGGGCGCCCCGGGTTTGGGACAGTGACTAGCTAGCTGCAGAACGGCCTGAGCGAGGCGCTGTCGGGGAGAGAAAGGGCGGCAGGCCCCGGAGAGTAAGGCCGCAGCGCAGCAGACCTTTCTGCCGGGATGGTTCCCCTCGGCCTTAGTCCCGGCCCTGCCACCTGCACCCTTCGCACCGCAGTGCCAACTCGGGCACAGCACGTGCAGCCAGAGCAGGAGCCCCGGAACTTCTTAACACTGGAGATGGTGTGATGTTCTGTGCCCTGATACATCGGGGCTCACACACCCCTCACTGCTAGTAATAGGCACGCCCCCGGGAACAGGCCACATGATTGCAACACACGTCCTCTCAGTTTTCAAGTAAAACTGAGCTACACGAGTGCTCTGGGGGAGGTAGCAGAGGGTAACAGAGGGATAAGTGGTGATGGAAGGAGACTTGGCTTGGGGTGGTGAACTCATAACACTATATACAGATCACGTATTACACAATTGTACACCTGAAACCTATATAATTTTATTAACCAATATCACCCCAAAAATTCAATAAAAATTAAAAAGAACGCTCTAGGGAAGCCAGAGGTGAACTGCTGCATTGGCCAAGGCTGTAAAGCACTTGGGGAAACTTTACAGTTAGGGTACCCCTGCGTTTCTGTGAACAGAAAAGGGAATCAGTGAGCCTGTGTGTATGAAATCGGGTGTGTGAGGGCTGTGTTTAAGGCAGTCCCGTTGACTGAATATTATTTCATTAGAAACTTCAGCAACTTATGGATAATTGAGAAATATTTGTTGACTAGCTGTGGTATTAGAAGACCTTTTCAGTTTTACTTAATTCCCTACCCATTCCTTTTAAGGTAGTAAAACAAAAATAAGAGAATGCACCTAAATGATATATCACTACTTGTTTTCATCACTGTCAGACCTAAAAATAATTTTAGAAAATTGGAATATTTTAACAGGTTGCAGAACTTTAAGAAAGTAATTACTGGTATCTAAAGATTACTCTTATTTTATCTGAACAATAAGGTTGAGACTAATTTCACCAAGTGCTCTTAAATGTCAGGTGCTAAAAAATTAAAAATTATAAGTAGAAATTATAAGAATAAAGAGACATGAAAAGACACTGTGTTCTCTCAAAAAAGTTAGAATTTTTAATGTCAGAACTCAGAAAATGGAATTCGGCTTAACTTAGGAAAACTACAACAATACATAGATATCACTTAAATGTAGATTAATAATGCTTTTAGAATTCTGGCATTGAAAACTGCGATAAAAACTTTATTGGGGGAGCTTTAGAGTGTGTGTTGACATCTTTTCAGTCTCAAACGCACCGTGAGTTTAACATACCCAAACCCAAAGGTGTGAGTGTGATTCCACCGGCTTCCCGTGTTCCGATCTCTGTGGAAGAGCCGCAGCCCACTGTACTTGTGTTGGGTAGAAAGCTGGTACCGACATTGTCACCATACTCCCTCACTTAATCAGCTCCCCACATCTTCTTTATCTGTACGTCGTCTTGGTTTCCCAGTATTGATATTTTAGTTTTTATTTAATCTTACTGCATTTTTTCCATTACCATTTAGTCCCCTTCTAACCCCCCAGCAACCCCCACACTGTTGTTCATGCCCATGAGTCCTTTTTAGAACTTCTTTTCACCATTTCTGTTCTGTTCTTTATCTTCAAACTCTTCTCCACCCATTATCCCACCCACATTGCTGTCATCTGTGTCTTTTGTCGGCACGCTTTCACTTTGTCACCCTTTCAAACAAGTAACAACCATTAGAGTTTTTCCCTGAGAAAAATCTGACTTTGTCTCCCTGTGACATTTACAAAGTCAATAGATTTCCAATGTCCTTAAAATAATGACATGACCCGTGAGGTCCGGCATTGTCTCGCCCCTAATTAACACTCCAGAATTACCTCACCAAATCCGAGTCTTCTCTCTGACCACGCCAACCTTTTCTCTCTCAGAATCATCAGCCTCCCCTCCGAGCTGAAACTCAGGACTTCCAGAATGTTGCGTTCTCCTGGTCACCTGTGCTTGTGGGGTTCTTAACTGGTCGGCAAGCAGAAAGCGGCTGAGGTTTCAGTGTCGTCTTTATCCCTGTCTCCTTCTGTCACATATAACTGGAATGGCCACAAGCATGTCTGGAATTGCAATAAAGGGAATAAGAGTTGGTAATGTGTCATTTGACTATGATTTTGAAATATGTATTAGGGCCTTTAAATGAAATAAATGTGAAATTAGAGACTTGACTTCTAATAATATGGAATGAACTTTTGAACATTTATAGATTTATTCGTTTAATTGCTAAAGAAATTGTTTCTAATATTTGAAGGTTTATGAAGCACATAAAAACAGCAATTAAGTAGATGAATAATATTCTGACATTGGAAGTCAATTATTAAAACAACAAAAATTCAATAAAAAGAAGAAACATTTCAGAGTTAGTCTGCTGAACTATATGAAAATATTTAAATGTCTTTCTAAATGACATGAAATACTTAAGTCGGTAAAGATAGCACACACCTCATACCAGGCCACTTAGTACAGATGGTAAGTATTGTCAGTGCAAGAGACACTTAGCGTTAGTTCCCACATCAGGAAACTTGAATTGGCTATAAATTAATCTAAAAGAAATTTTGGAAAAAAATTAAAATATTTTGAAGTTGAAAGAACCTTTTATAAACTATCATATTGAAAACCAAACTATGGTTCTCTATGCCCTGAGTAAAGACTGGGTTAATTTTCTATTTTCTCTGGAGAGAATTGGAATTATGGTGCTGCCATATTAAAATTAGCTCAGTGAGAGAGTAGCCACGAAGGAAATCCACCCAAAAAGCCTACACAGTATGTAATTACAACTGTATGACATTCTGTAACAGGCACAACCATGGAGACAGTAAACAGACCAGTGACTGCCCCAGACGAGCAGGGACAAGGATACAGAGGTGAAACACAGCTGTGAAGCTATACTGTAAGATACTGTTATGGCGGGTACATGTCATTATAAGTGTAGCAAACTCGTAGACTATGAATACCAAGAGAGAGCCCTAATGTAAACTGTGGACTTTGGGTAACAGTAATGGGTTGCTGTAGGTTCATCAGATGTAACAGATGCACCAGTCCCATGGGGGCTGTTGATGGTGAAGGAAGCTGTGTTTGGGGAAAGTCTCTGTAACTCCCACCCAATTTTTTGATGACACATATGGAGAGTTGGTATTTTCTAAAGGAATCCCCCACAGAGACATTCTTAGGATTTCTAGCTTGAGCTCTGGCAGAAGACCACCCCACATTCATTAGTCACACGCTACATCGCATTCACTCGGCTTCTCTGCTGACGGCTCGGATGACCAGGGAGGCGTGATTTCCTTCCCAACGCACTGCCCTCTGATTCTGTCCAAACGGCCACGGCACTTCCACCTGGTATATTTCCTGTGGACACAAGCGTACCCCTTCCACTTTGGTGGACGGATGCATTCTGAATACATTTTTTATTTTGCTTGAGAATCCTCTCATTTTAACGAGATTTCCCTCTAGATTAAGTTTTCTGATACTTTGCTTTGAAGAGTGGTTTTCTACATTATACATTCATCAACCTTCTTTCTTACAAGGTGCCTGAGTATTTCATTCTGAAGTATTTGCCATTAGTGTCTGTACTAGTCTGGGTTCTACAGAGAAACAGGAACAATTATGTATATTATTTATATATATGTATGTGTATATACGTATATGTGTGTGTGTGTATATGTATATCCCATGTATATATGGGATACACAGAGAGAGAGAGAGATGTTTATTATAAGGAACTGGCTCATGTGATTGTGCAGAAGACCAGTGTTCCAGCTCCAAGACAGTCAGACAAAGAGACATAATTACTTCTCACTCAGCCCTTCATCCCACTCAGAACTTCAGTGGATTGCATGGGGCCCACCCATGCTGGGGAGGGCCATCTGCTTTATTCAGTCTGTTGATTCAGAGGTTAATCTTACCCAGAAACAGCCTCACAGACATACATACCCAGGATCACGTTTAACCAAATGTCCGCGCACCCTCTGGCCCAATCAGGCTGACGCATAAAATTAACCATCACAGGACCCTATCACATAGTTGTTTCTTATTACTGAGCTCACTAGAACAATTTTTTCCCCAAATATAGTAGCCCTCTTCTCAAACAGTGTTTGTTTTGTGAATGATGAATACAGCTGATTTATCAAGTTTATTTAAATGTAACCTGAACGCTGATACAAGATTTTAATTCTCCCATCTTGTAGGTCGTCGTGACTTGTGAAGCAGCCCTCTTGTTTTGGGTTTGTGTTCTTACTCCGACTGGAGAATGGTTCAGGCTTAGCCACGTGACACCTCGGAGAGCCTCAGTTGTATAATCCGCAACATCACCGGCCTGAATGGGGTCTTCTGAGGAAAATCCAGGGGCAATCCCAGCTCCTGGGGAACGCCCCAGGCACTCTTGAGTGACAAGGCACAGTTCTGAGCCCTGGCTTGAGATGGGGACAAGATGACCTGTTCTCCTTGAGGCTTTTCTGAGAAAGGAAGAATCTGAGAAAGAAAGTCTCACACAGGCCTGGCTGCGCCCACCACATGGATCTCTTTGGCGTGACAGGGTGGGTCATCACAGTGTTAAAGCTGTCTTTCAAAGTAATCCTGCAGACAAAACCCCCAAATCAACGGGCATTCGTTTGACCCACTGATCCAGTGTTCTTAAGTGCCCACCTTTTGGACCCCGTCTCGCACCCTAATCCCTCACAGCCCTAACAGACACTCATGTACAAGTGAGGTAAGTGGTCCTCAAAGTCTGCAGAAAATAGTTTCAATTGGTCATTTCATTTCAGAATAGTGTAATAAGTATCAGAGATTAGCCTCTAATCGGCACATTTTTATTACTTCCCTGGTGTATGTTAATCGGCGTTAAAGAAAGTATTAAAGATGTATATTCTGTCCTAAAATAGGCCATGTTTATACTTAGTCACCAACATATTCTAGGGAGGGAGAATATAAAAAAATCAGTGTTTATTCGGCATATGATGTTTAAACTATTTACTTTCAGTTTTGAATAAATGTAATTTTTAAGCACATTAAGGCAAACCAATTAATTTGATGAAATTTTCAGCCTGATTGCCTATTCGCTAGAATTAATTGACAGGTGTGAAAATATAAAATTAATTTTTAGACCAACATTACTGGAATATGTATTTTTAAATATAAATTTTGGCTATGTAAATATAACAGGCAGCCAGATTCTATATTGATAAGAATTTTATTTATTTTGGCTCATATGATATGATTAAAACATGACTTTAAAAGTCTCAACTTTTCTTTCTGTCACAATAAAGTTTTACAAGATTATTCCAATGATGACTTGACCTCCTGATTTTCTCTTTAGCATTAACAAAAATGTTTATTGACATTTAGGTACATTCAAATCAAGCAGCATCAAAGAGGCACCAGTTTTGAATTATCAGAAGTAAAAGACACGCCATTTCTTTCTGGGAATATTGCATCCAGACTAAGTTTAAGAAAATAGGTCGTAGTCCAAGTCCAGTTGAAATCCAGGTGGAAGTGAATTACTTTGCACACTTGTATACGAAATAACCAGATTGGTAGAGATGGCAGACAGAGACACAGTAAGGAGCCCTGTGAGTCTGAAAAGTCGAGTTTGTCCCTTGAGAGTGAAATTACAATGCCAACATGTAAGGAACCTGAACAAATACACACAAACAATGTTAAATGGTAGAAACCATCCCAGATCAGCAACATTGGGGAAAAGCATGTCAGCCGCACAGAGAGGTGTAGACAAGGAGGACGCATTTTGGTGCCCTCCACTCTCCCTCTTTGCACAGCAGTATCTCGGAGTCCAGCCAACCTGAGCTGACAGCCCTGCTGTGTTTGTGGATGTGACACCGAACATCCAACCCCCCACTTCCGACAAACCCACTCCTCTAACGCTTCTGTTTTTGTTAATAGAAACTCATCTTTCTAATTATTTTGAGCAAAAACTTTAAAGTCCATCCTTGGTTCCTTGGTTTCTCTGGTACTCTACATCCGATTTCTTCATGTGCCTTAACAATAAAAATATATCAAGACTATACTGGAAGTTATTATTTAAAGAAAAATAACATTCATCCTTGACTAACATGAATTACTCGTGTTCTTCCCCATCATTCCCACCCCCTCCCCTTTGGCAACTGTCAGCTTGTTCTGTGTATCTAAAGTCTGTTTCTGTTTGGTTTTGTTTAATATTTCATTGTGTTTTATTAGATTCCACATGTAAGCGAAATCGTACAGTATTTGTCTTTGTCTTACTAATTTTATCTAGATGCATCCCAAGTTCATCAATGGCAAGACCTCATGTTTTTATCGCTAACGTTCTGCTGTATGCAGGTACCACATCTTCAGCTATCGGTGGGCGCCTGCGTGGCCTCCACGTCCTGGCTACGGTAAATTGCGCTCCGAGGAACATAGGAGTGCATGCATCTTTTCCAATGTGCGTTGTTGCTGCTTCCTTTGGATAAATACCCAGAAGTGCAATTGCAAGGTCATGTGGCAGCTCTGTTTTTAGTGTTTTGAGGAATCTTCATATTGTTTTCCAAAGTGGCCGCACCAGTTTGCAACTCCGCCAGTGGTGCACGAGATGTCTCTTTTCTCTGCATTCTCACCAGCACTCATTTATTCATGGATTTTTGATTATAGCCATTCTGACAGGTGTGCACTAATATCTCATTGTGCTTTTGATTGGCATTTTTCTGATGATTAGTGACACTGGGCATATTTTCATGTCGTTTGGCCATCTGTTTACGCTCTTTGGAAAAACATTTATTTAGGTTCTTTGCCCATTTTTTAATTGAATTGCTTTGTTTCACTTGTTTGTGGGGGTTTTTTTGCATTAATTTGTATGAGTTCCTTATATATTTTAAATGTTAACCTCTTACTGGATACATCATTTGTTCTGTGGTTTGCTGAGATGTGGTTTGTGCACAGAACAGGTAAATCCACAGAGACAGAAAGCAGATGGCAGGTTGTCAGGGGCTGGAAGAAAAGGGGGGGAAAGAATAAGTGGCTCTTGGGTTTCCTTTGGGTGATAAAAAGGATTTAGAACTAAATAGAGTTGGTGATTGCAAAAAAATTGTGAATGTACTCAACGGTAAAAAATTGTTCACTTTAAAATGGTCATTTTTATATTATGTTAATTTCACCTAAACTTTTTTAAAAACATGTTTTGTTTGGGCCTAATTTGTTTAGCTCAACAATAGCTCAACTAACACAAAGTATGTTAAAGATGCTCTGTAAATATTAAAACACTGTGAAATATAAAGTACCATTTTATAAGTAAACCTTTCTATTCCCAACGTCATTGAAGAAAAGAAGTGAAAATTTGAAGACAATAATAAAAACTGTGCTCAGCTCAGAAGCAGCAAGCAGTGATCCAGTCCAGGAGAGGGAAACCTCCAAGACCACTACGGGGTGAGGACAAACAGTGAGACCTCAGGGTCCCTCTGTTCCAGGCTGTGGTCAGGAGGCAGAGCAATGTGGTGCTCCAGGACACCGGTGAGCCTGAGTGAGCACGCCAGGACCACTTACCCACTCGGAGAGCTTGTTCAGTACAAGGATCCAGCTATGAGATTATTGATGAAGATTAAATGAAATGGTTCACGTCAGGTGCAATAAACAAACAATGTAATAAACTGGTGCTCAGTCAATGGCTATGCTGAGGGTGCAGAAGGGTCTGTCGTAGCTGGCTTTCCTCCATGTTTTAAAGAGGACTGGAATGCTCGGGACTGTGGAATGCCCTTGTACCCCTATACTCTGAAATCTACCAGAACCGAGAAAAGTGGAAGAGGCGGGCCCCTTGTCAACAGCAGGAGCTCAGAGGAAGAGAGTAGAGCCTTAGACCACTTCCCTCGTAATCCCTCCTTCCTACTCTGAGCGACCTCCTGTGCTGAGACAGGAGACACTCTGCATCTGCATCGCTCCCAGATTAATGAATCATTCCAGGGGGTCAAGTGCCCTCAGTTCAATTACCTCTCTCAAGGACACATAGGTCAATTGCTTCTCCTTCTCCATAAATAACCAAGTCAAATAAAGACCCTTTCTTGGAATTTAAGTTGAAATATCTTCAGCAAGACTTGAGTTTCACACAGAAGCTATGAGTAATGACAACAATTCATTCTGAGCTCGTTACACAAACCTGCCTACAGAAAATTTATCCTTTCTGTAAAGAACAATGAAGTACCTGTGGAGAGAGGTCCCTCAGGAGCCAGCATACCCACGTGGAGATTTAGGGGGAAGGGAAGGAAGAAACAGGAAAGGCTTTTACCCTTTCACTGTGTTTGTTGATGGTTGTTTGTAATATAAATACTGCTTTAGCAAAGGCTAATTGCAAATGCTGGTCTCTAACAACAAGGCGACTGATTGATCTGGATTGTTAGCGCAAACAATGGTACCGGAGGAGAGGTGGAATGCTGCTTTGTTCTCGAATGCATTTCTCATCCACGTGCATGGCGAGCCCAGAGCTGAAGACATCGTGTTCAGCTTGCTTCGCGGTAATTGGGATCATTTGTAACACAGCACAGACTTGCTTCATAAACAGTTTTCTGTTCTTTCTTGACAGACTGCGTAAAGTACTCTTAGTTTGGGATTTGGGGGAACGATGACATGAGTTACTCAAATCTGTTAGGCGCCGCAGGCCACCTGTGCTTCCCTGGATTTTGCTTTGAGACTTTCACTTGGCAATTGTTTCTGGGTTATTAATGGAAGCCATTAAATCAAGGAGACAAAATTATTCATGGAGATGCAGATAAACATTGTGTGTGTTTTTTTTATCTTAGGGATTTATTGGTTTTTGTAATCTATTTGTTTCCTTCTCCATCCATGGAGTATATTATCCTTAGAACACTTTTTGTTTCTTTTTTTAACATCATGCTGTATATTTTCACTGTTGACTTCATTCTGCATTTATGTGTATGAATTGTCACCAAAGAACAAGCTGTGCCTTATTCATTGCTTTCCTGTGCTTATGCTTTTGTGTAGTGCCTTCTCTGTTATGGAGCATCCTGTACGAATCCACCAGAGGAATTGTGTTAGTTTCTGTTTAGATTATATAGATGTCTCTGAGTGAAATTTGTAACCAGTGAAGTACTCCATGAATTAGTTTTAATGTGTTCATTTTCTTAGAAGAAACAGAGGGGAGTTCTGTACAGAAAGTGTTTGATGTTTTTTTCACGTGGAACATTGGCGGTTTTGCCCATTTGCCCAGGGCTGAGAAGGACCATTGGGTGCTGGTCACTGCACCTGGGGCCACGTCTGGGGGCGCGCCCAGAATGGACAGTGCGGTCAGCTTGCTTGTCTCTACTGCCCATCACATCGCCCATTTGATTACAGAGTAACTCTGTCATAATTTGTTACACTTCTTTGTTTATCTTCAACAATCTTGTCTTCTTGGCTATTTTAATCATTTATTTTTTCTTCTGCCCTGAACCTTTCTAGTTTTCTGTGAAACCTGCAGCATGGGCTCCATGTCTATTGAATTAAAAAGAATAAATAAATTAGGATGTCCATAAGAAAAATACCAAGGAAAAACAGAGTGAAAAAATAAACCCCAAAAGTCTTACTTATCAGTTCTCAGTTAAAATGATGTACGTAATAACGAATTTAAAATCAATGGTGATTGCTGAGGGCATTGACAAACCTGATCTAATTATGGTGACTTCTCAAGAACATTCCAGAGCTCTGCTAATCCCCTTTAGGATGCTCACAGCAATGAAAGAGAATTAATAGCTGGGGGAGTTTGGCTACTACTCTTTTTTTAGATTGTATTCATTTATTTTTAGACAGAGGGGAAGGGAGGAAGAAACAGAGGGAGAGAAATATCAATGCGTGGTTGCCTCTCTCTCCTGCCCCCTTCTGGGGACCTGGCCTACAACCCAGGTATGTGCCCTGACTGGGAATTGAACCCGCGGCCCTTTGGTTCATAAGGTTGGTGCTCAATCCACCAGCCAGAGTGCTACTACTCTTACTGGCTCAGATTTTCCAGGTGAATTCACTGTGTCTGTTTAAAATCTAGGGCAAATCAAGGAAGCTTCAGGGTCCTCTTCATGCATGACAAGCGTGATGAGAACGTGCAGGGCTCCTCCAGTTCTTCACCCACCTCCATGCCTCCCTTCCCCGTGGCAGGGCCTGGGCTACACTCGCCCAGGGACAGTGGCAGGCCCCGAGGTCCACCACACAGCTGCTCCCAGAGTCCGGGACTGGCCCCTCTCCAGGCAGTGGCAGAGCTGATGAAGCCCTGAGCATCCCCTGTGGATGGCAGGACCCCGGCGACTATGAATGGAAGGCAACTCACCAACAGGAGGGCAGAGTTAACCTCTCTGGGGAGGATAAAAAGCTCTGACCATTTCCACTTCCTGCTCCGTGGACAGCAGGGCTTAAAGGATGCAGGAAAGGTGGGAGCTTCTGTTCATCATTTTCTAAAATAGGCCTAAATCTCCATGGACCCATGCAGCGATTTCCTTTCCCTTGCTCCTGCTCACACAACGCTATGGTCTGCAAAGATGTGGCTGCCTCCCTTGGGAATGAGTGTGGCTGCCCACCTGGACATGCCTGTCCCATTTACACAAGACCCTTCCTCACATACCCCAAGCTATAACGCCTGGAGGCTAGCATGGGTCCCAAAAGCGTGTGGCTAAAAATTAAATCATCAGCCTCTTAAAAAGGCCCTCTTGGTTGCGCTCTCTGAGCCAACTCCCACCCTTTAGGAGCCCCAGATAAAGTTGTGCTTGCTTGTAAATGGGCCAGCTTAACAAGCCCTTGGTTATTTTGTCGTTTTGAAGCTGGAGGTCTGCATTGTTGGAACGCAGGTCCATGCAGGGCAGCTTCAGGCCGGCGGTTTACTTCATGCCGTGGGGTGAGTGGGGCTCCCCAAGCCAAATTGACAGCGGGCGGCACCCTCCCAGCGCCGCTGCGTCTGCACCCTGCAGATGAGCCCCAGCTGTAGGAAAGTCAGCGCAGACAACAGTAGAAAGTTCAATCCAATTTCTATATCCAGCTCAAAGCTCAGGGGAATTAGGGCTGTATGAAGGCAACTTCATCAAGGTGAATACGTGTACTCTGATAATAATAAAATAGAATCAGGTAACAAACGTAAGTTTTATGCAACCTCTTCCCATACCGTCACAAGAACCAATAAACCGCAGAGAGAGAGAGAGAGAGGCCGTAGAAATTCTGAAATTCCTCTGGAAAAAAGTTTGAAGGCCACCTACCTGGAGGGTTGATCATGCCATGTTCCTTCTCTTCTGAAAATCTCTCTAATGCTTTATGCTTGTGGGCTCTGGCTCCCCTTTTGGGTGGTTCACCTTGGACACAGTCATACATGCGTTTACCCTCCTTGAGGGCTTCCAAACTTCTCAACTTGTTTTCAGACCATAGATTATGGAGCCAAGGGTCATGGCTGGCTCAGAAAGGCCCAGGGTTTTTATGCCAGGCTCAGACAGCTTTCTCTAAAAGTTCACTTTGCTAAGAAAAACGCAGTGGGATTTTTCTCTCTCTACCTCTGTGTCAATTCTATATGCTGGTAACTAGAACCTTAGTTTGTTTTAATTCTTACGGCTGCTTTATGTGTTTGCTTCCCCTGTCGCTACCGTATGCCTACAACTGCTGTCCCACCACTGAATGGGACCACCTCCGGTGTGTATGTCCAGGGGTGCTGAGCAGGAAGCGTGTGCTTGTACCTGTTCTGCAGGTCATAGCAGGAAAAGACTTTCTCACCTGTCACCTGAACCACTTGGGGTCTGTATTTCTCAGCAGCTTTCATAGAATCATCCCATATCATTTGAGTTCCTACAGTTATTGAGTTTTTTCCATTTCTAAAGACACTTATTTCTATATTTTTAATTTCTGTTTGCAAGGTGAATGTTCTTGGCAGAGTTCATATTTTCATGGATGTGTCTATGACACCTTGTAAAAAGCAGCCCAAACCAACCAACATAAAATATTACAATAGTAACAGTGCTGTTTCGCTACATTTTTTTACAGAGAAAAGCCAGCTTAGTATATCTGTGTGTATAGTTGTTTGTAGAGAGAATAATAGAATAATGAATAATGTGAGAATAAACTCTGTGTTTTGCATACTCACAACTGTAAACCTACTTTTGCCCCTCCTTGTATATATGTGTGTGTGTGTGTGTGTGTGTGTGTGTATATATATATATGTATATATACAGTATATATATATATATGTATACAGGTGTGTGTGTATGTGTGTGTATATAGTTCATGTTCCAAGATATTACAAATAACACTTTTAAATTATTAAAACACTTCAGTGTTAAGAATTTATGTTCATCACAACATAACCCAGCCTAGGATAATATTGAATCAGTGCCAGAAGTCTTGTTTTGCTTTTAAAAATTCTGACATATGTCTCCAAAGATATACAAATAGACACCAAGCACAAAAGAATAGTCTCTACTGTACTTGTCATTAGAAAAATGCAAACCAAAGCCACCTGGAGATGCCACTTCCCACCCCCTAGGAGGCCCTATTCAAAACAATGGAACGTAACAAGTGTTGGGGCGAATGTGGAGAAATCGGAAAGTCACGCCTCGCACTTGCTGGTGGGGATGTAGACGGGTCAGCTGCTGGAAAACCATGTGGCAGCACTTCAAACGTTTCAGTTATCACCTGAAGCAGCAGTTCCGCTCCTAGCAAGTATCTGAGGGAACTGGCAAACTCAAACACACACATCCCCAGCATTTCTAATAGCAAGACTTCGTGACAGGCAAAAGCTGGGGACAACGGAAACGTCCCTCAGTAGATTAATGGATGAAAGAACTGTGGTATACACATACATTGAAATCTTATTCAGCCATAAAAAGCAATAAAGCTCTGATACATTCATCTTGTGATGAATGAACCCTGAAAACATTATTACAAAAACTAAAAGAGTCAGTCACATTAATCACATATTATATTCCATTCATATGAAATGTCCTGAACATATATATATATTTTTTTCATTGTAATGCCCCTTGAAGAAGTTACTCCCAAATGAGAACATGGTATGATACTGGAATGTGAACTGTGAAAATGGGGAATATTTATGGGGTATTTTGTAGAAAACTGATTTACTCTGAAGCTATATGCTGAACACAAGACATTTTTTTAATCATCTCCTCTAAGGTAATACACCAGCCTGCTAACACAGAGTTCTTTCACTCAGTAATGCTAAAATCACAATAGTATAATTCATATCAATGCTCCTTCCTTCATCTTGAGAATGTTTTCTTAAACTAGTCTCCAAGGTCTACAGAAACTAGACTTTGGTTGCCAGGGGCTGGAGAAAGAAGAGGCTGGGGAGTGACTGCTTGTGAGTACAGGAATTTCTTTTGGGGGGGCTAAAAATGTTTTCAAGATAGAGGTGGTATTTGCAAAACATAGTAAACACAATCCCAGTAAATGTTCCGCTTTAGGAAGATTAATTGTATGCGATCTGGATTTTGTTCCATTAAATGACTTCTTTTTTAATCTTACAATATATATGGTCCCTACTGAGTAGTCAAGTGGGAGGCAGCGAGAGAACGCACGTTAAAATCACAGGTGGGGAAGTTAGGGTCACGTGTCGTATCCGAAAAGACAGCTCCAGTCACACTAGGATTTTATATGTGATGATTGTGTCTTCCTAAAAAATAATCTTTTCTTTTCTTTCAGGTCGATTTCCACATTTTTCAGGAAGAAACCTATGGACTTATCTTGGGTAAATGCCCATTTGGGGCCCTTTGTTGGTTGGACAGGGCCGGGGAGTTTCAGGGAAGACTTGGAACTGAACCTGCGGCAAGGGCAGAAGGACCCAACACCAGACTTTGCGAATCCCGTGGGGACAGGGACGATCTGGGACAGCGGTGGGAAGGGGAGGGAGAAATCCTCCAGAAAAACTATGGCGAGAAAACTGTGGTGCTTGCAGTTTTTCCGTGGTATAATTTCAGAACAAGTGTGGCCTTACAAAAGAAAAACAGAAAATTGTAAGCACTGGAGAAAATATCAGTAGAAGTGTGTTAGTATCATTTTTACAGTGATGACTAGAAATGAACTAGAACCGTGTCTCTTAATGAAGAAAACAGAAAAATATTTTAATAAACTCTAATTTTTATTTCACTAATCTATGAAATTAAACAACATTCAAGTATAATAAATACTACTAACTCAAAAATGCTTTTGGAGAGTAGGAACTAACATAAATGCTCATTTTATAATAATAACATAAATAACAGTATATTGTCAGTGAAGTTTTAATATATCCTCTAGTATCTCAAATCTGAAAATTTCCTGTTTATGCATTTCTAAAAATTTGGTTCATACTAAATATGACATATATACTTAGGGTAATTTTGTACTCTTGCTGTTTTTTTAAAAAATGTATTAAAATGGATTTTAGATCTTACACAAGTGGACAACACCATAGCTATAAACTGATGTAAGATCAAATCTCACATTGCTAAAAAAGGCACACTTTTCTTTTTGATGTTTTCCTACCGCAGATTATCCGGGAGATGAAGATCACTGTGAGCAATTCTAACAGCGAGAGGGGGAGCTGCCATTTATCACTGCGGGCCTTCTTTTCGGTGATAATTAAATTTTCCACAATGATAGTCAGCTTGTACATGCATATGATCACTCGCTGCCTCTGAAGTTGTTCTAAATCATGCCACTGAAGACCAGCTGAGCTCATCATCTGAAAAGTTCTACGAACCTTCATAAATAAATGTGGCCCCTGTGTCATCTGTCACATGAAGCATGTGCAAAGAAGGGGAGATTTTGCAGTTATTGGTGTAAGGGTTGTGATCTGAAAACTTTATTTCTGATGCATTTTTCTACGGTGATTTCATTATACATAGATTGGAAGTTTCTACCTTGAAAGCAGTAAACCTGATGAATTTGGGCAAACTGAACCGTGCGTTAATTAGCAAAATTATCGAGTCAGATGGTGAGAAACATATTAGAGTTCAGTGTGAGCTACTACTCATTAGCTAAGCAAGTGTCAAATGTGAAATAGACTAATTGGAATCAACATAAAATTTAAGTCCCATGATATCTTTGTGTTAAGGTGTTTATGTTTATCCCTAAAGCATGTGAGAAAGCATGCTGTTTATGAAATAAAAAACCATAATGGACGTTTATATTCATAGTGATACCCCTGAAGAAGTTACTCCCAAACGGGAATAGGGTGTGATACTGGGATGTGAACTGTGAAAAAGGTGAACATTTAGGGGGTATCTTTTTGAAAATTGATTTACATTGAAGCTATATGCTAAACACAAGATTTTTTTTTATTATCTCCTCCAAGGGAATACACCAGCCTGCAAACAAAGAGGAATTCTTTCACTCAGTAACGCTACAGTCACAATAGTGTAATTTATAACTATGCTCCTTCCTCCATCTTGAGAAGGTTTTCTTAAAATAGTTTCCAAGATGTCATTCTCTTCAAATTTCTAGCCACATCATGCAGACAGCGTCACCAAAGGGAAAGCGAGCATGCTTAATACCATTCTCTTCATAGAGACGGATTTCCTACTCTGGGAGAATTAATTAGTTTACAGCTCAGGAAATACCGCTCTGCAGGAAGCAGGTACAGGGTGAGCGTGCAAACTTGGTAATTTAGGGTCGAGATGTATTGAACGTATACTCTGCACAAATGTTGGATGGAAAATTATTAAAATGAGAATTGTTTTGAAGTCAGGATTGACAGCAAAGAGCACAATCAAAAGGGAAATTCTGGTGCGTGCAAATAAATCAGAAATGTCATCTAACATTCGTGATGCTGAGGGTGACCATGACCCTGCTCTAAATATGACGCAATGTTACAAGGTAGAATCTCTTTACTTCCTTTTAAATATAGGAACAATCATTTCTCAGTGCTGCCTGCAATTGAATTGCTTCTGTGATAATATATAGACTTCCAGTTTCCACTGAAGTTCTTGAAAAAGAAAGATATGTTTTGGCTAGCTCAGCCGGTATGTATTATGACTGCTGGTGAGGTTGCTACCGAGTTATTAAGCTCCCGTCTACTTCTCCTGTAATTCCACAAAGTGAAGATTTATCTCTTCTTCAACTCCTTCCAGATTTGAAGGTTTGGTTGATGAAACTGATAGAATTTCTTCAAATCAATCACGCAGGCTGAACTGTGCTCACGGAAGAATCTTGCTGAATATTTTCAAAAGCAAATTTAAGATTGCTGACTACACACTTTTAAAAAATTATTTCTATCATTGTTGTTGCTATTTCTGCTCACCATCCTTTGAGAACAATCCGGTTTCCCATTTTGCCCTTAGTACGGTGCCACCGAGCTCCGTGGCAGACTTTCAGGGCGACGCAGCGATCTTTCCTCCCTCTCCGAGCTCACATCCAGCTCAGCTTGCACACGGACTTCCACAGGCCTGGAAGAGTACACAGTCCTCCGGGCCTCTTTGCTTCCTTTTCGTTCACTTATTGTTTACTTGGGATATAATTCACATCCCACGAAATTTACCCTTTTAGAGTGTACAATACAGTGATTTCGAGCATATTTACTAAGCTGTGTATAAAGTGGTACCTTCTGAATTTAATTTGATTTATCTAATAACTAATCATTTTGAACATCTTTTCAGGTGCTTATTGATGGGCCTCTCGTACATTTTTTGAGAAATGTCTATTGTAAATATTGGCCCGTCTTAACTGGTTCATTTGCCATTTTATTATTAAGTTCTAAGATATTTCTAGATATGTATTCTAGATATAAAATCTTTACTGGACATATGAATTTCAAATATTTTCTCCCATATTATGGATTATCTTTTCAATTTCTTGCCAGTATTCTTTGAAGCACAAAAGTTTTTAATTTTTATGAAATCTACCTTATGTATTTTTTCTTTTCCTGTTTGTGCCTTTGGTATCATATCCAAGAAACTATTGCCTAATCCAAGGCCAGAGGTCTGTGTGTTTTTCTAAGAGTTTGACTCTTACACTTAGATCTGTGATCCAACTTTGAGTTGACTTTTGCATGCAGGGGGATATGAAGGTCTAGCTACGTTATTTTGCACATAGAGACATAATTGTTCTAGCAACATTTCTTGAAAAATATTCTTTTTCTCTTGAATTTTCTCTCTACCTTGTCTAATATTAATTGGTCATAAATGTAAAGGTTCTTATGGACTTCAATTCTGCCTCAGTCACCTGTTTCTTGATAGTACCACACTATCTTGATCTCAGAAGCTTTAAAATAAGTTTAAAAATAGGAATGTGTGAGTCTCCGACTTTGTTCTTTTTCAAGATTATTTTGGCTTTTCTCAGTCCCTGTGTTTCCACATGAATTTGAGGATCAGCTTCTGCATTTCTGCAAAAAAAGGGCCTTTGGCATTTTGCTAAGGATGGTACTGAATCTGTAGATGACTTTGGGGAGTGTAACCATTTTAACTTTTTAAAATATGACCCAGGAAAGTCTTTAAATTTACATGTGTCTTTAAATGTCTTTTTCAATGATAGTCTTTAGTTTTCAGTGTACAATATTACAATTCTTTTGTCAAATGTAATCCTTTGTATTTTATTATTTTTGATAGTGCTTTAATTTTTTTCCTAAATTTAATTTTTTGATTTTTTCTAATGCAAAGAAAATAAATAGATTTTGTATGTTAAACTCGATCTCAGCAACCTACTGACCTAATTTAATTTTAATATTTTAAGGGATTCCATGGCATTTGTGTATAAAATTATGTAATTTATACACATAGTTTTGTTTCTTCCAACATTGACACCTTTTATCTGCTATTCATGTCAAGGAGCCCCGGTCTGGACCTCCAGCACCATGGAGAACATAAGCTGTAATTATGGGAACGAAGAGCACTGTCTTCTTCCTACTCTTCGGGAAGCACTCCGTTTTTCACTATTAAGTTTGATGTTACCTGTGGGTTTCAGTGATGGCCCTCATAAAGCTGAGGGAGTTCCCTCTAATTATTATTTTTAAATGTGCTTAACAACATGTATCTAATGAAACTATAATGAAGACTCCGGTCTCAGTTGCCCCGCACTCGTCTGGTGCTCAGGAATGACCTACTCTTTGTACTGACCCACCGCGGTTCATTGTTCAGATGAAATATGACATACGTTTAGTGCAGCTTTTCTTTCTGAGTTTCTCTTTTGAGTTCCACTGCCAGCAACATAAAAACCCAAACCATCACACCCTTCAACAAATCAGTTTCCTGGCTCACGCTCTCTGCCTCTCTATTTCTCTAAATACCACACGGGGAGGGTTGTCTAGCTTCCGTGGAAACTGCATGTGGTGTGGCATTTCCATCCACGACGGACTGCTTTTATGACGGAGGTCCCATGAGATTATAATAAAGCCACATCTTTTGTAAGAAATAAAAATGAGAGAAGATGTGGTTCAGGAGATTTTTGGTCTCTGAGGGGAGCAGCCACCGTGGGGGTGGCAGCAGACCACCCCCCCCTCGCTCACGGCTCCTGTGCTCTGAGTACACAGATCACCCCCTGATGGTGGGCCACACACCTGTCTGGGCACAGAGGACCCGCCCCCCAGCACCATGAGTGCAGAGGGCACTCAGCCCTCCCAGCTCCAGCGTGGTGGTCTTCAGAGAACGTGGTGGCACACCCTTTGTTGGGGACCTAAGACCCTGTGCTAGGACTCAGGCCCACAGGAGCCACCTGAACAGGGAGCAGGTGCCACTGCCACACTAGTGGAAGCACTGCGGGGTGTGGGGCCGGCCTGCCCCTGCTCACAGAGCGGCACTGACAGCCTCGAGGCTCTGTCTCTGTGCCCGTCAGAGGGAAGCAGGGCAGTACGTGCGGGAGAGCGTTTCTCAAGTCCACGGTGCTTGGCCGCAGTGCCTGAGGCCTCCCCACTCCTTCGCTCGCTGACTCGGCCAGAGCAGGTGCGCCACTTTTTATCTTTCATGCTGTGTTTTTGCTGTGCCTCTTCCACGTTTAGACATGGCCACATGCACAAATACTTACCGCTGTGTTACAGCTGCCCGCAGTGTCCAGCTCAGTAACGCGCTGCACGGGTTTGCAGCCCGGGAGCAGGAGGCCGCAGCACACAGCCTGGCGAGCAGCAGGCTGGACTGATCAGGTTCGCGTGAGCGCGCCGTGTGACGTCTGCACAACGACACCACTGCTTAACGACACATTTCTCAGAACATACCCCCGATGTTAAGTGACATAGGACCCTGTGTGTGTATGTGTGTGTGTATAAATGTATACAAATGTATAAAGATATGTAGAGAGGATGTGTATAGAGGATGGGGCAAAGGTAAGTTTACAGTTGTTCCTATGGAAAATAACAATAATTAATCAATAATAATCCAAGAATCAACTCTGTGTTTCACACACTCACAACTGTAAACCTACTTTTGACCCACGCTGCCTAGGTGCACCACCTTTATAGAAAAATATATATTTTAATGGAAAATTTGCCCCCCCCCCCGAGTGTGGCTGGCGCTATGCGCTAACAATGGCTGACTCTCGGGTCCTTGTTTGAGAAAGCATGAAGCCCTCCACCTCACGTTTCTCGTCGGCCAAATGGAGACACTGATCTCAATGAATGCTCATCTCTTTCAGCTCTGATGTTAATGATTCTTCGTTTTGATATCTACTCACTTAGCACTGAGATACCTCAAACTGAAAATAGGGTGAATTTTCAGCAATTCAAACCTACTACAATGTTGCTTAGGGTACTTTTACCAGGAGGTCACTTTTAGCTTCTAAAGGAGTAGAACTAACATTCACCAGCACAAGGTAGTGGGAGCCAGGGGGACGCAGTCAGAGCTCACAGTCCTGGACCAGAAATTCTGAAGGATTTTCTCCACACAAGTGAGCTGTAGAATATGGGGGTGCATACAGAAGTGAGTGGGAGAGGGACATAGTCACAATGGGCAGAACAGGTTTTCAGCATCTGCACGAACAATTGTGTTTCTTTTTGTCTTAAAGCTTGCATTCTCCTTCCCTTTAACCTCTGGGAGACAGAAACATGTCTATGTGTGCAGACAGAAGTTTTAAGATCTCTATGTCTGTGTGGTGGGTGAACAGTACAGGCCAGGGCTGGCTCGCCGGCCTTCCGCGAGTCGGAACCTTGACATCCCCACAAGCCTGCAAGCCTGTGCCTAATCTCTGCCTGGCGGTTCCATGTGGAACACTCCACTTCCTGTGAATATGATTATTTTTCAAGCTCCTGAATATGCTGATGAGTGTCTGCAGATTTGAGATAAAACAAATCTCTTAAAATATGCAACTGAACTTTCTAGTCCTCTAGGCACACAGGGGAAAAAAGAAAGTTCCAGACAGACTCCTGTGTCCCGTCTACTAGAACTCCTCATTTGAGAAGTGCCAAGAAGCAGGAGCAATGCATGAATACAAATTGTCTTTACATCCGTAAACATTTAATGGTTATAAGGACCTTCAGAAAGTGGGCGTATTAGGGGTATAATAGTTTTGGGAAAAATGATTTGATCTGTGATGTTAAAATTTCATAGTGAGAGCAATTAGGAAAAACATTTCAAAAGGCTGCCTGGGGCCAGTGATTACGAAACACTGCCCCAGCCACTCACGGGATCTTGGTCCCCGAGGCAGTGACTGACTGCAGAGACTGAGTTCTGGCCCTGAAGATAAACTAGGGCGTGTGCTAGAGGAATCATAGACAAGGTTTTCGCTCCTAAAACGACAGCATCCTGCAGGGGAAAGCTGTTACCCACACTGTTATAGTCCTGCTTTGACAAGGTCGGGGGGAAATAAAATCTAGGTGGCTGTTTTGTTAGCAAAAAGGGAAATGGAAAGCAGGAGAGGCACAGGCCGAACCGCTGGCGATAGCGTTCTGCCAGGGGAGCCAACATCAGCACTGCCTGCGCTTTCCTCGTTGAGCAGATACCTTTACAGTTTGCACCACACTGTTTTCAGGATTCTTGGTGCATGTGACGTGTGCAAGCTGCGTGGGTGTGTAGACACACACTCGCAATATATCGTTTCCATCACTTTTTATTGCTCTTGACTGGAGATTTGATCTAGAAGTCAGGATCTAGTCTATCCTTTACCTTTGTTAATATTACTAATTATCTTAAAATCATGTGGAATTCTTATGTTTGTGCAATAAAGCATAACTTTCCAAAGTGCAGACTCAGATTGCTTCAATTTTCTCATGCTCTTCCTGACACACGTTGCCGATCTTAAGGCGTTTATTCCCTGAACGCGACAAAACACTCACACAGCTGGGCCTTGGGAGAGGCTGTTCTCTGGTTTGCATGTAGCACCACTTTTATTTTCCCGATGAAACACTTCATACTTTTGTACCTGTTTTTATTATCTGCCTAGTTAGCTAACCTGTCCATTCCACAACACAGCATCAATATTATTCTACCCTAATTTTGTTTTTACGTACTCTGTGAATAAAACCAAGCATTTAACTTCTCCTGTGCATAGAAAGCTATGTATCTGAAATTTCATTATATATATAAAATTTATATTTATATATTTATATATTTCATTATATAATGTAATATATATTTCATTATGTATATAATATATACATGTGTATAATACAATATATATTATACATATGTATATATATACATATTATATATATGCAGATCATATAGCAAATATGAGATTCTGGTTCATTTTCTTTCCTCGACTCTTATACATGAAAAATTTGAATAAACTTTGAAAACCACATTCTAATGTTATCTTCTCCAAAATCATGTCTTGAGTTAATTTTTCCTTCTTTAGAATACGACAGGCATCACACTTAACACTAAACACCTGGGAGGATCATTACGTGGTTGTTTTCAGGAGGACAGAGTTTTGTACAATTGGACTAAATGTCATTTACTTTTTTAATGCTCTATACCAAGTTCTTTGCTCTGTGAAATGAATATTGTAGGTCCTTAAATAATGTTTTTTATTTATTAGTAAATACACATTGATTAATTTCACTAACACATATGGAGTACCTACTATGTGCAGATGCCATGTTAGGAGCTTGGGAAACAGTCGTAACAAAACAAAGACCTTTTTCCTCATGAGGCTACTGTTCTGATAGGGAGTGATAGTGGAATGTAGCCAATTAGCATAAAAGTCCATCCGTTATATACAATGATAAGTATGACGAGCACAATGGCAAAGGGAAACCAGCGCGATGGGGGAGGTCGGGCAAGGCGGCTGTGCCTCCCTGTGAAGGGGCTGTTTGAGCTCCCAGGGGAAGCCTGTGGGGGCCCAACACTAAGGTTGTTCAGAGGAGGATGGTGCTGTCACAGAAAGACGCTAACCCGGAAGGAAGGCAGAATGTTCTAGGAAGGCCCGGAAGTTGGTGTGGTCAGCGTGGCTCGTGTGACGAGAGGGTGGAGCAGTGGGTGACTGTGTTGAGAGATGACTGGACTAGATCCTGCTGGACACAGGTCAGCGTGAGCTCTGCTTTTACCCGAAGGAAACCGGGTCTGTGGAAGGATTTGACAGGGGTCAGGCCATCTCCAGTTACCCTGTCATGGGAAGGCAGCCAGCTGAGAAGCAGGCACAGTTATCCACACCATGAAACACTTTGTGAAAATGAACAATTAAAAATATTTTTAAAACTAAAACCAAAGTGAGAAACTATTTTCTTGGGTAGACAAGTTCAGAATACAAAAAAAAAAAAAGTAAGCTTGCCTGTGAGTTTTTTTTTTTTTTTCTTTTTGCTTCATTTCATTCAAGGCACGAGCACAGATCAAAAGAGAGAAGACAAAAGAGGCAGAAATAATAAGAAAAAATTACAATCCATGTTTGACTGCACTTACCCTGTGGAAAGCTACTAGACAATTCACTCGAGCCTGACTTTGAAAGAGTGAGAGATGACAAGTGTTGGTGTTTGAAGATGAAAATGTTTATAATCGTGCTGCTTGAAGCTGGATTTCTGATCACCGGATTTCACTGTGTTCTCTATAAACAGGTGCGGGCAGCTCTTCCAAGTGCACTGCTGTCGGCCATACCTCCGCAATCCACTGTGGAGACTGGAAGGAAGTGGGATGTTTTTGACCACCTCTTCTTGAGATTCACAGCATGGAAGCCTGGCTTTGGGTATTGACCACCACAGCTCCCTGCGGGGCTGGCCTTGTGTCTCTGAGTCTGTGACGTTAGGCAGCAGCCCATTTCTCCTCAGACGGAGACACCTCGCCCATATTTGAATGAGACGGAGGCGTCCAGCCCGGTGTGTTTACTGCCCCAACAACTACAGATTGCCCCCCTGATGGGTTACATGGATTTTGCTTCGTAAGGCCATCGGGAGCAAATAGATCAACGTTTGTTTCAATATTTATCATTGTCTGCTACGGAGAACAAGAGATCTTTCCTGGCTGTAGAATTCAGAACTTAGACCTTGGGTAACACGTGTTAGCTTGCTGCCCGGGACTTCTAAGTGCAGTCTCAGAAACTGAAGGACCCACTGTCACAGTGTCACAGGGCCACCACATTATGTGCCGCGTTTTTAAAAATTGAGGTATAATTGATACACAGAGAAATGTACACATTTAATGTGCACAATTTGCTGAGTATGGGCATATGCAAACACCCATATACTATCCCCACAGTCAAGGTAATAGACACCGAATACTTTGCAAAGTTTCCTTGTGTCTTTTATTTTGCATAGGGACTAAGAACACTTAACACGAGCCCTGCTCTCTTCAACCAGTTGTGACGTGAGCGATGCTGTGTTGTTAGCACTGTGTTGTCTAGCAAATCACCCAGCACACCTGAAACTTCCTGGCCTGGCCGTTGCCATTTGCGACGGCTGTCCGCCTCCTTCCTCCAGGCCAGACCTCAGCCTCTGCTCAGGCTTGTAGTGTGACGGGAGCTCCCTGCAGTGCGGTGCGTTCCACTTTTAGATTTGCCTGGTGTTCACACAGATTTCTTCTGTGGTCCTACCTCCAACCCCCGGAATGTGGGCCATTCCCATTCTCCTTCTTCCAGAGAGTGGCTCGTTTGTTTGCAGACAGTGGCTCTCTGACTCAAATAGAGGTCACGTTGAAGAAGACACTCCTCCCTTCTTCTTTCCCTTCTTTCTCCCTTGTTTCCTTCCATCTTTCCTTCTTTTCATTCATGATACTGGCATTTTTGACAGACATAAGCCATTTTCCTTTATAGTAATGGGCATTCCTTACTCTGACTTGTCTAATACTATCTTATGATCCAGTTCCTATTTTAACTGCCTGGCCAGAATAATAGTGACTACAAATAATAACAACATTGAGTTCATCGGTAGATTTTGAGCTTTATGAAGAGTGCACCTGTTTTTTCCCACCATCATCGGATCCACTGACTGTTGCATAGTAGGTGCTCGATGAACAAGTAAATATATGATGTAAGGTGTTTACAGCATCCGTAATACACCGCCCAGACATACCTGATATTGATCCATATTTTCCTCCGCTACTTTTTTCCTATGTGTATATTGAGCCGAGAGAACCCTAATATAACCCTGCCTTGGCAGGTCAAGGTCACAACCATTTGCACAGTGCAACAATCCACCTGTAAACACATGAGCCCAGTAAACTGTCAATAGGAGAGCATGAAGCAACAAGACTTGACTGTTGGGGATGGAAATTAATCTCTGTAAGCTGCATCTTTACTATCTGTAGTGTCTCTGGCATAGAGGAAGCTCATCTTTTCATGTTCCAAATGAGAAAGGAAAAGTGGGAATGGACTTCTGAACTTTGTACAGTATGCCTTATATATGTATATGTAAGTATACTGTATATGTATACATAATATATATAACATATATACATTTAAACATATGTAAAACATAGAGAGAGATAATAGACTGATAGACAGACAGGTGCATAGATAGGTAGGCAGGTGGATAGAAATCTGATAGGAAACATCTAATTGAAAACATTAGTATAAAAGACACACCCAGAGAACACTCACTCTATTGACAAGAGTCCAGAAGCTTCTCAAGGGAGTGTATTTGACTGTTGAAGGTTTGAGTTCTTGAACAGTGAAGACAGCTGGGAGTGGCAGCCGCTGGGTAGTGAGTGGTCTGCGAGAGTCCTGGGCTTGGGGTCACGCTGCTTGCACAGGGAAAGACGTTGCTTTGCAGTGTAAGGAACAAGAAAGGCAGAGCTTGCTGTGCAAGGCTCTGTGGGCATAGTGGGCACAGCAAGGAACTGCACAGATGGGCAGTGACCCTTCAGGACTCCAGCTAGAGCTGGGGACCAGAGCCCGGTGACTGGACCAGATGACCTCCGTGCCTGTCCCTAGTGTGTGGCCCCACTGTTACTAGACTTCCCCTTCCCTCCTCTGTGGTGGCCAGATTCTAGTGCAGAAGACCAGGTACGCCCGTTCTCATGTTTCAGAGCTGAGGAAGACATCCAGTGCTCCTGAGGTGACCGTAGAAGGCTGAGAATGTTGTCCAAAGAGTGTGGTACCTTTATGGCAAAAAAAAGCAGGATTCGAGGTACAATTATTTCTCTTTCTCCGGATTTGCCAGATATATTGTATTTCATGGAAACAAACACAAAGATACAGAATGAGCACTGGTCAAGTAGTTATCTGGGTGAATGAAGTAAGAGAGCTAAGGATTTATATATGATTTTCAGAGGCATTGCTTTCTGAAAACAATGTCTAAGATATGTCTTCTTTTCATAGCGCGGGGTCTTCAGGAAGGGCCATAGCAAAGAGAACAGAGGACTGTGGCACTCCCTAGCCAGCATGCAGAAGGGAAATAATAAGAGAGTATTTCTCTAACTGAATTCACTCTAATTTTTCTGAGGAACAAATATTTTAACCAAATGGATTTCATGTTTTGTTCTTTTTAGCGCTGTCAAGCCTCAGTTAATAATTTTCTCCCTCAGTACAATTGAAGGGAAGATTAATCACTTCACTCTATATATACCCTGGCATCAATCAGGAGTTCAGTCAAAGCCTAAAATTAGCTACTGAATTAAATTTTCTCTCTGTTTTATACCTTTCCCATGGAAAGTAGATGCGATTCTTCATGTGGTTCTCTGGTCATAATCTCTTTCTTCACCTACTTAAAGAATATCTTATAAAACTCACATGAAGCAAAAAAACCATGAACAGAAAACAATGATCTAAAAATAATTGCTTATTAATGGATTTGGAAACAATATTTGTCTTAATTTTCTTCGTGTGCTCCTTCTACATGTCAAATTCTCTCCCATTAAAGGGTGTATTAAAGCACCTTACTATACATCATTGCTCTGATGTTTCTCTGCATAACTAATAGTTGTTGGATAATCAAATTATCCTAAAGTGCAATTTCAGAACTATTTCCTCAAACATTTAATCCATGCCACCTTTTGAAAAATGGAAACATGTACAGTCTCAACAACATTCTTCAGGAATGTTGTTTGAAATGTTCAAATAAAATCATGTCAGGGAAGTCCAAATAAAATTAAGCTCGAACACCATCACCAACAGGTCCCACTCCCAAACTCCCATCCAGTGCCCGGAGGGTTTGGCCACTGGACAGTGGGCACGGCAAGGAACTGGGCCACTTTGGCAACTCGACACGGGAAGCAGCAAGTCAACCAGACCTCCCTCCTTGGGGAAGGTAGCTTGGGAGACCGAAGACTACGTGGAGAGCGAGAAACTCCAGTCTCTTCGGTGCTCGTCAAAGACGACAGGCTCCTACATGAAGATGTCAAATGGACTGTGTTGCTGATACTTTAAACTATTTACTTCCTCATTTTAAAGACATCAGTAATCAGATACCTACATATGTTCTCCCTTTCAGAACTTTCCCTCCTCCATCGTGTGTATGACTGCCTGTTCTCCAGAGCCCAAAATGCCATTTTCCTAAGGAGTTGACTTAGCTGGGATGTGACATATCTAAACCTCAGTAGCCCTATGACAAAGTGTTTATGTCACATATTTTTATGAGGGATAATTAAGACAGCACAGAAATGGACTTAGCAAAGCCACCTGCACTGAATGAGCTCACAAACCATGTTAGCTGTGTTTGCAGCTTACACCAGAAGAGTCCTTTTCGTTTCTATAACTAGTGGCCCAGAGAAAGGAAACCCAGATGTTTGGGAAATGTAATGATGTGTCCAGACTCAGGCAGTTCCTACCTTTTAGCTCTGCCCGTCTCAGTGTGTTGGACTTGCCTGGGCTTGCTGCTTTCTTGGTATCAAGTAAGATTCCATAGTCCCAAAAATCAATTCTAAAATGAATGTTTCCAAAATAGGCAGGGAGGAATGGGGGTATGATGAGCTTTCTCATTGCATATTTTTCTCTCCAGGAATTCCTAGCAATCTTCCCTGTACCTTTTAAATGGACCTACAGGCATTCGGAGGGGCCGAAGTTCTTAGAAAACCATTAAGAAGAACTTTTAAGACTCTTTAGCTTCTACATCAGTAGGATGAGACAGGAAAATTAAGTTGAGATTATGTAATCATCCAAAAATACTTGTATTTTGAGTTAATACATTTCAGCTTTCCCTCTGAAGTCAGATATTCTGTGAACTTATTTTCCCTCTTCTCTTGCCCTGATTTTAGTTGTTAGTATCTTCTAAAATATTTTTTCAATGCTGATTGTTGCAAATCCAGGTGAATTAGATAATGCAGTTTCAGATATTGTTAGGATGCACAGTAAGTTCATATTTTGTGCAAGGCTACCTGTTAGTAGATATTTATCAGTTGGAGGCAAGGCTACGAGTTTGTTCCTTTAGCATACAGAGGTTTCAGAGAGAGGCCATGCTGCCCCGTGTGTATCTCTCTGCCAAAGAATGGAGTAATGTTGCAGTAAGTGAAAAACCTATGAACTATCAAGTTCATCACCTGCCCTTATCCCCACTGAGCAGGAAATTAACAAGAATACAGTCAAATAAAAAAAAGTATCAACTAAACTATGCACAAGAGAATTTTTTGCAATGCTTGAAAGTGCTGTTTATATAGTAAACAAATTTATTATATGGCCTATTTTGTTTAAGACATTTAACACATCATTCACTCAATAAAACTTATTGAATTAAAATAAACAATGATAAATTTCGACATGAAAACATTTTTTCAATGGTTTATGGAGTAAAAATGATCAATAATTGTTCTGTAAGAGATTGACTTTTGTAATGCAGCTGCTTTGGTTTGTGGTGTGTATGTCTGTGTATATAAAATGTAAAAGTTTATTGTTCTATAGTCAAGTATTTTGAATGATCTTAAATCAGAGAGGCTTTTGAGTCTTCTTTGCTGGTAGACTTTGACCTCTTAGGACACCTCCATCATGAGTTGAGTTAAAATTGAGAAAAATAAAAGATGAGAGTGACAGAAATTGGGGAACAACACGGAAATAAAGAGCATGATCTGTTGGTCCCTAGGCCAGTACGAGGCCCCCGATCTCACCCGGAGAGATGGGCTGGTAATAAATTAAAGGCTCAGGACTCAAGCCGTGTAGCGTTAGTGGCTTCACATGGCAAAACAAACACTGGGCATAGGGGGAGGTCTCCCATATATCCGAGAACAGTTCAATGAGAGACAGGGGTGTGCCATAGCATTTCAGTCTTGGAGCGTGCAGGCTTCAAATGGTTGGCGCAAAAATAATAAGGTTGTCTTTGTCATTGCGAAATGCCTACACTGAGGGGATTCAATGATGGTAGACACCAAAAATATGCCATAATGAAAGAAATTGACCAGAATGGTATTAATATAGAGACAACATAAGAACTTCCAGAAATGAATGTAGATACTTTGATGTTGTAATCTGACTCTACAATTATAAACTCTACTTACTCAACTTTGGATCCCTGCTTATTTGCATGCAAATTTTGTCAGAGACACAGAATAACATATTAATATCTCAATGCAACATTTCCTATAATTCTTCATGTGTTCCTGATATATGTTGATTGATGTTTTTTATGTTGTTTGGCCTGCCTTTAAAGGATCATATCTATTTAACATTGTCGACTCTGGAGTCAGTCTGCTCCACCCTTGAGTAAGGCTGCAAAAGTTACCCCATCTCTCTCTATGTCAGGTCTCATATATGTAAACTGGGTGTGACACCAACTTTGTTACCAATGAAGAGGAAAGCAAATGCTTAGCACAATTCTTGTAATGTTGAAACAACAACGATCAGTGTTGCTGTTGTTACGGTTAACATTATTATGACATGATAAAAGCAAACACTGCCTCAGGGTAAGCCTTGATATTCCTGCTTCACAAACACTTACCCCATGAGACAAGGCATTTTGTCACCTGCAGACAGAGGCGAAGTATTGCTGAGAGACTGACTTGCCTCCTGTCCTCTCTGAAGTGTGAGCCCAGCCAACCCCAATGAAGGCTGGACACATTCAAGATAGTTACGGACAAGACCTGTGACCTGCACACCTTTTCGCTCCCGGGTCTGCGTGGCCCCAGTTTCATGACGAGGAGCTATGTTTGGCGGCACGCATTGTGTGTGATAGACATGCATCCTCATTTCCTGGAAGAATACTGTTCACTGACGTTCTCTGCTCTCTCCTTCTACTCTGGACGGGGTTAAACTTGATCAAGAACCCATCGACTAAGAGGTTTCAAATTCCACCTCTCACGTCAGGGGTATTATTGCAAGGGCTAAGATTACTTTGTTCTTCAGAGCGTTGAAAAGAGCTGACGTGAGAGTTACTCTGATGAACATAAACAACTCAACAGCCCATATTTCGAATAAATGAAACATTAGTAAGTTGTAGATCAACACTGAAGAAGAGCTCTAACTTGTACTTGTCATACAGCTCTTCGGGGGATGGGGCGGAAGAGCCCGTGACAGTATTTAATGAACAAACAGAAAAAAAAATACAGAAATGAAATGAAAATGGGGGGAAAAAAGCTTGTGGGCTGATATGATGAAACATTCATTACTTTGTGGGAAAGCAGCCAAAGTGATTTATACTCAATACTCTGTGCTGAAATCAAAGAGAATAGCAGAGAAATGTCAGTGCAGCTCTGTATTGGGAGATCTGTGAAAATGGGCAAAAGAGTATTTTGATTGAGACAGTTAATGGCAATTCAAACAGACTAATTATGAATTAAGGTACTAAAAATGCATGTGATTTCACTTCTGAGGCACCAGCTGAATTTTTATTTCTAGATGCAATATTTGGCTACTCATCACAGTATGATTGGGACAATATAACTTTATTGTGAAGTGATTTGGTGCCAACAATGTGGAAACTGAATTTCAGAGCCTGCTGGCGTGCACAATGCAATGTATTCACGATCTGGGTTAAACTCTCTTGGCTCTTTAGCATTTACAAACAAATCACGTAAAAACTAACATTTTTCATGTTTTTCCAAAAATGTTGCTATTAGAGAGCATTATTCTCACAAAAGTAAACATTTTAATCTTTGATTGCATGCACGTAATTCATTATGTTCCAATTCCATTTTCTTTCCCGTGGAGGTACAAGGAGCAGTTATGACGATAAAGCAAGTGGAGAGCAGTAGCAAGAATTGAAGTTCTTGGAAATTTACATTCTCAAATCTGTTGCTATTATTCACAGTAATTTATCTTTAAAATAAAAATCTATGTAAATTTGCATATTATGTATATAGTTACATAGTTTAGATCAGTGAGACAGAAAGTGCATGTGCAATTTATTCTAGAAACACTTATGAGCTTCTTTTATGAATCATTTTGATTCTATTCTAGTTTGCATTCTTTATTTGTTATTACGTCTTCCTCTACCCGTAGTAGGTTTTTGCTTCTTCCTGAGTTATAAAAATGCCCAAATCAAAGGGATATCAGATTAACTTTCCTATCATTACATTATTATAACAAATTAACCATAGGTTGTGCAGTTAAAATAAACACTTGAAAATTGGTTTCAAATACTAATTTGAATATATTTTTGCCATTGATTTGAAAATAGCTAACTTTAACTTGTATAATGAGGCCATTTTAAAGCAAAAACCTATGATACACAAAATCCTATCTTAATAAAAGGGAAATGTAGTCTCACAATAAAGGTAACTTTCACAAAAATAATGATCCCATTAAAGACTTTTCTTTACAAATTATTATAAATTTTATATATAGGCATTTGAATTTTTAGGCATTTTTAGATGTCTCCTATAAATCAAAAACTGAAAATAAATATTAAATTTCATAGAGAATTTATATTAATCTTTTCATGACAAATGAGGAACATTTTAGTGTGTCTATGACATTAAATATTTACACATGCATATTCCAAACACATATTTAGATGTTACAATTTCATATAAATAACTGCAATCACAATGTAATATTTCTCATGAAAATGATAAATGGATTTACATGCATACGTATTTACAGCTTTTTAGAACATTAAAATTTGACCAAATTTTTTAAAAATTTATTAAAATTTAGGAGTGGGCAGTCCCACCTTTGCATGTGGGTAAACTGGGAGGAACACCTGGGGAGCAAAACAGACCTCGTAATTCAGGGTTTTAGCACAGGGAAATAAAGCCTCAAAACCTCTGACTGAAAAAACCTGTGGGAGTTGTGGTGGTGGGAGAAACTCCAAGCCTTACAGGAGAGTTCACTGGAGAGATTCACAGGGTCCTAGAATGCACACAAACCCACCCACCAGGGAATCAGCACCAGAAGGGCCCAATTTGCTTGTGGGTAGCAAGGGAAGTGACTGAAAGCTGGCAGAGGGCCAAGTAAGCAGCACTGTTCCCTCTTGGGTCCCTCCCCCACATGAGCACCACAATGCAGCCACGTGGGTCACCCCACTGTGACAAATACCTAAGGCTCCACCCCTTACTATGCAACAGGCACACCGAGACAAAAAAAAATATGGCCCAAATGAAAGAACAGATCAAAGCTCCAGAAAAAATACAACTAAGTGATGAAGAGATAGCCAACCTATCAGATGCACAGTTCAAAACACTGGTAATCAGGATGCTCACAGAATTAATTGAGTGTGGTCCCAAAATAGAGGAAAAAGTGAAGGCTATGAAAAGTGAAATAAAGGAAAATGTACAGGGAATCAACGGTGACAGGAAGGAAACCAGGACTCAGATCAACGATTTGGAGCAGAAGGAAGAAATAAACATTCAACCAGAACAGAATGAAGAAACAAGAATTCAAAAAAATGAGAGGATTAGGAACCTCTGGGACAACTTTAAATGTTCCAACATCCAAATCATAGGGGTGCCAGAAAGAGAAGAGGAATAGCAAGAAATTGAAAACTTATTTGAAAGCATAATGAAGGAGAACTTCTCCAATCTGGCAAAAGAAATAGACTTCCAGGAAGTCCAGGAAGCTCAGACAGTCCCAAAGTAGTTGGACCCAAGGAAGCACACGCCAAGGCACATCATAATTTCCTTACACAAGATTAAAGAGAAGGAGAGAGTCTTAAAAGCAGCAAGTGAAAAGGAGACAGTTACCTACGACAGAGTTCCCATAAAACCATCAGCTGATTTCTCAAAAGAAACCTGATAAGCAAGAAAGGGCTGGCAAGAAGTATTCCAAGTCATGAAAGGCAAGGACCTACATCCAAGATGACTCTATCCAGCAAAGCTATCATTTAGAATGGGAGGGCAGATAAAGTGCTTCCCAGATGAGGTCAAGTTAAAGGAGTTCTTCATCACCAAGCCCTTATTATATGAAATGTTAAAGGGACTTATCTAAGAAAAAGAAGATCAAAACTATAAACAGTAAAATGACAACAAACTCACAACTATCAACAACCAAACCTAAAACAAAAACAAAAACAAACAAACAACTAGAACAGGAACAGAATCACAGAAATGGAGATCACATGGAGGGTTATCAGTGGGGAGGAGGAGGGAGAGAAAAGGGGAAAGGTACAGAGAATAAGAAACATAATTGGTAGGTACAAAATAGACAGGGGGAGGTGAAGAATAGTATAGGAAATGGAGAATCCAAAGAACTTACATGTACAGCCCATAGACATGAACTAAGGTGTGGGGGTGGGGGCAATGCAGGGGGTGGGGGGTACAGGGCAGAGAGGAATAAAGGAGGGATATGGGACAACTGTAATAGCATAATTAATAAAATATATTTAAAAGTAAAAAAAGTTCTTACTACCACCAATAAAGACGACCATGGAGACTAGAGAAACATCCCGGCTCTTAGTAGCATAAACATGCAGATGTAAATGCGAGTAAAAATGTCCCAATAAAACATGCATTAATCATATTTTACAGTATCCTTCCACTGGAAGAAAATGACCTCACGAAAACATCACTGACTAAAAAATCCAGGTCTGATGGAAGCAATTTTTATTCATTAATAGAATGGTGAAGTAAAGAGTCAAAAGTTGTGGTCAGTCAGTTCTGATTAGTTAATACTGTCTGGTCATTTTAAAGTTTTGCTCTATTACTTTCTAAGTGTACAACTCAAAACATACCTGCTGTTAATTAAAATTTCTGAATTCTACTCTGAACTCTACCCTTGAAACTTTCCTAAGCTAGTGGATAAAACTGGCTAATTCTCATATTATAGAGTTGTGAGAACGAAAGTAGTTTAAATCAAAAGATACTCCTTGGCATCTTAAGACTGATTCCCTACCACAGCCATATGGGGTTAAAAACAAACAAGAGCAACAACAGAAGAAATGCTTTTCTGTCTCGTCTACCTGATAGAATCCTACAGATCCGTCAGTATGTGGCTCGAACACCATTTACCCCAAGACCCTTCCGCTGACCGTCCTCTCCTTGCCTGTGCCTCAGGGACATTTTATCGCAGTCTCCCCGGACCTCTAATGCCCCTCGCCCACGACACCACGGCCATTTGGATCCATATCTATTGCCCTGATTAGCCTGGATGTTGGAGAAAAACAGTAATTAGTTCTCCTTTAATGACATTTCCTGTCTTTTTTGGTATAATACCCAGGAGAGTAAATATTTCAGTAAACATTTTACTGAATTAGTTTGAAGGCCAGAGAAACTCTTTCCAGGGATTCTGCCCAGAGCCTCCCTCACGGAGGAGGACATGTCCACTGGGTCACTCGGCTAGGACTTCACTGTCACTATGTGACCAAGTTCTGGTCAACATGATAAAATGCAGTGTGATCTGGACTTTTAGAAAATCTTTTTAGTGAAGAAGGGAGTGCCTCCTCTTTTGTATTCCTCCTGGGGCAGGCATACGAAAGAACTAAGGATCCAGCCACCATCTTGTCCCAGGGGACTAGCTCCTCTTGCAGACTTGAAGCACCGTATCAGTGCTTGGGTGGCATCTGTGCCGGGTGGCACATCTACCACTGTCTTCTTCAAATTATGTGGCGTTGTTAATGCTGCGCGTTGTTTGTGTAGCCCCCAAGCTCACTTTCTACTCCTTGTTCTGTGCTTCTGTTCTTCCCTTAATTCACATGAGTCATCACAAGTACTCAAGGTTGTTAAGCTCATAGCCTCTGCCACGTCTGCCACTCCCACCAGGAGCTCCAGGCCCTTCACTGCTGACTCCACCCCTGTGCATCTTCATTTTAATAAACTCTATTCTGGATCACCCACAAAACAAAATAGGAGTGCCCAGGCATGCCCCCTCAAGCTGGTCCTCTTTAAGTATTTGTTCAGGGTATGCAGAGGAGAGGCAGACCCAGGCTGGAAGGCAGCGGGGGACCCGCTCTCCCAGAGGACCAATACATCTGTTCAAGGTGTTAAACATTTCCGCTCCAGCCTCCAACTTATAAAAGAAGGCCCTGGGATGGCATGCATTTTCTCGTGGGAGGAAAGAAAAATTCATCCACACAGAATTGGCAGAGGGGAAATGTGTCGAGAGGTATAGTTGGCATATGTGTTCTTGTAGACCCTGTTTAAACAGATTTGTTACTGGTTTTCTTCTCAATGCCTATAATGATGGCCAGTATAATGCAAGCATTAAATAAACTGCAACCAATCAATGGCTTCTAGTTTAAAGGAATGGTATCTTTTTTTTTTTTTTAAGAATGGTTCTTATTTCATTGGGTGGTTCTGGTGGAGCCACGCATTGATGATTTATTTTCCCTCCCCCATAGTGATGGAAGCAGCCTTGAGCTGATGAGAGGTGACAACCTGCCGTCAGCACGTGGTAATGACGGCATTGTTGGTCCTTGCTGTGTGCCAACTGCGCCCTACTCTTTCGGCCCCCTTTCTGGTATGAACGCACTCAGTCCTTGTAACCATGTGCTGTCTGTCCGCTACGCTTCCCGTTTCACAGAGAAAGAGAAGTCAGATGAAAAACGTTCATTAAAACTCACCCAGTGTTGCTCGGATTCACGTTCACGATGTGGCCCTTGGTTCCTGAGTTAAAAGCAATTACCATGGTTCAATTTTTAGGAAAAAAAAATTTATTTTGTTCTTTGAAATCCAATGGTCTTCCCCCAAAGAAATACAGTATCATGTGCATAGGCTGAAAACCATTCCTGATTGTTTTATAACTCTGTATAGTTCTGTGCCTTGGCCCACCTATTGTTTTTAGCAGCATGCCATACAGTTCCAGGTTTGTGCTACCTGCCCCTTTATTTCTCTCTGTCAAACACAGCTGTAGTTTACCTTAGCGATTTATCAAAATTGCTCATCAGTTCATTTTTTAAGCTATCAAGCTCCTCCAAAGCAATTCTCTTTAAAACTGGGGAGAATCACTTTGTCAACATAATTATAGAAGCCGAAGGTAGAAAGGGTTGCCACCTCTTCTTTAATGTTTGGGGATCCTTTTCAAAGTGCCAATTTCATCGTACCTATAAACTTTAAAGGTACTTAGTCCCCCCAAACTTTCCAGCTGACACAAATTGGAACTCTCAGCAGCCGAATTGCAGTCACGGCGGAGAACAGGCTGGGCGCCTTGTGCTCCAATTGATTTTCAGACACTCTTCAGCAAACCACTTGCCACTTAATTGAAAAATAAAAAATCTCCATTTCTTCTGACTGTGTAAGGTGCAAAGTTAGAGCAAAGTAGATTTTCTCCTGATTGGAAAGAAATCAAATGCTTGGAGAATAGGTACAAGCAAGAGGTAATGGCTAAGGACAAGCAGCCGGGCCCCGCTGGGGAAGATGAGATCACGCTGCCCTGTAGCAAGTGGTTTCCAGAGTTAGAGGTTTGTATCCACTTAAGCTTCAACTGCATTTTCTAGTGAGGACACTTCAACACGCACCTCCCCACCTCCAAGTACACGCCACATACACACCAATACTACCACTTACAATCCAGCCTTATGAAAATGTCCCCGCCACGTCCTGCTGCTTCTTCTCAGTTTCTTGTGAATGCATGAACAAATCCCTGTAGAGCAGGGGTGGTCAGAAGAATAATTGTTTCGTCGATCACAAAGGCTCAAGTGCGGCTCCCAATTCTGCCGAGAGAAGGAGCACCTCCGTACATGGACTTTGCTGTCAGACATCTAGATACTTGAACGTTTATTCATTCTATAAATATGTGCTAAATTTTCAACCCAATACTATGTGTCGAATTTCAATGTGTAAGTCAAGACATCCAAGCTGTATAAATAAGCAAGAATCAAGACACTGTAGATACATGCATACCTGAGGGCGATGCCAATTCTATGTGGCATCGTGCACACAGCAAAAACATCAAACCAATATAAAACAGAAACACTGCGAGGGATTTGACTGAGCTCACATTCCGTATATGACTAGAATTCTGTGGCTGGAATGAGATCGGGAGGGAAATAGTGGGAGAGAGAAGTGGGGAGATAGGAGCTTGCATAACTTAGAAATATATAGCTTAGCTGAGAATTCTACCTGGGGCCTGGTGTCAGGGAATTATAGTACAAAGAATCCCCTAGTGTTTGTTAGGAATCAAGGAGAGACTGTGTCTCAATTATGCCATCTGAACCAATAGGAAGTACAGGGAGCAGTGTTCTACTGTAATGCCTCAGAATCTCAGCTGGTTCAGGAATTATGATGTAACTAGAGAGAGAGAGAGAGAGACAGAGAGAGAGAGGTTAGACTGACACTTGCCTTTAGTATATGTGCACCTGTATTGTGGATAAAGAATTGACTGGTTGTAAACCAAACTGCCTCAGTTTCCCTTTCTGTGACAGTAAACTTAATTTGCCTGTCAGGGACACCATGTGAATGGTCTAATAAAGAAGTGTGGGCCAATAACACATGTGTAACCAATCTGGGCTGCTCTCAGGACAGGTGTGGAAAACAGCTATCAACATGTGTGAACACCAATATTCTGAACAAGATTTTTTTCTTGTGAGCAATGTATTGAGGCAGCAATTCAAGAGCTAAATAACCTATCAGATAACTCAAACTCTACTTCCAGTGTTATAAAAACAAGACATAATTATGGAATTCGCCGGCCGAGGTCAATGATACCATGTTCACAGGCAAAAGCCATACACAATTCTTTTGAAATGTCCTTATTTGTTTTACCTCCCTATTGGCTGTAATAGTTGCGCTCCCAGGTGCCATTTTTTTTAATGATGTGATGAACCTTGATTATCTTCTATTCAGACTTATTTTTCAGTTTCCTTTGAACCATCTACTTGAGATCCAACAAAGGGAGAGCTCGCATTGTTGCTAAGGGCAACCCAGAGAAACGAATTCTGTTGTGCGTGAAACAGGCTTGCCCTTGAAAAGACTCTCAGTGATGATTTTCAGTGTGGACACGTCCAACAGTTAGAGGGTGACCGTCAACATATTTATCACTCCTGCCTTCTCACCCTCAGCGCACCTACTTCTGCACCCCTTCAGCCCACGAAGAGCTAACAGCGCTCCAAAATCTCTCTGAATCACTCTCAACCCTGTGTCAATAACCAGGTTAGTAATTAGCAGAGCTTGGTTTGCACCAGGCCTCTGCCAAGCACTTTACAAATATTAACTCACTTGATCCATATGACAACAGCATGAAGTAAGAACTGTTACTTTCTCCAGATTATAGAAGATCAAAGTGAGAAATGAAGAGAGATGCAAATCACTACGTTTTTACAGCTGGAGCTAGGAATCAGATGTAATGTGAGCAATCACTCTGCCAGGCTGATGCCGAAGACTGGGGTGAGAACGCGTGTAGGATGACTAATAAATTCATCCAGTTATATTTTAAAGTTATTTTAAACACCATCTAATGATGTAGGTTGCCATTGTTTTCCATTTTTGCTTAAATTTACTCTTTAAACTGGTGAAAGTCATTAATGTGTCTCTTTGTGGCTAGAGGCAAATATTAGGGGACTTGCCCTGGCCTTCCAACATGGAGGAAACCCACGCCCATATCCTCTGATGGCAGCTGGGCTGGTGTGCTGACCTGCTGTGGGGGGCTCTGGGTGCCCTCCAAGGGCCTCCCACTGCCGGGTCTTCCGCCTTCCTGGGGTGGGGTGGAAGGAGGACTCCTCCAAAAGCAGGTGCCCAAGGCACTTCATAAGCTTGCCATTTGTTTACTTCAAGCCAGCGTGACCAAACACCCTGAAGGAAAGCTGAAAGGAGTTCAGCAGAAGCAATATCTGGTAGCTAACACTCAAATTCCCAGCAGCCCTGCTTTTACATCCTAGTAGGTTAAAATCAATCTTCCCTTTACTGGGAAAAGTGCTGCGAACTACAACTTTATCTGTGTGTTTATTGGTTTTAAACTTTTAAAACTAAATCATATTTGCTTTTCTCAGAAACAACTGATAACTTTTGAAGAGATCTGTCACATCTTCGGACAAACGGGTATGCGATGAAAATCTGTCAGTGTCTGCGTATGGCTGCTGGGTCAAACACAAGTTCTAAGTCAAGAAACAGTAACTTAATGAAGTTTGAAAGTGTGTTTGTTTTATTATAAAATGGTAAAAAATACAATAAAGAAAAAGAAAGCAGGATTTATTCCCTAGTGTAGATATAAAGAAAGTTGTGTCTAAAGTTGAAGTTAACAATAAATATAATCAAATTACATAATTTTACATCTGTGCCTATAATTTTACATGTGTTTTTCTATAATTAACTGACTTTGAAAGATTTATTTTATTCAGTTACATGGGTCTTTCCTGTTCTGAAATAAATCTGGACAACTTAAAATTGTTACCATTATGATTCACTATTTCTGATTAAATTATGCTAATTCAGGTGTCTTAAAGTAAGAAAATATTTGAAACTACTTAATTGAATAACATTATTTCCCTTCATTATAAGCTATTGATGTAACCTTATCCAGACTGGATAAAAGTACAAAAAAATCTTGAAAAATATTATACTAAAAAAATCTTAGATAAATGTGTTACCCTGATTTCCTGTAAATATGGTCTTTCACTCAGAGTTTTACCACAGCATGTGTAATTATAGGAAAATATAATTTGGAGTTCAATTTCCAAAGAGAAACCAAACCAAATGTCCTTAAGATGCAATATTGAAATTGATACAGCATAAAGGGTAAGTAGCAGATAAAAACTATTTAAACCAATTATGTTTCCTTTCTATCTTTGAATGATAAAATAAAGTTGGTTGAACTCCTACACCAATCTAGCATAAGTCTCCCAGTTCCATGAGGCTCTCTTACACATTCAGTTAGCCACCAAAGAGAGAAAAAACATAATTCGTTTTTTAATTCACAAGCCCTCTTTAGAATGTTATCTGAAAAATCTTGTCTGTATACTTACCATGTGCAAAACAGCTTAGGAACAGAGATAGGGTGCTCACACCAAATTAACACATAATTTTAGGAAACATGTGTGGGCATCCTTGGAGAAATGGAACCTCAACGCAGCTTCCAAATACCAACCAAGTGCCTCGCCCAAGTACTTATTAAAAGCCTGCAGCATTCCAGTGACTGAGGATTTTACACAGAAAACAAACAGATAGTTTGAGCGTCACCAGACTTACGTAGTGGAATGAGGACTGTGTAGGATTCACATCAATGTATCTGATGTGAGCATAGCAGAAACCTATTCTGACACATAACACCACAGCATGTAGTACCTATCAGGACTGCGGTATCACCTCCTACTGCAGCCAAGGGAAGGTGAAAAGCTTGGTGAAACATGGCCCTGAGGTCAAGACGAACAAGCAACCAACCCTCTGCTTTTCACCCTTACCTTGTCTACTTTACTGCCCATAAGCTACTCTCTGTATCCCAACGCGATGGCTGTGACCTTCTGTTAGGGCTCTTGTTACAACTCTTGTTACAATACTAACCATAGAAAGTGCCTTCTCCTTTGGATTCTGATAGTTTCATGTCTGGACTTTAATGAAATCCTTTCCCATTGTATTTCTGGGCAGTCTGTTTTGAACGTGTTCTGAAACTGCTTGCTACCTATAGTTCCGAAGTAGCATAACAAGGAATATGCGTCCATTCCACAATTACTTGATCTGTTATCCATGTCTACTTATCTTTTACAATTACAGGACAGGGAGCACAATGTGTAAAAATGCTGGATTCCATGATACTTCCTGGAAATATCCAAGTCCTGCCTTCAGAGCTGCCGGAGTGCCCGAGGCCTGGGAAAGCCGGTGAGAAAGGGAGGCTGTGGCCCACCTGCCACTTCCTACCTGGTCAGCGGGACCATCGTGGCCGCTCTAGCTGATGTTATGCCCTTCTCGCCAGTGTTGTGTGTGTCTCAGCTGAAAACAAATGGCCTACGAATATGATTCTGTCGCATGATACTTCAGTGGAGCAAAAAGCAACTGCACTCGAGCCCTTGCCCAAGACCTCAGAGCTCCATGTGCTGGCAGGAGGGGTTGAACGGATACCTCTCTGTCTGATTAAAAAGGGATTAGGTGAACTTGGAACACTCAGAGTGACCCATAAGGGAAGTAAACAGAGATGAAAATTTCACACCAAGACACTCCAGGACCACGACAGAAACCTGGGACTTGACAGATCACAACTCGGAACCTCTGTCAGGCAGGGAAAAAAAAGAAAAATCAAGGTAATCCTGACAAGAAGGGAAGTGGACGTGGGAGATCTGGAGACAGGCAGTGGCAGGGAAAAGGTGGGTGAGACCGTGATGTGTTTGGGAATTAATCTAATGACAACAATGGATCTTCCACAGTTTTCCACGTAAGAATGAGGTGTTGATATAAAAAATCTTCTTAAATTGTCAAATCATTTCAAACCATTCCAGATGTTCAAATGCTATAAGAGAAGCGACATCTCCCTGGATCCTCTAATGGGGAGATGTCCCCTCAAGTCACATGAAATACTAATGACTGTGCATCGAGGTCTTGCTACGTGCTGAGCTATACAAGGTAACTTACTTGTTTTGTCTAATTTGAAGGAATCTGCATGGCAATCCTATGAGGCAGCTTGAATCTCCACTTTACAGATAAAGATTGTGAGGCTCACAGAAGATACACAAACACCTTCTTCTGGCAGCAAAGGGTGAAGTCGGATTAAAAACTCCGTGACTCTAGGCCCGTTCTTCCTTCTTTAATTTAATGTAATAATTGGGCTGAGAATTCCACTCCTGGATCTCACACTCTTATTATTCATTCCATCGTTGCAAGAGTCATGGAGAGAATTGACTTCAAGTAACAACAGTGGCTGTAAATTCAACCATTTACTTATGGATGAAATTCTGTTCAGGAGATGCTGCGGTGGTAAAAAAAGACACGAAGTCCCTGGACCCAAGTAGTGAGCTAGTAAGAAAAAACCAGAAAATAAACACATTGCATGATATGTCTGTTTGTAACCTCAGTGTGTGTTGACAGATGAATGGATAAAGAAAGTTTTTAATATATGTGTATCGATACATAGATAGCCATATACATGAAGGACACTGGGCTTAGTGAAGTCAGCCATGTTCAGACACACAAATCCTGCATGATGTCACCCTCATGTGGAACCTAAAATACTTGAACTCACAAGCAGAGAGTACAATACTGGTCACCAAGAGCTGGGAGGTGGGGAAAATAAGGAGATACAGGTCAAAGGATACAAAGCTGTATTTGTTCTAGAGACCACATGCACAACACAGTGACTATAGTCAACTGTACTGAACACTTTAGTTTTTCTAGGGGACTAGATCTTAGTTGTTCTCACCACACACACACACACACACACACACAGAAGTTAACCATGTGAAGTGATTCATACATTAATTACCCTGATTAATCACCTCACAATGCATGTCATAACGATATTAAAATATCAGGTTGTACTCCTTAAATATATACAATTTTTATTTGCAAATTATACCTGAAAAAAAGCTGGAGAAAATTTTGAAATATAAGAGCAAGTTAATTAACAAAAAAAGTAAAATTTTTCCACAGGCACACCAGGTATTCACTTTAAGGAATAACAAATTCCTTTTAATTAATCATCAAATCAAAATGATAAGAACTGTGGAATATAAGGGGAATGGGGAACGGGATATGTTACAGAGTAAGGAAAGGCTGAAAACCCGAAGTATTCAAGTGGGGAGTTAAGGAAACAGCCACAAGAACATATTCAAACATGATTTCAAATACACTAAATTTTGAGAATTTGAAAAACCAGTTCAGATTTTTCAGCGATATTAAACATTCACAACCATCCTTATCTCCCAGCGCGCCAGGGGCATGCTGCTGGGAATCCAGACACAAACTATCCCGTTTTCAAGAAATGCCAGTTATTGTATTCCATGTTATGATCCAATCGCTCCCATGAAATCCATAGAAATGTTAGGTAAGTCTTGCCCAGTACTGGTCATTGCATATAGTCTACCAGCTTCACGAGACCTCAAAGAGGAGCGTAAGACATTTTCCTCCCAGGATCCATCGTTGGGCAAACTCTGTGAATCTCTTATAGGTCTGGGGTGTTTGCTGAATCTGGATCAGAACGCCATGTGGAGACAGACGCCTTTCGCACGGAGGTGTTTATTTTCCAGTAAGGTCATTTCCAGGGTGAATGTTGGCATAAGTGGAGCCATTTGAAACTGGAGCTAGGGCAGCCGTCCCGGAGAACCGACTGGCAGGCTTTCCTCCGCAAGCCTTCGGGGTGCTTGAGCTGCACGGAGCAACCTTCGGACTGGGCCAGAGAAGCTCTGTCTTCCCAACAGCTGCTTGTGAAGCCCACGGGAAAGCAGAGATCCTGACTACTGGACTGGACATTAAAGACATTCTTTAGAATTCACACCCCCATGTACAGCTAAAGAATAACTTAGCTTATTTAATCGTAGGTAAACACGTGTTGCCTCTCACTTTGACCTTTATTTTTACGTTAACAGCAGCCATGGCATCTGTATTTTTAACTTACATGTAAAATGTGTAGAAAGGACACTTACTTTTTCTCAAAATCCTGACTACGAAATAAACACATGAGAAAACGCTCAAGAACGGTTCTTAAACTAAGAGTTTGATACTTATAATGTGGGCAGCTGGCAGGTGTTAGTCCAAGATTTTTTTTTTTTTTTTGGTCTTTAAGGGAAGTACAGAAAATTCAGAAACTTGTATAGCATGTTGAGATAATAAACTTTTCTCTGTTGAATGTAATAACATTAAAATTGTTGTGTGCATTTTTATTTCCTTACCTTTTATTTCATTTTATATATGTATAGGCTCAGGGGTTGGGAAAATTGTCCTGTCATCACAAAAATGGGTGAAGAAGCATTGGTTTAGAGAGATCCGAAGTTTTGGTAAGAATAAGGATTTCTCTGTTTGAAGCTGACGTCATAGTTATGCAAATGAAATGGGAAGCTTGTTTTGCGGTGACAACTATTTAAAGTGGAGTATTTCTTTGCTTAATTGTGGTAGTGGCGGAAGTCAAACCGCAGCTGCCGCCGAATCTGAGGAGATGGCACTTCTTGGCCAGCGGTCCCTCCAGTGTGAATCAGGCGGGGTAAGGACAGGTCATAACAGGCAACCGTACTGGGGAGGATGGGCTGGACACAGGCTGAGGCTCTGAGGGACCCAGCGGAAGAAATCAAGGAAAATTCGGTGTACTGAAGACAGGTACCCGCATAGGCAATTCTCCAATGACTCATTTGCTTAAAATATAACTCTCTTGGAGTGTCTTGGCATTTACTTTGGTGTGCCATTCACTTTATACATATTTTGGATTCTGAAAAATATTGTTAGCAATTGTATTTGTTACTATAGATGTCTATACAGTATTCTCAAAGGGCTCGATTTCAGGAATAATAGACTTGTTTTGTGTAATCAGGACTCTTTTTCTAAACATGGTGTCTTCACAGAGAGCTGGGAGGAATTTTAGTGACTAAAATTCCATATTAAACATTTAATTCTGGTTTTAATTTTATTTATGTTTAAGATAAATAAATAGATTCAAACTTTATCAAAGGTGATTTCTTTTGCACCAGAAATACCATTAAATCATCCTTCATTGGGAAACGGCTCTAGACAAGGAGGTCTGCATGGGCATTTGAAATGAGAATTAAGTCCTACTGAATAAGCTTCAATGCCTTCTTAACTTATTCCCCTGATTTTGCAGTAACTCCCTGACTTACTTGCATAACCACGTTAGAGATGGTTTCTGTGTCATTTCAGATTAATTTCCTACTGTCTTATAGCTATAAATTACTGATCTTCCCTAACTCACCAACAGGACAGGAGATATTTCCCTAGGGTGGAGTAGTGGGGGGGCATTCCACTTCATTGCTGCCTTTGACGTATATAAATATTAAATAATAAAACACTGTATCATTATTCCCTCCCCTTCCAACACACACAGAGGAAGAGTAAACAGTATCAGTGATTGATGTCCACTGTCACGGCACATTGAAAAACAGTGGATGCCTGTATTCTACCTGTCCATCCCAGCCAATCTGAACTGTGTCCTTGCCCCTGGTTAAGTTCATTTGATTGGCTTCTCTCCAATATCACTTCAGTGGGTAATGGCATCAGGGATGCTGAGCTTTTTCTAAAGATAGGTATAAGTTACTACCACATGAAGAATTTCTCCTTTGTTAAACCACTTTTTAAGTTAGTTTAATTTCTGTTCACTAACCATATGGTAAATTTATTTAGGTAATTAGTTTCAGTAATCATTTTAAAAAGGTTATTTTCTTTTATTAGGCATTGAAAACAGATACAACTTTCTTTTAATGTTTTTAAAAAGACTTTATTTATTTTTTAGAGAGGAGAAGGGAGGGAGAAAGAGAGGGAGAGAAACATCCATGTGTGGTTGCCTCTTGCACACCCCCTCCTGGGGACCTGGCCCACAATCCAGGCAGGTGCCCTGACTGGGAATCGAACCAACAACCCTTTGATTCGCAGGCCAGCCACTCAACCAGTGAGCTATACCAGGCAGGTCAATCTCATCTTTCTTGGATCTTGTTTCCATGTGTCTACCTCTTTCTGGACCTGGGTGCACAGATGCCACGCCCACCCTGCTACTCATTTCTGCTCGTGCTATTTCTTTGTCTGTGAGGCTCTGCGTCTCCCCATCTGCACCGTGATTCCCTCCCAGCTGGAGGGGTTCCTAATTTTGATTTTAACAGCCAGAGCTGTGATGTCAGTACCTGTTTGAAATGGTTCTTGTAAAGGATAGATTTTAGGATCCAGTAGAACTTCTCATTATTTATAAATCTCTTCCATCTTTCAATCTGAATGCTTGACAGCCCTAAAACACGAGCTCATCGGGTAGAGCAAGTGTTGTGTTTAAATCTTTGCTCATAACATTCACCTCTAATTGCCTACTGTCCCCGAGGCAAGGAGTGAGGTGAGGGAACCACATTTTACCTTCAGTCTCCCAGTCACTTCAAATACAGACTCTTTTCAATATGAAACAATAGTACAGAAAAAATGTTTGCTGAAGACAAAGCTTTGGGTCTTCCTTCCTGGGCGAGCTTCTCCACAGGCCCAACTCTGCAGCACAAACGGCCTCTCCCTAAGGCACCTGTGAACACCCCTGACCCCTGTGGAATGCCGCAGTAGCGCACACGTGGCACTGTCTCCGCGCAGCCCAGAGTGACGCCCGCACAGACACATGGGCTCTCAGCTGTCTGCCAATTCCGGCTCAGCGGCGGGGTGATGACTAAGTGCCGTCCTATCTACCAGCAGGAGAGGAAAGGCTGGGTTTCAAAACCCTGTCTCAAGCACACTCGTTCAGCAAGTCACACTACCGTCTGCCTCGGTGTTGCTCTGCTCCCACTCACTCTGACCGGATCGCAAGCACAGCTTCTGTTCGTAGATGCAGACTGTCCGTGGCTGGATTTCCCACGCCGGCGTCGTCTGCAGACATCCCAGGGCACAGCTGGAGGACGCGCAGCCTCCCTCGGGCCCTGAAAGAAGCAGAGACTTCCCTTAGGTGACAGACTTCTCTCCCCACCCTCCTCTGTGTTTATGGTGTTTTAAGTTAATGATGCAATCCGAGCAGAATTACTCCAGTTCCAGGCGCAGAGGCAGCGGGTGCTGGGGAATGCAGACGGCACCGTCTGTGAAACAGAAGCACGGGGCGCAGCGCCCCCACGGTGCGGTAACAACAGTGCTCCTCCAACGAGCGCTGAGGGTCGCAGGCTCCCTCTGCGCCAGGGTCTGAGGGCTTTGCGGGTTAGCTCATTCGATCTTCCCAACAGAAAGTCCACGAGGTGGGTGCCACAGCAGCCCCCGTTCATTCTGAGGAAACTAGGTTAATACATTTCTTAAGGCATTCACCTAGTAATAGATTAAAATAGACAGGAATGTACAAATGTATATGTATACATGTGTATGTGTATACATGTCTATACATATGTATACACACGTCTAGCCTATGTGTCACATCGTATAAATTATATGTCACAACACATACCTGTGTACATCCACACTTCATCTGCTACCTGCTCTATCTCCAGGACCACTCTCCTTAGACCCCTCACCCCTGGTCCCCGCACCCGCGCTGCAGGTCGTGTCTTACAGGCACCGCTAGCGCAGTGGCCCCCTGCTGCGTGTGCGGATGGGGACACTGCATGTGTGACAGTGACAACAGAAACGTTCGATCAGGCACGAGGGTGGGGTCGGGGGGCTTGGCTGGGTTAATAATGAGCCTCCCAACAGGAGCAACAATCACACAGAATCTCTTTTGTGGTGGAAGCAAATTATCTCTTTCTGAGACCCCCTGGTGTTCCCCGCATGGAGCAGATGCCTTCGGCTGGCCTTGACCTCTGCTGACATCTCCTCTTCACACAGGGGGAGAGGGTACAGAGAGGGAATACCTAAAGCCCCCCAAAAAATCTCCAACAGTTTGTCTTGGCAACTTCTCAGCTGCTGTGCTAGACCCCACCGGCCAGCTCCGGCCCTTCAGGGAGAATCCTGCAGGGGGGATGCCGCACCCACCCAGGTGGAGCCCTTGCAGTGGGCCTGACACCTGAGAAGCAGAGTTTGAAAGAGCCTCTGTTGGCCTCACCCGGCCCCCAGCACGGCATCTGGAAGGGGGTGAACCCAATGCCTCCTGGGCTGGGCCGGGCGCATGTCCGCCTGAGCTGCGCAGGTACTCCGTGTCATTTGTTTCCCCTGCGATGGATGTGCGGTTGGTGTTAAGGCCATCCCGGGGAGCCCGAGGTGCGTGCTCAGATGAAAGAGCAGGCTGAAGAATTACGGGTGACACATTACAAAAGTAGCATTTTTGCTAGGGTCATTTGGACAAGGGAGGAAAAGCAAGCGATAGAAAGCTGGGTGGCTCCGTGATGGGATTGCGCCGTGGAGACTATTGCTCTTGCGTATCCCTCAGACACGAGAGCGTGACCCTGAAATGCAGCGGGACCCTGGGAACCCTCCCTGATGAAAGACGGCATGATTCTCTGTACCTGTGACAACTTCCCCCGCTTCCATTAAGGCAGAATTCACATGTCCTTCCTATTGTTACAATACAGAACTACAACGAAAAACAATCCGTGCAGCCTTTGATGGTCTAGGAGATGAGTTTAACTTCTCTATCTTGTTGTGTGCCTTGGTTACCAATTTATTACTTAAAAATAGATGTGAGTGATGTTAAAATCTGAGACAAAAATCCCCTGTCGCTTATGTCTTAGCAGCCATTCACTTTGCACGGACAGGATGATTAATAGTATTAATCAGCATAATTTAAATGCCAGGGGGGAAATCATTTAGGTCCCATGTTTTGCTGCATTATTTTTACAACTGTTGCTAGAGATAAATGAATGTATTTTACATACTCTAAGACCATACGAATTTCGAAGCACTGATATATGATCAATTTTAAATCCTTTATGACCTAAATGTGAACATTTTAAAATCTCATTAGCAAGTCCCTTGGTTTTCAGATACTTCTAGGAAAATTACTAATATTTTACAAGCTCCTTTTCAACTGGATTTGACAGGAAAAAATCCATATTGCCTTAAAATATAGTGTAGACATCTGGGATATATCAGGTTCTTTAAAAGAAAAAAAAGCTTACTCATTCTTGACTTCCCATTTTACTTTGCTTTCTGAATTCAATTATTTAGTACATCTTTTTGTCTCTACTTTCAATAATCCACTAGAGATCTTAACATGTTAAAAAAGGACTTTTGTTAATCCTCACAAGAAAGCATTAACCTAAATTGTCAGGAGTAGAAATCAAACAAACTAAAAACATTTTTTTGAGACTTAAAGGAATTGTAAATCCAGGCATACAGATTCTAGTAGCAACTCAGCATCCTGCCAGGGAGGGAAGTCAGACATTTTTAAAAGGCCAAAGGCAGGTGGGGCTTTGCTGTTAACTAAGAATTTTGATCGGTGCTGGTGGCAGAAAGCTGAACTTGGCTGAACATGGTTGATTGCTGAAGTTATCAACACCAAAGAGTTGCAGGGGCTCTTGGAGCACTCTGAGATAAATTTGCATTTTCTTCTTAGTTCAAAAGTTCACGTTCTGTCCGGTGAAGCCGTGCATCAGACCCATTTCCTTAATGGTCTCCTGGCTCCGTTTTAAAGCCCCTTAACATAAGTGACTCCATTTTATTTTCCATTTGAGAAAGGTAATATGAAGTTCAGAGGAGGAGAGTCCTTGCCCAAGGTCAATAGCCAGTGAGAGGCTTGGTTTCCTTTGCTGATGACCAGGCACTTCCCAGGAATGCTGACTCTCGTTAGCAAAGAACCATGGAAACATGTTTTACTGGCTAGTGTCCTGCTTACAATGTGCTGCCTTAGGAGAAATAATGCAGCAGGAGAAGACGGGGCAAATAATAGGAGGAGGGGGCACAAATGGAAAGGTGATACTATTTAATTGAGTTTCTATAGGTAACTTGAAAGGAAGATGGGGGAAAACCAGGGCAGACTGAGAAAGAAGGAATCCATTCAGTTGAAAGGAAGTTGACAAAAATAAAGACATGTTTAGATTCCACATATTTCAGAGAGGATATTCCTTAGAAGGATTCTTCTTTGCTATAAATTTATTCTGAATCCAATAATACAAATCAAAGTTGTCATCTTCATCCAGAATACAGTGATTTACTCCAATGTGTCAAGAACACAACTATTTTTAGGCCCAAGCTTACAACCCTTATTACCTTTGATGAATTATTTGAACTTCCTTTAATCTTATCATCCAGTTTTATCTGCCAGTTCTTAAAAATATTTATTCATCTGTGCCTCCTTAATCCAAATTACATTTAGGAAAAAAATTCTCATTTGCTCCCTGGCAGGTGTGGCTCAGTGGATTGAGTGCTGGCCTGTGAACCAAAGGGTTGCTGGTTGATTCCCAGTCAGGGCACACGCCTGGGTTGCAGGCCAGGTCCTTGTAGGGGGCACATGAGAGGCAACCACACATTGATGTTTCTCTCCTTCTCTCTCTCCTTTCCCCTCTCTCTAAAAATAAATAAATACAATCTTTTAAAAAATTATCATTTGCTTACTATTACTACTCCTAATTTAAGATTTGAAACCTGAAACTCTACAAGAATAAATGATTTACACCTCAGGTGGCAAACACAAGGCCTGCGGGCCAAATCCAGCCCTCCACCGTGTTTTATCCGGCCCAGCACCTTGCTTCTTCTACCCAGCAGCAGTGCCGAGCTCTCACTTGACTGTTAAGGAGTAGTTACATTTACATAGTCCTAAAATTACATTTGGCCCTTTGAAGGCAACTGCAAGGCTGATGTGGCCCCTGGTGAAAATGAGTTTGACGTCACTGATTTACACAATAAAAATTGCCTAGCATTGTAAATCTGTAAATGCACATTTCCTAATTTCGAATCTGTGTTTTTTTTATATCCAAACACGTGCTTCAAATGATTACTAAGCTAATTATCTAAATGGTAATTTAGAGTGTCTTCTAAATTTTAGCCTTACCACAATTTCAGCTTTGCCACATGAACTTTATTTGCTGGAATTTGTACATTATAATGATGTGATTGGCCCATCAACATAGAACATTGCCCTTGAGTTGTTTATTTGATTTATATAAGAAGCAGGTGAAGTATTGTTACTAGAGTTGCCGCTGGTGACAAAGAAGAGAAAAATGAGTTATTTAAATTTACTTTTGTAAGGGAGAAAAATATCTTTTCCTCTCTCCTTCTAGGATTTTAGCTGAGCCCTCCCCATAATAAAAACATATTAACAATAGAAAACCAAATTTAATTTTGTACATACATATAGGAGCCCTTCAAACAAATAACCAGAGAAGAAAACATTTATCCCTTTTAGACAGAGAAACAAAAAATTGTGAAAAAATGACAAAAAGCAAGGGGTTTAGACTAGGGTAGTAAGTGGTGAAGAAGGAATACAGTGTGTTTATAGGGTCTCCTCAGCCCGAGGTTCCCTCATTCTGGTGCTAAGGATGACTTCTTCCCTCCCAGTTCAAGTTGGGCACCTTTCACATAAGAGATTCATGTCTTGCCCTCAGGGGGACAAAGGAGGCTCAGAGGGTCTTTTAATGGCTGCTCCCCAATACCTTTAATTCTTTAAAAAATCAGTATGCCAAACTCACATATTTGGGGGTGACATATTCTAAATTCCTAACCTTCACGTTTTAGATACTCCCATGTATCAGAGGAAACAATTTTATTACTCTAATTATTATATTAACAATTATTATATTGCTAAGAAGCAATCCCTAGAAATGTGGAATAAGCCAGCTTCCAGCTCAATTTAAGGTGATTTTTTAAAATTCTGTATCTATGAGGAGTAGCCAGACTCAACAACGAGAGAGTTCCCCATTAATGGGAGCCTCAGTCAACAAGAATCCCAACAACAGCCATCACCTTTGCCGCTGCCCCCCACCCCCACCCCGGCATGTACGGAACAAGGGGCATTAGGACCCTGAAAATGAGTTGGGTATCCGGGGCCGGAAGACAGATTCACTGCCAGTGAGGGACACCAGCAGACCCGACTCTTAGGGAGCTGGATTTTGTGCCTTTACTCCCTCAGCTGCTGGGCAAGATGAAAGCCACCTGGCAGACCCCTTGAGCAGCAGGTTGGATGATGCAGTTGCTTTGACCAACCTACAGAGATGACCCACACACGCCCACATTAGGGTGCAGGTCGTCACCACCCAGCAAGAAGTCTCCACGGAATGTGAATATTGACATAATTGTCTGATTAGTCAGAAGTAACCACTGCAACCTATAAATTAATACATAAAGAAGAGCATCTACTGCCGGATAGGATGTTTTTAACACGCTGTGCCCCTGGTTGTACCTCTTTGCTCAGTGATGACTGTAATGAGTGTCTTTGATGCAAGTGATGGGTAGTGTAATCACTTTCAGATTTGCAGGAAGAGTGGATTTCGCCCCTCCAGTGGTACTTCATTCTGATAGAATCACGTCGCTGCTGGGGAAGTACATGAAGCTTGCTTTTCTACTGTAATTTAAAGGGAAGCTGTTTTCTAGAATCCAGACGTTGTGGTGCATCTGCTGTAATTACAGTTCCACAGTTATAGTTGAATAAGCTGTGAGACACCTACAGGAACCCCACGTGGTAATGTCGGAGACGGGCAGAGGGCGGAGGAGCCTGTCTGTCTTGCGAACTTGAAGGATTTGAAGCTGCAGCAAGTCGTCTGACAGTTCACGTTGATCATGCTTGAGCACACACATGCCTCCTACATTTCAAAATATTTAAAACCCGAGTAACACCTGGCTAACTGAATTTGCATTTTTCAGGCAAATAAGAGACGAGGTGGTCCTCATTTTCGGGTCTCCCGCAGCATCTTCTCATGTGGCTTGCGCTCCAAAGCACTAATCTCTTTTTTCTTTACTTTTGCAAGGTAAGAGTGTTTCTTTGCAGTCTGACAGGCCTGGAATTCATTCTGGCTCAGCCACTTGAATAAACGTACCTGGGTGAGGAGATTGAACTACCGAAAGCCTCGGCTCTCTTTCCCATAAAACGATGCGTATAATATTACTATATAGGATTAATTAAGAATCAATGAGTTACGGTACATAAAGCAAGTAGCAAGGCCCAGGACAGCCCTAACCAATCGCTACAGTGAGAGCTCTAAATGAAACCACGGCACACTGGCAGCTCAGTCTTCAGGGCGCCCCGCCTTTTCCTGACCTTGGGTTTGCTTCTCGAGTTCCCTTACTGATGTGCAGAGATGCTGAGTATGCGGCCTTTAATCTGGCGACAGTACCAGAGAGCACATGGCGTACCTTTAACTGCTCTGCAGATACCACGTAGAAAATAGCACTCTTGGCAGCTACCGTACAGGTGTGGTAGTAACTCTCGTGCATCTGACACTCTACTTCATTAGCCTGCAAATGCTGCTCTGTGGACCATGTGTAAGGTCACAGCTACAGCTCGGAAAGCCCGCCTTCTCACAGGTTCCCGGATCTCAGTCCACCCAGGCAAAGCATCTGAAGGAGGGCTTGGGGCTCTGGTTGAATGCTTGTGAATTAGTTGCTTTTATACTCTCGCCACCTCCCACTGACATAGGACAGCTTTTGTACACAGGAACATCTCCAGGTGTTGCTGTTCCAGACCAACCCAAGGCAGCGAATATTGCAACGAAGCAAGTTACGTATTTTTTGTCTCCCAGTGCATATAGAAGTAATGTTTCTATTATACTGTAGCCTCTTAAGTGTGCAATAACATTATGTCTAAAAACAGTGTGCATACTTTTAAAAAATACCACATGGTTAAGAAGTGCTAACCGTTATCTGAGCCTTCGATGAGTCATAATCTTCTTGCTGGCCGAGGGTCTCGCCTCCATTTTGGTGGCTGCTGGCCGATCTGGGTGGTGGCTGCAGAAGGTTGGGGTGGCTATGGCCATTATTTAAAGTAAGACAACATGAAGTTTGCCACGTCGATCGACTCTGTTTCATGGACAATTCCTCCTGTAGCACACGGCGGGGTCTGATAGCACTTTACCTGGAGAGCTTCTTTCCAGACTGACTCAGTTCTCTCAATCCCAGCTGCTGCCTTATCAGTGAAATGGATGGGATCATCTAAACTCGTTGTGGTCACTTCAGTAATCGCAGCCCCTTCACCAGGAGCAGACAAGAGACACAAAGTGAGCCAGCGCTGTTGGAAAATGGCATCGACGGACTTGCGGGATCAGGGGTGCCACACACCTCTGTTCAATTTGTAAAGAAATCAGCACCGGCCAAGCTCTGCATGGTGCAGCAGCACGGTGAAGTGAGGTGTGCTCACATCACCCACCTTCCCTGCACGGCGATTATCTCCAAGGGCAACTCTGCCGACACAAGAGCTCAAGAAAAGTACGTGGGCACTCAATATCTCTGCTGTTGTCTCTCCAGTGACTCTGAAGTCTGTATCTGCATGCGTCTGCTTGCCTCAGTGAGAAGCCCTAACACTCTGAATCTCCAAAGAAAAGCCAACAAACGCCATACACATTTTTTGAGAACTAAAGCGCTCAGGAGCATGTCTGGATAATGCCAATGCCCCTGCAGTGACAGGCCTGTCTCCGCGTCCTTGTGAATCTTACACGGGTGTCTCAGGGCCGAGGCCTGGAGGGCGTGGGTTCTTGGACATGTCTATAGGAACTTACTGCACGGCGCTAGGCAGAGGTGAACAGACCACCAGTTAGTAGCTGGGGGTCACTCGAAGATCAGGGCGTGATTAACATGCCTTTATGTGCCCGTTCAGCCCAGACGCCACTTACTCTTTGGGATTTATGTTGCGTTTGTTTGCATGTGTGTTTTTAGTTACAAACGGAAACTGACAGACAGTATGTAGACAGTGCCCTTGAGGGAACCAAGATCAATTTCCATATGTTACAGCCATTTTACCTCATTATAAACGAGGTGACTCTGTACCCACCCTTCTTCAGCGAAAATTGTAACTCGCGTGCAGAAATGCTATCTGCAGTTTCCTCCACTTTTCTCTTTCAATCCCTTAGGCAAAAAAAAAAAAAATCTCATATGCTCATAAAACGACTAGAATATTATTTCCCTAACTCTGCATAGCCTGTGAGTGAAAACCAACTGTAAAATAAAATTACTAAGTTTAGCTTGTCATAAATAATATACACAAATATGCTGGGTCTTTATGGATGAGTGTTAAAAACATAGTATGTACTTTCAAGGGGATGTATCCAGTGGATACATTTTCTTATCCACCGAATTGCACTCAGGGAAAAAATATTTCAAGACATTTTGCATTTTGATTTTAGCCAAGGGCTGGTCATAAACACTAGGCATGGTTTTGGCTGGTAAAGATCATATATTCAAATTCTAACTCAAACCTAAATTTCAAAAGGGCTCCTATATTAGTTTGCTAGGACTTTATAACAACGTACCACAGACTTAGTGGATTAAACAACAGACAATGCTCACAGTCCTTAAGACTACAAGTTCAAGATCAAGATGTTGACAGGTGGTTGCCTCTGAGGCCTCTTCCCTTGGTTTATAGATGGCTGACTTCTCCTTCAGTTCTGGTTCTAACACGCAGTCTTTCTAACATGTGTCCTGTGTCCTAATCTCTTCTTACAAGGGCACCAGTCACAACTAATTAGAGCCTAACCCTATGACCTCGTTTCAACTTAATTACCTCTCCAGATACACGGTCTACCTATACAGTCACATTTTGTGGTATCAGAAGTTAGAATTTCAACACATACATTTTGGGAGACATGCTCAGCCTATAACAGCCACAAATACGTAGTTTAACGTAATAAAACAATCACATGTTAGATACCTAGCCCTCTCCTGTAATTAAGAGGATTTTTCATGTGCTTGACTCATGAGCAATGTGGGGATTAGGGCACCACCATGCCCATGCCGTCAACAACCTCAGTATAACTTCTGACTCTCTCAAAATTCAGCTGCACTCTGCCCCCAGCGCCCATGAGGACTTGGTTTTGGGACCCCTCACAGATCATGGAAACCTGCGGATGCTCAAGCCCCTTATATACAACGGTGTAGAACAGTGCGAGCGGTCAGCCCTCCACTGTGTGAATTCTCAGTCGGGAGTGGGAAACACTGTTCTCAGCTCACGGTGGGTTAAATTCCAGATGTGAATGTGGGGGCTGCTAAAACCCTTGGGTGTTCCTGCATGATAAGAACAATGGCGACATCTCTTATCATCAAAGTTGGGTTTTTGTCCTATCTCGTGACATTACTCCAAAACGACAAAGGTGAAATGGATGTCTTGTTATTTACATAATGAGACCCTTTCAATCACAACTGGGCTTGTGCCAATGATGTGACTTCTGGAAAGCTTCTGAGGATGGGGGTTAATCACAACATGTAATCAGAGCGTGACGTGTTCAGCCCAACCTCCTGGCTTCCAGGGAGAGGAGAAGGGCTGGAGATTGACTTCAATCACCAGTGACCAATGATTTAACCCATCGTGCCTGTGTCGTGGACATGCCTGTGTCCATGAAAAGAGAAAAAAGGACAGTCTGTGGAGGTGGAGGTGGGGGGACAGTGGTGTGCCCGGGGGCAGATGGGAACCCTGTCTCCTTCCTGCACATTTGGCCTTATGCATCTCTTCCATCTGGCTGTTTCTAAATAAGATTCTTTAAAGTAAACTGTTGACCTAGTTAGTAAATGTTTTCCTGAGTTTTGGGAGCCACTCTGGCAAATGAATCAAACCTGAGAAGGGGCTGGGGGAACTGCCGATCTAGAAACAATCAGAAGTGAAGGTGACAACTTGGACTTGCAGTTGACATCTGACGTGTTGGGAGGAAACTGTCTTGTAGGGCTGATCCCTCGTTCTATGGGGTCTGACACCATCTCAAGTAAATGCGGTCAGAATTGTTGCACTAGTTGCTTCTCCCACATAGTTAGAAACTGAGCAGGCAGGGTATCAGCCCTATTTCCCAGGCACACTGCGAATACTTTCATTTTGAATGTTGTGGCTATTTTGCTCATGACGAGCACTGTTACCTCCCAAATTATGTGGACTGGCTTTTGATCACATGGAACTGTGTTTTATTTTTGAGAATCAGAGTGAAGATATAATTTAATCCATGTCAGTACAACTGTACCTGCCATTCCTGGTAATACACATTCCTGTGTCAAAATGTGATCTATGTCTTTGTTTTATTTTATCGAAGTACTACAGAAGGGGAAAAGTAATTTCCTGGGAACACCTGAGCCTTGTCATTTAAATATCATGACTTTCTCCAAGAAATCCCCATAAAATCTCTTCCATACGTCCTCTAAAATTACAGATCATCTTTACACAACCTACCTGTTCCTTTGAATGAGTTGATCGATTTCATCTCAAATTCTGCCCTCTTGGGAAGGCTTGAACCTGCCTTCTGAAGGTAATATCCCCTCTATCATTTAATTTCTATTACACTTACTAATAGCACTTTTTAGTTTAATATTCTTAAACCATTATTATTTCTGAGTGATTAATCTGTTACAGGAATATTTTCCCCAATGGAATACAGGCACTTTGTCACCATTAGGAAACCTAGACTCGGCTCTAAGTCCATAAAAGTTGGTCCATAAACACCTATTCATTGCCTGATTAGGTAACAGCCATTTATTGAAGCTATTTTGCCTTGTAATTAGGCTTTATTTATTTGGTTATAAAAATGAGTTCCAATTTCCTCATTGAGCAGTGGAAAAATGTCTCTTAGAAAGTAACCCAGGGATGAACTGGAATATGAGGTAACGCAGACAAGGCAAAACAAGCAAGCAAGCAAACTGCCTCCAGCCGCACTCAGTCAGACAACCTGCCCAGAACTGACCAGAAGAGGATGGAGTTATTGAAGTTGCTCTCTGCAGAGAAGTGAGTTCATTCTGTAAAGACCTCACAGGCGTCTTCCGGGCATTAAGAAGGGGTGTGTTTAGTCCCGGCATAGCTAAGGAATGCTGTGAAATCTGTAACGGGAGTGTGAGAACCCACCACATCATCTTTATTCATTCACATTTGGATGTTTAAATCTGCAGCACAATAGAGATTGCACAAATTAATTAGCCGGTAAGTAGCTAGTTAACCTGCAGATGTCGTATCTTTATATATTTTGTTAATTTAACACTCATTTGACAATCTATGGGCTAAACAAATTCCGTCATTCTCCTGGAAGGGTCTAGAAAACTCCCACGGTATTGACTGACACAATGACCCCGTTGCCTAGACAAAGAGCACGGCCTCTCCTCTAAGTGGCTTTTCCATGACACTTGACACTTTCAAAACACAAGGCAAACTGATACAATCTGATTCTAGGTTGTCTTCCCACTGAGACTGTGGGAGTAGATCAAACCAAGTTGAACTCAAGAAGTAAGCATTCAGATAAACGCAAAATTATTGCTTTCCCATGATTAATAGCATAAGCACAATTAATGTATAACATTCATGAGTCATTCATTACATGTTAAATAAGATACTACAGAAATACATAAAATATTGATTTCATAAGAAGTGCAATGAACATTTAACCAAAGCAATAGCAAGAATAAAATTGATCATTTTCTTTGTTTTTGCCTGTTTAGTCCACAGGCAATTGGTAGCAATAAAGAAATTCCAAATAAACCATATGGCTGATTTCTATTTAATATATAAAAACATAAATGTGCTGAAAGAGAATATTTACATAAAAATGTCTGTGTAGCCTCGGGAAGAGACATATCTTTTTGTTCTAAACGTTACTAAGAAAAAACTTGCAGCAAAAAGAGATTTGAGCCCATGAGATTTATAAACTTCTTCATTATGAAAAGCAAGAACAATTAACTAAAAATATATGTTATAAAGATAAAGGTAGTAGGTATAAGTGATAAAGGATGAGTAAAATTAATTCTCTGGAATCATTGGCAACCATAGGAAAAATATCCTAACAAAGTGGGAGAAAAGATCATGAATAGGTAATTGTCAAAATAAATTTATATAGTTCATAGACATAAGAAATCATGCATGAAGTTTCTAGTGTTTAAAATCTGGGTTAAGTCATAGAACGTCCGCAGTCACACCTGGGAAGGGGTCTCCTGGTCCACCTGTGACGACACTATCTTATGCGTCCGCGGCCTCTGGGCTCGCAGCTAAGATGGGCTCATCCAGACAGCGCACAGGGACAGTGTGTCTGCTCCGCTTGTTCTTAGAGAGCAGGAAAACACCACTCTCCAGATTCAGTTCCCCAATGCATTGTGCAGTGACAGAACCCTTCCCTTTGAGTGATGTGGGATGTGCACCGGTATGTTAATGGAGAATATTTCATTTCTACGCTCCAGAAACCCACTTCATGTGGCCTGTCTCTTGCCTCTTCTGAGGCAGGACCCCAGGCCAGCCCTGACCACGGGAAGATGGAGCAGAATCAGACTGGTGGCTACAGAAGCCCAGGTGCAAACAGCTCCTCGGGCCACTGCAAACAACTAGGGGCCCAACTGTCTTACGGTGGCCATTGCTCCCCTTCTCAGGGCTGTAGGGGGGACCACTTCGCAGGCAGGCAGTTGTCTCTGACAGTCAGGTGGCCCCTGTGCAATTCGAAAGAGCGCCTTGGGCAACGACAGTGCATTTAGTAGCCTCCACAGGTGGGCCCCTGCTGCTGAGGAAATAAAAGTGCATCTCAGCTACTGGTGTGTCAAGCAAAGAACTGCTTTCCCTTCTCATTTAAAACTACTCAGTTCTTATGAAGACGCACAAACCATTTCATCAGCTGTACAATTAAAATTATGATTTCCCCTTCTGTTATTTTTACTGACTATTAGGAACTTGTAACAGCGTATTTTTTTACTTTGCATGTATTTTCTAAATGTTTTAATATTAATGCCATCTCCAAAAAAGGCAGCGACGTGTGTGTGAACATGTGTGTGTTTATGTGTATTCTCACTGTACACATTGACAAAGATAGTTTACTAGACCAAACTTTAGTCGGACTCCCGAACCTTCTTCTAGGCTTCCCTGCGCATCCAGCATATGGTCTGATTTTAGCGAGAACCCTGCTAGGTCAGTTTAGCAAGAACCCCCATCCTTATATCTGATCATTCCCATTGTCCGATTGGCTCCTCATCCTCCACCTGCTCAGATGACGTCTGATTTCTCTGCCCTGAGTCTATAGCAAAGATCCTGTCGGGTCGCTTTAGCCCAAACTCCCCCCACCCCTCTGCCGGATGCTCCCTTTTATTGGTTTTCCATCCACCAGCCCCGCCCTCTCCCTGGTGATAAATCCCCTCTTGCCCACACTGTGTTTGCGACTGGATCCAGTTCTGCCCTGAGGTCTCTTCTCCCCAGCCCCAACAGCCCCGCATAAAACCTCAGTTTTCTGCTCTAACTACTGATCAAATCTACCAGGTTTTGACACCATATGGGCACAGAAACACACTCTGTTTTACCAAAAGACTTCATTTTCAATGGTGATGATTTATAATAGAATGTTTACAAAGTTTACCACAATGCTCTTTATAAAACCAGGCCAAATCCAAGATTTTCTCAAGGGTCTATTTTACTCTTTACTCGAAAGGAAAAAGAAATGCTTAGGTATGGTTTTGTAGGTTTAGAGAATTACTTTAAAACATTTATTGCAAAATGCCTCTTTATCCACGACTCTGAAATACCGTTTCAGAACGATCTTGAAGAAGCAACAAAACAACTTGTGAGTCTGCTGGATGGCGAGAACAGTGCTTACTACGTGTTACTTTGTAGTAGGAACAAAATGAAGCGCAGGACCTCAGATAAACTGAGTACACGTTTCTTTCTCGTGTTTTCAATTTGAAGCCTGAAGTGTATTTTTAGAAGAGGCTATAGTTACTTTATCATTACACAGGTAGGTCAATAGACAGATTCTATTAGACAGAGTCACTATACTATGTATACTAATTTATACATATAAAATGCAAAACGTAGGTTAGATTACTAGATTTTGATTTAAGAAAATAATTTATAATTCTCATTCATTGACTTTAGATACATTATTTTTTTCAAATTTCCATTCTATCCACTTATGAGAACAAAAGAATTCATCAATTATTAACCTCCAGCAAGTCTGGGGTCACTGGAAACTGTATTTCAAGATCTCTCTGCATGAATTCTATAGATCTGACCTGATAAAAATGAATAATGCCTGTTTTTCTCTAAATACTCCCAGTAAAGTATTTGATTGTGGTCTAGACATAATATATTTCTATATAAATTAAAATTGTAAATAACTTTAGAGGACACTTGGAAAATTGGAAATCTATTCATTATACTTAAAAACCAAAGTGACAGACGAGGAGCCAAAGAGTGGATTTTACAGATCGCGTCAGCAAATCTACGGCCAGTCGCAGTGCTCAGTCCACCTCTCATGCTTTTAGCACAGAATGCTCAGTGAATAATCACTTTTTAGATTGCATTGAAATATTTATATATGCTTTTAAGTTAAGATAAGCTCAAGAGGGAAAAGTAAAACCCAAAACACTGTTTTGCTTACTCATATATTTTACTATTAATTTTGGAGAGAGAGAGGATGGGAGAGAAGAGAGAGAGAGAAACATTGGCTTGTTGTTCCATTTATTGATGCATTCATTGGTTGCTTCTTGTATGTGCCTCGACGGAGTATCGAACCTGCAACCTTGGGGTATAGGTAGAACCTCTAACTAACTGAGCTACCCAGGGCTGCTTACTCATATTTTGAAACCTCCCAGTTACCTAATGACCACTATATTTTGAGAACTCCAGTTTGAAATATTTGGACCGTTTAATTTTGTAGATGCAAAAAAAGCAAATTATTAAAATTGAGCTAATTTTCTTTACTTCTACTAAATGCAAGGGTTTATAGGTTTTCTATTTATTTATTTTTTATTTTTATAAAAGTCTCAATGGAATAATTAGTGTCTTGAAAGAAGCAATTATCTTAATGTTTTAATTTTTCATATTCTTTTCATACTGAAGTGTTTTATTCACAAGTCTACTTCCACAGCCTTTTCCCTTAATTGAGTCAAATATTTCTATCAAGTTTTAACTGAGATATTGGCTATGCCTAAGTCACTGCCCAGTTATAATGCAATCTCTCTCTCTCTCTCTCTCTCTCTCTCTCTCTCTCTCTCTCATCATTCCCAATTACCTAGTGCAGGTAGGGTTATTTCCTTGCCTCTGAAAACATTCTGTCAGATCCCCATTAATTTTTGGATGACTCTGCTAACTGACAATATCGTGGTCTCTTTTGCCTTAATTTTACATTTCCAATCATTAATGAAAACTGTCCCCTGCCATGTGATGCACAAGACTTTAAGCCCGTCTTATGACAAGGTTCACCCTCGCTGGCAAAGCAGCGGGGAGAGGCCAGGATTTCTGCTCTCTCCTCCCCCAATATCTTCTTTGTAGCTTCTGTTTCCTCCTGCTCCAGGGTCAAGGCGGGCAGAGGAAGCAAACGTGTGGGCGTCGAAGCTCTCAGGTTGAATGTCAGCATTTGACTTGGCCCTCACCCATGGTGACAGAGTGGCACAGGAGGGAAGTGAACGCCCACTTCCACACTGTCGTGGTGAGACTGAGCAGAATGGCTGGAAGCTGGACTGGTCAGCACTCTGCTTCCTGCCCTGTCCCAACGCAGCTCAGACCAGTTGAAGAGCTGAGCCTCTATCTCCACGTGGCATCGGCAAGGCAGAAAGAGAGGGTGGGAGGCAAAGCTAGCTGGCATTCTGTTCCCCTCCGCCCCTCCTGTTTTCTTATCAGGGACCAGCAAGAAGAAGAGCTTCCAGCCCCACCCAGCCACAGCAGGGCAGTGCGTCAGCCTTGGCTTGCTCTCTGCGAGGTGTAGGCAGGGACCAGAGGAAGCTGATCTTCCACCTCGACTCGGAGTCCCTGAGGCAGTGTGAGTGTATGACTTACTATAAGCGTGTCGTTGTGGATGAGAAAGGAGGAAAACTTTCATTCCACCCACTGGCAATGAAACAGCATGAGTTAGGTTCTACTTTAATGAGAGTATATAGGCAAAACCTAGAGAAAAATAAATTTTGAATGGTATGCCACACAGAGAACAAATTTAAATATGTAGTTTAAATAGGATCTTGAGACTTATTATTCCTAAAATGATCTAGATACAATGGGAAAAAAATCAACCATAAATGATCACACTGCAAGATTCACAAACTGAATAAAATAAAATAAAATAAGCATCAGACACCAACATCAAGATGAATCAGATGTTGGAATGATTGGGCAAGTATTTTAAACTGCCCATTAAAATACTTCAGTAAGAATTTACATGATCTCTTGAAATAATGAGAAAATAGAAAACACCCGCAAAGACATAATAATTGGAAGAAAGAACCAAATGGAAACTTAGAATTTATAAATAAAATCATTGCAGGAAAAAACCAAACCTGGATAGTTGCAATAATACAGTGGAAAAGACAAAATGTAGAAATCAGTTTGAACAGAATTTACCCAATGCAAACAGGAGAGAGAAAATAGATTTTAAAAGTGAAGTTTTGCCCTGACTGGTGTGGCTCAGTGGGCTGGGCGTCATCCTGAAAACTGAAAGGTCACCAGTTCGATTCCTGGTCAGGGCACATGCCAGGGCAGAAGGCCAAGTTCCTGGTTGAGGGCGTGTGAGAGGCAGCCGATCGATGTTTCTGTCACACATTGATGTTTCTCTCCCTCTCCCTCCCTTCCCCTCTCTCTAAAAAAGTAAACAAATAAAATCTTAATGGATGTTGGAATAATAATCAAAGAGTTAACATGTATATAATGAAAATCCAAGGAAATAAAGAGAGAGTAGGACTGAAAAAACTGTTCTTAGAAATTATGGCTGAAAATTATCAAAAAGAGGAAAAAGGCATAAACTTATAAATTCAAGGACCTGAGTGAATTCCAAATAGGATAAGCCCAAAGAATTTATGCCAGGACACATCACAATTAAATTTCTAAAGTCAAAATTCAAAAAATAAAGCTTGAATATAGTTAGAGAGAAGCACTAATTTAAATTATGTGAGCTTTTATTTCTGAAACAATATAAGGCAGAGGAAAACATCGCAACATTTTTCAGGTAGAAACAAAAAAGACATGGCATCGCTACAGTAACAGCAGATAAAGTGAATGTTACAATTAATGTGTTATTGAAGAGAAGGGGAGCATTTTGCATTGCCAAAAGTGTCAACCATTACAAAAATTAGAAATACACCTTTACCTAAGAAAAGAGCTCCGAAATACATGAACAAAAATGGACAGATTGAAAGGAGAAATAGAACATTTTCAAAAATCTTGGGGACTTCAAACTCCATGTGCATAATGGATAGACAAATAGTAGATCGATGGGGAAATTAAAAATTTGAATACAATTGTAAACTAAGGAAACCTAACAGTAATCTATGAAACACGCCATCTAACAGGAACATAATATATACTCTCCCACACGCACGTTAAAGGCCGTCCCAGGCTGGCCACGCACTGGGCCACGCACTGGGCCACGCACTGGGCCACGCAACGTGTCTCAGTCACTTACGGAATCTCTGTCATGCACAGTATACTCTCTCCCGCATTTGAATGAAATTACCAATAAATAACAAAAAAAAAATGTTGGAATTCACAAATGTATGAAAACTAAGCAACACTATCCTAAAAACAAAGGAGTCAAAGAAGTTGTATCAGAGAACTAAAAAGATACTTTGAGATAAACCAACATGAAGGTAGAACATGCCAAAGCTTATGGGATGCATACACAGCGATGCTTAGAGGGGAAAGTGTAGCTGTGAATACAAACTTTAAAAAATAAGTGAGATCTTATATAATTTACCTAATCTTCCCCACTGAGATATGGAAAATGTCAAAATGCACACAAATGAGGTAAAAAGAAAGAAATAATAAAGATTAGAGCGGAATCAAATATAAAGAGAATAGTACAGCAAGTGTATGTATATATATATATATTCAATTAAACTAAAGTTTGGGTCTTTTAAAAAGATCAACAAAATTGACAAATCTTTAAAGAGACCTAGAGAAAAGAGTTAGGAGACTCAAATTACTAACACCATGAATGAAAGGAAATGCTTAGCACTAATCACACAGAAAGTTAAAAAAAGAAGACTCTGAGGAGCAGCTGGGAAGGCGAGGGCACGTGGTCACGGAAGATCATGGAGCGGGGATAACCACCGCGATTCCCCTCCCACCGCCACCGACCCTGTATTTGCTCTCTGAGGCACACGCCATAGAGTTCTGTATGAAGTGTATGTCCAAAGCTTTCCTGAGTTAACTTCCATCCGTTTGGCATTTTCTTCTTCCACTATTAAAAAGAATTTTAGGTTGCATAAAATTAAGAGCACACAGCATACAATGACATCCCCCCAAAATGTAGAAATAGAACAGACCAGTGGTTGGCAGGGTGGGAGCCTAGAGGTCTGCACTCAAAGGGGCGGCAGGAAGGGTTCTTTGGGGATGAAGTTGGACCCAAAACCTGTCTGGGGTGTCAATTACACACACCCATGCCACAAATGTGGATATTTTCCTATGTGAAATAGAAGTTATCGGGAATGTTTAAAAAGATATACTGCAAACAAACAACTGGGAAAGCAGAGCCGAGAACATAAGCGTATCACAGATCTAGGGTGATTACCATGATCGTTGTTTGAAGAGAGTGTGTACAGTGTGCATACGCTGGAATCAAAGCGAGCGTTATTTTCACCTTCAGAACTCTAGGAGACAAGGAAAGGTTCGATACACTGCCATCTATCAAGAACAGTTTTCCATACCGAAATTTACCAAATAATCTAATGAAGTGACTTAGCATATGATCATATAAAGTACGCCTAAGGTCATGCAACTATGTATCATTACTGTAAGAAATGGTTTTTATATGTCAACAGTGTATCGGAAAGTGTAAATGCCAAATCACATGTTCTGGAATAACGACTTTCCTTTACGATGAGCATAAATATTTTTCTGTTAAATTAAATTAAAACTTCAAGGAAATAAATTTTATGCCTTGAAATTAACCTGGATGACGATAAATCATCTGGCAAAGATGCTGTTCTACCCAGTCTCCCTCCAAGCTCATATGAGAGAGACTGGATTGCACCCCCCAAATGCGTTCCAAAGCAGGAATGAGACACTCTTCATGTGAGCAAAGGACCATCCCCAGTCCCCCGCCCCAGACATGGAGTCAGGCACAAACTGTATGTAACACACTGATTAGCTGCCTGCCTGGCTGCTGGCCATCTCCAGCAGAAAGTATTTTAACATTTACCTTTGAAAACTGTAGCTTTCCTCATAGTAGAAATGGTCAGATGGAAATTCTTCAGTAACGAATCAAAACTTTTCCCAAGGAAGAAGCCACTCAATAAACTATTCATCGTCTCACATATACTGTGAGTTTCTAACTAACGCAAAAAGTAATTTTTATGGCTTGAATTTAGTATGCTTTTTAAATTGAGATTGAAACCCTAACCTAAGTTTAAAGTAAGTTTTGTCTGATGTACTAATGGTAAAGGAAATACATGTCTTACATAATAAATTCAGAAGATACAAAGATAGAAAAATTAAATACATTTAATCCCTTGAACAGAGCTAATGTCTCAATATTTCTTTGTGTTGAGTGTCATAGAACTTTGTAACTTGCTACTTTCATTAAAAAATGTCTTTTTCTTCAGTACACGTTCTCGTGAAACACAGCTATATGTCCACAGAGATGTAGCCTGTGACTAAAATTGCAATATTGGAGTTTATGGCTAATGTCTAAGTTCTGCTCCTTGTATTAATTAGTTCCATGCAGTGGCTACATTATTTAACCTCTTTAGGCCTCATTTTCTATAAACTGGGAATAACAAACATTATTAAACTCTCCAAAGCCAACGTGAGTGACTCCAGTCTTGGATTTCCCGGTATGTAGTAACTGCCAAATTGCGGTGGCTGTGAGTTATCTGATAGCGGCAATCTCCCTGTCGGGTTAAAATAAAGGCGAATCTCGGTCTCGGGGGTTTGCACAGCTTAGACAGGTGCAGGTTGTTGCCGAGCAGACGCAGAAGGAGCTGTGCAACCTGCTGGATGCCGAGGGCGAAGGCCCAGGACTGCCCTCTCCTGCGCCACAGCCGCACTCTCGCACGGGAGATAATTTGAGTACGAGGCTACGCTATTCATTCTAGGTTCTGCTCTGCTTAGAGTCAACATCCGTAAAGCCGAAACCCTGTGGTCTTATGCCACTCTCGGTGGAGGAGGGTCCGAGAGACCCCGCAGGGCCTGGGATTTACCTGCTCCCTGCCCACCTCACCAGCAGAGCTTCCATGGAGTCCCCAAGAGACCTGTGGAGAACGGGAAAGCCCAGCTCTCTGTCCTTTAATTGTGAGACGATTTCAGGTGGAATTCGGGGTCCGGACTTCTCAGGTGGGAGCAGGTTGAGACTGAAATGGACAGAATTTTCATGCTTATTGGTTTCTCCCTTCCCGGCCACTCTTACTAGGTTGTTCTGTGAGCGTTTCTTGTGAAGCCTGATGCTGCTGCTTCTTCAGTAAGGAAAGTGTGGTGGTCAACTGGGTGGAGCTTCTGAACCGAAATCAGAGACGTCCTCGCCTCTGCTCCTAGCCTAAGGGCAGTCCATGAGGACCGCTTCAGGCTGTTGGAACAAATGCTTCGAACCTTCCCTGTGAATCCATCAGCACACTGGATGCCTACATTAACCTTTGTTTTCTTTCTTATGTATCTGGGGTAAACTGAGGAGACAGAGAAAATACTTTCACTTGGAACTTTCATTTTCTCGTATAAAATTCAGCGGGGCGGTTTAGGAACTCTGAACACAAGCTCTGTCCCACAAACCCATCAGGACACAGAAGCCCTGCACTCGGGCAGGTGGAAGAGGAACCTGATGCTCCCCAAATAGACCAAAGAGACGCCAAGTGCAGATCACCTCTGCTTGACACTATGTTGCTGCCTGGCACACGGGGTGTACAAGTGCATGCCTGTGCCTGATCATATTTAAATTGGCGACGTCAGCCATTAGAGTTCTCAATGTCACACTGTTCTCTCCTCTCTCCACCCTGATCTCCAAGCTTCAGACACCTCCTCTCAGAACGCTCTCATCCTCACAGCAATATGGAAAATAGCTGAGAACCTAGCATGTTGAGAGGTACAAGGGACATTACAATGTATCCAATTTTACACCTCATTTCACAGTTTGTTGAAGGCACTGGAAAATAAGTCACTGGTGAAATTAGGTGTCTAATTTTAGTCCTTGGTAAATTATGGAAAACAGCTTTGTTTAATAAAATGAGTTGCACAAGGGCTCACATACAGAGAGGGAAAATGAAAATTCTGGTGTGACCCTGTTTTGGCTTATCTCTTTCTATTGCCACCTAAGAGTTTATGGACCAGGCAGGTTTATTGCTCCAAAGCTGATGTCCGGAGATGTGACTTAGAAGTGACATGTGACTCGAAGTGGTGGAGGGCGCTTTGAGGAAGTCGTCATCGGGAGAACGCAAGCTGTGGCTGAAGAAGATACCAGTAATGATGATGTACAAGGCCGACTGGGAGCAGATCATGGTGAGCAAAGCCTGGGTTACCACGTGGGACGTGGGGCCCTTGGCCAACTCTGAAAATAAACGTGACCACACTTGTGTTTCAGGCTGCTCACGTGCCCTGAGAGCTTGAAGCATCTAACACATGGGAGGCATTTTTTATAAAGAGTTAGGAAGTCTCAGAGGCAGAAGATGATATTTCCAGTTGGGAAGAAACAAGAAAACTTGTGGCATAGAAGGTGCGTGTGCTTGGCTTTAGCGACGAAGGGGCAGAGTTATAAAGTAATTAGTGTGATTGGAGAAAGGAAACTCCCTGACTGGAGGGAGAAGTTCAAGAGCATTAGGAGAGGAACTCTAGTACAGTAAGTTGATGCCAGTTACATGGTAGCCTGTTGATAAACTAACACAAACTTTGTGTGTACCCTTAAGTAATTTCTACAGAAAGCAGTTATAATGTTGAAATTATAGTCAGCAATGTTGGGTGTATTTTAGCAACAGTTTTTATTAAATTTTAGACTCCTTCCCCCCCATTCTCTATAATAAGCAAATAAGCACCAAGCTTAACCCACAGATCTCTTCTGCTATATCACATAACATATCACGACGTATTCCATTTTCTTGGTAAAAATTTTGGACACTAAATTCAGATTAGTTTTCCAGGCCTTGATCTCCTATGAGTCCAATTGTTCTACAAAAGGACTCTGCTTTAATGTCCAATACGAGGCCAGTTTAAAGCTCTTCCACATCCTTTGTCACTGACGGAGTGACATCTCTTCTGGAGAAAAAAGCAAGACAGATGATTGATTACCGGTTGTTCGTTCCTTAGGAGTCCAGAAAGAGCTGTGTTGAGGCCTGTGTCTCAGCCCCTAGCACACGTACGTAATAAGAAATAAAAGTTAGTTTTAGTAAACACTTAACTAAGTTGGAAAAGGGGTAGATCACCATGGACTCTGGTTGGCTTTGACTATCCATGATGTCATGGTTTTTCAGGCTTCTAGGTTGTAGATGGAATGCTATTCTAAGAATGTAGAATTCTGCAGGTGTACCTTGGTTCAATTTGACTTTACTCTGAAGACCTGCTGTTTGAATACATCTTATTAAGTTCCAGGTCAAGGCAGTGAGGAACGCAGACTCCAAAACAGTGTTCAGCAAACCACGCCACCGAAGGTCACCGCTGTGATCAGTTGCTATAGAGGCCTGTGTTGCTAGCTGTTTGATTCCCCGCCACTTTGAAATACTGGAGCTCCTTGAGCTCAGTTCTATTGCCTTTTCACTCTATTGATTCTCCTTAGAAAATTTATTTTGCCTCCGCAGTTTCTATTATACGCCAATGACTCACAATGTAAATCACCGACCCATTTGAGCTCTTGGCTTGTGTACCAGACAAGCTCACTTCAACTCTTCACAAGCATTACAATGCATTAGGATTAAAGTGGAATTTCTCAGTAAATCCTTTCTCTTGATCTTGATACCAGTCTTCAAATAAAAATAAAAATCACCTGGGAATCCAAGAAACGTTAAAATTCTACTTCACCACCCATCCTGAGACCAGCTCTTTTCAACTTTAGCTACTAATTTTACCCTTAAACTGTTTCCTCTTCTTAATCTCTCTTTGTTTGTTCTGGCTGCTATAATGGAATACTACGAACTAAGTGGCTCAGAAAAAAAACAGAAACGTATTTCTCGCAGTTTGGGAGGTTGGAAGTCCAAGATCAAGGCATCAGCAGATTTCGTACCTGGCAGGGGGCTGCTTCCTGGTTCACAGACAAACACCTTCTCACTCTTCTCTCAGGTGGTAGGAGGGGCCCGGCCTCTCTGAGGTCTCCTTTGTAAGAGCACAAATCCCATTCACATGGGTTCTTTCCTCAAGAAATAATCACCACCAAAGTCCCTGCCTCCCAATTCCATCGTATAGGGGGGTGGGACTTCAATGCAGTAATTTGGGGAGGACACGAACAACAGGCACGGCTCTGTATTTTTTTGCTCTAAATTCTCTTGCCTCAACTCCTGTGGTGACCTCCCACTCTTCTTGATTCCACTCTTGCATCGAATTCTTTGTTGCTATAAATAAGTAAGTTTTTAAAAAATTTTAATTTACCCATGAGTTAGCTGATACTGTTTAATTGTTTCAATGTTTCCATTGCTATTATGAGAAAGCACAACATTCTAATCTTGACCATAAATGCCCTGAGCGCTCTGACACCTGACTAACTACATGCTCCTTACCTGGTTGCAGCTCAACCTGGACCTCTGCCGTTGGAGCTGCCCCAGTCTTTACTCAGCGTCTTCGATGCGCCTCGCTTTGTCCTGGCCCCAGCCCATTGCCACGTTTCTGTAGCCTGCTAGATTCCATCGGTTTGCTTTGCACATGCCTTCATGCACTTCGGTACCCAATTTAACACACACATGCGTTCAGAAGTTACTGTGCTGCCTCTCTTTCCTCTGGTAGAGGCTATCAGAGCCACGAAGGCAGGCATCCTGGCTGTCCTGCTCCCTATCTCTTCAGCGTCCAACACAGTGTCTCAGAGAAAAAGGCAATCAGATGCTTGTATTTCCCAGGAAGACATTGTGACTCACACAGAACACAGGAGCCCTTGCTCAATATGTTGTCGGAACCCTTATGTGCCTGCGCCTCTTCAAAGTGTCAGAATTACGATATTCAACTAGGACAAAGGGAAAGTTTAAATCCCAGTAAGTAAATAAAGTAAGAAAGAAGTGTTGTAACCGTGGGGGAAATAGGTGCAATGATGGGGGGGACGACAGACTGTGTTTTTGAGGAAACGGGAAGCGATGCGTGTCGGCCTCACTGCCCAGTCAGGTGTTCCTGTGAGCGGCAGGCAGGGCAGGCCCCTGGGCAGTGGCCCTCGGAGCTTGGTCTCAGGGCTATTGGGAAGCAATCGGGGGCATGAGCGGACTTCGCTGCACAGCCAGGCGGGGAGTTCCGATGCTTGCCCAGCCCCGGCTCCTCTGAAACATCACGTTCACTACACCGGCGTTTCAGACCGAGGCCGGGCAGCTGCCGTGGCCCTCGGAGAGCCAGCCCGCCTGCAGGTAGGTTTCCGGTGAGCCCTTACATACCGATGTCAGATCACAGATTCTAAAATTAAGACACCTTAGAGGGAACTGACAGATGGCACCTCTATTTAATGTTTGCAGAAATGTCCATGTTCAGGACGGAATACGGCGCCTCTAGTCTACAGCGCATGTCCATTAACCACCGTCAAGGAGGCAGGTTGGCCACAGCGCTTCCAACACAACACCCACTGAAGTGCTATTAATACTGTAGTAATAACAGGAATAGTAGTAGTAGTGGGAGTGGTATAAAGTACTACTAATACTGTAGCAATAACAGCAATAGTAGTAATAGTAGTGGGAGTGGTATAAAGTACTGTTAATGCTGTAGTAATAACAGGAATAGTAGTGGAAGTGGTATAAAGTACTGTTAATGCTGTAGTAATAACAATAACAGTAGCAGTAGTGGGAGTGACGTACATCGTGACAACTGCATCTCACTGACAGCTGACTATTTGGGAGTCATCATCTACTTGTGGCCACGATACACTAACTTACGTATTGCTCACAAATCTATAAAACAGTGTTCGTACTCTCTATCAAGTACACATGACCTTAGATGTTAAGCCATGTTCATAAGGTTTCATGCAGGGCAGAGTTTTTGCTGACATGTCTAACATCGTGTCCCTAAGCATGACATTTCATAGCTCTCCCTTTGCCACCTTCCCCCCTTGTGACCCCTGTCCTGCTGCCCCAGATTCTCCTCTGCACAGACGTCCCCCCAGACAGCTCTCCTCTCAGACCCTTCGCTGCACGTCCAGTACCTTTCCCACCAGAACAAAACTGCCACCACCTTTCAGCCAAATTCACGTCGGCTATTCCCTGCTTACCTTGTTTTCTAGATGCTCAGGCTCCTACGCCTCCCTCGGAACAAATGGCGAGCTGCCTCCTTGAACTCTTTCTCCATTAAATAATTCATCAACGTTCAAAACTTCCTTTGGAACTCGGAGGGTTACAAACACAAGTTATGGAAACCATCATCAGGCAGCTTCCAACGCCTCCGCCTTTGTGTGATGGGTCCCCCTTGCCATCTGTGTGATCTGTTTTGGCATCTGGTGATGCATCGCTCAGAGATCTCTGACTCTTCATTCTACTTCAGCAGTGTCATCAGACTCTGTCATTGGTAATTTACATTGGCCCTTCCTCTCTTTCCGAGCCTTTGTGCTTCGCAGCACTTTCTCCCTTCACTGTTACGATAAATAAAAAGAGCTGTGATTCAAGATGTGTGCGAATGGTATCTTTAACCCTCTTGGTTTCATTCCCTTCAGAGCATGCAGATTGCATAGGACCAGTGTCGAATCCTGTCCGGGTTAGCTAACTCAGTCGCACGTGACGCCCTGGCCTGTGCTCACGAGGAAACCGCTGCTTCAGCCCATGGCCTCGCAGGGGCATCCAACCTTCGGGCGGCGCTGAGCCACACTGGAAGAAGAGTTAGTTGTCTTGGGCCACACATTAAACACACAAACACGAACAAAACTGATGAGCAAAAAAATAAAAAATGTCTTAAGTAAATATTTCAATTTTGTGTTGGGCCACATTCACAGCCATCCTGGGCTGTGTGCAGCCTGTGGGCCATGGGTTGGACACCCCTGACTCACTTTATAGATTAGATCATCCACGGGAACCGAGATGGGAAGAGAACAGAAGGGAAATTAAAGTGCTGCTTAATTGCTGTTGTTATTTTAGTTACTACTGGGAAGCTGTTGTCTACTTCTCACGTCATTATTATTAAATTTTAACTGTGACATGGCAGAGCCTGGCTCAGATTAATGACATTCTTAACACATATGTTCTTGCCACAGACACAGGCGCTTTCCGTATATTTTCTGACCGAGTTGAAACAAGCTCAGGAGATAGTTACCATTACTGGGGACACACGGAGAGGTTGAACAGCTGGCCTGACGTCACACTGCTGGTGACAGCTCAAATACACACCCGGAACCAAAACACGCAGCGTCTCCTGGCAATCCCGGTCCTGTCCAGGTATCACGGGAGGGATTCGCATTATCTTCATCTAGTACAAAACAGAAGTTTTCAGCAAGCCCCAAGTAGTTCTAAAATTATCGAATCCCTATTTGCATCTCTTGAAGTTATTTGTTTTCCTACTAGAACAGAGAACCAGGCGGTCCTGGGTCTTGAGCATCTTACCCTGATCACATTCTCAGTACTTAACGCAGTGCCTGGCACATAGCAGGTGCTTCCTGAGCGTTTGTGGACTGGAAAGATCAAAGGACAAACGAGAAAGGGACCGTTTCACAGGTGCCCGTGAGGTTGATCGCTGACCAGCGTTCATGTTTCACTTTCATGTAAACGAAATCTGAACTGTGTGAAATTCCCCACTCCCCACTCACCCCAAGTGTCGGCCCATATCGTTCTGATGGCACAGGGAGGAGGCACTCAGAACAACCTGGCAGGAATTTATCTGAAGACGTTTTTTCCGGAGTCCTCTTTTACCCTTGGAATTTAAAAAGAATTCAAGAAACTTTTTTATTAAATTTGCCTACAATACTTTTTACAGTTAGAAGTCAATCTCTTCAATTTTACCAAGTTCTCTTCAAATATATATTTAATTATACTTCTGTTGTTTTCTTTCAGAATAGCTATTATTTCAAAGTTCTTACATTTCTTACATTATAAATATTGACTCTATTCTAATTTATTAGTATCTATTTTAATTCCCTCTGGAAATTAAATCTAGATATTTAGATTCATTTTTCATTCTGTTTCTTTGTTCTAAATGGTCAAACATTCAATTCTGAAAACAAATTAAGAAAACATAACTTTAAATAAGATAAGTGATCGACACCTAGGGAAGTAGAGGACAGAACAATAAAACAAGAGAGACACAAAATTAATAAACTAAAATAACATGAAATTTGTAAGAACAACATGAGGATAGTGATACACTAAATTAATTTATAAAAGATATATTTAGGAGAAATGCAACAAACTATTTAATTTCTTTCTTTCTTTATTTTCCGATATCATTTACCCCACCATACCCTGTCCCGTCTCCACCCACTCCCCTCCCCCCACAATCACCGCACTGTGGTCGCACCCTCAGTTCTTGCCTTTTTAACCCTGTTTGCTTGACACCCCTGCCCCCCGCCCTCCCAATGAACTATTTTAGAGAATGACAATAAACCTAAAAATGGATTGTTTAAATAAAGATAACTACCACTAACTTTTGGAGTATTTTCTCCTCTCTTTGTTTCTCTGCACACCATTGTGAACACCTTTAACCTGTGACATAGACAGTTTGGCTTCTGCATTGTCACCTGACATCATGACAGAAGATGAGTCATATATATAGAAGTTAGTTGAGAAGTTAATTTTAGTGGCATTTAGATGCTAATGCATGGGGTACATATTTTTTTTTGTAGCCAGTCTTGTGTTGTTAGATATTTATGTAATTTCTAAATTGTGCTATTATAAACAATGTTGTATCTCTTGGATATAATTTTGACTTTGCTTTTTCCTTGGGATAAGTTTTGAGAAGTGAAATTGCTTACTCAATAAACATAAATTTATTTTAAGCTTTTGATTCCTCTACCAAGCTTTCTCAGTAGAAGTCATGATAATTCAGCATTTCACAGCCTCATGAAAGACAACATCACATTACTTCAAATTCTGTTTCATTTTGTTTTGCTGTTCTTGTCTGTAACAGCCTGTAATGCTTAGGTCTCTTTCTACACCAGCGGAGGCTCCTCAGGTTCACAACTAGTTGGGGCCAGGGCCTCCAGAGTGCTGCCGCTAGTTTCAGCTGAGAGAACAGGTGAAAACGCACTTGAATGTGGTCATCCTTCCCTTCCCTCAGCCCCTGCCCGCCTGCAGCTCTTTTTGAAGTCGCGGGTGTGCGCAAGGCTCTCTGCCTGTGCCTTCTGCACGCACCTCGCTGCAGACACAGCCCCAGACACTGCCTGCTGGTTTGGTCTTCCATCTTTCCGTACTGACCTCAGGGGCAGAAAGCTGGAATACAGCAACTTCTGTTCATCCTGCAATCTTACTACCGATATATACACGACTTACTCCTATTCGTTCGGTATTAGTTTTAACCTTTTCAGTGTACAAAGTCAATGCTGGAACCACGACGATACAAAATATCCCCGTAGAATCATCTGGTGCAAACCAGAAACGCACCTCTCTTTCTTCCTGTGCCTTCAAAGTCACCGGGACCCTCTCTCCTGTCTTCCTTATTCCTTTGACTCCCTTCGATTTCAGGTTTTTTAAGGTTGTTTTAATGAAAAAAGTTATTTTTAAACATTGATATAGTGATACGTTCTAATCTTTATTTTTGTTGTAGGTAATTTTATATCATATTTATAAGTTGCTTTTAGCTTTTTCTAACTAAAACCTTTATTTCTGGGAGTTGAGGAGATGTTTCAATGCAGTATTTCTTTCCCTCTCCCTTACAGTTAAATAGATTATCCCTAAGGCAAAATCATGTATACGCACACACCTCATTTGGACACTTATTGCTGTCAAACCCATCTGCCCCATTTCTCCATTTCTTCTGCCAATCACCAATTTTGAGTTGTGAAGGCTGAACTGCTTTTCTCCTCAGTTAACCTTCACTGTGCCTTCAAGGGGATCGTGAAATATCCCTTAACGTGGAAAACACCCATATCTCAAATTTCCTCATTTAATGTCAGGCTGAAGTCTCTACTCAGAACAGATGACACAAGAATTAAAACTTGCTGACTTCACCAAAAGTCTCAATTGTTTTACACTGTGGAGTGACTCCCGGGTAGACACATGATGATGTTTTTTCTAAATATTGAGTTTCTAAGGGCTGGTTTCATGTAATTCATATTGAATGATTTTATATCTAGAGAAAGAGAAGCATGAGGTGGCCTCAGTAAGATTTTTTTTAAATGAAATAACATTTAGGCCATGACAATGAGCTACACATATATTTTGGATTCTTTTATGATTTCACAAACAGTAAGAACCTTTTGAAAGCATTGCAGAAAAACTATAAAATAAATCAATGGTATTCAAAGAATGTAACTTACTGCCCTTTGAATATATTTTTCTTATGGCAACATTTGTCATATTTTTATTGTTAATCATAATTGGTATGATATCATATTCTTATTTTAAAACACACAGTTTTCCTGACATTAAATGTGCCCTTGATTATGATGAGTGGGTACATTACCAAGGTCCAGAACATTAAAAAAAAGTGAGACATTGCTATTCTTATCTAGAAGGAACATTTTTCACCGAACTGAATTTAAATACACGCACACCCTATCCAGAAGGCATCGGCTTTATTTCAGTCTGCGGGGTAGCTATGCAAGGAGGTTGTGTTTGGATTAGAATCCCAGAATTTGCATTAAAAAACAACATGTTTTGCACCTGCATGCTTCCCTAGAGTAATTTAATGTTACAGTTTCTGACAAGATAATTTCATCTTCACTGCGGCTGACTGTGGAGTCGGCTGTGGGGAGGAAATAAATGTGAACCTGCAGTGACGTAGAAAAATGTTCCTGACTAAGAGCAACTTAGCATGGAAGCCAGACAGCGCCGAGCTGGAGGAGAATGGCGAGGAGACGCCGAATCCCAATCACCGCCTTGTCTTCCCCTCCCTCCCAGGGCCAGAGCTGTGTGGGTACAGTGTCTGCGTGTTTTCCACAAGTGGCTCCGCACACTTTGCCAAAGGGGACTTTGCAGTAGCAGGAATATCCTGGAGCAGAATGGCAGCATTTTAGGACAAAAAGAAAGTGGGCCACAGGCGCTTCGGAGAGCACTTAAAAATAGAGAATTAAAATGGAACCTTTCTTTGCTTCAAGCAAACTAAGGAGATTAAAGGTCACACATCAGCTCTCCGCGCACGGGCAGCAGAAATTCTACGCAGGCAGGCCGACTCTTTCTTCGGCCCATATTCCTTTTCATGGCTTAGAAATCCATTTGATCTTCTTTTATCTATTTTTACGGAACTTTCAGTAGAGCTCCTAATCTGTCCCAGCCAGTGACAGTAAGAAATGCTTCACAAAACTGAACCGACATGTTGTTTCCGAACAGGATGTGGACTGGGTCACCTACCAGGACAGTGGTAGGCAGATGTCTCCGAGGCGGTGTACAAATATACATTTCCTTCGTTCAGAGCGCAAATCATGCCGTGTCAGCTGTCACTACCGTTTGGGACTTTGCCTTACAATGTGCATCTCTGTAGCAATGACGGTAATGTAAGTGGGCAATTTGTGAATAATTTTTTTAACTTTTTATTAAGTACCTAAATTATTTTGTAGGATTCTAGAACTTACATTTCTAAGGAAGAGACAAGCTAAGTTGACTAAATTAACTTCGTTGAAGAAAATACCATGTACAAATGCTGTCCCGTCCCCAATTTTTTTAACAAAGGTTTGCTGACTCAGCTTTGATAAACTGGGCCACGTTGAGTTCTGTTTGAACACTTATGAGTATAACCATTTGAGAACAATCTGATAAGCTCTGGTTGACCCTAGAAGGGAAGGTTTCCCAGGGACTAGACAGTCTGGATGCACTTTAGCCCCTCCACATTCCACAGTTACGTGGTTCACCACTCACCCCCACTCCAAGGGCAAGCCACTTGTCAAGGAATGAATACTTTACTTCTTTTTTAGTGCATGTAGCTCCTTATGTAACTCTTCTTAGTATGCCAGATTTGCCAGCTTTGGTTGAATTTTTGTAATTATCTCATGTATCTCAATCAAAGCTTGAATTTTTCTAGCATCTTTTTCCTGAATCAATACTTAATATTTCTAATCACTAGACTATTTATATTGTGAGACTGAACAGCCAAGGGAAGGATGGTTCTAGAAATAAAGTGATTTTATGGACTAGGTGCAGGAGAATTCGGAACACTTGAGACTGTAATAAATTCTAACAGGAAAGAAAGAAAAAGAAACGAGATATTCCAGCAAAAAGAGAGGTTTGGTAGATAGAATAATGTTAATAGTATTTGTGACAAAAAATGTTCATGTTTTGATTCAATTAAGAAAAAATATTTATTCATAAATAAAATGCAAGTTAGTGTTTCTTGAGCTTTATCATCCCAGTTTTATTTTGAACCTAAAATTCAATGAGGAAGCATTTGAATATCTTCCCCATCCCCTGTGGTCTTTGTCCAAATCCTCAGGATTTGGGAATACCTTATGTTACATGGTAAGGGGAATGAAGTTTGGTACTCAGCTGAGCTTAGATGGACATCATCCTAGACTGGATAACCTGGGTGGGCCCATGTAAAACAAGGGTTTTTAAAAGTGGAAGAGGCGGGCCCAAGAGGATGGAGTACAAGATGCAGCTACGGAGGTAGTGTCAAAATAACACAATGTGACAAAGACTCAAAGGTCATTCGTGGCTTTGAAGATGGAGGAAAGGGCCATCCACCAAGAAACGTGGCCAACCCATAGAAGCTGGTAAAGACAAGGGAACAGACTGTCCCCAAAACCTCCAGAAAAAAGCACAGGCCCGCAGAGAGTGAAACTATTTCCACATTCCAGTTAAACAGTTCCTGAAGGTTGACATCAAATTATAAAACATTACTAATTCCATCAAAAGAAAACATTTCGAAATGCATTGATGTCCGATATAATCAGGACAAAGAAAAGACATTATTGCTGATTCCTGACATAGTGCGAAGTACTGTAAAAAAAAGGATCATTTAGATGTAGCTAGGTAAAGACTATACATGTTAATGACATTTTACCATTGGTTCTCCCCACGTTGCTGGCTCTGCGGCCAACAGTCAGTAATGGAAACTAAAGCCAGCTCTGGCATGGTTTGTCATCAGTTTAATAAAGAATATACAGGTGATGAACACAGACATGGACACCGATAGAGGTAAACACACCTGTACATAAATAGATTTATACCAAATGACCTCACTTTAACTCATGTGTATGCAATCTTTCAGAATAGGCTAACTTTGCATGTACACCTAAAGAATTAAGAAAAATGATATAATTTCAATATTGCATCGAGTATACTGGGCCCTTAATAAATTATTGGCGACTGGACAAAGTATCCATGCTAATGAGGTCAACACACTCGTCTACATTTTGGCAAAGTAAAAATGTATTTTGACATCCTTCCCATTAAGATTTGCAATTTATATCTCACCCCGATGATACGGGTGAGCTTGTGGCAGCTTTGATTAATTGAGAATGACTGAAATGTTATGTAATTTTGAGGAGAGCTCATAAAATACCTTGTATCTTGCTCCTATTTCTCTGGGGACGCTCGCTCTGGAAGGAGTCAGAGTGTGTGGAAGAAGCTGAGGGACTTCAGTCAAAGAGTCATCACCTTCCACTCCACTCACACTCCTGAGCTCTCGGCACACAGGCCACACCGTTTCACTGTGGATGGAAGAGCGTCTTGGTCCAGCCCAGAGGAGCTTTGGGATGACCACAGTCCCCAGTCCATATCTCACTGAAATGACGCGAGATCCCAAGCAAGTAAGTCCCATCTGAGCCCTTCTCGGATTATCCCTGACCAAGTTATGAATAAAGCAAAATGGTTACCTTGAGCTGTTTTAATTAGTGACACAGCAAGAGTGCTCAGGAATCCATTTATTTATATCTGTTGGCATGGCGGAAAGAAATGAGAGACCTCCAGGTAAGGGTACAGTTTTGCATTTCACTTCTCAATATCAGTATGATTTGGGGGGAAAAATGACTAAATCTACTTCCTCATTGCACTATCTTTGAAAGGAAGTTCATAATAATATGTAGGTCTTCAGGTTATTATAAGAATGGAATGGGACAGAGTAAAAGGAAGCTCTCGGCAGTAGCCAAAGTCAACATGGCCAGCCAGTGTGTGGAGTTAGTCAGGGCTCCAGAGCTGGGCGGGTCTGTGCGGCATGCGGGCTGGATGGACAGCCACCTCAGCGCTCTGCAGTGACAGGCAGGAGGCGCTCCACTCCCAGCAGCCTTCTCTTTCTGAGGCCCTCGGGTTTTATACTTTTAGGAGAGTCCATGTGCTCAATTCTTCCCTTAGGGTCTTTGGGATAAAAATGAACAATTCAAGGTTACTTACTGTTTTCTTTCTTTACCACAGTTAATGAAGGTGATTGTACGTTGAGCTTCTTTTCTTTACGAATCTAGACAGAGCCTGTCAGTTCCCGGGCATGGGCAGAGCTCTTTGTAAACATCTACTGTAAAATTCCCCAACCTGGAGGAGCAGGGAACGGTGGCCTCTCCTGCTTAGTCAGCTGCAATTATCCATGTAAACAGCGTTCTCTAACATTTTCATTCAGAAAAAAATAAGCTCTAAAATTAGGAAAGAACCTAAATTATAATAATTGAATTATACAAGGAGAGAATGAAAGAATCAGTGGAAAAGATAACTCAGTTATTCAAAGAAATCATCCCCATTTTAACTGCATTCTTCATTGACACAAGGTGGTATCCAAGGCAGGATCATTCTAGCATAGCATTTTTTTAAGTGAGTAGGAAACAGTTCAGCTGTCAGTTTTTCTCTGACCGCATTTATAGCAACACACAGGAACAGATTTCTCTCCACTTCCCTACAATAAGATAGAAGCCAAACCATGCATATAAACCACAGACATTGCCCTCTGAAGAACTTAAAGCATTAGCAAAACAGATTGTTTTTCCCCATGGCATGTTTCAACCAGGAAGGTACTTGCAAAATGTTAGTGTTAAGAACAGAGATTTACATTCACGTGCCTTTGAGATGCCAAATACAGGACTTCAAACCGTCTGGTAGATTACTGTTTATTAGCAAGAAGCATGCACTAGGAAGGCGCCACAGTGCACGCTCTCTTAGAACCAGGTGGCCGAAGCTCCTCTTGAGAAATGTAAGAGCAAAGGAAAAGCCGCAGCAGGCTGAGCTTGATAAAACAAACCACCTTATAAAGAAACATAAACTTCTCCACAGAAGAAGGCGATGAAGAAGACATTAACTTGGGGCGGTTTTTAGGAGGCAGAGAAAGGACTACTTCAGTCATCTGGGTACCACAAGGGGGAGTCAACTAGCAATGACCTGCTTCAGAAGCTTAAGCGTCCATTTGGACAACGATGTACTCATCTAATTTAAAAGGGTGGTAGGTTTCTAAGAAAGAAAGAAAGAACTGAAACCATGCAGGTCTCGTTAGACAATTATCTAGATGGGGATGGCATGTGGTGTGCTTCCATGTAGTTAGACCACCAGACCAGGGTCCCTGGAGAAGGAGTGTTCATCGTTCAACATGCAATTCAGATGCTGGATCCTCTGGAAAGCTCCGTGCATCTTTGCAGACAAAACTCTCTTGGCTGACTAATAGTGCCAGTTAAATGCATGACGGTTCTTATTTAATAATTGTAAGTTTTCTACTGTAAAAATGACTTATTATATAATCTTGCTAACCCATCAGCATTCTGTTCCTCAGAGTGTTTTTTTAAGCCATGACCTCCATAATACAGTTCATGTGACCTCCTTCGAGTATCCTCCAGTAACAGTATCTTGAGTTTATTTTGCCTCTAGTTCATAACACGAGAGAGAAAATGAGTGAAGACGATTTGAGAAAGGACATTCCTTCTCGCCCACCTGGACATGGGGACACTGCAGCTGGTAGACAGTAGTGAGTTCCTGAATAAGCCAGGTGTGTCACTCAACACCCACAGCATGCTGGCTGCCAGTGTAGACCGTGAGCGAGAAAGCCAGAGGCCCGAATACATAGGGAGAGAGACAGATAATAGATGGAAAGGTTCAATTTATAATTACAGCGACGTCATGGATTAATACATGCACATTCTGGGGGGGAAAAAAAACCACATTTAATTATTAACACAGGCCATGGCCAAAAATGATCCAATTATGTTTTTGAAAGATAATGGTGTTCTTGCAAAGTACAGCTCCCACATTGCTGACATGAAAATGAAAATAGGAGGGAATTAAAAACAATGAAACAAGACTGGAAAAAGTAAGTCAGATTACATTACGTATAACAACAAATATCAGTGGATTCATCTAAGAATAGCTCACCTATTTACTCTTAAAGCACATGCACACGAGCAAGTTAAGACAGTGAACACTGACCAAAGATAGAGCAAGCAACTGCAAAGAGTAATAAAGCACAGAGAACATGTTTTGAGCACAAATGCATAGATGTCTTACCCAGATAAGGTAACAAGAGGGAAGAAGAGAGATGAAGGAAGAACAGAACGATCTAAATAAATACATGGAGAGGGAGGCAGGTGTGGGAAACTGAGCTCGCTGTTTTCTAAGTTTCTTACTTCCTTCAAATTCCAGTTCTAATTTACCTTTTGCCCGACTTAGGCAAATTGTTCAAGTTATGTTTCTGGTTTTGCTTTCTTCCAATGAGGTTGAGGAGAGCTCCTCTTTTCTCTGGTTATTTTGCAGAGAAAGGAAGATACATCATACAAAATAGTGAGCACAGTTCTAAATGCAGATTGATTGTGCAAGACACGTTAACTAGTTCTATACGTGTGTTTTTCTGCACACACACATTCATGTGTGTGTGTGATCACCAAGGACACACCCAAACCACTTGTCTCTCGATGTTGGGATTTAAACTTTTCCTTTCCCATGAGCATCTGAATATTTCAACACTCTGTGTATTGCTTTTTAAAAGTATTGTGAACATTCTGAGAAAACGTTTTAAATCCAAAGACTTATTTTTTATCTCTGCATGTTTTACTTACCGAGTTATTCCAAGGATTAGGGAAAAGGCATTAAAAATGACACGCTCTAGGAGAAGTTCTGCAAGTCAATTCATTCTGCTCTACGGTTAGACAGGTCAAGTGCACTTATAGAGAACTTTGTTCCGTGTTTGATTGTTCATACTTTACATTCCAGGGCATTTTCCTGAAGGCCAGAAGTCATTTGGGGGGCTAGCCTTCAGGAGTTCTTATGGAACGTTCCTGGGACTTCGCTGTTCCTTGTTACACTTCGGGACTATTCATCTCTGCACAGACCAAAAGGTTCAGAAGTCTATAAAGATGACACATAACTTTTCCAGTTAGCTTCTTCCTCAGAGCTGTTGAACTCTTTGTGCACACAGGCTTCCGTCTCTGCTCTCTGTGTTACATCAAATGCGGTTAAACACACATGAAGGGCCTGCCCGTGTTTTCAGACCAAACCACTAGGACAAATGAACTGGATTCTTCACAGGAAAGAGATTACTGTATCTATCATTGTCAAATATGGTGGAACACTACAGATGGCACCTGCAGTGGGACGGCTCTAATGTACCCAATCTGTTGCAACTCTGTCAGTTGAAGTATTTCTTATCTTATATTGAGGGAAAAAAATGCAACAACAGTTAGTGATGCTTTTAGCTCTTAATTTTGCACGCGAAACAATCATTGTGAAATTGTGGATAGATTATAACACAGAAGCACTGATAGAGTAGGACCATGGTGTTTTGTGCCAATAAATGGTTGTAAACTTCTAAATAATAATAAAGTAAAAATAATAAAGATTATACTATAATATTTTAAAAAGCAACATGGTGGACTTATTCACCACTACACTAGTGGTTGTGTTAACTGTACTTACAATTAAGACTTGAGTTAATGACAAAGATGGTGACACAGGATGTTTACAGGAACGTGTGATACGTCATTTACACAGATGTTACTCTAAGTAAATGGAGGTGGATGTGTTGAAAATAAAAGAATAGAAAGGTATTCTGTGGACACACTGTCTAAAAGTGGATGTTAAGGCAAAAAAGCATTACTGGAGTTGAAGAGGAACGTTTAAGGACTCAATTGTTAACTGAAGAGAAAGATATGACAGTTCTAACTTACATGCATCTGATACAATAATGTAACTTAAATGTAGCAAGAGCAATATAAAATGGGAGTAGTAGAAAGTAAAATATAGAATGAAAAGATTATAGAACTAAAGGAGAAATAGACACATACACAATCGTGATAGCTGATTAGGTTAGCATGTTAGTAAGGAAATAGAAGATTTAAACTACATGACTTGAAAACTTGATATAAATGAGGGATATAGACTTGTATATTTGAAGAGTAGAATACTTATTGAATGCACCTGAGATTTAGAGAAACTATATTCTTGGCAAGAAAACAAGCCTCAGTAAATTTAAAAACATTAAAATCAATCTCTCTCTATGTCTGACCACCGTGGAATTAAAATAGAAATCATTATCAAAAAGGGAATTGAAATTTTCCAAATGTATGCAAAAGAGTCCATATACTTCTCAATCATTTCTGAGTCAATTAGCAAGTCATAATTGATATTATATAATATGTGAGCCGAATAATAATGAAAAGAAGACATATCAGTATTAGTGAAATGCACTTAAAGTTGTGCCTAGAAGGAAATTCACTCTTTTAGGAAAATGCATTTAAGAAAAAAAGGCTGAAAGTCAATGATTTAGATTCCATGTCAAACAGCTACTAGGAGCACAACCTGAGCAGGCACCTAGCCACAGGTAGGTTCCCCCTGGAAACCCCATTTCCTGCCAGGAGCACAGCCATTCCCTCGCACCGGCCAGGGGAGCGATGAAAGATAGAGGCTGGGCTGCCACCGCGGGGACATGCTTTGTTGCACTTACAGCTAGTGTTAGGAAACAGTGTATCGAGGAGTTTGTTTATGTGATCATCAAACACATGCACAGGTACCTTCGTCATCCTGAAACTCTGACGTACAGCATCGTTTGTTCAGGGTGCAAGAAAGCAGACAGGAAACAATCACGGTTCACCCTGGAAATTCCACTGAAATCAGTGTTTCCTAACCTGGTCTGCAAACTCAAACCACCTGGATTTCATTCTCCTTCAGAATATACGTGGTGTCTGCCGGATGTGCGGAGAGTTGCTCGGCACATTTTTCTGTCGGTGGAGCCGGTGTGAGAAAGAACTGTGAATGTTTTTCTGGTTTCCTAGGCTTAGCTAAGCCTTGAACAAACGTTCTTCATACACACTTAAAACGACCTTGTGAAGAAGCTACTACTATCCCGAGTTGCCAATGGAGCACAGGTATTTGCAATCGGAGTGCCTGACGGAGCGAACCAGAATGTCTACCCAGGGCGACAGACCACGAGGCCAAGTGTTCGTCACTGCTTGGCGTGGGGATACCAGAGTGATGTTGAGAGCAAACTAAACACATGCTAACTAATGTCGCTGCATCGTACATCAAACGACAGCCCTGCAAGGCCGAGTGTCCGCCCTCTGGTATCTCACCGTCCCCATCAGAACATGAATTCCAATAGCCACTTTGGTCTCTGCGACTCTCCACTTGCTGTGCCTTCAGGGCTGACCAAACCCCTGTGGCGGATTTCTCCTTCTTCATATTCATAAGACCATGTGTCCATTTTCATCCCCATGTCGCTGAGCTGAGAGCTATTCTGCCCATTGTTAGGAATATCTTTCTGCTTTAACCTGTAGCTTACTTGTTGTTTTACATCTCACAGGTCCATTCTTGCTGGCCCCTGGATGGAATGACCATTACCTGCCCGGGACTCAGCCCTGCAGCTAATGTGACGGCAGAAGTTCAAGCCCCAGTGTGGCAAATCCCAAACTCAGCACTGTTACACATACTATAGGGGGATCCCTCCCATCAGCTGTCTAACAAATAAAGCGATTGAGCTCTCTGTTCCGATGCCTCTTGAATACTACGATTTTAAGAATGTGATCCCCATTACATTACAGCTAGTATTTGATTCATCCTACTAGTTACCAGGCACTACCACACATATGGCCTCATGGAATCTTCCTCAAACACCTTTTAGGGGCAGGGTTGCCCTCTCAGTGTGCTGGCAATGAATGGGAGCCAGGTAAAGATCGGGCTGGCCACGAGCTGCCTCCTTCGAGAGCTGGATCCCCTTGGGGTACATTTGAGTCTTTCCGAGCTTGCCTCCTCTTCTAACAATGGGATTAACATCGTCATATAGGGAGATGTTGACGGAATTTAGTACACTGTGTGTACGAAGTGCCTAAATTACGACGTTAAAACAGAACTTTCCACGTAGTGGAGGCTGAATATATAGCACCCTGTTCCGTCGTGCTCCAGTTCAGTCTGTGATCCTCATAAGTGGCCGAAGAACAAACACAGGTCTTCAGGCTCCTGACCCAGAATGCACTGGGCTGTGCTCCTGCAGCCTTGTGTTCAATGAAAGATTCGGGTGTTTTAGACATTTACATTGTAGGGGTGCTATTAAATGGTCTTTGGGAGTTACGTATTCCTGGTTTTCTCTGTAATTAATGAGTCTTGTGATGCATCACTCGGTCTGAACCGTGCCACAAAGAGAACCTCTCAAGTCACCGGGAATGTTTTCATTAACTTTCCTCACGACCCTGCCCCTGAATTTCCTCAGAGAATGCAGCCTGGCCGAAGAGTGATCTCACCCGACCCAGGCAAAAATGACCCTGGGGAAAGTTGCTAGCTTTAAGGTCATGCAACGACTCTACATAACCTCCTTTTGGTTTTTTTAATTACCAGTAGTCTTGAAAACACATCATTCTGAACCACGCAATCTATTAGTAGCTGTCTGGCATTCCTTGAAATTATAATTTGGTCTGATATGATGAGTCCTCTGAATAATGAGGTTTTAAGCTGGTGGGTGTATATTCATATGCAATTGCTATCGTTATGAATATCTAGTGAATACGATTTACATTCAATAACATTCTACACACGTGGGAATTTACTGTTCTCTCCCTCGATGTTTCTCTAAGCCTTGTTTGGAAAATACGAAGGCTTCATTAGCTTGAAAATGATCTTTGCGTAGAGTGATTTAGTGAAGAAGAAAGTTTCTTCTTTCCTGCAAATGCTTTGGATAATAAATTTGATATCCTTTGAGAACAAAGCATTCAAAATATGACACAATATGTGGGGTGGAAGAGCAGTTGGAAGATATTTTTAAAAACTCATTTGAAGTCCACAGCATTCAAAGTCAGACTTAATTAAATTGAATTTATCATTCAGAAAGTGGAAGTAATTCTAGCATATTGCATTATTCAATACCTTATACCCTGTATTGTTATGGCTGAACACATCAACTTCAGACTGCCATGAAATTTGTGGTGTATATATGTGTGTATTTTTAAATAACCATTCATCAACTATTTTAACCAGCAATAAAAATAATGCATTTGTAAATATCTCTCCTTTAGCACATAAGATTTTCATTTTCATTTAGACATATTTTTAAAGACGAACTATTGAAAATTTAATGCAGCAAGTGTGACTAATCACACAGATAGCTTTTTTTCTTTTTGAGAAAAGTATGACCTTTATTTTTCTGAGTTGGGAGATGAGCTACTGCCCTGGTGAAAGGTGACCTTTCCCTAAATTCAAGGTCTTCGTATCTGAATGGACAACAAAGTCTGCACAAACCATCAATCCAATGAAGTAAGACAAGGAAAACAGGAGTGAATCAGAGGGTTGAGGTCTCAGGAGGGTTGGCGGGTGGGGATTATGCTATTGTCCAAGGACAGAGACCTGGACCCGGCTCACAATGCAGGGTGTTAGGCAGTAGAGAAGTGGTGTGGTTGCCTGGGGCAAATGGGATTATATTGCTCCCCTTAGCTTCTGCCATCTCACCAACTTCCCACCCCAAGGCTGAGCAAGTGACCCCACTGGGCCCCCACAGCGAAAGGCAGGCAGAAGAGACCAGCCGGAGCGGTGGCGTCATCCAGCACCCAGGGAAAAGAGCAGAGCAGCACAGATGAGTGACGGACTGTGACACGGCTCGGTTTCCCACCCAGCGCTCATAGAGAGCATCCCTGTGGCTCAGGAAAAAAAGGAGGAAAATGGGTCTTCTCACTCAGAGCCGCATTTGCTTTGATTTTGAAAAATAAAGATACACGACATTTCTTAGATGTCATCGGGTATCATATATTACCTATATATTCTGAAGAATTTTGTAAATGGAAAATGAAAGTCTTTGCAAATCTCTTATTCACTGCGCCCTCATATTTACTTCCTGTTTTCATTGGGGCCGTATTAGAGAGCCGTTCACTGGAAAGAAAAAGAAAAAGAGAAAATGAACAACAAAACAAGCAACAAACAGAAACTATCCTAAGTTGAAGGCATTGTGTTTTCAAGGAATTGCCTAGTAGCCCAAGTTATTCGAAGAGGTATGTGGCTCTTTCTGTTTCACCTCTATGCAGCCGTCCACTTCATCCTTTGGGTGCACGCACCGTTCTGCCTGTCTTTGCAAGCATGCTTGTCTATGTGTAACCAGGTGCTAAATTCAGAAACAGAAAAGTAACTTTTCCTTTGGCCTTAGGCCCAGAAACGTTTGTCACTTGGGTTGTGGACAGCAAAGTCACGATGTGTTTGTACAGACAAACCGAATGGCCAGTTGGTTTCCATGCGGCTACTGAATACCTGGGCATGCTGATCAGTGAGAGTTTTGGAGGGGGTATAGGGCAAGTGAGGAGTCACACCCCTATCAGTCATGTTCATTTACTTATGTGTCCCATTGCCCCTTGGACTGAACTTGAGTCTTTGTTGGACAGGAACAATGAACACTTCTGTATCTTGACAGCCTACCACAGGGCTGTACGTAATTCCACCAAAGTGGCCCCTCATTTCTGCAACTCCCCATTCCACCGGTACTGGCTGAACTGAATTGTGTAGAAGTCACTCAGAAAATACTGTTTAAAATCTCTCCTGCAGCCCTGGCTGGTGTGGCTCAGTGGATTGAGTGCCAGCCTATGAACCAGAATGTCACTGTTTCGATTCCCAGTCAGGGCACAAGCCTGGGTGGCAGGCCAGATCCCCAGCTGGGGTGGGCAAGAGGCAACCACAAATATATGTTTCTCTCCCTCTCTCTCTCCCTCTCTTCCCCTCTCTCTAAAAATAAATAAATAACATTAAAAAAATCTCTTCTATACTACAGATGTTATATTACCACTATTTTTTCAATTGCTGCTTGTCTTTAGTGACCTTGTTAGCTATGCTCCACACTGAGGACACAAATCACAGGAAAAAGAAGACAAAATCCTATTGTGAACTTGTGGGTAAGGGCAGACTCCCCATTATCTCTGCCCTTGGAAAACAGCATCATCCTGTATTGTAGAGGCTCCAGTACACGGTGGGTGTAGGAGCTCGAGGAGGAGAATGATCTGAAGCATTGATGGGTAACAGATGATTTGGCCGATGCAGTAAAACATCCAAGTTCCTCTCTACCGACCAACAATCCACCTCAGAAAGACTCCGCGTCTCTCCGCCTACACTAACGTGTCTGTGACAGACTGGTCTGAAGAGCCCTCGATGAAAACTGAGCAGCTATGTTGAGAATGCGTAACGTCACAATGAAAACTAAGGGGGGAAGTGAAGCCTATCTTTTGCATCACAGAATATGCATTAGAAGTGTTTCTTCTGATCACATTCACTAAGGAAGTTGCTCACTAGGATTCAATGTCCATCAAAGATCTGATTGAGAACAATAGCATATTACAATTCTCAATAGTCATTAGGGACTTTGATTGTTTGAAGGATTTTACCTACCTATATTCATAAATCTTTTTTATTGATGAATTTCTTTAAAAATGTCCAGAGACACTCTGGTAAGAGTAGTTTATATTTGCACATGTGTTTTAAGGTTTACATGTGTTCTATTTGCATATGTGAATATTAATTGGCACTGCTGAAAATATATTCCTTGAAATATTAGTGTGTAAATATCTTGTTTAAGAAACATATTTATGGACAATAAATTTGATAAATTCTACATTTTAGTAGGGTTAAGCCATGTCTTTCCTTCAGAGTGAGTCATTTCTGGACAACGGGAATCTTAATGGGGGTGATACATTGAGTGATTTTAAAAATCACTGGCACAGGGTAGGACAAAACCAAGGGGGAGGGTGGAAGCAGGGGAAGGAGGTGGGTTTGGCTGGGGTGGGGGAGAAGGGAGACAAAATGCAGATAGCTGTAACTGAACAACAATAAAATAATTTAAAAAATAAAAATAAAATAAAAATCACTGGCACAGTCACACCCAGTGGCTTCTGGAATGAGTTGAATAATGCCCCCAAACAAATATGCCTGTGTCCTAATCCCAGAACTTATAGAAGCTACCTTATTTGGAATAAAGGTCTTTGTAGATGGAATTAAGTTAAGGATCTTGCAAGGAGAAATCGTCTTGGATTGTCCAAGTGGGTCCAAAATCCAGTGTCAAGCATCCCTCTAAGACAGACATATGGAGAAGATGCATGTGAAGACAGCAGAGAGAGATGCAGCCGCGAGCCGAGGGATGCTAACAGCCTGCAAAGCAGGAGGAGGCAACGGACAATTCCCCTCTCAAGCCCAGGGCAGCAGACTCCATCCATGCTTTGACTGCACTACTACCTCCTAAAACCGAGAGGGAAAGAAGGGCTTTCTGTGTGTTTGTGTTAAGCCACCCAGTTTGTGATAATTTGTTACAGCAGCTCTAGGAACTAACAGAGAATCTATGGCAACTATTTCTGTAGAGTATTAAAAATTGGTCCAATATTTAATTTCTCTTTAAAGAATTGTATATATTTTTGGTAAATAACAATATACCAAATCCTGAAAATATTAACCGTTCTCAATTTTTAAAATATTTCTTAGGTTTATTTCTATATGTAACATATACGTTAAATACAATTATACATATAATTTTTATTCATGACTCTGATAATATATAAAGAACGTGTCACCTTATAATTAGTAGTTATTTTATTTTTAGAGTATAAGGCATATACAAAAGAGCTTAGTTTTCAGATAAAGTAAATATTTTAGAATGAACCAGTACATTAGGCAGATAGTGTTCATTTCTTAGCATAAGGGTATGAGTTTAAACATGATTTTTAAGTATAAAAAGTAACTTTTCTTAAGTCACATGGATAATTTTTACTCTATTGCCCACTTCGGAAAAGAGTTCCTGTTCTAAAACCACGAATTGCTATGGAGCGCTTGATGTGGTCTGCCACGTTCGTATTTGTGGAAGATCATTGTCATGCGGACTTCATAAGAAAACACTAAGATAAAAACAGTGCTAGCAATAAAAATGATAATAGCTCCCATGCGCCGAGTGATTCTAATGTAGCTGACACTGTGCGAAGTCTTTTACATAAATTATAAAACCCAGTCCTTCTGAAATATGTGCAAGACATTAGCATTTCCGTCTTCAGACCAGAAGTCAGAGCCTCCAAGAAGTTACACAATTCTCCTAAATTCAAACATCTTCTATGTGCCATGCGTGGGAGTGTAGGCGCTGGTTTATCTGAAGCTAAGATCTACAGAGTGTTTGCAAACTGGGCTCCCGTGTCCTTTCTTCTTTGGAAAAGACCTGCCTTCTCAGGTTGAAATCACAAATAGCTTCTTTGATGGCTATTTGCATCAAGCAGATGAGAAGAAGCCAGAAAGACACACTTATGTTTTTTACCCACAGAAAAACAAAAAGGATGTTTATGGGCTCAGATTTCAGCAACGTATCCGCAGCGTGTCGCTTCTGCAACTGGGCGCTCTGTGGGAGTGCTGGAGGCAGCTGTTCCCCTGCCGCCTGTCCTGGCTCATTCACTCCTGCTCCGGCTCGATCGCAGGGCTTGCTCCAGACTTGGGACGTGATGCAGGCTACACATGTGACAAAACGGAATGCTTTTCTTAAAAAAAGATACACACAGATAAGTAACTTTCTACTTGCCATGTTATAAAAATACGGGGGAAGCAACCCTGTTCATAAGCACTGCTCTTGGGTACAAGCGGTCTTTGGAAAATGAAGAGGATCCTGTGGCCCCATAAAGGAGACGGGGGCTGCTTTTCCCTCTGGGTGTGACGCCTCACCCATTTGGAATCATCCTGATCAGCTGTGTTTTAAGAACAAGTCCCAGCTTCCAAGCAAACACCTTTGCAGGAAAGTGGGAGAAGGAAATAGTCTCATTTTCCTGCTATTGAGTCAGAGTTCGTTTTGTCAGACGTGTAACTCTGATAAAACTACAGAGTGAGCAAATGTTTCCAGTTGGCAAAATGGAAAAATGGCACTTAGTTCAAACCCCTTCATCTTATTAATTATTCACAAGTTTAATATTTGTCTGTGTCAATTGTAAAAAGCTTCTTGCTTGGGTCATTTCTTTGATTCTCAGATCTTTGTGGGGGCTCCCATACAGATATAAATAATTAAATCAGCTTTTCTATTTATCTGTGTTTTTATTACAGGAATAGTTCAGCCAAGAACCTGGAAGGATAGAGAAAAATTCTTTTTTCCTCCCCTACCATATTCTCCCAGACCTTACCAGTATTTGCAAGCTAGTCCTTCAGCTCCTTTACAGCACAGTTCCCTTCATCCTTTAGTGAGCCCAGGATATCACCAGCTTCATCTACCTAGATGCCAGGAGAAAAGGCGGGGGCGGAACCTATGAGATGTGCGTGTTGTCTTGTAGGATAGAAACGTCATCAATCAACAGGCGGTTTCCTGGCCTTACTATGATGCATGTGCTTAATACAGACAAACAAGTCACTTTGCAAGATAAGGGGGTCCGAGGAAATCTGGAGATTTGAGAAGCATCTACCCAGAAGTCCTCACTCTACCTGTCCATTCTTCTTCACCAGGGGTCCTGCCCTTGGCATGAAAGAACTGCCCTAGTTGAGGGACCCACTTCTCTGAAGCTCAGCTACTTTCACCATTAGGCCCTGGGCCATGTCCTCAGCTTTCTCTGTCTTCCAGCTTCTCTTTATATGCAGTTAGTGAGGCCCTCCTGCCCCCACACCTAGGGTCTAATTACCAATCAACCATTCCTGAGCTTAGTGATAGCCACGTGATTCCATTATCCTTCCTGTTGCTATTTACCCTGCATTTCTCAAACGCCGGGTTCCACCAGCTAATGCACTTCTCGTCCACAGTATAACATCGCAGTTTGTAAATAGTGGAAGGTTTAGCCATCGCACTGTAGTCTTGCACCAGGGCCTCACAGTGCCCCACCTGCCAGTCTTTATCACCAGCTGGGTGGCAGGCACCTGGTCCTGGTCCAAAATTTCAGTTTTGCCTTCTCCTTCCTTGGACAGGTCCTGGCACCATCTGCCATGATGGAGGTCCCTGGGCAGTGAACTCTGAGACTATTCACATGCAGTGTGCTCATTAGGGAGTGAGATTGGGATCAATACCTTGAAAAAGATGGAAGGTGTGGGCAGAGGGAGTGGTTGAGTCGTGGTACAGCCCTTAGTGACTTAAGCCATACCCATGGGAGCTCAAGGACTGAGGATCCCTGCGTACCCCTGAGTACCCCTGAGTTGTCTGGAGTTGGGTTGGGGAGTCTGGGCCTTTACCACTCATGTGGTTCTGACACTAAAGACTGGCTGCTTGTGAAAGGAGTGGTGACCTTGGAGCTGTGATCCCCCCAGGAAGACTTTCCCCGAGACCTCTCATGCGGCAGCACCCCCAGAGGCTGAGTAAACATGTTTAGTGCACATGGGGAGATCTGAGAGCCTCTAACTGCTTGAAGAGCATTTACTACCAAAATTAAAGAGGCCTCTCCTGTATGATAGATACGTACATACTAGCCAGGAATATCATTATATCATTTTAATTTTGTATTTTCCAAAACATCAAGCAAGCAATGTAGCACAATTCACCTTCGGCTTGTCTTATTTATTTATTTAAGTTTATTTATTGCCTTAGGAGAACACCGCTGATTTTGAAAGCATTTGCATAGCCATTTGGAGTCGCAATGTGGGGGTTTTCCTGTACCGTCTGCCTGTGCACCTTCTGAAATTCCTCTTTGATGGAGAAGAACTCGAGCAACCACCTTCACGGGGCAGAGGCCCGCGGGCGAGGGAAACAGTGTGCAAAGACGGCCGTGTCCCGATCGAAGGTCACTTGGCAGTGAAGCTGATCCTTCTGAAGCAAGAGGGTCAGGCACTGGGAAGGCCTACTGTGCGCTCAGCTCAGATTTAACACTGACTTAAGAGGAACCCACTTCCTGGCTCCTGATAAAGTCACGAACGTTAAAATCAACGGTCTAAAGTGTTGCTCCTGGAACACGCAGCCCAACAAAAGCCAGAATGTACAGCTGGGTTTGGCATCCAGGTTGCTCCCTGTTACTTGCTTGCTTCCAGGCTCACCGCCTGCTACATGTGCACAGGGGCCATATTAAGATTATCCTGGACCATCGACCACCCAGGTGTCCCTTCAGTGACGTCGAAAGGCGTGGTTGGTACTCCAGGACAAGGCAGCGACATTAACCCCATTCCATCCAGTTTTAGGAGCCCAGAGCCTGCCAGCAGAACACCCCTCTTAGGTGACTTCTCCTGAATAAGACCTTCTGTGATTTCAACTTTTGGAGGAAAATAAAAAGTTCAACTTTGAACTATGCAACTGAAGAACACCTTAAACACCAAAACTTCACCATCTGCCTTCGATTACAAACACTCCACCAAAGCCTGAAATGCCCTGACAACCCCCTTCCCACACTTCGGTTGAGAGCTGTCATTGTAATTTTAGTCACCAAAATCTGTGTCAATTCTTTGTTTCTAAACATCTCTCAGGTGATCTTCGGAGATTCTCAGTTCCAAGGAACATTCCAGGAAAGAGACATGTATTTGGGGCTCTGTTATTTACAAAACGTGCAGCCCAAACAGAGCAGCTGCCTCTGCTATTGGACAGGCAAGGGGAAAGGTTTTCTGAGAAAAACCTCGCAAACTACCTGGTATTTTATGTGCATCCACTAGAATTGCCAGCCACTCAATTTTCTTACCCTAAACTCCCAGCTCGCTTCCCCCTGACACCGAAGAACACACCCCTGTTAAGTGCTGTACGTGAGAGGTCCGGCAGGAAGACAGGACCATTCGAATCCAAGAGTCTGTTTTCCAGCCTCACCTCCGCTACTTTTCTCTCCACCTATCAGTTTTCTTCGTCCCTAAAGAGAAGATAAGAGTGCTTCATTCCCAGCAGATTGTCATGTGGGTTACCTGGGTCAATATTTATAAACCACCAACAATGAAGGTTAGCTGCTACTGTCATCGAGCATAATTTTTAGCATTTTACATTTATGGGAAAATATTAAGCTTTCATTTATTAATGCACCCACATATGCATGTGTACTGTGATTTTAAACAGTATCTTGAGGAGTTAAGGGGCATATTGAGCACGTTAAGACTGAAACAACATCCTCTGTGATGTGGAGTTAGACCCGGACCCCGTCTCCCCCTTTTCCATATCAGGAAACTATAGACGTGCCCTAATTTATTTTCGTCAGCCCCGGGCTTAAGGGGAGACAACTCTGTAAAGTGAATGGTGGACAAATGAAGGAAGCGATTAATAATAAAACCAATGAAGCCTGAGAGAACAGTGTTTGATGGATGACGGCGTGTGAGTCTGTAGAAGTTCTGGTGAGGGCTCCATGGGAGCCACGCTCCGCCATAGCGAAGAACAGGAGAACGGTAAGGGGTGGGGTCCCACGCCAGCCCAGTCTGTCTGCAGTGAGGGGGAGCAGCATTCTTACAGCTTTCAGTCTCTCCGTCCTGAGTTATTGCCTGGGGAACGCTGTAGGGAGGCGGGTATTGGCTAAATATAGGATGCGCTCAGGGCTATCAGCAATGAGATTTGCTGCCTCATGAGTTATTGAGGACCCTGTCACCGCCAAAATACGTGTGAGGGCCGCACGGCCATTTGTCAGGAGTGGTGAAGAGAGAGTTGCTGTATTGGGTTCAACTGGGTGCCCACGCAGGTCCTGGCGAGTGATAAGATTCCGTGACTCTAAATCTTGCCAAGGTCACACAGGGCCTCAAGACAGGCTACACTCGTGGAAAATATAACTGGGAAAAGGAGTTTTGTAAAATAAAAAAGAAAACATGACTTGTGTGGCTTCTGCAGAAAGGAAGTATTTCACAGCGTCCCTCCCAGTGTAAGGCAGAGGGAATAAATGTTTGCTGAGATGAGGGGCGTCCAGCGGGCCTGAGGAGCCCATGTGGGTGCTGAAGACGAGCAGCTGAGAAGAAGGGGTGGGCTGGGGAGCACACCCTGCCCTGCGACCGGACTCTTCTCAGCATCCATCAGGGGAAATGCTGGCAGGGAGGCCGTGATGGGAGCAGGGTGGGGATATCCGAGGAGGGCAAGGTGCTGCGCATGTAGCCAAGGTCAACAACACACATCCCACAGCGAGTGTCAACAACATGAATTCAGATCATGGTTACAGATGCGTCATACTGCATGTATGTACGTAAAAGAAGGAACCCACACAACATAAAATACTCAAGCTAGAAAAGCCTCCGTGTGGCCCTGGCTGGGCAGCTCCGTTGGTCAGAGCATCATCCCGATACACCAAGGTCACAGGTTCGATCCTCAACAAGGCACAGATAAGAAGCAAACAGCAGATGCATCAATAAGTGGAACAGCAAATCGATGTTTCTCTCTCTCTCAACATCAAACAATACAAAATGCTAATAAAAATGGATAATTTTTAAAAAACACCTCAGTGTGGTGTTTGGTATCTGATACTATTAATTGAATAGCATCAATTAATGGTAGCGAATGAAGTCACTGTGACTTTTATGAGCTAAAAATAGGTGCCATGACCTCCAGGAAGCCATCACGGCTCAGGCTGAGGAAAAACCGACCCTCACGTGGCTGCCACTTTTGACCCCAAAGAGAGGGTGGCAATACAACCAAGCCAACAACACCCGCTAGACCACGGGGTTCTGAGGGAAGCGGGAAGACAAGTGGCAGCTACACAGCCAGGGTCTCTTCCCTTTGAGACGGGGAATATAAATAATGACACTCGGCATGAAGACTCGGTGTTCCCTGTTGCTGGGCTGCCCTCTGAATGGCTAATGCTTGTTGATACTCTGTGCCTGTCCCTCCAGCGGGCCTGCCATCCACAAGTTGATTAATCTCTACAGCAAGGCTAGGAGGAAGCTTTCCCTTTTAGACCCACTTTTTCGGAAGATAAACTAAGGCACAGAATTAGCAGAACATAGGTGGTTTCTGAGATACAATGTTTGGACACGACACTTGAATCTCAACTTCCAGAGATGCAAGGCACAAGGAGAGGGCGACAGGCTTCTGCCCAGAGTCGTTCCTCCCCACATGACCGCGGGCACATTTGTTGGTTTGTTTTTCCACGTGACTCTTGGGTAAAAGACATTTCGCCATACTATAAAATTAAAAGCCAGTATTTTTGTTAAGGAAACATTTTTGTTTGGATGGAGAGAAGCCAAAAGCTTTAGGTTTACCTAAATCCAGATTTTGGGCTTAGACTTTAGGACGAAGTGACTTTTCAGTGATTACTAAGTTTCACATTACTATTGATTTGGCCAAAAAGTTCGTTTGGCCTTTTCTGTGGTATGGCTCTCATAGCGCTTAGTTGTCTTTAACTGGAGGTGAAACAGTTTTGTTAGACTGTATTGTGACAGCTGTCATATCAACATGCATTTTTTAAAAACTTACCGAGACTGGTGAATTTTTGTGTGGCCATTTTAATATTGAAGATGGAAGAAAATACACACCATTTTGACATATTATGCTATGTTATTTCAAGAAAGGTAAAAATGCAATTGAAACACAGGGAAACCAGGGTGTGTGCAGTGTATGGAGAAGGCCCTGTGACGGATCGAACGTGTCAGAAGTGGTTTGCGAAGTTTCCTGCTGGAGATCTCTCACTGGACAATGCTTCCCGGTCAGGTAGATCAATTGAAATTGATAGCAATCAAATGGAGACCCTAATTGAGAATAATCGACATTTTGCCACATGGGAGAGAGCCAACATACTCACAATATTCAAATCAATAAAGTTATTGGTGAATATGAACAATGTCTTATTTTACAGAAAAAAAAACTAAACAAACTTTTTGGCCCACCCAGTACATTCAGCCACCTCAGGCGGCTGTGGTGCATGCTTAAGACCAATGAAGACAAAACTCGAGCTACTGATTTCTTCTTGGCCCAACGTTTACGGCCTTAGGGACACTGATCTGTAATGGCCCTGCCGTGAGGACCTGCCCTGGCCAAGGAGGGGCAGCTGAGCAGAACACTGCATTTTGACTTCCAGCCCTCTTTGCTTATTCAGCCTCTTAACGTGCTGAATAGAGTGTTTTTCTGATTTTGATGGTGAGCTAGAATTTGACAAAAAAGAAGATATCTTCCATCATTTTGAAAATAGTTACCTTTTTAACTTTGCAATAGACATTCCCTACTGAGTGAGAAAATGTAAGTTACATAGGTACAAGATGCAAATCCATGAACCCGGGAGTAAATATGAAGGAGGAGGGAATCGCTGCCCAAAGCTCCCGGTGCAGTGTGTGGAGAGACCGCCTCACGTGGGTGCTCTGAGAAACGTGCCCAGCAAGCTTCCCCGGCCCCCCAAATGTTGAGGAGGGGTGTGCGGCATAATTTGAGTAATAACTAACTATGAAAACTATAATTAAACAGTAAACTACTAGCAACTTGGAAAAAACATCATACTGGAAAAGTAAAAGTGTGTTGACAAACTTAACATCAGTCTTAAGAAAGTCACTGCTTTCTTCACAAGACTGGAAACTGTCCCAGCAAAACTGACAGGAAGGAAGCCAGAGGTGACGCCAGCTCTGTCCGAAGCCGAAAAAGGAAGTCGTGTCGCAGGACCAATCAGTGGCCAGTGGCTTCCTCCACAGCTGTTGGCCCCCGTTGTGCTGGCGAGCTTTCCCTGGCCCCTGGAGGCCCCACAGGTGAACTGTGCCCGTGGTCAGGAGAGCGCGGGGCCGCGTCACCTGCGTGGGCCCAGAGGACTGCTGAGGGCTGAGTTCATCCGAAATGGCACATTGTGCAAATGAAGTGTCAAGGATTTACAAAATGTGAGAATGTTCAGCAAATTTGAGGAACCTAAGGGCAATGATAATTCAAAAATCATTAATAATTCATGTACTTTGCAGTGAATTTCACTGTTTGTGGGGGAACTCAAAACATGACATTTCTGATCTTCATGCGTTTCCAATTACGAACACTACTTCCAAGTATGATGCTACATAGTCTTCCCCGTCGAGGCTGCGTAGAGCATGAATTGCTATTAAGTCACACGAAACAATGATAGCTTTAGTTTTGATTAAGACGTAACTTTTATTATGTCCATTTATGTATATTTTTAAAATTATATTTTGAAAAGTATCATCTAACAGTCTTTTCTTCAAAAATAGCTTTTTTATAGAAAGCTGACTTTAATTCGGAGTGTACAAATTTAAGTTTTGATTACAATCATTCATCTGGAAGATATAACTTGATATTTTCTCTCTCCCCCAAAATAAATTATGGTGATGAATATAACTATTATTCATATGCATTCCAATGCTTCCACAGATAAGCACAGCTTTTGTTTAAAGCAGGACAGGTATTACATCTTTTGAAATCAATGACTCATGCCGTGGCCTTCAGGCTACTTTTGGTGGCCAAGGTCAGTACAACCTCTTCAGCTGTAGCAGTTCACTTCAGCATCCAGGAGTTACCATGGCGACGGCGACTGTGATGATAAGTGCCCCTTCTGGAGAAGGTACCCTGGACTAGTGTCTTATGAAGTACTCCTCCTTCCTGCTGCATGAAAAACGTGCATCTATTAAGTGCCTTGTGGATATGTCTTCATTTAATCCTCAGACACCATTCATAAGAGCTGGCTCTCATTGGCTGTGTTTGAAGGCGAGGAAACTGGAGCTCAGAGACATTCATCAGCTCGCTGAGGGTCCCCTGGCCCCTCAGTGACCAGGCAGAGACCAGCTCAGTCTCGGTTCTGAGCCAAAGCCTGTGACACCTAGTGGGAGCCTTGACCTTCAAAGGCCCGAGCACCGGAGAGGGTGGCTGTTGGGTTACAGGGGCCACGGGCTTCTCAGCTGTGACAGCAGCACTTTTACTGGGGAGTCTGTCCACTTTGTTGGGGTTGGGAGATCCCTGCTATACAAGATGGCGGGGACCGGGATTGCGGTATAGACTCCCAGAAACCCTGCTATCCAATAGCATTGACAAATGGCCATTTCTCTGTCCGAACCCGATCCCTTCCCCCACTCATGAGATCTTGGCAACAGATATAAACCGTAAGCAGTCCCATCTCTCCAAGGCCAGTAGGACGCATGACAGCTGCTGTGCCTTCCCAACCCACACCACCTGCTCGGGCAACGTGCTGCTTCTCACGGCCCCACAGCTAGGCAGGTCTCTATTGGAGTGTGACAGATGTCGTCAATCAGTACTGCTGTGAGTTTTCATAAAGGGCTACAAGAGGCTAGTGCAGGGGCCCGGGGTGGAGGCATGGGCCGAGGAGTGGGTACTCCAGACTGTCCAGTGACTTCTGTAGACACAGTGATGTCCTAGCAACTACATTATGCCCGATGACAGAAATCCTGGCTTAGAAGAGATGACTCCACCTTCTACCATCCCCCGCTACAGGTCCCAGGTGCTCTCACCACCCAGGAGTGTCTGTCACTCACTCAGAGGCAGCGAGCTCCTCCCTTTGGTGTCCAGGGAGCCCCGCCCCAGCCCCTGCTGCTGCAACAGCCCCCCGGTTTCTTAGACCTTCAGTGACTGTCAGGTGCACTTCTGAGCAATTCTTTATTTACTTCACCTTTCGGAAATGACATTAGAATTTCCGCAAGAGTTAAGTTTCCACACTATTTCAAAATCATGCAGTTAGTGTAAGGGTTGTGTATACATTGAAGCCTATCACAGGGACGGGGTGCCGCAGACTCTTGCCACACCTCCGAAGTGTGAAGGAAGTCAGAGGCTTGCTCTCTCTTGCACACATTGCCCGCTCAAAGTATTGTCATCGAGCCAGTTTTCTACGATGAATCTGAAAAGACAGTTCATGTTGTTAGCAATAGGTCATGTAAATCAACAGCTAAAACGTGTTAATACTTTATTAATCAGCAGAACAGCATGTACTTTGCTAAGTGCTGCTACTATATTATGCAGATATTTGCATGGAAACAAAAGATAAACATCAGAACTCAGACTGTTTTTCAAAATTTACACAATTTGAAAAAAACTCCTACATTTTCATAGTGTTAGAAGGGATTTTTTTGTTCTTTTATTTTTTATTTTTATTTTTTATTGTTGGTTGAGCACAGTTGTCTCTATTTTCCCCCACCCCCGCCCATCCCCACCTCAGTGTTAGTGAATTTTTTCAAAAAGCTTTGTTTTGACTTCAGCAAACAAATGACAATGTTTCTCATGCTAAGGCGATCGCATTAGGTTTGGCGACTGTGTTGTCTGTTAAACCGCCCTCTGTCGGGGCAGCCACAGCCGAGTGTGTGATTCTTGCAACGTGAGCCTTGGAACAGCCTGGTTTTTATCATCATTCATTTTTCAGTGACTCCAGCAGGGACAGGATCCTGGGAATTTACAGTAGAAAAATTTATTTCTAATATCCGCTGGTCAACTGTTGATTAATTAGGTCATTTAAGCCAATCATTGATTGGGTTTTAGTTTTCCCATTTGTATTTTCAGCTTTGAATTGCTGGATAGTTCTTGATATTTAGGAATGCCCCATGCTGCCACATGAGTAACCTTGGAGATGATTAACTTGAAGTCTGTCAACCCTGGGTGGGGGAGTATCCTTGGCATACTTCTGGAAAGCTGTAATTGTCGGAACTGGTAGGTACGCTTTCTTACATCCGTATGAACAGATTGCTGGTGTTGATGTTCACGGATTTAATTAGACTATTACAGTCTATAACATAGAAAATATGATTGAGATCACTGCTTTAAAATCCTTGAAAGCTCCAAATTCAAGAAAACACAAAATTAGTTCTTGTTATGAACGTAATGCCCCCCCATTCATATGCTGAAGCCCTAAGTCCTAGAGTGGCTCCACTTGGAGAGATGGGACCTCTAAGAACTTAATTAGGGTTAAATGAGGTTGTAAGATCTGGGCCCTTATCTGATAAGATTAGGTTTCTCTTACAAAGAGAGACACCAGAGGCCACGCCCTCTGCGCGTGTGAAGGGCATACCAGGGCAAACCTACCATCTCTGTGCACCAGGAGGAGAGCTCTGACCAGACGCCCAGCCCCCTCGGACCCTGACCAGGGACTCTGCGTGGGAGGATTCCCTCTCTCTGGTGTAACCAGCCCAGCCCGCGTCATTTGGTCGCGGCAGCCTACACAGACCAGGGCGGTATCGATGGGAACGTGGCAAGACGCTTCCCAAACCTGAGTCACAGCTGCTGTCTTTCCTGTGGGGTGTCCATGCCCCAAACTTTCTTGTGCGCTTTGGCACCTAATTGGCTCAAATTCTCCAATTAAGCCTTATCTCTCAGCTTGTTTTCTTCTCTTCTGATAAGCAAACATTCAAGAAATAACCCCAGGACGCTGCATCTCTCTCAGAGGTGAAGTGATGGGAAGGACCGTGGCAGAAGGTGGACAGGTACAGGTGTCGGGGGTGTGGCTCACTGAAGACCCCCTTCATGGTTCCCTAGGTGCCTTCTCTCACCCTGTCGAGGGGCATCCTGGCAAAGTCAGACCGAGAGCATCTCTTTGTCTTCCACGTGCCGTTACAGCACCACTGCTCCCAAGAGCCCGAAGACGCACAAGCCAGTTCTGGCGTGGGGACGCAAGCTGGCCTTCGCAAGTGCAATTGCATAGCTGCTTCTCGCCGAAGATTAATGCGCTGCCGCGTTTGCAACGCGGACGCACACAGACACGCCACCACCACACCACACTCCTTATGCACAAACCAACAGCATCGCCTTTGAATACCGCAGTTTAAAGTGTCTTTTTAAAAACGCATGACCCACGTTTCCTCTTCCCTGACAAAAACAATAATCCTGCTCTACACAGAACACAACTGGGTTTGGTAAACATTTATAAGATAGTAAACAGGTACCCGGAAACTGTTAACGATTCATTTGTTTCCAAAAAAAATAAAGATAATCAACTTCAGAACTGGATTGATAGAGTAGTAGTCCAAGGTTGGACTCCATAAGCAAAAGTAAGTATACTGAGTGCTGTTGATGGGCTTGTTACATAGACTCAAAAAAATACTCTTAAAAAAACAAAAAATCTGGAGATATGAGGAAGTTTAAAATAGTGTCAAATCCCAAAGTAGAAGCTTTTGAGTTTTCAAAAGAAGTGAAGTAAATAATGTCTATTAACTTTCATATCAAAATCTTCAAACATTATAAATGAAAAACACACCTACCTGTGAATGTAAAATAATATGAAATATATAATATGTCCAGAAATAAAAAGCTCTCCTTTTCGGCATGGAAGATTTAAAGCCGCTATTAAAAAAGCCGATAGTGGAAATTTTCTTTTGTCATAAATAATTTCAGAGCAAACATAAATCTGGTGAGAAATCCACATACCACAACTTCATCACCGTGATTCTGCAAACATTTGCCAAGTGCCGGCTGTGCCCAGGCCTGGACCGCGCTGGCCAACCCTGGGTCCTGGGACCCTGGGATCAGTACACGTCCCGCTCCTTCCATTTCTAAAACTCTTCGTTGGAGTGTGCACCCAGGAAACCCTTATTGCTTAAAGACACGGAGGAAAATGAGAGGGGCGGAGAAATCTCCCTGTGTAAAGTGTGCTAGCACATCAGAGCAAAACTTTCCTAGAACGAGTCGGTGAATCCAGCCCTCGGTCGGCAGACAGCCCTCACAGATGGCGCTTTTATTTTGAAAACAATCTAATTCTAGCACCCCAGAATGGGTGCTAAATCCGACTGAATGCTGTATACGGCAGACCAAATCCATTTTTCCTTCTTCTGTCTCAGCAGACATAGAGGAACCTGGCAAAACACGGCATATTAATGCTTTACGTGCTCCCAGACAGTGGTGGTAATGCCGGTCACAAACTCCATGACAGAAGTGACAGCTGTTGATGAACGTGCCTCTTGGATCCCAGGGTGGAAGAGAATGACTCATGAAAATAAAAGAATTGAAAAGAGTTAACCATTCAAATTCCTTTGCATGGGTTAACTTTTAAGGATTCTACTATATTGGCAATCACAAACATTTAATTTTTGTGATATTAAGCTGTAAAAAGAGTTATTCAGAGCTTTTCGTGCTAGAAGCCTAGTGCGTCCATCCCAGTTCAAAACTATGCTGAGGTCCCTGGGCCCTTCCCTGGACATCCTCATTCGGGGCTGAGCTAAGGCGGGTGGGAATATGCAGGTTCAATCGGATCAGTGGTCTCCTCTCAAGTGTTTTTAAAGCAAGTGGCTTCCTGATGGCTGTTCAAAAGCAGCAATTTATAGGAATCTACAAGAGAATATCTTTCTTCTTGTTATTAGTAAATACATACTGAAGTTTCAGAGAAAGGGGGTGTATACTCTCCAAATCACTCTAAAATGCTTCAGAGGGAGAGAGAGCACTTGAGAAGACAAATTGAGAAAAACCAGAGTGGTTAGTAAATTTCAGTAAAGGGTATACGGGAATTTATTGCACCACTTTGCCAATTACCCTAAGTTTGGAACTGTGTCTAAAGTCTGACAATCCCTGTTGAGATGGAGTTGGTACTTGTGGCAGGAAACAGAGCAGTAGGGAATGATGGAGCTCAGCTGCAGCTCGGGTCCATGGCATCGGCCCTGGACAGATGTCCCACCATAGGAAAGCTGAGAGGGACATGTGCAGTAAGTGGCCTTGTGGGTACATGTGTGTGTGGGGGTTATGTTCCATTCATATGGGCATGAGTGTGTGACCTTGCTGTACATAATCTCTACACACACAGAAGAATACAATTCTTACAACTCGGTTATACTTTTGTTGCAATTGCCTTTATCACATGAAGAGATGAACTCATCCTATTTTTCAGTGACTATGTGTTTTCATATATATAATAACCACTTATTACTTCTTTATGTACATTATGTTTCAACTTTATAAGAATCTTGGAAGGTATGTGAAACTATTATTTTTAATTTACAGGAAAAGTTGCATCATTGTTTTCAGATACCCAGCTATTAAATAGCAGAGCCAGGATTTAAACTGTGTTGTGTCTGATTCCTAAGGTTATGTCCATCCAACTCTTTTAAGCTTTTCAACTTCACATGAGACTCTACTCACCTCCAATGAATGAACCCTGCAGGGTTTGGTTCTGTGGATGAGCTCAGACATCATCTCTCCAAGGTCCGCAAACAAGCTCAAGAAATTGCTACAACCAGCTAGAAGTGGCATGGGGGATTTCTCCCCTGGTCTTGGTGCAATTAAAATCGCGCGAGGTTTCATCCTGACAGAATAATGCAACAATTCTGCACAAACAGGAGGAGCATTCACTACAGGTCTGTGCGTGAGGGAGAAGGGGAGTAGCAACAGCCCCCTCCCTCCCCGGCAGGCTGCAAAGTGAGCCCCACCAGCCAGCACCAGGCAGCATGAGGCCCACGGACCCTGCTCGTCACACACAAACTTGATCTCTTAGAGAATATGTGTGGCGAGGTCTGCCTGGCGCCGCTAAGGTCTCCGCTTGATGCTATTTATTCTGCAAATATTGATTAAGTATCTCCTGTCTGCCTCACACAATTCTAAGGTACAGATTGATGCGTAATAGTAAGACACCAAAACTGTCTATCTGACGAAGACAGTGATTTTAAAAACGTTCGTGGATCTGGAAAAATATAAAAGATTAAATTTAAAACAATAGCCCTAAGAAATTCTTCCTGGAAGGCTTAGTGTCAAATCTCCTGAACAGAAGTGTTCTAAGACAGGCGTACCGGAGAACACAGAAGACACCGTCTTCGTCCCTTCAGGCTGCTTGACTTGATGCCGCATGCTGAGGACCCACTTCTTCCTTCATAGACAGAGCCTTCTCCCTGTGTCCTCGCAGGGTGGAAGCGACAAGGGGTCTCTCTGGGACCTTCTTTATTGGGGCACTGCTCCCATTCACTAGGGTTCCACCCTCACGATTGAGTCAGCTCCCCAAACCTCTACCTTCAAACACCATCACCCTGAGATTTCCGCATATGAACTTTAGGGGCACAGAAATATTCAGTCTATAGTAGACATCCAGTTAAATTCAAATTTCCAATTAACAATGAATTGATTTTTTGTAGCATGAGTTTTTCCAAAAAGTTGCATGGAACACATTTAAACTGAAACAAACACATATGTATTTATCAGAACTTCAAAGTTAACTTATCACCTTGCATCATCCTTATTTCGCAGAAGAGAGATGAAGTGAAGGAACTTCCCACCATTAGTGAGTGTTGGAGGTGGGTCCTAACCCAGAAGCCTGACTCAGCGTCTCCACACACATCCCCATGGTTTACCATCTCTCCTTCAGCAATTTAGGGTGCTCACGCAAATGGTAGCAAGTATGCTTTGAAACAATGATTAACTGTCTCTATTTTATTCCATTGAGCTTTCTAAAATTCAGATTCTGCTGCTTTACATCATTTTTAAAGAACATTTTTGTTCATAATTTTCTAATCATGCCTTTATTTCTTTATTTTAAATTTCCAATATTCTTGTTACTGTCTTAAAGGATAATAATATTTTTAAGCAATCATGATAGATAACTGCTATTTTTTTTCTCATTAGTTCTGCTAAATCACACTTGTCTGCTCTCGAGAGACAGACCACGCAGGAAAACACCTGTGGCCGGACAAGGTGGGCTTGTCACTCATTGCTACCGGGGAGACACGTTAAAAAAGTGGAGGGATGAGGAAATGTTTGAAGGGTGCTCCTCAAGGTGTAGCACCCCACATTTCTGGGCTGTCCTGGGGAAGGGATGGGCAAGTTCCTAAGGCAAGCTCTCAGACTCTGAGGAAGAGAACCAGGAAGATGGAGGTAATTACGTTGGTCAGCCAGGAAACAAAGTGCTGGTGGTAATGATCCCCTTTGGTGGCAGAATACTCAGAGGGGGGCCAGGGGACATGTAAGGGGATATGAGGTAGCATGTCAACCAAGGCTCACACGGTCCACACCTTTCACCCCAGACTGCTCATATTCCACTGTGAATCTTTTGCACCTGCCGCTTCGTGGATGCTACCTGATCCCTACCATGTATTCCTCATCTGTGCTGCTAGTTCTTCCTGGCGACTACCTGCTTAGCACCTCCGTCTTCTCCAGTAGACATTTCCTTGTAGATCTGCACAGTCTCAATAGGATTTAGTCATCATTAAATGTTTTCACAGTCTGTAAACTGCATTGCTTCTGCTTTTGCTGAAAATGGTGATTGTGAAGTCTCTCACTTGCTGCCCGCCACCCCCGACCTGTCCGCCTTGTTCCTTCTGTCACGTCCTGGAAAAGAATGGGAGAAATACCGTCTCACATTACTCTGCTTGCAGAACAATTTGCAGATGAGGGCCAGTGAAAGATTTTTAAAAATCTTGTTGCCTGGTACATAAACTTTAAAATATAGAATTTAAAGGTAAAACTCCAAGGGTTTTACTCTATGGAATTTATTATGATGATCTGGAAGCCCGTAGGGAGTCAGCTCACCAGCTCCACCCGGAATCATTTTGCACGCCCAGGTTTCCAGTCTGCATTCAACCGGTTCCAAACGTATGCTTCATTTTCCCTTTTTTTTTAATTTGCTTCTTCTTCTACATGGTGGCATGACCCATGGAAGTGCTTGAACTCTCACTGACAAAATAAGGTCAAGGCTGTTTATCCTTCAGAGAAGGACAATCTCATTCTCCTCAGAAACGCTTGACTTCAGACTAAACCAACCAAGCCACATGCCCTGGATATTTGAATGACAAGTTAGCATCGTGATTTATTTCTGATTATATTTCATTTGAATGTTCACTAAAATGCCACATACATAGGTTACATCATAAGCTATAGTCTCCGAATAATAAAAATAGATACTGAAAGTCATTTAACATTTAACCATAACTCCAGTTGAAATTCACATAATACAATATCTTAAGCAATTGCAGACACAGGAATACTACTTTGGTGCCCACCAGTATAATGTGGAGATAGCCTGAAAGAGGAAGTGCTGTTGGGTGTGAAATCTATGTATCATCGTTAAATATCAAGACTGTGTTTTTTTCTGAAGTTTCTTTTTTCTTGGTACCATCTGAAATATTTGTTAAGAAGAGTGTAGTTTGCCATATGTATCTTATTCGTTATTATATTCTGGGCTGAAATCAGCAATCAGTATTTTCAAAAATATTACTCTGCTTTTCTCTGGCCTATACATTATAATTCAGCATAGTATTTTTTTCTCCTTTTGTCTCTGTGATGTTAAACTTCAAAGCTATTATCAGACATGTTTCTATCCTTTGTACTTCTCCATTCCTAAGCTGCCAAATGCTGTCAGAATCCATCAGAGCTGAGGTATGAATTAAAGTAAAGAACATTTTACTCACTCCACATCCATGATCTATTAATTCCTGTCCTGTCTAATCTCTCTGCCTCATTTGGAGGATTAAGGAGAGTCAATTTAAGCATGACATTGCTTTTCAGTTATTGGATTGGAGATCAGGCTTACATTAAAGAGACTCTTCTTTCATTTGTGCAAAGGTTAAACCACAATTGATAATTCAAAATCAGGTCCTTGTATTATCTTTGGATTAGCAAATAAGTAGATCAAAATGAAACAGAAACAATATTCATTAGATTGCTTGGCTACGTATGTGTAAGAGTTGACAAGACAGATGGTTAAATTTAAAACAAGATGATTCAAAACACCCAAGTGCAGAAACAGGGGGAGAAGGACAGATGGACACAGTAAAAGGCAAGAAGCGGAGAATCAGAGACGGACACAGAAGATAATAGATGAGAAGATTCATTGAAAGTATCTCATTATGCTTATAAATAAAAACCCAAGGCTGATTTCAGTTTGGCATTTTCTTGTGTGCCCCCCATTTTCTCTGAATCTTTACCCACCCTCTCATACTCCTGCAAACATCTTTTGCTTCTCTACAGCAGCACCCCTCTGGCCCCAGGATCTCCCTGGGTGGAGCAGTGAGGTGCCCCTCAGCTTTCCCCTTCCCAGCCCCGCTGCCCTCTGCTCTTTTAGGGAGTAACTCTGAAACTCCGTGGGCTCTCCGCCTTGCACCTTGTGTACAGCTGGGCTCCACACAAGGTCCAGCACTGAGAAAGTGGCGAGGTTTGGGGAAGCAGCTTGCACCAAGCAGGCTGGTACTTCTAGCTTGCTCAGGGAAGATTTCCATGGAGACAAAGACAGCCTCCTTGAGAAAAGATTTGGATAAGCTGTACTCACGGGCATTGGGAGAAGTGGGGAGAGACCACGGACATTGGGGCAAACTGTCCTGGGGGCCTCAAATCACAGAAGCTGTTTTGCACTGGTACATCCAAGATGTAAAATCAGGGCTAAAAATGGAAGTTTAAGGCAACAGAAATTGCGTGCACATTAGAATACGGTTGGGGAACAGGTGGAGTTATAGGATGGGGTGGGAACGGAAAATAAAGGAGGACACTTGGAGGATGCAAAGGACCACAGTGACAGCAAGCTCAGATAAGTCAGTCCACAAAATTTTGGGTGTGTCTGCTTCATTACGACGGAGACTCTCAGCAATCTTTCTCCCCCACCCCCACCCACCACCTCCACAGAGAGCCCTGCTTGAAGCCAGAAGGCTCGGGTGAGAAGAGCGCTGTGCAACACTCCTTCCCACTGCGCTGCTGTGCAAATGTGTGCTGTTCAGGTAAGGGTGGGCTGCCCAACGAGGACCACCGAGAGGTCATCCGGTGGCAGAAATGAGAAAGCTCACCGGGGTTTCTCTGGAAATGCCCAACCTTTTTTTTAAGGCACTTGGTCTACAGCCACCACTCACACCCCCCTTGGATTGTCCAGCTGCCTGGCCCCACAGCAGTAGTGCTTTAGAAGCATTTGATGGCTTGAATGCCTCAGTCTTCATGATTTATGTATGCCAATTTAAACAGGCTGAGAACAAATTTACAAAGTCTAGAAAAGTGGTCAGCATTTCAAGCATGCAAAGCTGCCTGGCCAGGGCTCTAAGGGAAGCACAATATTAGCCTGGCTGGGTAATGCAGGGAGTCATGAATATTTCACACGTGGGTGTTACTGTATAAATAAGTGCTCCTTGAATTGAATTGAAACAGTGGTAATGAATGTAAGGAAGAAGATCATGTTTACAGAGTTCTAAACTTGCTTCTGTGAGTTAAACAGAACCTTTCTCCCCCAGCCCTTCAGGGCAGCGGCAGAATCAGAGTGGTTATTGTAATGTAAATTAAACCGAGCTCGGACGCTCCAGGTGCATTTCCTTCCCCTGGAGAAGCGAAGTTCCCTGTGAGGAGCTTTTGTTCCTACTTGGGACTTTCACAAACACCAAGTATTGGGGCGGGACACAGACAGGGCCCACTACGTAGGGTGCCCCCACCCCGCTGCTGCTCTTTTCATCCCCACAACGTTTGTGGGTGAAGTCTGCATAAAGGGCATTTTACCAACAGTTGACGTGGAAAAGGAAGCCAGTCTCCAAGGCCCGAAGATCAGCCATGCACGATGACAGCCAGAAGGCTCCAAAGGTGAGAAGGGTGGCTTGTCTGATGCAGCATCTGGAGGCTATGGCCTTGATATTGCCTAAGAATGTTCTGCAAGCCCAGGCCTTCTGAGCATCTTAACCTGTCACCGTGGTTGCTTTAAGTTTAAAGTATCTCCTGGAAGGGACCCCGATGGGAGGCAAGGTCCTCCTTCCAACACAAGGTGGAGCAGCTCCTGGGCTCACCCAGGAGGAGGCGGCATCAGTGAACACAATGGCTGGAGAGGAACAGACTTTCCCAACAAGACCTCCCAGCTGGGTGGCCGTGCCCCTAGTTCCTGGGTGTCCCACGTTCTCACTGAGCTCTGGGAAGAGCAGGTCTCAAGGCTTTAATTCCAGGCTACTATCCCACCCCTCTCGGGGTGGATGTAGTCCCCAGAAAGGCTTGTTTGTTGTTTTCGGGTGTCTTAGAGTGCAGTTTGAAGGGTGTTTTGAGCTCATCTTAGCCCAGATTTGTCTCATCTTTCTGAGATACCCAGAGCACGTCAGGTGGAGAAAGGATAACGGCTGAGTCTCTGCTGCATAGCGGCTGGTTGGGAGGAGCCAGGCACAGCCTGAGAAAACAGGGGACCACAGCGGAATCCTTATTCAACGCTCCTTTTTAGCTTTTCGATTTGGGGGAAACTATTTTATCTCACAGCCTCCGTTTACTCCCTTGTAAAGTGTATAGTTATTCATGTCATGATTAATACTGTTAAAATTTAAAAATACAAGTAGATCATCTACTGAAACACTTACCCTAGAGAAGAAGCGCTGGTTCTGACGTGGACATGCCTCTTCAATTTCAGTTTCATTTTTTCCCTCAACCTGTTTTATCTCAATGTGTTCTTTAACTTCTTCCTTATCACACTTTCCCCATTTTCAAGAGGCAAGTGCTTTAAATGAAGATCCTTTATTTCTAGACAAATCCCCACAACATCTAACAATATTTTTTATATTTACTTATTTGTATACTCCTAGCTGTATGATATTTCTACCAATAAAATTCAACATTGTCATCCTAAAAAAATTACAGAAATAATTTACAATACGTCATGGGCAGAATAATTATCTTCCCAAAGAGGTCTCCATCCTAATGCTCACCAAGTGCGACTGAGTCAGAGAACAAGCCAAAGGGGATTTCAGGTTGCAGGTAAAAGGAAGATATCTAATCCTCTGATCTTAAGACAATACAATTATCCTTCAGGATCCAGGTGGACCCAAGGGGTACGAGCGGTCTGTGAAATGAAAGGGAGACTCAGAAGTCAATCACAAATACGGCGGCAGGAGCAGAACCTGGCCCGATGCTGCTGGCTTTGAAGACGGAAGGGTGGGCCCTCAGTGAGGGATGCAGGTGGCCACTACGCACTGCAAAAAGCAACAAAATACGCTGTTTGCTAAATCCTCCAGAAGGAGCCGTACCCTTCCTACCTCGTAGTCTTTATCCAGTGAGGGCCACTGCAGACTTCTGATGTCTAGGGCTGCAAGTGAGGACGTTGGTGTTGTTTTAAGCACTAAGTTTGTGCTAATTTGTTACAGCAGCGGCACCAAGTTAACGCAGAACAAAAGCAATACAGAAAATGGGGAACTGCAGAGATTTCACACTATTATGCTGCAGACGGAAGACCCTTAGTGCTCAAGGGGACTGCTGGGTCCCATCGGTGGCTGTCCACCCAAGGGCTTGCCTCTGAGCGGCTGGCCCCGCACCCGGTCCTCTTTTGTAAACAGCCCATGCTCTCTCTCACAGCACGTCACCCTCAGACAGTAAGAGCGGCCTTTGTAGAGTTAGGGTTGGAATGAGTTGTTACAGTGCTTGAGAAAATAGAAGTCAAATTGGGTATGATGATTGTAATTTATGTTTGTATGTTAATAGATTTGTGTTTATAGTTCATAATATAAATTACATGTAATGTAATGAATGTTTGTGTATATGCTGTCTATTTATAAAATATAGCACTCATACATATAAGGCAATTATAATTATTTTACACATTAGCCAAAAAAGGTTTGCACAGACTGTATAGCTTCAGTTTAAGGAGAGAAATAAACTCCATCACAAGCAAGTAAATGTCCCATGTAACTAAAAATAAGACTCACAGTAGAATTAGATAATTTTTTCTGCTGGATACATTTCTGTGATACTTCAGGCTAAAAAATAGTGTCTTCATACTTTACTTGTAGAGAAGATTAAAACTCTGCAGCCTGGGTGATATCGCTGGCAGCAAACGGTGGTGATTTTAAGACCATTAGGTAAACCGTTTCTACATTTCGTCTGTACACTACCACAATCTACATCTCCTGCACTGCAATCCAACGGCTGATATTAAGTAGACACACTTCTGAAAAACAGAATGCATAAAAAGTACCGATGTTGTGGTGTGATTCTAAGATAATAACCACTTCTAGCGTCTGCTAAGTGTTCGATGCAAAGTAAAGACAAGAGTCCCTGCATTTCTGGCCGACAAAGCCATTTTGGGAATTATTGCAACAAGAGTAAAAGGAGAGAGCGAATCTGTGAGGACTGATTGCTGTGAATTTAATTATTCAATAGATCTTCGTGGAACTCAGACAAGGAGTCATTTAAAATTTTCCGTTAACATGGAAGCAATGATCTGTATTTGCTGGATTTTTAAGTCCGGAGTTTGCCACACTCAGCATATTAACTCGGAGAGGTTTGGACAGCCGTGCCGTAGGCGTCAGCTGATTGAAAGTTTTCTGAAAGTACTGCATGTTCACTGTAAGTAATCTCAAAACACAGGGAAGACAACCAAAGAAAGTAAAAATTACTGTACTTCTCCCAAGACAAGGTGTTTAAAGTTAATATTTTAAACACTTAAAGAATTTATAGTAATTGCACTACATTTTAGCTTAATTAGTCATAGCGGGGGGTTTTGACAATTAGGTTGTTCTCATTAAAAGAAAAATGTCACTGTAAATAACATTACAATGCCCCATACAGGTAAATCTTTGTCTTTGCTAAGACACTAATGTGGGGCTGGATTCCAAAAGTGGAATGGCTAAATCAGAGAAAAGGTACAACGTAAAGATTTTGACAGTTAATTTATACCCCTTTCTTCCAGAATACTTATACATGTCCATATACCTGTAAACTCAACAACGCTAAAATATAGTTATTAATACCTTTTTTTATGTTGTTGGTTTTTGTGAATTGCTACTTATATCCTTTATTCATTTTTAATTGGGTTTTTTGTGCTCTTTGTTTGTTAGAAATTTAAAATAGTTTGTATCTTAAGGGATATCAGCATTTTCTGAAGTCGTAAATATATTTCAGTTTTTGTTGTTCTAAAAATATATAATTTAACATCATTTCATATCTCCTGTACACTGCTAAGTAAAATGACGACATGGTTTTTGCCTCTCTGTTATTCCCATTTGTTCTTGTGTGTGTGTGTTTACATTTATGTGTGCACAGAGAGACAAAGGGGGAGCCGGGCGCAGAGGATAAGAACGACCCGCCGTCACACGCTCACACCGACAAGGCGCGCTGCTGCATCTCTGGGTCTTAAACCTCCTTCGTGAAGCGATGCAGGTCGGGACTTTATGCAGCTGTAACCTTGTCTTTGGGCCCTCATGCCCTCTTCCTCCTGATCAATATTTTCATGACATCACTCACATATTTACTCCTCAAAATGGATTTTGCAATTATTTTGTCAGGAACAGGAAAAAACATAACATGGAGAGTTTAATTGAACAGGTGACGCATGCACACAAACCTGAGGAGCGCTGACGTGTGTGGGATAGCGACGTGTTCTCCCTGGGACACAGAGGGTCTCCCCATTACTCCAATGCTGCGTTTAAGCCCTTGCCACGTCCTACAGCCACCTTGCCCTCCTCGTTCCGGTGCCATAAGCAGTCTTTCTCTGCATGAAGCAAACAAACAAACAAACAAGCAAAAACCATTTAGAAGAAGAACATCTTAGGACTCTTCATGTCCTGCAGCTAATTCCTGGTACTTTCCACCTTGTACAGGTGCCCACTGATGTCGCTTCTTCCTGAGAGTCCCAGCCAGTGGTGCTCACGCCCAGGAGCCATGGTGCTGACAGCCAGTGGGGCTCAGCTCGATGCCTTTCCCTTGCCTGAATGTTGGGGTCTGCACAACTGCCCCTGTGGCTGCCGACTCCCCACAGAGCCCTGAGCTATTAGTGACACCCCAGAGAGGACCTGTCCCAGCGTCAGCCTCTCCTGGACTCGGGGCTCGGCGGGCTCTGCAACCTCCAAGCAACAGCACAGTCCTCTCCGAGTCTCCTGGTGGCTCTTTCAGAAGGTTCCCAGCAAAGGCGATAACAGTCACTTCTTCACAATGGAGATCTCCACCGGACTTGGGGTGGGCACAAAAGTTGTTCCAAAAACCATGCATCCAGAGACCGGCCATGCCCCATGTTTATCTGGGAGCACCCTCCCCACTCACAGCCAGGCTCCCCGAGTGGCTCACAGGGCAGGATTGCAGCCTCCCCTCCTGCCGACACACTTCACACAACAACATCATTGACCCGTCATAATCACTCAAGGTCCAGAGCTCACGGTCAGGTTCACTGTCTGGGTTCTACGCTCACAGAGCCTGCCCGTGCACGAGAAGGGGGACTGGTGGCTTGAAGGGACAGAGAGAGGACTGAAGGTAGAAATGTTAAAAAGCATGTGGAAGAATCAGACACTAAACTATAAATTGAGATTTGAAATCCAACGCTGTCCGCAGAGTGGTCACCCCTGGCCCCGGCCCCTCCATAGCCAAAGCAGAATAGATTGCGGGCAGGTTTTTATTGCTTAGGCAAAATATTGGGAGATGTTTCTCTAAAGGAATTCAATCAACTCTTTGGACGGAGTCCTGGGACAGATATTGAGGCATTAACTCAAATAAAAATTTCCACTGTCAAAGAAAACAAAAGCCAAACAGCATTGGAAGGTGATAAAGAGAGATTTTTATCCAATAATAACTATTGCAATTGGGCAATAACCACTACAACCTGAGGTCGACTCTTCCAAAACAAAGACAGGAGAGTTTTCCAGTGCTGGGCTGTGCTAAAGGAAACACAGTGAGGGCAGAGTGGGGTTTTTGATTGGCACTTACATGGAGGAGAACCGAATTTTCATCTCTTTATGACCAGATGCCATAGTCGGGGTAGTCGGAACAAGGCCGCCACCAAGGGTAGGCTGCTAGGCTCACAACCTCTCCCAGGGCTGGGAGCCGGAGTGAGTCCGTGTGTCCACATTTACATTTGCACTTTAGAAAGATGCCTTCTGGGTCCTGGAGGACATAGCTCTTGGGGAGAGGAGACTGGCATCTCCAAGGGGCAAAGACAGGACGTCTAACTGCCAGCTTTCTAAAATAACTGCTCTGAGAGGTGGTGCAGGGATGCACCCGATCATCACTGGCTGGAACAACCCACACGTTCTGCCGGCAGCCAAGAACTCTCTCAGGAGGAAACCAATCTGTAAAATTAAATACAGTTCTGGGAGTAATATGAATAGTATTAGAGGAAGAGTTCAGAGTACAGTAGGTAGAGGCAGTAGCCAGGGTAAGATACACTAATAAGAAATGCAAATAAAACCTCGGCTGGTGTGGCTCAGTGGATTGAGTGCCAGCCTTCAAACCAAAGGGTTGCTGGTTCGATTCCCAGTCAGGGCACATGCCTGGGTTGTGAGTTAGGTCCCCAGTAGGGGGCCCTCAAGAGGCAACCACACATTGATGTTTCTTTCCTTCTTTCTCCTTTCCCCTCTCTCTAAAAATGAATAAATAAAATATTTTTAAAAATGCAACTAAACATTGGACTTTTATAAAGAGCTGGGGATATAACGACATTGTGGAAAGGGGATGATGGTGGCGAGATGGCCAGAGGAAGATGGGGGAGCACAGAACTCCGATGTCAGTGTCCCAGGAGGGAGCCATTGCTGTTCTGGGGATTGGCCACAGTTTACAAGATGAAGCCCAGCTCCACTGGGGGCAGAGCAGAGAGTTCGTTTTCCATTCTGCGCCATCTGCCTAAAAGTGACCTTAGGGCCAGTATTCTGCCATTAGGATGACTGGCAAGCTATTTTTGAACATTTTATTTTCAAAATTTTTCTTCTGTATGGCCTGTTTTATTTGGAATTTGGAAAAGGTTTTAGGAAAGGCTGCTAGCCAGCTGCCTTTCTGTACTGGAGTTCTGTTGATGGATCTAAATTACTTGGTAGTGCTGCTCTTTCCAAAGATGTTTCCTGGAGTAAAGAAACCCAAGGAACACTTTTACCAAGGGAGTCTAGACACATGGCACACCAGCGAGGAGATGTTTCCATCCATTTCTCCTTCCTGTTTCTGGGTGAGTTTATTTTTGCCTTCTAAAATGACTCATTGTGCGTTTTCATTTTGTCCTCATAATTTTGAAGGTCATCAAGAGGAATAGTGTGCTACTCAAAAAAACGATAACGCTTTTTTCCATTTGTTTTATTGTGGTGAAATATGCAAACATAAAATTTGCCCTTTTAAGTGTAGAGTTCAGTGCTGCTACATGCATTTACAATGTGTGATCCTCACCACCTTCGGTTTCCAGGACTCATTTCATCTTATGAAACTGCCACTCTATCTCCTCCATGAAGCCACAGCCCCTCCGACCCTCCTGCCTCCAGCCCCCGGCCCACACTAGCCTCCTCTCTGTCTCTCATTTTCACTACCCAGAGTACCTCATACAATGCAGTCACACAGCGTTTGGCTTTTGTGACTGCCGTATTTCTTTTTTAAGTCTTAATAATTGTCCATTATGTGTGACCACAACCGAACTCCACATATTGAGTAAAATAAAGCAGAAAATGAGTTAAATCCAGGCTTTTGATCTTCAGGCTGGGAAACTCAAGGCTACTAGAGGGATGATTTCAGAGTCACAGACTAAGGCATATTTACCGGCAAACGTGGAAGCTACTAGGCTTTTACAGCTGACCGGTTACCTAATGGTTTGTCTCATTTGGATCAGGGTAGCTGAGTCACAGAAACAAGGAAGTCCAGAGATACCACAAACAGATTCACTTTGAGGAGTAGCTAGTTTCGTCTGTTGATTTCTTAGAAGGGCTATACCTTCCTGGAAGGTTAGGTTACGGTGTTTTGTCTGTCTGTTTGGTTTCTTACGTGCCTGTATTGAGAGTTTCCATTTTGTTCTTGACATAAATGACTCCATTTTAGTTTGGTTCGATACATGTTTGTACTACATTTGGCTTATCCATTCATCTGTTAATGAACACTTGGGCTACACTGAATCCAAAAAGAAAGACTTAATTTCTGACCTCTCGCGTGGTCTTCCCTGGAGAATGCACAGTTGAGAAGAAGGAGGCATTTGCTGCTGCTGTTGGGTAGTGTTTTCTCTCTGTCTTTGTCAGGCCTACTTGTTGGAGTGTGCTTCTCAAGTTCTCTATTTTCTTATTTTCTGCCTGTTGTCTCTTCGTTATTGAAGACCAGGCATTACAGTTTCCAACTATTATTGCAGAACTATTCATTTCTCACTTTAACAATTATGCCCATTTTTGCTTTATGAATTTGGATAGCCTGTTACTAGATGTGTTAATGTTGTTGATTGTTATATTTTCTTGTTCCATTGAAACTTTTATTAATATATGATATTTTTCTTTGTCTTTTGTAAACTTTTTATGGAAAGTATATTTTATCCGATATTAAAACAGCCACTCCTGTTCCCTTTTGGTGATTTGTTATGAATGCAGTGGTTCATCCTTTCATCTTCGAGCTGTGTTTGTCTTTGGATCTAAGGCGAATTTCCTGTAAACTGCGTATAGTTGAGTCATGTGTTTTTGTCCACTCCGCAATCTGTTTTTTCTTATTGCAGAGTTTAATTCATTTACATGCAATGCAATTACAGGTAAAGTGGAACCGCCATTTTGTCCACTTTACAGTTTGGTTTTATTTGTTTCATAACTTTTTGGTCGCTCATTTTCTCAATTATGCCTTTCTTTTGTGCTTAGAGTTTGTTCTGTGTGTAAAAAATTTAAATTTCTTTTTCCTTTCTTTGGGGGTATTTTCTACGGCTACTTTCCTTGTGGTTTCTATGGCTACATTTAACATCCTAGAGTTCTGACACTCTGACTTGAATTTATACCAGATTAACTTCCTAACCTATAAAAAATCTCCTCTTTTATGCATTCAACTCAACGCTTTTCAGTTGCTGATGTCACAAAAATACATTGTTTACTTGTGTCCCCCAAAACATAATGTAATCATTCTTGTAAAAGCATTGTTATGTTGAATTGTATAGAAAGCTTTTACCATTGCCCATGTATTTATCTGTAGTGATATCTTTATTTCTTCATATGCCTTTAAGTATGTGTACCTCACATGCCTAGTGTCACTTAATTTCAATCTGCAAGACGCACTTTAGCATTTTTTTTTGCATGGCATGTTTAATGGAAACAAATTCCCTCAGCTCTTGTTTGTCTGGAAACATCTTAAGAGGGCGAGAATCTGGAATCATATAGGGCTGCACTTGCCCGGCACAGGTGCTGTAGTAACAGAGCAACTTTAGTAATTAAATAAGCATCACTGCCAAAGAGCAGTGGGCTGTTTGAATAAACCTGTGTGACCTATGGAGACCTTGCCACAGAACGGACATTCCCATCCAAGTGGTGATTCGCTAAATACTTTTGTCTCTTCGAATCGACAGGTCTTCCTCCTACCTGCACAGCAGAACTACTTGGACACTTTTTTGTAACAGCCGTCTGATTAATCATGTTGAAGTCCCATTGTTCTGAAAGCTTCTCTAGTTATTCCCATGTAAAGTCAAGATTACGAGTTACATTGATTTTCATGCGAGGGAACCAAAAACATCAATAGTTCTCAGAGCCACTGCTGAAGACCTGCTGTTCCTGTTCTCCGTCTAATTTGATCCTGTCTCTGAAAGTCTGGAGCTGTCCTCGGTTTCTCCAACTGTCAAAACTTGTCTTTCCCTAAAAGTCCCAGACTTGGTTCTCACAAGCCAGAAGACTGGTTATTAGCTTTTCTCTTCTTGGTGTAGAAATTTTCTTATTCTGACCTGACATAATTCAGCCCTGCTGCTATCAGCTTGAAGGAGCAGAGCAGACATACATCAGAACTGTATTTCAGGCAGCAGACAGCCTTGGCTTAGCAGTTGCTCAAGAAGCCCAGAGACCTTCTTGCTCAGGAATGCTGTATAGTATTGTAATTCGCCACCTGATGCCTGGAGTGTCACCTAGAAAGGGATAGAAGAGATAAATAAGAACTCCGTTCAAAATGTTTGCTCCCACAAATGGAATTCCCTGGCCCCGGTTTTGGTCGATTTTTTTTTTCAAGTGGGTTGTTTCGTGTTTTAGTTTGTGTATGCGGGTGCATTAGCAGGAAACTGCTATTCGGAACGATCCCCGAATAATTGTGCATGTGTCTGCTCATCCGGAGGCTGTGGCTGTCCTGACGGATCACAGGAAAATACAGAGTGTCAGGCCAGGGCACTGCCAGGCTGCAGATGGAAGGGAGTGTCCAGTACTGGCTGCCGCCATGGCAGGCGGACGGGCCCCCAGCTGTCCAGGTAACCGGGGCGTACAGGATTGTGTAAGAGGATAAAACCTTTTTTTTCTTTCTTCTTCTTCTTTTTTTTAAATCTTGGAGGCATGTCTGCATTAGTGCTGTTTTTCAGGTCACAGAAGTCAATGTCCTGTGTTATGAGGCAGAAGGGTCTGATGCTCACATGTCCAAAACAGCAATGGTTTAGCCTCCATTCATGTGTTTGTCATTTTCGAAACATGGCTTGTGAACTTGAGTGTTCTTATATCCTGAATCCCGGATATTCTGGTACTAGCCACCCCCTTTCCCTACATTCTAATACATTATGATAATCCCTTACCCAGAAAATTCTGGTTATGATGCAGGGATTGATCATAACATCTCCCTTTATCCAAGAAGTATATGTGTGTGGCGTGAGTGCTAAGGACGTACAATCTGGCCAAGATAAATGGCCCAGGAATCACATTGATCCTATAGCAACTAAGCCAGACTTGTACTGACACTTCATGCAGTTCTGAATCCTCATTCAGGATCTGTGTCTGCCCAGACCTAACACTTTATGGCAGCGACATTAAACTTTCCACCTGACTTTGGGTATTTATTAACAGGTGCATTGGTGTTCATTGGTGTTTAAAGTAAGATCTTGACTTTATTTCCTACAATGTAATTTGCTCTCTTGTACCTGCCAACAAATAGTACCGTCTACAGTTACAATTCTTGAGTCCAGATAATAAAATGACCTGCAGGTCAGTACGGAAGAGACATTGTGACATTGACGGATACTTTAATAGCTTCTGAAGACTTCCTGTGGACGGGCTCACTTGGACATGTTCTTTCTTCCTCTTTGGTTTGCGATACCGAATCCTTGGTGGCTTCACAGTGGTTTAGTGAATATTTCTGTTAAATTAAATGGTGTTTGAAGATATTTTGCCTTCACAGATATTGTATAAACCACCAATAAAATGGTCAGGGGGCTTGGCCAAAGTATTTTTCTCATTTGGGGAATTTTTTTTTTTTTAATTCTGAAGTGGTAAATTACTTGGAGTCTAGTAATCCCCTCCCCGGCCACGGAGAAAGCTTATGCCTCCTTTAATACATATTGTCTGTACTAGAGCCCATGTAAAGCATTCCCCAGGGGTTTTCAGTCTCTGGGAAAGAGCTAAGTTCCTGCTTCTGTACCACTTCCTCAGGCTCTGGCCCCTTGGAATGGTGTAGACTGGGTATCACTGCTCTTTTCACGCCCATTCCCACGCAGTGACAAGGGCTCAGTGAGTGTTCCATCAGTTCGAAGCCCCGTCTCTGACCACGTACGGTTTTCATGTTCACTAGCATTGAAGGGAGCCAAGGATTGAACTGTTTGAGTCGTCTAAGTTTGAAATCGGTCAAATCACTTATATTATGAGTTCAGTATTTATGAAGTTACATATTGGAACAACTCAACCAGAGACAAAAATATCAGCAAAAGCTGCATTCATGAAATATCTTCCTACTTCCACTTGTTTTCCACCAAAATATGAAAGGATTTATATTATTTTAATAAATTTCTTAATATGAGCAGGATTACATTAATATTCTGAAGTTACTTTTGAGGCTGAATTTCCAGGTAATTGAAGAGTGGAAGAGTATGCCACCCAAACTATGCCACATTTGCATAACGATTATTTGGAGTTGAAGGCAATTAAGACGCAGACACAAGGACAGCATCCTGTCTTCCCCTATTTGCCTTAAAGTAAGACAGAGATTTTCAAAGGCATCTTCCTTCACCCCTTTCTTCCAGGAGGGACAGGTGTTAACCCCTGGAGCCAGCTTCAGATCCAGAGGAATCTAAACAACCACCTTTACTAACTAGCCCTTCTTTCTCTACCGTTAGCTCCATATAGATCTAGTTTTCCATACGTGATCACCTTCAGAAGCTTCAAAACTGCTTTCTCCGTCCTGCTGTTTCTTACAGATGCACTGCTTTGGCTGTCGAGGGTGCTGTCCTGTACAAGCCTGAGTCCCGCGCTATCTCGCTGAGTTGCTTCCCTCTCCAGGACTGTATCTCCCGAGTGCACGTCAGGTATACGTGTTAATAAACTTCAGTTTATTTAGTTTTTTCTGTTTAGACTGTCTTTTGTTACAGGGTTCTCAGCCAAAAGCTTAAAAGGGAAGAAGAATAATTTTTTTCTCTTCTACATACTTCACCTACAATTATCTAGGATAGCACTCCCCTTAACCCAGCTTTTCAAAAAGGGTCAGCAGGCCTAAACATCGATGTGAACTTAAAAGTAACAGAAACTGCTTATTCTTATTGACACAAATCCTATTACCTTATTCAATTTATTTAGGACAATTAAGTTCACTGACTCTCACAGTCTCTTACTTTTAAAACTTTATTTTCAACTTTTTCGCTTTCATGTATGTATTTTAACTTTTATTGAATTTATTGGAGTGACATCAGTTAATAAAATCATATAGGTTTCAAGTGTACAATTCTATGATACATCATCTGCATATTGTATTGTGTGTTCGCCACCCCAAGTCACGTCTCCTTCCATCACCATTTATCCCCCTTTACCCTCTTCTACCTCCCCACCCCGTTCTGTCTGGTCATCACCCTGCGGTTGGCTGTGTCTGTTTGGTTGTGTTTTCTTTGCTAAATCCCTTCACAAAATGTCTTGTTTCTTTCAATATGTCTCCTTTTCTTCAACTGCCTTATTGGTCACGATACCTGGCTCTCTCTTTCCCTCAACTCATCAACCTCTCTCTGATTATGTTCTTTCTCTACAATCAGTTCTCTGGAAAAACTGTAACCACATCCTTTTAATTACCACCTGCCGGAACTAGGCCACCTGCCGGAACTGCCGGCGCTTCCTTTCTCTGCAACAGGACGCACCCGTACACACCTGCAGGTTTTTCTGCTCTAGGCCAGGAACAAACTCCAGAACATCTCAATACTGCTCGTGTAGAAGAAGCAGCTCAGTGTTCTTTTTGCTTCATTTTTGTATATTGAAAAAGTTTGAATTTAATTTTCCAACTGTTGATGTTAAGGTTATTTAGGATAATAAAACATGTGCTAACTCGCCATGGGCTCACATAGCAGAATAATCTATTTTTCCCTCATGCAAAAAAAGAGGAACTTTTAAAAATGAGACTCTTAGCTTTGGGGGAAAAAACACCTGGACTCCGACAAAAATGTTATTTGCTTGCCCCTAAGCACAGGTAGGGATGCTTGTGAAAGTGAGGAACTTGACCGCCCAGCTCCCTGCAGCGCTGAGGGTGACGGAGCATGGGGGCAAAGATTCTCAAACCACATAAAACGCCCTCGAACAGCCAGTCGAAGGAAAGTTGCTGTATTGTATTTGTAGTGGAGGCAACAGCATTTGGTTACTCACCTTAGGTTCTCGGCTGGGCACTGTATCAGGAGACTTATTAAGGAGATAAAAATAGACAAAAGTTTATTGGCAGGAAGGTCTCACATGCACCTGGGAAGAGTCAGCAATGAGCGAGTCTAGTGGGTGGCTCAGGATTCACGCTTACACAACATTCTTAACAAAGAACAATGCATTTTAGAGAAACCAAAGGAAAACGACCTTGATTTTCTAGAAGCAGCAAATAGTGGGAAGGCAAAGATATGGGAAACTCTTCAATACTTGTAGATAAAGTTGAACCAGTTTCTTATTTGGGTTTCTCTGGTGCCCTCTGCAGGTGATAGGGGTCTCAAACCATCTCAGGTGATTAACTTCTTGTTGGTGGAGAAGAAGAATTTGTGTTCTGCAGAGAGGCAAATAGACAGAAGACAGGTATCCCTTTTTTTTTTTTTCATTTTTTCATCCTTAATTTCCTTTAGTCCAAAAGAATTCTTATGTCAAAGAGGTATTTTGCGGAGACATTGTGATTTTCTTCATACTGTTGTATGGATTACGGAGAATTTATCTGGCTGAGAGAGTTGGGTAATCTGTGTGTGTTTCTGTGTGTGCCTGTGTGTGTATGTGGGTTTTGGCAAGTGTACCGACGGCATCCCCAGGGTCCATTGCCTGGCTGGGGAAAACCTACCCAGCAGCCACTCTCAATTCTTCTTACTGTCAGTGGATCCGAGACCCAGGGGTCACCTATGCTTTGGGCTCTAAATAGATTCCACTGTTCTCTTTCATAGGATTTCCCAAAAAGTTCGCCTTCAACAAATCGCCGTCATTACTCACTCAGCCCATATTCATGGCGGGCCATTCTATCAATTCTGAAACTCAGTTATTTTCAGCTCATGACAACAACCAGGAAATAAAATATTTTTGTAAATGTCATTAAAAAATAAGAAAATAACAAGACTTTATTGACATTTTAGGATGTCCTTGTCTCTACATTTTCAAGATACTTCCTGGAATGCCCTGAAAGACACAGGCTAGGAATTTATACATTCAGAGTTTATATAAATAGCCATGCTGTTCAAAAATATCTCCAAGTGTACCTTTCCAATTAAGTTACATCTTTGACAAGCTCCTCTTTCGAAATGAACACCTTCTTGAGATAAATGTAATCAAGTAATAAGAGATTGCCTAAAATCTAATTGAATTCAATAAGATTTGATTGGAGCCTGAGGCAGTTTCTGAACACTGGAAAATTTCTAGAACAGTCCCAGGCAGGAGTGCAGTGGGTTTTGTCACGAGTGGCTGAGGCTGAGCTGCCTGCTCCTTCACGGAGCTGAGTCACCACCAGTTGGTGTGGGATGGGGCTGCAGAAGGCGCACCTTGAAGCAAGTCCGTGCCACGGGCAAGGTCTGGCGCAGGAGAATCGGGGTTTCTGAAATACAGTTTGCCTCCTGGCTCGCTTCTTCATACCTGTCATGCACTGACGTGATTTAATCATCCACTCATACTCCCCACCAACGTTACTGAAATCCTTGCCCTATCCCAGCTCGCAGCCTGCTGATCAGTGAACGGAGGAGGAGACGCCAAACGCCTTTGAGCACCCACGTCGTAATCTTCTCAGAACTGTTCTCCCCCTTGCCCTGTTTCGAATTTCATTTTTATTTAAAAATTTGTCTTGGCCAGGAATACTTTTGGTTCTCATTTTTAACTTGTTAACTTCCTTCTGGGGAATTTTATGTTGTCTTCATTAATGTGACTTTATATAGTATCAACAATATCATTGTTGACATTTAGTTTTACCACCCAAACCTCTAATCTCACATCTCCTGTTACTGGAAGGGTACGATGGTCTAACTCGAACTTGATCAAGTTCAAGGTGTTGGTGGGAAGGAAGAAAAGAAGGCCCCTTGGGCTTCCCGGTTTCTGATGCAGGTACGAGAGAACCGTGATCATAAGGAAGTTGTTTTAAACATTCTGAGTCTGAGGAGCTGTCAGAAGCTGCCAGGCAGTTTTGTGATACGCTGGCGAGGACCGTGGGCTACAGGTGCTAACCTCCAGAACTTGCCACGGATTCCCTGCCCCATCTTTTCCTTCTCTCCTCAAATTCCCCTTCTGAGCTGCTTCCACATGTGCTTGTTTCCTAAGGGAAAAATAAAGTCCTGCTTCTAATACCTCTTAAAACTTACACAGGAAGGAAAATTATAAAGATGTAAAATTAATTTTAAAATCAATGGGAGTTTTGGATTATAATACAGAGAATAGAAATAAATACCATGAGTCTACATGGCATAGAAATAAATGAGTGAAGAAATAAATAAAATCAGTCAGTGGGTAGAAATCTTTCTTACAGAAGAATTGCAAATATTCAACGTAAAGGAGGAAATAGAACAGCGCTCCGAGAGCAGAAACCAGGCGACGCCACGGTGAAACAGACCTGCCCCGGGCGCTGTTTCTTCGTCACCCGCAGGCTGGGAGGAGGACGGTGGGCGGGGTCGCCTGGGGCAATTGGGAGGCCGGCACACGCAGCCTGCCGCTGTCCCCTGCACTTACAATTCGATCCGTTTCCTGTGTCTCATTGCTGATGAGATACTGTCTCACACCAAAAAACGCTTTCAAACACAACAAACATCGTGGGACTGTTCCTGTCAAAGTCGATGAGCAACAAGAAAAAGAAAACTATGAACTCAGATATTTGGGTCTGCTCTCTAGAAAGAGTAAAAGGTCTTTAGAAACAAAAGAAATGAAGTCAGCTCATCGCCCGGCAACAGGAGGAGGCCGACGGCGGGCGGGCGCGGCACAGCGCCACAGCCCTTGTGTGAGTCCACACGGCCGTTTCTCAGCTCTGCGTTAAGACTAAAAATGTCTTCTTCCTTCTAATTAATCAGTCGGGCACAGTCTTCGTGCCATCGGCTATTCCCTTAGCCTGTTCCTAATGACTTGACTTCATCCCTTTAAAAAACTTTTTGATGAGAACTCAATAATCTTTCCACAAATGACGCTCTTCTGTGGGCTACCTGGAGCAAACTGTGCCCCTGCATAACCAGAAACATCAGTCTTACACGGTTTACAGTCTTACCTGCTACTGTCTCTCTGTCCCTGTTAGTGAAAGGTAATTTACATCGCACATGTATTTGATCTAGCGAGGCCTATGGGAACAGACATAGTCACATTAGCTCTGAGCACCGCAGTGCAGAACACACCCTATGGACCACTCTGTCCCAGGGTTCTCTGTGCCCCTCATCAGTGAGCTTGTCCTGTTTGGCTCCCTGTTTTCACACAAGGCAACATATAATCAAGGGACCCCCGTGTTCTGAACAGTAATCCTTAGGTAAACTCATTGGAGAAGAGTTGCGTCCTCCCCCCACCCCGGGGTGGTGTACATGGCCTTTCTCAGCGAGAATCCCTCCTTCCCTACCTTGCCCTCTGCGAGGCTGGACTGGGTTCTGCAAACTCCAAATCCCACACTCTCTCGGCAGTCAGCCTCCTGAAGAGTCTGCCAGGGGGAGAGCCCAGAGGGAGGCTGGGAGGGAAACGGCAGCAGACACTTCTCTTTGGTGTTCTCATTCCTGACCAGGAGTTTCCAGCGGCTGCAAAGTCTGGTTTTTCTTTGTGTGTTTTGTTACATCGGGCGTCATTGGCTTTCATTGTAAAAATGTGCCGTCCTTAAAGGTCCAAGCACAGCAGTCCAGTTCCCTGTTGCCCTTCAACACCTGCGTCACTATTCACAGTAGTAAATACCCGCCGTCCGAAATGCCTAGGATCATTTCTGCTCGCCTGGCCACATCTGGACAGACACTGCCTTCACCCTCGGAGAACAAACCCCTATAAGTTAAACGGCCTCTGGTCTCACAGAGCGCAACCTGACTACAGGATCCCGTGCCTGCAGTGAACTTCACACATGATGTGTTTTCAATTTATAGATCAATCGTGCACTGTTTTAAAGTATAGGCAAGTTGTATAAAATCATTCAGCCACTGAAGGGCAGTACCACAACTAAAATTCAGGGTTCTGCACATACTTTTATTTGGATTTAATTCTTACGTTGGAAATGCAGAGAGGGCGCTCCAAGACTAGCTGCATAAAAGAAAGTTCGCTCCACGGATTAGTGAGTTAAGAGTCTTCAATGGAGAAAAAATGCCCAGTTTCTTCAGATTTCTCATTCGGTGTACAGCGATTCACTCTCCCTGTCCATACTCCGCGAACGTGGCCGTGACAGGCATTTTTGGAAACGAGATGTCGTTGACCCATTTGCCAGAATTCCACAGAGAAAGAACTGAAGGGGCCAGAGAGTGCTGAAAATGAGTCCACCTCCCATTTGAACTTTGGGCCGAATTCTTCCATTTCTCGTCGCTTAGACCTCCGACCTGGGCTCTTTTCGTGCTCAAAGAGCTCCTGAAAGTCATGGTCGTGAAGCACACCCACCTCATCACTGCAGAGTCTTCCGTTAACAACGCACAGGGACAGATTCAGTGCAGAGTTTTGGTGTGCAAGCCCCACCGAGCATATGCTTAATGTTTCAGCATTTCAAAGCCATCAGCGATAAGTAATTTTTCATGGTAAATTTTATATTTTTGACAGATACAGTGAATCTTCCTTCTCTGCAGTTCTGCTATTTTTTGACCTTGAATATTAATAGCCAAATTATCTTGAAACACTATATTATAATTTAAACAAAGTATATCTGCTTCACTGAAAAAATAAACTCTTCAATAAAGTTATTTGAAAGTCATTATTACTTATTTGTGTGTGTGTGTGTTCTGTGCTTAGTTTAATTTTTCAGAAATTTTAATATTTCTTTTTTTAATTTTTATTGTTATTCAATTACAGTTGTCTGCATTTTCTCCCCATCCCTCCACCCTACCCCAGCCAAACCCACCTCCCTCCCCCCCCACCACCCTCCCCCTTGATTTTGTCCGTGTGTCCTTTATAGTAGCTCCTGTAAACCCCTCTCCCCACTGTCCCCTCCCCACTCCCCTCTGGCTATTGTTAGATTGTTCTTAACTTCAATGTCTCTGGTTATATTTTGTTTGCTTTTTTCTTTTGTTGATTATGTTCCAGTTAAAGGTGAAATCATATGGTATTTGTCCCTCACCGCCTGGCTTATTTCACATAGCATAATTACTTAATTTAAAAAAATCTGATTTCCCTAAGAAAAGTTGCTCCTATAATTGCTTGTGGATATCATAGAAGTTTTAGCATACTTTTTATTTACTTATGTGCAGAAAGGTAAGAAATAATTTTATTCAATCCTCCTCTATTGCCTCCCAAATGTATGCCAATAACTTAATGAAATTAGATTTTCAGTAGTTTGGTTTTGTTTTGCTTTTTAGATTTGAGATAGTAGATTAGCTGCTCAGAAAACATGATTGAGACATTTACAATTTCAAATGAAAGACACTCATTGACAGATCTTCAGGAGAAACAGTTCCTATCTCAGTAGTGAAACACTCCCAGTTCAAGAGGAAGAAAGCACCAGGGAGACGTGGGTCTGAAAGCCTGCGTCCCTGGGCACCACCGATGCTTGGCCAGGCGCTGCATGCAGGGGGCAGGAGCTCATCAGGCTCCTCCTGTATTGTCTTCCCCCCTAAAGAGTTCAGGATGCGATGAGAAGCAATCACTGAGGTAAGCCATCCCGCTCCCATTCTGCCCCTTACACTTTGTTCTGTAAGGACACAACTTTCACGGGCTGACGTCATCCATAGCTTCCAATTGAACCCCTTTCTGCGTGTCTGTCCCTTCAGTGTGCAGGAGGCGTGTGCACTCTGGTTTTAAACCCACCCAGGGCTCGGAGCTCAGGGGCTTGGACTCTGGAGCCACAGGCCTGCGCCCTGTCCCTCAGGGTGCAAAAGGAGGGAAGTACTAGCATGTCCCTAATCAAGTCATACAGCAACCCTGGGAGTAACTTTACATTCAAAACTTAGAATAGTTCCTGGCCCGCGGTGTCTCATTGCCGTTCTTGTCATTGTTATGTTTCATCACGTGCAAGATGTCCAATGAATTTATTTATGTGATATAAAGTTTGTATCCTGGAAAATGAAATACCTACATTTTCTTTTCCAGGAGAATGTTTAGATATATAGGGATGAAAATCTTTTGAAATATATATCTTTTGAAAAGAAAACTAGAATTGAATCTTATATCCTGGGTATGATTTATCAATGTTAAGAGTTATATTCATATTTGTCTTCCCACATTAAATTGGTAAATCTCAATGTCAGAAGTATTTACTTTCTATTCAGAACATTTAGTCTTTTTAGTGAATATCAACTCTCATTTGGGGAAACACTTCTGTGGTTCTAATGGATACAATCGCCTGTGTTTCTTTTAAAATATGGTGATGTTTTTAAAATTGTGTCCAAAACACTATGTTTGGTATCAAAATGCAACAGTCTATAATCGGGTGGGGGGGTTGCGATGCTAGAAAACCACTTCCTCACTGCTGGTGGGGTTTTGCGTGATGGGCAGCGGGTAGCACACTTCTTTCGGGAGACACCACAGCCTCCATCTGCACCTGCCTCTCGGGCGGGACCTGGGTGAGGCTGCCTGCCCTGCTCGTGAGACGTGTCAGAACGTGTGCCGTTCACTGCACACGCTTTGTTCTACCCTCTGAGGTCTACACTGCCTGCCTCCTCACACTTGTTTAAAAAAAAATTTACTGATTAAACTTTAAAGATCTTACTGGCTTTTTTCAGTGATTCATGCATTGGGCAGCATCAAGTGTAGCTGACAGAAAGGAGTTCTGAGGAACCATACAAGGCGAGCGACTTCTGTAGACCAATGTGAGCAGGACACAGCCGCTGCCCTGGACGTGTGCTCATTGGTTAGAGCAGGGCTCCTTTCCCTACATGACACCAAGGGAGCCTTGGCACCAGGTCAGCTCACCTGTGCTGAGCAGCCAAGAGATGCTGGTTGACTTCGGTGTTCCTCTTCTGGGTGAAGCAAGCATAGAAACTTAGTCAAGTTTCTGTTTACTGATGTGCGATTAGCATCAGAGACTGCATCTTGGGCCCAATCTTCTTACTTTAACATACCCCACACTAGTTCAGAATTAACGACAAGAGCTGGTGAGCTAGAAGAAAAGTCCAAACTCAGTGCAATCCCTTCATACAAGTCCTTGTTGACTGCTTAGTATGTGCTAAGCTCGGTATTCACCCTTCTCTACTAAGACTCAGATTTGCTACTTGACTTTGCTGGTCTGTCCGATTCTGTCTTTCCCTAAAAGGGATTCTGTTCGAGCAATCCCCACAGCATCACACTACAGCAGACTTCAAAACCAGCTTATCAGATGGATTTACTCAAACACGTACGAGGTGCGACTCAATGAAAACCTTGGTACCTTTTCATGCAAATACTGATGCGTAAGCATTACTCACGCATTAATTGAACAGTAATCTAACGGACAACGTTATTTGTAAAAGAAGCTGACTATGCTTCTTTTGTTTTCTAGGGGGCAGAGGGTGCTGGTGGGGTCAGCATTCCATACATCTTGAAACTTCCCCCTCACCTACATGTTTTCACCCACCCACAGAGACGCGAAGAGGAGGGGAAAATAAACGCGGCACATTTCAAAGCTCCAGCGTTTCTTTCTTATTGCTCAGAAGTGAGGCCCAGCACCCACAGTCCTTTGTTTTAGCAGCAACATTAAAGAGTCTTTTGATAGACAAGGGCAGACATGATACAAGTACAGAGTGAAAAGCTCCATCTCTCTGCATAAGAAAGAGGAAACGACACCCAACTGAAACACAGCAAGAGGGAGATCAAGGGACCAGCCGAGACAGGAATGGAGGAATCGGGAATGACTGTGAAATAAGTTAAGTCCCGGAAGTGTTGGGGAATGGAGCCAATTGAATTCAAATCGCAAAGAACTGAGTGAAGACTTAGGTAACACGCGGGTTATACAAATGCTGAGTGATCCAGGAAAGAACCTGTCAATACACATATGTACACAGAAAGATTTATTTAAAAAGTAATATTCTAAGAATCTGAATATAAAAATGCATTTATTACCTTTAATTGCTCACTCGAGTTTATATATTAAAAATCCTTTTCCCTAAGAATTCTGAAGGAGTCGTGGCATTGATTTCCTCCATCCAGTGCTACTGACAAGAAATCATACCTCATATGTAAATCGTTTGTCATTAGTGATCCCTCAGTGCCGTTTACGTCACCAGCTGTATGTCTCTGGGAATGTCAAGGACTTTTGATGGCGTTTCAAATTGTGTAATTGCAAGGCTATGTCAGACTTGCATTTTTTATTGTCATCCTACTTTATTGGGTGGGCCATTCTCTGTTCTGATATGTCATTGCGTATGAAAGAGTAGTTGGCTGCTCCTGTCTCTTTTTTAAAATCCTTACCCAGGGATATGTTTCATTGGTTGTAGAGAGGAAGGGGAGGGAGGGTGGAGGGAGGGAGGGGGCAGGGGAAGAAACATCAGTCGGTAGAATTTCTACTTCTGGTAGAATTACCTTTGTTTATATAAGAGTATGATATTGTGACTTATAAGAAATATATGTTCAGATAACCAAAGTATATTTCTCATACATATTTGGTCTTCATCCGCAGTTCCAGGCTCATCACTCCCAAAAGGCTTGGGATTTCCTAAATTTTGAGAGTGATAAAGTGTCCTTATTTAATGAGTGACTTTTGGAAAGAACCTAAGGATGAGGGCTGGTTGCCAATGGAGCCAACCGTATGATTGATGGGTGGGACATTTTAGTCCCACCCCTTGACTACCAGGAAGGGGAAAGGGGTTAGTGGTTGAATCAACTGTCGATGCCCAGTGACCAGTAAATGATGCTGATGTAGTGAAGCCTCCGTAAAACCAAGAAGGATGGGTTTGGAGAGCTTCTGGGCTGGTGAACACATGGAGGCTTGGGAAGAAATCACACGGAAGCTCCATGTCCTTCCCCTTACCTCACCCTGTTCATCTGTTTTATCTGGCTGTTCCAGAGTCATATCAACCAGTAATCTAGTAAGTTAAATGTTTCTCTGACTTCTGTTATCCACTCTAGCAAATTAACTGATCCCAGAGAGGGTGTGTTGGGAACCTCTGATCTATAGCCAGCTGTTCAGATGTCAGTGGACAACCTGGGTTTGGTTTGTGATTGGCATGCTGCATTGGAGGGTATTGCTGGAATCTCCAATCTGGGTCAGTTGATCAGAAAAACAGGTAATAACTTGGGCTTGTGACTGGTATCTGAAGTTGGGGAAGGTGAAGGAGAATAAGGAGTCTTGTGGGCTGGATCCATTTAACCTTTGGAATCGGATGCTCTCCCTGGATACTGTCAAACTTCAGTTGAATTCATGGGCACCAGTCTGGTGCCTGAGGATTGTTTGTTGTGTGGGGTGAACCACACTGGAAACTGGGTCCACAAAATGTTTTTTAGAGAGACTCTTTAAACAAAACAGGAATAAAATTCCATCCTGTGGTCTGCACTTTTTGTGGAATAAAGAAGCTTCCAAATGAAATTCAGATACACAAGTTGCTTCATTATGAACTGTTTTAGCAAAAGGAAATAAAAATGTAAAATAGGTAAAGCTATTTTTTTTTAGATTACCCCAAAAGACCACGTGAATTTGGTGGTCATCAGTCAACTGTTTTTCTACCTCCATCTTATGCTTGTCAATTTTTCTATTCCTGATACTTTTGTTCATCTACTTTCTCTTCTGGCTAAGCCAGGAACCCGCAAAGCCTAATGGGTTCTTTTATTTAAATCTCCCTTCTAACAGACTGAGTCCCTATGGGTGTTTTCAGCCCTGGCCTCCCTCTGAGCTGACAGGTTACATCAAGAGCCTAAATAAGAAACAAGTATTTACAGAGAGATTTGGAATAGCCTTGGGAACACCTAACCCAAGACTCAGAGAGGTATGGATGGTTTCAGATGTTAGGAGGAATATCAGATGTGGAAAAAAATAGATGGCACATGTAGAGTGGGAAGATAATGAGAAACTCAGAGAGATTTGGAAAAGCTGTAGCTATTGGACAACATATTTTGCAGGCTGTTTTCAAAATCTTTCTTGTGAAAATATATTGAACACTAATCCATTATGAAAAGTTCTTTAGAGTCTTTAGGGATAAGATCTCTAACCTTTTATATAACACTTAAGAAAATATCATAAAGAAATGTGAACTCGGCTCTTTATTCACTTTTTGTGAATGACCTGAAACCAAAAATAAGGGATTACATGTACAAAAAAGACTGTAATATTTTTAAAAGATGATGTTGTTAAAATCGTCACAGAACATCTCCATAGAAATTTAGAACAAAAGCAAAAATAAAATAACATAAAACCCTCACAAAATACCGATGACCTTGCAGAGCTAGTACTAGAACTTTCCCCGAGTCACTAAGCAACAGTGAAGGGAGAAGCTTAGGAAAAACGCCTGTAAATAACATACACAAAAGGACACTGAAAAGCAGTTGTCCAACGCTAGCTAAAAATCTGAGGGGAAAACCTGAAAAAAGAGGTTAATGAAGGTTTACTTTCAAGGGTGATTAATGACATTTATCTTTCTCTAAGAAGAAACCACAGTCCAGGTCCCTCTTTTGCCTCGAAACTCCCGAGGAGGAATCTCTGTGAGTATGGAAACACAGCTCGCAAACGTGTTACAGTACAAGTACTACACGGTCCACCACACACCCTGACACAGACGCACAGCTCGCCGTCAGCGTCCAGTGCCTGGCCCCACCCGCCCTTCCATGGGAATGCTTTGCTCCTGTGACGTCCCTTCTGCTGGATGGGTGGTTTGCAATTTACTAGGCGAACAGACTCTCCAAAACAAGGCTCCTGCAAGGGCATTTTTTGAGATCCTTGAGTGCTCTCTTATTCATAATCAGCGTGCAGCTAATTTAGACACTGGATTCTGATATACGTGTGTCCAGATCAAGTACAATTTCGAGATCTCCACAGACTGTGAGGCGTGCTGCAGAAAAAAATTCTACTAGTTTGCATGCAGTCCTGTCTGAGGCTACACGTTTTATTGTTACAGATCTCTGCTTTGCTTTCTTCAGTGCCGCGTAGATCAAGGTAATCAATGACTGCTTGACTTTTTTTACGAGGTTCAACAATTCACCGAAACAGCGATGCCTCCAAGCTTCACCGAGGCGCCCGCTCTTACTCACAGGTTGTGAACCAGGACGATAGTGGGTCCTAAATATTCTCATAACTCCACACTTAAGTGATGTGTGAATAAAATTTTCATCCTGGCTGGTGTGGCTCAGTGGATTGAGTGCTGGCCTGTGAGTCAAAGGGTCGCTGCTTCGATTCCCAGTCAGGGCACATGCCTGGGTTGCAGGCCAGGTCCCCAACAGGGGGCATGTGCGAGGCTACCACACATTGATATTTCTCTCCCTCCCTCCCTTCCCCTCTCTCTAAAAATAAATAAATAAATAAAATCTTTTAAAAATTTTGCTAAATTCTAAAGATAAAATGACCCACAAGATTTAATGTTAACTTCTCAATATACACACACACACACACACACACACACACATATAAAAACATGTATAATTTTATCTGAATAAAATTACAGGGTCATCATCAATCCTTGCTATGGTCTGAACATTTGTGTGTCCACAAAATTCCTATGTTTAAATCCTAAGTTCTAGTGAGATGGTATGAACAGAGGGGGCCCTTGAGAAGTGATTATTAAGCCCTCCGAACGGAGCCCTCGTCACGAATGGCGTCAGTGCTCGGACTGAAGAGGTTGCACAGAACCCCGACCCCTTCCGCCTGTGAGGACTGAGCACACAACGAGAATCTGCCACCCAGAGGAAGGCCGTCGCCCAGCCATGCTGGCGCCCTGGTCTCGGACTTTGCTGTTCGTAAGCCACCAAGTCAGTCGTAATTCGTTACATAAATCCTGAACTGTGGCAATCCCAGAGAGTTCCACACCTCCAACCTGATAAATTGTAAGTCATTCAAAATATTTTAGGCGGCTTATTAATAAGCCGTTAAGAGATTTTTGTTTGTTTGTTTTTGTTTTTCTCAATGACTGTTGTAGGCAAAGGCTTTCCAATTTTCCTACAATCGCCAATTCTTGGTGACTGAGTCTCCCCTCGGAACCTAAATGTGAATGGTATTTTGTGATTTAAAATGCAGGTCTTCCACATCTTCCCTCACTGCCCTACCTCATTATTGTAAGTTTTTGCACTCATTTCTGCAGGGTCCATCTGGACAAAACTTTGATTCTGACTCAACTTTAAAATAATATGGATATCTCAGTTTCTTACTTCAAGTTTTTTTTTTTTGGGGGGGGGGGTTTTGTTGTTGTTGTTTTAGATCTAAGAGCAAAATCCTGTTTACCATGCCAGGCGTATTGTAGCCGCAGACAAATAAGCGGGAGTCCCTGCTGATCTGGTTTTAGGGTGCCTTTTCAGCTCCATGTCCCCTTATGCTAATAATCCTCGTTGCTTACTGAAACTTTACATTTTTCAGTATGCAGGTGTAGCTCTGCTGGAACTTTAATATTATACTTTCCATACATTTCTCCCCATTGGGCTAATGTCATAAACTCTGCTATTCTTCTCTCTCTACCTGGAGAGCTCCACAACTCTCTCCTCTGACTGGGAGTTGACGAAGCCTTGAACAGATTCATAAGACGTCTCCTACGAACTCCAGATTTAATCTTGTTTGTTGACAGGTCATATCTAAGACTGAAATTGGAAACACTCAGGCGAGATATGGCTTAACAGATTTCAACTCATCCCTGGAACAGGAACCCGAGCCAGAGTAAAATCGGTTTATATGGCAGAACCTGTCTCCACACACTGGTGAGAAAAGACTTCCTACAAACACAGATACCAGGTATGTATGCCTGTGGAGAAGTCCATGATTTTGAAATGCTATGGAAATAAAAGTTTGGAGGCTCAGCAGGAAACAAATTAAAAACTGTCAACATTTTAAAGAACTGTCAAAAATATTCTAATGTCTTTGAAGATGGTGACTATGAAAAAAGCCCATTCAAACAGGAGGCATAAGGAAATGTGCTTTTTTTCCTTATAATTCTGTAAGTAAGCAACTTCTAATGGACCCTGGATCCCAGCATACCTCAAGAAGTCTGATTTTTGAAGCAAATCAAAGATGTTATAAAAAGTAATTTAAAATATAAAAATTACATTAAAATAAATAAAATATTAAAATAGTTTTAAACATCATCTTTTTAACCGAACAAAGAATTATTGGAACTAATTTTGTCTCTTAAATGCGTGAGAATAACCCTGAAAACTTTCATGAAGCTATTCTTTTATATCACCGACATAACTCTGAAGTAACTATACAGGTGGGAAGGAAATGAGAACCAGAACCTCAGCATCCTGGGTGTGCACTATCCAGAAAGAGATACTCAGCAGTATCTCTTTCTATGGGACCTGACTGTTGGCGGTTTGTCCTAAGAGTGGATTGAAACCTTTCCTTGGTGGAGTGATAGTACAGTTCTGACATTAGAAAAAAAAGAAAAGAAACAAAGCAAACGAACAAATCTTATATTTTGTTTTCCTGAGGAATTCCAAACGCTCACCATTGCCACAGCCACTCGTAGCTGGCGCCGGGAATGGAGAGCTTTGTAAAGAAACCTGATTGTTTCTACGACCCGATCACCCTCAGTCCTGAGAGAACGAAGAGAAGCAATGCCCTACTGAAGCGCAGACTAGCAAAACGACCGGATGATCTGGAGCTTTACTGACCGAGAGGGCAACTTCTGGCTCTCACGGCCTTGGGAGGATCGCGCTCCAGCCCATGGTGATGGTCATCCCGTGAACTTATTACAGGTCATCCTATAAAGTACGAGTCTCCTGGATTTTCAATTCCACCCCACCTCGGGCAGACATGGCCAAGTACTGTGAGGAACTAACACCCTCGGCCTTGTTACCGTCAGGGAGATGCTGCCTCTCTTTCCTTCAATCCTCTTAAGAAGGCGGATATCCTGGAACCACGCTGAAAACAACCATGGGGGTTTCTTTTGACCAATTTTACAGCAGTTAAATACGAAGGCGTAGACTCCTCAATTCATGCCTCCCAAACAAAACGACACAAAAATGATCGATCACCTTCAACGCCTATATTGACATTTTGTCTGGAGGTTTATAACTAAAAAAAGTTTGAAAATTCTTCAAAAGTGGCCAAGTTTCAAAAGTATACAGCTTCCACAAGAGCTTCAACTCTAACAGCTGTATGACATGAACGGCTTCCACCTGAAACCTGTAGGACGTGGTCCCCGTGACGACCATGCTTTGATTTTTTCCATCATTAAAATGTCCGTCCACATGACCCAAAGCAATCTTTAGAGTCTACGCAATTCCTATGCAAATACCCATGGCCTGTTTCGCAGAACTAGAACAAGTGTTCAAAAAATGTATATGGAACCATGAAAGATCCCAAACAGCAAGAGAGATGTTGGAAAAGAAGAACAAATTTGGAGAAATCGTGCTACCTAATATTAAACTGTACTGCAAGGCCATACTATACCCTTATACAGGCTTCTCTGTGTCTTTAAATTGGTATGTGCCATATACCTAGACTTTTGCTTGCAGTCAACTGCATGGACATTTGGAGAAAAAGGCTGTCTGATAGTGAAGTCTGATAAACGCAATGTTTGTTTAATTTATAAATCAGATATTTAAAAACAACTTAATAAAACACTTGGCCCTGTGAACTTTAGAAATGATTATAATTAAGTGAAATCTGAGGAAATATCTATATTTTCAACAATAGGAAAATAAACAAATAAACAAAGAACAATCCGTTTAGAAATTTTGCAAAAACATAAATTAAAAAAGCATGAGGAGACGATGCACCGAAGAGATATACAGATGGCAAATTAGCAAATGGAGTGTGTTTCATAATCATTAGCTATTAGGGGATTCCAAATTAAATCCACAACAAGCTGTCACAACACACGCAATAAAAATGGCTTACAGAGAAAACGTTCCGGTGCAAACACCCACATGATGGCGAGAAGGTCGAGAAGTTGGAGCACTCGTCTGTTGGTGCTGAGTACGTGAAGAGGCACAGAGCCTTCCAAAGTAAACGAGCGACCAGGAAACCGCCCCTTTGGTCACTTACCCTGCTCAGTGAAAATGTACACACACACACACACACACACAAAACCTCGTGCACAATGTTTTCAACGCCTTTATTCTGAATAGCCCCAAGTTAGAAACAATCCCATCCCCCACAGCAGATGAAAGCTTCCGCTGCCCTTGGGGCATTCACACCATGGAAACGTTTGTGGCAATGAAAGGAAGGAGCGGTGATAGACACAAAAATTTAGACATATCTCAGGGGAATCATATTGAGTGAAAAAAATACAACCTCACACATGCTACTATATGATTTCATTTGTATAACATTCTCCAAATGATGGAAGTGTAGGCACAGGGAACAAATCCTCTGTCACCAGGAGGTAAGAAGAAGAGGCAATGAGATAGCTTGCCTGGGAGAGAGTGGCAGGGGACATCCTTCTGGTGACAGAACTGTTCTGGATCTTGACTATGCTGCTGGACAAAGGAACATACGTATTTCATAAAACTGCACACACATACGTGCTTGTAAAATCTAAATAAGGTAGGTGGAGCGCATTGATTATCAATTTCCTGGCTGTGACATTATATTATAATATGCAAGATGTTTCCATTAAAAAATAAATAGGTGAGAGTTATATGGAATCTCTGTATTATTTCTTATAACTCCAAGTGAATCTGCAATTTCAAAATATAAGTTAAGAAGTAAAAAAATGATTTAGAAAAATCTTCTATAATGCCCTTTTTGATCAACTCAGTTGTGAAGTAAGATGTTTTGTTTTGAGAAAGCACTTCTATAGAAGAACAGGGCTGCCGCCTCCAAGGCGAGCTCTCTGGTTCTCTGCTTAGCAATAACCAAGCTGCCATTATTATTATTTTATATTTAGCTCATTTTTTCAATTCATTCATATAGTTAATCAGTCCATGACAACCAAAAATAAGACATTCAGAGATTAATAGAAAGACTGAAAGGCACCATAGAAAGACTGAAGGGCATAAAGTTACATAGAATTTGCAATTTTATTATCATTAAAATTAGCACAAAATGGTAATTTGGTAAATGTGACGACTATTTTTTGTTCAAAATTGAGGTCTTTTTTATTTGACCTCCTGCAGACATTACAATGAATGTTGTATCTTGGGTTTTACTGTGTGTCCCCAGGTTTGATGGCATCCGTGACATTTGCAAAAATAAGAGACAGTTTCCTCGAACTGCATAGACAGATTCTGGGCAATGTCAGGAGTCACTTACCAATTAAATAATTCATAGATATTATATCTCCTAACTCACAATAATTCAGAAACCACAAATTTAAAATCCTAGTTAAGGAATAAATGGGTCTGTCCCCTTGGATTGAAAGGAAATGCACTGAAAAGTGGAAATAATGAAATGATATCGTGTTTGGGAATGACTGTGATTTTATTTTATGACTGCTTAGTTAATTGTTTTAATGCCAAGATACAGTAACTAGACGCCAGAAATGCATAATCGTGTATTTATTTGAAAAGCCTGCTACATCCATAAGCAGATAATGAGGAGCACTGATTCAGACTTCGCTGTGTGTTAGAATCACTGAGCCTTCAACATTCCTCAGGCCTTTTCACACCCAAGACCAACTGCATTTGATTTTCCTGGGGTGAGGTCAGGCTCAGCGTTTCTCGAGACTCGAAGGCGACTGTGAGGTGCGGCGGCGTTTCAGAACCACTGCCGTAGAGAACGCCGCTTTCACAAGTGATTTCAACTCCAGAGTAGCCGTAAATCAGCTTCCTATGTAAATGAATGAGAAAAAAAATGCCACTTTCTCCTTGTTTAAATGCAAAGGAGTGACATCATCCTAGAAATCCAAGGGAAGGGTTTGGCCAGGAGTGACCACTAATTGAGAAATTCGATGAAGCATCAGATGTGATTAATCCCAAGGTGAGGAGCTGAGGCTCTGAATGGGCAGTGCTGGGTGTGCCAGAGGCTGGCGCACCTCAACATCAGCACCTCCGGGCTCCGGAGTATTCTGGGCCAACTTGCAGGGAGGAGGTTGGCCCAGAATACTTCAGTAGAAATAAGGGGCCATTTCAATTATTCCAAACCTGTTCGTTACTTGGCTTACCTCAGTGTTATTTGTGAAGTGAGATACTCTTTGTGAAATTTAAAAACATGTCTTTCCTTCCCAGTTAACGGTGTTTTTATCATTAAGAAATGTTGCACTTTACTAAGTATTTCTTCTACCTTATTCATATCACCATATCTGCTAATATGATAAATTAATACCAATTGGCTTTCAAACATGAAACCCAATCTTGCCATCCTGGGATAAATCTAATATGATCTGGATGTAGTGTATTTTTTAATACACTTGAAATTTGATTGGTAATATTTTATCTAGAATTTTCTCCTCCATGTTCTTTCATGTGATCAGATTGCTCTTTTCTTTCTTGTATCTGTGTGAGTTTTATCATCAATATCATACAGCTTCACAAAATGAATGGGAAAACGCTTTCTTTTTTCTCAAACCTAAGAATACTTGGGGGATTTTAAATGATTTATATCTTGAGTGTTTTATAGAATTGTCCAGTAAACTATTTCAGACTGGAATTGATCTGTGTGGGGAAATCTTAACAAACGATTCTATTTTTTAACAGTTATTCTCCTATGCAAACGTTCTTGTTTTTCAGTTAGTTTTGGTTAGTTAAGAGCTTCGTACAAACTCTATTGGAGCCAACACCAGCAACTGCTCTTCGGAGTCCACAGCTGAGCCTTGAGCAAATGGAAGAAACTTAGCACCAAGAGATGGACTAAGCCCTACCTGGTGAGACAAAAATGGTAGCATGTAAGTGAAGAGAGCGCAGAAGCCTGTCTGAACATGGACCCATGTGCCAGGCCAGCAAGGCCCCACTTACTGTCACAGGATAGCCACAGAGAAGTGAATGACACCTCAGGGCCCAGTTTTTTTTCATAAACTGAATGGAAAGAATAATAACATTCATGCAAAAATATAATTACGGCAAATATAACACACGTCTTCCCAAGCGTTATTAGTATGGGTGTGGAAAAAGTCTCAACATTAACATTAGCTTCCTAATTTCACAAACGACTGCCACTTTCAAAATGCAGAACCACTGAAGACCTTCAGCTCCCGCGATGTTATTTCTTAGACTATACAACGGTGTAACATCTGAGCCATTCAACTCTTTTCAGATTCTTTCATTCTTGCCCTGTCTTTGATAATTTTTGTCCTTCAGACATACCAAGTTAGAGTCTGCCTGCTCCCCCCTAGTGACTGATGTGTCGGTTTTAGAATATGCAGCAAAGGTTGATTTATCAGTGCTCCTGAGGAAATAAAAAACCTCCTTGGGGAAAGGAGGGCACTGTATTCCTTGAGAGTCTGTTATGCTAGCGCCTTGTGAATTTCCATATAGAAATGGGAAGAATTTGTCTCTTTCACTGTATATCACTGCAGCTATGGCATGCCTGCGGGTCTCCCGGAGGCTTTGCAGAAACACCTTGTCCAACGTTTCCCGGGAAATGCCTCCTAACTGCTGGCCGAGGACCTGGCCCCTGAGAGAGACAGAGCCCGTGGCGCCTGCCCACTCCACGCCTATCCCTGTTAAGATACTAATTAAAGCAAAACCAACTGGTAGGAAAGCAAACACTCTAGGGTTAAAAAATTTAAGTGGAAACCACACATGAGCAAACACAAGTGGGGAGGGCTGGGGTGAAGGGGAGTGGCAGGAGGGGGGAATGGGGACAACTGTACTTGAACAACAATAAAAAAAAGTTAAATTAAAAACAAATAAATTCCACCTCAGGCTCCCACCTTTAACCCACTCAGCGTTAGAAGTCTTGTACATAAAACACGCCATTAGGCGGCTCGCCTACCAAGGAAACTCAATGACCGGTGGCCAGCAGCAATGTCATAAACGGTACTAAGGACTTTGGGACAAAAACCCCAAACATGACAGCCTGTGAAATACCTTTTAAAAAAAAAGTAGGAATTACAGATGAAATAATTTGGGAAAAGAAAAGATAGATGGAACTTCACATAGCTTTGTCTAAACAGACCACACAAAGGATATTTACAATTTCTATTCACTCATCCCCATCCTCAGGGCATCGATTCAAACCACTTTAATGTATATTAATTTCAGGGCTGTTCTCCTGTTTACAGAGATTCAAACATTACAAGCCCACTGGAAAGCACCTATTTTGTCAAAACTTCAGTCAAAGTGAGAGAGTGTGAAATGATGCGGAATCACTATCGAGAAGGTCAGTTAGTGGGAACCCAGCTCCACAGGGGCTGCTGCCGTGAGTCTGAACCCCATGGGAACTTACTGGCTGCACACAGACAGGACGCTAGTCCGAGAGCTGTGGACTGGACCACTGATGTTAGCTGGCCCTCTGACACACGGCTGCCACCAAGCCCAAGGACACAGGCTGGGTGGGGTCAGTCCACCCCAAACCACTTTAGGAAGAGTAATTTGCTGCTCTTGATTTACTGGTGGCAGTGAAGCTTGTCATTTTTTTAATGTTAAAATGGTAGAATTTTCAGATCCCTGCATTTTATTCATAAAGGGAAAACATGAGTGGACTAGTTTGTCTTCATATATAACAGGGTTTGCTGATCTTGATGAAGGTTGAAAGTAGCATTTTAGCTGTTAAATCATCTGCTTCTAATGGGCATTTCTAAAAATATGTATCCTGATTGTTGGAATAACAGACAATGCAGACTGTTGGAACAGCTTAGAGGCTGAAGGCTAAAATGACCAAAAGGAGATCGATGTCCATGTAAAAGGAAAATAAAAATAGATCCAGTTAAGCCACTGAGTGCATGCAGCTGTTGACACGTTTATTTTGTAGCTTCTCACTTTTGTCCCAAAGACATGGATGCAGCTCTGGCCCACCTGCGATGTCCAGGGAGTCCCTCCTTTCAACTCTTCTTTGTGACCAGTTTCTGGAAAGTGAAAGGACCGGCCACGGTTCCTGTGGGCAGCGTGTGTGAGCCAGAAGCTACACAAGGGCATTTGTCCAAGTACACAAGTACTTGGAGGTAGAGACATGTGGTCAATGATGAACGAGCACTCAGCCCAGCTCGGTGTATTGATTTCGGTCTTGTTGCACTGGGCAGCACCACCTGAGCTCACTTCTGAGGGTAGGCTCCCGAGACTTCTGGGCTCTGGCTTCTCTAGTTGGAGGTTTGCCCCTGAAGGCAGAATGCTCTTTGTCTTTTGGTGGTGTCCAATTTCTTCAAGCTGGCTCCGCTGCTAACCTGGACGTTCACCTGAGTTTGATAATCTCGTGCACATTAAAGGCAAGTGATGGAACCAGCACATCCCACGCCTGGTCACAGTAATCTGAGCTCCTTAATCTTATGCTGCTTTAATGTCGTGAGTCAGTGCAGAATTGGGGAATTGGACAATGCTCCCATCTGTCTGCTTGTTCGTTTTCTATCCCACCTTTGAAAGGTAAGCTTTGTAAGGGTGAGGGATTTTCTGGTTAATCCCTCTGCTCATCTTCTGGAACACCACCTGGCATACCTCAGGCACAATGACTTTGTGCTGCAAGAACCAATGAATTGGAAAAGTGGCCATTTTCTGGCTTTGGCATTTTCCTTCACATCTCTGGTGTGTACGTGGGGCAGTCTCCTTACGCTGAGACACCGAATATTGTCACCTCACATGACTGGAGGGGTCTTCAAAAGCATGACACTCATGAGTATGTCTGGGACTGGATAAAAACGTATTTTTTACGCAAGGAACCAAGAAGGTAATAGTAAATATAAGAGTAACACATAAGATAATAATACTGATGACTTCACTCCCTACCAATTTCTAGAGGTAAACTTAAACAATTTTGAGCTAAGTCATATAGCTAAGTATTTTTCTTATGGAGAAAAATAGTTTTAGTACTTTTAAGGAACAATTTATTTTAAAGAAGTATTGAGATGAAAGACATGAGGAAATAGATAAGTTAGAAAAAATGGGAACTAAAATTTATAAAGAAAACTAAGATAGTTCTCTGAGAGTTCTTCTCTCTCTTCTCTCCCCTGAGTCATTTCTAGATTTCTCTCTTCAAGTTCACTACTTCTTTCTTCTATGTGCTCCACTGTACTTGGTCTGGGTCAATCTTACAGTGAATTAAAACATTTTAATTCAAGTATACTGAGACTTCCAAAACCTTCCAAACTGGCTATTTATTTTAAAACCACACATTTTCACAAGAGTTTGTGAAGTAAGCCTTTTCCTTATTTTCACTCAACCCTAAGATGCATCCTATATGCCCTACGCGGTATTTTTGTTTGTTTGTTGAAAACACATGGTTTAAGACAAATAAAGCAGGGTTTGTGTTTACACCTGACCACGAGACTCAAGCGTTAAAGAGCAGTAAGGAGATTCTTCACGGTCTGTTGCCAGCGTGAACATCCATGATTAGCCACTAGCAACTCCAAAGAATGCGTGAAGACATGCCCAGTCTTTCCAAGTTCAGTTTTAGATGGAGTGCACTTCTAATTAAAGGCCTGGTGAGATATATTATAAAACCTGACAGAAATACTCTAACATTCATTAATAAAATAAATGCATAAGACTTTTTAAGACATTCTGAAATAACAAGAGTAGAAATGAAGAAATATTAGAATCTAGCATATATCAAGAATAATTAAATTTGCATTGAAGGGGACATAAAACTCAGATAAAAGTCTTGAAATAATGTAAAGTATAAACCACAAATGATAGGTTTAAAAATATTGAATGAATATTAAACTGAGAAAGCATTTCAAAACAATATCTGGAATTTTTTTTTCTTGAAATAAGTGGACAGCAATATAACACAGGAATACAATGCAATACAGGATGTAGAAGTTATATGGTCATCTCCTCTTTTGGAAAATACAGAGTCTGATTTGTTTTGTTTCTCTAAAAGGTCTGGGGATGGGTGTGGCTCTCAGAAGACATTCAGACTGGGAAGTGTCACCAGGACTGCGATCATCTATCTGTCATTGATCGATCTATCTGTCAATCATTTTTTATCTATTTCGAGTATGTAAACGACCTGTTCTGTGCAAACTCAAGCTGTCATTTTCCAAAGCAACACATCCCTGTGTTTTTCACCAGTCTGGTGTCATTCTGCCCATAGTTCTATGTGACCCTCTGGTTTCATGTCCTGTCCTAGACAGAGCTGCCACCGGCCTGCTCACGTCAGGACGGCCTCACTGATTGGTTCTGAGTAGTTCTTGTTCTGGCTGGCTGACATCCGGACTGTACCAGGTGCTGCATATCACGAAATCATCTGCTTGTTTTAGTCCTGTTTCTTAAAACCACTTTTAAACTGCTTTTTATTTGGAGAGGTTGATCCATTTACAGTTATTGTCATACTGTTTTTCTTTCATCTTGTCAGTTTTACAAAATTTATGACAATTTTAACTAATATTTTTTGCTGTTTTCTTGTTCTCTCTATTTCAGATTTTAAGCCATACTTATTTTTATTTCTTTAGAGAGCCCACATTTTTTATCCCAGAGAGCTACAGCCTCTGGTCACACTTCAGAAAATATTTCCATGTTAAATATTCATGCAGTTTGCCTATGAGATTCTAATTACTCCTTCCCAAACACTATCTTTAAAAAGGCAGCATATGCAGCGTTTTCTCCTGGAGGAAATAGAAACCAGTTGGTGCAGGTGGCCAGTGGCAACCCCCTCTCTGAGCTCAGAGGGCCTGGCTGTGGGGCTGCAGGCCGACTTTGTCAGAGCTGCATTCAGGGGCCGGAGACCAATGGGCTAGTGGAAAAGTGATGATACCTCATCGCCGTTATAATATGTAGCTTTTGAACAAAGAGGAACTTTATACACTTGCAGAAGATATTTGCTATTCTGTATCTGTGACACCTGGGAAATGCCTGGTTATATCAGTTGCCCTTCTTTTGTATTTAGTTAGTTATTACTACAATTGATTGTAAGAGTTTTGGGTGTGTTCAGAGATTTAAACTTTTATCTGTTCTGTGAGTTGCCAATAATGTTCTCATTTTTGCACTTAGCGCTGGAATGTGTCTATTTTTATACATTTAACGCAGCCAAACTTCTCACCCATCATTACATCAATTAGGGTTTGAAATTTTATTCTCATAAAATTTGAAAAGATAAATATTTTATGACTTTTAATACACTAATGAAATTGTATAAAATTTTATAGGGATAATAATTTTTAATTTAAATAAAAATTGTGTCTACGGGCAAGAAGAATTTGAGATTCATCCTCATTTATAATACTATAAAATAGTAACAATAAAATAACAGTTACAGTAATCACAGCTACCATTTATTTATAATAAAGTAGATATTAGCCTAGAAGCTTTATATAACATATATTTTAACTAAAGACATAACCCATATATATTATCGCCAATGTTACACAGTTATAGGAATTTGAGGGCCAGAAAGATTAAATGTTTTACTACAGTTAGTGGGAAAATTAGGATTAAAAAATAATGAACTACTTGGCTATCGAATCTATTCCTTAAAGTCCTATGTTGTATGACATAAATATTCATTTTTAATTAAACGTTATAATATAATTGTGTTCATTATAGATATCTAAGCGAACATATATATTGAAATGGGTTTCAATTTAATTTGGTACTTTTGTTGCGCATTAAAAAATTTGCATGAGACACACCAATGTAAATGCCATCATTAACACACACGAAGGACACGCCAAATGTTAACCCGTTTAGTAAAGATTTATAGATGGCCAGGCACTGGACATACTTGGAAGGAGAAAAATAAATTTCAAAAAATGGTTCAGGGGATGAAAAAGAAGCGCCAACTTGGCTCAGGGCACACCGTTTCCACTTGGAGGTGATGGAAGCTACTGGATGCAGCAGGGATGAAAGGTGTAGGCGGGCGTGGGCGTTCCAGGACATCCCCCGGTGACCATCCTGATCCAGTCCCGAGGCCGGCGTCACTGCCACTCTGGCCCCAGCCGTGGTCCCCGGTCTATGCCCCGCACACTGAATGCTGGCCCACGATGGGCTGGGGCCCTGGGACCAGTTCCGGCTGAAAGGTTGTGAGCAGAAGCAAAACGCGTTTTTGCCGAACTAGAGAATGTGATAGCCGGTGTGAGACGCTGACTACGTCCCTCCCTGCGGAAAACGCGCTCCGCAGGGATCAGGCCCAGAGGCTCCTGCTGGAGGGACAGGTACACAAAGTGACCATTGCCCTCCTGGGGCGCCAACCCGCTGGGAAGGCGAGTTTGGCTCCTCTCCCCAAACCTGCGCCCCCTCCATCCTGACTCGCAGAACCTGCCAGCTTCTCGGGAGGTGTCACTAAGGTTGGTTCATCGTCAAGGTCTTTTCCTTTTGAAACTCATTTTGCTTGTAGTCACTGGCCCGCTGCAGAAGGTGGGATCCCATGACGACATGGCTCATCGCGGACAGGGGTCCCCAGTACGCACGCACGCACACATGTATACATACATATATGTGTGTATATATACATACATGTGTGTGTGTTATATATGTATGGCGCCCCTCGGGGGCCTATCTCCCCGAGGCTCCGGCAGAGCGGGGGGGGGGGGGGGGGCACGTGCCTCCCCACAGGTGGGCACAGCGACACCCTAGCACACCGATGGGAAAGCTCTCCCCGCATCGGGCAGAGCACGGAGACTTTCTCTCAGCCGTGGCATATCGGCAGCAAAAACTGATCCTTATTCTCTTATTTGGGCCAAAGGACGGCCCCTTGCCCACACACCCCGGGGGTGGGGGTGGGGAGGAGGGGCTCTGTGGAGAAGCAGCGAAGGAGCATTGGTCGCCTAACGGGAGCAGGGGCCGACCCCACCGCCCGGCCTGGCGGAGGGCCAGGCCCCTTCCACGGAGCGAGGCTTTCTGTGGGTAAGTGGCCGGGAGCCCCGTAGAGGGGAGACAGTGGGCGCATCTGGAAGACGCGTCTGATGTCCCGGTTTTGACGACGGGGACTCTTCCTCACAGACCGAAGTTAATTGTGCTGCGCCTGGTTTAGAAGTGATGAACCTTTCTTTAAAAAGGTTTAAAGTTGTTTTAATATCTACATGTCGGTATGTCTTATATGACTCTTGTTTTCATTATGTGAAGGATTATTTCAAAAATATCCGTTACAAGGTTGAGACGCTCCTGGTTGTGATCAAGGGGAATTCAACTATTTTAAACATTCGATAAGAAATGCTGTAGGCTTTTATTTCATCAGAGTAATCACTGAACCTCTCTATTCTCTCTGTGCGGCTTTTCTGTATGTTCAACCATAAAATACGGTAATTTAGTTGTATTTTACTAGAGTGATAAACAACGTGAAAAGCAATTGCCTTGTAAATTATGCACCCATTTTCAGCTATTTGTGGTGATTCAACATTTATCTAAAATTCAAATTAATTATGACATAGCGGAGGAAGCTTAAGGGATCCCGCTGAATGGACCAAATGTCCTCAGACACACAAACGTCAGGCTTCCGTGAGGGCGTCCTTATAACAGGGGAAAGACTTCTCAGCATGTACTCGCTGAACGAACATGTGGGGCTCACTTCTGTGCTCGTCATTTTGCTGGGCCTTGAACATAGAATAGGTACTAGGCGTAGTACATGACCCTGCTCAGTATAAGCTTAGCACGTACACAGGAAAATCATATTTTCTGAGTAGCACAGTGTTGGCTGACGAAAGTGTGTAACACACGAGTCGGGCTGGAAGAAGTAGGAAGGCGAACGCCTCTCTCCGGGGACCCACCACAGCCCACCACTCAGCTCTCTGCTCCCGATGGAAGGTCAAGTGTGAGTGGGCTGTCTGGCCATCTGTCTGTCCGACTGACAAAGCCAAGATTGAATAGGGGGTGGGGGGTGCAGGGCATAAACATGGTAATACAGGGACAAAACTTGCAGAAAGAATTTTCCAACTCGGACATAACCTTGTAAACGTAAAAGGCCTGTTTTACTCCTAAAAGAATCTAAAATCTGAGGTTAAACAAACAACAAAAAAATATGGGAGAAAAAAATACCATGACTTATTTAGTCGTAAATATACTGGTAGCCATGCTATAATTTTTCATGGTTAATTAATGAAGTTTATAAATACAATAATCCTCATTCATTTAGCTAAACATGAGCATACCGTAATAAATTAATAAATGAAAGGCAACCCATATAAGCTTTGAAACTTATTCCTCCACAGTCTTTAAATGGAGCTTCATTTCAATAGACCGTGGCCGTTACATGAACCTATATAAATAAGACACAACTTGGGTTTGGTAAACATCAACACATGATTTTAATTTATATTCTTCTTCCTGCCCTTATATTCCCAACACTTAGTCAAATTATGTGGCTTAACCGCCACTCGAGAGAGGACCTTAGCTAGCTCACTGAGACGAGGCACGGGCCCTCCTTCTCCGGGCTTTATTACTGTATGTGATATTCTACAGGCTTGGGCCAGAAAGCTTCATTAATGGCACATTTATGTTAATGCATGTTACAATGTGGCCTTTCACAAAACTCTAGCAATAGTGTTCACAAATGGATCTTAGGGAGCCATAACAGCTCAGTGTAGTAATTTATTTACTTATTTTTTTACAAGTTTTATTTCAATGCATTTTCATTAGCAGTAGTGAGAACATTTGGTAAAATCCCAGACTCGGTATAAGTGAACATGTGCAGTCTTTTAGTACTAAGTATACAAATAAATAAGCTTTCAAATAATCAGCGCTGTTTAATATCCAGGAAAATGCCAAGTCTTACTGTTGAAATAACGTTCTCACATATTTTTTGAAAAGACATTTGGATTTGCAATCTCATCCCTTAAGAAAAAGCATTTATCCCATAATATAAAATTTTAATATAACGGAAAGTGTATACAGGGAACTGTTCAGAATCCTTAGCTTCTAATAAGCATTTGGATGTAAGTTTTGAAACAGAAACAAATATAAATCTCCCGGTCCTTTAGAGTAAGGTACATTGCTGTCCTGTTTCGCAAATACATAGATTTTTTTATTTTTTAGATGATAAAGAGAAAGTAAAGTTTATTTGCTCCGATTTGTTTCTTTTCTTGGGGGGAATTTATGATGCTTGAAAGGATCAATATCACTTGCAACAAAAATCCTATATTTATCCAGAGAAACAGAAAGAAACAATAAATAAGAAGTGTCACTGTGAGACCCAACCCTGCTCTCCCGGAGGGACCTCAGGCAGGCCTCACCTTTGGCAAAATTGAGAGCCCCCCAAGTGCCCTGCAGGGTGCCCCTGAGCTCCCCATGGAGGCTGGCTTTGCCCACTGCTCACCCAGACCAGGCTCCGAAGGAGGAATCTCAGAACAACTTGAAATCCAGGTATCTTCTTTCAGTCTCTGCCCCATATCGCTGTCCAAAGTCCAGCCTGTGTGACAATACCGTACAAACCTCTACGTGCCTACCTACTGTTAAACTTAACACGTGTGCAGACAGATTTTAAAGTCTGTCCACCGGTGCTCAAGTAATTTTTGGAAACTAAATGACATTAAATAGACTTAAACTGGCTTCTTCATGCAGAAATTTTTAGATGATTCAGAAGAGCAACACTGTGCAGAGAAAACGAATTGGGAGACAGTTTCCAAAAGTTCATTTACAAAGGTATTTGCTTGTGTGTGCGAGAGAGAGAATGTGTATGCTATGAGTTCATGTCTCTCAGAAATAAATTCCTGTGGATCAAGTACTAGGAAGGTGAAGATAGATTTTTAAGAGTTCTTTTTCATCTTCTGGTTGCTTTTTTTTCCAAGTTTTAAAATTCTCTAATTGATTTCAATGTATTAAATTCATTGGGATGACATGGGTTGACAGGGTCATATGAGCTTCAAGTGTAAATCACTATGACACATATCTGTATATGGCATTTGATGCACATTTGCTTTTCATGATCTGTGCTGTCCTGTATTTGCTAACATTTCGATGATGAAAGTATCAGGGAACACGTGACCCTAAGTGCTGTCCCTACTGCAGGACCTCAGGAAGTCCTCGATCTGAGTGATGCCTTTCCTGGGAGGATTGGGTGTAACAAAGTGGCCCAGAAAACCAAAGGCTGACCAGAGACTCACACATGAGCCTGGAGGACAGAAGTCTCTGGACTGGGAGTGACTTCCGTGTTTGTAGACACATCTCTGCTGCCGGTCTTGAGAATAGTATGTCCGTTTACTGTAGAGTCTGGGTTGTTATGGGGTGGGTCCAAGGGTGGAAGAGACAATGAGCATACAGACCTGTTCTATGAAGGTCTTCCCTTTTGGGCTGGGCTTGGAACTACAAAATTGACAACCAGTTGGCTGAGAACAAAAGAACGCCCCAGGGTCCAATGTGACAACCTGGCCTCAGTCTTCATCACATTGGATCTCCAGGGACGTCATGATTCAAAACCCAAGCACTGCTGTATCAAGAGTAGTAAAGGTTTAATTTCAGGAAATGCAAAGCAGAGGTTTTTGTTCGGCACACGAGACGATTTTTCATCTCTCAAACAGCACGTGGACATCGTCAGTGGGCGTCCACCACCATTTTTGTGCCATGACCCATGCTGTGCTCTGTAGCCATTATGCAAATTAAGGACAAGTATCACAATCCTCCTGCAGAAGAGGTTGGCAGGCTAATGACCTTCTTGAAATGTTAGAGATGAGGACACCTTTGAACTTCAAATAAATCAATTATGTTTGACTTTGTTATATTTGCGGCAGGCAGGAAAAACCTTCAGGTACAGTAATCGGAAATAACATCTACTTAACATTTAAATATGCACCAGCTTTGATTAGAGACGATTGGATGTCCTCTGGAAAACCACCCCAAGCATTTATAGATTCTGTAGAGCTTGAATCCATGTAGCTGAAGAACATCAGAAATATAATGTAAATAATCCGGTGCCTCTCCTTTCAGTGTACATGAAGTTAAAAGACGACACCCTGATCTCAGCATCTATGCTTACAGACGACACTCACCCAACGAGGAAGTGCTGAAACTTACCTCCTATTGTCAACAATAGCAAAACCTTTTACTAATTAAAGAAAATTAGACAAAATTGCAAAATTCTGACTTACCTACAACTTTCGGAACATCTGTGTAGCTGAAGAGTAAGCATGCATTTTATTTCTTGACAACTAATTCCTCGGGCACTTTAAAAGGAAAACAATGCACATTAATGATGTATTATTCCTGTTCACAAGAAGTTTTTGTCAGTGAAGCCAGTAATTACTTACGCAAATAATTACACCTAGACCTGTACGTAGCAGGCCTTACTGGGAGAAAAAATCGGGCTCCGCCATAGGCTCGCTGGGTGGCCTCTCTGACCTTTTGCTTTTTTTATCAGCATAAGCAGGGGCGTTTTACCTACCTTAGGTTATTGTAAAGTTCAAATTAGAACCGGGTGTGTCGGTGTGTGTACCTCATGCGTATGGCATGTACACAACATTGGACATACAGTCTAGCCCAGGTTCCATGGCGACCATCCTGTCATGGAAAAAGCTGCAGAGTCTGATGATTTAAAAAAAAAAAACAAAAACAAAGAAAAAGACTAAGGTAATTAATTCTAGGGCTTCTGCTTTGTTGTGTTAAGTGGCTGCCACTAAACTTTGGATTGCCAGGGCATCCACTTCAAAGGCAGGACCTGTTTCGCCAGGTTCCCTCATGGTGTGGCTGAGGCACATCCAGCAATCACAATAGAGCTGCATTTCTGGTTCCACAGAGATTTGTAAGAAAAGACAGTTCCTCTCAATTCCCCAAAGAAGTGGGTTGTAACGAGTGATGTCATAGGGTGACTTACCTGTCCAACTACATCATCTCTACTTTGCTTTTCCCCCTCTGGATCCATAGTTTTATTTTAGCTTTGGGGAGGAGGCCTTAAAAATTCCTATAAGGCTCTGAATTTTCACCTTGCAATTTTGCCAAATTTTTTATCAAAAAGTTATTAAATCTTTTCAAATATCTTGTCAGGTTTCAGCCAAGGCCTGCAAATAATCTGCTTTTTCTACTTGTACACATTTTGCCAATCCCTAGAGGCCAACTATTTTTTCCTTGTTTTTCTACTTATTAGTAGTACATGATTCTTTGCTTTTCTCTCATTGTATTCTCTTCAAGACAATATTGTAAGTACCCCTTCACGATGCAACTCTCACTTCGCTTAGTCTGTGCCTGAAATCCAGCATGTGTTCCCATCCAGATTAATGGTCCTTAAACAGTTAAACACTTTCTAATGTCTCAGAAAGTTCCCATGACCCCAGGGAAGTGTTCCATTAAATAGATGATTAAACTTAAATGTTGCCTCCGTGATTTTAGTGCCCTCTACACAAACCTGTCTTATGTCAAAATGTCTATTGGTTCCAGGCAAACTGATTTGAGTTAGGAAGATTAGCTGCAAGCGGGAAAGAGAGAGCAGTGCTCACCTGTGATGGGTTAGAAAAGATGCAATAAGGAAGAGGAGGCAGCTCAGCTGTAAACCAACGGGGTGTGCAGGAGAAGGTGAGGGAACTACCTGTAACCTCTGGTAGCAAAGGCTTGGAGAGGAGGAGGAATTCAAATCTCCCAGGGACTGCTCTCCATTAGCTACTGGGAAATGTTTAGGAGAGGACTTGGTGGAGAATATTAACCCTGATGCCTTCCCAGCTGCACACTGGCCACCGAGTTCTAACCAAGGAATACAGACAGTCCCTTCCTTGAAACCCTGCTGTCAGGACAGCTGATACTCTGCGTGGACATCGGTTGTCCTTGGAGAGGCAGCCTACTATAGTGGCTAAGGGCCTGGGTTCTGGAATCAGAGCCCTGGCTTCTTATCCAGTTTCACCTCTCACTAACCTGGCTATCTGAGATCAGGTGCCTAGCGCCTTCTGTTTGACTGTCCACGTCTGTGGAAGATGATAACAGTGTCTGCTTCCTACGATGGCTGTGCTGATTAAGTACGTGAAAATGAGCACAGCACTTACTCCGGTGTCCAGCTGATACATGCTAGCTCCGATGCGGCAGATATTCGCACCTCTCCAGCAGATTGCACCGGCCCTTGGAAGGCAGTCTATTACTCACCCTGACACGTCGCCCAAGCTGGGCATGGACCACATGGCCGCAAACCGCACGCTCTTCTCTTTCATGACCCGGTGATGAAACGCCCAGCAGATGCTTCATCGGGGAGAACCTGGCCCTGGCGCACATGTGCTCTGATTTCCTTTGGGATCCAGATTAAAAAAAAAATCATTAAGACTCATGAGAAAAGAAACGAAGGATTTAGGAAAGGAAATGGAGACTAGATGTTCTTACCATTCAATGAGAATAGGCACTTCAATTTTATTTGGCTCCTGCTGAAATACTTTCCCTTAAGAAGATACTTAAGAAGCTAAATTTAAGTGCAAGTTAAATCAGAGGCTGAAGAGCCAGCCACTGAAGTATTTTTATACCACTTGACTTCCCCAAAGATATTAAGAAATTTTATGACTACAGAGAGTCCAACTTTGGTTCAGTGCTGAACTCTAACTGGAGGTGAATAAACTCAAGAAAATTGTTCCCCCAGTTGAGGGGGTAACGGGGGTTCAGATCTGAGGTCCAGTGTTACTGGCTTTTGTTTTCTCCTGATGAAACCTCCAAAATGTGCGCCGGTGCCTCAGGGAAAGCTTGGATGTGCGATGATAAAATAAAACGCTATCCGTTGGAACCGCGAGGTTAAGAAATATTTATGTTCTGTGAGTGGATTGGGCAAAGGCTAGAATATGGCCTGTAAATCACAATCAGCAAAGGAGGCTGCAGGGACCAGGCAGGCTCCACATGCATGTGTGTGTGCGCATGTGTGTGTGCACATGCGTGTGTGCACATGCGTGTGTGCGTGTAGCTGAAGGTTTGGTGGCTTTGAGCTGGGTGGGAATTGGATGTCCGTGCCAGGGGTGGGGGAGTTGGCGTGCAGAGGTCCCAGGGTGTCACATGGGAACTCAGCACCCTGGGAGTGAGAGTGGGGACTGCTGCTGACCTTCATCCCTATCACCCATCCGTGGGGCCCCAGCACCAACAGCTCCAGAGGGACACCGAGAGCCATAAAGGTGAAAAGGATTGCTGAAGGGCCGAGCCTCCGGAGAAGCCTTTGAATTTTAATGTGGTGGCTCTCCCCAACCCAGTTCCAGGTGACTGCTGAGTAGGCACACTGCCTCCTGGCAAAGGAACCATCTGGTGTGTTTCTAGTCCCTAGAGTCATCAGGCTGCGGCACAGAACCTAAAGTTCTTCTCCTCCCACCACGCCACAGCTGAGTGAAATGTGTACTGCTGAGGAATGCCATGTTGGGCAGGTGGCCCTGCGGCGCTCACAGACAGGCACTGAGGAGAAGCTAAAGACAACGTGTCCTCTTACATGGCTCCTCCTGCGCCCACCACGCTCAGGCCTGGGAGGCCTGGTCCTTGAATTCACTCCTCTGGAATCCACGGTTGCCAGAGAAGCTAAAAACTTGTCTCCCTCCCTCTGCTAGTGTTACTTTTGTTTTGAAAGCTTAGACATCAAGTTGGTTTATATAAGCGGTCTCACCATTTAGAGGCAAAGAAGAAATCTCCGATATACCAGGAAGAATGTGGGGGCAGCTGTGTAGCAACAGGTGACCACGGAAAGACCCAGAATATTGACCACAGGGATTCAATAGCAAGAGAAGAGTTCTTGTCCCGGGCCTATGTCCAGGCTGCTCTGGGCTTGGGGACAGGTGGGACCAGGGTATATGGAAAGGAACCATGTCAGGACAGCTGGCTGACTAGAGAGCTGGCCAGGAGAATGGTGACTGGCCAGGCAGCCACTCCACAGTGTCCAGCTGGGTTGCCCTGAGTCAGCAGGACCGCAGGGGTGTGCTGGTGGCATTTAGTGACTGTCGTCAACTGTTAAATGCCCAGTGCAGAAGAACTTTGCCAACTGCTTCAGGCAACTATTGAACGAGGGATTGACGTTGGGATTGATGGGACTGGGCAAGGGAAACAGTCCTGGGAGGGAGGTTGCTGAGCTTCCCTGACCAGCATGCCCCACAGGGAGAGGTCCAGGAACAGGTGTTGCGGGTAAGACAGGAAGTGGGGCATCCAACCAGCACCACTGGACACCAGGTGCTGATTCAAATCCACAGTCTGGAAATTAGCGACAGCACAGAAGGACTTCCATTAGTGTGGGGTGTGGATGGCTGGTCCTGCGGGAGGTGCCCCTGCATCCTTCTGTGGGGCTGAGCCCAGGGGTACAGCCCCCCCACCTCCGGGCCTGCTCAGGTGACCAAGGCATGAGCCCAGACCATCTCCCAAGAGCTGGAGCTCAGGATCTGAAAGGGGATTCTGAAGACCTGTACTTTACTTTCCTCCTGAATCATACCCTCGGGTGGAACACGCTCTTTCACACTTACAGAGACCCCCAGAAAAGAGGTTTAAGAGGAGGTCTGAACAGGGACGTCTGAACAAAAGTCCTTGAAGAACAGGAGACAGTGAGAATCCGCTCCTTGTCCTTGCCTGGGTTCGGGCACAGGAAGAGCCGCCCAGTTATCGGGGACATCCCTGGCCCTCAGGGAATCTGGTTGCATTTCTAAAGGAGGCTATATATTTACCTCGTCTTTAAAAATACATGAATAAAAACAATGGAGGTTGATTCCCCAAAACACGACTATAAATTGATGTGTCCACTTTCGTTACAGGTAATTTCACACACACAAATTTAAACTTTTCCCAATAGTTTACCAACTCACCTAAAAAGAAACAAACATTTTAAAGCATGTATCAATTATCCAATGTGTGTTCAGAGTCACATATGTGAATACATATATATGTGTGTCTATATATATATATATATATATATATATATATATATATCCCTGAATGTGATAACATACCTATTATCTTTCAAATTCATTTTAAGAATTAAATAAAATACTATGTGTGAAATTAACTGTAATGTCTAAAATACTGAGGCGGAAAAGGTATTGAACTTCTGCCCCCAAGGTGACAAGGACCTGCATAGCTAAAACTAAAGGAAGGAAAACTAGGAATTTTGGTTTAAAAGGAAAATAGAGAGAGAGAGAGAGAGAGAGAGAGAGAGAAGGAGAGAGAAGGAGGCTGCATTCCTCTGGGCACCAGGAATAAGCCTGTGCTTTGGCACCTGAGCTGAGAGCCACCCTTTACTTTCAGAAAGTCTCAATCACCTGAGTCCCCCTCCAACCTCCGTAGGGTGCTTTTTCTCTTCAGGGTGACATCCTCCTGCATGCAAGGGGGCAGAGACGCTGTCATGAGACATTTGTCTGTCACCAGAAGTTCCTCTTAAATGGATCGCAGCAGCTGCGGTGCCCTGGAAGGACATGAAAATGACAACAAACCCTAAATTGTTCCCCTTCACACACAGAAGATTCTCTGGTGAGCTCACGGGCTTTGCTCATGTTACGGTTGCTTCTCCACACTGACGCATGCTGGGTGAGAAAGCCAGGGGCTCCCACACTACACATACTCTTTTAAAAATCCCTGACCTGTGACCCATGGGTGAAAGCACACATGTTAGGAGAGAATAGCTGAATACACCCTGCTAGGCCTTGACACAGGGCTACAGAAGGCGATCACTGGCATTTCCTCTGAACTTGACCAACGCAGCACCGAGCTGGCCGCTGAATGGCAGTAATCCCGACAGCAACTGGATGATAAGAGTGAGCACACCCACGGGGAGTCACGGACTATGCAGAGCCCTAACCACGAGGGACACATGGCCAAGCCATGGAGGTCGTTGTCACTAACGACCTGGCTTGTGGCACAGCCTCCCCGGGTAGAGGGAGAGGCCGTTAGCTGGGTTTGGGTGCATGCCATGGGCATGGGAGGCGTTCACCCCTGCCACGTTCTCCCAGTGTCCTCTAGGCCCGGCACCTCGATCCTCCCTTCTCCACCGTGGCTATCGGATGCCGCCTGTCAGGGCACGCTCCCGATAAACCCACTTCCCGTGCAGCCTTGTCTTCCCAGACAGAGGGCGCCACTTTCTACTTTCTGCCTTGCTGCCATCAGTTGGAGAGGATTTATGGACTGTGTCCTGAAATCCACCCTCCGTCACAAAACACAGGTCCTGGCGGGAGACCGCGAGTCATCAACCCCTGCCCAGGGCTAACGCAGCGAGGCTCGCCGGCCAACGAGCACTCGGTTGTCGATGCTGTTGATGCAGCGGCCCTTTTTTAAAAGACAGAGTAGTGACTGAGTTAGTTTTCCCACTATTGCTAATGTTCTGACTTGCCTTGTTTATCTCAAACACCGCACAGTGTTCTAGGAAACAGCTGCTTCCGGAGAAACAGCCAACCTCCCTGGGTCACAGCACTTCAGACCCGAAGCCCGGACAGAACCAGCTGGATGTCGATGGTCAGGCCCGCAGCATCTTCTTCTGGAAGACGTCACACATTGCCAACGTGTGACTCTTGCTCTCTCCTGTGTCGTGATGAAATTTAAAAAGACATAACCAGGAGATTCGACATGACTCATGTAGCATTTACCAGGAGAAAAAGTAACAATGATGAGCACGTCAGACAAGGGACCTCAAGGTGCCCGATGAGTCCTTCACCTGGAGGGAAGGTGGGGTCCTGCCTGCTGCATTCCCTTCATTTAGACTCCGAGCCAAGCGCACGAACTCTGGGCTCCGTGAACCTCACCTTTCCTCGTTCCACTGAGAAGGGCTCCTCCTGCCATCCCCAACTGTTAGACCAGAAGATTAGGAAACCTGCCCTTTCGAAGGGTTTTTGCATTTTGCTTCCATTGCCTTCTCAAGTTTCTTCGCTTGTCAAGAAGGCCAACACTTCCGTTCTTTCGTACCACTGAGTGGGTGAGCACAAGGCATTAATCACAATTTTCCCCCCCATTGGAACTTCAGAGATGCTTTTTGAGGGAGTTGGTTTGTTATTTTCAACAACAGATTGATTGATCAATTTTCCTCTCTCCGTATTCTGTGATTTATGATTTGTTTTTGTAGTGCATTTTGAATTCTAGTTCTCATCAGCTAAATTATATTTTTGGATCCTAACAAAGCATTAAATTACATATTAAGGATAAAACCTCTCTCCCTCTTCATCATATTGTGACTCATGCTCACCTTCACTTGGTTCTCCAAAAGGTGGGGAGTGAGAACAAAGTGCAGGCAGCCAATTCATTCACCTTCCTCAGACTGCCTCTCGCACAGCGTATACAGTATACAAGGTGTTTTACAAAATACGTATCAGGGCGCCACGTGCAACAAACACCTAGGACAGAGACTCACCATCCACAGGAGAGACGCTGAGACACTGTCTTCTCCCCGCCGCGGTCTTGCACCAGTATCTCTGGGAACTCTGCCATGTTTGCCTGGCTCTGCCTTCTTTCATGGATGCCGAGGGGCCGATGAACTGCTGGGTTTTCTCCTGAACATCCTCAGTATGCACAGAGACCTCCTCTGAGGCTGGGTCTGCGCATGATCGAGGATGAGTTCAGCTCAGCGCCCTGTAGTCTGGATCTTGCCCTGCTGCTGACCTCTCTCCCTTCGTGTCCTTGTGAAGACTCACTGTGTCCCCTGAGCATTTCCTGGCACTACCACCAGAACAGCACCACCTTCTCTTGGAGACTTGGCCAAAACATTCCGATGGACGGGGAAATCCAGTTTAAAAAAGTGACCAGGGATCCACGAGGACTATGTCCGAGTCCTGTAAAACCCCCTGACTTCAGAAAACAGAGCACGCTGTACGTACCCAAAAAAACGAAGCACGAGGTGGACAGCGATCGAGGCAACAACGCCGGGTCCCGGAGCAATCACGGTCCTGCTCTGTCTCTCTGCACGGAGTCCAGCGTGTTATTTCACTTCCTACGGCTTCTCTGGGATGGCCGTCGTTTTCCGTATGGAAAGCCGCACATGAAGCTGACGAATGGAGCGAGATGATTTCGTTGGAATTTAGATCGGATGTGGACGCAGCGCTAGCAGAGGCCCAGCTCTGAAACTCGCAGCCCATCAGAGTGCAATCGCTGTGTGAGGTCTCTGTGTGGAGCACACGTCATAGTTCTTGTGCAGGTCGCCTATTAAAGAGCAGAGCGGGATGTCCTTGATTCAGTTTAGAAACCTCCGTCAGTGATGCAACGTCTGACTAGAGCGCATGCTCCGTGCCATTCGCTGTCGTGCTGTGCGCTCAGGGACTGCTGAGTCATGGGAAAGGCGGCTGTAGAATTAGAAAGCCGTGAGTTCAACCAACATTCAGGAAAAGTCATCACCGTACTGCACGTTTCAAGTTAGCGGCGGTGAAATGGGAATCGTGCTAACACAGCTAAGTGCGAAATAAGTAAAGAACTTTTCTGTAACTCTTAGATGAGAGAATGACCAATCCCTCGTTATTGTTATAATTATTATCGTTATTCACGAGACTCCGTTTTCTTACCCACGTTGTGGAAAGGCATAGGGAGGACGCAGTGACGTCTGCTCACAGCGGTCACCTGGCGAGGGAGCCGTGGAATCGTCTGACCAGGCCCTCGGCGCAGGGTGCTGGGCAAGGACTGGTACCTCCACACGCCCCTTGCCAGGACCAGAGCCCCCCTCGTCTCCAACTCCATCTACGCTCAGTGTGTTTTATACAAACCACTTTGTACAAGTCAGCACTTTGCTAACTTGCTTGATTACAGACCTAAATAATACATTAATATGTAAGTATAGATATATACATTATCTGACATACATACTGTCCTGGGACCCGCTCTTTCGGCCGAGTTTCTTCAATTTTGTCATTTGATAACAAATTTAATTGTATGCCTTTTCCTCTTAGCTTGATACACAAACAAATGTCAAATAATTGCACTGATTTTTCAAACTCCTACATATTAAGTTATGCTCTTTCCCTAATTTTATCCATCATTAAAGCAATTATTTTTTTACGTAAAATGTGCTTAAACTCCTCATTTCTTTAGGTCAGTTTGCATTTCCTATCTTTACTAATGTTACCGACACCCCTTACTCCCTATCAACAGAAAACTGCATTCATTTAAGCATATTCCTTCCATCATATAATTAATTGAGTTAATGACATCGGGTGTATTGTTGGCCTCCATGACACTTCACCGAACACCTCTTCCTAAAGACACTGTCGTTTAGTTTGGTTGTCACCAATGGTCTTTGAACCACAGTTCTTTTTAATGTCAACATTCACATTTAACCCACGTTAAATTAACTTTTCAGGTGGAACTTCATCCAAAGGTTACTGTATTAACTTAGAGTCTTTTATTGTCTTTTAATATCTGTCTCGAATTTGTTTTTGACTATCCTCAAATTCCAGGCACAGGTATGGCATTTCAAAAATTTTCCAGGCACTTATTTTCTTAGCTATTATTATAATTTTTGAAGTTTTATATTGAACATAATGAGCCTTTAATGTAACTCCCCTTCAGCCATGACAGGTTTATTGGAAATCCTCATTATCTCTTTGACTTTATAGAAAGTTGACTATATCTTAAGCATAGCGTTTCTCCAATATATTTCCTTTTGTATTCATTTAGTTTTAGTTCACCCTGTTCCTCTTTCTCAGGCCTCATATCCCTGGGGGCTTGGGGTAAGCTCTTGTTTTCCACTGGTCCTTGTAGCTAAGGTTTCCTCCCAGTGGCCAGTCCTGGGCCCCACTGAGAACCCCGCCTCTGTGCAGTACCTCGATTCTCCTGCAGGGGGTTAGGGTATCTTTTTGTCTAATTGTCCTTTATAGAATCTGTGTTTAATGGAAGTGGCGGGAGCAGACATCTTTGTCTTGCTTCTGATCTTGGGGTTTGGGTTGGGGAACCCAGTCTCTCAGGGTGGATACAATTTCTGGGGTTCATTGCCCTAAGATATGATTTATGGCCACTGCCTCCTCCCAGTTGTCTTTTACCGCCACCTTTGGCCTTCTTCAGGAGACTTTGAGGTTTGATGCTCTCCTTGCTGTTTCAGCTGTTTCAGATAAAGTAGTTCCTCCGGCAGTAGACTTGGAGCTGCAGGCTCCAGGCTGGTTTCTCCCCACAGGTGAATCTCAGAGCCAGGGCACTGGAGCTCGGAGCGGGGATCTTGGCAAGCTTCTTGCTGAGTGGTGCCTTGCTCTTGGAGCCGATAACTTGGTAGAGGAGTGTCAGGTAGCCCGAAGTTCCCGTGACTTGTCTCTCCCCACATAATAATGACTGTCTTATGAGCCAGGGGAAGGGTGGTCAGCATCTTCAACCTTCTGCCCCCAAGGTCATCCCAGGAGGGGTGATGGGCAGAAGGGACTCCCATCTCTCATCCGCCCTGCACAGACCTTAGCCTCACTCACAGGAAACTGAAGGCAGGATGAGAAAGACCGGCATTCTTTTCCCCCTGGGCAGAAGCCCTCCGGCTGGGAGGCGGGAGGGGAACCCTGTGCCCTTGAGGGCAGCAGAGTGGAGGGGAATCCGCACCTCTTGTGTTTGGAGGGGTGAGGAAGGGAGCAACCTTGGTTCACATACCACAGACTCATATCTTCCTTGGCCGATTTTTATAAATTTTTAAAACAGATATTTCTATATTTGCTGTTTGCACCTAAGACCATTTCCAGGTGTTTTAAATGATTCAGGTTTTGGATCATTTAAATAAAATATCTACTTATACAGTTTTCAGCATTTTGCTAGGGAGTGAATCAGCAGAATTTGGGTGAATTAATTTTACTGTGTGCTCCCGAAGACGAAGAGTCTTGGCGTCACGGAGATGCAGACGAGTGGAAGGTCCAGGCATCCCCACCAGTGAGCGGAGGGAACACTGGGGGGTGGGGAGGGGCTCTGGGCTCCACCTACAGCCCCCGAGCTGCCTGACAGCAAGTGACTCTGCTCCTGGCAGGGTCAGCCCTAGTTCTGTGTTTCTCCCATCAACGAGATTGAGTTGTTAGATTCTGCCCGAAATTGCTAGTAAGATCGATGAACAGCATATTAATTAATGGAAATGCATGTTCATTACAGAGAAGAGATGTAAATTAATGACACGCCAGACACAAGACCTACAGTTTCCATATCTACGTTTTATGTAGCTAGTTTGCAGCAGCTAATGATCTTTACAACAAAATGCATTCTAGGCTGTCATTTTACCTTTCAATTTGTTCATTTTTACTTGCTAAATAATCTCGGTTCTCCCACTTTATAAATGTCTCATGATACCAAATTGTATATTTCATGAAGAAAAAGGAAAGTGCTCTCCTGTTTTCCTCAGTGGATTTTATTATAAACTATGATTTCTTAATGTATTCTTTACATGTTCTTTTCTACTGAAGGACTTGTCAAGTTTAAAATAGCTGAGTCTCTCCTTAGGTTCTTATCACCTATTCATATAATATAGGCTCAGTGAATAAGTTACATCACTTTATGATCAAACTAAAGAAAGAATGAGCCTGGTATCAAGTCTATGCAGAAAATACTGAGCTTCTAAATGGGCATTATCTGTGTTCCAAAAAGTATCCAAAAATTTGGAATCTAATATTGGGAAATATCAAGAAAAACCTTCAAGCAATGAGAAAATAAGTATAAAAACTACAACTACACAAAAATAACTGGAGGTAAATATTTAGTGATTTAAATTACAATTACAAAATATGCTTTATTTGATATATAGAACTTGACAACATAAATTATTAAACATTTATATCTGGAACCAAAAAGATAGCACGTGAACTTAGTATTATGTAATAATTGTATTCATTTATATAAAGGCTTATGGGAAGCATCTTAACCCAAAGACATAATAACTCAAAATATGCATTCAACCAATAAAACAGATTCAAGATATCTAAACCAACCCACAGAATGGGAAGATAAGTTGGTCAAAGCATCATAGAGAATACTCACAAAAATTCTAAAGAATAACTCCAGCAAATATATATACAGTGATTGAAACGCTATGCTTAGTATAGTATTGCTATAGGAGTACCAACCAAAAGAAGTAGCATTTTATTCAGTAAAGAGTGTCGTAATGACTGTTTGCCAATATTTCAAGTAGACGACCGTGGACTCACGACACTGGCCATATCAGACTGCATTCCAGAAAGCTTGGGTTCTGATCTCTATCATCTAACTATCTTTATCAGAGAAAAGTGACCTATTAGAAAATGTGAACAAAGAGTAAGCACACAATCCACAGAATGGGAACTAAACTTGACTCTTATACATTATTTGGCTTTGGTTATTTTAATTGTGAGGCACGTTCAAGGTATTTAACATCCTTTTTCACCTACGATATGGGCGAATGTCACAAAGTCTGAGAAGACTCTGCTGCTTGCTGGGTAAGCAGTCAATTTACATCTTTCATCTGGGAGTATAACTTGGAACACAACCTACAAAAGGTAATGTGATAATAAAAGTAATTACTAAGGCTAAGAGACATTTTCAGAATTTTAATGAAAAACACTTAAATATGCCAATAGGCACATTGACATGAAGAAAATTAGGGCCTGTTTCTTGGGACCAAAATTCCAAATGTCACATTATTTAACCACCAGTAATTTCACCTCTAATTATATGTCCTACAAATAAAAATCAAGATGGTATGTATAAAAATTATTTTTTAGTCACTGTTTACAACTGAAAGGTTGGAAATGCCGTAATACCCATCCTATAGCCTAGCTAAATATAGCAAAATGCAATAATATGCGGCATTGAACAGAACAAAAAATTGTCTTAAGTACTCTTGCAAAATGATTTCTAAGATACGTGTGCACGTGTATAAGCAAGATACGGACAGTTTATAGGGGTGTCATATGTACGACTGTTTTAAATAGAAAAGGCATGCCTGCAGAAGTGAGTGCACAACAGTCTGAACACGTCGTGTCCCTGGAAACTGGGAGAGCCACTCTCTCAGGACAGTCAGGAGAGACTAGGTCATTCTCCAGCAACAAGGTCGCCACGCGCTCGGTGCAGTAACACACCACCCGTTCCTCCTTGCTCATGCCGAGTGGACAGTGAGTCAGTCTGTTGACTCTCCTGGGCCGTTTTTCTCCATCAAGACCAACAATCTTCTTACTCTTTTCCATTTTACTCTCCAGAGGCCTTCTCTGTGGCCACGCTTGCAGAAGAGGCTGGGAATCGGGACACAGTTTTCACTCTCTCCGTTTAGCTGGTATTTCCACCCTAGCATCCACATTTCTTAGCCAGAAATGGTGACACACCTCCCCCGCATGCCACAGGGCTGGGTCGCTTGACCTCTAGCACACATAGGAGAGAAAGAAGAAGTACGTAAGGGTGAGCACGAGCAATGCCTACCACAGTTCTGTTGCTCACTTTTAGCACTAACCTAGAGGACTTATTAGCCTTTCCAAAGATGAGTAACTAAACATTTAATAAAGGCATAAGCACACAGAAATGACCAAACTCTTTGGTTGCTCTTACATGCAAATATACACCCTTCTAGTCCCAACACCACTGATCCTGATAGCAAATGGTAGGCCTGGACAAATAAATTATACTATAAATGTAATATGGCAATTAATTAGGAAAAATACGATGACATTATTGAATAGTCTCAAAGTATTTAAAGTTAAAAATAACTATATTAGATAAATTTTATCAACTTTTCTTCCAGAAATAATAGAATACCATATTTGGTAACTATTATTATATAACATATTAATATGTGCATTTAAAACAGTCATTATTTGCATCTATAGATATTCCTTAATATTTGCATCTAGAGTCATTCTGCTATGCAGAAGAAATAAACCAACAAATTTGAAAGAGGAAAAATAAATTCAAGGAACATGAGGAAGAGGTAATTATGCTCTTTTCTGAAACGTTTAAACATTCTGTTCCAAACTCATCTTAATTATTTTTAAAAGCATAAATTAATTACTAACAAAAGTGAAAATACTCCCACTGTCAGCTTAAAAAGGGGGAAAACAAAACATAAAACAATTTTATAAAATAGAAAATGTTAAAATTTTTATTTCAATAAATTATGGGTAAAGCATGTGTTGAAAATAAATATAAAATTATATTATTGCAATATCTGTGGTAAAAAGAGAAAGTAGAGGTGCGCGACTTTTTTCCACCAGCTGGTTAAGTATTTTGAATCACGCTACCAGCCTGCTTTCTCCGATTCTCAGACGCATTCACTTGCAGAGCATTAGTAACAACCGCTAATGCAGTTCAAAATTAAATCGCTTTCAGGTATGCTTTCTAATCTGTCTGCAAATGTGCTTATCATATTTCTCTGCTGACTTTCCTTTCAAGGCAGTTAAGATATTTTTAAAGCATTTTTCAAGGTGTACACTTAGCATATATCCTAAAATTTTATACGCTGTCACGTTAAGGGATTTTATTGACATAAGATGCATTTTGTTCTGAAAAAGATGCTCATAACTCTTTGGATCGGGGTGGCCACTCAGTATTTTTGTCGAGATCATAAGTTACTTTTATCTGCATGCCACTTGGGAAGAAGGAGAAACAGGCGGTTTTCTTTTTGTTGTTGTCGTTTTGTTTTTTCTCAACCGGGAATGATTTTCTCATTTATATCTTTGAAATTTTGCTTTGGGATCCAAATAAGCAGATTTTTTTTCTTTAACTTGTTAATAAAGTTTCACCAAAATGTAATCCATCTAAAGCCCACAAATCTTAAGTGCATGGCATGGCACATGTGTACAAAGTGAGTACAACCCCATGAAATCACCAATCCAGTCAGACACAGATCCACTCTTGCCCACCCCCAAAATCTTCCCTCCCACACCCTGCCCTGCACTGGAATTCTAACCCTCTTGCCCATCCTCAGCAATCCTTTCCTGCTTCCATCCGACTAGCATCCTTCCTTCAGCTCCCCTGGTCACTCCCAGAGTTTTCAGCTCTGCCCTTCCATACTGCAGATGGGACTTCCCCAAGGCCAGTAAGACATCACAGTCCGGCTGTGGATCTTTAATCAGGTATCTTTCTGAAGTGATAACTGTATCTCTCCACCTCACGTTTTCATTCTACCATCTTCTCTCACAACTTCATGCTCTAATTTCCTAAAGTCTTCTTGGATTTTATTGAGAATGACCATTTCTTAAACCTCTCTTCTTATGCCTCTAAAATTTACGTTCAAAGATATTACTCTAACCTGAATCTTTATAACAAAGTTTTGGTTTTCACTCACACAGTGGTTTCTTCCTGGATCCCATGTGGGCAGGAAGAAAACTCCACCCCTGGAAAAAGTCTGTCCAGACAAAGTGGTTTCCCACAGACGTGACGTGAGCCTGAGACACTCCTGTGTCCCTACAACCAGACCCACGAGCTCGTGTGGCATGCCCAGGCCGCTCTCTCTTCTCCGGGCCCAGCATGGATGAGACCACCCATGTTCCTGAAGCTTTTTAGTGACGTAGTACGCACACACCCACTGGTCCTCAGTTAGGTGGTCTCCTTCTTCTCCCAGCATTTTCTTTCTAACAGATTCACTTTCCCGGGTCCATCACTGTCCCAATTCCCTCTACTCTCTGGTTTCACGTGTTCCCAGTGCTAAACTTGCCCACTATTAGAGGAATTTAAGACATATAATTTGGGGAAAAATTAATTTGGGGTTTTGATTTTGGCTTTTATTATACCAGAAGCAACATATTAATAACATAGCAATGCTTATTTTAAACCCTAATCAAGAAAGTGCAAAAATAGGAAATGATGAACCAATACCAATTAAGATTACATTTGAAAAAAAAAAAACTAAATTAAAATACAAGAAAATTAAATTTGATGGTATATTAAAAAATAATCTACCGAGACCAAGTAGGATTTAGGCCAAGAATGTAAGGCTAACAGTATATTTGGGGATCTATTTCTATATTAAAAAACCCCCACCAGACAGATTTTATTATCTCAGAAGTTATTCAATGCAATTAAATGAAATACACTCCCTGATTAAAAAGCAATAAACAAAAACTTTTCAAAGGTGAAACACAAGGATAATTCCTTTTCATAACAAGGGATATATATCTTCAAGTATTTATTTTATGGCAAAGTCCTTGAGATACTACTTTTAAAATTTAGCACCACTATTTTTTAAATCTTTATTATTTTAAATGATTCGGAAATCTATAGCCAATGAAAAACATATGAAATGAACACAGGATGGATGATTATTACAGAAACAATTGGAAAATAGATTGAGAAGTGCAATTGTCTGTCTGGAAAACCCAGGAAATGACTGAAAATTTAATAGAGTTTAAATGAAATGAAAAAAATACACTAAACATAAAAAATTACTGTAAATCAGAGCTAAGTGTCTGGAAGTGGCCATTTGTGAGACCTTAATTCCCAAATTTAGTATGTTATTATTATAGTTCTAATCACTTTTGTTTTCGAGTTGGCGTCAGAAAGGTGCGTGCGAATGCTGTAACTCAGCCAGCGTATGGCCTCAATGAGTCTTCGGGGTTCACTCGTTCTTCGGGGTTCACTCGTTAAGAGCATTGCTCCTCTTCAACAGCTGCCTTGGGCTGCATCTTCTAAGTTATTCTTTCTGTTAGTGTAAGCAAAACACTGAGGATCTTTAGTGCAAAACACTCATATCATTTGTAAACAATTCATGGATACATCTTGAATCCCTCGTATTCCTTCCCTCCTTTATCCAGCAAGTGAAATGCTAGAATTTGCCATTTAAATATTTAAAATACAGCCTAACTAAAACATGTTCCAGAAATGTAGCTACTCTCCTCTGGAAGTCTGATAGAAGCACACAATTTGCTAAAATCATTGCATGCCTTTGTTAAAAAAAAATTAAAATAACGACGAAATGAAACCACAGTCTTCTTTTACCAGGACCTGAACCCTATATTGAGCAAGTTTCCTTGCAGACTGTACGGCTTACTCTCTCAACTCTTCCACTCGTGTGCAGCCCTAGCAGATATTTTAAAATCCTGCAGAGAGCCCACGAAGGGCAACATTCTGGACGCTGCAAGAGTGATGGGGCAAACGCGCATCAAAGGCAAGCACCTGGAAAAGCCGGACCGCAGCTCCGCGCAGGCCGCGGCCACTGATGCCGGTGCGCCGGGGCGAGTTCTGCGAGAACACTCCGGTTTACGCGTTTTTAGAACTCAGTATTTACTTCCCTGGGGGCATAAATGAAGCTCTGGCCCCCAGTTACTACGAGGAAGGAGGGGCCCTAGAGGACATCACTAATTTGAAATTCCTAGCCTTGGACTTAGGGCAGAAGGAACAAGAGGCTACGTACAAATTAGCTTCACCCAGGTTTCCTAAAGAAAGGACGGCTAGGACCTCGTTTCAGACCTGGTGCTGCACGGAGCGCCTGTGGCCGCCTCACGACCGAGCACTTGGAGAAGAAATGGGTGGAAATAGCCAAACAGCCAGAGCACACTGCTCTGGGCGTGCGGAGGATCTGCGGACGTTTGGCTTCTGCCCACAAGGAAGCCGGCACCGACTGGGTGCTGCGGAATAACTGCAATGGGTCGGAAACCACTCATAGGAGGCCGTGTCTGTGTGAGAAGTTAGGCCAAGTTCCCACCCCTTGTAGCCCACAGCGTGCACCATCCGAGGCCTGGGCTGAGAGACGGCGGTCCTCTGTGCTCAGCCTTCCGACTCCAGCGTGTTCCCCACGTGCTGTGCATTACTGAAGTTTGACCTATGGCATACGTGTTCCAGTAAACGTGGACATATTACACAGAAGCAAAGTGTTTATTTAAACTATGCAGTATGTGTGAAGGGGAGCTATGGCTGCCATTTTTGGCTCTATTAGATCGCATTACTTTCTTTTGGTTATCCTTGAAAGTTTATTTTTATGTTCACTTAAAATATAATGATTTGATGAATCGTGCTATTACAGTGAGGTATTGGATGCAGGTGTGTCACTGGTAGCAATTAACTGTAAATGCAGACTGACATGGTGCCCGCTGTACAGGTTTGCACAACTCGGAACAAACCAGACTCTTTTCAGCACCGTCAAACATCAAAAATTCAAGACATCGGGAAAAGTGCTTACCTTATCAAGACAAATAGGTGTGTCACATCATGTCATAAACTTAAAGGGTGGATGGCTACAAAGAAATACATCATTTACGTTCTCGTTCTATTAGACTTGGCATTTGGGAAGTGGCAAATATATCTTTCGTGTGAAAACTATGATGGCAAAGATTTTCCATCATAAAACAAGGGGAAGCTGACATTGTTATTTCTTTTGAGGGGGCCAACGCCATCTATCCATCTGGATCCAACAAATGTGGAGATACAAACACAAAAGGCACCGAAGCCACTGACATGTTTGTGGGCAGTGATAGACACTTGGTCACACAGAAGGACCTGGAGGCTGGTGTCGCTGAAGCTTACGAAGCATAACTATCAAAAGAGCACTAGTTAATACGCAGGTAAGGCAATCACTTCTCGTGAAGGAGATTCAAGGGAAACCCAGGCAAGCTTTGGGGTAGCTTTTCAGTGGCCAGCAGACGGTCAGAGAGGCAGGCCCACGCTGGTCCTCTGCCGAAACCTGGCTCTCTTCACTTCGGGTGATGCCTGACCTCACCTCTTCCTCTGCACTGGGTTGGTGTCACTGGCGTCAGCCACTCAAGTCCTATGTGTGACTGAGACTTTCAACCAGACCTTTCCTGTAGGACTCCCAGTCTAGCAGGCCATCCAACTGAAAGATGAGCAGGACAGAAGAAGCCAGAAAACAAGGAAGCAAGTGACCGAAAGGGTCAGCAGAGATGGATCAACAACCGCTCAGTGATTTTGCTCTAGAAGCTTTCTCATGTTCCCTTGACATTGGCCTTGTGGCCACTGGCAACGGGCTTGACGCACAGCACTGGGCCACCATGTTTTTCAATTTTTATTTTTAAGAATATCATTTACTATTTTGATAGCTCCAAATTTTGTGAATTTACATTGTAGATACATTGTATACAGTAAATGTAGCAAACACAAAATAGAATTTACTTGAAGTCCCACTGCCATTACATTTCTTATTTTGGTATATTTATTTACATAAATGTAGAGTTGAATTGGCATTTATTTTCAGAGCCTCAATATGCAGAAATACAGAGTATACTTTTGTGAGTTCAGTTTCTCATGACCACACATAACTTCTCAAGAGTGAAAATTACTAAGCTTTTTCAAATGAATTTAGTCCTTTGCCAATTACATCTTAGTCTCTTCCAGGTTAACTTGGCCCCTTGAATAAACAAGCTTGTTTTCCAGATTTCTCTTCCTTCTCTTGCCCCCAGGTCCTGGTGACTACGAAGGGGTCACACTTCTGATCTTGTTGTCAGTGAGGCTACAGGGTGGAAAAGCCCACACTCCTGAATGCTGGCACATGGGTGTTGTCCCACTTTGGTCACTCTCGAGACTGTGCAGCTCCAGCATCAAAGTCATTGATGAACAGCTCAGCAGATGGAAAGGCAGGATGAGTGAGCCTGGTCACCGGCAGCTCTCTGGTGGCCCTGAGGAGAAGGTATGGGTTTTGTCCAGGTCTCCAAGGAAGGAAATACTTTGGTCTGGAGAGGCATCACCCATAAGCAGAGCACATAGGACCTCAGGGACACCGAGGGCCTCACTCACACGAACTCGGCTCCTCTGATTTCTCCTTTGCCTTCCTTTACTCCACCCACCTGTGCTCTGCATAATGTATCTGAACATGTCGACAGGTACCATGGATTGCTTCCTAATTCACTTCCCAGTGTCACTATCTACGAGCCACACGTCACAGCGAACATTTTCACCCCTGCCGTGTGCTTTTGCGTGTAGCCGATGTGAGAGTCGAACGTGCACGGTGAGCACGCCTGACGTCCGGGTGCTGGCCAAATGGCTCTCTAGCACCGGCCCATGGACATGACTCCCTGAGGATTATCAGGTGGAAAACATGCTCTCTGTGTGTTTAATCTGTTTCTAGAAAGTTACCTGAAATCCTCTTCAGAATCACGATTTATAGTAAATCAATTTGAAAATGTCGACAGCTTCATCGACTTTCCTTGGCAGCCTACGGGAAAAAAAATTGCTCTTCTTCCAGATGTGAGCCAACTGGTATGCTCGGGGAGCAATGTGCTGAGAGGAGGCACTCACAGTTCAAATATGTTCGTGTTAACATGTGTAAGCATTTCAGCCCAAATGCTTTCACGGATGTTTTCAATCTGCCTCCTTGCAGAGAACCTTTCTTTACAAATACTGTCGTGGAAGAAAATCCATCCCAAAGTTACCAGTTTGTTCTGCTTTTGAATGTTTCCCCACATGTAGATTCTCCAAAATTATAGACCCTCTCAACTTCATTCTGATTGGGAACAGAATACGAGTTATTGAATTAAGCGTTGGCGTTTCCTAGGAAGCTCCTTCCTGCCGTCTGAGGCATTCCGCAGGACTCTTGCAGCACCCGAGCTATTGTATGCAGTTTGTTAAGTTGTCGAGGTGAATTGCTGTGCCGCCTCCATTAAAGGCTTTATTTGCAATAGGAACACTTTTCTAAAGCTGATAATACATGGGGTTTCAGTTATCACATAGTTTTATTGTCATTTTCCAATGAAATTTGTATAGGATGCAACCAAATTGTAGAGGATTTGTCATTAAATATGATTCAATTCAATTGTAGACACTTAGGCTGACTTTAAAGAGAGTTCTGCAAAAGCTACCTACCTTTCTTTTTATTTGTCGATAGGCAGCAAAGGGGAGTTATGCTTCCTGAGCTGCAACGACACCAGCCTGCATTCTGTGTGACCGAGTGTCTATCACAGCCCAGACACAGGTGTGCAGCTTTTGTGACTTTCACATTTGTATCTTAACATTTGTTAGATCCAGATGGATAGATGATGTTGGTCCCCTCAAAAGAAATAACAATGTCAGCTTCCCCCTTGTTTTATGATAGAAAATCTTTGCCATTATAGTTTTCACATGAAAGATATATTTGCCACTTCCCAAGTGCCAAGTCTAATAGCATGAGAATATAAATGATTTATTTCTTTGCCCAGCAATTCCACTTCTGGGTATTTATCTGAAGAAATTGAAAATACTAATTTGAAAAGATATCTGCGCCCCTATGTTATTGCAGCATTATCCACAATATCTAAGACATGGAAACAGCCTAGGTGTCCACTGATAGATGAATGGATACAAAATAGCTCATGTGTATATACAATGAAATAATACTCAGCCATCAAAATGGATGGAATATCGCTGTTTGTGACAACATGGATAGACTTACAGCATGTTATGCTAAGTAAAATAACTCAGACAAAGAAAGAAAAATACCATATGATTAACTTATGTTTGGAGTCCAAAAAACAAAACAAGACAGAAATGAACACATAAATATAAAGCACAAACTGATGGTTGCCAGAGGGGAAGGGAGTGGGGTATGGGCAAAAAGAGATGGGGGGGTTTAAGAGGTACAGATTTTTAGTTATAATATAAGTCACATGGATGAATTATACAGTATGGGGAATATAGTCGATAACACCATCCCGACGTTTTATGGTGATGGGAGGGTACTGGTTTTGTAGTGATCACTTTCTAAAGTATACAGGCTTCCAATCACTATGTTGTTCCACTGAAACTAATGTTTTATGCCAAGTATACTTGAACGTAAAGATACACACACATACACACACAGTCAGTATGTGCCATGCACTCAGGGTGAAGATTCTATAAGTCTTACGAAAAAACGTACCCTTTGGGGAGAATTTTTCTTTGCATTTCTTCACCAGGTCATGAATATTAGAAATGGGGTGCCCTTGTTATCTTAGGGTCCAGAGTCTCTGTAGCATCCACTACCCAGCACTTGCGGTGGCAGCCCCGTCTGAGTGAGTGCTTGGGGACTGCACTTTCAAGAACTTTGGGATTGAGTAAATAATAATACACCATTCAAGGAATAAGCCCCGCCCCTCCTGCCCTAGAAGTGACTGTGTCCCTTCTTCCTTGACATAGCTTCTCAATCACTCTGCGTCTTTAAGATTTGGGTGGGGTGTTAGCAGAGTTTTCTGTGGTTCCTGTCCCCAGAAAACAAACTTTCCATGTGGAAAGACCTGTTCCCTGACAGTGCCTTTATTTTCTAACTTTTCCACTAAAATACGGAGATGTTTCCTGATTTTCAAGAGTATCCACTGGGTGAATGTATTGCTTCATACGATTTTACATGACATGTTATTCATTTGTGTGTTAGCATATGAAACTGTTAATGAATTCTTTTCTCGTGTACATTTGGAGATAACATAATAAAGCCACATTTAATGAGTGTCAGGGGTGTTCAAAGAAGATTACATTGATAGTGCCATACCACTGCTGGTTTGTTAAGACAGGGTTCATGCACACTTAATATTTGATTCCTAATATCGTGTAGAGCAAAGGTTTCCTATGTGAAAATGTCAGCCTCTGTTGACAGTAGACTATGCCAGCATCCCTTTCACTCACTCATCCACTTATGCATCCATTCGGCTGCTCCCTGAACATCTGTTATACGCAGACATTCTGCTCCGGTGAAACAGCAGAGGACAAAATGTGAGCCTTCCTTGCTCCCTGGGCTTCGCGATTTCATGGCAAACAGGTTTTACAGTGGTTAATATTGATTGAGTGCGTGCTTCGTGCAAAGCACAGTTTTCCCCATTTTCAAGTCACTAACTCCTTTAATTCTCACAACAGTAACATGAGACAAGTACCATCTCATTGCCGGTTTTCAGTCAAAGAAGCGAGTACCGGGACAGTTACGTAACCTGCCCAGACCGGTGCGTGAAGAGCATGGCTTGGCACCTGTGCAGCCTCATTTCTGAGCCCGACTGCTGACCAGCTGTGCTACAGAGCCCGTTCCCTAGAGAGACATCGCTTACGGAGACGCAGGCCTGCTCACCGACCGTACACGCTCCCTTGGATTTATGATGCGGGCTTTACCGGCTGAGGTGTCTTAAATAGGAGAATGGCCGGTATTGCATTCTGTCTCTTGCAGGTTTTAATGATGCATAAGGGGTGACAGGTATGAGCAGAGGGAAGCACTGAAAATTACAGCATATTTGTCGTAAAACAGTGAGCATGTGGTAACTGTTCATTGCAATGCTGGGCAAACTTCATGGCAGGAAGTGAGCAAGATCTGTGCTGCTCATATAAATTACATCAGCGCGATTTCCAGTCTAGCCTGATGCCCAGAACGGCTTCCCTGGCTTCCCGAGAGCATAAGAGGGCCCTAATTTACATGGCCTTGACGTTTACTATCAAAGAGTAGCTAATCTAAAAGAACAGAATATAAAAACATTTTTTTTGCATAAAACATCACCAATTGGACAAAGTGAAGGTCTCCAAGCTGGGATATTGGAGAGACTTTCTCTTTTCCTAAATAATCTTTGATAGGCGTGGATTGCCACTGAACTATAACATTAAAAAAAAACAAAAACCACCTTGCTCTTAACTTAATTTTCTTTAATGCAGTTCAGTGCATCTTCATAATTTAAGGAGGCATCTGAGCTTTCAAGAAACATAAGCTCGTCTTTATCATCTTCCTGCCTGGGAGAACTATATGTGCCTTCATACTTTCCACTGAGCATCTGTCATCCAAAACCTTTTTGATGGCCATGCAGCTCCTATTGCATCAATATATTCTCTTGTAATACTTGGGGAACAACACTAAGCCCAGGGTCATAAAAAGCCCAGCAAGGAATTAGTGCTGTGCAGAGACATATGTTTCAAAGCTGAGACTCTCACGATGAGGCTGCAGTCCCAGGGGGGTGACAAAGGAGATCCGGGACGGGCTTGCGGGGCAGTGGGGCTCAGGGCTCAGGACCTCAGCTTAGAGCTTAATTCTCCGTTGCCGCCAATGACCTTGGCAAATGCAGCTTCCCACTAAATCATCAGTGACTCCTGTCTTCTGTACAATACCTGCATCGTCCCCTGACTTCCTGCTGGCCTGTGGCAACCACTCAGCTGGACCCCAAGCTGATTGAGGGCATGAATGTGTTTGGAATGTATTAAAGCAAAAGAGAGGTTGCAGTAGTTCTCCATTTTACCCTCTCCCTGGGCTGTTTTGCACAAGAAGTCACAGGAGCTTCCGTCCACTAGGCTGCGGGCATGATCGTGTGGATGTCTGTCCCAGAGCTGCCACATCCAGAGTAGAGACAGGGGCACTAGGCAGTGAGAGCCTGTCTGCTAAACACCTTTATCTGTGGGAACTCGTGGGTCTATGACTGAACAGTCGTGGTCTGTAACTCCTCATGCAGTCACGGGATTGATTAACGCTCACTTTGCGCACACTGAATGTCACCTTTAGAGCGTGCCTCCCTCAGCGGCTGACTTGCTACATTGTCCTGGGAGCTCCAAGTTCCAGAACCGATCGCATGGGGACATTTAACACATGAATTACCTTGATCTGATTTATCTGAATGTATCTTATTTTTGAAGTATAATTGAACAGACACCTGTTTTCAAACTTTGAAAACGTGATAAATCCTCAAAAATGTATAAATGAGAAAACAGTCGACTTCACATTCGTGACAGAAAGTTCGAACATACTGTGTAAAATGGCATCTGTTAACAGCTGCTGATAAAATAACTATCAAAACATAAAAAGGGAAACAAGTTGGAACTAAAGATGTCATGGAAAAGTAAGTGTTGAGTGGGTAATGCAAAGAATTTTTGTGGATTCTCACTGTTTTCTATATTTGCACACACCCAAAAGAAACAGAAGCCTTTCATTGACCAAAACTTGATGCCCACCCCCCAGCCCCCAATTTAGCAAGTCACTGATGAGCGGAATCTGAGCAGATAGCAGCTTGAGAACCTAATCCTCCGAAGTCTGACTTGCAGGCAGGGCTGTGTACCTACCCACACTGGGTCAGAATGTTCCCGATGTGGGAAGAGCAGCTTGCTGCCCCTGAATTGTCGGTGCACAGATAGAATGCCCACTGAACACCTGTCTTTCTTCTGGAACCTGGACAGTGGGGACCTGCCGGGTAGAGGGAAACCACAGGAGCCATCCCCAGGAAAAGTCTCGGGCACGGAGTCCCTGTGAGCTTCCCTGGCAGATGACACAACACACCAACAGCATCCATTGCTGGAGGGATTGGTGCTGTCTGCCTGACCCCCGGGGAGAGGGGCAGTGGCTCTCGGAAGCTGGCGCCTTATCCCTTTGCTCATTTTCTCTTTTGCTGTAATAATTCTTACCTGTGAAGACACATAAGATGAAAATAAGATAGGACCATGTGAAAAGATCTTTAAAAAACTGCTGTAGACGACACTGCCTTTCAGAGCGCTCAACACACTTCATCTGAAGAGTCGTACAAATTTTCTGAGAATTTCGTGTAGAAAACATCTCCCCCTCCCAATGAGTCAGTATGCTTCTATTTATTGGATCATCACAGATATTTACCCCGCTGATCGTCCATTTGTCTTTTTATTGAGATACACTTGACACAGAACATTGTATAAATCTAAGGTGCACGATGTAATGATTGACGTCCACAGGCCCGTCCTGTGGAATAATTGCCACAGTAAGTTTAGTGAGCTTGCAGCCCCACACGGAGTCACAGTTTTTTTCTTATGGTGAGAACTGCTAAGATCTAACCCCTTGGCAACTTTCGAATGGATAATACAGTTTTGTTAACCGGGTCACCACGCTGTACCCACATTCCTGGAGCTTACTTGTAAGGAGAAGTTTGAACCTTTTGACAGCTTTCAGCCATTTTACCCACTCCCTGCTCTCACCTCCGGCAGCCACCAGCCTGCCCTCTGTGTCGAAGAGTTTGTTTGTTTCTTTGTTTGTTTGTTTTGTTGTTGGATTCCAGGCAAAAGCGAGATCACATGGTATTCGTCCTCGTATGATTGGATTCACTTAGCCTAATGCCCTCCAAGGCTATTCGTATTTTCATAAGCGACTGGACTTTCTTTGTTGACTGCATACTATATATGTGAACCACTCGCTCACTGTGAACATGAAGGTCGTTGCCGTGACTTGGCTGTGGTTAATAATGATGCAATGAACACAGAAGTGCAGGTATCTTTTCAAAATAGTGATTGTGTTTTCTTAGAAGAAATATCTAGAAATAGAATTGCTGGATTATACAGTAGTTCTATTTTTAATTGTTTGAGGAACCTCCACATTGTTTTCCATAGTAGCCATACCAATTCCGATTCTCATTAACAGTGTAAAATGGTTTCTTTTTTTCAGCATCCTTATCGCCATTCTAATAGGTATGGGGGGTATATCACTGTGGCTATGATTTGCATTTCCCTGGTGATTAACGATGCTGAACATTTTTTCCTACGTCTGTTAACCTTTTGTATGTCTTCTTTGGATAAATGTCTGTTCAATTTTCAATCATTTGTTTTATTTCCATTGAGTTGTAAAATTTTTTATATACTTTAGATAATAACCCCTTATCCCATATATGATTTTCAGATATTTTCTCCCATTCTGTAAGTTCTCTTTTTATTTTGTTGATGGTTTCCTGTGCTGTACAGAAGCTTTTCAGTTTGATGTAGTCCCACTTGATTCTCATTGCTTTGTTGCCTTGTTTTTGGTGTCAAATCCAAAAAAACATAGTCAAGACCAGTGTCAAGGAGTTTACCCCTCTGTTTTCATCTTGGAGTTTTATAGTTTCAGGTCTTACATTTAAGTCTTCAAACATTTGAATTTGAATTTTGTGTGTTGTGTAAGGTAGTGGTCTTGTTTCATTGTTTTGAATGGAGGTGACCACTTCTCTGAACACCATCTATGAAAGAGACAATTCTTTCCTCTCTGTCTATTCTTGGCTCTTTTGTTGTAAATTAGTTGACCATGTATCTGTAAGTTTATTTCTGGGGTCTCTATTCCATTCCATTGATCTCTGTGTCTGTTTTTATGCCAATATCACACTGTTTTAATTGCTATAGCTTTGTAATATAGTTTGAAATTAAAAAAAAAGTTTGATGCTCCCAGCTTTGTTCTTCTTTCTCAAGATCAATTGGCCACTTGAAGTCTTTTGCAGTTCTGTATAAATTTGAGGATTGCTTATTTTATTTCTGTAAAAAAGTCAACTGGAATTTTGATGGGAATTTCATTGAACTAACAGATAGCTTTGGACGATGTGGGCATTTTAACAATATTGATTCTTCCAGGTCATGAGAACTGCATATCTTTCTATTTTTGTTTCTGCTTCATTTTATTTTTTTCAACATCTTATAGTTTTCAGTGTAATGGTCTTTACCTCATTGGTTAAATTTATTCTTAGGTATTTTAATTTTTGACACAATTATAAATGGGATTGGTTTTTTGAATTTCTCATTCTGCTAGTTGGTTATTAATGTATACAAACACGACTGACATTTTTGTATATTGATTTTGTATTCTGATACTTTACTGGATTTGTTACTTCTAACAGTATTTTTGTGGAGTCTTTAGGGTTTTCTATATATAATATCAAGTTATCTGCAAATAGTGACAGTTTTACTTCCTTGTCGATTTGATTTTTTTGTTTTGTCTCAAAAGTTTTTTCTTCACAAAAGTGAACTCAGTAAAGCAACATAATCTCCATGTTTTTTTTTTATTTTTAATCCAGAAGCTCACATTGTACATTTTTACATTTCCAGAATCCTTGGATAATGAACTACTGAATTTTTTTTTTTTTACTTAGAGAGCATTATAAATGATTTCTAATAGACACTACTATAAATTATTAAACTTCTTTCCAGAGAATATTCCTGAGTGAAGCAGGCTTTATAAATTGGAGTAAACTCTATGACAGGATTAATGAAAATATCTTAAACTAAAATATTAGAAAATATAACTGAGTACATAAAACACAACATATATCTTTGTCAAGAAAAGTAGGCATGGCCTGAGACGAGCTGTAGAATACATTATTCTCTATTTTTGTTCTTAAACTCTCTTCAGCTCACTATCTTGCTTACAGATGGTTGTAATTTCCACATTATGATTTTATCACCTTTAGCCCAAGGCAAAGCAAAAAAACTGGAAGAAAATTAATTTTGTGCAGCACCCTTTTTACCCCTTCTCTTTGTTTCCTGGTCAATCCCCAGGCTCACAAACATCAGTTCATCTGCTTCTTATCAAACTAGCTCACAGAATGTACGAAACTCATCTCGCCAACATGGAAGGGCTCTGTGTCCCCTCTGACAGGAGTGATTCACACTTAAACCAACTGGGAATGTTCCAGACTGAGATTGCTGTTTTCTGGTGGAATTTCAGTCACCAAGTCACGATGATGAGGTCTCTTTGGGAGAGTGGTTGTGATATTCTCTGATATGCCCCAGCTACCCCAGACTTCGGCTGCTGTTCTCTGCTTCAGCTTACAGGGAAGCATCTCATTTGCCTCAAAGAGCTTTGCCTGCAGGGATTATAGTGACATTACCACTTATTCATTCCAACCTCGCAAGTCTACCTGCATCCATTAAAGTCTACTTTATTTAACAGAATTGAGCTTGTTAATCGTAGACTGTAGATACTGAGTACTATGCCAAGTCTATCTGGAGTCTTGAGCTTTGGCCATTCAAGAGCAGCAATTTCAAAAAAGAGAGAAAAAACTCATTGTGGTGATTACAGGGGAGAGAGGTGTGGGTGGAGGTGGAAGGGGGCATAGGCAGGAGAAATGGGGATGAAAAATAAAATAAAAAAAGATTAAAAAATAAATAAAAGTCAATAAGCATTCAGGAATGTTAACCAAATTAACACTGCACTCCTGTTCACCTCCTTCCTTTAATGAGTATTTTTTATTTTCTACAAGACTGATCATTAAAATTATTTATGCCTCAGTTAGTCAGATAGAGCAAATTGCTTTTATTCTGTTAGACTATGGGCTCTATTCCACTTGCATCACTAATGAACGATGCTCCTGATGTTGAAGTACGCAACATGTGAGAGGTAGCAACGTTCTGTGTGCCATAGTTTCCTGAAATCCTGTTTACTTTTCCAGTTTCCTGTATCCCATTTTTCTCAACAATTTTTTCCTAGCATCATCATCTTGTGAAAACTCCACTATTTTGAAAGCCACTAATCAAGTTTTCATTCAGGGTCTTTTACTAAAACTCTCTGAAGTAATCTTGATAAACTATAAGACATCAGAAATATCTTAAATGTAATTAGCATCAAGCACACACCTGGCTTCCAAATGTTTATAATAATTAAAGGACCCTATTTTTAAAAATATAGGATTAAAGATGTAACTGTTAAATTCCTTCCAGATTCTATGAAGAACCATTGATTTAATGAGTTTAGATTGACTTGATCTCTAACACAGTTCAGTAATAAGTACTATAAAAATTTTTAATTTAAATAAGAAAACATTCTTTACTGCTCAATTCTTTTTAGACAGCTAATTAGGAAAAAAATCATTATTTTTACATTTTTTATCTTGAAAAACAAATACAAATTTTTCAAGGCATTGTCTAATATTGACCTCATGTCCAAGTACTGTCAAAGATATAAGAAAGATAACTCAGGTGGAAACGGGCCCTGTGATATTTAAGCTATAGGTTTATTAATTGAGTCAAGGGTGTACTATTTAAGACTCTATTTTACAGTTAGCATTTCCGCTTTACTCACTTATTGACCTAAAATAAAATTTCCTCTTCTGAGAAGTGATGGTAAAGCTCAAGTCCAAAGACCATCTGCTGGAAAATTCCCTCTTGCTCAAGCAGTCTGATCTTTTTGTTCTATTAAGACTTCAAACTGATCAGATGAGGCCCATCCACATTATGAAGGTAAATCTGTTACCTTAGAATTTACCAACTTAAGTGTTAATCTCATCGAAAAGCACCATCTAGTTTGACAAATAAATTAACAATCACAAGCCCACCCCTTATTAATGTGGCTGTGATACATGTCTCCTTAAATCACACTGAATCTCCAAGTAAAAACAATAGCAAGGTCGCACCTCTGCCTGAGATGATACAGCCGTACAGCGTATGACCAAAAGCACAGCTGCCCTTTGGCCAGGATGGGATGCAGAGTTCACGCTTGATGTTTATTCCTCTACTTGATATTTGTAACTTCAATACGAGTGTGTTGAGTTAATGATTCTTAATATGATATTATAAAATCAATACATCTTGTATTACAGAAGAGGACAAGAGGAAGAAAGCAAAGATAGTTTATCTGCGTATATATGTATACACACAAATATTTATACATAAAAAATTAAGGAGGAGCCACGTGTGACAATTACAGTCTTCATGTTTGTAACTGGTCACGTGGTCATGGCTGGTGTTTATAACTACCATCTTCCATGACCCATTCTGTCTGCCTTTTGCACTCAGCAAGCACCTAAGCTGGCCGTGGTCCTTTGCCTGGTTGGTGACCCTAACTTCATTCCTAAAGGGTCTAGCCCATTAGCAGTCCTGTTTGCATCGGTTTCTTGCAGTTTTTCATTGACTTTAATCACAGAGCATAATAATACTGAGAGACACCCTAGGAGATTTCCAGTAGTCTAAGCATCCTTTCTCTTACCTCATTGGAGTATCAGCCACTTTCCCCTTATTAATCAGAATCAATTATCCCAGCAAGCACAGTAATTCCCTTCTCTGCCTGTCAATTCAGATGTGTGAGCAGCTCAGAGCAGCCAGGGGAGTCTTAGCATACAACTCAATGGAATTGTTACTGTAGGTAGTTAGCTAATTATTTATAAAGGAAAGAGAGCAGAGTGGATTTGATGGTGAGTTTAATAAACTAGGGAGCATGAGTCTGTTTGCTGCACCAGGAAATGACAGTTTCACACCCCAGGGAATCACAGCAGCATTGCTCTCCCAAGGGGGTTAACAGTCCTCCCCTCCCCCTCCAGTACCAATTGTCGGGAGGGTACAGAGGGAAGTGTTTGACTGTAGCAGCCTGTCAGTCAAACTACAGGGTGTAAACCTATCCAAAACCCCATGAAAGCTTGGGAAGTTGATTTCTTCCTTTGAAAAAGCACCTGATCCATTCCAAACCCTCATTAATATAATCCCAGAGGAACAAAGAAGCTTGCTCTCTCTCTCTCTCTTTCTCTCTCTCCCCCTCACTCACATGTTAAGATACAGACCCCATGCATTCACATGGGTTCTCTCTCACCCAGGAGCGTGTGACCATGCAGGTCTAGCAGCTACCGGGGCCCGCAGCAGATGATGTGGGCTCCAAAAAGACTGAACTTCAATATGAAGCAGAAACTCAACACTGGCTTTGATTTGGCTTTGCTGAGGACACAGCTGGACTTTTTCCATGGTGAGACAGAGGGAGAGGAGACACTGGAAACCTAGGGGCAGCCTTCCACACAAATACGCCATCTTGCCACACCATGATCTCCCGTGCGTGGGTCCTTGGAATGCTTTCCCCGTGTTCCCATGGGAGAGCCTGATTTCCACCAACCAAGGAGTCACTGTTGTGTCTCCTGGTAGAAACATTCATCCCTTGGCAACTAAGACTCCTTGGGTGAGCAGTGCATAAAATCACAGGAAGAAGAGGCAAACATTACTTTTATTTAAGAAAAGAATATAAATATTACCATTTCTGGTCACCAGGCAGCGTACTACAAATGATGAGTTACCAGAGTGTAAAAAAACGATGACAGAATAAATGTATATGGAATGGCAATGTAACCTGGCAAAAGAGCAGGGAGACAAGTAACTGAGAGGATCCACAGGTTTTCAAGGATCGGTCGGTGAAAATAAAGAGAGCAGGCCTTGCAACCCTGATCCAACCAAGCAGCAGTCTGGCATCTTCCCCTCAGGGAGCTCCGCGGGTGGGATTAAGCTCTGGCAAGAGTGACATGGTCCTTTGCCAGCAACAAATCTCAAGGATGGCTCTGTGATTTTTCTAATCCCAGATAACACAAACTTTCTACCAATGATGAAGGTGCACTATTTTGAAATTTAGAACATTAATAAAATTCGTAGTTTCATTCCCCTGTGCTGTTTCACAAAACTGATGAATAAATACAAGGCTTCCAAATTACAGGATTCTGGCATAGAATTGGGAAAGAGAGAAGATTTAGAAGAAATGCTGTAAGAGTGTTGTTGTGGAATCTTAAGCTAAGCGTTTACTTTTTCTGCTTCCCTTGTTTCTCAAAGTGGAAATGTGTGTTTCTGAAGAAAAACACTTCTAAAGTAGCCTGTGGGGGTTATATCGCCTAACAGCACTATCATTGAAATTGCACTTAAATGGATTTTGAAATCACAACTTTCCAGTCCCATTTTGTCTCATTTCTAAGACCTCAGCATCGGAAGTGTCACTGACAGTCCCCTGGTCTGCGGCTCACCTTGTGTTTGACTTCAGCTGGATCCTTCTCTGATGCTGGCCAACCAACCAGAGCATTTGTAGCCACCAACACCCACCTTTGCAAAGACGCTGTGGTTTCTCAGGGAGGCGCTCTGCTCTGCTGTGCTCACTGAGGCATCTGCACCACGCACTCAGCTCCACTCAGCTCCAGAGCTCCGGAGCAGAGCTCTGATTCAGATCCAGAGCTGCTGGACTCCCAGAGCGCACCCAGGAGGGGATCCAGGAGGAGTCCTTTGGCGAAGACCTCCACCTGTGACTCTGGAGTACAGCAACGATTGTGAACTTCCGTGCACTTTCACAGGAATAGGGCAGTGACCTAGAAGGTACACAAGTGCGGGTGCACTTCTGTGTCAAGGGAGTTGAGAGACGTCCACTTCCACATCACAAGCTCTTTGACACTTGACATCACTGCCCATCCTAGGAGGGACCGGATGGTGTGCCCTAACATTCATGAGCTCTGGGTCGAGTTTGCTCTAAAACATGCAAACCTCGAAAAGTAGAAAGAAAAGATTATTCATATTCTTACCACTCAATGAAAATATCCTTTACTTTTTGAAGTATTGTCTTCCAAAATTGTATTTTGCTTAATTTTTCTTCTTTTTCTTGCTGACAGTAGGGCAGGTTATACCATTTTATTTTTCTATGTATGAAGTTGAATCTGGTTTTTCAAAAATGTAATCTTTCTTGTATTTTTCCCATTATCATTTATTCCCCATATAGCCCCCTCTCCCCAGGAATCTCCTTTCTGTTGTCCATGTCCCCGAGTCCTTTTTCCTGTCCAACTTGTTCTGTTTTTCTTATTCATGATAATATAAGGATTTTTATGGTGTTTGATTTCTTTGAAAGTATTATTTGTATATGTTGTAAAATATTCCATCCTAGGCAAGTACAATAAATCACTTAATAATTTTTTTCAGTGTTTGAAATCTGGGCTATTTACATATCTATACATTTCACTACTTACATACGTGTTGGTATTAGTTCTGTGCTTTGGCTTCTCTCTTTAAATTCAATAACAATAAAAATTAACATTGGCTCAGTGTCTCTGGAAATGGCCCTAAGGACACACGAGGAAAGAATAACCCTTTACTCGAGGACACACCCTGAACATGAGTGAAAACATCCTGCAGCACTTGTCGCCTGGCCTCCAGGACAGAAGTGTGCAGACACACAGCTGCCCTGTGGGCAGTGAGCAGTGACACCTGATGCAGAGTTAGAATCGGGATCGTCACCGTAGAAAAGGTGCAACCACGAGTGACCCTCGAGCAGGTGCCAGAACACCAGGCGTCGTTACAAGCTGAGGTGGTGGAAGCTGGAGATACACGGGCACCTGCAATGGAGCAGGCACCTGGGTGGACTTCGGAGCTGCGTTCTGGGGTGGGGACCCTGGTCCTGCCAGCCAGCTGCCTGCCCTGAGCTGGTCAGCCGGTGCCTGTCTGCCCCAGTCACATGCCTCATGCCTTCTATCTGGATGGTGACTGTACCTATGTTATTAGGCCACGAGGAGGTTATTTATGTAAAGTCCTAAGAAGAGGGCCCAGTCAATGGTGAGGACTCAACTAAAATTACTCACTTTTATTTTTATCCTATTTAGTTTTGACTACTGAATATCAAAAAACAGAAAAGAAAAGAGAAAAAAGAAAAGAAAAGAAGAGGAAAAAGAAAAAAAGAAAAGAAAATGATTCAGAAACCTTTATGTTTATAAAGGTTTATGTTTCAGATTAACGGCCAGATATACACAAGTAAATATTTATTTTCTCCTCTCATTAAAAGATAAATATTGGCAGCAGCACTCGAAACAAAAGAGAGATGGGCTGCATGTGGTTCTATAGAGAGAGCTGTTCAAACAAACACCTACATCGATAGGAAGAGATTTAGAGCAGCCTGCCAGGGCTATAAGCCATTGCCTCAAAATCTCAATACTCAGAGTATAAGAAGCCTTAAGATAGATAAGGAAAGATACTGACTCCTTCCTGCCATCTGCTTCGAACGTCTCAATACAAGGCATGTGATGTCAAGAAATACTTCGAGTCATTTATAAAGGGGGATTAGGGAACTCAAGTACAGATGGTAGGGTGCACTGTAACATTTTAAAAAATTGAATGAGCACAAAGTTTAAAAACATGAGAAGTTAAAAATCAATAGACAAAATAAAAGCAAAATTGGCACCTCTGTAATGTGGAAGGCAAGTGCAAGGCGCCCTCCAAAAACGAAAAGGAAAGCATGGGCAGAGCTATTAAAACAATGAGAAAGAAGAGGTCAGGTACTGAGCACAGAGAACAGTGCTCAAGCTTCAAATCCAGAGATCACAATGAGAAAACAAGTAATGGACACAAAGAAGAGAGAAGAGGCACTCGAAGGAGAGAATTTGAAGAATAGGTTTCTGGAGAGTTGCCTTTCCCTGGAATTTAAAAATAACCCCCCTTGCCAAAAATTCAGAAGGCTAATTGGGCTAGTTTATTGAAAAAAACATCAATATTAATAAGGGGATTTAGTATAGTTGTGAAAAAGAAAACAAAAAAAATAGATAGCTAACCGGACATGCTCAAGATGATTAATCGTCCTCCAGGGGGCGCTGTGAGAAACGAGGGAAGGAAGGGAACTCTCTATTGGCCACACATGTTCAGGCTTCTTTTCATTCTGTTTTATAAGTTGCTGCATCACTATTTTATTCTGTCCTTGTATCAAACGGTTATCTGTGCATGATTCCTGATTTGTTGTGGGCCTTCGATCATACCCTTGACGCACATGGAATTCGCACATTCCACGAGAGAAAGCCTTCTCTTTCCTTTCTGTCTCCCTCATTTTCACACAGTGATTTTTAGACCCAAATTTAATATCTTCGCTATCTAATTTAATTTGCATTGATAGCTTCTTATAGATTGCCTGAGTCAACATCTGCTATCCCTCTAGATCTCACGGAGCTCAATCACCAAAGACAGCAGAAACACAAAACAGACATCTGAAATATTTTTAGTTGTGACTCCCCATGTGGCTGAATAGAATTGCATGGAACTGTGCATTAAATGTTTACATATGTAATAAATTGACCCAAACATGTATGAAATGCTCAAAACAGTGCTCCAGAAATCCATGAGAAACCTATGATTTTACTATTAACAATATAATCTCTTTTGCACTGAAACCAAAGCACAATATGCAGTTGTTCAAGTAAATGTATTTAACACAGACACGCACGTGACTTATACCACATGAAATAACGTAAACAATAAAACGAGTTGAAGCATGGTTTTTGCTGTTGAAGTGGTAGAGTATAATAAAAGGATTTTCCCAAACTTTTTTTTAAACCTCATCCAAAAATTTATTATTGATTTTAGAGGGAGAGAGGGAGAGAGAAGAGGGAAGAAAGAGAGAAAGAGAGATTGAGAGAGAGAGAGAGAGAGACAACCACTCTTGTGTCAGAGAAACATGGGTCGGTTGCCTCCTATGCACGCCCTGACCAGGGATTGAACCCACAACCTTTTGGTGTATGGGACAACACTCCGACCAGCTGCGCCACCAGCCAGGGCTCCCCCAACTTGGCTTTAGTGCATGGTCCCCATGTCTGCAGGGGCCAAGGCTCACACTAGCACATCTTCGTGTATATACAGGTTAGTCTTAGATTCCACTTATATTAAAGCAAATGTTTCTTTCCCAAAATTATTAATCAGATTTGTCTATCAGGGATTAAAGCTATTATAATGATTTTCCAGAGGTATACTCTGTAAGATGTTCTAGGGGGAAAAAATTATCTCATCATCTGGTTAGAAATTGCTTACACTGAAAGAAAGCCATCTTTGATAACTCTAATCACATAATTTATGCTTAACATTTTAGTAGTTGCTATGGAGACTTCAGAATCAGTTTCATATGTTAAATATAGTGTTCCCTCATTTGAGTCTAATTTGCATTTTAAAGACCTACTGTCCATCACTTCTCCACCAGTCGCTTTGGGTGGTGGTAGCTCCAGGTGCTTTATCTGACACCGTCCTGAAGCGGTCCACAGCTGGGGCCTATCCAGCTAATGTTACATCAACTGCACTTTCTAAATTACCAGTAGAAGTGTTCGTACTTTTATTTCACTTTTTAAAATAGTGGGTTATTTACAACATTAACGTAAGTAAAGCCTTTTTATGGACCATATGTCCAATAATTTAATTTCAATTCCAATCCTGTTATAATAAATGCCATAACTAGACATGCAAATTGATCAGCTAGAGAGGTCACCGTGCTTGGGAAAGATGGCATAGCTGCTGTCTTCTCCCCACTAATTACGAGTAGATGGGCTTGGAACCATCTCTGAGCATCTGTGTACCCAATGATAGACAGGGATGATGCTCATCGAATCAAAGGCACACACACTGAGCATCGCGGACGGAGGGCTTACAGGAAGCCCTCATCTTACAGGAAGGTAACGTGTAAATGGTATCTGTTATTCACTTCCCACTGGCACTGGGGGAAAGAAGCTTATGGAATATTTATTTAATAAGGAAAAAAGGAAGCCGGGGAGACCACTCCAGGAGTCCCGCACCACAAGCTCTTCAGGACCTGGTTTCACTAATGTGTGATATTTGAGTCACACTCCCAGAGGTTCTGCTTCTGCATAAAATCATTTCATTTTATCCTAGGATGCTTGTGACTCTAAACGCTAAAATAATGGGGTGTCTTGCTGAGTTTTAAAATACTTTATATTTATTCTATACAGAAATGGGCAATAAAAGGTTTTTAAGCAAGCAGATATCCTCTAAATTAAAAAATAATAGTAAGAAAAATGGCAAAAACAGACATTTCAAAGTCACAAAAATTCGATATGAATGCTTAAGGAATGTTGCAGCATGCTTTGCAAACTCTTTTTCCTTCTCAGAATGGAACTGGTCACCACATATGGGATTTAAAGGAGGTAAGATACATCTTTGCTGGGTAAGATTTTTCTGAAGAAATGATTATTTATCCGAATGATTCTTTCTGTCTCTTCCAGATTCATTGAGCCTAATTAAATAAAGGAAATTCAGCTTGTAGAACTGGAACTTTGTGCCCTGTGGCCGATGAGCCCCAGAGAGCTACTGTACGGCACAGTGCCTAGAGTTAACAACACTTGCCCATGCACTAAAAATTTCACTAAGAAAGTAGATCTTATGTCAAATATTCCTGTGACAAAAAACATAATAAATAAAGAGGTCAGTAGGAAGTGTTTGGAGGGAATGGATCTATCTATGGCATTGACTGTGGTGATAGATTCGCAGGGGATGTTATTCCCAAACCCATCACGCTGTGTACCCTAATACACGCAGATTTTCGTATGTCTAGTGCACATCAATACAGTGGGTTAAACAATTGAGAGAAAGAGTCACTTTTTAAGAAGAATGATGACAAGTCTACTTTACAGTCCAGACCCAAGACTCCCCAAGAAGGCTCTGAGAGGCAAAGACGGAGCTTGTATGGCAACCAGCAAGTGGTTCAGTGTGGTCTCTGAATCATGGTTTGATTCTCCCCATTGCGTACGGGAGCTGCACGTGATGGCCAAAGTTACTAATAATTAAAGTGTCCCCGTGTAAAGCTCTTGCTCCAAAGTATGGCTCTACTAGGCAAATTTAACTCTAGAATACTCAAGCTTCCATTTTTACTCAGTAAGACCATCAACCAAAAAAGACACAAGGAAATATTCTGAAGACAAATGAATGTTAAAAGCTATAAATTTATGAGAATATCATCTTTTTTTTCTCCTGACCAAAATGTTACCCATGGGAGTACAGGTGTCCAGCAGGGGCAGGGTGGACCTCCACCACACCAGCTTAGCCATGAGGTTTTAGACGTTGTAAACGGAGACTTCACTTTGAAAAAACGTTAAATATTTATTTTTTACAATATCAACATGCATGAGATATTACGACCAGTACTAAAACATGACAATAACACCATAACCATTCTTTAATACCTGTCAATATGTTAGGATAAACAATTAGGGTTTCAGTTCAAGGTACATTGGAATAAACACGCCATGTCCACATTGCAATAAATGCAGTGATAAACTCTGAACAGAATGCATGGGCCAGGTGTTGCAGGATTCAAAAGTAAGTAGCAGCAGGTTGATTAAGGGAAAAGACCACAATTAAAACTACCATCTGAAAGACCAAGAGTTTACCTTTTTTAGTCCCCTTGGGGCCCTCTCCCCAAACATTCCTGTAGGGGTCACAGCCTTGGGAACCCATAGAGCTCAAATTCTGGCAGAACTGAGCTTTCCTCTCCAATCAGAAAATCTACAGTCCCAACATGCTGGGAAAGCTCTGTTACTTTTCTTCTCGCTGTGTCCTTCAGCCACTTGTTTCTGGTTGCAGGCACGGTGACAACCATGCTCAGCAGAGGGTCAGTAAAGCGCCAGCCCACTGGGAACAGAACTGAACGGGGGACCGGTGGGCACTGGGAAGGCCTGGGGAGGTGACAGAGAAGGAAGCACCCAGGAAAACCACCCTATAACATTGCTCATGAATCCTGGTTGGCATGCAAGCCACCTGTGTATAGATTCTGTCCTCTTCAGCATTCCAGAGGATCTGAGACCTGACTTTGAAGCAGCACCCAAGGCCCAGACTGGACGCAGAACGGCATGCAGGTGGAACTGATCAAATAGTCCTTGTGAAGAATCTGAAAACTGAAATGCCGTTGGAACCACAGACCACAGGATGCGGGCTGGAACTAGGGACCTGGACCTAATTAAGTTGACTACCTACTGAGAAAATAAAATTCTCCACAGGCTTTAAATGAGATTTATAACATAGTATTAGTGTCCAAGATGCAATCCAAAATTATTCACTATATGAAGAAAAAGAATTGTCTCAACATAGAGAGGGAGAGATATTCAAGAGATGTCAAAACCATATGATGGATATTCATTAGAATTATCTGGTAAAAACTAAAGGCAGCTATTATAAAATGCTCAAACAAGTAATAGCAATAATTACAAATAGTTTTGAAACAAACAGGGTAAAACGGCCTCAGAAAAAAATAAAAGATAGAAAGTTGAATGAGATAGAAACTTTAAAGCCAAATAATACACTGAAGGAAGAGGAAGATGATGAGAAGGGGGAGGAGGGGAAGGAAAATGAGACACCCTGACCTCCTGACTGAATGGGTGCAATAGCCAAGTAGTGACAGCAGAGGAAGGAGCCAGGGAGACTGAAGATGTTTCCATGGAAATGATGTGACTGATAGAAAAGGAGCTTTACATTTATGGGGGCGTCCGATCTTTTGGCATCTCTGCACTGGAAGAAGAAGAATTGTCTTGGACAACACATTAGATACATTGTGGTACGTAATCACAAAAACACCTTATAATGTTTTAGGTAAATTTACAGTTTTGTGTTGGGCCACATTCACAGCCATCCTGGGCTGCGTGCGGCCCACAAGCCACAGGTCAGACAGCCCTGCAAACCAATGAATATTGACATGTGGGTCAATAAGAAAATTTCCAAATCTGAAGTCAAGAGAGGGCTCTGAACCCCTGATCGGCACCCTCTTCTCCTACAGAGGTTGCAGTACTTGTCCATTTACCACAAAAAACTGGGTGACAAACACCAAGGGACCCCAAGTATATCGCCTGGGTGCCCCCAATGTCTAGCAGTAGCAAAGTCAGCAGACATTTAATTCACAAAGAATAGGTTCAGTTTGCACTTTTACTTTTCAGTTATGTTGGCGTAGCCACGCAACCAACCGTTGGAGGATTACTTTAGAGCAGATATCGCTGTACACAAATTTCCCTGAACAGAGTTAAACCATCATTGTTTAATTGCCTGCAATGAAACCCTCAAAGGCCTACTACCTTCCCATAACAACAACCTTTTTCTTTCCTTAAAACACGTGGGCAGATGCACAAGAGAACCAAATTGTGCTGAAAAGCCGCCAAGGAAACTACAGAGTAAGAAAGACAGGATGCAGGGGCACCGACAGGCAGCGTGAGGACAGCGCAGTGACAGAGCACTGCACAGGGACAGGGAACGTGGGAGGGTCCTCACTGGGCTTTATCTTTGGTTCTCGGGGTTCCTTCTAAAATTCCCATGCAGGGTGCCGTGTAAAACCTCACCTCGGGCTCCCATGGCTTTCCTAAGGGTGGGTTTGCACAGCTAAGGGGACAGGGGACTTTGTCCTGCTCGACCTAGCACAGGGCAAAGGCAGAGAAACAGAGGATTAGCCCGGGTAGCCCAGGAAGTTGGAGCTTCGGATTCATTTCACTCAGAAAATAATGGAGTCCCTGCAAGCCCCCGGATTTTCTCACGCCACTCCCAACATTAAAGCTGTTTTCAGAATCACACTGAATTACGACCAGTCTTTTCACGGCCCTCCTCTCCCGAGAATACAGGGAGGGTGTCCAGAGCCTCGCTGACAATTTAGACCGCAGCCAACTGGATTCACGAGCGCTGTGAGACTCCAGCCGCCTGAATAGGAGCCGGACACGTAAGGAGATTCTCAAAAACATTCACAAAAACCAATACCGCTCTTGCGTCGTCAGTCGCCCGGCTTTGGAGACCACAGCTATGTTTTCACAACAGTGCCATTTATGTTCATGTGAAATGGGTTACTAACGTTGTTCGTAAAGGCACAAGGCCCTTTAAACAATCTCGGCACTGATTTCTGATTTGGTAACTCTGGAAAGGTACAACTCACGTCGGCTAAAACACGTGGAGGCCCACGATACCTGGAAGACTGTAAAAATGTCCGACAACGGGGAAGTGCGAGAGTCATTGAGGAATGACTCTCTTCCGGCAGCCACGGGGGAGAGGGGATTTGAGGGAAGGGAGAGGGTTTTGTGGGGTACTTGCTCTGTGGCCTGAGTTCGGGAAATTACATGGACTGGAGAAATGGGTTTGGAGCACACCACTGTAGAGAAGGTAATCAAGGCTGAAGTGGCCCAGCCACAGGGAGGAAAGCAACAACCCGGAGATACTGAAACTAGACCTTGCCAGCTTCAGTATGTGTCGGGGGTGAGCGTAGAGAGAGGCGTGTGAAGATGTGACCAGAGATTCCACGGCGTTGCTTTTTTATTCTTAGTAACTGTCTTTTATTATCTAGTTCCACTTTACTTCATACTGCATCATATTCAGTTGCCGTATTACTTGTAGAGGTTAATTTACATGGACATACAACAGTATCTTCCCGTGATACATTAAACACTGTGTGTGTACAGCCTACACACGGCAAATGTTTTCTACTTTTCAATCCTCTGTTTCTCTTCAATTTGGGGGGCAAGTTTCAAAACCACAAGTCTTTAAAGGTGTCATATTAAATGAATTAATATTTCAATTTCTAAAAAAAAATATTCCCTGTATTGTTTGGTTACAGAATTTCTGAAGAATGAAAATATCATTTTCCAGTGTCAGCAGATGGGCCTCACAATCTCACCAGTGAAGCTGCAAGTGTAGGTTCCAAAGCAACTCAGCAGAAGCCATAACCTCCACCAACACAACAGAGATGGCGAAGACAGTTGGGGACCCATCGTGAATGGAACATTTGGTTTGGAATTTCTTACAGGGACCTGAATAATATAGAGAGCAGCGCGGAGGTCTATGGTCACTGGGTCCTATTTATAATCCAACCCGTGGCTCGTAGTTATAATTTAATTCTACTCTGCTTTAAGAACACATTTTAGCCATTGGTAAAGGACTATTACATGGTAACAAGGCAGGACTCGTGCACTTAATTTCGGAGGCTCCTGCACCCGGGCGCCCCGCCCTGCACTCTGCTCCAGGTCCTCCTGTGCAGACTGATGGGTGTGTTAATTTAAGGGACGATTACAGATCACTATTTGCAGGCTGTACACAAGAATGCAGGAAGAGAAACGTTCATGGGAGACACTTGTTCGGCTTGCTTCTACCAAGAAAGATGGAAATGGCACGTGGAAGTAATAAACTGAGAAAATCCAGAGACCTTCTGTTCTAAGGACTTTTTGTTCATTAGTTGTACTTACTGCGTGGTTTGTGTTCGTCTGGGTGTGTTTATGAGGTGACACGTTTACCTTTTCTTATTTGCTTGAGACGTGTCTAGTGTCGGGACGTGTAAGTCCTCCCCTGTAGATTTTATAGAAAGCTAGAGAATGGTGTTTCGTGATGATTCATCTCTTTGATTGGAGTGGGTCTTCATCACAGAACTAATATCTGAGAAACGGGAGGGACTCCGCAGTCCAGGAGGCGAACTGCACAACAGGCAGCACCCGTGGAGAGTCGCCTTCACTTTGAAGTTCTAGTGCTCTTTCCTTTTGGAGTTAATACATGACCCTGGGCTACGTGAGGACATAAAAGAAAGGAATGGATAGAAAAATTCAGCGACTTGACCCGCTCCCAGAAACACTGGCAAATGCATAACATTTTTAAAGAGTAAGAGATCAAGAGTACCCAGATACGGCATATTCAGAATGAGCTCATCCCCCTTAGGCACTTTTGAGGTAGTGTAAGGCACATTTGGCTGCCCAACAACTGCCTTGATATTTTGTGTACACATTCAAAGTACGAAACAGAGTAGTTTGCCAGTTTTTAATCATCAAAAAATAAATAGACGGCATTCTCACTTCTAGAGTGTAAGCAGACACAGTAAGATTTGAGGGACCTCCGGGGTATTTGTTTAACTTCAGTCATACCCCTCTCGGTGCGTCAACATTGAGGACCTCATCTCCATGAATAATTCTAATACAAGAGAAAGAATAGAACGGAAAATGTTCAGTGAGAACTGAGAGAGAAAAGTTACTCTTTTCTGGGAATGCATTCACAGGACTGAATGGCCAGTATATGAGTCACTGCAAAGAAGGCAATAAATAGCATTTAAATGCTCTAACCATGGTAATTTTATATTTAATTCTTTATTGTCTGTTTCATTTAAGATTTAATTTTGAATATACCCCAGCATTATTAAATTCCTTTAAACATATTATTTCAATAATTTCATAACAATAATTGTGTAAATATATCTAAATGTGATTTTCCCCTCATTTGGAACATCCAGTATTAAAAAATGTTATTTTTTAAAGTACTTATTAACATTAGTATATATCTTTCATTTTCTCAGAAAAAAACTTTCTAAACAAAAGAATAAGAATATATTAGAGCTCTTAAAATATATGTTTAGTTTGCTTTCCCAAATGGACATATGAGATTAGTTCTTTTACCTGTTGGAAGGCCCAGCCCTTAAATGACCGATTCCAGGTGCACTTAAAAACTATATTCTGACATTTCAAATGTTCTTTGTAGATTATCTAAGTCAATTATCTTTTTTGTTCAATATTCTATATTCAAGTTTACTGATTTGTCAGGTTCTTCTATCAGTTACCGATAGAGGTACTAAAATCTCCCACCATGACTATGAATATATATTTCCATTTTTATTTTGTTAATTTTTGCTTTATTTAATTTAGGCCTATACTATGAAATACCTGAAGATTTAGAATTATAATATATTTTGGTCATATTGACCCTGTTATCATTTTGGAAAACCCCTACTTAAAGCTAGAAATGCTGCCTCCTTTACAGTCTACTTTGGGCATCGGTGTGGCTCTGCCACTTTATTTAATTTAGGGTTTGCATGTTTTCATTTGTGTAGCTTCTTAATTTTAACCTTTGTTTTCTTATATTTAAGATGTGTTTCCAACTCAAAGTACAAACATTCACTTGGGATGCCAGTCTCTTCCAGGCACTGGGATGTGAGCCCGGCAAAAGCCCTCTGCCTGGATCTCCCCTTCAGCCTCGCTAACACGGAGCTCCATTCAAAGACGAGCCCCAAGCAGGCAGCTCGGGACACTCGGTTTGGCCCCACGATTTGCTGTAAGTCCTTGCTACTCCGAGGGTGGTCTACAGACCTGCAGCCCCCTGCCCCACCACAGGCATGTCAGTAAGAAATGCAGACTCTGGGAACACAATTCAGAGCTCCTAAATCAGGAGCCAATTTCTTCAGAAGACTCTTGATGAGCTTAGCCATCTTAACTTTGAGAAGCACTTTCTTAGTTACCTTCTGCATATTCTCCAGACTCGGTTGTTACAATTATTGTGGCCAACGTGTCAGGTGTTTCTGCATCTTAGAAGAACACTTTCAAGTTCCTTGTCTTCTCACAGATTTGGAAATCTATTCAGTGTCAGACCTGAAGAGCGATGCTTCTCTTGGCATAGCAGCCATGAGACCTGTGTCTGGGTTCAATCGGAGAAGCAGAAACGGAGAGAATACCTCTCAAGGGACTTATCTCGAGGAACTGGCTAGCCCTGGGCAATGCCTGCAGGACAGGCTGCCAGGAGGAAGGGGCTAGAAGGCAGAGGCTGAGGCCCTGCCCACAGGCGGGATTTCTTCTGTGGCAGAGAGCACGCACACGCCTTTTAGGCCCTGCAGCAGACTGAGTCCAGCTCACGCAGGTGTGAGGAATAACCTCCTTTGCTGAAAGTTGGCTCATGATGGACTGTCGTCTCCAGTCACACCTACACAATACCTTCCCAGCAATACCTCAGTTAGCCAGTCACTGAATTAGTGGGGCTGTAGTCACCTGGGCACATCGACAGACCATCACGGGATCTGTCTCTGGGACAGAGGGATGCTGGTGGGCGAAGACGGGAGGAGGGGCAGGGCCAGGAATAGGGAGTGCAGAGGTGACACACATGAACGCTGTAATAACAGGCTATCCCTGAGAACAGCATCAAGGTTAACAACAGAAGAACAAGAAGCAATTCCATGAAAAGGCGGGAGAGACAGGTTAACAAAGATCGACAACAATTGAACATCCAACCTTCTGGTTTTCACTGCCCTGTTCTCTCTGATGGTGGCCACAGGGCTCAGATTCAGACTCTGAAGGACGACAGAGCTTCTGCCCTTCCGGTTCATGCTACCTGAGCTTCTGTGTCACCCGTCCTCACCTGATGGTTACGTCAGTGTGCCACCCCCTCCCACACCTTCCAGGTAATCTGACAGAATTTCGTGTGTGTGTGTGTGTGTGTGTGTGTGTGTGTGTGTGTGTGTGTGTGAGAGAGAGAGAGAGAGAGAGAGAGAAGGGAGAGGGATAAAGGGAGACTAGCCATTTTCATGAACTTGAGGAGTTAAAGTTGGCACACACTGGTCTGTAGACTCTCAAGCACCTAGTAAATATTCGTGATGGGTGTTATTGATTTTTAGTTCATTGCTTTAATCACTTTCATCTTCTTCCATAATCCAGTTTCTTCCAAGCACACACACGTATTCAAGTTTATCAGCATTGATTTCTCCAGCATATTTTAATAAGATAATATTAAATATTCATATTTAATTATACTGTCTTAATATTGTGTAATAATGAGTAACAAAACCTGTGTAATAGAAGACAAGAGTGCGAATTCCACTGAAGTTAGGAGGCAAATATACATGAAAAAACAAGATATCTATGTAAAAATGTGCTACAATAAAAATTTATAAATACAAAATACAAATTTAAATGTATAAATTATGTGGCATATACACATAAAAATTAAAACAAGATCATGTAAAATGTGGTATAAGAAAAATTGAAATTGACAACATGGGAAACATTTCTGAGGCTTGGCAAGTGTTCCAGTTTAGGGATCTTCAGAGGCTTTTACCTGAAGGTGAGGAAGAGTGCTAACATGTACTGGGTTCTTTCCAAGGATATGATTTCATATTAATTCCTATGGCACACTTTAATTTAACATTGATACCTTTAATTAACAGATACTAAACTTTAGGGACATTGAGCGATCTTGCCACAAGGTGAAGTCCAGGACTCCACATTCCACCCCAAAAGAAATATTCAGGGGAATTGTCCACACAGAGCAAAATGATTGGTCAAGTAAGCCTGGAAAGCAGCGAACGGTGACAAAGAACTGGAAACTTTGTCAAACTAAAAAGCTCTGTAAAGCAAAGAGAACCCTCAACAAAACTCAAAAACAACCTACGGAATGGAAAACAAAAATGTTTGCCAATCACATATCTGGTAAGGGGTTAATATCCAAATATATGTACGTAATTCATACAACTATAAAACGTTCAATTTCAAGTTTGCCAGAGGGTCCGAATAGACGATTTTCCCAGAGAGACATACCAATGGCCCACAGGGGAATGGGAGGACCTTCGGCACCGCAAACCACCAGGCTCTGCATCAAATCCGGCTGGCCCGCCTGAGCCCAGCTGCCCTCAGAAAGACAAGAGGGAGTGTTGGTGAGGGTGTGGATAGGAGGGAACTCCCACGCACTGTTGGAGGCAGTATGAACGGGCTTAGCCACTACAGAAAATGGTATGAAGGTTCCTCAAGGGGAATGAAAAGAAAAAATAGAACTCCCCTATGATCCAGAAGCCCCACGTCCGGGGATGTGCACAAAACCACTAAAACGGGATGTTGAAAAGATATCTGCAACCCCATGTTCATGGCCTCGTTGCAGCGTTAGTCACAGCAGCCAAGACACAACCTAAGGGTCTGCCAGCAGACGAAGGTGTAAAGTAAATATGGTGCATGCGTGTTTGCTTTCGACAGCGGCCTGTCACTCACCCATGACGGAAGGAGGGCCTGGACGTGGGGACAGTGTGGGTGGACCTCGGGGGCTTTATTCTGAATGCAGTAAGTCAGACAGAGAAGACAAATACTGTGTGAGCTCACTCACAGGCGGGATCTAAAGAAGGTCAACATGCAGAAACAGAGAGAACAGTGGGCACCAGGGACTGGGAAAGGGAGGCAGGGGGAGCCTTGGGGAGAGGTCGGTCAAAGGGCACCAGCTTCCAGTTGTGAGACGAGCATTTTCTGGAGATCGAATGCTCAGCATCGTAGTTATGGTTCATGATATTATGTCATATACTGAAAAGTTGCTAGGAGACTCGATCTTAGATGCCCTCATTCTGAGAAAGAAATTGTAATTATGTAATACTATGGCGTGTTAGCTGACAATAGTAATCATATTGCAATATGTAAATGCGTAAGATCAGCATCTTGCACACTTTCTACTTACACAGTGTCAACTACATCCCATAAAAATAAAGAAGCGTCCAGTTATAATTCTGATACATCGTTAAAGGCAGTCTGTTGACTGGTGTGACAGTTCAAACCCTGGCTGCTTATAGATAAGGAGAGTCTGCATGCACCCAACACTCTCTAACCGCCCTCCCGATTGCGTATGAGAAAGACCTAGTGCAGAGCAGAATAAAAACAAAGACAAACAAACAAACAAGAAACCTCTTCCATTTAGGCACACCTGAATCAGAGGGCGGTCAGGAAGACCTAGGAGAACCCTCCTTCCCCACACTGAGGATGTAAGCAGGCAATTTCCTCTCGTACTTTATTTTTGGGGGCTCCTGGAAATAATGCAGTTCCACTTGTCAGTGCTGACAGACAGCAATGTGACAGCTTTTTGTATACCCACCTTCTCACTTGTGACCTTACTGAGCTCATATTAGTCCTCAGAGATTTTTTTGTAGGTGTTCCGCGGTTTTACACAATAGATAGTCACATCCTCTGTGAATCAAGGTAGCTGTGTGTGTTTTCCAGATGGCTGTGGTGGTCCTGCCCCTGAGACAATTGGAATAGTACCGTGGGTCTGTTTCTAGAATCCCCATCTCATTTTTTCTTGTGGTTTCCATTTTTCTGCTGAGACAAGCGGTTCAATCTTTCGTGTCGTCGATATTTTCCGTAAGGACCTTTGTCTGATAGTTTTACCGTTTCCCCTCTCCGTCTGTTCCTGATGCCTGTTTTTCTCTTCTGACTGCTGTGTCTGGCCTCTTCGTATGCTTTGTAATTTTGGGTTGAAAGACGCATTGCACAGTGCTCAGGTTGATCTTTGTTGCTCCTCCAGGTGAGCAGGCATTCCCTCCTGCTGGGGCTTTGCTTCCTGGGTGTTCGTGTTGATCTGCTCTGGAGTTCAGCTGCGTTTCAAGCCTGCTGTTGCTGCAGTCACCTTCAGGCACCAGAGACTCCCAGTCCCTGTCCAGATGGCATCCTGGTCTGAGCGCACTTGCTGGAGGAGTCCCCCTGTGGAAGCCAGACCTCCAGGCTGGGATGTGGGTCCTCCACAGACAGAATTGGTCTCTTGCTGCTCTCCCACGTATGAATGCTTTTGCGTGTGGCTGCAGGGGTGGGAAAGGGAATGTTCTCTGGTGTTCTGATTAAGCCTCAGTGGAAGGCAGACACTGTCAGCCTGGTCTCCAGGTCTGGGCTTCATGGGTGTGTCCACTCTGTTCTGGATGTGATGTTGCCCCCGAGAGGGTGCAAACCACCCCTCCCTCCACATCTGAGACCAACAGGAGCTTCATACTCTCACGCTGCTCCACACCCCACATTCAGCAACTGGTGAAAACCATCCAGCTGAATCCTCCTATCAGCTTACACGGTATTTGATGACGTGTGTCCAAATGAGCAAATGCCCTTCACCTGCTTTTCTCTCCAGGACGCTGTCTCTCTAAATTTCAGGCTAGTTGTTTGTTCTGTGACATCAGTTTTCTGATAAATCCAAGGAAAATGGATAGTCTCCAGTTGCTCAGTGTTTTACTTATTGTAAGAAGGAAGGTGGTAAGAATTCTGTTCTTAACCAAACCCAAGCAGGGCTCCCTGCGCCCCCTACTCAGCTAGGCCGACCTTGGCCAGTACCGACTCACACAATAACATAATCACTAACAGCTCAAGGCTGTGTCTCCAGGGTGACCTAGTTCCTCCAGAAAGTGCCTGCCTGACAAATCGCAGGGCTGCTGGAGAAATCTACTCTTTGTTCCAGCCACGACTAGAAGATAGGGCCCCCATTGCCCAGTCTCTGTGAGCAGCTGGGCACCCCATTTAATGAGTGCCAGTCCGCAAACCCAGGTGGGTGTCGCACAGACCGCCTCTCCTTGCCTCCTTGTGCGATTTTTCACCTTCCTGACTCTACCCAGTCCCTGCACACCTCACTCCCTATTCTCCACCCCCGTCCCCTTTAAAAAGCCCGGTCACCTCCCCACAAATCAAAGTCGAGTTCATGCTGGACTTTGTCCTGTGTCATGATAGTTACTACTGACTAAAATCTGTCTTAACACTGCAGTTAACGCCTGGCTTGGTTTGTCTTCAACGGGAACAGCGCTCATTCCAGCTTCCTCTACCTCTGAGCTCAGACAGAATGTGCCTCTTAGGACCTGGGTTTAGGCATGCTTCAATGTACGTCTTTCCCCGTGTGCAAGTGCCTCCTCTATTCCAGTACAAGTATCCTTCCCCATCTCTCCTCTCAATGACCTTAGCAGAGGACTTCCGATGAATTGCATGTGTCAGCAGTACAGCCTGGAGACCCGAGAGGTCTGGTTTCTGAGTGTCTAACAGACCCGACCCGTACTAAGCAAATGCGAATGAGCTTGAGGCTTTGACCCACAGTCTGTGTTGCCAGTCTTCCCAATGATTTCCCATCGCGGGACTAGAAGCCCCCCTCCTGCCTGTGCACTTTCTCTTCCTCTTCTAACTAATACAAAACAGTGAAGCTTCGTACTCCTTGGACATGAGAGGAAGTGGCTTTTATTGTATTGCCAAGATCTGTCAAGTTCAGCTTTCCGATCCAGTGCAGCAGTTCTGTGCCTCTGCATATTTACCGAGAGCCCAAGTCTTTGACTTGTGGTCCCCACATCTGAGTGCTTCTCAAAAGTGCGGTGCCTGATGAAGTAGAAATGCCACATTCAGTGACTTGCAAATATAAAGCAAAACGCTTCCTGGGAAGTTAACTGACATGCTTCCGGTACCGACGTGATCACTCACGTTGGAAATACAGTTAATAAAAGCAGCAGCAGCAGCCCGGGAGCGAGATTTAAAATGGCTTGCTTCTGTCGCAGAATTCAAAGGAGGAAAAGATGAAATAAAAGTTTTCTTGACTGCATGCCTATTTTCCTGATAAAAATATATACTGATAACTGAGAATATGTGCCGGCATATTAAATGCAGAATCACAAGTCATTTCTGTGTGTTGTGATCTTTGGGTATGATGTGAAAATAATAGCTTGTATAATAATAAAACTGAGAATAACCTAAAGAACTGTCATAACCAAAAATCTTATCCTCTTTAAATTCAATAACATGAAAAATTAGGATAAGGTAAATGAGCATAAAGGTAAATGAGGCAAGTTAGGATACATAATTATAAAGACTGTATTAAAATTTCTTAAAATCAATATATAACTACTAAAGACGAATAATATGAACACATTCTTAAAGTGAAATACTGAATTTGAACAAAGACTGTTTCATTCAACAGCAAAATTACTCTTACTTGAACTAAGTTTTTGGTACCCTTTCTACAGTTGAAAGTAAAGTGGGTTGAAGAGGCATGGGTAACTAGATTCTGATCATTTTGATGGTTAGTCAACATAATGATAAAATTTGCAAAGAAAAGTAAAATCTACAAAATCTATGTAAATCCTCATGCAAAATTCAAATTCTTTTTTTAAAATTTTTATTGTTATTCAATTACAGTTGTATGCCTTTTCTCCCCATCCCTCCACCCCACCCCAGCTGAACCCACCTCCCTCCCCCACCTCCACCCTCCCCCCTGGTTTTGTCCATGTGTCCTTTATAGTAGTTCCTGTAATCCCCTCTTCCCACTGTCCCCCACCCCCGGCTATTGTTAGATTATTCTTAACTTCAATGTCTCTGGTTATATTTTGTTTGCTTTTTTCTTCTATTGATTATATTCCAGTTAAAGGTGAGATCATATGGTATTTGTCCCTCACCACCTGGCTTATTTCACTTAGCATAATGCTCTCCAGTTTCATCCATGCTGTTGCAAAGGGTATAAGCTCCTTCTTTCTCTCTGCTGCATAGAATTCCATTGTGTAAATATACCATAGTTTTTGGATCCACTCGTTTGCTGATGGGCACTTAGGTTGCTTCCAGTATTTGGCTATTGTAAATTGTGCTGCTATGAACATTGGGGTGCACAGGTTCTTTTGGATTGGTGTTTCAGGGTTCTTAGGGTATGAAAAAAATTCAAATTCTTTTAAAGGCAATAATAAAAATACTAATGTGAGTTAATACATGCTCTTTTAGAAATTGACTTGTTATACAAAATCACTTAAAATTGTAAATTTTCCTATTATTTACTAATGTAATTTATGAGAGACCAGCACTGATAGGTCTGTTTATCAATCCCACATCTGCCTTTCAAAATATATATATGGAATGGATGGCCCAACAAACCAACACCCTTCAGCTGTCTTGGCTGTGGGATTGTTAGTATTACAAAGGATGCTCTTAACAGCTGTTACACACCAATGTTTATGGAGGCGTAGCCTTGCCTGCCTTTACCTCCTCTCTTGGTTATTTGCTCAGATGCTCAGAGTACATTTAGAAGCATCACGATAAAAACTTTTAGACTTGATTAAAACATAAACTTTAATCCCAGCACACATTAGTTCTTTATTTTGGAACTTAGATGCAATTACTGTTCATGAATTAATTGTATTTAGTGCTATGAGGAAAAAATAGAACTAAGGAAAAATAAAAATCTGAATCATGGTGGTATTTTCCTAGAAAACAAATACGTATTCAGTTATTAGAAAATAAAGAACAATTAAAAATGGAGCCTATCTTCAAGGACACAGTGAACAAACGTAGAGTGTCCCATGTTCACGCGTAGGCTAGTCGAGCACATAAATATGCAAATAACCACGGATCTGGGCATTTATGTCTTGGGATCAGCATTGTTAATGTGGCCAAATAAAGTTTAATTTTGAATCACATCTATGTATGTAATAGCAGACTATCTCTCTTTCAAATCTGGGGAAAGACAATTCTACTGCTTGGAATTATTTTCTATTTCGAATATGTATAGTGATTTTAGAACATCAGGTAACAATCTTCCTTCCAGGGGGATAGTCATCTCCAACATTTCTAAACATTTTGTAAAATGGAAGCAAGAACATTGCTTTTCCCTCCCGCAAGCCATTGAAAAGTCTAAAATCCCAACAGGCATGTGTGTGAGGCGCTTTGGTGATCATAGTGAGTATGGCAAATTGTGTTTCGGAGCCACAGCGGGCAAGAAACCAAAGTAAGCGAGTCCTGGCAGAACAGCCAGGGCCCCCCAGGGTGCTAGATCTGCTCTAAAAAACGCCCTTTCCAGCCACTTCTAGAAGAGCGGGCTTCCGTCCACATTAGGGTCCTCGGCTCCCTGAGGGAAAGTTACATCCCACCCCTGCCTGGCTGCCTGGGGTTGAGGCCAGGGAAAGGGCTTCCCCACTAGATCGAATGCCCTGTCAGAGGTCCTGCCGTGAGCTGGAAGGTGAATGCAGAGGGTCCTGGGGACTCAGCGATCCCAGGCTGTGGTAGTTGAGTGGAAAGCTGGCCCCACAGATGCCGGGTAACTCAAGAGAACATGCAGGTCCAGCCACTGGGTTTGAGAGGCCCCCTTCCATCAAGGCCCTTCCTGGGCAGGATGTTCTCCTGGATGCATCATCAGGGCGTCCTGCAATGATGAAGAGCACAGGGAGTGTGGGGCCTCCCAGGGGGATGCTGGCCAGCGTGCATGCCGACCATCCACTGGACCTGAAACATGGGGTGTGGAGGGGTCACAGGATTGAGGACACTCGGTGACTTCTCTACCTCTTAGCTTCCTCTGGTTTTTATCTGCACCACATGACATGTGTTCCTGTCCCATTAACACAACATTGAGCCCAATTAATAAGCCTACCTTCCACACACACGCGTGTAATTTATTTGTGTATATGTGCATACATATGCATTGAATGTATCAGATACTAACTTTATGTGTAATTAAAAAGTTATCTTTTGTTCTTTTGACATTTTTAAATGCTTATATTGTTGTTATCTTCTGTTATATTATGTTCTAAAACACAGCACCTGACTAAGCAGATATGTGAGCAATCTTGTTTATTGTCACCTAGATCCAAGGTGTCCAGTAGGTGATTCACTAGAGAGACTTCAAAGTCACTGCCACTTCCCTTTCATGAGAAGAGACCTTGTTTTATCAAAGTCGCTGAGTCATTAAGAACAGCATGACTTCGCCCTTTGACTATCTGTTCCTTTATTGAAAATCAAAGTTATTGATTCTTATTTCCTGTTTCACTTCCTTTTGAATAACAATAAAGAAGTGAATTAATAGGTTTAAAAATAAAGTAAAATAAAAATAAGCTGACACAGCGCCTGGCAAGGAGTGATTCTGGAAAGATGGCTACGGTGTTCCCATCTTCCTCCCTCGTGGTTCCTCCCTCCTATGTAACATTTGTTAATAACTGTCAAAGGATTTCTGGGGACTTGAGCTTAAAGATGCTTTACGTGATTCTCGTCCTTAATAAAAATGCCTGCTTTTGGTATTCTTATCTACCTGTAGATAGATGCGTGCCTCCCAACAGACATCACAGGCACATAGTAATTCTGAGATCTGGCACAAATTTGTACACGTTAAACCTTCACATATTGTTGAAAGCAATGGGTGAAGCTCTAGTTGGGATTGAGCGTCACAGGTGCCCAAACATATGCCATTGGAACATGGTGGTAATGCACTTCCATCCACCTAGCAGATTTAGAAGCTTCAGCCCTTCCTGAAGCTGATGTTTCCATTTAGTCAGGACTACATTACACCGATGTTTAGAGGCATGATTCTTAATCACCTCTGTCAGCCTACTCAAGGGCTCTTAAGGCTTTATTCTCTCAAAGCCAACATGTGCAGGGTCCTTAGAAGCCATAAAAATACTCACCAGCTCTCAGGAGTACTTTCCCGATTTGGACCCAGCTTTCCAACTCATGTGATTTTTTTTTAAGTCTTCCAGAATTGCAAGGATGGGTGTTTTTGTGCAGAAGAGTTCTTAAAAGCATAGATTTCAAAAGCCTAAGATGAACACAAAGGGAGTTATTGTCCCATCGGTGCAGCAGTTTCCTGTGTCGGGAACACGGTTGGATACCTGCTGTTGTGCAAACAAACCACTTGGGCGGCTGCAAAACAGTCGTTGTGGAGGGTGAAGCCTCCCTTCCGGCAGTGATCAGTGGCACCACCCCTTGCAGATGGATGTGAGACTAGCACACGACCAGGTAGGTAGGAAACTTGGCGTGGGTAGGGGACAAACGTGCATGCTTGTCCACCACCCCCTGCTTGGTTTCTCTGGTTTCCTTTGTGCAAAAGTGTACAGACGGCCCGGGAGCCACACTCACCCCTCAGAAGCCCTGGGGCGCTGGGGCCTGCACAATAGGCCACAAAGCCCTGGTGAATGCCTGTCCCCAGAACGAGCCTCCTCCCCAGGCTGCTGTGGCTCACCAACTGCAGGCTGTCACGTCTGCTGGTCATGCATTCACAGTGTCTTTTTTCTCTTGGAGAAAATGACTTTGTAAGAATTTTGCATTGTAATTGTGATATTCAGTATTTTCTCCATAGTAGTTGGGCACAGTGTTCTTAGGCTGAGATCTCTGTAGTTTTTGTAAAGACTTTACATCAACATCAGCTTCTGTCATCTATCTACACATTAGTTATCTATCTATAACTCATACAGAGGTACAGAGACAGCGTGTCAATGTGCAAAAGTAATTAAATGCACAAAATTCAGTAATAGACATCTATACTATTGATGTGCTCCCCATGTCCAAAGACGTAAATTATACTCTAAATCCCTAATATTACATGCCTCTTAGTCATAATTTTGATGCTGCATTTCTAAATTTACAACCACTTTTTAGACTTTTAATCTTACATTTCATGATTTATAGATGCTTTAATACTTCATTCTACATGTTTTCTGCACTTACCTTCAGAAATGTTTTACATCTTTGAAAACGCACGCCAATTGTATGAAAACTACACTTTCTACCCCAACATCAGTGCTTTAATTTCTTCCTGTTTCAACTTACTTTATGTTATATAATTAGGAAAAATGCAACTGAATATTTACATAATTGCTGAAGATAAAGTTGTTCCTGAAACAAGCATGCCCTCTGCATGTGAGCATGTGTAAGTGGTATTCTTCAGCCCATGTTCACCCGAGATGCTTACAAATTCCTGACCGGGAAGCTCCCACACAGCCATGAGCCATGCACGCTGTCTGTCCCCTTCAAAGTCCGGACCGTGACACACACACTTGTGTATCTGTAGGTGTTGCTCTGGGATGTCAGTCAGTCACTGTGTGTTACTAAAGGACTAAACAGGCACATTGAAATCTGTCCAAAAGGTGACAAAATTTAGTGTGGTTTATATCTTTTATGTAATTTAGGTAACTACTCAGTTTTAAAAACGTATTTTCTACCCTGGCTGGTATAGCTCAGTGGATTGAGTGCCGACCTATGAACCAAAGGGTCGCTGGTTTGATTCCCAGTCAGGGCACAAGCTTGGGTTGCTGGCCAGGTCCCCAGTTAGAGGGCACATGAGAGGCAACCACACATTGATGTTTCTCTCCCTCTCTTTCTCCCTCCCTCCTGTCTCTCTAAAAATAAATAAATAAATAAAAATGTATCTCCTTATTTTGGTTATCAAATCCAAATAGTCTTACCTTGATCCCACTGCTGAGTAACAATTCCTTGTGAACATCTGAAGGGGTGACACACAAGTGACTACACATTCTCTAAAAGTGCGGTTATTCAAGCATTCGGATTAATTAAACACGCGCATCCTGAACCACACTCTGCGAGCCCCCGTGCGCAACACCACAGGGTCACAAAAATGAATGAGACACACTTGTTCTGAGGGATTATTGGTGAGTTGAGGGACAATAATAAAATAGAGAAATGCATTCTTACCTCTAAGGACACTCAAGGGCTTCTTTGCTTTCCTTGATACATATTCTCGTGGAAGAACATTCTGTCACAGGTGGAATGTGTAACTAGGGCTCCGTAATGGGAGAAGACAGGGGGATGGTGAGTAAAGAGATGTATTAACTCTCTGCCTGACACCGGGCTACACTTTTAGTTTCTTCTCTTGGCGGGGCTACTTTTAGAACAGTTCTCCTCGTCCACACGGCTAAAATAAGACAGTGCTTTAATTCCCTTTCTCCAGCACAGGTAACCAAACGAGTGAAGACTTGGTAGCTGGCTGCCCAATTCATGGCTAGCAAAAGGGACCTGTTATGGAAGTCATCTCTGTTCTGCATGGGATGGCATTGGGCAGATGCACAGGAAAGGATGGACCACGATGGGCTGGGACTCAGTGGCTCAGGATCCAGTTCGAATCCTTTTCCCTAAGCGGCATTCCCAGAGGGAAGCACAGTTGGCATGGCCCACAAACAGGAGACATGCAGACATTTGGAGGCGTAGTAGGCACTGTCTCTGAGCTGAGCTCTGATCCCTGGGGCCTGACATGTATGAGGTGAGTGGAGAGCTAGACAAAGAAGGAGCCCTGGCCCAAGGCCTGCCACACGGTCCAGTGAGCACCGGCCTGGATTTCCGGATGGACAGTGGGAAGAAATCCCGCTGGCACTAAAGAGAGGCGCTGCTGGAACAAAGGCTGAGTGGCGTTCCCTACAGAGCTTTCGATCACTTTGCGCCATCCCCTGCCACATCTGCAAACCAAAAGCAATGAATGCTGCATCCCTAGCATCACAGAGATGGCCAGCTCCACCAATTTCTCAATGACAAAGGACACATGGGAGATGGAAAATACCAGCACCAAGCCTGACAGAGCATGACACATGCACGCCGGAGAGGAACTTGCTCAAGTTCAGCGCAGCCGTGCTGGTGAAGTTCTGGAAGGCTGGTGTCCTGGGGCATCTCAGGGTGTCCCCTCTAAGGGCAGAAACCCAGGACTGCACCCTGTACCTCCCTCCATGAACACAAGAGGACATGGCCAATGGAAAATTAGTAACAATGAGTGGGGCCTCTGATACCCTCAGCCTCTTCCTCCAGCCAGCTCTGGCTGACTACAAAAGCTGGCTTTCCTGGGTAGTGCCAGTGTGTGCCTGCCAACTGACCAAACTGTGGAAACATTCCTGTATGGGTAACTCTCTCTCTTTATATATATATTTAATGTGCTAAAGACACACTGGGAGATATATGTAAAGTCTGTCCCTGTAACCTTGTAACCTTGCGGATGGACTTACTGATGCCCAGACAACAGACGCTTACACATGGAAATGCAGTCACAGTTTTGGTGAAATGGACACTGAGTCTGTCCCCTGGTCAACAGGCTCTGGAAACCAATAATGGCACCATCAGGGAAGGGAGCCCCTGTCCAGTCCAGAGGGACTGACCTAGGCTGCGGAGCGGAAACTGGGTGGCTGCCAAACAGGTCTGAGAAAAACCATCCCTGCAGCCCAGGAGATGGCCAGAGATGCCGCGGAGCCCTGACCAGCGGGACACTGTGTCACATACGCACCAAGGAAGGTGCCAGTAGGAAGGCAGATAAAGAATCTTGTTTGACCAGGGACTGCAGAGGTGGTGGGGTACAACATGTGTAATTTAAACAGTGGTTTCCAGCAAATAAGTCTTCTGACATATAACTGCTTCTCCATTCTTCCTCTGATAACATATATAAAACGCACGTACAGTGGCTAGAAGTTAGATTCGCAGTGGGGAGTATGACTGAACACCCAGGACGATTCAGCCAATGCAAAGACTTCAGGTTGCTGGAAGTGAAATTGGAGGGTCTCCCTGGAAATCCTCCATAGTCCCCAACAAAGCAACACATCATCCTTTTTCCCTGTTCTCTGTCCCAGAAAGCTAACATGAGGATCCCGTCACTGGTACCCTCTCGTTTTCTGGTTTCTCATCAGGATGAGCCAGTAGGAGGTCCAGCAGGAGATGGAGGAGGAGAGAGAGGCTGAGCTATTGACTCCCCTAGTCTTCTCCCCACATATCACTCGTCTCTGTCAAGGTCACGGCTGCTGTCAGACAGCCTCTGCACACATCTGTGTCATTACAGGTCCCAGTAGGCCTTCCTGGGACCCCTTCCTGCTAGCCCTGGGGTATTGCACTATTTTTTGCTTTGTTTTGTTTTTCTATATTCTGCATACCTCTTTAGCCTCTCCATTAGATTCCCTTTAAATTCCCCAGTTTCCATGAAATACCTGACTCTATTTTGTTCTATGTTTCAGTCTCTGCCTGTTACATTGACCTAGGCAGGCTGTTTTCCAAATTTCCAGTAGGGAAATCTGTGAGCACAGATTCACAGTGTGGCGTCCTCCAAGGCCCAGGGAGTCACAGTAACACTTGCTTGCAATTGATGGGTGGAGAGGTGAAAGTAATTTGGAGTGGGTCAGGCGGCTTGCGAAGATTTTACACGCTCATATCTTCCTCCAACTTCTTCTGTCTAAGTAACTAATGACCCTGACTAACTTGGATTTATTTTATTCCTCAGAAGAACACATGGTCTCTGGGCTGGAGAAAAGCTGACTCAGCTGAGAGTGTTGGTACTACCACAAAAATAGAGGGATCACAGACATTTTCCTGGAGTGACTGCTTTAAGTGGAACCTCATCATCAAAACAAACAAGCAAGCAAAATACAAACAGGGACACTGAAATAAAGAACAGACTGCCAGTAACCAGAGGGGAGGGGGGAGGAGGATAACAGGGGAAAATAGAGGAGGGTTGTCAAGGAACATGTATGAAAGACACATGGACAAACCAAAGTGGGTAGGATCAAGGGTGGGAGGTGAGGATGGTTGGGATGGGGGGAGTGGAGGGAGGAAAATGGGGACAACTGTACTTGAAAAAATATCAATGAATAAAAAAATTATAAAAATAATATAAAACAAATAAAATAAATATTTCATTCTCTGCCCCCCCCCCCAAAAGAGACCCAGTATACCCCTTCTCCACTCTACTGGGCCAGCTGGTGGTCAGTCTTTACATGTGAGTCAGAGAGCTGTGTTGTTCTTGTTGCCGTTGTTTTCCTCTGAGTTTTCCAACAAGCCAAAGGGCAGAAACAAAGCATAGGAGTGAGAATCGCCCAACAAACAGCCCATCTTCGTCATCTTACAGTGAAGCTCAAGTACAGCAAGCCCAATGTGCCCCAGCTGAGTGGACAAGGATTTTTCATTTTCCAAGTACAATTACGAACATCCAGCCAAAGTTTTCTGGATACTGGAGAAAAAGGGGTGATGTGGAAGAAAGAGACAAAGAAAAATGAAATTGAGGTCTTCATGGTGGAGAGAAAAACACTTAAACTCCATCATTGACATCTCCATAAATACAAGTGACATTGCCCCCACAAAACAGAAACGGAAACATTCAAAGCACATAAAAAAAGAGCCCTTGGAAATTAAGAACATAAGAGCAGAAATAAAAAGCTCAATAAAGGAGTTCCTCTCTGTCTCCAAGGAAGTAGAGTGAGGAAAAAAAGACAAAAAATATAATAAAATAAGTGCCCAGCAGGTTCAACCTTTGAATAACAAGAATTCTGCAACAACAGCAAAAGTGAACTAGATGAGGATATCATTAATGAAATAATTCAAGGAGTTTCTATTACCAATTAAAAGGTCCCCATGTACTTGTGCATTGAAACAGATCCACCACAAAGAGCATCATTAGGAAATTCCAGAGCAGTTATAACCAAAAGAAGATTCTGCAGGTCTCCAGACACACATGCAGATTGTAACCTCTCATTGGGCAGATCTAAATGCAACACTGGACACAAGACAATGGAATTCCTCCTTGCAAATCCTAAAGAAACATAATATTCGACCTAGAATTACACCTCTAGCCAAGCTGTCGAAGAGTATGATGGTGCAATGTCTGCAGGTATCTGAAGTCACAAAACGCTGACTTCCCTTGCAGTTTCTGAAGAAGGCAGGGGCATATGTGCTGCCAACACGAGACGGGACATCGAGCACCTGTCTCATATGAGATCAGGAAATGGTTCATCCAATTCAGGGAAGAGGGCAAAGGGGCCCCGGGGGGACTGTGCCCCTGGAATGCAGGGTGGCAGCTGGCCCCAGACAGTGGGACTTGGGAGGCGGAAGGCTGGGGGATGTCATCAAGGCGGCACTGTTTATTTATCAGTTATATGCAGGTGGACGATTAAAGGTTGCAACCACACCAAGACACTTAATATCTCCGGGAGCCATCTCACGTCCCTTTATAATCACTGCTTCTTTCTTACCTGAAAGCAGCCACGTCCCACCTTTAACACTGCAAGCTAGTTTCATTTCCAGCTGATAATTATTTTAGAAGAATCATAAAGTTTATAGCATCTGTCTTTTCTTAGTCAACATTTTGTTGCATGTGGCTGTTATGCATTCAATACTATTGTTGTTTTGGGGGTTTTTTTTTGCTATTTCTGCTCATGCTCTCTTTAAAATTTTTATTGAATTTATTGGGGTGGCACCATTTAATAAAGTCATATAGGTTTCACATATACAATTCTGTAATGCATGATCTGTACATTGTACTGTGTGTTCACCACCCTAAGTCAAGTCTCCTCCCATCACCATTTATCCCCCTTTTACCTCCTACCTCCCCGCCCCCTTTTCCTCTGGTAATTGCCATACTATTGTCTGTGTCTGTGAGTCCTTTTGATTTTTTCACTTAATCACTAAAACTTTTTCACTCAAAATTTGGAAGCAGCCCAAGTGCCCATCAGTAGATAAGTGGAATATTACTCAGCCATAGAAAGAAGGAAATCTTGCCATTTGTGACAGCACGGATGGGCCCGGAGAGTATTGTGCTAAGTGATACAAGGCAGTGAGAGAAAGACCAACACCATATGGTCTCACTCACATGTGGAATCTAATGACTAAAATACCACTGCACTTTAGGTACTCAGTTGCATGCACATATACTAAGTTGTTTAGCCATTCTTCTGTTGGTAAATACTTATTTGGCTGTTCCTTGCTTTGTGCTGTTACGAATGATGTTGCTACAAGTGATTTGTCCATGTCTGGGTGAATATGTGCATGCATTTTGTTTGGATATGTGTCTGGGCTGTAGAGTACACATCTGTTTAATGTTTATAGGTAAGGATTTACTATTTTCCAAAGTGAATATAATTTATACTCCCACCACTGGTATGTAGGAATTCTTCACCGATGTAAGTATCTGTAGGCCTTTCAATTGAACCCGTTCTGGAGAGTTTGCACCGGTGTTGCATTGCGGTGTCACTCAGCTGCTAAGTGACTGAACCAGCAGTGCAAGTCCAGGCCGTTTAAGTCCAAAGGGCACCCTCTAGTCTACAGCTTGGTGTACTAACTACATTAATCCAGTAAAACAAGAGCTTTGAAATGTCTATGTTTTTAATTATATTTGCACTGAAACAACCACATATAAGCATCAAATATACTTGTCAAGTAGTCATTTTGTTTTCTTTAAGTTCCCATCACAGAGGCATTGTTCATGAAAATACTCAGTGAGCTGTCATTAAAAACCTAGGGTTTTGTGAAAGAGATAATTCAAGGAAGAAGGAAGAAAGGGAGGGAGGGATGGAAAGAAAGAGAGAGAGGGAGAGAGAGAAAGCAAGAAAGAAAGAGACAGAAAGAAGGGAAAGGGAAGGGAAGGGAAGGAAGAAAGATTCTTATTTAATTGTTGACATTATCTCCTTGCCCTTTATTTTTACAAGAAAATTGTCCAAAGACAAATAATGATATAGTGCAAACTAAAATTATTTAAATTGTGTCTGCCAATGTAATTAAAGCTCTAAATAAATATGGCCCGGCAGAAGCAGACTGGAAGATGACATGTGTCTGGATGTCGGTGCTGACCTGGGTGGGTCTTTGGCACAGATGCCTTCCTGTCGCCATTGGTCCCAGCCCATGGGGCCCCTTGGGCGCGCAACATCTGTCTGCTCTGTGGGGTGTGCGGAAGAGTGCGTGTTTGACTCATGCCCGAGGGACAGAGTGACATTGCCAAAACAATGTGTGACAAAGAATTTTTAAGTATGCTTTTTAAAATATCATGTTTTTATACCAAGAAATGTAAGCATCAGAAATCAAAACAAAATACCAACTAAAGCTAATTTTATTAGAAAAATGTTAATTTAAACATTTAATTAGCATGAGGTGAAAATGTGAAAATTAGATTTGCTATATTCATTATTTCTCTAGGAACAAAGATAATTGGATATTTATATATTTGATGTAGAGGGTATTATATAAAGGAAAAGACATTAAAATTATTTACCAAGAAAATGACTGATAATGTGTCACCAGGTAAATTCAGTTAAGAACATACACTTTTAGTGACAAAAAATGCCTTATTTTGTTCTTGTAAACATTGACGTACTTCAAAGTATTTAATCAGAATAGGAGAGGAAGTCACTCTAAGAAGTGATGACTGTCAAATGGGGTCCCCATTTTATTTAACACACGTTGACAAGGACACAGTCAGTCATGCTCCCTTTCTTAATCGCCCCTCGCATCAGCCTGAAATTTATGCTCCAGTAAAAATGCACTTGAATTAATTACACATTTTACTTATTTATGCACACAGCACTATGGTTTATGAGGAGAGAAAGGAGAAAAAAAGAGGACAAAATCTTGCTTATCTTCTTCAAGTTGTTCTAAAATCCCTGTAGTAGAAATTGAGTTATGTGTCCATGAGATAAAACATCTTTCTAAAACATAATAAGAATAAATTGATATTTCATAAATAACTGAAAAATATAATTATATTGATATAAAGCCATTTCTAAATTCATATAAATTTAACATAAGTTTCCCAAACCATCAAAATGAATCAATGCCAAAAGCATAGCACGGCCATGACAAAAATTGAAGTAGAGAAACCATTCCTCATATTAATCCTTACCTAAATTGCAAACATTTTGGTTTAGCATTTTTGAAATGGTGTGCAGGAAATGTGTCCTCTGTTCATCACCCGTGTGTACATTTGTTGGTAGTACGCACACACACACTTCAGGTGCATCTGTGAATGGACAGGAGAACCCTGGCATGCGGCTTGCTGTGGAATGTGCTGAGCTCCCCACCCGTGTGTTCAACTGAGCCCCACGCCTGCCTTCGTGCACTGCATTGAATGGACTTCTGTGCACTATACGAAGTGGGGGAGCCAAATCGCTGGTCTTCTCCAACTTCTCATAAGGCAGATCGAAAATAGGGGCCCATGGCGAATATGTTAACTTGGATATGTCGAGTCATAAGATTTGACATAAGAGGTAAGTCATAAGATTTCAGTAAATGCCGGATCTCATTCTCCTAATATTGTGTGCTTATCATCACTATTAGTTATAAGGCAATACTACATTTTTCCAATGCAACTTGAAAAATACCTTCTACTACATGTTTGTTACCCCATGAATGGCCCCTGAAGGACAGAGACACACGGGCTTCTCCTCTGCCTTTCTCATTCCCACTTCCACAGTGGGAGAAATATTTATGCTCCTTAGCTCGTGGTAGACACGAGGAATGTCAATGTTGAAGACCACATTTGGAGAAGAAACGTAAATTGATGAATAGTTTATTTTTGTGATATTCCTCTAACTAAAACTAAATGATATTTTGAGGCTTGATTTGCCCACGCAGAAGGACTCTTGTGCAGGAGAGGAAAAATGACCTGGTTTTAGTGCTAACATAAGTCAGCTGTCCTATCAGTCCAGAAAACCCTGGAATTCCGGTAAGTCCTAGAATCTGAGCTATGAATTTCAGCGTGCCGGCAATGACACTTAGGCCACGGTCCTGAGCCGGAATGAAAGACGCGTAACCCCTCCAGAGCCAGGTGGCTCGGGGTCACCGGTATGTCATCTAACACGGTTTAGTGCAAAATACTCTGCACAGACAGGAGAGCAAATGAAACATATTCACACTGAATTAGGAGTGATTATAAAATAAGCACTCGTTGAACCACCTCTGACACTCAATCACAGCCTCCACCTCAGCACAGGTAAGTACCCGTCTGAAGCTGGTTTTCTTGTAAAAACAATGTATTAATGACATGCACTTCCCTAACGGCAATATTTGATCTTTTTGTCTTTGCATTCTACAGTAACTTGCATCATAATTTATGTATTCTGTTCTTCCTCGTTTTTTCACTCAGAGTTATGATTGCAAGAGTCGTTCATATTTGTGGATGTACTCGGTCTCTTTATGGACATTTCTCTACACTATTTAATTATGTGAACATAAACACGTGTGTTTATCAATGCCACTTCTGGCAGGCCTTTGTGTTTCCTCGTTTCCTACTTTCTAACTGTCATGGTACTCTATACTTATATTTGAAGCACAGGAATATATCTTCTAGGACAGCTATCCACAAGTAAAAGTCTAGGACCTAGGCCCTTTGTGTTCAACAGGGGCAGGTTCAACTAACATTCTCTTAAAGCTTGTGGACGTTGCTGTTCCATTGAACCTGCGTATCTCTCAATATGCATAGATCTTTAACTTTTCCCAATATAATCATCCCACAAAAGTCTTGCCCACAGTTTATAATGTGTACTTTAAAAGTCCAGGTTCTTTCAAATTCCATTTAATTCACTTCTTGGCTTTTTAACTATCACCCCATTATATTATATATATATAACTTTATGCTGGTCACTTCAGGGATTACGATATAATTCTCCACTTTCTAGTTTACTTAGAGTCAGTATTGCACCATTCTCTGTGAACTGTAAAAATGTTGTATTTGTTTTAGGCCCTTTATTATGAACTCCATTATTTGGGACATTCTCAAATTTAAAGAGCAGACTAATGTTTTACATTTAGCCACATATTTACCCTTTCTCACGTTCTCCCTTCCTTTCTGAGTTACTGTTTGATATAATTTTATTTCAGCCTCAATAACCTTAGCATCTCTTGCACTGCGGGTCAACTGGTAACAAATGGTAACTGGTATCCGAAAAGTGTAACTTTCATTTACATGAAATCCAAAGAAAAGTAGCAAGTTGGTTGGTAAGAAATTCAAGAAGATTCTGTAACCTAGAATATTCACACAAGCCCAAAGTTCCCAGAGCCCACAAGAAACGGCCACATTTAATGTCCTGGTAGAAGAGATGCGTGACTAACTGAAAACGCAGCAGCTGGGCGAGGACGACGCTGAAGTTGTGACGGCATTGTTGTGCCATTCTTTCAACATTACCGCCAAGTAGTAACCCTTAAAACAAATGAACCTTGAACCCAAGATTCTGAAAACATTTAATATCTTCAATTATTTTTATTCAATTTCTTTCAGTGTCATTGTTAACAGATGATATAGGTTGCTAGCGTAGATTTCTATAAGGCATGGCCTGTACATTACATTGTCATTTATTTTTTAACAGAGTTTCTTGAGTGCTAATAGGTAGTTAGGTCAATATTAAGTTAATCACATCAAGTGGTCAGTCGATAACCGTAATAAATGTGAATATCTCCTCAGTTCATTGGCACAAGCAACATAGAACTGTAGATCTTTAGTAAAGGCCTACCAACCCAATCACTGAGCAATACGTAAGTCACAGCTCAGTGCTGTGTATGGTGTTCATCCCCGGGTGGCTGTTCATTTGAAAGTGCTTCCTGAAAACCTTTATCACAACTTCTTTTAAAAGGCTTGCTTTAATTATTATTTCTCCGTCACTAAAATTAGAGCAGTCTAAAGAAATTTATAAGCAGAGGAGTTTTGTATTACACATTAGAAAAACGAAAAGATTTCATCTTTGCTCTTTTCTGACAAGTAATATTTTTAAAATTATAAAATAATTTATAGGATGCCAAATTTTTATTGTAAAATAAAATCGGTCCTATGTAAAAAATTTCAGACAGCATAAAGTCTAAACCATAATAACCCTACCATCCAGAGATAATTAATGAAAGCCTTTTATTTTGTTAGAAACACATATACCTATCTTGCAAAATTATCTTGTGATAGAGACTCTTTAGATTTAATGCCTCAGCACATTCGCAGCTTCTCTTCCTTGCAATTTATTGTTGCACTATTTCTTGGAAATATTAGTCTTTATAAATGAGACATTCTCTGAGATGTTGGATATCCATTAACCCACTCTCTGCCCCTGCCTCAGAAGGGAACAATGCCTTGGGGGAGGAGGGTTCTCAAAGCAGACACCGTTAGAAGCTTGAACTTCGTAACCTCCGTTTTTATGGGGAGCTTATGTTTGCTCGTGTGTTCCAGATTAAAAAGAAACATGGCTTCCATGGTAACATCATGTCTTCTCTTTCATCTTTAGAGATGAATGGCATTTTCAGAGTTACAAATGTAGTTAGAGGCCCTTGGGGGGATATTTGCCTTGATGGTATTAACAGACTAAGTAAAACAAAGCAACTCTTCCACTGAGGGAAATTAAGGGAAAATGGTCAAAATATTTTAAAAGGAAATATACATAGATAAATAAATGTGATTGCAGGGATTATTTGGATATGAAAGAGCTAATAAATTCAGAGAGGGACTTCAGACAGTTCCTTAACTAGAGCATCTTACACTTGGCTTTGGTGGCTGAAACTGAAGAAGAGGGCTGAGAAGTTTTGAGCAATTTTATTTTATTTTGTTTATTTTAGCAGTTTTAATAACTACATGGAGCCAGAGATTTGGAATTGGACTCCAGGCCTTCACAGATGGGATCCTGAGGAATACTCCTCATTTGGACTCGTGGCCTGAAAGAATCGTACCATAGGAGAAAGATTATCAGAAGTAAATACATTGTCACTGGGGTATAATAGCTCAGTTTAAAATTATTTTAACCCAAAATGAAATTTGTTGAGTAAACCTCAGATTGTTAGTACTAAGTCACCAAGCAGAGGCAAGTGGGAATATTCTGTTTCAAAAAATAACATCTTAGACCTCATGTTATTTCCATGAACTGTTTTGAAAAGACAGTGCTCTGTCCACAATAAAAAATTACCAGACACATCTGGAGACAAGATCACATGAATAAAACCAATATATACAATAGAAAAATAGAAATAGATCCATAGGAGCACCTCGTATTGAAGTTATCATACAAAGGCATTAATCATGATGTTAAATCCTACAAAAAAAATGATAACAGCGGTAGAGGACTCGATCTATGCCATCCTTCCCCCTGAACTGATGAATGAAGTAGGATTATGAAGAAGAAGAAGAAGAAGAATCATCATCCAGACAACTTCTACAACAAAACTAATTGATAATATTTTTCTAAAGATATAGATTATGAGGAGGGAGGGAACAAACCATAAAATACAATTACTAATTATTATTTACTCCCCAAGGAAGAGCCAACACTTTCTATTGAACAGATAAATCAATGATAATAGTTGAAATTCAGATGAGCTTTGAAGTCTTCAATATTATCTGATTGTACAGCAGGGGGTGAAAGCAAAGACTGAGTATAGCAAGGCCACATAGGCCTTCAGGTTCACTGAAATATTCTGAGAAATGTACAGTTCTACAGTGAGCAGAAAGGACTGAGAATAGAAGATAAACTCATTAGATAAATAACTGGGTATTGGGGGAGAATTAATGAGAAAAGATATATTTCTGAAAGTGCTGGCGAGCTGATCATACTGATAGATCATGGAGAGCTGATCATACTGATAGGTCATCATCGTGAATACTCGAAGCTGATGAAAGACATCCCACTCTGGGTACCCATTCAAAAGAAAAAAATCATTATCTTGTAGAAATGCCTGTACTCACGTGTCTGTCGCAGCATTATTCACAATAGCCAAGGTACAGCAACATCCTAGATGTCCTCCTAGTGTGTGAAAGGACAAAGAAGTACACATACACAATGGATATTGTTAATCCATAGACATGAAGTGAATCCTGCCGTTTGCAACAACATGACTGAACCTGGGGGGCCTTATTCTATGAAAACCAGCCAGAGAATAACAAACACTGTGTGATTTCACTTATACGAAAAATCCATAAAATATTTTTTAAAAAACAGCTAATTTTTAAAAAACCTAATAGAATGGTGGTTGCCAGGGACTGGGGGCTAGGGCGGGCAATAGGGAGATGTAGATCAAGGGTAAAAACTTTGTTATAAGAATAGTTGCAGGATATACTGCACAGCATGGGAATGTAGTTGGTAACAGTATTATGTGCTTGAAAGTTGCTGGGAGTAGTTCTCACGCATGCCCACTACACATGCAAAAGAGTTAACTGTGATGGAATGAATGTGTTCATTTTCTTCATCGCAGTTCTCATTCCATAATGTATATGGATATAAAATTGTCACATTGTACACTTTAAATATAAACCATTAGATTTGCCAATGATTCCTCGATAAAGTTGGAAAAACACCTAAACAATGATCTAAATCAAAAATACAGAACTAAAACCAAGTAACTGGTATTAAAAGCATTATGGACCAAAAGAAATACAGAGGCTGTCGAGAGAAGGAACAAAATATAGGTACTGAGAGGCCCAGAAGGAGAGAGATGAGACATGGTTGAGAAGTTTCAGAAAATAATGGGAGATACTGAGTCACAGCTTCAGAAGTCCAGTATGACAAGCTTAAGTCAGAGAAATAAGAGTAAATCCACAGGGAAGACATGTGGAAAGTACAGATGAGAGGTGGGGGAGAGAGAACCAACTACCTCTAGGAGAGGATAGAAAAAAGACTGACATCCCAATTTTAAACAAGCAAGCCCAGGAGATATTAGTAGTTAAAATAAAATAACTGGCCATCTAGAATTCACGCTAGAAGAAGAGATTTTCAGACAAACACAATGTGAAAATGTTTGCCACCCACAGATCAGGCCCAAAGATCCTTACAGAAGAAAAAGGATCTTAAATGGAAAGGAATAAAAAGAAAATAAATATATAATTATATGTGGTCCTGTTGTCCTCCAGTGTAGGTCCCTTATCTCCTATTCCAATATTCATACCAACATTCTTTTTGGCAGCCTGCCCAAAAATACTCAAAAATATACTTCTGGCCAAGATGGAGGCATAGGTAGATACATTGTGCCTCCTCTCACAACCAAAAGAAGGACAACAACAAATTTAAACACAAAAATAACCAGAACTGCCAGAAAATTGAACTGTATGGAAGTCCAAAAACCAAGGAATTAGAGAAGAAACATTCATCCAGACTGGTAGGAGGGGCACAGACAGGCAGCTGGAGCAGAGAGGACTCGCAGCAAGGCAGCAGATGGAGGACTGGGGCAGGCAAGGCGGCAGGTGGTGGAGCAGGTGGTCCCACATTTGCATGTGGATAAACCAGGAGGAACAACTGGGGCAAGAGATAGACCACACAACCCAGGTTTCCAACATCAGGAAATAAAGCCTCAAAACCTCTGACTAAAAAAACCTGTGGGGGTTGAGGCAGCACGAGAAACTCCCAGCCTCACAGGAGAGTTCACTGGAGAGATTCACAGTGCCCTAGAACATACACAAAACCAACTCACCTGAGAATCAGCACCAGAGGGGCCCAATTTGCTTGTGGGTAGTAGAGGAAGTGACTGAGAGCCAGCCAAGAGCTGAGCAAGCAGCATTGTTCCCTTTTGGACCCCTCCCCCACAGACAGCACCACAATGCAGTGATTCGGGTTGCCCTGCCCTGGCGAATACCTAAGGCTCCACCCCTTAGTACAAAACAGGCAGGCTAAGACAAAAAAAAAAAAAAAAAGGCCCAAAGGAAAGAACAGATCAAAGCTCCAGAAAAAATACAACTAAGCAATGAAGAGATAGCCAACCTATCAGATGCACAGTTCAAACACTGGTAATCAGGATGCTCACAGAATTGGTTGAGTACAGGAACAAAATAGAGGAAAAAGTGAAGGCTATGAAAAGTGAAATAAAGGAAAATGTACAGGGAACCAACAGTGATGTGAAGGAAACTGGAACTCAAATCAATAGTTTGGACCAGAAGGAAGAAATAAACAGTCAACCACACAGACTGAAGAAACAAGAATTCAAAAAAATGAGGAAAGGCTTAGGAACCTCCTGGACAACTTTAAACATTCCAACATCTGAATAATAGGGGTGCCAGAAGGAGAAGAGGAAGAGCAAGAAATTGAAAACTTATTTGAAAAAATAATGAAGGAGAACTTCTCCAATCTGGCAAAGGAAATAGACTTCTAGGAAATCGAGGAAGCTCAGAGAGTCCCAAAGAAGTTGGATCAAAGGAAGCACACACCAAGGCACATCATAAATAAATTACCCAAGATGAAAGAGGAGAGAATCTTAAAAGCAGCAAGAGAAGAGGAGACAGTTACCTACAAAGAAGTTCCCATGAGACTATCAGCTGATTTCTCAAAAGAAACCTTGCAGGCAAGAAGGGGCTGGAAAGTATTCCAAGTCATGAAAGGCAAGGACTTACATCCAAGATGACTCTGTTCAGCAAAGCTCTCATTTAGAATGGAAGGGCAGATAAAGTGCTTCCCAGATAAGGTCAAGTTAAAGGAGTTCTTCATCACCCAGCCCTTATTATATGAAATGTTAAAGGGACTTATCTAAGAAAAAGAAGATCAAAACTATGAACAGTAAAATGACAACAAACTCACAACTGTCAACAACTGAACCTAAAATAAAACAAAAACAAACTAAGCAAACAACTAGAACAGGAAGAGAATCGCAGAAATGAAGATCACATGGAGGGTCATCAGTGGAGAGGCGGAGGGGGAATGGGGGAAAAGGTTCAGGGAATAAGAAGCATAAATGTACAAAATAGACAGTGGGAGGTTAAGAATAGTACAGGAAATGCAGAAGCCAAAGAACTTATATATATGACCCATGGACATGAACTAAAGGTGGGGGCAATGAGGGTGGGAGGGGGTGTGCGAGGCAGAGAAATAAACGGGGGGAAATGGAACAACTGCAATAGCATAATCAATAAAATATATTAAAAAATAAAATTATACTAAGACATATAACATCATGCCTCCAAATCTCCTCCACCTGAGATGATCCTCATTTTGCTCTCAGTAATGAGAATTGTTACAGCCCATCTTCCTGTAGGACAAGTGGATACTCCATTAGCATTATCAGCCCGGTGGCGAACAGTGGCCTCTTCGGCACTCACGCCATCCCTCTGCCCTGCTGCTGCTTCGGGCCGGTGTGACTGGCTTTCCAGTGTGACTGGCTTTCCGGTGTAAGAGGGGATTGCAATAGGATGCCAGAAGGTTCGGGGGGTTCCAAGCCTAAGTGTGCTGTGTGATGCAGTTAAGCTTGGCAAATGCTGACCTTCTAAAATGCTGTCAGCTGGGTGAAGCCTGTGTCAGAGCACTGCCGGATAGCAATGTGTATCTCCACTACCCGTAGATTAATTCAACCTCACGTGAAATGTTGATTTGTAGTCATTGAACACTCGCCTGCTCTGAGATCACCCAGGGAGCTGTCATTTCCAATGTGTGGGCACCATCAGAAGCAGGTGTGTCTACTTTCCTCCAGATAACATTTTTCATCAAATACAGGACTGAGCTGCTCATACATGAATTGAAGATCAGATTCCCTCTAAATAGAAGTTGAATAGATTGTAGTACTTAAAGTGAACTTTGCAGCTCTAAAGGATAATGCTTTCGGGAATGGGGCTGTGCTGGTGTAAGATAATGCTTCGTTACCTTACGCTCCACCTCAGGGTGGAAGAGGAATAATAGGACAAATGGAATTGCCCCTGATTTTAATCTCGTTGCCCTGTGGTTCAGTCCTCCTCCCACAGAAAGAGTGAGGCGCATCACTGTGCTGGTGTGCACCTCGCCTGAAGCGTAAATGCGCCACCTTTCCAAAACTCACTCGAGTTCTCCTACGTGCTGGTTCTAGTTTCTCATCAGAGAGTAACAGCTTCCCATGGAAAAAATTACCAGCTCATCTGAATTGATCGCTTTATCCTTCCATCTCTGCTAACAGTACCTTTCTCATCAGAAAAATGTGATGGGTGTTGGTGATTCACACCATTCTAACTCCGCCAACGGGTTCATTCCAGAAGACACACAAGTCAGTAAAGCTGCGGTTTCCTCCCTCACACAGGGAAGTAGTTTCTGTCACACACGTGTTTAGGTACTTTAAAAATAACACACTTTGGTCCTGTCTTAAAAGCTTCCAATCCCTTTGGAGTGATAATTAGACACAGGAAATGAAGAGTTAGATTACTGAACTTACAAAGGAGAATCTAATACATAGTGTAATATTTGAAGACCTATAAGAAGACAGATCAGAATTCGTAAATTTGCACTTAATAAAAATGTTTAAATACACGATGGCCTGTGTATTTAACGTTTCCACCGCATCTGTGTGAAGTTTGCATGCTTTCCCTTGGGGCCTCCAAGACTCAGTTTCCCCAGGAGCAGGGAAGCCTGGATTCTTCACTGACTGGTATCCAGCATTCCCTAAAGATGCAAAATTGAGTTGATCACGTATCAAGGTTTCAGAACTCTTTGGGGTGCCTTGTTTCACATGGGCCATCGTTTCCAATTTGCGTGCTACAACACCCTGAGTTCTGGTCCTGGTTCTTAATCCGTAAGACATATATGTGTATGGAATATATACTCCTCCTCACATTACCTAATATGTTCAAAATGAATATCCTCTGAGTTTTTGAATGGCATCCAGTCCATTCAACCTCCATTCCTATCTCTACTCTGTATCTTACTCAAAAATCGAGTTAAGAGGAATGCCTACCTGCAATATTTTGGATAAGCTTGTCTTGGGGAGAGGTTTTGGTCCCTTGATGTCCTGATGAATTTTGGTTTGGCACTGTGCCTCCCTCATATTCACTAGAGGGGCACATACGAATCCCGTATTCACATAAAATGTGTATTTATTTGGGGGATACTGTTTTGGGTGTTGTCTAGTATATCACAGTTTGCCTCTTTCAGGAGGACTCGAGGGAGTAACTTCCCTTCAAATCTCTGTGTTCCTCGGCTGAGAAAATGTTTTGTTCTCCTCTTGAGAACATATTTTATTTGCTCTTCCATCGATAGCAATTATTTAAGACCCGATGATAGTTTTCACCTTATTATCCTTTACCGTAGATTCCTTTCTATTTCTCAGCCTCATGGCATGCGCTAGACATTTCTGCAAATCACGCCGACCCTTTATTTCCAAGTTTCGATAAGCAGATAAACGAATAGAATACATTATCACCCTCATCATACTTTTGGAATAAATAAGTAACACAGAGATTACTGAACACATTTGTAGTCATGGAGGAGCGAACATGATTAAACCCAACTTACACTCTAAAAAAATAGCCTCTGATTACACTTCTGCCTAAGAAGCTGAGGGAAGAGCCAGGACCATGCTGGCAACAGTAACAGGCTGGGTAAAATCGCAACATCCGGAAGCCATCAGACAAGAGGAATGCACAGATTCAGATTGCTTAACATTTCCCTCAGGCAGCTGATGTGCTGGCCACGTTTTCCGATTGTATTTCTCTCCACGCTTATTTTTGCTATCTTGTATTTTGGTTTGTCTGCAATTTTCTGACCCTTTCTTCTCCAATCTTTAATAGGTTGTTGTTAATCTTGCCCTTTTTATATTTTATTTCAGATTACTTTTCATCCTTAAAAGTTATTTTGTGATTTTTAATGTCTTCCATTCCTCGACTTACTGCAAGATATAAGTGTTCACCCAAAATGATCAGATATGCAAAGAACGAGGGTAATATGAGTCAATCAACAGAAAGAGATTTTGAAATGACTGCCATAACGACACCACCAAACAAGGACCTTACATCGCATTATAAATATATTCCATATATTACCGAGAGTAAAGAAAAATGATTATTAATTTTTCTTCAAACAGTTTATGGGCCTGTTTATATTCTTTTTTTTTCTGGTTATATAATGTATTGGCCTTGAGTTTGGGGTACAATGTTTTTAAGAATCTGGATCTTAGTTTTATGGCTTCAAAAGCTGCTGATATTTTTTCCCAATGTTTTTGAGACGTGTTTTCAGGTCCAATGGGATTAGACCTTGACTGGAATTACTCAGTGTGACACCCAGCGTTTCTGAGCGTCCGACCTTCACCTTGACCTCTCAGGACCTTCACGTTTCCAGTATCTGCGTTTATCTCCCCGGTGGCTGGTGTCTCCCAGCTCCCCAAACATCTCTTTTCGTGGGCAGCTAAATATAAGGCCAGAGACTGTAGGGTAATTTCTATGCGACTCCAGGCAGCCCCACCCTCCTCTGCCTGAGGGGCAAGGTCAGCTACCTGGGCTCCCAGAATCCTCTCCTCTACCTCCTCACCTGGGCAGGATTGTTTTCCTTGGTTTAGGCTTCCTGTGCTTCAGTCTGGAAATGACTTCCAGGCAGAACTCCACCTTGCTATCTTGCCCACTTCCCATTTCTCAGGGATCGTATTATTTAATATCTGGAAAGAGTCGTTTCATATATTATTTGCAGGTGCATAACTTTTGAAGGCAGAGTGGTTGGTTTGGTCAAAGATGCTTCATTATGGCCAGAATCACAGATAGTGCTTGTCAATTTTTCATATTAATGTTACTTATGATGGGTTATAAAAGTATGAGGAGATATTTTATCTCAGATCCTCTGAAAGAACTAATACAAGCCTGTGATTATTTCTATTTAAAGATTTAATAGAATTCACTGTTGAAGTCAGATATGTTTAAAAAAATTTAGGTTCATTTAAATTACAAATTCAATTTCTTTAATAGAGGTGGCACAACCATGTAATTAAGAAAAAAGTTATGAGTCCTAAAAATTTCAGTTTCCACAGAATAAAAATGCTTGGCTTCAGACTTCCACAAACCCTGTCTCTACTGCTTCAAAGGGTTTTATATTGTGAGGCAAATATTTTATCCTCAGACAAGCCATCATTTATGTGTGGGAACAAAGGAACTTAGACGAGCAAGGACTAAGGAAGTATAACACCCACGCATCCTTTCTAAAAAATTACTTGAAATATTTCAGCAGCTTGAGAGATGAATGAATCTTTCAAATCGGTGTTTTCATACAAAGGAGACAAAGAATGAATTCAAGAAAAACTTCAACAAATTTGGACACAAGGGAGCAAACTACTTGTAAGTTTAAAAGCCAAAATATAAAATGACATAATTAAAAGCACACCCATCCCCATTTATTATTAATAGTTGTTGCCACTGGATCAGTAACTTCATCGCAGGTTGGACCTGAAAGTGAATAAGACACATACCCAAACCAGTGTGCTATTTAAAGTCATAAACAAAAGAGACAGGCAAAGACTTGGAGCAGCAAATGATATAACTTCAACTCAGACCAACTGGAGAGAAAGCTCATCCATTCGCTCACCTCACCAGGATGGAGGCCAGAACCAGTTCCAACCACAGCTAAAGCCCAGGTTGCAAAGCGAGGTTGGGTGCTCCTCCTTCCCATTCTCCCTTTTTAGACACTGAATAATTCCTGATGACCTCACCCTCTGAGTAGGCCCGCGCCTCATGGCAAGAAGGAGGACTGCTTAAATGCCAGACACATACCTACCGCACAAAACTGAGGTCTCTCTGGAAGTTTGTGAAGGAGAACTGACACATCTATCTAGCTTGGGTCACGTGCTTACACCTGAGCAGTCCCTGTGGTCACGATCCTTCAGGCTGGATCCGTGACCCCACCTTGGGGGTGGAGATGGGCGCAGTTAATTTAAGCCACATAAAGCGTGTGCCTGGCAAGAAAGAAGTATATCCCAAAGAACGAAGAAATGGTTCTCAACCAAAAAAATAACAAAATCAGAAAAGAAAGACAAGAGAAATTAACAAAACTTTATTAGAATTATGTATACTTAGTCTATTTCTATTTGTATGTATTTCATATTGTAATACATAAAGAGAATGGCATATTTTAATATTCACTATGAATTATAGCTTTTATATTACAATATATGAACAACAGAGAAAATTTAAACCCTCTAACATAAAGTATCTTGGAAACTGTAACCAGAGATACTTTTATCATTTAAGTAAACCTACTCCATAAAATTATTTATAAGGGTTGTTTCATCATTCTCTTTAATGGTTGCCTGGGATTTAATTTTACATATGAAATTGACAGAGCTAATTGCCTAATAATGAACCTTTAGACATTTCTGTTTAATGTCGTGTGTGTGTGTGTGTGTGTGTGTGTGTAGAGAAGGGGAGGGAGAGAGACCCTACGTGTTCAGTCAAAAACAGTGCCAGACAGAGCCCATCGAAGGGTATCTAACAGCTCTGACATGCTCCACGTGGTTGGGCTGTGTGCAGTCCGAACAATAATAATAACAAAAGAGGGTGAAATACGAAGATTTCCTGTCTTATGTTGGGTGTCATCGTTCTTCGGGACTTTCCCTAACTGATGAAGAGCCAGACGCATAGGTGTCAGGCCGTTGAGTTGGGTTGCCCTTTCGAGGGGCTGGGCGGAGGCACACAGGGGGCGAATAGCGGGAAGCAGAGATTGGAAATTTGTTGGAGCCCGTTCACGATAGACCTGAAATGCTGCATTAAAGGAACTGAATCTTGATTTTAGTCAGTGAAGAAAAAAAGAGGAGAATACCATTTCTGAATCTCTTCTTTAGGCTCTGAATTGATTAAAGTGGATAGTCTACTTTAAAATACTTTCTGTAGACAAAAAAATAGGAGCTTTTATTATTTGGGTTCAATGCACATTGCTCTCAGTTACCTTTTTTTCCCGACAGAACTACTTCGATGTCCTGTTTCCTTCAGTTCTGTACAATTAATTCTGGTACATTCAGCCAAACCTGAAAGGTAAAAAGGTCTGGAAATGTGGCCTATGTTCTAAATCGCAACTTCAGGTAGCAAATAATAGCTTTCCTTTGCAACTCTCTAGAAGTGTATCTCCTTGTGTTATACATCCTCTTGATCTTGCAGATATACCAGAGGCTTTATATTTCTTACAGGTAAATTATGAGTAAAGAGTATAGACTAACACTGTACCTTGAAGCCGTAACTCTGTAAAATGACCCTGTATAACAATATTAACTTAAATGTACTATAAATTTAGACTGTTTCCCTTTTGTTGGGTTTATAGAAAGATTACTGTAAACAATTTATATACAAACCTGGAGCCTTTCCTCTGATCTATATACCTGTTGTTTATACAGTGTGCCTTCTCTGGATGTTACATTCTCTCTCTTCCCTAGGCTTTGTTCACTATTCCAAGTATATATAATACAAGAAAGCACCATCAGATATTAGCCAATGAAGTTATTTTCTATCTGAGACCTCAATTCACTTTACAATTGAGTTAATTTTAAAATATACATGTGAGAATTGAAGAGAAAGCTGCCTGAAGCCATTATTTCTACTACTTTTTGTTTCTAAAACTTACCACAAAAATCATTTTTTTCCTCTTTCTGTGCTAAAATTGTTTTTAAAACTAATTTTAAAACTACTTTGAGCATCTTGTGTCAAGTAAGAATATCATAAAAATTAAACGAACTGACTGCACGGAGTGAGAAACTGAGTAATAAACACATTTTGGCAGTTATGGCTGTAAACCCCACGCTTCCTCCTTCTATGGAGGAGAGCCACGGAGCAGAACCCTCAGTCTTTCCAAAGTCAAAGCACGTGTCCTAACTGCAGGGTCTCTGCCCCTGGACAGAGGCGACGTGGTGAGGTCATGAGCGAGAGGGTCTGCTTAGGGTCAAGTGAGGAGCATGTATGAAGGACCCATGGACAAAGACAGACGAGGGAGGACTGAAATTCTTTAAATAAAGAACTAATGACAAAGTCCAAGGGAGCAGATTCAGAAGAAACAGATAAAAATAACAAAGTAAATATTTTGATTCAATTTATAAAATTTTTAAACTATAAGAACAGTTTAATCATAAAGTCGATTTTGTAAGAATGAAGTTGACTCCCTGTCATTTTGAAGTATTCAAGGAAGTTGTCCCAGAACGTAAAATGCATCTCTGACATGGAAGGAAACAAAAGTTGGTGTTTTATCTGATTAAACCAGGGCTGAGGAGTAAAGAAGCAAAGTCAACTGTAAAGATACGGTTTCTGTCGCTATATGTGCTTAATTGAACGTTAATTGAATGTTGACGACGTTCTTAATGGAATATTGTGACCTTAATGTTATTCTGCAGTTCACTTAACAACTCCTGATAAAATTCATTTTGTCTCTTTTACAGCCTTTTAAAACCTCCATTACGTTCCCCATATCCAACACTCGCCTTTTATTCATCAGCTGATGACCTTGTCTCCGAACTCATTAGGAACACTGAAACTGACAAATGAGAACCACATGAATCTAGCTCATATGACATGTCGTGATGACTCAGTCTCTATTATTAGCATGATTTAGTGTTAGCGACACTTTCTGTTGCTGTTATTAAACATAGTATGATTTCCCAATATATTTTATATGTAGAAACCCATGAGTGAAGAATCCTGCTTCCCAAACAAGGAGTCCTCTGCAGACTAACCCGCACCCCTAGAACTTAACGTGCTCGCCCCCTTGCTGGCATACTGTGACTAGGAGGTGAAGTTGCCGTGTCAATACACCAGATTTCTCCTCTGGGTTCAACAACTTGTTTGGAAGACTTGTGACTCCTCTTCAGGAAATCCCCTGAAGCATATACAACAGGTAGTAAAGGAAGAAGGTACCAGAGTGGCTCAGTCTCCATCCTGTGATGCTAACTTAGCAGTTGGGTAGGAAGTTGACTGGGGAGCCAAGCGTGCTTCTGACGCCACTAACCAGTTCTTGCTCGGGGGGAAGAATGTAGCAGCACTTAGTAGTGTAACAGCCAGGCAGATGGGTCCAAGGCTTCCCAGGTCCACATCAAAGTGGCATCGTTCTGAAGGTGTTGAAATCATAAAGTGAACAGTTCTGCTGTAAGGTGAGCTGATGTTTTGCTCCATTAAACTCTTCACAGCATCTAAGAATTTGGAGTTATAGAGAGATCTTAGACGAATCAGCCTGTGGTAGGCAGTGGTCTAGGGAAACCCCCACAGTTCCGGTTTCCTGGTAAACACAGCACCTGGAATCACCTCTGTTGTGGGAGGAGCAAGTGCAGGTGACGAGATGTCGCTCCCATGGTTGGGGTGCTGGTCAGTTGACTTTGAGTGACTCAGAAGAGAGATGACTCTGGTTGGGTCTAACCTCTCGAAGTGACACCTTAAAAACAGTGCTGCCCTGTTGGGCTGAGAAGGGAGCTGACAGCCACGCTGCAAGAGAAGCCCCAAGGCAGGGACCTGTGGGCAGCCTCCAGGGGCAAGAAAACAGGGACCTTGGTTGCACCTTGCATGGGCATTCCCCTCTATGCCAAGAGCCTTGGTTGCACCTTGCATGGGCATTCCCCTCTATGCCAAGAGCCTTGGTTGCACCTTGCATGGGCATTCCCCTCTATGCCAAGAGCCACCAGAAGCTGAAGGACCCTGTGCTTTTGCCACTCTGGCATCTCAAAGGTGGCATCAGCTTGCAGAGCTGAATCAATGTCTGCTCAGTGTCTTTGCCCTTTAAAATCCAGATGTCAGTCTTGGCTCTCAAAAGCCAGTCTGTTCGTGAATAAGATGACTGGCCAAGGGGCTGGAAGTGAATTTCAGTGGGTCGCTCTCAGCAGACTAGCAAATGGACGGAGGGTTATGCAGCAGCCTGAAAAGGCATCCTCTCTAAGGCCCAACTAAAGACATCATCACCTAGACAGACAATTAAAATCACATTGAAAGACCTGTTTGCCAATCACTGATGGCTGAGTGGTGTCTGGCTCCTTTGTTCTCAGGGCTATTTTCTAAGTAAATGGACTCCCAGTTTGGTAAAAGGGTCTAACCTTTCACAGATAAAGAAATAAGAGGATTTTCATTTAATCTCTCTTCCAGAAAGCTAATGTTCAAATGAAGCCACCTGAGCCATTGGAATTTTATGTATATTTGTAATGTTTATACATTTAATTCTACATTTACAAAAGGGGTTATTATTATACCACAGTTTCTAAACTGATAGAGGTCAAAACTGCTATTGTGTACACAGCACCGAGTATGGTTCCCTGACAGATTCGTTTTACTTAGCCTGTTGGTGCTGACATTGTCAAATGTTTAATTTTTCACACTAAATTTAATTTCATCAAGAAAATAATTATTGTAAGCATATATATTTAATGCCAGTATCCCAAATGGCATATAATAAAATTCTAGTCTAGTTAAAATTTATGAAAAATGCAAATATCGAAAACTAACAGCCCTAGGTTTAAAGAATCACAAAATAAAAGGAGATGATTCAAAGATAGCCCCTGTTACCCAGTCCCTGTGAAATTCCTCCCTTTTCCATTGTTATAATAACTCTGCTCCAATTCCTTCTTCCTTGCCCTCATCTCCCCTCTGCCTCATTGAGTAATCTCGGTTTCCTTCCTCTTTCTAAGCCAGCTCGACTCCTGACTTTTCCATCATGAACTGTCTTTCCTTCTCTTTGATTCTACTTCTTACCCTTATCTAGGTTAGGGACTCTATCGTATTCGATGCACAAGTCTCTCTCCTTTAGTTGTGCACCCCCTTAGGGGTGGACTTTTCCAGGTTGAGAAACCATGTTTGCATTATTTAAACATGTTCCACTGTGGTCTTCAGGCACAATGCTTATGGTTTAACTTTGACTCTCTACTCCTCCTCAAGTGTCTCCTTGTCAGGCTCCTGGACTATGGTTCTTTCTAAAATTCTTCTTGTTCTTACACCTTTCACCACTGGTAATTGTAACTTCATTTCCTATGCTGCTGTTTTATCTAGAGTAGACATTTTGCTGGAGGAGCCGTCAATACTGAAGACTGCTTTACTCAGAGGGCAGCAGGGGTGCTTCTAAGCTCATGCTTACCCACCATGTTGGTCCCGGCCAACCTACCTTTGCAAAGCTGACCGAGCACAATCAGACTGACTGATGAGCAGGGGTCAGGGCAAGTCTTCCTAAGCCTGAGAGGAAGAGCGGCATTACTCTTGCTCAAAGCAGCCATGATTTCATAGGCAATTCTGAGGGAAAGACCGTGCCCTGCCAAAGCACCCAGCCCTGTTAATATTTTCTTGCTACATAAGGTGACGGCTGCCACAGCTGGTGACAGATGATGCCCCTCATAATTCCCCTGCATCGAAGCCTTGCAAGCATGCCTTTCTGATTCTTGGCTCTACGGGTAACTTTGCCAATGTCACACCTTGAGGATTTGTGTGGCTTAGCATCACAAAGTCTTTCTCAACAGACTCCAGGTGACACTGACCAGGCCAGCATTTTATCTTTTTAAATGGTCATAGATGGTGGAGATACAAAATTTAATTCCTTGATAGAAATATTCCACTTTAACACAACACAGGGTGCTGAAAATAAGAAGGTGCGGCTACCGTGTTCATTGCACTGCAGAGGTGCTGTCCCCTGATGCACATCCCGTGCTTGCTCTTGAATTCACCACTGACTGTTGCCTATTCGATAGTCAGATCTCTACCTACAGGAGTGCTCCAGGCTGTAAATGTTACATTCTGAGTACCACGTTTAATACTGAGGTTAGGCTTATTAAAGTGTCAACTCTTGGGTCAAATAGCAACACATTTTTTTGGCAGGGAGCATCTTTCTGAGAAAGCCATGAGCAATAACAGTGGCAGGGGCTTGTGGGCGGTGCTGAGACTATAGCACCTCAGTGTTTCGTGAGCAGTTTCGAAGGTCCCAGAACAGGAGCAGGCGAGCTAGTGCCACTGATGCATCGGTGACAGTCCTCTTTGTCAGACCATTGGGGAAAATAACAATAAAAAGAAACTCGGTGCACAAACCTATTTCATGTAGACCTTCAGCCTTTCTGCATCTCTCCTCCCCAGCAATGCTTCATGTTTAACTGGACAACAGCACCATCGTATCTGAATAAAATCAGGTTTTCAACAATAACAATGAAAATCACTTGATTGGGTCTAGCATAACCTTGTGGCCTTCCCCATCCTTCAACACCACTGAGAACACAGAGCATGGATAGTTCCATATCCTTGATAAGAGCCACGCACTGGCTGCCCTTCTCTATGTAGAGGGCCATCGACACAGGAGTGAAGACCACCAAGGTCAGCTGGCCACGCAGTGCCATTCAGCAGGGTTTGAGTGCATTGAAAGAAGCATGGATGCCAGAACTGAAGAAATGATGCTGCATTTAATGGATGAGGCTATTCTGAAAATGCACTTCACATAACAGATCTGTATTGTAATGAATTCAGTGTCCACCTTTCCATTTAATTCATGCTCTTATGCTTCCTTATTGAAACTTATCTATTTTGTTTTGGTTGTGAGGCTTTGCTTTGGAGGGCCTTCCATAGCTGGTTTATTAAGTGAAGAATATGCACATTATGGGCCGCTGAAGGAGGAGGCACAAACCACCCATGTGGGGGTGGCAGGTGGCTCTCTCAGTATGTGAGCTCCCAGTTCAGGGAAGTGAAAACCCAGCAGGTCTTTTGAATGAAGGCAGTTTCAATACACTCACACAAAAGAAGTCAAGTCAGAAGAATTATTACTCACAGATCTTAGAAATGGGGGCGAGGAGAAAGAGGATGGGGCTCTGGGAGCCTGGGGATGGGCGAACCTGCCTCTCAGGTCCCGGGAGGAGATGAGAGCAGGGAAGCCAGCACTGGGTGCTCACAAGCTCCAGTCTCAGTGGTTGTTTTCCAAGACAGCCTAGGAAAAGCAACCAGGAACTTCAGAAACCCAAGGCCAGGTCTTCTTGAAGTAAATACGCAGCCACAGGTGTGAGCAGAGCTGGCGGAGGGTCTGCTGCCCAGCCAGCACCCCAGGTGGCTGTCTTCTCGTCCTGGGCCTGTGCTCTGTCTGCCATTTTATTGAGTACAGGTGACTGGGAAGGGAAGAAACTGCTTACAACTTACCTCGCTATTCATTTGATTTTTGATAAAAATGCAAAATGTTACATACCTTGGCATAATTATTCACGCAAACCATCTTTTAACTTCCTTATTTTTAAGTGTGGGGATTTTATACTGTTTACTTTTCCCTCCCTCTTTTGTCTTTTGTCATTTTGTTGGTTGTCTTACTGTACATTGTGATTCTCAGCACTGACAGCTCGCCTCCTTAGCCTTTTGTGTAGCTCCTCCGACACAACACTTGTGTGTTCCGGCACATCAGACCTAACGTCGAGCTTTCCAGCCAAATCCGTGCTTCCACGGTCTCATTTCATGAACTTCCTGTTCCACTCTGCATTGCCTTTGATGTTGATTTTATCGTGTCTGGAGTCATTTTGCTTGGGGTGCAATCTCTGTTTTCTGTATTTTTTCCCCTTGGTTAAATATGTGTTCCTCCTTAGTTGGTTTCACTAACAAAAGTAGCATTAAGATATCATGTTCCTTTTTATGTAAATCAACTATCTGAAATGAAAAATGTACTTAACTTTCTTTAAGTGCTCAAAAATAAAAGATGTTCACAACCCTCCCAGCAATTCATAGAAAAACTGTATTGTAAATTAATCTCCCTGACACCTTAAGTAAGAACTAGTGTAATTGGAGAGTACTATAGCTCTGCCAGCCACACTGTGCTGGAAGTGCTGGTGCTGGGGCTGGAAGCATCGTGCCCCAAACACAGAGGGGTGTGGACAACCAGGGGAAAGCACACTGGGGCTCCTCCAGAGCGTGAAAATCTTTACCAGCAGGGGTGGAGGTGACGCCCAGTGTCCTAAAACAAAACACCCCTCAAAAGGTTTGCTCAGCTGTTCCCAAAGACCAACTGACCAAAGCCAAACATTTTCCTTGACTCACGTGACTAGGAACATAGTAGGTGCTTGTAGCATGTGTGCCAGAAAAATTAATAAATGCGTAAATTGATCTATTAAAGGGGAGATTAAAAGGGAGAGGAAAACCAGAAAGAGAGCAAAGGGGAAGAGTTTAATCACGTGAGCTGAGCAGCTTCTCCCCCTGTTGGGCTCTGAGCACTCATGGGGTTTCCCGATCCGCAGCTTGGTTAGCGTGAGTTCCCTCGGAACTGCAAAGGTTTACTGCAGCTGTGGGGAAGACGCGGTGCCTAGATGCTCACTTCATAATCATCGCACTTTGCATCATGCAACAGTTTCAAGTTTGCATAGTACTTTTAAAACTGCATTATCTCATTTAAATTCATCCTCCACAAATGACTTCCACATTCCCAAATGAGTGCCGACACATCTTAACAAAATTTTAAAATGAAAATGGTAATGTTGCATGATAAATACAACTTTGCTCACAACTTTCTTTTTAAATGGTTAGGAGAACACATTGCTCTTGTGTTTAAACTTGTAAGTAGGGAGGTGATGTCTAGAACATTCACTTACTGGATAAATGAGATCCTGCTCCGCTTAAATCTGCCATCGGTTCAAATGCAGGACAGACATCTTCCTTGTTCAGGACACAGAAAAGCTGGCTGAAGCTGGAAAATCAGGAGCTGACTGTGAACGAGGGCAAATGTGCCTCGTGATCCCTACCTTTGTCCCAGACCCTGCGGTCGGGATGGCAGCGGGGACTCGGCCCAGTGGCGGGGTAGGTGGTGGTGGAAAAAGCCTTCCTGCTGGATGAGGGATGATGCCTCGGCTGCAGGGACTCCAGCAACGACAGTGAAGCCAACCACGGCCAACGTGGCTCTGCACCGCCAGTGCACCTGTCCTTCTAAACATCACCCTTCCCACCAGGCCTGACCAAGGCCCCCAGCACCTGCCCTCCCCGACAGACCTGCAGGTGAGACAGGGAAGGTTCAAATGGAAAGCCTTCAAAAGGAGGGCCCTGCCCTGGAAAGCTGTGACACAGTTCAGCTCCCTGCCACTGCACTGCTGTCCAGGCCATGGTAGCCTCGAGCTGCCTGGATGCATCAACGCTGATTTCCCACACAGGTCACAGGCACGCAGCGGGCGAATGAACGAGGCCTCGTGCTCACCTGGTGATGGACTTACTGTCCCCACAGTAACCATATTAACGTAAGACAGCTCAGTTTTTGTGAAGAATAAAATGGCGTGGTTTCAACTGTCACGTTTGGGACACTTGAGTTTCAACCCCCTTAGTAATCACCCAGAGTGAACTGACTCACTACGGGTATTAAGACGGTCCTGTTTTTGCTGTCAGGTTATCAGTGTGGCAGGCATCGGGTGGGCTGGTATAGAAGTTATTGTCGGTATGAAATTTCTGAAAAGATTATGAAGATTTGGTTCAACTGAAGGAAAATAAGTCAAGAGGGATAGGAAATAATGATCTGAAGTGATTAAAATAAACAATCTTTCTTGCTGGAAATAAAGCCGTATCACCAGTCCCAGACCATCTTTTGGAGAAGAGGAATTCACCTGGAAGTGCGTCCCTAGCCAGGAAGTAGGTTTGGCTCTGGGAAGGGACTGTGGGAACCTTCAGGTTTGGGGGGGTCTGAGGGTAGGTCCTGCCTTCTCCCCACCAGCACCTCCAGGCAGCTACCAGCATTGGCTTGTGTAGAGAATGCAACACACTCAGGGCAGCTTCAGATGTCTTTGAAGTCAAGGGTAATGCTCTCTGATTTATTGTTCTCTTTTCCTCTTAAATGGCATTCAAGTTCTGCAGAAATTAAGCAATGCATGATTTTGCCTGGTAGAGTTCAGAAATTGTGGAATTAATCTTCTTATAAAGCATGATTTCAGTGTGGGTAACTGTTCTGTTTTGGCTTCAACTTTAAGTACCCAAGAATGAAAATGAATTACTGATGACAAAGCAATTATTTCAGCTCTTGTAGTGCACAGTTAAGCTGGAATAGAAGTAATTCCATTGCAATGAAATAAATAAAATCAGTTCATAATAGGCAGAGAGAAGATCTGGGTAGAAACTTCTTTTGCATTTGTATTTTTACAGTCATGCCTCCAGCTTCCTTCTAATGGTTCAAAGAAGAACGAGGGGGAACGAGATGAGCGGTTTCTGAATTCAATTACGCCCCAGGCTTGTTTGTCAAACGGAGCCCTTGAACCGACGCAGGTCTTCTGCAAGGGGCGCACAAGTTTCCTGGAGCGCTTGAGCCGATACCATGATACACCCCTTAACTATGTATCCAGTACTGACATTCTAGGATGTCCCAGGAATCCAGAAAATCAGCTGTGACATTTCTCTCATTAAGGATGAGGGTGAAGGCATCCAGCTGTCTCGTGTCCCCTGAGGAAGGAGTTACGTGCTGGGTCTCCCTTCTAGGGAAGCCTGAGTTCTCCTGAACAGCCCGGTGAAGCCCGCCCTAGGGGAACGTCTGTCCCTTTTCACACACAGGCTTCGTTTTGATACTCAGTTATAGTCTTCCCTGTAATCCTCTACAAAGAGAGGTTGGGGTGGCAGTTTCTTTTTCTGAAATTCATTTATGACAACACAGGCTTGTGTAGAAAGGAGGGTGGAAGGGACTCAGGCAACAGACCTGGGGGTGCCCACTCTAGCCATTGTGGGTTAGGGAAACAGTACATTTTGGGTCTGTGAGCATAAAACACATGAAAACCTGCTCTACTCACTTGGCAGCCCAGAGGTCACCACTGTGGACACCAGTCCTTTGGGGACCCTTAGTCCCCAGCTGGTCATATTCATTCTGGGGCTTGGCCAAGCCTCTCCCTATGATCTCTGAAGAACCCCAGAATGATGCCCAGCCTTTAGGGAACAGGTTGGTGTCTGAGTAAGCATAAAGAAATGTCTCCTGTAGTGTAGAAATGAAACATTCTGTGTTTACGAAAGATGCTTGGCTCTCCTGCCATGTAACAGGAGTGATGTGGGAGCTGGATTAATGGAGTCTTTCATTCTAAGAGGCCACTGGATCCTCCTTTCTAATGCAGACCACGTTTTTGTCAGGCACTAATACCTACAGAGGCGGTCCATGTATGCCAGGAGGCACTGGCCTGGGATTATAAGTGTGACCTATTTTTGTTATTACTCTAAATTTCACCCCCACCCCTGATCACCATTAAATGCATATTTTCCCCAGAATTTCATTTTCAGATATTTCTTTTATACATATCTCAATAAAGGTATTTTAAAATATAATACAAGCAATGAATATAAAAGAGTTCAATAAAAATATATCCATCTTAGGTGAGCTTTTCAAGAATGATCATATTGCAAAGAATTGATTGCAGATCTCTATAGAAATGGGTTGCTGTACGAATGCACAGACTATTTCATATTTATTTTTTAAAGTAAATAATCTGAGGTTAAAAAGAGAAAGAAGAAACTGAGTAGACAGCACAATACTGAAGGACAAGTTGGAAGGCTGACATTACCCAACGTCCAGGGCCCAGAAATAGACCCAATAAACACGATCAACTGATCTTAACAATGGAGCAAAGCAGCACAGTGGAGCAAAAAATAAATCTAGACATTGACCCTTCACACTTCACACTTCAACACATACCGTAGGCCTAAGTGTAAGACATGACCTATGAAAGAAATAGTTGATAAACTAGACCTCATTAAAATCAGATGAACATTAACTTCTGCTCAGAGAGAGACAAAATGTTCCTCTCTGAGAACGACAAAGAAGATACTCAGATGGCACATGAGCAATGAAAAGATGCTCCACATCACATGTCATCAGGGAATGCAAACTGTAACAGCAACGAGAAACCGCTACACATCTGTGAGAAGGGCCAAAATCTAGAACTCTGACAACCCCCTACATCCGCAAAGATGTAGAGCGTTCATTGTTGGTGGGAATACAAAAGTGATACAGCCACTTTGGAAAACAGTTTGGCAGTTTCTTGCAAAACTAACTGTGATGCTCTTGCAACACGAACCGGCAATCATGTTCACTGGTATTTACTCAAAGGAGCTGAAAACTTAGGTCCACGCAAGAACCTGCACACAGGTGTTTATGGCAGCTTTGCTCATAATCATGAAAACCTGGAAGCAACCAAGACGTCCTTCAGTAGGCAAGTGGATAAATGAGCTGTGGCCCATCCAGACAGTGGGAATATCATTCAGTGCCAAAAGGAAATGAAATCAAGCCATGAAAAGACATGCAGGAACTTTAAATGCATCTTACTAAGTGAAAGAAGCCAGTCTGCAACGGCTACATACTGTATGATTCCAGCTGTGTGATATTCGGGAAGAGGCAAAACCGAGCCAGTAAAAAGACCAGTGGCGGCCAGGGCTGGGTGGGGGCGAGGAGCAGGCAGAGCACCAAGGATGTCTGGGGCAGCGAAACTACTCTGTGTGGTATTATAATGATGGGTATGTGTCGATATGCTTTTGTCCAAACCCACAGAATTTGCAAACCAAGAATGAGCCCTGAGATAAACTATGAGTCTTCTAGGGCCAGACCTGGGTCTTCTAGAGCACAGGCTTTGCCCAGGTGCACACCAGGGCAGGAGGCCATGCTTCGGGGTCACCCCCAGGATGTGCTTTGCAGCAGAGCAGAGGGACTGAACACCCCTCAGATCAATATGTCTCTGAACACCAGTGGAAGAGGGGGCTCCATGCTCCCCAAAGATTCTGCGTGAAAATGGAGGGATAAGCTCCATTTCTGTGTCTAGTACACTTTAGTATTTTCTAACATTGGAAATCTCCTCGGAACATTCTTTCTAAGTTGAGAAAACTTGCCTTTCCAGAACCTGCAGACCTAACACAGTCTCGTATATCACCAGCCAGTTATTGTACAGATATTTTCTCCCGAATTCTCATTTAAGAGTTTGCCATACGCATTGTTGTCTTATAGATGATCTTAAAGAGGAAATAAGCAGTAATAAGAAAGATCAAATCACAGAAGAATGCAAGGTATAAATCTAGACCTTTGAGGTGCCTGGTTCTTCCTTCGCAGCTGCCTGAGGCCCAAAAGGACTTAGAAATATCTTCCTCTCATCCTTCCCCACACCCCACATTGGAACCCCAGAGACAGATGGAATTCACGCAGCACCCAGAGTCCAGAGGGGAGTACCTCACTCCCAGTTCTCGTCAGGCAGCTAATATCTGTTTAGTCCATTCCTGCTTCCTGGCATTGCTGTAGAGGCTGGTTGGTTTGTCATTTATATTCCTCTAGTGTGGGAATTGCTTGTCACTAGGTCTTGCCACTTTGAAGAGTCCATGTAAATACACGCTCTGCACTGCATGGTGACCAAGTCTGAGGGCCAGGTTAGAACCAAAGGTCAAAGTACGTGTGTTGTTGGAGGAAGAGCGTATTTTTATGTTCTCTTTCTCTACTTGGCAAGCAGATGGCTGGAGCCGGAGCCGAGTGCCAGGAAGAAACAGCTGGCAAATCAAAATGTCCTGAAAGTGGCGAGAAGTGCTTATGAGCATTTGGAAGAAACAACATTTTTGAAGGAGGGGGAAAAGTTCAAGCCATACTTAACATGCAGAGATGAGTTTGACGCAGACAACTGGAATGCTAAAGATTTTGTGCAGAGAGGCAGGATCCTGAGCTGATTCCAGCCCTCCTGCAAATGTATCTGCTGAGGTAGGGCGCGGTGGTTATAGCGAACATAACAGTCGATGTAATTCCAAGGCAACGATAACGAGAATGAAAAGGAGAGGCCAGGGACCAAGTGTGGAAAATCAGAGGGAAAGGAGAAGAACCAGAGGGTGGAGCAGTGGAAGGAAGGGAAGGGAGAAGGGGCGACGAAGGAGAGGGAATTAAAGATGAGCATCCTGGGTTCCTGACACCAGACCTGGTAAGGCCCCTGCGCTCTCTGAAATAGCACCTGATGTGGGCTGTTGCCAGAAAGAACAAGGCCTGGTTAGAGGGTTGGAACTTTCGGCCCCAGCCCCAGCCTGCACTCTGCCATGCCCTGCTTGCTGGTCCCCCACTTGGCCACACCCTCTCTTCATCATGGCTGCATCACTACAAAAAGGACACACCTGGCTTTTTCCTCTACCTGGAACCCTCTTCCCACAGATCCATACCCGGCTTGATCCCTCCCTTCTTTCACATCTCTACCAAGTCTCACCTGCAGAGAGAATTTCTTTGAACACAATTCCCAAAATAAACCAACATCCTCACTCACTATCCCCTCCACTGCTTAATTTTTAATAGGTCCTATCACCACCTGACCTGTGATGTATATATTTTTATCATTCACTTTTACATACAGTGTAAGTTCCACAAGGGTAGAGCCTTAGCCACTTCCTTCCCTCGTGGTCTTGCTTTAGACACGTAAGTGGATGGACGAATGACCAAGTAAACCAAAAGCTAGCCCCAAACCTGAGTCTTCCCTGAGATACGATGGCTCGTTGGCTCCCTCATCACACAGTCTTTGCAATCACACAGGACTCCGCTAGCAGAAGGGCTCACACTTGCCTCACACTCTACAGTCACTGCCTTGAAATTCTAGTAAGTTTTGCACATGGCTCCTGACAATTTCTTTTTTCACGTGCAAGAATTTGCTGGAATATCTGATTTCAATTCTTTTGGTTATATACTTAGATGTAGAATTGTTGGGTCACGTGATTATTTCATGTTTAACTTTTGACAAAAATTCCCAACTGTTTTCCACGGTGATCAAATTCTTTTATATTCCTGCCAGCACTATGCATGGGATCCAAGTTCTAGTTCTCCATATCCTCACCAGTGTGCTGTTTTCTGAGTTGTTTGCTTTGTGTTTTGAGTAAATGCAACCTAGCAGCAGTGAAGTGGTTCTCACTGTGGTTTTATTTGCATTTCCCTGTGACGAATAATGTTCAACAACTTTTCACATGCTTGTGGACCATATGTATAACTTCTTTGAAGAAGTGTTTATTTAAGCCCTTCACCCATTTTTAAATCGGGGGTTTTATCTCTCTGTTGTTGCATTACAATTCCTGGCCGTCCCCTCTCCATCTCCCACAGTGGACACTCATTCCGGTGGACCACTCTCAGGAGCGTTCTCTCTCTCCCTCTCTCTCCCTCTCTCTCTCTTCCTCCCTCCCTTCTAGCTTCATTGTTTCCACCTCAAGACCATCTAAAAATAGACTTGGAAAAAATACCCCCTGATTAGTTTTTTAAACCAAAATTTTCTTTTTTGGCTCTTGAAACCTTCTTGGTCTATCTTACCAACAGGCATCCAGAATCAGTCAGACTTTCAACCTACAGCTGCTTGATCTGTGAACTCTTTATTTCCTTTGACCACAGCTTGTCAAGCCACCATATTTAAATCTGAACTTATGTTTTATTAAATAATTTCTTGCTGAGGCCACCCAATAATAGTCGACACCCACTAACAATCTGGATCTTTCTAACCACTTCACTGAAAGCTGCAGGCTTATCAGGCATCTGGTCTACCTGTCATGTTATTTTAGGTAATGGTTGAGCCAAATACCTCCCCCGCAGAATGGAGTCCCGGGTTCCAACTTAGGGTAACATTTGACCTCAATGCCCATATGCTAAGACAATGTTTCAAACTAAAATAGCATTTTCTAATTTAGCTGAGGTATTAAATGAACCCCCAAATTCAATGGTGTACACAGAAATTGCGTGGATGTAAGGTGAGTGGTTCCACTAGACTTCAAACAGACTTTCACAGACTTGTTTTAAGCACCACAAATTTGGTAGATTACAGCTCTCGAGATCAAAAGTCCTAACTGGGTCACAGTGGACTAATATCAAGGTGGCCACAGGGCTATGTTCCTCCCTAAGGCTCCAGGGAGGGTCTGGTTTTTTTCCCCAGCTTTCAAGGTCACCTGCATTATTTAGCTTGATGCCTCCCTCCATCTCCAAGGCTGCATCTCTCTCACAGGGAGTCACCGACACACTCACGTTGTCTGCCTCGCCCACTGTAAAATCTCCTGTGATTGAGCCCAGCTGTATATAGTCCAGGGTAATCTCCACTCCCTAGGTCAGCTCATGAGCCTTCCTCATTCCATGTGCAAACACTGGTCCCCATGGCTACATAACCAAACCTACTCACAGGTTCCAAAGGTTGGGATGTAGACCATCATTTGAAGGATGGAGGAGGGGAGCATTATTTTGTTTATCTCAAATGATAACACACAGAGCAAGTTTCTCACTCCCTTACAGTTCAGTGAGGGTCTTCCTTCTCAGGGAGCGGTCCTTCCCTTGGTGACTCAGGAACTCCATCATTTTCAGCTCTGCCATTTTCAACCCATGGATTCCAAGTTTGTTGTGCTTGGGACAGAAGGAAGAAGAGTATTGGGACTAAAAGGTCTTCCTAGGACAGAACTGGCAGCAGAGCAGGTCGCTTCTGCTCAGAGTCATTGTCCAGAACTCAGTCATATAAATGCAACTAACAAGCTTCTCCAAGGCCTGACTGTGTTTTAGTAAATAGCCAGGTAGGCGGTGCTAGAGCTGGCAAAGCATTCTGGAGGGGAGCTGGAAGCACTGGGAGAGCACCAAGTGGCACAAAATGTTAAGTTAATAAAGTCAAGGCTTCTAAATGTATTGCAGTTTTTATTTTAAATGGAATGTGATGGGAAATGGTCATGCAGATATTTTTATTTCAGCCTTGCAGAAGTTCAAAGGTTTCTTCAGGACAATGCATTGGAGAGCTATGGCACATAAAGACCAGTTCTTTTCTCTTTCATGAAATCCTATCTTTTCAAATTAGTCCACTTTTTTCTGCCCTCATAGGCATCCAATCAGGCACATGATATATAGTAGGTATTTTTTAATTAAAAAATCCATTTTAATCTGTACCTTCAAATTATATAAAATGCAAGAAACAAACTGCATTTTGGGAACAGTTATTTGCAAATTTTTTATTGTATATGATTTTCTTTTTTTTAATGACATGTGAAAACTACAAAAATCCTAACATTTTCACACAACTAACTTGGAAAACCAATTTTCTAACTTGTTCAAAATTCTCCTAACTAAAAAAAAATATTTATATTCTATGTTAAAATGTTTAAAAAACAAACTATTTTGAATAGTTTGCCATAAAGTAGCATCAGAAAAAAAACCAATTCACTAGTTAAAGTCCACTCAAAGTTTGCTGATCTGTGAATGAGATTAAAATGTCTAAAAATACACTTGATTTAATAAAGAAATAATAAGGAGAAAGGTATGTCACCCTTTTCGAGATGTTAAAATACAGAAACCAATAACGTGCATGTTGAAGTCTGAACCTGGCACAGACTCAGCCTTGCGCGTCCTCCATTCCCAGCTGCGCGTCAGAGGGCTCTTCCTCAGACGCGGCGGCCACAGATCTTCATCAACGGGGTACAGCAGACTGAGAGCCAAGCCTGCAGTTCGCTGCCTCACGAAGGGTTAAAGAAAGATACTAGTTTATAGTAAGGTATATTCAATCACACTTTGCTAGGATATAATAATAATACCGTTAAGAGATATCAAGGGTTTTGTACAATTAGAAGGTTTAACAGACTTAAAGTATATTGAAATATTGTTCATTTCACTATTTTTAAAGTGTCATTTTGCTTTATTTCTATAAATTATATAATTGCCATTGTATGCATGCATAAATTTAAATGAAAACCATCACTGAACAGGATGTATACATTTTAAGTTGAATGAATGAATACACAAAATACGTTAGGGAAGGATTTTTACCAAAATGATTCCTTAAATAAGATGTGCTGCATGTGTGAGCTCCCCCCAACCCCCTGGCCAGGTGTGCGGGCCCCTGTGATTACCTGCTCCGTCTTTCCCTCTCCTGGCTTGGTTTTAGGACTGGCCTGTGATGAATGCTGTGGTTTTCACATGCACTGTGACCGAGACCTTGGCCCAGAGAGTCCCTCTGTCGTGGTCCCATTCCTTTCTTCTCCAGAGATTAAATACCTTTTCCCCCCAGTAGACTGTTTATTTATTTATCTATTTATTTATTTTAATTTATTTGTATTCATTTTTAATTCTTGTTTATTCTATTATAGCTGTCCCAATTTTCCACTTGTCTTCCTCCATCCAGCCCCCCCATTCCCACAGTCCATCCCCACACTGTTGTTTATGGGTCATTCATATATGCTCTTTGACTGATCCCTTCCCCTTCTTTCTACCACTCCCCCCTTCCTCTTATGCACCCCCATGTTCATAGCAGCACTGTTTACAGTAGCCAAGTGTTAGAAACAGCCTGAGTGCCCATTAGTAGATGAATGGACCAAAGAACCATGGTAATTCACACAGTGGAATACTACGCAGCAGAAAGAAAGAACTGGAGATGTGGAAATGGGAAACAAGGTGATAAATACATTTTCTTTAAAACAACAATATCCGTGTGGTGGCACCACCTGGCCCTCTATGCCCTCAGCCTGCCCCTCGGGTCTCCACCAGCACAGGTGTGGCCACGACCTGCGCCTGGTGGTGCGTCCGCCCACTCTTCCCATCGAGGTCAGGATGTGAGCTCTGGCAAAGACAGAGGACAGCAAGGTGTCACTAAGTCTCCTAATCTACCCCAGCCTGTGGCTCCTAGGAAGGCACCCAATAACATATCTGAAGGAATACAAGAAAAATGAGAAGAGCAAAAGCAAGAAATCCATGAATTAACTTCCTGCTGTAATCCAGGACCTGGCTTAGACTACTTCTGCATCCACTCATCAATTTAATCCTCAGTCAACTGTGGTGAGGAGACACGGGCGGGCAGAGAAGTTAAATAACTGTTGTGTGATTAAAGGATTATGTCAGAGACAGAAAGCAAATCATGCAAATGTTCCTCCTCCAGCCCGATGCCTCTTTCCCGGGGAAGGTACCTGAATAGGTGACAAGGGCTGAATTCCAATGTTTTCTGATGTAATATTTCATTGAAAGCTGTGATCAGGTATCTAACGTAGAAGGTGCGTATTTTTTTAAATGGATTATAATTTTATCATCCAGCCTCGAACACACAAATGATAAAATTTCTTTAAAAGCACATATTCAGTGTCTTCCGTGATGCCTGTCCTGGGTAGTCTCACTTAAACGAATAAACATTAGCACAGCAACACAGGCTCCAGGCTGCAGTGGGGCCAGCTTTCCCGCCTGCTGGCCCTGGGAATGTTCTGAGAATGTCATCTCTTCGTCTGGGAGTCTCCTTGTCACCAGCTGCAAGTTTCCCCAGGCCACATCTTCTGATTTGATGTCTCCTGGGGACTGGCATCTACTTCCCAAGAAATAATCCCACAAAGAATGTGTCTAAAAGCAACATGCCCACCATCCCATGGATTAATACATGTGGCCCTTTGACATGAACAAGTCTCTCCTGACGGCCTGCCCATGCCTAAGCTGCAAATGCAAAGCCCTCATGCTCTGCCTGGGGTGGGGGTGAGGGCCTTGTTGGGGTCTGCAGCTGGGGAGGAACGTGAGGGTGCTTGGAGGCTGTGCTTGCGCATCGCTTGTCTCCCACCCAAAGTGCATGAGACGGAGGGGACTCCTACCAAGGTTGCAGATTCTACTCCACACTCAAAAACTAAGGCAGAAACCTATTATCTCTGCTCAAAGCTGCTTAATGACAATAATGCATTTATTATTTTAATCTTCTAGTTATATATTAAAGATTTATTATGAATTCACTTCTGTGCCAGAACTAGGGCTTAACACACGAATGAGCATACACAGCCCCTCCTTTAACAAAGCCTTCTGAAGAGTAGAGAGAGAAGTCAAAGCAATGCCATGTGGCAGCATGGTTACAACCCCAGAAGGGCTGTGGGGTGTGGAAGGAGAGATTGACCGAAGCTTCAAAATTTAGAGAAGAGTTCACAGAGGCTAAAGGACGAGAAGTGCATGGGGAAAGTAAGGGGAAGGGCACCCAGCAGAGTAGAGGTGGAAAGAACATGGCCTGTTTGCTCCAATACAGAAGCCCCAGACAGTGTCGGATGGGATCTGGCAGAACATCAGCTGGGAGAAGCAGGAAGCGGTATTATCAGAAAGGGAACACGATATCTTTATTTTTTTTAATGTTGACATTGTCCCTCTGGATAAACAAAAGCACAATACAATGAAAAGGGTTGGAAGAATGCAACCCTCTCACACTTAGAGATCTTTTGAGGATAGGCAGTGGAGGCGAATTTCAGCAGTCGAGGGGGACCAAACCGCAGGCCTGAAAATAAGGCAGCATTCGTGGGGTGGACAGGGAGGAGGACAGGAACTGCCTGCACAGAACTTAATTGTCTCTTAGCTGTAGAAAGGAAACCTCTGAAAAAGAAGGATTATAAAATGCCGCACTGCATCCCTGCTTGGCTGAAGAGTGTGGATGGATTTACCAACAATGAGAAAGGGAGAAAGTTTGGGGATGGAGTGAGCAGTGTGAGTACCAGTCTGGCCACGGGAAAAGTAAGGTGCTTATGGAGCATCCAAATGGGGATGTTTAATTACAGTTTAATTCATGGGACTCGGCTTCAAAAACGAGATCTGAGCCGCACAGCCATGGGCGACTAACTTGTGATCCTAACTGGTGAATTGTTTCCAGGAAGGATGATTGGTTGTACTTAGCTTTTCAGGCCAATGTCACGATCTCTGTATGTTGTTAGGAGGCCCAGCAGAGCCCGTGAACTCCACCCCAGACGTGCACCAGTCGGGACCCTCGTCCTCTGCCTTCTGCAAAGTCCCTTGTTTCACCTGGACAGTCTGGTAAGCACTTCTGCCTGATTATATTTTAATTACCTCTTTCTCCTGTCTCCCTGGCCCAGTGAGGCAGCCCCCATGCGTCAGGAACAAACCCATAACTTACTGCATTTCCTTCTCTTCTTAGAAAAGTCTCTTGGCATCTCTCAAAAAGTGTGACGAACACTGGAAAGTTTTCTTTAAAGAAACTCTGCTCTTGAGTTTATCCAATTTGATGGTGTTTTTTCATCCCTTGTCACGCGTGGAGCACGCAGAGGGGAGGAGAGTGGAGGAGAAACACATCAGCCTAAAAGACAGTGCTGCGGTCGCTGGAGTCCATTGGCAGAGAGCCAAACGCTCAGGCTCCTTAACGTGGCCCCGGATGCTCCCGCGGAGAGAGCGGCGGACCTGAGTAGTTATCACTGGCACGGGCGGGCAGGGTTCATCCACGCAGTCACGGGGAGCCTCCTACGCAGACCAAGCAGACCCCCTGCGTCTTTCACAATGGCAGCCCCCGACCCTGCGACGTGTGAAAGGACGTGACTTCTTCACCTCTGCCTTGGGCCACTCCAAGTGCAAAGCAAGCACTCAGTCTACTCTTCAGCTCCTCGATAATGAGCAATTCCTGTCAACTTATGCGTACACAGAGAGAGGAGAAAATGATCACATCCAAAGCTGATGCAAATCCAAGCAGAACTGCGCCCTTGACAGCCACGCTGGTTGCAGAGCGCCCCTCGGGAGCCCCAGGGAGCAGACTAGGGTGACTTAAGATTAACGTGAGCACGTGAAGCTCAAACTCCAACCCAAAGCTGAATTTAAAAAGTTGATCTTAAAAGTAGATGCCCTTTCCATTGAAATGATGGTTTTTCCCTTCTGCAAGAGGCTTGACCACAAATTTCCTTAGCAGATAACTTTTCTGAAATGCATTTACTTGTATTTCAAATTTAAAAAGCTCACAGAAAGAGGGGCTTAAAATAGATTTTTGTCAACTCTGTTGACTGGCCCCCCAACCTGCACTCCACATGCACAAAACAATGGCCCGTCCTCATCATACAGCTGAGTACGTCTCATGCCGGAAAAGTCATTATTTCTGAGACCAGTGAATCTTTTTAACTTTGGACTCTTAGAATTGTCTCTTTTTTTTCCATTTAGGCTAAATCTGTGTGTATGTGCTCCACATAGTAGTCTAATTTCTGTTTCTTCGTGAACAGGAAATTGTGTGAAATTCAGACATGGTACCAGTCATACACAAACCACTTAATAAACTTAGGAATGTGAAGGTGTTTCGTTTCTACGAGTTTTATCACATGGTATTATGTTCTTTTAAGACAAGGATTTTGACCTTTAAGAATAGCATGCAGAGGACATTCAATTACTATCGGAAAGCCTATAAAAACACAGAAGTATTTTAGATATACATAGAAATGCATAGACAATCACGTGAAAAGGAAACATGACTCTGGGCTAGAGGAAGTGGGGTGCTGGACGTGTGCGAGGAGAGATGAGTAGAGGGGGTGACGCAGGTTTCGTTGGAAAACCTGTAACCGCCAGTGATTCTTCTCCGTGAGGAGGCGAAGAGAAGAGACCTGAAAGTCTCTCCCAGTGTGACGAAGCTGGTTAAGAAGACTTAATTTAAGGAAATATCGCTTAAATATTCTGCTTAATATGCAGCAATCGTTTTTAAGTGATTTACATATGTTAACTCATTTAATCTTCCTCGTGCCCCCATGAGGCAATTATTACTCCTTTTTAAAGATCAGGGAAATGAGGTCTATAGATATGAATGATTTGGCCAAGGTTATATAGCAGATTAAGACAAAGTGTGGTCTTAAGCTCTGACATTTTCCCTTAAAAGGCCAGGCTTTTTATTACAGTCGAGACCGACTGTTGGAGTAAGAAGCTCTTCCCATCTCCTAATAGCTAGGGAGGGTTATGTCCAGGGCGATGAGATGGATTGCTTGTGTGCTTGAAGTCCGGAGACAGCAACTAAAGGGTCCTGGTTAAAATCCCCGGGAGGTTAAATGAGGATGAGTTCATAATTAGGGTGATGGTATAATTCATTGTCCAAAATAGGGCACTTCTGAGAGCAAATAGGGCATCTTAGAAAGTAAATTAGAACAAAATTACCAAGAACTTTTCACTGTAAATCAGAATAAATGAATATAAAACCTTTTTCTTATAATTCATATGTTATGAGGCAAGACTCTATCAAATAAATTAAACTTTTCGATGTCAAAAAGAATTAGAACGAATGAGCAGCTGTCTTTCTCATGGGTGCGAAGTATTTGTTTCTGTCATTGATCTTCTGTGAAACAGTAACATTTACCTTACGTCAGCTCATGCACTAGAAAAAGGGCATCTCAACATCGAAATACAGTAGGTCGGCATGAACCCTGAGACGTCCTTGCTGTCCCAGAGACTGGTCATTTTTCTCTGAAGAGGATTTTTGGGTGGTTTTAAACATCACGATGGCTGTATCCTTGGGTCATTTATCCTCCCACACTCTACTTTGTCACTGTGAACATTCCTCCGTGTGTTCCTTCACATCTAATCTGAGCTTTTTCTCCCTGTAGAATCACAGAGCTTCTGCCTTGCCAAGCACAGTATTTTTTAATCATTATACGCGAAGCTATACTTCCCATTTTTCCCAACAATAGCCATCAGCTAATAGGAATAGGAAGTGTGAATGTCTCTTTTCAAGTCATTCATTATATTTAACACAATAGGTAAAAAAAAAAAAAGCTCATGACAAGTTTCTATAGATTTGAGGATGATTCATAAAATGAACAATTATGAAAATTTAGAACAATTAGGTTGCTCATCAAATGTTAAGAAGAAGAAACATTGTACTCTCATATTTTTCTTTGTAAAACTGCCAGAAATCGACTCTGAATTGATCATCGGGTGATTCTTTTCTTTCCATGGTCTTACTAGTTTCGACTCATTTTAAGATTGCGTGGTAATGCTGAATTGCCTAACTAGATCTCTAGTTATTCTGAAGGAGAAGGATGAAGTCCACACGGTGACCTAGAACCCAAAGAAAGAAAAGACACGCAAAGAGACCCCCCCCATTTGGGTGACGATATCACCTTTTTCTCCTTAGTAGAGGTAGATGATCGATTTTAAGAATACATTTATTAAAGAATCAAGAACAGATTCTAATATATTCTGGATGTGAGTTCTTACTTAGATATGTCATTTGCATATATTTTCTCCCCATCTACAATTTTTCATTTTGTTCTCTTAACAGTGACTTTCAGAGAAAATACGTTTAATTCTGATGAAGCCCAGTTTATCAATGATTTCTTTCATACACCAGGCTTTTCATGTAATGCTTAAAAACTCATCGGCTATGTTTTATTCTAGAATGTTTGTAGTTTTAAACATGGAGAGTTCAAAATCATGTGTTGAAAAGACTACCCTTTACCCACTGAATTGCTGTTGCAAGTTTATCAGAGAGCAACGAGCCGTATTTGTGGAGGATGATTCCTGGGCTCTGTGCTTTCTCACCGACCCCTATGACTATCCCCATACCACACTATCATGATTTGAGCTCCCACTTTCATCATGTGCTGAATTTTCCTATGCGCTTCAGCCTCATTTTGGATTTTCTATTCTATCCCCTTGTCTATCAGTATGCCAGTAGTATACTGTTTTAACTAAAGAATGTTATGTAAGTTAAAATATTTGGTAATATTAGTACTGCCTTATGGCTTTTCTTCTTCCAAAATTTTTGCCTTTTTTTCTCATAGTCCCACACAGAAGTTACCAGTATTTGTTAAACTTATAAACTAACTTAGGGAAAATCAACATGAACAAGTAAAACATCTTGCCAAAACTGTGACATTAATTTTAAATATAAAAAAACAAAACCATGCCTTGGCTGGTGGGGCTCAGTGGATTGACCAGGGACTGCAAACCAAAGGGTCGCTGGTTCGATTCCCAGTCAGAGCATGTGCCTGGGTTGCCAGCCAGGTCCCCAATAGGGGGCGTGTGAGAGGCAACCCCACGTTGATGTTTCTCTCCCTCTCTTTCTCCCTCCCTTCCCCTCTCTCTAAAAATAAATAAAATCTTTAAAAATAAAAAAATGAAACCAAATATAATATAAACCAATAAAACATAAGCTATAATAAGTTAATTGAATAAGAAAAATGCATTTCTAAAAATAAGTTCCTTAATTAGAGGATAAAATAGCTTTTATTGATCAACAAAAAAGGAAACTTGGGTGTAAGGAGAAAGACTCAAGCTTGGTAAAATATTTTGATATCAAGCACTAGTGGGAATCCCATATTCTGAGTACTTGTTCCTCCTGTAAAGTACAAGTGTGTAACCATATTTTCTAGTAGAGAAGAAAAATCCTAATCAAAATTGGAGTGAATCTCAGTAGAGATTGATGTCAGTAAGTCATCTAAAGAACTCCAGAATCATTGCTGCAGGGTCAAATTCTTTGACAAAGCCTGTGAAGTGAAGGGAGAAAAATGGTTTTATATTCAGTTTTGCTTTACTTTTTCAGGAAAATGTTTATTATGCTATTTATAGTAAATATTTCAATGATTTCTTCAAAAAGTTCAAAATATATTACTTCAGAAAGCTATTCACCAGTTGGCTCTGACAATGAAAAGAATCAATTCCATTAAAACCAATATCTTTAACCTCTTAGTTTAAATTTTGTAATTACCAGAATTACTTGATTCGTAGAATGTTGCCTTGCAAACTTAAGATTTTTCCGCTGAGCTGGCATTGTAGCAAGATATGCTGGAAACTGCCAATTTGCAAAGGCCACCCCCCTTGGTAAACTTGAAGTTTTTCTGCACCTTGTGTGGACTGAGAATATTTCTGTGAAGAAAGCAGAATCTTCTATAAGCCCGTTGCTTGTAGACACGATATTGCTTTTCAGGAAGCGGACACAGTCAGAGAAGAAGTACCCGCATTAACACGACGGGTGATTTTTTAAGTGCTGCGAAGAGCATCGCTTCGGTAGGTGTTCGCAGACTGCGAAGGCCGGTGTGTGTGTGTCTACAGTCCCCCGCATTTTATTCCAGAAACTGCAGGTTAAATGTGTGGAAGAAACGAACCCACTGAGGCAATGGCAGCCTTGCTACCATCTCTCCCTGACCTCCTACCACACTCTCAGCTTGTTATTTTTGTCATGAAGCCGGGAAGTCTAGAATTCTCTTCTTCAATTGTATTATTTGTTACTAAACATCTTCATAGATAGACTCTTTTATTTTGTTGACAGCTGGTTAAAAAAATAAAAGATTCAATGCATTGATGATATCATTTCATTTATCTTTTTCTAACTGACACATTTTGACTTTGTTACATTTGTAATAAAAATGGCTGGTTTTCATTGTTGGTGATATCACTAACTCTACAACCAGGTATGTTATTTGAAAAAGCTATAAAATCCATCATGTTGTAAGCTTTTACTTTTATTATTTTGACGATTAGGAGGAGGTAAAATAAATGGCTCATCAATTATTTCACTAACTCTTTTATAATTCGGTAAAGGAGATTTTCAGGGCTTGTGCATTTTGAGCCTCTGTCAATCCTCAGGTCACGTCCTGAGACCCGTCCACTTCGTTTTAAACATTTACACATTTGGCTTGTTCGTTCTCAGTTTCCAAATACCCTTATTCCAGAACTCGTACTTCCAAATGTGTATACACAAGTGATAGCTTTATTTCCAGTACCTCATGTATTAAACGTACATGTAAAATAATTTGTATCATATTACCTGAGTTTTATTGTCTTTGTGCTAAATTCTTATAACAATAACAGATATTTAGTTCGATAATCATTAGTCTGCTTCAACCCATGTTTATATGAACACACAGCACTTACTGTATTTACTTCAAGTAATATTGTCAACAAAACCTTCTCTTTTGGTATTTAAAACATCCAGGACTCAAACACGAATTTGTATAGTGTTCACCAGAATAAGGAGGGAAGAAAAGTAGGAAGAAAAGAAGGAAGGAATGGAGGGAGGAGGCTGCCTTTCCCATTGTTTTTATCTTCCCCTAAGAAATATCTGGAACTACAAAACTCCCTTTACTATTTTTTTGTAATTGTAAGGCTTTTACATTTCATTTGAAGTGAGTAAAATATTAGGTTTAAGTCTTCAAGAAAGGTTAATATATTATAATCACTACAGAAACTACTAAAACACTAATAACACCAAGAAATATATTCTCTTTGTAACCAATGGAATAAGCAAACAGAGAATGAGCAAAGATACAGAAGACCTGAATTCTTTCAAACGCATGTGGACCATCACAAAGACAGAGCACATAATGATTCACAAAGCAAACCTGAAATTTTTAAAAGAATAGAAATCATACAAAATATGTTCTCTGACCGTAAAGAAATAGGTTCACATATGTTTTCGATAGAAACTTGACAAAGGCTGAGAAAACATAGTTTTTCTTCAACAAATGGTGCTGAAGCAATTACCACGCAAAAAATTTCAGCTGAACCCACACCTCACATTTCATGGAAAAAATCATTAAAAATGCATCACAGGGCTAAATGGGACTCGTAAAACCATACGTGCTCCAGGAAAAAACATGGGAGGAAGTCTTAGAGACTGAATGAATTAAGAGTTCTTAGGTACTACCCTAAGTCAAGATTCCTTCCATCACCATTTATCCCCCCTTTACCTTCTCCTTCCTCCCCACCCCCTTTTTCTCTGGTAATCACCACACTGTCCCCTCTGACAGCCGTCAGTCAGTCTGTTCCCTGTGTCTGTGGGTCTATTTCTATTTTGTTTGTCACCTTACTTTGTGCATTAGATTCCACACATATGTGAAATCATATAGTATTTGTCATATAGTATTTGTCGCCTGGCCCCTCCTAAGAATTCCTCTTCAGCACACCTCCCTTTTGAGTTCAGCACAGCAAAAACCCCTCTACCATGGGTCCCTACCTTTGGTGATATTGAGCAAATAAAAATAGAGCATATCCAGTTAAATATGATTTTGAGATAAACGAATCATTTTTAGCATAAACATGCCCCAAATATCACACTGAATATGAGAAACAGACTTCCAGGGAGCCCTGCGTCTCTCCTGGCAGCTCTGGGTCCCCTGCAGACCTGGGAAAACCGCTACTATATGAGGATTTCTGCTCATATTCAGGCATGTCGACGCCACGGGCCGCTTCCATCTCTCTCCCCCTGGAGACTTTTCCAGCACCTGTCCGTCTGCCAAGCCCCAGACACATCCTCAGGCTTCCCACAGTCTGTGAAGTCCTTGGTTGGCACTGAGCTTCAGGTGCGGAGGACACACCTTGCAGGCCTCCCCCGCCATCCTGGGAAGGCTGCAAGTGAGGGCCTTTCCCCTGAAAGAAATTCCTAACAATCGTCAAGGCGACGTTGGAGCTAAGGTCACTCCATCGCCCTCAGTTCCAAGTCCTCCCCCAACCTGAGAAAAGCAGGAGGACTTGTCCCCGCTGGTCCGTTCTGGGTGCTTTTCTCGGCATCCGCCAACTTCACGCACGACGTTCTCTGGTGCACACCCTGTTGCGCGTGCATAATTCTTCCCTTCTTTGCATCATTTCTTTGGGAGAGGATTTCAATGGTGTGATTGTATAAATATGTATGAGCATCTTTGTCACTCATAAAACTCCGCTGTATCTCATTTTAGTCTGTTTTCCCCAACTCCTCACAGCTGGCCTTCCGCCTGCCTCTCCCCAAGGAACCCAGGCTGACTGGGGCGGCTTAGACCTGCGAGCCCTCCAGGTTCAGGTCGGACGCAGCCTCCTCACAGCGGGTTCAGACAGGCTTTTCATTCAAGGCGAAGAAGGTGTAGGCCAATGTTGGGGTTCGCACAGACCTCCCGGGGCTCTCACTCCACGCGCCGCCTCTGTCTCTGGATTGTGCCCCTGAGACTTGCGGACAAGCTCAGGACACCAGTCCCGTGGGTCGCGCCTAGGTCCCGGCAGCGAAGTGTCACGCAGGTGAAAACCTCCAGAGGACCAGCTGGCCATAGAGCTACCAGGAGAGTGTGGGACTTGGAGGAGCAGGTCATGAATCCCGTCAGCTGTGAGGACATGGCCCGTTAGGTGAGAACAGGACACTCAGGTGTCGCAGAGAGAAGTGATAGATTTTCCCATCAACTTTGTCCGACGCGGCACTTCTGCAGATGCATTAAGTATTGAATTTCCATCCCAGGCCTGGATTCTGCGTCTGCGTAAGGTAAGGAGCACCGCAGCGCCTCGGGCGAGTTCTGCAGGCCACCTGTGCAGTTACCGGGGGACTTCGTGCCACTGCGGCCTGTGCCCACCTTTTCAGGCCCCCGCCCGCCCTGGAGGGCTCCCTGCACAACCCCTGCTCGATGAGCTCCTCCTTCCCTAACACATTCTTCTTCTTCTTCTCAGGGTCCCAGGACTGAGGCCTCCCCTGCCTCCGCCTGGATTTCCCAGTGTCTGCGCCAGCATCCCCGACAGCACTTTTCCACCCCGCTGGTTCTGACCGCAACACCTTACTCACGACACCCCCATCATTAAACTGTGTTCAGGGAAGTTGAGCAAAGCAGCTTTACTGTGGCGTTCCTATCACTAAAGCGTAACCCTTTTCGGTAGTGAAAAATTTGACCATTCCCTAAAAATCATTACCAATAAATGTTAAAGATGGTTTTTGAAAATTTACACATACCTTATGTATGATATATCTAGATTCGTGATGAAGGGGAAATAATATGCTCAAAGACTTCACGGCATTGCCATAACTGACTATAAAATCGGATCCACTTTCCTTTCCGTGGCGATGGAAAGGAAGACCTAACAACGCAGCTCTCATTTCAACAGCAGAGTCCCCCCTCGGGCCATTAGGAGCACAGAAGCGTCTGTCCCTAAACGCCAGACTTGGCTCCCACGGAAACTTACCTGGAAACCACCAAGTTGGTATTTTTGAGAAAACACACTGCAACCAATTTTGCTGCACTAATTTTTGAGCAATTCTAAATAAAATCTAAAGGCATATCGCCTCAGTGGAACTCAGAAAGGCTCTCCTCTGGAAGGCTAAGCTTTAACTGAGTTCAATTAAAGGCTAAAATTTAGAATATAGGGTAGAAGAGAGACTGACATTTTTTTCGATTACGTATTTCCTACGCAGCACTCATGTTCATCAGGTACACCAACATTTTACATGCATTTCTGATAGAGTAAACAGAAGACAGCACGGATTGGCCTTTTTTGTATAACCCAGCGAAAGCATCGAGGAAATGGGTATTTACACATATGTGTAGATCCCCAATATACATACATACACACATATACTTGAATTGTGTTGTGTACACAACAATCTTTAAATTATGTATCCCTTCCCACTTCTCAAAACATGGCATCTCAAAATATAAGAAAATGATGCAGGAGCTCTCACAGGCCCGTACCAGGGTCCAGTACAGACAGGGTTACAGTACTTCACGTGCTCAACAGGTGGGAGGTAAAAGTACCCTGGGGCAGAGAGGACCAAGGGACAGAGTAAGCCGGGACAGGCACTCGAGGTTGCGCAGTTGATGTGACCCTTGGAGGAGACCTTGGAGAACAGGGGTCCATGCTGACTCACGTGGAAGAGGAAGACAGCGTCCCCATCATGGGGGAAGGGGGGCAGCAGTGAGGCAGCACAGGGATGTGAGACGGGAAGCTGGGACTGGCAGGCGCTCCATCCACGTGGCAGGAGCCCAGGGCACAAGGGCGGAGTGGATGGAGGTTGATACACCGGTAGAGCTGATGACAGATCCACTGGACACAAGGGAGCATGTCAAAGACGTATCATTGAAGAAGGAGAATGGAAAGCCAGAGGAGCATGTGGGCGTGGGTTCAAGAAACATACACGGTAGCAGCGAAGAGCTGGGGTACAGCTGACGGGCCTGGGACAAGGGCATATAGCATTCATGCTGCAATCCGGAAAAGTGCTGCCATTTTTCTTCGAACTTCTCTTTCCTTTCCCATCATTTCCTTTCCTGTAATAGAGCAATTAGCTCTATTATTGCTTCTAGTCTCTGCCAACATGCTAGTTATCCAATCCTTTCAGAGGAATTCATCTTTTCCCCATGGGTGTGTTCTCTTTATCCTTGATTCATCTTTTTTTTTCTCTTTCTCTCTTTCTGAGCTCTGGAATGATGAGGTCTTGACTTCCTCCATATTCTACAGCAAAGAACAGGATTCAATTAAGCTTGCCAACCAAAGTGGCCTTATCCCATTCATAAGACCTTGGGTTTTTTGTTTTTCATCCCAGTGAAACTCAAGCTTGTGTTTACTTTTATTTTGATTTAATTCATTTGGAGCTGCAGAATTTGAACAGTAACTTCGAATTCTGGGCGTCAAATAGCCTCATTTTACAAATGTATGAAATGTTTCCCAGAAAGGTTAATAAGCATTATTCCTCACAGTAATAAGACTTCTGCTGAAAGCCTACTGAGCCTGAACCCTGACGACCCTTCTCATGAAGCCGCTTCTATTATAATCAAAGCTATTGGTTTTTCCCTGAGTGGTGAGGGGTAGGGGCCATGAGGGGGTTGAAGACTATGCCCATGTGATCCGACAATCCAGGTCAAGGGGAGGATCGCCTCTTGCTTTGACGCTCTGGGAAACACAGAGGTGGATGAGTCACCACATAAATGTCATTGAAAAGCTGCAAGTGCGAGTCCCTGTTCTTACAGCTACCTCCAAACTCATGCTTAAACTGATGGTCTCCAGCCACTCTGCCTGACTCATTACTTTGTTAGCCTTTATTCAGCAACTGGTAGATGGAATGTTGCCAAAACAATAAACGGTAAACTTTTCTTTCTACTTCCAACATTCACAGCATTTGGCAGGAGAGTTCACTGGAGGAGAGACCATTATTTTATTCAAATTTGGGGGTAGGAACAACAAAAGACCAGTGAATGAATTGGCACAAAGCAACTCTAACGGCTGCAGACCATGTTCTGAAAGTGGTATTTACCCAGAGCTGCAGATGGCTGGAAATGACAGGCTTTTAGTTTATCACTTGGAATCATGATGACAAGGAGACTGAAGTTATTTTTGTATTAAAACACTTGCGTGCATCAGTAATGAAGAATTTGAACTTTCAGGCGTATTGAGTTTAAAATACACAGTAATCTGTACATCACTGATTCGGACAATGCAAGCAGTCTGGGTTCATAACAAGTGGATACAATTGGAAGAAAATTATGAGAATGGAGGGTGAGAATTGCTTTAAAGTTAAATGGAAATAAAAGTTGCCTCTTCATAAATGTTGGTTCCAAGAGTCTCTGATTGGAAAGACACGTTTAAAGTTAAGTCATGTGAGCTCTGTGCTGAAGCTGGAGGCATCTTGTCACCCTCTGCTTTTGGAGCACTCCTGTCTGTCCCCTCTTGTACTGGCTCCCACAATGGCAGCTGTAAAACCTCCCTGCATGACGGAGCGCTGCAGAGTGTGACCACAGAAGCCCCTGACCGCTGACAGCTCTTTGCTTTCAGTGCTTATCGGACAATTATCAGATCTACTGTCGTAGCGAAGAGGGCGCACCCTTAAAGCAAGCATTTGCCCTTGCCCTTGGCTTCAAAACCAGAGCAAGCCGTATCTAGGGCAATGTAAATTATCTTGCCTGACTCCAAAAATAAAAAGACACACACAGACACGCACAGACATGCACAGACACGCACAGACACGCAGCAACACCCGCATCCGTGGCAGTTCAAATTTTTCTTGGACTGGGGAAGTACTATTCTCACTGGTTTTACAGAAATCTTTAGAATAAAATTGTGGAAATTAGCAGCCACTCTCACATGAAATAATGTGATTTTATTCAAGAATGTGTGCAGACTGGTTGACTATTTTTATTTCAAATATTGGAGTAGACTCTTGGCTCTGTTCTCAAAGACCAATATAGGAAATATACAACTTTCAAAAAATACACCTAGCTATTTAAAACAATATATAACAATGAAAATAAACTATGGATAGAAATGTGAAAGAAGTAAGTTATCCCTTCTTACTGGTTTTATTCACTCCTTTTATGAGCTTTAAGAACTACATTAAAGCAAACAGGCAATTCCATAGAAAGCAACAGTTTTGAAGCAATCTGCAAAATATGGTGATAATATTTTTTTAAGCCACAATCCTCCAAGTTGAATCCATGCACATATACTCAATTCCAGAGGCATATTCTTCATTCCATGCAAAAGCCACAATCAGTTCTCCACACAGAAGCCCTGTAAGGACCGGGTGAGGGAAAGAAAGAATGAAGGCGTGCCCTTCCTGTGGGTGGGGCCCACCCTTCAGGAGAAGGCTGGATGCTTTCATCTGTCTAGATGTTGACAGTGATAAAACACACCTTATACAGAGTGTTCTGAGTAGATTCTTGCTTGGCTGCTGGCTCAGGCTACCTAGACCTGGAGAAAACATTTTTCAGGTTTGTCACTGTAGCTCCATCATTACTTGAGAGCACTCTTAGAGCGTTAATTTCAGGACCCATCATCTCAACTCTATCAGGGAAAATCAGATAAAGAGAATCATCAGTCCCCTGTAATTGGCATTCCATACTTTTTGCATATTTATTATTCCCATGTAAGTGTTAATGATGTTCAGGAGACAGGGACTGTATGGGATAGTCTCCTGGTGGTGAGGCGTTTCTTTCGGATGAAAGGAATATTTTTTCATCGATTGCCTTTAAGGTAACATCCATAGTCCTGCCAATGTGGAACGTGGGTAAAGTAACATGTAAAACTGGGAGAGCTCTTTTGCTACTTAAATTAATGAAAAACTGAAATAATTTTCATTATTCACTAAAACATTTGGCCATTTAAAAAATATTATGTGCTGATACTTTACATAAAGTTTCAAATAGAAAAGATGACTTTAAAACAAAGAGAATGAAAACATTTTTGGAGTTTGAGACATAAAAGAATCCCACCTTAATCACTAACCATGAGACATTGGGTAAGGCACGCATTTTCCCTGAGTTTCAGGGGCATGAAAAGAAAAACAAGGTCATGGTATTTCCATTGCCCCCATTGCAAGGATATGCATAATGCATCTCTAGGTGCTTTGCCGGTTATGTAAATTACAATACAAATGTGTACGTTTTCATCTGTCTAGACATGGAGCAGTTATGAAACACACCCTGTGCAGAGTGTTATGAGTAGATTCTCATTGATGTCCAAACCCAAAATACAGGTTTTATTTCCAGAGGGCGCTGTTTTGGCTGGTTTGGTTTGATCATTTAACCTGACATAAAGCGGCAGGAACTCTCATGAATATTTGCTCTTGGGTCTGGACTTTGTTAGTACCTATAGTTTGGAAATTCCCCCTTCATCTTTTTACAGGTAACTGTCAAAAAAAAATTCAGCTTCGCCGTGGTAGTTTTTTAAAAAAACTGAGAAGTGCAATTGTTTTATTTTCTGTATTTTAGGGGTTGATTATGACAAGAAGTGTTTCTGAACAATGAAGATAAAAAGGTTAAGAGACAGGAAGTGTGTGCTCATATTAAGGCTGATAGAAGGCTTGCCTTCCTGTTGAGTACGTCTTCATAACTCTTATTATTTTTCACATATTGGACTTTTATTTCTAGGATAAAATTTAATGGGAGTCACTTTAAAATATAATATCTACTCTCCACCTTTTTCTATTATTCTAATTCAAATCTTTTTTGCAAGCCATAGATATGGAATTCTCTAGTTCACATGGCTGCTTTTGGTGTTTAGGAGATTATATTTGAATACTAAATTTTAGCTGAGCCCTGAGCTAACAATACATATAAAAATAGCACATCAGAGTAGTTCTGAATTTAGAACAGGCATATAATTGTGCTTCCATTTTCTTCTGCTGTTATTCAAATTGCCATATTAAGTAGACAAAGCGATAAATTTTTTCGTTGAGTTTTTACATTTCAGCAAACCTCAAGTATTCAATTTAGAGAATTATGATGGCACCCTGAAAACCAGACTTGAAAATCCACTCACTCCTCCAACATGCTTTGGAGAGAGTCCTCGGCAAGCGCCGACGGGGAGTCGCAGGGCTTTTTAAAACTTCAGGGCATAGACTTGGAAATCCCGCACCGAATGAGGCCCAAGGTCTCCATTGCAATGAGGAAACAGGCAGGAATAATTGGGACTCTAGTCTTCTGGGATTTTCTGCCATCCGTGGTCCTTCTGGGGTGTGATGGGCACAAAATAATTTTGGTATAAATCAAGAATACTCAACCTTATTTTCCTCTGAATTTTCTTTTTGCAAAATGCTCACTTATTTGTTTATTATGACTGCATTTGAAATCATTCTCTATATCTTCTATAGTGTAAAAACTAAATTCCACAGTACACTTTGTGAGACAGCAAAATAAACAAGCAAATAAACCAAAAATAGAACTTACCAGAAATCTGTTCTACTGGTGGAGACAAGAAGCTCTGAAATGCAGACAGAGAATTCTAAATAATCCATAAAGAAGGTTATTAGAGGCCACTAATGCATCACATAAAAGGAAGCCTAGAATGTGTCCTCAAGAGCTTTAATTTGCTAATTCGAAGAGCGAAAGATTCTGCATTTTCTCTAAATAAGTAATTGTCTTAATCTCCCAAATGTTCAGACTTCCCTTTAAAAACACAAATACTTGGCATGCTCGGCACACAGCAGGCACCCTGGTAATGCTCATTGATTGTTGGTTTCATTTGATTTAGGGGAGACCAGCTAGCAGTAAATAGATTTCCAACAAAACAATACTCGCTCCTCCAGAAAGAGATGAATGAAATAAACGTGGGTCACATGGGTCCACCTGAGGCTGCACCTTCCTCCTCTTCTTTTGGGGGGCACTGTGTGTTCTAAGTTAACAATGTGTCTTTTGTACTCCAGGTCCATGAACCCAAGTATCAAAATGGTCTTGAATCTATTGTTTCTCTAACAATCCAAAATCAAACTCCTGATTTTCCCACATCAGCCTCCACTTCCTTTGGTTTTCCTTCCATCAGTAAACATCACAGGACTTACTTGGTTGCCTACACACACACAGAAAAACAAAAAGCCCTAAGACTTATCCTTGGCAACTTCTTCCCCCTTATTTCTTTAAAAATCAATTCTCAATTAGACCGAAACCTCTCAAATGTATCTTAAATTAGTCTACGTGTTCTCACGTCCCATGGTCCCCTAGTCTTGTGGCTGTTTCCACCAACCTTCTGCTCTCGGAGCCAATGGGAAGTCTCTTCTGGATGAGTCTACATCAGCAGGGTCCCTGCTCTCTCCTCCAGCTTGTGTCCCTTTTGCATGAAGTATGGACACATCACCATCTGTATCATTTCCTCTTGTTTACTCTTCCTTAGGAATCCTTCCAAAATTGTACGCTCCATAAAGGCAAAGAGGTTGTCTACCTTCTTATGTATCTAACCCAAAGCCTGATGCACATGTTTTTTCACACAACAATGATTTTTGAAAAAATACAAATATGATCTCCTTTCATTCATGTTTTGCTCCAAAAATTCCCTGGTACATAATAAGCAGAATAATTGTTTAAAGAGAGCCAATTGGCTTTATCATCAGTTCCAGGTAGTCGTGAGTGGAAAGGCCTTCCCTGACGGTGTTCAGCAGCTCTGTGAGCCGGGAAGACAGGCAGTGGCGCTGGCCCAGGCTCAGCTTGTAGGAAACTGGGAAGCAGGGACAGGAAGCTAGGGTAGATCAAGGGCTGTCCAAGAGATGATTGAAAGGATGGCTCATTGAAAGTTTTCAGAAGAGAAAAAACTGCAGAGAGGAATGAATTTGTGAAAAATAATGGAAACGAGGGACTAGAATTCATGAGACAGAGGAAGGGGAAGCGATATGTTGGAAACAAATAAATGAGAGTCTCCAGGCTAGTAAGTTATCCGAGTTTGACGCTTTATAAAACTGTAAATTGAATTTCAGATACATACGTATACATATGTATATAAGAAAGCAATCTTTTCTCATGTTAAGATTCTATAGCATCATATTATATTTAATGTCATATAATTCACGTACACAGAAATAATAACAAGTGTGTTATTTTCCTACAAAGTGCAACCTTCATTATCCCGCCTGCTAGTTTGATTTATCCTCAAATCTGAAAGGCCACCCTGCAACCCAAGAGCAGCTTGACGAACAACTAGCCTCTGAGGATGAATAGTAAACTAATGTCCTGTGCCTTGCACAGTTCATATTCTTTGACAGTTTACACAAATGCTAGTTTTTGTCATCCATCGAAGATCTGAATCATTTGTAGATCCTATCCATCCATAGGGGGTTCTCTCTGTCATTAGCACACTCAAACCAATATTCACCAACCAAAGTAGTAAAAGGAAAATATGATTAAGATCTATTGTTTGACTAATGTTATTCTCATTTATTATGAGTCTTGTTCACCGTTGATCCTGTAGCAAGGCACTGTTTCATACCTTTGTTTGACCACGCTCATTTAATTTTCTATGCCAATCAACCTCTAACCTCAGGGTCTCTTATGCTCACTGGCAATATTGCAATAACTCTCTTACTTCGCGTAGGAGAAGGCCCCACACCAACAAGGAGGGCAGATGCTCTGCTCAAAAAAAGTTGGAAAGCTCTGGGTTGAACACAGTTAACTGAGTAAGTTTTTGATGTTCATTCTGAACTTTCAGAAGCTGTTCAAAACTATGCTTCGCAGACTTATTTCATAAAGCTCTTTTTTTTTTTTTTTTTTTTTTTTTAGTGAGATTCAAGGAGGGTTAGAATATCCTGGGGCTTTCTTGTTAAACAGTTTTGTCCTAAGTGCGCCGTCTCCCTTCATCGTTTCCTCATATCTGCCCACCATGCCATTCATTCCCTTCCAAAAGCCACCTACAGCTCATTGCCTGCAGAAATATGTCCACAATTCAGCGCAGCCTTCCTGCCGGTCTGCCCGACCCCAGCAGACTCCACACTGCAGCCGCGTTCAAGCGCTCCCACGATGTTTACAGGCCTCTCGTGCTGCTTCCTCGGTCTGGAACGCCTTTCCTTGTGCCGCAGAACAAATTCACACTCAGCCTTCTACTCATGGCACAAATGCTATTTCCCTCTCAGAAGCTAATTTTCTCTCCACCTTATAAAAACAACCCAAAGTTTTTTATCATCGACTCCAAAGTCCTTAAATGTCCCTGGCTGCCTTTCCAACCACATTTCCTAGAAATTCAATTTCACCAACACAAGGTCCTTTCTCATTCCAGAACCTCTCAGTTTTACTTTTTTGTTTCAAATGCGTTTCAGTGTTTTGCTTCTGTGGTACACCCTTCACTGCGCTTCTCACGCCCGAAACACCTTCTCTTCTGAGGCCTCCTTGATCACCACATTAACATAGCGTATCCTCTCTACTCTTTTCTCTTAAATGTTTTATTTACCTTATTATTGATCACTACCTATTTTTTGTTGTTGGTTTGTTGTCTCTCCCTCAAGACTGTAGGCTTTATTATGGCAGAGTCTTGGACTCCTATGTTCATTTTGATTATGTGCGATCTGTCCACCATGGAAGAATTTTTGGCTGAATAAATATATTTAACATGATAATTTAAGCAAGATTCAGATACATATGTATATATATGTATACAAGAAAGCAATCTTTTCTCATGTTAAGATTCTACCGCATCATATGGTATTTAATGTCATATAATTCACGTACACAGAAATAATAAGTGTGTTATTAAATTAACAAGATTCATATTTAAAAATAACATACTTATCTTTAAATATGAAAGAATGAGTAAGTGATTCAAAAAATTACAAATTGAAAAACGTAGAAACCACTGCACTGGACTTTCCCCTTGTCTGTTCTCTAGAATATGGAGACAGATAGGGAGAGAGAGGTTGGTATAACTTGTACTGAACATTTAAGGGCTTTCTGGTGACTTGGCGGCTGCTACTCTCTTTCTAGTAGCTGCACTTGAGATACTTTTTAGTATTTCTTCTCTACTGTGTTCAGTGTTGGTAGGACCACCAATCAAGTTGTCTTGCCCTCCTCAAACATGGAATAAAAATTAAATACATTCATACATACATACATACATACATGGTTTGACCTGATTCATCCCAGGGAAGAGAAATCCTAAAGTTACCTGGAATCCTGACCTTTTCAATTTTTTCAGCTGTAAGTGAAATCTGTAAATTTACCATCCTATAATCGCTGTGTTACTGGCCCAGCTAGAGACCACTCCTGTTGCTTATAGAAAAACGGCCCTGCTGGCTGTTTGATGTCATATTGTCACCGAATGTGTCTCCCCACATGACAGACTGAGAGCCTTGGCTGTGGTGGCTGCGGCCCTCGTCTTTGAAGATACTCTTGTTTTTCCTGCCTAGTGAGGCATCGAATAGGCTCTTAATTAGTTGGTGAATGAAGTTTGTTAAATAAACCCCAATCACAGATTTGTCATTTATTTATATTTAGAATAACAAAAAGTTATTTCAGAGAGAATCTTTGAGTAGTTTTAATAACAAATGAGAAACATCAAGCTAAAAGATTCTGAAACAAATTAATCATCATATATTGAGAAAATGGTAATGTGCCTACAATAATCCAAAACAGGTAAGATCTGGGCTAGATTTTGAATTCGAAGTCTCAGTAAACATTGCATTTTCTTTCTGATCAAAATTTCTTACATGGGAACTTTTAAGTATGGAAATGAACTCACCAGATTTGTAAGGTATATCCTATGGGTACATAATAAATTAAACCATATTGTTTTAAGTGCAATTTTTACAAGCAGGGTCTGTATAACTTGAACAAATTACTTAAATCCCTAACGTTCAGTTTCCCTGGTTCTGTTTTTTAATAGTATTACCTTCCTAAACAAATTATATCCTGGATTAACTCAAGTGAAGCCCTGGCCACACGGGGCATGTAGCACAGCAGAAATACTGGGCTCGATTTCTGACCGTTTTGTGGATTACCATTGTTTTGATGAGTGTATAAAATCAGCTTTTAAAACATCAATATTTTAGATGCCAAGCGCACAGAAAGCTTTTAGTGCTCTTTAGAACGTTGAAGAAATTATTCAGTCGCATACAACATTAACTTGGCTCCCACCTTCGTGGTTGGAGCTCCGTGAATGTATGGTGCCCCCGCTGCTGGTCTTGGTTTGTGTTCTGTTTGTTATGTGGATCAAGAAGTCATGGAGCGTCAAAAGTGCTCAGATAAGATTGTTTAGAATCTGTGCAGTTCAGATAAAAATATGTTCTGTTTTTCTGTGATTTTAAAACATAATCACCATTTCATATAAATCCTGTCGATTCAAAATGTTCCGAACTATTGTCCTACAAGTGAACTGACATTAAGAAGTGTGTATAGTCCTGGAGGTTTGACATTTAGTAGCTGTTTTTGTATAATTTTGCCTTCAATATAATTGTTATGATGAAATACACATTTCTTGTGTCCTGATTTATTCTTTTATTTTTACAACACACAATTTCCCCAGAAGTCTTGGGAATGGGTTGGGACTGTTTGTTCAATGGCTACTATATGACAAACTGTGTTCTGTCTGTTTTTTAAAGCAAAAAACTTCAGATTCCAAAGTGAACATTAGATAACAGCCATGACTACTGGAGATGGTGATATGACTGATATTTTCAGGCAAATAAAGAAAGAAGCAGAAATGTCTTTTTAACCTCCAAACTAAAGAATTTTACTCTTGTTTAAAAACTGTGCACAGTTTGAAATTTGAAATTTTCACAAATAATTCACAAAAATGTTGAAAATTACCCAATGTAAATATGATAAAATTGGTCCAAAATGATATAAACATCTTGTAACTCTGTTTCTCTACCCTGGGTTGCTAATTAGACTATTATTTTCATGAATAAATGAGTACATAATTTGTATAGTTTTGACCCCTCTCCACGAAAAGATGCAATTAAAGTTTTCATCAATTACAACCTATGTATGAGGTTTTATGGGTGTGAGCTGTCTTTATTCATTTGCTTGCACAACACTGAGGGGGGCTTGTATGTCATGCTGCTCTACCCCATAAAATTTTAAATGATAGTCTTCATCCATCAGATTAATAGTCCAATTAAGAGTGCACAGCATGCCTTAGCTCTACCTGGTTCACCTCCCCTGGCTAACAAGGAGACGATGTTTCTCCTTAGACTTACAGTATTAAGGTGATTGGGAAAACGGAGATTTGAACTTCCTGCTCCATTGTTAATCATCCTAAATATAATTCTTTCAAGCAGGAAAATATAATACCATAATTCTCATCAACAGCACATCTCCTGTGGGAATGCGCTGGCAACGGGGTCCTCGCAGCGAATATACAACCTATTTGTTGCGCAGCGTTCATTGTAAACTATTAAAGATGTGACATTATCCGATGTGCCCAGACCTTTCGTGAGAGCTGTGGTAGCACCACCAAGTCAATTGGTTAAAATACTATCATTTGTCTGCGTGACGCTCTTTCAATGTAAAATGTTTCACATTATTAGGCAAAGGAGTAGACTTCACAAAGCTCAAGCTTAATCAAAGTAATGAGCAACATTAATCAAAGTCCAACAGGACTAATCAGGCTTCAGACAATGCAACCATTTTTAAAAAGTTTGCTAATGAGTATTTCAAGTGGAAGGGAACGATTTTATTCGTAGGTAAAATATCCCTATTCATGAGCATGCACTGGAAACATTAAACCCTGGCAGAAAGGCCAGCGCTGCAGCCTTTCATAATCACCTATAAAAACTTCTTCAACGATGGTCAGGTATTGAATATATTTGCATAATATGCAATTTCAGTGCCCAGTGGTTTTCTGAATAATGCGTCACTTGTCAAACTTCATCTTAGGTTAGCATAATGTTTTTCTCTAGCCACTGAAGGAGGCTGGGTCCATTTTGCATGACTTTTCTGGGTTGAGTGCAGAACAAATGAAAAGAAATCACAAAATTCCAAACAAATTAAGTCAGGTTTGACAAAGCAGCAAGGGAATGAGACACAATGAGAGGTAGGGAGTGATCGTGTCCAGGCCTTTGCCTGCCTGGTATTTATTTGCTCTTTTTTTTTAAACCATGTTAGTAGGGAGAACAATGCTGCTCACCGCAAAGGCGCCCTTGGACATCCGCAAATAACCCTGGACCCTGTGCATATTTTACCCTACGGGGCGAAAGGGCCTTGCCGACATTATTAAATAAAGAACTTGAGATGGGAAATAACCCTGAATTATCCAGGCGAGTCCAATGTAATCAAAAGAGTTCTTTTTTTATTTGAATTTATTGGGGTGACATTGGTTAACAAAATCACACAGGTTTCAGGTGCACACTTCCGTAACACATGATCTGTACACCTTACTGTGTGTGTGTGTTCATCACCCCGAGCCAGGTCTCCTCCATCACCATTTACACCCTCTCTATACCCTCCCCCACCACTCTCCACCCCTCCCCCTGGCACTCCCCACACTGTTGTCTGTGTCCATGAGTTTTTCCTTTTTTTTTTTTTGCTCATTCCACTTACCCCTCCTCACCAAGCCCCCCCCCCCAGACAGCTGTCAACCTGCTCTCTACCTATGAGTCTCTCACTATTTTGTCTGTTAGTTCATTCTGTTCATTAGATGGAGGCAAGAGGATCAGACTCAGATGAGGATTTGAAGGTATCTCCCTGCTGTCTGTGAGTGAGGCAGAAGTGGTCACCAGCCAAAGAAAGCAGGCAGTCTCTAGAAGATAAAAAGGGCAAGAAAAGAGATTCTTCCCTGGGACGCCAGCATCGTGCCGGCATGCAGATGCCCTGGTTGCAGCCTGCTGAGAATCACTGCAGCATCTGGCATCTGGGGCTGTAAGATCATAAAACGGGGCTGTTGTAAGCATGCCATGGGTAGCCGTCTGATACAGCAACGATAGGAAAGTAATCATAGCACTCACATTGCGCCCACCTCCCTGTGCATTACCTCATTGGATGTCTTTTACATGCCTCTCAAGAGCCCCTCTTTATTAGAACATCACACTGACCTTCCTCTACTATGTTTCTTAAACAAACATTTGACAAGCAACTTCGGGTACCTGCCAACCCCCTGTTTTCAGGAGAACTTGGCTGTTGAAGTGAGCAGGGCTTAGGGGAAAGGAGAGATCCCGTCTTGTTGTGGGAGTCAGCAGATGTGCTGTGGATAAGTATCACTGCTGTAATTTTTACTGTTTGCCCCTTCTTTCAACTTTATTAAAGACCTTGCAAAACAGGTTTTCCTTACAAAATGAGGAACGGACCACTGTCGACTTGGAATCATGACGCACCGTAGGTGGCCATCAGCTCACCTGTGTTGTACACACGTCAAACGTGTTTCTGCAACTAGGAAATCACATGGTCTGACACAGAAGTTCTAGGCCCATCTCTGTCTGTGAAATTTAGGCTATGTTGATATGCAGTTTATTTGAAACTGGAGAAATCGAGACTCCAGTAATCTGGATTATAACAAGATAGTGGCCACATTGCGTGCATTTCTGCAGCCATGTCTCTACTCTCTCCTGAGTCTGGATTGCCTTCCTTCCATAGTTGCCACTTAAACATTCTTAGCAAAAAAATAAATAAGATCATCAAAATGCCTCTGATTTACACTTGGTTGGTCGAGACCTATCAAGGGTGAATGTAAATCCTGTGACCGATGACTTGTTCTCTTAAAATCAATGGCTGATCTTCCACATCCTCGAGAAATTGATTAGCCATCACCAGTGTCTCTGCTCAAACTCTAATTACATCATTATCTTAACTAATAACGGAATCTGCTTCCAAAGGCCACCAGCATACATGATCTAGGCTACCTGGTGCAGTCATGGCCTTCCTCGCCACCACAGACATAATTCTTATTCTAATAGGAAGGACACTTTTACTCTTATGATCTACAAAAGTTTCCCCAGGATTTCACTGGATGAAAGCAATAATCAAAGTTGGTCTTTGACACAGTAGGTCACCAACAGTTCCTGGCTCGCTACTATCTAGACCCACAGTAGGTTTGCATTTTGTAAACCCCTGGAGGTCCTGCAGGTCCATGTCACAAGTTCTAGCCAGGGCTTTTGAAGGGCAGCAAAAAGATGTGTGCGCATCTCACTAACTGTACCACTGACACCATCAGGAAGTCTGCCCACAAGCCCCCAGGGATGCTTCCCTTGCAGATTCCCTCACCCGGCCTACAGGTGCCTCCAGGGCTCCACCCACCTCACTGGCCCACACACCTGAGGGTAATGAGTGAGCTTTGCAGATGGCTAGTGAGCACACACAGGAAGCCAGCCTGACTCTACTGGGTTGGGAGGAAGGATGCAAATTTGAGCCTCAATGTTCCCTAGGAAAAGCAAACAGAAGGCTGTCAGCACCTGGCCTGGCTTTACAGGATCAAGAAAAGGCACACAATCTTAGGGAATTCTGCCCAGCATGTGACAAGAAGTGTGGGGCATGCACATGCACAAAGAAGGCCTGAGAAAGCCTCCGAATCCCTGACAGGGCTGGCGAAAGATGCTTCTTTCTTGGACCAAGTCAGTAAGCACTGGAGGAGGTGACCGCTTCTTCAAATGTGAAGACCACAACATAAGACTTTAAAGAAGACAAATAATTAAGGAAACAGGATATGCCCAAAGGAACACAATGATGTTTTTCAGTGACTGACCTCAAAGAAACAGAAATCTAAAATTTGCCCAAGAAAAGTGGACTTAAGGAAGCTCTATTCAATGAAATCAGGAAAACAATACGTAAACAAAATAAGCAATGAAGCAGATATGTAAATTATAAAAACAATTACCAAACAGATATTTTGGACCTGAAGAATATCATGAATAAAGTATTTTTTTAATGTAGCAGAGTATTAACAACATACATGATTAAGCAGAAGAGATCATCTGTGAAGAGGGGTCATTTATAATTATCCAGCCAGAGGAGAACAAAGAAAAAACAATAGAAGAGTGAAGAGAGTCTTGTCAACTGTGAGATACCAACCACCAAGCGAAACAATTTAAAACTACCAAAAACCCAGAGGACAGAAAAGGAGAAGGAGACAGAATGCTTATTTTTTTAAAAAAAGATGTCTAAGACATTTTCAATCATTTCAATCTGGGGAGAGATTGAAACATCCAAACTCTTGAAGATAAAAGGCTTCCCAAAATTTGCAATCCAAAATAATCTTTTTCAAATCACATTATAATAAAAATAAAAGACAAAGAGAGAATTTTAAAAGCAGCAAGAGAGAAAAAGCTGCTGCCATATAAGGGAATGTTCGGAAGTCCATTGGCAAATTTCTCTGAGGTCTTGCAGGCCAAAAGAGAATAAACAGGCATATCCAAGTGTGCTGAAGGAGAGACCTGCCAACCAGGAATACTTGACCTGGCAAACCTGTCCATCAGAAATGAGTGAGAGACTCACGGAAGAGGGAGTTAGTTTAACACTCAACTTGCTTCACAGAAATGCTAAAAGTTCTTCAAGCTGAAATGAAGGATGCTAATTAACAACATAAAAACATCCAACACACTGTTCATCAGTACATATAGTCAAATTCAGAATATTCTAGTACTGTACGGTGGTCTGTTAGTCACTTAACTCCAGAATAGAGACTAAAGGACAAAGTATTACAATAACTACAGGTATAATAATCTCTTAATAGATACTTAATTGTGTATTACTACTACACGATTTATAATAAATTGTGACACCGTAAAGTGGGGGGAGGAGTAAAAGGCAGTATTTTTGTATGTGATCAAGTTGCTGTCCACTTAAAGTAGACTGTTACATCTCATGGTAAACCACAAACTCAAATCCTACTGTAAATACGTGGAAGATAAAGAGAAGGGAATCAAAGCATATGAACCAAGAATACTCAATGAAGAAAAAAGTCTCCTCACTAAATATTGCAAAGCAATGTATAATCACACAAAAAAAGAGTAAGATCGGGCATCCGGCACCCTGCAGATGGTGCTGTAAAACTCTCTTTCGTGGAGGGACAGCTCGGAAAGAAAAAGCATGTCGCTCTGAGTCTTAGTTTCTAGAAGTGGGAACATCTCTTCCGAAAACACAAGCATTCTCTCTAGAAGCCTTTCTGGGAAGACTCGTACCTAAAAGGAAGTGAGGGATGGGAAAGCCCGTCACAGACTGGAGATGGGGAGAGACCTCCCTGAGCTCTGGGCTCTGGAGTTTATTAAGTGCTCTCGTGGCTGCCCGCGATGGAGAGGGAATCGGTCTACGTGATGGGAACGTACAGCCCTGTCTGCAGTCAAGGGCAGCCTTTGGAGACACAATGGAGGCTGTCTTGGGCACGGTCTTCAAAAGCAGCCTCAGAGCCATGAAGCACGAGCAGTGGCACCTCCTCACCTGCAAGGAGGAGGAGCCATGAAATCACGATTCTAAACACAGAATGCGTATATGCAATTATTTACTTTGTAAAGGGGTTCCGGAGTTCATTTTTGAAATAGGTCTTTATATCTCAAAGTGCTTCTGTTTGTACCAGTGCGTATTTCTGTGTGCCAGGCATTTGTAGGTGCATCGAATCTACTATTGAGTGCATTCCCGATGGTCCTCCCACTTCAAAGTGCTGACCGCTGATGGACCATGTCCAGGTGCAAACACCCAGTACTGGCAGAGACAAAATTCAAACTCAGTATTTCCAGCTTCAAAAACATATATGCTAATTGCAGATCCAGTTGTACTGAGAAAAAAAATGCAGACAGTAAATTTAAAACTAAATAACCTTCTGAAAAGTTTAATCCTGCATAAGACAGATCCATTGTTTTATAATTTTATTATCAGCATTAGACATTATCATCACCTATAACACCTTGTTGCCTTCTAAATAATTAATACACTTGAAACAATGTAATAAAGCCATTAATAACTTCATATCTCCAAATAATGTCATCTCCTCTAGTATTTGTTCCCAAGGATACAGTGACATTAGAAGGTTAAAATCAATATTTTGAAGAGTCTAAGTTGATGTCAGGAAAGTTAGTAAAGAAATACAGTTATAGCTCTTTTCCCTCAAGCTACTTTTGTTCTCATTAGAGGAGAAATGTTTTTCAGATGGAAGTCACTTCAGGAAAAAAAAAAAAAAAAGCCTGCCAGCCGAATGCAATATTGTCCGCAATTACCGAAGTAAGACATAGGCCCCAAATTAGGCAAAATTTAGTGTGACTCGGGTTCTCAGGGGCCCGTAAAGGCGGTCTTTCCGTCTTTGCCCATGTGTTCTATCCCCAATGGCATTTCCACCACCGCTGTGTTAAAATGCCAGCACCCCCACCCTACTTCCTAGTCTCGATTTTTCCACAGCACATACTACTGTTCTGACATTTCCTATAGGTGATTTACTCATGCAATTGCTCTCTTTTTCTTCCCTACTAGGCTGTAAGGACCAGGGGGTAAGAGTTTTCTGTCAATTTTATTCACTATTGGATTCGAAGTGTCTAGAACAGGACCTGAGAAGACATCCACGTGTTTGGAATACATGATGGGCGGGGTTTTTTTTTTGCACTGAATGCTAGCTGAGGTGTCACTGCTGCTATGGATACTTGAGGAAATCGTTGCAGACATTGAGATGCAGCTACGTCATCAGACACAGGTTCTGGAGATTAAGCAGTGCGGACAGTGCAGAAAGCAGATGGCATGGGTTCAAAACTGCTGGTATGGGTGGCATCTGGCTTATCACGCAATTGCAATTGTCCAGCGAAAGCATGTGAGGACATGACCTACGTCGAACAGACTTGATCTGAGAGATGAGCAGAATAAGCCTCAGAGACCTGCAGATATTACTAAGCAATTTGGAAAGGGGTTAGAAGTAAAACATAAAGAATATAGACATGATGCATCGCGGTATAATTTTGAATCCTGAGGATGTTGAGGTCGGTTTTGCCATGAACAGATGCATTAATCAATGAAAATGCTGTAGATGTAGAGAGAAAAGATGAATTCAATATCAGGCAATTGTTCTTCATGAGAAGCAGTTTTGCCCTTCAGGGGACATGCAGCAAGTCTGGAGACCATTCTGGTTGTCATAACTTAGGGTGATGAAAGAGTGTCACTGGAATCACTTTGCTCCGGAAGACCTACAACGAGTCCTTTATACTGCATCTGCACCCTAGGGTGCTCCTGCTGTGAACCCCCCCCCCCGATGATGCGCCGTGATTACACGGTCCAGAACGGCCACAGTGCTGAGGTCGAGGAACTCTCATGCAGACCTGCTGAATTTGAGATACCAGCTGTTATTCTCATAAAACCACTCAAAAGTCAGATCCAGAATTCAGAAGAGAGGTTCTCTCCAGTAATACAGTTTAAAGCGGCTTTGATGGTGTTGTGAGAATAATGAAAACCATCCAGAAAGTGCTGTTTGAAAAGGAAGCCAAAACCAGAACCTGGGCAAACGCACTCACACATCCGTGGGTAATTAAGGAAGGTGAGTCGGACAGAAAGGCAAAAAATTTGGATGAAATGCAGGAAAGAGATGCTATAGTAGTTTGAGGAAAATAAAGTTGAAGTAGATTTTCAAATGGCAAGAGATTGTTCTTTCTTTTTATTGAATTTACTGGGGTTAATTCAATAGTTACACTGGTTAACACAATTACACAGATTTCAGGTGCCCAATTCTATAACACGACATCTGTACAATGCATTGTTTATTCACCACCCCTAGTCAAGTCTCCATCCATCACAGATACGGACATCAGTGGGGTGACTGCGGGGTGGAGGGAGGGGAGGGAGAGGAGAGAAAGGAGGAGGAGTTTACAGGGGAGATAAACAGTGATGGACAGTGACAGGTGAAATTGTGTGTTTGCTTCTTCGTTTGAGAAATGACAAGGAATAGACAAGAGGCAAGACACAGTTTGATCAGGTCTCCAAGCCACAGGTCCTGGGCCACCAGCACACTGGCAGTGCCATCACCAGAAGTGACCAAAACCAGAGGACACATTGTTTCCAGTGGAGCTCAGGCAAAAAGAGAGACAGGTGTAGGGAGGAGAGAATCCTACTGGTCTGGGTGAGTCTTCCCTCTTCTGCTTGTTGGCTTCGACTTCCCTGACCCTGGGTTTCTTCTTCTGTGAAGCAGTGATAACTCAGCTTACTCAGGTCTATGGTCAGGGATAAATAGGGGGTGAGTTGGGGGGGTACTCACTTCCCTCAGATCCCTTTCCTCTTCAGGGCTCTGAACCCGTCTCCTTTTCTTCCGGCTCCCCCGGGGAGCTGTGGCCAACAGCAGCCACTGTGGGAGTAGAGGGTAGGAGGACAGGAGAGGTCAAGACATTTCTTCTTCTTTGTTTCCTGGGCACCTTCCCCAAGGCAGCAACTTCTGCGGCATGCTCACCTCTCCAGCTCCCGCAGCACAGCTGTGTTGCAGTGCCGAGTCCCCTGTGCTCTGTCACCCTGGCTGTGGGACACCTGTCCTCTTGCCTTCACCCATTCCTAGGCACTGTCCCGACACCCTGGCACACCTCACTGTGCACGGTTCAGCTGCTCTGCTTCTGGAGCTGCCCTGCAGACCGCCCACGGGGAGAAGTTGCCATGGTTGTCAGCCCTGCGGTGTCTGGGGAGCCTGACTGACACTGAGGCAATTATTAAGATGATGCCAATATTCCCTCATGGGTATGTTGAGTTGGAAATATTTGTAGTAAGTTCAGGTGAGGGTGCGTAATTTATAGAGGGCTCAGCATGACTTACTTATGAGTGCCTGACACCAGCACAGTACTTAATCATCAGTAGATAACGAATTCATCCCCGACTTACTTATGTTCTATATTTATTATTTTCTGCTAAAGAGAAACTAACACATTGTTTAAATTGAGATGCTCTTTTTCGTGTACAAATTCATGAAAATTATATCTCTTGAGTTTCCTTATAAAGGATTCTGAAATCCACAGGGAATGTTTTCAGCTACTATGAGTTTCCAATTCTTCAAATGGATGTTTCTTCCAAGGGCGTTTGAGCAAAGTGACAGGCAGGGTACCGCATGTACTGAGGAAAGTTGTGTCTGTACATGTGTAAATTAATTGAGCCAAGAAATGTTGGCTTCTGATGCCAAAACTGAGTACAATGAGGAGCTTCAGCAAACATAAGAGAAATTGCAGGAACTCTTCGTGCCATTATTCAGCATCCTTTGTCAATTCAACCGCCCTAGACAGCCTTAGTCAATATACTTGTCAAAGCCATTCATCTCGTTCAGTCTAATTCTTTTATTTTAGCCTTCTTAAAATAAAAAAATAACTCTTTGAGAATGAGGACTTAATCCTTATGTTAAAGCCGAACCATGAGCAAAGGGATTTTTCTTCAGGACTGGTGTGGCTCCCTTCTCCCCAAACTCTGCTTTTCTCCATCCAGTCCACGGCTCGCTGTTGGAAGCTCCCCGAGCCATCTCATATTCTTGCCACTTAACCAGACCCTCGGGTGCACAGAGAGGCCAAGTCAGCAATGCTCAGTGAAAATGGATACTGAAGAAATATTCTTTCCCGTTTCCTTTTGATCGCCCCAATTTGCTAGGCAAGCTCACAGATCAAAAGTCTGAGCTGCAGGCGTCCTTGCAGCCCCGCACCCACCTCACCGCAGGCAGGCATTGCGTTTCTTGGAGCCGGGTTCTCGTCTAGAAACAGTGGTAATAATAGGTGTGTACCCACCTCTGCCATTAAAGGTAAGAACCAAATCACATATGCACGAATACCTGCATGCCTCTGCAGTTTCCAAAACCTCCCTCAGTGGAGGTTTATGGTACCAAGAAGAGCTGCATTTGTGAGGGGGGAACACTTGACCAGCCGCCCCCATCAGTGATATCCTGTTATTTGCTGGCCCCACGCAAGCCCTGTGTTTGGGTAACCCTGGCACCCTGATGTGTTGCGCTTTTCCCCCACACTGGTGGTGGTGTTCACCATGCGGGCTGGATGGTCACCAAGTCATGGTTCAGGGGCCTTGAAAAGCAGACCAGAGGATCACAGAACAGCTCCGAAAGTTGGCTGTCACCAAGGAGATGCTTACGCAGCATCAGGCAGCACAATTAAAGTGCACTGGAGGAGGTAGAACAAAAGCTTTTCCGCTCTGCCTTGGACAACATGTGATCTTCGCATCTGTGACTCTCTATTATAGTTGATTAAATGGGAAAAAATAAAGTTCTGATGAGGTCATGGCCACCATCGGGGACTGCAGGATTAGCGACCGGGCTGCTAACTGGGGGAGACAGGAACCCGGAGTCCACACCAGGCGAAGGAGGCGGCGGGTCATGGTGGGAGTGGACAGGTGTTTGCCCGCCGCCTCACATCACTATGTTCTGAGCAAAGAGCTGGAGAGTTGCAAGCACCGTGGTCGGTGGTTTGCTGTGGTGCCTACAGCCCGTGTCACGTCCCAGGAAGAACAACAAAGACAGAAGGGCTCCACACTTGACGTGTGTGGTTGTGGTTTTGTGAAGGCGCTGCACGGTTAAGTCAGGCTGGTCGGGTCGACATAGGCCATTCTGTCCCTCTGCCACTGCCCTCCAGAGCCACCACGCCTCCACCCTTCGGTGAGCATGCCCGACTCTTGGACTGGGTGACCAACCAGTGAGGGGGGGCAGGTGTAACGCAGCAGGTGAAAGCAAGGAGCCAGCAGCAAGACTCAGACAAAAGGGGCACCGTCATCACACAGGTTGGAGAGGACCTGTGCCCAGACATGGCAACCATTGGACTTCAGGGGCCTTCCAGGTCCAGAAATGATCATGGCCGATGGTGATTGATGACCATGTGTCAGCTGACACTGTAAATTAGGCTTTCCATCCATTTACTTATTTCACCCTCAGGAGACCCTCCACCTGTGCCTCCTTCCATCCGCACGTAGAGACAGGGAGCAAAGAAGAGACAGTTCTGGGCCCAGCCCTGCATCACAGGGGTGCAGGTAGCAGAGCAGGGGTTGGCCCCAGTGCCTGGCTTCCGGCCCAGACTCCATCCTGACTCACAAGCTCTGCACTGAAGTGAGAGTCTCCACATCCTTTCCACAACACCACCCCCCCACCACCCCCCGCCACAGACCTCCCTGCGGGCTCCCTGCTTGCTGACAGTGGAATGTCACTTGACTCCCCTCTCAGGCACCATCTCTGATTTGGCCACACAGTCTGTGGCCTGCATTTGGCAGTCCGCCACCTCCTGTCGAACTGACCATTGTTTTTCCTCTCCTCCCTTTCTTGCCTGGGGCTCCCCGTGGCCCTGCTGGGCAGTGCTTACAGCCGCATGGGACAGGGGTGTGCTGTTTTTCCTGTTTGCCAACTAGGGATTAGATTCCACTCTTCCTGGGCAACCTCAGTGGGCACGAGCTACATGCTTCTTATGTGGTATCTGAATCACCAGGTCCTCTGTGGGGCTGAGGGGCGAGGTCTGCCCATCATGGTGGCTGGTTTCTCCTTTCTTCTTCCTATTTTCTTTTTTAGTATCATGGAGCACTTGGAGGGTCTACTCAAAGCTCTGGACTTCCCGTGAGAAAGTTTACATATCCAAATAGCTGTAAAATTCATATACTCTAACATTAAACATTTCCCCACTCACCTGTTTCTTACAATTCCAAGTCCTGTTTCCAAGTGGCCATTTTGCCTTTCAAGTCCCTTCCGAACTTGGCTCCCATATTTCTCTGTGACTCTGGCATCACAGCACCCACCTGGACAGAGCCACCCTGTGGCTGCTTCCTGATGCTACGACACGCTGTGCTGTGGGTATTTGGCGTGTTCCTAGGGAAACATGCACCCACAGTTCCCATGCCTGCTGACAGACGTGACCCCTCCTCCTTCCCTCCTTGGCCCTGTCCCACCTTGTCCATGTGACTTGAGATGAGCAGTGTCATTCTGTCCTTAAAAACTGGCTGAACACAGTGGAATATGACTCAGCCATAAAAAAGAAGGAAATCTTATCTTTCGTGACAGCGTGGATGGACCTGGAGAGTATTATGCTATGTGGAATAAGTCAGTCATAAAAAGACAATACCATATGATTTCACTTATATGGAATCAAATGAACAAAATAAACTAGCATGCAACATAGTAACAGACTCACAGATACAGAGAACAGACTGGCAGCTGTCAGAGGAGAAGGGTTTAGGGGGCTGGGTGAAAGAAGGTATGCAAAAAAAAAACCCTCATAAACACAGACAACAGCATGGTGATGAGCAGAGGGAAGGGGGGTGGGAGAAGGTCAAAGAGGGTAAAGGGGGATAAATGGTGATGGAAGGAAACTTGACTTTGGGTGGTGAGCACACAATCTAATATACAGATGATGTGTTGTAGAATCATATGCCTGGAACTCACATAATTTTATTAACCAGTGTCACCACAACGAATTCAATTTAAGAAAAATAAGCCCGACTGAAAGGCTGAGCATCTTCCACAGCAGATGGTATGAGGAAGTTTCTGCAAAGAGGTGAGGTGACAGTGCCCACTCCAGAGAACACTCGATTGCAAGGCAGGAACCTAAAACCCGGCGATGACACAGGGCACACCTGCTCTCAGAGGAGCAGCCACGCTGGAAACCGAGCCCTGCCTGTTCTAACCATTGTCTTTTAGAAAGGCCTCCTGAGAGCCCCTGTTTGTGTGAGGTTCCCCTAGAAGACTAGGGGCACCCCAACTTTCCTGTATCATTTGCCCTCAATTTTTCTCCTTCTCAGCATCTTATGCTGTTGTTACTAACACAGAGTATAACTTTAAATTGTATAACTTTGTATAACTTTGAAGGCCATAAAGGGGCCACCGTTACATTCAAATTCTTGTTTATGCCAACAGAGTGCTCGAGTTTGTAAATAAGCTTATCTTAGAATTTTGCCTCTCAATTTAGGCTTTAATTTGATGTCATCTTTTCTTAGTTCATAGAATGATAATGGACTACAGCTCTTTCTTTCCCCGTTTGGTGATTTTGCTTGTTTTGAAAGAGAGTGCTCTGCTTTACACTTCTCCAGACAGTTGGATGTGTTGGTATTTTGACAAACAACAATACTCCATACGGATCATTTCAGAAACACAGTCTCCCCGGTTCTGGGGCATCACTGACGCAGGGGCCCACGTGGTCAAACCGATCGATTTGGAGAGCAGCCCGAGAGTTTGTGGATGGCCAGATGCACCGGGCCAGTCCGGGCCAGGCAACGCCAGCTGCCGAATTGTTAGGAAAGCCGGTGCCGTATTTCTAGTGGCCTTTGATAAGCTAAATGGATGGAGCATTACATTCAGGCCCTTGGGACTTTTCTGGACTGCCTTTGAAACAGAGAAAAATAGCTGACTCACTCAGGCACGCACTCGAATAGCTGCTAACGAGTAGTTCCAACAACCAGGTCGCAGCCAGACCTTAACTGATAGGTCAGTTTTTCTGTTTGTTTTGTTTGGACTTCGGATTTTTTCAAGATTTTGTTCCCAAAAGTCACTGGTTAGAGACCAGCCATGGGGTCCCCAGTTCCCATAGAATTTTACTGCACTAGTATTTAGACAACATGAACTCAAGAGAGACAATCCTAATGGTGAGGAATGAGCTTCCTGAGCCGACATCAGCATCCATGATAGTTTTTCCCCTGGAAAAAAAATGGAGTCCAGCGTGTCTCCTTGGTGCGGGTTTCTATTCCTTAAGACAGTGAATTTGCCAGGAGGGTGACTTCAGTTAAGCTCTTAGACTTGGCCTTTCCATTGCTAATTAGCAAAACATAGGGAGAAACACAAGAGCTGGACTTACCTTCCCTTGCTTCCCTGACCGTAACTCTTCCTGCTTCCTGAAGGCTTTCCTGAAGGTGCTGGTTCATGCTTCCTCGACCTGGGCACACATCCTTCCTTCCACTGCCCACTTCCTGTCCAGGGCTGCCGGCTGGCGGGTCACACCACCACACCTGGGCAGTCCCCACTACTCATCATCCTGGCCTTTGAACCTCCCTGTGGTTTTTAAAGTCTCAATAAGAGTTGAGGAAAACATAATAAACCAGCCCGATAAAATATTTAAATTGAGAGCACATTAAAAAGGTGGACAGAAATAATGCTAGTCATGATTCCCCGATTTGCTAATAAGGTTGTTTATAGGCACCTGCATCCAATGACTTCATGTTTTCATGGTTTTCTTCTGGTTTTTCACCTGTCACAGAACTTGGGTAGCTGAAAGGAAAGTGTACACATTACATCCTAACACTAGGGAAACATTGAAAACAAATGTAAAGGAGTATGCTCATTTCATACATGGGTTAATGTTTAATTTAGCCCTTGAATGACCTGTTTTTCTTCCCCGAGCACTGCTGTGGTTATTAGGATTATAATCGTATTTATGAAGTAAACACGATTATAACACAGGCCGATAACAGCATCCGATGTTAGGTCAGGGATTTTCCCTGCAGCATCGGCTCAGAGAGACAGCGTAAGGTCGGGGACCATTGGCAGTCGGGCGTCTCGGTCCTGGCCCCAGGTACACGGCTGGTCTCGCGCTCCTGGCAATGTGACCTTCCGCCGTGCTGAAGGCCTCCGCTGGTCTTCACATGATTGCAAGGGAAAGAGCTTCAGTTTCACCAATGGCCCATTTCGAAGAATCGTGAGTGGCTCATTTTGGAAAATCTCTTAAGAAGTGCAAAGTTTTGTTGTTGTTCTGTTTTTGAGAAGTCATTCTCAAATGAGAGCACCAGGCTTCTTTCCTGTCAGGCATACTCATTATCCCTAATAAGGCGGGAAGCATCAAATGATTCCTTTTCTCCAATGTAGTGCACCCTTAGATTTTTCCATTAATTGATTGCAATCACCTTTATGTTGAACATCAAGTGTGTAATTTGGACACAAGTGCTTTCAGCTGAAAGCTTGTATTTCCAGGGTGTGCAAATCCACAGACTTCTGTTTCCAGGGACAACAACCCCTGGGTGCCAGGCTCTGAGACCTAAGCCAAAATCCATCCATGGATGAGATTAGACAAAAGGTGCAAAGCGCCTCATTTCTAGAACTCTTCTTGGGGGGGGAGGGTAACAAAAAGGGTCAAGTCAAAATAATATTAAAATAAAATTATCAGCTAAGTAAGAGGAATCTTAGTTTTATATAATTTTAGAGATATAAGGAACCTTAGAAACCTTTAAGCCCCTGGTTCTCAAACTCAGTCTCGTGAGGGGCCTGTTCGCTTTCTGTTTTATTTACTTGTTTACGTTTACTTGTCAACCTCAGACTTCCAATCACAAGGAACCAAACTCTATCAATAACCCGAACGACTTGGAGGGGGACCCTGGGCACCAGGTGAAACTCACCCCAGCTGACACCTTCATTTCCGCCCAGTTGGACCCTTAGCACAGTCCCCAGCTGACCTGGCCTGGATCCCTCATGCACTGTGGTGACAAACTGTTAGTCGATCTTGTGTAAACAGAATAACCGTGCATTCGGATGGAAGGTCCCGAAGAGTTGCTCAGTTTCTACACATGCTCAACGTCTGCATTTACAACCGTTTTCACAGACAGGCAGCAAGTCCTCTGAGGACACAATGCTTTCGGGTGACCGCACTTTGAGTGACCGCAGACGCATGCTCATCGAAAACTGAGACCCACAGATATTAACCTGGCCCATCAAAGCTGTGGACCAACTACCTCCGGACGGGTAGAGTCTAGGCCCCCTTGTTCCAGCACCACCTGTCTGCTCAAAGCAAAGCTCACCAAAGGGACATAGTGGGAGTCACATGCTGGAGGCCATTGCTGGGCCCTGCAGAGCCACCAGTGGGCGACTGTGAAGCAAGTGTGGAAGGTGTGAAATAATGAGCGATTTGGGGGCTGATCAGATCAGGGAAGCACAAGCATGAGATATGCCGAGATGTCCTCCGGAAAAGCCAGAGGCCTGTCTCGTGGCCAACGCCGCCCCGACAGCATGCTCCCCGAATTAGAAGGTGACACCCCTCCAGTGAGCGACCGCCAGCAGACAGTTCCGCTTCCCTGACAGCCTCTGGTACCTGCAGAGCTCAGAGAGGCCACTCATTAGTGACAGTCCTACCTGCCTGGCTGGGACTTTTCCTGAAGTTGTGTTTTTTCCCCCATGAAGAGTTTCTTTTTAATCTGAAGTGATTATTCTTGAAGAATTGTACAGAGTTCATTGTAAGAGAGACCCAAGACACGGCAAGCCTTTTTTTCTTTGCTTTCTAATTCCTCAGTAAGTATTATAACTTCCCCAAGAATGCCCAAGAACGGAAAGCGTATAAATAAGATGAAAGAAATCTCAGCATAGAAACACCCAAGAAAGAAATGAGAGAACACCTCCAAGAGCCAAGACTTCTTTTCAAGAAAAAGAAGGAAAATAGCACTCGAAGTACCAAAAAGAGGGACCCAGTCATTGCCGGCAGTGAGAGAGTGGCGACAAAGGAAGAAAATCCTGGACATGGTGTCTGGAGAACACGGTTTGCGATTCAGGCAGATCTTCGGCCTCTTCTCTACGTCTCCTCAGCGTAAGAACAAACCACAGAGGGGAAGCCTGACAGAGGTTTATATTGCTTAATTAGAAATGTTCAGATACTTTAATTTTCAACATGTTTTACAACATACAAAAATTAGCATGTAAAAAGTCAGGTCTCCCCTACAAACAGTGTTCTCTCCTGACACGCGTTAGCAATCTCTGAGAACGAGTCACTGTGTGCCCTGTGCGTTGGAAGCAGCGTCCCACAAGCTGGAAGTGATTCAGAAGTCTTGGGGCTTTCACACCCTTTTTCTTATAAAACCCTGTGTTTCCTTTTACACCCACCGCCCTAAGCTGAATTCTAAAGAACAGAAGCCTAATTTAATTATGTTCATTGAATTCCAGTAAGTAGATTTCCACTGATTTTTCCTCCCATTTTTCAAAGGCTCTGCGAGAAAGAGAAGCCCTTGAGACCTGCACACCAAGGAAATGAGCTGGGCTGTTTGGTGGCTCTCCGATTGGAGTGTGCGGTAGAGATCTGAACTTCCCCACTAGTGCTTTGCTACCCCCTTCCTTGCTCAGGCCTTCAGCAACTCCCACACACTCCACCCCTTCTGTCTGCACACTGGACCGGACTTCACCTCAGGGCCAGGACACACTGGGGGCGGTGCTAGGCGCCCAGGCGTGAGAACCCAGCTCACCCTTTCTTTTCCATCCTACCTCTCAAAGCCTCTGGCCTCCGAAGTGTCCAAAGTCATTGTTTAAAGCAGCAACTGAGATGAACCAATGGGGATGGGGGAGTCCTGGGTGTTCCAGAGCATGAAAAAGGTTTCCGGGACCTCCCCGGAAAGACCCAGCAGAGTCGGGGGGCCAGTGCAGTCACGTGCAGGTTGTCACATGTTTCCCACTTAACCAGCATCTACCAGGCACCTTCCACAGGCACAGGCTGTGACAACGGAGCAACTCTCAAGACTCAGGCTCAACCTGCCCAGCTTCTGAGCCTCATCGAATATTGCCTCCCTTCCTGTGTCTCTCACAGAGTCGGTTCCAGAATTATTACAATGCCGGGAACTGCTCAAGCAAGCATCTCTTCCCCAGGCTGGTCTGACCGCAGGAGGTAGAGAGCGAGAGGCTGAGTACACAGAAGACAGAAGGACCCACAGACAGAACCATCCTGGGAGGAAAAGGGGGGAAGCACATGGTGGCATGAATTGGAGCAGGGACTGGGTCAATTACTGAAAGACGAGGAGGTCTGAAAGGGACCCGGTGCAGAAAGAACGCTGAGTACCGAAAAATACCAAGATTGCTCCGTCCAGTGTGGACACTCCTACACACAGACACGAGCCCAGGGGCCCTGATGGAGATTTGGAGACTGGGGGACATGGATGGCCAAGTTCTCTGTCTTGGAGACACAAAATGATCAACGAAAATATATGAGATCCTGATGCCTGACGGTGCGCGCCTGGTACCCGCTGAGTGGGGCAGCCCCGCACACTGAGCGGAGCGCAGGAGATTATTACTGTCGCCTCCTCTGGTACCCCCGCCGCTCCACGGGCCTTGCTGCATGTTTCAGTCAGGCCCTGAATCAAGGGGCGGCTTGTTAAAGGGTCTGGACTGGTGGGAGCCATTATTCACGGACACTTTTTCTCATCGATGTTAAAGAAGTATTTCTCCCAGTTAAAGGAAATCAATAAACATTGTTACAATGCTTCCAGAACATTGGAATGTTTCTTATAGACTAGAAGGACCATTATCAATCCTTTGAAAGCTTTTTCGTCAAAATGTTATGACTTAAATTGCATAGGAAGAAAATTTTCCCATCTGCCCCGTGTGCCTGGTAGCAATTTGGGATGAAAAAGGAAATGAAATACAAACAAATAATAAGCCGAATGCAATAAGCCCGGGTGGACAATTAAGGGCAAAAAGCAAGCACGCATTTAAGAAAGTCCAGGATGAAAAATGACCCTATTACTTTTACATCCATGCGGTGCACCTGATGAACCAATTTTAATTAAAAACAGACACTATAATATTTTTAAAGAATGTAATGAATTCTCAGTAACGGCAAAGTTTACAAAGACTGTAGAAATGAATTTAGGGAAAAGGACAACCTGTTGTGGAGTAATATCTTGTCTGTGCTCACACAGTGTTGAGCGCTCCTGAGAGAGTCAAAGGAAAAGATATTGCAGCTATATATAGAGAGAGAGATACCTATCTATGTATATGGATATAGATACATACATAACAGCTATAGACACACATACAGTACAGGCTGTGCCTCGAGATGCATTGAGGAGAAAATACTCGGTCTTGCGAAGGTTAGTGACAGTAGCCTCAATGTTACTGAAATGAACAGCAAACCATATGTCGCCCTGCGCCAGGGCAAGCACCACGCCTGCAAGACGCAGACTCAGACAATAATGCTTGAACTTGTTCCTTCACTCCAGCCCCGCTTCTCCCAGCCACGAAGCTAACCAAGTAAAAGGCTAAACTAGTCTTGTCATTTTCTTCATTACAACACCTCACTGTGCCCTGGGAAAGCTTACACAGCGTGTGAACTGAATACGGAAGCTTCTCCCACGCCTGCACAACATTTTTCTAAACATGTATAGATGATTTTGTGATAAGCACGTCATGTGTATTTACACGGCAGCTTAAACTTTTGGAGGTGTACGGCCTCAGATTGTATCAAGGCAGCGTCTCTTCTGGCCTTTCTGTGGTTGGCCCTTGGCTGCTGGGAATTGTCAAAGCATTTTAGACCCTCGGTGGATTTAAAAGCTTGTTCTGACATTCAGCTGAGGAGAGGCAATGACGCAGGTTTGCTTTGCACACCAGTTCCCAATTCTGCAAGGTAAGCTGGGCCCTCTACACCCCACAGCCCTTCTTCATTACGCAGGAGCCTTCCACACTCCCCTAGGCCGTCCTCGTTTGCTTTACAAAGAATAATGACCCCACCCGAGTCTCAGTGGCACGGGTCATAAAGTAGCGGCCAATCACGTACCACCAGCACTCTTGACTCAACTCCCTAGCTTTCAGCTGAAAATACGAAGAACCAGCAAAAAAACCCAAAGTGCCCAAATGTGGTAACCTCGAGTTTTGTCCTAAACCTTCCCTGTACAAACAAAGCTCGAACTCTAAGCTTAATAGTCATTTTGCTTTGTTTTCACACATTTATGTGTTCAACACAAAGTCGGATGATGCAGTGGAGATTATAGTTGCCATGAAGTGATAAATACTTTCTCAGAAACAGAAGACATCAACAAAGAAAATGTACCTCAGCAAGAGCTGACTCTTAAATACAAGGGAGAGCCTTACATATAGAACTTTCAAAGACCCTTTAAATCTTCAGATTCACTGTCTTAATGTATATATTTAAATAAATTAGCATAAGCATAAGCCTCAAAGAGACTCTTCCTAACAGCATGCTTTATTTATCCCCAATGTAGTGCTGATAAGTCTCCGTTGGAAACCAGGCATTGAGGGAGACGGGATGCTGCTTATTCAAAAGCCATTTGAATCACCTGCTGCAGAACTGTTATTATGCAAGATAGATTGTGCCAGACACAGTATTGCACCATGAACTTAATCCATGAAAGTAGTTTCTGAGAAAGAAGAACGTAATTTGTAGTTACTTAGAATGTGTGTATAGTCCTTTGAATCATCTCTCCTTCTGTATTGGAAATGCAATCTTGGGAGCACTTGTGAAGACATTGGATTCATATTAAGGATGTAAACCGTGTCAGGTAAGCCTCATAACCCCCAAAGTTAAGTAAGTGCTTCTGTGTAAAGGAAAGATGGGGACATGCAAGATAAATTGACGTAAACTACAATATGCTGTGTACTTGTCTACCAAATGAGTCACTAGAGAAGAAAATGGAAAAGCAGGACATTGAAAAGAAAAAGAAAGAAAGAAAGAAAGAAAGAAAGAAAGAAAGAAAGAAAGAAAGAAAGGAAGGAAGGAAGGAAGGAAGGAAGGAAGGAAGGAAGGAAGGAAGGAAGAAAGGAAGAAAGAAAGAAAGAAGAAAGAAAGAAAGAAAGAAAGAAAGAAAGAAAGAAAGAAAGAAAGAAAGAAAGAAAGAAGGAAAGAAAGAAAGAGAGAAAGAAAGAGAGAAAGAAAGAAAGAGAGAAAGAAAGAGAGAGAGATGGGTGAATTCCATCCACATTAGAGCTTGGTTCTGCTCCATAGTTTCAGAATGCTCTCCAGGGTGACAGGGCACCTGTGGGGTAGCAGACCTGCGGGTTAGCTGTCTTGTAGACAGTATGATCATCCTATTCTCAAATATAAATGCATCTAAAAATGTCTTTCTCATCCTCTTAAGGCAGACTGACCGGTCTGGCCTTGGTTCCCTGCTCCTGCTGCTAGATAGTGTCGAGCTGGCAATGACACAGGGCGGTCTGGAGACACTGTGGACAGGATTCCAAGCAGCACATTGTAGAGTTGTGCTATTTGCTGTCTGCAACTGACACAGAACCGAAGGAGTCCACATCCAGGAAGCAGTCATTTTGAGCAAACATTTCTAAAGTTTTCCATTCTCCACACCCCCTTTTTCCTGTTGTGTGTATACCTATACCCCAAATATAATGTTTTCAAAATATGGTCACTTAAATGGTCAACTCAGTGACCAACACAAGTAAGACTCCATCTAATTATAGTCATGGATAAGCCTGAAGTCTTTCAGTGGAATTCATCGGTCTACACGAAAACAAGAAAAATAAAGTCCAAAAAAGACATAGTTTTGGTAAAGAGGAACCTTACTCAATGACCTCTCCTTAAACCAGATGTTTTTTGTGTTCTTCCCCCAACTCACTATTTCTGGATGGCACACCAAGCACTGGTGGAGACCACTTGTCTGACATTCCCAGATCATCTGGGACCTCAAGACCAGCGGTGTATCCACGTCATCCAGTTGCTTTGATTTTTACCTTCATCTCTTTGTTCTACAGCTGTGGTCCTGCAGGGTCAAGTCAGCTGCCTCATTGCTCAGCCCGACCACAGCTGCTGCAATGAATTCGAACAACACACTTACCTAGAAAATATCAAAGGGCTTTGCAGGAGAAAGTCACGGGTGTAGTGCGGTTAAGAAGTATTGACGAAAAAATAAACTCAAGTTAGGAAAGTGTCAGGTGGGTACGAGATTTATCAGGATGATCACTGGGCAACTTATACAATGTCTTATCATTGGGACGTACACCTGAAACTGGTATAATATTGTATGTCCACTGTAATTGAAGAAAATGTTTCAATGATTTTAAAAGAGTTCATTAAAACCTAAAAATGATTGCAATGAAATTATAATTGACCAGATGATCACAGATCAGACAAACTGGTAGCTGGAGATAGAAACTTCTGCTCTTTGACTAGTGAAAGGCTTGTTCCTGTAATACTAGAATCTTTACTATTCTATCGAAAAGAGTTTGACCTTTTAACATTATCTCCAAAGACTTGTTAAGCCATGAAAAGAAGTTCAAGGCCACAAACATTTTGTTAGTATACATCAAATTCGTATTGATTCATCGATCTTTAAAAAAAAATTCACAATGCAAACTGTATTTTAGGGGAAACATTTAAAATATGTCTTTCTACCCAACTGTTCTGCAGTCTCTCAGCTGGGGTAAGTGCACATGGTGGCACCTAGAAGAACCACTTTCTTTACCTGTCCACAGGAGAAGAAGGAAAGTAGAAATGGAGGAAGTAGAGGAGGAGGAAGACATACAAGGGAATAAATATTCAAAATGAAGATAATCCCTGGCATGTGCCTGTCTTTACAGAACACCCAAAGAGACCAGCTACGCTAATGCCCAAACAATTCCTAGTTAGGGCTGCTTCCCGACCCTCGGCTATTGAAAATGCCCTTCACTCCCCTTCCCTCTCTTTGCTGTGTAAGCCCCTCCTGCTTCCTTTGCCTCCCAGTTCAAATGCCTTGACGCCCAAATAGACTGAACCCCAGAGCCCACACCCTGCTGTGGTGGAGGAGGGCACTGTCTCAGGTCAGCTGTGGTGGGTCCGTGGGTATTAGGAGACAGGAGGGAAGAGAACAGAGAGATTGCTCGACCTGCTGGGGCGGCTCCAATGTGGAAGAGAGCGATTTCCCGTGGCCACGCGAGGCAGGGGGAAGTTAAAGGGAGGATGCAAGTCTGGCCTGGCTCACAGGGCCAAAGGTCAGAGCTGAGAGCCATAAGGCACAAATAATGTGCTATTTACAGTAAATAAAGTGCCTACACAAATCCGGGAGGTCTGATGCCAACTTTTATTGCTCTCCTTAGGCAGTACCCTATGAACATTTTCCGTGTCATCCCTAAATATTTTCATTTCACAAAGAAACTGCAATGACCTCCTGACCATTACACATTTCTGATGTCAAAGAGAATGTATTATGATAATTAAATTCTAGCTGTTAACCTCCAGACATAAATGCATGCATATTTGAGCTATCCTAAAGTATCCTAGCAAGTGCAAAGGCTGAAAAAAGTAACAGCTTACTGTTTCTAATTTCCCTTGGGTAATTGTATTGAGGCTGCATCCCAGTAACATCATTATTGTTCTGCAAATGTCCTTTAGAAATGACATTTTTAACCATCTTCACACCCACTTCACTATGAGGCAAGTCAGGAATTATCTGAATTACAGGTGTGCTCTGCAGCCCATTGCTGTGATGACAGGCACCGGTCAAAACTCATGGCCGACATTGGCCTTGCTTGGCATTCATTGTTGCTCAACGACCAGAGGTTGTCTTCAATCTGTCGTCTGCTCCTCCTTTCGTTCTGTCAAAGCAGTGAATGGCTCATCTTCAAAACTAAAATCAAGCCTGCAACCTCATCATGTGTCCTAAGTGATCAAGGCTGTGATTGTATGTGTGTGTGAGTGTGATTGTGTGTGTGTAGGCAAAAAGAACATCCTTACCTACACAACTGCAAGGGAGTGACTATTGAGACCAAACTCATGTCTAAAGCAGAAAAAGAGTTAAGAAGCAGATTTTCTTTATCAGACCAAGGCTCTCTTGAATGTGCTCACCATTTTGGAAGCTCAAGGACAAGTGCTACTCTGTACCCCGGGTGGCCTTTCTGGGTGGTATTTGCCAATGCTGAGCTGTGAAGAGCAAACAGGTGACTTTGCGATGGGACCCAGGAGCTCCAGGCAGAAAAGGACCCTTCCCTTGGGAAGTGAGTGCTCTTGGATGGGTTGGAACAGACCTGCCAAGGGCTACAGACAAGGAAGGGTTCCCAAGGAAAATCCACCATGGAGGAAGGTGGACTAGGTTTGTGACAAGGACCAACAAGAGGGCCCCCAATGCGTGGCCCACAGACCTGGGTGATTCCCAAGGTGGTTGGTCCTTTCTCTGGAAAGAGTCAGGAATGCGACACCCCCGTCTCACACACACACCCTCCCCCGTTGGGAAGGTAAGACAGGTGGTGATTTTCGCAACTGGTTACATTCTCATCACGAATTATAGGGACTCACAGGCTGTGTGTTTGTCGTGGCCACTGAACCTGTCAGGTCACCTGTCTCTGGTCATACGTACTTCAATTCCACTGTATTTTGGCTGATAATGTAATTTCATGTCATTTACAGGTGTGTATAGTTGTCAACTTTTTGTCATGTTCTTCATTGTGTTATGTTAGATATTTAATTCAAAAAATTGATTAGTCGAAAGAAAGTAGTTCACAAAAATGTAAATTTAATGATGAAAATAGCGACTAAACTTTTATACATCCAAATAATTTTGTACACAGATGTAGTACACGGGATTCAGGGCTGCAGTGTAAACGGAAGATAGTGATACATTCATCGTGAAACATACCGCACAAGCAGAACTAAAAAGAATGGTGTGGTCATGAAGCAGAAACACAAATCACTAAAAATCGGATTTTCCAATGCCAGTGACCCACGTGCATACGAACATCAGTGCATACCCTTTCAAGAAACTGCTTTCCTACGGACAAAATAAGAATAAAAATTAAAAGGTCTTATCTTAATTATACTTTTTGTTTTAGATAATATGAAATATTTTTTCCATGGCAATGAATAAAATAAGGAAGAGCATGAAACTACCGAGCAGTTTTTCAACTTTTCCATTCTCTTAGCAACCACGTACGATTGAGCGGCTGAATGTAAAACCTTCACAGGTTAGCCGCAAATACAGCACCAGTTCTCTGAAGGACCATCGAGCTTGGCGGCTCCAGGTCTGCTGCCCATTCATTTCCTGGAGGACACAGGCACAGTGTGCCCTGATCACCGTCTCTATCTTCCTCCCCGTCTCACCCCCATTTCTACCTGTACCTCTTAGACGATAAGCGTTCTGTGCCTTGTACTCCCCCAATCCTAACACCCTGGCCGGCACAGAGCAGGGGCTCAATTGCGAGTAACTCAGCCAATGCACCGATTAGCACTGTTTTGTCCTTACACCCATAGCTTCTTTTAAAAGACCTATCCTGCCCTGACCGGTGTGGCTCAGTGGGTTGGGCATCATCATGCAAAGCAAAAGGTTGCCAGTTCGATTCCCTGTCAGGGCACAGGCCTGGGTTGTGAGTTCCATCCCAGTTGGGGTGCAAACGAGAGGCAACTGACCTATATTTGTCTCTCTCGTTGATGTTTCTCCCCCTCTCTTTCTCCCTCCCTTCTCCTCTCTCTAAAAGAAAATAAAATGTTTTACTTTTTGTTATTTTATTTTTTAATTTTTTTCCTTTCTTTTATTGTTGTGGTATTATAGTTGTCCCCATTTTCCCCCCATTACTCTCCCCCACCCTACAAAATCTTTAAAAAAATAAAATAAAAGGCCTGTACTAACATTCATTATTTAGACTATTTATTAGGAATTAAGAGCTGTTAGATACTAAACTGGAAATAGGAAAGAAGCCTTACATAGCCATGTGATGGAAAGGGGAAGCATCGCACTGAAGAACCTAGAAAAAGTGGTTGGGTCTGGATCACCATTAAAGCCCCAGTGATCTTGACCCACTGTTTACCTTCCGAGCTTCCGTTTTCTCACCTGTAAATGTTGAATGAGACACTTTTCTAGCCCTAAAAAAAAATGTTAATAGTTTTGACAAAAGATAAAACTACTCAAATAAATAATCTGATAATTTAGCATTTCCTCTTCTCTCGCTGTGTTTACAGAGGTAATTAAATATTGATAACATTCAGTTTAGACACCCAGGATGTCACTACAGACAAGGTGCTTCTGGCTTTTCTTCTTCAGAGACTTTCATTTTAGGATGGAGGAAAAATAAAAATGTTTAAAATATAGGCTCAAAAGGTACACAGGAAGTTGACACAGGAATAAACAGTTATTTTAAAGTCTGAAATATCTCCTCTATTTACTTTCAGTTTCAAACAATAAAAATGCATTTATTGTCTGTTTCTCTGCCCCAAGTCATTGAAAAAATGTTTTTCCCTTTTCAACTCTAAAGTGATAGAAGTGTTCTTCAACTTTGACTAGTCATCATACTTCCTTATTTTCAGTTCATTAACCACGAAAAACGGTCCGCTCACATGCGAATTACTGAGCCCGGGTTCCGTGTAGGGTCCTGTCGCTGCCCGGCAGGTGGGTGGTACATGAGGCAACAGCACAGCAGTTCTCTGTTTTTCCTCGGCTTGGAGTCGCCTTCAGGGTCACGGCCGTGCCTCTCTGTGGCCAAGAAGCCGCAGGAAGGAGCGACCTGTCCAGCAGCACGGATCGGCGATGTCTGGTCTGCATGTGAACAGGCCCAAATCAACCAGCGCGGGAATCTCTGCACTCAGGTCTTCAGCCGAGGTCATAGTCACGGTTCTAACTTGTTTCCACGCCACACTGTACAGCCATCGCCTCACTTTCCCACCCGTCACATAAAACATGCACAGAAAACCGGAAGGTGTTCCTACGTGTGTGTGTGTGTGTGTGTGTGTGTGTGTGTGTGTGTGTGTGTGTAGATTTCCGTTTTCTCTTGCTCCTGGCATGCAGGTGAGGGTTACAGTGCAAATCTATTCTGACCAAATTAGCACCTGGGTGAAGGGGATGCTTTTCTGTGGCAGGGCCAGAATGTTCCCAGCCTGGTGCAGATTTGTGGGTGTTTGCCCCAGGCTTGGGTCTGAGGTCTCCGTGACACAATGTGGAAAGTGAGAGCAACACAATTACCTTTCGATTCTCAAAACGAATAATCCGTCCAGTGCTGGGCTAGCATCACTGTGAGTGATGAGGAGTGCAGATGAACAGAGAGGCAAGTCCGTCTTTCTCTTACTCTCTTTCCATGTGGGCACGCGTGTGCATTTGTGCGCAGTGTGTACGTGCAAGTTAGAGATTTGCAGGTGGGGATGGTCTGCCGTGGAGCCTTGATGACGCACTGGAGTGTCACAGGTCACGGTGGCTTTGCAGAAAGGATGGAGATCGACACGCACGTGAGGCTGCCTTTCCCCACTTGGGGTTTCAATTCTCCCCTCTCAATGAGGAGGATGGACTTTTCCACAATCGCCTGCTTTAATGGACATCGTCTCCTGTCTTTCCAGATGCGCCGGGTTTTGTGACACTGTGTGCCCCGAGTGTTCGCTCCTGAGAGTGCCATCCAATTACACTGCGGAGAAACAGCTGCTGGGAATTCGGTAATGAGAAAAGCCTTTGGGGGCCGAAGCCGCCGCTGCATCACAGCCTCGGGACGTGAGAGAGGCGTATAGATCTTCTAACCGATGGGGCCAAGGTGCATGGTGGGAAATGAGAGGGAGAGAAGCAGTGCGTCGGAGCCTGAGAAAGTAATGAACGTGGGGGTGACCCTGAGTTCGCTCAGCAAAACAGTTGCCGGAGTGTTTCTGCTTGAAACCCTTATTCCACAATGAAGTACTGTAAAGTGTGAAGGCATAGCAGCCTCTCTGAATGTATCCCTAAATATCCACAGCAGAATTTCCATCGCAATTTCTGTAGTTATTATTCTCTCACTCTTTTCTATAATGCTTTTTGTTCGGTAAGGCAGAAATATTTTTTCTTTCAATCTGTACATCTATACTGTCGTAGGCATGTGCTCAAAATTAGTGTCATTTCTCCTTGGTGCAAAAGGGTATTTCTACACATTCCCTTCTTTATGTTATCATTTATTATGATTATTTAGATATCATAACTATTTGTGTATCATAATTAGACATATTTCTAATATGTATTTAAGTATAATTGTATATGTATCTTAATATAAACCAATTTAATTTTATATTTGTATATTGTAATTCTGTAATTATCTTGCAGATAAAAAGTGGTTTAATTTGTGCACCATTTGCTCAACTACCTCTCTCCTTTAAAAAAAAATCTTTCCTCTGTAATTTTATGTTTTCCACCCTGTGATGCCAAGATACCTGCTTACATGACGACTTCTGTGTGTCCCCCAGCCCTTCTCCTGTGGCTTCTCTGTTTGTGACACTGCTGAGTGTGTCAACCTGGCGAATGCTCCCTGAAGGGCACTGACTCGAGACACAAAGACGTGAGGTTTGGCACTGACCTTCACGAGCCCATCCACATTCTCGCTCCCTAGAACTCCTCCTTGGATATCACATTTACTCTGATTTGTGAGCGTACGTTGAGGGACGTGAGGACGTTTCAGAACACTCATTTTGGCCCTTTCTATCCCAATGACTGTTACTCCACAGGTCACAGACCAGTGTGAGGGCTATGCCAGCCACGAGGATATCTATCCTCACTGGACTCAGGGACAGTTTGTATGTGACCAGGCCTGTGGACGCTTTGGGTCACTGCAATGTGGACTTGGGCTGGATGTCAAGCTGACACCTGGATTCTTCTAGATTCCAGTTTAATTTGAGGACAATGACATCACGTGGAGTATCTGGTATTGGTGTTAGTTTGCATGTAACCTCGTCTCCTAGGGCCCAGTCACCCCGGCAAGCAGTGGAAGATCTCCTTGCTGAGCGTTAGGGGATGCCTACCACTGTTACTAGTGAAGGTATGCAGTCTTTCCTTCAGGAAATCTACCCAATGAACGAACAGGTCTGTGTCTGTAAATTGACTTCAATATGAAAATGAAGACCACGATTTTCTATCACCAACTCTCTCCCTCCCCACTCGCAGAAACTCCATTTTTATTTATGGTATAAGGGAAGCGACGTCCTATCTGGCCCCTCCTCCTCACTGATCTGTCAGCCTCCACCTTGGACCCCCTGGTGGTTGTTCCCTGCATCATTATTTCCTCTTAGCCTCTGGCTGTTGAATGCTACTGTGTGGCTTCTGTCACTTCATTCTGGAGCCCCATGCCATCAAATCCTACTGTGAATCTGTGCCCGAAGACAACAGACCCCACACTGAGCCCTGGGTTCCCCTAACACATGTAGCATCCACAGGACACCTGGTCCCCCCTAACGAGTCTATTCTAACATCGGTATCTCCTTGGGCCTCCTGTCCTCTTCTTCTATACTCGCCAATCTACAGTACTCTTGCAACACTGTGGCATCTCCATGTTTTTGCATGGCCTTCCTCTCAGGACACCGGTCATAGGGTTTGGGATCCGCCCTACCCCAGTGCAACCTCACCTTGACTTACTGAATTATATCTGCCGAGGTTCTATGTTCAAAGAAAACCACATTCTGAGGTTCCAGGGCACATGGGTTCGGGGCCAACAGTGGCAAACCCAGTATGGTCCTGCACGGATGCGAGCTGGCTGATGAGGGTGAACAAAGAACAGTTCCTCAGTTGTAATGAGCAAACCATTCGATTGAAACCACCCACTGTGAGTCCACCCAAGCTCCAGACGGGTCTGACACAGAGCCTCAGCATTCCAGAAAACAGTATCTCTGTTAAGTCTGTGTCCTTGGAAAAAGATAAAACGCAGTTTTTGCAGAGCTGAGCAGACATGCATAACGATCCTCTCGCCTTTCATACAACCGATTTTCATGAGCCCTCTTAACAGCTCCCCCTTTTGAGAAAAGGTACTGACTTTATGCATGTAGTGGAGATTTACGTGTTTTGGGAGTGAGAGTCCAGGCCACAGGCACCTGATTTTCTTACCTGTATTCCCATCTCATATTGCTCAAACTGAAAAAGCAGAGCAGGTCAGATTCTAGTCCAGGCCCCAGACTGTACATCTGAATATCCCTTTTACGGAGAGGAAGTTGTAAGGCAGAGCTTGGCATTGGCTCCCGCTAATCCACTTTGCTGAGCTAAATTGCTTGAGATTTAGCGCAGAGCTTGCTGCAATGTTCTAACGCTGGAGAATCAGGTGCAGAGCGAACGAGATTAATGTCTCCAGCAGCCCCATATATTTCCTCCGCTCAACGTGGAGCGTGTCATATTCCCTCTCGTGGTGCAACTTGGAAGAATTACCATATTTTAGAGGGAAACTAATTGTCAGAGAGAATGGGAGTTCATTTCCACAGACGAGTTAGCTCCTTGGGCCTGAGAGGAAGTGGTTTTCGTTTGTCTTTATTTGCATTCTCAAGGATGATGAGTCAGACGTGTGTGAAGATGTCCACACTTACAGCTGCCTGGCTGCTGCGCGGACGCTTTGTCTCCTGCTGCTGATGCGGAAAGGTCTGCAGCTGCTTCGTACCAGAGAACAAAGGAATGTGATTCTTCATGGATGGATGCGATGGTCGCGATGATAACTAATGATTAAACGAAGCTACAGGACGTCATGTCGGGCCCGTTACACCATAACTTTGTTTTACTATCCTCGGAGGCATATGGATTACATATGTTTACATAGTACTTAATAAGTGAGGAAATACGCTCACAGAAGCAAATAGTTACTCAGGATGGGAAAACAAAACCTATCCTCTTCTTTATTCTTCTTGACTCTAATGGAAAGAAGGAGCTATACTCTTTGTTAGAGAACATTCTTCACCCCTAAGAGATTGGCCAAATGTCAGAACTAGGATGTCAGAAATGGATTTGAGGCCTTAAAATCTTTTTAACCTTAGTCCCATATTTTGGAGATCAGGAATTACAGGCCAGAGGGATGCAGTGACATGCTCAAAGGCAGGCAGCTGTTTAGAGGATTACCCTGGTCCAGTGTTTAACCAATTGCTGTGGCATGCAAGACTACAATACCAACCGTACCTGCGGTGAGGCTGTGCCTATATTAAATTTCTTGACCAGGGTTGGGCAGTTATACAATAAATAAAAGATCATAGGTATAATTTCACAGAAGATTGGATCTGCTTCTCATGTGCCTGGAACTCCAATCCCAAGAGCAGGTAATCAGTCACTGGATGGCTCTGCTAGCAGCTGGCGGGATCCCCGCAAGCTCAAGCCTCCTTGGTGCCAGGGAAGCCCCTACCAACCCCAGGACCAGGGGGCGATGTTCCTAGGACATATCTTCTCTTTTCTATGGCACGTTTTCAAAGGCGCTGAAGTGAAGTTTGTATGGAATTGCACAATCTGCTGAACAAGGATGGAGAATATCACTGAAGCTACGATGTTGGCTGACAAGGCCCACAATGAATTGACATGAATTTTGGTTGCCTAAAGCATGAAAATCCAAATTTGTGAACATAATTCAGAGCATCAGAGAATAATACTTGAAGAAATTTCAATGTATATAAGAAAGCCATTAGCCCAAATGGAGTTGTACATGGCAACTTATGTAGACCTATTCTTCAGAAAGTTTTCTTTCTCTTTCCTGGATGTAGAAGTCTATTTGAATCAGGTTCTTTTCTTATTTCATTTCCCACATGAGCACACAGTCTTATACTGGTATCCAGAGGCAGAGTCGCCAGGAAGCAAATGAAACTGAAACTTCAGGGGGTCGCATTTGCAGGGCTCCTTCAAGGCCCCCTGGGGCAGATCCTAGCAACTTGTTCACTTGCCCATATGGTTTCATTAAATTTGCAAAAGTAAAATAGGTTCACTAGGTTGAGATCCCTGCCTCCCTCCACTCTGACATCCCTTCTCTTTACTTCTCAACACCTCTTGTGGCCCTGGAGTAACTGGGCATTTTTTAAATTTGGCTGCAGAAAAGGTGATTGGAGAAATTGGAAGTGTGGTTTGGAATGAGAGATTAATGTGGGTTTCAGTGGCTCCCATGGGTAATGGAGCTATTGCCAGCATCTTTAATGTAGCAAAAAGGTAAAAAGATATATTTACTTCCCTCTCTCCTGGTTCTCTTAGGGATGCCACTGACATGTGGGGCCTGGGGGGCCAGCACCAAAAGTACACAAGACAAACCAGCATAAGCTCATAGACACAGACAACAGCACGGTCGTTATCAGAGTGAAGGGGGTGGGGAGAGGAGAGGGTAAAGGGGGGTAAATACGGAACGACAGAAAGATTTGACGTTGAGTGGTGGGCACACAGTGCAAAATGTAGATGATGTGTCATAGAAGTGTGCACTTAAAACCTATATACTTTTGTTAACCAATGTAACCCCAATAAAGTTAATTTTTGAAAAATGTGCGTGGATAATGGAGGAGAAAAGGAGTTTGAAATATGTCAGGGATGTAAACAGTTTTCTATGAAATGGCCTCTCCACCCTGTCATTAAATCCGCCCTTGGTTAAGTTAGACAGGAAAAAATGTGAGCACCCAGCACAAGGCAACATCATGCCCAAGGGCTCCCCGTGAAAAACAGGTGCCCTCCACCTGCTCCTCATCCCGGGTCCCACCTCTCCACACCAGGGATGGAGAGCCATTATTACTTTCCAGCTTCCTTTTATGCTTGAACTCATATTTTGTCTATCAGTTTCATAAAATACCTACTAATTCTATTACAAAGGATCGTCATTTAGCTGCTTTAAACCTTGCCCTCCCCTCCTTCATTTTTGATGATTATCATTTTAGTTCTTTTATTGGTGGCTCTTGAGTACCATACGTTTCATTCCATCAACCTGAGACGTAATAATGCGAACACTGTGGATAGGTTTTCTCCAGTGAAAATCAGTCTGCAGAGGAAATGAAATCACTGTAGAATGGAATGTCTAAGGTGCCACCCTGCCAAACTGAAAAGGTGTGCTCAGCTAACAGGAGAGGGACTGTTGAATTGGGGAGGAGAAGAGGGAAGAGGACTGGTCCTCATGGCCGGGGCACTTAAGAGAAGGAACTTTCTAAAAAGCCAGTGGAAGAGGAGAGAGGGGAGTGTGTTTCACACGAATTTGTCTTGTGTGGCCGTGGTGTAGATGGATCGATGGATAGATACATACATACATACATACATACATATTCATACATGTGCATGTTCCTTACTAGCATAGCTTTATCTTACCCCACCTCAAAACGATTCTACAAAACTTTTAGCACTTGGTCAATTTAAAGTCATCTACTCATGTTGTAATATTTTTTACTTCTTACAATACACAGAGTAGTAAAAGTTAGTATGCCCATCCTGAAAAAAAATGCCAACACTGCTCTAAGTCTCCCCCTACGTGAGTGTTTCTGTGGACCACATTTAAAGTTTCCTGATGTGCCATTTTGAATAACGACACAAAACGACTGCCATTGCTGACCCGGTTACAACACCGGGGCTAAGGACGGAATTGTGCTGTTGCACTTAAGCATTTCCTAATTCACAGTATTTCCGTATTCACCACAGCTCCCCCCCCAGCAGCCAGAGGTTGCCCATGCAGGCGTGGCTGCAATTCAAGGCCTGTGAGAGCCCCGATTCCCTGTGTTAATTACTTGTGGCTTAAAACCTAGATCGAGGCTTGATTTGGCCCATGGCGGTCTCCATGCTCCCTCTCCTTCCAGAATGATTAGCTGTTTTAAAGTTGCACTGTTAAAGAACGGGGGACGTTGTAAACTGCCGATGGTTTGACTGTTGGAAAACACAACCTGTGATAATTTTTAAAAGAAACTTTAAAGTCAGTTTTGTTAAATTAAAAGGCAATACCAAATTATGCTCTGGGAGACTGATTAAACTCAGTGGCCTCTTTTATCCTAAGCAGACTTCACCATTAAATGATGGAGGTGGATGCATGCTGCTCCACTGATCAATTACTATTGGCAGGATTTCCTGTTCTGCAAAGAAAATGGTCAGCCCCTGATTTGAATAAATCAGAATTGCAGAACAGATGTTTTCAGAGGGAGAACTGGAATCAAAGACCAGTTGAGGCCACACTCCTTGTGAACATAAAGAAGAATCCCATAGAGTTAAAGAGGACTTTAAATACATTTTTGTTCTTCGGCACCTGGGGAAATCACGACTTTCTCCCCCACCTAAAAATAAGCCATTTGCTGCATTTTGCAATGGTCTACATTTGAATAAGCTCGTTGCTGCAATAGCATCGTGCACGCGGTTGATGTCCACTATTTTTTCTTCAACTTACAGAACAAACTCACCAATGCTGACCTAGAACACATCCACTCTCAGCTCATCCTTTCTTTAAACCTCCCCCACTGCACATGCTTTCTCACAAATGAATAACCTCAACCTCTTACCTAGCTCGTCTTAACTTTTCTTTCTTGGAGGAAAATTGAGGGAGGTTGTAGGCTCAAGAGCAAAATAGGCTACTCGAAAGAATGTGTTCTTTGTGCTCAAGAAGCTGAGCTCTTCCTTCAAAGAAGCTGCAAAGGCCCTCCAAGCAAGATCAGTAAGATCTTAAATATTAAAAGTAGAAAGTGGATTTGAACTAATTAAGCTGGGGTGAGTCTGCCCCTCTACAATTAAGTCACTCCTGTTCCCCCATGCATACTCTGCCCGACTCTCGGTCACTGTCTTGGAGCACACGGTATCACAGCAAGAACAAGTCACCTGAGTTACATGCACATCAGACCACACTTGCTTCCTGTTGACAGGGGGAGAAATCACTTAGGCACTGAAAAATTTACTTCTGCAGTATAATACATTTATAAACCTGTGATAAAAGTCTATGACACTTTGGGAAGTGACAGGCAGGACATGAGATACTCAGTTACTCCTTCTTAGGGTTTCTCAATAAGTCCTCTCAGTCCTCAAAGGTTATTTTCCAACAGGTCTCACAGAACAGGAGAGAAGTCCATGTTTATCCAAACTGGCTAACATTAATTTATACATTCAGTCACTGGGAAAACTACTGCCGACTGGTTCCTGGGAGCTGTGCTTGGGGCTCAATCTGACAGGACAGGCAAAGTGACAACGGGCCACACCCAAGGGGAGATGGAACATCCATCGCCGACATAAACCTTGGAGACGTGTTGGGCCCTGGTGTTAGGTTTGGGTAGCAGAAGACCCCTAGGAAGCCACCAGCGAAATAAGGGGGACAGTGGCAGTGGTGGTGAGTGCTATTATCACAGCTGTTTCATCCGGCTCTTGGCTGTGTCTTGTGAAGACACCAAAAATGTCTTCTAATTGGCCTCCGAACCCTGAAACTCCTCTCTCCCTTCCCAAAAAACAGCTCTGTATTTCCTGAGTGATCTTTCTGAAGATAAATATTACTTCCGTTTTTTAAGTCATTCAACTTCTCTTCATTATTTACGTAAGGATACTATCCAAGAATTAGTGGATCTGCAAGCGTCTGTGTGGTTTAGCCATTTTCTGCCTCTTTCGGGCCACATTCTCATTTTGCTCACATGTGCCTTATACCAGGTGTATCTAAATAGTTAACCTTCGCCAACTCTGACATGTTTTCTAATGTTGTTTTACATATTTGCAAGTTCGGCTCCCTTTCACTGGAAGGCATTTTGCCCATAAAAATAGCTCCATATGTGATTACCTTCTAAAAAATCCCTTCAAATTGCAACCTGTGGTCTTTCTTTATTGAAGGTTTCCCTGTGTCCCCAGGTAGATCAGCCAAGGCTGGAAAAAACTGTGCCCTTATTCTCTGTCATAGCTTGGCACTGTAACCTAGTGTCTCCTGGTCCACCCCCCAAACCAGAAGAACATCCATGGACTACATCACATCCATCTGTTCCATTAGCAGAACTCCAGAACTTGGTCTATGCCCTAAATTCATTGTTGGGGGAAGTGGAAACGGGCAGAGGAGACAGGTTTGGAGCCTCCTGACAAATGCATCTGTCTCCTCCAACAGCTAGCTCTGCTGTATTCATAAATAAGACACAGAAATAGTTTCAAAATATGCACCCTGCTAGGTCGTTTTCATTCTCTTTATGTTGAAATTAGCTATAAGCTGGCTTGCACATTTCCTTAAAGATTATCCGTCGACCCAGGGTTTATCGGCAAAACACAAGCATGCAGTACTCTCTTATTTCTTCGGGTCATACCCATTGTAATCAGACTTGCTAAAAAATACCCCTCACTTGGACCATCTGAGAGAATGTAATTTGTTGATGCTAATTCCTCCCTAGCCACCTTCTTTTCCAGCTTAATTACACCTTTTAATTATACCTTTCCACTAATGCATTAATCTTCTGATGGATTTTATTTTAATGTCTTCTTCATTCATGAATGAAACAGAATTTAGAGGTGGTAGAAAACTAGGAAATCATCTCACAAAGTGCTTCTCAAGCTTGAAAATATATACCCCAAGGGCACATGGCTGCGTGCCTGGTGGGGAGAGAAGGGGGAGGGCCTGAAAAGCGACAGGGAAAAGCCTCTGTGAAAAAACGTTCCCCAAACGTTGGGGCGGGAGGGAAGTGGAGCCATTTGGTTCACAACTAACTTAGAGAATAATTTTATATTAAAAACATGTATATACGATGAAGGAGAATGTAAAACCCGCAGTAGTTTTTAATCAGGACATTTCAAAGAACCTCGAGTTTGCATTGGTGAAGGAAGCAGCATATCATCCATCATCCATCATCCATTCATTCTTCCATGGTCTCAGGTATTCAGTGGGGTGAGGAAATCTATTCAGTAAACGGTATTGAGAACAACTGGACAGATACATACAAAAAATGAAACCAGACCATCTTCTTACACCACACAAGAATAAACTCGAAATGGATGAAAGAATTAAAGTTTAGGCTCAACATCATAAAAAATCCTTGAAAACAAACATGAGCAGTAAAATTTTGGATATTTCTCTTAGCAATATTTTTTCTGATATATCTCCTCAGACAAGGAAAACAAAAGGAAAAATAAACAAATAGGACTACATCAAACTAAAATGTTTTTGCAAAGCAAAGGAAACCATCAACAAAATGAAATCACAGCCATTGAATGGGAGAACATATTTACCAATGATACATCTGATAAGGAGTTAATATCTAAAATTTGTAAAAAATGTATAAAACTCAACAAGAAAAATCCAATTTAAAAAAATGGGCAAAGGCCTGAACAGACACTTCTTCAAAGAGGACACACAGATTGTCAATGGACATAGGAAAAGATGCTCGATGTCACTAATCATTAGAGAACTGCACATTAAAACTACAATGAGAAATCACCCACACCTGTCAAAATAGCTATTATCAAAAAATCAACAGACAACAAGTGCTGGAGAGGATGTGGAGAAAAGGGAACCCTGGTGCACGGCTGGTGGGAATGCAGCCTCGTGGGATACTTTCCACACACTTCTTTCCACACACTTTCTGTGGAAAGCAGTATGGACATACTTCACAAATGTTAAAAATGGAACTGCCTTATGACCCAGTGATTCCACTTCTGGGAATATATCCAAAGAAACCTGAAACACTGATTTGAAAGAATGTATGCACCCCTATGTGCATTACAGAGTTATTTACAGTAGCCAAGATCTGGAAACAGCCCACGTGCCCATCAGTACATGAGTGGAGAAAAAAGCTGCGGTACATTTACACAATGGAATGCTACTCGGCCTTGAAAAAAGGAAGGAAATTTTACCTGTTGCAACAACGTGGATGGACCTGGACCGTATTATGCTAAATGAAATAAGTCAGTCAGAAAAAGATAAATGCCACATGATTTCACTTACATGTAGAATCTAATGAACAAAACAAACAAAGAGACAAAACTGAAACAGACTCAATGAGCTGACTCACCAAGATGGAGGCGTAGGTAGACACACTGTGCCTCCTCCCACAACCGAAAGAAGGAGAACAAATTTAAAAACAAAAAACAACCAGAACTGCCAGAAAATTGAACTGTATGAAAGTCCAACAACCAAGAAGTTAAAGAAGAAACAATCATCCAGACCGGTAGGAGGGGTGGAGAAGGGCAGCCAGGGGAGAGGACTTTTGGCAGGGCAGAGGCTGGTGGTCCAGGTGGTCCCACATTTGCGTGCAGATAAACCAGGAGGAACAAATGGGGCAAGAGATAGACCACACAACCCAGAGTTCCAGCTCAGGAAATAAAGCCTCAAAACCTCTGACTGAAAAATCCTGTGGCAGTTGAGGCAGTGGGAGAAGCTCCCAGCCTCACGTGAGAGTTCATTGGAGAGACCCATAGGGTCCTAGAATGTACACAAACCCACCCACCCGGGAATCAGCACCAGAAGGGCTCAATTTGCTTGTGCAACATGGAGGAAGTGACTGAAAGCCACCTGAGAGATAAGCAGGCAGTACTATAGCCTCTCTGACCTCTCCCCCACATAGTGTCACAACGCAGTGACGTGGTTGCCCCACCCTGGCCAATACCTAAGGCTCTGCCCCTTGCTATGTAACAGGCATGCTGAGACAAAAAAATATGGAACACATCAAAGCTCCAGAAAAAAATACAATTAGCAATGAAGAGATAGCCAACCTATCAGATGCATAGTTCAAAAGCCTGGTAATCAGGACGCTCACAGAATTGGTTGAGTATGGTTGAAAAATAGAGGAAAAAGTGAAGGCTATGAAAAGTGAGTTAAAGGAAAATGCACAGGGAATCAACAGTAATGGCAAGGAAACTGGGACTCAAATCAATGGTTTGGAGCAGAAGGAAGAAATAAGCATTCAACCACAACAGATTGAAGAAACAAGAATTCAAAAAAATGAGGAGAGGCTTAGGAACCTCCAGGGCAACTTTAAACATTCCAACATCCAAATAATAGGGGTGCCAGAAGGAGAAGAGGAAGAGCAAGAAATTGAAAACTTATTTGAAAACATAATGAAAGAGAACTTCTCCAATCTGGCAAAGGAAATAGACTTCCAGGAAATCGAGGAAGCTCAGAGAGTCCCAAAGAAGTTGGACCCAAGGAAGCACACACCAAGGCACATCGTAATTATATTACCCAAGAATAAAGATAAGGAGAGAATCTTAAAAGCAGCAAGAGAAAAAAAGACAGTTGCCTACAAAGGAGTTCCCATGAGACTATCAGCTGATTTCTCAAAAGAAACCTTGCAGGCAAGAAGGTGCTGGAAAGAAGAATTCCAAGTCATGAAAGGCAAGGACCTATATCCAAGATTACTGTGTCCAGCAAAGCTATCATTTAGAATGGAAGGGAAGATCAAGTGCTTCCCAGATAAGGTCAAGTTAAAAGAGTTCACCATCACCAAGACCTTATTATATGAAATCTTAAAGGGACTTATCTAAGAAAAAGAAGACCATCAAAACTATGAACAGTAAAATGACAACAAACACAACTATCAACAACTGAAACTAAAGAAATGAAAACAAAATCAAACTAAGCAAACACCTAGAACAGGAACTGAATCTCAAAAATGGAGATCACATGGAGGGTTATCAGCAGGGAGGTGAAGGAGGGAGAATGGGGGAAAAGGTACAGGGAATAAGAAACATAAATGGTAGGTACAGAATACACAGGGGGAGGTTAAGAATAGTATAGGAAATATAGAAGCCAAAGAACTTATGTGTACGACACATGAACATGAACTAAAGGGGGCGGGGGGATGCAGGTGAGAGGGAGGATGCAGGGCAGAGGGGAATAAAGGGGGGGAAATGGGACAACTGTAATAACATAATCAATAAAATATATTTAAAAGAAAAAAAGAAACAGATTCATAGATACAGAGAACAAACTGATAACTGTGAGAGGGGAGGGGGGTTGAGGGTCTGGATGAAAAAGGTGAAGGAATTAAGAAAAAAAAACCCCCAAACTCATAGACACACACAGCAGCCATGGCGATTGCCAGAAGGAAAGGGAGTGGGGGGAGTGGGGGTAAACCAGGACTTGACCTGGGAGGGTGAACACACAATACAATATACAGATTATGTGTTATAGAATTATACACCTAAAACCTACACAATTTTATTAACTAATGTCACCCCAATAAATTCACTAAAAATGTTTAGTATAGTAAAATAAATAAACAAATAAATAAAGACTTGCATAGGAATGACAAAAAAGAAAGACCGAGACATAGTAACCTCTTCTCTTTTTTTCTTCATTTTATTTACTTCTTTTTTTTCTATTTCATTTTATTTTTTTTACAATTTTTTATTGTTGTTCAAGTACAGTTGTCTTTATTTCCCCCCTACCCCAGCCATCCCCACGTCCCACCCTTGATCCCACCCCCCTTTGGTTTTGCCCCTGTGTCCTTTATAGATAGTTGTTCGTGAAAACCCTCCCCGCTTTCCCCCCATCACCCCCTCCCACCTCCCCTCTGGTTACTGACAGTGTGCCCTTAATTTCAATGTCCGTGGTTGTGTTTTGCTTGCTTGGTTGTTACAGCGTGTAGAAGTTGCTCAAAGCAGTGGCATTAGCTTCGGCATGTTGATGACGGCGAGTCCAGCCCTTTGTCCCCTCTGCTGGCTCCTTTCCCACTTGGCAGGTTCCCCGTGACTACCGTGGCACAAAGCAAGCCCCGGGAGAGCACTTTCTTTTCCTCTGAGGGTCCAGTCCTGCCCCTCAAAAGCTGGGAATACAGCGTCTCTATTTCACAGAGAAGGACATTTTGGTTCAGTGAAATTTATAATATGGCAAAATAGTCAAATGTTAAAGTGCTAAGATCAAACCCCCACCAACTTCCAAATGCCACACATGTTCTAGAATGCTTCCTCGTCACAGCCAAAACCTGTCTATAGAAACAGCAACCCGCAAGCTCTGTGTTTATACCGCAACATTCAAGGGCTCGCTTCAACAGGGGCTCCCACCAGTTACTGAGAAAAGCACCTGGATTCCCCCCGCCCCGGGCCCCAGCAGCATCACTACAGGTGACAGGGGCCCGCTGGGTTTGCCCACTGTGTGCCCACAGAGGCCAGAGAATATTGCTGTTGCAATCTTTCACTTTTTCTTTGACCTTGGAATCCATTCCCTGATGGCCCTAAATGGTTTCTCTCTTTCACAGAAGCAAGATAAGCATGAACTAACTCCTTGAAGAGTTCTGAGACAGAATATGCTTAAAATAATTGATTAAATTGGCAATAAGAATCTGTAAAATGCTGTTTTACCTATTTCCTCGGAAAATTCTTGTCTGTGTGTAGCCATAGATATATTTCATTAAAATAAGGAATTTCTTAAACTAGAGCTTACTTTGCAATTATGAATCCATTTCTTTTGGTTAATATTGTGAAACAGAACAGTTTTGCCTAAACACATGCTAATAGTTAGCCTTAAATTGCAATGATAATCTGCTTAATAAACCCGAGTGCGAGGTTGGCTGCCAGTTGCGTTCCTGCGCAAGGCAGCAAGTACAATCAGCGCCCCTCCGGCAGTCACACGCCATTTAGAAGTGGGGAAAATGTCGTGAATGCAATGAACACTTTATCTCGTTTGCATTATTCAGAAAGTCCAGCCACGTGTCCGAAGCAGATTTTTTAGGATGTGTAATGTGTGGGACTCTTTCAAGGGGACAGGCTACTGTCAGAGGGAACTTGAAACCCACTGGGGGGGGGCCTTGGAGAAACTCCCCAGGACAAACCCATCAGGACAAACATCTGATGCAGTCCGTAAGGCTAAGAGAGGCAAGGACCACGTGGGTTTATTTCTCCAGCGAGCCCTAGCTGGGTTTGCCATCAGGACGGGGCTTGAACTCCTAGCTCACAGAGAGCGTGGCTGTCTGAGTTAACGAGGGTCCTGTCCCCAGAGGAAGCCCAGGTGGCGGCTCACAACTCGGAAGGGTTTCCCAGGCTGTGCTGAGGCAGCGTGGGTATGCCGTTTGCAATAATGTGGTCCTATGTTTCCATCACTTAGTGTCACTGGATTAGACAAAATCGACTAAGAAAGGAGTGTGGCTGTGGTAGGGAAGAAGATCTTGAACTGATCCCTGGTGTGTCCCCACATTTCTTCTGGACCTCAGAGAAGCCACAAAGGACACTGGGAGAGGAACATCTCATTTGGCAGGAGGAAGCCCAGGGAAGGACGTGGCGTCCCAGAGGCCAAGCCAGCCTGCGCTTCGGCGTGGACAGAGTGGGCCATTGCTTCAGAGGTGGGTAAGAAGTTGAACAACAATTGCAAAGAGAACTGGCCATTGGCTTAGGAAAGTAAAAACCACTGCAATATGGCAAAAAGGATTCTTGGCTAAATGGAAGCATTGGATGAGGTAGAAAAAGCAGTATGAATTGAGAAAGTATGGGCAATTTGGATGGGAAGCTTCCTGGGAATAAACAGCACAGCAAGAGCCGGACCTGCAGGGACTCAGGGAGGGTCCGAATCTCTGAAATTTATGATGCCTTCCATAACCCAGTTTGGATCTCTGTCTATATTGCCCTTGAGTTCAAATAGTTGACAGCCTAATATTGGATATTTATGGATGCATTTGAGTAAATAAATGGAGAGTATGAAAAAATAATGAAGTAGGGGTAAATAAAATTCCATGAGACTATTTCTGGGGCTGGTGGGAGGGGGAATTGGGAGCCTCCCTGGGAGTGAGTGCTGGAGTCGGCCCCTGGAAGGCTGGTGAAGGAAGGGGGGTCGGGCTGGAGCAGGGCACAGCGATCCGCTCGCTTTGCCTCCAGCAGACGAGTATCTGAGGGTCAATGGAAGAAGTGAAAGAGACAGAGAACAGATGTGTCTAAGATGCCCTCAGATATTTGCCCCCTGGTGGTCTCACTCTCACAGAATACCTCACCATTGGCTGGGGGCTGGAATTAGGAACTAGTTTCTAAGGCACAGAATGTGGCGAAAGCGATGTGAGGACGCAGGGAACATACGCTCTAGTGTGGCACCCCCACACCGAGGTGCCCCAGACCAAGGAACGCGCTGCACGGCAAAAGAGAGCTAGAAATGGACCCTGGGGCACACTGGTGCTAACAGAGCTGTGCGGTAACCTGCGTAAGCTCCGGTGAGTGGACGCCTTGGCGACACGCCTGAGAGGTGAGGTGCTGTGCCCTGGCAGGCAGTACAGCATGCGCGCAGAGGCCCAAACCAGTGGTCCACGGGAGGACTCTGAGTTCTCTCAATCTTAGGGTCAACCAAGGTAGGGGTCTCAATGCCCAGCAAAGGATGCTTCTGCAGAGGGAATCATGGTGTCTTATGGAACTTGTCCGCGGCCCTCAGCTGGTCACTTGCGTGAGGGGCAAGCACCTTTGGTTACTGTGAGGGGCGGGGGCTGCCTTACAAGGAGCCAGGAAGCAGTGTCCACGGCACCTGCAGGATGTTGTCCAGGGGCAGCAGGACAGGGGTCCTTGCAGCTACGGTGGCCAGCTGAAAACAGGGCAACTGACTTCCTGCTTCCTCTCTTTTGAGAAAGGAAGTGAGGACATCTTGGTTTCACAAAAATGGAGTCTCGATGGGTTATTATGGGAGACAAATGTGGTGCAGGTGGTGCAGAGCTGAGCGGTGGGCACCTGCCACACAGCTCCACAGGCCCACTCGGGCTTCTGTCACAGCTGCTGTTCCCATGCCCAGCCCCGCATGCACTGGGCAGATCCCCGCAAGCCCAGGCTGCCAGCTGCTCACTCCATCCCTCCTCCAGTCCCAGCTGTGCCCCTGAGCATCCCGCTCTGCTCCTGTGTCTCCACTCGTGTGTGTGTGTGTGTGTGTGTGTGTGTGTGTTGGTTTCCCTTACGGAAACTAGACATACACCCTTGGGTACACATCTCTGTGCTTCCTGCCTCTTCCTCCCTGTTCACACTCACCTGCAGGGGATGAACCTCCTTCTTAAAGAGAAAGCACACGCCCCTCCCCTCAGCCACATTCTCTGAAGGACCCCAGCTGTCCCCACCTCTTTCCTGCCACAAGTCACCATCTGTTACATCCTGGGTGTCTCTTCCCTCCCACTACTGGTCTAGTCTGGGATTACGTCTTCACGCCTTCGAGGATGAGATGGAGGCTCACTGCACTTGGGCGCCCCTGCATTCTCAGTGCCCAGGACGGCTCCTGGCAGATTGTTGGCACCCAGATATTTATTCCGTAATATCTGTGGAATAAACAACAAAAAAATAATCCTCCAACCATCCCGAGATTAGGGCTCTGATGGCAGCTCCAAAGTCCCATTTCTTTGCTCTTCTAAGAAGCTAGAAGGTGACAGATACGTAGGAGCCCTGATGCTCTGCTCCGAAGTCCCAGGGTTCCCACTAGCCCCACCCTCCTGTGCCCGAGTCCTCCCTCCACCGAATGAGCAGCTCGCACCTCCTGGGAGAGTCCAAGCGCCCGGCCGACATTCCCCGTTTTGATGAGAAGCTGCCAGTCCTCAGAGTGTGTAAGAAAAACTAGTCACCAACTTGGGAACCGCATCAGCAACAGCGTAAACAACCAGGGGGGGAAAACTATGTTTAAATACTTCCATTTAAATAATATTAAATATTAAGTGATTCGCCTCTAACTGATAAATGATGAATGAATTTTCCTTCCCAGAGTGGTTTAATAATGCAGCAGAAAATCTCTACTTGTACCTCCAAATCAGCTATTTTCAAATAAAAAAATAGGAGATAGGCAACAGTTATTTTGCAAGCACAGATGCCTCTTAACATGACAGATGGTCAGATCCCCCAAGTCCTTCCCACTCACAAATTCCAAAGGGTTACCAGGAAGAGAGTGGCCTTGGGCAGAGTCTGGGAAGGAAGGACCTGGCTGGAAACCCTCGTGGGGGGCCCAGCAGAGCAGAACAGAATGCAGCCCGAGGCCTCGTCCTGAGGGATCGCTGCTCGGAAGCTTCCCGAAGTGGGTCCCAGGCAGGGGTCCATTTCCGCCTTCTGTGGGGTAGACCGCCTGAGGCTCCCGCTTTGAGACCATGCCTGGGAGTTACGATTCCTTAGTACATAATGTGGCCATTCTGGGAAGAGACTAGTTCATGATAGGACTTGGCCAGCAGTGGAAGCCTCAGAACTAGCAATGAAGCAACCTGACGGCTGCGCTGACCGTGCACATGCTGAGGGTGGACAGGAGGAAGTCAGCAACCTGGGGCCCCAGTCCCAACACCTGTGTCTCAGTCTCTTTGTGGAAAAGTAGTAGAAAGAGGGAAGTCACAGTGTGGTAATGAAAATTAAGTATGACCTTTTTCTTCCAAAGTCCTAAGTGCTATATAAATGTAAGCCCCTCTCCCTTGACTATGACCTAATCTAAAGGGGGAGACTGCCATGGAGTTTGACCAATTTCCATGGTGCTGAAGATCCTGGCTCGTCCACTTCCTAGCCATGTGTTCTTGGCCAAGAGACCCATCTTTCCTGAGCCTCAGTTTCCTCATCTGTTACACACCAGCACCAAGTCTACAGCCTACAGCATGTTTTTTAGGATTGAATGAACCGCTCAGTACAAAGGACTTGGCAGTGCCTTGCACAGATTGCGCACCAGAAAAACGTCTGTTATTATTATTTTATGGAACAACTGAAAAGCTTCTCCACATTTCATGGAACACAAAGAAGCCCTTTAGGGTGTTTTAAAGGCATATTTAATTCTGAAAATCTCGATAATCATCTTCTAACTTCACCTTTATGCCGACTTTTCCATGCACATACGTGAACTTCTGGTAACACGAGTCCATGCATGATGAAGTAGCATCTTCCAGGATGCAGCCCAGGGCTCCTTGCTGTTCCCACTCCAGCCTCTCTCCCAGCTCACAGCACAGCCCCCAGTGCCCTACCCAGCAAGCAGAAAATAACAACGACAGCGCCCAGAAAAGGCACCACTCCCCTCTGTCCCTCTGCCTAGATTCGTCCTCTCCAGGAGCAGTCTCCAAAACACCCTTTCATCCAAACTCTGCAGCCGCAACTCTGTGGTGGAACCTCACCCAGTGTCTTCCTCTGGATTGTCGCTCTCAGTTTGGGGCCCCTGCTATGATTTGTTAGAGTTATGTATCTGATTCAGCGTTACAATTTTTGGTTTGTTTGTTTGTTTGTTTTGCTGTTATTACCTGCATTTCTTTGTTGTCTTTGACATAGAAGGTGGGCAGAGACCATTTTCTTGTCCACAAAACCTCCTGCGCACTAGAATCACGTTGAGTGAATCGTGTGGTCGGTTATAAAGTGCCAGCTTATGATAAGTGACCCCCCAGGCTGGGTTCAGTTTGCTCTAACATGACACCTGACCACATAGTGGGAGTGAATTTCTCCAGTTCACAGAATGAGTACAGAGGGGGTCTGTCTCAGACCCCTTCCTTATTTCAGCTCCATCGTCCCAGAACATGACAGTTGTCTTCAAGGTTACTCTCCACTCCAGGGCAGCGGGGAGGGCCCAGCCGTCACAACTGCGGTCCATTCCTTGGGAAGGATGTGGTCTGACTCCTCCATGATGGTTTCCCAGAATTCCTACACCTTTGCCCTTACCTGGGCCCAGCATCACCTGCTCCATGGCCACACCTAGCAACAAGTGGGGCTGGGAAAACATGGCCTTTATTTGGTACCAGAATAAAAGTGGGCTTGTGTTAACCAAAGGATGGGTAACTGGTAGAGAGATGAAAGGAGTAGTCAGTGCTACATGAGCTACTAATGCAACTATCATGTCATTGACATGATTTTCTTATGGGTGTCACTTCCAAGATTGGGGCGGCCTTGACGACAGGGATCTCATTTACTTACTGTTAATGTCGTAGAGTATAGTTCGATGTCTCTGCACCTTGAAGAGATTCAATTTGCTGAAGAAGTGATTAAAAGGATGAATAAATAATTTAATCAGCAAACAAACAGATGCTGGAAATTAAAAGAGAAACACTTTGAAAATGCACTTCAGCAATCTCATTCTACTTGAGCTTTTTCAATTATTGAATGTAATATTTATTCCTATTTAGAGTTTAACAAATTGCTTAACAGGAGATCTGAGATTATTCTGACATTTCAAATGAGAGAGAAATTTTCTTTGCAAACATCACAGTGCTATAAATTTTCATTAGTGAAGTTAGCCCGTTCCCTAACGTGGATGTGGCTTTTTTTTTTTCTTTTCAAAGGTTAATTGTGTTTTTCAAATGTCTACTTTTTTTTAACCTACATCAGGTACAATATTTAGACATAGTGACCTCATCTTTTTTCATATTTTACTAGCATTTATTCTAATCTTGTTACTGAAGAAAGTTGAACATAACATTCCAAAATCTAATTCAGTTGCTTTCAAATGACATTGACTTAAATTTACTCTGGATTTCTAAAGATTTTGCGAGAATATGCTGTTTCTTTTCTAAAATAAACAGGTGCATTTTATTGAAATTTGTGACTATAAATAAAATGTGAAGGCAAGGCATCTATTCTTCTAAGTCTTTAGGTTTTAAAAAGTAGAAGGGTGAAGTGTTGAATTTCAAATATCATTTGATTGGAAATTAATTGCTGATTTAGGTACCAGGGCTCTTATCATCTGTGCATATTTAACTAGAAGTGCACTTGGAAGAGTAGCACGTTTCATGCATCATTAAGCACTTTAAATAATTAATAGTTGATTATTTTCTCTTCTAAGATGGCCTCATTTATAATTCTGCCTCAACAATGAGATTGACCTTTAGGTTAAAATCCAGTTGCATTTCTATTTAGAAAACAGGTCTTTATTTAGAGAACACAACAGGTGGCACTGTCAGGCGCCATCCCATGCAAAGGGCAAAAGGCTTGGCCAATGTTATACAAACAGTAAGTGGGGGATCAATAATGCTCGGAGTGGTGTTTTAAATGCCTGACCCCTGGGACCCTTTGCCAAGCCGCCAATTGTCATTCAGTAAACAAGACACAATCCAGGCGGAGCATTCTTCCTCTGACCAGGGTAATAGTGGCAGCCATTGTAAAGCCAGGCTGTAGGGAGGGCCCCCCACCCCGCCAGCTTCACCAAGAGGGTTGATTTCATTTCCCTCTGCCTTCCTCACTTGGGAGTTGAGCAGAAACTAGGGAGCCTTGCAGGGAAGGTGTTTGCAGAAGGGGTCCGAGGTTCTTCAGATGGTAAATAGGCTTCTCCAGCGTAGCGGTAGGTTTTCCAAGTCTAGATCCACCTTGGAAGGTGTCTTCAGTAATTACCATCTAAACCTTTGTGACCAGCTGAGACCCGAGAAAAGGGCAAGAATGCACATAGTTCCTGGAGAGAAGTCCCCATGATGAGACACACCTGCAGTTAAATAAAATCCTATGGAGCCCAAAACACAAATTCTCCCCTCTCCACACTGAGCTTTAAGCAAAGTTCTTGCTTAAGTAAGACGCTAACCTCAACCTTAAGTTCCCCCAAGTTCCCCCAAGTCCCCAAGACAAGAGGTGAAAAAATTTCAGAAGAGTCAAGCCAACCCTCCACTAGTGTTAACTGAAGCAAGGTGTTGCTTACTAGTCTGACCTCTACTGGTTCTCACAAAGCACCTACCCTATGCCCTTCAACTAAGTCCGAAGGTATTGTGTTAACACCTGTTCCTCTTCAGGGACCGTTGGAAGTAAGTGTCAGCTGGGCTGTGGCAACTTTGGGTCCACACGAGCAACAAAGAAAGTTGGCCTGGAATTGACACACCCAGTGGTTGAGGGACCCCGACCCCACCAATGAAAGGGGAAACAGACACACAGAATTTGACAACCGTATTTACATAATAATCTCATTCAATCTTCTTGATAGTTCTCTATGGTAAACGTAAGTTTTCCAACTTCCAAATTGGGATGTGGTGGTTGAAAGTGGCTTTAACTTAACATTTATTTAAGAAAGTTACAAGAAGTCTGCAATTCCAAAATATTCAGGAACAGTAGATGACGAAGAAACAAACAATGTGGCTTAAGAATTAAATAAAACAATTACGCAGAGAACACCTCTCTTGTCGTAAGCAGATGGTGAGGCAGGGGAATAAAACAAATTCAAGAAGTGCAGACCTGAGCGTCTCCTTCTCAGACAGAAATTTTCAGTCCAGGAGTCAGAAATCTTCCTCCACGCTTTCCTACGTGTCCTAAGGTGCTCTTCCACCCACAAGCGACGAACCACCATTCCACCATTGTAGGTGGTTCCACTTACTGTACATAAATCTTTTAGAGATGGTTAGCTGAAAGGCTCACAGAACTATGGAGTGTTTTTGAAACCTCATTCTGTCCCTTGGCCCGTCTGGACTTCCTACGTACTGTATGTAGGTGGGTAACTTTACTCATGTAATGTGGGAAACACATAAATCTTGGTGCGTTGCAATAGTCTTCAGGGAGGTATTGACTTTTTATGGATGTAATTACTTTATGAGTGATCACAACGTCTTAAGCCTTAGAGAGATATTTCACAGTGAGTTATGGTGGTTCACTGCATTAATAGTTTCTCGGATCCTTCAGTTGCCAGAAGGTTCCAGAGCCCCGAGAGCTCTGCTATCTTAGCTATCAGACCGAAGGGGGGGAGGGTCTCGGAAGACAGATCCCAGGGAAATCTGATATTCAGTAGGTAGAGATTACATATGGTGTTTATGTTTACACTCTTTCTCAATCCACCGGAGCCTCGCATTTGCAAAAGTAACGGATTTATTATAAGAAAAATGTATATCTCAGAACACTGGCAAACAGTAGGCCATGAAGCACTCCAATGGCTTCTTGCTTATCTTCACCTCTGCTTTCTTCTGTGCATCCAATGATTCTTCTCTTCTTTTTCTTTAGAATCCCTTTTTATTGTACATCAAATGATGAAAGTTTTCATTGCTATGTTTTATATATTTTTGATGCAAACAATAAAAGAAACACCGGCCCTGTCTGAGACAAAATTGCTGGCTTCTGACCCAGGATTGCAGGACCAGGTTTGAGGGGCTGGCTCCAGATGGGTGTCGAATCCCGAGTGCACTCGCCATGGGCTCCAGGGTGGCTGGCAGGGTGACACTGTGCTGACTTGGCTCAGAGAAACAGAGGCTGTAAGTGCATTGATGCCAGAAGCCCGAATGTAAATTGCTTACAAATGTAAGTCAGTTCTGCAAAAGATGAGTAAATTGGGCATGACTTTTCCTATTTTTCTCTTCTCCCCAGCACAACACAATCGAAATGAAAGTAAATCAAAAGCAGGAGGAAGTTTGCACAAGGGCTGAAACGAGGCAAGAGAATGCTAAACATCAACGTATTTCTGAGGGTGGTACAGGTGGGAGCACACTCCTGTATTTTCCTGGTGAATTTTGAAAGCAAACCCTGGTGAAACCCCAAATTCGAAAGAGCAACAGTGGGACCAGAGTTATTATTGCACATAAACCCGCCTCATTCTCTGGAGACCATCAGTCGACAGGCGTGGCCACAAGCACGGGCCAGGTTCTCGGATAGAGCTCCACTGACAATCGGTAGACATGTCCCCAAATATTGAGAACAGTGCTCCTGGCTTCTGTGACCAACAGTGGGAACAGGAGCGCAAATGCAGGCAGATGAATGAAGATGGGGTCCAGGCAGAGTCCATCCGTGAGGTGATGGAGCAAATAGGACACGAAGAAAGAAATAATAAAACAACGAAACAAACTAATGTATGTGTGTAATGCAATTTCTCTACCCACTCAGCTGCTGGTAAACATGTAGGCCATTTCTTTTCTTGGCTATTGTAAATAATGCTGCAGTGAACACGGGAGTGTAGATATCTCTTTAAAGTCTGGGCTCCAGTATATGGTAGTTCTAATTTTTAATTTGTGGGGAGCTTCCATAGCAATTGCACCATTTTACATTCCCACCAATGGCGTACAAGGACCCCAGTTTCTTCCCATCTTTGCCAACAATTATCTTTTTTAGTAACAGCCATCCTAGCATGTGTGACGGGAATCCCACTGCGGTTTTGCTTTCCATTCTCGTGACCCTTAGTGATATTGAGCAAGTTTTTGCAGGGAGGCCATTTGTTTGTCTTTTTTTTTTAATTTGGAGAAATGTCTATTCAAGTGCTTTGCATATTTAAACTGACCCATTCTAATTTCATTATTTTGCTATTTAGTTATTTGAGTTTCTTATATACTTTGGAGATTAACTTTTCTTCAGATATATTATGTGCAAACTTTTTTTTCCATTTTGTAGGTTGCCTTTTTACTCCCTGTATCGTTTCATTTACTATAAAGAAATCCTTCCGCGTGAGGCAACAGCAGTGGGCCTGCAGGGCTTTCTGCCCTGAGAAGTCGGTCACCCCACAGGACAGACCGGCGGGGCTGCCACTCCCAGGGGGGCTCTAACTCTGTCAGCCTCAGTTACAGCTGTACCCGGTGGAAAAGTCCTGCAGCACAACAAACACAGTGCTCGTAGCGAACCCCGCGGTGTCGGGCACTTGTTAAGAGGGCAGAGCCGGGTGGAGTATTCTTATCACACACACACACACACACACACACACACACCAGGAAACTTCTGGAGGTGATAGGTATGTTTATGACTTCATTATGGTGATGATATCACGGGTGTATGCGTATGTCTAAATTCATGAAATTGTGTGTGTTACATAGATGCAGTTTATTGTGTATCGATTTTACCTCAAAAAGCTACAAACAAGAAAATTATATATTATGAAAGTAGAATAATATTCAGCCATAATAAAAAACTAAAATAGAGAAAAACAAGAAATTAATGAATTTTAAAAATCAAAAAAATAAAAATAAATCAAATTCTATTTCTTGAACAGACAATATAATGCAAAATTAACTAATAAAAAATTGTACTCGAACATGAGAAGAAGGCATGAAGTCTATAGTGAAGTTAAAGGCAAGTTCTCTCAAATTTATAAAGAACAGAAAATTCTCATTCCAAATCATGAAAGGGAATTAAAAATAACAATTAAGTATTTTCTATTCTCTCTTAAAAATCCAATAAAAGGCTGACATCAAATCTAGTCAAATCAACCCAAAGAACACAATATCTTCAAATGCATGTGCAGGCATCCTGACCAGGATTTGAATAGACTGATTTTAGCATCATATTAAAAGAGCAATGTATTGTGAACATGATACAGTAATTTAAGAACAATTTAATATTAGCAGAAATATGATAATGAATCATCACACTAAGAATTAAAGGGAGAAAAAGCATATGACAGTTTTGAATAATTCTGAAAGACTTCTCATAAAATTCTGTCCATTACTTGCAATATTGTTACTAAACTAGTAATAAAGTCATACAACTATAACATGATAGAGAAAAATCATATAAAAATAACACAAATCATAATTAATAGAGGATCATCCACAAACCTTAGAAAATACCTCAGTGATTTTTGCAGTCGCTGGTGGTTACTGTTGCTGCGGGTGCCCATCTGTTCAGAAGCCGACCTGAACGAGAGACATAAATAGTGGGAAGAGTAAACCATCACAGTTACTTGTGGAATTACGGTGCACACGGAAGAACACACCGAAAAGCTCCCAGAACTAATGAGAGCTCAGGGATGGAGTCGTGTGTGAAGTACCTGTTCTTCATTACAGCACTGTGCATTCCCACACACAAAAATCCTTTCGAGTGGTTTGAAAAATAGAAAGTGCATACAAATATCATTCAATAAGAAATGGGTATATCATACGAAAAAAATTACACAGTGTCACTGAGGGAAATAAAAGTAGACTAAATGGATTCAAGTATCAGGTTTCAAAATGGGGTCTTTCCACAACTGTAAAGATTTAAGATGCTACAATTTTAACAAAACTGTTATAAAATCGCATTGGCATTATTCTGGAACTTGTCAAGTTTGTTCTAGTTATCATCTGGAAAAAATTGGAAGGGATATGATGAGAGTTATTTTTGTTCCCATTGAGCGGATTCTGCAGGCACAGAATTCTATGGCCCGTGCAGAAATATATTTTTTTAAATGAGAGCATTGAAATCAATGGCAAAGAGTGACTAAAATTACTCAATCACTTATTTAAATTGATAATGGGACAATCAGATTAAGTTTAGCAAATCTTCACATGTTAATGTTCAGTTGGATGTTTACTTAGATAAAATAATTTGGGGGGAGGGATATGGTATCTCATTTGAAGGAACACCCACATCTAGGAATTCAAAGTATGGACAAATCCAGGCATAAGTTCCGGAAGCATTAAAAATACGAGGTAAGACAGTTCCGGAGACTGCGACGGTGGCACACTTTCCTTCACACGTTTCCTCTGGGCCTACTGTGCGCGGTGACAAGGGCTGCGGAGCCGGCCCTGTGAGCGGCCCACAAGATTCACCTTCCTTCTCCACCATCAATAAGATTTATCAACAAGATGCCAACCTAAGTGACTCGGGGACAGGTAACAAGGTTTCTATTATGGAAAATACGGTGCATTCGTCCACCCAGGACCAATCTGAAAATGCGCAAATAAGCATGGGGACACAGACCATTTTCCCTTTGGCAGAGTTCCAACTGGGGAGCTAGAAAATGGATTATCATTAAGGTTCGCAGCCATGTTTTATCCTGAATTAGAAACAGGAAATTGATAGATGCCCCTGCCACTAAATTAATCTCCCCTTGGTATTTCATTTTATTCCTCTAGTCAAAAATCAAGGAACTCCCACCACCTGGCAAATATTACGTGAATCACTTAGGCAGGCATTCAGTGCCCTTGAGGGGCTGACTTTAACTTCTCTCCCCTAAGATTGCTTCATGCTCTGGTCCAGCTCTGCCCAATGGACATACAATGGGAGCTGCAGATATAATTCTGAATTTTACAGTCACCCATTGAAAAAAAGCAAGGAGAAAACAGATGAAATAAATTTTGATCATAACGTTATGTACCCCAATATACCCTAAGTAGTAAAATATTAATGGCATATGTTTCATTCCCCCCCCTTTTTTTTTTTTGGTTAGTACCAAGCCTTTGCTCTCCGGTACACGTTTTACAATTGTGGCACACCTCAGTTTGGACTGGCCACATTCTTGGTGTTCAGTCGCCACATGTGGCTGGTGGCTGCCATGGCGGATGACACAGCCCTCGCTGGACCACAAACTCCACGCTCCCTTCACTCCATCGCTCATCACACCCCCTCTGTCTGCACTGTAGGAGTGCAGCAGCCCCCAAAGTTTGAAGCCTCTTCTGTAAGGTTTCCTCTACTTCATGTCCCATCCTGGAGACCAGGCATTTCAGGTCCAGGAGGGGCGTCACTGATACACTCCCGCGGAATGGGGATAAGCTGACGGTGGCCTGCTTCAGAATGCACCGTCTGCGATGTGACTCCGTGGTGTGGTCCCAACATCACAGCGAACAGCAGGCTGTGTGTGCATGCCTGGGTTCTCTCTCCAAAGGCACAACCTATAGATTCCCCAGCATAGTGATTGTAGTTCCCACCATCCTCTCCTCACTACATGCTGTTCTAGCCTCACAGGCTTTTTTTTTTTTTTTTTTTTTACATTTTTGATAAGTGTTTCTTGGAAAAATAGGATCAATGCAAGGGAACAGTGTGGTCCCTCACTGTTCAGAGCTGGTCACCCTCGTTGTACCAGTTTATAAATGGAACGTGAATGGCACGTACTGTGGAATAGCCTGGATTTTGCAGATCTCGGAGGCAGGGAAATACCAGAGTGACAAGGACCGATTGCAGGGCAAAGGGAGCTCACTGGACTCCAGGGATGGGCAGGAACTGACAGGTAATCTCCAGTGTGATAAAGGGGAAGGTAATGCATCTGAGAGGAAAATCCACCCCATTTATAAAATGACGCATGCTGAGCTCTCATTTTTAAGACAATCATGGAAGAAGAAAGAGGTGAGCTGCTCTTTAAGCACAAAGGGCCGTGGTTACAAAGTGAGCTCAAAATAGGCAGCAAAACAGAGCCAGAATTAGTCAAGAATTAGGAAAATGCTATTTTACCAAACCAAGGCTGAATCTGAACTTATGATGAGCCAGCTGCAAAGGGGTGAACAGACACGGTTCACAGGAGAAGCCAGGAGTCAGAAAACCAGAAACAGTCCCTCTAGAAGTGCTTCGTCTTCCCGCCCCAAAACCTTATCAGCAACATGCAGCATTGGTTCTTGCCTGTAAATGCCTACAGAGTGAGTTTATGTGAGGAGTAGGGCAAAAAACAAGGGAATCATGTTCTGGAGGGTGGGCCCCTTGTAGCACAGGCTTCCCCCACTAAGTGAGTGTTCTAGGAACCCATCTGTATCCGTGTACCAGCTGGTGTTGTTATGAGAGGTTGTGTTCGGCTTCAGTGAATTTTCTTTGACGTCTCTTTCAATTTGTTTTGCCCATTTTGTGATGGGGGACTTACGAGCGCACCTGCCCACAACACGCTGAGTGTTCAGCAGTTTTTGACCAAAAACAGCATGAAACGTGTCCCATCCTCCCTATTCACTGGATCTCACCCCCACCCCGAGCGACGTTTTTTTTTGTTTCCCCATATGAAAAAAGTCCTCAAGGGGAAACATTTTGCTGATGTGGAAGAGGTAAAACAAAAAACAGCAGATGCACAAAGGCATCAAAACAGATAAGTTCAAACACTGTTTGGAGCACTGGAAAAAATGTCTCTATAGGTATCTCACATCAACGGGAAAGCACTTTGAAGGCGATTGAAGTCTAAACATATAAGAATCAATACACAGTTTTTTATAAATAAGATCTGGGTTTCCAGGGGTCCCCACCACTACTCCTCGTGTTAGTTATAAAGGCTGCCAGCTTCAGTTTTTAAATCCCTCTGTATTTCCTCTGGAATCTACTTTGTCATTAGAAAATAGGGCGAGAAATACAGTCTGTTGGGTTTTTGTTTTCTAAATTATTTCTTGCTGCAGATGTCAGCGAGTGGAGCCCGCCTGCGCCAGCTGTGAGGGGCTGCAGGAGGCAGCCCGGAACGGCACCACTTTGTGGGGTATCTGCAAAACCGGGACCACGTTCCTTTGTCATTCAGTATCTTGTTTGTTCTCCACCAGCTTTCAATCTGCACGGAAATATCCTTCGGGTTAGTCTGAAGTGAAGCTAGATTTAGAAAAAAAATAGAGCAAACTGTGTGCATCTTTCAAAGAGTTTTCACCATTCTAAATATTTCATCGGGAAAGGAAGAGCAGTTTCAGCCTAAGTCCTCCCTGTTTGCAACACGCTGTTTTCCTGAGAACGAGTGCCTTTCCTTACACGTCCCCCCTCATAGTTCCCTTAAGAAACACCAGAATTCTAGGTGTGAGCCCCACGGATATTCCTCATGAATTCTGCCTCATTTTATCTCCTCCTGTTTGGAACTGAACGTGCAGTTGCTGAGTTGCTGTCACCGGCTAGCAGTCTACACAAGTCTCCATCCTGGTCACTCCATTTAGATATTTTAAAGGGCCCTGACGGTATGTATTGATTTTAAAACAATCAAAAAATAGGTGATGCAGGTTTTACAAGTGTTGGTTATGCACAGCAGAGGTAGCCCTGTGCCCGCGCCCCCCAGCACGGTGCCTGGAGGCCCTGGGCGGCTGGGCCCAGTGTTGTTAGTGAGCCCTGAGTAAATGTCAAGGCTCCCGGCAGACACCTGTTACTGTAGCCACAGTTGTCTTTGAAACAATGTCACATTAGAAATAATTGGAAACCTGGAGGGCTGCAAGTTTTACCCTGGAAATCTGGGGGAATGTTCTTAGTCAAAGGGAAGAAAGCTGCATTCAAAAAAAATCACCTGTGCTCCTGATGCGCTGGGAAGGCAGAGAAGCGGAATTCCTTGGAAGATGAACGCACTCTGTGGGATTCGGTTCTCAGGGCCTGTGCAACCCCAGGCCCTTAGGAAAGCTCGGCCCGCCCCCTCTACTGCAGGGGCCCACCTTCCCCTGAGTAGGCTGGTTGCCTGGAGCAGGGGAGGCACCTGCTCCCTTCCTTGGAGCCGATAAACAACTGCAGAGCTGTGACCACCCACTTCCACTTCTGCCGTGGAACCCCCTCTCCCCTTGCCTGAGGTCCAGGATACAGGGACAGGCCGCCAGACTCCCACCCCTCACCCATGCACCCCTGTTCAGCCCCCTTTCTACTTCACCTCCCGCAGTCGTGATGGAAAGTGACAACATCCTTGCAAAGCATCCACCCAAATGACGCTATCACGCGTGGTTCCCAGAGAACCTCTGCTGCCGTGATGCCCAGACGCAGGATGCAGCAGGTGCCTCGTGGTCACTGCCCATAACTTGACCCTCACCTGGAATCTCCAAGCCCAGGCTGTGCTCCACTCCCAAACTCCGAACGCCCAGCGTGCTCACCTCTTACTTCCAGTGTCTGCTCCCCGGCTCCATCGCTTCTCCGCCCGACCCTCCCGCATTTGCAGTCTAGCCGGCCTCTGCCCTCCCTTTGTGACATCCATCTTGTACCTCACAGTTCCTCCAGTGAACCACCCTCTGGCCAACACCCCCTGCCTCTTCCACAAGGCCCCCCTCAAGGATGCCTTCACATGCATGGGTTCATCACCCACTGTTTGCCCGACTTCTCAAATGCCTGGCCACACAGAGACAGACCCCCATGTGGCCACCAGACCCCCTTCCTTCCAAACTCAGAAGTGGCCGTCATTTCATTTGCATGTCCCCAATAAAGTCCCGTTTTCTTGTTTGACTCAGGAGCTATTTTAACTCCACACGATTTCCTTCTAATCTCCTCCTATCAGTCTCTTTACTCTGAGAAGCTATTCCACAGTGTTTGTTTCAAACATGAAAAAGACCTATGGAGGAGGGCTTCTGCATACAGGTGGGGGGCCTGTGCATGCAGGTCCATGGCCAAGGGGCCACACAGGAGCTGAAACCCGGTCTGGGATGAGGCCCAGGGCCACCCCACCGTTTCTGCCGTTTGTGTGAATGGGGGAGAGTCCTTTGGCGGTTGGTCTGCCCAGAGGAGGTGCTTCTGTTGTAATTTATGCATTTCTGTATCAGACATTGTTGGGAACCACCCTGCCTGGTTTCAGAAGCTGTAAACCCCATGGCTAAGGCTGAGTCAGAGACCTTGGGACCATAAGCCACTAAGCAGACAAAGCTTATCTCCCTGGCAGGGGCACTGCCTGTGCCCCCTTTCACTTCACCCTGCTTGGCCCAGGGCAGATGACTGGTTAGCCAATGACAGGTAAGATTCCTCAAGGGAGGGACGACCTAAGACAAGTATGGTCAAAAAGGGGCCCTCAGGGAAGGACTTGAGGGGGCTATAGAAAAAGGGGATAATGGACCCTTACCCCTCGGCTTTGACATAGCCTGAGTCCTCATTCTGTCTGCAAGAAGTCTCCTAATCTCTTGGCTGCCTTACTTCCCCTGCCTGACTTAAGCCTGAAACAATGACAGAGGGCGGTACAGCCCTGTGCTGGAAAGGGCAGATTCCCGGAGGCCATCAGGCCTAAGAAAGAATGCATAAAATCCTGTGAAACCTGTTTTGTTTATAACCTCAATTTTCTGATAAGGGTCCAAGCCTGAAATGAGTTTGTTTCCCAAAGTTTTATAGCCCTTTAGTTAACTGACCCTGACTCAGAATAAGCCCTCAGAGTCCTTTGTATGTTACCTATTGTTTGATCCTTACTGCCTGACAATGACTGATGAGCTTTACCTGTATTCCTGTGCAAAATGAACCCAATAAAAGCCCATTACGGAACTGGTTCCTGGCCCTTCTCCTCTGAGAGATCAGCCACCTCTCCTCGCCAAGCAGATCATGTCTTGGTAGACTTATTCTCATCCGTGGCGGAGCCCCCCCACAAGACATTCATTTCTTCTCACCTCCCCCAACACACACACTCTTAATCACTCTCGTGCACACCTGGTTCTCTTTCCTCTCAAACATGGGCAAACTTCTCTCCTAGCTTAGATTTACCGGCACACACAAGGTGTTCTTCATCTCAGCACCTGGAACCTCTCAGGAATCTGTCCCCAGTGTGCGTTCTCTTCCTCTTGCTCTATCTTCAAGCTTTCTAGCATTGCTCACTTCCCAAAGAACCTCAGAACTAGCAACACCTTGCACGGTAACTTCTGAAGCAGAACAAATCCCTGAGCTAGGGATTTTCTGACACCGATTAGGTTAAAGGAGCTGCGAATGAAGTGTGTAGATGAATTAGCACACAGGAAAAGATTGTCAATCGGCTGCTTTAAATATGCATCAACAGCGTTGTCATGATATCATGCAAACGGTTGGTGGCAGCTAAACGTGGGGAAGGAAGGCTAACCAGGGCATCTGTGGGCTTCCTTGTTCCAGAGGGAACTGACCCACATAGCCTCTCAGGCGAATTGATTGCGCACTGTGTTTGGAAGTACGGAAGGGACTGTGCAATGAGAGACTGAACATGTTGGGGGGGGGGGTGTTGGGGAAGAGGAGGAAGGTAGAAAAAAAAGAATACAGGTTTTTAAACCCAGGTCATCTATAAATTCCTAGTTTCAAAATGCACTGGTTTTTCTTTGCTTTTCATCTTCCCTGACATCATACACCTGATGTTGTATCTGCGGCTGATCATTATTCTCCTTGTTCTTAAATGTTCCTTCCCCTTTGAGTTCAGGACAATGGTCACCTGGCCCCCTGCCCTCGGTCTGGCCTTTCCTCTTCCCCACCCTCCTCCTCACCTTTTCCTCCTCACATCTCCTAAACTGGATCTCACAGAGCAGTTCATGTTGGCCCCCACCCTTGGCCCTAAACTATGCCACCAGCTACCACCTTTATTCTCAGGAATCCTGCTTCTATAGCTCTCCTCACGGTAGTCTTCTGATCCGGCTCGAAACAGAAGTCGCTGTTTTATTTTTATTAACAGGATCAAATCAACCAGTCAGGGTTTGGTTTTTAGTAGGTCCGCCGCTGCCTTGATGAAACCTTGGGACTTGCTCCTTCGGTGCTAAGCCATGCCTTCCCTTCCGCTGGCCACCCTAGTTGGGGATATACTGTGGGCCTTGCTGCCCTCTGTCTGCAGACACAGCTCCCTGCCCACTCTCTGTGCCAAGTCTCACTTTCCTGATAGAACGCGGGGCCTGGGGACCAGCCTGAGGACTGGGCTGCCCCACGGAACTCTCAACATTTCAGCTAAAACCAAGTGGGCTCCCTGCCACTCTCTGAAGCTCATGGGGCCCCGTAGACATGCCACATCTGACTCCGATGGCCCCATGAGGTACGGCGTTTCCCTCAGGCATCCCCACCTCACAGGGGATCACAGCAGAAGCTGTTCTGACACACCCACTCCTTCATCCTCTAGGCAAAATCTCCCGCTCACCGAAGCATTAGGGCCAAGTCTTCTGGCTGCCTACTGGACAATAATTTTCTATTTCCCAAAACTTTCCATCTCTCTAATCTGCCTGCAGACATTTTTTTTTCTTTTCTTTATGTAATGTTACAACCCCTCCTTGTCTCAGAGTTGAATCGATGAGGCACAAATGCACGCGTCCATCTGGGTCAGCTCTCCCCGGTGACTGCTGAATGGGAAGAGAGGATGCTGGGTCAGCCCCTCTATGTGGCTGGATCCAAAGCACAGATATTCAAGTCAGCTGGAAACCGAGGTGTCCATTTCACAAATGGTACTCTAGGATGTATGAAGTGGCTTTGACACGGGACAGAAATGGCAAATACTGTCAACTCATATTTCTGTGTTTCAAAAAAAAATTGTTAATGAATAAAAAGGGGAAAGGACTCATGGTGATGGATACCAGTGTTGTGATTGCTGGGGGGAGGGGAGTATAAGGGGACTAAATGGTAATGGAAAAAATACAATAAAGAGTAAATCAAAAAACGGGACTATTTCTGTTTTCTTTATCCTGACGATACATCATGGGTCGCTCACATCACCTTGGCATGTATTTGGACGTTCCACGGGGCAGGAAGCGCCCATCACCCTAGTCCTACTTGCTAAGGACCTCCCGTGTGCAAACACCAGGAGGACACAGAGGCGCATCAGACAGGGATTTCATGCACAAGAAGCTTCCGGTGTAGCGCCGGAGAAACGGGACCATCATATGCATCAAATTCTCTTTTTCTCCACTGGCATCTGAGTCACCAGAGAATGGAATCTCCTTGGGGAAGTATGTCAAAACATATCATGCATTTGCAATTTCTACCAATCTGTTGCTTTTGGAAAGTTAAAAGAAAAGTACATTGGGACAAAGATAATAGCAAAGTTTGTCATTAACATTGTTCCCATTGGTTGAAAACTTTTCAATAACTGCAAACATCTGAGAAACAACATGCAATGTCAACCTTTTCAAAATTCAAATAATTTCGATGTTTAGTTTTCCTTTCTTCATCTGATGTGTCTGTCTCTATGTAAGAGCCACTTGAGGCGGAAGGCTGAAATGTTATACATTCACCTACCGAGACAGCCCCGTGCCTGTCACTGCTTTGTGAATCCTGAATTACCCCCCAGGAAGGTAGGCACCCAAGCAAAAGGGAGACACCCTTGAACCAAAGCATCAACTGCTGTGGGAAACTTGAACTTCGTAATGAGTCAGGTGCTTTTCCTTTTTGCAGGGATACCCTCAGATCTGCCTTCTTTTGCACTTGACAGTTCTTACATCTTCAGCATCTCTGGTCATCAGCCCACCATGATTTCAACGCCCGCAACGCCCACCTACCTCCACGTTCAGTTTGGGGGAAAAAAAGAGGGTGTGTCCAAGCATTGGTTCCTGGGGGATTTATCTACCAACAGACTAGCGAGGCCAGGCGTTCTGCCAGAAAGGACAGAGCTCAGTTGTGACCTGTTCAGATGAAAAAGCAGAAGAGAGACACCTGATGGCGGGGGCACCGATGAGTTCTGGAAGCATCCACTCCTAGGACCCAGAAAAGCACCCACACCTCTTTCAGGATGCAAGAGAAGCAGCCTGCATTGTCCTGCCTGCAGACTCCTGGGAGGAGTGATAACAGATGGGACGCTCGGCAATAATGGGCACAGCTGTGGCAGTGCCGGGACAAAAGGGAAAAAATCATTACATTTCAAGTAAGAACTTCTAATTATCTGCTCCTTTTTAATACGGGAGAGTGCTATTATGCCCGTCTTCTAAATATTGAACACAATGCATATTTATTTCCTTCTAGGACTTCGAGATACTATTTATCTTGTGCAAAAATGTCCCCCCATTTCTAGTATTATTAGTGTATTAATATCATTATAATGTGCCTAGTCTCTAGAGAGTATAGTCAAATTTAACTTATTGCAGCTATTTCTTCTTCTGAAGTTTTTACTCTGTGAATGAAACATAAATAGGGCTTTGAAGGATGCTGTCATTTTTCCGAATTATTTTCTTTTCCTTTTATTTGGCACTATTATGCCTTCTGCTGAAGAAAAGTGGGGTAGTGGGAAAAAATAGAAAACCATGGGTTTTAAGCCTAGCCCTGCCATATAACATTGAAGGGAGATTTATTTAACTTCTCTGTAATGCATTTTGAAAAAACAATCAAGCAATAGCATTAATTTCCTTATAAATTTGAGAATTAAATATAATAATGATTTTGTGTTAACTCTCTCACAGCGAGACAGGTAACAAATACTAAGTATTTGTCAAATATGGGAATAAATAATCCTATTACTGTGGTACCTGAAGGCCATACTATCCCAGAGGGGGCGCTGCCAAGTCGGCCCTCAGCTGGGACAAGCTCAGGAGTCAGCCGTGCAGGAAGGCCCACTTGCAGTCACCACACCGGATGGCCGGCTACCCTACAATTCTGCACTAATCACTGAGACACCCCCAGCTGAGCCCAGGCAGTACACCGTAGTCGGAAGGGTGCTATCTTCAGCATCGAGGAGACTTCACTAAGGGGCTGGTTCTGCTCTCCCTGTATCACCTTGACCTTGTGGCTCACTGCTCTGAGTTTCTAGATCCTCAATTGCTCCTTCAGGAGACAGCTACCACCTCAGTTGCTGGGTGTGTCATCTATATTAAAATTCTAGCACGGTGCTCAGCCTCTGAGTTTCCAATCACACTGGACACTGATATCATTAATTGTGTTCACCTCAGCTTTACTTTGGTTGTGTGCCTAATCCAACTTCCTCCCAGTCCTCCCATGTGTATAGATATACCCGCCCACCCATACACACAGCACAAACAACATTCACATACATACAACATACAACATACCACATACAAAACCCACACCCAAGCTCCTGTGGGCAAGCCTGCAAAAGTGTGCTGGTAGAATTGAGTCATTCCATCAGACTAAGGAGTCCCCACACCACATTCAAGAGCCAGCCACAGTGTCCCAGGAGACAAGATGTAGGCACCCAAGTTCCCCAGGTTGCAGGCCTTCCTCAGCCTCTGAGCTGTGAAGACACATCCCATAAACCTGTTTCTGGCATCATCCTTGCACGTTCCCTGGTGTTGCCGCTCCCACCAGGTCTGGAGCTCAGCCCAGTGGCCAGAAAACAGAGCTCTCTACAGGCAGTTACAAGAGCAGAGCCTCATGATGGGTCCCTATCCCAGACCACGGATTGGCAAGAAAGCCAGGTAGAGGGGCCAGGTAGACCCTAGGGATTATTTCACCCAAACCCCTATCAGCTGGCTTAATTCTAAACACTTTCAAGCCCTTTGCTAGTTTCTCTCACTACTCAGTTTTCCTGCTAGAAACAGATAACTTCTCTACCAAGAGTCCCCTAAGGTAGTGAGAGACAGGAAGCTTTTCCCTCCTAATGCCCTGTTATTCCCGCCATAGCTGTCCCATCTTCCCAGGAGGCTGGTTCGGGTTTTAATCATACACTCCTAGCTTAAAGTGGCCTGGGAAAGGCTTGGACTCTCCCTTGCCCATGACGTGCGGATGCTGTAGGAGCCTGACATTGTTCCTACCCGCCTCTCTGCCTCACCCCCACATACAGACTCAGACTCCAGGGGTGCGCTCAGCCTCCGTGACCTCCCCGTGCAGGGCAATCCAACCCCAGGCATGGCGGTGGAAAGCACTTCAGGATCAATTTCTTGGGCCTGCTGGTGAGACAGACTGGAGTATTCACCAGAGGAGCCGTGGGGCCGAGACCATTAGAAGGAAAAAGACGGCACCATCCCAGAGGTCCTCAAAGGGAGCCAGGAGCCTAAACACATTTGAAATGAAAGGGCAGAATAAATCAATACATCTGAACTTGCCGTTCGAGGTTATTCATTCAGCTGAAACCTCTTGAACATTTCAAGTTTCTTTCCTTTAAGTTCAAAAGGTTCATGCATTTGAAATGTGGGGAAAAGAAAGGTCAAACTTTACATTTTCACAGAAGGTGGCCCATCTCTAGAGTAGTGGTTATTTGGGCTTATGTGTGTTGGACTGTTTAGTCGGGAAACTATTGTTATTTGACTTTGTCCCACAGCGGATGGGAAAGTTGAAGTGTTTGGTGTGATACAGACTTCACAATCTTGAATCATATTAGTCTCGTTGGGATGCTTGAATCAAGTCTTTCTTGTAGTAAGTCATATCTTAATTCTTAATATGACTTAATTCTTAAGTCATATCCTCCTTTTAATTTATCTTGACTTTTTGTTTTATTTTTTTATGTGAAAGGCAGCTTGAAGACACAAGCTGGATAAATGTTCATCTTTGGATAGAGTCAGACTCTTCAGGCCAGAAAACTCACCCCAGCTGCCTTCCTGATTTAAAAAAAAAAAACAGTTTCTGGACCGATGATAGTACCCATTGCACCCACGCACCCACTGACATCCCAGCACAGATGAGGTGCTCAGAACAGCAACAGCACAGACAAGAGCCTCCGAGCGTGAGCACAGAGGAGGGTCCCTTTGAAGGCAGAGGGGGTCAGGAAAACTGGCGTGTGCCTCGCTCCCTCCTAAGAGGGCTGGCTCTGCAGGAAGCCAGTCACTACGTCTCCTGGAGACATTGGAATGGGTGGGAATCTTGCTCAGCTCTCTGTGCCCCAGGTTGCTCACCTGTAAAATCAGGATTAACATCGTGCCTCCCTTGCAGGGCTGTTTTGAGGAACAACTAATTTATAAAGCACAGAAAACGGTATGGGCACATGATAAAATGCTACCTAAATATCGTTATCAGTATCCTCATCATCCTCCTCGTCTTCATTCGTATTGAAACTAGTAGGGAGACTGTATGTAAGAAAACAAATCTAATGTGAGTATTAAAATCCAGAAAGGTTAACTAATTCAGGGCCCTGCGGGAAGCCCAAAAGAAAATGGCATTGATTCAGGAGAGGTAAGGTAATGTGAAAATTCACTAGAGACAGCAATACCATCCTGAGAAACTTTTTTACTGGGAAGGCAACTAGATTCGAGGTTAGAGGACTCGGGGAGTCAGCATCACGCTGCCTGAGCTTGATGCGGAATGATGACGTGATGCTCAACCCCTTTCCTCAGTGTGTCCCTCTTTCAAATGCCTTTCTGCCCCTAGAACTGTTACAGGGACTTGCCAATATGATAAGGGAAATATTCTGAGAGCTATAAAGCACTGTGAGAATAATTGTAACAGCTAATATTTACTATGAGCTTAATTCCGAAGAGACTGCTGATTTTCTGAACTCTTTCCCCATGTTAATTATTTTAACATCCACAACTTTGTGATGAAAAAAGACTATCACTCTCCTCACTGAACAGATGAGTCCCAGGGGGGGAATGGCATGTCCAAGGCCACATGGATGCTAAGAAATCCACCTGACTCTTCAACACAGTCTGGCTCCAGGCCCCGACCCCCAACAGCAACACAAACTGTCTGGAAAATCATGCAGTCGATTGATTGCTTGCCTGATGCAACAAGCGTGCTTTGAGCTGTCATCACCAGGGCGAGACACCAACACAGGCCCTGGGATTCAACACTGACCCTGAGTGACAAAGCAACTGTCCTCAAGGATACTGCCTTGTAATGTAGGAAGCTGACAAAATAATAAAGAACCGCATTGTTAGATGGCAGAAGTAATGAGAAGAAAAGTGAAAAAAGGTAAAGGGGCAAAGGAGTCCCAGGGCACAGACACGTCTGAGAGGATTTCCCAGGCGGGATGCTCTGCCAGTACAGCGCAGGTTGAGCTGGCAGAGGGTATGAAGGAGGAAGGCAGGGAGGGCCACAAAGTGGACAAAGGCCAGACACTTCTCTTCGTCTGTGGTATGTATGGGGGGGGGGGTTGGATAAGGCAGTTGTGGAATAAGAAGGGCAAGCGGGTTTCAGGGAGAGAAGACAGTCAGTGATGGCATCATGGGGCCCAGAAGGCTGGTGGGGCAGCGCTCAGAGAGCACAGAGAGTGACAGTCAGAGGAACCGGGGTCCTGACTGTGCGGGGCGCACGTGGGCCATGATGTGGAATACTCGGGGTACCGTGATAACCGCGTGTGGGCACCCGTGGTTTCATTGACAATGGATTACAGTGTCAAAATCTTAAATGCAAGCTCATGAAAAATGAATTAACTTAACCAAACCACACGCTGACCCAGAGGGAAGCCAGCCAGTCAGAGAGAGACTGGAGTGAGTAGACAACCTCGGTGTCAGGCGCTGATCCTCTAAAGGCCACTGAGTCACCAACCAACTTGAAGGAAATCATGCTGCCCCTGGTGAACCCCACTCACCTGCAAAACGCTCTACAAAAGTATGATCTCATTATCCAAACAAATTCCAAAATATAGCCTTAAACAGGTATCCAAACAGCTTTGTATAAAAACACTCAGAGACGGTCATAGGAATTACAGTTGTTGTGAGTTAACAAAATTGTATCCGTTTTTCTACTGTGTGTACTTGTCAAGTGAGAATAGCCAATCATCTATCAAACACCCATTAATGTTCCTGAAACACTTGATTTACGTTCCCAGTAGGAAAGGTCAGGGTTCTTGGATTCTAACAACATCTGAAAGTACCCATCTAATTAGACCTTTAGAAATCTGAGGAGAATTTATTTTACCTGCCTGTCATCTGAGTTCAATTGTTGAACTTTCTAACCAATGAAAAGCAGCCAATGGAGTTACTCAGCCAAGGAGACAACACACCGTCCAATGCTGACACCATCACTCAGAAAGAGCAGGAAGTACCCGCCAAGTGTGGGCATCAAGGAGGCGCAGCTGCTTTGTTCGGGGGTCCCCAGGCTCCAATCCTTCAGTGTGTATGCTTGTCCCTGACTTTGACTGCAGCACCTGGAGCAAGTGAGCGCAGCTTTGCCTTTTAAACCAAAGAAATGGCATCACTTTAAGCTTACACAGGCTGCCCAGTTATGCCATTGGCGTGCCCAAACAGGGCTGCCTGGGCCAGATGGTCCCCAGCACAGCACGGATGGAACAGAACAGAGGAAGACAATGTTAATATCGCTGGATAGAAACACAGAGTGGCTAGAAACAAGGCGGAATAAGTAAACCTTAATTACATCAAGGAAGGCCTTAGGTATCATACGCTGTGATCAGTCCCTAAAGTCTGCTGCCAGCATGCTGTCTTCCCCACAGAGGGGACAGCTGTAGGGACCTGCATGGCTTATGGACAATGAGAGGCCACTGTTAGAACAGTCAGTCCTCACGTCACAATGTCGGTAGGTCCTGTGAATGGAGGCAAAACAACTTACAACAAAACCAATTCTACCGTAAACTAACTCGCATAAATGAGAATTAAGTTCCCTCCATATCTCATCAACATTATAATGAAACAACTTTGAATGAAAGGACATTATTCGAGGACCTGCTCTTCTGCTGGGATACAGCTGGCGAAGCCATGGGCATCTAGGGTAGGTGCCATGGGCGTCTAGGGTAGGTGCCATGGGCGTCTAGGGTAGGTGCCATGGGCGTCTAGGGTAGGTGCGAGAGTTCCGAGGTTCCCAGTTCTCGCAGCTGAGGACTTGGTGTAGTAACTCACGAAAGACAAGGTGCGGAACCCCGCTTTTGTTCCCACGCCATCACACATTCCCGCTGACGGGACTGACGCCCCAGAGGATGGAATCCTCGTGAGCGTGTTCACTCTGCTTTGTCAGTTTTTACTGTTCAGGTGAGTGTGTTGGACCTCCCTCAAATGGTGAGTGAAGCCATGATAGAGCTAAAATGCTCTTGTCAACTGAGACAAGATACAATGCGACTGAACTTGGAAATGCTGGGAAATCGGAGAACATTATGAAAAGTAATCAAAACAGGACTGTAGAGAAGCCACCTTGGATATTGATGTAGAGGAAGGGTTGGAGGTTACTGAGACTGTGGCAGCTATTTCAGCGATGCAGACACAGTGCAGATGTCAGAAGGGGATGTGTTGACCAGGCTGTGGAGGGTAGAATAAGGGACACTCACCCACTGAATGCAGAGGGTGAGTCAAAGCAAGACCCCTGCAGCAGAGCTGAGGGGGCTGGGGGCTGGTGTTACTGTGACTAAGGATAGAGGATGTAGAAAGAAGATAATATTGGGGGTAAAATTAAGAATCCCTTTTCTAACAGGTTCATTGATGAAGTTAGGAGAATCGATGCTGAGATATCTGGTATAGTGTTGTTGCTCAAAATGGGGGGTCTGGACCAAACACTCACTTTTTGAAGTCTTGGGCAGACAGAGAACAGTGGCCCCCCAGGAATGACACCATGGGAGAAATGAAGAACAGACATGTGTTACTCACAGTACAGATATTTAGTTGGAAAATAATAATAATAATAATATTAATAATAATAATAATAATGGAGAAGAAGAGGACCATAATGGAGTAGGAGAAGGAAAAGAAGAAATCAGCTTCCTTTGTATAAGCAACTATCAATAAGAAAACAGAATGAAACACTTCCCAGCCAGGACATAAATGCTAAGTAACTTAAAAAGATATTTAACAGGGATGGTGCAATGTCTTTCAGAAGGCGTGTGACTTTATCCAGCAGCTTAGATTAAGCCACATGGTGATAATAAACAATCCTTAAACTGTCAGTGACTTTTAGAAGCAAAACCTGTATCTCTTCTCATGCCACCCGTACATCACTGATCAGCCGGGATGCTACTCTGCTAGTCTGCATTTGAGGGTTCAGGCTGGAAGGACAGACCTGTAAAGACACTTTGAAGGAAAAGAGGACATGGTAGGATCACCCCACATTGGAAAGCATCTTCCCGAATGTGGCAATGCCCCTTCCGGTCACAGTTCCTTCCTCAAATGCCCAGGTCTGACATCTGTGGAGCAGATGGGTGATAAATGCCACAGAATTTAAACAACCATACTTTCCTGCCCATTTTTACTGGCATTGATAAATTTTATAGTGAAAAAGGTGATTTTGTATGGAAAAGTAAACTTTGTATAAATAAGGCAAAAAGAAAATGGACAATCATTGGCAAAATATTGGGCTGGCCAAAAAGTCCATTTAAGTTTTTTTCCATAAAATAAAAGACACGTTTCATTTTCACCAATAACTTTATTGATTTGGATATTTTGATTATGTCAGTTACATCCCACATAGTAGAACATTGACTCTTCTCAATTAATGTCTCACTTTGATCACTATCAATTTCAACTTGTCCACCCAACCATTGAGCATCTTCCAGGGAGAAATCTCCAGCACAAAACTTTGCAAACCACTTCTGACACATTTGGTCAGTCATAGAACCTTCGCCATACACTGCGCAAAATTTTTGGCATTTCAGTTGCATTTTTACCTTTCTTGGAAAAATAAGCCTAATGTGCCAAAATGTTGCTTAACTTCTTCCATCTCTAACATTAAAAAATCACACCAACTTTGATGTGTTTTTTAATGCATGCTCATATGATAGCTACAATCCAACAAAATTGTTTTGAATGAGGTTAAAGACAGCTAAGTGCTGTTAGAGCCATCTTATGGAAAAAGCAAATGAACTGTGTGGCCAACCCAACGTATAAGATGAATTATCACCACTGACTTAAGAGCAGTCTCCCAGAATGCCGGCCAGCTAAGTCATTCTACCGTACGTGGAGCCTCCCTCCCTAGGTGACAACTGTGAGAGGGGACACAGACCTATCTGTGTTCTTTATCCTCTTCATGCCAGGCCTCTGGGTAACGATGGCATCATACCTCTTCTTTAGGCATCTTTATACATATTCATTGTTTTTGCAATTAGCAAGCATCTTTTTCACAAGAATGGTAATGATCCTAGAATTGTGAGAAAATTGTTACCACTCCAATAGATGGATGGGTCATTATTATGAGTGGAACCATCACAAATTAGAAAATAGAAACAATAAAGAAACATATGGAAAATGTCCAGGAACATTTTGTACTAAAAACCGTAGAAATCTAAGGAATAATAAAATTCAATTTTACACCTATTAAATTAACATAAATCTAAATACATGTTAGGATTTAATCAAAAACGAAACAGAATCACACTAATTCCTTCCCAAGAATATTGCAAGTTGGTTCAATTTTGGAAAACATAATGGGAATACATTTCAAGAGCTAAGAGAAAGTTATTAATCTTTGACCCATTAATCCAACCCCTGGGTATGTATTCTTGAGAAATAACTCAATGGAGGAAGTCTCTCCAGAGCTTCATTATTTTGCCAACACAGACTTTAATTGAAACTTAGCTCATAAAGCCATTTCCCCTTAGTCCTTCCACGTGGAGCTGCTCATTGGTTCACACAGCCTAGTGTTGGAGTGAAGGGGTCAGCATGTACCCCGTTTAAGCTCCACAGCTCCCACAAACCCTAGGCTTACATGCAGCTAATTGGGAAGAAGCAAGGAGGAACATGGTGAGCACTTAGCGACTGCTCCTCGGATGATTTAATTAAGGATCTCACCGTAGAGAAATTATCTTAATTATGAAACAGTAGCACCCAAGAATGTTATCTGTGACATAATTGGCCAAACTACTGAATTTGAAAAATAGAGAAAAATTAGCTGAATAAGGAGTCGTTTGAAAGGTCCAGACCGTTATCATGAAGCTGTCACTAAGAGAGATGCTCTGAGCTGAACTTCCAGATATTTCCTATGAAGGAAATCACTGAGAACCGTCTTCCTGCCTGTTCCAGACCGGAGACACTCAACGCCCACACACCCCCTCGGTCACACAGCTCCGCAGAACCTGAGGCAAACACCTGCAGACTAGGACGTTATTCTTTATTTTAAGTGTCTGCAAAGCCACTGCCTCAGGAAATGGGGTCTGGAGTGGGGGGGGCTTCTGCCTGCGGCTCCGGCTGTACCCAGATCTCCCTGCCCTGCTGCAGCCTGGATGCACTCAACGCCCACCACCAAGAGCCTGCTGACGGACCCTCTGAAACCTTCCACACGTTGCACTTTTAACCTTTCAATTAGTCATAACCAAACTTCTCCTTGTAGTATCAATTGACTTAAATTCCAAATGCCATTAGCCCAAATTTGTAAGAACTTACCATGTCATCCCTACTCTGATGATGTTCATGGTCTTCATTTTGGGCACTCGGTTCCGTATCAGACATGAGTTCTCTCCGCTCCTGCAGTCAATTTTTTCCTCTTTAGGTCTTCATTAGCCCCCACACATGCCGCAGTGTCTGGGCCAATAAGTCCCCTTCTGTGAATGGTCTCTCCCTAAGGAACCCCCTCCTCAGGCTGCCCTCGGAGTGATGAACTTCCAGAGAAAATGCCTGAGTCACTCACTCTTCCTCCTTTGCTTTCAATGAGCTTCCTGCTTCCTTGTGTCTCCCATCTTCCTGAAGGAGAGTCAGAGAGCAAGACGGAGTACAGGTGCCGTGAGCCACGCACACAGCGCAGGTCTCTTTGCCCGGCCGATGGATTCTTCGCTAAGTCACTTCTCCTGGAGGGAAATGCTTGCTGAGTCATTCCAGAGCACCCCAAAGCAAAGAGGACAGCTGACAGTTAGGTCAGCCTTGCTCTCCACCAATGCAGAGGTTCTGAAACGCTTGAGAGTCTTGAAAGGCTAATACATTGGCACCTGACGTGAGCTATCGGAGGAGCCCAGTGACAAACACAGGGGTGTGTCTGTCTAAAACTTGCTTCATTTTTTTGACATTGTGATGTCCGTATTTAATAGTCTGGGTGTCTGATCTCGCATTCGCGGTTTCTGTACTTTGAAGATCCCTCATTTTTCTTGCAAAGTCCTTTTCATCCCACTCCCTTCTCACCGTCATAGTTGTGACCCCTGCCACCAGTCGTGACTGCGTTTCAGAATCTAGTCCAGTTGACAAAACACAGACAGTGAGGCGAGGCGGGTGGGCGGGCAGCCCCTCGTCCTGAATTTCGATGTGGCTGCCTGGAGCGAATACCCAGGTCCGGGTAAACAGAAGAGTGGGTAGGGAGTCAAGGCCAAGGAGGGGCCACGTACTGAGACCCTCAGTCTTGCCAAGACCCTCAGAGGCTGCCCTGTTTCCCCGCATTCCATCCCAGTGAGGTTCAGAGATACATTCAGACCATGGGTGATACTGTAGCTAAAGGAACCATGTAACTGCTCATTTCATGCCTTTCAGTCTGGGGGGAGTTGTTCAGGGTACAGTCAAAAACCTCCTCGATGAGGACACAAACAACATCAATCACAACATACAAATTGCACGTGAAGGGGGCGCTCTAAATAATTCCGAGTGTTTATTGAACACTACAGTTGCTTCAAAATCTATAAATATAATCAGTCCTTCGATTGACATATTTCACCTAATAAACATTATCGATTCTACGAAAGGGAGTTTCACTCCTTCTTCTAAGATCCTAGAATACAAACGTAAGAATCAAATGCTACACTCTCTCTCGAAAAGGTCACTTAGCGGCGTGAATCCTCATGAAATGTTTTGAGCCGCGAAAACTAAGGCTCACAAGGGTGCTGTACCTCCCGTGCCCTGTCCGGCTGGCTGGCGAAGGGGCGTGTGAAGGGGTCTGCCCACCTCGGGAGCTGTCCTCTGCCACGGCCTCACTGTGCTTTCGAGAGCGCGCCACACCCTCAACGCATCACTGACTAGAACTTACGCATTTTTCAGTAGCACTTCCTTTACATCCAGGGAATAATTTTCGTATTGAAAAGTTTATATCTCATGGTCTAAACCACTGGTGATACATTTCTGTTTCTTTCTTTTTCCAAGTTTTAACTGATACTTTATGACACTAAGACTGAGCAGTAAGTAAAATTGGTTTTTGCTTCCTCCGGAACTCACCTTTGACACTAACTGTATCTGGGTCTCCCCTAGGACCTAGTGAGGTAATTATTAAGTCTCTCCCACGTGACGAGGTCCCACCCAGGTGCCTCCTCCTCAGCAGGCCCACCCCTCCCTCTGGCCAAGATCCTGAGTCCAGAGGGCTCTGAGATCTGGAAGTCTGTCCCTCGGTGGTACGTTAGAGAATTTAGCTGTTTAGAGTTTGGAAAACTTTTACAGGCGTTACCTAGCTGAACTGTGAGATAATCTAGTAGAAGCATTTCCATGTAGTAGATGGAGACATGAACCATCTACTACATGTTGCCCAACAGTTAAATATCAAGTGGAAACTCCTAAGTTCAAGTGTAGGTCTTAGAACTCCATTTCCAAAGCTCCCTGTATTTCCGGTTTTCTTCAAGGGGTGTAAGTAAATGAAATGGGCTTAAAGGATGACTCTGCAGAATTCTGACAAGGGGCTGGGTCATCTTTAGCCCCGTGTCTCACAGCGTGGTCCCTGGGCCAGCGCCCTCCACCTCACTTGAGAACTTGTGCCTGTAGATTCCTGGGCCCCTTCCCACACCTGCCGAGTCAGAGGCTCTGGAAACAGACCCCACACCTGCACTTTAACAAGCCCTCTGGAGGGTGGGGATAGACGTGTACAAGATGCTCGAATCACCGATGTGGACGTAGGAGCTGGTAGGAGTTCAGTTGCCTGGGATGCATGAGTCTGAACCTGGTCATCGTTCTGAACCTGTTCTACCTCTAAGACCTGTAGACATGGGAAGCTGACATCAGTTTAAGATGGCCTTTGACCTCTAATGCTGGATGTCCCAGGCAGGGGGAGGATGACAGAACTGGCCACGGAAGACGCAGAGGCTCCTGCAACGCCCCTGGAGTGAGGACCCTTGGCCCCACAGACTCCTTTTCCTGAGCGCTCATCTGGAGTAGGAAGAGCTTACGCTGACTTGTTGCTTCACTATTTTTAGAAAGTCACCACCGAGGGTGTGACTTCAAATAAGTCACTAACGTGTTTTCTGAGTCTTACTTCACTCATCTGGGAAATCAAGGATTTGACTCATCCGTTCCTAAACTACGTATGATATAATGTGCACAGCGTTTCCGGGAAGTATTACTGGAAAAAATGTAAATCAAGTCTCATTAAACTTTTAGAGAGGAAATCAAGGGGTAGAGGAACAAGGTAGGGGCACCAGGGGGCGCTCACATACCTCTGGGGGGGTCCGTTGACACATTCAATGCCCTTTACATTCAATGCCCTTTACATTCAATGCCTTGGGCTTACAAAGTCAGGGGGCTGCCCCAGAACAAATGAAGTTAAAGAAATGGATTCACAAACACAAGATAATGTGTGGCACTTCATTGTTCACAGCTGTTGGCCCTAGATGGGAACGGACGGTCATTTTACTACTCTGTTCAAATTTATGTTTGAATTATTTTCAAAATTAGGTGTTGATGAAAATAACAAAAATAAAGAAGGTTATGTATGAGAAAGGATTTTTTTTAAATCCTTGCTATGTCTCTCTTCCCTAACCATTTATGAGTAAAGAAATCCAAATACATGTTTTTTAAATAGAGAAACAAATACACTTTTGTTGAACTACCTAACCTATTTCTTTACCCTGTCCTATGACAATAGACCAAAGCCCCCGGCCCTAAAATATGTCTCTTCAATGCATATCACGACTCCGAGAGCCTGGGGAACCATCTTAACATCTGCAAAGGCCATGGGGACAACTTCAAACCAGCTGCTTCAGGCTCCTCTGGCCCCTCCCTCTCCTGGGCTGCTGCTCTCCATGTTCTCCTTCTTAGACAATAAAATGCAATGGGAAAAGTAAGGGCAACTGAGCGAAAGGGTTCTCCAGTACTGGTGATGATTGGTATTAGCACACACACATGTACATGCATCTGGAGAGAGAAAGAGAGAGAGACATTGGAGGAGGTGGGTGTCAACCGTCTCCAAAAGCTTTGAGAAATCACATTACATTCTTCTTAAAGTTTGTACAAATAACAGTCGTACTTCAAACTCTTCTAAATATTCCTTTCCCAAATGAAAACATTTCAAATATTTCAGGGTTACCTTCATAGAGCCACATTTTAAAAAAATTTTTAAAATGCCATCATGTCTCCTGAGGCCTGGACAGCACCTGCTCAGGGCCTATTGCTTCTTTTGGGGACGCTACGTCTCCCAAGCCCTGGGAAAAAGGATTGTGACGTCAGTATCCACACAGTGTCAGATCTCTGAACCCGTCTTTCCCACGCCCTACTACACAAACAGGGGACTGAGGCAAAGGGTGTATAGACAGAGGTGTGTGTGCCCCAAGACAAAATGTGGCTTGCGTGTGTGCATGAAACCTCACTAGCTGCTGCTGTTTGTAACGAAGTTTTGAGAAGCAGAGATTTGCTTCACATCTTAGGTTTGCATTGTTGTGCTATTTGCTTCCTTTTTCTTGTGAAATCTTCCCTGTGCATTTATTATTTGGCTGAAATGGAGCAGATGAGGGCGGCAAAATCTCCAGATACGGCACCACCGCTTCATAAAATAATGGTACAGCTGCCCAGGCTCTGTCCCCAAGAGAAGAGAGAATAACAACCTCATGATGAAAACATGGAGGGTTGTTAATCACTTTCTAATATTCCGTGCACAGCAATATGGATGAGCCATCGGAAACCAGACCCGCAGGGCCTGGGTTTTACTTCTGCATCTTTAGTGGAATGAGGATACCACTCACCACTGGGCGGCCGGGGTGCCGTGGGACCAGGGAGGCCAGTGTCACGGTGACCTCAGCTTCCCGAGAATTAAGTCCCATGGACTGCTTCAGGGCTCGAGTTTTCTTGTAAAAGGTGCTCAGACCTCAAGTGTGTTTTCCTGCTGTGGCTTCTCAGAATATTCTGGGGAGGGTGAGGAGCAACAGGAGTGATGGATACAGTAACTTCGCTTTGGGGCAGAACTCAAGAAACATTACTGTGTGTTTCTCGGCCTTGTTGGCTCTGTTTTGCATTTGTATCAACTGGGAATAAGAACCAGAAACATCCCCTAAAAGTGAAACCCCTCTCCTTGCTCTGCCATGGCGAAGAGACACTGTTTCTGGTTTGCTAATGATGGAAAAAGGAAGTTGATAAAGTTGAGCTATCATCGTTTGCTGACAGAAGTTTGTTCTGTAAGAAAACCTAATATATGTTTGATATCATAAAAACAGGCCATGTTTATTTAATTGATTTTATATGCCTAAAAATAAGGTGCAATTTCTTTGCCAGGAGATGAATTATGGTTTCATCCTTGATTGAACACACTGATTCTAATTTTATTTTCTCCAATAAAATGGAAGATTCTGAAGCTGGATTGATTCTTCCCTTTCTTCAGGCCCAGCTAACTGCACATTTCTGCTGAAACAGAAAACTGCCGCATTTGATATTCCAGCAAATTCGTAGTAACTGCACCGATCTCCTCTGTTCCAAACATTTCTGGGAAAAAAATTCACAAAATAATGGAGGAGCTGTTCTCTGTATGATAGTATCCAGACAGGAATTCAATACTCAGTTGCCTCAATTTCACCAAAATAGCCGTCGCAAGCGTGAATAAATAAGGGTGCAGTAATGACCAGTGCACACATTAGGCCTGCTGTGCACCACCTGTGGTGAGCAGTGTACAAACACCCTGTCAGCCAAGAGTGGGCCTCACAAGATAAGGAGCCCTGTGCACACAATTCTAACTCTCCATGACATGCAGCTAGAAGGTTAAAACATTGACATTCAAACTCATGTTTGTCTGATCCCAGTGATGAAAATTTTAAATCCTGAACTAAAAGGCTTCTCATGTCAACCCCAAAACTATCACCAGAATAATTTTTTATCAATTTCAACATATACAAATCCAACATGGAAATTATTATAATTTGCAGTTTGTATGGGTAAATTTTTTTTATTCTACTTAGGGAGAGGACAGCCATTGTTGGAAGGATGATAATTTAATGTGTGTCTCGCATCTCCTTTCCCAAACCTCTGAAAGACTCCGCCTCTCAAGTCAGCCAGCCACTGAAAGCTGCCCTCTTCCTCTTGGGGAGAAGTCACCTCTCAGGGTTTGGGAGGACGCATGTGAGGTGAGGAATCCGTGAGAAATGAACCCAAGTAGCCTGAAATATGGGTTAATAAGCAAATCAATAACAACAAAGAGCACAAAATGGAACTATGAGAAAACTCAAGCGTGGCTCTCTTTCCTCTGCAGTCAGTCCGGTCAGGCTCTCCTCCAAGTGGAGAGGACTTCATGGCGCCATCACCACAGCTCCACGTTTTTCAATGAGAGGATGGTTGTGACTTGGAGAAGACAGCCTGCTGTCCAAAATCGTCGGTCTCCTCCATCAGCTTACTCGGCCCCTGAGGGTGAGGAGCGGGAAGCCTTCTGCCCGCAGCCTCCAGAGCCAATGAGGGTGTGAAGCTTACGCTCTTGAAGACCAGGAGCAACGGGCACTCACAGAAGCGACTCTATTTTAAAGTTTGGAAGATACCGGGAAGGAAGGTGCCCAGGTGCCAGTGTTTACCAGGATTGGGAGCGCCCGGCACCACCCCTATCTGAGAGCAGGCATTCAAAACCGATTGGCTCCATCTGTCACCTCTAGGCAGGCAGATCCTGTCGGCAGGTCATGTATAAGTCAGGGATATACTGTGCAGGTATGCGTTATAAACACCAAGAAGAAGACGGTTTCCAGCCCTGTTCACAACAAGTAAACACGGAGTCCATTGTTCGCAGGAGAGCTCGCGAGGTTAGTGCTTTGTGAAATAAACACTTTGGGAAAAGCGGCTCATTGAGGGATTTTAAATGAATGGTGGTAAAGAAAAAGGAAGGATGGGCAAAGCATCCGTTATTATTGCCAGGCCCCTTCCATCTCGTGTTATCAGCTAACGCCACGGAATCTACCGCCAGTCCCCCTCCATAACTGGAATAGCCTCACTGCACACAGGTTCTTAGACATTGGATACATTTCATCATTCTAAGTTTTAAAAATCAGCTTTGTGTCTGACAATTTCTTCAGAAAACAGACAAACTATCTAGGAAAAGATTACCGTGACTTGAGAAATGTTTGACCTTTTGTACCTTTCTCTGTTATGAATTTTGCATTTAAAATATATGCTCGTGTAAATATGTTTTGAAAGTCCCAGCTGTTTAAACACATTGGAAATGTAATGGACGAAACGTCCCAATGCATGTATATAAAAGGTGAAACTAAGGACAAAATAGTGTCAGTCTTGCCAATAAAAATCTTACAGTTATTGGAATAGCGATAATAATCTTGGTTCCACTTCTCCTGGTTTAATATAAAACACCGAGGAAACCAATCCGGCAATGCATTTCATCTCTTTTCAGTACTACAGCACCAAGAAAAGTGTTAAGGTTTCATTGTTTTACTCTCTTCTCCTTTTTCTATTTCATTCTCCCTTGCATTGAAATTACTTACTCAAATACATATTCTAAAATGACTATATTATGGTTTAAATATAAAATGACTATCATATAAGCCCTGCAAAGGCAAATGTCTTCTTTCTCTCTTCCTCTCTCAGCATCACTCTCTGCTTCTTGATGTGTCTATACTTCTACCATTTTAAACAGATTTAGGGCAATTCGAGGCATAAAATTACAATGAAAGCAAAAATCAACACCACAGAATAGCACACGCAGTGTAAAGAGAAAGGGGAAGAGAAAATGGAACATCAGGAACCTGACTAAGACCGACAGTTGCAGAGAACTGTTAGTTCCTCACTCAGTGTCTGCGTTTGATTTATTTTCCCCCTATTCATGCCCCCAGGAAGAGGGATGGGAGCTCCCCATGCACTCCTCTGAAGTCACTATGTGGAAGTGGCATCAGAGCACCCATGAGCCACCCAGGTACCAACTCAGGGCTCGGCACCAGCCCCCACAGCCCCCTCCTCCTCATGCTTAAACCACGGAGAATAAAACAATGCAAACTATTTTTTAAAGACAGACTTGATGTAGCTCCACTTAACTATTTTTTGCATTGGGTGCTTGGGCTTTTGGTTTCATATCCAAGAAATGATTGCCAAGACTAATGTCAAGTTCTCCTCCTAAGTTTTCTTCTAAGAATTCTATAGTTTTAGGTCTTGAATTTATTTTTTTTGCCAATTTTGAAATTATTTTCCTGTAGGGATAAGGTAGGGGTCCAATTTCACTCCTTTGCATGTGAATATCAAGTTTTCCCAACACCATTCGCTGAAGAGACTGTTTTTCCCCATGGAGTGTTCTTGGCGCCGTTGTTGAGGAGGAGTTGAGTGTATCTGTGCGGGTTTATTTCTGGCTTCTCTATTCTGTTCCATTGGTCTATGTGTCATAAACGAGTGGGATTAAATCAAACTAAATCGCTCTGAACAGCAAAAGAAACCATGAACAGAACGAAAAGGCAATCCGTGAAGTGGGAGAAAACATTTGCAAACCATATGCAACTTTCAGGGCTCCCCAGGGACACGGAACCATGGAGGTTCAGGGTGCTGACTCGCGTGCAGTCAAAACTTTGGACTCGCCAAAAACGTCGAGTGGCCGCTGCTGAGTGGGGGAAGCCTTACCAGCAACAAAACCAGTAAATTAACACGTGCTTTGTATGTCATGTGTCTTACACGTCGTGTTCTTACCAAACAGCAAGCTAGAGAACAGAGACTGTTCTTAAGAAAACTGTAAGGAAGAGAAAATACATTAACAGTGTCTATTGAAAAAAGTGAAGGTATGAGCAGCCCTGTAAATTCAAATGTGTGCTGTCCAAGGGCCAACAGAATGTGTATTACTGTGAGAATTGATTAAGAGGGATTGGCTCGCACAGTTATGGAGGCTGAGTCTCAGTGTGGCGATCTCCTGGCCGCAAGCTGGAGACCCAGGAAAGATGGCAGCAGCCTTTGGTCCTCATCTGCTGAAGAAGGCCGGAGAACCCAGGGAGCTGCTGGCGTATATCCCAGTCCAAGGACAGGAGAGGACCCATGTCCTAGCTCAGCAGGCTGGTAGGAAACAAAAGGGGCAAATTTGTCTTTCCACCACCTTTTGGTTCGATTCATGCCCTGATGGGTGGGGTGAGGCCCACCCACACTGGAGGGCAGTTTATCTGACTGAGTCCACAGACTCAGATGCTAATCTTGCCGAGAAACGCCCTCCCAGACACACCCAGGAACACTGTGGGTCTGCGCGCCCTCGGTCCTGGCAAGTGACACATGAAGTTACCTGTTAGACCATATATTTGAGAAGGGATTGATATCCAAAATATATAAGTAAGCCCTACAACTCATTTTATAGTAGCAAAAACAAACCAAAAAATAATAATAATCTGTTTTCAAAAATGGACTCAAACAAATGTTTTCCCTAAGAAGACATGCAGATGGCCACCAGGTGCATGAAAAGCTGTTCGACATCACGGTTCACCAGGGAGATGCAAATCACAACTACGTTCAGATAACATCTCATGACAGTTGGGTGTCTAGTATCAAAAAAATCTGCAAAATATTACAAGTGTTGGTGAGGATGTGGAGAAATCAGAACCCTTCTACACTGTTGGTAGAGATGTAAAATGGTGCAGCCACCATGCAAAACATGGAGGTTTCTCAAAAATTAAAACTAGAACAGTCAGATGACCCGATAATCCTTCTTCTTGGTATACACGTGAAAGCTTTGAATTCAGGATCTGCAGGAGATGCCTGCGCTCCCAGGGTACCACACAGCAGCACTGTCCAGGACAGGGAAGTTATGGAATCATCCAGATGTGCATTGAATGTATAGCTGAATAGTACTCGTCCTTCCAAAAGAAAGAAATGCCATCGTTTGTGGCAACATGGATGGACCTGGAGGATAACAGGCTCCATGAAATAAGCCAGTCACAGACAGACAAATGCCGCATGATCCCACTTACATAACATACCCAAAATATTCAAACTCATGGAAGCAGAGAATGGAAGAGCGGCTCTCAGGGGCCAGGGGTCAGGGAGAGGGGAGCTGTTCAATTGGTCCGGAGTTTCGGTCGTGCAGGAGGGGTCCCATCTGGAGATCGGCTCTACAGCACGTGCCCACAGTCAATGGCATTGCACTGTGCACTTAGCCTTCTGTTAAAAGGGTGCCTACCACGTTACGTGTTCTCACCACCAAAGGGAAGAAAGAGGGAACAAACGGGCATGGGGAAACTTTTGAAGGTGACGGATAGGTCTTCTTCCTTGAGGATGGCGATGGTATCGCACATGACTGCAAGGACAGCAGGAGACCCCAAACTTCTTTTTGTAGATAGAGTTCAATCTACATGGGTCTCCTCCCTGTTACAATGTTACATTCCCAATAAAATCTGTTCTCATCACTCACTAGTGTCCAGCTATTTTTTTTTTTAATTAAGTGTAGCTGGTATAGGATCTTCTATTAGTGACATTAGTTTCCAAAGCCTAAAGTACTTACTCTCTGGTCCTTTATAGGATAAGTTTGCTGGTCCTGACCTGGAATAATGCCCTCTTTTTGGTCGTGTTTGAAGAGAAACCGGCATGTCCACGTGCAAGTTCTGGGACATAGAAAGGGATGAAGAAGGGGAGTGGCCGTCACTCAAGGACGTGCCCTGGAAGCTGTGCATTTTCCTTTTGTCCTGTCCCGTAGATCTGAACTTGGTCAAATGCAAAGCAGACTGGGGAATGTTGCCTTTATCCTGTGTGGCCCTGAGCCCAGGCACAAAGTTAATAATCCCATCACTTTGTGAAAAGGTGAGAATAGCGACCCCCGGAATGAGCGCAAAGACGATTCTTATTTTCATTCAAGCAAGAAACAACCGAATGCAAGGGCATCTAACGCCTTCCATATCTGTGATGCTGAACAAGTGTTTTTATTAGAAAGTGACAGTGATCCTTTTCTAAGTCAGCACCTGATGCTGTTTCCTTGAGGCCTGACATTTTACGATTGTACACAGTGCCTACTACAAGTCCTTTACAGAATTCTGATTACTTTACAATCATATGAGGGTTGCATTTATGGGGCTCAAGCCAGTAAAACTCACACATCATTAAGAACACAGTGAGAAAGCTGTTAGAAAAACAAACACGTCACCCTTGACCTTGGCTGTGGACTCACAGTCGTCTTCAGTTTTTGATCAAAGATAATCAGAGTAAGTTCGGGCATGTTTGTAAAACAAATCCGGTCTCATTAAATTTTGCCCGATGATTTACATAAATGTAGGAATAATGCAGACTGATCACATAAATCATTTTTGAAGTTTGCCTAGCTGGAATGTTTATAAAAGATCTCTGACTGGACTTTTAAAGGTCCTCTCGAAGATGCAAGGGCAAGCCAAGAACTTACCAGAATTCACCTGTAATACGTCTACATTTAGATAAATTCCTCTCTTCTCAAAGGTCTTTGTGTGGACGTGTGTTGTTGTGTGTCTCCGCCTTGGGAAGGCACTTAAGAAAGAAATTGCTGGTCATCTGATAAATAAAAAATAGCAGATATTCTTAAACTCTCTGAAGTATATTTTTGGGGAGTATATTTACTTACCAAGTTTGTGTCTCGATTAGCAAAAAAGAAATAAAACAATTTTGCAATAAATATGATTGTCAGAGCCACTATCCTAACGACCTTAGGGATGTAGGAAATACAGCAGATTTAAAATTTGGGGCGCGAGTTTGTAATTCTGCTTTAGTAATAGGCATTCATTCAAATGTTTCACAGTACAAAATCTACTTGTTCATTTAACATAAAATCATAAACGTTTTCAACGCTGCTATATATTTGTTTAAATTGCTGCTTAAAACTCCAGTGAATAAACTAAGAAGTTTTCCACAGCACAGGAAACTATCAACAGAATGAGAAGACAACCTAATTAATGGAAAAAGTTATTTGTAAATGACACACCCAATAAAGGGTTAATATCTAAAAATATAAGGAACTCATACAAGTAAAAACCTAAAAAACAATTAAATTAAAAAACAAAGGACGTGAACAGACACTTCTCCAAAGACATACAGTTGGCCAACAGACATATGAAAAGATGCTCAGTGCCACTAATCATCAGAGAGATGCAAATTAAAACCACAGTGAGATATCACCGCACACCTGTCACCGTGGCCATCACCAATAAATCCACAAACAAGAAGAGCTGGGGAGGATGGGGAGGAAGGGGAACCCTCATGCACTGTTGGTGGGAATGCAGGCTGGTGCAGCCACTGTGGAAAACAATATGAATATTCCCCAAAAATTTAAAAATAGAACTGCCTTACAGCTGCTGTTCTGGGCAACCATGCGCAACCTGAATATGAGCCTGAGAAATAATGTGACTTTGTTTCCCAGCACCCACATATTACGTCCCTATTGATGGCCACAAATAAACAAGTAAATCATCCCAAAATACCTGCTCTGTTGCATCTTCGTCAGTGTCAGCATCTACAAACCCGTATCTCACAGGATGTCACAGTGACCCCGTCCTGGGGAAGTCCCAACTCTGTCTTTACTATTCTCTTCTCACGAGGCCTCGGGGACGTCAGTTATCTCGTTGAGTTGCGGGTCCTCTGTTGTAACATGGTGGTAACTGACGATCTCACTCACACATACGATGGGTTAGAAAGCAGGTCTGTTAACCTGGGACTTGGCAACACTGAGTCCATGGGAGCTCAGATGGCTGTGGCATTGCTGGGGCCATTTGGTCCCTAGACTCTCATCTGATTCCCTTCAAGGACCATAAAGTCAGTCTGTGAGTGAGGGAAATTCAGGCGCAGAGAGAAGAAACCACCGGGCTAACGGGTGAGAACGGTGGTAGAACAGGGAGCCTGGACTTCACCCGGCCACGCCCCACCAGCGTAACTGTTGCTTGCTCCAGCCCAGCATCTAATAGATGCTGTAATGTTTGAAATTTAATCACAAGCCCTGCATCCAGAAGATAAAAAATAAACCTTGTGTTGTATATAAATTTGAGAATATTTCTTGTATTCAGTTTTCTCAGATGTATGTAAACACACATAAAAATTTGGGGGCTTTTTTTGAGAGATGAACATGTTCCAAGACCACCTGGGATTTATGGCTACACACATACTAAAAACCGCTGAACTGTACACAGTGGGAGAATTGTATGGTAGGTGAACTATATCTCAATGAACCTATTAAAAGTAATTAAGGGATTTGAATAAAGGACGGCATTCCTTCCAGCCTCCTGAGAAAGACAAGGAGGACACTACAGACGAGCTTTGAAACTGAGAAGACTAAATCCTCACCTGAGATGTGCCTCATTCTAGCTGGAGACATTGAAAAATTACCTAGCCCCACCAGGTCTCGGTTTCAGAATCACCGAAAATGGGTCAGTGTGAAGGCGAGAAATGGAATGCAAGCACAGGCTTTTGGGGACTATATGTGAAAACTCCTGACATTCGAAAAAATGTCCATTTTGTTTATTGTTGTTAAAATTCTAAACTATTGGAGAGGTGGCTGCATTGCTGTTTAAGAATGAAGTATCCTCCCGCAGAGCAGGACTCTGGCTATCAATAGTGCACCGAGAAGCCGCAACGCACAGAAATGCACGCCCTTCTCCCAGAGTCCGGCAGGTCCCCTCGCAGTGTGCGGCTTTGTGTGTGCAAATGAGAGTCAGTCTTGGGTCAGCCAGCACCAGTTATGGTCCCACAAAGGAGCACTTACCGAATCTTCTTACCAGTCTAAAGATAAGCCACGATGGCAGACCCCGGGTGGGTGGCAGCGGCCCTTCCTCCCATCGCCATGGCCTCCGTGTGGCCCCGGGAGCAGGACAGTGTGCTCCATGCCCACGGACAACCACTTTCACGTCTGCTGTCCACTCCCTGGCCCTTCACTGGCCGGCACGCGGCCGGATCATGCGGAGGCTCACCTGCTTGCTTGTAAAGTGCTCACAACGATGCCTGTCTCATGGAATCGTCGCAGAAAACAAGAGTCTTATGCAAATGTCGCCTAGCTCCACAGGAGAGGTCCATCAACCTTAGCTTCCTTCCTCCTCCATGAAAGTGCAAACCTTGGTCGTCAGGTCTGCGACATAAAAAGTCTCAGATGCAGGTGGCGCCCTCCAGACCAAATTGTTTTTAGTTAGATAGGTTTTCCTCCTGCCCCAATATGTGGGGGCTGGTTGTGGAGTGTTCACCTGAAATGGGTCCTGTGGATTGGGGAGTTAAAATCCCTGCTGACCGTGAGAAACTAGCCAGGACGGCCATCGCAGAGACAGGGCTTTCCGCCTCGAGGCACTAGCGTGTTGGGCTCACACTAGATGAAGAAAGACTTCTCCCTGCCATCCCGGCATCTCTGCCCTTTGGCTTTATTTTTCTTCAATTCTTGGGGGAAGAAAACATAAAAACTCCCCAAACCCTCAAATCTTTCTATCCTTTACTGAGGGAGCTAAACTGTCCTTTTCTTCTTTGTAGATATGAAAAGATATGGGCTTCCCTCTGGTGATATTTGCTCCATGGGAGAGAAGCTGAAATAACACTCGGAACGCAAATAGACTGCAAATGAGCGGAGCCCTTTGAAAAATCACTCTCTCGGTATCGATTCGCTGGGAAGGAAAGCCAGCGGCCCCACTGTAGCCGGCCCTGGCTGCACTGCCCAGGACAGGCGGGCAGACCCTGAGAACCTCTCATGGCCAAGGGCACTTAGCAACCTGCCCACCAGCAAGACGAGTTTCAACTGTCTTCCAGCCTTTGGAAGCCACTCAATTTATTCTCAACACACTCTTGCCCACAGTCAAGTGACGAGTTTGGAAAGAAAAATGAAATTATTATTGAATACAGTCAGTGTGATCAGCAGAGATTTAATAACACCATGCATTTTATTTTTCAGAGTTCCTGAGTGAACATGATTGCACTTGAAGCCTCCCACATATCTGTGAGTGCTCTCCTTCTGTCCCCAGAGGGGCCACGGAGGCTCTGGGAGCCCCCCCGGGGCTGCTGCAAGGCCAGCCTCTGACAGGTGGGGGCAGATGGAACCCCCCAGTCTCTGACGCCTGCTTAGAGTGATCGCGCCTCACAAGGAGCTTCCAAGGCTTGGAGCAGAGCTGGAAAGGCACCGTGCGCCTCCTTGTGGGACCAGTTAATGAATCATGTTAGAAACACATGAGGAAAACGGTGCCGGCACTTGGAGACATGCTTCAGAATCCGGCACTAACATGGAAACAGCTCTGTCTATACTGTTTTGGGGACAAAGCAAGCAATAACACCAGCGGAGAACAGTATGATTTAATTGCAGTTTGGGAAAATGTTTCTACATTTTAAATATCTTTGCAAGGCGGTCTTAAAGGAGGCTCAGAAAATACCTGAACAAATGTGTGATTCCCTCTGGAGTGAACAGCATGACTAGTTGGCGGGGAGGGGACAGAGGAACATCGAGCACCCTTTACTTTTCCAGGGACAGAGAAATGGCACCAAGTCCCTCATCACCCTGGGCTCTGACATACCCAGCCAATCATATCAGAGTTAGGGCCTTGAAGTTCCTTCCAGTGTGTTCATCAAGGAACAAAAATAATTTTAAATAAATAAAACAGCCCACAGGGCGGCAATGCCTCATTGTTCCGTCACCACTGCCCCGCATGGGAGGTGTCCCTGGGTGGTCGCCCTCGACATGACACATAATGGCTCTTCAGTACGAATGCTGCTGGGACAGGAGAGGTCTGCACAGCGCAGGTCCCCTAAATGAGAGGAGACGCTGAGTGTGTGCAGGAGACGCACCCCTCGCCCCTCACAGTGGGCGTCGTCATCTCGTTTTACCGTGGGGAATCTGAGGCACAGCCAAGGGGCGCCCCAAAAATGAAATCACTACTGACTACAGTCACTGTGTTCCCACTGCCCCACGGCAGAACCTGCACCCAGATCTGACACAGCGGTCCACGCTCAGACCCCACCACGGAGATGAGCACTCACGAGAAGGGGGGTATTTAAGGAGAGGAAGACCTGAGCACTGGTCTTGCCTCTAAGAGCAGAGAACACAGGGAGGAACAGAAGTGGTGACTTGCCTCAGTCTCAGAAGGAAGCCACGCTCCAGGAACCCCAACCTCCCCTCTCACGGTACAGTAGTGACCTGGCCTATTGACCCTCTGTCCTCTCTACGGTCTGGAGGACATTAGCTTTCTTTCTGGCCACCGTCCTGGGACCACTGGAATGGGGGAACTTTCCAGCTTATGAATCTCAGGTGGAAGCAGGGTTGCCTTTGCTTTGGAAGTTCACAACCCAAGAGTGTCCCCTCCACAGGGCGAAGACAAGTGTCCTGGGTTCATCACTCACATCCCCACCCCGGCTGGAACTAGAAATCCGGTCATTCAAAGTCGCAGAAATCACAGAGTACCCCATGGGAGTGACGGCCTCCCTCTCCCAGGGGCTGTGGTTGAGGTGGCTCTAGAAGCAACATCTACCGGGAAGGGCCCAGGACTTGGGGTGCCTGCCAGTCGAGCAAGCAATAGATTTGAGCCACGCAGAGCAGGGAGTGAAGTGTTCATGATTCCTGATTTGTAATGTGATTTCAGACTTTGGATTCTGGCATGGTCTTCGAGCATGAACCCGAAGCTCTCCTGGAAGTTGTCTAAGCCACTCGATACCTTATAATGTATTACCCTCTGCTGAGATTCGCCAAAGCCCATTCTTTTAGCTTGGCACCCAGATTAGCTGCTAGCTGGGGATTTACTGAGTGAATGATAAATGTGAATCAATGGTCAATGGGTGAGTTCTTCTCAGTGTTTCTACCCCTTGACAATGTCAAATCAGTTGCACACAAACATAAAACTATATTTATTCCCTTGGTGTGTTCCTCCCCAGTCAGCAGCAGAACATAATCTTGAAGCTCCTAGCAATACTATTTCCAACAACAAATGTGTTCCATTCACAAAATGCTATGCCACCCACTTCCCTTCACTCTCCACTCTCTCGTCACGACCCCCAGTGCCACAGGGTTGGGTACATTCATCACAAGGCAGCAGCAGGGAGACAGAGGGCTCCTGCTAAAGCTGAGCAGGCGCAGTCTGGTGGAAACAGAAAACATTCTCCTGGTGTGCGTCCTCCTGGGCCCGGTTGGCCAAATCTCCGCAGCCTCCGCTGGAGACGTCCTCTTACCGCCCTGTACATGCTGCACAGGGCCCGGGAGAGGTCAGCGCACTCAGGGAACCCGTCGCCCCCGTGAACTGCACCCATCGTGGGCACCCGTTTCACTTCCCTGGGAAACAGGTGGTGGTTTTTGCTCCTTCTCTCTCATTGGTAGAACTGTCCCGTCTCCACCATCCCATCATCCCGCCCAGGCCATCCTGGGGCTTATCATGCTCCTCGGTACACTGGGCACCAGACTGTTCTGGTCAGAATCATGGCTAACCCTCCAAGGAGACTCTTCGTGTCCTGCCCGCCCCCGGCTGTGCAGCTAAAATCACCAGAGGGGTGGGCAGTGGCTACACAAGTCAATGCTTCTCAACGTGAGTCTGCCAGGCCGTCATTCGGACACTTGCTGGACTTGCAAATTCTGCACCCCCCCAGGCCGTCAAAGTCAGAAAGTCAGGGGGAGTCCAGAGCTCTTCATTATCACAAGCCCCAGAGGGGACAGTGCTGCCCCCTCAGCTTAAAAGCCACAGTCATAACTCACCCCTGAGCTGCTCCTCTGCTCCTCTTCTGCAATTCGGGTGTGCTCGTGTGACAAAGCCTCACTTCCCATCTCCACCTTGCTTACCTGGGAAACTACTTCTGCCCCTGGCATCTTGGTGATAATCAGAACAGAATGACTCAGAGTTTTGTTCCATTTGCACATGGTTCTGTGGAATATTTAGCATCTATGTGTGCACACATGTGTGTGAGTGTCACATGTGTGCAAATGTGAGTGCGTGTGTGTGTTATACAGTGCCAGAAAGGATAAGAAAGCAACACTTATTGTCTCAAGCTCTTGCCACAAGCTAACCCTCCCTATCTCACCCACCTGCTTCTTCTTTAAGCACCTGAACAGCCCTGCCCGCCTACTTCCGGCCCCCAGCCTGACCCAGGGCTAAAGACACCGGTCCTGTGACGGCACCTGGAGACTCGGCAATCTGCCCAAGCCCCAAGAGACCCCTGAGGAGAGTTTCTGGGGCCTGGGTAGGCCCCTGCCCACTTTTCTCACCAGGATTTTGTGGGATCTGCCACCCCCTTCCTGCTGCAGGGATAGGAGTAGGAATGGGATTGTGGGAGCGACAAGAGGTGGCATTGGCCAGAACTACTCTGCATCCTCTTTCAGGCAGGTCTTCTGGTAACTGTGAGCCCAGTGGAGAGGCGAGCACTGAGCTCCGTGCGTGAGCTCAGCACGTAGGTGCAGGAGCGACCCGTTTGGAGGGGCCGGCCCATGAGGCAGAGGGAAGATTCAGCCTCCATATAGTTCATGATGAGAAATAGAAGAACACTTGGAAGCAATCAGGAGTTAGGTTAAGTCCATTTTAAGAAGACAAATAGGGCTCAGATGTGTGTAGGTGGGCATTGGGGGTGGCGGATACCAGTAACCGAACTCTTCAAGGCTGAAGTTTTATTGAATAAACACTCTTGGCACTGTCCAGGGGTTCTGCGTGCACCCAAGATTCATTTCAATTGCTACATGAGATAACATATGGAAACACAGTTGAAATAAGCCTTTTGGAAACTGTAGCTGCACAAAACCATTGTACATAGAAAGTGCAGAGAAAACTATTGGAATTATTTCAGGCTTTGAAAACTTATAATTATAGGTGAGTGGCTATTATGTTATTGGAACAGCCATTATAACTGAAAGGTGCAATTTGAGATACTATACGTGAGGACATTAATACCCCATCAGATTTGTACAGCAAGAGCATCATCACACTGCATCCAAGTTCAAGTTCAAGGTCACCTTCCCAGATTTTTTTCTGTTTTCAGCCCTTATTTTCAAATAGAGCATTCAGGTGAGCTAATGGCATCATTTCTCAAAAAGAGATTGCAATAATTTTTGGTTGGGCATTTTTTTCACTACCATTAAAAGTCTCCAAAGTCTTTAACATTTTAGGAAAACAACCAAAATCAAAATTACCCATCATTACATTCTCCACATGGCTGTCACCTCTAAATTACTTTTGTTAATTGAACAGAGCTATGGTGTGGATAATCCAGAGGGAGGGCAATGTAGAAATGATCTTTATTTACACCTGTAATTTACATTTAAATGGAAATGCGGTTCATGCTTTGGAGGACACCCCAGCTGGCCCTTCTGCAGAGTGAGGAAAGGTGAGGGACGGAGGGGCTGAAGGAGTTGCTGAAGGAATTCTCTCCTGGCCTCTCTGCCCTTGTCATTTGGGAACAGACCCGATTTCCTGAGCCTGGGCACCCTCACGAATCGGACCTACCATGTGCTTGACCTGAGGGTCACAGGGATGGACAAAAGGATGCGCACAGGCAAAGGTGAAGGACCACGAGGAAGTACAAAGACATCTGCACGAGAAACAGGTGCAGACACACGTCCCACGTGGGAGGCTCCTTCCTGTCAGGCGGACGGCCCGTGGTGGGGCGGCTCTGCCGCCAAAACTGCGTGAGCCAATTCCCACAAATAAATAGATGGTACGTTGCATATTTTATATAATGTAACATGTAATTTACATTACATGTTACGTTATATAATGTAATAATATACAGATACATTACATATTTTAATATATATAATAATTTATAGGTGCATTACATATTTTATATAATGTAATGTAATATGATCGCCTATTATTCCCTATTTCTCTGTTGAAGTATGACTAATTCTAGGACCCAGAAACCAATAAACAGAAATCGAATCCCTGTCCTTGGGGACGGAACTGAAAAATTCTCTTCTTTCTTTACTACCTCCTTCTCTCATTCACACTTGCTCGCTCCTGAATGACAGAATGCCTCAACCAACGTAAATGATTAAATGAGGTTTGTTACACTGACTCTAAACATTTGAAACATGAGCTCACAGATAATTAAGGAAGAAACAAAAAATCACAACCTTACTCCATAACCAAAAAACCTACTCTTTTTGAAACACATACACTGAAAATGAGAAATTTTTGTCCTCAAAGCCTCTAAAAGGGAGACGCTGTTTTCCAGCCACCACCGTGTAAAAATAGTCTGCGGAGAGGCAGAGACTGCAGGTCACACCGTCGCAGTCCCCATGCTATCTAAACGTGGACGTGCATTCCCTTGCGGCTCCATTTTTGAACGCATTTAACAGGCAATATGGCCAAGTTACAGAAATACTTTCAAAGCATGTGCACTCATAATGTACAAATAACTACGGTGCAAATTAGCTGATTTATTCATCAAGGTGCAGTGCCAAACCACATTATCTAGACCCAAATTCCTTACAGGTTTTGTTCATTTTTCAAAAACTGGAATTGACAGCTCCTTATGATGCCTGAGCACACACCAAATGCACATCTGTACAATGGTAATGCATTCATGCCGAACATGAAACACTCAGCCAGTCACCCTCCACGTGTCTGCCCAAGGCCAAGTGCATCTGGATGAAGACTTTGGACAACAGCGTCCAGTTGACGGACTACAATGTTCTGATGAAACCTTGAAACAGGGTTGGTTTTTGGCCGTTGTATAGAATGTAAGTCAAATCCCCGGGTGTCCTCCATGGGATGGAGGCCAGAAGAAGCTGAGTGACCCACGCTAAGTGCATCTCTGCTGGCTGGAGCAATCAGGTCAGGGGTGAAAAGGGCCTTCTCTTTACCCAAACACATTCCTGCCCTCTATTTGCTTCCGGTCTTCTCTGTAAGAGTAAAGCCACTGGTTTGGGATAGACAATTTCTTTAAAGGGGAACTAGATGCTCTTTCAAAAAATATCACAGAAAATTATTTGCAGCTGGTGTTTTGTGCATTTCAAGAGGAGCATCCAGCTAGAGGTCCATTGGATTGCGTGTACCACAGGGCTGTGGGCTCGATTCCTAAATCCCTTTCCTGTGAGCTTTAGATGGTGTTTTCATGCATACCCAGCCCCAGTGCCCTCCCTCCTGACCCTCACCCTGGGGCTGGGGGCCCACGGGACTCAGGAAAGCTGTTCTGCAGGAGTCTCTGGTTTGAACGGGAGTGTGAGGGAGGGTATTTAGAGATGACCCCCAACAATTCCCACCCCACTGCCGTCTGTATGTTCACACTGCTCCCCCTTCCCTTAAAATCTGGATGGACTTCCGGCTTGACACTAAGCCACTCTTAGGTCTTGTTCTTAATAGGCCTGGGAGCTTTCCCTTTTTCTCTCTGGGGTCCCAGTCCCCATCCCAAAGGAAGCCAGTCGAGACTGCTGGAGGAAGTGATCTCAGGCAGCTTCCAGGCATATGAGTGAAGCCTTCTGGAAAGTTCCAGACTCATGGAGCCCCCAGTTTATGACAGAGGATGAGCAACCCCAGCCAACTGCTCAGCTGGATTTGGCCAACTAACAGACTTGTGATAAGTAATAAATTGCGGTTGTTTCAATCCACAGGGAGTGACATTGTTATGCCACAATGGACAACTGACAAAAGAGCTTCCGAGTGGCACAACATAACACAGCTGGGCGATTTTCACTCTGGGACCTTTGATTCAGAATTGTCACACCACATGAAAATCTAAGGCAGAGGTCCCTCGGCCCGGGGACGAAGGGTTGTCTCCCAGAAACTAAAACAGCCGCCCCCCACATAACAAAGCAGGGGAAGCACCCTGTCAGGGAAATGTGGAGAACGGAAGAGAAAAGCCCAGTCAATCTGTTACCAGGAGAGACCTGGTTCTTTTTACTGACACGTGTAAAGAATTACAGGTCAGCATATCTATTAGCATGCAGTCAGTTTATCAGTGATCCACTCCCATGGAAGAGAACGGGCCAAGCTAAGGTTGACGGGGTGGGAGGGTGAAACGCTGAGGTTCAGGGCAAAGCAGGGCCCCAAAAGGAAGGGCAGCCGAAGGCTGGGGTGGCAAACCCCTGGACGGCCAGAGAGCCAAGAGAACGAGCCCTTTGTTCTGAGGGCTTATGTAGTTGGTGGGATGGGAGTAAAAAATATTACGTGTTGATTGGCAGGTAGAAGTGGTGCCGGCTTTCCTGGGGAGCTGTGACCACCCAAACTTAGATAAGTGTGGGGGTCTGTTACCCCGAATCCTCATCTTGCTCCGACTCCGTTTGTTCATCTTTTGTAAAACAGTTATGTGACAGTTAATTGAAGTTGGAGCAGTTACCCAAAGTTATTTGTGGACTGCTTCTTTGGGCACTGTGGACCCTCTCCTGCATTTCAGGCCTTGGGATAAAAGCAAGTTTCAAGGCTTTTTTTCCCAGAGAATGGAAACGCTGTGTAGAATTTCAAGGCCTTCCCTCCTCCCGTACTAACAGAGTGTTTCTTGTGATGTTAGAACACCTGGTAATATTATGGGACCAAGCTCAGGACTGCTGAGTTCATGGGTGAGACGTGTCTCCCTCCTCCTCCTTGCCTTGGTTTGCTTTTCATTCTACCTAAGTGCTAAGAGGCGTTTCCTGGCAACCAGGATGCTGGCCACTGGCCAGTAACAACAGTCTCAGAGTTCTTCCTGTGCTGTCTCCTGCCTCAAATCTACCACAGAGGCATGCTGGGTTCCAGCCTTGCGCTGCCCTAGCATGGTGCCCACATCTGTCACGTGTATCTTTTGGAGTGTGATCCCCAAGGAGTGAGAAAAATCGCCAGTGTTCGCGTCAACATTAAGTGCATGAAAATACAGTCCTGCAGACTCCCCGTCTCCTTTCCCCCAACCCGTCCGAGTGGGCGGGGCTGGAGAGCATGCTGGGCTTGTCACACCAGCCAGTGAAGAGAGATTGTCATGCACGCATGTGTGCTTTCTTATGTCCCCTGCCATTTGTCCCCAGCATGGAATATATGCCATGGCCTCGGTGACGTTCCCTCCTCAATGGTGTCCTTTTGCAGCTCACTGAGCACAGAGCAGGCCAAACTTCACAATGGCTATGAATACAGGTTTCAGAGGGCGAGAGATGATATTGCCATGTGGTCTGCATCAAGCTTAATGTTCCATTTCATAGCCATTTTAAATGGGAAAAACTAGATGCCCGTAACCCCAATCATCTGGAACTCTCGGCTGTCCTATAACAGGACAGCCCTTTTTAATCACTGAGCACCAAACAGATGAACTCATCGATAAGAACCCCAGATTGACAGAGCTACAGCTGGGCCCCTTCAAGCCAGTGACCGAGGGAACACTGTTGGCCCTGCATCCAGGGAATAAGAAAGAGCAGGAAACTATGTGCATAGTGCCAAAGACGCCTGGAGAGGAGGAGACAGCAGCCCGGGGACCCCGTACTGGGTTCACTGAACTTCTATTTAGCATCTCCATTGTGCTGTGCATGTGAACGAGACAGGCAACAGAACTCTGTTAAATGAACACTGTGCTTGCCTTTGAAGTCCTTACCCGCAGGGATTTCAGCAGCCAAGGATGAAAACAGTATGTTGCATTCTATAATTTAATTAAGAAAACATATTTTCCCATTATGTGACCAGCTTAGCACTGGTACTGGAAATGGTTTAGAAAGAGTCTAAATGACACCAGCGTTTTAAACACTCGTCACACAGTGTGACGCCTGCGTAACACAGGCAGACCCGGGACAGTGCAGGTGTTGTTTCAGGGCCCAGCTTCCGGTTTAAACGAGTTCTGGAGACAGACAGTGGAGAGAGTCACACAATGTGAACGCCCATCACCCTACTGAACTGTGCACCGAGAAAGAGTTGAGATCATACGGTTTATGCTATGTGCAATTTGCCACACTAAAAAAAAAAAAAAAAGGTGTTTGTAAATGAAAAAATACAACGAGGGAGATACAGTGAGTTTTTAAGCAAAGAATAAGATAATTTTTTCTGCATTTTAGGAAAATCGGGCACCATGAGAAGAGGTTGAAAGGAAGTGGAACAGAAATATTGGGAGGAGGTGTAAATAAAGACCTGAACTAGCTCACACTGTGTGTGTGTGCGTGCGTGCGTGCGTGTGTGTGTGTGTGTGTGTGTGTGTGTGAGAGAGAGAGAGAGAGAGGAGAGAGGAGAACCTGCACACCAAGAGACACTTGTGCACCTAATTGTCAGGGCACAGAAGTAGACAGAAAACTCGGGGTCTGGCCTGGCACCTTTCCAGGCTGGAGAAACAGGAAAAGGTGCTAATGAAGAAGTGAATTTGAGGGTTTTACACAAGCTCGAAGGGATGTTTCCCAAACGACATGATTGGGCAGAACCCTGCCAATGGATCTGTTAGTCTCACGCTCAGAACAGACTTGGCTCGGAATACGCATTTGGAAATATGGCCCTGCGGACAGTAAAAGCCTGAGTGGAGGAGAAATAACCACAGAGGCTCACCCCCCAGGGACTCCGAAGCTGAAGGGACTGGGCCGCCCACCACCGAGTGCAGACCCTGCCCTACAGCTTGTCCTCTATGTTCCCTCGAAGTAAACAGTTGATGTACAATAATGGCTGGTACCTTTTTGGAAATTATTATTTTCAGTGCTGCAAATCTGTAAGTCACAGTGGTTTGGGACAAGAAAACAAATCTTGTGAGGGGTCAGCAGTTACAACCTCAATTTTTAAAAGAAAATATTCTATTAACCTCATGGGCGCCCCATGTTCAGGAGCAGAGCAATGAGCTCCAGGCTCACACCCTCAGGAAACATAGACCCAAGCGGCTTTCTGCCAGAGTCCAGAACTGAAGGGCTGTAACACTGCCTCACTGGGGACATCTCATTCTACTGAAAAGGGTGGGGATCGGCCGGACCTCAGCTGTACCCCTGAGGCAGCGTGGTTGTGGGCCACGTTTTTCTTCCACACAAAATCCTCAGTTCCCGATTTCAGAGTGGGAGCGTGGTGCTGTTTCTCGGCAGGAACTCGCACGACGCCAGCAGTCAGCAATGCCCACGGAAGGAGACATGTACTCTCCCACGCGCTGGGAAGGTGGCGGCTTTGTTGTTTGCATCAGCCACAACCACGGAGCAGGTGATGCACGTTCTTTGAGTCAAATCCGCACAAGGGAAGTGGGGAAGAAGACCCACCCATAGCGCCAAGGTCAGGTCAGGTCAGGTCCAGCCCCCACACTTTGGAGAAGACCGTGGCAGCGGGGAGGGAACCGTCTCCGCCCAGGGCTGCAGCCCTTGGCAGGTCACATCAGCCGATTCTGCAGGGGTCCACAGGGGCCACCGCCTTCTACTGTTAGCCGGTGTCCACCCAGGGATGATCACCGCGCGGGGGTGTTGGGCACAGCTTCCCAGAGAGGAGGTCGGCCTGCTGGGGGTCCAGAGGAAAGGCTGGTGGGCCTTGGGAGTGGTCTCCACAGGATTAAAGGGCTCTGATGCGGACGTACAGGAAAAGGCACGTTTTTATTCACACTGATGCAGGGCCTGGGCCCTGCAGGTGAGGAGCCACCTTCTCCGGGAGGGGAGGGGAGGGGAGAGGAGGGGAGCCTCTGAGTCAGGAGCACCCACGTGTCTGCAGATCTACCTGCGTGCGAGCAAAGTCGCCTTCAACTTCCTGCCCAGCGCCCCTTGGAGATGGCCCAGCCCACCCCCCAGTAATATCTTTGGCAAGAAGATCATATCAGGGAAATAAAATATTCTGTGCTGCAACTGTTTAAAAGGAATTTTTAAACCTCCAATTTGTTTTTTTAAAAAGACATTCGTGGTGGAAGAATATTTAGTGGTTTCAATCAACAAACACTCAAAGTCAAGAATTCTATTTTCTCCTCAATCAGATTTTCTATCTCCCGCCAGAGCGGATCATCCCAGAGTGCTTTATGAGGGACACTGCGTGGGAGTCACAGTTTCAGTTACAGTTCTGTCTCTTGTCTTCTGGGTGACATGGTGGGGGCCGCCAATTCTCATTTGTAATTTGGGGGTAGTTACTCATGGCTTGCCTTGTAGTTTAAAAACAAATAAAAAGTATCGTTTCAAAGGGTGAAAGGACAGGTATAAGTGAACTACTTTTTCCCCTTCAGTATGCACAGCACTGAATAATTATATTGAGAGTACATTAAAAAGTGATGAAGTATATCAGGAAAAAGCGCACGCTGGAAGTAAATGCTCACGTTGCTGCCCACGGAGCCTGGGCCTTCGCAGAGTTCGGAGCTCGAGAAGGCCAGAAAGTGACATTTTCACACACGCACACTAGTTACAGTCCCTGTCGAGGAATCTGGAGCAGTTTTACTTTCTTCAAAGATTGATAGATGTGGTACACACAATTTTGGTGGAAAAATTAAAGATAACATGTTGGTATCTTTAAGAATAATTGGGTCGCTTAAGGAAATGAAACCCAACCTGGAAATGTGCATGGGTTTTCAGCAAAACCTGTGAGTTCATTATTCAGCGATTGTCCAGGATGTACAAATAAGATTAAACTTGGAACCAAAGACAAGTGACACAGACCAGCAATGTTACATTTGTCTTGACTGGAACTTCACACCACAGGGAACAGTGTATTCCTGGGGGCTCCTTGGGTGCAATAAAGCCGCAGAAGGCTGCAGAGGCGGCCGCGTGCTAAGATTCCAAGAAAGAACTGGGGGTCCAGTTTGGACAACAACCCAAATGCAGGCAGAAGCCGGGTGCTGGCCGGGGCAGTGAGTGTTAGGTGAAGTCCTTCAGCACAATGAAGGACGAGCCAGGTACAAACTCGGAGCGCTGGGTGGGCGTGGGGGTGAGGCTCCTCACACTCGGTTTTTAGAGGTCCAGTGTTTTCACCAACAGAGCCCCGGAGCCGTCAATTTCTTGCAACCCAATGCAGTAAATGTGAAACTAAGCAGTTAGCATCGCATGCCGATTGGCTAAAAGTGTTTCAAGTTTCTCCTTCTTTTTAATATTGCTTTTGATATCTTTCCATTTGAACAGCAGCGTGGATTACATGCATTTACTGCATACAAAACAAAAGGTGTGAATCTCTCCTTTCCTGTGTTAACGCTTCACAAGACACGTGGCTCTAATGCCTCAACTGTGTCACTGTCATTTAGCACCAGACATGCCAAACTGCGGCCACCACACTCGGAGGTCGCTAGGGGTTCACTCTCCTTGAAATGCCCCTTGTTCCCCGTGTGATCAGAAACTCCATCACCATGCCTCTGTCATGGCACCCACCCCATCCTCCCTTCAAGCTGTCCTTCCGTCACCAGCCAGTCTCCCCATGGACAGGCACAGATGAGTGTAAAGGGGCCCCCCATGAAGACGCCATTCTCTGTCTCCCCCCACAGTTTAGAGGAGGAGGTGGACTTGTAAGCCTCCAGGGAAAGTGTCGAGGTGAGAAGGACTTTTAGTTTTAAGATGATAAGTACTGTGAGAGCACAAGGAGGAAAGGGCAAGTTTCCTAAAGCAGGGGAGAGCAGAAATGGACTGGGAGGTGATAGCAGTCAGGCGGGATGCTGTGATGTTTAGTTCTATTTGGGCCTTCACCTGATTGGATGAGGCCCACCCACGTGAGGGAGGGGAATCTGTTCTACTCAAATTGGTGATTTAAATGTGTTCATCTCATCCAAAAACACCCTCACAGAAACACCAAGACGAGCAATTTTCAACCTTTTTCATCTCACAGCATACATACACTAGTTACTAATCTGCAGCATGCCAAAATATATAGTATATTTTTTACTGATCTGACAAAAAAAATAGGTATAATTTTGTTCATTCACACTGGACAACTATTGTGTTGGCTGTTGTCAATTATTTTTTAACCAGACAATCTAAGTGGAAAGAGATTAGTCGGGTGTTACGTGTTTAAAAAATCTCTCGCTGCACACCAGCTGAACATCTCTGACCTAGAGTAGTCTCTGGCCAGATGTCCAGACAGCCTGTGGCCCAGTCCAGTGGACACATAAAGTTGGCAATCACAGTATAAAATAAAGACACGGTCGGTATTCCCGAACCATCGTTTGCCTCAGGCTAACATAAGACTTACCGTGGTCCTTGAATGTCTCCTACTTGACACAATACCTCTTAAAAGCAAGACCCGAGCGACGCCAACTCTGTTCTCCCAAGGTGTGCAACGCACCACTTGTGAAGAGAGGGTTCCGTAAGTGTATATTTCATACACAGGGATGCAAATTAACTTGTTTGGGAAAGGAAGGCTCTTCACGGTGACACGAGCCATATAAATTTACCGGCAAACAGCCCAGACTCCACTTAAATATTCCCTTTGGATGTTATTTTTAGCCACTGATACCAGGTTTGCAAGTGAATGGAGGCCAGTTACATTCTCCCATTTTTTACGAGTGTAATTTAATAGCTATAATTACAGAAATGGTAGTCCAGGAGAATGAAAACAGGTTCTCAGCAGGTAACTTCACACCTTACATGCTACTTGGAGATCTGTGCAATAGGAATTTAAAAACTAAGGCTTGAGAATATGAATTAACTCCATCTCCATGGGATGGCATGTTTAATGAGCTATGGTCATGTGACCATGGATCTAACCCCCAACTTTGGGTGTCCCCATTATTGCCTCCATAATGATCTCCCTAAATGTGTAAAACATGAAGAAATCATCCAGCATTACTTTCCTGAAATGTAAATATACCTTTTGTTTTAAGATGTGTATAAATAGTATACCAGTAACTTCTAATTTTGATTTGTATATCTATACCGAAATGCCATAGAAGTGATGATTTTAAAAATATCCGAATGCAATTCAAGCCTTTCCCCAACAAGTGAAATGCTATCTGAAGTTAACTTAAAATAACCCACAGTCCGAGCAGGCAAAGTAAACACAGCAATATAAAAATTAAACAGTTCTTCACCCCTCAAATTTGACTCTGAAAAGGCAATTAATATGGTTGGATTCCTTGTTTGCATATTTTTTCAATCTGATTTTGTATTGATATTAGCTTCTTACTCAAGTCAGATGACTTTTCCCCCAACCACGTTTTTCTAAAGTGAAATTTAAAGATAAGTCTCCCCCAGACCTGTCCTGCCACGCCTTCCCATGCCTCTGACTGCCCGACGGACAATGCGTCGCCTTTGTCTCTTCATGTGCAAATGCGGGCACAAAAAACGCACCAGCATAAAATTCTGGAATGTCAACTGAAATGTTTTTCTGCAGTATTGCTTGTTATGCGCTGACCTTTCTCCATGCAACAGCTAGACCCAGGGGCATCCCTAGCGTCAAGGAAATGTTCTTATAACATGAGCAGTAAAGCAAAAAATAAAATAGGCAAATATTTGTCTTTGAAGTTTTTAAAGCTGAGGTCCAGGCATTAGAGACGAAGGATTGGATGTGACCTGTGTAAATCACCTCGCAGGGATGGACAGACAGCAGGATGCCTTAGAGGATTTCGGCTGAGAAAAGAGATGATAAAGCCGGTGACCCTGGCGACCCAACATCGACTCTGCACAAGTTCAACACACTGCGGCTGCCAGCTGCGGCGGCGGCTGGGAAGGAGCCGTTACACGAATCCGCCCGGCTAACTGGCATTACACCTCAAATCCTAGTGATAAGTACCGGACACATAAAGCAACACTTCTTCCCTACTTAAGCTTGTGGCTTAAGATTTGCATCTGCTGTGATAAAGATGTCCCTATAGGGCCATCATGGATATAAATTGAGATAAAAAAATAATACCTCTTCCATTTTTGTTGTAGGTAGACATCTAATTCTGGCTCCCACTGTAGTTTGTATTCACAAATGAAAGTACCTCTTTATTTATTCTTGTTTCTAGCCCTCATACAATGGCAGGGTGCCATTTCTAAAATGCACCACCAGCCTTATCACTCTCTCTCTTAAAACTACTCAACGTGAGGTCTAAGAAGAAACCCCTGTATCTCCATTTTGCCATTTACCTCGCACGGAGCATGCAGTGAGATGCTGAAGTTCTTGCCACCACCCTGATCCCCAGTCTCTCCCCTGAATGTCTCTGCGCATTCTTGTCTCTGCAGGTACTGCCCTCGACTTCCCCCGTGACTGCCCATACAAACCTCTCTGTCACCAGATGGCTCTCGTCCACATCCTAGCATTTCTGCCCTGGGATGCCATGAGCAGAGCCCTGCCTCCAGGCTGCACCGTGAGCAGCCTGTGCACCTGGAAGATGAGTGTTGTCTCTTTGCAGTTCATTTTTCTTATTTTAATGCCTCCTGCACCAGATTATAAATTCCATGAGAACAAAGAAAACATTTTAGACTTTCCTATACTTCCTGTCACGAGCACAATGTCAAGCATAAAATTAGTTCTCAAAAAAATGCTTTTTAAACCAATTTCAGCCCTGGCTGGTGTGGCTCAGTGGATTGATCGCCAGCCTGTGAACCAAAGGGTCACTGATTCAATTCCCAGTCACGGCACATGCTGGGGTTGCAGGCCAGGTCCACAAAAGGGGGCACGTGAGAGGCAACCACACAGTGATGTTTCTCTCCCTCTTTCTCCTTCCCTTCCCCTCTCTCTAAATAAATAAAAAAATAAAATCTTTAAAAAACACACAAACAACAAAGAAATAAGCTTTATTATTTTTGTCCAGGTTCACCAGGTGCCTCTGGGTGCTCTGGAAGCTGCCTCTGTATCGTAGGGTGGACAGGTTTTTCGTTGTAGGACATCAGGCACAAAACTACAGGAAAGGACAGGTACAAAACTACACAACACAGGCTAAACAACAGTTTTCTATGCTTGTTTACTTTTATTCCAAACAACTTTTAAAAAGGCAACTTGAAGCCCTACTCTTTATAAAACGCGGTGCTGGCATCATGTCTAAAACAGAAAAAAGAGCCAAGTGCAACCCTGCCCTCCCTCCGGAAACACCTCAGCATAACAGAAGAATAAGGCACTGGAAGCTGGATGACAGACGCTCATAGATAGGAAGCCATGACGGGACGGATGAACAGAGAGCTGACACAGGCAGACCGTAAGTAGGATCTAATGTAGGGTTACAAACACATTATAGAAACAGAGAGAAGCAAGGACTGACTCAGCAAAGAGAAAATATGAAAGGCTTTTAAGATGTTGTTCTGTTCCTCCCCATATTGAGTTTAATAAGAATTATGCTGTGGGAAGAGCGCCAACATAAAGAAGACCATTGTGGTTAGGAAGCTTAGTTCTGAGACGCTTCGGAGAAACTGGATATTTTAGAGGCATGACAGACCTGACCTCCTTCCAGGCCACAGCCCTACTCCAGCTGTGGAATTGCTGAAACATTGGATAAAAACAGTTATCACGGAATCAAATGTCATTCTCTAATGGGAAAATAAAAAAGCAATTATTAGAAATAATGAAGAAGAAAGAGGCCTGTTTTTATTCCAGTTAAGTTTGCTCTATTCTCCAATGATCAGGTCACAACTTAAAATACCCAGAAAGAAAACAGGTCTTGTTCTCATAATAGGACCAACAAACTGGAATCGGTATTAAAACTCCTGAAGCAAAGCTTCCTCTAAAAGGTTTGTCTTGAGGTTGGCCTGGTTCTCGTCACATCAACCCCCAAGGACCCCCACCCACACCTGAGCAGTCAGACACAGGGGACAACCAAGTCCAGGTTGGCAAGATTTAAGGAAAATCGACACAGCATCGGAGAACATGGTAGTGAACTGAGTGCCTCGCTGGCCTCATGCATCATAAATAAAGTTCAGGCAGGTAACTAGGGGAAACTGAAGAGGCATCACAAATACCAAAGTCTGACAGACAACTGCAAATATGACTAGTCATCCAGTAGAGAAAAGGAAAAAGAAATATGGGGGACAATTTTGGCAGAAAAGCAGATTGGAGGCCCCAACTCTGAAAAAAATCAAGAACAAGTATTCTCCAGTTCCAAAAAAAAATTGTCATTAATAACAATATAATAAAAGTTGTCAATTTTTAATGCCTTTTTAGTTCCAGCTACTATTATTTATTCCCTCAAAGAAAGCTTTATTAAACCCATATTCTGTAAGAGAAACACAGAGATGCAGAATCTAGGCAACAAGCTCAAGTCACCCAGCGGGTAAACACGGAGTGATGAGTTTGTCTCAGATCCAACTCCAAGTTCTTGCTCTTCCTCTTACGAACAACTGCACCTCATGAAACTGCATGAATGCATGTGTGTACTCATATAGGAAGATTTACACATGTGTGCACACACGCATGCACATGCATTGTATTTCGTGTGTTACTACATGAGTGTAAACCAAACTCCAGATTTACAGGTTTACAGAAATGCTGTAGAATAATTGTTAGGAGGACAGCATAACAAAGCCCGACTGCTTGTTCTTGCCTGTTACTGGTTGTGCTCTCCTGGGCCAGTCGTGGAACCTCTCTCTGACTCAGTTTTACCTGTAAAACGAACATACTCTTAGTACCAATCTCCCAGGATTTTGTGATTAAGTGATTTTTGTATCTAAAATGCTTAGGACCTTCCCTGGCACATTGTAATCACTATATAATTGTTGGCTATTGTTATCATTGTTACTATTGATGTGTTTTATTGAAAACTTTTCTGCTTCTTTTCTTCTTACCTTTTTATGGTGTAGGGATTTTTTTATTTGTAGTTTCCTGTTTTATTTTATAAAATCCAGCAGATTTTATAAACCAAATTTATCTGAAGCAATGAGAGATTCAACTGCTTCCCAGGAGAGAAATCTCTATTTTATTGTCCAGAGTAAGACCTCTTCACAAACGGCAGACACCCCAGTAGGGCAACAAAAATGATATATTGCTGCAAGGTTGAGCCACTGTGAGTTTTTTCATTCCAGAGAATGGGTGCTGGTCACAAGAAAGAGGAGGGTCTGCCCAAGCAGTGTCCACAGTGGCCATCGCGGGACATGTGCTCAGCACATCTTCCGAGGCCCCGGGCCAGATGCATCACTGACTTACAGCAGTCACCAGCCACTGATCTGAGTTTGAACAACATAAATTCTCCTACATGATTCCGGAGTCCAGTCTATCTTCTATCTCCAGCTAATAAAATGCTGCCAAGCCTATTTTCTACTCAATTAACTATTTACTATTTTCAGTTTCCCAAAAACCCAATGCATCTCAACAGCCCCATCTTAGTATTTCCACATGTGCATTCAAACTTGGGTTTCCCTAGCAATCTGAGAAGAATTTGCTGAAAACTCAAAATAAATTGGTGTCAGCTTTACAGCATCATCATAAATATAAGCCAGTAGAAAACCATACTCTCAGCAAGAGTGAGTTTTATAATTTTCAGAATGAAATCCATTTTTACATGGAGCAACCAGATCTAGGTGCTTAGAATAATGCCATAAATTGGCTGAGCCAAGTACAATGGGAAAAAAAAAAACAGTTAACTCAGATAAATTGTTCCGTCTGTCTTGCAACTCAACCACCCATTCCTACTTCTACATGGAAAGGCCAAGCTGAGGCCCTTGGCACTCAGTAAGCATAAGATAACCAGTTAATTCTTATCTACAGCCAACACACACACAATGTACACACATAAATGTGTGTGCCCGCACATATGCACATACATATGTGTGCATGCACACATGTGTGTGCGCACACACCACTAGGGAGGGGATAGTAGAACCTCCACCCCCCTCTGCCTTTCCACACGGGGTTTATACAACGTGCGTTCTGGTGTGCGATAGGCTTTCTTATCTTGCTTAAAGAAACTCAGATTAGTCTCTTACATCCAATCAAAAGCAACTTAAAAATAATATTTATTACATTTTTAACATATTTCAAGTATCTCTTTTACTTTCTACATGTTGGGGGTTGCAGAAAGGATCTTTCCCTGAATATTTTACCTATTCTAATTTAACAGGAGGGTCCCTTTATTGAAAAAATTAAACTTACATGTATGAACACACACATACACACACTCCTCAGTAGCATTCCAATTATTTGTAAAGAAATATCCTAAAATGTCTCCTTTGCAAATTTTCAGGAAAACAAAAGTTGGTCCAAGCATAAATAGATTTTAAAAATTAGCATGTTGGAAATGTTTTAGGTCCTTGGTTTTGTGTACTTTGTTCATTTTTATATGTAATTAGTCATTTTATTATGTCATAAAATAGTTTTACAAATTTAAAATTTTTACTTATTTTTTAATTTTATATTCAACTATGTGCTAACGAAAAGTTTTCTTTCTTCCTCCCCAATCTGTATGATTTCTATTTCCTTTTCTTGTCTTATTGCATTTGTTACAGTGTCCAGTGTCATGTTGAATAGGACTGGTCAGAGAGGACAACCCTCACTAGTTTCTGATCTTAGGGAAAAAGCATGTAGTTTCTCATCATTAGCTCAGATGTTAGCTGAACATGTTTGTAGATGTTCTTTATTAAGTTAAGGAAGTTTCTTTGTATTCCTAGTTTGCAGAGAACTTTTTTTTTTCATTAAATGGTGTTTGATTTTGTCAAATATCTTCTACAGCTATTGATATGATTTTTCCTTCTTTGATTTATTGATGTAATAAATTACAATAATTGATTTTTCTAATGTTAAACCAGCCTTGCATTCCTCAAATAAGCCCCACATGGTCATGATATGCATTTCTCTATAAACATTTTTAGATTCAATTTGCTATTATTTTAATGGGGATTTTTACATCCACAGTTATGAGAGATGCTGGTCTGTAGTTTTCCTTTCTTGCAATGTCTTTGTCTGGTTTCAGTATTTATGTAATGCTGGCTTCGGAATGAGTTAGGAAGCATTCCTTCTCCTTCTACTTTCTCTATAGATCATGGGGAATGGGTACCATTTCTCCCATAATAGTTTTGTAGACTTCACCAAAGAAAATATTTGTGCCTAGTTCTTTCTGTTTGACAAGGTTATTAATTTTTTATTCAATTTCTTTAATAATTTGTTTTTTCTCTCTATTTTCTCTTTGTTACCATGGATAGAGTTTTATCAGATACATTGATTCTTTCAAAGAAGCTGCTTTGGTTAGGTTAATTTCCTCTATGGTGTTCCTGTTTTCAATTTCATTGATTTCTCCTCTAATATTGTTTTCTGCTATCTACTTAAAATTCAACATGATTTTCTTTTTTCTAGTTTCCTAAGGTGGAAGCTTAGATTATGGATTTTAGACTTTTTTTCTTTTCTAATGTATGTGTTCAATACTGTAAATGTCCCCCTAATCACTGCTTTCTCTACATACCTCACACATTTTGATAAGCTGTATTTTTGTTTCCACTTATTTCAAAATATTTTTAACTTGTCTTGAGACTTCTTCTTTGATCCATGTGTTACTTAGAAGTGTGCTTTTTTAATGTCCCCAAATTGGGGGATTTTCCACCCATACATTGTGATTAATTTCCAGTCTAATACCACTGAGGTCTGAAAGCACACTTTATGGGATCCTGTTTTGGCAGGTCCCAGTAGGTTAGGTCCTGGTAAATCAGTTTCTCACGAGATCCGCCCGTGTTAAGGAGAACAGAAAGTCTGGGTGAATTTAAAATGTTTGCTTTACCACTGCTCTTGCCTGAGCTCTGGGCTGTCTTGCGTTCAGCACTGTGAGAACCTGCTGTGAAGGTGGTAAACTCATGGAAGCAGAGAGCCCAAGACTGGGAAACTTTGGAGGTTTTGGCTCTCAACCTGGTCCACACTGATCCCCCAGCCAGTCAGTGTTCTGCCCATTCTGGCTCTACCTGGGGTCTCTGCTTCCGGCACATCCTCCCCATAGGCAGTGATTTTCTGAATCCTTCGATCTATCTCCTAGTTTCTGGGCAGCAGTTTTCTCTGTGACCTCGATTCTGTCATGGATCTAAAAGGAGATGTTAACTTTCAGTTTGTTCAGCTTTTTTCTTGTTGTGAACATTAGAAAAATGGTTTCCAGGCACCTTCCATATAGGACCAGAACCCAAAAGTTTCCTGATATCAGTTAAATACGTAGACCCGTGGCTAGGAACACCCAGCAATGTTTTCCTGAGGTATCCTATTGTATCACCTTTTCATTACATTGACTCTGGTATAAGGTAAGATCATTGCACCAGCCTCAAAGCCAGTTCCGCTGATTTCTAAGCCAGTTCTATTTCTTTCTTCTTTTTCTTTTTCATGCTCTCAGCTCTGATCACAATACAGAATTAAATCTTAGAAACTGACCATTATGCTGAGCTGTTGGGTCAAATGAAAGTGCCAGGGGAGTAAATGGTTTATTTCTAGTCAATCAGCATGCATCATCAGGGTGCTATTCCTGCAAGGCATAGATTCACGTAGGATCTGGTGCAATGTCTGGATTAGAAGGAAGCTTGCAACCTGTCATGATAAAGTAAAGAATTCCTGCGAAAGACTTGTATTCTCAAAGTTAGAATGGACCATTGGTCAATAAGCCAATAAAAAAAGTCATTTTCTGATCCTACAAATCTCAAACCAGTGGTCATTACAGATGCCAAGTTTCCAGAAGATGAGAACTATTTCTCTCCTGGGTACTCTTCTATCCCCTGTACTTAGGATCAGAATGGAATGGAACAGCTGCTCATAACTATTTGTTGACTTAAATAGATAAAAAAATAAATAGCCAAATATCTGCATCCAATCAGAATCACATGGAGATTAGCCTGATAGCAGAACCCTAGAATGTCAGAAATTGAAACAGGATGTCAGCACCTCAGTTTCTGCAGTAACTTCATTTTGAAGGAGAAAATTAGGGAAGGAGGGTGAAATGACTCAATAAACTGCCATTATTCACACCCACTGCATATCCTAGAGATCCCTGAGTATATTTTACTGGAATAGAAAATATATTGTTAGCTTTATCAATGTGGAGAGTTGAGGAAGAATACATTTTATTAATCCTGAAGCTGACATGTGCCTGTCAGCCAAAGTGAGCTAAAAGAGGTTTACACAGCATCTGTTATTTACTCTCAGAAACTGTACTCACTCTGCAACCAGAAGTCTTATAGGGGGGGTATGAATGAGCTGTGGGGGTCTTTGAATCCCCAGCAATATTGTGCAAATGTTTTGCATATTCATATACTTATGCAAGAAGGCCTGCGACTTTCATCAGCTGCCGAAGTGATTATGCAAAATGTAAAAGAGCAGAATGGTATGAGAAGCAGGGAAATGCCCCAAGAATGTATTCACCACCTGCAAAAGTGCCTCTGCTGCCAGTGAGTAGAAGATGCCAGGTATCAGAGAGTGCATACTCTCTGTAATAGAGAAGGAAATGTAATGTAATGAGGAAGGAAAGACAGACGGACTGGCCTGCACAGACACCGTGCTGAGCACCGAGGAGCCTCATCCCTGCCTCTCCGCAGCCTGACTCTCAGGCAGGATGGAAAACAGACCCAACAATTGGCAGGGGAAATTTTTGAGGTTGAAGTCTGTTTGAGATCTATTATTCATTTCCATTTATATAACAGCTGATCAATCCTTCCATTTTTATTTTGACACAAAGTATCTATTCAACATATTAAATTGTCATCAACTAATGAGTAATCATTGTCTTTAAACAGCTGCATCACAGAAAAACAATAGAAAAAAATCCAGAATCTATAATATTTTCATTTCCATTATGGCTGATTTAAGGACTCTTCTACAGATCCCAACTCTGCAGCATTTTAAGTAACATTTCATGGAGGCTGATTCTTTCCTGCCTTCTCGCTCCTGCACAATCTATCACACTCCCTCTTCCTTCACCTTTACCAGCCAGGGCACAAAAAAGGCCAAATTCTCTTGACTTGCTTTACTTAAAAAAGGGTAAGACCACAAAGAGAAGCAGATATAGAAGATGCTCAGCATACAGCTCAAGGCACCGGGAGAAAAGGTGTTTTGCAAAGTCAGGAAGGGGTGGGAAATGATGGTACCAGCAAAGGTCAGCAGCATCCTTAATCGTGGCAGCCAAGTGTTGGCTCACTAATTGGACCATTTGCCTCCAGAACTGTGACAGGGTTGCTCATCTGCAGATCTCAGACCTTTAAACCCTTCCACTGATCAAGTGGCTTAAAAACCTAAAGATTCTGTTAATTAGTGTTGATTCCACAAGATGTGATTTGACATGGCGCCATGTCCAGAATGCCCTTCCTCCTGACAGGAGAGGAGTGTTCTTTGTATTTGGTAGGCAGCACAGAAAGCCCTGAATGAATAAGGGAGAACAGCACATGATTTTAGCAAGAAAAACCAGTGCCCAGGGATGTTTTTCCTGCCACTCTGCCTGACTTTCAGTCTTTTGTTGGCACAGTTTCTACACGCATGCCAATGAGGAGGTGCCAGATGAAGGGAGAGGGAACATCCTAAGCGAACAGAATTCAAAGGAATATTATAGATGAAATTAATGTGGAGACAAGCCCCTGTGCCTAAACATTTAAAGAAGCTAAGAGCTCATTAGGGATCTAGAAACTTTTTTTTTTTTTAAAATCCAGACCTAATTTCTTTCTCTGTATCCTGTTATGCTGCTGAAGGCATCTCAGACATGGGCAATGATGACAAACTCATGGGTGTGAAGTCTTTACCTTAGTGATTTTCGGTTGGGTTGCTGGGCAGACATATTTTAAGGTAACTTTGTGACAATATATTTGTTTTATAAGAGGCAATTATACAAAAAAATTGCAGGTTGTACTTACTTAAAAGTATTCTAATAAGCATAAATGTGCATGTCTTGCTGGAAGCCAATTCACAGCAAGTATCAAAGTGACATATACAATACATACAATATACAATGCACACATATATGCAATCGTATACACACATATACAATACACACAGCCTCACACGTGTGTGAGTGTGTGTGGCTTTTGACCCAGTGAAGTCACCTTAGGGAATTTTCCCTATACTGGCGATTGAACAAACATGCATAGACACATACAGAAGACAGTTTACTGAAGCTGTGCTATAATCATGAATAACTGGAAACTGCTCTCCATCAATGGAAATAAATTACGGTAATAAATTAGGGCACATCCATCCAAAAGAAAAACCTGCATCCATCAGTGATGATGATACAGACTTATGTATCCACACAGAGACATCCCGAAGATTTAGTTGAGAGGGGGGAAAACATGATTAAAAATCCTCACGTATAATAATATAGTGTCATATACTAAGAGGGAAAATATCTGAGTTTATTAAAATGTCAATATCTGGATGGAGATTGTTTTAACTTCTAATATTTAATGTTTTTACATTTTATTTATAATCCTAAGTAATGCAATAAATCTGTTTTCCTTTTAGAGAGGAAAACCCCACATACAAGAAGTACACAGAGCTCAAAGTAGCAAAACAATGGGCAGTGATGGGCAGCAGAAGATTACAAAGCTCCCCAGGCTGGAACTCGCCGTCCGAGGCCACCAGGCCATGACATCTCGAGCTCCGCACTGAAAGGCGGCAGGTTCCCAAAGCACTGGGCAGCCCGAAGTTGCTCCGAGCACGCAGCTCCGCAGCTCTCTGCTGTCTCGCATTCCAGCTGTGCGGCTCTCCCGTTTCAACCGAGTCGCACCCACTGGGAGAAAGCAACGGGTCACGAGGAAGCCTCCCGGCACGTGCAAGGCCGCGCAGCACAGGTGCGATTCCAAGCACGGAAACAACGACATCAGCAGAGGAGCACTGAGGGCGCCGGAAGCGAGGGCCGTGGTGAGACAGGCTCCGCAGAGGAGCGTAAACACGGGTGCAGTCCACGATGCGGGTGGGTACGCGGGACAAAAGGAGAAAACGGCTTGCCGGAAGGAGAACGCAAAAACAAAAAAATCCTCGCAGCATTCACACCGGAACCGGAAGTGGGAGTCCGGAAGGAAATTCCTGGAGCGTGAGCGACGGGGAAGTGACAGTCCCAGAAGTTGACCCCACCAACCCAGTACTTCGCATTGCTGACACCTTGGCTAGCTAAATAGTGACCTTGGAAAGCTATGCTTGCGCCTTTGGCAAGGGAGATGGGCGTGACTTCCGTGATGCAGCTCATTGTGGGAGGAGGCAGAATTTAAATGGAGCCCATTTAAATGACAGCGAGTGGTGAGAAGGGAGAAGTGCGCGAGCAGCTACGTGGTTTATAGCGAGGATGGAGGCCGCCCGGCCTGGACTAATAAGAAGGGAGACGCTGCTGCAGTGGTCGTGCCTGCTGAAGCTGACCCCAGAGCTGCAAAGGACTTCCTTTCTACATCCTGACCTGCCGCCTCTGGATTCTACCTCGACTTGTAAAAACCTGGGCCTATCCCGAGTTTCACCGGGATCCAGAGTAACACAGGTACATGCTCTTCTGGACTGTTACACTGATGAAAAGTATTTCAGGTCCTGCCCAGATAAGGACATGGAGAACTTTGGGGGGTGCTTTTGGCTTGTGGCCTGGTGGGGAGCATGGGAAGTGCTGGGTGCCATGGGAAAGGAAGGCTCCGAGTTGAGGTGCCCCGAGCCCCCCCAAGGTTGGAATGTTGTAAATAAAGGTTTGCTCCTTCCAGCATTAATTGTTGGGTCATTCCTCCAGGCGCTATGTGAATGGGCCCCAGTCAGCTCAGTAACAGAGTAAGCATGGAGGTGAAGGGCAGGAAGTGAAGATCTGGAATGTGAGTGACCCAAAGTGCACGCCCAGGAGCACACTGCCCCAGGAAAAAACTAGAAAACACATTAGCAACACATGGTTCCGTGTGTATCCGTGAGGACATCTCAGCACCCCTTAAACATTACAAATAAAATCTCTTTAAAAAAAAAACAAAAAAAAGTGGGTGTCTCTGAGGAAAGGTGAAGAGAGGAAATAAGTGCACGCATAAATTCAAATGATCAATAGATAAAATGTTGAACATCTATTAGTTACACTATTTTTTTACCTACATGAAAATTCTTATAAGCATTGCATATATTCTCAGTATTGTGGAGCACAAGGACATGGACACTCCCATAGTCTTTCCATAAAAGTCTACTTCGTACAAACCGCCGGGAGGGAAAATTAGGCAGCAGGAAGAGAGGGCCTCAAAAAAAAAAAAAAAAAACACACACACAGCATGCATTTTGATGAAGGAGTTTTATTTCTAACAATTTGTCCTAAGGAATCAATCACAGATGTTTAAAAAGACGCATGTGCAATGCTGTTCCTTGCAGCATAATTTATAATAGTGAAAAATTTGAAACAATCTAAATGGCTGCCAATAAGAAATTGGTTTTTAAAATATGGCACTTAGAAACTATGATGAAATGCAAGTGAATGATTAGCAGTTATGTGCAAGAATACCAAATGAAATAGAGAAGTGGTCAGTGAGAGAAATAGGCTCAAAATAACATACAGTGTGACCTAAATTTGGTTAAAATATGTGCAAATACAATGCTACTGTCTGTATGTATGCAAGGAAAGGGGCTGCCTTTAAATAGAACATCATGTTACTGGAGACTCTAATTCAACTTTATAAATAAAGAACAAAGTGGAAGGGTTTCCACTGCCAAATATTAAGATATATTACAAAGCCTTGGAAAACACCAATATTTATTGACCCTTAAGAAGGGTCTGTAGGCCAAGGGGTCTGGGTAGAGATGCCAAATGTAGATGGATTTGTAAACAAAAATTTATCATTTTATAAAAATGTCACCATAATTAAATGGAAAAGGTATGGGTAGTTTGAGATAATGTTCAGAAAACTGGTTTATTGAATGGAGAAAAATAAAAGTGGGTTTCTACCTAATGGCAGATATAAAGGTGGACTTTAGCTATATTAAAGACTTACATACAAAAGCAAAAACTTACAGTTAAGAGGAAACATTGTGGGAGAAAATTTTCCTGACATACAGAGTTAGTTAACAACCTAATTAATATACAAAGAACTGCACATATTTAACGTGTACAATTTGATGAGTTTGGATACATGCAAACACCTGGACACCATCTCCACAATCAAGATAATAGACACTCAGCACCTCCCAGAGGTTCCTCGTGTCTGTATGTTGTTTATTTCATTTTTGTGCTAGAACACCTACCAGGAGATCTACCTTCTTGACAGATGATGTGTTACAGAACTGTACACCTGAAACCTATGGAATTTTATTGCCCAATGTCACTCCAATAAGTTCAATAAAATTTTTTTTAAGTATTACATAAAGAAATAGACATGAGGCATAGAAAGAAATTGAATGGCATTTCTGATACAGTTATGTAAACATAGATGTCTGTTTGTTGCTTCTCCCTCCACCAGTCATTTATCAAGGTGTATCTCTGCAGTTAAGAACCAATCACATGGTTTTCAAAATTAAAATGCATTATTAAATACAAACAAAATGCAATTCCTCAGAGATGTTTCAGTAATGATGTGGCATAACAAATAAGCCTGGGTCATACCTCACGAAAAAGCTATGCAGTGAAATCACTGAATACAACATGAAAATACTTTGTTCATAAATCAGTATAAAGGTCGGACTACGTGTTTCAGTTCTACAGAGTCAGGAATACCGTCTCAGCACGGAAGTCCCAAAGAATGGAATAATGTATACAATGTAACGCCTCCCAAGAAGTCACGTTCAGGCACAGGCACCGGTCGTAAGATGGTGTCTTCAGGCTGATGATGTCCCCCACTCTCGCATCCAGGCCCACTGGTGAGCTCCAGCAACACCTCTACAATTTATATTTCCAGTGAAAACGTCAGTGGATTTAACATGCTAACTAAACACATTTTCAGCTAAGTAAAAGGAAGACTTCCTGATTTACTTGCATCAGTTATTCAAAATGTGATCATTCTAAGGAGGAGAGAAAAGGGCGAAACCAGAAAATCAAGGGTAAAGGAGAGTCACTGTCATCCCTGATGTTCCCAAAAGCATTACCAACCTCTCAACTAGGCCTCGGATGACAGTACTTTTTCTATAACAGGAAATGGCAACACGAAAATGCCCGAGATAAATTCAAGCAAAAACACAATAGAGTCCACGTACAACTTGAAATCTCTCTGTGGCAAAACAGCTCAATAATTCTTATTAAACCCACAGCTGATTTGAAAGTGAGCTCTGGCTTAGTGGATGAAGACTTATTTTATTAAATAAGGGTTTGGATGAGAACCAACAGGAGAAAGCAGACAGTAAGTAAGTACATGTCCTAGAAGTATGTTTGCGAATCGATTTTTCCAGATTGGAAAGCGATCACCCCAGTGAATTTCCCTAGAATGTTTTATGACTCTGCTTTTAGTCCCAACCCTTCTTTTCCTTCTGTTTAAGTGTCTCGGAATGGAAGGCTAAATAAAAACAAATGAAAGACAATAAAATTGCCTTCGAGAACATTTTAAAGATGTTTCTCACATCAGTCCAGAGAGCCACTAGACAAGGGTGGTAGATGACATTGGCAGCTTTGTAGAAAGCATTGTGACACCGGGGTTGGCTCCCCTGATTAAACCCCTGCATTTGGTTAGAGTAACTAACCAAAGAGAAGAATGATTCTGGCTAATGTAATTGGACAAGGGAATCTTTGGAAGAAATCAAGTACAAACAGAATTGAGAGGAAGGATAGAAAACTAGGATCACAAATATAAGGGTAGATTCAGAAGCCTTGGAATTAAAAATATAATAATAACAAAAATAACAGCAACAAGAAGAATACTGATAACAGTCCATGCCCATGGAAAGAACACTACATGATAAGCATTCTGCTACACACTCTACAAGTATGGCCAGTAACTCTCACAATGACCATGAGACAGTAACCATTATCCTGTTTTAAAATGACAGGTTGAAACAGTAAGTTCCTTGCCAAAAATTCAGCTGCTTGTAAGTGACGTGGAGTCTCTTGAGAGATACATTGTTACCCACAGTGACTCAGTTCCTTTCAATGAGATGAGCCAAGGGATTGGCCCCAATCTTTTCTTCCATTCCACCAGTGTGTGCAAGGCTCAAAGGACTGAGGGGACCCTGGAACCTCGAGGCAGCAGGGGCCTAGAGGTCTACCTGACCTTCATGCCTAGCTTATGAGTCTACACCAAAGCTGATACATCCCTATTTAGTCCGAGTAGCTCTCTTGGTTAGAATAGCGTATGAATGAATTCAAAGTAACATATTGATTCTTCACTAAAAAGTCTGTTTTCACACACAAAGCTTGCAAATGGTACATACCAATCCCTAACAACATCCGACTGTGCCTAGGATGTGACCAATGACAAATGAAGCGATGAGTTAAGGAAAAGCAACCAGGATTCACTGGTGGTTTCTCGACAAAGCCCTGAGCATTGTGCTTCACAAATACATTTTCATCCCGTGCTCAGAATATCACAAGAATGCAGGTTTGATTTTGTAGCTGAAGACACCCTGTTTAGAGACACTAAGAAGCTGCTCAGGATGAGTGCGCCAGCCAGTGGCCCCGGTTTGATTTCCACCCGATGTTTTCTGCTTCCAGAGCCCACACTTCCACAGCCCAGGTATGGCAGTGTTCACATCTGTCCGCAGGCACAGAAAATTAATGCCACACATGGTCGGTGGGACAGCTGGGTCGCCTCCAAGAAGCTGAAGCTCCAGTCCTAATGCACCATCTTCTACGCGGAGAGAAGCTGGTGAAGTCTCGCAGGGTCACGATGCTTACTTAACCCAGATGATCCTAGAGAAAGTCAGCAAACCTGCAGGGAGCTAGCAAACCAGAGCCACCTAGTTTTCATGGACGAATAGAGTTTAATTCTCCCGGAAATAACCAGCCTGTCTCTATTCCTCCTGTCTCCTCTCCTGGTTCCCAACACTTGCTCTGTCGCTGTGCACTTGGATGACTTCTGAGACTCCTGGGCTGCATTGAAGTGAATCTTTTAATTCTATTCTGGGTGCTGATCTTAGATTATAGGGTGTTGTCACAGACACAGCTTAAAACCAAAATCCAAGCCCAGAAAAACACAAGTGGAAAGGCTGCTGCATCAGAGCCACGCAACCGAGGTGAGGAAGGGCATGCAATCACCCCATTCACAGGGCAAACCCTGCCGAGAGCAATGAGGCAGGAGGTGGGGCTGGCTTCGGAGCGAGAGTCTGAGTGGGATCCACATGAGCAGCAATGAGAGCTCAGTGAGGCACAGCCTCCATCTGCTCTTGCAAGAACGAGGCTGACTTCAAGCCACAAGAAGGAAAAAATGGCAATAAAATGTTAAAAACCGTGGAAGTAAACATTCTAGCTGAGCTTATTAACCAAACTGCATTACATCGACAGAGCGTCTTTTCCTCTCTTCTCATTTCCCTCTCCCTCTGGACTTCAGGTTGGACTTTTTAAATCTCACCATAATTAGATATTTTCACTACATTTTTCTGTAATCCAATTTTTTGCAGTTCTGTAGAGCCCCTAAAAAAAGTGTTTTGCTGTGCAGCCAAGAGAGAAAACTGCACGCCTCTCCCCCAAGCTGATCAAGGCTTCAGGAGGCAGCGGTGGTGGCAAAGAGGGAAGCCCCACAGGAACATGCCGCTGGGATTTCAGGGGTGGGCCCAAGGTGCCCCGTGAGGAATGCTGCCGCCACCCCCTCCGGCCCTCTCTAGTGGGTCCTACCTTCTGCTAACTTGCCCATTCTCAAGGGAAACCAGATCCAGCCAAGTGAGGAATCTTATTTTTTTTGTTGTGATATATTTGACATATAGTGTACATTTAAGGTGTGCCATGTAACTTGACACATTTAAATACTGTAATATCACCGTTTCTTAACAAGTTTGATGCCTACAGCACAATACTGTTGTCGATGTTCACGATACTGTGCGTTGGGTCTCTAGGACTTGTTGACTACTCATTGCGAATTTGAGAACATTACAACTTTATCTACTTATGTACAAACACACTTCTGAGCCCCGTACATTGAAACACACTGCTCACTCTGCCCCTGACCCAGTGAGGGCAGAAGTCAGCCTGCTCTCCCGAAACACAGAGCCCTGCCTCCTGCCACCCAAAGTCAATGAAATTACGTGTTGGCGTTCTCCCGCTCACCGCCCCACACGTCTGGCCCCCCACGGTCTCGGCCCGTTCTTTGTCTGCAACCCTCTCTCTGCCTTGGCTCCTCCAGAATCTTCTCTCAGCTTACTCCCCAGGCTGTCCTCATCTTCACAGCGCCCCCCCCCCAGGTCATCAGCGCCCTCCAAACAAGGAGCGTGTCTGGAAAAGCATGACTCCATAAACGCACAATAAGAGCCACACAGATAATGCTTGTAATTCTCTAGTGTCCACATGAAAAAGGGAACGAGGAGAAATTAGTTTCAGTAATATATATAACTGAACCCAATATGTTCAAACATCATTATTTTAATGTGTGATCATAGCCACAGTTCAAGTGCCCAACAGCAAGAGGGGGCTGGTGGCTGCAGCAGGGGGTGGGGAAGACCTGGCATGCGCTGAGCTCTCACCGTGTGGGAGGGACTCTCCTTCCACCTCACACGAGGGCTGTCCTCTCTGCTTCGTGACGAGAGACCTGCCCAACAGGACGCCATTCATAAACTAAAGAGCTGGACTTCTAATTCACATCTCTCTCACCCCAAAGGGCACGCTCTTTTCTATCACCACACGTCTAATTCCTAAAGGACAGGCCCACCACCCTAGTCCCGTAGCCAGCTGCTTCAAAGGAGTAACAGCCCTCGAGAACCTCCTCCATCCAAACACAAATTCATGCACATGACAATGTATTAATGGCCGCCTCCGATCTCTGTGCTCTTGATATGTAGAGAAGGAAGGGAGAGGTGGGGAGGGGGGTACAGGAAGGGAGGGAGGGGAAACCCTAACCTCTATGAGCTTGCTCTAGCCAAGTTCTGAAGCACTCTCAAAGCTGCTCGGCAAGTTTGCGATTTCACGTGGACTCCGGCTCACATCTTGATGTGTTTAATATCCTTAATGTCTGGGTCATGTGGCTTATTTTCCTCCTGTTCTACTGGAACATTTTTGGAGGCCATCTTTTTATACCGTATCAAGGGGTCATTCCTCAGTCTCCAGGCTCATGGGGGAACCCGTTCCTCTTGAGGACAAATCTCGTAATTTTTTTCACCCCCTCAAGAAGGAGCACAGTGCCTTGCAAATCAAAGGTGCTCAGTAAGCATTTTGGTAAGTTATTATTCACACAAAGTCCTTTCCGTTTCTACTGAGAGATGCTACACTATTATTTCAATTTGCTTGAGCTGACACTAGGCCAATTATTGGTACATCAGAAGAGAACTTCTTCAAAAAAAATATGTCCCTATGTTCCCTCACATTTCAGCAGAAAATGTCCATTAACCTACCTTGGTCTCTAAATATATTAATTTAGAAAACTCTCTAAATGAGGACTCATTGGTGGTTTGTCTAAATAAATGGCAATCATTTCTAGTTTTAAATGTTGCTATTTCATCTATGGCTACAAGATGAACTAGATTTTGGTAGAAAATGCAAAGAAAATTATTAAGTTCCTAAAGCACAATATTTTCCTTAAAATTGTCTTAAAGCTATTGATACTTTGAATTAAAATAAAGAGATTCTTGAGCAGTCTTTGCCTAACTGAGTTTAGGATGATAACTGTCTCATTTTCCAGCACAGGGAACCCTGTGTTCTTGGTGAACGAAGAGGTTCTGACCTTTTCCTTCCTGAGACAAGTGCTCGATCACCTGTATACACCTTGCCCTCCACCCTCTAACCACCACCGCATTTTCACTGATGCAGTGACTGTCCAGGGAAAGCGTCTCTGTCGCTTCCAAAGGCCGGCATTCCCCGGAGCCCTTGATCTCATGGTATGACACCGTCAGCTTCTCTATTCCATTCTCACAACTTCAATCTAAATTCTTCTGATATTTCGTAGTCATTTATTTCCTTCCCAAAGACTTTCTGATGTAGTTTTCTAGAAGGTCAGTAATAGCCAGCAGGCTTCTTCTCAACCTTGATGTGTTTCTGTTCTGTTTACCAAGAGTGTATGTTCCCATACGTCCCCGGTGCCTTATCAGAAGGTTTGGCATAAAATTGTGCTCGACAAGTAGCTCTGGAGTGAACCAACACATAAATGGGTTGGTGACTGAGCGAATGACTGAACACTAGTCTTACCAGGTACTCAACAGTGTAGACTTCTGTGGACAAAGGCTTTGGGGCCTGTCCCTACCATACCATCTCAGGACCATGCACACAGGCACATTGAAGAAGCAGAGCAGGTGACCCCAGGTCAGTGGGACCCCAACCCGTAAGCTACTGGGGACCATTTGGGATGGTGCTGCAGGGTCTCACGTGAAGTGAGGGCAGAACCAGTGGTCATCTGGGCACTGAGCTCATAGGGGGTCCGCGCTGGCCTGCACACTGCTGTGAGGATGCAGAGGTCGACCCTGTGTCTTCCTTCCTCAAAAGTCACCCTTGTCCCCCAAGAACCCACAGGAGAAGTTCCAAACCACCTGGAAGTTGGTGTCAAGGCCTCTGGTATCTGCTTCAGCCCAGTGGGGGACATGACTGTGCTAGGCACTCAAGGCTCAGTGTCCCCAGATTTGCCTTCAGGCTGAAGAGTAACTTGGGCCCAGAGAGCTAAGGCAGGGGTGAGGGGTGTTGATACGCAGAAGGCCTGGGTATGGAGGAATTAATTTGTTTTTACCCATGGAGGTAAGCAGTGCATGTGAAATGGACATCTATATATTATATATGGTATGTGCATGTGCATATAAGCATACATGTGTGTACAGTACATACGTGTATTCACATATAAAGTGCACATTTTAAAAAAAAAGGATCCCTGATCAACAGTCTTACAATTCCATGTTCATGTCCATTGCCAAGACTAGCCAGTCCCTCTGACGTTATCAGGGGTCCTGCAGGTGCTATTTTTAAAAGACCCTAAAAACAGGAAAGTCTGACTTGACTGCTCTGGATTTAATGCTTTCCCAGATGCAGGCTGGCCTGGTTTCAGTCTAAGCAATAAAATAAACAATTGTATGACGTTGGGAACCGCCCTGCCTGGTTTCAGAGGCTGTAAACCCCCATGGCTAAGGCTGAGTGAGAGATCTTGGGACCATAAGCCACTAAGCAGACAAAGCTTATCTCCCTGGCAGGGGCGCTGCCCCTGACCCCTTTACTTCGTTCTCCCTGCTTGGCCCTGAGCCTGACCAGTTAGCCAATAACGGGTAAGATTCCTCAAGGGAGGGACGACCTAAGACAGGCATGGTCATGAAAAAGGCCCACAGGGAAGGACTCGGGGGGCTATAGCAAAAGGGGGTGATGGACACTCACCCCTCCACTTTGACATAGCCTGACTCCTCATTCTATCTGCAAGAAGTCTCCTAATCTCTTGGCTGCCTTACTTCCCCTGCCTGACTGGAGCCTGAAACAATGGCAGAGGGCGGTGCAGTCCTGTGCTGGAAAGGGCGGATTCCCCAGGGCAATCGGGTCTAAGAAAGAATGCATAAAATCCTGTGAAACCTGCTTTGTTTATACCCTCAGTTTAAATGATAAGGGTCTAAGCCTGAAATGAGTTTGTTTCCCAAAATCTTACAGCCCTTTAGCTAACTGACCCTGACTCAGAATAAGCCCTCAGAGTTCTTTGTATGTTACCTATTGTTTGATCCTTACTGCCTGACAATGATTGATGAGCTTTACCTGTGTTCCTGTGCAAAATGAACCCAATAAAAGCCCGTTGAGGAGAAGACTCTAGGCCCTTCTCCTTTGAGAGATCGGCCACCTCTCCTCCCCAAGCAGATCATGTCTTGGTAGACTTATTTTCATCTGTGGCAGCTGGGGGGGAGGGCGCCCTGTGGGTGGTGCACCCCCCCCCACTATATATGAATATTTAGTAGCCACTGGAGGCATTAAAGAAACATGCTTCAGAAGTTCCAGAAGTTCCATCAGTTCAAACGAAAAGTGAAGCGATGTGAGGAAATGGGAGGAAAGGCAGGTGGGCTGGAAGTGCCTCCCTCCGTGAGAGAGACCGGGCAAGGGAGGCCCCAGTGTTTAGGACTGAATGTGTAAGTCCCATTAAAAATATCGTTACTGTTCTCTGCCATGATCTCTGGTTCGGACTCAGGAATGCGAGGGTCACGGGAGGCGGTCTGGGAAAATACAGGACGTGCAGAGAGACAGGAGAGGGAGGGGGAGAAGCTTCCAGCTGCCTTTCATTCCGTCACAAAAAAAACACTAGGTAGTGATTCTAAGGAAATAAAGGTTATAGTGATACGGTCAAGGCAAAGATTTTTAAACAATACGATGTAACTTTGTAGTTGAAAGCAGCTTCGTATGATACTGGTTTTAAAAAACAAGAGAGAAAAAATGTATTTTTATCTTTAAGATGTACTTTAATTCTTTCAGTTAATTGACTTGAGTGACAGGTGTGGACAACTAATGAGCTACGGCTGTCCAACAGCCAAAGGCGAGCAAGAAAAACATGGCTTGTCTGTGCTTTTCGAGAAAAGAGAGAAATTTGTCTCCCTTCCTTCCTCATAAGCTCTGCTGCTGTCTTTGGGAAATACCTCTGGCTCCATCTTCAGAGAAGTAGTGTGTGTGCAGCTTTGAGAGAGACGCTGATCTCTGGAAGCCCAGACTGGGGCATCGTGGCGACTCAGCACACTGCCCCCTGCCTGACGTCCACCAAATTCCTGGACGGCCGAGAGAGTGAGAGACTGACTGGTCGCCTAACCATGGCTTTCGGAACTTACCGCTTGCACGTTGAGAACATATTTACTCCCAGGATGGATGCACAAAGTATCTGGAAAGGAATTGTGTAGCAGGGGATACGGCTGAGCTCTGGGCATGTCTCCGGAGTCAAGAGTTTTAGACAGAGAGAGACCAAGGCAGCCGTGGTGAGTGGGCAGCGGGTGCAGGGTGCCAGAACGCCCTTGGATGGTTATTAATCGGTTTAGAATGCCGTAGCCTGCACCTTCAGGAACCCGCTCTGAATTGGGGTTAGAAAGCTTGATTCTGACATTCTGGCCCATGTCTGGTGCAGAGTGGTCACGGGGGGAGCTCAGATGAGCAACTAGAGAGCTGGCTGTCCCTTACATGGGACAATGGGCTGCCGCCTTCACAGCCCGATGCCCTCGGCCAGCACTTGGAGCATCCACGGGAAGCAGGAATTTTCATACAGGGGTGGGATAAGCTTCAAGGTCAAAGAATAAAAGAGAAGACACCTAGGGTTCCTCCCCGCCTCCTGAGGCCAACATAGATTAAAACACTTCGGCTCACCATTACGAGGATAACGTGGCTTTCCGTGGGGCCTGGGGTAACAGACCAGGAACTTTTATAGGACGGCTTTAAAGAGCCGTCCCACGGTGCTCACCAGACACTCACAGGTGGCCATTAAAGTGCCCGAATGCCTTCCCATCGACAATAATCAAAATTGAAATTCGAGAGTGTCAATACTTACATTATTCATGCTTTTCAATAAAAAACTAATCAAAGCCCCTTAGGTTGGCCCTGGGAACGTAACTGAACAAGTGCAGATGAAGCAGGCCATCCATGGGGTTTTTGGTGAGGATCTGAACACAGGATGAACGCACGGCTTCTGGATTTGAACCTGTTCGGTCCCCACCATCCAGTCATCCGAGGGAAGCCTACTGTTCTGTCTCCTCTCTGTCTTCTGCTCAGCCCCTGGGAAACAAAACAAAACAAAACAAACAAAACACATTATTTCAAAGACACTGGTAGGAGCTCTCAGAGGTGAGGCTCACGGCCCTTGCATGAGGTTTGCTTTCTTCAGCTGGGTCTTTATTTTTCAGGAATGTAAACAGTGGACGATGCTAACCACAGAGCATGAAGAGGGAGGGAAGAATCAGTCTCGGGATATCTAGGTCCCTGTTTGCTCCAATTTTTTTTTCTTCTAATGCTGCCTAGAGAACACTCCAGCACTGTTTTAAAGATACCTTTGCATTCACAAAAGGCTGGACACATGCTTGCTGCTCGCCGCTGTGAGAAGATTTCAAATTCTGGCAAACTGCTGCTTCCATCCGGCCCTTGGACAAAGAAGCTATTTTGAAATCCTGATTGCATCTTGGGGAAAATAAGACATACCCCCAGTTCTTAGCAAACAAAGTTAGCTCATTGCCTAGCCTCGCGCACACCCGGTTAGGACTGCAGGGAAGGAGCCGCGGCTCTCGCGTGCAGACTGCGGTGAACACGGTGCCCACGCCCCAGAGTTCTTACCGGGATTGAACTGTGCCTCTTGCCTGGAGTCTCGCTCCACACCCTCAGGTGTTAGAGGTCCTCTTTTCTCCGGAGCCCCCCACCAGGCCTGCCTCCTACTGAGGGAGACCCCTGTGAGGGTCCCAGAGTAACCGAACGCAGGTCCGGCTGCCCACCGCCTGGAAAGCCAGTACTCAAGAGGCAGGTGCTGATGGAAAGGAAAGTGGTTTATTTGCAGGTGCTGGCCACCCGGAATATGGGCGACTTTTTCATAAAGCCGTCTCCTTGGGAAGACGGGGGGGCTCACGTCTCAAAGCCCATCTCCTGGAAGGTGGGGGACTCATGTCACAAAGCCCATGTCCCCCTCTCAGTGGAGGCAGAGGTTTTAGAAGGAGGGAGAGGGGCCAGAACAAAGAGATCAGGGGAGGGGGTTGCAAAGTTCTCTACGTGCCCACGAGCACCATGCATTCCAATAAGGCAAGTGACGGTGAGGTGTGCATCCTCCTGGTTTAGTCATCCCAGCTCCCCCTCACCCCAGCTTCCCCTCACCCCGGCTCCGTGTCATCCTGGCTCCATGGCTGAAGGTCAGCAAATCTCCCAGAGCTGGGAGGCCTGAAGGTCAGAGTCTGTATCTTTTGAAGTTAGTTCCTAGGATTCTTATACAAATGTGTTGTTTATCCACAAGCTACATATTCGTGTCACCACATACAGAAACAATGTCAAAAGAATGGGCTCCAATTCCCCACGGTTCCAATTCCCCATGGTTCTAATTCCCCACAGTTACAACTCCCCCAAGGTTACAACTCCCTCATGGTTACAACTCCCCACGGTTCCAGTCTCCATGGATCCAATCCCTCACGGTTCCAATCGCCCCTGATTCCAGTCGCTCCTGAGAAACGACCCTCCTGCAACCTTCTCTCTGAGCCCTGAACAACACTTGCCCTGCATCTGATGCCTTCGATCCCACTCAAGCTCCTCCCTTTGGAAAAAGAATTTAAAACTTTCTTTAATTAGAACTCAATCTTTGCTTTGCTCGAGTGGATGGGTGATCATTTCCACAGCGGAGGTGGGGACACAGACACCCTCCAGTGCCCAGCCTGCCAGTCCCTGCGCCTCCCGAGCCGAGACACCCTTCGAGGGCTGCATCCGGTCTGGTACTTCAAAGGACCTCGTGATGAGTTCTGCTGCTAAAATGCAAAGAAATGACTTAGCACCACAGTTACTACCTAAACTCCCACCTGCTAGGGTTCAATTTCCTCAAGGATTCTCCATGATATTTGCTTGCTGTCAAGCCCATTCCTCTCTCCCTAACAGTTCACCAGGTGCACAGGTGAGAGGACTGGGCCCAGTGGGCCTTGCAGGAGCCTGGCATTCGGTGGCCAGAGGTGCGACGTGAGCCTGGATACTTGCTTTTCAGTGAGTCAATGGGCAGCTGTTCCTTAGAAAAATCAATGGGATTTGTACCATTGTTCTTGGGAACAGATTTAAATCGAAACAAAAATAGAGGTGCATTCCTGAGTGACTATGGGAAGAAGACAGTGTTTTCTCTCGTGCCCCTGAATCTTTGGTGATCCAGGGACCTTGCTGCCCAGGAAGTGGATGTTGCATTGCCTCCTAGGGGTGTCACTCAACAGTTTGTAAACCCCTTCTCTGAAAGGGAATTTCCACGTCAGGGTGGGATGTTTTTATTTACGCTTCGCAGATACATTTGTTTATGAAACTTGTTTCCGGGGCCCAGAAACATAAACTACGGAGGCGTGAAGAGTCTTCTTAAGTGAAATGGCAAAGGAGACCATGAATCACAGCCACCTTTGATGTCCGTGGTCTTCCATTACGGTGCTCAGGAAACATTTTTCTTCATAGCAGACACTTAAACTTGTCAGTGCAGGCATTGTAGCCACGCCAGGTGCTATCGGTTTCTCCCCGTAGACAACGACTTCGGCTCAGCTCAATCTGAGCTGCAAAGAGTGTCTGCGTAAAGGAACAGTAGCCCCTAAAATCAGATGTGTCTTTGGAAAGAGCAGTTAGAACAGGCGGTCTGTCTTCACATTGGTAAAAACCTATTCCCTGTGCCATAGGCAGGGCCCCCACCCCATGGGAGGGGCTGCTTGGCCCCAGGTCCTGGGCCCTCTTCTCTGCACACGATCCCTTACTCCTGCTCAGAGAACGTTCTCTGTCAATAAGCAGGTCCTCATTCCTGCACCCACCCCCAGGGCCCCAGGCTCTTCACAGGCGGCCTCCCTTTTCCATTATGTTGATGTCGTTTCCACCCCTCAGCAGGTATAGAGCACACCTTGCCCCAATTCACTGTCACCGAGCCCACCTGTTCCTCCTTTCCACTCATCCTAATCCTCTGCGTTCCCTGTGCTTTCTGTTGCTTGTCCTCGTCCAAAGTGCTGTGCCTGTTCTCATCCTACAATTCAGCTGCTATAGAATTCAAATGCAACTCTACATAAAGGATGCATTTCCACTTGCTAAGCCTGCCACGTGACAGGCAATAAGGCCCCATCCTGGACCAGCCCGTGCGGACGTTGTGCTGTGCTGAGTGGGAGCTCTTCCGTGGAGACATTCACGTGGGACCCTTACTTGGGCTCAACCCCAAAGCCATTACAGCCCAGGCAAAGGTGCTTAAATGGGCATTTAACCCTTCAGCTAACTAAGTGCTGGGATCCATGAAATGTATAAAAAAATTTTACATATCGCACTGATACAAAATGTGTTTTTCATGAATCATATGGTCCATACACATCAGGGACATTTACGTACACAGTTCCATCTATGTGTACCAGACACACCAGCACATGGTGTGTCATTCCATGTCTTAGGGGGGAGGGATGCAAATGAGTGAAAATGTAGACAACGCCTAAAACAAATCTGACACTGAGCCTGGTTCCCACTTTTAACGTTGAAATAATATTGATGTGAAACTCCCTGCTACCTTTGAAAACTCACTGGCTGGCACAGCACAGCATCCCAAGGAACTGGGCTTGAGGCTTACAGTTGTGTGGGTCACAGCTTCCGGTGCTCACGCCGGCACCTGTACAGGAGGCCGGAGTGTCCTTACTCAGGACGGGGAGGGGCCATGAATTTGGAAAGAAGTCTGCGAGCCTTTTCTTAGTCTACCATTCAATAATCTGTTACTCTTGTCTATAATGGGATCAAGCTGAGTCATTGTAAGTGAACGTGTCTGTTACTTTATTCTGTGCCCAGAAAAGGAACCCCACAGCCTACAATGCGGGAAGCCAAACAGTAACAAGGGGCACAGTGAAAACCTCCCCAGTTTGCCAGTGCAGATACCTGGGCCTGGAGTATTTTTACAGCATCTTGGGGAGAATACATGCTGTCTGGTGGTCACCAGAGACCCCTGCAGGCAATCCAACCCCCACTCTATTTTGAGCTTGTTTTCTTAGCAGAGATTTGAAGCCACTTTGGTTGAACAAACTTTAAAAATACCGCTGCTACCAGAGAAAAGTATTAAAAGTAAAATATATACACAGCAGACCACCATAGCATATATAGTTCACATATCACAATTTCTACTTGAAAACAAAAATGTTTGGAGGCCTTCCTAGCATGGTTAAGGAGAGGCAGACAACAAAGCACATTGTATAATAACCAGCCTGATTTTATAAAGAAGATATTTTTCTCACAATGATTTTCTGACAAAATTAACTAATGCCCAGACCAGTGCGTTAAGAAATAATAATATTCTCACCATGATACTTGCTGACTAGGATAGGACTTTCTATGTGGCTTTGCCTATGAGCAGATAATTCAATGGCTAGAAGACGTAGGAGGTTATATTTTCATTGTATAATAATTAAAATCATTTTTTACTTTACACAAAGAATCAATGGCATTTCTTATTAAATTTTATCTTGCAAAGAAAAGAGGGAGAAAAACCCTTTTATTCCTAGACCCCAGCACAATAGGCTTCCAATTTTCCTTGGTGTTCTCAACGGCGCTGGTCAACGTGGAAAGAATAGCAACGCCGAGCACCGGTCCTCCGTCGGGGCCTGCGCGGCTGGCGGCAGCAGAAGCCAGCAGGCGGGAGTCAGGCCTGTGTGTGTAGCCACGCCCAGGGCAGGGCGACACATCAAAGTCAGTCCAAAGTCGGAAAACCCGAACGTTTCACTGCACATCCAAGTCCTTGAAGGAAACGTCATCGAATGAGGCGAAGTGCCATCGACATTTTATTGCATGTGTGACCACAGTTTTCCCAGCGGTCACAACGTGATTTCACACGTGAGGACAACCAGCCCTCGGGGGTTGGACCCCCCCAGCTGTGTGGCAGTGGGGCTAACGGTGGACCGCAGTTTCTCTGCCTATCTGGGTGTCTGTCCAGCTGGCCTACATTGCCTCCCCAGTTCTGGGTGAGAAGTCACACTGGGGACCCGACGGGGAAGAGCAGGTTTCAAAGAAAGGCAGAACCAAGCATCAGGTACGTGTGGGAAATGAACTCACAGGAAACACGCAAGAAAGGCCTGGGTCCTTTGCAGCAAAGGCAGCTGAGGTGTCTGCTCCAGGCCCCCCTGAGCTTCCAGTCCCTGGTCCAGGGATCTGTTGGCCTCCACGTGGAGTGACCAGGGCTTGTGACTTAAGCATCAGATCTTAAAAGCCCAACACGGACCAACTGGTGCAGTCACTTTCAACTGAGCATCTTCCCAGGGGGGAGGGACCACCAGAGGAGCTGGGTCAAAGAGAAGGAGGCAGGAGCTGGCACTTCTCCACACTAATCAGTGCGGAGACGGGCTTTACGGCTGGCGAGCCCTTCATCTTCCGGTGCGGGGAAGTCGTGTCTTCTCTGGAGTCTGCAGCAATTACTAGCTGATCGGGCGTGACTCCGTGCTAGGACTAGGTAAGCTTTCACATATGAAAATCCATTTTCGAATTCTTTTAGCAGACCCCCCACTAGAGGACTCTGCTCAAATGTTCAAAGACAGGAGATTAAAACGTGGGCTGCTTTGAGGTCAGGAGGGCCGCCGTGAACCGCGAGGTGAGAGCGTTCCCGGCTCAGGTCCCTCGGGAGGAGAACCTTTTACATTATTTCTTTTTAAACTAAAAATAAGGCTTCCGTTTTTCCCCTTTCCCTGCAAAGAAAGAAATAAATATTCATCAGAGGAATGACAAAGCACAGAGGATCTAACAGGACGACAGAAGCCCACGTGTGCTCGACTCACACGGAGCAGCGAGACTTTGTGCGTCTTTATTTCTGGAGCATGTGTGCATGTCTCCGTGTGTGTGTGTTCAAAAGAAAGATAAGGGAGAACAGGCTCCATCTCCGATGAGAGGGCTGGAGTGGAAATACAGCCGGGAGAAATTCTTGGCTGCGGGGGTAGCTGACCGGCCTCTGGGCCGTGCTGGCCAGTATTACTCTGTATACTATTGGCTGCCTTCGACCTAGCGTCCCCAACCACCTCCATTCCCCCCTACCTTCAGCAAAATCTACTCTGCGATGGTTCTCTTAGCGGCCATTTGGCTCAGAAGAAAAGGGAAGAGGCAGTGTAATCAACTTTTTAGTTGAATTGAAGTGGAGAGAATTCAATACTCAGAGGAGCCAGGAGCGGAGATGGAAAATTCCATGTGAAAATTAAATCTGCGGGCCCTCAAAGAGGCCCCCCTGGGGCGGGAGAGAGCCGGGCTGGTGGCGCTACAACAGCAGTATCTCCAGATGGATTCCTGAAAGCCCTAGGGGTGCGGGAGCTCCAGAATGACCTAGAATTTGAGGACACAAGGGTGGCTGAGAAATCCTCTCTGGTCTTGAGATGTTGAGGATGGCACCCCACTCCATAAAACACAGTCCAGCCACCAGAAATAACTCAAAGTACTTTAAGTGTCCGTACAGTCTTTCATAGCAATGGCCACGAGAGTGTGGATCTGGGCTGCGGCCCTGGGAGAGGTCCTGTACCCTCTGAACTTGACTCTGTCCTTGTGAAATGGCTGGCAAAGCACACTCACGCTGTAGTTGGGTGCTCCCACAAACTCAGGACATGTGGGCCCACCACTGTGCCCGGCACCTGCTTGGAAACTCACCACCCTCTCTTCTCACCCCTCCCTTTGCCTGCACCTGTGCTGGGCTCTGCTAGACCCCCTTCCCCCGCCCCGGGCTCTGAGCAGAGTCCTCGAAATCGCCATTTCCCACGTCGGAGTTTCCTGCTGAGAACATCGTAGGTTTACGTCTCACCTTCCTTGGATCAGACGCTCGGTGCCTTGCAAGGCGGAGACACCAGAACGTAAGGTTGGTCAGCAAGGGTACGCCGGTGAGCGGGCAAGCAGAACACCAGGGCTCCTCGGCCCCCACTTGGACTCTCATTCTGTTCCTTTCAGAGGCCACACTCTGGGGACGTCTAGACAAGCTGGAAGAGGATCGGGGGAGATAGAGCAGGAAGAGGAGCGCTGGGCTGCACTCTATGTGAAACCTCTGCAGTGGCCATGCTGAGGACCGAAGGGGGGAGAAGGGTCAGGACACGAGATGGCCGTTTCTGCAAAGACCACGGCCAGGACTGATTCTCCCCGCTGGACACTCAGTAATCGTCCATCAGGACAAGCATCTGCGTTCGGGGAGAGTGAATTTGTGACTCAGGCAATGGCGTCAGGAGGCGCTTCCTCCGCTGGGGGCCCGAGACAAGTGCGGCCGCTGCCTCCCTGTCACCTGAAGGCCAGGGCACGAAGTACAGGGGAGAAAGGGCACTGAAGGATGGCTAACCGTGGAACGCCCAGAAACCCCCCGGGACTGACATCACCATATCTGGGACACAAAGAGAGATGTGTCACCCCCTGGCAGTGTCAGGGCGCGTCCTGACCAAGAGCAGTGATGAGAAGTAAACCTCGTGTTGATTTTCTGTGCCTCGAAACTTCATTTTACATCTTTAATTTGTATGGAATGGGTTCCTTATTAACTTTGGTCGATGAGTTTATGTAGGTATCAGGTGTACAGTCCTGTGATACATCATCTGTATATTGTGTTGTGTGTTCACCACCGAAGTTCAAGTCTCCTTCCAACACCATTGTCCCCCTTTACCCTCTCCTACCTCCCCCACCCCCTTTTCCACACCCTTAATCACCATATTGTGTCTGAGTTGTTTTTCTCTTTGCTTGATTTTGACCCAAATTCTATCTGAATCATTTTTGACTTCCAAATGACTAAGGACTGCGGGGGAAATATCTCCTAAGTAGAGAAAAAAGTGACCTCAGCTTGATTTCCATTGTTTCAGGAGCTTAAACCGAGGCCGTTGAGTAGAAGGCAGACCCAGTTCCCTGAGGAGGAAGTGAGTTCACCGCCCCTGGATGTGTTCAAGCAGGGACAGTGTGTGCGCATGGCAGCAACCTGCCCAGAGGCCCGACTGTGTTCCCAGCACCTCCTAAAACAACCACCACGCTCATAGAGGGAAACCAAGGCAAATGTTCCCTTTTGTCCCAGACTGAAACGCATTCAGGTTCTTTTAATCGCCTGCCTGCCAGCAGATTTTAACTCCAGCCTGTGCCTCAGTGCTGCGGGAGGACAAAGCAGGTCTGAGACCCTCTGGACCCCTCAGTGAGCATGAGATGCCCACTGAAATGTTCCCTCCACGGGGAGGCATTCAGAAGTCCCCAGCACAGCACCGGCTCCGGGTGTCCCACGTCTGAAAGCGTGCCACCTCTCTGGCAGTCTCCAAATGCCAGAGGCAGCGGGTGGGAGCAGCTGGAAGGAGCACCCCGGAGAGCTGTCCTCCAAGCTCACGCTGGTGCACGCGAGCTCCTACAAGCACACAGAGGACCAGCCCCCGCCTGAGCCCTGCCTGGCGCTGGCAGCCTCTGGGACACAAAAAGCCATTTGTTAGCGAGGGTCATGTTTGCATGAGCCCACGTTGTTACGAAATGTGGCGTGCGTCCAGTTCTTTCTCCTCGTTCTTACCCAGCACGATGAAAACATCATTCCATTAGCCCGCAGCTCAGAGCCGATTTTGCTATCATCATTCATTTGGGACTAATCGTGTTTACCGAGGCTTCGGCTGGGTTCCTTGCTGCAGGCGGCACAGCCAGCCTAGCAACTGCAGCTAACCGGCCAGGAGGAGAGCCCTTCCAAGGCACACTCACCGGCTCTCGGCGTCTCGAGGCATTTGGCTGGTGCGCTGTGACAACTCAGGAGCTTCTAACAAAGAAAAATAAGCTGCGATTCACTGAGGCAGCGCAGGAAAACAACAGGCAGTGCAGGGGTCTGAGCAGCCTTGGGTGAGGAGGAGGAAGGAGAGAAAAGGAGCCGAGGCACCCACCTAGCAGACCATGGCGGGGGGGGGGGGGGGCGTCCATGTCGGACCACAGACAGGGGGACTTGGCAGAGGCCTCACACAGACACCTGGGTGATTTGGGGGGTCTGAGCAGGGTCTGGAGGCTGTGGCTGCGTGTGCCACACCCAAACACCCTGCCACCAGGACAAGCAGACCCCAGGCCCACCGAGTGCCGGGCAGCCAGCCTGCCTGGCTGGCCTGCCTGACCCAACACCCCACACGCAGCCCCACAGCCGCCTGCCTGCGGCTCCGGAGTGAATGCCCCCATGGGCTTTACCAAATCCCACACGTGGGCCGGGTTCCCGCGGTGTGCGTGCCCATGTTGGTGCGAATACAAACGTGCTATTCTCTCGTCCAGGGTGTTGTATTCAGTGTCTCTGATGACCACACAAGTGGACAGCTTCCCTGTGGTTGGCAGTTTCAGACAAAATCAGGCCCAGGTTTGGGGACAGGGGTTAGTTCTGATCACTGATGGACCCAGAGAGTTTCCGATCCAGGCATCTCTCAGGAGACAGAGCTGCATTGGTCCCAGCCGTGGACAGGCTGAGCTGGGAATGGCTATTGCTGGTTCTGCCCCTTCCCACGGCTCAATCCCTGAGGCTGGGGGCCTGTACAGGCAGCTGAAGGCAGCAACCCCCCTCCAGGTTGGTGGTTGAGACTGGAGAGCAAGGAGGTTCAACAGAGGGCATGGCCTAGAGGGGCCCGAAGTCCGAGGACCAGTCAGCAGGGCCCATTGCTGCAAACGTCCTCAGTCAGTGCAGGGAGGTGGCCTCAGACCCCAGGCAAGTGCGCTCACCTGCAGGGGGACTGACAATGTACCAGGGCGGAGGATGGGGCTGAGGAGGCGAAGGAACTGAGACCTCAGGGCCAAGCTGTCACCACCAGCAGGCATGTCAGAGTGTGCTGGGAAAGTGGGCAGGGGGGAGGCCACGTGGGGTGGGGTTTCAGGGCTCAGCAGCTGCTCCCAACAGGAAGTGGACGGAACTGTGCTCCCCCAAGCCCCCAGTCCTCAGCACGTGGCTGTATGTGGAAACAGGGGCATTGCAGGTGTGATTAGTTGAGATGAGGCCACTCTGGAGCAGAGTGGGCCCCTAATCCAGTATAACTGTGTCCTCACAACAAAGGGGACATTTGGAAACAGGCACACACGCAGGGAGAAGGGCACGTGAAGAATGGAATTATGCTGCCACAAGCGAAGGAGTTTTCAGAAGCTGGAAGAGGGGCCTGGAGCAGATCTCCCCCTGGAGCCTGCAGGGGGAGCATGGCCCTGCCTCCACCTCGTCCTGGACTGTGGCCTCCAGGAGTGTGAGACACACTAACTTTCTGCTACTTAAGCCACCCAGTCTGTGGTCCTTTATCACACAGCCAAGCTGACCAAACACTTCCAAGGTTGGTTTTGTGACTGGCGGTTTCCATTCCTTGCTAGGCCGCACATCCGATTTGGGCAGCTTTATCGGGGAGGCCTTGGGAGTAAGGAACAAGAGGCAGACCCTGAAAGCACTTCCACTCCCCGCAGAAGGAGGATCCTCAGGGTGGAACCCTACAAAGTGCCCACACACCCCCGCTAGAAGAGGACAGGAGAGCAGGAAGGACTGTGTGGAGAAAATCTTCACAGCCAGCAGCTGGGCAGACCTCGGGTCCTCAGAACTCCATCAGCCCCGCCAGAGACCCCATGCTCCTTGGGGGACCACTCACTGTCAAATGCATTATCCATCATTTGCAATCAGGTGCAACGTTCAGCCCCTGAGGGTCCGTCACCTGAGCTGAAGTGGTGTATGCAGACCTTGTACATGAGGGCCTGGTCGGCACCTCCTTGCCTCTTCCCACTGCCTCTCTGTCGAAAGGGTCTGGAGTCAAACAGAACTACAAGCACAGTGTGGTTGTGCCTCAGTCTCTCCTACTACCAAGACCAGAAGGGACAATTGCACCGTCCTGGTCTGGATCTTTGTGCGAGGATTCGGTGCAGCCTTGAACTTTACACAGTGTCTATTAGGTCAGGATCAGGGTCAGGCTCAGGGTCATGGCTAAGGCTAGGACTGGGGTTAAAGTAGGGTTAGAGTCAAGATCAGAGTTAAGGTCAGGGCCAGTGTTAGGGTCAAGGTCAGGCTAAGAACTAAGGTTAGGGCTAGAGTTAGAGGTAGGTTTAGGGTCAGGTCAGGGCTAGGGTCAGGGTCAGGGTCAGGAGTAGGGTTAGGGCTAGGACTGGGGTTAGAAGAGGGGCAGGATTCGTGCTCGTTAGACCTAGGAATGCAGTGAGTGCACAGGCAAGTTCTCTGACGCTGACGTCCAGCCCTTGCTGCTCCGAGTGTGGAAGGACAGCAGGGGGCACCCAGACAGTGCGGCCAGCCCACGACAGAGCACACGGTGCCTCTCTGAAGCAGGCGCAACTCATCCCAGCTCCTCCATGCTCACGGACGTTAGCCCAGAGTAGCGTGAAGTGTCCAGAGATTCCTTTTTCTGACCTAATTCATGGAGCGGATCACGCCTTCAGGTCCCAAATTCACGTCTGTTTTTAATCTGGAGCTCCGTGGTCCGTGCCGACCCTCAGGGGCATTGGGTCTGCATGGTCCCAAATTGAACACGTAGGTGTGGGCTGTCGCTGGGCCTGCCCGTCCCGTTCACATCTGTCCCACAGCCCCGAGGACCGGCTGCAAGTGCTTGCCCCCGGGCGGGCCACCCTGCTGGACCTGCCTCCGCACCTCAGGCAGGGCTGTCTCCTCCTCCTGTTTCCTAGCCCGGCATACACCCACACTGATCTTAGGTGTAGGCGCGAGCTGAATTTCACCCGGGGGAGCAGTCCTTGTAAGTTCTGTGAGGTTGGAAGTCTGGTGTCCTGGTTTGTCAGGGGGAAGCGATAGCCCTTGCCCCTTGTGGCTATTGTGAGATTTGGGAAGACGTCCGAGCTACGGGGCTTATAGTCACCTCAGTCCTGCTCTCTCACCCTCACCCAAGCATATCCGAGTCTCTCCTTCCAGCCCACACAGGGCTCCCCGCCTCCACTGAGAACTGTGGGTCAGGCAACTGGATACAAGTCCCTGTTCTTGCCACAAAGAAACAAGGTTGCAGTAAAGAAACACACAAAAGCCAAAATCCAGCCCTGAGGGGTTCTCTTCTCCAGCTCCAGGGGGAAAGCCTCTGACACAGTGTTGCTTTGAGGGTGGGAAGCAGCCAAGGAGCTGCTGACGTTTTGAAGGGCTAGTAAACATTTTCTAGGCTGCCTGCCCACGCAGAAGCATTTTTTTTTTTCATTTGACAGGAAGCTCTGAGGTTTCTCCCAGCTTTTAAAGAGAACTCAGAGCTGTCTTTGAAATTTCTGTGAGCTGCTGCTCAAATGCTGTTCTTATGGAGATTAGCAAATGCCAATTTCCCGGAAATGCAGTTAGACCGGAGATGGAGAGATTCTTATTGCAGGGCCCCAGTCGGGGAGTTGATTGCGTTTGGTTTCCTGTGCTGTACCCAATTTCCTCCTGCTGCCAGGGAGCTTTCTCTCTGAATTAGGTCTCCCCGCATTTTCTGCAGGGTGAGCCAGAACCAACACAATGCAGCACTGGAGCCTCGGGGACAGCGTTTACTGTTAGCTGCATGTGGGAGGGCTGGAAATGAGACCCTGCCTGCCCGTGACCTTGCAGCAACTGGCACCTGTCGGTGTGAGGGGCAGGCGTGGAGCGAGTCTCCATTGCTCCACCACCCCCTCACTCACATCCAGGTTTCCTGTGCCTCCCTGGGGCAGGAGCAGAGGATGACCAGTCCTCAGCACTACCTCCTTCTCCCTCGTGCACATCACACCCCATCCCCTGCCGGCCTTGCTTCCTCTCGCCTAACTTCTGTCTCCCCAGCGGCAGCGAGTTCCAGTCTGGTAATGAGACCAAAAGGAGGCGTAGGAGCAGGTGGGTGGGGCATGCGTTTGATGATTGAATCCTGAACAGGCTGTGCCCAGAGCAGCTCCACCCACCAGGGACATCAAGTGGCCCACCTGTGGAATGTCCCAGTGTCCTCATTTAAAAGCAAAAAGGGGTCACATTGATCATAATAGCAACTGTAGCCTAGTATGTTCACAATGCTATCATTGCAACCTGTAATAAATGTGAAAAATATGAATCGTCTTTGCTTCACACTAGGTCAAAGCCCGTGTGAGTTTTCACTTGCACACACATCTCCATGTGCGCGGCCAGGTTTCCAGGGCGCTGGAGCCTCTGCTGCCCTGTGACAGCCGGTGGAACAGGGCAGCTGCGGAAGTCACTGCGCCCGGGAGCGGAAGGGGTCCCAGCGAGCAAGACAAGGACCCCTGTCCCCGGGACCTGCGCTCGTGCTAGGGTGGCCAACAGCATGAGTGCAGCAGAGACGAAGGACATGCGCTTACGCATCTCGAGAGCCTGGACTTGAATCACAGCTCTGAGACTGGTTGCGAACATGACCTTGAACCTGTTATATGGCCTCGCTAAGCCTCGAATGACCCCACCTGTTGAAGGAGGGGGGTAATTGTCTCTATCTCGTGAGAAGCATGTCAGGTTTGAACAAGATGCTGCATTTCCCACACGCAGCCTGCCAGGAGCGCCTGTGTTTAAGTGGGAAGGTGCCTCTGCCTCTGAGCCCGTCTCAGATACCTAAGGCTCTCCCTCCCCTCCCCCTTGTTCTAAGTGGTGCAGGTGCACTCATAGGTAGCTAGGACCACAGACCAGCTCCACAGGGCGGGTAGATGCTGAGCAGGTGACTGTGTCAGGCCCCCTGGACATCCGAGACCCGCAGAGAAGGTGGGTGGTCCACACCTCCACTTTCCTCCATTCACAGAAACACCTTTTTTTTTTTTATCAAGGGATATGATTTGCATGAAGGTTTCCCCATGGACTTCTTAAGGACAAAGATTAGGTCTTACTTGCTCTTTTTAAATTCCTTCTTCCAACCCTGATTCTTAGAAATTGGGGTTCCACCCTACTCAGCTGGCTCTGCCATGGGAGTGGCCACGTCCCTGGGGGCCACAGGGCCCTCGGCTCCAAAGGAGAGAGGACCTGGAGGAGCAGAGAAGCCCCATGGGGGGTGGAGTGAGAACCCAGGAAGAACCTGCTGAGAAAGGGCAGTGCAAAGGAAAGGCCAGGCGAAGGGTGCTAGGTGAGGGCCACGGGCATTTGCTGGAGGGGACACGATCAGGAGTGAGGGTGTCTAGAGCTGTTCCTCCCACCCCTCCTGCTGGCCTGCCTCTTCCTGCAGCCCCCTGCTTCATGTGCCCTGAAGGCATTCTGCCTGTTAAGACGGTTTCCCTCTTCCAACTCACACCTCTGAGGTCGTTTCTCCAAACAAGCCCACGACCAGCCTGCACAACAACCAAGGGGAGCTCTCCCTCAGTGGCCGTCCAGAGGCTGCATCAGCCTGGGGCCCCCTCGCACAGACGGGATTGCCGCGGGGCACAGGGGACATACCAGGGCCATGGTTTGCATCTGCAGAGCCAGCCACTCGGTGACAACCTGGGAACTGGTGGGAAATGCAAATTCTCGGGCCCCAGCTCGAAAGCAACTGAGTCGGGAAGTCTGCAGTGGAGCCCAGAGGCCCGTGATCACAAGCCCTTGGGACAATGTAATGCCCACGGGAGTCTGAGAACCACTTCACCGCAAGGGGCAAGTGGCCTTCAGGGGTAGAGATGCAGACACTCACAAAGATGACTCTGTCAAGCAGGAGGTGACACACCAGGCTCGCGGGCAAGGTGCCATTTCCCCAGTGCCCCAGAGCCGTCCACAAAGCCATCCAGGCATTAGGAGCGAGAGCAGCTCCAGCTCTGAGGAAGGGAACCCAAGACCTTGTTAGAAATGCAAGTTCTTGGGCCCCGCCCCAGACCTGGAACTCTGGGAAGAGGGGGAGTTGAAAATCACTTTCAGTATCACATCAGCACAGCAGGTAGGACTGAGTGCGTCTCTGACACCCGCCCCTCAACCCCACAACTCAAGCCCTCTGGCCTTTGCTGTCCCCAACATGTCCAGAAACTTCTAAATGTGCCAGCTCACCTCCTCCAGAGCCCTTGGGGCAATTTGACAGGGAAACGTACCCCTCATCTCCACAGCTGCGCATATCACACGGGAAATGCCACGCCGTCCATTTCGGACTGTGTTCTTTCTCTCCGCTTTCCTTTCTACAGTCTTCTCAGGCGGCATCTCAAGGAGGACCAGGAAAAGTGCCAACCTGACTCGCCTCTCCTGAAAGATCCAATTAATTTATTTTAGCTACGCTGAGTTACATTTTGGATAAAACAGAACCAGGGTGTAAAAGCACATAGGTGGAAAATCCTTATAGAGCAAGAGATTATGCTTAAAGGAATGAAAATTGAAATAATGGCAGGAAAATAAACCTTTGCATGCTCTCCTAACTCATTGGCCACCGTTCAGTAGATGCCTCCCTTCCCCACTCATCAGTCGCCTCACTTTTTTAGGAGAAAAGCCTGAAAGGGACCCATGTCTCCAGGTTGAGTCCTTGGAGCGCCATCTGCTCTAAAGAGCCCCCTATGCTTCTGCAAAGACATTTGGGGGAGAAAGTTGCAAAGAGAACTCTCGTTTTTGAGCCGGCAGGTTCTGTGATTCTTTAAGCTACTTCCAGGATGAAGCGTGTGTGATTTCTCGTGGTGTTTCTGGTAAGGAACCTGATAACCACGCGCAAGGTGGGGTTGAGTGTGTGAGCTGCCCCAGAAACAGCAGCCGGAGGTGGGGGCTGCTGGACGGCTGGCCCATAAGAGAAATAAAGCCAGGGCGGAACCGTCGACGGGTCGGTCTGAATTTACCATTGCTGGGGTGCAGCCTCTGGGAGTGGGGTAGCAGAGCCTGCCCTCCCCGGACAGTTGTGTATGTGGCCGCTTCTTCGGTGTCCAGTCCCCGTTTGTTTCAGGTGGGTGCCAGACCATGCTGATGGATGCCTTGTGAAGCTTCTCGTCCATATTTCTCACCACAAGCATCACTTGACGGCTGGGAAAATTCTTTTACAAGTTTAATAGGTACGAGCAAAGATTTGGGAAAACACATTTCAGTAACATTGTCATTGACGCTTCTACCGTGCAATGTTCTTTATTTTCTAGCAACACAAATCACTGTAGTGAACTTAAATAACAAAAACCTTGAGAATCCTGGGTACCCAACGAAAAGGCAGAACAGACAGACATGCATACGGCCTGGAGCAGGGGCCCAAGAGGAAGGCTTGGGAGGCAGGGCCACCACTACATCGGGGACTTGCCGCCGCTATTTACTCGGCGTGTCACCTACAGGGCCATTTATTTAAGTGCCCGGGCCCCACAGTTCTCGTCTGGAAGACAACACATCTGCCCGAGAACCTGTGGTAACACGCACTGCCGGGCTTGGCGCGGAAACGAGGCTCAGTACAGGCAACGTGTCTGGCATGTAAGCATTTAATAAAACGCCACTCGTCCCCCGCTTCAAAGGCACGTGCCGGTCAACTCTGACCTGGGACTCGCCTTCGGCCGCCAGGCTGCAGGGCCTCTGGGCTGGCCCTCACTCACTGGAGGAAGTTATCAGAGGACCAGCTCCCGGTGCACTTGGAAGGGCAGGTGGTCCAGCAGAATGACCTTCAGCCTGGGGACAAGCATCAGCTCTGAATGTGGGGCACACACACCGCGAGGCGGGTACCACTGCTCAGGGTTAGGCCAGCACAGCCCTGGGTGACGCTGCCCTGTGTGTGTGTGTGCCCTGGGCGTGACACACTTGCTATCTCCCCGGACCCCTGGGTAGACACCTGGGGTCCATACAAGAAGATGCTAATTCTCCTGCCCGCGACCACCACACACGGCTTCTTCCCATGGACAGTCCAGTCTGTGGGCCTATCAGTCCTTGTAATTGCAAGACTCTCCCACCGTATTTCAATGAGGTTCTGCTGGGACAAAATGAATTATTCACTCTTTTCCACCATTTTGAGCTCTCACCCTGGCCACCCAAGGTCTGACCTCAGGCATGGCCTTCACTGAGTGTGATGTGGGGTCTGGTCCCAGCACCAGGCCTGACCTCTCAGCATCGCCCATCACACAGGAGCTTGGCTCGGCTCGGCTTACAGCCCCTCCCCCTTCCAGTGGGCTCGCTCCGACCTTCAGGGCAACCACCCACCGGAAGCGTTCCCCCAGGAAGCGTGAGCTGGCACTGCTACCCTTGTGCGTGCTTGTCTGAATCCGTGCTGATTTAACACCAGAGAGCCACGCGTGCACACTCACAATCACACGTGCACACAGAGGCCCCCGCACGTGCATGCACACGCGTGCACACCAGCACCCATACCCGTGTGCACGCACAAGCACACACACCATGTGCGTTCCCGCAGGCCAACACTCTGGAGTGCACGCTGCTCCTCCGTCACTCGGGTTCAATTCTTCGTTCTGCCAAACAAAGACGGGGTGCCCGTCCGAGGAGACTGAGGCAACATGGGCGACCCCCCCACCCGGAGTCTCTGTCACACCAGGCACTCAGGCAGCTCTCTCTTCCTAAACCATCTTCTGTTTGCGGCCCCGACGGCACACCCTGCCGAGGTCAGGGACCCGTCACCCTGCTCTCACAGTCTCCCTCGTTAAGGCTCCTCATCAGACACCTCCTCGTTGCCCCACGCTCGTCATGCACACGCGGAGCCCGGAGAACCTGTCAATCACAGAAAACAGAGCGGGTCGGAAAGGGCCGTGGGCCATGCGTGTGAGCCGCCACAGGCAAAATTTAACTCGAAAACAAAAGCAGATGGACACGCTGATTGGCGAAGCTGACGGCACACCTTTTGTTAACTTCACTGCTCAGCGAGTAATTACCCGGGTATATATAGAGAAGAGACACTGCGTGGGGCCCAGAACTTTCCGTGACAACCTGCAACAGGGCCTCCTTCCAGAATGTGTCAGTCTCCTGAAATTCATCCCATCAATGCTGGTCATACAGCTTCTTCCAAACCAGAGCGGCCACATCCGAATTCGGGAATCACATCTATAAAGATTAACATCGGCCCCAAAAGAAGTTCAGAGAAATGGATCTCTCTATTAGTCGGCCAGGCCTCCAACACGTATTAGTGGTTTGGGGGGTAAGCAAGAAGAAACCACTCTCCCCGAATCCCTTGTGTTTCTCAGCAAGTCATCTAACCACTTTATAGTGACTGGGGCGGGGGCGGGGGGGGGGGGTGCGGCGGTGCTCATGAATGGGATTAGTTCTCTTATAAGAAGAGACACAAGAAAGTCCACTGTGTGTGTGTGTGTGTCCCTGTCTACAAGCCCCCAGGAAGAGTCCTCACGAGGAACCGAAGATCCCAGCACCTTGGTCTTGGCCTTCCCACCCTCCGGAACTGTCACAAATAAATGTCTGCTGTTCAGGCCACCCAGGCTGTGACGTCTCCGTGGCGCCCCGAGATGACTGAGAGAGTGGCCCACGGGCACAAGGCTGTGTCCTCATCTTATGCATCTTCAAGGGGCCAGTCAGCCACCCCCGCCCTTTCCATCCGTTGCCCGAGCCTACCCAGGCCAATGACAACATCACTCGGTAGAAGGGACAGAGGAAGAGGCGGAAGAAGCTGCTCCATGACGAGCTCAGGGGACAGCACGTGACACAGCCCAGGACAGGGGCACACTCTGTGCTGCTGGGAGGTCCCGCAGCGGCAAGGCCCATGGAGCCGAGGCCACACTGACTGCCTCCGGGCTGCCAGGTCCCCGTGAGGACGGCCGTGGTCGAGTGACATACAGAAGGGCCAGGCTGCACTTGGGGACACCTGGGAGGCACCTCCGAGGCTGCCTGAGCTGGAGACGGGGCGTGTGTGGAGAGGGGCCCGTGTCTGTGGTAACAGATGCGTGTGTCTGTGACAGGCCTGCACAGAGGCAGCCAATCAGAGGAGCCAGCGATGTCCCTGATCCCAGGACAGCCCGGTGGCAGGCCCTCACCTGCAGATCGGCCCGAGCTGATTGAAACCCCCGTCAGGCCCCCGGCCGTGAGCCGCAGGACAGCTGCAAACAGCCTCCTGCGCACAGGCTCCTGCGCCTTTAATCACGCACCTCCAGGCCGCGTCCCCTGGCTGTCACCGTGCAGCAGCGGGAGTCCTCTCTGACACGCTCCACTGCCCTGGGTCGCCACTTGCTGTGCAGGTTCAGTTTTCCTCGATTTTGAGAGCGACTTTCGTCCCCTGAAACAAGCCTGCTTCTCTGAATCGACATCTCTTTCCTGTCACATCCCCACCCTGGGGTCACCCCCAGCTCTCACGGGTCCCTCTGTGACAGAGCCCTTGATGGGTGCCCCTGCTCAACATAACCCTGCGTTCTCCTTGGGACTCCATTTCCACCAACTGGACATGTGTCCTGGTTTCCAAAGGGGAGACCCAACATTCTCTGTCTGACCTTAGTACAGCTCCTCCCAGCCCCCTGAGTTTTTTTTCCTTATTTGTGGAGCCAGGGAATTCCACTCCACGACTCCCCCCGAAGTCTGACAGGTGTGCAACCAGCTGAGGGGCAAGTGGGTCCTGACCCTTGCCCACCACCCCCTCCCCCTGTCCTGCTGCTGCCCCTTCACCCGCCAGGCTGCGACTCCCAGTGGAGACCGGCAGAGGCTGGTGCCTAGGTGGCCGGGTCACAGAAGGACAGGGAGAAGACGTGGCCCCATGAGCACATCCAGGGGCCGTGAGGGCTACCTCAAAGGCTGCCTCACGGGGACTCGCTGGGGTGCCATAATGTTCCTCTTTTCCCTGCTCAAACCCGCCCTTGGCCAGCACGCATTTGCTCAATGATCCACGTCCTTTCCCCCAGGGCCCTTGGAGTGCCCACATCATGGAGCCCACTTCTAAAGGCTGGAAACTGTCCCCAAAGAACACACCTCGAAGTTCAAACAAAAGTGATGTTAGAGGTGAGCAGAAAATTCACCCAATGTCATTGGTCATGGAGCATCAAATTTTACTCTACTGTTCCAGAGAGGAAGCCCCCAGAATCTAAGTCCAGTGGCATCCCAGGATGCCACCTCTGTCTCCTCTGGTTCTCTGTCTCGCATCCCCCTATGTCGTTAGAGCAGCAGCTGCTGGACCACGATGCCCCGGGGGAGCTGAGGACAAGAGAAATGGAGGGGGCAACAGGTGTGCCGCGTTCGAGGCCTGCGTCTTCCCGTGGCGCCCCCCTTCACAGTGGCACGCATCTTGGGCCTTTGAGAATTGGCACGTGGCTGAAAATGAGTGGCTGCTACAAAGGACGTTAACGTGCTCTGGTCCCTGCACCAGTTTGCCCATTAGAGCCCTTCAGCTCGAGAAAGCTAGCTGCCCACCCCGGGGCCTCCTTCCCGAGGGCCGGCTGCACTCCAGCCTCTGGCCTCTGCAGTGCTTCCCCCGCAGTGTCCCCCCCACAGTCCCACCTCCCCACTTGCCTCGCTTCCTGCCCACCGGTGTCTGCTCTTTGTAGCCCAGGAGCACTCGGCACAACATTTGCCTCCTGCAGTTACAGATCCGCGTTCCCACGTAGCTGGTGCTTCCTTTCCTTTTTTCCTTTACTACTGGAATTTAACTCAAGACTTGGTGAAGCCTTTCGACATTTCTCCCCGAGTTTTTCCCGCACCTCACAGCCTTTAAATGCCCGGCAGAGCGCTGAACACGGTAGATGAGTCACCTCTCCGCTGCTTACGTGTTTGGGTTCAGTAAAGGCCCCCGGCAAGAAGCAAGCCTTCCCTAGCCTGGCATTTGTGAGCCATTTCTGTAGCTATTTAAAAAGATCGTGGCTTTTGGGGGAAGTCTACCCCCACCCCACGACTCTTTGCTTCCTAACTGATGCTGTTCACGGTCGCCGAGGGGTTCTTTTTCCACTGTCACGGGTGCCGTGCGAAGGATTAAGGACTGGTCATTAGGTTTATTTGTGCATCTTGGACCTCCGGCAGGAAAACACAGAGCTTAGTTGTTCTGTGTGAGGAGCACCACCGCGGGAGTGTCCCCCACCCCTTGTCCATTTCGCGGTCTGGGCACCCCTCCATCAAGGGCCATCTAGCAGGGCATTCTGGGGAAACCCCAGAGATTGGTCCTCAACAGAGAAAAAGATTTGTGTGAATTTTGGAGACAAGGAAAAATGGGTGTTTCTACCTTTCATCACCTTAAGTTGCTACAGCAAATATGTTAGGCTTGTGTTGAATCCACAGGCGTGGCCATCCCAAACGAAGTCACGTTTTAAGAATAAAAATTAAGTGAACGAAAGCTGAAATGCGGTTCAGCCCATGAAGATGTTCTGAGCTAAGCTTCAGCTGGCCACTCTGTTGTCCAACTATGACTCAGAGGTGGCGGGACAACCCCCGATGAAGCCAAGCCCCAGTCCATACTTGCTAGGGCCACCATTGTGGCCAAATCAGGAAGTCCGCCCAGCTGAACCGCGTGGGCTTTGGGGATTGTGTTCTTGAGGTAAGGGAACAGTCCTTGGATGCACTCAACTGGCCCGAGCACGCTGAGGTGGAGAGAATGTTTCCACTCTCCTAGGAGCTTATAAACAGAGCAGCACCCATCTCCCTGGGCTTCAGCCCTGCTGTTAGGGTTCCCCGGGGTCAGAAAGTGAGGGGTCGTGCCAGACGCTGTCAGCGACGTGTGACTGTGTGCCGCCTGGCTCACCATCACTGGCAAACATTCCCTCGGATGGTCAAGAGTTCATCATGAGAGAAGCAGCCTGAGACTGGAGGGGTTCTGGGGCCGGCAGGGGCCTACTCCTCCCCTGCCCAGCGTACCCGCCGAGAGGGCCACTGGGTTAGCCAGGAAACAGAAAATGCAGGGAACGGTCCCTCGCAGTGCCTCCTAATTCACCCGCAACGGCGAGTGGGATTCAACACGCATGACACCGGACCGTTGGAGCAGGTGTTTTTCACTGTGAAGTGAGCAAAGACGTGAGTCAGAGCACAAACCACATGCAGCTTCCGGTCCTCCCGCCTGCCCCCGCCCTGCTGGGTGGCTTCTGACGCCCGTTCTGGACCTGATCCCACAAGCGTGAGGACACCACGTGAGACCACCACGCCCAGCTGCCTTTCAGGAGGAAGAGTCTAGAAATTGACTCGGCTACCTACCAAGGCAGCTACGCCTCCGATGGTGTCCAGACTTAGGGACAAAACCACAGAAAGAAAATGATGTAAATGCAAAACTGAGAGGTAAAGAGAAAACCCACTTTGCTGCTGGTCTCCTTTGCACATGCTCACTGCCTGGCTCACTGACAGGCCGCACCTTGCCTCCCTCTCTAACCTTGACCCCTGGGACTGTGGTCCAGCCTGCTCCTCCGTGCTCATCTGCAAACTCACAGCTGGGGTTCACTCCAGGGGGTGGAGTCTCACCTAACCCTGACTCATTAGAAGCAGATTCCTGTTGCCCGCTGGCCTGTCTTACCCACAGAAGCAGCGTTCGTACCTCTGATGCCAAAGGTGCAGGCACACGCCGGTTGGCACGAGGTTTGCCTCCTGCACTGAGTCAGGACACTGCCTTCCGGTGGACACACTGTGCTCCCTTCTGTCTTCTCTGCGTCCAGTGCTCCAGGGGAAGGCCCGTGGGCATCCTGCGGGCTGAAATTCTTCAGGTATCGGGGGTTGCAGTCCTCACCGGGAAGGAGCTTAGTGGAACTTTGACAAAAGAGGCAACCAGGCTCCCTCCAGGCATGAGTGGTCCGAGGCTCCCAGACGAGAAAGTTTGGGAGCATGGCCTCCCACCCAGAGCTCCGGTCCCCAGGTTTCACGCGATTCTCCGCTGAATCGTATTTTCTCCTCTACTGTGATGTCTCAGCAACTGGTTCCTGAGTGCCCTCTGTGTGCCCACCACCGAGAAGAATTCAGAGATAAATAAGGGGGCTCGTTCCCGCCCCAGGAGCTCACAGAACTTGACCCAGCATGACGAGGAAACCAGGCCACCGCCAGGAGCCAGGCACAAAAACATGAGAGGTGATATTCAGGACACTCGAAAGTGGAAAGTAACCCTATATCCAACTGCATTTAAATGAATAAATACATTGTGTTATATTCTCACCATAAAATAATACATACCAATGGCAGTATGTAACACAAACACCGAGTATTAACCTAAAATACAGTTGTGTTGAGAAGAACAGACCCTACAGTGTGACTCCGCCTCCGCAGCAGAAAGCCAGGGAAGACAGCACATCGTCAGGGGTGCGCAGGGGGAGGGGACGGGCTGTAAGAGAAAGCCAGGGGTTCATTAGCGTGGGCACTGGGACCGCGGTCGTCTGTCTGTCTGTAGTGAGAGGGAGGCCGTGAGTGAGAGTCACAGGGGGCGGCCTGTGCAGCTGCAGACTCCTGCTCAGAGGGCAGGCTCCTGAGGCCCCCAGGGGTCAGACAAAGGTGGAGAGTCACACGGCTTCCAGGGAGCTGTCACCGACTTTGTGCCTCCATATAGCCAACGAGCGAGGCCACCTGCCTGTATTTCCAGGACAGCTCACAGGACTCTCGCTGCCTCTTCCGTGTGGCCCTCCTCGCCCCACTCGCTGGTTTCGTTTTTAGCTGCTCTCCCTTGTGAAACGGTCTGAAGTCTGTTCTGGAACGAACTGGCGGGAAAGCACCAATAAATAATAACGGACAAAAGGAAACCAGGAGATGCCCGTGTTGCTCGTGACTCTGGCTGCCACCATTGACCGAGCAGGCGATTCCACCTGGGAAGGTTCCAGAAGACTGAGTCTGAGGAAATGAGTCACTGAACAGCAGCTCTCACCAAGGGTCGAAAGGGCAGGGCCCCTGTAGCCAGAGGCTCTGGGCACGGGAGGACGCTGACAAGACCTCCTGGGGACCGCTCCCTGGGAGGGCCGGGGAAGCTGTGGCAGAGTGTGACCTGGCGAGGACAAAGCCTCTGGCCCTCAAGGATGTGGGGGTGAGAGCCAGGGGACGTTGACTTCCGAATTCCCCGTCAACCTCCCTGGCGTCTCGTTCATAACTAGCAGGTGACATCTTTACTTTCGGGGTTAGCACGCATTGCGGGTGGGAGGGACCGTGGCTGGTCCCAGCTTGAGGCTGCGTCTGCTCCTGGAACAGACACCTGGCCACGGCCCACAGCAGAGTGGCCGTGCCAGCCCCGCACCTGCTGGGTGGACTGCACCCCGTGGGGGCGGTGCTGACCGGCATCCCTTGCATCCTCCTCCATCTGGGATTTCTGTGGGGACAGGGGAGTGACACACGCCTGCCGCTGGGACTGTTCAAGAGTCCATGGGATGACCTGCCACCAGTTCGGTCCCCAGAATCTTAAAGCTGAAAACGGTCAGGAAATTTTACACATGTGCAGCTCTGGCTTTTAAGAACTCACCCTTGCAGGACAATAAACCCTCAGAAGGCAGGATTTTTTTTACCCAAACCTTCAGACCAGGGCCCGGGACGTGGCAGCACACTGGAGGAAGTAGCCCCGCTCCAGCCCCAGAGCCGCCCTGGTGGGCAAGGCCCACACCTGTCCTGCAGCTGTTGGCCAGGGGTGGGTGGCCATCCCCAGCTCCCTTCCAACACTGAGCCAGAGACCAAACGTTCTCCAGATCCATTTTCTGCCAGCACAGGCGAGTACTGGAACAGAACTGTGAATCTCACCTAAATGTGGAAGAAGCAGCAATAGGAGCAAAAACAAAGAATTGCGAATGCCTGTGTGTGGTGTGTGTGCATACGTGCATGGTTGTGTGTGCACGTGTGTGGTGTGTGCGTGTGTGAAAAGGAAAATCTGCCCGGGGAGGAGGGACTGAAGGCGCTGTGCTTTGACCTCGAGTGCAGAGGCGGCGTGTGGAGGACAGGGAGGCAGCAGGAGTTATGAGGAGGAGGGAAACAAAGTAACACACGCAGCTCTGCTACTTCGGTAGTTTATGAAATTTTCTGTCGTTAAAACATTTTGTGCCTCTGAAATCAGCCTGTGAGGTTGAAGCCGCAGAGGGTAAGGAGGTGCTCAGCAGGCTGAGGGCCAGAGGACCCTGCCGCCCACCACCTCGATGACAGCGCCCAGCCACTGGGGACAGGCCTGGGTGTCAGAGGAGCCCTCTCACCTGTAACCATAGCATGTCACCAAACAGTAACGTGTAACACCGTCACATTTAGCGTCTGCCGGCTGTCCTTGAATCCCAACTTACTCGCCTGCCAGCAAGGGCCATCCCAGCAGGTGAGGGAGATTCGGGAAGAGCTCTCCTGGCTCCACCTGCCAGGGCTTAGTGACTTAGGGCATGGGCAAGATATTTAACTCTATGGCCTATCTTTGTCAACAGTAAGATGGAGATAACGGTCCATCTGTCACAGCGTTTTATGAGGATTAAGTCAATAGCCATAAAGTGTTTAAAACGGCGCCCGGCCCATAAAAAGCACTCAGCAGCATCGGCTCTGACGGCTGTGTGTCCGAGACCAACGTTCCTGAACTCTGCCCCCTCCTCTCCCACATCTGTCAGCGGAGGTGAGTCTGAGCTGGTTGCTCCTGCTCAGGACCTGTGTCCCCACTTCCAGCCCCCGGCAACTCCACCACTAAGGCCAGCCCAACACCTGCCGCCCCCGCTCACGGGGGCCAGCGGTCCCCAGCACAGGCACAGGGCCCCCCCACGAAGGGATCCAACACAGCTTGTCTTCTTTCCTTCCATGTCTGTGCTACTTCAGAATCTTAGAAGGGAGCGTTGGAAACACACAGCCCTAAACATTTAAAAGTGCAGGTGTTAAATGATGTGACATCAAGTGCGAACCCTTGCCTTTTCACTCGGCCTCAGCCTCCTCGTCTGTCTGTAAACGGGATTAAATAGTAACAACACCTTTCTCCTCGGTGGTCGTGGTGGGGGGGGAGGGTGAGTGAGACGGCGGCCGTGGCGAAGGGTTCCATGGCTGGTGCACACTTCATAGATGGTGGCTCTGCCCACCCCACAGGGCAGGGGGTTGTGGAACAACGCTCCAATCTCTTGCCCCCAGGTTGTTAGCTTTGCAAGGACAGCTGTGCCTTCACTGTGACATGTGTCACACTCCCTGGCTCAGTGTACACAGTGGTTCACACGGTGCTGTACTATAACCAAACTCAATAGGGTATTTTTATAATCCGCCCTGTTGGTTCTCACAACGCACCGTATGCTGGGACCACTTCAGCGGTTCATGCAACATGCCTGGGACAGCTTGTCACCCCACACCAATCAAATCCCAGCTTGTGGAGGGGACGGTCCCAGGTATCAGCAGGACACAGAGCTCCTGGAGATGTCGAACGTGCCGCCAGAGCTGGGAAGCACGCCACTCATCTGCCTCCCACCGGCTCACTCAGCTGCAGCCCTACTGTGTGCCAGGCACCACTGTGGGCTGCGGTGACACGGAGGTCAGCAGGGTGATGCTAGCTCTCCCAACCCACACAGAGCTGCGGGTCAGCGAACCAGTAAGGAACCGCCACAGTGCCAGGCCCCGGGCACAGCTCTCACTCGGGGACCACGCACGCAGATGTAAGAAGGCAGGAGGTTTGTTTAGAGAAGGAGATATTTTCAAAGGAGGGAGAGGACTGGGGAAAATGACCTTCCCGGAGCTTAACTGCATTGTGAGGGCTCCAGGGTCTGACACTCAGGGTCAAGGCCACGGGCCACTTGGATGTGGGTTCTGTCTGCGAAGCGGTTCCCTGGGTGCCTCAGTGCCCTGCTGAAGGGTTCTCATCAGAAACTGCTTTCAGAGCTTCCTCTTTGCTCTGCAGAACAGAAGCATTTTCTTTTTTCCTCTAACTGTGATTTCTTCAGACACTTCTTCCGACATTTCCCTGCTGGCCGTGAACTCCAGACATTTTACAGACAGGTTTCTGTTCCTTGGTAGAGGTTGCGTGCACAGTTATAGGTGAACTACGGGAGCATTTCTTCTTCTTTTTTTTCCTTCTGGATCAATACTGTTATTTTTTAAATTGCCTCAGATCCTCTTTTTTAGAGAAGATGGAGAGAAAATAATGAAATATAAAGGTCATTGCTCTGTAATCCCTTCATAACCAAACATCTGTGGCTTGTACCTCCCAGTTCAGCTGAGTAGAAGGAGGACGGAAACCCTCATTTGTTCAGCACTTAGCATGCGTCAAGCGATTTGCTCTGCGCCCGCGTGCACTACCTGAATCGTGTCTCCCGGGAATGTCCTGGTCTGGGGGCTAGCCTCCCGTTTCGCAGACGCAGGGAGGAGGAGGCTCAGCGAGGCTGGGACCCCAGCCTGTGAGGGGCTGAGAGACCTGTGTCAGGGCCACCGCAGCGCTGACGGGCGCCTCTTCCTCCTCAGGCTTCACTGGGTGGTTGCCAAGGACCCTCTCCAGGGACTTCTCGAATGCCAGTCCCTAGTCTCAGCCGGTCCCCACCGCAGACCTGTTCGCACTGATTTGGTCAGTTAAGGGTATTGCGTGTGTTTCGGTGTTTTCCTTGAAAGTGTCCAGAGCTCAGCACTTCCAGTGTTTCGTAATAAAAACACTTACTGAAGTTGTTTAAATTGTTACACGACGCCATACTTGCCACAAAGTAGACTGCAAAAATGTATAAAACTATTATTTAAAGTTTCAAAATAGCCCTGGCTGGTGTGTCTCAGTGGACTGAGCCCAGGCCTGCAAACCGAAGAGTTGCTGGTTGAATTCCCAGTTGGGGCATGTGCCTGGGTTGCAGGTGGGAGCGTGTGAGAGGCAACTACACATTGATGTTTCTCTCCCTCTCTTTCTCCCTCCCTTCCCCTCTGATGCCAAAGCGCCGCGTAAAGCAATCTCCTTGGGTAATCGGAGAGGTTTGAACAGTTCACAGTGTCCCTCACTGGTACCAGGAAAATCACCCGACAAGGTACAGTCTCAGCCCAATCCCCCAAACCCTGTTATTATGTAGCATTTATGCAAATACGGCTGATGGCAGCTGTGCAGCCGACTGAGAACTTGGAAGTTTGAATCTGTTTTCCTCCTTGTTCTGGTTTCTACATGAGCATGTGGTTTTCAAAAGGAGTCTGACTCTTCCGTTCTGAAGCATAATAGGAAAGTGACAGGCAGGATAATTTGACATAATGGGCCCTTGCAGAAACTTCACACCCTGTCCTCCAAAGTCAACTTCCAAACCTGGAGAGAGCTGGAAGGTGAACGCCAAGGACGCACAGGTCAAAAACATGCAACCCCAGCTGCCCCGGGTCAGCGGTGCCTACGGGTGAGCCCCGGGCATGTGAGAGTGAGTTATCAGCTCTTCAGTAATGAGGGAAAACCAGCTTGGGTCTCAAGTTCAGTTCTCAGTTCTACGTAAAACAAAGGAACAAGATTTTGGAATGAACAAGGACAGGCTGCCCAGTTCCAGAGATGTGAGTCATTTGAATTTGTGGTAGATGAGGGCCACCTGCAGCAGGGCCCAGGAATTAATTCCAAAATCCAGGTGAGGGGCTTTTGCTGACGGAGACTTTTGCTGACGGTCCTGACAGCTTAGTTCATGGAAATACCACCCTGGGGCTTTCAAACCATTTCCACTCGCCTCACATAATAGGCCATGTAACGAGGGACGCATATTGGGGGGGGGGCCCAAATCGACAGGAACAGCCCTCAGTGACGGCCTTTGTGATCACACGCAGATGTGGAAGATCGAACGTGAACACAAGAGAAACGTGACCGCCCGTTTGGCTGGCCGGATGAGCCAGCTCAGAACCTTGCATCATCCCTTCCCCATCATGCACTGGGGCAAGCGCCAGGTGAGGAACAGGAAAGAAGGGGTATTTGCAGCCCCGTTTCTCCCTTTGACCAGGGACCATCACTCTCCAGACTCAGCAGATGGCAGACTAGACAGTTTCATCTGATGAGCTAATTAGTTTCCAGCACCTCATTATCACCTCACAATGGATCTAAAATAAAAGCTTAAAGTGCAGAGTGTTTGAAGGGCCTATTTGAAGGCAGGCAAGTGCATTCTTTAAGTTAAATTCTTTCATTAGAACTGGGCTTTATCTGCTCAGGAAATATTTGAACGAGGAGAATGAAGACTTCGGAGAAAAACTGTTAATAAAATAGCAAGTTTCTAACACTGACATGTTATCAAAACTGTGATGTACGTTCCAGACCAAACACCGGTAAGATACATTTTGTAGTAAAAAGATACCAGGGACCAGAAGATCTGAGTTCTAGTTTCGTCTCAGCCACCACCTGACCACCCAGCTGGAGGAAAATCAGTTTCTCCCAGCCCCACTCCTGTATCTACGAGATGAGATCATGGGCCAAGCAGAAATACACGGAGCCTTCCAGTTCTAAAACTCGCCTGTTTTACTGACAATCTGATAGGGTCAACTCTGCAGCCTTCTAAGGCACACTTAGGGGATATAATTTTTTCAGATAAAATAATGTGCGAAGTTGTTACGCATTATGAAGCGCTTTTCTTTAACAGCATAGCTGCTTTGGTGGGTCCACCTGTCTCCAGCCCACCTGTTCAGCACACCCCGTGCCCATAACATCGGTCAAGCTGCAAATGCTGAGCCTGTCCAGCTGATAGTCGGGGGCTGGGGGTGAAATGACAGACAAGCGCGTACCCCTCGGCAGTCCAGGGCTGGGTGGCACAGTGTGCTGGCACTGTGCTGTCCTCTTTCAGTGTCTGGCTCCCACACGGCACTCGGTAATTTTTGCATAAAGACGTGATATAAAGCGTTTTTGCACAATGGTTACAATGCACCGAGATGAAGAATTTTTCCTTCCTGGAGTCAGGTTTTTCTTTTTTCTTTTTTTTCTGACATGACATAAAAGCTACCACCATTTCCAAACCACAAATGCCTCTCCATGTCCTACTCTCAAAACTGCCCATTTGATGGCCACCGGTCACAGGTGCCTGTGTAAATGTGATTAGCATCAGGCCAAACTGAAAATGCAGTCTCTCAGGCGCACTAGCCCCATTTCACGTGTTGGCTGCCACGTGTGGACTGGTGGGTGCCACGTGGGTCAGTGCCACATGTGGACTGGTGGCTGCCTTGTGAGACGGTGCCATTTGAGACCCTTTCCGTGACCACAGTAAGTTCTGTGGGCCGCGCTGGTCCAGACCAACCCACCCTGACACCACTGAGACACTCTCTATGACATCAGCCCTGTAAGGGCTCTCCTGTAGGTCACCAGGGGGCAGCGAACTCGTGACTTACCTCATGCAATTGCTGAGCAATTTCTGTCATTTGTCTTTGGAAGAACACCAAGGGCTCTCAACAAAAATGCCTTAAAAGCAGCTAAAATTGGGCCCTCTTAGGTCCGAGTTAGAGGTGTTAGAGGAAAAGTGTCTGGGGAACAATGTGCACCTTTTCATTATTTCATAAGTAAAGCACCGAGCTTACTCAGTCTTCATTCCCTTACAGGTGTACGGGCCGGTCTGTGAGTTGCATGGGAACTTGAGCTCAGAGAACAATCCTCTGCCCCCGATCCAGTTTACCTTTTGCCCTCCTGGTATTCACTTTTGTTTTCCTACCTCAGTTTCTTTTTTTAATACTTTATTGTTGATGCTATTAAAGGTATCCCAATTTTTCCCCAGTTGTCCCAATTTTCCCTCCATCCAGCCCCCCTCCCACTTCCATAGTCAGTCCCCACTCCTGTGTCCGAGTCCATGGTTCCCTCATACATGTTCTCTGACTAGTCCCTTCTCCTTCTGTCAGTCAGTCCCCCCTCCCTTCCCCCTCTTACTGCTGTCCGTCTGCTCCATGACTCTGTGCCTCTGGGCCCAGTTTGCTCATTAGTTTATGTTGTTCACTAGATTCCTCTTATAAGTGAGATCTTATAGTGTTTGTCTTTCACTAACTGTTTTACTCACACCTAGCATAATAGTCTCCAGTTCCATCCAAGCTGTTGCAAAAGTTAAGACTTCCTTCTTTCTAATGCATAGTATTCCACTGTGTAACTGTAGCACAGTTCTTTATCCACTGATCCACTGATGGGCACGTAGGCCGTTTCCAAATCCTGGCTATTATAAATAGTGCTGCTATGAACATTGGGGTGCATAAATTCTTCTGGATTGGTGTCTCAGGATTCTTAGGGTATAATCCCAGCAGTGGAATTGCTGGGTCAAAAGGCAGTTCCATTTTTAGTTTTCTGAGGAAGTCCCACAGTGGCCGTACCAGTCTGCATTCCACCAGCAATGCGCGAAGGTTCCCTTTTCTCCACGTCCTTGCCAGCACTCATCTGTTGATTTATTAATGACAGCCATCTTGGCCGCTTTGTTCTCTCTTTGCTCGAACCCAAAGGTTGGCTTTGTTTGCCTCTACAGTCTTCTCATTGTAGAGGTTTTTTCCTCTTGACCCCTCTTCCTTGAGAAAGGTTAGTTCATAAAGAAAAAACTAAGCTGATAATTGTTTCTCTATGACCACTAACACTTTACCTCCTTTGTTTTCTCTCTTTGAGAGGTTCCCTTCCTGCCCCTCTGTTCGGGGTGTTCTCTTTGGGGCAAAGTATGGCACCCGTCAGCAGCCAAGGCTATGCGCAGAAATTGCTTCAAATGCCTTCAAACACTTTTTTCTTGAAATATGGAATCTCAGAGTACTGGTTCATATCAGAAATTATTTTGACATGGTGCCAGGGATCGTGTCTCAGAATAAACAGTGGACACCCGTGGGGTCATCATCTGTCTTTATTCCCTTCTTCCAGGAGTGACTCCAAGCATTTCTCCTGAGGCTCCTGCCTCCTCTGCTCTAGGAAGCCAATCAGATACCCCCTTCCCCTGGGCCCAGGGCCTGGCTGATAAGCGGAACCCGTCTCGGGCGCCGGTGTTTACCTGGCCCCAGAAGGGCTCTGACCGGACCTGCTGTCACGTGCTGTGCCCACGATCCTAACACTGGACGGAGCAGAGAGCCTGCACAGAGGAGAGAGATGCGAGGTGCACACAGAGAACCTGCAGGCTGGGGGGCGTCTGCACCCCTAAGTCCAGCCAGCCCTGCTGCCGGTTTCTTTACTCCAGGACCCGTTTCAACCTGAGACCTGTGACAGGGACAGCATCTGATGGGGCTCCCGGCCTACGGCCTGCACATTTCTTCAAAGTGCGGGGCTCCAACAGTGAAGGTCTTTCCAAAAACACCTTAACCTGGTGATAGTGCCACGCAACCTCGGTGCGAACGCTGGCAAGGATTCCGGCTGAGGACGACTCTCCTCAAACCGTCCAGCCTGCAGCAGCAGCACAGGCGAGAGCGGCAAGACCCGAGGTAATTAATAGGCGCCTTGTTAAGTGAATTACACAAGATTAAAATACCGGCGAGGGGACAGAACGGGGGATGAATGTCCTCACTGGCGCTGGAGGCAGCTCTTCTGGGGAGCCGAGTTTGAAAGTTCTTTAATTTAAAAAATTACATTGCTGGGGCCTAATATTGTCAGAAAGACAAATAATCTGGCTCAGAAAGAAATATAGATTTAGAGGATTGTACTTAAGGGCCTAGCAGGGGGGCTGTACATCACTGTCAGGCAGGACGCGGCTGGGCCACAGGAGCCCGAGCCTGGCCCCACGGCCGAGTGTTGATAGCAGATGCTGCGCTGACCAGCCCTGAGTCGGCGGCGCAAGTCCAGCCTCGGCGAGGTCACGCGTGCCGTCTTCACACTGGTTTCATGGTGACTCAGGGACGGCGAGGTCCACTGATCACAAGATAAGCTCCGTTGAAAGATGGTTTCTTACTCACACATCCCCAGAGAAGGGGGCCACCAGGGAAGTGCCAGGACCGAGAGGAGACAGACAGGGGGTACTGTGGGCCAAAGCTTCAGCGTGAGAAGGAAGGAAGCAGGCTCAGGGTCAGCGAGATCCAACAGTTTCAGCGGGCCGTGGGGTCCAGGGCTGCCCCTGTGTGTGTGGTCCTCGGCCCTGCGGTGATTGATGCGGGGGAATCAGTGGCCTGTGGGAGCCCCATAGGGATGCAGGGAGTACGGGCTCTGCATCAGCTGGCTTGCATATAAAAACCTTGTGTCTCCCGGATTTTGTTAAGGGAGGAGACTGGCCCTCCATGGCCGTTAAAGCATCAGAACAGCAAAAACAAAACCCGAGGTTAGTGCCCGCGGTGATGGGCTCCCCCTCAATGCCTGCAGGAACAACCGGCATGTGTCACTGGGTGCCCTTCTGCAACTCATACTGCCCGTCCGTGTGACCAGACCCGCAGAGCCAGCTGACAGCCGAAGCAGGGCCAGCCGGCCCAGCAGGGGCATCCCCACGGAGAATGTCCACCACTCAGCTCCCTGCCCTTGGTGCCTGAAATGCCCCAAGGGTGCTCTCTTTAGACTTATTGGTGAGGCGTGGATTCCAGAAGGGGTGCCTACTCCTCGCAGCCCTAACCCTCTCCCCGAACCCCTCTTAATAGGGCTCTAACAATATTCTGAACTGGAGAGATGGCAGGGCCCCCCGCCCTCCCCACAGACCCCAAAGAATCTCCACACTTTTGAAGCCGGAGGGCCTTGTGAAGACTTGCAGGGGAGGGAAGGAGGCTGCTGCAAGGTCTGGAAATCATAAGGCTCAGCACCAGGAGGAAGCAGTCTCTGGCAGAGCAAGGCCAGCGGGCCTGCACCTCCTAAGCATCCCGACAGGAGGGGCCGGGAGAAACGGGCCTCAACAACAGTCCCTGCCCAGGTTGGGGGGGGGCTGCAGAGAAGTTCACTCCACCCTGCCCTGGGGACAGGACAGCTGTCCCCTGCTGCCACACCTGGAATGGCCACACGCCACTCCATCCAAAAGCAAAAAACAAATCCAAAAGCCCAGCCTGTCAGCCCACGGGAGCCTGCCCCTTTTCTCCAACCTGAGAGACAAACAAACAAGACAGGTTCCCTGATTTGGGGCCCTCCCTGTCCCTGAGGCACCTGGGGCCTGAACAAAGACGCGGAAGAAGAAAGAAGAGACCCGAATCCTGGGGGCTCGTTCCTGAAAGGACGAAGGTGCCGGAGGGACCCGAGTAGGACCCTGACTGTGCTGCAGGCCGCGCGAGAGGGCCCCCACCCCATGAGCTGTGATCCTCCCCACCCAGGTCTCCCCTGACCCGTCTCAGAAGGGACGGCCATCACACCCCAGGCGTCGGTCTCAGCCACGGGACTGGGGCCTGGCTGCGCGGGTTGTAGAGCCCCGAACGTTCAGCCAGGGGTGGGAAGGAACTGTAGACAGAAGGCATCGCAAACCATTATTTCTGGTTTTTAAATGTAATAAGGGACATTTATCATAAATGTCTATTATTATTATAAATAATAAAAGTGTAATAATAGAAGAAATGTCCCTGAGCCGAAGACAGACTTGAATGCACCATGCAGGCCCCTGCCATCCCCCTGAGTGACTCGGCTGCTTGGAGAGTAAGAGGCACGAGACCCATGGGGCAGGCTGAGCATCCACCAGGAGCGAGGATGTGTGGGGTCAGTGCTGGGGGCACACACCCGAGGGGCCGACCAGGAAACGTCCTTCCTGTTCAGATCCGCCTTGGCTGTGAAGGAGCGAGGGGCCCAGCACCCCCCTGCCTCAGGACGCAGAAAAGGGGACCCCTAGGCTCTGCACCAGCCGCCTGACGATCACGCTCAGTCGGAACAATGATCGCAAAGCAGAAGAAACCAGAACAGGAATGAGCTTTACAAAAATCCAGATTTCCAACCGATAGCATCATGGCCTGGCTCAGCATAGGCAGCATCAGTTGAATGAAGAAAGTTAAATTTCAGGTTTCAGGGAGAGGCGCACACGAGGCTGGTGGGCGGGGAGACTAAGGTGAGACAGAGGTGTGGGCTCAGAGCAGGGTGCAGCCCGCGGCCAGGCCCAGGGACCCGAGGCTGCGAGATGGAGGAGCTGACACTGCACGTTTCAGAAACTCCTCCAGGCCGCCTGCGGGAAGGTCACAGCCTCAGGGACCTTCCCTCTGACTCAGCTTCTCCTCCCGGGTTTTTCTGGGACACGGTGGCCAAGGTCCCTTCACAGGGCGGGCCGCTGACTGTCTGCACCCTGCCTGGGGGGAGAGCAGTCTCAAGAAGTACCCATATTGTGCCATCTGTACTGTGAGCCCACCTTTCTGACCTAAACTTGCAGCAAAAAGATCTTGTGTTTTAATTTTTTAATTCAATTTTTTATTTAGTTATATTTAGATACTAGTTTTTTGTGTTATAAAGGAATTTTTAGCATTTATTTTTGCATACAGATATGGTTATTGCTTTCTAGAGTTACACTTTTAATGCATAAACATAAATTAAAAATTTAAAAATACTTATATAGATACAGAATTAGTATCACACAGGTATAATGCTCATCCTTCTTTTTCCCTCAAAAATTTGGACCAAAAGGTGTTCATTATACAGGGCAAAATACAGTTCAGCAGTAAACAGTCCAGACCCCAGTTTTCTGGCTGGTGCTGGGGACTTGATTAGGGGCTTGGAGGCCAGCGGGGGAGGGAGGCAGGCAGGCACCACGTCCCACACGAGGCCCAAGTCCAATTCCAGGCTGGTGGTCCAGGCAAGAAGGCACATAACGCTATCACGCACAGGCGTGCTCCCTGCCAGCCTATTCTGACTCAGAGGAGTAGGAGAGAACGGTTAGGCCCTGGCCAGGCGGGTCAGTTGTTGTAGCACCACGCCGAACACCAGAAGGTCTCGGTCCGATCCCGGTCAGGACACATTCGGGAGGAGGTAACCAGTCAATGTTCCTCTCTCTCTCTCAAATCAATAAAAAATATGTACACATCTCGGGTGAAGATAAAAAATTTAGCTCACCTGTAATTCTGCTACTGTAATCCAACACGTATGTTTTACTCCTGCCCTTGTGAGTGAGCGCACCTGCATACAGCGTCCCCGGGTATCACATGTATGATGTGATCCTTCTGTTGCATGCCACCCTTTTCCAGGTTCTGCCCCCCGGTCGGGGCGGTGGGGGGAGCTGCATTTAGCGTTTGAAAGACTTTGCATCGCACCCTTGATGTGTTGCCATTACACAAACCTGGATTGCTGGGTAGTTACATTCACAAGATTTTCAGAATGGGTTTCTGCTACGTTGAGAGATGCAGGGACAAAAAGCGAGTGCTTTCATCGGAGGGTTTTGTTGGTGCTGGGCGCCAGGCCAGCAGAGAGCTGAGAAGCCAGTGCAGCAGCATAGAGCGTGAAGGACCCGGCGCCCTAGCACACCCTGACAGGCCCGGCACCCTCCCCTCGCCACCTCTGGGAAGCCTCTGCCCCCAGCCCTGCAATGTGGCCCGTGGCCCTGCCACAAGGCGACTCAGGCCCGCACTGCTCTCTGCTGAGTCTGTGGGCCCATAGAGTGCTGCACAGGGAGCCGTGGCCCTGGGCACCTCGGCGGGACAGGCAGAGTGGGCAGCGACCCCAGGACACCGCACTATGTGGCCTCCGCCTCTCGCGGCTCCACAAGCCCCATTAAACAATAGTAAATATAACGGTAACATAGTTAATATTGATTAACTGCCTGCTTTCATGTAGTTACTGTTCTGGATATTTTCATATATTTATTTGCATCTTGAGTGTTTGCTATTCCATTACAAGCCCAGTCGGAACTGGATGAAGGTTACCTGAACAGAAAGTGAGCCCTTGGCCACAATCATGGGGCGGGGGTTGAGAGGGAGTGTGGGACCTTAGGTCTAAAGGCCCTAAGAAGGGCTCCTCAAGGGGGCGAAGCTGCTGACCCCAGAGCTAAGCTGGTGCTCTGGATGGTCCCATGGTTCAGGAGGGCGGAGGGCTGTGACATCAATTCCAAAACAATGCCTTCTTGCCCAATCTGTGTGCAAATACCAGCCACATGGTGCACTCGGAAGGCCTGTAAGCCAGAACTCAGTGCCTGAGAGGACCGGTAAGGTGGGATCCCCAACACCGTGCAGCTGCCAGGATTTAACAAGGGACCACATTAAATGTGAGGCACTGGCCTGGGCCCTGAGGACGGAGTCCTGCTGTGTGTGTGCTGCTCGGTGGCCCCCTCTCTCGAGAACTTTCTTGGTTGCCTTTACTCTGCCCTGTTTCAAATACTGCTTTGCCCGCATAGCTGTCGCCTGGAGAGTCTCGTCTCAATACAGAAACTACCCCTGGGGCATCTCAGTTTTGCTGTGGCTTCAAGTAGCTGTAACTGAGGTGAAAACTCAACCCAAATAAATACACCCACTCCAGATCTGCCTCCTGAGCCCCAGCCTCGGCATGCAATGCCTCAGAGAAATTACCAGGACAGGAACCCAGGGCCACACAAGCCCCACGGCAGAGGCAGAGCGGGCCTCTCTCCGGAGGCACGCCAAACAACCTGTCTCATTACGAAGGCTGCCCTGTGCCAATTTTATCTAATTGCTTTTCCCCTCCGCTTGCTATTTACACTCTGCGGGTGATGACACGCGTCTCCGACATCTCTCGCCACCTCTTCTGGCACTTCCAACTGAAGCGGCGGATCTCCCCGTAGTCCTGGTGACTCAGACAGAGTTCTCATCAGCCTCGGCCAAGGCTGGCCCCCAGGGGCACATGCAGGCTGGCCCTCCCGTCTGCCCGGGACTGAGGCTGAAGCCTCGGCCTCAGCAGTCTCATCATACAAGGGCTTTGATGTGAAGCTTTCAGCGAGGCGATGTCAGTTTGCCACTTCTGAGAGTCCAGCCGTTGACGAGTGAATGTTCATGTTGGGAGGGAAACTTCCATGGGATGCGATCAGCCAAGTTCAGACTACACATGCGAGGAAATTAGAACCACAACTTTCCCGTGCCTTTATCATCGCAACGAAGATACAAGTACCTTATACACAACTTCGGAACCCAAAATCTTTATATGCTTTTTTCCGATTCCAGTCTGCCTTGCTGAACGGCTGGAGCTAACAGTTCCTTTCTATCAACAGCCCCCGATGACACCCCCACTTACTGAATCTCGCCATTACGTCCCAGTTGAGATCACTCCACGATGACCCCACGTGAGGTGAGCACGCATCTCCCCATTGTACAGGTAAGAAAACGCAAATCCAACGTTGTAGAGCTGCCGGGGGTCCCCTGACTTGAAACTCTGTTCCTCCTGTTATTTTTTCTCTACGTTTCTGCAATGCATTGCCAAAGAGACTCTTCCAACTGTAGTTTGAAATGAGATGGGGGGAGCCTTTTCATTTCGATAGAGTCAGAGCCCTGGAATGGGGTAGGAAAGACAAAAAGTGAGGCTGCCCGTCTGCTGAGTCACCCTCTGGACACAGAGCACCCCACCCCCACCCTGAAAGCCGGCCCCGCCGTTGTGTGGGCACAGAGTGAGGCCCTTAGACACCGTGCACCTGCACCGCTGTGGAGACCCCAGGGTCACCGGAAAGGGATCACGTCGTCGGCAGATCTGCCGATTTGCTGACCTGTCTCCAACCGTGAGGGCTGCGGGCGCCCCCGTCCGTGCCAAAGCCCAGCAGCGGAGGCAGATGACTTGTCTGAAGAAGGCGTTGCGTGTACAAGAGACGCAAAGACACTCGGCTCGCCCTCGTGCCAGGGGCTCGGTGCTGGAATGGCCACCGTCCTTCGGGGGCCGATGCGTCAGGGCCATCAGGGCATAGAACCACCACTGTGAAGGAGCACCCTGGCACTCCCCTCTGCCCCGTCTGGCTGCAGGGCCCTGGCTGGGGCCTGGGTCCGGTTGTGAGATGTTGTAGAGCACGTCTCTCCTCCTCAGTCCTTACTGCTCCAGATTCGGTCCGAGTTCCCAAGCTGGATGATTCTATAGAACTGCCCTGGCCTGGGAGCCCTCAAATGTCTCATCTCCCAGCGTGTCTCCTGCTCGGCACCGCCCAGGTCCCCAGCGGAGCAGACCCAGCTGGCTCCAGATGGAAGGAGGGGAAGGAGCAGAGGAGAGCGGCCACAAGATGACCTGGGATGGATCATTTGATTGGGGATTCAGCTCCCTGCTCCCTAGTGCAGCTGCTGCTCGGCCCATGGTTGACGCTCGTTAAATGTGAATTAATTATGAAGAATGAGCAAATGAATGAAACGTTCACGGTTAATGAGAGAGGGACCTTCTCGCCTCTCCTTCAGCGGTGGGGCTTCCAGAGGCAAAGCTGGCCCGGGAGGAGCCTGGCCTGGGATCGCCTCCCCCGCAGCCTGTGTCTCAGCTCCCGGACTCCCCCTCACCAAGCAGATCACCCCGTGCAGCCGTGGTTGGCAAATGTCCTGTCTCTCATGGGGCCATCTCTCTTCATCTCCGGAAAGCACATTCGTCACCCAGTAACCATCTGAGTCATACCCCGCCGCCGCCGTGCCACGGGCTCGTCCAGCAAGTAGACAGGCCGAGCGCTTCTCTAGGGCCCCCGCCGTTTAGAGACGTAAAGGAAGATCTTCCGACGAAGCCCCGTGGTCCATCCGGCTCTCACTTAAAATAATTCCAATAAAATGTAAAGCCTTTCCCCAAAACCCGTGAGTATTTGTACTTTAAGAAGCACACTGTGAGGTGCCAGGGGCTGGAAAAGAGGCAAATCTGTGCCTTGGGCTCCCTGGGCCCCTGCCTCTTCAGCTGAATCCTGGGGACAGTCCCCCTGAGTCCCATGATTGGCTCAGGGATGCCCCTCTTTATCTGACACCCCCACCTTCTTCCTTGCTCTGCACTTTGGGAGCCGCCCCCTGGCAGGTTCTCCCAGCCTGGTGCCCCTCCCTTCTCAGTGCCCACACTGGGATGCAACCCCACATGCCACGCCCATTTGTGCATCCCCTGCTTGGTGGATGGAACACACAGTGTCTGGCGTATCGTAAACAATCTCCAAAGACACCGTTGAGCTGAAGGAAGCTGCATCTCAGCGAGCTCGGGTTGGATTCCATTGCTCTGTATTGTCTGCGTCAGGGTTGGAAAGCGGAGGGGCCGCATTCGGGAGGGAGACGACTAGGAAATGCACCGAACTTCTGCCTCTGACAGCAACACAGAGAAATCCATCACCGCTGCCACTGCCGCACAGCTCACGGAAAGGGACGAGTATTTGCTGAGCCACCGGCTTCGGAATGGAATCCTAGCGGTTTCCGGGGATCCAGAAGGTGCTAAGGTCGATGACAATAAACCTACCTTTCGGAACCAGGCACTCTGAAAGAAGACAAGCTTGACAGAGGTTCTAACTGGCAAGTAGCAGAGAACAAGTAGTAGTAATGGGGAAACGGACAACTCCTCAGCAGTCCACACCCACCCACTGAAAATGATTTAGAAGCACTTGCGGGGAAAAGAGGAGAAAGCCCGAAGTAACTAAGGAAAGACCTCTCGGCTCGTGAGCTTGACCTCAATTAATTCAGCCCTTCATGCCCCTTCACCTCTCCCCCCGCTACTCCAGCACCCACTGCCTTTTACCTAAATACTCTCTCGTTGATCTTTAATCCCTGCAGTAGCTGAAATGCAGAGAATTTCCAAGCGGAACGTGCGGATTTAATTTAAGAGGTGCTTATTAAAAAATGCCTACCACGTACAAGGATCACAGCCAAGTCTGCGGACCACACAAAGCTTAGCGGGCTTCATCACCCCCTCCCCAGCTCCAGGTGTCTCTATGGAGGGGTCCCTCCCCCAGACATGAGGAACTGGCCACAGTGTGCCCTGAGGAGTGTCAGCAACAGACCCTAATGCGACTGTCTCAGACCTAAAAGACTCACTTCTCATGCATGTGAGGGGACGGAGATTACATTTGAAATTTCCAACAATCCTCCTTCTGAAAATGTAGATAGCCCAGGAAAGATGGCGAGAGAAATATTCTTCCTATCAGGGTATTTATTCTCCAAGTACTGTCTGAAGGAAAAGCCGTTTCCCAGCAGGTGAGCATTACACAAAGTGTGTCTGCCAGAAGGTCAAGAGCATGCTTAGCAGGAGGGCCCCCAGAAGGGCTGGAGTGGACTGGTGGCGGAGCCCACGGCCCCAGCCAGACGGACGGTCTGAGAGGCCATACTGCCACAGAAAGTGCCCTCTTCCCCGGGGCCTCTCCCACCACGGCTCCCCAAGAGTGTGGACACGTGGAAGGTCAGTTCTGGGGGAAACGCAGGGACGGCCGTGACCATCTTCCCACCACATAAACCAGAGAAGAGGCTCACTGGGGCACTCGGGGAGTTGACAGCAGAACAGTGACCAAAACCCAGGCTGGAGGATGTCCAGCCGCAGCGCCATCTACAGCGGCAGGGACAGATCCCCCGGGACACACTTCCGCGGGGGGCGCAGCCTCCAACTCGAGGGAGCTGCCCAGCTGCGGCAGCTTTAGCCTCCCCGGAAGGGACCAGAATCTACAAGGTGAACACTGGCGTGAAGTCGCCAAGTACAGTGGCGCAGTTTGTTTTGATGAGTGACTCTTCCAAACACGTATAAAGTTCTTTCTTGTCGAAGAGAAAGAGCCACGGGAGTGGGGGTTACTGTGTGACATTTAGGTGAGGCCACAAACACGGGGACCACAGGACGTTTATTAACTGGGGAGAAAATAGTAATAATATTAACATCTAACCAACAGCTTTGGAAATGTTAGATTCTGCTACACAGTAGGTTGTCTACACCAGCGGTGTTGCTGGGAATGCTCATTTCAGCAGACACTTTAAAATCAAAGGCGAGTGACAGAGCAGGGAAGGACGGGCTTCACCGTGGAGCCAGTGTGCCATCTCTCAGAGCCTGCGGAGCCACACTTTCCCGTCGGTGTGGTCCAGGCTCTGAAAAGCCTGCGAGGAAATCCATTTCCCTCATCCGTACCTGGGTCCGGTTCTCCCTCCTGCCCCTTTTTCTTGGCCTGTCACTCACCATTAGAGAAGCAGCCACAGACCAGCTGAAACCGGGAGACCGCCGGCATCAGCGGTAACGTGCCTTCACCTGTCCTTCTACCCAGGAGAGCACCTCAGAGTCGTGCGGCACCGGGGCCGAATGAGACCCTAAGATCAACACGTCCGCTGGGTCTTCAGAGCTTCACAGAGACACTGATGCTTGCCCAGTGGGCCCGCTGGGTCTGCACCCCAGAGCCAGGACACAGTCTTTGGCCAGACAAATGTGACAGGTGATTGCTGTTGCGACTGCTGTCCTGGGGAAAACAATGTCGTGGTCCCACTCAAAGCGTACCTGCCGTTGTCCCCGGTGTGTGAGTGTGCATTTGATTCAAAAGTCAGCCATCCGGTGACGTAGGAGGTTGAGGAGTCAAATTTCGTGCCTTATAAAGTCACGGAAACTCAATGAATGCCCAGTCGTGAAGTACCAAACTCATGTAGTTTTTTATTGCCAATGGTGGGTCAGCAAAGTGTTTTATACAAAGGGCCTGATCATACATATTTAGGTTTTCAGGCCCTGTGGTTTCCGCTGAAGCTACTCAACTCTGATGGTGGAGGATTAAAGAAAGCACCATGGGCCTGAACGAGCATGGCTGTGTCCCAACAAAACTTTATTGACAGAAACAGGAGGCGGCCCAAATCTGGCCAAATCTCCCGGTCTCCCTGCTTAAGACCAGAGCTATCCAGTAGAACTTTCTGTGATCACGGAAATATGTTAATATGCTCCCCCACTAGAGTAGTCAGCATTCACATTGGTTATGGGTCAACTGAAAAACTGCACTTAAATTTTGTTTAGTTTTCGCTAATTTAAATGTAAATAGCTACATGTAGCAAGTGACTCCACTGTTTGTGGGACAGTGAAATTCTAGACCACATAATCTGGTGAAGACACAACCTGGGATTCCTGGGTCCCTCCCACGGCCCAGAGATGAGAGGACCGGGTCCTGGAGTCATAATGTCCCAAATAAGAGGAGGAGGAAGGGTTTTTGTGCTCAGGCCTCTGAAGAAGGAGGTGGTCTCCAGGAGGAGCCTGGACCTCTGTGGAGGGGAGCAAGAGCTCCAGCCAGGGCAGTCAGAGAAGGAGGCTGTGCGGGGTTCAACTTTTTAGTGCCTTTCTGTGGTCTCGGGGAAGAGCCACAGGAAGACACCATTCAACTGCTTTTCTACTTGTAGGCTGCGATTTCTTTAAATCAACCCATCGCTCACCACGGGCATGACGCTGCTGAGAAGGGCGCGGGCTGGAGGCTCTAAGGCAAGACGGCCAGTCAGCAGCGACGGTGAGTCTGCAGACAAGGCAGCAGCGGGGTGCTCTTCCTTCCACTCCGGCAACTCCTCTACCAGAGAGTTGGTTTCTAAACTAGAAACAAGGGGACTAAATGGTAATGGAAAATGACAATAAGAAATCCTTTAAAAATGAAAATAAAGGGAAAAAGGAAGAAAGAAGCGAGTGAAAGATTCCCTGTTAAAACATCGTGGAAATGGTTCTTAGAAAACTTGGTATCTTTTTGTCGTCTCTGAGACTCAGTTTCTTCATAAGCACGATGGGGAAAACGGTAAGTCCCTCATGGGCCGGTGAAGAGCACTAATAAACACATAAAATCAGCCATTACGGGGCCTCACACGCAATCATGGGCACTCTGGGAAGGCAAGCTGACTCTACAGTGTTGAGGAATCATCACCACAAGAGAGGGGAGAGACAGCCAGGGGACACAGGCAGCTCCGCCCTCGTCCACAAGGATGGCCGGTGCCTTGGGGCCGCGCGCCTGGAAGGGGGCCAGGCGCCTGGCTGTTTCCCCTTCACTAAGGAGTGCCCCAGCATTGCTCAAGTTTACTCCCCGTAGAAGTGTGTTTTGGGGCCTAATGCTGACTTTAAAAAATGACCGACATGGGAGCAGCCCTCTAAATGAAAATTTTAAGAAAGAAAAGATGACTTGCGCCGGCTTTGACATTTAATGACAACTCAGCAGGAGGCACAGCAGCAGCTCAGCACCAGGGTCCGCACCAGACGTGGGTCCTCGTGTTTGATTACGTTTTCTGCCTGAGAGATTTTAGACAATCAAATGGAAAACTAAATGTACTTTTCAAATGCGAATGGGATAAAGGTCAACAAATGCTGGAGCCGGTACAGGCAGAGACAACAAACAGAAGTGACACCGTCTTCCAGGGGCTCGAACCCGCTGCTCTGGGGCAACCAACCCGTACAGAGGCTCTGGTCTGTGGGTGGTGCCTGGCACGTCCGCCTCACAAGTTGGACATTGTCATTTTCACTTTCTAGATGAGGATGCGAAGCTCCAGGAGCCGCCGATCTGCTCACGTCGCCCGTTCAGCCGAGTAGCCATCTCCCAAATCCTGGGGCGGGTTCGGTCTGCTGGTGTACAGGCGGGGTCACTGCAGTCACAGGGCAGCTGTTTGACCCTGGGGGCTCCGGCTGGCCCCTCCCTACCCGCTGTTCCCCTTCTCCTCCCACAACAGACCCCACCACTCTGGTTCTGCCCCAGGGGAAAAGCCGGAGGTGAGGGAGAAGGGCCGGTCTAGCCCAGCCTCCTCACTTCATTGGCCACCAGCAGCGTCCCCAGCTTTTCCTGGTGGCGTGGACCCAGGCCAGTGACAACCAGGCATCAGTGGAGTTGGGGGTTTGTGTTGTTAGCACAGCTCATCTGCAATGGCTGACTCTGTCCCCCACCAAACTGAGGGGTGTGGCCATTCAGCCATTGACCTCTTCCAGCTCAGAACAACAAAAAAGGGGGACACTAAGGATGATGTCACACCAAGGTCCCCCAAATCCATGGTTTGAGAAACCCTATGAGAGTTGAGAAAAAGCAAAACGCGAAAAGAAGGGTAGTTCTGGGCCACACGGCCGTGAGACGGGCTGGGTTGTAGAGCCCGACACAGGGCCTCGGAGCTGTGTCACCCATCTGGGTGGCCCTGTCTCCCATGAGGCCGGTCCTCTGGCAGGGCACAAGGGACAACAGGGGACAGCAGGTGAAGAACAGGAAGCTGTCTCATTGGGAACATCGCTCTGAATATTTCTTTACTTTTTTTTAAATGTGCAGTTTTCATCTATTGTTAGGATTGCGAGACAATCTTCAAAGCCACGGCCACTGTACATCTGTCTTCTTGGCAAACACCATCCGCACGTGTTCTGCAGGTTTCCAGGAGCCGGACTGATCACCGGCTCGCTTGTTATTCCCCGCAGGTGCAGATGACTCCCTTTTACGAGACAACTCAGGAGAGCAGATCATGCTTGAAGCCTCAGCTGGCTGAGGCCACATTTCTGAGTCTTCTTTGTTCCACTCTTCCTGAGTCCCCGGGTCTCTTGGAAGTCGCGTTAACCCAGTCAAGTGCCAGCATCAGTCCAAGGTTGTGGGTCCCCCATGTCGCCCTCCTGCTGAATCAAACCCATCGTGGCTGCACTGAAGTCTATGGGAGCGAGACCTGCAGGTGCCCCCACGCCGTCCCTGCCCCAGGAGGTCCCCACACCCCGTCTGCAAGTCTTGTTCCCCTCCACCTCAGGGCAGCCTCACACAGAAAACCAGATTTCTCCTGTCCTGCTATTCCTTTAAATCTCCTGTGGCATCGGAGACTTTTTTAACTGATAAAAGTGGCCCTTTTCATAATAAAGTGTCCACCGTGATGGGCTCAGAGGCAGGAAGCTCTGTGAATTAGCCACCGGCAGGAAGCCCCACTCGAAGGATGGATTTTAATGGGTTTCTCAAACATGATTGAAGGCGGAGGCACATCTTTGAAACGCCCACCATGTTGTCAAAGCAGAAATCAGGATGCAGGGCAGCTTAACTAGCCCGGTGAGGCCTAGCCCGGTGGCCACGGACACAGCCAAAGACGGGCTCTGTTGATGCTCCCGAAAAACAAAATATAAAAAATAAAAGCTTCACCTGCGGCCACCACTTACAGTGTGGTTCTAGATCTTACTTACAGTCTCCTTGGAACAGCGGGATACTTTCTGAAGTGGTCAGGTGACCCCGATTTCCAAAGGCAGCCCCTAAACCCCACAGCCAGGGGCCCTGCCCCCATGTGAAGTGAAAAGGAGTAAGTACTTGGGAGGTTTTGTTCAACAGGAGAGTTTTCGCTAGGTGGAGGAATGGAGACCAGGCCAACAGGTGCTCTAGGCCACCGAGAGCCCACCAGCAGCTGGTGAGCTCAGCATCCGCCTGCCTGTTCAGGCCCTTCCTCTGGCCCCCCAGCATGGAAACAAGCAGCTGCCCTGGGAAGGAAGTGACCTGCCTGGCATCAGGACCCAGCTTCGAGGGACCAGCGGGTGGAGGGCAATGGGGCGTGCTCACCTGCCAGGGTGCCCAGGGCATGCTGGCTGAGCTGAGCGGAGGCCAGGCTCACAGCCACAGGGAGCACCCTCAACTCCCCAGGGGTGGCGTGTACCCAAGGCAGGGAGCCCTCCCTCCACTTCCTAACTGCAGAGAGACGATGTTTCCATGGGAACCCAGAGCTCCAGGAGAGTCCCACATGAAAGGGATCGTGGGCAGCCACTTCTGCCCATGTCTCCACCTCCGCTTCCCTCTGTAGCATCTGCGTCCAATCTTCCCCATCTTCTCTGCCGTGCTGGCTTGGGGCCCACCTGCTGACCTCGTTTTAACCTGATTCCCTCTGTGAAGACCCATCTCCACAGACAGTCCCAGCTGAGCTACATTGGGATGGGACTTTGACACAAGAACCTGGGGGCACAGTTGCCCACAGCACTCACCGATTCCGCACCCACTCATCGTCCAGTGAGGACTGGGCAGCCAGTGAGCAAGCAGCATCTCTCAGGAAGGTGCCCAGGGACCCCCATCCAGGGTTTGAACAGACCAGCTCAAAGTCCCCTCCCGGGGACGGCTGCACATTGCCCCTTGTGACGTCACCCACAAGAGGGAGAAAGGGCAAGAACACAGACAGCCTCCCCATCGCTGCCTCCCCCCCCACCTGCTTGTGACGCTGATGCCGCTCTCCACCACGCAGGGGTGACCTTCAAACCCCAGGCCAAGCGGCGGGTGGCCTGTGTGCTGTGAAGCCCTTTTCCGGGGGCTGGTTAGGCTGAAGTCTGCTATCGCCTTCCTGACATCACCGCTGCTCCCCCACACGTGCGCCCCCCGCTGTGCTGAGAAGTGCGCACTGTGCGGAAAGATTACATTTTGAAGGAGAACTTCTTATTGTTTCAGCATCAAAATCCACATTCGAATGGCTACACAGGGCGTCCGTTTGTCCTGATGTCTGAGAGGGGTGAGCCTGCCTCGATTACATCGTTCTGCATACCTCAGCGGCCAGCGCACCTCGGCGAGTGTGTGTCACTGCCGACGGTGAGAGACCGTCCCCCCAGTCCCTGAGACTCGCATGCAGAGCTGGGGATGGCATGAGAAAGAGGACGCCTCCTGTCACTCTGCTGCCACCTTCCCACTGAGGCGACGGTGCGGGTGGTGCTGCAGTTGGGGGACAATGACGTGAGTTTCAAGTGCCTGGACGGAGTGTGCGAGCTGTGTCTTTATAGGAGAATGTGCGAATGCACAAAAACTCCGAAAGCCCGCACAGCCTGACACAGCACAGGATTTGCATGATGTCTTAGTGAAACCTGAGCACGCATCGGAAAACAGTAAGGAAAGGAGGCATTGAACACGCAGCTTATCCTAGTGGGGTGTCCGAAAACCAAATTATAAGCGGGGAGGGAAGCAGGCATGGGCGTCCCTTCTGGCTGCGGCACTCACTGGAGGTGGGAGCTGGAACCTGCCTCTGCTCCCCGGAGCCCCAGCTGCCTCTGTCACACAGACCTGACTCTCTCAGCTGTGTCCCAGGAGCTCAAAATGGACCTTCGGGGAAAGCAGAGATCAGACAGGGAAACGTCATATTCAACCATAAATTCAATAAATATTATCAAGCCCAATAAGACACTAGAACACAAGAGAGCACAAAATAAAGACCTTGCGATAACGGTTACGGAGGACAAAGAACGGTCTGAGAGGAGTCCGGAAGCTGGCGGCAGTGGGTCAGCGTCTGCTCCCCGTGCTTCCAGCCTGACAGCCTCGCTCAGCCAAGCCCCGAGAACACAGTGGCAGAAAGAAAGGCCCTGTGGGTGCCTCAGGGGACTTAGACACTAGTCGGGAGGACAGGCAGTTAACAAGCAGCTAAAACAAAGTATTAGTCACAATGTAACCTTAATTTTGGCATCCGCGGTCACAGTCGCAATAATTAAGTGACCTGAACAAGCACCCGGCTCAGAGCAGGCACTCCAAAACGCTTGTTGTTTTTACCCAGCAGAGCAGCTTCACCTGTGTGTAGGGAGGACTTATAAACAACATACATTGTAACGATTCCAAGAGCAAGGAAGGTTAACACAGAAGTCTTGATAGATCGGATCACCTTGAGTCAAGTTCAAGGTCTTTGTTCCCCATCTCAGGGACCCCTATTTGTCCAGCCCAGACTAATTCTTCTCTCCTAATTTCACTGTCTAGAAGAGCTCGTTAAGAGATTTACCTGATCAGACTAAATGTTTCTTTCCTTAATCCATCTCATTATGCTTCCAACACCCCCGTGCTGGCCTAAACATTTGAATTTCATCGCTTCCATTAATGCAAATGGGATCTCATCAAGGTCTAAAGATCCCTAGGAGAGCGGAGATTGAACGTCTTCATCGGAATGCATAAAACAGCAGCTGCTCCTGGGACACACCCTTGTTTACAAGGTTTCCTTCCGTGGGAGGCGAGCTCCTCCGCTCTGGGCGAAGTGCGTGGATGCTTTGCAGGCTCTCTGAGTGCCTGGATGAAGCCCACCCCCTTCTCTCCACCTCGGACCTCGTCCAGTGGGATGTTCTCCGCGAGAGGAGGGAGGCACGGGGGATAAGAATTTTTAACTTGCAAAAATTAAGTACTCAATTGGTACTCAAGCCAAAACGAAGGAGAACCATGAAAGGGAAGACAAGTTCTAAAGAGGGAGGCATCCCCGACCCAAGTTTGGGACCCGTAAGATGTGCCCATTGCCCGGTGAGAGAGCTGGAGAAGACAAGGTTAGAAAGAACACACGTGGATTTGTATCCTCAGTCCCACCCTGTGGGACACCTCACTGGAGCCTCCCTTTGCCTCTGTCCGCCTCCTGCGGAACTGGAATAGAAGTCCTGACCCCGGGAGGTCAGAGGGCGGAGAGACGGCGGACTAGGTGAGCACTTTGCCCTCGTGGGGGGCAGATGACGTGCAAAGAACCAGATCCACGAGGATTACATTTCTGGGAGGACGTATGGGAAGCTCACTGCTAATGCCGATACATTCAGAACCTCAGGTGTAACGGACGATTCTTATAACAGGACTCAATACAATTGACCCAAGAGAACGCAGACTGACGAAAATTATTCAAGAAATTGAAGTGGTGTTCACTAGCCTGTATGCACCCACACAGACACGCAAGCTGACACATGCACACACGGACACAGGTGTGCACACAGGCATGCAGGCAGACACGTGTGTGCACCGACATGTGGGCACACACATGTGTACATGTGTGTGCGCACAGCCACACAGGCACACACACGCAGGGACCCAGTCTGGTTGCTTGGCCGTCTTAGGAGAAGGGGCTCCTCTGACCGTGGAGTCTGCCTTAAATACCTGACGACCCAGGAAAGACTCTGCGTGTCACAGACCCTGCACAGGTCCTGCCACCTCCAGCAATTTCTGTTGCGGGCTACAAGGTGGGGAACACCCCTGCCGAGCGCTGAGCTGCCCGCTAACCGTTATTCGGACCTGGAGGTCAGGATTGGGCCAGCCAGGTTCAGTCACGGAGAGCCCTGACCAGCGAGCCCTCCAGCCAGCCTCCACTAACTTTCTTACACTTTGATTAAATGCCCACAGACTGCCTGGCACTGAGCTAAGCATTAAGATGGGTCTTAAGAGGTCTGTGCTGCAGGGGAGGCGACAGGAAGTATAAAAATAACCCTCTGATGGAGTGCGGCAGTTAGGAAAAGTCTCACAGAGCAGATGGCCCTCGTGAGAAGTTGCATGTTTGTGCCCCCTCAAAATCCCTGTGTTGAAGCCCTGACCCTCATCGCTGGTGGTGGGGCCACTGGGAGGTGACTAGGGTTCAAGGAGGCCGCAATGACGTCATCAGGGCAGGGCCCTCGTGATGGGGTTAGAGCTCCTGGAAGAAGAGGAAGAGCATGCGCTCTCTCTCCCGGTCCCCCGCCCCCACACACTGGGCAAAGGCCATGGGAATCCACAGCCAGGAGGCCACTGTGCAGAAGCCACCAAACCTGCTGGCACCTGGACCCAGATGTCCCAGCCCCAGGACGATAAGAAATGCCCTTCTGTTGTGGAAGCCATCAAGCCCGGGTACGCTGTAATAGCAGCCTCGGGCAACTAAGGTGACAGGCAGGCTTGGCCACGAAGGAGAATGGGTTTGGCCAGGTGAAGATGGGAGGGAGGGAGGACGCTTCACACACAGCACATTCAAGCAACCTCAGAAACTCCACGATCTGAGACCCAGGGGAGCACAGCATGGGTGGGGGGAGCGGAGCAAGGCCAGGTGGGAGGGAGGTGTGGGCCGCACCTCTGAGGGACTCTTTTGCCTTCTTAAAGAACTTACTCCTTAAGCAGATGGGAGCTAGTGAAGAGTTTTACACCAGATCTGATCAGGGTTTTATTCGGATAAATCCGGCACTTGGAGGAAGAGTGAGTGAGCTGGGAGGTGGAGAAGCTGCCCACTGGCCAGGGAACCAGGACAAAGGCTAGAAGCCCAGTGACGGAGACAAACTCCAAGGGGGGACGCCGCTGTCACCAGGCCTCAGCTGTGTGGCTGCATTTTGCTGGCAGCTCATGAAAAGTGTGTTCGATTGTCAGTTTCTGACTCAACGGAAGGGGGCACCTTAAAAACACCCTCATTAATGAGACAACTAAGGGCCAAAACGAGCTTTTTTCTTTGCGTCGCCCTCAGTGAACCAGAGGACAGCGGGTCGTCCCTACAGAATCGCCCCCCCAACCACCACCAGGGTCACCCTGACCATGGATGAGAACGTTGCAAACGTGGGTCCTCAGCGCGATACTAAGTAGTCGTTTTGTTTGTTTCTATTCAGAGTTGGGCACCATTTATACTCATGGACATTTAGCTCCGGGAACGGGCCAAGCTCTCCTGAACCCCAAGTTCAAGGCTGGCATCGTCGGTCAGCAGGAGGCTATTCACACCCCCGACACAGGACGCAGGGCCCTGGGAAGTCCTGAGAGAACTGGAAGTGAGGGATCCGATCACAGTCAAGGGCAGCCAGTCTGGGCGGCCGACAGAGGGGGTCTTCGGTCCTCCCTGCCGACCCATGACCTGGCCTTGGGTTTCCCGCCCACTTTCATTTGGCTTCTGAATAACCTGCACGCTTCTCCCGTTCTCCATCTGTGATTGGCTTCTAACAAGTCTGCGATGGCACGCCTGACACCGATGTCTTCTTGACAACTTGCTGGACATTCACGGAGCCTCACGGGGACTGTGTCTGTCCGGGCTTCTCCCCCAGTGCGCGGAGGTGGACTGTTCTCTAGATATTTGGTCTGATCAGTGGTCTTCCCAGGAAGGCTCATGGGAGGCCCAGGTCCGCCAGATACTCGTAAGGCCGATGGGCAGCGGCTCTCTGTGGGTCAAGGAGCTACATGAAGGTAGCCAGCTGGGATCCCTGAGGATGCACGAGGCCCAGGGAAGGCCCCTTTTCTCGTCTCGGACCTGCCCCCTCCCTCATAAAGGCTCCTGGTGCTCAGGATGGGCTGAAACCAATTCATGAAAATCGTCTTTCTGTTTTACGAAATAACTTTTTTAAAAAAATTCCTTATAACTCCCCATCTGACGTTCCCCAAAACAATGTAATTAATTTCAATACAGCTTTTAAAAACTTGACAACCGAATTCCCATTGAGACGTAGCTATGAGGTTCTCCCCTCAGCTTCATTCCTCTGGAGAAACCTGAAGTTAGAATCTCCCACCTGAAGCCTTCCCTGGCATACAAATGACTCTGGTGACAGCCATTTCTCACCACTGTGGCTGTGTGTGATCTCGGTCTGTCACAGAGAAGGAGACGGAGCTACAACTCTGGGACGGTTGCTCCTGACCCTGGCTCTGGACAGGAGGCTGGATCCCCCACAGCCACGGGACACACGGTCTCCAAGTTTACGAAGCACGCGCGTGGCTTCATGTGCAGAGTCAATGTAGCTATTGTTCCTCTTGCAGACGTGGTCAAACTGTGTTTCCAGGACACTGAACAGCTTGTCCAAGGTCACGAGAGGCAGTGAACAGAGGAACAATGACCCGTAGCCGGATGAGTCCTGCTCTTTGAGACAAGAGCTGGTTGCGGATTAGTATGGAGATAGAATCAAAGATTTAAGATGGTGAGAGAGGGCTTTGCAATCACAGTTGGAATCAACCGCCTGGCCCCGCAGACGGGCTGGCTGCACGCGGGACCCTCCCCACCACCCTGAACACACACAGGGATGACAGGTCTAGGCCTCGACGTGAGTCCCACAAGCCCGCTCTTTCCAACGCGTCACATCCTGGACTCCAGGGAGAATGTGTCCTGGCCACACTTGACACAATTTCCCGGAGACGCTGGAAGGAAAATGGCACTTTTTTTCCCAGCCATCTCCATCCTGAGCTTTGCAAGTAGCCATTTCAGAAATGACCGTATTAATTGGGTTTAATTAATCCCCCTCTGGGTTTACTGCAGATGGGAGAATGGAGCTTCCCTCTGAGGTGGGAGGCTGTCGGACATGCAGAGGTTTTGCCAAGAAAAAAATCGGGATACATTTTTCCTAATTACCAAAATTACTGTAATTCACAGAATAATCTGAAACAGCTGGTCATCTGTTGAAGAGACAATTCCACATTTTCATGTAAAATAAGAACGAGCCAGGATTGCGGCATCTGCCTGTTCTTGCCTGCATTAGCTCGCAGTGGGAACAGACAGTATTGACGGTGGATGTCATCTGTGTTCCAGCCGGGGCTGTCCTTTGCCACTTTGTATGTTTGACAGCAGGAAATTTCCACAAACTTTCAGTCAGTAAAACAGAAAAGTTATTTTAAGACTACATATGGGGAAAAATCCACCACTTCTTGTAACTCTGAGAGAAGACAATTCTTCTCAGTTTCTTTATATGAAGGCACAGGTGGTTTTAAAATTTCAAATCAAGAGGGCTTATGAGTTTTTTGCAAGAGATACGAGGATCCTGAACCCTCTGAAGCTCTCCCGCAGATTTGTGAAACTGTATCAAAATGAGACCAGCGTGCAGGGTGCACAGGGGGAGAGCTGAGTCTGTTGCACAGCGACACCTTTGTTGTTGTGTTCTGCGTACTTACCTGGGGATAATAAAAGCTTCCTTCGTGACACCGATAGAAAGTGTCAAGTAATACCCTGGAAACTTACCAACATTCCGTGTGCAGCCTGCATGCGCTCAGCCTCGCAGCAGGTGCAGAAAGAGAACCTGCAGATGTGACACGTGTGTCACGCAGGCGTCAGGGGAGGCCGCAGGTGGGGGAGGGGGAGGGGACAGAGCCACGAGTGCTGGAGTGTCTTCCCAGAGTGTGATCACGGGTGACAAAGCAGGGTCGTGAATAAGGCTACTATAAAAATCCATGTGCAGGTTTCTGGGTGGACATCGTTTTCCATCTGTTGGCAAACACCAAGGAGCGTGTTGTGTGGTGAGAGAATGCACTGATCTGTGGGCCTGTCTTTGAAAGCGACTGCACCATTTCGCATTTTCACCGGCAGAGAATAGGAGTTTTGGTGGTCCACGTCTTCGTCAGCACTTGGTATTGTCTGTGTTTCAGATTCTGGCCTTTCCATCAGGTGTGTGGCGGTAGCTTGTTTTCGTTTTGTTCTTAATCACGCTGAGGAAGTTCTATTTCTTTATCTTTAGTGTGCTGAGTTTTTATCTGGAATAGGTTTTGGACTTCATCGAATGCGTTCTCTGCATCTGTTGATATGATAATGTGTGTGTTTTTTTCTTCTTTAGCCTGCCGATGTGATGGATTTGCTTTCGAATATTGCCACAGTCTTACCCACCGGGAGTAAATTCCACTCGGGCTCCGTGTTTGCTTCTCTTTACACGCCGTTGGCTTGGATTTGCTGTGATGTTGTCAGGGTTCTGCATTTTTGCTCATGGCAGACACTGGTCTCTAGCTTTCCTTTCCCGTGATGTCTGTGTCTGCTGTGGGAGTTGGGGGATGCTGGCCTCACACGGTTAGGAAGCTCTCCTTCGGTTTCCATCTTCCGAGAGAGATTGGAGAGAACCGGCCTTGTCTTCCCTTCATTTTTTGGTAGGATCCATTCGTGAACCCCAGTGACTGGCGTTTTCAGTTTGGGAAGGGTTTTCATAACTGATACAATTTCCTTAATAAATACGAGCCTCTTCAGATTGTTCATTTCTTCCTGAGTGAATTTGGTAAATTGTATCTTTCATGAAATTGTTCCCTTACACTGAGGTGATTAAGTTTGTGAGCATAGGGTTGTCCTCAGCTTGTGAGAAATAATCTCGTAGGATCCAGAATTCTAGGTTGGTGGCGTTTTAGGGGGGGTTTCTAGTCTAAACGCTTCAAGTATTTTGCTCCACTTTCCTTTTGCTTACATAGTTTCTGAGAACGTGTCAGATGCCATTCTCATCTTTGCTCCTCTCTAGGTAAGGGGTTTTCCCCTCCGGCTCCTTTCGAGATTTTTATCACTGATTTCCTGGAGCCTCACTCTGATCTCCCTGGGTGCCTTTTTTTTGCGTTTATCCTGCTTGGTGGTCTCTGAGTTTCCTGGAGCTGGGCTTCATTGCCTGGCATTAATTTGGGGGAAATTCTAGTCATTGCTTCTGTTTTTTCCTATCTGCTCCTTCCGATAGTCTGATAATATTTGTGAAAACAGTTTTGAATTGTCTCTCGGTTTTTTGAACATCCTATTCTAATTTTTTTCATCCTTCTTTCTCTCTTCTTTTTCCTGTTGGAAGTTTCTATTGTCTTATCGTCAAGCTCTCGGGTTCTTTCCTCAGACTTGTCCGGTACATCTGTGAGTCCATCGAACATATTCTCAGTTTCTGTTACACTGGTCTTGATGTCCAGCATTTCTCTTTGATTCTTTCTTAGAATTTGCATCTCTCTGCTTGGGTTACCCATCTGCTCTCGTATGTTGTCTAATGTTTCCATTAAACCCTTTAACATACTAATCATAGTGCTTTAAAATTTCTGATCTGACAATTCCAACCTTCTTTCAATCTCCGTCTTTGGTTTTGGCACTTGCTTTTCTTCTTCAGACTCTGCATTTTGACTTTTAGTCTGCTGTCTAATTTTTGTTGCAAGGTGTGCATGGTGTAGTAGGTAAGAGGAACTATGGTAAATGGGCCGTAGCGACCTAGTGCCAAGGTGTTGGGGGAAGGAAGTGTCCTGTGACAGGTGTCCATCTTTTGCTGAGCCTGAGTCCCAAGTCTGTGAACTCCCCCAATGACTCTCAGGTCCTCCTTCCTCCTGGCCCTCCCAGCCCCACCGCTGGAACAGGAGGCCTTCAGGAGGGGGCATTCCCCCCTGAAGGTTAAGCTCTGGTAAATTTCCCCTGAGGGCCACCTCGTTAATAAGAACAGAATGTTCTGAGGTGTTTCAGATGGTTTCTTTTCCCTGGTTGGAAGCACAATGGGACTTTTCTCTGATTTTCTCTGTGAGGACCCAGTGGAACTCCAGGCAGGAAAAGGTACAAAACTGTAGGAACCTCCCCTAGGACGGAGCTCCCCCTTCAGTGCGCCCACGCTGAGCCCCCGGGAACACGTCAGTTACCTTCCCAGACACCAGTCCTCAGTCCCACTGCCTCTCCAGTTCGGGGACAGCGCCCCGTGACCTCCCTTCTCTGACCGATCGAAGAAGAGCTGTTGATTGTTCTGTCTGTTCTGGCTCTTCCGTGTTGTTGGAATGGAGGGGTGGCCCCTGAGCTCCTACGTGCCCGCCCAGACAACGGAAGTCCTCTCCTCAACAACTTTCAAGACAGAGAACTCTACGAAAAAATTCTCACCTTTTAAAAAGTTCAGTTGAAGTATTGATTACCCTGTGGCTCAGTTTGACTTTGCTTTAAGTCTTTAGAATGAAAAAACTGTTCAGAGCTTGAGCTGAGAAAACCGACTCTTCCAACTTCCCTTTACAGCTTCTTCAATGAAACCCCAGAGTGGCCACCTCGCTCATGACCCCACCTTCACCTGAAGTGGCAGGAAGCGGGGAGCTGAGGAGTCCCGTGCCCACTGCGCGCAAGCAGCTCGCCCCTCGGCGGGGCATCCAGGTGGACGCCTTTCACCCAGACTCTGGTCTCTCTTCTTTCGAGGTGACGATTTCTTCACTATAATTCGCTTCTAGTCTTCTGCGCAGATAAGTACGGTGTAAATACCCGTGATCTGTTCAAAGCCAGTCCTTGTCATGAAATGTTCTCTTGATACACTAACAGTTCTTCAGGGGGGTTCTTAAGTAAACCAGGTGGGGATTCTGGAGGCGCCAACACAGAGAGCCCCCCTTCTCTGCTTGCAGGGACCCCCGAAAGGATGAGGGTCTCCCGCCCCCCGGCGTGAGGGTCCACCCCGTTGAGGCTGGGCCACGGATGAGAACACACAGAAAACAAGGACAGACCCTGGAACTGAAACATGAAAGTGAGTGGTTTCACTGGCCGGCCTTGAAGAAGAACCCGCGTAACCAAGGACGCCTGGCACACAGCCCTCTGTGCTGGAGTCACTGGCTTCGAGATCCGATTTCAGCCCTGGTGGCATTGGGGTGGGGGCAGCACCTGCGGGCTGGTGGACTGGGACAGCCGAGCGAATGTCCACTCTGGTGCTGAGGAAAGACAGCACTTCAGAAAGCCCCCATTCTGGGGGCCTCCCAAAGGACACGCACCCCGGTTCTAGGCCTCTGTGGAGATAGTTCTCCTGACACCCCCCCAGGCTGTGTGCCCAATGGACAGGCCACTGTCCAGTTCTCCGAGAGGAGGGCGCTCCGGCTGCCTGGCATGGGCCAGTGCCCAGAACAGCCCCATCTGCACCCACCTAAGGCAGTTGAAAAGTGCACGTGGAAGGTACTCGGCCCTGGTGTCCCTCCAGATCAGGGCCCGTGAGTCTCCCACCTGCGTATCCTGCTCGCAGGCCAGTGAGCCATGAGCTGCGAGTGTGGACAGCGGAGAGGAGGGGCCTTCCCCACGAGGTCCCCGGTCGCCAGGGTCACCCTTTCTGCTTACACACCAGCAGTCCTCTATGAGTAGCCGGAGCAAGCAGTGTCTGCACAAGGTCTCACAGTCATGTTCTCGGGAAGACAAGGGTCGCTGCTGTTCAGACTGAGTCTGCGCGTCTGTGGCATGAGGTCTCCAAGGCCTGTGAGCATCAGCACCAGCTGGGACAGAGACCCGAGGACAGGACGTGGGAGCAGAGGCCTGCATGAAGGGAGAGGTAGGGGACCAAAGCTCCAGGCAGACACTAGCTGCAGACCCTGAGGTGGCGGGAACAGTGAGGAACCAAAGGTGAGGCAAGGCACCTGGACAGGAGGGCTCTGAGAGGCGCTGAGACCAACGGCTGGGCCCGGGTCTCAGTCGGAGCGGAGCGAGCCGGTGTTTGGGGCAATGAGGAGATGTCATCGGATGGGCATTTGTAAGAGGCGACAGGGCCTAGTGTGGATGGGAGGCCTGAGTGGGGGAGCGGGGTGGGAGGAGGCCCAGGGGGCACAGGTGAAGCAGGCAGCGCTGGGCCTCCCCACCCGTTTGGGAGGGTCAGCACAAGGCTCGGGTCTCTGCATGATCTCACCAGCATTTTTACCCCAAAGATGTAAGAAGCAGCAAGGACAGGTGGTGAGGGCCAGACATCTGTATCCGTGGCAGTGAGCTGGGCCCTCCCGGGTCCATCTCCGACAGGGAACACGGAGACGAGGGCTGCAGATCTGACCCATCAGAGACGGCCCACCCTCTTCCCGGGTTAACAGTAACCGGCCACTCACTCCGCACAAACTTGACTTTCCCAGACCCTCTGAGACAGGACGTCGGGCACCGTTATGTCATGTCGACACCCATGTGAGGCGACTACGGCACCGGAGAGCCAGGCGCCACTAGCAGCAGGAGGGCACACTTGTCCCAAGTGAGAGGAAGTTGGCTGGTTGTTCCCCAGCCACTCAGGAAAAGAGACACTGGGTTAAAAGTGTCATTCAAACACCAGGAAACAATAACCTCGAGTTTTTGGAATATATAACATTTCCGTTCCTATTCTAATCTGCCCCTCGGGCTCTCTGCTCATCCCCGCTCTCTCCCCAGGCACTCGGAGCCCTCGCCCTCGGCTTCGTTCATCAGGGCAACGAGCGGGGGAGGAGGGGGGGTAGCTCGAGCCCATTTCGCAGACGAAGAAAGAAGGGCCGGTGTCACTCAGGGGCCTGTGAGTCCCCACGGCACGGCTCCCACCACACATAACACCCGCGATGGGAGATGCTGGATGACCACCACACACAGAACGGAATGGCGCTTTTGATGGGAACCAGTATTTCAGCATCCCTTTAAAGACACACTGTTGTGTCCTTCTTGCCTAAGTAAGTGTTTATTTATATGTATAAGGTAATTGTAGTTCCTTATCAATCATAGCCCTCACCCAGATTTCAGCCTTTCCTTGAAGCGAATTTCCAGTGCCAGAGAGAAAAATGGATTGTGCTCTGTTGGAAAGAATTAGGTCCCCCATTTAAAAAGCAATTATTCTCACTGACACCGCATTTGGCAGGAAGCCGGGTGACGGTATCCCGGGCTGCACTCATGGAGTGACAGGGTCCAGTGGAGCTTGGCCGAGCTCTGGCCCCGCAGGGACAGCCAGCGTGACCTCAGACCAGCCTGGGGGGCTCAGTCCCTGCTCTCGACTATGACTCGAGGCTGTGGCTTCAGATCCCCTGGGGTCGGATGTGCTCATTTTCCAGGAGAACGGGAGGCTGCACAAGTACCGCAGCCTCCACATTTGCAGCTTCTGCTGGCTGTCTCCACTCCTCTCTGCTCCCTCTGCGAGCCACACTGGGCACGTCGCCGCCATTCAGCTGGGGCCTCCGGTTCCCAGACTCCGTAGTAGATCAACGTCCGGCTCTCCGGCTCCTTGGTTCTCGTGGCTGTGGCAGGTTTTGTTCTAAGAATCAGAGGTTGGTACAAAGAACCCGGCCTCATGGTCTCATCTGAAAATAAAATAAGGATAATAAAGCAAGGGGATTTCCTTTTCTCTGGTCTCTGCCTCGCTCTCTCTTGTTATACGATGAAAGGTTTCAGCCTGGAAGTATATATTTCAAAATGTGTTTCCCGGGCCCTCTCTTTTCAGGTTGAGTCCGTGTTCGCAGTCGAGGCCCCCGAGGCCCCGGGTGTGCTGTGTTCTCCGATGTTTGGTGGGTGTGGGCATTCTTTTCTCATGCATTATTTCACAGAAAGTAGTAAGACCGAAAAGGGGAAATATGCACACTGCGTATTGAGTCGGGGTCTGGGCCCACTTCGAGCTTCATTCCACGATTCTTTTGGAACGCTGCATTTCCCGCACATCACTGCTGTTCGCTCTCCGATTCCGTCTCTCTGCCTTTGGGCTCTCTCAACCCACACAGCGCACAACACCTGCACTACCATACCCGGAATGGGGGTGTGCCGCTCACCGCAGGTGTACAGAAAACAGAACAAATAACTGAAGGAATCCATTGCTTACCAATTGATTATCAGTGGCTACCACTTGGAATCACTTCCTTTCATTTTTCACTGCCTAAGCCCCTTTCTGTTGAGACCCCAGAGGGATGAGTACTGAGAGAGGTAGAAATCACTTTAATTCTCAACCTGTTTACCCATTCCCCCAAAAAGAAAAGAAATGCCAGGGAAGTGAGACTCTGTTTTCAGGTGGCGTCAGAGGCAGGTCCTGGCCACAGCCTCAGCTCCCAGCAAACACAAATCCTACCAAACCCTGCAGGCAACCAGACTCTCCATCCTTGCGGTTTCGGAAAAGATACATTTGTTGAATGAGCAATTGAGTATTTCCACGTGAAACAGTTTTTGGAAACACAATTGTGGTGTTGGCAGTTTGGGAGACAGCTTTACAGGAATTCCAAGGTCCAACAGTGACACCCAGTGGCTATGGGCAGAACTCCCTCCTTCATCCCAGAGGAGAAAAGGGACTCAGGAAAAGTCTTGGAGGATGAGGTGTTGAGAAAGACTCCGTGGGAGGGACGGGGACAAAAGCAGGATAGAGAGCAATGTGTGGGGGCAGAGGGACATTCCAGTCTGATGTCACCAGCACCTGGTCAGTAAGAGAAGAGACAGCTTCAGGCCCCTCCCAATGTCAACAGCCCCAGCAAGATGCGGAGACCGTGGGCCCACAGAAGGATGTTGTGAACTGGGGCATCGATCGACGACGACAGGTTGTTAATGCTGGACCAAACTTTAGAGGCAAAGAGAGGTCACGTGAGACCCCTTGGCCACTGACTTTGTAGCTTGGACAGAACCCCGGGCCTCCTAGGCTGGCCCTGTTCTCCACATCGTGGAAACACGTGTGATAAATGTGAGCGAACATAAAGAAGTCTTCAGGGGAAAGTAAGAACTGCTTCCGACCTGTGTCGGAAGAGAGAGAGTGGTCAGGGGGAGGAGGCTGGGCATTGTCAGCCCCTCTGCCACCTGATGGTGAGTCGGGCCCCGGACACATCAGCATCAGGAACTCAGAGTTGCTTCCAGCCATAGGACGCATCTGCCCCGCGACACCCCCCTTATCCGCAAACGATGGCTTGTTTCCGAGTCAGCAAAAGGCAGAGGCATTGCCGTCGGAAACCATGGGATTTAGGTCTAGATCAGGTGGGTGTGAATGTGAGTTCTCGAAAGTGTCTAAGCTTAGTAAGCGTCCTCAAACATTCCAGAACCTCGTTCCCTAATATACTTTTAAATAATAAGAACACCTCACAGAGCGATCATTAAAACTAATGACAGAAGCAAGTTTTAAATGACGGCATTTGAAACGAAATTGTAGCTATTCTGACATTTTATTTTGAAACGTGCCTCCCATACAGAAGGGTCGAAAGCACTCCACAGTCAGCTCCCATTTATCCACCATCCAGATGCCACAATTAACATTTCCTGTACTTCTGGGTCACTTACCTCTCTGTCTTCCTAGTATTTTTCAATGCGTGTAAAATACGAGTCATATGCAGATGGGAGGTCTAGTCTCCAGTAATCCACTAACAAACACTTCTAGCCCCAAATCTATGGTCGCTTCATTATTTTTGCATCTTGGTTTGTAAGGAGAGTTGCCTTAGTGACAGGCGCACCTGCAGATAGGACGCAACCACCTGTCCAGATGCAGAACATTACCACCTGCAGCCCGTTATTTTGCGGTGCCAGCAGTGCCAGACTCCGCCGCCAGATGGCAGCAGCGGTCCGCACCTCCTGCTCCGTCCACCAGCTCTGGGATTATCAATTTTACAAAGCCGCGTCACGAAAGTGCCCTTTTTGTTGGCAACAAGACGCTGGCAATGATGAAGAGCACCTGTATGTAGGGATAGAATTTCTGGACAGGGAAATGAACTGGAAATCAGAAATCCACAGAGGAGGCTGATTAACGTGGGAGCAATCCCTGAGGCCAGGTCCTCCGTTGCCCTCCTTGGTCACTTTCCTCAAAGCAGCAGGGGACCCAAATGGGAGGGCTGGTTACGTTTCTAGATGAGATGAAACACTGACACACTAACTGCTAAATAAATCCTTAGTCCAGAAAAAAAAAACTAAAAGAGAAATGTGAATCTGCTCATGAAGGTATTGTACTTTGTTGAGGAAGCCCATGTTTCTGAAAATTACGAAATGTGTTTGCCAATCAAAAAAACCTATGTTTCCAGAGGCTACAAAATGTATTCCTAAATTTGCCAGTCTAAAGCCTACTAATTGCTTATTTTTGGTTGTTGCTAACATTGAGGTTCCTAAGGGCTGAAAATTCTAACTAATTTAGAATTAGTTAGAATTCTAAAATTAGAACTTAATTTTGTGGTTTTCTCCTGGCGAGGGTCCGAAGAGAAGCATTTGCAACGGCAGCCGTCTGTGCTGGCTGAAGCGTGGGGAGACAGGTGCTTCCACCCCCTACAGCGAGGCCAGCGGCGTTGCCCCACGAGAACCCCGAGGGACGGAGTTTGTCAAACTTACAATTATAAGTGTAAAAGTACTTTTTTATATGAAAGCAACTCCTGGTCGATGGAACTACCACAGGCCATTTCTTGTTTTTAGTCTGTGGTTGAATCTCTGTTCCGCAAACACGAATGTGGTAGTTACTGTGTGTCAGTGAGTTCTAAGCAGGGGAGACACAGGCCTGATCTGAATCCACCAAGGATCTGCCCCATTCAGCTTGCCTTTTACGAGGAAGAGAGAACCGTTTAAGAAGTGTGTTAGTTTGGGGGGGCCACCGTAACAAAACATCTCGGGCTGGGCCACATAGATTTATTGCCGCTGAGTTCCAGAGGCCAAAAGTCCAAACTCTTGGTGTCTTCTGAGGCCGTTCTTCTTGGCTTGCCAATGGTCAGTTGCTCCGTGTCCTCACAGGGGTCTTCCCTCTGGGTGTGTCTGTGTCCCTATGTCCCCTTCTTATAAGGACCCCACTCCTATTGGATTAGGGCCCACGCTTGTGACCTTATTCTAACTTTATTTTAAGTCCCCACATCCAAATACGGTCACGTTCTGGTCTTAACATATAAATGTGGGGGGAGGGGGAGGACACAGCCAGCCGGTGACCATAGCTAAATGCTTTGATAACGTCAGGTGCCCGTGAGCACCAAGCACAAACTCAGGCGGGAGGGGGCAGGAAGGGCAATTTTACGTATGCTGGTAAGAGACGGCCTCTCCGACCCAAGGCCAGAAGAAAGCACGGGAATAGCTGTGTCACCACGGGAGGAAGAGCACTGGGAGCCAGGGCAGCAGGTAGGAGGGCATGGGGAGAGGGCAGACCTGCCCATTCAGGGTGGATCAGGCCGTTACTTGGGCAGAGGGCCTGGCCTGGTGTCGGTCACACCAGCCAGCGGGAGCCAATGACGAAGTGTTTCAGGGGCTCTGTGTGCAAGCTGATGTCTCACTGGTCGCCAAAAGCTGGCTGTGATGGGAGGGTTCACCCCTTAGAAACTGGGGACACTGCCAACCAGGGCCCCCAGCTCCCCACCCTTCGCTAGAAGTTGACAGCACCTCAGTGGACAAGGGGAGACACAGCCAGAGGTCGGGTCCTGAGCGCTGAAAGGCCATGGCCAGGGCATTAGCTTTGGTCCGGAGGGAGGTCAAGGGTCTCGAGAGGCTCTGAGGGGAGAGGGGAGGCCGCTGGGTTCCCATGGGGTTAGGATCGCTCTGCAGCAAGGGGGCACCCAGACCTCCGGGCCAGGAGGCTGCTGCCAGAACCAGGCGCACGACGGCGGTGGGGGACCCGCAGAATAGACCTGGCTGTGTGGAGAAGGGACCAGGCCCCAGCAGGCTTAGTTTCAGGTCGAGGCCATCGGTAGGGCTGCAGAACGTGTGTGGGGCGGGGGCGGGGAGCGGAGTGCAGGAGGACATCCGGGATCCCTGGAGCTGCAGAGGAGGAGGGTGCTGGTGGTGGAAGAGCCAGTGCCCAGCGGACTCGCAGAGCTGCGTCTGCAAAGACGCGCCCGAGTTTCAGAAGAGCGGCCCCCGGCACACGCATCCCTCGCTCAAGTAGGCAGAGCTGTGTGTTCAGCCCCCCAAGTCCAGTCTCCCCCAACCGCATTTATCCCCCCTTTACCCTCCTCTGCCCCCCACCCCCCTTTCCCTTGGTCATCCCTATACTGCTGTCGGTGTCTAAGAGGGTATTTTGTTTGTTTGTTTGCATGCTTAATCCTTTCACCTTTTTCTTGAGCATTTAACGCAGAATCAAGCAATGAACTTTAACAAGTTAGTGTCAGTAAAAGCCTGGGTTGGCTCAGCGTTTGCGACCACTCGCCACTAGAGGGCAGTGCAGGCTAACATTTGGCCCGTGTAGCCGGCGGCAATCTGACTGCGAGCAAGTCTGGTAACAGGAGGAAGGAGGTGAGGCTGCAGAGTCAGGTGCGCCGCCCGCGCAAGCTTCCCCATTAGGCGCCGAGTGACGTCAGCGTTCTCCGGTGTTCCAGGTGCCCCGGAGTGGGGAGGTTTAAAAGCCTGCCTGGTCAAAATGAGCAAAAAGGTCGTTCTTTGCTGGAGTTAGTGCCACTGTTTGCTCACTGTATTTGCCCAAGTGGCAGGCGAAGCGTTGCCTGTCGCCTCTCTGTGCTTTAGCGTGCACGTGGGCGTGGCCAGGAAGAGCACGGCCAAGCACAGACCACTCTTCGGGGAGGAAAGGCCAGGGGAGGTCGGGCGTCCTGGAGGCCCCTGACTTGCTTGCCTTTGCAGCTCGTCCCCCTGGTTACAGTTTTCTAGAAAGGGCATGGGGTGGCCTGGGTGGGGGGATGGGGGGGTATGTTTCCCAAGAGAACTATGGGCTCCGAGGCGACTTTGAGGCAACCCGTACCCAGGTGGGACACATTGAAAGAAAGTCAAACATGAGTGCAGGAAGGAAGCAACGAGGAGAGGAGGAGAGGAAAACCAGGATCGCGGTGTGACTCATCGTTGGGAGGAATGTTATCTCCACCAACGAGGAAGGAAACCACAGAAAGACGCATTCCCTCCAGCCCAGGGCCTCCCTGCTTGGGCCACAAGGCCTGTGCGCCCACACGATGCAGTCGTAGTCCTCATGAAAGACACTAAAATCAAAAGGACGATATAAAATATATAAAACTATATAATACACGGGTGGGTCTGAGTTTTTCTCAAATTTTTCTCAAATACTTGGAAGTGTCCGGCAAGTCTGTAAGACCGGCACCATTTTTATCTGTCTGGTTCCTCAGGAAGAATCAGAGGCTGCCACCTGCCTGGGGCTCTGGGGGAAACAAACTGGAGGCTGTGCCTGAGTATTGCTTGTCTGCACAGAATAAGGTTCAGATGGCTGAGATGAAGGGGGGCGATACATGCAATGCCATGGGTGGTGATGATACATGCAACTCCATGGGGAGACACGCAACTCCACGGGTGAATCTCCCAGCTAAAAGCAGCCAGATGCAAGGAGCACATAGCGCTTCCTCTGGCGTATTGGTCAGGAAGGGACACGGGAGCCTTTCTGAGCACTGGATGTGTGTCTGCTCTGTCTGTTGACCTCCCGTGTGTGACACAGCTGCACACAGTTATAAAAACTCATGAAGCTGGGTGTCTAAGAACCAAACACTTATAAACATGTATGACACACAGCAAAAATAAAAATAGAGAAGAGCTTCATTACATGGTAAGTAGTGGTTATAGAGTGAAACTAAGATTTTACTAAGTGAGTGAGGCCTGCTTCCTTTGAAAACACAGTGGCAGAGCCCCAAAAGGATGAGCTCGGACACCCCCCTGCTGCACAGGAGTGCCTCTCTGATAAGAGTTTGTGGACCACTGTGCGCACTCAGTAAGTGTGTCGGTAATTGATAAACTGAAGCTCATCGGAAGGAGGAATTTAAAGAAGTAGCCCTTGGAGATGAAAACGTCAGTTTAAACTGAGAGTAGAAGCAAAACAAAGCAGGCTTTTGAAAACTCTCTTTGGCTCTCTCCTCCTCTTTAAATATTTCTTTATTTTTAATGACTGTATCCTTTGTGGTGGAATTGAGGCTCATATTTGTGGCTCAGAAACTATTTGTTCCAATTTTTATAAATCTGATACATTTGGGAAACCTTGTAAACTAAGTGTTAATTCAGTGTGGAAACCCTGGACTTCTGCCAGGAGCCGGTGATACCCAAACGAACAATGGTGGAGTGAAACTTCCGTGGGTGATGGATAAAGCCTCTTTGTGGAGCTCAGCCCAGAGAAACCTGCCCCGCAGGTGAAGTGTGGAAACTTGGATAGCAAGGTCCCCCAAGCTGCCAGGTCCAGGCGGCTGCAGAAAATGGTCATTCAGTACAGAAAAGGTGGAAGGCGGTCCAAAGTGACTTTTCCTGCAAGCTGTTGCTCAGAGGGAAAGCCTCTGATCCCGGGCACACCGTCACCCAGGGGCTGAGGGTGGCTCAGTGAGCCAAACCACTGCGCCATCACATGCGACAGCCCTTCTAGATTTCTTTCTGTTTTATTCACTTTCGTGTTTTTAATTTTAAAAAGCATTCCAGCTAGAGTTGACATTCAATATTATGTGAGTTTCCGGCGCACAGCCCCGTGGTTAGACACCTACGAACTTTACGAAGTGATCACCGCCTGGTCCCCGCCTGGCCCCACAGTTATTACAAAATGAGTGACCGTGTTCCCTAAGCTGTATGCCATATGCCCCTGACGACTGTGCAGCTGTCCCCTTTAAAGCCACTACTACATTTTCTCATCATGTCTTATCTTTTGGGGCTTCGGCATTCCAACTGTAACAACACATCGAGTCCTCCTAAGCAACCCGCTCAGGAATACGGGCACCGGCAGGGACGGCAGGGAAGGGCCCTAGCAAACACTCTCCTCTGCAGCCTGCTGGGTTAGAGCGCCGCCTCGGGCACTTCCTGGTAGTGCAAGGAGGACTAGCGAGAGAAGCAGGGGCAGCCAGCGGGTGCTAGGACAATGTTTAGTTCAAGGTCGTTTTGTCAACGTTGATGACATGCCGTAGGAACTGAACTCCTGTTTATATCAGTTAGCCTACAGTAAAACTGGGTTCGTGGTACGTCGTGCTGCCTGCAGCCGCAGAACCTGTGGATTCTGGCGCCGAAGCTTTGTGGATGGCGAGGGGAGGCGGTTGCGTGAGCAGTGGAGTCAGCTCAGCTCCGCTCCGGATCTTATCACCGGCCTTCACCGGGAGGTTCTTGTGTACGTGAGGGCCCAGCCCCCATTTGCTTAAGGAAAATGATTCCCATGCACCAGACCCAGGAGAGGGCGATGCAGACAGACGCCTAGGACGCCAGGTATCAGCACAGGGAAGAGATGCTGTCACAGCCGGCAGGGGGCGTCTGTAGGGCGTGGGAAACAAACCATAACCAGAAAAAAAGGAGAAAGAGGCATTTGTCAGGCTGAAGGCCAAGTCCATGGAGTCGCCGCAGTCGAAGGCCACCATGGGACCCTGAGGCTGCTGTGGCATCCCTTTCCTAGGAGCTATGAAGTGCACACCTGCTGCTTATAAACTTTCTGCACAGGTGTTTACAGGCCCCAGATTTGTGGGCACATTCAGACGGGTTGTTCTTTGGGGTAGTTTCTTTTTTTTTTTTAAGATTTTATTTATTTTTTTAGAGAGGGGAAGGGAGGGAGGAAGAGGGAGAGAAACATCAATGTGTGGTTGCCTCTAACACGCCCCCTACATGGGACCCAGCCCACAACCCAGGCCTGTGACCTGACTGGGAATGGAACCAGTGACCCTTTGGTTTGCAGGCTGGCACTCGATCCACTGAACCACCCCAGCCAGGGCTGTATTCATTATTCATTATTCATTATTTATTATTATTTGTCCCCAGTTTGTAGACTGGGGTTGGAGGCTCAGAAGTGTTCAGTGCTGGGCCTAGTCTCTCTCTTTGGTGGTTAGAAGCTGTGTGTCAAACAGAATTGCAACAGCTAATCCCCGCCCTCCAGCTCTATTTGCCTTTTCACAATCGCAGCCCGGTTGGCTCTGTGGCAGCTTGCTTTAAGTCACTGCCACCAGCACGTTCCGCAAGCAGGGTGTGCGCACAAACAGGCATAAAACGCAGCTTCTTGTGCATTCCCCAGGTGGGGCCCAGAAGCGGGCTGGTCCGCCTCAGGAGGAGATGCACTCAGGAACAAGAAGTGACCGCGCAGGTCCCTGAGGGTCTGTGGTCTCCCGGAGGGAAAGGGTGCCACTTGACACCAGGCGTCCCATACGTCCTTCCGCAGGGATGGAAACTCCACACCTGTCTTCTCCACGCACAGCCTGCTGCCCTGCTCCTTATTTGGAAGGTGCTACCAGCTCAGACCTGAAACGTGAGCAGCCCTGCCCCTGGACAGCCGGGATTGTGTGTCGAGGGAACATCGGATCCAGAAAGAGACACTTGGAATGCTGTGCGCTCGGGCGTGTCCACGGGGCTCAGCACGAATCTCCAACTCGCCGGCGACTGGCCAGGCGGCATCCAGGGTGCACACTTCTGACCGCAGGAGGCCAGACAAGGAGTGCCGGTCAGCGGGGAGGGCTCCCTTGGGAAGCACAACACCGAATGTGTTTAACATCGACGTGAATTAGTAAAGTTAATAACCGCCCCCATCCAATCAAATCGATCCCTCTTTTCATTGGAAATGTGCCAAATTGCACATGGGTAAGAGCAATGGAGTTTAATTACTATCTTGGACCAGAGAAGTCAAAGATCTTATGTCCCATCATGTCCTCTAGCTGCCCTGCAGCAAAAGGAAGACAGAGAATTCATACGTACCCCTGCACAAATGCATACCCAAAAGAGAAGGCGAATTTAAAACTTCATAATGAAGCTTTCGCTGATAGTAATAAGACCTGCAAAAACACACATTTCCTCAAGACGCTGTGCTTGAAAAGAATATGCAGTCATAAGACCCCAGGAAAACAATTCATGTAGTGGAGTACAAAGTATCCATATGTTCCAACCAAGTTCTTAAGATAACTCTGTTTCCAACGGCGCTGGCCACCCAGTCTTTGCACTGACTGACCGCTCCATGGAGGAAGGCAAAGTGTTGGTCTTTAACGTATGTAGCATAAAACAAGGACAGTTTTTTGTATTTTTGTTGCTGCCTCTTTTACCAACATAATCTCCAATGTGAGCAATTCATCTAACTCCTAGGTGGTTCCTGAGACTGACATTTTTATAAACCCGTTTTATAGGTGGAACCTGAGTCATGTGAATACCTTGCTCCGGTGCCCGGGCAACGGGAGCCCGTGACCCCTGCCCTCCACCCGCACTGCGAAGCCCACCCGCTGAGCACAGCCTCATCCTGCAAGCTACACTCACCTGTGCGATTGGTTTCAGATCGTGATTTTAAGAGAAGATTATTAATTTGGGGATTCTGAATTGTTGACTGAGTAGCCCCAACTACAGTCACATTTTCTGACATGGGGGTGCACGTTATGTGAATGACCGAATGAATGGGAACTGCCAAATAATTGCAGGGTAGGTGGATGGGTGAGTGATGTTTCGTTCCTCAAACTGCTCACTGGATATTCTCTGTAACATGCTCACCACCTGAGCTTCATCCCTGAGAAGTGAAGAAGGCTGAGTCTTAGTTGCTACTTTCAAGTAATTTTTAAATAACTTAAATTTCATTAAAAAATGATATATGTACATGTTGTATTTATCAAATGATATAATAATTTTTGCAAGTTTAAAATCACTGCGAAACCTGCCCCTGGAAGTAAACATCCCGACACTGTGTTGAGCTGTTTCAGGTCACTGTGCGTGTGGGCTGCTTGTTTACATGCGCAGGCGACCCGGGAACGACCTGGGGGTTGGGCACACCACCCCAAACAGTCCAAAATGCGCGTGTAACTTTCGAGTCCCCCCAGAACTGAACCACCAAGAGCCTGCTATTGACCAGAAGACTTACTGACAGCAAACAGTTAATTAACATGTATTTCATGTTATATATATTGTATACTACATTCTTACAATAAAATAAGCTACAGAAAAGGAAATGTTATTTCAAAAATCATAAGGAAGACCAAATACATTTACAGTACCAGACTGTATGTACCGATTCCAGAACTTTATGTTCTCTGTTTACAAGACGAATGGTCCATCAGCACCCACATCCGTGTTGCCTTCTGGGACACAAACGCTGCAGATGGTCTGCGTATTACAGACCCTGGCCACCAGCAGTGGAAAGGCGACGTACGGAAGAAATCCCCGCCGGTTTGCCCGAGCGCTGCAGGCGTCGGTAATGAAGCAGCAGCAGCGCGACGGCTTCTGGTAGCTCCGTGCAGCCGATACGTGCCTTCGGGACAATCAGGAAAGCTCCGAAATATTTTCTAAGATAATTACAGAAAAATTCCACACACACATGGACCTGCGTGCAGTGCACCGTTGGCGTGAGGTGGCCCACGACCACGAGGACGCACGCCATTCGCTTCTCTCACAGCGGTGCCCGTGCCCTGGCCTGTTTCATTTGTACATACATGTGTATGAATGTCAGTATGTATATAAAGTCTCACAAATAGGATCATGCTTGTCCAAGTTATCAGAGAGGCGTGACGGGTATAGTGCCATTAAAATAACTCAATGACAGAATTCTGTACGCAGGAGGCTTGCGAGGCTGGACAGCCCAGTCCCTTGGGCGGTGACCCTGTCCCAAGGCCACCGTGTGCTTCAGCGAGTCACCTAATGGCAAGCCCTCTACCACAACCTTCCCGTTAGAAGTTACACCCAATACGAGAGATGTGCCGCAGCGCAGATGTTAAAAGGAAAAGCAGTAACCTGACATCCCTTAAAAATGTCCAAAGAGCGTCACTGACTAATGGTCGGTCACATGTTAAAAACACCAGCCCTTTCACTGAGGGTGAAAGGTCTACGCCAGGCTCCAAAGATCACCCCCTCTGGTCACTGCTGATACACTGTAGCCAGAAAGCTTTCTTTTCAAAGTGGCAGCAGCCTGAACCCTGGAGCAGTGCTTCCTGGCTGCCTTTGCTGGTTCCTTTTCCTTTCATCGGAAGGAGGAGAACATTGTTTATATAGTTTTTATTTTTATTTTTATTTTTTGCTGTTTTCAGGGGACTCTGGCTAGGAGAGGGCATGTGGCATGTTTTTGCTAGGCAGATGCTGGCATTCCTTCAACTCTGGAGGTGCAGAAGCGGCAAAGGAAGAGGGGCGGATGGGTGGGTGGCTGCAGACCAGAGAGGGAAATGCAAATTATAGCAGGTTCATTTGTCATCCTAATGAGAGATGACACCTTCTTGTGTTTCCAGGGGGAATGGCATTTACAAGTGAACCAGATAAGAGGGAACTGGGCTTGATCTGCCCAGGTGAACAGCCCAGGCATTCTGCAGAACCTGGGGTTCTGGCAACCGGGTTGCATCCCCACCCCCTCAGCTGAGCTCAGGTTCCATCCTCACCCCCCTCAGCTGAGCTCTGCTCCCTAGAGAGAGTGAAGACCCCTGAGCCTGGGAACTGCACAGAGAATGGGAACCAGCTTGCACGTTGGTGAGCCCACTGGACCATCCACACTTGTCAGGTGGCAGTGCACCTGAAGACAAAAGGCTTTTGTGGAAGGATTGGTGCCATCTGGGAAATGCTCACGGAATGGCCATCTACATTCTGTCTCCCCCTCCACAGAGGGGGAGAAAAGGGGGTGTGCAGCTACGAAGGGCCTTTCATCCTCAGGGATGCAGAAACTTTCCTTTAAACCTTCCAGGTTCTTCCTGTTAGACCTGAGACAGGTGGATGGGAGAAAATGAGCGGGCTTAATGGCATGCGTACGGAAGCCCAAGGCACCAGAGAGTCGGAGGGCCCGCATACAGGAGAGGGTCAGGGACAGGAAGTTAGAACGGGGACCATGTGGCACCCTGAGCTGAGGATCAGGTAGGAAGGGCCCTGGGGCTTCAGGGGAGACAAGGGTCACCCACAGGATGACAAGAACAGATGTTCAGTGATTAAAAATCTACCCCACCCTATAGATTGGTCATAAAAAGTTATTTCTAGTGATAACTCTTATTATAAGCAAAGTCCCTGATTTAAATTCTTGAAGGGGACGAATTAGTTTTTCTTGAGCCTGCAAGGTCTCCCTTGGCTTCAGATTTAAATAATTCACCTGCTGATGTGGGCAATTGGCAGGGGGAGGGGGAAGGGGGATGGTGCCCTTCTTAACCCCTTTGCTTCCCAAGCAGAAGGCGGAGTCATGCCTTACCAGAAAGATCAGAATTTAACTTGATTTCGGAAGTCTTTATGGGGAGAATTTCATTACCTACATTAGCCACCGTCACAGGTAGGAAGCAAGGTGTTCCAGTCAGAATTCTGCCCTGGCTCCTGGGTTAAAGCTTTCTGCTCTTCAGGACAACCCAACCCAGTCTGTTCATGAAACAGGGTGTTCCAGCCACCCGTTCCTAAGCTAAGAAGGGCTTTGGTCTAACCCCAGGCAAGAGGGACTTTGTCAGGGTGAATTCTGTGGTGTGTGAATTACAGCTCCATAAAAAGAAAAGACAGACAGAAGGGGACCCCACCCTGCACGCAGCCTTGTTTATGTGAAGAGCTGTGCACTGTTCACTTCTTTGACTCCTTGTGTGTTTCGAAGCCCAAGGAAACATAGTATAAGACGAAGGCTGCCTCACAGCAGTGAGGACGCTGGGCCCCTCTCCTGTCTTCAGATGTAAGACTTCCTACAGGTCGCAGCTGCAAACTGTAGCTCTTTCTTCCCTGCTTATGCTGAGTTCTGCAGCCTCTGTGTTTAAAACTCCTTTTTATCTAAACTGGCATTCACGTGATATGACCTTACAGAATGGTTTGTTGATTTTTGTTTGCTTTGGTTATTTATCATCTGTGGTGTGACGAAATCAGGGCCTCTTGCTCAGCACAGTGGGACACACCCTCACAGGAGGGATAGCCCAGTCTCTGCTCCGCCCAGGCAAACCTGGAGAGGCAGGAGGTCCTCTGGGCTGCCGCTCACACCTGGCCCACCTGGCCGGTCCCCTCGGCCGCCTCCCCAGTCTCGAGGTGTGTGCAGCTGTGAAGGAGCGCTTGCTGGCCGTGCACGAAGACACCTCCTGCTCTCCTGGGCCACCATCTCTGCCGGGCTCTTGACTTTGCTCCCAGACGATACTTTCCACTTCCTTCATAGCCCCCTTTCCTCCCTGCGCTGTTCGCTGCCCAGGGAATCTAGGCCACACGTGTCGCTGAACCGTGGGAGCCACAGCATGCTCCGGTCTGTACGAATCAGAGCCACTCTCCTGGGCCCCTTCGTCCCCCACGGAGCTGTGTGTCAGCTGCGCGTGGTCGGAGCGCACTTTCCATTCCGTCTCAGCCAGGTCGTTGATAAAAGATGTTAAGCGATCCTGGGCCCCGGCCCAGCCCCTGAAGAACACCTGTTCTGCGGCTCCCGTTATCACTGATGTGTCGATAGGCACTCCGAGTGCACACCTCCGGCCAGGTGCACGGCAGCGCTCTCGATGTCTCTTTCCTCTCCGAAAACGAAGGCATTCGTCTGGGAAGACTTGCTTGTCCGTGGTGCTTCGAACGTGAGGCATAAGCGCAGTTGTGGGGCCGGTCAGTGCCTCACACGATGCTGAATCCCTTGCTCTCCAAAACAGCACAGCCTGAGCCTTAGCTAACGAGTCTTGCACGACGAGAAAATCAGGCAGTTAGTGGTTGCGTGAAGGAGGAGATCTGTGCCCACAACCTGTTCTCTCCACTTGTTAGCATGACCCCAGGCTTATTAGCAGGTTATTTGTAATGTGGTCATTCTGGTTCTCCTTCAAGGGTGTCCCAGGAGTGACAGCTCTCACTAGCAGCTTTCTCTGCGCTCAGTGCTTTGTATTTGACCTTGCCCTCCATCTAGCTGCTCATCATTCACAAATGTCCAGCTCAGGGGCACCGTCCAGCTTTACATCATCGCTAGGTGCAAAGGGGACATGGTGACGCTGAAGAGAGCCAGGTCCTAAGGAAGAGTGTGGCCTAAGCAATGTCACCCAGTGTGTTATTGTTGCTCTGTGGTGGACTCTCAGAGTCGCAGGGCGGGAGGGGCCCTGTGGGAGGTCCTCTCTCCACCACCAGAGCTGGGCGGGCAGCCTGCCCTGGCCCGGCCTGGCTCAGTTCATGGTTACCTGGAGGTATTGATGGCATTTGTAAAGTTCACGCATGTTCTTGTTTTGCTGAGTGATGTTTCTCTTTCCTGTTGTTTCCTAATCTGGAACGGATATTAGAATTTTACCACTTTGTTTCCCTCTATTAATTCAGATAATCCTACGGTTTTTATTTTTTATTTTGTTAACATGATAACATATATTGGTTGACTTTTTGAAATTAAACCAACCGTTTATTCCTAGGACAAATCTCTTTGGTCCCTATGCTTTATCATATTATGTATTTTTTTTACATATTGTTGAATTTAATTTGCTAAGGCTTTTTACATTATGTTCATAAGGAGCATGTTCTTAAGTGTTACTTTCTCGTTCTCTCTCTGTCTGGTTTGGTGTCGGGGCTGTGCTGGCTTCACTGAATGAATTGGGAGCTACTCCCTCCTCGCTTTTCCCGAGCAGTTTCTGTACAGTTGCTGTCATTTCTTCCCTAAATGTTTTGCGGATTCATTAATGAAACCGTCCGTGCCTGGAATTTTCTTTGTGGGGAGTTCTTTAGCGACAAATTGAATGTCTTTAATAGCCACTGGGAGTTTTAGGCGGTTTCTTTCCGAATGTGATTTGGCAGTTCGTGTCTTTCATGAAATGTGTCCATTTTTATCTAAATTGTCAATTATTTTAGAACAAAGTGTCCATAATGTTAACTTAGTTTCTCTCTTAATCTCAGTAGAATCCCTAGAAATGTTACCACTCTCATTTCGGATACCAGTAATGTGTTTCTTTCCTCTTTCTTTTTCTGACTGGTCTGTCCAGAGGTTTGCCAATTTTATGGAAAGCCCAGCATTCGGTTTCACTGATTTTCCTCTAAAGCTTTGTCTGTGTTCGTTTTATTAATCTCTGCTCGGGTCTGTATTTTATCTGCTTAGTGTGGGTTTAATTCACTTTCTTTTTTTCCTGTTTTTTCAGGTGAAAACAGAGGTCATTGTTTTGAGACCCTGCTTTCTCTCTAACATAGGAACTCACTGCTGTCACCCAGTCTGGTGACACAGCCACCCACAGACACTTACACACTGTGTTTCCTCTCTCGTTCCACTCAAAACATTTTCTAATTTTTGCTTTGCCTGCTTATTTGGCTGACTTGGGTGAGGGGCACATGGTTCTCAAACTTGAGGGCTTTCCAGATATTTACTTTGTCATTGGTTTCTTTTCTTCCTTCCTTCTTTTCCTCCTATGCTTAAAATTCTGCCAGACAGAACTACATAAGGTGGGGCGGGAAGGGCACTGGAGCTGCAGCCTCTGTCCCCGTGGAGTCAGGGGCAGCCACCCTGCTCGTGCACGAAGGGACGCGCCAACGGAAGCTGGCCTGGGCCCTGCGTGCAGATGTGCAAGCCGAGGTCTCACGACACCGTCAGGGTGAACTAAGGCTAAACCACTGGCCACACAGGTGAACTCAGCCCTGAGCCCCAGAGGGCAGGTGACGCAGCGGAGCATTCCGACCCTCTGGCCGAGGCTTGCTCCCTCTCTCACGGGCACCCGGCCTGGTCCCAGCTAAGGGCTCCCCAGCGCCCCTTCACTAGCCTTGAGTCAGGTGTGGTCAAAAGTGACTCATGCAGAAGTAAAGACAATCCTCTCAGCAGATCCCAAGCACTTTGGAGCTCTGTGCTGTGACCCAGAGACCCGTGAGGAGACCCAACGTGCCCTTTACCACACCACACGGGGAGCTGGGGCTCTCTGGTTATCCTTTCCCAGCATCCCTCCTCGCCCTCGCTCAGGGGACGCGCTGCGAATGGGCTCGAGTTCTCTAACGTGCGTGGGAAGTGCTCTTGGACCCAGCCTACGACTGGTTTTGATGAATACCCCCAGGTGCGTGAAAACAACGGACGCTCTGCAGCGGCTAGGTGTGAGGTCAGGTTTGCCTGCAGTCGCTGGTGACATTACCGATTTCAGTGTGGAAAGTGGGTGGGCTCTCTTCCTAAATCCACTTTACAGCCGAAACAGTACTGTCTCAGCTGCAGGTGTACACTGTAGTGATGCCACATTTACATACCTTACCAACAATGGCCCGTCCCTGTCCAAGGTCATTACAATATCATTGACGCTATTCCCCAAGCCGCAGATGCACTGGGACATTCCACCCCTCCCCCCATCCCCCACTCCTGTCCCAACTAGGGGCCATCAGTTTGCTCTGCACATGTAAGAGTTTGTTTTGTGACCTTTCTGTGGCTTGTTTTCAGATTCCATCTACGAGTGAATCACCCCGTGTGTAGCTTTCTCTGCCCCTTTGCATCCATTTCTATTGGTTTCTGTTGGGCTCAGAGAAAGTACCTGGTACGACGTGAACGCTTCCCTGTTTTTTGAGCACTTTTATGATGCCAAAGATTTTCCATCTCGATGGATACCGCCTGTCTACCTGGAAGAATGCACTTCCTGCTGCTGCCCACGAGCTAGAAGAACAAGGAAGTCCCCAGGAGGAATGTTCGTCTTCAGCAAGCTGCTCTCCTGGGTTGGGACCTGGCGGTGCATCTGCACGGCGTTTGCCCTGCGGCTGAGTGTCCTGGAGCCTGCACGGTGCTTTGAAACACCTACATAGTCCCAGCATTTAAAACTGGGGCTGGATTCCCTGCCAACATTCTCGCTCCCAGGGCCCCAAACCGCCAGCCCCGAGTGACCAGCCTGGCAGGGGCCCCTGAGCAGCACATTCAACCCCACTGAAAGCAAGAGGGGAAGCAGAGGCCAGATTTATAATGGGCCTGAGGGTTGCATGCAATGTTTACACTCGACTTTTTGTAGGTGGTGGGAGCCATTGGAGACTAGGGAGGAAGAGAGACGTTGGTTGGGAACTTGAGCCGGGACTTGTGTCTGGTCAAAGCCGTCTAAGGCAGTGTGGACCACAGGACAGGCGGGTAGAGGTCACCGGGGTCTGGCACCGCTGCGGAGCCCCTGAAGAAATCAGTGGTATTTCAATCACACCAGCTGCCTCTTAGGTATTAGGCAGGTCTGGCAGGTTAAACCAGGCTGCTCAAATGGCCTCTGGGAATTTTCTTTGGCTCTCAGACCATCCTCCCTGTGTTTTGCTCACCCACTAGAGCGGCCACATGGGCAGGAAAATGAAGGGGAATGAAGACAAAAGCCCCAAATCAGGGGCTGACTACATGAAACACCCTGTCCTTTTAACTCACAGGATCGAGAACGGTAACAGACTACGTCCGCAGAGGCATCTGGAACTCACTGCTCACTACTAGGGACTTGAGAATTCTCCCAGTTACTTGTTCTCTTTTCTATGTGTCCTGGCCACAGTGCAATGTGCCAGGGCCCTGGCCAGGTAGCCCAGTGGGTTAGAGCATCGTCCTGATGTGCCAAGTTTGTGGGTTCGATCCTCAGTCAGGGCACATGCAAGAATCAACCAATGAACGCATGGCAAGTGGGACAACAGAGCGATCTCTCTCTCTCTCTCTCTCCATATATATATATATATATATATATATATATATAATTTTGTAAAAGAAGAAAATTAGCCAGTATATTTCCTAAGCACGTCATCTGAGATAACTGACATAACCGTTGTTTTGTGAGTGTTTTGCTCGTGGCCCTGAGGTCAGTTGCCTTGCAGTCCCCACAGCCAGTGGCGCCCACAGATGCTGGGTTGGCCAAAAAGTCCGCTCGTGTTTTTTTGTTAAGATGGCTCTAGTAGCGTTCAGCTGTCTTCAACTTCATTTGAAACAATTCTGTTGGATTGTATCATGACAGCTGTCGTATCAGCGTGCATTTTAAGAGACTTATCAAAATTGCTGAATTTTTGTGTAGCCATTTTAAGAAAATAAGTGACACTTTTGGGATATTATGCTTTGGTATTTCCAGAAAGGTAAAAACACAACTGTGCAGCATATGGAGAAGGGGCTGTGATGGATCGAACGTGTCAAAATAGTTTGCGAAGTTTCCTGCTGGAGATCTCTCTCTGGACGATGCTCCACGGTCGGGTAGACGGGTTGAAGTTGACAGCAATCAAATGGAGACACTAACTGAGAACAATCAATGTTCTACAATGCAGGAGAGAGCCAACATACTCACAATATACAACTCAATAAAGTTATTGTGAAAATGAAACACGTGCCTTTTATTTTACAGAAAGAAACTAAACGACTTCTCTAGCCCAATCCTTGGCTGTGTTCTCAGCGGCTCCCAGAGCACAGAGAAGCCGCCTTTGCTCCCAGGGAGGGCTCCTGCGGCCCTCCTGCTCCGCCCCTCCCTGCACCGCTTTCCTCCTGAGCTCGTGAGACCACGGGGAGACGACAGGACAGGGGAAGGCGCTGTGTCTCTCATTCTTCTCCTAACTCAACCGTACAGAGGCTTGTGCAACACACACACACACACACACACACACCCTGCCAGGAACGAGCGGACCTCTAAGAACCAACACCCCATCGATGACTGGGAAGTGGGGAGTCTTCCTCCTTTCTGAAGCATCTGCTGGTGGGCACTGGCTAGGTCAGGTGTGTCTCGGACAGCCACTTAAGTGGAAAACAGTAACACAGAAGGAGAGAGAAACCAGGGCAGCCCAGTGTTCCTCTCCCGTTCGGCCCTCCGTTGGTAGCGTGTGAGTGTGTCAGGAGGGGACCTGAGACCAGGGGGGCGGGCTTTGCACAGCCTCCCCGCTGCTCTGGTATGAAGGACATCCGTGTGCATGCATGAGCCACGGAGCACAGACTGTGGTCTTTTGGTGAGCGGCCTCTAAGTTATATTCTGGTAGAACTCCATTTTAAACGGGCCCTGCACAAGAGGAAGATAAACGGCAAAATTCACACTGCTGATTTAAAATGGAGGTTTTCTTGACTTAGGATGACAGGAAATGACAAGGGAAAAACACTGTGACAACTGGCCAAGACGTCACAGAAGACGGAAGCAGCAGCAGGGGTGAAACCAGAGGACCTGGAGCTCAGGGGCATCGTTGGAGGGAAAAAGACACATACCACGCGGTCCCACTTCCCTCCGTTCAGTCAACAACAAAAACAAATGCACGGAAACATAGCAACTGGTGGTCGCCAGGGAGCTGGGGGTGGGAGCCGCGAGATGAAGGTGGTCGCAGGGTCTGAACTTCCGGTTACAAAAGGCAGAAGGTCAGGGGTGCCGTGTCCAGCACGGTGACTAATGACCATGCTGTGTTACATATTTGAAATGACTGACACAGCGTACCTTAAACGTTGCCACCACACACACACACAAAAAACTGAACTGTGACTATGGGGGATACTGGATATACTAACTCACTATGGTCATCATTTTGCATACATATATCAAGTCGTTACATTGTACACCTTAGATGTAACACATGTTGCATGTGAGATACATATGAATGAAGCTGGGAAAATAGTAATGCCCATCCACGGCAGCAAGGGAAATGTCCCTGCCTCTATTCTTTGCCCCTTTGGGACGCCAAGGCATCGGGAGCTCAGAGGCCCTCCCAGGGTGTCCCTGCAGGACGGAGCAGAACCCTGCGCACCTGGAGGCACCCACAGGTGCTCTCCTGCAGCCATGCCCTCCTGCTCTGAGGCCACGTCCAGCTGCCGGGGCCACCGTCTCTGTGCTGCAGGGACCTCCTCACACCACACCAAATGGCACCGAGACGCTGATGTGGCCTCCTGGGTCTGCCAGAACCACAGCACCCCCGACGTGTGGACCTGGTCACAGGCTGGAGTGAGTGTGACCCCCTCTGATGGTAGAACCTGCGCTTCTCTATCCTCTACATGCAGGAGGCACTCCTTCCAGAAGGTTCCTCAGCTCCTCGTGAGAGGGGACCCCGGCAGCCGCCCCTCTGTCCATCCCTCCTGTCTCCACTGGCCTGGTGCTGAAGGCAGACTCTGTGGTGGCAGCTGGGAGCCCTCCCGAATGTTAGATGTCTGGGGACCCAAGAACACAGAGCCACACATTCCCTCTTCAGTGCAAACTGCAGCCCCCAGACTCCCTGCAAAGAGAAAATTGCCACATTGGGCAGGAGGCCATGGAGGGGCACAACCACCACCAATGTTCAGAGCCGTAAATCGACAGTTTAGAAATTCCATGACTGCCCATTGGCTGGGCCCTGTTGCTCCAGACCAGGGTAGATAACAGTGTGGACAGGCGAGGCAGCAGGAGAGGAGACGGAACGTCACTCACGCCAGCCGTTGTGGGGGATGACGTCAGACCTGAATGCCACAGAGCCAGCGTGAAGGGCACAGATGCTCAGTTCTGAACCTCCAGCTGCTTCAAAGAACTCCAGCAAGTTCTCAAAGGCAAAATCAGGTAAGAAGACAGAAGACACACTGGCCCAGGTCAAAAACCCTCTTTAGTCGTAACTCCATGGGTTCATGTTCAGAACAGGCTCATCTTTCCAGAAAACACTGCAAGAAATCCTAAACCCCATTGCATAATCCGTGCGTGGGCTGAGAGTGAAGGTCAATGCCACATGAGTTCGGGGCAGAATGTCTCAGCCAGGGGCCCCGATGCCTCCTCTCACCATGCTCATGGGAGAACTCCGCTCTTCCTGCGACCTCCCAGAAGGAAAACGGTGACAGCTGGTGACTAAAATAAAAGCTTCGTGACAAAGCGGCAGGAGAGCTGGACCTACACATTCTCTGCATCCGCCGCTTGGCAGCGAGTTCTGCACACACGGGCTGGCAGGCTGAAATCCCTCTGCGTCCTCGTGGAGTGGGTCGCGGGAGAACGGGGTGTTGGGCCCAGATGACAGCGGTTGTATCTGCATAATGGCAAAGAGTACAGGGTCTCCGGGAGGAGGGACGAAGAAAATGAGAATGGACACAGGGTTTGTTTGGGGGGGTGAGGGGGCCAGAAGAATGTTCTGAAGCTGCAGGGTGGCGATGGTTGCACAACTCTGTACAACCAAAGGTTTCCATCACCACCAGATTGCACACTTAGAGCGATGAGTTTTATGGTGTGTGAGTTACATCCCAGTAACAACGAAGGACTCTTCCTAAATGTTTGAGTTGCTACTGTCAGCTAGTGATGTTACATAAAACACATCCTGTTTAAATAACTTACTGTATTTTTTTAAAAAAATTATTGAAGCCTTGTCTGAAGCAGACTTGAGAGTGTCTCTTCCTCTTCTTATGAAGACCCCAGTCCTGAAGAACCAGGGCCCCACCCTGGGACCTCACTGGACCTTAATGAACTTCAAAAGGTCCCACCTCCAAATACAGGGTAAGACTTCAACCTGCAAATTTTAGCAGGGACACAGTTCAGTCTGTAGTACATTCAAAATAAATATCCACTGTGGTATCTATGTATCGATCTAATGGTATGCTCTAAAAACGTGTGTAACATACTTAAAGTAGGATAAGCCTGCGCTGCAAAACACGGATCTGCTCCTGCTGATCCTCACTTCTTGGAGGAGGAGGAAAGCCACGCTTGGAGAGGGAAGGGCGTCGCTCTCAGTAATTCCACCAATGAGAGGAGGGCCAGGCCTGAAGCTGATGTGTCTGACCCTGAACTTTGCTACTCAAAGTCGGGTCCCTGGGCATCAGCTCTGCCTGGCTGGGAGCTGTTTCGAAATCCAGACTCGATCAATGCTACATTGTAACAAGATCTCAGGAGTGTCTTGACATATTATAATGTCAGAAGCACTGCTGTGACAAAGGCGCCCGTGAGGTGCAGTGTCCCTTCCATTTTCCTCCAATCCCGGGGTGGGGGTGGAGGGACTCTGGGCATTCCAGACCCCCCCCGCGACTGACTGCAGGGAGGATACTGGGGCTGCTGCTGCCCAGGATGGGCCCACCAAGGGGAAAAGTGAGGCCTGGGCAGGGGGAGGTGGGAGCCAGGGAGGGGCATGGGGGGAGGGCAGGGAAAAAATGTCCCTAAAGTGGCCTCAGCAACTCTGGCCTCAGCAACAGTGACAGCTGTTGCCCCAAGGGTCAGGAGCTGACAGCGTGGTAGTTGAGAGTTGTGGGCAGGGCTCCGCATTGACAGCTGGTGCAAGGGCGCCAAGCCGGGCGCTCAGCTGTGCTCTGTGGAGCAGGCGGCAAAGGCCCGGCTCGCAGGCAGGGGTGCTGCGGGGCTGTGCCAGGGCCAGGCTGCTTCATGTCTCCCAGGTGGGAGCTGTTACACCACTAAAATGCCCTTGGGTTACCTGTGACCTGTGGGCCAGACTTTCTTCTGGGCTGCTCAGCGGGCTTGGGCCCCGTACACAATCCCTCCTCAGCTCTGGGCTCTGGCGCCTCCCAGGTTACAGGTCTGCACCTGCCCCTGGTGTCCAGAGCAAGGCGGCCTCCAGAGATGCTGGGAAGGACCGCTGGTTCCAATCCTAGAGGTGGGGAAGCAGGACTGGAGAAGCATTCACTCCACGCACTCTCTCCTGTGGAGCAGCCACTGACCCACTTCCCTGCCCCCCACCTCAGGGCCTGGCCTAGGTGCTGGGGGCAGAGATGACTGGAACTGAGAGGATCAGGCGCTACAGGAGACGGCTGACGCCCTGGGACTACACGTGTGCTGCACAGGACAGCTATTGACACATTTGTAACCCATCCACAAAAATGGATACACCCATTCATTTGTTCCTAAGTGTACACACACACACACACAAGCTGTTCGTCATAAACATAAACAATCTTTTATTTAAACGCACAGTGATAGGTGCTCAGAAGAAAATCAGCAAGACCAGGGGAGCCTGGGCTTCCTACCCAGGCCTCGGGAAGCTGCGGACCGAGCGCACAGCGCAGGTGCCAGCAGCAGCGGGGCGAGCCGCAGGCCCCGGCCCCAGGTGGCGGTCCTCGGGAGAGCAACGCGCCTGCCGAGCTGCGGGGCAGTGAACTCCAAGGCCAGGCTCAGAGGTAGGAATCCGGTTCTGGGTGGGCGCCCTGCCTGAGCCCCAGGGCCTTTGGCGCCGTGGCAAGGACTTTGCACTCCGTCTCTGGACTGGCCTCCCTGCTGTGGTAAGGACAACACGGGGACCAGCTGGGAGGGCTGGGGGAGGGGGCTCTGCGCCTTACCCGAGTGTAGGGTCCCTGGAGGAGCGCCGCCTCCCGCGCTGACCACTGGGACCTGCGTCTTCTCTGACTTTTATTCCTAGAGCTTTGTAGGTCAGGATTTCACATAACCCACATCTCTTTCGCTGCTTTGGGGCGGGTTAGGAGGAGTGTGAGGGTGAAGTTGGGGGAGATCAGGGCCCGCGGGTGACTGGCTGCGGCGCCAGCCTGGGCTGCTTCTGCTGGTGATTCTGCCCCGGGGGCCCCGCACTGGGCGCCTTCGCGGGGCTGTGCAGCCTCAGCGCCAGGCAGCCCGGCTGGGCAAACTTTCCTGTGCTTCCACTAGGAGCTCCTGCTCCAGCCGCATTGTTTCCGATTTCCTAGGACGGGGGGCGGGGGCTGTGCGTTTCCAACCCGTCCCCAGGTGCGGCTGGGCAGGGACCTCCGCGCTCGTTATCTGCTGCGTGCAGGAAGGTTCAGTTGGGTTCCAGGTCGTCCCGGGAGTCTAGCGACACGGGTCACTCACTGCTCCTTCTGCAACCTTAATCCTCCCCCCGCGGGTCCGCCCACCTCGCCCTCCTCCGGCCGCGCCGCTGCCAGGTGGTTCCCCTCCCCCAGCTCCACCCCGCCGCCTCGCAGCCGCGCCTCGGGCCCCCACCGGCCCCGAAGGAGCGCGCTCCCTCCCCGGGGCGGAGGTCCCGGGAGCAGGCCGGGCGGGGCGCAGCGGCGGGGGCGGCGCTCGGTGGGCGCGGCAGAGCCAGCCGGGCGGGGGTGCAGCGCACCTGGCTCCACAGCCCCTCCCCGTGCGGCCCGGTCCCCGCCTGTCCCGGACGCCTCCCGCCCCAGCCTGGAGGCCCGCGGCTGTCCTCCGCCGGCGCGCGTGGGCGGACGATGGGTCAGCGCGAAAAAAGTGAATGAGGTCGGCGGCCGCAGCGAGCGCCTGACTCGGCCTGGCCCGCCGGCTCCATGGACGCGCCGTGCGCCTCGGCGGCCAAGCCCCCCACCGGGTAAGCGGCTGGGCGGCGGGGACGCGGGGACCCGGGGAGTGTGCGGGGCACCGAGGAGAACGCCGGACTACGGGGCGGGGGCGCAGGCAGCAGCGCTCGCTGCAGGCAGGGCGCCCCCACTCTGAGGGGGAAACGGGTTGTGTACTTTGTGTCCTCCGGTCGTTGCCCAGGTGACAGTGTCAGGCGCAGGCCCGAGCCCTTTTCGCGCGCGCTCGTGAGTGTGTGCGGGCGCGCGCCCTTTCTCGGGTCCCCGCAGGCAGAGGCCCCGCCGAGCCCCCGCCACCCCTTGGGCGTCGCCCCGGGCGTGGGAGAGCGGTGGAGGCCCGGAACTCGGACTCCAGCCCCGTCACTGGGGTGCCGGCGTCCTGGGCCTGGGCTCCCGCAGGGAGAAGGGGCGGTTCGGAGACTTGGAAGACGGTGGGCCCCGCGGTCTCGGAGGGTCGTGTAGAGGGCACCGCCTGGAGGTTTTCATGACAATCGCCCCCGTCCCCGACTTTATTTTCCGGGCCCCCTGGGCGGTGGGCAGAGCGCAGGGTGGGACCGAGCTGACGCGGGGACCCCAGCCTTGGACCTAACGTCAGGGCTTCGGGCCCCGCCGCGGCCCGCACCTGAAGGGCGTGTTTCCATCTCACACCTCGCGTGTGCGGATCACATGCCACACGCACACTTGACTCGTAGAAAGAGTTACATTCCTCCCACCGGAGAAACACCCTGCCCTTTGCCGGGGCTGAGCTGGCGCTGGAACCGCGCTCGACCCAACCAGGCCGCGGGCCTCCGTGCAGGGGCGCGCGCTGTTCCGAGGGCAGGAGCGGGTGAGTCCTGCAAATGGAATGGGTGGGGCAGCGGCACCTGCTCCCCGGGGGGCCCGCTTTCCGCTCCGGCACCAGGCCGCTTTGGGGACAACTAATCTCTTTTCTCTGCAGTGCGCCTCACTGACTCACCCTGCCCTGTGCCCACGGGCCTCTGCTCCCCAAGTCTGCGAGAGGGTTTCAAATTGGCTTAAAAACAAAACAAAACAAAACAAAACCCTCTCCCTTTAATGCCAGGAAAAAGTGAGCCAGGTTAGCAAATCAAATAATGCTGAGGCTGAGGAATGTTGACAAGAACTTTTTTTTTCATTGCACTTAGTGGTGGTTATGTAATTCCCTCCGAACAAACAAATCACCCCCCCCCAGAGGAGAGTACGCGTGGGCCCCAGCAGGACTGGGGGCGTGAGAAGCAGAATTACCGTTGACTCTGTGCTTCCCTAGGGGACCGGATCATGTGTCACTATCACCCGAGACATAAAAATGGGCAGCAATGTGAAGAGGCCGGCAAAACTGTAATGAGAGTATTTGTAAAAATCATGTGGAGAATTCTGACTATAGAAGTGAGACCGTGCACCCCAAGATGGGATTTTTCTAGCCTGGGGCTCCACACAGGGTGTGGTCCTCACCACTTTTCGGAGCTCTGGGGGCATCCACACCTGCGACCCCAGAGAAACGAAGGACGCAGGACATTCCCTATGGCTTCTGGTTCTCATCCCACATGCAAACCCTGAGCACCCGATCTGCTTCTTCGCCCAAGAAGACTTGGTGTGACTTTTAACCTCTGTTATTCCCAATTAGTTCATCCACTGTTACTTGTTTGAGTACATTTAGGAAGAGGCGTCAAGAAAGTATCAATGTGCTTCTGTTTTCCAGAAGAGAATTGCATGTTTCATAACACGGTCTTGTGGGTTAAAACCCGGAGAGAGAGCCAGTTTTGGGAGTTTTGAATCTTTTATATCACGTAGGTGTATCGCTTGCTGCCAGGAGAGATAAAGAGTGAGATTTCTGGCTCAGGTGCGTGCTAGGTGGCCATGGGGTGCTGGTGGCTCATTGGGGCGGTGAGGGTCCCCCCTCTCTGACCTGCTCCTCTGTTGCCTGAGAACGAGGCTGAGCTCCCCACCTCCCAGCTCTCCATGGGAATAAACGTGGTTTCCCTGGGCTGCCCCTGCGGTGATCAGTTTTCTGATTGATGTCACAAACTTGACTCTTTCTCGTGTAGACAATTGCTAGTTGGGCACCTTGGAGGAAGGAGATTTCAGCTGTACAGTCAGCTCTCCCAGAGCCCCTCCTGAGGGCTGCTGAAGGGACAGGGAGATTAGTGAATGCAGATTCATGGATCGAATGTCTGACTGAATTATTCATAGGTAGTTGATTCATTATCTTTGCTGAGAACGCGAGTATGCGTTTTTAGTGGGATTGAAATTATATGTTTTCCGCAGTAATTTTATTAAAACAGTGGTGTGTGAGTCATTTAACTGCTTGGGAAAATAATGCTTCTAGGAGGGACGCACACAGGAAAGCTCCCAAGTCAGACTTGGTGTGACTTTAAGGAATTTTAGGGCTCAGCGGAAGTGTGATAATGGACAGAATGTTCTAGACCACAGAGAAAGGCAAATTGCCTTTTGGTCGGGTTTTAAAACTTATTTGTCAGAGCCTCCGAATAGCCGGTGATGGGCCACAGGGCTGCATCTCCCACTGCACCCCTGTAAGGAAGGGAGGAAGTGCTCCTAGGGTTGGCAAGACACTGGTTACATTGTTTCTTATGGAGGAAACGCTTATTTCCCTAAAGTGGAGCGCTGTCCAGGGGCAGCAACACCAAAGCCCCTGCACATTTGATGGATGGCTGTATCCAAGCCCTGGGCTTAAGAGAACCCCAGTAGACATTTCTAATCAATGTCATCAGCATGTGAGCTTCATGCAGATACAGCTGGTTCTCATTGCTCTAACAATTTAATCAAGTTATTAGAACTGGGAATAATTTTTAAAAATTAATTGAAGTGGGAAACTTGAATACACCCACTTGATGTTGAGTAGAGCAGACCCGCTACCCTCGAAGCCAAACACAGCGACATTTTTCCTTCAGCTGTCACAAGCATGCAAATACTGATGGAGGGTCAAGTGTGCACCATGGGAAAACACTTAGGTGGGTAGCTGATTTTTTAAGTTTTCTAGGACTTTGACTAACATATTAGAAAACGTGTTTATGTTCTTTAAAATGATAGCATGTATAATTAATTTGCCCCACTAAGTTTTTCCCATTTAACTTGAACTATACTTTTAGAAGATGTTACTTCTGAGCTATTCTTTTTGCTATTAAATTTATTGGAGTAATACTGGTTGGTAACATTATATAAATGAGCTATTCTTTATGTTGACAATTCACCCTAGAATGTAGAAGGTGGGCATTATTTGATGTGAAGGAGAAAGTAGGCCTGGGAATTTGGTTATTGTATAATTATAATCTCTCTTAATAAATTCAAGGGGTCAGACATGTCCCCGATACAGTATCAAGCAATCTTAGAGCATTTGTAATATTTCTCAGTGGTCGTGGTTGTGTGAGCGTGCTGGAACTAACATAGGATTAAATGTACGCAGTGCCAGGCCCCGCCTCCCAGAACTGTGTCCCCAGCAGCCCCCCCTCTGGCCTCTGCCCTCTCGGGGGCCCTGCAGAGGGCTGCCCTCCGAGGCCTCTTTAATTTGGGACCTGGGAAGTAAAGTCGTAACATCTGTGTGCACCCGAAACTGCTGCCTTCATTATAAAGAAAACAAGATTACAAGCTGGGTCTACGGACCATAATAAGTGGTTGAGGTTTCTAGGCCCTGCTGTGCTTTGTTATTAGATTTATCATTAAACATCATTTTAAAACTGATCAGAAGTCTTAAAAGGGGAGCAGAAATATTTGGTAATAAATGTGCTCGATTGAGGATGCGCGGATTTAACATACAGGGGCGCTCACCTGTGATTCGGACGTAACCGGAGTGAAAAAGCACTTGGTAGAGAGTGAGTGTTTTATTACCTACCCGTGGCTCCGTTCTCTCCCCATCCACGTCTGCTTGTGCGGTCTGGGAGTTTTGTGTTGGTTAATTTTAGTTACACATGTGCTTTCTACTGTAACAACGTAGATTTGATATGTATATGAATGCTTTTATGTATCTTCACCTTTGTACTTTTTCTCCACTCAAAATATTTAACACGGCCTATTATTGATGTATATATTGCTCTATTGATAACACGCCTTTACGATCAATTTTAAATCTTAGCCCCGTGCCCTACCACTTCATACCTCTGCTTCCTCACTGTCACCTGTGCCCCAGGCGTCCACTGCTCCGGGCCACCTGCTGGCTTTCAGCACCTGCACAGGTGGCAGTGGCAGCACCCTGTGGTCTCACTTTTCCTTCATGTATCCCTAGGTTTTGATTTTTCACCTGTGTCTTCCTGCAGTCCTGTTACCCTTCCTTTTCATGGATGGTTTCTGGGCTTCCATTTGCTTCTTACAAAGCTCACCATGGTGGCTCTCTGCCAGCCCTGATGGTGCTGATGCCACACTGGGTCTTGCTGTGTGTGCTGGGGATGGGGGGTGGGGGGCGGTTCCCCACAGCATCTGCATTTCCCACTCCTGGCTCCCATCCCACACCCCAAGGAGCAAGCTCCAGTCCCAGCTGCGAGGGGCTGTGCAGCCTTAGGGGATCACAGGCTTCCTTCGTCTCCTACAGGTCAAGCCCAGTGAGAATACATCCCACAGCTAAAACCATGTCAATTTTAAAAGCAAAAAAAAGGGAAAGCTTTTCAAGCAACCATGAGGATGCAGTTTATTTAGTTGTGTGTGGCAGGGCAGGCTCCCAGACCGCAAACCTCTCTGTGGGCCCGCCCCTCCGGCACCTCGCCCCCTGGGGCCCGCAGATGTGGGAACTGCTTTAGCTACATCACTGGCAGCCTTGTCCCCGCCCCCCACATGTATGTCTGACACGAATCCCCAAGGATGAGCCCACGTGGTCCAGATCCCACGTGGTCCTGGTTCATGATTCCCCCCTTGCCTCGCAGCCCTGTAACCGGGAACCAGATGAGGAGCCATTCGCTGTGTTTGGGACGCTTCTGCCTTCTGACAGCCAGTTGTCCTCTCTCTGGGTGGCAGGTGTCACTGCCTCCCGCTGAGTGCAAGGGGGGGCCGTGGCGCCCTGGGCTAGGCAGGGCAGCACTCCCCAGTCCCGTATGCCTTCTGCTGGGTCACGAATCCTGTTTGCCTTTCCGTGACCCGAGCCAGCCAGCCAGGCCTAGCGGAGGGGACATAGGCCCAGGTACAGGGAGCCCCGTGGGCCCAGCCTGAGCGGTGTGGGGCGCCCTGTCCCTCGGGAGCGTGGTTCTGGGTTTCGTTTCTCTACTCCGTCCTGTGCTCCGCAGCGTCTGTGTGGCTTTGCCTCCCCGCCCACCACGCACAAGAGCTGGTTCCTCCCTGAGCTCGCTGTTCGCCCAGGCTTCGCCAGCCACTGCAAGTCTTGGGGGAAGCAGGCGCACAAACTGGGGGGCTTCAGCCCTCTTTGCTGAGAGGCTCATATTTCTAACCCTCTGCGAGGATGAGGTGCGGGGGGCAGCCTGGCAGGTGACCTTGCTCCTCTTCCTAACACCAGAGCCTGAGAGACTCCAGGTTTCCTCAGAATGGGGGTCCCTGGCGGGTGCTGAGCCCTGCTGGAAACTTGTCCTCAGGGCTCTCAGCAGAGCTCCCAGAAGCTCAGAGTGTGGCCGTGGCAACGGGACTCGGGCCCAGCTGGCAGCTGGTGTCTCCGCGGCAGCGCCCCTGCATCTGAGCACAGAGGAGGCGGATGTGCCCTACCCCGCCCAGGAGAGGGCTGCACCCGAGGGCAGCGGGGACTGGGCTTGGTCTGGAACAGGTCAGAAGGCCCACGTTTCTCTCTGACCGATGTCTGTTCTTGTCATCCTTGCCGCACCCACCTTGACTTCTTGGGAAGGGGTACCGGCCAAAAGGTGGGAAGGGAAGAGGGTTTCCAAGTCTGAGCTCCTAGCGTGGCTGGGGTGAGACATCAGGGCTTCGGCCTCACTGCTGGCCTGGGAGTAGGCAGGTGGGAGGGAGAGCCTGTCTCCGAAGATGCCAGGTGTCTGCCTTGGCATCCGTGCTGAGGGAAATACCCGAGGAGTGGACCCTTCAAATACATGTGAACAGCTCCGACCCTTAACTAGTGTGTGAGTGTGGTGTATGTATGTTGTGTGTGCATGTAAGTGTGAATGCGAGTGGACACAAGTGTGATTGTGCATGCACATGTGCGGGTGAGAGGGAAGTGGGAGCTGACTTCCAGCACTTGGCCAAGCAGCGGATTCCCAGATCAGACTTCTCCAGCCTGCTGTGTGTGGGGGCCGGATTTAAATGCTCGTGGGTGGGAGCGTGTGTTTGTGCTCCGTGGCCGACTCCTGAGGCCCCACACAGCCCCGCTGGCCGGAGCCCGGTTCCTCGGGAGCAGAGCGGAGTGGAGTCCAGCAGCGTCTGGTGCAGGAGCCCCAGGCTGCCAAGGGACAGACTGGCCCTGGCCAGACTCTCCACGTTCACCACTGAGAGCAGCGTCTTGCCAGGTTCCCCAAGGTCCACCTGTCTGCCCGCCTGCCCCCCGTGCGTCTGTGATTAGCAGGTGGAGTTGGTCTGGGGTGGAACTGAAGACTTTCTCCCTCCCTCTCTGTGTGGGAACCACTCCTCACACAGCAGTGGTTAACACGGCATCCCGGCACCGTCTCGCACAGGGATTGTGGATGGCGATGCTCGCAAACGCTGAGTCACCCGGTTCGACCCCCAGTGTTCCTGGGGGTGGAAGTCTGCATGCTCCCCAGGCCCAGACCCTCGGGAGCTCTGCCCGTCCTCACCCCTCAGATGGGTCTGATCGTTTTCATGAGTGGACCCATCGCTGAAGAATATGCCGGAATGAGGTCAGGGTGCACGTTTTACAATGTTCAAAAGTGTATGAAAACTGGTTTGGAAGCTGGACTCCTTTAAACTGAAAAGGACTTTAATTGAACTACTTCCTTACTATTCATCCATATTTTCTTACCGCAATGTTTCGCATTTTTGGAGTGATGAATTTGGGGTGATACATTTTTCTAAAAGGAGGAAACAAGAATGCTCTTCGTAAGGACCTGCCTTACTTCAGCATTTCAGGCGCCTTGGTAGTGATATCTTGCCACCTGCCCCGCACTGGGCGCCTGGACCCCCTCCGACCCTCCGCTCCAGGGGCACTAACCCCTCTCCGCTTTCTGGGTAGGATGGTCACAGGGCCCCAACATCTTCTCCTCATCCTGGGGGTCATCCCAGCATGCAAGCTAGAAGCCCGGGGCACGGTTTCCAAAGTCCCTTTTCCTGAAGCCACCGTCTGCTTCGTGCAGGAAGCCAGGGTGTCACTCAGCTAGTTTTAAACCAGTGACGTTTCTCAGCCACATTTTCCTGAAGCTGGAGTCACTGGGGGCATCCGTGTGGCTGCGTCCTTGTACTGGGCCCTGGTGACGCTCTCCCGTCGGCTGCCACTGCGTAGATGAGTGACCCCTGCGGCCCGAAGGTGGGAATGTGTCATGTGAAAGGCACATGCAGGGTGTGGCTGGCGAGGACCACGCCCAGCCATCCTGGAGCCCAGAGCGGGTTTGTGAGTGAACGTGGAGTGTCGAATCCCGCTGTCGCTTCTTTCCTGGCAACTGAGCAGCCGCAACCCCAGCTGATGGATTGGGAGCCGCCTTTCAGAGCCTCTCTAGTGGCCTAGGTGCTGACCACTGGTTCCTCTGTCTCCGGCCCCCAGCTGGGAGGAGCTGAGAGGGAGGAGAAAGGCCCGCGTATGGCCCTGCAGAGCTGGCCGTGGTCCCTTTGTCTGGCACCAGGGACCATGGGGGTGAAACGCTGACCGTATCAGCAAGGACCACTCACTGGGCGTCCTGCCGGCATCCACCCGGGGGCTGCTGAGCCGAGGCAGGTCCTGAGGACACGTGTTCTTGCTCACCCGGTGAGGCCAGCAGGACCGCTCGCAATCGATTTCCCACTTTTTTCCTCTTTCTAACTTGTTTTTATGATGTCTTCCTTGCCCGTGTGGCGGCCTCTCCTGCCATGTATCCCGGATGGCTACAAATCTCTATGAGCAGTTGCGAGAACATACCTGGCGTCTCTTCACTCAAACCGCTGGTCCAAGGAGCACGGTCTCCTCAGACGAGGACTCTGAGTGGCGGCCCCCCGGGGAGAATCAAACGTCCAGGGTGTTTCCTCGATGTTCATGTCTCGTTTTCTGAGTTTAAAATTCGACAATGTTCTTGCGTCAGGGCTAGACCTCAACTGCAGTTAATGGGAAGTAACGGTGACTGGTGTTTAGCCCGGCAGGTTGTAACACAACGTCCTGGGGGTGGCGGGGGCTGTGTACACTCCCCTTCACAGTGTGTCTGCTTAGAGAGGGGGGGTGTTCTTACCGTGCTAAACAGTCCTGGGCACTCACACGTGTTTCGTCAATTTTGTACATGCAAGGGTGACGTAGGCCTGGGGAATATAGGCTCCCCCAACTGGGATGTTGCTTGTGTCCTTTTTCTTCCGTCAAAGGGAGGTAGAGACGACCCCTCGGTCCTCATGAGGGTCCCAGCAGGGGCGGGCTGGGGGTTTTTGCGAGGATTGGGAGGGGTTGCAGCTGTCCCGGTCACCTGCAGGTGAGGGTGGTGATGGAAAGAACAGTGGACGGACAGACAGGCCTTCACATCCACCCTCTCCACGTAACACTGAGTAACATCATCCCTCAGTCCCCGCGGGACAAGGTGGACGTGCTGGCCACACCTGTGACTGCGTTGGGCCCCCTGCATTGGACCGGCAAGGATTCTCAGAGGAGGACTCTGCTGTGAACCCGGTGCACCCAGCACCCTTGCCTGGTACCTTCTCCCCATTACAGAGTGTGGGGAATAAGTATCCAAGTTCACTGCTGTGCCCAGCGATCGGTCACACGGTGCTGTACCAGCCTCTGTGCAGACTGGTCTCAGCAAAGTAACATCGTGGGATGGTTCCCTAAAAGCGTGCTCTGATGTGAGAGAGGACACTGGGGAGAGTGTCGGGAAGGGTGCTGGCCCCTGGGGCAGCTCAGAGGCCATCCACACCCCCTTGAGTGGCACGGCCGGCGACCCACGCCCTGGGAGGTCTGTCTGCGCTGTCATAGGGAACACCCAGGAGTGTGGTCAGCCCCCACCCCAAGCACATCGACTTCATAGAAGTATTGTTCAATGCTTGTGGCTTTGGCAGACTTCCTCTTGACCCTGGTTTTTACTAAACGGAAGTCACTGTGATGGAATTTATCTCTGTTCTCACTGCTCCTGCGGCCTGGGGTGGGCTGCCACCCGCACCTGCCACCCGCACCTGCCACCCCCGCCGAGTCCCTGCCGTACACATGGAAGCATTTGCCTGCGTCAACCTCATTAGTGAATGTGACTGAACTTTTCAGTCCACATTTGACTACGTCTCATGTCTCCAAATTTTATAAAAGGGCCAAAATGTGTCTAAAAGCATAACCCTGAAAGTAAGGTCTGTTCTATAACTTTTAATGAGGCCCGGGGACCCGTCAGCTTGTCTCTGCCTCCTAGAACACTGTGGTGTGAGGGCCCAGGGCCCGAGGCTGTGGGGGGGGCAGTGGCTTGCTGGGAGCACAGGGCCTGGCGAGTGCCGAGTGGTTGCCGTGGCCACAGCATTATGTTAGGGGAGCAGAGCCAGTGATTCAGCACATGCCAGAAAGTGAGTCACCTGCCTGCCCGTGGGGGCGGTGTCGACATCTGTGACACTCGGATCCCTGAGCTTTCCACCCTGTATCACGTCTTTCCATAAGCCAGTCGTGGTGCCATTGCCTGGGGGTCGCAGTGACCCAGGGGAAAGCCCCACCTTCCGGAAGCACCTTAGCACCAGAACCGAGGCTCTTGGGGAGACACGTGCGCTTCCACAGTGGCACTGGGAGGGATCCTTTCACTTCCTCACTCACGTGTCGATGCTGAATGGGGCGAACGTGGACAGAGACTAACAGGAGGCTCCTCCAGGACTCTGCCGTCCTGACCCTCTGTCCAGTGGGGGAGAGATGGACGGGAGGGTGACCGGCGTGCAAGATGGGGATGCTCGGGGGAGCAGCAGAGTGCTCGGTCAGGGCGGGAGAGAGCAGGGGCTCCCCAGAGGTGCTGGACGGCTCCCTGAGGTCGCAGTGGGGCTGGTGGGGTCGGGCTCCTGCCTCCCCACCAATGCCCACCCCCACAGCAACAATGCCCACATTGTCCAGGGCCACCAGGCCTCGTTAAGAGCACTTGTGACAGCCACAAGTGAGTAAGAAGCATACCTGTCTCAGCACCCTCTCAGTGTGGCGTCAGCTCCCTGCAGAGGAGGAGGGAAGGCAAGGGGAGAGCCCAAGAAGCCCCACACAGCCACTGCCGTCACCCTGCCTGCAGGTGTGAGAAGTCAGTCACCGTGTCCAGCCCACGCTCGGGGCCGGATGGACGCTCTCCCCCTTGAGGGGACCAGCGTGAACACCCCACGTCTGTATTCTGAAACCACGCAGGGCCATCTGGCCTGAACTGCCGAGTCCCGGAGCGGCTGCATGCAACCCCCATGAAGACGCATCAGAAGCCCACCCCGAGGGCCCACGGGAGACACTTCCAACCGAATCTCACTGGAGGTGGCCTGGGTGCCCACCTTTCTGGGGGTGGCTTTTCATCTGCCCAGGCTGCATGGGAGAAGGTGTCAGCATGTACCTGTGCTTTGCTGTTTATAGAATGATTCTCAGAATGATGGTAACTCACCTGTCATTGAAAAACTCACACATCTTAGGTGCTGAATGGTGACTACATGTCTCAGTGTGCCCCCGTCCAGCTCTGGCCCCCGGGTCCTTCCTGACATGCCCCCTGCACTCACCCAGGTGCGCTGTGACTAACTGTTGGGGTCACTCAGTCTGGGGTGACGCTGCATCTGCCCACATAGACACCGGGGGTGGTGGCTACCCTGGAGGTCAGTGGCCAGGGGAGCATGAAGGGTCATCTGTGTGTTTCTTCTTCTGTGGAAGCTTCTGCTTGCGTGTGAGTCTCCGATGAACATTCGTACGTCCAGAGTCTCACTGCGTAACGCAGATAGCTGGGCTCTCTGCCATGAGCTTGGGCAAGAACTGAGATATATTTGAAGTTTGGGGCGGGCGGGAAATTTCGGTTCTAGGGCTACTCATCCCTCCAAAGCAATCCATGTGTCCTTATGGGTATAGGAGGGGGGTTAACACTGGAGAAGGTCAGGTGTTACTCTTTGTGTTGAGATACAATTGATGGATACGTAACAATGTATTCCTTTTAGCTCTGCAACACGGTGATTTGATAATGAATATGTGGTGAAACGGTTACCAGGGGAAGCTCGGTTAACATCCACACCTCACAGGGTCTCAGAAAACACTTTGCTGGAGACCAGCACTGCTAATGGGTGCTGAAACCAGGAAGCGCGTTGCCTCTGGCTGTGCTGCTTCCCGCGGTCGCTTTGGCGGCTGGGGGTCTCCGTGGGCCGTGCACGCTTCAGGACTGCCTGTCCGAGTCTGTGAGGCACACCCTCGGGACTTGGCCAGGGACTGCGGGAATCTGCAGGAGGCTCTGAGGAGTGCGGGGCCTCTAACACTGTCAGCTCCATCCGTCCGAGACTGTGGGTGCCTCTTCATTTCCTCGTGTCCTGTCCCCAGGGGGCTTTTCCCCAGGGGTCCTGATGCACTGGGCTGGGACTCAGCCAGAGCGGTTGGCAGGTGCTCCTGGGCAACCTGCTGTCCGGTCCTGGCTGAAGGTGATTCCTTCATTCCCCCGTTCAATTGTCTGTCCACCCAGCAAGGCCTTGACTGAATTGCATGGGCCCCAGCTTCTGGGAGGGGGCTTGGTCCAAGAGAACTGTAAGCGTGGGGTGCTGCTGTTCTCTGTCACCAAAATGTCCTCCCCAGAGGCCTGTCTGGGTGTGTTTCATTGAACTTCCTGTGGTTTAAGCAAGTGACTTTGGGGACAGGGCATCAAGCGCTCCTCTGTCCCCAGCACCTGCCATGAGGGGGCTACATCTGGGCCAGTCAGAAGCAACGGCTCTGGAAAATACCTGCACTCTGGTTTGTCTGGAAGAGCAATTGATCGAAAAAGACATGAAATCGTCAAACTCTGTAGAAGAATGCTTTGGCGAAAACAAGGAAATCAAAGAAAGAAAGTAAAGCCAAGCTTAATTCTTTACTTGCCCTCGGTTAATGGTCTCCTGGCCTTGTAAGGCAAGCTCTGAATTAAAGTCATCTGTGGATGGTTATTTCTGGGTTCATTTTTTATCACATTGTCTCCCATGTTATGGGTGTTTAAGAATAATACAATCCATGTTTACTGGTAGAGAACCCTTTTAAGTGGTATTCATTTAATTAGCTATAATTTTTTTTCCAACAAGAGTTCATTAAAATGCACCCATGTGCTGGCGTCCTGGGTGTGGGCACCTTGTCCGTGACCTGACAGAGTCCCAGTGGACAGGCAAGGACAGGTCTCCAAGCAAGAACTCGGAGTGGAGCTGTCAGGGAGCTGGGTGCCGGGCGCCCCAGGAGTGCCCAGAAAGGAAGGGCAGCCAGTCCCGCTTGCAGGGTGGGGCCAAGGTCCATCAGGGTTATTTTTATGAAAGGCCTTCTCAGAAAGAGGTTGTGCTGAAGCAGTTCTTAAATATAATTCCCCTCCAGACGCCCGGAGCGGCCAGGCAGAGGGGCTGGAAATGCCACACCAAGATTAGCTCACGGAAATCGGCACCTGGAGCTTTATTCGATGGGCATTTCTTTTCCCCTAATAATGGGAGAGGAGAGTGAAGAGGGGTAGACAAGTGCAGAAGACGAGTCCCCACGAGGCTGTCAGCACGGGACACCTGTGAAGATTCGGCACTTTCCTCTCAGGGCCAGAGGCTTCCTGGTGCCTCTCTGTAGCCGGGCAGCCACTGACCCACAGTCTGTCCCTGCATGTGACTTCAGGCGTTCTAGAATCTTCTCTAAGCGGCATTGTGCAGTGCACACTCTTTTTCGTCTAGTTTGTTTACGTGGCATGGCCGCGTCAACCTGCATTTGTACCCTGTCCTGTATATGGTGGCGGGGCATGTGACTCCCTGAGTCCTTTACACCCCGCCTATCTGTTCTCCTGTGGATGCACATGTGTGTGAGTGGCTCCAGGCTTTCCTCCCACGAACGTCCGTGTATCATCTTCTTGTGGACGTACACCCCTTTTCTTGCATAACTACTGAGGGACGCAGTGGCTGAGCCACATGGCAGGTGTATGTCTGCAGGGAGTGGAATCGCTCCACCCAGGAAGGGGGGTCTCTGCTGCAGGGGTGCCTGGCACCTGTAAGCCAGTGAGCACCCAACCTGGGGTCCCTGCAGTCCCAGGGGGTCCAGGTCCTCGTCACTCTGGACATGCAGGGGGCGCAGACGGCCCGCTGGGAGCACACCCCAGGGCCCCGGGAGGCTGGCCCAATTATGCCTTCCTACCTCTGTTCCAGCCGTTTTCCATTTTTACAGTGTTGTCATTTATTTTTAAATCATACTCACCCTGAAAGGTAAGAAAAGATCCTTTGGAATAGATGACTTTTCAGGGGCTTCCCCATATTTAGTGATAAACAGCCATTGATTTGAAGGTTCAGTTCACTCCATCCAGTGAATGACTTCAAGTGACAAAAACGGTTATTTTTCTTTTTCAAAAACATGATGAAAATGGGAACATATAAAAAAAGCAGAGGACAAAGTACATGGACCCTCATGTGCCCATTGTGGAGCTTTTAATTTTAATTTGGGGGGCGGGGCTTCATTAGTTTAGGGGAGAAGCCCACAGACAGGCTGACCTGGCGTTCACACCCCTCCTTGGGCATCGCTCACTGACAGGACCCCCACGGCTCATTCTTCCTCCCTAGCGCTGCGGTTTCTGTTTGTGCTGAAACCTCCCAGATCGCCTTCAAGGGCACTGTGCGTGCTTGTCAGAGGTTCCTAGGCCGAGCCTGCTGGTTAGCACGGCTGGTCCGAGGAGAAGTTGGCCTCAATTACCTCCTGTCTCGCTGCCCCTGTTGTTGTCCCCTCATTTCCCTTCCGTCTCTTCTCGTCACTCCAGCTCCCTCAGCATCTCAGCCTCACTCCTGTCTGTCTGTGTCCCTTAGTTGTCACGGTGGGGCATGTGCTGTGCACCCTGTGTGCAGGTGCGCACTGTCCCCCCTCCCTGAGGCCCCTTCCTCCTTCTAGGAGGGTGGGGGTGGGTCGTGGCCCAGCAGCACAGGACAATACTGTCCTGGCAGGGACCAGCCCAGAGAGACCAGCATAGCTCCCAGTGTCGCCAGAGGAGGGGGCCTGGAGCCTCCAGGAAGCTCAGCCCTGCGTCTTTGGGGAAGTGTGATTTAGTATTTACTGTTATTCTTTTAACCTTCCGAAGCTTAGGAAGCAGGGAGGAGGCTGCGGTGGTGAGCAGGGTGGGAGAGGCAGCAGGGTGCGGACATGTGTGGCTGCCTCTGAGTTCTGGAAAGATGACTCGGTCCTTCTAGCCCCTCTGTCTCTGCGACTGTGTCTGTTTGGGGGAAAACCCACTTCTGGGCTAAGACAAGCTCTAAAGGGGGGCCCATCAGTCCCCGCGGAGACTCCCTTTCCTCCAGCCGGCGTCTCAGGTTCCCTGTAACCTCTGCAGGGGTGGACCCTGGCCATCAGCTGGAACCGCCTGGCTGGCTGTTGAGCCTGCTGCTTCCGAAACCAAGTTCCCCAACCACCAGCCATCAGATTTCCAAGTCTGATCAACCAGATGTGCTTGTGGCACTCAGTGTCCTCTGGTCACTAATAGCACAGAGGACAGGCCTGGTGACCAGCCGTTGCAGTGTGTCCCCGTGATAGTGTCCGACACTTGATCGTGTTTGCTCAGGGACAGTCCCCCTCACACTAGTGCTTCCTCTCTAGTCTGACAGGACCATGGGCCCAGCCCGTCTCCTTGGCTCCCGTGCACGTGCCAAGCACTTTCTTGGGGCAGCTCCGTCTGTCATCCTGCCGGCTGAATTTCTCTGTCCCACCTGTGTCCCCGAGGCCTTGGTGTAGGGCCTGTATCCAGGGAGGCTAATGGCACCAGAAACAGAAAGCTGGGCTTGGGGAAGGGCGAGCAAGTAGAGCTCTGGCCAGGAAGGCGGTCGACGTGCAGCCATGGGCATCACCTCTGACACGCTGGGCAGCGAGGGGAGCGTTGCTGTCCATGGCTGCCATCGTGAGAGTGGAACGTGTGCCGGTCCTCAAAGGAGGCCTCGTTTCCCAGCCTGAGAGGGAGCCAATTACTCACACACGTTTGTTCCGGTCACTGCTGCCCATGTGCAGTCCATGGCTTGCTGGAAATGGAACTTCTGTCCATCCCCAGGAAGAAGACATCAACCAAGAAGGGGCTGCCAGTGGCTAACTGGGCTCTGATTTGAAAGCAGGGCCTAGGAGCCTTGTCTAAACAGGGGCCTCTCGGCAAACTGCCTGCCTCTGCACTGCACTGCCCACGGGCACTGTGTTCTGGCCACTGAGCAGTCCTTATAGAGGAGCTCCTGGAATCCTATTTCACCCAATAGGACTGAGACTTCCCCCATCCAATCAGAGTTGTGCTCCTTTGTCCTCATTAGCATCTTCACAGAGCAGCTCCATTCCAACCAATCAGGACAGTGCTTGTTGAGCCAATCACACTGTGAGGATTTGGAGTCCTCATTTGCATGAGGACTGACCAACTAAAGATGAGAGGCGGAGACTGCTGTGTCTGTGTCAGCTCCCCTCGGGGTTGGCAAGCACATTCTTCCTTTCCAGGGAAGACTGAAGGCCGTGCTTCCCCAGCTGGAGGAGGATGTCTGGTTGGAGCAGAGCTGTCTAGCCAGAGAGGGCCCCCTGCCTATGGGTCGCCTCAGAGCTGTGCTGTTCCACAGCCAGACTGCATCACAATTGAGCTGTTTGCACTGAATAAAGTTTCCTTCCTCACCACATCCCAAATTAGGAATTCCTGTTGGCGTTGAACTGGTGCCGACGACCATCAGTGACACTTCTAACTGACTAACATTGGCACACCTACTGTGTGTGGGGTATGGCATTAGTGGCTGGAAGGGCAGAAGGCGGCTGGGTGACTGTGGGCCCTGGGGTCTAGGTGGCACGGGACAGGTGGGAGTGGGGGTCCAGGTCCCTGTGTCTGCAGGTGGTGTTGGACGGCCCGCTCTCCTGCATCTGCAGAAGGCACAGAGGCGAACGCAGTACAGCCTCCAGCTGGGGAAGCATGGCCTTCAGTCTTCCCTGGAAAGGAAGAATGTGCTTGCCATCCCCGAGGGGAGCTGACACAGACACAGCAGTCTCCGCCTCTCATCTTTAGTTGGTCAGTCCTCATGCAAATGAGGACTCCAAATCCTCACAGTGTGATTGGCTCAACAAGTACTGTCCTGATTGGTTGGAATCGAGCTTCTCTGTGAAGATGCTAATGAGGACATAGGAGCACAACTCTGATGCAGTTTCTTAGGGTAAATTTTTAAGGCTGTTTATATAATGTGGATACAGCTCCTTGGTCACATAAGTGATTTGCAAATATTTTTCTCCCCGTCTGTCGTTTGTCTCTTTGCTCTTTTAACTGTTCTGGAAAAGTAGAAGTTTTTAACTGTGAGGAAGCCCCACATTTTTCGCACTTTAGGTGTAGACATGAGTTGGGTGCTGTGTCGAAGAATTCTTGCATAACCCCAGACTATGAGGATTTTTCTCCAGCTTCTACTTTTCCATTTACCTCTACAATGAATTTTAAGTTAACTTTCACACAAGGCGTGAGATTCAGATCAAAGTTCATCTTCCCCTCCCTATTCCTCTTAGGTACCGTCTTCTTTTTCTTTGGTTGAATTAGTTTCGTCCATACACTTATTGGTCTATATTTCTCATTAGAATTATCAGGATTTTAGTAGCAAATTTGAAAGACGTTAAAACATCACAACTGAATTTATCATCTAGAATGTGTCGGCCCCTTAGTAAGTTACTGGGTTTTTAACCAGCCAAGCCCTACGGCTATCAGCCTCTCGGTGCTGGGCCAGTGCACAGGGCGGTGCCTGCTAGTAATTTGAGAGTGACAACAGCTGTGCCAGTCCCCACAGGGCCACAAGTGTCCTGCAGGCGAGGTGAGCCGCCCACCGGCCGCATGGTGCGTGGGCACAGGGATTGGTCAGAGGGAGGCGTAGAAAAAGTTGGCGTGCTCAGCCTGTGCCACCGCTTGGCTCTTTCTGTCACTGCCTGTTGCCTCCGCACTGAAATCATCTGGACGGACAGACCTCGCGTGCTGAGGACCGTGCCCCTCGTCTAGAGGACATCTGTCGTTCGTTTTATCATGCGCGTTGCCCATGCCTTTGGAAGCACGGCGCAGGGAAGAGGCTGGTTTGCAGCTTACTGGGACTGCTGCCTGTGATCAGGGACCTGTTCTAAATATAGCGCCCTTGTCTCCAGTGTGGCTGGAAGGAGGGGACGCGAGTGGCCATAAATGGGAGCGAGGCTGGTCCCTGTGCTCTGAGTGTGCCTCCCACGGGCCCAGGTCTCATTCAGTTAATCTCCAGATCAGATTTACCCTGTTGGGTGAGCAAGTGTGTGGGAGTTTCTGTGAATGTGGAGCTTCTAAATTTATACATCATTCGATAGGGGTATTGACGTGCTAGGATTTGCAGCGCTGGCACGCAAGGTCGGCTACCACGTTCGAGTCTGGGGATGAGACCGTCCTTCGGGCATCCCCACGGGCCACACGTCTTATTGTTTTGTGTCTCTCCGTGACGTCGCAGCTGGGTACAGGGTGGAGACCAGCAAATAACATAAACTGATCTGCTCTGTGCCGTTGACAATCACGTCCTCTCTCACGTGTGATCTTGGAAGATACAGGAGGTCCCTGAGTGACTTCAGGCCACCAGTGGGTGGTGACCATCTCAGTTACTGGGTCACCCTCCTCGTCATTGTTCTGAGGGGGTGAAGGTAAAATAACCACTTCCTGTGGGGTTCAGTGTGGCAATCTCCTGGGACATCACGGGGGTGGGGTCAGGGGATAGCCAGGGAAGGGGCCCCGTGGAGCTGCTGGCAGGGTAAGGACCACTTGTGCCTAAGTACTGCCCATCTGCAGACAGTGGACGAAGCTGGCTGGCACAGAGGCCTGGCGGCTGCTGACTTTAAGCAGAGCCGTGTCCTTGGCTGCCTCTGCAGGGTCGCTGCTGGGCTGCAGCCAGGACGGTGGCCCTCCCAGCTCGGCATGGTCATCCAGGCACCTGGGACTCTGTGCTGCCCTGCCTTACAGTCCTGGTACACCCTGTCTTCCTCTTGGCTTGTGAGTCCCCCTGGCCCCCTCTTCCCTGTGTGCTGGAGCACAGAACTTGTTCCAGGTGCCTCAGCAGCCGGTCCGCACCAGAGTCCCCTTCACAGAAGGCCCTGGGGAAAGTGGGGCCTGAAGGGCAAAGGCTGGTCCCGGGCCCTGGCCACCTGTGTGAGCCACCGCACCTGAGCACCTCCCCCTGGTGACCCCTTTCCTGGAAGGAGCACAGCAGGACAAGCAGGTGCTGCTGCCTGTCACCACCCGAGGACCCAGGTCTCTGCATGACGATGACTTTGAATGAGTAAAGGAACATCTTATCACAAGTTCAGAGTGTACCCGCCTGGGTGGGGGCCGCCCAGCCCGGATCTGTGAGTACTGATCAGAACAGATTCCCTGGACTCCCTGCTTCGTTGGCACGAAGAGGAGGCGCTGGTCTTTGGAACCAGGTGCCGTCTTCCCTCACGAGCACCCTGATGTCACTGGACGGCAGTTTCTTCAAACAACATGCTTGCCGCATTTATCGCTGTCACTTTGCTTTTGCTCGTGGGAAAGCAAAGGGTGTTTCCTGGGAGAGCAGACAGGCTCGCTGTCCTTGGAGAGAAAATAAGGAAGTCGTGAGCACTTCTCCATTAAGACAGAGACACCCACAAAACCCACGTGGGGCAGAGGAAAAGAGAAAGGAGACAAAACTGGGGACAACATGAGACCACAAAACGTCGTCAGCGTCAAAACCACTGTCCTCAAAAAACGTGGAGGGGGCACCTTCTCTTTCCCCGGCGAGGTGGCAGCTGGGCTGTCCCAGCTGCTGGGTGACCGTTCTTCACTCCTTCCCGGCCAAGTGGCGAGGCCCCAGGAATCCAGGGGGCCTCAGGCTGACAGTTGGCACGGTGGCTGGGTGGGGACCACTCTCCTCTGCCCTGGATGGCCAAAGCAGCCTTAGGAGATTTGCACCTGAATGGTGTGGCCCGGTTCCAATGAAGCTTTTTATATGGACACCAACATGGGGATTTCATGTGACATCCCATATGAGAAAACCGTCACCTTTGGCTTTTTTCTCTGGCCATTGTAAAGTCATAGACACCACTCTCGGTGCGCTGGGCCTAGGGAGACACAGCAGGAAGGGGCTGGCCTGCCCATTCCTGAGCTGGACCCTCCCGCCTTCTGCAGCAGCTAGTGGACCAGGGAAAGTAAGTCACGCCCACTGTTTATGCTTCATTTTGGAGCAGCTACTCCTGGGTGTCTTAACCCCCAGACTCAGCTCGCAGTGTGTGCCTCTGACGGGGAGCAGGCTGAGGTTCTTGCTCAGAAGGACCTGGAATAAAGACCACCGCCCCCCACCCCCACATCAAGGGCTCACACCCCGCTGCCCAAAGCCTGCTCCGCATCACCGTGACGTGTTTTGCATTTTCAGAAATCAGAATCTCCCAGGGAGTCTGCGTTTTTCAGAAACTCTCCTTCTGGGTCCTCTCCACACCAAAGCTGGTGAACCGAAGCACGGACCTCCATCACCGGCGTGCACCGGGTCTGATGGGCTGCCCCACAGGGTCCCCAGGAGTAGGCTCTGTGGGGTCAAGGGCCAGCAGCATCCAGGTGGATGCTGGAGAGGCAGCGGCCATTCCTTAGTTAATGAGCTGCCATAGCACCTCTATAAAAATAATTAAATACAACAAAAAATGGGTGAGATTTCAGCACCATGCGTGCTTGCAGATTTTTCAAATCTGGTATTCTTAGGGTTCTTTTTTTTCTTTTTTTCTTTTGCTTTAAGTTGAACGACCCAATGCATTTTCAGCACCAACTTCATACTGAATGAATCGCCATCAAATCCATCTTGGTGAGAAAGACCTTGGCTCTCAGGTCTCCAACTGTGTGACTGTAGTCTCTGTGCTTACTCTTCCCCCTTTCGGTGCCCCATTTCCTTTAGAAATATTTTCCACCCAAATGTTGCCCCGTGAGGGGACGGGACGGTGGTTACTCACTTTCCTCCAGGATGCCCTTTCTCTCCCAGGAATACGTGGTCTGCGTTTTCTCCGCTTACCCAGTGCACAGCATCTTCTCTCTTACAAACGAGTCGCGCACCAGCCAGCCAGCTGCCCCGTCTCCTGGCCCACTTTCCCCATGAGGCCCTGAGAACACTGCCTGGCGCACAGTAGGCACAGGACAAACGTGCGACTGAATGAGCATATTGAGGAAATTCAGGCCTCCGACCAAGAATGTGTGTCGTTGGAGGAAATCTCGTTTTGAAGTCTTCCTTGAACGGAACCCCTGCTGTTCGCTGCTGGCTCTGAGCGGAGCTGTGTTTGGATTTTATAAAGAAGCCTTTCTAGGGCAAATGTTTTCTCTTCCCCCTCTTGTGACAAGGGTGCATTTTATTTTGCGCCAAGTGAGCCGCGCGCGCTGAGACGGGTGTGCAGGGCCTGCTGCCCGCACAGGTTATGCTTGGCACCGAGTGTGTCTGAGACAACACAGGTGTCGGACAGCCCGGCTCTGCCTCAGAGGTGCATGAACGGGCTTCAGATGGAAATGCGCACGCCGGAGGCTTTTCGGCTTCTCTCTGTTTTCCCAGCTCGCTGGCTTGATTAAGTCCAGACGGACGGGGGAGAAGCCACACAATGGGGACTTCTAACAAGCGCCAGTGTCCCGGCGAGCACAGCTGTCCACTCGCCGAGGGCTTCTTTGGCGCACGCTCCCGCCAGAATCGTGGCGGCAACAGAGCGTACCTTGTTTCTCCACCAAAGATTCTTTGACGGGAGCATTGGCATAACTGTGCACATCAATTTTCTGATTGAAACTCTGGGCAAACTAATGGACAGTGTCTACAGAGAAACTGTAAAGAAATCTCATTCCCTTTCCCGACTCTGGCTTTCACGAAATCAAGGAGGATTGTGGGGAGTGAGCCGGGGTCACGACTGTACCTGCTCTGGTTTAAGCTACATCTTGTCTGTTGCCCTGGAGGAGACCAGGATGCCCTGGGGTGGGACCGGCCTGGGGCCAGCGCTCTGGACCGGGACCCCATGCTGCCACGGCCGGGGTCCGGCCCCAGCATGTTCTGATGCACCGTCCCCATCTGGCACATGCTTCGCTTTCTGGCTTGACTGGTCAGATAAGGGGCCCTGGGTGGTGGCTGTGTCTTGTCCCTCCTGTCCCACAGGAGCAGAATGTGACACCCTGGCTTCCCTGCAGGGCCACACCTCTCTCCCCTTTCCTGACATGAGGTCGGCCCCCACTGTCAGGATAAAGTCTCCTTCCTTCCGCCCAAGACGTTCCTTGGAGACATGGCTTTCTAGGGCCTGTCTGAAGTGACACTGAGCAATCACCCGGTCACAAAGCTGCAGGCCCTGGGGACCTGCTATCTTCTATCACTCCCCTTATTCCGCCCCCGCCCCATGCGCCCTGGGACTGCAGGACCTGCCGAAGGCCTAGCTCCTAACCTGGAGCTCTGTTTGCCGGGGAACCTGAATAAGACAGCTTGCGTTCCCAATCCCTCACCTGCAAACGGGCTCGGCACGCACCTGCTTTGTACAGCTACAAAGATCCCGTCATTCGTCTGTAGGTAACTCCTCACACAGAGAGGACACGTAGTCACTTGGGGCTCCTGTTACCGTTTTTGATCCTCGTGGGGCAGGGTGGGAGGGAAGGCCATCGGGGCAGTGACAGCGCTCTGTGCACACCGCTGACGGTGGTGCCCTGGTGAAGGGTGTGAGGTCCCACAGAGGGCTGCCCCCGCCCCTGGGTGAGAGCCGACCGCTGGCCTGCCGCTCGGCTGACCCCTCCTAACAGACACACTCGAGCTGTGGGCGCTGCTTCCCCCCACCCAGCTCTGGGACTCCTGTCCGGAGTGCTGTCCCTGTTTCAGGTCGTCTGCCCTCCTGGAGGGATGCGTGCAGTTGCCTTCGAGGAAAAGAAGGCGGGAATGATTTGTGAGGGAGGGCAAAAGGCACCCAGGACATGAGCCCTGGACACCCTGCCCTCTGGGGTGGGGGCGGGGGCCACACCCGGGCATACCCAGCCACACACTGCGGCCACAGGGGTGGAGCAGGAGGTGGTCCCCAGAGCAGAGGTGTGTCCCACGGACCTGCCAGTGTCCCCTTCCACTGGGCTTGGGGAGGGAAATGTTTGTTTCTATGCTGCCCTTTCCGAACTTCTGTCTTTGCGTAATTTCTGGAGTGTTCACAATAGGTGGTGTGATATTATGACTTACAAGAAATATATAGTCGGCCATTCAGGGGACCAAAATCTGTCCCTCACATATATCTGGTTTTCCTGGCTCGCCGCCCCCGGACCTCTGGAACTTCCTCAGTGTGGAGAGCCATCAGGGTGTCCTCTGTTATGCGAAGGGGGTGGCTTTGGAGGCAGCTAAGGGTGGGTCAGGAGAAACCTGGTTTGGAATACACAGCAGCCACGCTGCCCCCATCCCCGGGAGCATGGCGAGGGAGCCCTGCTCTGGGTCCCCGGCCGCCTCACCGCAGTGTCTCTGAACTGGGGCAGCAACGCACACTCGCTGCTGTGCTCTGGGGGCCCGGGACCGGGAGCAGGTGACTGTCCAGGGCCTGGCCACAGACAGGAGAGTGGGAGACTTCTCTGGAGCCTCGCTCTGCAGGCGAACCATGCCTGCTTCCCGAGTGAGGCATCCAAAGTGCGGCTGCAGCGGCCCTGGGCCACTGTCCCCTGCCTTCCAGGAGGGCTTCACACGGGGTCCGGCACAGAGAACGCCCCGGTCTTCTTACAAAATCTCTCATTACAAATTCATAAGCGTGTCATTCTGTAACATAACAACACTCAAGCGCACCCTATGACATTTTAGGCGAAACGTTCGAATTAAAACTATAAACAATGACACCCATATCATTCCCCTACCAACCACACGCCAGCAGGCCTTCCTTCTGCCGGACCGTGCGGGACCAAAAGCTGGGACTGACCGGCACCAAAGAGAGGCCATCCGTGCGTCCTGGGGCTGAGGGAAGACCGGACCTGGCATCTGGGGCCTCACCCATCCCACAATTAAGGGGTAACGCTTACTTATGGAATGTTTCATGCATTTGTGTTTGTGTGTTGGAGGGGGAGTTATCTACCCCAGAGAACAAGGCGGGGACCTCCAACAGGCCCTGTTCCACTGCGCCCTGCCCCCGAGCCCCCACCCTGCCTGCGGTGTTCTCCGGTTCCCAGCTGCACAGACGGTGGAGAGCACTTGGTTCACTGGCTTCGAGGGTCCAGGCTTGTTTTTCTGTCACATTTTGTTTAGCGTTTACGTCCACCAGCCCCTCCGCACAGAGCGCCTGCCCTGCCGAGTCTGGCGGCCTGGAACTGCACAGTGTGACCGCGCCGTAGCTGATTCAGACCGCCACCGAAGGCGGGCATCATAGGGTGAGGTCTCCATCCCACGTGGGCCAGTGGCTCTGCGATCCCCGGGAAGCTGCGTCTTGGGCAGGGGCTCAGATAGTGAGTCCACTCCTTCCCTCACTCCCTAACTATTGTTCCCTCATCTCCGTCTCCATTCCCTCTTTTATAGAAATGGGGTGATGGCACCCCCCTTTTGGGCTGTCCTGGGCACTGAAGGAGGCACGGGGTCCACGTGGGCATTCGTGGTCAGCGTTCTATAAACGCCGGCCATCTCCGTCCTTGTCTGAAACGGGAGTAGCGCCTTCTGTCCAACTGCTCTCTGTCTAGGGCGTCCTCATGAAATGTTTGCTGGTTGCCAAAAAGGTGTCCAGTGACAGGAAGACGGTGTCTCCATTGGCAATGCAATCTAGTCCAACCAGTCCGGCTGGCTCCGTCCTGGCTTTTCCAGTCACTGGCTGGAACTGAAACCTGTCTGCTCCCCCCGCAAAGGCACACCTGGATCCCTGCCCTCACAGGTACACGGGCCCCAGGCACTAGCGCTGGGGAGACCTCCAGCTGCTGTGGGGACAGGCAGGTACACAGATCACCCACCAAATAATACATCAGCGAAGGTTCTCCTTCTCGTCCGTGGGGAACCTGTAGTGCCTTTACAAACACCGCTTCCCCAGCTTGGTTCTGTCGCTCCTTGTCCCTGAACCTCCAAAGAGGGTCAGACGTGCAAGCGTCTTGGCCACGTGACTGATTTGAGATCCCAAGGTGACCGAGGATGAGGGCCCTTCTGCTAGGGACTGGGAATCCGCCGTGCAAGCTGGTCCCTGTGGCACCGTGGCTGTCAGCGCTGGCCTGCCCCTGTGCTGCCACAGCAGATGGGACAGCAGGGGCACAGCCATGGGACCCAGGCGCCAGCGTAAGACAGTGCTGGAGGGCGAAGGTGACCAGCACCCTGAGCTCCCAGTGCCCCTCCACCCTAACAGCTCCCTGGAGGCCATACAGACACGAGCCCCAGGAAGCTGGTGGCCTGACCTCTGTGTCCCTCTGTGCGGCCCGGGTTCTAGTTCAGGCTCCCGTCAGCTCTGCCTGGGTTTCCTTGCTTGGGTTCAGCTCTGGGCTTCCCAGTTCCCTCCTGAAACCTTGTCTCTATTACGTAAGGAACCCATGAGTGCAATTGGTAAAGGCCGCCTAATCTCCGCCGTGGCCTGGGCCTGACACCCGTGTCTATGGAGAGTGATGCCCATCCCATTTAAACCATCCCTTGGGGAAGCAGGACATGGGAGAGGAAATGTGTGTGAGTTAAATAATGCGCCGAAGTAATAAAGCTTTTCGTTAGACACCTGTCAGGTACCGGTTGGTGACTTTCAATGAGTGTCATGGCGTCTCTGCGTTCTCCCGTCCTGGCTGATGGGAGAACGCACTCCCCTCCCAGGCTCCTGCGAGTGGGGGGCAGGCTGGGTGGAGCGCCCGAGGGCGTCGCCAGGTGGTGGACAGTGTGTGCTGGTCCCGAGGCTGCCGTGGCTTCCTTCCAACGGAAGTCCAGCGTCTCACCGAAATGCAGAACCACGCCGGGTGGTCCTCGCCCGCCCGTGGCTTTCCAAACCCGGTCGCTGCTGCGAGTTGTGGTGGGTGCAGACGGGCCTGGACAGTGGGCCTTTCTGCCACAGAGACGCTTGCCTGTGGCCTGGATGGTTCGCTTCCAAAAGACCCGGGAAGAGTGTGGCTGGAGTGGGGCTGCTGCCGGGAAGCTCAGGGCCCTACCACTCGGGCATCCGCCCCTCGTTTCAGGCAGACGCATGAGATGGATGATGCAGACTTGCTCTTGGGCGTGTAAGGAACCCAGGGGTCCACCGATTGGCTGGAGTCCTGGGCCTGCTGCCTGGGACCCACCGGGCAACTGCCACTGCCACGCGCTGTGAAATCTGGGGTCCCCCCGGAGCCACCTGGCTTTCCGGAGCCCAGCTCAGAAACCCGTGTCTGCAAGCGTGTCAGAGCAAGGAGGGAAAACAGCCACCAGGCTGTCGTGGAGAGATGGCCACCCGCCGACCCTGGGTCCAGGCCATGGGGTCACCTCCGTTCTGCTCCATCCATACGAGGTGGGCTCACATGCTCCATGGGAGCTCGAGGACACAGCGGGGATGGGGCTGGAGGCAGGGCTGGTCTCTCAATGGCCTTGGGGCTGACCCTGCCCGTCTTCCAGGGGGGTTGCCATAGTTTCACCAGACAGGATGCACCAGGGCCTGGCTCCCCATGGGAGAGGCTCACGGGGGGGAGAACCCTTCTCCCCACCCATAGACCCAGGGGTCCTCTGTCCTGCTGGCTGGCAGGAGGTCTCAGCAGGAGGATCACCCAGGGCCAAACGGCCGGCCATTTCAGACCACGTTTCTTCCGACCCGTCCTCTGTCGTGGGTGAGCCTGTGTCTGGCCAGACTTCCCAGCACGGCGCACCAGCCGCTCAGGAGCGGAGACCTTCCCCGACACGGGTCCGCACAGTGTGTGGCCCACCTGGTGGGGGGGGGGTGTTGCTGTCTATTGTCCCTCTGGTCTGGTCACGGGCAATGTGACAAAGAGGGGACACAGCAAATCCCACAGTGTGGCTGTTTGTCTCCCTCCCCAGCAAACAGTGAGTGAAAGTCCAGGAGAAGCAGCTGGGTGTCCACTGTGCCCCCGATGGTCTCCCCGGCGGTCTTCCTGACATGTTCCCATTTAGCCCCCCCAGCAGCTGCGGGAGGCAGCTGGCATTAGCCTTCTCCGAATTACATTGTGCATTTTAAACATTTATTTTTAGGCAGAGGAATCTGGCATAGTCTAAACAGTGGGACCAGAAATAGAGTGAAGCGTTCAGGCTGGTTCCAGCCTCCTGTGTACGCCGTGACTCAGTTTCTTACTAGCAGCTTCGGCGACCAGCTACCACAGCCTGCCAAGCACGTTGTGATGAAGTGGAGGGAGGGCTCACGGAGGTTAAGTGCATGGAAGGAAGTAGCCTTTCCAACACCGGCACCGCTTTAAATATCACCTACGCGCAGAGACCGTCACACCAGCCGCCTCGCTCGCTTGCGGGGCTCTGCACTGAGGGCTGAGGGGCTGGAGGGGGTGATCCTCTGAACTCACTCTCCTGAAGGTGCCGTCCTCCTGAAGAACCCCCCATGGCCTCTGAGGTGGCCACGGTGGAAACAACGGGTCCAAGGGTCCTGGGGACCGTTCCCTCCAGGCCAACAGCCTCGTGCAAACTCCACGGGCCACTTGCTAGTAAATTCTAGGTGGTCAGCAGTTCTAGGATCTAAACTTGAGAGTGGAGGGGAGGATCGGGGGCTGTTTTTCAGCTGACTCTCTCCAAGAAGACGGACAGGAGGTGGGGGCGGGCAGTGAGCAGAGAGCACAGGGTGGCGGGGCCAGGGGGGCAGGGGGGGGGGAGCCAGGTTTCTGGGGGTGTTGTCCGCGTTTTATCTGAAGCTTTGGCATAGTTCAAGTTCCAGGGTAGATGGTGATGGTGTTTTTTGTTCATTCCCTGTACACCCAGCATCAAACATGAAAGAAAGGAAATTATATGAAGTTGGAAACAAATGTAAACAAACAAGCTTAACTATATAGGGTTGAAACACAACTTACCCAGAGTTAAGACTCTGTTCTGATAGTTTTAGAACAGAGTGTCCTGACTGTATCTTCAGTGGAACGTGGCTCAAGAACAAAAGGGATGGCAAAGACTCGCGAGCTCGCGGCAGTTCAGTGACAGCTGATGGGGGGGGTGTCACTCTGAAACGACTTTGTCGGTATTGCAGGGCGGGAGAAAGGAGCAGGGTGTGTTCATGGCGTTGAGTGTGGAAGTGGTGCCTGCACAACACTGGATTCTCTCGCCTGCTCTCTCTCTCTCTCTCTATCTCACGGGCACACATGCACTGTATAAAACAGCAATGGCACCTGCCTTATGTGCCACTAACTGTCATTTCCCACGTAGATCTTTGGAGAAATGGCTTATTCCAGGTATTGACCGGGTAGTGAGTCTGGGCCACCTCGTGCCAGAAAGCAAGGAAGTGTTCAAAGACCTGTGAGACTTGTGTCAAAAAGGCTCAGGAGCTGGCTTGAAGGGCCCCCCCCCAACAAGAAAAAAGTAATAGATGACAATGAATTACAGTTTAAAAATGCATGAGTCCCTAGTGTATCGTGAGTCCACAGTTGTACTCAGACAGATGAAGAAGAGAAGGGAGAAAGGGAAAATGTGGGCTAAATGTATTCCCAAGAAATAACGCGGTTTAAAAATCCCCGTTTGGCAGTCTTAGCCTGGGCGAGGCTCATGATCAGATGCTGGCGTCGCAGAGTCAGACGTGGTCAGAGCCTCAGGGTTCCACACGTCCTCGCATGTCATCCCACAGGTTACCACGACTCAGGGGGGAAGCACAGCCGCACAGCGGAGCCCCTCGCCGGGCCCTTCCCTCCCCCTCCCCCACCCCGAGCACAAGCTCTGAACCTGTGGTAGGACAGACTTACTTTATGGGCTTCGCGTGTGATGCCAAGGAAATGAGGGACGCTTCCCTGTAGTTTTCTTGTAACAAAAAAAAAAAGTGTTTCATGTGAATCCAGTGATAAAGAAACAATTGGACACATTGAGAACATTCTTCAGACAACTGCAGCTAGGTCTTCCACCGATTAAGTTTCTTTGGTAGCTCTGTAAAAACTTCTTATCACAAGCAGGGCCAGGACTTGAGCAGCTACTTTTAAAGGTCATTTACAGCGGGGAGTCTGTGATGCACGGCCGTGACCCCGCCTCCGAGCACGGGCAGAGCAGCCGTACCAGTCTGCTGTGGACCCTTCCGCGGTGGGACTCAGCGGGTCTGCAGCTGAAGCAGTGAGGAAAATTCATTGAGCATACTGCGCTCCGCCCTCAGGTGTAGTGAGGCTTCTTGGATACAAACAGACTCACTTCAGCTTCCTCCTCCTCCCTGGCTCCGTGGGGAAGGTGATGAAAGAGGATTTGGGAAAAGCCTGGTGCTCAGGGCTCAGCCAGAGGTTCCTGTTTATTGTTTCCATCTCTCCCCCTTCCCCATCAAAGTTTCCATTTTCTGAGACAGGGTTAAACCCTGCATTTTGCTTGCATGCCCCGAGTCTCCAGTGGGAGGCCCGTTTCTGAGGCAGAAGCCCCCACGGGGCCATTTATACCCCTCCCTCCACATCACCCGTCAGAGGGCCTGACTGTGTAAGTGGTCTTTTGTCTGGGCCAGTGCAGGCGGTGTGTTAGGCCTAAGAGGTAGACAAATCGGTTTGAAAGGGCCTTCATTTAAATGCATTGGATAGGTATCCAAGCACACTCAGATGCAAATTATCTGCTTTAGGAAAGAATGTATCCAATGAGTTTTCATCCACCCAGGGTGTCCCAGTATCTCTGGAACACCTTAGATGTTTGAGGTATTATTGCAATCAACTTGGAAAAGTTATTTTCAAGGAGATGAAGGTCATGAAATGGATCTTCCTCTTATTTGACATATTTCTGTCGCTTTTGGGGTGAATCGACTCATTTTCCCCTTAAAATCCAGCCTGGTCAGCAGGCAACATGTTTGTGTCTCTGGCCATTATTCTGTATGAGGCTTCTCTTTTTATTTTAAAAAATTGCAATTAAAAATATTTTTCAAATTCTTTTCATTTCAATATTTATAGAGACTAGCTAAGCCAAGGGGCACTAAAGCAAATAAAAACCACAGTGATACTTTGTGTCTTGGGGAAGTAATCTTCAGTGAAACATCTGCTCCCTGGTTGTGGCTCGGAGAACAGTCAATGTGTCACGTGTGCACTACATGCTTTCAACACACGCGTTTCAGCTCTGTTCACCGCTGTGTGCCATCCAGCGGGTGGCCCTCCGGGGAGGATTAAACAGGTGACTCAAAGGAGCCTTCAGTGGCTCCCCATGAGGGGTGGGTGGGACCTGAGTCCCTGCCCAGCCCCGCCCTCCCCCAGAGTCCTGGGCAGGCAGGCAGGTAGGTCCTGGTGTCCTTCAGTTCAAGTTTCAGGATGTGAAAACCCTGACAATCGGACGCCACCCGTCTGCGAGCTGTAACTGGGAGGCCGTCTGAAATGTCCTTGGGACAATTCACCGGTGTGGTCAGTTGTTTCTCGTGGGACGTTAGCACGATAACTGGGAATGTGACCGAATCTCCCGCATACACAAACACGAGATCTTCACGAAGTGTGGAAGGAGTCTGCCGGCCGGCCCGTCTTCAAGTCAGCAAGCCGTAGAAGAACCACCCCAAGAACGGGCTCCTCCTTCACGAGCACTTACGAGCTCTGCCAGGCAGCGTGTAGCGCCTTTGTGAGTTATATGACCGTGATGCAGTGCCACACCTGTGCCAGGTTATGTAAGCTCCTGGCTCTGCCCAGCCTCCGCTGGGGCGAGCAGGCCTGGCCTGCGTGTCAGGGACGAGGGTCACTCCTGGAGTTTTAGGGAGTAACCCGTACAGGGGTTGGGACGTACAGAAACGCTGGCAGGGCGGAGTGACATCTACAGTGGGTGCCTGGGCCACCCCAGTGCTGGGCAGGACTGCGGGGCTCCTGGGCTGCAGAGACTCAGAGGAGGTGCCAGCGGCTCCCTGCAGACCTGCGGCTCCCTGCAGACCTCCATCCCCCTGGGCCAAGCAGACAGTGACAGGCCACCCGTTACTTCATTCCTTTCAAGTAGGTGCTTAAATTGCTTTTTATTTTTTGCATTAAGACTAGGATGTTTACATTTCTTTTTAGATTTAAATTCATGGAGTGATAAAAAGAAGCAAGATTTTTCTAAATGCTAGGAGATATTTTTACTCCTTTCTGCTTAAGCCAACGGCACGCACATTGCACCTGGTGCACTCCGTAGATGTCTGGTTTTGCGTTTGCAGAGATCTCTGCCCCCTGAACATGAGTCTTGTTTCACGTGCTGCTTCTCCTGCAATTACTTCCTCACAAAGTTCCAGTTCCTCTGCAGGCGGCTTTGTCTCTCACCTAACTTCAGTCTTCCTAATGTGATGCTGTCGATAATGATAGTTGAAACGACTGACATCTGAATAGCGTGTCCGGGTTTACGAGCAGCTGTTCTAGTGCTACCTGCCGCAGAGCCCATGCTTCCTCCTGCCGTGTGTCAGCGGTGGGTCTATCCTGACATGTAACTTTGTAGTCGTAGACTTTGTCTGCTACAGGTGACAAGGTAGACGGACGCAAGTAAAGTGTCACCTGTGAGCTTCCTGAGACCTGGGGCCGTGCGGTGAAGTACAGGACGATGTGTGTCACAGACTGCATGGAGAGTGCCCTGTGTGTTCCCAGGCCCTGTTACAGGATGTTGGCATTTGTACGCGGTTTTATGTTCTCTGGGGAAGCAATACATCCTCTGGGCGCCGACTTATCAAGCTGACGTTCTCAGCAGGCTGCCGGGAGCTCCTGGATCTGACAGCTTACTGGGAGGGTGCAAACTTGTGCTCCGGGGAGGGGGTGGGGAGGGTCCAAGCCGCTGTGGAGGCCTGGGAAAGGCGTTGAGCACCCCAGATCAGACCGGTGATTCACAGGGTGTGGGAATCAGGCCTGAGTGTGGCAGGGATGCGGGTGGGGTGAGGAAGACTCTGGCGTTTTAGGAAGAGTGAAGGTTTCCTTTGCGTTTCGAAGCCATTGGGAGCAGAGGGACCCTGTCAACAAGAGCCTGGGCTGGGACAGCTGGTGGGGGAGGGAGGGCGGGAAGGCTGTGCTCTGGCTGGAGGTGGAGGCAGGCCTGAAGCCCGGGACACAGCGCCAAGCATTCTTTTAGGAGTGTGCTCTTTGCAACAGCAGGGAGGGTGGGGAGGGCGGTCCTTCCTGAGAGCCGCCAGGGCCAGGCTGAGGAGGGCAGACCTGCAGCAAGGGCCCAAGCAGGTGGCAGCCCCGCCTTTACAGGGTGGGACCCAGTTGTCCCCCAGGGCCTCCTGGGGACACAGTGGACAGAGGGCAGGTGAAATGAAAGCCCCAGACATGACCAGGTGACCCTGACTCACAGGAACCTGCCTATAAGGTGAAGGTGCTGGGGAGCTGCAGTGGCCCGTGAGAGTCAGGGCCCCCGGGGTCCCACTGGGGGACAGAGGGCAGCAGGCGTGGGGGGGCATGTCACCTCTACAGCTGGGAGAAGGCCCCCGACCAGAGCTACCACAGGCAGATGTGGGACCTAGGGGAGGTGCTGCTGTGCCTCCCGGCAAGGCCCCAGCCTGAGGTCTGGGAGCAGCACTCACAGGAATTGATGGCCAGGAAGCGGAGGTTTGGGACACCGGAGGGCCTTTCCCCAGCGACGACAGTTCCCGCATTCCGTGTTGCCTCCCCAGCGGACTCAGCTCCCACCTCCTCTGCAAGTTGAGCAGTGCGGGAAGACCAGGTTGCAGGGAAGTTGGTGACGTCTCCCACCGCCTGGTGAGGACAGCACCCTCTAGGGGCCGAATGTTGTCAGGAGAAAGCCCAGCTGTCCCTGACCTTGGTGTGTGCCCACAGGCCGGCATCCTGGTCAGGCTCCAGGCAGACTGAAAGGGCAGGCTGTGGGACGGGGACCTGGGGGCGCGGGGGGCAGTGCACGGTGGGTGGAAAAGGGAGGGGAGCCCTGGGCTGCTGCTCAGTGACACGGTGACTCCTGAGAGATGGCATCCTGCTGGGAAATGGGGAGCACTGGCTCCCCCAGTCTCCAGCCCAGAGCCGCTAAATCGCAATTGCACCCACAGGTGTGTGGCTCCCTGTGCCCTGCCTGCAGCAGCTTCCTGTGGGAAGGGGCCCTGCGGGCCAGGGGGCCTGTTCCCCTTTCCTGGCAGCTCTGTGGTGTCCCCCCAGCTCCCGGAGAGTGACCTCAGCAGCCGCTCGTGTGTTATTGCATCTGTGCAACACGAGTGTAAAACGCACACGTGTGCACATGTGCACAAACATGTATGTACACACAGGCACACACAATCCTGGGGGAATGTTGGGAAGGTTCTGACGGCAGGGACTGGGGACAGTGAGGATGGGCCTTCATTGGTCACACTTTACCGAATTCACTTTCCTAGTGTTTAAATCTGGATAATGAGCATGGAATTTTAAATTTCCAGCGGCCCCCGTGACTGCAGCTGGCAGGAACGTGGAGGGTCGGCTGCCTTCGCCCTGGGGAGCCCCAGCAGAGAGGAGCGAAGCGACGCCTGTGGGCCACCGAGCCGTCAGGGGTCGGCTGGGAGTGGTGGGCTTTGGCGCCCGCGCCGGCCTGTGCCAGCGCGCAAAGTCCGCATAGTGGAGGGAAGAGCTGCTTTAACCTCAGGGAACAGCTTCCTGCTCTTTTCTCTGTCTTCGCATCAGTTCCACGGCGTTTGCCCATCTGCCCTTAGTGGACAGAAGGGAAGCGTCCACCCTTTCAGTTAGGCAGCACGTCCCCACCCGCAGAGCTGCCAGAGCGCACCTGGCCAGGCCCCGGGCCCCTTTGTCCTCGTCTTTCTTCCCCGGCCCCTGGTGAACGTCGGCTGCCTCCTGGGTGTGCTTGTTACCTCGGGCTGGACCTTGGTCCCGAGTGGTCCCCAGGGCTTCCTCTGTGCTGGGCCACACGGAGGTGTTCAGGGTGGCTTCTGAGAAAGGAGATGCTTCCCGAGACCCTCCTGGAGTGGAGGCGCAGGGTTGGGGTGCAACCCTCTGCCAGGTCATGTCTGGGGGTCCCCTGTTTCAGGGCAGGCTGTGGGAGTGTCCGCTGCATGCACCTGTGGCATGCAGTCCAACCACCAGCACTTACACAGCGCACTGGCTTAGGTCCTGGGAGGGTGGGAGGGGTCTGACTGTGTTCGGACCCCAAGTCAGCATTCGTGTGTGTGTGTGTGGCTCCCAGGACCCTTACAATCACAATGTTAAATAACAGTAAGTAGTGGCCCTGAGACATCACCCAGCCCTTTCAGGGTCAAGGAACTAGAGGTGCAGTGGGGTCAGCTGGTGGACGTGGCTGCCCAGCTCACCGTCACTCTAGAACTTTCTGGCACCTTTTTTACATTATTCAACATGGAGATGAACTCAGCCAGGGAGGCTGTTGAGTCCTGTGCAAGGGAGTTGCCCCTGAGGATGGCCAGGATGTGACAGGATGGCGACCCCTGGCAGGAACCTGTGGACGACAGGCAGGGAGCGCCCTTGTGTCCTGCCAGGCCGTGGTGGCCTCCCGGCTGCCCACATGTGTGACCTGTTTCCTTCTGTCCTGTCTTGCCTCCTCGTCGCTCAGGTGTCCAGGCTTCCATTGCCTAACACCTCTCTCCTAACTTCCTAGTCATCTTCACGCAACATTCCTGTTTTTAAAAACAGGACATTAACTGATTTTCTCTGCCACCTTGAGCAGGAGCCTGTTCCTGAAAATGCAAATTGGAAGTTGTGGGAACACGGGTTTCCTCCCAGAACCTGTGCGGCCCCCCCTGACCCTCGGGCCGACGGCATGTGACTGTGCGCCGAGAGGGGACCTTCTCACCGGCACCGGGTTTTCCGTCCCAATGCGCTTAGACGTGAAACTGTCCTGAATAACGAGTACAGCATATCGAGGGGCTGCCAACGAAAACGTAGTTTTTAAGTCCCAAGTCGTAGGATGATGTTTAAGTTTTGCATAGTCTACTTGCTTTCGCTGTTGAACACACAAGCTGAGAGCCCCCCGAAACGTTTTAAGGGCACGGTCACATCTGGGGTTGCGTTGCCGTAATTATCCTAAGAGACGCAAGCCAGAGCCAGGCACGGCCTGCGGACCGGGGAGGATGCGGGCGTTCATTTGCTCACTCGCGTGTTCCTTCAGTGACCCGGCCTGAATACGTCCGTCGTTTATCAGGGGCTTTCAGGGGGTGAAGGGTAGGTCAGACTCGGCCCTCCCTGTCCGGAGCTCCCTGCCTGCACGTGGGTGAGCAGCAGACACTCTTCTCCCGGGCCAAGGTCGCCGTGCCCTGGGGTCAGGCACCCGTGGGCTGGGGACCTGTAACCACCAGCTCTCTGAAGCCATGGCGGTCGGTGTTACTGTAAATGTCACGGACACGAAGCCTGTGTAGAGCCCGATTCACAACAGTGAGGCAGTCAGCGCCCTTCAGTGGGAACTGCGGGGGGCCAGTCGGTCACGAGTGGTGTTGGTGACTGTGTGCAGAGCCCTGGAATCAGGGGCTGGGCATGGCCATGTGGACGCGCAGTGCAGTTCTGAGTGGGAGCTGACGGGCGTTTTCAGGGGCAAGTGAGACACAGGTGCAGTTGTGAATGGGCTCAGGGGGCTTCGCCCTTTCCTCAGTGACGCCCGACTCCTCCACAGATCTGCATGAGTGTGGGGACCCGAGATGTGTCCTTGACCTTTTATGCTGCTCACAGTGGGGTGGCAATGGGCTCCACAGCCCTCTGAGGTGGCCGTACACCCCGCCGATTTTCTGCATCCCTTTCTTAAGTTCAGACCAGGTCGCGGCCCACAGGCCGGACCGTGTTTTGCTACAACCTGCCATCTAAGAGGCTTCGCACTTTTCAGTCGGTTTTCACAAAAAACCGGAAGGAGAATATTATTTTATAAGGCATGGGTGTTATGTGAAATTCTAAGTTCAGTGTGCGTAAGTAAAATTTCACTGGACACCTGTTCCTTCCGTCGTCGACGCGTTGTTCTCGGGCTACGCTGGCGACATCGTGGGACAGCACCAGACACCATGTGGCCCATGAAGCCTGAAATATGCACTGTCTGGCTGTTGGTGGAAAGCGTCTGCTGGTCCCCGATCTAGGCACTCAGCAGACAACGGGGCGCCCTGATCAGCAGTGTTTGCCTGTTTCCGGGTGAAAACTCCATGGCCCGTTTCCAGCTACCCCGTAAGGTGAGGCCTGAGAGCAGAGCTGGGCGGGGAACTCGAGAATGCCACCAGCCTCACCCCTCACGTGGCCTCTCAGCCCCTGTAAACAACCTCAAGGGCACAGATAACAGTTGTCAGGAGGGAGTGACTGCCGAGTGTTTGTTAACTTTGTTGCTAACATAGTTTATGTAGTCGTAAGGGGATGGAATTTAATTTTTAACAAGGGCCATATTCCTAACATTCCTGAAACATGAGGAGTTGGAGGCACCTCCAGGGCTTCCTGGGCAGGGGCTCCACTGGAGAGGGGGGAGAAGCTGGGGAGGGGAGAGTCAGCGGGGAGAACTGCCACAGAGGAAGGCAGACGTCAGGTGGTCAGGGACCCACCAGGGGCTGGGCTTGCACAGGGCAGGAAGGCGGCTGGGGGCCGCTGGGCACACCCCGAGCCCACACCTCCCGTAGAAGCCTGGAAGACACAGGAAGGGAGTGGCGGCTGCTTGTAAAGCAATGCAGTGTGAGTGTGAGCACACTAGGGGTGTGCATGTCAGCCTGTGTCTTCTGTCTGTCCCAGGGACGCTTCCGGGGACAGGGGCGTGGGCGATGGATTCTCCTCGGCTGCACTCAGCCCCGCCCTCCTGGAAACCACGAGGAAAGGAGGCTGTGTTTGTTTTCCAAGGATGAGGGAGGCTCCTGGGAGCTGCGGGCTGGGCAGCCTGCAGGGCAGGTTCCAGGAGTCTGCCCCAGGGGCTGCTGGGAAACCCTGAGCAGGGCTTTTGCAGGAAGAGTGAGAAAGCTGTCTGGTCCTAACCCTTGCCGAGGGGGTCCCAGAGGATGCCTGGGAGGGGCCTAAGGAGAAGGGTCAGGACATGTCCAGCCGTCCCCGCTCCCCAGGGAGGCCCCTCCCCACCCCCTACTTGCCCACTAGGAAAGCTAGTCACCCAGCTTCCACACTCCAGGGCATGGCCATGGGAGGTGAACAAACCTCCAGCGTAAGACCAAACCACCCTGGTGGGGGGGGGGGGTGCTTTCCACACCTGCCAGGCACAGCTATGTGCACGCCGCTCCCTGGGGAAGGCTGAGCACCAGCCTGGTGGGGAAAGGCCTGGAAGAGGGCCAGGATTCTGCCCTGTGCTGTCCGCTGTTGGCGTGGTGGCCAGCTCCAGGTCCCCTAGTGAGATCCAGTGAGGGTGCAATTTCCTTCTCCTTCTCTGTCCCCTGTGGGGTCTGAGGGGACGTAGCCCTGGGAGGCCCAGGATGTCAACAAAGCCCCCTGTGGCATCAGCCAGCCCGTCCTGGGCTCTGCCTTTGCAGGTCCCAGCCCCTCCCCCACAGCTTTCACACAGCAGATGAACCTTCAAGGACGTGAACCCTGCTGGGGGACCATGTAACTGCCGCTCGCTCAGTCACACTGCCCTCGCCCCACATTGCTTGTTGTATTCTGAATAATGCTCTGGGGTAGCACCCCCTTCTGACACAGCTTTGTGGTCATTGCTAACATGTTTCCTAGACAGAGGTGGCTTTTAAAATACTCCCCTCCAAGTATTCAAGGGCACTGCCCAAGGACACATATGACAATAGTTCTAGGTTTTTAGTAGAACCACGTGGAGGTTTCTAAAGCTCGCGATGCAACTGCAGGCGGGTCTAAGTTGTTCCTGTAGCCTCTTTACCCACAGCAGAGGGGACTTGCCTCAGTCCAGTTTGTGGAGACAGATCAGCCAAGCCTAAAAGCGAATTCAGCCAGAACATCTTCAGGAATTTACTTTTGCACATTGTTGCTATTTGCATTTTTAAGTGGTGTTTGTAAGGCTTCAGTGTAACTTTCTGTTGAGCAGAACAGAAAAAACACTGGAGGCAAATCTTTAGGAGGCTGTGGAGAAGTCTACTGCTTTATTTGCTTAAAAGCTTTGTGGGTATTTTAACAGATTAGAATTAAGCTGGGAAAATGTTACATTTTAACATTTAAGAGACATTAAAGGGCCCCTGTCCCTTTGCTTCCTGTGGAGTAAAGCAGACTAGACTGCAGGGGCTGGGGGCCTCGGATCCTTGGGTCAGAGACCAGGAGCTCAAGGACTCCAGGCGCCAGGCCCTGAGCTTTATCACACTGGTTTTGATTTGAAAGAAGCAAATGGCAACGGGGTTGTCAGAGAAAATCCACGAGGGCGGGGCTGCTTCCTGGGCTCTGCTGGGAGGCAGCACCTGCAGGCCAAGGTGAGGTGTTAGGTGAACAGTGGGTGCAGACTTGGACCTGGGCTCACAGGACATAGGGAGGCAATTCCCAGCCCAGCAGAGGTCCAGCAGGCACCTCCCTGCGTCAGGAAGTGATGTTGGTGAGGAGGGTGTTAGTGGGCTGGGCTGTCCCCAGGGCTGGGGGACAGACAGAGGCCGGTGCGGTGGGCAGAGGCCGAGACCTGCTGTGCCTCCTCTGCAGACACACCTTGTTTCCTGAGTGACGCCCGCCCCAGAGGCCTGCTCGCTAACACTCCACCCCTCCCCTGGGGGTAGGCGTGCCTGTTCCAAGTTATTAGAACAGGTGGGAAACCCAAGCTGCAGAGGGACAGCTGGGAAGGAGCCCACCCTGCACCCATGGGACTCCCACATCAGCACCCCCCCTCCTTTAGATGGCACTGCCTGGAATTATCCTTACCTGAGGGCTCTGAGCTCTCAGGTAAGAACCTGGTGAGCATCAACACCAAGCGCCAAGGAGTGTCTGTTACAGGCCATGAGCTGATATATCCAGGAGGGGACCCACCCCTGAAAAAGAAGGTGCTCACCTGGAGGGAAGGGGAAGCTCCCTGTGGAGCCGCCCACCCCCAGCCAGCTGCTCCCTCCTCACCCCAAACCCCTGCCCTCCTGCAGGGCGCCCTCTGCTGGCTGTCTGCTGTATCCAGCCCCTCCGGATGGGTCTCCTGCAGAAATTAATTTTCTCTCCTTTGCACACCTCCGAAAAGACCCCTCCCTTCTCTGTCTAGCACCTGCTGTTCTCTCGTTTGTCCACGTCTGAACCCTCCACCACAGGTGAAGTCCAAGCAAGTGGGACCTGGGTTTCTCCCTGTTAGGTGTCCCCTTGCCCCGGCTGTGCAGATGGCGGTTCCGCTGAGAAAAGCCTGGGGCTTGGGTAGAAGTCTGGACCCCCGTGAAGCGGGTTTCCTGCTCTGGGAGGCGAACGGAGCACGGCTGGCCCCTGCCTCCAGGAGGGGGCCGTATTTGAAGCTCTCATTGCTTGCGGGGGGCGTAGCTGTTGTAGCCGTTTGAGGGACAAGGACCTGAGCTTCTGCTAAGTGCCTCCTGTGACTCTTAGGGAGTGAGTGGCCTCTGGCTGGGCAGGGCCGGGTGGGGGTCACGGGGGCTGGGGGCGCAGTAAGCAGGGCAGGAGCAAGGGGGTGTGGGGGGTGGCTGGGCTGGGAAGATGGCCTCGCCTCACCCTTCCGGCCGCCACAGCTGGACGGTGCAGCCGCCCTGTTTGGACGCAGCTGTTGTCCCCGGTCCCTCTGCTTACGTGTTGTGCTCCAGTGTCTTTCTCTTAAGGACACCCCTTTAGCAACCCTGGGGCTCTGCAGCCCGGCTCAGCCCCTGGGGCAGGTGTCGCAGTCATAGAGAAGTCCAGGGTGGTAGGCAAAGGGACCCCTTGGAGGGGCCCCTTCGGGAAGGCATCGGACTCCCTTCTCCGTGTCTGGCGTTGGGTGGACCGAAGGTGACCACCCCCAGAAACCACAGACTTGCAGTAAAAATTCTGGCTTTTATGTGGGGTGGTTTGAGGTGGGTGAGGCTAAAGGCAGGACCTGGGCAGCAGGTAGAATGGACCTGTTCAGGGACAGGGAGGGCACTGCCTCCGCTTTTCCTCTGCTTTTCCCTCTCCCTCTGCTTTTCCACAAGGAGGGGGAGGCCCAGCAGGCAGCAGCAGGCCCCATCCCGAGCCAGGGAGACTGACAGCGTGCCAGACGACACGGGACCCGGCGTGCCCCGGTTGACCCAGTGTGGCATTTCCCAGGTTCCTCAGGGCGTGCCCTTCGTTTTGAACTCTCGGTATTGGTGACGATGGGGAAGTAGGCCTGGCTTTGCTGGACAGCTCTGTGCCCCTGGGGGCTGGTGGCAGGTCTGCTGGGCCCAGCGGAGCCTCGGGGGCCACTCCACCCAAGCGCCGAAGCTGCCAGCTCCGATTTCCCCAGGCCAGGGACTGGCAGCGAGGCCCAGGCCCTATTTTGAGCCACAGTATTCCCGGGGGAAGTTATCAAGTGTCATATTTACGGAGGAGAATTAAAGGCGCCCAGGACTTTGCTCTCAGCCCAGCAAACGTCCCCATTGAAACCCAGGGACCCCGGGCCTCTGGCTCTGCCTGTGCTCTTGTCTTCACTCCCCTGATGCTTTTGCTGAGTCGGCTTTGATTGCAGAACAACGCCAACCTAGATACAGTGCCATTCCTGTGCCTTTTAGGTGGTGTGTGTTGAGTTTACTCCCAGAGGCAGTAAATACCCGCTGTAGCTGTTCGTACAGCCCCCACACACAAGTTTGTTTGCAGGAATGTCCCCAAATGCAGTTAAGTAGTGAGAACCCAGGCTCAGGAATCTGACGTTCGCCAGGAGACCTCCGGTGACTGGGTGGTGGGGATGGCCCTTCCTAGGGACCTGGAGGGAAAGCAGCTGGTGCACTTTCCCGGGGCCTTCTCAGGGCTCTGTTCTGATCCAGTTACTGCCCGCGCTGCGAGCTGCCTCGTCAGATTTCCCGCTTTTCAGCTGTTCACAAAAGGGACAGAGCCAGACCGGGCTTATCAGCCGGCGCGGGGTGCATTTCAGAGTGGGGGGCACCCTATCTCACCTCTTGCTCTGTGGTTTTTATCCCAGGATTCCCGCTTGGTTTTGTCCCTCTTTTTCACACTTTGCTGGAAGGAACTTAATCCAGCCTTGCCCTGTTTTCCCACCGAAGGAGAGAAGCCCCAGTGTGCAGCCCAGTGAAAGCAAGTCGCTGCCCCTGGGCCGGGTGCCCCGTCTGCCTGTGACGGGGGGCTTATTGATATTTCTCGCTCCCTGCCAGTTCTGTCAGTGAGACAGGAGGAAAACTGGAGGTTTCCCCGTGGGGCTTTAGAGCTAAAATCAGTGCTAATTAGGCAGCGTGTCTCCCTGGATGCTCCAGTGAAACCCAAAGGTTTTCTGTCAGTGCAAATAATTACATGTCTGTTACTCCCCCAAAGTGTGATTAAACCAGAAAGAATTTCGTTTTAATTAACGTTGGTGAACTCTCATTCTGGAGTGTGCAAGAACGACCTGACATCTGTATTTATTTTCTCTTCTTCCTCGTGTAATAGACGACGATTCACCGTTTCCATAGCGATGCATGGTGTAAGTTACTCCTGGTCCCGTTCTGTAACTATTTATAATTTAATGCCGTAATCAGTGAGCTTCCCTGGTAGTTTCATGGAATATGGCCACTAATGGCCAAACGCCCCAGCAAGAAATGTAATAAACATTTAGGAGAACATCATAACTCTGGCTGTTATTTGGGCCGGCAGAGCAGGGGTGGGGATAAGAATAGCTCGTGCCCCCAAATCTCAGCTCAGGGACATCCTGGAGGTGCCAGGTCCTCTGGTGGCCTGTCTCCCTCCCTTCCTTCCAGAACCACAGCCAGGGCGCCCTGGGGAATCCTTCATTCTGCCTCCCTCTGCTCTTCCAGGGGAGGGGAGGAGGGGGTGAGGTCCTCTGCGGTGGTTCTGTGCTTTTCTCCAACCACCACTCTCTCTTCCTTTGCTCTCTTCGGGGGCGGGGGGCACGCCCATTGTGACGAAGAACTTCACGGTGGAGAGGGCGGTGGGCGACCCCCTGCAGCGAGTCAGACTCCCTGAAGTACAGGCACATCTCCACCGTCCTCTCGTCCCAGAACACGTCTCAGGCAGGCCCCGCAGCTTCAGTTCTGCTGTCCAGCGGGGTAGTGTCCTTTCTCAGATGTGAAGTTCAACTCCAGGTCCAGCTGCAGCTGGCCCTTCCCGCCCGGCCAGTCTGCTGCTCCGTGCACTCTTGGCAGGAAGGGGAGGGGGCGGAGGAACAGGAGGCGATGACAGGGAGGCAGGAGCCTCGGCACATGGTGAAACTGCTGACTGAAAAGGCGAGGCTGCAGGTGTTGCGTGAGGAGCCCTTGACAGGATTTGTTATGGCCCAGAATGCAGCGGGCTTACCCAGTGTCCCGGGGTGTGGGGGGCAGCAGGGGGCAGGCGTGGCAGTGAGGAAGCTCAGCAGAGGCTGGTGCTGTACTGAGAGGCTCGTGGAGAGCAGCACACTCTTTGCCTCCATGGGGCTGAGCTAGACCAGCCAGGCTGCCCCGATGGGACAAGGAGGTCGACCAGAACTCTGGGGCCAGTTAACTCAGGTGATGCTACAGCTCACGCAGGGGCCTGAGGGGGAGGGTGTTGCCTCAGCAGCCAGGTCCCCCCCACCTCTCCCCTGCCCCCCCCCCCCCGGCTTCCGAGGGGACCCTCAGGCCCTGGGGGATGGGCGCTGGGACCAGTCAGGCTGGTAGGCACGTCTGTCTGCTGCATCATCTGGACCCCCCGGGACAGTGGAATTTGGTATGAACAGAACATGGCCTGGGAGCTGAAAAGCCACACTGCCACACAGAGACTGGAAGAAAGCAGTGAGCTGCTCGCAGTTTGGGTGGGGGGGGGGGGTGAGAAAAGTGAAATCTCTCCGATAAAAGAAGGTGTCGCGCGAAGCCTGGGAGAGGAGACTGCTGTGCACTGTGGGCCGGAGCTCGGCTGCAGGAGGTGGGTTAGCTCCGTTAGAGGCCCGACCCCTCTCCGGGAGTGAGGGCGCCCCCTCCCCTGCGCTGCCCAGCCCAGATGCTGGTGGCTGTGCTCCCTGAGAAGTGGCTGGCTGCCCAGCATCCGCCTAAGATCCCCGCTCGGCCTTCCTGCCCTTTTGTGGCTTAGAAAGCCTGCGACTTTGAACGGGGGAGCCAGGGCGACCTGTGCTTCTGTTTGCTGGGTGCACAGGCTGCGGGGATGTCTCAGCGGACAAGCACAGCCTGCATCAGGTGGCACCTTTATTAATAAGTCACTAGGCTGGCTGGATCCAAGGCCTCAGCTTGTTCTCACAGCGCAGCTCCCAGCCCTGACACTTCGGAACAGTGACTTTCCTTTACTGGCGGACTGCAGGGGCCCCACCTGGGGAGTCCCCACTCTCCACGGAGAGGGGCTGAGGGAGCTGCGGTGGCAAGGGCAGCCGGCTCGGGATGTGTGCCAACATTGCCAGGTGGTTTGGGAATCGGTAAGTTTTCTCCTCTGATCCGTTGCCTTCCGTTCGAGAAGAATGCTCAAAGCTCAGGCAGCACCGTGTCCATTTTGGAAGGAGGGAGCCTCCTGTAGGCTGCACACGGCCTGCATCCCGTTCTCTCGGATACGTGGGCCGCTCCGCTTGGCTTCACCACTGAAGGTTTGCATATGCGGGGAGGGACGTGACCCACACCCGCTGGCCCCAGGTCCCGGGCGCCGGGTAGTAGCTGTGGGCGCCAGCGCCCGGTGCTCCTCTCTGAACACGAGCCGATGTGTGCTGAGATACCAGTGTTCCCATGCACCGGGCCGAGTCTAGGGTTTGGTGAGTGTTACGGGTCGCTTTTGTTACTATGTCTCTGCGAAGCCTATCAGGAACGTGAATCTTTCTATGTCGCATTTCTAAAAGCACCCCCAGCCCCAGGTCAAAACTGAAATTCTGTTGTGAGTATGATTTCGTAGTCAGTGTTGAATGCATTTGCTGCACATTGGAGCTTTTATTGGGCATCTTGGTGAGCGAGCTTCTATTCTGACCTCGCAGAGACAGGAGGCTTGTTGTATTTTTTTCTTATTAATCCCAGAGGGCAAACCTCCCTGTTACTATGCAAGTAACTGTAGCAGCCGCCAGTCATCGAGCACCGGCTGGGAACCAGAGCTGCACCCGAGACTCCCCTCGCTCATCCCACTTAACCCTTGCATTAACCCCACCAGGTAAGCCCGTTCCATCTCTCTCTGGTCAGCTCTGGAGGGAGCAGCGGCTTACAAGTCACAGTGAGTCGACCAAAGAAAGCCATCTGCCGATCTGAGCTTACATGTATCTCTCTCACCCAGACTGTGTACCTGGAGCTGGTGGATGCTTTGCAGCTGTGACACTGTGTCCAAGGGCCGTGTGTCTGTGTTGCCCTTGAATGTGGCATTTCCACAGGGAAAGCCGTTCCCTTGGTTGGTTGGAACAGCGTGGTCTGTAACACAACAGTTTCCTAGGTCCATTTTTTCAGCCCCTGCTTGTGTCGGTCTTCTGTTGAGTGTTTCTCTTGGTTTAAGTTTTGTTTCTCAAAGCAGAGGTGGTAGGAAAGCATCAGGGACCTTGGCTTATTTCTCACTCATTAGAAGGAATTCTTGTCTTGGAAGGAACCTGGCCCTGATGTTGGGAGATATTGAACTCCGAGGGAAGGTATGATGGTGACTCTCCCAGGGTCCCCGATTGCGCCCAACAGTGTGCAGAAATCACCAGCCTGCCAAGGTCCTGGGTGCCTCCTGCCTGGAGGGAGATTATCCGGGCCCTCCTCAGGTCCTCAGAAGGGTCCCGGACCCTAAGCGCAATGAGGACGCTGATGTCAGCCCCGGGCAAGTCCCTCTCTCCCCAGGACTCTGCGTCTTCTCGGGCCTGTGACCCCTGGGAGCTATGAGAAAGCTTCAGCAGGAGGTGGAGGTCGCGGGGGCTCCGACTTAGAAACACGGCTGGTTCATTCGGACCATGTCACCACAGAGTGCTCGCCTCTGCGACTCAGTGCCACCAAATTCCCCAGGGGCGGGGTGCCCCGGGGCTGGGGTCGCCCCCGTGTAGAGAGACCTCGGCTGCTGCTCTGGCCTTTCCAGCCGTGGGAACCCCCATCACCCCACCTGCACGTGGGAGGTGCAGCTGTCACACGATAGAATGTGTATGAAGAGCCGGGTCCCTGGGTCAGCAGTGTTCTGAAGCCAAGAGCTACAAGCCCAGTGGTGGGACCTGGGACAGGGAGCGGGTGACCCGACAGGGGTCGGTCCTGTCCCCTCAGCTCTGCCCTGCTGTCCTCTGGGGTGGGCCTGGCTGTCTGCACATTTTCCTTCTCTGAGGTGCTCACTAAGACGGGGGCGACCTGATCCCCGAATCCCAGTGGGGATGACCCCCGCGCTGGCTCCAGCAGGGCCACGAGCTGCTGTCTGATGGACAGGAGGTCGTGGCCCCTTCACTGCACTGGGGTGGGGGTGGGGTTGGAGGCCAGCGTCGTGGCCGGTCAGAAAACCTCGGATCGAGGATCTGTGAACATGAAGTGGGCGGTGCCCTGGGAAGGGCACGAGGGGGCCACTGCGTTGGGTGGGGCCCTGGTTCTGGGGTGCACATGGAGAAGGGGGATGGGGGCAGTCCAGAGGGGAGGGAAGAGCATTTCCAGCAGGGGGAGCGGCCTGTGCGAAGGCTGCCCCAGGGGGACCTTGCCATTCAAGGTGCTAACGGAGGCCTGTGTTGGGACCAGGTGGGGGTGGGGTCACTGAGCTCGGGGCCTCAAACCCCACGCAGCGTTGCCCTGCCCTGTCTCGGTGCCAGCTCACAGCGACGGGCTGCGTGGGCGAAGCAGCGACTTGGCCGTGCGGTGACACCGTTCTGAGTGACACTGTGAATGTGGGACCTCCAGCGGAAACGGTGTGCGGGGTGGGAAGGAGCCCGTGGAAATCACAGGGCTGCCAGGGGGATCTCGTCTGATGAGTGTCCACTTCTCTATTCTGCTGCTAATCGGGTCCCATCTACAAACCCCGATCGACAGGCAGTGGTGGCCTGGCCCTCTGGCCCTCTGGCCCTGGCCCTGGCCCGTCGGAAGGGAGGGACACACCCCCACCTCTGCCTCTGTGTTGCTGCCTCCTGGGCCAGGATGGGTGTCTGACCTCCCTCCCCCCTGTTTGCCTCTACCAGCCGGACCAGTGTACCCCTACCATCGATTTCCGGGGTCCGATGTCTCAGTTCCGCTTCCTCCTGGAATGTTACGGCCGCCGAAAGGGTCACTGAAGGTCGCTGTTGTGCCAGCAGATGCTCAGGGGTGCCCAGCGTTCGCCTGGCCTCCACTTCCCCAAGCACTCAGTAGAGTTAAACTTCCATCCTACTTCCTTAGGGCAGCGTGGGTGTGTCTCGAAAAAGGGCGACTCCGCCCACTGGGTAGAAACACTTTTCCAAAGGGAAACAGTGCTGCCTTCCGTCAGGCAGACCCGGTGGAGGCTCTGGACCGGGCATGGCCTTGAAGCAGAGGGTGGGCTGGGCCCCTCTGAGTCCAGGCCTTAAGGAGCAGTTTCTGTGAGGGGCAGGGCTGAGGGACAGTCCCCCCGGCGGAGGGGCTCGTGGCCGAGGAGCAGTGCCCCCTGAGGGTGCCCCTGAGCAGGACTGGCCTGCAGGAGGGTGCGGACTCCAGAGGGAGCCCCCAGCCCGGGCTGCCCTCCACACCGAAGAGGCCAGGCCTTGTCCAGACTCTGGGAGGTTGACCACCCAGAGAGGACAGCTCGCTTCCAGCTCTCACACCCCGTCCAGGGGGAGCGCAGCTGCTGGCTGCAGAGCCTCTGGGAGAGGACGGGACGCCCACCTGCCGCAGCAGGAACAGGTCCGATTAGCTGGAGCTGGGGGTGGGGTGAAGGGGCTATGCAGGTGCCTGCTGCCTGCCAGGCGGCCAGCGTGTGAATGGGCAGAAGTCACGTAGGCGTGTCACTCGGGGGAGCTGCCGCAGCCCAGCCCCCGATGCCAGTGCCCACGGTGCTGGGCTGTGAGAAGCAGTGTGAGGGATGGCAGGAACCCACAGAGTGGCCTTTGGGCTCAGCGGGAGGGGGACAGATGTGTGGGCTTCCCGTTCCCAACTGCAGGTCTTGCTGCCCCGGGCTCCTGCATCGGGTGGGCTGCTGTCACCTGTGAAGCAGGGTTCTCTGCAGCCGCCCCGGTAGGGGTAGGGGGAGGCAGGCATGCAGTCAGCCTGTCAAGAGCCTCTGCCTCGGGAGCAGGTCCCCCGCATCCCCGTGTCCCCCCAAGTGAGTACTCAGACCCAGCAGGCGGCACTTAGCTCCAACGGGGAACCCGGCCAGCTCGGCCCAGAAGTTCAGACAGTAAACATGTGGTGTTTTAAGCTCAAACCACTTGGAGCCCTCAGAGGTGACCTTTGAGATGCCAGAGATGTTTTCATAGATAGTTTTTTTTTATAAGTGGTTTCTGCAGGACACACCCGACTGTTCAACCTGCAGGGAGCGGAGGGAAGGTGAGCTGTGTGCGCGGTGACTCATGCCCTCTCCCTGCCGGGCTGTGAAGTCCTCCCCAACTTGGCCACCCCTCTGCTGCCTGCGGGGACACCTGCCCACACGCCCCTGTCAGGCCGCAGGTGTGCCCGGTGCACAGCGCCTGCCAGACCTTCCGAAAGCAGTCTGTGAAGGTGTTGGGGATCTCAGGAAACCTTTTAACGTTTTGTTTTGTTCTGTCTCTTCCAAAAGAGCCAAACCTCATTTTGTCCATGTGAAATGTTTGAGGAGTTTTTGCACAAGGCACACACACACACACACAACACTCTGTGCTGGAAAACGGAGATCCCTTCAGCGTGGGGCTGCTGGACTCCGGGGAGCAGCTCTGCGGGGTGCCTTTGCTACACAGGCCTCGGGGGGCCACGGGCACTCGTGGAGTGAAGGGATTGCTGTGGGGCTCGGATGGGCAGACGGGGCTGTGGGACGGGACCACAGCTGGGCAGACGTTAGTTAGTGCTGAGGGCTCCTTGGTGCTGATGATGGACGTGGGGGAGCATGATGGGACCGTCTCTCAGGGGACTCTGGGGCCTGGGGACGTGGCTTATTGGGGGAAAGTTGGGGGAAGGCTTCCCTTTGGGCTCCGTTTTGGAGGGAGTTCCAGCCAGTCACGTGACTCCCCAGAAACAAACGCCGTCCTCTCCGGGAAAACCCTCACTTCCTAGACACGTCAGTAAACCCAGCTTCTCTGAAGCACGTCAGGGAGGTGACGCTGGTGGCTCGCGACTGGCCTGTAGCCGAGACCCTCAGCAGGTTAGCCCAGGGCTCTACCGCCTCCTTCTCTCGGCCCTGACACCCCAGGCGTGGAATGTGGGGACAGCTCTTCCTCCTCACAGACGCCGAAGCGCACAATGGCTAAAAGCTGGCTCTGAACTGAACCGTCTGGGGTTGACGTTAGCTCTGGCACCCCAAACCCTGGAAAGGGGAGCCCAGACTCCTTACTCCGCAGACAGGGATGAGGCCAGAGCTCCGAGTGGCTGTGAGGGGTCGGTGCATTATTCACATTCCGCCCTCGGACCCGTGCGACATAGGCTGGCTGCCTCGTTTCTGCTTCTACACATGGAGAGAAAAAAGAGTGTGCTGGGTGAGAACGAAGCATAAAAACTACACAAATGATGATGTAGGTGTAAGGCTTTGAACCAGGGAAAAAGCAGAATGGGTGCCTGTCTGTTTATCATAATGGAGGCTGTGTCCCCAAAGTCACCCCTCAGTCTCGTGTCCACCACGTGACACGGACCACGGTAGCTTGTGGCCTTCTCTGAAGCCCATTTGCCGTGCTTTCCCCGTTTGTGAATGCTCTCACTCGTCTTACAAGTAATACATGTACCAGTGCTATTAGAGAGAGATCGGGAAAGGCAGAGAAGCGAAAATAGTAAAGCAAGGGTCGTATTACTGCCACCCAGGGATTGTTGTTGATTCTTTGCTGTATCTCTCTAGACTGTGTTATGGTCCATTGCTACAATGTATACTTTGCTTCAAAACAGAATTTTCCTGAGCAAATGATACGTCAAAGCTCGTTTTTTAACAAACCTGTATTGAGCATGCTGGCAGGTCACACCATGTCCTCTCAAGGTCTGCCAACCAGCCCTGGTATAACATTGTTTTCCAGTACCATGATTTATGGGAAGTGTCTCGATTATTTGCTCTACAAATGATGTTCTGGGCACCTTTGAAACTCGCACAGTGCATGCCTGTGGGGTTATTCCTTTAGGGACACACTCCCAGAAGTGGGACGCCCGTGTCTGATACCGCAGACCGGGTGCTGCCAAGCAGTTGGCTCTGCAGGAGCAGCGAAGCCTGTAGGGGCCAGGCTCGCCCTCTGCGGGCGGGCTGAGCAGAGTCGGCAGAGAGGGGAGGCGGTTGTGGAGCCAGGCGTGCACTCCGCCTCTCGTCCCGGCTCCAGCGTCCCCTGCCCTCGAAGACGCGTCTCTCCGACACTCAGTTTTCTCAGCTGCAGGTCTGTCAAGGACTGAACGAGGTGGACTTGCCAAGGTCGTTATCACCATAGGTCCTGATGTCTAGGAAGTGCGAGCTGTTATTATAAAACGCCACGGCCCATATGAAATAGGCTCTTATATATAAATAAGTGTACATGCACACACATATAGCATACACATATAACATACACAAACACACGCATGTGGATATGCAGACTTACAGCGAGAGTAAAACACCTGTACAAAGTGAGGGCAGGCCTTCCCTGAGTCTCTGGAGGAGACGAGAATTTCTCACACTGGTCACCAGGGGGCGACTCATTGTCGGGGGTCAGAGGTCTCCTGCAAGGGGGCCCCAGGCTGACAGCATCACCAGACGCGCCAACCAGCTGGCCCACCACCCGGCCAGGCCAACCATAGTGCTGAGAGTTTTATAACCGATAGAATTTCTAATTTTATGTTTGATGCTTATCCAAATGTATCGTAACTATGTTGTTTGGTCAGATTTGTACTGCTGCTGCTGCTGTTGTTACTGAGAACTTTATAATTAAAAAAAGAAGTGCCCATTGACTGATTTTAGAAGGCCTCTCCCGGAGTGGGGGGGGGATGGCTCCCTGGAGTGAGACACAGGCCCGCACTCAGAGCCCCGGGGTGCTCGCCAGGGCGGAACATTGCTTCATTCCGTCCCCGTGTTCTCGTTCCAGGAGGAAGATGAAGGCGCGCGCGCCCCCGCCCCCTGGGAAGCCCGCCACCCCGACTGTGCAGAGGGGACAGAACCCTCACCGCAGCGCGTCCCCCGCCCGCCAGCAGAACCTGCTGCACCCGAAGGAGAACCTGCAGGACAGGGCGGTGGGCCTGACCGTGGTGCTGCCCAGTGGGCTGGAGAAGAGGAGCATGGTCAACGGGAGGTAAGGGCCTGGCCTCGGGGTCAGCCTGGGGACCACCTGACCTGCTGCCTCACCTGGCTGGCTGGCCCCACAAGCTCCCCTCAATCCTGAACTGAGAGAGCAGCTCAGCACACTTCCCCGAGAGGCGTGCTCTGCTAGAGCAGGGGGCGTGGGCCATGCCCCTCTCCAGGTGGGCGCCCAGCCACCAGTCTGCGCTGGCATCCCTGGTGCTGAAGTGGCACCACCAGCAGTGCCTCCTGAAGGAACCGCCCAAGTGTCCACTCACAGGCTGACCCACTGAGGGTTCACACACTGCCAACCCACTATCTAAAGTCAAATTGAGACTAGGAATAAAATCTTGCCCTGGCTTGTGTGGCTCAGTGGATTAAGCACTGGCCTGTGAGCCAAAGGGTCTCCAGTTTGATTCCTGGTCAGGGACTTGCCTGGGTTGTGGGCCAGGTCCCCAGTAGGGGGCACACAAGAGGCAACCACACATTGATGTTTCTCGCCCTCTCTTTCTCCCACCCTTCCCATTTCTCTAGAAATAAGTAAAATATCTTTAAAAAAAAAGTTTATGAAAAAAATCTGATCCACGAATTTTAAATATAAGGGAATTGATCTCCAGACCTGTGGGTCCCACTTCCATTCTCAGATCCGGTGCACCTGGGCCAGCAGCCTGGGCTCAGGGTCAAGGGCTCATCTTCCCACCATGGCTCAGCCTCCCCCTGTCAGAACGCTGAGGGCTTTATTCCCGGAGGGGTTTCTAACTGTACGCTTGCTATTTACCACATTTTACCGTGGTTATGTTGTTCGATCGACTTTGTGTAACCGCCACCGTCATTACTGATAACTTTGTTACAGAAACTTTAAGAGTCACAGGAAACAAAATGTACATATTGATGCGGTTTTTATTGCAGTGGGTACGATAGAGTGATCAGTTACGAATACCTTCAGGCACGACCATCTGTTTACATGCTCCCGAGGAGCAGCACTCTCGGGGAGCAAGGAGCACAGGAGTGATAGAAAACATGTAAATGTAAGGAGCAGTCTGTCCAGGCATTCCAAAAATGGACACGGGGGGGTGGGCGTTTTGTTCTCGTGAATACTCTGAATACGGTGATGCACCAGTTGTATTTTTAAATATCAGTGTTAGAGTCTACCTAAACTTTGTTAATGAAAGTTTCTATTTAAATGTAAGCTGTAAGCTTTATAATGAAAATTCCAGGTGATCGTTTGATGGGTAAAGGGGGCCATAAGTTTCTACAATTATTTCATTGGCCATGTGAAGAGATGCTGGAGGAGCAGGAACCCCACCACCACCCTGCCCCCGCCTGCCTGGGCACCTGCCAGGGCTGGAGCTGCAGGGTTGTGGCTGCAGCATCTCCCACATAGGCCACGCCCACCTGCTTTCCAAATGGTGTCACAAGTGAGTCCTGAGACTGCTCCTCAGGGACCCCTCCTGATGCCATTGTCCCCAGGGGGCGGGGGTGGGGGGTAAGGCTCCAGTGCCGAAGCAAAGGCTGCACTGGACCCACAGGGAGGCGCCCGCAGCGCCCGCGGCCCCCGCGGCAGGGAATGCTCCCGGGGTCCAAGCGAGAGACAGTCAAGGGACGTGAGTTTCTGTGTTCCTTGGTCTCACAGAGTGGCCCTCGGTCTCGGTACACTTTTCCCACTGCACTTTAAATCGAAAACACGCACCGTCTTATAGGTTTAAACTACTGTAGTAGACACATGAAATTTTATCAGTGAATATATTGTGTTTAACTTATGATTCTTCTGTTTGGGGGCCCGTGTCTAGTTAGATTAGAAAAACGCTTCGCTGGGCGGCGGGCACACAGCCCAGTGTGCAGATCTTGCATCAGAGTTGTGCATCTGCACCCGCGTGGTCCTGTGAACCGATGCCGCCCGATCACTGTTATAAAGCATTAGTCAGAAAGAAAGATTAAAAAAGAATGTAGCCAACATAAATAAAAACAGCACTGTGGGAGGGAAAAAAACCCACTTGATGGAAGCATGATGAACAAACAGAAAACCGTACCTATTTCATCTGTACAACGTGGTGAGTGAGTCGGCGGGTCCAGTCCTGGGGAACCACAAGGCTAGTTATGCAGCTTTTAAGAAAAGGGCTGCGGGGGCTTGTGTTTGTGCTGCAACCCCAGGTCCGGTTCACAGATGCAGGAGGAAGGATGGGACACCTGCCTGAAAACCAGAAGTATGGTTTTGGAAACTATGTTTGAACCAAACACATTCTTTCAATTATACTTTACTTATTTTTTCCTCTTGCAAAGTAGAAGCTGCCATGGTGTCTTTTTGCAGTGTAGCTACAGAATAGGTGCAACTGTAGCAAGTGAGCTTTCTGTTTTCCGAGTAGTGAATTCCACCCCTCTCCCAGGGTGCCTGCAGGACAGGGTGAGGCGGAGCAGCCGGCCGGCTCCCTAACTGGGTCTCGGCTCTGACAGCTGCTGCTCATTCACCAGCTCCGCATCCTGGGAGGGGTTCTGCGTGTCGTACTCTTTAATAATACAGGCGTGGGCTGACGTCCAGTTCCAGACCCCTGCTTAAAATAGATCTGCTATGTTATCAGCCTGGGTTCTTGCTCCCGATTCATGGGAGAACGTTCGAATAGGATAAGGGAGTGGTTTCCGATCTGTGGTCAGTCCCTAAGCCATGCTCTCGCCCGACGTGGAGATTCTCATAGCGAAAGCACAGTAAGCGCTGGAGTCTGATTCTGCGTACCACCGCGACTTCTTTAAAGCTTCCTTTGGATTCAGAAACATGAATGTAAGTTCTGGTGCGTTCTTACAGAGGTTAAGAGCTGGTGTTCCGGGCCATTCTTAGGGACCGTGCCGTGGCCTGCATTAGGGACGGTGCTATCGCCCAGCCCACGGCCACCAGAAGGCGGCCACAGGTCCCCTCACTTTAATTGGGTCCTAGTAAAGACAAGACCTTTGAAGAGATAACACCTTCAGCCAAAAGCGAGCTTCGCAAACTCTGCCAGGCATTGGTGGGTCGGGGCTGTGTTGTTTTGATGTGGCCAATTCGTCACGTCGAGTCACACACGTGCCCCAGTGGCCTCGAGCAGGACCAGGCGAACATGCCCCAGGCAACATCAACCTCCCTGGGTCTTGGGTCTTCAGTCCCACCTGCCTGCGTGGGCGGAGGCCCCCTCGTGGCAGATGGGTTTACAGCCCGGCCGGGGCACTGAGGTGCCGGCCCTCCTAAAACAGCACAGGGCTCTCAGAGAAGGGGCCCTGTGTCCCTCCTGCAGAGAGCCCACCTGTCCCGAGATGAAGGGAGGGGGCACGGAGAGGGCCCCTCAGCCCTGTCTGTCCGTCTGTCCTGCCCTGCCCCAGGGGGCTGGGGAAGCCTGGTGCGGAGGCCTGCTGCCCTGCGGGGTCCGAGGCCTGGACCAATCCTGGGGGTGAAGGAGGAGCCCCTCCCCCAGCATGGCGAGTCAGGAAGGCCAGCGTTGATGGCCGGGAGCCCACCGGAGGGGAGAAGGCCGTTCTCTGAGTGATAGGCTGGTGGTCAGGTGCAGTTTGGTCTGACTCACATTTTCCCTTGAAGCATACGTTTTTTAAAGACTTTATTATTATTGTGGAGCAGTTTTGGGTTCATAGAAACATTGGGAGGAATGTGCAGAGGTTCCCCGTGCATACCCTGCCCCCCCACGGCCAGCCTCCCCGATGTACCCTGAGGCGCTCCCCAGGCTATTAACCACCTGCTTGCCTGTGCTAAGGTGGGCGTGTTCTTTGCTAGACCCACGCCTGAGAGCTCACCGAAGGTGTCCTCACTGTCATTCGGTCACGCAGAGGGGACGTCTCACCTTGTGGGACCTCGATAGACTGACAACGAGGGAAGTCATTGATTCACTGAGCGGAATCTGTATCGAACACCTAACGTTTGTGATGCGCAGGGGACAGCACGGGCCAGCAAGCAGAGCGGGGGATGGACTTGGCACAGCGGCCCGTGTGTGCAGGAGGCGGGCAGGTGAGTGCTGTGGCCGGGCTTCTTGTGGTGGCCCAGTCTCTGACCTGGGGCGCTGCCTCTGGCCACAGACTCCTTGCCACTGGGCGTCTTCAGTCACCTGTCCGTCCTCTGTCCTTCCTTACTTTCTGCCCGCATGTGCCGCTGTGCAGGACTGTGGGTACTGACCACCTCAGGGAGGCTCTCCTCCCGCCTCTCTCTCTCTCTCACGTCACAGGACGCCACCAGATGGGACTTTCTCCCGGTCTTGCTGCGACTCTGTTACACAGGCGGCCTCGCCCAGGGCGTGGGGCCGCCTGCTGGCCTCAGTCCCACACTAGAAACTGGGCCACGCTCAGCCCGTTCAAGCCTTGACAGCGTGCCCAGACTGTGGACATCACGTCCCGAAGTAGCTCCCTTTGGGCACCTTGTGAGGTTGGACAGAGGGACCCGTCTCTCCACCAAAGGCACATGTGCTAAATGCTCCTTTCCCGAGGACTTGGAGAGCAGCGCTTTTCCGTGTGGCCCCAGAGGGCTGCGTCGCCTGAGAGCTGGTGAGAGATGCAAGCTCCCAGCCCAGGGTGGGGCCTGCGGTCTGTGCTAGAACACGCCCAGAATTTGGGGTGCCTGTTAGAGTTTGGGAACCCCACTGCTGTGGGAATCAGGGGCTTGGCACCCAGGGTCTCGCCGGCCCGAGGGCTGTGGTGTGACGTAGTGTCATCAGACTTTGTGACTTCGGTAGAAGTGCCATCTACTGGGCAGGGACGAGGCCCTCAGCAGCCGTCACTGTGTGGAAATTGGACTTGGCCTCTCCACTGTCCCTGTCCCTTCCGTTCGGTCCCCAGACAGCCCGCTCACTGCCCTCTGGTCCCCAGTGCCCCTGCATTTGGAGAGTGGTGTGTACGCATACTCTGCTTTGTCCAGCTCTCCACCAGGGTTTCAAAAAGAGCCCTGTGAGAAAAAAAAGACCAGTTTGCTTCTTTTTGAAACCACTGACTCACGCGAAAACGTTTTGAAGTCTCTATGTATCTGGAAAGTAATGCTTTTTAAAAAGAAAGAAGTAGAAAAATTTTACTCACTTTTAAAATTTAAAAACAGAGACCACACAAATGATGACAATTAATTTCAAGTCTACATTCTGGGCACTAAGAAGATATCTGGGGAACAGAGATAAAGAAGTAGGAAAAGAAAAGATAGGAATAAGTAAATGAATTTATTTAGCAAACTCTTGTATCAAATTGACAGGCTGGCACTGTCCTAAGAAAGGCATACTTTCTTTAGGAAAGAAAGAAAAAGGAAGGAAGGAAGGAAGGGAGGGAGGAAGGAAGGAAGCTGTCATTTTCTTCAAGGTAAAATTTTCAGGGTTTTTTTTCAGATTTTATTTATTTATTTTTGGAGAGAGGGGCAAGGAGGGAGAGAAGGAGAGAAACATCAATGTGTGATTGCCTCTTGCATGCCCCCAGCTGGGGACCTGGCCGACAGCCCAGGCAGGTGCGCATACCAGTGACCCTTTTGATTCTCAGGCCGGTGCTCAGTCCACTGAGCCACACCAACCAGGGCAAAAAATTCCTGTTTTTAAGACACACAAATAACTGAAAATCTAACGTCTCGTGCCCCCGGGTACAGCAGGTCTGCGCATTGCATATGGTTCAGCTGTTGTTTTGTTAGAACAGTGATGAGATGCTGTAGGTAGAACTTACTCTTGCTTATGTCGATTAGCCTTTGGCAAAATTGGTTTCGTTATATTGGTATCACCTGGAAGTTGCAGAACCCACTGATGGGACTAAGTGAGGACTTCCTGTGCTATCACTCTGCTCACGGACCTGACAAGGTGCAGGTCAGCACACCCATGGAGGTAGCTGGAAAAGGAACTCCTTTCCCCGCTGAGTGGTGTTGGTCTGGCACCAGCTCTGAGAATGCTAGGGTGCGGCAGCACCGTCACACCCAAGGAATTCACGCGCGGCCACTGTCTTTCCTGGAAGTTTGCTCCTCCACCCGCTGGCCCACCCGTTCTCTCCCGGCCTGCGGGAAGGGTGCAGACCCCTGCTGACCACGCTCCGTCTCCCCCTTTGCAGCCACGCCATGATGGACCTCCTGGTGGAACTTTGCCTTCAAAACCACCTGAACCCCTCCCACCACGCCCTCGAGATCTGGTCTTCAGACTCCCAGCAGCCTTTGAGTTTTAAGCCAAACACTTTGGTGGGGACCCTGGATGTGCACACCGTGTATCTGAAGGAGAAAGTTCCTGAAGAGAAGGTGAAGCCTGGCCCGCCCAAGATGCCTGAGGTCAGTAGGAGGGGGTGCACACAGACACCTGCGGCCGGGAGCCCCTGCTGTCTCCCTCACATCTGCAGACGGCTGGGGAGGCGGGTCTACCTCTGTGCCAGGCAGAGTCCGGCACTAAACTGAGTTTATTTTAGAAGACAGAAGTTTCCGGAATTTAAGAATGTCCATTGTTGTGACGTTCCTTTGGACACCTCAGAAGAAGTGGTCCAGCTCCCAGCAAAGGTGGACATGGTCTACAGTTCCGCACTTTGCGAGGTGACAGCCACTTGTCACAGTCAGGGACTGAGCCGGTGTGGGTAGTGTGACTGAAAAATTGAACTTGTAATTTACTTAAATGCAAGTAACCACAGTGGCCACCCTACTGGACTCGTGCTAGAGTGTCCAGCTCAGGTCTGGAGGTCTTCCTGCCTCAGGAAGCAGGCAGGGTGCAGATGTGAACATTTTCTTAGAGATTGGGGATGAGGGGCAGAACTATTCTTTTGAAAAATCGATGCGAGAAATACTCATTGCAATTAGAGAATATCTTATTGTATACATAGATTTATTTTAGGCTTTTGATTATCGATCAAAATTAATTCCAGCTGCTTACTGTACTTTTTAATAAGCATTTGCTATGGTTCTTTAGGTCCAATTATGAGTAATGCTATGTCATTCATTTAGATTCTTGGAATAGAAACAAAACTTTCCTGCTTTTAAAAATGGCGATTTAGCCCATAGTCCATCTCCTATGAATTTCGGGCAGTTAATACATTTTAACTGACGCCATCTGCCCTCTGTGTGGGAGTTTTCCCTAATCCTTCCAGTAAAATCCGTGTTCACCACAGAGATACCTTGGTCACACCCTGTGGCTTCCCTCCCCTTCCCGACCCCAGGTGCAAACTCCACCAGCAGGGGATCCCCGGCTGGTGCCTGACCCCCGTTCCAGAAACACAGACAAGACCCTGTGCTCCGTGTTCCTTCCTCACATTCATCGACCTCCCGCACTAAGACTGGCCCAGGGTCTGAGATCGCCTCGGTGCCTCCCTAAAGCCCCTGTCTCCGCGTCTGCCCTGCAGGCCCTTAGCATCGTGGGGTGGCCAGGAAAGGCAGGCAGAGGCTGAGAGCCTGAAGCCTTGCCAGCTTCAGTGTTTCTGATGGGCCACGGTGTGCACACTTAGCTTTCATCCAATCGATTGTTTTTCCTTCTGATTATTACAGAGCTGATGTTTAAAACAACTAGAATGTTGTGTTAGCTCAAAGTATATCTGTGTAGTGTGTATATAATAAACATGTATGTACACAGGTGTATAGACACACACTCTACATTTAATAGATATTTGTATACTTAAGTAGATATTTTGATTTCTTAAACAAGACTTTGATGTCTTGTTTTTGGAGGGTTTTTCTTTACATTGAATTATATCCATGATACTTTGTAATGCTTCTGCTTTACAAAATGTATATAACTGCCTTGTGTTTGAGTGCAGTCAGAATTCTTGAAAGACCCTGTGCGTGTTGGATTCGAAATGGGGCCTCCCTCCGGTGTCCGCTTCCCTGTGTCCTTAGTGGTTAGTTCATCAGTAAGAGAGGCTCTGAGTTTAACTTACTTTTCCGGGCGTTTATCGGTCACTATCCTGTATGCCATTTCCCCACGACCCACTCAGTTGGTGGGAGAAAGGTTCAGTCCCTGCAAAATCGTGCCAGACCCCATCCCTGTGTAAAAGCAGAGGGCGGAGCCGTCAGGGGGATGAGCTCACAGCACTCTCTTGTCTGCTGTGTTCTTCCAGAAGTCCGTGCGTCTGGTCGTGAACTACCTGCGGACCCAGAAGGCTGTGGTGCGTGTGAGCCCTGAGGTGCCCCTGCAGAGCATCCTCCCCGTCATCTGCGCCAAGTGCGACGTGAGCCCCGAGCACGTGGTGCTCCTCAGGGACCACGTTGCGGGGGAGGAGCTGGAGCTCTCCAAGTCCCTGAACGAGCTGGGCATAAAGGAGCTCTACGCCTGGGACAACAAGAGAGGTGGGTGCTGCCTGGGCTGGGCCACTGGGCTGGTGGGAGCGTCATCCCAATACACCAAGGTCGTGGGTTCGGTCCCCAGTCAGGACACATGCAAGAATCACCCAGTGAGTGCATCAGTGAGTGGAACAACAAAATGATGGTTCTCTCTCTCTCAAATCAATAAATGATTTTTTTAAAAAAAGAGAGAGAGGTGAGTCCCTGCCCCTGAGAACACATGGGGAGCCAGGTCCGCCAGCACTTGGCACTCAGCACAACGCCCTGCACCCCAGGTGGGCAGGTACGCGAACTTTCAGGCAGCTCAAATTTTTCCAAACCAGGGTTGAAGTGGGTAGGAGACAGACCGAACTTGTTTTCATGCCCTGGTTGCGATTCTGCCTCCAGCCCCTGGTCCTGAGCACACCAGTCCCCTTCCCCTGGGAGCTTCTGTGGGATCAGGGAGAGGGACGGGAGGGAAACTGGAGCCTCCCCCCTAAAGGAGCTTCCCAGACTCTGACTGCCCCTGAGTCAGACATTGCTCCTAACCACAGCCAGTGACAAAAACATATTCAGCCGATCCCTAAAACTGCCCAAATGACCTCTCAGTCCCTCGAGATGACTCAGGGTACCTGGTCCGCAGTGGTGGTGGAGACACCTTAGTCCTTGTGTGAACACACCACATGGCCGGAGGTCACAGTCAGAGCCAGCGGGCAGCGTGGCAGCTGGAGAGCCCGGGGTTGGCGCAAAGACGGACTCTCTGTGTGAGTAGGTTTCTCTGGCTGATTCAAAGGGCTGACTCTCTGAACAGTGGTCAGAATGTGGCCCCCCCCCACACACACACAATTTAATGTTGTTTGACCTTGGAATTGTCAGAGTGAACTTCACAGAAGCGTCTAGTTTCATGAGCCCCCCTTGGCATCATTATTGGCTGCCTTTTTGTTTACTCCGCACACATTGAATGGGTTGGCTTTTAAAATACAGACATACTCAAGGTTTTTGAGGTTTTCTATAGCTTTTTTTGAAATTCTTACAGTAAAATAATTGCTTTTTAATTACGAAACTTATTGTGAAATCAGTGGTCACAGTGGAACCGCCCCCTGCCCCCAAACCTGCCCCCGGAGGTTCGGGAACCCAGATGGCATTCCACATTGGAGGAAGGGTCTCGCGTCAGTTGAGTGTGAGATGCGTGGACTATTTATTCCTTCACAACGAGTGTCCTGACACTTGAGAGCATCTTCAAACTCAGACGCGGTTATTCTCAGTGCCCGCCACGTGGGCCTGGAAAAGCCGAGTCTGTCTGGTTTTGTCTGCCCGATTTAAATCGGGTTTCTGGGAGTCTTTGGGAATAGCGCTTACTTGGCGCGACAGAGAAAAGAAAAACCGTCCCGCCTTGGAGTGCGTGGAAGAGAAAGCCTTACACAAGCACGTATTTTGGTTTTGTGACAATCCCAGGTATATCTTGAAAGGTAGACACAGAACCTATTACCTGGGAATGGTCCTATAAAACCAGCTTCTCCATTCAGGGGTACAGCCCAGCAAGCCCATGGCATCCAGAGAAGGGGACTGAGCATCCATCTGGGAAATGTCCCCCAAGCCGAGGCCCCTCTGTGACCCCCACATGGGGAGGACACCCTGGGGCAGACACCCTGGCTGCTCAGACTTGCCATCACTTCTGAGTCGGGGACATAGGGGTGCCCATCCCTCCTGAGCCCCACTCTGCTGCCTCGGGCACCTCCAAGGGACCCTCCCTCCTGCGGTCCCAGCAGCCTCCCCAGAGAATAAGGGGAACACCTGGCATGGTGAGGGGGCGCTCCAGCCCAGGTGGCCCATGCCCCTTTCATCGGGGCCAGACCGCACCCTGTGAGTGCTGGCTGCGAAACGTTTGAGGACCATCCCTGACAAAGGCCTCCACCGGCCCTGAGGGCAGCCAAGTGTCCAAGCAGAAAAGAGAAGGTTCCGGAGGCTGTCCCCCAGGGACCCCTCCTTTGCCCCTCCTGCTCTGTCCCCTCCCAGCCAGCAGCTGTGAGATGTGTCCCTGGGCACTGGCTTCCTCTGCAGGAATCCCTGGCCTCCGCAGCCTGCAGAAGCAGAGGACTTTGCTGCCACCCGCTTCTGCGGTGGTGCTCAGCAGCCAGCTGCTGCAGGCTCCCAAGGCCAGGGATGCGGGCCTGCTCTGCACTCGGCCGCCTCCTGTGGAGGACGACAGCCCCCACCAAGGTTTCCAGAGGGCCGGGGCCCTGGCCAGGGGCAGCAGAAGGTCTCGGCACCCTCTCACTCTCTCCCCGCCTGCGTTTTCCAGTTCTTCTGAGCAAAACTCGGTCGGAGCCTTCCCTGAGCTGTCGAGGTATGGTGAGCCTCTGCCGGGCTGCACCCTGCATGGCTCGGGGCCGGGGTGACGGACGCGCGGGTGACTGTGGGCCGTGGCGATGCCAGCGCGGCAGCTCTGGGGAAGGCTTGCTGGCTTGCGTGAGGTTGTGGTTTGGTTTCTCAGCTTTCTGGTTGGCTAGGAAAAGAATGTCCCTTGAGGGGTTGCTTTGTAGTGCTGGCTGGTGACAAAGAGGCTGTGGTGGAAAATGGACTGTGTGAAGGATCCCAGGGCAGAGGCTAAGCCATCTGTGTGGAAGAGGCAGCGTTTTTTCTTACCTATACCCACCTGTACTCACCTGTACTCACCTGTGCTCACCTGTACTCACCTGCGCTCTCCTGTGCTCACCTGTTTTTGCGATCCATCCTGCTTGCTGCAGAGTTTAGGCCAGTGTGGTTTGCGACATTAACCTTTGCTGTCCTAGTCAAGTATGAAAATGATGAGTCTGGATTTTGCATTTATTCTGATACCCATTTCTTGTAAACTGTGTGTATGTACACAGATACACAGATATTTACATGTGCACACACACATAAACACATACACAGACATACACACACATACGCATTGGGGTTTTAATGACGTTTTTTGCGCATACACACAAGAAGTTCATGAAAACCCCAATGCGGTTTTATATTTTACAAAAACTTCTGTTCTCGTGAAAGTGTCCAACGCTAGATTGCGTTTCTAGAAAAAGAGATTGGTGCGGGAACACTCGGCGTTGGCCTGGCACCAGAGTGGGGTGCGGCCTGTGCCGGCAGGGCCGTCCTGGGGGCGGTGGCCGGTGGCCAGCCACTGCCGCTGTTCCAGGAGAGATGCCAGGGGCTCGGCCTCGTGGCAGTTTCCCGACCCCTGTGTCATGTCATAGGTGGTGCCCTAGCTGGAACATGCTCTGCTGTGTTCGCCTCCTGGGGACCGCAGGGCCACGCATTCACCACATCCGGTCACACGCTGTTAGTGTGCACAGAGGCCAGGCACACACACGCACACTCGACCTCGCTGTGGCTGACACTGGGCCACGCTCTGTGGTGCAGCATGCTCTCTCTTCACCTTCCCAGCCCCGCGCCTGGGGGGCCCTGACGCCCTCCACTGTGACATCCGTGTGCACACGTGGGTGCCTGCCCACTGGTGTGGGCGTGTGTGATGAGAGGCTGTGACGGGCTCGGCCGCTGGCCCAGGGCCCTGGCGCTCGTGACTCACTGCGAGGCTTTGCTGTGTGCGGAACGATCTCACGAATGTGTGTACCTGGGGCTGCGTCGTGGGGCAGCAGCATCCGTGTGCACACCGTGTTACTAACACACCGGCCTCGCGTTGGTCTCTGACCGGACCATCAAGTCCTGGCCAGCGCCCAGGGACGGTGACCGATGTTTCAGTGGCAGGCTTTGCCCGTCCCTGCCCAGATGCCCCCACCGGTGGCCTGGAGGCTAGCAGCGGGCAGTGGTGTGGGGATATCCTGTGTCTGTCCTTCAGGGACACCCACATTTCCTCCTCTGGCCGTATCCATGTGGCTCAGGAGAGAAAACGGGGCGAATTGGTGGCAAAAGCCTGAGCTGGCCCCTGGTGTGTCCGCAAACCAGTGCGTGATGGTGGTCAGCCGTCAAGTGGCGCTGGGGTGCGGCCAGGTTCGGGTTCCCCCGTCTGCAGATGAGGACGCTGAGGCCCAGGCACTGGAGCAGGCTGCCCGAGTGGCCCTCGCCACAGTGCCCGCCCTTCCACAGCCCTGGTCTTCAGTGCTCCCTGGGCCCCCTGACGCATCCCCAGGGGTGGGCTTGTCGAATGCCCTGTGCTGGGCCCAGCCCCAGTGTTTTCGACTCAGGGGTCAGGTCTGGGCCCAGTTCCTGGGCTGCTGACGCTGCTGGTCCCTCCTCGTCCCCGGAACCACAGACCTCAACTGTGCGGTCACCTGCCTGAGAGGGCTGCGTGTCCCCGTCACAAGGGTGCCCGGTGTGAAGTCCTGCTGGCTTATCGGGGACATTGTGACAGCTGCCTGTGGGGCCAGGTGGGGGCCGGGAACATCGGGACCACTCCAGAGCGTCCATTACCGCCTAACTCCTGTGCTGTGCCCCAGAACCAACACAGGGGAGTCCTGGATGTCGACTGCAACTGAAAATAAAAAACTAATAGTGAACAACCCCCCAATAATGAAATAGTGAAACAGTTATTTTTAAAAAATAGAGTCCTGATGAAGAAGGAGAAGATTGAGCATTTAGAGCTCAAGAAATTTTTTTTAAAAAAAAGAAAAGAAAAAAAGAATAGAAGAGGAAATGCGCCCCCTAGAGGCTGTCATTAGAAAGGAAAACAGGCTGGTGGGGGAGAAGGGAAAAAATTTGGACAGGTGACCACACCTGGAGAAAAACACCCCTGTGCCTGGAAAGCTCGAGACCCTGTAGCGGTTTCATATGGGAACTGGGGGCTTGGGGGGGGGGGCTCCAGACGTCTTCAAAGAAATAGTCGATGGTTTTACTCTCCAATAAGAACTAAGTTTAAGAGTGGAGAATGTACTTTTTGAGATTTTATCCTGAAGTGCTTAATCGCTTATGCTGAAAAATAACTTGGTCCTTTTTGCCCCCAGAAACCCTTAGAAAAGCATCCCTTGGCAATGACGAGACAGATAAGGAGAAGAAAAAATTCCTCGGATTCTTCAAAGTCAGTAAAAGGAACAACAGCAGCAAGGTAATGGGCCACGCCCCATGCAGGACTAGAATCACGTGAAAATGCTTCCCTGAGGTGTTTGCCCTTCTGGAAGGTCGGAATTCCTTCGGGTAAAAGGGGGATTATCAGTGCACACTGCAGTGACCGACACCTCCTTCCACGTGCGGACCCCGGAGCAGTTCTCGGGGTGAAGGGGTGTCGTTTACCAGTGGACCCTGAGCCTTGTGCCCAGGGCTGGGGCTCAGGGAAGCTGCTCCAGGTCGGGGTTTGGGTAGCACGTCACAGCCCAGATCCCCACAAATGAACCCGTGTGCCAGAAAGCGCCCGCCAAGCCAGTCTGCTTTTGTTTGCGCCGCGTAAGACTGTGTGCTGGAGGCGGGACACTGACTCAGCTCCTGGCCGGGACGCCGGGAAATGGAGCCCGACTGTGGTTATGGGGACTTCTCCTTCGGTCGGTCCTTTCGCCGCTCTCTCTCTCAAACTGGCTCAGTGTCTTCCTTTTGCACACACCTCATCTTTCCCCTGGATCGTTCCCTCACGTTAATGGTATTTTATTTCTCTCTGGACATTGTCCATTCATTCCTATCCTTACTGGCTTGTTTATGGCTTTGGGGGGATTCGGGTCTTCGTTCCTCCTTTCTCTCCATTTTGATCATTCGAGATACTGTGCTCAGTGGAATCTCTGTTAGTCTTTGCGGACACCTGGGGAGAGAGGTCAGTCACCCCATGTCACAGGTGAAGGAACCCGGAATCGCCACCCTGAGCTAACCACAGTGCGAGCGAATGCCAGAGCCAACCCCCCAACTCTGTCCAGGGCCCTCACTTTCCCCTCCCCCACACTGCATGTTCCAGGACAAGTCGGGTCTCCCTTTGGAGGGTTTGGAGTAAACAATTATTTTAATGATTTCTGAAGTCCTACGATGCCTGATAGTATACACATATGTCAGAGAACAGGATGTGAAGAGCACCCAGGCGTGTAAAGGCGAAGCGAGTCTTTAGTGTCTCTCCTTATGGGGAGTGTGTGTGTGTGTGTGTGTGTGTGTGTGTGTGTGTAATCTCAATGGAGACTGCACTTAAAGGGGCTGCATTCTGGTCGAAGTAGATGACAGCGAATACCCTTCCTTGTTGTAACACGTTGGTGCTTTAATGTTTTAAACATGGTGAATTGTGCCATTTTGACATTATTTATGCTGCTGGCCCCGTCATTCCCAAAGCACGTTAGGCACCTTAAGGCAGTTGGAGTCCCAGGTCATGTCCCCAAAGATGCTCCTTTGGGAAGTCAGGTGGGACCCCGGAGCCAGTTTTCCCACTGAACCAGGTAATCCTGGGCTCCTGGTCCACACACCTGGCCAGTTATTCCTGGGTACACCCAAGCAATGCTGAGCATAATGCTAAACCGAACTGAAAACTCACCAACCCTGCAGACCTGGCTGTTCTCTGAGCTGACTCCGTCACTCAGGTGCGCCACTGTTCCATGGCTACCTGTCTTCTAAGCCAAGGAAAAGGAACCTCAGCGCCTTGAGTGTGGGGTTCAGAGCTCCGGGCTCCGGCCAGTGAGCCTTTGAGGGTGGCTTTCAGGTTCACAGGCGAAGGACGTGGCCGTGGATTGAAAGTACTTAGTGCAGACTCGGCAGCCTGGCTGTGCGGCCACGGGGCCACGCAGGCCATGCGCCTGAATGTTTGCCGAGGAAGATGTGGTTGTTTGTGCCCACTCTCACCTGGAGGTGACGTGTGCTGTGCCCCGTTCCAGGTGGAGCCACCCGGGCTAGCAGAAGCGGACAATGACGAGGACGCCTTGAGGTCAGCGCCAGGCCGGGGCTCGAACGTGAGTACCGCACCCAGGGGCGCCCCGTGGGAATGGGCGGAGCTGCGCGATGCTTTGCATGGCCTCCCACGGAGTGGAAGTATGGGCTACTTTGCTTGTATTGGGGGTGTTGGGGTGTTTTTTCCTCTGAGTCTAGAGAAGCACGAAGCTGCATTTGGCTTCGGTTTTTGTTGCCTGTGCCACATGTGGCAGACGTGGAGTATTTTAGTTTCTACGTCTCTGCACCAGGCAGCGTGACTGGGAAGATCCTTAGTGACACCGGCAGACCTCACGCTCTCCCGACTGAGCTCTGTCCAGTTGCTGGGCGTGGCTGCCGGCTTTGCAGGCACACTGCCAGGCCTGGGTCCGCCCACCCCCAAGCTCTGCGGTCACCCTCTGAGATGATGTCGTAAAACCACCTGGGCCCTCACACCTCAAAGTTGTCATACGAAAAAGGTTCTTCATAGTTTTAAATTCTTGAAAGAAAATAACTTATAGCATCTTATAAATATTGACCTTTAAAGTGTATCTGACAGGAGTTTGATTCTTACTGTCACTTTTTACAAACTCTTCCAACTCTTCCACAACAGGAAGGCGTTTTCATGATTGTTCTTTTTCTGGGTTTCACATTTTCACGCCAGCCCCCATGTAAAACTTTATTCCACTTGGTACAGATTTGTGCCTGAAACTTTCTTTTATCAAAACTTGATATGATAAAAAAAAACCTGACATTAAATGTGATATCACATGTAAATGTCTGTCTAAATTACATTTTTAATTTCATGTGATCATAAAACCAAATTCCATAATTTTAGCTGCCTCAGTTCCGAGTGGATGCCCAAGAACCGGAAAGTGCGTTGAGTCAGTTCTGCCACCAGAGGGCAGTATTTTCACAGGCACAGGGAGTCCGGACCACTCCACCTTCCTGGCCTGGAGATGCTACTAAAATTCGTTGTTCTTAAAATGTTCACAGTTGATAACAAAAAAAAGTGTCCTGAGGGCCGAGCTGCAGGTTTGTGATGTAGAACTGATTTTTATTATAAATCAATTTTGACGAGAAATGTTAAAAGCATAGCTTGCACCTTTCTAAAGTGCTTTATATTCAAACTTACAAAATAAATGGAAGCCGGAACATTTTCAGAGAAGATGCCTGCACTCCAGCGGAGTTCCTGGCCAGCCCTGGCCTGCACAGAGCCGGGTGTTCCTCTCACGTAGCGCCCCGTCGTCTACAGTTTGCTCCAGGGCGCACGGCTACTTATCTTCTGAGTTGCGTCTCTCCCGCGACTGGGGACGGCGAGGGCCTGTTTTGCTTGTGGTCAGCGCCTCGTGGAGCTGCACACCCTCTTCCCCGCGGCTCCTTGCTGCTCTTCTCTGGCATCGTGAATAGTGCGATGGCCTCTTGGTCCCCAAAGCCCTTTTCCATTGCGGGGGTTCCTTATGAAAGAGACTTCAAAGGTATTGGGGAATCAAAATCAAACCGTGGGAAGGAATACAGAGCCTAGAATGTAATCCAGAGATGTGACCCGTAGGTGCTCTGCACACCTGCTTGCCCATGAAAAGTACTTTTTAAAGTTTCCATGTAACACACCCTGTAATGCAGTTCTGGAAACTGTCAAAGGAGGTTTTATTTTGAAAGCTGCAGCAAGGTGGTTTTTCCCCAAAGCACTCAATTCTTAGAGTGAGAATGTTGCTAGATCCCGAATAGCTAGAAGGTAAGTAGGTAGGAAGGTAGGTAAGTGGTGTGTAGATAGATAGGTAGGTAGGTAGGTATGTAGGTATGTAGGTAGGTAGGTAGGTATGTAGGTAGGTAGAAAAGTAGGTATGTAAGTAGCTAGGTAGGTAAGTAGGTATGTAGGTAGGTAGGTAGATAGGTAAGTAGGTAGGTAGGCAGGTAGGTAGGTACATAGGTACATAGGTAGGTAGGAAGGTAGACAGCAGAGGAGGGGTGCAGTGCCTCCCCTGAAATAACAAGTCACACGGGGACCCACTGTCACGGAGGCCCTGCTGTGGGAGATGCAGGTGCGAGGGGCAATGTGGATGCAAAGAAGCTGGGCCACACCCCGCATGCAGGAGAGGCACAGGGAACCCGTGGTGGGTACCACTTAGACCCCAGGGGCCTGGGTCTAATCATGAGAATTCAGATGCAGGGGCCCCGGGGCAGGGCCTGGACTGCCCTTCTAAGGAGATCCCAGGCGAGGCTGCGGGAACCAGGGCGGGCCCACTGCTGAAGCCCAGAGACAGACAGACTCAGAGACGCCCGCTGCGAGAGGCAGGCAGCAGCCTGTGCAGGAAGATGAGAAGGGTCTGGGTGGGGCGAGCTCAGCCAGGACCCAGCCTGCGATCGGCCCTGGAGGTGGCGGGCGTGCCTGGTACAGGGGGCGCCTCCGGCAGAGGGGACGTCGCAGCTGTGCAGGTTTGCTTGGTCATCATCCATGGTGTGTGTGTGTGTGTGTGTGTACATGTGTGTGCCTGCGTGTCAAGGGCAGTTTTTAATGACTGGAAGCACGTACATCCAGAAAGGGACCACAGATGACTTACCGGTTCTCCATCTTTCTTACTGTCACCTCCCTCTGGGGTGACAAGGGCCAGAGCTCCCTTTGCCTCTCATGGCCAGAATGATTCCCCCTCCACGCGGCTGAGGACATTCGCTGTCCCAGATGACAGAGCGTGGGTCTGTAATTACACCACAAGAGTCACTCTTCCAAATGACGGTCTCTAATAAAGCCCCACACGGGGACGCTTCCGGCCGGGTGACCCCTGGGGAGCCTGGTGTCTCCCTGTGGAGGAGACGCTGAGAGCAGGTTTGGGACGGGCCACCAGAGAGCTCGGCGCCGAGCTGCAGGCTGAGGGCATGTGATGCATTTGGGCAAGAACTGCTGTGAGGACGTTCCCAGGAGATCAAAAAGGAAAGAAAGCCAAGATCAATAAAAAGGTAAAGGCATAGTCTTGCCTCCTTGACTTAAAAACATATTTATGTGATACAATGTTTGTCTGTCAGTGTTTTGGTTGAACTGTAGGAACACGGGTTGACTGGCATTTCCCTCTTGGGTTGTCTTTGGTGTTTGTCTTCTTTTAGCAAAATGGGTTTCTGTCTTCCGCTGTGTGCAGGATTTTCTAGGCGTGCAGCCGGAAGATGAGCAAACCATCAAAGCAGGTGACGGGGAAGCGTAGTCCTTTGGAAATACCAGGATTCGCTGAGAAAGAGCTCGAGTCTCACCTGCACTTGACTTTCCCTGACTCGCCTCTCTCGGTGTGGTGTGCGACCTGGGCAGGTGCATGGAGACAGGCAGACGTGTCTGTCGGCGTTTCCGGTGCCAACGATGCAGGCCCTCGCCTGTGTCATTCCAGCAGGACCTGGCACAGGGTCGCAGCGGCTCCTGCCCTGTGATGCCGGTGTGTCGCTAGAGAGATGTGATGTCCCGTTAGGTCAGACGCCCGCCAATGGAGCAGCTCTGACACGTGTCCCCCTGGGTCCCAGCTTCCGAGCATCCTCAGTGTGAGGGGAACGGGTCAAAATCTACAACGACTGACCCAAAAACCCCTGTGCGTGGTACAGTCTCTTTATGACCAACTGAAGCCACTCTTCGCAGTTTTCCAAACATCCTGTGCTTGGCGACTCCGGCGTGAGTTTTTCTCACCCTCCCTTTCCAGTCCTCTGAGCCGATTCAGCTGTGCCACCCCGCCCACCACGTCCAGGGCAGGAGCCACTTTATTCTGTCGCCATTATTATTTGGGTCACCATTGTTCCATTTTCAGGACTGAATCCCCTGCAGTGAGCATGCAGAACCTGAGGGGGGCGCCCGTGAGCCCATTGACGGAATCAGGCCCCTGCCAGGTGATTCCTGTCGGGTGTGGTAGTAATACTCCCTGCGGTGCTGATGGCAGTTCCTTAGGGCAAAGTCAGGCTACTCCCGGGAAAGAGGAAGTCGTGGGTGTTGAGGCAGGTAGCCCGGGCACGACGCCACCTCTGTGAGCAGAGATGCCCAATGAAACCTCACGGAAGCGAGAGAAGGGAGCATTTCCGAACAGGAGGCGAGGTTCTGCATTTTCCGATGGCAGTTGAGGGGTGTCAGTGCCCCTTCCTCTCCTCGACTGCGGGTCAAGGACAAGGACAGGGTGGCCTGGGGGCATGCGGGGGGCCAGACACTAATGACACCCCTGGCCCTGCCCTGGGCTGTGGCAGGGACACTCACTCTCAAGCAAAGGGGTGGCAGCAGAATCACTGGGGGGAACATGTCACTAATAAAATGCTAACGAATATGAATAAATTAGTTTTTGATTAAATGTAAACATTCAAATTAGATTTAAAATTTTACGTGTACATCTTGGCATAAGCGTATGACGAAGTCTTATTCTACTGGCTTAAAATGAATCTGCTGCGTGTCTCGTAACGCTCTCTGTGATTATCAGCCACGGCACTGGAAGGGCAGCGATAAAGCAGAGTCAGCAGTGCCGTGTTACCAAGAAGCCAGCCCGAGAAGCCAGCCCGAGAAGCCTTAGGTGCACTTCTGCCTCACGCTGGTGATGGGAGGAGAGAAGGCAGCGTTCTCTGGGCTGCGGGCTTCTCCCCCAGGACAGCCCTTCTTAGATGACGAGCCCCCAGCCCCCTGGGGCAGCTGGGACTCCCCATCCCCAAGAGGACAAGCAGAAAAGTCCCCTGTGAAGGTGTGAGTCCCCACAGGCTGGGGAGGTAGGTGGGCTTTAGCCCCAGGTAAACAGAAACCTGCCCATGGGGCAGGGTGGGTTCAGATCCAGGGTGGTCTGCTCTGAGGATCCCTGGGGTGGCCCCCCAAGACACCTGTGCTGGGACACCAGAGAGGTCCCACTTTAGGTGTGGAATGCAAATGCCCCAAGCCCAGGACCACCCCACCAGCCCACCAGCCACAGGTAGATGGCAGAACAAGGGGAGAGGGGGCCCCTATCTGGGCACACCTGTCCGGGTACACCTGTCCTGCAGCTCCTGTGTGTGGGAAGCTGCTTTGCATTCAGAGATCGTGCCCACCTCGGCCAGCTCCTCCTGGCACCTGGAAACCCAGGCCGGGCCGTGGGAAGCAAAGGTGCCCTCCTGGCCCTGGGTCTCACCCAATGAAAGGCCACCTGGGGACCTTGGGAACTTTAATTAGTGGTTCATCGCCCATTTTCCCCACTTGCTTTTGGTTTAGCGAGTGTGCTAACGAGAGATTCCAGGCTGAGGCAGTTCCACAAAAAGGCAGACAGCCCGTGAACGTACCTGGAGTGAGGGACTCCTGAGGCCCCGGGGAGGGAACGGAAGGAACTGAGGTGCCAACCTGTTACCTGAACACCCAGGTGTACGGGGGATGGGAATCTGCTGCTCTTCAACAAGCCACAGCTTTCCCGGTCACGCAGGGCACTTGATTGAGTTTGACCTGAACTTAACACGGTCCCGTCATTTTCGGTTCTGTCTCAGCCCTTCCCGGGATGTGCTTCCCTAGCCTTTCAGTGTTGTTATTATAGCTCATGTTACTTATGTTACATTTTATTTCAGCCTTTTCCGTGATGCTTCTTACATCCTTAGGACATGGGGGTAGAGCGTGTGCATGGAAAAGCAGACTTTTGGAGAGGAGTGTATTTTGTCCTGAGATTACAGGACGTGTGCCGTAGAGGTGGCTGTCACCCGCATCGGGTCGCCGCAGCGCAGGTACACCTGTGCTAACACATGAAAGCAGGCCACTGGTGAGCAGGTGTAGGGGCCACCCCTGCACGTGGCCCAGGGTGAGCGTGAGCTGAGCCCGCCAGTCCCTTTCTGCACCAGCAGAAGTGGCTCTAGTCCCGCTGACAAGGGAGCCGAGGTGTGTCCCCACTACCGTTTGCCGGGCAGGTGGCTTTTCAGTTTGTGTTTGAGCATTTGCTCCCTTGATTTTTGACAAACCATTAAAAAAAAAGTATTGAATTCTTTCAACGGGGCAGCATGGTGCAAGGAGAGGAAGGACTCAGAGGCGGTCCTGGACTGGCTGGAGTTTAGTTCCCTCCCGGGAGCCGCCTGGCCCCCGCCCTGGGCCCGTGTTCCCTCACTCCTGAGAAAACCGAGTTAAAATGTCATATGCACTGCAGTTAGAGACTGCATGCAATTTTCAGTCAGCTTGATGGAGAAAAATAACTGTTTTGTAAGCATATGTGAAAAGAGTGGTTTCCACTTCTCACATTTACTTTCATTTCTACTTTAATGATAATATATTTAATTTTGCACACTTGAGGGCAATAACCATTACGAAGGCTTCTATGCCATTCATTTCCATGGAACGGTTACTTGAAAATGATTATTTAGCGATTCCATCTGAACGAAAGCCTAACATAAGCGTGTTCTCAATAGAAAAGGAGACTCTAATACCACCTAGAAGTATCTGACTTAGTTTTGGACGGCCTGTGCTGAGTGCATCTCGATGGCTGTTGTGGACGATTCTTAGGGCGGCGAAGTATCTCCCTCAATCCCTAAGCAGCAGACTCACCCCCGAGTCCCTCACCGGCCACGTCTGGAGGTCGCGCAGACCTGGAAGACTGGCTCACGTGACTGGTTCTCACAGGACGGCGTCTTCCTTGCCAGAGTGGACAGTTAAGAAATGGGGGCAAGATCACTCCCCACCCTTGCTTTTTGGGGGTCAGTTTATCTTGAACAGAAGGGTTGCAAGCACAGCACATCCCATTTGTCTCCAGAAGCATGTTCTGGTGGGAGTCCCACCTCCCCCGCCCCACCCATTCTGGACAAAGCTCCCTCCCCAGGCCGTGTGGCGTGGTGTGTGCCCGTATGGCTGTGCAGATGTGTGTGGGCACACACGTGGCTGTGGGCTCCTGTGGAAGAGCAACACTCACCTTGGCCCCTCAGATGAGACGTCCCCGAGGTAAGGTCCTGCCCGTGTGTCCCTGGCAGGGGCTGCCCAGGAGAACTGAGGCTAGTCCCTCCCCTCAAGGAGGGGACAGGCCAAGATGTCAGAATGCCACCAAGGCAGGAGCGCTCCCAGGTCCAACCCTGACCCCCGGAAACAGACTGAGAAGTGCTTTCAAAGGGCCGTTCTGCACGGACCTTCAGCGACCACGCAGGGCACTCAAAGGGCCGAGCGAGTGTCAGGCACGCAGAGCTGTGGGCAAGGGGACCTGGAAGTTCAGGGTCCAGACAAGGGGCAGGGAAGAGAAGCAGTTAGCATCAGGGTTGTGAAGCGCATTGTCGAGAACGGCATGCTTACGGGGTCCTGACGGGGACACGGTGGACTTCCGAGACGGCAGTGCCAGCGGATGTGGTGTGCGCTTCTCCCTGGTGTTTCACAAGCTTCAACAAACCCCTGCATCTTCTGCCTGCCTCCCCTTGTGTTTGGGGTGGGGGGAGGTGAGAGAGCCAGCCATCCAGGAAAACCCTGCACCCCTCCAGACCCCGGTTGTCCCTCCTCTGGTCCCTGGTTTGTTCAGGAGCCCCGAGATCTGCCCCCTTGGGTGCTCTGGAGGTGGGCGGAAGGCGGGGTATTTAACAGAGGTCACTTTGCAGTGACCGGTTTGCTTAGTCACGGGCCTGCTGTCTACAGAACTCACGGGCTGGGAAAAACATTTATGCTTTTTCTTTACACTTTTCCGTGGGGGCCCAGGTAGACATGGATGGACATGGGTGTCAGGCTACTTCCTGTAGATCCTCACCTGTTTCCTTCGGGAGCTTGCAGGTGATGAACAAGGTGCTGGGCCCCTTGGCTGCCCCGAGTCGCACAAGGAAGCATGACCTGGCATGCACGGCTGCCTTCGGGACCCTGCTGGGCAGGACAGGGGCAGGGCGCAGAGAAGGTGCCAGGTGGGGCTGGGCTCTGTCTTGTTTCCCATTTGAAACCAGAGTGCAGGTTCTTTAAAGGCTCCTTCTGTACAAACCCTTTCTCTCGCTAAGAAGATCCTCAGGTGAGGGTTTAAAAGATAAAATAAAAAGTCTGCTGTTTTGTCTATGACTAAGAAAACATACGGTGTTTGTCTTTCTCTGACCGACTTATTTCACTAAGCACAGTATCCTCTAGGGCCATCCATGTTGTGCCAAATGCTAAGATTCTGCTCTTTTTTACGGCCAAGTAACACTCCATTGCGTAAACGCACCATAGCTTTTTTCTCCACTCGTCTGCTGATGGGCACTTGTACTGCTTCCAGTCTTACAGCAGGCACCTGTCGTGTGACATCTTCTGCGATGGTTTTCCCGGAAAATGTGAGGTTTGCCCCTGCTGGCCAAGCCTGCCCTCCCGTGGACCGACCAGGGCGGCCGGTGGGAGTGGCTGAGCATCTGTAGAGAGAGGGCATGTCCAGTGATGACATGTGTCTGTCTGTCTCCCAACAGGGCTGTTTGACAACACCCAGCTCTCCGTCTGTGAATTCCCGCTCCGTCACGCTGGGCCCGTCCCTCTCGCTGAGCAACATCTCAGGCATGTCTGTCAAGTCGGACGTGAAGAAGCGCCGGGCCCCTCCTCCTCCGTCCCTGCCGGGGTCGGGGCCACCAGTGCAAGACAAGGCATCGGAAAAGGTAGGGGAAGGGCAGCTCTTGGGACAAGTGCTTTTTTTTTTAAACAAGCACATCAAGATTTTTTTAGCTGTCCTGCAACTTCAAGGGGTATCTGATCTTTCTATGATGCATGTTTTAATTATGTATTGGTTTCGGGTGTACAGCTTAGTGGTTAGACAATCGAATACTTTAGGTAGTGTTCCCCTCGATATTTCCGGTAGCCACCCGGCCTCATACAGAGTTATGATGATATTATTGACCCTATTCCCCGTGCTGCCCTTTACATCCCTGCGGCTATGTTGTAACCACCCACCGGCACTCCTCAGTCGCCTCACCTTTTCCATCCAGCCCCTAACCGCCCTCCCCTCTGGCAGCCATCAGCCTGCTCTCTGCATCTATGAGTCTGTTTCTGTTTTGTTTGCTCATCTATTTGTTTGTTATTTGTTCTTTAGATCCCATATATATAAGTGAAGTCATACGGTATTTGTTCTTCTCTGACCAACCTATTTCACTATAATACCCTCCAGGTCCACCCATGCCGTCGTAAAGGGTAACATTTCCTTCTTCTTCATGGTCAAGTAATATGCCACTGTATTTGTGTAATTGTTTTTATCCACTCATCTACTGATGGACACTTGGGCTGCTTCCAAAGCTTGGCTATTGTAAACACCACTGCAATGAACAGAGGGGTGCATACATTCTTTTGAATCAGTATTTCAGATTTCTTTGGATATAGTCCCGGAAGTGGAATTACTGAGTCATAAAGCAGCACCATGTTTAATTTTTTGAAGTAACTCCACACTGTTTTCCACAGTGGCTGCACTAGTCTGCATTCCCGCCAACAGTGCACCAGGGTTCCTTTCTCCACATCCTCGCCGGCACCTGTCGTTTGTGGATTTACTGGTGACAGCCACTCTGACAGGTGTGCGGTGATACCTCATTGTGGTCTTAATTTGCATCTCTCTGATGATTAGTGGCATTGAGCATCTTTTCATATGTCTGTTGGCCATCTGTATGTCCTCTCTGGAGAAGTGGCTGTTCAGGTCCTTTGCCCGTTTTTTAATTGGATTGTTGTTTCTTTGGTGTTGAGTTGTGTGAATTCTTCATACATTTTGCATAGAAGCCCCTTATCAGAGGTGTCATTGGCGAACATGTCTCCCACTCAGCAGCTTGTCTCTTCACTTTGTGGACGGTTTCCTTTGCCGTGCAAAACCTTTTTAGTCTGATGCCATTTCATTTGTTTATCTTTCGTTTCCCTTGCCTGAGGAGACATAGCAGACAAAATATCGCTCTTCAAATGAACCAGCGAATTCTTGGACCTTCGCTGGGTACACTGCAGTCTTACCGGGCTGTGGCTTTGGCGAAGAGAGTGTTTAGGATGAATGTTTGAGCTTTGTCTGGAAGTGAAGGTGAGATGCCGCTTTGGTTACGGGAGGTGGGAAACTAGTTTTGTGCCGGTAGTCCTTCCAGTCCTATGCTTGTTGGTTAACATCATTTTAGTTTTAGCATTGAAATCTTGGGCATCGTTATGGTTGCTTCCTGGGGAAATGGCACAGTTAGGACATCATGAGGCACCTGGACTTGGAGAGACAGGGGCCGCACCCTATACTTCGGTTGCCCCCACCGTCCCGATTCACAGCCAGGCGGAAATGCATGCACATTAAGTTGCTATATGTGATGTCGCATTTGTCCGGGGACCCGCCTTTTTCAGAGCCTGGGGCTGTCATTACCTGTGGACAAGAAGCACCCGTGGCTTTGTTCTTTCCGTCAGCTACCTGCCGCGGCCTGAAAGGAACCTGACTTGCAATATCAAATCCTCACTTTTGCGGGGAGAGGCTCTCTGACAGTAACCCCTCCTTGCACGGCTTGGAGCGTGACACAGTAAAAGTCACACACATTTTTTATTTTCCAACTCCTCCTCCTCGGGTAGGCGTGGCCAGGGCGGGGCCAGGCTCTCCCAGGCACGTGGATCAGCGTGCGCTGGGCAGCAGGGCCGGCTCCATAGGCCTTCTGAGGCACTGGGTGGACGTGCAGCATGGAGATAAGGCTGCAGCGTGCTCTTGAACCTGAGACGGGCCCTGCACCCTGCTTCCTGGGGAGGTGCCGCTCATGCCCCTGAGGCACGTTTACACGGGATGGAGACGCGGGAAACCTCGTCGGCAGGGGAAACATCTCTTGCATCCAGAGAAGGTGCCGTCTCGTCCAGATTTTAGTAGGCTTAGAGTGCACAGCCCTGCTGAGTGGGGAAAAGCACAGTCAGTAGGGGCCCGAGAATACCGGATGGAAAACAAATAGCGCCCCCTGCCCTGTGGAGGGAACGGAGCTCCCTTTCCGGCGCCGAGCTCTTCGCTGAGATCTGTTTTGTTTGGCACGGAACGCGTGGAGAAACCTGCTCAGGAAGCCGTCTCCTTCTTTAAGCATGTGAGTGGCCTATGGCTTAGCTTTAAGCATTTGCTGTGAACGTGAGGTTTTATTACCTTTTTAAGTGAAAGCGATTTTAGTATTTACTAATTTCTGGGAAAGGAACCCAAAATACATTGCCGTCACTGTCGGGGAAGAACGTCAATTCCTTCTTGGTGAACTTCCTTCCCTGTAAAGATAAGACGTTTGTTTGGGGGGCCTTATTTCTGTGCTACGGTTACCAACACCGGTATCCTGAATGAGAAGAAAAAGGTTATTTTCAAGGACATGCCTACTTTATAAGAAAATGAGAATGCCTGTTCTCATAAAGACTTTTTTTCTTATGATCTGGTATTAAAAATCCAGTATTTGCTTATTCGTCATACAGGCGGAATAATTTCAGCCATCTTCCAGTTCATTTGAAACTTTTTCAGAAATGTCATCTTTGTATCAGTATCGGTTACCTGATTATATACTCATATTTGGCCATTAGTGTTTGTTACTTTTTTTCATCCTCACCCAGATATGTTTATTGTTTTTAGAGAGAGAGGAAGGGAAAGAAAGAGAGACATCGATTGGTTGCCTTTCATCCACATCCCGCCTGGGGATCGAACCCACCCACCTTTTGGTGTATAGGCCAGTGCTCCAACCAACTGAGCGGCCCGGCCAGGGTGTGTTTTGTTATTTCTAAAAGCACTTTCAAAGATCTTTTCCAGCGAGAGAAATGAGTGCTGCCCTCGTGTGGGCAAGGCTGTCAGTGGAGAAACAGACCAACCAGGCGGCGGGACTGGCATCTCTCAGGAGGCAGCACCAGCCTCCCCCGTTGGACCCTGCCCTCTTTCCAGGACCTGGAACATGGTTTTGACTGTGTGGGACATTTGGCGGGCCGGGAGCGACACAGTATTCATGTTAGGGCACCCTGTGCTAAGTCAGTATTTTTCAAACCTGAGGGGTGTCAGAATCACCCCTCATTTCTCCTTGGCCTCACGCTGAGAATTCTGGGGGCAGGAGGTCGGGGGTGGAGCCTGAGGAGCTGTATCTCAACAGGTTCCCAGGGAACCCCACTTTGCGAACCACCGCTCCCTAGACTGCCTCCTCCCCGATCTGAATTTGGGCCAATTGCAGGTGAGAGTGGGTCTACTCAGTATCAGTATTTTTCTCAGATCTAGAGAGTTTCTTCAGCAGAGAGGTTACCTAAAATGAAGGCGTCTGGGCTATGCAATAATAATTATGGACAGTTAGCTGAGGCCTGAAGTTCCATTAAGGTAAATAAGTGGCTCCCTCTCCTCGCCGGAACCCAGGGTGGCTCCTGGGAGGGACAAGGAGGCCTCATCTTCCACCTTGGAGCCCCTCACCGCCCACTCCCTGTGCTGAGACGACCCGCTGCCTATCCTTGGCCCAGAGCAACGGCTGGAATGCTTGCTGCACCTGAGTCTGGGTCACAGCCCCCTTGTCCACCCAGTCTTAGCCACCTGGCCCCAGGGAGGTGGAAAGCAGGGACTCCTGAACTTGTATGCAATGGCATGTAATGAATTGCTTTGCTCAGGGAGCCAGCTTAGAAAGGGAGGCAAGTCTGGACAGCACCTGCAACATCGGCTCATCACTAAGGGGAAAGAGCGGCCAGTGAGCCCCAGATGCACAGGCTCCCCGCCCTGGGTGCCGGAGCAGGGAGTGGCCGTAGCAGTGACCTGAGCCATTGCCAGGGTGGGACGATGACCCTGGGGGCGTGGCCACCTGCAAAACTGGGACGGTGATGTCACTGCTTCTGCCGTCCTTGGTGAGGAAGAGCGGGATAAGGCGCGAGGCCCAGACACCATGAGCGATGCTGGGTCCTGAAGGCCCAGGGGAGGGAAGGAGCAGCCTGAAGGCTGGGCATCCCTGGGCCAGTGTCTCGTCTGTGCTACAGGTGCGGGGGCCTCACACAGGGGTGGGGGGAGGATGCGAGTGGAAGCGCAGGTGAAGCGCAGTGCCCCTCCTGTCCCCTCCCTTCCGGGGCAGTGCTGTTCTGCAACCCACGTGTCTGCCGCTCGCTCGCTAGATGTCCTGTTGACCCCTCCAGTCGGACTGGCCCCCCAGCGCCTCTTGGCCACGCTTCCTCAAAGTCACGTGCACACGGACATCACTCCTTTTCACCTTTCGTACAAGTAAACGAAATAACCCCACAACCTTCCGGGCAGGTTTGCCAAGGACAACATTCCTTCTCCAGCTGAGTTGAGGCAACTGAGTCTGGTGCCAAGTGGAGGGGCACGCCAGGGGCCACACAGCCGATGGCAGCCCGTTTGCTCCCTGTCCTCCAGTCCCACCGGCCACCGCCCACTGCTGCCCTCAACCAGGGAGGCTGTGATGGTCCCTCCTTCACCTGCAGAAGGAGACCCAGCTGGGTTTGGAGAGGGGACGTGCTCCCTCTCTGCCTCTGTCAGAGACCAGCAGGCACCTCCGTGAGGAAGAGGCTGCCAGGCCCCCAGGTGTGGCTGAGGTCTTCCTGCTCCCTCTGTCACCTTGAGCAGCCCGAGTCTCTGTTGTGGATACCGAGGGGGCCGCCCTTCCTTCCACTCTGCGAGCCAGCTCCTCCCAGGAAGGTCAAGAGTGGGGCAGGTGGCATTTCGGTTCAGCTCCAGGTTGGAACCTCAGTGGCACATCCCTCCTCCAGAGAAGCTGAGCAGGTGTCAGTCCCCTCATGCCTCCGTGCTCCCTGCAGCCCAGGGGTCGTCCCTCCTTGTCTGACAGGAAGAGCGTCTCCCCCCCAGGCTCGAGCCCTGACAGACCTTCTGGGTTCTTCTGTGTGTTTGTTTCTGGGTTTATGGGGAATGTCTCTCTCTGTGGAAAGTTCAGAAGTCTTACAGGAACAAAAGGTATTTCAAGCACCTCTCCCCCCCATGTGCCCCCACCCCAACGTTTTTGTCCCAAGCAGGATGCAACAAGTGACTTCCTGTCAAAAAAATGCACTTTTTCCCCTGCACCCCCCTAGCCGAGGAAGGGCCCAGTGCCCTGCTGTGGGCCTGCCAACTTGGTTTCCCTCCAGAGAAAAGCGGAGCTGCGTCCGCCCAGCAGCCCCTGCACTCAGGGTTAGAGATGGTGGGGCCCTGCGGCGCCCTCCCCAGGGGTCCTGTCTTTCTCCGTTGTTGGGGGGAAGACCCGTTTCCAGACCCAGGGGCCCAGATGGCCTGTAGGGCACTGGAGCTTGTTCAGTTTCATGTTGTCATGGTGACGACTCCTGCAATGAGCTCCTCTCAGAGCAGGGGGCGGGGCTGCGGCGGACAGGGACCACTGGGGACCCCGCTCCTGGCAGCATCTCCTACCCCCACGATCATCAGTGCCACCCGACAGTGACTGGCTCCCCGTCATGTCCCAGCCCCCAGCACAGAGTAGTGGGGGAGAGTCAGGGTGACTCCAGGGCCTGGTGGTCCCCAGTCCCCTTAAACGAGTCCTGGTCTATCTGGGGTGGGGGTCAGGCAGCAGGGTGCTGCTCCTGCTGGAGGCCTGGGCGGATGGGGGCACTGTCAGGATACAGAGTGATGTGATAAGCTGGGCCAATCGTCAGTGAGCGGTCACTCAGGGTAGGAGTGTGTGGAGGCTGAGTCAGGGACTCCAGGGACCCCCAGATCGGTCAGTCCTGTGCCCCACATGCTGTCAATCCCACACAGGAGAAACCCTACCCCCAGGTCCCATCCAGTCCCCTCCCTATGACCCAGTCCAAGACTGACCCTGGGGCCCCTTGATTCCCAGGGCAGAGTGGGGCTGTCTTATTAGTGACTGCACCCAAAGAAAGGGCACAGGTATCTTGGGGTGCTGGCTGTCAGCCGAGACTGTGAAGAGGGGAGGGCAGCCCTTGCCCTCAGCAGCGGACACATGGTCGTCGTCGCCCTGTGTGAGGTGACGCAGGTCCCGCTGCTCTCGGTGCTGATGAGGCTACACCTATTTTAAGAGACAAAAACTAGAGATGCCCAGAAGAGAACATTCTGGGAAGTGAAGACTCTGGAAACGACCGCCCCTTATTTGAAAACTAGCAGGAAATAGACTATTTCAGCTGAGAAAAGCAAGGTCTCCCTGGGCTTAGAGAGACGCCACACAGGTGCTTTGGTTCCTGTCTGCAGGGGGCGCTGTGCTCATGGCTCCGAAGGCCAGGATGTTCTAGAGACAGGGGCTTCTCGTGGAACTTGGGACAGCGCTTTCTGCCAGGCAGCGCTGGGGCGAGGGGGCACTGACTGGGGGGGAGAACAGCAGTGACAGACTTAGGGTTTGTCCCGTTACCGTGTCGGAAGATGACACTCGATTAACTTGCTCCCGTAGGGACTGCGGTCCCCGTTTCTCCATTTCGAGAGGACAGGCACACGGGGCCAAGTCCCTCACTCAAGGTCAAGACCGCGAGCACACTGAGCAGCAGAGTGAACACACTGTAGGAGAAACGCCTTCATAGGATCCGCAGTCTGGATGCTCGAGTGTCACGCTCATCGCCTGCCAGCCAGGCTGAGCGTGTGCTGGTCTGCAGGGGCTGCTGCCCCGAAATGCCGCCAACCACAAGTCACAACTGAAGGATGCCTCGTGTGATGTTGGGATGTGACAAGAAACATCTACCTTGCCCAGCCTAGGTGGCTCAGCTGCTGGGAATGTCCTCCCGTGCACCGAAAGGTCGCAGGCTCGATCCCCGGTCAGGGCACGCACCTCAGTTGCAGGTTCTGTCCCCGTTGGGTGCATACGGTCCCTAGTCCAGGCGGGTGTGGGAGGCAACCGATGGTCACTTTTCTCTTGTGCGTCGGTGTCTCTCTCTCCCTTCCTCTCTCTAAAAGGCAATGAAAAGATGTCCTCGAGTGAGAATAAATAGAAAAGAAAAAAATGTTTATCTTGTCATCAATTGGACCTGTTCTGGGGGCTGGGTGCAGTGGAGCCAACCACATGAATGAATTTTCAGCCCCACCCACCGCACCTCCAGGGAAGGAAGAGGGGCTGGAGGTCAAGTTCAATTTCATTGGCCAATGATTTCATCAGCCATGACTGCGTAATGAAGCCTCCATCGACCCCCCACCCCCCAAAACAGGTTCAGAGTTTCCTGGTTGGTGAGCACGTAGCGATTTGGGAAGCGTGGTGCTGGGGGAGGCCTGGAAGCTCTGAGCCCCTCCCAACTTAGCTGGCCCTGCGCCTCTCTTCCATCTGGCTCTTCCTGAGCTGTAACCCTTTGTAAGAAACCGGTGATCTAGTACGTAGAACATTTCTCCGAGTTTGGTGACCCGCTCTAGCAAATCAGTCGCACCCACAGAGGGGGTCGTGGGAACCTCCAGTCTACAGCCAGTCACTCAGAGGCACAACGTGGACTTGTAACTGGTGTCTGAAATCAGGGGTTGGGGGGTGTCTCGTGGGACTGAGTCCTGACCGGGAGAACTGGATGCTGTCTGTCTGCGAGTGGACAGCGTGAGAATTGCGTTGACTTGTTGGACCCCCAGATGGTGTCCGAGAGTTACTTGGTGGCGTGGAAACACCCCCCCACACACATTGGAACTGGGTGCAGGGCTGGTTTCTCCTGAGGCCTCTTCTCTCAGCTGCTAGACAGCCACCTTCTCACTGTGTCCTCAGGTGGCCGCACAGGGGTGCGTCTTGCTGTACCCCTGCTGTCTCCTCCTCTTTTATAAGAACGCCGGTCCTATTGGATTAGGTCCACACTAATGGCTTCATTGTAACTTAATCACCCCCCAAACACCCTGCCTCCAAATACAGTCACGGGCTGTGGCCCTGGGGGTCAGGACTTCAGCACTCGAATTGAGGGGACAGATTTCAGTTCACAACTAAGGGAAACCGAGTTTCTGCTTCTGTGCAAACAGGTTTCTTGGCCCTAAGGAATTCAAGGATGAATACATTTCAGTCCTTTAAAATGTTTCAATATTTTGTCGAAACAGATCATTTCTGCCCCCCAAATACAAGAGGACGGCCCTTGAAGGGGCAGGTCATGGGGTCCAGAGGTCCAGGACAGTGGCGGGGTCCAGCCCATGGAAGTTCCCGCTGGCAACGTTGCTTTTGTGGTTCCGCCGGAAGCCCGTTGAAGGGAAACCATTGGTGTTGATTGGCTCAGGGGCCAGAGAGTGGCCTGGGTGAGGGTGCCCCTTGTAAATTCTTTCCAGGTCGGGGACAGGCAAGTCGTGGGGAGAGATGATCCACTCTGGTCAGCGGGGTTTTAACTGTTACATCAATTTGGGGCCAAGGCCACCAGACCAGGTCAGGCACACATAGAAGCCCACTTCCAGCAGAAGCCCCTTCCGTGGCTGCAGGGCAGAGAGGTCTCAGCCAGCAGGGCCCCAGGTCAGAATGCAGACAGCGATAATGGCCTGACCATGGTTCAGCTCCAGCTGTGCCTTAGGTTCCACGCAGAGACCTGGACGTCATGTCACATGAGTTAACCTTCCCGTATCCTCGAGTGGTAGGCACTGTTCTTACCTTTACCACCCCGAGGCCAACACTGAGGCTGACCTGGGAAGGGTGGCCACAGCAGCTGGACGCCTGGCCTGCGGGGGCTGGGTGCCTGGGTGCTGACTAGCATCAGAGGGAACCACGTGGCTGGCGGTGGCGATGTGAAGGTTGGGGCATAGACAGGCTTGAATGTCCACTCTGCGGCCACTGCGAGAGCCAGTGCCGGTGAGGTGGGAGCTCGTGCAGGAGGTGTGGCCGACACCTCCGCTGCCCTGAGCTGCCAGGGAGCGGTTCTCAAAGGCAGCGAGCGTTTGAAGTGGAAGACCTCACGTGTTTGCATGTCACTAGCAGGGACGTCACAGACTGGCTATTGGAGAATCGAAACTCAGAAAAAACGTAGAAATCCTGGAGGAAGGATAAACTCAGGCTCTGTTACACGAGGAAGAGCCGTTCTTGGCGCTGCACACCGTGGTGGCCCCCTTAGCTGCCCACCCGGCTCGTCAGGGAAGGAATTCTGCACTGGGGACATCTGGCAGAATCAGGGTGGAATCAGGCCACCGCCACGCCTGACCCTTGTCACGGAAGTGGTGTGAACTGGGGGCCGGAGGAGAACTGTTACCTGCTGTGCTGTGTGATGCTGTTTCGCAGGTGTGGCTGCTGAACACACAGAGCCAGTTCCAAAGGCGAAAACTTGGCGAGTCTGAAACCCACCCTATACCATCTGGAAGAAATGCAGGGTCCTCGCCAGGTGGCTCCGTGGGTTGGAGCATCATCCCGTACACCAACAGGTTGCTGGTTTGATAGCTGGTAGGGGCGTGCGTGGGAGGCAGTAGGATCCATTATTCTCTCTCTGTCTCTTTTTCTCTCTCCCCCTACCCTTTCCTCTATTCCTAAAATCAAGAAACATAACCTGGGGTGAGGATTAAAACACAAAGACACGAAGCACCCAGGTGCCCTGCAGGTGTGGCCACACACCCGGGAATGTATCTACCTATGCAGCTCAGATGTGGACATCTGCCGACCCTTTGAGATGCCTCTGTATTTTTTGGTGCTATCCCAATTTCCAAAAATCTGCTTATCTGCCCAAACAGTGTGTCCTAGGACTTCCAAAGTCTTGACAGAGCGGAAGGATCAATCAAGTGAAGAAATGTGTGGGGGTATTTTGGACCTGGCCACACTGCTTTTACGTCTGCATTTTAAAAAATAAAGGTGTCATTTCATCTTCAAATGTTCCAGACAGAATGTAGATCTGCCTGCTTAGTAAAGAAACAACACGAGGGGAAAGCTAAACCGAGGCTTTGCAGGAACTCCTTTCGCCATCCACAGCTGAGGATAGGTTGGTTTCACTTCTGCGCGAGGACAGGGAAAAGCCAGTATGAAATTTATTGCAGCACAGAACAGTCCTTTTCAAAAGGCTGGAGGAAGCGGAGGCTCCGAGGAGTTCTGCTGTGGGACTGGGGACGGTCCCCCACTCCCTGGGTCTGGGGCAGAGGAGGCTGCATTGTGTTCAGGAAGTGGACTTCCTTCGCCAAAACAAACAGCGCTGGGAACTGGGTCCCGCTGTGGCGTGGAGCCGTGAGAGTGGCCCCCGGGCAGGCGGCAGAGCCGCTTCCTCAGGCGCAGATAACAGGGTGGCTGGGCCTCTGAGCTCCTGGAGAAAGGAAACGGCAGCCCTTTTCCTTGCTTCCCATCCACCTTTTGTTGTGGATTCTTTTCCCCTGGACACTTGCAGCTGGAGAGGCCGGTGTGTGTTTGAAGATTAGAGCCCCATGTATTTTTAGCTGTCCTTAGAGGGCGTGACATTTTATGGAGGCCCCTGATAAAATCAAAATGAAAAGGAGGCACGCTGCATTCCTACTCATTGGCTTTCCAGGGACACTGAGGAAACGAAAGGCTGGGCTTCATAGTTGCTGTTTAAATAGCTGCTCTTCAAACACACTGTTCGCAGCCTCAGGCTCCGGCGCATCTCTGCACGCTGGTTTTGCCCGTCAGTCCCATCAACAGTGTGCTTCTCGTTGTTGGGGGAAACTGGCATAAGCATGGTTTCGTTTTTACCTTTTTATTTTGCTTTTTTACATCCAAGTATTTTCGTGATTCTTTCCAAGCACCTTGATCATCAACATGCAGAAAAGCGGGTTGTAGAATGGCAACCAAAACTCGAAGTTCACAGTGGGAAAGGCCCTCATTCCATGCTTCGGTGGCGTCCGGGGCCCGAAGCAGGTGCGGAGTGCCACCCAAGCGCCGCCTTGGCCGGAGCGTCCTTGCCCGGCCCAGCCTTGTCTGATCTGGGTTCGCTGTGGTCGAGTGACTTTCGTCTTTAGAAACATTTGATTTATTCTTTAACTGAACTCACACCGGTTTAGTTCCTGGGAAGCTTTTACTTCTGTGACCCAAGGGACATGCTGAGCGGGATGAAAAAGGCAACCAGCAAAGGGGAGAAGAGGTGTGTGAGCAGGCGCGGGCTCCCTGGTTCCTCACACTCAGCAGTGTCCGCTTCCCTTTGCTTCCTTCCTCGACTAGGGACTAGCTGACTATCTGTGGTGGCAGCCTGTCTGATGAGGGGTTACCATCCAGAGCCTGCAAAGAACTCCTGTAACTCAACAACAGACAATAAACAACCTGATCGAAAATGGGCAAAAGACTCGGATAGATATTTCTCTAAAGAAAAGACACCAAGAGCCAATTAGCACCTGAAAACGTGCTCGGCATCCCCAGTCATTAAGGAAATGCTCGTCAAACCACAATGAGAGACCACCTCACACCCCCTAGGATGGCTGCCGTAAAAACAATAGTAACACTGAGGGCAGGAGTTTGGAGGAATTGGAACCCTCATGCGCCATTGTAAGCTGACGCACCCCTGTGGAAAACAGTACGGAGGTTCCTCAAAAATTAAAATGAGAAGTACACTAGGATTCAGCACTGCCGCTTCTGGGTTTACACTGAAAGGAAATGAAGCCAGGGTCTGGGCGAGGTACCTTCCCCCCAGGTTCACCGCAGGATCATTCAGAATAGGGAAGATACAAAACAACCTGCGTGCCTGTGACTAGGTGAGTAGCCAAGAAAAGTGGGGCGTGTGAGTGTGTTATTCAGCCACAAGCGAGAAGGAACGTCTGCCATTTCTGGCAGCATGGGTGAGCCGGGAGGGCATGATACTGAGTAAAATCGGTCAGATAGACCGGGACAAACACGATGTGACCTCACTTGCAAGCCGACTCTGAGAAGACGGACTACGGATACAGTAGAATGAAGGGCTGTTGCCCAGGACTGGGGTTGAGGTGGATCAAAAGTTACAAACTTCCAGCTGTAAGAAAAGTCATTTCTGGAAACAGGACGGCATTATATGCTTGAAAGCTTCTAAGAGACTGGACGTTAAATACGCTCACAGAAAACACGCGAGCCGATGGATGTGTTACGGTGGTGACCGCTTTACAGCAGGCGCAGAAATCAAGTCGCCGTGCTGTACGTCTTAACTTTACACGATGCTCTGTGTCCATTTATCTCAGTAAGGAAGTACCAGAGAGAATTTGAAACTAGTTTTAGTAAAGATGAAAACGCAACATAGAAACTTTGTGCGATATATTTACAGCAATGCTTCTAGAAAAATGTATCACTTTAATGTTTGTTAGAAAAGAAGAAATGTTAAAAAGTTTCAGATTATATTTAAGATGCTAGAAAAAATGATAAAAAAAAAGAGAGATGGTATAGAATCCAGTGAACCCAAAAGCAGAAAGACAATAGAGGAGATCAGTGAAAACAAAGCTATTTTATTGAAATAATCAACCAGATGATCGACTCCTATCCAGACTGACCTCAGAAAAAAGAGTGAGAATGTAAATTACCAGCATCAGGAATGAAAGACAACATATTAGTACGATCCCATAAACATGAAAAGATAATAAGGAAAGTGTGATCTTTACGCCAACACTTTTGAAAATGTAGGTGAAATGGACAGATGCATTAAAAAAAGAACTCACCGAGATGGGCACCGGCTGAAACAGGAACTCTGACTGCTCCCTAGAGCCCTGTGGTGGTGGCTACGGGCGGGAAATCATCACCATCAGTCTGCGCGCCCGCTCCGCAGTGCCTGCCGCGTGCTGTGGGCGGACAGCAGTGACGCTCGGGGGAGCCAGCGTTGGGATGCAGAAAGTAAAATACACCAGCTAGCAGATATGAGAAGTCTTCCCAGACGTAAGGAAGCCCCTCCTCATAAATGGGGGGCACATTTGAAGACCCCCAGGGGATGCCTGAAGCCATAGATGGTACCAAATGTTGTAAATACTAATTTTTTCTCATACAGAACTAAGATGAATATTAATGCATGAATTAGGCCCAGTAAGAAGTTAACAATAACGAATAGTAAAATAGGACAATTATAACAACACAATGCACTTGAAGTTACGTAAACACGGTCTCTCTCTCTCTCTCTGAAAATATCGTATTACACCGCACCGACCCTTTCCTTCAGGACGCGCCTTCCGGCTCCTCTTCGGTGGGTTCGTTCGCCAGCATGACCACCCTCGTGGGTCGGGGCCATTGGCTTTCCCCCGTGGAAACAGCCTGGAGGTTCCTCTGATAATTGACAGCAGAACTGCCTTATGACCCAGCGGTCCCACTGCTGGAGACTTCCCCAGAGAGACTCCAGACGTGACTTTGAAAGACATCGGCACCCCACGTTCGTCACAGGACTGTTTAGAACAGCCGGTATCTGGAAGCCCCCGGGATGTCCTCCCCGTCATCCACTTTAAATCAGAGCTCCCCTCTGACACACTTCGAGACCTCCAGTCACTTTACCTGTGACAGGCCAACAAGACTCAAGAGACCAAGGAAGCCACAGTGGCAGGGCCGCTATCCAAACTGACCAAGGACCCCAGGACTGGTTTCTGACCTTGGGGAAAGCTGCGGGCTCCCGGGGGGAGGCAGGTGAAAGTCCGCCCCGACCAGCCAGTGGGGCCGCTCCATGTCCTGGTTCCAAGAAGGACAAAATGACGAGGGCAGCCCCAGATGGCGAGCAGCACCGGACCTCAAGTGCTCTGCAGAGAAGGCTGAAGACCGGCGTCGGGGTGGGAATGCTCCACAGTGGCACCTTCAGGCACAGTTTGGAGTCCAGTCTGCCTGGCAGGCGGATGCTTTGCCACGTGGGACCGTGAGAACTCTCCATGGGCTTCCGCTGCTTATGCAGGCACAGGAACGGACGCTTCCGCTCACAACTACAGCCCTTCCTTCCTCCAGACCCACTGCGCGGGTGGGCGGGGCACGGAAAGGGCTTGAGGTCACACTCTGGCCATGCCCCAGCTCTGTCCACTTACTAGCTGTGTGGCCTTGGGCAAGGTATCTTCTCCAAGCTCCAGCGTCTTCCTTTTTAAAACCGAGAGAGTAAAAGTACCTTTCTCTGGGGGCTGTTGAGGTCGTCATGCACGATATGATTGGCATCGCTCGTAAATGTTAAGTAACCCTTTGTTGCTGCCAGTGTTAATACTTTCTAAAAGTCTGCGAATACGCCCACTAGCACACTTCTCTCTAACCACCTGAGACTAACAAAGGCTCCAGAAAACAGCGTTCGCCCGCGAGATCTTGTGCTGATTGGCAGCCTCAGACCCTGCCAAGCACTCTTCCAACACATGTCTTAATGAATGCCTCAGCAGTAGCCCTGGGCCTGGAAAGTGCGTGGTGCCCAACAAAGGCCTGTTGAGTGGCTGTGATCATCTCTGGGAGGCGTGCCGGGGACCGAGCCGGGCGTCTCCGCAAAGGCTGCAGGCGTTTGAGGCTTCTCCAGATGCTGGAACAAGGGGCGAGCCAGAGCTGTCTTTCAACGGGTGAAATTGCTTTTCCAGAGCTGCTTTCCCACTCTCCTCTCCTAATTATCTCCAACGGGATGTCGACGGCGAGCAGAGTTCCGGAGCATGCCCTCGTTACCCAGACACCCCTGGGAGCTGCCAGGGTTCTGGTTCACCCGTGTGAATTCACAGAAGAAACCATGTCCCCCCACCTGAGCCCCAGAGGATGGCTTTGGCCGTGTCGCCAGCCTGGAAGATCCCATACACGTCTTAGAGTTCGCCCTCCCGTGTTAGACTGTGAGCACGTGAGGTCAGGAGGCTGGTGTGTCTCTGCACCCACTGCAGTTCCTGGCAAAGAACAAGGACACAGCCGCTTGGCGATGAACCAAAGGATCCAGGGAGCAAATGACATCCAGCTGTCTCTCGCCGACTTTTAAGAAGAGACTGAGAGGTGTGGACCAGAAAGGAATGCAGGTGGGCAAATTCACAGCATTTGAAAAGTGGAGATTGATGAATGGATCGATCCCAATCCTGAAGGAAGAAATACAGCTACCAGAGCCAAGGCTGTGTGCCCTTCAACATTGTCACCACCTGGCTGGAACACAGAGAGGACCACAGCAGTGCAGGTGGTACAGCCAGTGTCGCACCTGAGAGCCAGGCCCAAGTGAGAACGTGGGCCCAAGAAGTGCAGAAAAATGGACCAGCGGGGTGTGCCCTGATCTGCCAGAGCCCCCGGGGCTTCATCACAAACTCATCTGGAACCAGCCACACAGCAGGGGTTCTTAAATCAGGGAAGCGGTTTTTGACTCTAATGTTTCTCAGGGTTACTGTTCTTTACCTCTGAAGTTGCAGTAAAGGGATTTATTGAAAATTCAGAAAGAGGGAAAGAGAGAGGGGAAGAAAGAAAGAAAGAAAGAAGGAAGGAAGGAAGGAAGGAAGGAAGGAAGGAAGGAAGGAAGGAAGGAAGGAAGGAAATGAGTCAGCAAAGAGAAAAAGACAGATGGGACAGGTGCAATCACAAGGGTGTTCTGAGCATTTAGCCAAAGCACCTTGATGTCCCACCGAAGTCCGAGGGGCTGATGGAATGAAGGCTCGAGGAGCACAGGGCAGACCAGGCAGCTGCTAAGCTGTGGCCACTTGGGCTGGTCTGTCTCCCTCCTTTTGAACCCCCACTGAGAGGAATAAAAAAGGATTAGTGCACCACACAGAGGAGGGTGAAGGATTCACAACCCCGCTCAGCAGAGACTTTGGAACAAAATGGACAGAGGCCAGAGCTGCCTGCTGGAGCGGAGGGCCCATCAGAAGAGACCTGGCCTCCGGACAGCACAGGAGGGGGAGGCAGAAGCCCCCTGCTCCCAAAGTGAGGAGCTGCTAACAAAGGACCGAGATGTGAGTGTGTGACAGGGAGACCTCCAGACGCAGCCCGCCACACACAGCCAGGGGTCGGCCCTGCAACTGTGGGTGTGAACGAACCTACAAACTCTGACGCCAGGACCCAGACTCGCTGAGTGCACCGAGGGGAATCGAGTTCCTCGCACTGGCCGAGACCCAGCCCCAGCCCCGACCCCTGCTCTGAAAGCCAGCCGCCAGCTCAGGCAGGAGGCTGCGAGGCTCCCTCCCATGGGAAAGACCATCCTTGGCTACTTGGGGACCCCCAGCGAACTAGCCAGGCCCTTGTCCAGGCACCTGCGGTCTCCAGCAGCGCCAGCTGACCCGTTTGCAGAAACACGTTGATGAACGAACGGTCAGCCAAGGAGGAAAGGTCACAGTGCGACTGGCAGAGGCCAAGACAAAGGAGGGGGAAAAGGGACGTGGAGTAAAAGACAAGGCATAAAATAGGAGGAAATGAAATAGAAAGCATTGCAGAAGATGTACATGACCGACTCGGAGAGAAAGGGAAGGTATTGTGTCCAGGAGACCCGATGATGTTGGTATTTAAAACTACAGAACAAAAAAAAGGTCAAAATAAAAGTACAGTCACAGGATTTTGTAAATGCACAAAAGTTGGTAAGTGAAGTAAAGGAAATTTCCAAGAAAGAAGAGTATTTTTAAATTAGGCAAGAATATCCCAGAAAAATTAGAAAACTGATTTAAAACCTTTAGTGGTTCAACTAATCAGAACCCCGAGAGAGAGAGAACAGAGGGAAGGAAGACTCCGAAAGGTATAACGCCAGAATGTTCTGCAGAATTAAGGGGCACGCGGATGGCAGGGATCGCAGGTGCGCAGACAGCGGGGGAGGACTCCGCCAAGGACACGCCGTCGTGAGATTTCAGGGCTCCGGAAGAGACGGCATCCCCCAGCCCGCCGAGGAAAGCAGGTCCTCCAGGAGACCCGGGGGCACCTGGCACAGTTTCCAGCTCAGAGTGGGTGGGTAATGGGTCAGCATTTTGAGAGGCACTAACTAACAGCCGAGACCCCATAAGCGATTATGCTGACTGTTCATGGTGGTAGAATAGAAACACTGTCAGATTTTCAAGGTCTCTTAACTTTACCTCACACACATCTTGTCTCAGAAAGCTGGTAGAGGTGGTGCTCCCTGAAAATGAAGATGTGACTTCTTAAAAAAAATGTGGAGGATCCAAGAAGCAAGTGGTAAAAAAAATTGCGTAGGGGGGAAGGAATTTCTAGGAAACTCAGAAAGCAAATCAGCCATCAAGTTCAGAGAAAACGAAAAATAGCCTAGAAAGAAATGTGGGCAAAGACACACTGTATACCTCAGCTGGAGGGAACTCCTCCTGCAGAAAATCTGTTTTGCGTAATTATGACATCCATGGAACCGTATGTGTAGCCAAATAGGGAATTGAAATCTCGTGCTGTGAGTTTTGAAAAGATTGGGGAATCGGGATGGAAAGTGTGAGTGTGTGTCTCAAAGAACTAAACCCTCGTGTGTACGAGGGAACCAATATCTAACATGGAGTCAAGAGATAAGCTTATTATTTATGAAAATAAGCTTAATTTTAAAAGAAAAAGGAGTTTCAAGTGGTTGGGACTGCGGTGGGGGCGGCAGACCAGAACCTGCTGGTTGGACTCTAAGCTTTGTGGAACTATTTGGCTTTTTCTTGTGTCTGTTTTACATAAAATGTAGAGGGATTTCTGGTGTCATTAATACAATGCTGTGTAATTACTGTTTTTTCTTTATTTTGCATAGGTTATAATAAAGTATAGAGGGAAGAAAAATATGATTTTTAAAAGAAAAACTGAAGACCAGAAAAATGTATGCCAAGTGTTCGTAGTTAAACTGAGTGTTAATAAAGGGATTTTCCCTCCCATTTGCTTACATAATTTCCCAGACCCTTGAAACGATGTGCATGGTTTTTGTTCTTCCTCCTGTGAGGACACCGTCCATCATGGCAACTCTTGGTACAGCTTCCGGGAAGAGCAGTTTTTCTCTGTGCTTCATTGGGAGCTAAGGATGGTGCCCATGCAGAGGAAGCCCTTTCTCACCTTCATGCTGAGATGTTAGCACATTGCCTACTTGGTCTGGGTCCTGGGGGTGTCTCTGAGCATCCCCGGTAACCTCAGGGCCACCCCGGAGTGACATAGCAAGCTTGTCCTGTCCACCTGGGCCCCCAGACCCAGGAGGGACAGCCTCCCTGAGAGCACTGTGTCCCCGAGCTGGCGTCTCCATGCTCAGGGTCCCATGGGCACTCCTCCCCCTGTGTCCGGGGCTCTGACACAGACACTCCTTTGTGCTCCGCAGATGTCGCTGGGGTCACAGATGGACCTACAGAAGAAGAAGAGGCGGGCACCGGCCCCCCCGCCGCCCAGCCCCCTGGTGCCCCCGCGCACCGCGGACCGCGAGGAGAACCGGAAGGGCACAACGGGTGAGTGAGTGGCCTGCCGTCTGCCCACCAAAGGCGGCTCTGCCTGTGACCCTAGGCCTGCCACTAACCTCGCGGCCGCCGCTGGCCTGGCATTAACACCAAGTATTAACGCGAACAAGGGGGCGGGTGGACATGAACGGTCTGGCCTTCGGCGTCCACGCAGTCTCACAGGCAAGCAGGAGGCGGGCGGTGGGGTGGGTGGTGGAGGATGGGGGGAGAAGCTGGGGAGGGCAGGCACGGACAGCGTGACTGTGGATGAGTGGCCTGCGTCTCTGAAGGAGGAAGGTACGCTGTGTGCTGTGAAATCAGCTTTCGGTCGACGGCAGTTGGGTCATTTTCGACCACCTTGATTGAAACTGATCTCCACTTACACACCTTTCACATACGTCGCAAAGGCCCCAATATCTCAGGAAAAAAAGAAAAGAATCCAGAGGAAAGAGGTCAGAATCGTAATATCTGTGAGCAGCGACCTAAATCCCGCCCCCTTGTGACAGGGAAGTGGAGAGAAGGGATGGAAGTCTCCACTGCTGGGGATGGTTCAGTTTTTCTAACACCATTCAGGGGTGGTTCTCTCACTGAGGCAGCACAGAAGCAGTTCTTGAAGGACCTGTGACAACCCCCGTGACTGCAGGTGCGTCAGAGCCCTCTAGGAAGCAGGCAGGTGGCCACTCTGGTGCCCTCTCATCCACCTGTCACCCCACGTTTTGCCTTTGACTTAATGGCTTCAGCACCCCGCCCTGGGGCTACTTGGCTGTTAGTCAGCATCCCCCCCACCCCATCAGCCCCTCACCGCTAACATTGGAGTGTTTCACAGCCGGGGAATCGGTGGTTGATCCTAAGGAGCAACTGCCTGTATTTCGTGCCCATTAACCCTCTTTCCAAAGGGACATAGGCTCAGGTTTAAAGAAAACATGCCCAGTAGCTCATTACAATAAGCCTCATTTCTCCCTTTTTCATGATGAGATCCCCACCCTTCCTTCCAAGCCCTCCTCCCCCTGCCTTTTCATGAAGGGGCAACAACCCACAGATTTAGCGTTCCTTGTAGAAATTCTAAGAAGCGTCCACTTTAAGTGGCAGTGGGGATGTGCCTGAGTTGTGCCGGTCCTCAGGGCCACACAGCCCGTGTCCGCACAGGCAGGGCCTCCTGACTCAAACCTGAACAGCTGAGGCCTCCTGTCCAGTGTTCTCAGAGAGCTGGGCCTGGGGTCAGCACAAAGCAGGGTGGCCGTCTGAACATAGAAAACTGGAGGGAAGATTCCCTCGCTAAGGAATGTGCCACAGAGAGGAAGTGTGGCTGGTAGTAACTCACTGTGGAGCTCTCCCGCTGGTCCATGAACTTTTACATGCCAGGGCGGAGGAGGCCAAAGCACCTTCCTGCTAAAAACAGCTTGAATACTTTCTGAGGTCACGGGGTGGTAGAGAAGGTCTTGGTGGACATTTTGAGGCAGACTTTCTCCCCACCACAAAGCCCCATGAATGAAAAGCACACTAACATCGCCACGGGGAGAACTTATAGCCGAAGTCTACACTTTAGTTGAAACGTATAAATAATAAAAGGAGCCCCTGTCCACACACACACACACACACACACACACAATGTTGAGCATCTTTTTCTTCTTGGACGTATTTGTTGGCTAGATTTAGGTCCTGACCCAAATTTCATAGCAAACAGAAATAAGCTCCTGGGGTCAGCCTGTTCCTCCCGCGGGCCATGCCCAAGCCAGGCAGTGCCCATCCACACCGCTCTCAGCTTACGGGCACATGGAGGCAGGAAATGACGTGTAGATATGGTGAAATCACTGTTTCCCGTGTCTAAGGAGCTATAACCAAGAGCAGGAATACATGGATATGTCTCTCGATGAAGAAATGATGCTGCTTAATATTTTTATTATAATCTGATCAAGAGCATGAACCAGTGAATCTGTTAGTTGCTGGGAGAGTCTAAACTTTAAAGCTTGAAGAAAGCATTTCTAAAAGAAATAATAAGCATGACTTATGACACTACTAATTCACGTCCCTGATTAAGTCAGTGACTTTCAAAAATTGTATTAACAGAAGAAAGCCTTATTTTTGTGTAGAATTGTGGAGGGACCCCCAGTGTGCAAACTCTCCAACTCTTCTAGACAGAGTTGAATATGATTACCCTAAACAGCGGAGCAGGTTGACAACGCAACGAGGCTTAAAGAGGTAAGCCAAGTTAGTGGTCACTCCATCACACGCGAAGGGATTCTGAAAGGCGACGAGAGTAAGCTAAAAACAAATCTGCGAACCTGGAGTACACCAACATGAGTCAAATGAGTTCCTTTTAACTTGACGGAGAATGTGAGGGTGCTTTTAAGAATAGTTTCAAGCCCAGCATTTAAAAATAGTTGGGCCTCCCAGAAACAAATTGCAACCGAGCAGATATTTCCAAATGGGCCAGAGGATCATCCACTGTGTATGTTAAGTGTTAAACTTTGAGTAAAGTTGATTTGCTGCCAGGTACAGTTGGGTTTGGTGCTGGGTGAGGAGGGACTTAGTGCAGGGTGTGGTTGGATTTGGTGCACAGTGTGGTTGGATTTGGTAGTGGGTGTGGTGAGGTTGGATTGGTGCAGCGTGTGGATTGATTTGGTGCAGAGTGTGGTTGGAATTGGTGCAGGGTGTGGTTGGAATTGGTGCAGGGTGTGGTTGGATTTGGTAGTGGGTGTGGTGAGGTTGGATTGGTGCAGCGTGTGGATTGATTTGGTGCAGAGTGTGGATTGATTCGGTGCAGAGTGTGGTTGGAATTGGTGCAGCGTGTGGATTGATTTGGTGCAGGGTGAGGTTGGATTTGGTGCAGAGTGTGGTTGGAATTGGTGGAGGGTGTGGTTGGAATTGGTGCAGGGTGTGGTTGGAATTGGTGCAGAGTGTGGTTGGACTTGGTGCAGGGTGTGGTTAGATTTGGTGCAGAGTGTGGTTAGACTTTGTAGTGGGTGCGGTTGGATTTGGTGAGGGGAGTGATGGCAACACACCCTCTGTATGAGGGTGGGAGCCTCTGGCCTTAACCTACTGAAGTAACCCTCATTGATTCCATTAGGTGTTGGACGGCAGGTGCCACAAAAGCCTCCCAGAGGCACTGCTCGGGGGCCCCCCCAGTTAGTGCTCCCCCCGCCCCCGCCCTACCCTCCTCCTGACACAGACGTGGCAGAGCCTCTCGGCTTTCCCGGGGAAGGCGCCGCTCCCGAGGCCTGCGACCTGAGACCCACACGTATGTGCCTGTCGTTCTCCTGTCTGTGCGTGTTGACCGCTCCCCTCTCTGGTCCCTGGTGTCGGGGCTGGGTTTCCGACTTTCCATTCTCACCCGGGGTGTCTGTGCCTTTCTTCTCCAGCTTCTCCTTCCAAATGCTCAAAGCAATGTGTCCTGCTCACCAGTGAGTGCCGTGTGGGGACCCGTAAAATGTGATTTAACCCCTTAATCATTCCAATTGTGGTTAGACTTCAGCCAAAGTTGTACCCGTTGGGAGGAGACAGCCAGCTGGAAGCTAATGTTCCTCAGGGTAGAACTAACCTCAGAATGTCTGCAGGTAGCAGCAGCACAGCCCAGCACAGCAGCGAGTAGACTTGGCTATGAGCTCACTCAGGGAAACGGTGAGTGCAAAGCAGGGCTGTGCGCAGGAGCTCGGAGGGCCAGGGAGCCAGAGCCTGGGCCACGTGGCCAGGGGGCCAGCACTAGTCCCATCACTCTGCAGAAAAGGAGACTGAGGCACCAGACGGGGGAACTGCTGGGTGCGAGTGCAGCCATCGCCAGCGCGAAAGGCTCCTCTTGTTTCCGTCTTGTCCCACGCGGTGCGAGATCAGGCTCAGACCGTTTCCTGCTCCTTCTTTTGGACGCTGATAAGCACTGCGTGTAGCACCCTCGCCTCCAGGTGGGGCGTGTTTTATACATTTAACTGTGTTTGCGTCTTCACCTGGCATCACCTGACCGCCACGCCTGCATGTGTCTCCGTCAGGGCAGCCCTGTCCCAAAGCAGGCGCACCCTGGGCTGCATTTTCCAAATGTGTCACGTCCCCCTGTGCTCCACCCAGGAGGGTGGGGGAGCCAGTGCCCCCATGAGTGCCACAAAGTTCATTCTTTCCCACCAGGGGGATGTCGCAGTGTTTTCTATCCTCTTTGGAAATGCAGACCTGCTCACTGCCCACTTCTGGGTGAAGGAGGTCATCGCCGAGTTACTTTCTCCAGGCAAAATAATCCTGACTCGTTTTATCTTTCTTCACAAATGCTTCATTCCAGCCTTAAAATACGTTTGATCGTCTGGACGTTGGATGTGCTTCCGAATGCAAACGAGTTCTCCTAGGGCATCAGAAGCTCAGGATGAGACGCAGGAGGCTGAGGCGACGGCCGAGGCTGAGACCACCCCGAGCGCCTCACATCTGAGGCAGTGGGTTTCAGCTCACGGCCACCAGCTTTCGGTGGCCTCACCTGGGGCTGCTGCTGTCACCCTCAGAGTGGGTTCCCAGCATGTCACTTTCTTCTGAAGCCTGAAGTTGTGATCAAAGGTTGAGGTTCTCTTTGTCTCTTCTCTGTACTGTCTTGGCGGCTGACCTCCTCAGGATGAGGTTGAGGGGCCTGTGGCTGAATTTTCAGGGGGAGAAGGGAGACCATCTCTTCTGATAGTTCCGTAGGAAAAGGAAACCTTTCCCAGAAGCCCCCAACTGCGGTGTCTGTCGTGCCTCACTGACCACAGCTGGGCACTGCATGGCCCAGTCCCTGGGAAGGACAGAGTCACCGTGGATAATTCAGGCCCAGCCTGACCTCCCGGGGTCAGGTCAGCTTTCCCCAGGTGTGTGGACAGATGTCATTGTGCTGGTTGACACTGGAGCTCAGTTCCTTGGAAATGGGGGAACTCACAGCTGGAAGGCAGCTGGCAGTGACCCCCACACCAGGCCTGCAGTCCCCAGCTTGGTTGCAGCCTGGAGCATGTAAGACGTGTGATAAGTAGTGTCGAGAGGTGTGAGTGGTGACGAGTGAGTAGGTGATTCAAAGACAGTGTGGCCACGCCTCTGAGAGTCAGAAATGGCCAAGCAACCGTCATCCTCAAAGGGCAATTTTAATGCAGGCCTGGCCTCTTCAGGCCTGGCTTCTGCCTGCATCTATCATTTGCTGCTCTGCAGCCCAGAGGAGCTGCCGGAAATGCCCCTGACATTAGGCGGCGCCCAGTTAGTGCCCAGCAACTAGAGGGTCCGGTTTCTTGATAACCCATGCGGCTAAGAGGAGAGCGGAATAGGTTGGCCAAGTTGTATGCCTGACCTTTAACTCTCCGGAACCTTGTATCTCATTGATGAGTACTGCCTGCTACAGGAAGCATAACTGTATCTCTTGCAAAGTGAACTTACAATAGACAAAATGTAGCTGTTCAATGTCAGCTCGGGGCAGGTGGAAAGCTGTGTGCACCATCACCTGGGGCAGAATGGAGGCTCCTCTTGGCTGCTCAGTGGTGCCAGCTTCGTCCTGGCAGCCACAGCCGGGCTGGCCTGCGGAGCCGGAGCCGGTAAATACTTACTGCATGCGGCACGTGTGGGAGGGGAGCAGTGGCTGAGCTGTGGACCAGCTCCAAGTTGTGGCTCAGCGGTCATGGTGAATGGGCCTTCGGCGAAGTGTGCGAACACAATTGTGGTCAAGCAGGATAGTGGTTTTCGGCTCTGTGTTCCGTAACCCTTTTCTTCGTATTAATAAGCTTTCCCATTAACTTCAGCTGTGTAGTCACACACACAGGTGCTTCAGGCACTTGTCTAAACTAGTCTAATTGCATACGGGTTTTTTTTCCTCATAACTTTCTAACGAGCTTGCTTTCCGCTCGCATGCGATGCCGGTTGAACCTTCGCTGTGAAATGACGCTGATGAAGCCTGCCCCGCTAATTGCCGTGAGTTATTTGTTTTTGAGATTTGCAGAACTGGTTATGACGAGGCTGCTCACCTTTCCTCGATGACTTGTTCCGATGGGAAGACCCTGGGGACTTAAAACGGCGCACAGAGAGCTCACATGACAGTTCCTCAGGTTGCCTTTTATTTTGCCATTGAACTGTCTCCTGAGAGTCATTTGCTTACACGTTTTCCTCCGCCAGCCTTAAGCAGATCAGCTTCTCCTTCGATGTACGTGTGCAGGGTAATTGGCAGATGATTCCAAAGGGAGAAGGGGGTCATCGTCTTCTGTTCTGGGTGGCACATGGAGCGTAAGAGCCGCTGCGATGCTTCTAGCCCATCAGTTTTCAAGTCGTGCACGGGCCTCTCATTCTCCGGAACTTTAAAGGGATTCTAAAACAAGGAAATGAAATCAGAGAATCAGACCATCCATTTTTGATTGGAAGACAGTAATTAGAGTTTGCTGGATGTAAAGTCACTAATAACGGCAGTCATCAGTCCTGGAACAGGCAATGTGACTCAGCAGCAGAACTGAGAATGTAGGGGCACCGCAGGCAGAGCTCAGTGGTGTCCTGGCAGGCGGACCAGGCGTGTGGTGCGGGCTGTGCCCAGGGAGCAGCCGTGAACTTGCCTGAGCAGGCGGCATGAAGCTGGAGAAGACAGGACAGGAATTTGGCTGATGCTGTCACATTGGGACCGATCTGCTTTCAAGTCACCTAACGTCGTGCTCTGGAATTTAAATGGAAATTAAACATGCCGCCTGTTTCCAAACAAAGTAGCGAAGCCCAAATCTGCGAGGCAGTGTGGTTCTGAGAGTCCTGTTTGTCCTGGAAGTCCCCCAGCCCAGGGGCGCTCTCTGGCCCTCGCCTTGTGTTTACTTGCCACTTTCCATCCCCTGCGAGAGAGCCGGCCCCGCGGCTGCCCCTGCGGCCCTGGGAAAGGGCACCACGGCCAACGAACAGGAAGGGGATGGGGACCAAAGGGCTCTGCTCACAAAATGGGTAAAATGGAAGGAAATCGGGCACTGTGGGAGCAGAGTCTGCCCCTGCTGAGAAGTACATTAAAAAAAAATGGAACTGAATGTTTAGCCTACTAGTATCGTACCTTGAAAACCATTCAGTTCACCCAATCTGAGCTAAAGATTGAATTCTTAGATGCAAAGCACCGAGAATTGTGATAGAGCTATGTGATTGTACTAGGAAAGGAAACTGATGAACTCATTTCCTTTTGTTCTTTTTTTTTTTTAGCCCTTTACTTACAAGCTACTGTGTCCCTAACTGGAGAGAGATTGAAGAACTCAGTTATAGCTCAGTAGGGCCAGAGATGGGGGGCCACTGGACCTGGACACACTGTTGCAATTTCGAGAATGTTGCAAGCCAATCACTAAACACAACCATTATTAAAGAGTACATTATGTAAGCTTACAATTAAATGAGCAATATTACAAACAAAAGTAACAAATAGTGAAAACTCATCACTTCCTAATTACTTACTACCTTGGACTATTTCTGTGTTCTTGAGCTTATTTACATGTATCGAATCAGTGTGATTCCACAGTATGTAACAGTAAAAATCCTATGTAGCAGTCTGCTGCTGAGAACCTTTTCCTAACCCTGCATTCAGCAACTGATGTCCATGGCCGGAAATCCACAGGAGGGGAATTTACACTGTGGAAATCAGCAAAGGTTGCAAACCAGCTGGCCGCTGTCTCGGCCAGCAGAGACTTTCAGGTTCGTGTCAACTCCAGATAGTTTCATCTGACAACCTAAATGAAACCGCAAGAGCAAAGACGCCCATAACACAGCTCTTTCGGGAGATGGAATGTGTGTGCGGGATCACGAGACCCTCTTCACAACTGCCGTAGACGAAGACGGAAAGGAATTGTGAGGGGCCACAGTGGGGGTTCTGGCCGGTGCTCTCGCTCTGTGCGCTGTTTATGCCCCCAGGGCCTGGTCGGTGCATGCCAAGGTGATGTTTGTTTTCCTGGGGTGCGTTCATACTTTGCCGTTTATTCCCCCACAGTTTACTGCTGCGCGCCATTTCCTAGTCACGCCAAGCGCTTCTGATGACAGCCCTCGTGGAGCTCCGTGCCTCTGAACTCCGGCCCTCCGCGGCCCGTGCCCTGACTCTCCCGTCCTCGACACTGAGGGGCTCACGCGCACAGCGCGGTCGACTCTCTTTAGAATTGACCGATCATGCATCACCGGCAGAGATTGGTGTGACCGGGGTCCCTGTGTCCTCATAGGTGGCAGAGACTGTTATACGTAAATTCTGGTTGATGATCCTGACCTGTCTGAGATTCCACTTTCACCGATACATGGACATGCTTCTGTTACGAACCTTGCTTTATTTTACTTCGTTATTAATTCATATATTTCTCCACTGACACTCAGTTGCAGAATTCCATCCCTATTTGCCTTTGAACTGGATCGCGTCTGTAAATTGACCAGTGAGGTCCATTGGGGTAGGAACATTCTGCCTACCTGGCATGACTAAGGCCTGCACACACGAACTAGAAGTTTCTGTAGGAGCTCACGACCTATATCTGTGTGCTCAGGGATACACAGGACCCGGCGCTTTTGTAAGGGTTTCTCAGGGTTTCCTATCCCTGTGTTCTCCAACACGTAGGCCATTTGCAAACCGAAGAACGAGGAAGGAGCGCCTCCCTCCTCCACTCACTGCGCACTCAGTCCGTTTCCCCCCAACACTGAAGACTCGCTGGAAGCAGGCCTTGCGCCGGGGCTGTCACAGTGACGGCACATGGCCGCACACTTGGACTTCGCTTACCTGGGCTCCCCTTTCACAAGGAAGTAACAACCGCTCTGTTTGACCAGTGCTGGTCCAGAGGGCTATACAAGGAATAGTGACGTCCCAGGGTGTGGCCACCACTCCGTCCCCCGAGGGGTGTGGCCGGCTCTCCCTAGAGCGCCAGGCCCCTCTCCCTTCCTGGGAAAACCCATCCCGTTCCTGAGAACTCGTCACCTCAGCCGTCCTGAGACAGGCAGGCAGGGAACAGTAGCCATGTTGGGGTTCGGGGCTCAGGGTAAGAGACTCGCTTGCTTAGGTTAACTTTTGTTATTGTGCAAAGGTACAGTTGAACTGGAGAAGCTTGTCATGTTTTTCTCCAAAATATCTTTTTAACGTTATTGCTCAAAGTAAGGAAAAGAATCGGTTGGTGTTTTTTACGTGTATGACTGTTGTCTGGTGTATCACACTGAAAATGGTCGTGATGACAGTGTAGGGGTTGTCGCCACTGATATTGATAATTAACAATCAGGAAATATAAGCTAGAACATATAGAAATGCATAGCTAGAGCTATATGTAACCCATCTAGTGCCATATGTTGGTGAAAAGAAAAAACCAGAAGGTTATAGAAATTACTCACAAGAAAACAGAACAAGTTAGAAAGTGCCTTTTTTTTTCTTTTGCATTAAAATAAAGAACTTTTGTCTGATAAGTAGCCATCATTTGCCCTCAAATCATTAAGTGGGGAAAGTCTAAACAAGAAAAGGTAGTGTTTACCTAAACGCTGGGGAGAGCACCGGGGTTTATGGCCCAGACTTTAAAGACTGTAGAAGATTGTATGTAATTACAGCAGTGTGCAAGAAGTGGCTATTAGGCCGAGGGAAGAAGCGGAGTCTGCAGGCACACCGTTTGGAGGAGGCCAGGGGCGAGCCTGAGTGCTCTTAGAGTGGTTGGTTAAGGAGGCAAAAATGTAAAGCAAAAGGCATCTCCAACTCTGTGTGAAACAGAGGAGGCAGACGTAGAGGGGCGGGGACAGGAGGGGAGAGATGCAGCCACGGCACCCTGACCGCCTGGGTTGTGCAGTTAGCTGACGACGTGGATTCTGGACAGAACCTCGGGGCTCTCAGTCCCCGGGATGGCCTGGCACGGGAGAGCTGCGTGAAGTTCGGGGTACTTGGTGAGCGCCTGTCGCAACACCATGCTGACCGGCGATCGCGTATTCTAGGAGTCTGACAGATCCGCTCAGGGACACTTTTATTCTGAAGCCCTTGCATCTCAGATGTTTTCATTTCTGGCGCGACCTCAGAACCCATCCCTCCTTGCAGATCATTTGTTCCCCTTGCAAGCCAACGCGAGACCCATCTGCTTCCTTTTCTCCAGAATGTTGCGGCGGGAGTTACACTAAAAGAGCTCAGGTTGGAAGTGGTTCACATTTCCCAATGGCAAGGCCCATCAAGCTGACCAGTGGCCGGTCCCCATGAGAGCTCACAGCACGTGCTGAGGTCAAAGAGACATTAATTCTGAATTACTTTCCATCTACAGTTGGCTTAAACCTTTACATTTTCACCAGAGAGTCTTGTCGGTGGTGGGCTTGGAATGAGCGGCGGTGTCTGACCTGCCGTCCTGTTTGTAGGATAAGGTTTTACTGCTGTGCATGGCGGCTGCTCTTGGCCTGTGTGGAGGCTCTGAAATCCCTCAGTTGTGAATGCAGGCACCTGGCTCTACAAAGAAACCTTTGGAGAAGTCTCAGTGTAGTCTGCTCGCTGGGTGGCAACCTGGCATCTGCCCCACGTTTGGGGTGCTGGTCAGCCGCTCACGCTCTGCTCTTGTGTTATTTGGGTCCGTGATGTGACCCTGCTTGTTCACGGCCTTCATAACTCGTGTAATCTGATGCAAAACATGTCCGTACACGGGCTAACATTTTTCATAGCAAAACAAGGTTTCCTGCGATAGGGGCAGGATTGGCACCTTCCAAACGTTGGGAGAGGAGGGGAGGGCCCACCACACAAGTGCCGGAGGCGGCTGGAAGCAGGGCCGCTGTCCATTGTCCCGGACTTCCTCCGCCCCCCCCCCCCCCCCGGGGCCCTGCCTCCTTCTCCCTGCTCTGAATGGTGTGTGCATGCTCTGTGTTTCTGCAGATGTGTGTGCACGTGCATGTGTGTTCCCGTGTGTGATTGTGTGTGCGCATCAGTGCACGTGTGTGCTCCTGTGCGTCCACAAGTGTGTGTGCAAACTCGTGTGCTGGTGCACATGTTCCCATGTATGTCTGCATGTGCATGCCTGCCGGTGTGCATCCGTGTGTGGACGTCCCTGTGTGTTCACAAATGGGTGTGTACCGTGTGTGCATGTGCATGTGATTCTGTGTGCACCTGTACACATTGCACACACGAGCACCATTGTGTCCACATGTGTGTGCATGTGTGCTCCGGTGTGTTCACAAATGGACGTGCGCATGTTTCTACCAGTGCGTGCATGTGTGTACATGTGGTGTGTGCATGTGTGTGCATGCCCACGTGTGTTCCTGCATGTTTGTAGATGTGTGCGCACGCCTGTGTGTGCACTTTCTATATGCACCTGTGTGCATGTGTGTACATGATGTGTGCACACACCTGTGTTCACGTGTATGTGTGCCCCTGTGCTCATGCCTGTGCACAGCTGTGTGCATGTGTGTGTTTGTGTGTTACTACCTCATGGCTCGTACCCAACAAACACGGAGCAGGAGGAAGACTCAGAAGAGTTTGCCGACTGTGGTCATCATGGCGAAATGCTGACAGGCAAACTTCAAAGGCCCCGGCAAGGCGATGGTCCAGCTCTTACTGCATGAGGCTCAGCATTACCTGTGTCTGAGTTCCCCAGCTCGGCCGGTCACTGGGAGCGGCACGGAGCTGCTCACCATTCCACCCAGCACTCTCTTCCGGGAGGGCTTCTCGCACGGCTGCGAGATTGCCGCTCTCCTCTCTGTTTATTCTGCCTTTCATTGCTCTCTACAACCCTTCTTTTTTCTCCTTAAGAAAGTAATAAACTTTTGTGACTATGGATGAAGCTACGTAAAAGTCAGAAGGTCATATCTACCCGTATCCTTTGGTAAAGACAGAAAAAGAAAAGAGAGAGAGAGAGGAGAGCTTTTGAGGCCATTGGGACCGGCCACAGCGTCTCCAGGGTGGCGAGTCCTCAGACAGCTCGGGGAGGAAAGCGAGGGCCTGAGTTGGGCTGCAGTGGTCAGCGCAGCCCGGATGTGTCCTTCTCTGGCATGTGAGTGACTCGGGGGACAGAGGCAACGTACACGGGTCTGTTTCGTGTGAGTGAGGAGTGGCGTTATAAAGACTTCCTGTGCAGCACAAATCCTAACCAAAAGGTGGGAGTGGACGGCAGATATCACTGGCCCGCGGACATGTCCCTTCTGAGGAGTAAAGTTGCCAATGTTAAGAAAGGCTTGCCTTGGAATTATGTCCCCTGTGGGGCGGAGGGGTGGCCAGGCACCAGGGCAGCCCCACCCGGCCACCAATAGCCCCTTGCTCACCCAGGTTAACCAGATGCTGAAGGGGACGGGTCCTCATGGATACTGGTGGGTGCCCCACTCCGCTCCTCCACCAGGGGGAGCCCTGGCCCTCCCAGCGGTGGCCGCCTGGGCAGGGAGACAAAGGCCCAGCTGGTGACAGTACATGACCAGTGGCTGTGTTCGAGGGTGAGCCCGCTCTTCACAAAGAGGGGACAGCAAGGTGGGGGGCGGGGGGGGTCCACCTGTGCTCAGAGGACCGAGACTCCGTCCACTCTGGCCGGCGTGATGCTGGCTGGGACCTAGAAAGGAAGGGAGACCTGCCGTGTGTGTGCGACTCTACCCGTGTGTTAACACACCCCTGTCTCCATCTGTGCCGCTCTCTCCTGCCCCCTCTGTCTAAGTCCGCCAGAGATGTGCAGAGATGCAGCATCCAGCGGTGGTGGCCTGGCTCAGGTTCAGCCCGCACACACTCACACACGTGCAGGGCGCCTGTCTCAGCCAAGTGCCCGCCCCGCTGCCGCGCTCTGCAAGGACTGAGAACTGGAGCACTGAGCCCTCCCAGCACCTCCCTTGCCACAGAATCAGGAGAACACGGTGCATCCGTACGTGGGGGGGGCGGAAACCTGCCACCGTGTGACCCAACTCCAGCCCAGGCCCCTGGCCCCAGCCCTCACGTCCGCCTCTAGACCTTCGTCATCGTGCCTGGCCAAAACTTCAGACCCACAGAACAGGAGCTGCCCTTGCCCACCCGGCCCTGGCAGCCACCATCCTAGTTTCTGTTTTACAAACTTCACTCCCCTGGGACCATCACCCGTGAAGAGTCCCATAGTGTTTGCCTTTTTAGGACTGATTTCAACCCTAATATCCTGCAGGGCTGTTCCTCTTGTAGCCCGGAGCAGGGTTTCCTTCCTTTTTAAGGCCAAACAGTATTCCACTATCTGTGCGTACCGTCGTGGTTAATCCATTTTTCGGTCGATTGGCCATGGGTTGCTCCCGTCTCTTGGCCGCTGGGAATCCTGGTGTTGTTGTGAACTTGAGTGCGGTATCTCTCTGAGGCCCAACTTGCGGTTTTTCGTAAGTCTGCCCAGAAGGGGCTTGCTGAGGAATCAGTTACTATGCGTCTGCCTGCAACTCGAACAGGCCGATCCACAGGGAAATTGGTGCCAGTTCCTGCACGTCTACAGGTTGCACAGGCTCTTAAGTCGCCTGTGGTTCTGAACCCATCACTGTGGCCCCAGGAGGGCCGCGCACCCATTGGCTGCAGCGACAATGCACAGACCAGTGCCGGTGAGGAGAACGGGATTGCCACGTTTGATTGGGCCATCGGGGTCCGTCTCCCGGGGAACCTGGATGCTGAGGGAATCCAGCCACGCCCGCTGACGTCCAGTGTGTGTGTGTGTGTGTGTGTGTGTATGTGTGTGTGAGAAAGAGAGAGTGTGTGTGTGCACACAGAGCACAGACACCGCCGCATCTCTGTGCTGGAGTTCAGTTTGCCAGCAAAGGTGGTTTTGAGACTGACCCATGTAGGTGCCTATAAAGTATTTAGAGCAACGGCCAGCTCCCAGCAAACCCTGACCATACGAAACAGGTGTCCCCTGGGTGTCCTGGCCCCTTTAGGGTGTCAGCTTGGCTTCCCTGCTCTGGTCAAACTGGAGAGATCAAGGAACTCGAGCCCTCGTTTTTAAAAAATCAGAAAAATGTGAAGGTTCTGTTGTCAAATAAGCTTCACATGTTCAGTTTTTTGCTTTACATGCTCACACAAAGGATGCGGGGCTGTTTCTAGCTCCCCGCTTTTTCTTTGGATTTCAGTGACTATACACGTCCCCTTTGAAGGGATTTCTTAAAACAAGTCCCTTTGCAGCTCACGACAGTGTGGTCCCCGCTCTCTGTGCCAGATGCTCTCTGGGCCCTCGGACGTGGCGTGTCCTCCCAGCCTGGCTCTGAGCAGCTGCTGGGTCCCTTGCAGCGGGCACATGCTGAGTCTGTGAGAACACCACCAGGCTTGTTTCTGTGTGTGCCCCGAGCCCTCCACACATGTCCATACTCCCCTGGGCCGGGGTACCACGGGCCTGTGCATGCGGCCACTGCCCCCCAAGTCAGAGTCCCCAGTGCTGGTCAGGCTCAGAGCCTCCGAGGACAGGCTGCCATGCCCCCGGTGGACAAAGTTTGTGCCCTGCTCCAGCCCCGCACCCCCGCCAGCACCAGCACGCAGGGCAAGAGGCCCAACTTGGTGTGGCTGCTCGTCACCAGCTGAGTTTAGTGGACAGTTGGGGTGCCCTCTCACGGGCCACTTCTGCATCCACCGGGGCTCCCAGGCAGCCTCACTCCTGGTCTTGGCAGGTGGCCCACGTGCCAGGTCACTGCAGCCCGGTGGCAGCACTGTGACCAGAGCTGGGGTCACAGAGGGCTGCAGAGCAGCCACGTCACCTCCCATGGGCACACGGGCAGCAAGCAGGGGACAGATGAGCCGGCTGGTGGCTCCAGCCCCTCATGCAGCCTGCCAGTTCCGTTCCCCATCAGGGTGCAGACCGGGATGGGGGGCAGTTGGAGACAGAGACTTAGAGCAACCAATGAGACTATTGCTCAGCATGTGTCTTACTTTCCAGAACAACTTCAGACCAGGAGCCTGGTAATGAGGCTTTAAAAAAAGGACATCGGGACTATTTTGGCCCTCTCTGCCGTTTAGCCCTGATGGAATAACAAGCCTTTCAGACGTGTCTGTGTTAGTGGAGTGTAGACAGTGGCTTAACATAAAACACACGCAGACTGATCGCCAGACGTGTGCCGGGCCCCGGCAGGACCGAGTCGCCAGCACGGAGGGATGAGCTGGGCAGCAGAGCCCACGCCTGACAGGGACAGGAACAGAGCTCCGCAGTCTGTCCCCAGCCCTTCAGAGGGTCGGCCTGGAAGTGCCCGTGTGTGGTCTGCCTGAAACCTGCAGTCATTCTGTCCGCAGAGAGCCCGTGGGCACATAAGGATGGGGACGGGCCCAAGGGCATATGCTACTGTGAGGCCACAAGTCCACTGCTGCTAGGACGTCAGCCCAGGAGTCACTGTGCCTTCGTGTCCTTGGGCACTCGGGCCACAGGAGCTGCCTGGGTCACCAACACGGCCTTGCTTGCGTTCAGTATTCTGAGGAGGCCTATGGGAGACATGCGTCTGGTTGTGCACAGGTGTGTTCTCCCTGGAGACATACGTGTTGTCCTTGAACTTCCCCCCATCCCGGGATGTGTGGGAAAGGGCGGGGGGCGGGGCCGTGAGCAAAAGGTGGCGCGTTCCCCCGAAACGCCCTCACTCGGGACGTGGCCGAGTCGTACCCCTGCTTCCTCGGCAGGTAATAAGGAGAGACGGGCGGAGAAAATCACACTTCACCAGGTGCGACGGTCGGTGCCCAAGCCTTGACTATGAACTGTCTTTGCCGAGTTTTATTTGCGGGGGGAGCAAACCCTTGCACCCAGATGTGCAACCGGGTCCCCCTCGCTGAGAGAAGCCAGGCTGAGGCTTCTGGGGGAGCAGAGGGGGCTCCGCCTGTCACTGGGCCCATTGGCGGGGACAGTCCCCCCGACACACGCAGCTTTGCTCCTGCTCAGGAGCCTGGGGGAAAGCGACCCATTGTGAAGGATGTGTGAAACGTCTTCAGGGTCACCCTCGAATAAGCCTCGTGACAACACACATCTCGCTTTCCGACGTCATGACTCACTTGCATGAAAAGGGCCTTCAGCTCCACCAGGCTCTGGGGCCACTGCCCCGGGGCTAAGCAGCTGGACGGGTCAGTAAAGGGAAACACCCTCGTGGTGAGGGCTGGTCCGTCTGTGGCTGGCGGGTCACAAGGAGGTCAGACGTGAGAGGAGCCAGCCCAGGGCTGCCCGCACCCCGCACCCAACACGACCAGGAGCAGATGACCTTTCTCCAGCCGCCCGCTGTCCGGGCCTCTGCCTTCAGATCAGAACCAGCAGGAGCTGACCGCAGTCTCTGGGGGTCAGTGCTTGGGCTCCTGACCTCAGGGCTGGGGTGGGGGGATTCCCGCACGCTGGGCCTAAGCTTGGTGTGGCTCCTCTTCAGGGCAGATTTGCGGTGTTTGGGCTGCGCTCGGGGCTAAGAGCACAGAGAGCAGGAAAGCAGAACAGAAGATCCACGGCTTCAAGGCCTTCTGGCTGCAGGTCCTGAAACCCCACGTCCTCGAGTTTGTTCCCAGGAGTTACGTCCTCGGTGAGCGCCCAGCGCCTACCTCAGACTCCGCCTGGCTCCTGGAGTGGCGGATGCTGATTCTTTCCTCTTTACAGATGAGGAAGGCTGTAGGGATGGATTTGCTCAAGGCCACCGGGGGACCAGCCCTGTAGTGGCTGACTTCGATAGGAAAGACGTAGGAGAGAAGTGGGGCCTGGCCAGCTGAGTATGAAGGAGTCTGTAAACATCACAGGGCGAGCTTCCTGCTTTTCTTCCCTTGGTTCAGAGTGTTTACGTTTATCCTGGAAACTTCTGAGAAGTAGAGACCAGAGGAAAAAGCGGCCCAGCGGAAGCTCTTCCTGGGACAGTGATTCTTTCTCTGCAGGGGTGCCTTCCTGACTTCCCTCTGTGCGAGGGGGGCCCTGTGTTTCAATACCCAGAGGAGTCTTCATAGAACGCCACTGGGGTGGTGCCGTGGCCGTGGGCTTGTCTCTGAACCCAGGTGGGACGGAAGAGGGCCGGGGCTGCCCGTTCTCTACGGGTAGAAGGCATGGTGGGTGCTTACCCCCAGGGGGTGGCATGCTGCCGAGTCCCTGAGCACATGCTGGAAACTGAGGCCGGAGCCCGGGCATGGCCTGTGAGGTTATTTGGGGTCCTGGTGGGTTTTGCTGAGGTGAGTGCTTTCTGGCCAAGAAAGCCGAGTTATTTTGGGCCACCATAATTGTGAGTTAGATGGTGGTTTTTGTGTGAAACGTTGAATTTACCGGCTGTGTAGTCTGCTGACTTTGGATGAGGCTGGAGACAATTCTATACACGTTTCCTGAAATGACGGCTCTGACCAGATCTGACCGAGGGCCCCAGCGGACGCACGTGTCCACGGCAGGCTGGCGGGGGCACGGGGCGCTCGGGGGGCCTCGTCACTCTGTTTGTGCGGATCATCCTGTCCTGTGCTGGGGCGGCTTTCAGGAGGTTCTGCTGTGTGTGTGACAAGAGCTCGTTACACAGACATCATGAGAAGTCACTTAGCTTTCTCCTACTCACTCTCGATGGCACGTCACATTCTGTGATGTCTAACATTTCCTGGAACAAAGATGTAGTGTGATAGCTTTTCAAAAATGTTAAAAGTGTGTGTTATGCTTTAGTCCGGATCCAGGTAATCGTTTGAAGAAGTCATGTTCACTGTCGGTGTTGTCAGTGGGTCTCAGATGCCAGGAATTAATACAAATAATGAGTAAGGCAAGACTGACCCCTCTGGCCAGCGAAGCCGAGGGGCTGTGGCTGTGGGCAGAGGCAGCGGCCCGATGCGGAAATTCGGGTGACAGTCCTGAGACTCCTACTCTCACTCTGTACTGAAAGGGCTTCCTGTCCCCAGGTAACTGTTCAAGGCGTCCCTCACTTGCTCTGTGACACAGGTGACTCCGAGTCTCAGTGTAGCCTTGCGCCTATGTTCTCCCGGATCTCCGGATCTGTGTTCCCCCCGCTCTGCTGATGGGAAGCTCCTGCCTCAAAGGAGGACTCCAGACACACCTGCCCTGCACACCTGCCCTTCCCACACACCTGCCCTTCCCCTCACACTTGTCCGTCCCTGCACACCTGCCCTTCCCCGCACACCTGCCCTTCCCCAGGCTCTGTGCCACCTTCTCCTGCAATGTCATTTCTGTTCTTCTCGTTTGGGGCATAGTCTACAACCATCGGGCATGTGTCTGTGTTTGTAACTCTCTTTTCTGCTCTGTTGGTCTGAAACTACTCTAATCCAGTTTCCTGTTATTTCTGTAAGTGATTATTCCCACTGTCCCATCCTCAGGGAAATGTCACATGCAGCTCTGTTGGGGTACACTTTGCTGACCTCTCCTGAGATGGGGGACATGTGAAGAGTATCCGGATAGGAAGAGGGTCTGCCTGCCGGCCGCGGGGACGGGGTGCGCCATAAGCGGGGCTGCACCGTCCGTTGGAGAAGCCGCCGTCTTTGCAGCGGGGCGGGAAGGTTTGTGCAGGGGATCAGAGAGAGCACAGGGCACTGCGCAGGCCCGGAGGGTCGCTCCCAGCTGCCCTCAGCCAGGGCAGAAGGGGGCACTGGGCAGGGCCTGGGGAGGGGCGGGAGGAAGTGCAGCCCTAGTGGGGACCTGCACTGGCAGCGTCAGCATCACCGGGGGACACATGCAGCTCTGGGCCCCACCAGGACACACTGGACAGAAGCTGGTGGGAGGAGGGTCGCTGCGCACCCTGTGTGGGCAGTGGACTCAGATGCAGGCCGAGTGCAAGAACCTCCGCCCCCCAAAACTCAGGGGCTTACAGCCAAGCCATTGGTGAGCCCAGCACCTGCAGGGGACACCAAGCCCAGACCATCCTGCTCACCCCTCCCCAGTCATCTCATCACAGGTGTGCGGCCACCTGAGGAACTGAACCTCTGCCACTCCTGGGGGCTTACCTCCAAGCCACAGTAACCATGTGGGGGTCTCTGCGAGGCTGGAAAGGCATGGAGCCAGGCCCATGGCAGGAGGAGCCAGGCAGGAGGACTTCCTAGAGGAGGTAGCACTTGACTGACCTGGAAGGAAGAGGGAGACTTTTCAAACAGGAAGAAGGGCACTTTCTTAGCATTGGAGGGAGAAAATGCATCCAGTTAAAAATGAAGGAAGCCATCCCTGAGACCGATATGCAGCCACTTCTGTCGGTGAAACCCCCTCCTCTGGCCTCCAAGGGCTCTCTGTCTCCTGTCCCTCCTGTGACCCTTTCTCAGCTGCTCCCTCTTGCCCACGTCCTCTGCCCTAAAAGGAGAAATGGTCTTGAGTCTGAATAACCGGGCAACCTTCTCCCACAGCTGAGGCAAGAAAGGCCACGGAGGGAGCTCTACTCTAAAGTGAGGTTCCGCACGTTTCCGGCAATGCGGGATCCCATGCCCTGCAAACCCCTCCTCTCGCGGCACAGCACCACGAAATGCTGTACTTTGTGTAATGGACGTCATTTTCAACACACAGCTGAGCATGCAAGAGAGTGCATGTAATTGCACCGGCCTGAAAATAAGGAGGAATGAGCCTGGACGAGGGAGGAAGAGCTGAGAGCCCCGGCATCCAGGGATAGGGCTCTGGTCAGTTTCCCTAGGGCCACCCTGAGGTCAGAGGGCACAGGGCCCCCAGGAAGAGGGGTTGGGAAGAAAGGAGTGCGGGGTGAGGCCAAGGAGCAACCCAGACGGTGACTCCCTCAGGCCAGCCAGTCAGAAGATGAGATATATCACCGTGGCCTCAGTTCCACAGCCGACTCTGGGGTTCCTGGTGAACGTGGTCAGTCGAGCCACATGAGTCCCCAGTCCCGGGGTCCAGGTGACACCAAGACGGGGAAGAAGGACAGTTACTTTTACAGAAATCTATTAGAAACACTCATGAGTTTAGCAGATGTCATAGATGGGCAAGCATGAGAAACCTCCATAAGAAAAGGGAAGGACAGACGAACCAAGACGCAACTTCGTAATCGAACAGAGTCCAGAAAAAAAGGCAAAAAGCGTTCTTTTTCTTTTTATCTTTTCATAAAAATGCGAACTAAAACATTTTGCTGCAGAAGAACAGTGGCCATTCTGTCTGTTCCCACTGACCTTCTGGTACAACTGAAGGATGGGGGCCACAGGGTGGGGGACCGAGGCATGGGGGTGCCAGGGGATGGAAGGCGAGGAGGACCTGCAGGCCAATAGCACGACTCTGTTTAATCAGAAGAGGGGCAAGGAGGATGCACTGCAATTTCAGGACAAGCTAAACGGACACTTGCGTAGGAGGCCTCGGAGGCTAAGACGACGTCCGCCCGGCAGCGGCTCAGCACCGCGTGCAAAGGCTGTCTTCCCTTGGTCACTTTCAGGTCCATGTGCAGCCAGCAGCAGCAGCGGCTGAGCCCTGCGCTGCACAGAGCCAGACAAATGTGAGCCCTGTGTCTTGTCGCTGCAGTCCTAGTCATAAGGGGTAGAACGTGGGGGACATGGACACAGTGTTCCTTAGATTGTCTGTCTCAGGTGGCAGGTGAGTCTCCACTTCATGCCAGAGCTGAATCCTAGTCACTTCGAGACTGAGTTCCCAGGAGACTTGGCAAGTCCCGAAGGCCCAATTTTCAGAGGTGCTGATTAAATACAAGTCCCGTTCTTTAAGATACCAGACAACCTGGAGGCAGTGTGTCTATTTGGTGGGAATGCCATCCGCTCCCCTCTTGCCCACGCTTCCCATGCCCTCTGTGCTCAGGCCCCAGAGACATTGATGTCAGAAAGAACTGGATTTTTTTCTCAGCACTAGTTCAGAATATATTGAAACCCCTGGACAAAGAGAACCAAGATTTGTCCTGTAGAACATGGAAGAAGGGTTTTTGGCAGGAACACTTCAATGTAGCTGTTGTCAATAATTCATTCAGCGTTTCTTGGTGAAGGAGCCATAATTTGACTCGTGCCCGACACGCGACCGTGTGACCGTGAGTGGGCTTGCCCCGTTTGGGAGCCTGGCGGAGTGCGTTGCTGCAACACACAGCCTCAGGAGTCATGTGTCGTCGGCCGGGGCTCCTTATATAGCTTCCAAAGGGAGATAACGACACTCCCCCTGCAGGGGCATTGGGTTGAGTCAGGAGCTGGGTAGGTGCGATCTGCTTGAGCATTACACAACGTCAAACCCAACGACCGTTGTGTGGATTTCCGATCCCAGTGTTGAGCTGCGCTAGTTGACAGTAATTAGCCAATAGTCTAATGTTTGAGGCTACCCTATAGCTGCGACGTCCGCATAGAGGAGGAATCCCAGTAGAGATAGGCATGAAAACACAGTGACACTTCCTTTTCAAGATGGAGGACCTGAGTCCAAGGACCGTCCCCCAGGGGTGCCGTTGAGGCTGCTGAGGGGAGTCGGCCACCCCGTCCAAGGGCAGTTATGCCCGCCCGGCACCTCCCTCCCCCGCCCCATGGATGTGTCCTCAGCCCGACCTGCCACGGGGCTCTGCATTCTGTCCTAAGCAGACAGCAACGGGCATGTGCAAGAGAGCCGACTCCTCTCGTTGCCGACTGGGATGCTGAGTGTCAGCGTGGCTGCGCAAAGGAGGGATTCGTTTAGCACAGAAATGGAGGCAGAGAGCGCCGGGCAGACAGCGTGGCTGCCATCGCCTGTGCGTCTTTCTAAGAACAGCAGCTGGAACCTGGCCCTGTTCGACAGTGAAGAACGGAAGTTTCCCGGCCTAGGCTGTCTAATTGGCACATTAGGATTCTAGGATTCGAGTTACAGTTCAGGCTCTTGAGAAATACCGGCTGATGGATAGCAAGAATACAATACTTGGCTCTTAGGAGAATCCAGGTCTATTTTAAATCCACATGCTCTTTGAAATTCTTTATTATCCTGCCTTCTTGAAAAAAATTATATGTGTGCGCACACAGAATAACGCTCTATAGGGAGCGGGCTGTCCCGGGATCCCTGTCCTGCAGTGTCATGAGAGGCCAGGGCTGTGGGCCTCTGGGACCAGAAGGCTAATAGAAAAGGCTAAATTGTGCCCCACTAAAGAGGCCACATGTCAAACAGCATGACGAGGTGAACTTCACTTGGAGGAACCAGAGGGAAAGAAGGAAGCCAAGATTGGAACCCGGAGTCCAGGCAGAATGGACGTGATGCTGGGAACAGAGGGGCTCCTGAAGGCTCACCCGAAACTGGTCCCCACCCCCTCCAGAACACTCACCGGTGCGGGTGCAAGCACACTGACACCCCCAGCTCCGCCTGGGCAAAGGAGAACTCACTCCTTGTTACATAGAGGCTTCTGGGCATCAAAATACTATCGTGTTCAGCTTCCTTCTAGTACACGTTTTAAAAGCAATGATCCATTTAAAAATTAATGTTTACAGTGCAGTAGAAATGACATCTATCGCCACCAATTGAATTCACGATGGAACTTTCCAGATGCCTGTTAAGAATGTGATAGAACGCGTGATGGTTCCGAACTCCCCAGGAGTGTGAATGGGAAGTGTTGCCGATACGCATCGCTTGGGTTTGCTTCCCTAGTTCGGGGCACTTGTTTTGCAGGAACCTCAATGCCCCCTTTACTCCCGGCGCCTAGAATCTGGGGAGCTAGATCCAGGCAGGCTGAGGGGGGACAGTGAGCATTCCTGCTGGCTGTGAATGGCGGGGGGGAACCACAGGCACCCGCGTGGGATAAGGAGGGATTTTGTCTTTGACCCGTTTTCTCTGGGCCATGTGAACATGCCCGAACTGACTCCTGAGAAACCGATTTTGTAATGACCAGCAAGTAGGTGATATCACGGGATGTTAGACCTGTCATGTGCATTTAAAACATGAAAAAAAAATGAATCCATTGCAAAGCACTTGGAAGAATTTATACTTAGTGCTTGAGATGTTCTTTGGTGATTTTGTAAAAGAAAAACTCAGTGGAAATAGTTCTGAACTGAAGATGAGCGAGTTCAACTTTGAGGCATTAGTAGCTTTAAGTCAGCACCTCCTTCTTTTCATTGGATCTGGAGAATTCTCCCAAGTTCTCTTTACGAATGGATACGAGGGCATTTGAGCCGAATGGATACGAGGGCATTTGAGCCGTGGGATTATGTACTTTACGGGAGGAGTACAGGGGGGTGATATTCCTGAGTCAGGCTCTGTGGCTGTTCATTTGGAAAGGAATTTAGTCATGAGTTTCTATTAGGCTTCTGCTAAAGACAAATTAAGTGTGTTTTTCACATTTGCAAAAAATCATGCAATGATCACTTTTTAGTTCAAAAAGGTTGTTCACACCTTGAGAGAGACCAACGCTCCGGCACATTAATGAACTCAGAAGTGACGACTCCCACTTTTGGGGCGGACAGAAATAGCAGGAAGGAAAAGGTGGTGCTGTATTCCACTTCAGATTCCCAGTAAGTCACCAGCCAATCGTCCACAGAGCGTGGACGCCCAGGTTTCAACGGGGAATTGCAAAGGACAGCGGAATGCCAGCTCTCGAAGGGAGTTTCGAGCTTATCAGAACCACCGTTTTTGTTTTCGCTAAAAGGGATTGGCCTGTCCGCAGTTCAGAGGAGGATGAGGACTGGAAGGTGGGATCTGGACTCCCACTTGTCCCCCGCTGGCTCGGGGTGGGAGTCCCCGCTCCGCTGGCCTCACGGGAGCCCTCGGGGCGGAGGGTGGGAACTGGGGCACAGGAGGGTCTAGAGGACAGCACCAGGCCCCTGCACCATTGTCTCACTCAGCAATTGTCAAAACATGTCACAGCGCCTGGGATTAACAATAGGGACCGGCCCAAAGGAGAAGCGATAATGAGGGGACAGGGTGGGGGTCACGGGGGGGACGGGGGACGTCTGATTCCAAGCTAGATTTGGAAGAACAGAGCTGAGGGCAGAAAGAAACGCTAATCACAGGGGCGCCTGCTGGGGTCCCGCCCCTGCCTTCTGACCCCGTTGTCTTTGCCGGCCACCCCCCAAGCGTGTCCAGATGCTGCTCACATGGGCCCTGAGCCTTGAGCGTGCTGCCGCCATCCTCACGGGCTTCCAGGCCCCTCCCTCCCGCCCTCCCCAGGTGTACCCACCACCCTGGCTGACGTCACCGCACTGGGTCCCTGCTCCCTAAGGCAAACGCACTTAAGCACAAGTGCTCCCTTATACACTTGTCCTTTTGATTCCTGGGGGACTGTCCTCGCTCCACATGGGTGCACTCCCGCCCCACACCAGCTTCCCAGGCCCGGCCCAGCCCCGGCGCCCACGTGGGGTCCTGCCTGAGCACCTGTTGGGTGGGCTCCAGGGCAGCGTCCCCCGGCCCTAGGGGAGATTGCCCTTGAGAAATGGAGGGCTCCCCTGGGCAGGAGGGGCCTCTGGTAGTCACTCCACTCACTGTGCACCCAGAGCAGTTTAACATGCGCCCCCTGAGTGACCAGCCGCCCCCACCTGTGCGGACACACCCAGAGGGGCGTTACTGTGGCCCACGGACGGTCCGTCTGTGTGTGTCTGTCTGTCCCCTCATGAACTGTGAGTCACCAGACAGCCAACGCTCTCCAATTGGAGACCAGTGTCCCCAGTTCAGTCTCGCAGCCCTTCCTACAGGGTGCACTGGAATCACGTTCTGCGTTGCTGCAGTCCTGCGGGCCGGGTATCGCCCCCTCTCCTGGATGAGCCCAAGACGGAGGGTCCAGGGCAGCTGTCCCCTGCTGTGCAAGGTTCTGGTCCCTGTGGCCTGATGCTCGTCCTCACTGCGTGAAAGAAAAAGTGTTCCTTTAATTGACCTGCTTGTTCAGGGACAGTGACGGGGGGAGGGCAGGAGACAGGGGTCTGTGTGGCCATTGGGGCAGCTGCTGATGGCAGGATGAGGCAGGGAGCAGCTCGGAGCAGAGACTACAGGGTGACGTCTAGAGGCTGAGCCACAGGCTGCGTGGCCAAGGCAGCCGGCCACCCTCCGAGGTGCGACAGCTTCTCAGCGAAGCACTTGTCAGCAGAGGGCTGGTTGTGTTAATCCGTGGGCAGCGTTGCTTCTCCTCTTCGCCCTCTAATTAAGGTCCCGCAACAAAAGCCAGGAAGGGAGCTGGAAGAAAGGGGCATTGTTGGGAGGCAGCCACTGCGCAGGGACACATCGCCCTGTGCATCCGGGCCTCTCTGAACAGCCTTCCTTTGTGTGCTCCGGCTTTCCTGGGAGCTTCTGGGCAGCGTCTGTCTTTGAACCTCTGTCCCCTGCTTTGTGTCATTGTTTGGGGTCGCAGACACCCCCGCACCGGCGGGGACTTTCTATTTTTTATTTTCCTGTTAATTCGGGGCTGCCGGTCTGCTGCCCAGGTAGAACGATGGCGGTGTTGAGTGTGAGGAGGCTGCCACTGGACTCCCGGTGCTCGGTGGTGAGGGGTGTGTGCCGGGCATGCTGTGGCCCTCATCACCGCAGACATTCATTCACTTATTGGGGGAGTGATCTTCCAGCAAAGCGCAGTGAAGCCACAGCACAGCCCCTGTTTCTGGGACCACCCCACACAGCGCTTGCTCCCATCACGTGTCTTGAGGTGTGAACATTTAAAATCCATTTCTACGTGACATTAAAAATGAGCAACTCAGGTGTAGAGCTGGCTTCTGGTTACACACACTGGTTTTCCAGCTTCAGCACCAGTAAGAGTTTCTGCTCCACCCACAGATTTTACAAACCCCAGAAGATTGGTAAGATAGAAAATAATAACCTCACTGTACTGAACATATTTTCAAATAACCTGGGAGAGGTGCTGAGTGGCCACGGCATCCCCATTGTCCCTGTCACCGTGGGAAGGGAGGGGACTTTGGTAATGAGTTGCAGCTCAGTGCCTGCCACCCCTTCGGTGGTGGGAGGCCCTCGGTGCTCAGGGGCCCCGTCACCTCAGCCCAGGATGCTATCATCCTGGTTCTTTTTCATTCCACGTGGAGGTTCCCTGCCAAGACCATCTCTTATCTAGACCAGAACTTACCGTCTCACGTCAAAACACGAAAGGACAACCAGATGTCGACGGAGGCTGTGCCATCACTATTTCAGGCCAAAGTTCAAATGTCCCAGTACACTATTTGTCACAAGCTCCCAAACAGTATTATTTATGTCTAAATTTGTTAAGATTTTTAAAAACCCTGCTTTTTAAAGAGAAGAATTCACGTTAAAACAACTTCCGTGAAACCAAGGGTCAGTCTGGAAACCAACACCTTCACCATGTCGTCGGCCTGCACTGGTAAACGTGTGCCCACCGTCCGCTCAGGACCGACAGGCCGACCCAAAGGCTGGTGATTTTTGAGGGGCTGTTTGCTCTCAGCCACATGTAGGCCCTGGTCCCCCTGAGTTGAAGTGTTTCTGGCGGAGCTGTGTGTCTGAATCCCTTCGTCCCTAGCACCCAAATCCCAAGTGCTGGTGAGTCGGGCGGGTAGGGCGGTGCGGGAGCAGAGGTGCTGGCTGACAAGTCTTTGCCGTGTTCTGTGCAGTGAGCCTCCCCCTGGGGCCCAGCGGGCCCAGCGGTGTGGACAGGGTCCCGCTGGCAACCCCGGACGCCGAGGAGACGGTGTCTGTCGGCAGCTGCTTTGCCTCTGAGGACACCACGGAGGACTCGGGCGTGGTGAGCTCCCCCTCCGACATCATCTCTCTGGACTCCCAGCACGACAGCACCAAGTCCAGAGAGAAGTGGGCCACCGACCAGGAGGACTGCAGTGACCAGGACCTGGCTGGACCCCCCGAACTGGGCACCTCGAAGAGCCCCCCGTGGGAGAGAAACGGCTCCGAGCATTGGCATTTGAGGTGAGTGACAGGGCAGCTGGGGAAGGGAGGCACCATCCCGGTCTCCAAGAGAGAGGTCTCTTGTCCAGGTGACTGGGGCTCGTTTCCCTTGGCTCCATCTGCCTGCTCTTTCTAGGCGTGCAGGCACTGATGAATGAAATGACTAAGGGTGGTGGCTTGTTTGTGTGTGAGCCCTGTGGTACCCGGGGCCCTTCACGCAGGGGGCTCGTCCACTCAACCTCCTGCTTTCTAGACTTCTCCAAGGTGACACGCATGTGTCATTCGTGCCTTTATTTATTTTATTTTAAATGAATGGGCTCGTAGCTTGTTTGGGTTTCCGCCCCCGGAAGGGAGTTGTGCATGTGTCTGTGTTTACACTTCGGGAATTTTCTAGCAGAGAAATTGTTAGGCTCTCAGAGGGATGCATTCTTGACCTTCTGGATGATTGCGGATCATTGCCAAATTGCTCCCCAGGACTGTCTGGTTTGCCCGCCCAGCAGGGGTCGCTCCACATCTGCACCCACCCGTGGGACAGCAGGCACACGGCATTTCCTGGGGCTTCCGTTCATGTTCCCTGGTTTGGGAGGATGGGCAGCTTGTCACACGTGCAGTGGCCGCTCGGTTTTCCTCTCCTGTGTGTTGTCTCTTCCTGGCCTTTGACCTTTTTAGGAACGTGTGGTGTCACTTTACAAACCATCCTTCATCTCTCCTGTGTCAGTCATTCCACACAGAGAGTCTTCAAGACTCTGGCTTGAATTTAACTTTTTGGTCGTTGTATAAAAATTGCTGTTTCCTTTTAGTGTTGTTAAACTCAGCCATGTTCTCCTGAATATATGTGATCTTTGTAGATTTAAGAGACCCTTCTCATGGCCTAGAGCAGCGGTTCCCAACCTTTTTGGCACCAGGGACCGGTTTGTGGAAGACAGGTTTTCCGCAGACAGGGAGGCGGTGTGCAGGCGGGAGGCAGGGCCTAGGCGGTGATGCGGGTGATGATTCGCTGGACCGCCCACCTGCCTCCTGCTGTGCGTCCTGGTCCCTAACAGGCCATGGGCCAGTATCAGTCCTCTGCCCCCGGGGGTTGGGGACCCCTGCCCTAAAAGACTAAAAATTGTCTGAATTTCTTATAAGAGTTTAGTGCTGCTTTCTCACATTTGGGCTTCTGGTCTACCTGCGGTTTATTTTGGGGCGTGATGTGAACAAGAAATCTGTTTTCTCCCACTGACTCCTAGTCCCACTTTGGTCACATGTGAGCTTCCCAGATGCACATCCGTCTGTTCCTGGTGCCCCTTTCCATACTTCCAGCTTATGTAGTCACTTTTCTTTACTCTTTTAGAAAAAAGCAGGTTAATTCTCTGTAGCCCATGAACTTTTTAACCTTTTAGATAATTTTAAGAACCAATCACATAGTGCTATAAAAGCATTAGTGGAAATAAAAAAGAACAATAAAGAGCAATTCACAAGTCACTCACCAACATGAATGAATGCTTTTGCCTTTCGCTATTTTGCCGCAAGCGTGTCTGCGTGAACAGGAATGTTCATCGGGTTAATGTAATTTCACCGTCAGTGACATTTTATCTTGATCCATTTTTGCCTAACGGTTCATCACGAGCATTCCCTAGTGTTTTGTTTGTTGTTTACACTCTAATAATTTCAATGTCTAGCTCTTCCGTCTTAACGGCAATTCCAAGGACAAGCTCATATATCATTAGGCAGGAGATTAGAAGGCGGCGATAGGTCCGTTCCTTGTCCTCCCCACACGAGACGCGTGTGGCTGAGGTTGGCCTGAGCTGCTGCCTCTGTAAGAGCAGAGAAGAACTACGTTTCCTTCTCTGTCCGCTGAACGTAAAGAAAAACCACTTTCTCTGTAATCCCAGGTCCTTCCTGTGGGTTTGCATGGGGACCACCCCACAGCAAGCCCCGCGTCTGAAACTAAGCAGACATTTGTAATTGTGCTGGGGGGCGGGGGTGGGAGCGTGCAAACTCCAGCTGATTTCTGTCACAGTGTGAGGGGTCGTGCGGTCTGTGGCCTCAGCCAGGACAATGACGGAGTCTTTGGAAGCTCTTGCTTCATCCAGACCGGGGGCAGCACATGGTTTTCTGCCCTCACCTGGGCTGCCCCTGAATTTGGATTACATGGGGGCATAGAGGGGTTCCGGACCTCACCTGCCTGCAGTGGAATCCCACCACCACTGACCAGTTGTCTGGCCCTCCAGAGCCCACCTGACTTTGCCGAGCCATGGGCTTTGCTTAGGCATACTCAGATAACACCTCCCACTGGTCGGAGGTGCGGTGAGCCTGTGAGTGCCCCGCCCCCGTGCATGGCGCTCCATTGTCGCTATTACTGCCATTCACTAGGAAAGGGGGCACCATGAACAGCTACTGAAGGTCGTGTTTCATCGCGGGGTCAGCTCAGCTGTCCAATGGGGATGGCGGTCTGAGCTCCCAGCCCGGCCCATGCTATTCTGTCCTCTGACCCAGAGTCGGGACCCACTCTCTGCCCTATTGCTCGTGGAATGACCACAGTTTATTTTCACAGGGGTTGCTCCACTGACAAAGTCAAGCTACTCAGAGACTTCACCAAGGTGTATCAGGCAGGTGCGTCCAAGTGTATGATTTTCAAGGAAGCTCAGGATGCCTTAAAGGCACAGCTGATAGTGTGAAGTCAGGGGTGCGCACTCAGAGCGAGGCACAGAGACAGCTGCAAAGCGCACGCTCCCTCCAAGGAGCCCGCCCCTCCTGCCTCCCAGCCCTTGTTGCCCCGAGGAACCACAGACCTGGAGAAGCCAGAGATCTCAGTGTTACGTGGGGTCTCCTGAACTTTAAACATTGGCAACCGAGTGAACGTTCAGGCCCAAAAGAAGCAAATCTGCACACTGGACATGTCCTGTCCCGCGTGTGCCTGCTGCAGGGTGTGAGAGGGCGCCGGGCCCTTCCTCCGTCCCCTTGCTTTCCAGCGACAGAGTATCATTGCTATGACTCGGGTACCCCCCGGGGCCACAGCTCTGCAAAATATCTCTTCACCAGGGAACCTGGGAGGTCATTGCATCTTCCTCTTGGTGAGAAAGTGAAATCCCTCTCACGTTCTGCAGCAAAGAGGCCGGAGCTGTCCAGTGCTGGGCCTGGGGAGCTGTCCAGTGCTGGGCCAGAGAGCGAGCCTGAAAAGCCCAGGTGAGCCCCAAGCAAGCAGGCCAGTTGCAGGTTTCCAGACTGGTCAGTGGCCACATCCAGTGCTGGGGGTGCTGGCAGCGCAGAATCAGGCTGACACTGCGTGGAACCTGCCCTCGCCCCGGAGTAAGGTTCTGACCTGGGGACAGAAGACCGTCAGAACTCTGCGCAGGAACACTGTTTAGGGAACAGCGGCAGAAAGAGAGACAGACGGTGACGAAGAGCGCGTTCCCTGGCACCTGCACTCCCTGGGCACTTCGGGCCGGGCTCTCTTCACGTGCGCCTGACATGCGTGCACCAAGGCCGTGTCTACAAGGCCACTCTTGGGGGACAGGCCGCTGTATCCGTGCCAGCTGCCAGTCCCTTCTGCAGCCTCCTGGCTCTGCCCTGCATGGTTCTCATGCCTGGTTTCCACAGCTAACCCTCACTCAGCCATTCGTGTTCCAGAAGGCATGGCCTTCCTGCGGTGACAAGGCCGAGCGTGGCTGTGGCCATGCCACCTCTCCATCCTTTGCTGATGCCAGGCCTTAGAGGCTCGTTTGCCATGACTGGCGAGGCTGGGCCTCTCCAGGGGAGTGGATTCTGAGGGGTGGCAAAGCTGTCCCCAGCAGTCTCAGTCCCCTCTGCTTGCAGAACTGCACTGTGTGGCCAGTCCCAGTAAACTAAGGAGTGCCTGTGGTCTGCCACGGTGCCCGAGGGCCCGATACTACTGCCACCTTCCTGGTCCCAGGGGTCCATTGAGTACTGTTGGGGACAGGGTGAGACCCTCTGTGGCCTGAGAAGACCCATGTTGATAAGGTCACACGATGAGTGCCAACGTGTCTGGGTGTTTCTCCTTCCTCCGCACCCTGCAGGTGGCACAGCCCCATAGACTTCTTCGGCTAGGACGGCCTGGGGTGGCAGGTTGACAGATTGAAGGCCAGCACTGTTTCCTCCAGAGCTCCTTCCTGCTCATCTGAGAGCATCCTCCTTAACCTCTTCAGTCCAGGGGCGAAGCACCTGGCTCCTGTCCCATATAGGTGCTGCAGAGGGCCCTCCCTCCGTCAGGGCTGCTGCTCCACCGATGGCAGCCTTGGTGGGGCCCCCTTGTAGTGGTGCCATGCGGGGGGGATGAGGGCAATGGGGACAGGGGGCTTTGGCCCCATGTGGAACAGCAGGGTCTCACAGAGGTCGGGCAGAGCCACAGAAAACAACAGGTAGAGCTTCTCCTGGTGGCGGGCACCTCCCTGAATTGCCTGCTGCCCTCTCCCCTCCACCTGGACACCCCTGAAACTCCTTCTCCGCCCACTTTTCAGGGGGCAGTGGATGTGATGGCTGGGGGAGTGAGAAACTGCTGTGACCTTCAGGGTTACAGTTTCGAGTCATAGCCGGAGCCCCAGCCATTTGTACCCATAGGAGCTCTGACCTCAGGAACTTTTAGAAACATGTTATGTCCTCCGGAGCCCTGAAACTTTGTAACTATGGGAACTTTGGACCCATGAGAACATTCACCAACATTTTAACACCTTCAAAGACCCTGAAACTTTGTAACTACATTTACAAAAAATGATTTAAGACCCAGGAGACCTAAGCTGTGCAGGACAGTAGCCACCAGCCACATCTGGCTGCGAGCACCTGTCACGTGGCCCCGCTCAAAGTGAGATGCGCTGCAAGTGTGACCCATGCTCCAAATTTGGCCTGAGGGAAAAAAAGCAATTTTATAGTAATTACATGTGGAAATGATGAAAATAATTTGGGTTGAAACTGAGTTAAATAAAGTACGCTAATTGAAGTTAAATAAGGAATTTCGTTGCAATCAAGCTCACGTTGGTCAGTGGGACTACAGGAAGCTCTAAGATCGCACCTGTGGCTCGCATCACACCCCTCTTGGGCACGTGGTTCTGGAACTCTGGGGCTCTGTCACCACAGGGCCATTTGTTGATGGAAGGGGTGGTTCAGTAGACAGGGCTGTTATCAGCTGTGTCTTCCCCCAGGCTTCTTGCCTGTACTTTATCAAGTAATTGTTTTAAAATCCTGTGTGTTGGTTTGGTTGTCATTTGCAGGTTCTATTGCCACCAGAAAGGGACATCTTTTTCTCTCCCAACTCTCTTTTCTCCCATGATGTTGCTGTTGGATAAATTACTTAAACTCTTCTAGCCACATCAAACAGGACAATGACCAAATGGGTCATAATTAGCCCAGGCTCCTTCCCCGCCCCTCTTTCTCATATAAAATGAAACCAGACCAGACCAAAAAGCACCTATTTTTCCTGGCACTGACTTGACCGGCTGCCCCTGGTGCACATGAGTGCTGAGGCCATTGGGCCCACACTGTTGGGGCTCCCTCCCTGTCCCTTGTCCCCTGCCACCTGCCCCACGGGGAGCAGGCAGTTCCACTGCCCAGGCAGACTCACCAGAGTCGCCCTTTGTCCCTCATATTCGATGCAGCAGTGGCCTGAACGTCACCCTATTCTCTGTAGGGTCATACCCCGTGTGAGAAAATGCCGCTGGCAATGTTTGTTCAACATGTGCAGCCCGGAACCCACACGTCTGGGCCATGTTTGTTCTTTATTTCCTTGGTCTTAAGCCAAAGCAAACTGTCGCAGGAGCCATATCTGAGGACTGGGGGGCCAGTCGGGCTGGGGAGTGACGCCCAGAGAGAGCCTCCGTGCGGGCACTTCAAGCTAAGAAGATGCTGGCACTTCTTGCCAGCTCCCTGCCCTTCAGGGACTTGAACTCAGCCCTGCTGCTTGTCCGCAGCATGCTGCCCCGTGGCCCAGGGACAACATGCTTCACTCTGGTTTTGAGAGAAAGAGAGAGAGGGAGAGAGAAAGCGAGAGAGAGGGAGAGAGAGAGCGAGAGAGAGAGAGAGACTATTAGTAACCCCTGAGAGAAGCTGATGGCTGTGGGCGAGGAAGGAGAAACAAATATCGCTAAATCTCTCCCTTCTGAGATTTTCTATAACAAAGCAAAACAGAGACTTTGCCAGTGGCTTTGGATTTGCCAGACAATCCATTCATGCCAAAGTCCAGAGCCCAGAGCACATGGCCCAGTGTGGCCTCAGGAAGAGCCAGCTGTGGTAGCCAAGTGGCCTCCCTGCCCCGACAGGCTCCCAGTCCCAGGAAACGCCAACCCTGGCCAACCCTGGCCAACCCTCCCTCCCTCCCTCCCAGCCTGGGCGCACTTGCCACTTTGCAAAAAAGAACTGTTGTTCATTAGAGGACCAAAGGATTATTTAAAATGTTTCCCATTTAAAAAATTGTCTTATTCCCCGAGCTGCTTTGTAAGAACACAATTCTAAAAAGAGGATAAGATATTGGCTGTAATTCATCGATTTCCACAGATCCCTCTGGTCCTGGGTGCCCAGATTGCTGCCTCACCCCCGCCCACAGGCGTGTGCAGTTCTTGCACGCTCGGTCATTGTATATAACTCACAGGTGACCCTCCAGCAACGTACAGGAGGGTTGGGGACACTGAGCCCACGCAGTCAAAAATCCGAGTGTAACTTCCAAGTCTCCAAACACTTAGCTGGCCCGCAGTGTCTGCGAGGGATTTGCTCCCCCCCTCCCCTCCCCCACAGATACCAGAACCCAGAGACACTGAAGTTTCTGGTACAAAATGGTGTGGAACAGTTCATACAGTTGGCTCGATGCATCTGAGGACTCCCCACTGCAAATCACAAAGGTGGCCTTTCATCCTTGGGTGGCTGAAGCCACAGATACAAGACCCAGGAATACAACAGGCCAGCTGTATATATAGTTACCGAAAACCGAGCATCAAAGTGGATCCACGTACTTTAAACCCATGCTGTTCAGGGTCAGCTACGTATGTCTCGATTTACTCACTGAGCACGACCTGTATTTCTACGTAGACGTCACAGCCCCGTGCTGACCGATGTCCATGCCCCGGGACATCGATGCTCAGTGGTTCAGCTGGCTCCCTCCTGCTTCCTGTTTGGAGATCTTCCCGTGGATACGATGAACGGTGTTGTGTTTATGCGTTTCCCCTATAGGGTTATTTTCCTCAGGTAAATTATCAAAACAGACTAATGAGCCCACATTCTTACAAAGTGGAAGCGACGTCTTTTCTTTCTTGAGGGGCGTTTCCACATCCCTCTCCGGTTAAACCCAGGAGCGAGGCCAGGGCGGGTACCTGAGTCGCTGCCGTTTTGTCAGCTGACAATGCTTTGTCCTCTCCAGCTTCATAAGTACCAAGTGAGAGCGCCATCAGCGGGGTTTTTAAGGTCATTTTTATTTCTATTCACAGCATTCTGTTCTCATTGAGAGAGGTGATTTTGCCTAGTTTGAAGGAAAGGCAGATACTTCACAGTGAAAGCACGAATGTGGATTCGTTTAGGGGGCTTTCAACACGCCACACGCAGACCTGGCGTGCCAAACGTGCGCAGCTTTCCCGGTGCAAACGCCGTCTCACGCGGTGCTGCCCACGTTTTCTATGCCAAATGCATTATTAAACACTTGAATTCAATGTGTTGAGGCCGTCCCATTGTATGAAGGAGAAAAACACGCTTTAGTGAAATGCATTGAGATGAAGTCCAAGGCGGAAGCAAAAGGACAGACAGTCCGTGTTTCCGAGGGCCCTTATTAATTGCTCCGCGCACCCGTCTCCAACCGGCCCCTTTGTCTGGCTTGTCACAGGACATTAGCAGAGAGAAATCTGGAAGCCACTTCCTGGCTCCCGAGAGGGCACCGTGACCAAGGAAGAAAGGCTCGTTTATCAGGAGACACACTTTGCTACGTGAGGACTGTGCAGAGCGTCTTTCCTGCATCACTGCCGGGGTCCGCTGGGCAGTGCCGGACACCGTCCACGGTTTTAACGAGCAGGGGAAGACCGTACCGTTCCGCTGGTATTGACACTTGCCATATACGTGTCTCCGTTCTCCTTGTGGCGGGAACCTAGAGACACACGTCCCTGCCAAGACCGCCTTCTGCTTGTGCTCCTACCAGCTGTCCCGTGCGTGCCGCCGCCTCAGTGGGCACACAAGCCAAGGCCAGCCCTCCTGAGCAGGCAGGCGAGCGGACGTCCTCCCAGATGCCCGGGCGGCCGGGTCTAGGTGGTGCCCGGCCGGCCCTCCCCCAGACTGAAGAGCCCGGGCAGCCTCGGGCAGGTCCCCTGGTCTCCTGCTCACACAGCGACAGTAGCAGGACTTCCTGCCTTACGAAGTGCTGGCAGGAAGGACAGTGAGAGAACGGGTGCAAAAGAGCTCAGTCAGGAGCCCGCGCGGGGAGGCTGCTCGCGACTCAGAGGGGTGCCAGGACACGCACTGGCCGGTGCCATCCCCGTCAGGTCTGGGCGGAGGCCCCTGGCGGGGCACGAGAGGGTGCGGTTGTGATGGTCACCACTGTCGTAACTGTTGTCATCGCTGTCATTACGATAGTTTTTGCATTTCCTGTTCCAGAACCTGGGAAGCGTGGCTTTGTGGGTGGCATACTCTGGCCCTCTGAGCCCTTGTCCCCTCTGTCACCTGTCCAGGGTGCAAATTAAGCCAAAGTAAAAACACAGAAAGGGACATACTGGGCCATATGTCACCCTGCCGGGGGGAGTGCCTGTGGAGGCCGTGAGCCTGGCCACACCCCCAGCCAGAGCCTGCAGCCTCCACCCCTGGAGGCTCTGGGACCTGAGTGAACCTCCCCTGGAGCTTAGGGATGAGCTGGCTGGGCAGGGTGAGCGTGCACATGTGCCTGGCCACTGTGTGCCTTTGCAAACTTGGCCCCCAGAGAGCCTCTCTCCTTACGGCCATCGAGGTAGGGCCAGTTGCCGTGACGACAGTGCAGAGAACAAGTAAGGCCCGTGGGCGTGTCAGCCTGTCCGTGCCGGGGTGGGTGGTGCACACGGAACATAGACTTGGGACTGAGGGTGAAGGGAGACAGATGGTTTGTGAGCCGCTCACTCTGTGAGGCCATGCACATGCACACACTCCACACACACCACACACATGCACACACACCACTCGCACACACACACCACACACGTGCACACACACCACACACACACACACACCACCCACACACACACCACACACACCACACATGTGCACACACCATCACATGCATGTGTGCACACGCTCCAGACACACCACATGTGTGTGCACACCCCCTCACATGCACACGTACCACACACCACACACACCACACATGTGCTGCTTGTGGTGTGTATGTGTCCCTTATCACATACACATGTGTACACATCACACACAGCACTACATACATACCACACACCATCTGCATCACAGCAGCTCCAAGGACCCGGTGGTCCAGGGAGCACAGAAGCAGCACGAACTTGAACACGAGTTGCCCCTCCCTCGGATGTTTCTAGAAATGTGCACAGTAGATGAGTGATAAGGGACACGCATGCTCTCGCTTCCTCTCTGATCTTCTCTAGAACTGAGCACGCTGCTGCAGCCTCCGATGAGGACAGAGACCGGCTGGTCGCCCGGCAGCTGGAGCAGACCCGGGCAGACCTGGATGAGGACCCGGAAGGTAGGGGGCGCCCCTGCGCAGGTGTTCCTGACCACACTCGGTGCAGTGACTCCACGAGGGGCAGCCTTCTGGGGGCCAGGCAGCCCACTTGGAAGACAGCCTGGGCGTGAGGGCCGTGCCCGCAGCAGGGTGGGGGCGTGTGGTCGGGGAACAGCTCCACACGCCCTCGGCCCTCCCAGGGGTGGGAGGGGCGGCCCCACGGCTGCCTCATGCCTACCTTATGCCTGTGCTAAGTAGCCCTGAGGGTGCACACTGAAGGGCCACCCACACGTAGTGAGAAAGAAAACCTCCCGGGGACCCAGGTGACTTGGGGAGACACGGGGGGACCAGACGCACAGCTTCCTTCGTTGAGAAATGTATTCGCTAGTCAGGAGCCATCTCCTGCTGCCACTCTCCCAGGGAGGAGTCGGGCGTGGCACCGCCAGGCAGAAGCTCACTGAATAGTCCCAGTAAGCAGCCAGGAGATCTTCGAAGCTAAGGCACGAGGTGCAAGTAAACTAGGGGTCGGCCACACAAAACAAGGGGGAAACAGATCCCTCCAGTCCAACGCACTTGTCACTCTTCTGTCCTCGGGAGACACAGCTGGCAGAGCGGAGCTGTCCCAGTCAGCCATGCGTGTCCTGAGCTCTGTCCCGTGACATCGCATCCTTCAGGGCGAGTTCTGCGATGCTCGGGGGTCCATCATTCACCTGAAGAGATGCCAAAGCCAGGGCCACTGCCCATGTGCTTTGTGGGGCCACAGGGAGCAGGAGCAAGGTGAAGGCCAGTCTCAGCATCCCCCCTCATGCTCTGTGCTCGGACAGCGATTCTGGAAGTGTGGGTTCAGAGACTGACTTTTAAGTGAAGGGTGTCAGTAAAACAGACCCAGACACGGGCTCTTCAGACATCACGAATCCAGCCAGGTGCCCCTCTGTTGAGTAACAAGGGCCGAGACGCTGCCCCCAGGCAAATGTAGATGATAAACTGAAATGACACTTTGAAACGTACACAAAACACTTAGAAGGACCCTCTGGGGAACCAAGTCACGGTGTGGTGGCCGGTCATCGGCACAGCTGCATAGGCGGGCATCTTGACCCGTGTTTGTGCTTCTTTGCAGACATGGAGGAGAGCTACGAGACCGACACCAGCTCTCTCACCGGCTCCATTGACGGCGTGGCTGGTGGCGGCACACAGGACCCCATCGGCCCCGACCTGGACCCCAACGCCATCCCAGTGACGTTCATCGGGGAAGTGGATGATCCTGTGGAGTTGGGGCTGCTTTCCAACAGAAACAACAATGCTGGGTCTTTCGACAGGGGGTGTGTAGCCGGCAGGTTGGCCCACCAGCCACTGGCCCCAGCGGGGCCCCAGCAACACCATGGAAAGAAGAGGGCGGATGGGTCCGACGCAGCTGCTCCTCCTGGTGATGCCGGGAGGAACATCCCATCAGCCTCGGCCGACGCCTGCAAAGATAGGAATCCTGTTAAAGTGGAGCCCTGGGTGACTTCCGAGCTCCGCCAGCATGCCTGGAGTGCGCAGGAGACAGGCAGGGAGCGCAGCTCTGCTCTCAGTGGGGGGGCCCAGACCACCAAGGCTGTGAGCTCTCCGCCAGGGAAAGAAAAGGACTGGGACGATGAGAAGGAGGTCTCGGCGCCTCTGTCATGGTGTCAGCGAGGCCAGAATCCTGGGGGGAGTTTCGGACTTAAGTACGGCCTCACGACATATAAAATCGTCCCCCCAAAGTCCGAGAGGAGGTGTTACAACAGAGGGGTGTCGCTCTCCACAGGCGCCATCAAGATCGACGAGCTGGGGAACCTGGTGAGCCCCCACGTGAATGGGGGCCGGACCGTGGCACCACACTCCCCTGCTCTTGAGAAGGACACCCAGCTCGTGGGGGCCGTCAAAGAACTCCGGAGGGCCGGGTCCCTGGAGAAGCGCTCTGGCCGGCCCCTGGGGAGCTCGGCCCGGGGACCCCCGACCCCCACAGCTCCGGCGAAGGCTCCACATCAGGACGGCAGAGGCGGAGCAGAGCCCAGCTCCCCGGACCCCACAGCAACATCACCCCAGCAGCCCTCTGCCCACCAGGGTGATGGCAGACCGCTGCCAGAGGGGCACAGCCGACCTCCCTCGACAGCCACTTGTCCCATGAAAGTGCCAGCAGCTCACACCACCCAAGTCCCGTTTCTCAAGCCTCAGAGGAGGACATCCAGTCAATATGTGGCCTCGGCCATCACCAAGCGGATGGGGCCCCCCCGAGCCCCCGCCGACATGGTGAGGAGGCGTGACAATGCAGAGAAGACCTGGGGGGACAGGGGGCTGGAGCTAAGAGGACAGCCTCGTGCTACAGAAGGGGACACCACCCGCAGCCCATGCCCAGAGCCACACAGACGTGAAGGGGAGGCACAGTCACCCTGTGGCCACCTGCCCAGCACCAACGGGGAAGCATCAGCAGGAGGGCAAGTTGGCAGCCCTCCTGGGAAACCAGCTCCACAAGACTGTCCTGCCGGACCCCGCAGAGGCATCTGTGTCCCACTCGTCATGGCGGCGCAGCAAGACCGGGATTCTGGGGGACCGAGCTGTGGTTTTGGCGGAAAGCAGAGCACAGGCATCCACAGGACCAGCTCAGCGCCGGACCCCAAACACACACCGGATGGCACCGAGCGCCCACTTTCTGGCTCAGGAGATGTTCAAACTCCCGGCGGGTCCCTGGTGAATGGCTCCAGGTGGGTCCCCAGCCACGGTGAGCCTCCTCACACCCCCAGGACAGTCGGCCTGGACCGCCATGCCGCCCTCCAGCGTGAGGAGAAGCCCGATGTGCCTTGCACGGATATTCAAGACCCCGACAGCATGCTGCCCCCCAGCATCTTTGGGCCAAAGAAAAAATTCAGGCCTGTCGTGCAGAGACCAGCCCCCAAGGACACGTCCCTGCACAGCGCCCTGATGGAGGCCATCCACGCGGCAGGAGGCAAGGACAGGCTGCGCAAGGTGAGCACGCAGGGCGGGGCCCTCCTTCCACACCCGTCAGCCAGCTCAGGGCGCTGGGGGAGGACAGGGAGGGCACAAACGAGGGGGCGCACAGGTGCGGGTGGAGCCAGGCTTCTCTCTCATGGCACACGGAGGGGCTGAGCAGAACCAGTGGAGACAGGCAGTGGGTAGGGTGGGCTGTGCGTGCAGCCTTTGGGGCTCCCCCACCCTGGGGAGAGGGGCACCACGAACAGTCCGGGGAGTGGGAGGCAGGGCAGTGGGGGGAGTTAATGGACAGTCAGCCCGGGGCCCCTCCTGCCCAGCATTCTTCAACAGCAATAGGCATTTAACCCATTACAAATGTAACCGCTTTTCATTGCCACACCGTATGAAACAGTCCCTCCGAAATCAGAGGGGCAGTGTTAAGTTGGGAGGGTCACTCTCCATGGGCGCCTTGGAGGTTGAAGGGCTAGGGAAGCAGGGGAACTATTTCCTCTGATTTCCTTCTTTAAAAGTTATTTATTTATTTATTTATTTTTAGAGAGAGGGGAAGGGAGGGAGAAAGAGAGGGAGACAAACATCAATGTGTGGTTGCCTCTCACATACCCCCTACTGGGGACCTGGCCCACAACCCAGGCATGTGCCCTGACTGGGAATCGAACCGGCGACCCTTTGGTTCGAAGGCCTGTGCTCAATCCACTGAGCCACACCAGCCGGGGCTCCTCCAGTGTCTAGATGAGAAAGCTGAGTCATGGCGAGGCCCAGTGCCCTGGCGCAAGGTCACACTGCCAGTTAGTGGGGACCCAGGACCCCACCCAGGTCTGCAGGACTTAACAACACATGATCAGCTCTGGAAAGCCGGGACCAGTCACAGGAGAGACCTGGCACCACAGGCCACACTCCGATGTCACCGCAAGTGCACGGTGGCTGTTATTTAGTACAAGGTCAACGCTGCATCGCCGTCTGACAGGTGCCAGGGAGCAGACCCTGCCTTCCGCCGGGCGGGCCGGCACAGTCGATCCACCGGCCACCAGTGCGACGTCTTGGTTTGCTTTCCTGCTGCCTCTCAGCGAGCGTGTCCCCATCTTCTGAGTGACACGTGTTGACACTTCCTGTTCTAGACGATGGAGCCCAGCACAGAGGGAGGGCCCAAAAAGCTGTCCTACGTGGAGGCAGAGAGCGAGCACTCGGCCCTGCTGGCCGCCATCCGGGGCCACCGCGGCACCTGCAGCCTGCGCAAGGTGAGGCCAGGGGCCTGCCGGCCACGTGTGCGGGGCAGCGCTGGGTCTTCCCAGCCGACGGGGATCCGTCACGTGGTGGCCCACCCGCCACCACCCCCCAGACTGGTGTGGAGGTGTGGTCACTGCACGGGGGTGAGAGTGCCCAGGAGGGCTCCCTCCCTCTCCCACCTGCCCGCCTGGCCCTGGAGGGGGTCCCAGCATGGCTTCGGGGCCTAGAGCAGCCCGGGTCCCAGGAAGAGCATGGTGGGCAAGCGACACACTGAGGAGGGGTGTGGGTCCTCCCCGGCCATCGGAGGGGTCGAGGTGTGTGGCCTTGGGCCTGTCACATGCCCAGGCAGCAGGGAATCAGGAGGTCCCAGGGGGACAGGACAGGGCGGAACTGCCACCCCCGTTGCCCTTAGTCATGGGCCACAGGGGGAGCTGAGGGGCAGGGAGCAGACGTGCCTCCCAGTATGGCTCAGGGCAGGGCCATGCGCTGCCTTTGGAGGGGATGCTCAGGATGTGGTCACTTAACCATCTCTTTGCCAGGTGGCATCCTGTGCCTCTGAGGAGCTCCGGAGCTTTCGTGAGGCTGCGAGCTCTGCACGCAGGTTGGAAGCCCCGGGGCTGGAGGACCTCGACAGCCAGCCACCACCCGGCCTGCAGCCTCCGTCCCCTCCTGCTGCCCCAGCTCCCCCTGCATCCAGGACAGCGACCCGGTCCAGCTCCGGCCCCCTCAGCAACCCCGTGGATGCCAGGCAGGCCTTGATGGACGCCATCCGCTCTGGCACAGGGGCCGCCAGGCTGAGAAAGGTGAGGGGGGCTGTGAGCATCACTGTGGGGCAAGACAGATGTGGAGAAATGCCACCACCTGCAGGCAGAGGCCTGGGGACAGCATGAGGGTGGGAGGGATGGCCACACCACATCCTACAGCAACTGGCCAGAGGGGGCCACGCGCACCTTCTTCTGGGTGGGCAGTCAGCCTGACCAGCTCCTGGGGATGCAGGGGGCAGCGCATCATGCCCCCAACCCCTGAGCACGTCCGCCACCCACCCCTGCGGGTCCAGGGACGGGCGGGACGGCAATCTAAGATGCGTCCTGTGCAGCGCAGCTCACACTGGAGTCCTCAGCCCGGAGGGAGGCCGCCGCATGACGTCTCTCATTTCTTCTTCTCCTGCATGATGTTTGAAAAGACTGGTTTCACACCCGTGGTCTTGCGCTGGCCTGCTCGCCCACCTGGTCCCAGAGAGAAGGCGGAGAATGTGTGGCCCTGGCAAAGCGGTTCCCAAATCAAAGGGAGCCCTGCTGCTGAGACCTGTCCCAGCTCAGAATGAGTCTGTAACTGCGTGGGCCCCCCTCCCCGCCCACTCCCAGGGACTCGGGCTAACAAGGCAGGGCAGCTGCCAGTAGGTGTGGTTTTCTGAGCCTAGTTCCAGAGCCTTGGCTGATGCTGTCCCATGCCCCTGAAGGGGTGGCTCCTGCGATGTCGTCCTCATTTCCATGCAAGTGAATGGGCTGAGAGGACCGGGGGGGGGGTCAGACAAGGGTCAGCTCGGGCACAGAAAGTACCTGCAAGCAGGTAGTCATTCAGCTGTGTGCCTGTCAGGGCGGGCGACCCACAGGGCGGGGGGCGGGGGCAGACTCCACGCTCTCCCTTTACGGGGGCAGGAAATTGCTGACAGCTCCTACGTTTTTTATGTTTTATTTTTAAATTTTTATTGATGAACTCAGGCAGTCCTATTACGTAGAAGGAGGGGAGGTGAAGAAATTGGGGTGAACGGCAAAATGAGGGCCCTAGAGGCTGGGGCGTGTGAGTGCGGAGGGAGGCGGGTCTGGGTGGTCAGTCCTGAGACCTCCCCTCCGCCAAACAGGGCGCCAGGCCGCACAGAAAGTGCCGACCTCTCCAGAGTGCTTCCCGTGGCGGGGTCAGAGCCACGTGGGGGTGGTCCCCTGACCGCCCGTGGATCCCCGGGGACGAGTGTCCCACACCATTTCTCAAAGGGAAACCTGTGGGACGTCTACAGCCAAAGTCAGATTTGGGGGGCTTGAGCCTGCCCACCTGCAAGTTTTGAATATTTACCGAATGACTTCCCATGCGGGTTTGTCACCAGAGCCTGGGTGGCCTCTGGATAACACAGAACGTGGTCACAGGAAGGCTGTGACTGCACACCCACCACACACGTTGCTCACCCAGGTCACCGCGCTGAGTGACTTTCAATCTCTCCAATGAGACGTTACTCTCTCCTCCTGGCAGGTGTCACAGGACCCCGGGGCTGGAGGGGCCACAGGCTTGCCTGGGGCCACATGGCCAGAAAGGGGCCGGGCACTGTGACTGGCCACTGCAGGCTGCTCTCTCTGAGCTCGCGCTCTGTGCAAGTCGGGGATTGTCGACCAGAACGGCGGAGAATGTTGTCCGTGCTTTGGGAAAGGAAGCAGGGAGAAATGCAAGGACAGCGGCCAGAGAAGGGCCAGCTGGGCACCCGGTGATGGTGTGGGAGCGGGTGTGGGGGTCTGGACACCAGGTCCTTTTGCCCTTGATCACTGCTCCACCCAAATGAGCCCTGTCTCACATGGCACCTCTGGGTGCCCATGTTTGTCCCCGGACTCCGCGCAGCCAGGCACTGGGAGTGTTCAAGTAGGTTTGTTTCTGCGTTTGCTCCCTGGCCCTGTGAGGAGGGTGGGGCCAGTGCTAAGAGTCCGAGTTTGGCCCTGGCCAGGTGGCTCAGTGGGTGGAGCACCACCCCGTATACCCACAGGTTGCAGGTTCAATTCTTGGTCACAGCATGTGCCTGGGTTGTGGGTTTGATCCCCGGCCGTGGTACCTACAGAAGGCAACTGGCTGATGTTTCTGTCTCACATCAGTATCTCCTTCTCTCTGTCTCCCTCCCCCTTTCTTCTCTCTCTGAAATCAATGACAGCATATCATCAGGTGGGGGTTAAAAAAGAAAAGGCTCAGCGTGGTGGGTGAGGAATGTAGCCATCATGGGTCTGTGTGCCCCTCAGCACCCAGACGCCTGTGCCTGTGGCTTCCTGACAGACGCTGAGTAACCGGGGCTGCCTCTTCCCTGCAGGTGCCCTTGCTCGTGTGAACCGCCAGGAGGACCGGACCGTGGCAGAAACACACCTGCCAGACGCCCACCGTCCCCACTCCAGGACACCTCGAGGCCGGGGCACCAGCATTTGGTGCGCTTGCTGCCTGCAGGCCAAAACCTGCATTGTTGATCTCCGGTCCTGTTCCTGGTTCAGAGGGCGGGGCGCTCGCCGCCCCGTGCTGCGTGGCTTGTGTGCCAAGGAAACGTGTTACTCTGCCTCCGAGTATTTAAAGTTGCCAATAAATGATTCTTGTTGGCTGGCGGCTGGGAATACAGAGACTGGAGCCCAACACTTAGTGATCTTGAAGGGCTGCGTACGAATGACCAGGCCTTAGGCCCATTGGGGGCCGCTGAGACTTTGACCACACACCGAGGGTTCAGCCCGCCCAGTTCTTCATGCACACTCGCACTCCAGGGGGAAAGATGGGGGTGAAAGGAATGAAGCTGAAGAGAGCCGGCAGCACGCCTTGACATCAGGAAGCCTTACGTCTTGTTCCTGAAGGGTCTCGGCCGGGAGCGTCAGGAGGGCAGCAGACCAGCCAAAGGGATCTGACCGGCTGAGGCTCCAAAAGCCAGCAGTGACCACCTCGAATAACACTCACATGGCCATATAGATGTTGGGTGGGGGGATCAGGGGTGGGGGGTGCTGAGCCCCGCAAAGGCAGTGCAGCTGAGACCTGCAGGGCCCTGGAGGGGGCAGTCGGTGCCCCACCAGACAGCTGTCCCCACAAGCAGGTGGGTGGGTGGGCTGTGAAGTGGCATGACCCTTCCTCCAGGAGGGCTGAGCACGGAGCCCTGGGAGCCTTGCCCATCCCCCACAGGGCCAGGACCAAGGATACTGGGTGTCACCTCTGCGGGCCCAAAATTGACTAACGTTTCATGATTTGAAAAAAAGAGAAAAAACTCTCGACACTTCTGCCCAGCAGGTCAGCGTCCCCCTCGTGCTGTGTGGCGGCCTTCTCGTCGGGCCCGTCCCTCAGTCCCCAGTATTTAGGAGGCTGTGGTGGTTTTTCACAGCTCTCCCCAAACAAAGGCCTGTAAGAGACAAGGGAAAATGGAGAGCAGCTCATAGGATGAAGCCTCCTGCCCAGTGCGGCCACTGGTGTGGTGAGACGCGGGGACCCCCCCGGGACCGTTTCAGAAGCACGGGCGCTGGGCTCTGCGGTATCGGACAGATGAACGTCACCACCCTTCTCCCGGCGGTGGGAGCGCCGGCCAATGGCTCCTCCACCACGCTGTCTCTACGACGTGTCTTCTAGTGCCACAAATAAACCACTCTGAAACTGTAGCCACGGGGTGTGTGTCACGGCTTTGGTGGGTTCGGGTGCACCGCCCCCAGAGCAGCAGGAATGCACTTACTCTGTAGATACGGGTGGCCCTGTGGGCGAAGCTGGGTGCTCCCTCACGTTGGTGAACCCCAAATCTGGCTCCTCCCTCACTGCTCCCCCACAGATGATACAGCCAAGAAGGAGGTGTTCCCGTTTCAGGAGGTAGTGGCACGAAGCATTTTTAATGTTGTGGCGGGCAGGAAGTGCCCACTCCTTGCTCCCAGGACACCTCATGCAGAAAGGCATCCCACGCACGGTGCCTAGGGGCAGGGGGTCAGCAGGTCTGGGGACAGGGACGCGGGACTCTGCTCCTGGAACTCTAGAGCTCGGGGCCTCACTCAAGGACACAGCTGCAGCCCTGTCCTGGGACCTGGTGTCATGTTGGCATCCAGCAGGGACGGCACGTGTCCGGGAGTGAGCTCACCCGTCCTGCTTCTCCAGGCAGCCCGGTGAGCCATGAGGGCCCCCTGGTAGGAAACGGGACTTAGCAGAGCGCACAGCTGCACTCTCCTGGGGAGCACCCAGATCACAGCGTGTCCTGGGCCACGACAAGCCCAGGAGGGCTCGCACAGAACTCCCTAGGGGACACAGCAGGAACCTGATGTGGGAGGTGACCACCAGGGGCTCCTTGGCTCCACGGGTCCCAATGGGGTGGGGACTTCCCAATCTGGGGGCTTCTGGCTCTGCCACCCTGGGCGTGGTGGCCTTGAGTCACTTGCTACCTGAGCCCTCTCTGTTCAGAGAAGGGCGGGGAGCCCTGGGGAGGGACGAAGGAGCCCAGATGTGCACCTGCCCCTGTGGAGACCCAGCTGCAGTGAGACAGTGAGACCTGCCAGGCAGCACTGATGACGCTCCTCTCACTGAAAAACGTGATTGGCTGAGACACTCCCTGCCCCTCCTGGGCACCCGGGGGCCAACAGGACCGGGCGCGGCTGCCCGGCCGGTGCCCTGACTTGGCTTTCCCAGGCTGCAGGCTCAGGGCGGACGTGGTCACACTCCTTGGGCGGGAGAGTTCATTTTCTCTTCTCCATTTACCAGGTTTTCCTTGCCAAGCAAGTGCTAATTTGATCACTCAGGAAACAGGCACAGGCAGTCCCTGCATGTGACTCCATGCCTGCCCCGCAGGGGGACACGGCTCTTGGTCGAATAGTGTCCCCAGTTCCCATGTGCTTAGCAGGCTCAGGGCTGACTCTCAATGTCAGCCAGGCTCCTGACACCCTGGCGTCTCAGCGACTCCCCAGAATGGCCACAGGGTTCCTGTGGGCACCTTGCCTGAGAGGGGTGACATTTCCAGCAGGATCTGTCCCATCGGAATGGCTGTTTCAGCTTCGGACACCCGCTGACTGTGAACGGCAGGACCCCACACCTGCCCTCAGACATGGCTCAGGTCTCGGCACACAGGACAGGTCCCAGCAAAGGGCTGCAGCAGGGCGGTAGGAATGGCACTCTGGGGTCAGAGAGCCAGCAGAGCCTGGCTTTGTTGTATGTCCCCCCAGGCCACCTGATGGGGACAGTGACATTGCCCCAGAGTCTCCTTGTCTACAACCTGGGCAAAGCTCGGCAAGGACGTTATAATGTCGTGAGCGCACAAGGGCAAGGGAACTGGGTGCAATCCATCGCCTTCAGCCTCCCGGGCAGCAGGTAAGGTGGTAAAGACAGGGAGAGTTCTGGGAAGGCAAATAGAAGGTCCCTTCCAATGTCTCACGAGGCAAAGGACGCCAAAGCTCATCAAAGCACATCGTCACAGCCATGCTGTGCGGAAGGTGACGCGACCAACCACCAGCAAACATCTGAGTTCGGTGGCCACGTGTAACCCCTCCAATGACACAGGGCTCCCCTGTCTGCCAAGGGCAGGTCTGAGCTTCCTTTTCCATCCACATTCTTGGGGAGCGCGCCTCCACACCTCTCATGTCCCAAAAGGTAGCATAGTCTTGTGCATTACCTCCCTAAATAATGCATGTGGCCAAGGAAGAAGTCCAAGGCTGCTCCCCATCCACCTTGCTGTTAACATGCTTCTCCGGCTGCGGGACAAAAAGTCCGGGTCTCACAATTTAATAATCGTGATTTAACAAGCTACTTTATTTCTGGCTCATCAGGGTCTGAAATGAGCCAACTCCAAGGGGGAAAAAGTTTAAGAAATTGGACAATATTGATGAATCACCGATTTGTTGCAAAGGGCTGTGACTCAGTAGTAATGCGGAATTCCCAGGGACCCAGAGGGGACAGGCTGAAAGCTGCCAGCAGCTTCAGCAGGTTAGGTACCAACGGTGTCCAGCAAGTGATCATACGCCCTCGTGGCCGATCCACCGGCTTTGGGACTCACAGGGGATTTTGAGAATGAGGAAGGAACGGACCTTGAGCAAGATCAGACGTGAGTGGGCCTCCACGGGGCTGTGTCTGTCTTCTCCTTAAATTCCACCGCCCCGGTGGCCGCTGAGCCGGCCCGGGGTGACATGCTGCCAGACCAGGGAGGCCAGGGCCATGGCCCCTCCTCAGAAGGAGCCCGACCTCGTCGGGGCCGGGAGACCGGGAGGGACGTGTCACCATGCACTCAAAGAGTGCTGTGGGGCCTGGAATAGAAGTCCCAACCCCCCGCCCAGGCTGTCAGGAAACTTCTGGAAGAGGTGACATCTGAGTTGATAGCCCAGGAATGAGGCAGCGGCCGGGGGCTCCAGGCAGAGAGAAAGTGTGTGCAGTGGAGGAAAATGTCGGGAAACAGGCCCCAGAGGCAAACAGTGGAATGTCTGGAAGTGTGGCCTTCATCCTGAAGGTGTCAGGGTGAGGGTGAGGGTTAGAGTCTCTAAGGAGAAAGTGACAAGGTCCTTCTAGGGATGTCACGCTGACGGCAGGATGGTGGGTGGCTCGGCCTGGTGCGCCAGTGCAGGGAGCAATGCCCCATATTAACATATGAGCGCCAGCCACCGAAGTTAGGGGGACGGGGCAAGGACCAGCAGTTTGCCTGCGGGAAGCAAAGGGGGCTTTCCTGGACACCCCCAGCTCCAGCTCATGCAGGGAGTTCCGGAAAGAGTCAGAAGCTGAAAGCAGGCACCAGGCCACCAAAATGTCCCCACCGAAGGAGCAAGGTCAGGACCCACAGATGTGGGGAATAAAGAGGTCAGACTGAGAACCCCACGATTCCCCGTCATTCCCATCATCGCAACCATGATGAGAGTGAGCTTCTGCGTTTCAGAGTCCGAGACGCCCGAGCCTGGGCACCGGGCCCTGCAGCTGTCTGCGTGCCCCTGTGCCAGGCCACCTGTCACCTGCACCAGAAACCCAGGGGGAGCTGGTCAGGACAAGAAGGGGGAGCAGATGTTTGACACCCCAAAATGCACCTCTTTGGGGTATTGGGGTTTTAAGAAACAGAAAACTCGGGAAAAAGCGTCTCCTTTCCTGTTACTCTTTAAATATATTCAGACAGAGGACCTGCTCTGGGAGGGAGCCATACTCACAGGTAACTCAGGTCAAACGGGAACTGGCTGTGACAGACAGGGAGGAGTCCAGCAAGGCCCCTGTGGCCCAAGTCCTCTCTGTGTCCCCGAGTTGAACACGCCCCAGCAAGCAACTCTCTACCAGACACGTGCTCTTCTCTCTCTGGGTGAGTGAACCCCTTCCTGCGCTTTCAGGTCACAACGCCCCCCGCCCCCGCCCTTAGCTCGGGAAGGTGTATGATCCTCGACAGCCCAACATGTGTCCTTGGGCCCCGTGTTCACACGGAACCCCCATGTGTACACATGTCACGGATCTGGTCTCTTTCTCCTGCAAATCTGTCTCATGTGGATTTGGTTATTAGTCCAGCTCAGAACCATAGAAAACCTGGTGAACTATGTTGGCCACTCTCCTTGTAAGCAGCACAGAGCTGGCAGATGGTCAGGAGCACCTGTCCTCAGTGGACAAGAGAGCGGAGCCCCAGGGGCCACCCACACTCCGAGGCTGCTCTTAGCCTGAGGCTGATCTGGGTCTCATGGGGTCAGGGCAGAAGTCAGAGTCCAAGCTCACACCAGGTGGGGGGCTCACCAGGGATTCCCCCCAATAAGGTGGAACCCCCAGGAACTCCCCTGAGAGTGGTGGCGGGCCACAGGGGACAGGCCCCAGGGCAGCCGAGCCCAGGCCTGGGTCGCTGGGTGAACCCAGTTCATTTCATGTTTGAACGGGTGCAGGGTGGTCTGAGGTCCACAGTGGCCCCCAGCACCCGGCCCTCGCTGAGGGAGCTGCTTCCGTCCTGCATCTCCCACGCGGTCTTGAAAATACGAAGACGAGCCCAGCGACAGCCCCGCAGGCCTGGAAACCAGCCTCCACGAGCGAGGACAAGTCCACACAGGGGCCAGCAGACCCTCGTCGGCAGAGACTTGTGGTGCTGGGGCGATGGGGCGGAGGGGGTCAGGCCTCCCGCTCACACTGCCGAGAGCCATGAGACGACCTTGACCGTGTGTGTGGGAAAGGGAAGTGTCAAGGTCAGGGCAAGTGTGGGGAAAAGAACAGAACCCTAGAAGTAAAAATACAGTAACCAAAATGAAAACCTCCGTGGATAGCTCTCACCACACGTCAGACCCAGCTGAAGACAGAACGGCTAATCCGGAGGGAGAAAGCACTTGGGGCCGCGCAAGGGGACAAAGGAGGAACAAGGTGAGAGAGGTGCGCTGTAGCCGCGGAAGGCCAGCACACGTCCGATCGGAGGCCCCATGGGGAAGGAGAGAGACAGCAAGGCTGAATTCGTAGTTAAGGAGACAGCGGCAGAACATTTTCCTGAATCCCGGAGACGTTCTTGGCGCTCATTCACCAGGACGGCCGAGCAAATAGTCACAGACTGGGTGGCTCCAAACCCAGAAACATCCCCTCTACCAGTGCTGGGGTCAGCATGGCCTCCCGGCCCTGGAAGTGCCAGAGGATGGTCCTGCCAGCCCCTAGGCCCAGCCCCCAACCCTTCACGTGGCCACCTCGGCTGAAGACCCAAGTTCCTCACTGGCAGGTTCCTCCTGCAAAGCTATGGGACCTCATCTGAGCTGGTCACATCCGCCAAGGCCCTGTTTTCAAAGAAGACCACAGTCAGAAGCTCCGGATGGACATGAATTTGGGGGCTCACTATTGTACTCAGTCTAGATACAAATCCACTCCCTTCAGGAGCCCAGCGGGTCCCCAGCAGGAAAACCAGTGAAGTCCACATGCAGACAACCACAGGGACACTGAAGGAAGCCAGAGCAACTATCTCCGAAGCCGGGGAGAAAGACGTCGGAAGGCATCCAGTCACCGGCCAAGGTTTTGCAGCATGTTCAGCATGATTGGAAGCGTACAATTCCACCGCGTTCCACGGGCGAGAGAACTTCCCGCAGTCAGGAAAGCTGGGAGGGAGCGGTTCTTACCCGGGATCCCTGACGGATCCGGAGTCTCTGTCTCTACTTACAGCATACAGAGCCGGGAAAACTCATTATCATGTCACTTGTCGCAGAACAAAACAGCCTAACCGCTCCTCGAGCACGGAGCCCACCACCCCAAGGCCGTACCGGGTGTGGTGACAGTGCCCTGCGGAGTGCCCGACCTCACGGTCCCCCTGCTCCCCTCGCTCTTCACCTGTGAAACGTCGCCCGGTCACCCCGTGTGTGGGTGTGGAAGCCGAATCACTGGGGCTCTGTGTGTTCTGGGTTAACTCAGCGTAGTGACTGTCGATGTTTCTCTCTCTAGCTTCTGATCCCCTGTGGTCTTCCTCTCTGGGAAGGTCCCTGCTCCCTGTGGAGTGGGGTGTAGTGCACCCTCCCGCAGAGCCTCCTTCCCTCCTGCTCCACCTCCCCCACCAGGTAAGACACCCACCCAGGTTCAGCCCAGTGGCCACATCCCACCCCTACCTCCAACCCACCCAGCCCTGCTGGACACCACAGAGCTGCAGGGACAGCCTCCTGCCCTCCTATTTAGAGCAAACGCTGTAGGCCAGGGAGGCTGGGTCTGGCTCGCCCCAGCCCGGGTCCAGTGGATTGGCCAGACGGAGCCCCTCATACCCTGAGTCATGAGCCACCTCAGGAGGTCACACAGGCAGGCAGCAGGGGCCAGACTCCCAAGCCCTTGCTTCCCCACAGCTGGTGGCCTGGACACATCTGAGGCTTCCAGTCTCTCCCAGGTACAACTTTCCCTGTGCTGGGCCAGACCTGCGCCCCCCGTCATCACTGGACAGACCCCGAGCAGGGTCCAGGCCGGCCGTCTGCTCAGAGCTGGGGTGTCAGTGCCGTAGGAGACCCCAGTAGGGCTGCCGTGAACGCTCACACAATGGCCGACACTCCCCAGGCAGTGAACTTGGGCAGCAGCTGGGGGCCCAGGGCCACCCCCGCGGCCCTGCAAACGGGCATGCCTGTTACAATTCACAGTTGACGAGTGCACAGAGAGACTCGGATGGGGCACCGGGCCCAGGTGGCTCTGCTGGTGGGGGAGCTGGGTGGAGCCATGGAGGGGCCATCCCCAGGGCCAGGCGGGCACCACTGTGTCCATCACGGGGGCCCCCCACAGGCTGCCTGCATGTTGCTCACCACACAGGCCCGCAATGACCCTCAGGTCTCCAAAGGGCACTTCGGAGGTTTTGAGATTTAAATCCCGAATCTTCCCTCATTCTTCCCTCATTCACCTGTTTCTTCCCATGAAAAGTGCAAGAAATTCTACCTAATGTCAAAATAAAACCCACGGGGAATGGCTCTTCAAAGAGATGACTCAAATATTCTCCTTTAATCCCAATATACAATGCCCCCCCCCCAAATGTGAGGGAAGACTGTCCTTGACCATTGGGAGCTGCGGTCTGTATTTCGGGGACAGGAAACACTGAGGAAGCGAGGTGCCCGGCAGCCTGAGTTTCACAGCTGGGCGCAGCCCCATGGTGGGCGAGGGGGCCGGGCAAGCCCACCTCTGGGTGCACCCACCTCCATCACCCACGAGCCCCGGGACAAGCCTGGAGGCCACCGAACCCGGCCTCCTGAGCTGCAGGAGTCACGCCTCCCACTTTCTGGCCATCGGTGCTAACTTTGTGGCCTGTGGAGACTCAGGAACCCTCCCAGCCCTCGTGCTGACTGCCGCCTCCCGCCCCCGGGACAGGGGTTAGGGATGGAGCAGGACCACGGAGAGCAGGACAGAGAAGCACAGAGCATTCCCCCCACGACAGACCCTCTGCACAGTGACAATGGCCCGTGTGGCTGACCTCCCTTGGGCCAGGCTATGCTGGCCTCTGCTCATCTGCCTACCCGAACTCCTGCCCACCTCCAAGGATGCAGAGTTCACTGGGACGCCTTGGGTCGAGTTCTCCAAAGACTCGCCCCAGTGGCTGTCTGTGTTGGACAGCGTTGGTTCATGTTATCTGGATGACGCATGTGACAAAGCTGTCACACTCTCGTCGTCCAGACAGCCCCAGGCCGTGTGCGGAGGCCACAGACAAGCCAGAGCCGCCCTGCCTGCTGCCAGCTGGCCGGTCAACAAAGGGGTGCGCAAAGCCGGGTTCTCTCGCAGTTCCGTTGCCCCGAGGATCGGACCTCACACTCTCTCTGCACGTCCCGCTCTTGCTGGAAGAACACGCTGTGCTGTCTGGAGCCTGGGCTCTGCCAGTCCTGCGGCCGAGGCCCCTGCGGCTCTCGGCACCACGTGCTACATGGGAACCGTCCACACTTCTTTCCCCAGCACCGGAGAGCCGCTGTTCCAAGAAGTGAACCACCCACCTGCCTTCCCATTTGCAATCCTGTTTTTTCCCACACGCTGCCAGGAAAGACGTCTGCCAAACTGGCTCGGCGGTAATTAAAATGCGATGGTGCCCGTCACAAAGGATGCCCAGAACACTTGGAGCAGAGCCGTACGAACTCCACCCCAGGTGCAGGTGCCAGCCCTGTCCCAGGGCCTGGCAGGTGCCATGGCATCTCCGCCAGCCTGCCAGCACAGTCCACGCCAGCCCAGTCCACGCCAGCGCCCACAGCCAGCCCTCTCTGCACGCACGTGACTTCTTACTGCTTAACAGGGCACTTTTCAGAGAGAGGAAGTCTGCACAGGCTTTGGGGATTATCAAAGAGCAAACAGGAGGAAGTGGGGAAGGTGACAGGCTTTGTTCAGCTGGCATCTTCTCAGGGGGCGGGGCTGCCTGCAGGTGGGGAGGCCCAGCAGGACTGGGTCAGGTATCAGCCCCGAGGGCGGGCGAACAGTGATGCTGGCTTTAATTCCTGCACAGCCTTTTCGTATACCTTTGCTCATCCCCTCTCTCCACCTGTCTGTGTGATTTGATTTGGGCATTTGTTTTATGAAGAGCATGTCATTGGGGTGCCTTCCATCCAAACCTGTGGGTCTTGCCTCTCATTTTGTGCCCACTCCTAGCGTTTTTTAAAAACCTACTTGAAACCGTACTTTGTGGTCAACACCGAGAATTTGCTTGTTGACTCTGCCCTTCAAGCAAAATAAGAACCTCAGCACACCTTTCCCTCCCCCACCCAGGGCTGCACGGTCTGGCTGGGATTGTCTAAGACTTCAGCGACTACAGTGTGCGCTGTATTGTATCTTATTTTCCTTAAGATTACTTTCTGATATTTTGTATCAGTCTATACTGTGTGCAGCAAAAATTTACCAACATCACAGCTCTGGCTCCTCCGAGCTGAAACTGACGTACCCAGTAGGTCCCGAGGCTCGGGCTCCAGACTCTTCCATAGTTCTACCTGCTTCCAGGTCTCTGTGTCCCTCCCTGCATGGTCCCACCAGGAGACCCCGCATAGCTGGCCCCTGGTCACATAGCCACATTCCAGCTGGGAGTCTAGGAGTGTGGCATTCCCCCCCCCAGATTTTGTCCTCAGTAATTTCTTTCACAAAGGATTCACAGCAGGCACTCCCCTGAATGCTGGCTGTCTGGCCTTCTCTTTACGCGGCCCTGAATGTTTAGTTACATCTCAGCCATGCACGGAATTCTCAGATGCAGATGGTCAGGTGAGTGGACATAAATGTAGGTGATACTCAGAGGCTGCCCAAAGGAGGTCAGGTGGGAAATATAGGGGTCTCTGAGCCCCGGAAAGGGGCTGCGACATCCACGGGACTCAGGCTGCCTCCTCCCACGGGGCAGATGCTGCCACAGAGGGCACCTGTCCACACCTAGCCTGGCCCCTCTCCTCTCACCTGCCATGCATTCTGAATGTGTCCCCAGCCCATGTGTCTACAACCTGCCGTCCTCTGTGAGAGCCGGCAACCTGCCTGTCTGTCTCTGTGTTCCCGGCGCCTGACACAGAGCGAGTTCTCTGCATTTGCTGAACAAGCAAATGTCCAAGAGGCAATAGCAGCCAGCACCTCCCCCGCCAGGCGCTGGGTGGGAGTCAGCACACACGTGTCATCTCATGGAACTGTCACATCCTTGTGCCCAGCAGCCCAAGGAGAAGCCGCGTCCGGGGCGGCTGGGCCATGCCCTGTCCACCAGGGCACCGACTGCATGGCAACAGAACAAGGGCCCGACCTCTGACCTCTCTGCCTCACGGGCAGAGATGGCGCCGGCACCCTGATCGCTGGCTCCACGTGTGAAGGGAGCGGGGAAGGGCCCATGAGGCTGAGGGGCCCTTGCATCGGCCCCAGCGCACTTCCTGTGGCTGGACCACCCTGTCCTCCTGGGTCGTACGGGACGAGGGGGCGGGAGGCCATGACCAGGAGCCGAAGCCTCAGGTATGTGTGAGACCCTGGGATGCTGCACAACAGAGCAGAAGGCTCCGCCAAGCCTTCTGCCCCCGCACTGGGCGGCCACGCTCCCAGCTGCCACACACATGGCCCCAGTGCTGCCTCCGAAGGTGAAAGGGCAGCCGAGCATTTCACTAGTCGTGGGCTGCGCGTGCCCTGAAGGCCCCTCTGTGTCAGGAGAGGGACAGGGTCCCTGAAGCAGTCACTCCTGTGGAGGCAGGCTGTCTGTGAGTCCAAGGGGACGGGAGCCAAAGACCTCTGTGAGCTGGCCAGGGAAGCGTGGGAGTCACAGATGTGCCCCCCTCAGGATTCCTCAGCCTCCAGCCGGCTGGAGCCCACGGAGCAAGAGGGCTCCACACGCCTTCCACCTCCGTCACCCCGAGAATGGGCCCTTCGTCGCCCGGGGCCCCACGAGGCCTCCCTTACCCCTGACCCTCACCAGCACTTCCGGTCCCCCCTTGTCCTCCTGGTACCCGCCCGTGTGGCAGACCGGACGGACAGCCCTGGTGGGAAGGACAGAGGGCTCTCAGACAAGCTGCTCCCTCTGCTGTGGGTGCAGCAGCTCTGTCCCGCTCAGCCACCCGCTGCCCATGCCCTGAACCCAAACCTACAGCAGATCAAAACCAACGGAGGGCTGATTTTCCAAAAGGTTTTCTTTAGCAACGGTAAATTCATCGGGAATGAGTGGGCTTCCTTCCCCTGCAGCAGTGTGACTTCCACGCAGCTCTGGGAAACAGCGTGGCTAAAATGGGCACGAGGCTCCGTGGACTCTCCACCTGCTTCCATCAGGCTTCGCTCCACCAGGGACCCTGTCAGAGAGACGTCCACAGCAGCGGTCCCTACGACCACCGGCCTCCAGGACAATCCCCCAGCAGGCTCCCAGGCCAGCCCGCCTGGCTCCAGGGCTTCTAAGCAAGGCCTCCCCTTGGCCTGGACCACACCCCATGGGGAGATGCACTCAGGATGCTCCCAGGTGCCAGCGGCCAGCGGACGTGTCCTCACACAGGTTGTACTCCATCTGTGGTCGTGGAAATGAGCAGATCCACAGGACTCGGGGCTGGGCAGCTGGGAGACAATTTTCAAATGCACATGGGCCCTGACGCCTTAGAACACCTCGTTCGCAGAACTCGAACGGAAGAGCATTCTGTGTGATGGCGTCTGGCCTGCACCCATCACCACAGGGGACCCCCCAACCCTGGGGGGCAGGCGCCTCCGAAGCGGGCCCTGGGCTGACACTACAGATGCAGATGTCCCAGCGGAGCTGGCCAGGGTCCCAAAGGGGCTCGTTTTTATAAACGGTGAGGCTGTAAGTGTCCCTTTTTGCTCAAAGCCTTACCTACTGAGACAACAGCGTGGGGGTTTATTCTAAAACACGTAGTGTGGACTCTGTGGTTCATGGTCTTTCTCCGTGATTGGCCAGCTCTCCCCCCGCTGCCCCTGTGGACGTGGAGACAGAGAGAGAGGAGACAGCGGTTCTCAGCTTCCCGTTGGCTCACTTTGATCTCAGTCACTGGTGCCCCCAGAAGACTAGTACTGGTTGGCAAGTGCTCTGAGGTCCTACGACAATGGTGTGGGGGCAGTGGGTGGTGAAGTGCCTCCCAGCTGAGCATGCACCGCCTGTAGGGGGCAGAGTGGAGCCTCCCCCGGTGGCTTGTGGGGACGCCGGGCGGCCTTGCCGACCCACCCTGCAGGGCTAGGTGCCTTCTGTGCTGTGCCATCCTGAACTGAGTCCATCACGGACCATCTTTTATTGGGACAACTCTCTCCTCTGTCCCTCTCCCCTCGACGACTCTCCTTAGGAACCAGAGCCGCCCCTACGCATCTGCGCCTAGCACTCTGTTTGACGCCAGCCTTCAAGGGTTGAGGTGTGGCTTGCAAGGTGGGCGGCCCGCAGGAATCTGGGAGCGGGGGCGGAAGTAGGAAAGGGAGAAGAGAATGAAGAGCATCCTTCACGCATTCCGGTCACCTCAAAGTCCCAGCAGGCAGACAAGAGGCAGATGCAGCTTTTAAAAACCACAGCCTTCGGGATTTAGTGATGTCCACACGAATATGCTGAACCATTGTCGGCTTCCTTCATTATTCATAATGGTAAAAACCCTGCAAAGTCGGACTGCGCCCTGACGTTCTGTAACTGGTCCTTGCCTCTACCCCGGCCTGGGTGTCAGTTAACAGGTGCAGTCGGGCTGCGCCGGCACCACGTCCAGAGTGGCAAGGTGGGTGTCGTCGAGCGACCGCATCCTCACAGCCCACCCAGCGGACCTGACAGAAGGTGCCCTCGGCCGCCTGCCTCCCCTCCCTCCTCTCCAGAGGGTTTCTGGGGCCCAGTCTGCACCGGGTGTTGTGTGAGGCTCTCGTGGTATTAGGTATGAACGAGACAGGACTCCGGACCTTGGAAAGATTCCCACGGAAGCAACAAGAAGAAGAACTTGACGGTCCAGGTGTGTTAGGATGAGAGCGCAGACTTGCACCGTGGGGTCCGAGGACGGACATGCGGGACAAAGGCTCCCCAGAGGACGGAATCAGAGTGAGCCACCGGACAGGGCTCCAGGCCACTTCCTGGGAGGAGAGGAGGCGGACAGGGGTCTTTGAGCATGTCCTTGGGTCCCTGAATGAGACCCTCCTACCCCGATATCTCTTGCCAGATCATTTCTCTGTGAAATGAGTTGAATTAAGGTTTTCTGTTACACGCAGCGGGAAGACTCTTACCTCAACTCAGGCAGGAAAAATAAATACTAACATCAAATCCTCTACCCAAGAAACGCCAGCGCATGGGGACCTGTCCCCATGTGACTTTGCACCAGCACAAGAGTTTCATTGCCCACAGGAGAGAAGGGATTAGAGAAAGAACGGGGCCCGGGCAGGAGGCTTTAGAGAGAAGCTTGGACGACATCCACAAAGAAGTGGGGGCAAGGGGACACTGGTCTTGGGTCACACTTCGTTTTTTCTAGCGAAGGAGGGCGCTGCAATGGTGGCATGAGGTGCTGAGGACATCTGCTTTTCCAAAGAATTGTCACCGAGAAAAGTGAGGTGAGGCGCCGCCGCTCGTGGAGAATAACTGGTTAGCATCACAGGCTGGCCAAGCCCTGCCGCCACCGCCCACTCGTCATCCTGGTCAGTCCCCACAGCAGCTCAGCGCTGGACCTGCTCTCTCCTCCACTTGCCTGTGAGGACACTAAGGCTCCGTGAGCCACTGGACGAAGGGAACACAGGTGGCGGGTGGAGGTGCCGGGACAATACGATGTCACCTCTAGTAAATGGGAATGAGGAAGTACCTCCCTCATTGGCAATGCTGAAGGGGAAAGAAAAAACTCACGGACGTTCCCACATCAAACACCCCAGCCTTGGCCTGCAGATGAGACCGCAGAACCGGGATCGGAGAATTCTGACTCATGAATGCGGGGGGAACACTAGGCGTTTTGATGGCAGACCAGGCGCGTAGGTAAGAATGTCCCTTACGGTGCATCAGAGCAAAAACAGAGACACTCGCTTCACTGAAATGCCTGCGACGGGGTGTATTGGTGTGGCGAGTAAGCCATGGAACTGTTGGTTCCTCGTTTAAGCTGGGAAGTATCCTCTCCAGCATCCTCTCCAGCATCCTCTCCAGCATCCCCGCCAGCATCCCATCCTCATCGTGAACATAGCTAAGATTCACGGGCTCCGACTTTGGTCTCTGATGCTTAAGCATGACAGCTGCAAGTTCTGTCCCCACCCAGCTGTCCCCGTTGGTGACAGACTGTCGTACCCAGAAGCAAACAGAAGCCACAGCCCCGGGACCGAGGCCGAGCCGTGTGGACACAGGAAGTACTGGATGGACTTTACCTGCAGGAGGCCTGTGGAGTGGCTTCGACAAAGATGCTGTCGTAGGCCACGCATATCAACGACCTGAAGAAATTGCTGGAAGCCGCTGGGAACTTCGCTCACCAGGAGAATGAAAGGAAAACTGAGAAACGCCAACTTCACTGTTTAGGTCCCAGTTCAGGTAAGGGGTTTGGGGGTGTGGCCAGCTCTTACCTGGGAATACCACACGCCTGACCAAGAGGCCACACGTAGGCTTCCCTTGGCCTCCATCTCTGAAGGGGAAACAAATGCTTCTTTTTTAAAAAAGATTTTATTCCTTTATTTTTAGAGAGAGAAGAAGGGAGGGAAAAAGAGAGAGAAACATCAATGTGTGGTTGTCTCCCATGCGCCCCCTACTGGGGACCTGGCCCATAACCCAGGCTTGTGCCCTGACTGGGAATCGAACCAGTGACCCTTTGAGTCACAGGCTGGGCACTCAATCCACTGAGATACACCAACCAGGGTTATTAGATGCTTTTAAATGCGATGAACAAGGGACTTGTGATGTTATTTATAGAATATTATTTCAAAATAAGTCCTGTGGCCTGAAAATAAACTTGATATTTACTGATTTCGTACTCACTTTGTCAGAGACAAAAATGGAGGAAATAACACTGCGACACGTTCTTGCCTCTTTTTCCTGACGTCACATGTTCCACTGATTCTGTTCCACTCCCATCACATCATGTCTTCACTGTTGTCCCTCACGAAGCCCAGCTCTCCAAGCTGTGCCAGGAACGCGGACGGCGAAACCTGCCTTTCTGATCCAGTCAGTGGTGGGGCGTTAGCTTTTAATGAGAGTCGGACGCGTTTATTTATGTGACGGGCTGCCGTGAATGCCAATGTCCAAGGTCCAGAACTTAAATAACGGTGAGTAGTTTATGAAAATGCCGGGGAACGATTTTGCAATAGTCCATGGTTTTCAAAGGGCATTTGAACATTTGCGGGGATGACCCACCAATGTGACTAGCGCGTCACAGAGGAGGAGCCTAGGGGCCAAAAGCACCAAGAGATTTTCAGATTCACAGCAAACAAAGACAGAGTCCAGGCAGAATCCACATGGCGGATCCGGTGGGGAGGTGTCGTCCGGAATCTAAAGCCAAACATGCTCTGATGCTCATGAATATACTTGGGACAGTCACGGCATGGGGGCGGGGTTCCAGTTATGTTTAAGACCAGGAAAATGAGCCCTGGCTGGCATGGCCCAGTGGATTGAGCCAAAGGGTCGCTGGTTCAATTCCTAGTCAGGGCACATGCCTGGGTTGTGGGCCAGGTCCCCAGTAAGGGGCGTGCGAGAGGCAACTGGTATTTCTCTCCCTTTCTTTCTCCCCTTTCTAAAAATAAATAAATAAATTCTTTTAAAAAAAGGGCAAGGAAATAGAAAGGGATGGCAGGTTGAGGGACTGAGCATGAAGAGGTTAGTAAAAGATAGGAAAAATTGCTCTGCCCTCTCCTGCATCCGGCTTCTCAGTCAAGCACTTGGGTGTTCCGAGTGAGTGGAAACAAGGTGGATTGGAGGATGCTAAATCAGGTGAGCAGATGACAAAGGAGAAGTGGGCATATCGCCTGGCCGAGGGCGCTGGTAGACGGCAGGACACAAGGTCCCTGAGCCCGCGGGTAGTCTAGGACCTGGGGAAATGAGGTGACGTGCTGTGTGTGGGCAGTTTGGGAAGACAAATTTTCAACCACACACACACACACACACACACACACCCCAAAGTTGAAGGGACTCCCAAACCTTGGCTTGAGACTTTAAGGAGCATCCTACCAAGATTACAAAATTAATCACATAAAGATAGTTTATGCACTTAGTACCCTAGAAATTCCGGAAGCTGGGGTTATCTCCTGCCCATGCTCAGGGGCACTCGGTAAATGTTTGCCGACCACGCCTGGACACAGCAAATGAAGCGGCAACTGTTAGCAGCCCTCGTAGTTCTCCTAAGAGAGAGCAGACAGACCACAAGGCCTGCCGAGTACAGCCCCTAGGCTGGGAGATGGGTGTGTGCCCCTGGATTCCATAAGTGCTGGGGCAGGACCTCGAATCTCCATGGACATGCCTGGGAGGGGCGGCGGGGTAGCGCCTCGTACAGGTGTGCTGGGAGGGCGAGAACTGAGAAAAGTAAAGATGAGGAGAGGCCCCGAGGTCTGTGCTCAGCTCCAATGTGGGTCACCACTTCGCCCTTCCCACCAATGAGAACGCTTGTTGTGACGACGGCTTCCACCCCGCAGAGTACTGTAGGTGTGTGTTCAGGCTCATGAGCATTTTTAACTCGACTGTGTCGCCAAGCTTACATGAGCTCCATAGCTCTTTTCTGTATAACATTGTTCGCCATTTTGTGGTCGTGCCCCGATTAAAGTGAACACTTTTTGCCTGGTTTTGAGATGGTAAAATATACATGGCCTGTCATTTACCGTTTTAACCACTTCTAAGGGCACCGGTCAGTGGCACTAAGTACATCCACACCGCTGTCCGAGCGTCCGCACCTTCCGGCCACAGAACTCAATCCGAGCTCGCACGCGGAGAAGACCGATTCCCACCAAGCTGCCGGGCCGGCAGGCTCCCTCTCGGCAATAAGGAAGCATCACCTTCAAAGTGCCAAAGAGAAACAGTCATCAGCTCCCAACTCAGCACAATTACTCTTCTGATGAGAGTGCAAAGTAAAGACGTTTTCTGATTTTTCAAAGACCGAGAGAGTGTCCCACTGACAAGTCACTAGAAGAACAAGTTAAGAATGTTCTGCAAGGAAAGGAAACTCCAAAGAAAAGATAAAGCCTAGAGACAGGCCATTCCATTTATGGAGCCCCCGGCTGTGAAAATGACCATCCTGTGTTTTCAAACAGAAGTTGCTGTAACAAATGTGGTTGGGGAGTCTCTTCTGTTCTGGAGGTGGCCATCCGCGCGTCATTCTGAATAATGTTAGTCTCTGGGAAAATTGATACTGATTCATGCCACAAACGGCAGGGAAAACCACAAAAAGCAATGTCACTGTGGGACCAAGCCGTGTGAACAGTGCGGAATTTGGGTGGTTCTCAGGCCATGCGTCCCTCTTGGTGCGGGGCCTGTGTGTAGTCACTTGGGGGCTTACCTTCACCCACCCCAAGAAATGTCACTATCGCTGTGATATTTCTCTTTGATTCTTAGATTGTCCAATGGAAGCCTTTAGATGTCAGATATGAAACCGGGCAGTGGGCTTCACGTTTTGTGTGTCTGGGGTTTGAATGGAGGCAGAGATGTTACATTAGAAACATGAGTCTCTCCGCCTTTCACCTGCCTGCTCTCCACTCTCCCGCCCCTGTGGCAGAATCACTTTTTAAAAATTGTTTTTCTGTTTCTCTTGTTGTGTCTCATTGGTGTTTCCTTGTTTCTTACTGAATATCACACGTACAGAAGAGAGGGTACAACATAAGAAAAAATTCAGCTCAACTATTTCCACAAAGTGATCTGCAAGCGCATAACCACCTGTTCTGGAAATCTCCACCCAAGAAACTGCTGCACGGCGCCCCCATCCTCCCAAAGGGTCTTGAACCCTTCCTTCTATCCCTGCAGTGTAGCTCCACCCATTTTTGCGCTTTCCCAAGTGTGTAATTCTGTACCACACGCTCTTCTACGTCTGGCTTTCTCCCACGCAACAGTATGTGAGGGAGTCATCACACCCGTTGTTTATTTTTATTGCTGTGTAGCGCTGTGTGGTGTGACGGCCTCATAAAATAGCCAGTCTCCCTGTGGTGAATGGGATACCTTTGGGGGAACATGCTCAGGCATTTCTACAGGGTGTGTGACCAGAAGGAGAATTTCTGGGTCAGCAGGCACACGGATGTTTGGCTTTAGTAGATAATGGCACTTTTTCACAAGTCCATCTCCTGGTGTCCGTGCCCACCGGTGATGTTGGGGGCCCCGTGCTCCAGGCTCAGCCGCATCGGTGCGCCGGCTGCCTCAGTGGCTATGCAGAGGCCATGTGTGGGGGACTCCACTTGCATTTCTCGTTGCTAACAAGGTCGATCCTTTTTCATATATTTGTTGCTCATTTGCATATCTTCTTCTTTGAAGTGCTTCTAAGTTTCTTGGCCTCTTCTCTATTATGTTGTTTTTCTTTGTCTTATTGATTTGAAAGGGAGGGTTCTTTATTCTTTCTGGAAACAAGCCCTTTGTCGGTTTTATGCAGTATGATCTCGTCCCACTGTGTTGTTTTAACATCATTTTTGGTCATTTTTCAAAATTTGAAAATTCAAGAGAATTTCAGCTTTGTAGAAATGTCCAATGAATCCTCATATGCTCTTTACCTGGGTTACACAAATGTTGACATTTTAACATATTTTCCTGTGATTTTCTTTTCTTTTACGAGCCACGTGGGAATAAGCACTCGGTTTGTCCCTAAATACTTCAATGCGTATTTCTTTAAAAACAAAGACATTATCTTATGCAACTACAGTACAATCATAAAAATCAGAACATTTCCATGGCTTCTACATTATTATCTACCCATCTTACTCAAGTTTCACCAATTGTTGTAATAATGTCCTTACAGCAAAAGAAAAACGTATTTCTGGTCCGAGCTGCAACCCACAGTCTTCATGCCTTCTCTTAAGTACCAGTGTTGTCAGTTTCCCTTACTCTTAACCCCCTGTGTTGGACTTCACGACATTAGCATTCTTTTTTTATTATTATTGTTATTCAATTACAGTTGTGTGCCTTTTCTCCCCCTCCCTCCACCCCACCCCAGCCAAACCCCCCTCCCTTCCCCACCTCCACCCTCTCCCTTGATTTGGTCCATGTGTCCTTTATAGTAGTTCCTGTAATCCCCTCTCCTCACTGTCCCCTCCCCACTCCCCCCTGCCCATTGTTAGATTGTTCTTCACTTCAATGTCTCTGGTTATATTTTGTTTCCTTTTTTCTTCTATTTATTATGTTCCAGTTAAAGGTGAGATCATATAGTATTTGTCCCTCACCGTCTGGCTTATTTCACGTAACATAATGCTCTTAAGCAATGAAAGCTCACCTGATAGAACAGCCCGTGGGTGAGTACACCTGGCGTCTCTGTATAATTCGCCCGAGTTGCGCACTCTGGGTGCTGCGCCCAGAGTGGAGGTGCGTGCTTGTCATTGCATCCCGTCACGCGGCACACAAGCACAGGTGGTCCCAACTGGGGGCGCTGCCTCTGACATCACGGATGAAGGGGTGTGCGGGCATTTCCTTCCCTTTGTAATTAACACCCGTTCTGTGGGGAGGTCCTTTGAGACCATGTAAATATGTTGTTTCTCAGAAGTACTTTGCCCACTAGTTTTGGCCACAGGTGAGTGTTGCCCACGGGAGCTGCTACGACAGTTGCCCACCAGTGGTTTCCAAAGGAATAACAGAATGACTGCTCGAAGACGGAATTATTCCTTCTACATCTCATGATTAGCATTCTTTTGTGAGTAAGAGATATTCCCTGTTGTCCCACTCTCTCATCCATTCATTCATACTGGCGGGGACTATGGGTGCTTGTTCCCTTCAGTAGGTTAGAGTCCAGGGCTAACGCCAACCTGGAGCCCCCAGTTGTTCTAGACCTTGCCGGAGGGGTCCCGCAAAGCTGCCTGTGGGTCCTTTGGAAACGTCTTCCTCATTGGCTGGGCAGGGCCTTACTTCCCCGAACAGTAAGATGTGCTGGCCCCACCTCGCGTGGCCGGGTCCCGTTTCTGGAATTAACTTATTTACGAAGGAGACCTCTTTCTTTTAAGAGAAAATATATTTAGAACTCAAGATCTTGGCATGAGGTGTGCTCATTGCTGCCGAGTGCCACTGCTTTCGTCCCTGAGAGGACAGAGCCGGGAACATAGACATGGGTGATAGACAGACAGACAGATAAATAGGTAGGTAGACGGATGGATAGATAGATTTGACATATAATATATGTCATCCATTCTTACTGATTCCCCCAGCTAGGTTTTTATAGTCTATTCCTGCCTAACATCATATAATAAATCCATTATTTCTTTAGAGAAGAACATTGAAATTGAATGATTTTTATGCAAATGTTTTGCTAATTTGGCAAAAGGTTCACCCAGATTCCTTCAAGTCGATCCGTTGTGGCTCCAGTTTGCAGGGTGAGTATTCAGTGTTGTAACTTTGGATCAACAGCTAGAGCGTTCTCTGAGAGCTAGAATTCACACAACCGAACCCCTCGAGGGGGGAAACCGCTCTGTGCGAGTTGTGCTCCGTCACCTCCCTTGTACTGCAGCTCTCACACCGGGGCCACCACAGACCACCGACGTGCGTTAAAGGCCAGTGCGGGGGTGGGGTTCATGGGATGGTGAACATCCGCCCTGGCACACCAGACCCGAGTCTGGGCGGTAGGGGTTCCATTCTGCAAACTCGGGCTGTCTGTCCCACGCCCCGCACCCTGGTCTGACTCTCTGCGTGGGAGGGAACGCCATCCTGCTGGGACCTCTCCCTGTCCCTCTGCCCCAGGCCCCTCATTTCCCCACTCTCTGTGTGTTAGCCTGGGCACTTCGAACACCAGCTACATGAGGAGATGAAACGGGGTAAAGCAGGGGAGCGAATTCTAACTTCCTGGTAAGTGTTCTACACAATGAAATCGCAAAGGTAAAGAGATGGGAGACGACCTGGAACTTGACAAGCCGCCTAGTACCCACATTGGGTAGGAACCCCATCGCCGGCTCTCCACAGCAGCCGCCTGGTTCTCTGAATCTGGTCAGCATGGGAGCTCAAAAACGTGTAACGATGAAATCATATTTTGTTCAATCAGTGGCCTTTATCATAAAAATAAAATTACAAAGGAAATACAGAGGTCCTCAATACCTCTGTATTGTTTGGCAACGTTGGTGATCAAGAAAACATTTGCTTATCACAAAATCTAATGCTGTCATCAGCAGCTAAAAAACAAGACTCTCTCCTTAGTGGCCAGTGTGAATCCAGCGTCCCAGGCCACGCGGCCGGGCACTTGGCAACGCCAGCCAAAGAGCCTCACCACCTTCCATGTGGTTGGAATGAGTCATTCCATCCTGGGCTTTCATCTTAAAGAAATAACCACAAATATGAACAAAAACTCAGCTAATAGGTTACGCATTACATATTGTTTTTGATAGCAATAAATGACTAAGTAAGCAAGTAGATAAAATCATCTAACCCCCAAAAGGGAAAAGAGTTAAATATCTGTGTGTAGTGTGCTTTTTCTTTTCCGCGTTGCCCACTTCGCTCTCCCAGCGCCAGGCCCTGGGGGCACTCGTCCACTGGTCCCCGCACCACTGCCCTCTGCTTGGAGTTCTGCACCTGCCACCTGGCCGGCGACTCCACCGCATACGCCGCTAGGTTCATGCCCACTGTCCCTGGGAGGCACCTCGGGTCCAGCCCCAGGGAAGGGGACCAGGGCGATGGGAGAGCACCTCCCCTCCCCCGCATGGAGCTCCTCCAAACTCCTTCATACTGCGTGAAGGCGCCGATGCCCGGCTAACCTTTATTAAAGAAGGCTCTCCATCGTTCCTTCCCCGCGGCCCATCAGACGCTCCGTGGGCTGTCAGTCCACTGGAGTCCCACGAACGTCTGGACCTTTCCATGAGGTACTCATACCACAGCTCACTCCCCAGTACCCAGCGAGAGACACAAAAAGGTGCTGAACCAGCACCAGCTGGGACTCACCGGGAGCCACTGGGAGAACCAGCCGGAAGGTCAACAGAGGGCTGAAAGCGAGACTGTGACCACTTTCACAGCACCCTGTGACCGAAGATGCTGCTTGTGAGTGGCGTGGGTGCTAGACCCCTGGCCGTGGGAGGTCAGGTGAGTAATGACAGAAGTGGGAGGGGCTGGGGAAGGAATGGAGACTGGGTGGCTTTTTCGACCCAGAGGAGAAATGCAGGGAAAGGCGTTTCCTTACTCTCTGGTGCACAGTCTACTAGCCGAGGGCAGAGACGCCCATTAGGAGGACATGATGGCGTGGTGGCCTGACACCCCAGGGGACTGTGAGGCTGGCCAGGGTGGGAGCAAGGATGACGTGAGCGATAACCTCAGAAAATGCCACATGATGTGTCTACTTGACCTTTACGGTGCAGGATGGAGGAAGAGAAAAAAATCCAGGCAACTCGGACTCGGGTGGTGCCGCCGAGGTCAGTGGGCAGTCCGGGGCGCGGGTGTCATTTCCCTAGGGTCTGGGTAACTTTCCGGCCGCACCGGGTGCCATGGCCATTCCATGTGGGTGCTTGGCGAGGTTCTGGGCCCCAGCGAAGCAATCGAACTTTAACCTGCACCCGGTTCTGCGGGTCTTTCGTGAACGTGATTTCCATACACAATCGGTTGACCTTATCCAAGGGAGGCCGTCCTAGTAGCCTGGGGGGCGGGGTGGGGGGCTCATCCAGTCTGCTGAAAGGCTTTATGTGAAGAACTGAGGTTTCCTGAGGAAGAAGAACCGTGCCAGGGACTCTTCTTTGGGCTTCCAGGCTGCCTCCCGAAGGCCGCCCTGCAGATCCCAGGCGTGGCTGACCGGCCCCGATGGCCACTCCAGTCTGTCCATCCAGGATCCACCCATCCATCTACGCGTCTGTCTGTCCATCTACATATCTATCTATGTATCTATCATCTCCCTATCTATATGTCTACCTGTAACTATCCTCTATGTGTCTGTATCATCTTCCTATACCTGTCTGTTATGTATCTACCTACCTACCTATCACTTACCTATCACCCATCTATTCATAGGTTTACCTGTCATCTCCCTATCTGTTATCTATCATCTGTCTATTTATATACCTATCTATCCATCACCTATCTACCTATCTATCCGTCTACCCTTCTACCATCTGTCACCTGCTGGTTCTCTTTCTGAAACAGGCCCCTGACCACACACCAGGTTCAGTCACGCTGACAGAGGGGGGCCTCTTCTCTCTCACAAGAGGAAGCATCATCCTGCCCTCTCTGAGGCAGGGTCCCCCACAGACAAGACCCCCTAAAGAAGAAAACAACGCTCCTGGGCCGTGGGAGCCCCCACCTGCTCCCAGTGCCTCTTGCTGCGCAGAGCCCCCCACCCCATCACTGACCCTGGCCTAGACCTCCCCACCTGCTCGACTGCAGGAGCTCCCCGCCCCCCGGCCCCCTGGTGGCGTCACCGCCACATCCATGAGGGCCATGCCGACGGGATGGCCCACCTGTGCAGGCCACACATGTCACCAGGGCAGAGGGGTGCTGGCTGCTGGCAGCGCGGGACCAGTGTCACTCTGGGCGCCACCAGGAGGCTCCCGCCGGTTTAGGCGAAGGCCGCGTGACTCTGCACTTGGTCTCCGCTCCCCAGCGAGGGAGGACGGGGAGAGCAGCGTGTCAGGGGCTTGGAAGCTGTCCCCAGTGGAGCCATCGGAGAGAGGATTCTTCCAGGGCTACGTCACGGACTGACCGAACAAAGGCCCAGTGTGTGGCAACCACCCACACGACCACACTGGGAGCTGTTTGCACAGTGGCGGGCGGGGTCCGGGCTCCCCTCTCTGCCGTGGTCCCAGCAGCGGTCCTGTGGGCCTGCATCCCCGGGCCTCGGAACTGGGGAACGGCCGTGAGCGCTCCAGAGCCTGTCTCACCTTGCGGTCTGTTCTAGAAAACCCCAGCTAGGATGCGCTGGCGTGTGGTCGGCACCTGACACACTTCACCTCACATGACCCTCACAGGAGCCCGGTCAGACGAACCCCATCATGGTCCTTATTTTGTAGGAGGGGACCCTGGAGACCCAAAGAGCCCCGCAGGTTTGCCCAGCGACAGAAGGGGAGCCAGGCGTGGGGCCCCCTTGGGTCTCGGGATGCCCAAGGCTCTGTCCTCTGTGGGCCCCCGATTCAACGAGAGTGACTGGCAGGCTGTGGCATTTCTCTACAGATAGTGAGTGTACCTGGGGTTTAAAAGTGTGATTGTGATTTTTCACAAACCCCTTTTTGGGAAATAAAGAGAATTTATTTGAATGGAGCTTAATTGTGTTGGTTCTCAGGGATTTTTGTTTCTCTAACGGGTCGTGTACTCAGCCCCCAGGTGGCCGAGGAACAGGACAGACTGGTCATGAAGCTCCCTGTCCTGTTTAAGGACCAGAGTTGACTCTGTAGAAACCATGCTCTGCACCCCTTTCCCCTGCACACCACGTGGTGTCCTCGCTGCCCACGGTCACGGGGTGTGAGGCCACTGACCGCGGGCCTGTCACAGCCACTCTCAGGGGCAGGGGCCCCAGGAACAGACACCTGGCTGGCACCTCTCGCCCTCCGAGGACCAGGTGGGGGAGTCAGGAATCCAGAGACCCCCAGAGGCACTGTCCCTCCCTAGAATGATCTATGGCCCAGTGTCTCCACTCACGCTTTTTACGACACAATTTTTCATCTTGCTTTGGCTCCGTGGGCTTCTTTCTCATTGAGATACAACCCCCCGTACTTGCTGTCCCCAGAAACCCCAGCCCTGCCCTCACTCACGCGCCTCTTCTGTCCGCTCTGCCGTGACTGACTGTCCCTTCCACATCTTGTTCCTCCTGTAGGTCCCTGGGGAAAGGACGGTCCAGTGGGTTCTGGCACTGCCAACATTTGGGCCACTCCCTGCCGTTTGCTCGCTCCCAAACTTAGATCTTTGGCTCAGACCTCCCCCCGAGCTCCAGACCTGCAGCCCAAGTTCATAAAGCAGAGCTCACCTCTTTCCTCCCCAAAACGTGCTCTTCCTCCCCCACGGCCATTCTCAGGGAATTACACGATGCTCTACCCAATTCATTGGCAGGGCGGTGGGAAAAAAAGCCAGAAAGTAGCCCTGCCCGCATTCGTTACATCTGGATCACCGGCGAAGTTCTCCCCTCACAGTGCCCACCGGAAATGCCCTAATGGCCACCGTGACCACAGCCGTCCCTGTCGGGCTCGGCTGGCCCTCAGCCTGCAGGTGCCTTCCTAAGGGAACTGCTGGCTTCTAGGGAAACCCCAGGGGGTTTTCACAGCCTGGACATCTGTGCCCTGTTCCCCTCGTGGGACAGCACGGCCACGGCCAGCCCTGCAGTCGGTGACCCCGGCCCCTCCATGAAGAGAGCAGACTGGGGGGCGTGTCCTGTTGACGGTCTCCTGTGTATTTATTGACCTACGCATCTGAGCTTTTCTCGTGGGTCATTTTAGATCTCAGAGGCCAGCGTGCTTATTTGCACAGCAAAACTCATATTTAATCAGAAAAGCGTCAAGTATATTGTTACCCACCATGAAAGCCATGGAAAATCTCTCTGCCATGGGCAACGTGCCTTCTGCGGATGCCCCCCTAGAATTTCCCGAGTAACGCTATGAAATTTGCAGGAGGACAAACCTTTAAAAATGGAAACTGGACAAACTTCCTCCCAGCCTGACGAAAGCTGTCACAAGAGTGCCCCGTCCCCCCAGGTCACGTCCAAGTGCCGGGGCCCCCGCAACAGCTCACCGCCCCGTTCCTCCACATCAGCCTCTTCCAGCACACCTTCCGCGCTCCTGGAAGGATGGTTTTCTCATCCCAGAAAAGCCTGTAGCTATCAGTTCTTAGAGACCTGACGTGCTGTGGTCCCCGGCCACGGCCACCCACCCTGCTCTGTAAGGCCGCTCCCACGCACCCCCCAACACCTGCCTCCCGTGTCACCTCTGCTGTGACGCCAGCACACAGCACTGTGCGCCCTCTGTGTGCATGTGGCCGTGGGCCACCCCACGGGAGGACTCGTCACATGGAATCTTCCTGCTTTGTCAGCAGCGTCTCCCGCCCCACACTGAGCTCCTCTGCTGTGTGGACAGGATGTCGCCTGTGGCCCTCCCGCCCGCAGGGTGCAGTGGCCGTCCTTGGAACTGACGTGGATGCTCGCAAAGTCTCTGCAAAGGCGACAGGAGGGAAGGGGTTTCTCACCCACGCCCGGGCTGCTTTGACTTTGGCCACTGTGCGGGCCTGCTTATTCTGGCTGTTCTCTCTCTGCTTCAGCTCTTCCTCCCGCCGAGGGAAACAACAGCCCTGCCGGTGGGGAGCATGGATAGTGATAAAAGGTCTCCTCCTAGACAGTGAGTTCACTTGTTCTTCAGCCATGCTGGGCCGCAAACGGCAGGCTCATTTACGAGGGAAATGCGGTATCTCTGAGAAGCCACACGCTCAGGAGTTTGTAATCTGCCTGGATGGATGAGTAAGGTCTCGAGGTTTTGCTGCTTACTTGAGCGTGGCTCGGCCAGGGAGGCCACACTGGTAAACAAGGCTTCCTTTCACTCGCCGGAGCTGGCCTGCCGGACCACGGAGAACACCTGTTCTCCACAAGGCACCTCCTGCTCGCCTGGGTGCTGGAGGCGGAAGGAGCCACTCTCTGCACTGGAGTAGACCCCCCCCACACACTCCCACCCCGTTTCTCTCTGAGTCTCAGGCAAGACTTTCAGTTACAAAAGGAAAACACCTTACATGACTTTTGGTGAGTGGAATGAAATTTCAGGTAGGATATTGGAGGATCCCAGCACCACCAGAGAAAGGACAGCTAGGTGGGCTCCAGATGGAGGTGGGACGAGGCAGTGGGGAGGCACGCTCACCCCAGCACCCCCACAACTGAGTAACAGGTCAAATAAGGAGTCACGAGGGAAGTTAGAAAGCACCATGTATCGAAGCTTACTGGGTGCAGCCAAAGCGGTGCTGGTGCAGGGAAACGGGTGGGGGTCCGCGCCCGCGTCAACGAGAAGAAAGACTGCAAAGCAGCAGCCAAAGCTCTTGGCTGAGGACGTGAAGAAGCGAAGAGCAGAAAGGAGAAGCCCGGGAGGCAGGTGCTACTCCTGCCGGGCGTGTCTGCAGTGGCCAGCAAGTGTCAGCGCAGCCGACTTAAAACCGTACCCCAAGACAAGCATCTGTGCCCTCCGTCTCCTGGCTCACGTCACGCAGGGCGCCTGTTCTCTGCTCCGATAGAGGCCACTGTGTGAGTGGCTCTCACGTGGCGCCCTTGTGCAGTAGGATGAAGCTCGTGCTAATGCCCACGGTGACCCTCGTGGCCGTGGGCCTTTCTACCACCCGCAGGCGGGCAAACCTGCCCATCCCCCGCCCTCTCATGGCCTGCGAGCTAAGAGTGTTTCTTACATGTTTAAATGGCTGGAAAAAATCAAAAGAAGAATAATGCTTTGTGACACATGAAAAACACACCTGATTCAAATTTCGGGATTCATCAATGAAGTTTTACTGAAACAGGCCATGCCCACTCATTCCCATATAATCTGTGACCGCCCTCACACCCGGCAGGAGCTGGGGCACAGACCCTGTGGCCCACCAAACTGTCCCTTTACCCGAAAAGTCGGACTGCAGAGGCGGGGGGCTGCCTGTGGGGAATGGGCTGGAGGTGGCCTCATAAAGGTCGCCCCATCCCATTAGGAAATTTCTAGGACCCCGAGTGAAGGAGGGACCACCATTGCCGACCCTGAGGTAACTGGGGCCCTTGCAGCCACCACGCCCAGGGCCCCCTGAAGGAGGGCTGACGTCACAGTGGCCCACTTGGCTGCAGAGGGTTGGGGGCCCACCCTGGTCACCTGTGACTCTGGGGCAGCCGCTCCTCCTGGTGTAGCCCAGTGAGTGACCAGTGGGAGCTCACGGGTGCGTGGAGACCAGAAGGGCCGAGCAGAACCCGGGCTGAGGGGGCAGGTCCCCTGTCCCCAAGGCCCTGTGCTGTTTCTCGTTTCTTTCCCTTCACCTTTCCTAGAGTCCACTCACTGCATATATAAACAACTCTCTTCTGTCCCCAAATGTCACAGTTGTCAAGAATATGTAGCCCGTTCTGCCTCTCACTAAGGAGAAGAAAATCCTGATTCTTCCTGTGGGAATCACCAGGGGCCACGCACAGTCCTCCAGGCTCTGTTTGCCCAGGATGGACAGGGGTGCCATGGAGTGGGGCTTCCTGGTGAGTCCCACAGCGGCTGGAGCACAGGAGGGTCCCCGGGAGGCCTGACGCCCAGCGCACGGTCAAGGCGGAGGACTGATTGGGGCCCAGGGGAGAACTTTACTCGGACTGACGGAGTGAATTTTGGCTCTGTGTCACTGAGAACCCCAGGGTTTATTAGCCCTGAGGATGGGCAGCGCCCTTGAGTCTCACTCGGTCCGTAGCTGTCTCATGAGTAGATACATCTCCTGCGGTGAGTTTCCACCGAAGCCGGCAGCTTTGGACCCGGGGCTGCGCTCCGCAGGAGCCCCCGGCGAGCCGCCCATTCTCCGGGAGCCTGAGGCCAGACCTATGACGTCGTTGTCACAGGGCTGTGTTATTTTTAGTGACTTCAGCCCGGTGGTGACCGCAGGGCCTTATCCAAATAACCCACTGTGGGCGGAAATTACAGACTCGGCGTCGTTTTGTCTTCTTTTCTCCTGTTTTGACCAAAGAACCGTCTCCTCTTTTTCTAAGGAGTTTTGTAAAGTGGGACTCAAAGGCTAAAATGGGACCTGGCCCCAGGCAGGCTGGAGGACAAGCCTCCCTGCAAGTGAAGGGCACCCAGGACGCCTGTCACCCGAGGGGCAGTCACTGAAGACATTCACTTAGCTGCCCTTTTTTATTCTAACGGGGCAGCACCTCCTGCGCACCTCCCGTTTTGGGGTTTGCTGGTGGACTACTTTGCGGCTGTTTAAAAGTGCAAACCTCTCTTGTGGAAACCTCAACAGAGGTTCCCTCCTTTAACTGGAAGTGACATGGTGGCCAGGTCCCCCAACGGCTCGTCCTCTACAGCCTGAAGGGACCTCCCGCTGTGGGGACACTGCAGGCAGCACCCCCTCTCCGCTGTATGCTTGGGTGGGAGGCATGTACTGCTGCCTGCTCCTTCCCAGAGCTCCGACGAGGGGCCCCCCTGCCACGCAGTTACGGGGAGGTCACTGAGCCCAAAGGAGCGCGATTCCCAGAGAAGACTGCTTTTATTTCTCGGGTATTTGCCCCGTAGCTTTATTGAGATGTAACTGACATACTCCATCGATTTAAGGTGGGCCGCGCGATGCCTGGAGACACACGTGTGCGTGAAATGACGGCCGTAATAAGGAGGGCTAGCATCCGTCACCCCGCCGAGTCACCAACTTTGTGCGCGTGGGTTTTCACCGCTGCTGTTTCGGGTTGCCGGGTTAGCCGAGACGCTGGGGAATGGCTGCTTGCTCCTGGGAACATCAGGCCTTCGCGCGGCACTCGCTCATCCGCCTTTCACGCTCAGTCGTCGCAGTCTGGCATGGGCCCTTGTCACCGCGCGCCCTCCTGGGCCTTTGTGTGCCAGAGTGAACCCATGAGGGGGAAGCTCTCTGTCCAGCGCAGCACCGACTGGGATGTCCAATAGAAAAGGACACACGTTTCCAAACTGTCTGCAAACGAAGTGCTGGACTTTGAGTAGAAGAGAAAAAAATCTCTGTGGTTGCTTCTCAGAGGAGACCCTTCAGTGTCCTGGGTGCCCATCGCCTGTCCCCTGGGGCCTCTCCTGCTTTGTACAGAGCCAGTCTAATGTGGCGATTGATGAATCTGTGGATGAAGATCTGTGTTCATGGTCAAGGGCTTCCCGCCCGACCGCTGTTGATGTTCTGCCAGGTGCTAATCTAGGAAGAATATTTTTTGCCTGGTCTAAGTTCCCATTTTCATCCATCAGGATGACATTATTATTTGTTTTTATGGGTTTTTTTGGGGGGGAGCATATTCATTTGTTTGTTTTAGCCAGAATTGCTGGAGAAGCTAGGTTATCAATGTGATATTCTGTGAAATCCAACATATAAACATAGATGACATCGGGATGATCCCAACTAGCTACTCAAGCACTCAGTGTAGCGAGATACTCCCCTGATAATACAAAGCCTCTTCCTCAACATTTACGATGGGAAATAGTAGCAGGTAAGAGCCAGGGCTCAGACCCCTGGATTAGAGTCCAGTCTCTCATCTTCCAGCCCAGGGACTTTGGGCCACGTGATGACCTCCAAGCGCCTGCTTCCTGATAGGCAACACCGGGATCGAGATCATTGTAACTTGGAGTGTGGGCTTGTTTCGGGAAGGAGTCAATAGTTGGAAAGCGCTTGCAGGGGCGCCGGGGGCGTGGCAAGTGCTTTCCCAGGTGTCTGGTAAATAAACGCGCTGGTGTCTTGTACCAGGACTGACTTCCGTGCATTAGACACCTGCTCTCCGCCAACCACCTCACACCGTGACTGCAGCAAATCCTGACGACAATTCTCCAAGGCCCGTGCTACTTTGCAGATGAGAAGCCAGACCCCCAGGAGCTTGGGTGGTTTGTATCAGGAGACTGGGCAGTGGCAAGCTCTGGGATTTGAACTTAGGTCTTTGGACTCTAAAAACCCTGGTTATACTTTTATTATAACATTGCCCCTCATGAGATTCAAAAGCTACTAATAAAAAAACCCCTCACCTGAGAATATTTTGTTACTACTGATTTGAGAGAGAGAAACATTGATATGAGAGAAGAACATCAATCTGTTGCCTTCTGTACGCGCTCCGCCTGGGGACAGAGCCCACAACTTTTTGGTGTTTGGGATGATGCTCCAAGCAACCGAGCCACCCGGCCAGAGCTCAGAAGCGACCCTCACTGAGCAGTCACTGTATTCCTGCCACGTTCACGCACGCTGTCTCCATGCTAACAACAAGCCCCTGAGGGCGCGCATCCCATTAGCAGGCAGGACCTGGCGCCCACGGAAGCCAAGGTGCCTACGTGAGAGGCAGGCTCAGGGCTCCAGTGGCTGAAGCTGCGTCCCTCCCGCCCCACGCCAAAGCCACGTGGATTCACGTGTGCTTGAGCGACTTGCACACCGAGCGCCTCCCATACCTGGCTTTTCAGCTTGAAAATGTCCAGCCCACCGAGAAGCCGGAAGAAAAGAACAGCGAACACCCCTCAGCTCAGTTCAGCGAGTACTGTAGTGTGAGTGTTTTTAGACACGCAGAACAGCTGCAAAGAAATATCCAAAGGGCCAAGGAAGGTCCTTAGGATGCATGTGCTTGGGACAGTGTTCACGGCTCGAGGCTCCCTGTCGGGGTCGGGAGGACTCTGCCCTTGGCCTTGGGGAGCTGGCCCCCAATCCTTGTGTCTGGGGAGCTCTGAGAGGTGGTGGAAAGGAGCATGCACCTTTCCGAAACTTCGTTTTTTATTCTTCTATAAATTGGAGACAGCAATATTTTTTAGTATTTTTACTGATTATGCTCCTACAGTTGTCTCATTTCCCCCCTTTATTCCCCTCCGCCCTGTAGCCCCCTCCTCCCACCAGCATCCCCCACCTTCGTTCATGTCCATGGGTCATATATGTAAGCTCTTTGGCTTCTCCATTTCCTGTACTATTCTTACCCTCCCCCTGTCTACTTTGTACCGGCCATTTATGCTCCTTATTCCCTGTACCTTTTCCCCCATTCCCCCCTCCCCCTCCCCGCGGACAACCCTCCATGTGAGCTCCATTTCTGTGATTCTGGGCCTGTTCCAGTTGTTCGCTTGGTTTGTTTCTGGTTTTGCTTTGTTGCTGTTGTTGTTGTTCAGTTGTTTTTAGTCGCTTCTGTCATTTTACTGCTCATAGTTTTGATCTAGAGGCAGCGATTTTTTGACATGGCTACTCCACATGTGGTCCATGAAGTATGTTAGAGATTTGGAATCTCTGCCTGAAACCTGCCCGATCAGGAGTCACTTTAACAAGCCCGTGATGGGACCCAGGCACGGTCGTGGGTGGGAATCAGCGTGGTGGCACCCGGTCGCGAGAGGACAAGCGCAGCTGCTGCTCAGCCCGGTCCTCAGGCGCGCGCCCTGCGGTGATGGCCAGCATCGTTTCAAGACTGGCGGATGCTGTTGGGGCAACATTCAGAGTTTGTCAACAGGCCTCGCAGGTGAGAGGGAGGCCAGGTGTGTGTTGCAGTTACTGCTGGCAGTGACCAGCCTGGGGGTGTCCAGCAGGCCTTGATCCCGTCCCCCTATGTCCTGCCATGTCCCAGGCCTGTCACTCTGGAATGGCTGAGCTTCAGGGGTGTTTGGGGGGCACTTTTGCCCCCATCTTACTGTAAACCTGTGGAGAGCAGCTGTCTGAGTTTACAGGCATCGCTCCGTCCTCAGGACAGAGAGTGCTACCGTGGGGTGGAGGGGACCAGGGCAGGGAGCCTCTGGACATGGGGGAGCAGAACAGGAGGGGCCCGGCTGAGGTCACCCCCAAAAGCTCCGGAACTCGGCTGTGAGGCGGCACCAGCTGCCTGTGGGCGTTGAAGCTCGCCTGTGTCTGGCTGCAGGACCGGGCGGAGGGCAGCCCTGTACTGCAGGGGGTGCTGCTGCCCTTCCGTCTCCATCTCGGGCCGGCCAGCGCCTCCGGTCACCTAAGTCTGTGTGTGTGAGTTGCTCCAGGCCTAGCAGTGTGAGTTCTCTGGGCCATGTGGGGCCCTGGTCTGGGGCTCCCCACGGGCAGATTCTGCAAGGGCACGGACAGGCTGTTTAGCTCTGAGAAGTTGCTGGAAGCTGGCTCCTTCGGGCTGGAGTTCTCTGTGGGTTGTTACGGGTCAGGCCGATGGTTGGGACTCCCTGCCTCTACGTGGGCCTGATTCCGCAGCTCGGGGTGGCAATCAAGAATGAATTTTTCGCAGCTGCCCCATGTCATTTTTCCAATCGAGCAAATCGGTGAGATGGGTTACAGGACGTCTGATTCACACGAACACCACCTACGGCTCCTCTGAGTCCAGCTGGAGAGGGCATCCCTCCCGGGGCTTGTTAGATAGAAAAACTTCGATGTCCCCATTCTGCAGGCAGGAGGTCTGCGGCAGCCCTGGTCCCCAGTGATGCCCACCCCGCTGGCTGGACTCTTGTGTCAGTGACAATGAATTTAGGCAGCCCTGGGTGGTTTATCAAGTCCCTTTCTGCTCTCTGTCTCCCTGACTCCAGGCACCTGGAGAACCACCTGGTTAAAATCGGTTAGATTTCAGGAGTCCTGTGAGTGATCCCTTTGGAAAGTGGAGAGAGTCAGGACTTGGAACAGGAGGGAAGCTGGGCCCAGCTGGGAAGCTGCCAGAGAGCCAGTGGACCCGGGCCGGCAGCAACCCCCCCTCTCTCCCTCTCTCCCTGCACTCTTTGGGGGGTGCCTTTGTCTCCCAGCTGATCCACATTTTCCTCTGTCATTTGGTGTCCACCGCTAACTCACCTGTGATCTTGTGACATTGTTTTGTGGCCACCTGCACCTGCCCTGCGGAGAAGGCCAGGTCTCTCCATGTTTCCCAAACAGATGCTCTAAGGCAAGAACCAGAGGGGGGGACCCTGTTGTGCCAGGCTCCCGTGGGGCGGGTCACTGCCCTGGGTCCCCCGGCTTTGGCAGGGAAGAGAGGTGTGGCCTCATGGCATGCCCCAGAGCCCTTGTCAGTGGCTCTGTGCGCAATAATTTTGAAGTGAGGAAAATGTCAAGAGATTTCAAGTGCATGTAGTTACAGCAAATCCCGTGTCTTCCCACTCAGTTCTTGTCTGTTTGCAACTTTGCCTCCCGTGGCATCTGAGGCTCTGGGTGTGGCGGAGGCTCACAGGGACCACACCCCACCCCGCTCAGCCTCGGGTGGCTCCTGAGGAACCAGAGTCACAGCAGAGGTATTTTGACTGTTCCTGGAAGCTTGCGAACGTAAGGGGAATTGAAATGAAGTGGAGATTGTGAGGAGAGATGCTCAGTGTCACCCCGCTCCTACTTTGCTTGCTTCCATTTACATCCTCCGAACCATGTCCCTCCCCTGCATCTGCCTCAGGCCAGGCTCCTGTCCCCAGGCCACGTGAGAGCCCTCGGGGATAGCAGGGTCAGGGGCTCAGCTCCAAGCTCACCTTGAGGGCTGCCTCGCCCGTCCCTTCAAAGGCCTGTCACACATCAGGGCAGGACGGACAGGGGCTGTCCTCTCTGCACAGGAGGTCCACAGCACGGGCCTCGAACACTGCCCCCTGGCTCGCCCGGCTGCCGTGCCGAGTCTCCCCTTCCCCGGGGAGGGCAGCAGCCAGGGCCACACCCAGTGGGGTCACCCTCCCAGCAGGAACAAGAGTGGCCCCTATGGCTGTGTGCCCCCCAGCACATCCGACAGCTCAGCGGGGTGCCATCCCAGCATCCCCGGAGAGCGGGCACTGAGCACTTTTAGTCTACTGTGCTGTGTAAAATGTGCACTCTGCACTTTTTGCCCAAATTTTTTGAGGGAAAAAGACGGGTGCACCATGCACATGGGTAGTACTAGTTGTGTATCTATATGTTTTTAATTCTTTGATTTATGCTTATGCATTAAAAGGGGTACTCTAGAAAGCAGTAACGATATCTGTATGTAAAATAATACCCTGGGATATGAGAATCAGTTTTGTTTCTAAATGTAAATAAATAATGGAATTAAAACATTGAAACGAAAGATTCTCTTCCTTAAAGTTGGGGCCAGAAATGTAGGTGTGCGTTATACACGGTAAAATATGGCAAATTAACCCAGTGGGCAGCCACCACCCTGTGGCACAGGTGTGATTATGCCCCCACATTCCAGAGTCGGTGTGGCAGGCACTGGTCCATGCATGACGAAGGAGACTGGCAGGTGACAGTCATATGAAATTCACTGATGCAGCCCACGCCCTGGGGCGGCCCCTCGGTAGCACTTGCGAGCTGACTGGTCAACCGCGTCCCTCCTGCTGAGTTCTGTTCGTGTCATCTGGAAAAAGACGTGTGTGCACCCACAGTACCGGGCCCTTCAGAGCTTCTTAGGAGCCAGGGCAGCTACCCCCACCCCTGGCATCTCACCCAGAGGCTCTCTCCAACCCGGGGTGCCGAACGCCCTCACTTCACCAAAAGACACCCCTCAGGCCCTGCTCAGCCTGAGAGTCTAGCTGTCACCAAAGCCCCTGAGTGAGTCCTCACAGGGACAGCATCTCTGGCAACGTGGAGGGACAGTAATCCTTCCAGAAAAGCCACGTAGGACCCCATCACGTCGCAGAGCGCAATGTTGGGGTGATGTGGCGCCCCTCTCACCCACGGTGGGGCCAGGCACGCTGAGCCTCGGTGTGCTCGGGTGCAGCAAAGGCTGTGATCTGTCCCACGTCACACGGTGAGCCAGAAGGAAAAGAAGAACTGGAACCCAGATTGCCTGACTCCAAAGCACAGGGTCTTGACCGGAACAGCACGTGGAGCCCAGCCCAGCTCTCCATCCGAGTGCCCATCTGGGTGCTGTGACAGTGGCCTCTGGGGCGGGGGAGGACAGTCCCTGCTTCCCTATGGCCCTGCTGGAGAAGCCCGCGGCAGTTCACATGGGAACCTGCAGCTGACCCTGCCCAGCCCCACCCCGGGCGGTCTGGGAGCCGGGTCTGTGCATGCTGCTTGTGTGGGGCACTCCTGGCGTGGCTGCTCCACGCACCCTCCTTTGAGAAGTCGGCTCTGACCCCGGCGTCCTGCTCAGGAGCCCTTGGGAGACTGCGGATGCCCTCTCCAAGTGGCCTTCCCAGCTCTGTGCACTCGCACGGTGCTCGGTCAGCGTCGTCCTGGAGTCCGCTCAGCGCACATGGGTGTGCAAACATGAATGTGCTCCTACACCCCTGGCCAGCGGGTGCTCTGAGCACAGGCTTCAGATCCGTGCCGCTTCCTGCCCTCTTCCTCGTCCCCCCCCCCCCCCCGAACCCCTGCAGCAGCGGGTCTGGTCCTAGGGGATGCACGGAGGTGCCGGGGTCACAGGACCCATGGAGCCCTGTGTCCCAGTTCTGTGTCCCCGTGTCCCTGTGGCTGTGGGACACCACCTTTTCCTGCACGCAAGGCTTGACCTCCTGACCCACTTCCTGCTGGACCAAAGCCCAGCCTCATCCTTGCCCAGCGACTGAGCACCTGCCTGGACTTCTGTCCTTGACTGGACCTTGTACCTACATTGATCCACTTGCCCAGTGATGAGCATTTAAATGTCACCTGGAGTCTCCCCACCACGAGGGCCACCCACATGCAAGTCTCCTAGCTCTCCTGGACGCTGGCTCCGCAGCCTGGCTGCACGCGCTCTGACCCTGCTCCATTCTCATCCTGCCCCTGTCACTCCCTGCCTCTGGACCTGCCCAGCCCGGGGGGTGCCTCTGGTCCGGGTGGGCAGAGTTCCCATCTAGCCTCCCAGCCAAGTCCTCAGACTCCCTGAAAGTGGAGGGGAGGGTGGCGTGCAGGTTAACACCCCCAACTTGAACAAATAAAGGATCTCATATCTTCCCCCATACTGGATCCAGGGACACGCACGGGATCCCAAATAAATGAGAACAGAAGTGCGAAGGAAAACAGTCCCGGTAGGCCATACATTTAAATAGCTGGTTACATGGAAAATAATAAAATGATAAGAAATGGCTGTGGAGACAGAATTAGTGGGAAAAGGTGGGTTTTGGGTCAGACCAACATGCCGTCATTTATTGGTTGTCTGTTGATAAGTTGTCCTGAGAAGCCACGTGGCTTCTGAGTTCACGTCTTTCGCTATGAGACTGAGTGACACAGTCCTATTTACCTCCAGACTTAGTGCTAGGGTGGCCTGACCTGTTCATGCGCAGGGCTGGTTACCCTATGTTCGTGAACGGTGTGTAGTCTGCCCATCACCTGCCCCTGATGGTTAAGGAACGGCCCTTGTTTTGAGACTGAAGGGAGAAAGGAAGAAAGAGACGATGAAATAAAAAGTCAGGAAGGAAAAGAAAATATGGAGTCTGTCCCTGAAAAATCTGTCATATGCCACCACTCGATCTTAAACTTGGACGAGTTCTAAGCAGTGATGACCTCGAGTGAGGCTGACATGTGAACAAACAAGACGGACCGCACATGACCATGAAACCCAGTTCTCTGCGCAGCTGAAACGTTCCCATGCGGCGGCCAGGAGCTCCGGGCCCAAAGCGGCTGCCAGCCCTCGCTCACACACCCTCCACCTGGACCTGAGTCTGGACGTCAAGCCAGTGCCCATGGGGATCCTCCAGCAGGCGCATCTCTGGGATTAGCCAGTCGGTGTTCTGTAGCCTCACAACCCCTGCAGGCAGATTAACCCTCTCAAAGCAGGGATGCTGACTAATTGAGGTAGCTTCAGGTTTTACCAATTCAAACATTACCTTGAAAAGGATGCCTTCAAAAACGTACATTCGCTCACCTCCACACAGCCGAGGACGTGGTGCCAAGGCTGAATGTTCTGGGCATGAACTGAATGTTACCATCATGTAGTTCTGTTCCTATTTTGGATTCTGTGAGCTTGGAACCCCAGAGATGGCAACTCTCAAGTGTATGGAGCTGTGAAATATTTCATTAAGTAACGTTTGAAAGACATTGCATGGGACAACCTTGAAAAGACAGAAAGCAGATCAGTGGCTGCAGGGAGTGGGGGCCAGAGGGATTTCAAGGGGCAAGAGGGAACCTTCTGGGGTCAGGAAGTTGTTCTGTATCTCCACGGACTTCATGGTTACACAACCGAACACCTTTCCAAAACTCCGCAAAATGTGACTTCTCTCCTGTAGGCAAATCCAATCTCAATAAATCAGACTTAAGCAACATCCTTCGGTGAGTCCCTGATCTGGTTGTAAAGCCAGTTTGACTGAAGCCATTTCAGGAAAGGGGGAGCTCGTACGAAGTTATCACAAGGAAAATGGATCTCCATGGAAGCCTGACACAGGAGCCCAGGGAGACAGGAGACAGAGCGCATCCCTTTGGGGCTTATTTTCGGCGCCTCTGTTCACATAGGGGGCCCGGCTCAGCTGTTCTTCCCCTGGGATCTGAGCTCCAGAGCCCTCAGGGCTTCCAGTCAGACTGCCAGGTGCAGGCGTCAGACTGGCCCACCCTTCCAGCCAGCAGCAAAGGCACCAAACAGGAACCCTTGGGCACAGGGTCGTCCCCAGCAAACCAACTGCCAGGAAGGGGCCCAGGAAAGGCATGTTGTGGGTGGGACCACAGACGGTCCCCCTGAGGGGGAATTGTGCTTGTCAGCCCCCTGACGACAGGGAGACCTCGCACCCTGTCCTCACCTTTGGGGTAAGGTAAAGACACCTGAGCGTGATGATGAGGTCTCTGCTAAGCTTTCCAGCCTGGCTTCTTGCCAAGCCCCCCCGCCTGCCCCATGCCCTCCAGCCCCAGCCCCAGCCCCAGCGCTCCAGGACGGACTGTAACTGCTGGGTGAAGTCTTGCCTGGCTAGGCGCTCGCCTCTCCCTCTGCCTGGCAAGCCTTCACTTCCATTGCCTCTGGGGCTCTTTTTGTCTCGGGCACCCTAGGACCCTGCTGGGGCATGGCCACCCTTTCCCCAACCTCACCAGGTTCCCCACCATGCACTCTGGGGCAGTCTGTGTTTCTTCTCTGTAGAGGATTCAAGGAATCCCCTGGTGCACTGTGGATCAGGGGGGGTCTGTTTAAAACACAAGGGTAAAATCTGTAGGGTGGGGTGGGCCAGTGGTCTGCAGGGGGAGGAGGTGCCCACAGGGGCTCGGAGGCAGATGTTAGGATGGTACGCAGCTGCGGAGCAATGCTGGCCCCCCAGGGAGGGCTGGGGTGGGCCAGCAGTCCTCAGTGCCTGTGATCGCTGGTCCCCAGCTCTGAGTGCCACGGGCAGGGGACTGTGTTCCCGCCCTGCCCCCCTTGCCGGCTGGGCCATGGGACTGGCCTCGGCCCACATGAGCAGAAGTGAGGGCCACGCCTGGCCAGAGTGTTTCACTCCCAGGGTGCCATTCCCTTGCTCTTGTTCCCTTTGCCAAGGCTGCCGGCAGGGTCGTAGACAGTGCTGGGCACTCACAGCATCTCATCCGTGAGCTCTACTGATAAGTTCGTTGGCACGATCTTCCTTCCCAATGATGGCCTCTGTCACTGGTGCCCGCTCAGTGCCAGGCGCTCCCCCTGCTGGGATGACACCGGTGAACAGCAATCAGTTACCCTTGTCACATGCTTGGAGTCAGCAGGGGAGACAAGTACCCATCCATTCATTACTAATTATAATTAGTGTCTGTCCAATTCGCTCCCTTCAGCTGAAGGAAGCTTCTCACTCATTTAGATAATTGGGTTCCTCACTGTCACAAACCCGGTTTCCCGTCCCGACAGCTACCTGCAGCAGGTGCATTTCCCTTGGTTCCTAAAGTGGTCCTGGGTGGGCACCGCCCAGAAAGCAGAGGCGTGTCGGAGTCCGGGCAGAGCAGAGTGCCGTGGGGAAGGGGGGGCACCCGGCCCGGCCCGGGAATTCTGGGGACGCATCTCAGCAGGAGAACACTGGAGGACACTTGTAGATCCCTTCTAGGTCAGTAGTTATGGGACAGCTAAGTGTGGTCCCTGCCATTGGACCTTGTGCGGAGGGCAAAGAAATAGGGGAAAGGACGTCATCGGATCAATGGGCAATGGAATGTGGACCTGGATTGGACACATACCTTTTATCGATACAAGTCTATGAATTTGGTGACTGTACTGAGGTGAAGGAAGATAACACCCCTACTCTTCGGAAAGACATTGTGTACCATGGAAAGCGCCCACAGCACGACACACCTGCCTTCAATGACTCAGAGCTACCGACACAGACACAGGTGCTTCCCGGCTGGTGCGGGCGTTTGGTGCTGATGGGGCCCTTCCACACCGCGGGAAGTTCAAGCCGCTACACTTGTGAGACATTGGCCAAAGTCGAAGTTTTCTCTCCTTAAATTTTCTCAGGAGTCCTTTGTGTTCAGATCTCCTGGGAAGGGGCCGCACCTGGCTCCCCCAAGATTTTCCTGTCTGGCCGTCTGAGCCTGGACCAGTGGGCAGACACTTTCAGGAGGGCTTGGGTTTAGTCACAGAAAAGGGTGACTTTTCATCAACATTTCCGCCCAAAGTAGGAACGGTATAAAAAGTGCCAGAAAGGGGCTTTGGGATCGTCCACACTGTGCACTGACCACTACTTGACTAGGGGCAAGTCCTTCGACATCTGTCAGACGGGTTCCCAGGTCCGCGCAGGGGCCTCTCCCAGGGACAGCTCGCAGGGCCAGAGTCTGGGCTGGCTGGATGAGAGCTCAGTCAGTGTTTGGCACAGGTGCATGCTTAGTAAAAGTAACTTATTGTTGTGGCTGTTTTTTTCCAACATCATTATCATCCTATTTGCAAATCCTATTGTAATGTCGACTCTGCACACACGTTAATGATCGTGTTAATAACAACGGCTTCCATTAATTCAGGGGTTCCCTGCGCCAGGCATTAGATGTCCAAGGCAGGACTTTCTCTAACCCCCAGGCCGGCTCGCTGCCCGTTTCAAAGATAAGGACAGGAAGCTCCTTGGTATTAAGAACCCGTGTAGGGCCTCCCCACTCCACCAGCAAGCACTCCAGTGCTCACACGCAGACGGGGAAACTGAGGTTCGGAGAGGTGAGGCCCCGGACCTGGGTGGCTGTGAGCAGGCAGCGCAAACTCAGGTCCCCTTTCCCGCCCAGGACCACCGGCTCCAGCGTCTTGTCCTTCCGCGGCGCCTGGATGCAGGGTTCAGACTACACAGTGAGGACTTTTGAGTTGCAGAGAATTCGCTTGCAAATTGCCTCTCGGGATAGGTCCGATGTGTCCTCCGCTGGCGCCCGGGCCTGGGATGTGGGGATCCCGCGTGCAGGGGTCCCGGGAGGCAGGACGAGGGGTCCGGGCGCCTACGCCCCGCTGCCCGCCCCGCGCCCGGCCCGGGCAGCTGCCGCTAGAGGGTCCGGCCCCGCGCCCGCGCCCGCGCCACGCCCTGTGCCTGGGCCCCGGCTCCGCCCGCGCTGGCGGCGAGCGGTCCGGGCGGCGGCGGCGGGAGGAGGAGCAGGAAAAGCGGCCGGGGGAGGAGGCGGAGGCGGCGGAGGCGGAGGCGGCGGCGGCGGGCGGGGCCGGACCAGTTTAAAGCCCATCGAGGGGGTGGGGAGGCCGTGAGGAGGCTGGCAGGACCGAGCGGCGCGCCGGCAGCAGGCGCAGCGCTCGGAGGCCGCGGACACCGGCGCGGAGCAAAGTTTGCGCGCAGCCCCTCGGGGGCTCGGGACGCCCCGCGCGCTTCGCCCGCTTGAGCCGGGACGAGGGTCGCCCGCAACCACGCGGAGACAGCCGGGAGCGGCGCCGCGCAGGTACGAAGTTGGGCGGGGAGCGCGGCCGCAAGTTACTTTGTGGTCGGCGCGGCGGGGCCAGGCGGGCGGGCGGTCCCCGCGCCGTCATTGTCTGCGCGCTGCCGCCGGGCTGGGGACGCCGGGCGCCGCGGGGGCGCGGCGGGCGGAAGGGCGTCGCCTGCGGGCCGGGGGCTGCGGCGCCCGGGGCTCGGCCGGCGGCGCGCGGAGGCGGGGAGCGGGCTGCGGGCGCGGGCGCGGCGAGCGGGCCGGGCTGTGCGCGCGGGTGTGGGACCCCGGGGGGCGGTGAAGGCGGCGGCGCCTCCCTGAACCATCCTGTCCGACGCCGGCAGCTCGGGGTGGAAGCCGGGGCCGGGCTGGGTGGGGGGCCGCGCCGTCAGGGCTCCGGCCACCGGCCACGCTCCCGGGCTGCCCTGAGGATGGGCGCCCGCGCTCCTGCAACCCCTGGTGCGCCCGCGCCCGCGCGGCCATACACTCCTCAGCCCAGAGCAGCCCGGCCTCGGGATATGTAGACACACATGTGTTTTTTTTGGTTCCGTTAGTGACCCCGCTACCCGCCGCTGGGGCCTAACCGGACCGGAGGGCTCGCGGATTAGCCGCCCGCCAGCCCTGGAAACGTGATAAGAGCCCGGCGGTTTGCAGAAGGAAATTTCTGATGCAACTCTCCGCCTTCCCCGATTGCCTCTCCAAACGCCCGCCCGGAGAAGGCCCTGCAGCGTGTGCCGTGTGGAAATTAGGGTATTCTCTACTTTTTATTATGTTCTCCTCCTCTTGGGGTTGGAAGAAAAGCCAACTTTTGGTCGTTGGCCTGGACGGAAACGTTGGGAGCCACAGGTGACCAGGACAGGGTCCTGGATCTGTGTGGCCCGTGCACTCGAAAGAACGCTTCTTGCGAACATTGTGCCCAGTTTCCTTCAAGAGATGCAAAGAAAAGACCCGAACAAGCAGCGCTCGTGAGTAAATAGGCGTCGTTGCACAACTTCGTGGGAGCTGCTGTTTACAAGGCCAGGCCCAGAACACTTTGTTTCTGAAAATGCTGAATCAGCCGTTTGGGGCCCCCGGCTTCAGAAATGGTGCTCTACTCCCCATCACACTCCGTCTTCCTCGGAACACATGGGAGCGCGGCCGCCGCGCTGACCGCGGCTTCCAGCACAAAGCTGGCGGTTCCTCCCAGGAGTTCCCTTGGAGACCCCTCCCTTTCTTTCTGGAAGGAAAAATAGGTAGAACCTAGGTTTCTGTAGCAGGAAAAAAAAATCCTGATTTATGGGGATAGGAAAGTGTCTTTTCGGGAGGATTTTATTTGGTAAAAGCCCTGAAACCAAGCGTATTTCCAGGAATGATCTGGATGGTTGGGTGTTTTTTTTGTTGTTGTTTTGTTTTTTTCGGTTCCAGATCAGAACTCTAGGATTACTGCACATAACATTTGAGTTTTATTGGGAATACTTGAAAGAGAAGGGCCGCACAGGCCAAGCTCCAGATTACAGGGGATTCGAGGGCAGGCTGGGTGACACGCCTGGCCAGCTTGTGTAACTGAGAAGCACGGCGACGGATACTCCTGGAGCATGCAGTTTACCAGACACATTCGGAGCCTTGCTGCATTTAATCCTCCGCAGCCCCCTGGCCCCCATTTCACAGGTGCGGACACCGAGGCTCAGGAGGTTACATTGGCATGCCTAGGGTCACATGGCCCGCACATGACGGAGCCTTCCCAAAAACCTAAACTTCAGATGTGTTTCTTTTTTTTAGTTCTGTGCATTTTATGCTTCTGCACAAGTACCTGTGCCTCTGAGACAGAAATGGCCTGAAGGAGGTCCCTGCCACACCCACCCCAGGAGAACAATGGGGCTCTAGGACCCTCCCAGCGGCTCCCAGGGCTGCACTGTGGTGGCCCCGGCCATCATCAATATTTTCTTTTGTCCAGTCACTGTTTATACTCAAACACACGTTTATTTTGGAAGGAGACGTCGATGTCCACAAAGTCACGACTTTGATACGCTAGTTGTGTTTATTGTCATTACAACCGTGTTTTAATAAAAGCTGTGTGCACCCCTGAGTCTCCCATTGCCTGTCGCCTGTGGTCTGTGCCGTTTGGGGGGCAGCGCTGGGGCTGGGCACAATGCCTTCTGTGTGTGGACCAGGAACCTGGGGCCCCAGAGGCTCCCGCCATGTACTTGGCCAGGGCTGTGAACGGCCGTGGCCACCAGGATCGGAACCCAGGGCAGCTCTGGCTCGGTGACAGTGACTGTGTGTGTGGACAGTCAGCCTCCCCGGGGAGAGAAGAACGGAGTCAGAATCCGAGAGCTAGTCCAGAAGTTTTGAGACTGACGATCCAGCTGCTTCGAGACTTCACAGCGTCTAGAGACCGAACTCCTGCGTGAACAGAGACGTCGACTTAGAGCTGGAGAGATTCGGCCGTGGCGTTCCCAGCAGGAGCCAGTGCTTTGAAGGTTGTGTAATGAAGACCGCACGCCCTCCGAATTCTGCCTGACTCCGCGGCAGGGGAAGAAACACCCGCATAAGGAGGAGGTGCTGGAGCTTGCCTCCAGAAGCCAGTGCTGGCTGCAGGGGACTTCTGTCCTGTGTCCTGGGGAGGAGGCCTGTGCATTTGCAGTTTGTGGCAAAACCCCCCGCCTGTTTTACCAACCTGAAATTGTATGGGCTCGGGAGGGGAAGATACTTGCTTTGCCTTTCATTGAAGTGATCAGTTTTATGTTCAAAATTTAAATAAAACCCTTTCTGCTTGTGGAGATTTTTTTCTTTGAATGCATCCTATTTTCTTGCTTACCCCCAGAAATACAGGAGATCACGGAGAAATGAAGAGAGTCAAGCTACTTGGTAGGCGAGGCTTGACAAACAGGTGCTCTGGGGACCTGGGGACCTTCTACAGGGTCTGGGCTAATGGGTGTGTGACTGATCGCCTCCACGCCAGCCCTGGCTAGCATTTGGTTTGTGTTAGTATTTTAGCTGCACACTTCTGGGGCACTGTCTCTGTCCCCTGCCTTCTCCTGCGAGGCTGCCTCCTCTCTGCCTGCCCTCCCTGGCTCCGAGCCGCTTCTGAGCCGGTCTCTGAGCAATGGGCTTTTTTGTCTGTGCTCCCGGCAATCCTGGGGCCTGTTAACCCAGAGGACATGCACGCAGGCGAAGCTTAAAACCACCAGCTGCTGGAAAGGCTGACGTCCCTCCTTGAATAATGGAAGGAAAAACGGCGTGGCTGTCCTTGGAGACAGCAACAAGAACAGCCATGTCCCAGGGTCAACAAAAATCTCAGAGGTGAGATTGAGTGTGTGACTCCCTGTTTTGGGGATTCACAGTCTCTTGGGAGAGCTCTCTCTGGGCTGGAAGGGATCGGCCGGGTGTCAGAGGAGACTTGCTCTCCTCCACGCTGTCCTGCCTACACATGCAGACAGGACGTCAGGGTGGAGACACCTTCCCTGCCCCCGAAGTCGTGGTCTGGATGTGGGGTTCCTGCCTGGGACCCACGGGGTGACAGTGGCTTGTCCTGACTGGATGCCACTGGGAAACGAGAATGTCCGTCCTACATTCAGCCGCCAAGTTTACTTGTGGGTTTGGGGGAAGGGTCTCTGGTCCAGATCCTGAATTTGAGGCCCTTCTTTGGGTTGGGGCAGCCGGGTGGATTGTGTGATTCCGCATCCACTGCGGGAGTGGGGTCTGGGAGGAATTTGCTCCCTCCCCCCGCCCAGGACAGTGGCCAGTACTGACTGCTGCACAGGGCACACTGCCTTGGTAGGACTCTGCTCTCTACCGTGGACGGGCTCCAGGAGCCCAAGCAAGTTAGCCCAGCTCCTCAGGAAAGTGGGAGTCATTGATTAAAGTGTGTTGGGAAAGTGGGATGCTCTTGGAGTTGTGTGCACCGCCCTACCCCCCGGCCCCCCCCCCCCGCACCGTGCATGGCTCTTGTGGAGAGCGGGGAGACGCTGCTCCTGGCACGTTCAGCCCTGGCTTTGAGCTGCTTGAGTGCCCTGCTTTCTATTAATCTGCCAGGTCCGCTAGAAAGAGAACTCCGCTTTCGGTATTTTTGCCTCCTGGTGCTTTGCTCAGGTCAGCTGCACAAAACCTCTCGAGTTGAGGGTCTGAGCAGCCGCCCCCATGCCTGCGGGTTCTTTCCCTGCCTGCACGCAGCAGACAGCTTGAGCTCCTTGCAGGCAGGGACTGTAGGAGCAGAGGTGGGTGGTGGAATGTCCACCTCACCTGACTATACACCCATCCGGGCCAGACAATAGTGAAGAACACTCACCAAAAGTTGGTCCCTTGAGACCAGGAGCCAGAAATGCTCAGGCTCAGCCAGGCTGCAGTGTGGGGTGTGCAGAGGGGATCCCAGTGGCGGAGCTGAGGGTTCGGTCTCTAGGACCCCAAGGTTGGTTGGTGTCCGGGTATCTAGAGACCTTGTTCTAGCTGGGACTGAGGTGCGTGGGCACTGTTAGTCCTGGCAGACGGACTGTGCCCCTGGGCCCCTGGTGGGGGGGGGGGGTTGTGGGTAGTGGCTCTGCATGCAGGTGGGAGCCCGGCATCCCTCTGAAGTCCTGACCAGGTTTTTGTGCCAGGTCCACGGGCCTGAGCACCAGCAGGTACAACCTCACCTGGGAACGTGGCCCATGAAGCAGTCGGGACAGAAAGAGCCTGGCACATGCCGGGCTCCTCCCTCGGAATTTCTCTGTAAGTAGAATGTGTGGTGGACCCCGGCCGTCTGGCGCCTTCTGTGAGCTGTCCTGCGTGTCACTGCAGGAGTCCCATGGGGGTCTCTGAAGGCAGAGACCCACAAGGATTGCCTGAGACCCCTTCTCCCTCATCCGGTCACATGGCTGTCTACAGCCAGGGCCTCCAGGACCACTGGCCGCCAGCTGCGGGGTCCCTCTTGCGATGCCCTGGAGCGCAGGGACCCTGTGCGCCCTAACTTCTCCGATGAGCAGGGCCTCTGGTTTATTATTTGTTTTTTTAACTTTCATCCCAGAGAGTGTCTGGGCAGTGGTTTCTTCCAGCCTTTTATGAGTCGAGCACTCCCTTCAATATAAACATTTTATAATACCACGTATCTAATAGGAGTAATAATTTCAGGGTTCCCTGCTCCAGGAAACCCACAGTGACCAACAGCTACCAGGAACCAAGGAACTTTGAAATTCAAAAGCTCGAGTAGTTGCCTCAGGCGAGGAGGGCGTGTCCTCTGGCCTAGGGAGGATGCCTCCCCCCGCCTGGGCGCCTGCTTGGAAGGGCTGCTCCCACCAGGTGGGAGGTGGCACTGGCTGATGTCCAGTCTTCTAGGTGTTCTGTGTGGCCTGAGGGTCTCCTCCTCGCTTTTTCTAGAATGCCCTTCTCTCTTCTGAAGAACGGTGTGCATCTCATGGAAAACCCTTCCTGATGTCTCTAGAGAAATGAGACCGAGACCTCGGCCAGCATGTCCTAGAGGTGTGACGGCACCGTGGGGAGGGATAGGCAGGCAAAGCTCCTGGCTCCTTAGCTGGTCGTCCCTTCAGGGGGCCCCATCTCCTGCCAGCCTGATGGGACCTCGCCAGACAAGTTGTGTCCGTGGGAAGGGTCAGCCGGGTGGTGTAACTCCACTCCCAGGACAGACTGTTTTTAAATCTGGTTTGACTTTTTTTTCCTCAGAGTGACATATGTGCATGAAGACTCAAATAATTCCCCAGAAGTGAGCAGGCTTATCAGCTGGTTTTTTCTGTCTTTGCCTTCACATTTCTAAGCAGATGTCTGTGTATTAAAGTGTAGTTCCTTCCCACCTGTCCCCTCCTCCACCCCCACCCTCCCAGCCCCCGCTTCCCTGCTCGGAAGGGCCTCTCTGCATCCTACACGTGAACTTCCTTCTCCACCTCATCTCTTCTGGTGGCTCGGGCTGGGCCAGCACGCGTGCACAGCCCCTGCAGTGCTGCTCCCCGCTGAGCCCCATGCTTGCCCATGATCTCTTTGTCTGTCTTGTAGGACATTTTGTTTTCTGCAGGAGTTGCTTTGGCATCTGCCTTGTGGTCTGTGTACTTATCACTCCCCGCCCCCACTCCGAACTGACACAGTTGTGCAAATGTCCTTTCACACACCCTTGGTATGTGGCCAGTTTTATCTTCTGGAAGCAATCTCTCACTGGGGCCTGGCTGCCCTGGAGACTCCATCCTGGCTGCCCTGGAATCTTCCTTCCCCATCATCCTGGGGGGCTGCTCTTCGCTTTGCTCTGGGACTCCTCTCGCCTGGTTTCCTTCCAACATTTGATGGTGAGCATTCCATAATAACTTCCAAAACAGAGGTGCGTGCAGATTTTTCGGAGACCTCGCATGTCTGAAAACGTCCTTGGTCTCCGTTTACAGCTAGTAGTTGGTCCGAGCACACACGTCTAATTGGACATAGTTTTTCCTCAGAAACTTGGAGGCTGCCATTCTCTTTAGGCAGAACAAGATGGAGAAGGCAGCGAATCAGATTCTTGATTCGGTGTATGAAAATTCCCCCCCCCATCGCTGTTTGCTTTTTCTTCCCCCTTTTCTCCTTTTTTACGTCTGGAAGCTCATAGGCTCCTCTCTTTGTGTCTTTGTTCTGAAATCTCTTGAAGACGAGTATCGCTGGGGTCCTCCGTCCATCCTGCCGGGCGTGCCCACGGCCCCTTCAAACTGGGAACGCAGAGCCTTTGGGGATGGGGCAGATTTTTGAGTTAATTCTTTCATTTCCTTTTTCCACGTACTCCTTCTCTCTTATGAGAAAGGCTTCTATTTGCTGATCAGCTGCCTGGACTGGTCTCTCTAGCTCCTATTTTGTCTCTTTTCTGTTGTTCTAAGTTGTAGAGCAAAGCAACTTGACTCTCTTAACTTTTCCAGTGGATTTTTCTATCTTCATTTTTAATTTCTAAGGACCTCTTTGTTTCTTTTGGTCTTCTTAAACTGACTTTATTTTTTTTTTAGAGCAGCTTTAGATTCACTGCAAAACACCAAGTGGAAAATAGAGAGATTTCCTATCTCCCCACCCACCCTCCCCACCCCCCTGCCCGCCCCAGGGGCTCCACTGCCGCCCTCCCCCGCACCACCCCCACCAGACTGGGACGGGGTTGGAGGCAGTGAACCTACCATGACGAAACACCACCCGCAACGATTATTCTTATTTTAATGGTGTAATATTCCTGTTTCATAGAGGCACTGTTTATTTTTTTTAAATCTTTTTGGAGATACTGGTTTTTGTTTTAGTTTTTTTCTGCAGTTTCCTCTCTCCAGTTTTTACAGCATTTATTCATTTTTTAAATTTTTTCTGTGCGTCTGTGTCTGGCTGACCCAGAAAGCAGAACCTAGGGCAGGCAGGAACTCCTGTGAGTGTTTATTTGAGTGTGCAGGCCTGGGGGAGCGGGGGGAGGGGAGGCAGGGCAGGCCCTCAGCACAGGGCCGGGCCTTCTGGATCCCTTCCTGGCCTCTTCCTCTGTCTTCCCTCTCGCTCTCCCACATCCTGGACCAGCCGTTTTGAGCTGGGGGCTCTGGGATTCCTCCAGGGCCCTGTGGCAGAAGAAGCCCTTCTGGCCAGCGAGCCCCCTCTTCTTACCCTGGAAGCTGCAGGAGGCCAAGAGGAAAGCTGGGTTCTCCCCTGCCAATAACTGGCTCTGGGACCTGAGACACGTCCATCTGTCTGCACTTGGATTTCTCCTCAACTCGCAGGGGTGGACTCTGCGCCTTGGGTCCCTCTTGTAGCATCTCTGCAGCTAGGAGCAGGCCAGGCTTGTGGTGACCTGCCCCAACCAAGGCAGGCTTGTTACCCTTTGTTTTGGGGTGGACACTTTGCTCGTGGCTGCTCTCAGAACCTGCCTCAAACCTGCTTTCATCTGATGGAAACTAAATGTTAAAAGAACATGGGCCTGATCTCCCGGAGCCCCTCCTCCTCAGTATCTGCTGTTGCCTCACCCTCCTGGTGTGGCTAGTTAGGGGTCCTGTGATGGCCTGGCCGCTGGTCCTTGGGGTGCCCTCAGGCAGCTTCTGTGTGCCTTTGAACATGGCCCCCACTTCCTTCATGCCTCTGAAGGGAGGCATTCGTAGCCCTCCCTTGGCTATTATCGTCCTTGCTGCCATCTACAACTTCCAGCCCTTCCCACCGTGCTCCCCCACAGGGGGGGTCACCTCTGCTCACCCTTCCTGTCGCCTGTGCCAGTCACTGGACACCTCCAGCCTTCTTTTGTCCTTCACGTGCAGCAGGGTTGTGCCTCTGTGCACACATGCACGTGTGTGTGGATGTATGTATAGGTTCTGACTAGCAGGTAGCAGATATCCCATATGCCGTGTCTATTGCTTTCCTTGCTATCATTTTAAAAGGCTCTTTTCTCCATTATGTCCCATAGCTTTCTGCCTGTGGCTTCAAGACTTAGTCTCTACCATGCTGTTTTTGCTCTGACATTTTTGGGGAGGGATGTCGGACAATGACGACTCTGGACAACCAGAACTGGCTGGCTTTGGGGTCCCACAGTCCCCTGAGGCAGGTAGGGAGAGGGATGGAGCCCTGAACCATGTCTGACTGGTCTGGTGGGCCTGAGATTTCCCCCTGGTGCAGTGTTCTATATGGGTTCACGGGTAGGTGGGGAAGACTTGGGCTTCTGTGAGTGGCCGGTGTGTGTATCCTTGCCCATCAGGGTGGAGGGGGCTCTTGGCGGAAGACAGGACAATGGAGGGTGCAGGAGATTCTTTGGATTTCCACAAGAACCAGGGATCTGGGGTCAGAACAACAGAGGGCCCCATCTGGGGCCTTGCAGCATGACCCATCACACCAGGCTTGGTCCCGGAATTCCAAAAGTGCCTCCCTCTTGAAGTGGAAAAGTGTGGTCCCAGGGCAGGGAGGCTGGGGCCCTGCTTTAGGGGCCTCCCGGCACTTGTGGAGTGTTGGAGGTGTGTCTCATTGGGCATATTTGGGAGGCAGGGCGGTATCCCAGCCTTGCTAAATGGCGTCCCCGCTTCTCCATGTTGGAGCACATCAGGCTGTGTCACGCGGGCCGCGGATTCAGGGACCAAGTGTCGTGTGCCAAGCTCCAGGGTCCATCCAGGCGGACCTGCGCATCAGCGTATCAGCTGAGCGGTCTCCCACGCTCCTAGCGGTGCACTGCACTCTGCGCCGCCTGCGCCCGTGCCCAGCCGCGTGCGCGCAGCGACCCCGTGCGGCAAGTCCCTTGCAGGTGCACCAGCCAATCAGTTCGCAGTGTGTGGCTGCGCTGTCCAAGCCTGCACGCCCGTCTGTGGACCAGCAAGCAGTCTCCCACGCTGTGCATTGTGCACTGCGCCGCCTGTGCGGCGGCTGCGTGCGCGCAGCGACCCCGTGCACGCGGCAAGTCCCGGAAGCGCAGCAAGGGCCGGCACTGACGCGGGTGCAGCTGCCGCCATGTCGGCGGTGTGTCCGCTTCTGCGCAATGGCCGGCGGACCAGCTGAGCAGTCTCCCACGCTGCGCACTGTGCCACCTGTGCTCGCACCCAGCTTCGTGCGGCAAGTCCGTGCAGCAAGGCCTGGTCACCCTTGCAGATGCATCCGCCTACCTGTCCGCGGCATGAGTCTGTCGTCCGCTTTTGCATACTGGCTGGCGGACCAGCTGAGCGGTCTCCCACGCTGCGCACTGTGCACTGCGCTGCCCGGTCCGGCGCTCCTCCATGTGCGCATGCGTGCGGCAAGTCCTGGGAGCGCAGCAGGTGCCGCCACCGACGCGGGTGCAGCTGCCGACCCGTCCGCTGTGTGGCTCTGTTGACCGCTTCTACGCGCCGGCGGCGGACTAGCTGAGCGGTCTCCCACAATGCGCACTGCGCCGCCTGTGCACGCGCCGGGCCGGGTGCGCGCAGCAGCCCCGACTGCGAGTGCGCGGCAAGTCTTGCGTGGCAGGACTTGCGGGACATAGTCGAAAGTGCATCGGCTGACCAGGCCACCGCATTCCTCTATTGTCCACTTCTGCCCGCTAGTCCGCCCGCCAGCTAAGACGTATCCTGTGCTGCGCGCTGTGCACTGCGCCGCCTGTGCTCGCGCCCGGCCGCGTGCGCACAGCGGCCGCATGCGCACAGCGACTCCCTGCGTGCGGCAAGCCCTGCGCAGCAGGTGCCAGGCACCGACGGGAGTGCAGCCGCGGACCCATCCGCGGTGTGGCTCTGTTGTCCAATACTGCACGCCGGTTGGCGGACCGGCTGAGCGGTTTCCCACGCTGCGCACTGTGCACTGCGCCGCCTGTGCCCGCGCCCGGCTGCGTGCGCGCAGCGACCCCATGCGGCAAGTCCTGCGCAGCGGGTGCATTGGCCGACCCGTCCTCGGTGTGGCTCTGTTGTCTGCTTCTGCACATCGGCCTGAAGACCAGCCCAGCAGTCAGCCACGCTGTCCCCGCCGCCTGCCGCCTGTGTGGTCCAACGGCTCCGAGCGCTGCGCGTTCTGGGAAGCGCCGCTCCCAGCCCGGCCTTGGCCGCCCGCGGAGACCAGGGTCCCGTAGCCTCTGTGGATGGTAGCTGTCGCACGTGTTGTGTAACCCTTTCTAATCTTAATTGTTTAATATGGAACAAGTAATGACTGCACCCAGATAAACCCGCCGCTATCTCTTAGCCAAGTGGCAGGCAGTGGTGTGGGAGTAGCTGGAGAAATGGACCCTTCTGTCTGCCAAAGACAAATACCAAGGCCTGCTTGGACTTCTTTTAAACCTTGATTACGTATGTGGTCTGGTAGAAAAGCCTGGGGTACACACATCTTGTCACATTGCCTCTTTCTCCAAAAATCCGCCTCCGCCATCGCCATCAAGGGACCGTGTCAGAGGACTGAGGTGAAGAGAGAAGATGTGGGGAGAGCTCCCATTTCTGATGGCGTTGGACGCACTGCTCCAAACGGGGGTGGGGCTTTCTCACCCCGGCTCTTCAGAAAAAACAGTCAGGTCACCTGTCTCACACGTTGATTGTCCCTTTGATCAACTGCCATCTGGCCGTTGATGGCAGGAGCCCCTGCCAGGGAGTGAATGGAGGCCTGCAAGGCCCTTACCTGCACTCAGGTAGTGGCTGTGCGGGGAAGCTGCTGTCTGCACTGCCCAATGGCTTCACTCCTCTCCTGGTGAGGGCCGAGGGGGCCTGGGCCCCTCGTTCTCTGTAAGTATGAGGGCCGCGACAACCATGGGGATTCTGACGGGTGACGCCCCACAGTGCTGGGCCTCAGAGGCTGGTCACAAGTGGCGGTGGGACCAGGCACTGCCTTTGTTTTATGCATGTCTGTGCCCTGTGCTTTCTGTGGGGGGTGCTGGGTTGTCCCTGTGTGTGGTGGGAGCTGGTGGCCCATGGACTCTGGGTTGGGTGGCGATGAGGGTGGAGGTGGGAAGGGGACAGGGGACAGGGGACTTCTGAGGTTTTCCTCTGCTCGGGGGCTCCCTTGCATAAAGGTGGGGGACAGTCCACCAGATGCAGAAGCAGGTTTCATTGAACGGGGTGCCCTGAGGGTGGGTGCCAGTTGCTTTCTTTGTCCCCGTGCCAGTGAGGCAGGGAAGACAGGTACCTTCTCGTAGGTAGAGGATGCTGCACACCAGCTCCTGAAGAACACAGCAGGTAGAACTAATGGGAATTCTGCTGCTGGTTCACAGGGGTTAGGGGAATGTCAGAATGGGAGGGTGGAAGGGTGAGTGACTTGTAGCACCTTCCTAGGCTTCCATCCCTCATTACCACCCAGAGCTGGGTCTCTAAATTCCCAGAGAACACTGACTCTTTTAATCTTGGAACTTGGCGACATTTCAAAATCCATCGACACTCAACCCTTGAGGTCCCACAGAAGCCGGGCCGCCTCTCGGGGTGTGTGCTGGGATCCTGTGAGGGTGTCTCAGACCACGCGCGCAGGCCAGCCCAGGCGCACATTCCTTCTGGACAGGCAGGTTGCGCTGCAGTAACGCCCAGGTGGAGGAATGCGTGGGTGAGGCCAGGAGTAGTCAAGGTGTGAGCCCCGACCCACCTGCTGCGATCCCCTGCCTCTCGGTCACGTCCCAAGCCCTGTTGTCACCTCAGAAGCTCACGTTCTGGGGTCAGGCCCTGGAGCCCCACGGCTCTGTGACCCACCCCAGAGACTCCTGCGGGCCCAGAGCTTGAGAAGTGGTGCTTTGTTCTGTTGTCACCCCAGCTCAGGGGCTCTGTCCTGGGCCTGGCGACCATCGGGCTCTTGGCGCTAGGGCCAGACCGTTGGCATCTCCCACCTGCCAGAGCTGTTGCCCAACCGGGAGGCTGAGGACAGCGAGAGGCGGGGCCCGAGGGTGGCCTGAGCCCTGGGGCCCTGAGGGTACAGTCTGTCTTCTTCATCAGACTTGGAAGAGAAGTTGGCTCAGTCCCGGGGCTCACCCAGCGCCACCCGGGGCGGGACACTGACAAGCACGCCTGGCACTTGGCATGGTCACACGTCACATCCAAAATTGGTGTGAGAGGCCGGGTTCAGCCATATTTCATAGGTGAGCTCCAGATCCTGCCCTGGCTCAAGCCCTAAATGTGTACACGGTACCTTTAAGTGCCTGACCACGATCCCAGTCCGTTCTGGGGCTGCCCGGGAGCCGGCATCTGAGCGTGGTCACAGAAGTGCTGGCGGCTGGCTTGGCCCTTTGCCTTTGCCACCTGGCCTTAGAGTTTTGAGAAGGACCCTGGGAAGCTTTTAACAAGGACCTGTTCAGTCATTCACTCAGCTGATGTTTGAGGAAGCACCTTATCTGCTGTCTGTCCCCACCCCGCCCCCACTTTGATTGAGAATAGTGACATCTGTGGAGGAAGGGGCAGTGAGCAGACGGATGGCGTGGGTGGACAACTAAGAAGTGATATAAATGTATCTTTCACTTATTTTCCCGGAGGGCGCTGGGAAATCTCAGTCCTGACACCAGTTAACTGTTAACAGGACTGAAAACAGGACTTAAGCTTCCATGCGAACGTGTCACCTCCTAGAGGTCTTGGGAAAATGCAGGCTCTGGTCCAGTGGGTCTGGGGCGGGGCCGGAGCCTCTGCATTTCTGGTTCCCTCCTGGGGCTGCTGCTGCTGCTGGTCAGAGGGCCACACTTCCTGTCCAGAGCTCTTCATACATTTCCTCCCCTTCTATCCTCAGTTTCTTTTGCTCTGCAAGTCCCTGAAAAGGACACTTTTCTGTACAGGCTCTCTTATTACTAATGCTATTACTTAATCCAGGAACTCTTCCAAGCATTTTTCAGCGAATGGCCCTGCATTATTACGAGTCGCGTTCTTAAATATGTCCAGGCTTTACTGCGCTTACAAACACGGGCAGCGTCCTGCTCGGACGTTCGCATGGGTTCCTGTGGGTTTTACTCAGTGGTTTCTCTTTTGTTTACGATAAGAGAACACTTAGAAAGGTCTGAAAGCTTCTGACTCTTGAAAGATCTGGGATGGATCCCACCTTCATTTTAGGGAGGTGGGGGGGGTGTCCCCACTGAGCCCCACTTCTCTGGAGGCCCTGCTGAGCACCTTCACCTCCCAGCACCCCTGGCAAGAACCCCACACAAGCGCATGCAAGGGCCCCAAGTGGTGGAGACGTGAGTCTGCTGTCCCCGGGAGGCTGCCAGCTTGGACCCTGCCTGTGTGGCCAGTGTGAGCTTTGACTTAGGTGGGGCTGGGCCGTCCCTTCCTCCCTGTGCGGGACGTGGCATCCCAGCTGCGGGGACTTGAGAGTCTCCGCGGCGCCTCTTCCTTCCTAGGCCTTTGGGAGTGCTCTCCCGCCAGCATCCTTCCTCGGGTCACGGGTACCGGACCTCTGGGGGTTTTGTAGTCTTGTCTCCCCTAGGGCTCAGCACATGTGTTGATGGACCCCGTGGGGCTCGAACCCTTTCCCTTGTCATCCTTTCTGAAGCATCTCCTGGGCGTGGGGTGGTGTTAGATGACTCAGTGCTTCCCGATGGGTAGTGGGTGCCACGGAGCTACCGTCCATGGCCAAGCGTGCTCGGAAATGTCAGGGTAGATAGCGTTCGTTTCTTCCCTTTAATTTCTTTTTTTAACAATTAATTTTCAGAGAGAGAAGGGGGGAGGGAGCGAGTGAGAAAGAGACATCGATTTGTTGTTCCACTTATTGATGTACTCATTGGGTGACCCTCGTACGGGTCCTGATGTGGGAGTGAACCTGCAGCCTTGGTGTATCGGGGGCGGTGCTTTCACCAACTGCTGTCCCCGGCCAGGGCTGATCAAGCTCGTTTCTTATGGCAGAACGTTCAGAAAATCTAGTAGGAAACTCCACAAGGAAGACAGATTAGGGTAGTTCCAGATGTGGGGGCGTGGCGCCCCTTTTTGTGTTGGTTATGGATGTCACGAGGCTGGTCTTGCATCGAGGCCTCTCTCTCTTTTCCAGACAGGTTTATTGAGATACAATTCACAAGTCCTAGAAGTTCCCCAGCTTCAGTGTGCAGCTCAGTACGGTCACTCTAGCACAGATAGGTGCAGTTAGTACACGCGTGTAGGCAGGCAGAGAAATGCAGTATATTCCATGTCCATTAGCATAGTCACAGAGAGACACGACCCCACCTCTGGTGGAAGGACTCATGACGTCAGAAAGGAACCCCCTCCCCCATGGTCAGCATTCTCCCTCCATCGCCCCACCCAACCCCAACAACTCCTCCTCTACTTGCTGTCTCTCCCGATTTCCTCGTTAGGGGCGTTTCTGTGATGAGGATCCCATGATCTGTGGTTTCAGTCCCTGGCTTCTTTCACTTAGCGTGACGTTCGCAAGGTTTCTCCATGTGTGGCCCCCGTCGGCACGTCCTTCGTCCTCCGTCATCACGGCCGGACCACTTTAGTCTTCCCTTGAAGGCACACCCCACCTTCCCTTTATCCGTTCCGCTGTCTTTGAATATCTGGGTTATGAGCACTGTTCCACAAGCGTGAAGAATGATTTCCTGAGCGTGGGTGTGCAGGACTCTGCCTGAGTCCCCGCTTTCTGGGTTTGGGGGGATAGACCGAGAAGCAGAGTTGTGGGTCACAGGGGAAGTCTCTAGCGAGCATTTTGAGGGAGTGCCTCTCCGTTTTCCACAGAGGCTACACCATTTTACATTCTCGTCAGCAATGCCCAGGGATTCCGGTTTCTTCACGTCCTTGGGACATTCTGATTGTTTTAAAGTCATCGCTGCCCTAGTAGGTGTGAGGTAGTATCGTGTCGTAGTTTGACTTGCATTTGTGGTTGAGTTGCGGGAGTTTTTCTCTATATTGTGGATATTAATCCCTTATCGGGTACATGACCTGCAACTGTCATGTCCCTTACTGGGGGCTATCTTTTCACTCTCTTGTCCTGTAATAAGCCAACATTCAAAAAAATTCTAATGAAGTTTAATTTATCTATTTTACTCTTTTGTTTCCTTTCCTTTGGTGCCATATCTAAGAAATCATAGCCAAATGCAATGTCGTGGAGATTTCCCTGTTTTCTTCTAGGAGTTTGGTGGCTTTAGCTCTTGCATTGAGATCTTTGATCCATTTTGAGTTAATTTTTGTTTATGGTGTATATTAAGGGTTCATTTCATTCTTTTGCATGTGGATATTCAGTTTTCCCAGAATCACTGGTTGAAAGACAGCCCCCCGTCGACTGGCCTTGGTGGCCTTGTGAAAGCCACCCCACCCGGTGTGTGAGGGAGTAATTCACGGGCTCCCTGTTCTGCCCTGTTGGTCTGTTTGTCTGTCCTTACACCAGTATCACACTCTCGATTCCTGTAGCTTTATGGTAAGTTTTGAAATCAGGAAGTGTGAGTCCTCCAACTTGGAGTTTCTTTTTCAGCGTTGTTTTGGCAGTTCAGGGTCTCTTGGGAATCCATATGAATTTTAGATGGCTTTTCAGATTTCTGCCAAAAACGCCTTGGTGGGATTTTGTTAGGGACTGCATTGCAACTGTAGACTGTTTCGATTTAACCATCTGAAGTCTTCCAGGCCGTGAACACGAGATGTCTTTTCCTAATTAGGTCTTCTTGCTCTTCCTGTAGACGTGGCTGTGGTCTTCGCTGGACAAGGCTTTCCCCTCTCAGTCACGTGTATCTCTATTTTATTATTCCTGATGCTACTGTAAATGGAATTGTTTTTTTAGTTGTATCTGTGGATTGTTCATTGCCAGGGTGCGGAAACACAACCGATCTTTGCATGTTGACTTTGTATTCTGTAACTCTGGTGAATTTATCTATTACCGCCGATAGTTGTGTCTGTATGTCTAGGGCCTTTAGAGTTCCCTATGTATCAAAATTATGTTGTCTGGGAGCAGAGATGATTTTCATTTTACCTTTCCAATTTAGATGCCTTTTTTTTTTCGTGCCTGATTGTTATGGCTATAGCCTCCCTAACTGTTGCATAGAAGTGGTGAAAGCAGGCGTCCTTCACTCGTTTCCGATCTGAGGGGAAAAGCTTTCACTCTTTAGTCTCTACGTGGGATGTTATCTGACGGGGTTTTGTATGGGGAACAGTTCATCCTGGTCAGGAGTTTTCTTCCGTTAGGATCTGAACGTCTCGCCCCAGATTTCCTGTGTTCTGGGATCCTAGATGAGGGGGCGTCTGGAGGGTGTCTACATTGTGAGGGTCCAGCCACCCGGAATGGGATCCGTGCCCTTGGAAAGGACACCTCACAGAGCTCTCTGGCTCCTTCTGCCATCAGAGGACACAGCACGACGCCTGTGGCCTGGACGAGACCTGTCACTGGACCACGCGGCTGCCCGGCTCTCGGACTCCAGCCTCCAGAACTGTGAGCAGTAAACGTCTGTTGTGTTATCAGCCACCCAGCCTGTCTGTTGTTAGGGCAGCGAAAGTGGACCAAGACACCGCCTGGGTTTTAAGTGGGTGGTTGTGTCATGAGAGGCTACTGAATTTTGTCAAATGCGTGTTCTCGATCGGTTGAGGTTTCCCCTCTTCATTCCATTAACGTGTGGATCACACTGATGTGTGTATGTGGAACCGTCCTTGCATTCCACGAACACGTCCCACTTGGTCAGGTGAACGCCCTTCACACACGCTGCTCGGTTGGGTTCGCTACTGTGTTGCTGAGGAATGTTTGCATCAGTATTCATCAAGGGTGTTGGTGTGTAGCTTTCTTTTCTTGTAGTGTCTTTGGCTTTAGTATCAGGGGAACGCTTCTTCACAGAATGAGTTACAAAGTGTTCCTTCCTTTGGAAGAGTTTGGGGGGATTGATTGGGACATTTCTTCCAATGTTTGGCAGAGGTCCTCAGTGAAGCAACCTAGCTCAGGGCTTTTCTTTATCAGGAGGCTTTTGATTATGAAATTAATTTCTTACTAGTTACAGATCAATTCAGATTTTCTGTTTCTTCGTGATTTCATGTTGGTAGATGGTGTGTTTGTAGGCATTTGTCAATTTCATCTAGGTTATCCAAGTGTTGACATAAGGTTCATAATATTCTCTTACAATTTTTATTTCTGTAAATGCAGTGGTAGTTTCCTTACTTTCACGTCTAATTTTAGTAATTTAACTAATTTAGTAATTTCAGTTTGTTCTTTTTGTGGCCCCCCACAGTGTAAATTTAGGTTACTTGAATTTACTTGGTTTTTAAAGGAAACATTTAGAGCTGTAAAATTCTCTCCTAGCACCACTTTTTGAAGCATCCCATAAGTTTTGATATGTTTTTTTTGTTTTTATTTGTCTCAAGATATTTTAACATTAGTCTTCTGAATGTTTTTTCTTTGACCCGTTTGGGTTTTTTGTTTTTTTTTTTTGACCCATTGGTTTTTAAAGAGTCTATTAATTTCTACATAGTTTTGAATTTTCCTGTTTTACTTTTGTTGTGGATTCTTAGTTTTAGTCTATTGTGGTTGGAAAGATACTTTTTATGACTTCAATATTGTTAAATTTGTTAAGACTTCTTTTGTGGCCTAGCATATGGTTTATCCTTGAGGATCTTTCATATGCATTTGGAAAAAATGTGTATTCTGCCGTGACTGAGTGGAGAGTTCTGAGTGCGTCTGTGACAGCCAAGTGGTTTCTAGTGTGATTCCAACCCTTGGTTTCCCTCCTGATGGCTAGGCTGTTTTCTCTACTCATTTCTGAAAGCAAAGTTTTAAAGTCTCCAACTGCTTTTATAGGTCTGCCCATTTCTCCCTTCAATTCTGCCAGTATTTGCCTCATATCTTTTGGGGCTCTGGTTTTTGGTGCATGTATGTTTATAATTGTTATGTGTTTTGCATGAGCTAACCCTTTCTCGATACATGATGTCCTTCTTTGTAACAGTGTACACTTAAAGTGTATGTTGGCTGATGCTGGTACAGCCACCTAACTCTTTTTGTTACTGGTAGCATGAAATGTCGTCTTACTTTTAATCCAGTCGTGTCTTTCAATCTAAAGGGAGTCAAGTCTGGGAGACCCTGCTTGGTTGGATTGGTTGGTGCTTTTCTTCTCCATGCTTCCAATCTCTGCCTTTTGATTGGAGGGTTTACTCATTAATATTCAGTGACTGCTCAATCAGTACCTCTGCCATTTTGCCTGTGTGTGTGTGTGTGTGTGTGTTTGTGTGAGTGTGTGTGTGAGAGAGAGAGAGAGAGAGAGAGAGAGGAAGATGTATCTTAGAGCTTCTTTGGCCCTTCCTCTCCCTAGAATTCTCTTCTTACAATCACCCTTCCCCTTTAAGGAAGACTGCTCGGACGTGAGCGTTTGCAGAATCAATCATATTCAGAAGGACCTGTTAGAATACCCAGACCCTTGAACTGGTTGTTCAGGGGGCCCCCACTCCCGCAGCCCAGCCTCCGCTCTGGTGGGACGGTGGGGAGGGGTCTGCACTTCCCACACGAGTCCAGAGCCTGCTGGGACACGAGCGTGCTGCCATTCGAGAAGGAGAGCAAGAATTTGACGGGGTGGTGGCGGATTCCTCACTGTCCCCAGGGCTGGGTTTCCAGGGTTGCAGGGGATCCTCAGAACAAGCCTACAACGGAGGGAGATGAGAAAATGGGGTCTCCCGACAGTCAGAGTCTTTGTTCAGGGCCGAGTGGGCATTGGTGGAAGAGTGAGAACTACACTCTAAGGTCGCTGGACCCCAAGTCATGGGTCCTTTGTGCCCTTGAGTGGCAGCACAGGCGGAGGAAGGTGGAGGGCAGGGGAGGCTGTGTGTTTCCACCAAAAGCCCACCAGCTGGAACGAACGGTGGGGGTGGGGGGGGGTCAGGGCACGTATACTAAGAAAAGGCCTCATTCAAGGATGTTGCTTCTTTTCTCTCAGGGCTCTTAAATATTAAACACAGTTGTGCGTAAACTCCCTCCCCAGCCGCCCCTCCCGCCCCAGGAGGTACTTAATGCCCTCTCCCTGGGGAAGTTTTTCAGGAACAATTCCACGTCTGGACAGTCCTGGGACTCGTGGCTTCAGAATGGTCTAGAAGCTGTGAAGTTGGGCAACGGGGGTAATTTCACTCTGTTCTGTGTTTCACGGTGACGTCGTCCACCTCGGTTCCCAGACTCAGTGGCCACCTCCTCGCTCGGAGAGTTGCAGCAGAGGCCTCGGGTTTTGAGTGGGTTTTGGAGGCAGGGGACGGACGTGGCATCGTGGTCTGCACTGTTCCACTCCCATCTTCACTTCTCAAGATGTCTGAGATCGCCGGGGGTGCGTAAGGCGTGAAGGGGGCCACCGAATTCATCTGTAGTCCCATCACCCTCAGCAAGGCTCTTGCTGCTGTACCAGGTTTCCGGGCACCCGGGTGCCCTTTGAGCCCATTTGACTTCTTTAGCGGCCTCTCGGGGTGGATTTGGGCTTTCTGGAGGTGAGGACCGCAGTTCAGTGCCTGCTCTCCTCCCCCACTCCTGCCGGGGCCGCGTCTGGGATGGAAGGAACAGGCATTACCAAGGGCCTTGCCCCAGTTAGGGGAGCAAATCTCACGTTCTCGGGTCAGAAATAGATCCTCTTTCCGCGTTAAGCGTGTGCTTGGGCCTGGGCGTGGTAATCCCGCTGCAGCGGGCTGGGGAGACACAGCCAGTCTCTGTCCCCCACAGCACGTTCCGCAGGGGCTGTGGGCTCTGGCCGGCCGCGGCATCAAACAGTTAACACAGAGGCGAGCACACAGCCGGGCCCTCATCCGTGGAGAACGTCTGCATTTTCTCTAGGGTGGGGGTGGGGCTCTGGCCTGGACGCTGACGTGTGCCCTGAGTTTGGGCCCCTGGCTCTGCGCGGGAGGGAGAGCGTCCAAGTGGCCACGCCCTGGTGTCTGTGGGGGTCAGGAGCCCCCGGGAGGCCAGGAGGCCGGAGCTGGAGCTCTGCTGGAAAACTGGAAAGACTGGCCCTGTGACATTTCCTTCTGACTCTCCCCTCTGGGTGGCTTATTCTGGAGGCAGGAAGGAATGTTCTAAATGACTTGGAGACGTGCGTCCTGCCAGGAGCAGGCCGGACCAGCCCCTGGGCAGCATAGCGGAGCCACTCTCCGAGGTCACAGCCCCCGTCCCCTGCTCAGAGCCACCCTCGGCTGGAATGCCCACCCCAGGGGTCCTGGCGGGGGACATTTATTTACATGGCCACGTCTCCAGTGAAAAGTTCTGAAACAGGATTAAGAAAATATTTTCTGACCGAAGAAGTCTCCTTGCTTTCTCTGCAGAGCTGCGTGGGCGGCCGCGTCAGCGTCCCGGGTGAGGGCCGTCAGGGGTGCACAGCCCGGGCTGGGGGCTGGGGGCTGGGTCACACGGGAGAGGCGGCATGCAGTGTCCCACGGTTTGCCCCCGGCCCCCCAAACAGAAATGACTGAAGATCCTCAAGCGCTTGTGTTAATGCGGCCGTATGTGTGGCTCTCTGCCACTTCAGAAACAAAGACAGACGTTTAAAAGGTATTCATTTCCCCATAAAAAGAAGAGTAATAAACACATTCTATCTGAACATAAGTAGCATCTTTTAAGGGAAAAAACAACAACTACTTTTGAAGTCAAAAAAAGCGAATGAGGAGGGGGAGAGGCCAAGTCGTGTTCGTGCTGGGGCGGCGACTTCGACCTCCGCTGCCTCACCGCCTGCCCAGATCCTGCAGGGGAAGGGCTCCAGACTGGCACAGGTCCTAGGCCACCTGTACTTCTGATCCAGTGGCTGGGAGCTGGGGGTCCCTGCAGCCCTCTTCTCTGATTTGATCATTTGATGGCTTTCACAGGATTCAGGAAGGCACCTTACTTAGGTTTACTGGTTTATAACACAGGATACAACTCAGGAGCAGCCAAAGAGAAGCCTAGGATAGGGGTTGGGAACACGGGGCACCCCCCTCCCAGCACCCCACAGTGCCCCCCAGCTGGGAAGCTCTGCAAACACTCTCCTCCAGGGATTTGATGGAGGTGGTATTACCTAGGCATGGCCGGCCCAGCTGTGGGTGACGACCTCCGTCTCCAGGCCTCCTCCCCTCTCTGGAGAGGTTGAGAGTTCCAACTCCATCATCACGCCCTCGTCCTTCTGGGGGCTGACCCCCAGCCACCTGGACAAACGACAGTCCTCCCCCCGGGAATTCTCAGAGTTTTAGGATCTGTGCTTCAAAATAGGGGCAGAGACCAAGCCTGTTTTGTCGTGTGTTGCGGGGAAGAGCATGGGAAGCCACAGAGCATGTCCAGGGGATTGCGGAGTGAAGGGCGGGGTAAGGGACACGGGGGACACGTTCTCTATATTTGCAAAGAGAAGCCACCTCCCTAGCTGACCCAGGTGGTTTCTGTCAAAATGAGAGATTCCTGAGATTTCTCCTCAGGTCTCCGCACGAACCTCCCTGCCCCTGGAGCCCTGACCCCGTGGGGGTATGAGGTATGATGGCTCTGACCTCTGGAGACAGTGGAATTGAGAAACCTAAATCCGAAAAGATTCGGATTAGTGTCAGTCATCTTTGTAGGAGACCCTTTGAGGTCAGCCTGTTGCGACTGTCCTGATAGCTGCGTGGCCCTGAGGAGGGGGGGAGGGGGAGGAGGAGTCGCAGTGTGAGCCAGCACAGCAGTGGAGACCCCAGGCTGGTTCGCTGAGGCTCCAGCCGAGCTGGAGACAGTGGCTGTCTCACCTGAGCTCGAGTGGGCTTGCAAGTCATTTGCTCATTTGCTCGGGACAGCAGCCACCTCGCTGGTCCCTGAGGCAGAGAAAGAAAAGGTGTGATTATCTTTAGAATAAAAAGTCCTGAAAGCAGGGGGGTATTGCACTGCAGGGCACACCCCCTGAGCGGCCAACTTGGAGAATGGGCGATTGTCAGAGTGGCCGCAGCCCTCACACAGGAGCGCGCCCTTGCCCCCTGGGCTCGGGGCGGAGGGGAGAAGCGTTCCCCAGCCGTTGGCCGTTCCTGCCTGAGCAGTGAGAGTGTGTATTTTCCCCACAAGCAATAATGTCTTTGCTGACTTGGCTCTTTATCCTTCTTTTTTTTTTTTTTTTAAACTTCAGGAAGAACGAAAAAGCCAAAGAAGTGAAAATGGAGGGGCTCAGCCCTTCCCGTGTTTCTAGAAACAGTCTGTCCAGAACAGCGGCAGGCCTGCGGCTGTGTCCATGTGACTTGCTGGAGCGCTTAATGGCCTCATTGTGTGAGGGACAGGGCAGTGATTTCTCTGGAATTCCTAGAAAGGGCGGGAGAGCCTGAATTTGGGCAGAGAGGGGACTTGGCGCCTGGGTTTTGGGGTGGGGGTGGGAAGGCAGGGGAAGCACCCAGGCCCACTGGTCTGTAATGGGAGAAAAGTGCCTCTTCCTAGAAGACAGACTCCAGAATCGCGGCAGTCATCGGTGTCCCTCGTTGTCCCACTGCTAACCTGGAGACTGCAGAGAGTGCGGTCCCTTCTCGCAGCCTCTGCTCCCGACCGGGGCACTCCCTGCAGATCAGTGTTCTGCCGGGTCTTCTGGGCCTCTCTGCATGGAGTTGGTGACAGGCATACACATTTGTCACCTTCCCCTTTTAACACTGGTGTGTGTGTCCCCCCCCCCGCCCCCTTCCCAGCTCCTCTGCTCTGGTGACGTTTCTCATGTGCCCCCCCCCCCCCCCGCCAGTCTGTGAGCAGCACTTTGGGGACCTGAGTCCTTCAGCCCTGGCCTGGGGTGGGGCGGCCCCACTCCGGTTGTCCCGTCGGGGGAACTGAGGCCCGCACAGGCAGGCTGCTCCAGGCCGCTCTGTCTGGCTCGGCCGGCTGAGCATCCTGGTCCTGAAAGTAGGGATTTGTTGAATGTCTAAATAGTCACTGTTATTACTCTAAATATTTAGTGTGAGAAAGCTAAACAGAAGGAAAACTTTATGTTAACTCAGGAATTTTGGGAAGATATCAAAGATACTAAACAGAAATCAAGAGGCCCTTTCTGAAATATTTTGGAAGTATGTTAAGACATTTATTTTTCTTTGCCCAAGTTCATATATTCTTTCACATTTCAAGTCGATGTCGTGTCTGACTGTGAGGCCGTGAGAAGGGGCTGAGAGGCTTCTTTGCTCTGTAGGTACAGCAGGCAGACCCAGGCAGGAAGCCGGGAGCCTGGGGCGGGGGGCGCACTGGGGGCCCCGGGGGCGCCCAGGGTGCTGGCTGCGGGTGCTGGGCGGGCTCTTGTCAGCAAGGCCGAGAGGTGTGTGTGCCAGGGGTGCTCTGCCACGTCTGCGATCGGCCCTGCTGACACCGGGGAGGCCCTGCGTCTCTGTCACTGCTCAGTGCCGCGGGGCCAGTGGTCATATGGTCTTCGTTTTGTTCACCGTGAAGCTCGGCATTCGCTTTCTTACAGCTGGACGGAAATGGGGGACGTGGGGACCAGCCGCACAGGCCACCGTGGGCCCTTTTTCTGTAACTCTAGGTTAATTTTCTTGCCCGTATCGTGAAAAGCAAACCTCCCGAGTGTGTGTTGTGAAGTGGAAGGCCCCTGCGTGGAAGAGGCAGGCAGAACCCTCCCTGGGGTGTTTGTGCCCGAGTCCAGGGAAAGACGGTTTTCTCCAGGGAAGGCAGAGACCTCGGACGGTGAGGGTCAGGAGTGGCCCACAGGTACACGCTGACCTTGTGACCATGGGCTCACGTCCCAATGTCCAGGCCATCGTCATCTCAGAGACCCTCAGACCTGTGTGACCATCCACCACCCCCCTTCAAAACAAACTAAAACAGAACACCAGCCTGTGGTCAAAGTAGCTCCCAGAACGCAGAGAGGTCCCACTCACCACCGTCGTCACTGTGACGCTTTCCACACTCACACTCCTGTGCGAGGCAGACGGCAGGCCCCTTGGACAGGAAGCCTTCGCGCTGGCGGGGAGTTGGCTGTCACGTCATCCCGCGTCCCGGGTGCCCTCTAAGCAGCCGAGGCGTGACCGCCTGCGGGCAGCGGCGTGTTTAGCACCTGACCGTGGGAGCCCCGGACGGCCCAGTTAATGGTAACTGGCGTTCGTTGAACATTTACTCAGGGTGAGACCTGAGTGTTGAGCGCTTTAGCGCCTTTCACCCTCATTCAAGGCCCCGGAGGGAGATCCGGCTTCCAGGTGGACTTGGGGGTGGGGGGCACCAAGGCAGGGGGCTGGGTGGTCGCCCAGTCGTCACCCCCTAGGATGGAGTGTGGCGGGAGGTCACCCGGGCTCCCAGCTCCCTCCTCAGTCACTGTGAGTGTGCCTGTTAGACGTGTGGTGCTGAGTGGTGATTTCACTGCTACAGTTAAATCCTCAGGGAGGGGGCTTCCCCCCACGGCCCCACAGAGGCACCAGGGTCAGGGGACAGAAGGGAGGTAAGATGGCACCAGCAGGGCAAGTATTAGGGTTCTGGGCCCCCCGCACCCGCACGCCTAGGACAGCACCTCAGGCCCTCAGTAAGCAGGCGTTGGAGAGATGGACCAATGGACACAGCCAGGGCTTGCCTGTCCCCCTGCCCGTGTGAGCACAGGCACCACGGGGAGGAACACCGTTCTGCGCTCCCAGGACTTGGCCAGGAACAGCCTTGGGCCCCCAGGGCTCACACCTGGTGTGAGGTTCTGGAAGGTCCCTGCAGGGTGGGGTCGGGGTGGTCGCCTCAGAGGGTCCTGTGAAGGACTCGGCCTTTGAGCTGGGCCAGAAGCATGGACTAGAGGGACGCTTGGCTTTGCAGGAGGTCTAGACAGTCCCTCCCTGCCTGCCTCGAGCACCTGGGGGAAGGACCGCAGACAGTGGCCAGGGAGGCCGGTGTGTCTTCCTTTGCACGGTGGCCTTGGGTCCTGCCGTAGTTGACGTGGCAGCTGGAAACCTACTTCTGGCACGCTCCTTCCTTGTTCTGTTCTTCGAAGTCTCTTAAATTATCTGCTTGGAAAAAAAACAAACATTCCACGTGTCTGGTAAAAAAAATGTTAGTCCTGGGTGCAGAGCACGGCGCTCACGTCCGCACAAGTCCAGTGCCTGCGGTGGCCACCTCTGACTCTCAGCGTGGGGGTTGAGCATGATGCTGTCCCCCTGGAAGGAGCTTCGGGGAGCCCCATCCCCGTGACCAGCAAGGGGTTCTCTCACGGGTCCTCTAGGTCAAGCCACGTGGCCGCTGAACAGACAGAGCCTGCAAGCCTCTGGTGGGTGAGGTCTGTTTGGTTCTCACCGGAAGGAAGTGCCTTCCTCGGCAGGGGAACGGGCTGTTAAGCAGTGATTGCGCTGAGATCAATAAATGCGTGTCATTGCCGGGGAGCGTGACAATAGACCCTTTATTTCCGCATGTCTGCGGGGTCTCCCCACCTGTTCCCTGGTCCTCTCCCTCCCTGCCTTCGCTCCTGTCCCATTTTCAGTGCTCTGTAAGCCAGGCGTCCTCAGAATCAAACTGAAAACAGAACGGCATCTGCCCTCCCTTCCCCGGGGCAGAAAGTCACCGACGAGCCCCACGGCCACTTGTCACGCCTTCCTCTCTGGGCGTCCTCTGGCCTGGGGGCTTCTGGGACAACGTGCCTCCCTGTTTGTTCTGCCTCTGCTTCTCTGTGTCCCCTCTCCCTCTCCCCCCTCTGCTGACTTCTGCTGTCCACTCCACAGTGAGCGTCCTCCCCTTCTTGGCAGGCGTTTTACATTCTCCGGGGCGTGTGCATATTATTTCTGCCTCGTCTGGGGCCCTCGACAGGGGATCGGCCTGCCCTGAGAGCTCATGTCGTCCGCACGTCGGCCTCCCTGGATGGTACCGGAAGGCAAGGGTCAGGCGGCAAATCTCGTGTCCACAATCAGCCCACGCACAGCCTCACCCGGCGCAGGGCAGCGATAAACATGCGGGCAAGTCGTCCGCTGCGCTGGGTTCAGAAATGCTGGAGTCTTAGCACCTTGTTTCTGTCTTTTTTAAAAAAAAAACCATTTTATTTATTTTTAGAGAGGGGAAGGGAGGGAGAAAGAAGGAGAGAAACATCAGTGTTGCCTCTCACGCGCTCCCATGAGGGACCTGGCCCGCAACCCAGGCATGTGCCCTGACTGGGAATCGAACTGGCGACCCTTTGGTTCACAGGCTGGCCCTCAATCCACTGAGCCACACCAGCCAGGGCTGGCACCCAGTTTCTTGAAGGAAAGAATGTAAGAGTCCCTAATCTAAGATGGAAGAAGGAGAACTAGTCTGCGCTCTCCTTGCAGGAGGCTGCTCTTTGGCCCTCTTTCCTTTCGAGAGTGTTTGCCGTTCTGGCGGAAGCGTAGTGATGGCGGCCGCTCCGAGCTCCCTGCTGGACACTCCACCCCAAGTCACCTGGGCGCTGCTGTCTGTGGACAGCCTGTTCTCACTCAAGCCCCAATTGGTTCTGGTTCTTGCAATGGCAGGGGATTTTCAGTTCCATGCTGGACATCCGGGGTTTGCATGGTGAGGCCCTGCTTCATCTTCCCAGCAGGCGGCTTCCCTGTGGAGGTGCAGCCACAAGCTGGGGGGGGGGGGGTGCGTGGGGTGGGGGTGTCTGCTGCCTGCCGGCCCATGACACCCCAGTGAAAGGTGGAGTGTGGGTGTACACAGTCCACGTGGGCGGCAGTGCGGCTCCTCCTCGGCCCCATCCGGGCCTTCCCAGGGCTCCGCTGCCTTGGGGCCAAGTGGGGGGAGTGCAGCTGTCCTCTGGGCTTCCTGAGAGAGAGCAGGGTTGGGGGAGGGGTAGAGTGCCCCCAGGCACAGCCCATCACTTGTGGGGGGGACGCAGCCCCCACTGGGCCCCACTGGCCTTCCCCGCCCCCCCCCCCCCCCCCCCGCAGGGGAATCAGGTGTCTGTGCCCACCAGGTAGGAGACAGGGAGTCAGCCCCTGCTGGGTCAGCAGACGCTGCCCCAGGGGACCCGAGTGTGGCCACCTGCCTCTGCCAAGTCCGGGCTGGGCGGGGGGTGGAAAGTCAGCTGCGCCTGCCCTGCTGCAGCCAGGATGGCGGGGGTGGGGGGCGGTTTTTCCTGTGGTGTTTGGCTGAAATAGAGGGGGGACTTGTGGAGAAGGGTTTGGGTTTAGTTAGACCACCCTCTCCCGGGCCTTTGTTGCTGGGGGAGGGGAGGGGCCGGCTTTCTTGCAGCTTTTCGTGTCTGAGCCTGCTGGCGGCCCCTGATTGGAGGTCCCTGCAGGGTCCTGGCCAGGACTTATGGGCTGCGATAAGGAATGTCAGACAGGACGGCTCTTGGCCGCCTTTTTTTTCTTTGCTTCTCTTTTTTCTCTGACTTTTTTGGCTAGATTTATTTCTACATATTTATATAGTTTATGGTTCTGCTGATGTTGTAGACAACATATTTTTACATTAGAGTTTCTGAGTTTATTGCTGACACACAGAAATTTAATTTCTTTTTGATTCTTTTTATTTTTTTTTCCCCTGCGTACCTCTCAGTGATGGTTCTGCCTTCTTATTTCAGCCCTCGGCTGTAAACAAGTGGCCTTTTTTGCCGCCTGTTTGGTGGGGTGCTTCTCCCACTTGTGTGTTTTTCTTGCTGACTTTGCTGTTGAAATGGCCCCAAAGCCTAGGGCTGGGTGTCCGCTCAGCCTCGTGGGGCTGCGGCTCCGTGTTAACGAGGCGACCATGTGTACGAGGTTGTCTTGAACTCCAAGCACGTGAAGTAGTGGTTGAGAGCGTGCTGTGAGAAGAGGCACGCGGAACCCCGACTTTGTGCTCCCCAGGCCTGCAGTTCGGAAGTCGCTGCCTCACCATTCGGGGCGACTTGCGAGGACATAACTCCTGCAGAGGAGGGGCAGAGGAGGGGGTCGGCCGTTCTTGTTCTCAGTCCCACCAAACCCCTCGCAAGCCTCCTTTCCCCAGATTTTTTTTTTTTTTAACAGTTGGAGGTATAAGTGAAGCACAGTAAAACACACACGTTTGAAATGTATAGCTTGATGAGTTATGATGTGTGTTCACTCTCGTGACACTGCAGATTCACGACCACAAGTGCGTCCCCCCAAAAGCTTTGAGGGCTTGGGCCTCTGCAGGCCTGTCTCCCAGCCTCCCGCCGGGGCCTCCCCCACTGCGGTGGGTGAATTTGCATTTTCTGGAGTGCCGCGGACAGCGCTTACTGCCGTCTGCCTCTTTCACTCAGCGTCCTTGTTCTGACAAGAACCGGAGCTGAAGCGCGCGGCGATGGGGCGCTCCTTTGTCTCTCCGGGCCACTTGTCTGTAGGGGCCCGTCACAGTCGGGGCCCCACTGGTGGCTGTTTGGGTGGTTTCCAGGTTTTTACTGTTTCGGTACAGCTGCCCCGATCGCTTTCCTCACGACATCTTTCCAGACACACAGGAATGCGGTGTCCTTCCTTCTGCCCTCCTTTCTGGGCCCTGCTGCTGCTGCGGAGGTCTGGGTGTCTGGTCCGAGGCCTGCCTGGGGGTCCCCTGGTCGGCTGTGCTCTGGTCTGGGGGCACCCAGGGGCTGGACCGGCCGGGTCCCTCGAGGGTAGGCCACCAGCACATGGGCGTCCCTGTCCTGAAGGTCAGAGGTCTAGGTGTGCGGGCACCTGTGCCTCGTGAATGCCCCGTGTCTGACCTGGATGTCGGGGGCCAGCCGTGTGGGTCCTCGGAGTGTCCCCTCACTTTACGGATTTTCCTCTTGCTTCAGACAGTTGAAGAGGGCTGCTTGGAGCATGGCGGGTTGACCTTTCTGCCCAGGGAGCCCCGGCTCTGGTCTGGGGGCCCCCTCTTTGGTCAGCGGGGAGTTATCTCAGGGCCCTGGCGATCGGTGCGGGCTGAAGCTGGGGCCTGCAGGGGTTTCTCACCTCCGATGGCGATTTTCACCCAGCATGCTGCGAGTGTTTGACGCACGCCATGCCTGACTACTTGGTTAGGGACACGGACCTCTTGTCCCTTAGACTGTCAAGCAAACAGTGCCACCAGACAACACGACAGGAGTCTTGTGGTGTGAGCGAATCAAAAGTGTACCTATTTTTTTTTTGTCAGATTGACCAAAAATACACTTTTGGGGGTGCCGCAGAATTTTAGTAATGAGTTTATGTGCTGTGAGAGGACAGAGGTTGAAAGTCACTTCTCTAAGGTGTTGCCGTCCTGTTCCCCTATTGAAGTGGGCACTTGCCTATCTCTCTGACGCCAGCACACAGGTGTTCCGAGGCAGACAGGGGCGCGCATGTTGGGAGGAGGCGTGGGGACGTCGGGCATGCTTCTCCAGATATTTCTGACTGCCGTTGGTCATTTAGAGTTGTGGGTAGCACACTCTAGCCCCTCTGGCGTCTCACCCCGAGACAGACTTGCCGGCTCCCCGCGTTTGGCGTCAGGGACGCCTCTGTCACACGGGGGGCCCTGAAATGGAGGGGGAGGAGGGTGCCAGTGGAAGGCTACAGCTGTGCTTCTGCTTAGGGGGAACGGGAAGAGACGCAGCGAGGAAACTGCCTGCTTGTGTGTGTGTTATTTTGTGTCTTTGGTCCTTTTCCAGCGTCACAGTCACAGCTCATTCGGCTTTTCCGTTCAGTTTCGTATGTGAGTGGAAAGAGCAGCATCCACCAAGACGTTACTTACGATCATCCTTGAACTTGTGCAGAGGACTTTCTGCCCCGGCACCTCTCAGTCCCCCCAAGGCCCCCCGAGGTGGCAGAGGGAGCTTCCCCGTGGAGAGCGGCCCTGGGGCGCCTATGTTTCTCCAGGGGACCCATAGGCCAGGCATTCCGACTGTCGTCAAGAAATAGATTTTCCTTTTTTCCCCCTCAGAGCGGGGCAGTCTGGCGACTGTGTTGCCGAAGGAGGAGCAGTCTCACCAGGCGGTTACAGTTCTTGCTACGTTGAAAGGAGGATTAATTCTTTTTTAGTTACAGTCGCAATTAGGGAAGATGGAGGAACTGTAATAACAGGCGAGGAGATTTATGGTAGGGACAGACTCTGAACTGCGCCACGTAAGGAATTTTGAGCTTTCAGAACGAACAGCTGAGGCCCGAGGCCTGGGCGGAGGAGAGCAGGGGGACGTTCCAGAGGCCTGCTTTCTTTGTCCTGTCCGGGTTATTTTGACCGATTGCATCACGGAGGAAGGAGCCGCGGTCCGAGGCCGGAGGGTGCTGCAGGGTGTGGCGGCTTCTCTGGGAGAGGATTGCAGTCTGAGTTATCACAGTTCTGAGAACCACAGGGGGGGCCGGGGGTGGGGGTGGGGTCTGGTCATGGAGAGCTAGTGTGGCCAGAGTGGGAACAAACCTAGTTTTTCAGGGAACAAAGCCATGTAAAATTCCACATGCCTCTTATACAATAAAGGATTTTGTGTTAAGAATTCACATTTTGTACAAAGTCTATTTCCACATGCCTAGAACTTTGGAGTTGGAAGAACTTCTAGCAGCATCTATCTAGCTGAGGATAAAGCCCCCCGACTTACCGTTGTGAGAAGCTGAGGTGGTTTAGGAAACGTGTTCTCCTGGGGCGCTGCTCCCCTCGGCGGCCATGCTGCCCTGCCCTGAGCTGCCCTGCAGCTTTGCCCCTTTTGGGGGAGGTCTCCCTGTCCACAGAGCCAGAGTTGTTCTCCTCAAGTCTGTGTGTCCAGATGTGGTGACATTTACCCCGACCAGCCTCTGCTGCCAGAGTGCCGGGTCCCACAGTCCCCTTCTCAGCTAGGCCATGACATGCTGGTGTCCCTTAAAGCCCAGACTGCTGTCCTCGCCTCCCAGACCGCGGGGAAGGAGGAGACAAGGCATGGAGACCCTGGGCTCAGACAAAGGGCCCTTCCCACCTCTGGGGCCTTGGTATTGCGTTTTTTAAAGTTTTTTGTTTTTTGGCTTTTTTGAAGTCCTCACCCGAGGATATGCTTATTGAGTTTAGAGAGAGAGGAAAGAGGGGAGCCAGACATCCATGGGAGGGAGGAACTTGATTGGTTGTCTCCTGTAACACACCAGGATGGGGGCTCCAACCCACAGCCTAACAGGCATACAGATGACACTTCAACCAGCCAAGCCGCCCACCGCCAGGGCCCCTGGGTATTTCCTCCTGGTTCCCAGCCTGCCGTCCTGCCAGATCACTGCCGCTGTCTCAAGCTCAGCCCGCACACCCGCACACCCGCCACACCCGTCACTTGAGGTAGTTTGCAGTCAGGTGTAAGCAGTCCAACGTCACTGCTCCATCTGCCACCTGCATGGCTGCCCTGCGGTGCCCACCGGCTGGGGCTCAGGTGCTGGGAGGCCCGTGCTGCCCATGCCGTGTTGGCTCCTCCCATGTGGCTCCAGACACAGGTGGGTCCCCACTTCCCCAGAGGCCGTACCTGGGTGATCCGGCATGACCATGGGACCCTTCAAAAGAGACAGCATCCTACAATCCTGTAACATTCAGGTGTAGATTGTCCCCACACTGGAAAGATTTGAACTGGAATAAACGTGAGCTTTGTTGTAAAGTAGCTAGCAATTGCCCCGGAAGGCACGGAGTGAGCTGATAGCTTTCAAATGGATTTTGAAGTATTTCAAGGAAAATGCCAAGGGGGAGCACCCACAGCAGGGTGGATGTCACAGCCCCACCCTGTGCTGGAGGTGCACGTCCTATATTCGAGCGGTCTCGCACCCTCCTGGTCGCCCAGGGCTGGCTCGGACATGAGGCAGGGCCTGGGTGGGGGCTGAACCCAGCCTTGGCTGTGGGTCTAAGAGGGAACTGGGATGCAGAGCAGAAGCTAGTGCCCATTTCCAGCGTCCCTCTTGAGGCAACGGGAGCAGAAAGGACTCCATAGGACCGCAGGTGAGTTTTATGCGAGGCCAAGTGGCTTTACTTTCCTTCAGTCCTCCTCTGAGCCTTCACTCTAGCAGAGCAGCAGACATGAGCCGGGGCGCTTTCCAACATGGCTGTACTTCTCGGGGTCTCTCCATCTCCTCTTCCTCCTCTCTCGCCACCCCCCCCCCCCGTGTCCTCTACTTCCTTTTTCCCGACTGCTCTCCCTGTTCAGCCCACCAGAGGCTGGGGATGGGGGGCCACTTTTCAGGATGTTGCTTTAGTTTCAAGAGAGATGGGGTCCTAGGGAGCCTGTGAGCTGGTAGGGCGGCATGTTGGGGCCTTGTTCAGCATTTGGGACCCTCCGGGGGAGCAGGGAACTGGGGAGCCGCACGGTGTGCTGGGACCAGACTCAGTGGTCGGAGAAATGGTCGGAGACTGGACCTGTGGGATGGGGACAGGAAAGAGAGGGTCACGGACGGACCCAGCCGAGATCGGTCTGGGCAAGTGGATGCAGGCGTTCCATGCACTGCAGTGGAGAAACCGTGGATGGGATTGGGTTGGGGGCAGCTAGGACTTCGGTTTCAGACACTCGGGTTGGAGGCCCTGGGAACAGCCGAGCAGCAATGGGCAGGAGGAGCTGGGCAAGTGCTGCAGGAATCCAGGGAGCGGCCACTGTGCGGGCGGGACCAAAGAGCCCAGGCCTCTCCGTGCCTTCTCCAGTGACGATGGCGAGTGAGCTGCCAGGGGAGGGAGGGGGGAGGTGTGAGCAGCAGGGGCTGAGATCCCCGGTATTCAGAGGTCTGGTGTTGAAGGGTCACCCATGCGAGACACTGAGAAGGGGGACCTGTGAGGGAGGGGATGAGCAGGTGAGGTGGCCTCCTGGCAGTCCCTTTAAAACCTCTGTGAGGCCTGTTACTACTACGTAACACATATGCAGAGACGAATAAAAAATGGCCCAAAGGAAAGAACAGCTCAAAGCTCCAGAAGAAACACAACTAAGTGATGAAGAGAAAGCCAACCTATCAGTTGCACAGTTCAAAACACTGGTAATCAGGATGCTCACAGAATTGGTTGAGTATGGTCGCAGAATAGAGGAAAAATTGAAGGCTATGAAAAGTCAGATAAAGGAAAATGTACAGGGAACCAACAGTGATGGGAAGAAACTGGGACTCAAATCAATGGTTTGGACCAGAAAGAAGAAATAAACATTCAACCAGAACAGAATGAAGAAACAAGAATTCAAAAAAATGAGGAGAATCTTAGGAACCTTCAGGACAACTTTAAACATTACAACATCTGAATCATAGGTGTGCCAGAAGGAGAAGAGGAAGAGCAAGAAATTGAAAACTTATTTGAAAACATAATGAAGGAGAACTTCCCCAATCTGGCAAAGGAAATGGACTTCCAGGAAGTAGAGTCCCAGAGAAGCTGGACCCAAGGAAGCACACACCAAGGCACATCATAAATACATTACCCAAGCTTAAAGTCAGGGGGGGAAATAAAAAACCTTTGTGAGCGACGGCAGTGTGCTCTGGGCCTGGATTCCGGGCCCCTCTCTGACCCCTGCCTCGCACTGCTTCGTGGTCCCTGGGAGCTTCTCTCCCGCCTGCCCTTGATAGGGGCGTGTGCTCTGAGAGGCCCAACCACAGATGCTTTGCTGAATCCTCCGAGGCTCACGGCTGAGCTTCAGAAGGCAAAGCAGTGTCGGTTCTTGGAAGAATTAGAAGACAGCAATTGCGTTCACTTGTTTTTCTGTGTAGGTCATTCCTGAACTTGGCACAGAATTGAACAGGTCCAGAGGGCCTTCAATGACGAGTGTGTCACTGACTCCCCACCCCCAAGTCTCCTGGTCTGCCCCCTGCAAAGGCAGCCCTGCTCCGGGCTGTTAGGTTCCTGCCTCCCCTCCCAGCTGCCCACGACCCCCCACCCTCGGCCATGCGCCTCGGGGTCGGAGCACCTGCGCAGAGGGCCACCTGTGTGTGTGGCCACAGGACGTTTTGTAACCCAAGCAGCCGTAGTCTGGGGCTGTCCGGCTGTCCAAGGTAGTTTGCTGTCATCAGTAGCCCGGTGGCCTGCGTGCGGGTTCCCCTGGTCACTGGGCTGTGTCGCTGCAGAGCGGGGTGTAAGGCTTTGGGGACCTGTCTCGGGAGCCCCAAAGACCTAAGGTTCTGGCAGCTCCCACACCAGACGTGCACTTAATTGGGGAGCTGCGGGAGGAGCCACAGGCTTTTTTGAACTTCAGTGGAAGAATGAGATGACGCCACCATCTCCAGTACTTTAGAGTTTGACCAGAGACCTCAGTCCTGAATCTGGGGTGAGACATTTAGGTGCAACTTCTTGGGGCTGTTTCCCCAGTTTTCTTCAGGTGAAAAGGAGCCACCCATCTGTCATCTGGGTTGCATGGCTTCAGGTGTGAGAAGGACTCCGGGGCGTGCCTGTTTTATAAAACACTTAATCCAAGGACCGTGTCGGGGAGCGCCCTCCATTTCACTGGTCACGTGCGGACAATTTCCCGAGGATCTCAGGTCAGGCTTGAGGGGAGCACAGGCACATCCGGGTGCTCTGGTTCACACTGGGGGACCTCGCCGCTTCCCCCCTGAGACAGGACTCTCTGGGCGGTAGGGGGGTTGGGCCACGTGGGTGGCATCCTGGTAACTTTTCCTTTTTTGACTTAATTGACTTAGTCTCTTAATTTTTATGTCTCTTTCTGTCGTTCGGATACACAAAGCTCTACGCCTTGGAAGGCAGCCAGAGGCATTCAGTCATTTGTAATTATTCATAAAACTCAAGAATCCAGGATTATCCTAAGTCATGATACCAATAGCGGAAACAAAACTTAAGTGAATTAACATGTAGGTCAGGGACAACAAGTTCCTTTGAAAGGCCTGGAGTTCTAGACGTCTGTGTAAGTGGCCCCCATTTAAAATTTAGAGTCATGCTGCTGTTCTTCCTCCCCCTGCCCCCGCTCCCCTGTGCCCGGGCCACCTGTTGGCAGGATATCCTCACCTGGAGACCATCCGAGCCTTCCCCCCCGACTCAGGCCTGCTGGGCTTCCCTGGCTCCATGTGGTTCCTGGTCCCTGAGGCCCTGTGTTCGCCATGTGACCCTGGACAGGGAATTTGACATCCCAGCCCGTGTCCTCACCCAGGAAGTCAGGGCAGGCCCCCGCACGGGTCGCGGAGCCGTCTGAGGTCCAGTGCATGGACATGGGTTCCATCTTGTCACCTACCCGGGTTTCCTCCTCGTGGAGCAGGGGGTCTCCTCATTCTGGCTTCGAGTTTGGACCTGGCAAGGGCCGCGGGTGGTGCTCACCGTGACCCCTGCGCCTGCTCTGAGGCCCCAGGCCAGTGTCATTTCCCTGGTGACACATTGGTTTGTGATGGGAACCAAGGCCACTCTGCGGGGGAACCCTGACCGTTTCCCATGGCTGTCCTCACTCAGGTGTTTGCTGACCTGGTCCAGAGATGCTTAACCTCAGTGCAGTGGGTCAGTCCCCCCAACCAGAGCCTTCAGACACTGGACCAGCAGTCCCTCCCCCATGTCTGTGCCTTGACCCTGCAGAAGTGGACGCCCCACTTGGACCCAGAGTCCGCATGGCGAGCGCAGCTGGGACTCAAAGATGCCCATCTGCCATTGGCCTTTCCAAGGGCCCACAGACCCAGTCCCGTTCCCAGGAGTCTGCCCCGGCGCTTGGCCTGGGCTCTGCATCTGGCACAGCAGACCACTGGCCCGTGTGGGTGGCCATGGGCAGGTCCCGCCCACCCTCAGGCTCCTGGCTGTTGGGTGGGGCCGTGACAGTGTGTCCACCCGGAAGACTGAGGGGGCCTGACGCTTCACACAAAGAGGTGAACAGAGTGGACAAGGGGCAGGCGTCCTCAGGCCTCGCTGCTCACACTTGATGAGGATGTTGCAGGCAGGTCTCTTACTGAGAAGGAAAAGTCAAGGCCATTGTCATGGCCCTCGCACAGGTTCCCAGGCGCTGCCTGTGGGGTCCGGCCAGGGACCGTCGTTTCAAAGCCAGGGGCCGCAGGGCTCTATGGGGCCTGGACTGGTGGGGCCACCACGTCCCCTCTTCAGGCCTTCCCCACCGGTCCCGGGGCCTTGACCACCCCATGTCCTTCTGCTGTAAACAGTGGTGACACCAGTGTGCGCTCCGCGGGTGTGCTTGCACGCACACAACCACACACATGCACTGCCTGTGCCTGGCCTGACAGGGACTTGGAAACCCTAGTTTTCTTTCTTGAAATAGTTGACAGTGAGGACACCTGAGCTCATGGCTCTCTATACGGGAGCAGTGGAAGGAGGGTGAGCTTTACTCTGTTTCATCCCCAGGGTTTTCTGTCTTAAGGTTTTATTTTTTTGTTTGTCTATTCTGACTTCATAATATGTTTTCATAAAAGCTACAATTTTATTGAACTTATCAAATTCATTCCTTTACTAATATCCATAAAATGACTACACACTTAAAGAGTCCTTGCACTGTAAGTCCTTTCCTTCTGTTACAATTGTATATATTGGTGTTGTTTTCTGTCATCTTCGTAAAGGTCTGTCTTTTATTATCTCTCTTGGGTCTCCATAGGTTTTGCTACATTTTGCTTTCTGATTTGTCTCCGACCGGATCTCCTTCCCCCCGGTTTTCAGGATGGGCATGTGCCGTTCACTTAATTTCTTCATTCTTTTGCAGATGGCGCAGAGGCCACGGCACGGGTTCTCCTTGTGTCGTTTCTCTCGTTTCCCATTATCTGTCCTCACACGCGGGGCCGCTCATTGCCCCGATTGTCCCGAGACTGTTCTTGTATTAGTTTCCCCTTCGGACCACTTATTTAGGCCAGATCTCGTCTTTAATTTTCAAGTGGCTGAGTTGTAGTGGTCTTTTACACAGATGTTCCTAATTGCTAGTTGCGCCATGTTTGGCTCAGCATGGGGCCTGGTGGCACATCGGCCACCTTCCCCTGTCAGCCCCGGGGTGTGCGGGGTCTGGTGTGTGTCTTCAGGCCCCTGGGCCCAGGTGTCTCTTTAGCTCCAGAGCTCTTTCTGTGTTGGCAAAAAACGCACGGAGATTCTCAGTGGCTTAGTATTTTCAAAAACGATAACTTCGAAGGTGTTTGTAAAGACTTGCAAATGCATCTCTTCGGGGACGTCCCCGAGTGAAGGACTACACGTTCTTGCGCTCTCAGCTGGTTGCCTTCCTTGGTCCTGGGGGATGAGCAGAAACCTCCAGCAACCAGCAGCGTTTCTCGGTTTCTCCTTGGAGGTCTCAGAGTTCCCGTCTGTTTGCTGATGCTGAATGGCCTTGTCCCGTTGACGTAGGACGTCTGTTCATCTCCGTGAAGATTCATTTGTGGCGTTGCAGTGTTGCTTGGAGGAGGAAGACCTAATGCTATTTTTGCTCCTCACTGATGACGTTTTTATCAATGGATGATGCTTTTCAACTATGGCTTTGTGTTCTCGGCTTTCATTGACACTTTGCCGCCACTGTCCTCCCTGCGGTCGTCGGACTTGAGTGGGTGCTTTGTTCCTAGACCTCTGCCCGTCTGTCTCCGTCTCTCTCACTGCTTGCTGTCTTTTTGAAGTGTTGCTCTTCCAGTTTGCCTTGGGTGTTGTTTTTTTTAATTGGAATATTTTTCAATGTTATTTTGAAAAGAAGGGAACTGGACAGTTGACATTTATTGCCACATGTCATCAACCTCGGAGCCAATTGTTTCTGTTTGGAAGGCTCCTTCATCTGTCTGTTTTCCATTTCCCTTTGATGGTTAAAGCATTAATTTCTTTTTATCCCTTTATTATGACTTAGAATGCAAATACTCTGTTTTCAATTCTACAAGTGGTTGTGTTAATATATCATGAAATTCACTCAATTATGTATTTCCTAATAAAGAACAGGATCTTCTGTCTTTTACAGAAGGTACAGCTTTCTTTATTTTAAAATCCTGCAATGATTTATTTTAAGACTTGAAGTTTTTCTTTTTTACTTAAATTTTTTGATGTTTTCATTTAAAAAAAAATTTTTTTCAGTTGTGTTAAAATATATGGGGCGGGGCAAAAGTAGGTTTCCAGTTCCCCTGGGAAAAGGCGCGCACAGGCTGCGGTTGTGGCAGCAGCTTTACTAACACAAAAGGACATCACGGTGCCACCAAAGACCTGCTTTCGCCACCCTGGACGTGGCGTACCGCGCTGTTAGGCACACCGCACGGTGACGTCAACACACTGTGAGGTGGTTACCGAATATTTAACTTTTAAACTGGACTTTGTCACTTCACCTTCATCCACAGATTGGACTCGTGAGTCTTACTAGTTTGCTGATCCCTCTTCCGTCCCTACTGTGTGCTCTTGCGGTGGAAGCAGGGAGGCAGAGGAGTTCTTGGACAAGAGGCAGGGTAGCTTTGGAACGTGCGAGATGAGGAGATGCCGGGGCGCAGAGCCGGCACTGTGCGCGCTGTAGGGGTGGTGATGGCAGGCGTGCTAGCTGTCACCCGAGTGCCCTGCGTGTGGGGGACAGTGTTTGGGGCAGAGAGCGGAAAGGACGACACAGACACTCTCCGATCGCAAAGTAAATCCTAAGCAAGCGTCCTTGCGTTTCCCAGGAGTATTAAATGCCCGTTTTGGAGTCGTAGTTGAATGCAAATAGAAAGGGTCCATTTAGCACACTTGGTGACTTCCTGAAGCCTGGAAGTGGCCGGTCGCTGTAAGCAGACGAGTTGTGTTTTTCTAGGAGTGGGTCAGAGCAGGAGGTGGGCTGGAACGCTCAGGTGTGGAGCAGGCTGCTGACCGTCTGCCAAGGAGGGGAGTGAGGCAAGATGAGTAGGGGCAGGAGTGGCTGGAGCGGCGGCCATCTCCCGGCCCTGGCCTGAGTGTGGGTGTGCAGGGACCAGCCGGTGAGCTTGGAGGCCAGGCGCTAACCACAGACCCACACCTGACCTCATTTGCAGATGTGGGTGGCGACCGGTTGTCACTCCTTGAAATCAAGTTACTAGGTCACAAAAGTGTGTTTTGATAAGGAGTTAGCACAAGAGAGGAACGACCAGAGTGGATGGCAGGGTCCTCAGCACGCCCCGAGCCCATGCCAGTTGTCAGGAGCCAGGAATACCATGAGATGAACAGCAGGACCCCTGGGTGCCCTGGCTGGCGTCGCAGCTCAAGTTTCTCAGGCCCAAAGTCATCCTGAGGGGAGGGGGCGCAGGACAGTTTAATCCACCGTAAATGTAACTTGAGTTGGTTGTGATGTGACAGGTGTAAGAATGTCATCTGCTGTCTGCCTGTGTCTCCAGAATCTCAGTTAGGAATGCTCCATGTGCTTTGCAGAAAAAGAGCTGGGCGCAACATTTTTTCCAGTTTACAGTTGTATCATTTTAGCCTCGCTAGTACAAATTGCCCTTAAAATGGAAACAAATCAATAAACATGAAATGGAAAGAACAAAGGCACGTTCAAGTTCAGCCACTGGATCCAGAAGTATAAATATTGACATTGTTAAGAAAAATGTTGACTCTAGAATCGGCAAACTTTTGACTTTGCTTGAACTAATTTTCTGCCCTCTAGTCTAATAAGGAAAAAAGTGCCAATTTTGATGAAAATTATTAAAATTTTTATCATACATTCAAAACTCAATTAAAATGGACAGACTCCAGTACATTATTTATAATGGCTTCTTGCAAAAGTGGGCTTAACATTCACCATGCAAAGTACAGGGGAAACCAAGACAGCAAGGTGAACTTGGCAGTGAGCCCCCTGAATCAGAGGAAGGAAAAGGACAGCCGTCCTCAGCAGCTCCGTAGTCGTCCCGCAGTGCTCATCCTTCTAACTGGGAAGAAGCTTCCGCCTTCCTCCCTGCTTAGGAAGCTCTTCCTCAGGGTCTGTACTCCATCCCTGTTGGATAAGCCAGCTGATAATTTAAAAATGAAACTTTGTTGCACCGGCTGTTACCTGTGCCATTGCGGGACATTGGGAAGCGAGGTGTGTTGTTCAGGGTGGAGAGGGGCTTTCCAGGGCACACATCCCTAGAAATTCTGCTGAATCTCATGGTTGTATTTAAAAAATAGCAGAAGTTGTTAATCTTATTAAAGGGAGCTCACCGAATAGCCAACCACTTGATCGTTTTTATTAGTATAAAACGCACAAAATACGAAATTTACCATTTTTAAAAGCTAAGCACATGTTAAGTGTGCATTCACAATGTCGTGCGACTGTTGCTGCTTGCTGTCTCTAGAATTTTGTTCATTGTCCCCAAGGCAAATTCCCTACACATCACACAACACCCCCCTGCCCCCAGCTTCCGGTGTCTTGTCTTCTGCGTTCTGCCTCCATGGCTTTGCCTGTCCTGCGGCTGCACGTTAGGGAGAGCGCATTCGTCCCTTTGTGACTGGCTTATTTCGCTCCACACAATGTCCGTAAGGTCCAACCATGTTGTAGCCTGTGTTGGAATTTCATTATTCGCAAGGTTTAATAATCATTTCATTGTCTGCCTGTACTAGATTTTGCTCATCCACTCACCTGCCAGTGGACGCTTGGACTCTTTCCACCTTTTGGCTGTCGTAAATGGCGCCGTTGTGAACTTGGATGTGTAAGCATTTGTTTGAGTCCCCGCTTTCAAGTCTTCGGGGCGTATACCTACCAACGGAATTGCTGGAACAAATGTTAGTTCTACATTTCACTCTCGGAGGGACTGCCACGCCGCTCTCCGCCACAGCCGCCCCATTGTGCATTCTCTGCGGCAGCGCACGAGGGCTCCTGTGTCTCCCGCCCTCGCCGACGTGTGTTTTCTGTGCCATCTCCTGGGGTGGGGCTTGCATTTCCCCGCAGATGGGTGATGTTGAGTGCTTGCTCATGTGCTCGTAACCGCTGGAGAAATGTCCAGTCAGGCCCTTCACCTGTTTTTGGATTCAGTTGGTTCCTTTGTTGAGTTACAAAGTTGTTGAGTTACAGGAGTTCTTTGTCTGTTCTGGCTAGTGATCCCTTATCAGGCTTGTAACTATCCTGTCCCTTTCTGTGGGTTATCTTTTCACATTCTTCATATTTAACTTTGAGGACTTCCAGTTTCTCGGGTTTTGTTTTTGTTTTTTTCTTTTGTGGCTTGTACATTTGTTATAACATCCTGGAGACCATTGTGATATCCACTGTCATGAACTTTTTCCCTCTGTTTTCTGCTGAGATTTTTATAGAAACAAATATGTACCAATCCAATGTAGTCCTTACCAAACCCCGCACTGTTGTTTGGTGCAGAGATGGATAAACCTTTCTAAAACTCACACGGGTTCCCCCGGGGCCCCAGATACACATTCATTTATAGTATAAGGTAAGAGCCCCGCTTCCTTGTTCTGCACGTGGCTCTCCAGGTCCCCCAGAGCCACTTGTTCAAAGACTGTCCTTTTTCCATTGGCCGGTGTTGGCATCCTGGTTGAAAATCAATACACGTGAGGGTTTATTTCTGGGCCCTCTGTTCTATTCTGGTCAGTATGTCTTCATTACTGTAGCTTTGGAGAACATTTGGAAATCAGGAAGTGTGGGTCCTTCAGCACCATTCTTCTTTTTCAAGATTCTTCCTGGCCATTTGGGGACCCACGAGAGGTTACATGGATTTTAGAAAGGCTTTATTTCTGTGCCCAGCACCGGTGGGGTTTTGATAGGGGTGATGCTGAATCTGTAGATCACTCTGAGTAGTAGTATTATCATAACAGTATTAAGTATCCCAGCCCACGAACACAGGATCCTTTCCCCATTTCTGTCTTCTGGACAGTCTTGTAGTTTTGTGTGCTCAAGTCTTCTGCCTCCTTGGTTAATTTTTTTTCCTAATTATTTTATCATTTGTGATGCTACCTTAAATGGAACTTTTTAAAAAAAATTTCCTTTTCAGACTTGTCATTAGTGTATAGAAGCACAACTGATTTTTGCCTGTCGCTTTTGTATCACGTAACTCTGCTGAATGTATTTATTAGCTCTAATTGCATGTGTTGTAACTTTTACGGTTTCTGCAGATAAGATTATGTCATCTGTGAACAAAGATACTTTTAGTTCTTCCTTTCCGATTCGGAGACTTTTTATTACTGTATCTTGCCTCCTCTCTCTGGCTACAACTTTCGATACTATGTTGCATAGAAGTGGCCAGAGCAGGCTCCCTTGCCTTGTTCCTGATCTTAAGGGAAAAGCTTTCACCTTTCATCTGGGTGTGAGATTAGCTTCGGGTTTGATACATTTTATTAGAGACCAGAGTTAATCCAGGGCTGTTACTGTATCTGACTTGTCCCCAAGGAAACTACTCAGCAGGGCTTATGAGACGTATATTTTCCTGGCTGAGAAACAATCTCATTTGGCAAATGCTTTCAAAGGTGCTGTTTTGGTAATAAAGTTGGCATACTTAAATGGTATTTTTGAGATTCCTAACGCCCGTTACATTTGAAACTTCAGGGGGAAATAACAGGATGTTTCCATACGTTGAACACACCCAGGGTTCCGGAGGGCAGGCAGGGCCCTGGAGCAGGGAGAGAGTGGGACGTGGCAGCAGGCGGAGGCAATGGGGCGGGACAGCTGGTGGTGGGGGCGTGGAGAGAGGGTCCTTAAGGGACCAGGAGGAGCTGCTCTCCGTGGCAGGAAAGGGGGGGGCCAGGAGGACGCTAACCCCTCCCCCAGCTCTCTGAGATGTGGGTGAAGGGACAGTCAGCGGCTCCAGGAAGGCAAGGCTGTGTTCGGAGTGTTGGGAGACAAGGGGCCGGAAGGTGGTCAGAGCACAACCCGCAGACCCGTGGTGCCGGGAGAGCGGGTGTGGGAGGCCCGGGGGCGGCGTCACAGTGTGGCCCCGGGGCCTTGCAGCCGTTGGTTGGGTGGATCAGTCAGGGTTCTCCAGTGAAGCAGAACCTGGATGTGTTTATATAAAGAGACTTATTGTAAGGAATTGGCTCCTGCAACCGGGGGCTGGCAAGTCTGAAATCCGTCGGGCTGGCCAGCAGCCGGGGAGCTCGGGCAGCAGTTTGCTGAATTCCTTCTTCCCCCCAAACCTCCGTTTCGCTCGTCAGGCCCGCGCTGGGTTGGAGGAGGCCCACCGCTGCTGTGGAGGGTACTGGCCTCCATTTAAAGCCAGGCGATTGCAGATCTTAACCACTTCCACGAAATTCCTTCTGAGCAACCCCCAGCTTGGTGTTAGATTACATGGCTGGCTCCAGAGCCTGGACAAGTTGACACATGACACTCACTATCACAGGGGCAAGGTTGACGCACAGGCCAGAGAAGTTTCAAGGCCTGGGGACTTGCTGGAGGCTGGAGGCAAGTTCCCAGCCAGAGAGAGCCCTGGCCCCCTGTTAGGGAGGTCAAGTCAAAGAATCCAGCACTCCCCGCCCTAACTCCACTGCTCACTGGTCTTTCTCAGCCGGGGGCCCTGTTAGGGTCTTTCTTTTGTGAGCCTGGTGGTGCTTTAAAGGGTCCTGCAGAGAGACAGGCAGAAACCATTGCTGGTTGGGGGGGCGGGGGGCGGGAATGTTTCAGATTCAGGGTGCTGCTGGTCCTTTTAGCCCTAGGGTTTTCGTATGTGGGGTCTGTGTTAGTTTTCTAGGGCCACCGTAGCAGTGCGGCAGAGCGGGGGCTTTAACGAGCTCATTTCCTCACAGTTTCGGAGGCCAGAAGTTGGAGATCGAGGTGTCCGCAGCCTCTCCTGGGGCCTCCCTCCTGGGCGTGTAGGGGGCCACCTTCTCCCCATGTTACCTCCTGGTTCCCTCTGGGTGTGTCTGAGCCTTCACCTCCTCTGTTTTAGGGACCTCATTTTAACTGACACCCTTTAAATGCCCCACCTCCTGATAAAGCCACATTCTGGAGTCCTGGGTGTGGGGGCTTCCACATGTGAATGTCAGGGGTGGGGGCACACAGCTCAGCCCGTAACCCGGCCTTGTCTTGAACTTTTTGCTCTCTTGATGGGTGGAGTCCGTGCCCCTGATTGGATGCCTCACCAGGGTCTCTCACTGTCCCTCTGGGAGGCTTTTATTTCTGAACCCTAAACCGATCAGACCACAGCAAGATGGAGAACCTCGACTTGGTCACATTGTCTGAAACGCGTGGGGCCCCGTTCCTCACAGTTTCCGGTCTCTCTGGGTCGGACGCCCGGGTTCCCTTCGCAGCTGACCTCTGCTCTCTGTGTCCTGAGCTCTGGTGTGACCTCGTGTTACCATTTACCACCGAGTTTCAGTCCATCTCTCCGTGGGCTATTCTCAGTCTCCTGGAGCCTCCCCCTGGGACTCAGTGTTCTGCAGCGCAGATTCTGACTGGCCGGCACCCAGTGCTCAGTTCATCTTGTCTCGGGCCGTCTCTTTCCTTCCCTGCAGCTTTTTCCAGCGTTCTTTTTTCAGGGTTGCCTCTCTTTCACTGAGAGAAACGACCCACTTTCTAAGTTTTTCCTGTTTTTTTCATAGTAAAACGTCTTCAGGGAACAAATCTGTCCACGCCCCCAGGGCACCCAGGGTGGAGGCGGGAAGCGGTTTCTGCTCCGCATTTCTCTGTCCCCTCATCCAGGTGGCTCTGGCCACCCGTCACTTTCCTTCCTCCTCTGAGAAGCAGCCGCAGAGGTGTGACTGTGCCCCATGCACCTGGACACCAGGCTGTCCCTGGGCACCACAGAGGAGGAACCCAGAGAAAGCGGTGGCCAGGGACAAGTGGCCAGTGGACCTGGTGGTCCCAGACCCCGCGGGGGGCCCACTCGGAGCTGCTTCGTGTTCTCCCTGCTCCAGCAGGGGCAGGCCATGACCACTGGCCCCCCCAATCACGAGGCCGGTCCTCTGTGGATCAGATGGGGAGAGACCAGCAAAGCTGGGACGTTTCAGAGTTGGGCAGTGGCTGTTCCTTGGCACTTTCTGGAAGTCAGGCTTGGGGCCGGGGCACAGATAGCCTCTGTGCCCCAGCCCCAAACGTCGGCATTTATTCAGCGGGGGCGACAGCAAGAAGGAGGTGTTATGGCTCAGTGTGGTGGACGGATGGAAGCCCACTGGGGGCACCTCCTTGGGTGGCGATTGGCGAGGGGCAGTCTGTGGGGGCTTCCTGAAAGAGGTGACCCTGGGCTCTGTTCCCACGTGCAGTGAGTGACAGCAGCTGTCAGAGCTGGAACAGCGCCTGCGGGAGCTGAGGCCTGAGAAAGCCTGGCGTGGTCAGGAATGACGGCTCGCTCAGGGGCCCTGGGCTGGAGAGGGGCCCTGGGCACGTGGCCCCTCTGGAGTCGGTCATGACGGAGCATGGGAGTGGGGTCTGCTGCCCTTCCTGACCATGGTTGTCATCTCTGCAGATTTCTGACCGAGAAGAACAATGTTGAGAGAAGAGAACAGGACATTACTGCCGGTTCCTCTCTCTCCCCCAAATCCACCGTCTGTGCTCCGCATGGCGGCTGGTAGCAGCGTCTTCTGTCTTCGTGGGGAGGGGACGCTAATTTCTGCTGAGATTTAGGAGGAAGGCTGTAGCTTCAAGAAGTTCACTTTGTAGGTCATCTGTTTGTTGGTCACTTGGCCTGGCACTTTGCTGCTATGTTTTGAGGCGAATGTGGTCCCCTGGAGTCCAGGCCACGCTGCCGGGCCCCACCCCCCAGTCCTCTCTGCCAGCAGGGTGGGGGCCTGGCCGGAGTCAAGTTCGAAATGTTCGCCGACCATTTTGTTTGCATCAGGCATGTGGTTTGTGCCACAGTGAATTAAAAAATGTTAAGACAGGATTTCTGTTTCCTGCTGCTCAGGGCTCCTTGTGGGAGTAGGGCGGCGTTTTATGGGTGAGAGGCAACGTGGCTGCAGGGAGCGCATGGAGGCCACATCACGGTTTGGTGCTCGCTGAGAGCACTGCTTTGTCCCGGGCTGTGGCTGGAACGCCCAGCTTCCACGCAGACAGTCCTTGGGGGACTCCCACGGCACACGTTTTTCCACTCAGCGCTTATTTGGAAGGAGGCTAAATCCTTATTTCCCACAGTGTGACACAGCCTTGAGGGTGCTAATAAGTGTCATGAGAAACTGTCCCGCAGCGGTCCGAGGGCGTGCCTGGGACATGTGATTTCCTTTCAGGGGGCCGCCCTCCCCTTCCCCCTCACGGGCCCTGTGACCACACTGGGTATCTTGCGGGTCTGTGGTGGGTCACAAGAACAGTCGACACCCCTGGAGCAGAGGGCCTGACCGGCCTGCCAGGGATGTCGCAGGGCTTCCCGCTGGCCGTGCCGCTCCTCGCGGCCGGGAGTCGGGCGTGCTCTGTCCGGCGTGGCTTCTCACAGTCTGTCTCTGTTCCAGGTGTGGCCCTGCTGCAGGAGTAAGTGAAGAAGGCGAGGAGGAGACCATGGCGTTAGCCGGCCGCCCAGACCCCCGTGTGCGCCCTCCGTACTGTCAGGTATGGGTGAGCGCGGCGTCTGATTCCAGCCTCAGCACAAGCCGATTCCGTGACCTTGACCTGTTCCGTGGCGAGCAGGAGGCCCTGCACGCAGCAGGGGGCTGCATGCACGTGCCCCGGAGCAGAAGACCAGGCACGCGGCGTGTGGCCCTCACTCTGCTCCAGAGCGTCTCATTGTCACATCCCCCTGGACTCTGACCTCCGTGCCTGTCCTGTTTCCGTGGCGGCACAAGCTGCCATGTTTGTCACCTTCCGGGCCCTAAAACTCATCCTGGCCTGTTGGAGTGACGGCGGATATCAGGGTGCTCGAGGGGACATATGAACTCACCCAAGGGCAAGGTCATGGGCAGGAAAAGGGCTTCTGAGCAGGTGGTTTATGGCCTTGCTGCCACCTACTTTTTGTAGGTAGGGTCCTTCTTCCAGAGCAGCACCTTCCTCCAGCCTCAGAGTACCAGGGTGGGGCTTGGGGGGGCCAAATTCATCTCTGTCCCTTCGCCCTTCCTTGTGGGCTGCTGGGCAGGATTGGCCTCTCTATTTCCTTCACCCCCTGAAGCTGATTTAGCTTGAATTTCACAGTGCAGTGCAGCGGGCTGCATGTCTCGGGATGGGGCTGGGGCTTTGGGCTTGGCCTCCTCGGTCCTTGACCGCCGAGAGGTCGTGCCCCTGCCCCCTTGGCCTCCATGGTCCAGTGGGAGCCCCTGTGCTGCCCATGCCCCAGCTGCCCCATGTCCCGGAACTCGAGTCGCCCTCCCTCGAGCTGTGAAGTGTCTGTAGCGGCCCTGACAAGCACTTCCTGGAACATCACCGCGGCAGGCAGACGTCTTTGTAATTTATTTGGTCTCAAAGTGAAACAAACCTTCGAAGAAAGGCTGAAGATCAGGAACACTGTTCATTGTAATCACTGCTTTTGACACGCAGCCAAAGCGGGTTTCAAGCCAGAAAAGAGGACTAAAACCTTAGCAGACCCGTGACGTGTGTGGGTGACTCACGGGCCAGTGTAGTGGGTGAGCCCTGCCCCAGGCTCGGCCCTCTGCCTCCTGCGGGCTCGGTCCCTTGTTCTTAAAGGGGCCGGGGTTGCCTTGCCCTGCTGCCTGATTTCAGCTCTGTGCTGCACCCATGGGTCCATGGGTCCAATTCTCGTGTGGCCACGTAGCTTTTGCCCATGTGCAGGCCCACGTGCAACCCCCCCCCCCCCGCCCCCAGCTGCTGGAAAACCTTCCCCAGGGGAGCCTGTCTGAAAGTTAGTAGTGTCTTCTTCAGCTGGTACAGAGCTGGCCTTCAGGGAAGGGTGACGACAGGGGCCGTCTGTGCCCCCTCCCTGCCTCTGGCGTCTGGTTTCCTGCCGGTCCACACGGAGACGGCAGAAGCGCCTGCTCACGCCAGCGGCCTCTTGATGGACGCGTCAGCTGTCTGTCACTGCCGTCCCCATTGCTCACGGCTGCTCTTCAGGAGATGGGCAGCCATGGACACATGGTGGCCATTCCCAGAGGTCCTCTGTCACCAAAGGAAATGGTCGGTCATGCCGGTCCATGGCTCCTGAAGACACTGTCTTGCTCTTGTAAAAACCCCGCAGCCAGCCTTGGCAGCGCCTCTCCCCTGTTCCTGGAAAATTAGATGACAGCTCCAGAGTTTCTCAGAAAACGGGATGATTTACAGCGAGGCCCAGTCTTGAGCAATCGGCACTTAGAGCAGCGAGATTTGCCTCCAAGTTTTTAGAGAGAAGAATTTCTTCTCCAAATTTTCACCATACAAATGATTTTCTGATTCTAGCTGTTCTCTAATAGCTGTGGCTTGGATTGGATACGGGGCTCAGCCCAGGAGTTGCTGCCGTGTGGAGATTCTCACGGGCACAGAGCACCAAGTTGGTGTGTGCAAAAATCTCCTGCTTTCTGCTTTGGTGACAAGGCAGAGATTGGCTTGGGGCGGGGGGTGGGGGCTGGGGGAGTAGGGGACAGGCCACTTCACCTTTAACACTGAGAACGTGCCTTTGTGATGTGGTCACGTCGTTCTGTGGCCTCGGGGAGCCATGGAGCTCAGTTTCCCTGTGGGTGTACGGGGTTCACGGTGTCCTGTTACATGTGGATTGGGGGACATGCCCGACACGGGGCCGCCACCCTGCAGATGCCCACAGCCCGAGTTGTCCCCTCTTGTCCCTCAGCCATTGAGTGAGCACCACCAGGTGCCAGACGTGGTTTCGGGGCTGGAGGGGCCGCTGTGCGGAGCAGACAGATTCCTGAGGCTCATGTGTCTTAGGGCGGGAGGCCGGCCTGGGACAACTGGCAAGTACCGTCAGGAGAATAAGGATCAGAATTCTGAAGCCAATAAAACGGGGCCGAGGGAGAGAGGGGCCGAGTCAGGCCAGGAGGTCGGGAGGCCTCCCCGGGGGAGTGCCTGGGGCCGGGTGGGGCCCGGGCAGGACCGGGCAGGGCTCGGAGCAGGGCCCGGGAGAAGAGGCCCAGCCTGCCTGGCCTGGGAGGAGTTTGGGTTTTAGTCAAGTAGAAATGAGAGATCTTGGAGGGGGAGGGGAGTTATAAATAGAGGCCTACAGCCGTTGTCTGCAATTTTAAAATCCAAAAGGCTCAGGACTGAGCGGTTTTTTCCATTGCTCATGTCAGGGCAGAGTCCAGCTCAACTGCCCAGAACTGGCCCTGGCGGGGCGGGAGGCCGGGGCCGCCCGGGACCCTGCCTTATCTTTCTCCAGCCCCAGACATTCTGAACTCCCAGCCGCAGGGAGCCTCCAGGGTTTTGAAGAAGGGATTAGGCGTGCCTATTACCAGAGCTGTGGTGAAGAAAAGCCACATTCATTATCCTTCAGAAAAATGCAAAAACTGGAAAATAAAATGAGTTCAGGGCCAAGCGATCCGAACAAAATGGCGAACTGCACTTGAGAAGTGAGACCCTGGTGTGCGAATTTCATCTCGGTTAGGAAGATGACTGCAGGGTTTCCAAATACTTATTTCAACAATTTATCTTTTCTCATTTTTCCCCCGTGATTTCTGAATTGGAAACACACATGCTTATTTCAGACATAAAATACCGTGGAAGCTATCCTTGGGGCCCTGCCCTCCGGAGACTCGGCGTCCAGGTGGGGGTGGGGACAGAGCATTCCTGCAGAACCCAGCCTCATCTCCCCCATCCCCTTGTGGGGGGGGTTCAGAAACTCTGTCCCCGCCCTAGGGTTCCATTTCAGATCTGGGTCCTGGGCCTTCAGGCCAGGGACCGCCTTTTCCAGGGCAGGAGTTGGCACAGTATCGCCCGTGTGCCCAGTCGGGCCCCCTGCCTGCTTTTGTAAATAAAGTTTTATTGGAACGCAGCCATGCTTGTTCCTGGAGCCTGTGGCTGCGTTCAGGGCCACATCAGCACCGTGGAGTGGGGCCGAGCCCTTCACAGGAAGAGTTTCCCGACTGCTGTTTTCCAGCACCAATTGCTCGAACGCGTCTCCTGGGTGGACAGAGGCCAAAGCAACCTCCCTCTGTCAGCTCGTCCCCTCCACGGAGGAGGGGACAGGGCTCATGGCCCTCAGAGGAGACTCAGCTTGCTGATTACATGCAGCTGTGGGTTTTGTGTCGGGAGCCCCGACATCTGGATTCCCCCCACTTTTTGGCAGTGTCCGTAGGAGCTGGACGGTGACATCATCCCTCAGAGGCGATTTGGGACCAGTCCGTGGAAATGAACACCATTCCCCAAGTCTCTTCCTGGGGTTTCTCTGTGTGTGTGTGTGTGTGTGTGTGTGTGTGTGTGTGTTGTCTGTTTTCTGGGGTTTTTTCTTTTTCCAGAGTAGTTCTTTCATTTTTTTTTTTTTAATCCTCACTCGAGGATATGTTTTTTGATTTTAGAGAGAGAGGAAGGGGGGGAAAGAAAGAAAGAGTGAGAGAGAGAGAGGGAGAAAAACTTTGATTGATCACCTTCTGAATGCACCCCCACCAGGGATTGAACCCACACCCTTTTGCTGTTCAGGGAGACACTCCAACCAGCTGAGCTGCTCGGCCTGGAATGTAGCCCTTTCGGTTTTGATCTCACACACCCGCAATTTGGCAGAGGGACATTTTCACTGGACACGTTTTCTTCAAGAAATTTGTAGTAGTCGCTTTGCTTGTCACCATTCTTACCCCGGAGCTGGGAAGGTACCAGCGTCGTTGGAAATATCTTGTGTTTCTATGAAACTGTTCCAGCTGATGAGACGCTTGCCTGCAATGGTCTCGTGAATGATGTGAGATCATGATTCTGAATGTAACAACCGCTGTTTCACAGAGATACTTTGTGAGGTAAAGTAGGTGATTAACCCAGTCGGTTAAGGGCTACTGACTGGCTGCCAATTCTAAGGAGTTCACGTTATTTTAACACACGTGGGTGCTTTTGTCTCTGTTCACTTCCCTGCACGCCAGGGAGCGGGCTTCCAGACAGACGGACGGAGTGGGCCGCACGAGCTGTGGTCTTCACATCCAGGGGCTGCTGCCCGCCTCTCCTCCGTCTGCTGCATCCCTGCTTGCCGGGCTGCCAGGCCTCCCTTGTCCTCTTGTCCATGGGCCCTCCTAGCGCTGCCCCTGTGCCCGGTGCGGGGGTTACTAGTGAAGGAGGAGGAAAGGCCAGGCTGTGGGCCCGGGGCAGGTGTGCTTCAGAAACAGGACGAGCTCCCGGGTGTCACAAAACAGCAAGTGTTCCTCTGGTTGGTGTGCATCTGGGCTGATCCGAGGGGCTGAGCGAGGGGGCCGCAAGGGTGGTACTCCCTGAGTCAGACTCGTCGAGGGAAGAGGGAAGGGCGCACCCGGGACACCTGGCACTGGGCCTGCCCCCCACCCTATCTGGGAGAACAGCTGCCAGGGGCTGAGAACCAGGAACCCCAGCTGGAGGCCTCTCTTGTGGGAAAGCCTGAAAAATTCTAAGCGGCCCCCTCCCCTGCATCGTGACCATGCTGTAGACTTGTGTGGCTCCCGTAAGACAGACCAAATATCCACGGCAAAGTTTACGGCAGCTTTCCGTGGTCGGCAGGAGCTCCAGGCTGTGCTTAGAACCCACCTCCGTGACTCAGGAAGACCTTCCGCCAGCTCCGAAAGCAGGAACGGCAGGTGTCCAACATCACATGTCGCCTCAGCGCGGCGCCGGCGTGGACCTGCTGGGCTCCTTGTCTGAGCCACAGTCACCACACCGGCAGGAGCCGCACCCCCCCCCCCAGGAGGGTTCCACAGACCCGCTGGGAAGTAGTGAAGTTGTGTGGTTGGTGGCGTTCCCTACCCGTGACCCCCAGGCCCTCCTCTCCCATCTGGTCTCCAAGTGACAGTGGACCCCCGTCCGTAGCAGAACCTCTGTGGTCAGTCCCTGATTCCTGGTTCTGAGTGTCAGGCAGGGGAGTGGCCACCGCCTCCCCCCGCCCCCCAGGAAGTTGTCTCAGTACTGAAGACCCGAGAGCAAGCATTAGGAGACCCTGAGTGCTGAAGAGGCGGCCTTTCCTCTGGGGGCGGGTTCTGGGTCGGGGCTGCGTCGAGAAGCGGGGGGCTGTGCGCCACGTGGAGGAAGGTGGGTGCAGGGCCAGTCTGCCAGCGGTCTCCTGGGGGCCTGCAGTCATGCAGGGCTACCAGCCAGCAGAAGCAGAGCTCCCTGCCAGGCCCAGACAGCGAGACAAACCTGGCTTCTCCGGCCACCTCCACGTCCTGCTGCCCTGTCCCGAAGGGCCACCCGGGCGGGAGTGTGTGTACTTGAACTTCGGTGTGTGCTGTCAAGGGGACTTGAGTCGTTGGACAGGAAGGTGCCTGAGGTTCTGGGAAGGGACGAGGCCCAATCTTCTGCTGAGAAGTCCCACTCTGGCCATAGGGGGGGCAGCACTGAGAGGGTCCCTTTGTCCTTGTGAGGCTCGTGCACTGGAGCTCATTCAGAGTTCGTCTCTTCTGTTGGCTACGAGTCTGTTCTTCATGAACACCTAGGGGTGAGCCCACGGGGTCTGGGTCCCTTCCGCTGCATTGTGGGTCGTGAGGATGCCCACGCCAATGATCAGAGCAGAACCGACCTTGATTTGGGGGAAGCCGTCCGTCACGATCGTGGGCTCTGTGCGCAGGGCATCCCTGTGGGGGACAGAAGTGCTCCGAGTGTGGTTGCAGCTGTGGCTGCACAGGCCTGTGACTGCCCTAACCCCCTCTGGGTCGCACACTTACAGCAGACGGGGTTTGTCATGCAACTTACAATTCAATGGAACTCCTTAAAAACACTAAAGGATCAGTGGGCTTCCCTTCCCCCGAGCACACCCACACGGGTCTCTCTGTGCCCTGAGCTGTGTGGAACGGGCAGTGGAATCGACAGGGAGGCGGTTCCTATGCTGCTTTGACTCAGGACGTCGCGCCCGGAGGGGCCCGGAGGTGGTTGCCTAGAAAGCAGCGCCCGAGGGCGGAGTACCTGGGACCGTCTGAGTCTTGTGGGGCGTCTGGTGCATGGGCACAGCGAGAGCTCAGCAGAAACTAGTGCTTTTCCCTGCCAAGCGTGACATCTTACTGTTTTGGAGAAAAGTTTGTTGAACTCTGACGAGAGGCAGTCCAGGCATTTCCACGTCGGAGTGAGCCACCTGTACCGATAGAGCAGAAATAGAAAGCATGTTGCTGTCTCCTCGATGGGAAGACTGGCCTGGAGAGCTTTTCCTTGCTCCGCACGGATCCTGGGAAACAGTCAAAGCCAAGGGTGTGATTTGGTTCTGGGTCCTTTGGGTGTAAATCTCTTGTTCCCTGTGCTCTTGCATAGATACCAGGGGGCTGTGACTAGCAAGCAGTGTGACTGGGGCCAAGGAAAGGCTCCGGGTCACTGTGGTTAGGGTTATCTCCAAGGAGGGCTGCCTTTCCAGACCTTGCCATTGGCAGAATGCGGGGTGCTGATATCACAGCTCCCGCCAGCTTCTCTGATGTTTTAGGAATTTGCACCATTGGCGAGTGGTGGTGATGGGGTAGGTGCCCCCAGCCCAGGGCTGGGAAGAGCTGTCTCCTCCAGCAGAGCCTTGCGGTCCTCATGCCATTGTTAGCTGTGGGGCCCTGGGCCTGGCCCTTCCTCCCTTTTCCTCATCTGTGAGAGTGGGGGTCACAGCGGCACCCGTTAAAAAAGGACTCGAGTGAGAACACGGCGGTTGCCTTCACAGGCCCGGCCCCCAGGGATTGCAGCGCAGAGCCCCGGGCGTCTGCCTCCATTTCTGTGCGAAGTGCTGCCCTCTGTGTGGCTGGGGAGAGGGTCCGTGCGAGGCCTTCTCGCAGCCAGCTGGCAGTGCCTGTCTGAAGCCCCTAGAGTGAGACCTGCATACGGCTGGCAGAAGTAGGCGCCGGGCGAATGAGGGTTTTTATGGCTGAGGGTGGACGAGGCCCCCCCTTCAGAACCGTGGGTGACGAGAGGCAGGGGTGCAGTCGCTCATCCGCCGCCAGGGCACTGGTGCTGCGGTTTAACGGCCTTCCAGTCTGACCCGAGTGGCATCGTTCACGGGACGCGTGTGAAGTGACAGAACCCAGGCTGACTGCACTGCACACGTGGACCTTTGGAGGCGTCTGCCTGCTGCACGTGGGATGGGGGTCCGACGACGTCCCCCCGAAGCAGGCTCTGCGGGACAGTGGGGGCTCCTGGTGGGGGGAGGCCCAGGAGCTGTGGGGTCCTGCAGGGTGGGGTCCCAGGTCACGAGTCTTCCCCTGCCTTACAGTGGGATTGGCCGGGGCAGCTGGAGAGAGCTTGTGGTGCGGGGCCTGGGGGAACCATGCAATCTTTGTTTTAACAGATCCCCAGGTGAGGGCCGCTGGCCGGCCCCATTACCCCCACACCATCCTCCTCATGGTTGGTTGGTTGGTTGGTCAGTTGGTTTCGTGTGCCTGTAGCGTTTAAAGCTTGACCACATGACGGTTTCAGCTGGTAGCTTTCGGTGGAGTATTCTCACAGACCAAGACATTCCGGTGTCTGTGGCTTTGATCTTTGCTTCTCTTAGCAGAATTATTCAGGGTGGCAAAGGCTTTCTGTGCCTTTATTCAGGTCCCTGAAAAGCTTGTGCACAGGGCAGGGCAGAGGGCACAGCCTGACACCCCCCGAAAGAGGTCTGTTTTACAGACGTCCCGTCCCTGCCGTTGAACAGGGTGAACAGTCGTCTGGTAGCTCCCGTCCCCGGACAGGCCCTTCACTTACATCATCTCAGTCTAACCCGCAAGCCCACCTCAGAGGTGCTGCTGCGCTCCAGGGAGGCACAGTGGTGCAGGAAGCTGCCTGAGGTCCCAGGACACACAAGCAGGTGGGGAGCTGGGGTCGGACCCCAGGGTCTGGCTGTCAGCCCTGTGCTCCCATTTGTCACCCTGCAGCTGCTCTGCTGACTGCCACACTCCCCAGCTGCTCTCTGAGTGAGCGGTGCTTCTTTTTTTGGACCGAGAAGCTGCCACCCTGCTCAGCGGGCCTTCTCCGGTCTCAAGCAGGTTCGTCCTGGGCCTCTTGTGCTGCTCAGCTGCCAGTGTGGGAGAGGTGGATTAGGTGCCCTGCTCCCACCCAGTGCAGGTGCTGGCGGACGGCTGGCCGGTGCTGAGCTGCCCCACGTCTTGTGGTGGACTCTGGCAGAGTGGGGGGGGTGCTGGTGACAACGTGCCTTGGCATTCCTTCCACTCTGGGCCTCGCCCGCCCTGCCTCGTCCAGAAGCAGAGATGTCCCTGCCCCAGGTCAGGAGGGGAGCACACTGTCAGCCTGCCCTCCTGCGTCCCCCCTGAGCTAAAACAGGGCAGCAGGATGAGGGGGTATGAGACCATTTCCCCCTGGGCTGTCAGAGAAAGCTCCCAAAGGAGGTGGCTTTGGGGCGAGGTCTTGAGGAATGGATGTTGTGTGTGGAGGGTGGGACAGAGAACATTCCAGATGGTGAGGATTCCACAGGCAGAGCAGGACTGAGAAGCACAAGGGCTGTGAACTGTGGACTTAGCATAGGGGAAACCGGGCCAGGAAGGCAGCCTCCAGAACATTCTTTGTGAGAGGATCACCTAAGGCGAGGGTCCCAGGCTCCGCCCCTCCCCTGCGGCTGGGACTGAGCAGTTATGAGCCTGGGAGCCAGCATTCCCAACACGTTCTCCTAGGGGAGGCTGGCACACTGCTCGCCCCGTGCTGACCACACTCTGACACCTGCTGTCCTTCGGGCAGGCGTGAGGACCCTGTCTCCAGGCTGGAGACGGGGATCATTCACCTTCTTCCCTGCTAAGTTCTTCCGGCTGGACTAATAACCAAATCCACACGAGACAGATTTGCAGGAGAAAGAGACCAGATCCGTGACATGTGTACACACGGGGGTTCTGTGTGAACACCGGGCCCGAGGACATGTGTTGGGCTGTCGAGGATCATACACCTCCCCGAGCTAAGGGCTGGGGGGCGGGGGGAGTTGTGACCTGAAAGCGCAGGAAGGGGTTCACTCACCCAGAGAGAGAAGAGCACGTGTCTGGTAGAGAGTTGCTTGCTGGGGCATGTTCAACTCGGGGACACAGAGAGGTCTTGGACCACAGGGGCCTTGCAGGGCTCCTCCCTGTCTGTCACAGCTGGTTCCCATTCGACCTGAGTTACCTGTGAGGACGGCTCCCTTCCGGAGCAGGTCCACTGTCTGAGTTCTTTCAGGCGGTGATGGGAAGGGCAAAGGTTCAGTGTGGTTTTGTTCTGTTCTGAGTCTTTTTGTTTCTTAAAAATAACCAGCTTAAAATAATCAATATCCCAACAAGCATATTTTGGGGGTAGCGAACTCTGCTTCCCTTCAAGACCCCAGAGTGCACACCCTGATTTGAGTCTCAGACGTAATTTTTAAGACCTTGGGTTCTTGCCCTGGCCAGGTGGCTCAGTGGGTTGTCCCATATCCCAGAAGGTTGTGGGTTTGATCCCCAGTCAGGGCACTCAAACAGCAGGCAACCGATGCTTCTCTCTCACATGGATGCTTCTCTTTCTCTCTCTCTGAAACAGTGGGAAATACCCTCAGGTTAGGGGGACACGGCACACAAACTGTGGGTCCTTTGTCAGTAGAGCGAGGGACACGGAGCCCCCACCCCTGTGGTCGGAGGCCCCGGTGCTGGGTACTGGGCGTGTTCCTGGGGCTGCAGGAGGTTTCAGGGAGGGCCAGGGGGGTCAAGAGGAGCCAGGAGGGGGTGGGTGCCATGCCTGGGGCCAGAAAGAGGCCTCAAGGAGCAAGGCCAGGGCCATTCCTGCGAGTCCTGGGGTGTGGCCACACTGAGGAACTTTCTAGAGGAACAGCACTGCTGAGCTGGAGAAGCAGCCCCGGGTCCCGCCCTCTCTGCTGGCGCCCCTGCGCCGAGCCTGTGGAGCCAGAGGACCGGAATTCTGGCCGAGGCCACCCCTGCAGGCCCCCCGGCCCCCCCGCCAACCTCGCAGGGCTTAGTGCAATTCGAATGAGATCACTGGGCCAGGCGGCCCCTGCGGGAGGCCCCTTGTCTTCAGCTGTGCGGAGGCCCCATTTCTGCCTCCCTACACTGGGCCCGCTTCCGACCTCGGAAGGTCCTTCCAAAGCCGCCACGTAGGCCTGGGGGCCAGCACGAAACAGTGAAGCGACAATTACGGGGTTTCAGGGCTCTCCCTTCCCTGGAGGTGGGCAGCATGGGGACGAGGGCCCTGGCAGCCACCTCCTTCCCCACTCTCCAGTCCCCACCGCCTGCCGAGACCACCTACCGTCCTGACCAGAACCCCGAACCCCAAACGGGAACCCCCGGGACACACACTGGCTCTGAGAGGAGACCCAGCCGGCACAGTTACCAGCCTTTACTCTAGTCCCTGCTGCTGTCCCCTGCGCCCAGCCCAGTGCTGGTTGCCTGTGAGGGTGGGCAGGCGCTGGCACCGGCCTTCCAGAACCCCCGGGAGTGGTTTTCTGTTCTAGGCTCGACTTCTCCCGGCTGCCTTTGTGTGAGACCTTTATTTTATAGACGCCACCATTTTTCGAATTGCTACAATTTTTCTTGGCTTCTCAAGATAACAGAATTCTTTTCAAAAGCTTCTAAAAAGTGTGTTTCTTTTTGACCGGGGAATTTCACGGACAAGCAGATGAGCCTGTTGCCGAGACGCCGTGCTCACTGCTGGGTTTTGATCGGGACAGTCTTCCTGGTAAAGTGGGGGGCGGGGGCCGGCAGACTTCAGATACACCACAGAAATAAATTCAGAGAAACCACAGAAATATTTAGGGGAGGTCCTGAGCCATACTTGGGATACGCTTACACGCCAAAAGTTAGTGCTTGTCGATCTGAAATTCAGGCTTTACTGGGCCTCGTGTATTTCTCTCTGGCGAGCGGGGCAGTCCTGCTTAGGCAGGGCGGCCGGACACCAGGTGTGGAAGTCGCTTGCCTTCTAAACATGTGTCTCAAGGGGGTCTGGGGGCCTTGTTACTGATGAGAGGATTTCCGGGGACCAGAGTGTGTGGACCGGATGGCTGGGGACTGGACAGTGCACCAGAGACCCCCGGGGCGCCTGTCCACTCAGAGCACCAGGCCCAGCCCCAGAGCAGCCGTGAGCGGGCTGTCCCTGGCCCCTCTGGAATACATGGGGCAGGCAGCACGGCCCCGTGGCTCACACTCTCACTGTTTGTCTGACCCGATTCCAGCAGCGGATCGAGTACCAATGCTCATATTAGTTAGTAATGGGCAGTAATGACTCATTTATTTTTAAGGGAACATTCCAGATGAAAGTTTTAACAATTTAAGCAAACTTTGAAACTCTTCTAACGTGCCCTTGGAGGGAACGAGTGAGGAATGCATATTCGCCGACGGTGAACGTGCGGCCCATCTGGAAGGGGCGAGGTGTCGGCCCAGGAGCAGACGGACGTGTGCGTAGGATGCCCTGTGTGACAAGAGTGACCTTCCCGACCCGACGGAAGGGACGATGGCAGGGGCAGGGGGCTCATGTCTTCCTGTCCGCCAGAGCAAAGGTCAGACAGACGGGAGTGTGACGCCAGAGTTGGACCAGGAATCAGGACACACTCGAGTGGGTGTCATTGAGTCACCTTGATGGAGGGAAGGCGGTGAGCAAGCCTGACGTCACAGCCCCCAAAGAGCAGCTCTGCAGTGACTGCAACTTTGGGACTCGGACATCAGGTTGGATCTCAGGGCAACAAGGTGGGGGGTGTGGCTCCCTGTCCTGCGAGGGCTCGTCCTGGGGGTCCGGGGCACTTGGGACCAAGCCCAGTGCTGAGCTCCACGTTGTAGACGGACCCTCGCAGGGGTCCCCGTCGCCCACGGCCCGGTGACTGAGGGGCTCGGCCCCTGAGTGTGGGGGGGATTGGGGGGGCGGCCCCTCTCCAGGGGGGTGAGGAGGAGCCCACAGCCCTCAGGCATGTGTCCAGCTGGACTGTCAGGGTTCAGGAGAACAGAGGCGAAGAGCTAGCGAGCAGGTGAGAAAATGTCCAGCCTGGGCATGTGAGACCTGCTTGTGAAAACCACAGGGAGGCAAGAAAAAAAAGTTCCAGAACAATCAGGTGTCGATCTGCCCTTCAGCTGTCAGGACTCAGGCTCTTCTGGCTTCAGGGGTGGCAGGGTGAGTGGTGAGGGTTTGACAGCGTGTGTGCCGACCCTTCAAAATATGCGGGTGACCTTCGGCCTCCTCGTTTGACTTCTAGGGACCCTCAGTCAGGAACCCGAAACAGGGACAGGGCTTCAGGCAGGAGGGTCCGCGGTCAGCCGACACTCCCTGAAACCTGCACAAGGAAGGCGTGCCCGGCAGCAGTTTAGAATCTGAAAAATAGTCACTGAGGCTTTAAATTGACCTCTTGTGGTGTTGGTCCGGGGTTGGGGAGGGCCCAGAACACAAAGCCGTCCACACTGCGATCGCAGCCGTGTGTGGTCCGCAGCGAGGCCCAGTTACTGTCCCGCACGGGTGGGGCTCATGTTTATTTTCTATCTGCTCCATATTTCCAGAAATTTAAATAGGTCATTTTAGAATTCGGGAAAGAGAGAGCTGTTTCTCTCAGATGGGTGGAGAAACGTTGGCTGTGGAATCGTGGAAACTAGAGGAGGAACGCCCAGATGAGGGGTCCCTGCTGGATTCGGGGAGCTGGGAAGCACTGCCTCTCACCCCAGCTCCACCTCGGTGGGCCCTCAGGGGCAGCCCCCCCGGCCTCCCCCACAGCACACCCTCCAATCCCTTCCTCCCCGCTCCCTGATCACACCCTGGCGTCCTGGACAGTCAGGGCTCCCCAGCCGGGCCCCCCAGCTGGGCCCTGGTGAAAGGGACCGTGGTGCAGATGTGCTTGGTGGGGTGCCGAGGGGGGTGCGTGCTGACGTGGAACATTTCGGAAAGCTGGGTTCAAATCCAGCGCCGTGTGCCATGTGGCTGGGGTTCCATTTTTTAATCAGGGTCATTTGTAACAACCCCCATGTGATTCCGTTGCATTGCAGACGCTGCCCATAAATATTTCAGGCGTGGCGTGCACGCACGCACACACACACACACACGTGTGCATTCCTCCTTTTTCCCTCTCTGAAGGAACACCCAATTTGGCAGGACAAGGGTCAAGATACTCCTTTCGACTTCTTTCTTTGTGCATGTTTTAACATCTAAATTTTTATGACTAGCAAAGACTACATCGATGATTAAAAGCATAAAGAAATCTGCTTTCGAAGGTGGAGAAAAGGGAGAGAGGAGTGGAAGTATCTCCGGGACCTTAGGGGCTGTGTTCGGGGCCCCCAAATTTCTTGGGAACCATTTCGGCAGGAAAGCACTTTGTCAAAATGAATGTGTTTTTTTTTTTTTTTTCCTTTTGAGTTTCTCAGGCAGTGTGGGTGGGAAGGAGTGTGGGCTCTGAAGCCAGCTGCCTGGGTACAAGTCCCGGGGCTGCCCCTCACCCTTGGGGGACAGTGGGGTGGGCAGAGCCCTCTGTGCCTCGGTGTCCTCGTCTGCACCGATGGAGCCCAGCCTGGCCCCTCACGGGGCTCGGAGCTCCCCACCCGGAGCAGGTTCCTTTGCACAGGCAAGGACAAGGTGACTGCCTGCTCGGTTTGTGACACTGTCGATGTAAGGAACATCCAGACCTATGGAGAGCTTTTATGAGTTCATTTGGGCCAAACTGGCAGAAGTTGCCAGGACGTGAACCCTCCATGGATTGAGAAAACCGCCCGGAGAATGGCAGTTCCGCAGCTTACTTTGCGCACGGGTGCCGAGCAGGCGATGGCAGGAGTGCTCCGTTAGCCTCCCTGCTGTCGGGTTAAGGGAGGCAGCAGAGCGGGGTGGGGGGTCTCTGGGGTTGGCTGGCAGGGCCAGACGCAGAGGCGCATGCCTCCGTCGTGCCGGTGTGCGCGGAGAGGTAGCGTCCGCAGTCCCCCGAGCCGGTGCTCGGGAGGCGAGGCAGCAGTGCGGGTCCCGGGCTTTCATGCTCTGGTGCCAGACACAGTGCCCCGAGGGGTCTGCAGAAGGAGAACAGGCTGCCTTTTAAAAGCACGTTATCTCCGCGGCCCACAGACACCAGACAGCCTCACTTAGGGTAGAGATGGACCTTTGTCCAGGGAGCCAGCCGCAGGCCGCGGACGTGACTGCCCGCCACGACCCGCTTTCAGGCAGGAATGTTTGTGACCAGACCGTCCCGTGTGGTTACTCCAGGCCTCTGAGTGTGCACGGCCACCACGCAGGCCTCCCCGGAGCTTGCCGGGCTCCGCAGGTGGCCCTTTTTTGTCCACACACGTTTCATTAGTAGTAATAGTAGATTTTCTTCGCCCATCTTATGCTTCGGCACAGGTCTAAAACCTAATCGCGAGGTATCAGCGTACGTTATAAAAGTGACAAGGGTTTCTTAAGTCTCTGAGAAAACCGGTCCCTCCCCAGCCCACGTTGATTACTGCTGATGTGTCACCGATATCAAAAGGCCTGTTTTGTTTTCTTACGTGTCCGTGTGTCTGTCTTTCACTGGCTTGATTATAATCCCACGTTCTTTCTGAGTGGCGGGCTGGGCCGTTGTTTTGCTGTGATAACTTTAGCCTGAAATTTTTGTCCTCACCCTGATGCCTAGACAGTGCCGCTGAGCTCCGTGTGCTTTTGGGGGGCGGGGGGGGCAGGACAGGCAGAGGGCCCTTAGAGAACAGCCTCCGTGGTGGGTAACAGACCTCCTGCCCGCAGCTGCGGCCCAGTGACCGCCACAGAAAATACACCTGCTCCCCAACACTGGGTGTGCGGATTCGTTGCTAAAATCCAGCAGTTGACAACAATTCTTCTTCAATTGCTACTCAGAGAAAGCAGTTTCAGTGCAGAAAACAGGAGTGACTTCCTCAAACTCCCTTGCCAAACAGCCTGCACTTTTTCAGGACCAACATCCCTGTGCAGCCAATTCGAAACATATGTCATTGGGAAGTTCAATGGGCAGAGCGATGACAAGGCAGTGGGGCACTGAGGAGGAAAGGGGGTGCCGGGGAGGGGGCCGGTGGTGGGCGTGGCAGGTGTTGTGCGCCTCCTGACCAGAGCCCTCTGCCCTGTCTCCCCCCCAGGACCAGGCGGAGCAGCCGTCCTCTCGTGGCCAAGGAGACCCAGCGGCACCCAGCTCCGCAGCCCGGTCTCGCCAACACGCACATCCCCAAGGTAAGGATGCACGCACCCAGGGCAGAGCTGCTAGGACTTGGTGTTCTCCGCTGTTGTTCTTCTTACTAGCGTGAAAACATTCTAACCTTCTTCCCCTCGAAGAAACCAAATCTGGAGAACAGAAACACGCTCGGTTGCGGCGTCTTCACGGGCGTCCTTCCAATGAACTGACTTCAGTGAGCAGACTTCAGAATCGATTTCCCTCGAGGTGTCCCAGGGCTTCGTAGGAATGCACTTCCCGGGCGGGGGGCACTCCTGCCAGTGACTTCCTCGTGACCCTGGCGTGGCGTGTCCGTACCCGGCCTGGGTTTGCATGTGGGCCCTTGGTGACTCGCTGCTTTTCCATGACCCTTCTCTTCCTCCCAGTGACTTCCTGCGGAGCCACTGTGGGAAAGAAGGGAGTGACCCCTTGTGGGCCCAGGGTTGGGAAGTTAGGCGTCGGCCATGGACGGGGCCGGGTCACAAGCTGGAGCAGGACGAATGAGCGAGGCCGGTGGTTTAGTGGAGAGTCTCAGGACCACAGGTGGGAAGGTTGGGACTGGTAGGAACGGGGATCATTAGATTTTTAAAAGTCGCTTGATGAGGAAGAGGGTGACCTTTAGGAAAAAACAGAAACTGAGAGCTGAGCCTGAGTTGGAGAGGGGGTCCGGGGTGCTGAGAAGGTGCTGAGAAGGTGCTGGGGGCACAGCAGTCGGGGCGCCGGGGCGAGTGCAGTTTTAGGGTCATCCTGGAGCAGACCCTCCGCTGGGACGATGCGAGGGGAACAGGGCCTGCTTGTTAACATTGGCTTTGAAACCTGGGAAATTCGTAATTCGTGACATTTCAGCTGCTTACAAACGGTCTCATGTAATGAAAACAACCTAAGTTCTGGTGTTAATGTTCACGTGAAATCTCTGTTAGTACGTGAATCAGAAAGTTAGAAAACAACTGTACTGGAGGAGCTTTGCACAGCCTCTGTCTTCTCCCGCGCCTTTGAGTGGGGCGTTCGGGTACCGCAGGGCAGGCCGCACACCCACCTCAGGTCAGGCCTCTATGGGGAGTTTGTGGCACCAGGGGGAAGGGCCGGGCGTCGTGTGGAGGGCTGACTGTTCCCTGGTGAGGGTCCCCCAGTGGGTGGTTGACAGACGCAGGGCGTCTGACACGTCCCGGCACCCAGGAGTGAGCAGGGAGACAGGGCCCGCGGAACAGCAGTGAAGGAACCTGTCTCCACGTGGAACCTGGCTTCCCGGCGGGGGGGGGGGGGGGGGGGGGGGTCATCCTGCGAGACACGCTGCGACACTGGCCTCCTTCCCTCTAGTTCTCACTTGTTCTCTGCATGTGGTGCATAAAACAGGAGAACCAAAGTGTGGCCTGACCCAGACACAGGCAGAGGTCTGCCCAGAGCAGGTCCACAAGCAGCCCTGACGGCTAGCAGTCAGGGCCCTGGGGGACAGTGAGGCCCCGGGTCATTGTATGCAGGCAGGGGCTGGGGTGCAACGCCCCTGCTCCTGAAGGACCCTGGAAACAGCATGTGTGAGCCAGGCCAACCCACCAGCCTCGGCCCCACCGGCCCTACCCCATCCACACGGCAAACAAAGCCCAGCGCCCTGGAACGGGGCTGTAGACCTGCACCCCGGACGTGGAGCTTCCTCCTGCTGAGACGTACAGCCAGCAGAGTCCGTGGATGCCAGCAGATGCTCGCAGTAAAGGTAAGTCTGGGAAAGCATGTCAGGAAGGCCTGGGGACAGGAGAGAATCACACCTGGACAAAAGGGAGAGAAACTAGAAATGCGGTGGGAAGAGGCGAAGCCAGAACCAGGTGGGCGTGAGAAAGAGTTCCTTAGACGTCTAGGGAATGATATATCTAGTTACGGGCATTTAAAAAATTCAGTCTAAAGAAGATTAACGAGCCGGAGCCTCCTCCCTACACCACAGAGCAGCCACCAGGGCCAGACACAGACGGGACAGCGTCCGGCAGAGGAGGCCCCGGGGCGCAGCGGGGGCGTTTGAAGAGATGTTGGCAGAGAATTGGCCAGCATGGAAGAGGCACTATCCCTACACTATACTCAAAGGGTTAAAAGGAAAAAGGAAGACTAATTCCCATCTGAAGGCACGTTGCATTATTCCAGAAAACGGGAGACACACGGACAATGTGAAGGGAAAAACCAGATTTTCCAAACACAGCGTCAGCCTTTGGTCTGAGAGCGGACTTGGGCAGGGGAGGTGCAGGGTTTTCAGAGTGCAGAGAGGAAAGGAGCTTTATGGAAAATTGTATCCCAACAGCTAGTAAGAGCAATAAAGGAGGTTTTTTTGTTTTTTTGGTTTTTTTGGACCAAAATTGAGAAAATTCGTTACTGGCGATCCTTACAGCAGAATTATTAGCAGTTGTGCTTTGGGACAAGACACAGTGCAGGGCAGGGGTGCGGCATCGAAGTTTAATTCCACACAAATTATTAAAACAAGGTTAAACTAGAGCTTTGGATAATTAGACGTTGGGAGTCTGTGTGTGTCTTTGGAGAGTGAGTTTGTCCAGTGAGTCGTTAAGGCGCAGCAGGGCCCCAGCGAGAAGGGGAATGTGAAGTAACTTGAGACTACTCTGGGGAAAGCACGCCGAGTTATGTGCTTTAAAATATAATGTGTAACTGAAGTGCTGACCGTGGTTACTAAAAGAGTGTGTGTAACATCTATCGTTTCAAACCTAGCAGAAAAAAGAAAACAGAAGGGCATTTATATTTAATAAAAACAACCAACATCAAGTAGAAAAGGAAGAAAAATAAGATGTGGGGGGAAAAAGGATGTCAAACTAGAAAATAAGTACCAGGGGCAATTCCAAGGACGTCCAGAACAGTATCAACAGGCTTCAAACACCAGAAATACACACAGAACCTGCATACAACACACAGACTCTCGGTTCTTTTCTGAAATCTGTGTAACTTGTTAAAAAGCTGACCATATATGGAAAGTTGCACTAAATTTTAAGCAATCTATTTCATGCAAGCCACGGTCTTCCACCCGGTGCGATTTAATCAGGAGTCAACAGAAACTTCAGCACACACACCCTGCCTCGCTCGCGGGCTGCGGAGGGATTCACAGTGAAAGTACCCATTACTCAGAATGAATGAAGTCGGAATGTGCTGCAGGGCTGGAGGTTGTAAGATGCCTTGTGAAAACTGCCTTCCCTAAAAATGCCTTCAGGTGTTCCAGACTCAATTTCCAAGCCTTTAAAGAAAGACAAATTGAAATTGGAAGAATAAAAATCGAACAACTCGAAGGAGCGTGGAAGGAATTATGAACGTGAAGACCGGAAATTAGTGAAGTCACGGAGAGAGTCTCAGTAGACAGGAACAAATTCGAAAGCCATTCTTTTGTAAAAACCTCCCCAGACGGCAGACCTCCAGCACAGTCCCCGGGAGGAGGAGAGACACGGCAAACCGCGGGAAGGGCACGTCGGAGAAACCGAAACGAGAGAACCCTGGCATCTTCAGGCCAGTAAGTGTGAAAATACGAGGGACATGGACGACGAATTGCAGAAACGCCAACCCGGAATCGCAACACCCGGTGCCGGCGAGGACCTGCAGCAACAGGAACCCCCCGCCCATCACGGCGGGGACGCAGCGTGGGGCAGCCCCTGTGGGAGACGGTGGGGCAGCTGCTTTCGGAACTGAGTGTAGCCTCACCCTACACCCCAGCAGTCACGCTCCTCAGTCTTCACTGCCCAGAGGAGCTGAGCACATCTGCCCTCACAAAAGCCTGCACACGGATGTGTACAGTGGCTTTGTTCTCCATCGCCAAGTCTTGGGAGCCACCAAGACGCCCCTCAGTAGGTGATGGGTAAAGAAGCTGTGGCCCATCAGACAATGGAATGTTCTTTGGCCCTAAGAAGAAATGAGCTGTGAACCCATGAAAAGACACAGAGGAGCGTTAAATGCATGTGACTAAGTGAAAGGAGCCAGTGTGAGAAGGCTGCACACGGCATGATTCCGCTCTGTGACTTTCTGAAAAAGGCAGAGCTACGGAGACAGTAGAAAGGTCCCAGGTTGCCAGAGGCTTGTGGAAGGGAGGGAGGGAGATGTAGAGCCTAGAGGACTTTGAGAGCAGTGAAAATACGGAGCTGAAAGGCAGGGGCCCCCCCTTCCAGGGTGTCCAAGTACCACCCGCTTGTTCCCCTGTGTCCTCACAGCCCTGGGTGTCTGCAGGGAGCGGGCTTGGGTGTCCTCGTCCTGGGTCACCACACCTTCCCTGACCGTGCTCTGCCTGACAGGGAGCTCAGTGCTCAGGGGCTTCTTAACTGGACCCTTGGGACGGTGGGAGGAATTTGACAAAGACCCCGGGCTGTTGTCCCCTCCTTCCTTCATGTCCGGTGCCGTCAGGCACTCTGGTGACAGACCTGAGGCATTGGGATGGCTCTGGTAGAGAGGTGGCAGGTACTTTGCAAGGGTCCTGGTGTCCAGAATAAAGGATCCCCTGTGACTTTCCTTGACCCGTCCCTTCCCCCTGGCCGAGAGGATTTACTTCCCCATCTTGTGAGCTCAGCCCTCACGTAAGCAGCTTATTTTTGAGTGGCAGCTGCGCAGACGCCCCACGCAGCCCGGGGTGGGAGAGGCGTGTCTCCCTCTGGAAGACAGTCATTTTTGTAATGGCTGCCGTTGCCCTCGAGGGTTCTTTAAGAGCATGTTTAGGATGGTAAAAATATACTGCACAGTGAACCATGTGAAGTGTGCCGTTTGGCGGCATTAGTGACATCTGCGGTGTGGGGCGATTGTCACCACTCCCCGTTTTAAAGACTTTTCTGTCACCCCAAACAGAGACTCTACCCGTCAACTCCCGCAGCTCCTGGTATCCTCTGTCCTGCTGGCTCTGAGTCCGCCCCTTCTGCTTAGTTACTGCCTGTCAGAGGGATCATGCGTGGGTCTGGCTTATTTCACACGGCCGCCTGTTTTCAGGGTTCGTCCTAGTGGCGGCCTGCGTCAGACCTGCGCTCCTTCCATGCCGAGTCCTCCTCCACTGCACGCACAGACCACATTTTGTTTACCTGCCCACCCATCAGCATCGCTCGGCGACTGTGAATGACGCGCCGGGGACCTGCGTGTGCGGGTGCCCATCCGCGTCCCTGCGTCCGGTTCCTCTCTGCGTCTGTACTTTGGGCTGGAATTGCTTAATCAGATGGTCCTCCTGGGTAGCATTTTCTTGACTGTGTTTTTGAGATGTGAAGTCTGAGGGAGTCGGGGTTTGCAAACCAGTTGTCTCTGAGGGTTATGATTGCTCGCCACTGACGCTGAGCTGCCCACGCCACAGGGGGCTGGGAGAGGAATTCCAGCCCAGGGGACCGGTCACCTGTCGTCTGCTCGTGCCTTTCGGCATGACCAGGTCCCGTGTGGAGTCGGGGCTGTGGGCACATCGCTAGGCAGCCTCCCGGGATGTATTCGGAGCCTCGCCTGCGACACCTGGCTCAGAGGCAGACACCCAGCTCCAGCGCGCGCCCCCAGCGTTGGGGACACCTGCCAGGCCCTGCCGTGCACAGTCCCGTGCAGCCCGTCCCGGCTCCGTCCGGCTTTAGTTTCTTCTTGGTCGTCTTGAAGCCAGACGTGTCGGTTGTTCGCATGTGGTCGTAATGTGCAGAGCAGCTTTGGGTGCTCACTTCACTTTCCAGCGACAGCGCCCGTGTTGGAAACACGGGTAGGACGGGACCCTTTCCGAAGCCCCGACATCTCTTTGGGGAGTCCGTTTGCCAAGTGGAAAGAAAAGAAGGAACATCAGTTCAGAGAGAAGGCGACGTCGATCGAGGGAGATGGTTTGGTTTGGTGCTTCCCTCCCGGGAGCCGCGCTGAGTGTCCTCGGTGTTGGCAGCCCCCAGGCTCTGGGCGGGCTTCCGGTCCCTCAGCTTTCCAAGCCGTGCCCCATGACCGTGCCCTGTGACCGTGGGCAGGTCGGGACCACGCACAGTGTAGACTCTTCCTTTGTGCGGGCCCGTCTTGCGTGGCTGTCGTGACAGATACGAACGGTGACGGCAGTGATGACGTGGCGTCCTGTGCCGATGCCTCCCGCATGCCCCGTTTCTTCCCTCAGTCAGAGCTACAGAGAGGGAAACCGAGGCCGGGAGGGTCAGCCACTTGCCCGGAAGTCACAGAGAGGCCCCAGGGTGGTGAAACGAGACTCGAAGTCCGTCCAGCCTGGCACATGGAGGTGACCGAGAGGCCGCCCCCAGCATGTGCCTGTGGCTGAGTCACCCTGTGAGGGCTGCTTCATGTGGCACCGTGTCCCCCTTTCTCAGGAGGTCATGCATTTCTCGGGGGTAAGAGCCACGGCTCGCTCGCCCCGACGGTTCTGCTCGGGTGCCTCGTGCAGAGCCAGGTTTAATAGATGAGCGTTTAAAGAATGCCCGAGCTCACGTGCCTCGAATGCACGGACAGCTCCCAGACAGGCGCCCCCCCCCAGCCCTGCCCCATGGGAGGTTCTAACAGTTCCGGGGGAGCAAAGATGAAGACCAGCTAACACAGACCTTCCCTTCCCACGGTGCCGTGTGTGGGGTGCCAGGAACACTGGGGTGACGGAGGATGTGGGAGCAACAGAGAGACGGAGGGGCCCCTCCTCATCCTTGCTGTGACTGGGGTTCCACTGTGGCCTACCTGAGGCCTCTATGACTTCCTGGTCCACTATGCCACCCATGAGAATATCGTCAACATTTTATCCTCTCTCTCTCTCTCTCTCTCTCTTACACACACACACACACACACACACGCACCCTTCTATTTCCTCAGCATCCTTTCCTTAGAGTGAAACGACGCCATCTGACAAAGACAGCATGCTTTTTCTGCAATGCTCAACCAAGTCCCAGGTTGTAGTGAGCATCGGCCTCCGGCTGGACGCCAACGCAGAGCTGTGTATCATCTGGATTCTCTTTACCCTGACCCCGTGCCTGAACTCAGTTTATTGGGTTGAGGAGGCAAAAAAGTCACTTACTGTCATTTCTCCACAAAGTAACTCCACCTGCCCTTCTTTCCGCCCTCAGGGACATGGGTCACAGCTGGTCACTGCCCTTGGCAGCTCTGCTGCGGCCCCAGTTTGGGTTGGACGGTCAGGGTCCTCAGGTAGGACACTTGGCGACTTCCCGCCCTGTCCCTCCCTTCCTCCCGTGTGCCGGTGATTTCCTCTGGCACAAACAGCAGGTTCTTAGCCTAGTAAGACCTGGAGCTTCGCCACTTACCCACTGAGGCACCCGGACTGTCCTCTGAGGTGGGCAGTGTTTCGGGGGGAGACTGAGGCACAGAGATCAGAACACCTGCCCAGATCACACCCCGAGGGAGGGGTTTGAAGGTGGGCTTCTCCCCACAGCGTAGTCCTGCCCCGGCACCGGCCCTCCGTCCTCTCACGTCCGTGAATATCTTCCTCTCTGTGACTCTGCACCCGTGTCCACGGCTCCCACCGAGATGGCGGCTGCCAGAGCCGAATTCCCTGGTCCTCGAAAGCAGCCAAATCCATCGGATCTCCGATGTGTCCTCCCCCGCGCTGGACTGCTGCTTCCTCTCCTCTGCGCTGTCCCATCCTCTCCACGTGGAAGGTCCTCTGTCCGCACGTGGGAGATGGGGGCAAAATGAGCACAGAGGTGCCCGCTCTCTCTCCGTCTCCCTGCGGCTCCTGGCTTTCTGGTGCATTGGGTTTTCATCCTCTCGCTCTGCAGGGTTTTTTGTTCCCTTCCTTCCTTCCTTCCTTCCTTCCTTCCTTCCTTCCTTCCTTCCTTCCTTCCTTCCTTCCTTCCTTCCTTCCTTCCTTCCTTCCGCAAATGCCTGCTGCTCGTTCAGGCCACACAAAGCCCAGGGTCACGGCCGTGGGCAGTGCATCATTTTCCATTCGTTGGCCATGCGGCGTCTGGACCTCTCTGTCCAAGGAAGTCTAAGTGCCTCTCAGAAAGGCCAGGGAGCCGTTCAGCTGTAACTCGTTCTGAACACCAGGGGCGAAGGTTCATCTCCCTTAGGTAGGAAATCAGAATGTGCTGTCTCCTGAAATCGAATAATGCATTTCCACCAAAAAAATAAGCTTACTTATTTTTTTTTAAGCCACAACTCACCAGCCATTCCAGGTAAACACTTTTGAGGAATGAGCTGCTGTTCTTCCGTAGTGTTAAACTCTATCCCCAAAGGAAGGTCCCAAGCTAGAGGTTTTGAGTGAGGGAACGCAAGCCCGCATCATTCAGGACGGAGTGTACCGCCATCCTCAGATGGGGCGTGCGTGCGAGCGTGCGTGTGTCACATTCGCCGACACACCCCCCGCCACACACCCCGGAGTGAGCTCATCTCATTGCCACACGGGTTCTGGGAACCCGTTCCCCCCCGCCCCGTGGGCAGGCACAGTGGACGCGTGTCCACCTAGCTCTCTTGGCCTCCCTCCGAGGAGCAGACGTGCCTCTGTGCTCCAGCCACCGGCGCTGGCGTTGGAGCCAGGAGCCTGCCTGGTGGCCTCACCGTCCCCTGCCGATTCCCTCAGAACGTGCCAGAGACCGGTAACCAACACCCGCTGCGTCGGGATTCAGTTCTGACCAAGAAAGGCTTTACTAGTAGTGCTGACCTGCTCAGGGTGGGGGCAGGGCTTAGAGGAGGTGGGGACACGGCATGTGCACCCGTCCGTCTCCGTGCGTCTGTGCTGAATGGATCGAAAGTCGCGCCTGCCCTGGCCGGTGGCTCACGGGTTGGACTGTCCTCGTCCCGTAAACGGAAAGGTCGCAGGTTACGTGCAAGGGGCAACAGGTCCGTGTTTCTCTCTCACGTGGACGGATATCTCTCTCCCTGCCTTCCCCCTAAAATCAATATTCGTGCCCTTAGGTGCGGATAAAACAATCACCCTGTGGGCTCATCACCGGCTGGTAACAGCAGCAGCTGAAAGCTCCTCGGGGACGTGGCATCTCGAGCCCCGGCCGCCGACACAGAGGCTGCTGGATTTTGGTGTCGGAGCCAGGCAGCGTCTCCCGACCTTGGGAGCAAGTGGGGTACCTCTCGGGGACACTGGCGCCCCTGCACTTTCCCTCCAAGGGCACTTTCCGGCCATTCTTGGCGGCCACCAGAGTTCTTTTGGTTGAAACCCAGTCTGGGAACTTCGCTGGGTTTCTCAGACACTTTGTTTGCTCCCGCTCATAGGTGAGGCCTCACTGTACCTTCGGCTCCCTGTCACGTGGCCCGTCACCTGGGTGGCAGGTGTGTAGACCACTCGTTCTTTTGCAATGCGCTGTGGAAGGCTGCCCGTCCTCACCGCGGCCTCTGAGTGCCCCGGCGGCAGCACCCCCTGCGCATGCGTCCTCCTGGTGTCCGGCCCACGGCCCCTCACTCCTCTGGCACGCTGGATAAGCCGCTTCCTCCCGGTACCCTCCTGTCACCCTTCCTCCTCCCCAGAGCTTGTCACTCTGCACCTGTGCCAAGGACCTGTCTGTCTTTCCAATTGATTCCCACATTCCTCACAATCGTGTTTATGTTTCTAGTTTCGGGGGGAAACTAAAAGGGCACCGGCCTTGCTGGCCACACCAGGGTAGGACTTGAGGCTCCGCTAAGAGCTGTGTGAGGCTGGGGGCGGGGGGTGTTGTAACCTCTCTGAGTCTCGATTCTCTAGTCTGCGAACTGTGCACAGCACTTAGCTCCTGGGCGTGGGGCAGGGTGGATGCAGACTCAGGGGAAGACTATGGTCCTGCCCCTGTCCCCCACACCTCCTCCGCCTGTGTCGCCCTCTTGACCAGCTCCACTGCACTGGACGCAGCAGAGGAGAGGGCTTGTCCGAGGAAGTAGTGCCGAGGGCTGAGGACGTCTGTGCTTCTTGGGGACATGTGCTGTGTGTCTGTGACTTGTCGCATGCCTACCCTTATTCCCAAACTTCCCACCTGGAAAAGAAGCCCTTCCGGGCTAGAGCCTGTGCCCCACCAAGGGCCAAGTCCTCCTGTCCTTGGGTGAGCTCGGCGGCCAAGGCCTCAGTTTGAGGACAGGCTGGTCTTGGTGGTGTGAAGCGGCTGTCCCCAAGAAGGGTGGACAGCAGGCGTCCCGTGCAGGGACGCCCCATGGGACAGAAGGAGAGGGCAGTGCTGCCTGTGGTGGTATCTCCTCTGTGGGTCCCTGGCTGTGTCCTGGAAGGCTGGGCTGGCTGGAAGAAGGGGCCCGTGGGGGTGCAAGGGGCGAGGGGGGCACCCACAGTGGAGAAGCCCCTGGAAGGTGCTGCTGGCTGTACTTCTAGGAGAGAGACCGAGCCAGGTTGGTCTCCGGACCCTGCGACCTCAGCATGGCCGGAAGGCCTGCGTGGTCGGGCAGGCGGGCTCCCGGGCACAGGTCTGGCCTGCGAGGCGGCATTTCCTGCACGGAGCCGCCGTGCCCGGGACAGCCCCTCCTGGCCCCCGGCCATCCCTTGTTGGAAGTAGACAGTCTGGCGTTGATTCACCCCGTGGCCCGCGTGTAACCTGCCTGGCGGGGCTTTTTCCAAGGAGCTGCAGGGTTGGCAACTCAGCAGCCTGGCTGTCTGACTCTTTGGAAAATGCTACAGCTTGATTTATACAGGCTGGTGACCCTGTTTTCCACGGAGTCCACCGGCGTAACTGAGCACCTACTGTGCGCTGGGCATGACATTAGATTGTGAGGCAAAGGCGCAGCTCCAGCCTCCTGGCCACTCAGGCTTAGTGAGGAAAAGTCAGGAAAAGTAGCGTTGAAGAAACGTGAGAAGGAAGCAGCCCTCCCAGCTGGGGAACGGGGCAGTCCCGGGCCGACTCTCTACTCCAGGGCTTGTGTTCTCTGTCTCGTTGGCTGAGTGACTCTGTACCTCAGTTTCTTCATCGGAAACCTATAAAATGCCCACTTGGCTGGTTCACCAAGAAGGTTCGAGACAGTGGGAGCTATGAGGTGTGCCTGGCTCAGGGCCTGGCACTGCTGATGTTCAGAAAATGGAGGCTACTGCCCCGGCCCGGCGGCCCAGTGGCTCACAGCATCATCTTGTGGACCAAAAGGTCATGAGTTCGATTCCCAGTCAGGGCACATGCCCGGCTTGTGGGTTCAATCCCATGTTGGAGCGCGTACAAGGAGGCAACCATTCGATGTTTCTCTCTCTCTCTCTCTCTCTCTTCCTCTCCCCTCTCTCCCTCCCTCTCCCTTCCTCCCTTCCTTCCCCTCTCTCTAAAAGCAATGAAAAAAAATGTCCTCGGGTGAGGATTAAAAAAAAAGAAATGGCGGCTGTTGTTCGTCCTCATTAATAAATGCAGTGTTATATCTAGAGAGAACAAAAACCAGACATGCACCACCCCCGCCCCCCAGCTCCTGCCTCCAGCCTGCCGACCCCCTCCCTCCGTGTTTGCTTGGCCAGATTTCAAGCCCATCAGAGCCAAATTTGGGGAGAGGGTCCCGTGAGCATCCCTTCCCTGGACCACAACTCAGAAGGTACCACTTACACACACATGTGCTGTCATTTCTCTTAATGGAAAAAGAATTAGGAGAATAACAAGCCCTCAGTTAGGAGTTTTGTTCATTTCCCGACTGGACCGCAAAGATGTGGGTTCAACATGGATCCAGGTGAGTCCCAGGAACTTGGTTTCACAAAGAAGCCCCCTGCCTGCCCTGAGGACCCCGCCCATCCGATGGGCTCCGGAGGCACAGGACACAGCAAGATCCCTGGCCACCCCGGCCCCATCCTGAACGTCCCCTCCTTCCTGTGAAGCCCTGTTTTCATCCACATCCTGGAAAGCCAGCCCCTCTCTCCTGGGCATTTCAGTTCTGGGAGCGGTGCCATTTCTTGGAATCGCCTGGAACGTTCTCCTGGACTGACTCCCCCGTGCTGAAGCCTTGCACCTCGGGCCCTTCTGAGAGCCGAGTGTTCTCTCCTCGCCTGCCTTGCCTGTAAACAGAGATCTGGTTTGAAAATTCCTCTGTCTGCCGAGGAGTGAGCCTGGCCCCCGGGGCCTCCCTCGGGAGCATGTTCTGGGTGGGGCCCCGCACTTGCTTTGCCCATGTCCTCTTTGTCTGTGGGCCTCTCTCAAGACTCTCAGTCTTGGGGTTCCTTCCCTCTGGCTGAGGTGTCCCCTTTCCGGGAGGAGCCCCCTCACTTTCCTACAGGATATGCCTCCACCCCTTAGTCTCCCGTGAGCTGCCCCTGAACCGGAGCAGGGAATTAGTTTTCCAGACGTGGAGGAGATGTTTCAGACCCTTCCTTGTGACTTCGTGTCTGACACTGTTGCCCTGTCCAAAGCTGCCTCCTGGGATGTGGGGGCAGCAGGACGTTTTCTGTTCGGGGGACACCTGCACTTCCAGTGCCTGGAGCGATGTCACATGTGTCCTTGGCCCTCAGGGAGTGTGTGCGGAAGGAAGGGAAACGTGGGCTCCTTGCGTGGACTTCACGTTTTTGAGTTAAAGCCATAGGGCGCTGAACATCGAGTGGGATCGTGAAGATGTCCAGGTGTCTAACTTCCTTCTCAAAAACTGCATTTGGAGAACGCAGTGCAAGCCAGTGACACTGGTGAACTGTGCCCTGGGTTTTCCCTCTTTAGCCCCAGTGCTCTTGGACTAACCCGCATCAGGTTGATGGAAAGGGAGAACCTTCCAGAATGACATGCTATTTGCACAGTTCCTTGTGCCCAGGCTGCTGCCCAATGTAGGACGTAAGAGAAGATTCAGGAGTCAGAATCAGAAGGTTGGGGAAAAAACAGATGAAATCACGACGGACTGCGTGAGAAAGGTGTGATTCGTCTTTTGCCCCCTCGGAGGGACATTCTGTGAGGGTGCCTCTGCTCTTTCTTCCCCTGTAATTGTCTCCTAGCAGAACAGACAGCCGCTGCACCGCGGGCCTGTGCGCGGTCTGTCGCGTGTAGCTCAGGCACCGTGCTGCGCAGGCGCCACGCAGAACTCAAGCCGCAGCGGGCCTGAACGAAGCCTTGGTGATGCCCAGGGCTCTCCGGCACCCCGCGGCCAGCCAGATGAAACTCAAGAAAGAGGGAACGTGGGCTCCCCTTCCCAGGTGATGCTCCCCGCCCGTCAGGAGCCCCTTCCTGGACTCGGGGGACGAGACTCCCTGAGTGAGATGCGGGGGCGCCCTGGCTCACCCAGCTACTCGTGTCGGGTGGGATCGCTGCGCAGCTCCCTCTCACACAGCAGCACATCTCACGGAACCAAAGTCCAGAGCGATTAATCATTACCTCACGTCTGCGCTGTTTGCTCTGCGGTCTAGGGAGACTCGTGTGGCTGCCACGATGTCTGCGTTTGACTCTGAGACCTGCGCTGGGCTTTGTGACAGCCCCTGCCCTCCCAGGGCTGCAGTCTCCCGAGCTGTCACCTGCGCTGGGCAGACACAGCCCCGCCGCCCTCGCTAAGGGCCACTGCAGCCAGGGGCCTGGCCCCTTGCTGCCCGGGCCACCAGCTGCCCTGGGGAAGGCGTGAGCGCCGCGGGCGCATGCCTGCTGTGTCTCCGTCTGTGCCGCTCGTCCAGAACCCACCCCCTGTGGCCCAGTTTCGCCCGCGCCGGCGGCGGATACACACCTGTTGGGAGGTTTGCACACCTGCCTGCCGTGGTCCAGACCACTGGGGGAGAAGACTGCGCATTTGCCCCGCACAGAAACACGTTAGGACAGGAATGCATGTTTCATGAAACTCAGGAGGCCCGGGCCCTCCCCAGCCCGTCTGTCGGGGGGTCCCCAGAAGGGCCAACCCCAGGGGTACCCCGCAGCCCTCAGCCACCCCCCGCCCCGCCAGGCCTGGGGTGTTCCCAAATCTTGCTTTGTCTCTTGACAGGGTCCCGACACCCTCGAGATGGAATATTTCTCCTCTCGAAGTGACTCTTGGCTCTTCTCCCCAGCTAAATCCCTGTCCCGGTCCCCTCTGGTCACCTTGGGCCACATTCCTGTCACACCTGTACCCACCCCCAGGAGCCCACCCCTGGGTGGGCCAACAGGAGCCACATCCCACCATTTCCTGGGCTCTGGTGCTGGAGGAAGCCAGGGAGGAGGACGAGGGGAGACAGTGGGAGGGGAGGATGGAGCTTTCAGCTGAGGGCAGGGGTGTGAGTGGGCCCCTTGCCCCTGGAGGGGGCTCCCCAGGAGGGACGGCCCAGGAGGCCGTGCCTGAGAAACCCCTGCACGTGGCGTTGCTTCTGTGCAGGCCGGCATTGGGTCGGGGCCCAGATGGAGTAGCCAGCCCAATTTCTTAAGTGGCCATATTTGAGAATATTAAACATTCCCACTTTAACAATGTTTTCACTACTGATTATTCTTTTGTAAACTTTGGTAAAGCACACCCAACACAAAGTGTACCATCTCGGCCAGTTTTCAGGGCACCGTTCAGTGACGTACAGTAAATTCACATTGTCGTCACCGCCCTCCAGCCGCAAAACGCCTGTTGCTGTGCAGAACTGAAACGCTGCCCCCATAAACCAATTCCTCCCATTGCCTCCGCCTCCGGCCCGGGAAACCTTTGTTCTGCTTTCTGTGTCTGTGAGTCCGACTACCCCGAGTACCTCACGTACGGGGAATCTTACGGGATTTGTCCTCTTGTGGCTGGTCTGTGTCGCTCAGCATCATGTCCTCAAGGCCCATCCCTGCCGTAGCCTGCGTCTGAATTCCTGGCTCTTAAGAACGAATAATGTCCCATTGTCCAGATGGACACCGTTGTGTTTCTTTCCTTGACAGGCAGCGGGGCTGCCTCCGCCCCGTGGCCGTCGAGCCTTGTGAGCGAGGCTGCCTGGGACAGCAGTGTACAGAGGCCTCTTTGCGTCTTGGCTTTTAATTTTTTTTGCAGGGGAGGTGGGTATATGCCTGCTTTTACTTTTTAAAAATGGCTTACAGAAAGAAGAAGCAGATTCAGTCTTAATTTTTTGGTCTGATAATTAAAGATAAATAATCACTGAATATTAACAAACTCCCATTTTTGTTGCTTCCTTAGGTCCAAACAACTCTGCGTATGAAAAATTAAGTATGTGTGGTTGGGGTGCGTGAGAGTGGAAGATTAATTGGTGTGCCAAAAAGGTATTTCAGTGGGCTGTAGAGTTATATTTGCACAAGGTTTTACTTGCTTAGAGGTCAACAAAAATAGCTTGCCAGCCGAACATGATCTGGGTTTAAAATACTTCTGCAGGCTGGACGTTTCGTTCGTGCCCAGAGAGAAATGTGTAAGGGCTTTGGCATTTGCACATGTGTTCAGGAATTTCCAGGTATAATACTGTACAGAAAACTCCCCTTCCCTTCTGTGCACGCACTGACTTCTCTGTTCGCCAGACGCGCGGTGGGGGTGCAGGTGGGGGTGGGTTCGCATACTGAACGATGCTCTGTCGCCAGCCGGTGCCCCCAGCTCAGCTCAGTTCGGTTCTGGAAGGACCTGGGCCTGGTTTGATCATCAGCTGGATCAGCCTGGCAGCTCGAGGAACGTTTGCTGCCCCCGTTGACAGTTTCTTATGAGAGGGTGTAAGTGCAGGACAGCCGGATGGAAGAGACGCACAGGGTGCCCTTTGGGGAAAGGGTGTGGAGCTTCCATGGTCCCTGGGGGCGGCACCCTCCCAGCCTCTGACCCTGCTCACCCACCCAGAAGCTCTGTGACCTCCATTCTTTAGGGTTTTTAGAGAGACTTCATTACAAAGAGGCATGATTACGTCATTGGCCACTGGTGATGGATTCAATCCCCAGGCCTTCTCACCCAGGAGTTCAAGAGGGTGGGGCTGAAAGTTCCTCTTCATGACTTGGTTGGTTCCCCTGGCAGCCGGCCCCCATCCCATGGTTTTCTGGGGGGCGGCCTCATTAGTGTAAACTCAGGTGTAGTGGGAAGGAGCTGGTTCTGAGTAACAGAAGAAGCTCCTTTCACTTTTATAAAACGTCTGGCGTTGTTTTAGGAACAACAAAAGACCGAATGTTATCCCAAAGATGTTCCTGGTGCTCTTACCACTTAAGAAACGCCCAGGATACAGTGCCCCAGGACACTGCTCCTGGGGTACATCGGAAGGGAAACGAGAGGAAACGGGTTTGTGCGGGAAGGCAGTACAGATGTGTCCCGAACACACAGCGCACCTAGCAGCTCTCTGAGGCGCCCAGATACCTCGGTAAAGCGGACCGCCCCCATGTCCTCATTTCCGTGCCCTCACGCAGACCCGGGCGGTCTGGAAACCCAGCAGCCTGGGTGAGGGAGGCAAGGCGGGGCCCCTGACTTCTGGGACATCTTCTGTAACCGACCCTCCTCTGTGCCTGATGTGGGCTGCTTGGGTCGGGCTCCTCCTGGCCTGGTGTACGGAAGAGCTCCGTCAGCCCTGGGTAGCCCATGGGCCCCACGCGAACTCCCTCCCCTGCACTTCCGTCCCTCGGAGAGCTAACCTGGCCTCAAGTTGCTAACAAGGGTGAGGCGAGGAGCGCCTGTGAGTTTGAGATCAGACGAGCTGCTCAGATATTTGGGACAAAAGTCGATGCCCGTTTTAGATGGGGTTATTCTAGGAAGGAAAGTAGCTATTAATATCTTGACTTACCACCGTGTTGTTTGACCTATATTTGTTGCAGTGAATGCGTCCTTATAAATGCGTGCGGAGTGAGATGGGAGTTAGAAAACTGTTTTCCTTCCCCTTCCAGCATTCCTGCCGGAGGGAGGTGCGTTCTCACGGAAAGTATTTTGGCATCGAGTTAGCGGTGCAGACACATGATGTCTGCTTTCCTTTCCAGAACCGTCTCTCTTGTTCATGCCCTGATTATTCCATTCTGCCCATCTGATGCGGCTGTGCAGAAAGGCTTTGACGAGTGGCTGATCATTGATCCTCACAGGCTTCACGCAGGGGCCACCTGCAGTGGGAGGCGCGTGAGCCGTCCCGAGTGGACTGGCACACCGAGCGTGAGCCACGTGGGCTTCTGCAGGAAGTGCGTGCCCGTCAGGAACATCTCAGAGGAGGAGTATTTTAGACGATGTGGAGAAGTACCGTCTTTGGAGTCATGTCTTTAAAATCCCAGTTTGGAAGATTCCATTATGAGTCCTCATTAGAATTTAACAAAGTTTAAATAAAACCAGGGAACCATAAGAGCTTTTATTATCTAAAAAGATAAAATGCTAATTGGCCCTACAAAAAAATTTAAAGTCTGCTCTACGGTAGGAGATTTTAGATTCTTTATATAAAGTTTTGTTTTTGCTCTAAGGGCTATGGAAAATAGGCCGGTTTGAAAAGTGCCAATACAGTGGTTGGACTTGATTTATGAAAATTATAACCTACCAAGTGCATGGTATCAGGTTGACCTGGCCGAGTTTCACAGAGCCGTAATTAAATGTGTTAGCGTAGAAAGCAGTTTTATAGGGAACCCACCTCCGAGGAGAGGTGAGGCGCGTTGTGCGGGTGGGCATTGCGTCTATGCTTTGGCGGCCAGTCCACCTTTAACATCTACTTGGAATAATGTCAAAACTACTCTGTGTTCTGAAAAGCAGGGAGCAGAGAGGGGCGGCCTGGGAGTGACCTGGGCGGCCGAGAGAAGGAGCAGAAGGGAAAGGACAAGAGACAGGGCTGTCCTGTGTGGCGAGCACAGCCCAGGGCTCTCAGGAACGCCAAGGAAAAAATCACTCAAGTGGAAGTCCACCTGAGGGAAGCAAGACCTTTTCTTCGGGGAAGAAATCTGTCATGCAGAACTGCCCCTGCCTGGTTCCGGAGGCAGGATGACCTCGACGGAGACTGGCCTTTGCAGTCTGCTAGTGTCTTCCTGTAGCCGAGCAAGTCCGGAACGCAGCTATACGAGCCTGGTGTCAGCCGGCCTGTCCTTGGCCTCCAGGCCACCGGGGTGTATCCTGAAGGTCCTTCCATAATGACAGTGAGCTTCGTGTTCACCCCATATTGGCTCTGAAGTGGCCCATTAAGATAGAAACCTGGAGTTGTTAACAGGGTGAGAGTTAGGGCTTCCGGGCACTGAGCTGTATCATACAGCTTACAGTGAGCTACCACTACATAGCGGCTAAGCGTCAGTACAGGACGTGCCTGCTGTCGACGATGGACAGGGCCATCCTCGAACACTGCTGAAGCGCCCCCAGATCTGCGAGCTTCTGCAGAGCGCACAGCCTCTCCATCGGGCGGACACCCCGAGGTCTCAGCCAACGCCCTGGGCCTCCGGGCCCTGACTTGGCAGCTGGCTCTCTGAGCGCAGTGGTTGTCCGTGATTTTCATCGCTGCAGGTGCTGCTTCCTCTGTTTACAGACGAGGGCCCCTCTCGGGCCCCGCGGCCCCGCAGGGCCCGGAGTTTCTGTCCGCCCCTCTCCCTCCCCTGTCCCCCGCCCCCAGGACTCTGTCTGCTGACTTAGGTGACCCGCCGTGTGACACATTAAATCTCAATGCCATGGTCATTATTAATGATTAATTCTGCACTTTTGTCCTCTTCCTATCTGGCCTCAGGATTAATATTTGACTGCTCGTAACCTGGGCTGCAGCCACATCTCTGTCTTCCCTCATGGCCCCTAGAATGCGGCGCCCAGCTGGGAGTCTGGGCCCCGGCTGGGGCCTCCCCGCTTCCCTCCCAGCCCTGTCCCCTCTCCCGCAGCCACTCGAGCACAGGGCCTCCATCCTTGGTGGCAGCAGCCACTGCACTGGCCAGGCCTCCGTGTCCGCAGCCTCCCACCGCCCCCCTCCCGTCCCTCTGTCCGTCTGTTCTCCAGCAGACCCTGTGTGATCCCTCGCCTGGACACCTCCTTCAGACAGCTGTTTGTCTCTTTCCATTGTGTTCTGTCTGTTTGTGCCCTTGCACCTTAGTAGACGTCTGTGCTGGGAGCGGGAGAGGCAGGGAGGCCAGAGTGTTCCGGAAAGTCCTGTGAGCTCATTCATTGAGCGCACACCTGGTGAGCTAAAGAGTAGCTGCCAAACTTGTTTGCCAATTCAAGGTTTGCTGCTCAGTGCTCGTGAGACCTTGGCAAGTTGCTGAATTCCTCTAGGCCCAATGCTCTGCTGTCAGGCCAGGTTAATGGCCACCCTTTATGTTGTTCTGCAGGAATAGGTGGAATGGAGCTAATAAGTAACGTTTCCCGAGTGTTTGCCAGGCTCTGCTACAGAGCAGATAATAACTGACCCGCTGCTCACACCCTCCCCCCAGCGGGGGCAGTTGTTCACCCCCAGCCAGAAAAAACAAAACCAGGGCCCCGGGGCCAGGGCCAGGGTCAGCCGTTCCCGGTAAGTGACCTCTCTCAGCTCTCCGTCCTGCCAGTTGGGGCCCGCGGCCTTTGGTAGGCCTAGGGTCTTGCTGCTGTGAGCCCTGAACCCCTTGTTTGCTAAGTGGGTGTCACATGGGACTGTTAGGGGAACAAACGAGACCGGGTACGTGACCGGCAGTGTGCTGCCTCGGAGTCACCCTCAGCGGTTATTTACCGAGTTGTTAAAAAGTGACCGATCTGGGAAGCGCGGAAAAGGGAGTCAGTGTTATTGTAGTGTATTGGGTTACCGACGAGAGCGCCCGGCTCACACTAGCTGCAGCACACTGGCTCTGCGGTGCAGGCGTGTCTTCCAGAGCTCCCAGCAGGAAGCAGCCAGGCCTTAGACAGGGTGGGAGCCCAGCCAGGCGCAGCTGCCCGGGGCCCAGCCCACGTCCCCGCTTCCAGCGCCGTCCCTTCCCGGGCCCTTCCTGCATCTCTGAGAGTCCTGGCTCGCATCCCTCACCGGGGATTAGCCAGGTTCTCCAGAGAGATGGGGCCGGCAGGATGTGCGTGTACTCACACGTCCACACACTCACGTCCAGAGGGCCGGGAGTTAAGGCGCTGGCTCTCGTGGTTCTGGAATTGCACGCTCAGAATCTGCAGGGGGGGCGGACAGGCTGGAGACCCAGGGAACAGCTGCAGGGAGGAGTCTGCAGGCAGGACCCCCTCTTGCCGAGGGGGCCTCAGTCTTTTCTCTTAAGGCTTCGCCTGATGAGATGGGGCCCCCACACACTGCGGATGGCCATCTGCTGCCCTCAGTCCACAAATTTCAAAGCCAGTCACATCGAGATAATGCCTTATCAGCATTATCTAGAGCCATGCTTGACCACATCTCGGGGTACCACATTCTAGCGAAGTTGCTGTGTAAAATTACCCACCCGCGTCCCCAAGTGCACATCTCTTTCTGGCATTTTCTGTCCTCACTAGTGTTCTCTCTCTCAGCCATCTTTGCTTCTCTTTCTGCATCTGCTCAGGCCCTTCCCATGAAGGCAGACTTCCCCTGGCTCTCAGGCCAGGCGAGAGCAGAGGCTGGGCGCCCAGTGGTCCACAGCCACACCGTGAGCCACTCCGCCGCAGCTTTGGCTGCTGGGCGGCCCTCCTGCAGGGCCTGGCGGGCCAGGGCTGGGGTCGTGACGGGCGCTGCTCTGGCTCTGCTTTCCTTCTAGAGTTTCGGGGTGTGGGGGGGAGGTTTCCTGAGAGGCCTAATCAGGGCTCCATGTCCACCTGTGACCCGGCCAGCGGAGGCCAGGCGGGTGGGGTCACCTTGTGCAGCCATGGCTGAGTGTGACCCCCACCCCGATGCGTATGTGCACCGAGAAGGTGCTCTGAAAGGCACTCCTGCACAGGCAGGTGAAAGCGCAGGTGGGCTCTACCTACTGAATCACCTCTGGAATATCAATAAATACTACTAAATATAATAGGCACTAATCCTTAACCAAAACTCATACTTCTCAGGTAGGCTCCTGTGCCCTCGAACGGTGTTACTGAAAGTGAGTCGGGAGCCCAGTGGCTGAGGGGCGCACCGGCTGCGACCCCTGGCCTTTGCTCAAGTTTCTTTCTCCCTTTGCCGTTTCCTGCCCAGAGGATGACGTGGACCTGGAAGCGCTGGTGAGCGACATGAGCACGTCCCTGGAGAGCCTGTACGCAGCTTGCAGCATGCGGTCGGACACAGTGCCCCTGCGCCAGAACGGCCAGCACACCCGTGACCAGCCGCCGCCCTCGGGGGCCAGGCCTGCCCCGCCGCAGGCGTCGCCACAGCAGAAGGTGCAGCGCTCCCAGCCTGTGCACATCCTGGCCGCCAGGTAGGACCCTGAGCCTTGAGGGCCGGGGAGGGGGCCGGTGCGGCTGCGAGACCGCACGCTGCTCTCCGCTCCTGACACGCGAGGGGGTGACGCTCTGGCCTCCTGGCCTCCGCAGGCAGGCGCACACCGCTGCCCACCATGGCAGCGGTGGGCCGGGTACCTGCCCAGTGCAGTCCAGCTGACCCGTGGAGCCCCTGCTCTGAGCCAGGTGGAAGGAGGTGAAGGGAACCATCAGAGGAGAACGCTCCGCAAAGAATGAAATGCCTGTTTAGTTAGCGGAGGGCTCGAAGGCCACACGGCACAGGTCAGGGCCCAGGACCCAGACAGTGGCCTCCCCGGGCCCTTGTCACAAAGGTGACTGCAGACGTTCGACGATATTCCCTAGGGCAGTAAGCGGAGGCGCCTCCGGAAATACTGGGCTGGAGGGAGGGGCCCAGGAAGTGGCGGAGGGCCCCTTGCAGGTGGCGGTCTCTGATTTGGGAGTGATAGGGCGAGTAGGCATCCAGGCACAGGGGAAAGATTTTGTGAGCAGAAGAGACAGTCCCTGGTGTTGCAAGTGGCAGATCCCTTCCTTTTGCAGGTGGATGAGACTCCATGCACGCACACACCGGATTTCCTTTGTCCGTTCACCCACAGAGGCCCACGTGGACCGTAAGCTAACAGACAAGCCTGTCGCAGCGGACAGTGCTACCCGGTCCCACTCACACGCGGAGTCTGAGACAGTCAACGCACAGGCGCAGAGAGCGGCACGGGGCTGCCGGGGCAGGGAAAGGGAAGCCAGGGGCAGAAGGCACTCTCAGCCGTACAGGGGCGGGGGTCCTAGGGACACGGTGCACGCAGAGCCCCAGTCAGCGGCTGTGCTGCGTCGCAGGCTGAAAAGTTCGGGGTAACAGGTGTAGGATCCCAAAGGATGTTGCGAGGGTATTTTTACTGCCTGAAAGCACACGGGACATTGTAAGTGCTCAGAAGGGCCTACTGAAGTGGGGCTTCGGGGGACAGCAGGGACACTCGAGTGTCAGGGCTTCGTCCCGCGAGTGAAACTCGTGCTCTTCGGGCTCCTGGTTCGAGGTCTGGGCGGGAACACCCGGGACATGGGCGTGCCTGCCTCTCTGCTGTCGCTCTGCACCGGGGACACGCGTGACCGCTGGACGCTCTGCCCAGGCCGGAGCCGTCCTGAGGGGAGTGGCACTGTTAACGGTGATGGTAGACTCTCCGGCCTGTTGCTGGGGATTACAGAAGCACAGAGTCAGTCTTCCCAGCACAGAGCCAGTCTCTTAGGGCCGTGGGCACACACATGGGCGATCATGGCCTCCGGCCGGGTCCACGCAGAATGAAACAGTCACAGTGTCCACTGCCAGGCCGGCGAGCCCCAAGAGACCGGCCGGGTCCTGAATACAGTCAGATTCTAAAACTGGCGGCCAAATGCTGTGAGGGGCAGCTTGTGTGAGGGGCAGACGGGGTGTGAGCAGATAAGCAGCGGGAATACTGAGCAGAGCCGGTACCATACAGCACCAGGCCTCGGCACGATGGGCGGTGACACCCTCGGGTGGGCAGGACGACCCCCACCAGCAGAGCCAGGACCTGTGGGCAGGACACTGCCAGCGGAACCCCTGGAGAGAGGAGACACGGGGCCCCTCGCACTGGTTCTGCTTTAACTTTGAACTTGTTTTTTCTGTTGTTTCCCTAATTGCGTCTGATGTGTCCTTGGTGTATATTTTGCTCGGTTGTATGGCAGGTGAGGTGTGTGTTCCTGACAGGAGGGAGCTCTGGAGAAATGCCAGAGAGAGGGAGGGTCTGTCGATTCGGAAGTGGCTCTATCAGCGCAGTGAGTGGCTGCAGCCAGGCCTTCCTGGGGCCACTCGAGCACAGGCTTTTGAGCCTCGGGGCAGGCAGCTCCGTGAAGCGTTCATTCCCGCTCCGTGTCGACCCCCTCTTTGTATACAGAGGCGTTCCTGTCACAATTCAGATGAGGATGCGGGGTGCCCCCCTGACGTTTTTATCTGGATAGAGACAGGCTCGATTCAAGGCCATCAGAAAACATGCCCTTGTTCACAAAATCTCTCCGCTCGCCCGCCAGGGGTGCCTAGGCCAGCACTGCTGAGGCGGTGGGCGGGGGGTGGGGGGGCAGGCGTGAGCCTCGTCTGCGATGTCCATGTGCAGTGCTTCCCCCCGAGTCAGAGACGGCGGCTCGTGGTTGCATGTTTAACTGTGGGAAAAGGCGCATAGTGTAAAGCTCACCATCTTGACCCTGTGTACGGGGCAGTCCCAGGGCAGCCCCTCTCCCGAGCTCTGTCCCTACTGAACGCATCTCCACACCCCATGGTGCCCCCGTCTGCCTCTGCGGCTGACCCCCGAGGCTGGGCTCGTGCAGGACTCGTCTCTCTGTGACAGCCTTCTCCCCCTCAGCCCCGCGCCCTCGAGGTCCGTCCGGGGGCAGCACGTGTCAGAACGCTGCTCCTTTTCAAGACTGAAGGGCGTCCCTTTGTGCAGAGAGGCCCCGTTTTGCCCTCTGCCTGTGCGTAGGTGGACGCACAGGTTGCTTCCACCTTTGGCTGTTGTGAACAGTCCTGAGGTGATCACCACGCACTGATCCATTCACCTGCCTCTTTTTCTCGGGTGTGTCCCCAGGAGTGTGGCCGCTGGGTCACATTGGGTGGTGGCTTTAACCAGTGGTTGTCTCTCCTCCCAGGCGCCTGCAGGAGGAAGACCAGCAGTTCAGAACTTCGTCTCTGCCAGCCATCCCCAACCCTTTCCCGGAGCTGTGCGGTACAGAGAGCCCCCCTGCGCTCACACCGGGCTCCTTACCTCCGGGCCAGGCCACGGCGAAGCAGGTGAGCATGCCCCATCTTGAGCACCGGGCTGCTCAGCGGAGAGTGCAGGGCGGATGTGCCGGCTCATTGCTTTGGGAAAAAGGGAGGAGAATTGTGGGGCCTCTGCTCTTAGTTCTTTTCCTCTTGCAATTATATTTGCCTCCTTGCAAGGCTTTTTTAATTTATTGGCCAAAATTTCATTCATTTAGTCAGGGATGGGCCTATATGTTTTAGGAGGAGTCTCATAAAAATGGCTAAAAAATAATAACAGTTTGCTGCTTAAAATACGAGCTTTAGTTTCCTGAAACAGTCTCACCACCACGTCGTCTTCATCACTCAGTAACTGTGGCTAAGTGAGGCGTTAAGCGCCGGCTTTCCCAGGCGCCTGACCTTCAGTACAGTAGAATAGTGCCCGCAGCGTGACCGTGACTTTGAATGCGACCTGCCCCAGGCAGGAGAATTTTCGCTCGACCCAGACGGTGACCACTTCTGCACGGAAGTGGGGCTGTGCAGTGGGGCTGTGCGGGGCACGTTACCGGAGGAGACCGAGGCATGGGGGGGGTTCCAGTAACCAAGGTCGCATCCCCGGGAATCGGCCTGCCAGGGCTGGGCTGGCAGCACTGTCCCTCCTGGTTGGCAGGGCCTGGCCCAGAGCGGTCCGGCCTCCGAGGGAGACCCCATGATGTTTATCCGAGTTGGAGGGCAGAGGGGTAAGTCTGCTGTGACTGTGGTGACGGCAGAGATGTCTGAGCTTCACTGAGGGCCAGACCCTGCTCCACAGGCTTTATGTGTTCCTCTCCGTGCGTGGGGTTTGTCCCTCAGGACTGCCCCAAGGGCCAGGCATCGATGTCACCTGCCTTCTGTCGTAGGGAAACTGAGGGCCAGTCACAGGGTGGTGGGCCTTGCTGGGATGCAGTGTGCGTGGCAGGGCTGGGTGTGGCTGGGTGTGAGTGTGCACAGCCCTGGGGCCTTCCTTACCGAGGGCAAGTGTTCAGTCTGGGGCGTGGCCTGACCTCGGGGCCCGGAGATCCAGGTCCAACTACTAGAAGGGCTTCCTGGGCCCTGGGTGTTCTCTCTTTTCAACAAGAGTGTTCCAGAAGTTCCTTTGCCTCTTCTGCTGGAGTCACTCCCTCCTGCTCTCTTGGTACTTTTCCACACCTGCCATCCCGAAGAGTGACAAGCCTCTGTCCCCAGTCTCTGCCGGTCTTCCCGCCCCACCTGGGAGATGTTTCTCATCATGCTCGCCGCGCGCCCCGGTGCGGACGTCACGCCTCCAAACTGGCCGCGTGGCCACATCATCAGCATGGAGGAGGGCGCGAGGCAAAGGCCCCTGTCTGGAGCCTGAGCTGGCCGGCCCACGGCACTTTGTCACAAGCCTGAAGTGCATCTTTGTCTGCCTCCCCGATGACCTTCTGCTTCACATGAGGGTCTAGACAAGCTGTCTGTGGATTGGTCACGAAGGTTGTTTACAAAGTTACTCACCCTAAAATAAGGCCGAGAAAATATTATCTGGCTCTCGCAGCAGCTGGCAGGCAAGCGGGCCCCCGCCCCCGAGGACGGTCCAACTCTGTAAGCAGAGTCAGGAAACCCAGGAATTTCGCCTGCTGTTTTTCTTGGGATTGGCGTTTGTCCCCCATGGGAACATTGCGTCGGTGTCTGCGTCTCTGTCACACAGATTCCTCCAGCCCCTGGGGCCCAGCAGGCGCAGGCACATGCAGAGCATGGGTGTTCCCCACTCAAAGGGATGGAGAGTCCTTTGTCTGCGCTCAGCTCTGACCTTTGACCTTGTGAAGAGCGCATGTCGTTAGCGCTGCAGTCGAGATGGCCAGGCGGCACCGGAATCCCGTGCAGCGGGGCCGTGGTGGACGGAGCTACTGCTGATGGGCAAGGAGGTCTCCTGCTCTTCACCACAGGCCAGCGGGAAAGGGAAGTCTGATGTGCTCTGTCCTTCCACGTGAAGCCAGAGGAAGCCCCCTGGTCACGCTCTCCGGCATGGCCTACACACTGCAGGAGAGGGCAGGGGACACTCCGTCTCAGACGGGGAAGAGTGCTCTGTGTCCACAGGAAAGGCCACCAGTGCAGGGAAGTCGTGGGAGTGGGGAGTCCAGACCCTGCAGCTCTGCCCTGACCCCAGTCCCCCGGGGTTTGGGGTCCTCCCAGGGCAGCTCAGAGATCTGTGCATCCCGTGCTCTCAGGCTGCGTTTGGCTGCCGGAAACAAAGGCCCCGACTGGCCCCAGGTGCGAGGACGCGCACTTCCCTGTGTCAGGGGACGGGAGCCGGAGGCTGAGGCCCTGGGCAGCCTGGCTCCCTGTCCTCAATCCGGCACACCTGCCACCCCGTAGACTAGGCGTGGGCTGCTCACCCAGAAGGGAGGCACCTGTCCCATAGAGTGGTCCAGTCTTGGCTGAGGACCCTCAAGCGTCTCGGTGTGGAGACAGACACTGAGGCACGGTGTGGAGTGGGCCGGCCCCTCGGCGTGGAGTCGGACCAAAGTGTGTGGCGGCGGGGACAGTTCTGTTGGGAGGAAGCAGGAAGCACGACTGAGCTGGGTGGGGGGAGGGGGCTGGTGAGGAAGGACAGGGTTTCCCAAGGGAATGCCCTGAGATCACTGAAATCAAGATGAGCTCTGAAGGGTCACTGGCACTCCCAGGTGGCTTGGTGAGCGGGCCTTTCAGCCAGTAAAGATTTCCACACAGCCACACGCACACGCGCACACACACACACACACACACACACACACGACTGGCCACAGCAGGTTTTCCCATTTGTTATGTAAACACAACTAGTCCGTACTTTAACCCCATTTTTAATAGGGCACAAATATTGTCTTCGTTCCAAATCAGCTCTTCTCTCTTTGCTTAATTTTAAAAATTAATTTTCTGGAAGTGAATTAATTGCCTTGCATAGGGTTTTGACATGCATTTACTAACGAGCAAAATTGGGTCTCCCGAGGCTGTAACGAAGATTTAATGAATGGGCCAAGGGCAGGTTATTTCCCAGCCAGTGCAGAGTGGGGATGATACGGCCTGCCTCCCCCGCCCAGGCGGCCTCCGGCCTCCCGCCATCCTGGAGCCAGGCTGCCTTCCGATCCCCCACCCCTGCAGCCTCCTCCCACCTCGCCCAGCCCTCTGTTCTCAGCCCCTGCAGAGTGGGCCCACCCCGCCTTTTCTGCTTCCTTCAGGGGGCCCAGGGGGCGCGGAGCGGGGGCCACTCAGGAGAGCCCTAGGGTTGTGTCTGGACAGGGGCCAGAGGGCAATGCTCGGACCCACTGCAGGACAGAGGACAGCTGCTGTCCGTGACGGTCACTTGTAGCCTTCTCAGAGCCAGGACCAGCCCAGGGTACACGTCGGCACGTCCTTCTCGTTTCAGAAGACAGAAGCCTCTCTGCTCGGCAGCCCCTCGCGGGCACCCTTCCTCCCCTCCCTCTCCTGCCTGCTTTCTGTGACGGATGGGCGGACAGCTGCCACTTCCTCACCACCCCCAAGGCCCCACCCCTGGAAGGACCCGGAGTTCACGGGCCTTGGGGGTGACTCAGGCAGTTGTGCTCCGTCCCCTCCCAGGGGCCCCTCTGTCCCCATCACCACTGTCTTTACTCTGCCCAGCCTTTGGTGAGCTGGTCCCCCAACCCTGTGCCTCCCTGAACACCCTGAGGGCGCTCGCCCAACCCCCAGCTTCTGTCCCCGTCCCCCACCCTCCCAGCAGACCCACCATCTTCCCCCTTGAAGCCAGCCCCTCCTCTCTGCTGCTCCTCTTCTGGAATTTGGAGGGAGGGGTCACTCCTAATTCCTGCCTCTTTTTTTTGGCCACCACAGCCAATCAGTCATGTGGCTTTGCTGGACAGTTTTCTAGAGAAGGGATGTAAACCATTTTTGTTGGTTTTTAAGATTACAATATGCAAATGGAACGTTGAGTTACCGACTCTCCGAGGAAGTTGATTTAACAAAGACTTTTTTATTTTCCTTGGCCACCTCTGGGCAGCCTGGCGGGGTCCCTCCCTCTCCCCTGCTTCTCTGAGGGGCCTCCAGCTCAGGGAGCCTGAGGAGCTGCACACAGAGCCCCAGCCCCAACCCTCGGGGCTCTGTAAGCCTGTGCCCCCTCTGCCAGAGGGCTGGTCACTACGAAAGCGCTTAGGGAGCAGCTGTGACACCGAGTTTCACATTCACTGTCTTCCTCACACGCAACGGCAACACTCTGAACCAACACACATAGCTCTGTAAACCATAGCTCACGAGACGCTCCCCACTGGCGAGGGCTGTGGGGCACTCCCTAGCCCAGCAGGCGGGGCCCACAGCCACACCGAGCCCCTCGCTGCCACTCCTCCTGGTGCCACGTGGCACCAGGGGTCTGTGGGAGGCAGAGGTGTCCTGGGCAATGTGTGCGGGCAGCGCTGAGATTGCCCTCAGGGATCATGGTGTGGTGGGGACAGCCAGGGTGGCCCACTGTGGTGCAGCAGAGACCCTGGGGCCCAGCGCCTGAGTGGCCTGAGCCATGTGGACAAGGGCCGTGGCCACATGGCTGTGCTGTGCGCCTCTCCAGGGAGGTTCTTCACCGCCCACTGTGCCCTCCCAGGTCCTGGTTGTCAGTGACCAGCAGCGGGGGCCTTTCTGCCTTCCCATGCAGCTTGGTGTGCCGGGAGCCCGGCCCCTGCCTTACTCAGCATGTAAGAAACCCGCTGTCCCGGGAAGCTGAGGGAGTTTTGCACCCCTTCACCCTGGAAGTGCACATCAGGTTTGGGAGGAGCTGGTGGTCTCACAGGGAAGGAAGCCTATAGGACGAGTCCCCCAGAGCTCTGCCACCATGTCTGCCCAGAACCACTTTCTGCCTGGTACCCGCAGATCCCTGAGAACTACGTCGGGAAGGGTGCTGAGTTGTCTGTGGTCATTTTTAAGATGGTGGCCACTGTGCCTTGCCTAGATCTCCTGGGCATACTGCGAACACCAAGGTGTCTTCACCTGAATAAGGCCCTTTTCCGTTTATGGTCTAGTGTCATGGCTCTCAGCAACGTGTCCTTGTCACTCTGGGGACAGGCAGACAGGACCTCTGGTAATACTGTTGGGGTTCTCTCCCCTGAGACTTGCACTTCCTCTGCTTGCCCCTGCAGCCCCCGCCACAGTCCCTGGCCCTGGAGCCTCGAGGGGAGCCTCGCAGAAGAGACCGTCTCAGTGTGGGGCTCGCGGGCAGGCGGGCGGGCGGGCTGTGTCGCGGGCCGGACGCTGCTGCAGAGCCCCCGAGTCTGCAGGCCGGCTTTTCCTGACTGGGGCGGAAAGCCCATGCTGCGGGAGCCTGCAGACAGCTCTCGCCAGGCGGGTTTCTCTCCCAAGCCGGCAGGCGAAGGGCAGCCAGCAGAAGCCCACGTGAGTGGCAGGTGTGAGCCTGTCTTCCGGGGCCTGTGGGAGGAAGAGGGCAGCCCAGTGACCACAGGACGGGCCGGCCAGAGGGGCAGGGGCCCAGGCAGGAGCCCGCAGGAGGGTCTCGCAGACGGGCCGCCGCCACATTACACTGGTTGTGGGGGCCGGGGCCCAGAGGCCAGCTGTGCCTTGCGCTCAGCCCCATCCGGTGCGTCTCTGCTCCTCTTCAGTCTTCACGGAGAGGTCTTCTTACGGTGCTTTTGTTCTTACTTTCGGCAGAATGTCGTAGTAAAAACTGCTTGTGTCGAAATAACAGGCTGTACGTACCATTCTAGAAAAGCTTACAAAATACGGATGAGCAGAGCAGAGCTGGTTCTCGCGAAGGAGCCGGCCTGCTTTGGGTGCGGAGACACCCGGGGCCGCCCGCCGCCCAGGCTGGTGCGAGCCCTTCTGCGGGGCAGTGTGCCGGGCGCTCGGAAGTCACGGCAGACTTCCAACAGCTATTTTGTAAGTTGTTTTTAGAACTTTAACTTTTTTAGAAAGGGTTTGCAACGACTTAACATATCTTTAATTCTCAATGAAACCTTGAAATGGAGAGCTCATCAGACAGGTTTTTGCTTTTCTGAGTGTGTGTCTGCCGGTGTGAAGAAGCCGGATGCTGGTTGCTGTGATCAGAGCCACGTGGCAGCGCGTCCCCCTCCCCCAGCCCCGGTCAGTCCTTAGGTCTCCAAGCAGCTCCTCTGGGTAGAGCAGAGCTGGGGAAAACCACAACTCCATTTCTCCACCAAGACCAACTGAGCCCAGCCCTGCTGCTGCCTTGGATTGGTGTGCATTTAATTTCCTCCCAACTGGCTAGGTCTGCCCAGACTGGGGCTTCAGGGCCCCAGAGCAAACAGCCTGGGGGAGGGTCCAGTGCTGGAGCATCTCCCTGACGGGCAGATGGGCCTGCAGCCCGCTGCCCTGGGTTCAGATTCCGACCCCTGCAGACTTATCTCCTGGGCCTGGATAAGCCATGCTGCCTCCCCCAGACTTTCTTCCCTCCTCTGGTGGGGGACAGTGACAGCTGCAGTCTCAGGGGCCCCTCCCCTCCACCTGCCCCAGCAGCTGCCTTTCCCCCTCTGGCTCCCACTGGCTGGGTCCCGCCTCCTCCAAGCTGGCAGTCTGGCTCCCCTCTCCCTATTGACCCTCCCTGGCGCCCCCTCCTGGCAGGTGGGTCACAAGCTGGCACTCATCCCTGGCAGTTAACTGGCATGCCCAGCTCACGCCGGCACTCTGAAGAATGCACTCAAATGGGACCTAGGAGAGCTCTGGACCAGGGTGAAGAGCGAAGAGAGCTGGACAGAGGTCCCAGCTGAGACCCTCCCAGCTGACTGGGCTTCTCTTCAGGGAGCCCAGGGCCCTTCTGCTGAGCTCTGTCCCCGCACCAGTGGTGGCAGCTGCCCACCCAGGGCTGTCCTACCCTGTGCAATGTGCCGAGGGGAGAGGAGATGAGGGTGCCCTGTTTCTGTGTCCACAAGGGGACCTGGGCCGAAGCCAAGCAATCTCCTGAATCCAGCACGAGATTCAGAGCCTGAAGGTCAACCAGCACCGTGTGTGGGTGCGTGGAGCCAGCGTCCGCCTGCTGGGGACCCCGAGGCCCGGAGCTGGGCTCCCCAGAACACGGTGGGGACTGTGAGGATGATGGCCATTCCTCCCTAATCGTTACTGAGCTTCCTTTCCGTTTGCTCAGGTCTACGCTTCACTTCTCCCTCTGCGTGAGAGCTGCCTAAACGGTGACAGCGGGCTCTGGAAAGACGGGCACCCTGTCACCTGAGGGCTCTGGGTTGCACCAGGCACGGCACCAGGCCAGCCGAGGGCGGGAGCCGGCGTGGCGTCGGTCCCCCAACTACCTCTGAAAAGAGCCTCGCACTGCTGGCATGCTACCCGCTCAGTAATAGCACGCTCTCGTCTGAAAGGTGCTTGGGTGCTCGGTGTCCTCTGCACTGGGAACAGGGCGTGACAATCCCGGGCAGCTGCTACCAGCTGCCATGCTCCTGCCCCCCCGTCTTACAGGCCAGGGTCTGTCTTATGCACCGAGAGGTCGGCGTTCTCAGAATTGGGAGCCAGTTTGGAGTGGGGGCCTCTCCCCAGGTGTCGCTGCCTCGTTCCCAGATCTGTACTCCCAGGTTGCAGCCGAGCGCACGCCAGGGGCAGGCACAGATGACTGTCCTGCGTCTGTGCCAGGCCGACCCCACGAGGCCTGTGCTACTTACAGATTCCCACTGTACTGACAAGGAAACTGAGGCACAGAGAAGTCAGGTCACACAGCCGGGTGCCCGCAGCTGGTTAGCAACAAAACCAGGCCATGGCCCAGTCGGGCCCTCAAGTGAGAGCCTCGGCAGGGCCCCCACCTTGTGTGAGGCGGGTCAGAAAGGCTGCGGTAGCTTCCATGCACGGGGCTTTGGGCCCCCATTCCCACCCCGGAAACCTGTGCCCAGACAGAGACCGGCTCTCGGCACAGCCGTCTTCACCTGCCTGAGGGGCTACCGCGTCCCACCCCGCGCAGGACACTGAGTCTCCATCCAGGGCGTGGCAGCCTGCTCCCTGCGGTCCCTGGCCCAGGCCCCGCGCACCGGAGCCTGGGACACAAAACCTTAATTTGCTGGTGTACGTGCTTCCTCTGGAACTGTGGGCTGTGAGAGGCACGGTGGCCAGTGGCCAGCTGTTTCAGCCACACTTTCCTTCGTGTCTGCTCTAGAAATACCACCGCCAGCAGCCCCAGACATGTGCGGTGGTTTTCTAGCTTTCCGTCAGGTGTTTTCATCCCTGCTCGACAGGCCCGCGGCAGGGGCCCTGCTTTCCTGGCCCTGGCAGGTGCCCCCAGCCTTCCATGTCTGGGAGTTGGAGGAGGGGCCTTTGACAAAGCGCATCTCAGCCTTTAAAGGTCTGGCTGAGTGTAGACCTGGGGGGTGGGGGGCATGGAAAATCAGGAGGGGCGGGGAGAGAGCGCAGTGTGGCAAGAAAGGGGATTTAGAAACAGGTGCTGCTGTCAGTCTGGGGTGGGAAAAGTTAAGTTGGGCTTGGAGAGCTGGGAAGTGCCTTTCCACATCGCCAGCATGCCGACTGTGCGGCTGGAAGCACGCCCTGGTAGAGAAGGCATGGCTGATGATACAGTTAGCATAGTCCCATTACAAGGAATGGTGTGAATCGACTTGTAGCGTTTAGATTTGTTTTTTTTACATCAATACAGTTGTGGGAAAAGCTTTTACCTGCAGTCCAAAAGCACATTTTCTTGTCTAAATTACACTTTATTTTTATAGACTGCGCCATGTCAGCTGTACTTGAACATTTAATTTGTGTTGTAACAGTATCACTGCCACTGAGTAAGTGTGGGTTCTGGAGAAAGATGGGTGGATTTCTGAAAAATGAATGTGAGTTGAAAGCAGGCTTCAGGGCTGCTGTAGCTCGGGATTTCTTTGGGGTTGGGGATGGCTGAGAGGTGGCAGGCAGCCTTGGGGACTTGCCCCCCTGGAGGGTGGTCCCCAGGTTGGCCCAGCCTCCCCTCCTCCAGGAACTCAAGGCTGAGGGAGCCTTAACTCCTTCCGGCCTGAGGCGCTGGGAGGGTTGGGGACAGAGGGGCTCCCCGCCGGATCCCCCCCACCCCACCGCAGCAGAAATAAACGTCAGACCCAGTGTGCTCCCGGTCAGGAGTCAAGGAGCACTGAGGCCAAGAAAGCCAGAGCTGCAGCCGTCCAGGGGTCCCCTGGTGCTGCCAGGCCCAGGAACCCCAGCCCCAGGTTGCCACTGGAGGCAGGAGTCACAGGGAACGCAGGTTTCTAGAGATTTGGTGGAGGGCAGAGCTCAGAGAGTGTACTTGCTCTGGGCGCCCTGATTGTCGCCTCAGCCTGGGACAGTAACAGGGACTTGCCACGCGTTTTGGTCTGAGCCTGGCACGGGCGTTCTGCTGTGGGCCCCTCCACCTTGGCGGGCAGCAGGCAGGCATGCTGGCGCTCCATGAAGTGGGGAGCCAGGGGGCGGTGGCCTCAGGCCCAGGGAGGGACCTGATTGGTCTGCCCAGGTGGCTTGATTCACTACCTAGAGGACTGAGCAAGGCAGCCCGGAGCAGCTGCCCTGCCTGCCCGGAGACAGCCTGCCCACCTCGTCCCCACAGCCAGGATTGGTGGGTCGGCCAGGGCGGGGGCTCGGCCCACCAGGGATGGTGGGAGAGGCCAGGGACAAACTCCCTTTCAAGAGGCGGCGGGGATGTAAAATGCCATCTTGTTCCTCCGACTGCTTTTTCCAGGCTCTGGAGGTCAGGCCTCTCAGCACCTCCTGTTCCCTGAGGGCTGCACCTGAGCATGTGTTGCTGGGGCAGAATGTGTTCCTTTGGATCTCTCCCTGGCCTCCCTTTTGCCGGGAGTTGTTCATTTGAGGGGCTCTGGGCAGAACCTGGAAAACGAAGCATGCTGATCATTTCGTAGGCCGCAGGAGCCAAAGAGTTTCGTGACTGTTCTTTCCCTGCCCTTCTTTTTAGTACTTGACACTTCAGCATATCCATATGAATCTTTCATAGCTCCTTCCTAAGCCTCAGTGGACAGGAGACAGCAGGGGCGTGGCAGGAAAGGGGGTTGGGGCTGCAGCCACTGCACCCCAGGCCCTGGCCAGGGGGGGCAGGCAAGCCCCCCAGGTCAGGAATCCTGTGGGGCTTCTCCCGCTCCGCTGGGTTTTGCAGTGGGTCCCGCGGTGCCGTGCCAAACCCCAGGCCCCAGCCACTTCCTCGGACAGGGTGTGGAGAAGCCCCGCACACCCTCAGATCTGGCCCTGGCCTCGGCCTGAATGTGGCCTCGTGCTCCTGCCCAGGCAGGGCGGGAGGGGCGGGGACAGGTGCCGTCCGAGCACCCGCTGCTGCGGGGACAGTTGCATGTGTGTTGCAGCGCTGCGGTCTTTTCCTTTCCCAGGGCTCTGTGTTCAGCTTTCACATCTTAACCCCCCGCACCACTCATCTGTGGGTGCCCCTGTGTGTTGCAGGATGTGAGAGTCTTCAGTGAGGACGGGACATGCAAGGTGGTGGAGATCCCCGTGGACATGACTGCCAGGGACCTGTGCCAGCTGCTGGTGCACAGGAGCCACTGCGTGGATGACAACAGCTGGGCCCTGGTGGAGCACCACCTGCACCTGGGGCTAGGTAGGGAACGGCCCCGTCAGGCGGAGACCACCGTGGCCAAAGTGCCCGCCATGCTGCTGCGGTGGCCCTGCCTGCACAGCAGGGCTCCTGCTGCCTTCCCCACACGCCCACCTCTCCTCCTGAAACACACACCCAGCCCCCACTCCTCTCCCAGCACGCTCGGGAGCTGACCCTTGGTGGGCTGGAGCAATGGCCCCCCAGGGCCTACACCCACTGGGAAGGGGCTCCCCGTGTGTGAGCTGTGGAGAGGTGTGGGGCGTGCCGCACACCCATGCTCTGGGGCAGGCCTGGCACCCGTAGGGCTCTGGTTCCACTGAGAAGAGCAGCTCCTGCCTGCCAGGGCCGGTGCGCCCGCCGACGGTGGGCGGGGTGTGCTCCACCGGGCAGGGCCCCGGGGTGGCAGCTCCATCAGGGGGTCGGGGGAGTCCCACAGTGACCTCTGAGCCAGTTTGGGAGCTTCCAGAGAGCAGGGGTGTGCACGAGTGCATGCGAGTGCATGTGTGAGGGGGCACATGTGTGTATGTGAAAGGCTGCACGTGTGTGCATGTGAGCGCATGAGTGCAGAACTTGCTGGGGGTTAGGGTTTGGGTTTTTCCCTCCTCAGGTGGTTTCTTGTAGGTAAAGAGGCTTTTCAGGCGTTTGGGTCAATTCATACTGGACAAAGCACGGTGCTCACAAAACCGCAGGCGTGCATTTGAAACGAGGGTTTTCTCTAGCCTGCGGCTCCCTCCCCCGACTTGCAGTGGGCGGGAACCGTGCGGTTGGACAGTTCTCGGGCTTTCTCCCTGGCTCTACATGCAGAGTCCGTGGGAAGCGACGTTGTCATTTAGTGGGGCCGAGGGAGGCCACTGGAAAAGGGGTTTTAGAGCCCCCGAGGGAGCTGGGCCCGGGCAGCACGCGTGCCCGCGAGCACGAGGGACGTGTCCCGTGTGCTTTCTTCTCTCTCTGGCAACACAGCCTGTGGGTGAGAGCCCTCAGGGCGTGGACTTCAGCACTGGGGACGGGTGTGTTCGCCGGCCGTGTGGCTGTGGCACAACCTGCCCCATGTTTGGGCACCGTGTCCCCCGAGACCAGAAGCACACACCTCGGCACCGTGCTCCGCGTGCCCTTGCACCGCGCCACTCTCTGCTCCGTCTTGTGTGGCTCCCGTTGTCTGTGGGCTTCGCGGTAGCTGCTGTTTCTCAGTGGAAGGGCACAGCCTTTGGCCAGGCGTGTTGGCTGACTCTGCCCTTCACTTCCTGTCGTGCTGAGCAGAGGAGAAGTCTTCCTGCTACGTGGCCCAAACCCCCCACGGGTTTGACCGAGCATCCGAGGGGGCTGTCGTTCAGCCCCGGGTCAGACCTCACCCATGCCCCTGGGGCCTGTGGCGTGGAGAGCCGACCTGACTGTGGCGCTGCGTGCGGAGCTACGTGGAGGCAGTGCCGTGCCCTCTGCCCTACTCACACTCGATGCTTCCCCCTAGAGAGGTGCCTGGAAGACCACGAGCTGGTGGTGCAGGTGCAGACCACCATGGCCAGCGAGAGCAAGTTCCTGTTCAGGAAGAATTACGGCAAATACGAGTTCTTCAAAAACCCCACCGTGAGTCTCGGCTCCGGGGGTCTGGGTGGGAGCCCTCGCACTCTTGCAGTGGCCACTCGGGAGCAGCTTGCAAAGTGAGATTCTGGGGGGCAGCAGATGGGCGGAGACTAGTAGTAGGAGACTATTGAGCAAAGCTCCTCCCTCAGAACTTGGTCTCCAAGGGAACGCAGGCCTGCACAAGGTCAGAGGTGGGCGCGCCTCCTCCAGCAGCTGCAGGGGGAAAGGGGAAGAGAGAGCAGGGGTCCTTAAATGGAGCCAACCGGTCAGCTGCTGGGCAGAATGAGAGTTCGTTACCCTCCCAAACTGGCAGATACTGTCTTAGGGTATTCGTGGAGGAATAAGTAGAGAAATGAATATCCAGGTGTGTTAGCGCATCTCCTGGACTGTTTTTAGCTTTTCTCTTTTGGACCTGGGGGCGGGGGAAGTTGCTTGTCTCGTGAATGATCAGCACAGGAGCTCAGCCCTGTGTGGCCTTCGCTCACACCACCTCTTGGGGCCAGACCCAAGCCATCTCTGGCTCTGAGAGTTTCATTGCTTTTTATTGCAAAGTAAGAAATTCACTAATCGGTTTGGGGGTGCACCAGCACAGCCTCTGCACACGACTGTACTCCTCTCTGAGTTTTGAGAGTCCTTTGTCTTGTGCGGTGAGGCTCCCGGAACCACGATGCAGACGGCCCCTTGCCTTGGGGAGGCGCGAGTGCACGTTCAGGCCAGAGGCGCCACAGGTGCGCACTGGGCACTCAGAAGGCAGCGTGGCCGTCCAAGGCAGGGGTTGCCGCCAGGTGTTGATGGAAGGGCGGGCGACTATCACTGTGTAGTGTTTGTGGACTGGCTCACCTGTCACGGTGCTTTTCCCCACTTAGAAGCTGCCTTCTAACACGTCTGTTTTCCTTTTCCTACAGAATTTCTTCCCAGAACAGATGGTCACCTGGTGCCAGCAGTCCAATGGTGGTCAGACCCAGCTCCTGCAGGTAAGGGGCTGAGAGGCCTCTGCGCCTGGACAGAAGTCCTCCCTCTAGCTGCCGAGCAGCCTTGCAAAAACTCGGAGCGATTTCATTCTTACTCACAGATTAGCCTCGGCAGCCCATGGGGTTCAGAGAACCAGAAATACACACTCACTTGGGACGTCCATGGGGAGCCAGGTTCTTCCAGAGCAAACGGGCCCTATAAACAGGAAGGACTTCCGTTGACTCGGAAGCCTCCGGACGGTCATCTCAGAGCCCCAATAAGGACCCCTGTCTTAATCGCCCCTCTGCTTGTGAGGCCTGTGCCAGGAGAAGCTGGCCTCTGCCCACAGCCCTGCCGCGGCGGGAGCACGCCAGGCTGCGGTGCGCTCGCCGCTGACTCAGGCCGTTCCAGTGAGGCCGGGAACGGAGGAGGGAGCATGCTGCTGCCCCTGTGCGTGGGGGGCCCCAAAGAGCTGAATTTTCGTTAAAATCGTGCATTCGCTCTTCATGTTCAGACGTCAGTCCCCTTCCAGGCGCTCGCCACTGGATGCGACACACCCACCGGCACATTTTTCTGCCACTCACAAGTGTGTGAGCTCGTCTGTTGTGATGTGTTTTCGCGCCTCTGCCGTCTTTTGTTTCACCTTTTCCGCATGGGCCGAACGTTTCCCTGGGAGGACGTTTTCATGGGGGAAACAAAGCAGTGTCGTTCGGGAGAGACTGAGTGAATAGGGGGGGCGGGGCACAGGGCTCGTGCCATTTCTGGTCAAAAACTGCTGAGCACTCAGCGTGGTGTGGGCAGGTGTGCCCGTCAACCACCCCGTCATGAAATGGGCAAATGAGCTGAAAGAGTTTTCAAAAAAAGAAAATTCACTGAAGCCGAACGCAGCCTCTCCCAACAATGCCCACTGGTGCCCTGACGCAGATGGGTCCGCAGAACACACACCTAGTGGGGGTCGCCTGTACTGCAGGGGGCCCATCCTCCAGAAGACGATTCCGGATTGGGGGGGGTCTCCCATCGTAAATGTGCAGTTATAGCGTGTTGGTGACGGGACACACTGTTCACTAAGGCAGCCACACTCCAGAGCCACCCAGTGTGGGAGAAATCACGAAAGCCAGCGTCCCACAAAGTTCAGCCCACAGCCCCCTCTCTCTGCTGGTCGGTGCCCACATTTGTCTCTGGCTCTGACAGACGACAGCTTCCGCGCTTTGTCCCGCGGTCTCTCCCAAAGGCTCCCCTGCCCCCCACGTGCAGCAGGAGCTGTGGATGCACGGCTGCTGTGGCCCAATCGCAGTGATGGCGGTGAGGCCAGTGGCTGGGCTCCCCACCTGACTTGAGGTCCTTGTGTGGTCGTGAGGTCTGGCCCAGGTGGTCCGTCTCGCCTGTGGGAGGAGCATGTCCCCTCTCAGGCAGGCCACCTCCCGGCCTCTCTTCCCTGGAGGAAGAAGGCTGCCTGGGGGAGGAGCTCGCTGGGACTCTAGCTATCACAGGGTGCCTGGGAGAGGTTGTGTGCCCACGAGCAGAGCCAGGGTCACGGGAGTGACCACAGGCACCTCTGTTTGGCCGCTCCCGGCCTGTCCTCTTACCCGAGCCTTGCTGATGGGACAGGGAGTCTGAGGGGAGACTGGAAGGAAGGGCTCGGCCGGCCCCGGGCTCTATAACGAGGACAGGGCGCTCTGCGCTCTTCTCGGGGGCGCCGAGGTCCCTCGGGCCAGCTGCGTCCTGTCGGTTCACGTTAAGTGGACTCATGAGGCTTTTGAAAAGCACATCATCTGAAAATTCTCGGCTTGGCCAAAGCAAAGAGCGTCTTAGTGATTCGGAAGACGTGAGGATGTCGGCGGTGCGGAGGACCTGTCTGCTTTGACTGTCGTGTGTCCGCGTGCCTGACTCTCCACGTCTGCTCTCCACAGAACTTCCTCAACTCCAGCAGCTGCCCTGAGATCCAGGGCTTTCTGCACGTGAAGGAGATGGGCAGGAAGTCCTGGAAGAAGCTGTACCTGTGTCTGCGGCGGTCCGGCCTCTACTGCTCCACCAAGGGGTCCTCGAAGGTGAGTGCCAACCTCGCCACTGGCCACCTTGCCAGGAGGGCACTGCGTGGGTGGGAATTCGATGCAGACACTCCCAGCCCACCAAACTCCTGAGCCCTGCGTGAAGGCGGAGCTCCGTGGCACCTGTCCGCTGGTCTCGCTCTGACACCAGGCACTCACACAGACCCAGGACCCTCCAGGCTGCATCCCTCCTCCCCATGGGGCTGTAGCAGCCAGCCCTAAGGGTGATAGATTGTCTCTGTCCTGAGGTCACCTGCTCTGTGCCAAGGGAGATGTTTTGAAGAGTAAAAGGCCGTTTGCACGTATCCCCGGTGGGAACAGGGGAAGAGAGCTGGGCTTGCTGGCATTCCCTGCTGGGGTCTCCTTGGTGTCTCAGCTACTCTTCTTGCCCTGTCCATGGCCACCAACAGTGGCAGCCATGCCCGGCTGACCTTGGCCATGCGTTTCCCCCAAGAGCTGAGGTCTTGGCTCTGGCCTACAGAAAGAGGGAGGCCCGGGGAGCCCTAGGCAAGGGTGCTGAGCATCGGGCCTCTTTCCTGCTGCTCCAGGCATCAGCAGGTAGGGGAGTGGGGGCAGGCTCCTTCCTCTGCAGAGGGGGCCTTTCCCATCCAACACAGGCTGCAGTGGGTCCCTTCCCCACCTCCCAGCTCTGGTTTGTGGCTCACTCACCAGCCTCATAGACGCCAGAGCCAGGGATCTTTGTGGCCTGGAGCAGGGGGCAGAGCAGGGTTGGAGAGTGAACCGGGGTGGGGGGAGGATGGGAGAGCTGTCAGGAACATGGCAGGCACAGCGGGAGTCTGACACGCCACCCAGGGAAGTGGGATGGCACCTGCTTCTGAGCCTATGCTGTTAACTTTGACCTTCAGGTTCAGGTTTCGTCCCCTCGGCCCTCTGACTATTTGGTTGGGGGCTCGACTTGGCCGAGTGCCAAGTGCTGGAGTCAGGAGGGTTCTGCGGGGGGCAGGGTGCATTTGGTTGAACTTGGCACTCGCCCGATGTGTGGTGGTGGCCGGCAGACTGGACATGGGGGATGCCCGTGCAGACCACCTTCTGTCGGCGAGGACCAGGGGCCTTGGCCCTGGCTGCGCGGGTAAGTTCTCCCCAGTGAACCTGCGGCTTTTCACAGGAGCCCAGGCACCTGCAGCTGCTGGCCGACCTGGAGGACTGCAGCGTCTTCTCCCTGATCACGGGCCGCAAGCAGTACAGCGCCCCCACGGACTTCGGCTTCTGCTTAAAGGTACCGCACCCCCAGCCCAGGTGACCCTGACAGCCCATGCTGAGCACTCCGTCCACTCAGCATCCCTCGGGGGACTTGGGGTTCAAACAGTAGATTGTCCCTTGGTTGTGGCTTCAAAGGAAAAACAAAACCAGTGATGTGGTTTCACACTGGCCTCATTCACTCGAGGAAAAATGTTTCCTGTCTGTTGTGCTGTGTCCTCTTTGAGGAGCTCAGAAGCCCAGAGGCAAGCGTGGTGGTTAGAATAGGCTCATCCGGAGGCCCAGCTGGTCGGTCCCCCTGCCTGGGCCAGGGCATGCTTCTGACCCGCCCCGGGCACTCACTTCCTTTCCCCCTGCAGCCAAACAAAGTCCTGCATGAGCCGAAGGAGCTGCGGCTGCTGTGTGCGGAGGACGAGCAGAGCCGCACCTGCTGGATGACCGCCTTCCGGCTGCTCAAGGTAGCGGGGTCGTTCCTTCCGGGGGGGTGGTTGTTGGGCATCCCCGCCTTTCCCAGGGGGCTCAGGAGCTTCTCACGGAGGCTTCGTAGGGGGAAGGTCGGAGCCTGTTGCCGACCTGGCCTCTGTTGACACCTGGGGTCAACGTGGGCCCTGTGCCTTGTGGGACACCTAGCAGAGTCCCTGGTCTCTCCCATTCGGTGCCACAGCGCCCCCACCAGGTGAGCCGACCAAAGGAGCCTCTAGACAGGGCCGAATGCGCCCCAGGGCGTGGGGCGGGGAGACGCCCCATGGACAAGGTCCAGCTTGAAGGGCTAGGAATAGGGGCATCGGGCCGGGAGATGGGGCAGCAGAGAGTGCACAGGAGGGCTCATCGTTCCCGTGACTGCCCGTCAGCCTCCCGGCTTTCCTGAGGGCACGTGAGGAGTTGTGCAGCAACCCTGGCAGGCACGCGACTCCAGCAGCAGGAGCTCACGGAAATGGATGGCGGGGGTCTCGTGCAGGGCAGCGCCCTACACGGACGTCTCATAGTGACTGCACAGCGAGCCTCACGCCTCTGCGGTGGGCACGTGGCGGCGGAGCCCGGTCCCCACAAACGCTGCCTCCTGCCTGTCTGCAGTCGCCTGTGTTATAGAGTCCGCGTGGGCTGCAAGGTAGTTGATCAAGAGGGACTTGGCCAAAGTCGGCTCAGTCACCGGGGGCCGACACAGAGCCTGGGACTCCGTCGCTAGAACCCGAACCCGCAGCCCTCCCGTCGCTCAGCCGGTCCGAGACTGCAGGTGGACTCCCCAAGAGGAACGGGCGGGCGGGGGCTGAGCCCAGATGCCCCGAGGGGCACATGCCCCCAGGGCTGCGAGCACAGGCGCCCTGTGCCTCTCTGCCCCAGAACCCGGCTCTGTGCCATTTCTGCCGCCGACAGAGCAGAAAGGGACTGACGGCACAACTGCACTGTTTGGTGACAGGAGAGGACATCAGTGCTGGGGTGCCAGGCGCCATGTTATGGCTGCCCCCCGACAAGCCAGCCTTGAGTCTGAGTGTCCATCAGCGGGGCCGGTTCAAGGGGAGACGGGATGCCCTGGCCCAGGAATGAGTTAGCTCTGGGGCCCCTTGTGGGAACGTGGGTGGGGAGCAGCAATCAAAGGGCCGAGTGTGGAGCAGCATGGAGAGAGCAAGCTGCCCCCATCCTTCGGCCCCGTGTGGGGGAGAAAGGAAGGGTTTGGGGAGGGTGGAGGAGCCCTGCCAAGGGGTGGACGTGGCTGGGAAACCTTTCAAGCTTTGCATATTTGTGTGACTTTTCTGGTCTGCGAGTGCATAATCCATTTTGGAAAAAGGAAGAGACAAAATGGACCAAGGAAGGGTGGCTGGCTCCGAGGGGCTCGGGCTCCCTGGTGCCGGCCACTGACTCTGGCTCCCCCTCAGTATGGGATGCTCCTCTACCAGAGCTACCGGGTCCCCCAGCAGAGGAAGGCCTCGCTGTCCCCCTTCTCCACGCCCGTGGTAAGTGAGCCTGCCACCTCCCCCAGCCAGGGGCCCAGCCAGCCGCTGCGTCAGCACTGGCGCCCGCCCACCCGCCCGCCCGCCCAGGGGGGAGCTCTGAGCGAGCCTGTGCATTCCAGAGACGCCATTCCGACCCACAGCACCCCGGCCAGGAGGCCAGCTCAGTCCTCGCAGCAGAGGGACAGCTGGGGACAGCTCCTCGGCCATCCCTGTGCCATCCCCGCAGCCCCCGAGCCGTGTAGGTAGACGCTCGGTTCAGGGTTCAGACGGGAGGCAGCAGTGGGGCTCCGCGGAGGAGCCGCTCCCTGCCTCCGCCTTCCCTCTGGCCCTGAGCCCTCGGGCGCCATGACAGGCGGGGCCTCCTGGTGAGAGCGGAGGGCACAGCGAGACGCCAGGTTCTCGGGACACACCGCGCTTCCCAGAGGCGAGCTTAAAGATCCTCGGTGTCTGTCTCCGGGACCTCTGCCGCCCTGCGCTCGCGTGCCCGCGGGAGGGACGGTCACTGTGCGGACGGGGCTCCAGGGACGTTGCAGTTTCTCTGAGGCCTGTGAGTGCCAGTCGGGGCCGGTTCCTCGGCACCGGCGGCCTCACCCTAGACCTCGGAGTCCATCCCTTACCCCCATCAGAAGGAACCAGAGCTATTTTTAGCTCAAGGGCCCTTTTGTCAGACTTTCCTCCGGAACCTCAGAGAGTTGGGGAGGCGGCGCCCGTCGCCCTTGCCGCCTGGGGCCGTCCGCCCCCTGACTCTCTGGACCTGTGGCTTCTCTTGCAGCGCAGCGTCTCCGAAAACTCTCTTGTGGCCATGGATTTCTCTGGGCAAACGGGAAGAGTGATTGAGAACCCGGACGAAGCCCAGAGCGCAGCCCTGGAGGAAGGGCACGCCTGGAGGGTGAGGTCACGCGGGGTGGGTGCCGCTGCTGCGCTCCAGGACGGCGACTGTGGGTGCAGGCAAGGGGTGAAGGGCTGGGGAGGGGGAGGCGGTGTCCAGCTCTCCTTGGTGGGAAGTGGTGGCTCCCAGTACCCGGCCACCCCGCTGCCTCCTGTCCCCTGTGCCCCGGGAAGGAGCAGCACAGGGGCAGGGGCACCCTGGCCCAGGCACCGAACTATCCCTGCTGCGGACTGCGGGGCTGCGTGGCTCCGCCACTGACTAGCTCCGTGGCCTGGAACAGTCCTTCCTCTGAGGCTCGAGGTCCTAATCTCCAGGTGGAACGATGTCACCGGCTTCCAAGTGGTTCTGATGTTTAAAGACAACACCTAGAACATGAGCCCGCAGCTCTGGCTCAGCAGTGCTCCCTGAACTTCAACTCGGGGTGGGGGGGTGGGGGGGGGAGGTGTCCCCCCAGCTCCGAATCCTAAGCGCCAGCCCTTAGGCCGGCGGGTGGGCGGTGGGGAGCCCCGCTGCCCCTGTGTGGGAGATGAGAGCCCTGCCCCGTGGTACTCTGGTCAGGAGCACCAGGGGCACCACGCTGGGCACTTCTGGTTATGTTTGTAACAGCCACGCCCCAAGAGCTCTTTGTTCTCCTCGGGCAGATGGGGCCCGGGCTGGTGCTGCACTCAGGGGTGTCCCCCAGGGCTGTGTGTGGGTGCCTGTGGGTGGTGTCCATCTGCTGGCATTCCACTGACACGGCTGTTGATCTTGCAGAAGCGAAGCACCAGGATGAGTGCTCTGGGTAGTCAGAGTCCCCTCCACCCTTCCAACCTCAGTGCAGGTACGCCGGCCGATTTCTCTGTACCTAAGGAAAACAGAACAACCCCCCGCCCCCCCAGCGGAGGGTGCCGGGAAGTGTGGCATGGGAAGGGGTCAGCTTGCTGTGAGGTGGCCCCTGCGAGGGGCTGGGACCCACCGCCCTCCCGCCCTCCCCCTGCAGTGATCCACCGTACCCAGCACTGGTTCCACGGCAGGATCTCCCGGGAGGAGTCGCACCGGATCATCAAGCAGCAGGGGCTGGTGGATGGGTAAGCAGCACTGTGCGCCGGGTGCTCACCTGCGGCTCCCCACTCGGAGCGCCCAGACGGCGGGCGCACGCTCGGCCCTCCTGTCACAGGTGGCATGCTGTGAGCGGCTCGCCCGCCCGCTGCTGGGTGTCGTGTCGGGAGAGGGCTTGGCCCCCATTTCTGCCTGTGCTCTGCTACGTTTTGCTGAGACACAGAACACAAGCTGCTTAGTGGTAACTAATTAGTCCATGGGCAGACACAGAAGGGAGTTTTGCCTGCACCTTTTAAGGGATTCGTATGTCAGGCAGAATTTGCAGAGAGCGGACAACCCAAAGCACAACAGAAGCAGCTCATTTCTCGTGCTTGGAGTCAGGTGAGTGGCTCTCCAGCCGTAGCCAGCTCTCAGGGGCCAGGTGGCTTCACTCACATGCCTGGTGGTGGCTCATGGTGGCTGGTGGCCATGAAGAGTGACTGGGCACACTTCCCAAAGGCTCGCCTGGGCTCACTCATGTTGCAGCCATCCCATGGTCCCCCAGGCCGAAGGGCCCGACCCCAGCGTGCCACCCCTTCTCAGGGTGATGCCCCTGTCCCCATCCCCCACCCATCAAAGCCTGGCTGCACTCGGCACCCCTGCAGTGGGGGGGTGGGTGCAGGCCTGTGGCCCTTGGGGCCTCTCAGACCCCATGCACTGCCCCTAGCTCATGACCAGCTGCTCTCACTGCCTGTACCCCTTCTGACGGTGCTGTTTCTTTCTCCTTTCTTCTTCCTCCCCTGCTTCCTTCCTTCCTTCCTGAGCATTTTAAAGGCAATCCAAGACATTCTAATTTTTGACCAGTGGTATGTCTCGGTGCACAGCTCTGAGACTCCCAGACCGTTTTACCCCGACACCACCCAGGGCCTTCATCACACTTAGCGAAGTCAGCACACTCGCCTTCCTGGCGCCCGGCACCTGGTCCGCACTCCCCTTTCCCCGGTGCTTGGAAAAAAGGTCTTTAAATTTCGCTGGTGTAAGTCAGGGCCCACCACTCGCACTTGGTCCAGATGCCTGTTTGTAAGTCCCGCAGTCTCCCGTCCACCCCGTTGTGCTCTCCCCCCCTTTCTCCTGCCTCCCCTTTGCTGGGGCAGCTGCCTGGTCCCTGGTGACCCACCGTGCTCTGCTCCTCGTCTCCCTCACTTCCCGTGAGGGCTGGACTCTGGCTCAGCTCTGGGAGAGAGCCTGGTAGCCCTCCTCATGGTCAGCATGGGCCTGGCCCTCCCTGACAGGTGCCCCCCGACTCACTGTGCCGTTTCTGTGGCCAGTGGTCCCACCTGTCTGCGTCCGTCTCCTTGGGCACAGAGCCAGGGGGCCCTGACCCTGTGCCCCTTGGTTTCTGAGCTGAGACCACCGCCCTCGTCATGGATTTGGTTCCCTGAGACAGCGGAGCTAAGCACTTCATTACCACTTTTCAGAACACTAACTGGGTGCTCGACTGTCCTTGGTAGTGACGAGTGAGATCTTTACTTTTTTCAACTCACTGTGAACTTAGAGTCTCACGTGTTCGATTGGCCTCAAACAAAATGTATTCTTAATGCTGAAAGTGCTATCTTTCTGGGGGAGGAGACATCTTTCTGCTTGGTCCCTGCGTTCTTTTGACCCAGCGCTGCTATTCGGCTTCAGCGGTGACCAGGCCTCTGAGGCCCACACACCGTGTTTCTCCTCGTTCATTCTCGTGCAGAACGGTGCTGGGAGACCGCAGCCAAAGAGTCTGCTCCGTGGGCAGGCTAGAGCACGTGCCCCTCTAAACTGGAGAGCCAGTGAGGGTCCGGCGGGAGGCTGCGGGCGGTGCTTCGCCGCCTGTACCAGGTCTCTCTCCTCTGAGTCTGGAAGTCTCACCGAGGTCGTCAACCCCATACTTGTGCTGATTGGCTTTTTCCTGTCTGACATGTGGCCTCGGGGAGACCCCTGAAGTCCCTTTTCTCTGTCCTCTTCATCCACAAGGGCCCTCAGCGGCTCTCCCAAACTGGGACACGGTCAGGCTCCTTCGTTTCGGTTCTTTGCTGATTTTCTTAAGTGGATGTGAGGTTTTTTCCCTCCAGTTTGAGGCTGCTTTTTAGATTTTTGGAAACTATTCCCCCGTCCCAAAGTCGGAACTAGGAAACAGGGCATGCTCTCTGTGGGCTGTGGGCTGTGCCCTGGGCCCCACAGAAGGAGCCGCTTTTCCAGCAGCAGTTTATCCTGCTGCTTTTCCTGGTTAAAAACTCAGGGAAAATGCACGCACTTTCCTTTCTGCCCCCTTGCTCCCCGGGGAACCCGAGTGCCGGCTGGGCCCGCATGCCCTTGCTCAGAGCCGGGAGGCTCCGGGGCCACCACCAGGCTAGTCACGTCCTGTGTTTGCTGGTGTCTCGAAGTAGAAGTGGTGAGCGGAAGGTGGAGGCTCACGTCCCACTGTGCGGCATGGCCAGGATCCCCCCGCTGCACCTCGCCGGGACTCCCAGAAACAGCCACGCTGGACCCTCTGCCCCCACCCCAGCTCCAAGGGAAGCAGTCATCTCTTTGCCTCTTGGCTTGTGTTTGGGGGGGAGGGGTTCTTGTTGTTTTCAGTTACACAGATATTTTCATATAGTCACATTTGTCATCTCTGCCCCGTACCTTCCAGACTTGTGACTGCCTTGCTGTGTAGTTGAGTTTTCCCACTTCTAAGTCACACAGGGGCTCCTTCATGCTGTCTTCTAGAATTCGTATTGTTTCTTTTTTCCTTTTCCCCCTCCCTCCTTCCTTCTCTCCCTCCCTCCCTCCTTGGTCCCTGCTTCCCCCTTCCCCCCTCCCTCCTTCCCTCCACTCCCCCTCCCTCCTCCCTCCTTTTCTCCCTCCTTCCCTTCCTCCCTCCCTCCTCCCTCCCTCACCCCCTCCCTTCCTGCCTCTCTCCCTCCCTCCCTCACCCCCTCCCTTCCTGCCTCTCTCCCTCCCTCCCTCACCCCCTCCCTTCCTGCCTCTCTCCCTCCCTCCCTCACCCCCTCCCTTCCTGCCTCTCTCCCTCCCTCCCTCACCCCCTCCCTTCCTGCCTCTCTCCCTCTCTCCCTTCTTTCTCCCTCCCTCCCTCCCTCCCTCCCTCTCCCTCTTTCTTTCTCTCTCTCTTCCCTTGTTTTTGTTCATCTCTGTTTGCTCAGGTCCCGGATGCCTTCAGAACTGATGTACTCTGCTAGACTGTGTAAAGAATGGATCTATTTTATTTTCTTTCTCCGCTGGCTACACAGCTGGTCCAAAGCTGTTTATTTGCAATGTCACCTTTGTCACAGAGCAGTCCCTGCCAAAGCACCAAAGATGACTCTCCCTGACCAGTAACCAGGGGGTCTCCTTGTGGCTGCTGGCCCGCAGGGAGAGAGCTGCCCAGCTGCAGAGTCACCCCCTCACAGACACGCCATGTGTCCCCAGGGCGCCTGGCTCACACCCACACCCCTCGGCCCCCTGCGCTGTGTCAGGACTGAGCCCAGAGTCTTGGTCTCCAAGGTGACCCCGCCGAACCGATGGCCCAGGAGGAAGCCAAGGGGTCTGCTCGCTGGGCCATGTCGGGCTGCAGAGAAGTGGGGGTTTGGGGAGCTGTCACCCTGTGCTGTGGCCATACAGGCACCAGGCCACAAGTGTGGCTCCTGCATCCCTGAGGAGCAGTGGCCTCTCAGAGCCATTGGGGACGTGTGTGTTTGGAAGGTGCTTCCCCAGGGATCCCAGGCTCAGGCCCCGCAGCCACTCCCCTTTCCCCCGGTGGGACCCGGCCCCTTAGCCCCCTGAACATGTGCCAGCTCCGCTCCCCAGGTGGTGTCATGGGGGGCAGGTGCTCCACTGTCCAGGCATGGTGAGGGAGAGCAGGGTCCCCAGCTATGTCCTTCCCGGGCCTTGTGGTCACCAGGGTCACAACTCTCAGTCCCAATGTTCCCTGGCCGGCCCCTCGGGCGATGTCGCTGTGACTCCACGCTGCCTTCTGACAACCCCTGTGTTGGGGGAGGAAGTGCCGGGAATCAGGCCAGCTCAGTAATGGGCTCCTGCTCTTTGCTGATCCCTGCAGAGCTAAGCAAGGGAAGGGCTTAGAGACTGTGACAGCAGAAAGGGGACAAGGCTGAGGACAGTGGTGGCCTCTGGGCGCTCCTGCAGGAGGAAGGGGGAGAAATACGCCCGGAGTTGCTGCGGGCCCTGGCACACAGGCTGCCCCCACACAGGGACTGTGCACGTGTGTCTGCGTGCACACCTGTGCACCCGTGTGCATGCGCTCACGCCCCACCGGCCCTGCAGGGGTTACTCACCGCCAAGCACATGCCACTTTGTCCTCTCCCAGGCGGCGCATCCCCTCGGGCTTCCTTTGTCTCCCCTGGACATGGCTGTGAGTCAAGGCCAGTTATTCTAGAAAGGGCCTCGGCTTGGGCGGGCCTGTGGGCTCAGGGTTGGCTCAGGTGCCGCAGTTGGAGGCAGAGAGCTGCTGAGTGGCCCTCAGACCCCAGGGTGGACTGCCCCCTCCTGGTGGAGGTGCCCTGGATGCGCGGGGAAGGCTGTGTCCACGGGGTGCTCTCCTGGAAACCACTGCCATCCCCCTGGGAATCGCTCGTGTGAGGGGCGGATGCTCTGGGACAGGGAAGGGAACGTTCTGCCACCCTGCCCGTCCTGCTGGGGTTTGCATCCACGGGGCCGCGGTCGGCGACATCCGCGTGCTCACTGAGGCTGCGTTCCAGCCCGGCCTTCTGCTCGGAGGAGGAGCTGTGCTTCCCCCTGTTGATTTGGGATACCAGCATGTGCCCACCGGCCCCCATTCTGTTCTGTGGCTCACACTCCACTCTGCTGTCTGCTCTGGTGCCCAGGTTTGGCCAAGCTGCCCTGGGCCGTCACCCTCGCAGACCTCCTCGCTCCCTCCTGAGTGTGGAGCCCACAGGGTCCCCAGGGTGCCCTGGCTCCTCTGGAGAGGTAGGGACAGTGGAAGTGATGCTCAGAAGCCACAGTCTGGCTGGGGGGGGCGCTGCCACCACCGGAGGCCCCTCATCTGTTGAGGCCTCTGAAGCATCACGGCTGGAAGCCCAACTGCGCAAGCCGGAGCGGGGGTGTGTGTGTGCATGTGCGTGTTCAGGCACACGTGTCGGTCTGGGCTCTTCAGTTAACAGCCGACTGTCGCCCTCTCCCCAGGCTTTTCCTGCTCCGTGACAGCCAGAGCAACCCGAAGGCGTTTGTCCTGACCTTGTGCCACCACCAGAAGATCAAAAACTTCCAGATCTTGCCCGTAAGTACCTGCGTTGCCACACTCATCCTCCCGTTTCTCACTTCCTGGTTTTGTTGTGTTTTTATTGAATTTATTGGGGTGACTGCTGGTTTTATTCTTAGTTAAGTTTCAGGTTATAAACGAAGCAGACTACAGACCATTAACGATCAGGCAGTGCCAAGGTCATAGGCAAGACAGTAAGACAGTTTCAGTAGTGTCTTTGAGCAGGGCAGGGACGGCAGAGCAAGGGCAGGCCGCAATCAACTGACAGGCCTGGGGCAGGAGCCGGGGAGGAGGCACAGGCCGGCGGCCTCTGGCGTGTTCTGCTCAGGCCCCCATGCGAGCCTGGAGCTGCCTGCTTTGTGCGGGTGCATCCCGGGTGACACAGGACAGGGCGGGGCACTCAGGGCCCAGGGCCCTCACAGGAGCTGCCTTGCTCCATCCACTGGAACCCAGGGCTGAGCATCGGGCAATCCCAGAATCACCGTCAGTGAGTGTGTCAGTGACCCCCGCTGGCTCACACGGCGTCGGTAGCCTTGTCCTGTCTGTGCCACACCGCAGCTCGGACTCTGGGCCATGCCTCGGGGGTCAGGTGGGAGACCCTTGCTGTCACGCCTCCTGGAGCCCCTGGTTCAGCTGGGGATCAGGTGTGCAAAAGAGCGTCCCACACTCTGACCCAGTGCTGCCGACAGTCACAGACCGTCTGCTGTGGAGGCCAAACCAGGCAGCACTCTGCCCGAAGGGGCCCGCGAGACCCTTCCCGCTGCGACGCTGTCCGCCGGCCCGGCAAGCTCCGTGGAGGCCGGCCGGCCCTGAGTGCACGGTCCTCACACTTGAACCTGCTGGTTTTTAAGCTGGTTTGATCCCAGGGCCTCAGACCAGTGGTCCCAAGGGCCCTGCCGGGGCAGGAGGTGGGGGGTGAGAGGTGGGTGCCTCCCGGCAGCCGTGGTGCTGCGATGAGCTGGTGGGCCGTTTCCTGCTGCTGTTGCTGCCCTGCTTCCCCCGGGAGGGCGGGACAGAGCCTGGGTTTGAGCTCAGTCCTTCCCAGATTCCACAAAACACATGTAACACCCAGGAATTGTTGAGAGAAAGCGCTTCGTTCACAACCCTTTTTGTTTCCCCGCTTTATACCGTAGGCACAGGTGCTATTCTTTTAGCCTAAAATGTGAAGTAAAGGGAAAAAAAACGTCACGGCAGTATGCAACGCCATTCCCCAAGCAACCCCACGTCCCAGAAGTGCCAGGCACAGGGAGCAGGGACACGAGGTTGCAGCTGCAGGCTCAGAGACAGGCTGCGGGGGCCGCCTGTGGCCCAGCCGTGTTTCCAGAGTGCAGACATGGCTCTGGGCTTACTCTTGGAGGGGGGGTGAAGCTCACTGCCCCCTGGGACTCATGCAGGGTGGCCTGACAGCCCACAGTGTGGTGCAGTCATTGAACTTTGGACGAGTTGCGTTAAAATTAGTGTCAATAATACAACTGACCCTTGACCAACATGGGCTTAAACTCATGGGTCCACTTATAGGTGGATTCTTTGTAACAGCCCGGGCTGGGGTGGCTCAGTGGATTGAGCACGGGCCTGTGAACCAAAGGGTCACCAGTTTAATTCCCAGTCAGGGCACGTGCATAGGTTGTGCACCAGGTCCCCAGTAGGGGGCACTCGAGAGGCAACCACACATTGATATCTCTTTCCCTCTCCCTCCCTTCCCCTCTCTAAAAAAAATAAATAAAATCTTTAAATAAATTAAAATTAAAACTGTAGAAGACAACAAAAAAGATTTTCTTAATAACATTTTCTATTCTTTAGATGAATGTGAGAAAACCGTATATAATATAGCATCCACAACGACGTGTTAGTCGACTAATAGTTTAGGGGGAGTCAAAAGTTATACATGGATTTTCAGCTGTGTCTGCCCCTCCCCGCTGCAGTCTTCGAAGGTCGACTGCGTGATTCTTTCCGGGAGACACGGTGGAGTTCCTCCACTCAGTAAAGATAGCTGCCAGATAACCCAGCGCCTGGGAGAGTCGCTGATCCCACCAGGTCTACTGATGCTGCAGGGGTGCCCAGCCCACGGCCCAACAGAAAATCCTAAGTCTACTTAAAACCTTTTCTTTGCTCATCAGTTTTCACCAGTGTTTGTGTGCTTAATGTGTGGCCCCAAGCCAGCCGTCTTCTTCCAGCGCGGGCCAGAGATGCCCGAAGGGTGGCCACCCCCCGTCGGGGGTCCTACCGCTGCTCCCCAGTGGGGCACCGTGAGTGTCGGGGGCTTCGGGGGCAGCCTGCAAACACCCCAGGCTACCTGGCCAGCCCCACCCTGGTCACGGGCAAGCTGCGGAGCTCAGCACGCTTTCCCATGACTGCCTCAGGGCCAGGGTGCCCCCCAGGCACTGGGCAGTACCCGGTCCCCACACCCCACCGCCCGCCTCCTGCCCGGTGTCCCCCAACCTGCCCCGCAGAGCCCACTTGTGTCTCTGCGGAGCCAAGTCGCACTCGAGCCTCCCCCAGGCCCGGCCCGGCGGGCAGAGCTGCGGCCCCTAACCGGCGGCCACTCTTGTGTCTCCGCAGTGTGAGGATGATGGGCAGGTGTTCTTCAGCCTGGACGATGGGAACACCAAGTTCTCTGACCTGATCCAGCTGGTCGACTTCTACCAGCTCAACAAGGGCGTGCTGCCCTGCAAGCTGAAGCACCACTGCGTCCGCGTGGCCTTGTGACTCCGAGGCCGATTCCGCTGGCGCCCCGGGGGGGGGGCAGCCCTGGAGCGGGTGGGAGGTCTGTGCATGGTTGAAAACACGCTTGGATTCTGTGCCGTGGGGGTACCATTGGTCCCTGCGGTGCTGACCACCACGGTTAATTGGTTTTTTGGCTTCATGGCGCTATGTAGCCGCGGCTCTCGCGGCCAGATCGGGGCATGACAAAGTGAGCGCACACTCGAGGGTGGCCCAGGACAACGGTCCTGTCCTGGGCCACGCTGCGTGCGCCTCGAACACAAGTGATTGGAAGTGAATTCTTGCCCTGGGATAACCTTGACAATTAAAACTGCGATGTTTACTTGTTTTGTATTGACCCCCTTTCTGCACTCCTCTGTCCTCCATGTCCCACTGAGCCTTGGGTGGCAGGGGCGTGGCTCTGCAGTGCATACAGTGAGAAGGCGGCTTTGAGCGGGCAGGCGGCAGAGACTGAGCACGGCCCCCAGAGGTGGCCTGAGGCACCCCACCTTCTTCAGACTACCATGGGCGGATTCGGCTTCCAAATACCCAACACCTTCGCCCTTCTCAGGCACTCGAAGTGCATTTTCACACAGAAGGTGTCCCCCATGGCCGGCCTCAGGCCTGTTCTGTGGACCGGTCAGGCAGCCACAGCCTCAGTCACCTCTCCGGACACGGTGTCCACACTATGTGCTTAGGGTGTCACGTCTTCCGCAGTTCAGAAGCCTTGATTCCCTTGGACACCTGCTGTCCCTCACCCGGCAGGGTGGAGTGGCCGTGCCACTGGCTGGAGACAGGCAGCCTTCCTGAGACACGCCTGGTAACCTTGTCCACCAGCCAGCCGCCTGCCCATCGGTCCGTCTGCCCGCCCGCCTGGGGTGCTTGCAGCCTGCTCTAGAATGACCGCTGCCTGACCCCTATGGCGACATGAGTCCCATTGTGCCTGCTCTCCCTCGGGAGTTCAAGGCTCTAATGAGAAAATGGCACCTGCTTGGTGTCCTGCAGGAGCCTCCAGTTTCCACGGCGATGACGATGGAAACATTGAAAGGGAGCCCGAACTTGAGGTCTGGGCGTGATGACCCCGTCCTGCTGGTATGCCAAGGCCAGCACGGCAGGCGTCAGGAGGCTCCCCCTGCCGGCTCGACCCTCACAGCGGCTACGGCCCTGACAAGTCTGTCGGCAGGATGCGCTCCCCGCTTGGGAGCCCACCCACACAGGCCCTGTCGCCTGGGCTGTGCCCCCAGGCCCACTTGTGGCCGCGCCTTCACTCTCGGTCCCTGACGAGCACACAGACCGCTGTGGCAAAAAGTGATTTTCTTGTCCGAAGTGACAGGCCCGGCGCTGGTGCCGCCTGGCACGCCCCTGGGCTCGTGCCACCACCGGCCTGCGCCCGCCCGCCCGCCGCAGGGCTCCCCAGAGACACAGCTCAGACCCAACGGGCCGCGGGGGCCGCCCCCGAGAGTCAGGCCCGGGTTGGGAGCAGCCCCTATATTTACTCCGTGGGCTGCATCCCGGTTGTTTTCCACGGACTGCGCGATGTACCGAAGCAGCCTCAGCAACACACGTGTAGCCAACGCTCAGTTACGGTTCTTCCCTCGAACCCAGTTCCCCTTCCAGGCCATCGACCGTTAGGCGAGTCTCAAGTCACCCTCCCTGCCGGCGAGCTGCCCCGAATTCATGGAAGGGCCTGACCCTTCGTGACACGCACACACCTGTCTCTCCGTCGGTGGGACGTAAACACCTCACCACCACCGACAGACGCCTGCGCTCTCCTCCTCTGTTTACACAGGCCAGCCCCTGCCCAGTAGACACCTAGCATTGGCAGTGTTCCATATTTGTAAACACGCATTTTATTTGAAGGACGGCAAAAGCTCGACTCCGTTCTGTATGTAGCTAGTGTGGCCTGGCCTTTCATACCTTCCCGGCCGCAGTGAATTGTCGGCGAGCGTGGGCGGGGCACGGCACAGGCCTTGCCCTGCCCGGGGCCGGGGAGGGCCTCCCGGCAGCAGCCGGTCCCCAGAGGAGGCAGGCGTCCACCCGCCGGCCAGGGTTGAGGGACATGCGGCTTTTATTTTTGTATTTAAATGACATGAATGTAAACGGGACAGCTCAGGGTCGTTTTGGAGCCTGTTGACTTTATCTCTGCCTGTGATTTCCTGTCTAAACGACAACTCCGTGTAGCAACCTGGACTAAATCGAGAAGGAAAATGCCGGTTTCCTGGGCGAGCTGTGTTCCTGAGGGTTGGACTTCCGGGACGCTTTTCTGTTTGCTACACCTCGAAGAAATATGTGCCTCAGTGTAGAAGTTTTGTCTGCTTGCTTCTGTATCCCCAACCGTTTGGCCAGTGGGCTCGCCTTTCGGGGGCGGGACTCGTTCATGGGAGAGTGTGATGTCACCGCGAGTGCAGAGTGCCGATGTGTACGCGTTTTCCGGGAATGCAGAAATTGTTCGCTTAAGAGACAAAACTTTATTCCATGTGCTTTGCTCCTCTTTGTATATAGCTCCTTGGCTCATGAACCTAATCGTGAACTTTCAGGTATTTTTGTACCAATAAGGGACTGATAATCTGTTTCTTGTACTTTGAAATAAACATTACTACAGTGTTCTTCATTTTCTATTGCTTGTGGTGTCTGTTCTGTGCTTTGGAGCTCTCCAGTGGCCAGCGGCTAAACCCTTTGAAGTGGCCCTGGCCGGGTGGCTCCTCTGGCTACAGCACCAGCCATCCCGCACACCCCAAGGTGGGGGTTCGATGCCTGGTCAGTGCACACACCTGGGTTGTGGGTTCAGTCCCCCATCGGGGCGTGGACGGCAGGCAGCTGACCCATGCTTCTCTCTCTAAAATCAATAAACGCATTTTTAAAAGGAAGCCTTTGCAAATAGGTAGAATGTTAATGACACACTGCTTTGCCCCAGTGACAAGGTGTCGGGGAGGAGCTTGCCTGGTCCCACCGAGACTCCAGGCCCCCTGGTCCGTTGCCAGGCCGGGCAGGCTCCACATTGGAGCCAGACAACCCCAGGGGGCCTGGCCCACCGCAGCCCCAGGGCAGGGACACGGGCCGCAGGAGGCCTCATAGGGGCAGGTCCCCACTCGGGAGGAGCAGACACCCCGCGAAACCCACAGAAGTGCACGTCAGACGAGCCCAGCGATGTTTTCCTGCTCCAGCGAGGCAGGTGCGGCGGCAAGAATGCGGGTTTTCTAGTCAAACAAAAAAGTGGCAGGAAGGTTAGGAGACTGGCCGCCCCGTGTCTCTGCTTCCGAAGGACGTTGCCTGGGCGCCTGCTGTACCTCCATCCGTGCCCCACCCAGGCAGACCACAAGGGGCTCACAAGCCAGCCTCACCCACCCGCCAGAGCTCACCGGCGGTGCTCTGGAAACTCCTGTCCCTTGTTTTCAGGAGAGTCCCCTGTGTCGGGGAGCCCCCCCGTCAGTGGCCCCCAACAGGCACCCAGCCCAAGCCTCCGTCGCCCTCCCTAGGGCTAGCCCCTCTGCCCTGGTCCTGTCACGTGGCAGAGCTGGTCTCCAGCCCTCAGCCGCACCCCCACCCTGGGCAGCGGTTTGCGTGCTCGCGGTCTCCACTGTCCCCCGCCCCCTTGTCCTGGGGGTCTCCCCAACAGGCTTGGACCAGGAGGGACCTTCATTTCAACAGAGCCCCGCTCCTGCCAACAACATTTAGACCTCACTTATTCAAGGAGAAGCCCGGGGTCATTGAGCAAAACCTGTGTGATACAGAAGAATAAGCTGAATAGTTGAGAAAGTATGTCCCCGTGGCCTGGAGACGTGGGCCACAAAAACAACCTCAGTTTTCAGTGGCCAAGATGAGGAGGCAACCTGGTTGGTCGGAAGAGTCCCGGTGTGACTGAGGAGACAAGAAGCCAGCCCCCCATGCCGGGTGGGGGGGGGGACACTTCCCTCCCTGAGAGGCCTCTGAAAGGGGTCCAGGAGGACTGTGCCTGGAGGCTGCTGTGGGCCCTCCCCTGGGAACAGCCTGCCTGGTCGGCAGTTTCCCACCCGGCCCCGCTGGCAGCCCTAAGCCACCGCTTGCCAGTCCCGGCCCTGTGCAGGCTCAGCTCCCGGCAGGCACCGGGCTAACCTGGGCTGAACTTGACCTCTCGGGCAAAGTCAGATCTGGAGAGAGTGGTGAACCCCACATGCTTGAGGAAACCTTCCACACCTCTGGCCACTTGCCATAGCTTTGCTCTGCACCGAACAGGGGACAGTGTCAGGAAGGGTTCGAAGGCCAGGAACTGCAAGGAATCGCAGGTGGCATCCTGCAGGGTCAGGTGGCTTTGGTCCCGACCTGACTGTGGGGTTTCCCCCTGCAGGGGCCACTGGGGACCCCGGCAGGGATGGCCCAGACTCCCCAGGCCCCACACTGGGCACGAGCAACTGTTGGCCAGGGCCAGAGTGGCTCGGCCGCCCTGTCTCCTGGAGGCAGCCGGCTAGTGGCCCTGTAGCTCAGGCACTTCGGGACATGGAGTCCAAGGGTCGCGTGTCCAGTCACTGGGGCTGGAAGGGCGGTAAACCGTCACTGCGGGGTCGCAGTGCCGCCCAGGTGGGGAGTTGTGCCTGGCCCCACTGGGAGTGGGGGTTAAGGCCCTCTAGCCACCACGGCTGCGGTGAGCAAATGCTGTGTGTGAATGTCCACAACTGGTAGCAGTTCTCGCTGAGATGGGATCAGTCTGCAGGCTCAGATGGATGATGCCGAGGCCAGTGTCTCAGCTGCGGGCGGCTCTCATTGACCACGGTGCCACGTGACCCGCCGGACCAGACCCCAGGCAGCCCCCACTGGCTGCTGACCTCGCCAGCTGCCCCTCCTCGGTGCCACGTTCCCTTAGGTGTCTGCCAGTTTTGAGGGAGCCAGGGAGACACTCTGCGTGGGCAAGCACACTTCCGGTCCACGTGCGTGTGCACAGCCGCCCCTCAGAGGCACTGAGGCTGAGAAGGCAGAGCCAGCACAGCGCCCCGTATGGATCTCTCACGGGCTCCCAGTCTGGGTCACAGAGGGTCTCAGGTCTCCGCAAAGCGGGCGTGTGGGAGTCCGAACACGGTCCCCACAGCCGGGGACGCAGCTGCGACGTGCGAGCCGCTGCTCAGTGCAGACGGGCCCACAGCTCACGGGGGTGGCGGGGGCGAGGGGGGGGGTGTTTATCACTGCCAGAAATTAATGTTTAACCTGCACACGGGCCGAAGGCCCTAAGCCTTGGAGACACACGTGTCTGAAGCTGCCTGGTCAGAGAACCCTGGCCACTTCCCCTCGTCACCCCCCCGAAGCTGGAACTGCAAGCCCCAGCAGGTAAGTCTCTGCTGCTGTTATTCAGTCAGAGTATTGTCGGCAACACCTATGCCTTGGCCTGTCACTTCACAGTGCAGAACCTTTGCTTAAAGGTGAATTCACTCGGGGTGAATTCACTGGAGAATATACGGGTGCTTCCTGCCCTCTCTCACGCGGGCAGCTGGCCGAGCTGTGGGCCTAGGGGCGCGCCACTGGGGGCTGGCAGGCGCCTTCCACAGGCACCTTCCGGCTGGTGCACGAGTGACGGCCCGGAGGTGACAGACCGGAACTACGCTCCTCCCCACCTCTCTCCACCACAGCAGGCTGGGCGCCGGCTTCCCCGAGCCTCTGTCTCTCCCTCTGTAAAATGGGGGGTTCATCCTAGCGTGAGGATTAAATTACATGGTGCTGGAACGTATCTGGCACGTGGGAGATGATGAGTAAGCGTTAATACTCCCTTACCTCTGGCCACATATTTAGGAGACATTTTGTTTCCATTTCTGGTCAATGCTTGTATTTCTATTGAAATGCCTTTTTTCTTACTAAAAAGGCCTTTTTGTATTACCGCGTGATACAAAAGGCATTAATGTGTAGTGCATCACGAGCACCGTGCATTTCAAGCAGCTTCCCCGCGTCATAGGCCGTCTGCCTAGTTTACGTAGCTGGAAGGACAGGCCTTCTCCCCAGCAGTGCGGTCACATCTGCCGGTCTTTCGCGGTTCACTGGTGAAGGTGATCATGTAAGAAATCTTCCCCCTCCAAGGCCATAACCATATACTTCTCTGTTGTCCCGAACCCTGGCCTTTCAGTTAAGGATTTAACCTACCAGGAGGGAGAACAGGTTCCATGTCACTTTCCCCAGGTGCTGACCGGCTGTCCCAACACCATTTACTGGTCCATCTCTCTTTACTGGCATCGTTGCATGTATGTTAGTTTCCCTTTCTTTGTGGAATTTATTTTTTCTAGACTCTCTGTTCTGCTTCATTGGTCAAGTGTGTGCCCTTGCATCAAAAACATTACATTTTGCTCTGATTGGCGTGGCTAAGTTGGTTGGACATCATCCTACAAAGCAAAAGGTCTCAGGTTCGATTCCTGGTCAGGGCACGTGACTGGGGTGCAGGTCCAGTCCCCCGTACGAAAGGCAACCAATCGATGCTCCTCTCTCCCATCGATGTTTCTCTCCTCTTTCTCCCTCCCTTCCCCTCTCTCTAAAATAAATAAATAACATCTTAAGAACACATTACATTTTGCCCTGGCTGGTGTGACCCCGTGGATTGAGCGCCAACCTGGGAACCAAAGAGTCACGGCACAGGCCTGGGTTGCAGGCCAGGTCCCCTGTAGGGGGTGCACAAAAAGCAACCACACATTGATGTTTCTCTCCCTCCCCTCCCCTCTCAAAAAATAAATAAAATCTTAAAAATACACACACACACTACATTTTTACAGCTTCTTCTGTCTTGGTAAATGTGGAGCAAGACCCCTGCTGGATGCTCCCTGGAGACTTTTGCTCTTCCGTGTATATTTATTTTAGAGTCAAGGGTGTGTGTCGGGTTTTGATGACCAAGTTTGGCCTCCGTTCACTGGTTTGAGGAAAGTGGAAGTGTTTACAAAGGTGAACATGCCCGCCTGCCCGCGGGCGTTCATTTTCACGGACTGGGTGGGGTCTGCAGTGCCTGCCACGCTTTGCAAGTGTCCTCTTGGGAGTCTAGCGCATCTTCGGTCAGGCTCAGCCCCGCCGCCTAGTCCCGGCCGCCTGCAGGTGGCCTGCCTGCGCTGTGCCCTGCTTGCGGGCTGCAGCCCCGCCTGCCTCTCCCTGCCATCTGCCCACCTCGCAGGGTCGCAGGCGGAGCCTCCTCCTGGCTGGGTGGCTCCCCTGCCAGAGCCCTGTCCCCGCACACATGTGGCCCAGCCACCTTGCTGCCCCTTGGTCCATGCCCAGCCTGCCCCCCGCCCACAGCCCTGTGCACATGCCCCTTGCCACCAGCCCCATGGTGAGGAGCAGCCCCCCCGCCGACAGCCACAGCCCCTGGCCTGCTCAGACCCCCCAGTCTCCACCCTGAGGAGCCCCCGGGAAGAGACGCCGCTTGATAACACCAGGGCTAGATGGAGCTCCCAGCTCCAGACCCCCCAGACCCTGAGACTGTAGCGTGTACGTGAGTGTATTTGCGTGTGCATGGTGTGTGTGTGGGTGCGTGTGATGGGGGCACAGGACCCAGACTGCCCCTTCTGGACTGAGGAGCTCTCCCTGGGGCCCCCATCCCAGGTGCACAGGGCTGAGCACTCACCTTGGAGTGGGGAGGCACCCTGCCCTCCTGCCCCAACCAGCCTGCCCAGGAGGGCAGAGGGCAGAGAAAACCCACCCCGCTCTTTGAGGCCACTGTGTTCTGAATGCCGGTGGCTTCCAGGCAAAGGACCAGGGCTGAGCCGGACGAACCTGGGCTTGCCCCTCTCCTGCCTCTGCCCCTCCCTGACCTGGAACAAGAGCAGACGGTGCCCTTTGCTTCCATCCCTCCTGGCCGAGGCCCCGGTGGCCCCCGCAGGGGGGAGAGAGAGGCAGGCCCGGCGCGTGGCCCGGCGTGTGGCCCGGCGTGTGGCCCAGCACCGTCACAAAGCAGGCGGTCCTGTCTTCCTGTGCCCGGCTGGCCCTTCGTCACCCCTGGAGCAGAGCCCGGGAGCTGGGCTTGCTCAGAGGTTGCCCAGAGTCTCTGGGAGACGAGCCCGAGTCTGGGTCCCACCCAGTGAGCCAGGACCCCTTTCCCGTGGCCTCCTGCCCCCCCAGTGCCTGCGGGGCCGTGCTGCCTGCGATGCTGCCCAGCCCTTCCTGGCCCTCACGTCCTGGGAGGGGGACAGGAGGCGGCGAGGGGAGATGCTGCCGTAAGTAAGCAGAAGCGCCACTGCGCTGATTGGCTCTGGGCTGCGGACACTGTCTGCATAGATGGCAATCTCAGACTCCCAGCCTCTGTGCCTTTTAGCTGTCACCGAGGAGAGGAGGGAGGGAGGACACAGCCGGCCAGCGTGAGTGCTGCTCTTTGTCCCCGCGCCCTGGGGGCCCGACTGGGTCCAGCGCCTGGGTTCTGCCTCTCGGTTTGGGGATGGAGGGAGGCTCGCCTGTTGCTGCTAGCTGGGGTGGTTTCCGTGGCAATGGGGAGGCTATGGGAAGTTTCTGAGAAAACAGGTGTGCCCCTAAGTCGCCTGCTTTTGCGTGCCCTCTCTAAGAGACACGTGGGGTAGAGTCAGGAACTTGGGATGGTGTTGAGTCTGTGCTCTCTGAGCCGTGAGAAGACAGAAGGAGTGAGTGGACGCTGCTCTCCAGCTGCCCTGTGGTAGTGGGGGGTGGGGGCCAGGACACGGGCTGGAAGGAGGAGAAGGTGGGGTTTGCGTGGGGTGCGGCCCGGCCGCCCGGGACACTGCCCTCCGCGCAGCAGAGAGCCCAGGGTCGCCTCCCGCAGGGTGCTGGTAGGACCGGGCACTGCTCGTAGGGGTCAGGAGCAGGTGGGGCTGAGGGCTGCTTGGCGGCCCTGTTCCCCGGGGTTGTCTGTTTTCTCTGTCTCCAGGGGACGGTCAAGCAGCCGACCTCGGTTTTCCCCTTAATCCTATTTCTCCCTCAGACGCTCCGAGGGCCGGCTCCTTGCAGTCAGCTGGTCGTTCCCATCAGACAGGTTCCCTCGGAAACAGAACAGGAGCGAAGGGGGACACAGCAGGTTGAAAGGTGGCCCCCCGCAGGCTTCCAGGAGACCAGAGAGAAGCAGACTCTTTCTGCAAGGGGATGGCCGGCGAGGTCCCCAGCAGGGTCAGTGGGCAGCCTGGAACGATTAAGGTGTAGGCCAGGGTGGGGGGCGGGCCTGCACGGTTTTGAAGGGGACAGAACCCTGCAGCCTTTGCCTCCCCTCTCGGGCACATGGTGGGAGGTGCCTGTGCAGGCAGCCGGGTGGAGAAAAGGGCTGGAACAAAACCGCTGCCCGTTCAAGGGCCTAGCCGGGAGCTGCGTTCACACCTGCCGCCCCTCTTCAAGATGGCTTTCCTGGAGGTGTGCCCTGTGCCCTTGGAAACTGCATCTGAGTCTGGTGGCCGGGCAGGGCTCTGCAGAAACGCAGCTCCCAGGATGTTCTAGGAGAGCAGTCTCCTGGGCGGGCGTTCCTGGAGGAGGGGGTCTGGGAGTGGACATGGACTTGGAGGAAAGGCTCGTGCCTCCTGTGTTCTCCACTGGGGCTGCGTCCTGGGAGCCATGGGCATGGGAGCCCGGCCGGAGGGGACCGTCCTGGCTGTGCGGGGGCCCAGAGCCCCGTTTCCTGAGTGGGCTCGCTCTGCTGCTTCGCAGAGCTGCTGTGCGTACTGAGATGCTCGGCGACTTCCCAGCGTTCGTTGGGTTTGGGTGGGGCGGGCAGGGGCTTCTCCCTAGCATCGAGGACCAATGGCATTGCCCAGCCTCTGCTGTTTCTGTTCCCATTAGGATCAGTGCCCTCCCTCCCCGAGAGCCCTTCTCTGCGTGTGGTGAAGAGGCAGGACCCCCACCACACTCTCAGTGGCAGGCGGTGCCCCCCACCCTGGCCCAAGCCGGAGCCCCTCCGGGATCTGTGGGCTCTGAGTCCTCAGGCCGCTTGAGCCGCAGGTATGCAGGGAGGTGGTCAGCCGCAGCATCGGAAATGCCCGCAGCTCTGCTCTCAGGCCTGGCCGTGTGGCGGGGTCCACAGCAGCCCCTGGCCCGAGTGGGTGGCGTCGGGAGTGCAGCTGAGGTACAGCCTGTGTGGACGTGCAGGTCGGGCATCACCGGGTCATTTAGTTCGGGAGCCGTAGGCTGTGACAACCCAGGGCCCCCAGGCAGTGTCAGGATTTGACTTGGGGTGATGGGGCAGCCCTGTGCCCAAGGAGCAGTGAAGAGGCACAGTGAGTCCAGGAGCCGGCATTTACCACGGGACTGATCTGTGCAAAACACAGCCACTCCCTAAGAGTGTGTCAGGGCCCACACGTCTCAGGGCGGCAGCTGTCCCAACAGACCGTAAATCAGCCCGCAGCACGGCCGCGGCGATGCACCGCTGTTGTGAAAAGATGCAGCCGACCGGAACACACTGGCTTAGTGTCCAGTCTCCGGAAAAGGCAGGTGGCTGTGACCTTCCAAGGACGGATAATGTGACTTCAAGAGAAGGAGGGAAGGGGACAGGAGCCGAGGGAAAAACGTTAAGGGGGAGGAGGAACGGTTTCCATCTGGGAGACACGTCCCTCCGGTAGCGCTGGAACCAGTGGAGACAGTGAAAGGAAGTTCAAACCGGGATTGTTGGGCGGTTTCCACACCAGGGTTTCTAGACAGCCAGGGTGGGGGACAAGGATACAATTGGAATCATTTTAAATTAATCAACGTAACCGACTTAATCAAGATTTCAGTTTAATTGACACTCACAGTGTGATGAAAGATAGAAGCTTGCGGAGGCGGGGTGTTCCAGCTCACCTTGCCTGAGGGGGTGACATTTTCATATCGCTCGTGGTTTTGTGGGAAGACATTGGGCAACATGCAGATGCACCCAGTGAGGTGCAGGTTGGCTCCCCGGGGAGTTGCGCCTCAGGGAGGGCGCACAGAACAGGCTGGTGTGGCTGGGCCGGTCCCTCTTAGCTGTGCTGTGTGCCCCAGCACCACGGGCATATTCTGTGGGCTGGGCCGTGTGCCAGGCTCACCGGGACACCCTTGCCCGCGGGTTAAACAGGATCCATGCAGTGTGAACGTCATCGCGGGTGTGGGAATTGGGCCCAGGGGGGCAGTAAGCAAAAGAGGGTTCCAGGTGACAGGCGTGCCGTGACGACGACCCGTGTGTGAATTGTCTGAAATCAGGAGTGAGTCGGGATAACCGCCGCGAGTATAATGTTGCCAATGTTGTAGTTACAATGTTGCTTAAGTAAGAATTTCTCAGTCAGCATTCTTTGACATCACAGCCGGCTTTGGGGGCCCGATGGAAACAGTGGTGTTTCCGGTGGGAAACTGGTTACTGTGTTACAGTGGAGAGCATGACATCTCCTCCTGATGGGCCCTGTCCGCACCCAGAGCTGTTGGCCGACAAAAGGCTCAGCCGAGGCTCAGCCGAGGCTGCGTGTGAGGTGGGAACAACAGAGAGCCAGTTACTCTGTCCTCTGCGTCGTGAGGGGCCAGGCTTCCCCCAAAGCCAGATACCTGCCCACTGCTCGGGGCCAGCTGCTGAGGAGCGGTGGCCGCCTTGTTCTCTTCCGAAGTGGGTGATAATGACCGCCAGACACAGACAGTGCTGCGGGCCAGCGGGCCTGCTGTCTGCAGCACCTCGCTGCCCGTTTACAAGTCACAAGGGAAGAAACGGAGGCTGGGCGTGGCCACAAAGGCAGCTGACAGCCAGACCCCCTCTTCCTGCGGGGTTAGGGCACAACCCCTTTACTCTGAACCCAGATCCTCTGACCTCCGCACCTCGGGGGCCGCTAAGACAGAGGACGCTGTTCCATTGCATTGCAGTCCTGAGGGGGCTGTGAGGTCGGGGGGGGGCCTCTGATCCAGAGCAGGCTGGCCGGACAACGGGAGGCTCCCTGGGGTCTCCCCCTGACCAGGCAGAAGCCACTGCTTGCTGGCTTGGGCCTTTGTGGTGCCCGGCACGGCTTCGAGTGTGGAGAGAGAAGTTACATGCTGGGCGCCCCCCAGGTGAACGATCTTGAGCCCCAGTTAGGATTCCCTGTGCTGCTTGGTACGGTGGCCATCGCCCAGGTTACAGACGAAGGCTTGGGGAGGTCAGCGGGCACAGCCTGGACACACCCCAACGAGAGCGGCCCGAGGCCGTGTCTTCCTATCTATTGGAACGGGATCTGAGAGAGCAAGGCTCGGGGAGAAACTGGTTCCTCGAACATGTCATCTCAAGGCTTTCTCAGAGTGTGCCAACCTGCACCCCGGCCGGCCCGCTGGCCGGGCCCTGCGCCTGTGCTGGAGTCTAGCGCATCTGCGGTCAGAGTGCAGGGTGCCCTCTGCACTCCGGGGCCCTCACCTCTCCGGCGTGTGCTCCTCCAGGGTGGGGAAAGGAGGGAACACTCCCAGACGCATTACCACGGAGATTACATGACAGAACTCAGGCAGAGAGCCTGGCACAGCACTTGGCCCGTGGAAATTTGTGCAAACGTTAATTCTTTTCTAAGCCAGTCGGAAAATCCCTATTCGAAGAAGAACCTTTTGACTTACCCCAAATTTCAGGACAGGAAGAAAGTGGGAAGGGTGAGGTCTCAAAATTAAGGCAGTGTGAGGGCACTGGCTTAATTTGTAGGGGCTCAGGTGGGGCCCCCCTGGCTCGAGGACAGAGAAAGAGCTTCTGCCTCAGCTGGCCCGGGCACCAGCGACTGTGTTCTGAGAACCCGATGCCGCTGTCACTCGGCGGTCTTCCCTCAGACCCTGGGGCGCCGCAGACGGCCTCAGCCCCTCCTGGCTTTCCTCTTCTACCTTGATAGAAGGAAAGGGTTTGCGCTCCTTTTTACACTATTCCAGGAAAAATGAGCTGTAGCCTATGGCTCAAAAAGCCTGTCTCCCCCTGGGACGGGAGGCCTTGCCTCTCTTCTTTCCCTGGAGCTCAGAGATGTCGGCCCAGGCGCCGAGCTAATCCGGCCGCTTCCCCCGGGACCAGCTGGTCCCTGGACAAGCTTGTTCTGTGCGGGTGCAGGCTGGTAATGAACCCAACAGGACTCAAGCTTCCAGCTAAGACCATAAGGAAGTTTCTAGAAGTGAGATGTTTCTAACGATAAGGGCGGCTGTCTGTCACCTTGCCTCAAGAAAAATAAATCCTCTAAGACCTTTTCTAGCTCTTACGACTCTAGCTGACACCAAGTTCTTCAGAAACTTTGTGTTACTTCACTTAGCATGTTGGTCTGTGATCAGCATGCGTAATAGTCAGAACAAGCCCAGGAGCCCTGGCCCGGTGCGCAGTCGGTGGAAGCGTGGTCCCGAACACCGAAAGGCTGCAGGCTGGGTCCCCGGCCGGGGAGTGTACGGGAGGCAACCAAGTTTCCCTTTCAGGTGGATGTTTTTTCTCTCTCTCCCTCCCTTTCTCTTTTTCTAAAGTCAATAAACATATCCTGGGCCGGTTATTAAAACAAGCCCGTGAGAGGCCTGGTGGCCGCCCCCAAAGGGTGCCGGACCACCGTGGCATGTCCTTGAAACTTTCTGCGGCTCCCCTCCGCCCCTCTGTAAATGGGCATGGGGGGCTGGGGCCGGGCTGTGCCTGTCCTGGTGTGAAACAGTGCTGGCCCAGGAGTCCAGGGCCACGACTGTGCAGACAGGCGCTGTCACCAGATGAGGTCAACGGGGGCTGCTCTGGGGTCTGGGGAGGCGGCCCCGCGACCTTTGTCAGCGTCCCCCTCTCCCAGCCAATGTCCGCCCTCCTTGGGCACGGACATCAAACACATACACAGTGAACACCAGAGTCTCAGCAGTCAGGACAAAGAGCCTCCCGGGAAGCTCTTTGTGGAAAATAACCAGCAAATACCTGACAGGGATTCTAACAGAGAGACCAGGGCGGGCTTTGCTTGCATTTCACTGGGACGTGGCGCTGGGGGTGGGCGGAGGGCCACGAGTGTGCGTCTGTTTCTTCCGGGGCAGCTGGTGCCCTGGGAACCAGGCACCTTCCTGAACGCCGGCCGCCGCTCACACTGCCTCGCCTGCCCGTGGCGTGGGCTGCCCCTCGGGCAAGCAAAGAGAGGTCGCTCAGATATTTATTGAAAGGCATTGTTATCAGTCACTCACAAGGCACCAGTTGCAAAGGAAAAGATCATGAGGCGTGACTACATAAAAATGAAATTCTTAGAGGTCGGAATAAAACTATAAGCAAGCTTCGGTCAAACAAAACTTGAAGGCAACGTCTGCACGATGTATCACAGACATGGCGTGAAGGTGCTCTAGTCCGCAATTAAATCTAAATATTGGGAAAGAGCGCAGTGAACAGGCAGTTTGTAAAGGAACTCCAAGTGACCAGGAAGTGGGGGGAACCGTCGAAAGTATTAATCAAAGTAGAGCAAGATCAGCACTGCCTGTCACGGCAAATCCTAAAAGGAAGCACAAACCCAGTGTTGATGATTATATGGCAAAACGATGATTCTCAGTCCCTCCCTGTGAGGCAGTACTTTGGTTAAAAAAACAACAAAGTTTTGAGGAGAAATTTGGCCATGTAATTTTAAAACACTAAAAATAGGTGTCTCTATAAAAATTTGTTCTAGCCCTGGCTGGTGTGGCTCAGTGGATTGAGTGCTGGCCTGCAAACCAAAGGGTCGCCAGTTCGATTCCCAGTCAGGGCACATGCCTGGGTTGGGGGCCAGGTCCCCAGTAGGGGGCGCATGAGAGGTAACCACACATGGATGTTTCTCTCGCTTTCTTTCCCCCTCCCTTCCCCTCTATCTAAAAATAAATAAATGAAGTCTTTTAAAAAATTTGTTCTAAAGAAATTATAAGATAAATGCTCTTCCTTTGACAAATTTTTAATGCACAACTGTGTTCGGAAATGTTAATGTGAGGTTTCCCATCTCGGTGTCCTCTAGAAAAGCTAATAACCAATACAGTGCATGTGTATCTTGGACCTCTGTTCCGGGCCATTCCGATGGCCTTATCTCATTGCCAAGGTGGTCCTGGTGACAGGGTCGTTTGTAGGTGACTTTAATGGCAGCAGGGAATGACTTTGAGCCGTGCGGCTAGTAAATACCCAAATCAGGGCCCTCTGGTTCCCAACCCCGAAGTCCTGGCCATGGCGTCCCACTAGCTCTTCCCCTGAAGGTGGGGAACCTCTAGCAGGAACCGAAATGTTTGCCCACAGAAGCTCCCCTCAGACTGCAGCCCCTCCAGATCGGGGAACACCATGCCACCCTGAGAAATCGTGTGACGGGGCCATGCGTCACCAACGTTGCCGAGCGGGAAGGCGGCTGGCCAGCCGAGGGACAGAGTTCAGGTTGCACTCACTCAATGTGCAAAGTTTGAAATGACCAGAGTTGCTCCAAGTGAAAAGTTAATTTCGAAGCCTGAGGGCCCCAGGGTTATAAACAGGGAGCCACACACACACACACACACACACACACACACACACACACACACACACACACGTCGCAGCAGCTTTGCCCTGAGACGCTCGGGGACTCGGGAGGAGCAGCAGGAGCTTCCCAGGCCCAGGTTTAGGGCAGGCACAGGGGCAGGGACACCTCAGACCCAGGCTGTTTCTTTTTCATTCACTGTGGCCGTACTTCAGAATCTTATATCCTAATCGCTGTCATCTGCCTTCGCCAGATGAAAACTGTACCCAGAACACGGACAGAATAATAGGCCTTGAAGAACCTAAAACCTTCCCCTCTACGTCTGCTGCCCTGTCCCGGCGGCAGTGAAATCTGTCTTGCTGTGATTAACACGTGTCCTGTGAATAATTTCTCTTTAACACCTTTAGCCTCAAAAAGCCTGGCCCTGCCCCCAACCCAGCGCAGACAATAGAAACAGCTCTGAGTGCTCGCCGTCAAGGGCGGGGCTACACTGTTCACTCCAGTCCATGTAGACCTTCCCCCCCAGGAAAGCCGCCCTTGAGTCTGAAGCTTGGACCTGTGGCAGGAACTCAGAAATGCGCCCCTTGTTCAGCACGCAATCATCTCTCACAAAGGAAGAAAACAAGCTGGAAATCCATGTGTCAGAAATTGTAGCACCGGCTGGGTAGTTTTGGGGGCATTCAGGTTTCCTGTTTGGAAAACACAGGCAGTTCTTATTATCCACAGACTCCCCAAACACACTTTCTCCTCCCGGCTGAAATCTCCCGGCAACCCCACCGTCAGCCGGGAGGTGCTGGTGAGGACACGCAGATGCTCAGAGGGGGGAAAACGTGGAGTCGCCGCCCCCACCGGGCAACCCCTGTGTCGCTGTTTCCACGAGTGGCCTGTGTGGGGACACACTGTTCGCACGTGGGTGTTCCTCCTGGGGATGTCCCTGTTTAAAATGCCCCCAAAATGCCGGGCTGGGTGCTGTCTGGGATCCGGAACGCTGGGTGTGCCGAAAGTGCTGGTGTCGCTGCCCACGCAGGCAGGAGTTCAAGGTGAATGAATCAGTCTATCAAATAACGTCGAACAGGAACCACGTTCCCAGGTTGTGTGTTGATTAGCAGATACAAACATTACACAGGCTGGTGGGGACCCACCTCTGCATCTCCCCGGAGCCGCGGGCTCTGGGTGCTGACTGCATGGTGGCCGGTCGGTGTCTCTCCTGTCTCCGCACAGTTCTCTCCTCCGAGGAAGCCCCGCTGCCATGAACACGAGCGAGTTCAGGCGGAGAGGGAGGGAGATGGTGGATTACATAGCTGACTACTTGGAGGGCATCGAGGGACGCCAGGTCTTCCCCGACGTGGAGCCTGGCTACCTGCGCCCCCTGATGCCCAGCTGCGCCCCCCAGGAGCCAGACACGTTTGAGGACATCATGAAGGACGTGGAGAAGGTCATCATGCCAGGGGTGAGTGGGTAGAGGTTGGGTCTCAGGACTCTGGTTAGTTAGTGGACCGGCTCCGGGACCCCATGGCGGTGCACACGCATTAAGTCACCTGATCACAGCCATCCCATTGGACAGAAACCCTTACCGTTTCTATTTACAGCTGAGGCAGCTGAGGCCCAGAGAGGTTAGGAGATCAGACTAAGGCTGCACAGCTAGTAAGTGACAAAGCCAGGATTGCAACCCATGTCTGTGGGCTCTGAGCGCAGCCAGCGGCTTTCCCCAGCCCCTCCAGCCCCACCTCTGCCCAAGACCCTGCTCTGGGGTCAGTGAGCCAACCGCCCGAGGTCAAGAGCCCCTGGTGGCTGGTTTCCAGCAAGTCCATCCCTCCAGACAAAGCCTCCTGCTCCCATTCAGCGCTGAGCAGAGGCTGAATCAATCGCATGCACAGAAGGAAGACTTCGTTGCTGTCACGGGAGAGTGGGCACCTGGGGCTGGTTCTGCCCTGACCGGCAGCTCCCATGCTGCCCGCAGGCCCTGGCACAGGTGTGGGCAGGACCCAGGGCCGGGTGCCCTCCCGGGAGTCATCCTGGAAGGGGCACACTGGTGTTTTGTGTCTCCACAGTCAGTTGTCCCTGCCGGAGAAGTGGCCCGAGGCAGCAGTGTGGTGGGAAGGTTCTCAGATTCTCCGCCCCACCCCCCACTGTCAGAGGGGACCCCGAGGAGGCCCTAGACCAGCAGCCTGGGCCCCTCCCCCGGCCCAGGGACCTCAGCTGCTCAGGACCAGACGACTCCCAGGAGGGCCCCTGACATTTGCACTCTGAGTCGAGCGAGCGCAAATCCTGGTTCTCGCCCAGAGATGCTGCAAACGCTCTAAGCCGCCAGCACCCAGCCCCTGCGGGGGATGTGCAGCTAAATGTCAGCCTCAGGAGCTGCCACACAGGATGCCACTCGGGGGCAGGGGGCGGCGGCTCAGGCAGCAAACATGCCCTGTTGGCCCGAGGCCAGGGTCCCCGGTCACGGTGCCCACAGACCCAGTTCCGGTGAGGGTTCTCCCCTCCTGGCTTGCAAACGGCCACCTCCCCGCTGCACCCCGCTCATGATCTAATCCAACCCCATCCTCTAGTGCTGTCACATTGGAGGGGGAGGACTTCCACACCAGACCGCAGGGACACAGCCATGCCGTCCACAACAGGGCGATTTGGGATGCTGTGGAATTCTTCCCTCGAGGCTCGAAGGGGCTTTCCCTGTGCAGAGCCCTGTCCCTGGGTGGAAAGTGAGCCCCGCCCCTCAGCCAGCTGGAGGGCCAGGTGGGAACATGCCACCCCAGTGTGTGTGGGTTTCAGTTGAGAGTCCAGCAGGCCTGCCTGTATCCCCGGGCAAGACTCGCTCATGTCCTGGCCTGGGTGTCAGGGCAGGAAGGGGGCCACCGTGAGGGGCACCTGGTGCCCAGGCCACACCCTCACCCCCGTGGGCCCTTCCTCCATGGAAACGTGGAGAAAATTACGATTTGGGAGTGCACTGGCATAAAGATGCATACGTGAACGTTACGGAGTAAATTTTTTGTTTTGACTTGAAAGCATAATTTTTTTCTTTTGGTTTAAAAAGAAGTGAAAATGTCTCCCAGGTCCCTGAAAGAGCAGGGGGCCGGGGCTGGGGCCTGCAGCTCCTCCCGCTGTGGGCAGTGCGTCCCCGGAGTTGTCCCCAGGAGGCAACGCAGCCACCCTCCCACATAGGCAGAACACCTGCACAGCCTGGGGCGGCAGGGGCAGGGCCAGGCTAAGGGGGGCAGTGGGATGGGTTGCTGAGTCCTGTCTCCTGGAGGCCTGAGTGACCATCCTGCACCTCCCCTCCTCCCCTGGGTCCCACAGGTGTCCTCTGGGCTGTACTCTGCTCCCATGTGACATGCATGTCATAGGCAAGAACAGATTAAAGCAGCAAAACCTGGGGGACAGCCCCCCACTTTCCCTCCTCCCCCTTTTCCCCAAACGTGGGGACTGTCCCAACCAGGCTGTCGCTACTACAGAGCACCCTGCCTGTTGTCCCCTGCTGATGGCGTCTGGGGACAGAGGGATGAAGGGGGGGCGGTGGGGAAGGGGACTGAACAGGAAGTGGGAGGCTGGCCACACCACCAGCTGAAGCAATCCCCGGAGGTATGCCTTTTTCCACATTTGTTCTGATGTAGACTTTTTATTTTTATGGAGCAGTTTTAAAAAACCAGGCTTCTCACACACAGAGCCGGGGCCTCAAGGCGAGCTGCCCCCGACTCGCACTAACGCTGGCCTTGGTGGGGACACTGCTATTCTCTGCGACGCCCCTGGCTGGGCAGACTCCAGGCCTGGGTCTCGCGCCCCCGTGTGACCGCCGTCTCCCGACAGGTGACCCACTGGCACAGCCCTAACTTCTTCGCCTACTTCCCCACGGCCAACTCCTTTCCGGCCCTACTCGGTGACATGCTGAGCGGGGCCATCGGCTGCATCGGCTTCTCCTGGGTGAGTGATGGGGGGACAGGGGACCCTGCCCTGAGGACATGGTGGGAGCGGGTGGCCACACTCCTATGGGACAGGATGGGGACTCAGCCCTGGAGAGGGTGCCTTCCAGGGGCGTGAACACAGGGGACTAAAGAGATAGAGACTATTCCAGAGACGTTATCTGCTCACACAGGACAGTTCTGCACAGCCCGTCTTTCTTAGAGCTGCTTGGCGTGGACTAGAATCTGAGCCCCGATTTCTGCAGCCTGGCCTGGGAACCTGCGTGTCTACCATGCAGCCCAGAGGGAAGGGTCCTGTGGGGTCTCCAGTTGGAGAAATGCCCTGCCCGTGTCCCACCCATCTGCTCTCCACTGGGGCAGCTGTCTCAGGAGAGGGCCTCCCAACCAGGAGAGCCGGGCTCCTATGCCCACCTGCCAGCCCAGGCCCACTTCTCCTGGGGACACAATGGTAGGAAGACCCCTGTTCAGGTGGCGGGCAGGCTGTTCCCTCCTCCTGTCTCTCTGCTCCCAGCACAGCCCTGCAGGGAAGACCCTTGCCTCCCTAATGCAGAGTGCAGACAGTGTCCTTGGGATGTCAAAGCCATGTCTGCTCGTGGCCCTCAGGGCCCGCCGTGTCCACCTGCCTGGGCCGTGGGGCGGAGTGAGCTGCTGGTGCTGAGTCACGCTGAGTCAGGGTCTGAGGCGTGAGAGGGTGAATGCTGGGGCCAGCACCCCACATTGGCCTGGCCCCGCCCCTTTGTGTCAGAGGTGGGGGGGAAGTGACATCGCAGCCTCACCCCATAGGAGGGTCGGAGGGGCCCCCAGCTCCCAGCCCAACTTTTGGACCTGCTGGGGCAGAAGCCTGGGCACAGCCACGTGCTCTGGCCGAGCTTCCTTTGTCCCTGCTGAGCATGCCCCCCTGAAGCAAGGCCGTTTTGCTTGCAGGTGTCACTCAGCTCTGCAGGTCCAGAGCTGTCCTGTCCCTTCAGGGCGACTTGGCCCCTGCCCCCTTGTGTGTGTCCTTTCTGGGGCCAGCCAGATGCCTCTGGGGCCCGTTCCAGGGCTGCTGTGCCCTGAGGCTTGGGGTCCTGACAGCTAAGGCATGTTCTGCGCTGGGGCAGGGTTTTGCTGGGACCAGGCGGGCGCTCCGGATAGGGCTCCCCAGCAGGCTGTGTGACTAGCCCAGCATCGGAGCCGGTGGCTTTGTGAGGAGGACCCATTACAGGGGTGGAGGCTCGGTCCATCTTGAGAGCAGCCAAGGCCCACCTGCCCCCAAGTGCAGACAGGAAAGAGTCAGGACCCCAGCCAGGAGGGTCGCAGGAAGGTCAGAGACTCGCCCAAGGCTCCTGCACCTGGCTCCTGACTCGGCCCCACTCCTCCCTCTGTGACTGCGGAGGGGGGTCCCTGGGGAGCCTTTCTGGATCCTTCCATGAGGAATCAGATGGCGGACTGCACCAGGTCACAGTGCCGGCGCCCTGCAGCAGGGTCATTGCTGTTTTGTCCCTTGGTCCTCCTGGCCGTCCCGCGTGAGTCTCAGACAGAGAGCCCCTGTCTGCCGTGTTTCTGGCATTGGCATAGCTTCTGGGAGTGGACGGTTCTCACCCCGGTCCAGTGGAAGATTGACCCCTGTTGCTGCTCTCACAATTCTGCAAGTCCTGGCCCCTTGTCCTGACTCCGGCCCCTGGACACAAGCAGACCCTCCCCTCACCCCACAGCAAGCGTGAGCTCCCTGTGGCAGGCCTGGGATCTGGGGGGTGGGGATTCCTCCACCTCACGTGCAGGGGACGGGACAGACTCCCAGCACTGGGCGGGCCCGAACGGCCCAGTGATGCCTCCGAGTGGCTGCCGCCGGGTGCCCGGGCCGGTCTCTGTCACTGTTTCTCCCTGAAACTCCAACATAGGAGGCACACCCTCCCTGAGCTCCCCCTCAGGACAGGCTTTCTGAAAATGTCTAAACCCTTCTGCTACATGGGTGGATGGAGTTGCCCCGTCCGACACACCTTTGTTCCAAGCTGACCGGAGGCGGCGGGCAGCGGGCCAGAGTTCACACCTCTCCTCCGCAGGCCGCGAGCCCGGCATGCACGGAGCTGGAGACTGTGATGCTGGACTGGCTCGGGAAGATGCTGCAGCTGCCGGAGTCCTTCCTGACCGAGAACGGTGGTGAAGGGGGCGGCGTGATCCAGGTGAGGCGGGCAGGGTGTCCAGCTCCCGGGACTCGGGTCCACTGGGAGTCCAGCCACTGGGGGTGGGGGGGATGGCGCTCCGGGGGTGTCCTCGTACGTCCCCTGGAGACAGCAAAGCTGACACTGGGGACACTGGGCCTGGGCTTGGGGCCCGGCGCCACCTCTCCCACGCTCTCCAGGCCCTGCTCACAGGGTGACTGCCACGCAGCAGGTGCCACCGCACAGCCACGGTGGCCATGGGCTGCAAAGGCTCCAACAACGCCCCACGTCTGCAGGAGCCTCAGCTGCCCCGCAGAGGCTGCCTTCTCTGTGGGAGGAGTCAACCCTTCTCTTCACTCCACTTGTACCACCGACAGACTGTGGGTCAGAACGTCCATCAGGGGACACGGCGCACGAGGGACAGTCATGGTGGGTCGGGTCGTCTGCCCCAGTGGGGTCTGCAGGGCCAAGGCCGCTGAGCAGACTGGCACTCGGTGCGGCTTTATTTCCAAGCAGGAAGGGGGGCTCTACAGAACCTCCAGCCTCTCCGACATCACCTCTCTCGAGTCAGGTGGGTGGTAGCGATGTCGGGAAAGCCCTGCACCCTTTGGACAAAGGGACTTCTTCTCTGGGACACTATCCTTGCAAAGGCCTTGAGACCAGTGCAGGCAGCAGCTCTGCTGACCGCCAGGCCGGACAACATGCAGCCTGCCGGCTGCTGTGGCCAATGGGCCTGAGGACGGCAGCTCAGTCCCCTGTCCTGAGGCTGCGCCCCCCGCGCAGGTCTCCCCAGGCGAACCTGGCGCTGGTCTGACCAGGTGCCTTGGAGAACCTTCTCTGGATGCTTCTAGAAAGTGCCTGTGTCTTTGCCATGCCCCTCCTCCATCTCCAAAGCCAGCCACACCCTGTCTTGCAGGCCTTCCCTTCTCTCACACGTCTCGGTCTCACTGGGACCACAGATGGCTCTCCAGGCTCAAGGACCCTCGGGATTAGACTGGGTCCACCCAGATAATCCGAGATAATCCCCCGGGTCAAGGTTCTTAACCTAATCTCATCAGCAAGATCCCTTTGCCTGTAAGGTGAAGGGTCATGGACCCCAGGAGGAAGAAACGCAGGCATCTTTGGGAAGCCCTCCTAGTGCGGACCTCATCCAGCCTGCGGCTGACCTGGGCTCTGTCCCGAGAGACGGGCCCGGGGATAAGCATTCCAACATGTGCCTTGAGTCACGCTGATGCAGTGAGCCAGGGGCCACTTTGCTAAATGGGCCGTGACGGGTGGGCTGTCTCGGGGACCCACGGGCCCACGTGGCCGGCTCAGGCCCCTTCCCTCTGTCCTCTCCTGCCTCACGGCGTTCCGTGCTGCGTCAGGGACTCAGACCGGGAGCTGAGGGGAAGAAATAGCAAAGATGGGAACACAGCCTTCACGATGCTGCGGGGCTAGCTCCAGCCGCACAGAGCGGTGGCAAGGACTCCCTCGCTGATGCGCAGTGTCTTGGCTCGAGGACAGGACAGGTGCCCTGCTGCCCGCCAGCCTCCTTGGCAGAGATGTCTCCCCCCCACCTTGTACCTCGCCCAGAGGGGACAGGGAACCTCCAGTGCTGGTGAATGGGCCGAGACCCTCCAGGGGACGCACAGCCGTCCTTCTCTGACGAAGAGCAGAGTTGGGGGTGGACAGAGTCACAGCGGAGAGCGAGGAGAGCCGTGCCTAGAAGGGGGCTTCGTTGTGAATTCCAGGTGACCCCCCTCCAGGCCTGGGGGACATGTCACACCTCAGCGCGGCCTGGACGCTCGCCGCAGACTCACTTTCTCTTTAGGCGTCCGCAGTTTGCCAGCATGCCCGTCTGCAGGTGTCTCCTCTTCTGGAGGCCCCAGCCCGGCACTGGGAGAAGCCCAGCAATCCGAGACTCGCTCTTTCCTGCCTGTCTCTCAGGAGTGTCGCCTTCCCAAGGGCCGGGCACCCATCCCTGACTTCTAGAGTCTCTTGGTTCCCTTCTCTGCCATTTCCTCCTCCTTAATTTGGGGGTATTTCTCATGGTTTTCTCTACATCAGTGTTTTAATTTTCCACATTACCACCGTATTGCCCTCAGTGTGGACCTTGGTTCTGCTATTTCACTCCAAACGATAGTACGGCCCCTCTCTGCTTGTGAACAGTGGCCGCCCGTTGTTGAAATGAAAGACATACAGGAGCATTTGGGACACCGCCTCGCAGTGCCAGGTCCGTGCCCACGCGTGTGGCGCGTGAACAAAACGGATCACACTGCATGGACGAGCAACACGGCCGAGACCACTCTCGTGACAGTGTTTCACCCCCTCGGCCTTCGAGAGCCTCTCCCACTACATAAACGCTCTTTGGGAATAGTGTTATCTCATGATTTTCTGTGATGTGTTGCAATGCATATAAGTTACATTCAAGACACGTTGTATCGATATTTTCACTCGTATAGATAACATTTCAGAGGACACCCTGAGGCCCAGGCACCACAGTCTTCCAAGACGGCCACCAGCTCCCTGTGGGCTCCCTGGCTGAGCTCACGTCCACGGTCACAGTCCACCCAAAACCCACACCCAACAGACATCGGCAGTGCTTCTGGGTCTTTGGACCTTGACAATGTCTCTTCCAGTTTTTTCAGCTGCCCAAGACGCTTCTTCTAATGGGAGGCTGCTCAAAAGATCTGTTCAACACCCTTGACTCTGAGGCCATCTGTTAAGATAATACCAGCCTGTTCCAAGCGAGCCGGGTGTGAGCTGACACCACCCGGCGCACCACCAACCACCTTTTCCGCAGGAGAGGAAGTGGGGCTCCGGCCGGCAGTGGGTCCTGCCCCAGAGCACAAGCCCGTCAGAGGAGAGGCTCGTCCCGATGCACGAGGCTGGGCCCACACGTGTCTCCCCAGTTGCCTGGCCGTTTGCTAGGTTACGGTGTTCGGAGCCCCGCGTGCTGCCTTGGGCCCATCTCTCAGTGGTCTTCTCCTGAAAGTCCACTCCATTTCCCAGAGTCAGTGGAAGTCCTGCCATTTGGTTGGGATGCATCCAGGCAGCTCTTGGGCCGGGATTCGCACCCCCACCCCCAACTCTGCTGGAGCCTGACCCAGGCCGGTCGCTGAACCAGAGCAGAGCAGGGGAGCGAGGCGCTGCCCGCGGCAGGAAGCTCGCCCTTGCCCTTCCCGGCTGACAAGCTGATTGTGGTAATTTGCGAGGCTCCAGAGAGCCTGAGCTGGGTGACAGCCCTCGGGCCACCGCTGCAGGGGACACTGAGCCCCTCTGAGCCATAATCACAGTGTGGCGTCAGAGCAGCTGCGGGAGCCTGAGTCAGCTGTCAAAGCCTCGTCCGAGCGGGACGAACAGGGCTGCCAATCGCCTCGTAATTGGGTTTGAGGGTGCTGGTGGGAGAGAAGCCATTTCCGTGTGTGTGGGAGGCACTCGAACACCCAGGAGGTGGGGGGCCCTTTCCGCCCCCCCCCTGCCCCCAAGTATCTCCTCTGACTCGGGCAGCTTCACCATGGCAACCTTTGTCTGCGGTGACACAGCAGAGGTGTCATCAGCTGTCAGCACCAGGCCAGGCACCCCACTGCACCCTCTGCAGGAACCTGCATCCAGTGAGGGGCCCCAAGTCCAGGGCCACCCCCAGGCCAGGGCGCCGGTGCTCACGGAGAGTCACTTCGTCGGCTTTCTTAGAATCACTTTCAGTTGCCTGAAGGAGGTGAATCTTCTCTCAGGACATGGATGGAGCCCCAGGGGGGACCCCTGAGGAACTGCAGCAGATGCTGGTTCACAGCCTTTCCTTAAAATGTGACTCAGAGCATAGGGACACTGCAGTCACCTGGGTCCTAAGAGAGGCTGCAGCCCCATGGGAGGGCTAGGGGAAAGGACACTCACCCAGCAGCTGGGCCTTCAGAGAGGTTTCCCACCGGCAGTGAGGATGAGTGAGGGTCCAGGACACACAGAATGTGGGGGTGCGAGAGGACAGCGGCCACCCAAGAGCAGTGCCCCCGAGCCCCATCCAGGGAGTTTGGACGCCCCGCCGCAGCCAACTCAGCCGCGCCAGCTGGCTTCTCCAGCCACAGGTACAGTGGACGGTCGACGCTGCACCCACACCCCCTGCCAACGGGAGCGCCCCCAGAAGGGAGCGGGACCCCATCTTCCAGGCGGAGTTCAGGAGATTTCGAACGTGTGGATGACTCCATGCATTTTAGAGCCTCGAGGAAAAGCTTTCATCTTTTGATCCCGCCTGTCTTCCCCAAGGACGGGAGCTGGCTTAAAAGAAATGAAAGCATTAAATTGGTAATAAAAATAGGCAAGCAGGATAAAGGCAGAGAGGATAAATTGTGAGCAGAGAGGGTAACCTTTATTTTTTTTATTGAATTTGTCTTTGTAAAACTCTAAAATCTTATAACCCCTCTCTCACAGTCAACAAAAGCCCACCTTTTACATGTTGTCTTTGTAACCTTGGTCCCGTTCAGCTCTTGGGTTTACTGGAGAATTTCCTTAAGGCTCAGAGGTCATGAGCAGCCCGCATGGGGAAAGCTGCTCAGATGTGTGGGGAGGCCCCACCAGCCCGGGCAGGACAGACGGGGCTCGTGTGCACCAGGCCCCCGCACGCCGCCGGCTGGCGCGAGTTCCCTCACCTCCTCCGGAAGATGATGAAGCTGGGGAACCGGATTGTCTGTCGCTTACACGGGATAACATGGCGGGTGCTGAGTCCAGCCTCGGAGGAGTGAAGTTCGCACCTGCTCCACCTCTTGACCAGAATTAGTTGTTGGCACTCACTGCGTTCATTGCTACGGGGCCACAGCAAAATGCCGCAGACTGGGCGACCTCAACAGCAGAGAGGTGCTGGCTCACAGTCCCAGTGGCTGCGAGTCCAAGTCCAAGGTTGCAGTGGGGCTGGCTGACCCTGAGGCCTCTCCTCAGCCATCAGTGGACTGTGTTCTCCCGCTGTCCGCACACGGTCACCCCTCCGTGTGCGTCCATGTCTGCACCCCCCTCTCACCTTCTGCTGAGCACACCTGGGATGAGGCCCCAGGAGGACGTGATTCAGCCCCTAACACGGGGCATTGGGGGAAATCCTCCAAGGCAGCGATCCCCAAACTTTCTGGCACCAGGCATTGGTTTTGTGGAAGAAGGGGCTGGGCAGCAGGAGGTAGAATGTGGCTGGGTTCCTAACAGGTGTCAGACTGATACCCAGGGGTTGGGGGCCTCTGCTCCATGGTGATTTCTGAGTCTCCGGAAAAGCATCCCCCATTTACCAGCAAATGCATCCCTCTCCGAGTGGCCAGGCTCACAGAGCCAGGCTCAGAGCTGGACCCTGGCCTGACGGCTCCTCCGAGAGAATCAAATCCAGGGCAGCGGGCGGCTGCCAGGACCCAGGGTCTCCTGGGCAAAGGAGACCGAGCTCCAAGGTCTCAGACTCACCTTCTAAGAAAAACAGATCTGACCCTGTATCTCCCACAGTTTGGACCCTGACCCCTTCAGAGACGGGCTCTGAAGTGCGTTTCCACCTCCCTTCGCTTTAGGGAAGCGCCAGTGAGGCCACGCTGATGGCCCTGCTGGCCGCTCGATGCAAAGCGACGCGCCGCCTGCAGGCCGGCTGCCCGGGGCTGACGGAGGCCGCCATCCTGGAGAAGCTGGTGGCCTACTTCTCGGACCAGGTAAGTGTGTGGTCCCGAAGCCCCACGGGGCCGCTAAGATCTGTGTGCTCTGCTTTACGTCACATTGAGACAAGAGCAGGCAGCATCCTAGGACATCGAAGAGCAGCCCCGTCCGGGGTCACGGAGGTGGACGCCCGTACTAGTGAGAAGGCGTGGGCAGCAGGCGGGAACTTAGGAAATCCAGTTGAAAATGAACGTGCTGTGAGGTCACAGCTCTGACCAGCTCTGTGGCTGCCCGCAGTGAGCTGGGACCCCCTAAGACCCCCTGGCCGCCTTCAGAGAGGCCGTGAGGGGACCCAGACATGGGGCTCAGAGACCTGGGCTCCCGTCCCGCTCCTCTATTTTAAGTTCCGTGACCTCTGGCAAATCATGTAAATCCTCTGAGCCTTTTCCACCATCGACCAGGGACAAATGCCCCTGTCCCGGGGGTCGCTGCTCCTCCTTCAGTAGCTGACCCGAGATGTGGGGCCCGGCTGAGAGAACTAGGGAAACAGCTGCATCTGGGGCAGTTCCACCGAGCGGCCCTTTGAAACGGGTTAAGAAAAACAGGATCAGAAAGAGAACAGTGTGAGAACCAACAGAGGAAGAGACTGGAGCCGCGGAAAGTGACGCCGGGAGGGAGACCACAGTCGGAAGGTCACTGAAAGGGCTCAGCGGCCTCGCCCACTAGAGTCTGGGCCCCACGCAGAACCGCCGAGCTAGTCCTGGGTGTTTAGCCAGAGCTCGGTCTTCAGCCAGGCACTTCCACGGGGGCGGCTTCGTCCAGGGTAGTGAAGACAGGCGGCTGAGATGGCGTCGATGCCCATCCTTCGCCGCTCCGGTGGGGGACGGTCCTGAGTGTGGAGTCAGAGACACGTCAGAGACACCTGCATGTGAAGCAGATTATTCATTTGTGTTGGTATCTCCCTGGCCTCCCAGGAGGCCGGGAGGAAACTTGAGGAAACGCACATGTAGGCACTCGGCAAATACACGGGAAGTTGCTGTGGACACGGGGCGTCGCCTTTCCCAGTGGGGCTTGGTGAGCGAGCTTAGCCCTTCCCCAAAGAAACTGGTGGCTTCTTGATTCTCCCAAGGGTGCTGCTTGGCGGGCACCGTTCCAGCTGCTGGGAGTCAGGTGAACTCACTAGACCAGTGAGGACTGGGGGTCCCGGGCGTCATTCCTATGTGACACTCTCGTCTGGTCTGGTTCTGGGGGTGGGGCTGAAGGTGTTCACTGCTGGTCCCAGAGATGTGCTGTGGGCAGCCGGCAGGGCCAGGGCAGCACGTGAGCTGGGAGGGAATTGGCGAGGGTGGGTTCCCTGGGCAGGTGGAGCCACAACCTGGCCCGTGGGCGCGCTCTGCAGAGCCAGGGGACACGGGGCCGATGTGGGCTGCACAAGCCTAACTCTGCTGCTTTCTCTGCAGGCCCACAGCTCCGTGGAAAGAGCTGCATTAATCGGAGGCGTGAAATTCAAAGCCATCCCTTCGGACGACAAGTTCGCCATGCGCGCATCCGCCCTGCAGGAGGCGCTGGAGATGGACAAGGCGGCCGGTCTGATCCCTTTCTTTGTAAGTTCAGCAGGTGGGGTGCAAACTCCAGAGCCCGGCCTGGGCCTGGGGTTAGGTCCAGGGAGGCCGAAGGCCAGGTGGCACGTGGGCCCCTCCTTGAACGAGGCGGGAGCAGGGCGCGTGTATCTGCCTTCCCTGCGTAAATCTCAGAAAGGAGTGGGCAGGGAACTCCAGTGTGGAGGGCCCTGCTGGGCAGCGAGAAGCCTAGCTCCTGCTTCCTGGGAAGTGACACCACACGGTCACAGTTTGAGGGGTCTTTGTGTCACAGCTCCTCCCTGGGGTGTGCATGACGGGCACATGTGTGACGGGTGCATGTGTGACGGGCGCATGGACCGAGTTACAGCTAAAGCGCAGAGGCTGCACCGTGCTGCTCCGCGTGGTGGGCGGACGCTAAGCTGTGTCCCTCGTGAGAGACGCCAGCAAGCAGCGATGTGAGGGAAACATCGGCCCACCACAGGCCCCGGGTTTTCCTGCGCGCAGGTGTATTCCGATGGGGAAGGCACAGCGGGCGTGGCCGCTGGAGCCTGGGAACTGTCACCCCCTACATGGCCGTGGCAGCTGGCGGGGTCCTGCCGGATCATACCTGGCGGCACAGTGGCCACACCGGGCAGCTCTGAAGGGTGGTGATGGTTCCATTTCACCAGAATCTCGAGGGTAGAGCCGGGCACTGGGCACAGTTCGCAGCCACGGAAGGTCCTCATGTGCACTCGGGACCGGGAAGCGCTGCTTGGTGGGCGCTCCCACTGTCTGGGCATCTCCCAGTCCTCAGAGCCTCCCCGGCTGCATAGACAGCAGAGGGGCAGCGTCGTGAATGACCCCAGGATGCTGGAGCAAAGGCAGCCGATCTGTGACCCTAAACCAGCCACCCAGGGCCTGTGACGCCCACGGGAGAGGCAGCCCGCACCTGCAGGGCAGAGCCGTGACTGACAGATCGAGTGGCTATGGTGCTGCATGTGCCTGATCACTCAGTGCCTCTGGCTCCATTACATGCTAGAGGGGGTCGCACACCCCCCAAAGTTCACGACCCCTGCCTGAGAGCCAGGGGCGCATTTGGCAGGTGGGGGTCTGGCAGGCCAGTCCTCTGCCCCCAGGAGGACACCTGGGGCTTGTGGTGGCTCCCCTGGCTGCCTCATGGGGGCTTGAGCTCCGCACCTGCGGAGGTCAGGCCAGGGGCAGAGGGCAGTGCCCCCGGGGGCGAACACCCGAGCACAGCCGGCAGGTCGATGGCTAAGGCAGGAGAAAAGGCTCTGGAAGGGACAGTGTCCTGGGCAGCAGGAAGGTGGGGGGCTGTCAGAGATGAGGCGCCAGCCTTGTCCCCTCCCTCCCTCCTCCTGCCCAAATGTGATTATGCCTCTGCTCAAATCAGGTTAATGTCACCAAGCCAGCCAAGCTCATCAGGGCCTGGGGCCAAGCAGGTGCTGGGCGCTGGAGAGGCTTCTGAGAATTAGGGTGTGCTGCAGGAACACTGAGCAGGCAGGGCCATCCCCCGAGGGTCTGGTCCCCACTGCCCCCCCAGCCTCCCACCTGCTGGGGCCGCATGGGCTCGGGTTGGCTGGCAGGGACTGTGACAGGACCCAGGGCACCGGGCCCTTTAACTGGACGGACAAGAGTTGACCACACCTGGGCCGCATCTCTCTGTGGGTCCCCGACCCACCTCTGGAGTCTCCCGTGGGTCAGGTACAGCGAGCGGAGGAGGCTGTGGTGGCGACCGGCCAGACGTCCGGTCTGCAGAGCCACACTCTCCTTCCTCCCAGCTGAGGCCACCCCCGGGGCAGGGGCTGCTCGTCCTCTTCACAAAATGCTCCACACTCGGGACAACATCAGTGATGACGCGCAAACCCAAGAACGCAGGCTTATGTTGAACGTGTACCAACCCAAACCTCGCCTGCGAGTCCAACGGTGTTGATACTTGGTCAGCCTCGTCCTAGGCACTCTTCTGGGTGCACACGCACAGACAGAAAATCACTCCCACGAGGAGGGATGTCCCGCGTCTGTGACCCACCAACAGAAGCCACTGTGTCGGATTGCTTGGCGGTGTGTCGGGGGAAGGGAGATGCGACGGGCGAGACGGCTGCAGGGCTCCCTCCGAGGTTCACGCGTGCTCAGACTCACGTCTCCACGCAGCGGTGCCACCAGGCCCCACGTCCCCGGCTCGGGGCGGTTGCTGTGACCCCGACGTGTGCCCCTGACCAACGTCTGCTTTGTACTCTCCAGGTGGTGGTGACCCTGGGGACCACGTCCTGCTGCTCCTTCGACTGCCTCCCAGAACTGGGGCCCGTCTGTGAGTACTGGGCACATTCTCTCCTGACGCTGTTTTCGCCTGAGGGTTGGAGACCTTCCTCGGGGCTCTCCCCCCTGACATCGCCTCACTGTTACGATAAATACGATCGGATATTAAATGTGACGTGATAAACTCTAACTTTATCACAGTACTACTTCACGCTGCTCACTGAGCACCTGGTCGATGCTGGGCACGCCCCCGGCCCTCAGCCTCGCTCCCTCCAGGTGGGGAGGCCTTCAGGGACCCAGGGGCGAGGGCGGCCAAGGCTGCTCATGGGCGCTGGGCCTGGACGGGGCCAGCCGTGAGGCCCTTGAGAGGACGGCGTCCGCTGGAGAAGTCACAGTCACCTCTGGCTTCCAGGTAACAAGGAGGACCTCTGGCTGCACATCGACGCCGCCTACGCAGGCAGCGCCTTCGTCTGCCCTGAGTTCCGGCACCTTCTCAACGGCGTGGAGGTGGGTGCGCGCTTCAGTGCAATCGCTTTGGGGAGGCGGTGACTGTTTTTTTTAAAATCCTCATCTGAGGACATGCCCCCCCCCCACCCCGGCCTGGACCTCAGATGTCTGGAGGGGAGACTCGGGCAGCAAGCTGGGGAAGGAGATGTGTTGGAGTAGCCATGGCATCAGTTTTGTGCTCAGAGGCAGGGTTTCCTGAGGCCTCGCCACGCGTGGGGTGCAGCAGTGAGGACCCTGGACGGCCTGTTCAGACCCCAGCTCCACTCCAGGGGGTGCTGCATCCCCTTGGGCAGGTTAGGTGCCCTCTCCACTTCTCCCAGGACAGATTTAGCCGCTGCCTCCTTGCAGGGCTGTTGCAAGACCAGAGGAGTTAATCCTATTTAACGGGTTACAAGGCGAGTCTGGCACTTAGTGCTGTGCCTGCCTCAGATGCTGTTATCAATCGTCACCAGGGCCTGGGAGAGTGTCCCTCAGAGCCTGTCTCCACTCCCGTGTCCTGCCGCCCATCCGCCGACTAATTACCAATCTGGGCCCGAGAACGCTGTCATGCCAGGCAGAGGGGTCAGAGGGGCAGAGTGCAAATGTCCCCGTTCTGAAAGCAGCGGTCCCTGTAGCACCAAGAAGTCCTTCGCTCCCGGCTCACGTTCCCATCACATTTGCTCATTCCCTCATTCACTCGGTAATGATTTATTGATCACAGAATACGTGGGGGCTCAGATCGATCCTCAGGCTGTGAACGGAGCTCCCAAAGCCGCCTGTGAACAACGGGCTGTGTGAGAGGCGCTGGTGTTGGGGTGCTGACCCCCGGCCCTCAGCAGGCCACTGCTGATTGCTGGTGTTGTGCGGTGCTGGGAAGTGAGGGCTCAGTCCCTCTGCCACAGAAATGCCTTTTGTTACGGGGACAGTACAAGCATCTCGCTAGGACTGGCCTCCCCCGCAAGCCAGGGGCAGAAGGGCCAGGCATGCAATGGGCTCTGTGAGCCTCTCCCAGGACCAGGCCTTTCTAACCACCAGGTTTAGGGTTTCAGACCTTTTCCTGCCTCTCCCTTCTCTTCCCCATGAACTTGAGGTTTCACCTTTCACAGGGGTGCCTCCTGGTCAGGCCAGCACAGCAGGGGAGGGAGGGCTCTATCAGCAGCAGACAGGATGTCGGGTCCAGCGCCGAGGTCTGCATCTTCCTGGGACCCTTTCCTGCCTGACGGGCCATGCCTTGCGCTCAGCTCAGCGCAGCTGCTCAGATAAGGGGTTGCAATATCCTGCCCCGGTCCTGCCGGGAGATAACAGCCTTCTCTCTGTCAGCAGGAAGATGAAAATATCGCAGTTGGGTAATGAAAGAAGTTTAAACAGATCAGCCCCCAGGAGCGAGCTAATAACATTCCCAGCAAACAAAGCCTTTCTCTCACCTTTTGTTACCTTTGATCAACAAATGAAACTTTGTAATTTCCTGTCTCTTTCTCAAAATGACTTCCACTGAAGCCTGGCAGGAAATGAACCTGCGCCCCCAGAGCAGGGCCCTCAGCTGTCCCCATGTCCCTGCTCATGTGCACCTGGCCCCTTGTCCCCTCCTGCCTCTTCGGGGCTCATCCCTGGAACAAGCAGAGGAGGCTTAGAAGAGTTCCAAGCCCTCTGTCCCCCTGCCCCCATCACCTCCCCGTTAGGAGGTTTGGCCACACCATCATGTCTGCCCTGATTGCAGATTAGCCCCATGGCCTGTGGCCCTGTCCCCAGGCCTCCAGGTGGACCCAGGTCCTGTCACCACCGGTCAGGGGGGAAACTGGGGCATCCGCTTCCAAAAGCACAAGAACTTGGCTCTTAGAACAGCCCTAGGGCAATGCAGCCTGCCCTCCTTGGCCCTGAGGCTGCTGAAAGCTCTCATTTTCTGCTGGGTGGTCAGGTGGCGCCAGCCACGGGCGAGTGGTCCCAGAGCCAGTTGTTTGCAGCTGGGACCCGCTGGGGCCGGAACCGATTCGCTGACCCTGACCTGCTCCTCCTCCTCCTCACGAGCCCCAGCCCAGGATGGGATGTAGATCAACTTCTCATTTCACGAGCTGTGCTTTCTTATTGCCACTTGAAAGTGAATAAACAGAGGCTCCGAGGGTCCCAGAGCCCAGGCCCAGGGCTGCGGTGGCCTCATGTTTCCTCCCCCAGCACCCCCCCCCCCCGGCAGGGCCTCCCTGTTTCACTTAGGAAGACACACTGCTCATCACCGTGTGTGGGTCCTGCCTTGTACCTCAGCATTAATCACTCATGTCCTTTTGGTTTTATTATTTCTCGGCAGTTTGCAGATTCCTTTAATTTTAACCCCCACAAGTGGCTCCTGGTGAATTTCGACTGCTCAGCTATGTGGTGAGTTCCCCGTGCGTTCACAACCAGGGCCTGTGCCCAGGGCCCTTTAGAACAGCGGCTGGCATTGGGGCACCCGGGGCTGGGGGCGCGTGCACAGCTCCTCCTCACACCTGCTTCCCTCCCTTTCTCAACCGCCACCCCCGGCGGTGACCGGGCCTGGCTGGGGCTCCATTAACCCAGAGAAAGCACGAAGAGAAGCGGACCCGGAAAATCAGTGCTCTGACTCACCCAGAACCCCCATGCAGGGAGCCCTGGGACGCGGCCCGAGCCCAGCTGCCTCTGCGGTTCTGTTCTTGGCTGTGGAGTGAGTCGGAGTCTGGGGGCCGACAAGCACAGGCTGAGGAATGGGGAAAGGACTGCTCTTCCCCAGGACCCCCTCCGCATGGTCACAACAGCTGTGCCACACTCAGGGTGCTGCGGTCACAGTGAGAACAGACCTCGGACCTTGAAGCAGACGGCAGGCTTGTTGCACAGACCATGTTTAAAGAAATAGCAATTGGGAGGCGTGTGAAACACGAGGAGCTGGTTCTTTTAGGTTTATTAGAGTAATTAGCCTTATGAGGCCACCCTAGTCCTTATGAGACACAGGACCTTATTTTAACTTAATCGTTTTTTAAAAGACTGTCTCCAAATGTGTCCTTATAAGGACCCTTGTTCGGGGAGCCTGCCTCTTCCCCCTGCTGCGATCACCGACCAGCCGTGGGGCCGTGCATGTGATGTTCACACTGGAAGTGACACCTGCTCTTAGGTGGCTCTTGCCTCTCCGCGCTCTCGGCTCCTCCCATCGCCCCAGCTTCCCCAGGGTTGCTTTGCCGTCCCCGCGGTACACGAGGGTCTGCCGGAAGGACGTCGGAGATGGTTCCTCTTACAGCTCACAGTCCCCACCAGAGCCACCAACCCCACAGCAGCTGAGCCGAAGGGTTAGCAGCCAGTCCTGCGTGAAATGAGAGACTCGTACACCTCGCAGGACGCAGGCCAGGAACACACGCAGTTTTGTACACGGAACGGCGTGCGTGGAGCACACTGGAATGGTCACCACGGAGCCAGAGACACGGGGAAGCAAGAGCTGTTTTCTGGTGTGCACGAGGCTGAAAGCTGGGGGGATGGAGCCGCGGGGTCGACAGAGGTTTCAGAAACTTGTCGGGGGCACTGGGTGGCGTCGTGCCGAAACTGCTCCAGACGAACACGCTCCATGACGGCAGAGACACCTTCCCAAACCCGACGCCAGCGGGTAGGAAACCTGGGAAAGCTTGCAGCCCCCCACACCACGGTGCCCCCGCACTTGCATTTGCTCATAACGGAAACACCTGACTTTCTACAGCAAGTGCTGCCGGACGCCGGGGCAGGTGACCACCCCATCACATCACACGTCATCCTCAGGGACAGCAGGACATACCCCGTCTCGTCTCAGGAAGCCAGCGTCACTCGCATCCCCAAACCAGAGGAGGAGCTGAGCGGGAGCCCGCAGGACCAGCTCAGGTGTAGCCACCGCTCAGACGTCGGCCGATAAAAGTCAGTTAAAAACACGCCGTGCCGTGACCAATGTGAATACATCCCAGAGACACCAGGTGATTTAAAATGTTTGAGGGTTTTAAAATGTCATTTGCCACGTTCACAGTAAAGAATGAAAACGTTTTCATCATATTAGACGTCGAAAAAGCGTCAGATAAAATTTAATGCCCATGCAGGGCAAAGCTCTTAGTAAACTAGGAACAGAAGAGAACGTTCCTAATCTGCTTTTTACAAATCTACCCAACAAGTGTGGCAACCTATTCTCAATGGTGAAATGTTAGAAGCACTTTCTTAAAATCAGGAAAAAATAGGAATTTCTGTGGTTCCCACCTGTCCCCAGCACTGTGCTGTCTCCACCGCATCTCGAGAGAGAGAGAGAGAAGTGGAAGCGTGGCCGTCGACAGGAAGCCATAAAACGCATTATTCTAAGGTGATAGGACCGTCTGCAATGAACAGAAAAGTCTCCAGTGAAAGTATCATTAATAAGAGACACAGCAAGAGTTCTGGAGACACAACATTTTTTTTAGGTTGCATTTTTTTACGTATGCAACACACAATCATATAATTCTTTTTCAAAAAGAAACTGTTTATAACAGCACAGAAAGATATGAGGCTACTATGAATCCACATAGCAAAGCCGCTGTAGATTTTTACGAAGAAAACGATGCAACTTTTGGAAACCCACCAGAAATCCTCGCTGAACGGCGTGGCCTGTCACCTACACGGAGGGGAAGCCTTGGCATCAGACCTCAGCGCAGGGCCGAGACAGACCCCGCCGGCGTTTTGTGGAACTTGTAAAAGCTGAACCGACCATTTCTGCGGGCCTGGGCCAGCCCAGGGAGCAGCCAAATAGCATGGGGGGCCGGCCCCTCCAACCTCGGGGAGCGCAGAAGGCTGAGGAGGTCGGGAGAGACCCCAGAGGCAGCGCTGGGGTGTCCGCAGAGGCTTCCGGCCTATGTGCCTACAGAGGCAAACCGCTCACAGAGACGTGAATGGAAATTTCCTCCCCAGAGAGGAAGCCGGCTGGCCTCTGTCTGCCCTCAGGTTTCCTTGCCTCATTGGCAATAGAAATGCACATTCAGGTCGCCGGGAACACGTGGATGGTGGATGGTTGGTGGTGGATGGTGGATGGTGGATGGTGGATGGTTGGTGGTGGATGGTGGAGGAAGCCAGTCCAGGTCGAATGTTGGAGGAGCTAGCGGGTGGCATGACCTTGGGGACGACCTCAGAGGCAAGCCCTCTGTGCTAGACAGTGCCCTGGTTGCTCTGTGCACGACCGGGAGTGTGTCTGAGCACCGATGGGCAGCAGTCTGCGGCCATGAGCAAGAGTGGACGGGGCCCTGTGGATGAGCACATGGGAAAGGCATGGGTGCGTTTTTGAGAGAAAAGGCAAATTGCAGAAAATGAACAAAAATGATGCTGCTTAGGTTTAAATGTCTGGTATTTGTGTTATGTTTAGGAATGTGCAAACCACACTACAGATGACTTAGGGATTGTACAGAAGAAACTTCAGACCCCCGTGGGCATGGCGTCCTCCGGGGGCGGCGAGGGGAGCCTCACTTGGGTTTGACTGTGTATTCAGGTTTTCATCAGAAGCAGTGTTATTATGAATACCCTTCTCACATAGTGTTAACACTGCATACTATTTTTAAATTAAAAAAAAGGAAAACCAGCTCGAATTTCAGGCTGGCGTCCGAAGGAGACCAAGTGCGAGTTCCCTGGGAGCGGCCGGCCTTTCCGCTCCCCTGCTCTCCTGGTCCCCCATCTCACCACGGAGGAACACACGATCCTTACATGTACAGTTCATTAGAAAGGACAGAAATGAACGGGAGGAGGTGGGTGGAGTGGGGCACAGCTTTCCCTCCAGGCGTGTCCAGAGGCCAGAGACCCAGCCACGTCAGGTGGGGTTTGACGGAGCGGTCACTACACAGGCACCATGATGGGGCGACGGGCTCGTTGGCCACGGTGAGGAGCTGGACCTGCAGCCCCTCCCTCTCCGGAGATGTGGCAATGGGGCTTGAAGTTCCACCCCTCTGCCCACCCGCTCGGTCTTCCTGGCAACCGGCCCCATCCTGAAGCCAAGAGCCCCGGCCACCTGCCACGTCCTTGGCACAGAAAGACTGCTCTCATCACCGCCCACATTCCAGGGCATTTTGGCACTGTGCGCCAGGAACCAGGGACAAAGACCAAATATTTGTTCTTTATTACACCACCTGCCCGAGGTGCTCGGAGCTCTGCAGATGTGCGCGGTGCCACTGTGCAGCGCTGGGTGGTGGGGAGCACAGGGGTGGGGCCTGGGCCGAGGGCGGAGGCCGGGGACGGGGTCCTGGGGCAGGTGGGCCTGCGCTCGGCCAGGTGGAGGTGGGGCAGGCGGCTGCAGCACGGGTGGCTGCTGCCTCCCCTAAGCCCATCGTGTGTCCTCTGAAACCAGGGTGAAGCGGAGGGTGGACCTGATAGGCACCTTCAAGATGGACCCTGTGTACCTGAAGCACAGCCACCAGGACTCAGGTAAGTGACAGCCTCATGTGAGCAGCCTGCTTCTGCCAAGCTTCATTCTGAGTGCCCTGGGGCTTGAGAGGGAGGTTCCCAAATGCAGAGGGTTCCCAGGGGTGCTAGGTGTGCAGCCGAGAAGATGCGCCTCCCCTGGGGCTGGCGGTGACAAGGCCCTGGGCTCCGCAGGCCAGAGCTGCTCAGGGCAGGATCTGGGAGCCTGCAGGGCTGGGTGTGGAGGACACGGGGCAGCTTCCAGGACCGCTTTGGACCCTCCTGCACTAATCGTTAGAACAGAGAAAGCCCATGTCTCTGTGATGTGGGCGTCCACATGTGCCAGGACCTGCAGGGGAGGAAGGAAAAGAGGAGCATTGTGGGGGGGCTGAAGAGAAAGTCACAGGCCTGGGCAGGACGGGCACCCCGATGCCACCTGGCCCGTTTCTGCACACCTGGTCCGCCCAGCCCTTGTAGAGGGGCCATGAACCAGGCCCAGAGCCCACCCAAAACGTCTGGTGCGGAAGCAAGGGGCACTCAAGCCCATTCAGGCCTGCCCTCGGGGCCCTGGCCTCGCCCCTCTTGGCTCCCCAGGCCCCAGCCCACTGCCCCTCAGTGGGTCCTCAGGATGCCACCCTCCCATCATGGGGATGCAGGACCGAAGTCTCCCTGACAGGGACATCTTCCCGTCTGTCACTTCCCCCTGGTGGTTCCTTCGGGCCACGACTCCACGCACACCCTCGCTTACTGGTCGCTTGTTTACCATCCTCTCTCCCAAGTGTGGTGGGCCTGGGGTGGGGACCACGTCCCTGCTGCTTGGGGCTGGGACGGTGCCTGCTGGCCCCCGGGTAGGCAGCAGTGGGAGGGGTTCTGCTCACGACACCCATGTCGGTTCTGCGTGTTTACACGCTGTGTCATTGGACGCATGGCCGCCAGTGGGAAACGGGGAACTGGGACCAAAACAAGTGGGGATTTTGTTTCGATAGCAGAAAATCTTTCACAACCCTGGTGACCGGGACGAGGGGCCACACGGGGTACGTACACTTTTCAGATAGGTTCTTTCGGGAGAGGAACTGTACGTTGGGAAAACAAGCGTGCAGAGAGCCAGGAAGTTCCCGTTACCTGGCGCCCGGGCCGATGCTGTTCCTTCCACGTGGCTGACAGTCTCGCTGCCACGTGTGCTTCCACCGAGCCACGGCTCACACACGTAGGAGCTGCTAGCCCCGCACGCACCTCGTGTGGTGGGAAAGGCTTACTAGACACACAGAATGGACTCAATCGTCCACAGGGTGACTCAAACCATCGCCACAGGAAGTTGCTGGCCCAGAGGGCCTTGGTGCTCTTTACGTGATGGTGGGCACCTGTAGGGGATGCTCCAGACTGCCAGGTCTGACCTCGGGGCGCCACCGAGCCACAGATGGCCACTGAGCACCGAGAAGTGGCTGGTCTGAGCGAAGAACTCATTGTTTACCTGCGTTTGCTTCTCATTAAATTTAAATAGCCACCCATGGCCAGTGGCGCTGCGGTCAGCACAGCGACATAAAGCAAACGGAGGGTCCCGGCAGCATCCGGGTTTCCGCTCCCACGCCAGGAAGTGCTTCAGGGAGGTTCACTGTGTCTCTGTGCCTTCCGCCGACTGCGGGACGTGTGTTTAACAGCCCTGCCCGCCGGCTGTGCCACAGACCGCACTGGTCCGGAGTCCCACAGCTGTGTGGCTTCGTCTCAGGGTCCCTCACGAAACAAGGGGGTCGAGCCTCACAAAGAGGCCCAGTGGGTCTGTCTCTGACATTTTAGGCCACAGGGGAGGAAGCACCTGGTTTGCCCCAGCCGGGTGCAGGCGGGGAGTCATCATACGCCGTGACTCTTGGTTTTCTGGTCAATGCCGTGCCAACCCACCCGCCTGCACCATGCACCGAGCACAGGGTGGTGGAGGGTTGCGTTAGGTGGACAGTGTGTCCTGACTGACCACAGTCAGGGCCGCGATGACCACACCATGGCCACTCTTACCTGGGAATGAGGGTCCCTGGGGGACCCCAGTGTGCCTGGTCTGGATGGCAGGAGACTGTCAGAGGTAACCACAGGACAGCTGCACATCTGCTAATTTCCCCCAGTTCCTTGCCCGGGATTGCCACGTAGGAAGTCCCATTTGTGAGTCTGGTCCAGTATCCTTTCCCCATCCAATCCCGGGAGAGGCAAGCTGGTCTTTCCCATGAGCACGGAGAAACCATGGCACCCAGGACAGTGAGACTGACCCAGGGGACCCTCGCTGGGGTCCGTCCTGTGCCAGGCACCGGGCTGAGACCCAAGGATACAGAGCTGACCACCCACTGAGGGCGATTTCTTTTCTACGTTCTAATCGTTCTTCTCTTGCAAATCAACCATCCCATGCGTGAGTGAGTGAGTGGGTAGGTGATGGGGCCCAACGTGAGCCCGATGCTGGTGTCACCCTGGGTGCTGGGCGAATCTCGTGGTTTCACACTCCTGTCACTGCAGAAAGTGACGTGGACGGGAGCCCACTCCATGCAGCATTTCTGCGTGCACTCTGGGCACCCGGGGAAGCACCACAAAGACCACGCAGCCTCCGCTCGCCGGCCTTAGGTCTGGGGCAGGAGGACTGACCATGAATGTGTGAAGGACCAGGCATGTAACCGACCCACGAGTCTGACAGTTCCCTTCTTCTTCCCTCCTCTTTTCCAGGGCTGATCACTGACTACAGGGTAAGTGGGAGATTTGCCTCGTGGAGCTCCGGGGCTGTGCTGACCCAGAACGCGAGGCAGCGGCCCGGGTGTGGGGGCCTGTCTCTGGGCCCCTGGCGTGCAAAGGGCCTGGGGCACCAGTTTTGCCCACACTCCTGGTCTTGTTCCTTCTACCACCCCCTCACAGGCACGGGTGTCCCCTGCCAGCTGGCTGGCCCGTACCTCTGCCCAGACCACGTATGTGGCAGCTCTGCGGCTCTCTTACCAAGAGCGCAGTGCCAGCTTCCCCTCCTCGGGCTCACAGCTGCCTCTGGGCTCTGTTATGGTTTCTGCCTTGAGGGTGAATCTGGCAAATGGGCTGCGAGCCCAGCCTCTCGCGTCCACGAGTGCGCAGGGACCGCACTGCCTCCCAAGTCACCCGTCTGTTCTGTCCTCACCAGCCTCTGTCTGTGAGACTGGCTCCCTCCTCCGAGGGCTGGGCCATGCCCACACACGGGGCAGCGGGGGGGGGATGGCCACCCGCAGGGGGATGGCCTGTCCCACGGGGCCCCTGACACCCGCTGTGCTCTCTGCAGCACTGGCAGCTGCCGCTGGGCCGCAGGTTCCGCTCCCTGAAGATGTGGTTCGTCTTCCGGATGTACGGGGTCGCGGGGCTGCAGGCCCACATCCGCAAGGTGACTTCCCCCCCTGCCTGCTGGGGCTCTCACGGAGGTCTGGGGGCCTCTCGAGCGGACTGGGATGTCGGGGTCAGCACACAGGCGGCACTGGGGTGTGCACGAGATGGTCCAAGCGTCCATCGAGACCACAGGCGACCTGCTCCGGGAGACTCAAAGTGAATTGAGCCCTGTGTGGCCGGCGGCGTGGACCTGTCAAAGAGGGCTACAGGGAGAGCACAGTGTTTTGCTTCAAGAACATTCTGGAGAGGAGAAGTTAGAGGCGGGATGGGGGTGGTGTGCCTTGGCCTGGTGGTTCCCAGACATGCTCCCATCCTCGCAGGGCCTGGCTCTCGGGAGGGCTCTCAGCTGCCATGAGCCCTCCAGTGTGGCAAACACCTGTCTGCTCCAAGCCCCTCACCTGCTTTTTCTAACAGTTGAGGAAACTGAGGCCTAAGTATGTGCTAGGACTTGCCCAAGCCCACCCCCTCCCCCACTTAGCTGGCCCTCCCATCCTGACATCTGTCCTTGGCCGTGTCCCCACCCTCGAGGGCACAGGGCCTCCACCTCCACGGAAACGGAGGTCAACTGCAGCTCCCGATGCTAGTTGGTGACGTGGCGGTCTGTCAGAAGCCCTGGGGCTGAGGCTTAGCCCCTGGGGGCTGGGCAGGGGTCCCGGGCCCGTGCTCTGGGACAGGGCCTGTGGCCAGGCGCCCCCTGCTCGGTGCCCGTCACACATCACACATTGGCCCCATCGGCCTCGCAAGGAGTGTGTGGGTTCACGGGTGAGAGGTCGCCCCCCCACTTGAGAGCACGTTCTCCGATATGACAAGTGTTCTGCTTCTTTGGGGACGGGACGTGGAAAGTAGGGGGTTATGCCTCCGTAATGATGCCTTCTTGAGGTTCAGGGGCATCTGGGTGTGATTACGCTGCCTCGTGTTAAACTCACCCAGAGCCTCCCTCTGAGAGGGTCCCACCTGCCGGACAGGAGAGGGGATGGCCAAGCTGTCTCCCCATAAGGTCTGTGGTCTGGAGCCCAGCTGCAGGCCTGGGGCTCTGGCGCCCTCTGGTGGTGTGAGAGCTTTCTCACGTGACTGGGAGCCCCCGCCTTTCCATGGTGTTTGGGCCCCAACCACACTGGGAGAAGGACTTGGGCTTGTCTGCTCCCTGAGCCCCTCCCAGGGCAGCGCCGGGCTGGATGCCTGGGTTTAGAACAAGCACGACATGCCCCAAGACCCTGTCCCCAGATGGAGTGCCATCGAGAGCTCCATAAACACCTGGAGGCCCAATCAGGGGACGCTGTTCGCTGAGAGGAAGACAGTGTGTGTATGTGACAGGGACAGAAGTGATGCTCAGCTCTCGGTGGCCTGGTGACGGGCCCTGTCACAGGACACAGCCGCCGCAGTTTCCTCATCCGCACAGGGGGCGTGGCCTGCGTGCAAACGCCTCTTCGCCACGCTCCCTCTAAGATCACAAGCGATTGATCGGGTGGCGTTTTCCTGAAGACACTCCCTTTTTCCACGGGGACGCGAGCTTTCCCTCCGCCCCTGCGGGAGCCGCTGGTGAGCGGGGACGTAAGGGCTGCACGCTCACCACTGAGTCACAGACGTGCAGTCCGTCTCCGGGAGGGGGGGCTGGGCCCTGGACTGCGAGCCCAGATGCTCAGGCGGACCCCTGCCCTTTCCAGCATGTGCAGCTGGCTCACGAGTTTGAGTCGTTGGTGATCCAGGACCCTCGCTTTGAGATCTGTACGGAAGTCACTTTGGGGCTGGTCTGCTTCCGGCTACAGGTATGTTCAAGTCCCTTTTAGTCTGCATTTCCTTTCAGTGTGACAAGGGCAAGGTATTCCTCCCTTCCGCGCACAAACCCTCACATTCACTCCCCGAACCACCCAACCTGGCTGCCCCACGGCTCGTCCCAGCCCCGGTGCCCTCCGCAGTCTCCTCAGGGGCTGCCCACTCTCCCTGGCACACACTCGGACACCCGGTGCTCGTGGAGGCCCTTGTGCTGGGGCGTTCCCCATTCCCGCCAGCCAGGCTTCTCCCCCCCCAGGATCCCTTGGTGTCAGCCCTGGGCCAGCATCATTGTCGGCTGGGAGTTGGTGACAAAGGCCCATCTTGGGCCCACCCACCCCGACTGCTGCAGCACCCACGTGGTCTTCATGGCGCTCGAAGTGGACGCAGGGCTGCGGAGTGGAACTGCGTCCTCTGACAGCGGTGGCCTCTCTCCCGCCCTCCATGCACCTGTCTGCCTTTCTCCCTCTGCTTCTGTTGCTGCTGTTCCATCTCAGGCTGTTTCTCCCTTTGGCTCTTTCTAATTTAAAAACATTGTTTCATTCAAAACATATCTTGTCCCACCCAGTTGAAACTGTGAAGCAAATTTGTCCTAAGTAACTTGCTGGAATAGTCTGAGCCCCACATCATCTTCAGGTGTTTGCTCTTCCACTAAGTCTTCCTGGTAAAATGCCAGCCCCATGTACAGCAGCCTCTCCCCATCCCCACTCTCCAACAGGACAGGCTTGCCCAGCTCTGGTTTGCTGACATTTTGGAATGGCCTTGGCCCACCCGCTGTCCATTTGGGCACCAGTGGGAGTCCCACTGGTGGCCAGGGGCCTGCAGGCATTCCCCACCTGGCAGAACTGGGCTCTTCTTCTGCACCCCCACTCTCTACACAGAGCGAGGACACAAACTGTCCACTCCTGTGAGGGCCACGTGACCAAGGAGGCAGCGCCCACTCCCAGCCCCTTCTAGCAACCTCTCTGGCTTGGAGGAGCTGGAGGTGCTGCTGGGAAATAGGAGAAAGGTCAGAGGGCGGGAGAAGTAGCGAGATTGCCGGCAGAAGGAGCAGCACCCAGGTGGGAACGTGGTGGCTCCCCAAGGCCTGTGTGGTCCAAGCCTGTCGCCTGGTGCCTCCTGGTGCCTCCTGGTGCCTCCTGGTGCCCTCTGGTGCCTCCTGGTGCCTCCTGCTGCCTTCCTGGTGCCCTCTGGTGCTGTCAGTGGGAGGCTGGGCTCCGGCCTCCCTGCTCCGGCTGGTGGCTGCTTCCTACCGGATGGGCTCCAGCAGTGATGCCCTGGACCCACAGTTCCCGGGCAACTTCCCCCGATTCTCGCAAGATGCTGTCACGCTCCTTTCTCTGTCCAAATGGAGAATTTCTTCCCCGTTTGGACAGACCCTTTCCCTGGGGACGTGAGAATCCAGTCTGCTGCATAAGCTCATCAATGCATAGGGAACACACCTGGGAGCCTTCACTTTTTCTTATCAGCCCTGGACCATGGGAGGTCGCCTCTGGACCTTCATGTTTGATGGGTCCACATTAAAACATGGACACATTGTCATGCAGGGGCCAGCTGCATTCTTTTAGGGCCATGGAACTATTACTTGGTTGAATTTTTCTTTCTCTGAGACATGCCCCCCTCTCTCTTCATCCCTGCAGGGTTCCAACAAACTGAACGAAGCCCTCCTGGACAGAATAAACAGCTCCAGGAAAATCTACTTGGTGCCCTGTCACCTGAGAGACAAGTTCGTGCTGCGTTTTGCCATCTGCTCCCGCACGGTGGAGTCTGCGCATGTGCAGATGGCCTGGGAGCACATCCGGGCGCTGGCGACCTCGCTGCTGGGAGCCTGGCGGGAGCGCGGGTCAGCACCACTGGCCAGCGCTGCAGGTGAGCTGCGTTCTGCGCAGGGGGCCAGCGTCCTCCACTGTGAGAAGGTGGAGGTGTGGGGGGAACTGGGCGCAACCTCAATGCTTTAGAGACCCAGAGAGACGTTTACTTTGTATTCTGTCAAACTCGCAGTGATGTGTTTCTAGGATGTTCACCCAGATTTCTCCCTGTTCATGGAGGCAACTGAGTATCACAACAAGCTTACATGTTAAACTGGCAAGCTGGGGATGAGTGAAACTTCATGGAAAGATTGCAAAGGGAATTTGACATGACTGACAATTTACTGCCAGGGGAGTAAGTGGCTGATGGTTCAGAGGAAGGAAACGCTCAGGCTCCCTGGCCACGTGCGGGATTTATGCTGAGCCGGTGAAAGACACTCCGAGGTCAGCACGTGGTTAACGTGCAAGGAAAATGTGCACACAGATGCAGCGTCGGCCACGGGGAGAGTGTGCAAAGCCCATCTGTGGGAGCCCCAGCAATCATAAAAGCCTTTTCTTTAGATTATTTTAAGAATGTCAATCCATTGGAGTTTATCTACTTTCTTCATTTCTGTCCTTTTAATCTTTTCACCCCATTTCGGGAGAGGTGGGTGGTGGATGTGCCTCTGTGAGCGTCTCCTTAGCTCCTGCTTTTCTCTGTGTCCCTTCTCGTCCCCCCATTGCCCATTGCTCTGACCTGTGGGGAAAGCAGCACCTAAGTGTGTGAGGCATGGCTCCACTGATGGCGTTGGACTTACCTTCTTTGCTCTTAATTTTCACTGTGAATACCTGAAATACTACAGTGCTCGAAAACAAGAAGTTAGAAGTTGAGTTTTGTTTAGATGAGACCTATGCATGCCTCCTGACCCATGAGGTCAAAGACCCCGTGTATGGTCAGGGCCAGTCCTGAGTTGCCTGACCCTTTTCCTGGCACAGAAAGGATTTTTCTTCAAGGTGCGCTGCTCATTGGCTGAGGGGGACCACCCCACCCAGGTGTGCTGCTCATTGGCTGAGGGGGACCACCCCGCCCAGGTGCACTGCTCATTGGCTGAGGGGGACTGCCCTGCCCAGGTGTGCTGCTCATTAGCTGAGGGGGACCACCCCGCCCAGGTGCACTGCTCATTGGCTGAGGGGGACTGCCCTGCCCAGGTGTGCTGCTCATTAGCTGAGGGGGACTGCCATGCCCAAAGCAACTTCAAAGTGAGTCATAGCTATAGCATCGCTGGAAGGTGCTGGGCAGAGGCTCAGATTTTCATTATCCAATGCTTTAAGATGTGTGTGTGGGAGGGTGTGGGGGGATAACTGCTATAAATACAAAACAACCGAGTCAGGCACCCCTGACGCATTCCCGCAGCCCTGTGTTTGCACAGATCCCAGGTAAATGGGCCATGTCATGGTCACGTCCCCATGTGTCCCCAGCAACACAGAGAAAGACTGTTGCTCTGAAAAATTATCGGAAACAGAGCCACATTTCTGAGAGAAGTCACAGTTACTGTGGACTCATTGTACTTGCTCTCAAATCAAAAGGTAAAAATAGGATTTGTTCCTCGATGTTGCCTGTAACAGTGAATCACAATGCACCCACGTTGTTTCGGCCAGATTAACTAGAAAGATGCAAATCTTAACACCGTGGATTTCCTTGCACATAGCTGAAGCTGTCATATCGAGCCCACATGTCACAAGAAGTACACAAATATCTCATTATGGAATTTTTTTGAATGAAGCCATGACTTCATGTTATTTTTTCCCCTGTAGAGATCTAAGTTGAAAAGAAGTACATCTGAAAACTGCAGTGAGAAGAAAATAAACACCATCCCAGCTCCGTGGAAGCGAGCCTGTGTGCCGCTTCACGCCCCTTTCTCCAAAGTTGTCCAGAAGCTTGTGATTATGCATCTTCAGTCTCTCATCAGTGAAGAAATTCCATCTGCTGTATGAGGAGTTAATTCCAGTGGACATACATTTTACTCATCATTTGGCTGTGATTTCTGCTGATTAGAAAAATCAGTGGTTCGTGCTCCTGACGTTGTCAGTGGTGGGAAAGCTTATTGAAATGTTTCCCAGGGCGGTCTGTGGTCACGGGACAGGACACTGTCCCTGTGGCCTTTCACTCACTCTGTCACACGGCTCAGTGCTTAATAAACCATGTGCAGCGCAATGGCAGTTGTGTCTGCTGAGCGTCCTGGTCTACGTTGTACCCAGCTGATTGCTATAATGTGGCCAAAGACAGGGCGTCCTCGGGCACTTGTGACCGGCATCCATTTGTTCGGCAACGTTTATCGAGGGTGCAGGACACGTCAGGCACGGTTTCAGGCTTTGACAACATCCGCTTTTACTTGGACATGACTCCAACTTCCACACATACATAGCAAGATTAAGGAGCATAAAAAGCAGAAATGCCACCGCAGGATGGGTTATTTTCAGTCATTTAGATGTCACATGTGTTAGTTGCTGCTCAGCCATCATTTTCTCCACCCCTCACCTCCACCTAACTACTTTTTCGGGAAGGGACAACCAAAGGACCCGCTGAGCCCAGAGAAGGAGAGAGAGGCTCCTCGGGCTTCCTGGGAGTGGGTTCTCCCTGTTTGCAAGAGATGGCCCATTATGACGTCCTTTAGGTTGTGTCGTCAGACCTGGAACGGCCAACTTCCAGACTTCTTATGTGACACAGTGACATTAATTACCAAGTAGGTGGCTGTTAGTGGCTATTCTGTTACGTGGTCTGAAATCGCAATTCAGTAAACTAATGTGAACGTGGTTCTCTGAAGCCCCAGTCCAAGGCAGTGATGAAGCATTTTTCAGCCACCCAGGGAAGGGTCCCTAAGGAGCCCCGGCGTGGGGGCGGGGTGGGGGGAGGATGTGCTGGCTGAGGGCGGAGCTGAGCTGCAGGACTCAGAGCGGGCATTCCAATTCCCCTCTTCTTAAAAACGCACGTGGACTTCACACGCCACTCCAACGTCCGCTGGTGAGAAACAGTGCCTACCCACTGACGTGCGGTGTGGAGGGAAGGGGCCCTCCCCCGGAACCGCAGGGACGGTCTGCAAAGACCGCGGGCCAGGCGAGTCCGGATGAGCGCCTCCTAGGGGAACTCTCTGAAGGTAGTTACCTCGGGGCGTCTTTATTTCGGAGTTTACGAATGAAGTACCTTCGCAGTGAGACGCAGAGTTCGTCCCGTTATGCAAACCCGCTGGCTGCACAGCTAGCGCATCCCGTTTAGCAGAATAGCCTCCTGCAAGCCGGGGCACAAGACCCGGGGCCAGCGCCCCGCCCCTCCACCGCGTAGCCCCGCCCCCACCGCGCGACCCCGCCGCCGGGGAGCGCGCCCGGTACGCACGACGCACGCACCGCACAGGCCGAGCTCGACCGCAGTGCGCAGGCGCACATCGGCCCGCGCGCTTTTCGGAAGCCGTAGGTTGGCGGGGATCCGGGCGACTTGGGGGAGCCGGGCGCGGGGCGGGAGCAAGAGGCGGGGAGGGGCTAGCTCGACCCCCGCAGCCCCTCCCGGGGCGGCCTGCCGGGTTAGGGGCTGTCGGGCGGCCGGGGGAAAGGCCGGGGCCCTGAAGCGTTTCTCGCAGTGGGCGTGCCCTCCACGCCTGTCCGTTCAGGGGACTTGCTTTTTCGGGGAGGGGGCGGGGAAGCAGCCCCACCCCCGCGTGGGCGTCTCGGGCCCCGGTGCCCGGTGTTTCTGACGGCGGAGCCTGGTGTAGACCGCCCCCCAGCGCGGCTGGCGACCCGAGGCCGCTGTCAGAGCGAGTTGAAAGGAGGCGGTGCTCTCGGAGCGGGTGGGGGGGCGGGGAGGGTCGGCGCTGTTGCGGGGAAAGACCGCGTTTGATGCAGCACTTAATAAGTGGGCGAGCTTTCTGAGCACTGCGCGGAATTAGCGGCCCCCGCGGGCCGAGCGAGGTTGCTGCGACTCTGAGACAGGTCAGGGAGCTGGCAGCGGAGTCCCGGCGGCAGCCCGGCCGGCGGGGTCGGCGCGGTGTCCACGCGGGTGGGTCTCTGGCCGCGCTTCGGTCCCGGTGGACACCCGGCTCCGGGGCTGGAAGACTGAGAGTAACGGAGACCGCTCCTACCAACAGAAATCACCTGTCCAGGTAGACAAACAGCACATTCCTGCCATAAATAAGCAGTTATCCAAATGAAAAAGGGGAGCATGCAGTTCATAGTGAAGATCTAGAAAGGCCATAAAGATGAAAGGGACTTGGGAATGGCACCCGGGACAGGGGCTGTGTCATCAACCAGGTGTTTGCTGTAACAGGTGTTTGTCATCCGTGGCCACAGCTGTGGGGCGAGTGGCTGAGTTCGAAGGAAGCGGTGAGACTGGGGAGGTGAACCCTGGAGAACTCCAAGCCCGAGGACAGGGAAGGGAGGGTGTCCTGGGAACAGCCAGGAGAGCTCTGCGGCCAGGAGCCCCCGGGCTGCAGGTGACGAAGGACGGAGCCCTGCAGAGGAGGAGGGTGTTCTTCCAATTTCCCATTTCCAGCGCTACACAAAGGAAATGACGTAGGTGTAGCAGAAAGAGAGATGGTGGGGAGACGTCAGTTCTAGGTTTGATTCTTTTTACCTTTATAACTTTAAGCAAATTAGAATCTCCCTGAGTCTTACGTTTATTTTCTTCACAAAGATTTATGAACACCTGCCCACGATGTGACGGAATCTTTGTAGGGTATTATGAGAGATGCAAAAAACTATAAAATACGAATATTAAGTATATTTACAGGTAATTCGGAAGGTATCTTTAAAATGCACGAGTTCTTGGTTTTTCCTGTATTGCAGTACTGTTAAGACACTTAAAGTTTCCTTGCAAATCTTCCTTGTGGGTCAGCAGGTCAATTCCACGTCTCCAGCAGTGTGACATACTCATCATGATTGTGTCCAGATAACTTTAACTTAATGTAAGGAGGCTTATGAAAATGACTGGAGAGAAGAATCTGAGCTGTAAGCACTTCACTAGCAGATTGTGTGGCCTGTTCTTGTAATTCATGTGTCGTGACAGTTTCACTTTATTATTACTTATTTATTGTTTTCTTCGTGTGTCCTTTGTTTTGGATTTAAAAAAAATTTATTGTTGTTCAATTACAGTTGTCTGCCTTTTCTCCCCATCCCTCCACCCCATCCCAGCCGAACCCACCTCCCTCCCCAACCTGTACCCTCCCCCTTGGTTTTTGTCCATGTGTCCTTCATAGTAGTTCTTCATGCGTCCTTTATAGTAGTTCCTGAAAACCCTTCCCCCCATTGCCCCCTCCACCCTCCCCTCTGGCTGTTAGATTGTTCTTAATTCCAGTGTCTCTGGTCATATTTTGTTTGCTTTTTTGACAGTTTCACTTTTTAATACTTCATGAAAAATTGGGCCGCAGTGAGAGGTCCCTGTTTTCCGTGCTCGTTCACAAATAAGTCCTCAAAACAGTGACTACGGCGTTCGTCTTTGTGACGCGTGCTGCTCTGCCCTTTGGTGGAGGCATCTCACCAGGGCGTGCGTGCTGCGGGGGCGAGACTGCGTGGGCGCGAGTTCTGGCACCGGGAGCTCCTTCACAGGTTCAGCCTCGGTCTCTACATTTGTGTGGCCAGGCCGGTGGTAGTTTTCAGAGCATTTTTATATTTGTTATTTGACTCGACTCTCACAACAATTTCTCTCTTCACAGGTAAGACCGAAGACTCGCCGCGATCGTACGAGGCTTGCTTGAGATCGTCTACCTGGTTTCCTTGGAGACCAGACTTAAACCCAGGCCAGGTTTGTCCCGCGTGGCTTGTCCGTAGCTCCGTGTGACTTCTGTACTGCCTTTCTTTTGCTGATTAACTTTAAATCCTTTCCTTATGCAAGCTTTCCGTCTCTGCAGGGAAAATCAGTAAATAACTAAAGTAGTTCGACCCATCATGAAGCACTATTAAGTCAGGTCTCTAATCTTTTATATCTTGAATGCTTGAAGTTTATGAATAACGAGCATTTCCCTTGCAGTGGTCTGCCTGCATAAATTTACCTTCGAATGAAAGACCCAGCATGCCTTCTTCCAGGCGAGCGGAGATTTACGTCTGTGTTGGTCTCCTTAGCACTCTCCATTTTTGTCTTTGCTACAGAACCCCCGGGATGCAGGCCTCCGGCTCTCGGGCTGTGCACCTGAGCGAGTGGCAGAAGAGCTACTTCGCCGTTACAGCTGGCCCGTGCGCGGCAGGTCAGAAGGCAGACGCCTACCGAGCGCAGATCCTGCGCATCCAGTATGCGTGGGCGAACTCCGAGATCTCCCAGGCCTGTGCTTCCAAACTGTTCAAAAGATACGCAGAGAAGTATTCTGCAGTCGTCGATTCTGACAGTGTTGCAACTGGCTTGAGTAACTATGCAGAAGACATTTTAACTTTAGCAAGACCTCGGCAGACTGGCAGTGACGAGTGGCAGTCTGGGCTGTCGGTCACTAGTGTTTCCCAGATGAGCAGCGTGCAGGAGATGATGCGGGCTGGCGCCCGGTCCCGAGACTCCCTCTTGGCCTCTGCTGATGCTTCGGTGGTAATCCATAAGGAGGCCGTGGTCTTCGATCCTCTGAAATTTGGTGTTCGTGGTGGTTCTGGTGAGAGTGAGCCACCGACTAACCCCACTCACGGTGCAGACAGGGCTCGAGCCATCCCAGAGGGCAGTGTGTTGGGCCCTCGGAATGCCCATCCACCCATGGTGACTGACACCCCAAAGACGTGCCCCACGCCCTCAGCACCTTTTCGTGACTTAGCCACCGCAAAATTTCACGCCACACCTTTATTTGGACGTGTGAGAAAGGAAAACAGCAGCTCTCCAAAAGCCAGCATGGGACTGAATATGTTCTTACCCAATCAGTCCCATTTTCCTTCTGGCAGTGACAGTCCCCGAGAAAGGATCAGTTTTTACGGCTCCGGCTCCGCTGATGCACTTTGGGCCCCAATCCTGAACAAGGATTTTAGTAAAACAGAAGATAATGGCCAAAGAGAGGAGAGCAGCCTGCCCGCCTTTAAAACTGCGAAGGAGCAATTATGGGCGGAGCAGCAGAAAAAGCCCCACCAGCCCCCCCGTGTGTCGGGGTCTTCCTGTGGTGGTGTGAAGAAGTCTCTGGGTGCCAGTAGATCCCGAGGGGTTTTTGGGAAGTTTGTCCCTCCTGTACCTAAGCCTGATGGGGGTGACCCGAGTGGCGGCTTGCAGTACAAGCCTGATGGCACCGGACCTGCAGGGCCAGCACACCCGGCCGATGAGCGTCTGAAGGGCTTGGAGCCAAAGATGATCGAACTGATCATGAGTGAGATCGTGGACCACGGGCCCCCAGTGCACTGGGAGGATGTGGCAGGGGTCGAGTTCGCCAAAGCCACGATAAAGGAGATCGTCGTGTGGCCCATGATGCGGCCCGACATCTTCACCGGGCTTCGAGGGCCGCCGAAGGGGGTGCTGCTCTTCGGCCCTCCGGGGACCGGGAAGACCCTGATCGGCAAGTGCATCGCCAGCCAGTCCGGGGCGACCTTCTTCAGCATCTCTGCCTCCTCCTTGACCTCCAAGTGGGTGGGCGAGGGGGAGAAAATGGTCCGGGCCCTGTTCACGGTGGCCAGGTGCCAGCAGCCAGCTGTGATATTCATCGACGAAATCGACTCGCTGCTGTCCCAGCGGGCAGATGGGGAGCACGAGTCTTCTAGGAGGATAAAAACCGAGTTCCTGGTTCAGTTAGACGGAGCAACCACATCTTCTGAAGACCGAATTCTCGTCGTGGGAGCAACCAATCGGCCTCAGGAGATCGACGAGGCCGCCCGGAGGAGGCTGGTGAAAAGGCTCTACATCCCCCTCCCGGACGCGTCCGCCCGGCGGCAGATCGTGATCAGTCTGATGTCCAGGGAGCAGTGCCACCTCCGCGAGGAGGAGCTGGAGCTGGTGGTGCAGCGCTCGGAAGGCTTCTCGGGCGCCGACATGACGCAGCTGTGCAGGGAGGCGTCCCTCGGCCCCATCCGCAGTCTCCAGGCCGCCGACATCGCCACCATAACGGCGGACCAGGTTCCCCCCATAGCTTACGTGGATTTTGAAAACGCCTTTCGAGCTGTGCGGCCCAGCGTGTCTCCCAAAGATTTAGAGCTTTACGAAAACTGGGACAGAACTTTCGGCTGCGGGAAGTAAATGGGACACTTGGAATTGAGAGAGGACGTCTTTGTGCTGCGTCTCTCCCCTGCAGCACAGGGAACGGGCTTCTCTGTGGTCCCGGGAGTGTGCGTTCTGAGTCTGGTGTCGCCACGAACGTAGACCGCAGCAGCTCGGTCCTGCAGCAGATTGGCAGCCTGGCGCGAGGGAAGTGTGGGCTCTCTTCCGTTGTTACCGCTGAGCACACCTGTTTGTACCACACACGAAGGAGCTTCTTCGTTTTTCCTCTAACAGGTCTTTTCAGGATGGGTGATGGGGTGACTAGTGGGCCCACGTTGAAACCCTGAGCCTTACTCGTATGTGAGGATGCATGGTTTGCATACATCTCTCCGTGCTGGTGTGGTGGTTTGCATTTGAGATGGCGTGCTGCCTGCAAGGGCCGGTTTTCACTGGTTTGTAACCCCGAGCTGTTTCCGTCCCTCACCGGGCCTGACTAATAAAGTGTGTTCGGAAAGAGTGAAGGGCAGTCTAATGTCAGAGATGCGCCGCGGGATCGAGAGGAGAACACTTTGCCAGGGGGTGGGTGATGTTTAACAGCGCCCACGTGACGGCACCTGACAGCTGGGGGCTGGCGTCCTTCAAACGTAATTGTTTGCAGGTTTCTGTAAGCAGTGCCTGTTCGTTGTGTTCACGCTGGACGGGAGAGATGACAAAGGGAAGGAAGTGACAGTCCCTGTTACCCACCCATCCCCAACCCGGACGGCACTGAAAGCATCCGAGAGTCAGTTCTCCCAGGTGGTGTATTCCGGATGGGCTCTCCAACTCACTGTGGGAGCCACCTTGTCCTCAAGGTGTTGTCACGGTTTCCCATGTCAACAGACCCCGGCAGCACCTCCCCTCACACGGCCACCAGGCCGAGTCCGCCTCCTGTTGGGGCAGGTGGGGCAGCAGCTGGCTTGTCCACCTTGTGCTCGCTGCAGACGAGAGTGTGTGGAGTGCCATGGTCTGCCACTGCCGTTCCTAGCAGCCGCCGGCCTTTATATGGTACATGAGCCAGAACTCAGCACTAGAAACCATCAAAACACTAGGAAAACAGGTAACACTGGGGGCTTGCGGTGTTAGTGAAGACTCAGAGGGCAGGCCCTGACCACACCCTGCTGGGGGCCTGTGGTAAGTCTGGCCTTTCTAGGAAGCAACTTGATCATATCTACCAAACAACGTCCCCTGCCAGAGGTCAGGGCTACACAGGTAAGGTCACCGAAACATGTAATGTATGAAAAAGCACAGAACCCAAATATCCATCAACAGATTTGTCGAGTCTGCTCATGGGGTTTTACGGAACGGTTCTTAAAAATCCAGTGCACATTATGACTGTCCGTCGGCAGGGAGGGGCCCCAGGCCCCCGTCCAAGGAAAAGGCAGGCAGTCCGGCAGTTTGCACAGGGCTACGGGGGGAGAAGGCGCGCAGAGAGCTCCAGGGGTCACGTCCGCTGCTGTCCTGGGGCCGAAGGTGGGGGAGGCAGTTCCCACGGCCGACTTGCGACGCACACTGGCGTCGTTTTGACTCTTCAGAGTCACACACTTTCTGTGAGGTTTCAGTTGACTCACTGGCTTTCTGTTTTTAATGAAACGGTATTTTCAAAGTGTGGGATGTAAGAGCTGTTGAATAAACTTGGCTTTTTGGTTGGTGTGTGTGGGGCAGCGGGGGGGGGCGTGTGCGTGCATGCCAGTAGGTTTGTTAGTAGTGGTAGAGAGGCAAGGGCTCTGTGGTCCATTCCTCAGAAAACGTACATCGCAGATGGAAATGGGGCTGGAAAAGCGATGACCAAACAGTAAATCTCTGAAAAACGGGCTTTTGGTACATGTTTTGCACATCTATGAGGTGGTATTGAGAAGTAACCCTCTCAGGATCAGAATCCCTAGCAAAGTCGTCCATCCGGCTCCAAAATGGTCCAGGCCCTCAGGATGGCTTTCCCAGGTGGCCGGGAGGCACACAGATTCCCTCTTCATTTCAGGAGACCGCGTGGTCAGAGGCCCATTTCACAAAGGAGCTGGGCAGGAGGCGTGCCTGCCTGGTGCTCCGCCTGCACCCCCACAGGACTGGACGATCTCTGTTTTCCCGGAGGCTGGGGTGCAGGTGACGCTGACCTCTCCCACCCGGGGGAAGCGGCCTGGCCGACGCTTCTGACCTAGAGGGATGCTGCGACCCGATTGGAGGATGATCTGGACATGTAATTTCACAAAATACAGAAAATTGCTGTAAAACTAGGGCATGATTGCAATTGAAGGGAAATGGTGCAGATAAATCTATTTTAATGGATAAGCTTAGTAGATGCAAAATAAATGTATTCCATTATTTATTCCTTTCAACCCATCTACGTGTAAATTAGAGTGGAAAAGGCACACAGCGTCCACTCTGCAGAAACGACAAAAATTGTTCTTCATGAGTTGCTTTGGCACTTCAGAAAAACCGAGCCCGGCTCCAATTAAGGCCAGAGGTGCTCTCGGCTCTGCTGTGTGACCTGCTGGGCAGGCGCCGTCTGTGCCAGCCGCAACCCCATGCCGCCACGTCGCTCATCACCGAGTGGAGCACACACTCCCTCTGGGTTGAGTGAGTCGCCTTCAGTTGGTGGCCAGGGGCCACGTTTTCACCTAACGACAGGATGTCAGACTGGGCATTGCTGCCAGACAGAAGGGCGCCTGGCCACAAGCCCCACCCGCACACCCCCAAGAGGCTGTGACCCCTTCCACCTCAGTAACGGGGTGTTGAGCAACGTTACTAAGTAACCAGCAGGGCTGGTGTCTTGCAGCCTACGCAGGCACGCAGTAGGTGGGGTGGCAAGGGGAGCTCAAGGTACACTTTCATCACTTCCCACGCTTCTAACATCTACCCAGGGTGAGGGATGGAGTCATAACTGCCTATTCTAAGAACTGGAGAATTTAGTGAAGTGTTTCCTTTATAGCATTAAATGTGTTAACTTACATAACACATAGTACACACTTTGTAATACTGTAGAGAAAATACGACTTTAAAAAAGCAAGGAAACCAATTCCCTGCTAACTCAATAAATCATGCTATCAACCTCACAAGCTCTGAGATTAGTTATCAACTTGAAGCGGGAGGCAGCGTGCTGAACAGACAGAGCTGCATTCTGCGTGGGAAAAGCCCAGCACTCGGACTGAGGTAGCCAGAAAAGTCCCGAAGAAAGCCACGGAGCAGGCATTTCCGGTATAAAAGAGGGCAGGGCGAGCGCAGATCCGCCCCGGTGAGTGCGCGGAACAGAGCTGTTTCTCGTACTGTCGTTTTCCACGTGCACAGCTGTGGGCGCAGTCTGCCCGCCCTGCACGAAATTCTCGGTGCTGGAAGCCAGAATCTCCGTGCTCCTGCCTCTTCCTAGTGCCCCGTGTTTTATGTTCCATACGGACAGTGTTTCCTGAAAATCCCAAGGCGTATATGAGAAACGTGCATTTGGAAATACCAGGGACGTGCTCATATACGTTAAAATGCTTTTTTCCCTTCCCTCTGCTCTTCCTCCTCCCCCTCCTCCCCTGTCTCCATCTCCGCATTTTTCTTCAAGCAGCAGATGAGGTTTCCTGGATAGTAGCTGGAGAAATAAGATGCTTTTAATGTCTACTAAGATTAAGAGATTTATTGTCAGGAAAGCATGTCTTGGGGGAAAGCAGAGGGTGTGACTAGACGCCCTTTTGGCAAACCATCAAAAGGGTGAAAATCTCAAACAGACTCCCCCTGAAATGGTGCCTCTCGGAAGCTCAAGGGCACTGCTCAGCCACGCCGCAAGGGCCAGGGGAGGGTGGTCTCCAAAGGCCTGCTCGTCCAGTGGTGTGGGCCCAGGAAACCCACAGAAAGCCCGCAGAGTACTTCGGAAAACAAGGCAGAAACTACCGGCTCAGACCCCTCGGGACGAGTGAGGGCGTGAAAACGCACGGCACCTGTGAGACCCGCCCCAGTCCTCAGGCAGGAAACAGGCTGATAGAACGTCCCACCCGCAGATATGTTCCAGGAAAAAGGAAGGATGGCCCGGACGGAACCCAGAGCTCCTGGGGCACAGCCACGAGCCTCAGGGACTCGGAAAGTCGGGACGCTCCGGGCGCTCGCCCGGCCCTGCGCAGCTGCCCCCTGTCCCCGGCTTGCCGTTGCACCTGGGCTGTGACGGGGCAGATGACGCGCATCTCCCCGTTCGCTGGTCCGCAGACCAACGGCTCTGAATGAGCGTCAGGGGCCGAGTGTGAACTGGACTTCACTTCAGTGATAAGATTTGGGACTTGGAGTCGATGCCTGAGTGGGGTGCGACCCCATTGGAGGGGTGACCGGGTCTTACCAGTGTCAGGGCGGAATTCCTGGGCGCCGAAGGGTGGACTCCGGTGGACAGACACTAGGAAGGCCCCCGCCATTCTGATGTCTGTCATCTGCCCCCCTTGCGCGTGACCCCAAGAACACAGCAGGAGGGGTGGGATATCCTGTCTGTGTCCTTTCTCAGCGTGCCCGCCTTCTCTGGCCTCTCTCCCTGCTCGGACGGGAGCCGGCTGCCACGCCCAGAGCTGCCCCTAGAGGGGCCCAAGTGCCAAGGACGCAGGGAGGCCTGTGCCAGTGGTCAGCAACTTGCTGACCACACACGTGACCTTCACAGGGACCCGCCCCCCAGCTGAGCCTTCAGGCAAGACCTCAGCCCAACCAACACCTTGATGGCAGCCTAAGGGGCACCTGGAGCCGGGCACCTGGAGCCAGACCCCCAGCGGAGCCGCACCTGGAGTCTTGGCTCTGGGGAGAACAGGTGTTTCCTGTTGGAAGCCATCCCATCTGGGGACAAATTGGATCCAGCAGTAGATGACTAAACTGACATTTCTTGCACACTGAAATTTGTGGCCCCAAATTCAAACATACTGTGCTAGGCGTTACTTCCCTGCTAAACACATGTCTTTGCCCCTGAGAAGTTTGTAGTCAAAGCAGGATTTATGGTTTGCTTTTGGAGTTTCCAGAGTGCCGTTCCAGCAGCCGTGCCTCCTCTAAAAACGCCAGGATCCCACTCCCGACTCGACACCAGCCCACCCACAGTTTTGGGGTTATTTTTTGTCTGATTAAAACATGTCTTGTTTTATTCATTTAAAAACATCTTCTATTTAAAATTTTCAAGCCACAGGAAATTGCAGAAAATTAGGACGGAGAGCTTCGGCCCTCTGGCCCGGCTTCCTCCACGGCAACATTCCCGTGACTACCACACACTCACACTGTCGTCTGCCACACGCTCCCCGGGGAAAAACAGATCTGTCTGATGGACTCGTCAGCGGGCTTCTGGCCTACCTGCAAAGTCTCTCCTGCACGGGAGCCTCCCCCAAACGCGGCTGCGGGTCTGTGTGTGCCAGCCGCGGCTGGGCCTCGGGCTGGGCCTCAGAGCTGGGCCTCAGAGCTGGTCAGTGCTCTTCTCTAGGGAGACCAGCATTAAGTCACCTGACCTCTGCTGTCTGAACGGACAGCAGCCTCCAAGCCTCTCTATTTCCTTGAGGATTTTCTCTTCCCTCTACGAAGTGCCCCCGTTCCACGGAGTACATCATTTGCCCTCAAATAAAATTGCATGTCTCTGCTCCTGTTGATTTGCCCCACAGGTGGCAAACACAAGGCCCACGGGCCAAATCCGGCCCTCCACCTGTTTTTATCCGGACCGGCACCTGGTTTTATCCGGACCGGCACCTGGTTTCTACCTGGCGGCAGCGCTGAGCTCTCACGTAACTGTTAAGGAGTACTTACATTTATACAATCCTAAAGTTACTTTCGGCCCTTTGAAGGCAACCGCGAGGCTGATGTGGCCCCCGGTGAAAATGAGTTTGACACCCCTGACTCATATCAGTTTATTTCTCAGACCCAGTCTCTAACCCTCAGGAACCTGGGCTCCAGGAACCTGGAGGCCAAGGGCAAAGGGGCCGGAGGAAGAGGCAGGTGAGCTCCTTGGCTCCTTGCCCAGGCCAGGGCGAAGCTCAACAGAAGCCAGCTTGGGATTCCTGGGGAATCTAGAGCAGGGATCCCCCTCCAGGAGAAGAGCCTGCGTCAGAGCCAGGGCCTCCGGCAGCCCCGCGGGGCGGGGAGATCCCAGCTCTTGGGGTTGGCAAAGGTCCTGCCAGGCCCGATCTCACAAGGCAAAACAGCTGGGGTTAAGTGTTCACCGCCCCAGGGCTCCGCCTATCCCCGGCGCTGAGCTAGGTGTGGGAAAGGGCTCTCCGCTGTGCGTGCGGGAAGCTGCGGCTGGTCCCGGCTGGGCTGCATCCTTCTCACCACTAGGTGGCGAGCGCCTCTCACTCCCCGGTGCTTGGCAGCTGAGCTCCTCGTCCCTGTCAATCAATCTTCCTGCCATTTCAAAGAACTCCAACTCAGATTTTAGGAAATGTGCAGTTAACTTGCTAAAAGCTCACACGTCCTTCACTTTCGTCTATTTTAATGTACATCATTTAAATTAAAAAATATTTATACTTAGTTAATTAGAGGTTCAAAATACAGGGGTCCAGCAGAAGTAATGCTTGCTGAGTGTGGTTGATAGGGTAACAATACGGTGGAATAATTTATGGTTCTAATCGGAACATTTCACCTAAAATGTCAGATGGTGTGCTTGAGTGCGACATTGTTACCTTACAGAATCACATGCTTGTGAGTTAGTAATAAAAGATTTTGAAATTAAAAAGAGGCATTATTGCTGCCCGATGTTGGACTCTGGCCTGTCCTTATTCCTGGGAGATTTCCCTCTGTAGGAAAGTGCTTTGCCTTCCTCGTAAGCGAACTTCGTTCCTGGGCCCACTGGACAGGGACAGAGGGTGCAGGTGCTGGAGAGGGAGGGCCCCCTTTCACCTGTGGGCTGGCACAATCTCCGTTATCTACCTGAGACTCCCCAAGTCAAGTCTGCAGCACAGAGACAAACACACCTACATGTTTAACCTCGGCATTTACAGAGGAGGCAGGAGGGACTGGGCTGTGAGCCAGGCAGCCGCACTGACCCCCGCTCACACGGACGTCTGGGTCAGGGAGCTGCCTCGGCTCTCTGCATGCGCCCCAGTGCCTGCCCTGGCATCCCGAGCCCTGTGTGCTACAAGGGCGCACAGAAACCTGGACGTTTGCTGGCTGCTGCTGGCTGGTGTGGTCACGGGTCGTGCTGGGCCATCTCTGGTCCTCCAATGAACCTTCCAGGGCTCATCCTTGCTGGCCCTGGGGTCCGGTGGAGACCAATCGCTCCCCCTGGTGGAAGCACCAGGAGTCTGAATTGGCGTTTGCCTTCCAGCGGAGACACAAGCCAGCTCCAACTCCCCGCTGTGGGGCGCCCGGCCAGGGCTGGATCCCGAAATGCAGGCACATCTCCTGGCCCCCCAAATCCACACATGGTGAGAATGTGTGGAAATAGCAGCTTTCACAAGGAACATTTCTCTAACTGCAAAGGAAATTAGGCAAGCAGTTTATTTAGGAGAAGCAGAAGCAAGAGGAAAGTGATTTGCCTTTTTTTCCTCTTTTTCTCCCGAGAGGAGGATGATCCTGCAAGAATCTACCAGCAGGGCAGAGCTAGTCCTTCCCTATTTGCTGGAAATCCCACCCTCCGCTCCTGCCCATCAAGCTTTCAGTTTTGCAGGGTGCTGTTCCCAGGAGGGGACTGGAGGTCACGGGAGGGCCCGGCCTGGCCTGGCCCCAGGAGACTGGGAGGGAATCGAGGAGCTTCGCTGGTCCTGCAGGCTTGGGGAGAACCAGTTCCCACGGTTGCCAACACCTTGAAAGGCCCGCAAGCCTGCTTGACCAAAAGCACATGTCCTCGGCCATGTGCTTCCCCTGCTGGCAGAGTGAAAGGCCCGTCCCCAACGGGGAAGTGAAAGTTGCTGCATAATTTGAATATTGAAGGCAGCCTTCAGGATTCAGTCCCCAGGGCAGGCTGTGGGGAACAAGCTGGGAACCCACACTTTACTGGGGGAGGGGACTCAGGAGTGCTGGGCACTGCCTTGTTCGAGGGGCCGTGCTGGACCTCGGGGCTGGGGACCAGGCAGGAGGCGGGGGCTTGTCAGCACGCCGCTGCAGAGCCGACCACGATGACGGCGAGGCGCCACATCTGTGCCATCCAACGTGGCAGCCACAGCCACACGTGGCTTAGCGGGCACGTGGGACGTGGCTGTTACACAGAGGGGCGGAATTGTCTGTTTTGTTCATATTAATGAATTTAACTCTAAGTAGCCCCCTATGGGCCCTGGCCGCTAAGTAAAACAGCATCGTTCTGCGAAAACCTCTGCTTAGGGAGTGAGTCTGAGCAGGTTCGGTGATCCCACACCGCAGGTGTGCGCCGCGCAGACGTCAGCTGCCCTTCGCTTGTGTGAGACGTGCCTTTGCAGCTGCTCTCTGCCCACCCTCTAAGGGGGGTGTGCGTGTGCCTGCCAGTGACCACATGGCCCTAAGGGTAATTACAACCTGGTGTCCACTTTTGGTGGCTTCACCTGATCCCACTCTACACAAGTTCCAGCTGCGGCCTCGGGAGGCTGAGCTGCCCCCAGTCCTGGGGAGGGGGCAGGTGCGGCCACACCAGCGGGGGGTCCCTCAGGTGAGGTCAGTGACTTGCAAAGCCTCTTCGCCTTTCATTGTCTGTGAGATGTGGACAAGGACAGCTCGGGGGCAGGACTGGCGGTGGGGTTGCTGGCCGTGGACTTCTCTGTTCCGAGTGTCTTACCCACAGAAATGCCTGTTCAGTGATGGCGTGTCCATGTCCGCTGGGAGGGAGGCTGAATTCGGCTGCGTGGGGGAAGGCTCCTGACTCCTGGCACAGGGCTGGGTGTCCAGCAAGAGGCAGCCAGGCATGAGACACGCACTGTCTTCAATCCCCCATCCCCCTTGGAAGAAAGCGCTGGAGGAGGCAGGGGCCCCACTTCCCTGCCCGCGGAGACTAGGGCCGGACGGAAGTCTCCCTTCTCATCAACTCCCCGCATGAGGACAAGCTGAGACCGAGAGAGGCTGGTGCTGGGCCGCACGGTGGGAGATTGCCCTTGTTCTGCAGAGGCTTACTGAACACCTGCCGTGTGCTCTTACCTGTTTGCCCCACAGGGTGCGTGTCGGTGTTTTGGAGGCCCTGTGGCCCGTGCTTGGACACACACGGGGACTGTCACCACTGGGGACACTTCACTTCATCTTCAGGTTGGGTACAGGTTTTGTGTAACGTAGAACAAGGTCTGTGAGGGAAATTCTCTCGGAACCACTTTGTCTGAGAACGTGGACTTGACCTCCCGTGCTGCGTCTGTCACGGACACGTGGGCTGAGACTTTGAGAAGAACCCCTGCGGAGTGACGAGCTCAGTGAGGCCGAGCCCCTTCTGTGTGCTACATTTTCCCACCCAGCTTCCTGCCCCTCCTTCCGAAGAACCAGCAGATTTCTTCATCCTGCTGTTTCTCCCCCCAGACTGTGCTGTGCTCCCCCAGCTCCCAGCATGCAGTGCTGGAAGCAGGTTCACGCCGCCCCCGCGGGCAGACTGGACGGTTCCTGCCCGTGGCCCCCGATGCCCGAGTCCAAACTAGAGCGTCTGCCTTCCCGTCAGACGCGAGCGGTCCCTGACGCCACGCGGGCCCAGGGGCCTGACGGGAACAAGGAGACAGCTCGTGAGCTCAATGAACCTATCTCCTTCCATGTCGGAGACACCTCGTTCTCCGTGTTGCCGAGTCCCCCTGTTTCTGCGGCCTCGACAGGGGCGGGCGCGTCGCCCTCAGTCTGTCATCGTGAACGGTGTTCTCCTGGGACCTGTGACCATCGCGCGACGTTGGGGACGTCACCGGTCTTGTCTGAGCCGAGGCTTCCACAGTGGCTGAGGGGCGTAACGACACCTGTCAAAAGGACGAGTGTGCTCCCCCCAGCACGGGGCCTGGTGCACAGCGCCGGCTCAGCAAGGGCTAACGCTCTTTGCTCTTTCAGGCCTCCACGCATTTCCCAGCTAGTCTGAAGGCATTGTCCACGGAGGCCCGAACCAGGACCTGTCTGGGAAGGGTGTGCTGCCTCTGTTTCCCGGTCTGCACCATACCCAGGACCTAGGTCTCATGTGGAGTGGAGGCGGGGCGGGCCTGCGGGGGGACAGACGCCTCCCTTCTCCTGCCACAGCGGATGAGACTCATGCCCCCAGCCTTGGCTCTGCCGCCCACCTGGCTGCAACGTCAGCTGGCAGCAGATGGACTTGACCTCCAGGTGGTTCCACTCCTGTGGAAAGGCTGATTCTGAAGCCTCAGAAATGCTCACAGGAGAACTCTTCTGTGGCAGAGCCAGCGATCGGGTCCCTGAGGCCTGGGCTCTGGGCCGGGGTCCTGTGTGCTCCCCCGGGCTTTGCCCCGGGCACCCCCCACATCTCTGTGGTGAGCGTGTGTCTGCATCTGTGTCCCAATGGGGTGAGGGGGCCACATGAGAGACACACGGGGCCCCAGCACCTGGGGACGTGCTGGGTGCTTCTCCTGGGGCAGGGACAGGCTGGCTGTGGAAGACCCTGCCTGGAGGCTGTCCCTCCCATGGTGACATTGTGTTGGTGGCAGGGAAAAAGGGTGATGGGACCCAGGCTGGACTCTGTCAGCAGGAAGCTGGCCTGCACGCGCCCCAGCCAAGGTGCTCTGTGACTGTCTGGGGACAGCGAGTGGCTGTCTGTCTGCCCCATGCCCCTTTCTGCACTCGGGCGAGGGCTTCAGGAAATGTGGCTCAAGGGTGACTCTTGGTGGCCTTGAGAACGTCCCCGTGCTTCCCAGGCCTGAGTTTCACTACCTGAAATCAACACTCACACCCATCCCCGCCCTTCCTCCAAGGGCCATGCTGTCACCTCCCAGCCTGGCAGCTCCAGGACCAGGACAGGGCTCCCCTCCTGCCCCTTTCCCTGCTGAGCGGGGTTGCAGAGGGCCAGCCCTTCCTGGCTCCCTGCCTCAGGCCCGGCCCTGCCCTCCCACTGTCCCCCTGCCTCACACGTTCTTGCCACCTGCCTCACCCCCACAGCTCAGCCGTGTCCTTGCCGACTCTGCCCACGGGACCTGCCTGTTCCCGATGGGGTCCTGATGGCGTGCGGAAGCCCCAGCTGTGACAGCTGGCCCACTGTTCCCCCTCACGGTGCTATCGGGTCCGACCCCTCAGACATCCACACTCAGTTGTCAGGCGCATCCACGGGAAGGGTGACGCATCTCCTTGGAGACGTGACCCCTTTCCCGCCGCATACGCCCTCTTTACCCCTGGTAGCCCCCCTTGCCTGAGCTCTGCCCCCTGTGATCAGCCCCATGCTCTCCTGTGATGAGCCCCGGCCGGCGGGCATCTCTCCGTCCCTGTACTTGGTGCGTGTCCGGTGTTCACACAGCTTCCCGGCGGACCACAGAGAGCTGGCCTCATCCAGACCGCACAGCACACTTAGACCAGCGACATCCACAGCGGGTCTCGGCACAGTTGGGGTTTTACGACCCCATTTGCTCCTGTGCCCTGTTCTTTGCCCTGGCCTATCATTCTTTTCTTCCCTCCTCTCTCTCTCCCACCCTCTTTTTTGTCTCCCACTCTTTCTGCCTCCTCCGGTGTAACTACTTCGTGTGCCAGCGTTTCTGTTCCTTCTCCCACCTGCCTCTGTCTCTCGAGGTTCGGCTGAGACGCCCGTGGGCCGGGGCAGCCTGGCTGGCCTGCCTTCCCCACCTCATAGCCCCTTCTGCTCCAGCTCAGCAGCTTCCTGAGGATGGCTCGGCCTGTCTCCCAGAGGACAAGCCCCCTGAGATGGCCTGAGGGCCAGGACGCTGGGAGGATGCAGGACAGGCCAGGGGTCAGTGCCTGTGCCCCGTGGCCACCCACCTTTGCCCAGGGAGGGTGTCCGGCCCTGAGCAGGTGGGAAGGTAGGGGAGGGAGCTTCAGATGAAAGAGACATGGCCAGAGGTCCAGGTCATCTAGGAAGGGGAAAGACAGACCCCAGGGGCAGGGAGCCGGGATGCAGGGTCCCCCTCCAACGCATGCTCTGTTCCCAGCTGCAGGGTTCTGGTCGCCGTGCTTGCTGTGGAGGTGCGGGCTGACTGAGGTATGACTTATGCCTTTGCAGTCTGACAGGGCTGGTGGCACCTGGCTGCCACAGGGGAGCCTGGCTCACACTTACACAGACTGGCAGGGCGCAGGCACCTGAGCTGGAGAGGCCACGTGGGTGGGTCCGAGCTCAGCCTTGCTGCGTGGCACATCCACAAGCCAGCGAGGCGTGGGGTTTTCCGGGACAGCAGGCTGCAGCGTGCGGTGAGGGCGCCAGGCCCGGCTGGAGGTCAGGAGGAGGCTGGACAGCTGGCTTGGGCTTAGGGTCAGGACTCGACCTGGCTGGATGCCCTTCTGGGGTCTGAGGACTTCCACCCTGGATGGGGATCACAGCCTGTGGGAGCCCCAGGGACAATGCCCAGTGACCCTGAGCGAATAGACGAGCCTGTTTCATCCTGGTGTCAGTGGACGCACACGGACAGTTATTTTCTCTGGGATCGGTGAAGTCCATTTTTAACAGGAACTGGGGAGCTTTAAGGGGGGTCTGGGTGTGGGCAAGGGGCCCGGAAGCTGGAGGGATGGTGGCCAGGAGGAAGCTGCACAGGTGCAGGAGCAGCAGCCTGCTGTGTCACGTCTCCGGAGGGGACGCGGCTCAGGAGGCACAGCGAGCAGGCCTTTGGGCAGCCCGGGAGCTGCCCAGGCATCCCTGACAGGGAGGAGCAGCAGGGAGGAGAGCCTTGGGAGCAGCAGCCGGAGGCAGGGGTCACTCCGGAAGGGAGAAACAGAAGCTCCCGGGACAGTTCACACACTCAGCGTCACCCAGACGGCATGTGGGAAAGCAGAAGCGAAACCTGTCATCTGCACTGACATCCATGCCGTCCCTTCAGGGGACGGCTTTGGTACCAAATTATCCTTATTATGCAAATCTGTGGCTGGGTCCCCGTTGTGCGTGGGGACCGTGGTGGGTGCATCTGCTTCCGTCCTGCCTGCTCCTTGGGTGGCTGCAGCCCATCTGCTTGGCTGGGTGGGGCCCTGCTGCCCAGGAGGACGGTCCCAGAGGACCGGTTCCCAGAGCAGGGAGGGGATGGGTAGCCTGCTTCCCCAGGGCACCCACGGGCCCCAGAGGAGGGCAGCCACAGTGGGCAGAGCTCAGGGACGCCACTTTGTTCCTGTCTTGGCCCCAAAGTGGAAAAAGCAAGGGGACTTCACAGTGAGGTTTTACCTTCCTCTCCAGGAAAACACCACCCGGAAGTTGGCATTTCTGAAGTTGCAGGTCCTAGAGGAGGCCACGCCCCTGCTGCACCGAGTTCCTCATTTCTTCCGTCCCATCGACTTCTCCCTGGGGGCTGGCAGCCCCCGACCACCCCTCCCTGGAGCTGTTCCCCAAAGGGGCTCAGCCAGTGGCTTCTTATCAGCCTTCTCCCCATGTCGTCAGCCTCTGGAGGCTTCTCGAAAGCTTGATGTCGTTTGGGTTGTATGTTGTACTGTGAGGACTTGCTCACCTCCCCTTATTTGCCAGATCTGAGCCCCCCTGATGCCTGGCTATTTCTCCAAAAGGGACGGAGGATTTGCACCCACGGCGTGCTGGCAGCCATGCACTTGTGTGGCACCCCCAGCCTTGCCCGAAGTGTGCGCTTGAATGTGAGGACGCGGGGCGGGGGGGGGGGGGGGGGGGGGAGGCAGGCACGGTGTTAGTCCCCGTCCTCCGTGCCGCTGGCCGAGGGTGCACTGCACGGGCACCGCATGGCAGGCTGTGCAGAGCTGGGGTGTTTGCTTGCTGTCCACCGCTCACGCCCACCCTCCGGTGCACGCCGGGAAGCCCCCCGCCCAGCACCGTGGACACAGGCACCCACTGTGCCGGGAGCATTGCACAGGCGTGACTGACTGCATGACCGTCCCCCGCCTGGGACGGAGTCCGCAGGGGCCACCCCTCTGCAGCACCTTCTCTCAGCTCAGACTCACGGGACAGGGAATGGGATCGCACGCGGGTCCGACTGCCCGCCACCACAAAAGCCAGTACTCGAGAGGCAGGTGCTGATGGAAAGGAAAGTGGTTTATTTTCAGGTGTCGGCTGCCTGAAAGATGGGGTACCCATGTCACAAAGCCCGTCTCCCCCCTCACTGTGATTGACATTTGTATGAGGAGGGAGAGGGGAACAGAACACAGAGGTCGGTGTCGGCAGTGGGTGGTTAAAAAGTTCTCTACGTGCAGACGGGCACAGTCCATTCTGGTAAGGCAAGTGACGGTGAGGTGTGCGTTATCCTGGTTTAGTCACCTGGCTTCACGTCACCCCTGCTTCATGTCATCCCAGCTTCATGCCATCCTGGCTCCGTGGCCAAAGGTCTGCAACTCTCCCAGAACTGGGATGCCTGAAGATCAGGGTCTGTTTCTTTTGAAGTGAGTTCCTGGGATTCTCACACAAACATGCTGTTCAGCCATCAGCTACACATTAGTCAGAGTCAGCACGTACAGAAACAACGTCGAGAGAACGGTGGGGTGGGTTCCCATCCCCCACGGTTACAATGTTCCACCGTTACAGGAAGACAGACTATTGTTGCATGTATTAGTTCTATGACTGCAGAAGAAGCATCCCCAAAAGTATACAAAAAGATATGGCATTCCTCCAAGTATCCCCTCTTGTTTACAGTGGACCAGAAATAACTTAACATCACAATAGGAGCAGGTCAGAAATACCACGGCATTTTCTCATTTTCACACATGTGTGTGTGTCTGGCAGGGCCAGGTGGAGACCGGCAGCTGTGTCAGATACAGGCACATCTGGCCCTGACCGGTGGAGCACACAGCCTGGAAAACAGTGTATGAGACCCTGACCATCGGGACACACGGCTGAGAGGGAGAGGGGGTGGGGAAACATCTATTGGTGGTTTCCTATATGCTCACTGACCAGAGATTGAACCTGCAAGCTTTTGGTCTTTGGGATGATGCTCCAAACAAGACACCCCAGCCAGGGCTGATTTTGGTTCCTTTTAAAGTAAAAAACAAAACAAAAAACACAGACACACATTGAGGTGGAGGAAAACGATACGGATTTTAAGTAGAGATGGCGCTTCCGCATTGCTGGAACCCAAGATGTCATGTGAAGGGCAGGCGGCGGCTTCGGCTTCCTGGCTCGTTGGCATCCGTCCACTTTGTCTCGCTCTTGTTTCAGCCAGAGGGTGAGACTGTCGGAGCCACAATGTGATCAAAACAAAACAAGAAAGAAGCACAAACAGAGGGAAACAAAACCAACAGCAAAAATGACAGCAGGGGAAGGCTGAAAGGCAGATTCTCGTCGTCATCGGCAGGCTGACCTGCTACCTGCAAACCCCCCTTGCTCTGGTATTTATTTTAAACACAGCGAAGGCGTGCGAGACCCAGGTGCATCTCAGTCCTCAGTGCGTCGGCCCTCGGCACATGCACCGCCCCCCCTCCCCCACGACAGGGCACGCCGTGGGCCCTAAAGGGAGATGTCATGCTAAGTCCTACTTTTACCTCTGGAAGAAAACGGGAACACCTTTTTGGCACAGAGTGTGTGTGACCTGTCAAATATAACTTAATTGCCTGCGGCCCTTAAGGCAACATTACTTAAATACAATGTTTCAAAGAAAAGCGGTGTGACAATGTAAATCTCCAACAGAAGAGGCGCAAATACAAATGGCACTGGCTGCGAGAGGCAACGAGAAGAACGGGGAAGCGTTTGAGCAGAGCGCCGCAGTCCTCAGTCCTGTGCACACAGTCTGCGTTCAGCTCCGTCCTGCAGTCTCTGGCACAAGGAAATGCCTGACCCGAGTGGCTTTGTGGGCCAGAGGGGAAGAGAGGCCGAGGGGTGCGGCTGCCCAGCAAGTGGAGCTCGGAAGGCTCTCGGCAGCACGTTCGTTTGGCTTGGCATATCTTTCTCTGTAACTGGAGCTTGAATTGAAGCTCCCCTCTGTCCCACTGTTCAGGGTCACGACCCCTGGTTTATTTACAGTCTCAAAATGCCATGCTGTTCCGTAAGCACAGACACCCCTGGCTGAAGCGCACTCTCCGTGGGCTCTTTCCTCCCACCACGGCTCAAACGTGCACAAGAAGGTGTGACTAAAGGGGAGCAACTCCTCTACAGCATTTACAGTGACCGCGGAGGGGCGCAAGTCGGGCTCCAGGCTGCTGAGCAGCAGATGCCTCCGGTGCCGCAGTCTCGGGAGGGCGGCGCAGACCCTCAACGGGACTAGAATCTTCCAGAGCGGAGGTCCTTTACTAGGGCACGCCGGACAACGTTGGGAGAGATGCTTTGCTGTTGCTGGGCAGTGTGCTACTGTCATCTACAGGGCAGCCACTGGGGGTGCTGGTGAACACCCTAGAGCACAGGCCCTGCTGGGGTGCAGGCACTTCCAGGTGTGCTCACCTGCAGCGGCTCACCAGCACGGCCACACCTCGCAGGCCCAGTCATTCCACTGTTTCTGGGGTCTGGGGGAGCACACGTGCTGTGGGCTTCCTGGGCTTCGCGCTGGGACCAGCTCTCTCTGTCCAGGTTCTGGCCTCTTTTCTTTTCTCTTTTCTTTCCTTTCTCTCTCTGTCTTTTTTTTTTTTTTAAACAAGATGCTCTCTGAAAATGACCCATTGTTTGGTGGAGGGCATTCTACAACCAACAGGTGAGGGGACTCCAGTATAGCGGTCTGGGGTGAGTGCCATTGTAACCCTGCATCTAACAATCAAAATCTCGTTTTCAAAAGGAAATCAAATTTTCAGCTAATCAACGTAAAAAAACAAAAACAGAACAGGAAAGCCCACGCCCCCCGTTCTGTGCGCACGGCAGGCTGCGTCGGAGGCAGCGGACCCGCCGCGGCGGGGCTTTAGCTCATGTGGAAACGGTGCTCCCCCCGCGTGATGTGGGACGAGAACTCGTACCTGTCCTGGCTGTGGTAGCCACACATGTTGCACTCGAAGGGGTCACGGAAGCCGTGGCAGCCCATGTGGATGGTGTACATGACGTGGTCCAGGAAGAGCACCCTGCAGTGTTCGCACTTGTACACCTTCATGGGCTCGCCGCTCATGCCCACTACCCGCAGGGCGTCCTGGGAGCTGTCGGAGGCGGCCCGGAGCAGGTCGTAGGGGGGCAGCTCCTCCTTGATGGACAGGCCGTTGCGGGCATGGGGGATGTGGTTGGTCAGGTAGATGAGGCCGCCCCGGTGCTCCTCGGTGTTGCTCTCCGTGTCTGTGGAGTCTTGGCAGCTGTTGCTCGGGGACGCCTCCCTCTCGGAGGACAAGGACTTGGCCTTGGACAGCAGCAGCAGGTTCTCCACGGCGCTGTCCTGGGCGGGGTGGTTGGGCCGCACGGGGCCCTCCCCGTGGGGCTTGTGGAGCTGGTACAGCGGGCTGATGACCGGGACCACCTCGGAGCCGCCCGGAGGCGTCTGCACCAGCGGGCGCAGGGACTCGGCCCCCAGGTAGCTGATGGCGTTGTTGATGGCCTGGTCCATCACATGGGTCTGCATCGTCTCGTTGTCCTTCTCGTAGCTGGCACCGCCATCGTAGGGCAGGTCCGACAGGCACTTGTCCCCTGTGGGAGGCAGGGGACCGTCAGCGAGGCCGGGCTACCTCAGTGGGTGGCAGCAACAGCTAAAATCTGCACTGAGGGGGGCCCCCAACCCGGGGTGTCTGAACACCCCCAACCTGGGTGGGGGGGGTTGAGATGCTCCTGCCGGGGCACCTGCGGCCAGCCCGGCGCTGGCGTTTAACACAACTCAGGTGAGCAAGCGAGTGAGTGAGCCAGCAGCATGCAGACGGCGTCTGCCAGTTTAAAAGCACGGGTTCAAACGGGCTAAACCAGGGGTTGTGTCCTTTCTCCATGTAAGTTCATATCTAATAAACACTTAACCTTCACATTTAAGTGATGTACGATCAATATGGTGTTCTAAATCATTCTAATTTATCACATATTTAATTAAATACACAATTAGGTGATTATTCATAATAATGTGCAATGCATTTATTTAAAATAGTAGTATGTAATGTATTCTAAATTCAGAGCTTTCATATTCTGGAATAAAGTTTAATCGAGATATATGAGAACTGACAGCATTCTTGTCCAGAGCACAGGGCTCTGACTTGGGTTCTAGAAGACGTTCAGACTTAACAGCTGCCCCCCATCCCTGCCCCACCCCGCCCCCGACACCCCTCTGCCTGCCCCTGGTCAGCAGCACCCAGGCCCACAGAGACAGGGGCTGGAAAGCCAGGAGCGAACGGGGCCACAGGGAAGAAGGAGTGTCCTTCACGTGTCCTTTCAAAACAGGGCCGAGCAGGAGCGAGGGCCAGAGTGCCACTGCCCAGGGCCGGCCCGCGCGCCCCCGGCCCAGACACGGTCTCACCTCGCAGGAGAGCTCGCCTCCCTGCGAAAGCCGAGATCTGAGTCTAGCTTTGGCTTCTTGTTCAGCTCTTGAGTGAACATTTCCGTAAAGAAATGAAACACATGTCTTCGAAGCTACGCCTTCTCCCCACTGGCCGTCAGCTCAGTGTGAAAGCCGGTGGTTAGGGCGGCACTCGCTGTTCGGGCTGAGGATTTGGTTCCTTTTGGGGGGCAGCTAGTTCCTAAGCTGATAGCTGATGTGCTGGGCGTGGCCAGCGAGGGGCGTGTCGGACGCGTCCTCGCTCCCCCCACTTGGTTCCCCCTCCCTCCAGCAGACACTCCTGGAACAGCTGCTGCAGACCCGGCAGCGGGGCCAGGGCGGGGAGCAGGTGAAAATGGTCCCCGTCCTCCTGGCACAGAGCAAACAGCAGGACAGACCCCAAAGCCCTAAAGCTCGGCAGGATGGAAACCACAGCTTTCTTTTCAGTTTTTGCGTCGAGGTGCTGACAGCCAGTCACACTGACCCCAGAACAGGATTCAGCGGCTCTGACCGTGCCCCAGTCTGTGCCTCCACCGAATCCTGGCTTGGAGAGAAGGCAGAGGGACTTTGCGAACAGTTCTAATAAATACGAGAGAGCCACAGCCCTACCAGAAACCACGGTTTTCCTGCTCATTGTCCTGCTCTTCCCCAGATCGTGCATTGTGGGTTCCCGAGCAACCCTCGAAAGCCACTGTTTTGCAAGTTCGGTAGCAACAACAAGTGGATGCAGGGCAGAAATGTGGACTGAAAGAGCCCGCCGCACTTCCCTGCTCCAACACTCCTCAGAGTCAGAAGAGTAAACCCCCAAACTCACTCGGCAGCCAGGTAAGGAAAGGCGCATGTCGCAGTGAAACGCCTACCGTAAGGAGCCAACGGCCAAGGAAGGAAACCTTTGGCATGAAATGCAGGGCAAAGCTCGGTGGCTACCGATCTCACTTCCAAACTCCTGACGTCTGCGTCAGCACAACCCTCAGCGTTTCCCTGGCTCCCGCACTCCGTGCAGCCTTGACCAGAGAGGTGGATTTCTACTTCTGGTCAAACACAGTGGACACCTCTGCTACTGGGAACTAGGTGACGCTGGACCAAAGAGCCTGAGGCTGGCCCTGTGACGGGAGTGATGTCCTCTGTGCAGGGACATGGCCCAAAGTGCCAGGGTGTCCCCTTGGGGGTGGGAAACACTCCGCCACCTGGGACCAGGACAGCGAGGTGAGGACGCTGAACCCCATCTCAGCACGAGGGAGACAGAGCCAAGAGACGGCCCCCTCACACAGACTACACCCGCCCCCACCCCGTCCTTGGCCTTCTCTCAAGATTTAGAAAAGTCGATAGCTCTCACGGGAAAAAAAAAAAAAGTCTCAGAGACAGTGGGAAGGATGTTGAGACATCAATCAATCTATGTCGGCCTGAGGAGAATAAGAAGATGAAAAGCAACGTGTTGGTTACGGTGAAAATATTTTCTCACAGTGAAAGGGAGAAAGGAAGTAACAAGCCACTGAGCCATCCTAGCAGAAAAGCTCAATTCAAAGAAGAGAGGAAATGGCTCATAATTGCTTTGTGACATGGGCCCAGTAAAAAAAACCAAAAAACAAAAAACAAAAACCTGAGAGATGGAGTGTGAAAACAACAGAGCGAGAAGAAAAAGGAGAATGCGGGGCTCACGACCCGGAAGGTCCACGTGGCCTCCCCACAGAGCTGGCATGCGGGTGAGAAGCAGCTGGCAGGAGAACAGAAACGCCTAGAACTGGAGTCACCGACACAGAGGAAAAACACAGCATAGCGACAGTGCCTACATGTGAAAAAGAAAAAAAACATGAAATGGTCACAGATATGGAAGACAGATTATTATCCGGCGTAGGGCCACTGGTATCCCTGAAGAGGGAACACCATAGATGGAACCAAAAAATGCATTTATATAATAGAGAATTTCCCAGAAATAAAGGAAAAAAGGGAATTCCCATTTTTAAATGGCAGGAAATTTTTATTCAGAAGGTAAAACACCAAGTCACATCCAAGTGAGGGCATCTAACTTCAAGGGTGAAGAAAGGGCTCTTCAGGCATTTAGGGGGACAGTGATAATGTCGCCATCATCGTGAATCATTGAAAGATCTGAGAAGTCCTCAGGGGGCAAACGGGGAGGCCCGACACCACATGCTCAGCCAACAGGCCCCCCGAGTATTGATGGGAAGGCAGCCAGGGGCCACCCTCAGACACAAAACGAGTGTGGACGTAGAACACCCCTGGAATCCTCTCAAAAAAAGGTTGTGTGACTGTTTCCAACCAATGAAGAGATTACTGGAAGAGACAGAAACGATGATGCCTGAAACTAATGTAATAGTGAATGGCAACTGTTACTGAAAAATTTAAAAAAAAAAAACACTGAGAAACGAAATAGCAGGAAAAGGAGTGGGTCTGAGTCTTTCCTCTATTTAAATATAAAATTAATAATAAACAGCTAATCCAAGAGAACCCTGATTGCAGAGCAGAGTGTGAAACAATGAAGCCAAGGTAAAAGTAACAATGTAACTGCACACGGGGAAGCGGGACAGGGGGCTCACTTTGCACAGCGCCCATTCACAAGTAAATGAAACATGATGTAAAGGTTTTCGTGTTTTCCCAAATGTATCTTCTTAATCTTAGAGAAAGCCTTTGAAAATATCTTTTGCGTGTGGTGGTGGGGGGATATTTATTTGAGGACGAGCCAGTTCGGTTCTTGCTCACCTCCTAAAGTTAAGACAGGTGTAAGAGATGCTTTCATTTGAAACAGCATCTGCCATCTGACAGAATCTTTACAGTATGTATTTTATCAGCCCACCGACTCATCGTCCTTTCTGCTCACAGATTTATTTTATTTATCAAAATAAAAAGATATTTGGAATCGATCTCAGCTACTCTTAATGGTGGTCATTTCTGGAGGTTGGGTTTTGTGGTGATTTTACAATATTCATCTTTGCATTACAATTCTTTATATTAACCATGTGTCATTTTAATAATACAATAGGGATTTTTTTAATGTAAAAAAATTTAAACTTCTTAGGAGAAGTTTACTCACACAGTTACGATGGGTAGCAGGGATATCAAATGCTGTTCTTTTCTTCTTCTATTTCCTCTTCTGTATTTTAAAAGTTCTCTCACCACAGCCACCAAACAGACAAAGAGCAGCGACTGGCACTGCCACGAAATCACGCCCGCCACCCAGTCTCTGACTGCCTCAGAGGACGGGGTCTTTGATGACGCAGAGCAGTGAGCAGTGCGGCCACCAAAGTAACTACTTACTTACATTCCTGCCAGAGTTTAGTCAAAAAATTTTAATCACAGGTCACATATCCACTAAGCAACAATATATGTCGTTCTGAACAACATTCAACACAAAAACAGTATCAGCTCCTGTGAGTCTCAGGCGCCTACTAGTGTTAGGGGTGCTGCCAGCCCCGGCAGCTGCACCTTGGGGTCCTCAGAACAGCTGTGGGGACCAGGCGGGCAGGGGCCTCAGGCCTGATTCACAGATGGGACACTGAGCCCAGGGATGTGCACAAGGTCAACCTGGGAGCTCTGACTACCCCCACCCCCCCGCCGCCCCGGGCCAGCGTGCATGGGATAGCTCCTTCCTACACGCTCTTTCCAAGTTCACACAGAGGATGCACTTGGCATCCAGAAATTAAGGGGGAACTTAGGGACCCATCTCCTTGATTGTAGAGTAGACGCTGCGACAGGTCAGCAGTGGTTCACTGAACGCCCGTCACACTGATGAAGCCCTTTGGGGGCTGGGACAGCCCTTGTTTTAGACATATCGCCAGTCACCAGCCTCGGGGGGCCGGGGGGACACCAGGCAGGGTGCACAGCCACCTGAGAGCTGGCCCCCTGTGCAGCTTTGAGTGATCAAGCATCAAGGCTTTTCTTTCGAAACACAGAAGCTTCTGAATCTCAAGACCACACCTAAGGGGCGGGCGCATCGGGGTGGCCGCTGCAGAGTCTCACAGTGTCATTTGGGGAGAAGTCTTCCAAAGCTCACGCTGGCCACCCATGTTCCCCAACAAAGCCCTGGGCAGAGTCTTGTGTGGCCCCCAGCTCCCCGCGGTCACCTCACTGCCTCTCCCTGGTCGCCACCAGCCACTGTCCCTACTGCACAGGGAGTGGGCCCCGCGCCCTCCCCTGCCTTGGCCCAGAGAGACATGAGGCCCCATTGCCAGCAGCCTCCTCTGCACTGTAACTTGACCCCCACTCTGCACAGGAAGTTCAAGGTCTCCCCCAGGCAACCGAAAGCTCACACGCGTGGGCACCTCCCCCATGGTGTCTCCAGCCAGCGGTTTCCAGCAGTGTCTCTAACTTCCTCCCCCACCCCCCCTGCCCTCCACCTGCGGCAAACCTCTCTTTAAAACCTGATCAAAGGAAGCCTATTTTCAGTGCAAGGGAAGTCTAGGACCCAGGAACAGGGGCCTCTGCCTTGTGCCCCCTTCCTGTCTGTCCCGAGGGACGAGGGATGGCAGCACCCTCTGGGGCCCCCGCCTTGTGAACCGTGACCCCATCAGCCCCTCCTCTCTCCCGGCCCCCGTGCTCAGGCTGCCACACAGCGTCTGTACCCGGAAGTCCTTGGAAACTGGCAGACTGAGAATGGAACTCGATTTTTTCCAGAGCCTGGGTCACTTCTGCAAGAGGCACAGCAGTGACTCGTAGTTTCCATCACCCAGTTCTGTGCTGGCCTGCTGTCCCCTCTCTGCAGCCTCCCCCCCTACACCCTCCCCTCTGGGGCCACCCCGCCCCTCCTTTCCCCTTCCAACCGGGCAGTCCCCATCTGCCAGGACAGACCACTGTCCTGTGGGAACAAGCCTGTGCTCTGCTCTGCCTGGTGGGTGAGCTGGGTCTGTGCTGGCCCTGGCACCCCAGGCCACAGTCCCCTGGCTGGTGCACACTGTGACTTGGTTTTCATTGCTCCCCCGAGGGACGTAAGTTACCCAGATCATGCCTGCTCTTCTCTGTATCTCAACCCGTCTGAGAACCTGCTCCCCTCCTCCCACTACCAGCCCTGGGCCCAGCCTTGCTTGTCCATCCAGCTCATAGTCAGCCTCAGCAGCTTCTGTTGACCCTCCTTCCTGGAGACGGCTCTCCCCCATGGCCCCCTTCCCTCCAGGGGACCCTCCCCCATGGCCCTCTGTGTGTATCATCCCAGGGATGATAGTCAACCTGAACATTGACAGCTGCTGAATGTTCTTACATCCTTACTGCTACTTTGTGTCATAAAACGCTGTGAGAGAGTTCAAGAGTAAAACCAAGGCTGGGAGAGGTCCCACAGCTTCACCAAGGTGACAGCGTTAGTGCGTGGCCGTGATGGACGCCTAGCTGGGTCCCCGGCTAGGGCCACCTGCACTCTCGCGCCTGCCTCAGCCCTCCCTCTGCCCTTCAGAGTCCGGCGTAGATGATGGCCTTGGGTGTCCCTGTCTGTCACCTACACTGGACAGCAAGTTCCCGAAGAGGCTGTCTCCCTCCTCTGTTTACCTCTCCGAGCACCTGCCCCAGGTAGAGAGCCACCTGTGACAGTAACCAACCTGGCTGTGCCCCTCTTCCCTGGGCACTGCTCCTGGGCCATGTGCCGGGCAGTTCTGCCCATTAACCCTTCAAGGTCGCGCCCACGTCGGGGGCGGTGTGAGGGTCGGTGGAAAATGACTGTGTCCAGCTCAGGCAGGGGGCGCCTGGGCTGTGCGGGGAGCCCCTGGCTAGGCTGGGCTCACGCGTGTGACGCTGGGCACGCTGACCTGCCCGCACCGGTGCCCACGGAGTGTCCAGGGGCAGCCCCCCCGAGTGCCCGGCCACTGCAACATCATGTCTAGGACAAGCTACTGGCAGGAAATTTGCCACGTTTACGAGGCCTTTGGAAAGAATTTCAAGGTATTTGAGAAATGTTACCTTGCCTATTTTTGCTTTTTCTAAAAAAACGGGGTGCTTTTTCTTTCTCCTACCCTCAGGTAATCACCACCTGAGCCTAGACCCCCCCCCCCCCCCACCTAGGTGTTTTTAAGAGACAGCAAACGTTGAACTCTTACCAACAAATTTCTGAGGCATAGAGCTCTTACGTTTGGCGACGTTACTCGCGAGCCTGTCCAGCACGAGGGACCTCTCGGCTGCTGTCTTGCACAGGTCTTCTGCCATGTCGCTGTGATTAGCTTCTTCTTTAATGACTAAAGTCAAAGACATTCGGAGAGGCCAGTTTAGAAATGCTGACAGGGAGATGATCAGCAGCGTCCTGTGTTAATCTGACATTTCTGACACGCCTACAAAAGCCAGGCTCTCAGCAGAGATTATTTCTAATCTTCCCGGCAACCCTGCCAGGCAGACAGAGCCGCTGAAACCCACCTGCTAAAGATGCGTGCGGTCTGCACCTCAGCCCCCCGGGCCTGCGGGCCGAGCCTCATTACTGTCACCGAAAAGTGGACTGTGATTGATCGCGTCCCTCTGATGAGTGGTCTTCACTATTCACAGACGCCCAAATCCACTAACTCAGTCAATGCCCCCCAGCACCAGAGAGCTGTCAGAGCCAGAACTGATCTGAGGGTCCGACTCCCACCCCGGGCACAGGGAATCGAGAAGAAACACTCAAGACGCTGCAGCAAACGCCCGCCTTGCAGGGGCAGCGCCCAGAGCTCCGGCCCTGGGTGCACACACACCCTCAGGACAACCAAGGGTGCCTGCGGACTGCGGGGAAGGAGGGGCCGCGGGGGCAGCTGTGCACAGAGGGAGGCGTCCTAGCCCATCTTTGGTTTCCACAGGCTGTCACTTTCTTTCCATAACCGAAGGCGAAACTTTGTATCCTGCGCAGTCTCACCCAGTTTTACGGTTGGAGTTTTGGAAACAGAACCCTTCCATCTCCCTGAAATTTACCCCCGTGTATATGGAGTTGAAAATGTAAATTGACTGTCCTCTAAATAGATAACTGATTCTCCCAGCACGGTGCCTGAACAGTCCTCATAAATCCCGCTGCAGATGTATCTATCTCAGGGGCTTTGCGAAGTGTATCCATTTCTACCGCGGACCCGTCCAATCCGCCAGGAGGCCCCTGTTGCGGCTACACTTTAACACAGCACCAGGTGGTACTCTTCCTTCGAACAACTGCCAACCCCCCTTGATTTTCCTGGATATACTTTACGATACGTGGTTTCCAGATTCCACTAAGATGTCCCAAAGCCATCTGATGTGAAGCCACGCCTGGGTTTGGGGACATACACGGGCAGTGCCCAGCCCTCTGTCCCCGCCCGTCTGCCACGGTATCTTTCGTCCTCATCGGCTGTGGTAGCTTTCTCCCTCATGTCCTGTACATCACCTGCTAAGGTCATTTCTAATTATTTTCTGTCTCCAGTGCATCCTTGTAAATGCCACTTTGAAAAAACATATTTTAAATTGGTCGATATCACGGGTATATTCATTTTGAGCATCAGAAGTGTGTTCCTTACTAAATGGGCAAACACAACGCCTTGATTTCTATGAAGGATACACATAAAACCCATGAAGTTCAATGTCGCCGGCCACACTTGGACCTGTGGAGCGAACAGGCTTCCCTCGGCATCCGCCCTTCCCTGAAGAGCAGGGCACTGTGGCTCAGGCGGGGTTCCCTCTCTGCCAGTCTGCAGGCTCCTGTGAGCCCGACCCTCAGAGTTCCCAGTGAGGACAGGTGACCCCCAGCCCCCAGCCCCCAGCCCCCAGCCACTCTGTCCTTCACTGGATTTCCTGCTAAGGACTTGTGACACCATTTGCTCACCTAAGGCTCAAGTGAAGCTTGTGTGTTTTGTAGAGACATCAGGAAACTATTACAGATGACCAAAATTCTTTTTACTTAACGATACCATATTTAGGAAAATTAATCTCTTCTACATCCTGTAAGCTATGTTTTGTTTATACCTAATCCAAAAGAATGGCCCCCAGCTAAGGGGGATGGGGGCCCACCTGAGCACGGGGGGGGGGGGCTGGTGTCGGGGGTGTGGGAGGGACAGGAGAGCGCACAGCAAAGCCAAGCGACCAGGAGCCCCCACCGCAGCCCCCGCCTGCCCTCCCATCCCAGATGTCCTCCGGGTGGACTTGAATTCATGTGCCTCTGTGGTTTCTGAGTCCCCACAACCTGCGCCGACCGGGTGAGAAGCCCCACTGGGGGATCCCAGACAATGTGAGCACTGAAGGTCGTAATGAACACCTTAGGGCTGAACTGACTCTGAGCCCGCGGAACCATGAACATATGTGTTGCTGACACAGGACCTCCGTGACATTGCCAAGAGACAAGAGCTGAGTGTCGGGGATGGCACTCTGGTGGCTGGACCGTGGGTGCCCAGGTGAGTGTGTGCTGCACACCCCCCGCTCACACCCCTTCCTCCTCTCGTGCTTCTCCTGGCAGGTGCCCGATCAGGAGGTGACACCCCCATGTAAGAGGGGAGCTCGCGGCACACTGGGGAAAAGGCCCCGAGTGGGGAGCCAGCCCCAGGTCTCGGGAAATGCTGCCTGTGCGCGAGGGGAGCCTGCGGTGTGTGTGACTTCGCACTCCTTCCTTCAGTCACGGGGACGTGGGGAAAACCAGCGGACTCTCTGCGTGAGCCTCGTCTGCTTCGTCCATTGACCCCGGTGCGGAGTCCCAGGGAAACGCGTGCTGTTGTGTCTAATGGGGTTGGTGTCGCAGCTACTAAGCCCTTGGTAAGTGGTCGCTGAGTAGACAGATGGCTAAAGATGAATCCGCAGTACTTATGTCTGCGACCCTTTAACTTATTTTTTACAGAAAATATAATATCTGAGTGTTTATATTCTATTGTAAAGGAGCATAAACTGTCTTCTCATCCCTTTGTCTCCCACCTTGGGGTCTGGCCGCAAGTCGGTAACTGTTACGTGATCATTATTGCTTTTAATATCTGGTTTCCTTCTTCCACGGACCCCCGATGCCTTTCCACCCTGGAGATCCACCTCGGACCCCAAAGGAAGCTACACGATCATTTCATGGAATCTGCCCATTCTGTGGCAGACCTGGGACACAGTGCCAGGACCTCTGGTGCCTTGTCACAGGTGGCCTCTCCAGGCCAGGACGTGTGACGCCCCCCCACCCCCCATCTGACCACCTTCTCTCCTGCTTTCCTCCACCTCCAAGGACCCGCGTGCCCCCGAGCACTAGTGCCACTGAGCTGCACACGGAAAACTGGTCACAGACCCGAGTTTTACGGTTGTTTTACCATGACAAGAAGATACAATAATCAAATAAAATTTAAGTGTAAAAAGTATCTGTCCCCTATTGGATTTCCTTCATGAGACAGCCACTGATGTCGGAAGGCTGCACGAGGCTTCCTCAGTTCTCAGTCCTTAACTCAGCGGCTGCCCCTCGGTCTGGGATTGTTTTTCTGATGGTCGTGCTAAGTCAGTCATGTTTGCAGAGAGGCACCTGCAGTTGACCTACTCAGAAATTTCTTCTGCCTCAACAAGACAGGAAGGTGCCTTTTCTAGCACCGCCGCCCCCTGAGTAAACGCAGCTCCTGGGCCGGTATCTCCCCCATCTTTTACTTCAGATCGTCTAAGACGGGAGCCAAGTGTGCTCTCGAGAGGCAGCCCAGCGCAAAGCATGGAGCTCTCGAGGAAGGGGGGCCAGTCCCCGAGTCCGGGGACAGTGGCCTGCAGTCGACTGTCAGGGCTTGCTCTCCCCTTCCAGGCTGGTGCCCCCAGCCAGCACTGAACACAGCCTGGAAGCTCTTATCGGAAAAACTTCACAAAAATAGTGTTTTCAAACAAGATTTCACATCTTGTCTTGGTTACTGGGCATAAAGAAGCAATCAGTACTCCAGGTTAAAAAAAAAAATTACCAAAACCCAAAACAAACAAACAAGCAAAAATGTCAAGGGCTCCTAGTATCTCAGCAGAGGGAGGGTGCAAGGTCAAGCTCCCTCCGGTGCGATGAGGCGGGTGCTCCTGGGGGCGTGCATGTGGGGTCGGTGGGCCCGGGCGGGGGAGCCGGGGCGGGGTCTGGCCCCGGAGCTGCTGCGGCGCTTACCTGGGTACAGCGTGCCTGGCAGGCCCATGGTCTGCAAGTAGTTGTGGCAACGCTCTTTATGTTCCTCTAAAGAGCTTCGCTGTTTATAGCTTCGGCCACAGTATCCACACTTGTGAGGTTTACCAACTGCAGAAAACAGAATGGAGTTCGAGACCCCAATTAAATGCCGGCCGTGCGGGGAGGGGGTAGCACACAACACAGACATTACCGAAAAGCCAAAAGATGCGGTGCTCTGGAGAACTCAGAGCGCCGTGCGCCCGGTCGGAATCACTAACTGTGAAAACGGGAACGCCGAGGGGTTCCTTCACTGCCCTGAGACCTCCTGCGAGGCAGGTTCCACCTTAATTTGTCCCCTCTGCTGACCCCCGGCCTCTCTGGCTTCAATCGCTGATGTGTGTCCCGCAGGCGGAGGGCATGAACATCTGCGGTGTGGCAGTGCTGGGGGGTCACCTGGGCAGAGGCGGGAGGAAAGGCGTGTGCCCTCTGGAGAGCGTTCAGAGTCACCTGGCGGCGGCACTCTCACCCGCGTCTCCACCGGGGCCCGGGCCTCATGCAACCAAAGTCAGTTCCCTCCCAGGGTGCATGCTGGGTCATCCGAGTCTCTAAGACACCGGAAAGATAAATGTCTTCCATGAAATGAGCCTTTGCTTCCCCGAATGAACGCCTTTTCTAGAAGAGCCCCATCCAGTGGAACTTTCTGCGGCCCGTAGCAGCACGGTGTCTGGTGGCCCGTCTGTCACACAGCAGCCACTGGCCGCCTGGGGCTGTGGAGCATTCGCTGAGTGGTCACTGGGTTTCATTGATTCAGATTCAAGTCCAGACGCCAGGCGCGGCTGCTGGCTGCTGCGTGGAGCAGTCCGGTTCTAGATGGTGACCTTGGTTCTTCCTGCATCTTAGGGAGTGCTGCAGCAAAGGGAGGACGGGGCGGCGCGGCTGCCAGACTTCCACGCACAGCATTTTAGGGGCGAGGTGGGTAAGTATCTTCAGGTAGTTACATGAAGAATACAAATTTCCATTCTAAGACCAGAATCATCTCCCTTCTCAGAATGTTACGTTTTACATACTTGAAATTATTATATAGAAATCAATACCATCCAAATAGGAATATTGAGTGAAATGGTTTAACCAAAGCTTGTATTGATTAGATCTCTTCCTTAGGTGAAGAGAAGCTATCGTTTAAGAAGACTAAGACCAAAAAAAAAAAACCAACAAACCCCAAAATTTGAGTTCTGGAACATTTACCGTAATAAAGGAATAAAAGGATCTTTATTTGTAGAAGGTGTTGTATCCCTAACATCGGGGAAATAACATCAAAAACACATACGATGTTGCCTAAAATGGTGTGTTCTGTTGAGCGCTGCCTTTAAAAGTGAAAAGAATATAAATAACCGCCCAACATCCTTCCCTGAAAAAGCTGGAGTGTGAGCAGCTTCCTGTGCACACGGCTAGGTGTCTGCTCCTCTGAGCGTGCGGCTGGTGTCAACTCTGGGGCCCGAGAAATACGCCCACGGTGCCGACAGAAGCGCAGCCTGCCCTCCAGCATCGCCCGTGTTCTTCAGGGTGCAGGCCTCTGGCTCCGCTTGCTGCGTCATAAGAAAGCAGTACAGACGGGAGGGGCCCCTTCTCTGCCTGCCACCCGTCCCCCTACCCCGCCTCTCTTGCTATCAGCGCTGGATGATTCTAGCCACGTCACCACCGACGGCTTGGCCTTTGCAGCCTCCCCAGTCCGCCCCAGTAGCCGGGAGAGCTCCGAGCCACCCTGTGATTTGGGGGAACTGGAAGCGGCCCCGTCACAGCAGAATGGAAAGTGGCCGCGTTTGAGGTGGCAGCACAGGCTGCAGCCTTCGTCCCGTGGCACTGCGATCCTCTTGTAAAACCTGAGTCGGTTTCGCCAAGAGCTGCGTCTGTGGCACATTCAGGCATCAGAATCACCGGCGGCCTTGGGCCCGAGGCGGCTTTCCCCCGACAGGATGACCAGCTTGCTCATCGGTGGGCCGTGGATAGGAACAAACTGTCCAAGGCCTCCCAGCCTTACAGAGAATTCCCCAAGCACGAGCGGGACCAGGCCAGGTCCTGCAGGGAGCCAGCAGGCATGCGGCTGGAGCGAGCAGACACGCTGAGGTGGGCGGCCCTGACGTCACAGCAGGAAGGCGAAGACAGCACCTTTGTTTTAGGCTCTCAGGTTGACAAGCAGGGGAGGTTTCTGGGGCAAGTCCGCGTGCCCCAGGGACGGTGAGGCTGCTGCTCAGCTGAGGACCAGCTGTGCTTTCCGCCAGCCCCGTTCCCTGCTACTGTCACAGGCCCTGATGTCCACTTGACACCTTGGAAGTGACGTCTGCCAAGTCTCTCCGCCCCCAGCCCCTGCTGGGCACGGCATGCAGACCGCATAATCGTCACGTCTGAAGCCTACGTCCAGTTCCTTGCCCACCTTCACCTCTGCGTGGGACCACACATGCCTCTCATATCGACACGTGGAAATGCTTGAAAATGCTCACTATCACCTCGCCATCGTCCTGCTTTGGGGGAGCTCCTGGTCTCCCCACCACCTGCAGCAAGTACCCTGTCCCCGATGGGGGGTGGCAGCCTCGGCCTCACTGTCACCCACTCCGACCTGCCCGCTCCTCAAGAAGGAGGGACTCCTCAGCTCCGCCTGGCCCCTTCCTCAGGTGTGAAGACCCTGACCCAATCCTCACAGCTCACAACGAGGAGTATTTTGGGAGCCTCCTCCGTGCTGAGGACCAGGAAGGGGGTCAGGGCAGAGCAGCGATGGTCTGGCTGGACACTGGGACTCCACCCCCAGCCACCCCACGCCCTGGCTCCTTCAGGAGAACGGCAGTCCCCACATTTGCTAACATGTGCCCAGTGCCCCTTTCCGGGGTCACTTACAGAACCACGCATTCAGCTGGGATGTCTCTGAAGGACAACCTCGGAAACCCGCCTTTCAGCCTGGACTCAAGCCCTTTCCTACTGGAGTCTCTCCTGGTGCCTCCCATCCCAGAGACGGACAGTCCCCTCTCAGAGTTCTCGCCGCCCCCTCGGACACTGTCACAGCCCTGGGGAGACGAGACGCTGGTGCTTTGCTACTTTGCACTTGTCTCCTCTGCTGGAGAGTGGGGTCCCTGAGGTGCTCAGTACGTGGGTGACCAAGAAATGAACATAGCAAGTGACCTCTGACACCTGCCCCTTGCTACACTCACCACGTTTGGGAAGAACATGGCCCAAGCCCAGAGACCCCCACGCACACGGCACCTCCGCATGGGGGTGGCCGGTCCGAGGCCCCTTCCCGTCCCCAGCAACCTGGTCAGCGGAGTCCCCTGCCCAGGCTGGTTTGGATGGACAGCTCCGTGGGGGCGGGAGGGAGGGCCTGCCACGTCCCAGCCAGGGCCCCTGCGTAGCTGGGGCCCCCCGTGCAGGCCCCACGCCTTCTTGCTCCGGCCTGTGAGGTCATGCGGCCGCTGGATAGTGAAAAAGAGCAAGAAAGACTCCTGAGGAGGTGGACGGTCGGATCCAGTCAGGGCTGGGAGAGGGAGAACTCAGATTATTTAGGTGTGTCTAGCCAAATCTGAGAACTGGCCTCCCGAGGAGGTGGGCCCGGTTCCGGCTCCGGGGGGGAAGGAGTTGTACTGGGGCCCAGTCACGGGGGACAGCATGCCCCCAGTCACAGCATCCACGCTCTCGGGACGGGGGCCCTCGTCACCTCTGCAATGATAGCTCCTGCAATCCTCTGCACCACCCAGCCCTGTGCGTGGCTCAGCTCTCAGCCCAAAGACGTGGGTCTGGGGCTTTCTGCGTGTTCGCGTGAGGCCCGGCAGAAGCACAGCGGGGAAAGCCTTTCTGAAGACCACTCACCTGACCACATGGGATCGGGGGCCTCTTTGGAAAGCTCGGCTAAGGCAGGGCTTGGTGTGTGAGGTTCCTGCCCCCCGCACCCCGCTCCGGTTCACCGGCCAGTCAGGGACCCTGCTGCTGCCACCGTCCTCGGGCAGCCTCCCGGCCCCCACAGCCCTGCCTGCGCCCCGAGAACCTACCGGAGTGCGTCCGCAGGTGCCCCGTGAGGGCGTCGCGCCGGCGGCAGGCGTAGTTGCAGAGGTGGCACTTGAAGGGCTTCTCCCCCGAGTGCAGCTTGATGTGCCTGAGCAGGTTGCCTTTCTGCGTGAAGGAGGCCCCGCACTGGCTGCACTGGAACGGCCGCTCTCCTGCGGGGAGACAGAGCGTCGTGAGCCTGGGCAGTGGCCGGGGACCCAAGGGGCGCGCAGGCCACACGGCGCTTTCCCACGGGGCCGGCGACTTCCACCGGCGGCAGCTTTGATCGAACATGAGGCTTTCAGACGAAACCTGCCAGCTTCTTAACGCTTCACTGCCTGGGTCAATTTGATCTGAAAATCTAATTTTTTCCCCTAAATCAGAGCGGCACATCACAATGCAAATTCAAACTCATTTAAATAAAGTGACTGCAACATTTTGTGATGAAGAAGCCACTCTTCCTGATCAGCAGTTTTGGAATAAACCAATATCCAATTTTGCGTGTTGTGGCATTTGGTGGGGGTTTTAATGTGGCTTTTTTCAAAGGGTCTTTAAAATATGCCACTGAAGCAGCAAAATAAAAAGGAAACTCATTAAAAATGCATTTCAGGATCACAAGTTCATTTCAGCGTTACATTCTTATATTTAAATGAAAGGCAGTTCATTATAACAGTTATAATAACTTCTTTTCATTTACATCTCCCTGTATTTCCTTTTCAATTTCTTCTCCATTACCTGTCTGTCCCAACCCAGGCGAGTATGGAGGGAGACGGGCGGAGAGGGCGCGAGGGAGAGAGAAGGAGAGGCCGCGGGAAACGAGAAGTGAGGAAACTGGAGGAGACTCCATGTCGCCGTCCCGAGAGTCCCCGATCACCCTGCCTCCCTCACAAACCCGGGAACCTGGGGAGTCTGTCCATAGGAGACAGGTGACAGGTTCCCCACAGAGGGTCTAAGATGCAATTTGGCTGTTCCTAGGAGTTCTCCCCCAGGTAGTGCTGGGCGAGCTGCGGCCCAGCTGGCGTACCTCTCGACCCAGGGCCACGCAGGCCATGTGTGTGGGCAAGGTGCTCCGGAGCAGCCCCGGGGCTTGGGGCCTAGGTCAGTGACCATGCCGTGTACCGCTTGCTCTCTAGAGTGAGGCATTTGTCACGTTTGAGCAGCTGGGACGACTCTCACAAGCAAGCGCCTTATTTTGAGCAGAACTGCTCTACGGGACCACGGCCACTGTTGCTGAGACACCATAGGAATACGCTTCCTAGGAACGTTTTTTCTCTTAGGAAACCAGAACGTGTGAAAATGCGTATTCCACGATCTCCCCAGTGGCTTCACAGGACTTTGGCAAATGAGGCGACACTCATCAGGAGTGACTCAGTGGCAGCCCCTCCGGCCCTCTCAAAGCTGCACCTGGGTTGCGTCATCCTCGTCCCCTTTGCTCTTAAGGGGACGAGAGGGAGGCACCACTCTGGACACGGGAGCTTAGGCACCACGGCACTCAGATGCAGGCCCATCCGAGGGGCCCAACACGAACCAGGCCGTGCAGCTGCCTGCCTGGGCCTCCACACCGCCTGGACTCGGCCAGACCGACGACGGGCGAGTGTCCCGCCGGCAGGAGCCGATGGTCGTCTGACTGGAGCTGAACCTCCACTCCCCAGTCCAGCTGCTGGCCAGACAGCCCCTAGGAGCACCCACCAGAGGGACCGTTTCATCGTCTACCAGAAGCCCCTCTGGGTCCTGCCCTCACACGCGTGCACGAGGGGTGCGTCAGACCCTACGGAGGGGAAAGGGCCCTGCGTGCGCAGACACCCCAGCTCTTATGCTGCCTGGGGGACGCCCAGGCTGGGGGTCCTGGAAAGACAGCCAGTTGGGAGGCCTCATGCCACGCAATGCTGTGGTAGGGATGCGGACCTGCCTGCAACACGTGTGTGTGTGGACGACCCAAAGCTAGAGCCCCGCCCCACGGATGAGGTGCAGGGGCTCCTGGGGTCTGCAGACAGGACCCTGCGGGTGAGCCGGGGTCTCGCAGGGACAGCAAGGGCAGGCTGCGGGAGCTGTACCCCGCTTCTGCAGAACAGGACAGGAAGGGGAGAAGGCAAGGCAGCCGTTTCTTTAAGAGTGAAATCTGGCTCCCAGGTTCCAGGTACCCCACTGTGCCTGGGACCCCCCTCCAGCCGGCAGCTTTCCCGGGAGTCTCCTTGTCCCCGGTGGGCAGCCTAGGCAGGCATGAACATGCAATGCAGGCGCGGGCCTCAGGCAGAGAGCTCCCTGAAGGGGCCACTCAGGGAGCTGGACTCACGGTCCCGTCCCTCCCCAGGGGTCAGCGGGGAAGGGGCCAGGCCCTGGAGCCGGCGACAGGGCACAGACCACATGTCCAGGAGCCCTGCTGTCAGCCAAGGTCTGTCACTCGCTCTCCCGCAGGCCTGGCTCATTGCCACTAAGTAAAGTCAGGTTTCTCCGAGGTTGTAGTTCCTTTCATTTAACTGGGATGAGGACTTTAATATCCTTCATTCCAAATCTAGTTTTCAGTCCCAGCGGCTCTGTGAGAATGTTTGAGCTTTTCATCATTTAACTGGGTAGGAAAGAGTCCCTCGGCTGCCCCTGTTGCAAATTGCTGCGGGTCCGTCAGAGGGAGGAGAATTTAAGAAAGATGCCGGGCCTGAGTGGGGCCTGCTGGCTGAGCCTCGAGCTGCACATGAGGGAAGTGAGGTGCAGGTTTCAAAAGCCCTTTCTACGGGGCACCAAGCTCCGCACCCAGGCAAGGGGGCTGGCCCCGGGGGAGAGAGCCCATGGGAGCGGCAGTCTGGGAAAGCGACCTGGGGCACGCGACTTGCTCGTCAGGGGGAGGCAGGGGCAGGTCCTGGCTGCTGGGGCGACGGGAGTGACTTTGGTTGTACCTAGGCTCCCAGAGGAAGGGCCCCCTGAAATGTCACATTCACTGTCCGCTCCTCAACTGCCATCTGCAGATGCTCAGGGTCCCTGCCCAGCACCCAGGCACTCTCTGGGGCGAACCAGACTCTGCCTTTTCTCGGGACCCCCTGTGGGTCTCCCACGGTCTTCCCGCTGGGGAAGCGCCGCTCCAGCAAGGGTTAAACTTGCAGGGCTCAGGGCAGGACCGGTGATGCCTTTTCCAGCATCTTCTGCTCGGGTCCGGAGAACGTGAAGACTTTCCCGCACAGCTATGCAGTCACACCCACTTTGCCCATGTGACCCCACAGCTGCTCTACCCTGCACTGCTACCCGTGGGGACTGGTGGGCAGCAAGCGGCCGTGCGCTCTGCATGTCTGCACCTGGCAGGCTTCTTCATTACAGGCACTTACTCTGCCATCGGGGCAGGTGCCGTTCTGGTGTGGTGGCCCAGCGTGCCGGGATTTGATTCGTCCATCAGATATTTATCTGAGAGACTTTTCACTGTATGATCAGGAAGGTAATTCAGCCGTGAGGGCTGCGGCTCCCTCAGGAGAGCACGGAGCCGGCCACCGCGCGTTCTGCTGAGTGCCTCTTCGGCTGAGACCCGCCTTCACTGGGCTTTGCCCCTCGCAGCCCGCGGGCATCTCACTTGCTGCTGAGCTGGGGGGTCTGCCTCACTGGATAATTTCAGGAGTGAGCGATGCATCAGGAAAAGCAGTTTGCTCCATTTTAGAAAACAAGATTCTACAGAAAGGGAATGCTTATTGAAAAGAAACACACTTTCCGTTTTTTTCCCAGAGGTGCGACAAGTGGAAGTGATCCTGTTAGAAACTGCCCCGATTCAAACAGAAACATCGCAATGCCAGGACAACCTGCCTTTCCTGACACCCCGGCTTTGCTGCCCATGAATGTTCTGAGTTCCGGCTTCCTTCCTGGTGTCCCTGAATTTGCTGCACTCGCTCGAGGCCTCCTCCCTGCCTCCCGGGGATCCCGTGGGAATCTGCTAAGTCTCTACAGTTTGGTTTCCCACTGTGTGACTGTCCCTCCTCCCTCGGATGGTGCTGGCCTCAGCATGACTATCAATGGCACTTCTAGGCCACAGGGACTCAGGGCTTCTACGTGTTACGTCCGAATGTTCAGTGACCGCTGCAGCGGGTGAACGCACGGTCTTGCTCACCTTTATGGCGGGAGAATAACGTTTCTGTTCAGTTCAGAACACAGGGGGTGCGCACAGTTGTACGTAAATGCACCCCCTTAACACTGTTCTCTGAAGACTCTCCAGGGCCGTGAGAGGTGACCAGGCAGTTCTGGGGAAAATATGCACCTGGCCGATCCCCAGACCTCGTGCTGGGCGCATGGAGGGCAGAACGGGGCCTCTCCCTCCCCTGCCCCCCATGCGAGTGTGGGCACAGCAATCGGGCACTGGACTCCCCTCATCCCTCCAGTTTTGGACACGGGATACCACACTCTTATCCTTCTAATGCCTCCGACAGACAGGGGTTTAAGTATTGAAGTCTTCACCGATTTTGAATTTACAAACTCATGACTCCGATCTTGCCCACGGCGCCTGAAACCTGACTGGGGCTCTTTCCCAAAGAGGCGTTTTGCTGGTGTTTCGACATTCGCTAATGCTTCCGAGGGCCCAGCCCTTCTCATCCGAATGCACACGGGTTCACAGACTCAGGTTTCTCAGTGGACAACGTGAGGCGTGCGTTTTGCTGGGTTCATTTTTTCATTTGGTTTTGAACCATGTGCCCCGGGCACCCTAACTGCACCCACCACCCTGGCTTAGAGGGAACGACTCCTGCCACCCCCCACCCCCCGCCCCCCAGCACTCGCATCTGAGGCTGTTAAGTGCTCTGCTCATTGCTCCAGGGTCCAGGGCCGACCGGTCCCGCCAGAAGCCCCCCGCGGCCGCCTGCCCCTCCGCCAGGCCTTACCCGTGTGGCTCCTCTTGTGGACCATGAGCACATTGGGGCCGATGCACACGATCCCACAGACATCACACTTCAGTTTGCCGTTAGGCAGTCGGATGCCTCCAGCTCCTGACACAGCTCTGCCGCCCTGGCCGCTGTGGGAGCCGTCCGCGTCCTCGCCCGCGGCACCGCGCACGCGCAAGTCCTGGGCACAAGCTTCCCCATTCACCTCACAGGCACGCTCATTCTCGTCGTCACTCTGAGTCTCTACTTTAACATTACCGGCTGAAAGACACAACACAGCGGCCACTCAGTGTCATCGCAGCAAACAGGGCACAGCAGCACAGCCCGCGGCGGCCCGGGCACCCCCACAGAGGTTCTCCGCTGCACGGCAGCCCCAGCCCCTGAGGGCCTGTGGCAGGAGACCACCTGCCTGACCCTCCGCAGGCCCCGCCGGCAGGGTCCCCGACGTCTCCTGGGGAGCTGGGCCCTCGCTCTGAGCAGGTTCGGGCCCCTGCTCCGCAGTGACAGCCTCGGGCACCCTGCGGTCCCTGGAGGCGGATCCTGCACCCCCTCCCCCAGGTGAGCCCCTCACACCAGGAGGTGAGTGCGGACCACACCCCCAGCTCCCCCGGGGCTGTGGCCTTGTCTGGCGGAGTCCCTCCGGAGTGGTTATCGAGCGTGAGAAACCGCTGTCCCTCCCCTGTGTCACAGAGTGGTAAACGTTGGGACCAAGCCCGGCAAACGCAGGCATAGACTCCTGACCACAGCCTCCCAGAAGGCTTTGCTGTTTCTCGGGTATATGGCCATTCCCACCCCCTCTATTTCACGAGGGTCACGGGAGCTGGGTTGCTGACACACGGCCCTGAGCTCAGCTTTGCTCTGGGGGCTCCGTGGGGGTGGCTGTGAGTTTGGGGGACTGGGACTAGCTTTTCAAAGGCAAAGCCACGTGCGTGGGGGGGGAGGGGCTGGTGCCGAGGAGCACGGTCACCACTGTCTGCCCCGAGCTCTCCTTCCCTTTACGTCACAGTCAGGGTAAAGGTTAAGGTCTCCGTCATTCACGTATTTTTCTCAGTAAAGGAAACATGAGGCGTTTTGTTTGTGTGAGACTCCGCCTGGTGGTGCGTGCAGGAGCCCAGCCCCTCCCCCCTCCCGACGCTGCCCTGGGGACCATCGCCGGCCTCGGTCGCTACACATGGGCCAGAGCAGGCAGGGAAACCACGGTGGTGACGTGTACCCAGGCTCCAATGGGTGTTTGGAGTCGGTGGGTCTCCAGGTACGATCCCTTGACCAGTGGCACCTGCGTCCCCTGAGAACTGGTTAGAACTGTGAGTTGTGGGGTCCACCCCAGATGCCCCGAGCCAGCGTGTCTGGGTGGGGCTCACTGCTCCACCTTGTCACAAGCCCCACAGGGGACTCAGGGGTATGCTCAACCGCTGTCTTAATCAACTTAGTTCACGGTGCTTCAGGCTCCTGGTACTCCACGCGCCCCTCTGGGCGGGAGGTCTGGAGCCCAGGCTGTGGTGCTGAGGCTCCTGCTGGGGACTCTGGGCCTCGGTCCCTGTCGGCTCTGGGAGCTCAGGGGAACCGCGTGCCCTCTCTGTGCCTTCTGTAGGCGGTCACTGCTCTGACCTAGCGGCATTGTGAGGCTCTGATGGGTGAGCGGATGAGAAATGAGCTCAGCGCAGGGACTGGCCAAGGGGAAGCACGCCCCCAACACAGTTGTCACGTGGAGGGGGCCCTGCCTCACCTGACAATGTGAAGGCACTTGCCCCGCACCAGGCTCACAGCACGGTGGCTGCTGCTCCATCCTGACCGCAACCCCGTGAGGGAGGTGCTGTTGTTACCCTGCTTTACGGGGGAGGGGGTGTGCAGGCGCAGAGGGGGCGAATAATGCGTGTGAGGTCACGCGGCCACACCAGGGGAGCCGCAGGCAGCCTGGCCCCAGCACCCACATTCCCAACCGCTGTCCTGCCAAGGTTTTCCCATCAGCTCTTTGAAGAGGGGACATACAGACCAATAAGCAAAGGGAACAGATTAGCAGGGACATGGGCTACAGCGAATGGGCCACATGGACTTCGAGACCCCAGAGGTGAGGGTTTGCGCTTCCCGTTAGAGCCCGCATTCCACAGGAGCCTCTGCAGGCAGATGCACCGGGAGGACCCTGCGTCCCCACCTCCTGCTGACCTCACGCAGCTGCCACCAGCTCAGCGAGGTACGAGACGAGACAGGCAGGAAGGCGGTGTGCCAGAGAGGCGCGGGCGCTTTGTCACCGCTGCACAGGGACCGATGGGGTCCCTGTCCTCCGGTGCCTGCCACATACCTTTCCAGAAGGAAGCAAATTCTCGCCCCCACCCCCGGGGCCTCCCTGCCCGCCAGTGTCTGCCCCGGGAGCACAACCTTACAGCTCAGAGACCTGCGAGCTTCTGAACTGGGAACTACGTCCAATCACCTTGCGGTTTGCGAAAGGAGGCCAGAGCACGTGCAGCAAATGAGCGGGTGTGGCCTGTCCCCCAAAGCGGAGCTGACACCCCAGCTGCAGTGCGGGGTGGGGGCCAAGGGCCCCGGGCAGGAGACCAAGGCCCATGGACGGACAGAGGGGGAGCACCCCTCTCATGTCCGCTCGGCCCTGTTTCATGCCTTTAGAGGCTCCCACGGAAAGCGCTGACTCTCGCTTCCCAAAGGCGCCTGTCAGCAGAGGGCTTGTAGCACCGGCCAGAAAGGCCCACTTGTTCTGGGTCCTTAAGAACGACAGCTGTGTCTGTGACCCCGCGGTGTGCCCGGGGCTGTGTTGTCGGTGACAATGTGAGGCCTAGAAGGGCAGGGGGTGATGCTTGGGTTTCTGACACCAGGAGTGTGCGCTCCCAGAGGGAGGCTGCTGAGGAGCAGGTGACACTGTGTCTGGGTGGGGGACAAGGACAGCATGAAGGAAAGCAAGCCTGCATGTCACCTTCCGACCACAGAGGGCCTCCAGCCAGGAGGTTAGCGGCTCACGAAGGAGGGACTTTCTTGTGACGATGCCATGGGGCCCGGTGTCTGAGACAGAGCCCAGGTGAGCAGCAGGGTTAGCAGGCGTGAGGACTTGCTACCGACCACCCCGAGAGCATCGGGGCCCGCCAGGTACTGTTTTTAGCGAGGTCTTTCCAAGCCAGAGGAGGCAAAGCCTGAGGAACAGAATTCAGGACCGTGTCCTGTTCCAGGTTCCTGGAAAGATGCAGGCAAACCCCTGATCACTGTGGCGAAGAGAAGGGGCCATAGAGGAGGGGCCTGGACGGAGGGCAAACCCCACATGCATTTCCAGCAGGAGCCTGAGTGTGTGAGAGCCGCCAGCTGCTCGTGCTCTAGGGACCAATTCCTGGCCTTTTTACACCAGGAACAGGCTGTGGGGGCCCAGAGAAGGAGAGGCTGGCTGCTGAGACCGGGGGAGTCGGTGACAGCAAAGTGGGCCCCACCGTCCACCGGGAGCATCACACTCAAGTGCAGGCGGACGCCCCTGAAACGGGGAAGGCCTCCTCTCATGTGGACGGGTGCGGACCACTGCTGGCTGCCAGAGGACGCTTTCTGCCCACTGAGGGGGCAGCTGGGGAAACCGCCTCCCGCCCGGCCGGGAGGGGGACACAGGAAGCATGCTTGTTATTTTTGCAGATGATGGAAATCAGGACCTGAAGCTACCTTAGTAAGAGGCCGTTGCAGGCCAGATCTCTAACAGACAGCCAGGCAAGGTCCACTTAAGTTCAAATACATATTTTAAACACAATCTTGGGATGGGCGCGTCTTGGCTTCCCTTATGTAAGTCTGAGAAAGGGGTTTGGGGTCCTAGCTGATGGCGAACTCGATTAGCGGTATGGCCGGGAGCAAAGAAAATCCAGTCCCGGGGCCCCGTGCCAGGCAGGCTGTCTGCCTCCTTTACAAGGGCAAGCGCAGCCTGCAGCGGGCAGAGGGCAGTCAGTGGGGACAGAAGCCAGTTCCTACGGGGCGCTGTGCTTCGGCCCACCCCACTGACGCCGTCTGTCTGGAAGGCTGACCAGAGCTCACACTGACCCGCCAGGCTTCGCTCCAAATTCCTCAACCAGCACCTCTGCGCCATTTCCTCGGACCCGGAAATGCTTGGCCCTGCCGTGGGTTGTGTGAAATGTGAGACTCCCCCTGAACACAGGGGTTATGCTTTACGGGTGTTTGTGACCCCATTCCCCACCTCGTAGTCACATGTCAGTCAACACACGTCGGCCCCCGAGAGGCGCCGCGCTGGGCCCATTAATACGAAGCACCAGCCGGGACCTGCTCTACCTTCACCCCAACCCCAGCCCGGCCCGGGGCCCAGTTCCGTCACTGAGCAAGCAGGGCTCCCCTTGAGAGAGGATGTCTTCAACCCTGAATCAATACCTGCTTTCCTTCCCAGAGGCTATCTGAAGTTAAGAAAGGCTAAAATCTTTGCGTTACTATCTGTCTAGGTTGTTAGCAACACAGCAGCACTAAGAGCGACCCTGGGCCCCTGAGTGGGAGGGGACTTCAGCGTGGACATAAGTCACTGTAACGGGTCAACGGGGCCAAGGCCAGACTGGTCTGCTGCCCAGGGTCAGAAACTGTCCCCAACAGTCAAAGAATCTTCATGCAGTGCCCACCCCCCCCAGAAATGGGTTATGCTCCCTCTTCCTGTTCTCTTCCCTGTGAGCACGTGGCTTTATATTGGTTGGCCAGGTGAACGGTTGGTATTCAGACCACAATTTTCTATGGAGAAACGATTCTGAAATTGTCACTATAATGGGAGTTTAGGCCACGGGAGCTTGAAATGCCCGCTATTTTAAATGAGAAAATGGAAGACAGAAGTACTCCTGCAGCCGCGGTGACTAGCCAGTGAAAATCAAATGGAATGAAAATATTTATGGTTTGTCTGGAGGGAGGGCAATTACGTGAAAATGCAGGCTGAGGAGGGACGTAGGTGAGTTCACTCTGCCTCTGAAAGAGGGTTACCAATTTTAAAAACATTCTGAAGGCTAATAAAGCCAGGCATGAGAACCAACACCATTTTAAATGTAGTTTCTTCCCCCTTTTTCTCGTGGAGATGAGGGACGAGGAATATTTTAATTCGTATGCAATGTTTTAGGCCTTTAAGTGGAATGTAGGGAGAGAGGAAAGAGGAAGCATATGAAAACAAGTCACAAGCATGTTTACATGTTCCCAGGGAACTAGGGACACACACTGGGACAGAGGAGGGACAGAGGGACAGACAGGTCACGTTTTTAATTTTTTAAGAAGAAAAAGAAGGGGGGGGTGAGGGCAATTCTGCAGCATGACCACTAGGTGGCGATGTTGGCCCAGAACAGTTTGGTTGCTGTTTGGTGGGGAGCCGCCCCAGGCAATAAACCGCTTGCCCGTGACCTTCACAGTTTGGGTCCATGGGGGAGGGGAGGAAGAGAGAGAACCACGGATACCTGTGAGCCCAGTTCTTTAAGTCAACAGACAGGCCGTGCACAGACACGTGTGGCATCTGCCTCCCGGAAGCTCCAGCGCCACCCCTTCTAGCCCCAGGCAGACGTTTCTTATGCACCGACGTCTTCAGCAAAGCGCCTGCTCCACCAGGCACCCTGCTGGAGCCTCCCCGCCCCCAGACACCAGGAGACACGTCTGAGGCGGGATCGCCTTACCCCGAAGTGCATCCGACTCCCTGACGTGTCCGAGGTGTGACGTTCATCTCCAAAGCAACGCCAGCCCTCTGTCCTAGTGCTTCAGATAGTCGTGGAAGCACACACATGCACACGTGTACACACACATAGACACTTACATACATACCCCACAGGCACGAAGAGCGAGCTAGCGCTTAAAGGGTGGATCAAAGGAACCTCAGGAAGCGAAGGGTCTCTCTGACCTTACAGTAGGAAAGGCAGCCGACGTAGACTGTGAGCAGAGGGCCTAACCCGGGTTGCTGCGATAAACCCTGCAGACACCAAAGAGCTGTGGGTGGCCAGGGTGTCAGAAACCCGTCTTCACCGGTTCCCTGGCAGCTTCTGGATCAGAGCCTTTATTACACTCGTTACAGTATTAACAGGCACGCCCTCATTCCCGATGTTGCAAATCGAGGGGACTTACTAACGCAGGCTCTGAAGGCCTAAGTCCTCAGAGGGCAACCGGCTTGTATCGTTTTGAGTATTCAGCTACCTGCACGCACATTTTCAAAAAAGCACCCTTCCATTCCTTAAAATGCACCTTCAAGGATGTGGCTCAAAGATATGCACCATCTACCATCTCTCCACACCTAAAAAAGAAAGATGAAGCGAACACCTGCTTCGGGTGTCACAGCTCGGCTCAGGAGTGGCCGCCAGCCCCGGGCCCCGAGGGGGCCCCTCAGCTCTCGAGGCCCCGCGCCTTCTCTCAGTTCTGAAATTAACGGCGGCTTTCTCCCGCCCTGCGGGGCTGGGAACAAGGTCTGGAGAACAGGCCGGGTCATTTCACAGGGACGGCACATCTGCCCGTTTCACCATCTTTTCAATAAAAAGGAGAAAACCACACGTTCATAACAAAACTTTCGGCGGCGCGAGTGCAGCAACGATTCCCTCAGTCCTGTGACATCTGCTCTTACTGTCACTCCGCTGCCACCACAGAGGGAAGCTCCCTGGTGCTTCTGACATCGAAGGGGCACGTGTGTACTTTACGGTGTGAGTGACGCTCCTGGTGGCGGTCATTTAACACAGAGAAGGGTCGGCACGGACGCACCTCACTTTGTCCGGCATGCGGGAAGGAGGCGGGAAACATGCGTGAGGCTCACACAGGACGCTGGGTATGGCATGCACACACACATTTCCGCTCTTTAGAAGCGAAGAGTATACTTACGAGAGAAAGAATTGGGAATTACTGCATGAAAATCCCTAAAGCCGTCAGCCCCATATGAAACTGCAATGAAGAAGCACAGAGAGAGAAAGCTGGGTTGTGATACCGTGTGAGGGATGCAGAAGGCAGCGCTTTAAAAAAAAGCAAGCGTTGTTGCTCAAAGCCATTATTTAGCTCTCAGACCGGGAAAAGGCAACAGCGGTCCCTCAGAGATGGGGCCACCGTTCCCCGAGCTCAGGACATGACGTCGCAGGGCCTTTGGGATCAGCCTCTGGTGTGTGACATCCCGGGGTTTCTGCCCTGCACCATCCGGGACGGGGAGAACCCTGACCTGCACAGACAGGTGTGGAGTGCGCCCCTCCGCTGGGGTCTGAGGGGAGACCCCATGCCTCCACCGAGGCAGGCTGTTCCCTAGCGGGCTGCCCCCAGGGCACATGTTCTTCCCTCCGAATTTTCTCAGAAAACACTCACAGAAAAGTAGAAAACATTTGCACAACACAGAGTGGGGAGAAGTTAGTGTATTCCCCTGTCCACGAAGAGCTACCCCATTTTGGTGGGTCTTCCTTGTCAGCAGCCCCCCACTAAATGTTTTCACCACTCACATCGGCAAGGTCCTGTGCTGTTTTATGGGTCAGAGCTTCCCGGGAGGGGGCTGTGTCTTAAGACTGAGTAGCCGCCCACATGCACACACATGCACACACGCATTCTCTCCAGAGTGCCACCCCGGTGGCCGCCGTCACGTGCACAGGGACGGACTCCTGAATCAGCAGAGCCGGCTGCGCTGTGCAGCAGGAAGCAGACGTCGCTTAAACCCACGTTTCCCAAGTGCATCTGGCACCAGGCCCTCCCTGTTCCCCCCATGAAAAATGCATTAAAACATTGGGATCCTGGGAAAAACCAATTTGGAAGTCACGTCCAAAGCTGCTGCTTGAACCAACCAGCTCACACATTTCCTAGCAAACGCTGGCCTCCCTCTCCTTGTCCTGCTCCTGCTCACCCAGGTCTGACAAAGGGAGTCACTGCCCGGTCAAACAGCCGTGGGCAGCTGGCCTGCCCGGCACGTGCAGGCTCGATGGTCCACAGAGGGTCACGGTGTGAGGCTGACCGCCAGTGGCCTCTGCCCCCGGCCATCTTCGCTGAGCTCTGACCCTTTATATGAACTTTCTGAACCTCAAGCTTTCTGCAGCCTGGAGACATGGCTGCCTCAGGTAATCGGGGAAAGGCAAGGATGTCTTCAGATACGTACTACCTTTTAAAACGGGGACATTCCGACTGATACGTGATGTGACAGAAAACTCCCTGCAAGGATAGCTGCACGGCTCCCAGACACACAACAGAGAAGGGGCCTCACTGTGCTGGGAGGTTGGAAGCCAGTTTCTAACACAGGCCGCCCGCCCAGAGGCCCTTGCTGGCATGTGATGCTGAGCACAGCAGTCGGGAGTTCACATTCACTGTGAGCGAGCTGGGGCTGAGACCTGATACAATGTGTCTATCTCCTTCCCGCCGTTAGACACTGTAGCCTAGACCGGCCTTGGGCCGTCCCAGGGTAAGCCTGGAAACATGCGATTCTGTCGAACCTTCCAGACCACCCACGACCATTTAACATAACTGACGCCGAGCACTTTGCTCGACATTACATGTTAACTGTTCAAGAGGATCATTCGTTTTCTAGTGTAATTCCAACTAACTTGAAAGTTTTGCCCTTAATATGTAGTTCCCTGAAAATTACCAAAATCTAGGAAACAAAACACAGCTGTCACTCCGGAGCCCATCTGCTCCCCCAGAAAGCCGGGCCCACGGAACGTGCTCTAGCTGCGCACAGCACGCACGCTCCGCACAGCAGCTCCCGAGTTCCCAGGGATGAGCAGGCACTGTCTCGGCGGGCTCACGCGACAGGTGGTCTGGCCCTGTCCTGTCTGACCATCCTGTCCCCTGGTTGGCCCAGCGCCTGTGGAAGGCAGTCCCTGGGAGCTTTGCAAATGCCCGGTACGTACAAAGCCCTTTTCCTAGGCTGCCTGTCATCTTCACCCGGGTCCTAGGAGACAGGGACTGTCACCTCTTCTCAGGGAGGAGCCTGGGCTCCACGGCAGCTCTCGAATTGGTCCACTTGGGGTTGGCGCATAAATACGCAAATCTGGACCCATGTGTAATGAACACATTCCGGTCGGTATTCCAAACACGCGTTCTCCCATGCGGGGAGGGCCTCTGGAAGCTGCGTTTTCTCTCTCCACGCCGGGAAGTGTGCAAGTCCCTGCGCAGCACACACGTGTGTGCACACACACTCACATGCAGTGAGTGCACACATCGTGGTGCATTCACCCTCAGAGCCACCCCCACTGCAGGCCCCACGCAACCCCCCCGGCCTGTCCCAGCAGCCAACGCGTGGCGGTGGGAAGGGCCAACTCCAGGGCTGGCTCTCGGCCTCGCCTTTCCGTCTCCGGCAGACCCCACCCCCAGTTTCAGGACGCTGTTTAATAAAGGTGCAGAGAGTAAAAGACCCAACATCTCATTTGCTAGATTTCATGCAATATGCCCCTTTTCTGAAGAGTGAACTGAGTTCCCTCGGGAGGAATTTCCACTCCCTAAAAGGTCCCTAGCTTTTCCACATGGACGCTGCCGATACCTCGGATTCCGAGTCCTGTCCAGACTGCCCAACCAAAGAACACTCTGGAAGAAAGACTGTCCATCACCCACCCTGTGAGTCTGCCTTCAGTTGTGCATTTAAATGCCTGCAGCTGCCACCTCAGGGCCACATGGAAACAAACCTGAGGCTTTCAGGTGATTGGAAATCACCTGGCCACTTTCTGGCAGTAAACATGTTTCAATGCGTATTTGGGAGAATTTGAAAATGTGCCGCGCCTGCCTTTTATACATATTCTTTAAATTGCATTAGCCTTCCAGGATGGTCAGACCACTTGCCTGTAATTAACTCACGTGAGCAGGGCTGGCAGTGACCTTTGCATGTCACGGCCATCTGTCACTGTGCGGGAGCAAGGGAGCCCGATTGCAGCGGGGGAGAAAGGTGGAGGGGAGGGCCAGGGGCCCCGCATCCTGGAACCCTCCCACCCTGGTGTGTTTCTGGAGCGGCTAGGTGTTCTCACATTGTCTCCTCAGCAAGGGCCCTGGATCTGACCTGGGGAGGGGATGGGCCAGCAGGTCCTGACCGCTCCCTCCAGGGGCTCCATGCTTCTCGACCGATGGAAGAGGAAGCTGCAATACAGGCAAGGTGTGGTCAGACACAGAGCCCGGGGCTGTCCCATGAGCGTAGCCCAAACAGACTCACTGCTGAGCTGCTCCTCCGCACACCAGGCCCCTGGTCTGCAGCCACGATGCCTTGGCCAGCCAGGATCCTGCCTGGCCCCACAGAATGCCACATGCGAAGTATTTACGGAAGGCAGGGAGTGACATGCTGGGGCCTCCTGGCCAGGACTTCCTTCACTTGGCCTCAGTGCCGCTAAGCTGTCCGGCCTCCCGCCCACGTCACAGACGAGCACCCCAAATCCAAACGGGGTCCCTCCTCCTGTCCCCACACGTGCCGATGGCGCGCCCCTCGGGTCCACGCGTTCTGACCCATTCTGGTCTCAGCTCCGCACCGGCCTCCATGGCCAATTTCTCTTGTGCTTTCAAGGCATCTCTGTGACTGTTGTCTACTCACAGCACACCCCAGCATGTCCCCAAGCTGCCGCCCCACCCAGCAAGGCCCCTCCCGCAGTGCCACTGCCCACCGCCCAGCATGGGGCAAGCAGTCGGCACTTGGGCCCCGGGCTGCGCCCACCGTCCTGAGATCATCGCCTTCAAGACAGCCCTTATGGGGCCACATGTGCTCCCAAAGTCCCCACAGGCTGCACTGTGGCAAGGAGACTCAACCCCAAGTCCTTCCCAGGCCCTCCAGGCCAGTCCCAGTGACCACGGCTCTCTCAGCAGGCGCTGCCCCTCATGAATCAAAGGGGGGACCCTGGGAAGAGAGGCCAAGAACCCAAACAGTCCCACACACCGTGTCTGTGAGCACCCCGCAGCTTCCACTCGGGAGTGCGCCCCATGATTCCTGCACGTGGCCTCCGCCACAGGACAATGCGTGCTCCAGGTCCCTGCCCAGGGCAGCGAGTCCCCTCCTCCAGCTGGGTCTCCGCCTGCTCAGCTCACCATGCCCGCCCCCCTCCGCAGGACTGCGCACTCCTCGGGCCGGCCATCTCTGTCCTGTGATGCCCACTCTCCCAGCGGTGACAGCCCTTGCTGCTTCCTTCCCAGGATCCTTGGGGACAGGCCCCCTTCTGGACTTGATGTGGCCGTGAGCCCTGCTGTGGGCTCAGATAAAGGGGCTCCCAGGGCCTGTCTCCCCTTCGCCGCCCCACAGGGGCAGGCAGGGTGCCCATCACAGGGCCCCTGCCTCAGCGGCCCCTCGCTCCCACTTTCTGAAGGCGACCGTCACACCCGAGCATCTGCAGACACCCTTTTACGCTGAAGGAAAATTTGCGAAGCAAGTGGCTGAGAACACAGTGCTTCGTAGGTCAGTTCCGAGAGAGGTTCCCGGGAACTTGGGATGCTGGGAGCAAGGGGGTGCCGGGAGCACCACTCTTGCAGGAGGTCCACACCGTGCTGTGCACAGGGACAGGCTTTGGGCTGCCACACACCCCACCCCCTTCTTCTGCCGGGTCACGGGGCACTGCGGTCACTCGCTCTGCCTCCCACCAGCTGTGCGGACGGACCGGGTGAAGTGTCCCCCACTCGGAGCCTCGGCTCCCTCACCCAGCAAGTGTGACAGTCACGTCCATGAGTCAGGTTCTAGTGTGGAGTCCTGGTGACGCTTACGAGGCCCCTGCCCCCAGCTGGCACCGGCTGCACGGTGACTTTTCCTGATGGGAAGCCAGGGGCAGATCAGGCTGGTTGGCACTGGCGTCAGGGCCTGTAGGACTGGCTGGAACTGGGCACATCAGCAAGTGTTTCAAAAGGGGGAAACTATACAGGGACAGCAATCCGTCCCTGCTGCTGGCGGTGACGAGCAGAGACGGACGCCCTCTGGAAAATGCTGCTGGCCCCTGGCTGCACCCAGCGCCCTGGGGGACTCAGCACTGCCTGGGAATCACCCTTCCGGGGCTTCAGGCTGCCTGCTGGGGCCTGGGACAGTTTTGCTGCTTCAGGCAGAATGTGACAGAGATGGCCACAGGGAAACGTGACTCTCAGATCGGCCCCCCAAGAATGTAGCAGCGGCCTGAGGCACAGCTCCGGAGACACACCTTCTGACCGCTCTCTCCAACGAGCTCAGTGGGGACCTGTCTGGTCCCGTTTACATTTCATTCACGCAGTTTTAACGTTTCCCACTGGGCTACGTCGGATGCACAAAAGCCCTGGCTGAGAAAGCGGTGGTTCGAAAAGGAGGCGCAGGCAAGTAGGGTTTTCTTCCTGGGAAGCAGCAGCCCCATGATGCCAACCCCATGCAGGGGGTGATCAACCTGCCCTCTGAGACATAGGTCGCCCCACTTCTGGGGTGGACGGTTCAAAGGTTAAAGAGCAGGCTTAAGGATTCTTTCTGAATGTTATGTCCTCACTTTTTCATTTTTTTAAATGACTTTTTTTTTTTGTAAAAATAATACTTGCCTATTCTACAGGTAGCAAGTGTACAGAAGAATTAAGATGAAATTTATAAAACTTGCCCCCAGCCCCTAAAATCTAAAGGAAATCACAAGGAGGAGAAAACGGAAAAGTGGTGATAAAAACAGTGAGGGGATTTAGTTCAAGCTTTGAAAAGGGGGAAGGAGAGCGATGTTCCGGGCGATAAGGGCGGGCTGGAGAATTCGGGACAAGTCAGGAAGGTCTGGTCCCCAGGCTGACTGGAGGAGGGAGGTGGGGGGATGCTGGCGCCAAGGTGCAAGACCCTGCCGTAAAGACAACTGAACCTTATTTTGTTTTCTGCTCCAAATCTGACTCCAACTGGGGGAAACTACACTGGTCAGAGGGAAGAGAGGAAACACCAGCCACCAAGTCAGCGCCCAGGCGTGTGGAGGTGGTGGCAGCCAGCAGGGCATGTGGTGGGCCCTGTGGGCCTGGGGGGGCACCAGGCGCGCGCCCACAATGGCGCCGTGCTCACCTGCAGCACCAGAGGGAGGGCAAGAAGGGCTGTGAAGGGATGCGGGGCGACTCTCCTGCCCCACGTCCTCTGGGTGCCGGCAGCGTGGGCCCCCGAGCGGTGAGGGGCACCTGTGGGGTGTGCGCCCGGCTGCCATGCCTGCACGCGGGCTCGGATGTGGTTTTCCTGGTGGCGCATTCTCGATGGAGCAGCTGCCAGTGCCCCCGAGAAGGGAGGTTGGGCAAAGGAGGTGCTGAAGACGGAAGGAAACCCCTGACTGGGAACTTGCCCCACCCCCACCCCCACCCCCTAGCGGGGGAGGCACGGAGGGGCTGGGCCCCTACCCAGTCTCCCTGCTGCGGAGGAGAGGGCTCCAGGCCTTCTCCAGGCTCTGTGGATACGCCTGGCCTTTCCCCCCCCCCCGTCCCTGCAGCTGGCCCTGGGTCAAGGCCCAGAGATTCCAGGAGCCCCAGTGCTGCTTCAGGGAGGCCAGAGATAAAGTAATCTTCCCCAGGACACAGAGGGTGGGTCCCCACTATCCCTCCCTTCCAGAGGCTGGTGGGGGCGTCCCTGCCAGAATTCCAAGCAAATGGTGACTCAGCAAAGGAAGAGAAACAGTTCACGTCCCTGGCACTGAGTCCCCCACTCACTGTCTCACATCCCTGAGCCTGCAGCCCCCCACCCCTGGCCCCTGTCTTCACACAGGCTCTGGGGTTTAAGGGACGTGTTCGTGGGACCCTCATGCTGGAGTCTCAGGAGCGGTCAGCAGCCCCGGGTGACATTATCACGGTCTGTGGACACGAAGCCCTTCATCCCTGTCCTCCCGTTTCTTCCTCTCCTCCCCAAAAGCATGTTTCTCAGGCAACCAGAGGGGGTTGGGGGCAGGAAGGAGCAGAGTGTCCAAGACCCTCAGTCCATCTGCAGCCGAGTCGGCTGCAGAGGGCAGAAGGGCTGAGGCCCGGCGGAGCGGGTGGGGGTGGCTGCACCTGGCTGTGCCCTAGGGCACACTCGTGTGCACATGTAAAGGGCACGCAAAGATCACTCTTCCCGCTCACGTATTTACAACGGCAGCTCAGTACTGGACTCGAAGGCCGGGAGCCCAGCACTGACGGTGACTGGAACACACAGAGGACAGCAGGGCGGACAGACAGACAGACAGACAGCAGCCCCCGGGACCCTGAAGAGTCACCCTCAGCCTCATCCCCCCCTTTCCCCCTGCAAGTGCTCCCACAGAGGCTCCTGGGAAAGGAGCCCGCTGGAATGTTCCATCTTGGTAGCGAAGCGCCCAGTGACAGGGTCGGCGTACTGCTAACCTGGGGTTAGACTCGCAGCGTTGGCCCTTTCTATGCCCACAGTTAAAGAGCTCCTGCAGGCTCCTCGTCCAGTGCCCCCTCCCCGTCTCACTGGTTCCCCACTCCCCTCACGGGGCGGCCGGCGGCGCGGGCACCCTGTTCCGAGCACCCTGCAGGGGCGCTGGGCTGTCATGCTGAGTGCGGTTCCCGGGCAGGGCTCTGACTGCCTGTAGGTGGACGTGGGGGACGAAAGTCCCCTCTGCTCAGGGGGACCCCAGGAGGGTGTCCTGTCTGGTTCAGGTCTCCTTATGAGAGGAAGGGGAGCAGCCACAGAGCGAGGACGCTGGGCCGCCCCCGCCCTCCCCCCCCCCCCCCAGCCTCCCAGGGATCACCCACTGCTCAGCCTCCAGGTCCCAACATGTCTGTCAATCAATCGCTCACTCCGGTCCGGAAGAACCTTCACACCTCAGAGAGTTTTCCTAGCAGCTGCCCTCTGCCCTTCCATCTGTTCTTTCTGAGGATTAGAATATCTCGAAAGTCCTGCCCTTCCCTGGAGCTACTTTTCTTTGAAATCAGGGCGGGGCCTGCTTCTCTCCCGGACCCCGCGGGAGTTTTCTGACTCAACAGCATTTCCTGGGAAATGGTGAAAAGAGCAGCCCAGGGCCTGGCGGGTCCCCCTTCAAATCCAGGGGAGGTCGGGGTCCCCGTGTCTGTGCGCTGGGGCGGGGCGTGACATGCTTCTGTACACCAGCCCCCTGCATTCTGGAAGTGGCCCCCACTTTACCTGAGAGGCCCCTGGGCCTGCGCAAGGTCACCGGCTTGTGCCAAGAGTGGGTGTCAGGCCCAAGCGTGTGCCGAGGACACGGTACAAGGGAAATCCGATCTCGGGGTGCAGGAGAGTCTGAGGGAGGGGTCACAGGGGAAAGACCCGGCCAACCCCCCCCCCCCCGACCGAGGTGAGGCCCGCATCCCAGGGGCTCTCATCCCTGGGAGACAGGAACGTGTCTGAGCAGGGGAGCTTGGCAGGAGAAGTGACCCCAGAGCCTGGGCTCCCTGCAGGGCAACAGCCCAATGGGAAGCGGGAGGAGGGAGTTCCCAGGGGACAAGGGGGCAACGGGGCCTGGCAGGCAGGGAGGGCATGCAGGGAGGAAGCTGAGACGGTAGCCCTGCTCTGGGGGCCTCGTGGAGGGGGCAGGGCCAGGTGTCAGGATGGCAAGGGCTAGAGGAGGGAGGAAACAGAGGAGGTGATCCCGCACCCCACAGACAGAAAGAAGGAAGCTGGGCCCGCGTGGGTCTGGGACGGGAGTGGCTGAGGTGCTGGGCTCCCCAGGCACAAACCGCCCGCCACCGCCCGCTGGAGTCGCTGCTCAAGGGAAAGGCTGGGCTTCAGAAGGACGCTGTCCCAGCTCCAGCTAGGCCTGGCTTCCAGAAGCCCCAACTTCTGCATTCCGTCCTCTTCCCTCTCCAGCCACTCACCTCCCCCCACGCCCATCCAGAGGCCTCCTGGAGGCAGACCCACGGCCGATTGTGACAGGGCAGCCCCTGTCATATTGTAACCGGGTTTCCACATCCTCCTGGCCCAGAAGAGGAACAAGGCCAGCAGTGAAATGCAGGGATGCAGGGAAAGGGGAAGCTGCCCGGCCCAACCGAAAGGCAAGAGCTATGGAGAAGTGCCAGAAAGGGAAGCAGGGGCAAGGAATGGCTTCAGGTGGCTCGGCGGGCGCGAGGAGGGTCCCTCCCGGACACCCCGCTCACACGGAGACACACACACACACGGACTCACACTCACACTGACACACTCCCACAGCCCTTCTTACATCTGAATCCAACTCCCCCAAGGGCCCGAGGCCCAGCTCTGCGCCACCAAGGGACAGCGGCCAGGGCTTTGCGGGCGGCTGGTGCAGGGCCTGCAGACCCGGCATCTACAGCCCATCTGCCCCCCACCACACGAGGTGCAGAAACCCCCAGCAAGTCCAGGAGGCCATTCTGCCATTTTTCTCCCGTGTTGGGAAAGCCGGAGTGAAAGCAGGGTGACACCTTGTTGCACCATCATCGAGAACTTCACTTCGGGGCCGAGACCAAAACGGGGAGGAATGGAAGAGAAAGCCAATGTGCCTGCGCAGGCCGGCCCCCCGAGGCCTCTGCACAGCGTATTTTACAAGGACACCAGGCAAAGCGGGATCGGCCTGGAGTCCAGGGGACGGGGAGACAGGCCCTGGGGGTGGCCTCACCTGCCCTGCCTCTGCTTGAGGAGGTAGCCAGCAGCAGGACACGGAGCTGGGCATCTGGGAGGCTGGGAGAGAAGCCCCTATCTCGCATTTCCACAGGCTGGGGCAGGAGGGGGCCCAGCCAGGAGGGCCTTTCCCCCTGCACCCCCCACAGCCTCCCAGGCCTCCCAGTTGAGTTGGGAAGTTCCCCCAGACACACCTGTTTCCCTCTTCCTTACATCCCAAGAGACAGCCTGCCCACCCCAGGGATGCTACTGATTGTCCCCTGAAACCACACGGTGGAGGCCCCTTCATAGACCCTTTCTTTGCACTTGTTCTGTGCAAGTGACATTTTCAAACCTGCTTGGGAGGGGCTGCGGGCCTGCCGAGCACTGTGCTCGGGCCACCCGTCCGTCCTGCTGTCTGGCCTCCCTGGTGGCACTCAGACGGTGCCCTGGTCCCTCCTTGCACCTTCAACCCTTTGCTCAGCGACAGTGCGGACTTCAGAGGACTGTCAGCTTCGGTGTCTGTGCGTGTCTGTCTGCGGGGAGGGGCAGCTCCCCACGTCCCCACTGCCCCGAGAGCCCCGAGGGTGGCCAGGTTTCCCCGGATGGAGGCCCATCCTTCCCAAGGCCCCAGCCGGCCTCCTCCACCCTGGCAAGCCTGCCTGCCAGCTTCCTGGGACAGTGTTCTCAATGGCCGTGTCCCTGCTGCTCCCGCCCCCTGGGCCCCACGGGACACTGCGGGGTGACCCAGAGCTGTCTGAGCTGCAGAGAACCAGGGTTCTTGATGGTTCCCCCAGAGACGAACTTCAGGCTACTGGACCCGCTCGCACGGAGCCCCTGGGCGGCGGCGGGGGTGGGGGGAACCTCTGTGCGGCCGAGTGTGTCACGTCCACCCTGCGGCCACAGGCCCGGAACCGAGGGCGCCGAGGCTCTACTTCTAAAGCCCTGTCCCGCCAGAGGGAAAGAGCAGCAGTGCAGGCAGGGCGGCAGGCCTGCGACTCCCAGCCGCCGCGTGCTCCTCTCCCCCTCGGTTTTGGCACTTTGGTTTCTCATTGCTGAGCCTTGTTCTCCTCTGGCTGTTGTTTTTCTTTCTCGGTGTCTAAAAAAAGCATGTGGCAGCAAAGCCCTCCTCCCCGCCCCCAGCACCGAGTACCCTGCGGCTGCCTGGGTCCTCCCCGCGGGCCTCTTGAACTGCCCCACCCACCACGGGCGGGGGGAACCCAGAGCCCCTCCCTGCTCTCCAGGTGTTTTCTGTCCTCAGCCCTGGGGGCTCGGGCTGCAGCAGGGGCTGCGCTCACTCAGGGTGACGGGTGCTACCCTTGTCACCTTCACTGGGACAGCCATAGCCGAAGGGGGGACACTGTGCAGGCCCCTCCCGCAGCCTGGCAGGCAGGTGGCTCAGAGGTGAGGCGGAAGTCCAGGCCCCACCGCTGTCTGAGTTCCTGTCCCCCAGGGTCACCGTTTAGAGAAATGATGAGCCACCTGCTCAGAACACCCTTCCCGGGCTGCTGTGTAGGCAGCCCAGGCGGCACAGTCATTGACTTCTAGGCGAGGGGACCAGGTTACAGACAACTCGGGTGGGGTGCAGCCGGGGATTCTGCCTTCCCTGGGTCTTTTGCCACTGTTTTTATTTTTTTTAATTAAATTTATTGGGGTGACACTGGTCAATAAGATCGCTCAGGTTTCAAGTGGACATTTCTGTGACACATGATCTGTATGTCGTGCTATGTGCCCACCACCCGGAGTCAAATCTTCCTCTGTCCCCATGTATTTGACCCCCTTCCCCAAAATGCCGCCAACCGAACGGGAGGAGATATTTGCGAACGGAAGTGCCAACAAGGGGTTGATATCCATACGATTTAAAGAACTCACACAACTCAACACCAAGCAAGCAAACAACCCAGCTGAAAAACGGGCGGAGCTCCTGAGCAGACACCTCTCTCAAGGAGACACACGAGGGCCATTGAGTTTTAACACAATCCCGGCCCCCGGCCCTGGCCCCCGCCCCGGCCCCGGTCCTGGGCCGTCTCCTACCTCGAAACAGAGGCGCCAGGAGAAACATGGAGAAGGCTCATTGCCACTTTTCCATAAATGAAGGTTTTAGTAACTTGCTGGTAGATCGAGACATTCCCTAACAAGTTGAAGGCCCACAGGGACCCTGGCCATCTGGCTTCCCACAGCCTCTGGGGCCAGACGGCCTGGTCTCACGTCAGAGCTCCCGATCATTGTCCCCACGAGAGGACTGTCCCACAGTCGGTCACTCCACTCGTTGATGTCAGAGAACCCCTGACCTTATGGCTAGAGATAAGAGAAGGAGGGGGCTCCCTCCATATTCCATTCCCCTCACAAGTGTCCGCACAAACACTGCGGACGAAGGCCTCAAGTTCAAATGCCAGGGGAGCGAAAGGCCAGGCCAGCAGACGTGTGCCCGGTGGGCGGCCAGACACCGGGCACGTCCTGGGCGGTGCGGTGGGGCGGGGCTCAGACAGGTGCAAGCATCCCCCTTGTCTCATTCTGAAGGGCTACACTGAACCATGCAAACTTGGGAAAAAGAAGATTTTCCCGAGTCGCATGGCCGGTCCCCTCCCAGTGACATGACACAGACTGCGAAGTGACGAAGTGGCACTCCCTCTGCAGCCGGTGGCGGCAATAGGTCAAGAATGAGAAAGAAAGTAAAACTGACCTCTGAGGCCTCCAAGTAAAAGAGAAGTGCAAAGGCTTCGAACTACAGCTCGCACATTTACTCAGGGGCGAGTCCCTCCTTTCCCTGGGAGCTCCGGGTCCTCGCCTTCCCGCAGCCGTGAAGATGATTCGAGGGTTCTTTCTCGTCTAGAACCCAGCAGATGTGAAGCAGCAAATGAGAAAGGAGAGAAGGAGGGTGGGGGGAGAGAGAGACTGAAAATACTATCCCAGCAGCAGGCAACTTCAAAGACAGGGCCCTTTAGGGACAGGGAGGCGCTCTCCCTGCGGAGTGGCTTTTTCTGAGGGGAGTGACATGTCTCCATCTGGTCAGACAAGTGCCCGTGGCAGTTTCTCGCTGCAGAGCTGCACTCTATGCCGTCATGGAAAACCTGGAACCAGAACCCAGCTCCCCCGGGGACCTGCGAAGGAGTGAGTGAATGAGCAAGGGAAGGAAGCAACGATGAGGCCCCTGCCTGCGGGGTTTACGGCCCGTCAGGTGTGTGGTCCCTTGGTAAGGCCAGAGGCATATTCCCAAGAGTGCATTTGAGTCTAGAAGAAACAGTTAAGATCTTTTCAGGCTGTTCTTCAAAGAATCCCAGGGGGTCCAGTAGGTGCTAGAAAGATTCCTTACCCAGAAGGGTTAAAATACACCCAAGATAGAATGAGGTAGGCTTGAGCAGTTTAGAAAGTTTCATTGTGAGGAAATGCACCCCCAACCCCATGCCCAAGGCGACATGAAGAGAGAGTGGCTGAGTGGGCGGGGACAAGCCAGTGGGCACTGACTGTGACCGAGAGCTTTGGCCCCGGTGTCGGGCCCACACAGCACAGGGCTCGCTGACCAGCGAGCCGAACGATTCCGTACGCCACGGGGACAACAGGAACGTCCCTCCCGCGTCCGTTTCTGTGCAGAGACGCTGCCGATTTGACTGCAGCTCCATGCAAAGCGCAGGAACCTTAGGTCAAGTTTAAAGAGTTTGGTGTTGGCGGCTTCCCGGGTCCTGCTGCCGGGAAAGCAGACATGGAGGAAACATAGAACATTCTGAGATTAAAAACAGGAAATGGGTGGATTCGGTGCCCCTTCTGGGAAATGATGAAATGAAATGTGTTTCAACCTGAAGGTGTAATCATGCAAAGCCGAGTTTATCAAGCTTCTTGAGACATATGATTTCTCCTCACGATAAATGACTTTTTAAAATGAAAAAAAAAAGAAACCCCAAACCAACTCATAAAATGGTTGAATCCACTCCCCTCCTGTGTCATAAAACTACAAAGCGCTGGATGTTCGGGTGTTTTCTGCTAACAGGCGGTGAAGAAAGGAGAGAGCACCTCATGGACAGCTGGAGGGCCGTGAGAACTCCAGGGAGCTCACAGCGGAACTTCCAAGGCTTGGCATACAGGAGGTGCACAGCTGGAACCACTGTGTTTCACACCAGCCCCTCAGGCTGGAAAGCACAGAGAGTGCTTGTAAAAGCAGGTTTCCAACCCTGAGTGTGCAAACCAGGAGCCCACGCTGCTCTCCGTTCGCTGATGCTCAGGGGCCCAGGCAGAGGCCTGAGTGACCCCCCCGCCCCACGTTGAGGTCGTGGCTGAGCCCCCCATGCAGGGACAGGGCAACAGCAGCAGCTCTGCCTGTCTGCAGACTTCTGTTCGCAGACAGGCACACTCGGCAGTGTACAAATCACACCAACCCTGCACTAGTGCGTGACCGGAGCAAACCAGAGGGGGAGAAGGCACAGGAGCGGATGGGAACTGTCCCAGCGCCAGTGTTTTTGCACGCCAGCCACGCACGTCCAACGGTTCCGCAGGAGGCAGTTACAGAGCGTGATGTAAGCGAGGCGCCGGGCCCGCTGGTGCAACACGCTAGCAGAGTCCAGTGTATCTCCTGCCACCTGACTCCAAACCCGGCCCAGGAGCTCGGTCCGGCTGCAGAGACGCCGGCCCGTCCACACGCTCCCTGTCAGGGAAAAAGATGCTGATGGACTCAGAAACTTTGCCTGTCTCACCTGTTCAGCATGCTCACGTCCCACAAGGGCCTGAACTCACACCTGGCTTGTGCACCGTGAACACCAACGGAGCTGGCGATGACATTCCGGAGGAGGGGTCGGTGCTGCCCCCTGGGGAAGCAGACCCCGGCGTGGACCCCAGCCTTCCCTGCCACGCTCCTGGGGGCGTGGGGGCATCGGCACAGCATGTAGTCACCCACAGTGACCCAAACCCAGGCCTGCTGGGTGCCACCCCCTACATCTCTGCTCGGACACCCCAACTGACTTGGGGGGCATTTCTTCCATTTCTCGCACGGGCTCCTGGGATGCTCAGGCCTGGGAGAACACACGGATGAGACGAGCCCTCTTCCCCCAGGGCCTTCGCTCAGACCTTGCCTGAAGGGGACCTCTGCCCCAGACTCACTTCTCACAGGTCCTATAACATTACTTAAAGTGTAGGAATTACCCCTGTGTTTTCAAGGTCTCAGTTCGGGTCATACACCTACAGACTCCCCTGACGAAAGTCAACAGAACAAAGGGCTCCAAAGAGCCGTCACTCTGGGGGCTGGGCTCTGCGCATGACTCCCAGTTGGGGCCCCTCGCGCCCACGCACGGCTGCCTGGGGGACACGCTTACGGGAGGGCTTCTCTGAGGTCGGGCGGGCCTTCCCCGTGGCCCACGCAGAAACCAGAGCCGCCACGGGGCTCCCTGGGCCCACGATTTTGTCCCCCGCACCTGACCCTTTCTCCTGTCAATCTCTTAAAATCCTACCCATTCTTGAGGGGACGGAATATATGTCACATCTTCTAAACAGCCTACACTGTCTACATGAGCCCCGACTCTGCCCCTCCCCTGCTCTGTGGGTTCCACACTCCGCCGGCGCACCTGTGTGTCCCTTTGGTGGCCTTTCTCGCCCTCTTGGCTCACTTTGTGCCCAATGACACCACCCGTGGGAGGCCAGAGTGCATGGCAGAGGCCGAGAGCCAGCTCCCAGCAGCTCCCAGTGCCACCCAGCAGCCGACGCCCGTGTTTCCCAGAACCACTGGTGGCACGGAGAACGTCAGCCAGGCCTCACATAGAACACCGGAACAGCCAAGGGTCCAAAGAACCAGAGATTTAGAATCGGAAAATGGGTTCCCCCGGAGAGCATGATCTGAAGATCAATTCGTTAGCCTCATTCATGTTGTCACCAACCACAGAACCCAGAAGGAGGCCCGGCCACCCTGAGTCCCCCCTGACATCTCTTTGCAGTGTGACAGCATGGTCCTGGGCCGGGGCGTCCTCCCTCATGACCGGGACAGAGAGCGCTGCTCTGGTGGGGACAATGTCAGCCACAATGAGTCGCCAGGACCAGTGTCAGCTGTCCCCTGCCCATCACTGGAGGTCCCGCCAGAGTAGAGTCTCAGCGTGCTGAGTGCCTGAGGCCGGGGCACCTCACTGAGAGGGCGGGGGCCACTGCTGCCTGCGCCTGGTCTGCGCCGACCCCCTCAGGCTCCGGCCTGCTGACTTCTTTCCAGGCCAGACTTCAGAAACGGTGCCTGTCCATCCCCACGCCTGCCTGGTTGTGCGGCGTGCTCCCTCCCGACACCAAACAGGGCCCAGGCCGTGTGCCCCGTGGGCAGGGCCTCCGCGGGGGGCTATGGTGACGTCCAAGGTTTCAGAGCCACCGCATTCTGGTTCTGCTCTTGGTGCCATCGTCACCAGGAAGTGGCGCCTGACAGAGGTGTTTTACCTCAGAGAACCTGCCCAAATTAGCTGTTTCTCACGGTGCAGATCCATCGCTCTTCTCTTGTGCTGGGGCGGGAACTGTGCGCACAGCCACCTCGGGAGACCACGTCGCGGCCACATTTTTCTCTTTAGCTGCGATGCACGGGCCCTTCCCACGGCTTCTGAAAGCTCAGGCATGTCATTGGCGGCAACTGAAGACCGCAAAGAACTGGCTTCTCGGACAGACTCAGAATGAATGTCTTTCCCGGGTTCTGAATTAACAATTTGGAAAGCACAGCCCACTGAAGGGGGATCAGCAGATCTGTCTCTCTGAAACCGGAATTCTCTTGGAAATGCCCCCGGCACAGCGGAGGAGATCTTGTGATTTTCTTTCTTCTTCCGAAATAACGGGAAGAACCTACTCCATGCGTCAGTTACAGTAAAACACCTCCCTCCACTCCAGGTGCGCCCGTCCCTCTGCGCCTCTTGCGAGGGGGAACAGAGGACTTGGGAATGCAGGTGTGGCACCTGTTGTCCGACCAGCCACCTGTGTGACAGTGTGTGCAGACGGTCGCACAGAGAGCCACCGCACACCTCTGGCTGGGGGGCACACTGCCTACTGAGATCCTGTCCACCTGAACTTTCTCGGGGTGCCACCCGCCCCTGAAGGAGCCGTGGCATGAGGTGATGCAACACCAGATATTCAAAGCGAGCTCCGGACATTCTGGGTCTAAGGAGAGACCCGTCTGTTTGAGGGAAACTTTGTCACTGCGAAAGGAAAAACTCAGCTCTGCTGAGGATGTGGGAGACCCAGCTACCTGCCCGACCAGCCCCGCCTGGAATTCAGTGGGACGGAAGAAATGTCCCCATAGGAATGACGGCGTCGTTTTTGGCTTTTGCTTTGATGTGTGGTGAGAGTTTGCTCAGTTGAAGGAACTTGCAAAACAGTTTTCAGTGGTTTCAAAAGCCTGGCTTTGACCTTAGGCCTGGTTCACTGGCAAACTAGGCTCAGCCAGGCACCCTGTGAAGCTGCTGCAGAAACAGCACCTCCGGGCAAGAAAGTCTGTCCTTCACCCCCGAGCCCGCGCCTGGCCACACGGTTGTCCCAAACAGGTCCGCACAGGCTGAGGTGAAACACGGCACCCGGCAAGTGTGACAGACCCTGCTCCTTTGAGACCCAGACAGCAAAGGTGCTGACACAAGATGAGGGGACACGGCCCCAGGGCTGTGCCTGAGGGGCTGACGCCTGTGTTCTCTGGGGACAGTGGGCACAGTCCGGGCTGCACAGCCCTCGGGGCACGTGAGGGAGGGTGCGCTTCTGAGCCCTTGTGGCTCAGGTCCCGCACGGCTCTGCCCTTCAGAACTAGAATCGCACGTTAAGTTCAAAAGCACATAACATGAGTTTAACATCCGTGCTCTGTCAGGGACAGGAGAGTCGGGCGGGATTACAGAACGGGTTTGCTCACCCTGTCTGCCACCAGCGTCCGAGGGCAGAGGAGAGGTGGGCAGGTCGGAGGCTGTGGCTGGGCGTTCTCCTCCTTTGCCTTTGCTGCCCATGCCAGGCACACCCTGCGGTGTGAGCTTTAGGAAGGCCCCCGGCACCCTGGACGCAGCCCAGGTAGAGCGAGAACGGAGAGGAGGAGCACACCAAGTAGGACTGTGTTTATTCCACCATACTGGGGCAGGGGCGGTGGAGTGGGCAGTGGACATCGGCCTGGAGAAGGACTGTCCAGAGGACCTGGAGCAGCTGAGTCCCGTGATGGGAAGAGCCCTCACTCTCAGGAGAAAGCACCAATGCGCAGGCAGCTGCAAGGGCTGGCTCTAGAAACAGCACACGTTGTCCAAGGTTTTCCTAATGATCCGTGTCCCTTGCAAACTGGCACAGGCTGTCCCCCGAGGGGTCCTCACAGGCTGCCCACCCCCTGCTGTGGAGGCTCAAGGACAAGTGCCCAGCTTGCCCCTGGAATGCTTTACAGGAGCAGGAATTCTCTGCCCGGCCACCCAGCATTGAGCAAATGAACCCTGGGCGGGACTGTCTCCGAGGGCAGTGGGGGTGGAGGAAGCATCGGCACTAGAAGCTCACACACCATGTTCGCTGTTTCACTCCCCAGCAGACAGAAGCTGCGCTTCACCGTTTCACCGGGCGGCGGGGGGTGGTGGTCACGCCGTCGTCCGTACAGGCAGCCGCGACCTCCCATGCATCAAGTTACAGAGTCAGTGAAAACCAACCAGCAGAAATTCAGAACCAGGCAGAACTGCCCGCGGGACAGGAAGATGTTTGTTCTACCGCTGACTTCTGTTTTCCCCCTGTTCCCAACGTTTATCTCTCTGCTCAGCTCTCCCACCAGAAGGTGAACTCTTTGAGCCTCTGAACCTTGGGCACCCTGTCCCTGTCCTTCAGAAGCATCTGCCTCACTCACTGACCCTCCAAAGTCGGCTCAGTGCCCCCGCGAGGTACTCCCTGCCTTCTGGGCCACTGACACCCCTCGGACTCACCCAGAGTTGGAGAGGGCCCCCTGTCCAGAACTGCAGCTCATTTAACTCCTGGAGGGAACCCGTTTTGTCAGCTGGGACCCCCAGGACATCCGGTCCAGCACCTGGTCATGGGCTCAGTGATCACATTTAGAAGACAAAGTGGTTTGAATTCCATGTCCATAGCATTCAGAGTTCTCTTATTTTACAGGCCGAATACGGTAAAACAAATTAAAAATGTATACTTATGAACATTCCAATACAAAGGCAATTCCACGGAAGGCACAAGAACCATTTGTGAGACCCCAGACTGTTGTTCATTCAGACCCATTGCCCCCTGAAGGACGGGGGGAAGGCCAGAGGGGGCGACCCTCACAGACTCGAGACCACGGAGCCAATTCTACTCGTGCAGCAAGGCTGATGCCCCTTCCTTCCCGTCTGCATTTGACTTAACGCTTAGATGACACCTTTCTTTCCCCGTCACCTGGACCGGGGTGGCTCCTGGCCCTCCCATTTTAGTTATTTTCTTCTGGTGGGTGAAGCGTTGCTTCTGGACTCTAACTCCCTCCGGGGGCTGCTGGTCCCATGAAAAGACACAGGAAAGAGAAGGACCCCCACCTGCAGGGACGCCTCCACCTGGCTGTGTGGACGGGCACGAGACCCCGGCGCAGCCCAGCATAGGTTGCATCCAAACACTGGCGTGCGCATCCCAGACTCCTGGACCATTTCCGCACGGCCAGCGCTGGCCCCCTGGGGGTGGGGCAAGCCAGGTGCGTGCCGGTGCACTCAGGTAAATAGTTTGGAAGTTGTACAATACCTTTCCTAGGTCACCAAGAATGCCCAGGTGATGTGCGGACGACTGGCCCTCGTGGGCTGCCAATGAGAAGAGAGGAAGAACTCATAAACAGGCCGAATGGCTTCACCTGGGCTTAACAGGACAAAGAAAAGGACACAGGAGTCAGCAAGGACCTCGGGACGTGGCCTGTCTGTCCGTCCATCCGTCCTGACAGAAGGAAGTGCGTGCATGCAGTGAACGCAGGCTAAGGTGCCCCTCTTTCCAATGGAGCCAGGAGAACGAGTCTGACTTCTGTAATAAACTTCTGAACTTAAGCTTCTGCACTGAACTTTTATAATAAAAGAGCACTTCACCGGCGTGCGTTTAGGGAAAATGTGGGGTCCCTGTGCTCTCTTGCCCCTCTATCCACGGTAGTCGGACGGCAGGGTTCAGAGGCCCGCAGCCCCGCGCGCTCCGTGCGGTGTGGCCTGGAGCCAGGCTGCATGCCCAGGACAACTTCAAACCGTCCCACCAGCTGCCCACCTCTGCTGAGGCTGTTTTTTAGGGTGAATTTGTAAGTCGTCCCAGAAGATAATTCTCATCACTTTACTATTAAAACTTCTTTTTGAACGAAATGACAGCATTTTCCAGGTTAATTCGATAATTTGTTCAAAGGTCTGGGTTCCCAGTGGAACTTTCTAAAAGAAAAAGAAAAGCTAGCACCCGATATTCTAGAGCACATGCTTGGGGCTCTGCAGGGAACAGCGGGGGTGGCTGCGGAGCAGGCGAGTGACGGGACCAGTCTGCAACTGTGGGCCAGTCCGGCACACGTGCGTAGGTGCACGGGCCCCGGAGCCCAGCCCTGCAGACGGTGCCGCCGGCCATGGACACTCGCTAGAGGGACCTGCGTGCTGCATGGCCATAGCCCCTGGCCTCGCCACCATGAGTGGTGTTTCCTGGTACAGCCTTCCCTGCAAAGAAGTAGCTCTGGTCCGCGACTCCTGCCCCAGGACATCCCGGTCTGACTCTCTCGCCCCTTTTCATCTTGGCCACCTCTCCTGCCCCTTTTTGTTACCTATCACCAGGTGTGCGGGACCTGAGGGGGCTGGGCAGCCTCTCTATTCGCCTTCTCACTGGGTTCATTCCTGAGCCAGGGAATAGAGTCTTGATGAAGCTGTATCTGAGATCAGTTGTAAAAGAAAGGAAGGAAGAAACACAGGCATGGAGGGAAGGCGGGAAGGAGGGAAGGAAGGAAGGAAAGAAGGAAGGAAAGGAGGGAGGGAGGAGGAAGGAAGGGAGGAAGAGAGAAAGGAAGGAAGCAAAAAAGGAAAGAAGGAAGGAAATAAAGTGAAGGAAGGAAATGAAGTAAAGGAAGGAAAGAAGACAGAGCAAGGGAGGGAGAGAGGGAGGGAGGGAGGGAGGGAGGGAAGGCAGGAAGAAGACAGAGAGACTGTAAGGCGGCAGCAGCACAGTCAAAGCCACAGGGCCGCCTGTGACGGGATCACGGTGTGCTCAGGAAACCCAGCCGCCGCATGAGCGAGAACACGCTGTCTCCCGAAACTCGAGGGCACAGTCAGTGAGTGAGGCGCTGTGCCCAGGAAGCCTGGGGTGGGGCCGCACACTGCTCGGCCTGGTGGAGGCCAGGGGGCCCTGCCAGACAGGGCGCTGCGGCAAAGCGCGGGCTCTGCTCCCTCGGCCGCTTCCCTCTCCCCCTAAAAAAATGAAAAGAGCCTGTTCTGGCCACCTGCTGCGTGCCTCCAGCAGGCTCCAGGAAGTGATCCAGAAGCTCGTTTCTCCACATTTTGCAAACGACTTCACACAAGGGAGGGGCTCACTGAGCACTGTCCTCAACGCACACGGCTGCAGCACAGCGTCCAGAAAACAACCACCTTGCTCCAAAACTCCCTAGGGACTCCCCACCCCCGACATCCCCCTGGAGCGCGTGGGCATCCAGTGAGTGGCTGGAAACTGAGACTGTCTGTATTTATTTCGGCTACTGCGCTTTGGAAGGCTGATTTGCCATGTTTATGTCTCACTTGTTCTCACTGCTTCGTACTTAATCAAATGCCTACAAGACCTACAGTTAGGACAGAGCTGCCGAAAATGAACCCCAAGGATGCACAAGTGGGACTGGGCCTAGACTTTCTCTACATCAAGTGTGGCCCCCAAAATGGAAGAACTAGAAGCAAATTTTCACATTCGTTTGTGGTGACAACAGAGAAAACGTTTTGAAGGGGAAACCGATTTAAAAACTACTTGAGGGAGTTGATAAATGACTAGTTCTGGGCTGCACTTCAGCCAGGATGAGTGTGAAGCGTTTCCTGTATCATAGTGACACACTCTTCTACACAAGCCCCCATGCGTCCCCCCCCCTCCACCGCCCGGGGGGCTCTGGGCACTGGAAAAGCAGCCAGTGCCCCCTGGGGTGCTCCGTGAGCATAAAATTCCTGCTGGGTTTCAAAGACTCAGGGCAGGAAAAGACTAAAATGCTCAATGACTGTTGACAGTGAAGGCACAGTAAAATGAGTTAAATAAAATCTATTAAAATTCACTCCTCTTGTGCCATGTTTTTCACGTGGCTCCTTAAAGACGGAGACTCACCAGTGCAGGGGGCATGAGACCGTCACAGGCCTGAGCTACCCTGGAACATTTGGTTCCCATACTTCACAAATATGTCCCAGGAATGCTGGCTGTCATTCATCTGTGAAGCCTCTGTCCCACACAAGGATCGGTTGTGGTGGCGTGTCTCCCAAAGGCGGCCTGCCTGGGGCTGCGGGGGCCAGCCCCCCGAGCTAGCACCGAGGGGGCGCACATGTGCCCCACCTAGCAGGCGGTCTGTTAGCTAAGTTTCAGGAGACGCCCCGTCAGTGATAGTTGTGAAGGGGGAAAACCAACCAATGAAGAAACACACCCCTAACAGAATTTGTAGCACCCTTGGCTGCCAAGTCCAGCGATGTCAGCACCGCGGCCGTATATTAGTTGTGCCAGCCCTGCTTTAAAGTTGCGGGTTGATGCAGCATTTAGAATGACAAAGTAACCCTCGGGACTGAACCACTTCACTGAAAACCACAGCGTTCTGCACCAAGCCGGGATCCCACCGAAGACCGCTCGGACGGCAAGGCTACGTAAGGGTCAGTGAGCGGTAGCTACACGAGATAATAACTAATTGTCACTATGCACCATTGGGATGTGGAGAGAAGCCCGCGGAGCGCTCTGGGGTGCGGCCGGAGCCCCATTTTTATTGCCCTCCCGTGCAACGGGAGAGCACAGAGATATTGCAAAAGCAGAAAATTCTGCTGGGTTCCAAGGATGATAATAAAAATAATCACATAGGCGCCTGCAGGGCTCTACGAAAAGTCCTTTTCTCATTTTAGCAGCGTTTCACCGTTAATGGGACCGTCCTTCATTCTGGAAAAAAAAAAAAAACCGGTGGCGTCTGCCGGCCCCTGAACTGCAGCCGGGATGGGGTTTGAGGCCCCTCCTACACGCACCCAGCGGGGAAAGCCACCGAGGGTCAAGGCCACATGAACTCATGCCTGGGTGACTCTGGGGGGAAATGGGCAGCCTGCAGCCATGGCCCCCGTAGGGGATGGTGTCTCCTCGCCACAGGCAACCTTGCACAGACACACCCGAGAGGGGCCCCCCCTGAGATTCCTGCAGCTGAGCAGGGTCCTGAAAGTAGGGCAGAAACGGCAGTTCGGTTAATCCTGTTGCCCCAAGTGTCAGGTGCCTGCAGCAGGCTGGGGAGAAGAATGCCGACCCTCGGTCGTCACTAGCTGTGACAGTCTCCCGGCCATGCGCAGGTGGCTCAGCCCCTGCCGACACAGCGTGCTCATGAAGCCGCCGCGTGCGTGGGGACGAGTGAAGAGGCTGCCTCCCCAGATCTGTACATGTATCTCCGGGCTGTATGCAATCCAAGGGTCTCAAACGGGTCTGAGGACACCCAGCGCAACCCCAAGTTTATAAGGGGACCGTGAGCCTAATGCTCTTCAGGGGAAGTCGTCGTAGTTCAGTCACATGTGAGTGGAACTCGGACAAGTCTCGCTTTGCATTTTCAAGTTCTTCAACCCCCAAGGACAGTGACAGGCACGCCGGGACACAGGCCCTGCTGCAGTCACAGGCTAGCTGGTCTTGGTGACGTCGGCAGCCCAGAGGCATCTGTTATCAGCTCTGGCTGGACAGCCTGCATTCTGCCCTTACTTCCCACGGGTGTCCCGCCAGGCTCACTCCCCCATGACAGCGCCCCCACCCCCCAGTCACCCCTGCTCCCCACGCCAGCTGTCCAGATGCCGCAACCCCTGGGAAGCTGGCGCTGGGCAGGGAAACCAGTGTTCACGAAGCAAAAGGAAAAGCCCTAATTGGTAACATTTCTTCCGGCCGCAGGTGCCCCGAGCTGCTGACAGCTGAACCAGAGCCTCGCAGGTCTCCTGGATCAGTCTCGGGCCCCGGGCCGCCCTGGCTCCTGCATGCCACCAACTTGGATGTCCTCATGGAGCCCCCTGCAAGCTCCTGTTATCCCCCAAATCCTACAGTTGGGGCCAGAGCTGTGGTGACGTGTGAATAGCAGTTCCTGCAGGGCTTATCTGGAGGACACAGTCCCGGCCCCAGGCACACGGGGCGCAGGGTGCGGGGACCGTGGGTGGCTCCCTGGGGCCACAGTCCCCACCCCACCGAGCTGGGTCGATGGAAGCTGCAGGCCCTGCTGGGGTTCTGCCCGGCCTCCACCTTTCTGCTTTTGCATAAAAGGAGGGGAAGCTTTTTTTTTTCTGGGTTATATTTACACTTCCCAAATCAGAAAATGTCCTAACCAGATAGGACAGGTGGCAACTGGCAACCACAGCTCAAAACTTTTTTTTTTTTCCATTCCTTTCTGAAACCCCATGTAGAAGGAAAGTTAACGAAATGTCGGTTGGCTGTCTTGTGCACACAGCAGTGAAGTCGTCTTTCAACACAGAGGGAACAAAGAAGACCGGGACCAGACTGCCTCCCTGCCCCCCTTGGTGGATAAGAATCTGTATCTCCCTTTGTGAATCCGCTGGGTGCGAGGTGGACCTGAATGCAAGTTGTCAGAACAGAATGAAGCCAGGATTCACTGGTTTCTGTTTGTAAAACTAAGCAGCTTTTCAGTTAACGGCAGAGGCAGGAAGTTAAAACTGGGGGTACGGTTAGAAATCCAGGGTCCAAGTTTTGACAAACTTTCTGGTGCAGTTTTTCTACAAAAATTCTTTGTTTTAGAGAATTCATATGCCAGGTGTTGGAACACACTGTCTATGCTAAAACATTTAAATGAGCAGCTTCAAATTTTCCTCTTGTGTGCAGAGTGCTCGTGGGGGAGGCCCGTGTGGTTGACAGAGCTGCTGGGGTTCAACAGGGGGGCTTCAATCGGGCTCCCACTGGGAAATACGGGGGCACTTGGGGTGCAGGATGACCAGGGGAGGTGGGACGTGGTGGCTAGATATCCCGCCACGGGAGGGCTAGGCGCTGCCCCAAACGCCGCCTGTGCCCACCGAGAAGCAGTGACTAACGTAAGCTGCATGTTGGGCCCTAAGTCCTTGTCCCTCAACTTGCGGTTCTCCCTGCTGTCCTACAGCTCTCCAGCCAAGAGAGGAGGCTGCCGCGGCCTTCACTGGTCACTCACTCATTCATTCATTTACATGCCACTCACTCATTGATGCATTCACTCATTCACACATTCACTCACTCATGGACTTAGTAATGCACTAATTCATTCACTCATTCTCACTCACTCATTCACTTATTCATTTACTCATACATTGTCTCATTCATCTATTCACTTATTCATTATCCATTCATTCATTGGCTCATTCCATCACTCATGCACTCATTCATTCATTCACTCACTCACTCATTCACTTATTCATTCATTTGTTCACTCATTCACTCACTCGCTCTTTATTCACTCACTCATTCACTTACTCATTCACTCACTCACTCACTCACTCACTTATTCACTCACTCAGTCATTCACTCACTCATTCACTCACTTATTCATGCATGTGGCCTGCACACCTTGGGCATCTCTGGACGCTGGGAAGTGACCCCAGAGGCACACCCCCAGGTTCATGGTGACAGGCGCTGCAGTGAGGAGAGAGACGCAGGGTGAGGAACGAGGGTGGCACTGCTACTTAGACCACAGGGTCAAGGACAACCTCTGTCTGGGGGACTTCTCAGTGGAGACTGCATGCAGGGAGGGACAGGGCCATGAGAGCACTAGGGAGACATGCTCTGGGATAGGACACGGCCGGGCAGAGCCCCAGCCCGGCTCCTGGACGGCGGGTCCTGCCTCCCCCAGGACTCCCCTCGGGATGTTACATTTGAATCTGTTCTCTCTGCCAGCAGCCCTTTTGTGGCCTTCAAACACACTTAAATAATTTCCTCTTACAAAGATAAACTGGACGTTCCCCCCAATGGCAGCCCCCAATGCTTCCTTCTCCCCTTCCTTCACCCGACTTCTTCAGCAAGCCCCAGCGCTGCCTTCTGTGATCTGCGCCATCACTTCTACCCTCAGTGCGGACCTCCGCCCCACGAAGCTGCTCCAGAGAACCCCCTGCCGAGCTCCAAGGGCCCATCTCCAGCACCAGCCGCTCGTCCACACTCGCCTCCCCCCCACCCAGTGGCTTCCCCGCCAGGTTCCTCTCCAGACATTTTCCCCAAGTCTGACCCCTCACCCTCCACCACCTCCCTTGCTTTCTCTTCTAGAGCATTCTGCACACTCATCCCGCAAGGTCCCTGACGCACACGCAGCCACTTGTGTGACCTTAGCGGGTCAACACGTCATGACGTTCTGTTCTATGAAGACCGTGACTTCCGAATGTCCTGCAGGGACCGACGAAGGAGAGGCAACAAGAAACTCACACTTACTTCCACATGGGAAGCCACGACCCTGTTACATCACAGCGTCTGTTTTCAAAAGTAGAGTGCCGTGTCTCAGGTTTTGGGAAACTCAGGAAAATGAGTCTCTCTGGCCGCCGTCAGCTGGTTTGACAGCGTCTGCTGTCCTTACCAGGCTTTCCAGGGGACAGATCGCTCACTGCAAGGGGACGACAGAGGACTTTTTGGGTTGTGCCCGGCCACAGCCATCACACCATCCTTCCGCCGCGAGGAGGAGCGGGGCCTGCAGCGGAGAGGCGAGTGAGCCGGCAGCTGTGCCTCCCAGGAAAACAGGGCGCAGGACCCGCGCCCCAGGGTCCATCAGACTCGGGCGCCCCGGCGGCTTCCAGCTGCCCGGTCTGCACGTGGAGCTGGCTGCAGCCGCAGCTGAGATGCTGCGAGATAAAGGCTCTCCCGGGCTGCATTCTGAAGTGATGCACCGCACAGATAAAGGCGACTTCCTCCAACTGCTGATGAGATAAGCAGGCTTCGCATCCGTGTTCTAACGCCGCTGCCCCGTCTCCAAGTCGACCGAAGCCCAGTGTTTCTCCTTCCACCTTGAAATGTGTGCCTGCACCCCTGCCAGGCTGGGGAGGGGCCCAGAGCTCTGCCTCCACCCGCAGCCGTGAGGTGACTGTATCCTGTCGGAAACTTTACTGTGAAGGTGAGATTTGACACCAAAAAGAAAAAGCCGCAAAGCTATTAAAAGTACAGGAATCCTCTTAAAATCCCCACTTCAGTCCTTGAACTCAGCCTGAGTGAAGGAATGTCTACTTCTAGGGAATGGACCAAAAAAGAAAATTCGTTTTCTACACTTAATCATTTTTCTGAATTCCAAGGAAGGGGGAAAAAACGTTGGGTTTTTTCCTATTTTTCTTTTCCTTTTTCCATCTTTGCCAGGGTGAGTCGAACCCTGGCCAAACCACTCAAAGGGAAGGGCCCCGGGAGAGCTAAGGCAGCTTCAAGAAATGAGAGGCCATGGGCTGCAGCTGCGGTGATGCAGCCCTGACATGAACTGCGGGGACCAACCCAGGGAGGAGGCCACCTAAGCGAGCAGAGGCAAAGAAGCACATACGAGAATGACCAGCCATGCACAAATACGTAATCGCCCCGTCTACACTCACACCCGCCCTCACACTGGCCTGTGCATAAGAAAAACCACCGTGCCGGGTCCTGGCTACCAGGAACCTCACTGTTTGGTGAGCCTCGGTCAAGCCTGCCTGGGTCTCAGGTCTTCATCTTCTCCAGCCCGTTCAGCCACCCCCTGCGCTCGGGTGCACTCTCCCAGCTCAGTCCCGCAGCCTCGCTGGGCTTCAGCCCTGGGTCCTCCCTTCACTTCTACTCTAAATGCTCACTGTTTGCTCACGGTTCTCAGGGTGGCCAGCTCGGTGTCCTACTTCTGGTCCTCCTTGTCTCTGCTGTATCTGCCCCCCTGCCCCAGCTCCAGCCTTCGGGACTCACGGGCAGGGCACACCTCCAACTCCAGACAGAGCCCCTCCTCTCAGAGTGGGACATGCTCCCCCAGGCCTGGGTGCCCCCCATAGTATTCGAGAGCTCCAGGGTCCTCGCTCAGTGTCAGGCCTCGGAACCCTCACGGCCAAGGGCGGGCAAGGCAGGAATGCGCAAACCTCACACTGTCCAGAAGGAGAAGTGTACAGATTAGTGGATAGAGGCAGGACATCACTAAGTCTTTAGTTTTCTGTACAGAATGCTCATCTGTTCTTCATATACCAGTCCTGACATCGTCCCTCCACAGGCCGCCTGTCAGAGCCCAGGAGCGGCCGGGACAGATCTTGGCCGCGCCCCCAGGCGCGAATGCAGGCAGAGCTGCGTCGGCGTGGGGCTGCCTGGAGGCTGGGAGGTCACCGAGTACGCCCTCGGCTCCAGGCACTTTCGTACACAACCACTTCTGAGAGGTGAGGTTCTCTCATTTTTAAAGAGACCACTTCAGAAGAGCAAGCTTCCATCTCAAACCCAGACCATCCCAAAGGCTGGCCCCGGAGCTGGTGCTGGGCCGCCCTGCATGGCTTCACTTCCTCCTGTCCGGACCTGGAAGGAAAGGGAGCCAGAGAAGGGCTGCAAGTGGGACCGGGCCTTGTGTCTCTGACGCCGGTGTTCCCATGTGATGTTTTTTGTCCCCTTAATCCAGGAGGCCCTATTTCTACAGTCCTATGGCTGTGCCCTCAACACCGGGTGAAGCAAGGTGGTGAGAAACCAGTATTTTCCCCTTCTGCAGATGCCCTGCCCTCCCATGTGACTGCCACCTCCCTCTTCTCGGTGGGCCGATCTCCACCCTTTCCCACCGATTCGTTCATAACCACAGGCTGTTCTGGTGGAGATTAGCCTCGTCTCTAGCTGGGAGCCTTTCAAAAGCACCCCGGTCTCTTTCTCAAACAGACGCCCGGTGGTCAATTCTGCCCTTTTCCCACCTGCTGGCCCTGCCCCATTTCCCCTGACATTTCAGCAGAAAGCGAGGGTGCCCTGGACTTCCACTTGGGGCCGTGGGGCCAGCTCCTCGGCTCTCGCTCAGTCTGGCCTTGTTCTAAGGGACTCCTTCCTTGCGTTTCCAGTTTGCTGATTCTGTGGATCGCTCTTAAAAAATTCGTGCAACCCTCTTCCATCCTTGGTGCCGCCCACGTGGCCTAGCCTCTCGCTTCCTTCCCTCCAGAGAGGCCACTCTGGGTCCTCACCCTTGGCTTCCACAGTCTGCTTTGCACGGGCTGCTCTCTCTCCCGTGCTGCCTCTGTCCTTCGCGCTCTCCCTCTGCCCTCGTCAAAGCTGCTTTTCTCTCCTCGTTCAACCCCCAAAGACATTCTGCAGGACGTGCTTTGTTGCTATTGCCGCTTTAAAGTGAGGAAACCGAGTCTCAGAGAGAACGGCCGGAGAGGGGCTTGGGCTTGGCGCTCAGTCCGGTGGGCCTGCGCCCAGGCTCTGCGCATGTCCTGCCAGCCCCCTGGGCCGCTTCCTGCCTGAGCCCCACTGCTCCTGAGAGCACAGGGCGGGGCGCCCTGGCTTCCTGTGGCCTGACCCCTGGTGCTCCTGGGCCCTCCGCCTATGTCCCGGGAGCTGATGAAAGGCGGCTTCCAACTCCCAGCTTCCTCCTTCAAAGTGCCGATACCCCCCATCTTTTCGCGCCGTCTCAAACGCTCTTGACGCACCCAGTTTGCTTCCTACCCCACAGCCCAGACTAAATGAGCAATAAACGGCCGCACACCGAGGCTGCCTCCCATCCAAAATCCTGAGGGATGGTTTCCAAAACCCAGTCGTTGGGGAAGTCCCGATCTGGTTGGCGGGGCCTGGTACTCACTGACTCCTGTCCTGAAACCTGGCCCCTTGCGAGTGGCCTGGTGCCGCCTGTGCTTCTGCGTGTGGCGGCCTCCCGGCCATGCCCCGTGGTGGCCCCGTGGACCCGTGGCCCCCATTCAAGCCTCTGGCCCGAAGCGGAGCTCCTGCGCCACGTCGATGGTGAGAGCAGCCAACACAGGCTTTCTAGGGGCTTTGCGTTGTGCGCTCTGAGATTCCTTTTCTACAAACTTTAGCACGAAAGGGGGAGCACAATGAACATCATCACATTGCCCATGGCCGGGATGCCCGGGGGGAGACCACGGGCGATCCCAGACCAGCCCCCACCCCACAGCCACACCCACGCGTGTGCACCCGCCGCACAAACCCCCACTCCAAGGACGCAGACTGGGAGCCATCAGGAGCACCCGCCTTTGACACCCACTCAGGTGACACATTCCGAGGACCACGGAGGCATTTCTCACAGGCTTGGTCACCTGCACCAGGACACCTGGGCGCTGTCCTCCGCTCCCCAGGAGTCAGCCTGGCCTTCAGCTCCCTGGGGGAGTCACAGCAACTCTGACTTCCCGGCTGCGGGGGACTCCAGGGACAGCTCCCTAGTGTCTCCGTACGGACCCCCGGAGTCCTAACACTGATATCTAGGTGCCCAGCCCCTTGCGATGGTTAGTGGACACGTATCCACACAGCCCCTCTGTCCGCGCCCCAGGGTGGGTCGTGAGCACGTTTGCCAACGTGAAAAGGGCAGAGAGCGGGACCCGTCGCCCCGGCTGGCTCCAGACACCAAACAGACAAGAGGAGGCAGGGCCACCCAACTCCAGCCCCTCACATGCCACCTGTGCAGGTCTGTGCTGTGTCCACGGCGCATCGTTACTTAAATTTGACTTTTCCGTTTACTCTATGTGTTTGAGAGGGAACTTCGCAGCAACATTGTGTACGATCAGCCGGCATCAGATGGAATCAACAGAAGATGATCTTAAAATTAAATGCGTCCCTTATAACACAGCACGCTCCTTGGCCTCCCCGCTCCGGAACCCCTGAAATGGTGTGGGTGGCACAGAGCGGAAGGTCCCCAAACGCCGCTTCTCTCACACCTCAGGCAGCCCTAACTAACAGGGACAGAGGGTTCACAGAATACTTCTCTTCTCGGCTCATCTACGTCGGGTGATTTCGCCCACTGCCCCTATTACTCATTCAACTAGGTAAAGAAAGGAGGACTGTACCCCAAGTGCTCTCGGTTTCTAAGACACAAGAAGACGCGCTCCCTGTTACTAGCTGTTCGGTCAGGATGCCCCCCAAAAGATCGCTGTGCTGACTCCATAAACCAAAGGAGGAACGGAGGTCGCCGTCCTGGCCGCTGTGGGGCTCACGCCTCGGACTTTCCCACCTGCCCACCCGCGGGTCCATTCTGCCTCGGTGCTCCCTGGGGGCCCTTCGTGACCTTCTTTTGTGCAAACAAGTGGCCCCCCATATCACATTTTTTTCTATTAAAAAGGGAAAACACAGGCCTTCCGAGAACTGTGGACTTGTGAGCTCAGGAGAAATGTGGCATGATGGAGTGAAAAACAGATTTCGAGCCAGAAGCTAAACCCAGTTTGAGGCTGCTGCCTGGGCGCAGTTAATTCACTGGGCTGCAGGGTCGCTTTCCCCGTAATCCAGACTGCAGGCCAGCTCACCGGGGAGAGACCGAGGGTCCCGCTGTGCATGGGCGTACGGGAAGGCATGCCAACTGCGATCAGCTAGGTTTATTTTTATCACTCAAGGATCTCTATTTACCAAACTTTCTTTTTTCAGTTCAACTGAACCTTGAAGAAACAGAGATGAGAGGGACAGCGTAAAAATGGCCAGTTCTGTTCTTTCGACCCAGAGCCCCGAAAATAAATAGCCCTGGTGCCGCGGCACAGGAGACGTATCATTTGCACTGTGCACAATCCATAAAACTGGACATGTGCGCGGTGCGCGGGGCACAGAAGACACTGCCGGTGACGTGTCCCCCCCATGTGGGCCGCTCCCCACTCGCACGGCCACGGTGACTACGAGCTCCTCTCCCCCCTCAGACGAGAGGGCCCAGCCCACCCGTCTCTATTCTGTTTCCTTAGTGTGGTGGCCAAGGGGACAGCACAGAGGGGATGACTCCCGTCACCACTTCACTGCCTTCGGAAGGTCAGAGAGAGGCAGGGCTCTCGGGAACCATGGAGCGCCAGCCAGCCGGCGGGACACCTACTCACCCCCTCCTCTCTCAGTCCTCGTGCTCTGCTGGCCTCCAGACGTGGTGGACAGGTCTTCAGGGACAGGCATGGGCTCGTCGCCCTCGTCCGGAGCATCACTTACGGGAGGGCTTTCCTTCCCTGGGGAGAAAGGTGGGAGCATGAGTTTCTGGGGGTTGTGGTCCCCGTGGGGGCTGGTCCCCAGGGACAAGCCAGCAGGGAAGCCCAGCACACCTGGGCCTCACCTTGTAGAGGTGGATGAGGAGCAAAACTACATAAATCACCTGCAGTGCTAGAGACGGCCACTGTTGTAACCATGCACTGTGTGTGCATGTGTGTACACATGTGTGTGCACGCGTGTGCACACACCCACACATTTCCACATTATAGGTGACATGGGGCGACATGCGTTCTTTGTCAAAATACACCACCTGTTCCAGACGTCGCCTGAGTGCTTCCAGTGCCAGCCCCCCACTCCCACAACTCGAGCTCCACGGCGGCGCCACAGGGGAGCACAGGGCCCATTCACATCCTTCTCCTACTTGTGGACTTAGAAGACTGTTCAATTTTTTGTAACACAACACCAGAGCGAACATCTTTTCACGTGACCCCGATGATCCGGAGCTTGACCCCCCGGAGCCCGAGGGCCGGGTCGAGTGGCAGTGGCCTGCGGGGCCCTGCAGGCCTCAGGCTGACCGTCCTCCTGCAGGCTGTTCTGATGGACCACCTGTGAGCCGGCCTCACTTGCCGCGCACCTGGGTTTGGTTCCAAGGTCTCCAGATGGGGCTCCCGGCTCAGAGCTACAGATGCTGGGTCTGTTCGCTTTCTCATCGGGGAATGTTTTGGAGGCTGCCTGATTTGATTCAACCGGGTGGGGAAGGGAAGTCGGGGAAGAGAAGGGGCTGGGAGTTCCTGCTGGCGTGCCCAGCACTCCGCAGGTGGAATCCGCACCTTTGAAAGGTGAGCCGTTCAGTGTGATCCGCACACAGTGGGGTGCACTGGAGGAAGAGGGCTTTGCTAGGTTCCTGCGTGGACGCTGCATTAGAATGAAGTTCTGCCCGAGGCTCCGGCCTGGGCTCACCCACTCCAAGACCCAGACCTGGGAGACCCTGACTCACAGGAAACTCTCTTTCTCCTTTGAAATGCAAATCCCTGTATTCTCCCAGTCCAGATCTAACCAAACACTGACTCAGAAGATGCAAACCACAGGCCAGCCACAGTGGCGAGGCCCTGAGCTGACGTGGAATGACCTCCAGGGGGAAGGCCAGGGGAGAGCAAGGTCCCCCCAGAAGGTGCAGAAAAGCGGCAGACGGGGTGGCCTGCGTGCAAAGGGCCGGCGATGTGGCTCCCTGGGCAGGGCGGGGCAGGAGGGACCTGCTGACGTGCCCAGGACACTCAGCTGCAGGGGGTGTGCAGTTTTCTTGTTCGTCCAACCCTTCAGAGGATGGGCAAGACTGGAGCAAGTGCCCCGCCATGTGACGACCGTCCTGGAACACCTCGCAGGACAGCCCGCCCGGCACCGAGTGCTGCGCTCTCCAGGAAACAGACACAGCGTTTCACACCCAGCTTGGCTGGGGTTCCGTGACTGGCCTGTTTTCCGACGAGGCATCACGGGTATATTTGGAGAGCCAGGACGAGAGGAATGGGTAAAGGTGGGCACAATTACAGGGATTTCCCCAGGGGAAACAGGAGGCCAGGGACGGGGACCGAAAGGGCTGGCGGAACACTCCAAATGCACGAATGTGTGTGACCACACTAACGTCCTCCCTGCCCCGAACAGCAGGCTTTAGAGTATCAGGTGCTAAAGGCCTGTGTTGTTCTCACTCGCTCACAACGGGACAAACTCTGCTTGTGAGAACGCAGGTGGCAGGCGAGCCATCTGACCACTTTTTTATGCGGCCGTCCAGAGTCACCGCTTTCAAACGCTGAGAGCTTTAGGGAGCTGCTCAGAGAAAAATTTTACTGTATTTTTCTGGTAAGAATAATCTTATTTATGTAAACTTTCTCTGATAATTTGGAAAAAACTAAAGAGTAATCCTTCACAGAACGGCAGGAGGTAAAGCCAGGCTTTCATGGCAACTGGGGACCCTGGAGGGCGGGGAAGCTGGAAGACCAGAGCCCCACAGGCCACTGGCTTTCTCAAAGATGCCCTGCGGACCCCCTGCTGATCTGAAGTGCAGGCCCCTGGTCTAGCAAACTGACAGATGGTCAAACAGGTCCCCGTGTGTGGGGTGTGCACAGGCATCTTCGTGACTGACCAGCTGTCGTTCTCAGAACGTGGGGCTGGGGGGCTGAGAAACTAAACGTGAGGACCCCATTTTCTCAGTATGGTCTTCCCCGTGGTAACTGGGAGCATCCCATGATGCCCTGGGACCCATTCGATCCCAGGGCCGGGGCTGGGGGAGACTGCAAAGAATCAGGACTTACCGGGCAGAGGCACTCTGTCTCTGCTCAACTCATGCTAAGTAACGTGTGTCCAAGTAATGCCTGATTGCTTTAAAAAAACTTGGCCAGCCTGTTTACTAGGGAACGAGCCCACCTCCTGCTCACTGAGGACGCCGGGTCGGCCCCGGCAGGGAAGACGCGGCCAGCGCCGCTTGCAGGCATTCTGCATGGGGGAGGGAAGGACTAACGAACACAGTAGGGGCGGCGACTCCAAAACACTGTGGGCCGGGCGGGTCAACAGGAGGCCCCCGTGTGCGGGAACACCCACCCAGAGCAGGGGAAGAAAACCTGAGCCTCAGCGGGCCCAGGGGCCCTGTAAACACGGCAGGACCAGAGGAGAGAGAGGCTGGAGAGCTTCCCATGCAGGCCGAGCTCTGCTGGGGTTCAGCCTGGCCTCGCCTCCACTCCGGGACTGTTGCTCAGGGCTCAGCTGACCTGCCTGGAGGCCCCCAGAGTTTGAGTGGTGGCTGCTGAGACCTGCGTCACACCCGGCAGCCGGAGGCCTCCATGCAGGCCCCGGGGCCCCGTCCTGCAAACCTCTGTGATGGGTGCATGGTGGGTTCCCAGCAAATGTGCCCAGTTTACCCAGTAAAATCAGAAACCACCAAAACAGTACACAAGACACAGAGATGAAGTCCTTAAACCGAGTCCACGCACCCCAGAGAGCGGCACCCTGGGGCCAGACGTGGACAGACCCGGACAGAGCTCGGGTCTCACCAGTTCTGAGACTGATGGGAGCCTGGAATAAACCGCCTCCTCAAGACTCTTTCAAGAGTGGAATGAGGCAAAAAAGCCCCCATGGTTTTGGCTTGGCTCACAGGGCTGGTGTGAGGATAAAATAACAATAGTCCGCGTGAATGCCAAGATGCCGACTGAGCATAGAGGGTTGTTCCGTAAACTGTAACCGTGGAAACACGAGGTGCGTGTGGCACCAAGCCCCACACGTCCGCTGAGTGAAGGTTGGACCCGCAGACATGCACCCTGGGGGCCACAGGGGATCAAGCCTTGAAGGGGGTGATGGAGGAGGAGCGATGTGATTTCAACTACTTAGAAAGATGACCAGCACTTCTTACCGGTTTATATTTCACTTACCTGCTGCCATGTTTCCATGAAGCATCACCTAGAAGAAGTGTTTTGGGGCAAATTAAACGAGAACATTGTATACTTAGCGCATCAGCAGCAAGCAAATAATTTCTCAAGTAGACTATGCTTCACCCAACAGAGTTTTATGACTCCTGGTCTCCCAAATGCCTGAATTTCTGTTACGTACAGTCACCCCGCTGCACATAGTTCCCGGTGGTCAGTGGGAACTCAGAATAGGGACTCCCAGCTCCGCAGGGGGGGGAGAAGCTCGAACCCCGGGGTGGGGCTGGCTCCTGGGGGGCGGGCGTCCTCTGGGTCCGTTCCTGAGATCTCTGAGCCGCTGCTCCCACGTGCTGGCGATGGAGCCCGGCCCTCCTTCGCTGGGTTCTTGTGGATGTGAAATGAGAACAGCGTCCAGGCAGTGTCTGCTCCACGTCCAACCTACGTGACTCACTGTGACTGACATTCCTGCTGACGCCTCAGGAGATTCCGGCCTCCTTTCCCCAAGCAGGTTGCCTGTGTCCACAGAGCCGACTCTTGCTGCCACGTCCCGGCAAATGTTACAAATGCCGCGGAGAAAACATCTGGTGTAGCTTAGGGCCGCAGGAGCCAGCGGGAGCGGGACAGAGGGCCTGGCTCACATCTCCTAGTTTGTGAGGAGAGGACAGCATCCCAGGAGGCAGGGACGACTGTCTCAGGGCCCGCAGTCGGGGGCAGAGAGGAGATGCTCACGGAGGCCTGTCAGTGCCTCCTGGTGCCCACGTGCCTCTCCCTCCCACAGGCTGGCGCGCCCTCAGAAACCAAAGCAAAATAACACAGTCCTGTGGGAGGGCGGCCGCAGAGGAGAGGAGCCTTCCAGAGGGCACGAACCAGGTGTTCCCTAAGGAAGGGGAGGCTGTGTGTCGGGTGGGCTTCCCTCCTGGTGTGTTCAACAGCTTTGCCGCAAAGTCGGGGGCAAGGCGGGGACATGAGCTGAGCAAGTGCCGTCCACAGCCAGGGTGCACCCCGGGAAAGGAAGAGCCAGGTGGTTTGGAAAACTCAGATGTTAAGTCTTCCTCCATTTTTCATGTGAGCATTATATACATATTAGGTTGCCACCTAAGAAACTGCTGGTATTGGAATATTATTTCACCTCTGAAAGTGGAAGTTTTATAGGGTGCAACTTAGAGAAATCTGCACTTTTTTGTCCGGTGGACAGAACAGAACCTGGAATAATGTTGTGGGAAGAGATGACGGTCCTGTAACATTCTCCTCAGATTTCACATGAAGGTGTCTACTCCTGTTTGGCCAAATGCCCATCCTTGTTCCCTAACTACCTGCCACTTCCCTCAATTTCAGAAATAAGGAAAAAGGGATGTCAGGCTTAATTGGAGAAGCAGCAAGAAGTAGAAAAATCACCTGCAGATCTTCAGTAAAAAGGCCGCCACTCAGCAAGAGCTGTGCAGAATGCTCCAAGGTAACAAAACCCAAAAGTGCTCAGAGCGTTTGTGAGAAGTGTTTCCTCTGCTGAGTGTATCCCAGCTAGATTTCAGAGGGCACCTTTAACCCTCTCCCCCCAAAACCCCCCTTTCGGGTAGTCTCATGTCAGGAGGTCCCCCTCCTGGAGACCCTCCCCATTAAGCAGCCAGAGCCCGGGACAAATGGAGTGTAAGCATGACGTTCAGGGCAAGAAGAAAATGAGGCTTTTGCTGTTTTTGTTACCAAGATGAGATCAGAATGCATGGCAGTGGAGCTCCAGCCTGCACTTGGGGTCCGGTGAGAAGTCAGGGGTCTCCTCTTCAGAAGCATCACTGTCCCCACCCTCCCATGCCTCGGCCACCTGAAATTAGGGGAGGCCCGGAAGCAGGGGAGCCGTGTAAAGGAAAAGTCTCTTTCCCTTGGGATTTCTTTGTTTAACTTGCTGTTTCTTTGGCAATCTCATTGCCCCTGGCCCCAGGCCATGCTGAAGGAGGGACCCCATGTGGGGGAAGGGTCCCCAAGCCTTCCCCACCGAGTCACCTGAGAGGCTTCCCAGGCAAAGCTGCTTTCTTCATTGGCAGAGTGCTGGCTGTACTGGTTCCGGTTCTGCTCACGAAACTAAGTTCGAGTTCGAGGGAAGTACGTTCAAATGGCTGAACGGGGGAAGATGAGATGCCAAGTCTCCCCACGTTTCCTCTACAACCCGGCCCTGCCTCCAGCCACCACACTTCCAAGAGGAGGCCTGGAACCAACAAACACGCCCCAGCACTTTGCTAAGCGTGTGCGTGACTTGTGTCCGCGTCCAGGAACGGTCAGGCAGGCTCGCTCTCCCACGTCCGCACGTGCCCGGCCGCCTGTCCCTGGGCACACGTTCCTGTACCCTCACACCAGCATTTTCAAACGCCAGCCTCCCCGTCACAGTGAGGCCAGTCTGTGCCCTTGGGAGAGTGCGTCTCTCAGGGAAAGCCCTTCACCAGCTCTCGTTTGCAGCCCTCAGGCCACAGGTGCCTACGGGCTCTCACTCCCACAGCCTCACTCCCAGGGCCTGAAGGCCAAGGTGGCAAAGCCAGCTTTTGGCCTGTGCTTTGCAGCACAGAGAGTTGACGTCCAAACGCTGTGGGTGGCAGGAGCCGCCGGCGCGGAGGAGGAGGGGCCCTCTGTGGTGGGTGGCAGGTGTGTCTCCAGGTGGGCGGGACTTGAGCCTCCCAGCCTGCACTTCTGAGAGCCACCACCAGGCAGGCAGCGGCTGCACCCTGGGGCCTGGGCTCCATCACGAGGCTGACTTAGACCAAGAGGCAGAATTCCACGGAAACCCAGAAACCAGTGGGCCAGACCAGCGAAGCCCAGAGGACGATGACAGGCCGCTGTCCCACAGAGCCCGACCTGGGTGGACTGTGAGTCTGAGGGGCTCTGACACGTAAAATACTGGAAACCGTGGAGGCTGCCTTTGCTGCGTGTCCCCGGGTCTGGCACAGACAGAAGGTGGGTCTCCTCACCTCCGAACGCAGGGTTGGGCGGGCCAGGCTGGTGTCACCCGGGGGGGGCAGGACAGTCTGTGACCCACCCTTGGGCCTCACCTCCCAGGACTTACTGCCCCACTGCCTGGGCCCTGTGATGAGAGGCCTATGGCCAGTACGGTGTGGACACCCACACGGTGAACGGGAGGGAGCCAGGCTGTGTCCAACTCAACAGAGACTCCAAGTTGCACCCTCAAACTGTTTCCCAAGCTACTTGCTCCTCCTCCTTCCTTTCTCTCTCTCTCTCCTTCCCTCCCGCCCCCATCTCCCACTTCCTCTCTTTTACACAAGGTCATTGGCATGTGCTCAGGGTCTAGAGAAGATCAATCAGCAACCACCCCGCCCCCAGAGTACCAACACAGAGTAAGTCCTTTCCAAGTTGACTCAGACGTCACAGTAAAACTAGGCGTAACGCAGGCACGCTCCTGCTCAGCCTCTCCAGTTGAGGCAGCCTCTGAGGGGCGACATTACACATTGACACGAATTCCACCTGGGCTTTTTCCTGTTGCACAGCAACCCCTCTCCCTCCCCCTGGAACATGACCACGACCTCTGGCAACTGGTGCAGGGGGGCAGAGGTGGGGCCGCTCCTCACGGAGCCCCGGACAGGACAGGATCTCACGAGGGTCTCACCTGAAACTTGGGACATGTCTCGACTCTCATCGCCGTCCATTGTCCTCAGGTTATCTGAGAAAGAGAGGAAGGCATTTAGTTCAAAGCCGAGTTCTCGTGAGGTACAAGAGCACACGTGCGAGATAAAGAAGCGCCGTGTATTTAACAACCAGATTATCTTCCCAGAAGAATGCGTTTTCCTCCTCACGCGCGCGCTGGAGTACAGACTGGCACAGACCTCGATCCCCGCCAAAACGGCATTACAAAGATTTATAAAAATATCATTACCGGCTCAGGAAGACCAAATTTGTTATTTATTGTTAATTTCCTACTGCATAATAACCCAAAATGCAAACTGACTGCAACAAAATTAAGCAGAAAATTAAATGGCCCTGGGTCATTGTAGGCACAGAACTCATTCTCTTGCCTGATCCATAGTTATGTTCTTTCTAATTTACTGAGCACGCATCGATGAACCTTGAGTCAGCTTGGTGACACGCGTACAATCAGCAATCAAAAAAAACGAAGCAATTTGCTGAAGAATGTCTCATTTACCCAGGCAGGCTGCATATCTGAGCAGCCTGTGCTCTCTGCCCATCAATAATGAACGCACCTCCAGCCTGGCAGATGCGCCACGCGGACACTTCCGTCTTTGTCCCCGCGCTCGCCGGGCCCTCGCCTCAGACCCCGCCACGCTCTGACGCAGGGAGAAGTGAAGCCACCTCAGCAGCAAAACAAGGCTGGGAAAGGGCCCGAGCCTTCCTGTTTTGCTGACAGATGGCTGGTTTAAAAAGAGAAAAGCGTCTAGGAAGAGCCGTCTTTGCCCGGCCAGCCACCCCGGCACCAGGGGACACCAGGCAGGGGCTGGCGTCTGTGGGCAGAAGGGCAGGGCGTGCTGTGTTCGGCACTCAGGGTCCTGGCCTGCCCCTGGCAGATCTCAGGTGGCCCTGGTCGATGACGGCTGAAGGGGACCTCAGCAATGCCGCTCCTTTCTGCTCCACAGGACAACCTATGGGAGAGACCTCTCTCTAACCAGCCAACTGGAGCTGTCTATGGAATCTACCTCACGTCACTATTTTCTGGGGGTGGGGGATTGGGGAGGGAGGGGGCTCTGTCTCTTTGGTCCAGATCTGTGGGTCCGCACTGTGTGGCCTCTTCCAGGAGAGACCTGGACACAGGTGGAGGGTTCAGGGCGCCTCACCCTCTCCAGCTAGGCTGACAACCTGCAGGCAGAGGCCACGTCCATATATTTACGGAGCATGTGGAACACATATTCCGGCTGCAGACATACCAGCACCAGTCACAAGCCGAAAATGCCCGTCCGTTTTCCTGGACGGGGAGGGGTTTTACCTAATCCTGAGCACCCCGAAGGTGTCTCAGGTGCTGCATGGGTTTCTAAGGCTGCGGCGTGGCTGGGGGCACAGCTGGGGGTCACAAAGCACAAAGGACTGGTGGCTCCCAAGCACTGCAGCCGAGGGCGGAGGGGCCGGGAGCCACCCTGGGCAGACCCACCAGCCCGGGACGCAAACAGGAAACAGCCCAGGACCTGCCGGAGCAGCCGTCCAAAGTCACAGACACTGACTGTGAAAGAGCAAAACTCGGTGATTCTTTCGAAACTGTCAGAACAGTTGTAAAGAAACAAGACAGACTTGAATGGGGAAAACGCTCTGTCGTCGCTGTGCAGCAGGGACACGGGGCTCAGCGCTCTGAGGACGGGCGCGGCGCGTCACAGCCCGGCTCTAACAGGAACCTGCACGGGCCGGCGGGCCGCTCGGTGGATCCAGGCCCGGTGCAACCACCCTTCTGGAGCGCAGCACCACTCCACCGTTGGCACCGAGCTGTCCACTCTGTTTCCGAATGCGCACGAGCAGCTGCGCCTTCCTGGCTGTGAGCGCTCAGCAGTCGGAAGTGATCTGACCAATACCCTCCTATAGGCTCCTTATTTCCGATTAAAAGCAAAAATGTCTCCTGAGGCCCAGCTGGTGTTCTCCCCACCTGTGCAGGCGCCCTGCCAGCCTGCCTTTGGGGGAACCTCCGAGTTTGTGGGCAGGGGCAGAAGCCATCCGCTCGAGCTCCACACCGAGGTCCCCCTCACGCGTCAGTCCGTCCGGGCGGATGGATGGGAGAGCGCACTATGAGGGGAAAACAAAAGCCCCGTGCCCGTGGCCGACACACGGCCAGGCTCTGCTCGGCAGAAGCCCTGGCGCGGGGCTGTCCTCTCCTCTGGTGCCTGGTGTGTTCCCAGGGCACCCTCCTGGAAGGGCCCCGCCCACCTCGGCACTGTCTGCGCACTGGGACTGGGGTGTTAGGAGCCGACCACACGCAGCAGGCCGTGCCCATGTTCACTGAATGTGCACCCTACACACGCATGCACACACATGTGGAGCTCAAGCACGCTCCCGTCTGTTCTCTGCCAGCCCTGCTTGGGCACCTCACCGCCCCTAGGCAAGCCGGCAGGCGGGCCTGGGGCCACCGGGAATGACCTCCTTGCTTGGACCCACACTGGTCGCCTCCACCGTCCAGATGTCCGGAATGACCGAGGGACAGTGCACAGGGTCCCATCTGCACTGGGCCCTGCAGGGTCCATGGCCCATCCTGTCTGACGACTGGAAGACTGGACAGACTCCCCAAACTCCCAGTCTGCATCTCGTGGGATGAAACCAAAAGTGACTTTGCTCTTAGGCAAAGGCCGAAGGGCTGATCACAGAGTGGGGAACTGTTTGAGGGAGAGGACATTCGCCCCTCCATGACCGAGGGGCATCCCTGCGCTCTCGCGGTGGTGGGGGGGAGGGCGGCAGTGAGACCCCAGCACCCCCGGGAGCTCAGGCACCACCCAGCTCTGCACTTCCTGAGCCCCTGCTCCTGCGTGGAAGCAGGGTTGGTGTCACTGAGAAATCAGAGCTCCGCTCCTGACGCTCTCAGCTGTGAAGGAGGGTACACTCCGAAAGGGGAGCTCACCCCAAAAACGAATCAACACCTTATCTTTGCCAACCTCCCCCTGAATGAAAGCCAGGACAAGCAGACCTGCGAAGGGGCGGGTGCCAGAGGGAGTCAGGCTGCGGTTTTGTCCTCTGCACGGAAACCTGAACCACGGCAGGCCGGAGCTCGGCCTCCACACAGTGAAGACGCGGCCCCAGCAGGAGACCCGCCAGAGCTGCACTAGCACCATGCATGCTGCGGTCGCTTCTGCGGGACAAGCGGGGCTGGACCGTGCACGTGGGCAGAAGGAGGCTGAGGGGCGGAGGCTGTGCGTGGCCGTCCCCCAGGAGGCAGCGCCTGCTGCCACTGCCCACCCCTCTGCTCCGCGCCCAGGGCAGTCACTGGCCTGGAGGTCTCTCTTTGTGTCTGCCCCTCTCCCTCCCTCTCTGTCTCCCTGTCTTGGCGTCTCTGTCTGGTCCTTCTGCCCAGAGGTGATCCAACGGGACTTCCCGAGCTCCCGTCCCATGGAGCTGGCATCTCGGTGACTTCAGAGAACAGGGAATGCGGAGGGGAAAGCAAAGGCCTGAAAGGCAGGAGCCAACAGGCCCCCAGTACCTCTAGCCCTCCAGTGGCCAGAGCATGGACACCTGAACTTGGGCCCAGGTTGACCCTTCTGAGGAGCTTCCTTTGGGGACAGGGAGACTTTTTGGAAACACCCTCACTGACCTTGCTTGTCTCGAAAGTGTCCAGGAGGAGCATCCTCCTTGCTGCCTCCAAGAGACCAAGTGGCCCCAGGAACAGCCCCGAGAGCTGGGGCGCCAGGAGGCCATAGTCAGGGGCAGGGGTGGGAGTGCCCCTCAGATACCCCAAACACCCTCTGTGCGCCTCTCGTCTCCACGACAAACAGCTCTCTTCCCACCACGTGCTCTTCCACGACTCTGAAACAGCGTGTCCGGAGCAGTGAAGCCGAAGTGAAAGACATCTGTCAAAGGCCACAACCCGAGTCCTCTTCAAGCCGTCCAGACCCGTGCCTCGCGAGCACCGGGCGCACAGCGCAGATGGCCAGAGGTCACGGACGCCCGTCCATGGGCATGCGGCCCGGCTGCTGGCACTGTGACCTCGGTTCCCTGAGCCTCAAACAACTACACTTTTTTCCCCCGAAAACAAATGCCACGCACAGCATGGCGACCCCAGCCAATAACCACGTGCGGCCCGCGGAGAGGTCGCCGCAAGAGTGAACCTCAGGGTCTCGTCACAGCAAAAACGGTTTCAGTGACTTTGTGGGCTGACAGATACTAAGTAGACTGCGGCGATCACCTTGCAACATGTAAAAAAATATGTAAGTATCAAATGATTACATTGTACCCCTGAAACCAGTATAATGTTACATGTCAACTATACCCCAATAAAGACAAAAACACATGCAAACACACACACACACACACACACAGATGCTTCCCCTCCCAGCACCGTCTAGGTAATTGCCTGCCCAATCATACCCAACAACATTCCTGGGTACCTTCTATATGCCAGAAAACCTGGTAAAGGAAAGGGTACTGGTAGTAGGTAGTTTTATTTAAGCAACCTACTATGTGCCTGGCATCTCACAGGGAAACTGCAGAGGCCTTGGGGCCAGAACCTCATCCTCCCTGTCCACCGTTTTCTCTGATGTCTGGCATGGTGGCCGACGCAGGTCCAGTGTCCACCAGCCATTTGCTAAATGTGTGCGTTTAATCTAAAACCGTATTATGATTGTTATTGCACATAATCCATATTATCATTTCCACGTTTTAGACAAGAAAGCGGAGGCTAAGACAGATGTAGGCGGCCCGAGGGCACACAGCCAGTCGACAGCAGAGCTCAGATTTGAACTCACAACCGTGCGAAGGTGACACCTTTCCACTCTGCTGTTCCTGAGGGTCAGAACTTCCGAGCCCGGTACAGACATCCCAAAGCCCAAATGTATAACGTCCCCTGGCCCTTACGAGAAAATAGGCATATACTTCGCAATATTCTGCAATTAACACAAACTGCCCCCGCAACCTCTACAATACGTTTAAATCCTGCTTACTTGGTCCCTTGCACCCTACTGACTTTCCTCCGGGACGAGTGACGTTGCTCTAGCATTTGGGGTGACTTCCCCACGCTCATGTGACACGGTTTTGAAGGGGGCGGGTTTGTGGGGGGAGGAGCAGGGGCCAAGCCTGTAATCTATTTCAAATGCCTTGGGTCACAGCGCCCTTTAAGAAAAGCCATTATTCCAGCCCAGAGAACGGCCTCTCATTTCCCACTAGCAGATTTTATTTTCGCCCGTCTATCATATCACTGCGAGTTACACTGTGTCGGAGAAAAAGAGCATTTCCCAGAGAAAATCCACGGGCTTTGTGCCGCGGCCGGGGGACCTGATGGGCTTTGCTGACAACCCGACGAGACAGGCCGGGGGCACGAAAACTTGCGCGCTCTCACTTCATTCCCGGTTCTTTTCATTTTTCAAAAATTAGCTGCCAATCCACACACTTTCATGATTATTCCCCAGAGGATGGCTGGCGCAAATGACAATGGAAAACAAGATTCAAACAGGACAGCAGGGGACCCAACTGGGCCTCCCTGCCCCCACGTTTAACTGAGCCCCAGCAAGTGCCAGGCGGGGACCTGCAGTTGGAGGCGCGAGAGCTGAGGCCGGCCAGGCCACGCGCCCGTTTTCCCGAGGGCAGGGGTTGGTACACAGACCAGGAAGGGTCCTGGTGGGTGGGTGGGGGGGTGCACCAGGGTGCCTTTTCAAGCCAGCTACCAGCTGTTTGGGAACGCTCTTAGCCAGAGGCGCTTCAGACAGAAGAAAAGGAACCACAAGGATATTTTTAAATACTGTCGCGAGCCGCTTGTCTCAAAGGGACGTGGGAGAAAAGATGCGAGCTATCGTGTCAGAATTTCACAAAGAGAAAGTGGGGTTGCAGCCGCCAGGAGCTGGGAGGCGCTGGCGCTGGGCTGCCCTGGCCGGGCTGGCACAGCTGCTGTGTCTGCCCTCCCCCGTCCCGGCTGTGCCCCTTCTGTGGGGGGGCCTGCCTGTCCCGGGCTCTCACGCTGCTCCCAGGCCCCGCTGTTTACTCAGCAGCCATGCTCCAAATTTACATAAGCTGCTGTTACAGGGCCTTGCCTGAGTGTGACCCTCATAGTAAGGCCACTTCCTAAGTAGCTTCCTCAAATATAAATGGCCTTTACACTTCATCACTGAAGTAAAAAAAAAAAAAAAAATCTAAGTTTAGACTCATTTTCTTCTAGCCTCTTCCTGATTTTAGAAGACCTTCATGCATGGCCAGCAACAAAAGGAGACCTACATCCTAAAAACATACAAAAACTGCCCCAAATAATGACTTACACAACAGTCCCCAAAGTGCTGACGCCTTGTCATCGGTCGTTACAAAGCGAAGAGGCGGAGCGGCCCCGGAGCAACTTTCCATTCTATTATTTTCAAAGTGCTTTTTTCCCTCCCATTTTAAAAATAGATGCACAAAAAGTCTCCATGTTTAACTAAGTCTTTTCCTCGGGAGGCAATATGCTGTCACAGGGGGCTCGGTATCTCACGGGCCTTCTTCGCCGTGAGGTTATCTGGACCTGCCAGTGGATTAGTTCCCGTGGACAAGTCAACACTCGAAATGAAAACCGAAGAGGGTGGAGAGATCTACTCGCCCGGCCTTAAGATTCCCCAAGATGCACCTGTGCGCCCGAGCTCTCAACCAGCCCATCCGACTGCTGTTTGAAGACGTGTTTGCAGAAGTTTCTTTGGCGAAAGCTCCGTTTTATTTAGACCCAAGGAAGTAAAATTATGCAAATCCTCACAGGAATGTCCAGTTGCTTACAAATCCACAGCCATGTGTTTATTAACAATAACCGGGAAGCCATTATGATTTGCCCGCCGAGGACGTGGTCTGAGGAACTGTGAGCTTCCTTCACTGTGTTTTGACAAGTCTCTACTGTCCAGCTGCTGGAGAGATGCGACCCATGCGTCCAGAGACAAACCAGGCAAGAAAATGTGCCCTGGAGCTAACCCATCGCAGTGCTCACTGGCACCCCTTGCTGTGCAGAAGCCTGCCTGGCCCAGCCCCAGCTGTGGGGCGTTGGGTCGCAGGGCCAGAGAAGAGGGGTGCAGCCTCCCCATGGCTCTCTCCAAACCGCTAAGGCCACACGGTTTCTGAACTAATGGAAAATTCTTTTTAAAGAACTTTTATTCGGGTCTCAGTTCTTTTACAGCACCCACCCACAAAATGATCCCCTATAATCAATTAAAACAAGGTACCTTTTCATCAAAATTATTTAAGAAAGGATCTATGTTCACAGCAGACAGAATGTAGATCCAAACATTAGATTCCTTAAGTCCAGTTCAGCCTTTTAGCAGCTTTAGCCGTGTGGCCCTTCACCTCCTCCGCCCAACCTCAAACTGCAGAGAAAGTCCCATCACTCTGTTTCCGAGAGCGCAGTGGGAAGAAGCAATGTATCTCAGTTGACACAATGTATCGTCAATTGATACATTGATCAATTATTTGGCAACAAGAGTTGCTATGGGCAAGAGACCAAATAATTACAGAAAAGAACACCAGTTGATGTTCTGATCCGCTCTTTTGATCTATGGAACCAGCAAGAGAAGTTCTTGAGCTCCATCTTACTCTGTGAGGAGAACTCAGCTCTAGCCATAATTTCCAAGCCTCTGGAGACCACTGGCGCCAGGGGGCCCTACCCCCCAACCGGGACTGCTGGGAGCCCCTTCCCTAACCCGCGGCCTTTAGCCTGCAGTGTTCCCATGCAAACCCGGGGCCGGGGTGGGGGAGCAGCAGCAGAACCTCACAGCAACTACAACTTCCTCATTCCTCGGCTACAAATATCGGCAGGTCTTTATTTATAATCTGGCAGAAAATGTTCACGTCCTTCAGAGAGCAAAATGTGGGAAAGCTCAGGTTAGACATTCTAGTCTGATTTTCCTGTAGCCCTTAGGTACATTCAAATTATTTATTTTCGATGTTTTACTTTAAGATTTCTTTTTTTTTTTTGAGCAAATTACATTCCTTTTACAAAAGACTTGTCTGCTTTGAATTAATCTGAAAATTCTTTAAATGCAGGGGAACATACACAACCCCAGGCAGGAGCAGGAAAACACACACAGAGAAGCGCTAGACATATCCCAATCTTTTTAAAATGGTAATTAGTTGCCTTATCTCTAACAACCTGAGATAATTAGCCGTGTGATTTTAATTTAATGATGTGGGATACACAGTGTATCGATATGTTTCACCGTGGTTCTCTTTGAACATCACTTTAATTTTCTGCCGCACACGACTCAGTGCACGGGAAGTGGGGGAGGCCGCCTTCTCAGCCTAAACGCGGGGCTGGCCCGGGTCGCGGGCTCTCTCGGCTCCGTTAGGCGCTCCGAGCACATTTCAGAATACCTCCCAGTACGCTCAGGAGAGACCAATCCCTCATTTTCATCTCTCCAAAAGATGCCAAATCAAACATTTTCCTCTTAGTTCTAGGGAGGGGTTCTTATGTGCTGTTTTATTTGCTCCAAGGTTGCCAGTAAAAATCTGATTTAACCACACAAATTTACCCAAAACTGATGAATCAATACTCAGCGTGGAGCTCCTGGCTTCAGACAGACTTTCATCCCTAAACACTGTGCTGTTCATTTTTAAACAGTTTCAAACTAACAGAAAGTGCTTTAGAGTGTCGGGTTTAGTATGTGATCTCAGAAATGAAGCATAAAAATCTATTTCAATATGTATAAGGCCATTTAAAAATACTTTATGCCCTTTTGAGTTTTTTTTTTAATGGTCTCTGCAAAACATCACATGTGAAAGGAAGGGGCGGGGGGCAGAAGGAAGAAAAGGAAAGAACTAAGGAGTGGTGTGGTCCCCTTGCTGCCCCCCACCCCCCAGAAGCACGGCACCCACTGCCTGTCCATCACAGCGCACTTTTGGCGCGAACACGGCAGGAAGAAAGTCAGATTTCCTTCGGCAGTGAGTGATTGCTGGGGGAAAGGGGTCCTGGCCCACGTGAGTGAGAAAGTGCAGGGAAGGCATTTTCCCACTAACTAGGGCCCTTTTTAAGCCATCTGTTAAGGGGTGGCCTCACTCCACGTGCGATCAGGAGGTGGCGCGTGCGGGCACCCAGAAGCAGAGAGAGCGGTGGGCCTTCCTGACTCCATCACCCTGGGCAGGCGGTGGGAGGGTGCGGCAGGCCCGGTGCAGCGGCCACGGGGAGCAGGGCCCCCTGTCCAGGCGAGCACAGCACACAACCGGGGTGGGGGGCACTCACCAGCGAGCCTGTGCCTCCCACACGAGTCCCAATGTGGACAGTTTGGGTCCTTGGACCACGGAGTCCCCTCAACGCGGCTTCCCGGGAGGGACCTTGCTGTCCTGCCGGCGGCCTGCTCCTCTCTGCCGCCCTCACCCTCCACTGGGGCGGAGAGAAAGGTGGAACCATTTGCCAAATATGCAAAAAAGGAGGGAAGAAAGTTTTCTGTCAGGAAAACAGAGGCAGGAAGGGAGCCTGAGCTTCCTGCTCTGACCAAAGCGGGTTCAGAGATTATTTGCTCCTCTGATGTGACAGGTTGTGGTGGGGCACCGGCCTCCTGTTTTAGTCAACAGGAATCGCGAGTTCCCCAAAGACAGAAATGGCCACGGGAGAAGGGACGTGGGGCCAGGCCTTCAACGGGAAGACAAGTGGCCCCCCACACCTGGGACTCGGGGTTTTCACCGGGTTTAACAGCTTCCCGCCAGGCGGCTCACCGAGGGCGCGGCCATTCGTCACGAAGGAAAGGAGGCAGCGGGACCCTCAGGATGCGGCCATAGACCAGGCCTCCGTGCTCCCTTCGGGCCTCGGGCCTCAGGGACAGGGACAGAGGCAGGGGCTCTGCCCCACCACAGGGAGGGCCAGCCCATCTCTCCACTCAGAAATGTCTGTAGAGCTATTCTGTTTGCTGCTTCCCTTCGCTCTCAAAGATTCCTAACACCTTAAAAATATTTGTCAGGATATCATCACACGTTTGAAAACTACCCCACACACAAGCTGTGAAAGCCACAGCAGGGGGACATGAAGGACATGAAGGATGTTACAGGAGGCTGAGCCCAGGTGGGGAGTCATTTATTACGCTGCCAGGAGCAGCAGACATACCACGGGTCCCCAGGAAGGAGCCGTGGGCGCGGCGGCGGGCTGACACCATGATAAAAACCGCCGGCGGGGGCTGCCTGAAGCCCCCGGCTGGCGCTGGTGCTATCCCCTCCTCGCCTGAGTTTTGGAAGTGTGCACGAAGCTGACAGCTGGGGCTCAGCCTCGCAGAGGCCTCCATCCCACCCACTCAGGCACCCGTTTGGAGCAAAGCAGGACACTCTGCCTTGAGGTGGGACCTGGACCAGTGGCTCTGGTCCTGTAAGCTTGTGGCTTTTACATTTTGTGTTTCCTCCCAAGAAATGGACCATTGCACACATGTCTGGGGGCTCTGGGAACACAAGTGGAGGGACAGCAGACAGGGCACGGTGCTAAGGGCCAGCAAGAAGCAGGAGTCACAGCCCCTGAATGCCCCTGGGTCTGAAAAACAGCACAGGGCTCGCTCTCTGGGGGCTGCACCCACGGCCACTGCCCTGCCTTAGAATGAGGCTGCAAAGCCCATGCTTGTCTCACAGTTGCAGGACTAGAGGAGAAGAGAACCAAAGAGGCCACTAACGGGGCCAGCACGACAGACTGAGCTGGCCGCACTGGCCCTGCGTGAGCGTGCAGCCGCAGGCAGACACCCAAGGTGCTCACCTCGTCCTCGCCTAAACTCACCATCACACATTCAAAAATCTACCCTGTCTCAGTAACAGGTGAAAAACAACCAACCAAACAAAAACCGAAGGGAAGGGGCTGCACCACTCAGGCCCGGTGGTCTGATGCCTCTCTGTGCACGCTGCGTGTGCGCTGTATGTGTGTGTCTGGTTCCTGCGCCCATTCACGCACACACAACCTTGAAGTGTACACGTGCGTGGGGGTGGGGGGTTTCTGGTACGCGGTAGACAGCATACACATAGTGCTCTCTCAAATTTCAAGTCTGTCCTTTGTATTGACACATATTGACAATAGGCTACTACATTAGCCACACACGAGATACACAAACCCAAGTCAAGTGGGGAAAAGAAAAAGCCAAAAGCAACTCCAAACCAGAGAGCCACTGTCCCCAAACTCTACGCCTCCAGCCAAGTGAGGATGACGCGGAGGCCCCCACAGGTGTGGGTATCAGGCCTCCGGCCAGGAAAGTCGCTGTGACCTTAATTTTTCAACAAGAGAAGTGGCTGCAAGGATGGCCCCGGTTTACCTTCTCAGAGATGGAGTTCCACCCTCACAAAGGGCCAGACATGCCCCATGCACGCGTGTTTATAGACCTCGTGGGCTCAGCCCGAACGGGGGCTGTGATTGCTAGGGGGCTCTGGCATTTTGCAGGGTGTGGTTTTTCAACGCGAAGTACTCTAATTGAAACACAGACGAATCTCACACACAACCAAGGCAGAGTTGCTAAAACTCCTGCCTTCCACTGTCCCCAGAAAACAGAAATGGAAGAAAACACGACCACTTTAACTCAGTAACGTGTTTTAGGCGCCAGCGCTGGTAGACTTTTGGACCAGGAAGCACTTTTTTCACCATGTAAAAAGGGGATAAACATGTATGTTTGTGGGAAATTTTGAAATCAGATACATTATATCAAACCAGAATAGCACAGAATTTTAAACTGTGACATCATTATTTCTATTTGTGTCTACAAGTTATTTTCTAACACATTCTGCAGGTAACCCTCCTGTCCACGGATATTTGTCACTTTAAATTTTAAGCCACAAACCAAATAATCTGATTTGTCTCGGAAACAATTCTGACACACTTAATATAAATAATAGTTACATTGTTACTTTCAAAATCCCATGTAAAAGATGAGTCCCATTAACCTCATCACAGGAAACATTTTGAAACAAAGACACAAATTCAAGAGGCTCCAACCATTCCCTGCAGGTCCCTCTCTCCTCCCAGCTCCTTACAACCACTTCCATTTCCACCAACGTTTCAATATCATGCATCTTAAATATTTTCAACTTTCATATTTTTTTTCCTCCTTGAACAGACGTTCGGCTGACTAGTAAGGAGATATTTCTTCAACAGCAGTTTTGTCTCTTCAAGTTCAAAACAAGGCACCTGGGAGCTGAGACACCCCGTGGGGAGCGAGCAGGAGACTGAGCCGCAGCCTGGGGCAGGCACACGGCCTGGGGCTCCGCCTGGGCCGGCTGCACCCGGAGGGGATGGAGCTGATGTTGGACAGACGCTGTGAGACCCTGACGTGGCTCGCCCTCTGCATGCACGCTCTGCTCCTCCAAGTGGGAACACGAGACAAATCACACCTTCGGGACATTCCTTAGGAAACACCAGGGATCCCTGACGCGGCTTTAAAACACTTTAAATTTAGTCACAAGTAACCTGATGCCTGATGACCCGGGTGTTTCCTAACCTGAGAGCCCACGTCGCCCTCAGCAAAAGCACTGCTAACTTTTCAAACCAGGATAACCCTATTTTGCAGAAAGCCAGTTCCGACTCTGGTCTAATTTATTGTGCAGTAAGAGCAAAATCTCTCACCCCCTCCCCCATAAGAAAAAAGGCCTTTATGAATGAGTTCGTCCAGGCTGGCCTCCTGATCTCACTGTGTAAGTACGTATCAATTTAGACGTGACCGGCGCTAGGCGTTCCTCCTGGTTACAGCCAGCGGGGACTCCAAGCTGCCCCACTGCCGGCCAGGCCCTGCACCTGCGCTCTGGCTGGCCCCAGAAAGGCCAGGCGGACCAGGGGCTGAGGGTCTCACTGCCCCGTCTCTTCTCGCCCCCTCTGTCTCTCAAACCCACCGGCTACCCCAGTTTTTCCTTCGGAAATTCAACTGAAAACACTCACGTGGATTTGTGTGTCGCACTTTGGGGGCCAAGACTGATCCTCGGGCTCGAAGAGCAACCTCGGAGCCAGGACTCCGTCCGCCCTGCCGGGCTCGCCTGGGTCGGCCGCCTCGGAGCGGCCAAGCGTCCCTCCGGCTCGGCTGCTCTCCGCGGAGACCCAGGGACCGCCCCGCAGTCGCCGCCGGCGCGGGGCCCCGAAGGCGCTGGTTAGAGCGCCCGGCCGACTGGGCCGCCTGGCTCTCCTTGGCTTTCTTTCACAACGACTTCCTGGAGTTGCTCACTCGCATTGTTCCCCATTTCTCTGCCGCACTCCCCACCCCCCGCCGGGCCCGACCCGGCTCTCGCGGTGCGGGCCGGCGGCTGCCGGGCGCTCACGGCGCCGCCCACGGGCCACACACCTGGCCCTGCCGGCCGCGCCCTTGCGGCCCGCGCTTCGCCACCTGCGGCCAAAGCCCCGCGTCCCGCCAACTTCGAGGCTGTGCGCACTGGGGTCCAGGCGGGACCTGCCCTGCAGCCGCGCCGGTACGACCCGCGCGCACGCCCCGGCACTCTCCTGGCTCGCCGCTCGGGAGCACGGAGAGGAGCCCGCGGGGGGCACGGAGTGGTACTCGGAGCGGGACAAGGAGCGGAACATCGATCGGGACAAGCAGCCGGACATGGCTTCGGTGCGGAGCGTGGTGCGGACCCGGGCTCGCAGCGCGGCACAGAGCCCAGCGCACTGCCCCCACCCCGCCGCCGGGTCGCCGGCTCGCGCCGCACTGTCCCGACCGCAACTCTGGGGCCGCGCGCAGAAACTTTGTCGCGGCGCGGGGCTGGCCTCAGCCCACAGGGCCCGGGGCGGCGGCGGCGCGGGCCGTACCTGCTAGCGCCGCCGCCGGCTGCAGCCGGCTCGCCCGTATTGCCCGCCTCGCCCGGCGCGCCTCCGCCACCCCCGCGCGCAGCGCGCCCCGGCCCGCCCCTTGCCGCGGCGCTTCCTCGTTCCAGCGCCGCATCGTCCCGCGGCCCCGCGCGGCTGGTGGTGGCCGGTGCTCTGAGCCCCGGACCAGGCGGCGGGATCGGCCGCGGCGCGCCAGGACCTGAGCTTAACCCTTGGGGACCCGGCGCGGGCGACGCTGGAGGGCCCGCGGGAGGAGGGAACCCACGCCTTTGGGCCTGGCCACTTCTTGCCCAGGGCTGCTCGTCTCGGCCCCGCATGCTCGCCAAGCTCAGGGGACTCGCGGGACTGGGGGCCCCAAGAAGCACTTTCCCCAGGGTCTGGGGGCGTCCCCTTCCCGCCCAGCTCCGCTTCCCTGGGAATAGGGGCGCTTGACTCCCAGGCTCTGGCTGCGACCCTGAGTCATGAGTGCCCACCCGAGGGGGAGGGAAAAGTTGATCCTCCGCAAGCGAGGGAAGGTGCAGTTCATTTTCCCAGACAACCAATGGAATACCTCTTGGCTCTCTTCCCTCCCACCTGCTCGCGGCAGAAGTTAGGATCGCGCCTTCCATCTGGGCCCGTGTGCACACGCAGGTGTGAAAAGGGCGGTGGCGGAGGCGGTGGCAGCGAAGGCGATCCCCGCCGCACGGCTTTGTGCCCCGCAGACTCCCCTCCCCGAGCGGCGCCAGAAGCGCGCGCGCAGGGCGCAGCCGGTCTCAGTTAGAGCAGGGATGCGCTCTGACGACGCACCTCCTCGCACTCCGAGGAGCCCATCAGTCTAAGGAGCGGGGCGCAGCCTGGGCAGGAGCAGAAGAGGAATAATCCTGAGATGAATGTCCTTCAGGACCTGCCAGCCGATCAGGAAGGAGCTGGAGAGCACCTGTGGGCAGGAGAGCCCTGGTCCTCTGGGTAGATGTAGCAAGGCAGAAGGACTTCCTGCCTGAGAGTGAGGCAGAGTGCCTCGCACCTCCAGGGGCACAGGCTGGCCCTGCAGGTCTCCCAGGTGGAGAGAACAGCAGTCAAGGGTACCCTGCCAAAAATGTCCCTTCTGGGCAGCTGAGTGTGGCAGGAACGCCTGGGGTCAGGGAAGGCTGTACCTGGCCCAGGAGGCTGCTGCTGGCAGGGCCCAGGCACTCTACTCACCTGCTTTGTCTGCGGCCACCTAGAAGTGTCTTCCACCCTCCTTGAACGCGAACAGTGTCCAGCCCAACAGTTCCTGGACTACCTGCCCATCACCCACTGCTTACTCCCCCGACAGAAGTTCTGCCGGGCCCAGTGGAGCTGTCAGCACCCTGCTCAGGGCCCAGGGAAGGCAGGGCTAGAGACAGTTCCAGGGCTTTCATTCCCCAGCCTCCCTGTTCCTGCATGACCTTGGGCAAGTTATTGAACGCCCTTGAGCCTCATCGCCCTTATCTGCAAAAGAAACAAATGCCACCTCATCTTAAGAGTTCTTGTCAGGATTAAATGAGGCAATAAGCATAAGGTGCAGAGCCCAAAGGGGTCTGGGCTCCTCTGGTTCTTGGATGTCGCAGGACCTTCCACCTGGAGTGTCCCCAGGAGTGCGGATCCAGGACTCAGGCCTGAGGGGTCTGGCCAAGGAAAATCCCCCTGAAGCAGGAGAGCATGAGACAAGAGCCCAGCTTGGGCTGTGCGATCTTGAGCGAGGCCCTTCACTCCCTGAGCCTCAGTTTCCCCATCTTTACAGTGGTGGCGTTGATGTCAGCTGCCTCACAGCATTGCTTGTGGGTTATGGAGGTCACACGTGGAGGGCTCTGAGTAGTAACTGTTACGGGTTATCAGCCTGCCAACGGCCAGTGTCCTGCCCAGACGGGCAGCCCGCTGAGAAGAGTGAGGCTCCGTGTCCCGCTCCCTCCGCCTGCAGACTGGTGGAGCGGAAGGAACCCAGGTTGCAACCTGGAGTTTGCGCGTGGACACGGAGGGACCAGAGAGGGCCCACAGTAAAAGACGACAGTGAGCGCACATTGCAGGGAAACTGGAAACTGAAACATACGTGCTGCTTTAACAAGATTACAGGTCTACAGTCACATGTACATATTATGTATATTATGTATCCATGTCCCTTAGGAACATGGACATATGTTGCTGCTTTCACACTGTTACAGAGTTTAAGAAGTGTAGTAGCTAAGTTTATCGATGCAATAACTGCTAAATTGCCCATCTTACTTCTTTTGAGATGATATGACAGAGAGAATAAAGAGCACCTGCAGAATTCATCAAAGGCTACCACTCAGAGCTTTCTCTATACGCTGCTGGCACTTCCGTTCTGGCAGAGACTGGGCCCGGCAGGGCGGTGGCGTTTAAGGAAAAGGGAGTTTCATAGAGGAAAACAAGGGTCAAGCAGATAGGATGTGACACGGTCACTAGTTGTGTTTGTTACTAGCTGTGTGAGTCTGGGCAGGTTACTTAACCTCTCTGAGCTTTGGTTTGTCACCTGCAGGGCGTCCCTGCTCCTCAGTGGGGCAGACGGAACTGGGGAAAGTAAAGGAGGTGATGTGTGTAAGTAGTTATCATCATTTGCATTATATTTTTTTCAATTAAAAAAAATCTGTAAAACAGCAAGAAAATGAGCATCCTTTTTCTCCCCTAGTAGCTGGGAAACAGCAAATATATTTTTAAATAACAAGAAATGTGGGTGGTTTTGGTAAAAAAAAAAAATGCTATTATCTTCCTACAGTGTTAAACTAATTCAGACCTCATTAGTTTTGTCTGAAAAGGAGCAGGGACCTTGGGAAAAGCCCAGGACTTGGACAAAACTTTTGCAATAAGTACTCTGCTTCTTTGGTGTCTTTCCCAGTTTTCACAGTTCCCAGCTTCTGCTTTTAAAACCTAACAGTTGCCAGCCCAAGCAGGGTGGGTAACCCTTTTCCCAGGAGCTGGATCCATGGGATTGGCTCTGAGCACAGACCACAAGCTCCCACCTGCCCTGGAAATAAAGGAGGAGGGCGCGGGGCGGCGTGAACCCTGACGGAGACTCTCCCCTCCTCGCAGAGCCTCGCTGGCTCCTGGCTCTGGAGCCACTCACAGCTCAGCCTCTGGATTTTGAATCAGGAATGTGTGGCAGCTGAGCACTGAAGCCGTCCGCTCTCTGACAGTTCTGTCACTTTCTTCCCTTTGGTGGTTGTGAGGGGAATGCACTTAGAGTCTCAGAGCAGTGACGTGTTGTCAATATTGTTTGGTTGGAAGGGGCTGAAAACAGAGTCAGACACGGGGACTTGGGAAAGGGAGGTCGCCGATGCAAAGGTCTTGAGTGGGTTTGGGGCTAGTGCAGGACCAGCAGATACTGATCCGACATGAAAGGACCAGAGTCGAGAAGAGCAGGGGTCAGCTGTCCCCACCCACCCAGCTGAGTGTACTGCAGGGGCGTGGGGGGGGGGACAAGGTCGGAGCACTACTTCTGGAGGTGCAGCGACCCCTGGGGACCTGCGTCCATTCACTTAGTCAGCGAGCGTCCACCACAGCAGGGGGTGTTTGAGAGCCAGGCTGTCCCGAGGTGGAGACTCACCCCTCGAGGGGCGTGCAGTCTGGTGAGGTAGACACAACTGCATTGCAGTGTGATACACGTGAGTCACAGCGTGGTGAATTCGGACACGCAGCCTGTGGGACGAGGAGCAGGAAGGCACTGGGTGGGTGCTAGAGGTGGGGGAGGGCTTTGGGAACACTGGGAGGGGAGGGAAATAAGGAAATGGTTTTCTTCTCCCCGTGGGGTGGGGCGGCGGCCCAAAGCTCTTTCTCAACAGAGAGCGCTAACCAAAGACCGCCAGTAATGCTCTAGTGGCCACCGCCGTCGAGCCCAGCTCCGTGAAGGGTGTCTCCAGACACGATCAGTGTCTGAGGGGCAGCCAGGCCAGCATTGTGGGCTCAGTTTCATACAAAGACACTAACGCTCAGAGGGTGACCCGCCTGGCGTGAAGGTCAGGACATGTGCTGGAGACAAAGGATTCGGGTTTGGTGGCATGGCCAGTGCCAAGTCTTCTCCATGCCTCAGTTCTCGCCCCTGGAAAATGAACATGTTAGCTGTAGAATACAGTCACAACAAGAAGATCACTAATACACCCCTCCGGTCTGTCTGAAGGAGTCAGCACAGGTTATCCGTGCTCCCCTGCACCCCGCAGGCACTCCGCTGTGAACAGGTGTCTGATATTTCGAGGCACTCGGTTCCAGGTGGGCGGGATGCCCACTGCCTATGCTCTGTTTTCTTGCACAGAGAACTAAGGTCCCCCCCCAACGGGGGTGTCCCTTCCCGAACAGGTCTTTCTCCAGCCAGTGGCCAACGCCCACAGCGTGCTCCAGTCTCGGCGGAGGGAGGGATCATCACACTGGCACATCCAGGGAGGGACTCGCCGTCTGGGAAGCACAGAGACCATGAGCCCAGGCACTTTTGTGCTGTTTCAGCATCTCTCCCTCATGGGTGTCTGCCCAGCACGGCCCTCCCACCTGTCCGGGCTGGGAGGAAGTGGGCGGTTCTGGAGTGGGTCTGAGCTCTGGGGCTCTGCCGTGGAAAGTGTCCCGACCATTTTGGCATCTGTCCCAGCCCCACACGAGCTCCCTGAAGGAACTCCGTTGAGTCACTTCCCCTCTCCGAGCATCACATTCTCTTCGGTACCTACTACTGGAGGTGAAGGGGAAGTGGACCTTGCTGTGCGCCCAGCTGCGCGGTGCTGGCGGCAAGACCACGTGAGAGCGTGGATGTCCACCCTCGCTGGGAACACCTGGTGACCGGGGTTGGTTCCTTCCTTCCCCACAACGATTCTCAGAAGGCACCACTGAGCAGCAGGCAGGTGAGGAAAGTGGCAGAGTACGTGCCAGCTGTTCACACTTGTGCAGCTGGGGCGAACCTAGACCTAGTTGCAAATACAAGTTGACCCTTGAACCGTGCAGGGGTCAGAGGCACCAGCCCACTCACGGTTGAGAACTTGCATATAAACCTTTGACTCCCCCCAACTTAACCACAAATAGCCCGTGGTTGACCGGGAGCAACACGGATGACATCACAGTGAAAGAACACGTGTTTCATGTCATAGGTATCATAGGCTGTGCTCATATAATAAAGGAAGCCAGAGGGGAGAAGGTGTTTTTTAGAGGATCGTGAAGAACGGTTTACAGTGCCGTTGCAAGTCTATGCCGTTTGTCTACAAGATGGAAAGATCGGAGTCAAAGGGGACCTGTGCAGTTCCAACCCACGCTGCTCAGGGGTCCCGTGCAGAGTGCTTCTTCGTCTGCGGAGAGCTGGGAAGCATCACCTCCAGGTGGTGGGTGCAAAGGCCCTGTGGTCATGGGGACATTTCTCCAGGGCTCTCAGGTTTACAAAAACGTCTACAAACATGCATTCAAACCAGAGGATGCCGGTAGGTAGATGTTCTGGAGACCTCAGTGGCCTGGTTTTCCCCTCAGTGGCCCTGGCTGCCCCTTCTCAGTGTCCTTCCCAGATGCTGGGCGTCCCCTGACAAGGCCCTGGACAGCTTTCCATGTCCTCTCTTGACGAGGCGGCTCAGACCTCTGTCTGACGTCAAGACTCATGCATCTCACGGCCCCTCGACGCCTCTCCCTGCAGGTCTAGCTGTCATCTCCTGTTTGCCACGCCTCCAAACTGAAGCCCAGAACTTTCCCTCAGCCCTGCTTCTCCGTGGTCTCCCTCATCTCCTCCACAAGCCAGTGGGGGTGGGTCTCTGAGACCAAAACCCTGGGGGGCAGTCCTCACGCCCCTCTGCGTCTCACTGTCCAGTCTGTTCGGACCTCCTCCCGCGGCTCGGCCTCCTCTGGTCCCAACAGCAGCCCCCTTTCATCTGCCAAACTTCTGCCCCTGCCCCTCGCAGCCCTGGGGAGCCCGAGAAAAAGCTGGGGGGGACCATGCACCTCTGTGCTGCAGGGCGGGCTGGCTCAGCCAGCAGCGGCCCGACTCCCCAGAGGATGGGCGCCTTCCTTGCCTGTCTCCCCCCCGGCCCCGGCCCAGCGCAGGTGCCCTCGCTCAGGGTGTCCAGCCAGCGTGCTCTGCCAGCCAACACCCAGGACAGCTTGCAGCGCACTGTCGCCCGCCTGCCCCTACCTGCTTCCAGGGAGCTCACCTGTCCTCGGGGCTCTGAGTCGGTCGCTGCCCATCCTCCGTCAAGTGCAACTAGCCTTCCCCCAGCTCCCACATCCCCTCCACTCCCCTGCTCTTCAGCTTTTCCCCACAGCACTTACCATCTCTTAGCATGCGGTGGAAGTGGCATGATTTTGTTCATGCTCCAGGGAGACAGAGGGTGTGTGTGTGAGTGTGTGTGAGTGTGTGTGTGTGTGTTCTTTCCTCGGTGCCTGGAGCACAGACGTTTGCCTGTGTTGGTCGGTGTTTGCAGGGTGTCACCTGACCTTTCTAACTCTTCAGTGGGATGACTAGGTTTTCCGGTCTGCGCAGGAACTCTGTGTCCCTGACCTTCACGTCAGAAGGAGCCCCTTCCTTTCCGTCCTCATGTCACCCGGCACCTGTGAGACCGTGCGGGTCACTATGTTCCCTCCTCCCCTGTTACTGCTCTCTCGGCAAGGAGGGCTTCAGTCCGGAATGTTCTGCATTTCACCCCTTCTTGGGGACACAGAGAAGTTGGCATTGAGTTCACCCCTACCCTTGTACAGGCATAATTCTCATTTTCAAACTATTTTCCAAGAAGGAAGCAAAGAAGAATTTACAACTGCAACACTTCAGCATCATAAGGAACTTCCCTACCCCTGTTCTGGTTGTTTGGGCAATTACCCTAGTGGAGCTGACACCGCTCTATTTCTGTAGGATGAGGAACAGGCTCTACTTTGGTAAGGCCAGGACTCAGTCCTTGTCTAAAGTGGTGAGTTAGAGATTATTTAAAGATGTAACGTATTCTGTAACTGCTCACAGGCCAGTGGCTATGCATTCTTTTAATATTTACCCATAATATTCTTCGTCCTTGCAGGTATCTTTCTCTAAGGAAGAAGAAGAACTAATTTTCCATGCTCTGCATCTCAGGACATAGCAACTTTGTTTCCACTCCAGAGCTCAAATACACAATTTCCTTTAGCTTCAACAGTGTTCTGCACTTAAACTGAAGGGCTGTCTTCTCATTAAAAAGTCCCTTTATTTTCTATGACGATGTCTCATCAACGTTTTCTGCCAGATGCCGTGTTTCCAGGGCGCTGTGTCGCACGGCCCTGCTTCTGGGGAAAGGGATTTGCTGTCGTGATTTGTAGCCGAGAGCAAAGGAGGGTTTGCAGGATGCACTTCCCACTCTCTGGAGTGAGTGGAGGTGGGGGTTTGCACACGTTTTGGCTACAGCGGGGGGCCCCGCCCCACAGTCATCAAAGGACCACTTGGCGGGAGTGGGGGGGAGGCGTTAACCTGGGGGCGGAACTGAGGGGTGAGCGCTGTGGGCTGAGCTATGGAGTGCGGCGTGTGTTTGGAGAGCGCTTCGTCAATATTACGTGTCGGTCACCAGACCTGCATGTGGGTGTAATTCCGTCAGGACTGGGTCATTGCCTGTGAAGCGAAAGTCAGCACCACGCACTCCTCCGGCCCGAGAAGAGCCCTGCGTGGTGCACTTCTCCAGGCAGTGTTTGGCTGTGGGAAGGCCAAGGCCATTAAGCCGGTGAGACATCAAGCACGCAGGCAGTGATGGATGCCCTGGGAGCTGGACTCCAGGCCCAGCAGAGCTCTCAGCACCAGCTCGGACGCAGCGGTCGATAGTCAGCCACTCAGCAGGGCGCCGGCCAGCAGCCTGAGACCTGCTGGCCGGCTCCCCCAGCACGCCTTTCTTGGACATTCCCAAGCCAGCTGCCGTGGACCTCGGTGAGGCTCTGGGCACCTGACGTAGGGATGCAGTGGCGCTTGGGGCTCCGTGACTGATGTTTGTGCGGCTCTTGAGCTCATCAGCAAAAAGCGTTCATCAGTCTTCTCCTCCCCAGGAAGTTGGATCACGTTAGGGGCTTTTTTTTTTTTTTTTTTTTTTTGGATGAGGAAACTGAGGGAAATGTGAGCAAGTGGAACAGAAAGAAAGAAAGCTGCTTCTTGATGACCCTCAAGTTTTGTTTGCCATCTGGCCTTCTAACTGCTGGTATTCAGTGTCTGTTCACCCAGCTGCGATGGGTTTCCATGGAGACCCTCACACCATGGGCAACAGAGCCACTGAACCACGAGCATTCTACTTTACTCTCCGAATCTATTTTTTTACTTTTTTGTTTGTTTAAACACTGAGGCTTGGCGAGCTGATGGATGTAGACAGACCAACAGGACCCATTCCTTGCTCTGATCCCCTCGATCGGGTTAGACAGACACACTTGTCCGTGGTCCCTGCCCACACGGAGCCACGAAGACTCAGCCTCGTGGCCTTGGAGGAACCACGGAAGACGCGCGCTGAAGACCACCCTGCCGTGCTCCTTGGCTTCTTCCAGGACAGGTCTGCTCGGGAATCATTTCCTAGGTATGGTAAATTTAGGAGCCTCCCACAGTGCAACTGTCAGCGCCGGCAGCACCTGTCAGCACCCCTCCCCCCGCCGTGATGGAAAACTTCTCAAGGTTTTCCCAGCAGTGCATTAGGAGCTCGGTGCGCACCCGCCGTGATGCGCGATTTGAGACTTCATGTCTTCCATTAACCAGTTCTGAGACAGAGGGCCAGTGTCTTCGCTCCCCTTGCTGTTGAAGCACTTTACATAGACTTTAACTGAGTTGCTAAATTGCTCGAATTCGTTAAGTGTAGAAAAGGGTCTACTCCCCGTTGGGGGGTGAGAGGAGATGTCTGATGGAGTGGGGAGCTGGATGAGGTTTTTCTCCCCGTCTGCATGTGTTAAGGGTACGTTTGAAACTTAGCACTCAGTTCCTGCCTTTCACACGGGGAGGGGAGAGGGTATTTAACAAGGTTATTAATGACAGAAAGAGGAATTGACGCCACAAAAGAAAAATAATTATTCTAGCATTTCATGACAGTTCAAAGACAGATGTCGTTGGCTAAGTGAGACTCTGGTACGCACGGGGGTAACATACACCTTATATGCATATGGATTAGTGACAGCAGACTGTCAGATCGGCGAGTGTGAGGTTGTCAAATGCGCGACATAGCTGCACAAAACCCGAAGAGCTCCTTACTATTTATTTCATCCCTGAAAGACCCAATCTGTTGCCGTTTCAAAGACAAAAGACCAAGTGCTTTAAGGATGGAGGCAGGTCAAGTGTAGGGTGGGACCGAGCTTGGGCCTGGGGCCTCCTGAAGACCCTGGGGTCAATAATCTCTTCTCTTTTGAGGTGTATTTTTCATCTCAGTCCTGTGCACACTGTTCTCTTTTGTTTCAGTAGGCGTCAGGTGACCCAACGGGGCCGTATGTGATCCCGTCTTCCTGAGGTCCACGATGAGGGAACCTAGACTTGAGTCAGTGAGACCCCAGATTGATCAGGTTCTATTTGGAGTCCCTGGGAATTGGTTTGATGATGGTGGTCAACCCCACCAAGGTGATTTTAAGCTCAGCCATAACACGAGATGCTTCAGAGAGGCACCACTGGCCTTCTGGGCTTTGGTTGAGGTTGGGTAGGTGGAGAGAGCCAGTAGCCAGAGACGGTGTGGTTTGGTTGGGTTGGGTTGGGTAGGTGGAGAGGGTCCCTGGTGAGAGTCAGGGGACCTGATTTTGGCCAGGCTTCTGTTTCCAACCTTGGGCAAGACGTTCAGTTGACCTTCCTAAGCTCTGGTTTCTTCCGTCACGAGACGACAGTGGTTGACAAGATGGTCTCTATGGTGTCTCCAAGCTTATCCTTCATGACTTGACTGTGGCTCTGGCCACGCGCTTCTTCGGGCTGGCCTGGAACTAGGTACAGCCCTGACGCCTCTAAGTCCACCTCCCACTGTCTTTCAGGGGCACGTCGCCCCGGAAGGCCCCCAGCTGTGAGGGCTAACTCTGCCAGAAGCAGCCCAAGCTTCCTACACCCTCAAAGACGCACAAGCACAACCTCTAACTTCACCACCCACTACCCTGTGGTGACTGAACCCCTCTGCCAAACCAGGAGGGTCCGGCTTCAAGATGGTGTGAGTAAGCGTGAGGAACTCGGTTCTCCTGACCTGAAGCATAAACAAAACAGACACATGTGGAGATGAAGAGCCACCTGCCTATCTGTGTGGTGCCTTCACAGAGACGTCTGTGTTTGCCTAGTGGCAGGGTTTTCCTGGGAAAGTCCACCTGAGCAAGAGAAGAGACACCTGGGGGAAAGCAGGCCTCTTGGGAAAGGCTGCCCGCTGAGTGAGTAAGGGAGGCTTAAGGAAGATGATTTCACATAGCTCTAAAGTCGGTGTGTTGATCTGGGGAAGTCCTGAACACGGCTGCGAGCTGGGCAGTGTGGTAAGTGGGAAGCGCTTTGGGGAAAACCCATGACTTCCCCAAATGCCTATGCAAATGCCTACAACGTGGAAAATTCACAGGAAGACCGTGAGAGCTGGGCACGTACGCATGGAATTGGAAACACTGAGCGGCGACAGAGGGCAGGTGGTGGAAACAAGACTGGCAGCTGCCCTGAGCTTCAAAGGCTCTGCGCCATCCAATGCTTAACGGCGAGGATGTGATGGAGGTGCAGAAAACACCTGAGAGAAGCAAGAGTTCTTTGTAGGAAAAGAGAATCTGATAAGAATTAGAGACGCGTGTTTGAAACTATGCAAATCAATGGAAGTGTCTCTGGTTTAACAGGCAAAACAGGCTAAAGACAGTAAGTGGTGGAGCATGTTTTTAAAACGGATGTATGTCATCCAAAAGGGTCTTACATGGTGGGTAAAATTTTGTTCGTACGACAGGTGGAAGAGTTGAGAAAGTGGCATGTGCTTTTGTGCCAAAATGTCCTTATTAATTAGAGGTATGTGCTGACATATTTGTGGGTAAAATGAGCTCGGCCTTTAAATTCTACAACCAAACAACCATGATGATAACAATAACCACAATAATACTGAAAAGACCAGCTGAGAGATGGGACCAGCTTGGTGCCGTATTTGTTATCATGCCGGGCGGTGGCCACATGAGAATAGAATTCGTGATGTGCTTGTCTGTCTGTGTGTGTATTTACACATGTCTGTTCCAGCAGGTTTTTTTTTTTAAAGCAAGGAAAAGAAGACCAAGAAGATCATTATTTACACACAAATGATATTTTGAGATAATATTTGCCATAAATATAAGAGAGGGTTACATTTGCTCATATATAAAGAGCTGTTGCATATTAATAAAAAAATAAAAAGAAATAACTCAATACACAGTGCGCAAAGGACTACTTGCACAAGTGACAAAAAAATACAAAAGGCCACTGAATGCAAAAAAAAGAAAGAATTCTGCTTAGTAGAGGTTGAAGTGGAAGGTTAAAATAAATTCTGAGATACACATTTGCATTTATTGCTCCTCTAAGATGCTTGTGAAGGGGGCGGGGACATTGGGGCTCCTCAGTGACATTCGGAGGGTAGCTGGAGGACCGGTGACAGTTTCGTGTTCAATAGGAATCAAATGTAAAATGTGTAGCGTTGACTTGGTCACTGGAAGGGACGCATGCTCCAAACCCCACAGGTGTGTGCGCCCAATGGCGGCCATTAGGAGGGGGATTTCAGACAAAAATGGGAAAGGAACTAGATGTTCGTCACAGGGTGAAATCATGTTTCCTGCGTCCCCATAAGCGCGAGTGTCGGGGCTGTGGAAGCAGACAGAACTGTGCGTCTGCGTGCTAAGGGCCTCACACGCAGGGTCAAGGGACAATGCAAGTTGCGAGACAGAGTTAAGCGTTTCACGGGCATCTCGTTATGTGCACCTAGACGGCTATTTTCTAAAACGTAGCGTTACCTGTGGGCGAGAGGTTCCCGACGATTCACACTTCACTCCTGATCATTTTCTATATTCTTTGACGGTACTATAGTATCAATTATTAGTAACACTTCACATTATTTGTAAAGCACTGTATGAGCCTGCTTCAGGGTGTAGTTGGGAGAGCTCACTTGATTTGTTTCAAAAATTAAGAGCGTCAGTAAGAAGCTAAGCTGGGTCAAAATTATGTTGGAAACTCTCATACAATAACTGATGACTTCATGAGGTGAAAGGAAACATGTAATGAGCAAAGGCTGCTTGGAAAATTAATTTAAATCTGAGAGATGAACGAGTCCGAGAGTGCTGGACGCAGGTATCTTGACGGCCTAATTATTAACTTTATCGGGAAAGGGAAAGACTGAGTTAACTGCACACTGGTAAGCAAGACGCAGGCCGATAAAGTTCAGAAAGACACACACACCTCCCCCAAAGCATTTACGATGAATCCGCCACATGCCTGGGACCCCAGGAACAAACACACACTTGAGGAGGCCAAGGCAACTGGAAAGAAGCAGAGGCACGATTCAGCCACATCACAAATAAAATGCTCTTTTCAGAACCCGAGATGCAGGTGAGAGGCCAGACGAGGCCTCGCTCCCACAGAGAACAGGCTTCAAACATGGAGAAGCTCCAGTATCACCCAGTGGAAACACTACCTGGCTTAGAAGTACAATCGACCAGCGAAAACATTGAAATTATTCTTTGGAAGCAGTTCTGACTATGTTTGCATTGTGGCACAGGGCACATACGGTAAAACTCACAGCACGGCCACTGTCCAGTGCGCAGCCCAGCAGCCTCAGGCGCACTCACAGCGCTGTGCAACCGCCACCGCCCGCCGCCCCCAGCCCTTTCTGTGGCCCCACGGGAACCCCGAGCCCGTGGAGCAGGCGCTCGCACCCGCCCCTGCCCCCAGCCCCCGCTCCCCGCGCGGGGGATTCGCCTGTCCTGGACGCCTCCTTCCAACGGAATCAGACAACAGGGGCCCCCACCTCGCACAGTGGCTGTGAGCGTGACGCGCACCCGCGGTGCAGCGTGTGCCCGTGGGCCATGCCTGTTTGCGGCTGGGCAGCACTCCCCTCCCCGGGGGCTTTGCCAGTCACCAGGCGCTCGTTTCGGCCTCTTGGCTAACGTGAAGGGAGCCGCCGTGGTAAACACTCGTGTGTCAGGGCTGGTGTGAGTACCTAGTTTGAGTTACTGTGGGCGCACGCAGGGGGGGGTGGGAGCGCTGAGTTACACGGCACTTCGGGGCTAAGTGTGTTGAGCAAACGCTGAGTCGTTTTTCTGCAGCAGTCGCGCCATTGAAGTTCCAACGGCAGCGCCTGAGGGTTCCATTCCCTCCCCATCCTCACCCTCTTGCTCGCTATTCTCCTTTTTTTGTATTGTAGCTATTGTAGTGGTTGTGCAGTGTGGTATCTCACTGTGGTTTTAACTCGCATTTCCATGACAACTATGACGTGGAGCATCTTCTCCTGTTTTGTGGTGGCCACTTGGTGTCCTGTCTGGACACCGGTCTATTTAAGTGCTTTGCTCATTTTCAAATTGGGTCGCCCTTCTTTTTGTTGTGGAGTGGCAGATACTCTTCAAACATTCTGGGCACACCTTTTCTTCCGGATGTACTAGACTTTACATGCTCCGGTACCCCCGTCGCATCAGATACATGATTTGAAAATATTTAGGTTCACTGGTGAGCTGTCTATTCACTCTCTGGGTCGTAAATACTGTTCTTCATGCACAAAAGTTTTTAATTTTGATCAAATCCAATTTATCTTTTTGGTTGTTAATTGCTTTTGCTTTTGGTCTCAAATATTAACGTGATTTTTATTGTATTTCTGACATTCAAATTTATCCATAAGATAAGAAACCTTGGTGTGTTTTATAATTCTTGATTATTTATTTAAATATATTTTCTTTACCACAAATAATTTCCTATTGAAATGTCCATTTCTATCTTTTATTGTTGTTTTTTAGAAATGCATGCTCTTAATCTATTGAGTCAAAATGGAACTTTGGTGTAAAATTAAGAAGTTGGGAACTTTGAAAGCAGTTTTATTTGAAAAACAAGTTGGGAACTTTTTAATTTTTTTCAAATAAAACAACTTCTACTTGTTTCCTTTTAAAAAGTGTGACCTGAACCCTGAGGTTTCCATGTTGAGAAGATAAAAGATACTCTAGAAGTGGGAAGAAACCAGTAAAAGTACTAATCAAAAGCACCTCTGAAAGCGGCAGGCGATTTTATCCGGGGCAGCGGGGTTAACGGCCTGGGCTCTCCGCTACTCCAGGAATTAGAAGGGCTGAACTGTGACTCGGCCATTGGGGAAAGGGCCTCCAGTCACAGCCTCCAGCTTTAAAGAGGGATTCGGGATGATTCTAAAAATGAGAACGTAGTTAACAAATACTACTTCATAGGCTACAAGAAGAGTTTGTTTTTAGTTTTATAAAGTGGGGATGCAATTTTAGTTTTGGAGGAAATCGTTCCCAAATAAAAACTAACAAGGGCGTGTTGCAATGCTCCTATGTGGTAACGCTCTTAGAGAACTTGCTGTTAGAAACTTCATTGCCAGCAGAACGCAAGGCACAGAAGTGCCCACTCCTCACCGGAGAAGACAGGCAGGTGGCCAACAGGCCTAAGAAAAGATGCTCAATGCCATGTGTCATGAGGGAAATGCAAATTGAAACAGCAATGAGATGCCACTACGCGCCCCTTTGAGTGACCAAATCCAGACACTAACAACACCCAGGGCCGGCGAGGACGTGGAGCAACAGGAACTCCCTCCCGCCCATCGCGGCGGGGACGCAGCGTGGGGCAGCGCCCGTGGGAGACGGTGGGGCAGCTGCTTACAGAACTGAGTGTAGTCTCACCATACGATCCAGCAGTCACGCTCCTTGGTATTTCTTCTAGGAAATTGAAAACTCATGTCCACACAGGAACCTGCATAAGGCTATTTATAGCAGCTTTGTGCACATTTGCCAAATCTTGGAACTTCCAAGTTGTCCTTTAGTAGGTGATGGGCAAATAAACTCTGGTGCATGCAGACAGTGGAATGTTCTTCATCAACAAAAATAAATAAGCTTTCGAAGCATGAAGCAACATGGAGGAAAGGTAAATGCTTCTGCTGAGTGAGCGCGGCCAGTCTGGGAAGGTGAAGTCTGCATCCTCGTGAACGGGCCACTGGGCTCCTACACCAGGAGTAGTGGGCGGGGCCCAGGGGCCAGAGAGGTGCCCAAACCGACTTGACACATGGGACTTTCAGCCCTGGGTCAAGCTTGTTAGCTTCTTGGGTGAAGCCAAACAGCAGCTTTGCATTGCTGCTTTGTCCGATGCAGAAGGTTGCGCCCGCCAGCCCCCAGAGTGACCAGCAGGGTGCACGACCCCTGCCCATGGCTCCCCATGCTCTTCCGTTTTGACTGAACTCCCTTTCCCTCCCTCCCCTTCAGCTACTTCCTTCCTTCCTTCCTTTGCTTTCAACCTTCACTTTCTAAGCGTTTCCCTCCCTCCTTCGCTCAGTCATCCATCTAATGCCAACTGCTCATTGCCACATGCCAGGTACTGGGCTAGGCCCTAAGCCCAGGACGTAGCAAGGTGACTAAGATATGACGCCTTCGCTCAAGAACCCCCGGAATTAGTGCGGGAGACACACATGAAGCCACGTGTCAGTCAGGACGATCAGTGCTGCGTAGAAGAGGAGATCGCTATGTTGGAAGCCCTGCGGAAGCCAGGGCTTTCTTCATAAATGTGTCTTTGTGTCGCCCCACTAAAGTTCGCATGTGAAATCCTAACTCCCAATGGGATGTCATTAGGAGGTGGGGCCAACGGGAGGTGCTTCAGCCAGGAGGGCGGGGCCCTCGTGAATGGGGTTGTGCCCTCCTGGAAGAGTTCCCAGACCGCTCCCTGGCCCCTTCCCCTGGGCGAGGACACGGTGCGAAGTCTGGACCACTCAGCCGTGCTGGCACCCTGCTCTCGGTCTTCCAGTCTCCAAATCTGTAAGAAATAAATGTTTGTTATCAGCAGCCCTTGGGGACTAATTTGCTTGCAATATCTGTCCCCCAAAGCGCCAGAGCTGCCGTGTTCTCTTGCACAGTGATGTGGATGGCGCTTCCTAACTAGTGAAGTCCCCGAAAGTGGTGAGCTAGCCGCCACTGCAGAGCTGTCCAGGGGCCCACATGGGCCTCCCTGACACAAGGGGGACGTGCACCTTCCTTCCAACCACAAGCCCCTCCTCCTGTGAGCAGTTTATTGGACCAGGGTTTATCTCCTCATCCAGGAATTTTGCACTGTTACCTAATACACTCGGTGGTGTCCAGGGAGAGCTGTGAGGCTGAGTCACACTGGTCATGTCCTGTTGGTCATGGGTCGGCCTGGACAGGGAAATGCATTTGGCGGAGTTGTAGGGATAAGAGATGCTCAGGGATGAGATAAGACCCCAGGCTCCCTGCTGGAGACGAGAAGAACCGAGGTCCCTGGCAGGTCCATTGTGCTTGCCTAATTCTAGTTCCCAGTTCTGACAGGGGCTGGGGACCTTCTGCCCTTGGGTACCACAAGGCACCCCTGACTGCTTATCAGGAAACAAGCAAGAAAAAAGAAAACAGACTTGTAACCTAAACAACGTGACTTTCTGTCCTTCGAGAGTGTCTTCAGTTACTCTCACCGCCAGGGGCCCTAGGCAGTTCGATTTCTTCGGAGAGGTCCTCAATACAAGATGGTTACGACCCTAATGGCAAGTGAAACGGATCCTTCAGGCCCCCAGCATGGTGCTCCAGTCCCGGAATAGAACGGGACCATCTGCAGAGAATGAGGAACTGGGCGAGAGCAGGCTGGATGGCCCCAAGGAAAACCAACATGAGCGTGTGGCGAGAGAGGAACCGGCTGGCGGGGGAAGCAGGAGTGTCCCCATCTTGGAGATTTTCAGCTGTAAGATAAGCAATTGCTGGCCTGGGATAGCTGGAAGCATCAGATGACCAAGTGATGTCCGGTGTTTCCTCCTCTTGGGGGCCCTTGGAGGCCGAGCTAGGGGCTTCCTGGCCATGCTTTGTGGTGAGGGGGTCCTGAGGGCTTCATTGAGCCGGCTCTGTGGGCAAACGGCCCACCTCTGGGACCTCTCTTTATGACAGTTTCTGTCCATGGACGTTGGCAAACCCCCGCTCTGCCCCGCCCTGCGTTCTGGTGCCCTGGAGACGCTGGAGAAAGGGGTGATTCAGAGCCACACAGTGAAACCAACTAGGAAGTTGGAAAAAGTGAAATTTTAGAAACCCTTGTCCTGCCTGTCCCTTGTCTCTGTTTTCCTGGCCAGGAATTGTCCTGAGAGACTATTTTTACCGTGGTCCTGACCCAGCGAAACCTTGAGGTTCTGCAAATTTCACCAGAGTTAGATTCCATTTGTGTTTTCTCTGTAAGCTCTGATTTCTGGGAAGGCATGGGCTCTGGAAGGGGAACAGCACTGTCTGGGACTCGCTTCTCTGCCCCTCCTCCCCGGCCTCCCCTGCCCGCTTGCTGAGCCTGAGTCTCCTCCAGGGAGTGTGGGCAGGGCCCCAGGAAGCCCCCTGCCCCCCTGGAAAGAAGGGCTCACACGCTGAGGGAGAGGAGCAGAATCATCCCCCCTCTTTCTCCAAAGGGCTCCAAGAGGAGAGTGCGCCGCACTTTCTCCCCTCTTTGAGGCCCCGACCTCGTGTCCGGGAGCCGGGGGGGAGAGCACAGCACAGGGAATAGAGTCGATGATATTGTGATGACTGTGTGTGGGGCCAGGTGGGCCCTGGAAATATTGGGGGATCATTTATAAAATGTATAGTCGTCTAACCTGACACTGATACAAGACTATATTGAATGCCAGCTGTAATTGGAAAGAAGGTGTATCTCTCACTGTGGTTCCCGAAAGTTGTCTGAACCCTGGGTCCGAGCTGCCCTCTGTGCTGGGACCCTCGGGAGTCACGGGCAAACCCCCGCAGTGCTGAGGCCAGAGTCTCCCATACAGAGCTTTCCCACATCAGCACCACGGGAGAGCAGGAGCCGGGGCGCCGTCTGAGCGCTGCGGAAATCACAAGACGTGGTCTGCAGCTGGGGCGGCAGCTGGGGCTCTGGCCGCTCGGGGTTTTGTCTGGCGGGAATTGCCCTCATCCCACGAGCAGTTGGCAGAGGGTTTTCACATGGGCTTCGCTGGGAGAGGAGGAAAAGGAACCGTCCTTGGGTAAATCATTCCCCTGTGTCCACTTCACACATACGGTGTCTGTCGAATTTTGCTCTGTCTCCTCTCTCTGTCTTCTCCCCTAGATCAAAGCAGAACATGCTGCCTTGTCTGAACTGAGAGTGAGACCTGAAGTCTAAAGTCTATTTCTGGTTCTGCCAACTGACTCCTGGGTGACCTCAGCCACTTCCTCTCTTAGAGTCTCTGAGTTCCCCTCTCTGAAGATGGCTTTAGGGCAGTCTTACAACGAGGCAGAGCCCCCTGACCTAGGCGATGCTGGCAGCCCTGCTGCCGACGGCTCCCCTCTGAGTCCACGTGGACGTGACTCAGCCACGGGTAAGGGACGTGCCAGGGGAGCATCCCCGGGTCGTCTCATCCCGGCGAAGATGCGTCCACGTGGAGCGGTTTCCTCCTCTTGCTGTGGGTGAGCTCTCTCTTATTCCACCCAAAGCTGGGGATGGAAGATCCCAGGATAACAGGTGTGGAGCTGAAGGTAGCATTGGAAATGAACTTCAGCTTCAGGAAAAATCCCGCCCAGGTGAATTCTGCGGCCTTGGCCCCAGTCCGGGTTGGGCTGTGGCCACACAGTGGTGTGTGCGTCAGAAGGAAGAGCACCGGACTGAGGTGCTGGCAGGTCCCAGCACAGCTGGGTGGAGGTAAAAAATATCGATTGGCTTTTATGCGTGAAGTGTGAGTATTAAAACGTCTACGTGACACCAAAAGAAGAGGAATAACTTCCAAACTGCTAGGAAAGGAAAAACACTGAATTCCAAAGAAGACAAGAAAAAAGTGAAAAATAAAAAGCAGAACAAGCAGAAAATCAAAGTGATATAAATAGATCAGAATATGTCATTACTTAAAGTAAATTTCCAAAGGCTAAGTTCTCTAGTTGAGATGGAATTGGATTTTGAAGGTGGGTTTTAAAAACAAACTAAGTTATATGCCTTTTACAACAGACATGTAACACAGAAGACTTCAGGAGGTTTGAAAACGGAACTGTGGGAACGGCTACAGCGGTCAAATAGAGACCCCAAACAAACAAAGAGCAGCTTTATTCCTATAAAGCAAAAGAGAATTATGAAGTTACTACATCTCTGGCAAAAACTGTAAAATGAGAAAGAACGTCATACCATAGAAACAAACACGCACACCGGACTAGGAAGAAAGAACACACGTGTCTTCGGTGGCCGTCTGCAGCACACACGTGTACCGTGTTCACGGGTCGGATAACTCAGGGTTTGAAAGATGCCGGTTCTCCAGTTGACTGAGGAACTTGATGCAGTCCCATCCCAAACTCCCCCTTTCTAAAGACCTCAAGGAGATGATGCGAACGTCTATATGGAGGAGCTTCTAGAGTGAAGGGATGCTAACGGCATCCTCAGCCAAGTGTGGGACCATGTGCCTCACCTGCTAACAGGAGTCGTAAGGGACAACCTGGTGGCTAAGGAGGGCTGGGCTGGTGCAGGAGAATGCGATCAACCCACGGAACAGACTAGAGCCCAGAAACAGGCTCGGACGTGTGTGCCAACCTAATTAATAACGGAGCCAGGATTGCAAATAGCGGAGAGGGAAAGATTGTTCGATGTCACATTTGGAGAATAACTTCTTATCCACATATGGGGGTAAAAAGAAAAGAAAATTAACCCCTTCTTCAGTCCAGCCCCCTAACATCAAATCACGCGAGACCACACTGTGAAATACCGAAACTCTTAGAAGAAGAGGGAGCAAAACGCCTTCATGATGCCGAGGTGAGGAAAATGTCAACACGACAGAAACTCGTTTTAAAAAGGAAAACATTACAAACTTCTATAAAGAGAGGAAAAAGACAAACTCCAAAGTGGAACGTTCTCCCACAGATACACATAATAGTCACTTCCAGGATACCTAAAGGACGCACAGTGCTCATTTTCAGAGTACGTGAAGCACCCCTACAAGTCAGATCTTAAAAATTGATAATACAGCAATGGCAAATGACAGAAGGGTTGAACAGTCAATTACAAAAGAGGACACAAATGACTTGTGAACACATGAAAAATGTTCAACTCATTAGTGATTAGGTAAATGCAAATTAAAGCCGTATTATCATATCACCAGATTGGAAGAAATTAAAATATTCAAGAATATAAAGAACAGTAGCACTATTTATAATAACAAAAACTGTTTAAGAGACCCGAAGTTCCACTGGCAAGTCCCACGGACATTTTTGAAGCCCGGGGCAGACGTTCACAAAGGGGCAAGAGACACAGCAGTTAAAATGAGCCGCCTCTGCCTGACCCATCCTCAGGGATGAATTTCATGGACTCAGCTTTGAGTGGAAAAAGCAAGTCATGAAAGAAAATAAAAGTCCAAAGATAGATAATCAAATAATACACTATTTGCAAATGTTAGAAAATAAAACTAATTGTCTAGAGAACGTGGGGAAATAAACTCAAATCCGAGATAGCATTTCCCTCTGAGCAGAAACAGAAAGAGACCAGATGTGGATGGGGTCGGGGGGGAGGGCAGGGGACCCTGAGCACCTCAGAGTAATGACAATCACTGGTTTCCTAAAGTGAGTTCATGACTGTGGGACTATTATTCTTCATACTTGACACATATTTATAGCATTGTATCCACTTAACACTTAAAAATAGAAAATGTCGTGAAAAGACTTTCAACTTCAAGCACACTTCCTTCTTTTAGGAAATTCTTAATATTCTATACTATGGGTACATCATATTGGACTTAATCATTACCCTGTTGATGTACATGTAAGAATTTTATTTCCCCATTTTTGGCTTTTCTCATGGAATAAAATCTGACAAAAGACTTAAACAATTGTTCATTTGTTTGTAAGGCCAGGGAGAACCTTTGTTTAACAAACAAACCCACCCAGGCTTTCTAGCTCCTCCCCGTGGATGGTTTGATGCCAGGACCTTGGGGGGGGGGGTGGCAGAGGGGAGCCAGTGGCTGAATCGGAGGCAGCAAACGCTGGCCTGTCCAGGACATCTAAGAATTTCTGTCTGCCTTTCACTCCATTGTTGTGGGCGGGGCCTCATTTCACTGAAACTTCTACCCACGTGCAGCCCAGATACACGTTTCCCTTACGTGGAGCCCTCTGACATGCAGCTCTGGTAGGTTTTCCTGTTCCCCGTGAGCTTCAGGAGTTGTGTTTCCAGTGTGGTTATCGGGGCAGGTTAGGGGATGTGGGACATGGGGGTTGCAGGTGCCCAGAAGGCACGGGAGTGTGGGGCCCTTCCCATCCAGGCTTTGGAAGGAAGGGGTGGGGGGCAGCCCGGGCCCTGAGGGCCCGCTGCCTCCAGGACGCTGCGTGAGTGCTCGCTGGTCCCTCACCTTGTCGGCCATCTGAAAGAGGAAGAAGGGTTTGTTCAATTGCGAACGGTCAATGAATGAGTTCTCTTAGTATAGACAACTCCGTTATTTTTTAATAGGTTGTCAGCAAGATGTCCCAGGTGCCATTTAGAGAAAGATGCCACTGTGTGTAATGGGTCACAGAAACCAAGAACACGGTATCCACGTAATTTAGTAATAGGAATAAGACTTACATTAGCAGCACTACCTCCCTGCTTTCTATCAGGAAGACCTCTAAATTCCCAATTTAAAACCGATGTATTTCCAGCTCGTGAACTCAGCGGGCTTCCGAGAGAGAGAGAGTGAAATGGGCCAGGAGCTTCGCCATTGTGCGGCCGCAGAAGCCTGGTTGCTCCAGCGGAGTGATTAAGAATTCTGGGCTAATGTTCTGGAAAAAATGAATTTGCTATGATAGCCGTCTCCCCGCATCAGGGCCTCTGCAGAAGGAGCACCGTCCCTATAGGTAGCATATGCTCTAGAAAGGAGATGAATTAAATTAAGAATTATTTATTAGAGGAGGAACACATAGCTTTTGCCAATTAATGAGATCAACCATTCCAACCTTTAGGGAGGGGGAAGGGAGCTTGGCCAGGGGTGCGGGGGGCTTTCAGATACGGAGCCTGGGAGGCAATGTGCCAGGGCCCCCCCCCCCCCCCCCCCCCCGAGCCTGTGCTTTCACGGGCTGTAGACAGCTAGAGACCCCAAGTCAATGGGGTGTGAGAGGCGGTCCGAGCTGGAGCTCAGCCAGATTTGAAAGCCGGGTCCCCTTCTGCTCCTTCCCCTTCCTTCCTCCCCTCCCCCACACCCTCCACGTGTATCGCCCTCTGCACCGAGTGCCAGAGCTCTTTGTGTGCGATGACCAGTACCTGCTTGGCGAGATCATTCGCTACTTTGTTGCTATATGGACATCAGCAATGTACAGGTGGTTATTATTCTAATTTTTAGCTTGCAAAAGGAAACATGTTGCACTCAGTCTGAAAATGTATAAAATTCTCTACTTAATTTGATGGAAATTTTAATCAAACAAAGAGGATGTCCCTTCCCCTCCAATGGCACTGTAATTTTTCCCCCAAAATGTTACTTCTAAACTTATTAGAACTGAGAAATAATTGGTTTGTACTTTTATTTACACAAATATACAAGGTCTGTCCAGAGGTGTCCAGCCATGTACTATGAAAAATAGAGACATCTATTAAAGAAGATACAAGATACAAGAAACACTGTACATAGGACAATGATGCTTCAGTCCCCTCCAAAGCAGGCACCTTGGTACCTCACACAGTTCTCCCAATCGCTATCAGCTGCCCCATCATATTTTCCTGAATCTCATCAATGGTCTGAAATCTCCTCCCTTTCAAAGGTGATTTTAGTTTTGGGAAAAGCCAGAAGTCACAGGGCATCAAATCTGGGCTGTAGGGGACTGAGTCACCTGGATGATTTGGTGTTTCACCACAGAACTCTGCCCAAGACGTGATGCATGAGCAGGTACATTGTCATGATGAAGCTGCCAATCACCGGTTGCCCATAGCGACAGCCTTCTGAATCATCCCAATAGTTTCCACGGAGGAATTTTCAAGCTTAACACAAAATTTGACGCGGATTTGTTGCTGTACACACTCATTTTGAATGTGATGACCACACAGTACACACGCTCACTCAATGGCGTCTGCTTCCCCCACTGACTAGTGCAGTGAAGTCATCACTGTTTACACCACCTGTGCATTCCAGTCCACGCTCCTTGGCTGGCAGGTTACATTGATGCTGTGCAAACCGTTCTTGTTATATTGACAATGGTGGGGCTTTTCCCAGACAGACCTGGTAGGCTGCACACAATATATCAGTTTCCCACTAACACGTTTTACGTAGGACAAAGGAAGTCTGGCCACAGATGGTCTTCATTCAACTTCCCAGCGCTAATGTGCTCCATTCCACTCGTGCGGAAGAGCTTGCTGGCTCTTCAATCAGATCACCAGAACGAAAATCTCGACTCCTAGAATACAGACAGAAGAAGAAGGGACCCAGGTGTTACCCAGTCACTGTTGTCCAGGTGGCCTCACGCTTGCGTCCTTACCCAAAGCCATTGGCAGCATCTGTGCGGGCACCGTGAACGAGCTGGGAGCTCTCAGGGGAGGCCCATCGCTTGGTCCTGCCCTTGGTAAATCTCCGTTCGTGAAGGAGGGGCCTGGACCATGAGAAGTGCTGAGCATTTTCTAATCATCAACTGGATGTAATTCCCATAACACCCCAGCAGGCAGACGTGGGTACCCCCGTTGTGAAGAGGAGTAAACTGAGGCTCACCTCTGTTGGTCAGGTGTGAAGTTTGGACTTGAACTCATGTATGTCTGGTTCGGATAAACTTACCTTTCCTCTTTCCACTCCCTGCTCTCTGCTCGCCCCACAGCCTGGCTACCGCAGTGTGCTTGCCTCCCTGTTCGCGTCTCTGGTCATGGGGACAAGCTCTCACGGAAGCAAAGCCTCCTCCCGCCTCTGTGCCCCATGCCGCCTGCTTCCCTGCCTGGGACAAGGCACCGAGGTCGAGAGCAGGGAGTCCACAGTGGGACTGCCTGGGTGCCAATCCTGGCTCTGCCTCTGACATGCTGTGTGCCCCAGACAAATGACCTCACCTCTCCATGTCTCAGTTTCCTCATCTGTACAATGGGGATGGTAGCAGTCCCGCTCTGTAGCATTGACGAGAGGAGTCGATCAGTGTTTGCAAAGCACTTCAAAGCAGGCCTGGCACACAGCCTGGCCTAAGCTGGTGCAGATGCAACGATGAAACAGGCAGGTAAACGGATGGGAGGGTGCCTGGCACGTGGCAAGCGCTTCGTTGAACAGGCTGTTCTATGAGAACGTCCTGTGCTCACTTCCGCACAGCCGTGCCGGTGTCTTCTCCCGCATGATGGAAGGACTAAGTGTCAGGAAGCCCCTTTTGTGACACAGGGTCCCTCCAGGATGCGGGTCTTTGGACCCCCGCACCCCCACCCCCAGCCTTGGTTTAGCCAAGTCAGTTTTGATCGCGGCTGTGTCGTCAGTTTTCAAGGGCAGGATCCTAAAGCTCCTTTTACAGACACTCAGGCTCCAGAAACGTCCTCAAATGAAGAGATACGGGCAGGGCCCTTGTTCCACCGTGTGGGCCCTCCAGTTCTGGGCACTCCAGAGGCTGCCACGTGGGCTCCCACAGGGGGCCAGGAAGGAGGCCCAGACACTCAGAGGGTGGGCAGCCATTCCTGATGTCCAGCAGGGTGTGCGGCTGATGGGGACCCCATGCTTGCTCCTGAGGGGGTGGCAGGAAGGAGCTGGGTTGAGCTTGCCGCCCACTTCCTTCCGAACACACCATGAAACAGCCTTCCCAACGCCCCATCCTTGAGCCAAGCCAGGTGCTCTGCTGTGGGCCCACCTCCTGCCCCCGGCCCCGCCCCCGGAGAGGTCGTGCCTGCAGAACAATGCAGACACTCCAACCTAACACAAATCCCTTTGCTTCACTTCTTAAATTTGGGGACCCTGAAATAGATGTACCTAGGAAGGGGCACAGAGTGACATTCAGGCAAAACTCCGTAAAGAACGCTGCTTCCCTGGCCTCTCTGCCTCTGTTACAATAACAGAGCAAAGCGTACATGCCTTAAAAGTTATCGTGCGGTGCTGCTAGGGGCCCTTCCGTGTGTGGTGAACCCTGGCTGTGGCCCACCCCGCAACGCGGGCAGCTGCAGGAGACAGTTTCTGCAGGGCCGTGGCTCAGCTGCAGGGAGCACCCGATTCTAGCCTCATTCCGAGAGGCAAAGTCCCAGCTCTCCTTGTGCAGCAGATGACCACGGTTACTGCTGGGAGGAGGTGGGGTGTCGCATGGGGTTTCTCAGAGAGTCAGCAGGGCTCCCAGTTGGGTGCAGTCAGGGCCACGTGTCGGGGCTAAGATGCTGCTTGGGGTCAGCGTCTTAACTCATCAGGTCCACGCCCCTCGGGGGTGCCCCTGGGGCTGCCACCAGCTCCTGTCCCCTCCAGTTCACCACAAGGGGCCCTTCCTGGCAGAGAGTGTTTGGCCTAACTGGAGAGGCTGCTGCATCCCTCTGCGGGCTGCGGTCAACACCAACACCTCAAGTGGGGTCACCCACTCCTGGTCTCAATGCTCTGGTGGTGGCTGAATCCAAGGGAGAGACTTGCTTTCTGATTCTCCTCTCTAGAATGTTCCGGCAGCTTCTGGTGACTTAGACACGAGTCTTCCTACTTCTCTCTCCCCTGTTGAATGAACTGTCTGCAGATCCAGAGACTCCTCGGAATTCCAGGAGACAGGAAGGAATCCTCATTCCTGACCATGGCTCACTCTCCCACCTGACTGTCCAGCTGGTGAACCCCTCCCCCCACCCCCTCCTCCAACCCCGCCCCCACCCCCCCGCAGCTGCAGGCCTCTGAGGTTTTGCTGCTCAACCATTGCACACCCGCCGGCTGCACTGGGACGACCACAGGAGTGAAATGAGAAGAACTTGAGAGAGGAGCACCAGGCTGCGCCCCGAGATGCAGGATCTGGAGCACGGTGAGGGTTTCTCCTGACCTGAACGAGTCACTTAGAAGCAGAGCCTCTGAAATCACGCCGGCTCTGTGGGCGCCAGGGCTGGCTGTCGCTCACACACGGCACTCGCTCTCTGCAGTGGTGGTGGGGGGCTCGCCCCAGGCCCTCCAATTTTGGAGGGCAGAGGCAGCAAGATGGGGTGCTCTCTGACATCACTCCAAGTCCATTCTCAGCACGTGCCCAGGTGGTCGGCTGTTACCCGTTTATTCCTCAGCAGCGCAGCTGGCAGCTCCCACGAGAGGCCCTCGCTGCCCAGAACTGGGAGCTGCCGCGGTTTGAACCTGAGCTGCCCTGTCCCTCCGACAGCCCCATTAAGTCAGAGCCTGAGTCGTGGATGCTGCCGATTAAAATCAAAGCCTGCAGGATGCAAACGGAGTTGCTAACTTGCACCGGAGAAGCCGAAGGATTCAAGGCAGCTGAGAAAACTCCTCCACAACCAGTCTCCAGAGGTACCAGGAGGTGTGGCAGACTGGCGCCCATGCGAGGGGCTGACTTGTTTACCGAGAAGGGGCCCTGGGAACTCGAATACATGGCACAGTAATTAGGGCAAACAGAGTAATGCTCAGACCAAGTTCAGTGAAGCACATTGTTTTCCAGGTCTCCCTACTCTGGTTAAAGTAATAGAGAAAAGCTTGGCCCAAAAACTTTTAAATTTGGTCACAAGCAACTGAGCCCATTTACAAAGGAGTCTAGATTTAGAGACCAAAATCCCTTTCCAAGAATAAATGCAGATGCGGGACTTCTTGAGCTGCCCTGAGACCCCCAAAGTCCCAGCTCTCCACGTGCAGCAGATGACCGAGGTCACTGCTGGGAGGAGGCAGGGGTGTGGCACGGGTCACCAGCAGGCCCCCAGCCCTGGCTGCTCAGAATGGAAGCCCAGGTCGGCCTGTCGCCTGTTCCCATTCTAGGAGCCGCAGGGTCACACAAGGCTCAGGGTTAAAGGGTGAGTCTTACAGTCACCTCACAATTGAGAGTTAAGAATTTTCTTCTTGAGGAAATACCAGGTATTATTTTATTTGCTACGTTGGGCCAGCAGGTGACCCAAACTGGGCAGTTGGACCTCCCTGGACATCCCTGCTGGTGGGTGAGAGCAGGTCATTCCATGACTTGGGTGATGGAACTACACAGTGTCAGACCGGAGCACCCATGTCCTCATGGTGGGCAAGTGTCTGCCAGGACCCTGGAGGTGAAAGGAAAGAAGAGAGGGAGGGGCGGAGAGCGGGGCCCGCCCAGCCCTTCCACACCCTGGTTTCCTTCTTGCTCAGCGCCGGCTTGTCCTTCACATCTGTGACCTATGCAGCGTCTTTTCACTAAGGTGCCTCGCTGGCATTGCACGGGGCACTTCGAATTGAGTTTCTTTAACTGGGAACTCAGGTCCCTGAGAAATACAATGACAGAAGAAGGATACAATGGGAAACACATGAAAACAAAATAGAAAAATAACTCCAAGGCGTGGATCTTGGAAAAACTAATGACATAGACAAATCTCACAAATAAATAGCAAAGTATGTATCAGAAAGTTTTCATATAACAAGTTGTGAACAAAGAAAGTAAAAGATATGCAACACGAACATAGGAAACTTCTCCCAAACAAATACTTAATAAAAATAAAATGGAAAGGAAAACAAACAGAAATATTTTCAATAAATGTGATGGAGATTTAACATGGTTTCTCACAAAATTGATGTGTCGTGTGGTCAAGAAGAGGTCAAATTAACAGCGTCCCTCTTGACTTAACCAAAATGCAACTTGAACAATAACTTAATACCTAATAAGTCAGTAAAATTTTAAAATAAAAAAACAACCGAAACTTCACAATTGTGTAGGAAAGTGTAGGAAACGCATCAGCTCAAATGAAAAGCTCAACAGATGGTGCAGAAAGGACTGGAGCCCGTGGACCAGCGAGGACGCCAGTGACTGTCTGTTTCTGTGATCTGCCTTCTACAGTGTCAGCCTCAGCCTTGGACCCCGAGGGGGCTGGGGTCTCACGCCTAGAAGCTCCGCCCTCACATCCAGACCTCACATTCTAAGTCCTGCCATCTAGAGGAAGGATGGATGTTTGCCCTTGCAGCTCATGCCTAAGAGTAAATTCCTCCTTCCCTGGGACCCAGGAATGTCTCTGGTTCTGATTGGACCACGTCCCTGACTCGTAATGGATGTCAGGCGGTGTGACATGCAGATGGTTTCAGGTGTTCAGGGCCCCCACTCCTAGGGCTGGCTGTCGAATCCGTGCCTCTCACGCATCAGCTCAGGGGACGGTGTGAAAGCCATTCACAGCCCCGTGAGACATGCCCAGTGCGGGAAGCCAGCACCTGCGGGACAGAGAGACGTGCCCCGCATGACCTAGAGGCTAGCAGAGGTCCAGGACACACACAGAAGGTCTCTAAGCATCGGGGCAGGTTGTGAGGCCCACTGGATGGACACAGGCCGCACTGACTGTCCCTGCGTGGGCACCCGTCTCCTCCTGGGGGCCCGGTCTCGTCTAGCCCTTCCCTCCCCTGTGAAGTCTGTGCTCTTTCCTGCCTCTCCGAGGAGGAAACAAAGGGGCTCCCTCTCTGCCCCAAGTGACAGTGCCGGCGGCTGCCGCCGTGCCTGGCCCCAGGTCCGCATGTGTGAGCCACGCTGAGCCACTCTCGGCCACACGCCTCACGGAGCAGCCGGGTAACTGCCTTTCCAGTAGGCGGGAATCTCACTTCCTTATTTCCAGGCATAAATAATTGCAGATGCAAACTTGCAGGCTTAATTTAGACACCGGGGTTCAGAATGCAGCTCTGAAACCCCCAACAATCCCTTTTATCTCTGAGGCGGAGGCCGCCTGACCCCAATCGCCAAAGCCCTGGGCTGGTGTGGAGCCCAAGCTGCAAAAGAGAAAGAGGCAGGTGGCCTCTCTGCGTCCCCTCCCTGCTCCTTAAGAAGAGCTATAATCTAAAGTGGCAGTTTCCCACCTTTTCCACCTCACGGCACACATAAACTAATTACTAAAATTCTGCAGCACACCAAAAGGTGTTTTTTTTTTCTGATATGACTGAAAAATAAACATAATTTTGATTGACTTACAAAGCAATAATAATAATAGTAATAACCTACCCTTTTTGCTCCAAAGTGACCTTTAAAAAAATCGGGTGCCTATACTTGTATATAAGGATTTCTAGTACAAGAATTAACCAATCAGATGCAACCTTATTATGCGATGTGACCAATGAGATGTGACTCGGTTGCATGACCTATGTATTTATGGTCCAAGGCAGGGCGCCACACCAGACAGCTCTTGTTGTGTTGGCCGTTGTCATTCCCTTATTTGACAGTTCAGGGGGAAAGAGGGCAGTGCCCCTGCCTCAATGTCAGGTACCGCATGGCTCGCACATTTGGGGGCACGCTGGTGGACATCGCTGGCCCCTTGTCCCAGGTGCACGGGGACTCTGAGGGTCGGTGCTGCAGCGTAACCTGTCCCGGGTCCTGGGCCACCCAGCACACGTCTGCCCGGCAGGGCACTGTGCAAGCTAAAACACCTTCTCCGCCTTGCATGTCTCTCTCAATAGGTAATCATGTTTTTATTGCCATTTGATGTCATCTCCTCTGGGGTTCGGACACTCATGGGGCCATTGCAGATCCTTATGGTCCCCAGGGCCAGGCCCATGACTCTGTGCGCCTGAGCGTCCCCACTTCCCCAATCCCAGCTCCCAGCTTGGGTGGTAGGAAGCAGCAGTTTCTGGGGGGAGTGGAGGGGCAGGCGGCCCTGAGCCTACCCTGCCCCAGGAGGGGAGGCCCCTGGACGGGGGCCGGGGTGGGAGCCGAGTCGTGCTCCCTGCTTCCCCTGACTCCACATGCAAAACACAGGTTTAAGGTGAAATGACCAGCAGTTTGAGACCACAGCCACGGAGCATTCATTGTGGGGCCCAGTGCGCCCGGGGCCTGAGCCATCACCTGCTTCAGGTGGTGGGGAGGCACCAGAGGGCTCACTGGCTGCGTCCCTGACCGGCTCCTGAGCTGCCAAGGTGGCCTTGGCAGTTCCTGAGCTTAGAACCGCTGAGCAACTTCAGCCAGGGATCCCAGCCTTCGGAAGGGCCTCAGGAAGTGGCTGCCGAGTCCACTCTGGCCCTGCAGCTGCCCTAATTCAGAAGAATCAGGTGATTTTGTGCCACCAGGTGGCTGAGGCAAATGGGGCCCAGTGTTCCCCATGGCCCACCCTCTGCTGGGGCCTGACCTGTGGGAACTCAGAGCCACGGGTAGCAGCTCCATGCTCTGGAAGCCAGAGGAGAGCAGGAGGAGGCCTGAGCAACTGGGGCTGGGGCTGGGGCCGGGTGTGATTCAGGCCCTGGCTGAGTAGGAGACAGGCAGGCGGGAGGGACGAGGGTGCTCTGGGCAGAGGAGAGAGGGCACAGAGGTGCAGAAGGGGGTATGCAACTCTCATCCATGGCCCAGGGTGGGGCACCTGCCCTGCCGTCACCCAGAGGGGCCTTATCCCTCCGTGACCGGGCGCTGACTGCTGGGAGCCCCAAACAAGACACAGGCCCTCCTTTCTGCACATGAAGCAAGGGAAGCTTCCAGGGCAATGCGGTGGGTGTCCCTCTGGGGACGGGAACACTGAAGTCCCAACCACATGGCTCAGAGAGAACAGTGCCCTTTCCTGGTTCCAGCTGAGAAACGGCGCTCCTGTTTAAAAGAACACACACGGGGTGTCAAGTCAACCCACAGGAGCCTGTGGTTTCTGCAGTTAGGGTGGGTGGCTTCCTGCAGCTGCAAGGCCTGCTGGGAGGAGACGCGAAGGCCCCACCTCACCTCGTGGGGGCCACCCCACCTCCCCGGCCACCCCATGTCTCCAGCCACCACACCTCCCCGGGCTGAGGCTGGGCACCTGCCTGCTCCTGACCATGTGGCCATGCACTCAGTAGGAAAGCCAAGAATAGACAGATCAGATACGCCACTGAGAGTCCGAAAGAAAAGGCCAGGCAGGAGCCTGTCTGAGGCCAGCCCTGCGGGAGGAGCGGGGACAGAGCCAGTGAGTTGGCATCTAGAGACAGTGATGTGACCGTTAGGAAAAGGCAGCCGTCCCTGCTCTCTAATCCATCCTGAGAGGCCTGTGTGGGGTCCCTGCTGCCGCACCGGCTCTCAGCAGGGATGGTTGTGGTCACTTGCTTCTGAGGTTTTTTAAAATTATCATTACACGTTGTAAACAGGGTGGGCTGAGGCAGTGGGGACGGAGGGGCGTGACTGCCTGAGAGTCTAGGGGAGAGCATCACCACAGCACCCGGCGGGAGGCTGAGAGCACTGGGAGCCCGGGTAGAAGCTCTTGGCTGCCCTGGGATCCTGAGGAGGCAGGATGAGGAGCAGGCCTGTCCACCTCCCCAGGAAGCCGGCTCGCCTGGTCTCCCTGCGAGGAGGCTGGGCGCTTGGAAGGGAGAGACCCTCACCACCACCGTAGGAGGAGTGCAGGTTGATGAGACTCACAGTGCGGGTCTATGTGGGCCACAGGGGTGCAACAGGAGGAGGGGGAGGCCCTGGAGAGGGGGTGCAGAAGCCAAGGAAGGCAGTGCCATCCCCACCCCCCCAGGTAAGCAGGGCACATGGGGCAGCAGGTGGAACACCTCTGAGCTCAGTGAGGCCTACACGCTCAGAGGCTGTGTTTGCCAGGGAGAGCAGAGGCTGTAGGGCTGATTCTTCAAGGTTATCCGACCTTTAACCCAGTGTTCACCCAGGTCTCCAGACACGAACCCACCTGGGCCCCATTCTCTGCCTCCAAAGACGCCCAGATGCCTGTCAGGCCGCGGCTGGGCGGGGTGACATCACCCACAAGGAGTGTTGAAAGAAACAGCCACTGGGAGCGATCATCTTCTTGGCCGATTCTTAATCGGAGAGATGAGTAACAACTGTGCTCCTGATGAAAGTGTCCCCTTTTGAAGTTCAGGGCCAAGGGCGGTTCTGTGTGGATGAGCAGCAGGATGAGTCCTGCACCTGCCCTTGCCCTCACTGCGGACAAGGAAGCTCAGAGCGCCACCCGTTCGCTAATCAGCTTCCAAGTTTCGCCCGAGGGTTCTCATCAGCGGCTTCTCCCAGCGCCCTCCCGTGTCCCTGCCTCTCCATTGCACGCCCAGCGGTTTTGTTCTTCACACACCTGCTCATCACACTTGCTCATGGCTTTCCTCGTGAGCCATCTGTGAAACGACTTTGCAGTTAGGGGTGCTGGCTCTGCGCTCCTGAACTTGAAGATGAGTGATGACGTGCCCTGACATGAAATGCCCACGTCCTGTCCCCTCGTCACTTTTGCCAACCTCACACCATGTCGGGCGAGCTCGGTGGGACCCCCTTTCCTGAGGTTCCCAGCTCTGAAAGTGAGTTCTTATCAGCTATTCCCACCCTGGAAATTCCACGGTGGTATCAGAGAAAATAGAGCCACCCTGAGAAGGAAGAGGCCCAAGCCACAGATGAGTCATGGGCTACCTCTGTCTCCTACTCCGCTTCTTCATAAGACCTGAAACTTCCCCTTTCCCCAGAGCCCAGTGCTCACCTCCCCTGCCTGTGGCCTCCGGTCTTGGGAGGCCTGAAGGCACCATGCTTTTCCTCACCCTGACCTTCAGAGCCAGCTCAGGACCAGCTGCAACTCCCCACGTGGGCTCCCACACTCCCACCTTCCACCCCACATCCGGTCCCAGGCCTCCCATGCTCAGACCTCGGTCCTCTTCCCAGACTCTGGGGGCCTGCTGCCCTCTGGACACCAGCCCTTTGGGTCCCTGGACTTGACCTCTCTGCCCTCACCTCATGCCATCCCACAGGCTGTCCCATGGCCTCTGCATGTCACCTACTCAGAGACAGTGTCTCTCAGAGAAGCCACCCTGTCCCCACTTGTCACCAGCCCCCCACCTGACTTGGGTATCTTGTCTACTCTTCCCAAAGTTATTTTTTTTCTACCCTCTGCCAGTCGCCCCCTAGAGCACAGGTGCCAGGGAGAGAAACACTGCTCGTCTTGTTCCTTTGCTGTAGTCCAAGCACCTGAAAGGGCATCTTAAGAAAGTGAATGAGTGAGTGAGTGAGGCAATGAGTGAGTGAGTGAATGGGTGAGTGAGTGAATGAGTGAGTGAGTGAGTGAGTGAATGAGTGAATGAGTGAGTAAATGAGTAAGTGAGTGAATGAGTGAGTGAATGAGTGAATGAGTGAGTGAGTAAGGCAATGAGTGAGTGAGTGAATGGGTGAGTGAGTGAATGAGTGAGTGAGTGAGTGAGTGAATGAGTGAATGAGTGAGTAAATGAGTGAGTGAGTGAATGAGTGAGTGAATGAGTGAGTGAGTGAGAGAATGAGTGAGTGAGTGAGTGAATGAGTGAGTGAGAGAATGAGTGAGTGAGTGAGTGAGAGAATGAGTGAGTGAGTGAGTGAGAGAATGAGTGAGTGAGTGAGTGAGTGAATGAGTGAGTGAGTGAGAGAATGAGTGAGTGAGTGAGTGAGTGAATGAGTGAGTGAGAGAATGAGTGAGTGAGTGAGAGAATGAGTGAGAGAGTGAATGAGTGAATGAGTGAGTGAATGAGTGAGTGAATGAATGGCTCAATCCAGAGAGGCTCTCAGCTTCGCTCATCGGGACCCTTGCCATCCTCCCCATTCTCTGCCTCTGGGGCGTCCCCTTGCTGCTTGTCGCTCACAGGAGCCTGACTAATTTTCCTAGAATACTGATTGCCCTTTCAGCATCTTCCCAGTTTCTTCCCAGTTCCCTATTCTAACCCAGGGCAAGGTCCAAAATGTGACCTGTGCTTCTGAAGGCCCCGTTCACCTGCCATGTGCCTGGGCGTCCAGCAGTGCCTCCCTCCGCCCTTTCCTTTCCAGCCTCTGCCCGGGCCTCACGTCACGCTCTGCTCTCTGCCACCCTCCCTCCTCACGTCACTTCCTGTGCTCCAGGGGAGGCCATCCCCACTGGAATAGAAATTTCCTTTGGGGAATGAGATAGGTTTGGATTAAGGTCCTGCCTCCATATTTACCACATATGGCCTCATTTTTCTTCTTCGTGATGGAATGTTAGTGAAGTAGGTAAAGAAGAAAACACCCACCAAACACAGGGCAACATGTCTGTCTCCTTCCCGACACCCTCCATCTTCTCCGGCCCTTTCTCCGAGGGTGGTCCAACCTCGGCATCCCCCAAACGTCTTCCAGGCTCTGCGTCTTTCCTCAAAAGGGCAGCATGTCTTATATTTACTTTCTCTTTGGCTCGCTCTCCAGAAGGTACCTGATAAGCGGGGAACACATTCGTCAACGCGTGGGTGCTTACTGAACACTTGCGATGTGGGGAATGCAAAGGCAGCAAGGACAGAGCTCTGTCCTTCCGGCTCCTGTGGCCACACAACTTCCCTCCACAGTCAGATGAGCCCTGGATGCTGACTCTGTGCCGCCTGTGTTGGGGGAAACGCACCGCTGCTGCTGATGCAACGTGAGCAGGGACGGGCACCGTCCGCACCCGACACACCCACTGGGAGCAGAGCTTCCCCAAACGGGGGCCAGCTCCCGTGTGGTGGGCATGCAGAAGGGGGAGAAACGAGGAGGTGAAGGGGATGGCACCTATAGGCGGAGTGAGAAAACATTTCTTACTGAGTTTTCAGACGAAACAAAAAGGATCGGGCTTGTTCTTCTGAAGTAGCCTGGGTTGGCGCTCAGCTGGCGGGGCTTTGTGCTGAGAGGCACCCCGGTGTCTGCGGGCCTCTCTCGTTGGGCCATTGAGCGAAAATGGCCATGGAGCCCGTGGATGACTCATTGGCTCACTCCCCGCACTAGGAAAGCCAGGGGGCCGAAGGAGCACCCTCTTCATTGCCTCTTCCCGTTCTACTTTTCCACTGAAGCCTGGGGTATTCCCAATAACGAGTGAAAATGTTCAGAAGGTAATTAAATTGACTGGAAGGCAAAGTTGATCAAGCTGGTTCTAGAGGCTTCTTTGAAGCATGGAAATCTATTCCACAGACAGAGTGCTTGATGCGCTGCCCTCTGCCCCTGCAGCCTGTCCTGGGGTAGAGACTGAACCAAGGCCCAGAACAGAATTCCCCAATCCATTCCATCCTCCACCACATGGGGCGCTAGTGTGCCCGGGGATTCCACAACCTACCCCATTTCAGGCACTCCTCCCCTTAGAACAGGCCCCCAGGGGGACAGTGAGGGACATTTTCAGAGCCCACGCTGCACCAGGAGCTGCTCATTGGCTTATTGATCCCCGTGAGAACCTCGTGAAGTGGATTTCCCTGTGCATGTGTTTCAGATGAGGAATTTGAGAGTCAGAGTGTGGAAGGCCTGGGTGGCCTGAGGCACGACCGTTCCTCGGAAGAGAGATGTAACCCCCAAGAGCCACGAACACCAGAAACCCCCGACGGCACGTGATTCAGCACTGCCTGTCAGCACGCAGCAGCGGAGGTGTCCCGGGGCAGGCTCTGGGAGGGTGGAAAAGAGGTGGGTCCCAACCCTTCCGCCTGGGCCTCGCCACCCCACGCTCCATCACAGCAGCTGGACACCCCCACAGCTCTTCTTTTTTCTGTTTTCAAAGAATTTCTGGCCCTTTCACAAATCAGGAAGTTCTGGGAATCAGGCAACCAAACATAATCTCATGATATTTCCTACCCAAATAGGCACAGAAAGTTCAAAGTTTCCAGATAAGTGATCAACCTGGGGATGCTTATCTGCCCTAAAAGTTCAAGCACACAGAGGGGAGGGTCCGTGGGCCCCACACCGGGGAAGGCACGGCACCTCCTTTTTATGGGCATTGTTTTCCACCTGGGCTGTTTCAGGAGCAGCGTGGTACAGAGTCTCTTTTCCTACTGTTTTCCAGGAGCAAATATTGTCCAGAAGGAGCTACTGGGAAAACCAAACAGTGACATCCCATCAGTAAAAGACTGACCTATCGACAGAACGGGGTGTCCTAGATATCTGTGCGCCTGCAGATAGAGATCTCTCCCACGCCCGTGGGGGCTGGCTGTCACGCATCTCCGGGAGTGAGGGCTCCCACACGCTGGAGGAACAGCGACTGACTCACAGAGGTGTGTCCATTTCTGGGGCAGAGAAAATAAGGCCAAAGGCAATCCAGGCTCTGGCTGCCTACCAGGGGGGTGGGATCTCCCGTGTTAATGCTGAGAGGGAAGGTCTAAGAACCGCAAAGAGGGGAGAGCAAGCAGGAGCCCCCATGGCTGGAAATGCCTAAACTGTCTACTCCTGGGCCCTTGGAAGAAGCAGCATCCTGACCCCTGACCTGAGTGCGTCCCAGATGGCGCTATGAGAGAGCCAGGTGCCCAGGACAGCGTCAGCAGGTCTAGGTACTCTTCACCTTGCCTGACGCTCCGGTTGCTCTTCTCTTCCTCGTTTGTGAGCGGGAAGCTTACGTTATTGATCTGAGACACTCATCGCCCATAGATGTTAAAGATGTCGATTTCCCATAAATTTTGATATGTGTTTAAATTTCATTCAATTTAAAATATTTTCTAAAACTCCCTTATGATGTTTAATTTGACCCACTGGTTATTCAGAAATGGGTTTCCCCCAGGTTTATGTTTCTTCTGGATTTCTCATTTGACTTCGTCATGGTCAGAGAACATATTTCATATGACTTCCATCCTGTAAGTTTATGGAGGCTGTTTGGGGGCTCAGGATGCAATTTACCCTGGAGAACACTTCATGTGCACTGGAAGGTAATACGCACCCTCTAGTCTGTGTGGGGCGCTCTCCAAATGTCAGGTCAAGTTGGTGGGGAATGTTGCTCAAGTTTTCTATATCCCTGCTGCTTTCCTGATTCATTGTTCTATCAAGTATTGAAAGAGTTGTTAAAATTTCCGATTATGATCAATGAATTGTGTATTTCTCCTTTTATTTCTGTCATCTTCAGATTCATATTTTTGACTCTGTTATTAAGTACATATGTATTTATAATTGCTTTATCTCCCTGATACATGGCTGTTTTTGTCATTATGGAATGTCTCCAACGATACTTTTTTCATGCAGTGGATTTTACCTGATACGAGTGTAGACATTTCATCTCTCAAATGCACATGGTCCACATGTTATCTTTTATCATCTTTTTGATTCCAACCTATTTACGTATTTGAATCTAAGCTGCATTTTCTGTAGACGACATATAGTTGAGTTTTGTGGTTTTTTATCCAGTGTGACAATCTGCACCTTTTGTGGGGGGTGTTTTCATTCATTTGCATTTAATGTAATTATTGATATAGAGGAACGAATGGCTGCCAGTTTTTAAAATCTGCTTTCCATTTGTCGTATGTACTTTTCTCTTTTGCGTTAGACACTATTTTAGTGCACTGTTTTAATTTCTCTGATTTTTACTGCCTTTTAACGTTTTATTTTCTTACTGGCTATACTAGGGACTATAACATTCAACTTAACTTCACAGCCTACGTCAGAGGGAAACTTTGCCCCGGTGCCTCTTTTCCCTCCTCCCTCCTTTGAGTGACTGTTGTTGTAGAGGTTACTTTGATGTAGCGATATTCACTTCAGAACACGGTAGAATAAACTGTTGCTGTACACTATCTGATACTCTTTAAAGATGTTAAGAAAAGCAATAAGAACAGTGTTTGTAGAGTGTTTCGTACTTATCCACAATGCATCCTGGAATTCGAGCTACTCTCCGGTCTAGTTCCTTCCAGCTGGAAGGCTTCCTTTCGTAGCTCTGGTCCAGCAGCTGTGCGGCCAGCACATCCGCTCAGTCTTTGTTTCGCTGCTGTTTCTCTCGCCTTTGATGGACAGTTTTACCGGTTGTGTAACTCTTGATTGACACTTTCTCTTAGCACATGAAATACAGCATCCCATTGCTCTGTAGCCTGTATTGTTTCCAACGAGAAAAGAGTGTTAATTGAATTGTTTTTCTCTTCTAAATGATAAATCTATTCTCTCTTGATGTGTTCAAGATTTCCTTTTCATGTTTATCTTTTAAAAAGTTAACTAAGATGTGTCTAGTTGTGCATCGCTTAGTGTTTGTCCAATTGGAATTTATTGAGCTTTTCGATCCATAGATCAATATTTTTGATCAATTTGCTAAGTTTTTAGAGACTGTTTTTTTCAAATAATTACTATACCTCTTTCTCTCTCACCTATGCACTTGGGCTCTCATTATGCGTATACTGATAAGCCTGATGTTATACACAGGTCTCTGAGACTGTGTTCATTTTTGTTCAATCTTTTATCTTTGTCCTGCATATTGGATACTTTTTGCTCTGTCTGAAGGTTACTGAATTTTCTTATGCTGCCTCAAGTTTGCTGTAAAGCCCTTTAGGGAAATTTTTAATTTCAGTTATTATTATTTTCAACTGTAGAATTTCCATTTGTTTTTTAATAGTAATTTATATCTTTTTATTGATATTCTGTGTTTTCTAAGTCTATTTGTTGAGTTGTACATATATTTATACCAATGTCTTAAAGGCGGAGTTTAGGTATTATTTGATTTTTTACCCAATAAATGTGATATTATATATATCTATAATATCAGATATTATACCATAACATGACATATCACATACCACACCATAACATACCATAAATATTCAAGGTGGGAATCTCATTTGCTAATGGTTAAAACCAGGACTGTAAATCATTTTAATAAAAAGTCTGTTGAAAACTTTTCTAAATGACGTCTGCAGAATACAAGTCCCATGAGGTAATAACCTTAATTGTTATGTTAAAAATAAAGGTTTTCCAGACCAAATAACCGTGGGAATATTACATATTATGTCAACATCATGGACAGTGACAGTATATATTAGAATATTGATGTCTCTAAAAAATTTCGCTCTGAAAACAACCCATAACAAGTGCTTACAATCCTTAACCAAACTTACCAAATATGAAGCAGCATAGATCCAGCGTAGAAGCAGGAACAAGTTTAAATAATTAGTAATAAAATTCTACTCATAGGAATATAATACAAATAAAGTATCTATTAACAATTCTAATACAACATGCAGACTGTGTAACAGAAACTTCACCGAAAGGTATAATAGAAAATTTAATAGAAACGTTGCCGAAAACCTGGGATTCAATGAAATCGAGAGCTGAACACCCCTGAGTTTGGGGAAACAGATAAATCCGCAGAATCAAGAATGCAAGTGCACCTCCCATAGGATGAACTCAGAGAAACCCGTGCTAAGGCACATCCTCATTAAACATCTGAAAACTAACCCCCAAGAAAGTGTCTTAAAAGTGACCAGAGAGAAACAACACTTCCCCTGCCTGGACGATTTGAATGACAGTGAATGTCTCACTCGAGGAAGCCAACCACGGGGCACAGGTGAAGGCCCTTTGTTCAAATGTGGAAGGAAAGAACTGCCCACTGTGACTTTTATGTTTAGGAAAATGACCTTTCTGAAAAGAAGGGGAAATAAAGACATTCATAATGTAAAAAAAAAAAAAAAACCCCAAAACTAAAAGAATGTGTCACAAAAAGACCAACCCTTGAGAGTGGCTGAAAGAAGTTCTTTGAATGGAGAACAAATGAAATAGAAGAAATCTTAGAGCGTCAGGGATGATGAAGGAACAAGAGAAAGCACAGAAATGTTGGAATATGCAAGACAACTTCCTCCCCATGAGTTTTGTAAGTGATATTTGGTGGTTGAAACAATGTGGGGGAGGGGAAGGGACGTGAGGGTACGTGGGGTCTCTGCGCGTCCCTCCACCCGATAGCAGGTCGGCAGCAGTGGGCTGTGCTGTCTTATGTGTGAACTGCAACACCCAGAGCCAGGGTTAAGAACACCGTACAAAGAAATGCATGGACTACAGTAGAAATAAGCCGGATGACACAACTCTACAGACGGAGAACAGGTGAGTGTTACGGGGTGAAGCATGGGTGGGGGGAAGGCACAGCAAGGGCACCGGGACCTCGTGTGGTGGAGCTCTGCCGAGTCCTCACCGGGGTGGTGGGCACCCGGACCTGCACTGAGAGAGCTGAACACACACAAATCTAAGTCAAACGGGGTCTGGCTGAGATCAGTGGCAGCATCAGTTCCCAGACCGTGCTCGCGAGGATGCGACAGTTTTTTAAAAATTATTGTAGAGGGAGGAAGGGAGAGAGGGAGAGAAACATTGACTTGTTGTTCCACTTTTGATGCATTCATCAGTGCCTCTTGTATGTGCCCTGACCAGGGATCAAACCCGCAACCTTGGCGTGTAGGGACGACGCCCTAACTGAGCTGCCTGGCCGGGCCCGATGCTGGAGTTGTGCAAGGTGGAGTCACAAAAGGAAAGGACAGCTGGGGGACACGGGGTCTCTCTGTATTACTTCTCGCACCCACATGTGACTCTACAACTATGTGAAAATTAAAAAGTTTCTCTGCCTCCACCCCCGAACATGAAAATGGCAGGCCGAGAGGCAGGAAGGGAACTCTAGCATTGCTTAGGAAGTGGTAAAACGCTGACAGATAAGCCCGAGGATGCGTGTTGTGATATCTGGAGCAACTGCCAGAGCAGTGACAGGCTGTGGCGCTATCAAGTAAAGAGGGGAGAAGAGCAACGTGGTTTATAAATAGTTTCATTGGGTGAAAGTAGAGAAATCAAAAGGAAGGAAAATGCAGTATGGAACAAGTGCGACCCATTGAAAATAAATTGTAAAATGGTTGATTTAAACCTAAGTGTAAAATTAGTTATAATAATGGAAACTGAAATGTCCCAAATAAAAAGACTATGATTGTCAGACTGAATTAAAAGTGATGAAAAAAAGAAAACCTAAGATTTTACACCTTCGATATAAGGAAACAGAGAGCTTGAAAGTTACTTAAAAAAAAAAAAGCTAATCCAATTGACAAATTCCTGGCCAGACAGATAAAAGAATAACAGCAGCAACAAAAACAGCATACATTACTAATATTAAGTATTAAAAAGGGGGCATTATTACAGAAACTACACATATTAAAAAGGTAATATTAGGATTTTATTGAAAGCTTTATGCCAATAACTTTGACAATTCAGATAAAACAGTAAAATCCCTAGAAAAACACAGCTTTTGAAAACTGACACATAAGAAATAGAATATTTGAATAATACTATATTATAAGTAATGAAGAAATGGACTCTCATGAAATCCTTCCATTGCAGGAAACTCCTTTTCCAATCAGCTCAATGGGTGAAGTCTTCCAAACGCTCCCAGACAATGGAAACATAAGAACCTGTCGTCTGACCTTTACAGTGTTACAGATCTGAATGTTACAGTGACACAGATCTGAAAAGGATGTCACAGTAAAGGGACACCTCTGCCCGATCTTTGATGCTCCCGGTCAACACACCAACCAAGTCCAGCCGTGGAACAGGACGGACGCATCACCACCGAGCTGAGCTCACTCCAGGCATTGCGCATTTTCCTTAACCCCTGAACACCAACCTATATGCGTTAACTCAGCCCGTTTGCAGGTTAAGGAGAAACATCTCATAATTATCTGAACACGTGAAGAAAAAGCACATGATAGAATTGAATATCCATTCATGACTTAAGGAAATCTTAGGAAACTAGGACTAGAAGATCCCTTGTTAATCTTATAGAAATATCCACAAATACAAAACAGAACAAACCGAGACAAATAAACACCTCCGGCAACTTCCACGAGGGTGGAGTAAGCTTCTTCTGGACCAAATCCCCCCTGGAGACCAACAAAAAACTCCAAACGAGTACAAGTTCAGGCCCTGAGAGTGAAGGCAAGTAGGCAGACCCTCCAATGGAGCTGATACTTGGAAAGAGAAAACCATAAGGGCTGAACTTCCTTTTTTAAAGTTCTGGGTTTTAGCTTGTGCTAAGGCCCCCCTGTCTGTGCCAGGAAAACTGAGTGGGAGCGTCCAAGCCCCCTGGGATTACACAGGCATGGAGGCAGGGAAGGGCAGCCGTGATGGGTGGTGGGTTCCTTCCAGGGAGACGCAGCGCATAACCTAGTGGGAAACAGGGTTGCTGATGTGGAAGGGGAGCACGCTGAAAACCCGGTTCTGGATTGTAATTGGGATTCTCTGTGTGAGTGCTTGGCTTTACAGAGAACGATGACCTAGGTGAGTAAATACACGCAGGTGTGCCACACCTCGAAATGTCGGGAACAGCAGCACTCCCCACCAGTGAGCACACCTCGACCAGTTCTGGGTTCCTAAGTACCTTTTCCAAACCACTTCCTCACCGAGGTGCGACGTTCTCACCATCTTTACTCAGTCTCATGCTTCTCCCTTGACCGCTGGGGTGCCCGGTACCTATCTCAGAAATCTAATTCACATTTGAGATGTTCACCCACAGGAAAAGACCCCATTGTTACAGTTTAATTGATCACACGGGCTGGGATGGAGTCAGGGGTGACCCTGAGCAAGCAAGTGAAGAAAGCGTGAAAGCGGACAGAATTTCTTAAAACCAAGATGCGTGTTTTTCCTCGCGTCCCTGTTTCGGTATCGGAACGCATTTCACGAACTGTGTGGGGCGAAGTATGTTTTTATCATGCCATGCTTCTAGGTCGCAAACTTTACCACGTGGGGAATTGATCTGTGATGCGTCCGCATCGCGAATGCAGATGTTAGGAAGCCTCTGGCAGGTAGGTTTACAACCGTTGGCACCCTGGAACGTAAGCAATGACGTACGTTTCCCTCGTGGCAAGCGCCGTCTCGATTGTGAATATGAGTGACTGGAAGTGTAACAGCGTGATCTGAGAACTCGAATAATGCAGGAGGACCATTCGCAAAATTCAGCCAGAAGGCAAAGCCCTGTACGGAGCCGCCGGGAGATCTGTGTTTGTGTTTTGGGACGAGACTCTTGTCCTTTAAACCCTAACATACTGCTGACAATCTCAGGAAACAACACTTCTAAACGGAAAAGGTTCGTGTTGCTTTCCTCCTTTACCAAGTACAGGTGTACTGGAAGTTTAAAACAAACTACTTAACAAGACAAAGGTGAAGTCCGTTTCACTGTACTGGGGGACCAAAACACGGTTCTGGGTCCCGGCTGGCGACGAGACTGTGCAGCGGAAGACGAGGCGTTACAGGAATCGTTCGCATGTGGCACTTCACTGTTTTCTTCTTGGAAACGGGCTAATTGGGGAAGTGTCTGGCCATCAGCCCTGGGCAAAGAGAATTCCCATTTCGGCTTCCTGGTGTGCCTCTCACTCCCCAAACTGGGCACACGACCGAGAACTTGAAGCTCTTCAGGAGAGCTGAAGGTGTTTGGAAAGCCACTCCACACTCATCCGGGGGCCCCGGACACAGTGGGGCATGCTCCGAGGCAGATGGTCTCCTGGATGTGAAAGGTCTCGGGATCGTCTCAGCCACGCAGCGAGACAGGAGAGATGTGTCTTCTGAGGCTCACTGTGGCCATGAGCCCCCGAGGTCAAATCCACCGCGCCCCGTGCGTCCGCACCTAACACAGCAGGTTGCCCCCCTCCCTCCTCAGTTTTAAAACAAACAAATCAGGCAGCATGACAACCTCTCACGGAAAGACCAAAATGGGGAAGGTGACCTTTTGTTGGAAATAATAAATTAATTCTAAGAACTGGCAGCTGGAAATCCGAATCCTGGTCCCCGCTCTGGGCTGTGATGCAAGGCGTTTCTCTGTACTCACAGCAATTCGCTGAAGTCAGCTGGTTTGTGAGAATCCCCCCCAATGGGAAACCTTGCTGCAAACAGAAAACCCTTGGTACTTACCACCCACGTACACGAGGAGCGAGAACCCCTGCCACACCCACTCCGTCACTGCGTAGCCCAGACCGCTGCTGAGGCCAGTGGGGCAGGGTCCCAGAAGTCAAGGGCTTGCTTTGCTTTCAATCCTAAGACCCACTTCTGGGAGTTTTCACTTGTAAATAGAGATGGGAGCATGTGAGGGAAACAGAGCGCAGGGCGCAGGTGGGAAGGAATTCTCTGCTGGAAGTCAGGTCTCGGCCACACGCGAGCCGTCTTGGGCCCAAACACCCACTGTCTGGGGGTGAGGAGAGGGGCCCATCAGTAACCATAAAGCTCACGAAACGGTTATAAGAATCGAAATAGGACAGTCACCGAGGAAGGTGCCCTGGGCATGGCAATATAAATGGCATTATTACTGTTATTGAGAAATTCAAGTGATTTATTTCGAGTCCTCAGATTTTTAAAGCATCCGTGTTCTATTTGTATAAAACCAGGGCATTTTCTGGTGGTTTCCCTTCCCAACTTTCTGTCGAGTCTTCCCGTCAAGACAAATAAGAGCGAACATGTACCGTGAGCTAACTGAGCAGCTTATTATGTTATCTGCTATCATCACCATCACCAACACGCACGCAGATTCAGCGCCCGGTTGAACCACATTAAAGGACTAACTTTGGAGACAAAAACAGCCCAGCACTGGCTATGACAGGTTTCGGCCCGACACTGCCGTTTGTATACAGATGAACCACTGGGGTCCCGGGGGATACAACAGTTCGCCTGTGGTGAAACAGGCAGAGCAGGAGCAGGCTCCCAGGTCTGTCTTCTGAACCTACAGCCAACAGCCTCTTATCACCGGCTGTGTGGTCAGCTTCCTGGGAGTGTTCCCTGTGGCCTGGGATGTCATTTGAATCGACCTGAACTGGGGCTCTCCCCGCCCCATTCACCTCGGGCTTCCTCATCCTTCAAGTCCCCAGGCTTTGCGCCCCAGCCCTGGCCTCTCATCCTTTACCTTCGAACCCGAACACCCTGTAAAGAGGCAGTGTCATTCTGACGGCCGAGCATGAGCCATAGTTAGGTCCTGGGGTGTAGCACTTTCTGCCTGACACAGTTGGTTTGGAAATCCCAGCCTGGGCTAGATTCCTCGAGCAAGCTGCGTTTTGAGAGCCTTGGCCGTGGAATGCAGCCTCCTTCATGCGGATGAGGCTGTGCCTAGAAATCTGTCTGAGAGAAAAGTCCTGAGTTTGCAAGTCTGTTACATCCGAATCCCAAACCATTGCTTTCTTCACGTGACCCAAGGGCTAAGGCGCATCAACTCTCGCATGGATTTTCCTCACAGCCTGTAGTTTTGAGTCGTCACTGTCTGCCAGGCACCGTGCTGAGCGCATCTCACGTGCTCTGTTTTAACCCTCCCACGGACAGTGTGAGTCAGGTACCGTCATTAACCCACTCAGCGGGTAAAGAAAACGGAGGGTGAGGAGGACTGGCCGCGGTGACACAGAGCGCCCCCCGGGGTGTCCTACCTCGGATGCGGAGCTCTCGGCTCTGACACCCTCCTGCGTCCCCGGTGCTGGATTCGAAATGATTTATTTGCTTGTCTAAATATTTAATGCCGAGTCTGTATGTAAATATGTACACATGTTCTTCGATATGCAGATTACACGAGCTTTTTAATCCAACAAGTCATATATGTATTCATATTTTGTGTCAGGTATCAAAGCTTTTTGACAAAGAGACACATCGTTTTGTTTTTAAGCAGATGTTTGGGGCCCCCTGGAAGTAGTTGCTAGCTAACATCAAATGTCACAATGCATGAACCCAAGTGATGAGCAGCCAAGTCCCTCATTAGAACTATTTCTACTCTAGCGTATGGGATGTTGGAAAGACCGGAGAGGCCCCGGCATGCCTGGGAGCCCTGGTGCTGAGCCCCCGGGTGTCACCAGACCCTGACGTGCATAGGCTGCTGGCGTTGGATTGTGTTCGAGAGGCTTTGCGGAAATTGTCTTCTCGCTCGTTTCTCAAGGCTCCGCTCGGGAAAGCCTTGCCTTCCAGCCCTGTGGACACTCCGGCTTCTTTCTGGCCGCGCTGGTTTTGTCATGTGCTCCCCACACTAATGGAGAATGATGGATGTGCATCACTTGTCTTTCTAAATTATTTACAGCCCCTTAAAGTACAGAGAAAGTAATGCAGGGAATACATTTCTGGCAGACAGCACGCCACCGTGGGATGGATGTGACGGGCAGGGGCTGAAGCCCTGTGCTTAACTGTTGGCTCAGCTCCGTGTGAGCCGGCTCGCAGCACAGGTCAGCCCTCCCTCGCCGGCGACGTAGACTGGGTCAGTGAAGCTTTCCTCCTCTGTTCTCACTCACTCACTCACTCATCTTATAAGTTTCTACTAAGCGTCAGGCGGGGGTTTGGGTCCTAAGTAACACACCGTGCTCTTGTCTTTTCTATTTTATGAAGTAGCCATGATTCGGCATCCTTGACTCCCAAAATATTGGTTAGGAAGTAACATTTTCAGACAGGTGCAACACAAATGGTGGCCGTCACACTTTCTACAAAGTGTGGCATGAAAAGCAGCGGTCACCATCACTGCTGCGTGGCTCAGAACTGCTTCATTGCCCCAGACGGAAACCTCTGCCCAGCAAGCCATCACTCCCTATGGCCGCTGTGTGGGTCGGATTTTATCCTTCTGATCACCTGTTGGTGGACATCTGGGTTATTTCCACCTTCCGGCCCGTAGGAATAGCGTCACTACAAATGTTTGTGTGTACGTTTTGCTTGTCTGCCTGTTTTGAAATCCTTTGGGTTTACACATAGCAGTGGAATTGCTGGGTCACGTTTAAGTTCCTGAGACACAGCCCACTGGCTTTTCACAGAAATTGTGCACAATTTTGTATTCTGATCGGCGGTGTCTGAGGCTTCCCGATTCTCCCTGCGCTCCCCACACTGTCGTTTTCCACCTTTTTGGCCGTGGCCTCTCCAGTAGGTAGACAACAGTACTGCACCACGGTCTCAACTTCAGTTTCCCTAGTGACTAACGATGTTGAACACCTTTGCACACACCTGCTGGCCATTGGCATATCATCTCCGGAAGAATATCTATTTGAATCCTGTCCCCATGTCTAATTGGGTTGTTGGTATTTTTGTTAAGTTGTGAAAGTTCCTTATATGATGTAAATCATCAGCCCCTGTCAGATACATGGTTTTCAAATATTTTCTCCCACTTTGAGTTGATTTTTGCTTCTCTTGATAGTATCCTGTGATGTACAAATCTTTTAGTCTTGGTGAAACCCAGTGTATCTATTTGTTCTTTTGTTGCTTGTGCTTTTAGTGGCATATCTAGAGACCTGCTAAGTCCGTGGTCATGAATATTTACTCCTGTGTTTTCTCCAAGAGTTTTATTATTTAAGTTCTTGTATTAGGCTGTTGATACATTTTGAGTTAATATTTGTGTACTTTGTGAGGTGAGGGTTCACTTTTATTCCTTTGAATGTGGTTACCCTGTTGTCCCGCTGAGATGTGTAGAAGGCAGTTCTTTACCCACTGAGTGACTGTGGCGCCTTCCTCAGACTCGGTTAAGCACAGATGGGTGGGTTTGTTTCTGGGCTCTCGGTTCTCCGATAACACATTGATCTACACGTCCACTGGATGCCGACACCGCACCGGAGATTCGTAGTGATCCTTGAAAACGGAAAGTGTCCACACTCCGAATTTCTTCTTCCCTTTCAAGACTGTTCTAGCATTTGAGGTCTTTTGTAATTCCCTATGGAATTTAGAATCAACTTTTCCATTTCTGCAAAAAAGGCTGTTGGGATTTCGATAGGGATTGCACTGAATCCTGGGTAGTTCTGCTACCTTAATAATATTAAATCATCTAGTCCATGAACACGACATGTTTTCCCACTTATCCCCTGCATTGCTTTCAGCAACACTGTGTAGCTTTCAGTGTGTACTTGTTGCCTCTCCTTGGTTAAATTTATTCTAAAGTATTTCATTCTTTTGGATGTTATTGTGAATAAAACTGTTTCCTAATTTCATTTTTTTGTTTGTTCATTGTTAGTGTGGAGATTCACAACTGATTGTTGCAGAATCATGTTGTTTCCTGCCAATTTGCTGAACTCATTTATTAATTCTAATAGTTGTCTTTTGTGAATTCTTTAGAATAGCCTATGTATAAGATCATGTCATCTGCAAATACGAGGTCTGTCCAGAAAGTATCCAGCCATATAATATGAGAAATAGACATTTATTATATGAAGAAGATACAAGATACAAGAAACATTGTACACAGGACAACGACGCCTCAGTCCCCTTCAAGGTAGGCACCTTGGGACCTCACACAGTTCTCCCAATCGCCATCAACTGCTCTGTGATGGTTTCCTGAATCTCATCAACGGTCTGAAATCTCCTCCCTTTCAAAGGTGATTTGAGTTTTGGGAAAAGCCAGAAGTACAGAGCACCACTGCTGGGCTGTAAAGGGGCTGAGTCACCTGGATGATTTGATGTTTTTCCAAAAAACTCTGCACAAGACGTGATGCATGAGCGGGCACATTGTCATAATGAGGCTGCCAATCACCAGTTGCCCATAGCAGCAGACTTCTGGATCATCTGAAGAGTTTCCACGGAGGAAGCTTAACACAAAATATGATGCAGACTCATTGTTCTACTTGCTCAGTCATTTTGAATGTGATGACCACACAGTACACGTGCTCACTCAACAGCATCTACCACCCCCACTGACCAGTACAGTGGAGTTGTCACTGTTCACACGTGCACATTCCAGTCCATGCTGCTTGGCTGCCAGGTTACATTGATGTCGTGCAAACCATTCTCGTTATATTAACAGTGGCTGGACTTTTCCCGGACAGACCTTTGTATAGTTTTACGTCTTTCTTTCCCATCTGAATACCTTTTATTTCCTTTTCTTATCTAATTGCTCTAGTGTAATGTTGAATAGAAGTGCTAAGGGTGGACACCTTTGTCCTGTTCCAGAAAGCGTTCAATCTTTCGCTATTAAGTAAGATGTTAGTATGAGCTTGTTATAGATGCCTTTTCTCAGGTTCAAGTTTCCCACTGGTTATAAGCTGAACGGTGTCCATCCCAGATTCCTGTGTTGAAGCCCTAACCCTCAGTGTGGCTGCATTTGGAGATAGTGCCTTTAAGGAGTTGATGAAGGTTACATGAAGTTAGAAGGGTGAGGTCACCACCTGATAGGACTGCTGTCCTTACTAGAAGCGGAAGAGCCATCAGAACTCTCTCCCTCTCTCTCTCTCGCTCCCTCTCTCTCTCTCTCTCTCTCGCTCGCTCGCTCTCACTCTCTTGACACAGATCAAAGGTCATGTGAGGACACAGCAAGAAACAGAGGCCTCATCAGGAACCAACCATGATGGCAACTCAACCTGGGACTTCTAGCCTCGAAAACTCGGAGACAATACATTTTGACTGTGCAAGCCCCACATGATATTTTGTTATGACAGCCCTAGCAGACTTACAAACCATTAATTTAGTTATCTTTCTCCATGTTCTTTTAGTCAGAGAGGGAGTTGGGTTTTTGTCAAATGATTTTTCTGTACTTCAGATACTTATACGTTTTTGTCCCTTATTTTATTGCTACGTTGTATAGCACTGATTGATTTTCAGATGTTAAACCAATCTTGCATTCTGTTATTCACTATTTACACCAAATGTGTATTTTCTGCATATATACATGTTTTTAATCCACTTAATATGTTGCTAGATTTGGTTTGTGAGTACTTTTTGAGGGATTTTGCATCCATAATCTTAAAAAATATGGGTCTGTTTTCTTCATCTGGTGTCAGCGGGGATTTCAGAATTCACTGGAAGCAACGAGCGGGGGCGGATAGGAAGTGGCCGAGCCTCCAACCAGCTAGAGAAATGTCTTCAAAGGACCAGAAAGTGCAGAAGAAGCAGGAAAGCGCACACTGTATTGTATGGTTATCTTTTACACTTATATTCAAAGCTTCCTTAATCCATTTATTCCCCTTATAAATTAAGTTTTGAATGAGCTAAAGAGACTGGAATGAAGCTTTGTGGCTGTGGAGATCTGCCGTAATCCTGGTGTCACAGGCAGACAGCAACTTTGGATGGACTTTTTCCAACCCTTTGTTTCTCTCTATTTAAAGAATGATCTATGAGAAGTCTATTAAAAACAACATGAGCCCGTCTCCTTGCTTGGCTGAAGTCAGATCCAGTAAAAGTTGGGATTCCTTTTCTGCTCACTCTGTTACCCGGCTTTGGTGATCGAGGGGAAGATGCCCGTGCTGCCAGTGGCGTGGCCCTACTCAGCGTCTTCCCAGGAGAGTGTTCGTGTGTGCACATACACGCAGGCATGCCGGGCCCAAGGGCATGCAATCTCTGTGTACACGAGGAAACGTGACTGCACTTGAACATGTATGAGAACTCTGTGAAGGTTCACAAAGAGGCTCTGGGTGGCTGAAGTCCGCAGGTGAAGCTGCTTTACTGGATGGGAAAGTGAAATGGTCCGTGGAACTCGATATCTCCTCTTAGGTTGCTTATTTCCCCTTTTCACAGTAGTTCTGGCATAGATTTGAGCTCTGACTGCGTGACCCTGAGCGTTCAGTTTTCTTCTCCCAAGCTGCGGTGAGCTCCCATCCGTTGCTGCTACTCTGCAGCAGAACCCGAGCGCCTCGCCCACTCCTCCCACCCACCCGTGGGGAGGGGAGTCTCCCTGCCCCACAGCCACACCCTCCGCCTTCCCCACACACTAACCTTTCCATTTCCTGCACAGCAGCAAAGAGCAGCAATTGCCTAGTCCCTGCTCAGGGTTTCCCCACTTCCTTTATCTGGAGTTACCCCTCCTCTCCTTCCCTAGTTTGTCTTCATGACGTGCCTCAAACTTCTCCCACGTGCAGTTGTCATTCCTGCACATCCCTCCCTCTTTGGGCTCCTCTGCTTGAAATGGGGTCGTGTGTACGGAAGGACTGGTATCTTCAGCCCTGGGGGTGGGGGTAGAGAGGCGGGCCCACGGGGTGCTTAGGCTGCCCCCTGGGGCAAGTGAGCAGGGGCAGGGGGGACCCACAGGGCCGAGATGCTGTCTGGGGCAGGAGAGGCTGGACAAGCATGTCCAAGGGGCACAGCTCAGCCAGGACTCAAGCAAAACTGTCGCCCAGAGAGCGGGACGGAGATGGGAAGGAGGTGACAGGCTCCTGGCAGCAGGTGCAGCAGAGACTGTGGGCACATCGAGTAAATGATGTGAGATCAGGTGGAAACACCTGGAAGCTTAGCTTCCTGAGATGAGGCCCCAGCTACCTTGTGCGGTGTTCAGAGGCCAAGGTCACACCCCAGGGGTGTGAGTTGTGATGTGGGTGAGGGGTCTGGAGGAGTGTGTGGGGACTGAGAAGGGACCCAGACTCATCGTCCACAGCCTGGAGCCCTCACGGGTCTGGGAGAGCCAGGGGCCGGGGCCCCGGCCAGGGGCTCTCCGTTCAGCTTAGCGAGGGGCGTGATGTTGAAGTCTACCTGCTGGGCTGGGGAGAAGGGGCGGTTGCAGAACTTGTGTCTCAGTCAACATTGATTCAAGAGCCCAGATGGGACAGGGAACAGGCATTTGGGGGCAGGTGACTATTTCACTGAACTCTAAGGAGGTAGTTGGGAAGGGGAAAGGGTGGTGAGGTTACAGCATCATGCCAGGAAAGGAGGCCCACCAATCACCAGGCTCAACCACTCCGTCATTTGGTGATGTTTCCAGGTCAGAGGCGGAGAATTTTCAGGTTGGAGAGGATCAATTTCGTCCAGGCATCACGAAGTGACCCGTTACCAGAGACAAATTCATGATTTTCCAACCCACAAGACACTAGATTAAAACCCCCAAATAGTTCTATTCTTGGCTTCCAATGAAAAGGATTCTACCCTGGTGAAACCCACATGTCCCGCCCATGGTCCCACTTCCAAATCCATAGCCATTGGGACACTGGCTGACACGTGAGGACCCTGGAAAAAGCCCCAGAGCAGTTTTCAGTGCTATTTCATGCCACTTGAGTGCTAATGTCTGCCCCAGCCCTTCATGGGCCACAGTCAACAAGTGCCCATTTGCACGAAGCCCCTCCTCCAGTTTCTAAACCAATGTCTGTGTGCCGGTACACTCTCCGCAGTAGGTTCCTGCCGTTGATTGGACAGCTGTTCCTTCATTTAACTTCTTTGCAGCCTTGCTCTCTCTTGCTTTCATCTGTGACCCCATCCCCTCCCAACTACTGCAGAACGGTCATCTCTGTTAGGTGAGGGTTTTGATCATTTAAACTTGGAAGCTCAGCTTCAGTCTGAGCATCTGTTTACTTTAGCTCCTTCATGTTGAGCAAGCAGGTAAAATGAGACGGTAGTCGGACATAACCTGCATCTTTCCGAGAGTTCACATCCTCAGTCACTTTGATGAGTGGTTGGATGGAGGGGTGGACAGAAAGCTCAATGACAGTCACAGATGCCTCGTCTGATCCTTCTCTTTCATGAGTCTCCACTGTCCCCCTGTGTCTTGCTGTCCCGTTAGAGCCCTAATTCCTCGGGGCATCATTGCTTGTTGGGTTCAAGGGGCTTCCCTCCAGAGAATCCCCAGTCCCTTCCCGACCCAGAACACCCACACTGGCCTTCGATGCTGAGGCTGACCCTGAAGCGCTCAGGGACGGTTCCCAGGAAGGCAGCCTCACCACCTGGGAGTCAGACTCTGTCTCAGGTCTGAGATGGGGTCAGCGGTCTGCATCTCTGCCGAGCTCCCAGGTGGTACTGGTGCTGCTTGGCTGTGGATCGTGAGTGACAGGCCTCTAGTGGTAAATTCGTGGGCTTTGGAGACTCACTGTCCCCAGCGGTGAGTCAGCTTCCTCAACTTGGGCGAATCCCTTCACCTCTCAAAGCCTCGGCTTTGTGTCTATGGAGTGGGAACACTCCCTGCTTCCCGGGCTGCAGTGAGGACGGAGTTCATGAAAATGTCCGTGCCTCGGACGGTGACTGTCACCTAGAACCCTGCCACTCTCACCCGGCCCTTCCCTTTGAGCCCCTCTGAGCTTCTCCTCCTGCCAGGCTCTGCTCCCTGTGCCTGGATGATCCCACCAACACGACATGGAACAGCTGTCCCCAGGGTTGTTCAAAAGCATCCAGCCTGCTCAGGCACCAACCGGCTCCTGTTCTCCGCTGGCACACGCCCTTTCTTTGGCCCTGGGGCAAGGTCCCAATACCTGGGTCCTTCCTGAGCCTGGGAGTTCCCAGCTCACCTGGCTGGGACCTTCACCACCTGCAGACACGTGGAAAGGTGCCTCACCTTTGTGACGTCATCCACCCCCACAGGGCTGCCATCAGGAGACAGTGAGAAAGCCTGGCTTCCAGACTGAATGGGGTTTGCAAGTATTTGGGGAGTGCGTTCATCTGTCCCTCTGAGTAGTGGGTCACTGGCCTGCATTTTTCAAAGGCTGAGCAGCCAGGGGAAACTGAGAGGTGGCTCCCTTCCAGCATTTAAAGACTACTCCAAGTTCACTTCCACGGGAGATGTGCGACCCAGATGGTTGAGTAGAGCTTGGGTCATGGGCTTCCTGCCCACAGGGGAGAGACCAGAGGCTGGCATTTCTGAAAGGGAGAGGAACGCTCTTGTGTAGAGAGCGAGGGGAAATCACCAGGTTGTCCATGATTACCAAAGGATATGTAAGAAATGTGTTGTCTAAAGTGGAAATTGCTCCCCTTGGGTAACAGGAAAAGGCCGGCCATTACATTAGAGGCAGGAAGTGGAGATAATGAAATCGAAGCCCCACGCGGAGCCGCCTCGATAAGGGGCCTTGCATCACAGCCCCCCATCCGTCTCCTCAGACACTCTTCTCTTGGGCCCTTGAGCTTCGTCGCTAATGTCAGTCGAGGAAATGAGCACAGAGGTGTGCCCAGTGCTGTCATTAGTACTGGAGACTAATGCCAACGAGGTGTCCTCCAAGTGGCCCCAAAACCTCCTCCGAGATCACATGCACCTCGAGGGGTCCGAGCGGATGGTGAGCCTCTGCACCTCCGCAATGTGGAGTTCCAATGGCCTGTGGGTCACAGGGACGTCACTGTGTTCCCGTCTCCACGGACTCAGGCTTCCGCCAGGTTTGCAGCCCAGTGTGTCCGGAGAGGCCCTTGTGAGATGCTTTTCCAACGTGGGAGTCCCAGCTCAGCCCCCTCGGATGTGTGGTGGTGTTTTTAACCACACCCCCTAGCTTGCCCCCCCCCGCCCCGCCCCCACCGATGGGCCTGGCTGCTGGCAGGTGGTAGGGTTCTTGGTGAGGCATTAGGCCGAAAGGGCGCTTCCCAACACGTCAGGGAGGACTTGACTCCAAAGCTCCTCAGAACACACTGCCGTGCTCACACGAGGTCTCTGTCCCAAGTGGCCACTGGTGTGGGGCTGTGCTGGCAGGGGCCGTGGGGGTCTCCTCCCTCTGTGGCTTGGGACACGGGTCTCAGTGAGGGGGAGCCCGAGATCCGACAAGTTAAAGACCAGGCTGGGACACAGGCTCCTGACTCTGCCCCATGGGTGGTGCCATCTCCGCCACCCTGGCTCCTTCCTCAGCTGTCAGAGCTGCTGTAGCATGTGGCACCCACTCAGGGGACAGCAGACAGGCCCAGGGCTGGGGCCGTGGTCCTAGAGTGGTCTACGGACCCAGGCCACATGAAATTACAGGCACACAGCCCGAGGGCCGGCCTGTCACCGGCACCTGGAACAAGTGTAGTTGGCCCGGGGGTCACACACTGAGGGGAAAGGGTCGGCAGAGCCTGATGGAACGGAAGGAGCACAGCCCCCCAGCCGCAAAATCCCCTCCAGCTTGGGCCTGAGCCGGGCTCCTTAGGACAGAGCTGAGGGCTTGCAGGGCTCTGCGGGCCCAGGTGGGTCCTAGTCCTCCTTCCCACCAAGGAGGGGACATCGGGGCCCAAGTGGAAGCGGTTTGCTCAGTGTCACTCAGAGCATGCTGGCTGAGCCAGGGGACCCAGGGGTTCTGCAGGCCTGCTCACTGAGCCTGTGATGTCATCAAAGGTAGCGAGGACAGCTCTCTGGGTGAAGGCAGGCGGCTGGGCAGGGTGTTTGCTGGAACAGGCTGAGGGCCAGGGCCTGAGGGCACCCCTTGCAGGTGGGGGAGACAGGACAGTGATTACAGAATTCACATCTGTCTCTCTGAACCTGCAGGAAGCATTTTCAGTGGCCTCTCTCTCTCTCTCTCTCTCTCACACACACACACACACACACACACACACACACACACACTTCTGCCCTTCACTGCAGAGAGAGAAACTCATAAATCCAGCTACCCAGAGACTCTCGTGACCCCAGCTCCAAACCGATGTCCAGCATGTTGGTGTTGGCCCTCTGAGTCTCACCTGGGGTGGCAGACGGGGGTTGGCAGGGACATCTCTGGAAAATGGGACAGCAAGAGGTCGTTCTGGAGGGTCCAGGAAGCAGAACAGAGAGAACTGCACAAGAACCCTGCAGACATGGGGCCTCTGCTGTATTTGGGGAGCTGGGTCCTTCCCTCGAACGAGGCGGCCTCACCAACTCCAGGGACTTCGGGACCCCGTGCTTCTGTCTTCTCAACTCAGTGACGGGGGCGCAGGGCCTGGAGGACGGAAGTGGAGATGTGGCCGCCTCCCAGCTCAGGCCCGCCTGTTCATTCAGACCTGTTAGGGGAGACTCCAGCTACACCCTCCCCCAGTGCTGTCCCTGCATTAACAGCTGGGGTGACCCGGCCTTGTAGTGGAGAACCTGGGGCAAGCCGGGAGGGGGTGTGCAGGTGTCCAGGAAGGAGGCCCCCTTCCATGCAGGCTGCCCTTTGTCTCAGGATAGCCTCAGACTCAACTCGGAATGTGGGCTTTGAAGTTGAGGGTCCCTGAAGCCAAGGGGACTGGCAGCCCACGTGAACTGGGAACCCAGGAGTCCCCCTCTCTCTCTTGTGCGGCCGGAAACCCCGCCTGCACCGTCTGCGTCGGCCACGCCATCTGCCTCTGCACCTGGGCGTTGCTGTGACCCCTAGCTGCTCTCCTTGCCTCCTCCACCCTCTTCCCTAATCCCTCCTCCTTTGGATCCACTGGTCTTTCTAAAGTGCAAATCCAACCTTGTCCTCCATTGGCAGCACCCTGCCACAGCTCCCCCGGGCCCATGCATCTAAATGCTGGAGCACAGCCCAAAGCCCCAGGACCTGGCTGCTCTCATCCTCCAGCGGGGGGGTGGAGGGGTGGGGGGGGTCATAGGCCCCTACACCTGCTGATGATGGAGTGAGGGCTCCATGCCAGCCTCTTCACTGTGCCTGTTACAGATGATCTCAGACGGACAGATGGGAAAATCGGGGAACCACAAGGGAGAGCGAGGGGAATTCTGTGGCTCCTGGTATCCGGGAGCATATAGGCCCCGGGGGGAACAGACATGGGGGAAAGAGGTATATTCGGGAACTGGGATGGGCCTGGCGGAGCCCACCATCTGGGAGCAGACCCTCCAGAGTTCTACCCGCTCTTTGCTGCAGAGATGAACCTGCTAGGAGCCCTCCCTGCCACAGCCACGCCTCCCCAACACAGCCACACCTCCCTGCCATGGCCAGGCCATTGCAAAGGTGGGAGCTAGAGCTCTGAGACGTCAGGGAAGCATCACAGCCCGTGTGCTCCCAGCTTCACAGGGAGCACATGAGGCCTGGAGAAATCACTGACACTTGCAAGCCACATGTGGGAGCCATTCCGAGGGGTCCTTAGCTGTACTGCCTCATCTCCGAAGCTCCCAACTGTGCTAAGACCAGCTTAGGGAACCCCAGAGAACACAGCAGTGAGTGCTGATCCTCCCCCCGCACAAGGAGCACCTTCCCAGGGAGACACACGCCTGAGCCTGGAAGGGCCTGGAGAACACGGACAAGCCCCTTCGCTCCTTCCAAAGATGAGTGTCTTTCCTCTCCAACTCAGTTCTGGTAGCTGAGCACCTGCTTTTCTGGACATCCACACCTCCCATCGCCCTTGCCAGGGTGCCCAGAGACAGGGGCGGTGATAGGGGCCCGGAGGTGGGTCAGCAGCTCCCTCCCCAGCGCCCTGCCCTCGCCCAGTGTGGGAGCATAGGGTCCAAGTCAGGCAAAGTGATCATTTCCTTATTTCACCTACCTAACCTGGTACTGCTGCCCACTTTACAGATGGGTATACTGAGGCCACCTCCGAGGGAGCAGTATCCTGGGATTCTCCCCCAGCCTTGGGATCTGAGGTCATGATCCTTGGCTCTAACGTCTTTCTGCATCGTGCTGGATGCACAGGTGACATGCTTGGAGGTGGGGGACAGCGCAATGAATGAGACAGGACCCTGAAGTGCCCCCAGTGCCTGTGCGGAGGGATGCCCAGGTGAGGTCAGCCAATGCCCCGGCACTGGGACTGTCACCTCGCTGGGAAGACAAAAGGGCCGGCTGCCGCAGGTGCTGGCTGTGCCTGCCAGCGGGCGTGCTGAAGTGTGCAGACTGAAATGCAGACACGTGGGAGTGAGGAGGGTTGGGGACACGTGGACGAGCCCGGAATGGTCCCGGGCCTGTGCCCTGCAGCCTGGGCGCCGAGGCCCTGGCCCTGCTGTGCTCTGCAGGTGCTGTTGGCAGGAAGCGGAGGCAGCTGCTGAAGGCCAGCGTCCTCCATCGCCGGGCAGTTCCTGCCGGGTAGAAGCCAAGGCACGGATGTGGTTTCCAACTCTCTGGAGGCCCCTAAGATATGCATCCTGGCCTGGTAGGGCTCGATGTAGAGATAAGCACTGGCCTGGAACTGGGTGGGGGCAGGGAAAGGCGCCGGCATAGCGGCGTACATCCCCGTTCCCCACGCCAGCCCCTGGCAGTCTCCCTGAGCGTCCCGCCTCGTGCCCCCTCCTCTCGCCGCCCTCCCACCCCGCCCCTGTCCTGCTGCTGCCTGGCTGCGCCCAGCCGAGCCTCAGTGTCCTGAGTCCGTTCTGTGATGGCAGATCGTCCTGCCCTCCCGCCCCCCAAGAAGGCGCTGGCTGTGGTCATCAGAGGCCACTGCGATAGTCGTGGAAGAATTCAGCTGGCGGGACAGGCTTCTGTCCCACCTGTCACTTCCACAGCCTGGGCTTGGTGTGGTCCTGTGGGCTGGCACCCTTGCCTTGCCTGTGCCCGGGTCTCAACCCCGGGCCCCTCAGCCACAGCTCCCACCCACCTGCTCGTCCCTCTGAGGTGGACTCCTCCCAGGTCTCGGCCACACCTCACCGCTGCCCCAGACCCATACTCAGGCCAACCCTGGGCCCTCCACCATCAGTCCCTCACGTCACTGGCAGCGACCCTGTTACCTCTCAGACACAACTGTCTCTCCTCCACCTTGTCACCCCGGGCATCTCCCAGGGTTGCCTGTGTGGTCGGGGGCTGCCGGCCTCTCCTCTCCCAGGCTTGGGAGCCAGGAGCCAGGTCAGGAAGGCACCTCTGGGTGGTGGGACTGTCTGTCCTTCCCTGGTGCATCCTCAGGGAGACAGAAACCCTGTGAAAACCCTCGGCGAGCCGACGGGGAACGCAGCCCAGGGAGCGCTGTCGCCCATGCGGGGCCCGGTGGGCCTCAGGAGAGCAGGTCTGGATGGGGAGGCCACTTGCAGGTGGAGGGGTGGACACATGGAAGGTGGGGGGCAGGCACTGGCCCTCCAGGGCCCTAGCAATCTACCCCAGTGAAGTGAACTGTCCCCCTGGCCCTGGTCTCAGCTTTCCCCTCCCTGACGTGAGCCTGGCCAGTGGAGGGTGGTGACAATCCCGCAGCCACTCAGCACAGAGTGACTGGCCGTGTGTATCACAGGGGATGATGCATTATTGTGCTGAGCTGAGCTGCAGGTGGCCCGCGGGTCACTGCTTGTCCCCATGAGGAAGGGGCTCAGAGCCGTGCTTGTTGACATCATGTCTCCCCGCAAACTCTGAGGACACAAAGTCCAAGGTCGCAGATGGCCTCGGGGGAGGTGCAGAGACTGCAAGTGGAAGAGGAGGAGTCAGCCCGCAGCCTCCACTGTGACCCAGGGGTTTGGGCGCCTCCCACCAGCCCCGGTGGGGTCCCAGAGTGGGTCCCAGAGCACTCCAGAGTGGTGACCGAGGAGCCAGACATGCGGTGTGAGTGCACCTCTGTCCCTTTGCAATTGTTGAGGATGTCACCTCACTTAACACCAGCTTATGAGGAAGGGAGGTCGGGTATTTATTGTGGCATTTTTAGGAGGGGAAACTGAGGCACGAGGGTGCAACAACATCCCTGGCCTAGGTGGGGCGAGTGGGACAGGGAACGAGAGCTCCTCTGGCCCAGGGCGTCTCCCACCGGGGAGCTGAGGCCACGCCACGCGTGCCGGCCACGGCGCTTCCAGCACTTGGGCCCGGAGGCTGCAAGTGCTCTTGGGTAAGAGGGTTCTGGATGCAGCCGGCTGTTGCACAAGGCGCTTGGCCAAGCCCTCGAGGGCTCTGCCGGGCTCACGCTGGGGACACCGGTGTTGCACAGCGCACAGATAAGGAGAGATCTGCGAGGGGCCACGGTTGCTTGGCACATGCTCCAGTTCGACCCGACTCCCAGGCCCTGAACTCAGTCACTGAAGGGAGGGTTCAGTGAAAGCCACCCCTCTGTCCAGCTGCTGCCCCTCAGCGGCGGAGGGCCGGCTGCAGCTCTTGGGGACGTCCAGGGGACGCTCCATTTTGATTGGCAGGACAGACGACACCTGGGAATGCATCAGGCCCAGGGACCCCCACGCCAGCTCCAGCGTGTTCTGTGTGACGCTGGGCACGCCACTCCCCGCTCTGAGGGCCGATGTCCACACACGGGACATGTCGCCCCAAGAGCACTGATTTCAAAGCTAAGAGCCCGGTGAGTTCAGGTGGTGGGCACCGCGGGGTACGGGGGGTGTGGGAGATACTGCGGGGAGACCGGGCCCCCACCCCAACCCCCTGCCCTCTCCTAAGCACTGTTTCACTCATTCACTTCTCCCATGCCACGCGTGCCTGATGTCAGGGCTTGGTGACATCTCCCGTGGACGGGAGGACGGCAGGATGCGCCCGGGCAGCCCTCCGCCTCACTTCCTGCCCTGTTTCTGCATCCGAGAAAGGATGGGGTTGTGCAAGCCGTGTTCTCGGTCTCCCCACCTTGATCTTCCCCGAGGGTCTGTCCACAGTCATGTGGAAACGCCGGAGCTGTGCTCACAGGGACACAGAAGGAGAAGTTTGAGGAGCAAGGACAGAGTGGCGGGGGGGGGGGGGGGAGACGGGAGACTGGGAGGCAGGGGCGCTGGGGGGCCCTCTGAGCTGTGGGCCCCGGGCAGCCTCCCAGCACGGTGCACCTGCAAGGCCCTATGAGCCCCTGTTCCGTTTGGTCTTTGGGCTGCATTGCCCCCCTCAGCCCCCTCATGAGAAGACATCGTCGCCACTCTCAGCCTCTGCAGTGGGGCCTTCACCGTCTGCATCCCGAGGGAGAACACAAACGCCCTTTCCCGAAGGGGCTTGTGAGCACGCACCCCCGTTTGGCTGTCCCATGCTGTCCGGGCATCACGGTGGCCGTCACTCATGGTTGGGGACAGCCCCTGCTCCAGCCTGAAACCTGCCCCTCGTCAGCTGCGGGCTCTTGGACAAGCCCCGAAGTCTACTCACCTGTACACGGCCTGCCTGCCCTTCGGTAATGACCAAATTAGGAATGACATCGAAAAGTGTAACGATCCCTAAAGTATGCTATTTTTAAAAGATATCCTTGTGACCAAAGACCTGGCTTTGCGTATTTGCTTTTCCCCCTTTGGCAGGAAACCACCGTAAATTTCTGTCTTAAAGCTTCTCTAAGATTCTGTGAAAATGTTCGAAAAATACTTTGTTCCTGAGAAAGAGACACCAGCGCTTTAGGAGGACAGTTTCTGCAGAGAAATAAAAAACAAGCCGAGTTATGACAGTGGCCTGTGGGTGGGGGTGCCCTGAGTGACGCGCGGGGTCGCTCGCAGAGGGAGGGGCCGCTGTCTTCGCTGGCGAGTCTCTCCTTGCTGAACACGGAGGACAGTTTCCGATCCAACAGGACGGTCCTCTCATTTCAGGTGTGGTCTCACTCCACCTGCCACCGTCAGAAAGGACGGTGACGAAGTGTCAGCCGGCAGAGGGGAGGCTCTGACAGCGACGGAAGGACGCTGCCAACTCGGAAGCAGAAAGACGTCTTGTGGCAAAGGGACGAGATGAGACCCAGAGCCGAGGGGCAGCAGTGCCGTCTGCGGCCAGCACCTGGAGGACTGGCCCCACGGGCCGGTCAGGGGGCATTTGGCACTCACCTTCCATCAGCTGAATGTGGCCTTTGCCAGAAACCTCAGTCTGAGCTGCCAAAGGTCTTTGATGACGTCATAGGACCCTCCCCAGCTTACATCACTCCAATTTCTCCCAATTGATCTTTCAGTGGCATTTTGCCCCAGTTCCCCTTTCACTGCCCCGCCCCCACCCCAACACAGCTGACCCCTTGGGAGGTTCCTGGGGCTTCACAGCTTCACCTTCTCTTCAAACACTCCCCCGCCCTCAATGGCAAACTCTGGTCCCTGGTCCATGTCTCCGGAACACACGTGTGGCCTTGCCCTCACCGTGTGCTCCAGTCTCCCAGTGCTCGGGGTCAAGTCAGGACCCAGAGCCAACCCCACACCCCGCCCGGCCCAGAAGCCCCAGCAGAGTTCCCACCCTCCCTTGCCTCCCACCCGCCCTGCTGCGCCTCCTGCAAGGGAGCCGGCCCTGCCTCTGAGCCTCCTCACTGCTGTTCCCGCTGCTGGGAATGGGGGCTCCTCCCTCGTAGGGCTTCATCGAAGTCACCTCCTCAAAGAGGCAATTCCTGGCCACACTGAACAGCCACTGTGCTGTCCCCAGCATCCCTGGAAAGAAAGCAGCAGAGTTCACTTTATCTCTGCTCGTCAGCCCCCTGGAGCTCCCTGTGGGGTGTTGGTCCGCGTCCCCAGGGGTCCCCCCCAGTGCTCAGAGTGGCTGCACCTTCCGTGTGAGGGACTGAGTTGAGGTGGACGACTGAACGGTCCACTTTTCAACTCCGCTGCCACCCAGCAGCCCTGGGCTCCGGGACAGGCTCCTTCCACCCGGAGGCAACCTTCCCACGGCCTCGTCCTCAGACATGGCCAAGTGGGCGACACCGTGGCCACTGCCGACTCAGAACACTCAACCCCCTGGGCCCCTCCTCCCTCAGGTTCCGACTGCCACCCAGGCCTGCAGGCCAGGCCTTGAGATAGAGGGGATGACACGGAGGAACAGAAGCAAAAGCACATGTAGCTGTCCCAGACTGACCACATGGTCCAGGGGCAGACCAGGTGCGGGGCAGACAGGATGGAGGGGCGGCAGGAGTCTGGGGGGTCCCTGGCTCAGCCTGGGGCTTTGGGAGGGTGGGAAGGCCTCAGGCCCTTCTGTCTGGATCCACCTGTCCATCCTGATACCTGTCCCTCCCCAGGAGAGATGTTCCAGTCCTGGTGGCCCGTGTAAGGACAGACGGGTGCTGTGGTCCTGCCCTCGTGTGGGGCTGGTGCCCCTTCCCCCACCTCCCCGTCGGTGAGGTAGCCCCACCCTCTGAACCCCACGCCCCCACGCACCTGGGCCGCTTCCGGAATGGGCTGCTCCCCTGCCTGGAATAACCTCACCCTCCTCCCTGGCAGGCAAGTGTGAGTCAAGGTGACTTCAAACACAACCCAAATGTCACCCCCTCTTTGAATGGTCCCTGCCCCTCTTCCTGCCCCATCCCCAGGGCAGGAGGGCGTCGGTCTACTGGTAGGGCCTGCATGTGGGCAGAGCCCACCGGGCCACTGCTGCCAGGGTGGGGGGCAGCACCCGAGACCCGGGCCTGGCTGCACGGCCTGCACACGGCAGCCTTAGCAAACGCGTGCCTCCGCAGGAGCGGGAGCCGCCCGGGGAGTGGAGCCAGGCACCACGTGAGCTGTGTGACGCCTGACCTGACCGGGAGCCAGACCGCGTCCTGGACAGAGCTGAGCCTCAGTGTCCTCCCTCACCCAGAGCCGGGCGGTGTGAGAGGGCTCGAGTGCACGGGCCCAGTCGCTACTGCCACCTGCTGGCCGTTTACCCAACGTGCAGGCTGAGCACCTGTGAGAAGTCCTCTCTTTCAGGTGGGGGTGACCCCTAGTCGCTGCCCAGGGTCAGGGGAAGAAGTGTTCCTCCTGGGCGAGGGGAAGGGAATTTCTCCCCGAGACTCTCCCACACTTGCACCCCAGCCCCCACAGGCCCTGGGCACGTGGGAGCTCCCTGAGAGTGCAGCTGGGCGTGTGGGCACCAGCCCCTCCAGCCTCTGCACTTAGACACCTTGCCCCCTCCCCGCGGCCTCAGGTGCCCAGGTCACAGCAGCCGGGTGGGGACAGGCAGGGTGGCCCGTCCGGCTCAGCTCCAGGCCGTGGGCGGCACTGGGTCTTACACAGGCCAGAGTGCAGACATCCTTACCAGCATGTTGGAAATGCCAGCCCAGCCTGCAGACTCACGCTGTGTCACCCTCCCTGTGACTCTGGCAGAGCGCTCTCTGCCGCCTGGGATCCCCGTCCATGTCCCCTCGTGGTGACCACGGTCCAGAAAACACCGACTGTGCGTCCGTCCTCTCTGACTCCCACAGCGATGTTCTGGGCCCCAACGGGCAGGGATCGAGTGCCCCGAGGAGCCAGGGCCTCCTCGTGCGTTTTGATTCCACTCCTGAAGACGAGATGCAACAGGGGCGTCAGGCGAGCGCACGAGCTCGGCGGAGAGTAGCCCTCCCTGAAGGTGGAGGCATGGGAAAGATTTCGGATCCAGAAAATAAAACTCAGACAGTCCTCATAATTCACCCGAGAGGACACGGGCAGCCCTTCTGAGTGGGGGCCCAGGTGCCAGAGCTCTGTTCGAGAGGGCCACTGCTATGGCCAATGGGGACAGATTTCAGAGTGTGGCTGACGGCACATTCAGGGTAGATTTCGAAATACGGCACGGAGGCCCTCTACAGTGGTATGGGTGTCCCCCCCAATGCGATTCCGTGTCTTCCATGGAGAGGCGGTGCCTGGCCCCCACCCTGGAACCGAGCAGCCCGAGACCGGTATAGATCGGAGCTGAGAATCAGATGGGTGGACGCGGGATTGCACCAGTGCAAGCTTGGCCTCGGAGACCTCGGGATTTTTGCTCTTGGCCTCTCGGACCTTCTCCCTGAGACCACCCAGCAAGAACCTCAGCTCCTGGAGGGTGATTGGTTCTCTCCATCGAGGGGCCGCCCTACCACAGAGTTGGCTTTTCTGGGTGGGAGGAGGGAGGGAGGCAGGAGGAGGAAGCGGGCATCTTATAATTTAATCTGAAAGGGCCACACCATGCCCTGCGATCACAGCAACCAGTCCTACCATGGGGGGTGGGGGGGATCGGGGGGTGACACAGGGATGGGGGAGGACTAAGTCACTGGGGTCCCTCAAGGGGGCTGCCCACCCCCGGGTGCTGGCAGTGCACCGTGCATCGGCAACATTGCCACGATTCCTTCCCCAGAAGCCAAGGTCAGCAACAATGTTGCAAAACACATCCCGGGAACCTGCTCCCCTCTGCGCCCAGCAGCGAGCGGCCCCACTGTGACGCCGACCAGCGACCATGTAAAGGCTCTTGATCAAGTGCCCATGTCTGCGGGCCACGGACACGTGAGGGAAGGGTCTGAGAACTCAAGGAAAGAACACGTCACTTGACCTCATCCCACCCCCCAGCTGACGCGATGGGAGACGTCCACGCTTTTCTGCACGTCTACGGCAATTGAAAGGGTTCCACATTTCCCGAAGGAAAACGGAGTCATAGATGGATTTGGCATTGATGCTCCGGCAAGTCCATGGTCGCAGCCGTTCCCCTCCTGCCATCCACCCAGGGCCCCGTCCCACATACAGCTCTGTCCTCCCCTCTCCTGCCACCACACGTAAATGCACTTGATACAAATGGAAACGTCGCCAGTCTAACTGTTGATCTTTGATCAAGGCTGCAGGAGACACAGTCAGTCAAGGACAACCATGGAGAGCAGAAAAATAAAGAGAGCAAGAATAGCACAATGAAAGAAAATAGCCTCGGAAAACCCGTGGGTGACCCTGTCATGGCACCTCGATCGATCAGACTGTGGGCCCACAGCTGGTGGGGGGGGGGGCTCCGCACGCGAGGGGCCCTGGGTGCCCAGCCCGAGGGTCCTTCCCGCACAGGCCAGCAGCCTGCACCCGCCCAGGAGTCCGGAGGCCAGCATGACCACCAGGCGCTGGGTCACCGCAGGGGGGGACCTGCCACAGGTCGGGCCCCTAAAGACAGAGCCAGCATGCTCTGCACCCTGAAATCTGCCAGGTGGGTGAGCAGGCGCATGTCCCGTGACGGCCTGGCATGGGGGTGTGCGTTTGACCTAGAATCTAAGATCGACTGTGAACAGTTTTCTGGAAAGAACGGCAATGGCTCAACACCGCTCACGCAAATGAGGAGCTTCCGCATTTAAAAACATCGAACTGCGCCCAGACACCCACGGCATAGATGCTCCGCTTTGCCCACTCTTCAGTGGCCAGCTCGGGGGCGTCACGAGCTGTCCACGGAGATGTACGACCCTCAGCCCATCGACTCCAGGGCGGTTTTCGCTTTCCTGAAATGAAACTGCACCAGACGGCTGCCAGGCCCTGCCCCGAGTGCCTGGCACCGCATCCTCCCTGCTGCTGCTGCTGTGCGTGCGACTCTCCTCAGCACTTCCTGCAACAGAGTCGCGCGGTGCCCATCTGTCCATGGCGGGTGCGTGTTACTCGGCCTCATGTCCTTGTGGTTCCTCCGCGGCGTGGCCTGTGCACGTCAGAAGTTCATCCCTTCGTGTGTGTGGATTGCCCTCGTTCCTCTATTTGTCCTCTGTGATGAGCACTCGGCCGTTTCCACCTTCTGGTTACTATGAATCGTGCTGTGGTGCGCCCGGGTATACAAAGTATGTCTTTGAGACGCTGCTTCTGAGTCGGGTGCACGTAGCGGAGACATGGCATTCCTTGGCCCTGTGATTGTTCCATTCCGTGTTTAATTTTCAGAAGCTGCCAGATTGTCCTCCATAGGGGCTGCCCCGTTTTACATTCCCACCTGTGGTGAAAGGCTGCTTGTTTCCCTGCATCCTCGCCAGCACTTGCTTTTAGTTTTGTTTTTTGGGGGGGGTTCTTTTTTTGGTCTGTTTGTTGTTGTTCTTTTTTTAAACATGAGTCACTTTAGTGGCTATGGAGCTTCTTGGTTGGACAGACCAGCAAAGCAAGACTCAGCAAACCCAAACAGCTCGCTCAAGGGCACCTGCCACCCAGCGCAGGTCTGGGTGTTGAATGCAGGGCATCTGGGTCCGAAGCACAGGCTTCCTGTGATCTATGTCCCAGATGAACGGGGGGCGGGCTCAGGCTCGTGGGGCTCCTGCTGACTGAAGGAGCCAGCTCCCTTCGGGGGGCTGTGCTCAGCCCACGTTGGGGTGGCGAGGGGGACAGAAAGCACTTCCATCAGCTGGCAGTGAGTCTGCAGTTGGCTCAGCCAAACACGGATCGATCACCTGGGACTGATCAAACCAGTATAACTCCTGACCTTCGGTGCAAATGCCAGGGGACCTGCGTGTGGATAATTTTGGAAGCCAACCGAAGGTTTGAATTATGACTTGTCTCGGCGCTTCCTGCTTTCGGTTGGGCCTGGAAGTGGAAGTGCCAGGCTCTGCCAGGAAGCCTTCTCTCGTGGTTTTACTGGTCAGGGCTAATTTAGGAAGGGCTGGAAATCTCGCAGAAACCCCTTGGGAAACTCTTACCTTGTTTTCCTGCCTAAGAAGTTCCATTCGTTTACAAAACCTCAGAAGTGACATCTGGGCTCCCCGCTGGCTTATCTGGGCTAAACCTTGCGCTTTTTCCTGAGGTGCCATCCAGTGTCAGGCAGCCCAGCGGGTGACGGGCCACTGGGGGCTGGGCACGCAGACTGGCGGGGCACTCTGCTCCCTCTTGCTCGTCCTCCCACGCCCTGCGTACGCTGTCCTGTGAGGTGGGCGGCACTGTTTCCATCTCGCCGCAGAAGACCTCGAGTCAAAGCAGGTGAGTTAATTTATCCCACACCAGCCAGCTGGCAAATAGTCAGGTCAACAAACTGGAACACATCGCATTTGAAAAACGATACTTTTCTCGTTACCCCTCTCTGTTTCAGAAGTGTCGGAAACAATTCCCCTCCTGAAGGGGATCTGAGCTCTTCGCACAGGAGGGGAAAGTGTGAGTTCCTTCATCAAACAGAGAACACAGATGTGGCGTGCAGTCCAGGGCCCCCACCCCCGGTCCGCTGTCCCTGTGAGTCCCTCCCGGCTTCTCTGAGCACCGGCACCTGCCACCACACCTGTCCTCTCTGCTCCTGGACAGGCCTGCACAGCCTGCGTCCCTCCCTGTCCTCACGCTGCCCCCTCATGCCCTCACCCTGCTGGCCTTCCAAGGCCATTCCTAAAAGACCTGTCGGAGAAGCCGTGGTCCTTCCCGCTTTTCAGGCCCCAAAGCACGATGCACAGACCTCCTTCCGGCACATCACTCTCTCCCCGTGAGCGGCCCACCAGCCCCAGCCTGCCCAGAAGAGGCGTGTCCGCAGCACGCCCAGCACAAAGCCCGCACGCAGTTCAGCAGAGCAGGGGCTCCTGGGTGAAAGCCCCGGGGCATGCCAACCTATGGGGACGTAAAATGTGATGGAATCAGAGAGAGATTCCGCAAAGCAGGGAGTGGGGACATCCGCAGCAGCGCCAGTGATAGAAGTAAAAGAAAGAAAAGAAATGTAATAAACACTGGGATGGTTCAGGTTTGAGGCTGCAGGCAGGGAGGCAAGCCTGATGGGACAGAGACAAGGCGGGCTGCTCAGAAGCGAGGAGGGGCTCCCGGGGAAGCGGGGTTCCTGCAGGACTGGGGTGAAGGTGGTGTGGACACCCTGCCCGTCTTTAAGAAACTGGCTCCGGTGTTCCCGCATGGACCAGAGTGAGCAGGAAACCGTATGCAGGTGCACTTGGACTCACAGCGGGGTCCCACCGTGATGCACTCTTTCTCCAGTTGGAAAGACTGTGGGTTGAAAAGGCACCGAATACACCTCATCTACCCGACCTCATAGCTCCCCCGGCCGAGCTTGATCGCGCTCCGCACGCTCCCGTCAGCCCCCCACCAGACACAATCGTCCACTGCAGAGCCTACGTCCCCATCGACAGTCGACTCTCCCGTGGAACAAGTGACTGGGCACCCGCTGGGAGTGCACACAGCACGTCTGTGTGTGGTCTCGCCATCAGCGTGCACGCCGGCCTGAGCAATGCTGGGCGCTGAACCACCGTTACCTGAGGATGGCGCGGTGCCACTGGGGCAGGCGCAGCCGCTGTCAGCCCGGATGGTGCAGCGGGTGTGGCGCTCTGCGTACGCCTTTCCCCTCAGGGTAACACGAAGAACTCCCAGGTCGAACCTCCGTGCATGGGGCCTGTCTGCCTCATCCGCGCACCAGCTGCGGGTCCGCCGTCGCCCATTCCTCTGTGGCGGGAATTCTTCCAGGCTGACCGTGCTCGGCAGATCGGGCAGGTTCCCGCCCTCCCAGGAGAGACAGCTGAGCAAAGAGGAATCAAAATCAAGACCGCTGTCTTTTCCCGACACCTCGCGTGGAAAGAGGCGGGGCAGACAACCGACTGGAGCAAACAGATGAATCCTTTAGCCTGAAAACGGGGCCCCACAGACCTAGCTGTACTGGTGAGAAAATTTAACTCCATTTGCTCAGGGGCACTCGTGGAAAGTGGAAGATTGAGAGGTAAAACTCCAGCTTGTTTTTCCCCCTTAAAATCAGTTACAGTAACAAAGAACCGTGTTGGAGGGTAGACTAATCCAATTCTATTCCTTTGGAAAAACAAAGAGGGAAAACTCTTGCAATTGCCCATGGGATACTCTGTATCATGCTGGTACCAGAGACACCGGCCTCTCGTTTTCTCGTTCTGAGATGCAAACTCCCTCTCAGACATTTGGAAACTACATGTGAAGTTTTCAAATGTAATTTCCATATCCAGCAGCATTTTGAGCGAAAAAAACAAGTGAGAATCAAAACATCCCTTTTCTCTGGGAAACGCGGTCCCCAGGCTGGTGGCGGCCCCTCTGACTCATGGCTCATCTCCATCCTCCCACCCAGCAGGGCGAGACCCGGGCCTCGGAGGGCGGTGGTGACTCAGAGCGGCTCTGGCCGTGTCACCACCTGGGGCTGGCTTGGCAGTGTGACTCACCCCTGGCCAGGCCCTGGAGGCCTCCCTGGGACCCCCTCTGGGGACAGAAGCTTCCTGTCACCCGATGCCCCTGCCCTTTGCTTCCCTTGTGCTCACAGAGCATGACACACAGGCCTGGTCCCCTCACCCAGTGAGAGGACAAATGAGCTGCTTCCAAATGGGGATCAGCACTTGGAGGTTGATGCCAATCTGGGGCATGTCCCCCCTCTTTCCTTGGGGGCAACATATTGTGATGAGCTTTTTGGTGGCAAAGCATTTGGCAACAGTGAGCAAAATCCACGGTCCTGGAAGGCTCCAGGTGACAGTAATGATGGCAGGAAGTCACCTGTTCCCCTACTCTGCGCTGTGGAAGGGGGCGAAGGCAGGATGGAGCTGGGGGGCGTCCTGAGGAGGAAGGAGTGGGACCAGACACGGAGCACCCCTGTGGGACCAGGGACAGCGCGGTGGGTGGTGTGGCCGGCCGATGCCAGGAGCAGGGGAGCCGACACCTGCTTAAAGTTTCCTTTCTGCCCTGTAATCTTACACCAGCCTGGAGCCTGAGGACCTTCGCCAGAAATGACAGCCCCCGGCTGGAGGGCGATCACACTGCAAGCAGACTGGAGACTTTGGGGAACCTCAGGGGGGACGCGAGCTGACACACCTGTCGGGACAGGCCAGAAGGAAGCGAAGGCTGCCCCACACAGACCGGGCCCACGTGGCACTGGCTCAGAGATGGTGCGGAAGGTGGGGAGGCTTGGGGACGGCCAGGTTACGCTTGCGTTCTCGTCATTTTTGAGCCTCCCTAGAGGAAATTTGTTACAGATCATCAGATGTCAAGATGTCCTGAGTCTCAGGCATGTTCACACGTCTTGCAAGCTTAGGCGCGCTCCACGGGGAGTGACCTGGACCAGACCAGCAGGGACGCCTGAGGCCTCAGGGAGCCCTGAGAGCAGAGAGCTGGGTGTACGTGACCAAAGATCCGCTTGGGAAAGACAAGGTCTTCCTGGAACTCTGGAGACGGCCTGGGCTCAGAATTGAGCCCACACTTGTTGGATGTTAGCGGTGAGGCCTCAGCAGACTGGCATCGCCCCCAGAGGCCACCCAGATCCCCCGGGGAGGCACAGCCTCCGCATTTTCACTGGGCCCAACGGTGGGTCTTGTGCGTCAGCCGGCAACACTGCTGTGGCTGGATATTGGCCAGGCATCGCTGTGGGTTCTGGACGTTGCTGTGGCTGTGAGTGTGTGAGTGTGTGTGCATGTGTGAGTGTGATGGCCTTTTACACCACTGGCCTTTGAGTAGGGCAGAGCACCCTCTGCGTAGGGTGGGCCTCGCCTAAGCCGTGGAAGGACTGAAGACCAAACACTGGGATTCCTCTGAGGAGGAAGGGATTCTGCACCTGAGCTGCAGCATCAGGCGCTCCCTGCCCACCTGCCCGCTGGCCGCCCTGCGGGCTCCAGCCGTGCCAGCCCCACACCGGCACGAGCCAAATCCTGAACAAGAGTTCTCTGTGTGCATAAACGCATCCTGCTGGTTCTGTTCTTCCAGGGACCCCGGCTGCTACACCCAACACCTGTTACTCTCCTGGGCCCACCTCTTGGACGTTTGACTTTAAACATGGTCCCACCCTAGGGTTTCCCAGGCCTGGAGGAGGGACGGGGACCTACGGAGGTGGAGAGCCCACAGCCTGTGGGAAGGAAGGGATGAGGAGCCCAGGCTTCTAACAGGGAATGTGAGTCAGCTGCACTGAGCCAGGAGCCCGCCCAGCAGGCAGGCAGAGAGCTGAGGGGGCCTGGCGGCAGGCCGGCTGCCCTATGCCGGGGCACAGGGGCCGTCCTGGGCGTGGTGGCTGCACGTGGGGTGAGGAGGAGGGGGTGCATGCAGGCGCCCCGTGCCCCGTGCCGGTGGCGGAGCTGCCGGGCGTACGGCAGCGCTCAGACCGGCAGAACCAGTGTCTGACCAGAGGTGTGGAGGATGGGCCGGGGGTCCACTCCCCGTCCTTCTGCCTGGACCGTGGGCATGAGGTGGCCCTGGGGCCGGTCATTCTCAGTGGGGAAACCTGAACCTTCTTGCCAATAATGAGAAAAAGAAATGACTTAATTTGTAGCTCAGGGAATAAAAAAGGTCACAGACAGATACAAAGAAAAGCGTCTTTCAGTCCAATCTGTGCATGTGGCTGTGCTCCCTCAGACACAGGAAGGGACCGTCACACTGAGGGTCTGTAGGAAGGGGGCCAGAAAGCCAGGGCCTTACACCTTCTGGGTGGGGTGAAGGGATTACCCCAGCCCACAGCGACGCTCAGCAAGTCCTGCCTGCCTGCCCCTCCCCCGGGGGTGCCCCCGCCCCATGCAGTGAGATGGCCCGGCAGTAAGAAATCCAGGGCCATCTCCCGGCTCCGGCGACCCCGGCACACATCTCGAAGCGCCGCTAAATGAGACCCGGCTCCCAAGCCCTTTGTCCCGAGCCTGCTCCGTCCCTCCCCGAACGCCTGTGCCCTGTCCCCCTAGAGAAGAGGCGAGTCTGAAGATTGGGCTCCAGGTTGATGATCGCGGTTTTCATTGTCTGAAATCGAAGCAAAATAATATCATCTCACCAGGTGCGGATGTTTGCTCGGGAGGGACGCGCAAGGCTCAATGAGTCGCGACGCCGCGGCCGCCTCCCGCCCCGAGTCCCCGGCTGCTTGGAAACAGTTTGTCAAAAGCATTTATGGTTAGACAGGTCCACGGAGCTGCTGTAGAGTTACCCACCCGGAACTGCACTGGGAATGGGAAACGAGGGGCCGAGAGAATAATAAAGGGTCAATTAGGGCTCCGGGGAAGAGAGGAGAGGAGACGAAGTCAGAAGGAATGTCAAAAGGAGCCAGAATTTTTTTTATTATTATTACACTATCCAGGGAGGAGGAGTGTGCAGAAAAAAGTCCTCCATCAATAGATGGGGAAGTGAACTGAGCGGGCACGCAGTAGCAAACTCCCGATATGCACCCTCCTCCTCCTCACCTCCATCCGCCAGGATCAGCCCTGCCCCCGTCATCCCGGGTAACTGGTGCTGCGTGGGCAGGGATGGTATCATTTCCTCCGTTGTCCAGGTGGGACCGCGAGGCCTGGGGGCTCAGGTAACCTGCCCAGATCCACCCAGCCCTGCCCGATGGGACGGGGTTGAGCCCACAGCTTCCGACGGCTGTGCTCCGCCGTTCCCTGGAGACCTCTGCCTCCTAGGTGCGCACAGGGACGCAGCTGTCTCAGCCATACTCTGGTCCTCCAGAGCTGTCTTCTCAGCTGGGCACAGGGGCTCCATGGGGCCCTGACCCTATTGAGCTCGGGCTGTGCCGTGGACAGGGGCTGTCAGGCCGTGTCCGCAGACAGCCCCCGACTCAGAGAGCCGGCAGGTGCCGGGCAGCGGGCAGGGGAGCAAGGGCTGGCGTGCAGGAAGTGGTCCTGGATCAGGAATGGGGAGCAGAGACCAGAGGGGGGGAAGTCCCCGCTGGGGCCTGGTGGGGTCTCCATCCAGTGGGGACTGTGGAGGGGCCATGGCAGCACCTCAGAGTTGCCCACGGGGGCCACAGACCGGGGCGTCTGCCCCCTGGCTTTGTCCCTTGGAGCAGGAGGCAGCTCCTGCGCCTCTCCCCTGGTGGGGCCTGGCCTGTGCCCTGTGCGTCTGAGGAGGACACGCAGGAAGAGGGGACGAGGAGGAGTCAGAGCTCCATGAGGGGATGCTCTTCCGCAGGGCGGCAGCTCCCTCCTGACCACAGGAAGGTCACAGCAACAAGATCCCCACGTGCTTCCCAGGCCGCCCCACCCCTGTGATCACCTGTGTATCGGGCCTCACGCTTTCTCAGACTCTTCCATGCGGCCCTCCCCAGGCTCCGTGGGTCGGTGCTTGCTGGCAGCCCCTCACCGGGAGGAATCCGGGGCCCACAGTCCGTGAGCTCTTCTTCCCCTCGGCTCCCCACGTCTCACGCCCAGGCGGGGGCTCCTGCAGACACTGCCCCAGACACCCGGGCCCTTCACAAAGTCAGGTAAGCTGCGCGCTTCGAAATGGCGGCGGATGGGCGCGGGGAGGAGGGTCTCTGCCGGTGAGGTCTCCCCCAGGAGGAGGCTCTCAGAGTCCTTCTTTGGTTTCGGTTTGCACCTTGACCGGACGGCCTGTGTTAACGGCATCACAGAGTGAGCGGAGCTGTCGGTGCCCGTGTTCCCCGGACGTCCAGCCCACGCCAGTGTCCACCCCAGCGCCTGCAGGCAGAGGCGGAGCGTGGGCCCGAGCTGTGCAGAGTGGAAACACAGCTCTGTGCTTCCTCGGGTGGGAAACCGGCGTCTGAGACGAGCTGCCTTGTGGTCGGAAGGGATGAGAGCTCACTTTGTCAGGCACCCACTGTCCGGGCGCCGGTTTGCCGGAGCAAGCGAGACAGAGAGAGCAGGACCCAGGGACCAGGCTGACCCTGTCCGCGGTGCCGACACCTGTGCAACAGTGGGCACGTGCGCCGACGTCAGGGGGGCGTGGTGGGCCCGACGGGCAGGTGGGAACTGAGGTCTGGTACACCCTGCTCGCCTGGGGACCTCAGTCCCGCAGGGGCGCTGGGGGGAGGGCCCTCTCTGATGCGAGCTGGAGAGCCTGTGATGGTCTCTGGGCTGACAGACCCTTAAATGTTTAGACGCCTCTCCCCCAAATGTTTGGCATGCCGAGCCCCACAGCGGCAGAAGGGACCCCGACCCTGTCCCTCCTCTCCCCCTTCAGGAAGCTGTAGTTCTCACAGTGGCTCCGTCTCCAACCAGACTGCGGGGCTCCACCAGCGGAGGGCCCCTGGCCTCTGGCCTCTTAGAACGAGAGATTGTAGACACAGGTGTGAGTATTATTAGTAGGAATCTTTAGAACGGAATAAAAAACTGTTTTTAAACCTCTCATTTCGAAATCGTGGCATTTGAATAATTTTTGAGCTACCAAACGGAATTTAGTTAGGCTAGTTTAAAGGCTAATTGATACAATTTCAGTTTCAAGTGGAAACATTACTTATGATGCGTTGTCATTCATCTTAATGGGTGTTAATGTTGAAACGTAATTGAGCCTCCGAGTGAGAGCATCATTAACCTCCCTCTCGCCGATCAACACACAGCGGACTTCCAACGCAGCTGCTCGGCCGGTGTGTCGAGAGGCACAGACTGTGTCTTGGAGCCGAGAAATTCTGGAAGCAGACGGGGCCTTCCTAACACTCTGGGGTGCCTGACCCTTGGGTGCAGAGGGACGCACGAGATGCCAAGGCAGGTGCCCACCCAGCCTTGTGCCTGAAGCACAGTCAGTGGTGAATAAATAGCTGCCGTTTCTTACGTGGACTGTAATTTCACAGCCGCTCCCCAAAAGTCTTACTGATTTTGTCCCCCAGCTTCTCAGGGATTCCCGCTGGCTCTGGAACAGACGCTACGCTATAGGAAGTGTCTTAGAATACACATCCTTCTCAAGTGGCGGCAGCTGTCGAGTTTCTGGTGTAGGGCAGGTGCCCCACGGAGCCTTCCTGGCGCAGGAGAGCCCTGACCCTCCCGGCAGCCCCAAACAGTGGGCGTGCTCCCCCCCTTTTTCTGCCGGGACCCTGAGGCTGGGAGGCGTTAGGTCCCCAGGTTCCCAGGAGGCGCCTCTGAGGTGGCAGAGCTGGAGTTCCACCTGACGTGGCGGCCCGCGCCCTGGGTGCTCACACCACTGGGCACCGGGAGGGACCCCGGGGACGGTGGGTCACTTCTGCTTCTGGTCACCGTGCCTAGCGCTCGTGGTTTTGAGAAGAGAAAAGAGCATGTGGCTGGGCTGGCTCGGCCGCACAACCACTGCCCTCTCGCTTCCCTTGGCCTCAGCACCCCCACCCCACCCTGAGGAGCCCGAAGCCCACCACTGTGACCAGTTCCCTGAACCAGCCCCGCGAGGCGCTTCTTCACAGCCACCCATGCTGGGAGTGCCGGGCTCCGTCCTGCTGCCCGCTCCAGGGCCAACGTTCCCAGGTGTTTCTGGGAACAGAGCGTCGGGGCTATCTTTCCTCGACAGTGCCCGTTAAGGTCTCTGTCGACCGCAGAGCCCACAGAGAGTGGGCGCCCGAAACCTTTCCCTGCGGTCTTCTCATCTTGGCCCACGGAGGTGGGAAAGGCTTTCAAAGCCTCCCAGCGTCCGCTGGCCGAGTGCCGTTTCAACTGGCCAACGTGCCAGAGTACAGGCACAGCGCCGGCCTGGGTGCCGGCATGCGGGAAGGCCAGGCTTGTGGAGCAGAGGAGTGGCCGAGTCCGACGCAGACACAAAGGTGTGAGGGGCCGGGTCGTGCAAGACCTTCCCCGCGGTCCCCGCGTTCTGGTTTTGCTGAGCACTGTGTGCGTGAGCTGTTGGCAAGCCTGGCCCCCGACAAGAGAAGATGAAAATTCCCAGCTGAAGAAAGCTAGGCACCGATGCCTGGGGGTCAAGGTCACCAGGCGTTTTGGGAACCTCCTGCAGAGTTACTCAAGTGAACTTCCTGGTGAGGGTGCGGCAGTCAGGCAGGGAGAGAAGGGGAAGTGGCCATCGGGGTTGGGTCACAGAGACCCGCGACTGTGCGAAGCTGGAGGTTTGATCCTGTTTGTGGTGGTGGGGGGCCTTGGAGCAGGTGGAGACCCCTGCCGTGGGGCCATCGAATGTGTGGATATGAGAGCTGTCTGAGGCTGTCCGTGGGGCTGCAGCTCAGTGGGCCGCTGAGAGGAGGGCGGTGGGCGTGGGGGCCAACCCCATGGCCCCCGTGACGGGCCAGGTGAGGCAGCATGAGGACGCATGTGGCCCCCGAGCGGAGAGGGCCCCCTTGCAAGGCGGGTCCAGGCAGAACTCAGTCCTTGGTGAGCACGCAGCGTGTCTGTGGTGCGGGGCTGGGGCCACGGGTCCTGTGCTGCCAGACGAGCGATGCCCACCGGCCGGCGTGAGGCAGAAACGAGACGGCGAGCATGTCCGTTAGAGGCCTCAGAGACAGTGAGGGTCGGAATCCACCTCCGGGGGGCTGGCCCGAGCCGCGGCCAGGCCTGCGATGGCCAGCGGAGAGGACAGTGAGACTCAGCGAAGGGCCCGTGGCTCTGGTCTCCCTCTGATTCCCAGTGGGAGCACACGCCTGCAGTGCCACACGTGGCCAGGACAGGCACACACTCGCCAACAGGAAGTGCCCCGGGGCCACCGAGGGCCACGGCTGATGGAGGATTTGGTGCAGGCGGCCAGGCGTCCTCCCAGACAACACACTAGCCTCCCCTCCAGAAAGGGGGCGGCGACCTCCACAGCGAGACGCACAGCTGTGTCTCAGCAGGTGGAAAGGCTGAGATTCGCAGCACATGGGGGTCGTTTCTGACTGTAAAACGCAAATGCACTTCAGGAGTGAGCCCACCCCAATTTGGGAGGAAGTCCGTCCATGCCAGAAGTCCTTAGTTTTCCCGGATGCGCGTCGTGCCTGCCCCGGGGACCAGGGTGCCATCTTACGGGGCAGTGCCCACTGAGCGCCCACACCCAGGGCCAGGGGCCTGAGACTGGAGGGAATCAGTGTGTCCAGGCCGCCGGGCCGGGCGTCTAGCACATGTAGCTACCCCCGGGGCCAGCCTGATGCTTGTTAGCTGCGTATTTAGGCAAAACTACTTAAGTCTGTGAGTGTTGGTTCCCCCAGAAATTTCAGCAAATCTGTTTGTTCCAGACCTCACCCCCTTAGCTTCTGACTCGGTAGCTTGTGTCCTCAAAGCATCGCACAGGTCGCAGCCTGAGCGAGAAGGCCTGGAAACCGGTCGACGGGAATCCCCAAAGCCACCGTCTCTCCGCCGCCATTCCCTCCTTCTCCGCTCACGCGCTCCTCCAGCCCCCGTCCTCCCAGCACCCGAAGCCACATGCCAGGGCCTGTGCGGGTGCCAGCAGCACCGTGACGCCGCGGGCAGGGCACATGGCCTCCTGGGACTTAATGTGTGAGAACGCTGAGAGGAGACGAGCCCCAGCAGAGAAGAAAATGCTGTCATGTCCAGCCAGGGGTGGCCCAGCTGATCAGTCCACTGCTGGGAGCTTCTCGGCATCTCCTTAGCTCCTAAATTCCTAAAACAGTCGCCGGCAATTCTGGACTTAGAGATGGTTTCATTGTGTGCCCCCCCCCCCCAGGCCACTGCAGTGGGCATCTCCCGTTTCACTGGGGGGCATCTCAGAAGGCCCAGGCCGGGGTGGGCCTTGGTGGTGCCCTCTCCCAGCGCAGGCCCTCCCACTGCAGGTGGGCTCAGGAAGGAGCCCAGTGCTCTGAGGCTCTGCTGCTTGACAGCTTCGAGCTGAGCGCCCCAGGCAGGCAGGCACCTTGACCGCAGCTGATCAGCCCCGGAGAAGTCTGGCCACGACACGGTTAACCCGGACTGTGCCGCGCTGCCTTTCCATGGGCAGAAGTGAGGAGCCCACAGCCTGGGAAGAGCCTGCCCCGTGGAAAGAGGAAGCTCTGGCTTGTGCTTGTGTGGTCAGGGTGGGGGCGCAAAGTGGGAAGGGGGGCTGGGAGAGGAGCAGCCGGGATGCGTGGGATTCAGCCATATTTTCAACAGAAATTGAAGTGATTCGTGAGCCTCAAGGGTTGGATGCAGGTCTGTGTCTCTGCACACACGGACAGATGAGTTTTCATCTGCGCCCCCCGTCACGGCCCCGGCCTCCTTGGGGCCTGGCATGGCATCTGGGATGCAGCCGGCGTCCATGCGTGTTTCTGAGTAGGTGCCGGGCGGGCCGACGAGTGTTGACTGAGAGAGGAGCTTGAGGAAGCCACACCAGTTGCTGCCGTGCCTGCGGTGTGGCGGATGGGACCCAGGCTTGGGGAGGAGGCCCCGGTCTCCCTTCCGCAGCCCCGTGTCTGAGAGTGTGGGCACAGGAGCCCGCCATCTTGGCTCCCAGCCCCGGCACGGCCACTCGCTCTCCCAGGCGCTGGGGAGCGCCGCTAAACCCCCCGCGTGGGCCCTCCAGCTGCCGGTCCAGGGAGCCGAGCCGCCGGCCGTGCCAGCTCCGCGGCTCCATCCCGGAGTGGTGTCAGTTAATGGTGCCCTGAGTGTGTGCGGCGTGTGTGTGCACACGGGCGAGAGCGTGCCCATTGCGTGTTACACATGCTACTGTCGCAGGAGCGGAAGCGCTGTGCGCTGGGACCCTGAGGTCACCGGAGTCGGGCCTGCGCCTCGGGTGAACCGGGTGCGGCGTTGCCACCTCGCAGAGCGGCCGTCCAGGCTGCAGCTGCAGCGGGGACACGCCATCTCCTCCGAGTCCTGGCACTGGGCCACTGCCGCCCCCGACCACCTAGGTGCAATTTTGTGTCCCTTGCAGCTTAAAAAATAAACACGTACGAGTCTGTTGTCAGATAAAATTGTATTTCAACAGTGACTCAAGAGGTGACTTCTCTGGGAGCACAGAGGGCACCGTCCGCAAGTCTGATAACCACAGCTTTAAAATCTTGGCATTTTTTTCCCTGCACATGGGATGGCTCTAAGGGACCTCAGCATTTCTGGTGAAATTTCATATTTTCGCCAGGATTTGGCACAGCCAGAACCCGAAGGCCCACCCTGCAGATGTGGGGTGGGACGAGGCAGACAGCTGGGGGGTAACTTCCACAAGCCCTCTCGGGCGGGACCACCAAGGAGGCCAGCTCAAACCCAGCTTCCTCAGCTGAGGGACGGGGGGATTTTCGGTTGGGACCCTTGGGCAATCCCCCGGCTGTTACCCAAACGGTCACAGGGCCTGCCGCGGACGCGGACGCGGGCCGGAGGGCGTTGCTGCCGGTCTCCTGAGAGGAGGAAATGTGACCGGCACAGGGGCTGGATAAGGGAACTTCTGGGCTGGCTTTGTCCAGAAATTTCCTGTCGGGTGTTTCACTTCACGTTTAGGAAAGGATTGAGGAACTCCTGGGAATCTAATTCACAAGGGGCGGAGAGGCTCTGCAGCCAGCCTGCCCCAGGCCCCGGGACCGGGACTTCACTCTGCAGGGTGGGGAGGGGCCCGGGGTCTGAGAGGTGGACGTTCATCCCCCTGTGTCTTTGTGTCTGGACTTTCTGCTGGTCCTCAGTTTGCACTTGGCCTTGTCCCTTTTTATCTACGGGTCTTAAAAGAAAGACAGACAAACAGGAAATGCGGGCAGTGGAGCGGCTCTGCCCGCTGTGCCGCAAACATGGAGCCGCTCTGTCCAGGCCCCGTCCGCGTGCCCGAAGGCCTCCCCGTTTCCTCTCGGCCTCACCCCGGAACCGCAGCCACAGGAGGTGGGATGCAGGCAGCCGGGCTCACGAGGCGCTCGAATCGGAGCTTGCGTTTCAGCGTCACGCAGGAAAGGCTGTGCGTCCTTCCGAAGGGGGCAGCTCAGCCTTGCCGCGGGCTTTGCAGAGCGGATTTGGGTAGCCTGGACAGAAAGAAGCCTTCGGGATTTTCTTCTCATTTCATGGATCCTTAACCCCTATTTAAAGCAGATTCTGGATTTTAGACACAGCCAGTGCGCCGGTAATTATTTCAAACACTTAAAAAAGCTAGTTAATGATGTTCAACATAAGTAATCATGTTAAATAGTAAAATTTAATTTCTTAAAAACTTAAATCCTCATATCTTCTGGAATGCATTGTTCTGTAGGATGTCTGAGTAAATTAAATTCTCTCCCGCACACTAAAGCATCAATTTCCTTATGGTAATTATCTGCTAGATTGGATCTGTCAGAGGCAGGGAAGCAAGCCTGACATTATACCCTCTTTACAAAAAATGATTACAAAAAATTAAGACGAATGAGTAAAATTACGGCTGCGGCTGGTAAGCCTCTGCAAAGCCCCATGGATCACCCGACGCAGGACACCATTGTGCGGGGCCGAGCTTTTAATGACTAGCCGCATAATCAGGCGAGGCCATTACAGACTGGCAGAAGTCACCGATCACAGAGATAACAGCAAAAAACGGTTTTCCGCCGAGGAGAAGCAATCCATTACCCTCAAAACGCGACTCCAACAGGAGTGCGTGGGCAGGGGGGACCTGTGAAGTTGCCAGGCTTCTTTCCCGGGACAGTAGACAAACACGGTGACGCTTGGGGTCCCCCGGGTGCTTCGTCTGGGCCTCAAGCCTCCCCCCGGGGCCGTGTGGGGCTGCAGCTAACCAGGGCCTGCAGCATCGGGCTGGCCCCTGCGTCCCTGCATCAGGTCCTCCCCGTGTCTGGTCTAGGTCCTCAGAAGCTCCTTGGGACGGAGAGAGCCTTCTGTTCCAGGCTGGACTCCTGCCGACAGCACCGTGTCTGGCCACGGGGTGCATCCGCTGGCGTTAAACCCAGCCGCGTGTGACCGCAGTTGGGGGTGTAACTGCCCAGCTCTCTCGGCCGGTGTGTTAGATTAATTAACTCTAAGGCTAAAGAAAAAGCACAGTTCCCACGGAAACCTGAGGACAGCTGCCCGATCCCTGGGCAGCGTAAAAACTGTGGACCTCGGCATTCGGGGCCCCAGAGCGGCAAGCACCCCGTCCCCTCCTGGTCCCCTCCTGCCTCCCCACTCGACTCTCCAGCCCTGGCGATGCCTCTGTTCCTCTCGGAGCACCTTGGTGACACCCCCACCTCGGGCCTGGCCCCACCTTCGGAGTCTGTCTCTGCCCTGGCGCACCCTGTACCCCAGAGGGCCCGGCCCTGCTGGAACGGTCCCCGCCTGGGCCCAGGTTGGCTCAGTCACAGGACCAGATGGCAGGGTGTCCTCGGGCCTGGCAGAAGCCCAGGACGTGCCCGGGAGATAAAAGGAAGGTGGAGGGTGCTCGGGAAGCCGGGCCCGCAGCGCTCACGCCCACGGGCGCTGGCCAGGACAGTCCCTTCTTGGGAAACGGAACCACCGCAATAGAGTGAGATGCCGCGTTCTCATCTGACGTAGGTAAAATCTGAACGGGAGGCATTTTCAAAATAAGAGTACCCGACGACACAGAGTTTGTAATAATTTGCAGCCAGCGCCCACAGCCTGAGCGGGCTGGAGGCAGCAGATGCAGAGTGCGAGGGTTTGTTTGGAGGAAGCCCACTGCCCACCGCCCACCGCCCACGGGGAGCCCTCCTCCCCTGCATCCGCTCAGCGCGGGGACATCGGCATGTGCCCAGGAGTGGGCCAAGCCCAGGGGACTCACAGGTGGCTGCAGCCTCACCACCACCCGGTGACTGCTACATCACGCAGGAGACCTGGTAAGGCAGTGCCAGAAGCCCCAGGGACAAGGGACTGAGGCGCGACAGCGCTGCAGCCCGGGGGAGCCGCGGCCTGCTCCGGAGGCCTGCTCACTGTAACGCAGCAAAGCTCGCGTAGCTGGCGAATGTCTCCCAATGCGGCAGGTACCGCGGACGTTGGGTCCTTCAGCGCCCTCGCCCACCCAGCCCTTTCCTGATGAGAAGTGCGAGGCGTGGACAGAAGTCCTTCACCACAAACCCAGGCGTGCGCCAAGGCCTGCTCTGGGGACGCTGGCTCTGATGTGGGCCAGGCGAGGCGGCTGCCAGGGTTACTCAGGGGAATTTAGAAAGTTAGAAAATGAGGAATATAAAAATTGACACCAGGAGTAAGCGAAAACCCCGGCCCCTCATTCAGCAGGGGCACAGCAGAAAATGAGGGTCCTCCACACCCCCAACTGTCAGTCTCCCTCGCCCCCGGGAAGCCCTGTCTGCCTGCCAGCTCTGCGCCCTGCGCCCGCCTCCACACCCCCACTCTCTCCTCGGGCAGGAAGTGCCCCAGGTGACCGCTGGCAGCTCAGCACAGGAGGTGCTTGGATGGGGAGGGGCCCCTGTCTGAGGGGGGTGTGTGGTCACGGCGACTTCAGACAGCTGCAGCTTTCTTAAGCAAGCGAGGCTCCTGGAGGACAGACCGTTCAAAGGAGCGTGGTGAAGCCACAGCCAACACCAACAGCGTGGCTCCCTGCCTGGGCTGCCCTCAATTCCTAGCAGAAGGGGGTCAGGTCTGAAAAGGTCCCTGTGCTCCAAGCTCCGCCCGAGCCCTGGGAGGCTCTGCGGGGCCAGCCCGGCACCCTCCAGGGGCTTGTGGAGGGCGGCCACACCACGGGCGAGCCTGGGGAGCCCCTGGGTCGAGCCCTGCACGTGTCTGGCTCCAGTCTGAGGGGCCAGAGGGCACCTCCATTGCTCTGAGTGGCCAAGAGCCAAGCCGACGTTGACAAAGGTCAGTGCTGCCCCAGAGCGGCAGCAGCCACCCTCCCCAGGTGACATGGAGCCCGTCCGTATGGGCTGTAAGGACCCCCCGTGGAGGGCGTTTCCACTGGACAGCCCCACCTCCCGCAGGTCTCCCTCCACACGCCCTGCTCCCCCAGCGCCCTGGGCGGGGTCCACATCCTTCAGGTCCGTTCGGCCCTCGCCCCCCCCCCCCCCCGGGGCGTGTGGACACCACTCGCCCGGCCCGGCCATGCTCAGACGGTCTCTTCAGAAGTCCACAGAGCCCCCGTGTGCAGGGCTGGCTCCCGAGGCCTCTGGTTTCGTAGCCAGCAAATTCATTCCACGATAATTCTCAGAGACACGGGCCACTGACTCCGCGATCTGCCATCACCACACTAACCTGTGCTGAAGGCTGCGCCTCGCTCCTCCCACTTTGAAAGAGCATCAGCGTTTCTGTGACCTCCACTGGGCGGCCAGGGAGACGTACCCTTTAAGTAGCAAGACCTCGAGAACCGACAGCCTGAAGCGCGTTCTGCTGACCCTCGTTTAGGGAGCAAGTCGGGACAAATCTTTTCCCAAAGGAGAGAGAGAGTTTCTGTAGAATGACCGCAGGTGGGGCCCCATGTCTCGCAGACGGATTCAGACTCAGCTGTTGCTACGCAGGAGGGCTTTCCAGCCTTGCAGTCCCACGCTGTCTCTCAGGGTTTCCAAGGCTGACACCTTTAGGCAGCATCTGATGGCAAAACACGGGAGAGCAGACGCCAGCTGTCAGAAGGCAGGTGGCCGTGCCGCCACCGGGGGGCACCGTGCTGGCATTGGCAGAACGCCCCTAGAAGGAATTTTGCAGGTGCTGGGTTTGCACCGGTGCCCGGTGACCTGCGAGGTACGGGGCAGAAGCAGTGCTGAGGTCGGGGGCTGCTGGAGCCCTGCCCCGGAAAGGCCCTGGATGGCAGCAGGTGCCTCAGATTCTGAGCAGCAGCGTGTCCGACCGAGTGGCCTCGGCGCCCTTCACTGCACACGGCGTTGCCAATCCCCCCATGGTGTTGGGGTTTGGGCAGGAATCTCCGCAGATGGAGATTTTTGTTTTGGTTTAATTTTTTTTTTTTACAGAATTGCTCTTTCTGAAATGATTGGAGAGCAAGGTCACGTGCTGGTGGAGTCGTTCTGCTCCAGAGGGGATTCTGCTCAGCAGGAGGGGTGGCCGCACACTTCCTGTCCGTCCTGGAGGCGAGCGGGCGCTCAGAGCAGAGCATCAGAGGGTCAACAGCCAAGTCTGGAGGGTCAACAGCGGAGTCTACACGGGGGCGTGGACTGAGGCAGTACCCACCCCCAGAGCAGAGAGAGCAGCTGTGCCTTTGGATGGGGTGAGCAGGAAATACCCCGAGGGGCCCCAAGTCTGCTGGGAGTCCTGGGGTCACCACCCCACTCTGAGTCTCTCGGAGGAAGAAGGCAGAAAGGAACCCTGAGAAACACTTCAGAAACACATGCAAGTTTTTTTTCCTGTTCCCGCTGGTTCTGGTTTTGGATAACTCAGTGAAGGTTGTCCAGCCTGCGAATGGATGGCCCTGGGGTGGTGCAGCGTGTGAGTTCAGAGAGCTCAGGCGGAGGCTTAGGAAAAGGCCTCGTGAACTCTCACGGGGCCTGTGGCTGCGGTACACCAACGGAGCTGTACTCGGGAGCCGGGGTGACCCCGGCTCTGGGCCACAAACACGTGATCCTAACATGGACACGAGTGGTCATTCCAGCCTCAAGACCTTCCTGGGGCCTGGGGGTGCTTCCCGCGGAGGCCCTGGAGCTGGGGAGAGGAGGGTTTGTCCTTTCCACCCAGCTGAAGTGGTGCCCTCAGGGACAAGAGGCAGTTCCTCTCTCAGTCACCGGGTGCCTCAGGGACAACGCATGGAGTTTCGACCGGATAACCTGCGATCACTAAAATCGATGGTCTACCCTCTACCGTCAGAATGCCTGCATTAACCTGATCAGGACAGGGGACCTCGAGTCGGCCGGGCGGTCCCACTCTGGCCAGGAATCTTCTCAAACAGAACCCTTGCTGCTGGTGGCCTCCAGAAAACCTCGGTCGCCGTCACGGGATGGTGGCATCTGGGGCCAGGCCCACTGCGTGGCACAGGCTGGGTCCAAGCCACCCCCGCAGTCAGAGAAAGGCGTCCCACCTCATTCCACTGGCACAGATGCACAGAACACACTCCCATCTTTTATTCCCTGCTGACGGCGCTCCGGCCGCCTGGGCTGAGGCATTGGCGCCCCGCTGGGCTGGCGGCCCCTCAGTAGCTGACTGTCTCCTTCCTCTTCCTGTTGAAGGGGTTGCAGGGCCTCACAAGAGTGACTATTCGGGACAGTGGCGCCCGGCGACGGAAGAGGTCAACTGCCGATTCTTCCCGTAAGACGCTGAAACACAGGGGAGAGAAAAAAGAAAACTCGATGCATAAGATAAACACAAAAACACAACCCTGTCTGCTCCACAAGTAATCACGCACACGTGCCAGAGAGAGCGCGTGAGAGAGAGGGAGACACACTGGACTGACGGCCCTCGCGGGAGCATTCGCTGCGTTCCCTTCCACGTGCTCCGTCACGGGCATCGCGTCGCACTGTTTGGTGACTGAGAACCTGATCCGTGTCTAGAATCACAGCAGGTTCGAGGAACACAGAACAGGAGGCCCTGGCCGGGCTTCCCAGTGGTTAGAGCGTCACCCCAAACCAGCAAGGATGTGTGTTCAGCCCGGTCAGGGCGCAGGTGAGAATCAGCCAGTGAGTGCGCCGATAAGGGAGGGCGGGGTCGCCCCTCTCTTCCCTCCTCTCTCCCTCTAAGATGAATACATTTCAAATAAAAATAAAAATCAGGAAAGGCAGCTGCAGACCCCAAGGGTCGCCACAGTCTCCGTGGGCTGGGCCAGGGTGTGGGGGCAGAGGCAGGGTCACCGCTCTGGGCCGGGGCTTCTCCGTCTCAGCGCGGACCTGCGCCACGGCGACCCTCTTCGGAGATGGCGCCACCCATAGGGGTCTGGCTGCGACTCTGCTGCTGTTTGAGGCACAGACACACACACTGCGGTGTGCTCCTGTGTGGCCGAACTTACAGAGCGCGCCACAACGAGACCCGAAGTGGTTTCAGTTTTCTGCTGTGACTGGCGCCGACCAGCTTTTTCCTGTTGTGCGCCGCGGCCGCTGCAGTGACAGCTCACACGCACGCCGGGGGTGCCCCAGGCGGCCTGGGCCAAAGCAGGGACAGGGGTCGAGAGCCCCTGCGGGCGCACCCCCTTACTGTCGAGGCGCGGGACTCTCAGCACCCCGTCTGGCCCACCGCCGGCACCCCCGTCGCCTCAATTACAGTGTCTTCCAGCAACCGCTTTCCTTGCTGTTCTGCATCTCGATGTCACTGCTAAGGTGCCGCTCTGCACCGCGCCAAAATGTGCATGGGGACCACGTGGCCCTCCACTGCTTGGCAGAGGCTTCGCGGCCTAAGCAACTTCGGCCAGCCCCCACTGCAGACTGCCGGCCCCAAATGTCCACGGCAAGTGTGAGGCCCGCCCTCGGTGTGGGGGGTTTCACCAGTCCCTGCCCCCGCTCACCTCACCCGCCTCCCACCTGGCGTTTCGTGTGAGTGGTGGTGCCGGGGTTCAGACCAGGGGGGCGAGGAGGGAACGGACCGGGAGAATGGGAAGCAGTGAGGGAGGACAGTGTGTGCGTGTTCACAGAAGTCCAGAAGCAGCCCCGGTAGCGGAGCATGCAGGGTGGGCCGGGGGTGGCAGGGAGGGCAGACGAGGGGAAAAGAGTAAAATAAAACAAAAAGTTTAGAGGCAGAAGGAAGGAGGGGAGAGGGGGAGGAAGGCCGCTCAGCGGGGCGCGTGGGTATAGGCAGCGGGGACGTCAGCGGGACCTCTGCCCACACTGGCAGGGTGGAAACGAGTCAGGGGACCGAGTGCCCCGCAGAAAGGATGGAGCTGTCAGGAGAGCAAAGCAGAATGTGTCTTCCTGGGATGGAAGGATCGGGAGTAGTGGGAGCAGAGATTCGGATGTGGAGGAGGGGAAAGGAAAGGGTCCTCTGGCAGCCTGGTTGCCCCTCGCCCTGCGCGGGCACAGGCAGGGGCCCCTTCTGTTGAGAGGGACCTGGGAGAAGGAGGCAGGCTCCAGGCGCGGAGAAGTAAATCTGGCCACACAGGGATGGCCCGGGCCCTGAGCAGGACGGGGAGCCTTCAGAGGGGCCCCGACATTCGGGGGTGCCCAGTGCCGTCCCCGCACTTCCTGCGCAGTAACTCTCCTGTCCCTGTGGACTCGACACCCCACTTTTTAAAGCACGGAAACTGCCTGTTGGCATTTCACTGTTCTTTAATGGGATGGCCGTGGTTAGCATGCCCCCAGCATGTCTGAGCAGCCTGGGGAGTGGCGCTCATGCTTACCGGTGCACCGCGGCGTCCGTCGAGGGGGCGGCTGCTGGGACATCGGAGTTGGCTGGGTGGGTGGCGGTGACGTGAACCTTCCCGGTGTACCCTGGGATATTTGCCGAGCTGAAGGAAAGAGTTAGGTGTGGGAGGGGGGAGAGAAAACGGAGATGATGACCTGTGAAATGGTCGAGGTCACCAGCCCCCAAACACGGAGCCAGGGGGGCGGATGCAGCTGAACAGGTCTGCCTTTCGCAGACTCAGGGAGCTGGCTGACCGCCGGGAAGGCTGGGAGCAGGGAGCACGTGGGTGGCAGCCCTCCGTCCGCCCCCCCTGAAGAGGCTGATCTTAAGGCCTAGTCTCCGTGCCATCTGAGTCGTGGTTCATGTGTGCGGCCCAGCTGAGCCCTGTCCCCTAAGGAAGGCACAGAACAGAGACCCAAGTCCCACACGGAGCTCCGCCGCTGATGCCAACATGAGTGGGCACACGGAGTTTCCAAATAATGCTTCTTTCTTGTCACCACTGACGTACCCTGTGACCGGTCTCACGTGATTTCCTGGAACTGCACGCACTTAAACAAGTGCGATCCCCTTTCTTCTCTGCTTCCACACGCATGTCCCCCAGCCAGGGGAGACCGGGAAAACACAACATGCACACGCGTGTTCCCGTGTGTAAAAGCCCCTCGGTTAAAGCCAAGCGCACATTCAGGAGAAACAGTCTGACACACACTCAGAGGAGGGCGTCTCCCACACCGCGCCCTTCCCAGCGTGTGTGCCGAGGGGCGGTGGGCCAGAACCCCGGGACCAGACCCTGGGCACACTGCGTCCTGAGTCTGCTTCAGGTGCGTGGCTTTGGCCTCCAGGAGCTGGGGACTACATTCCAAAGACACACTGCAGGCAGGTCACGAGGCCGCAGTGACACATCACCTTCCTGGCATTTGGCGTTCAGCGTCCTCTCAGTGCTAGGCCGCCACCTCTGGGGCCGGCTGTGGATGGACAAACACCAGCAGCATCAACACGCCCAGAGCAAAGAACGGGGCCGGGGCGGGGGTCGGCTTGCTGCTGCAGCCACTCAGTGGCTGGGACCCCCATCCACAGGCCCCGTCTTTGAGAGCAGTACATCGCGGGTGTGGCTCTCAGTGATCCTACTGAGCTCCTCACAAACATGGGTGAGACTCTCTGCTAGTGAGAGAAAGGTAGCGGCTCATATCGCGAACCCCCAGTGTCCTTCACAGCCTGAGTCATGTGCTGGGCTCAGAACGGCGGAGAAAAGCACGTGTAGCTAATACACCACATATGTCTCTTCCCCGTGGTGTTCGGACTCCATACATGATGAGTCACTGGCTTGCTGGGACACAGCCGGGACGCCCGGTGCTAACAGAGTGAGGGGGACCAAACCAGGGCAAGAGCGAATGAACAGGACAAGTCGATGGGTCTCGGGAGGTCAGGAAAGCAGGGAGCTGAGGGGCAGGGGCCACCACACTGGGAGCCAGGCACTGCCCACACCTGACTCAACCCCCGGAGTGATGGTTGAGGCCCCACCCCGGTGGGGAGCCCCTGGGCCTCGCAGCCGCTGGAGGTGGGGAGACAGCCCTGAGCTCTCAGGAGCACCCTGGGGTGAAAGGGACCGAATTTGGTGATCCAGTAGCAAAGCTGTGCACTTAGGTGCTTGACTAACTTTAGTGGAAACACGGGAGTGTAAAGAGATCAGAGGTTTACACACAGGAGCCGTGGTGAGTGGAGAAAGCAGAGGCGTCCAGCACAGGCCACTGGCCAGATGCTGAGACAGTGGTTCCCCAACGCTGCTGCAGGTTGGGGACTCCCGACTCCCAACCTGGCCGCCCTGGTCCACTGGGGGGGGGGGGGTGCGAGCTGGGTGGGCTCTCGCACGCACTGTGGGCAGCCTGTGTGCAGGGAGGGCAGGAAGCCTGCGTGGAGCAGCAGCTGCAGGTTTGCTGGAGGCGCTGCGCCTGGTGCGTCTCGCTGCTATTACTGCCCTGCCCAGGGATGGCATTCTCCTCTGTTCTGAGCCAGCTCTGCCCGATTCTGGGACGCGCCCTTCGGGGTCTCTTGGAGCTTTCCTGAAGGGCAGCTGTATGTCAGAGAGGTGACGAGCATGGGGAACGTGTTCCGTGCCTGTCTCTCCCCAAACACTCACTAAAGCTTCTGTGCCTGTCCCGAAGGAAACCCCCTGCTCCGGGCGGCAGGTTCTTTCCACTGCCCTGGACACCTGCCCGGCTGCGCGCCACCGTGGCCACAGCCCCCTGCCAGCAGCGGAGGAGCTGGGGGACAGCGAGCCGCTCGTCTGTCTCGGGAAGGGCTGGGGGTGAAGCGTCACGCAGCTCCCTGTGTGTCTGGCGTGCGGGTTGTTGGTGTGAAACGCTGTCACCACGGCACTTAAATGGCGGCATCACATTACAGGGTGTCGCGTCCCGCACTAGCGAACGAGTCCTGGGCGGCTGGACTGCAGACAAGCTGCGTGGGCCTGGGAAGGGAGTCCGGTTGCACAATGACCCACATTTGAAAACGAAAGTCCTCACCCACGCTGACTCCGAATGTAACCACTGAAACCTTTTGAGGGACATCACATGGGGACATCGTGCTGACCTTACATCAACAGGGGGAGAGTCTCTGGCAGATGGTCCCCAGACAGCTCACAGGTGACATGATTTTTCAGGTGGAAGAGGCAAAACACTCAACTTCAACACTCGTTAAAGGTGTTGAAATGCGCAGCCTTTCCGATGGAGCTGCGGGTGAGTTACATGTTCAGAGCACCCCCTCCCGTTTAAGAAAAGCAGAGAGAAGCAGGAGCCCATTTAAAAACTTTTTTAGAGTCTTCATCTCTTGTCTTTGCTCCGTAGTTTCCAGCCCTTTGAACACCTTTGGTGCCCCAGCTCCCCAGGTGTGCCTGGATCCTTCACTGCTGCGTAAATCTGAATCAGTTACTGCCTAAGTTCACACCGAGCTGGACTTGTTCAACAAAGCACAGTGAAGTGGAAGTCACGTGACTCCAAATCTACAGAAGTTCAGTAGTGCGGGAAAGAGAACACGGTGGCGTGCGACCGAAAGCTAGATGGAATGTAAGGAAAACTGAGAAGCCCACGTTGCATGTGGAAAGCAGACGGTGTCACACACACAGCAACTCCGGCGTGCGAGCTTGCTGCAGGCGAGGCGAGCCCTTGGCGAGTGAGAGTGCTCTGACCCCGGCTCCTTTAGAAGCTCACGAGCTGTTTAACCCTCACAGTTCTTGGGGCCGTCCTGGGTCCTGGCATCCTGCCCATTCATTCTACAGACATGGGAGCTGGGGCTTCAGAGAGTCTACATAAAGGGCCCGGAGCTACCTCAACTGGCAAGTGGCAGAACTGACCGCGGGCCAGAGGCCTGGACAGGAAAATTCCACCTTGCAGGGACACGCCCCTGTGCCCTCCCAGCCAGGACTTCCAGCCAAACCAGGAGAGCTCTGCTAGGTCACAGGGCAGCGGTCCTGCCGGGTGCAGGTGCAAGTCCAAGTCATTTCACCGGGCTTTCACAGGGAGTGGTTCTGCGTCGGGTGCAGAACTGGGCAGAAGCCCAGCTGGGTCCTGACAGCTTCCACACCAGTGAGTACAATTTTCAAACGCACATCTAGAGGCTTAAAGAACCCAAGGGGGACAAAGTCACTGATGCAAAGTAAGAGAGGGAGCGTGTGAGAGAGACGCAGAAAGGGGTCCAGGGGCCGAGCCGGGAGCGGCTGGCATTGAACCCCAGGGCTGCTCCTGCCAGCACATGACCTTGGACAGGGAACTGAAGCTCTGAACCCCACTCTGCCAGTGGTCTGCCCCAGGCAGGCATGATGGTGCCCGGGTGCAGAGCTGGCAGGGCACAGGTTGTGGGGGTGGGAGAAAGTGGGAGGCCAGGTGGGGGCTGAGAGCGCAGTAGAGGGAAAGGCCGCATGCTTCCACCACTCTGTGAGACGCAGACAGCGCCACGTGGGCCACCACTCTGTGAGACGCAGACAGCGCCACACGGGCCACTGGACTGCGCTTCTCTGATGTGATGGACTCTGTGGTCTCCAGGCGTGTCCAGGCATTGGAGTCTCGCTGCCACTACCGCCCTGCCCCGGGACTGCATTCTCTCTGTTCTGAGACTCTGCACCTCTTTCTTCAGCAGGGTGCAGACCCTGTGCTACGGGAGGGCTGGTGGGCAGGAGCCCCTCCCCAGCGGTGGGGCCATCCAGGAGCACAGGGGGACGGGAGGCTGTGCTTCAGCCCCTCGGGAGCCCAGCGACCCAGGCCCTGATGCCACTCCTCCCACCTCTGATCCCAACACTGCAGCTGAAGACCAATGGGGCAGAGGGGTCGTTCTCGGAGAAGGCAGATGTGTCCAGCAGAAGGCACGTCCACTCTGAGCCGCATTCCTTCACCGGGGCTGTGGGCAGCTGTTCTTTCAAACATGCAGCACATCGGGCCACCAGGGGGGCCTCCCTTCCCCCACCCAGACCTCGGCCAGCATCTGCCCGCGCTCCGCCGGGGACAGCGCCTGCCCTGTAAACACTCTGGCACAGAGGTGACCACGAAAGGCGCGGTGAGCGTGGAACTGCTTGGAGTCCTGAACTGACAGGGCACAGCCTGGGGGGTGGGAGGGGCGGCACACAGCAGTCCCTGGCAACTGGAAAGCACAGGTTGTGGGCCCGTGCGGTCCCCTGGTGCGCGCCCGCCCTTCTCCGAGCCTCAGTTTCCCCGTCGGTAAGATCGGCTGGACCGAGTGAGACGCGCACCCCTCACACCCCAGGTGGCCCCAGCAGTTAGTCCATGCAAAGCCCATGGGGCCCAGCAGCTGCCCCCACCTGGGGGGGGTGCAGGCTACATGCTTTCGGGCCCGACTTTGCACAGGTCTCCTCACACGCCATTCCAGTGAGGTGCTCTGCGCCCAGGACCCAAGGAGGCAATGCTTGTGGAAACCGCATCAAACCACATCGAAGTGCAAAACAACCACCGCGAGACAATGAGCTTCCCTTCCCCGCGGTCCCTCAGCCTGAGAAGAGTGCAGACCGGCCTGCAGAAGAGGGGAGGGGCCCTCGTCAGTCCCACCTTACCGTCCTCACTGGGCAGCGACTGTCACTGGGCGGGACTCTGATTGTAAACAGCACACATTTGTCTGTGGAAGGGACAAAACAGCTGTTTGCCCGGAGCTGCGAGAACTCCCGTTGGACCCAAAGGATGTTGTGGGTCCCGCTGACCCCTCACCAGTCTCTAGTTAGAAGTCAGGAGCTTCCCTGGGAACTGCAGTGACATCTTGAGTTCCTTGACTTTAAATGATTTTTAATAACTGCGAACACCTACCAAATCACCGAGTACTTTCGGTGAGAAGACCGCCGCGACAGCCCCGCTGGGAGGAGGGTTCCGTCCCCCGGGGGCGCGCTCACACAGCACACAGCTCCGTGCAGAGGACACGTGTCACTGTGCGGCCCACCTGAACGCGGACGGCCAAAGTGAGAGGCAGCAAGCACGCAGCTGCGCAGGAGCCCACACCGTGTTCTGGCGAGGAGGTGCGGGCGAGGGGCGTCTGGGAGACAGGGAGGGGACAGTGACGGCCACAGCAGGAAGGCGCTGCTATGGGGGCCGATCCCGTGACGTGGGGACGTTGATTCGAAACAGTGTTTCTAATTTTCGGTCCAGTAGTCGTCCGTCTGCAGTCAGCGTATCTAAACCATAAAAAAAGAAAAGAAAAGCCCACAAAACCCAAAAAGACAACCTACTAAATGGGAGACCATATTGGCCAATGATGCATATGGTAAGGGGTTGAAATCCAAAATTTATGAAAAACTTAACACCAGAAAACCCCCAAACAATCCAATTAAAAATGGGCAGGGGACCTGAACAGACACTTCTCCAAAGAGGACATACGGATGGCCAACAGACATATGACAAGATGCTCCATGTCACTAGTCATCAGAGAGATGCAAATTAAAACCGTAGTGAGATGTCACCGCACGCCTGTCAGAATGACCATCACCAATAAGTCCACAAACAACAAGTGCTGGCGCGGATGAGGACAAAGGGAACCCTCGTGCACCGTGGGTGGGAATGCAGGCTGGTGCAGCCCCTGTGGAAAGCAGAGTGGAAGTTCCTCACTAAACTGAAGATGGACCTGCCCATGACCCAGTGATTGCACTTCAGGAGGTTTATCTAAAGCAGCCCGAAGCACTAAGCTGAAAGGACACGGGCACCGACGGCCACGCTGCAGAAGCTGCCCGGGTGCCCATCAGTGGGTGGGGGATGAAGACGCAGTGGAACCTTCACACCGTGGAATGCCGCTGCGCCGTAGAAGGGAAGGGAACCTTACCCTGCACGGCAGCGCGGATGCACCGGAGGGTATTATAATGTAGTGAAATAAGTCGGTCAGAGAAAGACGACGCCATGACTTCACTTAGGAGTGGAGTCTGAAGAGCAATATAAACGCATGAACAAAACGGAAGCAGACTCATAGACACGGAGAACAGGCTGACGGCTGCCAGAGGGGAGGGGCGGGGGGCTGGGAGGAAAAGGGGAGGGACTGAGAAGCGCAAACTGGCGGTTGGGAAATAGTCACGGAGCGGTGAGCACAGGCGACGTGGTCCATAACACTGCGGTAACTTCGTGTGGGGCCAGGTGGGCGCTGCAGGGACCGAGGGGACCCTCTCTGAAGTGTACGGCTGTCTAACCACTAAGTCACGCACTTGAAACCAATACATACTAACAAAACTTTAAGATAAAAACAGAATTAACAGCAAAACGAGGTGGGAAGCATGCTGCCAAATTTGTTCCAGTTAAGCGGTGAATTTCACATCCGATTGGAAAAATGCTGCTGGCCTGCTCTTCACTCTCTGGAGAGGGGCCCCGAGAACGTCCCATCAACTATTCACAATCCGAGCGTGCGCTTCAAAGGAGAAACACTACTACATTGTTATGCCCGTCGAACATTTTTAAATTGGTTTATTCGTATTCCTCCTTTAAAATTTTTAGAATAACTACATTGCATAGCAATAATTTCCTTTCAGAATTTATCGAAGACTCACACCAGCTGACCCTTCCTTAGGAGTCAGCTCAGCGTCACATGGGGGACTGAGACTCCAAGTCCCCAGGTGGCAGTGGTCCCTCCGTGCACCTGAGAGCTCGGGAGCACTCGGCTGGCCTTTCCACGGACCCCGTGCACCCGCTTGATGTTGTAACCACTGTGTACGAGCTTGTCAGCCCTGCAGATTCTCCAGGGACGACAGGAGGGCAAAGCCTTTGCCTTTTTTACCCTCACGTCACCACGGTTCTTAACACGTTCTCCGTGTGACTTTTCTTTTCCTTTTGGTTGGATTAGACAGACATTTAACTGAGATAAGTTACATGACTACATTTTAAAACAAGATTTACTTTTGAAACATGTTTTACAGTTTGGCCAAGTGGTCAAAAGAAATTAATAGCCAGGACAGAAGACACAGAAAAATTCAAAATTATTGCGGATTATTGCATTTAACCAAAAGTGCTTTCTGAAAGCAGCTAATGCGAAATGTAACTTGTTCCTCATGGGCACAACACATGCTTTAAAAAATAAAAAAGCAACAACGTTTAGAACCCAACCGCACGTCGCACCAGGGCTCTGCATGGAGCGCTGCAAGTCTCTCCGCCGCCCGGAGCCCGGAGTTTTGGGACAAACTGCAGCTCACTGAGGAGGAGCTGTCCGTGTCCTTCAGCGATGCTCGGTAGCAGGTCACATTTCATTCCCTCATTTCCGATCAAACCCATCACCATGCTCCATCCTTAGTAACAAAGTAAAAGGATAATTATGAGCGGAACTCACCAACTTGTGTTTGTGCCAAGGATTCTGGAGCGCCGCGGCTTGGCCAGAGATGTGATGTCCCCGCAGGGGTCGTCCACGTCGTCGGCGTTGGCGGACTGCACGTGGCCACTGTCGGGTGAGAAGAACAGACAGCGTGGGCTTCTTCATAGGAAACACAGAAGAAATCAACAGACGGCGTTCTGACCTCCCAAAGGCCTGATTTGCCAAAATATACTGAAATTTGAAAATAAAAAAGAAAAACCCACACATGATGATGGAACAATTTGCCTAAAAAGCAGCAAAGAAAGGAGGTTTTTCCCTTTTCCAATAGGAGCCCTCAGGGTCTCGTGAGCTGAGTGTGGGCCAGAGGGAGAGTGATGGCCGGTGTGTGTCTGTGAGCAAAGGCAGCTGTCTCTGCGGCCCAGGGACATCCGGCACTGGACACGGCAGGTGGCCTGGGGCCAAGGCGAGAGGCGGAGACCGGCATCCACCAGAGCTAATGGGGCTCCTGGGCAGACGGAAATGCACAGGTGCCTGGGCTCCTGGGCAACCGGCCACATGCCTTGGGGGCCTGAGACAAGGCTGAGTCCTGATGGGCCAGAGAGAGTCCTTGAGGGACTGCAGGGGCCGCTGGGAGGAAGGTCAGTCAACACCGCTGGAGAGCCCAAGAGGCCACAGAGATGGGGGAGGGGTGAAGGTTAACAGCCCCCGCCCCTCCATTTTCTTGCATTTACTTTGCTCCAAGGTGCTAAGACCTAAATGCTCATGCCCCCCCACCCCCAGAGTTCCTATGTCAAAGGTCATGGTAGCAAGAGGAGGCGGTGCTTCGGTTGGAAGGGTGGAGCACTCCTAATGGGACTAGTGCGCTTACGGACCTCACCCCTGCCACCACGCAGGGGCCCAGCAAGAAACCTGGGGCCCAGGAGAGGACCCTCACCCAACCACGCTGGTGCCCAGATTCCAGAACAGTGAGGAGTACTGGTGTTTGGAAGCCACCCAGTTGGCGGTGTTTGGTTACAGCCGCCCAAACAGGCTGAAAGGAAACCCAAGACCTGGTGTCCATCTGAAGCAGAGAAGGCCGAATGGTGGGCGGGCACACCTGTCCCCCCACCCACACACACACAGAGCCAGGTGCAAGTTCAGAGGAGAACGAGGCTGCACGTGCGGCAGCACCGTCAGTGACTCGTCGCACCTTCCACATCAGGTGGGGTCGTCTTCCCGGTCGACCACACCCTGTGTTAGGGGCATCCAAAATGACCCATTTGGGAAAGCACAAAAATGCCACTCCCCCCTTTTTTTATTAAAACCTATAACAAATCTGCCCTGGCTGGTGTGGCTCAATGGATTGAGTTCTGGGTGTGAACCAAAGGGTCGTTAGTTTGATTCCCAAGTCAGGGTACATGCCTGGGTTGTGGGCCAGGCCCCCAGTAGGGGGCGCATGAGAGGCAACCACACATTGATGTTTCTCTCCCTCCCTTTCTCCCTCCCTTCCCCGCTCTCTAAAAATAACTAAAATCTTAAAAAAAAAAATCTGTCACAAACCCTTGATGGAAGTGCTGACACTGAATGAGCGCTGAGCCAAGAACAGGTTAGAGATTTGCTGGAAAGCAGGACTGTCATACACAGTGCGTGCAAACGATTCAGGTGGGAGTCTGGTGGTCTTAGCGCATTAGGAAACTTTACTCACCTGTAGAGAGGGACGTATTTGCTTCTAGAACTTGGACTCACACTTGGAAAAAGAGAAAATACGGGCAGTTACTGACATTTACTTAACAAAGATCAAGTTATTGCAGTATTTCTCTCATTCGAATAAAAACGAGGCCTTAGGAGCCCTCTCATAGGAACTGGCCTCCCAAATGGCTAATTTTAAAGAGAAATAATTTAAAGTGCAGTTTTCACTGAACATCAAGCAGAACAAATCGGCCCCGAGCTCTCAGGGACACAGGTCTTTGTGGGCGCTCATGAACTGGGTCTGGTGCCAAGCTCTCCCAGTGGGCGTTTCCGGTGTTAGCTTGCTGCACGCTTCCTTGGAGATCAGACCCGGGCGGCCGGTTGGAGAGAGAACGAAAGAACGAAAGTAAAGAGACTTTCAAAGGCAGAAATGCCATTTTTCAGACTAAATAAGAAAAGTGCATATGTGGAAGGATTTCTAATCAAGCCACAGTTTTTAGCATTCACGGAGCCCTAGAGAGCCACACGACACAGGGGCTGATAAAAGGAGTTTATAATCCCGTGAAGTTCCCTCATTTTGCTGCATTGGAACCCTTCATGTCTTTCTAAAGCACCCCTGACTTTTAAGTTGTTGGGGTGTGCTGAAGAGTGGATTCTGAGGGGGGCTGAGAGACAACGCACAGAAGCAGTGGCCTCTGGAGGGTCTCGAGCCCCAGGCCAGTGCCCGCAGTCCGGACGACAAGTGGGCGACACTGAGGGGTGCGGCAGTAACAGCATCAGGGGATCAAACTTACAAATTCACTGGTCTGACTGGCGCCAAGAAAGATCTTGTCTGAAATCTGTCCCAGAGTCCACCGACCACCTAAAAGCATCGGAATGAATGACAGAAACTTACTGGACGAGTCACCGGGACTCCTAGGATGGAAGCCCCAACTGCTGTCACTTCAAGTCCATGAGGTCCGGTGATTGTGACTGTCCTCCGCGCCCCCGAGGCAAGCCCCTGGGCTCCCTGTGGACGGCGTGCCCCAAGCATCCTCAGCAGCTCTGGGCGTTCGCTCTGAGCGACTCTGGTCTCGGACCAACGTTTCCGCTGTGTTCTTATGTCTGGGTCTGCCTCATCCCCATCTTCTGCAGGGGGGAGCCCATGTGAAGGGCTCACTTCGGTTTCCACCCCAGAGGCTGTGCTCACTCAGGTCTCCCGTAGCCCCCTACCCCCTGCAGCCCCAGCCAGGTCTCCCCGTGCCTGCCCAGCCCAGACCCTGAGCTTGGAACCTCATCTTGCAGGGAAGGAGTTCGGACACCAGTATAATTTAACAACAGACAATGCGTCGTAAAACGACCGGTTTTTGGAAGAGGTCATTAATACTTTCATGTAGTTGAGAGAGCCTTAGAAATGTATAAGCTGGACACCTTTGCTTTTGTCCTTTAACTGATTTTAATTTCTAGGTGAAAATCCCATGAGACTCTATTAAAGCTGTTTTGCCTCCCTTAATATCATTTTTCTCTGTAAAAGCTGAAAAAAAGTTTCAAGATTAAGTGGGCTTCTTAATGCATGGTTCCCAAATCCCCCAGGGTCCATGCTGAGGACTGTATTTCACTGTGGGGGGTTCTCTTCCAGCCCTACGGGCTTCACATGCAGGAAAGGGCTCCTTTCGGGCCTCTAAGGATGAGGGCGTCACAGCAGATCAGCCAGCGCAGCGCAGGGGTGTCTGGAGTTGGGAGCAAGGGCTGACCCGAGGTCTGAAGGGTCCCCGAGGGTTAGCCTGTCAGTGCTGTGGTGCCATGGCCGGGGTGGAGCGTGGTGGGTGGGCACGGGGCCGGTGGGAAGGGGGAGCGGGAGGTGGCACTGCGGCAGGATCGTGGGCGTGTGCCTGGGCAGGGGGACAGGTCCACTTTACACAAAGTGCAGCTCAGACTCAGTGGAGCATCGGGAAGGGGCGCCCAGGGCAGGAGGCAGCCCCTGGCTGCGGTGCAGACAGATTGGTCCCTGGGACGGATTCGAGCTGCTCAGGAAGGAAACGCACGGCCACCTCCATGGACTCAGGTGCGCCCTGTCTCAGATCCGAACAGCTCGGGCTTCGCGGATGGACTTTCCCATTCCGTCTGGAGAAGCACAGAGGTCAGGTCTAGATTCAATCTAGATTCTCAAGAAGGTCAGTTCTTGAGAAAGTGTCCTCGGCGTAGGTTCTCTGGCGCAACAGCAACCACTTCTCTGTGTCTTCACTGTTTGCTCCTTCTTTTTCAGTTTTTGAAACAAACAGTCAGTGCGAATGACTCTTGAGAAAGAGGTAGTGTTAAGTTTCTAAAACACTCACACAGATAATATTAAAGTGTCTGAGGTTGCTGGTGACCCTCATGGCGCGTGCTTTCGATTCCACACACACGTACTTGTTCTTCCCATACACCGCCGCTAAACAAGCCACACTGCCACCCAGCACCTGGGCTCGCGGCTGCCCCGGGCTCTGACCTGCGTGACGGCTGGCACCCTCTCGTATCTTCTCAGAGTGAAGCACTGTGCAACAGGGTCGGCGGCTTTCTCCACTGTCGTCTCTTCTGGACCGAGTTTTGGGGGCAGCATCTTGTCCCAGGGAACGCCTTCATAAGCTCTGTGAAATTATTGAATGATGACGGTTTATGAAAAATGCATATTCAGTTAGGACAGTTCACCACCACACCATGCACTGTGGTCGGCAGAACTCAAAGGTGTTCCCCAAGGTTCCTGCCCCTGCTGCACACACCCTAGATAGCAACGTCCCCTCAGGCATGTGCAGGGCAAGTGGCCACGAGAGACTGTCACTCTTACGATACTTTGTGTGGCCACTTCACATGACAGGAGGTACTGTGCGCATGTAACCAGGGTCCCTGGTCAATTGAATCTGAGACCATCAACAGCCAGATGATTCCAAGTGGGTCTGATCTGAGCTGGTGACAGCAGTGGACACTCCTCAGCTGTCCTTGAGTAAGCTGCGAGAGTCCCACAGCTGCGGCAGACTGGATTCTACCAGCAACCACCATGGTCTTGGAAGCTGACTCAGCCTGAGAAGCCCTGGGCCTCAACCCCATCAGGGCGTGCCCAGACTTCTGAGCTACAGAACTGGGAGGTAATGAGCGGGTGTGGCTTAAAGACGCTAATTGGTGGCCGTCAGTCACACAGCAATGGGGAACTAAGGCATGCACATGTATACACCGTCCAGGTTACAGAAAAATCCATATGTCGAGATGCTGGAACGCTTGCTTTGGTGCCCTCAGCCAGTGGTGCGACTCTAGGTACCCGTCCACACGCTGTGACACCCAGAAGTGTCTGTAGTGCAGACCCCTCTCCCGAACTCCAGAGCAACGCACCCCACTGCCTGACAGAGCCACGGGGTATCCACCGACCACCGCCCTGTTCAGCACGTCCCAAACCAACCGCTGAGCCTTCCCTCCGAACCCGCGGCACCTGCCTTCACGTGCTAACGGGCGCATGCTCACTGTGTCCAGCTGCACAGCCCATACCTGACTTGCCTGCCTTCAGACTCACAACCTCCAAGCTGGAAACTGTGTTGGCTCTGCTTCCAAAACACACCCAGAAGCCAGGCGCTGCTGACGGTGTCCTACGTCCTACCCTCAGTCACTGTTATCTCTGACCTAGATGACGGCATCTCTCCTGTGTTTTATGGTCTCATCTCCTTCTCAGAGGTGAGCTACTACCTATGTTTGTTCCTTGGTGCCCATCTCCTTTTAGAATTAGAGCTCTTTGAGGGGGCAAGATCTTTGCTTTATTCGCTGATGAATCTCACAGTTTAGGGCGCAGACACATGGTGGGTTCGCTACGTGTTTTTTGACAGAGTAAATGAACCCTCCTTAAGCTTCCTCTGCTCCTGTTTTCTGGGGCTGCGCTCATCCCCCCTCTCCCTCTGAGAACCTCCCTTTTGGGTCTACTCTTCCACGAAACATAGGGCTCCTGCCGACTCTTCCTTCTGCTCATGTTAGCCATCGACAGCAGTGACTGAATAGCTGTGTCTACGCTCTCTGAATTTCTCACAAAGTCGGGGATGATGTACATACAAAGCGGACATATCCTTAAAGATAAAACAATCGCATTTTTAAATCAAAGTTCTACTTGGAAAAATTCTTACTTTTGTGTAGAGGACTTATAAAAGCAGTCCTTTGCATTATATTTCTTCGTTGGTTGTAAAGGTGGTTCACCATCATCCTAGAAGTCAGAAATAATAAGAGAGATCAGACATACATGGGAGTTGGTGATGTTATCTCTTCACCAGGCTTTCTTTTTCCTCCTTGTTTTTCTTCTTTTGTAGTACCTTTTGGATCAACAAATGGATGCTTCCCTACTTTCCTCTATTGTCTTGGGAATTTACATTTTGTGTATATTATCCTGATGATTAAGTTAAAGTTTACAATACGTATATTAAAGTCAACAGAAAGTCAGATTTTTATGAGAAAGCTTTTGAATTTTAAATCTTGGCAGATAGTGTTTAGTTCCATGGAATTACAATACTTAAAAAGAAAATTCTTATTTAATAATACAAAGACACTAGATTTCAGATGTTACCTTCTTCCTATCTCTCAGCTCATTTTTATAAAAGGAATTTAATTAAATATTGTTACAGGCATTTTTATTGCCATCTCTGATGGTTACTATTTATTTAGATTTCCCACCACATTTTACCAATCCTTTGCCCACTTTTTTGCCTGTATCCTCCTTGGTTTTTTTCCCTTGGTTCTTGGTTCTATTTGGTTTTTCACCAAAGTTCAATTTTCAGTAATTCTTTCAAGGACATGCATTTCTGCTACTTCTATTTCTTGCTCATCCTACACTTGACCTGTGGCCTGGTTGCGTCTAGAAGTCAAGTTTGGTGGTCGTGGAGCTCCCGGAGCTCGGGCCGTGCGGCAGCACTGACCGCAGGCACGCTGAGCAGAACGGGCTGTGGGCACTCTGCCCTCCACCCCACCCTCTGGGCACCGGCTCCCCTGCGGCTTCAGTGTAACCTGTTCAAGACAGTTTTTTTCACCTGTTTGAGACTCATCATGCTTCTCTGGTCTGAGAGTCCAGACCTCTGGGCTGGTGGCTCTCAGCCATGCTGGCCGTCCCTTCCACTGCTGGAGGGGCACACTTGCAGAAACGGGATCTGGGCAGGCACTGCCAGCCTCTCCCACTCAGCCTCCCCCAAAGTGTAGTTGAAGGGACGGGACAAGTAATGAAAACATACAATGACTGCGAAGGTCCGCACAGGGCCTGGCACATCAGACGTGTTCTACAAATCATAGCCGTCTGGCAAGGCTCAGCATATCACAGGCACAGACCGTAAAGTAAAGAATCACACGTACTGTGTTACACCACCGCGCGAGAACATCTTACCGTGCACGGTGCTTCCTCATCAAATGTGTACGTGTGGTTTATTGAGCACCCTTCGTGACGATGCGGTCGAGGCGGGACTTTCAGCGGGCTCGTCCAACCTGAAAACGGACATGTGCCTGCTTCCACCAAACTGCAACAAACGCTTCTTCTCCCACCCGAAATACTTCCTGCAGAGAGCTACAGTGTGCGCTGTTGACCGACTCTTTCAGCAGATTATCTAGCAATTTTTCTCATCAGTGAGGACAGAATAGCTCTGAAATTCATGTGTCAGGATTATTACAATAGTGCAGAGTTACTTATTATTTATTACTCGCTGGGAACTTAGAAATTATCTTGAGAGGAATTAAAATGAAAACACAAAACACAACAAAAGTCATGGATTCAGCCAAGGCAGCGCCAAGGGAAACATTTGCAGACATGAATCCTTACGTGAAAGAAGAAGAAAGAGCTCAAATCAACAACCTAAACTGGCACCTGATGGAGCTATAAAAAGAATGAACTAAACCCAAAGCTAGCAGAAGAAAGGAAATAATAAAGACTAGAGATACAAAGTAGAAAAATAGTGAAGATCAATGAAAGCAAGAGTTGGTTCTTTGAAAAGATCAACAAAATTGACAGTTGGCTAGATTGACTCAGACAAAAGGAAAACTCAAGTAAGTAAAATCTCAAATGAGAAAACATTACACTGATTTTACAAAGCTAAAATAACTACAAGAGAGCCTATGAATAATTGTACACCGACAAATTATATAACCCAGATGAAGTGGAAAAATTGCTAGAATCACACAACTGCCCAGACTGAATCATTAAGAAACAGAAAATATGAACAGACCTGTAAATACAAAGGACATTGACCAGTAATCAAAAACCTCCCTAGACAAAAAAGCTCTGGACCAGATGGCTTCACTGGTGAATTCTACAAAACATTTAAGAACCGACACCAACCCTCCTCATTCTCTTTTTAAAAACTTAACGCGGAGAGAGCACTTCCAGGCCTGCTCATATGCAGCCACCATCACACCGACACGAAAGCTGGGCTTGCGCCCGCGTGAGCACTGGCGCACAACTCCTCTACAAAAGGCAGGGGAACAGGGCTCCGGAGCACTCCGAGAGGACGACCCGCCCTGGCCAAGCGGGCTTTGCTCCTGAATGCGAGAACTGGAGCTGTGGACTGTGAAACGTGCACCTGCTGTGAGGGCCGGGGTGGGGGCCCCTCACAAAGTCACGCAGAGGCACCGCGGGGCTGAGCACTCCCACTTCGGGGTGCACATTTACAGAACTGGAAGCAGGGCCTTGAAGAGACATTTGTACCTGTGTGCTCGTAGCATTAGTCACGACAGCCAACAGGTGAAGCTGCCCAAGTGTCCACTGATGGACAGACCGTTTAAAAATGTAGTACATACCTAATGGGGAAAGGTACCCAGCTTTAAAAAGAAATGAAATCCTGGCACATGCGAAGACACGGACGTTGTAGTGAAACACGCCAGTCACAGAAAGACAAACACTGTATGACTTTACTTATACGAAGTGTCTACAGCGCTCGAAAGCATTGACACGGAAAGTGAAACCGGTCTCCAGGGGCGGGAGGAGGGGAGAACCAGGCAGTTAGGGTTACTGGGTACGGAGTTTCAGTTTCGCAAGACGAAGAAAGCGATGGGGCTGGGTTGTGTAACGGTTGCACAACGCCGTACCATGCACTTAAAGATGGCTAAGGTGGTTGTTACGGACTGAATGTTTCTGCACCCCCGAATCCCCATGTTGACGTCTTACCCCGGATGTGACGGCGTTTGGAGGCTGGGCCTTCGGGAGGCATTTAGGACATGAGGGCAAGGCCCCTCGACAGGACGGGTGTCTTTCTAAGAGGAGGAAGGGAGACCAGAGTGCTGTCTTCCATGTGAGGACAGCACTCACGGGGAGCCTTCTGCCAGCCAGAAAGAGGGCCCTCAACGGGACCTCCATCAGCTGGCACCTTGACCTTGTACTTCTCAGCCTTCAGAGCTGTGACAAACACAGGTCAGCTGTTGGAGCCACCCAGGCTCTGGTACACTGCTCAGCAGCTCCAGCTACAACAGTGATTTCAGAAGGGTAGGAAGGCATACGAGGAGCTACAAATATTGCTAGTAGGAGGCTGCAGGCAGGCAGGGACATCAGGGAAGTTGCACTAGGCAACCTTTTCTTTCTCATTGACGAGGACAACTCTGTCATCTGCTGCAACGAGAGGCAAAGAGACCAACCAGTGAAGGATTTGCACATAATTAGAACAAGTTTGGAACATTTGATGGGTGCATGAGGAAGACAGCCAACTCTGAGCAAAAAAGGAAATACTGCACCCAGTTAAATGTCTAGACAAGGTCAGAACTGGGCAAGTCAGCAGTCTGAGTTGTGATGCTCTGGCTTTGATACCTATGAAAGCATGCTGGGCTGTGATACAGTTAAGTCTCAGAAGGTGTGCTCCTTATCAGAGTGCATCGGCAGTCCTAGGCATCTAGGTCTGCTGAGAACTGAGAGCTTACTTATAATTAACGGCTACCTCCAGGATCTGCAAAGCCCTTGAAAGCCTAGGACGGATTATATTGAGACCAGTCCCCAGTCCAGGTGTTCCTCTTTGAAAATGGTAATAGCGAATAGTAAGTACGATTAATCGCATGCTTTAACATGTTCCTGAAATTTTGCTAAGTATTTGATATTTTTAATTCATTGCTTCTTACAGCTTTACAAGGAAAGTAGTATTATTGCCAATTTAAGTGAAAAGGGATGGAAAATTCTAGACTTTGCTTAACTTTATAATATCCAACATCTATTGGTGTATTCCCTCATGTTAGACGCTTTTCCATGAATTGCATATAATGGCCCTCACTATAATCTTGTGAAGTATTACGAGCATGTGAATTTATTTCACGAATAAGGATCCACAGGCACAAAGAGACTAGCGACCACTCCAAGGCCATAGTGCAAGTCAGCTTTTTGCCTGCCTTTGAGCTGGGACAGTCCGACCCTGCGGCCTCTCGTCTGCATTCTGTTATACAGACCTGGGTAGTGCGATGCTGTCTACTTGGTTCTGAATTGTGGGGGCAACTGCTGCTACCCTTATTCTAGTCAGAAATTAGCTTTAATAAACTCTTTCTTCAAATTGAAGTTTATTGGAATATAGTTCTTAGAAAAACTTACAGAAACAGCCCAACATTGGGCTGGGTTTTTCTGCTTACAAATAAAGTGGCATAGTTGCCTTACATGGGACTACTATGAAAAATGAATTCAGTTCCTCTAAGGAAGTATCTCTGACAATGAATACTGTTACAGAGTGAAACATGAGCAAATGATTGAGCTCAACTCCTTTGCTGACAGGTTAGTAGTCACCGGTTCAGAATCAGTGAAATGCGCTGCATGGGATGGACCAGAACTCATCAATGGTCCCCTCAGTGCAAACAGTTACAACATACTTTACACCTTAGTATTTATCATTTGTAGACAAAAGTGCATTTCATCTTAGTAATACTATCTTTCCCTAGATAGTATTTCCAACAGATTGTAAAATAATGATTTCCTAAACACGGGCTGTTGAGCTTTATTTATATGCTTCAAGTGAAAATTCCAAACTAAGAAATTTCCCTAAGCCCCCTGCCAAGTCCACAACCAGAATGCACATTAAAAGCATAATTCTCATCCTATGCTTATGTCTCTGCAAATTGCTCTTTCGGGTTCAAAAGTGGGCACCCAGAGGGTGGGGCTGGGAAAGGTGACATTGTGGGCTTATTCATTTCTACTGTCTCTACCTGTCTTCCTACCCCTTTTCTGATCTCAACTGCCTTTGGCTGTCTCCACGCAGTGGCAGGCCCGTGACTCCCCACACTGCTCCACTATATGCTGGTGTCACTGTCCTGCCCCACACGGTCTGCGTGGGCCTCTGGCCCATGGCTGGATGCTAAGGAGGAGCAGCGTGAGGCTGGTGCAGCCTCTGACACCAGAGGCAGCTCAGCATCTCTTGATGCAGCATTTGCTGTTGTCTTTCCACACAAAGACATTAACCTCTTTGCACTCCGTATCTGCCAGACACACTTCCACCCAGGGCTACTTCCTGGGGCTTTCGTTTGCAGGTGAGTCTCAGCACTTCGGGGCCAGGCCCATGACGCTCTCGGGGAGCACCTACAGGAGAGGCACAGGCACAGCTGTCGGCAGGGCTCATCGATTGTGCCTCCAGGCTGTGCACAGCTACTCGTGCAGGGGTTGCTTCTCAGCTCCTGTTCTCACCAGACCCCCAGACTCACTTTTAACTACTTTCCCATTTCATCTCAGTCCTGGAAACACTTACATGATCATCAGAATATTTTTTCAAGAGAGGGATAAGGAGGGGAGGCATGCTACATATTTATCAATGTCAAACATAATTTGCCTTGTGGTGAAATTAGGTTATCTACATGTCTAGAATAAATTATCTAACATATACTTTGTGTTGGTCAATTATACTAATAAATGCGCTTTTAAAAGCCAAATCTTATTTTACAGATAGGATAATAAAAAAGCTTATCATGTTTACTACTGTTTCCTTGCAGACTGTAATTCAAAAATAAGATTTTCTTATTCTGTTCTTTACAACTTTACGTTAAATCAAATACTAAATAGTGAATCTTATATCCATGCTCTTCTCCCTTGTCTCGATGTTTAAAAATTATAAACCTGGTGTCCCTTTATTTACCTCCAAGTCTTGCTCTGATGGAAATGTCTGGCGTTGCCCTGGAATTCCATTTCCTGTCTTGTTTCAGTTCTTCCAATAAAACTGTTTGCCTTCCCAGGGTCGTTTGCAACCCCGGGTCTGGCCTGGGAACTCGCTGTTGAGGTTTCACATCGCAGAAGTCCACCAGGCTTGGCATGGTCCTGCCGACGCCAGGCTTTAAGTCGGCGTCGGCCCCGGGACTCAGAAACCCCGAGCAGGGGTCACCCAAGGGCACGTCGTCCCGAAGCGGAAACAACGGGTGACCTGGCCCTTGTGGTGGGGGGTAAGGGTAGTGCAAGTGGTAGTCCGGCAGGCCCGAAGCGGGGTAAGGGTGAAATTTGAGGAAAGTGGGGCTGCCTTTCGTTTCCATTCTGCCACAGTCATGCCTGTCCTCGACTCCTTTCACAAAAGGCATGTTCATCTTCCGCAAGAGGTTACAGTAATGCGGGTAATCCACGTTCTCAACAGCCTTTACTCCTGAAAGAATGGACTGCGCAGGGATACTTATCTTGCCAGGGGTGTGCTGCCAGTGCATATCCATAGCCTCTCTCTTTTAGAACTTTGGATGACTGTAAATTGTTGTGATGTCGCCTTTCTCTGTAACCACAAAACGTGTACTTCCAGTAGTTGAGAATTGGTTAACTTACCATGATATTATTGACTTGGCTTTCTAAATATTGACGGAGTAGGGTTTCCTTTCCCTTTTAAAGGTGAGAAATTTTTTCTTGACCAGAAGCCGTATAGGGCAGTAACAGACCCGGACAGAAAAACAAAACCAAACAGAGCCCCTGTTGCTTAGCAACAGCTAGAACTGTAACACAATGGATCACTCATTTCTCCCTATTAAAGGGGACAATACATATTGTCAATAGGCATTGTGTCGTCATAGTGGCTGCAAACTTCATTCTTCAATGTATTTGCACCAACTGAGTAAGATGTGTTCCTATCTTAGGTCTGCTCCCATTAAGTCAACCCTTCCAGCTGCAGAAAAGCAAAAACATGATTCTCTTTAACACGTTCGGGCTACAAATACCCTCGCAGACTGATAGATGGTTTTATATATTTTTCTGAACTTAGGTAATAAAAGACCAACTTCCAGGCTGCGTAGTATGAAGACCAATTGCGTGTAAACTGGCTTCCTCTGCTGTTCTCACTCAGCTTCTTCCTGGGGCTAAAGCCCGTCCCGTGATGCCACCGGTGTGCGTGGCGTTTATTCCCCCGGAAGTCCCACACCTCCGTAAGGAACTAATGGCTGCCGTTGGGAGACTGAGGCAATCCTCTGAGGGCTGCCGGTCTACGGACTCTCTCGGTGCTCATTATCTGTCGCTCAGGGCTGGCCCCCAAGGCCGAGCCTCAGTCTCCCACCAGCTAATGAAAGCGCCTTCTCTGGGCGCACAGAAAGGCAAAGGCGCGGGCTGCTGGGGCCGCGGTTGCTTTCTAAGTTCCAGAACCTTCGACACGTCGCCAGTGCTCCTAAGGTTCTCTGAGCGGCGGCGTGGTCCCTAAAGCCCAGGCGCGTCCGGCAGGGCAAGGTTGACACTGCCGTTCTTCAGTAACCTCAACGGGCCTTGGCCCGGCGGCCATGTTGGCATGGCCCCGCCCCCACCGGCGGAAATAGAGGTTCATTCTTCCGGCCGCCATTCCGGTCCACCGCCCGCCAACTTCCGGTGCGGGGGTGGGCGCGCGCGTGGTAACGACGGGTGGCGCCGACGGTCGGCAGGTGGCGGGCGGCGGCGTGTGGATGGAGGCCTGGGCCTCCGGCCGGGCGCGGCGGGGCAGGCGGCAGGCCCGGGCTGCGGGCTTCCCGCTGTTCCGGGCCGCGGTCGTCCTGCTTTCTGCCTGCGTAGCGCAGGCGCCCCCGGCAGGTGAGGCCTCGGCGCCGCCGCTCGTCGGCCTGGGCGTGGCTCCGGGCGTGAGCGTTTGGGTCACGTGCACCGCGGACCGCCAGAAGCGCCTTCCAGGCTGGCACCTGGCAGTAGTCCTAGGGAGGAACCCACATGACACGGGGGAGCATGACGGGGACGTTAATACGGTGCGCACAGGAGCGGCCGTCACAACGCCCGCAGTCACGTTTTCTAGTTGGGTCGGCTGTTACTAAACGCCCTGAGCGGCTTTGCCAGCGCCACCTGCGCCCGGGGGTGCTCAGCGTGGCTCCCACTGGAGCCGGCGGCCCCGATTTGTAGCTGTTCGCGGTGCTGGAGCGCCATCTGTGGGTTTTAGCAGTAAATGCAGGGAACGCTGGGTTTTCAGTTCTGACGTCTTGCTGCCCCCATTTGTTTCCTCCGTTGTAGCCACTCAACCGAAATACTTTTCCATCCTGTTTTCAAATTACGTCTAAGATGCTGGTGAACAAACACGGAAGTGAGAATTGACCCAAACTGTTTTCATGTAACTAGGCAGGTTTTGGCTACGTTTTTTGTGTTCAGATTTTAGGCTTTTAAAAAATAAAGTATTGCCGGGAATTGAATAATAAAAAGCACGAAAGTGTTTTGTTTAAAATGCTAAAAATTGTTCAAGTAAGGGAGAATGTGAAAAGAAGTCCTCCCAAGAATATAAACGTAGAAAGGCTGTGGAGGTGGGCACGGGAAAGGAGGAGAAAGGAAAGGAATGGAGTGAAGATTATAGGAGAAAACAAATCTAGGCGTCAATCAGAACTATAAAGGTCATTCTTCGATACAAGCAGGAAGTAGCCAGTAACCGTTCATTACCCTCTAGGGAAAGGATGCTTCTTGAGCTTGGCCCAGGACCCTATACTAGATCACAGTGGGGTGTGCATGCCTTCTTTTGGTCCAATAAGAAAATCAGACTTAAGGGTACAAGAAGTACAGTAGGCAGGCAATATCGTAACCTGGACACCATGAAGAATAAAGGCTGACGTCAACACATTTTATAGTTTACATAATACTCCATTCAGTTCCTGCAACATCTCTGTGAATCTGGAATTTAGTCTCATTTTGCAGATGAGAAAACTGAAGGGTTTAAACTCAGGTCTTGTGACTTTGAACACCATACTCTTTTTGCTTTATTCCCTCTCTATTCAAGGTGATTTGGTTAATGCTTTATAGCATTTTTTATAGCTCCTTCCATTAGTTCTGTGCATACTATTATGTCCATCACACTTGCCCATTCAACAGTGACTGGAGAATAGCAGATTAGATCATATTTAACAATCATTATGTAATACTTACTATGTGCAAGATACAGTGCTTGGTACTCATTCTTGATTTGGCACAAACACTGATCCTATTAGAAATGGAGCTTTTAATCTAATAAGGAAAATTATACATGTGCACAAAGAACTATAGAACAGTGTAGAGTGGGCGTTATAAGAGATGTGCTGGTGATAGATTGGGAAAGGTCAGAAATGAGACTGGCAAACAGAAGGTTTGAAGGTGGAGGGGACATCACATGATCTGCATCTTGGAGGAGGCCGGATTTAGGCTTTTACAAATGAAGAGAGTATTCTAAGTGGATGTAGGAAAAGCTGGAGGGAAGAGATAGTGGGGGCGGCGGGGGAGATTCATTTCATTGGCATGATAAGGTCAGTAGGGCTGGAACAGGGACACCAGGTGTCGGGGATACTGACCAATGGCTCACCCCTTCGACCAAGATCAAGTGTACTATGATGCTGTGCTATTTGAATGTCCTGGAATGTCTCACGAGACAGACTGTTGCTCATTTCTTCTTTTATTTTTGATAGTTGGGCATTTGATTCGATTACCAAGAAGTTTTCGCTTGTCCAAAGATGTGCTGAAAATAGTGGGATCACCTAACTATCCAGGTATCGATAGATTTCCTGTGATTTTCAGAAAATGATTAACATTGATTTAAGTTTTAGCAGCCTTGTCCAAAAGTCTACCGTCCCTCAGCTGTCACTGTCTCCTAAGGCCTCTTCCTTCTGTGACAGTGGATTAAAGCGGGTCCCATGTGGTCAGACTAATCCAAATCTAATCCTGTAACTGCGTTAAGTGTGCAAAAGTAGTTATTTCTAAAAGTTACATAATTAGAGTTGCTATAGTGTTTTCTTGTTGTTATATAATAATTACCATGTTGCTAGATGTACGCAGTTCAAATATACTAGGAGTGTTTTCAAGTGAGAACTACATAGCCTAAAGATTTTGGATTCATAAGAGTTTGCAGTAGTCACGAGGCCTAACAAGTAATAACTTTTTGAGTATTTTCTTAATCAGGTAAATTCACATGTCTTAAAATCCCTCCTTTAAAGCATACAATCCAGTAGTTTTTAGTATGTTAATAAGTTTGTGCAACCACCAGCGCTATGCTACTTTACATTTCATCATTCCGTAACGAAATGCCGTATCCATTAGGCGATCCTGTTATAGCTCCTGGAAACCTCTAATCCGCTTCCGGTTTCTATGAACTTGCTTATTCTGGACACTTCGTGCGGGTGGGATGACACGTGTGTGGCATTTTGTGTCCGGCCCCTCTCACTTAGCGCAGTTTTCCAGGCTCGCTCACACTACGGAGCGCGCCAGCACTTCATTTCTTTCCGTGGCTGGCTACTGCCCCGTGGTGTGCGCAGGCCGCTTTTGCACACTGGTCAGTTGACGGGTGTCTGGGTAGCTTCCTCTCACTGGCTAATTAGTAACGCTCTGGGAGCGTTACTGGACGGTGTGTCTGTGCGACGGTGTGTCTGTGCGCACACACTTCCAGTCCGCTTAGTCCCTGCGCTGTGGGCTCTCGCTGTGGCTTTGATTTGCGTTTCCCCAACAAGTAACGATGCTGAGCCGCTTCTGTGTGCTTCTAGCTATTCGCACGCCTTGGCGCAGAAACGCGCACATGGGGTCCTTGCCCATTTTCCAGCTGGGCTAGTGTTTTTATTACTGAGTTGGAAGGGTTTTCAGTGCAGGCTGGGTGCTAGACTCTTATCAGAGATCCAGCTGTCAGATATCGATGTCCCCACTGTGAGGCTGCGTGCTCATTCTTCAAGTCGTGTCCCTTGAAGCACTCGCTCTGAGCTCTGCTGAAGTCTGCTTTCCTCCTTTCATTCCGTGCCGGCGCTTCGGGCATCATGCCTTCAAAAAAAGTGCATAACCGACACAAAGTTTTAATCCTGCGTCTTTATAAAAATGTTGTGACTTAGCTCTTATACTAGGTTTTTAACCATTTTAAATTAATTTTGAATATGGTGTGAGGTAGGGGGCCATACTTTTTTTTTTTTTTTTTTACATCTGGACATCCAGTTGTTCCAAAGCCACTTGTTCAAGAGCATTTTTGTTCTCAGGACAGGAGGAATTGTCTTGGTGCTCTTGTTGAGAAGCCGTTTCCCAGAGATGTATGGTTTTTTTCTGGACTCTAAATTCTGTTCCATTGACCTGTACGTCTGCCGTTCAGCCGGTACTACACTGTCTCCATTACTGCTGTTTTATACTAAGTTCTGAAATCACTAAGGATGGTTCGTTGAAATTGTCGCTCTAAAGATTGTTCTGACTATTCTGGGTCCCTTGAAATTCCATGTTAATTCTAGAATTACCATGTCGGTTTATGCCGAAGTCCATTGGGATTTTAACATGGATTGCCTTAACTATGCAGATTGACTTGGGGTGTTACCACCTTACCACTACTAAGTCTTCCAATTCATGAACATGGAACATTTTTTCATTTATTTAGGTGCTCAATTTCCCTCAGTGATGTTTTGTGGTTGTCGGTGTGCAAGCCTTGCACTTTTGTTAAATTTATTCCTAAATATTTTACTTTTTTGATGTTATTGTAAATGCAATGGTTTTCTTTATCTAGTTTTTGGACTGATCACTCCTATTATATAGGAATATGACGGAGTTCTGCAAACTAATATCGTATCCTGCCACCTTGCCACCTTGCCGAACCCCTGATTAGGTCTAGTGTGTATGTGTGTGTGTAAGGGGAGGAGGAATTAATCTTTAGGGTTTTCTATATGTAACATCATGTCATTTGCAAATAGAAGCAGTTTTATTTCTTTCTTCCCAATCTGGATGTTTTTTTCTGTTGCCAGTTGCTTCACCTAGAAACTCCTCCAGTTCAGTGTTGATGATAGGAGATGCCTGAATCTTATCCCTGATCTTAGAGGGAGGGAAGGGTTTCCACCTTTCACTAGTAAGTATAGTGGGAGCTGTGAGCTTTTCGTAGAAGCCCTGTATCAGGCTGAAAAAGTGCCCTTCTGTTCCTAGTTTGTTCACTGCCTGAGGCATCGTTGTGAAAGGGTGCTGGGCTTTGTCAAATCCTCTTGCTGCAGGGACTGAGATGACCGTGGGGTTTTGTCCTCATTCTAGTGGTGCGATGTGGTATTACATGGAGTGGTTTTTGTACTTTGAACTGGCCTTGCACTCCCGGGATAAATAGCCATTGATCGTGATGTATAATACTTTCTCGTGCTGCTGGGCTTGGCTGCTCGCATTTAAGGGGTTTTGTGTCCCCGCTCATGAGGGGAGTCTGTCTGTCGTGTTCTTGGGCTGCCCCTGCCAGCTGTGGGTCTCGGGGTAACAGTGGCTCTGTAGAATGAGTTGGGACGCTTTCCTTCCTATTGTATTTTTGGGAAGCGTGTGGGAGCTATTGTAGATTAGTTCTGCTTTACCTGTTTGGAGAAACTCACCAGTGAATCATCTGGGGTGGGCTTTTCTTTGTGGGGGGCTTTCGGGCCACTAATACGAACGGCGTCCTTGTTGTAGGTCCATTCAGACTTCCTGTTTCACTCCGGTCTCGGGTGAGAAGCAAGCTGCTAATTGTCTGAGGATCACATGTGTGCAATGCATTGCGTCCCTCTTGCTGTCTCCAAAATTCTGCCTTTGTTGTTGGACCCGACTGGTAATTACGGTGTGTCTGGGTGTGGGTCTCTGAATCTATTATAGTTTGAGTTCATTGAGCGTCTTGGAAGGGTAGATTCATGGCTTTATAAAATCAATTTTGGGAAGATTTTGCCATCATTTCTCAAATGTTTTTCTGTCCCCTTTCCTCCCCTCTTCAATGGGACTTGTGTTACGTGTACGCTGACATGCGTGGTGGCCCCCCACGGGCCTGTGAGCACGGTTCATGCATAGGTGCTCTTTCCCCACGTGTTAGATCGGATGGTCCCACATCGGTTTACCCTCAAGTTTACTTTTTGTTTCACCTGCTCAGATCTGGAGCCGATTCTTTATCATGAATTTGCCAGTTCAGTTTTGCTTTGTAGCCCAGAATTTCTTTTGATTCTTTTAAGTAATTTCTGTCTTTATTGGTAGTCTCTGTTTGGAGAGCCATCATTTTCATACTTTTCTTCGGCAAATTAAGAATGATGCTCTTTGGCCATATGTAAAATAACTGATTTGAACTTCCTTGTGCATTGAGTCCAGACTTTGGGCTTCCTCAGAGTCAGTTTATCTTGGTTGCTTTCTTTTCTTCCTGTCTGTGACTCTGCTTTCTTGGTTTTGCATGCTTCATATTTTGGGTTGAAAACTGGACTTTTTAAGTCATAATGTAGCAACTGTGGAGAGTCCCCTGCTCGGGTGTTGGTGTTGTCACTCTTTGCTGTGAGTATTTGTCAGCTACTTCTCTGTGCTCAGCTCACTCAGTAGAGCTAGCGACTGCCGGAGACTGCGTCCACCACCTGGAGCCCGCCTGTCTCCCAGTCTCTGCTGAGGGCCCGTGTGCGTCATTACGTGCTCCTGGAGCATTTGGCCAGGCCGTTGACAGCTCAACCTTGTTTTTCCCTTTCTGCTGTGCAGAGCCTCCGCTTCAGCCAGACGTGAGAACTCAAGGTCTCGTGGTCTTCAGTCAGCACGCCTGTCCCGGTCACGCATCCCACCTGTCCACGCATGGGGCTTCCTGTTTCCCAGGGGTGCAGTGGAGCTTTTAGAGTTCTCACGGGCACAGTCTTCCTCTTGCCGCCCTCCCCCTCCAGGCTGTTACTCAGTGCGACAGGCACTTAGAGGCAAAGGACAGCCTGTGGGTGTCTGTGACAAACAGCCTTGGGAGAGCTTTGTACTGCGAGTGTGCTCCAAGTTAGGTCAAGTGAGACCATCCTCGTGAGCAGTATCAGGAGCAGGCCCATGATAACAAAGCCTCCGGGAGGGGGAGACTTGGGCTGCCCCGCAGTTCTGGAGCTGGTGGTCCCCCTGGGGGCAGCGAGGGCTCTTGCTGAGTCCCCCTCCTTGGTTGCACGCAGCCATCCTCTCCCAGCGTCTTCCTCTTCATGGGGCTTCCCTCTGCCTCTGTCTGTCTGCACCTCCCCCTGTATCAGGGCCCCGTCACAATGCACCTGGGTCCACCTTCATGACCCCACTTGAACTCGATCGCTACTGTACAGAGTCTGTCTTCAAACAAGCTTGCGTTCTAAGGGACTGGGGGTTAGGACTTCACCATGTGACTTTGCAGAGAGACATAATCCCACCCATTACACCAAGATACGCTTGGTTTTCTTGAACACATATTTACTGGGTTCTTGCAAGTCTGATTAATTTCCACAGTTATGAAAATGTTGAGTTCTAGACATTTCTACCACTTTTCTCATTACCTTTAAAAGGAGATAATTTTTGGAGCTCTTTGTTTCATCGTTTTCACTGATATCACAAGTTTTACTACAGCTTTTGTTTTAAAACTGTAACCATAAACCTGAATTATAAAACACTTATGTAAAACTAATTTCCTGTTTCAATGCCTTTTTATTGGATATTACTTATTCATGAAAATGGATTAACATTTCAGTTCATCATGTATTCATGTATTTTTTATACCACAAACTATATTATTATATGATACTTTACTGATTTGCCTCCATAGAATCCTGACTGCCTGATTTTTTTCCGCCTAGAATTTCTTCCGTTGCCTCCGCCTTCCGAGGCTCCAGCTTCTGTCTCCGCCAGCCTTTGGCTGCTCTGTTATCTCCTCTTCAACTTAGTCACGCATTACTCGTTCTGTTTTGTTCGGTTGGCCTTTTGTTTCTGGTCACTCATGTATCCATCGATTCAGTAGTCATTTGTTACATCGTTGTTGCATTTTTAGTTCATTCCGTTCGGGGCGTGTGTGTGTGATGAACACCGTGTCGTGCATTTCTTCTGGTACCTGTCCCAAAGCGTCCTGGGAGTCTCGTGCCCGGGAGTGGAAGTTCACCATCCTAGGGCCCGGGCAGTCCCTGTCTCGCTGACATTGCTGTTCGGGACGACTGCGTCAGCAGACGCCCCCCGTGGTGCTCACCCACATCCTCGCTGGCACGAAATGTCACCCACGTTTTTCGCATCTGCTAAGCTGAAATTGCTGTTGCCTCTGCACATCATTTTTCTTGCTCTTTTCAAAGGAGATCTTTCCATGTCATTATGTTTCGGTTGTAAATCCATGAGTGGTTTTCTTTGTTGCAGGTAACTTCAGATGCCCGTTGGTCTTGCTCTCCGTCCCAGATGTTAACTTTGCCTGTGTTGTATAGAAATGAACAGAACTGTTAATACTTAAGCAGTTATTTGTGCTGGGCTTCTGAAGACAGGAGGGCCTTACTGATTTGAGCAAAACCACACAGCTGGGTCAAGTGTGCTGCCTGCGGGAGGCCCGAGGAGCTGGCCACGCAGAGGCTACAACGTCAGGGGCAGTGGGGGGTGGGGGGCCGGCGAGTCAGGCTAAGCAGCCACCGGACTGGTAGTTTCATGCAGTCAGCCCTTGTGAGAGAAGTTAGGGAAGAGGGGGCAGTTTAAGGTAAATAATAGAGAAATAACAGAAGAAATTAATGGAAGAGATCAGAGAAGAACAGAACAGTGGGTGAAATGTCTGTCTTTGGAACAATCAGTGGACAAATTTGGTAAGTGTTTCATGAGAGAATAATGAAAGTAAAATATAGACTATGAGTACATAAAGGTAGTAAAATTTAAAATAGTAAGTTAATACTCTGAATAATGTTATACTAACAATCTTGAAATAAACAACTATAGTTAATATAAATTTCTAAGAGACTTGATTCCATTACTTAGTAGATTAATAATCAATTAAATTCTCCTGATTGGTAATTAAAATTTTGTTTTTCTACTCCCCCTTGCCAAATAAAACAAAAGAGCACCAAGCTCTAGACTTTTTCTGGGACAGAAAACACTGCATATTATTTTAGAGAAAAGTAATAGAAGAACTCTGCCCAGTTCACCTTGTGTAGCTCCTATAGCCGTAGATACCCACCTTCATTGTCCTAAATGCTGATGACAATTTCGATACTGACATTGGAAATGTACAAAGGGTGGCATAAGGCAATTATATGTATAATATATACCTTATGTATTATATATATGTATTCGAGGAAAACTATTTGCAGATCGAATCCAGCAGATTTTAAGTAAAAGAGCATGAGGAATTAGAATTATTTCAGACAAGCAATCTCGTAATATCAAACATCCCGTTAACATATTCAAGAAGAAAACAATTAAATGATCACTTCAGTCGATACAGACAAAAAAAACATTTCTTAGAATTTAACCTCAATTTTCAATTAAAAATGACCAAGAATAAAGGGGACCTTTGTTCACCAAAGGAAAGGTGTCTAAGAGCTACGGTCCGTAACCATCGCGCCGAATGGTGAAAATCTAGTTTCTTGAATGTTAAGAAGGGTTTTGATTCTCAAAAGCAATTTTTATGTTCCTGGGCCACAGAAATCTCTGTGCACAGAAATCTCTGAAGCAGCGAGAGGCGGCCGGCAATTACCGAGAAGCTGCTGGAACCTTTTCTAAGAGCTTATTTATAAGTAAATTCAAAACAATTAAATTTTTCCTGTGTTCCTTTTGTGTCTAAAGAATGTGATTTTTGCTTGTTTAATGATTGGGATTATTTAAATTTTAAAGCAAAGTAGTAAAATACTCAATACTTAAAATCAAAGTACACAGTTGTTGATTTTTCAATGACATTGTAGTTTTTTAATTCAGTACATTGTGTTACATCATTGTGAATAATGTACTATTACTTTAAACAAATTTATCAGGTTCTTTCATGTGTGGTATCTTAGCAAAAAAGATAAAATACAGATACAGAATTTCTTAATACTTTATAATCGAAATAACATCCTGAGAATAAAATAAATAGTGCATGTGAACTCTCGGTAAGAAGCCCAATGCACCGGGCTCTGACGGAGACACCGGCACGTAAACGAGGTGAGTGCACCCCTCCCGCCAGCTACCTGGGGTGCAGTGCAGTGTGGTCCTCGCCGCCCAGCAGCAGTGCCGCGAGCCAGGCCGCCCAGTGCACGCCCGTGAGGTGCCCTTGGCACGCGCTGCCCTGTGTTTCAGTGAAAGTCTACGTCATGCTGCACCAGCGGAGCCCCCACGTGCTGTGTGTGACCCAGCGGCTGCGCAACTCCGAGCTCATTGACCCGCTGTTCCAGTGGCACGGGCCCAAGGGGAAAGTCATTTCAGGTAGGCGCTCCCGTGGCCCAGCTGGGTCGGTGTCGCTGAGCTACACGGAGAAGAAACGGAGTGTCTGTGTTTTGTATGTGTGACCTCACTCCTCACCTCTGTGTCTGGTCCACGTTCCGGAGCTGTGACCTAACCGTGCAGCCGGCGGCCGTTTGCCACTGACCTTCAGCCGAGGCACAGCCAGACAGACTAGCGTGGCTCTGTTGGGGCCGGGGGTGGGGGGGGGTGTGTAGGTTCTCCGACCAGCCCCGTGCCTCAGGAGAAGCGCCGAAGTTGCTCAAAGTTCACGAGGCCACACGGCTGCCTCAGTCAGACTCCCGTTGATGACGCCGGTGCGAAGGAGCAAGTGCGACCCGGGCTGCTGTGGGAAACACAGGGAACACGCTGAGCCATGGACTTGAAACGTGGTCCTGTTTGTTTTGTGCGGCCCCACATGGGCAATTTGAGGCTTCACTAGTAGCTGTAATTTCATACTTTCTAGTTTATATTTCCATCTGACCAAAACCCTGACAATGTGGACATTTGAATTTAACCTAAATGTTATTACCAACTTTGAAAATAATGACTAAACTTCACGTGGACTGTTTTCACATCAAAACCATGCTTTTAAACCTGCTGCGTGGTGGGACCGTGGCCGCGTGTTACCGCATAATCGAGGCTGTGCTAGTGTGAGGGGTACTGGGCATTCGGGTGTTCGCCCGGGATCAAAGGCAGACCCAGGCCCATCCGAGTGGGGGACTCACGTTCCCCCATTGCTGGGGAAACCGGGCCCTGTTCTCACGAAGGCGCTTTCTCCACACAGCAGCCATTTGGTGTGGCTCATTTGGTCAGCGTTTTCTCCATTCAACTTCTTTTTTGGTCGTTTTGAAATGCGTATCTCATTTTTACTCTAATTTTTCATCTGCTAAATGCTGATTTGTTTTTGCAGTATAGCTCAAAACACACAGATTAGCTCAGCCTTGCTAAGAGTTCAGATGAATGAATTTTCATCTTAAAGGTCTGTTCAGTGAAGCATCTAATCATCTTTGCACACCTTCCGAGGGTGTTTTCCCATACTGCTCTGCTCCCGTGTTTTCTTACTTCTCTTCTAACCCGTATTGGCACATTGAGAGAGTGCTTGCGGATGAAAACCCATGGGTTTTTGTCATCTTGGGTGAAGGAAGAAATGTGTTTGTGCAAAAGCTTGCTGAAGAAACATCACGGGAGATACTTGTTTTGTTGTATGTTTTAATGTCTGACACAGCTGACTGGTCTCAGCTGTGCCCCAGCGTGAAGCCCTGGTGTGTGCAGAGTAGGTGAGACATGTGCGAGCTCTGAAGCCGAGAGTACACACCCTGGACGTGCTCTATAAGTCAAGGGCACCATCGCCGGGACCGGGGACCCTCTTAATATACAAGCGGTTTAAGAAGTTCTCGGCCCTTCTACCAAGTAAACATTGTCCTGAACCTGTACAATGTCATTTCCCGGGTTTTCTATATGCACTTACCATGCGTGTAAAGGCACACATGCAAATACATACATGTATAGATGTGTGTGCGTGCATTTTGTGAGAGCATTTTTAGTATCTTTATTTTGAATGTGATAAAGAGGACCAGTGCACGTAATACTCATCGTGTGTCAGATTTAGTTCTAAGGGGCTCCGCACACGGGTCATTACATTTGGCTGCAGCCCTGTGTGGCGGGCAGGCCGTTTTCTCCATGTGCATGTGGGAAACAGCCGTGTGTGTGCAAATGCGAGTGCACATCCGAGAGCGCCCGGCTCAGTGCGAGGGGCGCGTCCGACCCTGCTCCAGGCGTGGCTGCCGGCCTTCCTCCGGGAGGGCGCCCGGAGCAGAGCTGGGGTTAGGAGCCTGGGCTGCGGTCAGCAGGCCATCAGCAAACACCAGGCGCAACCACCACGTGCGCCCCGAGTCCTGCGAACGCGTCTGAGATGAATTGTGGTGGCCGCCCCCGGGCAGAAAACGGTTGTCTGTGCTCCGTCCCCTGCGGCGGAAGGGACTGAGCACCATCCCTGTCCCCTCCCTAGAAAACAGCACCACGCACATCACGTCCACCGGCAGCCTGGTGTTCCAGGACTTCGAGGAGGGCATGACCGGGGTCTACACGTGCTTCCTGGAGTACAAGCCCACGGTGGAGGAGGTGGTCAAGAACCTCCAGCTCAAGTTCATCGTCTACGGTGAGACGACAACAAGAAAGTAACCTGTTACACGCTAGGAGTCTGTAAGGCTAAAGGCACATTTCTTACCAAAAACATGGAGGTCAGAAGGCAGTGAGGTGGTACATTTAAACAATGTATTTATTCCATATAATGACTTCTCTTGAGCAGGTGCAGTCCACTTGACTCGCTTCAGTAACATAGCGCTACTCTCTGCTCGGTGTCTCCCCAGCGTACCGCGAGCCTCGCTTCTACTACCAGTTCACGGCCCGGTACCACGCGGCCCCCTGCAACAGCGTCTACAATGTGTCCTTCGAGAATAAGCTCCTGCAGATTTTAAGCAAGCTGGTCCATGACCTCTCGTGCGAGGTCTCACTGCTGAAGTCGGAGTGCCACCACGTCAAGATGCAGAAAGCCGGCTTTCAAAACGAGCTGTTCTTCAAGTTCGCAGGTGAGCACGTGCGAGTTTTAAAGGAAGTAAACTGAGAACCCAGAGCTCACCTTGAAGAGCTGTGCACTCCCAGCCTGGTTTCACGGTGTGGGTGTTACGAGACTGGTGTTTCCATGGTCTCCACTTTGAGTTAGTTCTACTGGCCTTCAAAATGAAACTCCGCTGGTTTGCGTGCTCACTGAGAAGTCTGTGCTCAAGCAGCTTAGGCTTTGCTGTGCCAGTTTGCTTTAGAATGGAATTTAGTATACGGAACGTCTGTTACTTGGCTATAAGAATTTAATTTGTCAAAGTTAATTATAATGAGACTGGTTAATACTATAAACCACAGCAAACATTCTAACAGCTTAGGGTGCTTTTCCTAATAATGCAGAGCGGAGACCCAATATTTTCTGGAAAAAAATAGGATTTCAAAGTAGGAAGGGGAGTCCTCCGGTTTTGCCCTTCCTTTCCCTCGCTGCTGCCCCACAGGCCTCACAGGCCGCCCTCATTCCTCCTCCTTTCCGTCCCGGGTGGTGGTCCCAGCAGACCTCTCTTCGCGTCCACTGGTTCCTGCTGCCACCAGATGGACAGTGTGTCGGAACCCTCCGGCAAAGTCCTCATCAAGTCGTCGTAATTATCACCTACAGAATTTCTCTTTGGTTCCTTGTCATAAGTGCTTTCTCTTTATTGACGCCATTGTTGAGGCATCATTTTCTACGTTTTTGTCTATTATTTTCTTTAGCTTTTAAAAAAATGTTTTATTGATTCCAGAGAGAGGGGAGGGAGGGAGAACGGGAGGGAGAGAAGCACCAGTGTGAGAGAAACACCGATCAGGTGCCTCTTGCATGTGCCCGGACTGGGACTGGACATGCAACCCCGGCACGCGGCCTGACGGGACGGAACCCACGTCACCTTCCTTTGCATGCCTTGTAAATTTTTTGAAAAGTGTGCATTTTGAATATTCTAATACAATACTCTTGAAATCAGACTCATCAACCTCTTTTATGTTTGTGGTTGTTTATGTGGGTGGAGTTTTTTGTTTAGTGACTTTTTTAACTATTTCTGTAAAAATTGTGTTCTTTGTTGTATGCGATCTCTGATGTGCCTGCCTGTGCCTGTAACTAGTGACTTGATAGATTTCTGTAAATGCCGTGTTTAATTCAGCTTACGTGAATTTAGCATTCCCTCGGCTGTTCTGAACAGCGAACTATTTTCCAGAGTTCTGACACATTGGCTCTGACAGCTTTGGCCATGTTTCGGCATTTCCGAGGCAGGACGTGGCCTGTGGCTTCCTCCTCCACGGTGCCTACGGATGTCATTCCGGTGTCCTCACTGTCTGAGAGCGCACAGAGAACGCCAGATGCACTGAGGCCAGGCCCAAGAGCGCTGCTGCCGCCCGCTTTGCCTAGCGCAGGGGGGGGGGGGGCAGCTTGAGCGCCCGCTGGCTCTTCCTCCCATTGGTCCCACGTTTCCACTTAACCAGGGTCCCGGGTTAGTCACTGGGGTCACCTGTGCAGATTCTGGGAACCAGTTCCTTTCTGCTGATTCTGTTACTGGTTCCAGTGGTCTTGCTTTAGTTTAATGAATACATTTCAGTGAATCTTACAATCTACTTCAACTTCTATAAAGATTCAAAGTAGAACAACTGTGCGTTGTCATGGCGACCCAGTTTCAGTCACGTTGATGAAGGGCAGTGCATCTGGCCTCCCCATCTTCTGCGCTGCCGAGTGCTTTACCTCCACGAGCGGTGCTTTAAAGACTTCGCTACGTCTTGCCAGTGACTGTCAGAACTCCGTTGCGTATTTGTGACGCATAAATGTAGAGGTTTCACTTGTCTTTGGTCTAGATTTAGCGTGGTCTCATTTGACAAGCACGTAGGGCAAAACGAGGCCGCAAACAACCCTCTTGTCCAAGCTTACGGCCTCGCTCGGGCGGCTGCTCTGTCTGATCCCGTCCAGTCGCTGTGATGCGCGCTGTCGCCTGGTCTGTGCTGTGGTGTCTCACAGTGCCGCACGCACGGTGCCGGTTCAGGCGGTCACTTCTCACCCACCCTCTTGCCACTAGCTGAACTACTCCAGTAGCCTTATTTATAAGTTTTAAAAATTCTTCTTTAAACACAAAAACGTAACTGAATACGTCACAGTCAACGGCGGAACAGGGACCACTTGTCCTCACAGACGTGTGGACGTGGCTGGGGACAGGCTCCGTCTAGGCTGCGAGCAGGCGGCTGTGTGTCCGGGCGGCCGCCACCAACGGGAGGCTCTGCCCCTGGCGGTCAGCGAAGCTCAGGACGGGAGCTGAAGACAAACGGGGACCGAGACCTCGCACCATCACTTCTCCGCATTGCCACTGGCAAGGCACAGGCCCCACCCCCAAGTCTCAGGGGCACTCGGCCCGCATGTGGGCCGGGGCAAAGGTGTGGATGCCCCGAGGGCGAGGGACCATGGCCCACAAGCCACTCACCTGTCCTGCTGCCCCTCCAGGAACCTCACAATGGCTTCCCTCTCACTCACACCGCGAACCAGATCCTGCCTGCAGTGGCCGACCCCCACGGCCTCATGCCCCACTCCAGCCCCTCTGCTTTCTGTGCTCGCGGCCAGGCTTCCTTCCTGTCGTCCCTCCAGCACCCCGTGTGTGCTTGCGCCCAGACCAGTTGCTCTGTCTCACCTCATAGGCAACTCAGTCCCCCACGTGTTCGCTGGAGTGCCGTTGGCTGTCACCCAGTTTAAGACTGTGGTCCTGTCACGGTCCCGCACTTCCAGTCCTCCTTCCCCTGCTCGCGTTCTTTTCTTCTCTAAGCCTCGTGCTCACCACCCTGTTACACACTATGTGTGCGTTCTGATTACCCTGCATTGTTATATTCTCTGCCTTAGAACAGAACTTCCAGAAGGGCGTGGGGTTTGTCGATTTTGATCACTTCGGTGTCCTAGACTCCTGGGATAACTCCTGCTACAGAGCAGCTCCCGGTGATTACTTGTCGAGCCTGCACGGAGGGACATGTGCGTGATTTCCACCACTGTGGCCACTGCCACCCTCCAGCTCACCATCCTGCCAGCATCGTCACTGTGGGTCAGCACCGCTGAGTGCCGAAGAGCTAGGCAAATGACACGCCCTACAGTTAAAATGATCCTGTTGTTAAAATTTTATTAGCGCGATAGCCAAACATTAACTATCCAAAAGTTTGGATAATTTTTAAGTTCGCCGTAATTGAGAGGTTTTCCTGATGTATACGAAACATGTATTTTGCCAAGGGCTTGAGCCAAGGAAAGGGGCTTTCACGGTAGGAAAATTGCATCATTTTGTAGTGGAGGAGAAAGAGTCGACAGGTGGGATACTTTGTGTTTAAAAAGCTAACTTGAGTGCTGCGGTGCAGCACGTGAGAGCCATTGTAAAACGGACGTGTTTTCTCAGTTTCATGTCTGGACACTGAAAAGGAGCCCAAGCCTTGTGACGACCAGAGCTGTGACTACTCCAGAAGGCTGTCTAAGGTACGTCGCGGAGGCGGGGGGGGGGGGGGGGGGGGGGGGGGGGGGCGGGGCGGGGAGGGTGCAAGTGAGCGCCTTAGCTGCTTCCAAAACAGATCGACCGCCACCCATTTAGGGAATTCGGCAATAATAGTGCAGCTCCATACGTCATGAATGATGAGAATTGAACAAAACTAATGTTTTTATGAAATCCTTTGCAATTCAGCATTGTAACTGCATTGAGATGATTTCCCTCTTGTTTGGCCTTCCCTGGCACTTCCGAGTGATTCACACTGTTAGTGTCTGAGTAGTAGACTTGGTCTACAGTGTGCACGGGCTGTTCTTACAGCGCGCTGCCCCCCGAGCCCTGTGTCTGCACTCGGGGTGCAGATGGTGCTGTGACTGTATCTACAGTGTGCACGGGCTGTTCTTACAGCGCGCTGCCCCCCGAGCCCTGTGTCTGCACTCGGGGTGCAGATGGTGCTGTGACTGGCAGGGTTACTTTCATTAGTTCTTTCTTCTGCATTACACCTAACATATTGTTCACGTTCAGTAAGTTTATGATGATATTTTCCTATCTCCGATTATTCTAAATGACCATGAACACTTTATCAAGTTACTTTTAAGTATTTGGAATATTAAATCATTCATATTGTGATAATTGTACAACTTTCCTGTTGGAGGTGTAGGTGGTACACGTTCGGGTCAGGATCCGTTACTTTGGTCCTGAAATTAACAAGCTGGCGTGTTTTTCTTTTTAGTAATTTACTCATTTAAGCATGTTTTCATCGGAGTTATTGGGGCGATGTTGGCTAACGAAACTGCGTGGGTTCCCGGCGCACAGTTCTACAGCACGTCATCTGCATTCTGCACTGCGCTCGCCACCCAAGGCCGGTCCCCATCCGTCCCCATTTGTCCCCCGTACTCTCCAATGTGTCTTCAGCCATATTAACTCCTTGCATCTTAACCAGATGATTAATTTATGGAGAGTTTCTATAATTATGATTGGTTCTTATATCATCCAAATTGGTGCAAAAGTTCTACGTCATGTATCTGGAGTCCTTGCCCACCTCAGGTGGTTCCTCGGTTTCGCCCCGTGTGGCTCAGACACGCGTGTCAGCCCTCCGTGTGCTCACAGAGTGGAGTTCATGGTCCAGACAGAGTCTCCCGCCTTCCCATTGCCATCACACAGGGGACCGTTCTTACCCTTCTTTTCGGAGGGAAGATAGGGGCGGGATTGAATGTGGGACGTGGGGGTGGGCAGGGCAGGAGAGAGTAATGGGGGAAGAAGGGGGACAACTGTAATTGAACAATGCAGTTGTAATTTAAAAAAAGAGAAGCAGGAGTCTGATTTACACGATCATTTTTATTCCCACCAGGTTTTCTCAGGTCCAGTTCCATTGATTCTTTTTTTGGATGGAGTGTTAGGGAACTACGAGATTATGAGTGTGTTTCCTGGAACTGTTCATTGTAGTTTGGCAATTAAATATGGCTTATTAGATACAAGGTGTATATCTAGTTAATTCTTAGGCACTTTCTTAAGGAAAATTTGTTTGACTAAATAAATAATAATGAATTCACCCAAATGTATCAAAAGCACAAGAAAACTATTTAAACTGTAAAAGGATAGTAACTGAGTAATAGAATTAGTTTATAGATGGGTTGAATGCAGTGTATCGAAAGTCATTTTTATAGTTATTTATACAAGTTTTTGTGAAGGGGTATAATGTGTAAGATGCTCGAAGAAGTCAGTCAGTGAGGCCCACCGTCAGTAGCTGCTGGCCAGCAGGAGCCCACTCACCCGCGCCGTGACGAGGTCAGAGAGGAAGCAGCTGGAGGCGAGCAGAACTGACCGGTGTGTGGATGGTCTGAACCCGTGACCACACCTCACTCTCCAGCTGATAGAGCCTGCCAGTCCCTGAGAAGGGCAAGCCTCTCGTGGCGCGCGTGAGTCCGTCCAGGATGATTACTGCAGACAAAGAAGCCATCGATTTTGTAAATTAAACGTTTGGGAGCCCAGAACTGTGGTTTTACCTTGTGCTGTATTTTCTTTTGTGTTTGTGGAAACAGCGAATTACATCCTTCTTAAAGATTCTTAAAGTACCTTTCTTGAAGTATGTTTGTTAGAGTACACTTGTTAGAGTGCATTTAATTTCATGAAGCTTTATTGATTTGGGTCACAGTCCCAACCGTATTTCATTCCAAATGCCAAGGGACCAGGGAGTTCGGGCACGGCCCGAATGGGCTCTTCGTGCTGTGTTTGGGAGTGCATTTGGACAAGTCTGAGGTTTGAGTTGGCATCTTTTAATTTTTACATGTGTTACTTATGTCCTGTGAATGCAAGAAAAAATAAGGACCTCAAGAACTTGGTTTTCCCTGCTTCTAAATGCATAAGAAACCTATTCATTCTAAAATTACATGTATTTGTGAAAATAGTTTTTCATACTGTGTTTCTATTTTAGGCTAAAAATCTCATAGAGAGGTTTTTCAACCAACAAGTAACAGTCCTGGGCAGACGCGCAGAGCCGCTGCCTGAGATATACTACATCGAGGACACCCTCCAGATGGTCTGGATCAACCGCTGCTTCCCGGGCTACGGGATCAACACCCTGAAACACCCCAAATGTCCAGAGTGCTGTGGTACGTGCGCAGCCTCGTGCTTAGGGGCGTCCCTTCCTGTCGTCGTGCCCGAGTGACACCTGTCACTTATTTTCCGCGTGATTTGGACATGTCTTTAGTTTATTTGAAACAGTGTTTGAGAACACCGCGTGGCTCTGCAGATGTGAAGGAGACAGAGCTGTCTTGGTCCCAGCCGTGGTGTTCATACTGTAGTAACTCGGGGGTAGGAGCGACAGGCGTTTATGGGGGGGGGAAGACAGTAGTTACGAGTTGGAGTGTCTCACCCCCCGAAGGGTCAAGTCACGTTTCTTTTAGAACCAACCACTGAGGGGCTTGCGTACGCCGAGTGCGGACGGAGTAGGGGTGGTCTGCCTGCTGTGGGTGAGCGCGTGAACCACTTCATCAGCGGTGGGTTTCCCGACTCGCGGTCCTGGCACCCCAGGGTCAGAACCGCCCGGGCCCGGTTGCCCCCCACCCTCTGACTGCAGAGCCCGGTGCAGGCTGCGGGGCAGCCCGACGGCAGGTCCTCGAGGCGCCCTTTCCAGAGTGGGGCGAGCCAGTGTGGGGTCTTCGGGCTTTCTGTCGAAGTAACAAGTATCACTAAATTAGCGCCATTTTCATTCAGTCTTCTCTGTTCTTTTCTCCTCTCTACTGCTTTTAATTAGATTAAAAGCCTTTTTGCAAAACATTCTCAAAAGCCGTGCGGGTCCCCCGTGTATGTCACGGCCATTCGTACCGTTAGCCAAGAGGGACAGGTCTGGTGGCGGCGGACCTTCCCCGCAGAACGGCTGCTCAGTTCCAGGCTTCCTGCGGGACGGCGGATGGCGCTGTGAGTCACACGGCCCCCCTGCGTCAGAAAGCGTGTCCAGCCGCACCCCGTTCCCTCCAGAGCTTGCAGTCAGCAGCTTCCGTGTCCTCATTTCCCATCCGATGGGCCGAGAGCGGCTCCTTTTTGCTCAGCAGTGCCGCGCCCTGTCACGTGCCCTCTGCGCTTTCAGCAGCCAGGGGAGGCCAAAGCCTTTCATTTCTGGCTGCTGTTGTTGGAATGTGTCTTTTTGTCTTTTTGGTTTTTGCTAAATATTCAATTTCTTTAATACAAATGGCTGTTCACATTATTTATTTTTTCCCTTGGGGACATTTTGATAAATGTGTCCTTCTCAGTATAACTTTCTCCCTCATGTTACTTTGGTGGGACCTTACAAATTTTGTCATCTTGCATTTTCATTATCATTCGCTTCAGAATGCTCATTTCTCTCTTGATTTCTTCTTTAAGCAATTGGTTATTTAAGTGTGATGTTTAATTTCCAAATAGTTTGGAAATTTCCAGAGATCTTTCTTTTTACTGAAACCTAATTTATTTCAGTATGGACAAAATTTCTTTCCAATATGTGTTCTGTGAAAATATCTTCCCAACTGAGGTTGGCATTTTTGTTTTAAGAAAAAAATTAAGAAGTTAAAAAGTTCAATTTATTCCTTTTTATTCTGTGGTTTATGTGTTTGTGGATTTTGTCTGTTCTGCATGTTTATTTTGTTTTTTACATTCAATTGTTGATAGATCTCTACTTCTTGCCATTTTATTGTTTATATTTTTTATCTTTTTTTCTTCTTAAAGAAGACACTTTAACATTTCATGTAATGCTAGTTTGGTGGTAATGAACTCCTTTAGCTTTTTCTTGTCTGGGAAGCTCTTTATATGGCCTTCAATTCTAAATGATAGCTTTTCTGGGTAGAGCAATCTTGGTTGTTGGTCCTTGCTTTTCATCACTTTGAAGACTTCTTGCTAATCCCCTCTGGCCTGCAAAGTTTCTGTTGAGAAATCAGCTGATAGTCTTATAGGAGCTCCCTTGTAGGTAGGTAACTAACTGCTTTTCTCTTGCAGCTTTTAAGATTCTCTCTTTGTCTTCATCCTTCTGCATATTAATTATGGCGTGCCTTGGTGTGGGCACCTTTGGGTCCGTTTTGTTTGGGACTCAGTGCTCCTGGACTTGTCTCTTTTCTTCACCAGGTTAGGGAAGTTTTCGGTCATTATTTTTCAAGTAGGTTTTCGATTCCCTGCTCTCTCTCTTCTCTGTCTGGCACCCCGTGATGCGCATGCCGGTGCTTCTGAAGTTGTCCCCGGGGTTCCTTACACTGTCTCCATTCATTTGGGGTTTCTTTTTTCTTTTTGCTGTTCTGATTGGGTGTTTTGTGCTTCCTTATATTCCAAATGACGGATGTGATTCTCAGCTTCATCTGCCCTAGTGTTGATTTCCTGTGAATTCTTCATTTCAGAGAGCATATCCTTCCTCTCACACTGGTTATTTTTCATGGTTTCTAAGTTCTTTATAATTCTGTTGCAGTTCTCTCTAAGTTCCCTGAGCATCTTTATAACCATTGTTTTGAACCCTGTATCTGATAGTTTGCTTGTCTCCATTTCACTCAGTTCTTTTTCTGGATATTTCTCCTGTTCTTTCACTTGGGACCTGTTTCTTTGGGCATTTTGTCAGCTTGTCAACGCTTGCAGCTGTGTGAGGTGGAGCTGCTGCGTCTCCTGGCCTCGGCAGGGCGGCCTTGTGCAGTAGGTGTCCTGCCCCACGGTGCAGCCCCGGCCACCAGAGCTGGGCGCCAACTGTGATGACGTAGTCATGACGTGGATTATTCTATGTCAGGGATGATCAGATGCGGTTAAGTTAGGCTAAGTAATTTTTTTCAAAATTACATATTTAGCAAGTGATAGAAATAAGACTTAGAATAGGGATATTGTTAGAAATAAGCTGCATGCCCTTTCCATATTTGGGCTGTCGTTTTACATCTAAATTATGGCCGTTATGGGCAATATTATGGTCACACTTGTTCCACCTAAGCCCTGACCTCTGGGGCTTCTGCTACAACTTGTCAGTGACCCAGTCAACCTTCCACACTCAACCCCATGTGACCCGAAAATCAGTCTTAGGTCGCAGTCTTAGGCTAAGCCGGGGCCGGAGTGACAGGTTAACACTTCCCGCTCACGGGAGGTCCGTGGAGGGGTCGGACTTCACAGAAGCAAGTCCCGGAAGGGTGGCTGCAGAGGGTGGGGTGGCTGCCGAGGGCGGGGTGGCTGCAGAGGGCGGGGAGGGGGCGTGGGCGGCCGTGTAGCGGGTACGGTTGCAATTTCTCCCAAGTGAGAACGTTCCGGCAGGTAGTTGTACAGCAGTGGGAGTGTTCCTGCCACGACCGGACTCTAAATTAACAATGGTTAGCAGCGTAAAGTTTACGTTACGTGGAACTTTACAATTAGAAGCAAACGATAGTTTTCAGGTAAAAGGAATCTTGTTTGTTAACTGGGGGGGCGTTTGAGGACGCCTGCTCACCGCCCCCCTTGTCCCCAGTGATCTGCAGCCCCGGCTCCTACAACCCCAGCGACGGCACCCACTGCCTGCAGTGCAACAGCAGCCTGGTGTTCGGGGCGAAAGCCTGTCTGTAGCCCGCGCGGCGAGCCCTGCGGGGTTTCAGAAGCACGGGAGTGTATATTTGAAAAATTAATACATAATAAATCACTATTATGCCACAATTAAATGTATCAGATTTTACTAAAGAAATGGTGTCATGATTTTAGTTGAATCGCTGTATGTCTAAGTGTTTTATGAATGGTACACCCAGTACCCTGTGTCCATTAATGCTTGACCTGTATGTGCCCCAAAACATTTCCTCAGTCATTGCTTTTCAAAAATAGTTGCAAAAACCTGTATCGACTTAAGCCCAAGAGGTTTTCTGGGATTTTTCAGAAACAGCCCATGCTCTCAGCACGGCATGTGGACTCTTCCTCAGGCTGCCACATTCGTCCACATTCGGTTCATTTTCAGTTTATTGCAGTCCTCTGACTTAACTTTATGGGATTGTGCACCTTGTTGTTTGACCTTCCACAATTCAAAGTCACTTTTAAAAGGACGGCCGGTTTGACTGCTGCCATTCTCAGCCACTTTAGCGTCAGGCCGGCCCCGGCAGCACCGCGGGGGTTACGCAGCTCCGTGTGGCAGTCTGGAAGCCCTGGCGTTCCTTTCGGGAGGGAGTAGTCGCTGTGCACACCTGCACGAGCATGTCGACGGTCACCGGGCGGACGGGGAGAGGCCCCATCATCCCCACCCCACTGCCCTTCCACACCGAGCGCCTTACGGGACAGGCCCAGGCCACCCGCCTCGTCCTTCTCTCGAGCCGCAGCCCCGTGCGGGAGCACGCAACACCACAGACAGTTCTGAAGATTTAAGTGCCAGGAAAGTATCCCAGTACCTTACAAAACCCATGGTTTCTCAATTTTCTAATTATCATTGTATTTATATTTGTATCCACTTTACACCCTCCTGGAAATTTCTCTTTAGATTTCCTTTCTTCAGACATAAACATGTGTAAATGGAAAATATGCACGTCCTTGCTGAATTCTGCAAATGCTTCTGCTAAGCCCTTCACTGAATTTTCTTGAGGTTCTTCTTCTTCCTCCGTGCATTCTCCTTTGCTCTTGCCTCTTCTTCAGCTCTGCGTTCCTGTCCCAGTTCCAATAACCCCCCTCATTGGTCAGCCCCTCAGGAGCCCCCTGCAGGAGCTCCTCGGTGCCCCGCGGCCACACCCAGGGGAAGCTGCTTCCCAACTCGACCAGCCCTGTTGGTTTTTGCCAGCTCTCACCCTCGGCAAATCCTCTCGTCTCGGGCAGACCTCTTGAGTGTCTTCTTCCGGATGCCACTCCCACACTGCTTGGTGATGTGATTCCAAGCCCAAGCAGGGTTCCGAACGTCGTCCTGGGTGCTGCGATCCTTCTGGAATGGCGTCCGTGTCCTGCTCGGGGACAGCAGCAGCCTGGGCGAAGGTCCTCCGCGGGCAACAGCGAGCCTTCAGAGCTGCTGTCCCTTCTTCACTGCTGGTGGGGTGACGCCCCACAGGTGCTGGTTCAGCTTTCAAAAGAAGACTTTTGCTTTTTAATTAGTCATAAAGAAGCCTTTCTCCACGCCGCAGCGGAGGGCACTGCGGCAAGAGCCCGCAAAGAGAATCTGAACTTCAGCGCTTTCCTGCTGTAACTCCGCATTTCTAGTCCCGGGGTCAACGAGCACCGCGTGACTTTCATGAGGACGGAGACCTTGCGTATCGCCGTCTGTGCTGCGGGGCGCGGTTACGTTGCAGACGCCACTGCGGTGTCTGTAGTGCGGGTCCTTTGCTTAAATCGCAGGAGCGAAAGTGAGAACACGCCTTCGAATAAACCTCAAGGGCTACACTTAAAAACCTCCAAGTACGTTAAGCATTTTGGGTATTATTTAATGACACATTTCACTGTTCTTGTTTATTTGACTTTAAACGGGGAAAATGTCTCAGAAGTATTCTCTGAAGTGTAACTTCCATGAGGAAGTGCTAAACCCGGGTCAATGACTGGTTTGTGTAATAAATCAGTTCGGCGCAAACACCCGCCCAACACACGGGCAAGTGGGCCTCTGTGCAGATTCAGCTCCACGCGAAACCAAGGTATTACAAAAACGGTCTTCCTGGCAGCTATTACATAAGTGGGATAAACACGAAGACGTGATACTCGTATAATCACACATTTTAAATGTAAACATATGAGAAGCGTAAAGTAGGACACAAAGCGAGCCCTAAATTCAGACATTCGCTTGGACTTACTGGAATCTTCAAATGCTCTAGTCTCCGTGTTCTCGAGCACTTCGCGACTTCAGGAACAAGCGCTTCCACTCGGCTCTGCGCTCTGCACTTCCTGTCTGTCCCAGTCTCCGCCTTGTAATCCGTGACTCCTGTGATCCCCGCTTTGCTGACGAGCAGGCTGAGTGGGAGGCGGGGGTGACCAGTGCTCGGTGACTTCGTACTGCGACCAGAACCGGGCCTCCAGTGGCCAAAGTCTTCGCTGCCACGTGCCTTAGCAAAGAGATGGCCCATGTCCGCTGTGGAAATGGACGATGCCCATGTCACAAGCGTGCTTCCACCTCTGCTTCCAGTGACATGGGTCTGTGGCTGCGGGGTCAGGTCCATGCCAGAGACAGGGGCTGCGTCCTGGGCCTTCTTCCTCCCACCACTGTCTGCGGGGCCCAGGCCCGTCCGTCCAGCCAGCGCGCTCCTCCACCTTGCTGCCTGACAGCACCGTGGGCATCCCTGTGTCTCAGCGTCCTCCCTCTCCTCTCCCGGCAGGCGAGCGGGAAAAGCGGGGGTGGGAGAGTGGTTCACTGCTGCACTCGGCAGACGAAGCGGATGGTGTCTGGTGAACTCGTACAGACTGACTTCCGCCGAAGAACTCACCAAACGCCTATCGCTGGTCTCAGTCTGTAGAAAACTGCCTACGATTCGTAAATGTCACAAGCGCGAACCTTCCAGTGCAGCTTCCCCACGGAAGCCAGACGCCGTGACTCCATGTCCGTCTGGTACCTTGGGCAGCATCACAGGCGTCTGTGCTGTCAGAGGTGCGAACGACCCCCTGCCCCCGGGGGCTGGGCCAGTGAAAGTCATCCCTTTACAGGAGCTTGTCGCCAAGAATGTGTGCCCTGAGGGAACCGGGCGCGGCGGCTGTCACCCCAGAGTGAGCTGGGAAAGCCGAGCACCCTGAGAGGCACCGGCTAGCACTTCCCCCGAGTCTCCTCATGAAAGCCTATGTCCCTGGACCTCCCTGGGCCCACGCTGCTCTTGGGAAACCAGACAAAAATTAAACAGGAGCCCATGCGCTTTTCCCGGGGGGCCAGCTGGTGGTGGGTTTACTTTTATTAATGTCCACGTGGTTCAGCGCTTCAGCAATGACAAGGAGTCCACTCTTCCTGACCAGCGGTCACCCTCCAGTGCCTGGGTGCTCGCTCCTACACCGAGCGATCTTTGTAGTCTCCGCTCCTCTCGGGAAGCCATTCGAAGGTGACTTGGCTCCCCTCCAGCAGAGCTCCCACCCCAGTGCAAGTTCCCGCCCGCTGTAATTTCTTACCCGTGGCGTGTCCGGCGCCCAGAGCCCCGCAGGTGGGAAGCCCGGCTCCACTCCCTTTCCTGTCGTCACAGTCATTCACCCTCAGCAGGTGCTCCGTCCAGATGTGGGGCGAACCCTGTGTTTGTGCTGCACAGGCTTCGAGCAGTGGCTTTTGTCCCGCCCTCCCCTGCACCTGTGCAGGCTCTGACCCCCTTTTCTATCCATGTGCGGAGGGCCGGCGGGACCGACAAAGGCAGAAACGGCCCCTACTACTCATGGATCAGACCCGAGGGCCTTGGAGTGGCTTCCTTCCTCCCCCGCCCGGATGCAGAGAGGTGAAGTTGGTTTGGAACGAGTGACCGCAATGACGGGATGGGTGTAGTGGGCAGGCGGCCATCCGCATTGTTTGTCTGAACCCGTTGGACGGAAAAACTGCTCTGTCCCCCTGCTGTGGAGATGCACCTGACACAGGTGCCCGTCCCGCGGGGCGGACGGTCATGCCCAGGAGACGCGAGAGTCCCCTGAGGGGAGATCTGGGGCTCCTGTGACACATTCAGGTGGAGGGACAGACTCGCTGGGGCGCTCATTTGCCTTAATTCCCCCCGAGACAGGCCGGGGGGCCCCATTTTCACTGCCGTGCCAGCCTGATGGCCCCAGGATGCACTCCGTCCAGCCCGCCTGGCCCTCAGTCTGGGGACAATGTAAAGTCACGGTAAGGGGCGACAGTAACGCCAGAGAAAACCAAACACATGTGTGTCCATCCAACATGGGGGCGTCGGAGGGACAGAAAAAGTGCCCCTTCCTTATCTCGCAGCTGCACTGGCCACGCACGGAGCAGGGCGGTGACCATAGCAGGAAGTGGTCCCAGGGGACAGCGGGTTTACATGGATCTTCCCAGGAGAGACACTAGACCCAGCTGTGCAGGGAAGGGAACGGGGCAGAATTTCAGGAGCAATCGGCCCCATTATTTCACTGCCCCGTTATTTCAACGGGCGCACCGCACCGCGGTGCGGAGGGAGCCGGCTACACCAGTGACACCTGACGGGGGCGCAGCGGGAAAAGACTCGAGGCCCACGGCGGGACGGTTGGCAGCACGGCACCTTTAATCGGCATCTCTAGAACACACGCGTGCGGGCTCCGGCAGCGGGGCCACAGCGCGCTGCGCGTACTCACTGCGGGACCAGTATGTTTGTTCAGCGCGGGGCCTCATGCCCCCAGTTCCCGGCGGTGCTTGGAAATGCGCGCACTTCCTCGTCTTGCGGTGACTGTGACCGAGAAAAGCAAGAGTGCAGGCAGTTTTCCGCTGTCCCTTCCACAGTCTTCTCCGCGCCGGGGCGCTCCCGAGCCAGCCCGCGCATCCGCCGCAGGGGCCGGCGCGCCCGGGGCTACATCTGCCGGCACTCGTGCCGCGTGCAGGTGGCCTGCCTCTCGATGCGCCACGTGCCCTCCTCGTAGGTGCAGTGGCAGATGGTGCACTCGTCCGTCTTCACCTCCCTCCCGGCCGGGATGACGGCCGTCTCGGCGAAGCAGTTGGGACCTGCAAGGCAGAGACGTGTTTGAGACGTGTTTCACGGCGTGTGAGCACGCACACGTGTCACACGTTGCATTCGTGGTTAGCCTGACAGCCCGTGTTCCACACACTCTCTTTCGGAGGGCAGTGGGGAAGTTATCAAGTGAGTAACGCGGAGCTCCCGCACACTTGCCCCCTTTTTCTGAAACAGGACCAACAGTACTTAAAGTTTGGTAACACCGGACACCACCGTTATTTTCACTGAAGATTATCCCACTTGGGGGCCTTACCCATAGGCCAAATCTGCAACCACTTGAGTTAATTAATTCTAAATAATCAGAGAGAGAAACACAGCCGTGACTTTCAAAGAGCCAGTCTTGTTCCTCCCGCGGCTTTTTGGAGTGGGAGTTTAAGCCAGCTGCTGGAAATAACCTATAACCTGTGTCCCGCCCACCGCTCCTGGCACGGCTTGGCCGACTCAGGACAGCCCCCTGTGGGGCCCCTGGCAAAAAGCCACACATTCTCCCCCAGAGCTTCTGGCTGCCGGTCAGTAAATTCACTCTGGAAACAAATTCCTGGGCGCGGCCGCCCCCACTCTGGGGGCCAGGCTCTGAGGAGCACCCCCTGGTATGCACCAGGGTTGCGTCTTCCCCACCTGTCCTGGGGACTCCCAAGATCCTTGGTCAGCAGCAACTGTCAGCTTCTCAACCAGCCCAGGCGCCACCCCCACACGTGACCTGAGGTCAAGGTCAAGGACACAAGGACTCCAGGGTCACACAGACTTCCAAGGAGTTGAAACAGTTTCACAGTGGCCCACGCACCCGATTCAGGTGTGAACCTCGGCCCTGCCCGTGAACCTCCCTCCAACACGCAAGCACCCGTCCCCGCTGTGGACGAAATACGGCCCTGGCTTGGCACCTGGGCAGACCCTTCCTCTGCTTGTCAGGTCTGTGATAATGCTCCTGAGAACCTCGTGGCAGTGACCTTCCCTTGACCAAGGAGGTCTCCCCTCACACACGGTCACTAATACCTTGTGGACATTTCTATGCCACAGAGCAGTGTTGGAAAATGAAGCAATAAAACATGAGTAGAAAGTGTGGCCGACCCCTTTGCCCAGTGTGTGCAGAGCCCAGAGGCGACACTAGGGGGCAGCACAGGCCAATTCACCAGGCGAGTATGTGTGTCACCTCCCCACCTCCACCTGGCCCAGCACCTGACCCCCAAAATGCTTCCTGACAACTGCACCCTGCTCACCTGTCATGGTGACATCAACTGTGGGTTTCGGTTTTTACTAACTGGATTACAGAACTACTGATTATATTAGCCATTGACACACGACCTGCAATTATTGGGAGGAGAATCTCCTGCTACCGACCAGATTTCTGTGTTGTCTTTGTTCATCTGGAGCGGTGGCAGGGGGTGGGGCAGCCGCAAGGGGGGCACTGAGGCCGAGAGTGCTCGAACTGGAGAATTTTAGACCTCGGGGAGGCCTTTGTTCAGATTCCCTCAACACAGGTGGGGAATCGAGACAGAGCTGCCCCGAGGGACCGGCCTGGGTCAGACAAGAGGCGTCCGGGAAGCGGGCATCTGTCTCCTGGACATTTCCGGTGTGACCGACCTCACCAGGTGGCGCCCGTATTCCAACACTGCGGCCTCGAGGGGCAGCATGCGGGCCGGCAGTCAATGCCGCAGAGACCAGCCCAGGCTTCCTGAACGCTGAAGTAGCGTATTTCAGAATCACGTTCATCGAGCTGCTCGTTTATTTGCAACACAGTTTCTATTCCAACAAGTGTGTAGCGGCTACTGCTGAAAGCCAAGTGTGGGACCTGGAGGAGCAAAGTGCCCGCGTTTGGGGCAGCAAGAAGCACCTGCAAAGACGTCCCTGAGTGACTCCAGGATTCTGTCCAGGCCACAAATCCTGCAGCCACCTCCTTGTTTCCTCACCTGTCACGGCTCTGTGTCCTACGTCCTGGGGTGTCCCCCTTTGTTGGACCATTGTCACACCTGAGGCCCCCAGATGGTGCCACCATTTTCTCTTAATGGAAAGGAAACATTAAATAAAACGTCCTCCGTTGTGGAAAAGAAATCAAGAGAGCAGGAAAACCTACCTAAACGCTGCAGGACACTGAACCCCACAACGGTACAATGCTCGTGTTGGGGGGGGCAGATTGGGGCTCGTGCTTAGGGAAGGGGGCGGGGGAAGGACGAAAGCACCTGTGGAAACCGTTTTTTGTTTCAAAATAACAACAACAACACAACAAAGGCTCGCAGCTGATGCCGAAAACATGGGAACTCTCCCGGGTAAAAACCGATGCTGAGCCCCACCCGCGGCTCTCTGTGCTGCCCCACTAACAGGACGGTCCCCATCCACCCAGACGCTGGGCTCTGACCATGGAAACGGTGCCCAGGAGGGTGGCCTCAGAGCCAGAGAGGCCCCGTGGCTTCCGGCGGGGCACCCTGCTCGCTGTTTGAAGGCACAGCCACGTGCAGGGTGCTGGCAGGGCTCCCTGCTCCCCAGCTCCTTCGGCCCCACCTCTAATTCTGCGGAAGCGGCTGTTCCAGGAGAAAGCTCTGAAGCCGCTCAGCATCCTCGGGAGTAAATGCGGCTGAGTGCGTTTGAACCCTGCAGACCTGTCAGGAGGAATGGGGCAGGGCCGCCCTGAGCCGAGCGGCAGAGGCATCGAAGGGTGAGCACACACGTTGTGTTTGAAGTCGACTTGGCAGGTCGCTCAGGCTCCCTGGCTGTGAAGGCTGAGCAAGTAAAGCAACCCCACACCTGTAATTAAGAGGATCGTCTTCAAGCTAATTATGCCATATTTATTCATGCCAAATAAAACTGTCTTGACAGGTAATGACTGAATGTAGATAAGCCTGTCAGAAAAGGGAGGAGGGAGGGGCATCTTAAAATAGGATAAAATGTCAAAGCTTATGGGGAAGAAAAACAGGAAACAAAAAACTTCTCCCCCTGGCTCCAGTTCTGGACTTGCCCTCGGCAAACACGGGATGGTTTTTCCAAAGACGTGTTTCACCGAAGCACCGAGTAAAATGAGTTCTCCAAAAAGCATATCCGCGAACACCCCTGGAGAACTATCGTGTCCTTAGGTAGGAGTGTGTGGCCTTAAAGGAGCATTTGCGTCCCTCTCCCTATTTTTAGGACTCTGTGAGACCTGTGATCCGCTCTACAGATATGCGAGCAGAGGTTCAGGGGTATGAAGGAAAGTGAATTAATTCTTTCTCATTTTTGGTGTACTTTTGCTTAAATCAAGTCCATGTGGCTGCAGTCAGTGGGCGGCCTGAATCTGCTTGGTAACAGCCCCATTCCCTCCATCTCTGGGGGACAGACAGTGGGCCCTGGGACCACCAGCCAGGTTTGCGGGGTCCAGAGCTCGAAGACCGAGGTGCCCAGGCTTGCCCCCTTGGGCACAGCACCCAGCCCCTCCATGGGGTCTTCAGTGGTCCCTTTGATTGTTCATTTTGAAGACAGGTGGAACATGCCAGCACAGGGCACGTTCTCTGAGCCTGGTGCATCGCTCCCTGACAGTGCTCTGCAGCTCCCCCCACCCTGTTGCCTGACACCCCCACCCCTGTTCCTTTGCTCCGTGGTAGCTGCTGTCTGGACTGGTACCAAATTCGGACACGAAATGAATTCAGGAGAACACAGGCTTTCACGTCTTCCTTTCCAGCAATCTTTAGGAGTGACACACCTTTCAGCATTTATTTCAGCGACATCTCGGTCAATGCCATTTCCCGGTGGAATTGTTAAAGGATGTGGGCAAAGTCTGAACCTCCTGCCAGGAAGTTGACTTAATGGAAGGCTTTCCTCACATGCCCCCCTGTGCGCTCGGGACGCTGGAGAGACCGCCTCACAGACCCAGGGGAACGTTGGGTGTGGCCGTTCAAACTCCACGGGCCACCTGTGTGTCTGCTTCTAGAGGCAATCAGGAGTCTCTTAGCAATAAGGGGACGCAGATGGGCTTCCGGATCTCTCCATCCTCAGACAGAACAAGGCTTTGCTCCTTCTCCCGACCCCTGACGGGCGTTGGGGCAGGGGTGGGGGCAGGAGTGAGGAACCTGCTGGTCGGGGCAGGACAGAGAATGAGCAGAGCCCGGTCGATCGTGAAATGCCCGGCAACTGGAGTAACTCGGAAGCCAGAGCTGTGCCCGGTTCACCGCAGGGCCTGGTTAAGAGTCGGTCTTCCGGCTGCGTGGCCGGGTGTTAGTGGTGGAAGAGAGAAGAGCCAAAGAAGGAACTCTTCAGCCTATTAGCAGACTTCAGAGGGCATGTGGAGGAGCCAGACTTTCTGGGTTGAAAACTAGAACTATTCCCTGTTTCCATCGTCACCGACGGGAAGATGGCCCTCAAAGGGAGAAGTGGCCCAGGGAGAAAGAACCTCAACTCCAGGTACAGCTGTAGGGTCTTTTGTCAAGAGCTAAGAAAATGTCAGGGTGCCTCGCAGAGTTTCAGCTGCACGAAAGGGTTGCTGAGACCCGGAGGGCGCAGTCCCCCACAGCGCCATGGAGTGCAGCCCACAGTCACAGGGCGCCTGGGTCGGGAGACTGGGTGGTGCTGGGCAAGAACCGTGGGGAGCTGGGGTGCAGGGGTGCGCGCTGCATGTCGGAGGTAAGGGATCCTTGCCACCAGGCCTGGCCCCTGCACACACCCCCGAACCAGGTGGTCGGTCTCCCTCCAGTCGGACTCAGCTTGACCTGTGAGTGGCTCTGGACCGTGGAACAGCAGCGAGTGACACAGACAGATTTGGAAAACCTGTGCCTGTCAAGGGCCGCCGGCTCTCCTTGCTTTTCAGAGCCCAGAGCCCACCGTGTGAAGAACCCTGGGCTAGCCCACCCGAGGAGGCGGGGCGAGTGCTGCAGCCTCCGCTTACAGGATCGTGAGCTAAGTGAAGGAATTCTCAGGTTAAGCCACCAGCTTTGCAGGGGTTGCCTGAGGCGAAGGCTTGCTGCTACAGTGCCCACGTGGCCTCACTTATCTGCTGGGAAAACCCGGAGCTGGATGCCTAGGTAGCTGGTCCAGGGGATGGGAGGGAAGCGCTGATGAATCACTACCCTCTGCCTGAACTTCGCATTCCCGTCAAATCAACACACAAAGTCAACGACACTGCCACACGACCGATTTCCGTTAGGAAGCAGGACTTGAGAAGTAGTTTCTACAGTTTTTTACAACAAAAAGTAAGACCTGAAAAAATAAATATAATGTGTCAACCAAACAGCGGAGGCGACAGCACCAAGCTCCCCACCTCCCTCGGAGCCGCGGAGAACAGGCGGGAGCTGACAGGCGCCGGCTGTGCGCCCTGTGGGAACTGTCGAGGGTCTGCAGCAAACCGGAGCAACCAAGCAAGACAGAGGCCAGGGAAGGAGCAATGGGGGAGGGAAGCTTCCAGGCTTTGCACTGGCTCTTGCTTCTGCTCTCCCGGCTCCCATGCCGTCCTAAAGGCTGCATCCGTGTAATGGGGCCTAGAGAAGCCCACCGTTAGCTCAGGTGGGTGTCTCGGCAGACCCTGCACCCCCGCTGGGCACTGCACCGGGGTGCCCACCTCTCTGGGCCTGCCCTTGGGTCCCCCAAGCCACCAGCAGGTCAGGATCGGCAGAGGGTGGTTCCAGCCTGAGCATGCGGTTCAAGGATGCCGCCCACAGGGGGCGCTGCCGTCCAGATTGTGCCCACATTTGCTCCCACGGGAGTCCAGGTGGAGGAGGGTCCAGTTAGGGTCCCCTGGGGAGAGGCCCAGGTCCCAGCAGCTGTGCTGGACCAGGTTCTGGGGGAAGGCGACCGCGGCAGAGACATGCAATCCCCGAGCAGCACGGCCGCAAAGCAGGGACAGCCCCTGTGCCCCAGGTCCCACCGACGTGATTCCCACCTGCCGCACTGAGCGGGCTCGCCCTGCCTGGCCTGCGCCTCCCCACAGGGGCCACACAGGAGCCTCGTGTCCGTGTCCTGCCCCTCCGCTGCCTGCTGACCCTGCCGCTTCTGCAGTGGCCCCTCCCCTGGGAACGGTGAGCAGGACGCGCTGCCTTTTCAATGGCTCCGAACCTGTGGACCCCGCCACTCCTAAAATCACAAACCCACATAGCAAAGCGCCCGCCTGCCGGGAGGGTGGCCGTGACGTCACGGGGGGCGGGGAACCACGGGGCGCCACCAGCCGCCTGCGCACTCGCTGCATCTCCCCAGGGTATCTGCTCACTGTGAGCTGGCGCTCAATTCTGCTCGCAGGAAAACTCAGCCTCGCCAGGGGTGACTCGCACGTGCAAAATGCCACTGCCTGAGAGGTTGGGAGGACAGATATGTTCCTCGCGGTTCTGGAGGCTGGGGGCCCAAGGGCAGGGTGCCGGTGGCTCCATTTCTGGCGGCAGCCCTGTGCCTGGCCTGCTGTGAACGCCCCTGGTGATGGAAGCCACCCCCGCCCGCCTCCCCGCATGTCCTTCCTCTGGCCCCGCCTCCCAGATCACGTGGGAGGACTGGGGGGCGTCCTCAGGGTCTCTGGCCTGGCGCCCCCTAGCTGCCGTGCATTTAGCACGTGGGCGTTTGGACTTGCTTTCGTGAAGGGGAGCGCTCTGACATCTCCTTGGATGGCTGCCTGGGAGCTGTGAGGGGCCCTAGCCCATCTGCGTGGGTAGGAGCTCGGTGCTTGTAACCCGTGTAAGGCTTTCAAAGATGACTTTATTGTGTTATGTCGTTAGGACTGCAGGGACCATCTCACTCGTGCCTCAGAAAAGGAAGTAACTAGGCTCCTTCTAAGGAACACACTTTCTTTGCTTATTAGCACCATGGATCGTGGAAGGGATGAGATTTCTCCCCTTGGCTACTAGGAAATGCAAAACAAAATTTGCATCTCATGTCCGCTAAGTGGATGTGACCTCCGGGGTCATAACCTCGCTGCTGGGTTTATATTCCTTCTCTGTCCTCTCAGACTGCTTCACGTGTAAGTCTTCAGTGTCTCCGTCGTCTCCAGGCTTGCGCGAGCCTGTCAAGTCTTTCAGAAGCGACGTGGGGTGCAGTGGGGGCGACTCCTTTTGCACACTTGCACGCTTGTGGACTTTGATCTGCAGCCAACCCCCAGGACACCAGCGGCTTCCCGAACGAGAGTCCAGCTCCGGCCGGGCAGGCTGGAGCCTCATCCGGGACTGTCCGCCCCCACCCCCATGCCCCGCACTTCAGGGGAAGGGTCATTCTTCCTTTTTAGCTGGTAAGAGGGGCCCTAAGCCCCTCACCCATCCTGGGGACACTGTGTTCTCTCCCGGCGCGGAGAACACACAGTCGAGGTTACTCATTGCAATTGTTTCCTGGCATTGAATAACAGTTTTCGCAAAAGATAGACACATTTCTGGCAATTAATCCAAAAATGTCCACATTTAATTAAGTTTGATTACCCACGGCAGTGTGCCGGGCCCCCTGGGTCTCACGGAGCCCCGGGTATATCCATGGCCCCCACCCCGAAGATCGCGGCAGAAGTTCCTAACTTCAAGTCCTCCCATCTCTGCGGAATGCGTTTAATAAAGACGTTTGGGAAGAACTGGGTCAGTTTTGTTCAGTTTCTCAGTTCACTTCAACAGTTGCCACCTGTTACCTGTAAAGCCAACTTTTAATGTCACACGAAGCAAAAGACTTAGGGTTCAAAAACTAAAATTCCAAGAAGTTATTCACCATATTCTTTAGCAACAAATTGTGCCCCATTCTCGTGTCTTTTGAAATTTTCTTCAAGGGGCAGAACAGAGGCGGTGTGAACCCGTGGGCTGAATTCTCCCTGAGAAGGTCACGTCCCGTGTACAGACACACGGGCTGGGTTCTTCTCGGAGCATGTGCACACACATGCCTTTTGTGTCTCAAAATTCTGAACGGTTTTGCCGGACCCCAGGAAGTTCCACAGGAGTTCTACAGACCCTGAAGTAAAGGGTTTGCATAAAAGCCATGGACAGCAACATCCCGTGTGAAAATACTAACAAAAGCCATCAACCCACACATTTACGTCTTAATTTGTTTTTCTTCGATCCTTTCTGGCCAGGTTGGTTGTACAGATGTAAACACAATCCCTGAGTTTACCTGGATACAGTATTCTATCCAAGTGGAGTTTGATGGCTTGATGCCATATTGGGTCAACGGGGGAACAGCGTCCCTGTTCCTGGTTAAACTCAGAACAAAAACACATGACCTAGCACGGCCCCTCCCTCCAACTCCTGGTCACTGTCGTCCACGAGCCACCGCTTAACAGCCAGGAATGGACAACTGGGCAGCTGTATGTTCTTCGGAAGCAATTCACACCATCATCAACTTCTTACGTTAGGAATTCAGTCGTGACGCCATTGTGAAGGCTTAGTTTTGTTGTTCCTTCTGTTTAAAAAATAATGGTCATTATAGCAAATTAAAATAAATATGTACCAAAGAATTGAAATACGAATAACTTTCTAAGACAGAGCGTCCACAGCGGTTTGTCCCTGTCCTTCCGCTGCCCATGAATAATTGACGAGCCCGTTGTATCACATCTTCTAACTAGCGGTGCCTGGCGCGCAGGAATGCGGACGGTCGCTGTGCGTCCCTTTAGTGAGCTCCCTGGTTAATCTGTAGATGCTGGGTTTTCTACACCCCCCTTCCGGGAAAAAACTTTCTTCCTCCGTCTTCAACTTCGTGTTGCTTCCCTATTTACTACTTGTCTCGTGTTCATTGGGATTTAACAAAGTGTTGAATTTACAAATTGCTCCGAGTGGTTATTCTTTTCTTTTTCTTGAAGAGAATACACAGCACACGTCTCCTTTAAGTGGATTTGCTTCAGGTTTTGTTTGTTTTCATAACCCACTCAGCTCCTCAAACTTGGCATTTCTTCTTATTTATGATGATTTTTTTACCTTCTGGTCATGCATGGGGATGGAATTTTGTCAACTATGTCTTTGGAACATTTGGGGAAATCACACACTTTCTTCTTTAATAGGTCGGTGTGACCGATGGCCTGGCCCATCTGACGTCACGGGTCAGTGGTCTCCTCGCGACGCGTGTGTGGTCCGTGTCCATGGCTTTGCTTGATGGCATTTTATGTGGTAACTGTTTTATTCAGGCGTGTAAGACTAAGTTACAGACACTGTCTTTTTGCAAGGTTTTTTTTTTCGTCTGGCCGATAAAGATTTGGGAAAATGATAGCCTTTATTCAAAAACATGCAAGAGGCACCTGTTTCTTGAAATTTGACAAAACCTACCTGTGAAACAATCTGGACCTGTTTTTGTGAGATTTTAAAAACACTAAATCTATTAAGATTTTTACTTTTTTCTTGAGTCAATTTTGGAAATTTATATTTCTCAAGAAACATTTATTTCACTTAGGTTTCAATGTTTCTTGCACAGAATAATTCACTGTGTTATTTTTCTCAATTTTATAGAATTTCAATTATAATTATTGCTAGCCCTCAGGTCTTTTTTCCTTCTAAATATCGCTTCACTGTATCTTTTCCCCTTGTTTTGTGCCCTATCTTGGGGAGATTTTTATTATTATTTTTATTATTATTTTTGCCGGCAGCACAGTGCCGTGTTTTCCGGGCCCCTCTGTTCCTGACGTGTGGAAATGCCCCTACTCAGTGCGTTGGCCTCCTTCCCCCAGACGTCTGCAGACTGAATGTGTGGGTGTGCCCTCCCACCCAGCACCAAGGGCTTCTGGAACCCTGTCCTGGGAGACTGGCCCGCGCCTCCCTCCCGCTCCCCTACACCAGTCTGTCCCCAGGGCCCCCCAGGGCCCCCCAGCTCCCAGGAGGCTCTGCTGAGTCTCTGCTGGTGACAGCGCCGCTTCTCACTGCCTGGTCCCAGCCAACTAGCCAAACCGTCGTCTGTAATAGCGCATTAGCGCTTATCTGTCCTTTTCCATTTCCCCGCAGTCTGTCCACTTCCTGTCCCCACCGTTCACCTCCCGCAGCCCCTGTGTGCTCCACCTGTCCTCCCTCTAGATGCACCTGCCCCTCAGCCAGAGCCGGAGTCCAGCTGTGTCCACACTGGGCACTCCCCCACCGCAGGGGTCCACAGAGGACTGGTCAAGTGTCCAGCATGGCTGTTCACTGACCATTTCCAACTGTTTTTCATGCTCCACTCCCGCCGTGCTTGTGGAAAAACTGCACCCTGATCCCACGCGCGTCACAGGCTTAAGCGTCTCTGCCCACCCCCACCCTGCATCAGCATGCACAGTCCGGACCAAACACCGGATTCGGTGGACCTGCTCCAGGTGCACAGATGCTCACGCCGCCGGCCAAACTTCTGTCCCCACGTGGGGTCACAGCGCCAGCCCCACACGCCCAGAGCCACCGTGGCTCTAACTGTCCCATAGTGCTCTGGTTCTGACTTCTCTCTTCACTTCTAGAACCTGAGGGACTTTGCCTACTCTGTGTAGGTTGTTCAAAAACGAAATAAACTGTATGTAATTTACCCAGCGTTTTGCATTTGCAGCAGGAGGGGTGCGGGAGCCTCGGCTCCATCTGTCTTTCCCGGGAACACTTCAGTATGTAGGGCAGACACTGCCACCTCGTGGGGCTGGCAGATCGATGGGACACTCGACTTTCCCCTGACCCTGTTGCCCGGCTATGTATCGACAGAATGGGAGCCTCACTCCCAGAGCTGACTCCTTCCAGCCTGGGATCCTTGGCGCGTGATGAATGCGCTCTGCCCAGACCCACGCGCCATGTAATTGGATGGTCTTATTCCCACAGAGTCCCTCCTGGAAGTGAATTGGCCCCTGGGGAGAGAGGACGGAGGCCCCTGGAACACACCAATCATCCGCGCCAGGTCAGCCTTGCCGTTTGCCCCAAGGCGCACAGAGCCTGTAAATGTCATTCAGCAGAGAGAACAGCCCAGCTCGAGGATCAGAGAGGACAGTGTTGGAAAGTAATGAGCCCCCTCACTCCCAAATCCTACGTGCCAGCCAACCAATAATTGTACCCGAGATGCAAGGCCTACCCCTGGCCCTGGGCCTGATAACCCAAGGTCACTTCCACAGGCACCTCTCCGGTCTGGCCCTACCTCTGAAGCCCAGACTCCCACCACCTACTGGACAAAGTTGTTTGGACCCCTTAGTGGGTTTGTAAAACGTCACACAGCCAGAACCGAAACGCTCACTCCCCCCCACCACCATGCTGTGCCTCCCACGTCCTTCCCAATAAACAGCCAGCCCGTCCATGCCGCTGCTCAGGCTGACCTCCCCACCACTGGCCCACGCACCTCTCCTGCCCCAACCCCGCCCACCTGCCCGCCCGCAGGTCTCACTGCCCGGCCTGTGCAGCACATCCGATCACCACCCTGGGTCTGGCCGCCTGGTTTCCTGGACTGGGGGCATTTCCAACTGGAGACATGCGTGGGCTGTGGTTGCAATTCTGGAAATGTCCGTCTCCATGAAACACTCTTAGAGTACGGTCTCCTTGGGGCTGGCCCCATTTTCGGTCTGTCACTCTTAATCCTGGGGGTCCGTGGAGCATCTCGTGGGCACCTGATCGGTGCCTGAGGAGAGCTTAATGACCGTGACCACTGGGAGGCTCCCTGTCCAGAAGCTAATAAAACCTGAGCAACTCTTGACAACACTGAATTTTATCTGAGGCTCAAGCACCTCCCCCCAAACACCCCCTTTTGAGTTCTGGGAAACAGAGGACCACAAAGAACTGTTCCTTCCTTCAGGGCTCAGACGAGACCCCCAGACGCCTCCTCGCTCCTCCCTGACCAGCCAACAGCCCCTCCGACCCCTATTTTCTCCTCGTTAGCACTTCACTGGATTTTCATCCCCACTGGGAAACCAGAACATGAAGCGGGGTAGCTTATCTCCAGGCCCCTATCCATGGGGCCTCCTCAGCCCACGCCGCAGACAGCACGGCTCCGGGCCGGAACAGGCTGGGCCCCGGGGAAACGTCCTCTGGTCTGCTGTCCCATCATCCCCCTCTCGACCCACTGTCCACCCCCGGTTCTCCCCACCCTGTCCCGCCTCTGTCACGGAACCTGTTGGCCAACGGCGGGGGCTCGCAGGTCTCACGGGGACAATGTCACCCCACCCCCCACCCCCAGCAATGATCTCTTTCCCCTTGTGAGAATCTTCTGGAATACAAGTCTTCCCTTGCTGTTCAGGTTCTTTTATTTGGCAATGCAGCGTCTCGTGGGTAGAGCAGAGGGTAGGGTCGCTCTCACCGTCATGGAAGCACGGCCCCTGCCTCGCCGGGGCTCCCTGCCTCCTCGGCCTCCATTTCGGTGGGAGCAGCCCTCTTCTTTAGGGGTTCCCCTCTGCACTGAGCACCCCGAAACTGCCACCTGCATGTCCTCCTGGGAGGGCCCCATGCGGAATCCATCCCACCCCTGTGCCTGAAACAAACACTTAAATATCGCCTCCCTCCCTGGAAACCTCAACAGCTCCTCTCCAGGTGAAATGCGTACGCTGCATTTGTCCTGTCACCCCGAAATCCCAGCGTCCGGATAGGATGGAGCTGTCCTCTTTGGGACCACCACTGAGAAAATTAAACATTGGAAATGGCAACAATCTGAAAGCAAAGCAAACCACTTCAAACGAAAGAAAATCCACAGCAAAACAAATGATAGCAATGACAAGGAGCAATCAGGATTAAAACCGCAAAGCCGCCATGTCAGACATGTCCACTGGGACAGCGGGCATGAGCAGGCAGCGGGGACAGGTGCCCTGCCCCCGGGCGCCAGACACAGCTTCCCACGCAGAAGCGGGAAGAGGCCTCCCTGGAGGAAGCGGCCCGTGTGCAACAGTGCACCAGGCGTGATGAGCGGCAGAGACCCGGGCTCTTGGGCATGGATGAACTTTCCAGAAAGTGAGACCGGCTGACGAGAGAGACATCCTGAAAGTGTGATGTCAGATAAGCGCCGGCCCCAGAAAAGTATCAGCAGCCAAGTGGAGGGGAATCCCACCAGTTACAGAAGGTGAACTTGCACATTTTTGAAGTCACAGCCCTTCAGTTCCACAGGTGACAGAGTCAAGAAGCCAGAGACCTCTGACACCACGTGGCACCAGCGCCCCCCGTGCAGGACCACTCCTTCAGGAAACAGTGTCTCTTCTGTCCCGAGAATCCCACTCATCGAAGATACTTTTTAACTGTGAAAAGTATATATACCCTACGACTCTCTGGGACAAAACCTCAGATTTCTCCCTGCAGGCTCTGGAGGAGGGGAGGGCAGAGCTGAGCAGTCACAAGAAGGAAGGTCTCCACTGCCAATGCCGCACCCCCACCCCACCCCCGTAAGGCTGACCGTGGTCTGGAGTCAGAAAAACAGTGTCTCAGTAGCTGGAGGCCACGAGAGAAATCTGTAAACACAGCCACACAGCTGTCAAAACCACCACCAACAGCCACGGAGATCTGAGAGCACATTAAGCAGCAAAACAATAGCCCAAGGGCTGGCTGACATCCCGAGGTGTGATGAGGCTCTGCTGCAGGGAGCACACGGCATCACAGGGGACATCTCAAGGGACTGTGGCTCCCCCCACCCCCCCAAAGGAGCAGCAGCCAGACACCCTCCAAAAGCAGAGCTGGGTTTGTTGCCGTCTTTCACGTAACGCGTTAACCGCCAGAGAGCTGAGGGTGCAGAGGGCCCAGGTGGGCTACAGCCGGAAAGTGCCGCGCCTTCCCAGAGAGAGAACACGCGTGCAGGGCTGGCACGGTGACGGGCCAGGAGGCAGCCCCACGCCTGCCCGCATTCGGGGCTGTGCGTCCAAGAGCCTGATGCGTGAGGCCACAGAGAGCACCAGCCAGGAGGCAGTCCGCACCCCGACGCCTGCCCTTCCCCAGGAGCTCACCAAGAGTGCAGGGGTGGGGGGCATGTTTGGGGAGGGGCAGCATTGCTGAGGAACTGCCGGGCTGCCCTGTGCTGGTGAGGAGAATTGCCACCATACATCGTTGGTGGGAGTGTGGCACAGGGCACACTCTTTGCTCGTGGTCACTTTCTCCTGACGTGTAACTCAGGACCCGCTCCCTGCTACTCACCTAAGAGACGGAGAGGTGTGTGTGCACGAAAATGTTCACGGCCCTGTATTCATTACAGACACAGCCCATCAGCAGGGGGAGAGAGGGATGTACAGACTGGACCACTCGGCAAGGAAAGGGAACCAAATGCCAGCAAGCCCGGCGCCGCAGGTGAATCTCAGAATGACCGTGTTGAATGAATGCAGCCGGACGCAAACATCTCGCGTACGGCCCCACGGCCCCACTTACGTGAAGTCTAGGGACTCACGAGTTCCCTCCAGAGGTGGGAACCGGAGAGCGAGTTCCTCTGGTGAGTGGGGTGGGGTGGGGATCAAGTGATCATGGACACGAAGGCATTTTCTGGGGCGATGGTTAGGTGGACGTACATAATGATGAAAATGTAAACGGGGTGATTAAGACCTGTGCATTTTATTGTGTGTAAACTATGCTGCCATAAAAGCTTGATGAGAATTTTGCAAACAAGTTTCATTGTGAAAACACATCCAGAGAACAGCGCGGGGGAAGGACCGCGTTCCGTCACGGAAGGAGGACGGTGTTAGGGGATGTCCAGAGGGATGCCCCAATGCTCCACCACAGAAGGCTCTTAGCATGGAGGGGAGGCGAGGAGACCACGGACCATTGGCACGGAGAGGGCTTGGAACGGCTCCTCGCACCAGGCGGACCTCCTGAGTGGTGCTGACTGCTAATAACAAGCGTGATGGTGAGAACAGCAGAAAAAATCGAGGCAAGTTTCTTCTGAAGGCGATAACACCCTGGAAAACAAAGTTAATCACATGCGATTTCCTCAGCCACACAAAGGAAAAGCGAAGTCACCGTTCCGGCGGTGACAAACACAGATGCCGAGGCGGCAGTGCCGGACGTGTGGGGACACGGGGCTCAGGATTAGTAAAGCACTGGAATGGGCCGGACTCTTCCAGAGAAAAAGAAGACACTGGAGCACAGACGAGTGAAAATACGTTTAAAGTCGGCCGAACAACTTGGCTAACTATAAAAAAACCACTTAACGTCAAATTACATACCCTGGCGTTCCGGAACGGGCAGAGCCGCCCTCCACTGCACGGGTATAAAAGTGCCAGCAAAGGCTGTAAAACCCAAGAATATTGGAAAGGACATAAAGTCTAAACACACGGGTAGGGGGGCCCTGCTGAAAAACGCCCCCGGAACCTGAGATACGCAGTTGTGTTATGAGAGCGAGACACAGCAAGCTAAACGAGAAATAGGAAAAGCACTTAAAAAGTATCAAGTGTCACATTAAAGCCTGGGAAGGTTGAAAGGATGCGATGTGTGTGCTCTGCAGAGTGTATGAGACCAAGAGAAACATGACTGTGGATGAACCAGTTTTTCCTGACTTGCTAAAGATGAAAGTTCCACCTAAGAAAATACACAGAATTCATGTAATATTAACTTTACCACCAGGCAATACTACTTGTTTAAAAATGCACACGTGTATATTTGCACAGTGAATCGACTACTCTGTCTCAGGCTCTGTAAGTCAGCTTGTGTTAGAGTGTTTTTCGAACTTTCAGTAAGTTGTCAAATCTGGCTAGATGCCTAGAAGTTCACTAAAGACTTCTCAAGTATAACTGCTGTAGTTCCCTAACAGATTTGTAGAGCGTGAAATATTGATCATTATCGCTGGTCTTGATATGTAATATTTATTTCCATTAATATCTAAATAGCGTATAATTTCAGTATGATTTCTGCTTCAAGCCAAACATAATCATGAGAAGGCACTTTCCCTCCGGAACGCCTGAGGCCCGTGCGCGCGGGCTCCTGAACTCGGGCTCCAGGACGCGGGCCCCTGGACGCTGGCTCCAGGATGTGGACTCCAGGACACGGGCCCCGGGACGCTGGCTCCGGAACGTGGGCTCCTGAACTCGGGCTCCAGGACGCAGGCCCCGGGACGGTGGCTCCGGGATGCTGGCTCCGGGACGTGGGCCCCAGCTGCTCTCACAGCGACACCTGGTTCCCGCAGGCACCTGACCAATGTTGCTGAATCCCGGGCTGCGAGCTCCGCCTTTTAAAGTTCACCAGCAATTCACTGACCACATAACACATACGCCATTTTCAAATGTTTAACAATGTTTTTTCTTTTTTGTGTACAAGATTTTGTGAGACTATTGAATTGAGCTTGTTTTTTTTTTTTAAAAAAAAGGATCGTGCTTAAAGCTACAAGTGGAAGACTTCTGGTGACGGTGGTGGTGTGGTCGGAAGGCCTCCTACAAATAGTGACGACGAAGGCTAGGCAGAATTAATAATAACTGGAAGGCACCAGAAAACCACCAAATAAAGAGGCCAAAAGCCTGGGAGCATTTACTCTGAACAGACACCCACAACAAAGGGTAAGAATTAGGACTTTGTGGCTTTTTCTGAAGGGAGCTCCCACCCCCTATTTTGAGTCTGACCCAGAACAGCCGGGGCCTCAAAGACAGAGTCAGTCTTCCTGCCTCAGGGATGGAGTCCAGGAAATTCAAGTGGGAAATCCTCGAAGAGAGAGGGCCGCAGAAAGCACAAGACACAAAATCCAGCTACGAGCCCCACCTGCATCCCTGTGCAGCGGAGCATCGGCTGCCAGCCAAACACCGGGGCGAAGGGGAGAGAAGTCCGTCCGTGAGAGCCAGAGTGCGCCCACTGAGCGGCTTCTGGGAAGAGGCTGTTCTGTGGATGGACCTCGTCCACTTCCCAGCACGCGTGCAGCTGGGGCCAGAGGAAGCTGAAGCCTTACTGGCGGGAGGTGTCAGATGCTACAGGCCCATGGGCAGAGAGGCTGGAAAGGGGGAAGAGAAACTTGGAAGCAAGGGAACAGAGAGGTAGGCTGGCCTAGATTCCAGCGTAACCCGTACAAGCACATAGCTGGCCAGTGGAGTGGCACAGGCCCGGTGAGACCCCGAGGGGTCCAGGCTGGAAAAGGAGAAGCTGAAGGTGCCAAGTGCTGGGCAAAGTGGCGGCACCCCATGGTCATGGGGGTGGGGCAGGGGGTCCACATTGACAGCGTGAACCCAGGTGAGCCCAGTGCCCACTGGGGCGGGAAGCCATCCGTCCTCAAAAGAAACAACCGAGTGCAGAGTTGCTCAGCATCGTATCTAAAACGTGTCTGCTTTAAACACACATTAGTAGCCACAACAAGAACCGACAAACGTGTCTGACCCACACTGAAGACGAGACCAGAGAAACTCACTCAGAGGTGGTGTGTTTTGTCAAAGCAGCTGCTAAGGTATGCGTAAAGGTTTTCTAAAAATATGGTCTTGATGCAACTTAATGAGCGAGCATATAAGAGACAGAAAAAATGAAAATTATTTTTAAAAACGGGAGTGGAATTCCTACTCCATTCCACTCCATTGGAATGGAGAGGAAAGGTCCAAAAACGGAAACTTAAAAAAATATCACTAGATGAACTTAGCATCAGATTAGAGGGCAGGAGAAAGAATCAGTTAAACTTGAGCGTATATCAGTACAAAGTATCTAGTAAACAAACAGAAAGAAAAAAGACAAAGGAAAAATGAGCGGCTCCTCAAAGGCGTGTGGACTAGATAAGAAATTTTCACACAGATACTAGGAATCCAAGAAGAATAAGAAAGAGTAAAAGAAGCAGAAAAATAATTGAAGAAATAATGATGGAAAGTCTTATAAATTTGGTGTATTCGGGAGTTAGGAAGATACAAGATTAATAAGCAAAATCCCGGTGTATTTCAATATTGGAGCAACAAAGAACTGGCAAATGCAATTAATAAAACATTTCCATTTAACATTAGAAAAACTAATACCAGGGACGGAATTAACAGAAGTTGTGTCAGTCCTACGAAATAAAAGCGATGCGACATCTCTGGGAGCCATGAAAGAGAGCTACTCGGACGCAGAGACAGGCCGCGCTCCTGCACGGTTGGGACGTCTGCTCCCCCCCCCCCCCCCCCCCCCCCCCCCGCCACCGCCAGTGCCCAGCTACAAACTCCACGCAGTAGCAGCCAAAATCCAAACACTTTCAGGGTCGTAAATTTGGAATCGTTGGCCCATTAAATGGACTCCGCCGAAGAGTATATTTTTAATTGAGAAAATTCTCTCTCTCAAGAGGCCGAATTATTTGGTGAGCTCAGAAAGTCTGTTCGTGGAAGACACTCTTGGTTCTAGTCGCCGTTTCCGTGGATGTGCCAAATACCGTCAGAGGTACCCCCTCTACAGCACTGTGTAGTAACTTTCCTTAATGAATGTGTTATAAGACGAGATTCGCCAAGTACATTGTCCCTGGTTCTGAGTTTTGAGTGTTTGCTAAATTTAGATGTTAGAAAAATCACAGGCCTTCCCAACTTGGTTACTCGTTAAGGAAGTAACAATAAAAAATTATTTTTAAAAAAGAATACCTACAGATCCAATTAAATGTATGCGTTCCATCAGAATTTTCCTCCCCAAAACTGGTACATTCCAAAACACAAGAGTACAATTTGAAAATTAAATCTTCAACACCTGTGGAATCCAGTTGTTCGTTGGCTCAGTGCTCTCTGTTTGGAAGTTTTCTCTCAACAATGGTAACTTTCTAGAACTTGTAATGCTGAAGGTTGTTTTTTTTTCTATTTGTTGAATACTGGGATTAAAGGTTTCTAATTGATTTTGAAGCAGGCAGCCAAGATACAGAGAATCCACATACAAAAAATAAGTCAAAACACCTTGTTAGACACTTCGGTTGACGCCAACTACTTCCCCAAGTGTTGACCCTTTCTAAAGAGAATCCCGCTGGACAAGGGGCACTGCTGTGAGGCTGAGGATTTTTTTTTTAATTCTTATCCAGGACATGTTTATTGATTTCGGAGAGAAAGGCAGAGAGAGAGAGAGAAAACACTGATGTGGGAGAGAAACGTCGATCCCTTGCCTCCTGCACATGCCCTGACCAGGGATCGAACCCGCAACCCTTTGGGGTAGAGATCGATGCTCCAACCAACTGAGCTACCAACCCTCGGCAAGGTGAAATTTTTTTTATTCACAAAAAGACAGGTTTGTAAAAATATTTTAAAGTTTTCGGCAACTATCGCTTTGATGTTTATTTCAAGGATACCAGTTCGTTTGGAGGCGATCGTGTGCCCCACAACGCACCTGAAATGCATGTCGCCTCCCCCGGCCCCTGAAGCCAGTGAGGTGGTGTCCTTGTTGGGGGGTTGGCTTTGACCAGAGTTTGCTCACAGGCTCAGTCGTAAAACGGTTTTACATTCACACTGGACTTTCGAGAATGCCTCTAAAATAGCATGAACACTAGCATCGGGTATTCTACCATCAATGACCTTGATTTCCAAAAGCTTTGTTTTGATTCCAAGCATTGAATTAAAAAAAATAAAAATAACCCGACTTTGTTTTTGCGAAATAACTGAATTGATTTCCTATCTGAAGTACGTGAGAAGCTGATATAAAACCAACGGTAATTTCTTGGTATGTCTTTCTTCTGCTGTTACAGCCACCCATTCACGACTCTTGCCTTACTTTTGTACCAATACAAAAACCCTGCGACTGAACAAGAGTGAAGTTAATCGAGAGTAAGTGGCTCTCCCTGAGAATTCACGGCTCAGCGTGGCGGATAGGTGAGCACCTCTTCCACAGCCACGCGTCCTCAATCGTGGTCTCGAGACAGTCTTCTGAAAAGCGCGGCTGACCTGTGGTCTAGAAGCCGAGGGTCCTGGAGCAGACTTATGTTTCCGGTTTATTTGGTCACTGCCTCCCCGTCAATGACTAGACAGTCTCTGCAAATTCCGAGTTCAGCATCAGTAGCCCCGTGAAGCAGAAAATCAATACTACAGATTTGCTAAACGTTTACCTTCCTCCTAATTTCATTCCTTTTTTTGTTTGTTTTTGAGGTCATTGCTAATGAAGGGATTAGCTGCAAAATGGAAATCTTTATTCAGAGCCTGTCTGGGAGGCCCCACATCCAGCTCCAGGCTCCAGGCGGGTGGTCCTCCGTCTTCACCCTGACCTTCCCAGGGACCCCTGACCTGCCCCACGTCCCAGCCTAGACTTGGGCTGCTTCTTTGGGGCGTGATTGTCAATTTTCCTCTTTTCAGTAATTTCCAGTGATGGGTTTTTGCCAGCTGAGTTAGGAACGCAAGGGCCCGGTAAATCTGGACGGTGGGAACAGCCGATTTCAGTGAGGTGCGCACTCCTCTCTGCTCCCAACACACGCGTTTGAACGTGTGTGCCCTCCTTCGGGACACAAGACAAATGCCAGACTCTCATCAGCTGGATTAGAAATTGTGACTAAACATCAACAGTGAGATTTTTCCCGAGCAGGTAAAAGACCGCCTGACAGGCACTGGATTTCATTTTAATTTTTTTAAGATAAATTTGCTTCCTTTGCAATGTTCCTCTGAAGTCAGACTAGACTGAATAAAAATTGATTTTGTTGAAATGGATACCCTTTTATCCTCACGCTGCTTATGAAATCTTTATGCAGGAGCCCTTGCTTCGGACTTCCCATGGCTCCGCGGGCCGGCAGGAACCAGCTGAGCATCTTCATTGTCCTCACACTGAATTCGGACACAGAGCACTGGCCACCCTGGTGACAGTGCTCTGGATGGGTCAGAGCCCAGGGTGCCAGGGGTCAGAGGGTCAGAAAGGTCCTCACAGGAGCTGAAAGGACAAACCTCCCTGCAGGGGTTCAGGAAGCTCGGTTGGGTCGCTCTCTCCCAGAAAGGACGGGAAGCTTGGTCTTTCTCCGCTCATTTTAGTTAGAAAAATATACAAGATACAAAAAAGAAGATACAAGATACAAGAAACACTGTACATAGGACAATGACCCCTCAATCCCCTTCAAAGCAGGCACCTTGTGACCTCACACAGTTCTCCCAATTGCCATGAGCTACCCCTTCCTATTTTCCTGAATCTCATCAATGGTCTGACATCTCTTTCCTTTCAAAGGTGGTTTTAGTTTTGGGAAAAGCCAGAAGTCACAGGGTGCCAAATCTGGGCTGTAGGGGACTGAGTCACCTGGGTGATTTGATGTTTCACCAAAAACCTCTGCACAAGACGTGATGTGTGAGCAGGCACATTGTGGTGATGAAGCGGCCCATCACCAGTTGCCCACAGCCATGACCTCCTGAATCATCAGAATACTTTCTGTGGAGGAATGTTCAAGCTTAACACAAAATTTGGTGCAGATTCATTGCTCTACTCGCTCAGTCATGTTGAATGTGACGGCCACACAGTACACATGCTCACTCAATGGCGTCTGCTTCCCCCACTGACTAGTGCAGTGAAGTGGTCATTGTTCACACATGCGCATTCCAGTCCACGCTCCTTGGCTGCCAGGTTACATCAATGTCGTGCAAACTGTTCTCACTATATTCACAAGGCTGGGCTTTTCTGGACAGACCTCATACACACACACACACACACACACTTTTAAAGGCAGGCTTATACGTATTCTCTCCCATTTTATCTCCTCCTTTTACAAATGAGGAAAGTGAGGCCCAGATGTGTCTGGTGATCCCCTTGGGGACCCAGTAGGAAGGGCGGTGAGTGGGCCCAGAGCCAGCCACCCTGCCCCCAGCTCCAGGCCGGCTTGGGGATTCCCAGGTCCTCTGCCTGGAGTTTCTGCCTGTGTCTGCATCAGGGAGGTGACGTGGGCGTTCTCTCTGTGCGTGCTCAAAGGGTACGTGTTTTCTTTAAGTGCTGATCTTGTCAATGACCTGAATGACTGACTTAGACAACTAAGGTGGAGGAAAACTAGAAAACCCGGGAATTAACCAGAGACCAGAATTGAGCTCTCTCTGGGCACCCGAAATGGCTTGCTGAGTAAAGCCATCTGAGACGGTTATGCCTTCCTGTCAAAGAATCACAGATCTGTATCACCGAATGGCTCTCCAGGTCAGCTGGTCCAGGCCAGAAGCACCTGTCCCTGAACTTGGACCCCAGCCTCGGAGCACGTCTGAGCAGGCGAGGTCAGTGGTCACATCAATGTTCAGCTGTGCACCTCACCTGGTGTCAGCCGCTCTTAAAAAAGGTGGGATGCAATTTCCAGAACTGGCACTGTGTGGACGCCTCCTGGGGTGATGGCTCTTCTTTACCTGCAGTCCATCTTCCGAAAGGCAAATGCAAGGTCTGGGGCTGGCCGTGAACAGAACGCGTCTCCGGATCTGCAGAGAGGGCACTTCCCGTTCCTCGGACACAGCCGCTGGAAGTCCTCGCTGAGAACATTCATTGGCTCCTCCTCCCAGGACCAGGATAGACTGGGGGAGCCAAGGGCACAGGTGTTTGTCTTCAAGTGTCTTCCGCTGACAGCTCATTTCTCCCGAAGGCGTCCCATCTGAGGGTTTTGGATGCAGCTCAAGGCACCTTGGGTAACGGCCCCATGGGTCACACCGTGGACGCGCCAAAGACACTGGCCTGAGCTGGGACGAGCAGCTTCATTGCCTCGTGTGACAGCTGCCTTCCCTCCCGTGGCTGAGCACAGGACCCAGGCTGCAGACGCCCATACTGCTGTGTGCTGACCACGCAGCGTGAGCAGGGAGTGAGGGCCAAGGAGCATGGACAGGTCGTCTCCCAGAGGATGAATGTGGCCGCCGCCTCCGTCCGCCGACCACAGCTGGGCAGACCTCGGTGGGGTGCGTGGTACAAATTCAGGGCTTCCTGGAAAGGAAACCTGCCAGTGGACATCACTTTTCAGAATCACAAGTTGAAGGAAGTGCTGGCAGCGGAAAGTGTCCTGAGCCCTTAGCTGGCAGCAGGCGGGGTTCCCTGCCCGCCGCCCCTAGAAGGTCTGTGGCCTCCTGTGGAAGATCATCACGTGTGCAGGTGAGGAAACTGAAGAGGACCCACGAACTCAGTGAAGTGACAGGCATTGCGCTGGAAGGCCTGTCTGCTGAGTGCTCCCCCTACCTGGAGGAACTGAGTCCAAGTGGGCAGCTCCCACTGTCCATCAAAGGGCGCTCAGGAGCCTGTCTTCCCACCGAGCCTCCGACCTGCCCTCCCGAGGGCTGGGAGCTCACAGCCTCAACGGCAGCAGAGTCCTAACACCCTCCTCCTTTGTGCCCCAGAGCCTCTGGATGTCGTGTGACGTCTAACGCAGACACACGGCTCCTGGGAGCTCGTCTGCACCCGTCCCCACTCCCCACCTCACAGGCCCAGCTGTCATTCCCCCTCCGGGCGGGGACCTAGTCCAGCCACAGACGGGTGCCTCCCCACTTCCAGGGCCCCTGCCTCCCCACCCCTCACTGCCCACAGCACCCCACAGCCATGCCCTGTCTCCGCCCCTCCTTCCCCTTCCCCTCTCGTCACCAGCATCTCTAAGCACCTCCTGTTTGCCGTTTCATCTCCTGCCACACTCCTAAATCCACCCCGTCACTTAATTGTCATGAAATGCCCAAAGGAGGAGCCACAGTTAGCCGTGTCTACTTTGCGGGCGCCCACGCACCACATGAAGAAATCCAGCCGCTTTCCCAGCTCTTACCCCGAAGGCGTCATTGCTCCACAGGGCAGCCAGTAACTGCTTCCCATGTCCGCGACCTTCAAACACCAAGAGCCGTTTAAGTTCTGTTCAAAGTGGTCGTACTAGAAATGTACACACGTGTAATACACTGTAGGAAAAAATGCCTTGGAAATACTTTAACGTTTTGGTGCTGAATGTGGAAACAGCAAGCACCGTTTTGCATAAATTAATGAAAGGTTAGCAAATTCATCGCGAAGCCAGAGGCTCTGTCAAAGCGTGAAGGCTTTTGAAAAACAGCGCAGTCCCGTGTGTCAGGACCGTGGAAGTGTTACCGGCCTTGACCCAGTCCTGTCTCTCCCAGGAATTTATTCTAAGGAAACATCCAAAAGCAAACAAAGGCCACGCACAGGGCGAGGCTTCCCGCAGTCTTCCTGTTGGTTTTCTCCTCCTCGCTCACCGTCGGCACTACCCAAGCAAAGCAGCAAGCCCGCGCTGTTGGCAGGCACGCCCCCTCATCCTTGAGCTCACGGGGGCAGGAATCACAAGCCTGATTCCCCTCTGTACCCGCGGTGAAGATGGCAGTGAGTGCCTCACTGCTGTACCGAAGCAGCACACACGTGCACTTGCGTGTGCCACACAACACACGGACACACAGAAATCTGGGAGGGGAACCGAACCTTCAACAAAGGAGCCAAAGGGCACGCTGAGTCGCCTGGTCTCCACAGTCCCTGCATCAGGCACAAAGTGAATCGTGCGCTGTGTTCAATTCCCCTCTGGGTTTCCTTAGTGATTGTTCTAGAATGAAAACATGCATCTGAGTATATTGTGGTCTGATTCAGATCAACACCACGCTAATTTCTCTAAAGCAGGAAGTCCGTTTATTTTTACGTTTCTCGCACGTCTCTGCTCCAAGAGCGAGCCGGGTCACCGAACTGCCCTGCTACGGGCCAGAAAGCGTGTCCCCTGACCAGCGGGGCCGGGGGCAAGACCCTGGGGCCCACTAGATTTCTCTTCCTGTCTCTGCGCTCCACCTCCTTTGACGTGTTGGGAGTGTTTAGTCACTGACCAGATACGCGCGTTGCATATGTGTTTTCCGAACACATGGGCTGCTGTGCGTGGGCTCAGCAGCGTGGCCTGGTGGGCAGCGGCTCCAGTTGTGGAAAGATCCCACAGTGGGGCCGTACAGGAGTGGGCCTTTCCTCGTGAGCAGGATCTCCGTGTGGGCCCACGCGTGCATACACACTCAAACACACACACACACAGCCCGCTCTGTTCTGTCTGCTCCCTGCGATTTAATTATCATCTATCCACCTCTTGGACCGTAAACAAAAAACAACCCATCTGGTGCTTCTCACACATTGTCCACACAACTGCATCTAATAATTTGGATTCTCAGTATTTGTCTTTAAAATGTTAGAAGAGTTTTCACTGTCCTCCAGCCACACGGCCATACTCGCTTCCTGGGGAAATAAAGCCGAGACTGACAGCCACTGAGAGGCACTGGTACTGGAGGGGGATGTACAGTGTTTGATGCCGGGGGGGGGGGGGACCCGGGGGCCGCTGTGAACCTCAGTGATTTCCTCGTGTGCACTTGCTGGTCCCTGGAGAGGATCAGAGCAAAGCCCAGGTTTAGTCGCGCAGAACGCCCAGCCCGCTGGCTCCCTTCCCCGCGTGCAGACCACCGATACGCTCTCCCCCACTCACGGGGCATCGAAGGCCGAGCAGGCGCTGAAGCGAAGCTCCCTTCCATGCTGCGCCCATCACCAGAGACAACCCGAAACCTCGGAAGTCAGTATAATGCCCACTGTCCCAATAACTGAGAAAAGTAACAGAAAACAAAGGCAGCGCCCACAAAGCACCTTTTTATCAAAAGAGAGTCGGGGTGAGATCAAGCTGTACAAGTCAACAAAGTGAATATACTAAGTTGTGTTTCATTTGTGATCATTTATTTATATTCCAGGCATTCTTGGGCTCTGCCTTTTGGCTTTGAGGTAAGCGCCTCTGACAGCCTGCACCCGAGCGGCAATTTTCCTCCCGTCGGGAGAAGGAGCTACTTTAATGCTACAGGTCAAGAGCTCAGAGTATGAGGGATCAGGGCCAGCTCCCTGAGGCCAACAGTTAAAATCCTTCACAGTCCATCCACGCTCAGCCTGCCCGAGCATTTAATTTCATACTAGGCACCGTTTTGGATGTCTTAAAGTCTGTGATCTATCAAACATGTAATTGTTTTTTTTTTCTTATGGAAACATTTGTGTGTGTGTGTGTGTGTGTGTGTGTGTGAGAGAGAGAGAGAGAGAGAGAGAGGCATGGTTGAACTGCCATAAATTATTTAGTCAATTACTGCAGAGCATTCAATGCTGATAGAAACTGTTTTTGTTTTTCAAGCAGATATTTTACTAAGAATTCCAAATGCCGTTTGCCCCTTCAAGGTCAGTATACTCGATAACTCGAGACAGCTCAAAGCCGAAGGCTCTCTGTTGAGCACGCTCTAAAGAGACTTAATGGGACAGATGTGATTAGACACACTCAGGTTTGTTTCCAGTAGTAGTCCTGAAAATTTGAGGTTGTTGATACTTTGATACCATTGGATCAAACCTTTTAATACAAATCCTTCTGTAATCCAGTTTTAAAAAAACAAAACTTACCATCCTCCTTCTTTAAAAAAAATGATTTTATTTATTTATTCCTAGAGAGAGGGGAAGAGAGGGAGAAAGAGAGGAAGAGAAACATCAATGTGTGATTGCCTCTCACACGCCCCCTACTGGGAACCTGGCCGGTAACCCGGGCATGTGCCCTGACTGGGAATTAAACTGGCGACCCTCTATTTCTCAGGCCGGCACTCAATCCACTGAGCCACACCAGCCAGTGCCCCATCCTCCTTCTACTAAGCCACTCCAACCCTACTTTCCTTCACCCCATGCTCTTCCTCAAAGGACAGCAGCCACGGGAGGGCCTTTGGAAGTTGGCTATCTGGGCAAGAACTACTTCCTCTCTCTCCAAACCACCACTGCCTGATGTAAATGTCCTGCGAGTTTCAGAGTAGACTTTATTCATACAAATGGAACTTTGGAATGTGTTTTGTTTATTCAAAAAAAATCACATCTTCATGACAAAAATTGAGTACAAATGGAAAAACATGAGTTTAAGTCCTTACATAATGTTAGCCTATTCACACACGATAAGGAATTAATTTCAGCCCTGGCTGGTGTGGCTCAGTGGATTGAGCACTGGCCTGTGAACCAAAGGGTTGCCAGTTCGATTCCCAGTTAAGGCACATGCCTGGGTTTCAGGCCAGATCCCCTGTAGGGGGCGCTTGAGAGGCCATCACACATTGAGGCTTCTCTCCCTCTCTTTCTCCCTCCCTTCCCCTTTCTCTAAAAATAAATAAATAAAATCTTTTTTAAAAAAAGAGCTCCAATAATTCCTGAACATAGCTTTCTGACTCTAGACCCTAAGAGGAATCTACCCAGAGAGCAAACGGAAGTGCCAAGAAGCCTTGGACTTTCTCAGTGGGTGTCGTGCAGGTGGAGCAAATAGACGGCACCCCGTGAGATCTGCGGGGGAGAACAAGTGGGCACAAAGGTGGCGCCTGCTATGATGGGGACGGGGAGACACGGGGGACAGAGATCAAAGGGGGTGACGCAGACACGATGACGTGCTAACCGCAGGCAGACACAGTGAAGGACAGACGGCTGTTCATCATACAATTCCTCCACCTTCTCTGCAGGCCCAAAATTGCTGTAGAATTTCAGGGCGGCAAAAAGCCTCAGGGAGTAAGGTCATGTCTCCCCGTCTTTGTAAACATCCAAACGAGGATTCCCTATCAAATGCCAAAACTTCGTTTCTCACCATAACGGAGAGGAGGACACACAGTGTCCCGGGCCCTGAAGATGCCGATGTTGGAGCATCCTGTACCGAGGCCATTCACTGGATGCCCTTTGACTTACTGAGGGGTTCTCTGTCCGCCCACCCCCTCAGGCAGGCCCACCGGGTCTGCCTCCAACATCCTTCACAGGCCACAGCACCTCAGGGCTCCTCAGCGGACTCGCCCCACCCCAGCCCCAGCGAGACACCGCCGGCCACTCTGCGTGCATCCCCTTCCCGAACCCAAGTCCTTCTCCTGCTGTCCGTGCATCCTGATACCCTGCAAAGTACGTGGAGGCCGGCCAGGCCGAAGCCAGGGCTGTGACTGTGTTTTGAAGAACTCAGTCCACACTGACACACCCACTCACCCCCCGGGCCCTCACCTCACGGTGTCCCTTCTTCGCACTGACACGCCCGAAGGAGCAGCCAGCCCACAGAGGAGCACTCGGACAGCTTCCGTGGGGAAGCCTGGGTACCTGCGTGGCCCTGGGGAGAGGCACCTGTGCTGCCCGTGGTCCGCGCCAGTTTAATGGGCTTGAGTGCAGAACCTCAGGGTTGTCTCGGACACTCCTAACAGCCCTGGGTGACCATCCACCACTTCCAAAGTCCACAGCACGGGGCCACCAAGCTTGGGCTGGCAACCCCGCCTGCGAGCAGCCCACAGGCCAGTCCGCCCCATCCCTGAGAGGCTCAGGCTGTGGAACTGCTTCCATCCCTCTGGGCCAACCTGCGGCTTGAGCCCCAGTCCCAGCACCAGGCCCCTGGGCCGTGCGGAACCAGCCCACCCCTCTCACAAGGGAAGATACTTACGCACGTGAAGGCCGGGTCATGTCCCCAAACTCCGCTCTTGCCCAAGGTGCACCCAAGGGCTTTCCCAAACTGCCGTCTGGAGCCATTGCTCCTGAGCCCATTCTCCCTGGGGCTTGTCAAAGACCCTCTGAGAGTGTGACGCCCGAAGGCACCGCTCCTCAGATCAAAGGGGAAATTCTCATTATGCAGACGTGGCTTTGCCTTCGTAAATTGTGGTCAAGGACATCTGCCAGCCCTGTTCACAAAGCAGACGAGCCTTTGGTCTGTGCAGGGCTCTCCCTGGAAGTGGGGGGAGGCTCTCTTCCTGCCTAATTTGCTTATGAAGAATATTCAATTACATTTCAAGTTTTAATTTGCTTCGTAATGAAAAGTAAATGAATGCAACTGTCATGGTTGATGGGTCTTGGAAAGAGAAGAACTGCTTTGCAAGAACAAACACAGTGAAATTAAAATAAGCAACTTTCCTCAGAGGTGAAAACTGAATTTCTCCCCAAAGAACTTCCTCAGGCCCATAACACACAGGCTTGCACCAACCTGAGGACCCCCACCCCCACCTCACCGCAGTGCAGACGGGCACCTGGTGGTCACACCCACACACACCTGTGCCCAGCTCGCACACCCACTCATCTTGCACGTGCTCGAAGGGGGCGGAGAGCCCGTCCAGTGGGGGTGGGGCACATGGCCGGTGTTTCACGTACCATTTTTGCAGATGGGGCAGCACTGGTCGGGCTCGTACACGGGGTCCACGCACTCCGTCTGGGGACACGCGGACACGGAGCACAGCACCTCCCCGTTGGCCTCGCAGCGGCACCTCTCGCAGGGGGACACCTGGAACAGAAGCCCATGGTCAGGTGGCGGGCCCCTGCCTTCACCGTGCAAAGTTGGGGGTTGCCCCCCGAAATGTGTGGAGAAGACATCCCTGTGTCTTAGGAATATGAAAACAATTACCCAGCCAAGTGGTTTTCAAAGCGTGGACACAGGGTCCTGGGGTTCGGAAGCCCCCTCGGGCACCCACAGGTGACGGGCCCCAGGGTCCCCTCTCAGCTCCAGGGGCACAGCTGTCTTAGTGATCCACATACTGAGGGTTTTGAAAAAAAAAAGGCTTCTGTTTAAATATTAAAGAAATAACACGTCCCATTGGGCTCTTGCCCAACCACTCACCCAGGCAGACAAATCCCTTTTCACAGACCTGCCCAGTGTCACCCAACCTAGCCCAGAACAGCCCCCACGTCTGACTTAGGAACACAGCGGACTAGGAAAGGAGGGAGAGGCGGGGGACAGGGGAAACCGAGACACTTCTCTGAGCCAGGCCCCTGGCCAGGAGCTGTCTGACCGCGAGCTCATGTAACCCTTGGAGCGACTAAGAGGCACCTATGACCATTCCTGGCTGAGCTTGCTGATGAGGAAACAGAGACTCAGAGGTGGCTGGCAGCACCCTGCACAGAGCCCCCCACAAGGGCCATGCCCCTCCCTCACCCAGTGCAACCTGCTCTTCCAGACGCTGGCTTCCCTCGCCTTGCTGTCCTTGGCAGCTGTAGGCCCTGATTCTACCTCTGGATCGTTCCAATCAGGCATCGGGGCCATTCCTGGAAAGGCCGAGAGGGCACACTGCCAGCCAGATCCTCCTGCGGTAGCCTGGGCAGAGTGCGGTGGGGCGGGCGGGCCTGCTGTTCCTGAAAACCACAGGGAGTGTGTCTTCATGGGGGCTGACCCAGGACAAAGCAGAAACAGGACATGGGGACCCCGCAGTCGGAGGCAGAAGCTGGGACAGGGACTGTGGGCCTTAGAAGACAAGGAAATGGGGATCAGGTTAAGCTGAGTTTCTCGGGCAGGTGGCCTGGCTGACTTGGGTCCCAGGCCCACGATACACCAGCCCCTGGACCAGAAAACGTACACAGCCCTCACGGGTCTTTCTCCGCCTCTACCATGCAGGAAATGAAACCTGTAGGCCCTTCCGAGTGGCCTGGTTACCTCCTGAAGCAAAGGTTCGATTGCATGTAAGAGCCTGTTTCTCAGGCCCTGGACACTCAGCCCAGCTGGGGTCAGGACTCGGGCAGTGGTTCTAGGTCAGAGCTTCCTGTCTGATAACTAGGGTCCTGGGACCCCACCCAGGATACAACTCACAGAGCAGAGCTCTCCGGTCTCTCATCCTGGGGCCTGGAGCGGTGCCAGTCCCAACCTGCAGAGCCCCTCCTGGGCCCCTGCCACTCCCTGGGGGCCTGGCCCCGATCACGGACGTGTCAGGTTCTACCCAGTTCACTGCCAGGCTGGCACACCTCATGGACACAGAAATGCCAGCCCCTCCACCGGGAAGCAGCCTGCAAGGCCCAGCACGCTCTGGGAAAGGCTCCCACTGCTGGCCTTCCCCCAGGACAGGCCCACCATTGGGTGGGCTCCTGCCTGTGTTAGACCCACCGCAAACCCTCCCCGTCTGGGGGTCGTCTTTGGTGTCAGCACAGGGAAGCTGGTCACCCCCTTTTGGTTAAACCACCACGCCTCCAACCTCAGCCTCCCTGGTGTTGTCCACGTGGCTCAACTGAAAACCACGGCCACCGACCACCCCACGTCCCACTCCCAGTCCCCCAGCTCGGCCCTCATCCGCCCACGGGCTGGGTGTTGCAGGGGTTGTGGGGAGCCAATGAGAGTGGCTGCTGCCTTGGAGGGCTGGGCCTTCGCCGCCCGAGACAGGAGGGGCCTCCGCGGAGACAGACCACTGCAGCCCCGTAACCAGGCGTGGGCTCTGGCCACGACGCAGGGCATTCTGGGTCACAGGGACCCTCCTTACAGTTCCCCTCACTTCCGCAGGTATGGCTGGAGCCCCACCCACATGGTGGCAGGTGCAGGCAGATGGCTCCCGCAGCTGGAGCTGTGGCAGAAGGTGGCCCTGCCCCACGACCTGCTTAGATCGCAAACGGCTGGTCCCACCATAGCCCCCAGGTCTGAGCGCCCCCCACGCTGAGGAATCCTCACCACCCAGCTCAAGAGCAAAAGGCCTCCCGGCACCCGGCACCGGGCGCTCTGTCGCACTGCGGACAGGCACTGCGGGGAGCGCGCCCCGGGTGCCACGGGGCCGGACGCAGCGGCAGGGCCTCCCAAAGCACGCCAGGGTCTGGGCAGTCGGGGAAACAGCCTTTCTCTTCTCCAAACTTACCATGTCCCCTGAAGAAGCTAACCTCCCGTGAGCTTAAAGAAACAGTACCTCTTGACAGCCAATTGCAACCTGCCTTTGACATAGCACCTTACACGGAAGCACCATTCGCAGCGATTTTCCAGCTACAAATCCACGTTTGGGATGGATTGAACCTGGGCATGTGGCCCAGAGCCGCCCGTGGGCACTCGAGGGAAAGCTCCATTCTCCAGGCGCCCGCCGGGTGCCGGGGTCAGACATCCCATTTGGTAAAGGGGTCCTGTCTCCTCAGAACAGGGCGTGAGAGTGAAGACCAGCTGTGCGCCCTCCGTCCATCACAGTCCAGAGGCCAGACGGCAGCAACCACTTCCGCCATTTTTCAGTGAGGGCCCCGTCCCCACCCCGCTGCGGCGTCCCAGGGACCAAGCAGGGCACCACGGAGATGAGGAAGACTCGAGAGCCAAACGGCAGCTGGGCAGCACGTTGTGAAAAACAACGTGGAATCCGCCTCAGGGAGGCTCGGCAGCTCCTCCTGGGGGGCCATTCAGGGTGGACGTCCACGCCCTTCACCCCTGCTGCGCCTGGCTCCCTGCGCCCCACACTGACCAACACCCTGCACCCAACGCCCCCTTTGCTTGGCCCTGGATGACAAGCAGCCTCCCAAAGTCACTGTCACAGTTTTGTCACCAGATGGCGAAAGTGTCCTTTCCAGCTGCTGCGTCTGTCTTCCCGAGAGTGCCCAGGGAAGTCACCAAGTCCTTTCTATGTTAGCCACTGGCTGCTGCGACCTGGGACTGAGTGATTTGGCAGCTGGAGGGAAATGCAGGAGCCACGCCTTTCAACTCTGCTTTTTTTGGAGCGAAAACCCACCCACAGGGCTGGTGGACTACCAAGGATCCCCACAGAAAGTCGGGGGGCAGCCTGAGCCGGGGTCCAGCCCAACCACCAACTGCTCAGGCACTGTCTTCACGGGTGTGTCCACTTTCGCCAGCGCCACCTGAGCACCTGAAGGAAGCCTGGAAGATTCCATGCAGGTCACAGCTTTCTTTGCATCAGCCACCGCAAACTCAGTCTTTCCCCAGCCCTGCTCCAGGTTTCTGACCTGAAACTGTCTCATCACACGAGCCCCAGGCATCTCAGAGCTCTGTCTCCAAACCCACAGCAGCAGCGGGTCCCCCAGGGACAGGAGACACATGCCCAGCAGCTCGCTCAGAGTGCTATGCGATCCTCCCCCTCCCTCAGGGCTGGTCAGGGCCACTCTGGCCCCTGCAGGCCCCTCACGTGCCCAAGTGACACAGCCATGCTGCAGCCACCTGCCAGCCCCCTCCCCAGGCTGCCGGCACAGCGCAGAGCCTCTGCCTCCTGCGCCCTGCAGAGAGATCTTTGTTGTTCGCTGTCGTTTCATCGTCTGTCAGAGAACGGGTTTGCACACAAAGGGACTTAATTAAGAACTGTCCCCAGAAGCTGCCAGCTTCCAGTCTCAGGAAGAAACAAGTCCGCCCACCACAGATGGGGACGTGTTACAGCCTGACATCCCGTCCTGCGAGGCGGTCTTCTCTTCCCGGGGAATGACTTCTCCTTCGTGGTTCAGCCACGCGGAGGTGAGCCCTTCCACCTGCAAACCCACAGATGCCCTGGGGAGTAATTTCCTCAGGTTCCTGTTGATTGTGCAGGAGCTCACCTGACTGGGGGTGGGGGTGGGGACAGGGTGGGGGGCAAGGGGTAATGCAGGCTGTGCTGGTCAGACCATCCTGGGGTGCTCACAGTTTGGGACAACAACGAGGAAGATGCTCCCGGGCCAGAGACCCAGGCCCAGCCTGCCTCCCGGAGGACAGAGAGCACTGGGACCCCACGCAGCACCAGCATGCTGGCCTCCTGCTGTGCACTGAATGTTTGTGCCTCCCCCAGACCTGCACGTCGGAGCCCCACCCGCACTGGGGTGGCATTCGCAGGTGGGCCTTCGGGAGGCACTCAGAGCCTGATGAGGTCCTGAGAGTGGCAGGGCCCTCGTGGGGACCGGCGCCCTTCCAGGGAGAGGAAGAGACTGAGGACCACCCGCTGTCCCTGCACCCCGTGAAGATGCAGTGAGAGGGGAGAAGGGTCCTCCGCAGAACCCGCCCACGCGGACACCTTGGTCTTGGACTTCCAGCCCCCAGAACTGTGAGTGCTAGATTTCTGTGGTTTAAGCCCGCCCATCTCCGGCACCCAGCACCCAGCCAGAGCTGACGAAGACGCCACCTGCACCCTATTTCTGCAGGAGACTCAGCTGTGCGCCCACGGTGGCCCAGCCCCCGATCTCTGCGCCCTGGCCTGTGGCAAACAGGAGGATGGAGAGAGGGAAGGGGTCTGGGGAGGAGCCCAGGGACCCCAGGCTACAGGCAGCCAGACTCGTGGCTCCCCCAGACCTTGGGCCCACACAGGGAGGGGCCTATCTGCTCCCGCCCCGGGAACGTGGGCCATGTTGAGATTCAGGGGGATTCCTTCAACAGATACCTTTCTCATTCAGAGCCTCCTAAACCAAAGGGGCAGGACGTCCACTGGGCATGTCTATGTGGAGCAGACCTGGGGGGAAGAAAAGACAAACTCCTCGTGTTAAAAACAAGGGGAAGATCGAAACCCACTGTTTTATCAGAGCTTGAGTCAAGGATAAACGATAAGCGATACTTGGGAGAAAGAAACAATGTGTGAGCAATCAAACAAAGTGTCTCCCCAAGACTCAAACGAAGTGTCTCCCCAAGACTCAAACGAAGTGTCTCCCCAAGACTAGACTTTGAAAAGATGGACGTGAGGGCGTGGCAAGGGGACGGGGTCTCTCGGGGTCGCCGATTCACACTCTCCCGGGGACTCAACAGTCATGAAAAGGGGACAGGAGCCCCGCTGGAGAGGGTGCAGACTGCAGCGAACGAGAAGAATGGCGCGTCCAAACTGGCGTGCACGCCTGTTCCTGGGACACAGACCCACACGCACACCAGACGGAAAGGCGGCCCGCTGCCCTCGGGGGGCTCTTCATCTGCGGCAGCGCTCCTCGTGAGCAGGCCGCAGGGGGACAACGAAGAAGTGGGTCAGCTGCCTTCGCCCAGAGCTGGCTGGGCTCCAGGAGCGGGGCTGACACTCCCAGCCATCCGGCGGCCAGGTGGGCGCCAGGGGGACGCCAGCTGAGGGCAGGGCCTGGCCTCTCCCTGATGCTCTTGGGGCTCACAGGCAGCCAATTACCCCGCAGGTGCTGGACCTCGAGGAGGAGGAGGTGGGCACTGCTGGCTCCCACCTTCGGCCTGCGCTTCCTGTTGAAGCTGAGCTTCCTCCCCAGCTTTCTGGAATCACCACAGGACACCACCAGTGGTTTTGCCGGGTCACGGAGTCCCTTTCCAGGGGCTGTCAAGCTCGGGCAGAGAAGGCCCTGCAGGGCTCACTCACAAGAGAGGGACCCGTCTTTGTCTGCACTGAGACAGGCAGGCGGCCTGGTTCCCAAGAGCCGACCACGCATTGTGTCAGTTGGCTGTCGCTGCCACCAAGGAGCAGGATGAGCTTATTTCCTCGGCTTCCTGGAGGGCCCTGGGAACCTCGGGAGGAGACCTGAGCGAGCTGAGATTGACTTCAGAGCACAGCTTGTGCCTCGGGCCACCGGCGTCCCCTGCTCTTCACAGGCCTGGGGAAAGGCAGTGGCCTTGTCAGAATCGTTTCCTCTTCCACCCGCCAAGTGCTGACATCTCTGCGCATGTGACGGCACGGTGAAGCCACCGGCGAGCAGAGGTGAAGGTGCTCGGGGCAGCCCGTGTGCTGCCCCAGGGCCCTGTGTCCCCAGAACGGAGCTGCCAGCCGTGCGGGAGTGTGACTGACCAGCAGCAGAGCCCTAGCTCCCGACACCTTAACAGAAATCAGGAAATAGGAGCTGTGACTTGCCAGAGACTCAGTGGGCAGGTCATCTGTTCCAAGCCTCCCAAAGCAAGCACACTGAGTTACCTTCACGAAAAGAACGTCGCAAAGGAGTGAAAAGCTGTTTCAGAGCTGAGCAGGGGGCACACAGGGAGGGGAGCAGGCCAGCAAAGGGGCCATCCGAGAGGACCGGCCCGCCTGGGAGAGGCGACGTCACTGTTTACCCCTGAGCTGCCTGGTGAGCAAAGGGAGCTGGGAAGAGAGCTTGAGGGGCCTGTCATCACCTCATGTCCCTGTGCGGGGCTCTGCGTTTTGTCACTGGCAGCACTGGAGCCGTCGCCCAGGGCCAGCGGGGACTCAGAGGCTTCTGTGACCACAGCCCCGGACGACAGGAGTTGGCCTGTTCCATGACTGACCTACCGCGGAGCTGGCCTCAGTGATGACTTCTTCCCCGAGAGCATTTAAGAGCTATAGGTCATGGTCGTTCCTGTTTGTTTAAAGCTAAAGTCCTCAACTGAAATTCAGTGCAAGACACACCAACCCCCGGGAAGCACAGAAGCGTGAGGTCCACCTCCAGCGAGCCACCGCCACCATGGAGGCCCCCTGGGTTTGGTCTGCATAGGCTGTCGACACCTGCACAGCTGACACCGGCCACAGGGGCCGCTCCCCACCCTGCAGGACGTCTACCCACCAGGTGTCAGTAACGCCCCCCCCCCCCAGCCCCAGTAACGATGACGAAAAGCGTCTGCTCACTTCGCCAAATGCCCCCTGCCGGGCCACCGGGCGCGGCTGACAACCACCGCCCTGTGGTTTGTTGAACAACAGCTCTCGTTCCGCGCCTTCCTGACTCTGCGACTGTACCTCTGGGACCACGTTCCTCGTCCCAGTTCCATCCTTCGGGTGCACATTTAAGTCCTGTGAGGGAAGGGTTTTGGTGGGATGCTCTTGTTTTTGTGCAGATGTCTGTGTTTGGGCTTGGTCCTGAGAGGCAGTTTTGCTGGACACAAAAATCGGATTAACTCTTCTCTCTTTGTTCCTTAAAGATCTTCCGCTGTTTGGGGTTTTCTCCTGCAGACGAGGAGTCAGCTGACAACCCGCTTATGATCATTTTGTAGATGAAGTGTTCTCTCTCTGGTTGCTGTTAACACCTTGCTCCTGCCTTGGTGTTCTCCCGTGTCACAGCGACGCAGCACGGTGTGGGCACGTGTGTGCGGCACCACGCTTAGACCCTGTAACTAGTGACCTGTCGGCTAGAGAGTCGGGGACACTGTCCCCCCACAAGTCCCACGCCCCCAACTCCCTCCCTCAGACTCCGGTCCGCCTGCACCCCAGGTCTCTCCTCTCCTCCATGTGTTGAGACCTCTCTTCTGCGCCCTGTCTATGGGCCTCCATTTTGTTCTGGGTCCCTTCTCCACATCCACCTGCAGGCTCACCAAATCACTCGAGATCTGTACCTAACACACCATCGAACCTTCTGGGCAAATATGAATCCGACTTTTGTATCGTTCAGTCATACAAGTTCTGTCTGCTTCCCCCCCCAAATTGACAGGAGTTTGGAGGCACTCGGGTGGCTCACCCATACTTTTCATTCCAGCCTGGCTTTCTTTATGTGTATTACGTATTCCCGTCTATACCCAGTGTCTGGGTCTGCTCTGACTGCTTGTCTCAGCTGACTCTTGTTTACGAAGCCTTTTCTTCTCGTGTGTGAGTTATTTCGACATCACATTCTTGGAACACTGTTTGTGGGGGTTCTTGTCGGCCGAGGGCGCGTGCTTTGTCAGACACCAGCCTGGGACCCCTTTAAACAGAAATATCCCTTTTGGGTGTTTGAACCACTCAGAGAAGCAGGAACTTGGGCTTCACACCCACGGAACGGCGTGCCCACTCCAGATGGCAACTGTTCAGGGAAAGCCCTGCAGCTCTGCACGGGCTCAGGCCATCGGGGGGCGGGTGTCTGCCCCGTCCTGTGGCAGGACAGGCTCTTGGTGAGACACCTCCTGGTTTGACCTGACTCTCTGCAGGGGGCCCTGGGCTTGCACATGCCCTAGCCCAGCCACGGGTACCAAGGGTCTGGGCCCCAGGTGTCTGCGGAAGCTCTCAGACAGCTGCCGCTACAAGACTGACTTTCTGCTCTGGATTCTGACTTCCGCCTCTAGGGATGAATTTCTCTTACTGTTTTGGCCATTTCAGCTTTTAAGAAAAATTGTAAATGATATTCAGGATTTCCTGAGGTTTGTACACGGTGGGGTTTCAGACTATTATTCCACACTCCACGCTCCCAGGCAAGTGGGGCGGAGGGCCCAGCACTTTGCAGCAAAGTCATCTCAGCGCGGGCAGAAGCGTGCAGCGCCGCCGGGCGCCTGGGTCTCCCATCGCCGGGCCTGTGCGCGGGCCGGCCGAGGGCTTCGGAGAGTGCAGGAGGGCCAGGGGCAGATGCCAGACATCATCCTTTCCTGCAGCTTCAGAAGGCACTCTGTGTCCTGGCTGCACCCCAGTGCCCGACAGAAATAGAACGCCCAGTGAGGTCCAGCTGGCAGGGTGTCAGCCTGGGAACAGACAGGCAGCAGCAAGGTTCCCAGAGACGTGGCCAGGGCCCGGCCGCGAAAGATGGCGGCGCCGGCCTTGCCTCCAACGCACGCTTGCTCCTGCCGCTGGAGACGGAAATCTGCCCCAGGGTCCCTCTGCCACTTAATAGCAAGCCAGCCCCACACGGGAGGCTAGATGCCTGGCCTCCACTGTGTCCCTGCCGAGGCCTTCGGATGCTCCCCGAACAGTCACTGCTTGTTCACAGGGGGACCCGCTGGGTTGTCTCAGGCATCTGGGCGAATAAACAAGTGCAAGCATGAACGATTTTTTTTCCTTTGGAATTTCCCAGATTTGGAGATGTCATCTGAGAAGGAACTATTTACAGGAAAACGCAACCCCCGTGAGCCCCTCACTAACGACGGCACAGGGCGGCCTTCCTAGAGATGGGGAAGCAGCCGGGGGCACGCCCAGCACGGCGCACCTGCAGCCCACGGCCCGCTGGCCCAGTGGTCAGAGCTCTGCGGGTTCAAATTGCTTTTCTATACGTGTCACGCGCTCCCATAATGTGAGAGACCAGCAGGGTACACTCCGATTTGTGCCACCACTCAGTAAGGAGGCTTGGAATCGCCCAGGCACAGGGCTGAAACCGAACCAGGCTCCACACCGACCGATGGCTTCAGATGGCGCACACTGTGTCCTTGGAGATCTAGCGGCGGACTCTCCACGCAGACCGGAGGGGCGGGGCTTGGCAGCCTGGGCCCTGGGCCTAGGCCTCCTCCGATACCAGCTGGCTGCATGATTTTGAATAAAACATCGGTTTCTTAGGTGACATCTCTTGACCTGTGCAGAGAGAGACACGACACAGCCACGTGGCTGCAGGACCACAGGTAAACTGTGCCCAGTGGGGGTGTGGTCAGCCGGAGGGCAGACGCCCCTCCGACGGGGCGGCCTGGCTCAGCTATGGCAGACCGTGGCCACCTGGAAATCACCCCATTCTCACGACAGCCAGGCCATCTTGGGGTTCATGTGAGCCCCTCATTCGTCAAACCCCTGTACTCGTCAAGCAACTGCATTCTGTGCGGTGCGGGGAGCCAAGCGGAGCACTTCCTTGGGCTGGAGCTGGCTATTGGGCCACCAGTGTGTGCCCTCCTCCCACGGGCCCGCTAATCTCCAAGGTCCTGGCCACGTCTGGAGATCTAGTGTCGGGTCCCCTGCCCATCGCAGGCGCTCGCTGTGCCTCCGGGGGGCTCCTGGGACTGAAAGCGTCTGTTCTCACAGGTGTGGGCGTTTGTTTCACCCTGGATGCCTTGAGTCAAATAATCCCCATAAACTGACACTTCACCAAACTCATCCGGCGTTACGGGATGTGCAAGCGGGCCAGAGCTCCCAGCCTGCGTGAGCTCCCCCTTCTCCACGGACCGTACATTCTCTTGGCCACACGGGGTGCCACTCCGTCACCGTGTGGTCGTGAAGATAAGGCAGCGTGGTGGGAAGTGCACGATTTCCAAGTCCAACAGGCCAGGACTCCCATCCCAGCTCCACTATTGACTAGCTTGGCGACTTTGGTCCAATTGCTCAACTGATTTGAACCTTCGTTTTCTCTCCTTAAAAATAAAGAAAATACCAGCTCCTGGGTCTGTTGTGTAAGTCACCAAAAGGATGTGGAAAGCATACAGGTACTGAGAAAATACTGGTTCCCTTCCTCCCATTATGAATGACCAAACTTTTATGGGGCTGGTTCCACCGTGTTTGCTGCATGGAGCACGCCCGCACTCAGTCAGGCAGGCTGTGTTTCCCCCACCAAGTTAGGGACTGAGGGAAAGGTCCAGAGAGACTGCCTGCAAGGTCCAGAACTTTCCGACTCTCTCGGAACGAGCTCGCTCAGGGGCGGCAGCAGCACACGCACCAGACTGACGACGGAAAGAACGTCAACCTCACACAGCTGGATTCGTCTGAGGCGGCAAAGCTCGGTAACACCAGTGCTGTGTTCTGTGAAGAGCCGTCAGCCAATAGCGTATAAACTCCATCACTTTGAGAACAGGAAGAATCGCATCTTCCTCCTCAGAGGCGCTGTACCATAATTGCAATACAGATCTGTTTAGATGGAACTTTTGAGTCCAAATCTCATGTAAGGTTTTTTTTTTTCATTATTTAACTTCTGGAAATGTGATTTTGCAACAGGGTTAGTGACAAGTCCAACGCAGAAGCCCTCGTGGAGGGTTGCTGGGCTCAGTGGTCCCAAAGCATCCCACCTGCTACCGCCGCTTTCCGCCAAGCCCAGTCCTCGAGCTCTGCCTCGCAAGCAGCACTTACTCATAATGCATCTTTTTCTTTTTCTTCGAAGACGTGTACAATTGCCAGTCAGAGCTCCGGTCAGCTGTGGTAGCCGGTGTGGACGCACGGACTGAATGGGCACCAGCCCACCGACGGCGGCAGCTTGCGGCTTCAGGTCTCCTGAACAGTCTCATCTCAGAAGTCGCGTAAAGGCCACGAGGTTCTCTGGGACAGGGAGACAAGCGTGCAGACCCTGTCTCTGTGGTCACCATCCTCCCAGGGGGCTGGGATGCCCAGGAGAGGAGCAATTTCCTTTGTTGCTCCAAACGGAATCATTTCCTTTGTCAGCAATAGAAACGATAGACAGACTTGCCTGTTTCCAGCGGGATGCCTGCAGGTACCTTGGTCTCGTGTGAAGGGCAGTGAAGGAAATTCTGCTAGTCACTATGTTCTTGTTCAGATAAACCCGTTAAATTGCAAACAATCTTGGATGAATGAGGATGTTACGGTAATTATTATTAGGAGCTGAATTATGTTTTGTTGAGGCAATGAGTGAGGTCTTCTTGCTCACATCTGGCTGAGCTCAACCAGGCTGTACGAAACGGAGTTTCAGCGGGCGAGGGACGGCGAGAGACGGGGAAGACAGGTGTGAAGCACAGAGAAAACTGGGCAGAAAGGGCAGCAGCAGACACGTGCGCAAGGAAAGAGCAGCGCAGGAAGGCAGGGACCAAGCGCGCCTCCCAGGCACAGGGCAGGGCCTGGGGTTCTGTCTGCTTCGCCCTGCAGACCCCCAGTAAGCACCCCACATCCAGCAGGGCTCCTGCCCTGGGATGCAGAGAACAGACCTGTCCAAACACCTGTGTGCCTCCCTCGCCTCTCCTCTCCGTCCTTGCTAGGGGGCACCGTGGCCCAGCTTGACCTGACTGTACCCCAGCCAGAGCTTCAGGCTGGAAATGCAACCCCTCTCCATTTTCCATGCACTCTGCGCTCTGCAAACCACAGGCTACAACTTCTCCCTCCGAAGCCCAGGTTCCCCCGAGCAGGCGTGGGAACAGCAGCCTCGCCCTGGCGCTCACTTCTCCATATTTGCATCCCACAGACCCTTGGGCTTCCAGCTGACCTCACTGGGGTGTCCAACCTTTTGGCATCTCTGGGCCACACTGGAAGAAGAGGAGTTGTCTTGGGCCACACATTACATCTATTACGACACATCATCACAAAAAAAATCTCATCGTGTTTTGAGTAAATTTACGATTTTGTGTTGGGCAGATTCACAGCCACCCTGGGCTGCATGCGGCCCGCGGGATGCAGGTTGGACACCCCTGCACCTAAACCCTTCCTACATTCATCCTCTGACACCCCGAAGAAAGCACCCTCTCTTGACGTGGGAGAAAACGAAAACACCGACACCAACTGACTTACACAAAGCCACATTATATTAGGGAAACGCATGGACATCTCCCCGATACGAACAGAAATGAAATCATCGTGTAGTTGTGGGACCTGCAGGAGCAGCCGCAGAATCAGAAAGGTGTAGCTGCCGCCTGACATTCCTGCCCAGGGACGTCCTCCTGCCCCATGAGGACTGGACGATCGTTGAGAATGGAGAGTCACTTGAAGATGGAAGATGCAGTTGATACTCAAAAAATTGGTTTGTTGGTACTTTAGTTCTTCCCAAGTTTGTGACCTTCCCAACCTCTCTTGCTGCTTTCATCTCCAGGGCTGGACACCCGCCCTACTTGTCCACCAGGTTTCAGAAACAGGAGTCGAACAAGAGGTCCCCGCCCCACACCCAAGGCAGCCTCCTGGCATGTCGCACTTGGCAGTGAATTACTAAATAGAAGCTTGAGATGTTCCTTCTCCCTTCTGGCTGGGACCTCGGGGAGACAGAGGTCTGCTCTGCGAAGCATTTGGATGCTTCAGTCCAAAATGCTGGTAACATTTCGGCCTCCCTCGCTTGCAGCTCCATAAAGTACAACAGTCCATGCGAACAATTAAAACCAACCACTTGTCTTTGATCTTAAAACACTTCGCTTTTCTTACGAACCTCAATCTCAAGGGAAGTGTTCTGTTGGGAATGTACCTACAGCCCTGTCCCAGGCCACCCTGCAACTCCCTCCTCTGGGCTTCGCAGGCACCCACAGCCGCCCCTGCCTCTGTGCTTCCAACCAGCACCCAACACACCTGGGAGGCGCCTGCCCGACTCCCCAGGAGTCAAGCAGCATTTCGAGGGCGAGGGTCCTGGCTTACTCACGGCCAGGGCCTGGTTCCCACGAGTTTCTCATCAGAGTTTTCTTGGTTTCTCCAAGGGCCGAAGCCACGAAGTGTGAGGGTAAGCAGGTGAGGATGGCATCGGCTCCCCTGAGCCTGAGGGGGAGCTGGGCCCCTTAGCTCACCGGTGGGAAAGAGAACCCCAGAGGGGACGCAGCTGGCTGGTGGCAATGCCAGAATGGAGACTCACGTTTCCTGACTCCACCTCCCAGAGTTCTTTCTACACTTCGGGCACTACCTATCCCTCTGCCCTCCTGGCTCTGTTTCCCCAGCGCGCGGGACTCCAACCCTAACACTCGGGGCAGGCACTCACATCCTGGGGACACCCTGAGTCCCCACTGCTCAGCGGCTGTGTCCTGGGGGACTCAGCAGGACCCTCCCGCTGCCTTTCCTGCTCACCTACCCGGGCTGTAGGTCCCGGGATGTCATCTGCAGCCCAGAAACTCTCTGGCATTCCAAGTCAGTGGGCCAAGTCCAAGTTCAGGCACGCCAAGGGTTGAACCCGCCTTGGGCGGTTGGAATGGATGAATAGCACGCTGGTGTCTCCCAGGCCCACTAGTAGAGTCAGGCCTCTCTGCGCTCCCGCAGGCCAGCGCATGCGTGTTGGGCCGCATCGCCACCCTAGCCACTGCGCTGGGTCTGGGCTTTTGGTTCAAGCAGAGTGCAGGGGATTAAACGCATGCGCCCTAGAGTAGAACTGTGGCGCGGGACGCAGGAATCTACTTCGGAATAGCTGCGTCGCCTTCAACATGTTACTTAAATATTCTGTGTCTCAGTTTCCTCTTCTCCACAAAGTGGAGATACCAGATAATAATCTGTAGCCCGGTTTGGGGTTTAACGAAGTCAACGTGGGTTGGAAAAGCAGCCTGGAGCCCGACGCGCAGCAGGCGTTCAGGAGCTGGCCGCTGCTGCTAGTAGCTTCGCGAGTACTCATAAGAAATAAAACGTTTTTCTACCCGTGACCCGGCTTCTTGTTTCTGCTGACCACTACGTTTTGGCATCCAATGAGCAGGCATTTCCTTCTAATTTTTAGAATATTTGCATAATACCCCAACACATAATCTAGGGAAATGGCTTATTTATATGAATCATTTCCCGTGATTGGCTATTAACTTAAGAATATATCCCAAATGGCAGGCCCGAGCGCCCTGCGTTTGAAAACAGGTTGGGCATTTCAAAGGCAACACTTTCACAGGAGGAGCAGTGCGCTCCTGTTACAAGTACAGCCAAGAGGGGGTCGGGCCTGCCCCCTCGGCGCCGGCCAGGCCTGCCTCCAACGGGACCCTTTTACAGAGAAGGCAAACGGAATAAAGGCGATGTGCTGTCCACCCCTGGGGGGCCGAGCGCCTCTTCTCCACAGTGAGGGTACACGGCGCTCAGGCGGCCTCACCCCTGACCCCCCGGAGGTGCCAGGTCGCCCCGGGCGCTCGCCTCTTACCACGAACTCCTCCAGAGTCTGGTAGGTCTTGCCTCGGAACTCGCAGTGGTTCCTCCTCTCCTTGCACTGCGGGCAGCACTGGCTGGTGTCGACGTGGATGCAGCGCGGGTGCAGCCGCGGGCACTCGGGCTGCGCGCACAGCGGCCCCTCCTCGGTGCACAGGCACGGGCAGGCCGACGGGCCGGGCGCGAACTTCTCCCCGATGGCGTACACGAAGCCGCTCTCGTCCACGCAGCCCTTGCCGCGGTAGTCCGGGTACGCGTACTCCTCGGGAGGCTCCGTCGCGGGCGCGGGGTCCGGGCTGGACGAGTCCTGAGCGGCGGCGGCATCCGGCGGCTCCTCCTGCGGGGTGTCCCCGCGGGGCCGGACCTGCAGGTCCCCGGCCTTGGCGCCCGCGCCCTGGGCGGCCCAGGCCTGCTTCTGCTTGCTCCACGCCTCCCGGCTGGCGAGCCCGCGGCCGCCCTTGCTCTTCCAGTCCCGGCCGCCGCCGCCCTCGTCCCTTGCCGGGCGCCCGAGCTCGCTCACCCGCCCGGGGCTGTCCCGAGACGCGTGCTCGCGCTTCTCCTGGCCCGGCTGCTCCGGCGCCTGGGCCAGCTTCTCCAGCGGGATGCTCGGACTGCACAGAGCCACCATCAGGCAGCAGGTGACCAGGAGGGAACTGGACAGCGCGCCAACTGCCATCACAGTGCAGCGGGGCGTCCCTACCGCGTCCCGGCGGGCGGGCGGGCGGGGAGCGCGGCCGAGGGGCGAGTCGCATTCACAGCCTGGGGGCGCGCCGCCGCCAGCCGGGAGCCGCCGTCCCTGTGGAGAGAACAGCAGCACAGCTGAGCCCCGCGGCCCGCGCGCGCCCCGGCCCCCGCCCGGTTCGCGCCGCCCGGCTCCCGCAGCGCCCTAAGGACCGAGCGGGACCGCGCGGGCGGGGGCCTCCTGCCCGGCGTCCGCGCCCAGCCCGGCTTCTTAGACCTCCCCGCCTCGTGGAGACGGGCATGGAAGCGAAGTTCCAGGAAAACGCCCGCCGCAGTGTGTCTCCGGGAGTCGTGACGAGCGGTGGAGACGGCCTAGGGCGGGTGGCGGAGCCGCGGGGAAGCCGCGAGCCGGGGCCGCGACCCCCCACTTGCCCCCACCCACAGATCTCCGATACGGCCACATAACTCAAGTGCTCAGGGTGCCCCTCCCTAGGTCCTGGCCACAGTCCCCAAAAGTTACCAAGTGGAGAACGCCGCTGTGGAGCTGAACACGCACGACCGTGCCCAGGGACCGGAGGAGGGGGTTAAACAAAGCTGCTAGGACCCCGTGACTCATTTCCAACAACTTTTTCAGGGCGTCCAGCTCGGGGAGCAGACGCCGCTTCCCGCCCTCCTGCCAGGCCCCCTGCCCGGGAGGGTGTTGGGGATTCCGAACACTTGGTTCCCATCCCCACTGGCCACAGCGCCCAGCCGGCTGCTCAGCGACTCGGGCGGCGGGGAGAGACTCCTCGCGGGCCGCAGTGCTCTGTCTCCTGATTGCTTTGTACCCAGGAGGGGGGTCAGGGCGCTAAAGTTTGCGGTGGGGGAGGCTGGGGGTGGGGGGCGCAAGGCGGGAGAGACCCCCTTTCACTATCCCTGTCCCCAAAGCCTTTCCAGATCCCAAAGTTTCTGCAGCCCAAAGGGGTCCAGAGAACCCGAGATACCTCAGGCTGCAGGCAACTCAGGCACCCTCTACCTCCCCTTCCAACCCCACCCCCCAAATTCAACAAGCTCGGGTGTCTCCCTCCCCCTCACCAGGTCTCCAGTAGGGTTCCGGTCATTTGTGTCCTCTGCTCACTCCCAGGCCAGGCCCGGTGGACCTCAGCCCCGGGCGAATCACCCGTATTTACCAACTTGGGGAGGGGGAAGCTTCCCCGGAGCTGCACGGAGCCTCAACGGTGCCCCGGGAGCGGACACCCAGCGTGCACCCTCACCCCTGGGGCCGGGCGCCCAGTCTACGTACATGATCGCAGGGTGCCGACCAGACTCCGGGCTCGCGGCGGACGCGGAGGGAGCAGCGGAGCGCGCGGCCCCGGGGCGCTGGCACCCATCCTCCGGGCAGCTGGGGACCCGCGCGGGGCGCACCACGGAGGGCGCAGCCCCACCTGCGCGCTCCGCCCGGCGCGTGCACCGGGCTAGGGCGTCTCCGCGGGCTTGCTCATCGCGCTGCCGGCGGCCAGCAGTGGCTGCCCAACCAGCGTCAGAGCCCGCGCCGCCCAGTGCGGCTCATCCCCAGGTCTCTCGTCCCCGCGTCTCCGCGACGAAGCGCGCCCTGGGACAGCCGCAGCTTCACTTCGCTATTCCCCTCCGGCAGGCGCGGGTAGCTCTCCGGACCAGGCAGCGGGGATGCCCGGCGGCGGCGGCGCGTCCGTGGCAAAGGAGACGCCCGGAGCGCGGCGGGCGAGTGGCACGGAGGCCGGCCTGGGAGACTGCGCGCCCGTCTCGCCTGCCGCAGCCGCCTCCCGCCCCGCGCGCGCCCCGCTCCCTCCGCCGCTGAGGCCGCGCTGCCTGGGATTCGAGGGACCTCCCTCCTACTTGCTCCCCTTCCTGGAGGCACAACCTACCTGTCACGCTCGCGCGCGGCCACTCCGCGGCCAGCCACCAGCCTGACCGAGGCTGCCATTCTCCTTCCTTCCCTGTCACTCATTCACTTTCCACTGGCCCTTTCATCTGCCCCCTCCCCGTTTCTTTTCTTTTTTTTTCCTCTAATTTCTTCCTTCCTAATTGGGCCCCTCTGGCTTTCCACCCTGTGGACAGCTTGGTTTCGCCCCTGCTGGAAAACCAAATCACAGTGTGCTCGCTTTGGAATTCCAAGGCCGGGTCAGCTGGGCAGAGTGTGGGGGGCGTTCTCGTCTTTGCCTTCACCCCAGAGGGGTGGACGTGTAAGAGCGAGACACTCATAAAAAACCCGCACAGAGCTCTTTCTGGAAATCTGCGACTCTCCTGCCTCCTTCAGCCTCCCCTTGCTGCCCGCGGTCCTTTCGCGGCAAGCAGGAGCGCTGATGACTAACTTCGTTCCAACGTTGGACCTTAAGCAGAGGCCTGTGCGTTCGGATTTGTTTTTACTCTTTGATCTTGGTCAGGAAATGGGCTCCTTTTCTTGGATAAAGGGGGAAAGGTAGCCGTTCAAGTTAACCCCTAAAGTGGAGGTTTTATGGGGATATCTGTTCCCAGGGCCCTGGTTCCTCCTGCTGTCCTCTTGGAAACACTGGAAACATTCAGATGCTTGGAAACAAGGGCATCTTATCCCACATGCTCAGGCCGCAGGCTGGGGCGGGGGGGGGTGCTTTGAGACAAATTCCTCTCCCCTACCCACCTCATAATGGGCAAACCAGATTTCAGTAAGGTGCTAGAAAGGACAGGGAGGCCACAGGAAGCCTGGGGGAGAGGCTGCCCCCCCCCATGCATCAAATAAACATGAGACAGAAACAGAGAGAGAGGATGCCAGAGCCGGGTGCAGGGTTTCTATGCGATTTGTGTCCCTCTGCTTTCGCAGTCCTTGCTCCTCCTTCCTGTCACCCCAAGGCAGGAGTCAGGCCCCACTTCCCCTGCTGTGTTTAACACCCTGTCTCCCCAGCTTCCCCATTCTCCAGACCCCACACGACTTCTCTCCTAAGGACACAGGGCAGCAGGGGGGTCGGATGACCCGACAGGCAGGCTGTGCACCCTGGAGGTCAGTTCCTGGGACTTCAGCATGTCCACGTGCCTGTACCAGCCCAGCCTGTGGCAGGGGCCCAGTTTGTGTTCTCCAAGGGACAGGGGACACGTGCACACTTGTGTGAAGGAGGGAGTGTCCCCAGATGGAAGATGCCCCAGACCTGGAAGAAGGAGGAGGGGCAGGTTCTCCTTGGAGGGAGACCTAAGACAAGATGCGCTGGGGTGGGAGGCACATGGGAGGATCAAGTTGGAGGGGAGGCAGAAGGGAAGTCATGTTGGGGACCCTGGCTCTGCTGCTGGAAGCTGACACCAGGCCGGTGGCAGAGGGCGTGTTGGTGGTTTGAGCGTGAGTAGAAAGCAGACGGAAAGGAGATGCAGAATGAGGTTAGGATGACTAAACCGAGAAACGGGGCCTCCTGGAGCCTGGGAAGCAGATGTGTGGAGGCAACAAGCACCTGTGCGTTCTCTGCCTGTGGGTGCAGAGGACTGGGTGGGGGGCAGAGAGGCAGAGGAGCTTCTGGGGAAGGGGAGACTTCCAGGGTCCTGCATCCCAGGTGCTGTCTGCGGCGGTGCTGGCAGAAAATGCAGAGCCCCTCACTGCCCAGCAGACCGCGGGTCGCTGGGACCCAAGGCATGGGCATTGCTTTCACTTAGTGCCTCCCTGCGGGAAAGCCACCTTCAACTTGAGTTCTGAACTTGGTCCAGGGAAAAAGAAGAACTGTGAAACCTTCATCTTTCGGGGGTCGAGGACGTAAAAGCCATTTCTGCCTGAAATCAAGGCGCAGCAGGATTTCGGTGGTTCATGCAGAAAGTGGATCAATAGCTCAGCTTAACAGGCGAAGAAGCTGCCTGCGGTGCTCGGGCGGCTCTTTGCAGATGTACACAGAGCAGGCCTGGCTCTTACGGGGAGAAGTTCTGCTCCGTGTGAGGCTGCCAGTGGGCAGAGGCAGCTCCGTTCCAGCTTAAGATCCCCCCTCAAACTGCCCGAGGAGCCTTCAACAGCCTCTTCCCCCTCTGCACGCCCCCTGCAAACCCGTACTCCAGAGCATTTGTAAGATAGCACTGAGCATATTTAATGATGGCTCCTGCCTTCCATGCCCCACCCCCTTGCCTTAGGTCACTTCTCTACACATAACCTGTTGCCCCTGTGCCCTCCGAGCCCGTAGCCAGGCCGTGACAAGTGCTTACAGGACGATTCAAAGAAACGCAAACCACAGGGCCACAGAGTGCTTTCTCTGGTCCTGCCTCTGTGGCCATCGCCCGCCCCTGCCCCGCCTCCAGGCCTGCTCCGTCTCCAGGGAGATCCTGCAAAGGCACCGAGCTCTCTCTCTACCCCCTGCCCCTCTGCAGGGTCTCCCAGGTGCTCCCTCTTCCCCTCTCATCCAAGAACATGTGCGTCCAGTCCTGTCTCCAGCTGATGAGAAACTCCTTTCTTCCGGCGCCGGGTATCAGGCGTCCTGGAATTTCTCTGTGGTCTTGGGCCCAGAACAATCCCTGTTCTACTTTCCGCCTGTGCCCTCTGCATTCAAGTCACCCCCACTCTCCTGCCACCTCCCAGAAAAACACCCTTGCAGGGTTCCACTGAGGGACTCAGCCTCAGGCCCCCGCCGCTGGTCAGAGAAGAGGTGACTCGGTCCACACAGTTTGGCTGTGGGCAAGGCTTCCCATCGGATACTTGTGGAGTTGGTCTTGGCTACCTCGTAACAGCCTTTGTTTTATTCTTTACATCCAGCTATTCAATTTAGCCCTTTTCTTGGTGATCTTCATTGTAGCTTCCAGTGTAAATTAAACTGCCAGCTGACATTTGTTTCATCTACAAATTTAATGATGAAACAAACAGCCCGAGGGTCTGTGGCCAAGCCGCGGCTTTGCACCACGGTGCTCCTTGACCCCAGGCTGAAGCCACGCCATCTTGGAGTTCTTCAAACCTACCAAGGCTGCCTTCTGGACCTGCATTCAGGTCACATTTCTTCCTTCCGCCCCAAAGGTGTTGTTTCTATCCATTCACTGGAGGTTTTCTTACTTACATGTTACAGGTGGCCCTCCATACCCAAGGGTTCTGCATCCATGTGGAGTCCACCAACCCCGGACGGAAAACATTTGGAAAGAACTTGGATGCTGTTGCTACTGTGTACTCTGCAGTTAGGCCTAGCCTGTCCAGCGGCACACCTGAAGCCATTTCTCCTTGTCCTTAGTCCCCAAACAGTGCGATGTGACAACTGCTTACGTGGAGCTGACACTGACTTGGGTGTTATGGGAATCTAGACATGTGAAGCGTGCGGGAGGATGCAGGTTGTCTGCACACACCACAGCACCCCGTGTGAGGGACTTGCGCACCCACACGTTTCGGTGTGTGTGGGGGAGGTGGTGTCCTGGAAGCAACCTTCCATGGGTCTTAGAGTGACGGTCCTGATTTCAGTGGGGGTCGCGAGCAGGAACCTGCATGTAGATAGCCGTGACTATGCATAAGGGTTCGCCACCCAATACCCATTCTCTCTCTTCTGATAACAGACACGAGCCTAATCTTCCACCAGAGAACCAAATCCTGGCCTGTTCTCAGCCACCTGCTCCTTGGGCAGAGTGGGACGGGGCGGTGCGCCCGGTCCAGCCAGCACCACTGTCGCACGGCCACAGTGGACGGTCAGGGACCCTCAAGGGATCGTGTCGACACAGTGAGTCAGACCTCGGACTTCTGCTTGAACCATCGGAGAACAAGAGTTTTTCCTCTGGGTTTGCGTCACGTGAACATATTAAGGCTGCACCTACCAGGGGCATCAAGACCTGCAGATTCTACCTGCGGTGACGGCAGCACAGGAGAAAACAGAAGCAAGAAACGAAGACGAGCTCCAGAAAACGCGGTGGCGTCCAAGGAGGCTCTCAGTGGCATCTTCAGTCGGCAAAGCAGACCTAGACCTTTTCAGTCCGCTTTTCGCCCAAGCTGGTTTGGGTTGGGGTTGCCTGTCACTTGCAGATTCAAGAGCCCTGACAAACGGGACAATTCGCTGATGGCGTCCAGTGATGTCCCAGTTCGAATAGTGGCCCCGAGTATGTCTGCAGACCCACGACCCCACCACCATGGTGAGACTGTAAGTGGCTTTTGTCCTGCAGTCAGAATCCTCCAGAGCGCTCCCTCACTGGGAATGGAAGCCACTGCTTTTTCTACACAAGAATTCCTTTCATGCCTCCCCAGCAAATCCGCCCTGGGCGCCCAGAGGCAGAACTGCTTCTGAATTGTGTGGAGAGCCTCCGCTGCCAGCTCAGCTACGAGTTTCTGGCAGCCCCGGCATCCAATCAAGGCTCCTGGGCCTCTTCCAGCTGCAGCGCCATTTAGGACCACTCAGCCCTGAATGCCGCACTGATGCCTCAGAAAGAAGGAAACGGTCTCACAGACCCGCAGTGTTGACTTAAATTCCTTTTATTGCACTTTTATTTAAATATGCGCAAACGTAACACGGTACAAATACTTTTAGGCAACTGTAAAAGACATTTACAGATCAGATAAAAGAGAAACCAGAAAACCGATGGCACTGGAGTTAACCAACCCTGGGACCTTCAGGAGCTGAGCAGCTTGCAGCGCGGGAGGCCCGCGCCTGGTGGCGTCTGGGTTCGCCAGCACTTTGCTCTGTTTTGAGCACTTTAATGATTCCTCAGCGTGGCTCCCACCCGGCACAGCCACAGCATTTCCCCGTGAGGACTCACTGTCGTTTCCTGCCGGGTCTGTGAGGGTCGACATGGTGCTGGGGGTGGGGTCAGCCAGAGGGAAGGCGGCCACTCTGTGGTCCCCCACAATGTGGGCATTCAAGGGTCTGAGGCACGCTTGTATCACTCCCAGCCAACTCTACTTCATTGACGAGAAATCGCAGATTCTATATACGTTGATGAATCTTGACAAACGTCTAGACACGTGTCTCCAACACGCGGACCAGGGTGCACGCATCGCCCCGTTTCAGAAAGGTCCTTATTACCCCTTCTGCTGAGTCTCTCACCTGCCTGCCACGCCACCCCTCCCGAGCAGTCCCCCAAAGCCCTTTTCCCAGGCTGGTTTAGGACTTCCGGCGCGTGGCTTCTTCACGCCCAGCCCGGGACTCCCGCACCGCACTGTTTCTGGGACGCCCACGCGCGTTCTGTGCGCCGGAGGCCGCTCGTTCTGACCGGGGGAGTAGCGCTGCATCGCGTGGCTCTGCCTCGGCCTGTTCTCCGTTCACTGGGCTGTTTCTGGCTTTGAGGATAAAAGCTGGTCGGAGCGTTTCCACACAAGTCGTTTTGTGGATATCGGTTTCCCTGGCTTTGAGAAGTAGCATTTCTGAGTCTATGGTAAGTATGTAACTTCATAAGACATTACTTTCCAAAGTGGTCGTAAATGTCTCCCACCTCTACCAGAGATGTGTGTGCTTCCTGGGGTCCCGTGTCCTTGTCAACACTGGTGTGATCGTTGTTTTGTTTTGTAATTTCAGCCACCCTAGTGGCTGTGAAGTGGATCTCAGTGTGGGTTTAATCTGCGTTTGCCCTTTTAACCCAACGATGTTGGGCCTGTTTTCATATGTTTTGGCCTTCGGTCTATCTTATGTTTGGAAGTCTGTTTTCAATTACCCTTTTTTTAATTGGTTGTTTATCTTTTCTTATTGTTTCTGGAGTTTACACCCCTTTTTTTTGTAGAATTCCTTCCACACTGGAATTGTGACTATTTTCTCCCATTTTCATTGTTTTCAAAAAGTTTAAAAAGCTTACTTTTTAATTTTTAACAATGAGATGAAAACAAAGATGTCTAAGTCCACGTTTTCATTTTTAAACAGTCTCTTTAAAGCAGTAATTCTAAACTGTTCATAAATTCCACCCTAACAAATCTCTGCTTTATTCATCACTGCCCCGTGTGCGCGCACTTTCGAAGGTGTCTGTACTGGCCCAAGGCTGAGAACTGTTTTCCACACTTCCCTGCTGGTGCTTTAGAGTTGTAGCTTCTGCACTTAGTTCTGTGAGTGAGTTCAAGGTAATTTTATGGTTCGTTCCAAGTTAGAAGTCAAGGTTATTTCATTGCAGAGAACCCCGGCTTTTCCAGCATCATTGTTAAAACGGTTGTCAGAGGTTTTCAAAGTTCTCTCAGCCATGGAGTATGCGTTTAGATCTCTGATCCGTTCCGTGGATTTCCCCAGACGTCCTGCGGCGATCATTCTACCCCCTCCCAGCAAAACCCAGGGGTTAAAGAATTCCTGGGAGCACAGGCCTGTCTCTGCCTTTGCATTTTCGGCAGCTTCGGAGGTGACGTGCCAGCCCAGAGATTTATCAGCAGTGTGCGTACTTTCTCCTTACCCGGCACGCCGCCTTCCTCTGGCTGATCCGCCCCCACCACGCCTGCCGCCGGTTCCGTAAGTCAGAGAGAGTGCCCGAGTCCCCCACCAGCGGACAGGCTTGTCCTCGGACGCTTGAGCTCTTTCCGATTTCTTTGCATCCACAACTCCTCAATGAAGTTTTAAAAACTTTGCTTTTGACATTTTCTTGGTACAATGGGAGGGATTTTTTCCCTACATCATGCTAAATGCTAAATGGACATGGGGCCAGCTTACATGACTTTTAATAATTATTGAAAATATGAAGCTAAGAAAACTTAAATCAATGAAACACGCTTAAAACCCTCAAAGCTCAGGTCCCAGAATGTGTAGGCCATCACAGCTCTTTGGGAGGTGAGCTTCAGAAGGGACACGGCCCCCTCTTGCAAGCCTTTGCAGACTCCCAGGACGGCCTGGGTGCGGGGCCGGGCCAGAGCCCGGGAGAGAACAGCGAGGCCTCTTACCGGGCCTCTTTCCCCTTGCGACTGTGCGGCAAGCACACAGACTACTTCGGGAGACATACTTGTACTAAACATATTGGTCTGTCAGAAATTCAGATTTAACCGAGAACCCTCCGTTTTCCTCGCAAACCCTGACTCCCCGACTTCCATCACGGGAACGCTGACTCTATTTATGTTAAGACTTCCCACGAGAAAACTTTATGACTGTTTTCTCTTTTTTATCAAATCAAACGGTTAAAAAAAATGAGTTTTTAATATTCTACTCTTCTATGGGATCAGAGCATTGCAGATAAAGATATTTGATGTATAGAAATCATTTTGTGATCCTGGGTTCTGAGGAGAGGACCCGAGCAAATGTTTTATAGAATTAAAATTTCTTTTATTACATTGGAAAGTCCTCAGGGAAGGGACACACTCTTTTTACTGATATTAAAAATATTTTGAGGGCACTTAATAAGTGTTCAAGAGCACCTTTGGGAAACATTGTATAAGAAAATCATCAACAATAATTTGATCGCCCAAGAGAAGCGTCGCATTTTTAGGCATTGCTTTCACTCCATATGTCGATGCAAGATGTGTGTGTTTGTCTAAACCATTTATAGATTATGCCTTAAACTCCGGCAGTCGCCCGTCACCGTAGCTAGAGAGGCATTCACAGCCACCGCTTCTGTAGCAGCTGCAGGGCAGCCTGAAATGCTGACTTCGCACAGGTTCACACACACGTCTGCGTTCTGCAGGCCTGAGGTTCCCTTTTCTCACCTCCTCTCCTCCTTCCCTCGGGCTCTGCCAAGAACTTGGGCCTTCCCTCCACGTAGGAGCTCATGTCGGGGTTCTGCCTGCACTTAATCACCTTCGGGGCGGCAAGGGTGGGGCTGCGAGAACCAGGCTCTGAAAGCTCGTTCCCGTGAACTCAGCAGCTGCAGCGTTTACCGTCGACGTTGCCGCAGGGCTGGTGTGGTGTGCTCGCCTGAGCGGGCCAGTGCCGGGAACGCAGGGTCAGGCCGGTCCAGGCAAACAGGTGGCAGCGAGGTGGGGGGATTCAGCGCTCATGTTCTCTCAGGCAGAGGGTCCTCAAGGATTAACTTTCCACCCCTTTTACTTGTCAGTTAGTCACCCTGAAGCAGCTGGGAGTCAGGGTGTGGGACTGTGATTACTTTAACCGCTGCTGTCTGGTCCCCCAGGGTCCAGTCCTTCTCTCTGCAGTCCATTGCGGGGGGGGGGGGGGGGGGGGGGGGAGGTCCCCAGGCTCGGCTCTGGCTCTGTGACTGTGCATTCTATACGGCTGTTCTTTACTTACCCAGAACTTTGATAACCGGTCGGGACCAGAGATGCATCAATTTGGAGCTCCCAGTCAGACGCCACCTTCTCCACAGCGCCTCTTCCCATTCACCCAGTGCGGATCGCTCCCTCTCTGTACAGTGGACACCATTTCTGCGGCCCTCCTCTGCCGCCTGGGAAGTTCTCCGCATGGAGACGGAGCTCCTTGAGTAAAGGTTTATTTGCGGGCCTTGTCCCGTTCCTCATTTCGTGGCAAAGCCTGTGTGATCAGAACTCTGACCTGCTTCAACTCGTTTGTCTCACAGACCCTAGGAGACCGCCCCACGCGCAGAGGGCTTGCAAACGGTTTTAGCAAATTGATTCATTTATCAAAACACAGACTACTCACCCACACCATCTCCCAAGATCTTTTGCCATTTTATGTCCTTAAAAGTCCATTATTATTGATAGAACTTCTTCTCTAGCCTCTAGTTCAAAATTTTTTAATTTATGGCATACTGAAAGCAGAAGTTATTTAAAATGATATGCTGTTTTATTTATCACAAGGAGAGACTTGCATCCTGAGAAAAAATGTAGATTAGTAGAGGCATAGATTTATTATATTTGTATATGCATATAAGCCTGGAAGAATATACACCAATACATTAATAATGGTTCTTTATGGAAAATGGAATTCTCTGTGACTTTTCTCAGGTTTTTTACCTGTGTTTCCTATTCTTCTACCATGACTAGATAACCTGAGGTTTTGGGGGGGGTTGGTGGGGAAAAAGGAAATGCCGCAGCTAAAGCACAGTGCAGATAGAAGCGCCATTATTTGGGGACGCCCCTCTGGTTTTCCGGGTATAAGGACCCGCGGTCAGGGGGCGAGTGGTGGGTGCAGCAGAGCTGGAGCTCCCTCCCTCACAGGGGTGACCTGCGCTCGCAGAGCCGCCAACCTGCAAGACTTCCCTCAACTGAAACGAAGTTCTGCAGAGGAGGGCCGGGGCCGGCTTCCAGCTGCCCCGCCGCACAAGGTTGGCGTGAGGCGCAGAGGAGCGTCACGTTTCCCAGGCTGAAAATGTGCGTTTCTGTCGCGGCAACTGTCCTCACTTACCCTCACTCTGGCTGAATTATTGGTAGATTCAGACAAATACCGTTTGGCGTTGGTGAGTCTACTTTGTTTGTGTTTCCCTAACTCCTGCTCTAATCCACTTCTACTCGTCCCTTCGTTTCCTTAGGCTCCTCTCCTGTCGCCTTTCCTGTGCCTAGTCCTTTTGGTCAGGTTTTCTTCACTTACAAACGAGCATTTCTGACACTGAAGTTGAATTTTCTTCTAAAGTTCATTGGGTAGAGCCCTGGCCGGTGTGGCTCAGTGGACTGAGTGCTGGCCTGTGAACCAAAGGGTCACCAGTTGGATTCCTGGTCAGGGCACATGCCTCGGTTGCGGGCCAGGTCCCCAGTAGGGGGTGCGAGAGAGGCAACCACACATTGATGTTTCTCTCTCTCTCTCTCTTTCTCCCTGCCTTCCCCTCTCTCTAAAAATAAATAAAATCTTTAAAGTTCATGGGGTAGAAATATTCATATTTTTCAAATGTAAATATTTTCAAATTGCTTTGACATAGGTCAAAAAAAGAAATGACCTACGACCTTGTTTAATACAGCTTTTTAATTTTTCAAATATATTAGACTTTACCTCTTTATCTGTTGCTATGTCCCTTGGTAAAACAGTATGTAGTGATTCAGGCATTTAGTGGGGATTTTTTAGTGGGATTGTGCCGACAATTCTCAGCGGAGAAGCAGCAGTCAGGAGCGTCCGCGCATCGGCGTTTCGAGTTGACTTGAAAGCCTGTCGCACACACTGGATGCAGCGTGTGTCAGAATGATTCAGGGGTTCTCTCCGAGGTGACATGTCATTGATTTAAAACGTCTTTCGCACTTTTCTATTTCCTAATTTTGAACAATGATTACGCTTTTTAATTGTCACGACTAAAGAATTAAGTTTCACTTGAAAATGCAAAGGCCCTCCAGCTGTCTTCTTGAAAGCTTGAACACCAGGGGGCGCTCTTCTTGTAGCCACCACTTCCTCCCCTCGGGGCCACGCTCACCGGCCTGTGGTCGGTGCTGTGCCTGAAGTCCTCACCACCCGAGCTCCTGCCCTGCACAAGCTGACCCTGACCAGTGACCTCTGCCAGATTCCTGCAGCCTGCTGGTGACCTTGCACTGCCTTCGTGGGTCCCGATGAGCTGGGCAGGCCCCTTCGGATTCCCTTGAAACCCTTCCTGACACTTTTTGGAGCCCAGTCTGTCCTGAGACCACAGCTGGGGTGTCCTTGGCTGCCACTCACCGCCCCAACTGTCCCTGCGCGGTCTCTCTGCTCCTGGCTCACATCTCTCCAGGCGCCGAGCCAGGGAGAGAGAAGCCTGGCCTGCCCCTCGGCCGTGGGGAAGGAAATTGATTTTCCCATTCCCGAGAAGGCCTCATAGGCAGTAACTACTCTTCGGTTAAAGGCAAAATCAAAAATAAAACAAATAGAGCCACAGACCGGAAAAGCAAGCTTTGCATCACCTGCTAGGTTTAGTCACTTACATAATCCAAGGATGTTTAATGTGCCTTCAATACATCATTCCTTTTAATCGTCCTAAGGACTCTAATGGGTATTATGATACATCATGGGCTTCCTGGGTCGCTGGTGATACATCAGATGTCAGAATGCTAATGACTTGAATTCGGGGCCCACAGTGTCTGCTGTTCACATCCTACTTGTACTTGGACGTGTTCCCGGCGGCAGCCCCTCCCGGCCCTCTCTGCCCACCTTTCTGCCCAGCAGCCCCTCTTTCCCAGGCCTCAGGGCCAAAGGTCTCTGAGTTTCCTTACTGTCCAGGGATGCCGACCTTTCTCGTTGGAGCCACGCGACCTGGACCTTCATTGGCAGTAGTGCTTGTTACGTTTTGTACAAACTGTCCCGGGCCCAGCATGGCCGTGACCCCTCTGGTTCAGTTGTCCCTACAGCGCACCTCAGACAACTCCTCCCACCTGGATCTGGGTCACTGACCCCTTGGCTGGTGTCTGATGAGGTTCTCACCCCCCTGCAGACCTGGGTTTGGAATGCAGTGTCCCCGCTTCTCAGCCCCACGCCCCCGGCTATCCCCCTGGCCTTTGCTCTCCCTGCTGCATATCAGTTTGCAAGGGTTCCTTATCTAGGAAGAAGGTAAGTACACCGTTTCATCGAATCTTGCTTAAGTCTTCAATAGTCAATGAGACAGCCCACTACCATTGTTATTCTACATACGAAATGAAGCTAAGCGCTTGTTGTGAGCTCTGTCAATCCTATCAGAAAAAACTCAGGGGAAAGCTGAAAAGGTTTGGAGAAACCCAATTATCACCCAACGGGCGGCCTGTCCTAAGGCCCCACCCAGGTCGGACGTGGGCTGAGTTGTAACCACTGAGCCTGAGCCTCTGATGGCAGCTGTCCCTTCCACACTGTCCCGTGGACATCACACGCTGGGGACGTTTCTCTCCAAGCACAGCAGACCTCGTCCCAGCTCTCCCTAGAGAAGCAGAGTAGAAACATTGCTGATTTTTTTCCAGATAGACTGATGCACTCACCTACACTCCAAAGCCATCAATCACCTTTATGTGATTTTTGTTTTTTTCGCAAGAAGTGATTCCAGGCTGCATCCATCACTAATGTCAGTCTCCATCAAACTGAACATGCACATCCGTTCAGCAGCTGATGCTGGGATGGATGTGCAGCGTGGAGGGCCTGGTGCGGGAGCCGCGGGGAGGTGGGTCCCAGACTCAGAGAGGCGGGAACATGCTCCTCTCCAGAGCTGAGTTTGAATGGTGATTTTTGTCGCGCCAGTCCCTCCCTCGTTTCCCGTTTTCTGACCGCACCTATGGAGGCCCTGCCCTCTCTCTAGGCAGGCTCTTGAAGACCTCGTTTGATTGCACCAGCCACATGCCTTCCGCACAATCACTTCTGTTGCTAATCAAGAGCCCTTCCCAGCGGTCAGGCCAGGGATGACTGAGTGGCCTGCGCATCCTCGGACAAAAAGACCAAGGAGAAGAGGCCTTGAGAAAAAAACAGTAATTCCTTGAAGGGAAGGCTCCCTCTCCAGGGGGAACTGGCCGAGGGTCCCCTTTTTGCCTCTTACTTTACCATTTGAAGCTTTTTGAAACAGAATTATTGTCAGTGGGATCACTGGTACTGTAAGAAAAGTCGTGTGGCCAGCCCTGGGTGAGTAAGGCTGGCGCACACAAGTCACAATAGAATGTACAACTTGGAGGACACGGTGAGCCCAGCCAGGGCTTGGCGCTGAAGCCCCTCCCAATATTGGTCACTCAGTATTGTCAGACCCTGAGACTGGCTCAACTTGAACATTCTAAACGGAGGTAAAGAACCTCCTGAGAAAAGCATGATTTGCATACCACAGGCACCGGTTTATTCGTCTGCAATGAGCAGTATGATCCCTGGGGATGTTCCTCTGGTGGAATGCATGCTGCGCAGCGTGGGGAAGCTGGTGCAACACAATCAGAATGTAGCTTCCTGAGCTCAGAGCTGACGGAGCTGATCTCATTTTCCTAGCTAGGTCGATGCTTCTCCTACAGAGAGAGACACATGCATTCTACAAAGTCGGCTCTTCGGGCCCTGCGTTCTAATCATCGCTGACTCTCACCGCTGAGGCAGCCGTCCTCTTAGGGTGCCTTCTCCCCTCTAAGCTCAATAACACCTCAAGGTCGTCCGAAAGTGCTGCCGCTTGATTTGCATTGAGGATCACCATGTAAATGTGTATGTCACTGCCCTGTTCTCTATATTTTCATGCACGGTCCTTCTCGAAAGACAACCTACATAAATATTTTAGGTCATAGAGTGGGGATGGGGGCAGGGAGGGGATTTGTCGCTATAGAAAGTTGGAGAACTTCTTGCATGGAAAGGGGAAGAGAAGAAGGTAGGCCAGGGCTCCTCAGCGATCCGGCCCAAGCAGCACTGAAAGTGTGCGCACGCCGCCTGTGCCGTGACTTAATTTTTGTCTCTTACTGTCTCTCAGTTTCTAGTTCCCAAGTTCATCCCATTCGCAGCCTCTCGGCTGTATCTTAATTACTCCGGCTGTCCTTTGGACACCTAGAATCCAAAATTATTTCCCCTTCCTCCATGATATCAGCCACTGCCACTGGAAGCTTTCATCCTCCTAAGTGCGTATTAGAAGCCGAAGTCAATCTAATTGTGATGACGGAGGGCGAGTTCAGCATACAGATGGCAAATCAGCACAGACGAGCGGTGCGGGCTCGTCCGTCACGAGAGAATCGCACGTTAAAACAGCGCTGTGGCACCACTACCACTTATTAGAATGGCTGTGATCCAAAGCGCCGGCTGCCCCGAGTGCTGTTCATCGAGGACGTGAACCAACAGGGACCCTCGTTCGTTTCTGGTGGAGATGCAAACGGCGCAGCTACTTGGCAGACAGCTGAGCTGTTTCTTATCCCGCTACACAACCTCACCGTGCGCCCCAGCAGTCACACCTGACCTGCTCACCCAGCGGACGAGAACGGTTCTGTCCCTGTGGAAGCCTGCTCGATGACGCTTATACAGTTTTTATTTGTAATCATTAAAACTGGAAGCAACCGAGATGTTCTTCAATGAGTGACTGAATAAAGCACCGCGGGGCACCCATGCAATGGGAAATTATTTAACAGAAAAGAAAAATGAGCTGTGAAGTACAAACAGACATGGATGAATCCTAAATGCCCCTTGCTAAGTAAAACGAGACAGTCTGAAAAGCCTCGTGATTCTAATTATGTGATATTAACAAGTCAGAACTGTAGAGACAGCAAATGGGTCGGTGGTTGCTGGAGGTTGGGGAGGTGGGGGCGGGGGTGTTGAATAGGCGGATTTTCAGAGTGATGAAACCATTCTGTATGATACCGTACTGGCAGACACACGGCAATACACATCTGTGAAAACTTATAGGTATTTACAGCCCAGCGAGTGAACCTTAATGCATGAAAATTCAGAAATTACTTAGGCAATCCCGGGAGCCCAGCATAGAATTCAAAATGTGGCGAAGCCTTCTCGCCCTGTTACAGATTCATGGAACCGTCTCCCTGCGGAGCTGAGTTATTTTGGAAATCCGTGGAATCTGGGAGTCTGAAGGCAAAAGGAACTGCATGCAAGCCCCGTGCTGCAGCTGCTGAGACTGCTTTGCACAGGGTGCAGTTTAAAGACCCTGAGACTGTCACACGTGTCTATGGCATTGAAACACCAAGCAAACGCACAGGAAATGGTGGAGCCAGATTTCTCTTTGTTGGAGCTGGAGTTTAGATAGGACAGGGAAGGGCCCTAGAACACTCCTCGTGGTAACAGATTAGAGCTGAAGACGTCAGCATGAGCTCACTTTTACGTTACGTGTGGAAATGTTTGTAGATACGTGGATACTGATACGTGTGTACACCTGGGTTTGTAGACACATTTCTTCCCTCTCTGCCAGCTGAGTGGGCCAGAAGCAATGACACCCCAGCTGCAGCGAGAACCCCCACACGGATATTTGGTTTCTAATTCCATTCTCCGGTGAAGGGCGCCAGGACTCCTCAGAGAAGTGACTAATTCCAGGACCGAGAGGACCACGCACAAGACAAGCCCAAAGCGTCTTGTTGTACAGAAAAAGGTAGGAAGTGCCCAAAACAAGACAAAACCAAACAAGCAAGCACACAAAAATGCAATGTGATGGACATAGTTCAAAGAGTCTCAAGACAACTGAAAATCTTCAAAGGGCTAAAGCCCAAAATTCTGAGCAAATAAAGAAATCCTATAGTATTGGATTATAATCTAAAGTATGAAGTCAATACCCACAAGTCCACCCGAATGCAAAGGATCAAATAAATAAGTGAGGAAGGGTGAACAATCAGAGATGTTGTACAGAACTCCTGATAAGCACGGGGACACTCGGCCCTCAAGCGGGTGAAATGCAACGTCCCCCCCCTTACATGCGGGCTGCGCACAGTGACTTCCTCTGCAAGGGGCCCCTGGGAAAAGGGCTGAAAAGCAGTGACTTCACCGTGGAGAGACCTGACTGATGGAACCGCAAGCCACGGTGACCTCTTCTGTTGATACGCCCTCCCTCAATGTGATGGGACAGACTCGACACTTCCTCCCAAACCCGGGGCCCCAGTGCAATCGTGATAAAAACTGTGGACAAATATTGATTGAGGGACATTCTACGAGATCTCTGACAAATACTCTTTCAAACTGTCAAGGCCCTAAGAAGCCATGGGGCGTCTGAGGAACTGCCCCAGTTGAGAGGAGCCTAGGAGATCTGACAACTAAGTGTCTCATCCCAATTGGGATCCTGGAACAGAAAAAAATTAGGTGTAAATAAAGGAAAACAACATGTGCTATGCTTGTGTGAAATGTTAAAAATGGGGAAAGTTGGGTGTGGGCTACCTGAACAAGTTTTGCGGTTCTGTAAATCTAAGCTATTGTAAAATAAAACATTTACTTTAAATAAACAGCTAAGAGAATTGCTCCTCTAAAGTTTCAGCGAAGCAGTTGGGTCTGTAGCGTTTCTAAGAATCCACACCAGAGGTGACTTGGGCTGAATCAGAGCATGCGGAGCAGTCGCCTAGGCAACCTGCTACCTGGGGGAGGCCGGGCAGATAGCAGAGCTCCCATTGATCCTCATCATGGGCCCTAGGGGCGCCCTGGTATTCAATGGGAACATTTCTGGAGGTCTTGACCGTGGCATGGTTACTTTTCTGCAGGTTTTCCCTTTTTTCTTCAGCTTTTAACACAGGTGTGCCTGCAGCGAGCGGTGGCTAAGGCAGAAGAGCAGGCACACTTCAGAAACCTCGCACAAGTCTACAGAGGCATTCCATGAGTCTTACACACTCCCATCAGGCACTAGTCCCAGACTATTTGGACACATGCTTTTCCAGCCCAGGAACGGAATAACCCATGAGGCTGCTGGTGTTGAATGGTTCCGAGCAGGAGAGCTCTGTCGCGGGTCCAGGCTGGATACGCACTCCCTGGCCCCAGGGCCCAGTGGGTTTCCTGGTGCTCAGGGAGAGACTTACAGAAGGGGACTCCTGCAGGGCCCCCGCCATCCCTGCTAGCAGAGCCCCATGGTCAGCCCTGAGCAGCTTGGAGAAAAGACACAGCTTCCTCGGTTGAGGATGGATGCCTTCTAATGGTTTGTTAAAAGTACGCCAGGAGGTAGCGTGGGACAATGAGACTGGAGTTTCCCGTTATGAGCTGGTTGCTACCTATTCCCCACCCCGCAAGGCTGATGTGAGAAACACACTGTAAAACGGAGGAGTGTATACTGTCGGGCAGATCCCCAAGGCATACCTGGCCGGCAGGAGAAGCTGACGGACAAACCCCTTACCTTTCCTCAGCCCAGATCGGTGACCTCAGGGCAAACTCCCTTTGGCCAGTTAGCAATGTTCAAATTAAATACGAAAATGGAGATTGGACTTGAGAATTTCCTGAGCCGACAAAGCCATTGGAACCTCGTCAGCAAAACTAAATCTAGCTTATTTCATAAATGTAAGCAAAGCTCAACTGAGGTTATGTCTTGTACATTCCTCTGAAAATCACAACAATCTTAAATCATCTTCCTCGGCGCGGCCTGAGATAATCACCCTCTTGGTCCACCCCAGCCATCTGGAAGCCCGGCTGTGGCTCACTGGCGAGGTTCACATCCTCCTCACTCTCTGGGTACAAGGCCCCTGCACGCCACACCCCCGAGCCTGGTTCCCCGCCGGGGGGCTCCCGGTTTGCAAACTCTCTTTCTGCTGTGAGTGCAAAAAAGTTTTGCTAATTACTGCTTCCATAGTTCATGGGATTTACTAATTTTTTTTCTGAACTTTTGACAGTGAGGAGGAAAAAATCTTGCCCTGGTTTTCTGCAGGTTCTGTGTACTACGCCGGCAGCAGCCAGAAGTGAATTGCTACCCCAGTAACACCCCACCCAGAGGGGGCTCTGATGGTTAGTGGTTATGGGCAACCCTCCCTGGGTGTACAACTTCCCCCGGTAATGCCAGGCCGTTCACTTCGGATAGAAGGAGAAATGGCCAGAGTTGTAGACATCGCATGTGCACGGGGAAAGACTTACGGTTTGGCCAGTTTGCCAAGGATTTGGAATTGAGTGAAGGGCTTGGTTCCAACACGAACAACCAATTCTCCAGACACCAACTGGCGGTCCAGCCATTTGTTTCAATTCTGACACCAACTACCTGGAGTTAGCAGCCAGGTCCACAGCGTTTCCGGTTCAGCCCCACAGGACCCCCTCACTTCAGATACCAGCTGCAAGTCCTGGGCCTCGCTGCTGACGGAGCACTGGCTATCAATCCGGCATTCCCATGAGCAGCTCCTCGGGTTCGCTCCTTCTCTCCAGTGGTTCACAGGATGCTTTGCTTCCATGCACTGGTTCGTTAGTAAGGATGGTCGACAAGAAATGTCCAAACTTGCAGAGAATTTTCATGAGTTTCCTTGAGCCAAAATGATCACATGGCAGGAAGCAAGATCTCAAATGCTCCAGAGAATGACAGTTTTGTGGTTCTTTTCGTACATTTGGCTTAGGGAGGGGAAATGAGGAAGATTGTATGAAGGTGGGAGAAAGCAAGCGGGGAGTCCCTATCAGTAGACTGCAGGGGAGTTGACGAGATTACGTGCTCTTAGGCACAGCGGAAAAGTTCAAAAGTTTCAGTTCCCACGTCAGTGAGAACAAGAATTGAATTGTCTCCTGATGCCTCAGACAACTCGATTTTTAGTGATTCAGCAGCTTGACCACAGTGACTCCATTTTATTTCTTCATTCTTCCCTCCCGGGGGCCTGCAGATCCCCTCCAGGAGAGCCAGCCAGGGCCCCGAGAACAGGTTGATTACACTAACATGATGGATGGGGGACACAGAGCTTCACGGCCTGGGCACAGATTTATTTTACGTGCCCGGCACGTTTCTGTCAGCTGCTCTTTTCCTGACATGTACCCTATATTCTAGAAGCAACTGGCCTGATAAATTCATGTTAAATGTCCGCATATGCCTGTTATCACTAGGATGTAGCCTTCTTGAAGACTGGATCGCTGCTTTAGAGGGTGGACTACGTGATGGACCAGGGCCATCACACAAGCAACCTTTGCAGGGCTTTCCTTCCTGTTCCTTCCTTTCTGAGAGCTGTCGGTTTAGAGATCCTAGCTTTCACCATAAGGAATGCTTGCACCAGTGGATACGGCACTGGACCCATTCGGCTGGAAGGGGAGTCTCCTTAGGCTCTGAAGCAGTTGGCCCATAAGATTGCTGTACCCTTTGGGATAATTGATCCTAATTGTTAAGGAGGAATTGGGTTGGTATTCACAATGAGAGGAGGAACTGTGTATCTGTAAACTAGGGAATTCTTTAGAGTGCTTCTTAGTAATTCCAGGTTCAATGGTAATAGTCACTATGTGACTACAAAGATGCGGTAAGTGAGGACCACTGAGGATTTCACTAGGTAAAGAATGCAAGTCAGTTAAGGAGCTAATTGGGCGAGACTGTCAAGCAAAGGATGGGGATAAGGGGAGTAATAAATATTAACTACTGCCTCTTGACCAGTTACAGAAAAGGAGACTGAAGTAGCTGTCGATTTTTGTTGTGTTTGTAACGGTGAGGGGTTGGAATCCATCCCACCATTCTTTCGACATTGCCTCTGTATGTGCTGACTGTGACTAACCTGTGGCTTGTAGATGAACAGCATGTTTGTATAAGAATCCTAGGAACTAACTTCAAAAGATATAGACTCTGACCTTCAAGCATTTCAGTTCTGGGAGATTTGCTGACCTTCAACCACAAAACCAGGATGACGAAAACCAGGATGACGCACACCAGACCATCACTTGACCAGGTCCGAGGTCCTTGCCAGAATGGACTGTGTTTACCTGCACATAGAGAACTTTTCAACCCCTTGATCTCCTTGTTCTGTTCCCCTCTCCCTCCCTGTAAGAACCTCTGCCTGCACTGAGACGTGGAGGTGGGCTTTGGGAAGGGAGTCCCCCATCTTCCCAGGTGGCCAGCACTTTAATAAACCTCTTTCCTTCTCACCAGCACCTGTCTCATGGGTTTGGCTTTCGCTGTGGCAGGTGGACCTGGGTTTGGTTGCATGTATACAATGATTTCCTTCCTACTCTCACATCTGAGGAGGGTTGGCAGCCTTTAGTTAGGGTGTTAGCAGACGAAGCACAGGCACATCCACACCTCAGCAGGTCCACGAGATACTTGATTTCAAATCGCTGCAGTGACCAAGGGGACTTGGCTCACTGGGGAGAAGGTGAGGGCTTCTTATCTGAGCAAACGTTGGCTCATGCTACATGGAGATGTGATGTTGTTCCTCGTGGGTGGGCTGCTGACAGCAGAGGTTGAGCAGTAATGTCGGTGACTCTGCTGGTCCTGAGCTTGCCTCCCTCAGGTTCACCCCACCTCTCCCCTGCTCTGCTTTGGTGTACAGTAGGGCTCATTCCTGCGGGCTCAGGCTTCCTTCCATGTCACCTGCCCCCTGTCTGGGTTCGGTCAGTGGAAGGTGCTTGGGGAGGCTGGAGGAGAGAAGGAAAGGACAGAGAAGCCATGGGCAGCACCACAGGTGTAGCAGGAGGTTGTATGGGGTCCCTGCTTTTGGCAGACAAACCCACTGTCACTGCAGTATTTTGGCGGATGCCTCTAGGTGCTGGGCTCTGGGACACTGCCTTGTCTATAGGTCGGTGATGATGGGTTCCTAAGATGTCCAACTTCGGGCTTGTTTCATTATCTCCCTTCATGTTTCAGCTCTTCCATAACCCACCTAACCGAGAAAGAGAGAAAGAGGGGGAGGAGAGAGAGGTGGAGAAGAAAGAGGGATGGAGAGGAGGAGGGAGAACGAGAGAGTTTCCATAGGGAAAGGTGCCAGTGTGCTCCACAGAGAGAGCAGGGCTGGGTCCTCCATCCTCGGGGCTCTTATCTGAGGTCTCAGGGGAGGATCTCAGTAGAATACCCATCGAGGTCTCTACTGATTGGTCAGCGCTGAGACAGGGAGTTGTGAGTCAGTGCATCGGGTCCTGATGTGAGCCATGGTGTCGCTGGTCTGGCTTTGCTGCTTTTCTGGGCCTGGAGGTGAAACCCAGCTGAGGCCTAAATGTCACCTCCAGGGGTGATGCTTAAGGGTTAAGTTTTGCTCATTGCCCAGCACCCAGGGCTCCCGCCTGGTGACCGTCTCCACCAGGCCCCACGTCCCTGCTTTGCTCAGGCCTGAACGCCTCCCACAAAAGGGGAGGGCCACGAAGCACAGTGACTGAGGCAGTGAGATAAGATTACACACACGATGGCGAACGACAAAGTCAGAAGCTTGGGGACCTCAGCATCCCTGATCACATCAGATTCTGTGCCCAGGTTTTCCTTCCTACACATGGAAGAATGAAGACGCCTTTCCTTTCATCCATATTAGTGCCGGTGTTGGGTCATCTTGGGAACATGGACAACTTCTTCATTTTGTAGCCTGGTTGTCCTAGACATTCTGAAAGAATAAATTTTATTAAAAAAATTATTCAACCTTTTGTAAGAGAGGCATGAATTGCCAATACAGGCCCAGCCCTGCTGCCCCCAGAAACAACACCCTCTGGCTCCAGAGCACCCAGCATCCTCCTCCCCTAGGCCCGTTGGGTGCGAGGAGCTTTCTGTCCCAAAGATGGTGGGGTTTACACACTCTCAGTGAGGGGTACACGCCAACGTCTTCACATCTGATTTATAATGAAAATGACGGCCAACATGTGTATGAGGCAAAAGTACATCGCAGGCAGTATGTTCACTGCAGGCAGCCCTGGTAATTCCCATGGAAAACACACCGTGAATCAGGACCGTGGGACGCTGCCCCACCCAGGGCATTTGAACAGCGCGTCCCTGGCTCCGGAGACCTTCCGCGTGGGAGCCGCGAGTCTCAGGTCTCGGGTGGCCCATTCGCCCCCGCGGACAATCCCGCTCAGTTCACGCATTTGTTTGCATTGAATGTGGCTGCAAAGGCTCTTACAACGTTAACCGCTCGCCCAACTCGTCTTTTCAACCCCGACCCATCGCTCGAGGAGCTCGGGCCGCCGGCGCGGGGGCCCTGGGAGGGGCGGCCTGTATCTCTGCGACGCGAGCCCGCCCGCGCCCGTGGCCCGCCCGCGGTCAGACCCGCCGCTGAAACACGCGTGGGCTCACGCGGAAAGGCAGCCCCGCGAGGGGCCGAGGGCGAAGCCGGTTCCGTCTCCCTGACCCAGGGTTCGGGCGAGGTTCGGGGTTTGGTGGAACAGAGATGCGGGGGCCCTGGCGGGCAGGTTTGAACCGGGGTGGGGGGGGACCCCGGAGCTTGACCGTTTGCCTAAGGGGGCGTCAGCACCAGATGTTCCTGGACAGCGACCCCTCACTTCCGGTTCTCGCGCTCCAGTTCCGGTTGCGTCGGTCCTTCGGTTCCCAGCGTTTGTGTGCGGGGGCGAGATACCTGGTTCCAGGGGCAGCTAGAGGTCGAAGCTCTGCTTCAGCTGCATGACTTGCGATTTGGGTGTGTTTGCGCTGAAAAGCAACTGAAATCTTGTTAAAAACAGGGCAGGACCATTTTGGCCTGGTTCTGCTGTTACAATGTCAACATTTAGAATAGCGAATCGTCTCTAACACGTAAAATCACCTGGCAGTTATGAGCTGGAGAGGTGGGTGACGGACTGTGGACAATTCTGGACCAGAGTTTGGGACCTCTGAGGGGGGGTGCGAGCCTGCTGCCCTGTCCCTCCATCCTCAGAAGCCTGACTGCCACCCACCTGACCCTCTCTGCTCTCTGCGCTCCTCATTACCCCTGACCACCCCCTTCTTCAAACTCTCCCTTTCCAATCAGGTGGCTATTTGTGGGTTTTATGAACATGGCTAAAGGCAGATTCTTTTCTTGTTTTAGATTTCTTCTTCATTTGTTTTGTCTATCCTTAACAACTCTTTCAGAAATGGGAAGCCCACAGGGAGGAGTTAGGGAATGTGGAAGCATTTCCAGCCAGTAGAGCTAGGCTGTACTTCCCCAGGAATTTTAATTTCTATCTTCAGGGAAGCCTTGGGATTTGGAGAGTTGAGTGGAGATGCTAGGTTTTAGATAAATCTTCTGTATTTCCTCTGCTGCTAAAGGGCAAAGCTTTTATTTTTCACATTTTTCCTCTTGACTCCTGCCAAGTTACTGCTTTCTTGACTTAAGAAGAGTCAGCAGCCAGAAAAGGCACCGTGCTATTTAGTAGCATAATATTTTATTTCTATCTTCAAAGGTGTTTTAGTAGCTTTTGCTTTTTTTTCATTCCCTTCCCACCAACCCACCGGAGGGAGACAATTCCATAGGAACTGCTGCCTTAGTTGTTTTCGGTTTTGACTCATAGGATAACATGATTAGTTGCTGATGAAAAAGGCCAAACTAAATCAGATTTACATTGCGATTGTGCAGAATCATTTCTCATGTACCAAGGCTATAGGCCAGAACTGTGAGGTGAAGCAAATAGAGCCTCCCATGAAATAAGATTAAAAAGCTTGAATGACTCTGGTTAAATCCCAGCTTTGACAGCCTCTAGATGTAGAATCTTGAAAAGTTCTTTTTTCCTCTCTGAATTGTATTTTCCTTTTCTGTAAAATACAAGTACTCTGGAGTTGTCTCATTATTTTTTTAAAAGCCTACATAACGCATCTATAATAGTGTCTGACAAATAATAGGTGGCCAACTCATGTTAATGTCCTTTCCAGTGTTTTATATTAGAAAATAGATATCAAAACTGCATATAGTGTAAGCCCTTCATCTCCTTCCAGAATCTTAACCCACCAAGCATTCTGCCTGTGCTTGATCCTCCAGTGGTCAATCACTACCCTCCATGGGGTCTATTCTAAGGTCTAAGAGTAGAGAGATTTTTTTTAGAATGAGCTCAACAGAGAGTACCATGGGCGAGGTGCTGTGCAATTTTGGGTTTTGTGTGACTGTTTGTTGTAGCCTTCTTTTCTCCAGCTCCCTTCCCCCACCCCAAGATAAAGAAGGCTAGCATGGCTGACAGAGTGTGGGGTAGCTCCCAATGGTCCTTAGCCAGGGTGGGACCTCCCCATTCCATACACATTTCAGGGAATGGAAAAGGTTATTCCTTAACTCTTAACTATGCACCTCACAAAGGGACGTCTTTTCTCAAAGTTTTCCTCCCCTGAGAATGAATCTGTTTCCAATCCCTGCATATCCTCGGGCCAGGTTCCCCCAGAAGGCCCTGTGGAAGGCGAATTTCCTGAGTCGTCGGCCCCAGCCCTTCATCCCTGCCTGTGCCACCCTTTGCATTTCCCTGCAGTATTTCCCACCACGAAGGCCAAGTCCACTTCCCCATCCACAGCTTTGGGCTTTGCCTTGTGTCTCATTTTCACCACTGGCAACAGCTGGCTGGACCCAGGCTGGGGCTTTCATTGGGCTTGCTGTTGCCCTGGAAAGAACACACCCTGTGGCCTGCTAGTGCTTCATGGAGGATGAGAGCTGTGAGGAGGAGTCAGCTCACTGGTCCGTGAGCACGTGAGCAAGAGGTCAGCACTGAGAATGTACACCATTGAGATTCTGGGGTTGTTTCTCATGCAGCCAAAGCTGACTGTCAAGAATTCCTTCCAGCGCTTTCCAGAATCTGGTCCCTCCTGATCCTTTGGCTTTGATTCCCACCACTTGTTCCTGGTCACCTCCCCACTAACCTGGCCCCAGTGACATCAGAGGGTGGCAGGTCCTTGAGCAAGCCATGTTGGCTGGTGCTGCGTCCCTGCTGGCCTGCCTGCCTGTAAGGATGTCCTTCAGCCTTTCATCTGCCTAACCCTCCAAGAAGGTGCTCACCGCAAGGATGGGGAGTGGAACTGCCAGGCGCGGGGAACACAGACCTTACGCTTGAGTGTATGTAACTGCTCCATACGCTCTCCCCTGGGAAATGCAGACAATCATATCTCACAGGGTTTATGAACTTCACATCTGTATAAATGAATCATGTGTTACACTCGTTTCACCTGTTCAGTAAGCTATGCCAATGTTAAGTATCTTTTAATGTAAAGTTTATATTAAGGTAGCTTTATCCTGAGAATTTGCTATTTCCATCTCCCAGTCTCTGTCCCCCTGTCCCCCAAAATGAAGCTGTACAGCATCAGGATTGGGGAGACCTGAAACTCTCTAAGGAGAAAAGGTTCCTTGGTCAGTGCTGGTTGATACAAAACAGGGGCCTCATCTGCCTTGTACTGAACTGAACTGCCTCCCGAGTGGGCAGCCCTTGCTGCTTCCATCTGCAAACCCAGCCTCCTAGGGCCCTTCCACGATCAGCCATCAACACCCACCCCCCACCCCTGCCTCCTGACCTCTGGCTGCGCCTTCTGTTCACTGCTCATAACCAGCAGCACCATCCTCCTCGCGGGTTCCACTCCAGAGGGGATGATGGACGTGGTTATTCATGTGCAGGAGTAAACAACCTCAGCTCGTTTCCTTCTGGGAACGGAGAAGCCTGGGCACTGTTCATTTAGACGGAAGACTAGGAGTTTAAAAAGCGTTTCCCTCTTTAATGACGCAGTCCCTGTAATTCCATTGTGTTACATTTGGGAAATCACAAGAGAGTCCTCTTGTGGCTAATTTAACACCTGTTCTAAATGAAAAGGTCTTTTTTTTTTCCTGCTTTAACATCAGTGCATTAATTATATGGCTTTTCTAAGGAGAAAATAAGATTAAATATATCACAAGAATTAAAGAAAACTGAATTAAATGCTGGTTCTCCATAGCAGTGCAGTATTCAAACCCTTTCTAGGAACGCCAGATGAGGAATGGGAAGAACACACACTGTGTGTCTTTCCGACAACTGTGGCAGTCCTTTGGTGTCTACTTCTTTGTGCAACTTATGAGGAAATAACAACTGTTTTCCATAACTTTGTGATAGCTTTGAAGCAAATAACTAAACATAAAGGATTTGAACTTCTAAAGAGAAAATACCAGTACACAGTAGAAAAGTGTTGCCATTTTGAAGTCAAACAAATGTGCATCTGGGCCACTTCTTAATTGTGGATTTTTTTTTAATCCTCTCTGCATCTCAGTTTTCTCAGCCATAAAATGGAAACAACAGAGACAGCACAAACTTATCGTGTGGTCCCTGTACAAGCTCCAAAGGGCACTGGATGTTTCGATTGAATAACGTTTGGTTACCAGCGTGACGAAGTGCTTGCCTCTGTCATGGGAGGGACCGGTGTCGCTGGGGCGGGTGCCCTCGTCTTCTGCACCGCATTATTCCCAGCAGCTCACCTGCCCTCTGCAGCCTCAGGTGTGTCAGCCACAGAGATGGGCGATTCCTGAACTGACGGTGTGGCATTATTTGGGTAGGAAAATATTTCAGAGGGTTTGATTATCCATTTGACTTAATAGCATCTCTTATTTTAGGGAAGGGCAGCTTTACTGAGATATAATTTACATACCACAAAGTTCCCTTGCTTAAAATATGTGATGCTTCTCTGTCCACTTACTCAGAATCATCACCATCATCTGACTTTAGGACATGGTTAGTAGCCCCCCACCCCCAAAACTTGCACCCTTTAGCCACCTCTCCCCATTGCTCCCCGACTGTCCCCAGTCTCCGGGCCCACAGTCAGAGGGCCACTACGGTACCCGCTGCCTGGAAGACTCATCTGTTACACACATTTCCTGCAATGGCATCATCAATACGTGGCTCTGTCACTGGCTTCTTTCACTCCGCCTAGTGTTTTGAAGTGCATCCACGCTACCACGCGTGTTTTACATGTTCATCGGCAAGGCATCAAAGTTGTAATTTCTTCACACCCTCTGCCAACCTGTGTTGCGCACTTCGTCTGTCATTATTTCAGCCGTTCCAGTGCGTGTGAGGTGGTGACTCGTCGCTCTTTGGACTGGAACGTCCCTAACGACTGATCAGGTGGAGTATTTGTTAGGTGCTTCTTGCCCATTTGTCTGTCTCCATTGGGAAAATGTCTATTCAAATATCTGCTGATTTTTAAATTGGGTTATTCATCTTCATTACCGAGTTATATAAATTCTTTGTATTGTAAATAGTGTAATTTTTAGATATGTTTCCCGTTTCTTTTCGGACGCTGGAGAGGTACAAGCAAGACAGCCCCATCTCTGCAGGGTGTTGGGGGTCGTTCGCTAATATAGTGAGGCCCCCTCAGAGCGCAGGCTTGGGCTGTGGGTTTCACCCCCGTCCGGGGGGGGGGGGCCAATCCATGTTTCCTCCCCCATCGGCCTTTCTCTCTCTCTGCCCCCCTTCCTCTCTCTAAAATCAGTACACATGCATATATGTATACATGATGTGCATGTATATAAACCCCATGTGTGTATACACCGACATATATGTACATGTGTGTAAACATATATGTATATATACACATGTATCTGTATATAGTAAAGCCTAAAATACCCACGTTTTCTTAATTTTGTTCTGCTGTGCTGCCTCCCTTTTCGCCCAAGCTGTTAAGTGGCATTTGCCACAGATGAGAAAGCACCTGCGTCTGGTCTCTCCGAGTGTCGGTGAAGGAGGAAGAGTGAGGGTGGGAGCCAGGCAGGCGCGTTGTTCCCGTGCCGTTTGCGAGTCGCCTCCCTTTTCTGTCCCTCTGCGGGTAACCGCTGAGTGGGGCTGCACGCGGACACGCACAACAGGCACTGAGCACAGAGGTAAACGGTGGCTCATCTCTTCTTACTTGGATCATGGATGTAAATACACACGAAACAGCCAGACGCGTGGCTGGGCAGCTACCAGTTCTCCACTCCGCCGAGCCCCGGGTAACGCAGAGCACCCCCAGCTCCGGGGCTGGCAGAGCCTCGGGCCGCTCTGGGCAGGGCAGGCGTCCACGCACCCCTGCGGGTCCCGAACAGCTGTGCAGTGCGGTGCGGTGCTATCAGCGCTCTGAGCCATACACGGACACAGAGACGGTCCCTTGCAGCCGACAGCCAGCGCTCTCGGGGCTCCTGCGCAGGGCCTGGTCTGGGCTGGGGTGGGGCCGGCCCCCGAGGCAGGGTCAGGTTGGGGTGCCGCCGGAGACGTGACGGTCATCAGACACGCCGTCGGAATTCTGTCTGTCTACCCGGTGTCTCCACGTGGCTCCCTCCACTTGCGCAGCCTGGCGGGACCACGGCGCCCACGCTTCCGGAGTGGCGGGGGCCCCACTCGTTCTCCCACCCCCGCAGTCTCAGAACGCTGGAGGGGAGACTGGTCCTCGAATGGCCTCCCTAGAAAGATGGGGCCCGCCTCCCCCAACAAGTAACAATGAGGGGCTCCGAATGGGAAGGGGGTTCCGCTCCTAGGAGGCCCATGCAGACAAACACTGGCACAGAACCCGAAACGTGGGGGTGCGCGTGTCCCCCAGAGGGCTGGGCGAAGAAGAGAGTAAAAACGATGGTGCGCCCGTCCAGCCAGTGGCAGAAATGCACGCCCATTGGGTCAGGGCTGAGAGGCCCCAGCTTCCTGAGACATGTGCCTTTGGTAGCCTCACCCTGACATCGTTACACTCGTTCTGTCGCTCCTGGGCCTTCTCCGGGTTCAGAGACTGGGGAGAGGGATGCTCCTGTGGATTTGAGATGCTGTGCTTGGTGCGGATGAGGTGTCCGAGGTGAGGATGTACCAGGGAGGGCGATGCTCCTAGGCCACATCCTTCCCCTCCTCTCATCCACTGACCCCTCCCCGGCTGGCTCTCCCGGGTCCTGGCCTGTCCGTCCTGTGTGTGGTGGCCAGGACCTCCGCCGAGCCCACCGATCCAAGAGCAGAGCTACATGTGCCGCCCCCACAGTCCTCCCCTTCCCCATTTCTTCCTGGTTAATTCCCGCTTCATTATCCAGGATCCCATTGTGAATTCCTCAGAGGTTGATAATAACTCTTTAGTACGTGCCTCTCCTGCGGCCACACGCCCCCACCAACCACCCGAGGAGTGTTCGAGGCCTCATACCCATTCTGGTCAGGTGCACAGATCCAGTAACTCATTACAACCGAAGACCGCCTTAGGGACCGCTGGGCCACCTCTGTTGTTGTTTCCAGGGCCAACTGTTTAGGTTTCCGCTCGCTCCCCCCGCGGGCTGGTCATGCCCCGCGGTCTCTCCCCAGCTCAGCGGGCCCCTGGAAGTGTTTCAGAGGCCGCAAGCCACGCGTTAGCCTGGCAGCCCAAGGACGCCGTCCCACCAGAGTCCTCTAATCCTCCCTTTCTCCACTCGCATAAACATTTGCACTCGCCGACACAACTTCCAGTTAGCATTTATTTCTCTTTTTACCAAATTAGGCTGCTTATGGCCTCATTTGCATACAAGACGCACTACTTGAGAAGTGTCCACAAATCACAATAATTAATACTCGCTCGCACTCGGTAACACCCACCTACAGAGCAATTTAAATTTATTAACTAAGTCAGTTAACTGGAAAACAAGTATAAACCATCACTGCTGGTGCAGAGCGTGGGGGATGGGACGCGGGCACTCAGCAAAGGCTCTGCGGGGAGAGAGTTTGCACCGGGCACTTGTTGGCTCTTGGCCCGGCACAGAGACCGCTGGCACGGCCCACGCGGCACATGCAGCGCAGGCAATTAGCTATGCAAATCAGGTAATTACATACATAAACACCCACCGCTTCGCCCCCTTGTCTGTTGGCCAGGGAGAGCCCGGCGGCAGCCAGGCCTTGAAGGACTAGCTGAGCAGACTCAGCAGGGTGGGCGCATCATGTCCACATGGAGGAAACAACGCCGGGCCAGCCCGTCGGCCACCTGGGTCGTGGGAAGAGCCCCTGAGCTCCGATTCAGTGTTGTCTGAGGTGAAACGCTCACGTCATTTTGATATGAAACATGCCGTCTTTTTGAGAAAAGAAACTAGTTCATCACTCACTATTTGCTAAGCTGTCCCACGATGGGCACTTGGGAATAACGTCAAAAATGACACAGCCTTCTTCCCGCAGGAGAGTCATCGAGGGGGCCGTTTGTTCCGGATGATCGTGTGTGTGTGCGTGTGTGTGTGTGTGTGTGTAACTCTGACGTTCCTGGGAAAAGCCAGGCAGGTGTGATTCTATTACCTACACACAGCGCCCGAACGCACTCCCGGTGCTGGGCGCTGGCTGGGAGCGTGGGTGAGGGGGTCCTGTCAGTGTGGACACCTGCCCAAGAGGATGGAGTTTTGGGTGAAATGACATGTGCCCTGATGTCCACCTTCTCTTGCTCAGAGAGGAACGAACTCGAGTGGGTGTTGAGGACCCTCGGTCACAGCCGAGGGGTCAGAGCACCCGTTCTGGGGCCCTCCTGCCTGCGCACCCGCCCTCACTCTGCAGTGTGCCAGCCGCGGAGATGGGGGCCAGTGGTCGGGACTTGCAGCTCCTGTGTTAGGGCACCTGTGAAAATACGGGCCATCAGAGTAGCTCCCGAAGAGTGTGCATACACGATAAAGGTGGGGGTGTCTGGGGAGCACTCAGGGCCACGCTGGAACCCGGTGAGGGCTCTGTGAAGCATGTGCCGTTGTTGGCCTCACGGGTCACGCCCTCCAAGGGACACAGGGGCAGCAGAGTCACACGTGACTTTGGGGTTCGCTGCCTCACGGCCAAGCCTGGCGCGTGGCTGGCACTCGACCTGCACTGGGTGACCCGCTGAGGAGATGACTGAGGGGGAAGGTAGACACCAAGACCTAGTCTCAGGCCTCTGTTAGAGCTCCTACCATGGCCCCGTCCCCTCCTTTATTTATTCCTTTGAGCGTACTTTTCTAGAAGGACTTGTGTCTGCCGGCATCTTCTCTTACCCTTGGTGGAACCTCAGAGGACATTTCCAACGAAGCCCACACCCAACCTCCTAGGAAGGAGCACCCTGAGCAGAACTAGAGTTGTTCTAGTTCTCACTTCCTAGGGACGTGGACCGGGCCCTGGCTTGGCAGCTTCCCTGTCCTACGGCAGGAGGAGGAAGAAGGTGGTTGGGGAGAGCGGTGCACCTGCCAGGGAGGGGTTGTGCTGAGGGGTCGAGCAGGAAGGAGGCGGGTTGTATAGGCTCCGGCATGTCCACAATGTTTGCTTTTGGTGTCGATGCCACCCCTGTGGTCCAGACAGGGGGGCTGTGGGGTTGGCGGACAGCGGGAATGAAGACGGGCTCTTCTGCATTCCCGACATCCTGCTGTTCTCGTTTCAACGAGATCCGGAGTGAATCTGATGGGTGTTCTGGGAATCGTGCTAAAAACATCAAGTCCAGAAAGCAGTCACATTGAGACAAAACAATGGCTGCCCAGAAATAAACATGAGGAGGCGAATGTTACTCTCAACAAGAAGGTTGGAACACTGCGTCTCCCGACGTGGAGAGCGGGCTGTCTTCTTTGATCTTTCCTGCGCGGGTTAATTTCTTGTTGTTAAGAAGATAAATGGTGCACAATCAACACTTCAGCCCGGATGATGTTGGAAGCTGCCGATTAATTTAGAATGAAGAGCTGCCCTCGAATGAACCCACCCTGCAAGGAGATGCCCATGCATCACGATGGGAGAATCGGATTAGAATGGGCAAGCTGTGCCATAAAGCAGAGTCATCAGGATCGGGAACTCAGCCAGGGGGAGGCTCGCGGTCCTGGGTTTTTATGAGGAAAACACAGAGAGTCTGAGATACGGGCCGAGGTCGGTAGCATCCTATTGGTTGATGAGAATTAGGTTTCTTGAAGATGGATGTACATTGGTAGTTATTTGTTAAGGTTTAAACATTCATTATGATGTGTATACATGTAGCACATTTGCTATTTTTTTCCAGACTGTTCACATGGTGGAGAATTAATGAAGCTGAGCAGAACAGTGCAAAGGTGCGCGCGATGATGAATAACACCGCGCCAACCAGCCACAGACAGGGCCGACACCGCGGGTGCCACCGTGGATGTACGAGGCACCAGGCACGGGTGGGTTTTCTCTCTTTAATTAGACATCACTCACACAACGCAGTCTCTCGGAGAGGCTGTACATAATCGGCATAGCCTGTCAGACTAGGGAATCTGCCGATAGCATGTGCTGTAATTCAGAAAGTAATGCTTATTCCTCTCTCCACTATTAAACACGTACCTATTATCCCAAATCAAGCACTCCTGACATTTTCATCTTTTCCTGCCACACCCCACCCACCTGCTTGGCTTTTACTTCTTTCGCGGAGGCACGATCACGTCACAGACGGACGTTTACGTCCAGACAATCCACGTTCCGTAGATTATCGGCGAATTCCAGGGTGTGACGCCCTGTGTACGTTACGCCTCTGTAGATGCTGCGTGACACGTGGTTGGTAATGCATAGCTAGTTCCCGGCTTATCGGCCTTTCCCTCTGCGTTTTCTCTCCCACAAAGCCCGTGTTCTCTCCTCCCCAGTGGGCAAGGCTGTTTTCGTGGACGAGTTTTATGATGGAACCAGCTAGGAGCCTTTCACACTCACATGTGGTTTATAAGGATGTTTTGCAAATTTAGCAAATTCTTTGACTATTATATTGGGCAGCCAAGCAGGCAGGTTCTCCTGGGAGATCGTTCGCCCCACAGCTCGCTGGCCATGTCCCCTCTGGGGGCACTCACTGTGGTCGACACAGGGGTCCCACAGCATCATGCAGGAGCAAGGGGGACAGAACTTGGAGACTTTGTAGAAGCAGAGACAGGGTGACAGTGAGACAGTGTCGACGTTTAATTTTGTCTTCCCTAAGTCCACGCCACGCCCCTCCCTGTGCAGGACAGGTACTTGCAGAGGCACGGGCCCCATGTCCCACTCAGGAGGGACCCTCATTCGTCGCAGCCCGTGAGGTCAGACAGCGTCCCGGCCTTGGGGATGGGGCAGGAGGTGGGCTCAAGGCTGCAGGTGGCCCAGCCTAGTGAAGCTGAAGCCACTGCTGAGACAGCTGTGGGAGGGGCACCCAGTTTCCCCCGAGGTGAAGTCGGGGGGGGGGGGGCGCCGAGCCGCACTGACCAGCATCTATCTCCCGGGGCAAACGCGGCGCACACAAGAGGCAGGAACCTGAGGGCCCGGAGAGACTGCGGCTGGGCCGCCGGCATGAAGAAGCCTGGGCGTGAAGACTGCGGATCCCAACCTTGCAGCCGCTGAGCTGAGGAAACTCCCTCACAGTCTAGGACAGTGGGGTATGTTTTGTTTGTTTTGCTCGTTTATCTGTTTGTTTCTTCCAACTGGAAAGATCATAATGATACAGGAAGTCTGGGGTAAGAGAAGAAGAGGTTCTTTGAAGATGAATAATCGCGAGGAGAGGCAGCTGCCAGGACAAGCAAGGCCAAGAGCAGAAGTTACAGGAGTTCAGACAGGCCCGGGGCCTGGTCTCGCTCTCCCCTTCATAGGAATGGAAGCTCAGGTGAGTTTATTTTCGAACCCAACTGAGAGCACTAAGTACTGAAAGCAGGAGTTGAGTCCGCCTCTGGCTGATTCTGGGCTTTTTCTCTTCTGTGATTTGGCCTCTTCACGGTTCACGGGAAGCCCACGGTCCAGCGGTCAGGGCTGGTGCAGAAGCTGACTCTGCAGTGGGCGGGCTCACCGGTCAAATCTTCTGCAGGGACAGTCCCTCCCACGGACAGTCTGTGACCACTTATCTGTTCGGAGGGCCAGTCCCGCTGAGCCTAGGGGTCTGGTGCGCGTGTGGGAGTGTGGGAGGTGCACGTTTGTGTGCGTAAATCTTAACTTGCCTTTGAGCCTCTTGGGGATGAACCCAGTGGACAGGTGCCGAATTTAATACGATAGGACGCTGAGAAATTCGCGGTGGGGCAAGGGTAGGTTACAGCTGCGAGTGCATGAAAGAGCTCACTCTTGTGCAGCTATTTACTGGTTATGATTTTCCGTGTGAACAGCCGGAAACCTGCTTGGCCCCGCCCTGCACTTTGTGAGACGACAAGCCCACGGTCTTATGCTCTCCTGTCCTTGACCACTGGGAAACTCTCGGGCAGCTTCGCCTCACTCACAGCAGTGAAATGGGCGTCCGGAATGTGGGCTTAGTTCTGGAAACAGGTGATAACTGGTCGACGGCACCCCTAGAATTCCGGCAGCCGGTATTCCGTCACAGCCCGGCCGAGCAAGGGGACCCGGGGATTCCCGCGAGGACGTCCTCACTCTGCTGACTCCTACCTGTCGCAGCCTTCCCCCAACGGACTTGGGAGAAAAGAGCTTTTATCAGATATCGTCGCATTTTCAGAACTCTCCCTCACTGTTTCTGACAGGTAGCCAAGGTCGAGAAATCCAAAGGACCCCCGAGAGTGACAGAGTTTCATCCGATCAACTTACACTCTACTTCTTTAGATAACCTCAGGGACCTGCCCGGAGCCTAGTGGGGTGTTCAAGGCCTGGTCCTGAGCGGTCCCGAGGTCCGTGGTCATCCTGGCCGTGGGCAAGGCCTTCCTCTGCTCCAGCTTCACTCAGAGACAGATGGGACTGCAGGAGAACACGACCCACCCACCGTGGGAGCACAGCAGCCCGCCAATCACTGACATGGACACTCATTAAACACCCTCCAGCATGCATGTGTCAAAACGTGACTCAGGTACTAAGAAAAGGAAAGAGAACATGTCCCAGGTGGGCCGTAATTAGTAGCAGATATTTAAGCGGCTTACCAGCAGAAGACAGTCTGTTTTGCAGCGCTGTTGATCAGAGTCAAACCAGACTGATCTGGAATCTGTCGGCAAATAGAGCCAGAGATGGTACTGGACGCGAGGCTCAGACCAGTGCAGACAAGAGAAAGGGTACTCAGAAGGCAAATTCCAAAAGAACTCGGGCCTGGGGCAAACAGCATCGAGTTGTTGGCAATTTCCGATGGAGGGAAACTGGGCTCTGTGCCCACAGCCCTCCGGGGAGAAAGGCCACTCCGTTCACTTGTCCTGCTGCTGTGACCGTGTGCCGTGCGACTTGGGTTCCATGGCAGGTGGTTGGGCATGACAAGCCCGTCCTCCCCAGATCACAGAAGCTCTGCTTTGCACTTCAAACTATTCAACATACTGGGGGGTTTGAGTCAGACTTTTCTTCATTTTAGGAAAAATATCTAGAGCTTAAAAATACAAAAGTCATTTAGAAGGCCAGTATCTTAATGGTAAATGTGTTACTCTCCTTCCAAAGAGCAGGCCCAGTAATTCTAAACAAATCCCTTACCTGTCACCTGTTATTAAATCAGGGGGACATGCCTCCCACAGCTGCAGCTCTAGACAGAGAAGAGGGCTGGCAGGGGGTGGGGAGGCCTGATGGAGGGGGGTTGCAGGACTCCAAGGGCAAACCAGGTGCAAAGAGAGACTCTGAACATAATTATTTCTGGCCAAGTACGCTTCCCCCTCAACATCACCCTAATGTTATAACCACGTTGAAACCACACTCAAATATTGTTCAGCACACTGAACACTTGGGCACCGAAATAATAGAAGAAAAGCATGAACATAAGCCTCTTAGTTTACACGTGTGGACAAAACATACTCGCCAAAACTTCCCTGTGCTTAGAATGACGTCCGAGCTCAACGCATGTGTTCATGCACCAATCGCACAGATGGCGGTGGCTGTTGGAACGGAGCGCAGGACAATCCGACGTCTCTCCGCTGTACCAGCTCATCTAAATTGGTAGGTAGTGCCTGTTCGGGAAAGAAGCCCGGAACTGAGGCTTCTAAGCCAATGTCAAAGGGTTTAGCCACCCTGAGCATTTGAAAGAGATCACGGGAAAAGGAAACAAGAGCACCCCTATGCCTGGGCTCCCATGTGCGTGGGCACACCCTTGGGTTCCAGGGTTGACAGCAGGAGACAGTCGTGTCGATGGCTGCGCCACGAGCTCTTGGTGAGTTTCTTCCATGATTGAAATTAATCTCCCATTTGAGCCTCGCCCCAAACTTGAATGTCCTTTTAGAGGGAACTGAAGAGCAGAGACCTGCCTGACATCTCGGATCTAGCTCACAGCAGAGTGCTGCTCACCTCCAGTTTGTGGAAGCAGGACCCTGGCCCTGCCCAAAACCTCTGCTCGTTCTGTTTGTCTGTTTGGACAATAATGCTTCTCACCCCCACAAAGGGTCCCCCGTTGGCTGAAGAGGAATCATCTTCCTTCCTTGTCTGTGAATCTGGATGAATCCACGTGAACTGGTCTCAGGGACCTGATGAAAATTTCTGGTGTGTAAATGGGTTTGGAAGCATAGCTCTGTGGTTTTCATAGCTGGGTTGGAAATGTAAGTAGCTGTAATATTTTATTCTAATTTTGTTCTATATAATATGCTCCACTGAGAATCCCTCGCAGCCTAATGAACCTGCATAAATAAGTTACTTCAATAGATTAATTTTACAAACACCATTTTTCCTTTTTTCCTAACATTTAATTTGAATCTGTGTTGTAATTTCATTAATTCAAATACTTTGGGTGCTTTTATCACTGCTTTTTCAACAGATGTTGTCTTGTTGCCTTACTGTAAGGAAAATGTATATCTAATCGGGGAGCCATCGCTTTACAAAGAACAGGGTTAGTGCAACTCGTTTAGGCCACACGGGAAAGCTGGAAGAGTAATCGGCACACTCACAGACCCCGACTCCAGACGCTGAGCTGGGCTCGTGGAGGGCTGACGTGCAACGTGCTGATTCGCACCCTTTTCTCCCAGAAATCTGCTCTCTCACCTGAGCTCGCTCTCTCTCCCCCACCCTCCCTTACATTTTTTCTTTCTCTCAGCTCTTCCTTCTTTTCACAAACCAGGCTTTCCCAGGTTCAGATTTAAGGAGCCCCTCAGCTTCAATGTTTAATGGGCTACCTTGAGTTTTAATGACTCAGTTACCCGCTCTGGAAGGAAGCGATGGACTTCCCCAGCTGGCGCTCCGTCCCTGCCTGTGACCCCACCCACCACCTGCCCAGCAGGTCTGGAAAGATGGGGTCCTCTTGCAGCCACAGAGACTGACTTGCTATCCAGCGATGTGAGCAGAAGTGCGGGTGACAGATGGTGCCCAGGAACAAGGATCTAAGCCAGAGCGGCACCCCAGATACATTCAAGATAGAAGTTTCCATATGGTGTAGATTTTAACAACCATCATTTGTAATATCACAGCAGTACAGGAAAGATGGGAAGAAGAATCTTAAGTATGAAATTTGGGGTAGAAAGGTAAAAATTACTGAGAAAAAGAAGAAACAAGAGGGTAACAATGGAAAAGACCGACTGGCCTTGTGATGTCAGAGATGCTTCACCAAGTAGGTATTTTCCATCAACAACATTGTATACAGTGTGGATGTTTACCTCTCTGTCTCCCTGTCTATCATCTCTCATATGCCTATCTATCCAGAGAATGAGCGAGTTAAAGAAAGACCTGCCCTTCGTCCCACGCAGCCTCAGGACCCCGTGTGGCTGAGAATTCCGAGACGGAAGAATCTCCTCTTCATCGGACATCTCAAGGCGGACAGAAACAGAAAGCACGGATGTGGGGCAGGAGGAAGGTAGTCTGGCAGCAACTTCTGTGAGTCTTGGAGTTACTGGTAGATTGCGGGAATGTAACTCTACTGTGAGCCAGTTGTTTCCATGGGGTGCAATATTCCAATTCATTTTTATAATGCCCATTCCTAGGTTTAAAACAGTAAATATCAGTAAGGTTGTAACTATTCTTTATCTGGTAGGCAGAATTAGGATTACACAAACACCTAAATTCGTCTTCTAGACCTGGTGTAAGACCTCTTCCCCTCTGTGTACGCTTTGTGATGGAAGACAGGGCTGTATTTTATGGCGCATGTTTTAGTTTGAAGCTTATAACTAACGAGTTGTAGAACAAAAGGTACCGAACTAAGAAGTGAATCTGAGGGTGGTCTGGGCTAAAGACAATACAAAGGTAAGTAAGCATCAGCTGATGTAATCAGGGGAAGTGCTCAGGGTAAGAAATGACAAGGACAAATTAGCCACAGGAAGAGAGGAAGTGAAAATAATGATGCATTTACTTCGCCCAATTCCATGCCTGGACGTTTGAAACGCTGGGTAAAGGGTGGATAATCATATGATCACCCTGATGTGTTGTTCTGAACAACTATTTGGGAAAATATTTTCAAATGTCTCAATACACTCAAATTATTAAGTAAAAACAGATGGACGTTTGTGTAAGCTGATTAAATTAATCTGTTTCAGCCAAAATGCAGGATTCTGGTATCATTTCTTTTTTTTTTTAAAGACTTTATGCTTTTTAGAGAGAGGAGAAGGGAGAGGGAAAGAGATCAACGTGTGAGAGAAATATTGATCGGTTGCCTCTCACATGCCCCCAAGTGGGGACCTGGCCTGCAACCCAGGCCTGTGCCCTGACTGGGAATCAAACCAGCGACATTTTGGTTCACAGTCTGGTGCTCAACCCACTGAGCCACACCAGCCAAGGCAGGATTCTGGCATCATTTCTATAAGAGCCAGGAGGCGCATGGTGACAACTTCCAGTATTTTATGCTGCATTGAATATACCAGAAGAAACATTTAACAAAGAGAAAACAGATTTACCAGAATTGGAAAGAAGTAAACACAAGCGCTATTGGAAAATTATTTGAATGTGTACTGAGGAAACCCGAGAGACTGAACTAGGAAACAAAAGCTGATAAGCAGAGAAGTCAGTGATGGAGCAGGGCACACATTCACTACAAATAAATCAGCAGTTTTCACAGGTGTGAGCCACAATCGATTAGAATTTATTAATGGGAAAAGCACGTCACTTACCCCAGTAACAAGCAGATGAGGTTCTTAGGAATTCACTTCACACAAAACGTACAAGACCAATGAAAAATAACCACCAAGGCATTCTGAAAAATAGGAATATTTCCCAGAGAGTTTCTTTAATTTTCTGTTTTTACATGTGAATACATTGTACCACTTCTCATACTAATGTCCTCAATACACAGCCTGTGCTATTACCAAAGCATATTATTCATTTGATACATGTTTCTCCCAACAGACTTCCCCGAAGACTTGCCGCTGACGGGAAACACCAGACCTGCGTCAGGCGGGCTTCAGGGCCGGAACGTTCCCCCTACACGGGCCACACGCAATCTGGGGAAAACCCTGCGCTGCCTTGGGGACCATTTCCTCATCTGTACCACTACCCGGTGGTTTGTGGGTAAAAGCAACGGCCCTAGCGCTGGGCCAACACTTGCACACTTTGACGTGAGGATGACGACAACATTTTTTTCCAGATTAGAAGGCAGGACCTTGACCCTCAAAACCTGCTCTGTGGACAACATTCTTATACCGTTCTAGGGTAAATTACGACAGAAGCATACTCTTATCAACAACAAGCAAATGTCAGGAGATACGTCGGACAGCACACACGTTTGACTAGAAACCATAGTTTGCTTTATGCTCGGCGGTCTTCTCCATAATTAAAGGTACTAATTTCTAAAGCAAATAGGAACTGTAGCAGCTGCAGACTCGGCGCTTGCCAATTTGACAGTTGTTTGGAGACGGAGCAAAATTATTAGCACTTGTGCTGTGCTTGGAAGCCATTTTTGCAAAAATGGGAAGCAATTTTACCCTAAGATGGATTTTAAAGCAAACACATTGACTTGGAAGGCACACGGGGCAGAGATTTACATCAAACTGACACTTGGGACAAAGAGGGTCGTGCAGGGACTTGGTGCCACTTGTCTCTTAGAGACTGACCAGGTTTGACCTTGGAGAAGCAAAGGTCACTTTCTCTCCTAACGAAACTGGGCATGTGAGTGTGTGGCTCGAACACGCAAAAACTCAGACACGCAGAATTCCTCTAGCAACGAGTGAATTATGGTTTCCTTGTGTACAATTTTAAAACTGTAGAACTTACAAAGCAAAAAAAAAAAAAAAAAGAACCCAATTCCCATTTCCCAGAGCTGAAGAGTTACGCTTTGTTTCTGCAAAATTGAAATCATTTAGCATATTAATTCTCCATTCCACTCTTTTCACTTAACATTCCAATATGAATTGTCCTGTGTCATTACTTGCTTTTAAAAGTAAAGTTAATTACATTTTGTGATTGTACTTTATGAATCCTACATACTTTATGTAACCATTATTCTATATTGGAGATTTCGCTTTTTTTTGTTTTTTTGCTCTTATTTACAAAAGTGTGGCGAAAATGTAAATCTCTGCTTGTATTTCTGGTAACTTGCTTTACATTTTTGCTGAAAACAAATGAAATTATGGGGCCACGGGGTGTCTTAATGTTAAGGTTTTAAAATATATTTTGAAATAGCTTTCCAGAAAATGTTTTACCAATTTTGTGTTCACAGCAGAGGCTGTGAATTGTTAACTTTACTCCTGATTAAGTCTGTATGGATTCGTACGTTTGCGTGTATGGGTTCTTTGACACTGTGACCTTAACACAGCCATCGGGAATTCTCTCCCGCGCTCAGAGTTTTCTGGACTGCCCAGGGAGATGAGGAGGCTGAGGAGGACCAGACAGGCTGGGGCAGGCTGGAGGGTGGGGAGTGTTAAATGAATAAAGAGGGATTTGCTGGAATTAATAGGGACCCCTCCGCTGGGGGGAGCAGGTTATTAGCATCTATTTGCCTAGAGGGTAAAATATGTATCTCTCCAGAGATATTTCAAACAAAGTGAAGAATGTCTTCTTCTGGAAAGCTCGTAACTCGTGCTTCTTGCGGTCCAGGGGTGCACCATCTATCGCTTCGAGTAGTCAATAATACAATTACACTGATAAAAAAGGAATCCCGGCATGCTTCACAGCCTGTTACAGAAGCTGCTCGGGATTTGTCACATGACCTGGCTTCCATTTTCTGGGACTGCTCTTCCCATGGGCACTTTTGCCTCCTCGGGTTCACGGCGTCGCCCGGCCAAGCGAGCACTCAGCGCCGGGGCAGGGGCGTGAGAAACGGGGCGAGAGGAGAAAGCGTTGATGGCGCACACCTGAGAGCCCCACCCGTGAGAAACTAGGTACCGGGTGCAGTTTCAGGAGACCTAACCGGTCTGGGAGGTCCTTCTGGTCTTCCTCTCCCAAGGCATTTGGACAGCTGAGCATTATGTAATTACTGTTCTACTTCTAGGTCTAGCCAAGGAACAGGTATAAAGGACTCATGGTTACCATGGGCAACAGGGTGGGGACTGACTGAGGAAGGAGGGTGGGCGGAGTGGGGCAGGGGAGACCAACCGGGGAAAATTGGGACCACCATAACTGAACAACAATAAAAAACACCACTATTTTACTTTTTCCCCACGATTTTTGCTGTTGAATTGATGGAGACATCAGCCTATAAATCTGTAGGGAGATTTCAATAATGCCAATAAAACAAACGAAACGGAACAGAGTGCTAAGGTTGATAACAAATTTTGTCGGAAGCGTAACCACGCTGAATTAAGCTGTTCCATCTGTCAGTGTCACAGGAGTGAAACCCCGTTCACGCCCTTGGAGGACGGGAGCCTCTGTCCCGCCTCCCCACCAGCCTTCCCCTCCCTCAGGGCCGGCCCTGGACCTCTGCTTCAAACTCTCCCGGGAGATGATCTGGCTCTGACCAGTGTTTGTTTAGTAATCGATTGACTGCTTTTTTGTTTTAAAAAAATGTTTGTTTTTTTCCAAAGAAAAATGGCAATATCCAATCGGAAACCTATTTATTATTTAATTTTAATTTTGGGGTTTTTTTAAACTTAGCAGTAACTCACTGATTTCCTGGTTTACCACCTCCCTGCCTCCCCTTCATCGAGGTAAGAAACATCCTAACGTGCAGGGAGCGTTTGTGAGTTTGAGCCAAACTGACCGCTGCCAGGGAGCACAGCCTCAGCTGCCCCGAGCACCTTTCCGAACACATTCGGAGTGAAGGAGGGAGCCGAGCGAAGATGACAGGGGGGTGGGAGAAAGCCAGGCGGGGATCGCAGTGCAGGTCCTGTGCTTTCCTGAGGGCTGGCTATGCCTTTCAGGGTATTACTAAAAGGTGTGTAAACCTACTACGTGCCCGAGAGCACTGGCCAGGCTGGCTTAGAAACCTTTTCTAATAAGGTTGGAGGCCTGGGGCGTGATCGTCCACCGTGGCCTGCCAGGTCAAATTCATGGTCATGTCACCCCTCGGGGGGCGCTTTCCAGAGAGCCCCCTGGAATCCGCAGCCGCTAAAGGTCCTTCACCCCCCGGGCTGACGTGGGCTTGGGCCGGGAGCTGCAAAGTCCAGAGTGACTCAGATTTGGGGGGTGGGCAGTCAGGGGCCCATGTCATTGGGCACCCTCTGAAGAACGGGGGCCCCTATGGTGGGTTCTGTGGCCAAGACCTGTGCAAGGGGAGCACTGAGGTGAGGCTGAGGCCGGGGAGCAGGGGGAGGGACCCCCTCAGTCTGCTGACCTGGAGCCTAAAGGTGCTCCCACAGGCGTTTCTCAAAATTCCTTGAAGTTGATTCTTTCCTGTGTTCCACAGGCAGATTGTCCTTCGTTAATGCAAACTGATCCTGTGGATTTGGTTAAAAATTAATTCATCGATCCTCCGGCCTACATAGCCACAGTGTTTATAGGGTGTCAGGCCCCTGCTATCTCCCAGCGGCTTCGAGACCCAGGCGGAATTCAGCCCAGGGGCTGGGAAGGGAGCACCACCTGCGGCGGGTGTGGCCGCCCGAGGGGAGGGGGCGCCTTGTAGGGAGGAAGTCACCACGGGGACACAGCTTGCCTGAGCTGGTGTCACTGCAGCAACCAGACGGCAAAACCCCGGCCTGAAGAAGAGCTGCTCCCAGACGGGGCCTCCGACCCACTGTCCCCGCGAAGACTTCAATGCCTGTCCTGCCTGCCGGGTGTCGTGTCCCTGTGGTCACCACTTTCCGAAAGGACCGTGTTCTCTCTCTTATTTTCTCCCTTGTTTATCTTCATTCTCAGGATGGGAAATACGCTTCTGCCTCCTGCTTCCTGGCCTCCAAGGCCTGCTCACCCATGAAGACCTGCCTGTATGAACCCGCAGTCTCCTCTGGGTCTGGGGAGGCTGCGCCACGGGGCTCTGTCTCTCACCCTCTCTCCTGGGCCGCCGGTGATTGCCGCTTCTACACTCTCGCTGGGTCGCTGTGCACCCTGCCCCCTGTACTGTGAGTTCCGGGAAGATGGTGTTGTGGTCGGCTGGGGCTATGATAACGAAGCTGCCAGACACTGGGCAGCTCACAAAGCACAGAGCACTGCTTGCTCACCGTTCTGGAGCCCAGACGGCCAGGATGGAGGGACCACAGACTCCGTGTCTGGTGAGAGCTTCCCAGTCCTAGGTCGCGGTCTACGTGCTGTGTCCTGATGTAGTGGGGGAGACGAGGGCGCCCTCTAGGGCCCATGGGGCTTCACCCTCCCCGCCTTTGAAAGGCCCGCCTCCAAAGGCAGCACAGTGGGACCAGGGTTCCTCCTGCGAACATTGGAGACACACTCAGTCATGGAGGTGGACACAGGACGGGAGCCTTGTAACCACCTCCATTCTCTCGGGAAGAGCATTGCCTCTGGCTGAACGGGGGGCTTCCTGGGCACGCCCTCCCATGCAGACTCCGGAGTGTGGAGGTGTTGAGACCCACAGCTCCACCCCCGACCCCCAGCCCCCAGCCCCCCTTCCTGGCTCTCCTCACCTCCCCCACGCTGCCCTGTGCCGCCACCACTGGGTGGTCACGGGCGGCTCGGCTGCAGGGAAGTCTGCAAAGTCTCCGCGGTGTCCCTCGTCCTGTACGGCTGGCACTGTCTTGATTCTCTGTCCACCTTTGACTGCACCGCAGGGCGATCCATTGGCTTCGTGTCAGGAGCCTGGGAAGGAGGGAACCCACCCATCGTCCTCCTTATTGTGCAGGTTTTTCCACGGCCGGCGCTCCACATCCTCCGTGTGGGCCCTTCACAAGCCGTGTGGCCTGGGGCAGAGGGAATGCTCCGTGTTTGCTGAATGAAGGAACAAATGGCTTCATCGCAGCAAGCTGGACGTCAGCTAGGAGAGACCAAACACACAAACAAGATTCAGGCCGCTGGTCCTGCGAGCGGCTGTGGAGGGAGGTTTTCTCTGCGGTGCCCCCGCCCCACCCCACAGCAGGAGCTGAATGAAGCTTCAGGTCGGGAGCCTGCATTTCGATGCTAATAACTAGCTGGTGATGGAGGTGTACAGGGAAGGGAGGGTGAGATGCTGCCGCCCACATCTCCTGCACTCAGTGTTGGAAGCAGAGGCCAGCAGGACGCTCTGAGGACGCGGGACAAACCCACTCCTGGCTCTCCGTGGGCCCCACTCCTCACTTCTTGCCTTGCTTCTGTTTCATTTATTTTACTCCCAGATCGGTGGCAGTATAACTTCAACAGCCAGTTACTATTCAGCCACGGTCCTTGTCCCCATCAGCATCTCCATTCCACCATCGGTTTCCCCAGCCTTCCAGCGAGCGGGGCCGTGGAGCCGAGGACAGGGCGGGTCATGTGACAGGGTTGAGAACGGTTACGGACGAGGCTCGGACCCATCTGCACATGGGGTGTTCATTTCAACTGCTGCCAGAGTAACAAGTGTCCACTTGAGCCTGTTCTGTGCAAGGGACCGTCCTGGGCTACGTCCCCTCCTTGAGAAACCAAAGCCCCTGGCCCAGGCTGTATGGGGGTCTGAGCCCCCTAAACCAGCTGCAGGTGGGAGGAGCATGAAGTCTGGAGGAGGAATTCTGCAGGGGAGGGAGGCATCAGGACAAGAAACCACCCAACCACGCCACCCATGGAGGGTCTGACGGAGAGCGAGGAGAGCGAGGAGAGCGACTTGTCCTCACTGCTTTGAGGATGGGAGGGAGTGAGAGTGTCACAGAACACCTAGTGTGCTGCGGAGCCCCGTGCCTAGGAGTCACTGCACGTACAGGGGCCTCAATAAACCCTTGCCGAATGAGAGAATTCAGATTGATTTTTGTGTTGGTGCAGCAGGAATACGACCTCCGGAGATGCTTTCGCATGTATTTTCATATTCGGGCTTTCTTTGGCCCTGGAGACTTCACACTCATTAAAGCAAGGCCTGAGAGAGAGAGAGGACACACCTGTGAACTCCATACACTCACGTCTCCAGTTTGATGTCAGATAGCTTTGTTTTCTGGAACCGCTATCAAGAACACGAGGATTGCAAGTGAGTCTCGGGGGGGACCCTGAGGAGCTGGGGTAAAAGCAAGAGGATTCGGGAGGGAGCATTTCTCCGGGCCTTTTTGCATATACAAAGGATTGAGCCAGGACGGTGCACGGCACAAGCCCCTTCCAGAGGTGCAGGGCGGGCACCTTGCCCCTGCACTGGCAGGTAAACCAGGCTTAGAGCAGGGGGAGGGGAGGGCACAACACAGGGCAAGGAGACCCTCCAGGCCAACCCCACCAGCTCATGGGACAGTGGAGAGGAAGGAGACAGGTCTCCCCTGAAGCCTGACTGTGTTCGGTTAGGCCTGGAATGTGGCTGGGCACTTTAGGGACATGCGGATGGGGTCATTAGGGGTGAGATGGTCAGGCTTGAGGCTGACGTGGGTCTCACAGCTCAGTGTGCATCCAAACACGGTTGAACACGCCCTGTGCTCTTTACAGCGTGGGCCGCGGGGCCCGCCCACAGCTTCCCATGTGGAAGGTCTGGGTAGGGCACCGGTGTCGGCCCCTCTGACAACGCCTCGGGGGTGCTGGTGCTGGCGGGCTCCCATTGGCTCTTTGGAGATGCTGAGAATGCAGGGGACCAGCCAGCCTTGGGGTTGGGATGAAGGAGAGCCTGCAGGCATTTGTGCCGAAGATGGGCACTGTGAGGCCAGGGAGCAGGAAGCTACCTGGTGGGATATTTTAGAGAACCTAAGGTTTATCTAAGAAAACGTTCCATTTTGTAAATCAGCCTAAGTTTCTCTTTTGGTATTGTGGTTTCTTTTATTTTATCTGTTATTTGTTTTCTAATAAATATTTCTCATAAATATTTTTACTTGTCCTTCATTCACACTTTAGTAGGTGGGGAATTATGTGGATGATGGATGATAAATCAAATTTATTTTATTTCGTAATATATTTTATTGATTATGCTATTACAGCTGTCCCATTCCCCCCCTTTATTCTTCCTCCACCCTGCACACCCCCTCCCACCCACATTCCCCCCCCTTAGTTTATGTCTATGGGTCGTACAGTCGTACATGTACGTTCTTTGGCTTGTACATTTCCTGTACTGTTCTTACCCTCCCCCTGTCTACTTTGTACCTACCATTTATACTTCTTATTCCCTGTACCTTTTCCCCCATTCTCCCCCCTCCCCCTTCCCCACTGATAACCCTCCATGTGATCTCCATTTCTGTGATTCTGTTCCTGTTCTAGTTGTTTGCTTAGTTCGTTTTTGTTTTTGTTTTTTTAGGTTCGGTTATTAATAGCTGTCAGTTTGTTGTCATTTTACTGTTCATAGTTTTTATCTTCTTTTTCTTAGATAAGTTCCTTTAACATTTCACATAATAAGGGCTTAGTGATGATGAACTCCTTTAACTTGACCTTATCTGGGAAGCACTTTATCTGCCCTTCCATTCTAAATGATAGCTTTGCTGGATACAGTAATCTTGGATGTAGGTCCTTGCCTGTCATGACTTGGAATACTTCTTTCCAGCCCCTTCTTGCCTGTGAGGTTTCTTTTGAGAAATCAGCTGATGGTCTTACAGGAACTCCTTTGTAGGTGACTGTCTCCTTTTCTCTTGCTGCTTTTAAGATTCTCTCCTTCTCTTTGACCTTGGCTAATGTAATTATGATGTGCCTTGGTGTGTGCTTCCTTGGGTCTAACTTCTTTGGGACTCTCTGAGCTTCCTGGACTTCCTGGAAGTCTATTTCCTTTGCCACATTGGGGGAGTTCTCCTTCATTATATTTTCAAATAAGTTTTCAATTTCTTGCTCTTCCTCTTCTTCTTCTGGCACCCCTAGGATTCAGATGTTGGAATGTTTAAAGTTGTCCTGGAGGTTCCTAAGGCTTTCCTCATTTTTTTGAATTCTTGTTTCTTCATTCTGTTCTGGTTGAAGGTTTATTTCTTCCTTCTGGTCCATACCATTGATTTGAGTCCCAGTTTCCTTCCTGTCACTGTTGGTTCCCTGTGCATTTTCCTTTAACTCACTTTTCATAGCCGTCACTTTTTCCTCTATTTTCAACCATACTCAGCCAATTCTGTGAGCATCCTGATCACCAGTGTTTTGAACTGTGCATCTGATAGGTTGGCTGTCTCTTCATTGCTTAGTTGTGTTTTTCTGGAGCTTTGCTGTGTTCTTTAATTCGGGCCATAATTTTTTGTTTTGGTGCACCTGTTACATAGTAAGGGGCAGAGCCTTGGGTATTCACCAGGGCGGGGCAACCCACGTCACTGTGTTGTGGTGCTGTCTGTGGGGGAGGGATCTGAGAGGGAACAGTGCCACTTGCTTGGCTCTCGGCTGGCTTTCAGTCACTTCCCCCACTTCCAACAAGCAAATTGGGCCCTTCTGGTGCTGATTCTCAGGTGGGTGGGTTTGTGTACATTCTAGGACCCTGTGGGTCTCTCCAGCAAACTCTCCTGTGAGGCTGGGAGTTTCTCCCACTGCTGCAAACCCCACAGGTTTTTTCAGTTAGAGATTTTGAGGCTTTATTTCCCCGCATTGGAACCCTGGGTTGCGAGGTCTGCCTTGCTCCCCAGTTGTTCCTCCTGCATTATCCACGTGAGCATGGGACTGCCCACTCTGCCAGCCACCGCCTCCCCCTCCCCGGGCCTCCAGCCACCGCCTTGCCGCGAGCCCTCTCCACCCGGCTGCCTGTCTCCGCCCCTCCTACCGGTCTGGATGAGTGTTTCTTCTTTAACTCCTTGGTTGTCAGACTTCCGTACAGTTCCACTTTCTGGCAGTTCTGGTTGTTTTTGTTTTTAAATTTGTCGTTGTCATTCTTTTGGTTGTATGAGGAGGCACAGTGTGTCTACCTATGCCTCCATCATGGCCGGAAATCAAATCAAATATAAATACTGAGCTTTTTCTGCACCTGGTATGAGCACAGTATCTGTCATTTTGGGGTTTTGCTGCTTGCTCTTACCTGTCCATTTTCTGCTTCTGCCCCTGGGACCGTCAGTTCTCCGAGGACAGGGACTGCGCTCAGGTTGCCCCTCCTGCTGCCTTGAGTTACGATTCGTGCTGTGGGTGCCACAGACACCTGCTGAAAGAATAAATAAACCGAAGAAGGACAAAGTGTGGCAGCAATGGTCAACGACGATAGGAAGGCATGTAATAAAACAGTCCACAGACGCTATTCTCCAGTACATCCATTATTGGTTATGATTATATTACGATGTGAGTAATAAAACTCAGAATTCAGTATGTGCCCAGTATGCAAGGAAACTACTCGGAGGAAAGCACATCAGCTATCACAGTGTCTCCAGGAAGGGGGGACGGAGCTGTGCTTTTTTCTTCTTGATGATTTTCTGCTGTTGCTCGACTCACCTGCTTAGTGCTGGCACAGGCTCGCAGGTGAAGAGATGGTATGCAAATCAGTGCACATGAATATTGGCCATCGTGCCCCTATTAAAAACACATCACTGTAAATGAAAGGGATTGCTTTAAGGGATGTCGCCACCAGAGCTGGACAAGCAGAGTGCAGGCAGCGGGAGTGTCATTCAAAGGACTCGCAAACCATGGTTGCATAAGACAAGGAAATGCCAGTGATGGGAAGTGCCAGAGGCCCAAGTGTGTTCTTGTCACCTGAAGAGCCCTGTCTCCTGCAGCCCCTGCCGGTCAGGAGGCAGGATGCTGACAACAAAGGTGGACGTCCAGGGTAAGGGGGCTGGGGGTGAGGTCATGACCTGCCCACTTCAGACACAGCAGAGGTGTGCTCTGTACACCTAGTGAAGGGAATGGAGACTCTTCAGGAATACTTTTTTTTCCCTCTCTTTTATCACGTGGGACGTGGCCAAGCTGGGGATATAGATGTTGATGAGACCTAGAAATAGACGCGAAAGTAGATGGATATCTAGAAGCAGATGCAGATGGAGACAGAGGTGGAGGAGGAGGTGGAGGCACAGATACAGTTATAGATATAGCGACCCCGTGACCCCTCTTCGGTGTCCTTCTCCAACCTCGTCTCCCTTCTCTTATTCCTTCTGCACCATTATCTATGTATCTATATCTACATATCTATATATCTATAAATGTGAGGATGTATTATATATATATATAATATAGATATGGTCTGGCACAAACAGTGCCCCTTTTTTATCACAAAATACTTTATTACAAAATCAAAACCATGTAATTCTGTAACATAATGTCACTCTCAAGCACACCATATGACATTTCAGGTGAAATGCTCAAATTAAAACTATAAATTATCGCACCCATATTATTACCCTACCAACCACACTCAAGCAGGCATTGCTTCGGCCAGACCCTGTGTGCATGTGTGTGCATGTACACGTGTGCGCGTGTGCATGTGTGCGCGTGTATTCTGTCTTGTGCATACATGATGCTGCTTCATGCCCCCTTGCCTTTTCTTATGTAGTTTCCTTCACCTGGAAAACCTTCTCCCCCCCCCTCTCTTTCTCTCTCTCCCCCCCACTCTGTTCTTCTTTCTCTCTCTCTCTGCCGACTTCTTTGAGGTTAGCCCAGGAGGCACGCTTTCAGGAAAACTTGCCCACACTCCCAGGACTGGTGAGTGGTGTCCTCGGCAGTCCGAGGGGCCCCTGCACTCTTCTCTGCTTTAGCACTCGTCACTCAGGGAGACCATTGACTTTTTGGTTCCTACTGGAACTCGAGAGAGCGGGAGAAAGTAACTCTCAGTGTGGGCTCCAGATCTCTCCAGGAGCTCTCTGGCGTACCCCTGATTCCAGCCCAGGGAGTCGGTGCCCGCATATGGGTTTGTGTCTGTTCTTGGGCTGGTGCCAAAGAACGCGTCCTTCCCTGCCATGGCTAAAGGGAAGGGTACTGGGGTGAACTATCTCATTAGTGCTGTGTCTTCACCCTGCGGAGGCCGGATGGTGCCTGGCACCCCACCCTAAGGGGGTTCCACAGTCCCTCGGCCAAGGCAACGGTGGGCGATGTGAGGCGTGGCAGGGCCCACAGACGGTCAGATGCCGTCACAAAACCCCTCCTCTGCCTTATTCACATATTCTTTTGGTTCCAGTTATATCAGTTTTGTGGTCTGGATATCATTTGTGGAGGGGTTCTGTGTGTATGTGTCCGTGGCCTCGTACATTCAGATGGTGAACATGGCAGCAAAGTGAGCGAGGTTGCCGCGGCTGGGGGGCCCTTCTCCTCACTGGAAAACGGGGATAATACTGGAACCTGCTCTGCGTGTTTCCTTTCAAAGATGTAACAAGAGAATACGCATAGAGTGTCCAGTCCAGAGAGGACCAACCCAGCCCGTGTTACCACCAACGCTATTAGGCAGCTGCGGGGCAGGTGTCCTCATCAGCTCTGCCCCTGAACAAAGCCAGGTGCTCAGCATCTGTTGAACGAATACAAAATGTTCATTAAAATAAATTCCTTGTTCTCCTCTTCTGTTTCTCAAGTTTAGGCTTCCTGCCTGAGGGTTCTTGAGTCTGGACTTAAAGAACCAGCAAAAATGTCAACAGCTCTCTTTCAACAACTGGGTCTTTTGATGAAGCCACCGGCCCCACCTGGAGCATGTAGCATGTGACTCCTGGAACCTAGAATGGATTCCAGAATATTCTTTGCTGCCAATCAGACCTGGGCCCTTGTTTGAAAAACAAAGGTTCTTTAGCTGCTGACGGGGTTGCTCGGTGTAGCCCTCAGAGCTAGCTTGACTCAAACCTGTCCCCAGCCCCGACCCCGTCTCTGTGCCAACTGCGTATTTCTGTGGTGCACAGACGTTAGTAGTGATCTCCATGTCCCTCAGGTGTCAGGGTCCCCTGTGTGGTGGCCCTGCTGCCTCACCTGGCTTCTTTCTTCCACCTGGCCTCTTCCAAGACAGCTGTCCTGTCCTGATTCTAGTTCAGGGGACACAGAGGCAGGTGACGAGCTGTTTTCTAACACCCTTGGCTGGTTTCTGCTGTGTGGTCACCCTTGTCTGCAGGCCTCTTGTCACCCGAGTGACATGTGGACTCGCCTGAGCTTAGAGCTCCATGGGGTCGCCCCCTGGGACTTTTTCAGTCACCGGAGCCTGATCCGATATCTACACTATATTCCAGGGCCATGTCTGGGTAGCCTCTAACCCCCGCTTCTCTTCAGCTTCCCTTTAGAGTGGTGGGGACTCACCCTGGTCTGAAAGCTGTAGAGACTGCCTGCAAGAGAGCAGGGAGTGGGCTCATGTGGGGTCCAAGCCTGGGGCTGGCCGTGCGTCTCATTAATGCCGTGACTCCCGACCGAACTGCTACAGTGAAGGTTGAATTTTATGCAGTTACTCACAGTTCTGCTTCAGCAGCTGAAGTAAAAACTGCGCCATGGATGGGGCCAGTTCCTTCTTAGATTACAGCCCGTGAACTCCCTGCATGCCGGAGCTGCGCTGAGGGCTGCCTTCCTGTGTGGCTTGTTCTGTGCTGGTCCCAAGCGCAGAAAAGAGGCTCAGAGCCACTCGGCTCATCCCCTTATCCCCTCGTGCCTCTGCCCTTTCTGACATGAGGGTCCTCCTCAGCTGCTCCCAGTGGGTGACATCGGAGCTGCAGGCAGGGAGTGGGGCTGCCCAAGAGGAGGGCAGGCCCCAGGTGGGTCGCAGTAGTGGGCTCCCACTTGGAATGTCCCTCCAGTCCAATCAGTTCTGGGTTGTTGGTTGCCCGGCACAAGCTTCCAGCTCTCAGATTGGGGTCCCCTAGGGGCTGACCCTGCCAGGGACCCACAGCTGAACATCTCCGTGAGTCTGCACCTCAGGGAAGAGCTGCTTCTCCTACTCTGACACAGTCCCTTCTCATCACCATTGTCCCCATCAAGGTCTTAAGTGTTGTTTTATACATTGATTGATTGATTGACTGAGCTGAGGAATTAATTGATTCGTTTATCCTGTCATTTTCAAATATCTCTGAAGCACTCAGTCCATGCTGGGAACCCGGCTGGAGTCCGCCATTCTCACACAGGCTTCGGGCGAGTTGCGTTGTCTGTCGGTTTCCCAGGCATGACGCAGGACAAGACCGACTCTTCCCCAGGGCGCCAGGTGCAGCAGGGGACACATGGAGAGTGCTGGGCACAGCTCCAGCGCGGCAGCGGTGCAGGGGCATTAGCCCTCGTTGGTGCTCATCAGCTGCAGGCCGCCTCGCCCGCATTGGCCGTGGGCCCCCCACATCCTCGTTTTCCTCTGTGGGGTCCACTTCAGGGTCCCTGGGGCAAGTGTGCCAATGGCCCCTGAAGGGAGCACCGCTGACTTGCAAACTTTGGAAGGTAAAGGAGGCGTTTAAAACCGCAGCTGAAATTATCGCCCATGTTTCACCCGGCAAGGGCACTGAAGCGCTTTGTTCCCCTGCCGGGCAGGGGAGGACATCCTTCTCCTCCTGCTCCCCGGGGCCGCCGCCTGCACGCAGCCCATCTCTCCATGAGGGAAGAACAAATCACTTGCTCCAAGGATGGCAAACAGTGTGTGCAGGCTGCCAAGGGCGCCCCAGGAGCCCTGCAAGGGATGCTGTCGGGAGCCCGCATCACGGCCTGCTTGGCCTCTGGAGGCCCCTCTGCGGGAGCCCAGGGCTGCCCGCCCTCGGGGGCGAGGGGTGGGGGGCGGCTGAGCCTGGGCAGCTCCTCAGGCAGGACCTCCACAGAAGTCGTGTCAGAAGCCAGAGGTCAGCACAAGTCCCAGGGCAGCCCAGGGACCACGTGTGAAGATGCCCCCTACCCTTAATGGGGACGTGGGGGACGTGCAGACGGGAGACCATCCCCTGGAGCCACTCGCCTGGTAAGGAAGTGGATCCCTCCCCCTGTGCCTTCACATGGTCTCCCCAGGCTCCCCAGGAAGCCCGGGAACCAGAGGTCTGGACTCCGCCCCGACCCCCACAGTGTGGAGGATTGCGGGAGGGCAGTGGGAGGAGACGGGTTCTCAGGACATCTGCAAACAAGAATAAAGAAAACATTCATCTTAATGTCTTAATTTTAGAGATGAGCCAATTGTAGGCAGAGCGATGACATGTCCTCGGGACCCCAGCAGGTCTCTGGAGCAGTGTCAGATGATGTGTATCACAGAGCAGCCTTGGCTGAACGCGCCCTGTAGGAGGGGAGTTATGTGGGAGGAAAAAAAAAAAAGCCGTGCCCAGGAGTCCTGTGTTGCACCCACCCCCAGAGGCTTCCTCCCTGCAGGCAGACACACAGCCTAAATCTCCGAGAAAGGATTAAGTGTGTGTCCTTTCATAAACTCACCTCATCAGGTAGTTTTCCCTAAAGCCTGCCTCTGAGAAAACCTGATTTGTGCCAGGGACCAGGCTCCGGCGTGCATCTGGTCTACCACTTATGGCCAGACCCTTGCTTCCCTCCTCAGGGCTTGTGCCTTCAGCCTTGAATCTCTGAGTCTTGTTGACTTTTTATTTTAATTTTTTTGTAAGATAATCACGTGGCAATTCTGAGTTGCTCTGAAGATAATTAATTTTTAGAAAGTGTGCAAAAAAAATAAAAAAGGAACAAAGGCAATTCGGAGGAGAAAGAGTAGTCTTTTCATCAAACGGCGCCCGACCACTGGGACATCCGTGTGCAGGATGGTGAGTCGAGGCAGAGAGCTTGCCTCCACCACAAAATGTCACTCAGTGTGGACCATATATCTAAATTCAAATTTTAAATCTGGAAACATTTCTGAACGATGACCAAGGGGGAAAATTGAAGACATTAGATCTGGCACAACAACAGAAGCACACTCCACAGAAGGAAAAGTCGGGAAGCTGGACTTCATGAGTGGGAAGGGCCTCCGCCCTTTGAAAGCACTGCTGAGGGAGTGAAAAGGGAAGCCACGGGCCGGGAGAAAACACTTCCAAAACACTTAGCTAGGTAAGGGCTGGTGTGCAAAGTGTGTTTAAAAACTCAAGAATAAATGAACAACAACAACAAAAAACTCATTAGGGAATTGCAAATTAAAACCACGAGATACAAGCACACACCTACTGGAGTGACCAAATCCAGAGCCAGTGCCGGCAAGGACGTGGGGCAACAGGGACTTCTGTCCATCGCGGCAGGGACGCAGCGTGGGGCAGCCCCCATGGGAGGCAGTGGGGCAGCCGCTTACAGAACTGAGTGTAGCCTCACCTCAGACCCAGCTCCTTAGTATTCTAAGAAATTTAAAACCCATGTCCACACAAGAACCTGCACGCAGGTGTTTATAGCAGCTCTGTTCATAATCACCCAATCTGGAAGCAACCAAGACCTGGTCCTTCAGCAGGTGATGGGTAAACAAACTGTGTGTACTCTAACAGGAAAATGTTATTTACTGATAAAAAAACAGGGGTTGTCAAGGCATAGAAAGGCATGGAAGAAAGCCAAGTGCACATTACAAAGTGAAAGAAGTCAATCTGAAAAGGTTGCACACAGCATTTTTCCAGCTACTTTGTAAACGAATCTGAGGAAGGCAAGACTGTGGAGACAGTAAAAAGATCACCAGTTGCCAGGGGTGGAGGGGAGGGGGGTGATGAACAGGCAAAACACAAAGGACTTTTGGGGCTATAAAACCTAAATATGCATTATGTATGATACTGTAATAATGGAGATACGTATTATCCATTTGTCAAAAGCCATAGAGCTAAAACACAAAGAATAAACACTAATGTACACTGTGGACTTGATTAATATTACTGTATCATCACTTGTAACAAATGCACCACTGGAATGCAAAATGATAATAATAGGTAGAACTCTGTGTTACAGGTGAGTGGAACAGGTATGTGGGAACTCTTTGTACTTTATGCTGAAGTTTTCAGCTGGCCCGAACCTGTTCTCCAACAACAGTTAATTAATTAAAACACAAAACAACACAGTGCGTGTAAGCACAAGGGGAGTCGGCGGGTGCCCCATAATATTGCTCCCATAGCCGTCTAAAAAGACCCCCCTGCCCAGCCTCTGACACCCTCCCCGGACACAGGCGAGTCCCCTGAACGCCACCTCAGCCTTCGCCAGGCCAGGGCGCAGCTCCGTCTCATGAACTCCACGAAGAGCCATGAGCCAAAAGAGGTTGAACAGAGGCAGTCAGGCCAGAGACGTGGAAGGAGTCCGACCTGGGTCCCACACAGTTGCCGTGAGCACCAGTGGGCTTGTCACTTTTGACTTCTTCTGAGTGCACAGGCTGTGTGCCCTGGGGACTTCCCAGGTAGGCCCTTGAGTCCGAAAGGTCCTTTGGGCCGTGGCGAAACGTGGAGCTCTGTCATTTTTACTCATGCCACTGGCTTCTGTCTAGTAAAAACGGAGCTGATAAAAGTGACAGATTTGCTTCCCTCTGAGAGGTGCCGTGTTTTGTCTCTGGGTTGATCACGCACAGATGCCCTGGGTCTGGCCATCTATTCATAATTTCTGGGGACACTGAGGTGGGGGGCTGCGTGACTGTGGCCTAGGACATGGGTGCTGGAGCGAAATCAGGAAGCACCCTCGGTTACGGAGGGAAAGATGAGGGCCCGGAAATTGGTGCCGGACTGAAGTGGCGACATCACTTGGGTTTTTAAGGCAGAAAGTCTGAGGGGACTTGATTTGTCTGAGCTTCAGCTTCCCCTGCAAATGTGGGGATGAAATCCCAACACGCAGGGTCATCTTGAAGATCAAGAAGATGATGCACAAGAGACCCCAAGTGTGAGGCTCAGACATGGCTGAAGCTCTGACACTCAGCCAAGAACTACAAGTATCACCCACCCCCATGGCAAGACCCAGAAATCTGGGTCTGGAGTGGACAGCCAGGCTCTTCTGGCCTCCTTCCTCCCCTCACGGGGCCCTGTGCAGCCTGGAATGGGCAGCAGGTCCCTGTGGGGAGAGGAATGGGCTGTGGGACACAGCTCCTCCGCTCCTCGGCACCCCGCCTCACTCAAGCACCCCGTCCCTCAAGAGAGCAAAGCAGACACGTGTCTGAGAAACTTCCTCGTGCCCCGCAGTACTGCAGTAGAAAAGAGGATGCCAATGACATTTCTAGAGGTCCTTTTATTTTGAAAATTACTTTCTTTGCTTGGGTTCTCTCTACATTTATGCTTTATTCTAGTAAATCTTCTTTCATTAGCAAGGAGCCAGAAAAAGACATTCCTTTAAATAATTGAATTCCTCTGGTCTGGTCCGGCTCCCATTTGTTGCCTTGGAAATCGGACTATATACCCTTTCTCCTCAGAAGAAAAAAATAACCAGTTGGTCTGATTTTCTTTAATTATAAAAGATCCAGTCCTGAAGAGAGACCGTACAGCAAAGAACCTCATGTTTGAAGAGGGAGAGTGAACTCGGACATTCTTATTCTTCCGTGTCCCCAAGGAAGGAAGGAAGAAGGAAGGGAACTTTCATTTAATATTTGCCGACGCCGCCGCGGCTCTGCGTGGATAATTTCCACAAAGAAGCTCAGATGTAGGTCACGGCTTCTGAGAAGCCGTTTCTGCCACTTCCACTCTCTAGATGAGAGAACAGGGTCATAAAGCCAAGAGCGTGGGGTGTAGAGGAAGCGGGGTTGGAAGACAGGTATGCTTGATTTTAAAACAGCATACCTGTCATTTCTATTTATATCTATGAAAAAAATCAACACCAGATCGTGGGGTGCTAGGAAAACTTTAGCTCAAACACATGTCTCTGTCTCTGGAGTGTGTGTTCACAGCGGGCCCTGCGGACTTGGCGGAGACGAGGACGTTAGTTCCGTGCCTTCCCGAAGCTGCTTCTTGCGGATTGCACGCATGTTCACGCTTTCAGCAGGATGCTGAGCTCGACTCCGGGTCTGGTGGAACCCCGCGACCACTTCAGAGACTGAGCTGCTGGGGCGTCCGCAACCGTATTCCTAGATGCTGGGTTTGCCGGTTCTGTGTTGTATGTGAGGAAGTCTGCGTGTGCAGAGCTGTGTGCAAGGCACTCCGTGTGTGTGTGTGTGTGTGTGTACACACAAGGAAAGGGAGTCCACCAGAGGCTTTCAAAGCAAAGCAGAACAGAGTCCCCATTAAAATCTGTGTTGTGAGGGAAAGATCGAAATTCAACTTTGGGGAAAACTGGCTGAAAATAAGCATAATAATCATTCCTTTTTCTTACATATCGGGCAGAGCCCTTAGGCCTTTGTTGTGAGTTTGCTCCTCCTTCCAAGGAGGGTCAGGGAGGAGCACTGGCCTCTGAGCTCTTGCCCACTCCTTCCGCACTCCTGAGCCAAGGGTTTTGTGCTTGAAGATCCGCCCAGCCCCCAAAAGAGGGCCGAGGGTGGTTTAGACCAAAGCAGGGGGCCCCATCTGTCCTGTAGTGATGGCCCTGGCAGCTGGAGACCTACGCTGAGTCACATCTGAGGTCAGAGGGGCAGGCAAGGGAGGAGGGGCCGGTCTGAGTCTCCAACTGCCCTGGATGGCCAGGGGGAGCAGCGTTCTTCCCAGGCATTAGGTTGCTTGGAGTGTGAAGACAATCTCCAAGAGGCAGAGAGAGACCCAGAGACTGGGCACCTTGTAGGCTGAAGGCATCCCCCTGGTGGGCAGCGGAGCTCAGGCTCAGCCAGGGACCCAGAGCACGTGGCTCTGGGCGAGGGGCTGAGGAAGAGCCCTCTCAGGAGTGGGTTTCCGCAGGGCAGGCATGTGAGTGGGGGCCCATCAGTTGGGATGGCCTCAGACAGCTGCGGCCAATGCTCCCAGAAGCTGGTTTTAGGAAGAGTCTCACTGAGCTCAAAAAAGTACTTGCTGGTGGGAAACCTGGGAGAAATTAATAAACCTTGTCTCTGGCACCTCTTCCTCCTTCCTTCTGGGCTGGGGGGGACTGGAGCTCTCTGGAGTGCATTTCTCTGCCCTTGCTCCCCATCTGTCTCCCTAACCCTCCGTCGGTCGGCTTCCGACTCCTGCTCTCCCTTCCTGAGACTTCCCCATGACTCTGGGCCGCCTGCTCCTGTCCAGCCTGTCCCATCTGTCACTTGCCTGCTGCCAGGGGCTTTCTGTGCCCCCAGGTGGCTTTCTGATCCTCTTCTCCTGGTGGCCTCAGAGAGGCCTGCAATTTAGCATGGAAGAGTTCAGGCCTTGCCCCTCCCCTTCCCTTCCCTTCTCTTCTCTCTCTCTCTCTTCCTTCCTTCCGTCCTTCCTTCCTTCCTTTTGTTGAAGGATCAAGGACACCCATATGCACAAACGAATTGCTTTCTCCAAACTTACACAATTAGGGAGCAGCTGCCAGGCTCATCCCTGGGACGTGAAGTGCAGATGTGCTTTTGGAGAGAGATAGAGACGTCACCCTGATGCGTGTCCCCAGTGCCCGACTGGACGTCCAAGTGCTAATTATAGCCCTGCACTCCCCCGCGTGAGCTGTGCTTTTACCTCCTCTGTCTCCGGGCAGCTCTCCTGCGGAAGGAGCCCAGCCTGTGGATCCTCCCCCCATGGGCTGCTGGCACAGGCTCGGTCCCACCCTCATCCTTTGGGGCTGTGTTTCTTTGAGCCATTGTCTCTGGTGTGTTGCTCTTTCCAACTCTTCACTCCGCCCTTCGGATGCTGGGCAGGAGAGATGCCCGCAGCCTGGTTCCCGGCCACGTCCCTTTGCGCCCTTGTTGGCGATGCTGGCCCTGTGTGTCCGAGTCCCTCTCTGCCAGCAGCACCACGGTGTCCAAACAGATGAGGTCCAAACTGTCCCTGGAGTGGAGGACCGTTGCTTGCAGTCACCCTTCTCTGTCCCTTCAGTGGAAGGGACCGAGATCCCCCACCCCCCACTCCGCCACCTGAGCCTTGTAACAAGTCCTCAGTGGGAAAGCACAGAGCCTCTGACTGCCGTGCCCTGAGCTGGGTCCTGAGTCTGTTCCATGGACTCACCATCCGGAAGCGCATGGCCGCTGCTTGCCCGCTGCCTCCCGCAGCGGCCCATCGGCCCAGCGGCCCAGGAGCCCAGGATGCAGGGTCTCTGTGGGGGCTACTGTGGCCCCCAGCTCAATTGTAGATGACTCTGCCCACTGCTCTTAGCTTGAATGGGGGCGTGGCCTGCGAGGACGCCCGCCCATTCCCCATCTCCTGCTCAGGTCGCTGCTGTTCCCCTGCTGGAGGAAGCAGCAAGCTCTCACACGGAGACCCCGCAGATTCAGAGCGGAAGCCCTAGGTGGAGGGCCCCTCTCTCGTCTCAAACGCCACAACTGCGGGGTTCGTGGGGGTCAGGGAACTCTGACAGAGCAAGTGGAGTCCCGCTCAGTTAGTGTTAGGGGGTAAAACAAAACTAGAAACTCATTGTAATGGGTGGAATTGTGTCCTCTGTAAATTCACATGTTGAAAACACACCCCGATCCCCATGTGGCTGCTTTTCAGGACAGGGCCTTCGAAGGTGGGACTAAGGTAAATGAGGCCGTGAGGGTGGGGCCCTAATCCGATAGGGCTGACGCCCTTGTTAGAGGAAGAGACACCAGGAAGAGGCCCTGTTGGCAGTGGGGAGGTGCCCCGGCCGGCGGTCACGCTGTTGCTGTGGGTGACAGGTGTGACTTCTGTGGCGGCCCACCACCTCACACCAGGCTGGGACATAAACAGCACTACTGAATCTCTCAGATTTTCAGGAGGGGGAGCAGTCCCTTGTCTGTGTCACATAAGACAAAGCGGGGAGCACTCAGCCAGGCACAGGGCTGGACAGGGGTGGGCCCAGTGTTTCCGTCCACAGTGCTTCATCTCAACGCTGTCTCTTGTTTCCCTGGCCTGGTCTTTCTCTTATCGCTCCAATATACACAAGGACACAAAATGGAAAGGGAAGAAGGGAGGAGGGAAGAAGGGAAGACAAGAGAAGAAAAGTAAAGACAGGAACATTTTAGAAAAGGACGGGCAAGGCCCAGGGGTGTCGGACAGAACCGCCTGCACCCCACGGAGTGCAGGGGTGTTGAGCAGGGCGGGCCACACAGCAGCCCCCACGGGCCACGCCGAGGGCCCCACGGGGCGGGTGGCTGCCAAGCCTGGTCAGGGGAGCACAGCTGCCTGTAGGTTGAGGGTGTGCCCGGTACAAGGCGCTGCGGCAACCTCCCTCTGCTACCTCTTCTCGGGCTCCCCCTGCACTGAGACGCAGGCTGATTCAGGAGAGTCGGTTAAGGCCCTCGCCTGCACCACGGGCCTGCGTGTCTCGGCGAGGCTTGGTTCAGCCACTTGTAGACTGACACTGCACCAAGAGGACACCACCGCCCAGAGTGCGCAGGACGCCCACCGCGGTGTGGCTGGGAGCGCCGGGCTCTTGGAAGGTGCCGGAAGAGGTGAAGGAGACTGGGCCCACGTCCAGGGCAAGAGGCCTGGTGTTCTCCCAGTGCACCGAGTCACTCCTTACCGCTCTGTGAGCTCCCTTTCCCAACCCTCCAGCTGTCTGTCTGTGTGGTCCCTCAATTAACCCCTCAGAGTCGCCTCCTCTCGCCCTGGGGCTGCGGGCACCCAGTCCCGTGATGTCTATTTATAACAACATGCAGTCCACCTGTGAGTGAGATTAATACTATAAAATGCATCAACGTCCAGTCCCGGGACTGCAGGGCGTATTAATTTGCTCCCATGGGTTTAATGTGGCAGTTCCCATTAACGTGAATGGGTTATCAGGTTAGATTCCAGGGACGAACAAGGAGCACAAACAATTCCTGTAGGAGAAAGGTTTCCATTATAATCCACACGGTAATGTGTGGATTAACACAATTGCGTAGAAGCAAAATCCCGTCATTCGGGAACATGTTCGTGAAATTTAAATGCGTGCTGGGCCGCTCCTGGTCACCTCACCCGTGATTCTGGAGATCCGAGCCCGTCTCCTTCGCTGTCGATTATTGCCAAGGGGAAGCGTGCCCCGTCCCACGGAGAGCTCATCGACAATAACATCTGCTGTCCATACAGGAGCAAAATAGAGCCTTTGCTTTCAGATCCAGGAGATGAAACTCCAGGCAGAGTGATGCCACTGTACGTAAAAATCGTCTGCAAACCCAACTGTTTCCAGACAGGTTGGCCGCTGACGGAAACCCTCTCGGCAACGTACCAACGCGGATTGTTCGTGCAGTTAGAGCAAAATGCAAAAATGTCTTCTAAAAATACTCTCTGTGCATGCCTGCCTCGTCTTATTTTTTGAAAAATAATTGAAACTGCAAGATGACACTCCATGGGAATGGAAACTCCCTCCCTCCCTCTCTCTCTCTGTGTCATCCCATCAGTTTCAAGGGGCAGCAATAACAGCGCCACAGATTAGTGGGCTCACATGACAGAAATTTATTTTCCCACAGTTCTGAAAGCCAGAAATTCAGGATGGAGGTGACATAAAAGACCCGGCTAATTCATAAATCGCATCTGGACACTCAGAAACCATGCAGCAGTAACTACGTGTTGCTTTAAGGGAGCAAGACTGCAAGCACCACCTGGCCAGGCTGTGGTTTCTCCCCAGAGCTCCCCTGGTGGGAGATCTCCTTCAAGCTGGGGTGGTACTGACCGCCGACGGCTCCTTGTCGGTTGTGAGCCAGGCTGGCGTTTCGGGTTGGCAGTCGGCTGGGACAATCCTCTGTTCCTTCCTATGTGGGCCCCTCCAGCGGGGAGCTCGAGCCCCAGCAGGTTGCTTCACCAAACTAGCAAGGGGAAGAGAGTCTGTGAGAGGACAGGCGGGGATCTTCTGTGTGTGAACCAGGGAATCACATGCACCTTTGTCACACTCAAGCAAGCCACAGGTTTCGGCCACACTCACACAGAGGGATCAAGAGCATACATTCAGAGCTGGAGATGTGGGGGCAAGCTTCGGGTGGGCCTGCGTGGCCAGAGCGGGGTCTCCTTCTGCTGCGATTCAGCAAGGAGGTGCCAAGAAGACAACACGTCCAGAGAGAGGCCCTGGAAGAACCCGAGTCGGCAGTTGGGATTGTCCCCCCGCCCCGACTTCTCTCTTTCCTCGATGAGTCCACTTTCGTGATTTTCCTCCACTTCCCAGCCTCTCCCTCTGACCCGTTATGGGCTCCTCTCCTCTGCTATCCCTCATGACTAGGCTCCTCCGGGGGCTCCGCTGTCATCCCTCTGTCCTTGTCGACAATACTGATCCCTCCTCCTCTGAGAATTCCCTGCCTTTCTCTCATCTCCTCACCTGTGTTTCCAACCGCCTGACAGGTGACAACTGGCTATCCCCCAGGCTCCTCTAGAGCAGACTCTCAGAAGTGTGCCTACGTGCCTCAGAATCCCATATTTCCGCCGTCCTCGGAGCCTGGCCACTGGGAATCCACACACTGCTCTGTGTTTGAGTGTGTGCGTCTGTGTGCACACTCACGATTTGTGATGGCTCTGTGTTCTCATATCACAGCTCTTTTTATAAGCTCTCAATACATCCTGATTGACCACAGCATGGTTCCGGTTTTCTCGGCTAACAGCTGCAGCCCTCCACACCGGTAACAATGTATCTTCTACAACGGACCCCGAGCCCTTCCCCTACTCTGCCAGCTCACTCTCTAAGTACCCTAATCAGGGCGCAGTTTGGTCTGTGCACCGTTCACGCCTTAATAATATGTCGTTCGTGCAATGCTACTGACTCACTACTAGTTTGCCTGATAAAAATTCTCTTCACTTAGAACTACAACATGAAACCAAAGAGCATAGAAATTATATCTTTAAAAAAAAAAACAATAAGGTGAACATCCATTTGACTACTAAGGGCAGTTTTGGAATTCACATACATATAATCATACCACAAGTATTCTTCTGTGACTTGTTTACTTTGCTCAAAAATTCTAACGTTTATCTCTGTTGATGCCGATGGCTGTGTTACCAGTCGTTTTATTGCTTTGTAACATTTCATTTTGTAATGTGCTACAGTTTGTTTATCTAATGTTGGCAACTTAAGTTGCTTCTAGTTTCTGGCTGCTACAAACAGGAATGTTATGTATATTCTCGTACAGGTCTTCTTGTTCACTAGTGCAAGGTTTGTCTAAACAATATACCTAAGAGTGAAGTTTCTTGATTTGAGAACATGGAAGTGTTAGCTTCTGACAAAAACCAATTCTACAATTTACACATTCACCAGCCACGTGTGACAGCTGCCATTGCTCCCTATTCTAACAAATTTTTGTGTGAGACTTTAATTTTTGCCGAATGGTTAGAGTTTTAATAATATGCTATTGCAGTTCTCATCTGTAGTTTCCTGGTTCTCAATATTGTTGGGCGTGTTTTCTGTGTTCATTGGCCATTTGCATTTCTTTTTTGTGCAGTGAGTATTCAAGTCTTTAACCCACTTTTCTATGGGTATTTTGACTTTTTCCTTTTGAATTTATATGCTTTCTTATATAGTCCACATAAATCGATGACATCTTTTCACAACCTTACCGTTACATTTTGATACAGACAAGTTACTTTTATTACAGCTAAGTGAACCAGCATTTACCTTTCCAGAGTCTTCTTTTCGCGTCCTCAGACAGCATTCCCTGGAGTCTTGGTGACATTTTCCAATATTTTTGTCTGTAATCTTTAAAGTGACTTTAAAATCCAGTCTGCGGCCCAACGAGCAGTGACTGGCTGGCTGCGGCTTGTGCGACAGCGGTCCGTCCTGCTTCCTGCCCACGTGCGGGCACCGTGGTCCCTCAGGACTCGGCCCCACACCGCACGCTGCCCGGGCTGCTGCAGCCGGCCTGCCCAGCGCACGCTTCCACCGATGGCTCCGCCCAAACCACGCCTTTCTCATTATTTCCCTAAGATAAGCCTTGGCGTGGAGTCGGGCCGGCCCCTCCACCTTCAATCCTCCCTCAACTGTCCTGCTGTTTTGGAAGTATAGGGATATTTTGGAAGCATTCGGTCATACCCCTCACTCCCCAAAATAGATTCCTAATAATTTTTAAAAACCCAACATCTTGAGGTTTCGATAGAGATGACATTGATTCTACTTAAAAATCATAGAAAAGCAGGGTTTTTAAATTAGTCTTCCAATGCACAAACAGGACTTTCTACTACATTTATTTTTACAATAAACTCCTGTACACGGATTTATATAGCTTTTGTTAATAGGTTCATAGCACTTAATGTTATCAATAAAGTTCTCCATGGAAGTCTTCAAATATTTATTTAAATTTATACCAAGATAGTTTATAGTTACGATATCATTTAAATTGTATTTCTTCTAAACTTTTTTATACATAAAAAACGCAAAGGATATTTGGATATTACTTTTACACTCAGTTTTTTATTACATACGTTTATTCACTCAGATATTTTATTGAGAGAGTTTACTTTCTATTGTGAAATTGAATCATCTGTAAGAGAGAGAGTTTTTTTCTGGCTCCATACAGATAAAACTTCTGTTCTGCCCACTACACCACTGCCGACATCTTTCAACCCACTCGTGCTCGTGGCCGGTGCAAACTCCTTCCTCCTTCCTTAACCTCAGAGGTAACTTATACCAGGTCAACTAAGTACCTGCTCGTGTCTGTTTGACCTCAAATAAAGATTATAGTTCATAAAAGATTTACTTTAATCTATTGATAGGACCAAATAAATGTGAGACCTTATTCTGTTAGTGTTGATAATAATAACGGGCATTTTTTTAAATGTGAAATCCACACACACACTTCTGGAACAAGCCAGACCTGACCGTGCCGCACCACCGTTTCCAGTCGCCGCTGTGTTGGTTTGCTGGCGTCAGCTGTGGCGCTGGGCGTCCACAGTCACAAGTGCCACTGGCCTTTCTTGAACTGTGCTCTGTTTACCCCATTTGCCGGCCCTGATTGACACTTAGACTAGGTAAAAATAAGTTCGGTGCGGATAAGTGTAAATTAGAAAAACGTGCTCTTGGCCTTGATTAATCTGAGAGGGTACAGACATCTTGGGGGGGACTGTTTTGGTGCTAAGTGCTGCGTTAAACACTCAGGGTGAATGCTGGCTTGGGCACAAGTGTGTTTCCTGAACCAGTGACTGTGATTCGAATTACGACTTCCTGGGCCTTGGAAAAGTCTGAAGAAAACTGCTGCACTTTTACTAACATTATCGTTGATTCCTGCTGTGACAGCAGAAGCTCAGGTGCTGTGTCTCACTCACCGTCAGGCGAAGGGAGTCGGCCAAGTCACATGTCTCTGTTTTATTTTGTTTTAAAAAATACATTCTATTGATTCTGCTATCATAGCTGTCCCAATTTCCCCCCTTTGCGCCCCTTTCCCCCCAGTGCCTCCCTCCCTCCAGCAGTTCCCCCCTTAGTTCACATCCGTGGGTCATGCATATAAGTTCTTTGGCGTCTCCATTTCCTGCATGTCTCTCTTCCAAATGCAGAGCAGCGAAGGACACCCGCAAGACCGGGGAGAGGCCAATGGGACAAGGCACCTCCTTCCCGGGGAGGCAGAAATTGGGGATCGTCTTTTATTACACTTTTGTTATACTTCTTCCATGCTGATGTTTTCTTGCAATTAACAGTGACTTGTCCAGATCAATTTTTCTTTCTAGGAAAATATTTGGAAAAATTGTAGCGTCGCGAAACCAGAAAGCTATAAATATTTAAACACCGTGTTAAATATTTCATTTATTTATTCCTTCTCTCACTCACTTGCTCAGTTATTTGCTCCTATGCTCATCGAGCCTTTCAGGCACCGTGATTTGCAGATAGCTGGGTGTGTGCATTTCTCTTCAACCCCCTCCCCCCTTTCCACTACAGCGCCTCCTTTCCACCTTCAGCTCTGACCCGTGTCTGCATCCCACATTGCTGCGGTTTAGGCTCTTCTGGGCGCCAAGCTTATTCCAGGTTTGATTTTGTTCTCTTGGGCGGGGTGGGCGGCTACGTCAGCGCTTGTCCTGGTGGGGTATATCTGAGTATACAGCCTCCCCCTCTACGTGTGTTTAATTAATCTCCATCTGGGCCTCCTGGCATCGTCCGGCAGAGAGCCTGGTACCCCCTGTTCCCCAAGTCATTCCCGCGTCCTGAGGAGCCATCAGTGCCCTGTTGTTGCTCCCCCCACCCAGCTCCATCTCCACGAGTCTCTGCTCTTCTCGTGCTGCTGCCAGGCTCCCGTCTGTTTTCTGTCCTATGTTAGGACACCTCTCATCTTGGTCATTCTCCCAAGCTCTTTGTTCTTTCCATGGGCCCTTATATTCCTTAGCTATTATGTCCCTGTGTTTGTATGGGTTTAAAATCTTACATGTTCACAGAGCACAGCCCTCCCTTCAGTGTCCATGGCCACCTCCGAGGAGCTTTAAGCCATGGAGAAAGCAGATCTAATTTCCATTTCGAAATAGTTCTGTGGCTGGTACCGAGAATTGATTGGAGCTACAGTGTAAGTGTGGAAACGTGGAGGTTGGTGAGGGGACCATTCCAATATCCCCAGGACAGCAGAAATGGACATGAGAAGAAGCAGATGGTTGGGAAATATTTGGTGTTGGAAAGGACGTTTAGAGGATTTCTGGTTTCAGATCCAATAGGTAATGATCTTGGAAATAGTTATTCTTGTACTTATAATAAGAAACAATTTTAAAAGCCCTGAAAATTAAATATTTTTCTTGGATCCATACAAGAACTAAAGTCACAGGGCAAATCCCCACCCTCAAATCTTGGGAGACAGGAAAATCCAAAGCGTCAGAGCTGAGATATGCTCACTGGGAGCCAGAAACGGTTGTTTGAAAAGGTGCTGGAGGCTGAGACTCCTGGGGCCCCTACCCATCATGGGCTTCACCTCCGGGGACCCCCCCCCACGACCTCACAGCTAAGACCCAGAAAGAGCCCTGCAATTCTCTCAGTGGGGAGGGCAAGTGTGCATTGTGAAATATCCCAGAGTATGCCTCCTACAAAGACCTAGACCGTAGAGAAGTCTTTACCAGAGATGTGTCCTACCTGGACAAAGGGCATTTCTCCTCCTCCAGCCCCCTTCACCTTTAATTAAGAGGGTAAACGGAAAGCTAAGAAGCATTTGTGGAGGCCAAGGACAGGAGCCCACTAAAATACTGAGATGTAATCGTAAGACTGTAGAACTTTTCCTCCCCTGTTCCTTACCACAACACCGACAAGGCTCTGACATGATAGCATGCATTACCTAGGGAAGAGCTGAACCGAACACAGGATGTCCAAGGAGGCGTCCTTAGGATGCCTCAGATACTAGAGGAGACAAACAGAGATGCTGAATGAATTGGAAGTCTCTGACACCTACAGTGAAGGAAGGCACGTATTAAACGCAGCTCAACTCCCAGCCAGATTAGCATAAATCTACACACCAAAGCCTTCCCTCAATTCCTGTTACAAGACGCGGCACTTCCAGCTTTCTACAAAAGATTACAAAGCAAGGTGCCAAAGGCAAGAAGCAGGCTCAATCTGAGGGGACAAAGTGAGCGTCAGAAACAGACTCACCTGTGACGCAGCTGTGGGTGTAACCATGCAGGGGATTTAAAAGGACCATCATCGTCACGTGTGGACTCCAATGGAGAAGGCAGGCAGCATGCAAGGACAGGTGGGGAATGTAAGTCAGAGACGGAAACTCCAAGAAAGAATACGAAGGCTGTGCTAAAAGTCCAGAACCGTAATGGTGATGAGGAATGCTTCTGATGAGTTAATAGTAGACTAGGCATGAAACACAAAGAAGAAAAGATAAAAACGGAGCATCTGGAAATGATGAGACAGTTTCAAAAGGTTCATTCTGCATGTGATTGGAATACCAGAGGAAGAGAAGACAGAGTGGAGAAACATTGGAATATTGGCCAAGAACTTTCCGGAATTCATGATAGACACTAAAACAAAAATCAAGGGAGCTCAGAGAATTGCAAGCAAGATAAATAAATAACCAAAGAATTTACACCAAGTCATAGTATATTCAAAGTTAAAAAAAACTAAAAACAAAAAAAATGCGGAGAATCTTGAAACAAGCAGAGTAGGGGGATGCATTCCTTACAAAGGAGCAAAAGTAAGAATTACCACAGATTCTCATCAGAAACCACGCAAACAAGCAGTGAGTGGGGTGAAATGCTGAATTGTTGAAAGAAAAATACTACCAACCCAGAATTCCAAGTCCAGTGAAAGTACCCTGCAAAACGAAGAAAAACAAAGATTCCCCACATAACCTAACACTGAGAAAACCGATCACCGGAAGGCCAATTGCCAAAATTTGAATGAAATTTAGGAAAGAAAACAGATAATTCTCAAATGCCTTTTGTCATCATTACTGCTGAATTGTTGAAATACACCTTTACTTCGAGACCAAAGGCAAGGTGCCCGCCTCTCACTTGGTTTGCTTCATGTTCTGCTGGAAGTCCTAGCTCATGTGGTAGGGCAGGGGGAGAAATACGTTTGTGAGTGTTAAAAGACAGGGAAAGTGTTATTTCCATCTATGATATTTAACTTGTGCCTATGATAACAAATGATCTGAAAGTCATTATTAGGAACAACAAGTGAGCTTGTAGAATGTGGTGGACAGACAGTTGTATAAAACAGAAAATATATAATTCTTAAGAGTATAGTATAAGCTTATAAAACATATAAATCATATGTCTATTACATTTATAAAATATATAAAAGAGAAACAAATATATTAATTATTTAGCAACAAATTTACCCCCAAAGACACAACTACTTGGAAAAATCATAAAATGTGCCTGAAAGTCTTCAGACACCATGTAAATAAAGTAGATATGGGCCGTGCTCATTCACAGGGAAATGTGTAGAAATTGATGTAAAAGTTAATTTGTATTAGCAGGTTTTGTTTTGCTGTTTACTCTTGAACCCCCTTAAATAACCAACAGAGAGCTCTGCTCGTGTGGATTGCCTCTATCACATTTATCTTATTAGAAAGTGCAGCTTAGAAAAACTTAAATTATGCATTTTAGTTTATTCAAAATGACTATAATAAAGCAATTAGATGTTCATTGAACATTTCCCTGGTTGTTGCAAATTTTGTTACTGATACCAGAGTTTTGGAAGCGTTCATTCTTTTTTGGTGTTGTTTGTAAATGTTTTATTGTTTATGCTGTTGCAGTTGTCCCAGTATTCTCCCTTTGTCCCCCTGCCCCCAGCCTGCCTCCCACTTCCATAGTCAGTCCCCACACCGTTGTCCATGTCCACGGGTCCTTCGTGTGAGTTCTCTGACTAGTCTCTTCCCCTTCTGTCAGCCAGTCCCCCCTCCCCTCCCCCCTCTTACCGCCGTCCTGTCCGTCTGCTCCACGGTTCTGTGCCTCTGGGCCCAGTTTGCTCATTAGTTTATGTTGTTCACTAGATTCCTCTTATAAGTGAGATCCTGTGGTGCTTGTCTTTCACTGCCTGGCTTATTTCACTCAGCACGATAGTCTCCAGTTCCACCATGATGTCACAAAGGTATATTCTAATTCATTTACACACTGATTTTGGAAGGAATGATGTTTCATAGTTTCCTACTCTGACATTTTTTGTTGTCACCTCTAAAACCAAGTCATTATAAAATGACAGATTTTCTTGTCATTTCAATTTTCCTTTTTAAATTTTTAATGAACATTTCAATGCTTATTTTCTTTTCTATTTCTTCTTTTTTGCATTATCTATTCAAGTCCTTTGCTTGTTTTCTAAGAGTTAACTTTTTGCAATTTAATGTTCTATAAATAATCATTATTGATCAATTATTTTGAAAAGTTTCAGTTTTTTTATTTAAATGTTTTATTTATGGTGAACATTCAATTATAAAGTTGCCACTATTTTTATGACCTTTGCCTATGATGTTATGATATTTAGAAAGTCTTTCTCTGCTCCACCAATAGAATATATCATTTCTTTACTTCTGTGTTTTCAAATTTTATATTACATCTTTAATAACACTGCAAATTACTTTCTGAATAGCTCACGGCATTTATCTAAATTAATGGTTTCCTTTTAATTAGCTTGCTACCAATCCCAATCCTACATTCTAAAAGAAAAGGCCGTTGATGATAAACCACGTAGAATACTACCTTTGACTCGTACCGACATTTCAGTCGGTCCTGTGCTGGACAAGTGATTCCATTACAATGATATTTAAGTTCCAGACCATGTGAATCTTTATAATGAATTCAAATACCTCTGATACCCTCCCTATTCCAACCTTAGTACCGTTTCCAAGAACTGTGTTGGCCTTAAGAACAGATTTTCCTGTAGAAAATGTATATTTGTCAGATTAAATTGCAGGTTTTTCATGGAGATTGATAACAGAAATAATTATAAAGTATATCTTTATAATAGAAAAAATAGCAATTCATTTTTGTCTAGAAATTAAGGAGCATTTCAAGTAATCTCTGATGGGCACACTCAGGAAAAACGAAGGCTTTCCATGTTTCACACATATCAGAGATGTAGCAGCAGGAGCCCAGTGGCCGGGGAACCTGGGTACTCGGGTGTGCATCTGACCTTTGCTGCTTAATATGGTCTAAGTGTCTGAGTTACTTGAAGCTCACGATCCCCAAATGCATATACAGTGTCTCAACCGTTAAATGTAGACAAGCCCAATTTCACCAAACAACTCTTAAAGGAGTATGCATGTGAAATTGTTTAATAAAAGAAAATACACTATGCAAATATCAGGCAACCCCAGACTCCCACAACTTACCACATTGTCCTTTCATAGTTGCTTGGCATAAGCTACAGAGATGTAGCTTATGTAGCTACACGCACAGAGATGTCCTGCTTTCCAGGGCTGAAGGACAAGGTGGCGCATTCCTTCCCCACCATGACCTCCCCGAACAGTTAAGTCTGTGCACAGAGTCAGGATTTAGCAGACCTTTCGGGACAGACGTCTACAAGGAACCTGTTTCCTTTTGGGCCTTCAAAAAGCTGCTGCTTACATGGTTATTGTGTTTATTTCCCCTGCTGCTCCATGGAATGGCAACGTGGAGTCATGTTTACATGTTAATTTGAATTATTACAATAGCTGAGGAGTGAGTGGGCAGATATTGTAAGTAAACAAAATAAACTGAAAATGTCTTTGCTGGGGTGTAGGTACAGTGGATGATTATTTAAAATAACATCGATACCATATTATCTAGGCAAGAAACTCTATTAATATAGAAATTTAAAACATATATTTTAGTTCTCTCTGTAATTCTGGTTTTTCATAGAATTGTTAAATAATGTGTAATACGTTGGGGAATAGTTACATTCAAACAAGAAATTCAGTTTTCATTTTCAATAACTACTACTTGTACCTAAAGCATTGTTGGGCCTTTACCTCCTTAATTCAAATATTCCTATTCATGATCAAATTTCCATTTTTCAGTTTCAGAAAAAAACCCACAACACTATTCAAGACACATAGGCAGGCTTCTAGAAGCCTGAGGATTCGAACATCCATTTCTACCAGAATTAAAATTTTTAATGAAGTCAAACTTTGAAACTCTAGTTTGTATGCAAACAAGTTTTTTTAAAAGATTTTATTTATTTATTTTTAGAGAAAGGGAAAGAGAAGGAGAGAGAGAGAGAGTAACATCACTGTGTGGTTGCCTCTCGCACACACCCCCACTGGGCACATGCTCTGACTGGGAATCGAATCAGCAACCTTTTGGTTCATAGGCCAGCACTCTATCCACTGAGCCACACCGGCCAAGGCTGAAAACAAGATTTAATGATAACTACTGAAATGCTAAATTTACTTGAAACTGTAAAACTATACAAGGTATACTGTACAAGTTTTAATATGAATTTTATTATTTTGAAAGGGTCTTGACTGAGAAGTTGTTACTCACCCTAAGTACATTTGCTCATCACGTTTACTTATTTCTTAATATGTAACAGGAACTGAATGAGAATAGCTGTGTATTTGATTCAACTTAAAATTTTTTATTGCTTTTATCTTCTCTTGAAGTATTTACAAAGCGCTGTGTCAAGGTTTACGTTAAAATAAAAAAGGGACTGAAAATAACCTCACAGAGCCATAACCCCCCACTCCCCCCGGATGGTGGCAACACCAAGACATCCTACCAACCAGCAAAAAGGTCAAGTTCCTCACTGTGAACAGCAGCAGTTTCTGTGCATATTTTCTGAGGCCAGTGTGACCTTCAAACACGGCACCCTGACAGAGCCAGGCTGAGCCATGTCAACAGTCCCACTAGGCAGGGCCCAATCAGAACCAAATCGCCCTCCTCTCAAGCCCCAAAATCATCAGTGCTCATTTGAGAATGATAAGGAAAGGAAGGCGGAATGGTCTCTAAAACATGTCAGAGATTAGAAAACAACTCTCCCAGTCATCACGGCTTTTTTGAAATGGGATTTTTCAAATGATACAAAATTTTGCACCACTCTGTAACTCACTTCCTATAGTCATTTTGGTTTTGCTTTTTTTTCTTTGCAAACAACAGGAGTAGATGTCTGTGTCTTGAGGTCCTGGTGGAACACACCACATACACATACACATTCACACAAGCACATGTATACATGCATATTTAAGAAAAAACTAGCTTAGAAATAGTCTGAATTTCTTGTGCTTTTATCTGTACACTGATCTCTAGTATTTGCGTTGACCTGACAGAAATTACAACTTTTACGGCAACAAAAATAAAGATAATTAAGACTATGTATGCGTGTGTTGCACCTGCTTGGTGCTGATGCGCTAGGCACAGGAAATGGTCTCTCATTCACTGTAGCCCGACAGCAACATGAGGCTCAGACAAGGCCAGTAACGGTGCCCAGGGACTCAGTGGTTAATGGTGAACCAGCTGTGAATTTTGTCAGATTACAACATTTAATTTCTACTCATTCTATCCCACTCATCACCTAAATTTTCACTATTTTATTTTATTTCTTTGATCTTGAGAATAGCTATTTTCACCTTTCATATACGTAAATTGAGTCTCAGAGCATGACATACAATGTTTAAACTGTGCACTTTAAGAACAAAATTTAAATATTTATTTATTGATATTTAGAGAGGAAGGGAGAGAGAGATTGATTGATTGATTGATTTGCTGTTCCACTTATTTATGCATTCATTGCTTGCTTATTCTAGGTGCCCTGACCAGAGATAGAGCCCCCAACCTTGGGTTATCGGCATGATGCTCTAACCAACTGAACTACACAGCTGGAGTTAAACTTTGTACTTTTAAGTCTCTTGATTCTAGTTCTTTCTACAACACCATAGATGTAACCATTTTTTCCCTCCAATTCCCCCAACCTTCCCATCTGATGATTATCAGCTTGTTTTCTAGACCTATGAGTCTGTTTCTGTTTTTTTTAATTTATTTTGCTTTTTTTAAAAATTCCTTATAAAGGTGAGATCATAGGGTATTATTTTATATCCATTCACTTATCGATGGGCACCTAGGCAGTTTCCGTATCGCGGCTGTTACAAATAAAGCTGCAGGAAACATACGGAACGTGTATCTTTTTGAATCAGTGTTGTTGCTTCCTTTATATAAATGCTAAGAAGTGGGATGTCCCAATCGTGTGGCAGCTCTATTGTAATTTTTTGAGGAATCTCCATCCTGATTTCCACAGTGGCTGCACTGATTTACATTTCCACCGACAGTGCATGAGGGCTCCCTTATTTCCACATTCATGCCAGCACTTTTTACATTTATGTATCGATGACAGCCATTCTGACAAGGGTGAGGTGATATCTCATTGTGGTTTTAATTTGCATTTCCCTGATGATTAGTGATGTTGAACATCTTTTTATGTCTACTGGCCATCTGGATGTCCTTTTGGGAGAAACCTCTATTCAGGTCCTCTGTCCATTTTTTAAATTGGGTTGTTTGTTCTTCTGGTACTAAGTTGTATGAGTTCTTTATATATTTTGGATAAAGCCCCTTATCAGACGAGATCGGGCACGTTCAGGGTGGTATGGCCGTAGACTAAAGCCCCTTATCATATGTAACATTTGCAAATATCTTTTTTCCATTCAGTATGCTCTCTTTTTGTTTAGTTGATGGTTTCCTCTGCTGTGCAGACAATTTTTAATTTGATATAATCCCATTTGTTTATTTTTCTTTTTGTTTCCCTTGCTTGATGAAATATATTTAAAAAGATACAACTAAGAGCAATCTCAGTTTACTGCCTATATTTTCTTCTAGGAGTTTCATAGTTTCAGCTCTATCATTTAAGTGTGTAATCCATTTTGAGTTTATTCTTGTGTATAATGTAAGAAAGTGGAGCAACTTTCTTTCTTTCTTTCTTTCTTTCTTTCTTTCTTTCTTTACTTTGCACGTATCTATCCAGTTTTTCAAACCCCACTCATCGAAGAGATTGTCTTTATCTCATTGTACATATTCTTGCCTCCTATGTCATAGATTAATTGACTGTGTAAGTGCTCTGGGCTCTCTGTTAGACTCCAGTGATCCATGTGTCTGTTTTAGTGCCAGTACAATACTGTTTGGACTATTATAGCTTTAGAGAACAGTTTGATATTAGAGACATAGATATATAATGTGTAGTCCTTTTTGATGTATTGTTGAGTCCGGTCTGCTAATGACTTGTTGACACTTTTTGCATCTATGCTCATCCAGAATATCATCCTGTCATTTTCTTTGTCTGGTTTTGATATTAGAGTAATGCTTGTTTTATAAAATGGTTTGAAATTCTTCTTTTTCAACTTTTAAAAAATGTTTAGGAAGATAGGAATTAATTCTGTGTGTGTTTGCTGGTTTTGGCTGGTAGGACCCAAGTGCGTGCCTAAGGCATCTGGGGTACTGGGGGCCGAGCAGTTCCAGGTGGGAAAGTAGGTGCATGTGGTAATGTCCTGTTGACCTTGCATGCTCCTTCTGTTCAGGCTGAAAGAGGCTCTAGCAATGGGCGGATGAGCCCAGAACACACTGTACAGGCCTTGCAGGCAGAGTGCAGCACGTGCAGCATGGTGCTGGAAGTGGTCCCGAGTGGAAGTACTTCCTAATGCTGGGCTGTGCAAGAAATTCCAGCGCCTGGACCCAAGCACGTGCTTCTGGTGTCTAGACCAAGCAGGAACTTCTAGAGCCTGGGCTCCAGCAGGAACTTCCGGTGCCTGGGTCCAAGCAGAAACTTCCGGCACCTGGAACCAGCAGGCATTTCCTGGCCAGGGATAGGCAGGAACTTCCGGCGCCAGGACATAGCAGGTGCTTTCTGGCACCAGCCAGCAGGAGTGCTTGGTGCGAGTGGTTTCGCTGTGTACCTGCCCCTCGTCCAGAGGCTGAAGGCTGTGAACGGGCTGCCGCGGTCCCGCAGGTAGGTCGGAGCCCTCCCCAGGGCGCCACCGGCGGCCGTGTGGCAGTGGAGGGTGGGAAACGGGGCGCCTGGCGGCTCTGCCCGGGGAGCGCCCCGCCCCGGAAGTGCCCGCAGCGCTCGGTTGTCTCCCAGGAGGCTGCCTCCCTGCGCAGGTGGTTTGGTTTCGCTTGTGGAAGGGGGCCACTCTGTATCTTTTGCCGCCATCTTGAGCTTCAGAAAATGTTTTCGAAGGTTAAAAATCTGTACCTTCAAAAGAAGAAAAACAGGCATTTAAAAACTGATTCGAATGGTGCTGCATCCAATCTGGCAGGCAGGAAGGAGCTCTAAGCAGTTGTACAAATGAGAACTTTTTACGGGCTTCTAGAAGGGCATGCACCCCGGCAGCTGAGCTCTGTAAAAAGCAGGTTGGTTATTGCCAAGTTATTTTTCTGAGGGGCAAGGATGTGACCTGAGAATTCCTGTTCAGGTGACTTCTGGCTGGATGAGATTCTGCGACCTCAGGATCCACCGACCTCCCCGGCTTCTGCTGCCGCCGGTGGGGGGAGCCAGTGCTTGTCTCACACGGGAGGGACGCTCGGCCAGCTGCCGTGGACGCCTTGTTTGTTTAACATCTCCTGGGGATGGCTGCCTTTTGTCACCACACTTGCGGTGTCCCGAAACCATTGCTCACTATACAGGGTCGGGCAGAAGTAATGTCTGCTTGAGTGTGGTTGGTAGGGTAATAATATGGGGTGTAACAATTTATAGTTCTAATTTTGCCTAAAATGTCATGTGGTGTGCTTGAGTGTGCTATTGTTATGTTGCAGAATCACATGCTTACGATGTTGTGATAAGAGGGGGCGTTATTTGTGCCGGACCCTGTATCTGTCCAGGGCTGTGGTTGCCTCGGGAGAGAGGCTGCATCCTGTCTCTGTTGTTCTATTTTGGTTGCTGGGCTCTCCCGTCCATTCCTGACTGTTCAGGTTTTATTTTTATGTTGTTAGTCAGGTTTGCCTGTTAGACAGTGGTCCTTCCTGTGGGGAACAGGCTGCTGACACAGGGTAGCTCGGGGACTGTGTGATCTTGCTTCTGGGTTCCTCTCCTTGCCAGGCACCCCTGTTCAGATGGTGAGTTTATACCTGGCTCTTAAAGTCTCGGTTTAAATAGCTCTTCCTACAACTCTTCAGTGAGAGTTAAAGTTCACGGCCTCCTGAGAGTTCTCTGACGTGGCCCATTGCATTGTCAGGCTCACTTAATGCCCCATTTCTGGGCTCCTCGCAGGTGTGGGTGGGAATGTCCACTAAACGTCCTCTGCTCGCCTAGCGCAATATATAATACGTGGCCAAAGCTCAGAAATGAGTCCAGAATCTGTGGATGTGTTAAAGTATTTCTTAACTTCAAGCAGTACAAGTATGTTCCTGCCCAAGAAACATTCTTAATGTTGGGATGTCAATAATAAACCACTTGAAAACCATTTTTGGAAATAAGTAAAGTCAGCTGATCTTGTCCTCAGCTCTCACACTGGTGAACAATATAATTATGCAGCCTCTTTCCTATTAACCCTTTCAGAAGTCTTTAACAACCTGACTAAACATTTGAGAAGCATAGGTTATTTTTATGCTTTAATCTACGCAGATGATTCGGCTGAAAATCAGCCAGTTCAGCCACTGTAGTTTAAATGAACAGGGGCTCTGGTTTTTGAAGGGTGTTATCATAAACGCCAGCCGTGTACAGAGTGAGTCCTGGTACTTACGGGTGTCCAACGGCAGTCAAGCCCCAGAGCCAGCAGGAAGGGGAGGGAAGGGACTGACCATCCAGGACACGGTCATTGTCGGAAATGCGATTTCCGCGTCAGCTGTGCATTTGGAGGAATGCTGGAGGGATTGCAGTGAAAGCTGAAGAAAGCAATAATGTCCTCTTAAATTCAGTGCGATTTGGAGCCGTTGCTTCCCGGCCTTTGGCTAAGATCAGCTGTGGTGCCCTTCGCACTCATTTAGGGGGAGCCAGTTCTTTTAAGTCAATGTACTGCATGTAGACTGGTTAACACAACCTACAGGGTAGATGCATTAACCGACCTCCACGTAAGAAACACGGCGTCTCTCTGCCTACACACCGAAGGCACAGTGGGGGGTTGTGGCGTGTGTGTGTGTGTGTGTGTGTGTGTGTGCATTTGCACTTGGGCTGCTGCGAGAGTGAGAAGTAGCTAAGGAGAGGGTGAGGGCGGTGTTCCATAAATGGGGGAGGGGGGGAGAGAGGGAATATACATATGTATACATACATAAAAATGTATATATAAAATCTCCACTTCAAAGTTCAAAATGGGTTGACTTTCTGAACGTACAGACACCATTAAGTTCTAAGATGAACTTACTTCAGTGTTGAAGCTGCCAAAAGATAACCTTGCCTTCCTGGAGTAACTCTTGTAAGGTGGTTAATAGTGTGTTTACTTTAAAGTCAGACAATGTAAAATAGAAATGTCCCATTTAAAATTGCATTGTGTGTTTTACAAAATGTAAGCTGCACTATTCATTTTGCCATAACACCTACATTATTTAAGTTCGGTTATTTTTAACCTGCAGCCACATGAACGACGTGTTAAAGCAGAACCATGGGAGGATGTGGGAGGATTTTAGAAAATGCTGGTTTTAAATCCACCCCAGAAGCCTGAATGATCCAGGGTGCGGCTTAGGTCTCAGGACTCGACGACGTCCTTGGGGTGCTCTAATGTGCAGGCAAGTGGAGAGCCGCTCTGTTAGAGGAGGAAAGCTTCCAAACACAAATTTTAATGACTTACCGACAGACTTTATTCATGCGTGTGCTTACTCCCACACCTTCGTGATGTGGGTCTCAGCAGCGCAGTCGACGACACAGTGAGGGAGAGCTGGCAGACTCCCATGGCTTCAGCCTCTGTCCTGAATGCCTGCTCTCCAGAGTGCTGGAGAGGGTGTGTGGGTGTTGTCACCACAGGTAACTAATGTGGCAGGTTTTATGGCTGCTTCCTCAACTTTAATTCTCCTTAACAGAGTGAACCCCGTGTCCCTCGTAACTCACAGCCGTGGGCTTTCTCCAGCAAGCCGGCCGGTGTGCAAGTGAGTCGTGTAGGGGTGAGCCCATTGGAAGGTGTGTCCTTTGTGGAGCATGGAGCCGGTGGGATGGACTGAAACCCAGAGGGAGAAAGAAGGCGACTCTTAGAGATAGAACGCTGGGGGAAATGCTAAGCAAGGCCTTTGAAAAGAATATGGGGACGGAGGTCTTGTGAAAAGCCATCATCCCAGAGCAGTACTGTCCCTAAGGAAATGGCACTGTCCAGCCCCTGAAGTCTCAGGCATGGTACCTGTCTTCACAAAGCCACCTGTGTGGTACCTGAGAAGGGACGTGAGCAGAGGACCAAGTCTCTAACATGAACTGTGTTTATTTTGTGCAAGTTACAGTGGTGCATCTTCGATGGCACGGAGAGCTGCTTTGAGCTCGCACAGGACTGAAATGGCTTCAAGTAGTAAGAACAGATCAAAATACTGTTGGAGCCTCTTTGACCCTAAGTCTGCACCCTAGTCTTGGTCTGTCAGATCTTGGTATTCTGCGGAAGAAGCTGAGTGATTACATGGAAAAGCATGTGGGCAGAAGAGAACAGACATAGTTGATCTCAGAGGCTGAGAAGAGAGTGAGTCCCTGCAGCGGGTGACCCTGAAGCAGACAGATGCCACACCGCCCTGTGGGAGAAGTGAGAGTGGGAGCTGATGACACCTCAGTGCGCAGGTGCAGAGCCCCCCTCCAGTCCTCCCTCCACAGCATGGCACCCGCGTCAGCCTGTCTCCTCTCAGTCTGACATTCTCTGTGGTGTGTGGGGCAGAGTGCAGCTCTGAGTCCCGCTGTGGGCCCTCCAGTACATGGCGTCACATTGTGATGTTTGAAGAGGAGTCACGTGACTTTCGTGCTAACGTAGAGGAAGCACGTATGTCTGACATTTTGCTCAACTCGTGTGTGGTGGCTCTCCTGCAGGACAAGTGTGGCTTCGCAGGAAGGGACTGGGCAGCTGCACTCTTCATGCCCGCATTTCATCTGACACCAAGCAGGGACCGAGAGAAGCTGATTCGAATGCACGGTAGGAGGGGCGCAAGCATGGGTTGTGATGGCTTTATGGGTAGCCTTGTAATCGAACTGTGAGATGTGTTGTGGAAAGTTGCCTTCTATTAGGGATAACCCCATTCTGGAGCAACTAACTAGTGAGGGTCACCGTTACTTACGTCCATCAGTTTCAGGGGAGAACCGGGTAATACGAGCCATGGGTAACAGAGCACCACGCTAAAAACACTGAAGGCCAACGTTACCAAAAAGCCGACCAGTTCATGGTCTGGAGCATTAACCAGCGTTTTTATTTTTACGTAAGGGCCAGGGGGCACCTGGTCCAGGTTTGCGGGGGGCGGGGGGCGGCTCATGGTCTCTATGGCAACGCTCCCCTCTGCCTGTGTGGTGGGGAAGAACCATTGACGGCACAGAAACGGATGGCCTTTCCATAAATTGCTATGGACAGAAACAGGAGGTAGAATGGCGGTTTGGTGCGACTCAGAGGGACTGCCCCAAGATCAGAGTCTGTGGGGAGAACCCAGATGTGGAGCCAGGCCCGTTCCGAAAGGCTGCTGACCCTCTCCTGTGACGGGAGGACCGCTGTGGAGGAGTCTCTGGTCGCTGAGCCGTCAGGGCCTCCTGGGGTGATGTTAAGTGCATCTTGGTGACAATTCCCGACCCTCTGAATAGGTACTCAAGCGCCACAGAGGAACAGAGGTCCTGCCTCCCAATCTCACCAGCCCTGTCCCAACTCCAAGACTGCACCCATCCAGTCCCCTGCGGGGGCTGTGGATGAAGGTGTGGTCTGTCGGAGCTGTTGTGCAGATCCCAGGGGTCGTCCAGGCCCGGGCGTGGTTCCCACTGGGGGACACGAGGTGGATTCTCAGGGGAGGATCAGGAGGTACATCCGGAAACATGACCACGCAGAACCTGTGGGCCTGAGTGGGAGGCCAAGGTCAGAGAGGCGATCGGGGGGACTCTGTCCAGAGGCAGGAGCCATTGAGAGTAGAATCAAGAATCAGCAAAGGGGAGAGATCGGAAGTTTGCCAGCTGGGGGCCAGGGAAGAGGCCCCGGCGACGAGGACAGACGTGCTGTGGGTGCGGTTTGCTGTGTGCGTGTGCCGGGCTCACCGAAAGCACGGGAGCAATATGGCGAAGTGTGGGGAACCGTGGCTGGAAAACAGCATTCCGAACCTAACGGGATGCGTCTCATCGTTTCCAAGTACGCTAGGTTTCTCAGGTTTCTGTAACCTCGCATTACTGGAAGTGCCGCAAAGGTGGGGGGTTCGGAAGCGAGCACAGAGGCTATTTGAAACAAGCAAGACGCTCAGCCTCATTTATTTGCGGTTGTTCTCGATGCTCTTTTCCAACCGAACCCTCAGGCCCACGGTGCATTTCCTCGGGACTGACGCAGAAGGAAGCATGGGCCTGTCTCCTCCGGCACTGCGGGCGACAGGAACTTCCACGCCTGTGCTGTCGGCAGGGCGTCTTCCGTCTCATGCAGGCACCTGCGTCCAGCCGTGAGCCTGCAGTACCGTTGCCGCCTTTCCGATGACTCTTCCAGGTTCCTTGTGTTGGTTTCAGCCCGAGTCGTAGAGGGATGACTGATTTAACTGACTTTTTTGAATGGGGAAATTCATGTTACGCTGTTTCCGTAATGTGATGAGTAATAGTTTGGATCTGTTTCAGTACTTAAGTTGATAAGCATCCTTAACAGAAAAAAATTAGCTTAGAAATGCGAATTCATTTGGCTTCCCAGAATGATTTGCAATGTAAAGCACTTCCTCTGAGTAATCAGAGGTGGTTTCAGGCCTCAGGGAGCAGGAGGAGGAGCGAGCCCGATCCTTCCAGAGCGGCTCAGGTCATAGCGAAGGCTGGCACGGGGTCCGGTCGTGGGGAGCGGCGTGCTTTGCATGCAGACTCCTTCTGTGAGCGCTTGGGCTTCGTGGGGGTGCAAGTGTCATCTGAGGAGGCCAGCTGCCTCCCCGGGCAGTGCCGTTTATAGCATCCCCGTGATCTGGACTCCGGCGCTCGGTTTTACAGTTTCAGCAGTTCCCAGGGTTGAAGCTTCCAGAGTGGACCGGGTGCAGGGAGGGCAACAGGCAGTGTCAGAGCCCAGAGCCGGGCTCGCAGACCAGAGGCCGGCCTGTGAAAGGGGCGGGAGACGCCCCTTTCTGGGGAGAGGGGCGCGCCGTCTGCCTGCCTGGAAAGCTGACTGGGCTGTAGCGTGGACGTGGCATTGCAGTAAGGAAGTGGGAGCAGGCACTCTCCAGTCGTGGGATGTGTTACTGTCCTCAGTTTCCAGAGAGAAAACAGGCTTTCCTCAACCACAGCACCATGGGGAGTGAGCGAGTGGTGGGTGTGAGTGGGACCCCGTGCCGTGTGGCCCAGGCGCTCGCCTCCCGTCAGCGACAGGCAGACCCCACAGATGCCACAGCTCGCACCTGCTCTCCTCGCAGCACCGAGGTGTGCTGCCCTAACTCAGGCCGTTTCCACATTGCCTCTGCACAGGGACTGGGAATCCCACGTTGGCCAGGGAAGGTGCCGCCCTGCTCAGCTCACCTTGCTCAGTTCCCTGCAGCGCAGCCGAGCTCAGTGTTTGTCGTTGGGCACTGTGGGTTTCATACCCAGTGCGTGTCATCTCCCACAGTCCTCGCAATCACACCGTCGTCCTCTTTTGACGTACGAAGAATTCAGGCTTGGACGTCTTCCGTAATTTTCTCCAAGTGTCCCGATCGTGTTGCAGAGCGTAGAGAGAAACCTTTGGGAAGCAGGAGAACCTGGTTCTCACCAAGGTGCTGCCATTGCCGCCTCACTGGCACTCGGTGGCCTGTCCCCTGGGAGATGATGTCCCCCACACACAGGTGTGAGCAGCACAGGGGCGCCGATTCACACAGAAGTGCTTTTCAAGCACTGCAGCCATTCTCAGAAAAAAGGCTGAATAAAACCAGTTGCTGCCACCTCGGCCTTTTGAATGTCTCTCAGAAACAAGAAGAAGGAGAATGAGGAATTAAAGCTCCATCTTCGCCGGGGCCGGGAAGATCTGTAATCCAGACACAGTGGGCGAGGAGAGGCTGGCGAGCAGACTGACTGCGGGGCGGGGCGAGAGCGGCTGGGGTCTGTTCCTACTTTGACAGCAGGACAGAGCCGCAGAGCCCCGCCCTCTGCGGAAGCAGCACGGGGCTCAGCAGAGGGCTCCCACCCTTGTGTGCAGCGCTGTGACCTGAGCCGAAGGACGGGCCGAATCCCTTACACGCGTAGCGATTCAGCCTGTGGGTGCGGGAAAGGCTCTTTGCTGACTGTGGCCTGCTCCCTCTTGCACACAGACTTCCTGTCCGTGCCAGGCCCGGAAGACCGCATGTCCCCAAGGGAAGACTGACCCAGAAAGAATCCAGAGGCCCGCCACACCGCTGCACAGGACGGCACTCTGGCCCTCTGCGTGGCTGAGGAACGTTTCAGGATGCGCCCAGACCCCGGCTGTCGATCCGCTCTCCAGTCAAGGTCAGATGGGTCGCTCCCCACGAGGGTGGGAAGTGGACTTACTACTTTTTGCTACAATTTCTGTGTGTATTTTTCACTTTATACTGTGGACACATAATATGAGAATCTGGTCTGGATCAGAAAAACTAAGATGATTTTAATGTGCATCTCTGATGGCTACTGATGGTGACCATTTTTTCATATGACCCTGGGCCATCTGTGTGTCCTCCTTGGAGAAGTGTCCATTCGGGTCCTCTGCCCATTTTTAATTGGATTGTCTGTCTTCCTGGTGTGGAGTCATATGAGTTCTTTATATATTTTGGAGATCAAACCCTTGTCCGATATATCATTGGGAAATATGTTCTCCCATACAGTCCGTCCCTCTTCATTTTGATGATGGTTTCTTTAGCTGTGCAGAAGCTTTTTAATTTGATGTAGTCCCATTTGTTTATTTTTTTTTTCCTTTATTTTCCTTGTCCTAGGTGATGCATTGGCAAAAGTATTGCTCTGTGGGATATATGAAATTTCACTGCCTGTGTTTTCTGCTAATACCTTTATGGTGTCACGACTTGCATTTAAGTCTTCTATCCATTTTGGGTTTATTTTGGCGTGTGGTATAATGGCTGGTCTCGGCGCCAACTTGAGCAAGAGATGGGAAGACGCCAGTGATACAGGAACCACAAGTGAGCTTCTGTGGCCGCGGGTGGGAGATCAGTTTCAAGTTCAGCATGCGCCAGGGAGAAGAGACTAAAACTGCAGCCAGGGAGCGAGCAGCATTTTCTTCTCAGGACTTTGGAAAGAAACTATCTAATGTTTTAGAAATATTTGCAAAGTTTATTTTCTAAGTTTTATTTGTGCACATGATGGGAAGGCCTTGAAGACTGATCAGTGCCCCTGCTTGCCCAGGGAGTTCTCACTGTGACAGAGATACTAATGGAGCCCAGTGAAAGGGCTCTATAGCCTGTACTTAGTAAACAACTTCAGCTTTCTCTTTTGAGTGTATTGGTTAATGCAAGAAATTGGCAAGAGCTGTCAAGTATTGTTATCAAACAGGTTTCTGTTTCCTCTCGATGGTCGCTTGATGCTCAGCTGCAGGCTGAGATTTAAATGAAAGATACTTTGAACCCACGGGGAGGACTGGCTCTTGGTACCCTGAGAACAGACCTCAGGTCCAAGAGGCGCAACTGCAATTGCTGAGGGTGTTTTCAGAGAGCTCCAGCCAGGGTGTCCGGCAGCAGCAGCCCTCCTTCACAGAAGCAGGCTGCTGACCGCAGGCCCGGCCACACAGTACACTGACCCAGAGCCGAGCGTCCCGGTGAGGGCAACTTAGTTGTGGTTATTTGCTTGCAGCGTTGCAGTGCATTTTATAGAGCCGGCTGAAGCGTGACTGACTTACCTGAACTCCGACACCCACTCACCTGCTTTCTGCCTCTCAGCTTTCCCTCTTCCTAGACATTGCGTATGCATGGAACCATGCGCCAGGCAGCCTCTCGAGCGTGGCTTCTCTCTCCCAGCGTGATGTCTTTGAGGTCCACGCACCCGTGCTGGGGGTGGCGGCGGCACCCTTTCCCTCAGGGAGTGGCGGTTTGGACGCGGACCTGCCGCACCGTGCATCCGGGCTCACCGGGGGTGTGCAGCTCGGTCAGGTCACTTCTGCCCTCAGACGGCCCTGGGCATTCATGCACAGGGCTTCACGTGGACACGCATTTCAGTTTTTCTTGAAAAACTACCTAGAAGTGGAATTACTGGGTTATGTTATATTTTTAACTTCTCAGGAAACTGCCACACAGTCTGCTAAAGTAGCAGAACACCCCCCATTCCCGCCTGTGACGCAGAAAGCTTCGAGTTTCTCCACAAGACAGAAAGCAGGACCCATCTGTTTCTCCGTCCCGTTCCGTTTGTGTGTGAGGGGGTCTCATTTGGTTCTCGTTTACATTTCCCTCACGATTAAGGATACTGGGACTGGGTTGGAAAAAGCAACTGTGGAGAAAGGAGGATAAAGCCGTAGGAATCGCATTACCTAACTTCTACAGCCTTTTCTGTAGTTACAGCAGCTAAGTCAGCACAGCACTGGCGGGGAGCTGGACACACAGATCAGTGAAGCGGAGGGAGAGTATGGGCGGAAACAGGCAGAGCGGGCGCGGCCAGCTGACTCGGAGGGGGCGCCCGTGCAGGTCAGTGGCGTTGCAGCCGTGGGACAGCGAAAGCCCGGGAACTGAGTAAACAGAAAACAGACATCGACGTGATCGCCACACTTTATTAAAAATTGACTGAAAATGGGTCAGAGGCCTAAATGTAAAGCATTATATAACTTTTACAAGACCGCATAGGAGAAAATATTTGTGACATAAGGTTATGCTAAGAGTTCCTAGACCTGATCCCAAAAGCATAAAAGAAAAAAAAATTGGACTGCACAAAATTGGAAACTTTTGCTCTGGGAGACACTCTTTTAAGAAATCGAAAGGGACAGCTACAGACAGGGAGAGATTATTTGAAAATCACATTATTAAACCAGAGTATATTTTGAAATAACTGTAGGCTCACAAAAAGAAGCAAGAATAGAACTAAAAACTCTTGTGAGCCCTGTAGTGGTAAAATCTCACGCAGCACAGCACAGCCCCGAACCAGGAAGCTGGCCTCCTGTGAGGGACTGCGTGTCCCAGCCGACTCCGGTTTTGGCGTGTTCTGCACGTGCTCACTTTCTTCCATAGGTGCGGGTGTGGCTGCACACAACCCGTGAAGCACTTTACACGCAACAGCGAGGAAACAGACAATCCTGTTACAAAATGGCCCGAAACGCTGACAAATGACACTTCAACTTCAACTAAGAAGACACACTAATGAGCACATGGAAAAGTGTTCGACGTGATTCGCCACTCAGGAAACGTGAATTAAACCGTGCCCAGCTGCACTGAACACGTGTTAGAAGAGCAGAGTAAGACGGACAGAGAAGTAAGAAGACCAGATGCTGAGGGGCACGCGAGAAACCGGCCGCTCTTGCGTGGCTGGCGCGGGTGTCAGGTGCCGCGGGCCCTGGGGCGTGGCTGGGGCTCTCAGCAAGTGAAACCAAGCTAAGCTTACCGTGCCACACAGCAGCCACACTCCTGGGCATTCATTTTAAGTTCACTTAAAAACCTTTATACGAATCGACAGAGCACCTTTATTTGTAACAGTCAGAAACCGGGATCCACCCAGGTGTCTCAGTGGGCGACTGGGTACGGACACGGCGGTACCTTCACGGGACGGAACACCACTGCTCAGCAGCGTGGAAACGAACTCCACACCCGCCACAGCTCTTCGCATCCCAGAGGCCTCCGGAGTGAGCGAGGGCAATGTCAGAACGCGAGCTGGTGTGTGACCCACTTTACGCCGCCTCTCACCGTGACAGACACATGGGGACTGGAGAAGGGAGCAGAGGTGTGAGTGTTGAAGGGACTGCGAGAGAGGCCTTGGTGGTGCCTGTCGGTGCTGCCCGCCTGCGATGCTGGTTACACGAACCTGCCTGTGTAGCACATTTTCGTACAGTTAGACCCACACCCAAGGACGAGAATGAGCGCGGGCAGAACGTGCTGCCACCCACGTCTGCAGGGAAGTGCAGTGCGTTGCAGGGGGTCAGCTTCCTGGTTTGGGACTGGACTGCATGATGAGAAGTTTCACCACCACTGAGAGCGCACGAGAGCTGTTCGTCCTACGTTTGCGGCTGTTCCTGAGCCTGCAGTTACTGCAAAATAAAAAACCAAAAGAAAAATTCTCTTAAAATTATAGCAGTATTTTTTCTAGTGAGATAACGGTGTAAAGAGGTTGTATGTACCGTATTTTGCCATGTATAATGCACACTTTTTTGCCCAAATTTTGAGGGAGAAATAAGGATGCACAGTATACATGGGTGGTAATAATTCAGTATCTATATAAATGTTTTAAATTCTTTTGTTTATGCTTATGCATTAAAAATGTAACTCTAGAAAGCAATAACACTATCTGTAAGCAAAGTGATACCCTGAAATGTGATAATCCTTTTGTTTCTAAATATAAACAAATAAATGAATTGAAAAATTACAATGAAAGATTTTTTTTCCTGAAAGTTTAGGCCAAAAATGTGGGTGCACAGTGTACATGGGAGCACATTTTACATTGCAAATTACAGTAGTTCTCAATATATCTGTGCTGAGTTTTTTACAGTCAGAATGAATTGGTAAAAAAATAAAATTAAAAGCACCATTGTCAAATATAAATAAGGAAATTGTACTTCTGGTACATGAGCCGGTATCTTTGGAAATTAATTTCTGGGAATTTATCTTCTGAATTCAAATTCTCTGTAATATACTCTGATCCTTGCTCCTGCTTCCTGAGCCCATTTCAGAGACACTCCTAATTCCTTTTTGAGTCTCCCTTTGAGTTGCTTGCCCCTCCAGCAAGTGACAACATCTAGCAGATAAAACTGTCCTCAGTAGGGAGGTGTGAACAGAGGCTTCTCTCAGGAGCCGTGGGGTCTCACCCATTGACGTGCTTCTGACTTCCTCTCCTTTCCACTACCGAATGCGTCTTCCTCCTTCCTGGGGTGAACCCTTCTCACGAGGGGAGCGCCCAAGCCTTTCCTGAGTATCAAGTCAGAAGAGAAGGTGGAGCAGTGGAGGCCTTTGGTATTTTTTTTCGGGGGTGGGGGGAGCATTGCAGCTGATTACGAGTTTAGAGTCAGAGTTTTAAGGCTTTTTGTGCCTGCTGTAGACAAAGCTCATTTTAGGCTGAACACAGTCCGATTCCTACACATCTGTGTCCGTGCACCGGAGTTCTGAACCAGTTGCAAATGGAGCATGACTAGTGCCCCTGTTTGCCCAGGCCCCCGTCCCTCTGGGTGTGATGGGGAGGGGTGCGTGGTAGGGGGGCTGCCAGGGAGGGCCCCAGGGTGAGGCGTGATCACGGGTCACTGATGGAAATCAGGTCACGTGACGACTGGCCTGTTCCAAGTCTGCTTTGTCCTGGACTGAAGGGTCTCACCTGAGCTGGTGTCCTGCCTCCCCCACCCAGGTCCCAGCCTGTTCCTCCATTCTCCTGCCTTCGCTGGCTTGGCCCACACACGGGAGACTGGCTCATCCTGCGTGGCGTCCGGAAACTCAGGGAGTGGTTCCGGAGAAGAGAAGGCTTCAACGAGTACATTGTTCCGCTGCAAATGTCGTTTTCCCTAAGAGGGCAGCGCCGGCGAGGAGCGCAGGGCTGTCTGCAAAGCGAGGTTCCGGGCTGCTTGCGCGTGTCCGCCATCAAAGCCAGGTTCTACCTACACGTTAAAATGGTTCTGTTCTCCACCAGGGTGTGCTCGTGAGAACAGTAATGGCCCCAATGCTGGAGGCTCATTGAGGCACCACTTCCCAGACCTGGGTCCACGCGTGGATTTTACCCTTGGAACATGCCGACTGTCAGTCACTCAGAGGGAGGAGCACAGCCGAGGTGCTGAAGCTGCAGAGGCCTGAGCAGATGCCCACTCCTGTCCGCACACACGGAGCTGTGTGGGGACCTCATCAGGTGAGTCACTGTGAGCATTTCCACAGGCGCTGGCCCAGGTGCAGTGGACGCCCTTCGTCCCTCAGGGGCCCCGTGGCTTGGCCGAGGCCGACCTCGCCGCCGCACCCGGAGACTTGGTTCCCTTCCTGGCCTTCCCTGGTGACCACATCGCGGTGCTGGCTGGGAGGCAGAGCTGGAGGGGAGTCTGCCAAATGACAAAAGCGGCGTTTCCTTCTAACGTTTAGAGCAGAGTCTGCCGATTCTCCTCTGCTCAACAAACGGGTGACGGTACGGAGGACAAAAATCAGAAGAGAGAGTTCCTGTTTAACGACAGTGGAAAACAGCCACACTTCCGACCGGGGCTGCGGGGCAGGTTTAAGGACGTGAGAGCCGGGTCTGGGTCCTGGGTCAGTAGAGCCGGGGGCGAACCCTCTAAGATGGCTGTGAGCGTGGGTCACAGCTGTCCCGCACCAGCCAGCCCTCTCTTGTGGGAGGGGTCAAGGTGGGCCGTGTCAGGCGTTGCTGGGCACCTCTCCGTGTCTTCCACAGCTGCGGGGAGGGAAGGTCTAAATGAGGAAGTTCACAGTTACAGTGTCTGTCGGGGAGCAAGCGGTGAGGCCGTCTGCTGGGAAGAGGGTGTGGGGAGGAGCCCGTGGCTGGCTGCCAGCTCTGTAGCTGATGCTTCTGGTCATCTGGGAAGAGAGGCGCTGAGCCTCTGCTTGAAAGAAGACCAACTGCATGGGCCCTGCTGCCAGCCCCACGCAGGTCTGACAGGCCTGGAACAGACACCCAGCGGGCATCAGTGAGAAACGTTAGAGGAAGTGACGCTCTTTAGAGGGCATCTGAGATGCCTGGGAATAAACTCGCTTTGTTGTTTCTGCCCCAGATTGTACTAAAAGAACAGTCACCCGAGAAAGAACAGTTCCCATGCAGTGGGGGGAGCAGCCTGGGGGCAGAGGGAGGAGGATGAGCAAGGAACAGGCGCGAACACTCAGAACACTGAGTCCCAAGCACCTCTGTCCACGAGACCAGGAGACCAGAATGCGGAGAATGAAGCAGACCAGAACGCTGCCCTGGGCCTCTCACAGCCCTAGACTCTGCATAACATCCGAGACATTTGAAGAGACAGATCTGCTTGCAGAACTAAGTGCCTGTGGTCCAGAAAGGCCTTGGCATCCCTGAGGGGAGTTAGCAGAGAGGCTGGTGCACGGTCTTTAACACCCTGATGGGTCAGAGGCGACAAAGAGTGTGCACGGGACGGGACGTGCAGACCACAGGCTCTCCAGGAGGAGGGGGGGCGGAGAGAGGGGCAGGCGCTCTTCCCACAGGGCATGGCCAGCTTCCGCACAGCCGGGAAGTCAGGAGTCTTCAGCTGGAAGAGACACAGTAAGTGCTGGCCGAGTTAGTGAAACTGGGATCTACACTAGAAACGTCTTCTTACACGAAATAGAAATCTTTTTTTTAAATTTTTATTGTTGTTCAGTTACAGTTGTGTACCTTTTCTCCCCATCCCTCCACCCCACCCCAGCCAAACCCACCTCCCTCCCCCTTGATTTTGTCCATGTGTCCTTTATAGTAGTTCCTGTAATCCCCTCTCCTCACCGTCCCCTCCCCACTCCCCCCTGGCTATTGTTAGATTGTTCTTAACTCCAGTGTCTCTGGTTATATTTTGTTTGCTTTTTTCTTCTGTTGATTATGTTCCAGGTAAAGGTGAGATCATATGGTATTTGTCTCTCACCGCCTGGCCTATTTCACTTAGCACATTATAGAAATCTTTAAAAGCATCCGCAATCTTAGGAGAGCCGGCGGACACCAAATTCAGCACAGTGGTTGTGCATCTGTGAAGGAAGACACTGCCTCGGTCTGCTATAGGGTCTCAGAGGGCCGGGAGGACCGCCGGCCGTCCTGGAGTGTGGGCCAAGAGCGGGGGCAGACTGGAGGCCTTTCGGATCGTGAGGTGTTTCTGAGCCCGTTCCCAGGCTGGCAAGGCACTGCTGACTGCACTCAGCTTTCAGCCCTGACCGTCTTTGTTTTAAAAAACGCGTGTCAAGTGTGTGGAAAGGTCAGAAATCGCTCCAAAATTCTGTGCAGCTGGGACTCTGGCTGTGACGTAGACTGCTGACACAGGCTCCCCCGGAACGTTCAAGGCCGGAGAGAGTGGGAGCCTGGTGTCTGTCTGCAGGCGTCAGGCCTACACGGCCTGCGGGGTGCGCCTCCTGAGTCACAGGCGCCAGGGTGTGGGGATGGCCTGTGGCCCACCCTGGGGCACCCGCCGAGACCTGGGTGGGAGCTGCAGCGGGCACTCCTGGAAACGACGGCAGGCCCTCTCCTGGCTGCTTCAGGAAGTTCCAGTACTCTCTGAATTACGTTACGTGTGATGTTAGAATTCTGTGATGGGTGGGATTAGAATAGGAGGAAGGAGGAAAACCCCTCACTCTGAACTAGTGAACACACTCTTGGAGAGTTCACGTGGTCCTCCGCGTCACACTTTGCTCATCTTGTCAGCAAATACGGCCCGAGAAACACCCACGAAATGGGACGTACCGGAGTCGGAGCACATGCCAGCTGGTATCCCAAAGCCTGTGCCCCGCGGCAGGTTGGTCTGCGTGGACTCAAGAACTCATCTGGAATTAAATTCTGTGACTTTAATGGCATCCGAACGTCAGTATATGAAGCTACTTTGCCAATTTTCCCAGTTTATTATTCTGTCAAAATAATTTGTGTTATGTCTGCTGCAGCTGGTATTGGGAGGTGTCTTTCTCCTGAACTCCTGAGACACAGCTATCATTCACAAGCCACCTGGGGATGCTTTTGAAATGTAACAGCGTCGGAGTACGGCCTGAGCAGGAATCTCATAAAAAAGAAAACAACCCTGCTTCTCCTTACTTACGTCTTCCCGCAGCTATTTCACTCGGAAGGGGAGTAAAGGCCCTTGGAATGAGATGGCCAATGACGCCTCCTTTCCCTTCAGGGTTTTCATTGTGAGGTCCTCGCGATCATTCCCCTCAGGATCACCGTCATTTCTCTGTGCGGGAGCGGGCGCCACGGACCTTCGCTGTAATCAGTATTCATAGCCTCCCTCCAAGGGAAGGTCACTCCTGGAAAATCACTGTCATTACCCCGCCATCAGGGGCTGTCAGGCTCGGAATTGCCAGTGAGAACCACTTCATTCACACCGTTCTTCTCCCTCCTCCCACCCCTCTGCACCTCACCTTGACTCTGACCCGGGACACGGCGGAGCCGGAGGGGATCACTTTCCCGCTTATGGCCTCTGTGAGGCCTGGGAGATGGCCCCGGTGTCGGGAGTCTGCAGGCAGTCCGAAAGTCAGAGCGGCTTCTCCGTGTGTGCTCTCCTGTTCCACGCGGTAGAGGCTGAGGCGGAGGATCCAGAGCGACCGCTGCGTGGGAGGCCAGGAGCTGCGGGAGCTGCCGGATGCGGGCGAATGGGTCAGGGAGGATGGACGGGGGCGGTGCAGTGCTTGCAGTCTCTGTCACGTCACAGGCGTTCACCAGGTAGTGTTACACACAGCACCTGATTGAGCGGCGCTGCAGGAGCACCTGGACATGCGTAGTGTCCCAATTCTGCACCGTGTTCGTACTCGCTCGTCCAGGGGAAGGGTGGGCCCGGGGTGCCCATTTAGGTTTGCCTGTCTTGCTCTGTAGTAGAGAGGAAGGCAATCTCTGGCATGTAGATTCAGCATTTGCCGAATTCTGACAGATGGGCCTGGTAGATTATCTCTCAAAATCATCCTTATTCAGAAAACAAGAAATGAAATTTTAGAAAACATGCCAAACAAATATAGCAACAAAAACATCGACTAAACAGGATGTAATTAGGCTGGAATTCACACCAGGGCTCTGCCTGTGTAGCAAAAAATAGCTTTTTCCAAAGAGAAATCTGAAAACGAGGCCCCAGAATGTCCCCCCGACTGCAGGGTCTTTGTCCTCAGTGGGCTTAACATAGAAATTAGCAACCCTTTACTTAATAAATCGGAGGGGCCCTCGGGTCCTGAGGGTTGGCGTCGCTCGCACTTCCTGACAGTCCCCGTTGGGCGGTCAAGCAGAGGCCGCCTGGCCCATCCAGGGCACCGCTGCCCTCTGTCTCCCTGCACGGCACCTAACACGCTCGCTTGTCCCCGTTCCCACTGGAACACTGGGCGGCAAGCTGACGTGACTCCAGGCAGAAGGACACTCACACTGGCACGTCACCAACAGTGACAGTGTCACGACACGTAGAGCGCAGGGGCGTGCGGACCTCACTTCATGACACTCGGGCCCCCAGGCCCCCAGGGACTGGGCCGGTTGTCTGAAACCTGGCCTCAAGGTCGTCCCGTGTTCAAGGGAATCGCTCCCACAGCCGCCGCCATCAGTGTGACCAGGCTGGTTCTCTGACACACCAGGCGTGGTGATCACTTCACCGTCGTGGGGGACGTCCTCGCTTCCGGTGGTTAATGCTGGTTGGAGCAAGCTTTCACGGCCCCCTTGACGACCGCCTGCCAGCAAGTGTCACACTTGCTTGTGTTCTTACAGAATCCGTCCTCTGCCCTCGCGTTAGTATCTCTAACCTCAGGCCTGGACGACTTGGGGCACACGACATGCTGAGGTTACCGGTGGAGCGTTACCGGGCAGCAGGGCCTCGCTGGCCTGGCCCGGAGCTGTGTGGGCTCGCTCGGCTGCTGGAGGGAAGAAGAGGCAAGTGCAGGGAGCACAGGCCCCCGTCACTTTAGTGCGGCTCAGTGCGTAGCACCGCGGGCCGGGGCACTACTTGAGGAGGGACCTGAAGACCTACTCTGCATTGATGGAATCTTCATCAACAACTTTGATTTGAGATGAAAGCCCTTGATTTGTTGGAAGAGTGAATGGTTTAATGCCCTAGAAGGACCAGCATCAGGCCCATGCTGGTAAGGCTGGGGAGGGAAGAACGGGGAGCGGCCGCCAGAGCTGCTGTGGAGCTGTGTGCGTGGACGTGCCTCGTGCCGATGGGGGGCTCACGGTGGATGATTCCAGTCGCGGCCAAAACCCGACTCCCCGCGCAGCGCCGCAGATGAGATTATGGAGCACAAAGGCTTGGATTGAAATGCATCTGCTGTAACGATGGGACGTTTTCAAAATTTGAGATCCATTTAATACCACTGATTTGGGCTTTTGCTGGGAACTGCACTGAAGAATCTCTATACAAAGCCGCCTCAATTTCCAGAAACAGGAGCAGCCTTATTGCTTTCATCTGAGATTTAAATCCTAGTTAGCGGGTGAGCATCTTTATTCATGAACGATTGTTCCTGGGCAAAGTATGGCCTGCGGATCGTGCGAACCGCCAGATACTGCTGTGGACGTGTCAGACCAAGGACGTTAGGCCGGTGCCTTTCTAAACCAGACACGTGAGGACACGGGGCGTTTCTCCTTACGGTGGTGGTGGCATGAAATGGTTGTCATGGGGACGTGTGTGTTTATAGAAATGGGAAGACAAAGTCAGACTTTGCCTAAAACAAAGCAAACTGATCTGGTCTGACCGCTTTTCTGTGGTCAGTAACGTCAAACTCTGGGCAGACATCCCCCGTAGTGGCAATGAGCAGAGCCCGCAGCTCTGGCGTCCGGCGCAGAGCACGGGAACGTCGGCGGTGTCCAGACGCGGCAGTGACCCAACACGCCCCCCTGGCCGGGGTGCGTGGCTGCTGCCTGCTCTGCAGTCTCAGCTGTGGCCGCGGCCCACGCCCGTGTCCACACGGGTGGGGTCTGTGTGACACTCTCGGAGCCACCCACCTCCTGCCCCGCCCACACCTGCGTGTGCAGCGTCGTCTGTTGCAGGGAACTGCGGGAGGGGGAGGGGCCCAGGTCTGCTCCGTGGGTCCTCCCGCCGGCCCTGGGGACTGAGGAGGTCGCACGGTCTCCTCAGACTGGTGTCCCTTGGACAAGCTTTGCCTCAGGCCAGCATCTCATGAGGATGACTCCTCAGCCCTGCCTGTGTGTCCTGGGGACCTGCCTGCTCAGCTTCCTCTGCTGGAGCCAGGGCTCTGCCCGCTCTGGTCTCTGGGGGTCTTCGGCTGGGCTGTAGGGACAGCATGCCACTTCAGCTCAGTTTCACGGGCCTCCTCCAAGCCGAACTCCCGCTTCCCGCTTCCTGCCTCCAGCCAGGGTGCCGGCAGCTCCCACACTGCTGTCAGGGCTCCGGCAGGCAGGGTGCTGTCACGTGGCAGGTCAGCGTGGGGAGACTGGGCTATGAGCAGGGTCGAGAGATGCCTTCGAGCAAGTGCTGGAGAGCCTCCGGAGGAGGTTGCCTTGTCTGCACCAAGGACGCAGCGTGGTGCTGCACACGGGAGCCCCTTCTCCATCGGGGGCTGGGGGTACCCGGAGGCACCGGGACCGGTGGATCAAAGTGACCGAGTTGTGTCAGACCCTGCTGCTGTCACCTGGAAGCGCAATTAGCCTCTTAACGATGACAATTTTATATTTATCTCCCTCATTTTATTTTCTGCTGCTCTCCCTTTTTCTCTTTCGGCAAAAGCTTTGCTCACGGGAAAGATTGATGAAAAAATAAATAATTCACTTTATGTGTATCCTTTGATGACAAATAGTTGAAATATCTACAAAAAGGATAAAATTATTAAACTATATTTCTTTTTTCTAGACCCCAAATAGTACATTTACAAAGTAGCTTTCATTACTGTAGGTGTGAACTTTTAAAAAGCCGTATTTCCAAGATAAAACAAGGAATTTGGGGCAAAGTCTTTAAAAATTCAAGATCCTTCAAAATTAGTTTGCCGTACAAAAAAATCACACGATAGTTTTGTTTGTATAAGACAACAGTTATTTCCCTGATTTAAACTTCATAAAATTCCTGCATTAATTTTACAAATTAAGTGACTTTTTTCGTAACTTAAAAAAATCTATGTACAAAATTGTATTCAAGTAAATGAAATGAAATGACAATTGTATTTTTATAGAGTTAAATTTTATAATCTCACAATGGAAAAAAAAAGATTTGCTGTATTCACTGAATTTTAATTTCCAGATACTCTTAAGTTTCAAACTTTAGATAAATGATTAAGTTAATTAAATAATCTCTGAACAATCCGTCATTTTCTAAGTAAGAAACAGGTACAAAATATTTACTCCTAAATGTAATTGTAAGTGACCCTCATTTCTTAAAAATGGCAGCCGGGTAACCAAATGCACAATGACTTCCCCTCGCTCGTGGTTTGGGACCCCTCGAGGCTGCTGACGGTCCCCCCGAGGCTCTGCTCCCTGGGGCCCTTCACAGGCCCTCACAGTGTCTCCGAGTCTTCCCGTCTGTGCCTGCTCTGGGCTGGCTGTGTCTCCCCCAAACGCACAGGTGGAGCCCCCAGGACGTGGTGTTCAGAGGTGCATCCTGGGGGAGTGCCCAGTCATGAGGGTAGGGCCCTCGGAGATGGGACTGGTGTCCTTATGAGAACTGAGGTCCCACAGGGCTCCTTTGGCCCCGCCCCCCCACATACACCCCGTGAGGACAGTGTGACTGTCACAGAGCACAGACACAGGTGTGACTGTCACAGGGCAGAACTGCTCGTCTGGCTGGCTCCGCCTCGGTCGAGCCCGCAGTGGTCCCGTGGCCTTCAGGCTGCTGCCCGCCCTGCACAGAGCCCGCAGGTCCTGAGGGGAGTTCCGCGTGTGCTGGGGTTTGTCAGGAACAGCCCCTCCCGAGTTTCTTCCTTGGACACAGAAGGAGCCCACCTTCGGGGTCTAGTGCAGGACCCCTGATGTCCCAGCCCGGGGCTCCCTCTCTCCTCTGCTGCCCACAGGAGCACCTGCCACCCGGTGGCTGAGCAATAAACAGATGTGTGGCTGCATGGGGACAACCTGTGTTCTCCTCGCCGTCGCCCTCAAACGAGGAAGAAGTAAATATGGTCCCTGTTTAAGTCCACGCGCCGTCTTCCCTCTTTTTCCCCACGCTCACTTCTTAAATCCTACTCAGGGTCTCGGGCCACAAGGCCAGCCCTGGGGATGCTTGGGCACAGAGCCTGAGATTGCAAACACGCACTGCCGTGTTTCTTCCCGTCTCCAGGGCGCCCTTCTGTCTGCACCAGCCTCGTCGGGAACAGGCATCTGGTACACACTAGGGCCCTGGGGAGTCACGCCGAGGTTGAGAGCTCCTGAGCAGGTCGTGTGAGAACGCCGCTTTCTGCGCATCTGCTGGGCTAAGAAAGTGGAGAGGGGGTGACAGTACACACAGCAAGAGGAGAGACCACCCGGTGTCTGTGGAGCGGGCACTCGCCGGACCCTCCAGGATAGTCCCCTCCTTCGAGTTTGGGGGAAGGGAGTGGCCCACAGGCCGACGTCTCTGCCAGACCAGGGCGGTGGCCCCAGGAAGTGGTGGGTGGCCCTATGTTGGGTGACATCCAGCAGATCCCACCATGGGTCCACTGCCCACTTACACTTAAAGCAAATGACAGCTGGCGAGATGCGTGTCTTTATTCTAAAGGAACAATAGGCAAGTGAGGACACTTCCCAGATCAGCATTTCCACACACAGAATGCATCGGTGTCACGGTAGCGAGCTTTGGATAGTAGCTGCTGCTTTCCTCCTGCCGCACACACCGGTCCTTGCCCTGTGGGGCGCGGTCCGCAGGGATTCGGCCCTTCTGCTGGGCCCACTGTGTACCTGCCCCTTTCCGCGCCGCTGTGCCGCTTTCGCTGCCTTTCGGCCCTGGATGTCTCAGACAGGGGCTTGCTCCCATACCCTTTAGTCTGGTATTTTAGATTTGCCGTGTCTGCACGTTAGTCACCACAAGTCTTGCCCTTTCGTAGATGATGTATTTTAACGCTGAAGGAAATTAGGGCTCAGGCAAATTTTCTCTACTCACCCTCAGAGAGGGGGTTTAATTTAATGTGTTTTGACATATCAGAGTAGTATTCAGGGTTTTCTTTATCCTAAAAAACAACCACCACCAAAAAATCCCTTTTTGGGGAAGGGGGTAAAAGTCATCTTGTTTATGAAAACATTTATTTTTGACCTTAAAACCTTTATTTTTTGCTTCCTCTGAACACAAAATTCCACGTTCTTAGGAGTCGGAGGGGACCCCAAAGGCCACGTGGGGTAGTTTGCTGGTGCAGTGGGTTCTCCTTCCTCACACCCGGTGAAGGCCGCCAGCTCATCGCCGTCTTCACACTGGACCCAGGAGATCAGAGCCTGTGCCACTGGCCCACTCCACCCCCTGACGGTGCTCAGTATCTGAAATGGTTTTACACCTCAGAGTCAAATCACTCATCACTAGTCCTCATTGTAAAACAACATGGAACCTCTTTTGTCTTTTTCTTTCCCCCAAATAAGCCCTCTGTACATCGGAAGACAAGCATAATAAACTCCTAAATTATCTTTCTTGTAATTTATATTCAAGACACGTTCTCACTTTCAACCCGTATGCAGCAGCTGTCCTGCTGCGGGGCCCCTTGCTGGTTGCTGGAGACGTGTGGGTGACAGGCGTGGTCTCTGCGCGCACAGCCAGCAGCAGTGAGGCCCAGAGAGAGGTCGGCGTGGCGGCACGGAGCGGTATCTCTGCACGTGCACATGTGTCTATGAGAGAGAGTCGGGGGCACGGAGTAGAGTATCAGGGAACTTGGAGCAGGGTCAGGAACAGACGGAAGCGCATGGAGTAGCTTCCCGGGTCTACAGGGCAAAGAGTTACCTCGTAGGAGAAGTGAAAGCTCGTGCAAAGGCCAGAGAAAGAGATCGTCCTTCATTGGGTTCGGGGGCCATCGAGGAGCTTGGTGAAGCCGCGGCTTCATGTCTGTCGAGGAGAGAGGCTGACGGAAAGCTGGCCTGGTAAGCAGGGACTCAGGTCAGGAGGCATCGTAATTCTGTCTGTCACGAGAACACTAAAGAGTTTAGGAAGGCAGGGAAGTGACCAGACTTAGACTTTAAAAAGGAGCTTTCCTCGGTGCGGTGGACAGACTGGGATGGGGAAGGTAAGACCAGCGCTGCTGTGAGAGTCCAGGGAGAAATCGAGATGGCACAGTGACACGGAGGCTGTTGGAGCATGGAGGGGGATGGAGGGGGGTCTGCAGGAGACAGTGGTAACAGGAGGGGGGTGGAGGGGGGTCTGCAGGAGATAGTGGTGACGGGAGGGGGATGGAGGGGGGTCTGCAGGAGACAGTGGTGACAGGAGGGGTGGAGGGGGTCTGCAGGACACAGTGGTGACAGTACACAGTCGCAAGGGGCATGGGTATTGTGAGCAGGCAAGAATGAGAAGCAGACAAATAAGTCAAATAATTAAACAAATGCTGAAATGACTACATTAATACTCCTGAATAAATGAAAGAGAACTTTCATGCACCTATAGGAAATACAAAACTGCAAACGTAACCTGACAGGTTAAAAAAAAAACTAACTAGAACATCTGCAAGGGACAAACACGCAAAACATGAAGTTCAGAAGCTAACATCCCGGCGCGGTAGCAGACTGACGCAGCTGCAGAGAGAGTTCGTGAATGGGGTGCTCGATCGGGAGACAGGTGCCAGAAGAAACCGTGCAGGTGAGCAGGTGAGACGTAGGGAAGGAGATGAAGAAACCTGAAGGACTGAGGAAAACGAAAAAGAAAAGAGAGAAAACACACAACTTATCTTCAGGAATTAAGAGAAAAAAACAGTAGATGTTGGTATTAGTAATTGAGTAGCAGAGAGAAGAGTGTAGTCAGGAACGGCCTTCTGCGTCCTCCGTACTTGCGGGCCCTGCTGATGGAGAGAGAGCATCGAGTCAGCGGAGAGTTTGGCCTGCCGAGCGCACGTGTTACAGTTCCTGGGCCGGCAGTTGGGACACACCTAACGCAGTGTCAGGAGAAGAAACTTAGCACACGGAGTCACAGAGCTGACGTGAGTAACTGAACAGAAAAACCTCATTTCGGGTGAGAGAAATAAATCCTAGTCTAGCAGTAATTGCGTGGAATTTGGAAAAGGCAGTTTCACGTGGATTCAAGCAGAGAGAGCCCCACCAGCGCGGACTCAGAATCGGACAGTCTTTACGTGGCTAGATGAGGGGCAGGATCTCGCAGTTTAGAGAGACAAGAACTTGGTTTTAGGCGTGGGAGGCTTCATCCAATAACTACTGTGGCCAGTGAGGGAAAAGTAGGTGTAGTCCGGACATGCAGACAGTCCAAGAATAACGGGAGGAATTTGGGATTTTCCCCAAACAGATACTGCCATCTGTTTAGGAAATGAGAAGATGAGGAAGTAGGGAAGTTAGCCTCCCATCATGTGACAGTGAGGAACGACATAGGACTAGCGTCCTCTGTCGTCCAACATGTGAACTAGAGAAACAGTAATTCACGGTAAACTTGGAAACAGTGCTAAAAAATAATAATTATCGGACTACACTAGAGAATTATGTGCTCTTCCATTTGTCTGATATGTATAATAACAACTATCGAAAATAAACAGGTGACATAAAGCAAGCTCGCTGACTTAGAGCTCCGCCTGCCACATCGCGTTGCAGGAGAACACGGGAGGGGCGCGCGTCTGGCCGTTCCCTCTGACCTGACCCGCAGGTCAGCTTTGGAGTGCTTGCACCCCTTAGACTTACCATTTCCTTTCCTTCTTCACATCCTGTTCCTCAAGTTCTTTTTAAATCACACTTGCCGTCATGTGAATTCTATTTTTGTTTCACTGACAGAGTTGTACTTCAGCTTTCACAAAACCTACAAATGTGGTTTCACCAGCAGAGGTCTAGAGCTGAAGCTCGGGTGGCTGTGCTAAAGCACTGAACCCGGGGCTTAGGTGAGCCAGGTGACTGCCCAAGGGCGCGCCGTGGCTCCTGCCGCTGCGGGTGACCCTGACCCCGGGACTGCGAGGGCTGCAGGGGTGCCAGTTGGAGGGCCGTCCCCGCACAGAGCTTGGCCGGAAGGACGCTGCAGGGGGGTGGGCCCCTCCCTGGCCCCACCTGCTCCGCTTCACTGTTTTTTGCTTCTGCGGGATGGCGCGGTCACCTGTGGTGCGTGGGATGGGGACTGTGGTACCGCACGTGCCCCAGCCACACCCCCAGGGTGCCCCGGTGCCTGGCCTCCCACTGCAGACACTCCACACGTCCCATCAGACACCCACAGCAGCACCCACCACCCTGCTTACCAGCCTGTAAGTTTGCTTCCTGCCGGAGCATTTGACCACGGACCAGCTCTGGCCATGGCCACCCAGCTCTGCCATCCACTGAGCTGCGAGTCCTCCGAGGCCTGGCCTTGGAGACTGGTCCCTCCAGTTGTCCTTCCGTGAGCACTTGCCTCAGCCACCTTTGCGATTACTCATCTCTCGCAGGGTAGTAATTCCTGGGCTAAACGCCTATTAAACATACATGAGCGTTCCTCTCTAAAACGCGTCTCCTGGTTGGGCCCAGGTGCACACAGTGGTCTGTGACAACACTCGTCACGTTAGCCGTGATCACGGGCGGGGGGGGGGGGCTTAGCTCCTTGCTGTGGACCAAAGCAAGTTCATCGGCTCCCAGACCTTCCACTGGCGCCTGCTTCCCCCTGACCACAGAGAGAATGCCCCATCCTCCTCCGCCTTTGGGGGTGGAACCTCCACGAAGCCTGGGTGACAGAGAATATGTAAGAATACGTAACAACCAAGACCACGCTCCCGGAAACATCCTGGCCAAGGATTCAAACTAACGATTAGTCTCGGCCCTGAGTCCCGTGTCGAAGTCGCTGTCTGCATTCCAACCGGTCGTCTTTGTCCCGGACGAGGTACCTCTGTGCCTCCCGACCTGAGTGCAGGACACCCCATGTGCAGTCCTCGATGCTGTCCTCGTCCCGTGACGTTCCCGTTCCATCCTCGTGCGTGGAGTTCGGCATCCGGGGAGCAGCACAGCCCAGCCCGAGCCTGAGAGACCGGGGAGCAACACAGACGGCAGCCCCGGCCGTGAGAGAGCGGCTGGACAGCAGTGCCTGGGTCCCCGGTGATGGGCTCATGACTGACGTGGGGAGGGGAGCGCCCCGGTGTGTTTGGTGCTCTGGAGGGTCGGACCTCCGTCACCTCGGCGAGGGGAGGCCTGAGGTCGGAGTGAGGCCAGCGGAGGATCGATGGTCAGAGCAAGTCCACGTGAATTCTCCGAAATGCAGTGGTAACATTGTTATTCAGTGTTGTTTATCTTACTCAGAGGAACAGCATGTACAGACGTGGACCAATTTAACATTCTTTTCATTCACTTTGCAGAACGAGTCATATTTAGCACAATTATCTGCGCTGTGACCGAGATTCCCTTTTCTCCGATGTGCAAGCACGTCAGACAGCCGCCGAACCGGCTCCGTGAGAACTGAACGCCACTGTACTCGGCCAGCACTGGCAGCCTTCGGCCTGCTGTGGGCTCCAGCCACGGGCAGCACCGGGCAGCGTCTGCTCTGCGGTTGGGACCGTGTGTTTAACACGGTTCGTCACAAAGTTCACACTGGCAGTATTCATTTCAATCACGTCAGTTTAAGGTGTCACATTTTGAATTTTAGAAAGGCCGTTCTTGCATGTGAAGTACGGAAAAATAATAAGAGCTCCGAGCTTTCCTACTTTTGCCATTTGTAAGCCCTGCAGTGCTCTGCCTAACATCTGCTTAGTCAGTATCGGCAGCCGAACAGACCCCCAGGCCAGGGCTGGAGGCGGCGTCTCGTGGGGCCCCGTGCATTGCCTGCTTGGTGAAAACAGAAAGCCAGCTCGCTCACGGCAGGTAACCCATACGCTGATGTCGATACTGCCACAGCACCGGGGCCCAAGAGTCCTTATCAAAGAAAACAAAAAGCAGCTGATTCAGATCATCGTTTGTAAAAAGTCCAGTGGAGTGGGGGACACGGTTTGTAAGATTGTGAGGGTCTCACACACAGGCCGATGGGGCAGAGTCAAGAGCCCAGGGGTAAACCCACCTGTGTGGGGGCGGCTGCTGTTCCACAGAGGAGCCGAGTCACTGTGTCCCTCCCGCAGCAGCTGTCAGCTGAAGGGTGTGTTTCACACAGATAACTGCATGAGAATGTATGCAGAACGGAAGGTGAAAGATTAAGGAAATAAATTCTATGAATCTTTAAATAATCTTAACAGTATGTTTATATAAAGTATAATACAGAGTGCAATATGTAATATATAAAATGTAATGCATAAAATACTATTACAATAATTACAGTATGATATATTTGTATGCTAAATAAAATATGTATTGTGACATACAACATACTTGATGTATTTTAACACGTACGTGTCAATGCCGTCCGTCTTACAATGTATTAAACAGCGAACTTAAGTATAAGTTAAATGTTGTTTTGTTTTAGCAGTAGAAGACCCAGGAGCACAGCACTGATTACGTATTTTCCAGAGATTTCTTTCTTTAAACAAGGGGGCTGCAGATTCATGGTGAATTGACGATGTCACAGCTTTCTAAACCAGCCCCTCTGATTTTATTCCTCACGAGAAAACTGTGAGGTCTCCACTCCCTCTTACAGATAAACAGACCTGGGGGACTGTGGTGACTCAGCCGAGATCACGCACTTCAGAGGGACAGACCTGAGACCGTTCCTTAGCACTGCCCCATGGTGACTGCCACGTTGTCACCCCCACTTCTGAGCAGGGTGTGCCCACGGCAGCCTCTGTCAGGGGTTCCAGCCTGGTCGGGGAGCTGCGTGCGGAGGAATGCTAGCACTTGGCCTTGGCATTGGTGCTGTAGCTGCTGTGGAATGTTGACTCTGAAGCTCAGGCCTGCAGCTGGGCTGCCTGTGGCACTGAGCAGTGACGGGACCAGCAGTCAGAGAGAGCACCTCACAGTCAAGTTCAAACCCGATTCCAAACAGGAGAGAACAGCCCCGCATCTGAGGCAGGAGGCGCCCCCTGCCCCCCAGCGCACAGCCTGCAGTTCAGACTGATGGCCACACGCCGCCTCTGGCCCCCACCGTCCCTGCAACAGGGAACCCTGGTGCCTCCGTGGTGCATCTGACATGGTGCACGAGGTGCGAAGCCGTGACTGTTCCCTATCGGTGGCTCCGGACACACCTCCAAGGTGTAAACTTTCTGTGGGTGAAGAACTAGACGGGGCATCAGGCCTGGTGGGAGGCTCAGTGTACAGACAGCCATCTTCCTCGGGGACAGACCTCAGGCCACACCCCTTTCTCTGGGCGCAAACGCTGAGCTCGCTCATGAAGCCTCACTCATCAGTTCTGCCAAAGCGACGCAGACGCACCGTCGTCCCAAGCGCTGGCAGGCTCTAAGCACTCAGCTGGCGGCTGTCACCTGCTCGAGTGCACGCTCAGGGAAGGTTCCCTCGGCTTCCCACAACGTCCAACCAGATGACTTCTTCCTGAAGGAGCTATGGGTTACATGGCTTTTTGTCTTTAAACAGTAGATTAACTTCACGGAGAAAATGTTCCTACAGTCTTTACACAATGCAGTTTCCTCTCTCCTCGTTACAAGTCTGTGCAGTCACTGGTGCTCTTACTAACACTCGTGTGAGCTCACTATGATCCAGTCCTCAGTTTCTTTTGGCAAAGGGGACACATGTGGAATGTGGAAAGTTGGGAAAGAGAGTCACATGAAATAATAAACGTTGAAGAACAGAAATCAAAATGTTTGTGGGCGTGGGACATGATGAGAGGAAGTAATTGGAACAAGTAACTTTAAAGTAGCAACTATTGTGGCCTCTGTTTCCAAGTGATTACTGGACCGTTCAGTGATAGAAATTAATAAGAGGCCACACTGGGCGATGGCTTCCGGAGGTGATAGGAGGGAATTGTCCTGCTTCCTCCGGTGACCGTGTCCCTTCTGGTTTATCACCCAGCCGCTCAGTGTACAGTGGAAACAGAAGATGCTGCGGACGTGGCGAACTGCCCACACCTACGTGCGTCCTCGTTCACTTTCGGAGACTCGGGAAGTCATACTTTCTGTCCTCGGGAATCATTTAGAGCCTCCTGCTTCCTCCGAGTCTCTGATATCCCCACTCTAAACGGATAAGCATGGGGCTTTAACCTGTCAGAGAATGACAGATGGCCTGGCCAGTGTGCAGGAAGCCTCTTATCTTCAAAGTTACTTCAGAGACTTGGAGCGGGTTTTGAATGTCACTCAGAAGAGGAGACAATCAGACCGTGATCTGTCGTCCCCCCAAATACGAGTGACGGCCACGGCATTGCTCTGGGTGTGCGAGCTCCCCGCTGACGCTGGGCTCGGGGGTGGGGCTGGGGCCCTACGCCCCAGTCTGTCCGCCCGGGGAGCAGTGAGCCAGAGCTCCTGCAGGACAATCTGCTAGCTAGCTTTGTTCACTGCAGGGACCGAAATCCCCACCGATGTGCCCTGGCTCTCATATCTAAATATAACCCAGCCTAGAGGCGCCTTTTAACTCGGGATCTGATGCACACCTCTCAGCCTGTTAAGAATGACTCAGCTCGCAGGGGTGAGAGAAGTAGAGGTAATGTACTATATATACACACCCGTACACAGATACCACGTTATCAGCTGTGTGTTCTGACAGTCCCCGGTTTCTGCTTCAATGATGATAATAGAATTATGTGATAGTCAGTGCCTTTCTTCAAGTCACACTGGGCAGAGAAAGTGGTTTCTAAGATAACATTGATGTCTGTTAGTCAGCTTGGAGGGGGGACACCCCTGGCCCCGCAGAGCATCTTGGAAGAGCACTTGCGGTAAACACAGGGCACAACCAGAGGCATGCTGGGCGGGGCTGACAATCGGGACGAGGAGAACGGGAGCAGAGGGAGGGTCCGGGCTGGAGCAGAGCAGCGCGCTGTCCCAGGTCTGACGCCCTGCAGACTCGGTCTGGAGAGGATCGGTCTGGAGAGGCAGGAGACAGGGGAGCAGAAGCTCTTTGGGAGCCAGGCAGGTGGGGACAAAGCCACCGCGAGATGCCCCTACACAACCACAAGGATGACTGAGGTTAACACTGGCCACGGCGAGCACTGGGGAGGAAATGAAGCCCCTTTAGCTGCCAGATCTTGCCGAGGGACCATGCAGTCACTTTGGAAATCACAGTCACTTACTGGAAATGTAACCACAGACCTGCCATATGATTCAGCTACTCCACCGCTATATATTTAGCCAGGACACATGTACGCAAACGTTTACACAAGCATTGTGCGTGAACACACTTGTCAGCTTTATTCATTAATATCCAAATGGTTGTCAGCTGTTGGAGACGTGAACTGTGGTGTTTCTGTGCAAAGGGATACAACTCGGATAAAACGGAACAAACCACTGACACATGGAACAACGTGGAGGAATCTCCAAGCAATAATTGTAAGTGAAAGAGAACAGAAAAGGAATATGTAGAATATAATTCCATCTGTGCAAAAGTCTAGAGTGTGCAAAATAGTCTGAAATGACCAAAAGCAGCGAAGCAGTTGCCGAAGGAAGGGGTGGGAGACGGACAGCTGGGAGAGCAGGGTTGCGAAGGGGCTGTGGGCGGTGACGTGTCCACTGTGCTCTTCTTGGGGCGCTGGTGTCACAAGCCCGTGCCACGGCGGTAACTTGTGAAATTGTGTCCGTGGTGCAGTGAGCGTTGAAGTCCAGTCACACCTCGGTGTAAGACTGCTGCAGGGAAGGCACACCTGTGTACATTTGTGAGCCTGTTTGAAGAATCTCTGCGTGGAGATGTACGTCTTAATTATTTTTTAAAATTTAAGTCCCCTAATCCATTCACAAGGGCTCCATCCTCTTGACAGGATCCACCACCAGAGGTCCCGCCTCCCAAACCGTCACACTGGGGATCAGGTTTCTACACCAAATTCTGTTTGGTTCTGTTTTTTGTTTTTTACTGAGCTTATTGGGGTGACACTGGTTAACGAACTCATATGGGTTTCGGGTGCACAGTCTACAGCACATCATCTGTACCCCGCGTTGCATGCTCAGGGCCACCCCAGGGCAGGTCTCCGTCCATCGCCATTTGTCCCCCTGTACCCCCCACCTCCCCCTCTCCCCTTTACCCTGGCAAGCACCACACTGTCGTCCGTGTCCATGAGTTTTTCCCAGCTCAATCTCTCCACTCCCCCCCCACCGCTGCCCCTGCCCCCAAAGCTCTCAGCCTGCTCTCTGGGCCCGTGAGAATGAATACTGATATTCTTACCATGATGAGAGACAAGGGAGATGATGTATGTAAAACATTTCAGCGCAGTTCACAAGATTAAAACATTAGAAACAACCCAAATGTCCACTTTAAGTGAATTGCTTAATAAATTACGGTCCATCCGCATAGCCGTTGAAAGAATAAAGTGACTCTGTCGACGTCTTTACAGGAAGTGAAAGTGGAAGGTACGGCGCGGCCTCTACGGTGGGCCACCGTTTGGGGGAAGGGGGCGTTTGTGTGGGAAAGTGTGCACGTGTGTGCTGCCCGCGGAAGGACCTGCCGACCAGGTCTCAGGTGTCGTCTTCGAGGGAGACGGTAGAGGTGCTTGGGATCAAGATCTGGAAGATTGTCCTTCGAGACTTCTGGGAAGACAGAGCAACATGTGTGAACACAACATGTGTGAACAAAAATTAACCTCCCGCCAGGGCAGGAGGAGTGGAGAAAGTACGGAGAAGGAACTCGTAAGAAAACGAGAGGGTCTTGATTTGTGTGAGGTTAATTGCTCTGGCACTGAACTGATGGGAGCAATAAAACTTACCTACGGTTACAACTGAACATATTTCCAAGGCACCGGGGCAGGCCGGCCCCACACCCCACAGTGCTTCCACTGGCGCGGCAGTGGCACCTGCTACTGTGAAGGGGCTCCTGTGGGCCTGAGTCCTCCCTCATACAGGGTCTTAGGTCCCCAACAAAGGGTGTGCCGCCACGTTCCCTGAAGACCACCATGCTGGAGCTGGGAGGGCTGAGTGCCCTCTGCACTCCTGGTGCTGGGGGGCGGGTCCTTTGTGTCCAGACAGCTGTGTGGCCCACCATCGGGGGGTGATCTGTGTACTCAGAGAGCAGGAGCCCTGAGCGAGGGGGGTCTGCTGCCACCCCCACGGTGGCTGCTCCCCTCGGAGAAAAATGTTTTCCTAAACCACACACCCTTCATTTCTTGTAGAAAATTCAACTTCATCCTATGGGACCCCCATCTATATAGGTGGTTTGTCATTGACCAAAACAGCATGACCATACTGGCCTTAGCTGGTGACGTCAGCCTCAGATCATTAACTGTGACGAGTGTGCCATACTAACGGAAGATGCCGGAACGAGGGACACTGGGTGTGGGTTATATGCGAGCTATTTAGTATCTTCTCGATTTTTCTGTAGAAGTTAAACTCCCTTAAGAAGATAGTCAGTACAAAGTCAACGAAAGAAATCACAAAAGAAAGTGCTGAGAGGTTTGACTAATAATACTAGAAACAAGGGTGCGTAGAATACACAACATGGGATACAAATGTACATAAGTGATTACACAACGTGGGATACAAATGTACATAAGTGATTACACAACATGGGATACAAATGTACATAAGTGATTACACAACGTGGGATACAAATGTACATAAGTGAGAGAAAATACATTGACAGAAATTGTGCCACTTTATAAGTTATGAGGCTATAGAGATATCTGTAAATTGGGACAAAGTTTCTGAAAACGTGAAAATTAAAAGTTTTCGTACGTGTACATTTGTCTATATAATCCTACTTTCAAGTGTATGATAAAAATTCTTGACATGTCACGGTTTCATGTTGAAAGTTCTCCACTGAAGCATGAGTTATAATGATCAAATCTTAGGAGATCTAAAAAGAAAATTTGGGGGAAGTTCTGCTAAACCCGTATGTCATTGTGTCTATAAAGTAGCCTCAAACTCTTTCTTCGTGATGAAGGAGAGTGCTGGTGGCCCAGACTGGGTTTGATCGGAGCTGTGCACGCCCAGTGGGCTCAGCCCCGTGGCAAAAACAGGGACGTGCAGTGTTGGCCGTATGAGAATGGGTTCTCGGGATGCTCGGGTTGTGAGGGACAGTTGTTTCCTTATTTGTAACACCGTTATTTTCCGCTAATTATTATGTACTATGTTGTAATGATAAAAATGTAATGGAGATAAATACTCTGCTCTTCCTGGGTTGAAATACAGCCACAGGCCATCGTTTATTATATCTATTAAATCTATTATGTCTACTATAATGTCTGTATCGTAGCTATGAAATCTAGTATCGTAGATACTGTCGATAAAATTTGCAGCAGAACTTTTGCCTTCCGGTGACTTATTTTCCTTCTGGAAGTTCAGACGCCCTTCCGGAACGCAGAATAAACTGCGGAGTGCGCCGCCCCTCTTCGGCCCGAGCAACGAGAATCACGTGAGCAACGACTTCTCCTGGCGTCTCTCCTCCCATTTTCAACCACAGTTGTCTTGTGTCCCAAGAGCCCAAGTAGCTTTATTCCAAAACCCACAAACTCTAGAATCAGCCATGTGTCTGAGAAAAATATAACACGTGTTAAAAAATAGTAAGGAACAAACTGATGATACCATGATACTGGAAAAGTATCGGGAGATCAGAGAGGATGCTGAGCTTTGTTTGACCCGGGCCTTCAAGGGAAACACAGTTGGGAAGTTAGCTGGAGGGAAAGCGAGGGTGAGGGATGAGTTTCATTTTCTAGGATATTCACATCCTGGGTGCTGGTTTGCTCAACAGCAAAGTTTTCCGAGCAGATGGCGTGCGCGGCTGGCTGCCGGGCACTGGGGGCTAATAATAAACGGGACGTGGGCCTGCCCACGCGGCGCCTGGGCTCCAGTGGGTGAGGGAGACCAAAACACGAAAGCACGGCGCTGCTAGAAACACACTGAGATGGGACAAGTTGGACAGAGACTGTGGCTGTTGTAAGTGTTAAGTGCAGAGCTAGGGAAGAGGACGGACTTGGGAACTGGAGAGGAGCAATTGAGGGAAAGTTTCCCTGGAGAGAGGCATGGGCCGCCGCACGCTCCCCGCGTTGGAAGAAGACCCTGACCTAGAGCGTCGGTCGCCGTGCGTGGTGTTGGCCAGCGTACAGCTCCCGGTGCAGGTTCACCGCGTGCGGAGCTGGACAGAGACAGGTAGGTAGCACACAACCCACCCTTAATGCGGTGCCCACCACTGGGTGCTTGCAGAACACAGGTCGTCGTAAAGTCTCCAAAGTAAGGACTTGGGGGTGATGGGTGCCAGGCATCTGTTACTATTGCCGCTCACCGATTTCACTGTACGTTGGCATAACTTAATCTTTAATGCGAGGTGGATGACAGAACTGGAAATTTAGTAACCCTCTCCTGAGCTGGCACAAGCTGCTCCCACAGGGCAGCGGGACACGATGCCCGTGTGTTAGTGTCGGCGACGCCCCCACTTTGGGGATCCGGAGTTGAGCACATTGAAAAAGGGAAGGAAGAGCGTCCTGCAGATAGAGTAGGACGTTTGGCTGGAGTCAAGTTGAAGACCTGGAACGCCAGTCTCGGTGCCTGGGGAGCCCCTGCAGGGGTGCGTGTGCCCTGTCATCAGCAAAGTGACACTCATGTCGGAGCTACAGGGTAACGTCCGGGTGGATTTAGACAGGCAGGGCTGGAGAGACAGAAGTCAGGGAGCGTCATCTCTGAACGGAGGAAGGTGCGGAGAGCCGGCGGGGTGGAGTGAGATGGAATGACTAGTCACCTCGAGGACCGCTGCTCTGCCCTGCCACCAGCCGGCAACATCGGGACATTTCAGTGAAATGAATTCCCCAAGGGGAGAGCTGGCAGGTCGGAGAGACCAGGGGAAAGTGAAGCTGCCGGGCATCTGCACTTTGGGGAAAAACACGCCCGTGGTGGCCTCCTGTTCCTTCCGTCCCCGGGCTCCTGTCCTATGTCAGCCCTTGCTGCTGTTAGGGCCCAAGACATGGGGCTTCCCCTCCATTAGGTCTTGCAACTCAGTGGGGCGATTTTTAATGTGGTGTCTCACTCCGGGATCTATATGAAAAGAGTGCCGCTGTGTGATTCTATCAAAAGGCAGTTTGGAACTTTGTGAAAGTGAGCACGAGCCCCGACTTTTTCTGTGGGGTTCTGTGAGTGTGTGAATGTTCTCAACAGATTCACGAGTTTTCAGCCTGGGGGCTTGGGCTGTAATTAAAATGCAAATGCGTTAGCTTAATGTAATAGCCGGAGGAAATCTGGACGATCAACCTCACTGGAGATTTCATTTCATAGATGAGGAATCTGAGCCCGAGAGCTTAGTGACGTCCGACTGACACGTGGCGACTGCGTGGCGCTGAGGTTGTGAATGGGGCCCAGAGAGGCCTCTCCACCAGTGTTCCCGAGAGCAGGGCCTTGGGCCGTCAGCCTGGGTTTAGTATCAGACAGAGCAACTGAGGAAGTTCTGGAATTCCCGGCCGACCTGACCCCTGAGCTGCAGAAGGCGAGAGTCTCACGTTCCCCTGGTCGTCACGCTGCGCTGCTGAGATCTAGCGACGCCCCAGCATTGTCCTCGAACCCTTCCTCAGACTCGAGCCCCGCCCCCGCCTCACTGCACTCCCTCGGCCGCAGACCCGTTGACTTGTTTTAAACTCTTGTAGAATAGATTCCATTCTATCCTCCGTGCTTGAGCCAAATAAGGGAAATACTGTTTACCTGGAATTTAATTAAATTCCAAAACTCTTACGGAGCACCTGTGAACACCAGGCCCCAGGTCCAATGCTAGAGATACCTTGATCAGTAAGAAAGGGCGTCCGTCCACTAGGAGGCGAAAGTCAGGCAGCAATGTCTGACTCTGAGTCCAAGCGGACGTCACCCAAGTCCCTCGTTTCCATAAAGTTGTCCCTTACGGAGGGGTGAGAGAAGCTGTCATCCTTCGGGTTCCTAATACTTCTCTTCCTACCGTTAGGGGCCTGGTGGCAAGTTCGCTTTCCCAGGGCACGCAGTCTCCCCAAGGACACACGTCTCCTTTGATGGACGGTGTTTAATTGTTCGCCCACCGCGAGCCTGGCTGGGGACCACCGACAGTGCAGTGGGTCTGAAAGCGCAGAATTCACCACGACAGGCTCTCTGTGTCGGGGACCAGCCTCAGAACCTGCGCCCAGGGAGCCCTGGCTGTGACAGGCGCGAGTCACAGCCTTCCTGCCGCTTGGACGCTCTGTTTGGCTTCACGCCAGACGCTCTGTCTCATCTCGAGACTTCTAAGAAGAAGCCACAGAGGTGGTGTGCGTGTCTCGCGCAGTGAGCTCTGTGAACATAGTAACTACTACACGCACGTGTCAAAGTGGTTGGTGTCGATGGGAAGCCTAGGACCGCGCCCTCTTCAAGAGAGACGCTGGTTAGCTCCCAGGCTTTTTCCTGACTGGGTGCTTCTCTGCACGACCTTCATGGTTCATGCTGTTTGCCAGTGTATCTGCTTTCCACCCGCTGATTTTGTTCCCAGAGGGTGAAGCATGCAAAAAACTACTTGGTAGCATCTCTCCCCCAAGGAGAGTTCAGCACACGAGAACATGGGTTTCTCTTTCAATTCGTGATATTTGTGTGAAGACATGGCAGAGACAGTTTACAAAGTAGTGACGGGGAAGCTTTCCCAGTGAAGGAACACTGGACGCTGCTGTCGTGGGAAAGTGCCAGACCTCGGGGCAGCTCGGCTCACGTGGGCTCGGCCCAGAGCGCCCCCCACAGCTCTCCTGCCCTGGGCTGGGACATCAGGAGGATGACCGAGAGGGACTAGAGCAGGCAGCTGGGGGGCGGCGCTGAGCCTCTAGGGAAATTGCTGTCACCGCAGGGTGACGGGGCTGTGTGTGTGTGTGTGTGTGTGTGTGTGTGTGTGTGTGAGGGAGGGAGGGACAGGGAGGGACACATGTAACAGAGGAGAAGGATGCAGGTGGGGACTGGATGTTGTGGATGGATCCTCGGCTGGGCCCTTCCAGGGGTTCTCACGGAGGTAAGCGAAGGTCCGAGCTCAGCCCCGCACGTCCCGCTGACACTGATGCGGGGCGATTCAGGCTGCTTGGTTCAAAGCCTCATGGTGGTGTTTTGGTTACCACATGTGTTGAAAGCAAGATATAAAACCAGAATTTTATGCTAAGATAAGTCAGGTGGAAAAGCCCAGAACCACCTGACTTCACTCACATGTGGGGTATAAACAGAAAGCAAGGAACACAAGGAAAACCACATTCGTAGACATGGACGACATCCCAGAGGGAAGGAGGTGGGGGTGGTAAAGGGTAAAGAGGGTCAAATAAACGGCGACAGAAGCCGACTTTGGGCGGTGGGCACACAAGGCAACACACAGATGATGGGTCGTGCGATTGTGCACTTGAACCCATATAACCTTATTAGCCAACGTCACCCCAGTAAGTTCAATAAAACCTAAAGAACAGGCAGAAGTAGGTGTCAAAGCTGTGAGGTGAACTGAGTCATCGTTGCCTCCACAACGCTTCGCCTCTTCGGTGGACAGGAGCTACTTCCTTCCACCAGGTTTCATTCTTCCCGATGGCACAACCTGACATGTGCAGCCGGGTCACAGTGTCCCCTGGCTTCTCATCGACCTTAATCTAACAGTCCTTGCCGTGGGCCTTGACATCGCGCTCGCCTGGCCCATGCCCGAGAGGAGAGTGGGCGTAAGTCTCACACCTGCACATGACCTTCTGGCCCCGGCGGCCAGCACTGCAGCCGTCCGGCGCGGTGACTCCCGCTGTGAGCAGAAGGGTCGGAAATGACAGTTAGGACTCAGCGTCTGAAAAGACGGCTTCCGTTCAGTGGCTGCTCGACCGGAAGCCAGGAGAGATGAGGAGAGTAAGGCAGAGTTGATTTCTGGAGAGTAATACGCAATGCTTTTTGGAAGTTGGTTTGGCTTTGGAGTTTGCACTTTTTTGTATAAAAAAACATATTTAAGTGAATAAGTGAAGAGAGTGGGCTGTATGGTCATGGTGTATGGGGAGCAGTAGAAAAGGGTAGACTCGAGGTATTTTGGGAGCTTCTTTAAAATACCCCAAGAAGGGCAGAGTAACAGATAAATCGTTTGCTTTCAGAGCTCTTGTATCAGGTCTTAACCATGTGACATGGGAAATAACTTAATTACACACAAAACAGAAATGTTTCCTCCCGGGCGTGTGAAAGGGCTTTGGAAACCAGTGCGTGTGAACACGGTTTATAAGCCGTCAAGAATCGTTAGTAAGACGTGGCGATACCCTTTCAGCGCACCAAACGAGTGGGTTGGGATCTTTTTCCTAGATTTTCCAGTTTTTCTTTACAGGATTAAAGCCCCATCAGCTGCTGTTTAACATTTTTCGTAAGCAAGGTCTGTTTTGCTGTGCCTTCATAATCTGTATGTGCTGTTTGTCCCTGCTGACGTGTGAACATCCTTACTCTCTGGGCGACAAATTTATTATGAGGCCGAGTTCTCGTGATTTCTCGCATAGCGAGTGTTTACTAAGAAATCCCAAGTACGTGAACATGTTCAGCATAAAGCAGAAATTACTCACTTGGCTTAATGAAATTAATCCCGCCTGCTCCTGAGCCCGCTTCCTGGTGGGACCCGTAAGGCGATCCCCTCGACCTTGAATTCCCTAAGAGACTGCGGGGACATGAGTCCACGTTTTTGCCTGAAGCTGATTTACTCGGTACATGTGGGAAAGGCCACTCAGCCATTCGCTCACCGTGGCCCCCCCGTCCTCTGCCCCCACCACGCCCCCTCCCGACCAGATTCCAGACTCCACGTCACCTGACGCCCCTTCCAGTTCTTGGCTTTGATGCCCGAAGGTGAACGGACTTCAGTCCGTCTGGCTCTCGTGACCCTCCCCTCAAACACCTCACCAACATCACGTCATGCCTCTGAGGTTTGCAAACATTTATGAAATATTGAGGAGAATGACGATTCGCCTCAGTATATGTCGTCACTGCTGTCAAGGGCGACAGCGGCGGTGACATTTGACCTTCACAACAACCCTGAGAAGAATGCATTGTAATTACCCCCGTTTCACAGGTAATTAATAATGAACCTGAGAATCCGTCAGGTTAGGGAACTTGCTGATAGTTCAGAAACCCTGGCTTCAGAGGAGGTATCTCCACACACCTCTGGGGAAAATGAGCTCACATTCTCTCTTGCTTTACATTTCAGCTCACATTTTACGTTGATATGTGTCCGATTTCATTTCTAATCAGAGGAACAAAGTCAGCCTCATGTTCCATCCACGTTAGACCTCAGGTTTCAGGGTCACGTGCGTACAACTCACGCGGCCTCGCGGGGAAGGGCAGTGAGCTGGTCAGGAAGGCGGCCCTGTGACGGGTGTTTTCACCCTGCGACGGGTACAGAACCTGGGGGGTGAGGCGGCTCTCTTGCACTTCGCGGAAGGGTGCATGGGCTGCATTCCTCTGCCCTAGGGAAAACCCTGAGTCCGTTGTCCCTTGCAGCTTCACGGCGCGAACAGTGTTGTCAGCGGAGGCTGCAGAGCCAGCGGTGCCCAGGCAATGCCCTGGAGGCTACTGTAAATCTCTGTGTTGACAGATTCCCCCTCTGGAAGAGCAAAGAGCCTGAGAAAGGAGGGGGAGCGTCTCGCTCTCTGACCCCAAGTAGATCTTGGAGAGCGGACGTTCCATCCGAAGCTCCGTCCTGACCCTTCTCCCCAGGCCGGATACCACGTGCAGCAGACGCTCCTACAAACCTGGCCTCAGGTGCACTGGGTGGCGGCGTGGGGAGACGTGCATGAAGCGTGCACGTGTTTCGTCACGGCGATCGGCACACGGTGAACCTCCGTGAGGGCCAGCCGCTGCCATGCACCTCCCTCGCCTGCCGTGTTGCCCAATGGTTGCCCACGGAATCCACCCCCCCTCGCGTGTCAACACGCAGGTCCACAAACCCGCCAGCCGGCCCACCCCGTGCAACGTGGCCGAGAGGCAGACGTCACAAACCGAAGGAAATAAGCGACCTCAGTGAACCAGGAAGAAGAATGTGTCTTCCGAGTGAGTCACCGGAGAACCGGACCATCGTCCGGGCCGTCAGACCCGAGCACAGGACTGAGTGGCTCGCATTTTTCCAGAGTCTTCCGTGGCGTGCAGTGCGTGTCTTCTTCTTCGATCCATTTGTCTTTAGGCTCCAGTGTGGAAATCCCTTTCAAAGGCTTTTCTGATCACTCAAAACAGCTGCCACACGAGACAAAGTCACTGTTCTTGGATCTTTATTTTCACCAAATCTAAACTGGAAACACACGTGAAGAAACAGCCTGTTTTTCCTTCGCCTTCAGCTGTTTACAGAGATGATACTGTAAGACGTAAAAGGGCCTCTTTGTAATATTTTGACTATCTTGTTGTATTTTACGATGTTAATTTTGAATGTCTTGTTTTCTAATATTGTATAACTAGTGTCTTGTGTAACTTAAAAATATTTCTGAGCTGCAAAGCATCCATTTATATAAATTATCATTGAGTTCTTATAATATTTAATGTATAGTTTAATAATGGGAGACAAAAATGTTAAGCTAGGTTTTCATAAATATTCAAGAGGTTTGTACTTATTCAAAGTACTTTGTTGAAAAATTAGCCCATTAATTTCTGTGCAAATCCATGTCTTTCTCCCCAATAAATTTGCAAATGTTATGAGTTGAATAGTTTTTATTTGTGTCAACTTGAATTTCTGTACAAAGACTGCCTTGCTTTCTGGGAGAAAAGACCTTTAAAAACTCCAAAAATCAGAAAAGGCAAAAATATTTTCAATAAATGTGTCATGTCGGGTGAGTTTTCCTAGCCAGGAGTGCTTGCTGACACCTGCACTGCAGACGGCGAGCTAAGTCCTCGTGCGAGCCGTGCCGCGGAGTCCTCGCCGGCTCTGTGGGGTGGGCAGTGGTGCCTGCGTGTTCTCGACCTCGCCGACGAGGCGAGGGCAGAGGCCCTGCTGTGAAGGTGATCGGCCTAATCGCTCAGCGACCTCAGGGAAACTCAGCAAGTAGAAAGAGGCTTGACTGCCTTCCCAACGTGCTAACACAGCTAACACATTTCCAGACTCCATAGAAAACCAAGTGGAAGTTCCTGAGGGAAGCCCAAGTGTGAAAACGCGTGAAAGTGCGTGTAAGTGGGCCTTTGGGCTCCACGTGAGGAGTAACAGCAGCGTCGCCCCTGAGCTGTGCGGGTCCAGGCGACCCCGGCCTCACAGCCACAGGGCGTGTGACCAGAAGTGCAGCTTTAATGGAAACCGGCGAACTGCTCCAAGTCCCATTTGGGTTCTGCCTTTTCTGCCGGGGAAAGCCCAGGCAATCTTGACCCAAATCTTGCTGCGTGCCCCGAGCCCGAGTAGAATGGCTCCTGGCCTTCGGTTCCCAGCCCACGATGACACCTGACACCGGCGTCGGCCACCTGCTGGAAGCTCTGCGCCTCAGGTGTGTTTCCATCACGTCCCTGCTCCCGCCTGCACTGTGCTGGGCAGCCACTGGAGTCTCTCTAGAGTAGTAAGGTGTCACCGGCCTTCACTGCTCACCCCTGGACGCCAGCCTGGCTAGTCTTCGCGAGGTCCGAGCTTCTGCTCTTGCCCCACGCGGGCATGTAGCCACTGTTGCTGCCTGGGAAAAAAAGAGGACGCCCAAATGAGAACATTCACTAGGAACAAGAGTTATCACAGTACAATTCTTGTGTAAAATATTAATCTGCAGAGTTACGGGGTCTGCTTGCTCTAGATTTGAATGAGTGTGCACAGTAGGGAAGGGGACGGAGGCCATTGTATCGAGGGAAACCTAGGGAAAGCTTGGGCTCCTTGTAATGTTGTCATAGAAATGGATTCAGCGCTAGCAAAGGCGATGTCTTGTAACATAGTGTTCCCACACCAGGGATAGTCTTGTAACATAGTGTCCCGCACCAGGGATTTTTTTAAAAAATCAGACTTCACTTTCTCTGCAGTTGAGGCGAACCAGTGCCCTCACTTTCCTAGAAGCCACAGCACCGATAGGCGAGATGGAGGCAGGTGTGGGGCTCGCTCGGCGGTGCCATATGCTGTGTCATTCCGACACAGGCTCGCCCAGATTGCTAAGACACTTCTGCAGGAACAGAAACAGACAAAAATATCCCAGCAATATGGAAAGTCAGGGCTCCACATTCAGTGTTGCTGAGAACAATTTTTATCAACCACAAGGCCAAACTGTTAGACTTGAGAAGCAAAATCAGTGAACTTCTCAGCCCAAGTCGTGGGGAAAAGCAAGTCTACCTGGCCCCTTTATCTCTTTCGAATGGCTTTTTCCAGTTGGAAATGCAGGGTCTCCCTCAGTTGCCAAGCTGAGATTTTTTTGTGGGGCTAGGGGCCATTTGTAACAGTCTCCTTCCCCTTCATCAGCTATCCAGAAGCTTCAGCCTTGGGCAAAGTAAGTGGTAAAAATGAGTACCCGTGTGTCTGGCTGTGTGCTCACACACGACTTGTGGTGTGTGGTTGTGGAACCAGGAAACTAGACCTCTCACTCTGCCTGGGAGCGATGGTTCGGGGAGGGGGAGGAGGGGGGCCTGTGTCAGCATGTCCAGCTTGAGACAGAAAGGGGGTGGGACTCCATCCCTGAGGACAGAGAGTGAATGACGAGTCACACGCGGTTGGCACATTCTCAGGATTTTCTGGCCTGGGATAGGTGTTTTCCCATCCTCAGAGCCAGCACAGCAGAGTGCGGTGCCCGAAAGCTGTACTTCCTGCTCCTGACCTGACCAGCACACACACAAATACGGTTCTGTGTCTCTTGTGCCTCTGTCATCCTGCTGCCCTCTGACCTTCGCCGCTCTGACGAGAAGCAAGGGTCTAGTTTTATTGGGAATCCATTGTACGTGATGATTTTGTTGTTGTCGCTTTCAAAGTTATGTCTTGGTTTGTTTGGTTTTTTTCCCAAGAAATTTACTACAATGTGTCTAAGCATAAATCTCTTTGAGTTTATCCTGGCTAAATTCTGTTGAGCTTCTCGGGCATGTAGGTCAATGTTTTCATCAAAAATCTCTACTTCTTGAAACACACTTTCTGTCCCACTGTTTTCTGGGTCTCCCATCACGTGTGTACTGGTGTGCTCGGTGCCGTTCCAACGGTTTCTGGGCCCCGTTTACATTTCCGCGTGACTTCAGCTCTCTGCTCCTCAGAGGAGACAATTCAATTGCTCTTCCTTCAAGTTCACTGATCCTTTCTTCTGCCAGTTCATGTATGTTGTCCCAACCCTCTGGTGAGTTTTTTAAATTTTGATGTGTTGATTTTGTGAGAGAGGCAGGGAGGGGGAGAGAGAGACAGGGAAACATCTGTTTGGTGCCCCACTTACTGATGCCCTCATTGGTTGACTCTTGTATGTGCCCTGACCGGGGATCGAACCCACAGCCCTGGTGTAGCGGGACTACGCTCTGACCAACAGAGCTGCCCAGCCAGGGCTCTAGTGAGCTCTTCTTTATTTCCCACGTTGTCCTTTTTAAACTCAGAACTTAGAGTTGATTCTTCTTTATAATTTTGATCACTCTGTTGATATTCTCAAGTTGGTGAGATATTATCATGCTTTCCTCTAATTATCTAGACATGGCTTACGTTAGTTGTTGGAACATATTTACTTATCATTGTTAATTTAATGTTTTTTCTAGTCAGTCCAAATATGGGCTCCTGAAAGTTTTCTTTCTTTTTAAGATTTATTCACTTATTTTTAGAGAGAGGGGAAGGGAGGGAGAAAGAGAAGAGAAATATCAATGTGTGGCTGCCTCTCGTGCGCCCCCCTACTGGGGACCTGGTCTGCAACCCAGGCAAGTGCCCTGACTGGGAATTGAACCAGCAACCCTTGGGTTCGAAGGCCAGCGCTCAATCCACTGAGCCACACCAGCCAGGGCTGTTTTCCTTTGATTCCTATTCTTTTGCATGTCTCCTAATCAGAATGTATTGTAGACCCCTGGACTTTTCAGGTTCTATAGTGGGACAACTCTGGAAATCAGATTCCCCCTCCCCCACAGGATGCGATGCTGTGGCTATATTTTCTCTCTCTTTTTCAGTGCTCTCTGTTTGCTTAGTGACTTAAAGGGGCTAATTCTGTACTCTCTATTTCCTGTTGTGTGTGGCCACTGAGTCTCCGCTCACCTCCCTGTTGACAGGAGACTATAAAAGAAGAAAGAAAATTTGTAGAAACTAGTAATCTACCTAGAAAGTGGTGAATATGGTGACTTTGCCCATGTGTGGGGTCTTTCGGAAAAGCCTACTTTAAGGCCAGAAACAATGACGTTGGGCCACTGGAACTTTCTTTTTTATTATCGCCAGCACGGTGATTACTTAAATCTGTAGTCTGTATCGAAATGCTAACGAGGAAAACTTCACTTGTGGCCTCCCAGCTCTTCCAACGAGGCTCGCCTTTCCCCACACCCGACCACCTGCACGTGTGCGGGTGTCTGCCTGTGATGAAGTATCATGGGGATTACAAAAGGCACAAATGTACCTCCAAAGGACCACATCAAAAAAAAAAAAAACCCAAAAAACAGTCACCAGAAGTAGACATCTCATTCCTTTCTTCTCTCCCATCCCAATGGCCTCTTTACATGCTGCCTGAGATGACTGCTTCATCGGCCACTGGTTTGGCAAAGTACTTCAGGTTCAATGACCAAGAAGGTGCCTTTCAAATCTGGGATTGCAAATGGTTGTTGCCAAAATGCAGATATGGTTATTTCTATCTTTTCTTTTTCTTGGATTTTAATCGTCCTCAAGAACGAGCGCAGTGTTTTGACATCCTTGGCAACCCCCGCGCCTCAGTCAGGTGGCGCGCTGTGCGGCAGCTTCATCCGTGCTCACTGATGACCGAGCGAGCGGGCGGATGGAACACCAAAGAGTCCCGTGCGCCTGCTCTGCCGGCCCTGTTGGCTCGCACTTCGAAATCCTGTGGAAAGCACTCGGCTGGACCAGGAGCTCAGACCCTCCGCATTGACGTTCCACAAGCACGTCTTCCAGTGGCGTTTTCCTGACATCCACTCGCTTTGTGGGTGCGCATCCATCCCTCCTCTTTCTAAAGAGCTATGCTTTCTCCCCCTTCCCTTCCACCAGGCCCCTTGCCAACAGCACGCTCAGTCCCCTCACCCCGCTGCTCTCCTGGCTCTTGGCATCACAGGTATCGACTGAGCCGTGTCCCCTGCTTCACGGGGTGAGGTAGAAACCCGTCTGGCTCATTGGCTGCTGGTTCTCCTGTGCCCAGAACGAGACTGATTCAATGCATACATGTTAAATGGATGATTGAGAAATAAGTGGGAAACAGGGTTTTGGAAAAACCCCCTTTGAGCTCTTCCTCTCGCCACCAGCTCTGACGGCCCGTCAGAGCTCCTACCCTCGCTCAGGGGAGGACGAGGCTTGCGCCCCAGTGACCGCACGAGTCTTCAAAGGTGTCGGAGTTGAGGCAGATGGCACACTCACTCCCACAGCAGCAGGTGCACGTGCAGAGGGCGTGCGCGCTATGAGAGGCAGGAGCGCCTCAGGGAGGCTCCGGGGCTGTGAGGCTGAGCGCTTACATCTGGCTTTTCTGCAGAACGGTTTAGAGAGCAGGGAGCCTCCAGCTGATGTTGAATTGCCTCCGGGCTCCTGAGAGTAATGGATCTTTTTTCTTTTTGAGATTTTAATTAATTTATTTATTTTTATTCGGTTACAATTGTCTGCATTTTCTCCCCTTCCCTCCACCTCATCTTTAACTGGAACATCATCAACAACAACAACAAAAGCAAACAAAATATAACCAGAGACATTGAAATTAAGAACATTGTAACAATAGCCACAGGGGAGTGGGGAGGGGACAGTGGGGAGAGGGGTCTATAGGAGCTACTATAAAGGACATAAGAGTAATGGATCTTGAAGGGCTTGAGCCCACCACTCCTTAGCTGCAGCCCCAGACTTCCCTCAAACTGCGGTGTGCACCCCACACTCTCAAAATCTACCTGGAAAGAGAAGGACTGTGCCTGCCCTTGGGTGTTGCCGTTTCCCCGACGGAAAAGCCCAGACTTGCAACTTTATCCCTCACAAGTTTGTGTCTGTACCAGCCACACCAAATATGTTTTTTTAATTTTGTTGTTTTCCTTATTTAGATTAAAACTAAACAACAGATTTTTCTCTCCTTTACCTGATGGTCAAGTTTGCTTTAGTTTTATATAAACTACATAGCGATGATAGAATTTGAAACTTTCTTTTTGTTTGAGTTCTACCTCTTCTAGCTGTAACATGTCCGAGACGGAGCAGTTTCTGTCGCCACCCTGCCCTCCGCGGGGCACTTTTCGGGGGAGGCAGCATGAGACGCGCTCACTGGTGTCCAGGCTGTTCAAGGTCACCCCCATATCTCCAGCATAAAGCCCCAGGTTCAGACAAGGGGCCCCCTACTCTTGGAGTCAGCGGCGACATTTCTTTATGCCTCCAGGCCTTTGGCACGGTTGCTCCTGCGTTCCCTCGCCCTCACTCTCCCTCCGGGGCAGCGTTCCGACCTGTCGTTTGTTTGTAAGCTTAGAGACCCGTGAACATCAGCAAATTGCATGCAGAAATTTGTGTTAATGAGACTACTTAGCTCCGGGGGCTTGTGATGGTAATAAGGTCCAAAATGACTTATATTTCCTGAAATAATTAAGCATCAGTAATCGGGGGGAATACAAACTCGAATCAAACACCTTGTAAGGAAAACTGCCGTTTCCTTTAGTGGAACTGTGACGGAATGGAAGGCCGACACTGGGGGACTGACTAGCCACGAGGTCGGGCATTTGACCCCACACGGGCCTCCCCGGTTCCAGCAGCGACCTCCCGCCGCCCTTCAGTGGCCTGGCCCTTGTGGGGACACGCGGCTCCGCCAGCTGCCCCGGACCTGCACCGGGGACATAGAGTGACAGACAAGACTTCGCCAAACCTCGCTGGCCAACGAGAGGCAAACTCACGCCGGCAGCGCTGGCTAGTGACAGGAGCCTGTTTAGGAGCTGTGTCCACTCCCCTGCAGCGGGGACTGTCCCTGGCACTGTCTCTTCCGTCAGTTCAGAGAGTCTCAAGCATCTCAAGCCTCCCTGACGTACACAGTGAACGCTCAGGAGGAGAAAGGCAGACGGGCAGTCTCCGGGTCCTTCTTCGACATCTGCAGGTGTGTCCCCTCCGGTGACAGGTCCTGGGGGTGGGCACCGGTCCCTTTGCTCGTCCGTGGGGTCTTAACTCCTTCCCTCACCATTCCCTTGAGGTCGCCCGTCCTTTCCTTACGTCTCCCTGTAATGCTTTTCTTCTTTAATGAGGTTATTTCGGGCGCTCTCAATGAACCCGTGGAGCTGCCTGCAGGGGGAGCGCCAGCTTTCTTCTAGTTGTGGGGCTCCTCCTGCAGCTGGGGAGGCGCTTACAGACGCCATGGCTCCGTGACCGGCCAGGGCCCCGGCAGGGGACCAAAGGCAGTGCGCGCCTCGGGACCCACATCCGTGTCTTCTCCGTCCCCACCTCTGGAATCTGGGACGAGGCTGTGTCTGCATGGCCTTCTCAGCCACCCGATGTGCAGAGAGCGGAAAAGTAACGGTCCCTCCTGACCTGCGCTCAGCCTTCACTCCGTTACCGCCACCGCCATCTGGAAGTGTGAGCACAGCGGCAGCCGTGTGCCGCGGCCAGTTCACCGCAACAGACTGTATCCTGCTCTTCCGATCGCTTGTCGTCACACAGCAGATGTGTGAGAATGTCCCGGGGGCTGTGGGAGCGAAGGGCAACATAGTCACCAGACCGAATCCCTTCTTCGGAAGTTTGTCATGATGGGAGAAGCAGGCACACAGGCAGTGCTGATGCAGCTGAAGCACTAGAGAGGTTCTTCCCAGAGCCCCCTGGTGAGCAGGCCCCGAGGGGTTTCGGGAGCTTGTTTAGGGGAGGCCAGGGGGGCTGCACGCATAGAGAGGGTCCAGGGTGTGTTCTGGACGTCAAAGCAGAAGGCCGTGAAGGAGACCTGGTGTTCCTGCCTGCGGTAAACCAAAAGGAGATGCTAGGAGCTCCCAGAAAATGTCACCCACAGCTGCCTCTCCGTTCCGCTCACGAGGCATGCCCCGTATGTGCAGAGCCTTCCAGGCTGGGGGGACGAGAGCTCGTCGTCGACCCTGAGGCTTTCCTCCTTCAGACAGCGTCCGGGGATGTGAGTGCCGTTTGGGAATCTATACGAGTTCACACAGCCCCGGGGAGAGCAAAACTGGCCACTCAAGGACGACGCTGGCCCCTAAAATACCCCGTGTTGTTGTAATTGTAAACTTACCCTAGAAGACAGCAGTAAATATCTCCACGGTAACGACTACAGAAGAGAATGATTACAGCAAATTTAAACATGAAGTCGATATTGAACTACAGGCCTGTTATTAATCATTATTAAAATGAAATGAATTGCTCCAATTAAATCTGGATTCACTTGTTAAGAAATCAAACATCTCCAGACATAAGTTTACAGGTCCCAGGCAAGTCCACAGACTTCAGCACAGCTCAGCTGAATTCCATCCGATCCCGCCTGAGCACACGCAAGAGGCGTCCGCTGTCTCGTCGCCGTGTGCCCAGCCCTGCGGCCGGGTGCAGGTGCAGAGCTGGCCACAGTGCGCAGCCCACTCTCGAGGAAGCTACCGCCAGTAGGGAGAGAAGTGTGTTCCGCCTGCTGGGGGCCCAGGTCCCGGCAAGGCACACTCAGCGTGCGGGAAGCAACGAACACCTTCGAAGAGGTGCCTTTGACAGGCAGCCTGGGGGACGAGGGAGATTTCACAGGAAAATGAGATGTGGGAGACTTTCCGGACGTAAAGATGACAGAAATGAAACCTCCAAAGCACGAGAGCGCTGGGTCTCAGCAGCTCCACGGACAGAGTGGGCGTGCGGGGGAGGGCCGGGGACGGAACCGAAGAGGCAGGGCTGGGACCAGGACGAGCGACCTTCGCCGGGATTAACGCTACAGCAGCAGCATCGTCCTACGAGGGCGGGACAGCTGGACACACACGAGTTTCATCATCGTGTCTGATGTCGCCACGCGTGTGCGATCTGAACCTCTGTCCCCAGTGGCACTGCTTCTGTGGACTCGCTCACACCGCGCTGCTTCCTGGCCTTTGCCCTAGAAACTCCAGTCGCAGAGTCTGGGGTATCGGTCAGAAGTTCTTGCTTTCGGTTGTGTGCTGGGCACCTGGCTGGGGAGAGGAAGGAAATGAGAGTCAGGGAGGCCATTTCCGGGTGGACAGTCTGGGGTGAGGATGGACCGAAGGGAGCAGCCCGCGGTGCGTCTGCCCACACCCTCACACCCACCTGGAAGGAATTCCCGTCGGCGGGGTGAGATTCAAAGCGATACTGGAATGCAGCGCAATTGCAGAGTTAAAAACAAGTGAAAACACGGTCAAATGCATGAGCTTTCATTGAGGAGAGATCCGAATAGATAATGCAGGTGACAATAGTCTTGTCTCGGCCAGTTTGAAGCTAGCAGGAAACTAATCAGCCTTGGTATTTTGCCTCTGTTTTGTGATCATCTGGCCTAAGTGTGCTGTGTTAAGGAATTTATTTATTCAGCACGGATTTCTTGAGGTACAGCAAATACCGAGACTCTGCTCGGGGGGGTTCCCAGGGCTCTCCTGCCTCACCCGTCTCGGAGGAGACGGGAGGTAAGGGCACAATTGCTGCTGGACATGTGCAGGAACCGTGAGACGGGGGAGCGCGGGCTGACGAACTCCCGCTCCATTATTTTCCCGGGCTTTCGCACAACAAACAGGTCCCCGAGGCTGTCAGAGCTAATTGCACTCGACAAGCAGTCAGTCCTGGAACCAAACACTCTCCGAGCTGCCTTAGGGCTTTATCACTGGATTTCTTCAGGTTAGCAGCTTCCCGTATTATGACTATTGTTCGGCTTAAAAAATATTCCTAAGCAAAAATGACTGGCTGTGCCCTGCATTGCAAGTTGAAATATTTCAAAAAGGGATAATGAACAAACTGAGGCTTCTTGGCCTGTTTTGCACGGCAGGGCCTCGCTCCTCTTCCTGCGCTGCGAACACATTCCACCCCACAGTCAGCCTGTGCTGGCGGGAAGCGCAGGCCTCCTTCCAGAACTGTCTCATCTTGCTCCAAGTGAGCCATTCTGCTTCGCCAGTGCAGACACAAGCCCTGAGACACAAGCGTGATTTCGCAAACTCCGCCAGACACAACATTTCAGATTTATAGCTTTGAAGGTGCTGTCACGTGGCCGCGCCTCCCCGTGTTGTAGCTGTTCCAGAAGTGCCCCTGCGGGTGGGGCGGGGTGTGAAGCAGAGTATTGTTTTCTGGCTGCGTGCTCAGGGCCAGGCTCCTCTCTGAACGGTGGCCGCTCTCGCGGCTCTGTCTGTCTCACTGCAGCTGGGCAAAGCCTCTGCTTTTCCAGAATCACACAATTAGCTTGAGTCCATCTGGAAAGTCCAGGGTGCTCTCGCCACCTCGGGGTCAGCACGTATTTTTAATTACATTCATTGGGGCGACACCGGTTGATAAGTTTATATGAGTTTCAGGTGTACAATTCTGTGATACAAGATCTGTATATCGCATTGTGTGCCCCCCACCCAAAGTCAAATCTTCTTCCATCACCCTGTATTTGGCCCCTTTATTACCCCTCACCCGCTCCCCCTTCCCTCCGGTAACCACCATCCTGTCTGTGTCTCTGGGTTTCAGTTTTGTATCCCACATGCAAGCGAAATCACGTGGTTCTCAGTGTTTGCTGACTGCCTGATTTCCGCTGGGCCTGAGATCCCCAACGTCCACCGCGTTGTCGCAGACGGCGGTACTTCCTCTTTTCTTATCCCTGAGTAGCCTTCCGCTGCGCGTACAGGCCACGCCTACTTGTCCAGTCCTGTGTGGAGTGTGTCTTCGAGTGTCCGTATGTTCAGCCCATCTGCAAAGCTCCTTCTGCCATGTAGGACAAGCTACTTGAGGGTTGGGGGGACTAAGAAGGGGCTGCTTTGGGAGGGGCACTGTTCTGCTGAACATTCCGTGTGAACAGACAACGCTGACCCTTCACCCCCCCCCGGGGGCACCCCTGGCCCTTGGAGGGGACAGTGGGAAGCTGACCGGCGAGGTGGCTGCTGTCTACACAAACGGGGCGTGGGGAGCCCGTTCCCACAGAAAAGACCACAGTGCAAGGTCTAGATTGCAGCCTTGCGGAGGGTGGTAGAACCCTACCTAAAGTCGTGGTGAAGTCGGTTTCAGAGGCTTTTTAGACACAGGTGTGTAATGCACGCCACCGGCATACTGTGCGCTCGTGGTGAGCTGCAGAGGGGCACTCCGCACCTCTCCACGGGCACTCACGCCCCCCCGTTGCTGGGCGTGGTGGGGGCGTTAGTGGGGCCAGGGCTGGGCCACCAGGGAAAGGATGCTCTGGCCATAACAGTTTCTTTCGGAGCCGTGGGAGTTGCTTCTGCTGCAAATGTTGGACCTGTTTATCGCAGAACACATGGCAATGGGAAGGTCCTTCCCTCCCGAGAGGAACAAACCAGTCCATTTTCAGTGAATTCAGCTCACAGGACAGAGGGCCACTCCACGCATTTCCTCAACTGTGTGTCGAAAGGCAGCAGGAGAACGTGAGAGGGAGAGTGGGAACCACCAGATGGGCCGCGCCCCAGACCCGACATCGAATCTGTGACTGAGCACTTGAGATCCCACCAGAAGGGAAGTTGAGCTGTTAAACAAGACGGACCATGTGGGCTTGAGTGCATTCCACAAACTACAGGTGTAACTGTGCTTGGTCTGACCCGGACTTCCTGTGGCAGACACGGTCACGTGTAAAAGAGCTGAGGACAGAGCGAGCCACGGACAGAAATGACCCGTCGTGGTTGGCATGTGACGATGCTCACAGAGCAGCTATTGCGGAAGCTTCTCTAGAGCCAGGCCCTGCAAGGATACACACGGGCTCTAGGCCCCGAATGGAATGATGCACAGGAGGACACCGCGAACACATCTGGGCACGGTTCTGTCCTCGGAGACACAATGCTGTTGTTCACTGGCGTTCTGTTTCCGCAAACACAGTGTTGTTGAGGAAATGTAAGATGCCAGTTTTGTTTTAATTCAAAAATACTCTGGCCCATTACTTTCTAAACTTGTCCACTCAGCGTATCCTGACTCACGTTGATCAGTTGGCAGGAAATGAAGAAGACGCGCTAACGTGAGGTGTAGCTTAGCCCCTAACAGATGCAGACCTCCACAGCGAGTTTACACGTGCGCATAAATTGCTAGAATCCCAAACAGCACCACTCACTCATCCCGCGCCCGTGTGTCCCAGGCTTTATCTGGAGATGCAGCAATAACAACATTGATTTTTTTTTAAAATATGGACACTTTTTATTAACAAAATTCTATCGACAAAAGTTTGCATTTTAGTTGTTTGAAATATATAATGATTATGAATACAGAACACTTAGAATTTTTTCAAGATATCAGTTCTTACAGATATCAGTCTGCAGAGTAATGTAATACTAACCAAATAAAAGTTTTTTAAAAAGCTATTTTGTAGATATTAAAAAATAATTCTAAAATGTATACGGACAGGCAACACAAGACTGAAGAAGAACAGAACCAGAGAATCGGCACTAGGCTCCAAGACTCACAATAAAGCCACAGCAATTACGACAGTGTGGTGAAAACGCTGGCCAACAGATGAAGGGACAGAACGGAAGGCCCGGAAAGGGACCCACACGCACACGTGGTCGGCTGCCCTGTGACGAGCGGCCGAGTCAGTACAATGGAGCCAAGACGGCCACTTGGACAAACGATGCCGGAACGGCCGGACATGCCAACAATGTATCTGGACACAGAGCTACCTGTTGACAAAATTAACTCGAAAATGGATCACAGACCACGTAAAATGCGAAACTATAAAACTCCTAGGAGAGAAGAGAGGACGTCAGGTGACCTTGGGTTTGGCAGTGACTCCTTAGACGTGACACCAAAAGCACAGTCCAGGGGACACTGGACAAGCGGGGTCTTTAATAAGCGCACTGGGGTGACATTGGTGAGTGAGATCTCACAGGCTTCGAGCGGACCGCTCTGGGACACAGGACCTGCGCGCCCGCCGCACAGAGTCGAATCATCTGCTGGCCCCATGCGCTTGGCTCCCTTGGCCCCTCTCCCCTCACCCCCTTCGCTCTGGTGACCAGACACTGTTGTCCGTGTCTCCAGTTTCAGTTTTAGATCCCACACATGAGTGGAGTCTCATGGTTCTTAGCTCTTTCAGACTTACTTGGCTTAGCATAAGATTTCTAAGGTCCATCCATGTTGCTACAAGTGGCAGTATTTCATCTTTCCTTATGGCTGAGTAACATTCCATTTTATATATATGTCAGTCACATGTTTATCCAACTCTCTGTGGAAGGACACCTTGGTTATCTTCAGACAAGTCAGATTCTCTAATTTAAAAAGTTCTGTTTTGTAAAAGACACTGTTAATATATGAAGAGCCAAACCACACACCGTGGAAAAGTTTTGTGAGTCGCTTACCTGATAGAGGATTGGTATTCAAGATATACAAAGAAAAATCCTTCACAGTATGAAAAAAATTAAATTGACCAAGATTTAAGAAAAGATTCTTAACATTGTGTGTCATTTGGAAAATGCAAATTAAAACGATGAATTCCACTACGTAACTACTAGAATGAGCTAAAATCCAAACCCTGACAACATCAAATGCTGGTGAGGATGTGGGGCCAGAGGAACTCACGCTCACTGCTGGTGAAAACTGAAAATGGTGCAGCCACTTTGAAAGACATTGTGGCGGTTTTTACAACATTAAATACCCTACATGATCCAGCAATCACACTCCTTGGCGTTCACCCAAAATGTCCACACAAACCCCGCACACAGGTGTTTACAGCGGCTTTGTTCATAGGTGCCAAACTTGGAAGCAACCAAGATGCGCTTCCACAGGTGAATGGAGAGCACATGGGGTGCGTTCACTCAACGGAATGTCATTCAGCACAAAAAAGAAGTGAGCTACCAAGTTGGGAAAAGACCTGGAGGAACTTTGAAAGCATATTGCTAAGTGTAAGAAAGCAACGTGGAAAAGCTACATACTGCACGATCCCGACTCTTTAATATTCCAGAATAGGCAAAACTAGGGAGACAGTGAAAAGATCTAAGGCTTCCAGGGACTTGGACGGGAGGGTAGGGACTGTGACTAGCGGGAGCACTGGTGGGTTTTAGGACAGCGGAACTATTCAGCACGGTTTGTTACAATGGCAGACACAGGTCGCATACATTTGTAAAACCCGTAGAACATACAACACGAAGAGTGAACCCAAGTGTAAACTCTGAACTTTACTTAATGATACTGTGTCAATATTGACTCATCAGTTCTAACAAATGTACCAGATTAATACAGGATGTTAATAATAGGGAAAGCTGGGGGCAGAGGGCAAAGGGGTATAAAGGGACTCTTGACAATTTCCTTTCAACTTCCTATAAGCTCAAAAAAAGGTCTACTAATTTTTAAAATAAAAATAAGAGTGGTATTGAAGGTGTGATGGTATCTTGAACATGAGTAACTAGAAAGAAATCAGGAAGTCGTGAGGATCGGCGACTTCCAGCGCCCGTAGTAGAGAGGTCGGTCAGGTCGGCCGGCCTCGGAGGGGCGTCCTGCACCAGGTGGAGATGCAGACCCGAAGGTCCGGGGAGGTCAGAGTAGAATTACAAACCTGGGAGAGGAGGGGTTGAAGAGTCGGTCATGGGCATCTCATCTCATGAGTTCAAGTGGAAGTCCCACCCAGCCTGACGTCCCATCTGACTGTATCGTTCAGCCTTCTTCGCTAAGGGTCCTTTCCCAACGGGAAGCGCTGCTGACCACCGTCCAGGTCTTCAGAATCTAGTCCAAGGCTAGCAGTACTCACAGATTTGCTTGCGACGGCATCTCCATACATGGAATCGAATTTATTCAGCTTTATTGTAAGTTTACATCCTAAACACCAAAGTGAGACACGGTCCACTTCCCCCAAGCCAAGTGTGGAATAGACAGCGTCCGTCTGGGGAGGTGGCCAGTTGTTCATGAGCAACGGCATTTCTTGTGCTATTTAATGAAAGGGAGAGTAGAAGAAAAAATGACAAAGCATGTAAGACAGGCGATCATAGTTAGATGTTACAGAAAAGAGCCTGCATGTTTCTGTCTTTTTCCTCTTGAGATAGCAGGAAGGACCTAGAGCAGAGCAGGGGACAGGGCAAAGACGCGGCTTCAGGCCCTGAAGCAGAGGACAGGCAGGACCCCTGAGGAGTGGCAGGGTGTCAGAGATAATCAAAGACAGGTATGTAATTTTTACATGCATACACGCAGCGAATGGAACAAAACATGCATGTATGTAAATATATACAGTGAATGCGTGATTTGACCTTGGCTATGATTTGACCTTGCACGGCGGCTCTTGTCCAGGGGGGAGCGTGGTGTGTCGCTGTAAGATACATTGAGAAGATGTTGCAAACCTCCCTGAGCAAACGACTCCTCTGGGAGCTTGTTAAAAGGCTGATGGCCAGCCACTCCGATGCCTCGTGCGTCTAATGGATCCCTGGACTCGGGATTTAAAAGCTAAGTAAGACGAGGTGCAGCTGCGGTTCTCAACCGGCACTCGGCAGAACAAGGAGGATGCTTTAAAAATTAGTGCCTGCCCTTTGAGGCCCAGGAGTGGCTGCCGCCGGGCAGAGATTCTTTCCTGGATGCGGTGAGATTGGTCGCGGTCCAGTGCCACAAACAGGGCCGGCCTCCGGGGAGCACAGGGCACGGCGGGAGCTCAGTGGCGGTGGATTGTGTGTGTGTGTGTGGATGTGCGTTGTGGATGTGTGTGTGTGTGGGTGCGTGTTGTCGGGGCTCCACAGGGTATGCGAAGGGCGCTGCAGCTTAATGAGCAGGCCTTGAGGAAAGGGATTTTACATCCTGGACTTCTAACAATCAACCAAAGACGTATTCTTTTAGCTTAAAATGCAGTTTGCTTTTCTGTTACGTTTTTTGTTGTCGTTGTTGGTTTCCTGAAAGTCAAGAAGTAGCTTTTAGCTAGCATGTCGCAAGATGTTCTCAGAAACGTTGACGCTTGGACCAATTAATGAGTTTAAAAGAAAACGGTTGTGTAAAACACAGCATACCAAATAATTTAAAAACTGTTATGAAACAAGATAAGTTTGGTTCCCGTGTGGAATGTGTAAATTTACTTGTCTGCCGTTGCTTAGTAACATCCATTCACCAGATTTTATGAGAAATTTCCCGTGGTGATAACATCTCGTTCCCACATCGCGGGCTACAGAAGGGCTCCCTGCGTGCTTTCTGGGGTCTGCACTGAGGGGACGACCCTCGCTCACCGTCTCCCCTGCACCCCATCCCCACATTTAGAACAGAAACGCTGTGGGCTCTGAGGGCACAGTCGTTGGAAAGAAGGGGAACCAGTGTTTCTCGAACAAGCGTAACCACAAGTGCTGGGCATTTCATCTTGCAGCAGATTTTAATCCTGACTTCAGCGCAGCGAAGTTGGCGTCTCTAGACGCATACAAATGAAGAAACTAATGTTACAAAGCATATTCCCACTAAGTAAATTTAAAGATCATTGGCTCTATTTAACGATTCATGAATCGGGCAGCATCCCGTGTAGCAGATACAGAGGAGCTCCGAAGAGCTCTGGAAGGCAGGAAATTTTATAGTCAGAAGGGAGCAGAAACGAGGTAGTAGTTACACTAGACAAAAAGAGCTCCTGTCTTTTAAAAGGCGCGCACGCACCCACACGCATCAGTTCCGGAATTAAATCTCAGATCTGGAAGGTCAGATCAAGTGGTTAAGATCGTCACTGTTCTCCAGGCCCTCCACACTGTCTCGGTGTGTAACCCTACAACACAAAGCTTGTTTGTACCTCTCGAAACGTCACTGGGAGTCTAGCCTGTTTGCTCTGTCCCTGTCACAAAGCCATCTCCGCTGTCCCCCCGGGAGAAGCCTAGTGTGTTGCCAAGGGAACCAGTTTGAAATTGGACAGATTCAGGTTCAACTAACAGTTTTGAAACATGAGGTGTGTGGAGTTACAAATTGGCTTCATTGTAGCCTGCCTCACAGGGTGATTACAATGACAAAGAGAGATGACCCCCGTGAAGGAGACCGGCACTTAGTCGTTTCCTGTCTATTAAACATTGACGATCCCCAGTGTTTCCAAAAATGGGGACAGTTTTGGAAGTAAAAACCCAAGCAACATCTCAGAAGGAAATCAGGTAAGATCACTACACATTTGGACCCTCGGTCCTTGTAGTGCCAGGGCCCCTGGTCTAGGTGTCACTTCTGTGTGTGCACGCCAACACGCACGAGCACGCAGTGCCCTGCCCGACAGGTAACACACCGGGCTCTCGGGTGCTGCTGCGCTGCATTTCACAGACTCAGCTGTGCAGCAGCCGTGAGACCGCGCTGCTCCCCTAGAGGAGCGACTTCCGACCGCTCCGGGGCTCCGACTTTGCCGACTGCTGAGCCTGAGCAACACCCTCCTCACCCCCACCCCCGCCAACCCCAAGCTGGCACACGGGCACTGGCACCGCCTCTCTGCTGTCGCCCTTCCAGGTGTAGCTGACAAATGAGGTCCCCGCGTTTCGATATATTTCCGTTTTGGGGCAGTTCAGTGTACTTTTTAAATCTCCCTTCAGGCTTCTTTGACACAACAATGACTCAGAAGTGTGCTTTTTGTTTGGTGACCCAGTGTACCCTGTCCACAGTGCTTGGGGGAGTGCGCTCCGCCCTTGTCCCCCAGCGTGGTGCATCCGGGCATCGGGCCACGCTGCGTAATTGCGTTGCTGTTGTCCAATCTGTACAACAAGCTGATTTTCTGCCTAGAAGCCCATCAGTGGCTGAGAGCGGGTTTCCAAAGTGCTCGACTGCAGTTGCAAATTTGTGTGTTCTCCTGAGTTTATCAGTTTGCGCACATCGCCTGCGGCTCTGAGGTTCGGTGCACACACATTCACAACCAGTAAAGCCTCCTCAAGGACCATTTCATTGTTATGCACTTTCTCTCTTTCCTTCTAGTAACTTTTTTTACGCTTTGGTCTACTTTATCACACGTTAATACACCCTCTACTGCTTTTACTTTATTCATTTTGGCACGCTACATTTGAAGGGAAGGGAGGGAGAAAGAGTGGGAGAGAAACATCAATATGTGGTTGCCTCTCATGCACCCCCTACTGGGGACCTGGCCCGCAACCCAGGCTGTGCCCTGACTGGGAATCAAACCGGCGACCCTTTGGTTTGCAGGCTGGTGCTCAATCCACAGAGCCACACCAGCCAGGGCTTTCATTTTTCTACTTGCAATCTTTTTAATCTACCCGTGCCATTAAATTGACTTTGGTTTCCTGTATAAAGCAGAAATTTGGATGATCCTTATCTACTTTTCAATCTCCATCTTTTAACAGTACATTACCAAAAATTAAGAAAATTATTCATTTGTTATTTCTTAAGTCTGCCATTTTATTATTTTTGCTTTCTGTGTGTATCCTCTGGTTCCTGTTTCTCTCTAGTCTTTCCTTCCTGTGGATTACTTAACATCATGCAAGATGTCATCTCAACGTTTTTGGTGTATTTCTTTGTGCACATTTTAATGGTTTATCTGAATATTACGTTATATAAACATGGCTTATCACAGCTTCCTGGTGTCAGCCTCCTACTACTCTGAGTCAAGCGTGAAGTCTGCATCCCTGTGGGCTTCTCTATTTCCCCCACTTTTAAATATCATCGTCTTGAGAGTCACATGTTGTCAATGGTTTTGTTTCAGTTACTTATATTATTTATAAATTGATGAGTTAAAAGATGATCTATCATTTGCATCCATGTTTCTGACAGTTGCGTTCTTCTTTCTTAATGCTCCAAGAATTTTTTTTAATCATTCTTTTTCTTTTTTGAAAAACTTCTGCCACTAATCTTTAAGGGTAGGTCTAGTGGCAACACATTTTTCCCTCATCTGATAATGTTTCGTGTTCCCTTTATTCTTGAAGAATTGTTTTGCAAGATACAGAATTCCCGGTGAACAATTCTTCTGTCACTCAAAATGTGCGTCGCCCCTTTCTGGCCGCCATGGGCTCAGCCGAGACTTGCGCTGTCGGGGAATTGTTCTTCCTCCGTAGGAAGTTCATCTTTTCTCTCAGACGGCCTTCCAGATTTCCACTTTGGATTTAGTTTTTACAGATTTAATAATGAGGTTTCTTGGTGTGGATTTCTTTGGTTTAATACTGTTTGAAGCTTGCCGTGCTTCTCTAATCCCTAGGTTAAATCTTTTCTCATACTGGGAAGTTCTTAGCCATTATCTCTTCAGATTCTCTTTTAGCTCGCTCTTTAACTTCCCTCCTTCTGAGACTGCAGAATCCCTCTATTCTTTCCTGCCGGTGGGTCACCTGCCATCACACGAGATTTCATGTCGACGTGTTTGATGTGTTCGTAATTTATCATGCAATAATACGCACCGTTTTGCATAATACGCACCTCTGTTTACGTATCTTAACTCTACCTTCTCTCTCTCGTCCAGACTGGGGAAACCCTTCTGCTCTCTCTCTAAGCTCACTGACTCTGTCTTCTGTCATTCCCTCTTATATGGAGCCCATCTTATAAGACTGTTAAATTGCTGCTGTTATAATTCTCAGTTTCCCAATTTCTATTTGTTTTTCCTCATAACTGCTATGTCACTGTTGATGTCTTATTATCTTCAAGAAAAGTAAATTTGGGACATTCTGACAATTTTTTCAAACATCTGTCTCCTTTCTCCTTTGAGAACTCAAATTACAAATATATTTGGCTTTTTGTATTATACTACAGTTTAATAATACTTTGTGGATTTTTAATTTTTTTTTACATTCTGCATTTTATTTGGGTGGTTGCTATTGCTATGTCTTCAAGCTAACTCATCTTGAAGTTCAGTATTAACCAATAACTAACATTAACTTTTTAATGTCTTTGTCTACTTTTGAAGCCATCCGGGTCATTTGCAGGTTAGGTTTGGTGTATTGCTTTCTTTATCACAGTTCATGTTGCTCTGCATTTTAATAGCCCAGCAATTGTTTCTTAGTTGGCAGATACTGTGAATGTTACCTTGGGGGGTAGTAGTTTTTTGGTAATTCTGTAAATAGTATTGAATTTATTTTGGACTCAATCGACTTCTCTATAGTTTCGTCTTCTTGATATCTGTGTTTAAGCTTTGCTGGGGAAGACCAGCCTAGTGTTTAGTTGAGGACTAATTGTGACCCGCTAGGAGCAACAGCCTTCTTCGTAGTCTTGTGACGTCACTGAGCGTTTTTCCCGGTCATCCGCTCGGCCGGTCCTGCTCTTGGACTTGGTCGTTCTTTCACACCTCCTCGCTAGTGTGAACACGGGGCGCTGCTAGCCCTCTGTGAGCTCCGCGTGTTTGTGTGAGGCTTACGGTGGCTCCTGAGCAGGCCTCAGCTGGCTCCTCCGTGTGTCAGCTGAAGACTGGAATGCAGCCCCGTGCAGCTCTCCGAAGCGCTCCCTGTCTTTGCAGGCTCCCTCTCTCCAGTGCCCTGCCCGATGAGCTCTGCCCCTTACCCTCACCAGGCCGTCAGCTCTGCCACCTCACATTGAAGGGCCCCTTTGACCCTGCCTGGCTTCCTCTCTCTGTGAGGTGGCCTGGAAACGCTCCAGGTGGCACAGCTGGGGCTGTGGTGGGCTTCCATTTGATGATTTCTCAGTTCTCAAAGATCAGCATCTCGTTCTGTCTGATGGCCAGTGTCTGCATACCCGCAGTGCAGGTGGCCTCAGCACTGTCACTGTTATTGTTACTGTCATTGCTACTGTCTTGTTTTCATACATTGCGTTCATTATTATTTTGGTGATCACAGTCCTCCTATTGTCCCATGTTGTCCAGTGCGATGTCGTTTTGGTCAACACTGTGTCTGACAGCCACAGAGACCGCCGGGAGACCCATGTCACCCGGTCACCAGTCACTCCTCAGGGACTAAGGCACCGTGAACTCTGAGTCAGTACTTCGTGAGTTCTGAACAAATCTGTTATTTTAGTAAGGTGTTGCCTTGAGAAACTCACTTAACATATCCGAGCCTAAACTGCATTTTTAGTTAAAGCAGGAAAAGAGCTCCTGTGTTTCTGTATTTCTGTGATAACAAAATGAAATATTATATATAAAACATCTTGGGAGAAATCCTGATATTTAACACATATTTAAAATCCATTATATTATTTTACATTTTCTCTATCTCAGAGATAATATCTTTCACTAATTCCAAAGATATATGTGGGTCTTCTTGCCACTAGAGTTTTAATTGCCTTCTCATGTCGGTAATGAGTTATAAAAATGGTATGTTTAGCTTACTTAAAGACGAATTTTCAGGTACCTACACTTTATTCTTGCTCTTTGTGAATTCAGATAAGTAGGCGCATGATGAATGTTGTCTGCGTTCGCCAAACACGATGTGCCACTAATCTCAGAGTCTTCTGGGTTCCTAGTGTGTTGTCAATACATCAAACTCTCACACCCAGCTGCCCATCAGAACGCATTATACACTTCTCAGCACTTGAGACAGAAAACCAATATCGAGAGGCAGGGGATCAGGGCGTCCTTCATGCCTGACACAATTCTTTCTCTGTCACTTAATTATGTTAGGAATCTCTTCTGTCCCTTTGTTTGGAGCTTAATAAGTGGAAAAATCATTAATAGATCATATACAGTTCATCTATTGTTTGTTTCTTTGATTTTCAAAGTAATATTGAACAAAATTCATTCGCTCAAAACAATTTTCATAGTGGAAAATTATTACCCATTATGTCTGTAGTTGGCTTTTTTGAATCTCTGTTTAAAGCTCCAAAGAGTGACCAGCCAAAAACAAAAGGAAAGAAGGCAGAGAGGAAGGAAGGGAGGGAGGGAGGAGAGCGTCACTGGCCTCAGTTGACAAAGACTGCAGTTTAATTCTCGGAGCGCTCAGCCACGTGAATTTTGCAGGGTAGCAGGAGGGTTGCGGTAAAGACAACACATCCACTGGTTTGAGATCACAGATGCCCCATAGCAAAGGATGAGGATGTAGCAAAGATTAAATTTCCCCTTCATGTCTCCCTTTATCCTTATCTTCCCAGTCTTAACCACATACTCTTGATAAAATTTCAAATAGATTCATAATGATAAGGTATTTGCAAAATGGTGCCCAAATACCGTGGCCTGGTGCACAGCAATTTGGGTGAGGTGACAGAGGGCGCAGACAGTAAGGGCAGGCTGGCACGTGGACAGGAGTTGGGAGGGGATGACCCACAAGAGCGTCATAAGGCATGTCCTGTTGTTGTACCGAATTACACATGAACAGGCGTGTGCAGAGACCCTAAAACTGGACAAGACGGTGTAGAACCGTTTATCTCTACTCATCCTCATGAACAAAAACCCTGGAGACGCTGCAAGAGCAACCAGAGGAGGACGTTAGGAGATGGCAGGAAGAGGAGGAACTGGGCTGGGATCCAGGGGAAGGAGAAACAGAACAAAGGCAGAGTGTTTTTATGTTTAACCCGGGAAAGGGAGCCACACCCAGCACGTCCTGACCTCCAGCACAGCAGAAGAAGGCAGCCCAGGTAGCTTCATCCCTCGTCTGAATCTAAAACAAACCCACCAACAACCCTGGGGTATACTGAAGCCGCGTTGAAAAGGAGGATGGGGCAGGAGCTCTTTCCGAAGGCGAGGGCAGGGGAGAATGTCCCCCTGGGGCCGGCACCCCCCATCAGGTGGCACTGAGCATCACAGCAGCACCGGGAGGGGCACCTGGCGCAGAAGCAAAGCACAGCTACAGCACCTACCCGAGGTGAGATGCAGAATAAGAAGACTTGCACCACATGAACAGAGCAGTTTCAAACATGGGGACAATCGAAGGGGACAGCTGAAGTTGTGACCAGAGTCCTAAACAGGGAGGGGCACCAATGCTAGAAGAAATCATGGCTGACGTTTTTCCAAATTTTTCAAAAGCTCATCCTCAGGGGTAGGAAACAAGAATGAAAAAGGACACCAAGTCACATCAGAATCAAATTGCTTAACACCTGCGATAAAAAGAAAATTTAAAAGCAGTCAGAGAAAGAAGGAACACGAAGCTCAGAGGTGCGAAGATTAGAATAAAAGTCGCCTTCTCGTCACAAACAATCCCAGTCAGAAGACAGCGGGACGGCGTTTTCAAAGCATCAAAGGGAAGTAACTGCGGTGCTAGGATTCTATACCCGTCGTGGGTGTTTCAGAAAGGAGGGTGGAGCAGAGACCTGTGTAGACCTTCAGAAGCTTGGATTTCATTCCCAGCTCCCCGTGCTGAAGGAGGCTCTGCAGGAAGTCCTCAATTTCACCGCACAGAGATCTGGATTTAAACAAGACAATAACTAACACCAGAAATGGTAGTTACATGGGTAACTATAATAAGGTGCTTCTGACTTTTAAAATCTTTTTCAACTCTAACCAATTATTTGAAGGGAACAAAATAGCGATGTATTTTGAGATCAATAACATCTATGGAACAAATCACACGAGACAGTAATGCGGAGCTTGGGGGAAGGAGGCGCAAACACAGTGTTGTGTTCTTACACGGCACACAAGGAGGTGTAACACTCCTGGTAAGTTCGACATGTGTCTGTGACCCTAACGTGACCACCGAAATGCCTCATCTCTGTCTGGGGCCTCAGAGAAAAGCAGGAGGACGACAGCATGGTGACTATCAGAGGGAAGGGGGTGGGGGAGCTGAAAGAGGGAAAAGGGGAATAATGGTGATAGAAGGAGACTTGACTTGGGGTGACGAACACACAATACAATATGCAATATACAATGACATATTATAGAAAGTGACGTACACTTGAAATCTATATTTCAACCCAAAAAATTCAGAAAACATTTTTTTAAAAAGAGGGAGCCATCATCCCTGGGGGCAGCGGCCAGTGCTCTGCCTCCCTCAGCTGGAGTCAGGTAGGACCCCCAAAATACTGCAGCCCTCCTCTGAGTGTCTTCTGGGGAGCAGTCAGACCCAACGTGTGACGTCCTCTCTCTCAGCCGGTGCTGGCGGGCGATGGATGAGTGTCCCTTTGTTCTTGGCCCTGCTGTCCCTGGGCTCTGTGTCTCACCTTTCCTGATGCCCCTTCCAACACCACATGTCCCACTGGGTGCTCCAGCCCAGACAGGAGCGATCTCGGAGAGTCCCTGTGTTCGCAAACTCTACGCATTCCTTTGGTCTTCCAGCTCCACATGGATCCTACCCCTATACTCCGCACTTACTTTTCCCATTAAAAAAAGATTCTTTCCTGATCCCATTCCCAGCTGCCGCTGCTCTATTTTTTCACTTGCCCTATAGCAAAACTCATACACAAAGCCATCCCTCTAAGGGAAGTCCTCAATTCCTTCTCTTCCAGTTTTTCTTTGAGCGAATTCAGAGTCCTGCTTCCGTCGCTCCACAAGTCATGTTTTCATCAGTTCATAAAACAACTCCATGTTTGTTGCCCACAGCGTCAATTCTTGGTTATCACATTTGGACCTACGGGATCACTCCTTTCTCCAGTAAACATTTATCCATTTTTGGCTGAAGACAGCATGTAACCAGCTCTTCTTTCCCCACTTTGTGGGGTCTCCTCCCAGCCCTTCCGTCATTCACTGCTCCTCCTCTCTAGACACCAGAAAGGTAAATGCCACCCAGGCCAGTCCTTGATTCCTCCTTCATCCCGCCTGCAATCTTCCCCTCATGACCACGTCCACCTAGATGCTGATGCCTCTACAACTGACTTTTTTGACTCTGACCTTGTCCTTGAACTCTAGCTTCCCAAATCCTACTGCCAGACTGACAACCCCCGTGGGAGTCTGATCAGAGTTTCAAATCTAAAATGTCCACTAGTGAGCTCCTCATCTCACCCCCAACCTCTTCTTAACCACCCATGGTGGCAAGTCCAGGTTTATGGTTACTCAGTACGAAACCCGACTCAGCGCTTTCCAGCAGCACACCTGGACCATCAGAAAATCTAGTTCATTCTAATTTCCAAGAGGTAGAGAGCCTGCCCATGTAAGATCACCCCCTCACTTCCCTCATCCAAACCACCTTCAACTCTCTCCCTTGATTCCAGGCACCCGGCTATCTCACTGGTGTCAGCTCACCCTGGGCACGCTCTCTTTCACAGAGAACTCCAATATCCAGGTGCCAAGTTCTGGGCAAAGCTACATTTCTATCCTCCCCAGAGACAGGAAAAAATCTCAGTATTACATAAGCATTACATATTTGAGATCTGGCTCGTTAAAACCAAATCACAAAAAAATAAGCTGTAATGACTCTAAGATGAACGAAAACACAATTTTCTTTGAATTGAATTTGCCCTGGGTTAACTCTGCCTTCTTTAAGTACTTGTAGCAGCTGATATGTTACTGCCCTGAGTTATTTAATAAAATCACCTACTTTATCAGAGACCGTGTTCATTTGAACAAAAGCGTTGTGATTTTTTTTTGTTATTTCCCCAGTGCCTAGCAGAGTAACTGGTACATAAAGCCCATAACAAATATTAGTTGAACTGAACTGTATTTAATAAATATTGCCAATCAGACGACAGAGAACTCTCTGCCAAGGAGCTGCTGTGCCTGTTTGAACAAGTTCCAAATTATGGGCTTTCAGAAGCTTTGCAAAGTTAACTTTGCCAACCCAATTATTTTTGCAGAGACTTTTCAATATTTTTAACAGAATATAAATTATTCCCTCTAACACACAATGAAAGCAAAAATAAGAATTTCGCTTTAAAAAAGGGGGTCAGGTCAATTATATAAAGTCCAATTCAAAGTATAACCTTCAGCCTTTGCCAGAAAAGGTGTCAGCTAAAATCCCTCAAAAAAGCAGGTAAGGCTTTTGAAGGTGAAAGGGGATTTTCTAGTGAAAGATATGCAAATGGACAGGCATATTTACAAGTCTAAAATCAACTTCAAAGATCCAAGATCATCCCTCACGTACAAAATTCCAAGGGAAAAATAAATACCTGATGATTAAAAAAAAGAATGAAAGGAATATGTTATTTTGGGGCCTGGTGCTAAGAAGTATTTATGAACAAAGAAAAAACTGATTATTTTAAGATTCAGCAGCAAGAAAGGAGAACTTAGTGTGAAACCGCATCCAAGAGGAATAGCACTTTTGTAAGAAATCTTTCATTTAAGCTTCTAATATCTTACTGAACTTGCCTTAAAATCTTCGCACATTATTAAAACTTTGGAGAAAAGCTATCTCATTATTCCCAGAGGTTCACCTAAGAAAATAACTTCAGGCTTGGCTTCAAACATATGCCAGAGTGATGTCGGCAAAGATGGAAGAGTAAGAAACACCATTAGCGTGACTCTCCACAAAAAAAAGAAAAGAAAAGAAAAAGTAAGAAAACTGTTAAAATTAGCATTTGCTGAATTCCGTAAACTGACCCAGATCTTACACGAACCAGGAAAACCATGAATAAGGGCCCAACAAAAGTCCGCGGTGCCCCGGAAATGAGGCAGGCCCTGCACAGACTTGGGTCTGGCTGGCCTGTGCCGGGCCTGGCCGCCTGGAGGGAGTGCTCCCCGGGGCGCTGTCACCTCATCCTGCTCAGCAGTTCCCGGCCACCACCCAGGGGAGGTGTGCTGAAAACCTATCAACTCATATTTCAGCCAATGAGTCGCTCATTGCTGCCTGGACCCAGATGTAACCATCAGGGAAAACCATTTTACCAAAGAGCTGGGAAGGTGAGGCTGAAGCATGGGGTTCTCCAGGGACTGAGAGCCTAGAAGGTGCCCCTGGCCATCTCCAGTCCCCGGTGCCCAGGCCTGCGTGTGGGGCAGCAGGGCGGGGGGGGGGGGGTCAGGGGGATGTGAAGTTCCCCAACTCGAGCTCTGCAGGACCTTCAGGCTTGGGTTAAAGGACCGACGAGAATTGACTGTAACACAGTTGACAAAGGAATTTGGTTGTCTCTGCGACCTTTATTTTAAATAGTAACTAGACTCGTGACTGATAGCACTGTGCCCTCTCAGATTTTTAGGCATTTCACACAATTTCTGGAGCCCTCTTATATTAATAGCTCTTGTACAAATATCATCTCAAGAAAGCTTAGCCTCACCTCCCGTTTGACGATGGAGTGAAGATACCGAAGAAGCCTAGTTCAGCATCTTCCTTTGATGGGGGAGAGGACAAATCTTTTGAGATGCTCAAGGGACCCTCCGGAGAAATCCCAAGTTACTTCAGAGGTCAGAAATCATTTATTTAGAATTTTGCCTTGGGGGAATAAGCTTGTCAGAAATATAAAAATTTGGCTGGGATTACAGGTTTTTATGAAATAATATTTAATTACCTAATTAAGTCAGATGAAAATTAAGAAGCTTTAGGGCAAGCCCAGGAGGTTACATAGTTTTGAAAAAACTTAGCTCTGTTGATAGAGAAGACTGATCCCTCGTGGAACCAAAGGCCTGAGAGGAACAACAAGTAGAAGAACAGGAGGTTATTTTGATAAAACACCGAATCTCTACTTTCTAGGCAGATTACTTACCAGGTAAAGAAAAATTTCACAACTTTATCAAGAAGAAACCAATAGTCCAGGAAAACGTCACCCTTTTCAGAGATGAAGAGAATTAACTCTACGGAAGTACACCATTGACATTAAAGCTTATTTTCCTTCAAGCCAATTAAACAGAGCTCTTTTACAAATAAATTTTGGCCTGCACTTCAGCGATAGATAAACATCACATGCACTAACATACACGTTAACGAACTCAGACAATCAGCGACCAGCGGCTTTGAGGCCAGGTCTTCCCCAGGGGGAGGAACAAAAGGGTAATTACGCAGAAGAACGTCCCGGGGTCCTGTGATATTCGGGTAGGAACAAATACGTACAGCAATCGAAGAGGAAGCAATTTTCTAAGTCAGGGAAACAAATTAGGGACTTAGGAGGTAAAAACAACTCAGCTATTGATCCAGAGTTGATACGTGAATCTTAGATTTTAAAAAACCTTCTTTAAAAAAAAATTAAGCAATTCAATAACGAGAGAAAAATGCTGCAGGCACACTTGTGAAGTGTCAGCAAGACAGGGGCGACGCACTGCACAGGGTGAGCGTGAGTTCGGCCCTGACCTTTGGAAAATGTGGGGCAGGAGGTTGGACAAATTGTGACATGGAATTTATCGCAACACCAGCTGCTCTGCTCCTCAGCTGATCTGTGGTCCTGTCCGGTCTAGCCTGTGCCACCAGCAACCATTCCACTCCGAAAAGAATAACGACAACGCAGGCGTGAAGTTCACTGACATTTTCCCATGGGGGTAGCACCAGACTTGGGGGCTCTGGCCCTGACACTGGCACGTGGAAGCGGCTGGGGACTTAGGTGGTAGGCAGAGGCTGGCAGAGGGCTGAGAGCTTTGGGAACACGTGTCTCAGGGTGCATGGGGAGGGCTGCCAGCAGAACTGTGCACATCCCGGGTGCTGCCGATGGGGGCGAAGACAGGAACAAAAACGAGGTCCTGGGAACAGGCGGAGGAGCAACTGTGGCAGGAAACGGCCCAGGTGTCAGCTGCATCGCTTCCCAGTGTTTGAGGGGAGGTGGGACGAGTGAGTGAGAAACCTGGATGCTGAGCAGTGAGATTTCTAAGCTAACTGCTGCACAGCGCCCGCTTCCCCTTGCTGTTCATAATAAAAGGCGAGAGGCGAGGAGTGAACTGAGGAGAGACGGCTACACAGGAGAACCCGGCTCCCGGTGACTCAGGAGGAAGGAAGACCAGGGTAGCTGGACATCTGCTTGCTACCGAGACTATCTGGGGACGTGTGGATCCCATCCACCACCTCCCCAAAGCCGGACGCAGCGATGCAGTTCCCTGGGAAATACTCAGTCTCCTCCTCCGACGGTTTGCGCCCCCTCGAGTGGCACAGGAAGCGACGGGGTTTTTGAGAATATTGCAGCGGCAGTGATGCCGGAAACGCGCCTGGAAAGAAGGGGGCGAGACGAAGGACGAGTGTGTCATGGATGGGCACCCCCAGAAAACCCGGGTCCCTGCTCCTGCCCCCCACCCGCCAGTGCTCGGGGTCAGGACGCGTCCCCTGGGTGTTCCTCACCCACACCCTGCCTCGAAAACACCGTCTCAGCTGTAATATCGCGACTCTTCACATTCTTTTCCTTGGAATCACCTCAACTTAGTACTCTGTGTTTCTTGTAACCCCTGACACATTCTGGACCTTTCCTGAGACTTGGTTTAAGGAAGTCAGGAAATTATAAGTAGAAAAGAACAAAAACCTGTGCTTTCCTCGCGTGAACATTTGACCCAGAACCAGTCCCGACGAGAACTCTAAGGGAAGTCACTTGCATTAAAAATAACGACCCCACGTATAACTGTTTTCCTTGTGTATGCATTCCATTCGTTTAAGCTGAACTCACATTTTACAATAAATAATGTTGCCAAAGAAAAAATATTGTTCTACATAACATTACTGTCTTGCAAATGATCTCTGCCATTCTTTCTTACCTTCTTTCTTCCTCATGTTAATATTTAAAATAATTCCTGTTATAATAAGTTAACAAATGGAAGAGATGCTGGTTACCTTGAACAGACAAGTCAGCATTTCTCGTAGAGAAGTGTCCCTTCGTATTTTCACATGTCATAGCCTAACACCAGGGGACAATTTGGAAGTCCTCGTGCGGTGGTTGATACCCCTACCAGGACCCGCGGGCGGGCTTACAGTAGAACCTGCAGGACTTCTAAAGGAGGGGCGGGCTCTGGTAGCGGCTCCGGTGCCACATTTAAGGGCCTTCGTGACTCCTTGCAGGTGGCCCATGTTTTGGTGACACTTTTCCCTCAATGTGGAGGTTTAGATTAGATGACAGCCGTGACAGGACGACTAGTCGTTGTCCCCCAGAGTTTTCAGGAGAAACGGTGTGAAGAAGAACAGTTGGTTAAACAGGTAGCATTGGCGGCGTGTAAAACAGAAGGGGCCCCTATGTCGGGGTCGGAGGGGTGTAGTCCCCAGGTAAGCGCAGGTGGGAGGTGCTGGTTGGTACTTAAACACCTCTGATCATGAATGAGAATTATTTTTAAAAGAATACAACCCCTACAAAAATGTGAATTTTCATACAACACTATGATTTTTAAGCCATTCTACCAAAAGGAATCAGCGTAGCATTTATTGTTCGCTTGACATTTGCCAGGTATTAGCTGGGCTCTTCTCACAAATAATTGAGTTTAACTCTTGCTCTCCCGACTTGATTTGTGCGCTGTCTTCCCCATTTTATAACTTGAAAACCTAAAGCTTATAGAGTTTAAGGAACTGTCCAAAGGCCACAGTATCTCACATGTTTTGAACTCTGTCTTCTGATTCGCTGGTTGCTCTCATGTGTCGGGGGAAAGGGGTGGACGGGCACAGAGGTGCGGCGTCTGGGTGGGATGACATGTGGTCCTCGAGGATTCCCAAACACCCAAGGCAGTGGCGTGGGGAAAGATTGGGAAGAGGTTCGGCTTTCAGCTTTGTCTCTGGCGTGTTGTCCTGTACTCCGCGGCTTCTCGCCTCCAGACCTGAATAGCCTCGTTTGCAGACCAGGACGCTGGGCCCCTGCGAACTCGGGCTGCAGACAGCTCTGTAATTCGGTCAACACTAGAGCTTCCGCGGAAGGCTGTGCCCGTCCAAGTAGAAGCCGCACCTCTGTGTGCAGGGAGCGTGATGGATGCGCGGGGCTCCACGAAGAATTTATTGATACCAAATGTTTTATCTTGGTTTCTTCTAGGAAGACATAAACCTGACAAATTGTTAGAATCTAAATGAGATATTTTTAATACTTATCCACAGAGAAAGATGGCTTGTTTAAATATGTAGTGTATCGTTGGGTGTTTATCCATCAAAACTTTTATCGGAAACTCTATTCCCTCATAAGACGAGAAAGGCAGGGAAAACAAGAGGATTCAAAAGCCGTTCCAAGACTATTTCAAGAAAAGCGGTCATTATTTGACTCTGGGATTGGCCGCTGTCTCTGGGGGACCGCAGGATTTGTGGGGTTTTCCCTCAGTCAGGCGGCCTCAGGGAGAGCCGTGTTCAGAGACCCTAGCCACAGGAACCCTGTAGGGGCCTCTGCCCCAAGTAGGGCAAAATCGCGTCGCTTGAGCCCTCGGCCACCGAACAGGTCCTCGCAGCTCGGGCCCTGCCATGGAGGGTCCAGAAAGCACAGACCGATAAACTGGCCAAAACACAGGAAATGGGTGTGGCCTTCTAGAAGGAGTCTCTACCAAGCGAGCACATCCCAGAGTGTGACCCCGGAGGCTGGCTTTCGGAAGATGGGAACAGTGAAGACTCTACAACCGGAGGAAACCAGAGAGAGCTTGAGAGGTGTCGGTTGTTGCCCGGGCCTTATCACACAGGCAGACACAGCGTCACCTGAGTGACTGTTTCTCCCTATCTGCCACCGCACCGCGCACCCGCGCCTGCTCTGTGCCCTAGAGGGCAGAGACTTTGCCTTGTTTTCACTGGAGTCCGTTGTGCTCGGCGGATGGCGAACCAGGCAGTGGACACTTGAGTGAGCGCATGGGCGCGCGAGTGAACGCATCGCGGACGGAGTCGGGGTGGACGTTCTGAGAGGAGCCTTCAGCTTGTCTTGACCCGGAGTGAGATTTCACCCAGGAACGTAGGACCTACCAGTTAGCAACATCTGCGCCCGGGGCTAAAGACTATGACGCAGGGTAATAAGACAGAGAAGGTCGGCCACACATTTACGCCCTTGGGAGACGAGCAGGGGCCTTCACCTCTCCGTTCACTTAATCGGCACTACAGTCGCATGGAGGAGGTTTTATTCCCATGTGAAAGGTGAGCAAACCAAACCCTCTCTTTGGGCCAAAGTTGGGGTCCACGCTGAGGTCTCCTGACTTCACAACTTCCCTTCGCACTTGGTACTTCCACGTGGACAGGGTGTGAGGGCGGCTGGAGGCACACGAGTGCAAGCGTCTGGATTGGGGTGGGGCTCTCCCTTCCCCCCCGGAAACCCTAGACCACAGCGCTGCTGTTTTCATACCTGCCCCTTTAAGGCTCCTCCTCCCCCCGAACTGTCACTCAGGAACGTAAGCTGCTTCCAGGGACGATCGTTCATTACACGTAAATATGCGTTCACTTAGAGTTGTTTCCCTGTTGCTTCCCTGTGCTCCCCATCAATTGTGCAATCGCGGTACCAGGCAGTAAAGCACATACTCGCATACCCTGTATGTCACCCCTGACACCCTGAGTAACTGAGCGTGTCCCCTCTAATGGCGGATGACGCGTGCCACCCACAGCGCCCAGCCCCAACTCCCTCCCGCGCAGGACCGATTCCCCTTTCTAGTTGCCACCTCGCTGCCCCCACCTGAGGCTTCCACTCCCTCCCCTCCCACACAGGATTTCCTTGACCTTTGGTGTGTTTGCGTTGATGCAGGGAGGCCGCCGCATCCGCGCTCCTTTAAGTTCTCCTGCAAGAACAGTAGCGCGTCTCGTTGGTTTTTATAGCCTAAGTTTTAGTGCGGCGAGGGGATATTTGCCATGTTACTCATTCACGTTTGGATAAGAACTGTATCGAACAACCTCTTCATGCCGTGCACTCGGCTTAAGGTCGCTGGTGCAGAAAGGGAGTGGGGCACAGATGTTTGACTTAATGAGTATGGGTAGGATAATTTTGTCCATTTTCATTAGAGAAACCTGCAGCCCAGCACCTGGGAGGTCCACGTCGACGGAAACGGGCAGGGCGCTCAGGGCCACGCAGGCAGGTATGTGGGGAGGGTTCCAGAAGGCAGGACGTCAGCCTGATTCTTACCAGAGACAAAGGGCCTGCCCTCCCCACACACGTCCTGGGCAGGTCACCGTCCTCCCAGGTCCCACGTGGGCCACGCACCTGGGTGGGTGACGAGCAGGCAGTGGGCCTGTTTCTCTCCCAGGTGCGGAACCTTGGGCTCTCGGAATCCACATCCTTTACCAAGCAAGGTTCTGGGAGCGTTGCTGTGAAGGAGACCTTGTTCTGATCACACTGGATGCTAGCAAAGCTACTTCCTTCCTCCGACGGAGACACTCTTCGTCCTTCAGGCCTGTTCACTAAACGAACAGCCAAGTGGCCTGGAAAAGGTCACACGGAACCAAAGGCCACCAGAGTCTCTGCTCTCGGGACACACAGACACGTACACGCCATGGAAAATTGTCTCCAGAAATGCCCGCCCCTCGGCTTTGCACCTTCTCGGCTTCTGGAGAATGTTTCCGCGTACGCCAATTCTCTGACACTTTGGTTTATCCGACAAGCAAAGACTAGAGCCCAATCTCCTCAACGTGTCCCATTTAGTATTTTCAACAGAACTGGGAGCAACGGGATAAGGTCGCCCCACATTACCAACCTCACCTGTGTCCCCCCACTGAGTAAATCCCCAACATTCAGGATCGACCCTGATAAACCAGATGGCTTTCGTTTCAAGCGTCTGGGTTGACCTTCCCGCTGGGCTCGGGGCAAGGATGTGTTTGTGAGTGTAAAGGCTCTTTCTCGGACCCCGAGGACTAAGTCCAAGGCAGCTCTAAAGGCCATCGAACCGGGATGGCGAGGCGAGGCTGGCCTGACGGCTTTGCCCGGCCAAGTGCTGCCATCAGGCACTTCAGCTGTGGGGCCTGTGTGACTCTCATCGTAGGAAACACAGCCCACAGGGGGGACAAAAGTCATCAGTAAGCTATCCTCCCTGAAGCCCTTCTCGACCCGTAACCCGGGGAGCCTCCCTTCGGAGAGACCTCGCTTGTCATCTGAGCTTGCTTGACATGACTGAGGTGGGCTTTCGCCAAAACTCCTCTTCCCCCCGTGCCCCTGCGTCAGGTGCAGGCCTCCGTGCTTCGGAAGGGAGGCCGCAGGGAGGCCACAGGGAGCCCAGGAGGAAGAGCGCTACCGGCAGTGCTCTCTCCCAGGGCGCCAGGCGTCCTGTGCGAGGGGCACGGTTTGAAAGCTCCCCTGTCGTGGTGTCCTGGCCGGCTAGGAGGACTTGGGTTCACGTTTATTTTTAGTGACAGGTTAGTTCTTGTTTTAGCAGGGGCTGCCCGAGGACAGTCAGTCCGGGGCCAAGCCTATCCTTCTGGAATGTGTGTGTGTGTGCACACGTGTGTGGGCACGTGGGTGTGTTTCTCGTGCACAAATAAGCGAGTGCTGTTGGGAGCAGAGCTCTGAAGTCAAGGGGCCAGAATGAAACAATAATGCCCACAAAGACAGACCGTTCCTTCTTCTCATCTAAGGTTTGAGATGCCCACAAACAAGCAGGTTCATAGATTAAAAGAGGCCAAAGGAATTGTTCGTCCCTGGATAGAAAACAGGGATACGGTAGGACGATCTTTTCCTTTTCTTTTGAGTTTTCAGTCAGTAATATCCTCACTAAGCCACAACAGCCGTGCCAGCTTCGAGATGCAACAGCTCTCCGCCCCGTCTGGGTTCCGAGCTTCAGTCTCCAGGCTCCAGCGCGTGGGGACCCTGCGGCAGGGGCACGGGGAGGGGGAGTTCTGAGAACCTTGCCAGGATTCGCGAAGAATGAGCACAGCAGTAACACTCCCCGCAGAGACCGTGGCTTGCCCGACCCAGTCCGGCATCACGCTACATTAGCCAGAAACCGGGCACGCTACCAAGTGCGCTCATCGGTGTTTAAGGAGCTGCCATGTAACCCTCCAGCGTTCGGGCTGCACTAATCTGGGCACTCTCTGCAGCAGCCCACCCTCCATGCTCTGTCCTTACGGCATGTTCCTCGTGAGCAGCCCGGCTTCCCCAAGACCCACCGGTACTTCTCTGACTCACTCGCTCTGCGCTCCGAGAGCACGGCGCCCTATCGGCTCTGCCCCGCCGTGCAGAGCAAGGGTTGGCGGAGCATCCAGTCTGCAGCGGGGACCACGCAGCAGGTGCGGGGCATCCTGGCCAGCGAGGGGCTCAGTGGAGAAATCAAAGGATCAGAAATCCTTAGCAAAGCTAAGTCAGGTTCTCGCCACTCCGCCGACGTCTGGACTTTTGGTCTACGATGAATAGCACGGGAATAAGAGCAGAGGCTTCAACGAATGGTGTGGCGTTGCAACGGCCTTCGGTGTTTAGGGTGTGCAGGCACCTCTGCGCCGGGTAGGAAGGCCACTGGCTTCTGGGTTGGCCCTCCAGCTCTCTGCCTCATCAGCACTATGTACGGTGCTGGGGAAATTACTTAACCTACTTGTTCTTCGTGACTTAGAAATAATCACAACCAAAATCCAGAATATGTCTGGGTTTTGAAACAAGAGGAGAGCAGAAGCCAAAGAGCAGAGAGGAAGCAGAAGCTTTTCTGGACATGCCACCATATTTGTTTAAGAGACACACACACACACACACACACATTTCCTTAGCGGGAGTGGACCGGAACTCAGTGCGCCCACACCAAGGGCCCCCCCATCTGGAAGTGCTGTTCTCGCCAAGTGAAGATAAACACACGATGGTTTAGACAAGCGACATTTTCTCGGGGCAACGGAGTGGATGACGTGACTGGGATAAAACCCAAATTGCTCGAGTTCAGATTCCCTGATGTATCACCACGCTTGTATTACAAATCACAATGCTTCTTCATGTAGGAAATAAATCACATAATGGAGGTAAAATGTTAAAGAGTTCCATTTGCTCAGATGGATAGCCCGTTTTTCAAAGACTGCTCGTTAACTAATTCATCCTTTTTCCAGAGGTCATGCTCGTGCTGTGCTTGCTTCTCAGGCTTCGGGTGCATCACACCCCACAGTGCGCCCTCCCCGCCGCTCCGCGGGTGGCTGTGCTCGGCCCCCGCTGGGGTCACCCGCCCGCACTGAGGAACACGCACAGGGAAGCTCCCTGCTTCCCCCCTTCACTTCCTCACCGCCAGGGTCGCTTCCTGAATCAAGGACTTGACCCCCACCCCTGTCGCAGAGTCTCTTCTCACGGAAACCAGAACTGAAATGGACACCTGGGCCGAAGCTCTGGGGCGTGGAGAAGACTAGCTGGCCTTGGCGTGCCCATTCCTCAGGCTGCTTTGCTGTGATGGTTGCTGTTGGGGACGAAGGCCCAACTCGATGAGCAAGAAAGAAGCAACGGCCCTGGGGTCGGATGAGTCAGGACCCCAGTTAGTCACTGTCAGTCCAGCTTGCGACTCCACGGCAACGTCACCGTGAACGTGTCCTATTACAATAAAATGTCCTACACTTTGAATCCCTCTGGGGTTCACTTGTCTCTCCATCTTTCACCGTGTAATTAGTTCCGGCTATTGGAATTCAGGACGTGCAAGGCCGAATTCTGCAGTGTTAACACCTGGGTGCTATTTCTTTAAACAATCTGACGGGAAAACAGTTTTACATAGTTCGACTGTGTCACTTAGTCTTGACTACAGAAAATCTCAGACTCTGCCAGCGCGACATCGTGCCTCTTCTTCTGGCAGGAGACCTGCTGCTATGGGCCCCGGACCGCTGTGGGCCCAGGGACGCGCCGAAGTCCCGGTGGGGGAGCGCTGCGCAAAACCGGGGGACGCTGGAGCGCGCGGTGAAGGGAGCAGCTGTATGAGCAAGGCTCCCCGTGTTCTGGAAGCGGGTGGGCTGACACCCTAGGGATCTGCATATTCAGAGAGCTTCGAAACTTCCTCATCCAATCCATGCCAAGTACCTCTTAGGTAGTCGGTGACTAAAACTGTCAAATTATTAGGAAAAAATATCATTTCACTCAGAAATTACAATGCTAAACACATCGTCCTGGACAGAAGATGAAACGTTAAGTGTCAGTGCAGAATCTCTAGGCAACGAGACCCGGACACCAGACACCTAACGTTGTTTGGCGCGCGGCTAAAGCAGGTGCTTGGGAAAATTCACGTAATTAAAGCACTGTGTCAATAAGGGCCTGAAAAACTTAAGAGAATTAGCCCACAATAAAATTCAAAAATCTTGAAAACATAAAAAAAACAACAAAACAAACTGAGAGAAAGCAGAGGAATAAAATAATTAAGATGGAAGTGGAGATAAAAAATTATAAAATGTGGGGAAAGCTTTAAAACTTATAAAAAGCTGTCTCTCAAATATCCGTATAATAAGAAAACAACTATGAAGACTAATTTTAGAAAGAAATGATAAATTTACAAAATAATGAATAAGGGTGAAATAATTATCGAAGGAGATAAACAAAAGACAGACTCTCCTGTGTGTGTCTGAATGAGTAATTAGCAATCCCAGGTGAGGCAAATGACTTCCAGAGGAAACGCAACTTGCCCACCCTGACCACTGCAGGGCGCGAGTGTCGGAGCTGCCCACGGCCACAAGGAGACAAAGGCCCCCCCGCCCGGCTCACGAGCATCGGGGATCTGCCCAGGTGGGTGGCCCGAGATTCTCAGCAGGTCCTCACCTCACCTGAGGCACCGTGTGTCCAGTAAACACCTGAGCAAACACCAACACCTGAGGCTGGAACTGCTGGGGAAGCTGTGGGCCACCCTCAAACAGTGCAGGCAGGCCAGGTGAATGCAATGGAAATGATGAAGATTGTGTTTATAATGTACTACTTCCCCCAAAAAACACCAGGAAAAATCTATCAGGGAAACCAGTTGTCAGATTGTCAGACAGAAACAGTGGAAGGGAACCGGTGTCTGCGAGAAAGCGTTCTCTCCGGAAGAGATGGCACAGGGGCGGTGTCATGCATTGAACCCTGTCCCCCAAGGGAGACACGCTGAAGTCCGATCCCCAGGACCCCAGTGTGTGACCCGGTCTGGAACAAGGGTCTCTGGGGACGTCTGAGCCCGGACACAGAGGGTGGACACCACGTCAAGGGGGTCGAGATGGGTTGGCCCAATCAAGCCGATAGAGCCAGGGATAACAAACAGAACGCTAGACACTAGGAAGGGCACGGTGGGGGGCAGACTCCCCTGCAGGTTTCAGAGGGAGCATGGCCCTGGTTTGGACGTCTAGCCCCCAAAACGGAGGCAGTCAGGGTCTCTTGTTCACAGCCAGCCACCTGTGGTCCTGTGTAAGAGCCGCAGGCACACGGGTGCAGACCCCGGGGTCAGAAATGGGTGTTGCCGAGACAAACCCCTGAACCTGGGGACGGGGCTGCACCCTTGGGTGCTGGGCAGGGCCGGAGGAGACTTGCAGCGCCCGCCCGGGAAGGGCGGGGCTGCCTGTCAAGACATCAGTAGGAGCCAGGGCGTTAGGGCGCTTCTTCGGCCACCAGAGGCGTAGACGTGAAGTGGAAACGGGAGGGGAGTCTCCGTCACACCGCGGCGGAGAGCATTGTCGCTGGTCTCGTCCGTCTGGAGGGTGGGAGGCAGAGCTTCGAAGGGACGGACTTGGCTATGGAGCCGTCGTTTCTGAACAACGCGGGCGGCACCGCCTGGCCTCTCCTGGCTGCTTAGAGCAAAACGGGAGAAAAGAGCAACAAACAACCAGACCTTGAGGATTTGAAAAGCTGTCAACCTACCCACCTTGTAAACCGAGGAGAAGCGTGCTCTGGGCACAGCAGCAAGGGTGTGGCTGGACGACGTGCGCTGGACTTGAGACCCGTCACTTGCAGGTCCCATGAGCCACCAGGGGCTCCCAGCAGATCCCAGCGGCTCCCAGCTTGGGCCACGGAGTCAGAGGTGACATGAAATAGAGAGAGAACGACTTTGAGGACAGAGGCAGGAAAGGAAGCAGAAGACACAGAATGTTAGTAAACTACAGCATTTCTGCTAAAACTGAATAAAAGCAATCTTTCCTCAATTTTCACTAAAAATTATTAAATTATGCAATTTTCTCTACTTTATATTTTGTCTGTAATTTTGTCTTAAGCTTTGGTTTCTGTTACTGCTTGTCTGTTTCCAAGTACTAAAAAATTAGGTAAATGGTTTAAAGTATCACAAATATTTAATGGATTAAAATACCACAATATCAAGATCTTGATGGAAAACCGATACATGTTATCTCATTCACGTGTTAAACTTCTGCGCAGTGTCAGCACCCGTGACAAAGAACCAAGCCATATGAACACTTCGATAAAGACACAGTATGTTTTTTTATACTTAGGCCAGTGTGAAAGGTATTACCTGTATTTTATGATATAAATATACAGATCCAAGATTCATAAATTCAGATTTCTTCGGTGATTTTTATTGATACTTTTTGAGTGAATTTGTACGGAGATTTCATTTAAAAGTTGGATGTTCCCATATGGGAACACAGGTCACTTTCTGTAGAAAGGGCTGAATAAGGTCGAATCCTCCATGGCCAGGAACGTCCCTGCTGAAGGTGGCTCTATTACCAAAATTACCCTCCCCCCAGTGTGTTTGGGCTGAAAATAAACAAAAACCATCATTAGAATAAGGTATAAATGGGTATATATAGTCTATTTGGGGGGTTTTGTTTTAGTTTCCCAGCAGAGCTGCCACAGAAGGCCCAATGACTGTGGACATTTCTTTGGCAGAATGGCGCTCATTCTCCTTAAACAGGCCCTTCCCCGTCTCAGGCAGCTGTGTCTTTCCGGGATTCTCCCGTGACACAGACCCAGAGCTGCTGCTGAAACAGAAACACACTGGTGCAGAAGGAAGGCCTCCCTCTCCCGCCTGCCTCTCCCGGCTGGTCACTGTCCCAGCGGTCCCCTCAGGTCCCAGGAAGAGCCCCAGGGCAGGCTGCCTGGGGGTGGATGGCAGCAGAGTGCATTTGAGCCGACAACTTCAGGATGGAGATCCTCCCAGTGACTCGGACCCGCGGCACAGGCTGCTGAGCCCCGGGGCTTGGGGCAGGGCCACGTCCCCTCCAGGCGGCAGGGAGGGTGTCGGTTCTCTGAACTGCATGACCAGGTGGACAGATGAGAGACCACGGTCCTGTAAGTCGCACCGAGACGCACAAAGGCGTTAGAAGATGCGCCTGCTGTGCTCAAAGTCTCCACATCTAAACAGTTCCCCAAACGCCCACGTAAAAGCCCACTTTTGCATTTCTGGAACAGAATCACAGAATTACGAACGGCAATTAACTTGAAAAAACCTTATTTTAAACCACAAAACATCCTGAAACACTGCAATTTTTTGTAGCGTCTAAATGGCAAAAGGAGGTAAAACTGTGGAGGCGCGGTCACTGAGCGTGACATTTCGGCCATCCAAATGATTTAAAGTGTGTGTGATTGAATTTTTAACATTTCTGCACGAGAAGAAATGTCTGCAAAGGTCTTCAGTTTGCACAGCGTGGCCCTGAGGACGCTCAGGTCTACAGATCATTAACCATTCCTCTTCCGTTCGGGGCCACACGTGAGACCGGAGAGTGAATGTCCTGACTGTGGAAGGGGCAGGCACTCAGAGGGCTGGGGGAGGCGCAGTGGGACTCCGGCGACACTGGCCCAGAAAGGCTGATAGTGCCCAGCCCCCCACCTTCCCTTCCACATTTCAGTGGTTGTTTTGGAGCCCCAGTCACTCACGTTGGAGCCTAGGAGGCATCTACACTCAAAGGAAGGGAGGCACTGGGAGGGGTGGGGATGGGCAGAGGAGAGCGGGAAGCCCAGCCACGCCCTCTCGCCCTCCACACACAGAACACCACCCGAAGCGGCCTCCAGGTGCTAAGGAGCATCGCTGAGGTCAAGTGCCGTGTCCCCAGGACTGTCCCCAAGTCCCACATGTCACAAGTGGCGTCTTTCAGAGCCTGCACCTAAGTGACTTGCTCTTGTCCTTCCGTCCGTTCACGCGTCCACTGACCACATCAGGACTTCCCGGAAGCCTTGCCCGCATCTCTCATTCTCTCGCTCACGGCTGGGCTTTGCATCTCAGCCCTCAGCCCACTCCTGTTCTGCAGTTCATGTCCCTGGCTCCTCGTTGTCCAGCAAGTTCTCGGCCCGTGCTGCCCTGGCTCTTGTCACTTTTATCGCTGGGCTGCCACAGCCCACCCGCAGGCTCCACCCCAGCAGTTAGTCCCAGGCCCAAGAGAGAGGGCCCAGGGGCACCCACGTGGGGTGAGGTGCAGGCGGTTTGCCTGTGGCCCAGCCCTTGACTGACCTTGGAGGAGTGTCGGCACTACGAGTGTTCATGACGTGTTACAGGATGGCGCTTGGATATGATTAAAATGAAGAGGAAAACCTTCAGGTAAGCAGTCCGACAATGCATTTTCTACTCTAATCTACAGTTGAACCTCTGAACAAAGTCACACAGGGTCATTAGCTGTGGGGGAGCTTTGCCCGAAGAGTCCCCCGTCCACCGCGGATGAGAATAAGTCTACCGAGACATGATCTGCTTGGAGAGGAGAGGTGGCCGATCTCTCAAAGGAGAAGGGCCAGCAGCCTTTTCCTCAATGGGCTTTTATTGGGTTTAATTTGCACAGGAATACAGGTAAAGCTCATCAATTATTGTCAGGCAGTAAGGATCAAACAATAGATAACATACAAAGAACTCTGAGGGCTTATTCTCAGTCAGGGTCAGTTAGCTAAAGGGCTATAAGACTTTGGGAAACAAACTCATTTCAGGCTTGGACCCTTAACATTTAAACTGAGGGTATAAACAAAGCAGGTTTCACAGGGTTTTATGTATTCTTTCTTAGGCCTGATCACCCCAGGGAACCCACCCTTTCCAACACAGGGCCACACCCACCTCTAGCATTGTTTCAGGTTTGAGTCAGGCAGGGGAAGGAAGGCAGCCAAGAGATTAGGAGACTTTTTGCAGACAGAATGAGGACTCAGGCTATGTCAAAGCTGAGGGACGAGGGTCCATTCCCCCCTTTTTCTATAGCCCCCCCATGTCCTTCCCTGTGGGCCTCTTTGTGACCGTGCCTGTTCTAGGTCGTCCCTCCCTTGAGGAATCTTTCCTGTCATTGGCTAACTGGTCAGGCTCACTGCCAAGCAGGATGAAGTAAAAGCAGGCAGTACGGCACCCCTGCCAGGGAGATAAGCTTTGTCTCCTTAATGGCTTATGGTCCCAAGGTCTCTCACTCAGCCTTAACATGGGGGGGCTACAGCTTCTGAAACCAGGCAGGGCGGTTCCCAACAATCAGCAAAGGTGGAGGCAAGACCAGTAAGCTCTCCGCCCCTGCCAGCCAGAACCCCAACATTCACACAGAGCCCTCAGTGACGCTCAACAGCCCCTTACTCTCCCCATCAACGCTGTATCCCTGGGAAGCCTCCGGGGGGCACTGGCGAGCAAACCCTGCATTCTGAGAACAGGGGCCAGGGTGGGGAGTCCCCATCTGCATGGGTCCAGGTCCAGGGTCAACCAGCGGTCACGTTCTGCCCAGCACCACAACTTTGAGTTCCTTTCTTCACTGGAAGTGTGGACCAGTCTTTTGAGAAAATATCAATCCAGCCCAGTTTCACAGGAGAGAGTAACATGGATTCGTTAAGTATATTGACTCTGATAGCAGATGGGCAAACCATCGGATTTCGAGCTGTTCTATGTGATAGCAATGAACCACTTGTGCCATACACTTATTTTCCCTAAAAAAAGACCGGGACTACTAGAATTCCATGGCAGTGAGGAGTGGTTCCTACGGGTGTGTTTGTGCTGTCTCTGCCCAAAGCGACCCTTCAGCAGTAGTTCAGGAGCCGCGGTCACTGCAGCCCCATCTCGGGCAAGTCCCTGGGACCCTCCTCATTCCGCCCCCTGACTCTGCCCTTGGTCCCTCCCACTCGGTCCCTCCAACTTCTCCTGTGGGTGCTCTACTTGCGTGCAGAACCTCCTCTCTTTGATCCAAGTTTTACAATTGCCACATTGCTCACTAACAAATGTCTTGTCTCGTAAAGGAAGGCCATCACACAGCAAAGTGAGCATGCAGTTAGGGCGCGGTCTCCACCGACAGGCGCCCACTCTCCTCCAACGCTCAGTCCTCACGAGGCAGGAGTTAAGGGGACTGACTTCAGACTTCAAGGAAATGGTCCTTAGAACCACGGTGGCATTTGGCGTTTGTAATAGAGCAGAGCCGTGACCTGCGCTGACTTAGTGCTCGGGGTCTCGTGTGCTCGTGAATCAGCACGTCCTGTAACTCCTAATTGTGCTGAGACAGGAGGTCACATCTCACCCCGCAATGCACGGCGGTCACTAATCCTGAAGTGACAAAAACTTTGCTTCCTCACGATCAATGAGACCTAGAAGTGACTGAGGCTGTTGCGACATTAGGACGTTTGGGGATATGTGCCGCCCTCGCGGGGAGCGAGTTGCTCAAGCTGTTCACACAAGCTCTCCTCTCTCTAGTACTATAGACGTATTTACACCGTGTTGTTGACTGCCTCTCTTGCTGTCAGATCTCTGCCTTCACCAACTGCCCCGCCTCGTGTGCCCTGGAAATCCCCACACTCAGCAGCCTTTGAGGACCCCCGAGAATGTATCAGGACGGGGTTCGCTGCATCGCGTTGTGACTGGCAGACTTCCTCCACCCGCCGATGGCGCCGCCTCCCCGCATCGCGCCGTGAAACTGCCTGTAGGAGCTGTGCCTGGTCCGTCGTGAACCCCGTGGTGTCTCGCGCCACGCCTCCCACAGGGCTCCTCCACGCATGTGGCGTGTGCAGGATTCGTATCAAATGTAACCGCGTGGGGATGAAGGGGCTGCCCCCTTCCACGTGAAGCATCCTTTAAACTCCGCCCTCGCCGCAGATGGCTTCATTCAGAGGCAATCGCCCATTAACTGTCTTTATCAAGCCAACAGACGGAGAGCCTCCCAGAAGTAGTCTTGATGAGCTGTTGAGAATCACACGAAGTTTAATGATAAAATTCTGTGTGTTTGAATTGTAACTCTTGGTAATAAAATCACTACCATTATGTGCTGGTCCATTCAGCATACCGTGGCTAATTAGGTTCGCGCACCTGACAGGTGGCTTTTCTCTCTTAAATTGATTAAATGCAGTTTAATCACTGACTAAAGAATTCACAGCTGATTCCGGAAACAAATATGAAACTGATTCCTCTGACGCAACGCAGCTCTCACTTGGCATCTGAGTATAGTCTGCATGTGGTCGGTCTACTTCTGCTCAGTGCAAAATACTTATGTAAGACGAAAACCGTCAACCGGCTCATCAGCACTTGTAATGTCTCGATAACTAACTGTATATTTCCAGGGGCAGATATCAAAATTTATACTCGAAATGAGCTCGGCTTGTTTCAGCCAATTACTGGTCGAGTGTGTGTTTAGATGCATCCCAGTTCAGTGACTTGCTTGTTATGAAACATCAAGCAAGTTAGTTAAATATCCCGGTTCCGGCATCTATAAAACGGGCTTAATATTCATTCCTTTCTCGGTGACCGTGAGGACAATCTGGTGACACAATGCACGGAAGAAATTTAAGACTCTTTAGCTGAAAATGCTAGGAACAAGTTACCGACTATTACTTTTCCGTTTTCTTCATTGTTTTCCGATGTCTAAGATGATATTTATGGGCTGGTCTCATGACAATCGACCGTTTAGACAAGCTCTGACTTCCCCTGTTCTGATGTCACGAATGAACTAACCACGCGTCAGGCCGAGGAAGAGCCTGGAACTGCAGCAACAACGGGGGAAAAACCAGTTTTCTTCGCCGTCCTCTCTCTCAGGGGAATAAAACAATTAACCGAGAATATCTGTGTTTCAAACATTTTAGTTTTACAAATGAGATTTTTGTTAGTATTTTTCTTACTTTTTGTTTCTTTTTTTAATTTTATCATCTTTCTTAACCTGTGTTCCAGGTGCGTGGTTCCAGTAAAATAAAAATGCTTTCCAGCAATGAGACAGTTTGGGCTCTCACGTATCACGTATATCATCTTAGACATAGGAAAACAATGAAGAAAACAGTAATTTTTTCTATTGCACACAGACCAAAAAACTCAATTCATACTTCATTTTTGGCAAACTGCCTCTTTTTAGACCACTGACGAGTGGTTTGTTTTTGCTTCCCCTCCCCGGTTTGCCCCTCCTCAGAGACCTGGCCAACCCCAGTTTGGTGATGGACTCCCGAGAGTGAGTTCTCGCCCTCTCTGCACCAGGTGGCACGTTGGCATGAGTAAGCCTTACGCCAACAGCTCGCACGACTGTTTGAATCCTTTTTTCTTTAATTTATTGTTGTTCAAGTGCAGTTTTCTGCCTTCTCCCCCCACCCCAGCCCAACACCCCAGCCCTCCCCACCTCCCTCCCATTTCCACCCCCTCCCCGTTACTGTCCCTGTGTCCTTTATAATTGAATTCTTTGATCTCGATACCATGGTGGTCCTGGGACCAACGCCCGCTTCGTATCCATATTCGAGGAAGGGTAGTGCTTTCGCACTTGTGAGCTCTTCCTAGGTGACCAGGTGGTTACCTGTGGGTCACCTCTCTTCCCTCGTAAGCGTAGAACAGGACTCTCCAAATCTGTTTTGTAAGTGAAGAAAGTAAGGCTTGGGAAAGATCGAGTCCCCGACGTATGTCAGGGTACAGCACAAGAGAGCCTCAGAATGGGGCCTTCGAATTAAACTGAGAGCTAAGCGCTGGTGCGCTGGTGATTTATAACCAGAACGAGAATGAGGTTTGAAGGCAGGGCTTGCTCCTCCTCACCGGGGGAGTTCCGTATCTTCCTTGCTAGTGAGTCTCGATTCCTCCGTTTTGGTGTTTCTGTTTGTAAGAAGAGGGCAAACACCTTCACACAACGAGCAAGAATTTCACGACATAAAATGATAAAGTGAGCGCAGAAAGAGCGGTGCGGGGTTTATTACACACCGGACACAGAATGCGCACATCTGACGCCATCTCTCTCCCTTTGGTTCACCGCTGCAGGGCATCCCAGGGACCCAGAGCTGACTGAGGTAGGTCTGCCCGTGCGGCCGCAGCACACGATGAGGTCCACCTGGGGCTGTGGGACAGGTGTGCATGCAGGGGCCATGCAGGGGGTGCCATCTGGCCAGGGAGAGGGGATCAGAGAGGGGATTGCAAGGCTCGGGGCTGCCCCCTCCACAGCCAGGAGGGGGTCTCTGGGTCAGAGCTCTGAAGGGCAGCCCCACTCTGGGTCGTCACAGTCCTTCTGTGACCTGTGGCCAGCAGGTGATGGGTGCCATCCCAAGGGCTGTGCAAAGCCAGTGGGCTCCACGTGGCTGCAAATCTGTTATCTGGATTATAGTTAAAATAGTGGGATGTGCAGAAATTGAGTTTTGTGCAGTGGCCTTTTGAGCCCCAGGGCTCTGCCCCCCTATTTCAGAGTTCGGTGTCTCTGACATACAGGAGACCCATGCCTTCTCCACCAGCACGCGGCTCTCTGCCACCGTGTGAAGAACAACTTACTTACATGTGTCTAAAACAATGGCTTCTTCTGAAAAGCTGGCAAGAATTCTTCGAGTTTAAAAATACCTAATTTTGATATTATTCATGGTCGGTGCCCGTGTTTCCAAAATGTCAACTTCCCCACCCTTCCCTCCTTCTGGAAGTTGTTTTTTTCTCTACTCTTCTTGCTCCTTTGTGGCACCGAGCTTCCTGTTGTGAGTGCCCCAGAGATGACCCCCGCCAGGCACGACTTTTCGATATTTCAAGGCATTTCCTCCCTTATTTTCAGATGTCTCTGCTCATCGTCCCTCTTGCTGAATAAAAATGATATCAGGATGGGCATAATATTTATTTTCTCAAAACTAATCCAGTTCCCTCGTCGGAAGGATCAGTCAGGCTGCCGCTGGTTTCACAGCCGATCCACTTAGGGGGCCTCCCCGACTGTTTTCCCCGTGGAAAGAGAGGCCCAGGTTTATAGGGCACAGCGATGTAATAAAATCTTATTTCTGAAAAGTCTGCAGAATGCTGGACAAGGTCAGCAAGTACTAGAATTATTTTGAGCTATAAGATAGAAGATAAAATATCCTTTCTGAAGTCTTACCTTTGGACAATCACTCTTAGCGAGGACCTACGAGAGGGTCAGAACAGTAAAAGAAAATAATAAGGGCTGTCACAAAATATCACAAATTCAGCTTCAGAACTTTGGAGAAGCAGAGGTAAAGGACATTTTTAATGACTATCAAAGTACAGCTTGCTGGTTTTCCCTGCAGAAGGTCACTGCCCTGTAAACAGTGTGGCCGACCTGTGACTTCTAATGTGCTGATCACTTGCTCCTCCCTTTATGCTGATGGGTGGGTCGCGAGGAGCTCAGACAAGCAGGCTTCTGGCCGAGTCTGAGCTTCTCGTGTTAGTTTCCTATTACTGGAGATTGCATTTATGCTGACGTAATTCTCCAGCTAATAACCATGTTTACAGAGTGGCAAGGATGAATACAATATGAGTTAATAGCATCACACAATCCCCTCGAAAATTGCTGACACGGTATGAAATACCAGCTTATGATAATTTTCCCGAACTAGTTTTGACTACATTAAGGATCTGAATGCTGACATGAGCCAAACTAACCGGTAACTGAATCTCAGAGGACCTATTCCTTATCATCTGGCCCTTCACGGCCCCGTTCCTCCGTCGTGAAACCTGCAATAATGCCCCCCGAGTGCTTTGGGGGCCAGGCAGGGAGAAGCGGGGTTTCAAACTGCCCTGAGAACACGCATTGCACACCGGCAGGCTTATTAGGGCGTTACTTTGACCCTCCCGTCTGACAGCCCCACAGAACTGCCAGGTGAAGGCGCCAAGGCACAAGAGTGACGCATCGTTTCCTCTACTGTCTCCCCACTGAACCAGCACGCGACCCCCAGCTAGCCAGTGTGGACCTCCACTGTGGCCGAGTGGGCTGGTGCTGAGACCCGCGAGGCATGTGCTCCCACGGCAAGGTCCGCCCACCACAGGGAGACGCACGGTGGGCGATCTCAGCTGGGCGCTGCAGCAGGATTCCAAACGAGCGAAGGGAGTCCTGCCTGAGAGACGCCGTCCTTGTCCAAAGAGGAAGGGATGGGGCATTGATGAGCAGATACGGGAGTACATTTTAAACAGTGAAGCCTGGAGCTCATTAGGAAGAGGAGAAGCCAGGCTCTGCCGTTTGGAGACATGCCGGCTCTGGGCGTGGGCTGGAACAGAACTCCACAGTCAGGGGGCTCAGAGAATGTTCTGGATAAAGGCAGGCTGGTGCTGGGTGACAATGGACTCGAGATTCCCTCGAGGGGACTGGAAGCCAGGGAAGGGAGTGAGAGACTGGGGACGTCATGCAGGCCCGTGGCCACGCTGGAGAAGCCAACGGTCAGGGCTGACTAGAGAATGAGGCGGGGGGCTGGTGGGCGGACCTGCTGTCCCACCGGGCACGTACAAGACAAACTAGGGACACAGCAGGGGCAGAGAAAAGCAGACACAGTAGGCTCACACTCAGGCGTATGCGCCACTCCAGTGCCTAAAAGAGAAATTTGTGCATAGACCATGAAGAGTACTTTGTTTGGGTACTATAACTTACAAAAATTAAATGAACAATTTAGCGCATGGTGGAGATTACTCATGGAGCAGTGGTGAGTGTTTCCAGGGACTTCTGTACTCCCACCGCGGTGCAAAAATTAAGGTACTTCTTACCAGGGCGCTGTGTGTGGTGTGTGCATTTGCACGTATCTGTGTGTATGAGTGTGTGCATGGTGTGAGTGTGTGTGGCACGGGCGTGTGCGTGGTGTGGGCACGTGTCTGTGGGCTTGTGTGCGCATGCACACATGTGTGGGAGTGGAGGAACCCTCCGAGCAGCAGCCCGAGGAAGGACACCTGCGAATGTCGGCCGCCGGCGCGGTGAAAGCACCACGAAGCCGCGGCGCGCACGTGGACATTCTGGTTGGCGGCCCCCTCCTCGCCTGGCAGCGTCCCGGCCGTCTGAGGATCTCACGGCCGCGGTACACGGGGTTTCCTAGGAGGTTGCTGGGTAGAGCTTTACAAGCCGTAATTTCCAGGTGTCTGAACAAAACCTATCTCACATGGGAAAGGAAAAAGCCCGAAGACGTGTGATCTCCCGTTTTCCTCTGAACGGCCAGCCGGTTGCTGCTGACCTGTGACTGGGGGTCCTCACTCCGCTCGTTGCATCCACCGCACCCAGGACGGTTGCACCTGCCCCCAGCCTCCCCTCCCCCGCATGACTCCCTTTCCTTCTCTCAGGGCGCAATCGGTCTTGGGCAGGAACGCTCCATTCCTCTCTATGAGATGTGTCTTTCTTTGAACAAACTCTGCCTTCCTTCCCAAGGACAAAGCACCGAGTGGCCGAGTTCCGGTCTGTCACCCCCTTGAACCTGTGGCTGGCCAGCTGGGTCCGGTTCCTATCTGCACGCTGCAGAGCGCCTCTCTGAGCCCAGGACAGGGACTGGGCCAGCTTCCCGGGACTGGGGGGGCACAAAGCAGGGAGGGCGCCTGCAGGGTCCTTCCTGGCCTCTCCTCCCCCATTTTGGTACCATCAGGTCTCCCAACCAGAGGGAAGGTGACGAAATCAGGTGGACATTGTGTCCACGGTCTTCCACCTGTGTCCTCCATGCCAAATGCCTCTGCTTCGCTGAGCTGGCCTCTCTGGCCACAGCCGGGCCCGAGTGGGCAGCTTGTCACTCCCTCCACTCCGACAGCATCCTGTTGGGTGAGGGTGGCACCAGAGCCTGGCACCACTGGCTCCTCTGTGAGCCTCACCCCTAGACAGCTTACAAAATGCCCGTTTTCCCAATATCGCCGTCACGTACTTAATAATGTCACCAATTACCTGTGTCACTTTAGACCAAGAAACCCACTTTCATCCGAGGAGACACCGGAAGCCTCACTAACAAAGTGAACTTACATTAGGACCGTGTGAAGATCTCAGCCACTCAAGAGGGGCCTGGGCCCCACTAGCCTGCGGCTAAAACCTCCTGCCCCAGCCCCAGCTCCGAGGGCGGCCCTGGCAGAAGCGCTGGGAGACTGCAGCAGCCTCGGGGTGCCCAGCGCATCTGACCTTTCTCACTCCACAGCGCTGACGTTCGGCGCGGTCGGGGCCCACAGGACAGACAGCTGTCCCGAGCCACAGTCGGAGGCCAACCCCGAACAGCAGAGCAGTCGACAACACAAAAATGGGACCACGAGTTCCTGCCGGTGAGCATAAGTAGAGAAGAGACAAAGCAGCGGAAGATATCAGCAAGGAAATGCCTGTAATGATGGAACCTGAGAGGGAAACTGCTTCGGGAAAGGAAGAAATTGTCAGGGATGAGGGACAGCGAGTCCTGGAGGCTCCCTTATCCTCTTCCTTCTCTTCTCCTCCCTCCGCCCCACCTCCTCCTCCCCCTCCCCTCACTTCTTTCCCCCTGTTCTCCTTCCCTCCCCATTGGACACAAAAGTCAAAAATAAGCTGCGTTCCATGGAGTTGGAGCACAGCCCTGCAGCAGCCCTACCTCCCGCACGTAAGCTTCTTTCCCTCAGTTTTAATCCAGCATGGTCACGTGACAGTCACGCATCACCCAAGGGCGGGCATGCGTCCTGAGAAGTGCCGGGACTGGTGCCTTCATCTCTGTGCAAACGCCGTCGGGCACGCTTACACAAACCTAGCTGTCACCGCCCAGCGCCTACCTGGACGGCGTGGCGTGTACCCCAGCTCACGTGTGCTCCTCTGTTGGCTGAGATGCCCTGAGTGGCACACAACTGCTCTCAGTTTGAGGGTTCAGATAAAGCGCCTCTACTCAGAGGGTACCTCTTCCACCCTAGTGTGCGATGGACGTCGAGTGTTAAACCATAAAGAAGGTACTCCTCCGCTGTTCGCCTATTCTGAGAAGCCATCATTCGGCAGCCAGTCTGCTGGACGGAGCGGCGAGCTCAGCGATGAGTAGCGCCCTGGAGTCACCTTCACTCCAGTGGCGGGGGGTAAAGGGCGATACAGTGTTACAAGGGCTAAGCACAGTACAGTTTCACAAGGCGTGATTCAATGGGCTGTATGTTATTTTACTACCTTGTTGTTATTGCAAGAATGTTCCTTTTCATAGGCAGCCCACACCGGGGTTCTTGTTAGCACAGAGAGGAGAGGAACTGGCGTAGGCTGAAACATTCTCCTCTCCTCACACCTTACGTGAAGCTCCAAGGAGAACATCTTGACTAAGGCTTACATAAGTCAGAACAGACAGCCTGTCCCCGGCATCCCACACTCTCTCTCCTTCCTCCACCCACAACGTCCCCGGAGAGCTGAGCAGTCTGTTACACGGCTGCCAGGGGCTTGCGGAGGGCTTCCCCTCACCTGTCTTACACTCACCCCATGCAGCCTTTCTGGTCAGACTCCTCACCTGTGCTATCTCCTGCCTCATCCCAGCACCTAACAGTGTGCAGTACCTGGAACTGACGAATAAATGCATGTTTATTGAATAAATTAATGAGTGAATCAACAAATTAATACAGTTCCTTGCCTACAGCATTCCATTATCAACTCTAAAAACATCCATAAGAAAATGTGGAATATCTCAGCATCAATACCAACGCGTCAGTCGCCTTTCCAAGTCCAGAATAAAGTCAAAATTAGAGCAGCCATGATGAAAGCTAAGGAAAAAATTATACAGAAAACATAGTAATATTAAAACGTTTACAGAATCACTAGGTAAAAAAATCAGGATTGGGAATGATCCTCAGCTAAAGCAGATATTTCTACAAAATTCTGTCACTTAAATTGAGAACTAGAAGAATTTCTCTAATATTCACTGATATTTCTCGATAATCCTGATTCAAATAACATGGCTCGAACAATGTGTCTTCCCTAAACAATGGTGATGTGATCACTCACGCACTCTAAATGCTTCCTCAGCGTTCAGTCCCTGAGTGGCTGCCTTTATTTGCCCCATTTTTACCTATCGAAAAACTGAGTGGCAGAAATAGTGAAAAGCGCACCCAGCCAGGAAGCGGTGGCTTTGGGATTCCAACCAGAGCAGCCAAGCAGCAGAGTCAGCTCCCTGAGCGGGGGGTGCCCACCCGCGTGGCGAACCCCAAAGCAGAGTGTTCTCAACCCGTAATGACCAGGCCTGTATTTGTGACCCGTCCCTGCGAGCTGGCGGGTTAATTTGCTGGAGCGGTCACGTATTTTTAAATAGCTTGTGCAAAGTGTGCTCTAACATTGCCAGCATTCTTTCTAAAGCCTATAAAACATTACTGTTTTTGAAAAATAGTCAAGTAACTTAAAACCTGGAGGAGGAGAGAGAAAGAAATCATTAGCCTCGTGCGTGAACTATTGTTCAGCTGGCTCGTGATGCATGCCCCGAAGCTGCCGCGTAGGGAACGGTCTCCAATGAAATTCAGTTTCTCTTCTTAAGTACCTCTTCTTGTTCTGCCAGATATATTATCAGCATTACTTCAGGTCTTGGTGTTTGTTTATAAACATTTATCTTGCAATGGAAAATTTAAATAGAGATCAACGCCGAAGCATTGTAAATCTAACGGCCAAAAATTGCCTGGTAAAACTTGGCCATTTATCCAATTAGTTAAATAACACTCTTAGAGCTGTGCAAAGATTTATCGACTTTTACTACTCAAGATATTCATGAAAACCCCCTTCAAAAACACCTATTTGTAAACATTTTAATCACAAGATCTATGCCGTTAGGTGGTGGCAGGCTGTGGGCAGGATATTAAGTTACTAAACACTACATCATCCTTAATAGCCCAACACCGCCAGTTGCTTTTGTCTTCAGAAGCAATTTTCTTCCACTACGTTTTCAAGGAGAGTTCTAAGGAGGAAAATGCTGAGAAATTACAGCATCAACTCCCTTATCGTTGCTTTAATAAGTCCATAGCTACCAGGCAATCAGCTACAGATAATATGGCAAAACTTCATGAATCCCCCGTTGCTGGTCTTAGGAAACTAAAATTTGTTCATTCCATAATTTTGAAGACATCTCTCAAAGACTCTTTGAAGGCAAGTTTTATTATAAATAATATAAAGGCTATAGAAAGGCATTATTTTTCCTTCAGCTGGTCATACAATTCACAAACCAAACTCAGAAAATTAATGTCTGAGCATGAGTAACAAGAAGTACAGAGATGTGAGTTAGAAGGAGCATTGTAAATACAATTACTTCATTGAAGCAAAAGACAAACAGTGAGCCTTGAAGATGAGGGACAAGTGTGGCTGTAGGCTTTCTTAGTTTAATTTTTTGAATAAAACAACCTTTCTTTAGTAGTAACCTGGGTGTGGGAACTTAACTATAAGTAACAACCTGGAGAACAGCAGACTGCTCGGAGGTCTTCCCGGAAGCTCCGGGTACACATAGCAAAAACCCAAAACTGTGGGTTCTGTTCATGACTGATAATTAGGAAAACAGTCAAAATAGGTGCTTGAGAACATATATTCTAAACTAAAATTAAATCCAGTTAGCTGCTAACAGTTTCTAAAAATCTATTTCCCAAATGGCACAAAAAATTAAGCAAACAATTATAACCCTGAAAATTACAGAAAATAAAGCAAACAATATAACAAAAAAAGTCATTTTATGGGGAAAACAAAGACACAGAACATGAACACCAATTAATTTTTTTTCAGAAAACAGTAAAATGTCTACTTGGGACAGTATATTAGACACTTTTATGGGGAAGTATGAGTAATTTTAGGTAAAGTTCACTGAGGTGGTTGAATGAGCTCTCCAAGTAGCTATGTGGTCTTCAATTTTAAGTATATTTTTTATTGTAAAAATTTCAGGCACTGTCCCCTGCTTGGGTCTAAGCATCGGCCAGCCTGCCTGGTGTTGCTGGAAGAGACTTGTCTGGTAGAATAAAGGACAGCACCCCTTGGTGCAGGGAGCCTGCCTGGGGCTGTGCACGGCGGCCTGGTGGCCAGGGGACTGAGCGCAGAGAAAGGAGTGCGTAAGTGTGCATTGCGTGTGCGACAGCCACCTGGTTGCAGCAGGCAGTAAAAACATGACAGTGAATGAGGTTAGAACTAACCTGTGGCACAGAATTAGAACCCCAAGGTCAAGATGTGATCTCACCGTTGTTACTATTTATATAAAGGATAAATATGTCGGGTTGGCCAAAGCGTTCATTCATTTTTTCCGTACGACGGCTCTGGTAGCACTTAGTTGTCTTTAACTTCATTTGAAACAATCTTGTTAGATTGTATTGTGACAGCTGTCATATCAGTGTGCATTTAAAAACTTATCAAAATTGGTGAATTGTTGCGTGGCCATTTTAATATTGAAGATGGAAGAAAATACACCACATTTTGGCATATCATGCTTTATTATTTCAAGAAAGGTAAAAACGCAAGTGAAACGCAAAAAAAAAAAAAAAGATTTGTGCAGTGCATGGAGAAGGTGCTGTGAATGATAAAATGTGTTAAAAGTGGTTTGCACAGTTCCGTGCTAGAGATTTCTCTCTGGACACAGCTCCAGGGTGGGACAGTTGAAGTTGATAGCAATCAAAATGAGACATTAATTGAGAACAATCAATGTTTTACCATGCAAGAGATAGCCAACATACTCAAAATATCCAAATCAATAAGGTTATCCATGAAAATGAGAAATGTGTCTTTCATTCTATGGAAAAAAAACAGACTTTTTGGCCAACCCAACAGATTTAGACAGCGTTGTGAGTACATGAATTCTTTCCCTGCTCCGTCTGCTGAGAGGGACCAGCAGTAATGACACCCCAACAGCAAAGAGCCCATGGTCCTTTCCACCAGGGCCGGATGGAGAGAGGACGGGGTGAGCCTGAAGGATCTCGTTGTGCCAAATCACAAGGAAGCACTCCAAGAACGATGACACTTGTCAAAAGGACATAAGAGCTAGCTTGAAGGATTTCCCGTTGGCTGAGTCTGGGAAATGCTGGGCTTCAAAATAAGTAATGATAGTAATGAATTGTGACACGTTGAGTTAAATTGGAATCTATGAGTCCACACTGATATAAATCAATACATAGGGAAGACAGGCAAGCCCTGTCTTTCAGTAGAATACAAACTAACAAATATAAATGGATGATGGGAGTAGAAAACCACCGTTCGGCTACCATCACAGTTATAATGGATTCAGGGAAAAGTCAGCAGCCAGTGCTAAAAATCAGTGGATGAAAGTTTTATATGGAATATGAAATTTATGTGATGTCAGTTATTGTCTGCTTAATTTTATTTAAGTATTAATTAATAAGTAAACCTTTATTGTTAGTTAAATCTCTAATGCAGAAAAAGCCAGACATCGTGACAAAGTGAAAAACTCATCAACACCAGTAACAAGTCAATTTCACATTGTCCTGATGGAAGGAGGAGAGAAAGCATCACTTCTGCGGCCCTTCTGCCCCGAACCCCTAAACCACGAGCAACCGTCAAACAGACCCAGTGGAGGGCCCTTCTACAAGGAAAACCTCCTGGTTATCAAAGTAGCGACGTGATGAAAACCGAACTATGGAAAGACCAAGGAATTGTTGCAGACCAAAAGACACAAAGAATACATAACAACTAAATAAATTATATGCTTGTGGGCGGGATTGTGAATCTATTAAACAACTAGTCAAACAATTGGTGAAATGTAAATGGGTTCTGTGGATTGTATGCGTACAGTAGTAATAACTTTTAGATTTTGATTTCGTACCGTAGTTATGTGGGAGAGTGCTATTTTACTTCGGAAATAAAGTAGGCATTATGGGGTGAAGTGCAAACATATTTGCAACTTACTTTGAAATGGTACAAAAGTAAGTGTGTGTGTGTGTGTGTGTGTGTGTGTGTGTAAAGAGGCAGAAAGAGAGAATTTGCAAACATACACTAAAATAAAAGCAATAATACAAGCCAAAGACCGCTTCCCAGATTCAACAAATAGCAGTATTTTGCCATATATGTTCATTATTTCAATGATCCATTCTGTATTGCTGAATTATTTTACAGAAATCCCCAGACATTTTATCATGTAATATATGGATACACACACACATCAATTCTTGGGATCAGGATATAGAAAAGTTCCATCACCCTACAAATCTTCCTCATGTCACCTATTTGCTGACAGAGATGCCCCCCCGCCCCTCTCTCTGCCAGAGCTGCATTGTGTCATTACTAGCTACACAAAAACTCAACATCAGTGAGAGTGATTCCTCCTACTTCGTTGTCCTTTTCCTAAAGTGGTTTTTGGCTATTCCAGGGCTTTTGTATTCCATTTAAATTTGAAATGAGCTTGTCTTTGTCTATTAAAAAAATTTGTTGGGATTTTTGAAGGAATTTTGTTAAACCTAGAGATGTATTTAGGGAGTATCTCCATCTTACCTATGCGTGCCTTCCAGTATATGAACACAGGCTCTCTTTCAATTTAGGTCTTTCACTTATTATTCATTTTGTAAATTTTAGCATATAGATCCCGGACGTATTTTCTTAAATGTATACCTAAGTACTGTGTTTTTCAAATTTCCACTTGCTCCTGTTTGTCGTCAATATATAAAAATGCAATTGATTCTTGTGTATTGATTATTCATCTCATGACGTTACTGAAGTCACAATTAATTCCAGGAGTTTGTCTCATTAATTACTTGACACATTCCATGTAGACAACAGGTCATCATCTCTATTTAGAGATGGTTTGTTTGTTTCTTTTCCCACACTATATGGCTTTTTTTGTTCTTGTCTTATTGCAGTGGCTAGTATTTTCAGTGATATACTAAGCAGGGGCAGAAGAACAAATACAACTGCCTTGTTTCTGATCTTTGAGAAGAAATGTTTAGTCTTTCACCATTAAATATGATGTTAGCTCTGAGATTTTTAAGGTAAGTTTTGCACAAGATTGAATCTTTCTCTTTATTCCTAATTGTTAATGTAATTAAACAAGGAGCCTTTGAACTGAGGTGGTATAATGCTTTGATAAGCAAACCCAAACCTATCCCAGAGTAAATTTCTATAAATGCCTCAAGGTTGAGAAATTGAAACCTGGAAACAACCAATCGCAAACAGACAACAAGGCTTTCCCAAATAAGGTGATAGTTTAAGCTACTGCCAATACAGTAGTTTTCTGCTTTGCTTCCACATCTGACCTATAAAAACCTTCCCCCACAGTCCTGTGGGCGGGGTGTTCCATTTAGGGCTGCCCGATCCACACTGACTGTTGCTGAAATAAACTCTTAATATTGTCACGTGCCTCAGTTTATGTTTTAACGTAGTATGTGGAAAGTTCTTAACACAAAGAGATGACTTTTGTTACATGCCTTTTCGGCTTCAATTTGTATAATAGTATTGATTTTCTTCTTTAGCCTGTCTATATGGTTTACTACAGTGACTGATGTTCTACCATTGAAACAACCCTGCAAACCTAAAACAACCCCGCTCAGTCACGTGGAAGTACTCTTTTTATAATGACTGGGTTTAGGTTGCTCAAACGGTGTAGATGATTCTTGCATCTCGGTCCATGAGATGGAGCTGAGAGAGATGGGCCTGTGGGTTTTGGCATCTTTTTCACTTCAGGTTTGATATCAGAGACCAGGAGTACTGGCCTCTTGGAATGAGACCAGTCTCGTGTTCTCAGGTAGGGATTGTGTAAAATAGGTGTTAATTCTCCTTTGAATGTTTGCTAAATTCTCCAGTGAGCTCCAGTGGGCCGGAAAATATCTTTTCTTATAATTTTTAAAATTATAAATTCAGTTTCCTATTAGTTCCAAGGCTATGCAAATTATGTTTTGTATTTACTGAGTTCTGGGAGCTTTTGCTGTTAGAGGGATGGGTCCCTTCGTTGTGAAATTTACGTGGGTGGAGTTGTTTGTACTGTTTTCTTGCTGTCATTTTGATGTCTGCAGAGCCGGAGTGCTTCCCCTCGTTCCATTCCTGATGTCAGGAATTTACGTCACTTTTAAGGCCGTTCTTACTTGAGATTTGATCATTTGACTAAGAGTCAACATTTTGCTTCCTTGAATTTTTTTCTCTCATTTTTCTGTTTTCAATTCATTGCTTTTTGTTCTCTTTGTAATCTCCTTCTTTCTTCTCACTTTGGGTGTATTTGGCTCTTCTTTTTCTAGTGTCTTAAGTGGGAGCCTGAGCTACTGATTGATGACTTTTTCCTTTCCTAACGTAAGCGTTCGCGGCCCTGACACCCACCTCAATGCTGATTTAGTTAGCTGTTTTCTGTAGATGTCTGTCGGTTAAACATGGGGGCGAGGGTGGAGAGAAGTTCTGGTCGGAGACTGGCAGTTCGCTGGCTTCAGAGCCCCAGGCTAAGTAGTCAAGACAGCCCCAGGCCCCCTTCACCAGCTGTCAGTCACCTCAGTCACCAAGGGAGTGGGGTGGGGAGGCAGGCAGGAGGGCTGGGAGTCACCTAGCTCAATCAAGCAGAAGGAGCCTGTTTGGGGGGGGGAGCGAAAAAAAACCCATCAAACAGGTCGCAGAGTTTAAGTACACACAACTCCCTAAAGAGAAGGTAAAAGCTATTTTTTTTTTCACATCTGCTCAGGAATTTAATTAAACAGCCTCACAGCCTATTTAATCTGATTACAGCGTTTCAGATATGAAATTAAGCTATCGGGCATTGAAGCCCCATTCAGTTACCTGCTATTAAAAGGTTTTGCATTTGGGCTGCGTTACCACCAGGCGTGAGGCTCGACCTAATTTTCCAGCCTCTCCTTCAGTGGCTTTCAGCACCTATTCCCCACCATCTTCAATGAGCTGAAGTCGTTCTTGTCATCACAGCGAGGCTGTGGACACCCTTTATTTAAATTGAGCCAGGAACACATTGATATGTGTCAACGATGGTTAATCCTCACGTTCGATAAACTACTTGTCTTTACCTTTTCCTCTCAAGCGAGTCAGAATATTCTGGAACCCATGTTAAACAGCTTGTTGGGAGCTCAGAGGTTATTTTTATTTTTATCCTTGCATTTTGATGACAGGGAGCTAATATGGAATGAGCCACAATTTATTGCCACCAACTTCCTCCGCGACAACCAATAAAAGAGGGAATATTACTCTCACAACAGAAGGCTCACAAACGAGTGTTTCCAGCCACCGGTGGGAGCTTGGATGAGACAGATGGAAGGTGGGGGTGTCACGCCCGCGCCCCCCAGATGCTCCCTGCTACGTGTTGCTCCGCGATGGACGTTTCACTCAGAGGCTGGGAGTCCCACTTTATTTTGCTCGTTCTTTTCTGAAAAGAAAATGCTTTCCCATAAGCCCAGGACTATGAATAGTCATTTCCTGAGGCCAGGCGGGCAGCTGCCGGCCTCCCCCGCGGCCCGTTGATTTTCTGCGCTCAGAAAACGCAGTCCTTGGGGCCTGGGCTGCGCGGAGGAGCTCCGGGTGGCCGTGGTGGCAGCGGGTACCCAGGGAAAAGCTGACTTTGGCAGAGAACCCAAACCAAGTCAGCCTTAGACCCCAAGCGGCCTGCTTGCAGGAGTCCCCTTGGGACACTGCCTGGTGGACTCCCCGCCTAGGGAGCAGGGGGGTGGGGGAGGGCGGAGCAGGAACAGGGAGGACAACTGATGCTGGGTCCCTTTCCCAGGACAGGTGCGTTGTCCCCATCAAGTGCCTCTTCCGTGGTGCTTTTCAGTGCAGAGCCACACAAAACGACAAGACATCTGTTTTAATCTTAAGTGATATGTGCACACACACACACACACACACTAGGTATCCGTTTGCAATAAACTACCTAATACATTTAGAGCAAAGTCACAAAGCCAGGACGAGGAGCCGTCCCTGAGCTGACGGTCACCAGAACTGAAAGGAACACCTGGCCTGTCCGCTGCCCTGCCCGTTTCCGGGGACATATTTGCTCCCGTTTGCTTTTTTTGAGGGTGCAGACGGTAAAGGTTGCTCATCTTAAAGCCAGTTTATGTGAAGCTAATCATTTATTTATGTTTTCATCTTTAATTATTTAAAAATCCATACTCATCACAGAAGCATCGCATTGTACACCAAAGCGAACGGAACAGGAAAGGAGGGCCTGCTCCAGTCACCCGGAACAAACGCGTGTTATATGCACCGGCGAGGGCAGAGACGTCACCGCTAGTCCCTAAATGCGTGGGTGTGCGTGTGGGTGTGCAAGTCATCGTCGCTGTGTAACAACGTGGGATCTCTGTGACTCTGCACACGCAACGGGAACACGCTCTGTTTTTCTCGTTTGCGGAACATGCTTCTGTTCTGAGATGCACAGATATTCATAACATTTTTGAATGGTTGAGGAGTATCTTTACTTAAACTCTCATGGAAAATGTGTATTTTTTATTTTTAGAATTATAAAGCAATGTGATAAATAATCTAGAAATACATTTAACTATTTTACTAGAATAAATTGCTGGAAATTCTATTTTAGGGTCCGATGTTTAGTATTCCTCAGAATTATCCCTTAGAACAATTCTTTAGAATTGTTGATAGGTATGGTAAATCCTATATTCCTAAAAATCATATGTAAATTTGTTACTTATTTTAGCCAAACTACGTTAGTGATCTAGGGTATCAAATTTTACTTTTAATTTATAATATATTAATATGGTTATATTGATAGTATCGATACAATAATATCTAAAAGTATAATGGAATAATAGTTGCATACATTACATATTAATTTGTTAATATATTGTTATACAATATTTATGTTTCAAACACCATTCTCGTCCATGAACTGGTTGCCATGTTCTGTGCCGAAGTCCTTCTAGGACCCCTTGTTTCCCAGATCAGGGGACACGGTGTGCTCGGGGGGCAGCATTCCGTCGGCCACGAACTGCTTTCTGCCCCTGCCTGCCGTTTCTGAACCTGTTGGAAGGTGGTTCGGTTGCTGCCTCCCGCCATTCTCGCAGAGGTTCGAGTATTTGCCTCGTACATTATCAACTGTGCTTGCAGCTCAGCGTGTGGTAACAGGCTTCCGCTGGCTCAGGCGTCAGGAGTCACCCCTTTCCAGCGACAGCCACCGCCCTGAGCCTGTGGACCCCCGAGCCAGTGGCGGCAAGGCGTGTGGCCCATGGCCAGAGAAGGCCTTTCATCTCCGGCTGTCCCTGTGCTGCTTTAGAGCCGTTCTTCGTCGTCCCCTGTTTGAGATGTGACAGTTAGGGAGTGGCTGGCTTTCCCATACACACTCTGCGTCTTCTCCAGAAGTGAAATTTGACTTCGTCCCCTTGCCCGACTGTTCAGGAAGCAATGCAGTATATTTTGATGATAGTACTTTACTCATGTCTAATACCAGTTGACACATGTTCTTCTTCGGAAAAACATTCCTTCACTTGCTTCTAAAGTATCTGTCTTGATTATTCATCCAGTTAAACTGTGGAATCATTTCGTTTGGTTTTATTCAAAGTGTTTTGGGGACGTTGGTCACATGTTTTGATTACAAACCAGAATGGATTGCTCCTTGTGATTAACTCAGAATGACAACAGTAAGAATAGGACCCCCCCCCGACCGGTGTGGCTCAGGTGTCCTTCTGCAAAGCCAGGGGTCCCTAGTTTGACCCTGTCAGGTCACATGCCTGGGTTTCGGGTTCGGTCCCTGGCTCGGGCGTAAGCAGGAGGCAACCGATCAGTGTTTCTCTCCCTCTTCCTCCCTCCCTTCCCCTGCCTCTAAAAATAAGGAAATAAAATCTTTTTATTAAAAAAAGAATACTGCCTGAAGGATGTAGGGATAATTAATAATTTAATGTTTATAGAAATTTTAGTAAAATCCTCAATAAACGGTGGATGGATTCAAGAACAAATTTAGAGCACTGTGCTTTAAATTAATAAATGTTGAGTCCTCCGACACAAGAAAATGATCTCTTTCAATACATTGTCCTTAATTTATAATCTGATTACATATTGTCAGGACTGTCCCTTTACAACGTAATTTTAATTACCTTTTATTTTTATTTCTCTGAAGCATGAAATATTTTTCTCTTTTTTTCCAGACATATGAAAACCTCAAATAATTGGTCACCAACAGCCTTACAAGGAATATGAAGGAAGTCCTTCGGGCAGAAGAAAATGATAATAGAGAGAAATATGGGTTTACACAAAGTGACGGAGGGCACTGGGAATTACAACTACGTGGTTAAACATGTAAGCTGCTTTTATTATTTATATTTGTTCTAAAGCTAACTGCTTAAGGCAAAAGTAACAACAAAATGTTCTTCAATTTATTCTTGGAAATATATATAGAATTAAAAAAGATACAAATCTGAAGAGGAAGAAGTGGAAACCCTGCTTCCCAAGATTGTTATTCTGTTACCAGACAACCCTTGGGGTCCTGCTGCCCCGGGCCACCCTTCCCGCAAAATCCTGGAGGCGGGGGTTTGGTGAGGAAGGAAAGGAGTCTTTATTCAAAGGCTACACAATTGTGGGAAAACAGCACTTAAGCCTGTCAATTAAGGCTAAACTCGTCAACTCTTTGTCCCAGCTTTAATCACTTAAGTGGGTCAATTAAGGCGAAACTCTTTAACACCCAAGTTCCCGGGCCATTCCCCTTGTTTTTAATTATCTTATTCCTATAGGGGAGTTTACAAGCTACAACATAAGATACAACAGCTACACAATGCTGGAGGAAGGGCAGGCTTCTGCCGCAGAGCCCGTCCCCTCTGGAACCCAAAGAAGAACCAGCCGGCCGTCCTCTGCCCGGCCGGCCCGACTCTAGGCTGTGCCCGGAGTTGAACTGACTCCTTCATCGTTATTAAATGACGTTTTGTCTGCAGTGATATTATTTCTGTGAACTCTATTTTGTCTGATTTTAATATAGACACTTGTGCTGTCATTTGAATATTGTTAACGATGTATATGTCTATATCTTTTAACCTAATTTTTTTCCGATATTTAAAGTGCATTTTTGCAGGCAGCTTTCAGTTACTTTTAAAATTCAATCTCATTTTTAATTCTATTTGATAATCTACATATTTTAATTAGAGCGCTTAGACCATTTACACTTAATGTAAATATTCTCGTTGGTTTTACATCGATCATCTTGCTAGTTGTTTTCCTTTCTTTTCTGTCTCCTCTTGACTTGAGTACTTTCTATACTTATCTCCCTTGTAAAATTATTAATTGTAATTGTTTGTTCTGTCACTTTAGTGTTTAGGTGCTTGCCTGCGTGTTAATAGTGTACCCTTTAGACTTTTTAGTTTACTTTGAAGTCATTATACTATTTCATGAATAATATCAATGCAAAGAGATCTGATCAGATCACCGGAGGGGAGGAGAGAGGGGACATAGAAATATGTTCCTTATTACACTTTTGAACTAGTTATTTAATAAAACAAAAGTACAATATTTTATTCAAATGGGTCAAAATATAAACTGTCTTATTTCTGATTTTCTTTTCACTGTTTTCTGGAGATGATGAGACTCACTATTATTTCCTCAACTGCTAATATTAATATTTCTTCCCTGACTTTACACTTCCTACTAGACGTAACACAGTTGAACCATGTCCCATTCCTGCATCCTGCTTTCTTCCATGAAATAGTCAGACCTCAGAAATGTTTCAGGGAGTCCACGTTTCAGTGTATTCTGTTTGGAGGGAACATTCGGTATTGTCGGAAACGGTCGTTTTGTTTGGTAAATGTTAAATCATCTCTGTCTTTTCAAAGTCAGCTCCGATTCCTTAAAAATGAGGATTGCTCAGTCAGACACGTCTGTTCTCTAATGCATATCGGAGATTGATCTCTCAGCCATTTATTCAATGTATAATCAGTTAATAGGCCTTATTTGATTCAAGAAATAATTGTAGTCTACTCAAGAGAATGCGGTTAAATTATATGCTTTCTGTCAGATGCATCTCAAATTGCATCTTAGGTAAATTGTAAGGATGCTTTATGTTGCTTCAGTAATAAGGTTTCCTTTTAAACTCAGATTTCTCAGTTCTTCAACTGTTAAAAAAAATATCCCTGGAAACATACATGAAATAGTTAAGTACACGATCCACAACATGAATAGTACATGTTTCTGCCAGAATGCCCAAGGCTAGGGTCACGTAAGCCTTACCTGCATTTCCAAGAGAAAATGGAGCCACTCATTAATTCAGAATTATCTAACACACCTTGATTTTTAAAGTACACACCTACAGACTCTTGCTCTACCTGGCATTCTGTTAGACTGCAATAAAAATATTTTCTTTTATGATACCACCTTCCCATTTTTTAAAATGATCACTAAAGCCATTCAAATTCCAAGAGTAAATTAAACTAAGGGAGAAAAAGCAGGTCCTTACCCCCACCAAAATAATTCTACTAGTAAATATAAAATTATATTTAACACGTTAGATACTACTTTTGCATACTAATGTAACCAACTTCTCCAAACACAAGCTCTCCTTTAGTAACGTCAAGAAAGAAGAATTATTACTTGTATCAATAAGAGATCAGGAGAGGAAGGCTCAGTGTGTGATATTTACAAATGCATAATGCATGTTACTTTCAGGAGACAGGCCACGTTTATAAGCGTCACCCGTTTCTGACACCACGGTCTGCTTCATCATGCGCCTACTCTGACGGCATCGTGGACCGGACTATGGAGCCAGCTGGAGTTTTCATCTTTAACTCTCCTCTTTGAACTTGAAGAAGAGAAGTAATGACTCTTGGTTTTCCATTTTTTTATGTTAAGCTTGAGTCTTTTGAATCTTTTGGTTTTCCATTGTTTATGTTAAGCTTCTGAATGCTTGTGAATACATTTACTATCTCAATTACGTTAGAGTGTGCTGGCTTAAAAAAAAAAAAAAAAACAACCATGTACTTCTGGAAATCTGGTCCAGCTTTTCCCTGCAGCTTCAAGACTGAGATGTTCTTCCCCATCCTCCCCCGCCCCTCCCCCGCAAATCCCCACCCACACCTGGCCCCACTCAATTGCCCCACCAGACAGCACTACGCACAATCAGCATGAGAGTTACTCTCTGTATTTTCATCTACGAGATGTTGATACTTTTAAATAATAAATTACATAAGTCTCACTCAGAGTCTGTTTTATTGATGGCCCCTCCCTTTCTTACAGACACATGGGAACCGCCCCCCCCCCCCCCCCCCCCCCGCAAACAGAAGGAGAATTGCTGGGCTTCAGGTCCCGCGGTCATCGCCCACACCTGCGGTGGCTGGGTGGCTCCCTTCAAGCCCACATCGTATTTGGATGTAGACTAACCACTCCGCACCCTCATTTGAGGGTTTAAAATGTTTCTTCTTTTCCACCCTAAACATCAACACGACCATTTCTTTCAGAACTGAACACACGCTTACCATCTGACCCAGCAATTGCATTCTCGGGCATTTACTCCACTGAAATGAAAATCAGTGCTCCTTTGTTTTTTGGAGTTTTGGGGGGGTTGGGGGTTTTTTTCAAAAAAATTAAAAAAGAAAAGAAAATCAGTGTTCCCTCAAAATCTCGTACACAAATGTTCACAGCAGCTCAGAGAGTAGCAGGCGAGCACCCGGAAGCCAACCCATGTGCTCCAGGGGGTGAGTGGCTCAGCACACTGCGGTGCAGCCACACTGTGAAGCCCTACTCGGGGACAGAAAGGGACGAGCCAGAAGTCCGTGCAGCGAGCGACGGGGGGGGTCTCAAAGGGACTGCTCTGGGAGAAAAGTGTCACCTCTAAGGTGACACGCAGCACGGTGCTCACACAACACCCCTGAGTGACAGCGTTCTGGGGGGGCCGCTGGTGGAGGGTTGTCAGGGCTCAGGCATGGAGATGACAAGCTGAACGAGTGAGGCTACAAACGGGCACCCTAAGAGGGCCTTGGGGTGATGGGCAGCTACGTATGTGGATTGGTTACACAGATCTGCACGAGTGGTCGCACTGCCTAGAAGTACACGCCTGTACACACAAGTGTGTGTAGAGACTGGTGGAGCCTGAACAAGCGCCGAGGCCTGAGCATGCCCATCGCTCACACGTGGGGGCCGTGCGGAGAGGACAGGGTCAGCTTCCTGAGCAGGCCCAGCAGCGGTCAAGGCAAGTGGAGGAAGGAGGCCTGCTGAGGGATTCCGGGTGACTGGGGACAGGGCTGGGTGAGGGCCCCCCAGGTGGACCAGGCCTGAGGGGGCAAAGGAAGAACTCACACGCTCTCCTGTCAGTTTCCCTGGACATCCGACGGAAGGAGAAAGGGGGGATTGGCTTGAAAACCTCAGCACCCCAACATCGAAACTGGATTCGGGTTCTTTGCTTGGATTTCGGGTCCTCCTTGCCACACCTACTACACTCTCATCCCGCAGGCCCATGTCCCTGATACGCAGGTGGCAGAAGTTTGGGGGGCTTCTTTCTTCTACAGTGATTCTCAGGGGAGAAGCTCCAGGCACCCTCCTTCCCTTCTAACTTTAGGGAAAGCCACGTGATCACTGGAATCACCGTTTTTCTAGGATCTTTAGATGGAATTTAAATGAAGAATCCAACAGAAAAAAAAAAGAAAAGGAAGTGAGAGAAAAAGGAAAAAAAGGAGGGAGGGAGAGAGGAAGGGGCAAAGGAATGAATGGAAGCCAGTTGCCCCTTTGCCACAGGTAACCATCCCTGCCGGCCGGTCCACACAGAGCGGATCCCGAGACACCGGCCGCCTCCGGCACGAGCTCACCAGGCACTCCCTCACCCTCCTGCTGGCTCTGAAAATCTGTGATAATGTGCAGGAAATCGCCACCACACTGAAAGTATTTTTAAGACTCATCCTTCAAACAGGAAGTTTCACTCTGTGCCCATAGTCTATGCCTGTCACTTCTGAACGTGCTGTTTTGAGATCGATCAGTTAAGTGTCCACAGACACAAAATAATGGAGCGAAACCAGTCTCTATAATTTACAGCAGTCAGAAAACGCTCCAAAGAGATACTTTTTTGCTGATAGTTTCAAAAGTTACCTAAGTGCTATTCCATGAGTGCCATATTTGAAAAGACACATCGTTCTCTTCTGTTTTCCCCCAAATACTCTGAAACCCTGGCCTCCGCCGTCAGTCTCTCCAGGTCCCGTGGGCCTCTCGGACCCTCTCCTGACGTTACTGCGTTTTCCGAGGATGCCGAAGACGGTTCTGTTGTAAGAGGGCCTGAGTAGAGGAATAGGAAATGTGGTTTCTTTTTGAAAATACTTGAATTTACTTTGAAAAGAAATACGCATATACTTGAACAAATCCTCAGATTGACCAGACTTAGGTTTAGAGCAATGTAATGTCATTGCCAAGTTTAGAAGTAAAAAAAAAGAAAAGAAAAACCCCATTTGTTCCCACGTGAAGGCCAGGCAGGGCAGCTCCCATGGCAGAGGGCAGAGGACCGAGCATCCCGCATGTCCAGAAGCAGAGCTACCCCTGCCTGGCCCCTGTCTTCCACAGCGCCACCCACCCACCACCACAGGGGGAGTGAAGTCGCTTCTCAGGCGGGAAGCAGCCCTACTCCCAGGAGAGAAGCGTCCGACGTGCGTCCTCGGGGTTTTGGGTTATGAACCTGAAGCCGTGAACACGGCCCTTCCCCAGCACACTCCACCACCCCGCTGCAGGGATGGGCACAGAGCATTGGACAACGGTCCGCGCTGGGGGACGTCTGCCAGCCGAGACTCGAGACTCGCTGATGCTCTTGGCCATGAGGGAGAAGGAAGCAGGCCTCGCTCCCTGGGCCGTGGGGCCGTCTGTCCCCGACGCCAGGGTGGAGACTTGGAGCCGGCAGGGCTGCGTGTGCGGCTGTGTTTCTGGTTGGATGTGTGTGCAAGTCGAGCCTGCGGTTTCCGTAAGAGGTGCCATGGCTTCCGTTCCACTTTCCGTTGCGCGGTAAGAACCGCGAGTCTTGGCGCAACAGGACTGCGGGGTGGAGAGGGACCTCCGCCCCGGGCCACAGAACCGCACTCAGTAAGGGGCTGCGGAGCAGCAGCACCTACAACAGGCACACCCCACCCTCCGTGCGAAGGCCTGAGGACGTCAATAAACGTTACACAAACCGCGGGAGAGTTTTCAAAATGCTCCACGACTGGCACGGGACCGGCGCCGGCACCCGGAACGGGCGGCGTCAAGCCCCACAGGACAGTCACAGCCGCCCGACCAGGCTGAGGGGCGGCCGCCGGCCTGTTGGCAGCAGGCTCTGAGCCCCTCGGACCCTCCTGAGTGCCGAGTAAGACGGAACGAATGCAGACCATCTGCTCTCGAGGAGGCTGGCGGGAACTCAATGTGCAGAACGCAGTGTTCGAGGGGACAGAGAACGCCCCGAGAACAAACCGCGGCCAGCACCAGAGAGCTGAGCACGGCAGGGCAGAGCCGCAGGGCGGCCCAGCGCAGAACACGGGCCTGCAGCCCCGAGCGAGCCCAGCGGGCAGGGGTGGCACTTCCGATGGGGTTAAGGCTAATTATCTGTACAATGCTGTTCCGTCCTTTCTACTCCAGTCGATGACCTCTCGGCCCCTTTCGCTCCACTCCCAGGGCACTGGGGGCCGCGCCAATGGGCTCCTTTCCTTTCCTGCCATGGTCCCCTCGGCTGCGTCCTTCCTGGGCGGCTTCTCGTCCCTCCGTCCCAGGTCGCAAGGTTGACAAACGAGGGCGCACCTGGGCCTCTCCAGGTGTGAGTACGTGACCTCCACCCCGCGCGGCACCGCTGTGGCTCTCAGCTCGCCGGCTCGCCCGGAAAACGGCCCTTCGCTTCGTAAGGCAGCGACTCGGGCCTGTCTTCTTCCATTATGTCATCGCCTGCATTTCAATAACCCGCTCGTGCGCCCGTGAACTTCTTGAATGCGCTTGATCACGTGTTAGTGGATTCAGCAACAGCGTATTTGTTCTTTATAAAGCCACTTAGGATAAGACGTGCGAAATTGAATTCGGAAAAGTTGAAGAAACGGGTCCCAAATTCGCCTCTCTTGTGTGTTATGCTAAAGCGCCGGTCCTGGGGGTGATCGGCCCCTCCTTTCTGCTCATTCAGCGCCCCGCACAAATCTGTGCGTTACATGTTTGTTTAAACAAGCTGTTGCTAAGTGACAGCTGGCTTTTTCCCTTAAATTCTTCCCCACTGTTGAAATGAGCCACTTTTTTGAAAATAGCAGCATTTGCAAACTTAATCTCTTATCCTGTCATTGTTGCCTCGAATTCAGTAAATATTAACTGTAACTAATTGATATTCATTGTAATTCACATGTCTTAGATCATTGAACAGAATCATTTTGCTTCTTTTGTGTCTACCTATAACAATAAATGATATAGGATTTCAATGTCATAATGAATTTAAAACAGGTTTCCACATTTCTGAGGAAAAACTACGCTCTATTATTAATTAGAAGTCTTGTTAATAATAGAGCTATTTATTTTACCCAATATTTGAAAACACTGTGCATATTAATTTTAAATTGTTTTAACCTTTCGAAGAAACACGACTAAAATGGGACTTTGCCTCACTCGTTCAAGAGGACGGGACCCGACCCTTGTCCCGTGCGCACCAACGGCTGACAGATCTCTCTGCAGTGCGGTTCAGTTTACAGCCTGCGGGCCGTGGACAACATTGTTACGGTTTGGGAAAATAATTGAAATGTGTTATAAAACTAACATCGACACTTTGTGTCATGTGGAAGAACTGGGCAATGGTGTTACTTCACTGTCACTCAAGGAGCCCAGTGCGACCCCACAGGCTCGGCGGTGTCTGTGTTTCTGGAAGCAGGAGGCACAAGAAGGAGTCTTCCGGTTTTCACAGGTGGCCTCCTGCACAGCGGTGCTCTGGTAAGTGATTCCGGGAGTTCGAATCCTCGAGGGCTGGTGAGTACAGCTGGATGGGACCCCTGGTTCTGCCAGGGCGCAGCCTCAGCTCTGTGGCTGCCAGCACGTGGACACGCCCCAGGCACCTGCCCGCTGCACATGGGCAGGTGGCAGGGGCCAGGGAGGGACTGAGGACAAAATGACTCCACCAGCCACTTGTTTTCTTTTAAGGAAATCTGGATTTTCACCCCCAATTTTCTGTGGTTTGAGGTAGAAATACAAGGACAATGAAGATGAAACCCCCATGGGTTATTATCTTTATTGACAGAGATGATAATGACCGTAATCAGGAAGAAAACAGTGACGTGGCGACAAATGTGTGACATGGGGAGAGTTCCGGAAGTTTCCAAGGCCCCGTGCGAAGGATGGGGGAGATGTTGCCGGAAATGCTCACTACACAGTGGGAACACTGTTCCCAGTCGTAATTGCACGAGAACACCGAGGCTGAGAATGCGTGTTCGCATCGCAAGCGGAAGTGGTTCAGGAGACTAGAAGCTGGGTTTCGGGGTAGAGTGGGGGAGGGCCAAGGGTCATGACTTTAGCACGAGAAATAACAGGCCGTGGGAGCGGAGGCCCGATGTCAGATATTCTTGAACGTGCTGGAAAGATGGGACGGCTTAGGCATCCGTGGAGGGTGGGGAGTGACCTTCTGCACTTCTGGAATAAACCGACAATGCCCAGAGCGCTAATTTTCACATTTCTAAAATATTTCCATTTGTCCCTTCCAGAGCTCATGTGTGAATGCTGTAACAGTTATACTGGCTCGAAACAAAAGGAAAAACAACTTGCTTTGTAAAATACAAAATCAACAAGAAATCAGATGCCCCGAAAATTATTCTACAGAGGTTTCCATGAAGTCCAGTTGGAAAACATTCTCAGCTGTAACTAACTAGCCTTCAGTCACGTGCTGGATACGGGAGAAAGGAGAATGAGCCCCTCGTTAAGCAGCATTTTTACAGAACAGAAATGAGAACATCTTTTTTCCTCCCCCGTTTTTATTAGCTTTTGGTCCAAGCTCGGCCTATTCCACTCCCATCTGCTTATTTCCTTTGATGTCCTCTGCAGGAGGTGGCAGTCGCTCGGATCTCTCAGCTACCATTTGCACGAATAAAACCTGACAGCTTTCACAAAGTAATGTCAATACTCTATCAAATCTCTCTCAGCCCCATCCCACACAGCTGCAGCGACTTCAAGGAACAAAAACTGCCTTCCACCATAATTCATGCAGTCATAAATGGGGTGCAATGCTCTCCTTAAAAACAGCCGCAACCCTGTGAACAGGATGGTAAATCGCCAACGACCTGTACTTCCTTCCTCTTTTCCGAGCCGTCGGGAAAGCTCGGCGCCCTGTTTGCTCACCCTCCGCCAGCCTCCGGGTAGGTTGAGTTTCGAGTGTGATATGTGTTTATGAAGGCCCGCTTTTAAAACCAAGCAGCAGATGGAAATAAATAAGCATTTGGAACAATTACAAACGCATTTATTTTTCTGTTAATATGAAAAACATTCCAGAAGTACTTTATTCACATTTTAAGGTTGAAAGGGACTATGATCGAAAACATTCAAAACAGCATGAAGACCAGGTCGGACACGGCTCCTCCGCTGTGTGGGCAGGTGAAGGGACATGTGTGGCCTTCACTCCGCAAGTGGACAAGGGACCAGGAGGAAAGAGTGTGTGAAGCGGTGGGGTCGCCCCTCCTTCCCACGACCTTTGTGAGAAGCTCTGAACTCAGCAAAGCGAGGAGTTCTTTCCAGGAAGAGCAGGGCAGAAGCTCTGTCCCCAGAGTCAGGAGACCCCCGATGCGTCCCGGGAACGAGAGGCAGGAGGGACCTGTGACAGTCAGTGTTGTCGTTGCCATTGTGGGCAAGGGGGGCGGAGAAGTCCCAAACCTGCCGTGGACGGGACACGAGGACGAGAGACGAATGCCCACGTGCAGGCTGTCTGCACAAAGTGGGCGGGTGTGTGAGAAGGCGCAGGAAGGAGCAGCAGGGAGGGACGTGGATGCAGGAAGCTTTGAACCAGCTTGGAAGCCAGAATTTGCCCTAGAATCAAGGGTGAGCTCAAAAAGAGCTCTGGGGAGTTGCTTCTTCACTGGTTTATGGAATACCATCTTTTCCTGAGAGCTCATGGAATGATAGTGTACTGCAAAAATAAACTTAGAGAATCTTGGCTTAAACAAGGTGAATTTTTCTTTTCTATAAGACATATCTGCATCTTCATTATATGAGGGGGACCCAACAAGTGGAATTTATTTATTAAAAAATTGTGTATTTATTCTTACATGTTTAAACTTCAGTCACCTTCCAACTACTCCCCACTGGGTGCAGTACACCTATCGAGATGTTTTTTCCGCTGCTCCAAACAGTTCTTGAACTTGTCCATTTTTATGCCTTTTAGTGTTTCTGCTGTTTTTTGTTTCACCTCTTCCACATCATCAAAATGCTTCCCTTTGAAGACTTTTTTCATCTGGGGAAACACACAAAAGGTCAGTGAGGGTGAGATCAGGTCAATGGGGAGGGCAGGGCATGGGGGTCATGCCACTTTTGGTCCAGAACCGCCGAGCACTCAGCACGGTGTGGGCAGGTGCGCTGGTCAATCCCCCGCCATGAAATGGGCAAACGCGTTGACAGAATCTGCAAAAAACTGCACTGAAGCCGAACGCAGCCTCTCCCAACAACGCCAGCAGGTGCCCTGATACAGGTGGGTTCCTAGAACACTCACCTAGTGGGAAAGCCTGTACTACAGGGCGCCTGCCCTCCAGAAGATAATTCTCATCTTGGGGTCCCCCCCATAGTAATATGAGTCGTGATTTCCCCAACAAACTGGTAGCATGCAAACTTTAACAACTCGTTTGGCCACAGAGCCACTTTGTAACAATACCTATGAAAACTTCCAGAACTTTTCGCCCAGTGCATACAAATGGGAAAAAATCTAGAAATGTCTCAGGTCTCAATTAATAATTGGTTTAGACAGCAGTCATAGAAAGTGGAAGCAAATAGGACTAGAATCTGTGGAAAGGCAAGAGTTTGGTAAAATCCCATGAGAACTTGAGCCAAAAGGCTATCATCCACCCCTCCCCCGCCAACCCCACCCAAGATACACCTTTTATTCTCAGGGAGCCGGCCTGACCGACGTGAAAGAATTTTACTAAGGAAAAACCGCACACCTTCGTGAGGAACTGAATTAAAGATAGGGTGGCTGTTATCTCGGGTCCCAGCAGAGTGGAACGGGATCTGGGAGCACCCCCTCCCCACCCCGGGCCCTCAGAAGCTCTGCTGTGTGAGATGTTTCTTCTGTGTGAACCACCCTGAAGCCTGAGGTCTTGACTCCCGGCCACGCCGGCCCATGGGCTGGTTGTTGTGAAGCTCCAGGGAGGACAGGCCAGATGCTGAGCCCTGGGCAGCCAAGGTCGAGAGAAGCAGGGAACGGCGGCGAACAAGAGCCCAAACAGCAACTGAATAACAATAAAAAATATTTTTTAAAAAAGAATAAAAGCAAACAAAAAAACACAAAAAAACAAACAAAAAGCGAGCCTGATCGGCGAAGCTCAGCGAAGCCCGGAAAGGTTCATCCAGTAGAAGTGTGAGAACAGCAAACGAGGAGAAAACTACGTGTATAAACATCCACGCCTCTGGCAGCGAGTTGCCACAGGTAACCACTGACACATCTGGGAGAAAAACAACCACAAAACACACACCTGAGTCAGGACCGGCTGGGAGCTACGCGTCTCTGCCTGCAGTCTCCCTCCTCGAAGCCCCACCCCCACCGCAGGCTCTCAGTCACGGGCGCTGTGCAAAGAGGCAATGAGCAAACTAAGAAGCGAAGATATGGAGCCCGAAATATGTTTGTTGTATACAGCAAGACACAGTATAAAACAGTTCCTGTCAAGTCCAAAAAAAAAAATCAAAGCAGCCTCTTTAAGACATAAATACAACGGCATCAATTAAAAGTGCATGCAAATCAAAGTCACAAAGAGACAAAGGATGATGCCAAGTGTAACGCAGGGCAGGTGCGAGTGGCGGGGAAAGATAGCGAAAAACAAAAGGGTGTGCAGGAGAGACACTCCGCGCTACTGTAACTAGTTAGTACAAACAGTCCTTGGAATTCCAAAAACCAGAAGATAAAGAGCAGACATGAAAACATCAAGTAATATATAGAGTGCGAAGATGCTATCCAAAGAAAACACTGTCGAAATGAACTCTCCTACAATAAAACTCCAGTTCCGAGAGCTCGACACTAAAAAACGTCCAAGCAGACGAATGAAACAGACGTCTGGTTTACCATTTTCCTCTTTCAAGTGTTTGGGTTAATCATTCAAACTCCAATCATCCTTCGATAAAGAGAGAAATGAAATTTTACTCTCACAAGCTCCACTTGGAGTGCTGCCAGTCGATCATCTGTAAACTTAAATTTATACACAAATCGGGCTTATCTTTGAATGACAAAGGGTCGCAGACGTCATAGAGACCTGACAGAGAAGACGCTGTCTCACTCACTGTGTGTGACGGGCTGCAAATCAGTCCGCTGCTCATAACCTTGGCTCTGCCACGTCTAAGGAGAATAGCATGAGATTATTACCAGATACAGTGAGTTTATTGTAAATACAAAGTATCCTATCAGTGACTCACAGACAATAGGGACAAAGCAAATGATTATTGAACTGCTACTGTGTTGTCGTCACCATTAAGTACCGACTGGCACTTCCTCAGAACGTCTTCCAAGGTGGGAGATTTGTCCCCGATTTCATTACTTAGATGCCAGCTTTCGGAAGACGTGGTTAATCTCTTTCTTTAGATCGGGTAGCACTATGCCTAGTTCATTAATGTTACAGATAATTATTAGGTGATGTTTCGTCTGGCGCTCCGGTAGGAAACATAATTTACCTTGGTTTTGAAGATAATGTTTGTACACTTTCCGTAATTAACAAAGTGGCATTTTATCTTAAATGTGCAAATCACAGATGTCTTCAGAAAACCAGGGTTACATTCGTTAATTTAAATAAGAAGCATTGAAGCATCGGGACGTTTAGTTAAAAACTAATTGGAATCAGGAATTTTGCACATAAACAGGAAATGAAATATTTCTCTGTAGAAGCCTATAAAGATTCATTATAAAGATATAAATGAAGAAATGTTGAATCCTTAATTGCATTGAAGCAAAGGGATAAATCAAACATAGCTCCTACTTCACATCAAGAACATGGGGCTAAAATGTGTGTGATTATCCACCTTTGAGTGAAGAAGACGGGTCTTTGCTGACTTTGAGTAATCTACAGGGTGGCGCACAAGTCGTTTTACGGTTGTGAGCGCAGTTTACTCTCGTATTGTTAGTGATTCACTTCTGTTTTCTTTTCCATGCGAACAACCACGAAACCACTCTTACCCACCCCGCCGTTGCACCTGAGAATCGCCCTTGAAATGCCACTCAACCTGCTGCATTGGCAGCTCCGGGTGAGACTCTCACGACATGGGTTGCTCCTGGACACACAGCTGCACGGTTTCGTTAGCTGCCCGTGGACTTTCCAGGCAAGTCTACCATCTAGAAGAACACAGACAGTCGTGAACCCTGTGGCGAGATATCACCCTAAGTGATCACTGTGAAACAATTATTACGTGACCATTAGAAATGCAGAAATGATGATTGTATTTCCAATTGATCAGCAACAACCCTTTGCGTCTCTTCTCTTCCCTTTGAGTATTAGCTACTATTAATTCCAGTCCTTGAGTCGGAAATAATATTAGCCAATACAGCACATTTTCTCTTCACTGAATATATTACTGTTTAATATTTTTAAATTCTACTTTATTGATTATGTTATTACCGTTGTCCTGAGTTTTCTCCCTTTGCCCCCTTCCCCCCAGCACCCCCACTCTCTCAGGCCATCCCCCCACCACCGTTCACGTCCATGGGTCATGGGTATAAGTTCTTTGGCTACTTCATTTCCTATCCTGGACTTTATGTCCCCGTGGCTATTTGTACTTTTTAATCCCCTCACCTCTTCACCCATCCTCCCCTCCCCACTCCCATCTGGCAGCCTTCTGTAACTAACTTCTTTTCTCTTGCTTTGAAGAGTCTCTCTTTATCTTTAACCGTTGACGTTTTAATTATGATGTGTCTTGGAGGGAGCCTCTTTGCATCCATCATAATTGGGACTCTCTCCACTTCCTGGACTTGTATGTCTATTTCCCTCACCAAATTAGGGAAGTTTTCTTTCACCATTTTTACAGATAGGTTTCCAGTTTCTTGCTCTTTCTCTTCTCCTTTTAGCAGCCCTATGAGGCAAATATTGGACCTCTTGAAGTTGTCCCAGAGGCTGTTTGTACAATCCTCATTTTTTTTGGATTCTTTTTTTCCTCTTGTTCTGCGTGGTTGTTTTTTGCTTCCTTATGTTCCAAACCATTGATTTGATTCTCAGTTTCATCCACACTACTGTTGTTTCCCAGTTAATTGTTCTTTATTTCAATTAGTGTATCCTTCATTTCTGACTGGATCATTTTTTTGCAGCTGAGGTCCTCACTAAGTTCCTTACTCATCCTTACAAACAGTGTGTTGAACTCTGCATCTCTAGGTTGCTTATCTCCATTTCATTTAGCTCTTTTTCTGGAGTTTGGATCTGTTCTTTCAGTTGGCCCAGGTTGCTCTGTCTCCTTGTTTTGGAGGCCTCCCTGTGTCTGCTTCTGTGTGTTAGGTGGAGCTGCTATGACTCCCTGCCTTGGTCATGTGGCCTGATGTAGTCAGTGTGCGTGGAGGATCAGCTGTGCGGGGGCAGGGGGGTGGTGCTCCAACGTGGTCTGTAGCGTCCACTGGGTGCACTGGCCCTGGGGATTCCTGATGGTGCAGGCCAAGGTCAGCCCCCACCTGTGCTTTGCCCAGGGCACCCGGCCTGAGCTGTAAAACAGTCTGAGATGGCTGCTACTTGTGCTGGGCTTGGAGATTCCCAGGTGTAGCCAAGTAGTGAATCTAATCCAGCTTCTTCTTGGGCTCATTGAAGCCAGCTGGTCCTCATTTGATAGGATTTAGGACCAAGACAGCCATTGTTATGGAAAAGCATTGTTATGGGTGGGCCAGTAAGATGGGTGGGGTGGAGCCTCTGTGGATCTCCAGGGTGGGTCACATACTATTAGCCAGGTTGATGGAGTCTCAAGTATGGCACCAGCCTAGTGGCTCTGTTGGCGGAGGGCTCAGCAAAGGGACAATGGCCTCTGCTCACCCCAATGCCAGACACTCAGCCTCTCCCTGCATGCCACTGGTGCCCTTCAAGCTGCCTCGCTGGTGCTGGAGCTCAGAGGGAGTGAGTCTGAGTAGGTGACTGTGTGTGTTCCCAAAGAGGAACTGCTTAGTGCCCCAGAAGCCTCCTCCACCGACTCAATCCATGCTGATTTTCACAGCCAGAAGTTCAGGGACTTACCTGCCTGGCACAAGAATCCTGGGCTGGGGGACCTGGAATGGGGCTGAGATTCCTCACTCCCAAGATATCCCTCCCGAATTTTTATCCACATGGGTTTGGGGCCAGCCTGTTCTGTGTCTGCGCCCCTCCTACCAGCCTGGCTGGAAGTAGTTTCTGCAATTCCATAGTTGCCAGACTTCCATCCAGCTCAATTTCTGACATTCCTGAGTGATGGTTGTTCTGTATTTCAGCTGTAAATTTGATGTGGTTGTGTGAAGGGGTGAGCCGTGTCTGCCCATGTTGCCATCTTGACCGGAAGCCTAATACTGACTTTGGACATTTCCAACTTGTTTATATAACTTTAAAGTAAACTTAGGTCCATCACTTTGGGGTGATTTATCCAACACTGTTGATTTTGGTTAGTTAAGTGTTAATACCCACTGTATTTCCCCGTTAATTCTCAACACACAGTTACAGGAAGACGCTTCCCCAAGCCCACTGCGATAAGCCTTAATTTCACAAATAGAAGGCTTCGAAGAACACAGGAAACCTATAGCCCTGTTTTCACATCAATCACAAGTGCATTTTCCAGGCAGCTTTCTTCCGCGTTTATTAAGGTCCTTTCCCGCACAATCCGGAGGTGTAGGAGTGCCCAGGCCTCTTCAGGAAAACTACGGGGAAATTTCAAGTAGAAACTAGAAATTGAAGGAACTGCTTTTCCACATGTATGCATGTCTTTTTTTACAGGAAAAATAATTCCATGGAACTATTTTAATATCTAGTTGAGGAAAAGCACTCCGAGTAATATTGCAGCCGTTAAAAACGGCACTGCAACCTTCATCCTCAAAGGCAGGCGTTTCTCCTAACACAGGACTCTCTTTCAAGGGGTCAAATGAGAACAGCGATTTGCCGGCGCCCGCGGGGCCAGTCGGAGCACGTCTCGAGGAAGCCCGGCTCTCGCTTGGGGGAGCTCGTTCAGAATAAGTGGAAATACTCCGCTCCGTTTAGTGGTTGAGTTTTCCACTTGCACCGCTTCTTTTTTTAACCTCCATGCATGTTTTCTGGTTTATTGTTTTTCCTGGCTCTTCGTTATGTACGCCCATTACAAGGCCAAAAATAAAATGTTGGAGGAACCCAAGGGGGCTAGAGAGAAATTTTGATGAGCCAATTCATAGCTCTAGCTTGAAATTAAAATACACCATTATGTCAAAATTAATTTTTAAGTTAACCATCACTTTGGGAAATCTCATGGAAACTTTTTGAGGCTGCAAGTCTGAAGCCCCGTTTTCTGGAGCGTCACTTTTCCAATACAACGACCGCTCTTCATCGGGGCGTGGAAACGCTCGGTGATTTGGAGTTGGATTGCAAGCGAGTCTGAGCGCCGTTGGGGGCCCTCAGCTTGCAGCCTGCGGAGCGGTAGCCATGCTGGCAGGCAGCGATGCCACAGCTACTTGAGTTTTAATCTGTGGTCGCCTGGGGTTTGGGGCACGTGGAAGGCAAGGGCGATTAGCAGCTGCCTGAGCACCTTTGGCTGGAGTGTGGCGACGGGGTCCCCACGGGAAGGATGACGGCTGCATCTGAGTGCACTAAGGTCAGACGCCTGAGACTCGGGCCATAGAACGGACAACCTCGGGCGTGTTCAAAGCTCCTTGGCACCATGAAGGGGCCCGGTCCTTGTGGCTTTGCTGAAATCAGGGCCCAGCATTTAAACATCGCTGGTCTGTGCAGGAGGCGAACGGTCCAGTACCCTGAAGTCAGGGCTGTGATTAGAAATGGGGGGCACGCCTTCAGTCCTGGGATGCAGGCATTTGGGTGAATGACGCTGAAAATCTGGAGCTCCTGACTTTTCACTGACTTTTCAACAGCAACAGCTCCTCTGACCCTCCCTCCCAGGAGCACGGCCTCACTTACCTGAGCTGGTGCCACTCCCGTGCTACCGCCTCTGGGCCGCTGGTGGTCCCGGGTTGGCAGAGCCTGGGCGGGGGGTAGGAGTCCCCCACATGGCCCGTGCGTGTGGAGAACCGCGGGCTCGGTTCCAGGTGTCAGCAAGAAATAAGGGAATAGTTCTGGGAGTAGCTCTGAAGGGTGTTAGATCGGGGGGGGGGGGGGGCAAGGTGTGAGGCCAGGAAGGAGCAAAGCATTGGCGCAGGGACACCGCTGTGGTGTTCAGTGTTTGAGTAGAAACGCTCGGACCCGATTCTCACCGTTTGCTTGTTCAAGGCTGGACGCAAAGACGGGCTGACTCCACACAGACTCCCTTCGCATCGTTTGCGAGAGGAGCACAAAGGCTGGAGGAGCAGCGCACGCATGTTTGGCGGTGGTTCCTGCCTTCCTGAGCATCAGCCGTCGGGTTATCTCCCCTGGGTGGACTCAGAGGATGTGAGTGGGTCAGACTATTTCTGGGCGCCGAGTGCACGTAAGCTGGCTGGCATCTTGCTCGATTTGCATAATCATAAAACTGGAAGAGATGACAGGAAAAAGGACGTTAAGCTGCTGTGACAGGAAATTTCAGTCCCACAAGCAATTTTCAGCCATGAATCAGGTGGCAACATTAATGAAAAACAATGTTAATTGATTAAAAGGGTGTTCAGATCCTCGTTAGTAAGAATCTAACACAGCCCGACAAAATTATGGGGTAATTATTCCTCAAATCTGTCCTGTCAGAGATGTATTTCCATTTGCCAACTACGTATGTGGTGCGGGGAGATATTCCCGAATGCTCAGGGGTTGTGTAGTACGGGGTTGAAGCAGACGTTCATACCAGACGTTTAGACCACATTCCGTAGTGATGCAGCTGGTTGATGGAGAGCTGATAAAGGCCAGCAGGTAGGTAGGTGGTTTTTTAGAATTTTTGGCCTGAAACTGCCTCATAATGAGTCCACTAGGTCTGCTTACCTTCCTTGTGGTGATGTCTCTAGCTCTCCAGTGTGGAGCAGAGAGAGGCCCTTCCAGACACTCCCGGATTCTGCTCGGGCCCTTGACCTGCGGCGCAGAGGGTGGCACACACGTGGGGAGCAAAGAACTGCACGTCCACCAGAGTGAGTAAGTCGGAAGCGATGCTGCACAGGGTGGAGGGGGGCTGTAGGGGTCGGGACCACCATGGGGGGTTTAAACACTCCCGTTGTTGTAGCCTGTCGGGGCTGCTGTAACAGAGTACGGCAGCCTGGTCACTCAAACGACACACGCTTGCTTCTCGCAGTTCTGGGGACTGGACGCCCACGACAACGGAGGCTCCTGCAGTGTCAGCGTCTGGGGAGGCTCCCTCCCTGTGGACAGATGGCCCTGATTTCCCTGGACCCTCACGTGGCCGAGACCTCACGTGTCCCGTGTCTTTTCTTGGTCCCATCAGGGGGTCCACATTTCAACAGACACATTTGGGAGAAAGGAACCTCACCCTGTAACCTGTGGGGAAGGGCCTTACCAATCCCCATCAATCCATATGTCTGTGCAACTGAGCTCGCTGGTAGCAGAAGCGTGCGTGATGCCTTGGATGGAGACTCCTGCATACGGTACGGCCATCTAGAAACCTACCCATATTTCTGTCTTGACGTCCCTGAGCAGGGAGAATCAACAGCAGTCCCACCTTTCATGGCAAGGAGAGCAGCTCGCCTTCACGGACTTTCTCTAACGCTGCTCAGACTCTTGTTACTGTGTAGTCTACGAAGACTTGGTTCACTTCTATGTTTGGTGGGACATCTGGGGTCTGGATGACGATGCAGTCTAGCAAATCGGCCCTGGTGCACAGGAAGTGACTGACGGGCCCTCGAGGTGGCCTGCCACCCACGCCTGTTGGAGGAAGGAGCGTTGAACACCCCAGGGTCAATGTGCTTGTGGAATCAGCAAGGCTTCACAGCCAGGGTCCTCGGGCACGCCCAGGCCGCTTGCCTCAAGGGCAAGGACCAGTGGTTGTGCTGTCTTCTAGGGAAGGCACGTGGCACTCAGCAGGCCTTCAGCAGTGCCAGGGGCAGCGTGATGTCGGGGCTCCCGAACAGCCTGTTCACTGAGGGACGCTGTCAGGCCCCAGGTGGCCCCAGAGCGAGAGCAGGCTTGGCCACCCGGCTGGGCTACCGCACAGGTGGACCCAACCCTTGAGACGAATGGCAGTGTTGCGGGTCTGCTGTTGATGGGGACATTCTATGGTGTCTCCGACAAGCCCGTGACGGAGGCATGTGCTCCTCGGTTCTGGAGCAAAGTCAGGCTCCGTTTGAGAGTCACCTCTCGTGTGTGGCTGGGACACAGCAGAGATTAGGTCTCTGGCCAATGGAGCCCAAGGTCTCAGACCAGAGCGTCCACCAGGAGCCGTGTGTTTCGACACTTCCGGACCATAACTATGGGCAGGTGCACCAGAGACCTGCTGTACAGCGAAACACAACAGGAGGCTCAGGCTTCCTCAGACAGCTGCCCAGACCCCTGTGAGGCCTCCCCGTGTGCGGCCACTGTCCCTCCTCCACCACGTGTATGGTGTCACTCGGAACTGGTGGAAACAGAGAGACCCACCACTGGTCCAGAGCCGGGTTGGTAGGACTCTTGGCGCTAGGCCAGAGCAGACCACTGTCGCCTGCCAACCTCACTAAGCGGTAAAGTGGGACCGCCCCAAGAGGCAGGGAGAAGAGCAGCATGCCTGGAGCAGAGGGGCCCACAGGGTGCACACACATCCTTCTGGGCTGCAGGGGATTGTGGGAGACGTGGCTCGGCGTCTGGGAAGGACAGAGTGGCGCAGGAGCCTAGTGAAGACGTGTGCACAGGGGCATGTGGCAGAAAGGGGTCGCTGTTAGTGAACTTGGGGACAGAGTGGCCGGCCTGGAGGGTATTTTCCAGTCTCTCTCCCCAGCCACTCCAGGGTGTCTCAGTGCACAGGGAAAGGGTGGCCCTAATGACGGGCATGGAGTGACCACAATCCGTGATTTCACAAAAAGTGTGCCTCTCCACGAATTTGTGTCCAGGACGCTCCAAGTCTCGGCCTGGGTTCGCATTCTCTGCCGGCCTGGAGTGAGCCTCGGAGCCTAAGAGGACATGATGAGAATGGCATGCTTTCAGAGGGAAGCAGGAGCAGGCAGCAGCAGGGCCTCACGAGCCCCATGTTTTGTTCGCGAGTCCTGTTCAGCCTTGGCACCGGGCTTAGTGCTGGCCTCTGGCCACCATGCAGGAGTCTTGTGTGACTAATAATTCACACTCTTGTGCATGAGCCAGTTCAAGAGGGTTGTTGCTTTATAGCACTGCTACAGCCGGCCTCAGAGACAGTCACCGAGCCTGTGCGCTCGGAACAGTCGCGTCCTCCGCACCTGTGGGCGCAGCATTCGTTACACCTTTTTGAAAATGAGAATGCGTATTTCAAAACCAACTGTGGTAAAACCAATCAGGATCACGCCTCGTAACACAAATCAGAGAGCAGTTATTAATAAAAAGTCACTTTTCTAAAGATTCGATTAAAAAGCTAATACAAACTGGAAAATGGCATTAAGTGGAGTGTTTCGGATAGAAGGTTGTGATTAATTACGGTGTTGAAATAGTCAAAGAAGGATTTTTTTTAATCACATCGTCCATCGCCAAGCCCCAGGCGTGTGCTCCCACGATCTTCCTGTGTTCACAATCCTGTGACTTTGGCTCAGTTTAATGTCACACCACGGCAAGGGTGTTCGACCGGCACGGGTGACGGGAACGTGGGGCTGGGCCCCAAAATCAGACGTGTCTGACCAGCCTGTGACCGTCACAGCCCCACCCCCGGGTCACGTGAAGATCTGGTCTCTGTGGATTCAGGCCTCTCCAAGGCCTCGTGCCAGCCCTGCTTGTGAGCGCCCCTTACGGGGAGAGGGCCCTGAGCTCGTCTGTCCCCCAGCCCCTTCCGCTGGGCCTGGCATCGTTGTCTCAGGCGGCTCCCTGGGGAGGCTCCTTGTTCATTCTTTCCAAGGAGATTTGGTGAACCCTATTCTGAGTGAACGAGGTACCGGAAGTTACTCAACAAGCAAAGGAGTAGGGGAGAGTTCCAGAGGGATAAAGATGGTCAAACAAAGGAACCCTGACCAGGGGAGCTCAGCAGGGGAGGAAAGGAGGAAGCAGCCAGGGACAAGGCCAGTACAGCCGGTGCTCCCACCTCCGGCAGGAGCAGGAGGATATGGCCCTGGGAACGGAGGTGGCCCAGGGTGGCGGCCGCACTCAGTGTGACAGAGCTCCAAGGCAGGCAGGAAAGCGGCCGATCACGGTCACAGGCGGTGGTCTGAGCTTCCCGTGTGCCCGGGGAGATGAAGGTCCCAGGCAAGGTGTTTAGGGTGAGCCCCCTGCATATCCGATGAGGGTTCTAGGCCAGGGAGCCCACGCCGGACACAATGGCAGGTGGAAATGTGTCAGCGACACAGAGGACATCAAGGGGGGAAAGCGACATTTCTGGAGTGGGACCCCGCTTTGGGGCACAGCCCTATGTGGGTGTCACGGCTCACGTCGGAGTCACATGCACGACAGATCGACACTCGGGGGGAGATGAGTTCAGGGAGCTCCGTGGGGCTTCGCAGACGATTGCTTCAGTCGGAATTTACTATTTTTCATTCCAATAATTTAATTACATAAAGCCCGGAATTCTCATCCTATCTTTTACGTCTTATATTCTTTCCTATATATATATATATATATATTCCTTATGTCTACTTGCCAGTTGAGAAATTCTTTCAGTAACAAAACTTAATCTGTTGTTTAATCCACTTATTGGAGTTTTAACTCCAGCTATTTTTTTTATTGTTCTTTCGCTGGTTCTTTCTTGTTTTATCTTACTTTGGCGTGGTTCCTTCTTATTTTATTTTCGTTGTTGTCAACTCATTTTCATTGAGGGTTTGTGTGTGGGGGCGGAGCTCCTCGGTGAGCTTTTGCTTGTGTCTTTCCCATTACCAACACGCTTTCCCGTGTAACGCGTACTCACTTTTTCTAGGTCGTTTGGCATCACAGGAGCAGCGCAGTCCAGCCCACCACTGGGTCTGCCGTAAGCTGGCAGCTCCCTCTCCCACGAGACGTTGGTTTTTGCATTCAGTCTTCGGCAGAGACACTCTCTGCAGCCACCGGCCCAGGCTGGCAGAAGCGGGGATTGGATCCCCTTTCACCGACGGGGCAGCCCCTTGAGCCCGCAGCTCTCCTCACCAGCTCCTGGCCCCCCGTGTGTCTGGGGCCTCCCGCCCTGCCTGCTAGACGACATGGCGTTTTCGCTCGCCAGCTGTGGCCTCGGAAACTCCTTGTGATACTTCTGCATCTGTTTTCTCGTGCTTTTCCCCGACGCTGGAATAAAGTGAGAGGAAAAAGGTTTGGTCTGCAGGTCTGTGTGCCTGCCCAAGCTGTGCTGCGGCCACCTAATGCAGCGAGTCGGGGTACAAGCACACTATTTTTATAAAAGCATATTAGAAGGCAAAAAACTTATCTAAATGTATTACTGTAGGCACTTCCATTGTTAAAATACATGATCTAAATTTATGACTTTCTGGAGAATAGGACATAATGTTACAAAGCAATCAAACACCAAGCATTGCTGGCTGTGTGTTACTTGGTTTAACTAAAAGTGACCTTGCAGCACTACTTACAACAGCCGCGACTTGGAAGCGGCCCCAGTGCCCGTCAGCGGATGAGTGGATAAAAAGGCTGTGGTACATTCACACCGTGGAGTACCACTCGACCGTGAAAGGGGGAGGTCTTATCTTTGGCCACAGCGTGGATGCTCCTGGAGGGTGGCAGGTTAAGTGAATAAGCCCGTCAGTGAAAGACAGACACCGTATGGTTTTACTTATATTACGTGGAGTCTAATGAACAAAATAAACAGACAAAACAGAAACAGACTGATAGACACAGAGAACAGTCCGATCGTTGTCAGAGGGGAGAGGCTTGGGGGACTGGGTGAAAAAGGTGAAGAGATTAAGAAAAAAACTCACAGACACAGACAACAGCGTGGTGAGTACCAGAGGAAAAGGGGGTAGGGGAGGTAGGAGAGGGTAAAGGGGGACAAATGGTGATGGAAGGAGACTTGACCTGGGGAGGTGAACACACAACACAATATACAGATGATGTGTCATAGAATCGTACACCTGGAACCTGTATAATTTTATTAACCAATATTACCCCAATAAGTTCCGTAATAAAAAAAGAATGACCCTGCTAAACTCCCTATTTGTCTCCCGTGTATACAAAGCCCCTGAAACTCAGAGAGACGCGACTTCGAGGTCGGCTCTAAGCCTGCTCTGAGCGGAGGGGAAGGGCCGACAAAGGGAACGGTGGCCGGCTTGCGTCTGCGTCCCCCCACACCATCAGCAGGTGCTCTGGAACGACGCGTCCCACCAGACTGCAGTTACGGAATGACATGCTTGCAGGAGCTAATGACTTCCATTTGTCATCAGAATAAGCCGTTACAGAAAGTTACATAAATTCTTCCTGTACAATGGGAAAGAAAGATTTCATTAACTAAGGTTTGGCATGGGAATAAAATAGGCTTGCTCATAAAAACAATATGGTTAAAATGAATTCTCCTGACAAAGAATAACTCAACTCGTAATTACATTAATGCAGCAGACAATACCACCTCATTATTAAAGAGGAAATTCGGGGCATGCGAAAATGTATTTCCATAATTCATAAGTACAGATGTTGCTGAACTTTTCCAAGTTTATCCTGTTTAAAATTATAAAGCAAACACTTCAGTCCTCAGTGTTCAGCCCCAGAAGCAAATGTCTCGTTGAGTTCTTTCATGTTTGGAGACCAAAGGCATCTGCTCTCTGGTGCACGAGAAACCCGTCCTTGAGCAGCCGCGATTCTGCTACTCCGGTGACATTGCGTCCCTGAAGTTCTCCACATTCCGATGGTTGTAGGGTACAGGCAGAGCCAACCAGCTGTCTCAGACGTTTACACAGGTAGAAGAACCTAGATTGTATTTTCTCAGTACAAATGAGTAGGTGAACTAGCCAGTGGCCAAAGGCTGGTTTCCACCCGGGGCTGTGAAAGTAAGCTTCTTCTTCTGAGTCAGCCTCTCTCGAGTTTGGTCTCCACGGCCTTTCTGACTTCAGTCTTCCGTGGGGCCCCGCAGAGGGTTCACCGTGGTAATCCCTCGCCAGAGCCGCCCACGGCAGGCAGTGCCCGACCCACGACCCTAGAGAAACCTCGGGAGAGCCCACTAATCCTGTGTTCTTGTTGGAAGGAAGCAGAGGAAACTCATTAACAGATACGTGTAACACACAAGGGCTTCCATTCAGCTTCCGACAGGTAAGCCTGCAAACCTGCGGCCTGTTTACTTTGTCTTTGCTTTGTTTACATGAAACAGACACAGACCCAGGGACATGCGTGAAGGAGCCCACGTTTAGATGGAGAGACGGAACTGGAGCGTAAGTCCAGCTCTGCGCGTAACACCAAGCTCCTGACATCACTTCCCAGAGAAACAATATGTAGAAAGAGTGCGGATTTCCGCCTGCCGGCCAGACCAGGGATGTGGCGTGAAAGTCGATCATTTCGGGTTCAGAAATAATCTTGCAAAATGCAGCCACAGAGGCGACGTGTTTGCGGCCGTGCCGGTTGGGCTGTGAGTTGTCACCGTGTACGGATACCTCAGCGCTGTTGGGCGGCTGGTGACTCCACTTTGGCCCCGTGAGTTAGAGACAAAGGTCATATTCTTTTAAAATATTTGAAACTATTAAAACACACATCTACCAACGAAAACAAAACGTTTCCATGCCTGGTGTTTAACAAATATTGGTTGCAGAAATTTATTTATTTATTTTTTAGTTTCTGATCTCGATGTGAAATTTATTTCCAGAATTTAAAAATGATTTCCTACACACCTATCCTTACTACTAATAAATGTGGGACTTATATTCTAAATTCCATTAGAGAGGAGTTTACCCACATCTGAATCATGGGTGAGTCTTACAGTTCCTGCTTACTTATTCTAAATAAAACTGACCAGGTAGGACATAAATATTAATGAGCAAAAGATTTGTTTGGTTTTATTGTCTTCAGACACAGTCATGCCCTGCAATTCTATCTAATGATTTTTAATACATTACTCCTATAATAAAAGATGCAAGAAAGTCATTACTTCTCTGTAACAATTTGTATAGATTTATTACTTAATTAGTTTTTTTTACCTTTATCTGACAAGGGTTATTAAGTGCAGCCGTACTTCCATATGGCCAGAACAAAGATCGAAGTAATCTTTTATAGAGTCCCACATTAAAATGCAATATGACTAGACGGTAAAATGTATTAACACACCTCAGAGACATTTCCATTGGCTGTCTCTTTCAAGCACGTGAATGTGTGTTCCAGACGTGATTAGTTTCCTGTGAGGGAGCAAAACCACTCAACAAAATAAAACAAAATTAATAGATTCTACCCAATTGAAAATGGCCGACACCACGCCCCCCCGTGTGGAAACCGGGGCATTTTGTGGATGAGGAGAAACAGAGGCCAGATCACTGTCGCAGGGAGGAACAGCCGTCGTCACACAGCGGGCACTGAAGGTGATCAGTAGAGAAGACCAGCCCCCCAGCAGACACCCGTCCCAGCCCCGTGACGTGACGGATGCTGTTGAGGTTCATGCTCCAGTTTTTCCACGTCACTCGGTGCCACCTCACAGGACAGAGACCCGTGTGGCGCCGCAGTGTTCTGTGCCGACGGAGAAACAGCCAGGTCGCAGGCTGAGGCCGAAACTCTGCGTGCAACCGTGAGCGTAAAGTTGGAGGTGGGTGTTTATCTATCAGAAAAATGAATGCCACAGACTTTGCCGGCCGCCTCACATTCCTGAGGTCCCCTGGCCCTCACCCACAGAACGGGGGCCACCACATGGCCCATGGCACTTTCTCAGAGTGTCTGTGGTGCCAGGGTCTTTGCCTTCCGGAAAATAACGATGGGCGAAATAGAGAATAAAAATATAAAATCAGCCAAATCCAATTTACTCCCTTGACATAGACAAACTGTAGCTAGATTAATGAGAGGGAAGACTCAAACTATGAAAGAGGAATGATGGATGGACCAGCACCGCCAGCCTCAGGAAAATAAAAAAGGACTCCAGAAAAATAACCACGAACGGCTGTGTGCTAACAGCAGGGAGAGCTGCCACGGCGGCGTCTCTTCAGAAGTCCCCAGTGGAAAGCTGATCCCCAGTGTGATCGATGGCTTTAGGAAGCGGGGCCTTTGGGTCAGGGTTAGGTCGGAAGGCGGGCCCTCGCCCACACCAGAGAGACCCCGGAGAGCGCCCTCCACCTCGCAAGTGCAGGGAGAACGCAGTGCCCACGAGCCAGGGAGCTGGTCTCTACCGGACCCCGGATACGCCCGAGCCCAGCAGTATGCAGCAGTGGGCCTCCGGCTTCCAGACCCGGGGGAAGGGGACTTCTGTCGTCTGCTGAGTAGTCCGTCACGGCAGGCCACCGCACTAGGACGACAACCGAGACCAAATGAACAAACTTCTGCGGAGACACAAACTACAGGATACTGAGTCCAGAAGAAACAGAAAAAGTTGTCTGAGGCTTAAGAGATCCCATTACTAATAAAAACACTTCCCACAAGATAAGTAAGTAAATAAATAAATAAGCCCAGCCCTGACTTTGGTGCCCCATTCCCTCCATCGGTCACTTTCGTGTTACTGAAAAGACTAACGAGGTGATGCTCAATCCCTGTGTTTCCAATTAGCGAGGCCCAGGAATTGTATCTGCTGTTTTCACTCCTTTTCTAATGGAAACGATGGACTAATAATCTTGCACTTACCCGGGAAAGAGGGTGAGGCCCCGGTGTACCCCGGTTGGCTGATACTAAAGAAGTGTGAACGGCCTGTCCTCATTCTGAGTCGCTTGCTGAAGAGACCTGAAAACAGCTATGATTTTCACTCTGAAAATTCAGGAGGTTTTTTAAGGTCAACAGCCCATCTGCCCAGGAGAAGCGCTGTAATTATTTTGCAGCCTGAAATAGTGCAGGTTTTTAAGGTTCCCTCTTGTTTTAATCCGGCGTTATTTCACTCACTCACTCACTCGGCGAGCAGTGCAAGGGACCCATCTGGATGTGCCCACGCGTCGGCCCCAAAGGAGCGCGAGTCTCCGTGAAGGGTTCCTAAACAGCCTGACCAGAGTCCTCGTGAACTACCCACTGGGTTTCCTCCCACAGAAGAAACTGCACTTCTACAGGGTGAAAATAAATAAACAAACAACTAGCAAGGTCAGGTAGCTTCGCCAAGGCCACCAGGGGGACAAGGGCCCAGGCAGGATATTGATCTGGGCCCACGGCAGGCACTCAGGAGCACTTGCAACATGAGCGAATGACTAAGGAGAATGACGACGAGGCGGGACGGCTGTGACCAGACTCCGGTGGTTCTCTACCATAGGATCCAGGTGGTTCCTGCATGTCCGCAGAACATCAGAATCCCGTGAGCTGCTGCTTTCTGCGAGCCTGCTTCACGTGTTCATCAGGGTCCTTGGCGGAGGGGCCAGGAAGGCCCCCTTCTGCACGGGGGCCTCTGCCCCTGATGTTCTCAGGACTCTATCCAATGTTCTGGGCGTACAGCTGCCCGGCGACCAGTTAAAGGAATGTCTAGTGCGTTGGCTGGCAAGTAACAGCTGTGCAGGGTTATATCTTAAATAATTGCCTGTTGTAAATTATCGAGAGCTTACATTGTAACGCAATCCGGTGTTCCGATGCCTGAAAGCCCGCCCAGCCCAGAACACCCCGCCCCTCACAGGATGGACAACACACCCAGACGAGAGGAAGCGGATGGCTTTCGGTGGTGAGTGAGACGCCGACTCTGTTCTTAGACTGAGCACAGGTAAGTGTACAAACGGATAAGATGCGAAGCAATGAAAGAGCCGTAGGAGCCCAGGAGGAGGGCACGCGATTCTTCCAGGGGCGTCAGGAACCATCACGGTGACGCGAGAGAGTCGAGATGTTTGGGGAGAATGAGCAGAGCTTTCGGGCACCGCGAGCAGGACGCCACCCACGGGCAGCAGGCAGTTCCCCGCGGCCAGAGCTCTCGTGCGCTCGGCATGGCAGCAGCCTGCTGCCCAGGCCCTGCCCGGCCGTCCCCCGCCCGGTGGGCCCCAGGAGGAAGGTCTGCTTTGGCCCGTCACTGTCCCCCCATCCTGGCATATCAGCCGTCTGGGTCTCTTCCATGGAATCCCAGTTGGTCCATCCGCTGCTGCGCTTGTCCACTGATGGTTTGTTTCTCAAATAAGCAAACCCGTTTTTCAAACCTTAAACAAAAAGCCTCACTCACCTACTTCAAAGGGGCCCCGTCAATGGTGTAACAAAGCCTGAGCCCCCAGGATGGGCTCCGAGGCCTCCGACTGGCTCTGCGTGAGCCCCGGGGCCTCCTCGCCTGACACTCTGTCTCGGGGTTACTATGTTCCAGCAATACCTGTCACATTTCTGTCTGTTAGTTACTTCGTGTTGTTCCCCATTGCAGTCCCTGCTCACATCTCTATCTTCCGCTGAGAGTGTTCTCCGGCTGGAGCTCCCTGGGACCAATTCCTCGTAAATCAGCACTGAAGCCACAGTCCCCTTCTCAGAAAGGCCTCTCGGAGCCGGGAGCCCAAGCTCCTCCCTCACCATCTGCCCGCGGCCGCACTCCAAACGAGGCCTCTCCCAAGCACATCATTGTCTCTACCGGGCAGCGGAGAGAGTAAACCGCACAGAGAGGCTTGTCCTGTTCGTCAGGAAGGCCTTGCTTGGAATGACGAGACAGAGGGGTGTTTCCAGTGGGGGTGGGACTGCGTCTTTTCGCGCCCCTCCTGTCTCACATCTTTCCTGGGGCTTGCTCACTGGCAGACGTTGGCCGGGCCCAGGCCTGGGTGGGTCAGGATCTGGGCGGAGCACGCACACCGGCCTGTCTCGGAATCAGGGTGGCCGAAGAAAAGGGTGGCCTGTGGTGGCCAAGGCGTCCGTGTTACTTCCACAGCATCCGGTTCCTTGTCCTCAGCCCATTGGGGCCCATCCAGGGCCTAGAGGCGTTCTCCAGTTCCAGCAAAACGCCCTTGGCACCAACGCCCCGGCCCAGGCCTTGGCCTGTCTGGCCCAAACCTGGAACCCTGCCGAGTCCGGCCAGGCTGACCAGTCTGGACAGCGTCCGGGACCTCTCAGACGGTCCAGGTGCTTCGGTTGCCCTTCGCTGTTTTGCTTCTTATATTAAAAAAATATATAAAGTTACAATGCGTCAAGTTTGGACAAATGCACAGGTCGGGGTCACCAGCACATTCAGAAGATACAACCATCACCCCAAGACTTTTCCTCCTGGCCCCTGGCCTGGCCCCATCCTGACCCCCGGCCTGGCCCCTGGCTTAGCCCCGTCCTGGCCTGCGTCCTGCCCCTGGCTTTACCCTTTCTGTCACATTTCTTCTAAATGTTAGGTGAATGGAATGCTGTATTTTACAGTATTTTCTGCCAGGAATACAGAATACTTAAGACAGTATCAACTGAGAACTCCATTTCTTAACCACTTTTGATGCACTGGTGATGCACACCTTTCTTAATTAGCTGAGACAAAGCTGAGTACGCAGCTGACAGACATTGGAAATGTTGGGAGGAGCTTAGACGAAGGTATAAATATCTTTTTTCTTAAAGGTTTAAACAAAAAGGCACTTAAGTAGACACCAAGATCATGGTTAATTGCTTTTTCATTCACAAAATATTTGAACGCCTTTGTGTTCTTTCCCAAAGCTTCTTGTCGAAGTGCTCACATGGGTCCGGAATCGATGTTCTGGGCAGCCTTCGCTCTGTGTTGGGTGTGATCTGAATGGAAGCCCTCCTAGCGGGTTTTCCGACACAGAATCCCGGGGCGAGAAAGTTCTCTGCACTCATTTGCACGCACTTCTGAGCAGGCACCGCTGCCGTGCCCCGAGTTACCCGCAACCATGGAGACAGCTCTCCCCCACCCCCGGCGCTGCCTCCAAAATGAGATTCAGTCCAATTTGACAGAGGAAAATAAGTTTCAACACTTGCCCCGTTTGTGTTCCAGAATTTCAATAAGCTCAGCAACAGCAACACTCTCTCAAAATAAAATAGAGCAAACCCAGCTCGATGCCATTCCTACGGTGGGAAAGGCACCAAGAAACGCCGTGGTTTAGGGCCGGTGTCGTCTACACTCAGAAATGTGCGCGGCCAATTTGCACCAAGGAACGAACTTACTGACGGTTCCCTGAGAATCGGCTGTGCGCTGTCTTGGCCCGTTTCCGTTGCGTTTGGTCCTCTTTTCAGAAGAGCAGTGCACCCCCTTGGTGCTGACTAGCTGGCTGGCTCTTTACCTTTGTGCCTTTGCCAACTCAGACTTGCCCTCCTGCTGAGACGGTGCCTCATCGGGTGTGCTTGTCCTTCTCCTCTGAGCCCATAGCGCATCAGAGGCCAGCGTCACGGACCCGCGGGAGAGCGACCAGGTGGGCTGGCGCTTTGTGCGCAGTCGGCCCTTCTCTGCACGGAGCAGACGTGGTGTCTCCCTTGTGGTGTCTCCCTTCTGGTCGCGAACTGCAGGCGCCCTGGAGGTTGCTGCACAGAGTGGAAGGGAAGGGCCGCGCAGACGGACAGAGCCTCCCCCGGAGGTCTTGGCGCCCTTGCCCCTGCAACCCGAGGGCCGGGCCTGTGTGGCATCTCATGTGACAGATTAGACTTTGTCAGCATAACAAAGGACCCAGAGACAGAAGGCTTTGCCTGGGCTCGGGGTCCCCACGCCCCTCTGCGTGTGTTCCTCCTCAGCACCCGTCTGGGCACCCTCCCCTTCTTGTTTCCCCTCTCGCAGGTGCTGAAGGCTGCAAACCCACTTTTTCATCAAATTCTGGACAATGACCGTCCCTTACAGCACCGACTGGGCTGATGTCGGTACCGACATGCACCAGAACCGCGACTGCTAAAAATCGCTGTCAACTGTTAAGTGTTGGGTGCACATCCAGAAAACCTGAGAGCCCCTCTCCCACAGGGAGAATCCACGCCGGGAACGGCCGGTGTGTGTGTGCCTGGGGAACCGTGCTTCCGTGGCGGCAGCCCCGAACCTTGTCTTCTCCACCTCAGTAACACCGAGCTAGGTCTCATCCTCCACATTTACGCACCCTCGCCATTCACCTACTCGTTCACCGTGATGCAGCCATTGCAAAAACAGTGGGGAAGTTCCCAGAAATTGGAAATAGAACTATCGTGTGACCCTGCAACTCCTCGCACGGGCAAGTGCCCTCAAAGGAAATTAAATCGTGTCCTCGAAGAGATGCGGGCACTCCCACATTCGCGGCAGCGTTAACGACAAGATCCACGGCCAGGAAGCCCCCTGATCCCGCGAACAGAAGCATGGATAAAAACATCTCAACTCTCGGGGCACGTAAAGTGGACCGTCACTCAGCTTAAGGAAGAAGTAGATCCCACAGGAAGGAGCCCGGAGGACATCGTGCGAAGTGCAACAGGCCAGACACAGGAAGATTTCCCGGGAACCTGCACGACCTCACTTACATATGACATGTAAAAATGTCACACGCATAGACGCAGAGAAGAACTGCGGTTCCCGGGGACGCAGAGGTGGAAGCAGTGGGAGATGGTGGCCCAAGGCCACCAGGCACAGGTGTGGAGGACGGATGGTTCCAGAAGAGTGAGGCAGTGGGATGACGGCGGCTAATAATATGGAAATACGCAAAGAGAGCAGATTTCGGGGGCTCCTGTCACCCCCCCCCCGTGTAACTATATGAGGGGTGGCATGCTGATTACCTCGCTGTGGCGGCACCTCGCTGCACTTCCACGTAGCAAGCTACCATGTTGCACACCCTAAACATATACGTTTTTACTAAAAATGAAACACAATAAACTAAATAAAAATAAGTGAGCCTTTGGTCTCAACTCGACCGTGCCAGCAGAGGCCTTAATTGCAGTGCAGTTTCACCGCTGAGTTATTCTGTTCCGAACCCTCTACTTTCTGGAATTACAACTTAAGGGTGAAAATTATTCCATCTACATTCTGTCTAAACCAGGAGCAATTGGAGATTTGCGTTTTAATCACTAATCACTTTAACAAGTATCTAGCGAGCACTTTCCAAGTGTCCCATTTATTTCTAAAGACGCTTTAATCTGAACACACGTCTGACCCCCTTGTGCTTGTCATTCAGCCCGTGTTCTGAGAAGCCCTTCCCTCCAGTGTTTCAGAGGGAGACACCATTGCTTTCTGGCCACACAAGAGACACCACGTAAAATCCGCCTCCGTTCCAGTCTCTCCCCTGGAACCCATCTGTGTCCCCACTCACCATTTACGTCTACCCTCTCCTCGTTGTCTTCAGCCTCATGCTTCCCCTTGACTTTTCTCTCTCAGGAAATACCCACAGTCAAGACACATGACCAAAACACAAACACACAAAAAACCACACAGACCACATAAGCCCTCACACGGTCCCCGTATTGGTTTCCAATGACCTCTGTCCTCTCTCCCCAGCGCAGGCTAAGTCACTCCCGAAGGCCGAGTGGCGTGGCTTCGCGTGGCTCCCTGGGAGGGACGTGAGTGAGCACCCGGCCAGACGCGCACCAGTCTGGTGGGCTGTGTGAGCACCCACAGCCACTGTCCTCTCCCCGCCCCACGCTCTCCAGCCCAACGTCCCGCATTCCACAGGGCTTGCCGCAGAGTCGCCCGGTTTTCCTCCCATGTAAACCCCCGCTTCCTTTCCTGATCGTAGAAGCTCTGAGTTTACGGGGCTGAGGCCACCAGAACACCCTGCCCTGAGAACCAGATGTGACCGCGGGTTAAGCCTGCCCGAGGAAATTCAGCGGAAGTGACATATGGTTGTCGCTAGAAGCATTTCTTAAAAGACTGCTGACAAATATCTTTTTTCTTCCTTCGGTCTCTTCCGCCTTCTGAGTGGCAGGGGTCATGGCTGAGGCTGCAGCCGCTATTTTGGGAGAAGCCCATCCAACCCCGTGAGTGGAGGCCAGGCCTCACGTGCGGCAAGGGAGGAGGAGGGCGGTGGACTCTCCACCAGGCTACCCGCCCCCGCACCGATGAGGTGACAGATGAGGAAAACACACTTCATCTCAACCCACATACCGGACCACCTGGTCCCAGGCGGGACGCAGGCCATGGCCAGGCCGGCCTGTGACTGCCGAGCACAGTTTTCTCCTGTTCGTTAACAAATAGGTCTATTGTATTTGGGGTTTTTTAATGGCTGTTCAGGACTCCTGTTTACATGTGTTACTTTGATTGAACGTAACACCGTCCGTATCTCCCCTTAACATGCTTGGTAAATGGCTGGTTTAGATCCCAACATGTTGATGGGTTTTAGTCATTATTCAGAATTTTTATCGTTTATTAATTCTACATGTGAAGAATCTGTGGACAAAATAACAACATGAGACCAGAAACTGCTGCCACGTCAGAACTCGGGGCCAGGGGTCCTGCTTCGGTCTCCTGCATCCTTGGGGTGAATCTATTGCACGCCGGTTTCACAGCCCGGCCACCCTCCGACATGGGACTGATTTCCACCTGGTCCTCGCGTGACTCTTGTCCTGTAAGTCGTTCCTTAGCCCAGATGAGCCTTAAAAGGCTTCTCCTCTTGCACCCAGCTGAAGAAACATCTCGCACTACGTACTAATAGGAATCCCCGTCCACAAACCCACTGGCTAAAGTTTCGCTTTCTCTGTTTGTCTGGGATCAAGTTCATTTGCGTTTCACACTCCGCTGCCTGTGGGGGACTGTAACTGAGGGTCCTGACTCCCAACGGCCATCTCAGCTGCGTCTGAGCTCAAGATGGCTGTGGTGGAGCCAGCGATGGGCAGAGACTCTTCCGGACCATTGCTCTGCATCCGTGCCCCTGAGACTGGTGAACTCCACTTCCTTCTTCACTGTCAATCTGCACAGCCAGAGCACTCTGTGCCTGCACTCCACCCAGAAGGCCTCATTAAGCCCAAGGCTTCTGATCATATTGGGGGAAAAAGCTCCCCACTGCTCTTGCACCTCCGACAATTAGGAGGCAACGTCAAGCCCAGCTGCGTAGATACGCCCACAGCTGCAGCTTCAATGCGGGAACTTTTGCAACTCCTTGGGTTCTTACTGGCAGGAGGACTCGTTTGAGAAAGAAATCGTACTAATAATAAACTCTGACATAAAATCCTGGAAGGGTGGCAGGGTTTGGAATCTGTCCTCTCGTATTTCAGGAGATCAGCGTTATCGTGGCCATAAAAATAGACCAAGAAAAGTTCGAGTGAATGCCTCACTTTAACAATCGTAACAGAAAAAATGTGATCATCTCCCTCCACAAACACAGGAAAGCGTTTAACAAAACTTCTGAACTTGGTAAATAACATCGACAAACGACTTACAGTTAACATCACATTTAATAGCGGAAGACTTAAGATTTTCACCCGGGGATTACAAGTAATTTCAGGCTGCCACTCTCAGCATAAATTCACGCTGACACTGAGGTTGCAGCCTTTGCGATGAGTCAAGTAAAGGGACAAAAAGGCACTGGCCGCGGGAGTGGCTTTGGACAGGCTCGGGAGAGAGGACGATGTGCAGACACATTTTCTTATACCGGCAACCACAGAAGTCGATGTGAAATCAAAATAACGTCATTTACAATAGCACCACGGGCGTAGATCCTTAGGGACACGTCTGACACAACATGGGACACGTCTGACACAACATGTGGAAGACGGGCAGGGCTACACGCGCAAAGCCTGCCTGAGAGGGTTCATCACGGTAAATAGAGAGGGACAGAGGTCACGCTCCTGGAGCGAAGACTGTTCCCCAAATTCACCCACAGACTCAACAAACCCCCGATGGAACCCCTAGCAGACACTGTTACATACACTGACAAACTGAAATCTTAACGTTGCCACAGCAAAACAACCTAGAACGGCCGCAACAATGCCGAAAAGAGCGAAGTCGGAGCGGAAACGCCGCTGGACCGAAGGCTCACCGTGAAGGCACAGTTGCTGCCAGAGGGTTTCTGACCTAAGCACAGACGGAGGACAGGCAAACTGGCCAGGAAAGGGACTCACGCACACACGGGCAACTGGTTTTTGACGTTTGGAAAGGCAAGTCAGTGACGGAAGAATGGCCTTGTCAACAAATGGGAAAACAAGCAGCCAGTAAAAATTGAGCCCCGAGTCCGAAAACCCTGCAGTATAATTTACCCGCAGGGACCGTCCAAAGGCCCCAGACAGCATCCCCGTCTGTCACCGACACACCAAGTCCCGTGGGCCCTGTGGGCCCTGTGGGCAGGTGGCATGGGCAGGTGGCACACGGCGCCCACACCTGTTCTAATGACCGTGTGCCCACCTCACTGGTAAGCGTGTTCTCCCTGGGGATGTAAGTGAGGTCAATCCACTTCCCGGTAGATGGAACCCCCACCCTGTGTCCCTCGGCCCCCGAGCGGGGCCTGTGACACTAGGACAGTGTGCTAGGGCTGCCCTTCCTCATTGACACACCCAGGGTGTCTGAAAACAATTGTGTTCCCTCCCAGTTCTGGAGGCCAGAAGTCTGGAATCCGGGTGAGCAAGGGCGGCTCCTTTGGGCGGCTCTGGGGGACGAGGTGTCCCACGCTTCTCCCCTGTCTTCTCGTGGCAGCTGGCTGTCGTGGGCTCTCCTGGGCTTGTAGATGCGTCACTCGAACCTCTGCCTCCACCGTGACATGGTTCCTCTTTCTATCAGTCCCTGCCCCAGCTTCTCTGCTTGTAAGGACACCGGTCTTGGGTTAGGGCTCCCCCTAATCCACATGACCTTGCTCCAGATTATCGATTACATCTGCAAAGACTTCTCAAATGGAGCCACATTCTGAGGATCCTAGAGGACAGGAATTTGGGGGATAAAGTGGAAGCACCCAAAACCATCCACCTTCATTCAGCAAAAAGAGGAAATCACTAGCAATTAATGTATCCGCAAGGCGTTGCCGGATTTGGCTAGGTATTCTGAAGACGAAGTTTGGTCGGAACGCGGCACCCTCGGCGGTTCACGGCTCGTGTGTGGCGGCAGGGCTCCGTGGCCGAGGCCGCTGTCCTGCAAAGCCTAAGTGGCTCCTTATCTGCTTCGCCACTAAAAGCTGCACCAGTTCCCGACAGAGAGGACGCCAGATCAGTGACAGACACGCTGGCCCGTCCACCTTGCCTTCCCGAGCCCTGCTCACGCAGGTGGAGAGGCAGACAGGGAGGGTCATTGTCACTGGGACGGGTCGAGCACAGCTGCCACGTGACGTGGTGCTTTCCTGTGGCAGATCGGTGCCACTCTGGGACTTGGGGTACCTGGGGACGTGCGGCTCCTGATCCACATGACAGGGGTCTTCGAAACCAGTGTGACGCCTAATGGAAACCCGGCGGCACACAGCACGCGGGCACGACACGGCCGAGGAGAACCTCGCGTTCTTGGTGCTCTGCAAAGTCTCCTGGGAGCGCGCCACCCGAACAACAGCACACTCAGCGGACGTGGTGAGTGAGCCACAGGGGGGCCATTGTAAGCCAGCACGGTGCGTGCCTCCCCCAGGGTGGGGGAGACGCCAAAAGGGCCCCTGGCCTGCAGAGTGGGGATGACTTGGCGTGAGCGCAGGGAGTGCCCTCGGCAGGAACACTGAGTCACGGCCTGTTTTACCAAGCGGCCCAGGCTCTGCCACCGGGTCCTGGTACTGACTGCGCGCCTGGCCGTGGTGACCGAGGCCAGTTCCGTCCTTACACCTCAGCGTCTCACCAGCGCAGTTCGAGGGTGGAACACCTGGACTCGGGAACATGGCCCCATCAGGTGACAGGGTGACCTAGAGTGAAAAGTGACATCATCTGAGAGGCAGCATGGGAGTCGGGAGACTCTGCGTTTGCCCTCGGGGCTTGTTAATTAGCGTTGGGGCGCAGAGAAATGCCGGACCCGCCGGGGGCGGCCCCTCTCCTGGGAAATGAGGTGTTTGACCCAGATTTTCTGGGCCGAATACTTTCTGGCTCCAGAATCGCACGATTCTGTGGATAAAAAGCAACATCATCCTAAAGCCTCTAGATGTTCAGGGCACGGAATTTGCAAAATACAAATGTCAGAATTCATCAGAGGTGTTTGCAACGTACTAAACACCTCATTTCCTGCATTTATGAGGATAGAAAGTGGAGTCCTGTGTGGTGAGCATGCAGGAGGAAGCCTAAAGAAACACTGAAGACAAATCAAATTAAATTGAAGGGGTAAAATAAGGATGAAAGATCCTCTGAGCTTCAGCTGAGAGGGAGGGAAATGATGAAAGTGAAAAGGCCCGAAGACAAGATCAACTGCTCCCGGCATATTTTTTTTTTTAACCAACTAGGTGTTATTGTTTCCCTTCCCCGGCACTCCTGAATCCTCTGCTGTTTCATCCATCTGAAACACCAATCAGAATAAAAATGTCTTCAAACTCCCGAGGGAGCGAATTTTTTTTTTCCTTCTGCCTTTGTATTTTCAGAAGATGAGAGCTATTCTTTCGGTCGTCCTCAGGCAGCTGCCCCCAACGGGAGATGTGTGAAGATGAACCAGCGAATGGGAGAATTAGGTGCGCTTTCCAGCGAGTTCCCGAGGCCCGACCGGAGGCCGGCGTGGCTCCCACGGGGCTGTCCCGGGCTCCTTTTGTTCCCTGCGTGCTGCGGACTTTCCCTCCCAGGCATCCGGGAGCCCACAGAGCTGACCGTGGGGTCTGTGCGGAGGCACAGCTTCCTTTCTCTCCCCGCGTCGCTGTGCGCAAGGCTAAAGGGAGGGGTAACCCTTTGCATCCTCCCTTCAAAGATGGAGTAAGATGATGCGTCTGCTTACTAATGATCTGTGTTGCACCAGAACACTGAAAAATCAAATTAATTAGCAAATATGTTGGAATGTACTGTGTGCCGGGGACCATAAAATTGAACTCAGAGAAGGAAAAGCCACTCGCTTGTCACCTAACTGCCCTGGTGCTAGCCAGAGCAGACACAAGTGACCCGCACCAAACACAGTGAGACCTGCACCCAAAGGGGGCTGGTTAATGAGGCCTGAAGGTGTGTGAAGGTCCCCTCCGCAGGCTGCTGCAGAGTGAGGTTCTCCCCTGCGCTCCAGACCAGCCAGGCCGGAAGCACTCATAGAGAAACACTGTTGCAGAGCAGTAGACAACACAGGACGCGGTGCCCTCAGGGCCGACTGGTAAACAGCCCTGTCTGTGCGGAGCCTGGTTTGCCCGGTGACGCCCTTTGGCCTTTCCCTCGGAGCTCTGAAGCCATTGGAGGAGCCAGGCTGGCGAGTAGTTAGCTGCAATGCAACACGCCCTTGAAAGTGACTTTGCAAGCGGTTTGGAGGGAGGCTAATAGATCAAAAACAGCCGTGGCTTTGTAAACCAGGGGGCGGAAGAACAAACCCGCATTCGGATTTTGACTTCTTTAATTTCCCGTGGGACTCGAGGGGCATGACTTAACCTTTCTGTGAATTAACTTGCTAAATCAGCGCTGTGGTTTCCTGCCTGTAACACATGGAAACACACATGGGACTCGGCCCGTAAAACTGTAGCCCCACTTTTTGTCTGTTGTACCGTTTGGTGTGTGTGTGTGTGTGTGTTAGAGGCAGATAAACCACAGGATGCAGGCCGCCCCTGCGTGACCGGGTCCGCTGCTCGGTGAGCATGAGTGTGTTCCTCTGAAGGAACTGCAGGCGGGGCAGATGGTGAAGAACAGCAGTCGGGGAGCGGTGTGGCTGCGTGCACAGGGCTGTGGCAGCCACGGGCCCGGCCACTGTCCCTCTGCCACCCTTGCCCGAGGAGCTCCCTGCGGCTGAACTGGGAGCCGCACAGGGCGACTTCTGTCCTTGCAGCTGGGATTCCCACTGGGCAGGCCAGGCTGGGCGCGCTCCCTGGGGTGTGAGCAGTGGTTGGGGACTGGGAGGGACCACCCCGGGTGGCTCTGCCTCATCTCACCCCATCACATCACACGGCCCTCCCACCCACAGGCGCTGCCAGCATCCACCACACGCACCCCCACCCCCACTGTGGTCCCGCGTCCCCGATGCCTGTGGCCACCGTTTAAACCCTGCTCCTTGTCGGATGCTTTTGGACGCAAGGCAGCATCGCCCTGGCGCGCAGGTCGCCTGAACGTGGTCGGGAAGCTCTGAGAAGTCCGGCATCAGGTGGGTGCCTGAGGCGGACCACACTGAGGAGATGGGCGGCCATGCTGGCCTCTGAGGTCATTACAGACTAACAGGTGCCTGGAAGCACACGGAGATGATGGAAATGGGGGGCCGGTGTCAGTACAAGAAACGGCAGCCCTGAGGGGCCGTCTGCCCGTCCTAAGGAAATCGGGGGAGATGGGGCCAAGCACCCCGCTGAGCGATGGCCACGTGCCCCGAGTGGAAGTGTCCTCGCGGGGGTTGGGGGACGGGGGACAGCACAGGTACAAGCAAAGGTGGACACTAAAAGCAAGAGAAAAGTGAGACCCAGCACAGCAGAGCAGCGGGAGCCTGGGCTGAAACTCATGGGGGCAGAGGACCCCCGCAGGCAGGGAGTCTGGGGGCTACCGTCACCGGACCAGGCACCGAGGTCTGTGGCTCTCCTGCCATTTGCAAGGTGACATCAAAGCACCTCCCCCTGAGGTCCCCACTCCGTTCTCCTGTCCCGCAGGTAAATCCCACGCGATCTGTGAGGACCCGTTGCCCAGTTGTGCTGCTGCAGAAACTGAGGAGCAGGGGCTCCTGACTTGCCAAGGGCAGACCGACTGGGAGTCAAAAGCAAGGGAGGCCCTGCTTACCTGGCAAAGTGCGAGCTCTGCTTCCCCACCGCGTCTGGGCTGCTGGCCCCGCCTTGGTCCAGGCTCCTTTCCACCTCGAAGGCTCCTCCCACCTCGCAGGCAGGCAGTCCCCGAGGGGTGTGTGGGGAGGCAGGCAGCCTGGCTCCTGGGGTCCAGGGGCGTTGTCTCCATGCACGCAGGTTTGCCCCGGGACAGGCAACGGGGCGAGGGGTGGTGGGTGGGATGAAAACCAAGATTCATCTCCAGAAATATGTTTTGCCAGGTCCGCACGGCGGGAGCAAAGCCTGCAGATTCACCTTAATGAACACACCGGGGAAGTACAGGGAAAAAATCCTGAAGTGTTTCAGAAACAAAGCTCTAAACAAGTCGATAAAGTTTATTTACAAACCCATAAAATGGTTTAATGATTAGGCCTACCTATCTAGTTAGCCACAGAGACTTGCCAGTGATTTACGGCGGGAGAGCGTCGCGTCTCCGGTGGCAGAAATAAAAGGCTAATTAGGAGTAACAGCGGCGTGCTGGGCCCCATAAACGAGAACCCGGTCCTGGGGCCACTCTCGCCCACCGGGCGGGCGCGGAGCCCGGTGTCCACCCTCAGGCCCTCCCGTCTGCTACATGGCTATTCCAGAAACATTTCCCATCTAGCGAAGGAAAGTGGGGATCACCTCCAACACCCCCCGTTTGCTGAGGGGGAGTGCCACTGCTTGATGGATGGATAACACCAGGAGCTGGTCGAAGAGTAAAACGAGAGTGATTTTAATCAGTGAAGCACTCCCTCTCATTGCGCTGGGCAAGACTGAGTGCTAAATCGTAGCAAGAAGCTGGTGTGCGGGAGAGGTTAACACATTGCGTTTGGGGCGGGCCTGGAGGCGTGACTCGGAGTTTAAATTGTCATGACGCCGTCCCTTACTGACGGTCGCTGTTCAGCAAGGTGATGAAATCTTGGTTTTCCCCGAAGGAAAATGGGGATGGGGCCCCTGGCCGGTGGTGCGAAGTCAGCGAGCTGGAGGCGAGGGAGGCGATGTGCACATGCCGGACTCCCCACTCCGATATCCTGTGCCGTCGCCCAGCATCTGGGCTCCGACGTCCTGAGGGTCTGCTTTCCTCAGACAGGCTGGTGCCCCTCCCAGAAGAGAGAAGAGCCTGTTTGCTGAGCGGCTGCTCTGGCTGAGCCACACAGATCGCCCTTAGTCTTCTATACGCATCCCAACAGCCCATAAACTCTTCGTCTCTTTCTTTTACACGCTCACCCAGGTCAGGCAGCTCACTGAGTTTACGCAGGAAAAGTCAGGTGTACGGGGAACCCTAGCGGGTGACCCCGCAGCCTGGCCCTCTGGTCTCCAGCCTACACACCCGAGTGTGGCCTCTGACACACGCTGGAGCTGCATCAGGGTCCGGGCCCCAGCGAACCGTGCCAACCAGCCGACACCCCAATCAGCTGCCCCTCCGACCCACAACTTCCTTCTGCTTCACGTCCGAGGTGCCCTCACCTCCCAGGTTCCAGTAGCGCTTCTTCTCCCTCATGACTGACTGACTTACACACACTTCATCCCAAGATTACAGAACACAGAGATTTCTCAGCAAGGACAGCACTCGATGCTGAGCTTTCCTTATATTCTCCCAAGAAAACAAAGGGGATAAATACGTATGCATGTGTTTAAATCATTGAGGAAGAAAGCCCGGTCGTTGCTCACATGCCACACTGACCCAGGCAGCCTCTCCTCGCGTTGGAAGGGCTGGCTTGGCCAGGCCGGCAGCCGCGGCCGTCTGTCTGAGCGGCTTTCTTGTCGGTGTAACCGCCGAAGTCATCGCTATCCACAGCCCACTGGAAGGGCCCGTTCCCAGGAAAACCAAAAGGGGGCAACACGCCCTCTTCCGGTCATGCCAAGGGGCAGACACAGGCAGGGGTTTGCATTGCCCTCCATCCAGGAGGAAAACCCACCCGAGACAGGCCACCTTATTCCTTCCTCTCACTGTCCCTACACAGCATCCCAACATGACATCCATCTCCCCCCGAGAGTGCACTCTGAATCTCTGAAAGCCTCTATTTTGCAGGTCACCGAATTGTCAGCCTCATTCCCTCCCTAAATCATCATGGCATCGGCCAGTGGAAGGGTCCACTTCCATAGAAGGTCTCGACCAAAGCCGCTGCCGTGACCGCTGTCCTTTACCTCGTCCACGCTTGGGCGCCTCACGTGTCATCGCATGTGTCATTCCAGGTCATTTCTTCTCTCAGCCCGCTCCCCCTGGGAGGCACGCTCACCAATAAAAACACCCCTGTCAGCTCACGCACTTGCACTTTAAAAACCGTCTTTAATTGGTGCGTGTGTGAGTGACAGTGACGGGCTAACGTCCTGAACTGGTGACGCACCTGATCGTATCCCACAGCACAAGGCACGAGTAAAACGGACAAGCAGACATCAGGAAGAGCGATAAAGGTCCAGGAATTCAGAAAACAAGGGACAGTAGTAGATTCTTCAAAAAGAACCAGTGAGAGTTGGAAAGAATTCCGAACTGTCAGTGTGGTTTTAGGGTTTCCGTCCCAAAGAAAACTCAGCAGTCCCGTCCGAGGTCTAGAAACCATTTCTCACGAGCTGCTCGCCCACGGCGGCTTCTATTACCTAAGTCCCATGGGAACAGTCTCCCCAGTCACAGTGGTCACTTGGGCCATTTCTACTCCTTTCTAACGTGTCCCCCACTCCAGTCCTCTGCCCCCGGGAGGCCCCTATAAAACACAGATCGGCCCAAGTCACCCATGTTCCGCAGAACATTCAGACGGTGTCTCCCCTGCCTCTACAAGGGTACCAGCATACAAAAAGAGAGGAAAATATTTATGTCAAGCAAGCGAGTGTATGCATCACATTCCCACTCAATCTGTAAAAAGCATTTGGGGTAGGCATGTATTTATTTATTAATTTGGTTCGGCAATATAACATTAGAGCAATTCTTGAGGAGAGCAGACCTGCAGCAGGGCGGCAGCTGGAGGACTGGGTGAGGCAGCAGCTGGTAGAGCAAGCAACCCCACATTGATGTGCAGATAAACTGGGAGGAACAACTAGGGAGCGAGACAGACTGAGCAACCCAGGGTTCCAGTGCAGGGAAACAAAGTCTCAAAATCTCTTATTGAAAAAACCTGTGGGGGTTGTAGCAGTAGGAGAAACTCCCAGCCTCTCAGGAGAGTTTGTTGGAAAGACCCACAGGGTCCTAGAATGTACACAAACCCATCCACATGGGAATCAGCACCAGAAGGGCCCAATTTGCTTGTGGGTAGTGGGGGAAGTGACTGAAAGCTGGCAGAGAGCTGAGCAAGCAGCACTGTTCCCTCTCGGGCCCCTCCCCCACAGACAGTGCCAAAATACAATGAGGTGGGTTGCCCCACCCTGGCACCACCCCTTACTATGTAACAGGCATACTGAGACAAAAAATACAGCCCAAATGAAAGAACAGATAAAAGCTCCAGAAAAAATACAACTAAATGATGAAGAGACCGCCAACCTATCAGATGCACAGTCCAAAACACTGGTAATCAGGATGCTCACAGAAATGGTTGAGTATGGTCGCAAAATAGAGGGAAAAGTGAAGGGTATGAAGAGTGAAATAAAGAAAAATGTACAGGGAACCAACAGTGATGGGAAGAAATCGGGACTCAAATCAACGGTTTGGACCAGAAGGAAGAAATAAACATTCAACCAGAAAAGAATGAAGAAACAAGAATTCAAAAAAATGAAAAGAGGCTTAGGAACCTCCAGGACATCTTTAAACGTTCCAACATCCAAATCACAGGGGTGCCAGAAGGAGAAGAGGAAGAGCAAGAAATCGAAAACTTATTTAAAAACATAATGAAGGAGAACTTCCCCAATGTGGCAAAGGAAATAGACTTCCAGGAAGTCCAGGAAGCTCAGAGTTCCAAAGAAGTTAGACCCAAGGAAGCACACACCAAGGCACATCATAATTATATTACCCAAGATTAAACAGAAGGAGAGAATCTTAAAAGCAGCAAGAGAAAAGGAGACAGTCACCTACAAAGGAGTTCCCATAAGACCATCAGTTGATTTCTCAAAAGAAACCTTACAGGCAAGAAAGGGCTGGCAAGAAGTATTCCAAGTCATGAAGGGCAGGGACCTCCATCCAAGATGACTCTGTCCAGCAAAGCTATCATTTAGAATGAAATGGCAGATAAAGTGCTTCCCAGATAAGGTCAAGTTAAAAAGTTCATCATCACCAAGCCCTTATTATATGAAATGTTAAAGGGACTTATCTAAGAAAAAGAAGATGATAAAAAATATGAACAGTAAAATGAAAACCAACTCACAACTATCAACTGAAAACAAAAACAAACTAAGCAAACAACTAGAACAGGAACAGAATCACAGAAATGGAGATCACATGGAGGGTTATCAGTGGGGAGGGGGAGGGAGGAGAGGGGGAAAAGGCGCAGGGAATAAGAGGCATAAATGGTAGGTACAAAATAGATGGGAAGAGGTTAAGAATAGTATAAGAAATATAGAAGCCAAAGAACTTATGTGTATGACCCATGGACATGAACTAAGGGAGTGGGGGGGATGCAGGTGGGAGGGGGGTGAAGGTTGGAGGAGAATAAAGGGGGGGGGAATGGGACAACTATAACAGCATAATCAGAAAACCAATGTCATTAGGACATAAAATCAAATGTGTTAAACAGGTTCCTTGCAAGGAATAGAAATGTTAAAGAAATGTTTTGGCCATTATAATTCCTAAGGATATAAAATATATAAATACTAAAAATAATTTTAAATCTAAAAATATATATCAAGATTTTGATTTAGCATCATTTTGAAAGTTAAATCCAAAACCTGCTTTTGTCACCATAAGGGTAGATTTCATTGTTTGTCAACACTTTCATTTTTTGAGAGAATGAAACCGTTCATAGCTTTGCTCTATTTAAAATTTCTATTTTTCCCATGGCAGTACAGTCTTCTCTGTGCAATGGACTATAGACCCGGCGCAAAGCCTTACTTTCAAAGCTATATAGGTATTCACGAGACATTCACCAAGATTACTCTTTCAGCATTGTTAAGGTAAATCTTTACATTTTTATTATACTTCAGAACATTTGGCTACTGCTGTTGATACTCAATCTGAGCTTTACTTCTATCTTACTAATATTTTCTCTTTTGATCCAACAATATGTTCATTCAAAATAATACCATGGGCTGTGATTTCCCAGGAAACTATAGGACCTTTTAGAAAATAAGAACCAAGGAGCTAGAGGAATTTTTTTTCACAATCAACACAAGACAGCTCCTGCTGCTCAGCAAAGGGCCCCTTCCCAACACCGCGGGGTTGGGCTTGTTTGGGGAAAAGCAGGAGGCTCCTCACTCAGAGTCAAGCTTCCAGGTGACAGGGACGCACGCGTCTCCCGTTTTAGCACATGGTGGCCGTAACTGGCATTCAGCCTTCTTTCCATGTAGAAGTCCCCCTATCCTGTTCCACTGACCCTCGTTCCAAAGCCAGCCTTCAGGAAATCAGTCGATGTTCGCTGTAAAGAAAGCGTTTGGCTACCCGACATTATAGCACTGCCCGTAACAGTGCCCTTGCTTAAATAAAAAAAAAATAATAAAATAAAATAAAAATAAATAAAAGTCGAGCTCCATCCTATGAAGCCTGCAGAGCGCCTTTACAAGGATGGGAGATCCAGGGGACAGGAAACGCGTTCAGCACGACCGTGCAAACAGCAGACTAGGGCGCGGTGCTCAGCAGCAGGGACAGGTGAGAAGGCGCCGCTGAACCTGGAGGGTCTTCCTCGCGGCACCGTCCCTGCAGCTCCCTCTACTGACGCGCTTCCCGCAGAGCCCACGGACCAGACAGGCTGACAGGGTCCACCTGCCAGGGTCCCCACGCAGGGCCCAAACAGGAGGGTGCAGAGCTCAGAGGTCAAGAAAAAAGTGGGACCGGTGCACAAACCACGACTCCCCAGGTTTTACTGCTTCAGCAAGGCGGCCTGCTTTCCACCTGCTGGCTTTAAACACTTCTATCACACTCCCCCTCGGTGCTCTGGTTTGACTGACTTGCGGAAGCAGCCAACACGTCACTAGGGAACAGATTTGGGGGAGCAAAACCCATGTTGTTGTAAATTTTTGCAAACACCTCGGTGACCCGTGCAAACATGTCTGACCTCGGTGACCCGTGTGCGGGAGCACACCACGGGGGCGTCGGTGGGAAGCCTACGGAGGCGCAGGGCGTGACCTGGTCACCTGCCGCTCCTTGGTGAGTCTGCCAGGCTTGTTTTCTCACCACGCAACCGAAGGAAGTGCCGAAACAAGGGTGATTTTTTAAGTGACTGTGTTTTAGAAGATTTTTAAACTGTTTGATTTCATGTATTTTGTGTAAAAACCAAAAAAAAATTTTTTTCACTCATTATTTTCTAGAATTTCAACGCCGCAGAACCCCACTGGCTCTGGGATGGGATCTCACCGACATGTCGGCTTAAACACAGTCACTGACACGCTGGGTAAACACTCGAGCAAAGGTAAGCCCGGCCAGGAGCCATGCTTTGCCCCAACCCCTTCCTTCCTCGCATGCCAAGGAAGCCCCTGGCACATCGGGGGTCCTGCGTCCCGCCCAGCACTCCCTATGTACTGCCTCCACAGCGTGACAATGGGGTGGTCAGAGCAGACGCTGCCTCTCAGGCTCCCGCTGGGCTCTGAGGGGACCCACAGCCTCTCAGACACCCTGGGAGCCCATCCGTCATGCCCTGAATCACTCCTCACTCCGGGCTCTCTTGTTGCCTTTCCCTTATCGACCTGTGTTCCTCTAGAAGACAAGCTATCTGGGTTGGATATCACAGCCAGCTCGATTTGCAAAGTTCATTATACGTGCAACAGCATAGCAATTAATTATAAAAAGGTGTTTTGTCGATACCAGAGAGGTGGGGCGGGCGTTCTCGGGAACGATTAATCACGGGGTGCCGGGGAGAGGCTCGGGAGGCGTGAGGACAGAGCCGGATGGACGCTGGCAGTGGACGGAGGAAGCTGTGCTTTCGGAAGCAGGCCTGAGTCTGTCTGAGGCGCAGCCCCTTCATTTCAAACTGAGAATAATGGTAATTTCTCTGACAACTCCATCAAGTGTCTGTGAATATTAATACGTCCAAGGAGCATGAAGACCCGCTGGAGCTCCACACTGCACACCCAGGAATTCGAATAATAGTAATAATAATTTTCTGGAAACCCCAGATCATGCCAGCTCCAGAGCAACCATCTTGCTAATAGCTGCAAACGTAATTTCATCTAACCCAGTCCACTCTGTCTGAGTCTGTAATTCCTTATTCACTTTCAAGTACCATTACCCCAATCAACGTCCAATTCAAAGCCTCCTTCTCCCTGATTTTCCCCCTTGTCAGGCACTTCCTCTCGTCTCTTCCCAGTGCCACATCGACATCGCAGGGTTTCGGGGTCCTGCAGGGGGAAGGTGATTGCCCACAACAGGGCTCCAGGGCGGCTGGGCAGGTCGCAGCGCTGGTCCTGGTGTCGCCAGGTGATGGGGCTACAGCGACCGCTGCCGACCGGTGAGGAGCGAGACAGACTCCCGGGCTCAGCCACGTCAGTCCGATGTCCGTGGTCTCTCGTGTCCTGGGGCGGCCTCGGCCAGCACCGGGCTTCACCCCAGACCCTCGCTAGTAGATTAAGGCAATCAGCAGCTTCCCTGAGCACAGTGGCCAGGCAGTGCCTCGGCCCTGCTCGCAGACGACCTTCCCGAGCTTCCGGCTTCCGGTGGACTTTGGAAGTCCATCCCCAGTTTTCAGAAACACCCTTCAGACTCGCCCTTCAGTGGGGCGGAGGAGGGGAGACCTGGAGAAGCACACCCTCTCTGGGCTGCTGCTGTCTACCCACAGCCCCGAGAGGAAACAAAAAAACTAAGCAAACTACGTCCTCCTTTGCCACCTGCTTTCTTTCCGAACCACTTTGTGTTTTATGCCGAGACCTCCAGCAGAGTGGAATAAACCAAAATGTCCTGATTTTCACGTTTGCTAAAGAATGTTGTGGTTGGAAAGGGGGCACCGGGTCCCAACAGGCGGAGTCCCATGAGAGTTAGTGGGGTCAAGGCAGGAGGGCCCCTCACCACCCTGCGCCTCACCCGGTGATGACGGACAGGGAGCCCCACGAACGCAGTTTTGAAAAGGCAAACTTACTCAAACATAACAAACGAAAATGGGTACAGTTAGATGTTCAGAATCAGGAACTCAAGGCCCTCTGTGGGTTTTTATTAGTGGGGGTCCCAGGTGAAAACGGCAGTGCGAGCCTCCTTACACCCAGCGCCCAGGCGATCCCGCGCCATCCTTGTAACGCGTGAGCCTGTGTTGGCAAATGCGCTTGTTTCCTAACCCTGGGACACGGGCAAAGAGAACGCTCCGTGTGTTCCGGAGTGGAGCTGAAGGTCCCCGGTCCAGTCCCCAGGAACTTAAGCAGAAAAGATAAAAGGACGCCACGCACGAGAGACCTATTCAGATCAGAAAGGGGGAGGGGGCGGTGCCCAGCTTACTTCTCTGGTCCGGGATGAAATAAGTGACAATAGTGACCTAGGAAAATAGCTTTCCACTTAATGACTGGGCAATTAGAACGTCCCTTTTGAACTGTGCTACAGAGAGCCTAGCAGGGTTTTTTTTTGGGGGGGGGGGTGTTGTTTGTTTTTTCTTGATGGAATAGGCCGTCATAAGGTTGGTAAAAACAGCAGGGTCTGCCGAGAGAACCAGCCTGTCTCTTCTTTCAGTTACTGCTAGGACAAGGGGCCTTTCCGATGCCATTAAAAACGTATGAACTGGTGGGCTGCGGGACATAACTCAGATGAGGCGTTAAGCTGCCTTCCAGTTGACTTCCGAGGCTGCTCACCTGCCCACGGCCACTCGTGCTCGCCGGTGCGCCGCTCGCAGAGCAAACGCAGGTCTTTCACTTTCTCATTCCCGGCATGTCCCTGTTTCACAGAAAACAGTCTGCATAGTTTTTACGAAACCCTGTCAAATTTGGGTTCTACTTAACTCTTCCATGGGCTGCAGGAATACACAGTCGTTAGTTTCGACGCCCAAGAAGAGGTGAGCTGTGGGCGGAGAGAAGACCGGGAGACAATTTGGATCACAGAAGCTCACGGGGACAGTCACCGCATCAGACGCTCTCATCAGAACAAGCTTCTCTCCAGGGAGAGACTGAACTCAGCTTGGCAAAAGCCATGTCAGGTGGGTTTTACCTTTGGTGGGAAACATGACGTGGAATCCAGCCCGTTGGCGGGAACCTCAGCCCCGGGCGGCACTGGGGATGTGCCAGCATGTGTGGGAGCCCAGTGCTCCCGAAGCGCCCAGGCACCCCAGTTTCCAGACCCAACTGCCAGTCACACCAAATGGCTTTGGCTCCAGAAAGACACTAATTGCCATCCAATCTTATTTGTGAACAACTACACTCACAAATTAGAGGTTTCTTACACTTATGACTTATGCAAAGCCAAGTGTTATAATATTTCTTACTTTTTAGCATTTTAAATGCAACATTTTACCATGTAGACAACATTTTAATAGATTTTCTATAACTGTTTCATACTAAAAAATAAAAATATTCCATCCACATGCATATGACTATTTCCATTGCAATTATAACTTACGTATACATTTGCACTCAAATCAGTAAACCAGTGTGTTTTTCTCAACATATTCCATGAAGGAAATTAATTTTCTGCTCACTTCTTTTAATAGTTTAATTCTACTCCACTCAATCAGGCTGCTTCTTGAACTAAGCCTGTACTCCATGTCAGGGCCTATGCCAAATGCGAAGCCCATAGCCTGTCACTGGCCAGGAGGCCTGTGTTAGGTGGGGCGCCCTACGGGACACATCAGACTTGATTTCTGGGTGCCAGCCAGGCCAGAGTCCCCATGTGGTGGACGGATGAACTCCATGGATGATAGTGGAGGGGTGTGTTGGAGACACAGGAAAGACGCCATCAACCACCAGCCACCATCACGTCACTACGGGTGACACGTGTGGCCTGATTTCCAAAGAGGCCAACAAGACGGATTTAGAGGAAGCGTAGCTACCCGAAGGGAAGCAAGTCCAGGTTCGACACCAAGCTCGTGTGACTTAAACGTGAGGACACCGATCAGATCCGGAGTGACGCTGAGAGCCCAGGCTGCTCTTTCCCAGGCCCCTGGTCCCGTGGGAAGGAAGCTGGTGACAGTAAGGTACCACCTAGCTCACCAGAGCCCTGATCATTCAAAACCCACCTCTACAAAACTGACCAGGCCGAGGGGAACACTGGTGAAAAGAGCGGGGATCCCCCAGTGATAAGACTCAAAAGTGCTGTCGATTGAGTCTTCAGGGTTGACAGTGGCAGCAGTGATAAGATAGCTCTCCTCTGAGAGCCCCTGGTGACATAAAACCGAAGCCCTGAGCCGAAGGAAGATGGGGAGAACCAACATACGCTGACATCAGACGCCTTCACAGGACCCCTAGGGCTCACAACACACCCAATGCTCAGGACCGGTTGCTGGGCAGGAATCACCCGCCTTTGCGAGTGCGGGCCCGCAGAGGCTGGCTCACTCACCGAAGGTCACAAATGTGGTGAGCACCAGGTTTGAATGGGAGCCAGCACACAGTTCTTGTTCAACAGGTGCTTGAGGAAGACCCCGGCGTTCCTTCAGCGAGCAGGACGGGCGTTCAGGGGCAGGTGGTTTTCAGATTCATTGGGCACCACTGCTATTTCCCATGTGAGTTTTATGCATTTGTATCACCTCCAGCCAAGGATGGGGACACTAGTATCTTCCAGGTAGATGACATGGGTGGTGACTGCCTCCTGGCAGCTCACGGCTGAGGCTGGAGAGGATCTCACCAGCGGACTCACTGGGAGGCCTGCGCCACCCAGGCCACGTTGAGGAACCCACCTCTTACTTTCAGCAAGTGATATGAACTGGAGTGGGATCATACCTGCCCGATTTACGACAATCAGAAGGAAGTGCAGTTAGAACAAACACAAGCCTCCTATAAAATGCCTTCACTGCATGACACCCGAATGGGACCTACTTCGAGTCTCCAGGGACATTTCTCCACGGTCCTCACACCGGAATGTGTAGGGAATGGGCAACGTCCTTCGCTTTGGAAAACCCTCCCCAGAGCCTCCACGGCATTCAGCACCTCCGACTCTTCAGCTGAGCCGAGAAACGTCCCACCAGGAGAAACCCTGCAACCACCCAGCCTCTCCTCCCGCCGGTGCTGCTGACCCGTGGGCTCAGGGAGGGCTTGGAGGGCGTCCGTCAGTCAGCCCAAGAAACTATTTCATCTGCCTTTATCTTGTTCCTAATTGGTTTTCCACTTGCCTTTAAATTTTAATTGGCCCGATTTATGTGTATTTCACTTTATAGTGTTCCTGAAATCCTTTGTGGAATCAGCTGTAAAATACAAACCCTTAAGATACATTGTCCGGTGAGACATGCATACGCAAAGACAGGGTGTGAGAGAGTGGTTATGGAGCAGGCTCTCTCCACAGATACCTAATCGGTAAAATAACTAAGTGCACATGCTGAGCTCCGTTCGCCTCCCCCATCCCTAGAAGTGGGACGGGGAAGATAATCCATTCTGGCACTCCAATGCAAGGCATCTCATTAAATGCTTCACAAAGCTGAAGTTGGCTGTGCAATGTCTTCCTTTGCCTTGCCCATCTGGACATAAAGCGGAGTTTGGTGTAATTTTGTATAAAATCAATACAAGATGGCTCCCACATGTTTGTGAAATTCTGACTGATCGCTCTGAAAACCAAACAGCACCATGTTTAAAGTCCTCGTGTCAGAAGTGAAATATTTATTTCCTGGAGAAACTTTAAATCTCATTTAGTGTAACGGAACTCAGACATGCCCTTGTTTAATTTAGTTTTCAATTAAGTCATTATATAATTTAATCTCACCAGAACTATTGGATTATGGCGCAGCTGAATAAATTGAAAGGGCTTATGTTAGCTTTTTGTTGGACATCAGGAGCAAGCCAGCCTAAGTGGATTTTCCTATTGCTTTAAGTTATTATTGAGTGTGTGAGAAAATTATTCTGGCATGAAGGAACATAAAAGGTTCTCGCAGAAAGAAATACACAATTAAACGTTCTTTGACTGAATCCATTTCTTTCATCCATTACTGTCTCGGGGCCTTGTTTGAAGCTCAGTTAGCCGTCGGTCGCCATCAAGTAATAAGGCTCTAGGAGCGTTTCCTACGCAAACGCTTCGGTCGATTTTATCCACGTCAGGACCGCGGCTGCTGACTTTGGTTAGGGCACACGGAGGCTGAGGAGCCAACTCCGTAATGCCTCTTCCACACACAACCGAGCTGACTCACGCGCCCGTCTGTGCCGCTCCCAACTCCGCAGTCAGCAGTCTCGTCGGCAGGTCTCGAGTGCCAGGCATTGTGCTGGCGTCAGGAGTCGAGGGATAAAGGTGCTCAGCTTCTCCCCCAAAGAGTCCACCGCCGCAGCGATGCCGGCCTGGGGGCAGTAATCAGGTACCCTGTGACGTGCGGTCCGGTAGGGGCAAGTGTCACCAATAACCGAAGCCCAGAGGAGGTGCTCGGAAACAGTAAAATGTCAGGGAGACTCAGAGTACTGCCTCTGCTGTGACTTCGTGAGCACCGTCGGCTCTGGCTGACAAGGGGGTGTTCCAGGGGTGTCCGACCGGCGGCTCTCAGGCCACATGCGTCCCTGGAGGCTGTGGATGGGGCCCAACACAGAATTGTAAATTCACTTAAAACATGATATCTTTTGTGATTACGTATCACAGTGTATTTAATGTGTGACCCAAAACAACTCTTCTTCTTCCAGCCTGGCCCAGAGATGCCAAAGGGTTGGATACCCAGATCGGTAGAGGAATTCTTCCAACGAGAGGTCAAATGAAGGTGGTTGTTCCGGAAAGGGTGCCCAGGTCAATGCTGTGGGAGCTCATGGCCTTGCGGGGGAGCAGCAGAGGGGGGGCACAGAAGAGGGGGGCCACAGCGTGCCTTGTCAGTCAGGCCGATGACCTTCCCGCTCGCCTGGGCCAAGGGCAGCACCTGCCCTTTTAGAAGCCAGGGAAGCCGAATGACCGGCTGGTTCTAGCCAGGACGGGGCAAATAGGCGACACACCCAGTCCTCTGCGGCCAACTATGGAAATAGCCTGGACAGGAGAGACGGAGGGACTCAGCCCAAGAGAAACGAAAGGGACAGTGCGTGGCTCCCGGTCAGGGCACTATTCTAGCACTTCTAGCCAGGTGGCTTTTTAAAAGGTGGGTTTTGTTTTTCTAAAACTGGAGTGGCATTTATTCCACCCTCGCATATTAGGAAACCCAGTGACTGATGCTGGATGGTGCGTGGCTTCCACGGACGGTCTACGCGTTTATGAGGTTAGCTGACCCTGCCGATGGACGGGACATTGATTTGGTCTATCACATCCTCATCGAAGCAGTCAGAGAGTGAACCCATGGGGGGCAAACACTGTTACCGAAGCAGGCTCCCTCCCCCAGGGTCTCTCCGGCGGTCTTTGCCTGCCACCAGGTGTTAGGGATTGTGGCTCTCCATGCCAGGGTTTGGTAAGAAGGAGAGGAACCGTTTATTCAAAAGTTACACAGGTTTAGAGTGATGGCAGAATGTCGCCGTTAAAATCCCAAGGTCCCTTAAAACACCCACAAACACACACAGTCCTTCCCTCCCCTCTTCGCCCAACCAGGCCAGTCAAGGGCACTGTATCTCAGGAAAAAATAGAAGTCCACAGCTCGGCTAGACCCCTGGTTCCGTCCAGTCATCCGCGCTCGGCTGGCAGGCCTCCTGTGGTTCCCAGCACCATCAGCTGTGTTGCCAGGATCTCCAGTTCTTGTCCCAAACCCGCGTGGCACCTTCCCCTGGCCCACCAGCGAGAGTCCTTTCACCCCTTTCCTTCCTGTATCGTCTCTCCTGCGTTCTTCCGAACCGCTGAGAGAGAGCTCTGCATGGCTGCTACATCTTGCCTTCCTGCTTCCTAGGCGTGGTCAAGGGAGCCCCCTGTCTGCCCCCAAAACTGCAAGGTTAGACCCCCATGTGGCTGCCGTGCCTGGGTTTAAATCCCTGTGCGAATCTTCCTCCATAAGCCCATTTCCAGCTCCTCCCACAATCGGCCACACCTGCCAGCACTCCCGTAATCTCTGCCTTTCTTGGCTGCCAGGGTTAGTCCGGGCAGGCGTGGGGCAAACGCTCTCCAAGCTCACGCAGGTGCAGTCACCCGGGGAGCTGTCTCCCACTTACATCCCGGGTCAAAGTCACGCCCAGCTCCCTAGCCAGCCGGCTGTTGATATGCAAAATAACTGGTTTTGCATATCAGGTATGAAGCTGGGCAGCTGTGCAAAATAACTCTCAATGGCTCTGCTCCGCGTCCCCTCCCCCAGCCAGGCCCGCCTTGGGGGAGATAGCCTGTATTTCCTGCCCCCCACCCCGAGTTCTGGATCCTGTTACAAATTCCCCCATTTTGCAGGAGGGGCCCTGGCTGTACCCCATTACAAAGCGACTTTGAGAACCAACTTAATTCGCAGGAAATCTGGAGGGCCATCTGACAGTTTCGCTGAATTGCTTGGCCACAAAAGGGGTTTCACATGAGGAAAAGCTTTAGAAAGTGGTTGTATTGCTCAGCAGCCTCAAAGGGAACCGATGGTGTATTCAAAGGATTCACGACAGGAATTGCAATAAAGTGACGATTGGCAGGGATGGAGGAGAGGCTGAGGGAACCTGCAATGAGTGGAAGACCCCCAAGGACTCGCCATCTTTGTACCCCCAGACCTGTGGGGCAGGATCAGAGCTGGTGCTCTAGAGGCGGCAAAATCTACAGGTGTGGGCGGAGCCAGGTGGAGCACCTGGAGGAGGGTGGGGCCTCGGTGGAGGAATGGGGCCACGACCCAGACCATTTGAAGAAAGAGAGAGTGGGGGGCAGACTGAAATCTCTGTCCCTCCTGCTGGTGTCTCCATGGTGCAAAAGCCACTTCAAGAAAGAAAGGGGCCACAGAGCACAGGCACTGCTGCCCCAAGAGCCCCGTCCACAGAAGGGAGGACACAGAGGTGGGGGATGGGCAACAGGGCTGGCAGTGGGGTGACGGGCACCAGCGACACAGCCCTGGAGAAGGTGGCCGTGGCTTCTTTTCAGAGAGCCGGCTGCTGTCTAGGTCTGCGTTTTCAGAAGATTCTGCCCACTAGGGAGCCCTGTGCCGAGTCCACACCCAGCCCCCCTCTGCTCTTCCGACTCTGGCTTTGGCCGCCCCTCAGGCCTCCCTAGAGACCCACGGCCCCCCCAGTTAGGGCTGCCCCACCACCCTCTGTGCTGTGCCTACATGTCCAACTAAGGGATTTAATATGCTGAAGTGCGCTTTTGACATTTCTTTAGAAGCCTTAATGAATAAATAAAGTGAGCAAGAAAAACAAGCAGAGTCCTCAGTAAATTACCGTAAGAAAGATGAACCTGCAGAGTGAATTCCCCAGGATGCAAGAGCCTGGGCGCTGGGAGACCGTCACAGGGCGGCTGGCTCGCACCCAGCTCTGCCCCGTTTTCCCTGCCTCCCACTCCCATCGATGAGCCAGCCACCAGTGCACGGCCAACGCCGGCCGGGGCCCTTCGTCCAGGCCGGCTGAGGGAATGTCCTCACTGGGGAGGGGAGGGGGGGTGCAGGGTGGCGGGCACCTGAGACAGACACTGCGACGTGGGTTGCTGGTGGAAATAACAACCGTTTGGTGCAGCAAGAATCCCTGCTTAACAGGGTCCCAGTGCACTAACTCCTCCAGTTTATAGAAGTGCAGGCTTCTTCCGAAGCACGCGGTCCACTTCGCGTTCACAACCGTCAGCAGGAGCTGCACGTTAACCCGCCCTGACGGTGCAGGGACGAATGTGGTGGCGGCTGGGCCCCCACGTGGCCGGGGGACCCCAGGAGCACCTCACCTGCAGATCACAGACCCCGGCACCCTAACTTGGGGGCACAGTTTTACTCCAGTGCGGCTGCACCTGGCTCAGCCCCTGGAGTTGAGGGCTATAAACAGCAAATAATGCCAAACCAAAAAAGCCGAACAAATCACCCCGAAATTTATAACCCTGGGGTTTTATGGGGAACAGAAAAGGAAGAACCCTAGCTTGAGCCCCCAGCCCAGCTTCCTCATGTGCCAACACCCTGGACCGTGAGGACAGGGCGAGTTCAGGCATTCTGGGGACCTGGGACCCCGGGCACCCCGCACCGGGGAGCGCAGGGGACTCCATCTGGAGCCTTCTTCTGAGGAGGAAACAGCTAGCAAATGTGAGTGAACTGTCAGTCTCGAAGGTCATCTATTACGCTGGGCGTGCCAACAGATTCCTAAAACATCCCAGCATTTGCTTTATCCATCAGAGACATGGGCTGACACAGGGAGAAATTATCGTTCGCTCTTGAGCATGTAGTGACTGCAGGAAGAGAGAAGGAGCCAGGCAGGCGGGTTTTCCTGGGGGGCGAGGCCTGCCGGTCTCCCGCGGCTCCCACTGGGTCTGAGGGAGCATTCGGTGCCCCAGATCGCTGGGCGCCAGGCAAGCTCCCACACTTGGAAGTCGACAGCTGGGTCTGTGGTTGAACGACCTTTGTCCTTGCGATTCAGTTCCTCTCTGACCGCCAGAGCAAAGTCTGGACACTCACTCAGTGTCTTCAGCTTCCCTTCCTTCCTGCTCACAGAACCCACCAGAAGTCCTGGCTGAAACCCACCCCTCCTCTCTCTCCCCAGAACTGCCCTAGTCCGGGTCCCCCCGAGACCTTGTCTAGACTGGGGACCCACTTCCTGCGTGCCCTCCTTCTACTTGTTCTTCTCAAAACCTGTCTCTGCAAGTGGCCACAGACGCCAGACAGCCAGGCCAAAGGGACAAAGGTTCCACACACCCCTCCCCACACTGTTTCTGGCAGCTGACACCTGACTCCGCCCCCCCTCCCATCTCACCTGTTGCCACTTCCAGCCGGCGCCAGTGAACAGCCAGCAGCCCGGTCAGGTCAGGGCCGTTTCCAGAACACCTGCTGCCCTTCCTGCGAGACCACGGGCTCCGTTCCCCCAGCCCACGCCACGCCACGCCACGCCATGCCACGCCCAGGCTACGTGGTCTGTGAATCCCACGTGATCGCCTTCCTCATCACCGCAGTGAGCTGACTGCTTTGCGGACGTCCCTCCTTCCAGAAACCGGGAACTATTTCCGGTGCTAGACGGTCTTCCTCATCCTCCCCCAGCCCCAGATACAGCATCCTCCACGCAGAGCAGCACCTCCCCTTGCCCCTGACCTCCCCATGTGCAGGAAATGCCTACAAGGGCTTCCCTGCCTCCCGTGCGGCACACACACTCAGGGACAGTCTCAACTGTTGTCATCGGGACTCTCCCTTCCGAGCTCTGCCACACTCCCTTCGACACCACTGCCCTCCCGCAGACGCAGGACGGGGTTGGCCTCCCTGGAGGCCGACGGGGCAACTCCCGGCACCCCTGTGCCTCCCGACCACATCCTGGCCCACGGGCTTCCACCACGCGCCGGTCCATTGCCATGCGGGCTGCCGGCTGCGGGCACGGGGTCCACCTTTCTTTCTTTTGGTCATTAAATGTTCAAAAGTGGATGATGGATTTCCTTGACTTCAATGTATTACCCTGACAGCAGAGGCACTAAAAGGGAATTAAAGTTTCATAAAACCTCTAATGTGCACTGCACATATTTCCCTGTCAGACAAGCTGTTTTTAGCAAAGACTTGCAGGGTACTCGGTTTCAATCAGTGGAAATTTAAATAAATTCATTCCAATCGCCGCTTTCCCTTCCAGCCATAAATCTGGGGAGCCCTGCAGAACCCATCAGAGCTCGTTCTCATGGTAACATCAATGGGGACGACGTTTTATTGATATTAAACAGAATGTTACAGTAGGCGGTGAGACGACGTCTCTGGATTGGAAGATAAAATAATCAAATTAAACCAAATTCTGTCACCTTAAATCAAGATATTTCGAAGACAAACTTCTGGTGTCAGGGAAAAGCAGTGCCATATCCAGGGTGATTTTTAATGCACCATAAAAAAAAGGATATTCTGGCGAAGGGAATGGGACCTTTGCCCGTGTAGAGCCAAGTTCACCTCTAAATGCCGGTCATGGAGTTTTATCTTCAAGACACAGAGTGTTACCTTCATTTATATTTTTATTTTTCCTTTATGAGTTTCCTGTTAATATAACAGAAAGTTTACTTATTCATTTAGTTTTGTTTTTCATGTTATTTTTCTGTTACTCTAACAGCGGAGATCAGGAGGCTCGGTGCCTGGAACAGAGACGGCACCCAGGGCCTTTCAGAGCGGACTGTCCACACCGCCCCGCCCCCTGCCCCCGGCGCTGCGGTACCAGGGTGTCCCTCTCAACGCGCAGCCCTTTCCCAGGTCTCCCGGCTGCAGCCCGTGGGGCCATGGGCGAGCTGAGAACCGAAGGAGAAATCACAGCTTGCGAACCGGCACTACGGTTTTCCAAACGAATGACTGTACCACATCACCCCAAGCCCAGACTAAGCGAGACGCTTGAAACGAAAACTGGCGTACAGCCCTGTGTTGGGGACGAGACCGCCGTCAAAGACCTGACACAGCCGCGGGTCTGAGAACAAGTCTGCCCGCCGTGTCGGGGGTGGCCTCGTGGGTAGATCGGACCCCAACTGCCAGGCCATCTTGCCTCCAACCCTCGCTCTTGCTGGGGACGCCGCAGTTGCTCACAGTGTGCCTTCTCCTCTTCCGTGAAAGCCAATAGTTAACCTGAATCTGTGTGGCCCCAGGCGGTCCCTCACGTCTTGGGTTAGGGAAGCCCTCGGGTCTCTAAATCCCGACAGCTCGTGTAACCAGGATGTTGTGAGTTTTAACAGCATTCAAAGTTGCTGCCGGGCACTTATTAAAGCATTTCCTCTGAACCCCAAATTCAGCTGTCACTGCTCTGCTCTGATGCTGGAGCTGACCTGTCATTATGCCTTTGGCGGCTGGCACACGCCAGCACAATGGCACATGTGTGGGACACCCAGGGGTGTCCCCTTCAACACATGTTCTGTTACCCCAGGGGGCTCCCAGACTCTCCGTCCAGTCTGCAGCTCCCCATTCTCCACGGCGGGGGCTCGCCATCCCCCTGACAGAAGGTTCTGTGCTCCCCAGTCCCAGCTGGTCTCTCCTGCTCTCCAGCCTCGTCCCTCAGCCCCGGGACAGGTCGGGCCAAGGCGACCAGCTGACTTCACCACCACTGCTGGGCCACTGCCACGTCCGCCAGCACTTTCCCAGAGCCTTCTTTCATTCCTCCTGTGCCGGGCAGGCTGGAAGCCTCCACAGGAAAGCGGGGCAGGTGGGGCAGCACCGTGCCACTGGGTCAGACCCGCTCCCAAGGAGCAACGCCGCCAGTTCATCAGTCTTTACGTGAAAACCCCCCGATGGAATGACCAGCACGTGTCCGTCTCCCCACCGGACCCTGGAGAACAGAGCTCCTTCAAACGTGTGTCTCTCTTTCAAGTGGAGCCTCCTTTATTTATGTGGCTTTTCTCCCAGACTCTCTGCAGCCCTTACTCATCGGTCTCTTGACTGCCGACCCATTAGACCTCAACCAACACTTGGCCTGACTTGGGCTGTTTTTAGTTTGAATGAGCTGCCATCCCCCCCTTTATGGTTTCCTGGCCAAGGCAATGGTTTCATCTGCCACTTTCCTTCAGGCCTGGCTGGGAATTTCCGGCACAAGGACTGGCACTGCCTTGCCCTCTGTTTCAAGAAAGGATGCTTGTGTGGTAATGACACCCAGGAACGGCCCCTCCGCTGGTCTGCGCTAATGCCGCCTGTCCCCCGCAGGGAGGACCCCACCGTCCAGGCAGTGCGCAGAGTAACAGTGACGCCAACGGCAGCAGCACAGTGGGACTGGTGTGTGCTGAGCTCTCTGTTGTCGCTCAGGCGCGGTGCTGCTCGCTTCTCGTGATTTCCACAGCGGTCCCACAGATTAGCAGTCGTCCCGCGGAGGCAGTCTGTCCGTGTTGTAAATACGGAAACTGAGCCTTGGAGAAATTACTGAACTGGCCAAGATCAAGTCGCCTAATAAGTGGCCAGTTTGAGGTAACGTAGATCACGGGTAATTATTCAAAATTAAATAATTAGTATTGACCTCCTGTTATGCCAGCCGTGGTCAGCCACAATTTGCTTCCCTGTGGTTTTTTAAATCTGTTCTATTTAAGTGAATATAATTACTGAATTAATTCGTAGCTCGTGGTATTTAAATGAATAGCGCTGCTTGAAGGATGCCTGCTACAGTGACATTTGATTCTGTGATGATTGCAAAGAGACGTATTTTGCCGTGTATAAAGCACAGTTTCCTGCCCAAATTTCTGAGGGAAAAAGGAGGATGTGCATCATACCTGGGTATAATGATTACGTGCCACGGGTCAGGTAATCCTGTGTGTGACGTGCAGAAAATGTGGATGCTCGTTACACGCAGGAGCACATCACATACAGCAAAATACCGGGCGCGTAGAAGTCGGGCCAGCCTGTGCGAATGCGCTTGATTGACTTACTCAGTGTCACGAATACAAGCCTTTTGCCCTGGCGACCCCGGCAACTGCGTCTGGGCGGCAGAAAGATCACTGGCTGCATTTCGGGTTCAACTTAATTAATTAAACCAGACTCTCTCCCTAAAACGATGATTTATTTCTCCAAGCGAAGTTCATAAGCTCAGGCCTAGAGTGTGTTTAATCAATTTTAAAATCACCTATTGCTATTTGGGTAGATCAAATGAGTAAATCATTTTAAAATACAATCATACAGGGATGCCACATAATCAGGAGGAATTGTGAGGCTAATAACCAGCAAATAGACTCTAAAGGCAATTAATTAACTTTTATTCAGCAAAGCATGCAGCTTAATTCCTATCAGATCAGGTGGCGCTGTGTGTTCATCTGCTCTCCTTCCCACGTGTCATGGAGAGTAAGTTAATATTCATGCATCGTTTGGGAGAAGCCCGGTGACGCCATGACAAGAGGGGCCTTCCCCTAGGGGTGCAGGCCCACTCCTCGCAGACACGATTGGAGGTGAGCATCCCAGGGCTGCGGCGGGTGTCAAATGACCCGATGTCTGGGGGTGGAGGTGTCGGTGTGACCATGTAAAGCACTCACAAGTGCAAACAGCAGTAACACGCCTGCAGTAAGTGTCCGCCTTGTCCCTTTTCTCCTGCTGCCTCAGTCCCGCATCCACCGATGGCCTGCGCTTGGCTCTCAGGATCCTCGACGTCTCCGGTTTTACGTATTCCACAGTCTCTGGGCCTCTGCTTTCCTCCCGGTAAGTTCGAGGGCAGAAAACCGGCCGTGCCCTCCTCAGCGTCATACCTGGTGCCGAAGGAGGAAGCCGGGGAGAAACGCCGCACACCCTTCGTGGGGCGGAAAGGTCCTGCCCCCCGACTCTCGTGGTGTCCAAGTCAGTTTCTGCGTTTAGTTTATGGTCCTTTGCCCTCAGCTTTTAGGGTTTCAAATGCTCTGTGCTAACAGCTTGACCGAGGTCCAATCGGCGAACAGAGGACCATGTGTAGATAACACGCACCGGGGGTGCGTTCGAACCTGGGCGAACCCCGACGTCCATCCTCAGACCTGGGGCTGAGGCCGGCCAAGGGGCGGGGCTGGGAGAGAAGGAAGACGACACGCGATGGACAGACAAAACAGAAGGGTCCCTCTTGCTCTCTGGTCCCCAGGGCAGCAAGAAGTGCTCGGCTCAGAGCTTTCCTGTCCCACCTACCGACCAGCCAGAGGTGCAGGCTGTCTGAGCCTCACCCAAAACACTGGGAGAGAAAACACACACACACCTTCACGCTCATCCCCACATACACACACACACCACAGACACAGCCTTGCACACACATGCACACACACACGCAAATACCCATACGCACACGCATCACACATCGCACACTCACCCAGTACACCCCCACACACTCACACACAGAGTACACGCAGACATCACACACTCACCCCGCACACCCACACACATGCACACACACACACCAGGAAGACACTGCCCTCACATCGCTGTGTAGGGTTGCCATCTGGACTTTTTATGGCGACCCCTGGAAAAGTGGACGTGAAACACCTTTACTTCATCTTTAGAAAACCCGAACCAGTCTCCCGTGCTTTTCCTCTTGCTGACTTTAAAACTGTGTGTAGGTGGTCCTTCCAGCTCACCTGATGCTTCTGGGGATTCTGGACTCAGGCAGCACCACTGCCACCCTGCACCCTGGCCATCCCTGCGTCGCATCCCCAAGGAGTTAGCAGGTGACCAGACAGCACACGGCAGATGCGCTGTAATCAGCCCGGGGCTGCGGCCCAGGGTTTAACCCAGATCTAGCACCGGCCTCATGCCGTGGGATGTCAGTGGGATATCAGCCCGCAGATGCAGCCCTTCCACCCAGCGGGAGGGGCCCAGGGGCGTCAGAGGCCCATCCTCTCACTCAGGCTGAAAGGGGACGTGGGGTCAAGAGACAGGTCCCTTCTCCAGAAAGTGGAGAGTGAATAATGAACCCTCTGGAATCCAGGCCTCCAGGGGAAGTGGCTTCTCTTTGCTTCACCACTGGGTTCTGAGCAGGCACCTGCAGCTCCCGTGGGTCCTGCCCACTCACTAGGGTTTGATATGGGCTTCCTGTCACTTGCTGTGTGTCCTCTGGGCGAGCAGTTCCCTCAGGCACCTAACAGGAAGGCAGAGTCACCCGGAACAGCACTCCGGTTTCCTAGGCCTGTCGCCCCACCTCCAGCGTGGTCTCGCACCCCGTTTCACTGTGAGGCGCCTCAGTGAGCATGCCCTGCTGTCTGTCTCCTGCCCTCCTCCCTATGCCCACCTTCCCGACGAAGCTCCCACGGGCCCTGCGGCCACCCGGCTCATCAGAGACAGCCTCGCCCACCCAGGGGCAGGGGGCGTCCCTGCCCCGTCACACTGGGGGTGCAATCAGCCAGACTCGAGTCCAATCACAGCTCCGCTCCACCTGAGTGGCAGCAAAAGCGCTTGGAGCGCTCATTCTCACACCTGCACAGAGAAGAGAGTTTTCTCTCGGCCGCTGATTGAGGCGATTAAATGAGGAAATGTGCACGAAGCCGCCTGACGCTCACAGTCGGCACCACACTGACCCCCAACGAGAGGCAACTTGCCTTTTCCCTGCATTCCGCTTCTGCAAAACACCCATCTCGAGAAACGGTGGTTTGGGGCTTGGAGGGTGGGTGGAGACAAGAATTCAATTGTAAGACACCCCCGGGCACCGTCTGACCTCTGCATGCACTTCAGGGGGCTCGCACCTGCTCCTGGTCTCTGAGGCTCCGCAAAGTCCTCAGCTAACTGCCCCACGACCCCCGCATTTACTCACGGGGACCTCAGACCAGCTGGGGGCTGGGACCCTGTTGCTCATCGAATTTCCCCCATGTTTGGTAAAAGCACGTCCTAAGTTTTCTCTCTTGAAGCACAACAGGGCCCACTCACACACACCGCCCTGAGCCACGCCCAGAATGTTCTGTTCATCCCTCCTCTACCAGCCTGGGCCCCCAGCCCGCTGGGGCTTCCTGCAAAGGCTGCTGGGAGCCAGCCTGTCTCCTCTCCCCTCGAGCCAAGCCCCCCTTCACCTCCTTCACCTCCACTCACGGGCAAGGAGTCGGTGATTAGCACGCAATTATCGCAGCGACTGGATGAGAGCCCAGGGCAACTGAGCCTTTCTGTGAAACCTTTGCCTGGAAAGGAGATGAGAGGGAAAAACAGGGCTGTGTGACTGCGCCCAAGGGTGAGCCTGCGCCTCCCCCGAGGCCGTTTGGCCTTGGGCGCTCCTGGACAGGCAGTCACAGATGGTCCTCGGCCCAGGAGGCCTCTCCGTCCCTCCACTCTGTCTCTGGGGGCGCTTCCACCATTTCCTGAGTTGAGTCCTGTGTAAGGGGCTACGGCAGACAGAGAAAGAGTGGCGGGTTTTTGTCCTTGGGAATTCAAATTCTAGTGGACAGCCCAGGTTTAGAAGCAGGTATAACCAAAGGGCGGCTTTGATAAATACCAGAGCGGGGCCACAGGGGGCAGGAGGCTGAGGGCGGGGCAGGCACTGCTGCTTGGGCTGGGGGGGAGGGGGAGTGTAGGAGACCTCGCTGAGGACTAGGGTGTGGCCAGAGGCAGAGATTCTTCCTCGGACCAACCGCAGGCAGAGGACTTATCTCTGGGCCCCTCCTCCAGCTGATAGCGCAGTGTTGGGAGCTACCGATTTCTAAAAGGTTTTGGGCTCTGAGACTAAGCCCCCAGGGTCTTGAGGATGAGGGTGCCAACCTGGAGGGCCCAGCACGTGGGGCAGAGAGGAAATCCTGAGGACAACCATGGTGACAATGGCGCCCCCGGTGGCAGTAAGACCAGGCACCAACGGGGCACTGGAGGAAAGCTGGGGATCCGGGTTTGAGCCCCCACTTGGCACAAACTCGGCCAACGTGGCTGGGGAGGGTGACCTCCACGCCCTCCACGTCGTCCACGGGATGGCAGAGGCAGCACCGCCAGTTGCTTTGGGGTTGTAACCACGTCCCTGGATCCCAGGCTCCGGGACAACCGCTTCAGGGGTGCAGGCCCGGCATGGGGCACCCTGGCTGGTCCCACCAGAGCCATCGGAGATGGGGCTGGGCGGCACTGCTTGTCTCCCTCCCCCGTGAAGAGAGGGAGCTGGTGTCTGCTCCCTGGGGGTAGCTTCGCTGGTGAAGTGTGATGGCCTCAGACAACCAGGGGAGCATCAGACCCTTAACCAAGGGGCCTCTGTCCAGGCCAGGTGCTCCGCCCTTGATCTGGGGGACTGCTTCCAGTGGAGGGGTGATGCTTGTTTAACGTGGGATTCAAGCATAGAGGAAAGGCCTCGAAAACACACTCATGCCCCCTCCTAGTTCCCCGAAACCTTAGTCGTACCAGTCACACCATCTGGGGCGGGTCGGTCCACTTTGGGGGATTCTCTTTCCTACACTGGGAAGAAAGACGTCCCGAAACGTTACCCCGAGTAAGTGCTGGTGGGCCAGGCCCCCCCCAACCTGTAGCAGGCAGAGCCGTGGTCACGGGCGTGGGGCACCTTCCCTGTGCTTCCTGGGCCTTGAGGGACACTTGTTACAAGAGTGCCACCCCCCTCAGAGAGCCACGGCACGGCGGTGTGGGCTCTGCTGGCTGTGCGGCTGGGACGGAAGTGACCATCTCCTGCCGAGTGTGGACGAATACTTCGAGTGTCCCCACGGGGCATCCTGTGTCCCTGCAAAGCACCCTTGCACCCGCCAGGCCATGGCAGTGTGACCTTTCCTTCCACCCTCTGCGATGGTCTCAGACAAGAATAATCTATAAGTATTTTTTAACATGAAAAAGATCATCTTAATTTTTAAAAAAAAGGAGGAAACGTATTCTATATACGCTGTATGTCTCTGGTTAAATCTTTCACATACAGAAGACAAGAGCGAAGCTATTTTAGGGTATGAAGTTTTTCTCAAGGGGGCCAAAAATAGGAGAATTTTACACTGTAAACCAGGCCCCCCCGCTCCACCTGAGGTCGTCAAGCAAGCATCCCTGAGCAGTGGGCTCCCTGGAGCTCCCGCAGCCACCTCTTCGTTTTCCATACTAGGGGGGGTTGCGGTTCAGTGCACGGGGGTCTGACGTCAGGGCTGAGACTGTGGTCTGACGTCACACCGCGAGGTGGGGCTGTGGCGGGAGGAGCACCAGCCGCCCTGCTCACCAGGCCCTCATCCAAGGGACCCCGTTCCCTCCCCCAGCCTGCGCTCCCAGACAGAAGTTTGTTCCAGAACGTGCACTCTTGGTTTCTACTTGCAAGAAACACCAAGCAATTTTATTGTTCACGAGCGCAAGTTCTAACACAACCCGGCCAAGATTTTGCTTGCTCACAGCCAAGTTCACAGCCGTCAGGCCAAATCCCCACCACACGCCCTCTACCTTCTGAACTCTGTCCTTCCGTCCATCTGCAGCTCAGAGCCTGTGCGCTGACCCCTTGGTGTTTCCGGGGCCTTCATGCCTCCTCCCACCTGTCCCCTCACTGTGGCAATACAGCAGGACCCCGCCCTGTGGCAAGGCCCGTTGTCCGCACCTTCTGGGAGAAATGCAAACTGCCCAGCTCTCGGGAAACACGTGAGCGCTTCAGAGATGCCCCCAATTCCTGCCACTATCCACGTCACCACCAGAAGCCACACCAATGACTGTCCTTCTTGAGTCCTCGTGTGCCAGCTCTGCCTGAAACGCCTTCCCCACCCGCACCTCCGGCGAGCTCCTCTCTAAGATTCGCTGCCCCGTTTCAGGGCCGGGTCTTCAAGCAACCAGACTGGATGCCCACAGCACTGCGTCCTTTCTGGGGCTTTCTGTGAAGCCAGCGAGCGGCACGTCCTGTCACAGGATGGGCACACTGGTGTTTAATGACAGGGTGGGGATAGATCTGTCCTCCCAACACCAGCAGGGGAGTGGCGCCCACGCCAGGACTGAGGCTGATCCAGGAGCTTCCTTTCCGCCCATTTCAGAAGAAGCCGTTTGGGCCACGCCAGTCCGCTCCCTTCCCCTGGGGCCCCGTCTCGGGACGCACCGTCCTGGAAGGGGGTGACTTGCTACCAGAAATCAAACGTGCACCTGCCCCCGGTCTGCAGCCCTGCCCCCGCCAACCTCTGAACTAGCTCAGGAGAAAGGGAGAGCCGGGAGTCGGCAGTTCTCTTAAAAGGATGTGCGTGCATGCGTGTCTTGTGACAAACACACCGCAGGGCCTCCACTGACACGCACAGCGGCCCGGGACTCACTAATAAGCCTCGTGGAATGGAAAACTGGGAGGCACAAGTGAATGAAGTGTGAGGGGACATTACATCAGTAACAACCTCATTTGAAGAACGCACGCTTTATTCTAAATTTCAGCAAAATCTCATTTTGCTTAGAAGGCTTATGCTACTCTAAGAGCAAATACAAATCTTAAAAGAAATTGTAAAAATTTCCCTGGGGGGGTGGGGGGTGGCAGGCAGGAGACCTCACTGTTTGCTTCTTAGAATGTTTCCAAATAGAAAATGTAATTGCAGACCCTTCCTCTGTCCCTCTGAGACGGCTGTAAACCTTTTTAAAAGCTTAAACAAGCTCCTCTCCAGTGTTACAGCAGAGAACTGTTTTTCTTTAGGGCCTGGGAGGCATCTCTCTGAAATGCAAACATCGAGGAAGTCAGGCCCTCTCTCCCCTCCCCCGGCCCCCTGGGAGGAGGAGGGGGGCTTCGCTCTGCTTCCTGCTTTGCTTCCTGCTCTGCTTCCACGTGACTCAGGTGTGACTCCGGTGGCAGAGTCACGTAACCAGTTCTATCTTCCTTCTGGATAAAGGTAGTTGGCTAACACAGCTGCCGCCTTAACCAGCAGGGGACGGAACGTGAATGGTGAGTGGCCGTGGGTGTGGTCATCATCTCTAACGAGGACTCATCGCCGCGTGCCTGGGGAAGTCGGCGGCACGGGTACACATCTCCAACTGGTTCCAGGCAGGTAGAGTATGACTTTGCACTACACCTGTGAGGCAGTCGATAAAGCCATCCTTATTTACACAACAAGGTTTTGGAGTATTTCTTTTATGTGCGAGACTAAAGCAGTTCTTATTCAGCCAACGAATTTGGGGGCATCTAGTTTGTGTCCAAGACTACACTGGAAATGCCTTCCAATTTTTCCTTTTTCTTGCAGCAAATGTAAAATTTTGGTAGTAAAAACATTCAAAAAAACATTCAAAATGTTGGCCAAAAGGCCCATTTACTTTTTTCTGTAAAATAAAAGACACATTTTTTCATTTTCACCAATAACGTTATTTTTTTAACTTTTTTTTATTTATTTTTTTTATTCGGTTACAATTGTCTGCATTTTCTCCCCATCCCTCCACCCCACCCCAGCCAGTCCCACCTCCCTCCCCCACCTCTACCCTCCCCCTTGATTGTATTGATTTGGATTTCCTGGGTATGTTGGTTATGTCTCATGTGGAAGAACATTGATTGTCTTCAATTAGTGTCTGGATTTGATCGCTGTCAACTTCAGCTGGTCTACCCGACCGTGGAGCATCGTCCAGTGAGAAACCTCCAGCACAAAACTCCACAAACCACTGCTGACACGTTCTGTCCATCACAGCACCTTCTCCACACATGGCACAAATCTTTCTTTGCGTTTCAGTTAATAATCATGCACAATATGTTGAAATTTTCTTCTACCTTCAATATTAAGATGCCTACCCCCAAATGCCCTGATTTAGATGAGTTTTTTAAATGCTCACTGGTATGACAGCTCTCACAATACAACCTAACAAGGTTGTTTTGAAGAAGTTACAGAAAATTAAGCGCTGCTAGCACCAAAACGAACAAACGAGCATTCTGTCCAACCCAAAAATTAATTTTGAATTTTCATTGTATTTTTTAGGAGTCAACACCGTCATTTTGGTTCCTTTTCTTACACGGAACAATTCTGCTCAAGAAGCAGGCCCAGTTCTTACAAACGTGTCAACGGTTTCCTTAGACTGATTCAGGAAGCTTCCGGAATGGCAGTGGGTTTGCAGGGTCCCCAGGTCTCATTTGTCACATTTGTCAGCCTGTAACTTATGACATGGGACTGTGGTGAGGGGCTCTCACCCGCCAGGCCAGCCGTGAGAGCACCGTGGAGACCAAGTGACCTAACAGCGTTTGGTGACTAAGTCACACAGAGGGGTCAGCGGTCTTGTCCAGGGCGAAGCACTTCCAGGGTGTAATCAAGTCGTTTAGGGGAGCAGAGAGCTCGCGGCATGTCCTGCACGGCCCCGAGGCCCCCCCTTCTTGCACGGAACTCCCCGTCCAGCCCGCTCAGAGAAGTACGGCCTCCTCGCACAGCGGTGGGGGTCCGCACCCGGAAACGTCTCCAACTCTGGAAGCCCAGAGCATGAGGTATCTTACGGGACGCTGGCTGGAGAGCCGCCCCTCGGAGACCCGCAGGCTGTGGGCTTGCCTTCCGTCAGGAGCCCTAACCCAGAGACCCCCAACAACCAGCCTGCCGCACGGTGGGGCTTCCCTTTGACCACACACGGAAATGCTCTCAAACAATCTGAAGGCTGTTACGTGGATACGTTTGTTGTTGTTGTTTTGTTTTTGTGTCTTTTCCCCACAAAGTCAGTGATAAATGTCACTGAAGGGAAGATAAGGGGATATTGGGTTTAGTTCAGGAACAACTTTATATGAAAGATGCCCAGAGATGGGAAAGAAACACTCACAAAAAAACGATTTTTACCTTCAGTCACTGGAAATGTTCAAAATGATTAAAGAGGCAGACACGACTTGGCAAAATACTGGCAGAATTTTAAGTATTAAATGGAAATGTTGACTTAGGTGACTAATAACCTTTCCTTGGGTCACGAGAATCTGTGGCGAAGCAGGAAATTGTACCTAAGTGAAGATCAATATTTGTCCAATGAAGCAATCAGAGCCGTGGCTAGTCCCATAACTCCAACTGGCCTGAAAAGTTCAAATTAACCTAAAGCAGACTTGACGGCGTGCAAACAAGAAAAGCAGCTTTGTAAATGCCGATATATGAACCGCGTATATGTGATTTATAATTTAGCAGAAGTCAGAGATAAATTCTTCATTACCTTGGGGATTTAACTCAAGTAAAATAAATATAGATTTCTGTATGAGGAAATGCATTCAGTTAGACATTAAAAAGTCTGTTCTGACTGATAAAAATTAATAATAAGGCAACTTAGAGAGCATATTTTGAAACTTCTTTCCATGGAGACAAATAATACAGAAAAAGAGAAATACTCATATTATACCAGAAACAAGTAACTAAGAGTAGGCCTCAAAAGAAGATCAGTAAGGCACAGGCTCCCCAGGGGCGCTCAGGGTCGAGAGGGGTGGGGAGGTGCAGCTAAGTGATGCCCGTGGAGGCCATGCTGGGAGGTGAAGAGGGGTCCTGTGGAGAGAACCAGGGTCGCACAGCTGGTGGGGCTGCCCCAGCCTCCTTGGTGGAGGTCTCGAATGTCACCAGCCCCTTCCACATGGACACCGTCAAGAACTGGCCGTTCACGGTCGGAGTCGTGGACACAGAACGCGCTGAATCTTCCCTTGAGACCCTTTGCTGTCTCTCGACATGGAAGGAAGAAGGAAGCAAAGCCTGAGAGTGGGTCGCCTTTCCATGAAGCAGGGGGTGGCGGGGACCCCGGGCTCGGCGCTGGAGATAATCCCAGTTCACGAGCTGGGAAAGTTCCTGTCATTTTCGTTTGACTGGACCGATGACCACGGACAAGCTCATGGGGACAACAATCAGCTCCTGCCTCCTCCCCACCCAGGGGACCACTGTCTTCCTGGAGCCCCCTCTCCAAGGCTCCGTCCTCCAAGACCAAAAGCCGCGCTTCCTGCGACATCAGCGAAATGTCCGAGGCTTGAGTACCCAGCCCCCTGTGTCCCCCACCCTGGGCCGTCCCATCTGTCCGACACGCCCGCGCTGGGCCTGCACCCCGTGGTCATCCATACTCACAATGACGAACTCCGTGACATCACAGACGGAAAGCGTCTAGACATGATTCCAGACTCTGCTGCTCCCTCTGAGACGTACTTCAAGGCGCTTGGTGACGCGGTACCTTTGCCGGGCCCCACGTAAAAGAGGTTTGATCATTCGAGCTCCGGCCTCAGGGAGAGAGTGGCTGTCATTAGTTATTTCTGCATCCAGGGCCTCGGTTCAGATATAACCAGCTCACACTCCAGCAAACCAGGAATTTGTGTCAAAAAAAAATTGTCATCTCACGGGTTTGTCTCTCTGAAGTAACGAAATAATATCTTAGAAAAACCCAGAGCACCACAGCGGCCTGCTTTTATCAGCCTTTCATCTACCCAAATAAAAATAGTGATCACTTCCTAAGGATCAGAATGGTGTCAAGAAGAAAAATAAAGAAAAAAATTTAAAATAAATAAAAAATAATGAAAAGAAAGAAAGAAAATGGCAGGAGAGAATGCTGACAGGAAGTACTGATGCTGAGCCTCAACTCTGCAGGCTCTCGCCCTCGTCCTCCCCTCTCAGGAAACGCTAACTTTGGAATTGCCATGGACACCGGGCAAACAAACTGGAAGCCAGCTGTTGCTCCCGCCAGGACGTGTCCCTGCACTTGAACTTGTTATCAATGCTCAGGGCCTCCGAGGGTGGCCGGGGAAGGGAACCAAAGCCTTGCCTGCCCAAGGGATTCGGACCGGCACCTGCTTGCGGGAGACCTTGGGAATGGATTGGAGCAGCACCTGGGGGAGAGGGGGCCGGGAGTTACCTCACAGCAAGGAGGCGGGATTTTAGGCTAAATGTGCCTTTCCAGCTTTATGAAATCCAATCTGAGTCTGCGTCAAGTTCAAAAACAGTTAAGAAGAAAAACCTCTGCGTGAAGTCTGACAGCTTCACAACCCCGCTCCCCGCTCACCGCAGAAACTGAGCGAGAACTCCCCGGCCAGGGCCCGGTCCCCAGCCAAGCCCTTCTCCCTGAAGTCACACCGCAACAAGGGCCACCTCAGCTGACTTCAGCCACCAAACACCAGTCTCACATGCTGACAACAGCAAACTCACATGCGGGGCCAAAGACACTGGATCCCGACCTTTATTTTGCAGGTCCCCCGTCCTGCACCAAATGACCGAGCTCTTGCGTGCGCATTTCCTGGCGGGGGACGTCCGAGGAGGTGGTTCCGATGCAATGAAACCGCCATGTGGAGGAAGCCACCAACATCCCTCAAAAACGCCCGGGAAGATACGTGCTGCGTTTTGAATGCCGGCAGAAGGAAAATGTACAGAGTATTGATTGGGGTCCCCTGGGCCGGTTCGCTCTGCGGGGTCATCACGCACCACCCGAGCGTCTGTCTCCCTGTCCTCCTCCCCCACCCCAGGGTTGCTAAGAGACGCGGCGTCGATTCTGGTTTGCTGATGTGAGACACAGAATAAGTGGGACCTCAGAGACCACGTGCTCCTTCCACAGCTTCCTGGCACAGTGCCCCTGGTCGCCCAGCCCCCCCAGCAGGTGTGACCTGGAAATGAGGGGCAGTGAGCCCCGCCTCCCCGGGCACAGCCACTGCCACTGTTTGCTGCTGTCACCAGGCCTGAGTCATGAGCGCTGTGACCTGACTTGGCTCCAAGGCAGCCGTTTGAATTTAAAATAAATGCTGTGCTTGGATCTTTCAAAGTGGGGCGGCCCTTTAGAAATATAAATTAGAATTGGTCGACTCTGAGTGTGGTCCAGCCCTCAGACCCGTGTCCCATATAAATTCTCTCAGTGAAATTCATGTCACAGGTCCCGCAGCCTCTCCCTGGTCGCCGGCCCTACGTCTGCAGAACCCCGATCTGCTTCCTCGGAGTGGAACGTGCCTCCCTGCCCGGCCTCTCCCTGGGCCACGTGGGTTCTGGGGGCCAGAGGTCTCCCGGGTGCCGGGGGACACTCAGCGTTGCGGCCGGGTCCCTGCTGGCTGGTACAGTCGAAGGCATTGTTGCTCCAGGGCCATGCTTTTCTTTTTTTTTTTTTCGGCTTTTGCTCTGGTTTTGCTTTGTTTCCTATCCCGTTCCCTCAGAAATGCCAGTATTTTCTAAGCAGGTTTGTGTCAGCGGCCACACCCAAAGTGATTCTCCAGCTAGTTCTCAGGTTTACTTTGGTCTCCTGCTCTCAGGCCTCGTCTCTGCGCTGCTCACAAGCTGCACCAGGGCCCACCGGGACGGGGGGTGGCGGGCCGGTGGGGACAGACGTGCCCTCCGTGGAGGGGACCTTGGTTCCTTGGAACTCAATGCCTTTCTCAGACCTATGCTGTCTTATTGGGGTACACAGACAATATTGGCGTACACGGACAGCAATCGGATTTTTTCCACTGTCTAAAGCTACACGTTTTGGGGCCAATTTTTTCTCTTCTCTGCTTGCAAAGATGGAAGTTGATTCTTTGTCCCTCTCTCTCCCTCCCTCTCTCTCTCTCTCTCTCTACCTCTGCCTCCCCGCCCCTCACTCCTTCCCCCCCCCCACCCCTCACTCCCCTCCCCCACAACACCTGGACAAGTGTAACTTACAGCGACCAAAGCACAGCAAACGGCCCCTTCACCCAGCCTTTTCCACCCCAGCTACAACTTCAGCCAACGGTTTCCAGCTATTGGAGGTGACAGCCTGACCTGGCGCCTGTCACAGCGCGCCGTGGATCTTAACTCAGCTCCCATGAAGCTTCCTCGCCACACCATCCCGACATGAAGCATCAGGCTCATTTCATTTTCACCTGCTCTTTGATATGTGTGCACAGGGGGCAGAGAGAGAACTGGGGGAGAGGGAAAGGCTTAGATGCAAAGTGTGGTCGGAGCGCCGACTTCCCTGGGGCGCAACGCCAATTCCAGTGGAATAAAATTCCCTTTCATTAGCTGGAGAGCTGGGGTGAGTCGCTTAAACAGGGTTTTCTCGGCAGTAAAGCAGGCGGCCCACTGAGGATGTGACTGGACGCTGCCACAGCTCTGAGCGCAAGGCCTGGGCTGGAGGGTCGGGTGAGCGTGCCCCCCACCCCAGTGCTGTGGCCGGCACTGAGAGCTGGGTGTGACCCGGCCGCCCAGTGCACAGGGCTGGCAGGTTCTTGGGCCCCGAGCCTTGTCTCCTTGGTCCTTAGAGCAAAGCAAAGCGTGGCGTTGCTGCCACCTCAGTCATCTCCTGGGGTAAAGCCACATACACATTAACGGTTATGCCAGGAGTGGGAACATTCCAGAATGTATTATGGAGGCCTGAGACAGAGAAGTGCGTGAGGCTGAGAAAAGCGAACTCTGTTTCTCTGAAATACTCCTGGGTGGGACAAAGGTGAGTTCAATGCCAACCATTTACAGAGAAGTCGAGAGTCTGAGGCTGCAGGTTTCCCTGGAAAAGGAGATTATTTATCAGGAATGTCCAAAGCCGAGACAGGCCGAAAGCTGGGCCTCTGGTGCCAAAGATTTTTCCAAGTTGTGAAAGGCAAGGAAAAGTTCTTGAAGGAAATTAGAAGCATTACTCCAGTGAACACACGCATGGTAAGAAAGCAAAACAGCCTCGTTGCTGACATAAGAAAGCTTGTGCTGTCTGGACAGAAGATCACCCCAGCCGCAACATCCCCGTAAGCCAAAGCCTCATCCAGAGGCAGGCCCTAACCTCCCTCAATTCCTGAAGGCCGAGACAGGTGAGGAAGCTGCAGGAGAAAGGCTTGAAGCTGGCAGAGGCTGGTTCGTGAGGTTTAAGGAAAGAAGCCGTCTCCGTAACATCCAAGTGCCAGGTGAAGCTCCAAGTGCTGAAGGAGAAGCCACAGCAAGTTACCCGGAAGATCCAGCAGGAAGCTCAGGAAGGCGGCTGCACTGAACAGCGGACTCTGGACGCAAATGGAAGAGCCTTACGCTGGCAGCCGTCTGGGGCTTTCCCAGCCAGAGAGGGGAAGTCGGGGCCTGGCTTCAGAGCTTCAAGGACAGGCCGACTCTCCTGTGAGGGGCTAATGCAGCTGCGGCTTTTAGTTGAAAGTCACCTCACACTTAAAATGAATATATTTCTATAAGAGAGGCACTTGTCCCCATGCTAAGAGCGTGTCCGCGCGCTTGCGTCCGCAGCGTCCTGTCTGCGTCGCTGTGTGGGGCCACGGGGGGACGTACTGCACACGGGCTCGAGCGCGTCCGGAGCTGACCCCTGCAGGAGCCCTCCTGGTGGGGGGTGCAGGCAAGGGGATGGGATGGAGAGATCCCCTGCGGGACCCTCAGGGCGGGCTCTGAACCCACCGTGATCAGGGCCATGCACAGCTGTTCCTTCACTAAAACGTCTGCAGGTCCTCCCAGGGAGTAGTTACAGGAAACCTGTCTCACTTTGGTGTTTTCTCCTACGTTTGGGATTGGGGTCGGCGTCCTTCCTGTTCTGGCGGATGCAGACCTAAGGGCCAGTTCTCTTCCACGTGGAAAGAGACCCCAGTGCCCTGGAGGGGCCCCCGCTCTGCGTTGGCAGAGCAGGCGCCCAGCTGCCCGGGACACTGGGGACAGACACTCCCGACTGTAGACACTCTGGGGTTCTCAGTGAGCCGTCTGGTCCTGTCTGCATTCCTCCGGGCTCAGAAACCCAATTCGAGGAGCGTGAGGTTTCGGCACCTACCTGCCGTGTGAGGGCAGACACCCGTGTGAGTGTGGACATGAGCAGAACACCTGGGGGTCTGGACAACCTCTAGAAGGGCCCGACTCGTGAGGACAGAGGCACTTGTAGAGACAGTTCTCATGTACCAAAAACTCTAGCCCGGCGAGCTGGGTGGGACACAGGCTGAGTTTGGTAGCTTTCTGGAGCAGCAGCACTGTGGGCTGTGCCTGGTCCCACCCTAACCCGGCCTCCCAGGGCTGCGGTTGAAAGGGGCGGGGTGGGGGCCCTCCTACAGTTGGAACCCTCCAGAGAGAGCTATTCGAAGGGAGTGGAAGGAATCCTCTGCTGCATTTACAAAAGAAAAAAGCAAACCTGGCGTCCAGTTTTGCTGGCTGGTGCCCAGGGGAGCCCAGCAGCTCTGAATATGGTGGCCACGACCAGAGGCGGTGTGGACAGTGTTGGTCACTGAGAAAGGTCCCAGCTGCTACAGGCCGGGCTGAGAGAACAGGACATCCGAGCTGAGGGCCAGCCCCTCCCGCCAGGCTCCCGAGAGAGAGGGACTTAGATCCTGGGGCAGGTAGGCGGGGGAGGTCCTAGACCATCAGATCCCAGAGGCTTCAAGATCCACCAGCAAACACAAAGGAGGCCTGACCGGCGTGGCTCAGTGGGGTGGGTGTCGTCCATCAAACCAAAAGCTCCTAGGTTCGATTCCCGGTCAGGGCACACTCCTGGGTTCCAGGTTCGGTCCCTGGTTGGAGCACATACAAGAGGCAGCTGATCGATGTTTCTCTCCCTCTCTTTCTCCCTCCCTCCCCTCTCTCTAGGAATAAATAAACAAAATCCTTTAAAAATCCAACACAACTGGCAGCGTGGCCTTGCAGGATAGAACACACAGGAAGCAAACGTGCAGCCTGACACCAGGCGCCGCAGGAAGAGGGCAGCCGGCGTGCGGCTATGGGTGAGGTGACTTGGGAAGGTGCCCCCCCCACCCCAGCAGAGACCGCCCTTCAGCTCGTCTGACAGGCTCAGCCCCTTCACCGAGAGCCACGGGGCCACATTGGCCTTGTCGGGGATCCACAGCAGAGCGGCCCTTCATTCTGGGGACGCCCCATAACCGGAGCTTCCTGTGGCCGCCTACCATACAGTTACCAACCAATCTCTCATTTCACGGCAAGACATCAGCTCCCATGAAGAGACTTAGGGCAGACCCCTAATCACCCACAGAAAGGGTGTAAAATATTGACGGCAAACTCAGTTAATATCACGAGTGTAATGCGTGACATCTCTCTGATTTTATATGCTCGTTGAGGAAAATCCGCAGGGTTTCACTGCGTTTTCGTTGCAGGAACTAGGCATACCTGCCACCTGTGAGTCTTTAAGCAACGCTTGCTTCCCGAGGCCTCGAGAGGCGCTGGGCACTTGACTAGAGGCAGAGCTGAGAGAGGCCTGGGCGGGCCTGGGGCAGCCCCCGCACGTCACGTACAGAGATGGATCCGCACGTGCAGCCAGAGTTTAAAAACTGAGTTTCCTGCGGGCCCGGGGCACGCAGGTGTGTGCTGGGGACAGCAGGTGCAGGTGAGCTCAGCAATGCCGGCCAGCGACAGTGGACAGAGCCGGCCCTTGGCCCACGGGCACGTGCGCCAGCCTCGTTTCCCAGCGTGCCCCTCGGGGGCTGCAACGCAGACAATTCCCCAACACAGGTCACTGGCTAATTCACACTTCACCACTGACTGAAGGTGCTCATCTATCAGCTACCAACTTTTATGTCTACCTGGTTCTTTCTCTGGGCTTCGTGCTCCTAGCTATTGATCTGTTTATCTCTTCGTGCAGAAGGACCTTGGTTTTATAACAGCTGGTATGATTTAAATGGATTTTATTATCTTGTAAGTCAAGTTTTTCATCACTTTTCTAGAGCAAAGATTTCTTGGCTATTTTTGTTTCTCTATATATAATATAAAATACAGATTAAAGATATACAGAAAGAGGAGAAAAAAGAGAAAAATTTTGAGGACCAGAAGTTGTTAGATTATTTAAAAAGATGGAAAATTCTGCAGCGAACTCTGAGCTCCCAAAATGCCCTGACTCATGGGATCTACTTCCAACCCCTGCCGGGCGCAGCTGGCCCAGCTGTGAGGCTGGGGCTGTGGAGCGCCGCCCTTCTGCTCTAACCTGCAGCTGAAGCTCAAAGCTGCCTTTCATCTCTGGCCCCCACTCTGCGAGCCGAGGAGAAGATGGTCCCAGAGTAGCAATGCACCATGGGCAAAGATGCACTTCTCCGCCCCTGGCGCACACCTTGCAATTACAGAGCTAAGGCCTGGATGAAAGATGGATTTTTTCCCCTCTAAATCTTACTTAGAGATCTAGGTAACACTATGCAAATTGCCTGGAATGAAAGGCAACTTGAAAGCCAGAGGGCGGAGGAAGGGCAGGGCCAGGGAGACTGGGGAGAGCAGTGGAGGGGGCGGAATCCGGGCAAGGCCTCTGAAGTGTTCAAAGGCCGTCAAAACCCTCACTGTCTCTTTCAACGCTTCCAAATAGCCAGTCACCGCCTACCACGCACTCCCCAAAGAAGTGCTTTCAAATAGTTATCGTGGCGGCAGCCTGTGTTCTGTGGGAAAGGCCCCCGAGGAAAAGCGTTCACTTATCCATCCAGCAAAGACCGGTGACCTCTGTGAACAACGAGGACCGTTCCCTGTCGGTGCCACGACGTGGGAGAGGAGCTAGTGCAGCCTCAAGACGGGGGCAGGGACACTGGGAGCAGCTGACCTGAGCAGGTGGGAATGGGAGTCCCTCGACAATGCGTCCACCGTTGGGGAGATCAGAGGGAACCGAGCATCTCCGAGGAGGGAGGGAGATCAGAGCAGGGAGAATAACCCCTCAGAGGGCTTGGCCTCCGGAGAGTCTGCAGGGGACACCAGCCGCTCAGCCGACGGAAGTCCACAGCCACGAAATAGTTCTGGGTCCCGGGTCCGCAGGCTGTCCTGGGACACAGGCCGTCCTGTGAGGCCGAGCATCAGCATCTGCTCCGGAGGCTTTCACAGCACAGGTCTGGGCTTCACCTGTGGACTTGACTCTCACTCAGAAAGCCTACGGTACGGCCCAAGCGCCTGCACGTCCAGGATCTGATTCCCCAATCACTCGGAAGCCCAGCGACGGGGTGCTGGAGGTGGCCCGATGCGGGTTGCACCGCTGCCCCCTGGGGACAGGGCCCGCGCTCTGCTGCGAGGCTGCTGGCTTTTGACTTGTCATCAACTGGGACACAGACTGAAGACGGATTTTTAAAATTCTGCCTTTAGAAGCTCACAGATTGTTTTCCTTAAATTACTGCACTTCATTGGATAACATGTTTCTCTCTTGACATTGAATACTGTGTGGGGAGATCACCGATTCTGTTGCCCCGGTGGGTGACCACGTCATCCATGCGTCAGATCAAACGGACATTCGCAAATGGCCGGCGGGCTCCCCTGGAGGTCGGAGAAGGTGGGACTTGGACTATTTCCCCTTGTCACCCCGGTGACGAGACGGGTTTTCTGTGCTCTGTGGTCCCCCGAGCTGGCGCACCGAGCCTCCTGGACCAGCCATACGCCCCTTTCCCGGGCACCTGTGATCTCAGCCCTCCTCCCTCTTCCACAGAAATGCGTACGTTTGACCGGAGCCATTCACAGCCACGAATTGTGCTGTGCCTTTCCAGAACTGACCGTGCGGCCTGGTACATGGGAATACTTGAGGCGACAGAAGAATGTTTGTGAACGACGCAATGGCAGCAGACACCAGGTCACTCCGTTCGCTGCGGTTTTCCATCGCCGAGGTGCCGGGGTGGCCGAGTGAACCCACCGCGCCTGTTCTCCCCCTCAAACCAACGTCCGTCCGTGTTTCGGTGGCTTTGCTCTAAAATCACACTCACCTCCACATCTGTAAGCCCAGGTCTCGGGTTACCCCTGGGTGTCTCCCGCAGACTACGGGCTGGTTTCCGCTCAGCCTGACCTGCAGACAAGTCCCTGAGCATGGGGCCGCATTGCTGAACAGTCCATTCGGGGGTGACTCTGAAACTGCCCCAAATGCTGGACGAAGCCTGAAACAGGTGAGAGACGGGTTCCTTCTCCGACATACTTTCCTCTTCACCTGTCTCCTCCTTCCTCTCAGGCAGGCTTGCTTTCAATGCCGCAGAGAACAGGGGGGCAGACATCTCTTCAAGACCCTGACTTTATTTCCTTGGATAAAATGCCCAGGAGAGGGATTGCTGCACCGCACGGTGCCTCCACTGTCAAATTCCTGAGGAACCTGCATCCCCCCCGGCAGCGCACGAGGGTCCCCTTGCCCCCAGCCATCAGCGTCGTTAAGCCCGGTTTCTCCCTGCACTGGCAGGTGCTAGGCCAGGGGGTCCTTCTAATTTCCTGTCCTTGCCCCCCAGTCCAGATCAACCCTTCCCAACTCACCTGGTGCCTCGGCTTCCTTTCCCTGCGTCCCTCCATCAAAGGCATCCTACAAACGTCCACCATGGTGCAGGCCCTGCTCGGCCCTCTGGTTGCCCTGCCAGGGGCCTCGTCCCCACGCGTCAGCCCGGTGCACGCTGCCGACTCTGCACGCCAACGAGTCAGCTGACCAAGTGTGCCGTGACCTCGTCCCCAGGGCAGTTTCCGCTTCTGTTCTGTCCACACGGCGTCCGTCCCAGCGTGCAGACAGCTGGAGCCGCCCCTTTCCTCCACGAGCGGGTGTCCTGCCTGGGGCGCTGCGAGGTAAAGCCTGAGTCTTCGTAAGGAAAACTGACCGCTCCCAGACAGGAAAGCGACTTCCTTTACGCCTCTACGGCAGAAAGAGCCGGAAGTCAGGCCCCGGTCCCTGTCACTGCTGGGAGTGCAGGACCTGGACCTGGGCGTCTCCACGACCTGGGGTGTGGCTTTGTTTCGTCTGCAAATCCAAAACCCGACTCTACAGGGTCCGGCCCAAATAACGCCCCTTTTTTATTACAAAATCTTTTATTACAGAATCATAAGCATGTAATTCTGCAACATAACAACATCAGACTCAAGCACACCATAGGGCATTTCAGGGGAAATGCACAAATTAAAACTATAAATTATTGCAGCCGTATTATTACCCTGCCAACCACGCTCCAGCAGGCCTCACTCCTGCCAGACCCCGCACGGGTCACCAGGGAGACAAAACAATGTCCCACGCACGCAATTCTATCACACACATCGCTTCCTTTGGCCCATGCTAAGTGCTTAACACACGAGTCCTTCTCCCCGAAGGTGGCTCGTCTCACTGGCGCTTGTTTTGAAAAGTTGGAGAAATGATTTTAAGTCCATTGACTTTCCGGACGCGAAGGGTTTAAGCACAAGCAAGTCACTGGTGCGGACATCCGCGTGCAGGGGCCCCGAGAGGGCCACCAGGCAGGGTCTCACAGTAGCAGTTAGCTCCCATGGGCCCGTGTCACTGCCCGAGGGACCATGGGACCCCAAGGCCCCCTCAGCCAGGAGAGCGAGCCGGAGAGGGTCAGCCTCACCCAGTTCAGTATTTGCTCCACGTTCTGGGTCCTAAGGCTGTCCACTTCTCTCTCGGGTCAGTTAAAATATGATCACCCAGCTGGAGCAGTATTGGGGGGGTCGAAGAGTCTGTATGGTTGTTTTCGTAAAATAAAAGGCACACTTTTCATTTTCACCAGTAACTTTATTGATTTGGGTATTTTAAGCAGGTTGGCTGTCTCCCACGTGGTAGAACGTTGATTGTTCTCAATTAGTGTCTCAGTTTGACCACTATCAACCTCAGCTGGGCTTCCCGAGCCTGCAGCACCGTCCAGCGAGAAATCTCCAGCATGGAACGTCGACAACCGCTTCTGACACGTCCGATCATCACGGCACCTTCTCCACACACACACATCTTCTTTTGTGTTTCCTAATATGCTGAAAATCCCTCCCCTCTTCAATGTTAAAATGGCTACACAAAAATTCACCAATTTGACCAGTCGTTTTTTAACGCATGCCGATGTGACAGCTGTCACAGTACAACCTGGAAACATTGTTTCGAATGAAGTTACAGACAACTAAGCGCCGCTAGAGCCGTCACACCGAAAAGCCCAGTGACTCAGCACTGCTGTTCCCCTCGTCTCTGAGCCCCGGGTGGAGACTCTGGACACCACTTAACCCAAGTCACCGTCCCCCTCCCCTGGCCCAGAGGGTTGGCAAAGGCTGAGCCCAGCAGAACGAGGTGGTGCCAGCCCAGCTCTTTGGTTCACTCCCTGCGGGGAGGGTGAGGAACTCCCGGCTGCTCGGGGCCCTGTTTCTCCTCTCTAAAGCTGGGGTGTTGGGACCGTACAATTATCTCCAACGTTTACGGAATTTTCACTTATTCTAAGCTACTAGTCATTGCACTGATTTCTATGTCAACATTTTATTTTTTATCAGAGTCACGTGTATGGGTCTTAAAACTGAAACAAGACTGTAAAGAAGAAAGCCGTTCCTCAGTCCACGGTTCCCCATGGCGAATCCCACTGGTGGGGGACGCGCCTCATCTGAGCCTCTTCTTTGTCACTGCTGTCAGAAGGCAGTCGCCACCCCCGGGGGAGACCACAGGAAGCCCAGGGGCCTCTGCCCCTGTTCCTGGTGCAGACAGAGCTCCCGGACCCCCCGGTCGTTCCCTCATGGGTCAGCGCATGAGGAGCCCCCTCTGCCCCCATGAGGGGACCCTGGGCGGCTCCTGGGCAGCGGGTGCCCTGAGATAAGACACTGCAGAGAACAGAGCGCCTTCGAGCAGGGTCCCCAGCGGGAGGAGCTCCTTCCCGCGGCCACCCTGGGGAGAATTTCTCACCGCCTTCTAAGTGAAGGACTTAGCTGCCGTTCGGTAGAAAGAGAAGCTCCAGGAGTGGGGTTGAAGGAATGGACGTCGCCGACATCCCAGCAGGGGGCCCTCTCCCCCGGGGACCCAGAGGCCAGCTGCCGGCTCAGCAGGGGCGTCGGTCAGAGCCTGTGAGCAGGTGCAGACTCCGGCCCTGTGGTCAGCGTCCTGTTCTCAGAGGGCGACAGGAACTGAGGATCCTTTCCTTCAGGACCCTCGGTCCCCCACGGGCACACTCTCACCCCCGCAACCTGCTGGCCGTTTCCGCGGATGCCCCCGTCTCCGTGAAAGCCCCTGGACTGTATGCTCAGAATTAACGAAGGGCCAGAGAGGCCCACTTGCACTTTAAACAGACGCTATTAAGGTGACGTGGTTCCAGTTTCCTTCTCAACTGCGTCTGGGATGTGCGACCTGACACAGCAAGGTCACACCACGAAGTGACACTGCCCAGGAGCGGGCCCGGGCCCCGGTCCCCGGCCAGGTGACAGACGGCCTCCACTGGACGGTCTCACGTCCAGTCCCTCCTGTCCCTCCGACCACGGCGCCGCGCAACGGAAAACCTCGTTTTCGTGGAAAGAGCGATGCTGCCGAAGCGCCTCGGGGCTTTCTGCCTCTCGCGCTGTGTCCGCGGCTTTGCACGCTGTGGTTTCTGACGGTGTGATTGTTCTCAGAGCCGCGAGCACCGCATTCCGCCCACTGAATTGCACACTCTCGCTGACCCAGGAACTTGCGCCGCTTTTGGTGCGTCACCCCTCATTTTCAAGGTGGGGGGCACACCCTGAGGGTGGTATGCTGCAGTCTCATTGGCACAAAGGGGGACAGTGTCCTGCAATGTTCCCATCCCCACAAATTACTGCTCTCGCTGTGCAGGGTCTGAGAAACACCGTGAAGAAAGGGAGCCCGACCGCGGCACCGCGCAACACGGGGCTATGGGCCACGTCGGGCAGAGACTGCATCTACCGGGGTGCAGCTGGGGGCAGCCCTGCCCTGGGCGAGGGGGTGCACTGCATAGCTCCAACTGTGAGCAGAACATTCTAGAAGCATGTCTCCTGCCACTGGGCTGACCAGTGTGTAGGGTCCTGGAGAGCAGGCAGAGGTGGAGGGCAACCTGCCACCTTAATCTCGGCCTCCAGGGCTAAGTCTCTGCTCTTTCCTCTTTTTCCCTCCCTCTCCTCAGGCTCCACCCCTTTCAGGTGGCATCTTATTCACAATCTGATTGGCAACCTGCCACAGTCCACTGGGAATCTGAACCAGGCGCAGCCATGAAGCCTGTGGTGCAGGCGGCCACAGCAGGGCTTGGAAGATCTCAGGATCGGGCCGGATCCTGTAAGGGGCTACCATGCTCCCTGCCCCCCGCATTTTCTAAGTGGCACCCAGCCCCACCCGGGGGAAGGGGACCACAGGGCTCCTTCTGACATGCCAGCACAGCCTGTCACCTGCCGCTTCTTCTGTCACAGGGCAGAAGCACGGGAGAACCCATCAGAGATGGAGGAAACAGCTGTCCCCCCGGTCTTCCCCAGCCCGAGGACCCCCGGCCCCTCACACGCCCAGATTAAGTGACCGCTCCTCCCTCACCAGGAGCCCTGTGTGTGGTGTCTTGCACAACAGGTGTGGGACACCCAGCTCCTCCTTCCTCCCTCCCCTCCTCCCTGGTACAAGACCATGTGGTACATCAAGGTTTGCTTGTTATTTATTTCTGATAGTTCTCCCTGTTAACTTACTCCCCTCCCCCGCTAACACCGCCTGCCAGCCTCTCTGCAGCCTGCCCTGTATTTCGGTTCCCAGGGGCCTTCCTCTTCTCTGGCTCGGCAACCAGGGGTTATGCATTATTCATCGGCAGAAACTTGTTCAATAAGAAAAACATCAGCAAGCTGCTAGCCCTGCATAAGGTCCCTGATGTAGCCCGAGACCGGAGTCATTCTCCTGACTCAGCAATCCCCCCGAAAAGGATTCATCTTCCATAATCGGCGGTGCCCCTAAAGGTGTGTGTGGCTACTTAATGTAGATTATTGAAACCTGCAAAAGACCCGTGCTATTAATACTCAAAGCTAAAGAATCCTTCCACCTAACGCAGTCTTCATCTGCTAACAGGGAGGTCTGTGGGTAAGTGAAACTTAGTGATATGCAAGTAGGTGTCGATGCAGATTTCAGAACTGTGAAAATCAGAAGCGACTGAAGAGTAGAAGTGCCGTTGACAGATCACACCAGCAGCTGCGAGGTGGCGTTACAGTCACACTGCCTTTTGTGAGCGACGGGGTCACATCGCGTTCAGATTAATGTGTTCGAGTCACTTGAACCCGCAGACTTGAAGCTCGAGAAGGAGCAAGGTATGCTAGCAAAACAACTTACATTTTTCCTGAAAACTTGTGAACGTTAAAATCAGCAATGTGAAAAAATCTGCCCATCTTTACAGAAAACACAATCCTAGAAATGGCAGAGATAAGCTCAAACCCCAGGTCTGAACCTAGAGCGGCCCGAGCCTCAGCAGGCAGCCGCCCTGCAAAAGAAACTTTGTTCCGAAGCGGCAACTGTACTTCGTGCGGCTATTTATTGAGCGCCGACTGTGAGCTGGAAACTTTTTCAGGCAACTTTTTTATATAGGAGAGAAGACAGATTCTCAACGCCATGGAGATTGAATAAACCCCAGCTCGAGGAGATGACGATGACTTGGGGACAGACAGGTACAATGTCAGACAGACGGGCTTTGAAGAGGGTGACACGGTTCCCTGCAGCTCAAAGAGTGATGGGGGCTTCCGCGTGTTCTGAAAAGACGGGATGAGCCCGCAGAGCAGGTGACATAGTCCGTGTCGTGTCTGGTCACCGAAGCTCCTGACCGAAAGACTAGTCCCTCATCGGAGCGGTGGTGCGAGGCATTTTGAAAGATGATCTGTTGACTCGGGAAAAAAGTGACAAAAGACGGAAGGTCACTCCTCGTAGCGTGGCTGGGGCATTCGTGGCGAGTGTCTGTGGCTTCCTACGCTGTTCAGTATTTGTCGGTTATTGATAACCCCACCCCCACCGAAGGAGCATGCCACGGGTGACTTCCCCAAGCTCTTGCCAACGGATCTTCGCTCGGCGGTTTCATCTGGTTTTGTTTTAAATTTACTATCACAAGTGTGGTTGCTAGTAACCCTCTTGTACCTGTGCCCGGGTGTGAACATGCAAGGCTTCTGCGGGCTGCACCTGGCGGCACTGCGTCCTCAGCCGTGGGTCTCCGAGAGCCCGTTCCACAGGGGCTCCCACCGTGGCCATGACACCTCCTCTCCCATGTGCACTGGCTGCCTGAGTTCCTCTGGCTTCACATCCTCCAGCATCTGACACGTACCAGTCATGGATTTCCACCAAACACATGTGTCTGAAATGACCGGGGTTTGATTTGTAATTCCAAAGTAACTGTGATGCAAACTGAGCCTGTAGTTGAGGGTGAGAAGGGTCTTGTGGGCATTAGTCACTTTTGCCACGCCGCATGTGTTTGGCACAGGGGCGGCCGTGGAGGAAGTGGGGCGGGGACCCGAAGGCCAGCCAGCTACACAGTCTGACAAAGCAGGAAGGTGCCGGCGAAAACACCGCGCATTGTGAAGGGTGGAGAGGGAAGGATGACATGTCTGGATCCTTTCCTGGGTGAACATTCTTCAGGAACATCAATCGCAGCCGGGAGGCCAAACAGGAGAGGTAACAGCATTTACCACGGCCGAGGGAGGGGGATACCACCCCGTGCCTCCGATTCCACTTAGCATCCAGGCTGATCACTCTGCGATGTTGGGGGGGCAGCCTGTTTACTAGCTCTGTGGGGTGAAGTGATAAATGGCAGAGAGGCATTAAATAGAAGGAGTAACTGCATATAAAAATGTTCACAGTTATTAGTCCATGAAAAAGTGGGCTACAAGCAGATTGTACCAAGTGACCCCAATTTCGCGAAAACCTGCACAAGTGACTAAAAATGCATTAATGGATTTCTAGAAGTAAACACCAAAATACTTTAAAGAGATATGTGTCATTTCTGAATTGCAAAATAGCGATGCTTTTTCTCCACTTCTTCATGCTTGTATGACTTCAAAATTGCCCGGAATGGACACGTGTGTGTCCTTAATAAGACAGACTGCTCCCCTACCCCTGCCTCCACAAAACGCGTCTGAGCCAACGCAGGACTCCCGCCATCTCCTAACTCGATTCGGGGTGTCGGACGTGTTCTGGGGGGCGGTGATCAAGCGCCAGGGATGACGTGAGCAAAGCAGGGCCCTCGTGCGTTTGCGTATCTGCGTCACACAAAAACGGTAGTGATAGCTGAAGGAGGGACTGTATGGGTGACTGTTACTTTGCACTGTTTTTTTCCTGGTTGAAAGATTCCCTTCTATGAATTTGATGACCTGTTCATTCACTGTAGGATGCTTTTTTTTTAAATTGGTGTTCATACCATCTTAGAAATTATGTCTGGGGCTAGGAGCTGAGAGAATCTGAAAGGCCTTCATTACCAGCCACAGCGAATGTACCCGTCACAGGCAGCGCAGGCAACCCTAAAATCACTAGAATTATCGCAGCAGCTGCGAAAGAACCTGGTTAATTTACAGATTAAGAAGAGCAAGGAGGTTTCTGACATTCGACAAGGTGAGTTTGATCGTTGTTGGATATGAAAAATTAAAAACTTATTAGATGTGCAGCAGACAGAAGATGAATATACCAAGGTTCATCTCTACATCATTTATTTATTCATTTATTCAAAAGATAATTAACATTTTGCGTGTGCTGGGCATTGTTCTAGGCTTTGAGGAAATGGCGAAGAACACGGTTAGCAGAAACCCCTTCTGAAAGGCACATTTTGGCAGGGAGAGTTGAGCTGTGAACAAGACAACCAGGAGAAGCCTACAGCGTGGTAGAAAGTGGTGAGTGTGGTGGGGAGATGCGAAGGCGGGAAGGAGACACGAGAAGGGGCGGGGCTGCCGTTCCAGCCGGAGCAATGGGGGAGGGGGGGCTCACAGAGGACGCTGCATGTGAGCCAAGACTTGGAGGGCAGAATGAGCCACACGGACATACTCTAACCTCTAAATTCACACGGTGGGAAGAAAACCACAAAACAAGCTGTACCACTACCCGCTCTGTATTTTGCTAAAAGTACCCACCAAGTTTTAGGATTTTCTCTTCTTCGTACAGGAGGTTCGGGAGACCTGGCCGTCAGCTCACTAGTCTACCATGGCGGCCCCCACACACACACACACACACACACACACACACACACACGTCAGGGCCACGCAACCACTCCAACCAATGCCAGCCTTTGAGGTCCTCGTAGTTACTGCAGCATCCACTCGGAGGTCACAACCTGTTTTTTCTTTCTTTCTTTTTTTTTTTTAGTTTTTGTTTGTTGACTTGAGAGAGGGAGAGACACAGAGACGGAGAGAAAATCATCCATTCGTTGTCCCCCTTACCTATGCATTCATCGTTTGCTTCTGGCATGTGCCCCAGTGAGGGATCGAACCTGCAACCTCGGTGCAAAATGGCGACGCTCTGACCAACGGAGCCCCCACCAGGGGGCTGCTGCTTTTCACGCACCACCCCCACCTCCCTGGGTCTGTCCGGGTTCACGTGTAAACCCCAGGGGCACCGAGGACAGTGGGAACGGAGCAGAAGTGGGCGGCGTCGAGGGGACATGAAACCACCTTCCCGGTGACCGGGCTGAGGGACAGACCCACAAACAGTGTGTTCAGGGTGGACACCCCGAAAATGAGGCAGCACAGAGAACAATGCCAGCCAAGTGGGAAGGGCAGCCGCGGGCTGGCTTTGGGGTCCGAGCTCCATCGCACGTCCTTCAGATGAAGAGGCCGGTGTCTCTGGGCGCCTGGTTCTCAGAGGGTTCGGGCTCGTTTTGGAAAAGTTCGGGGCGGCCGCTGCGGGGAGGCACCGGTCAGCTGTGGACAGCAGATGGATGAGCACGTCGTGGCCCCTGGTCCCAGAATGTGTGTGAGTATTAAAAAAAGGGATAAAGGGCAAACCTGAACCTGGAGCTGGTGGGCAGGTGACGCGAAGCGTTCCGCTTGTCCATACATTTGTTCATCCACGCATTCATTCATTCAACACCCACGCTCGAGGGCCACAACAGGGGAATTTGCTGACTCCAAGGAATCTACGAGGGTGATGGCATTACCAGTGACTCACATGATTCAGCAGCCTGGAGGTTCTTTCCTCTGACCACCCCCCACCCCCAGAAATGCACGCGTGCCTAAGGAGTACACAACCCCCGCGTCTGCCGCCCCGGCTCCAGCTCAGGTCACAAATAAACGCCCAACGGCGGGACGATGGTGGAGCTCTGGCAGAAAACGGAAATCGTGCTCAGGGAGCCGCACCCCCGCAGGACCGCTTCCGAATTTCGATGCGGTGCGTGCGGAAGTGATGCCAGACGAGATGGGTCCTGCAGCCACAAACGGGTCCAGAGGCGTCGAGCTTTTACCGACACTAGTGGTGACAGGCAGCCCCTTGGGCACAAAGAAAGGCACAGAGAGACAGGCTGCCCCCCTCCCCCGCCTCCCTGCCTGGCTCTGTGATCTGTCTGTCCCTCTGCCCTCTCGGGCGGGGAGGGTGCCTGCGGGGTGCCTTGTGGGAGCCCAATCCTTGCCAATACTTGTGTGCCGGTGTTAAACTGTGCCCCCCAGCTCCACACACACTGGGCTCCGCCTGCTGCAGGATGTGGGGCTGGGACGCTGCAAGTCACGTCCCGCTTTCCCAGCTCACTCTGCGTTAGGCTCCGGTAAGACAGGGCCCCAGGGGACCGGCAGGCTGGAGGAGACGTGGAGGCCCCTCCCTGTCTCATCTGCTGGCATCCCCAAGCCGTGCCTCTCCTCGGCAGCACTGCAGGCTTCCGGAAGGCAGGTCACAGACTCAGGGGCCCCAGCTCTGGGCTCAGGGACAGACACACCAGCCGACCCCTGTCCCTCCTGAGGACCGAGTGTCGGTCTGTGGTCCCCTCACACACTCCCGCCACACTGTCCTGCAGACGCTAAAGCCCAGATGACTTAGGGTTCGGTTGTCAACATCTCTATACCTCGTTAGCAGCTCTTAACATTAATTTGATCGAATAACTGAAAGAGTTTCTGCCTTTTTCCCAGTAGATCAATAACGTAATAAGAATTTGATCTGTGAGCCAGCCCTGTAAAGGCTCCCGCACCCCTGTCCCCCCTTGTCACCTGCCCGGAGCCCTGGGTCAGGGAGTCTGGCTCCTGAGCCTGAGCTCCCCTCTCCCCGTGGAGTCATTCATGATGAAGATGAAGTGGCCAGTCTTCCTCCCCGGTGATCTCCCAGGTAGACTCGGGCGTGGCCGGCACTGGGCGTGGCCGGCACTGGGCGGGCAAGCCCTTCCTGTTCTCCAACAGTATTTTCTGTGGGCGTCTTCCAAGGGTGATTCTTATCATTGACCTTTCATTAGAGTCAACCGTGCGGTTCTCTAGAACCGGCCGAGTCAGAGATCCTGCCTGGAGGTGCCTATGCACCCCAACCCCGGTTCTGCCATTCAGCGAGCCAACCTGAACCCCCATCACTCCAGCCCAGCCCGCACCCCACCACTGGGCTACTGCTGCTCCCCCGCCCACATCCTACAGCACCTTTTCCCCACTGCACAGGGACTCTTAACAGTGGAAGCAGGGCCCCCGATTTTCAAACTCCCTCAGCTTCCCATCGCCCCTAGAATCAAGTCTAAACTTCTCGGCCCCTGGAGGGGACCCCCCAACGCGTCCTCCCTCCCTTCCTCGAGGTGCTTCCCATCTCGCTTCCTGTTTGCCTCACAGCAGCCTCACGGCTGAGACCCAGCCTGCATTTCTGTCTCCCAGGTCTTCTGCAGCCACCTCGAACTTGCCCTTCAGGTCTGAGCTCCATGGTCGCCACAGCAGACAAGGGTTCATTCTCCCACAAGCACAGAGGAGACGGCCCGTGAACACTTGTCAAACAAGTGAGGGGTGCAGGGGACCTACCTTCATCCCGGCACCATCCGGGCCCGGTCTGGGTACCCCCCCACCCAGGTAACGACAGCGGCAGGAAAGAGTTAACTCCGCCGCATTCCCTGCCGCGCGGCAAGGCCCTGTGTTTCACGGAGCCTGGCAGAGTTATGGCAGGCGCCCGATGGCCGGGAGGGCGTTCGGCGCCAAATGGGCACTTGAAATGTAGAAACCTATCCGTCACAGCGTGCTGGAGGCTCCTCTGTGTTCCGGAAAATGAAAAGTTTATGAGCTTCACGTCGCAGAATCTTTAAAGACCTCGGGGTGTCTTCTGAATTATGGTTTCAAAAGAGCAAAACCATCTGAACTCGCTGATTAAGTCAGGGGTGTCGCAGACACCACCACGCTGCCCGCACCCACGGTATTGATTAAAATGTGAAGTCAGACCCTATTTCAGAAACTCCAACTGTAGGTTTCCCACGGCCGCTGCTTATTGAGTGGCCTTTCCTTGGCCACCGGGTAAAACGACACTGCTGAGTCTTGAAGGGGAAGTGACAGAACAGAACGGGAGCGGCAAATCAAGAGACTTGCTATGAGAAAAAGGTGTAACAGCTGCTGAACAAGTAGCAGGGAAATCATGATACTTTAATGGAAAAAGAAGTCAGATACTTTTTGCTTTCACAGCAAAATCTACTGAAGGGCGTGTGTTTAATTGTCACAGCCATGACACTGACGTGCATCACTCTGGCCAAAAAGATTTGTGACACGTGCTGTCTCCATCTTCCCAGCGCAGAGCCGCATGAGAACGAAGGGTGCTCTCAGGCTTGAGACACTTTCTGCCTGTGTGGGACTCATCAGAGGTCGGAGATGAATCTCAAACCATAGGTCCTTGATTGACAGGCACGTCGGCCATGGGGACCGGAGAGGAGCCTAAAGATGGACACGTGGAGAGTGACAGATCTGTGTCTGCCCCTTGGGAAAAGACAGCACATTCTGGCTGGAAATCATTTTTTACCATTTTTCAGATGCACGGTTTACGGTGCAGAGTCACAGCCAACCAGATAACCTGAGTAACATTCCGAGGAGGCAGAGAGGAAGAAGGGCGTATATATCGGGCTGGCCAAAAAGCCCGTGACGCATTTTTCTGTAAAATAAAAGACCCATTTTTCATTTTCACCAGTAACTTTATTGATTTGGATATTTTGAGGATGTCGGCTCTCTCCTGTTTGGTAAAACATTGATTGTTCTCAATTAATGTTTGATCGCTGTCAACTTCGACAGATCCACCCGACCGCGGAGCATCGTCCAGCGAGAAATCTCCAGCACGAAACTTCGCAAACCACTTCTGACACGTTCGATCCGTCACAGCCCCTTCTCTGCGCCCCGCACACATGTTTCTTTTGTGTTTCAGTTGCGTTGTTACCTTTCTTGAAATAATAAAACACAATTACCGAAAACGTTACTTAGTTACTTCCATCTTCAATAGTGAAATGGCTGCACAAAAATTCACCAATTTTGACATGTTTTTTGATGCATGCCGATACGACAATTGTCACAAAACAATCTAAATTGTTTCGAATGGAGTTAAAGACAACTAAGCACTACCAGAGCCACCGTGCGGAAAATACCAAACGAACTTTTTGGCCAACCCAGTAAGAATCATAAATGAGAGTTACTAGGTAAAAGCCTTAAAATAACCATTCTTTAATTTTGATTGGGATCCAAGAAAATACTTTTTTTCAGAACTGGGAATACTATAAAGGAACCAAATAAAGCGTATGGACCTAAAAACCAAATTTAAGACAATGGTATGGGTTTCATATCAGATTAAACACGCCAGGAGAAAATCAGCCAGCTACCTGAGCCAATAGGAGACTCAGGATGACGTGTGGAAAGACAGGAGTGGGGGGACAGGACAGGACTGCGGGGCAGAAAGGGTTCCGGGAGCCCCACACGTGGGCCTGGGGCCCCCCAGCCCCATCCTCCTCCCAGCAGGGGCGGCCCTCGGCCAAACCACTTCACAGAACTCTGGCCTCACGCGAGGCCACCCTGTGGATGAGAGAGGACGAGATAAATGTGAGGCCACCTCGCTGTCTTGTTAGAGCACCAGACCCGATCGAAAGCGCCGTCCCAGCCACAGCAGGGGCAGCCAGCCCTCGGCCTCACCACTGGGCGCCACGGCTGCCACCTCGTTCCTGTCCACACTTGGGTCGCAGCGCGCTGCTGCTAACTGACAGGTGGGGTGTGGTAGGACATTAGCCGGAGGCTTCCCCCCACTTCACAGGAGTCCGTTTCCTTCAGCCTCGCCCAGAACTTCTCAGTGAGAGGACGGACCTGAGAAAAGCGGCAGGGGCTTCGGTGCCCAAAGTCCCACCGAAAAGCTTCCTTTCCTCCTGCGGGAATTATCCTTCCTCGTCAGCCTGTCCCCGCCACTCACAATCTCTGTCTTATCTCTAAATTAAAGCCATCCGCTCTAGGAAAAGCCGAGACTTACTGCAGGAAATGAAATGTAGCCTTGTATTATATTATATGAAATGCGTATGAACAGACTTGCTTTTACTGAATGTGAACTTGGGAAAAACAGCCTCCCTGAGTCCCGGTTATCTGGTCAACCAGTTGGTGGGATGATGGCGACTCACACAGTTGAGGGAGGGCGACGGGGCAGCCTGTCAATCACTGTCTGGCACGTGGGGGCAGAGGACAAGCACCGCGCGTCACCTGCCTCCGTTTCCCTTCCCCCGCGGGCTCCCCACGAAAGAGAGCTGGTGGAGGCAGCCTGTGCGGCACCCACGGGGGCTGAGTGGCTGGAGGACAAGGAACAGACCCACGATCCCAGGCGTCCCTTACCCAGTCCCCTCGCTCTAACCCAGCGACGCCCTCCTTTCCAAACTGCGTCTTCCTGTCGCAGCCCCAGATGTCGCGCCTGAAAGAGCCACGCTCCTTCCAGGGCGCACCCTGCTGGTGGGGGCGGAGCGCACAGAAAAGCCCGCGAGCGGCGGGATGGACCCAGTGAGGGTGGCGAGGCGCAGTGCGCAGGCGCAGGCCTCAGCTGCAGGGGGCTCCCGCCGCGCCTGGGCTGTTGCAGAGCGATCCCGTAAAGCTGCGCTTTCCTGCCGGCGTGCTGCAGGACTGTTTAACCCTGCGGCACCGCCTCTGCAGTCAGGGGCACTGACCTCTTTTCCCTTAGCTTGTCAAGCAAGAACAATGACGGCAGTAGCTGTGCAGTGTAAATGAGTCAAAATACCCCTATTTGTTTTCAAATCAGCAAAAAACACTTTTTTTGCTGTGCTGCAGCATTTTAGTAATTACAGTAGCTTGTGTCCTGCGATGAACAGGTTGAAAATCACTGCTTTTAAGTGTGTGTGTACAAGTGCATGTGTTTACACGTCTATATATATGTGCAGACATGCACATCTATACTTACAGGCCCACCCAAATTGTGTGCATGTGAGAAAAAATGAGAGCGAGAATGCGTGATAAAAAAAAAAAACGTGCTGAGTGACGGGTGACCTGAGCCAGTTCTGGCACAGAACACACCTGACGCGGAAATTGGGGGGGACATGGTCAGCCAGCGCCCTGGTTCTCACGCGGCGCCCGAGCTGCGCTCCCAGACACGTCGGTGTCCTGCGTTGTTAACAGCTGCTTCCAGCCTTTGTGTGAAAATACAAATTGCTCCAATTTAGTCCTTTGCCCACTTATCGTGAATAAACGGTGAGCACTGGGTGGAGAGCAGGTGAGACAAAAAGGCACATTTAAAAGTGAAGTTCACCCTGATGCTCTCTCACAGGAAATTTCAAATGATGAAATTTGGGATGGCCTTTTAAAAGCAGAGACAGCCCAGTGCCTAATAAAAAGATGCAGCAACCTTGGCCTTGGGACAGCCCAGCTGACCCCACTCTTGGTGACCACACATGGCAGAGGCCTCTCTTGTCAGGGGCCTGGCCTGGATCGGGGACCTCAGGCCGCGGTCCCTGCTCAGCCACTGGCCACCTCCAGATGTGACCCAGGGCACCGCCCGCCCATCAGCAAAGGGAGAGGGAGATCCATGCTTCACTCCGAGGGTCTGGAAGGGTCAGAAGGAGCACGAGCTCGTAGGCGGGTTGGAGGAAGGAAGTGAATAGGACAGGAGATCCCACATGGGAGGTGGCATTTCCCCCCCAACTCCTCACCCGGGTGGAGTCCCCACTTCTCCAGGGGACAGGACAACATGAGGGGCTAGGGGAGGCCCCAGGTGTGCCCCCAGCTCTCTCCCAGCCCACCACGACAAGCAAGGACCCCAGGCCCAAGCAAGGCCTCAGTCAAGGGCCGACGGAGGGCAATGCCAGGAGAAACGCAGAGGTGTCCCCCGCCGGGCTCCATCCAGCACTGCAGTGGACACTTGTCGTGACCCTCACTCGTGACCAGCTGCGCGTGACTCTTCTTTCTCCCCAGACACAGTGGGGCGCTCTCAGCGGGGCAGACGGGCTGTGGGCAAGGACCTCTCGGGTCTTCCGCCCCACTTTCTCCTGCTAATTCTCTGAAGAGACAGCTCCCAACGTAGAAACGCAGGCAGGTCCCCTCCGTGGTCCCTGTGTGGAGTGCATGTTAAATAGAGGCTAGTCTGCAAATCACATGTTTTCCTTTCCTGCAGCTCCTCTGTTTCTCTGTCGCTCAGCAATGACAGTGGGTGGCGGAGCACCGGAGGTGGAGGGTTAGCAAAGGTGCGTCTCATTTGCGTTTCTGGGAGCTCATGGGCGCGCCGGAGCCTGCGCCTCCCCGCCCACAGTCTCCTCCGAGGGCCCAGAGGCGCCCGCTGTTCATCACCCACACCCCGCCCTGCAGAGTCTCTACGGGACACAGGAAACGCGTTTTTCTGCCCCGGTAGCAGGAACATCAATCTGCAGCAGCGTGACAGGGTTGGATCTCATGATTCAGGCCTCCTTCGTCAGAGAAGTGCCAGAAGGGAGAGCAGGAGGCATTGGAATAACAAAGCAGCAACCTGGGGAGGCAGAAAAGCTGAGGCGCACGGTGAGCTGGCTGCGGGCACCTGTCACCGCCCTCGTGGGCTACACGAGCCTGTGACTTTCCAGCTCAGGAACCTGGGCGCCTGGCCTCCTTTGGCCGTGTCCAAGTGAGTGTGTGGGTCCCCCAGAGCCTGCGTGTGCTCATCCGCAGGCTCCCAACGTTCCTGCCTCGTGGGGCTTTCTGACGACGAGATAAAATGATTCATCAGGATGACAGGTAAGGTGGGGAACACACGGGAGTCTGTGCGTGCAAGTGTCCGGCCCCTGCGGCACTCCGGGCTTCTATGGTGGAGAATCTTCTGGAGCAAGCTCATCCCTCGTACAGTGTGAAACACAGGCAGTTTGACAAACGCTTCGAGCAGAATGCCAGGGAGGCCCGGACTCCGCCGGGCCCCAGGGAGTGGGAGGCCGGCCACAGCAGGGCCTCAGGAAGCCCCCGGGGAAACCACCCACTCCATGCATCGGGGTCCTTCGCTGGACACCGGGAGGAGGCCAGGGCCTCCAGCACAGTCGGTGTTTTGGGGGTAACGTGAGTTAACTTCTGTGAACTATTTAGTGGCAGGAAATAGAGTCGAATGTAAAAGCAGGTCTAATTGTACGACACAGACATCAAATTGAAAACAGCTTCTCCCCAAACAGACGGAAACTGCAGGGAGAGGTTGAGGGGCCCTTGCCCGTCACACCCGGCGGCATCTGCGGGGCGAGTGGAGGGAGGAGCCCATCTTCCGCCAGCCGCACACACCGGCCGTCCGCTCCCACCCACACGGCCTCGGACGCGAGCCGAGCACGAGAGCAGCGTTGTGCGCGGCGTCCATGCAGGAGGGACGGCCACACTCTCCTTGTCTGGCTGGTGTAGGCAGGACGTGGGGAGACATGCACCTTTGACGGGGGCACTGGGGGGACCCCCAGGATGCTGGAACAGGACGCCGGGCTTTCTGGACGACATGGGTTGCTTGCCTGCATCCTGGGCCCCTGGGGGCTGCCTGCCGAGTGCAGGGCTGTGTCCTGTGGCTTCTCAGATGGATCGGTGTGGCTGGGTCACTTCCTGGGACAGCGGGGCCTCCTCAAGGACCGGCCCTTAACCTGGGGGGGCCTTGCCCCCCAGGCTGTGCATGTCAGCTCAGCTGGGGCTGGGGCCCCTGGCCAGAGCGGGGACGGGGATGGAGCCTCACTGCTGGGGGTGCTGCCCGAGGTTGAGAGGGAGGCCTCACCGGGTGGACTCAACCGTGGTGGCCAGTTAACAGTCCCATCCCCGCGCCGGGTCCGGATATGCGGTGTCACCCCGGGAAGGAAGCCGGGTCAAGTGGTTGCTTTTCTTGGAGGCGGCTCCACTTGCACAGGTAATATTTCATCAGAACTTCAAACGGCACGAGGCAAAGGTTACCGGCTATTATTTCCAGCACAAAGCCTGGCTTTCTGAGTCATTTGTCAGCGTCCACACTGTTATTAGATGGCAGGCAGGTGGCCCTGCACCCTGATTCCAAGTCCATGCTGCCCCCGGTAACACAGCCCCTCACAGAGAGAGGCTGCAGTCACACGCACACACAGAGTCACACGCCAGCTCAGACACAGCCACACACACACTCACCCACACACAGTCACGCACACAGTCACACACACAGAGCCACAGCCATGCCCCGAGCTGTAGAAAAGGCACCAAACCCCAGCTCAGGTGCATTTAGTGACTCGGAGATCCGGCCGGGCGTTTGGAACAGACCCCCCCACCCCTCCCCGGTCCCTCGCACGCTGGTGGACGAAGGCTTCAGTGTTTGTTGGCCCCGTTCCCGGCAGCCCTTCCTCACAGCAGCCTGGTCGGTGAGATTGCTGTCGACACCTCAGTGCAGGTGCTGAGCTGAGGACACGTTTGCCTCGATCGTCACCGTGCCTCACGGAGAAAGTCGTTTGGATGCCCAGGCGTTCTGAACTTCGATTGTCCTTCTCTGAGGCTCTAGTCTGTAACCCTAGTCACATAACGACAGGTCCTTCCACCAAGTCTGCGCTCAATAGCCTGCTCCCTAAAACAAGGAAAATAAAGCATCTCCCCTAGCTGTCACCGAGCGGTGAAATTTAGTTTTATCAACACATTTAGAAAAGCAAGTCAAAGTCAGTATAATCCTAATTGATCAGTAATTACTTTGAAGGCTGAGAGCAGAGAAATTCGCACTATCTCTGCCTAAACCCTCTAGTGCCCCTCGGAATCTATGGGGTATTTAGAACCCTGCCGTTCTTACACCGCCTCCTTGCCAGAGTTCACGTGCCTTGGAAGCTTTGTCGGGCGGCGGGTCCCCAGGGCATCTCTGGAAGAAGCGGCCTCCATGCTCCCTGAGCGCCCGGTAGCTCCTGAGGCCTCACCCTCTGGTTTCTTCCCATCCCTCACGTCTCCGCAGGTGGGTGACGGAGAAGCCAATGTCTGCGGGGCGAGGAATTGAACACTGGCCTTTTCTTCTATGCTCAGAACTATAGGGTCACACAGAAGGATTTCCCAACCTGGGTCACCGAGAGGGGGCTCACCGAGAGGGGGTCACCGAGAGGGGGTCACTTCTTTCCACTCGCACCTGCTCCGGAGACAGGCTGGGTGAGCGCCCCGCACAAGCTCAGCACGCTGTGAGGTGGCGTGGTCCTCCAGGATGGCTCCCGGCCCCTCGCCCTCAGCCGCCTCCCGAGTAATGTCATCACTCCCTGTCTGCGGGATTTACTCAGACAGTGGCTCCTGGACGTGGGATGGCCACGTGCTGATTTCTACAACTCAAGAGCAACCGCAGAGGCGTGTGATCACCTGCTGGACGCTGGACTCTGCAGCAAAGGGGCCGGCAGAATTCCAAGTCACCCGCGAGGCCATGGCCTGGGTCACGCTGGAGAAACTGCACCCTTGGACTCGAGGCTCTGCTCCCGTCCTAGGTTCAGGCTGGTCAGGGGCTCCGCCTGGTCTACCAGTCAGCTGAAGATGGCCTCTTGTGGGTGGGCTGGCCTGCAAGAAGCCCAAGCCTGCCCCTACCCACTGTCACCAGGATTGCAGCCCGCAGGCTGAACCCCGGGCTCCACACTCACAGTGGTCTTCACCCCACTCGCAGGGGTTTGGGGTTCTAAGGTGGGTGGGTGTGTCCGGGTGTGCACGGGAGGCGACGATCAATGTTTCTCTCACTCTCCCCCTGCCCCCTCCTCTAAAATCAATACAATTTAAACTTTTTAAAGATTGCCTGAGGTAATCTAAGTCTCTATCGTAACACTCCACAAATACCTGCTTCTGACTTCTTCCTCTCGCTAGATCTTGTCCCCTGCGCAGCGGGCAGAAGTTCCCTTTGCTGGGTCTCTGGTCACCTGTCCCATCTCTGTCCCATCTTGGGGGGGGGGGGGAAGGGGAGGCGTGAACCTGCCATTTGTAAGTGCAACTGCCGCTGAAGTCCGGCTTTACCGTGAACAGAGCCGCACACACTGAGTGTCAAGAGAAGAGCGTAGCTGGGACGAGGGCGTCTTGGGGTCGGAAACCCGGCTGCGGGGGCCGCTGGCCCACTGAGTCCAGTTCTGGAATTTGACCTGCTCAGGCCAGGCCCGAACAGGAACCTGATCCGGGCCTTGGAGCACAGCCCTGCGACAGGGTCAGCGCCCCCACCACTGACTTCCTCCCAGCCTCACTGTCAGGTCCCCCCCTCCATGAAGTCAGCTGCTTTGCACCCAAAACCACTATGACCACATGTCAAGACTCAAGGAGCGTCTGCCTGGAGAGCTCAGCCTGCAGGGCCCCCATGGGGCTCTGCTTCGGAAGGCAAACCTTCAGGTGCCCTGGGGAGCACTAGGCCCCCTCAGCCCAGCGATTCGGCCCTTGGACCCTGTTCTACGGACACTCTCTCATCAGCGGTGGGCAGTCAAGCTCTGGCCCGGGAGACATGCACCAAGCAGACCGATCCCAGTGGCCAGGGCTGGCGGGCACACCTGCATCACACCTGCTGTGCCCAGTTCCCCTTTGAAAACAGACGTGGTGATTTGGGCATTTGAAGGCACATTATATGCCAGGAGCCTTCGAAGCAACGGGGGTCACTTGGAACAGATAAATGGCAAGTGTATAGAATAATTCTAAAGGAAACGCTTGAATAACAGATGCTGAAAAACTCAATAAATAGCTCGTTCCCCTTCTAATTTTAAGAGTTGGGTTATTCATTTTCTCCAAGACTTTCATTAGCCCGAGCGAGTGCGCGCCGTTGCGGCCCCGTGCTCGTCAGGAGCGCTATTCAGAGAACAGCTGTGCGCGCCGTGTGCGCTCCGGCTTCCTGGCCGGGCTGCCGCGCCGGCTGAACGCGGCCCCGCCGTCCTGCCGGCCCACTCCGGCTGCGCAGAGCAGATGCTGCCGTCACTTAAGACTCAATTATCCTAAGAGGTTGAGGAAAGGGCCCTCGATGAGCCAAACAGGAAGCTTTGCTGGAGGTTTCAGATGCTGCTCAAAGCCGGCGTTTGTGTGTGTTGAAAAGAACACAGTGAGAAAATGGGAGAGATGATAAATGGCATTAAATTCCCACTGAAGCTGAGAGGGGAAAAAAAAACAAAAAACAAAACGAACTCCTAGCTGGGCCTCTGTGGGATGCGGTGTGTGACTGAGTCGGCAGGATACTGGCAGCGGTCAGTGTCCCACTGGAGGACAGGGCCGCAGGACAGAGCCGGTGGGACGGGACTGGGAGCGGCCTGACCTGGCTGTGGCAGGGTGGCCGTGCTTCGGGCTGACCACAGGTCTAAACATGGTTCCCCACAGGCAGTCGCTTCCTTATTTATTTACTATCGTCACCGGACCAAAGGCGTCCATTTGCCCGTGTGCCTCAAAGTCCACTCAAACCCAAATAGGCGTCTGCGCCCGAGAAAGTGAGGGTTTGTTACTAGTTGAGGAAATGGGGCCAAGCCCGGAGTCACGGGAGAGCTGCCCTCAAAGACCCGGCTCCCGGCGGGCTCCCAGGGGACGAGTTACACAGGGAAGGGTCATTAGTCTCCGCGGGGACACGGCTGTGGTCTCCACTGACCCGTGTGCACTCGGGCGGGGCGGCTGGCCACTGCGTCTGGTCCTGACATTGGCCGTGTGTCCCTCGGTCCAGTTTGGAAAGGGTGTGGTCAGGGGGTCGGTCTGCTTCTCTGGGTCTGGAGCTGGAGCCCCGCCGAGGCCTAGATGTCATCTCTCGGTTGAGTCTCGAGTGCGTCGGAAAGGGGGACAAAGAACCGTGTGAAAAAATCACCAGCTGTTTGCCTGGAACAGGTTTTTCCCGAAATGAGTGCGACCTCCCGTATTTACGCGTGAATACACCAAAGCGTTACTAAGTGAAGATAAATCTTAAAAGAAAAGCCCTACAGTCTTGATATCATAGCCTTATCAGAAAGAGAGAGTTGAAAATAACACGAAACTTTTATGCCATAGTTCGTGTTCCAGTTTGCCTCGTCAGCTCGCTATTTCCATTAAAATGCCAATGACAGATTGACTTATAGCCTAAATTAATCTAGGAATAAGTTTTCTTGCATGAATCCACGGAGGAGTTTACACAGGAAGTTCACAGGATATCGAAAAATGCAGAAACGAAGAACAAAAGTAGGAAATTAAGTTTCATTCTGGGGAAAGATGAGTCGTGAAATGAAGGCCGTGAGGCCCCGCAGTGTGCGTGTTGAAGGTGGAACAGGGGTGCGGCTGGCTTTCCCAGTGCCCGAGGGCGCGGGCGGGCCCCACGCAGCGTTCGCAAAGTCCCCCAGCCGAGACGAACCGGGGGTGCAGCTTCTGTTGTCACCAAAACCCCACCCAACATCCTCCACAAATGCAGCCCAGCATCTCCCCTGCAGGGCGCCCTCCCCTGCCCCAGGCACCCTGGCTGCCACTCCAGTCCGGGACAAGGACAGGTCTCTTTTCCCAGCACCAACGACACCGGACAGACGCACGCGCCTCACGCGGGGACCCTGAGTCACGAGCATCTGGGGTCAGAACCTCCTCTCCCCGGGCTCTCCACTTTCTGTCACCAACTCCCCACTCAACAGCGCAATCACTGAGGCTTTAAGTCACAGGCAATAAAAAGCCCTGGTGGGAAGAGATATTACCCCCTTAAGGTGTGTTTGTATGACAACTCCCAGGAAAAGGCAAAGTGGCCATTTACTAGGGTAACGCCTTTCAGTCCGTCAGGCCCCCGCGGCAGAGTTGCTTCCGGGTTCTGGGCATCAGTGCTGCTCGAGGGCCAGGCCGTGGCTGCTGCTCACGCAGGAACTACACTAACTTAATGAGGAAAAATAAATCGCTTGAGAAAGGCAGTCCTTTGGATGGATCGCCGTAGCAACAAGGCAGTGTAACAGGCATCTCCAGGCAGGCGGAGATCCCTTACGGCCACCACCGGGTGATTACTCGGGAAGGACCGTAGAGCGAGCTTCTTTCAAAGAGGCCCGGACTTCTCAGAAAAGCAGCAGAGAAAAATTAGGAAAATACTGTCAAGCACCTGATGAATTGACATCCACTTTTATAAATCACTTTTCGTACAAACTCAGATTCCTCTGATTAACGTTTCCTCATTCGTTTCCTTCTAACTGGTCTGTTGATGTCGAGATCAAATTCCTCTGCTCAGAATCTTATGGGCGAGGTTATTCAAAACTGTCCTGTGAAGGAAGACACCGGCCGTTCATCGGACGTAGGCGCCGTCACCGTGCGAATGGAAGGAACTGCTCCTTCCACGCTGCAGCCTCCGGGGACTTGGGCTCTGGTGAAGGCCTTCGGCCCCCCTCCGGAAGCCCCGGGAGTCACATACAGCTCGGTGGGGAGGCGAGAGCCCCGAGTCCACACGCCGGGGCGGAGTCTGTGCTGGGTCTGTCTTCTCACTGACAGACCCCACATGTCACTGAGTCTCCCTGAGTCTTTGTCCCTCGCAACTGTGGAGGACCATGGCCGATGTCACCAGGTCAGCACCGGACCCGATGAAACAAGGCAAAGACGGCCGAGGCTGTTGGTCTGGAGCACATCCAGGGACCCTCCGGGGATGAGCCGCAGGGGCCCCCAGGCGACGCGTCCCTCCTGAACCCTCCCCTCCCCAGCTGCCGGTCCCCCCTGGTCCCCTCTCTACTCTTTCACCAGCTTCCTAGTGTCACCGGCCAGACCAGCTACTGTCACCGAGACCTCGCCTGTCTCAGGGTCTTCGAGGAGAGGCCACGCAAGGCAACCTGTACAGTCCCCAACAGGGGCCAGTGCCACACGGCAGGACACCCCAGCTGACTGCGCCACTGCCTCTCCAAACAGGGTGTCAGTCAGCATGTGCTCCAGAGGATTCCTCCCTCTCCTGCGTCACACTCAGACCCCTGGCTACGGGAACGTCATGCCTCTCTGCTGAGGGCCACGATTTCCTCTTCACTGCTGCTCGTCAAGGCCGGGCGAGCCCTCAGTCGTCCTGGTTGGTTTGAAGCGGACCCCCGACTGCTACTTTCCTGAGTTTTGTTCATCAGGGAAGGGAGTCTCTAACCTGTGGCCGCTGACGCAGGGACTAGTGCTGGGCCTCGGCTCTGTCTCCACCAACCCAGAAAACCCCGCCACGGACAGGAGGAGCCTGCCTGCAGGGGGGCGAGAGAGTCGGGCCTGGGCTGCTCACCCCTCAGGGGACACTTGAATTCCACGTCCGCCGTGAGTCTTTGGTGAACTTCTGTCGGGAAAATGTCCTGACCCCCTAGCGCGTCAGACACTCTGCTAAAAGCAAGAAGATGAAACACCCAACTTTCTTGTCACTCACGGTGGAGGCGTAAGCCGGCAGTTAAGAGGCGAGGCTCTGCTGTGTTAAGCAGACACAGAGGGCTGTGGGAGGGGCCACAGCCCCACACAAGAGTGCAGTGCAGGCACGTGGGTCCCCCCCCCCACCCCGTACAGGCCCCTCCCGTGTCCGTCGCTGGCCTGGCCGGAACCAGGAGGAGCCCAGTGTGGAACCTGCTCCGTGGAAGGCCGCCCGTTCTGTGAACGGTTTGGACCTGGGAACCATTTTGCATCTGACTCAAGCAGACAGACGCTCAGCAGGTCCAGTAGATCAAGACCGGGTCAAAACCAGACTAGAAGCACGTTAAACGCAGTCACTGTATTGCGCATCCTTGGGTATAATTTTTTTAAGCTGAACATTAAGTGCTGTGCAGGGCTGTCTGCTCCTGGGCAGGTTTATAGAGATGCTGTAGAACGCAGCACGATTTTTATGAGCTGAGAGGATTCGGGGTGGACCCCTGAACAAGGGTCGAGACTGTGCTGCTGTGGTACATGCGGGGTGATGTTCGCAGACGTCCACTAAACGCTGTCGACTCTTAGAGCAGGAAGTAAGGCGTCTGCGCTGATGTTTTCCTGATTGTTGCAGGCTCCTTCTTTCCCTGGCCTACCAGTGTTGTGTGAATGTGAGGTGCTTAGCGTTCTTTTTTCAGTTAATAGGAGAGAAACATAAGCAAGAAAAGGGGAAACTACAAAATGGACTGATAACTACTGTGTATACTGTTCATGAATGTGGCGGATTTCCTTTATCATAACAATCTCTTTGTATCTGAGAATAGTATTTTTTGCCATTTTCCCCATTTTAACAGATTGTAGAATGGTCAACAATGATTATTTCATTTGATAGATGGGTAGGTGGGTGGGAGGATGGGTGGGTGGATGGATGGATGGATGGATGGACAGATGGATGGACGGATGAATGGACGGATGGGTGGGTGGGTGGATACGTGGATGGGAGGACAGGCAAATCCCTGGATGTGTCTTCTGGTCTCCAGTCTGCTAGGATGTGCTTTCTCTGTGCTCGTCCAGCAATTTCCACTGACCTCTCTGATGGTCTACCTCTTATTTACCAGGTTGTGAGCACCTTGAGATGTCCCTCATGCTCCCTAGTGATTAATGTCATTAGTTAAATTTAACCCAGTAAGCAGGACAGGAAGCCTGAGCTACAGTGTTGGAGCTTTGCTAGGCTTCTTTCACCTCGCAGCCCGGTGAACCCTTTCTTCCTCAGTTCATGAGATGCTGCTGAATTGCTAGCGGATTTCTTAAAATTGGTTAAGGTTCAAAAAAAGAAAAAGAAAAAGAAGGAGGATCTGGTGTTAGCACAGTACAAATTGGGAGTTTCTTAAAAGCAGTCGGGTACATAATTGAAAACTAATTGAATGTTCTAATCCATATGCATGAAAACCAATTTGCATTGCTTCATTATTTAAAAGCAGAATAAAGATCAGGATGTTGTGGGAACGTTCCTCTGAGAACATCCACAAAAAAACACAGCTTCACTCTTCAGATCTTGGAAATAAACAGGGTCAGGCACAAATAACGCCCCCTTTTTATTACAAATTCTTTTATTACAAACTCATAAGCATGTGGTTCTGTCACATAACAATAGCACACTCAAGCACCCCTATGATGTTTCAGGTGAAATGTGCAAATCAAAACTGTGAATCATGACCCCCATACTGTTACCCTCCCAGCCACACTGCAGCCGCTATACATCTGCCGGACCCTGCATTTTGGAAATATCTAAATGCCGCAAATGACCTGTGTTTTGACATTGACTGCAGATGAATAAAAACTGTCTTAGCCTTGGTTGTATTCACACTGTGCTTTATAACAGAGTTCCAGTCTCAAGCATGTTTCCCCCCGGGGGGTCCAACCTTTTGGCGTCTCTGGGCCACGCTGGGAGAAGACCAGATGTCTTGGGCCACACAGCAAATACACAAACACTAATGAAAACTGATGAGCAAAAAAAAAAAAGGTTTTAAGTAAATTTATGATTCTGTGCTGGGCCACATTCATAGCCTGCAGGCCACGGGTTGGGCTCCTCTGCCAGACCAAGCAAAATGGCCCCGTGTTCAAAATGGCTCGAACTCCGTGCTGGGCTCTCCGGCACAAGCTGTGTGCCTAACGGGGCTGTGATTCAAACAGTCGTGAGCGGTCTTCAGAGGGTCTTGCTTATTCTCTTTCTACAGTGGCCCACCGTAGCCACACAGCGAGACCCGTCCCTGCTTACCGTTTTGAAAGCCCTGCTGTTCCTCCTGGCTGGTTTACATTGTGCTCAGTAAGAACCGTATTTACTGACTGATTTCTGATAAGATGGAGTAAGCAGGAACCAGGTTTGCCCGCCCGTCTTACACAGCTAAAAACAATGGGAAATCGCGTTCGAAACAATGGTCTCAGACACTGGCGACCCTTTGAGTTAGAGACACTGTCCTCACTGACCACAAAGGTGAGGGGCCAGGGATGAGCGATGGAAGCCACCCACGACCCCCCCACTGCCCTCAGCAGGCTGCCCATGCCCCCCACCCCCCAGGCGCTGGAATCCCAACACTTCCTGCTGCTGCTCATCTGGCGTCTTTGTTTTTCTACGTGGCCTCGCCTCTGGGTGCCTTCTCTTCACTACGGCCTTCTTCGGGAGCCCTGGGGCCGAGCGCTCTTCTCTGTGGGACTGGCGAGACAGCCAGAAGCAGAGCAGTGCTTTCGCCGGATCGGGCTCACCGGAGTGCAATGTTCTCGACTTCACGGCATGTTTTACGGCAGGTTATCTCCACCATCTGCACCACACGTCAGGGTAGCCTGTGGCCTGTGCTTTGATTTCTCAGGGAAGAGCAAATACATGTATGACTTTTCTCCTAGGAATCTCAGGAGAACAATCTCAACCACATTTCTGAGGCAGCCCCATCTCGGCTGAGCTGCCTCACCCACGGAGAGCTCGTCTCCGGGGTCCACTCCGTGGGACAGCGCTGGGACGGGCTTGCTCCCTCTTCCCTCGCGGCCCTCACAGATTAGCCTGCCCAGTGTCGCAGTGCCCGCACTGTCCCCGCTCACGGAAATGGAGCTCAAGCAGCCCAGGTGGGGATGCCACTGTCCACACCCAGCCGTCACGCCGGCTCATTCTCCCCGATGGCCAGGCCCACCTCGCGCCGTCCTTCTGCTCGCCCCGGCCGCCCCTTTCCAGCCACCTGGTGCTGCGTCCATCGGAGAGGGTGCACCCGTCCTAGGAAGCGGGCGTGCAGAGCTCCCAGCTGATGGAACTGCCCACACGCCCGTCTTCCTTTGGCACATTATCAAAACCATTTGCCAAAATCCTGCCATTTCACCACTGTCTGTCTGCAGGGGCCTGGAAGCCAGAGACTCGGCTTTACTCTCGTTTGTGTCTTGGGTACCGAGCGCCCGATATTTGTTAAGTATGTTCCACGGAAGGATGGGAGGGAAAACTAGCTGCGGGGCCCAGTTTATCCAGGATGGAAGGGCTTCTGAGCTACAGAACAACTGCCAGCTTCACGGCTCAGTGCTTCCGCGGTCACACACTACGTCCAGCTCCGTCCACGCAGTGAGCCTGCGGCCGCTCGGCTCCTGATGGCTTCCACGCGTTTCATTACAGGCCGAGCCTCTCCGCGGTCCCGGGAGGCCCCACGAGGCGCGGCAGTGACAGGTGGGTGCGCGCGGCTGGAGTACAGCTCGGGAAAGCCGTCTCGGAGGCAACTTCGGGGACGTCCGACACTAATGAGAAAACAGACCAAAGCTCCCCCAAGGAGCCTCTGTCTCCTCGAGATGGGGTTCTGACTGGTGGGACGCGCTGAGACGGTGATGAACGGCGGGTCCCCAGAGAACCATCCGGAACTCTCTGGAATAAATAAGGAGCCGGACACATCCCTTCAGGAGTGCCGAGCAGGACTGAGGCTCCGGAGAATGCTCTCATTTCTCAATGTATTCACTGGCTCTCCTCCTTAGAAACAAGCAGTAATGAAAACCACCCGGGAAGGAGCGAGCTCCTGCGGTCCCACGATCACAAAGTCATCAGCCCTCGGCTTCCCGGGCTGTGGCCGCAGGGCAGGAGGAGGGAGTGCTGACTTCTTCGGAGGTTGCCTGGGGCAGGGCGATTTCCAAGTGATTCGGGAGAAACAGAATGTAATGCCGCCATCCGGCTGCATTTACCAGAGCAGCCAGGCAGAGGAGCTTGTTAAGGACGAGCTGCAGGGTGGGGCGGGAGGGAAGGGGAGGGGAGGGGAGGCGCGTGGGCTCCTCCCCCAGGATGCTGAGCTTCCCGCCTGGTGACCGAGGACTTGGTTCAGAAAAGGGACAAACATCACCAAAATGGGAAAGGCCAAGGGAAATTACACGCACCCCATTTCCAGAAGCACCGTTGGGAGACTCACAGCCCTCCTCACCTCTGGGGGCTTCCGTGGCCACTGCCAAACGCTGTCCCAGGGTCTTCCTGTCCCCAAGTGCAAGCTGTCACCAAGGGCCCGGGCAGGGTTTCTCCCCCAAAAGTATTTCCCTGAGCCACTCCCGCAAACTCTCCCTCCCACATCCCGACTCTCCAAGGACCTCACCTCCAAAGCCCGTGTTAACAGAGCCCCGTCCCCACCACACACGCACACACAGATGTGCATGTGTGTGCATACATGTGCACACACGCCCCACACACATGCATGCTCATGTGCACACATGTGTGCACACAGCACAGAAGAACTCGGTGGGCAGCCAGGCGAGGAAACAGAGCCAACAGCGCTGAGCCCACGCGGGGCTAGGAGGGGAAACACGGGGCAGCAGAGGGGCTGCCAGCGCCTGGGAAGGGCCGGTGGTCCGGGGTCAGGGAGCAAGCCCGAAAGTGGTGGGGGGAGACGAGAGGTCGTCAAGGTCATCACCTCTTTCCCTGCCCCGAGGCCCAGGGGTGCAAGGCTCCAGGTGGAAGGCCCTGATCGGAAAGGCCCCCAGTGCGCATGAGGGTCCCCTGTGGAGACTTCTAGGGTTCACTGCAGGAGGCCAGCAGCGTCTGGGAGCACTGCTGGGGGGCGGCCCCCCTCTTGCTCCCTGCCCCGCCCATGCTGTGCCCTGAACGTCGGTGGCCCTCCCCAAGGGGACGCATTGAAATCCCCACGGTCAGCCACACAGCGTCCTCCCTACTGACCCTTTGCTGCCATCACGAAACACCGGCTCCCAGGAACCGCTGAAGGTCCGGTGGGGCTGCGGCCACCCGGCTGTGCAACCTCGAGGACGGGACACAGACGAGGACGCCGTCCTCACGGCCACTGCTCTGTCCTCTGAGGTCCTTCATCCCCACAGCCAAGCCCCCACCCCCGTCCCCTTCACACTGAAGGCTTGGGTCCCACTCTGCCCTAACCAGCTCCCCAACCCAGCCCAGGCCCATAAAGCTGTCCTCTGGGGGGGACCCCGAGTGGCTGGAAGGCGTGCTCCCCCCGACCTCGGCCTCGTGAGGAAGTGGGGGCTTGGGGCCAGGGCGGCGCCACATTTTCAGAGGCAGAAGCCCCCCCCATGGGGGCGAGTCAGTGAGGCCACGGGGAAGCCGCCGCCCACACACCCGCAGCAGGAGCTGGGGCAGACCCCCCAGGAGCTGTGAGCACCGCGGCCACTTAAAATACTGTCTTTCTGAGCAGAAAATGTGCTTTGAGCCTCTTTTTTAACCTTTCCCGGCTGCTGATACTCATTTGTCTTGTGACCGCACACGGCAGAGAATTTAAGATTTCCCCGTGCTGTCATTTGCATCTGATTAGAAACTCGTTTTGCTCTTTGATTGTTCTTGCTTTTTTTCTCTGTGCTAATTTGCTTTTCTGAGTTATAAGGTTTCGAATACGGCATAGAGAACGTACAGTCGGTTAAAACCATGATCCTCTCAGGCTGAATCACCAATGACTTCGGCTCCTCAAAATGCCCCGATGAGAACGACATGGGGACCCCCCAGGGATGCCTGCCCTCAACGGTGGTGGCGCAGAGGCGAACGCTGTGCCCGCCTCCTGCCCCGGCCAGCCAGAGCCACAACCGAAGTGAGAACCACCCCCGAGCCTCGCCAAACAGCCGTCCTGCAGCCAAGGAGACACAGGAGACGCCACGTGGAGACGGCAGGAGGGACGGGGACACGGAATGCACCGACCCCCACCCACTGTGATGGGTAAGAACTGGGCGGATCTCTCGGCTGCAGAGGTCCCCCTGAGGAGTGAGGGGCCCCAGCCCCACACCAGGTCCCTCGCCCAGAGCACCAGGGCCAGGAAGAGGCGTCTCCACAGCAGCTGGCTGTGAAACTCGGTGGCCCAGGCACAGACTCAGTCACAAACACTCACCCCAAACTGCAGCGAAGGGACATGCAGGGCGGGACCGAACTGTCTGACTCCAGGCCAAGGGCTGGAGGTGCCAGCGTTCCTCTGCCGACCCCTCTCCCACGCAGCCAGCAGGCACAGGTGCAATCCGAATCTCCCCTGACCTGCTCACCCCGCTCTCACCCCACCCCGGGGATCCTCTGAGACCCGCTCCATCCCACTTGCAAGCCCTGCCGGACCTCTTTCTGAGGCTAACCCACACAAGCGGCCAGCCTGGGCCATGTATGCACCTTTCCTGAAATATCTCCAAGGCCCACAAACCCCGAACAAGCAGCAGCCAGCCTCGGTGTGCCCCGTGCCCCTTGCTCAGCGGCCCCAAGCACACGTGGCCACCGGCCACAGTTCACAGCACAACCACTCCCAGGTGCCTCCCCACCCAGCACAGGCAGCTGCGGGTCGGCGATCTCTCTGCACCTCCTGCCAGGTGGCCCCAGGCCGGACACAGGCAGCCGCTGACCTGGGGCTGCAGCCAAGCCACCCTCCCCAGAGGCCTAAGAACCAACACACCAGGCGGCAGCTTCAGACCACACGAGAGTCCCGCCCAGTTAGCTCCAAAACGATGCACCTGAACCCCGTTACAGCAGGCCACGGGGTCAGCACCTGCCAAACCGCCAGACTGGGGGATGCAGCGGCTCTACCCTACACACAGAAGTGAGCTCCGGGGGCAGCCAGAATGGGGCGGCGGAGACAGGCCCCGAAAGGAAGAACAGGACAAAACTCCAGAAAAAGAATTAAAGTTCAAAACGCAGGTTAAGAGGATGCTCAGTGAACTTCGGGGAGGCGTGGGTGGGCTCCGTCAGAACATCAGCACAGACAGCAGCATAAGAAAGGGCAGGAAAACGAAGGAAGAGAACCAGTCAGAAAGAAGACGGCAGCATCTAACGTGGAGAAGGCACTAGAAGGAAAAGCCAGCCGGCTAGGTGAAGCAGAGGACCGAACCCGCGATTGGGAAGGCAAGGGAGCAGGAAACACCCAATCGGAGCAGCGAAAGGGAAAACAAATCAAGGAGAGGAGAGCGGTGTCAGGGATCTCTGGGACAAGGCCAAGCATAACAACCTGCTCAGCACGGGCACGGCCGGAGGAGGAGAGCGGCAAGGGGCCGGCCGGAGGAGGAGAGCGGCAAGGGGCCGAGAGCCCGCGTGAAGATGGAATGGCTGAAAACCTTCCTCCCCTGGCGAAGGGGACAGACCCACGAGGCCAGGAAGCACAGAGAGTCCCACACAAGGTGCGCCCGAAGAGGCCCTCTCCAGACACAGAATTAAAGCGGCAAAGGTTAAAGACAGGAGAGCATCTGGAAAGCAGCCAGAGAAAGACGGTTATTGGGTTGGCCAGAAAGTTCATTTCTTTTTTTTTCCATTCGATTCGATCATCTAAAACAAAACATCAAACTTGGTGAATTTTTGTGCAGCCACTTTAACATTGAAGATGGGAGAAAATACGCAACATTTTCAGCATATTATGCTTTATTATATCAGGAAAGTTTCGTGCTGGAGATTCCTCACTGGACGATGCTCCACCGTGGGGTGGACCAATTGAAATGGGTAGCGATCCAATCGAGACACTAATTGAGAATAATCAACGTTGTAGAATGTGGGAGACAGCCGCCCTACACCAAGTATCCAAACAATAAAGTTATTGGCGAAAACGAAAAATGTGTCTTTGATTTTAAGGAAAAACCACACAAACGCTTTGCCCAGCCTACAAGGGAGCTCCCATCAAACTGTCAGCTGATTTCTCGACAGAACGGAAGCAGAAGGAAATGAACTGGAGGGGTCCCACTCCAGCTGGACGCGGGGCCGGGTCCGCCGGTGCCTGACCAGGGGGCGATGGGGCCTGCTGCCCCGCCCAGGCTGGCGCCCTAGTGCAGCCGGGGGCCCACGAACCCAAGTGCCCCCTCTGCGCGGAACGTGCCCCCTACAACACAGTAGGGAGGACGTGGGAACCCTGCCCCACCTCCAGCATGACACCCCACAGGTCTGTCTGAAGCCATGTCCCAGGTCTCCTGAACAAAACCGGAAAGCTAGCCTACCTCGTGATTTGGTAACCGCTGAAACTCAGCAACGCAAAGCCACACCCACGGGGCATGAATGTCAAAGAAAAATGGAATTCCCAATGTCGCCGCTGTTTGAGAGGGACGCTGGTGGAATTTCTAGGCCTGTTTCTTTCTAACTGGTGAACTCACTGGGTCGAGACATGCGCTGAACTTGGGGGACCCCGCGTTCTCCTAAAACACGCTGAGGAACGGGGTGGGCGCGGTGGTGAAATGCCGCCTTCGCCGTGACAAGCGTGGCAAGTAATGAAGAAAACACGCCCCTGGCGTCCTCAGCAACTCGAGGCCCTTCGCAGCGGGGACACTCGCCCACTGAAGCTCTGAGCGGGGACCCTCACGGTGAGAAATCAACAGCGCTGATCCACCCCAATGGGAGCGCGTCACGAGGCCCTCTCTCCTCGGCTCTCCTGCACCCCTGCGGACGGCGCTGTTCGAAACACAAGTGGTGCCTGACCCTCAGGGGGCAGTAACAGCCCGGGAGCTCGACAGCCCGGACGAGACCTGGCTTACTCAGAGCATCCAAGTCATGTAGTTCCATTCCCTCAAGAATGGCCATGGCGGGACAGCCTGGTCTGCATCCCAGTGGAGACGCCTGCTGGCCGTCGGTCCGGCGTCTGTGGCTTCCTTCCCCTGCAGAAGCGCTGCGTGGCTGCCCACGCTAACACCTCACAGCACAGGTGTCCTTGCAGCCGGGTGCTCGGCCGTGTGAGCGCTCCTGGCCGACATCACGAAGGCGAAGCCTATAGGTCAGACTTTTGACACAGTGCCCTTGCCCCTCCCCCCATCCAATTCCTCCCTTCTGCTGCTCTGAGTGCTGAGAGGGCTGGAGCTCCAGCAGCCGCTTTGGGATGGAGGGAAACCGTGAAGATGGCAGTGCTGGGCACTTGACGGAGGTGCAGCCCCTACATCCGCGTCCCCCGGGCAACAGGCAGCACCCAGTGCCCACCGAACAGCGTGGTTTGCCCCGATACTCCCTCTCCCTCAATGTCCCTTCCCCTTCCTCCACCAGCACAGGCGCCCCCACAGGTAAAAATCCCATGAAGCGGGTCCCTCCCTCTTTACAAGGAATCACACCTGTGGTCGCTGTGGTCCCCGAGCTGGACATGCATGTGGCCTGGAGACAGCACCTGGCCTTCCCCACCTGACCGTGCGTCTCAGGGGCAAAGCCTGTGGCCTTTTCACCTCTAGCCCACCGCCCTGTGTTTACAGCACCCACCACCTTCGTACACGGAGGGGCTCGGTGGTACCAACGGAAAGAGCGAGTGTGCCCGCCCACCCGTGTGCTGGGAAGGACTGCGAAGGAGCCCGGGGTGACACTCCATCAACAGGCTGCCACTGAGCTGAAACGATGCAGACCGAGGAGAAGCCAAGGAGGACACATGGTCGGACAGGCTGGAAAATGTTAAGTGCCCACAACCCCCGTTCGGGTGGGACAGCGCGTGGCCTCAGCGTCAAACACTCGGCCATGGGGGGTGCAAGGTGCATGCTCTGTGGGACCAGGTGGCGCGACTGGGGGGAGTCGTGGCTCAGCCCCGTGTCCCACAGGACAAGCTGGCTGGGCCCCGAACCTCCTGCTCTCCGCTGTCACGAGGCAGGGTTCGAGTTTGCTCTCCACGGTCTCGAGTCTGTGGCACGGCTGCCACGCACTCCTGTTTAAACGCCCGGGGGAGGTAAACTCCGAGCCGCATCATGCCTGCTGCGCCCGCCTCGCCCGGGAGTCTCTCCACTCCCGGTGCTTTCCTGGGGGGCTGCTTTGTTTAGAAGTCTCGCTGCGTGACCTTAAACCCAAAAGGTCTTAAGACAAATGTTGCACTGCGAAGTCATAAAATGCCTGCATAATTCATAAATGCGGGGCCATTTTCGACACTAACATAGGACTTGACCTTCAGTGGCCAGCCCTCCGGGGGGCGGCATTTTGGCACGCTGGGTTTCCTTTTCCTTCCTCTTCACGGCTCAAGGACGCACCTCCGGGCAAACGTCCAGACACAGCAGCCCCAAGACCAGGCAGAACCTCCCGGTGCAGAACCCAGCAGAGCAAAACTTAATTGTTAACTTTCTCAAGCTGTCGGACATCTGGAAAAGCCATGTTTCCCCTTCGCCTAAACGATGGGGTGCCTGAGGAGGCGGGAAACCTGTGGGCCAAACCCAACTGCACCCCAGCTTGGGGGCGGCTGTGGGGGGGCACTATGGCGCGGCTCCCGAGTTCGACGCAGAACACCCACACGGTGATGTCTCACAACTGCATTTATTGATCCAACAACACCGCGAATGAAACATTACACCTCCCATTCGACAGTTGGCCGGTGTTAGAATTGGGGAGAATCATAAAACTCTAAGCTGTAACTTCTTAAAGGAAGCGTGATTCCTAGGAGTCAAATCATTCATTGGAAACCACCCCTGACTGTGTGCGCCCTTCTCGTGCAAGAGTGCCTGCAGCAGGGAACGGCGGCCAGGGAAGACAGGTCTCAAAGAGATCCTGCTTCCGCAAAGAAATGTCACAAGGAAGAGCTTTCGCTCTGATCACAAGCTACTATTACTCAAAAACTTCACTGGATAAGGTTAAATTCTAAGCTGAAAGCCGTGCGGCCCTCCCGTGAGGTTTTAGAGAGTGTTCAAACAAGTTTGAGAAAATGCTCAACCGGAAGTGCCCGCCTGGGAGCGGCCTCCCACAGCGGTCACTGCTGCGAGGACTCCACACCCCACGCTGACTCCCAGCCCGTCGGGGCCACATGCCCGCCCGCCACACCTGGAGACTCTCGGAGGGCAGTGATTCCGAGATCTTTAGACATTATTTAAATGTTTGCGATTGGCGTTCACACACTAACTACACTGTGCTAGCTATGCCTGTACAATCAGAGTGTAACTCGCAGTTTCTTCGATCGCTGGCTGTCACGCTGCAATGTGCATCAGAATGGCGGGGTGGGGGTGCGTCCTGATGGCCCCAACGGCAGGGGCCCCCTCCGGTGCCTCTGACCCGCTGGGCCCGGGGGGCTGCCTCCTGACTAGCCCCCAGGTGCTGCTGATGCAGCTGAAAACTGTATTTAAAATCACTTTTTGAAAGGTAATTATTAATGCAAATTAGGAAACAGAAAACACATTCGCATTATATTTCTTTATACTCCCCCCAAATTATAATCTGAGATTCTGGTAGAAGTTTTATAAATGATCGAGTTCCAAGTACAATTTCTTTAATTTTGCTAAAGTGTTGACTAAAACGGTCTCTTGTATTTTTTAAAAAAAGCATCTTTTAGAAGGAAAAAAGGCACCTTTTTTCATGTCATATCACATAATGTCATCCAGTGTAAGGAATAGTTTGCGTTTAAGTCACTCGGTTCTTATTTCGACACCGGTGAGCGTGTCTAGTATAAAGACGACAGAAGGAACACAAAATCCTAGGTGCCGTTTCCTGCAATAACATTGGGGAAGCGTGCGACCTTGGGGGCCTCGGGTTCCCTAAAAGCAAACGCAAACGTTGGAAATGGATGGCGTCCAGCTCCGAGCCACGGAACCGTGTTGGAGGACCCCCAGCGTCTGCAGGGAAGACAGAACGTTCCGCCTGTGGGCTGTGAATTAACAGAGCTTCGGAGTGGGAAAGGAAGAGGGGGTGAGATTTGGCCGCCGGGGGTGCCTGCCCTCTGCTCTGCGCCGGCTTCTCCGAAAGGGCCCCTCGTGACGAAGACAAGGCTGACCCTCCGAGGCACCTTCCCCGGGACTCACACAGGCAGGTGACGGGGCTGGTGGCCATCGGCAGAGGGATCGGGAGTGGCTGGTGGGGTCGGCTGCTGCTCGGTAGCAAAATTGATAAATACCTGAAATCGAGGACAATAGTTAACCTTTCGTTCTCGAGCATTATAAGGAGGAACATTCCCCCAAAGCGCTGTCCAGCTTTTCTTGAAAACCGCGGGTCGGTCACTCACTCCAGCCCCCTGAACACGAATCCCCATAAACAGATGAATCCTGAAATCAAACTCCAGGAATAACAGGTATTTCTGGACAATAACAAATCGCCTGGAAACTCTCTGTGCCTCAGGCTGCCTTTGGAATGAAGCTGCGATTTAACTTTATATTTGGAGACTCTTCGGAAACCAAGCCCCTTTCTTCCAGGGCGCCCCTGGGTCCCCAGGGGTGGGATGGGCGTGGCGGGGGTCCCCCACAGGATGCCCAGTTCCACGGTGGACGAGCGGAAGCACGTCCCACGGGGACCCTGGGCAGAGAGCAGGCGATAAGCGGGCCGCCCGACACCCATTCCCCTCCTCCTCAGCTTTTGGGAGCCCAACAGTGACTCACTCCAGGAGAGGGGGCCTCCACCCCATGGCCCGTGCTGCCCGGCGCCGTCCGGGCCCTACCTGCTCCAGCGTGGCTTGGCTGACGGAGTAGCGCTCGATGTTCAGCGCGGCCTCACTGCTCTGCAACACTCGCAACAGGTCGGCCGGGCTTCCCCGTGTCTCCGGCACGTGGTACTCCAGTAAATTCAGGCGCCGCCCCTAGAGGCCCGAGGAACGGGAAAGGGTCTCGTGATGCCCTGCGACTCAACAAGATCACGCCACTGAGTTTAACCGCCACACACTAGTTTTGTGCGTCTCCCGTGCAGGGTCGGGAGTGACATTCCCCACGAGTGCTCTCTGCACGGCGCTCACCCCGCAGGGCGAGCGGCTGTCCGGCTGCTTGGTCCCCATTGTTCTCACCGTCAGCACCTCCCGGGAGATGACTGTTCCGAGTGTCACTCCCGGATGTGCCGGGGGCACGGGGGCAACAGGGGCTGTTTTGTGGGGTCCCCCCAGGGTGCTCTATGTGAGCGTGTGCCCCGCACAGCCTGCCCGCCCTGGTCACTGCGGAAACAGGGAGGTTGCCGCCACGGTGGCCTCCAGCAGTAACAAGCCCGCACTCGTGCCCCAGGACACTGGAGGCAGGGCCCTCAGACGCTAACCTGCAGAGCGAGGTTTGGATTCAGCAGGCGGGGGCCTGAGAACCCACAGGTCTAAGCAGGTGGCTCGGGAACACTGCACCTGCCTGGTGGAGGGGGCTCAACTGCCGGCACAGCTGTTGCTTGTGAGATGACCACCAGGCCCAAGGCCACCACATACACCCGGGGGGTGTAGCGCATCCTGAAGGACATGCCCTGCAATGCAGCTGGGCCCCCAGGTATGGAGGGTGTGACTACCACCTCCCGCAGCCCTCCACCTGGGACACCATCACGTCGTCCCCAGCGGTCAGCGTGGAGGGCTGTGCCTGGAGGGAGCTGCGGCCCCTCCGTCGCCACGAGGGCGGACCACAAGCAGCCCCTCACACCAGCAAGGAGCCAAACCTTCCACTGAATCCGGACGCACGCGGGACCCCCGCACAAGGGACCCCCGCGCTACCTTGAACTGGACTCCCGGGAAGTGGCGCTGCAGGCAGGCAGAGACAGCGGCGTGCGGGCCCCCTTCCTCGCAGACCCACACTCTGACGGTGTATCCGTCCCCGAACCTGGAGGGGGGACGGAGTGAAAGCCCGGTCACTCTCCAGGGACCTGAGACGGGTCGGTCCTGAGTCTGTTTCCAGGGGCAGCAGTTAGAGAAAGTGACTGGTCCAAACTGTCGGGAGACTTTGGATTCTCAAAAACATACCCAGAAATGAACGACAACTCAGGTGGTTTGCTCTAATTCAACTTACACTGACACCGAAACTGACTTGTCTTTTTTTTAATCATCAAATCCTGGAGTCGACACCCATTTGATAAAGAGGGAGGGTGAAACACCAGGTCCAGGAGTAGGAGTGGGGCCTGTGGGAGCCTGACCCCAGGAGCTGTCCTCACCGCAGCCAGGGAGACAGCCAAACTCACGTCTGGTCCCAAACTCCGGCCGTCTCAAACCCCTGGGACACCCTGACCACAGGTCACTTCTACGCGAAGCGCACGCAGGAGCAGCGGCAGCAAACACCCCGTCGGGCTACGCTGACCCTCCCCTCCCTGCCTCAGGCTCCCTCTGTCCGCCCAGTCCCCTGCCTGCCACTGCAGGTGGCCGAGGCTGCGTGCCGGGGCAGCCGGACCAGGCCTTGGTCTCTCGGACTCCCGCCTGCAGGAGCCCGGTGAGGCTTCTGCACAAAGCCCTCCACAGTCACCCTCCACCATCTGGGCGCACAGGGAGCCCCTGAGTCGCCACACAAGGCCCCACGGGACAGCGAGGCCACCACAGCCTGGGAGACTCGTCCCCTTGCAGCACAGGGTGGCTGGGTGGGTCGGGGACAGTGGGGCCTGGAGACGGGGTCTGCCTCTAATGCCCGGGGCCCGGGCACACAGGCCAGGCGCTCGGGGCCTGAGGGGTGGACAGGCCTCTGCCCCAGGGAGAGCAGCGGCACAGAGTGGGTGACCCCCGTGGTTGACCTCCGTGGACACCCAAGGTCACACTTCATGATCAACCCTCTGCCTCGAACTCGACATTGTGGACACACCCGCCGTCGGTCACTCACTGTGGGAAAGCACCGCCTTCGCACACCACTTTCAAATGTACTGAGTCCAGCCTTTCCGTGGACAAACACCGGCCACGAGCCACTTCCAGTAGGTCTCTAGTTCACACTGACGGGCGCACCATCCGAACACAGGCTCAGGAGCGCCGGGCCAGGGGCCACGCCCGCACAGCAGGCACACGGTGAGCCTCCCCTGGGCTCGGCCCTGCAGCCCCTCCATGGGCAAACCCACTGAAGCCAGGCGGCCGAACTTAACTCACACCGCCCACCACCCACCGGCGCAGCCGGACTGCTGCACGTAAGACTCGGAAGGGGCGGGGGCAGGGTGTGAACCCTGTTTTCCTCTGGGGGGCGGCACATATTGGAGGGGGCAGGGTCTGTTCTGGGAACGGCTCCCAGGAGGCCCAGCGACAAGGGGCTGAAGGTCCCAGGACACGGACACCAGGCCCCTGGGAGACAGGCGTCACCGTGCGTGCATGCTTCTGCAGGTGTTTTCTCCATCAGGTGAAAACGCTCAGCCTCTGCAACTACCTAGCAAACCTCCGCCTGCCCGTTCCACCTTTAAACACACCGAGTAAACGAAAACGAAAACATTTATTGGCTGAATGAATAAACCTGTATAAAAAACAGGTCAAAGTAAAAGGCAACTAGAAACTCTGAAAACAGCTTAGGCGACACCGAATCTTTCAGACGTTACGCTGGGACATCAAAATGCTCCCAGGGACTGAGGGCACAGCCACCCGGGGCCCAGGCAGCCCACGGAGAAGGCGGGGGAGGAGACCCCCGGAGGAGGCTGAGGCTCCCCCAGCAGAGCAGCGGTGGCCCCCTCGGCCTCTCCCCCTCAGGGTGAAAAGCCACCACGACCCCCTTCCTGCTGCGGAAATCCGCGTGGGGGTGACAAGGACCCACCTGCCCTGGGCAAGGGGAACACCAGCAGCCTTTCCAGCAGGTGCTCTGGTCCATGAGGTCAAGCTGTCCTGCTGCACCCCACCTGTCCAGTGCTGCCCCCCCAACGCGGCACTCCCCCAAGCAGCACACCCCCGCCAGGCCCCCCCCCCGCCTGGGGGCGGGCCCCCCACCTGCCAGGCTGCCAGCAGAGCACCTCGCACCCACCCGCACCACTGTCCCGGGCCGGCTCACAGCGCCCTGAGCAGAGAGAAAGGCACACACCTGCGCTTGAGGTGCTGGGGGGGCCCGAGGCAGCGGAAGCGGCCGTCCACCATGATGGCGAGCCTGGTGCACAGAGCCTCACACTCCTCCATGCTGCGGGGAAGGAAGCACAGGGAGTGAGCGCATGGCCAGCTCGGCCACACACCGCGGGGCTGGCGGCAGCGCAACACCAGGGCCGCCGGCCAGCCGGGCGTGCGCACCGAGACGCGCTTCGGCCGTCAGGGCTGGTGCGGAAACGCCACGCAGGGAAGAGTGGCCGTCACACACACTGGGCAGCCTGGTGAAAAGAGACGAGATTTACTAACGGAGTTAAATGAGACCTTGAGTCCATGGAAAAGCGTATCAGAAAGAAAAGTGAATATTTGAAAAACGGAAAGTTATCGTAATGTAAAAAGTAAAAATGTAATTATCACATAAAGTGACTGGAATGTAAAACACTGCTGGTGTCTGTAGGTGTAAAATGTAACAAGCATAGATATTAAATGTGATGGGTAAATAAGTTATATATTTACTACATATGAGCAAATGCACACGATATTTTAATGCACTATAATATAAAATGTAGTAAGTGACATTGTAACTTTAACTTATTTTGTAATATAAACCAGTATTTCAATAGAAAGCATTTAATGAAGACTGATGACTTTAACTGCATCATGATCACTAAGTAAGATGCAACATTAATCACAACGGCCCGGTGCAGCGCCCGCCAACACTGGCAGCCCCGGGACGAAGACTTGCGTAGCCGCTGCGCACTGAGCGGAAGAAACCGCCGGGCCAGGACAGGAGGGACAGAGGACCTGCTCCAGGACCCTGGGAGGGTGAGGGCGCCCCCCACAGGCCCACGGCTGGCGTGCTAACCGACCGCTGTGAAGCGGTGGGCTCCCCCAGCCCCCGGCTAGGAGTGGGAGCCGGGCTGGGGGAGCAGGGCGACCCTGCGGACAGGCTGCCGCTGCCCTTTCGGGGAGCAGGGACCTCTCCCACCTCCGACCTGGAGTCCGCGTCTCCCGCCAGCACCCACGAACCGGGGCGCCCACCCTGAGAGCTCGCGAGCAGGGGCAGGTCCCCACAGTGCGCGACGCTTCCCTCGCAGCGCGTCTCTGCCACGCAGGAAAAAGTCTGAACTCCGGGTCTGACCTCCGCTCTCCCTCGGGCTTGTTCCAGCCCGTTCACACAGCCCCTCTCCACGGATGGGCTCTGTGAGATCCGACATTCGCACTGTGCCGTGGACGAGACTGTTTCGAAATCTAATCACAGGATTAATTCTGGGAGGAGGAAATAGGAGGCCAAACCAGAAACCCGTTGTTTTCATCACTGCCTGTTCTGCTGCGGGACAGGCAGCCGGGACAGAAAGGACCAGATGCGGGCTGCGGGGGGCCCACAGGGGGAAGGACCGGACCGGTCCCGGGGCACCCGCTCTGGCCCTGGGGCCCGGCTCTGTAATGAGGACAGACCAGACGGGGGCGAGGTCCGCGCAGACGTGGGGTTCAGACTCCAGCTCAGTGCGCTGGCCCTGTGGCCTTGCTGACGTGACTCCCCCGTCCCCGGGTCAGCGTTCTGAGGGCCATGGCGGCGTGAGCGACGCCACCGCCAGCGCAGTGTGGCTGCAGACACGGGGACCCCTCGGCCCCCTGCCTCGCTCCGCAGCTCACCTGTGTGACGTCAGCACCACCGCACAGCCTTCCAGAACCTCCCTCCGCACTGCTTCCCACAAGAGCCGCTTCGAGCAGGGGTCCATCCCCGAGCTGGGCTCGTCCTGCGGGAGAGAGGACCCCCAGTGATGGACTCGGCCCGGGCGAGAGGAGCCCCGCTCTGGCCCCGGGGCAGCTGTCGCACTGCCGGCACCTCCGCGCCCGCTCGGCTCCCGCCCTGGAGGCTCCTGAGAGCACCCGACGGCTGGGGTCCCCGAAGGACATGCCCGAGAAAGACCTGCGGGGGCAGCAGAGGCTCCGTTTACATGGCAGCAGCATCAAACAGGGCGAGATTTCCCAGGACCTGACCCTGCCTCCTCCAGTGAACACCGAGCCCTTCTCGAGAACCGTTTCTGAGGGACGCTTTGTCGGCGCAATGGGGCGCTTCTGCACTCTCCGCGGTCAGCCAGCTCTGCACTCGGGTTTCTCACCAGCTTAGGGCGCCGGTCTGTCCAACCCGGCAGCACCTGCCTGTTCGGCCAGGGGCACGGCCGCTTCCCCCCAGAGTGCCAAGTTCAAAAACAAGGGCAACGGCCAGCACCAGCAGCCACCCGGTGCGAGCGGGTCAGGCCACACCTGCGCTCTCCCGTGGGACCAGCGAAGTGCCGGCATGTTGGCGACCGATCCGCTCACATCGCAGGTGGGAGGTCGCCGTGCGGGGGACAAGTGTCGGCGGGTTTTCAGACTGCAGGTGAGTCCTGGAGTCCTCAGAAATACCGTTTCTAATGTTACGTGTGCTACTGAGTGTGCAATTTGGTGGACAAAGGTGACTTATCAGGAAACGCACTTCATTTCCGTAGAACGCCAGGGCTGCGTCAGGTCGTGTGGGGGCGCTGACCTGGGACGAGCGGCGCGGCCCCTGCCCCCGGGAGGGCGCCCCCAGCTTAAAGCGCCGACGCTCCTCAGGTCCTCACCAGCAGCAGGAGGTCAGGCCTCCCCAGCAGGGCCAGGGCTGTGGACAGCTTCCGCTTGGTCCCCCCACTGTAGGTGGCCACCGGCTGGTCCACGTGGGCTTCCAGGCGTAAGCGCCGCACCAGGTCCCCGGCGACCTGGAAGACAGAAGCTCTCTGTGGACCCCTCACTCACCAAGGGCCCCCCTGCTCCTCCTCCCTCCTCCCTGCCCCCCGACACGCAGGCCCCGTGGGACACGGGGATCACTGAGGATGAATGGACGGCGCCCCGGAGCATGCTGGGCTCTCCGCGCCTGTGGGGTGTGGGGGCAGCAACCAAGCGTGAGGTCAGAGCCCAGGGGCCCTGAGGTGCGAGAGACCAGCGAGCCCGAGGGAAGATGGAGAGGGAACGAACGGACCGGGACTAAGCCCAGAGGGAGCGTCTCACCAAGCAGAGACGAGAGGAGGGAGCTTTCAACACTCACGCCGGGAAGAAGGGCCCTCCCCAGAAGCCGCTCCGAGACCCCCACTCGGAGGCTGGTACACGCCAGCACAGGGGCAGAGCTGTGTCCTGGGTCCATCAAGTCAGGGGGGGCTCAGGGCACCCTCAGCCCAGGGAACTCTGCCCACCCCCACCCAGGACACAGGCTCGCTCACAGCTTCCTCCCCTCCAGCACCTGTCCACCTGCCGTTTCTCCACCAGCCTCAGAGGCCCGGCCTAGTTCCTCCCTGCTCCTCAGCACAGGGAGCTGTCCCCCGCGCGGAGTCCACCTGCCCTCCGACCTGGCCGCCCAGCACGGCCCTGTGACGCCCGCCAGGCCTGTGGTCTGTGTGCAGGCCCTGGGCTGGGCTGCTGCCTGTGGGGGCCAGTCAGCCACAAGCTGGTTTCCAGCTCCGGACACTCTCCTGTTCTGCGACCACCTCGTCTAAGTCCCCGGCCGCCGAGGCACCGACGTCGGGCCGTCCCGTGTGTCCCCGTGCGGTCGAGCTGGCCCTGCTCCCAGCTTCCTCCCGACGTGGGGGGAGAAGGAAGCACTGAAAAGGGGCTCACGCTGGCGTGTCCCCAGTGACGCAGGAAACGCAGCTTTAAGTGGACACACGTGTGTTACCGACGAAAGACTACAGGGCGGAGCAACGATGGCAGCGATGCGGCACCGAGAACCTCTACCCGCTGGGTCGGTTGGTACTGAAGCCTCCCGGTGCGCACGCAGCACCAGCTCCTCCACGGCTCCGTTTGCGGGGCCTCCGGTCCAGCTGCCCCGCGGTGCAAGCCCAGGGAGCAGACCCCGGGGCCCACACGCCTGAGGACAGACTGGAGCCTCCTGCTGCCTGCCCAGGAAGTCACCGCGAGGAGGTGGCCGGTCCGGGCGAGGCCCCCACTCTCCCGTCACCTAACTTGCGTCTGCAGCGTCCCCGCCCAGTCCCCGTCTCCTGAGACATTTTGTGATAACACGACGTAAACCAGGTTAACGAGCTGAGGCTCAAATGCGGACCCTGCACAAAACCGTGGGCTGTGCACGAGGAGGACAAACCGGAAGTCGCCACACCAAGCAGCCGAGCCCAAATTCAAGCCGCGTGAGGAAAGGCACCTTTCTCTCACCTAACTGAGCATGCGGAGGTGGGTGGGGTGCCGGAGGGAGCCACTGGACCACATAGGAAGGGACAGGCCGGCGGGGAGCACAGGGGAGCTGGACCTGGAGGGCAGACGAGCCCCAGGCTCTGCAGGGCAGGGCGGGGAGGGGGCGGGCTGGCAGGAAGGACCTTCCCGCAGGACTAGGGCGTCTCCCTCTAGGCTCAGAGCACCCAGCCGTGGCTGCCTGTGGGACTGAGGAAACACCAGAAAAGTCCTGACCTGGCCACGAACCCAGCAGCCCCCGCAGGTGAGGGCACACCTGAGCCAACTCCGCCCTGAGGGGGGCAAACAAAGGAGCCCCCTGTGGGAGGAAACTCGGTCACCTCACAGGACCTCACGTGCTTTGCCACCGAAAGGTGCAGAAAACAGGTGTTCCAGGAGCTCCAGCTCACACACCAAACCTGACTACACGGAGCACCGCTGGGAGCCCCACACTACCTGGGCCTCAGCTTCCCCAACTGTCAAATCAACCTGAGCACCCACGGGCGCAGACGGTGCCGAGAAGCACCCAGAACAGAGCCTGGCCGGGTGGATGCGGAGCACCGGCCAAAACAGGGTTCTTGTTCCGGCAGCCCCCGACCCCCCGCGGGAGACGTGCGCCGGAAGGTGCGCCTGCTGCACGGTTCCCGTCTCTGGCTCCTTCGGGCACGCGGCATCCTGCCTGCCCGGTCGGCGGCCGAGCGAAGGAGGAAGCGAAGTCAGTCCCAACTGGCAGCCGGTGGAGAAGCTCCCCAGTGAGGAGCCTGAGGAAGGAGCTCTGAGCCAGCTGTGCCTCAGGACTGCGGCTGCGGGGACAGGGCCCACTCGCCGCCCTGCCAACAAGACCTTCTTCAACGAACACCTTCTCCCGGGACAGGAGAGGGGCCAGCCAGCGGTGCTTGCCGGCACCCGCCTCTTTAACCAAACACTAACCAGGGAGCAGGCAGAGGTAAACAAGGCCGCACCCAAGATCTCCGGGTTTCAGCAGCTGCTTCCCATGCTGGGCGGGGCCCTCCCCCAGGCAGACAGTGGCCCGAGCTGAGATGGGAGGCGGGGGAGCGGACGGCACCCTCCAAGGACGGGGAGAGTCTGCTGAGTCTCACGCAGAGTCCAGAGCACAGAGGGGGAGGGCGGGCACCGCACAGCAGCACCGAGAAGAGTTCCAAGGACCAGGGGGCGAGGGCTGGGCCGGCAGAAAAAGGAAACTGTGCCTGAGCACCTGTCACCCAGGTGGCTTCCCACCTGGACTGTCCGGAGCTGCGGTCCAGACTGCCAGCCCCGCGTGGCCGGCCACCACTGCTCCCAACAGGTGGTGGCCACTGCCTGGGCTTCCCCAGGGCTGCAGCTCTCCCCTCGCAGGCAGGAACACGGGGGCAACCCCCGGGCAGGGCCCTGTGGCCTTCCTGTCCCACCCGCCCCCAAAGTTGCTCCCAGTCTGCGCCCTGCTCTGCGCCTCGGGGAATGCCGTGTCTGTGACATTTGTCCCTGAACACACAGGAGCAGTCGGTGACATGAGGGGCACTGGAGAGGCGACAGGAGGGGGGACACACAGGTGTGGGCCACACGTGTGCAAACTGCCCCCCGCCCTCCGCTCAGGCCTGGCCGACGGGTAACAGACACAGCAGGAGCCCTTCCTGGTGCGTCCTCTCCCCGGGTGCACTGATCCAACACCGTGCTCCCGGCTCCCGGGGTGAGGCGGCCGCTGCGCTGGGTCCCCCTCCTGCAAGGCCCAGGGGCTCACCTGTGGGATGTGTGGCGTCAGGATCCCGCGCAGGCGGCAGTAGTAGCGCAGGTGCTCCCAGCCGGTCAGGTGCTCGTCCAGGGCGTCCTGCTGCGGACAGTAGCCGACGCGGAGGCCCGCTGCTTGGGCTGAAAACAGAGCCACGTCCTCCCTGCAGAGAAGCAGAGCACAGTCCGGACAACTCCACCCCCAGGCGCCCCGTTTCTGGAATCGGCTGGTCCCTGAGGAGCTCGCAGGGTTTGTCGAATGAGGTTAATTAGCGCAAAGGGGTTCAGTGAAGGAGCAGAGAGAGACCCAGGGGCCCAGGAGACCAGGCCGTGCACTTTGTAGCTGGCACACAGGTGTGCTCGGTAAGCGGCTGTCAGAAGCGCTGTTCCCCCACCAAAAAGATCCACGTGAACACCCGGTGAATCGATGGCTCCAGGACCCTTCGGGACCAGGTTTTAAGCAAACAGGTTGTGTAACAATTGCATCTGATCTGTCACTGAACATACGGAAAACAGAGAGAGAAAAATCTACAGTCGCAGCAGCAATTTCTGGAGACGACGCGTGGTGAGCCCTCCGGGAGCCGGGTCACAGGACGGTCTCCAGACGGGACACAGGCGAGCACAAGTCGCAGAGCGAGACACAGCGCGAGCGTCTGCCCTGCGCTCACACGCCACCGGCCGGAAGGAACAAACAAGCTCAGTGAAGCTGCAGGAGGCGAACCAACACGCCCAAGCCCGCGACGGCTCCCAGACTAACACCGAGCTGCGGAGAGGCAAACGGTCCCACTGACAGTGAGCCAGAGAGAAGACAGACACAGGACTCAGAAATGAGCTTCGCCGGGGCGGGAAAGGCCCGTTCGCCGAAGCTGCCCGGCGTTGCGGAGCCCGAGGTCGAGGAGGAAGCTGCGTCACTGGGTGCAGCCAGGAGCCCCTCCCCGCCCCCACCGGTGCTCGGGGCCTGAACACCTAAGCCTCCAACTCACAGACGCGCTGCCCCTCCCAGCCAGCCCGGCCCAGCGGGGGGCACCTCGGGCACGCGCGGCCCCCTGGCTGGGCCCCGTCCGCCCAGCAGAAAGAGCGTCCGCAGCCATCCTTCTCTCCACCTGAACTGCCGCTACCTGTCAGGTTCGTGACCCCTTTACCCACTGTACTCCCCAGTGCTTTGTCTTATCTGATCCGTGTTTTTGCCCTTAAACTTTGGTGGTTTTCTTTACAGAAGAATTTAAAGTTTCCACATTTAAGTATACCTATGTTTTGTATTATAAGTTTTATACTAAATTAATGCTCAGAAATGGTTTCCCCACTGACTAATGAATGTTTATTTACTGGTGCTGTTTCTTGTTTTCTATGACAAGTATTAACCACCAGTCTCAGGCAAGTTCGGCAGGTAACTTACTTTTCCTTCCCTCGCTGAGTGAAATTTGCGGGCTGTCTTTCTTGTCCTTGACTCTGGTCTGCCGCTGTCTGCGAGCCAACCAATCCGAAAGGCACTGTTTTATTGCGAAGTGAACACAGTGCCTAAAATACCCGTTGTGGCAATTAGCTGTCCTCTAGCTACCTTTGCAAAAGCTCGGTGACCAGGCCCATCTGTGTAAACTCCCGAATTTCCCCACCGAGCCTCCTGCTTCCTGCAACATCAGCCAGAACTGCATTCAGTCTACTCGACCTGCCGGGGGAGAACAGCAGGAGGACCTCCAGGTTTTCCCACCAGGTTTTCCCGCCCGGCCACACCTTTCAGCGTCCTCAAGACCGCGCCACCTGCCCCCGTCCAGCACACGCCCACCCGACGCCGTGCGCGACACCCCGCGGGCACGCCGCCCGGCGGTACCGCCCATCCTGTCCCAAGCTCCCGTTACTGCCGGCACGTGGCAACGCTCTCGATTCTTACACGTTTAGCCGTTGTCTGACCACCTCAGTCGAGACCGTTTCTTAACTGACTTCCATGGGTATTTTAAGTGCATTACGTTTTTAAAAAACAATGCTCGTCGTTGTGTACGTACTCGGATCATTTCTAACCGCGTCATCCACGGGCACTTGAGCTCAAGAATGATGGTGAGTAACGGTAATAGCGCTGTTCCGTTTGTTCTCCAAAGGGGTCACTTCAGTGGCCCGTCGTGCCCGCGGGGCACTGGGCTCTCGACCCTCGCACCGCATGCAGCCGTGCGTTGGCCACGCTGCGTTCGCCGCCCTTCCGCGGCCGCCCGGCGATGGAAGAGTTAAGACGTCTTAATTCAGCTATGTTCCTGCCCAGTTCTCTCTGGTTTCCTAGCGGTTTGTTGGGCAGGTTCTCTTACTTTCTATTCACACACAGAAACACTTGACGTAGTGAGTTCATTTAGGAGAGTATATTTCACTAAAACGTGTAATATTTTTTGCCAAAAATATGCCTTTACCTCGAATTCTGTCAATGTGATAGTCACATACGTACATGCGCTACTTTGTATTTATCTGATTGCCACTTTCCTTCCTAACGTTCACTGTCACTTTGTTTTTAGCAGGTGGTACAAAACCGCACATTTTTTTAAAGCCACTGTCTGAGTGTTTGATTTTTTAAGGAACAATCAACCCCATAGTATTTACGGTAAAATACAAGCTTGGCATGTCAACCGTCTGTCAAAACTACTCTCTCTCGCTGCCCCTCCGTGTCCTGTCGTGGGCCGTGGCCTGCAGATTCCTGATCTTCTGCTCTCAGGGGTGGGGGGCCACCTCCTCCTTCCTCTGCCTCCCCCCGCCCTCTCTCTCTCTCTCTCTCCCCCCCACCCCCCGGAGGTCAGCCTGGTCCCGCTCCCTCCTCCCAACCTCAGGCCCCTCCTCCAGAGGCCGAGGCCAGGACAGTGGTCAGGGGAGATCAGAAGGTTAAGCTCCTAGCAGGATGCGTGTGAACGGCAGTCACAGAAAGCTGCTGTTACTGGCATTTGCGTCGGCAGTGGGGGACCCAGCCTGAGTGCGGTGGGGCAAAGGAGGGTCAGCAGCGGGGCAGCGGGGGCGGGGGAGGGGACATGACCACCAGGCGCTGCGTCCGGGGTTTGAACCCTGCAGGGCCACCCTGGGAGAGGCCCTCGCCTGCGCCTTTCAGGCCGCGGGCGCTGTCGCGATCAGGGGCTCACGGGGGTGAATGAGACGGCGGGGGTCGGTTTGAAACCCTTTCTGTAGACGCGCCTTAGTCTCAAGTCTGAGCACACGCATTCACAAGCGTGAGTGGACACACTGAGGAGAGGGGGCCGGCCCTCACCGCACAGCCTTCCAGGGAAGCGAAGGCTGGACCGCTCCAGGCCCCGCGGGCGGGCGGGACGGCTCACCCCAGCGCCCCCCAGTGGTTGTAAACCCGCTGTGTCCTCCCTGCTGGCTTAGTTCCTTGAATGCCAATGCACAATTAACATTACAAATAATCAAGGTTTAAAATATAATTAATGCAAGTGTGATTTAGCTATAATTAAACTAATTACACAGACACGGAGCCTAATAAGGGACTTGCAGACCATCAGGAAGATGTAAATCCATCCGTGCTTTTGAGAACAGCTATTTGAATTTCATTTTCCAATTATTTCAGAAACGATAGAATGAAATTATAAAGGAGACAGCCAGCCTCCCAGGGATGAGAAAATAAACCATATATTTTCATTTCCTTTGGAATTCTGATTATCGTGTCCTTTTGTACTTGTAAATAGAGACGTTCCAAAAGAATAAAAACCCACCACCCAACCAACAAAAGCACCTCCTCACGCCCCGGGCCTCAGGCAAACCCGCAACACGGCCCTTGAGTGAGTTCGACTCACTCAGCTCCACCCTCCGCCGCCGGGGACGCTAAGCAGGATCTACACATTCTCTCTGTTCACGGTTCCTGGACGGAATTAGTTTCCAATGTTGACATCTGCCTAGTGACACGGGCCAAGCCAGGTGTAACCGTGGCCTCAGCCGGCAGGCGGCACCGGCTGGAGCAGGTGCGAGCTGCCACAGGCGGCAGCGGGGCTCAGCCCGCAGCAGGGAGGCACTGGGCCAAGCCTCCGCGTCTCCAGCCCTCCTCCCTGAGGTCGGGCGCGGGAACGGTCCTGAAGTGAGAGGCCCCGGCCTGTGACTGGACCAGGGGACAAGCACTCGAGACGGCGTGGAGTCTGCATGCCAGTGTGCGCGTTGTCTCCCCACCCTAGAGCGCGGGCGAGGGCCAGCGGGACACGGGGAGGCTGCGAAAGGGGCCGCAGGGAGCAGATGGGACCCGGAAGCACGGGGAACTCTGCGGCGCAGGGACCTCCGCCCGAACGCTGTGACCCAGACAAGCAAGCCCTGCCTTGTCACCACTGAGGGAGGCCGGAAATCAGTGCTCCCGAAAACCGGGTAAGGAGAAGGCACAGAATAAGCATTTATCTGTCCTCATTCACGTGCACTATTCCTCTGCGTAACCAAATCAGATATTGAGAGCAACTCGTTATAAACCCACCCTGGCCAGGAAATGAAAACGAGATGCTGAGAGCTGGAACACCACCCCGGCGCCATCCCCCGTGACCGAGTGGGTTCGCTAGACTTCCACCACAACCCCCCACCCACAGCCCACCCAGCAGAGTGAGGACCAGACAACCGTGCCCCTGGGGGAGAGGAGCCAGCCCGCTCCTGCTCAGCTGTGCGGAGGGTCCACCTGAGCCCCAGGGCCTCCGGACCCAGAGTAAGGAACAGCACAAGGCCGTCCCGTGAGACCCCTTTGGGTCACACCCGGTCACGCCCGCCCTGCGGGGCGAGGCCCACCCACCCAGAATTTGGGGCAGCCGGCGAAATCCGCCTGCAGCTCCCACTCCCCGTCTGAGGGCCCAGGACCAGCAGCAGATTGCAAAGCACCGGAGCAGGTGGGGAGAGGGTGCCCGAGACGGAGACTCGCAAGTCAGCCACGGGCAGTCTCTGCAAAGGAGGGAGGCAGAACGGCCGTGTCTGGGGCCCACAAGGTAAAAGCCTCAGAGAATCCGTCGGGGGAGGGGCTGGTCACACACAAGACTGCACTCCTCAAAATTCTGGGTGGGCCTCGCCCTGCAGGGTGGGCGTGACCGTGCGTGACCAGAAGGGGCCTCACGGGACAGCCGTGCACTGTTCCTTCTGCTGGCACAGATCGGAAAAGCGGGTGTACTGTGTGAAAAGGTGTCGAGATGTGCTTCTCCACATGTGACTTCCCTTCAGTAAAAATTTTAAAGGGACTTTTGAGAGTATTAAGCCAGTATCATTGACTGTATTCCTCATGCTGGACTGGCCGTCCCTGTGCACACCGGAAACCCACAGGAGGAAAACTGCATTATGCCGAGGAGCACGAGATTCGGAGTGCCTACATACTCTTGCGTGTACATTTGGAGCCTACATACTCTTGCGTGTACATTTGGAAAGACTCAATCAAACACGTATGTCATTTAGAGCCTACGGCAGCTGTGACGTCACCGAAGTTTTAGGGTCAAGCATATATGTTTCATGCACCAAGAAGCACATTTATAAATTTAAGGGAAAAAATTTTAAAGTCCTTCAAATGAAGAAGTCAAAAATAAACAAGACTGGGAAAAGCATGGTGGAGAGGCTAGTAAGAATGACAACATTTAATAAATTTGGAAACTGAAAGACTTGAATTGCTGAAGAAATTCAATCTTTCATTCCCCTTACGGTAAAATACTCAAAGTTGAGAAAGTATGAAGATAACTTTATACAAAAAAGTCAGCGGCCCACTTGTATAGGAATAGAGCGAAAACACAAATCTTATGGTAATCACAGCTATGACTCCGGAAAAAGTCGTAAAACTTTTTAATTGTCAAAATACAAAATAAAAATAAGAATAATTTAATAGTAAGGATTGGAAATCAGAGAGTTCAACAAATTTTCCTTATGAGTCATAAATTTAAAGTACTACATGACATTTAGCAAATAAGAAAGATTTAAATCCATGACAAAACACAGTTGACTGTAGAAAGGACAGGACAGATGAATAATCAGAAATATCGTACTTACGACACAAACACGTGAAGAGAAAAAGAACTGTAACACGGGTCCCGACGTATGGGCACCAGGCTGGTAAAGGTAAGGTTGTCCCGAAAGAACGCCTGGCAGAACCGCAAATGGACAGGCCCTGGAGACGCCCAACACCCTGGGCGTGATTTCCCGCCCCCCCCCCCCCCCAGGGAGGTGGGCACGCCGCCCTTCGTCGCGGTCTCGGCAGTTCTGGGGAGAGCGAGGAGGCGTGGGGGCAGGGCCTCGCCCAGGGAGACGGGAGGAAAGCGCCGCATTGATTACTGAGAAGAGCGCCGTGTTCTAGGCAGAGCATGCAGGCTGCTCGAAACGCTTCTTAGACTCTCTCAGCAACGAAAACTACGCAAGGCTTGCAAAAGCGAAGACAGCGTGAAACTGTCCGTTCTTTGCAAACCGCCCTGCAGACGCGGCACAAAAATCCACCGAACTCCCAGTAGTTATCGCGGACCCAGGGCTTCCTGGTTCTTCTGTCTCCAGAAACAAGCAGCGGGTTTCATCCGCTTCGTTCATCGCTAGGCAACGGTGTCGGGAATAGAAGCCTCCATCCCAGCATCACCTCCGTGCGTCACAGACAGGGACAGGACACGCGGGGAGCAGGGTCTCACCACACTGCCCGCTTCGCTCTGCCCTGGGCCGAGAGGGCGGCGGGGGCTCCAGCCCCTGCTCGGTGGTGGGGACCAAAGCGCTCAGGTAGGGGCAGAGGGGGGCCAGAATCCGAGAGCTCGCTGCAGGGAGCCCCTGTGTCCCCACCACCCCGAGAGGGGCTGAGAAGCGCTGCCTGGAGCCCCACCTCTGACAGACAGAAGGGGACACACAGACACAGGGCCAGCGAGAGCTGACGCACGCGGACGAGCTCACTCTGAGGGTGGCGAGCACGTTCGCAGGCCACAAGACAGTCCGAGGAGAAGACAGTCACAAAGGGAACAGTCGAGGGAGGGGGAGCCCCCTGACGAAGACGGAGTCACCTGGGTGTCCAATCTGGAAGCAGGGACGGGGGCGAGGTGAGAAACCGTGGGACGTGGTCCAGTGACTGGGCACAGGTCTGGACACGGGGCTCCACCACCGTCATTACAAACCCAAGGAAGACGCAGTCCCATCAAGATACAAAGCCCTTGCGATTGTAACATAAATTTGATGTAATTCCAGTCAAAATTCCAGTACTGTGACATTTTTAGAGAGGCTGATAAAGTTACTCTGAAAGTATAAAGGTCCCAGAGTCACCCAAGCAATTCTGCAAACGAAGACCCGGGGAGACAGAGGGCCGGGACGGGGCCCAGCCCCTGGAGAACTGGGCGGGACAGAGGAAGTGCTCCCCGCTGACGCTGACAGAGGAGCGACGCTGCGTCCGGAAGTGGCAGCTGGGGCCCTGGCTCGGGGGCCCAGGGGTCAGAGCGTCGCCCCCACGCACCAAGGAAGCAGGCTCAGTGCCTGCTCAGGGCTCAGGGCACACACACGAGTCAACAATGGGCGCGCAGGTAAGAGGAACAGCAAACCAGCGTGGTTTTGTCCCCTCTCTCTCGTCAATCAACCGATCAATAAGAACAGGGCATTAGGCAAATTGAAATTCTGGATAGGAAAAAATTAAAGTTGTATTTCTACTATATCATTTATCCAAATATAAACTCCATGTAGAGACATGAATGTAAAAAATCAGTTTGGAAAAGAAAACATGAAAAATATCGTTATGACTCAGAAAGAGAATTTAAGATTCAAAAACCAAGAAGAACAAAGAACAAAATCATAAGTTGACTTAATCAGAAGCAAGAACTTGACACAGAATCTTTCACAGCAAAGTTAAAACAAAGGAGCCAGCGGGAGATAAGGCTTAGCACACGCAGAGGCCTGTGTTGGCTTCCTGGGGGACTGGACGAAGCGCTCTCGCACGACCTGCGGCCAGCGGCCGGCCGGCCTGTGGGACAAAGGACCGTGGGCACCCCAGCCCAGTGGCAGGACGAAACCGCACAGAAAGTGGTCCCGGGAAAGCAGCCCAGTCCGGGAGGAGCTCGACAGTGCCGGTCAGCGAGGCCGTGGGCCTGTCAGGCTCATCCACGCTGACACTCGGCGGCTGCTCCTGAAGAGGGCTGCGAAATGCTCGGCTCGTGGGGGCACGCAGGCCGCCTCGTGTCCCCATCTGGCTTTTAAGTGTGCGCCTCTCTGCCTGGCACCACACTGGGTTACCCGCACCTCACACACGCGTGACGGTACACAACCAGGCACACACACAGACACGAATGCACAGTGAAATTAGGCAAGGAGGAGACGTCCGTATTAACTGATCTGCAGGATTACCAAAAACACGTCGTCCTTGGCCTGGCACATCACAGGGACAAGCAGGATTTGTAGGCGCAAAGAACTGGCCAATTAGTGGGTGATTCTGATCGTTCCGAACAACTTTTGTCCATTACTGGAGCTGAACCCACATGCAAACGCCTCAAGCAAAGTCCTCCCCAGTCTGCGTGGGAAGGACTCCGTGGCCCCCGCAGAGGGACAATGAGCTCAGGCAGCACCGAGAACCTGGCGCCTGTTTCTACCACGGCCTCTGGAGGGAGTGCGGCAAGCGCGTGGTTTTCCTGACCGGAGCCCAGCAGCAGACGCCGGGCGCCTACTCGCAAGTCTCAGGAGTTCGCTGTAGCAGGCAAAGGGGTCTACGCTGAGCCCGCGGCTCCAGGGTTGGACATGAGAAGCGTGGGCGCAGACTGGGCTCTGGGGCCGTCCACCGACGCACGCCAGGTGTGTAGCAGGGTGGCCGGAACACACCTGCACTGCCTGGGGACCTCGCGGCCCCTTCCGGTCACGGGAGGGCCTGAAGCTGAGCCGGTGGTGAAGGCAGAAGGACCAGTCCCCCTACCCCGCCCGCCCATGGCACACACTCGCGTGGCTTCCTGCCCATGAGTGAGCAGACACACAGCACAGCCCGTCCGCACCTCCTGCCCCACAGGACCCTGAGCCCTGGCCACGGCACTCAGGAGGGTGCTCAGCACAGGCGAACAGGGAGGAGACGACGTCCTCGGACACCAGTCCTGCAGGGGCACGCAGGGGTCCCTGGGCGTGGCCCCGAGCTCTACGGGCGGAAAAACAGTGAAAGGCGGGTCTCACCCGGCGGGGGTCCTGACGACGGCGTGTCCCGAGGTCGGGGCGATGTCCCCACTCAGCATTTTGAAGGTGGTGGTCTTCCCGGCTCCATTCACCCCCAGGAGCCCGAAGCACTGTGGGGAGGAAGCAGGTCGGATGGTGAGACGGGACGGCGTCAGGAGCAGCCCCTGCTTTCGGCCCACCCTGCAGGGGCGGGGGTCGTGTGAGATCTGTGGACTCTTCAACTCAGACGTCCGTGCAAGGCGCAGCAGCATGTGGCCTCCAGAGCACGTCTGAAATGCTCGTGGCACTTGGACGGGGCCCATTGCCAGCAGTACCTGACACACATGAACTCGCGTGTGCGGAACTCGGGAGGGCATGAGCAAGGGCCACTGAGACCAACACGCATGCTCCGGCCCACATGGGCTGCCGACCAGCTCCTAACGTGCCCTCTGGTGACCGGGGGTCTCTGAGAGCCGTACGGCACAGGCAGCATTGCCCTGACCGCCCGCCCAGCTGAAAGCACTCCCTGAGAGGACGCCCGCTCTGCGCGTCCCTGCCAGCTCAGACCCCAGCCTGGGGCTGACCCCGGGTCACGAACGGCGCCCCACTCTGCACCCTGCTGCTCCCAACGGTCAGCACAGTTGGCCCAGCCCTGACCTGCGTCTCGTGTGGGAAACGCCCCCTGTTCTCTCTCCTAGAGCCGGTCTCGACCTGGCCCCAGCAGGCGCCTGCGCACATTCCCAGCTGCAGGGCCTATGCGGAGGCTCAGTGCGGCTGGCTCTGGCCCTTCTCCTGCCAGGCATCTGTGACCTGGCGCCCCGCGTCCTGTCTGTGACTTCAGCTGCCCCCAGGCTCCCTGGGTCTTAAGCAACTGATTGTGGTGGGTCTTCTGTCACCCACCAGTGGTCCCAGGACGATCTCGTCCCTCTGGGTGACAGCAGCCACCCGGAACTCCCAGCTGCTTCGACAGCCATGCTTACCCCTCAGCTGGGTCTCTGCCACCCAATTCCTGGGCTCACCATGTCCCAGGCCCATCCTGTCCGCAGGAACAGCACACCTGAGGCGCCCACCCACCTGTCTGTCCTTCAAGGCTCAGGCCCCGGTTTATGTGACTTAACCTGAGGCCCCCGCCCAGCTGCCCTCTCTGACCTGAAGCTCCCAGGCAGCACCAGGTGCCAGCTACCCCATGTGACACTGGACCCAGTCACCAGCCCCTGGGGGACAGGGCCCATCCCGGCCGTGTCCGTCTCTCCACAGGCCCTGGGCCCCCAAGCAGTTGCACAGCGATGCTCTCTCGTCTTTGACAGTTAGCTGAAGGCAATCATTTCCTGAGCTGACCACCCGTTACGCAACTGAACACAAATCAGGAATGACTGATACGGCTTCTGACGGTTCTGATTAAACATTTCTCGTGGAATTAAGGCCACAGCCGTGGGGAGAGCACCCGAGCGATGGCCTTGTGGGGTGCATGCCTCCCCTTCCAGGGGAGCCTGTCACGAGCGGGCGTGCAGGGCCAAGCCCCAGTCGGCGGTGGGCTCCCGAATTAATCGGAGTCATAAAACATTTACTCTCAATCAAAAGTGATCTCACAGCCCGAACAATAATTCCAGCTCCTCAATCACAAGACGTGTGTGAAATTACAGAGAGTCAGCCCCCTCCAGCCATCCGCCCAGGGTCGCCGGGGGAAGGAGCCGACTCACTCTCCCCCCGGGTTTGGCCGCTGCGGGCTGTGCAGGAGCCGCTGGAATTCGAAGGCTGCCGGCAGCTGTGACTGCCGATGCCCCAGGCACAACAGGAGCAGGTGACGCCTCCCGGAAAGGGCAGCACGGGGACACTCCCTCACCTCGCCTCGCCGCAGGCCCAGGCTCACGTCGTGCACGGCAGCGCGCCGCTTGGAGAGGCTCCGGTAGCTTTTGCTGAGGTTGCACAGCACCAGCAGGTCCCCGCCGGTCCTTCCTTTCAACACCCGCGTCTGCTCCTTTTCCACGTCCGCGTCCGAACAAGACGTGACTGTGCCTTGGATGTCGGCAGCGCGGCTCCTGGGAGGAGGCTCAGAGTCAGTTCGCTCCCCGGAGGTGGGGCTGGAGGCCTTGAGACTGCAGGCAGGGTCAGAGGCCATACAGGGGCCAGGTCTGGAGAGGCTGCAGGGCCAGCTCCACGGCCGCCGTCCTCCTGGCCGGCCGGAGTCCCTGCCCCGCCTTCAACCGCGTGAAAAACAAAACCACGCGGACTCGAGCTGGGCGGAGAAAGGGGTTGCCGCACAGGCATCAAAAAGAATCGTGCGTCTGCGCAACTCCAGCAAACGGGTCAGTGAGTGGCTGAGTCGGCGGCAGAAGCAGCCACAGGTCCCAACTGCGCGGCACACGCCGGGCTGCGTGAAGGGCGCCGGGCCCAGCACCTGAACGTGCGGCCCCATCAGCATGGGTCAGCAGGACTCAAACTTCACGTCCGCCTCGAACTCGTCTGCCCCGAAGCCTGGGCCACTCCCTTTTCAGCCCTCCAACCTGGTTTCCAACCTGGTGCGTCTTGACTTCCCTCACATCTCCACTCCCTGGTGAGCAGGAGCACGCCGGCACCGGCGTCATCGCTACCTGGGCACAGACCATGGGGCAGCACCAACACCCAGGCTCTGGCCACGCGGGGCTGTCACGCAACATGTCGTCACGCTGTCTGGGGCCACTGGGAGGCGCTGGGTGAGGGGTCCGCGGGCTCTGTACTAATCTGGCCATTTCTTGTGTCTTAAACTACTTTTAAGTAAGCAGGAAGTCACATCCCTCCTTCCTGTCCCCCTTTCTTTGGCAGCCACCCGCCCACGGACCAAGGAGCCTCTGGGGGCCCCGGGGGCCCAGCAGCACAAGCGAGGAAACGTGCTGGGAAGTGACAGAGGGGCCCTCCCAAGAGGGTTCAGTCTCTGCACCACCTCAGCAAGGTCCCCGGGACGTGCTTGCGATGAGAACCTGCTCCCACGGGAACTCGATGGGCAAGAACAAGGCCGGGCACCACACGCTCCCCCGACGGGGCGGCCCTGCGTTGCTGACACCATCCTCCCTCCCAGGAGCCCACGACTCACACTGCCGCCCCCAGCGAGAGGAACCTGGAGCCTGCTCCCGAGGGCTGCCCATGACGCCGAGCACACTCGCCGGCGGGCTACAGCCCGTGGGACGTCTGGCCCTCGGACGGAGGAGGCCGAGGCCCTCACCTGGACCACTGCATGAGGTCCCCGTGCAGCAGCAGCCTCAGTAGCAGGAGGACCGAGCCCTGGCAGGCCAGCTGCACGAAGATCCAGCCCAGGAAGCTCATCGCGAAGGGGCTGGCGTAGGAGTCGACACCGAAGCCGCGCGCCAGGTCGTACTTGATCTGGTTGTAGCAGAGCTCCACCAGCCCCTGGCCCAGGCAGAACTGCGGGAACAGCGTGAAGGCCCACCTGAGCGTGTCAGAGATGTCCTGTAAGTTCTGCGGGGACAGAAGGAGGAAAGAAGTCAAATCAGAGCCCATCCCAGCGTCCAGTTCTCGGGGTTGGCCCTGCGTCCCAGGCCCTCCCAGACGGCCGGCCAGCCACAGGGTCTGTCTGGCTCTGCAGCCCGCGGGCCGAAGAGGCTGCCCTGCTGGCCGGGACCCGCGTGGGCCCCAGCGGTGCCTGTAGAAAGGACAAGTGTCTGCACAGCCGCCCCACCGCTGGGGCTCGGAAGCACAGAGCTCGTGAGCTTCCCAGGCTCGCGGCCGCAGAGCAGCTCTGCCCCGGGATGCGCCGTCCTGGCGGCCGCCCGAGCTGGTGCAGGTGGGAGTTAGAAGGAGTTCCAGACCCCAGGCAGCACGCCCCGGCCTGGGGGCCCCGTGCTCCAGGAACAGCCAGGCAGAGGAAGACGAGGGGTATCGCTCGCGTGGGGGACCCAATGAACGACTGAGCTAACATGGAAAGGGGGGCAGGCTCACAGGGGAGAGCAGGCTGACGGCTCAGGGCAGGTGGGGTTGAGGGGTGCATGGACCCACAAACAAGAAAAAGGGCACGCACACAGACAGTGCGGTGCTTGTGGTGGGGAGGGGGGAGAGGGAGAGTGTAAGGGGGATAAATGGGAAAATACAACAAAAACAAAATATTTAAAAGTAATAATAAATGGATAAATTTTAAAAGGTGCTTCACAGGGGGAAAGATAAATATGGTTTTAAATTGAATATATATAAAAATTCAGCATTCCTATAAATTTCCTCATTGTCTACACCATCTGGTGCCTTATTCCACAACGAGATGAAAATCACAACGGCGGTCATCAGTGTCCCCCAGGGGCCTTCTGCGGAACACCAGGAGCCTCCAGTCTTCCTGGACTTCCCACTGCTTCTCATTCTCTCGGCAAATGCACGAGGTCCTGGGAAGCAAGCTCAGCTCCCACGGAGGGAACCAGGCCTCACGTGGGAGTCCAGGCCACAGCGCAGAGGGCCAGCACCTGACCCCATCCTCCTGGGCCAGGGAACACGCCGCTGTGGAAGGCTCACCGCGGTGCGGGGGCTGAGCCGGCCGTGAATCAGTGCGGCTGCTGTGAAGCACAGCTTCCGCCCAGAGAGGCCACAGTCCCCACAACGAGCGGCGGGAGCCACGGACAAGTGGGAAAGGCCGACTCACGCGTCGGTCTCTGCTCAGGCTCGAGCCCGGTGACTGGCCGAACAGCAGGACGTCGCAAGGGAGCAGAGTCAGGATGAGGGAGACACTGCGGCTCACGGTAAACAGTGCGTGTGCCACGGCACAAATGGTAAAGAGCACACTCACAAGCTGTCCGTTTCACACTCCTCGTAGGTGAGGTCCATCTCCCTTCACGATGCAAACCTAGCACAATCAGTATACGCTTTCCGTACTTATATACTAATTTACGTAACTGGAAACCATACTGTCTTCAAGAGTGGGACTTGGGCCGGCAGAAAACTCGGCGAAGACTTCAGGAGCTGTACCACATATTACAGCGAACGGTCTTTTGCACACAGACACGGGAAGAACATGCATTTAATTCTCCTTCAGTTCTGGCCTCCGCTGACTGCCCTTCCTTGCAGGCTTTGCCCCGTCAGGTTGCCCACCCCTCAGCCGCGACACCGTGCTTCCAGCCCCGTCTCGCACCAGAGGCTGTCCTCTCGCCGTGGCAGCGCAGAAGCAGTGGACATCACCACTTCAACACAGGGCGGCGGTCAGGGAGACGCCACAGCGGTGGGACGGCTTCAGACAGGAGGGACAGGGAGGGGCTCCGGGTGACAGCCACCCAGCGTGTCTGCAACTCATGGACACTGAGTGGCAAGTAACCCACACACATGGGGGGCTGTAGCTGCACAATTCATGGGGCGGCACCTCACACGTGTCCGATTCCAGCCACTGGAGAAGAGACATGTGGCCGGGACAGTGGGTTTCCCCCACCTGCCACCCCTCCCCCACGGGCAGCCTCACAGGCAGGCGGGCGGTACTGGGGACCTCAAGTGGGGACAGAGGATGCGCGTCCCCCGGAAGTCCACAGACAGGCTGCAACTCGGTGACAACCTCCCAGTCGGCGCACACGGTGGCCACGGCGGTCACTGCGGTCACACCAGCGTCTAACACTGGACCCCTGGTCACCCTCCCGGTCTCCCTCACGGGCTGTGCCCCAGCACACCACTCCAGAGCTCACACATGAGTCTGCGGGACCACTCGCTCACTTCGCCGAGTTCTAAGGCCAACAACCTCGACACAAAGGGCCAGAAAGGGAGGCTCACAAGAGCATGACAGCCTTCCACCGCTCAGAGCTGAGCTCCACCCAGTCTCCTGCCAGCAACCTGCCGCCACCGAGATCTCTCCAAGTCGCGGAGGCGGCTCACCGCTGGAGGGAGCCCCTCGCCCCCTCAGTGACAGCTGCTAGGGAAGCCGAGCGGCCTGGCCAGGCTCCTCCGGGGACCTGAGGGACCCGCGTCCTTCCTCCTCCTCCGACCGTCCCCTGGAGCAGGCTATGGCTGGAGCTCCTCCTCACCCTGTTCACAGGGACACCACTCACGGCTCGGGGCACACTGGAGGTGGGGGGACAGGGGCTCCCACATGGCCTCTGCCCGCTCCCACGCTCACCTGCTACGCAAAGGCCGACCACCGGTTAAACAGGTGCCTCCTCCCCTGCGTGCTGATGGTGCTTACGTAAGGCCACTGCCGCCAGCGCACACCAGGCACAACAGCAAACACCATGTTGGCCGTCGGCAGGGAGTCCCCTAGGTCCTGCATTCCGGCTCTGAGGGAGAAACCCTGTCCCTTAGCACGGCCATCCCTGCGTCACTGGAGCCAAGACCACGACATAGCCTCCGACACAAGGAGCACTGGGCCTGCCCCGGAAGTCTGTTTGCCGGGGGCGCAGGGGCGCCAGGGGCAGAACCGTGATTCTCGCTGCAGAGGCCAGGCGCAGGCCACCCTGGAGCCTCGGGCAGAGGGCGCAGCCTGCTCCCACGCACTGCAGGCAGCAAAGCTGGAAACGCCCAGGGACCGCGGGGTGGGCCCTGCTGCGTCTGGCTGGTGAGCACTGCAGCCAAGCCTGCCCCGTGGCCTCTGACCCCTACGCCTCAGCCTTTCACCAGCACACAGGGGTGCACAGGGGGCGCGCAGTGGGCACGCACCGGGGTGGCCTCCCTGATGGAGACACAGAAGCGGCCATCACCGTGCGCACTCAGTTCCGGCAGGAAAAGCAGCCGGGCCAGCTCGGGCCAGCCTCCTGTCCTGGGGCAGGCCTGGGGCCAGTGGAGCTCACTGACCTGGGCCCTGGAGACAATGGCCAGCAGCCGTGGCATGGTGGTCATCAGCAGGGTGCAGAGGCCGAAGACAAAGTTCAGCGAGACGTAGGAGATGAAAGCCACGTCTGCACTGGGGAAGAACCTGGACGCCAGGTACATCCACGGGAGGGTGGCGTACCTGCAGAGGCCAGGGAGAGAGTGGGTGTTTGCTTTCCGTTCACTTCTCTGACGGCGGAATGAGAGGCGAGGGTTTCCTGGCCTGGCCAGGCCCCTCCATCGGTGAGCGGTTTCCTGGGGCTGCAGAGGACCCGACACCACGGAGCAGGTCCAAGCCCGGCAACCTGTGGGCCGGGACTTTCACTCCGCCACCCCGAGGAAAGCCACGGAGTCCCGCTGGAGTCCTCCCTGAAGGGGCCCACTGGGGCCTCGCCCTGGGCTCCACCCACCGCTGGGAAAGCAGGAGTACTGCCCATTTGTGGCGGTGAGAACTGAGCGTCGAGCACGCGGAGAACTGCAGCTCCCTGCGAACACCAGCCTTGGGGACAGACTCGGGGGCTCGCCTCTGCTCCAGAGCCCACTCCACAGTGCGCTGGGGGCCTCCACGGCGGTCCCTGACCCTCTCGTTCTCCCAAGGCCACGGAGTTGCGGAGGGGCTGCATCCATGTGCCCGAAAACAGTTTGTCTGTCTCGCCCTCCCTCCCCATCCATCACCACTGCATCGAGTCACCCAGCGTGACAGGTGCTCGGTTCACCTACACCGTGCCCCCAACTGTTCTGAGTAAGCCTGGGTCACTGGCATAGCTGTGATTTGTGTAAAACTCTTTTTATTTTTAACCTGCAGCTTAAACAAAAGCAGACAGCTTTGCTTTAAAAAAAAAAAAAGCCTTAAATTATGACAAATTGGCACGTCCATTCTTTTCCTGCTCGAGCCAACCTCCCACACAAGACAGCGCGTGCAGCGCACGGGAGAAGCCGACTCGGGACCCTGGCAGTGACCCTGATCAGTTTCTACGGAGAGACATATGAAACGACTTTTCTGCTTTTGCGTTTTTCTCTGGGACAAAAGGAGGTAAACGCAGACAAAACATTCCCGAACTACTAACACCATAGGAGAGGGAACGCGTGCCCAGGGAAAGCCCCACAAAGGCCGCTCCGGGGCTCACTGCGGGGACACACACGGCCCCCCAGCTACGTCCCAGTGACAAGGCGCAGAGTCGTTTCCAAGGGCTGAAGTCTGTCACCACTCGAGCGCCGTCCTGAGCCAGGCGGGGCCCAGGCTGCCCTGCCCGCCCTCCCCCACGGGCCACACAGCTCCCTGGCCCATCTCGTCCATGTGGCGACTCTCGCAGAAGCAACGTAATTGCTGAAAAAGAAAGGAGAGCACGCAGCCCCCAGCAGGTTCAGAGCCACCCCGGGGCTTTCCGTCTCCGGAAACAAGCCCGAGCCGAGCGGCCGCGCCGCCCCCCACGCACCCGAACAGCAGCAGCAGGAGGGCCGTGGCGGCCAGGTTCTGGCGGAAGGTGAAGGCTGGCAGCCCGAAGGCCAGGACGACCGCGACACACAGGCAGACGGAAGCCGTGTAGAAGAGCTGAGGGCATGAGAAGGAAAGGGGTCCTGTGGCCTCGGGGGGCAGGGCCACAGTTTCCAGGTGAGTATGTTCGTTCTGCACAGGACGAGTTTTGTAGCAGTGGGCTCGGCCCTGGGAAGTCACCTGCACCGCACACATGCGCACACACCACACACCTGTGCACACATGCACACACCACACATGTGCACATGCCACTTGTACACACCACACACCCATGCACACACCACACGTGTGCGCACATGCACATACCACACACGTGCCGACACCACACATACCACACGTGCACACACCACACGCACGTGCACACACACCACACACGTGCGCACACGCACTTTAACAAGCCGCGGGTGCAGGGTGCCGGGGCAGCGCCCCCAGTCCTACCATGTCGTACAGGAAGTTGGTGAACCAGTAGGTCCCGTGGCCCAGGCCGCTGATGTGCTGCAGCCGCTTGGCCCCGGTCACCCGGTCCCGGACCACAGCGCTCCCCCTCGAGGCCGTCAGGATGGAGAAGCCCAGGGCAATGCAGAGGGCCACACCGCACTGGCGGACGCTCTCCAGGCTGCGGGCAAGCACGGCCGCTGTGAGCCGAGAGACAGGGCTGGGCCCCTTCCTGCTGGGGACAGCCAGTGACAGACCGGCCGGGGGACCAGCTGGCTGGGGGCGGGGACCACGCCCAGAATCCCCACGGCGGCCTTGGCAGCATGGATCACTGGTCCCCATTTACTGGGCACGGAGCTGAGGAGTGCAGAGCTGAAGGGCGTTTCCGAGTCTGCCTGTCTCCAAGTCTCTCGACCGCTGTGCCTGACCCCCAGTCACAGGGAGAGACCCCCAGGGTGCATCTGAGGGGGCGTGGCCCTGGCCCAGGTTGGGCACCCGCCCCCGGGCACACGGCAGCCCCACCAGGGGGGAGGGGCAGGCATCAGCTACAGCTCCACACCTCACTGGCCCATCACTGACATCAGGGACATCACGCCCTCAGAACACCCTACACGCGGAGACGCAGCTGTGTGTCGCGCCCACTGGCTCAACCTCGGCAGCGCACCGCCTCCCTGAGGTCACCGTCCCTGCACTCCGTGAGCACGGCCAGCCGGTGCTGCTAACCCTGCGTGCCAGCGCCCCCCTCAGGGCGAGTGCAGAGGCAGCACCAAACCCCGCGAGTAACCCAGAGACCTCGCTCCACAGCGGGCTGCCCACCCCCAACCCCGCCTTCAACTCACATCCTGTCGTCGTTCAGCAGGGCCCCTCCGTACGGGTGACTGTACAGCGTTATTCCTGTGGGAGACAAACTGGAAAGTGACCCGCACGCCCTCTCCCACGTGGTCAGCGGGCAGCCCCCCGATCTACAGAGTCGGGGGACTCTCCTGTTTGCTTTGCCCAGGGGGCGCACCGGTGCCCAAGAGCGGGAAACCCACCAGAACCGGCACGTGCCGGCATGCATCTCGACGGCCCCCTGCTAACACGGGACCCCATTCAACCGTCTGACCCTGAGACACACACCTGCAGCCTCGGGCAGCGACTTCCAGCCCGTGTGGCACAAGAGTTTGTGAAACAAGCCACAGCTGAGTGTTTGGTCGGGGCACAGCCCTCTTCTCCCTGACACCGTCAGGCAACAAAATGACAACAGTGGCCGCCCGTGTGGTGCCCGGTCTGCCCCACAAACACAGGCGTCACGGAGCAGAGCCACACCTTACCAGTCGCCGCTGATAACTGGCTGTGTCCGATAGGCTGCTGCGTGGGGCCAGAAGCCCTCACACAGATACAGGCACCTGATGTTTTAAAAAGTCCCTTTGGAGCTAAAAGGGTGGGGAGTTACTATTATTATTACTATTTTTGAAACGAATCGAAATCGCACATACTTCTGTCAGATTGGCAAAGGTGAATTTGGTCACAGATTGTGCCGCAGAATTACAATCGTTAGCTCACGTTCTGTGAGGCAGACGGGGTGGGACCCGCTGGCCCGAGGACAGAGAAAGGGTGGGATGCGCGGGGGGCTGACAACAGCATGCGGAGGGGGCTCTCGGATGGAAGCCAGGCTGGCACACAAAGACCCGCCTGTGCACCGAGCCAGGCCTGGACGACGGTGACAAAAAGGCGGGTTCGGAAACGGTAAGAGACGGGGGGTGGAGGGCTGGAGCCCCGCCGGCCTGAACTCGGGGCGAGGGGGCTGGGACAGAGTTCACCATGAAGCCAGCGGCGTCCCACCTCCACACGAGGGAGACGGAAGTCTGCCCGCCCCCCGCCCGGCCCCGTGCCCCCATCTGCTCGCCCTTCTGATGCCCATGGTCTTGTTTACGGATGCACCATGACTGTGAGCAGAGAGCCTTCCTCACAGAGCGAATCACATGCTCGAGGACTGTGTTCCGAATCTGGGGGAGGGAACCTGGCCACGAGACGTCAACAGTTTCCTCGAGTGTCGGAGAGCAGCTGACCCCTCTTCCCTTCCCCGGACTGAGAATTCACTCCACCAGCCCCCCCTCGCCGTCCAGCTGGGCAGGGTGCCGACGGGACGGACACACAGGCCCTCCCTTCAGCCTACCACCCTCGTGGGACGCAGCCCAGTCCCAGGATGACGCTCGGGGACCGAGGCACTAACAAGGGCTTCAGGATCAGGAGGGGAAGGGAGCAGGGGCTTCCGGGAAGGACCCGGTGCAGGGATGCACACAGACCCCGTCCCAGTGCAGACCCAGTGCAGACCCAGTGCAGACCCGGGCGGGGTGGGTGGGAGGCGGGGTGTCACTGACCCCGCGAAGGGCGGGGTGGTGTGTGCACCCGGGAAACCCAGGCAGCTTTTGGTTTACAAACAGGGGGTGAGCTTTGAATTTTAACGCTGCATTTGGCCGTGGCTCCCTCAGAGGAGCTTAGAACCACAGTTGCTCGGTAGGAGCAGTTTGGCAGAGTAAGCGTATTTCAAAATCAAGCAACACTTCTCTACACTGGTATTGAGATTGTCTTTGCACTTTGCCCACGCAGGGTGGGGCTTAGAAATCCTGAAACCAGGGACACACGTTTAAGCCTATTTTCTCAGATAAAAGTAACGAGAGAAAGAACAAAGACGGCCCAGGTGGCAGGCAGCCCTGTTCCCCACAGCCCTGTTTCCCCGGAGCCCGGAGGAGCGGCGGCAGGTAGGATGACTCGCACCTGCTGGGGCACACACTCTCCCCGGCTGCTGCCCGCAGCCGCCTGCTCCTCCCCGCACAGCGAGACTCTAGAAATCAGGGCTCCTCCCACCGATCGGGGCTGCGGGGTGCGATCTGTCTCAGGGGTCAGGAATTTCGTCCAGCAGCCCTCCTGGGGCAGAGCTCAGCACAGAGAAGGCGCAGGCCCGGGGAGGGGCGCGGGGGAGGGGGGCAGGGGAGGGACGCAGGGGTGGGCTCTGCGGCAGAGCGGGGACAGGTGGCTTCTTTAGGCCGAACGTGATGGACAGCAGAGAGAGACTTCCGGCCCTGACTTTCCGGGCCCCAGCTGACCCGACCTGTGCGTCTGTCGCCTTTGATGCCCTCGCTCTGAAGCCGCGTGACTGCAGTGCGGACGCCTGCCGCTGGGCGCTGCCCCCACTGGGCGGAGTGCACGCAGTGTGCGGGGGGTCAGCACCCACGCCAGCCTAGGGGCTCGCGCACGTCTCTCCCTCGTGTCCCTCGGACGGTCTGCAGAAACGCTTCAACACGTGCCTTGAAAACGCTGAGATTGTTTTTCCTTGTCTGGTTATTCTTGTCGTTTATATTCCAGCTGTTCTTTCCGGGAACTGGCCGGCAGCAACATGGAAATGGGTAGAGCCAGCTCCGTGGTCACCAGTCTCGCCCCAGCTGCGCCTCCTGTGGTCTCCAGATTCCATGCACCTGTCCTCGGTGAGGCGGCGGCGGCTGCACTTTGGTCCTTGTCCCTCACGATGGCAGGCCCTCAACCCGTCTCTTCCGGGCCGCGCCTCCCATGAAGCGCGCACCTCTGCAGTATCTGGGAAGCAGCCTGACCACGGAGATCCAGTTCTCCACGGGGCCACGTAAGGGTGTGCAAACCCACCTTCGCCTGACACGCCTCCTGTGGGCGAGGACTTCCGGACTCACGAGCCCCAAGAGTGGAAACACCCCTGGGAAGTGCGCACGTCCATCCCACCGAACGGGGCTGAGGACAGGCCGAGCCGGACGGCGCTGACTGCTGCCCCAGCCGGAAGCTCGGATGCCGGGAGCTGTGCTGTGCTGTGTGCAGGTTCGATCCCGGCCGGGGCGTCTATGGGGGGGCGGGGACACGACCCCTCGACGTCTCTCTCCCTCCCCCCTTTCCTCGCTCTCTAAAATCAGTGCACACACCCTCGGGTGAGGCTTTTCCAAAGACCTAACACGGGCTCTGGAAAACACCCGTCACACTGGTCATGCTTTTTAAAAACGGATGTGTGAGTACAGACCCGAAGCGAATGTGTGTGGGACAAGAAAGAAGCCACTAAGCCTTCCTGCCAGGGGGACAAGGCCCCTCACGGAGGCCTGGGGGGTGCAGCACAGTGTCCCCCAGGCTCGGGCCTGTTGTCTCCAACTGCAAGCTTTTTTTCTTCCTACGGCTGAACCACATCCCACCGAACGCAAACACCGCATTTTCTTCACCCAGCCACCTGCTGCAAACGGACCACGGCGCTCACCTTCCCGGCCCGGCACTCGAGGGCGACCTGCGCCTATCACAGACGTCCCAGCGCGGGGTGATCGCTGGCTCCCGTGCGACCTGAGTGCCGAGTGGGGGGTCTCTCCCACCGCCCTGGCTACACCGACGGGCCATCGTTTGGGGAGGGGCCGCTTAAGGACACAAATGGAGGCAGACACAGACCCAGGCAGGCGGGCCTGCGGCGGTGCGAGGTCAGAAACGGACTGGCCGCTCGCTGCTCGTCAGATTCCTACCCCGAGAGCTCTCCCTGCCTCTCTCCTTCCAGAACGCGGCCTCAGAAAGCAGCCACGTGCGGCACACACGAAAGGGCCTCACCGTATCGTCTCCAGTCCTCCGCCGGGGGCAGGAGTCTCCACAGGAGCAGGTTGTTGAGACGGTTCAGGTAGGAGGGCAGCGAGTGGAAGCCCTTCTGGTTGTACCACACCTGGAACGAGAGGAGCCCGTGCTGAGCCCACCCGCCCCTCGCAGACACGGGCCCAGGCCAGCGCTCTCCAGCCACACCTGGGGGCGGCCCAGCCCAGGGCCACGCTCCTGCCTGGCTGACCGGGAGCAGTCAGCCCCAGTCTGCTGACTTCCTGCTTATCGCAAGCATGTAATTTACAGCTAAAAATAGACCGCTGTTCCCAGAACGAACGTGGACGCTCTGTAATTACACAGCGAACCAGAGCCGGACCCGTCATGGCCCTCTCTCTCGGCTGGCAAGTGAGGAAATTTGACCTGCAAATTAAAAGTGGGAAAAGTGATAAAAAAAAAAAAAAGAGAGAGAGATTACTTTCAAATTAATAAGGGAGTGTGGAACATCACTTCCCAAAATAAACGGAACTGAACACTGGCTGAGTTCTGGGGATGAAGTCGCTGGCCCATCGGAGAGGAGGGGCTGGAGGAGGACACAGGACACAGGAGACACACCAGGTCCTTGAAGGCGGGACAGCAAGCCGCATAAAGAAGACCGGTTGAACCTCAGTGTCCCTATTTCAAAATAATACTATTTGAAGGACAATGTTTAAAAATATTCTCCGTGTGGAAGGCTGATGCGTGTCTTCAGGAAGTCAGTGAATCAACTGGCGAACCCTGGTCTTAATTCCATTGACAGGCGCTCGGCCCTCGGCGGCCCGTCCAGGATGGAGCAGCCCCCTCAGGCTCTGCAGAGGTGGCCTGCGGACTGCGGACCAGCTCCAAGAACCCGCTGCACCACCCCGAGGCGCAACCAGCCCGGAGCCTAGCCCTGCTCAGGCAGGAAGCCAGTGAGTTGTTCCAGTGGCACAAACCCCTCTGCACCCACGGCCGCGGACGGGACGGCAGAAGCTCTGAGGGCAGCAGAGACGAGGGCCGCAGGCTCGAGGGAGGGACGGGTGCCGCCAGTTAAACGAGCGCGTGCTGGTGGCTGCCTGCTGGTCGGCGTGAACGTGGCAAAGGGTGACTGACTGCTCCGTGCAGTTTCAAGGAGCAGAGTCGGAAACGTTCCTGAACTTCATTTCAGCGCTTCTGTGAACTGGCCTTTACTTGGGAGGAACTGTACAAATTCTTCAGGTGGACGCTGTAGTGTTTACGATGGTCTTCAAGTTAACATCTGAGATTTAGCCGAGTTCAGAAGAAGGGTTTTCTCTCCTCTTTTCAGGATCGGTTGCCGAAGCCCTGGACGGCATCGTGGAAATCTGCGGCGGGACACCTCCCCACGTGCCTGTGCCTGAGGACGCGTAAGAGCCAACTCCTGGAGGAGGCAGCTCACCTCCTTTCCGGGGGGCAGCATGACACCCCAAAACTGGCCCTTCCTGCCGGGGACCACCAGTGACACTCTCTCTGAAAAGCAACTAAGTAGCCGCAAGGAAAATCCCTCAGTGGGTGTTCAAACCAGGAAACTCTCCGAGAACCAAATGCCTGCCGCAGGAAGCCGAGAGGGAGAGGGTGTGGCCCTTCTATCCAAAGTGGATACAATCTAAGAGGTGTTTTGATTAAAACAAGGTAAACACTCGGGGTGTGAATGGAACAACGCAGAGCGGTTCCATGAGCAACCTTCTACAACACAATGAATTTAATTCATGCTAAGCCTATTCCTCTGAAAAGTTTCTATTTCATCTTCAAAAAGACGATGAAATGGTACAACATCTTGTGAAGGAATCCTAAAGGCCAAGTTCAAGGCCAGTGGATGGTGAGCCACGGAGTGCCGCCGTGTGCCGCCACACCCCCGCCAGGACTCTCCGACTCAGGCGCCTACACTCCCGGAGGGGAAGCCCAGCCACCAGCCACACCAGTCTCCCTGCACTCCTGTGCCCGGCACCATATGCGAGCCGAACAGCCTGAGGGTGGGAAGTGGGCACTGGAATCAGTGCAGCCAAAGTGACCTCACGGGGACCTGGTCACACATTCTAACCGGACAGTCGTCGTGGGCGGTCACGCCCCAGGCACCAACTTCTTTACTAAAAGGCGAGCTGGTGCCTTAAGCCAACCCTGCCCGTCTCTCCGGCATCCAGGTTAGCGCCCCCTCGAAACGCCTCTTTTCCTGAGGCCTGGGAGGAGGGGTCACCCTCAGGAGAGCAGGGACCCTGTTAAGCCTGGGATCCACCCCCTCGCTTTCTCCCACCTCCACCTGGTCTTCCTCCGTCCCGCCCCCTCTCCGAACGCTCGCAGGAACCTGCAGACTGCGGTCCTCTGGAGCACCAAGCTCTTTGAGGTCTTGTTTCCAGCACGGTGTCAGTTGGGCTCAAACAGGCTCATAACGATTCCGTGCAGGAGATTAAAAGAGAGCCCCCAGGCGCTGGACGGTCTTAGATCAGCAACATCAAAACAGCGGGAGCCCCAGGAAACACATCGATACGGGAGGAGGATCGGCACGGAGAAGAAAGGGGGCGGGGGAGGGGCACGCGGGCCTGCCGCAGAGAGAGGGCTGCCCGGCCGCGGTGCCGACGCCCGCAAAGACGCAGCCCCTGGAAACACGAAGGCTGGGGCGACTGCAGACGAAAACACTCTTAGAGGAAAGGCGCAGGCTCCTTCTACTAGCTAGGCTCTAACCACGGCCGCAGCCTACGGCCAAGAGACCAGCCAGCGCGCTTCGGCCGCTGCCTGCTGAGGAGGGGTTCCGAGGGTCTGCGCAGCCACGCGGATGTTCCCTCCGGGACCACTCTGTGAGACACGCCTGCTGAGACCCTCCTCCGGGGCCATGTGGCAAGTGTGGATGCTGAGGTTCTCATCACGGATGACACCGTGAAACACCTCTCCAGAGCCTGTATTTCGCTGAGTAAGCCGCCAGCACACAGAAGCCCGCATCCAACCAGCTCTCCGGGCTCCAGGAGTGATGGGAGCCCCCACAAAGCTGGGGTGGGGTGCCCGCCCTCCAGGCTCACATGTGCGGCGTGACGACCTGCCCTTTCCCGATCTCTTCCTCAGCCGGGACAACACCAGACCATTTCCTGTGCTGGACTGAAGCGTGAACTCTGCTAGCTGTCCCCACCTGCAGGCCGAGCGGACGCAGCGCTCCCGGGGGACAATGGCGTCTCCCTCCACCCCAGTCTGCACACCCTCTCCACGCACCAGCCGAGGGATGCCCAGGGCACCGGCCCCATCCCCAGCAGCAGTGCCAGAGGGCCCTCTCAGGCCCAGTCAGGGCCCGCAGGGAAGGAAGGGCTCTGCTCCCAGGGATCCCGGGACCTTCAGCGTGGCCCTGGCTGGGGGTGTCACTGCAAACCACCCTCTTCCTGGCTTCGGGTCCATTAGGTGGATCCGATCTTAACAAACACAGCGGACGTTTGCTACAGCGTCGAAAGGAACCCGGTCTGTGTCTCCAGGGCACGCACAGGGCAGCTCTTCCTCCCACAGGAACGAGCCCGGGGACCTCATCCGCCCCGTGCCCGCGGGTGTACTTGGGCACTGGGTTTCCCCGGCCGCTGTCAGCACCAGGAGCAGCAAAACGAAACCAAACGGAAGACTCTCACCTTGACCAGGCTTCTCGGTGTGGCTGCCGCCAAATGGGCCTCTGGACCGGCACCGGGGACTCGCATGCCGAAGGACCAGCCTCCGAGCCTGGGAACAGCAACCCCGGGTTAGCGCTCCGCCCCAGAGGGGCACCTGCAGGGGGACTCCCTCCTGCTGCCCCGCAGCCCTGGGCACTCAGGGCCCGGTCACCCCACCCCCGGGCGGGCGTTCGCTGGAATTTTCCTGAGCCCCGTGGTTTGGGGCCTAAAACATGGCGTTTGTCACAAAAGGCTTTCCAGAGTGTGCGACTTGGCACCCACCGGGGCTTGTCGCTCGGCAGCAGCAACAGCTCCTCCAGATGAGAGGCCGAGAGGTTCAGCAGCGTGTGGCCCAGGCGGCTGGTCAGGTAGGGGGCGCCGGCGCTGGCGTTCGGGCAGGTCTGTGACCGCGTCCGAAGAGACGAAAGAGAAAGTCAGTCCACCAACAAGCAGGTTTCCTGCCGCTGCCTTTGCCTGCGTGTGACTTCCCGCGCGTTCAGTGTTCACTAAGTTACCTGTGGCCTTTACACTCGTATCTTCCTGTGCATGATGCACACCCCTTTGCCCGATGTTTGTGAGAGAGAAACAAGGATGCACGTTATGCACGGGCAGTGACCATTCTGTGTCTACACAAATGTTTAAATTCTTTTACGCTTATGTGTCAGAAGGGTAGCTCTAGAAAGCAAAGATATGTGTTCAAAATTAAACGCTAAAATTCCTTTCCAACAAAAACCAACTATCTCAATATAAACAAATAAGTGAATTAAAAAATTAAAATGACTTTTTTTCCTGGAAGTTTGGGCCAAAACGTGGGTGCACATTACACACGGCCGAGCACGGTAGGACCTGACTTCTCAAATGTCCTTAGGCGTCACCTCGCTCTGGGAGTCGCCCAGGACCCCACGGAGGCCTTTGCGGACGCTTCTTTGCGGACGTCGGGTGCTTGGCCACCCGCAGGTGTGGTCAGAGCTGTAAGGACTCAGAGGGAAACCCTCTCCACAGCGTGGCCCTGCGTTCGGTGACCCCGAGCAGTGTCGGTCTGGCCGACTCAGGACGGTAAGCTCGGGAGCCCCGTGGAGTGTGCGCCATCCCGCGTGCCCACAGGAGAAACCAAGCGGCTCTCCCCCTGGACTCTCTCGGGCACCAGCTGGGCTCCGACCAAGATTAACCACCCAGGAGCGTGTGAGGACTCCGCTCGGCGCCCTCCCCACTCAGAAGGTGTGAGGGAGGCATGCAGCCGGGACGGTCTCAACTGCGGGCCGTGACACTTGTCCCCGTCGGTACGTCGGGGCAGCCACGCGAGCTGCTGATGGTGGACAATGGGTCTGTGCCCCTGACTGATGCCTTCGGAGTGTCCTAGGAGGGGAGTCCCAGTTCATTTTACAGACTGACTTCAGCGGGCCTCCGCAAACAGGCAGCCGAGGCCCGTGTGACCCGGGAACGCCCTCACCTGTGCCCACTAGAGGTCCGCCACGGCGAGAAAGCTAAGCGGCATCTCACGTTCCCACTCCAGCTCTGGGGACTTAGATGGGCAATCGTGTGGCAAGAGCCCTGCCGGCTGCCCTGAGATCTGGGAAACTTCTCTCCAAGGGCGAGTCCTGCTCATCACTAAGGGCAGGTGAAGGGGCAGGGTGGGGCGGGGCCCTGAAGCTGTGCGCGCTCCGGCCGGGAACCCTCCCAGCAGGCATTCCCCCCCCCCACTGAACTAGAGCCGGGCTCACCGCGCTAACAACAGGGACACGCTGCAAACGAAGTCAGTGCTGCTGTTCCTTGAGCTCTAGCCTTTAAAACAAACCCAGACACCACAGAAACCTACCAGGCAGCCGCAGGAGGCCTGGGCTTCTGGGCGGAATAGCGGATCCGAGCGCCAGCAGGAAGGGTCCTTCCTGCGCGGGGAGACACAGGAACGGAGGCAGCTCAGGTGACAGTGCCGGACAGGCAGCCCGCCTGCTGCAATGCCCGGCTCTCACGCGCGCTTGCCGGCCGGGCTGCCACCCTGACAGAGGGCCAGGCCCCCGGGGACTGCGCTGGGGGCCCAGGGACTGGCCGCGAGTCCTGAGGCTGCTGGTCCCAAACCCCAGCACCTTCGGCAGCGACGCAGCGGTGAGTGAACGGGGTGACCGCTCGCTTCCTCTCCTGACGTGCCGCCAGGGTTAATCTGCAGTCAACGAGGAAGAACGATTCGGTTTCTGTGGGCGGGAAGGCGGACCACGGAAAGCGGTGTGAAGGCCTGCGGCCATAGCGCAGACCTGTCCACTCCACAGCTCCCCTGGAGCTTTCTTCCTCGTAGTCACCACACTTCCATTATTTTTAAATCAAAAGTTGCTCGAGTGAGGATAATTATTCCGACGTACTCAAAAATCGGGGAAGAAGGGAGAAAGTCACATTCACTGCGCTACCGGCACCAGGTTCGCGAGCCCCGCTGTGGGCCGGCCTGGCCTGGCCCGGCCACCACCAGGCTGCGCAAGGCAGGCCTGGGCTCCAGCCCGGCTCTTTGCGCTGGGCCGTCCTGCCCCAGCACAGGACACGGAGGGGACAAACGTCCGGCCCAGTCCGGTGAAAAGGAACTTGGTGTTTCTATGACCCTGGGAAGCCAAGTGCAGTTTTCCTTCAATTTTCTTAATACCAGAAATAACGTAAAGACGTCCCCTGCTCTGGGTCAGTTACCTCGTGGGGACTCCGGCTGGAGACTTGGAAGTCAACACGGCCACACTCGGGGTTAATGAGACTGCTGCGTCTGGTCCCCACTGTCTAAAGTGACTCCCTCTTCCCTGCCTCCTCCACGCCCCAGCCGCAAGCCCTCGGCCAGCGTTCAGGTCAGTGCAGTTCCTCAACAAGTGAGCCCCCTGCCTCTCCCACACCCCCTTCTTCCCCGGCCTGCTCCCTTCAGAGAGCGGACGCCACCCCCCGGAGCCCCACCGTGAGCAGCCCAGGCCCTGGTGGACTCGGGGTTCGGAAGCCCGTCCCCGCCCAAGGCTCAGGGAAGGCCGCACGGCCAGCACACGGGAGGGCGGGAGGCGGGTTCAGGCAGCCCGCTGGCAGAAGAAGACGTTTCATCACCTAGTGTGAGGCGCACACAGTCCTGGGGTCTGGACCCTCGACCCCCCAGGGCCTCTGTCACCAACGGTGCCCTGAGCTCGTGCGCGGTGGGATCTCACCCAGGAGACCCTCCTACGGCTGTGGTCAACTCGGAGAGAAACCCAGCGCCCCCTCACCTGGCTGTTGGTGTTCGGGAGAAATAAATAGCTGATTGGCTCACTGCCACTTTCGATTTACATGCGAGTCATTAGCAAGAATGGGTGGGAAAGTGACCGTTTCACCTCCGAAATAGGTGAGAAATCGTCACTGGAGCGTCCCCAGGCTCTCGGCCTCGTCAAATGAAACTAAATGCTGAAACCTGCCCGCTGTTTCTGAAAGTTGGTGACTTTAGCACAGTTTAAGTTCTGAGTTTCCCTTCATCTATCATGAGGAAAATTCAATTCTAGGTCAGGCTGGCACCACGACAGGTTTCGGGGCACCTGACAGCCTTCCGCAGGAGAGGGGTGTGACACGCGGAAACCCCACACGTCCCCCAGACACGGCGCTCAGAGCGGGCGACAGAAAGACAGCCGTGAGCAGGACACAGCGTGTCGCTTCAGAGGTCTCCTCCCGGGAGCCATCGAGTGGTCGCTGCCGGCTGCCGGAACCCGGTGGAGTCAGGGGCTCTCGGTGCCGCGAGGAGGAGGCTGCCTTGTCTCCGGTAACGACTGCTGCTCCGCCCTCGACCTTAGTGACTCCAGTGTGGCGGGGCCACATGGACGCCTCCATGGACACTGTTAGTGGAAGTACTCACACCCCCTTGTGCGAGGTGGCCCGAAGCCCACCCGCTGTGCTTTAGACCATGGAAAAGGGTAGAGACGGTTGCAAAACGCGAATGCGTTCAGGACAGACTACAAGGACTTCACGAAGCAAAAGGGGAACCCAAACACGGGCCCGGGGCAGGAGAAAGGCCAGGGCGGTCTGCAGGCGGGGCCAGGGGGAGGGGCGTTCGGGGGCCCGTGGACTCTTGTGAAGCAGCTGGGCGTTACATAGCTGTTGTGTAAGCAGAACTTTGGATGTGTTCTGCGGTCCTCGGCGTTTATTCCCCTTTTTTCCTCCTGGGAGACCAGATGATGAGATGTCTTTTTCTGCCAGCGGCTCGCTCTTTGAGGCCGTGCTTGGCGGGGACCACCCCCTCGGGGCCCCGGCTACCACCCAGGTTTCCCACGTCAATGCGCCTTCATCCCACTCACTTCAGTCGCAGCGAGAGCAAAGCCTCGCCAGAGAAGCTCTCACGTAGCTTAGGAAGTTACTTTGTTTTTCAAGAGAACACTAGAGGGAAACAGTGTAGTTAACTTTCTATTAATTCTTCCTCCCCGAGACCGTCAGTAGCTGTTCAGTCTGCAGCTACCGGATGACCTGGCCACGGGGCGGACCGCGCTGTCGGGGACCAGAGCGAGGTTCTGACCCTGCACTGCTGTCGGGGCGATCACGTCTGTCACTCAGAGACACGCTCTGCCGCCCCCACCACGCCTTCTGGTCTTCCTCACTTCCCTGGTTCATGGCACCCCCCACAACGGGCAAGCTCCAGGCCAGGCCCGCCCCGTACCGGCCCGGCCCCCACAACGGCCCCCACAACGGCCCCCACGACAGCTCCGCGGTGCGCGGGACCCTCGGAAAGCACCGCCGAGCAAAGCAAGAGGGAAAGTCTGTCAAGGAATATGTGCTTTATCAAGTTTCCATTAAAAGGTCACCTCTATAGGATCATTTTCATCCCAGGAAAAAAAAATACTCAAAGTAATTCACTCCCAGACTGAACTTACCGACTAAAGTCCCTCTAGTTAAAAAAAAAAAATTACAGCTAATTTTCCACATGCTCAAGTTTCCCTAAAGGTAAACAACAGTTAATAAACGCTCCATATTTAACTGCTATTTAGTTTTTTAGCTCTGGGTTTTATTAAAGAAATTGAATGCTATCAGTTACTGGCTGACAAGTGTGGCAGTAACATAAACCCCGCGTTCACTGAGGACAGGAGGGGACACCAGCATAGCTGACTTCCGGTCACTTTGGGAGGCCATGGCCCGAGGGCCTGCTCAGCGCTAACCCGTCCCCACGGGGCAGGTCACTGCGCGGAGTGCGAATGAGCGCCGCGCACACAGATGGCGGCGCCCCGGCGAGGGCAGCGGGCACTTACGGGTCTGGGTTTCCGTCTGCGCAGAGCAGCCCCTCGTCCCCGAACGTCCGCAGCAGCACCTGGGTCAGCTCCGTGTCGTCGCTCTGGCTGCTGCTGCCACGAGACAAAGGACACACGCTGGGTCTGTGGGGACCGGCCCGAGATCACAGCCCCACAGTGCGTCTGCATCCGGCTGAGCCGAGCCGGGCGCACGGCTGCGAGCCGCTCAGGTCAGGCTGGTGGCTGCCGTTTTCACGGGGGAGCCGGGCCAGCAGGGACACCGAGGAGGTCCTCAGAGGTGCGCTGTGCCTCCTCGGACACACACTTGTGTACGCGCCTCACAGTGCGCTGTGCTTGTCCTCTCGCTTTGCGTGAGAGCGCTGCCGTCTTTGGGGCTTTCGCGTGTTTGTAAAGTGAGTCCCAAAGGCTGCATACAAAGCACCCTGCTGCCACACTGAAATCCACGCAGATACTCCCTTCCTGTTGCTGCTCCCGCTGGGCCTGACTCTGTTCTACGATGTCACCACCCCACGGTAGAACGGCTTCTCGTGTCCGTGCCTTTGTTCCTACCCATGAGCGACCCGGGCCCGCATTTTCCCGTCCCGAGGTCCTCAGCAGGGACCCGGCGTGGCTTCAGGGCCCCCATGGGAGACAGTGAGCGTCTTACGGGCACGGGCCTCCCCGGTCAGGGGAGCAGCGCGGCTGAGAGCCAGGCCGCCGACACGAGCAGCCCATGGGGCACCCCCTTCTGTCCGGGGCAGGCGTGGAAACGAACGACAGGACATTCCACACATCGGCTGTGAGAAACAGCCCACCTGAGAAAACGCTGGGGGTGATATCTTAACCCCCTGTAGAGTGGGCGGCCATCGGGGGTGGGGCTCATTCCGTACGACAGGTTAGGGAAGACTGTGCACGTATTACTTTCTGGAGCTCCCATCGCGTCTGCTACAGAGTGCTTCTGAGGCGCCGTCCTTGGGGTCACTGACCCCCAAAATAAACAAGACCGAGGCCTTGCCAGCACGGCAGGTCACGGGCACGTCAACAGAGACCTCGAATCTTCGTGGGAGAAGTGGCACGTTGACACAGGCAATGGCTTCCCCTGGAGGGCGCCTTGTGCACGCAGTGGAAACCGGACCGGCTCCCACGCAGCTTCTGGGCTGCCGTCAGCACTCGGCTACGGGTCTGGGTGGCGGGGCTGCTGTGCCCGCACATCCGGGAAGCGATAGCAAAGCCCAGAAATGAGAAGCGCTCCCCATACCTGTGCAGAGCGGCCCTGTGCACCACGGTGGGGTTTCACAGCCCTTCCTCGCCCCCTGAGCCCCCGTGAGCCCCTGACGCGCCAACCACACATTTTTTATGCTCAGCACGCATCACCTGCGCCTGCTAACAGCCTAGGAGCCTCGAAACAGCATGCAGACCCCTCCACACTCTTCAGCCTCCACAGCTTTGCACGAACTCCCCCAACATTCCCCGCAGGGAGCCGCGCCCAGCCCAGCCCGTGGAAGGGCCTTCTGATTGGGCGGACCCACCTTGAGGTGCTGCCCCCTCGAAAGGGCACCCTCTCCTGCTCCGTGGCTGGAAACTACCCCAGCTGTTGGGCACCAAATCCCTTCTCCGTGAGCCCCCCACCTTACCCCCCACCCCCCATGCTTCCTCTTCCCTCCTCTTTCCGCCCAGAGACTCTGGTGACACCCCCACTGGGTTTCAACCATGGGCTTCTTTTCAGTCTCATTACCGGAACGACCCTGCAAAAAGGGCAGCAGCGGGAGCGAAGCAGGTTCTTGGGAATCATCCGCTGGAAAGATTGTGAGATCACCAGTAAGCTGAAGTGCGAGGCCTAATTCTTCAGCTCTACCCCTTCCTTTGACTTCCCCAAAACTGGCCTTCCCTGACCCCCACCTTTCAGAGGGGAACAGTCTTCATGGAAAAGAAAGGCGAACTCATCACACCAAATCTGCTTTGCATTTCTGCTGAGCACGACTTTGTCTTCGGTGGCGCTGGAACCCACCTCCCCTGGCGCTCGCAAACCCAGCAAGGGTCTTTACAGAAGAACACGGCCTTTCCCCCGGGTAGAACACGACAGGGATTTTTAAACGCCCAAGCAGCTGCGAAAATGAACGCAGGAGCCCCCGTTTAAACTGGAGTTGGGAGGCCTGACTCCAGCTTAGGGGGGCCCTCGGCACCAGCCCTGGGCCTCAGTTACTCAGTTATGACCCACGGGGGAGGTGCCTGGCGTTCCAACAACCCCCGCAGGAGCAGGGGGATTGTCCCCTTGCCCGGCAACAAGCCCCGCCAATGGGAACCACCGCCACTCAGCCAGGGGGAAGCCGTCACCACCCCGAACTCTCCTTCAGGCCCTGCACCCTCCCGCTCCCTCCTTCTCTGTGATGTTCTTCTCCTTGTTCCCCTGACTCCCCAGCACTTTTCGCTGTATTTCCTGAATTGCAATTCTCTGCTTTTCCCAGGTAAATCCATTTTTGCTGATAAAATAACTGGTTTTTTATTGCTCAGTTCAACGTGGTTTATAACTGGCCTAACAGGACTCCCCAAGGCCATGGGCGGAGACACACGACGATGAGAAAGGTTGGCATCTCACAGCAAAGCCGCGGCCCGTACGCGGGCGGCGCGGCCCCTGTACGGACAGCCTTCAAGCCCCTGACAAGGGAGAGAACGCTTCCACGGCACAGGAGACACACCTCCCACCGGAAGGCTGCCCGTGAGGAAACACCGTGTGTGACATCTGCGGAAGCTCTCGGTGGCCCTCTTCTCTCCCATCAACCGGGAACGGACACAAAAGGGTAAAGCACTTCTTCTGAAGGAAAAACATTGACCCACAAAGCAGTTTGCCGGGAATAATTACTAGGAGCAAGATTTAGAGGAATAGTTTACTTCTTATCATTTTTACCTTTTTGCTTAGGTCCAAAGGTCACTGTTTAAAAAATAAAACTGGCTTCAAACTGCCCCTGTTGCCGCACAAGTGGAGTGCCCGTGCCTCCGCTGTCGCTCTGGGGCCGCCTTCAAACCCCTGGCTGTGTCTGCAGCGCCGTGCGGAGCACGCGGGCCTGGGGCAGAGCGCCAGTGCCTCCTGTGGCTCCCGAGGCAGCCCCCAAACCGGGTCACCACCGCGGTCTCCAGGCCAGCCCCTCTCCGACGGGACGTGCGTTGGGCGACCGGCAGTGCGGCTGGACAAACACATGTCCCCAAACGCCATCCCAAAGGGTCTCTGTGCTGTTAACCAGCTCCTCTCCAGCCCCTCAGCAACGTGGAGGACCTGGGGCTCCTGGGGTGGGGGGAGTAGCCTGCCTGCCCACCCCCCAAGTTCCCAGCTCTGGGTGCTGATGAGCGGCTCGTTCCCGGGGAAGTCTTCGGCCCTGTGGGAGTTACTCCGGGCAGAGTCGGTTGGGGACGTCTTCCCCCAGGTGCAGGCAACATGTGAATGCAGTTTGAAGGCAAGATGCAGAGCGTGGGCTCCGAGCCCCAGGAAGGGCCCATCCTCGAAAGGACAGCACTCAGAGACCTCTCCCCACAGGCAAGAGCGAGCTCAGCCTCCCCTGCTTCTCCCCACGGGGGCGAGAGGAAGCTGCGCTGTGGGGCGGGCCCTTCCTGCGCCTGAGCTGGGAGAGCGTGGGGGCAGGGGAGGGACGGCAGGAAGCCCCTAGAGGAGGGCCACTTGGGACACGCACGCCGGTGCCTGGGGCTGTCACGGGTCCTCTCTCGTGGTCGAACCCAGGCCCCAGGGGCACGAGGCGTGAGGAGGAAGAAAGCCACCGGCCAAAGGTGACAGAAATGGCGACAGAAGCACGCTCGGCGCCTCCAGTCCGTGTTCCTCAGCGCCTGCGTTTGTGCTCGTCTGGTTCCAGATCACACCCCGCGGCACGCAAACGCCGGCGAGCGCCGGGAGTGCAGCCCTCAGGCTCACAGCGTGGAGCAGCACAGCTTTCTGACCCAAGCAGGACCCTTTCAGCCCTGGTGCCCTCCCAGTGAACGGCCTGGTTCACGCGCCCCTGCAGGGGGGGACCAGGTGGTGCCAAGTCCTGGCCGCAGCCGCGAACAGAACCTCCGAGGGAAGAGAAGGGCCCACACGCAGGCCCAGCGTGTACCAGGCGCGCGGTGACTTGTGCTGAACTCTGCCTGGAGGCTGCCACCCAACCAAGGGGCAGGACCTGAGGGGTCAGGCCCGCCCCTCCCCCAGGGCCCCAGTCCCACGTCAGAGCAACAAGACCCAGCAGCGTGCGGACGTCCTGTACAAATTCGTCTGGTGGCAGGACCAACGCCTGTCTGAGTTCTGGCCGCAAAGCCAGGCCTTGTCAGGCCCGGAGTGCGCATGGGCCCAGCCCCGCCCCGGGGAGAGAAGAGTCGGAGGTTTCTCTGCAGGGGGACATGCGGGTACAGGCTGTGGTCCCAGAGCAACTGCGGACGGTTTTGTGAAATATGCCATCTACACACTTTCCTGAAACCCCAGAGTTCTGGAACAGGTCCAGCCCCCTCCGCCCCTGCTCGAGGCCATGGGCTGGTGCGGGCCTGGCCCTTGCCCCTCGGCCAGTGTCACCAGTCCTCCCTCACCGAGGACCGGGTAGCCCAGGGGAGGGGCGTGCAGGCCAGGCCGGCCTCATCGGCCCTGAGGGCCTGCCTGTTGGAGCCCGAGCTCCCCAGGGGCCCCGTGGACGCAGGCGTCCGGGTGACGAGAACACGCGTGTGTTGGAAATTCTTAAAAGCATCCGTGCTGGTGTTGCACATTCCCCGTCTGACACAATTTTGAAGAGAAAGGAAAGGTCCCTCCCCGAAAAAGTCTCTTACCTGAAAAAGTACGTTTCGGCTTTCTCATAATGGCCAGGGGTCAGTTTGAGCGGAGGGTAGTCGACGGCCAGAGGCCGCACCATGAACAAGCCCATGGCCAAGGCCACGAAGAGGACAGGCAGCAGCAGGTCGGAGAGCGTGCCACTCCAGGCCCGGCGCGTGTGGCACAGCCGCTTGGTCAGCAGGGCGGCCACCTGGGTGAGGGTGCTGGCCGGGGCGCCATCTGCAGGACGAGAAGGCCAAGCCCGAGTCACTCAGGGTCCCGGCACCCCTGGTCCCACCCCGGCAGCCTGCCCTCTGCTTCCTCCATCTCAGCCAGCTTCTTCCCGAGGCGTCTGTCAGGTCACGTCCCAGGGAGGCCCCAGGCACCCAGGTGACGGGGAGCCTGCATCTGCAGCTCCAACAGTAGCCCCAGTGCCTGAGGCCTCGGCATCCTCCCATCCTCCCAGCAAACCTGGATGCCGCCCACGGGGAGCAGAGGGCCGTGGGGTCAAACCAGGGAGCACAGAGTGAGTCCCACTTCAGCCACACAGGCCATCTTGCTGGCCCCTCTCCACGACCAGCGGGGACACCACAAAACCGCATGGGAAGCCACGGTAGCTTAGGCCCCGGAGTGGCTCCTAAATCAGCATGTGGAGAGATTGCAGTGCAGGAGAAGGCGCGGGATCGAGCTAAATTTGATCACACACGTGTGTTTATCTCTCACGCGGATGCGCACCCTCCCAGTCACTCCATGCTGGGTGACGCCGGCTCCTGGCCTTGTCGGCACATCTGTCAGGACGGACGCGTGCATTCTCGGACCCAAACAACTGGGACGGCCTGGGCGGCCACCCTCGGGATTTCCGGAACGACCCCTGAGATAATTTCTCAGTTTCCTCCCGAGCCGTTGGCTATGGAGCTCACTGGCTCTCTAGCAGAGAAGGGTCTCCCTGCTCAGGGTCGAGAGGCGTGGAAGGGCCAGCGGTGGGTCGGCAGCGCGGGGTCCCGCATGCTGCTGGTCGCCTCTGCCAGAAGCCACACCCACGAGTAAGCCTCTGAGGAGCACCTTCCGACACTCACATCTCGCTACCCACGCGGCCCGCCTGCTGGACGCCGCACCTTCTCAGGTGTGGGCGTCAGGCAAGGGCCGTGGCAGAGGCCTCGTCTGTGCGGCAGGTGGCACAGAGTGGAAAGACGACAGACGCCCAGAGTTGGGGTCGCCCAGCAAATGTGCCTGGTGACAGCAGCATGGGAGCCCCGGCGGAGGGTGGCCACCGTGCGCGCCGCCTGGCCCAGAGGCCCGTCGCGGGCTGGGGAGCGCTTCCGCTCTCCGCCCGCACAGACCGGACTGGGGCCGCCAGCATGCCAGCGTGCTGTGTGGCGTCTGGAACAGGGCCCGCCTCTCTGAAGGACGTCTGCCTCAGGTGCAGGGAAGGACTTAGAACAGCCCTCTCTGGGCGATGGGGGTCATTACTGCTGCGCCGAGTGAGGTGCCAGAACAGGCGCGGTGTCAGCCTGCAGTCACGCAGAGCGCTCGTCAGAGGGGCGGGGCTCTGCTCGCGGGGAAAGAAATGGATCTCTCCCACCTCCCCACATGGGTTAATGGGCACAAATTGGAAAAACCAAGGGCTGAGAGAGTTCACGGCCGTGAATCAACACCAATCAAATATTCATGGCTAAACTCATACAAGTATGCACATGAATAATTTAGCAGACACAATTAAAATGCTGAACCGAATTGTTACGAATTGTCTTATTTGACTTATGAGTGCAATTACATTCAGGGATTCTGGTTACAGCCATAATTATGCATCTCCCTGTGCCCTGACCACCAAATTGCACCGGGAAAACGGGCAGGGATTTTTGTTTCTGGTCGGGCGGCTCCCACTGTCCAAACATTAGTGAGAAATGTCTTAGCGCCTCGTGAGAGATGACTTAAAGTGTCGAAGGCCCAGTGTGCGCCCCAGAACACGAGCTCCACGTCACCAAGCACCTTCAAAGCGAAGAACAGCCCGAGCAAAAGGCAGGCCAACGGCATGCATGAATGTGCACCTGACAAACCAGCCGCGACGCAGCCAGCGCACGGTTACTGCGAAGCAAAGCAGCGGGGAGACCCAGCCCGCCGACGCGGTGCGGCTGGAAGACGGTGTAACGCCCAACGTGGCGAAGTGCGGGGGGGGCACGGCCTTCTCGCGCGGCCCGGGGGAGAGCGGACCTCGCCGCGTCTCTGCAGGGAGCACACACGGACCGTCCAGCAGCAGACTCCAACCCGGCGCTCGTATCATCAGAGAAGAAAGAAACTCGTCAGGAGTATCAGACCAGATGGCTTGTTCCGTCTTACAGGACGCAGCAGCAGGAAGCTGAAATGTCTGACCCCGGACTGACTGACCAGATTGGCACACCCGACAGTGACCTGCCCTGATCCACCTCGGGAACCGGTGCAGTTCAGTGCTCACTGACCTGAGAACACTTGCTCCCCGCTACAGGTGAGTAAAGCAGGTTAAGACGGGGTCACAGATGGGGTCAGGGCATCTTTTTAAGGACACGCCTGTGTGTGTGGACTGACCGCTGTTGGAGAGGAAGGGGGGCTGGACAGAGCAGGGGCAGCGACTGGCCGAAGAACACACGTGAATGACCAAGGCCACGGACAGCGGCATGGGGACGGCCTGGGCAGGCTGGGGGGAGGCGGGCAGAGGGGGGAAATGTGGGGGCAACTGTAACTGCACAGACAAGACGTATAATAATTAAAACAATGTCTGTGTGACTCAGTAAAATGAGCAGGAGAGGAAATATGGCCCGAAATATTATGTTTTAGGGAAAAAAATGAGGATTAACATGTTAAGTAAGTATGGGAAAATACATCAGACCGAAGTGTGCTACAGAATAGCACAGGTACAATAAATACAACTTACTAAATACACTAACGTTAAACTAGAAAAATTCACATTTTGGTGTATGTCCTTTCAGGGGAAAGCTGTCTTTTATAAAGTAATTTCTGCACTGTCTCCTCCTTGACCTGTATTCAAAGACCTAGAGTAGCATACGTGTTTCCAACCGACTTCAGTGTTTACGTGACCTGATGTGGTGAGAACATGGCCTCTTCAACCTTCCTGATAATACTCTGGGTCTTTCCAGCGATGACTGTGGACGCATCTAGTATTCACCAATTATTTTATAAACGCTGTATCCGTACTCCAAGAACGAAGCACCACTGTATGAAAGGGGAACTGTGTCCTCCGTGCCCACGGGGTCGCAGAGCTTTAAGAGCTGCGACGAACCTTGAAGGACCTGTGATTCGAACCTGTCCCCTGCGTACGGACGCACCCAGTTCAGGGGGGCTGCGAGGGGGGCTGCGAGGCGAGCTGAGTGTGGGGGGACCAGGCGTCGCTGGGAGTGCTGAGCTGGGCCCTCGGGTCACTCCCTTTTTGAACAGTGTTCTCAAGGGCCCCCGGTCCGGGGAAGGAGTCAAACACGTAACTGAGCAACTCGGCACAATGCCAGCCACCCGGGCCGGCGCCGGGGCCCGACGCAGGAGTGTGGGGCGCAAAGGGCCCCCCGACAGGTGGGGACAGTGGCGGTGGGCAGAGGGGGCGTCAGGGACAGGGAGCCGTAGTGGATGCGCATTAACACGCATTAACACGCATTCTGAGACGGGGACACGGTGGCTGCTCGAGGAGAGGGACTCAGGATGTTTTCTACACCCACCCCCGTCCCGAGCTGGGGTTTCAGAATCGCTGACAGAGGAAAGGGCCCCGGCCCCTCCTCTCCAGCCAGTGTGGCTCGGTCAGCTGAGCTGCCTGGTCCTGGGAAGGGCTGCGTGCAGGTCTCCCAGGGGTGCCTCGTCGAGGGCCACACTCGGGAACCCCAGCCCCAACTGCCCCAGAGAGAACTCGGAACACTGTGGACAGGTGTGTGCCCCCAGCTCCCCCTTTTACAGAACAAAGCCCTGAAGGGGAGCAGCCCTTGGGCGGCGGGAACTGCAGTCCTGGGGCATCTGTACAGCTCACAGCCACCGGCCTTCCTCCTGCCGTCTGGAAGCAAAGCGGCAAAACCAGGGCTCCCCGATTAGGGACGGAGGGGAGGGGTGGGGAGGAGCGGAAAGCAGAAAGAGGAAATGGAAACGAGGAGGAAAGAAAAGTAAAAGGAACGGAAAGTGTTTTGGTGGCACGTGTGTGCCTAATAACATGACACGAAACCCCAAATACTCGCATTTCGTGAACACTGCTCACGGTGGTACAATTGGAACCTCTGCTGGGTTGCTGTGACCTTGATTAAATACTCGCTTTTTAAGTCAGAATCAGCGTTAGCGAGGCTTAATTCTCTACAAAGCAGCGTGTGGAGGCTATCCACGTTGCTGGGTTGACAATGTCACACTGTACGTACCACCAACTCTTGTAATGCTTCACCTGCTCGTTTTTACAACAGCCACACCGCTTTTTAATACACTTTTCTTAATAAAAGGGGGAAAAGGGAAAGGAGAGCCAGGTGTGACTGTCCTGGTCAGGTCCTGGCACCATAGTCCGACCACAGCCGGTGTGAGGGAGCAGGGACTCAGTTCTGCAGAAGCGCTCGCACGCGGGGACCTCCCTTTGGAAGCCGTCCCACCCCCCTCCCACCCCGCCCGGGCTTCTGAACCTTCTACGGCTGCGGGAGCCCTTTGATGGCGCCCGCTGGGAAAGACAGACACAGGGTTCAGCACGCACGGGCGCGGCCCCAGCGCACCCCGACTCCTGAGGCCACGTGGACAGGCCACCTGGACTCCGACTTCGGGTTTTCTCTTTCCGATGCGCCAAAGCCAGGTCCTCCTGGCACCTCCCCAGGGACCCCCAGGTGGCCTTCACGCCGGAGCTCCCTCTGACGTTGGAACCCACGGTTGGGGAATGGGGTTCAATTCAGCCCTGTTCTCGGCCCTGGCCACACCGGGAGGCAGGCGTGTGGCAGGTGGCGTCTGCCCTGCTGTCCGGTGGAGTGGTGACAGGCCGTGCAGGCGTTAAGGGGGCACCTGGCACGCCAGGAGGTGAGGAAATATTGCCTCCCCGGGCAAACCTCCCTGTGGACGGGCCCTGTGCTCCCCGCCCTCCCTCTTCTAGCACCTTCCACAGCAGTCTTGTTCATGTGCAGGGCCTCCCTTGAGGTCCGGGGGTGGACCTCCAGCTGCTGGCCGGCCTCGGATTTCAGAGCGTGGCACAGAGACGCACAGCAGTCGGACCGCTGAGCGAGGGGTGGACAGTGGGCAGGTATTACCCTCAGGGGCCTTTACCTCCCTGGGGTCCTCCCTCCCCCGGGGCCATTCCTCCCCGCAGGACACAACACTCCCTGCGCCCTCACCAGCGCCCCCCTACAGCCCTGACAGCCGCACAGCGGCCCTCCGGCTCCATCCGACTTCCCATCTGTGCCCGGTCAGAGCGGGCGACGAGGCAGCGCCGAGCTCCTGTCCTGTGGCCTCAGGAGCTGAGTCGAGCTGCTCCGAGACCCCGAGGCTCCTCCACGCACGTGGCTGCAGCTGCAGAAGCGGGGTCTCGGGCGGGGAGGATGAGGAGACAGTCCGGGGTGCCTTGAGGCGCACGCTCTCATGATGCCACCAAGCCGTCCCCTTCCCGTCAACATGATCCACGTGGTTCCCTTGCTTGCCGAGCAGCGACGCTGAGGGAGAGTGCAGCGTGCTCCTAGTCCAACGTTTCACAGGACGAGGAGACTCCGGCCCGGGGAAGAGGGATCAGCAGCGGTCGTCACAGCCCCGATGGACCAGCGGCCAAGCCTCGCCCCTTGCACCCCCTCCCGGCTCCCCACAGCCCCACAGGAGCTGCTGCTTCTCCGCGGCCGCCCCAGCGTCCGTCCGGCCCAGGCCCTTCCGTTGCATCTCCACGTGGGCGGGCCGCACCCTGCAGAGCGTGCGCCCTGAGCTCCCGCTGTCCGGGTAATGCAAGGGAAGAAGAGCAAGGCCTGGGGAGGGCGAGCGGGGGTGACGGCCCCACGACGCGAACCTGCGCCCAGCCGGGCGGGGCTGCATGCTGAAAACGGCGAAGTGGGCGTTACGCATGCTTTACCATCATAACCACACTCAGACGCGCAAACATTCACTGACTAACTCCGCCCCGGTATTCTCTCCCACTCGTGAATTCCGAGATTCAAGGAAATGCGAAGGGCGGGTCTCAGAGACCGAGTCCGTCAAAGCAGAGGACATCGGGAAGCTTCACAGGGTGGGTCCCTCCACCGCCCCCACAGAAACCACAAACAGCGGGCGACTCCTGCAGAAAGAGGTGACTTTTGTCTAATGGAGAAACCACTGAAATCCAAGGACGGCCCACGAGGTTCTTGCAAGAATTATTTCATCAGGTACAATGTCAACATGGCTAAAAGGGGCAGAAAAAATACAGAAAGGAAAGAAGATTCTTAAAAGTGTGAAAAAGCCTTTTCCATCAAGAAAAAACCGTGGTCACTTATGCGCCTGATGGAGCCCCAGAACACCAGGAAGGAAATCCGCCAGCATGAAAGGCAGGGAAAGACAAGTGAACAATGAGAGTCGGAAACAGCAACACTCAGGCACTGCTAATGGATACAGTAACCCTCCCAACTGCCAACAAGGACACAGCCCACACGCCAGACACAGCCAACGCCGACAGGCGCCCCCCGCCCCGGGGTGCAGAGCCGCCTCCAGGAGAGACCTGGTCGTAGCCCACAGAACACCCCGTGGTACGCTGAAGAGGATGAAAATCACACCGAGCTGTTGGTCTGGCCGCAGCGGAGTGAGTTTGCCCCAACAAAAGAAATGGGGTGAGCTCAGGAGCACGTGGGAGTGTTACAGCGCACGGCATGACCAGCGGACCAGAGGAGAAACAGAATGGGAAGCTCGGAGCCGCTCTGCTGAGGGCTGAGTAACGGTGAACACACAGCATACGGAATGTGCGGGGCGCCCTGCAGCGGGCTCAGGGAGTGCTCACGCCTCGGCGGGTGACGGTGCTGCGGAAGGGCGGTGATCGAAGTCGACAACGCAGACTTCTCCCTGAAGGCGCTGAGATCCGCAACCAGCAGCAAGAATGAAACAATAAAAATCAGAGCTCAGGTGAGCAAAGAAGAAAAGAGAAAAAATCCAGAAAACTGAGGAAGCTAAGAGCCAATTCTGAAAAGATTAACAAATCGGTAGATCTTAACTAGATTAGCCAAGAAGAGAAGACAAGACACAAATTATTAGAATCAGAAATTTAAAAGGGACGGTTAATAGAAACAGGTAAACAAGAGAAATTGTAAATAAATGCTATTTATTTATAACAACTGTGTGCCAATAAACTAGACAACTGACGTGAAGTGAGAAAAATTTCTAGAAAGACACAAAACGCCAAAACTGATTCAAGACCAAATAGACGATCTGAATTGTTGAATTATTCAGCAAAACAATGATACACAAAGAAAATTCCCACCCACATGGCTTCACTGGTGAATTCTACCAACACTTAAAGAACTAATACAGACTCTCTGCAAACATTCCGAAAGACAGAAGAGGGAGGAGCCCCGCTCCATTCTAGAAGGTGAACGAAGGTCCTCGAGACGGCGATTGCAGACACAGACGGCCCGACGAAAGCAAGCTACAGACCACAGCTGTTACAGGTACAGACCCACAGTCCTCAAAAATATATGTTATGTATGCACATGCCAGGAAGTGGAACCCAGCAACACGCACCACGGCCAAGGGCACGCCTCCCTGCCGGTCAATGCAGTGCGGCTTTAACGAGCAGCAACCAACCGACGGGACACGTCGCACCAGTAACTAAGGGCAGACAGCTGCCTCCCTGGACACAGAAGTCACGTGGCAAAGCTCAGGCCCTTTCGTGACAAAACACTCGTCACACAGGGGCAGACAGAAACTTCCTCGACTTCATAAAAGAATCTACAAAAAACCCCACGGTGAACATCACACTTTGTACAATTTCAAACTAAAAACCTTACGACCCCAGGGTAGGATTTGCCCAACTTCAGTAACGGGCAGAAGATCGGCACAGACCCTCCAGAGCAGGCGTCACAGCCACCAAGCTCCTGAGAAGACGCCCGGCATCGTGAGCCATCAGGGACACGCAGACCGAAACCACAGGTGGGTCCCGCCCCACACCCACTCGTCCGTGATGCAAACCCCAGACCACAGCGCGCTGGGGAGCGGGCCAAGCCCGGCCCCCACCCAAAACACCCGCCCGAGAGGCCCTCTGCACGCAGAGGGCTCGAACACGGCGCTCACAGCGGCGTCTGCGTGAGGCCCAGACCCGAAACGAGCCGAGCACCAGTGGCTGACAAAGAGACACCTGCAGTGGACGCGCGCGATGGACCACACTCAGCACTCAGGACGAACAAAACGTCAGCCCCCGCTGCCACTCGAGTGACCCTGGGTGCACGGTGCCATGTGCCTCGGCTTCCCCAAAGGGCCCAGGGTGGGCGACAAAGCAGACGGGCGGTAGACCGCCTGATGGCCGGGGCTGGGCGAACCCGGACAGACGGGAGGGGACAGCTGGGGGGGACAGGGCTGCCCTGGGGGTAGACGAGTGCTCTGAAGTGAGGGCGGTCTGGCTGTGCACCCTGCCCGAACAAAGAGCTGACAAACCGTGCGCTGGAAATGAGCAAACCGTACCGGACGTGAGTCACACCCATAGGGCTGCTCCCAGAGACACGGCCAACGTGGAGAGTCACTGGGGAGCGCAGGTGCGACCCACAGTGCAAACCCCTGCAGGCCAGTGACACACCTGAAGTCGGTGTTTTTAAACCCGGCAAGAGCGACACCAGAGAGAGCGGACCGCCCGGAACACCGTCGCTGGGAGGATGCTGCTCTCAACCCCGGTGTGTGTTTACCTGCAGCGGCGGGTCCTGGGCTTTCGTGGAGCATTCCTGATGGGCCACCCTGCACACCGCCAGCACCCGGCTCAGCGCTCGGGGGAGTCGCCGCTCACAAATACGGCACCAAGGGGTGCAGTGACACACCCAGAAGGCAAACCTGGCTTCTGTTTGACCTTGAGGCCTCTGTGCGGACGTCTGCACGTGAAAGCTGGGGCCACGGTTTGGGGGGTGAAGGGACAGGCGCCCCGCGGAGGCAGGACTCCTGGGTGGAACCTTCCCCACACCAGCCTGTTCCGGCCCAGCGCCCTGTGAGTGTGGAGCGCCTGGGCCGTCTTCATCGTTCTGACATCACAGACTGAGAAACGGCCTGTGTGGCCAGCTCAGTCTGTGCACAGGACAGAGCGGCCCGTCGCCCGCACACAGTCACCCAGTTCCGGGCAGGGTGACACTAAAGTCCGGGTCTCTGAGCTGCTCCGCTGGCGGGTGGTGCGTCCCCCCCACAGGAATGCAGCCTCTGCCCTGGACTCACCGTGGCAGCCGGGGCCCCGCTCCGCAGGCCCGCTGCTCTGCGACTCCGACTCCACCCCCCCAGCAGCGTCAGCTTGCTTTCCGGAATCTTGCAAAAGCGTCAGAAACACCTTTTGGGGACAAAACACAGAGAGTTTCATATTACATTATGTTCCTTTCACACCACATTTTCTCTTTGGCCTTAATACCCCAGTAAGTCAGCACAACAACCTTCATGATGAAGGAAATGCATCATCCTTCCCTTAGGCATCCGCGGAATCAGCGAGGCTCTGAGGCCACCTGGTTCCCGGCCAGCTGGTGTGAGACTGCTCGCAGGACGTGAGCACGCGTGGACCTGGCTGTGACCCTGAGGGCACGGGGCAGCATCGCACGTGAACAGCCCACCGAGCTCGAGCTTCTCCTGGGCTGGTGCGCGTTCCCCAGGGCGCTTCGTGTAGGAGGACGGCCTGACCTCGCTGTTCAGGTCTTTTACTCATTCCACGCGGCCAACGCAACGTGCCCAGAACCAAGCCTGCTGCTGCCCCCTGGCGTCCTTGCAGCAGCGGGCGGTGGCCACGGGCGTCCCCTGTTCCACTGTCCACCAGCCAGCAGGGCCGCCCAGCGCCCCCACGGGAGGGGACAGCGCGGATGCCCCCACGCGCGACAAGCGTTCTCCTAACGTGGTTATAAGGAATGCAGCGGGAAACAACGGAGAAAAGTGCAAGTCGGGAACCATTCTCGAGCAGTTTCCTTTGCGTCTAACCCCGGTGAACTTCCCCTTCACCGTCCAGCATAACTGAGAATTACAAAAGGCCCATCTTCCCGGCAAAGGCAGTGTTCTTCCTAACCACCTCCACCGTTCAAAACGTTCGCTTCCCTTCTGTGCTCCGGACGACGCTGAGCGCGTCTGTGTGTCTGCGTGCACGCGCATTAGTGCAGCGGGGGGAGACGCGGAGTACCGCGGAGGCTGTGCTCCCCACGGTCTCGGCCCCCACACCAAGCACCCCGGTTAGCTCCAAGCTCCCGCGCAGTCCGAAGGTGAGGCTCAGCGGGTCGCGTGCTGTGGGCTCCACCTAGTGTCAGCGGACGCTCACTGCAGGCACACGACCCGGAGGACGGGAGGCGGAGACTATGCCCCCACGGGGATGGACAGAGGGCCAGCCAAGGTCGCGCCTTTCCAAAGCAACGGGATGGTGACGGCCACATTCAGAGGTCTGGGCTCCTGATGGAGGAGGCCGCGGTCTCAAATCTCCTGCCGAGTGTCCCGGGACCACACGACATCCAGAATAGGGCGGTCCCCGCGGCCTGGGTGAAGGGACATCCGAGGGAAGGCCCGTCACACCCCACCAAGTTTCTGATACTACCTGACGCACCCCTTGTAGCGCGACTTGGAGTCGACACCTGCACCACAGAGGCCACGTCCTCACACCTTCGCAGGTGACCAACAGAGGGAATCGCATGCCGTCTCCTCTGCACGACGGCGAGGGAACGCGAAATGCTGCGGAAATTCTCACTGCGGAGAAGACTAGGGCAGGCCCACGAGCACAGAGACGCCCCCTCGAGAGAGAGCTCGAGGGGCCGCGGGAAGTCCCAGCGTGTGGGCCCCGCCACAGCGAACGAAGAGGTGGCCTCGTGCGTGCTTTGAACGCACAGAGTGGGGGCTGGGGGGCCAGGCCGACTGTGGACGCGGGCATGAGCGGGAGGGAGACACACCTATGACGGGGAGGCCGAGGTCCCCACTGTCAGAGAGGAGGGACCACAAGGGGAGGGGACAGGCCGACAGACCGGCAAGGGGCGGAGGCTAGACAGGAGGCTCCGTGTGCAGGACACTCCAGGGTCTCCACACAGAGAAAGAGCAGCAGACCCAATCTCAGCGGCGTCCACGAGAGGACCGCTCAGCAGCGGCCCCACCGCCCCGAGGGCGCCGAGCAGCCCAGGACAGAATCCTCCCGAGCCAGCCAGGTCCGGGCCTGGGCACCGTGACCCTGGAGCATCCACCACGTGGGAACATGAGTGACACTCGAAGGAGACACCGAGCCAGCCTGGGGGGATGCCCCAGGCACCCCGGTCTTGTGGGAGCACCGGGGAGGCAGGGCCCCTGCGAACCGCAGCTCCGGGGAGGCAGCAGGACGTCACGTGCCGCCACAGCCGATGGAAACAAGTGACGAGGGGACGAGGGGGGCCTCCTTACCATTCCAGGACGACTAACAATGTGGGCAGGACGACTGAACAGGAAAATCGCCCGGCGGTGACGGTCACGGTCACGATTGACTCAGACCAGGAACACGGGAGGGAGGGGCGCTCGGGGAGAGATGAGTAATGGGGGTTGAAAGAGTCTCACACTGTGTCCTCAAAAATAATTAACAATGGGAAAATTAACTTAGAGAGGAAGCACCTTGTTACTGTAAACAGTCGGAGTGCCAGGGAGTCTCTTCCTTTGGCCAAGACCATGCAGGTGGAGGCTGTTACACTGAGCACCGAAAGCTAGAGACCTGACTGGCTCGGGCCTGAGCGTGCCAAAAGCTAGCGAGATAACCGGGTGTTTAAAAAGCCTGCCCTGCCCTGCCCTGCCCCGGGAAGAACAGCGGCTGGGGCAGGGAGAGGAGATGGGCGGGAGTCCACCACTCCCCCGGGTCACACAGCACCTGAATAAACCACTTTCCTTTTGCACCAGCACCTGCCTCTCGAGTTTGGCTTTTGTGGCGGCAGGTGGCCAGACCTCCGTTTCTGTTTGGTTACCGCCTGGCAGACACCACTTGCCCAGCAGGGATGGGACAGACAGGCTCACGCCCAGGCGGTGGAGGTGGTGAGACCCAGCCCCATGCCTGTAACATGCCACGAATGCCAGCAGGCGCTCTGTGGCGAGGACACCGGAGGGACCACGTGGAGGTTGGCTGTGCACACCACCACCCCGAGACCCTCAGCGGCTGTGCGGTGGCACTCATCCAGAAAACAGGCGTTCCTGCGGGCTGACAGCCCTCTGGCCTGAAGGATGCAACTGGGACGACTGAAGTGAGTTCCTTGTTCTCACACCTGGCTCTCAAAATGTGAAAACCGCCAGCTGCCAGCCTGGACTTGATTTTCTTTCATTCAAGACCCTCGCTTGACCCCTGTGTGCAGGATGGGGCACTCAAGCTCACACACCCCCGCGGGCACCCAGGACCCACCGGGCAGAGACGCAAGGGAGGCCACTGAACACACAGCGAGCTGCAGGAACAGGCGGCCCGCCTCGCACGGCATCCAGCCTGCGCTGAAGATCAAGAAGTGCGGAATTACTTCAAATGCACAACTCCGGTTGATGGTTGATGACGGGAAGGGCAGGGCCTGTGGGGAATCGCTGTACCTCTGCTCGACCTGGCTGTGACCTAACGCAGCTTGAAAAGGGGTCTGTGAGAACACCAAACCCCACCCCACCCGCCTGCCGTCCGCAGGTGTCGCCCTGGCTGCAGAGATGGTGCTCAAGCGCCCCCACCCCCAGGCATCCGGGCTCCCGGCGGCCCCCTGCACCCACAGCACCACCCCAGGTCAACACCGGTCCTTGCACTGGAGGAGAAAGCGGAAATCATGTCCTAAAGCTGGCGGTCACATTTCCCATTTCGACCTCGCTAGCTGGGGGTCCACCCAGGGACAATGGTTTACAAGAAGCACAGTGCAGCTCACGACGAAACCGGCTTCCTCGGCAGGCCGCCGGGCCCTGCGTCGGCACTGGCGAGCCCCGGCGGTGCAAGGGAAGAGCCAGCGCCAGTGATTGCAGCCGCTAACTGCGGTCGATACCCGGCAGGAGACAGGAAAGTCAATACTTGCCAAGTACAAAGGACCAAATTGGTTGAGATAGTTATTTTATAGACTACACCACACAAAAGAAAGCTTTTTAAAGCACTTAATCTCTTTCCAATTTAAGATTTCTCAAACAGATCCAAATACACTGCACTTTGTGTAGTTCAGATCCTTTGCTTGCCGTTGTCCTTCACACGGTGACCTCGCTGTCAGCCCGAGGGCGTGGGGAGAAAGGGGACGTGGAGGAGAGCGGTCGACGGGCGTTTGTTGGGCACCTATCATGTGCAGAGCCGCGCTGAATGCAGCGGGTGGGAGCCACCGCAAGGCACTGGAGAAGCACAGAAAGGCCCCACAGTAACCAGGCAGCTGGTGCGCGGCCAGCCGGGGGCTTCCTGGGGGTGACCAACGCGGGACGCGCGCCAGGGGAGGCCGTCCGCAGAGAGGCCGGCTGCGTGGAAGAGCCGCGCTCTGTGGGCGGCAGGGGAACGGGGTGTGACTCGTGCGGTCAGCACCCCGAGTCCCGTGTGGTGTGACTCCCTGACCCCATGCGCCTGTCTGCACCGAGAAGAGTGGATTCCGCCAGTGCCCTTCACGGGTGCGTACTTCACAAAGAGCGCAGCGGGGGAGGGGATTAAGAAATCTCCAAAAGGCACGTGGATGGGGAGAGCATAAATGACGATGTTTTGGAGAACAATAATGAACACCCAGCAGAAAAAGAGGTATTTAAGGAGCATGGTGGGAAGTTTCAGAAGCCACACCACGATGGAGCATCCCCATGACGTAAACACAGAGGGTCTAAGGTACAGAGGGGCCTCGTTGCTGACGCCCCACCGCACGTGGGGAAGGGACAGGCATGGCCACACTGGTGGCCCCGCCCTGGTGTGACGGAGGCTCTGTCACCTGCACTCAGTGAGGTCACCACACAGCCCCACGTGGACACACCATGTGGCAGCGAGGGCGGTGACGCCCTGGCCGCCACAGCGGCTCAGCTCTTGTCCTCAGCTGGCCCCGCTGTGGAGCCCAGGTGCCGACGGCTGGTTCTCCGTGCCCCTGGCTGGGCGCTGGCACCGTTTCTGGGGAACACGGGGAAGTGGGGCGTGCCGCTCCCCAGGCTTTGTACCGATTCACGGCGCTGGGCTTTGCTCTGAATCCGCAGCGCTCTCCATGGTCGAGGCAGCCTAAGGAAGGCTCAGACCCGGCCCCACCGGCCACCTCAGCCCCAGTGAGGGCAGGCGGCCAGCCAGCACCGGCTGCTGGCAGCGGGTGGCCCGTCGGACGACTCCGGGTCGGGCGACTCCGGGTCGGACGCCACTGTTCTCGCACGTGGAACTGCTGGCTTCCCTTCAGGAGCCACAGCCGCCTGCAGGCGTGGGGAATCCCGTTTGGCTCACACCATGCCCGACACCAGTCAGAAGCCGGAGGTAAATGCAAACGCGGGGGTCCACAGGCCCTCCCCACGTCTCACCCACACCTCATCCGCGAGCAGACAGTGACGAAGCACCAGTGACAAAAGCCGCTTGAGCCCTGGTACCTCTTCCAGCGAGGGGTCCGACAGCCCACAGCCCGTGAGGCACAAGCGGTGCTGGTTCTGCTCCAGGGCCTGGAAGAGCCCCTTGAGGCCGGCACGGTCGGCGTCCTCGGGGACGGCATAGCTCAGCTCGCGCCCGCTGCTGTCTCGGAGGCGCGCCTGTGGGACGTAGGTCTGCACCAGGGACGTGGCGTACGCAGTGTGCTTCAGGTCGTCCACCTCCGGAACAGAGGGCTATCCAAACAAAGTGGAAAATCAGCAGCGGGTGTGAGGTCAGGCACCCCGGGGTTTCCCCGGCCCGACAGGAAGGCACCTCCCCAGGGTCACCTGTCTCGTGAGCGTCAGGCGCAGGCCCCGGCCGCAGGCCTGCGCCAGGCAGAGCGGGGGCCCGCAGGCCCGGAGCCGGCCCTGCTGCAGCAGGGCCACGCGGTCGCTAAGCGCTTCCGCCTCGTCCAGGTGGTGGGTCGTGAAGATCATCGTCCGGCCTGTGTCCCAAGAAGTGGGGTGTCAGCACCCGCCTGACGAAGGCCCGGGGGGCCGTCCGCCTGTCCTCCATCGGGGGCCCGGGAGGCGAAGCAAACATCATCACCGACTTCAGAGCACAGGGACCGGAGACCCGGTCCTGAGCTGCTCTGCTCTACGGCTGCCCTCCCGGCTGACACAGCTTCTGCCAGCCCTCCCTCGCTCGGAATCCAGGGGGCACCCCCCCACACACAGAGGGTGCAACCGGGGCGCCCGGCTCTCCGGGACCCAGTCCACGGAGTGGGTGCCATGGGGGTGGGGGTCAGCCCTGTGTCTCCTGACACTCTGGTGCCCTCACCCACCTTCGGGCAACAATCTCAGGGTACACGAGGAGGGGTCTTCTCTGGGAGTGGCTACCGTGTAAGAAAACAGGGCAGCGCTGCGCTGCGTGAGGGCAGGAGGTGGCCGTGGCACACGGAACGGCCTTGAGGACCAGGGGGACGCCGCTGCAGGACCCACTCATCACGCGTGGCGGGGGCGCAGCAGGCGTGGACGCAGAGCGCGCTCTGGGAGGTGGGCGGGCAGGGCTGGCAGGGTGGGGCCGTCCCAGGGAGATGCTTCCCTGAGCCCCGCCGAAGCCGAAGTCCACCTCGCATATCCCCTGAACTCCACCATCTCGGCTGTCTCGCCGCCTCTGTTTGGGGAGGGGAGGGCTCGGACCCACCGCGGAAGGACAAGGCCGGACTCTAGAGGGTATTTTCGTGAAGCTGGGGTCATTTGCACAGAGAGTCGTACAGCGGGGCCTGCCGTGGTCCCCACTGGCCTGCCGACAGCGATCCCAGGCCCTCAAACACCCAATCTCATCTTGAAAATGAATCCCGCAGGCGGAACACACGTGTAACTCTGTTTGATCATGAGTCTTGATAGAGAGAAAGATGGGAAGACCAGGCGTGTCTAAACAGAAAGCCTGCGTGTAGCCTGGAGCAGCCAGTGGGGCCCAGGGACCACCGACCCCCAGATGGGTCCCGAAAACCACGGCTGGCCTCTCCTGCACACACCCTTTGGGGCTCGAACAGCGCCCAGCGCCCGCTCTGGCACACGGGGCCGTGTGGACTCTGACTGGTGCTGCCTGCGGTCCGGGCGACACCTTCCCAGATGACGAGTCGCCAGAAAGGAAACATCGACTGGGGTCTCCATTCCTGAAGAATGTGGATGACGCTCTCGGGGTTCGTCCAGGATGGCTTCCGCCGGACGTGAGGGACCGTGAGAGGACGCAGGTTCCCATGGCTGCCCTGCACCCCCGCACGCGCCCCTCCTGCGCGGCCCTCCGCTCTGTTCCACAGCTGCGCCTCCACACAGCCCATGCCCCTCTCAGAACCACCCAGGATGGGCAGGGCGCCCGTCCCCACCTGCAGAGGGGAAACTGAGCCCAGAGGAACTGGTGTTCCTGCGCAGACCCGCGCCCTCAGTCACCCACCCCAGAGCGGCAGCTCTGCGCCGTACGTCACGAAGCAGAAACACACCAATGTCTCCAGGACGGCTGAGCCTGCGCACAGGTGGCCTGACGGAGACCACGCAGCAGGGACCGTGGGATCCATTTCTCAGAGCAGGTGAGGGCACGGTTCCCAGGACGACAACATTCTTCCTCCTCGAGTCGCTTCTCTAACGGGCTCACACCCAGTGACCCTGCACCTCAGCCGTGCCAGGGTGTTTCCAAGGGAGCCTGCAAGCCAGCGTCCTTGCTGACCCACCCGGACGGCAGGAAAGAGTTCATTCATAGCAACAGGACTGGAACACAGCTGCCTGTTTCCGGGCCTTCCGCCGTGCCTGGTTCCCTGTCCGAGCCACCTCTGTGCCCGTGACTCCAGTGTGCCGTTGGCCCCGAGGCTCGGTCTCCGAGTTCCAGAATAAATGAACACAGCGGGCCTGCGGTGTTCAGTCCGCACGGAGACGCAGGGGTCCCGGAACCCACGTCTGCATCAGTCGCTCCCCGTCTCCTTCCTCAGCCCGCTCAGTGTGGCTGGGGACCACGCGGCCCAGCCTGAGCCAGCACCATCACCTCCGATGCCAGTGGGCCCTGTGGCTGGCACGCAGGTCCCGGGCACAGGGCACCGTGCTTCCGCCTTCCTCGGTTCCAGGCAAGGATAGCTCTGCAGCCTCGTCAGGGAGGGAGGGTCGGGGTCTCGGTGCGGGCTCGGCCTCGTCCTGCGGTCTCTGTGCTCACCTGCCAGTCCTCACTTTTAGAGCCTGGTGGCCCTGGAAGGGACGCGTCAGAGCGGAGGGTCCTTCCGCACCCTCAGCCCCACCGCCGTCCACCTGGCCTCGGCCCAAGTCTCAGCCCGGGCTTCCATCTGGCTGCAGGAGGCCACCCCGTTCCTCCATGGCAGCATCAGAGCGGCCGGGTCCCCCTTTCTGAGGCCACTCCCCTCTGCCTGGAGAACCCTGGGGAGCCGCAGGCGCTGCTGACTCATCCCGGTGGAAGTGCCGCCCCAGGCCCCACCCAGAGAGGAGGAGACACCACCCACTGGCTCGGACAGGCCTCCTTCTGTCCCCTCCTCCCACAGCCCCCTAAAGTCTGGGGACAGAGAGTGGCCCTTTCCTGTCCCTTTTGTGCCATCCTTCTCCTTCCTGCCCCGGCTCCTGCGCCGCTTCAAGTGACGGACAAGCAGCCTTCCCCCCACACCCCGCCCCAGGAGGGAATCTGATAACTCATTCCTCTGGGAGCTACGGGGGTGGGGGGGGGGGGGGGGCGGGGCCGGGGGGGGCTTCCTTCTGATCCTTTCTCTTGACAACCCTGACCTCCCCAGCCAGGTGCAGCTTCCCATCAAGTCAGAAGAAGGTTTTGTACTCAAAAGGCAGGAGAGGAAAGCAAACGGCTTTACACGGCTCTGCAGTGCCCCCCAGTGGTGCAGTATGGAGCTGCGTGCTCCATCCAACTTCTGCTTCCAAACCGAGGAGTCTGCATGAGACCTACGGTGGACGCCTCGAGGTCAGCACCCCACCAGTCAGCCCGTGGGGAAGACACAGCTGTGCAGTGAGCAGCGACATCCCCAGCACCAGGAAACCCCATGGCTGGTGCCCCCTCTGCGCCTCGGTATCCGCACCCGAGGAAAGGAGAGCCTGCTCCAGGGGGGAGCTGGAGGGCCCCTGTGACACCCTGTGGTTCGAAGACCGTGTGGACGGTCACTGTCAACCGGACCAAGTGCAACAAGCATGGACACCGCCCCCTGCTGGCACCCTGAGGAGACGGGGCCCAGAGCGGAGAGTCCTCACACTCAGCACCCCCCACACACCCCGCCGCGGCCCCGGGAGAACCCCTTCCTGGAAAAGATTTTGAGCTGTTCACACGTAAGCGTCCCGGCCCCCCGCCCCTGGTGGCAGGACACGGGGGAGAGCCGTCCCCACCTTGTCGGTACTTGAGGAGGATGTCCCAGATGCCGCGTCGGGAGCAAGGGTCCACCCCGCTGGTGGGCTCGTCCAGAACCACGGTCCTCGACCCACCCAGGACAGCGGCGCCGATGGACAGCTTCCTCTTCAGGCCCCCAGAGAGGGCGCGGGCCTGCTGGTGCTGATGCTGCGCCAACCCCACGTCCCGCAGAGTTCTGAAAAGAGAGTGGGCCCTCGCTCGTCCCCGGGGCCCCTCCAAGCAACGCTGGAAACTCCCCTCTGTAAGAATGACCCGCCGGGACCACGGGCTTTGTGAGCCAGGGACGCAGGCAGGAGGCCTGCAGCCACCGCGGGCAGGGTCCTGACGCAGCCACCCTCACCTCGCGGCACGGGTGGAGCCCGCCACTGCATGCTCCCTGCCGGTCGGAAAGGCCGTGTGCGCGCCCCTCGCTGGAGCGGCGTTTCTCTGACTCACTGCTGCCCCGGCCCTGGGGTCACAGTGGAGGCAGCGGTGGCTGAGGAGGCCCGTGTCCAGGAGGGGAAGGCAGGGCCCAGCCGCACTGCTCATGGTCTGGGGGTTGGGGGCTCCTGGCCACTGGGCCACCGCACTGACCGGGAAGCTGGGATGTCGCCCCGACAACCCACGTGCACTGAGTGAACAGCCAGCTGCCGAAACTGCCCCGGCTTTCCGGCACCGAGGGCCGCACACCCCGGTGCCCGGCACAAAGCAAGCTCCCCACACCCAGCGCCACTCCTCCTCGAGGCCCACGCTTTGCTCACCAAAGACAGCCTGCCTGCCCCACGGGCCCCTGTCAACTCTGCCCCTGCCCCAGCCCCTCCCCTCCACTGCTCAGGCCTCCCGAGTTGCTGAGCACCCCCTTCCAGCTCGGCCTTCCCTGAACCAGCCCCCGAGCACGGAACCGGTGGGTTCCGGCTCACCAGTGAGCATTCAACAGGACAGGACCTGGAAGCGTCCCACACAGTTGGGCCTGGAGGACCATTGGGCCCTAGAAAGTTCTAGAACCCTAACCAAGGCCTTGGGCAAAACCCCAAGAGCTCGCTGCCTGTGCGCTGCGTAAAGGCTCCGTGTCTGTCCCATGGCGTGCGAGCTCCCACCCGGACCCAGGGGGAGCTCGCCCGGCTTCTCAGCAGCTAGCTCTCCGTCCCCTCCCCTCCGCTCGCGCCCGAGTGCACGGCTGCCAGGCAGGTCTCAGCCTGGACTTAGAGCAGCGACTCCTGCCCCTGCGTCCCAGCGCCCCCACTGTTGATGACACCCCAGCTGGGCAGGCGGGACGCTCGCTCCGCTCCCAGCAGGCGGCTGCCCTTCCCCTTCGCTCCCCACCTCTGCCACCACGCCCCACCTGAGTGGCTCCAGAGACCCATCGGCTGAGACACCAGAGAGGGAACCCAGTCAGCCAGAAGTCAGACGTTCCCAAACACCCGCAGCCTGGTGGCATTTTTCCGACAAACGAAAAGCCCCTGCGTTCCTGTGTAATGTGACCTCGCCCAGCCTCAGGCACTGACAGCCAGGTGACACCCTGGGCCTGACCCCGCCCCTGACGGCTGTAGAGGCACAGAATGCGCCCCCTCTGACCACTTTGCGCTCTGCCAGCTGGCCTCCAGCCCCCCTACCCATGGCACTGAGGCCCGGCTTCTGCCTCTCTGGGTCACATCCACGCTCTGCTCCCAGGCGCCCTCCCTGCTCGCCTCGCCTCCCTGCTGGTCCCGTGGGAGTACGCCCCCCACCACACTGCCCGTCCTTATTGCGCCCCGTTTCTCGGCTCCTCTGCAGCCAAGCTCCCGGGAGGAAGTGTTTCCACGCCTCCTCCTCCCAGGCTCTCTGTGACCAGCTCCACGGGGCCTTCGTCCCCAGCGCCACGGCGAGTGTGCCGACCTCGGTCACCGCAACCTCAGCGTTCTCTCACTGCTCAGCACCCACTGCCCCTGCCGCCTTCTCCATGGCCGCGGCTCCCTCCTTCCCCACCGCCCTCTCCTCCTTGCCCGCTGGCCAGGCCTGCTCAGCACAGCATCCTCAGCAGGTGAAGTGACCAGGGCTCGGTCCTGTGCCCTCCGCTCCTGTCCCCCTGCACACCCCCAGCAGCTCCTCACCACCAAACCAAGCAGCCACAACGGGAGCCCCGGGTGACCGCCAGAACCCGAGGCACCGGCTTTGCCGCGTCACCTCCCACTGGCTGCAGGCCTGGTGGGGCCTCTGCAGACTGCTCGCATTCTCTCCAGGCCCGTGAAAGGCCAGCAGCCAGCCTGGCTCTCGGCAAAGGCTCCCCATGAAGACTCCCCTGGGAGCCCGTCTCCCCAAACTCACGTTGCAACGCAGCTGCACCCTGAGGAAGACAAAGGTGGTCCCAGAGCCTGAGGTGAGGTGGGCTCCACACCAGGCCTGTGCAGCTGCCTCCCCGAACTGGGCCTCGGTCTTAGACGGGAGCTCCTTCCCACCACTGTAGTGTGAACTGGCTCCGTTGCTAGGCAACGGGCAGCCAACTGCTAACTACAAAGGTTGCCTGCACCCAAACGGGACGCTGAAGCCACGTAGCGTTGTTGGGGATGCGATTTCACACCGTCGCACCGACCTCGCTGCCACCCAGAGTTCTGAAGAAACAGGGGCTGTGACTGTGTCTGTTGGGAACAGCGCAGGCGGTTCTCAGCCGTCTGCCCTTCAGTGACGGTGCCGCTTCTCCCAGCGACAGTTCGGCCACCACGCACAGTCAGCGCCTGCCCAGTGACCCGCATGTCTGCCGTCACGGCCGGGGGGAGATGAGGTGATGGGGGCCCCAGGGGACACGGAGCAGCTCTGTGTGGGGAGGAGACAGGTGGCGGTGGGAATGAAAAGCAGAGGGGACAGAGCGGCACGTGGAGGGTGGGGTCACATGGTGCAGCACCTTTGAGATGCTTCACTGGGTCTCCGGGAATATGTCCGAGGTGCGTGAAGTGTGTGACATCTTGAAGGCTCAGTCCCCGTCCTCACCGTGGAGCTGGCGGCACAGGGCACAGTCCCACCACTGAGGACAAAGCACCCACCGCCCACACGTTCCCACCTCACCCGGGCACGGGGAAGCCAGTCCTGACGACGAAGCTCACGGACAGAGTCCAGGAGAGCAACAGGAGGGGAGCGGGAGAGTCCACGCCCCCCATCCCTCCTCCCCCAGGTGTGTGCCGCTGGCTCACACCTGTGCTCCTCTTCCCACAGGGCAGCCTGGCTGCGCCCTGCTCTACCACGTCTGGGGGACCCAGTCTCACCCCCGCTCCCCCAGGTCCCCTGCATGCTACTCCTCCATGGGGATGTTTGGTCCTCCGGGCCCCCCGGCCTGGATACTGCCTGGTCAGCACCGCCCCGCTCCTGCCAGCAGTGCTCTGACCTTGCCCTTACCCCACCCCTCACCCCTTGCTCTCAGGGCCAGGTCTGCAGCCACTCTGGGCAGGGTCTCTGCTGTGATCCCGGGGTCACCTCCTGCAGGACAGTGTCCCCACCCCTCGGCTCCTCACACCCACCCAGCCCCCGCCGCGTGTCCCATCTCAGGGCTCCCACCTGCACCCGCGCTCCCGGCGCACACTTCCACCGACAGTCCCCGCCTCCTGCCCACCACAGCACATCTGCCCCCACCTCAAGGGCAGATCGAGCTCCGAGCCCCCGGAAGGGCCTGGCCGGTGGCCCCGTGTGGGTGGTGGTGTCGGAAGTCCACAGCAGAGAAGCATGTGCTCATTTTCCTTCCCACAGTAAAGCCCCTGAGAAGCGTCCACTCACCCAGACGGGCAGGGCTGGGGCACCGAGGGAGGGGCCGCCACTCACGTGTCAACCTGCCGCCGCCGCTCCGCCGCGGTCCACTGCGGCGACCTGACGGAAGCGAAGAGCAGCAGGTGCTCCCGGACAGTGAGGCGGTCGAGCAGGACGTCCCGCTGAGGACACACCCCCAGCTCCTTCCTGATTGCGGACAAGTCCGTGTGCAGGCTCCTGCCATCGACGAGGATGGTTCCAGAAGTGGGAGCCTGCAGTCCCGTCAGCATGGACCTGCAGAGCCAGTCGGTCAGCGGGGACAGCGCGGCCACGCGGCGCCCTGCTCTCCGCCCAGGTGGGGGGGCGGGGGGAGGTAGCACGGGCAGGAGCCTTGCAGTGTTGGCTCAACCTCAGCAACGCGGGTTAGGGGGCGCGTTCCCGCGCCTGGGACACGCGGGGACCGCAGAGCAGCACGGCTGCACCGGGGCCTGAGATCGCGCCCGACGCCATTCTCACGGATGAGGGAAGCAGCCGGAGAAGCAGCGCCACCCAGACCCGAGGAGAGAGGGGAATGGCCGCGTTTCTCTCTCCGTCTGTCTTCGCTACGAGACACCTGAAGCTGCATGTATGTTACTTTTCACCCCTCTTAATACAGAAGGAAAACTCATTTTTGCTTTTTTAACGAAGCCTACTTGGCACCGCGAAAGAACAAAGGCAGCAAGTGCTTCAAAAGAGAAGTCCCATCGCCACTGGAGGGTCAGCCTTTACAGGCCCGTCTCCGCGGGCAGCGGGGGCTGCCCGGTGGATCGCGAGCGCCCGAGCTCCTTATTTCCCTGGTATTGCAGGACTTGACTCTCACTAAACTTGGAGCCTTTGGGTTTTGAACCAAAAACTCAAACCTTAAAAAACAGGCAACCACACAAACTCAGAACATGAAAAAGAACTGGTCAGGGGTTTAAAAAGGTACAAACATCATTCTGAATTCCATCTTCCCACAGAAACACGAGCAAAATTCAACTTGGGGAAAAATGGAAAAGGTCATAGGTCTTTCAAAGGTTAAGGTAACAACAGATGAATTATTTATAGGGAATAAAAGAAGAATTTAAAATCCATCTGACTCCCCAGCACCCCCACCCTTCCCTGCACCACGTCTGCTCCAGACCGGCAGGTGACAGCGGGCGACCGTCACTGAGGCCAAGGCAGCATGGCCCGAGCCTGGGGTTCCCTGCTGCCTCTGAGCTGCCGGCACCAAGAGCTAAAGGAATCCAGCCTCCGGTCTCCCAGGCAAACTGCCATTTAAGGATGGGCACCCATGTTCTACGAGGTGGAAGGGGACGCACAGCACGGTGGTCTTCCCGGCGCCGTTGGTCCCCAGCAGGGCGGTGATCTGGCCTCTGTGGAAGGTGAGGGTCAGGTCTCGCACGGCCGCCTGGTGGGGCTGGTACTCCTTGGTCACCGACACCAGGGTGACGCCCGGGGCGCCTTCCTCCTGCGTCTCCTTCCCGGGTGGAGGGGGCAAGCCTGGAGGGAGACAGATGCACCAGAGAGGCCCTCCAACCGCGCAGTGCGGCCCTCCAGCCCCCGGAAGCACGAGATAGCACAGGCTCTTCCCTCACCACAGTCAAGGGGCGAGGGGCAGGGCGGCAGGACTCAGGTGACATCTCTGGCTACAAAGGTCGGTGCCCTTGCACTGCCCGTTTCCTGAGGGGTCAGTGCCTCATGACACCAGGAAGCCATCGCGTTGCAGCACTGACCCGCGGGACGGCCCTCCTGACAGGGCCTGCGCACTCATGGGCCCCGAGTTGTCCTCGGGCAGGGGGGCTCAGGGGGGCCGTGACTGCCGTGCGCAGGGCCCTGCCCCTGCCCTGTCCCCTGGGAGCTGCTCCCCACTGGCAGGGGCAGGGCCATGCCGTCCCCAGGGACTCGCTCAGGTGACCCCCAGCCCTGTGCCTGCCGGCCGCCCGCCTTTGCTCCCACTGTCTACAGGGCTCTCTCAGGACAGGAGCATGGTCAGGCTGACTCACAGTGACCCGAGAAAACCTCCGGGGCATCCTAGCCTGGACGGGGGCCCCGAGGTGGGGCACAGGCAGGAGACAGCGGGTCAGCGGCCCGGGCCGGACCACGGCAGCCGGCTCTCACTCCTGACCGCACCTGAGAGCTGCACCCGTGCCCAGGTGGCTGAGTCCACTGCTCTCAAAGAGAACGACCGGCACCAGACGCCACCACACCCTGCTTGTGCACGGCCTTCCTGGCAGTTGTCACAAGCAGTTCAGAAGCGGCAGACCCCCTTCCCTGCAGACAGGCCACCTGCCCCAGAACCTTCCCTGCTCACGCCATCCTGCCCCAAGAGCCCTGAGCCCAGGCACACTCTTCCCCAACGACTTGCCCCTTTCTCCCCAGGCTCACTGTGTGGCAGCACCCATCTGCCCCCGCAGGGGGCTGCGGGGGGGGAGAAGGCCACGCTGTCCATCCTCTCCACCGGGCCCTGCCTCTGAGGACAGGCGGGAGCCCCAGCCCCAGCCCCTGGTCCTCCCCTGGCCACGCGGCTCAACACACCTTTTCTTTCAGGACGACCCTCGGCCTTGGAGGTTCTGGGCATAAGCCAGCACCCGCCCGCCCAAGAGCACAGCCTACACACGGGGCTGTGACCAACACGGGGCATCGCACCAGGGTCCTGGCCCACTCGGGGACCACTACCAGGGGACTCTCACCACTTGGCCCCGCCCCATCACCCTGTTCCTGAGCCCACGGTGGCCCGTGCAGTGGCGAGGAGACACGCACACAGTCACAAAGGCTCGACTGGAAGGAAACCCAGGGCAGAACCCAGCAGAGGGAAGACACGCGTCCAGTGTGCGGTTGCTCACAAACCTTCAGGGTCGGAGTCCCCGCAGGGGCCGGACCAGCTGGAACACAGACCTCGCTGCCCCTGGGCCGCCAAGCCCCAGGTGCTCCTCCAGTGCAATGCGGTGAAGGGGAAATACCACGGCTTCCTGACACCGAAGGTCCCTGAAAAACAGGACACCAGCCAACTCGGGCCAGCTGCCTCCTTTTTTCTTTTCTTTTTTCCTTGTATCCCCGCCTGAGGGAGTTTTTTCATGCTTTTAGAGAGAGGAAGGGAGAGAGACGTCAATGCGAGAGAGGAGCCTTGATGGGTTGCCTCCCGTACACGCCCCGACCAGGGATCGAACCCACGCCCTTTCCGTGCTCATGGCCGCGCCGCCCAGCCAGGGCGGTCCACCTACTTTCCTGCGCGGCGGAAGATCCCGTGACAGAGCACCCCAACTAATCAACACGAGGTGTCATTCCATGCTAGCTGGCTCCACGCACACCCCACACACGGACAGGGACAACCTGGGGTCCTCACTGTGCTCCCCAGAGTGCAGCCCCCCGGCCCTGCCCCTGCCCCTCGCTCAGCTGCCGCTGTCTCTGTGCACCTTCGACGTTCGCACGGACCACCAGCGAGGACTGAGGCCAGGGAGGACTTGGCCAACTGCACTCCCACAAAGAAGAGCTCGGGGCGCCGGCCTGACCTCCACCATGCCCGCCTCCTTCATCTCAGCCTCCAGCTGGTTCCGCCCGCGTGCTGAGATGGGGGTGGGCTTCCCTGTGACCCCGTCTCTGCTTCCTTCGGCACCCGCTGGAGCTTACGTGTGAGGGCGGCCTCAGCCGCAGGTGACTGAAGACATCAGGCCCCACGTGACGACTAGTTTAGGGCTCCGGCCCTCAAGCAGAGGAGAGACAGCCCCTCCCACGTCCCGGTCAGAGGCTCACAGTGACTGCGTGCAGGCAAGCACCACACTAGCGTCCGGCGCAGCACTCGCCCTGTGACCGTCGGCCTCCGTCCCCCAGACGCACAGGCTGACGCCCGAGCCCCCAGGTGCATGTGTTTGGAGGAGGAGTCTTCCAAGGGACAGTTCAGGTTGAATGCCATCCCCAGGGTGGGCGCTGACCCCACACGGCTGTGTCCTCGTAAGAAGAGGAGAGGACACACACACCGAGGGACGGCCCTGTGGGGACACCGGGGGACGGCCACGCCTGCCTCAGACCGCGGACGCCCCGATCGCGGACGCCCTGCGCGACCACCCTGCTGCGTGCGGACAGACGTGTGGCCGCAGCTCCTCCAGCGTCGCGGGAGCCTTGCCCGGCGGACCCTCTCTCTCACTGCCCCCCCTCGGAGCCCGACGCAGCAGCCCGCCAGAGGGACAGGAGGGAACCTGGACCAAAGACGAGAGTGGGGAGGGGCAGACACACGCCCCCTCGGCGCTCTCCACCTGCAGTGAGCTGACCCCTTGTCTACCTCCTGCGGGCACCTGGCCCCCTTTATCGCAAAGACACAGCCTCCACCACTCTGGGCAGCCGCAGCCTCCACCACTCTGGGCAGCCGAGGTGACTTCCCTGCCGCTCCCTTTGTCCGCCCAGGAGGACAGAGCCCAAGGCTGTCGCATCTGGCCTGCAGCAGAACTACCGAATCAGGTTCTTTCTGCCGAAATCAGGCCAGTCTGCCCCCCAAGCACACCTCCCCCCACTATGCGGCTGTGTGCACCCCCAGGTTCATGTTCTTCGTTTGTTAAATTGGTTAGCATTTAAAAACCCCAAAATACAAAATACATGGTCACTTCTTACAGCTTAATTAAGTTACAGGAGAAGTGAATGATTAAAGCAGAAAATTAAAAACAGAAAAAATGTTGCATAAATCCACAAAAATGTTTAAAAATGTTTTAACTATTAAGAGATGTGTTTTTAAAATTAGATTTCAGAATTCTGTCATTTTACTTATTTTTATAAGCTTGATTTAAACTGTTATGATGGAAAACGCTACCGATTTTTACCACTCGCATCTTCGGTGTTCGGAAAGGCATTCCCTATCTTTAAAAATTACACCTGTTCTACTTACTCATTATTTGCTGGGATATTTATTTCTGATGAACTTATGAACAAGTCTAACTTTCTGTCCCTAATAGGTCGGCGGAGTCATGTGCCCTTTCTCGCTGATTAAAAATGCACACGGTACCACAGAGGGAGTCACCGATTGCGGCGGGTTGGCCACTGAACTTCCTGCTGACCCATCTGTCACCACCTGAGACCCCCACTGTGCTGGCCCTTGCCGGTGTCACCACCTGAGACCCCCACTGTGCTGGCCCTTGCCGGTGTCACCACCTGAGACCCCCACTGTGCTGGCCCTTGCCGGTGTCACCACCTGAGACCCCCACTGTGCTGGCCCTTGCCAGTGTCTAGAACAGCTTCGTCTCAGCAGCAGCCGCCACCCGCTGCCGGCACCTTCCAGGACTGTTGCACCCCGTCAGTCACTAACTCGTCTGTCTGTGCCTCTCTCGCTCCCCCTGGTGCCGCAACGCATCGTGACAGCACAGGAGTTTGCGGGCTGGTTTTCCAGCTCCGTCTCCCACCTCACGGAGTGGGGCATTCTCACCAGGAATCAGGTTGCTCAGGTACCATCCACAGAGAAAGTAGAGGCCCGAGTCCAGCAGAATCACCCAGCACACCCCGGCGAACGTCACGCCCACTGGCTCCGGGGACTGGTCCACGTTGCCCCACTGGACCCCTGGAGGGAGGGAGGGAGGGGGGCAGAGTCAGAGCGAGTGGGGCGAGGGGGGCCGGTCAGTGCTGCGGCCTCCAGCGGGAGCGAACGGCAGGCCAAGGCTGCGGGTCAGATTCTTCAAAGGAGCGTCCGCTCGTTCGTCTCGCACTTGATTCAGTGACACGGGTGGAGTGACCATCGACATTTTAACGTCTGACGTTTAAATGTTTAAAGCTTGCTTTACTTAGTTTAGAGCAAATAAGCATGTTATTAAAAGAAGAGGAAGAAGAAGGCTCCTTGAGCATCCGAAGTCTAAATTATATTATTCTCTCCTCTCTTAGAAAACCTATAAACAGGTCATAGAAAACCTGGGGTGGAAAAGAATCATTATTCCCTACATTTGCAACGTATTGCTGGACTGAAGCATAATTTGAGCAGGACACCCCGCCCCCTCTACTGTCCGGTGGAACCAGCCTAGAGCTCATGAAGTAAACGCTTTGACACCGTGTGTCCGTCAGAGTTGACTCCGAATATTCAAAGGCGCCTCGGTAGCCCCGTGTCTCCTCTGCCCTCCTGACCTGCCCGGGTGACCAGCCCCAGGCACACGGGAGGGCAGCACGGGGTCTCTCTCTCCTCCCCCAGCCCCCGCCCTCTCTCAGCACGGCACCGCACTCGGAACTCAGAGTGGCCCGCCAGGGTTTGCGGAAACGTCTGAGAACTCCACCGCCAGGGCCGAGTTCACGGGCCAGTTTCCAAAGGCTGGATGGAGTGGGGAGTGGGGGTGCAGTCACTGCGTGTATTTTACCTGTGAGTGGTCACAAAAACACATGAACACGTAAACACAAAGACTGCATGAACACGTAAGAAATACGTCTGTCCTGGCTTAAGAAGTTAGTTGTCAAAATCTCCATGTAAGTGAAAATTACTGACAACCAACTTCTAGAATGTCATTTTAGGCTGAATTAATAGGGATAAAGTGTACACAGAGTAAAGGCGATGATCGCCCTCTGTCCACACCCGTCAAAGCTGTGTCTGCGCTGTGGCCTTCCGGAAGGATCCAGGAAGTCCAGGGTGAGGATGAGAGCTGACGCGTATGTGAGCAGCCGACACAGGAGAGAGTCAGAAAGAGAGGCTGGGAAAGGCGGCTGAGGTTCGGGAGACAGGCCAGCGGGTAACGCCCCGCACACGGGGCACGCGTGCGCACCCGTCTCGGAAGAGTGTGGAAGGGCGCTAAGTTGCCACGGGCGCTGGGGTGTCACGAGGATTAGCTGGCGGGCTGACCAGATGGCGGCTGACCCACGGGCACATGGCATTCCTGACTGTGCCTAAAACCAGGGCAACCGGACATGGGTGGCGGCACCAGGTCTCGATCCACACGCTCTGCTCTGTGAGGAAGACTTTCCACTGTCCTGCCTGCCACGGGGCGATACATCTCCAAAACCCCGAACCACGAGAGTCGCTTTTTGAAAGTGCGCCTTCTCACCTGCCTCCTGCCCCTCCAGGAACGTGATGAGAAACACTCCCTGCCCGAAGGCGGTGGTGGAGAAGAGGCACTGCGGGGCGTGGAGAGAAGAACAGCAAAAACAGCTGGTCAGCACACAGCGGGCCGCAAGCCCACAGCGCTGCCTCCAGACGTTCCGCGGTGGTGGCAGAGTGCGGCTCCCCAACGCCTCGCCCGTTGTCAGCCCGCGGGGGAACGCGGCAGCGAGCTCGTGTTCCACGCTAAAAGGAACTATTTCTCCTTGCGGGGTGCCTGAGGGGCCCTAAATCCCAGTGTGCTGCACCCGGACACGGCTGCGTGCAGCAGGGAACGTGGGCAGAGCCTTTACGACTCAGCGGGTCCCCAGCGAGCAGCAGGTGGGAGGCACAGCACACACTGTTCTGCCCCGGAAAGTGCCCAAGGGAAACCTGTTCCACTTCCAGGGCGGAGCTCCCCCCGTCTGGGAAAAGCCGTGGGAAGCATCTCATGTTGAATGTGTAACGTGCTCGAGTTGGACCCTTTCCTTGCTGGGACACATAAAAAGGAATTGAGACCTTGTAGGCGTGGAGCCCTCGGGCTGCCCGTGCCCCTTTTCCTACGACCAGGTCTATCTGGGGCCCCAAATGGCCAGGGGGGCTTCAATCTCTCTGAAACACCGGACAGGCACTGACCCAGAAGCGTGGGCTGTGCGTTTTTACAGGTGTGGCAGAAGCTGGCCACACGACAGGCACGGAGCGGTGCACCAATCGCTGACGGGACAGGACCGCCCGTTGCGGACCAGTGCGTGCGCGCTTGGCTGGTGGGAAGCACCGGGCCAAGGGCTCCCTGACGCCGGAGAAAAGCACCTGGGCTGTCAGAGAACGGTTTCACCACACGGCTCGGAAGGAGCCAAGGAGGGGCCCTTCCCCATGAGGGAGGACACAGCAGCCCCCGGAGGAGCTCACCCAACCCTGTGCAGCCTGGCACCGGCGCTTACGGCTCTGGCCTAGCTCATCTCACCAGCCATCTACTCAGCCCCGCTGTCGCCGCGCATCCCTGCCCCGTGGCCGGCACTGCGCTGCCAGGCGAGGGTCGTACCGAAGTCCCTGTCCTCGCCCAGTGTCCTGCTGCAGCCCTGAACGCCCTCTGACGCTGTCTCGGGAGGCACACTGTCGGCGGGTGAGCGACTCACGGAGAGGCTTTTCCACTTAAGGTGGTGCGATTCGTGACGCCTCGGGGAAAATGCTTACTTTTTGCTCCTGCAATCGCTATGGAAATCCCTTTCTTTCCACGCATGAAGCAGAGACTGAAACCCTAGGCTTCCCGGTCGGTGCCAGCAACTGCCCTGAGAGCCCACACCAGACAGGCCCGTCACACGAGCCACACCCGTACCCTGGGCTGTCCTCCCCCTCCGCCAAAACTGCTGCCGGTTCCCTGAGCTCCCCACGGCCCGGCTCGCTCCTGCAGGTGGCGGGAGGACGGTGCAGCCGACACCACGTCCACGGGGAGCTGGGTGCTGAAAGGGGCGGGCGCTGACAGCCCAGAGGTCCACCTACCAGACACGTCTGTGCCGCAGCGCCCAGCCGGCTGCGCAGCACCAGCAGGACGATGTAGGGCAGGAAGCTGGTCACGTACAGCAGCCCGCTGCAGAGCGCAGCCGTGCTGGCCCGGCGGAAGAGCGCGCTCAGCAAGTAACTCAGCATGATCACCGACACCCCGAAGTCCAGGAGGAAGAGGAAGACCACGAGGGCATCGCTGTAGGCGAAGATGCCGCTGGTCTTCAGGACGACCGCCAGGACAGCGCTGCTGACGGCCACCACCGCCGCGTTCTCCAGGAACCAGGCCAGGAAGTGGGTGCCGGGGTGCACCCCCATCATGCTCAGGTACTGTGGGAGAAGGAAGGGAGCCCCCTGGTTAGCCCAGCAGGGGGCGCGGAGGGAGGAGGGTCAGAGAGACGGGCGTGGGGGGGTGGGGGAGAAGGCTGCGGGATGGGCGAGCAGTGCGGAGAGCGCCGTGCTGGCCGGCCCACGGGACACCAGGGCAGTGCACAGGGCGCTTCCTCCAGCAGCCCCGATTCCACTCTCGGGGGGCCCTCACAGAGGAGGCCACCCCCAGCTCAGGGCAGGGAGAACCGAGGCAGGCGCGGCCGGGAAGGCCCAGAGCGGGTCCCAGGCCTCAGGCGGATGGGCTGCGGGCTGGTGGGTCTGCTCGTCCGTGTCTTCAGCTCCATGTTTTGGTGTTTTCCATTTGGGTGGAGGTTTTGTTTTATAAAGACAGAGAGAAACGAAGGGGCCAGGCTCTTCCCTAGGTCTGGGGGCCACTGCTGGGCGTCACAGGCGTTCTGCTGAGTGACTCAGTTCGAAGTCACACGATCGAATGGATTTGCCCACTGGCCCCACCGCTGGCTCGGCGGGAACGTCACACTGTCTCTGAGCATTATCAACAATGACTTCCGGCAGTGGCAGCCAGGCGGCGCCCAGTGGGGCTCGCGTCACCCCAGGCCCTCGGCCCAGCGGCCCAGGGGGGTCGGGGCAGAAACCGGGTCGGCAGCGAGTCGGCTGTACGATGGTAGCTACGTGCACAGCAGAGGCAAGTGGCCCCTGAAACCGAGGACAAGCTCACTGCCCCCACCCCCGCTCCTCACGGCAGCAAACGACACGGGAGCGGATGACCTGTGCCCGCTGCCTCATGGCCTCCCTCTCCTGAGGGCTAAAGGGGGAGGCGGGTTTTTCCAGATGCTTCCATGAACTTTCTTGCTTAAGAGCAGTGTTGATCGTCTGCACGTTGACGACGTCAGGGGAACAGCAGCAAGGCTGAGCTGGAGGAGTCCCAGCCATGAGCTACAGCGGGAAGCCGACCTCTGTGTCGCTCTGGGTGGGCTGAAAACTGCGGAATGAGCCCCGCGGGCTTCCGTCCTTCATCTTCTCCTGCGAGACGGTGCACCTGCTCCACACTGGCGGGTGTCAGACCCACGGCCACTTCCCCGGGACCGGCTCAGCAGAGGGGCAGCGGAGGAACCCCCTCTCGGGTGAGCTCGAGGGCTACTCACCCCTTCTAACTGGATCTCCCGCTCGTACACCAGCTGTCGGACCATGCTGGCCACAGACACCAACCATGCCAGCATCATGATCAGGGGGAAGAAGAAGCCCACGTTGTTCAGGAACCTGGGGGCACAAGCCAGGGGACACGTGAGGGCCCGTGCGGCGGCCCTGCTCGGAGTCCGGCCGCGGTCAGCTCCATGCCGGGCACATCTCACCAGGCCCTCGCGGGCCACGGAGCGCTGCCAGGCACACCGCCGCACTGCTTGGCGCTGAGCGGGGCAGGACGCTCTCCGGTGTCCCAGTTCACCGTCCCTCAGCCACACTGCCCCCGTGGTCTCCAGCACCACGCCCAGCAGAGCAGGCGGGCGGCAGGAAACCGCGGTCACTCACTCTTGCCTGCCATGTCCCCCTTGAACCGTGACTGTTATCTCTGCTCAGTCCACGGTTCCCACAGACCAAAGACGATCGTCACCTATAGGGCGCGTGACAACTGGCAGTTGAGAGTGTCCCTTTCTGTCTCTCTGACACTCACTTTTCAACCCACTGCCCGGGGCTTCTCCGCACGCACACCTGGTGTGGCTCATCTAGGGCCACGACCGCGCCAGAAACCCAACGGGAAGGAGCTCCTCCACCATCTTCCTTCTTGACTTCTCAGCTGTGTGTGGTCTGTGGACCTTTCCCTCCCGCCCTCCCTTCCACCTGCTGTCTCCTCCCCCCGCAGCCCCTCCAACGAGGGCACTCCCCCTGCCCCTGGGCCTCCGACCCCATACCCTCTGAGCACGGGGGTCACACGTCCGTCACGTGCTCACCACGGAGTCGACCACAGTCCTGCATCCCGGGGGGGGGGGGGGGGGGGCACTTAAAATAAGCCAGAAAAGACAGACATGTGGAACCGAATGTGAAGCGTGCAGGAACAGCTTCAGCAGCAGTGGGGACACTGTGTCCTGTGGGGTGGCCAGCCAGGCACCTGGGGACGGAGCAGGGCAGCTGTAAGAGAGGCACCGCTTCGCTGCCTCTGGCGGAGAAGGCCACACGGACATCGGGCAGCCTGACTGACCAGCAACCCCCGCCCCCGGCCCGGCCGGGACAGCGTCCACGCGGCTCTGCCACACGTGAGAGCGTGAAGGGCAGCGACATTTAACGGGTCAGTTTCTCAGCCCCCCCAGGTGGCGTCACCATGCGATTAAGAGTGTCAGGCCCCTCGGGGGCACGGGGACAGGCCGGGAGGAGCGTCCCAGGGCGCAGAGCTCCGAGGATAAACGGGAATGGAAGCTTCAGCTGAGCACAGTAGCCACGACCAAATGGAGAAGAAGGGCGTTTAATGAGTTCACCTGGAGAACATCCCAAGGAAAAGCAGCGACAAAAATGTGCACGTCCAGGCCCCTCGCCCGTCTGCCTGGGTCAAGCTGGTATTGTCTTGAAGACAGGAGCTTGACCCTTCGAGCGTGAATTCATCACCCCTTCGCTCCGGACTTCTCCCAGGACAAATCAACGCCCAGGTGCCCGACGCCCAGAGCTGCCACTCAACCCCCAGCAGGCTCGCGGTCCCTCCCTGGCCCAGCAGCCCTGCTGGGCCCACTGACCGACGGCACCCACACGCCCTGCGGGAAGCCCCAGGCGGCCTGCAGAGAAAGAAACACCCTCTGTGCCCTGGAACCTCCCACAGCGCTGCTGCCTCCGCGTCTGACAACCTCCGCAAGCCGCCGCCCTACTCCTCCGAGCGGCGCGTTAACCCTAGAAGTTCTTTGCTTTCACGAAGAACAGTGCTGTCCTGCGAGAGCCGCCCACGAGTCCCGGGGCTGAAGGGACGTGAGGTTTGACACGGCCCCACTCCGCCCAGCCCAGCATCCTTCAGACGCGCTTCCCCCGCGTGTGCCCTGGAAACAGGTCCCGCGGGCTGCTACCAGGTGCCAAGTGAGCGAGGCGCGGTGGGGGGTGGGGGGGAGACACATGAGTTCAGACTGAGAAGTGCGCCGTCAAACCGTGCTGAGCAGACCTGTTTCCCGGAGGAACCGCTCTGCGGCTCCCCTTCCCCCCGCCAGCCAGCCGCTCCAGCCCTCCACAGCCGGCCCGCTCTCTGCCCCGTCGCCACCTCCCCCCCCCCCCCGCCCCCTGCCCCACGGTCTCCCGACAAGGGTCCTCACCCACCTCCAGCCCACGGAGCCTGCGGCCTCTGTGGGTCACGCTCCGCCGCCCGCCACAGGCGGGGCACCCATATCCCACGCATCTGTTCGGAGGAGGACGCAGCCCTTTTCCGCCCCCCAGTCCACCAGGCGGCATCGGGGATCAGACAGGCAGAGCCCCAGCAGACACTGTGCCCCCAGTTGGTCGGAAGGGCCTTTGAAGCCACCTGCTGTCCAACGCAGAGCCCCTGGGTCACATCATCTCAACACCCGTCCTCCCCGGGGAGCTCAGGCGCAGGAGGCGTGCACCCTAAGACACTGAGGAGCGGACAGGCGTCTTCCGCGAGCCCTGGGACCCATGCGGAGAAGCTGTAGGACAGCCCACCGGAGCCTCGCGCTGTGCGTGGACACGGGGCTGGCAGGGGCGCGGGACTCACAGGTCGCTGCTGTGGCAGGGGTAGGGGATGGCCTGCGCCTGCACGGCCGGGCCCGCGGCCTCCCGCCCGGTCTGCTCCAGGACCACGGCTCTCTCGATCATGTCTTGCAGCGGGGCGAAGACGTAGTTGTACTTGAACCCAGCAGCCGGCAGGCTCTGAGGGTGGAACTTCCAGAACGGGTTTCTCACCGAGTCGGTCCTCATGCTGTACAGGACACTGGTCCGGATGGTGTAGGTGAGGTGGGGCGGCAGCCGGGTGGGGTCTGCCCCGGAGCTGCTGCCCACTGAGGACGTGTTGAAGATGACGCCTAATGGGGGGGGGGGGGGGGGGCGGCAGGCCCGTCACCACCGGAGCATCGCACGCTGTCAGCAAGGCTTGCAGTGGGGAGGCTGGATAGGTGGGGTTCTGCTGAGCCCTCTCCCCGGGCGGCTGGGGGGTGCGGTGGTGCACCCCAAGGAGGTGTCACCAACTGTCAGGGTTACCCAGACAACTGGCAGGAAGCAGAGACAGGCCTGCCCAGTTCCCAGGCCAGCCTCTCTTTCACTTAACAAAACCATACTGTGGCATCGCTAATACAAATTATTTGTTTTGCATTTTTCAGGACTTGAAAAATGCCACAAGGCGGCTGAGTAATCTGGCCTCTCCTCTCTGGGACGGCAGGCGCCTCCCTGGGAACTGCTGTTCTGGGGGCCGTCGCTCCATGCGTGGACACTGGGTTCCACACCCTGCCAGGTGCAGTCCCCGAGTTCTATGCTGAGGGCCAGCTGTGGGCTGAGCTGTGCCTCCCCCAGCTTATGTTTTGGAACCCTGGCCCCTACTTCAGAGATGGCTTATGTGGGGGCAGGGTCTTTGCAGGGGGCATCAGGGGCCCTAACCTGACCCATGTCGTTGCAAGGAGGGGAGCCAGACCCAGGCCTGGGTGGGGGGGCAGGGGGAGAGAAGGGGCGCAGGCAGCAGGCGGCCGTCGGCACACCAAGGAGGGTGGTGGTGGGCCCCACCCTGCCGACACGCGGATCCCGGGCTCTGGGCTATGAGACACAGTCCTGCGGTCTGTGTCCCCAGCCGACTAATAGAGCCGAGTGACGGCAGTCCGACACATGAGGGCACAGACAAGCATCAGAGTGAGCGGGAGGACACGTGTCCTTCTCTGAGACCAGCCAGCAGTGAGCCGATGGCGCCGATGGGCTGAGGCCTTCCTCCCACTCACCCCGGGGGCGGCACAGCGCTGTGTTGCAGTGCGGGTGGCCCTTGCGCCAGGAAACGCATAACTCGCCCTGGGGGACTGAACCACAGCACCACCCGGCACCCCAGTAACAGACATGGTGAGCGACACTGGGCCGAGGATGGCGGGAGCCACCTCGGTGTGAGGCCCTCTTCCCACCGCCCAGTGCGGTGGGTCTGCCCGACTCTGCTCTGTGTGGAAGGGATGCCTTTCTCTCTGAGCCACGTGAGGCACACGCAGGGGCCCGGGAGCACGGCTGCCACTGGGCACTTACTGGCCAAGAAACTGTTCTTCCGCATGAGCTCCCGTGCTGCAGCCTCCAGGACGGCAACGGACTCCAGCCCCCGGAAGCGGTTCAGCGCCACGCAGGAGGACAGGTTGACCAGGATGTGGCCCAGGTTGAGGACACGGGAGGTGCCCACGCGGCTCAGCATCCTACCCAGGATCCCTCCTGAGGACAGGAACATACAGACATGGCAGCACCCCCGGCACAGCAGCTCCCACCCCCACAGTGGACACCGTGCAAACGCCCGGGACGCGCAGCTCACTCCCTCCGGGGGGAAGCGCACTCCCAAGACGCAAACTGCCCATGTGTGAACTGGCTGCTCACCAGCTGAGCGTGCCTGCCCCTTCCACAGCCACCCCGTGACGCAGACACTCCCACATAGGTGGAGGGGGACGGCTGACTCACACAGGGGTGGTCGGTGGGGACACGGGAGGGAAGGGAGAGCAGCCTGGGCGGCAGGAAGTGGCTGTCACCCAGAGCGTGGCAAACACGTTACTGTTCAAGCCAGACCTGAGCGATTCTAAAGCGCGTCCCTTCCTGGAAGCCGGCCTGCGCCACAGCCGGTCGCTTGCTAGCACTGACTTCCCACAGGCAGCTGTGCCGGGACACGTGGCGGCATGGAGGGAGCCGTCCCGCCCCGGCTTCTGCGTTTGAGCAGCAGGGTACAGCTGAGGCTGGACGTGAAAGCACTCCCAGGACGAGACGCCGGGGAGGGCTCAGCGTCTCTGCTCTGGTGTCAGGAGGAGCTGGGTCACAGGACAGAGACACGGAGAAGCCAACGACCCCAGGAAAGCCAGTGTGGGGAGAACGCCCGGGACGCCCCCAGTAGGAAAGCAGGGGCCAAAGTTCACCAAGGGCGCAGTGGCGGGGTCTGTGGAGGAATCAAGTCCCCCAGGCTTGCTCTGGCCAGGGCCACCCAGCAGGAGAGGCCCCCCGGACCGCCCAGGGGTCCATCACGGCGTCAGCAAAGGTGAGTGAGCAGGGGTGGAGGGCCCCTCACCGCGTCGGGCAAGCCTCACACACCAGGGCTCCGGCCACCCTGCCCCGAGGCCCCGTTCTTTAACAAGACCTGCGGAGACTCTTGCTCGGTACTTCATGAGAAAGTAAGAGAGTTCATCAAGATGTGACCACACACGAAAACACACCCACAACACACACACACACACAGCAAATCACAAAGCTGTGCAGACGGAACCAGTGTGGGCCCCTCGCCGGGCCCTGGGGACCTGCCTCTTCTAGTCTCCGGGAGCTGGTGGACGTCAGCTTCTGGCCACAGCTTCCTCTCAAAAAGCACCCATGGGACAGAGGGGTGGCCAGGAGCCCCCACCCAGCCCCAAGTCTGTCCGAGCAAAACCATCGACTGGGAGACATCAGGACAGAAACAGACGGAGGCCTGGTGACAGGACTGGGCCGGCCGAGCGCCTGCCCGACACCCTGTCCAGACATGCCCACCCAGCCCCGGACTCCCGGGGGTGCGGGAGGCAGTGCTGAGCCCCGGACAGACCCTCGGGCTCACGGCCTGCACCCGTGGAAGAGCCGCGTGCCCCGTGGTCACTTGGTGGACCCGAACTCCGCGTTTTCAAATCAGTGTAACTGCTTTCGAGCGGCTACCAGCTCCAAACTATTAACTCGCTTCACAAAGTGGGTTCACAGCTCGCAGGTCTCGTGCTCACATCAGAAGCCTGCCTTTCAACCACCTCCTTTACTGGTCAAGCCTGATCGGCCAATCAGACGCCCCAGGCAGGAACGTCTGCAGACAGCGAGCCCGGACGCACAGGCCGCGGCGTGTCAGCGTGCCCAGACACCTCGTGGCCAAAGGGTGAGCCACCCACCTACGCCTGCATTTACTCTTACACACCCACACTCGCACAGGTGCACTCACACACCCATACGTACACTGACTCTTACACTCACACATACGGAGACATACACAGACACTCTCACACACACTTGCATACACAAGTTCACACCACACCCTTACAAATGTGCACGCCCACACCGACACGCACACTTGCACTTACACACATGTGCAAGTGCACACCCACACTCACTCACCGTACGTCTGGAGCCTTTCCGTCAGCTGGTCTACGTCGACGCGTAGCTGGGTCTCTACAAACCTCCTCACGAATCTGCTTCTCAGGGCCTCCTGCGGGGAGAGCAGACAGCTGAGCAACAACGGCCGCACCACTTTCCCTGGAGCGGGTCCTGCCGGGTGCACCCACGGTCTGGTATGTGCGAGGACCGTGGGAAGAGAGGCGCAAAAACACCACCGCAAGCCACAGGCGGCATGGCCTCTGGAAACAGAGGCAGCGGTGACGACAGCACCGGCCACCGCTGTGCTGATGCTGAAAGCGAAGGGACGACACGGTGACTTCTGGGCAAAGCGTCCAGCCGGACCTTCACTCTTCTGCAGGCCAGCCACAAGGGGGTCACGTCACCAAGCCCTGCAGACAGGGCTCAGCCTTTCCCCAACCCCCGAATCCGGTGACGCGGTCGCCACGGGAAGCGCCCTCCACACCCTCCTGGGACCCCAGAGTCCCCGTCTCACACAACAGTGCCTGTGGCCACGGCAGCCGCAGCGGAGCCCTGCTCAGGGTCTGCACTGCTCTCCACCCGACTCGCGACAGAGAAGGTCTGCTCGGCCCCCACGACGGTGAGTTAGTCCAGGAGCAAACAAGTTAAAGGTGGCACGGCCACAGTCACAGCTGGCACTTACACAGGGGGCCACCGTGGCAGGAGCGAGGCACCAGGGCCCCTGCCGTGCCCTGAGGTCCATCTCGTTTGCCCGGGGTCACCCCCAGCTCAGGGGCTCCTGGCCCAGGGCCACCACGCCAGGCCCATCCCGGGAGCACAGGGTCCTCTGACCAGGACCCAGCTCGATGACAACTACACTGCAGGGCCACCCTCGGTGCTGGCCCTCCCTCCCTCGCAGCCAGGAAACCCAGGGCCCAGGAGAGCTCAGGGGCCAGTGCGCAGGCACACGGCCTGCGGGCAGGGGGTGAGGCCCAGCTGTCCTGGCCCTGAGCGCTCCCCACACCTTGAACTTCTCAGGGGGTGCACGAGAAGCAAGCCCGACAGGAACCGCGATGTGGGCCCCTCTGCTCGCCCATCAGACATCAGGCAGGTCCGAGCCACACGAGCACCCCAAAGCTGTGACGTGACCATGACGCCCCTCGGTGACACCTGCGGTCAGTGGCCGCAGGCTCCGAAGCAGTCGGGCCTGTAAATCACTCACACCACAGCCCACTGACTTTGGAACGCGTTATACTTTCAATCCAGAATACGGGGAAATGATCGCTGGTCACGTTAACAGACCTACAGTCGGAAACTTTACAAAACACTCAAAAAGGCATTGGAATTGACACGGAATGTCAAGCATAGGAAACTAGTAATTCATTATTAATAACATCCTGCATGGTGGCAAAATACTGGATCGCTTGCTAAATGTGTCCGCACAGGTTTTATGTCTACGCTATCAGTCGGCTGGGAAACCACGCCCCGGGGGGACACAGAACCCGGGCCCCACGTCACAGACGCACCCGGCCCGTGCTGCCCAGCCCTCGGACACCGAGGGGCCTCTGCTCACCTGCAGCTGGCCGAGCAGCTGGCCGTTCCCACCGCTCTGAAAAATGCTGGATGCCTTCAGCAACGTTTCTGATAAAGCCCTTAGCTTGTCCACAAACAGGAAAGTATAATTAGCCTGCAAAACAAAGCGTGCTGGTCGCGTCGGTGTGCCAGCTACAGGAACCCGCAGCGCCACGGCCGAGGCACGGAGACCCACACGGAAGCGGTCGGCCAATGGAGCAGAGGTCTGCCACGGCCACTGGCAGGCTGGCCACCACCTCCCCAGACCGGGTGGCCCGTGCCGACGCCCTCACAGCTCAGCTGTGTCCCCGAGACTTCTCGTCCACACTCCTTCTGTCAGGTGTCACCCCTGTCCACTACAGTGCCCCTTCCTATCCATCTTGACGCCCCACCCCGTTCCCCTTGGTGTCCCCCACGGTGTCCCCGGCGTTTACCTCATTGTCTACATGGATGCCCCTGATACACACTGGCTGACTAAAACATTTGCCCAAGATCCTCCAAGATCCCTTCCCATCTAGTACCCGTGTGTCTGTGTACGGCCCCAGCCCTGTGGAGTGGAGAGCAGAGCCGGCCAGGACGTGCGTGCCTGCTCGCTGCCGCTGCGGGCCAATGGCATCAGGGGCTGGTAAAGCATTCGGTGCCATGGAAACAGGCCCTGACCCTCAGCACAGTGCCCACACCTTTCTCTCGAGATAGGACTCTGTCCTCAGGAAATAAGTAAGACATACAATCACACCCATAAAGTGTCTCTTGCAACACATTATGTTCTCGATACTGAAAATATTCTCAGTGCCGAAGAGAGAAGGGTAAAGAGGGCTGGGGTCCTGGGGAGCCCCCGATAATGGCACTGGTCACCCCAGGTCAGGTGCGGGGAAGGTGGCCGCCTCCCTAAGGACCAGGTGCTCCCTACCATCCAGCAGAGTCCTGCTCCCAGGGCGGCACTCCCGCTGGGCACAGAGCTGCGTGCCCTGCGTCCCTCCCTGGTCCTGCGTCTGTCCCCGCTCTGCAGAAGCTCAGCGGGCCCGCACGTGTCTGCCTCCACACAGACCTGAGACGTGGGCCCCCCTGGGTGAGTGCAACCCCTGACTCCAGGGCCTGTGGAAGGCCTCCTAGTGAAGGAGGGGCCGATGTAGGCGCCCAAGTCCTTACCTGAGACTGACTTTAATGAGAGTCAGGAGAAACAGAGGAAATGCTTCCTTTATATTTTCAAAGGAAACTAAAACTAATAACGTGCTAGGGCACAAAGCAATTGCTAATAACGTCCCAAAACATATAAATTATTTAGGTGTTTATTATGAGGTCAGAAATTCTTAGCAAAAAATTTGTGTAAACACTTATAAAATTGACAAGTTAAAACATTTAAGTATCATCATGAAAATCTGTAATTACAGGACATTCTTTAGGAAATGTTTATATAGGAAATTATAATAATAAAGATATTAGCTATAAAAGATATCGAATGTAACCACCATTCAGACTCAAATGTGTTTGTTATTACATTAAAAAGGGAAAGTCATCAAAGCTGCCCCTGAACATGTCGGTAAAGCAGCAGCACCGCCTCTGAGGAGAGCAGAGCCCAGAAATTAGCAAATACAAGCTAAAAACAAGTGGAGCGCAGGACGACAGCACACGGGCCGTACCCCTGATCTCACACACACACACACAGAGCTCTGCGGAGCCTCTTTCTAAATTGTGTAAGATTGTTTAAGTGCGAGGCTGCATCTAAATCACAGTACTTCCTACCAGTTTAAGTATTCGAACCGCTGGAAGCACTGGCACCTACGTAATAAGCCAGAGACCTTGGCACAATCAGGGGACACCCGCCCTCACGCACAGGGACAGGAGTCTCGGCAGAGGCAGGCGCTGCCCTGCCCACCGCTGCGTCCCAGGGCGGAGCCCAGCGCCTACGCGGGAGCGATGGGCGCTCTTGATAATGGGGGTGTTCAGTAACGCGCGATGTCACCCCCAAAAAGCTCGTGGCCTAGTTCTAAAATCCGGTTAAAAAGGAAGCTGAGGCAGAGCTATCTCCTCGGAAACGGGGACTCCCCACACCCCCAAGGGCTCCTTGCTCTGCGGGCACTGGGTGCAGGCGTTGGCCCGCGTCCCCGGAGCTCCCGCGCCTGCGGGTCTGCACCCCTCCACTGTGAGCTGTGGACTCTGCGCAAACACGCCCCGAAAGCGCACTTTCCAGGTGGACACAGAAGGTATCAGACACACTCAGGATCAGCCGAGGCAAATGCAGCCCCCGGGCTACGTCCCCTCCGGAGTGCGGGAGCTGATCATGAACAGGATGTGGCCACTCCCCTGTGGGTCTGGTCTGGGGTCACATCATCCCCTGTGCTCTGCGGGGACCCGCAGGGCCCAGTAGGCTCACTCGCCACCATCAGACAGGAAACAAGACCCCAGGAAAAGACAACGCGGTCATTTCTAAGCAAAGTCCAAGTAGGAGTAGTAATAAATCCTGGCATGAATAGTTGTGAGGAAGTAGCAATGTGAGAATGGGAAAACAAGCATTTAACAACGATCGATGTTGAAATTCCCCCTGCAGAAACCGTTCGGGCCTCTCCCCCAGAGCTCACCCTCCACGTGGCGCAGCCCACACCGGCAGTTAACTCTGGACACCCGCTAATCCGACAGCAGGTCCCTCAGGTGGGCTCTTCCTCAGCCCCCAGGCTCACCCAGCGCCTGTGCCCCCTGCTTTCCTGCAACTGCCTGAGTCGGGCCTCCCGTCTGTCTAACTGTCCTCGCGGGCCGGCTGCTCCGAAGGACACCTCGCCGCCAGAATGTCGACCTTGGAGAGGGTAGCTCTGCAGGTCCGACGTGAACGGCAGGGACAGGGACACAGGCCAGAACACACTGGGACCGACCTACGGAACCTTCCGTGAGCCGACCGTCGGCGACAGTCACGCGGACTGAGTTAAAAGACCCCTCCCTGCCGCGCTGCTCGCTTGGCCCCCAGCTGCAGCCTACCTTCTGAATGACCTTGCTGACCTCCGGGGTGTCCGGGGTGTACAGGATCTGTCCGTGTAATATGGGTTTCAGGAAGGACCACACCAGAGCGCCGTCGGGAGACTGCAGGACTTCCTGGTAAAGCTTCAAGCAGAACGGAGCTGCCTCGATGGTAAAAAAAGAAAAAGAGAAAGGGAAGGGAAAGGGAAAGGGAAAGGGAAAGGGAAAGGGAAAGGGAAAGGGAAAGGGAAGGGAAGGGAAGGAAAGGAAAGGAAGAAAGAAGGAAGGAAGAAATGTTACTCGGGACATAGGGTGCCCGGGGAGCGGGGACCGCACCTCCGGACCGCACCGTGCGCCCCACCCTCGCGGGCGGTCCCCACAGCTCTGCACTGGGGCAGGACGCACAGCAGTGCTTGTCCCCGACGCTGCGCTCCCGGGCTCTGGTCCCCCAAGAAACTACAGGACACCGTGTCCACGCCCCTCATCCGAGGGGAAGGAGGGCACGGCCTGCGCAGTCCCAACTAAGTCCGCGGAGCGGTGGCCAGGCCCCCGAAGGCAACCGTTGGAATAAGAAAGGGACGCCTCTGGTTTGCAGTCTAGGAAATACTCATCCCAACGGTACAGCTCTGGGCCCGGAACAAGACTCTTATAATAATAAAGCTTTAGCTTTCTCAGTGGCTGCTGCATTTTCCTTGCTGCACCGCAGAGAGCTCGCACCCTCCCGACTTTGATGCATGAACCTCCTCGTTTCCACCCAGATCCCCCATTCCTCACGGCGGCCCCCGCCATGGCCGCAGCGCAGTGGGAGCTGACTTGACTGGACCCACAGGGGCCTCATGCAGGCGGAGCCTCCATCACCCCAGAGGCTCCTAACCCAGCAGTGTGGGGTCTGGAGCCGGCGGAGAGAGCTTCCCTGCCGCTAGTTCACTGTCCCCTGCAGAGAACACTTGGAGTGGAAATATCAGCTCAGCGTTTAAGTCCTGATTCCTAACGCCCAGGATGTGAAGATCACCGCTATGAATATTTCCAGTATTCACTTCGCCTTCCAAACTCACCATTTTAAAAGAAAAACACGTTCTTTTCACTCAAAAAGTACTACAAATCGATAGAGACAACCCCGCAAAGTATAAATCAAGAGCATGACTGCACGGTGAACTTCAACGCCTGAGTTCTGGGCTTGCTCGTGCTGGTGTTTTAACGACTTAGATTTTAAGTTATAATGGTTTCGATTTCGGGGAAGACACAACCACGGGCGTGCGCGGGCACCACAGCAGCGCTCGGCAGCCTTCCTGAACAGGAAGGGCGCTTTGCCGGGTCGTCGTCACGCGTGGGTGCTGCGCCGTGTCCAGCGCTCGCTCCGCATCTAACGACGCAGCCGTGGGGCTTCATCTTTCATTGTGCTCCCGCGGTGGGTCGTGGTGCTGGATCGGCAGATACCAGGCAGATACCACTGGCATGAACCAGCCCTGCATGCCGGGAGTAAATCCCGCTCGCTCACGGTGTTATTCTGTTTAGTGCTCCGCCAAGTTCGATTTGCTAATATTCCGTTGCGGGTGTCTGCACCTGTGTTGCCCGATGGACACGAGGCTCACAGGGGTCCGGGGAGAGATCGCTTCCCAAGTTACACAAGCGTCTCACCACTGTGTCGTACCCCTGAAACTAGCGCGAGGTCGGACGTCCACCGTGCCTGCAACGTTGAGCCCCCACAGAAAGACAGGAGGAAAGGCAGAGGGTCCGGCGGGAGCTCCCTGCCCCCTTGCACACAGGGGCCCCGTCAGGGCAAAGCTACGGGTCAGCGTGCCAGTCTCTCTAAACAAGCTGCTCGCTTACTCGAGTCTCCAGGAATGTTGAACTTTTCCTCGTCACCTCCCAGGAGCTCGTGAACTCGGGGCAAGTGAAGAAACAAGTGCGAGCTGCTAAGGAAAGACGCTTCCTCCTTGCAAACCATCTTCATCACCGCCTGGAAGGAACCGAGGGCGGAGCTCCTGGCCTGGTCACCGAGTGGCGCCTGAGGGCGTGTGAGAAGCACACGTCAGTGACACAGGGGCTCGGGGCCCTGCCCTCCATGGCGCGGCGCCCTCCCCCATGGAGAACACACGGGTCCAACAGGCCGGGGGACGCGGGCTGTGCTGGGGCCCTGCTGTCCGGGAGCCTGTGCAGAGCACCGGGGAGAAGACCAGCGTCACCCACGCCAGCAAACCCTTGTCCAGCGGTGCTGACCCATGACTGGCACTGACTCGGACTGCAGGCCGCGACACAGTCCGTGCATCGCTGCTGCCCACCCACCCGGACCCTGGCCATCTCTCCAAACTGCTCCTCGCTGACCAGCACACAGAGGCCCCGCCGCCCGCCGCACCTGCGCCCCGAGTCCACACGCTCCCACACCACGCCTCTGCCCCCCCTCCAGCCCCCGCAGAGGGCTCAACCAAAGATGAGCATCCCACCACTGACCTCACCCAAGTTTGTTTGTGTTCGCAGAAACGGTCTGCAGTTCGCAAGCCAATTATTTGTATGTAAATAAATGCTTTAAAGCTTTTGAAGGCAATGTGCCCTCTGAATTAAGTTCAATGGGCCTTGGAACCTTTTTTGTGCTGACAATCTGACTTCTGGTTTCCCAGGCAACCCGTGAACTGCCCTGTGGGGGCGAGCAGGTCAACAGAGTCTTTCTCGTTGGTACTTAGGGAGATGCCAACCCTTGCCCTCTGTCACACTGTTGCCTCCAGAGCCCTTAACAGGTGTTTCTGTCCCTGTGTCCTGCTGTCTCAGGCAGAAGTCGGGTGTTGGAGAAGTACAGGCGGAAGGGACAGGGCCCAGCACACGGGGGTGTGTCCCTGAGGCCAGGTCACAGGCGCACCTGCTGGAAGTCGGGCACGTCCAGCAAGGCTGTGATTTTCAATGAGTGAAGAAACTCAGGGAGGTGTTCCAGGACGTGGCTGGCTTTGGGGAGCAGGCGGCCGAGCCTGGAGATGACGTCCGACAGGGAGTGGAGCATGCGGTTGGCTTCTGCAGGTATCAGCATCTCCAAGGAAAAACACGGCAGGACGTGAGTGAGGCCGCAGTGTTTGCGCTCACCTGCCCCTCTGAGCAGGGACAGCGTGTGGTTCGGCCTCGGCCCTCCCAGACTCAGAGACGGCTCTGCGGTGCCCCGTGGGAGTCCTGCTGTGCCGTGGGTGCCCTCCGTCTGCATGGCTCCTCCCGGGCAGGCCCTGGCAGAGGTGGGCTTGGCGCCCTGATGGGACAGAGCCCGTAGGGCCGAGGAGGGTAGGAGCAGGCGCAGACTCAGAGGGCAGCAGGAGGGGCCGGCAGACCCCAGCTCCCTATTCCCGCACCCAGGCTGGGCCTCGAAAAGAAGGGGCCTGGCAGGGAACCTGGGGGTGTCTTTCACTGTCGGACCTTCAGTGTTGAGCGCGTGAACCGCCAACAACGCTGTCAGGTGCCCTGAAGCCCCCGGACACCCCTTGGTCCTGGGCCCCACCTGGGGTCCGAGTGCAGGAGACAACGAGAGGGGCCGAGGCCAGCGCCCTGCACCCTGCAGCCCTCGCTGCTGTTTGCCTGTCCCCGCACCACAAATGCGGCCCCGACAGACACCCACGGGGCGTCCCCCAGCTGCCCCCCGTACCTTGTAAATGAAGCCGCGCAGGTCCAGGTGCCGACCCATGGACACCAGCAGGGAGTAGACGGCGGCCCCAGGCAGGGCGCACAGCTCCTTTGCTGCCAGCGCAGACTGCTCGCCCTCCGGGAAGGCCAGCAGGAGGCGCAGGACGTCCTCGTCACACCTCCCGGACAGAGCCACCGCGAGGGCCCGGGACAGGACCTGCCCGGAGCACGAGGGTCAGATGGGACTCCCCGAGAGCTGCAGCCCGACTCCCCAAACACCAAGAACCTCCCGGAGCCGCCCCAGCCCAGCCCCTGCTCTGGGTCCCCCCGCATTCTGAACGGAGTCATCTCGGCAACGGCACGGAACTCAGGCCACCTGCCCCTGCTGACAGCTCGACCAAGACCACTGGCTGGCACTCGCCGGTGCCCCACCCCCCCGCCCCCAGGCAGCTCCCAGGAGGAGCAACCGTGTCTGCTCTTCACGTTGAGTCTCAGCCTGGGCTTCCAGTTTGTCAACCTTCGCTTCCCGCTGTTATCCACGTGAAACTATCTTTCCTCCTCCGTTTCCAAACTGAAACCAGACTTCCGAGCTCACTACCATTCTTTGAAAAGGAAAAGCGAATGGAGCCCAAGGATGGGCTGGGGACACCCGTGTCCGCTTCTGGTCTATCAGGGTCGACCCGCCCGCCGTGGGGGCTGAGCTGTTGGCGAATGACCTTCGTGCCATGACTAGTCACAAGCAACAAGACTTAAGCAACACAAACGTCCCATCCACGTTCACCTGACGGGCGCGGCTGCCAAGCGAGACCCTCAGAGCCCAGGAGCCCAGAGAGCAGGCAGAGCGCACCGGGCACGTGCACACCACGTCGTAAAACGCCCCAGTGACTGCGGAGCAGGACGGGTGCCGGGCCGGGCCCTCCCTGAAACAGGGCCGGGAGGTGGGCACCTGCCTGTGCGGAGACTGCCGTGAGGAACAGGCCCGTCCGCGCCTGCTGTGCAGCCCTGGTCTTGGCTGCCATCTGCTCGTCCTCGACCCTCCCCACTAGGGTCATATTCAACACGTCTCTCAGAATTTAGGGTCCTGGCAAAAACGGTTGCCTAAAAAATTATGTGCCCCTCTTTGAAGCAAGCAGGGGAGGCCCCTCCACAGGCAGACGGCAACTGCCAGGCACACCGCACACAGGAGCGCCCACAGCATGCCCGCGGCCACCGCCCTGCGGCTCCCCGCCTCTCCACGCCACCTTCCCACCGCTCACAAAGCCCACTCTTCCGGTTTGAAAGGCACCTGAGACAGGTGGACGCAGGTGGGGAACGAGAAAACGAAGGTGACACCCTGTTCTGTTGGGCTGGAAATAGCAGGTGTGAGTCCTCTTTAAAGTGGACAGGCACCTTGCAACTCGGGCTTTGCTGAGGCTGACTCGGACAATGGTCAGACACACGGCTGCCACGTGTTGGAAGCTTTTCCCGGGTGGAAAAGGGCGCAGAGCCAGGGAGGCAGGGCAGACGGCAGGTGAGTAGGCACACACACATACCCGTGCACACCTGTGCACGCAGACTAACCTACTTGGGTTCGCAGTCTCCCCCTAGAAGTGCAGGTGACCCCAGGAGAGCATCTGCATTTTCAGCAGGAGCCAAACCCTGTGTTCAGAGAGGCACCAGGGAGAGGGCTCGGCTTTGCCCGGCTGGTGCTTCTGGACCCAGAGGGACAGTGAGGGGACTGCTGGCTGTCCCCAGCCGAACTGTGACCAGAATGCAAGGCTGACAGGGAGACGTGGGGGCTGGAAACGGGGGAGGGAGCCGGCCACATCAGAGTTTGGGAGAGCGAAGCAAGTGAGGCCGGGGCTGCTGCTTCAGAAATCGGCCTCTCGCTCCCGGCACCCACCGGGCCCCGAGCTGTGCAATGCTGGACGGGCACGACAGAGCACGGGTCCGGGGGGGCAGCAAGCTCTGGACCCTGTCAGAAGGACCGGCGCCACACGGCGGGAACATGGTGGGAGCATGACGGAAGGATCTGCGGGGGCCAACTGCTGCTGCATCCGTGCGACTCCCAGGAGGCCGGACGTCTGTGAGCCTCAGCTCCTCCGCACACACGCAGGAGGTCATGGCAGACCCGACAGGGCCCCGCAGGAGAACTACCCGCAGGCACTGTGAGGCACTCGGCACGGGGCTGTGGGGCTGGAAGGAGCGGGCGCCGGCGGGCCGCCGGTCCTGAGGGATGGCCACAGCTCCTGCCTGGCCCCTCTGTTTCGTGTCTGGGACCCTCTGTCTTCCGTGGCCTCAGGCAGGACAACAGTTCCACACCCACAGGTAGGACCTCGGGTAGCACACCAGCCACGGAGGGATGAAGACACCCTCGGTTTTACTTCCCACAGCAGGCTTTGGAAATGACCGGCAGAGCCCAGGGCCAGTCCTTGGGCGAGTCCTGACCCCCGGCAGGACTGCAGGTCTGCTGTGACGGGTTCACCAGTGACTGGAAGTCCCACGGTGAAGTGACCTCAAATAGCACAGCTGCCTGCTGGCCACCTGACCTCCTAGCAGTAACCAGAGCCCTGAAGGGGCATCTCCTCACCGAACGTGACCGCCCAGCCCAGGGCCTGTGGACACCCTTCGCAGTCAAAGCCAGTAAGCTGTGTGTTTCTGGGCGACCCCTCTGCCTGGGCAGCCCCACTCCCTGGGGGCTGTGCATAGAGGCTGAGAACCTGGAACAAGGGCCGCCGCCAATTTCACCCTTTCTGCCCCACTCGAGGCAAGGACAGCCTTTGGTCCTGACCCTGTGGTCTCATTTCCTTTCTGCCTCCAAGGGGCACCGCTCCCAGCAGCCCAGCCCCCACCATAGAGGGGAGAGGGGGTTGACAGGCCAGCAGCCCAGGTGGCCGAGGGCCAAGGCGGCCACACAGACCTGTGAGTGCGGAACGTTTGCTTCCAAAACACTGCCGATGGTTCCATCCGAGATGCGGACAGATCGCAACGCCTCCATCACCTCGGGGACGCTCCTCATCAAATCTCTCACTCTCACGCCTGAAAGACAGCAACGGAGACAACGCAGCGGCCGTGCGCGGGCTGTTGCTGTGGAAGCAGACGTCGACGGGGACCCCGCGGGGCCCATTTCCCGCAGGAGCCGCGGGCGTGACAGACTCGAGGTCCAGTCTCAGGAACTCGCCCAGGCAGGAGCGCCATTGCTGGGGCCGGCCATGCCCTGGGGAGGGGCGTCTGTGCTGCCCTGCCCACTCTCAGGGGCCTGTGCGCTCAACCTTTGCTCCGGGAAGAGGTCCGCCTAGGGAGCAGTGACCACGGGCCGCCGGACCCCGCCTCCCCCTGCACACCCTTGTGTCACTTCTTCCCTCCTCCCCCCCCCAAGGAGGACCCCAGAAGGGCCTGCAGTAGCCTTCCCACTCGGCGTGATGAGGCTACCAGGCCTGGAGGGGCAGGGACCGGGTGCGACCAGACCACAGGAGGCCCCCCTCCCCTGGCTGTGGGCCCGGGGCCCAGGGCCCGCCTCCTCACCCCAGTGCATCAGACCCGCCTCGCTCCGACTGTCACTGATCTCAACGGCCTGGCGTTTGTTTCACAGGTTTTCTTTCGGTCGTGTTTTTTTGTGAGAAACTAAGTTTCATTTTTAATCACACAAATGTGGAGGAAGCACACACTTACCGGCGGTTACCGTGAAATTGCTAAGAAACGCCATCATCGAAGTCCCAGAGAACAAAGTCTCTTCGAGTCTTTGGGCCAACCTAAAATGGCAGAAAAATAAAGCTCATTTACACACGGTGGAAGGACTGACACCGTGCCGGGTGAGTGACACTGCCTGGCGCCCAGGGCGCACTAGGCCACCAGATGGCATCTCACGAGGCCCTGCGGGCAGCCCGGCACCACAGCCCAACACTGTGTGTATGCACCCCCAGACACCACGCCTCCCAGCTCTGCCCCTCAGGGCCCGCCGGGCAGAGGAGCCTGGGGAAGGAGGGAGCAACATGAACAGCTGCCCACAAGTGTGGACAGAGTGGACGGGGCAGACCACAGACGTCTGAGGACCTGGGACCCCAAGAGGTCAGAGCTCTGCGAACAGGCCACGGGCACAGCACAGAGTGCCCGACGTCCCCCGGGGCTCATACTTGGAGAACACGGCACAGAATCAACCCCACACGGGGAAGTAATTGAAATTTCCTGAAGGAGCCCAAACACACTCGGCGCGGCAGCGTCATCTCGGTCCGGCACCCCGATCTGAGACCCCGATCTGAGACCCCGATAACCGGCGAAGCCTTAGAGCTAACGCCACTCACACACCTTACAGCTGAAAACGTGAGGTCCTGCGAAACGCAGGTGGGGCTCCGAAAACGCACGCGTGAACACGCATGTTAAAGGGGGGCGGCACACACTGCCCTCTGAAGCGCATCACTGAAGAACGCCAGCCAGCCCGTTCCCGAGGGAGACCTGGGGGCGGGCCCCACAGACGTACGCGAGCAGGCGCTGCGGGGCCCAGTCTGGCGCAGACACCCGTGCACAGCCCTGGGTGCTGGCGTGCCGCAAGCTGCTCTCGACGTGCTCCAAGGCGCGGGAGAGGTTCCTGCTGAGACCTTCGCAGCTGAGCGCATGGGGCGAGGACCACATCTCCTCCAGCTCCTGGAAGACACCGCAGCGCTGTGGCCACAAGGAAGCTCACGCCTGCTTCCCAGGGCAGCGCACGCCCGCACTGAGGGCTCTCAGTGTGTGTTCCCAGAACCGGAGAGCCGAGTGGGCCTCAGCTCTGGGAACACAAGCCTCAGGCAGGAAGCCCGGGCCCCGGGCTCACAGGGAGGAGCCTCCAGCTCACCAGTGGTAATTACACGCAAATCAAATTAAGTCTCCGCATTTCTGCTAATCCTGCTCTGGATTTCATCCTTAAATTCCACAACGTGGTTCTCACATCTGTACTGGGGAGAAGGAGAGGAGGCGCAGCACAAGACTGGGGGGGCTAGGTGGGAGCAGCCATGGGCAGGCTGCAGGTCAGCTTCTTCTCTGGGGCGATCCGATCGGGGGCCAGTCAGGCAGGGGCGCCGTCCACTCTGCAGGTGCAGCGCTGCTCCCCTTGGCCCACAGTCCAGGCTGCGGGGGTGGCAGGAGGCCCCCATCCAGCCTGGAGGTCCAGCCACAAGCTCCAATCCAGCTGCTCCCAGAAGTGCGGGGACTGGCCGGGCGCCTGTCACTTGTGAAAGTGACTTCCAGTCCTCATGTAGCTCCGCACTGTGACTTTCTGCTGACTCGAGCAGAGAGTAAGGAGTTTGCAGCTGAGCTTGCCTCACGGCGGTCCAATCAGCCGAGACTCTCCCTCCGAGGGGAGTCCGTGTGGAGAGTGGATGTAGGGACTGTGAAACTGAGCCTGCAGCCTGCCCACCCGCCCGGGCCCCTCCCGCCCCTCTGCCTGGAAAGGACGTGCGCTGAGACCTGACCCTCGGCTCCGGGAGGCCTGGGGCCACAGACCCATCCCCGTAACTCTGCATCCTGAGATAAGCCCTTCTGTTTCTGACATCAAAGACAGACTCTCCTGCTTTTCATCCAGTCTCCCTGGCTGTTAGCAGCCTGATCTCGGACAATCATGTAATGATCTGAGCGAAGGACACAGTCTCCGAGGCAGTTGTTTGGAAACTGGAGGTTCTGGCCTGTTTCATTGTTGCGAACGTCCCTCGGCACTCAGAGCTGTCCATCAGGGTTCTGTGTTTCGTTTGTTCCTGCTCTTTTATCCACATTTACTACGTGGCAAAGACCTGCCCAACCTGGAAATGTGGGCCTGATGGCCCCAGGACCGGAGCAGACTGAGGGCAAAGTGCTGGGCGGCAAAGGCGATTCTCCCTGCAGGCCCGGGCCTCCGGTCCACACGGACCGGAAAGCCACGCCCGGCTGAGGACTGGGCCCTCACCGCCCCCCACTCATGGCTTCAGAGACACGCAGCGGGATTGCCTCTGGTCTCTCAACTTCCCACTCAAACCCACTTTTCACTGGACGGGCAATTAGGCGGAGCTACCTTAACACAGAAGCAATGCACAGTCTTCAGAACTGGACCTGGGAGAAAGGCAGGCCTTCGCCCCGGCCTGGACAGACGCCGCCATGGTCCCTGAGGCCCCAGCAGGTCAGGCTGCCTCGGGCCCAGCGGTCGTTAATCCGGGAGGTGGCCCACCCCAGACAAACGTCCCATCTCAGATCCGGCTTTACACGGAGGCCCGGCCTGGGCACTATTGGGTGCTTGTCCAAATTAAGGCCAAGGCCAACGCCACGTGGCTCCCGCTAGCCTACATGCTCTGGCACTTGCCCTGGGTTCGGGAAGTCGGAGCCCAGGATGGGCTGGTACGGGGTTAAGGACAGGCTCTCTGGGACAAGTACCTTCTTTGTACAAGTCGCCAATGTCCACGGTGCAGATGCTGCCCCCTTCCAGCTGCACCGTGAGTCCCTGAGCACAGGACTGGGAAGGGCACGCAGCAGGCGCGAGCCAGCGCAGGGCCGGAGCCCGGCCTGACACCGGCTGGAGTGACGAGGGGCTATGGGTCTGGAGTATCGGTCACCTTTTCAACACCACTCAGTCACACGTCTATAGGGTTCGGTGTCAGTGATGTCACTGTGTAACAGCCAGCTTGCAAACTTCCTGGGGACTGAGCAGCCCGCTCCCGGGAGTCTGGGCAGTCCCCCGGCGCACCTTGGGGAGAACCCCAGAGGGGCAGGCGTCCCTCCTTCTGCAGCCCTGACCGCCCGCATCTCCCGGCGCAGCACCGTCAGCGAGTGAGAGGCGGCCTACCTGGGAGAGGTCACGCAGCACAGCGGCCGCTCGCAGAGCAGACGCAACCAGCCGCCATGGCCAGCCTGGCCTGCGAGTCAGAGCGGCACACAGGAGGTCCTCGGCCACGGACCAGTGCTCTGCCGGAGGAAGCACACAGACAAGGGGTCAACAACAACTTCTTCCTCAACCAGCTGCGCTTGAAGTGTTGTTTGTAAAGACCCAAAGTGACACAGACTCATGGAGATCCCTTAAATCACCCCAATGAACATTCGGAATACGAGGGGAAAGCTGTGCCTCCGCGTCCCAAATGTATCCTACCACCTTGCTTTTCCTGGGCTTCCCCGAGTGTGCGGGAATTCATTTCCCTCCAGCACATCCCCAAATGGGTCCCCCTTCTGCACCTCAGGGCCCCCCCAACCTGGGGCTGTCCTGGGCAGTCCCGTTTCCACCCTGGCCCTGAGCAGAGGTGGGTGAGGGGAGGGCTCCCACCGGGCCTGCCTCTCGGGTCCCAGGGGCAGCGCCCCCTCACAGCCCTGATCCCTCTCCCCAGCCCCCGCTGGGCCTCCTCCCCAACTCCCCCTCTGCTGCCTTCCTCTCTGAGCCTGGCTCTTCCTAAAGGCAGACGGCTCTTAGGGGGCCACCCACAGCCCCCTGCAGCCGCCTCCTTCCCGGCCCCTCCCGTGTCCTCCAGTCTCCCCACAGCCCCTGTGCCTCCTGCCCTGCAGCCACCTCCCCTCCAACCTGCCTTTCAGGGCCCGGCCTCAGGCGCCTGCGTCCCCAGCTGCGTGGACCCCACTGCACACGCACGCTGGGCCAGGCCGAGCAGGGCTGTGCGCACTTCCCGTCCCAGGTCGCTGCGAGAGCCCAGCACCTGCTAGGTGCTTGGTAAATATTCTCTCATTGTTCGTGATGGAAAATTAACTGTGCTTTATGAGTAACGAAACCCGTCATTTTTTCCAATCAGAAAATTCAGGCCTGTTTCTTACAGTATCACATTTCTCAAAGGCACTTCACAGAACCAGCGCGACTCTGCAGGCGTAGTGCCTGAGACACACCCAGCGTCTTCGCGTTCCTCCTGCTGCCTCTCTGACTGAGAGCTGAGCTCCTTGTCGCACAGAAACGTGAAGTACGTCTCTCGGTTAATCTCTCAGGAAAACGCCACGGGGGCGAGTGACACAGCACGTGTCCCGGGGAAGATGTGGCAGCTCGGTCAGGAGCCCCACACCCACGGGGACTGCACAGCCAGGTCATGGATGTCGTGGTTGCGGGGGACGTGCTGGGCCGTCGGGAGGCCGGGCCTGCCCCTGACACTGTCCTGCAGCCACAGTCAAAGCTGCCGCTCTCTGGACACAACAGCTCGAGCCCCCGGCCTCCACCCTCTGAGTTCCCGCCCCTCCGCACCCCTCATGCAGACCTGGCTGCATGCCCTGGCTCAGCCCACCTGCTACTGTCCCTCCGCTTGGCTTTGGGACACATCAGACCCGCTGCTCGGGCGGTCCAGCCCGACCACACTCTGGGCCCGCCCCTCTGCTCCTGCTGGCCCCTCAGACCGCAGGCCCCCCGGACTGCAGCGAGGCCCGGGCGCCTCGGTCCCCAGTCTGGGCCGCAGTCTGCCCGTCTGGGACACGAGGAGGCCGGTGCACTGAGGGCGCCCCCCGGGTCTGCGGGCCCCAAGCTGCGCGCCCGGCTCTCCCACAGTCGTGGCGGCCCAGTCCACCTCGAACCCCCCGGGGGTGGCGCCTGCACCCTTCCCGGGCCTGCCACCGCCCTCCCAGTCCCCAGAACGAAGGGACAGTTTGAGGAGAGTGGGGTGACAGGCTGTGTCTCAGTCAGGCTTGAGGATGGCATACTTGAGTTTTCTTAAAATGAAATGTAAAAACTCAGAGGTGATTTCCTGTCACTAAGGGATCTCAGGTAGGTTCTATTAATTTCGCAGGCGCAGCACAGAATGGCGAAACACAGGTGAACGCAGGTGCTGACAGCGCCTCACTCCTCCGAATGCCGTCACACTAGCCGGCTGAAGAGTCGCAGTGACCACGGCTCCGGGGGGCTGGGCGCAGGGTGCTGGCTGAGCAGAGGGGTGCGAGGGCCCCGCTGCCCCCGGACGCCTCCTCGTGGGGGTTAGCGTTAGATGCTGGCTCTGCCTTCACGGTGCTGCCAGTGCGCCAGCACCTCTGATCAGAAACACATTTTCTTCAAAAACAACACCTGCGTGACACGTGGGGCTTCGTTTACATCCACGGGGTCTGCCGCCTCCCGCCACCCCTCACATCTCGTGTTTCTGCGCCTGCAAGGGGAGTCACTTCTCGGGGGTGAGGAGGCTTCTGTGCGGGGAAGAGGGGAGTCGGCAGGTTGGAAGGAAGCCCGGTGCGCCCCACACTACGTTTTCACGCGTGAACAGCTCTCCGGAAGCTGGGAAGGGATGATGCGTCTCCGGCTGGAAGCCCAACTGGGCCAAGAGAGGAGGCGCAGCGATGCTCAGGCCCTCCCCGCACAAGCAGCCCACCTGCGAGCCTGAGGAGCGCGCTCAGGACCAGCATCTTCGCTCTCCGTGGAGCGGCCGTGGCTGCGGGGGGCTGTGCTGGCGGTGGGGAGTCCTCACACAGTCCGGCAGCACTGAGGGGAGAGAAGGGCAAGATCACCCGTGAGCCCCGCGGGCGCAGGGGTCCTTCCCGGCTCCTGCGCGACCACCCACTGCACAGAGAAACTCGGGGGGCCCCTGCCCGGCATCCAAGTGCCCCTTTAGCTCGAGGGTTCGTGTGCACGCGTCTGCACGGAAGTGAGTGTGACGATGACACACACTGTGGACGGGCGCTGAGTCCTCGAGCTGATGGGGACGGTTTCTGCACACTTCCCCAGGTTCCGGGCAGGCTGGAGACTCTGAGGTCACCTGACACCTTTGAAGGTGGGGCGGATGGTGCAGGGGAGTCCGGGGAAGCCAGACGCAGGGGCCTGGCACTGCCAGGGATGACAGCTGGGGACGGTGGCAGAGAGCGCAGGCCTGTGCGCAGCGGGGAGACGCAGGGTTGGGCCTGGGACCAGCAGGCAGAGACTAGTTACCCCTGCACTGAGGTTCCCAGCCGCAGACAGACAGACGCCTGCACGCAACCCTCCCTCTGGCGGGAGAAACACCGAGGTCGCGTGCAGGGCCATCCGCGAACCACCCTCAGGTAATGCACATTTTGGTGAGTTGTGGGGTTTTAACTGTTACACTTCAGCTGTGCCGGAGTCACCGTGGGCCTGCCGCTTCACAGGCTCTGCACAGCCCCCAGGGCAGCTTCCCTTCCCGCTCAGGACACGCTGTTGTGAGTGGGACGCGGACTGCCTGTGAGGGCCCCTGTCTGACAGTCGTCCTACTGACTTGGGACTTGCTTAGCCGGCCCCCCAGACTGTGGAGGCCAATCCCTTGTCCTGGCTCTACCTCTGTGGCTGAGCCCTAACTGAACCGGGCCCTCCAGCCTTCTCTCTACCGAGCTTCAAAGGGACAAACAGGATATAGGGGAAAAATCAGAATGTGACTCTCAGCTTTAAATGTTTGGCATTTTATCAATTCCAAATATGAATAAACATCACAGTAGATAAATTGAAAATACTTAAAGCCCGTAGTTATGATTAGGCAGTCAATACATTAATTTGAATTATGACTGTGATATTCTATACACATATTTAAAAACTAATTTTCATTTTATATAAAATAGAATTTCATAATTATTGTCATAACCCAAAGTATTTGAAAGTGTAATAAGTGATCACCTTTGCCAGGGGCCAGATTCCTATCGGTTTACTAGTCAAACAACAACCATCAACCTAATTTTTCCTCGATCTCTTAATGAAAAGGGTCACTGAGACAAAAGCCACCCCAAGGCGCCAGGCCCCGTGCCCCGCTGGCGCGGGTGCACCGCAGGGAACCGCGGGGCCTGCGCTGTGCGGTAGCCACGCGCCACGCAGGACACTCACCGCACCTCCGCAGCGGCGGCCCTGCGGAGGCCTCTCAGCAGGAGAGAGACGTGGTTCTCAGGGTTCTCCTTTTCCAAAGGAGGGAAGAATGTTTCCAGAAGCTGACCCATGAACTCCACCGTGCTTCCTGCAGGCAGCGTTGTCCTCCCACCCTTTCCTGACTCTGCTGGGGTCAAGGTGAGGTTCAAGAGGTCCACGATGTGAAGGTCACTGCCACTTGAACCCCAGGCCGCTCCTGGGGAGCTCGCGGCTCGCTTACTGACCGAGTTAATCAGGAAGCTCTCTAAAAGCAACCGAACGGCTGAGGCATCAGACGGCTGCTCTTGGCCTAGCAGTTGAGGAAGAAGGCCGACATCAAAACCGCCTTCTCTGGAGGTGCTCCTGAGATAACCCAAAAGGGTGGTGGTACCTGCAGTCAACAGAGCTGCGTCAGCAGGTGAACTCCCATTGGCTATAAGAAGAAATAACGTTTGTATCACTCTGGAGCATTCTTCATTTGCATGTTTACGAAGCCAGTTTTTCATGACGGACGGAAAATCCTCAGTAATTTCCAATGCCTGTGATGAATTCAGGTTTTCCAAAAAATGGGCAAGTTGCAAAGTTATGTTTAGAAGAGCCACTGAATTAATTGCTTGAATTTCTTTGTTAATCTCAGAGAACAGGGGTCTGCTGTTTAACTTGCGGTTGAGGTCTCTCAGGGTCTGTTCAGGCTTAAGCCACAGATCTTCCAAGTTATAAGCTGCTTCACGTTTTTTAAGAAAACTTGATAGTGCTTCGAAATTCCTGCCTGTAAGGTTTGACTTCAGATACATCATGAACAGAGAGACTAGGGAGTGAGTATTATTTCCTAGGCTCTGGTCTCCGGAAAGCGGTTTTATCACCCTTTCCAAACACGAGGAGATGGTTCTAAGAGGTGCGTCTGTGCCTTCATTGTTAAGGGTCTGGCTTAAAGTAGCTAGTTTACCAAGGACGTTTTCCTCTGATCTAACTTTTGTAAAATTGACCTTTTTAAATGTTTCTATGATTTGTAAAGCAACCTGCTCCATGGGACCACTGGGACAAAGTCCGGAGATGCTGCCGTTGCTCTGATTTCCAGAAGACGGGACGAACGGCAACACCTTCTGCCAAAACCCCTGCACAGTCCTCGCGTGTCTGAGCGTGGGAGTTTCAGCGAGGAAGACTTCAGACAGCCCCAGGAGAACGGAGGTCCAGCCCACTAGTCCATGAATTGCGCACACCAGTTTCCCAGTTACCTCCATCCGTGCACTCTCATTTGAACACTGGGAAACTCCACCTGGGGGAGAGAGGTGGAGGCGGTCAAGAAGACTGGCCACTTTGCTATAGAAGTGGCCGTGACAGGCTTCTAACTTCGGGTTCTGTTGAAATCCAGAAACTCTGTGATTCCAGCACCAGACCACAGGAAGGCAAGTTAAAACCTCCGCAAGGAGGCGAGGTTTATCTGACACTAACGCAACGGTGCCCTGAAGAGTTTTTATCACATCCGTGAAGTCTTCCTTGGTAACGTTAGAAATGCTCGTGCCATGAAGGACCACGAAGTCGTAGACGTCCTGGAGGACCTCCGTGACGTTGTGGCCCGCGGCTCTCTGCAGGAGCCTGGCCGCGTGAGGAAGGGCGTAGTACAGGCCCACCACGACATCCACGTCCTCTCGCGGAAACAGGCGGGACAGTCTCAGCAGGTGATTGACACCCCAGGCACGGGAGCTGTCTACCAACTTTTCCATCAAGCCAACAAGCGAGTGGACCCCCACGTTATCAGTAGCCGGTCTACTGATATTCTTAAAAAAGTCCGTGAGGCTTTCACCAACTCGTTCAAGTTGGTCTACCAGAAGGTCTATGTCTGTTTTCTTCAGGGCGAGCAGGAGAGAAGTTACCTTCTTTAAAACTTTATGATTACCTGGGTCTTCTGGAATATTGTGAGGGATGGAGGGCATCAGGGAGTTGAACATATCCCTAATCAACTGAACACCAAGACCCACAGCTTTTATTACTTCACGCGGAATCATTTTGGGTGAATTTTGGAGACCATGCGATAAGTTGAAGGCAAGATAACTAGCTAAATGAAAAAGTGAACGGCCTAGACGATTTATATTCTTTTCCTTCGGACTGGTAGTAAATATACTTAAAAACATTTCAGCTTTAGAAGAGAAGTTATTTTCCAGAATGTTAGGGAAAATATCTTTCACAAGTTCTTGAATTTCTTTCCCCAAAGCTACTAAATGCAGCCAAACATTTTGAAATTGGCTAGGAATTTCATCTGACTTTTCTATGGGTCGTAGAATTAACTCAGGAAAACGTTTCCAGGTGAGTGGAGATGTAAACTCAAGGTCTCTGGTTAAGTTGCTGATAATCATCCTTACTTGGTTTGTGGAATTATTTAAAAGCGTTAATAACATCTCGAATTTTGGTACCTTTTCTTTTTCAAAGACTGCAGTAAGAATGACATGTAGGAAGTCAGTTATGTTTTTTAAGTAAATATTCACACAATTTATATTTGACATATTCAATGAACAGCCAGATTCCACTGTATTCAACAGCCAAGTAACAAGCGTCAATGTAGTGTTAATTCTATTTTCCATGTCGCTGAAACTCCTCAAAACACCCTGAAGATGGTCTTGTGAAAAACTGGGGTTAGCTGTCCCATAGAGACGGTTTATGGTGTCCACATGTTCGATGCATCCTTTCAGTCTGCTAATGGCGTCCTCAGAGTAAAGCGAGGAATTTAGCAGGGCCAGGATACGTAATGTCCTTTGTGAAGTATTTACATATAACAAGCCATCTTCCAAAAAAACCTCAGTAACATTTTGGAAAATATCAGCACAGGACAATAAATCTTGGTCACGTGACACGTTTCTAAGAAATAATATTGTTTCTCTAAGGTCAGTAATGACACTTTCAAGCTGTACTTCATAAGCCGTGAGGTTACTTGAAAGAAAGTGATTGACCAAATGTGCATGTCCATCTCTAGGCCCTGAGGTGTTGCTTAGCTCCATGAAGACACCAAGCAGGGAACAGAGAAACTCCCTGCCAGCGCTGGTGTTCTGCCGAAGCGCCCCCAGCTGGCGCAGGGCGGTTTCCACGGTGAGGAGGGATCGCTCGACTTGGTCCTGGGACAGCGACTTGACTCTGACTAAGGCACCACCGAGTGCTGCCCAGTGACGCCTGAGAGTCAGAAACCCATCCCAGTGAGGGAAGCCACCCCCTGGAGGTAGATTTTTAAGTAGATGTAACATGAGTCTCGCAGGGTGATGGGTGGGAAATAGCCCCCGGCAGCTTTCAGAAATTTTCACGTCCCTTTCCAATTCATCCAAAAGCTGAGAGAGGCCGACGTGGAGCGGAGCAAAGACGTTCACGTCCCACTGCAGCACCTGAGCCGTGCCTGCCCAGACCTCAGCCCACATCTGCAGCCATGAGACAAAGCAGTACAGAGCCTTCCACTCCCTGAACACGCCGTCAGGTGTGGAGAGGTTTGAAAGAAACTGTGCCCACGGGAGAACTAAGGGAGACCCATCTGCTGAACGATTCACAGGAGGGGTGCTCTTGTTATCCCAGGCAAAGCATCCGCTGTCCAGGAAGGCTCCTGCTGAACCCTCAAAGAGCTGGTTCACATACTGAAATAGAGAAACACGAAAATCTTCATCCTCCACGAACAGCTGTTTGAGGGCCGTCAAGGTCGCATGGGTCGCTTCCCACGCTGGGCCCTCCGTAGACACCAGGGAGTGGGCTTGAAGCTCCAGAAAGTTGAAAACAGAAAGCAATTGTTGACAGTAAGATAATTCAGAAATCCCTCCAAGAAATTCTGTTGTCTCATATAAAAATGCAAATGTTCTACTGATGTTTTGAAAATTAAATTGTTTTATGATATCCAAAATGTGTTTCGAGGTTTGTGTAAGGGAAAATAGAAAAGGCTCTCTACTCTGAATGCCCGAGAATTTATAAATACATTGGTAAAATGAAGAATACATCTGCAGAAGAAGAGCTGCATCTTCGTCCTTAAAGACATTTAGGTATAAATGAGTCAAAATTTCATCCACTTCTTGTTTTTGGGGTTCGGAAAGGGCTGAGAAGAGGTCAGACACGTTCCTGACAGCATACACTGTGCCCAGAGCTTCTGAGACTTGTCCCGGCCCCAGAAATCCAAACTCACAGAGACTGTTCAGTACAGTTTCACTTAGATGAACAAAATCCATTTCCACAGCTGCCGACTCCGGCCAATCCAAATGAAACAACTGGGAAAAGTTAAAGCTTTTACTAAGACCCCTCTCATTTCCTAGAACAGAAACATTTAGAAGTGCAGACAAGGTTTCCAACTTAGCTCTGTCTCCTTTTGGAATGTCGTGCATCCACAATTCCAGTAGCTTGGGGTTGATTTCAAAAAGTATTGTCTCTATGAGTCTCAAAATATAGCTTGACTCCTTCTTTTCAAGAGTTTGTATTTTTTCAATCATCTCTTTGCCAAATTCCCGAAGTGTCTGAGTGTCAATACCAGATGGCTCTCTTTCTAAACCCTTTAACTGATCTACCCACAAGTGACTTGTATTTAGAACACTCTCAGTGGGACCACTGGGTGAGCTGAAATAGTTGGGCAATAACAATTTCTCCCAAAATTCCACAAATGACAAGAGAAAGTTCATTTGCTCATCTTTAAGTGTATGCAACTTCTTTTCCATCATCAGAGGCTCCTTGGTGGAATTTAAGACCCTACAATATGAATAGAATTGTATTAGCATCAGAAAAAGTAAGTTGAAGACAAATTCATCTTACTAAGTTTTCAAGATAATAGTCAAGACTTATTTATAGTAAAAGATAAATGAAATATTTTCTAGACAATACGTTTTCCCAACAGGAATTAGTGTGAGCATTCGAAAGTGTTTTAGGGCCCCCATATTTAGCTTGTCTTGATTGCTGCACCAAAAACAATGCATTTTATTTTATTCCATGAGTTGATATGTACGGCTGTGGAAGATAAAGCTGCTATTTCTGCCAAAAGAACCGTAGGATTCGATTTCTGCTAAACCTCAGAATGTCTTGGCCGCAGAGGTCATGAGAATAGCAGGTGCGTCAGAAACCGCCCGGGGGGCTTAGGGGCGTGTTGGGAGCCCCTGTGCTAGGAGGCGGTTCTTGTGCTCTTGGAACAACCCTGTGCCTCCACCGCCAGACACTCGTTACCTTGCTGCAGGTGGTGCACTTTCCCTCTGCATGTTTGTTTTTCAAATACACTCCTTTAAAGTAAGAGTTCTCACAGCAGTCACTCCGGGCCCTGACACGCCCACACTGGTGGACAGAAGTCCCCACCGTACCATCCCTGGGCCCTCTGTGTCCAGACTTGAGAAAGATGAAGTGGTGCATCTCTCAGACGTGCATTAGTGCCCCCTCACCCATGGGGACCGGGACAGCCCCTCCTCAGCCCGTCAACAGGACGGTCCACAGCGAAACTGAGGGTGGACTCAGTGTGTGCGGTCCACAGACTCAGTGACACTCAGGCCTCCGTGGAGTGAGTCTGACCCAACCATCAGACGTCCTGAGACTCCAGAAATGGAGGAACCCCCACACCTCTAATTAGTCATTTCTTCGTCTCTTACTTCAGGACCGCCTGGAGAAGCTGCACTCCACTGCGGAGGCCGTCGGCAGCGTGGGCAGGGTTTTCGAGCAGCCTGGGCAGTACAAGTAGAAAATCCCAGATTTGGGGCTGCTGGTGAAGGCTTTCCAATTTCGATATCACCTCCTCTGTCTTATTGAGGTCTATCTAACAGAAAAAAAAAATACCGAGAGTTTGCCTCTTTAGTTATGATCAATCAAATGATCAAGGGTGGGGGAGGGGCCTGCGAAGGTGTAAAAGAAACTCGAACCTCAGGCAGCAGAGACTATGCCGGATACCTCAGTATTTAGATCAGATAAGATCTAAAAATGGTTCCGTGAGGTTGGGTTTTTAAATGCTGTGCAAGTGTGAACGAACAGGGAAACAGAGAGGTCTGTTTTTGTAACAAGCTGCCCCGATTTCTCAGACTGCTGTGAGACAGATCTTAGACGTGCGTGATGTGAACGCAACCTTGAACGAGAACCGGAACACCTGCCGTAATCCTTCTCCGTGATAGCGGCGGAACCCAGCGGTCAGCGATGCAGCGTGTCCGCAAGCGAACGCTTCCTCCACACTAACGTCCCTGACTCCCCGGCCCCGCCCCCGGAAGGGCTGTTTTTCGTGGCACAACCAACAGAATTCTAGTCTGGGGAAAGGTACAAAAAAAATCCCGGCTAACCGAGTGTTTTGCCAACACGGCCAGATGTTTTCCCTGGGGGTCGGGGGGTGAGACTTAAGGAAAGAGGTAAAGATGCTCATTCTATGGGACGCAGAGCGCTTTCTCCCCGGCCACGGTGTGGGGCAGGTGTGGCCGCGGGCCACTGCTCGACAGGCAGCGGACGCAGGAGAGCTGGCTCCCGGGTGGGGCCGCAGGCGCGGCGGCAGCCCCAGCCCCGGCCTTAAGGAAAGGTGCACAGCGCGGTCAGGGGCCCCTCTGCGTGCGGCCCGGGGGACAGAACCGAGCGCAGGGGGCGCCTGAGCTCCCCGCGGACGCACCGGGAGGCAGAGAGGAGATACTGTGTGTCCCGGAGTCTTGCCCTCCGCCCCCCAGGGTGGGTGGGGGTCGCTCCCAGGCCCGCAGGTCTGTGCAGACCCACGCATCACTGCCTTCGCGCTCTCGGCCCCGGGCCTCTTCTTCCGCGCAGCTGCGTTTGTTCTCGCTGGGCCGTCGCGCCCAAGTTGCCTCCCGTGCGCATCTCCGGCCCACCGCCAGGTGCCGCCACGTCCACAGGATCCGGGCTTCCGGCCCGCAGACTGTGCATCCGGATCGACCCCCGTGACCCCAGGCTTCCGCGCATCCTGCGTGGTCGTCAAGTCGCCTGGTACTTGAGCCTCTCCGACACCGGCATCGCAAGTTCCCCGCACATGCGGCCACGCATGTCAGTGTACGGTCCACGGGGGCCGCCCGCGGGACAAGTGCCTATGGCTTCTCTGCGGCCCGGTTCGTGCCTCGCTGGGCATTCGCAGGGACGCTGCCAAATGTCCCCACGTCGTCCCATGTCCCACGGGACAAAATGTCCACTGCTGACCCCCAGCCCACTCACGGAAACCAGGCCCTGACGGCCTTTCCTCCAGTGTTTCCGTGTCTTTCCAGAGCCGTAGTCCCCTCACAGCTCCAGGGTCGCCCACCCGCATCGCACCGCCCAGAGTAGCCTCGAAGGACGCTTGGCTGCCCCAACTGCCCTGCTTAGCCAAAGGCCGCAGCATGGACAGGCTGACACGTGGACACCAGGTGCTCGCGGACCCATTTCCAAAAAGCACGGTGCCTGGACGTGTGGGCTGGCCGGAACGAAAACCGAAGCGCACAAGGAGTGTGTGCCTTCAACCAATCAGATCCCGCCGTGACAGGCTACAGAACTTCCTTCCGGGTTCCTGCTTCCTTCCGGTTCCTGCTTCTTTCTGCGTTTTGGGTCATTCATTCTCTTAAATGACTCAAAGCCAATGCTTTCCAGTCAGACCGGCATCAGAATTAACAGATATGGACGACCCCTTCTTATCTCCAAGTTTTCAATGTGCTGGACCCTTCTCAGCCCATCTGAGGTCCCCTCCAGCCCTCCCGGGGTTCTGGCCCGGCCCGGGCGCCGCAGACCCGTCTGTAACTGTACTGGGGCCAGCGCTGGAGCTGCGCCCTGAGCGAGGCAGAGGGACCGCCAGACGCAGGACGCAGCGCCAGCCTGACGTCTGTGACGTCAGGGCCACACCCCCGGCCTCCCAGCACCTCCTGCGGGGGACCCAGAGCCTCCTCCAGCCCACGTGCTCGCGGAGTGCCTCCCCCAAACAGGAGACGGAAACCATTGTTTCAACTCAACCATCATGTCTCTGAAGACCAGGTTTCAAACTTGTGTCACCATACTTACTGTTAAAAAACTGGAACCGTGAGGAGAACCTACAATAGGGAAGAATTCGCACATATTAGTTCCATCAGCGATCGGGACACATTTGCTGAGCGCCTATTTTAGTTCTCAAATCAAACGGCTCAACCCTGAACCTGGGCCCGAAACAGGAATACACCCCAGACTGAAGAATAAACCCACTTTCGAGTTCCAGAACACACTGATAGTAAGTGAATTCCTGGAAAATAACTGGTAGAACAGGTTTCAATCGTTTGCAGGAAAAGTATAATGTTATCCATCTCTAATTCCACAGGCATCGTGAGCATTCAGGTCAGGACAGAGATCATGAGGGGAAAAGAGAGAAAAGGAAAGAAACGAGAAGTTTGAAGAGGAAAAGTGAAACTGGCTTTTCAGACCCCGTGGGCATCTACAGATAATTGAGAAGTTGGTTGGTGTAGAAAACCACACTTCGTTGCGAGTCGGGGAAGTTTCCTTTCACAGATATCGTGGGAAATGGCTCAGCCAGTGGGAAATTGAAAATCAACTGGAGATCGGTTTCCTCTCAAAAAAATTAGTTTTCCTTTAATAGAATGTTGAAATCAGACGCGAAAAACAGATTTTATAACAGCAGAATTGTTAGGTGGCAGCTAGGAACGAGTGGCCAGAGGGGAAATAAAGGCAGATCCCTCACCATTCCGATCTAACAAAGAACGTAATGCAGGAGGCTCGAAGCAAAAGGGACGCCTGTCTCTTCCATGAAGTCAGGCTCCTTCCCATACGGCTGCCGCGTGTCCCAGGTACCACAAGCACAATGGCACAGGAGGAGGGGCGCGTCCTTGAGACTGTGCTGAGAGCAGGGGCCTCTGTAACAACCTCGCTAAGGCAGAGGGCCTTTACGGCTGAGAAAGAAATTCTTCATAGATGTACATTATTCCCAAGGTTTCGAAGGGGGGACGGAGGGGAACCTAGAAGCTGACTAAGGTGTATAACCCCTGAGCCCCAATAGTCAGCGTAGTTAGATTAGCTAAGTACCCACTTGTAGCCTCGGCTCAAGTCTGTAGAACAAACGTACAGATAAGCTACTAACAACTTTATTTCCTCCATATGTGGGGCATCTGGACTAGCCAGGCGCCTGCTGGCAGCTTTGTGCCCGTGTGTGCTTCAAAATTAAACTTGCCATCTCATTGCCTCCACAAATGTTTGTCTCTCGCTTGATGTATTCTCTTGAGAGCGAGACGAGAACTGGGAGGGGGTGGGGCAGGCGGCAGGGGGACCTCCCCTCTCAGGTCTCTCTCCCCATCTGTTACAGAACGGTCCCTGACAGCGCGTAGTGTGAGAGCTCCACCGTTTGGTCTTCGAAGCCATGCCGGTCTCTCGGTAAGGCCTCTGGTCCATTGTGAAATCTGCCCCACCTCGCTCCATCCTGGACAAAGTATTGGCTCCTCTCTTAGGAATTATATATAGTATCACCTTCTTCGTTCTGCTGCCAAACTTGTTATCGCACTTCCTCGTATTACTCCATAAAGAGAAAAAATTATATAAAAAGAAAAATTGGAAGTGAGTACTTAGGGATGCCAGATTTAGCAAATAAAAACAAACAATACTAACAAAATTGTTTGTTGTTTACGTGAAATTCAAATTTAATTGAATGCCCTGCATTTTATTTGGCAACTCTGGATGGGGTTGGGTTTAAAAAGGGAGGGCCAGTGTCACTGTGACCCCAACATATTGACGAAGCTTGCAGGCAATGACTGAGCTACATACAGACAGGCAATTACCGGCCCCCACCCTTGAGGTCCAAACGTCCGACACCAGAATTAAAGTGTTGCCAACGCGGAAAGACCTGCCAGAAGGAGGGGCCGAGTGATCTAGTTGTGTGTGTGTGTGTAAGGTGGGGTCAGATCTACAAGCAGAGGGAGAGGGAGCGAGAAAGGAAGCTCACAACTGAAGAAGCGCAGGGAGAATGGGGAGGGGGACCTGCAGAGCGAAGGCAAGGCTGGGCTGCAGCCTCTCCGAAGGTTGTGCCCAAGGTGCCGTCCCAAGGGAGGTGGTGAAAACCTAGCTCCGCCCTCCACAAGCCTCTCTGGGTGCTGGGCTTCCTACGAGGAGGGTGCGCCTTTTCTAAGATCTACAACGATAGTGGCATGTGGTGAGGAGCCATTGCGTAAACAGGACTCGAAGGGTGTTGTGGGCATCCACAGCCTCACGGGCCCTGCCTACGCCTGAGTCCAGGTCGGGGGCTGACGGTGGGAGAGATTTACTTGCCTGGAGTCTCGAGTCTTTCTACCCAAAGCTTTTTCAAGTTGGCAGCCTCGTCCAGCACTTCACAAACTTCGGTGGCCAGGTCCTGCATGTCTTGTAAGAAGCCCAGGTCGTCAATCGCCTTGCGGTGGCCGGCCGAGGCTTGGAACCCAGAGGAACTTAAAGCAAAGAGAACAGATGCTGCCCGCGGAACTCTTTACGGGAAGGAGTGTCCGCAGCGTTTTTAAGATTCTTGACACCAAATAGCAGCTCGTTTTCAACTAAACTTGCCCCCATTTCCATTCCCACCGCCCAGCCTCAGGAGCCCGTTGTGCTGGACTACTGTCCGGAGTGGGAGCCATCCATCCTCCTTTCCACCCTCGGCCTACTTAAACCGAGGGTCGCTCTCCATCCCTTTATCGCCGTCTGTGAAGTTCAAGCACTTGACAGGCTCGTTAGTCACGCCTGTGTTTTCATTCCTCTCTCACACGTGACGCAGCCCGCCCTGCGCAGGGCGCTGGGAATAAGCGCCCCGGCGACCAGAGCAGGCGCCGCTGTCCCTGCCTGTGGAGGAGGCAGGAGATGAGGACTCGGATGTGCCTCACCAGCGTGGGCCGGAGTAGACGCCCGGAAGAAAGTCAGTGAGACTTGATGAGACAGGACGTGAGTGGAAAAGTCTGTTGCAGAGATGGTGCCATTGGGCTGGAACCTGAAAACACAGGCCAGTGGGAAGAAGGGGGTGGCAGGCTGGTCAGAGGGAGGTGGTCTCAATGCCCAGAGGTGGGGGTGGCTGAGGACAGAGAGGGGTGTGGGGAGCACCCACCGGACAGAGCCCCAGTCATAGGAAAGATGCTGCCTGGAGGTGGGGGGCTGGGGTGGGCCCTACCAGGGCCACCTGGTCTGGCTGCAGGGGGGAAGCCGACTCAGAAAGGGGTAGGAAGGGGTGACCAGTGATGGGGTCAGGCCTGCCCTAAAAGGAGACGGAGAGGACCTCTAACAACCTGGACGTAGGGGTGTGAACCAGGTCTTTGATTTGCTGCATCCATGAGGTGTGCTGACTGCTGGGCCTGGAGGGACGGCCCCTCCCAGGGCCAGTTTCCTTCTAAGCCTGGCCCCCTGGTGATTCTGGTAGAGGACCCAAGGACCAGCCAACCTCAGGGTGTGGGGAAAATGCAGCCCATGTGATTCTGATTGGAAAATGATGGTACAGTTGCTAGGATAAGGGGAAATAATTTTTTTACTAGTAAACAAGAGAAAATGTTCTCACAGCCTTTGAAATCAGCTGCCCACCCTGTCTACATCCAATCTCAAATGCAGTGTGAATTTGTTTGATCAGTAAGAAGTGACAGATTCAAAATAAACTAGAAAGTCCCTTGGCAAGATGCTGTGAGTTTGTTAAAGTAGGTGTTCAATTACATTTAGCATAACCAGGAAGAAAAAAGGGGGAAATGGGGGAAATTTTTCTTGATTACAAAGTAATAGAACCTATTGGATTTTTTAAATCCCAATTCCTTTATTTCACAAATTAGCAAACACTGAGAAAATGAAGGAACAGCTGTCAACAGGTGCCGCTACCATGAGACAATCACAAAGCTTGCACCTCCCCTTGCACGGACATCACTTCTCACCATCCGCAACGAAGCCAGAGCAGGCTCAGCAAACATCGCGGATGAACAAAATAAACTCAGTGCACTCAGTCCAGAGCACAGTCCACTTAGAGATGCAGCGGTGAGGCCCAGAGAATGAATGAGAGAACCGACGAGGCAGACGCGGCACAGCCAGGTCCAGGCCGAGCCAGCCCAGTGCACGGGGCCTGTCCCCCGTGCCACGCCGCACCCAAATCTCCCCTCTGGAAGCACAGAGCCTCCACCTGGAGTGGGTAGGAATTCCAAATGCAGAACAAAAAGTCAGTCATTACCTCTGTCGTGACCTCATACTGAAAAGTTACAGTAACCATTTCGTAAAGGCCCCTGGAAGGGATGGACCAAGATGCAAGTTCTCCTGGCTTGTCTCCCATGGGACTTGGCGGGGCGGGGGGGGGGGGGGGGGGGGGGGCACAGATTTATCAGGTGACAGGCCTGAGGCCACTCACAGTGAGATCCCCTGTGAAAGGAATTGGGGTTAGGTCCTCCTTCTCTCCTATTTCTGAAGCGCCTCAATGCGCTCCTCAGACAGGATTGGGAACTAAACTAAAATGAAGATGTTTATGGCAGAAAAATATGCGGAAAACCCTGGATTAAATACTGAAGAGAGAGAGAGGCTATCGCCATGCCTGCGGAGCCCCAGGGAATTCCCAGCACCCTCACAGGGTTTGGGCCGAGAGCAACTTCCTCCTCCCCAGTCCAGCTCTTTCTCTGGTCTTTTGTGAGTAACGAGAGGAGTTGTAAGGAGGAGGCAGAACAAAGAAGATTAGAACAAACAGGAACAAAGAAGATTAGGATTGAGGGGAACAAGAAAAGGCCACTTGGCGGGTGACAGAACTTCTTTCTCAGCCCTCACACTGGTAATGAAGCCACTTCTCCCAGCGTCAGGGCCCAGATAAAGAAGACTTGACTGTAAATAACAGAAAGAAACTGTGTCCAGGCAAGAAAGGAGGAAGTAACACTGTATCTTCAGGTGGCATAATCATGTAAGTAAAAGACCCTAAAGGATACAATAGAAAACTACCAGAACCGATTGTCCATATTTTTAAAAATTTAAAGCAATACCAGAAAACATGAGCTTAGGAACAGATTTAACAAAATGTGCATAAAACCTAAAAGTACAAAAAACATTCTGAGAGAAATTTTTTTAAAAAACAGTTAAATGGAGAACTATATCATGTTCATTAAAATACTCAATGCTGTTAAAATATCAATCCTTTCCCAACTCACCTACAAGCTAAATGTAATCCCCTGGGACAGCTGGACACCCACATTCAGAAGAAGGGACCCCTTCCTCACACCACACACAAAAGTCAGCTCAAAGGGATCGCAGACCCAAGCGTAGGGTCTAAAGTGGTACAGTTCTCAGAGGAACATGTAGGAGGAAATCCTCCTGGTCAGGAGCTAGGCAAAGCCCTTTCGATATGACAGCTAAAACACAAGCAACAAGAGGAAAAGGAAGTGAGACTTCATCAAAATTAACAACTGTGTGTGTCAAAGGATATGATGCAAAGGCAGAAAGACAACCCAACAATGGGGGGAAATAGTACAAATCGTATTTTTGAACAAAACTGGTGTAAATATAAAACAAATTTTGTTGGCGAGAAGCGTACAGATAAAAAACAACACAAGGCAGCCAACGTCCCACGTCCCGATAATGCGCAAAGAGGGGGGCAGCGCGGACTGGGCCCAGCGGAGGGGCCGGCCCCCAGGCGCTGAGCGCTGGCGAAGGGAACGTCGTCCGGTCCAGGCAACCTGCTGTGCGTCACTCACACCTGCAGATCCTCCTTACTTCTGCCTCAAATGTCATCCTCCTCGGTGTCAGAAAAGCCTTGAAACAAACAAGGCTCAAATTCTCAGCGGCTTTGGATGGAGGAAGAGCATTCTGCTACTTATACAGAAGCTGGGCCCTGGGACAGGGGAAATTGGAGAGACTGAGAAGTATCAGAGTGAGAAACAGATGCAGTCACCATAGTCAAGCTGCCAAATTACTGAGACCTCGCGGCTGAGGCAGGAGGACACAATTCTGCCCTGGGAACTCGAACGTCAGAACGCTGCAGCCTAGATCACCGCCTGGGTGTCGGCCAAACCTTCAGATAACCCTCTGGTTGCCCCCTGCAGGGCCAGGAAAAGAAGGTCCGGGCGTCCAGAGCACGTGACATCATTGTCCAGCCCACCGGTCACCCAGGCGCCCTCTCGGACCAGCCCGAGGCGGAGAATGCAGAACCGGTGCACCTCCAGCTTACTGGCAGCCCGCTCAGGCTTCTTGTTCACAACACTCTGGGCACTGACTCCCTGCGCCTCCGGTTCGCGAGCCCCAAGACCCTTGAATGAATTTCTGTCACTTCTTTCTAGCCTGACTCTTCCTGAGCTCATTCAACACAGATTGTGGAGTTTGGAAGACATCTAAAGGGAGTCTAAAGAGTTAAAAGCAAACCAAGAAACCAAGAGGCGAGGCGGCCACAGGCCCTGAGCCAATGAGGTGGAGAAGCAGCAGCTGGCATGGAGGTGAGCACCGAGAGGCCCTCAGGGCCCGAGTGCACTTGAGAATAAAATAAGATAAAAACACTGGTGATAGCAAAGTGGCAATCGTAGGGAATAACTGGGAATGGTTATAAAGAGAAAAGCGGAGGGGGTGGGAGTGAAAACGACTCGGCCAAGGCTGGAGGGAAAGCAGCAGCCTTGAGAACACAGGAAGCTCCGGTGGGGGTCCCACGGCCTCCTTCAGACTGCGGACGGTGCGCAGTCATACCACAGCGCACCTTCGGCATGTGCGTCTGCTGTTAGCTTCACCTTGGACGAACTAGGAGTGCTTCCTGACGCGGTGTGAGACTTCCCATTTAATCTGTGGTCAGTGATGATGTGCATTTTAGCTCAGAAACCCTCTTGTAAGAGCGAAGGGCAAGATCCGCAACCACACCAGGAAGGGGGAAGTGGATTTTCAGAATCGTAACCGTGGTCCAGTGAAATTTGGGATCTCTGCATAGAAATCCACAGGCTCGATTAACCATGCTAATAAAGCTTCAACAGACTTGAAATGGAAACTGGCTCTCAGATATTTGTAAACCGAGACAACGGAATCGGAAGGGGTGTTTATTTGCGGCGCTGAGGACCACCTGAATGCAAACCCAGTGACACAGGCTCGGTCACGTGGCCAGGTCCGAAGCCAGAGGTGAGCCTGACCACGTGCCGCCCCTTCCCGGTGCCCTTCCTCACTCTCCCTCTTCCTCACTCCTCCCGATTTCTGTGTGTTTCCTCCCGCACTTCTCACACCTCGGCCTAGGGCACTGCCAGGTGGGAGCTATTTTGTCCTTGTCTGTCAGCCAAAGCCTCCGAAAGGCCCCAGGCTGTGAAACAGACCAGGGCTCTCGGCAGGTGGGTGAAGCACTGCCACTGGGTTCAGGTCAGATCCCTGCGTTTCAGCAAGCTGAAGCGAAGGTGTTGAGGGGCAGGGACACGGATGCAAAAGGACAGTTATGTCCTGATGTGGGAAAATACGCTGTTTCATTACAGCCAGAGCAGTAAGGACTGGCTGTCGTCTCCGCCCGTCGGGGCGCGCTCTGCAGCAGGCCTGTCTGACACCGGCAACCCTGGGAGTGAGGACTCGAGAAGCTGGGGTTCAGAGAGGCCAGACAGCGCGCCCACTTTAGCGGGCCTAAAAATGACAGAGCCTGCATCGTTTGGGTGCACAGCCCGGCTTTTCCCCACCCCGAGCAGCATTTAAGCTCTGAGTAAGGAAGGGAGACAAGAAAGCCCTGAGATGGAAATGCTGATCCCTCTCAAGCCCTTGTAATCCTCTCAAAAGGGTGTTGTATGCTTTTTCCTTGTCACGCTAGGTTCTGCACTTTTCATGACCTCTGACCTGTTCCAAATTATCTAGGCTTTACGAAAAGCTTCCTGCCCCAGCTTCCCATGACTCCTGGAAAGGATGCTTGTGTTTCTCACCGGGAATGGTACTCCGTGGACTCGGCGTAGCTTCGGTTCCTGCAGGTCGCCCCGGTGTTGCAAAGAAGGCCTCGGACAAAGGGGAAGACGCCCCGGCTGGGCAGATCCCGGGGCTGCAAATAACCTGGGCGTGGGCACAAGGCGGGTGAGTCCAGACAACGGGAGGCGGAAGCGAAATACCCACCGAGCCGGAACGAGAGCAGTAGCCCATCGTGTGGTGCTGTCGTGTGATTAACCCTGCTCTCCACGTGAAGGTGGCCTGAACGCAGACAGAAAGAAAAGAGAACACAAAGGAAAGGGAAAGAAAAGGAAGAAAGAAAGCCTTCCCCTGCATCTGACACCTCCCCCAGGCTCAGCGCAGTCACAGCTGTGTGACCAGAGAGGCCGTGACCCCAGACACAGTCCTCTCCGTGCGCAAGCCGGGGCGGAAAGGAGAACAATGCACGTCTTCTCATCTCCTGTGAAAACGCCGGGGTTTGAGTGTGGGCCGGGTTTCGAGGTCTCATGTATCCCACATTCTTCAGTGTTTAAGGGCAGCTGCCGAAGGTCATGTAAAACAAAGAAGTTTGGAAAAACCGGGCAGGACCCTAGGTTTTCAGGTCCAGTGTGGTCAACGAGCCACTTCCCTTAGTGAAGTGCTGCTCGGGTCCCTCCCCCTCCACACACGCCCGGCCCTGCACACGCCCTGCTCCCCACCCCACCTTCACACCCTCCCCCGGGGACGAGAAGGCTGGGATGCTGACGTGCTGACAGCCGTAGGCAACGTGGAAGTTACTCCACCACCTGGTAGCTCAGGATGCAGTGTGTGCAGTCTGTTCCCCCCACCCCGCCGGTCTGGCGGGGGCTGGGAGAGGACCTTGCCTTCTGGGACTTGGAGACCAGCTGTGCTCAGAATTGGCACAGTCGTTAAAAGTAAGTGAATCGCTTTTCAGCTAAAGGGGCAAATGGGGTGCCACATTGCACCATCATTACTATCCCCTCACTGTCCTCATCTGCGCCACCGTCACCGTCATCTCCATCACCAGGACCGCCATCAGCATCGCGTTGGTAAGCTGAAAGGCACCTTCCCTCTTTCGCCTCTTTCTCTACTCTTTCTATGTTTACAATGGCACAGGTACCCGTGTCCACGGTAAGGCAGCTCCGTGAGCAGAACGCGTCTGCTACATCAAGCAAATGTGTGACTATTATTCCTAAGAGGGAAAAATGTTAATCGGTGCTTCCTGGCGCGAACCGCAGAACTGCAGCTGTGGTGACACCTCAGTGGAGCCCACACGTTCCGCTCGGAACTCGGAGTTTCCAACGACCGGAGAAAGGGTGCGCCCCTGCCCTCTAGGGCCTGAGACAGCAGGGGCACTTACAGTTGTCTCTGTGTCTGGGGGGCTCTTGAAAACGAAGCACCGTCAGGATCGTGAACAGGATGCATGGCCAGAAGAACTCAGCGAGGGACAGCACCTGGGGGCGTTGTCGAAACATGGAATCAGTGCTTGGACAAACGGCAGAGCACTGGGGTTCCTCCGTGTCTGGAAGGCGGCGCCGCGGCCGGGCTGAGCCGCCTCTAAGGGAGGCCCCTGTCACCCCTGCTCTGGGTCTCTGCCCACAGAGAAGGTCGCTTGTCTTCGCATCCGGCTCCTGGACGGTGCCACTCCTTGTCCTTCCCCCCCAGGCCCGGCCTTGCCCCTTGCCCTTTGCTCCACCTATTCATTTATTGTGGATTCTGTGACATTGAACATTAAATAAATAAGTGGCTTCATTCCAACATATTGACTATTTGTGTTTTTCTAGTCTCTTAAACGTTCCTGACTTCTCCGTCCAAATAGCCATTCTGCCCGAACTGGCGGGGAACACGGTCACTCTCGTGTTGTGGGTATTTCTCGCATTGCCACATGCGGGTCCTAACTGGCGTCCTACCAACAGCACAACACTTTTACCAAGTGGACTTTCCATGGTTCACACCGCTCTGCCTGTGAGTATTTCCCGTGTAAACGTGTTTCTACTGCATTTTCTTGAGATTGAAACAAACCCCTAAAACTCAGATTGTTGGAGTCAAACCTCTTGATACAAACCACAAAAGCGCTACCCATAAAAATCGTAGTCATTTGCATAATTCTGAATTTTCAAAGTCAAAAGAATGGGAGCTGCCAATGATACGGGGAATGTGATTACTGGGGAGAGAAACACCGTCGTGAGGAACAGCCCGGTGAGAAACTCCTTCGTGGAAGATCCTGTCATCCTGGGCCCCGCGTCTGGGCCCCTCGGTCTTAGAGGAGACTCCCACCCCCTCACTTGACAGACGTGAGCGGCATTCAGCAAAGCACGAAGTATCACCTCCAGGTCCGCAGGCAGGAGGTTAAGGCTGCTCCGTCCAGCACGGAGGAGGGCGTCTTACTCTCCCCGGCTCCGAGCAACAAGAGACTCATTGCTGGGGCCACGGCGGTCGGGGGGGGGCGGGCAGGTGGGACTCCAGGGTTAATCCTGGGTGATGTAAACGTGCGAAATGGGAACTAAGTATCCTTGATACTGCGAAGGAGAATCAATACATTTCCTTTGTTTTTTAAATCTTTAATGAAATGTAACTACTTTTAAGACAAAGAGGTATGTGGAAAACAGAAAATGGGTACTATAAATAAGTAAATATGTGGATGGTTAGGAAACGCAAAAAGAACAGAAGAAATACAACCCCTTTCCCCAAAATGAGCAGGTTTCTGAACTCATTTTTCAAAGCACACGAGGAAGCGCAGCTAACGCCGTTGGAGTCGGTTGTTCACGGCAGCGCTCGCAGCTCTGCCTCCAGTTCCCGGAGAACATAATGACCTGCCGCAGAGGGGGACGTGGTGAGCCGGCCACCGCATTGTGGGAACCTGTGAGGCTTTCCGTCTGGGCCCCGCGCTATCCCGAGTGTCCCGTTTGGCTGACTGCCGCAGGTGCGTCTGTGAGGCGGCATTGCTGAACGGGAATCAGGTTAAAAGAAAAAGCCAACCAGCTACCTAAACATTCTGGGGAGAAACAAGCAAAAAAGGAAGCCACAGAGCATGACTGGGGAAAACTCAAATAAAGTAAAGGGTTTTTTTGTTTCTTTAGCTGTTTCATAAGGAAAGATGATTTAAGAAGACCAAATACTCAGAAGGCAAGGGCTCGAAAAAGATGATAAATAAATGAAAAGAGAGGCCGCAGATCTGAGGAGACGACTTTAAAAATCACTGGGATCCTAGATGACCAGGGAGCCCCGAGAAGAGAGTGGACACAGGTTAGATGGAACTTCTGCGTTAGAGAAACAGTTTGAGATAACAACAGTCACTTAAAACAACAGTTTTAAAGGCAGAAATATTAACAGAGAACACTAATATATTTTCAACACAAGGACTACGCACCGTGAGGACGATCGCTGTCCCTGAGGTAGAGGTTCGACAGCTGAAACAAAACCCACCCTCACAGAGCACAGGAGAGCTTCCCTGAAGAAGAGAAGACCTTATCTGAAGACTGGAAGAGTAGTCCGCACGCAGTCCAGGGAAATTAAGTCGTAGTTGAACGACAGCGAGGGGACTTTGAAGATAAAGGAAGGCTGGCTACCGCAGGCGTCCAGGCGAGGAAAACGGTGCACTAACAAGGAGCTAAATCGGTCTGGCCTCAAACATATCCCCCATGTTCGGGGCTGGATGCCAGCACATCAATATTTACAAAGGTCTATGAGAAAGAAAGTGTGATAAATATAATTCCCAGCCCAAATGGCCCTGGAGTGAAAACCGACATCCATTTATTCTCAATCATAAGAGAATACAGACACTTTATTAACCACGAATCCCGGGACGGAAAAAGCTTGTCAATGAAATCCAGCCAAAACGAAGTGGACAGAATTTGAAATCCAGACACGTCACTCCTAGTACCAGGCTGGCAGGATCATGAGGGACCGCCTGCAGAAAGAGTGCAGCCTCGTCGCTTTGCTGGTAGTAAATCTCCGAAGAGCTGGAGGAGGGAAGCGACAAAAAATTCATCAAAAAGAAGGAAGAAGAAAGTGTCCCTGAAGAGAAATGGGGAGGAAGCAGGCAAGAGGATATTGAAATAACTAATGGTTAAGAATTTTCCAGAACATAAAAAAGAAACAATTTCACTGATGAATAGAACATTTACCAAGAAACATGGATCCACGTTGAAAACGTCAGCACAACTAAGTCAAAGAGAAGATCCCAACAGCAATTCAAGAAATCCAGACCCACTACCTCAAGGATAATTAGACTCACCAAGGGCTCACCGACAGAGAAACCCAGAAGATGACTAGCTATCTTCAGACCCCTTGGAAAATTTCTGCCAATCTAGAATCGTGCCCCGAGAAAACTTACCTCTCGAGAGTGAGGGTGAAAGAAAAACTTCCGAATAACCAGAAACCAGCGTAAGGGCACAGACCGGTTGAAGTGAAGACAAGAAAAGACAGAGCAGGTAAAGGGCGTGCAGATTAGCTGCGAGGGTTTCGACAACAGCGTCCGAGACAGAGAGCACTAGCAGGTCCCACCGGATCGCAACACACGAAAAGGAGTGAGCCGTAGGAGATGTGGTAATTTAGGCTTCTAAATACCTAGTAAATATCCTCAAAGCATATGCAGCGATGATTGATAGAACTACACAAAGAAAATTCCCAATTTACTCGCATGGAGAAGAATCCAGTACCTGTCACATGATAATTTTCTACACCAGCTAGAATCCGTGAGAAAGTGTTTTTAAAGAAGACAGCGTCTGCATTATCAAGAACACAGCACCTGAGGGAGGGAATCTGACCCGAATGCGTGCCGTTACCTTATGAAGAGAATTATGAAGCTTCATTGAAAAACACCAACATAAACACCTAAATGAATGAATGGACGAACACCGTTAACGCATAAGACACTGATCTATCACACCGATGCAATCCCACTGGAACGCCAAGAAGTTCTTGTTCGTTTTGCTTTGATTTGATTTTGCTGTGGTTGTCGTCAAATTTAATGAGCTGGCTCTAGGATGTATTTTAGGGAGAAGAAATGTCAAACACCATGCAGACGGCTTTCACAAACGGTTGGAAGAGCCTGCCCTCTCGCACGTCAGAACTTTCCACCACAAATCGCACGCAGGGCAGCGTGTGGTCGGCTCGGCAGTACAGCCCTGACCCGCGGGCCGGCAGAGCGGCCCAGAGCAGGGGTCTGCGGGTTTGGGATCTCGACGCAGGGAAAGGCCGTCCACGGATCACGGGAGAAACCTGCCAGTCAACGAAACGTGCCAGGAAATCGGTTATCCTCAGCGTGGGAGGGGTGGGGGGAGGCACGCAGGGAGGGGCTCCTTACCACCGATCACCATGCATGAAACTCCAAATGTGAAAAAGAAAACCTTAAAATAAGGTTTTGAAGAAAACATAGAGCATGTTTGCTTGTCTTAAATAACACACAGAAAACCATAAACCACACACACAAAAAACAAGCCACATTAAGCTCTCTGTTCTTCAGAAAAGCTATTTTAAAAGTGGGAAAGCCAGAAGCGAAAAATAAAACTAGACCACAGTTTATCCCCACAAACAAAAATTGATTCAAAATAGATCAAAGACTTAAATATAAGACCTGAAGCAACAAGTTTCCTAATTACAAACGTGTGGCCCTTGGTGTTAGAGACGATTTTATGAATTTCACCCCAAAGGCAAGGGGAGGAAAGGCAAAAACAGACGAATGGGAGTACATCCAACTAACAGTTTCTGCACAGCAACAGGAATCGCTGACAAACAAAACTGCGACCAACCACGTGGGAGAAGAGATCTGCAAACGTGGCTCTGACAAGGGCTGACATCTAAAGTATGTAAAGAACTCACACAACTCAACACCAAACAAACGATCCAACTGAGAAATGGGCAAAGGACCCGAACAGACGCTTCTCCCAAGAGGACATGCAAATGGCCAACAGATCTGTGAAAAGATGCTCAACCTCACTACTACTGGGGAAACGCAAATCACAACTGCAATGAGATGCCCCCTCGCAGCCGTTAGACAGACTAGCAGCAACCAGCCAGGTAGTAACAAGTGGTGTTGGGGGTGTGGCGAAAAGGAGCCCTCACCCCTGCTGGCGGGAATGCAGACCGGTGCAGCCACTGTGGAGGACAGCGTGAGGGTCCTCCAAAAATAAGAACAGAGTTGCCATATGACCCAGCAATCCCTCTCCTGGGGATCTACCTGAAGGAAATCGAGAACATTTATTCACAAAGACACATGCACCCGTGTTCACTGCACGGTTATGCACAGTAGCCGAGACGCGGAAATAACCGCAGCGCCTTCAACAGAGGACTGTGTAAAGGAGTCGTGGGCCACATGCCCCACGGAAGAGCCACAAGAAGAGATGCAATCCTGCCATTTGTGAGAGCACGGGTGGACCTCAAGAATATCATGCCTAGTGAGATAAGGCGGGAAAAGTTAGGAACCATCTGATTTCACTCATATGCACAGACAACGGTCTGGTGGTTACCAGAGAGAAGAGGGCTGGTCGGGGGGCGGGGGGCGGGGGGTAAAGGGTACAGGCGTCACATGTATGGTGATGGAAGATGATTCGACTGTGGGCGGGGGGCACTCACTGCAACAGGCAGATCAGGTAGCATAGAAATGTACGCCTGAAACCTGTATAACCGCACTAACCAATGTCGCCCCCATAATTTTAATTTAAAATGGTAATTAATAATAGTAATAATACAATGAGATGTTAACTGAAAAAGAGGGGGAGGATCAGCCACAGACCTGGAGAATTCATTTCAACGCACGGAGCCGACAGTATAGTATCTAGGACACAGACAGCAGCGCACGGGATAATAGGACACGGTCAAAGACAGGGGCAGGCGCGAGCCAAGGAGGGGCCGCGTGAGTGCGCACACAGTTGCTCCAGCTCGGCCGCCCTCCGCCCTCGGGAAGAAACGAGATAGGCTGAAGGAGAGGCCGTGTGGCGCCCACCGGCTCGGGGACAAGGGAGAAGTCCGCCAGCAGCAGGTGCGGGCGAGGCTGCGGGGCAACAGGACGTCAGAAAGCAGCCCGGCGGTGCTGGAAGAGCTGAAGGTGACGAATGCTGTGTCTCAGCAGTTCCATCACCATGTAATAAGTTGAGCCATTTTGATTTACTGTGCAGACTGGTTTTACGCTATAAAAAATGTTCCACCGGATATTTACTTGCTGAGAAGGTGAACCCTTAAAAGCTCTGCTCAAGACGGCTTACAGTGGCATTGCTTGTGAGTGAAAAAAATTTTGCAAGTCATGCAAAAAAAGGGTGGTGGGGGGAGAACGGTGCAACGAATGGTGGTGTACCGGAGCAATACATACAAGGGTGGTCGCTCATTCACTCATCATGAACGTGCCGCGTGTGCCAGGCACTGGGGTGGTCCTTGCCTTCGGGGGGTAGGGGGCTGCTGGCGAAAGGAGAGGGCACAGGGCCCACGTCAGGCCCTTCTCGGGATGCAGACCTGAGAACACCCAGCGCTGTCCTACACCATGTGTCCTCACAGCTCTGCCTGCGTCTACAGGCCCTCGCTCACCCATCCCTCCATCCCCAGCAACCAGTGAGGAGCCGCTCACACACTGGAGACCCAGGACATGGTTTTCTGCACCCCTGAACGAGCTTGTACTGGAACGTGGGCTGAATCTCAGGTGGGTGGGTTAGGTAAGTAAATTCCCATCAGCTTGAACAAAGCATCGTATAGAGTTTAAACCCATTTCTTAATCCTCCCGGTCACTCGGGGAACAAGCGGTTCCGGTTACAACTGAAAAACCACAAAGAATAAAACATTCGGTGCAAGAAAATAAGATTGTAAAGGGAGGGAGGAGCTGCCTGGGAGACCTCACTGTCCGAGGGAGGAGGAGAAGCCGGAGTGAGGCTAGAGTAACAAGGAAGCGGAAGGAAAACGTGTAATTAGGCGGAGGCCCTGGACCCTGGGAACCAAGGGCCCCGCAGGGAGCGTGGGATGCCACTGTGTCCCTCGGGGCGCGGCGCACCAGCCTCTCAGAAGAGGGCACTTTCCCAGCGTATCAGGAGGGCTGCGCCATGAAATGCTGCAGGGAAGGGGGAGGGGGCTCGAATAAACACGAGTCAGAACCGAACGGCAACATGGGCACAGTCGCTGCAACCACGGAGCTCCGAGGGGGGAGCATGCCAGTCCTTGCCTCCCTCCCCAGCAGGACAGTGTGCAGGCCTTCAGGTGGGCCGCCGAGTAGCTTTGCTACCAAGAGGAAGACATGGATAAACTCTCCCTTTTTTCTTTTGTTCTTTTTTTAACCTTATGTTGAAAAACGATGGTTTTTCTTTCCACATTCATTCATTCACTAAACCTTCGCTGCACACCTACCCTTCCCAGCCCCGCGCAGGGAACTCTGGAGTGAGTTATAAAGATGAGCGAGGGGAAACTTTTTCTCCGAAGGGCTCACGGGAGAGGAGCAAGCCAACCACGCGAGTTCAGGGGGATCTGTGGGGGGAAGCGCACGCGCGCTGGCGCGGCCTCTGGAAGGCGGGTGAGCGATGTGTTCTGACGTCGTGCATGTGCGGACTCTTCCACCCGAAGATTCCAACCCAATGCACTTTTCCTAAAGAGGCAGCTGGGAAAGTGCCTGAAATATGTACCAGGAAGGCAGCTTCGACACTGTTTCCTGCTGTCGGGAAGTCCAGGGCACAGAGAAGGCGCCAGTGGGAAAGCAAGGACACAAGCGTCCAGGGATGGAATGCTCGGTCCACAGGGACGAGGCCACCCGCGGGGACTGAAGGTCAGCTCCCCGTTCACAGAGCCGTCTTAACCCAAATGCCACCTGGAATAACTTTTTAATTCGAAATGATTCTAAAACGTAGTTGGTGAGCAAATGTATTCCAAAGGCAGAGAAAATCATGAAGGAGAAAGAAGCTACGAAAGACTACAACCCTGCAAAGTATCAGAGCGTATTATAAAAAGACTACAAAGTATCAGAGCATATTATACAAAGACTACAAAGTATGAGAGCGTATTATAAAGGGCCAGCGCTTCGAACACGAGAACCCGGGCAGACCGGAAACGCAGACCGATGACACAGCACACAGCGTCCGAACACAGGCCCCCCCGCGTGTCAGCGCGTGTGACAGAAGAGCTGTGTCCACAGGGCAGGAGGAACGCGCCGGGCCGGGCCGCCTGCGCTCAGACCTCTGTAAAAGGTAAAGGCTTGTGAGTCCTCCAGACTGTGCTCTGCGTAGGTGGAAGTCCAAAACAGATTAAAACGGATTTTAATTCCAGAAAAGCTGGAAGAGAGTAGAATATTTCCAAACCTGTGGATGAATGAAGTAGAATTCCTGCAGTTCTGAACTTATAAAAGCTATACTTCAAAGAAAAGGCAAAGATGATGTTATAAGATTATTCTTCACCCATCTTTGTAATTCATAAATCAAATTGGAATAAAAATAAAGAAACAAACAAAAAAAACTGGGGAAATACTTTTAATACACAGAGCGAAGTCTTTATAACCAAACAGCAAGAGAAAAATCACCAGGCCTCAAACTGTGACCTTGGAGAAGAATGTGATGGCCCATTTATATGAGACAACGCGTGTTTCTAAAGTGCTCCTTCTCACACTGGCCCCTCCAAATACAGCATTAAAGGAATCTTCTTACGCCATCGCGCATGTACTGAATTTGCAAAACAACCACAAGGTCCGGGACAACGTAACGCTAGACACACCAGATGACGTCACGTGACTCGTCCCTTACACGTCTGAAGAGTCGTGACGATTGGCATGACCCATGGAGATGAAGAATGATCCCAGTTGCCTTAAGGCTCAGCCATGTTACTATTTAGAACTGACTCCAAGACCGTGCCCAGCATTAGACAGCGTGTCACACAACGTCTGCCAATGGTCCCTGGCACCAACTCAGTGCCAACAGGAACCCCTAGTTCGGGATGCAGAGGAGAAGGAAGCTTCAGCGCACATGCTCAGTTGTGATGCAGCGCAGCTGTGGACCAGCAGGCAGCGGGGCTGCCTTCCGCGAGGGCCCTGGGGCGCTGCGGGGCTGCACAGCTCAGCTCCACTCCCACGAGAAATCTTCAACACCTCAGCTCCAGGAGAGGAAAGGCAACCCTCTGTCTCCAGAGTAAGACAAAGTTCGCTCCCCAAGTCGGTGGGGATCGACTTATAGAGACATGGCCCCACCCCTGGTCTTGATTGGTCTGTTCTCATGCAAATGAGGGTTCCAAATCCTCACAGTTTGGTCAAAAAGCACATTCCTCATTAGTCACAATGGAGCTGCTCTGATTGGTCAAAGAAGATGCTGAGGTTATAGCTGCACAGCTGTGATTGGATGGGAAGGTCTAAGTCCTACTGGTTGAGATGCAGTTCCAGGACCTTGGTGAACAAGTCCCGGTCACCCCTTTTAGCCTAAGACTGCATGTCAAAGGCTTTATTTTCGACCTGTTTCATCCATAAAACCAGTTACAGGTCATTATTCCTGTAACCCCTCTGCCAACCAACACTTCCAACATCGTCTGTCAGCGTAGTTAATGTTTCAACATGCGAGCTTCCTGTCTTTCTCTAATATAAAGCTGTTCTGCTATTTTTTAAAATACACAACAAGTAGAACATCTTGTCAGGATCCATGTTTCAATCTTTTTCCAACCTATCAGAGAGGTCAGGCTCCTGACCTTTGACCTCCTGGCTCCTGCTCACACCCTTAGAGCTTTACAGCAAATCTGAGAACATGTGGTTGATGATTTGTAATGATGCGGAACCAGCAAAAAGCAGACTCTAAGGCCTAACTGATTTCAAAAAAAATAATAAGAAGAAGAGTTACCTGACTTCTGGGGCTTGATATCTACAATTTTTTGCAATTTCAAGAAAATACAGAAATTGTAGCCAGCATGTTAATTGTTTTCAAAGGAAATTATTCCTTAACCTCAAGTTAGGCTTTTAGAACTTGAATCCAGTGGCAGACAAAACCCTCAAGAAAGGTGAGGGGGTTTGTTCTGTAAAAGGAACCCACACAAGAGCTCTGAGGTCCCAGGTAGCTGGAGCGCAAGCTGAGTCTCAAAGAAAACGGAAGGGCTTCCTGGGTGGTGTTGGGAGGGCTGGGCCCTAAGGTGGGAGGCAGGTACCAAGAGTGAGATGCGTCCTGCCTGGGGCGGGACTACCGGGGGCTCTCTAAGGCAGGGGGTGGCCTTTGAACTTGGCTTTGTGTGGAGTGGAGAGCCCAGCAGAGTGGAGCCCAGACGGCCTCGGGGGCTTCCTGGGAGCCGGGCGGGAGGGGAAGACCCAGACAGCTATGTCTGTGTTTGTGTCTGGGAGCAGGCGTGCATGGCGCCACGCGTGGGGCCCCTCAGCGCGAGAAGGCGGCGGTTCTCCTGTGGGGAGCGAGATGGGGGTCCGCGGAAGGGTGTTCCTAGGATGACGGTGCCCAGGGGCTTTTCCTGTTTCCATCAGCCGGCTCCAACCCACGGCCGGGAGAGGACCTCGAGGTTTTTGGACAATGACCTTAAACTCAGCCCCAACCCCCGTCAGTAGCCCAGGTCCTCAGTAAAACTTCACCTGGCCCAAAACACCGGCCTCAGCCTTCGTCCGTGGAGGAAGGAATCAGAGCCCCGTCCGACTGGGGGTGCCGGGGGCAGACAGGGAGGGAGACTGGAGACTGCAGGCACCTGGCAGAGAGTGGTTACTGCTCAGTGGGGGGGCGGGCAAGGGCCGGGGGCCCTCCCGGGGTGCAGGCTGTGAGCCAGCCGGCTTCTGTCCGATGTCAAACACCGAACACTGCCACAGAACCAGGAGAACGCTGAGCACCAGGTGCTATACTGTAGCTTTCCTTTCCCTTACTTTTTATTGCATTATTAATTTGTTAAAGAATCTACTTTTTCTCACACTATATTTTCTCTTTTCGTTGTCGTTCTGAAATTGTCCAAAGGAGAAAGGACCGATCAGACTGATTTACTCTCGTGCAGCAGGAATGAACATGAAGGGAACACACTAGGACGTCCCGCGGAAGCCAGGCTCACGCGCGGCCCGCGTGGGTGCGGTGGCTCGGACACTGCCCTCGGGACGCTCCAGGGGGCGCTGTCAGCGGGCACCGACCTGCCCCACCCCTGCCCCCTGCAGGTGTCCTGACGGGCGACCTGACGCCCAGCCCTGGAAGTGCATCCCACAGCAACCACCCAGGGCAAGGGGCAGTCTCCCGCCTGAAGATGCTCGTCAACGCAGGGAGACCTGGGAAGGGCCCCATGCGCGCGCGGCCTCGGGACCGGCCCCATAGTCCATGCACGCGCCCCGACGCACAGGCAACAGACCGGGACACAGGACGGCCACACGCACCTTCCGAGTGCTGGGCTTCAACAACGTTCAGTGAAAAAGGAGCAGAAAGCTAGGATTTTGTCTACATAAAAACATTGCATTCCATATGTCTGATGACAAGGGGAGCGTAGCTCTAACAGACGCACGGGGATAATGGGAATTTCTGATGGTCTTGGAAGTTTCTGTTATTGTTCTAGCGCCGTTTGTGCAACGAATAAAAATCGAGACGCAACGAATTAGTGTTATTAAGAGAGTTGGGGAAAGATTCTTCTGTTCACACTGTTTCCAAGGAGAGTGGCATTTCAACAACTTATAAAGCTGAGTATGAAGGGTACCTCCATCCATTCTGTGCTATTCTATTGTGCTCTGTTTGAAATTTCCATCATACCATGTTTTTTAAGGGTACGATAAGGATAAAATATAGCCCTGTCTGGTGTGGCTCAGTGGGTTTAGCACCAGTCTGTGAACCAAAGGGTCGCAGGTTCAATTCCCAGTCAGGGCACATCCCTGGGTTATGGGCCAGGTCCCCAGTAGGGGGCGCGCGAGAGGAAACACATTGATGTTTCTCTTCCTCTTTCTGCTTCCCTTCCCCCTCTCTAAAAATAAAATCTTTTTTAAAAGAATAAAATACAATAAAACAAAGAGGTTTTTAGAATACAAAAACAGACAAGTTTTTTTTTCAATAGTATATTTATCTTACAAAAAGTGCCCATTTCTCAGTCACTAAACAAACATTTACTTGAGGCCATCCAATCACTCGGTCAGGTTGCTTACCCCAGTCCAGGCCCCATTTCCACAGCCAGGAAGCTACTGTGCAAAATCAAGGAATTCAGGGATTATCACTGGAGAACCAGAGGAAGCTGGAAAAATAGGTCATTTCAAAGACGGTGGGCCAGAGGAGCCTGAACTCAACACTGCATGTCCACAGGGTGCCCCGGGCTCCAGGCCAACCCAGCCGAGGGAGCAGAGCCGGGAGGCACCCTGCTGGGGGTCCTGCCCCCACCCCCTGTGGCACTGTGTTCCACCCGAGTTGGAGGCCACCGTCCCCACCGTCTCCAGAAAATGGGTCCCACCCACATGCAGGCACTGGGGCCAGAACCTGACACTAACTCAATCCTCACAAACAATCTCAGTTTTCCGGGAGGACGACCAGCTGAAAGGGATTAACAGGCACGAACTGCCAATCACACAATCGGTCACGGGGTGTGAAATCCAGCACGGGGAACAGACCGCGTGACGGTAGGATGACCATGCACGGGGCAGGTGGGCACGGGACCCGCCGGGGGATCCCTTCGTGAGGCACACAGATGTCCAACCACTAGCTGGACACCTGAAAGTAATAGGTCGACTGTAGTTGAAGAAATGAATGTTTCAAAGGGAAACCTGACCGCACGCAAACCAGCAGGGTCAGAGCGGGGGGCGGGCCCTCCAGGGCCGGCCGCCACTCTCCGCACTGAGCCCCACTGAGTCCGCCCCTCGCTGCTCTGGGTGGAGCTGCAGGAAACCCCCGGTGCAAATGCCACTGCCCACGGCGCGCGGACACCTGCAGGTGTGTCCCCATGGGCTCGTTGAACATGTCCCTGTCCCCAGCCGCAGCTCCTGGAGGGCAGGGTCAGGGCACACCTGGCAACCAGCACCCGGCACGGAGCTGAGACGCAATAAAGCCTGCCTCCCTTCCTCCACCCGCTCACTCAACAAACACTTGTCCAACCCCTGTTATGTGCCAGGCATGGGGCTGGGGCTGGGGGCTGGGGATGGGGTGGGCGAACAGATGGGAGCAAACGCCCTGCTCTCCTGGCAACTTCGTGAGAGCTCTGTAGGAAAGGAACCAACACGGGAACCTGCCGTGCCAGGAGATAAATGTTGGAGACAAGGTCAGGCCAAGAGGGGCGGGGGCGGGGGCGGGGTCACTGTGCAGGTGCGTGGTCAGCAAAGAGGTGATGGATGAAATACTTCTGGAGAGCACGCTTATCTTAGCAGCACGAGTAATCGTGAAAATGTCGACACCACCGAAGCGTCCCTCCGTGGAGGGCAGACCGAGCTGTTCTGGGCTTTGAGTGTGTGGAGGAACAAAAGCAGTGAGCACTGAGCCTGGGGAGCTGGGGCCTGACCCCACCTGCAACTGCCTCTCAGGGAAAAGGGGCGAGCCCCCCAACCCACCCCTGACACCTGGGTCAGTGTCAGTCTCACGCGTCAGCTCCTGGCCTCGAAACCCGGAGGTTTCCCACTGACCTCCCGCTAAGCCTGACGCCCTTCCCACAAGAAAGTAGACATCTTCAACACGGACCTTATTTGGAGGAGGAAAGAATATTTGGGATGTGAGAATTCAGCTGAATGGAATTCAAAGTCAGTCACAGAAGTTCTTCAAACACACGAACAGGGCCGCACCAGCCCCGGGGTGCTCAGTGGGGGCCTTGAGTCAAAGACACTGTACAGACCTATTTCTGCTAAAAGGGCATTTTCAGGGGCTCATCTCAAGGCCGCAGCCTCGGAAACAAAGGCTGGGCCGTCCCTGTGCGAGCCACCGACTCTTGCTTGGATAGAACGCAGGCCACAGGGGCCTGGTGTAGCGAAGGCACGCGTTTGGTCTGAGCCGTCCCCGTCCCCCTGGGAGAGCGAGCCTTGCATGCCACTCGGACAGAGTTCCAAAAGGAGGTGAATTAGCACCAAGGATCTGACGTGAGGGGACCACTGAGCCCCAGGCCACGCCACCTCCAGGACCTACCCTGCAGCCTCCAGCTTTGGGGCGGGCACCCAGGGCCGGCCGCCCATGCATTAATTCCACAGCTTGTCCCTCCGCCCAGCAGACTCAACAGCTTAGTTTTTACAAGACGCCCGGCACACCGACCACGTCTGGAATTCCACCTTCTCATGGAGTTTTTCTAAATCAGCCGTTTTCTGACAAGATGCCCCGCACTGGTCCCGTTTCAGACACCTTGACCCTGAGGGCAGGTCCTCACGGGCTGTGACCCAGCCTCCCATTCCCTGCAGGGTGGGGTGGCCCCGACAGCTCGATGTCCCACCCTGAGGGCCCCAGGATCGGGCGGCGGCCACTCACCGGGTTCCTGAGTCTGCACAGCCAGTTCTTCCAGAGGAGGGCTCCGAGCTGGCCCCCGACCCGCCCCATGGCCCTCCCTCTGGGTTGAGAAGCGCGAAGCCCAGGTTTATATCCGCGGGCCCAGCCCTGGCAATCCCAGCACCAGGGAGTGACGCCAGAGGGATTACCAGCCCCGAGGGAGGCGGCATCGGGTGTCCCCCCTGCTGCGCCCTCTGTTGAGAAGTCTCACCTTTCACGTGGAGGATTGGAAGGGGGGGTGTGGGAGGCAGAACGCCGGCCTCTCCAGGAGCACAAGAACACGCCCAGCTGAGGCTGGCTCGTGCACGGGGTGAGAGCTCACCTTCCCGCGGCCCGAGCCCCGCTCCCTTGCCGCTAAGTGGGTGGAATTCCTCCTCCCTCTCCCGGACACTCAGCATTCGGAGACCCCGTGGCGGAGGCCGGATGGACAGGAGATGGAAGCAGCGTTGGTCTGGGTGGATGGGGGGCGGGGGCAGAGAGCGGGAGGGCACAGCAGGTGCAGCCGGCTGGCGCGGCTGAACCCCGGACTGGAGGAGAGGGCGGGGAGGAGGGTTCTGCTCTCTGCCCCTCCGGACGGTCTGAAGCTGAATCATGCTCTCACGCCCCCCTTCAAGTTGATCGTATTCCTCCAGGTGAGACATAAACCTGACTCCAAAGCCTCGGAGCCTGCTCCTAATGTGGAAGCAAAAGGCCCCAGAATCAGAGCAAAACCCCGAAGTCACGTGAGCGGCGGGACTCAGGGCTGCCGGGCGGCGCCCTCCCTGCGGGTTCACGCCAAGCTCTGGGATACAACTGTTGGCCAGTCGCCCGCGGTGGGCCCCCACTTCAGCGTCGGTTTCACGGCTGGAAAGGCCTGACGAGTCCCGGAGCACAGAGCCTGTTCAAGTTGTGTACGCGTTCCCCAAACGGCGGCGGTCCCGGGCGCTCCTGGGAGCCCACGACCGGCCCAGGCTCTGGGAAGGGACCGGGCGGGGCGGCCCCTCCCTCTCTTCCCCCTGGTCCGGGTCGCGCTGGACCTGGGACGGCACGCACTTGGCAGGCGCGGAGGAGTCCCAGGGAGCAACATGTTCATGCAGGCGTTTTTATTCTATTCTATTTTATTTTATTCTATGAAGAGCCTTCTCCTTGGGCCTGTTGTTTCTTTGATGCGAAGACCCAGAAACGCGGACTGATGCGAACCTAAGTGTAAGGTAATCGACAGAGACAAACGGCAAGGTGAGGAAGACCCTAGAACGAACGGAAGAGGTTGAAGCGCCTTTTCCACTGTACTCGCTGAGGGAGAAGGGAAGCACACTCGGATGCCACGGGCGTTTTTAAAAGTGACAGCACTACAGGTGCCCGGGAGCCAGCAGTGAGTAGAGACTTTAGGGGCTGTGCTGTGAGTGTGGCCCCCGTGAGTCAGGGACGCAGGGCCTCAGAGAAGGGCCTGCATTCAGATGATGTGCCAGCCAGACCCCGGGGAGCCAGGCCTTCCCCCTCAGCCACCCCTATCACCACCTGCCACATCTGCCAGGTCCCCTTGTCACATGCCCACTGGTGGCAGCTTCGGGCCCCAGATTTCACCCGACTTTCAGGGACGGGAGCGCAGCCTGCCGCCCCGACCTTCCCCGTGAGCTGTGGCTCATAGTGGCCGGTGCCTGTCCGCAGTGGAGGCTGCAGAGTCCAGCCCCCCACGGGACCACAGGACCTACAGGAGGGCTAATGTCCCTCGCTGACGTGGACACCACAGGCCATAGCTGCATCTTCCAAACACCCTTTCTTAGGGATGGGTGAAGGCTTTATTCACGGCGGTGGTGGTGCCCCCACCCCGCTCCCAACGGGCCAGGTGTGAGCACAGGTCTACGGCAAACGTGCTCCCCAGGCTGTGGCCCGTCAGCAGGGGGCTGACAGGACTTTTCCACACAAAGACCGGGCTCTCGCCTGCCTTGTAACCTGGGGCGACTCCCAGTGTGGGGCTCAGCACCCTCACCGCACCGCACGGTCAAGAGGTCAGCACAGCGAAGAGACCCACCTGTCGTTTGAAAATTGGCACCTGATGCTCACTGGACTCAGATTAATATACTGACAGTTTCCTCGTGTTAGGGTCCCAGGTGACACACCCCTGTCTTCCTGTTGTGGGTAGTGCTGTCGCCAGGGATAAAGGTGTGAGGGACGTGGGTTGAGTCTACCAGTGTCTCGTTACTTCTATTGCCGTGTACTGAAACAGGTCACTGTCCCCTCTGCTCAGTCAGGCGGCATCAGTACCGGTGTGGTGGGACGGGACTGGAGGCAGGCGGAGGTGAGTCCGTGGGAAGCAGCAACACCCCGCCCCGAATTCTGCCCAAGCCCCCAGCTCCACCCACGAGTCGTGCCAGTTTCAACCGCGGCAGCTTCACCTGTGACGTGGGAACACCCCACCCCAGGACTCCTCCCCCCAATTACAGAGTGCTGGGTGGTGGTTAGCTGGGCGGGGTGGGGGGGGGGCAGGACGTTCCTGCACCGACCTCCTGGAGGGCATCACCAGAACAAAAGCTGTGGTGACACAGTTGACCCCGCTTCCCCAAATCCAGCGTGATTCACCCAGCAGAGCGAACCCAACACTGTCCCTAATTCTCCTGACTCGCTCAAGCAGTGGGAGGAGCAAGCCACCGTCAAGCGGTCCTGCTCAGGGGTCACTGTCATCGTCGGGCATGGAGGGGGATGCGGGGTTGCCGTGCGGGGTGAGGGACGGCCGTCTTAAGGAACCCAGGGAGCACATGTTTGGGGACTTTTCCCAGGTCACCCCCAGCATCGCCCTAGTAACCAAACTAAACCCAACTGAGTTCAGCTCTCATGACAGACGTGATTGTTATTATCCCGTCAGAACAAGCTTTGTCCAGAGGGTGCTGCCTGCGTGGGACGCTGTCTGGTCCCCACAGTCATCACACACCCTGCCTTCATGATGAGGGAGGGGCCGCTGACTCAGGAGCAGCACCTGTCGGACATGGCATGCCCTCCCATGTGTGGCCAGTAGGGGGCAGCACAGGCCCACTTGAGAGCCCCAGCATCCCTGGAAGCCATCCTGGCAGGCAACTCCCTGCGCCCTGCCCAGAGGAGGGTGTCAGAGCCCAGGATGGAGGAGAAGGCAGCTGAGGGACCCAGCCCCTCTCTGGGTTGGAGCAGCCTCTTCAGTTTAAAGGACATCAATGCCCACGGTCTGTGTCCTCTCCGCCTCGTCAGGGTCCTCTCAGGAAGCAGCGGGGACCCCAGGGGCCACACTTGCCTGGGAGGGGTGTGAGGGGCTCCCCCAGGTCGGGCTGGGACCTGGCAGCCCCGCACACAGACCCCACCCTCCAGGGTTCTTCCTACCGGTCAGCCTGCTGTTGGGGTGCAGCAGACATCCATGGGGGGGCAGGGCGCTAGGGCAGAACTGGAGGGGACTTGCTCTCCCCCAACAGCCTCCAGGCCTGAGGACAGGTGGGGCTCCTCCTCAGCATCCAGACGGACGCGCTCCGTGCTAGGGCTCAGCACCCGGACCTGCCTGCTTCTGACCCTCAGCTCAGGGTGAATCCCAGAGTCCCTAGGAAGAGGCCTTCTGAGGAACGCAGGGACCACACCTGTTGCTCCAGGGTCCCGACACTTCCCTGCCCCCCAGGTCACACAGCTAACTACCCCGGCTGAGCAGCGGGAGGCGGCCCCAGCACCCACCCAGGGAGCACAGGATCCAATACCGGAGCACGGCCACGTTGACCTAGATGTCTGCGGGCCTCCGGCAGACACGCCCAAGGTGGATCATTCCAATCCACCGCTCCAGGGCCCGCCCCAGACCCACCTGGCAGCAGGGTGGAGAGCAGACGGGGTCACGGCAGTGTTATTGGGCTGATGCAGAAGGTTCCGGAGACGTGGCTGTTTGCAATTTGGGAACTGTGTAGACAGTTGACCCTGGCCCACCGGGGAAGGGGCAATGACCACCTGTGCAGTTGGAAACCTGTAGCTACAGCCCGCCCCCCACGCCGGCTCCCAAACACCAGGGACCTTGAACAATGTGGGTCTGAACCACACGGGGAATCACTGGAAAACTCCGTGTCTGCGTGGACCGCGCAGCTCGAGCCCGCGTAGCTCAAGCCCGCGTAGCTCAAGCCCGCGTGCTCGGCCATTCCCCGACTCGTACACAGTGTGCAGGGTCACAGCGGGGATCTGGACGGGACTTTATTTGCAGCCAAGGGGATGCTCATCGCCGAGACGCGGGGACTTCAGGCCAGCGTGAGCCGCTTCTTGATGAAGTGGCCGACCAGCCTCTGCGGCCGCTGCTGGTACCCGGCCAGCACCTCATGGGGGCTGCAGATCTGGTCCCCCTGCAGGCGGTCGAGTAAGGTGACACACACCACGGCCGCTGCAAAGAGCAAAGGCCACATCGACACAGGGCACTGGGCTCCTCGCTTAGCTCACTGCAAGGGGGCAAGGCCACCACGGTGACCGGCAGGTGTGGGGTGGACGGGGATCACACCTAGGCCTGGGGCCCTGCTCCTCCGGCCACCCTGCCCGCTCCTTATTCTCTGTCCCTTTGCTTTCAAGAGTCCCAGGCACATCCCAGGACCAGCCCCGGGCCTGCACCACCTTGAAAGGCAAGTGGCGGTGACGAGGAGGCATGAATCCTGGACGGCAGAGCTGGCCCTTCCTTGCAGGGTGGCAGGAAGGGACGTGAGGTGGACAAGCCCAACGTAGGTCCAGACTGGAAAACCAGGCCCATCTCAGGGCCGCAGGCAACCTTGTTGCCACAAACCCTGAGCGGAGTCAGGGGGCCTTCCTGTCACCTTCCTCAGCCCACTTGGTGGCACGCGAGTCTTGCAGAGACACTGAGAATTGGCAATTGGCCACGTGACGGTCAAAGGTAGTCTGAGCACAGGGGTGCACTACGCCACCCCGTCCCAAGCAGGCCTTGGGGACAGGGTGGGCGCCCGGCAGGACCGGGAGAGGGTGCCGAGGTTGGCCAGCAGGGCAGGAGAAGGGAGTGGGGCGGCCCCGTGCCCACCTACCTGGGAGGCCGCAGGCGCTGCACATGGCAGCAAAGACGGACGACTCCATCTCGATGTTGCGGACGCCAGCCGCGTGGGCTGCCCGCAGGTACTCCTGCTTGTCCTGCTCCGTGTAGCAGCACAGAGCGCCGTCCAGGCGGCCTTGGCCTAGGGACACAAGGAGGGGGCCCACGCTGACGCAGCTGTGCTACCCACCAGGACGCAGGGATGCTTTCGACCCCTCCAGCCCACCTCCCGGGAACCCGGACCGCCCGCTCCCAAGCAGGCAGTACAACCAGTGGGGAAGCACTGGTGAGGCAGGAGGCAGGGAAGCCCAGCCCGCAGGGCACCGGCCGCCCATCACCTTCGTAGAAGTCCAAGGTGCACATGGTGTTGCCCACGACCGTGGGGAACTCGCTCAGGTCCGCGGAGCACTGCGCCAGCTCCTGCACCAGCCGCGTGTCCAGGACAGTGCTGCGCACGACCCGCTTCCCCAGCACCACCTGCTCGAACTCCGGCTTGAAGCAGGCGTCCACCGCCTGCTGGGTGATGACCACGGAGCCGGGCTCCAGGCCTGAAGGAGGAAGAGGCATCACAGCCGCTCCGAGTGGACGGAGGGTGCGGCAGCACGTGGGGCAGAACGACCCACCTGGCACCGAAATGCTGCGGCAGCAGTAACACGCTAAAGCGGGGGGAAGGGCCCATCCCCCCCTCAAATCCCTGACAGTACCGGTAATTAAGGCCCACGCATTGCCTTAATTACCGCTAAGAAAGCGTGTAAGAGAAAGGTGCAAAGAAGTAGACACGGCCAGAAACCTCCCCTCCTGAGCCACGTGTCTCCCACTCAGCTCCACTTTCACCGGTGGGGCACGCCAGCACCCCAGTGCGTTTCGCCTGCCCGTTTCCGGCCTGCCCATTTTGGAAGATTTCAAGCAGACACAGAAGTGGACAAGAACCGCAGGACGAGCCCCCGAGCCTGGCCACGGCTCCCCAACTCCTGACCGTTTCCTCCAGGGCTGACGCATTCTCACCCCAATTTGCACTCCCTCTCCCCCTCCCCCTCCCCCCTGGACTTTCTTGCAGGGTTTCCCGTAAGGCACTTCAGACCCTTGTGGGAGGTGGGTGGGGAGTGACGGGGAAAGGTCAACGGCAGAGAGGGAGCGACAAGGACGGGAGAGGAAGCCTGCACACAAGTGGCTCAGGGTGTGCGAGCAGCCGTGTGGCCGTGTGGCCGAGGGCCATCGCTGTGGGTCGGGCGTGTGCGGGTGGACAACCCCTTCCCACACCTCCTGCTGCCAGGTCCAGGAGCTCTGGTGCCCATGCCCACCTGCCCACCCTCCACAGGAAGCTGAGTGCTTTCCCCCACCAAGCCGCATGCAGAGGCCGCCTGCCCCTCACCTATGCCGCCGGACGTGCCGATGCGGATGACGGTGACGCCGGAGCAGCGCGCGTGGTGCAGGAGCTTGAGGAGTTCATGCAGCATGATGGCGATGGAAGGGATGCCCATCCCATGCTGGCCCAGGAGAGACGCAGCGTTACGGCCCTCGGCCCCCACGTGTGTTCTGTGGGCACTCCCACCTGTGGTCCCCGAGGATGCACCTCAACACAAAGGCTTAGAAACTAGGGCACTTCCGGCCCCAGCTGGTGTGGCTCAGTGGACTGAGCACTGGCCTGAGAACCAAAGTGTCACCAGTTCGATTCCCAGTCGGGGCACATGCCTGCGTTTCAGGCCAGGTCCCCAGTAGGGGGCGCAAGAGAGGCAACCACACACTGATGTTTCTCTCCCTCCCTTTCGCCTTCCCCTCTCTATAAATAAATAAAATAATATAAAAAACTAGGACACTTTGGGAAGCATGAAAGCTCGCCAGCCCCAGGTGCACTGGGCTGGCTTTTCTCTCTCAGCCACACTAAGTGCTGATCACCCACTAAGTGCTGATCACCCAGCGATGGGCCCCAGGCTCGGTTGGCTCAGTGGCTCAGTTGGCTTGGTTCTGCCTTGTCCCTTCTGTGTCTCATCCCCGTGTCCCTGCAACCCACCTCCCACCCTTCCAGGTCCACCTCCACCATCAGGACACCCCCAGTGCCACCACACAAGCAGGCACTGCTCCTGAGGCAGGGACACTCCGACTCTCCCCAGGTGCTCCCAGCCCCACGGGGTGCCCAGGTGGTGAGGGGCCAGGACCCTGCCTGGGGGCCAGGGCCTGCAGAGCCCAGGGCGGTTGCCCGGGGGCAGCACTCACGCTGACAGACAGCACGGGGCCTGCTTTGAACATGGCATAGCGGTCTGTCCCCGAGCAGATGTTGGGGCAGTCCTCCCCTGGGCGGTCGAGGCCGAGCTCCGAGGCCACATATTTGATGAAGGTTTTCATCCGGGAGGGGCTGCCCCCCACACACACGAACTGTGGACATGGACAGCAGGGTCCGTCAGTGCAGGGGCCACACACGCCTGCAGAGCAGGGCCCTGCAACACATGCCTGGAACTTGCTAGAAACGCCAGTCCCCTGGCCCTCCCAGAACAGACCGTGTCTGGGAGGCCTCCTGCTGATTTGGTGCTCCCTGGAGTTGGGGGGTCCTGGCTCCTGAAACTCCCATGTGGGGTGGGGGGCTCTGGCACAGCACAGCCACAGGCCACAGCTCACAGGGACACAGACCCGGCCGCTGTGGGAAGCCAGTCTGGGCTCCACGCCCGCCAGCCTCCGTCCAGCATGGGGCCAGCAGCTCACTGTCCTGGAGGGGCCGGGTGTGGAGTAAGGTGGCTCGGGCTTCTCACTGCGACCAGTGCCCCACAGCCCACCTGCAAAACGGGCTCCTGCTCCCACCTCTCACCCGGCCACCCGAGCACCCAATGGCCAAGGCGAGGAAAGTGGCAGCCGCGGGGGCGGGGGAACTGAAAGCTTCCATCTGCAAGGCAGTGTCTCTAAAAACGCACTTTTCATTTTGTTTTACACAAGAAAAGCTAGTAAGCAAGCACGCCAGTTCCAAGGAGTTGGCTGATGGAAGAACTGTCCGTCTCTAAGGCAGAAAAATTACACTCCATGGGAGACCAGACACAGAATAAACGGGGAACAGATGGGGAGGGCCGGGAGAGAAAGCACAGGAGCGAGTGTGTGAGCGAGCACGGCGCCGACCCGGCAGAACTCTGCTGTTGGACGGTGCTTCCCGCAGCAGCAACGCAGTCCCGCGTCACTGGCGTGCTCAGTTGTGAGTTCCAGGATGAGCCCGCATTCGCCCGCGGGGATTAGACACTTTCAGAGGCCTGAGCGAGGACCAGTCAGAGCTGAGAAGCTGAGACTTTGTAGGGAAAATGGCCTGGAGGCTTCGTTCGAGGCCATGAAGGACTCAGTACCAGCGTGCATCTCACACACTCACACTCACACTCACAATCACTCACACCCACACACACGATGCAATCACTCTGAGTGCCCCGCTCCCCGCCCCCTTTTCTCCCTTCTCTCGCTCGCTGAGGCAGTGGGAGACTCCCTTCCATCGGCTCCCTGAGACACTCGGCAGGTGGGAAGGTGGAGGGGCCAACATGGCGGCACTTCCGAGAGTTTTCTTTTACCCACTAGTTCCTACCCTTGGACAGTGACAGCTGGGGAAAGTCCACGACACCTATCCCTTCGTGACCCTGCGCTCTGCCACCTCGGCCCTCTGCGAGGGGGTCGCAACTCGTGCCACTGACCGGGGGACAGGCCCCCAGAGTCAAAGCACGGCTCCTTACCTTCACGTCCCCAAACATGGCCGGGAGGTCGTGCGTGCTGGTGCTGAGGCTGAAGTGGTAGAGAATGTCTTCCTTCATCCTGGCCAGGTTTGGATTGCAAAGCTGGACGACGTGGTCACTGTCCCAAACCAGGAGGGCAGAAGGTTAGCAGAGCACCGGCGTCCGGTGGCCGCCATGGTGACGAGGTGCCCTGCGTCAGGGGGGATGCCTGGGGCACATACAGGGAAGGACAGACCCCCTCTGCGAGGCTCCCTCCCCTCTCTGTGTCCTTCCCTCCCCCTCCCCTCGCCCAGGGCCCGTCTGGGGGGAGGATCAGAAACGACTCGAGGAACCCAAACAGGACAAGACCAAAAGGCTCGGTCACATAGAAAGAGCACGTCCAGTCGCTGCCCAACTCAAGTTCACCGGCACATAAACTTGACCTTATTTTTAAAATAACACATTCACCATGGACTGCCATGGAAGGAAGACATTGCCAGACACCAAGTATTTTTGGCTTTGCAACCATTTCAGCTTTGCCACAGCCACTGAGCTCGGCCACCGTCGTGTGAAAGGGACCACGGACAACACGGAGATGAGTGTGGTGGTCCCAACAACACGGGGCTCACAGAACAAATGCCTAGCTCTACAGTGTGTCTTCACCTGCGAAGCCCCTTAGAGCAAACCCTAACCATGCCTCCTTCCGCTCCATGCCTTCCTGCCACCCACAGACAGGGGTGCTCCCCAAACCCAGAGCAGGAGGAGGCAGTGGTGGGCCCCTGGCTGCAGCCCGGACCAGGGCTTTCCTTCTCTCCCTGCTGCGTCTGGCTTCGGGCCCAGAACCCTCTGATGACAGAAAGGCACTCCAGGGAGGAAGGTCTCCGCAGCCCGTGACCCGGAAATCCCGCTACAGGGCTTCCCGAGGGCCGGCCCCCACGTCCTGGCCCATGTAACCACGGCAACCGAGTGCCTGGCACAGAGCGTGCCACCATCACGTCTGGGACAGGCATCCCTGGGACTTGGCCCTGGGCACTGGCCTCTTCCTGCGAATCCAAGTGTCCGGAGGGTCGTCCAGTATTTCAGCTCTCACTGAAAATGCGGGAGGACTCTCAGTAACTAAGACAGCAGTTACTGCCCACACTGAATACCTGCTCCACACGGGTCACTCAGCATATTTGTGTAATGAATGCAATCACTCTAATCATCCCCAGTAACAAAGCCCTGGAGGCCTGACCGGGTCTCACTTGTCTGTGAATCCCCTCCGAAGCCCCACAACACCCAGCCCCACAACACCGGCCCAGCGGCCCCGCCTGCTTCACCAACGTCCTGCTGTGCCTCCAGCAGGCTTGGGCATCGACAGCGCACAACCAGGCTCCCGCTCCCGTGCCCCCTCCCCGCTCCTTGCAGGGCGTCCAACGAACTCACATATGAACACTTTCAAAAGGCTGACTTATTGGGAGTCAAGAAGTCCTTTATGTTTTTTCCGTAAAATAAAAGACACATTTTTCACTTTCACCAATAGCCCTTTTGATTTGGGTAGGTTGAGTATGTTAGGTATCTCCCGCTATTGGCTTCTAGTGGGGAGAGGCCAGAGGTGCTGCTAAACATCTTCCAATTCATGAGACAGCCCCACAGCAGAGAATTATTTGGCCCAAATGTCAACAGGACCAGGAAACTTCGCAAACCACTTCTGGCACATTTGATCAGTCACAGCACCTTCTCCACACACTGCACAAATCGTTTTTTCTGCATTTCAGTTGCGTTTTTACCTTCTTTTTAATAATAAAGCATAATACGCCAAAAATGTTGCATGTTTTCTTCCATCTTCAACATTAAAATGGCTACACAAATTTTGATAATTTTTTTTAATGCACGCTGATATGGCAGCTGCCACAATACCATCTAACGAAACTGTTTCTGATGAAGTTAAAGACAACTAGAGCCATCATAGTAGGAGAAACAACGTGACTTTTTGGCCAACCCAGTACAAAGCTGAGCACAAAATACTAGAGAGACAGCTCCTTTTACCAAGGGGGACGTGCTGGCTGATGGCCACAGGCAAGGGCTGGGCTCCAGACACCTGGAGACTCAAACTGGCCATCCCAGCAGGTGCTGGCTGTACCTGGGCGGAGGGGCCGAGAGCCTCACTCAGGGCGGACAGCCAGCCAGTTGCCCCAAGGCCCGGGGCCACAGCTGTCTGGCGCAGCCCCTGCCCAGGCTCCCTGGGTTTCCAGACCAGGCATGTATCTCTCCTGGGGCAGGGAGGCCTCTTTCACAGGACCAAGCCCAGGCTCGTGTATAACTAGGATGATCCCTGATCTTGAGGCCAGGCAGCAATTCTGACATCACAGCACGGCCTCAAGACCCTTCAGTGACCACGGCTGCTCCCGTGGTCCCGTCCCTGGGAGGGAGACCTCAGGATGTTGCGCTCACCCAGTCTCAACAGAGGGGCCACCAGCAACCAGCAGAACCAACGCAGCAGGGTGTGACTACACTTCACGGTCACACGTTGCGAAACAGAAAACCTTCCTCTTCTCTTTGATTCCAGGAACAGAAGGAGGCAATAGGGCGTAACTGACGACCGGCAGGCAACGATGTTAAAATACTGGGTGGGCCGAAAAGGTGTTTGGGTGCTTTTCCCAACAACGGTTCTAGTAGCACTTAGGTGCCTTTAACTTCATTCGAACAATTCTGTTAGATTGCATTGTGACAGCTGTCACATCAGCGTGCATTTAAAAAAACTTGTCAAAAATTTTTGTTCAGTTTTTGTGTAACCCTTTTAATATTGAAGATGGAAGAAAATAAGCAACATTTTCAGCATTGTATGCTTTATTTCAAAAAAAGGTAAAAACGCAACTTAAACACAAAAAAAAGATCTGTGCAGCGTATGGAGAAGGTGCTGTGACTGATGGGATGTGTCAGAAGTGGTTTGTGACGTTTCCTGCTGGAGATTTCTCGCTGGATGATGCTCCGTGGTCGGGTAGACCAGGTGAAGTCGATAGCGATCAAATGCAGACACTAATTGAGAACGATCAACGTTCTACCACGCGGGAGAGAGCCGACATACCCAAAATATCCAAGTCAATAAAAAATTCACGAAAATGAAAAACGGGTCTTTTATTTTACGGAAAAAACGTCACGGACTTTTTGGCCTGCCCATGAAGTGGACCGTACCACGATCCACCGGGATGTGCGCACACCTGTACTTTAGAAGATTTCACAGTGACAAGTGAGAGATGCGTTACTTGGGGACGGTTTCTTCAGTCCCCCCACAAAATCAAGTGACTTTATTTGGCATTGTTGTCTCACGGCACTGAATTAACAGGGACTGAGCCCCTACTTTAAATGTGAGACACGGAATGAGTGAAAACTGGACGATTCCAGGTAATCAGCGGGGAGGGCAAAGGGCTCCAGACCCTCCTACAAACAAGGGAGGGGGCACCGTCTTAGGGCAGGCCAGAGCGGCAGCTTGGCAGATTCAAAGTCCAAGCAGGAATCGGGATTAAAACAAGAAATTCGTGCTTTTCCAGCAAATAAACAGAAAGGAGAATCACAAAGGAGAATTATGAAACGGTGCAGAGAAATGAGGGAAGTATTGAAGGTTCAGGACCAAGAAAGAGCAGGGGGAAGCAGGGACAGAGTTTCGGGAGAGTGTCTGGCTGTGGGATAAACCCCCGGGTCCCCCTAGACCGCGCCTCCAGAAGGCTGAGCCCAGGCCGGGCCAGACCAGGTCTGCAGCCCACTGAGGGGCCCCCACCGGGTTGCTCTCCCCTGGGACTGTCCAGAGAATCGGTGTGTTCACATAGTCAGTTCTGATGAAGAAACCACAGCCACCCGGAAACCCAGCCATGCGGGAGCCTCACCTGCCACGCTCCTGTTCCTCGGGGCCGGCCCCTGACAGGGCCATCTCTCACCCGCGGCAGGACCCTGGGAGAAGCAGCACAGGGCAGTGTTAACCTGCGGACTGAGGCCTGTGAAAACCTTAGGTCAATTCAACGTGGTGAGGTCAGGGCGCCACGGAGCCTGGGAGAGGCTGAGAGGGGACCTGAGGAGGCAGAGACAGGACCTCCTGATCGGCCGTGGCTTCCAGCCTCACCGGCTGCTTGACGCCGGTGGTCCTTCCTGCTCTCGTTTCGGGACCCTGACATTTGCGGAGGGCATCAGCACCCCCTCAGGCCAGCGGCCCCTTGTTGAAGTGGTTTAACAACAGAGAGCCGCCAGAGGATCCAAGGTCACTCGGACCAGCAGCAAAGCCGTGCTAACCTGTGGAAGATGACCTTGACCCAACAGACCACACCTCGCTGCCCTGTCCTCCAAGGACGTCAACAGTCTTCCACCAGACCTCAACTCAGGGCAACTCGGGGACCTGCCACGGAAGGACGAGAAGGACCTGAGGCTGGGTGACCCGGTCCTCTGCCCCGCCTCCATCCCAACGCCAGAGGGAGGGACATAGCGCAGGGACTGTACAGGGCCCAGCCACCAAGCACTGGCCTCAGACCAGGTCTCCGTGTGACGGACAGGAGCCGAGCTCATGCAGGGAACCTGGTTGGCAGAGCCCCAGTCCCTGAGCACCTCGCCTTGCAGCTGCACGGCTCCCAGTTCCCCCAGCCTGGCAGGAAGGACACAGCTCTGAGACAGGGGTGTGACGCCAGGGCCACCCAATGCCCAGGCAGTAAATCCAGTGAGCGGAGTCCCATGGAGCGGCCAGGCCCATCACATGCGGGTCAGGTTCCCAACCGGGGAGCTCCCCAGCCACCTGCCAGAAACCAGGGCCCCCAGGCTAACCCCTAAAGGCCCCATAGTGGAGAAAGGGATTGATAACCGTGGTCACCACAGTTAAACACGGGCCACTTTCAGCCAACTCTGGGAGCCAGAGAAGACTACGAGGTGGGCTGGGAGGAAGCACTCTGCTGCAGCATCTGCCAGCCCCTCTCAGCCTAGCTGGGTCCCCCCCTTGTCTGCCCGCACCCCCTGCTGGGGGGACCCACCTTGCTCGCTCTGCCCCTGGGGCTGCCCTGCCTGCCCCCAGGTCCAGCTTGTTAAAACAAAAACATAAACAAAAACCCTAAGTCGGTTTTTGTTGTCTTGACAGACAAGAAAAAATTCTGAGATGTTCTCAGCTAAAACCACAGTAGCCAAAGAGCAAGAGAACAGCCAGCCTGGTGACCAGCAGGGACCAGCGCTGACAAAAGCCCGCTCCCATGGCTGGGTGTCTGTTGGGATTCAGGATTAATTTCCAGGTGGCTCTGTGATGACCCAAAAGAGAGACCAGCCAGGCACCACTAGACCCAGGAGACCCTGCTTCTTATTTTCAGGGGGACTTCAGGGACTATGCTGGGCCCGCATCCAAATTAGCCTGCTCTTCCTCTCCCTTACCCTGCCCCAACCTCTCAGTCTCTTGCTCCTGTAAATCCTTCCAGAATCCATCCCATCTCCCCCCACCCCAACCCTGCCCATGTGCGGAAAACGCTTGCAGAACTCCAGGACGAAGGGCATGCCTTTCCCTCCCGGCCTGCTCCGGGGTTCAGGCCCCAGGCCCAAGACCACTCTCTGTTTTGTGCTAGCGAATGCCTGATAAACCCTTTCTTTTACAGCAGGCTTTCAGCCATGGGAGCTGAAATGTTTTGTTTACTTTAATCACCCATTAAAGTGAAAATCAGAGAGGCAGATTACTTTGTATAAATAGCTTAATATTGTCAGCGAACATGGTGTCCAGCCTAAGAGAAAGTCTTACCAGAGTTTGAGCCAAACTAAGGTCAGTTGCAGGAAGTAAAATCTCAACGGACCGAGAAAATGCTCCAGAGAGCAGCAGTTTGCAGCTGATTTTACACACCGGACTCGAGGAGGAGAAGGGAGGGTGGGGCGGTTACGTGAAGACCACTGCGGTAGGCTAAGGGGGAGAAAGCAAAGCGGGCAAAGCTCCGGAATGGGATACAAAGTGAAAGACACATACTTCTTTCACGTGGTGAGCACAGGGTAGTTACCATTTACAGCACAGAGACCCGGTGTGGGGGGCGGGGTGGGGGTGGACGAGACAACCAGCAGGGAGTCTCTCAGTCTCCCTCCTGGGCCCTGGGGGTCTGAGAAGGAGGAGGACTGGGGTCTCAAAGGCGTGTTATCATAGATGCAGGAAGGCCAGGGAGAGGCTCGGTGAAGCCACAGGCCGAGGAAGTGACTACCCGCCATGAGTCCCCTTCAGTCAGGAATTCGTGTGATCTGACCGTCTGTCCGTGTGGCTATTCTAGGCCTCTGGGTGTGTGAGGCCCCTACGCAGGCCTCCCTGGGGCTCCTCAGGCTCAGCCTGTGGCGCCTTTTCATCCACGGCATGCAAACATTTATAAGATTTTGAATGAACCTATTTTAAAAAATGAGTGTGTGTGAGTGTGTAAAAGAGAAGAGAGAGTGGGGCCGAGTGTTTGCCTTCAGGGAGGAGAAGCTGCACATTTCACTGGTACATACTTAATTGGTGTTTTTTGTTTGTTTTTCCTGGGGTATTTTTTTCCAATAACCTTTTATGAGTATTAACTTTACGATCAGTAAAGAGAAAAAAATTCCACTTGGACAAAGGACAACAGAGAAAAGTTAATTTATCTTTTTTTAACTGAAATGTGCTAAATGTGGCAGAACTCGAAACAATTGATAGGGGACCCGAGAGCTGGAAAATTCTACGTTAAGTAATAAGCTTAGTAAGTCAACGCACGTAAAAGCTACTGTTCGGGGAACTGAAGGTGGGACCCACCCCGACTCCCGGAGACCGTGAACGGTTCCACCTTCGTGCCTCAGAGGGCGGCAAGCAATTCAAGACGGTGCCTGAGCCTTGTGCTCCCGGGTGAGACGCCCACCGCCCAGGGTACAGATGACCAAATGCGGCAGCTTTTATCTGATTAACTTTGTCCCTGAATCCCAAACCCCTCACCTACACTTTCTTCTCCTTATAAAAAGGGTTGGCTTAAGTGGAATTTAAGGTGGTCTGTTAGGGTACAAAAACTCGCGTCTTCTCAGATCGCAGGCCATCTGAAAAAAGTGCCCATAAAGATTCAGTCCCTGTGTCTGCTTATTGGGTCTGGTGGGAACAGGAAGGCCAGCTCCTCCACTCGCGTACTTTGTGCCGACAAAGCTGTGCCGAGTGGAAGACGCCTGCGACCCAGAGGCTTGTGCACGGAGAGGTCCACTCGGCCTCAGCAGGGGGAAAGTCACGGGCGTGGCTGAGGCCTGGGGCGGGCCCAATGCCAACGACCCTGAACAGTGAAAGGCAGGGACTCTGGGAGGGATGAGCAGGGCGTGGAAACCTGAGTAAGACGCGGTTTCAATTCAAGGAAATCACAAGTCTTTTTAAAGCCAAGCTCACAGCCAATGAATGGAACCAAAGGTCTCTTTCAAATGCAGACAGTAGCAGGAAGGGGGTTGATGAGACAGCAGCAGGAAGTCAGGGCAGGGGTGGGTGAGCAAGGACGGAATCACTAGGCTGGGGGGGGGGGCAGTGCGCAGAACAAGAGGTCACAGCTACAGGTACAGGTGGCCCAAGACAGGGGGTCCTGGGAGGCTGCCGGCCTGAGAGCCTGAGTCACCTAGCCAAACCCTGAGCTGGGAGGGAGAGATGTGGGGACAGCCAGTGCGGCAGCCCCAAGGCTCCCCTCTCCCAGGTCCAAGGCCAGCCCGCCACATACAGGGATCGTAAAAGGACCCACTCCTGGTGCAAATTACATCTGTGTCATATAATTTATGGCAGTAAAGTTTCTCTGTCGAGCTGCCAGTATCTTTTGCTGTTGATGCTGCCAAATATTGGAGCTCTGCAGGTGCGCCTGCCTAACCACTATCCAAAATGCAACTTCACTCCCCGCGTGAAAGGGGGAGTTCTCCGCGTTCCGCACCCCCTCTCCAGTCCGCCAGGATTTGGAAAGCGCGGGGTGGGGGGCTCCGCCTCAACAGATAGAACCTGGGCAGGGACCCACACCGTCGCTGCGAGCAGGGTGGGGGGAGACGCTAAGAAGCCCACCCTCCCCGCGCGCCCTCTCCCTTTCCAAGCAGCCCCTCCCCGACCTGCTCCCAGCTCCTCCTTCCAGCAAGGGCCAGGGCCCACGCCAGCCTTTCACCTCACCTGCAGGTCCCCGGCTCCCGAAAGTAGGGCCCCCGCGAGGGCACAGCAGCCACTACACCTGCCGCTCCAGCCGCGCGCGCCGCTGCCGCCGGCTACAAACACCCGGAGGAAACGGCGGGTCTGGGAGTGAGGGGTGCGCGGGGCCTGGGGCTGCGCTCCGGACCGGCCGCCGGGAGGTAACCGTGAGCTAGCAACCGAGAATTTTGGCTCCGAGTCCTGGGCCAGCCGGCCCCGCCCCCGGCCGCGCCCCCGCCTCCCCGCCCACCCCACCCTCTGAAAAACCCGGCCCAGCCCGGTTACTCATTGTTTTCCTCCTCATCTGGGGGCAGGGATGCTGGGGGGAGACTGCCCACCCATAGCCACCTCCGGGGCGGGGCCCTGGTCGGTCGGGAGGTGCCCTGCCCCCAGCGAGGGACAGGCGGAGCTAAAGTGCCGAGGTGGCCCCGGCCCAGGGCGGGTCCGGATCCGGGGCTGGGCGGTGCCCGCTGCCCTCCCGGCTCGCTAGGGCCTCAGGATCCCGTGGGGGGCGTGTTTCCGGGACCTTCCCGTCCCGGAGCCCGGGAGCCGGGAGAGCCGAGGCCGAGGCCGCAGGAGAGGAAGTGACTCACCCATTCAGTCACCGGCTGAGACGCAGAGCTGCTGGATACTCGCTGCCCGGCACGTCCCCCCAGGGGGACACGCAGGGGCAGGAGGGCGCCCTGCAGAGGCTCTGGGGAAGGGGGCGCTGAGGACTCACTTTCATTTCCAAGAGGCTGCTTATGAACGGGAATATCAAATGCTGAAGACTTATTCGTCAAGTTAAAACTTTTTAAATATATGACAGACTGGAAAACAAAATTGAATCTCGCCATTTTTAAACCACACCTGGAAACCCAAGTCCCCAGCAGGAATGCTCAGGGGGCAGCTGCTACCCGCACAAAAGCTGAGAACAAGAGCCCCAGCCCCAAACCAGCTGGGCCACCAGGAGGGGGAGCCCCCCGAGGGCCCCACACAGCCTCAGCCACCTGGCCAAGGCCCACCACAAGCAAGAGTGACCCCACCCCTGTGTCACCAGCCAGAACCCGGGCGAACTCCACACTATTCCAAGCATCCCAAACTGAGACTATTTTACAAACATCAGCTGAGGCTTCTCCGCTGCTTTTTTTTTTTTTTTTTTTTTTTTTTTTGGAGCAAGAGAGAGAGATGCATTTTTTAATTTATTGGGGTGAGCCCTGGCTGGTGTGGCTCAGCGGATGGAGCCCCGTCCTGCGAAGCAAAATATGCTGGTTCGGTTCCCAGTCAGGGCACAGGCCTGGGTTGTGGGCCAGGCTCCCCCGCTGGGGGTGTATGAGGGGCGGCCAACCAATGTTTCTCTCACACATCACTGTCTCTCTCCTCCCCGCCTTCCCCTCTCTCTGAAAATAAGCTCTTTGACAACAATGTATTGGGGCGGCATCGGCTATGGGATCGGATCGGTTTCAAGTGGGCAATTCACGTGACCTACTTCACTGTGCACCCACCACCCCAGGTCAAGTCACCTTCTGTCACCACACACGTGGCCCCTTTCCTACCCCCACCCCTCCCTCCGGTCACCCCCACCTGCCGTGTCTGAGTTTCTGTCTTACGTCCCACACACGAGTAAGGCCGTGTGGCTCTTAGCTTTTCCAACTGACTGCTCAGGACGATAAATGACAATGTTTCATCTTCCCTTACGGCTGAGCAGTATTTTAGGATAAAACTTCCAAAAGATGGAAATGTTTTAGATGTTAGCTGAGTCTCCTCCGCTGCTTTGGCCCACTCCCCAGCTCCTTGTGTGGCCTCCCTTCCCTTTGTCTCCGAGCGGCGGTCCAGCTTCTGGAAGACCACTCAGAGAGAGGGCGGGAACTTCCAAGGACAGTGTCTTCCAGACTGCCCACATGTCACGAACCCACGCGGCGGCCCCAGCCAGCGTTCTGTTAATGAGGGAGAAAAGCGCCCGGCCTCCCCCGTGGGAGGACAGGTACCTGGTGTCACACACAGTGCTTCTCGGACTTCACCCACAAGGACGTGCACAGGTGGCCCTAGGCACCAGCTGGCTGCCGGCCGCCAATGTGCTCTCGCCCTCCTCATCCTCGCCTGCAGGGCTGCTGCTGGCCGGACACGAAGGGCCACTGGATCTCTCCACCTGGACACCAAATGCAGCGGAGGGACTCGGCCCAGCAGTGCCAGTCTGCCCCTGCTGCCAGGAATGTCGGGAGCTACCATTCGAGCAGGTGCTCAGGCGGCAGTGACTTCACCGTCAGCTGCTGGCTTCCGCAGGCTACTGGAGCCCATCCCAGCCCCTCCGTCTCCCAGATGTCTGTTAGCTGGAAGCCGAGCGGGTTCTGCAGGAGGCTGGGGGGCGGATGGGGCACAAAAATGCGTGATGGTTGGTACTTTGTTGTCGAATTAGTGTGCCCCGTGCTCTCAGGGACCATGGAGAACCGGGGGGTGCCCCGAGGCCACGCCATGATGGCTGCTTTTGAAAGTCCGGGTTCCATTGCCAACGATCACCCTCTCAGGTGTGAGGGGGCAAACTGAGATTGCTGACCAACCCGCTGGGGAACCACGTGGGCTGACTGCCCGGGTCACCCCTGCTGTGCGCCCCTGCCGTGCCCATTCGCCCCTCCCTTCCCCGTGGGCCCCGCCCATTCCGGTGTGCCCCTCCACGTCCCTGTGGTTCTCTGAAGCCACCCAGCTCCCGCTCAGGCCTGTCCGCCAGGTGTTCGCTCACCCTGCCAGAGTGTCCCCTTCCTTCCTCACTTAGTCCCAGTGAGGAAGTCTCCCGGAGAGGCTGCCCTGACCTTTGGGCTCCTCCCAGTGCCCCACTGCAATCTGTAACTGGATTTTTATTGGGAAGATTTTGAATTTTTACAGAGAATGTTGTGTATTATGATGTTTGATATTGTTCCCCCAAATTCATGTGTTCAAACCCTGACCCCCACGGTGTTAGGAGGCAGGACTCTGGGGAGTAACTAGGTCAGGGGACTGGAGCCCCGGTGATGGGACCAGCGTCCTATAAACAGACCCCAGCCCTGGCTGGGGGAGTTCAACGGATTGAACGCCAGCCTGCAAACAAACCAAAAGGTCATTGGTTCGATTCCCAGTCAGGGCACAGGCCTGGGTTGTGGGCCAGGTCCCCAGTAGGGGGTGCACAAGAGGCAACCACACATTGACGTTTCTCTCCCTCTTTCTCCCTGCCATCCCCTCTCTAAAAATAAATAAATTAAAAATGTTTAAAAAGGAGCCCCCTCGGGCCCCCTCGGCCCTCCTACCCCATAAGGAATCTGTGCGTGTCTCGATCTCAGACATCCGCCCCCCCTCCCCGTGAGACACAAATGTCTTCTCGGACGTATGTTAGAGAAGTCGTTTCTAAGCCACTGTCTGGGGTGCTTCTTCACAGCAGCCTGAGCGCCCGAGGCAAACTGGATGTCCAGGCACAGAGGTCCCCCCATGGGAGCGTTTTGCAGAACCACCAGGGTGTCCCCCCCGGGGGACAGCACGAACACGGCCCACCAGTGTTTTCCTCAGCGCTTGTTTGTTTGGTTGGGTTTCAGTGCTAACTTTTGTATTGTCACGGGTGTGATGCCACCAAGGTCCGGGGCCTGAGCCGTCCATCACCCAGGGGACCCCAAGTCACCCTCTGGGAACACACCCCTCCCACCCAACACACATCCACCAGGCTGTCTGTCATTTTTAACATTTGTCACCTTGCAAATGTTACACAGGTGGACACACAGCACCTCACCTCTCAGAACGCCCAGCCCCCCAGGCATCCGTCCGTGGCCAGCTCCCTCCTGCCCAGCTGCAAACCCAGGTGTGGGCGCGCTCTGCCCACCGTGCACCTGCCGAGACACACCTGGGCTGCTTCCAGCTGCAGGCTATCAAGAATAAAGCCTCTGTGAAACAAAATGTGTGGGTCTTGCGTGAACAGAAGTGCCCACTTGTCTGGGGTGAGGGCCAGGTGCACACTCGCTGGGTTGTGTGACAACTGCACACTTAATCTGACGAGAATTAAGCTGCCTCCCCGGGTGGGTGTCGGGTTCACGTTCCCTCCCTTCCCCCACCAACACCCCCAACCCCACCCTAGCCAGTGCCAGCGGGGGGACACAGCCGCTGTTGTCTGTCTGGCCATCTCTTCGTCCCGCTGTGGTTTCCACTCGCACTTTCCGATGACATGGGATGCTGAGCGTCCATCGGAGGTGCTTCCCAGCCTCTGTACATCCTCTTCTGGGAAACATTTCTTCAATCCGATTGGGTTTTTTGCCACTCCTGTTGAGAATTCATAGTTATATGTTCTGGATGCAAGTTCTTTGTTGGAGACATCATTTGCCGATACGTTTCCCGGGTCTGCAGCTGGTCTGTCTTCCTCCTCCTAGGGGCTTCCACAGGAAACTCACTTTTGCTTCTGATGAGATCAATGTACATTTCCACTTCCCCTTTCCAGAGTAGGTTTTGTTGTTAAGTCGGAAAACTCTCTGCCTCACCCTAGGTCCCAAGGATTTTCTCCCGTGTTTTTTCAAAAGTTGGATAGCTTCACGGTTCACATCGAAGTCCACGATTCATTCTGTGGCTGGGCGGAGTTGTTCTGTCGTTGGGTTTTGCCCACGGAGGCCTGATGGCTCCAGCAGTACTTGTTGAAACGGCGATGCCTCCGTCAACGATGCTTTTGTACCTTCGTATGTTTGAAAAGTTTCAATTAGTTTTAAGCTGTTTCAAAGCGTTTTTTGTACTGCAGCACTAGCTGAGACCCGTAGGAGGGAGAAAAACTGGTGACCCAGTCTGTGGCGCGAGCGTACGCAGGACGCACACAGCGGAACTGAAATGACCGATCGGCCCGCGTAAACTGCGCGAAAGAAGGCAGCACCTGTGGTCCCGTTTACTCAAAGTGCAAAAAGCACGTTGTCCAGGATTTATGCTAAAGCGGCATGCTGGCTTTTTGTTTTTTTAAATAAAAAGCAGTAAATGAATTTCAGAAAGTCCAAAGAGAGAGTGCCCGGGGTGGGGGGTGGAGGGGGCGGTGCTGGGGGCTGTGCTGCTCAGTCTTGGGTGCTGTTGGAAATTACCAGAGGGTTTGCTTTGCAACTTAGCCGCACAGAATTAGGTTCCGTTCTCTAGGTGTTATTTTGTAAAGCTGAAAGGCGAAAAATGAGAAACAAGATGAGTCGTTGCTAGGACGCTACTGTGTGTGATGGTCCGTTTGCGTGGGCACCTGGCTCTGGTGCCGCTACTCCGCCGGCCGTATCCGGCTGTTTCCCTGAAGGCGTTTTGGAGACACGCTTAAGGTCCACAACCAGTGCCTCTTCGGGAAGGAGATTATCCGAACCGATCTCCGAGACCTGGTTCTCTGGCGGCCAGGTCTTCAGAGCACAGCCGAGGTTTCCTGAGGAAGGAAAGAAACCCTTCTCCAGGAGCGAGGTCGGCGCCACGCCCCACCCCCCATCCTGCCCCTGCCAGCCAGCCCGGGCTGCGTAAACAAGTTCCTTGTTGGGTTTTACTTTTTGTGTTTATTTTTGGTTTTTTTTTTTACAGTACAAGCTGTTTTTTTATATACTGTAGAGATATGACATGTTTAGTTTAAATAGCATCTGTTACAGCCTTACAAAAACGAAATATCTGCACATCGTGCCTCTCACCCACATTAACATAACTTAAACATGTTTCAAATAAAGCGAAAACTAACAGCTCAAAGAAAACGCCCAGAGGACTGGAAAAGAAAATGACCTTTAAAAAAGCTATTCATCACAACCTCCTCGTCTCACTTTCCCCCGTAAGTTGAAGTAACCAGAGGGCAGCCGTCAGGCTTCCAGGTCATCCCGGCACCAGCTCCAAAGGGATGGAGACCAAGCCATTCGTAGGTTCCCACCCATTGGATCTACCGTTCTGGTCCACAGTAACTTCAGTGAAATCTTTACAACTATTTGTGGGCAAGTTGAAGTATCACTGTGTGCATATTTACGTGTTATTGTTCACACAGTACTGATCTATTACTGCATGCTCTTATCCGTGAGAATTCCCTGAGCACCGCCCCCCGCCCCCGTGTCTCTCTCTCTCTCTCTCTCTCTCTCTCTCTCTCTCACTCACACACACACACGGCCCTAGACGCCTCGGGGACCAGGTCAAGATGCCACCACGTCCAGGAGCCGAGGTGCAGGGACTGTGGGGAGGGGCCCGGGAGCTTCTCCCTGTCTGCAAGGGGCACCTTCTCCTGGGTCCTCATCTGCGCAGAGCAAGCTCGGGTGTCTCTTCTGAGGACACTAACCCCCCGGGGGGCCCCACCCTGGTCACCTCATCTGACCCTAATTGCCTCACCAAGGCCAAGCCCTGTGAGGATTGGGGTTTCAGTGTAGGAATTTCCATTGGGGAAGGAGGGGGGGGCGGGACCGCAAACACGCAGCCACGGCAGAGGGAACGAAACGAAATAGAAAAAGGTGGAAATGGCGTAACTCAAGGCCATGTGGGTAGGCGCAGCGGTACACACACCAACACTGGCTTTTAGACGAGGGCCTGCGGCAACTGCCGCTGCCCCCAGCACGCGCAGAGGCACCTGCGGGGAACGCGCGCTCTGCACGGCCCAGTCGGTGGAAATGTATTCTCTTCTGCTCGTGTCCCTTCCGTCCTGCTCCCGCTGTGCCCGCCTCCCGCCCTGCGACGGAGGGCTGTCCAGGCCTCCCGGTCCCTTTCTCAGGGGAGGGCCCCGTCCTGGCGGGGGAGCCGCGGCAGCCAGCACCCGCCTGAGTGCAAACAAGGGCCTGGTGTTCCACCCGCGACCGATGCGCAGATCCTGCGCCGAGTGCGGGCAGGTCCTCCGCGGAAGGATTTCCACGGGCGATGCCCAGGACACGTGCGTCCCGGGGCGGACAGGTACGGCGCAAAGTCGGGAAAACCGGGGAGGGAAGGACACGGGTCCCTACCCACAGGCGTCTCTTACTCTAATAACCTGATAAAGAATTGGAGTGTGTGTTACTGGTTTCCGAGGATTTTTTTAGGGCGGGGATGTTTGAGGAAGAGGCCGGGATTGAGTAGGAGGAGCGGAGCAGAGGGGTGGGGAGAAAAGAGGAACACTAACTGTCAGCTCCAGCGCTACATTGTCTTTATTCAGTCCGCGAGCCACATTGTTTCACATCGCACCCAGTCCCGCAGCGAAGGCTGTCTGAGCGAGCGAACGGACTCGTGGGCCCACTCCAGTATCTCATCTAAAAGCTTCAGGTGGACTAGGGCGTAAGTTTACTCCGGAAAAGAAGCTAAAATATCGGTGACCTTAGTTAGCTTTCTGGCAATCTTCCATCAGAATATTATTATTTCACTAATGAATTACACGTACAAAATATAAAACTACATCTTAATGCTGATTAACTACAGACAGTAACAAAATGTATAAAACAAGAGAATGTGGTCTGATTAAAGAATTAAATATTAAAATTAAGCATATTTTTACTTTCAGTAAAATAAAAATATAATAAATTTCTCATATTAATGGATTTCGGTTTATAAAAAATTAGCAAAAATTTAAAACTAGCAAATGCTCCAGTGGTTTTACACTAAAATGTTTAAAACTTCGAGAGCTAATTAATCTTTTTCTTAATGTAAACTAGGTCACAATATTCTGGAACTGATTTTTTTTTAACAGAAAAATTACTTCTGCAAGATCACAGGACCAAATCACGGCACAGGCTGTGAGTTTGCCCAGTTAAAGTCTAGAGAACAGATTTCAACAAGAACGTCACCACCAGCGATGCGAGCGCAGGAGGCGATGGCAGCTGGTGCTGGGGAGGGCACTGTGACACCCCAGGGCGGCAAGGCACAGCGCCCCAAAGGCCACCTACTTAACACCCCGGAGAAATGCAAGAAGCAAAACCCAAGCCTTGTCCCGTCTACGCAACGGTGACATCAAACCTGCTCTAAGACAGAGTATTTCATAAGAATCTATATTCACGAACAAAGACAGCCGTGGCGCCGTCAGGCCACCGTCAGCCTTGGGGACGGGACCCACACACGGCTGCGTCCGGGTTACTTGAGCTCAGCGGGCGTTGATGAGGACGGAGAGGCCACGGCACCTGCAATGCAGAGCACAGATGTGAGCTGCCAGGGACGAGGCAGGCGAAGACGACGTTTGTTCAGCAGTTAAGAAATTTGGCCATCCATTTTAAATAAGGGAAAACCCACATTTCCAGATATGGGGGCGCTGCCGCCCGAGTGCGGAGCTGGGTGGGGAAAGGCCAGCAGAGTCCCCACACCAAACCTCGCAGGAAGCCATTCGGAAGAGGAGACAGCCCGCCTCCCTCCACCCTAACCCAAGACATGAAGGCTCCACAGTAAATCGGAGTTGCTTCCGGGCAGACGGTCAGTAACCCCTGGAGCTGCGGGCAGAGAGCACGGTGCCCGCCAGGCCTGGAGATGGGTGCAGCCGAAAACGAGACCAATTCTACTCATGACATAAAATTGGTATGGTCTTTAGACATCTGATTACAGGAAAGCTTCTAAACTACTCAAAGTTAGCGACAGCACGTACGCAGCTGGTAGGGGAGCCCTTTTCGGAGAACTGAGGGCTGTCTAGGAAGTGTCCCCAAAGGGGCCCACTGCTTAGCTCTCAGAGCTAAGTGGCGCTGGTCAGAAACTCAGGGAGCCGGGAGGCTGGAATTGATATTACTTGCCATATTATTTGCCTGGTATACCAAACGAAATACCACCATTTCTGGCAAATAAAGAGAAACGTGAGGCCGTAGAAATCACGATGTTTGCCATTCATCGGAATAAAGAGGAAAAAGAGCAAAACATACATCATGGCTGTGTGTCTGCCACTCAGCGCCGCTGTGGGGTTTGGACAAGCTTCTTGGACGGCGCATAAGGAGACACACAATCAGAGGAGAGAAACGGGTCGCCCCAGGGCACGTGGCTGGCTGGGCGCACCTCACCTTGAGCCTCCGCAGAGCCTTCCGGAACCTCTGAGTCTGGGAGCTGCTCGGAGTCCTGCCCCTGGAGGTCCTTCGAGGGCTGGGCCGTCGGGGACGCTCTGGACGTCTGCGGGGGGCTCTTGTCCACCTCGGCTCGCTGTCGTAACCACTCGTCCTTATACCCATTGCTGATGAGTTTGGAAAAGTTTGTGGGTGAACTGAGTTTTTGACCAGGCCTCGAAAGGAGAAAAATTAACGACAAGCTTAAGTACAAAGGTTAACAGTAATCTAGAGGGCTCTCGCTCGGCAAGCACGCTGTCGGTAAATTAGAGGCTCATTGTTCCTGAAAACACGAAGATCGATCTCTCTCTCTCTGTCTCCCAAAGAATCAGCCACACTTGTCCCAGCACAAACCGGGATAAGTAAAGAGAGAGAGCTCCTTCTGAAAAGGCAACAGCAGGCCAGCAGACCCGGCCAGCTGTGGGACGTTGTGACGTCAGAGTCACATTGCCAAGCATGCGGGGAAGCCGGCACCCTGGGGCACACATGGGCACAGCGTACTGTTGCCTCACAGTCACCTCAGCCGCTGGGACCAAAGGCCACACCCCACTGAACCCGACAGCAGTAGCACGGCCCGTGCACTTACATGGGAGGGAAGGAGAGTCTACTTCCTGCTGGGTCTTTGGGGCCCAGCGGGGTCCCCGCTTTGCTGGGGTTCTTGGAGTTAATGGCTGGGAGCCTCAGCTGTGAAGAAACACACACACCCCAAGTCAGTGCAAAGTGCTCAGTGGCTTGGGCATGAAGGGAGGCCGCAGCTCACAGCTGGCAGCGGAAGTCACACACGCAGGACGGCGGCCTGGCTGCCGCACCACTGACCAGCAGTGTGGCAGTGCCCTGTCCTGCATCCCGGTGACAGAGACCACCGACAATTCTCCACACTGCTGCATTCAAGCAAAGATGCACCAGCTCAGGGAGAAAACAGGGAACAGCTCACGGTGTGAGACACTGGGGGGACCAGGCCCTCCAGGGGCCGGGGCATCACACTTGCAGGGGTGGCCCCCAGCCAGGCTCGAGCCATCAGGTGGAAACCAGAGTGGACATGGGATGAGAGACCTGCCCTTAGTCGTCCTTGAAGGCAGGCTCATAGGCCGTCCAGCCACGGGAAGAGAGATGGCCTGCCCACCTGTCCACTCTGCCCTGGCACAAGCCCCGATCCTGCCTGAGAAATCCAGGGGCCACAGCTGAGAAAAGCAGCGGAGGTAGACGGGTGGCTAGAGGGGATGTGCATGAAGGTGACGCAGAGGGGAGGGGAGATGGAGGGCCAGGTGGAGAGTGGAGGTGGGCTCAGAGGGGAGGCCAGGATGCCCCACACAGGCGGCAGCTGGGGACCAGGAGGGCAGGGCTGGTGTTCAGAACCAGAATGAGGGGCCCCGTGAGTGGCAGGTGGCAGGGGTTAGTCTGAGGGAGACCCCCGAAAGGACAGCTGGGCCACGCTGGGCAGAGGGACCAGTGCCGGAGCAGTGGCCTGGTGGGGGTCGGGGGGCAACTGTGAAACTATCAGTCAGTCACAGTCACAGGGGCGAGTCTGCGGACGGGGGTGAGGCCGAGATCTCACTGAGGTCGAGTCGAAAGCGGAGTCGTAAATGAAAACACGGACGAGTCAGACTTTGCCCAAAGTCAGAACTTCCGTCCCTCCCAAGACGCTGTCAAGAGAAGAAAAAGACCAGCCGAGGGCGGGAAGGGCGTCTCCAGAACACACAGAGAGCCCTCCAGTCTCAGCGAAAAGACAACAGGCGCGATTTAACGACGGGCAGAAGATTAGGGCAGGAGCTTCCCTGACGGAGCTGTTGTCGGGGTAAAGCACACGCACACGGGAAGAGGTGCAAGACCTCGTCAGTCCCGGGAAACGTGCATTTAAACCACAGCGGGAGGCACCCCCTCCACTGGTGTGAGGGTGTGGAGCACCGGACCGCCCTGCACTGCAGGGAGGGGGCCTGGACCACGGGGCGGCCCCTCTGGACACCGGGGCGGCCTCTTGTGAAGGTGAGCACACTCAGGCCGTGACCAGCTGGTCCTCGTCCACCCAAGTGAAGCCAGTGGAAACCCACGCTCACACCACCGCCTGCCCAGCTTGACAGTGGCTTCAGGGATCGGCCCCCAGATGAGAAAGACGCCGAGGTCCCGGCTGCCCGGGGATGGCAGCCAGGCCGGGAGCACAGCTGACTTCTGAAGAGGGGGACTCTAGTGACTGAAATCTGACCCTGGTCCCCAAAGGTTGGGGCGGCCTCTGGCCTTCCAGCAGATCCAGAGGTCAAGTTCAGAGCCGCGCTGACGTCCCGCACAGCAACAGACATGCCACCACTAACACCACATCGCTATTCGGGCCGGGCCGCGCGCGCCGGGCCGCGACGCCATCTACCGGGGCTCCTGTCACCTTTTGCTTCTTCGTTTCGAGTTCCTCAGCCTCTCTCTGCCAAACGGTCTTCATGTCAAAGTCGAACGGCCCCCTCCGGGACTCGTAACCGCCCTGGGCCAAACTGGGGTTAAACTCTTCATGGACCATGTAATCGGGCACGTAGGCAGCCAGCCCCCTGAGGACCCGAGGGAGACCTGCACTCAGCTGCAGGGTGGCTTCCTGATCTCCCCCTCCTCCCGTCCCTCCCTCTCCCTTCTCACCTCCTCCCCCCAGCCACCCCCCATTTCCCCTGCCTGCCTTCGGGCAGTGAAGGCCATCCTCTCTCCTCTCCCCTCCTGCAGCGCCCCCTGCAGGTCCTGTGAGGGAACACACCGCCCCTCCCCAAGGCCTGCTTCCCACAATCCAGAGGCCAAGCCGGAAATCACAGGGGTTTTGACAAATCAATTCAATTCTTCTTTCCTGCACAGGTGAACAACAGGGCGATGCCTTAGCTACTCACTGCTTCTGGCCGGCTGTGGGCGGCTTGCTGTGGTGGACGTACCAGTCCGGCAAGGAGTAGGTCACCGGGGAGCCCTTCCTGGTCCCGGTGCCCGACGCCGTCCCTGGGGCCAAGTGCATCAGCAGGTCTCAAAACCAAAGAGAGGCACTGTGAGTGGTCTCACCCACCCGGGCCCCCGGTGTGACTAGCAGGCAGGCCACCCTTTACAAAGGACACTGTGACACCTCCTGGGGCTGGCTCTGGGCTCCGGAGCTACAGGAATCAGCATGCACCCCTGCTGAGGTGGGTCCTGCCTGCTGCTGAGCAGGGACACCCCCACCCCACCCCGGTCCTGAGCTGGCATCTGTGCATGCCAGCACCCACCCACGTGCTGGTTCGCCACTCCAGGCTGACATGTGGGAGCAGGACTCCTCAGCCCTTCAGGGCTGCGGGCTGCCTGCCCTCTCAGCTGCCCTTGCCACCTGGGTCGGTCTGACTGTGCTCCTCTGCCACCGTGGGGCTGTCCCACTATCTCCATCTCCACCTCCCTCTCTCTCGGCAGCCCTCTCTGTCTGCATCTCTCCCTCCGTCTCAGGTCTGTCCCCCATTAGTGTTGTCCCTGTCATTGTTGGAAATGAGCGCTGGCACAATCCTTGATCGAATCTCAGATCTTCATCCGATTTGCCGGCTGTCCCCTGCGGTCGTTTCACCGCTCGCCGGAGCCGGGAGGCCCGCTCTCCGAGCTGTGTGGGGCCGGGGCCCGTGGTCTGTCAGGCCAGGGTCTCCTAGCCCTGCAGCCCTGGTGGTCTCCTTCTGACTCTCACTCCCAGGACAACTGACTCGGGGGTGACGGCAGCCAGAAAAAAGGGGCTAGCATCTCTCAGTGCCACCTGTGACCAGGGCCAGCGGGGGGATATTTTGGACGGGCCTCCTTGGCCTGATCAGCGATTTCGATGTGGGAAACCAGGCAGTGCTGTCTCCATGAAACCGAAGGCGAAGCTCCTCAGCGTCACCGCCGAAGCCTTCTTACCGCCCCCATTAGGCAAAACCTGGGAACGCATGGGGCCCGGGCAATGAGAGCAAACCTCAGCGCTCCACACCACACAGGCTGGCCGACAGCCTGTTGAACCGCAGCAGCGGACCCTGCCCGCGAGCGGCATCCTGAGAGACTGCCATTGGCACGTGATGCACGCAGGGCGAGTCCCAGCAAAGGTGTCACTTGGGAGAGCAGCCCTCTGGGGCCGACCCTGTGAATTCAGCCTGTGCCGTCTACCTTCTCACAAGCGGTGCATGTGCACACCCAGCGCATCCAGGACCTCCCTCCCCAGGGGCCTGGGCGAGACCCCCACTTCCTACACCGACACTTTCACAGGACAAAGGGCCCTGTCGCTGTCCCCACAGAGACCCTGGGCACCGGGGCACTTACCAGGTCGGCCACCTTGCTTGGCCAGCTTCACGTACTCCGAGTCCGTCTCTTTGATCCAGTACCTCCGGGTCCCCAGTGTATGCCCGCTGGGTGGGTCCCGAAACGCGCTGAGACCGGGGATCTGGGACACAGGGGGGGCATCCACAGCCCTCTCAGACCGCCGCACGGGAAGGTGGTAGTACCAGTCTAGGAAGGGAGGGGCCAAGGTCGAGTCTCTACAGTGAAGTTCAGGTTGGTTTAGCCTGGTGCCTAGAAGACAGCTATGCCAGCAAGGCCTCATTGTTCAGGGGACACAGGACAGGAGAAACCACCCAGGACACATATGCTCTGCAGGCATTCTCTCAACAGCATGGACCCTTACGTCACTGGCCTGGGAGCCAAGCAGCTCACCCCCCACAATGTGGAGGACTTAGGAGAAAAGACGGGGCTCCCCCAGGTGGGAGGACTTCAGCCTCCAGACCCAGGGCTACAGCACCAGCTCTGCCCTGGGCCCAGGCTGCCGGCCCACCCTGCAGGTTTTGGCCCTGCCTGCTTCACAACTATGTGACCCCATTCCTTAAAACCAGCCTCCCTCCTCTCTCTCTCTCTCTCTCTCTCATATACCCCCACCTGCTGCTGGTTCTGTTGTTTGCAGAACCCTGCCTGCTACAGAGGCACTCAGGAAAATAGCACCACGTCAATCAATTTACACAGGCACCCCACGAACACAAAGTGATCGTCCCCTAAACCCACAGCATAGACATCCAACTTCCACTTCGAACTAATGCTGGGTCCACTGCCTACAAGCAAATATTTAACACAGCCAATCTCTCAAATATCTGAAGGGCAGTCACTAGCTGAATCAACAGTATCATTTTGAAAAGGAAGGAAGAAAAGCCCACCAGAACAAGGGTAAGGAATTGTGCAGAAGCTCACACAGAATCACATTAAGAAGTAAGAGTTTAGGAGCTTCATGCTGTGCTCACGTTCAGCAAATAACGTCTCCCATAGAGGGAGGCTTTCCCTCCCCGCTCTGTTTTCCTCTCCGTGTTTTGGTGACTAATTAATCCACAGAGAATGCTGTGTCTTCTTTCCTCTCACTACGGGGAGCCTCTGGTCCGCCATTTGTATCCACATGCAGAGGCACTCAGAGGGCCATGGCCCCAATCAGTGGGGGCCACTGTCCCCCCCCCAACCACCATACACAGGGTTAAGGGGACAAGACATGTCTTGTAGCTTCTGTCACTCAAAGAGTGTTAGCACTTGCGGGCGGATCGCTGACTCTCTGTCAATCAGGGGACAGCTGAGAGGACAGCCCGAGGCCCCATGTCCTGAAGCTCTCTGGTCTCTGGGCACAGAGCAGCCTGGCCCAGCCACACACCACAGGGACCCCCAAGACCCCGGCCAGCCCTCCCGTGCAGACCAGCCAGGACTTACAGCCTGGGCAGAGGAGCCCTGTGAGGGGTGCCGCCTCTGGCCATGTCCTCCAACTCTGTGCCTCAGTTTCCTCATCTATAAACCGGGCTCAAGGCACCTCGCCTCGCCGTTCAGAGGTGGAATGTTCATGTATAAAAGTGCTTGGCACAGTGTGCCCCGTCATCCCGAGGAGGCCGCTCACTGAGTGTGGAGGGGTCGCACGTAGGCTGGGAGCCCACAGCAGAGAAGGGGTAACTGCCACACTTCCTGTCCCCCCGCCTCCCCACGGTGTCCCCAACAGCGCTCACAGTCACAGCTCCGGGCCAGAGGAACATTAGATCCCGTGAGGGCCACACTTCGTTCCACTTCTGAGCGACCGCCTGAGGGCTTCGGAGGGCCTGCCAGCCCCACCCTGCCTCACCCCTCCAGCTCCTGGATCCCGCCTCTGCCTCCTCTCGCCAGCCCTTCCCAGGATGCGGGCAACAGAAACAGAGGCAAGAACAGCCCATGGCCCCAGGCCTTCCTCCTTCCCTGCGGCCCGGCCTCAAACCCGGCCGAGTGAGAAGCCACTCGAACCTGCAGGGAACCTGGTCTCTGAGCCCAGGTGGGGTCTAGATTCGGAGCAGGAGGAGGCAGTCAATCAGTGACAGACACCACATGCATCCGAAGAAGGGAGAAAACAAGTCACCATTCAGGGAAGGAGCTGTGAGAGCCACGGAGTGAGGCTTTCAGATGCCCTGGACCCCCACTGCCGAGGCAGCTGTAGTAGCCTGGTGTTCTTTTTCTAAAATAGAAGGGATAAAGGACTAACCCGACCCACCCCCGTATTTCCCTTTAAGCCTTGCTTTGACACTGGGGCCTCTGCCTTTGAGGGGGTGCCACGTGTTCGTTTCCCCACGCACACGGGGATGCAGGGCGCGGAGCTGTGCAGCAGCAGGGGCTGGCCGCTGCTCTGGCCGGTCACTCACCGCACGGAGCATAGCGGCTGGCGGCGCCATGTAGCTCCTTGCTCGGGTTCCTCATGCCGGAGGCGCGCTGGGCCGGGTTCACGGCGCGCCGGGTAAGCAGGGAAGCGCGACGGGACCGAGCTGCCGGGGTCGGTGCCCCTGCTCTGTCCGTCGGGCCGCCTCCACCTGGCAGGAAGGCAGGCATGTCATCACTGAGGAAGGGCGGGCACGTCCAAACAGCGGTACAGCAGGGGCACACACTGATGGCGGTATTCAGCAGGTGCACACACACACACACGCAGGGCCACGACCGCGCTGGAAACACAGACGGACGGGGTACACAGAGGAGGATAACCGGTCCCGAAGTCCCTCGTCCCGGGTGACAGGTGGCCCCCTCCCCGCCCACACCCCCTGGCCGCCAGCCCCGCTCACCGGCTCGCCGCCGAAGGTCTCGGTGGGTGCCTCCCGCTGCGCCAGAGGCCAAAGTCTGCACCCGCGGGCGCGGGGGCCAATCCGGAACGCCCGGCGCGGCGCGGACCCACAACAACTCGCGTCGCCCCGGCAACCGCCGGCTGGCCAACCGGCGGGCGCGGCTGGAGCCAGCAGCCAATCAGAAAAGCCTGTGGGGTCTCAGCAGACCAATCAGATCTAGGGGCGGAGCGCCGGCTCTACTAATCAACCGCCCGCGACCCAGTGGAGGCCTGGTGCCCCACTACTTGTCCTGCCACCCTGAGTTTCTCCAAAGGGGTCCGGAAAAACTCCTGTTTACTTAATGCATTTAAAAAAGAGGAGGAATAAGTGAGTACCTGGGAAAACTCAGCGAACAGACATTTCTGCCGCGTGTGCCTCAGTAGTAAAATCATCTTATAAATGGCCCTTCTAGCATCTTGCTTTTTCAGGATTATTTCTGGAAGATGAGTTGAGACAGTTGTAAAAAGCCTTCGTCCCCTGGCCGGGTGGCTCAGTAGGTTGTTGCGTCATCCGGTACAACAAAAGGTGGCGGGTTTGATCCCCCCTCAGGGTACATACCTGGGTTGTGGCTTCCCTCCTGTCCAGCTGTGAAAGGGAGGCCACCAATGGACGGTTCTTTGTCTCTCTACCTCCCTTCCTCTCTCTCTCTAAAAGCAATAAACATATCCTCGGGTGAGGATTTAAAAAAACAAAAAAAGAAAGAAACCCTACACTAAAAAAAAAAAAAAAAAAAAAAAAAAAAAAAAAAAAAAAAGCCTTTGGCCTGGTCTCTACCCACCCCATGCGCAGAGCCCCAGCCTGGACTTCAGTGCGAACTTTCAGCCGGGCTGCATCTGGGGTCCCTGCAGTTAGAGGTTTGTGGCATGGATCCTGACCCCAAATTGGACGTCATCTCTGCCCACTGCTGCGTGACGCCACCCGTACACAACAGCCCGGGCAATTTTGTCACCAAGAGAGCTCCGTGCCGCCCTGGCCACTGAAAGAAGAGTCCGTGCTGACCAGGTGAGGGTCAGGCAAGGTGAGCTACGGCAGAGAGACCTCGGAGAAATCCCGTTCCAGGGACTGGGGCAACAGGAAGGAGCTTTGGTCTTTTCTTTAAAAAAATTTTTTTAAATCAACACATTTTAATGGGGGGATCATTGGGCGACTGTGGTTAAATGAGGCCTCGCTTTCATTAGAGAAGGGGAGCCTTAGGGGTCTGGCAGAAGGCAGGCGACATGCGGAAGCGTGACTACAGGGTAACTGGGGGACAGACTGCCCTCACTCTGGGGTCTATCTAGCTCCCGGGTAGAATTGAGATGGTTTTCGGGGCCTTCAGCTGGCCCCTCGTGTAGGCAGTCAAGACCTCACGTTGCCAGGTCAGCTGTTTGTCCTACTGTAGACAGAGCTACCTAGGCCACCGTCACCCAGAGTGACAGAGCTTTCTTTTGCACAACCCCCAGCATTGTCTGCAGTGGGGTAGGGGGCATTGTGCCGTCTAGAAAAGGTTGCGTTTGAAAGTAGCTGATCGCAGCAACTAGAGCCAAGTGACTAAAGAGCATCTTTTTCCGTTTCTGAGCTGGTTTAGTGGGTGCGTGCGGAACTCCCCACGGTGGCAACTTCCCTCACTCATTAAAGCCAGGGTTCGAGTTGTAATGAGAGTGACCCTTCCTTAGAAGAAAACTCTGACTTTTGGGGCGTAATTGAAACTACAAACATTTGCAGATGCCAGGGCACATTAGAATTTAGGCAATCTATTTAGAGTGACAATAGCTCGGTATCTTTATTTTCTGTACTTTGTCCCCTATGGTCTTTCTGTCACGTTAGGCTCTCAGTTCAGAAGTGCCCCTCACCTCCTCATGGATTATCTCACGCTGTACACAATGGTTTTCAGTTTCATTTGTAGGTGTTTAGACAAAATACATATCTTATAAATAGAAATATCTCATATTCCTATCTTATGTAGAGGTATTTATATATAATTCATGCACATCTTGTTATTGTACATAGATAACTTTTTTCTTCGAAGATTTTATTTATTTATTTATTTTTAGAGAGGGGAAGGGAAGGAGAAAGAGGGAAACATCAATGGGTGGTTACCTCTTGTGCGCCCCCTACCGGGGACCTGGCCTGAAACCCAGGCATGTGCCCTGACTGGGAATCGAACCAGCAATGCTTTGGTTCGCAGGCTGGCACTCAGCCTATGAGCCACACCAGCCAGGGCTATACATGGATATCTTATATGTATCTTATATATTATGTAAATATCTCCTGTTCATGACCATTTTGAGAAGAGAAAAACATGTATTTGAGTAAATTCTGAGTTTTCAAAGCCCTCACCCTCCCTGCCAGCCTGGTCTCTCGACTTTACCCCATTGCCGACTGGTTCACGTCACCCCAGGACACGTCTCACATGCTGCTTTGCTCCCCCTTTTGTGCATTGCAGCCCCACAGCTAAGGGGCCATCCCCCACCCAGGGGCCACCTTCTCCCCCTCTCGATTGTCCACCGTATTCTGCAGACCAGGTTTCCACAAACCCAAGGGACTTCCTTCCAAGTGTGGTGGTTTCTCTTTGCCGCTCATCTAAAACAACGGAAAGACACACTCCAAACTCTTGACAAACATTGATGTGTTTCAACGGCAGGTGGCAGTTTGGGTTTTCAGCGTCACTGGGGAAATAAGATATGGCCTCTGTAGGGGCAGGGGGACCAGGATCTCCTCAGGTCCCTATCAGCGCCTTCCACAGACACCTCGAGAAGCCTGGAAGCCAAGGGGAGCCAGGCCCCACGGAGGGGCAGGAGTGGGCGTGGAAGCAGGAAGCCCCCCTCTCCCCCACAGAATCAGCCGGCCACCTGAAACCCTAGGCCATGGAGGAGCAGGGCCACGCAGAAGACTGGGACTCACCAGGAAATGCCTGATGTCAATGGCAAGGAATAAAATGCCTGATTTTATTAACAGTAAAGCTCCAGATGGATTTTACTGTTAAACAAGTACTTTGAAAGGGTTTTAAAATAAGTATGCAACACATAACTACATTTTTAAATAATACTGATTGAAGAAAAGAAATCTTCAAGCAAAAGAGAAATGATGCATGGCTCGGGAGCCTCCCGTACTCGCCCTGACCAGGGACTGAACCCACAACCTTCCAGTGTACGGGACCACACTCCAACCAGCTGAGCCGCCCGGCCAGGGCCTAAGACGTATTTTTAAAGGGAAAAAACACGATGCGGAACATGGTTTATAGTAAGGTACGCTTCACTTTAACAGTGTAAAGAGGTGAATACGTACGCACGCACAGATAAATGTCCATGAGCATACTTTACATAAATATGTGAGTGCACAGGGTGGGGTACAAGTCTGTGTGCCGTTGTGAGCGCGTGAAACCCAGTTTATCCTTGTACGGTTATTTGTGGCTTACGGCATTATTTTCTGTACAAACCTCCTAGACCTACTTTTGCCCACCTGAATAGTTGTGTGTATCTATTTCATATCTTTGAAAGAAAACAACCTGGTTGCCAGCAGGGAAGAGAAGCGAGAGTAGAAGGCAGAAGGGTTAGGGGGCGGCACTTTGCTACATAGTAGCACTGTGTAGCTCTTGAATTGTGGGCCATTGGGTTAGTGGAAAGTGTGGGGTTTCTTGGGATAGAGCCAGATGTCACGGAATCAAAGAGCAAACGAATGAACAGTAGAGTATCATTTACCCTGAAACCAGCAAGAGTGAAGAGTGAAAAACACAAAAGCCGGAAACAAATGTGGAGCGTCAGGCAGTCGAGTTACACAGAAGGAGCTAACAAGTGTCACAGCTGCGCAGTCACAGGGAAACGGGGACTGTGACAGAGAATCCGTGTTGGAGCTGACAGCTGAAAAGTGTCCCGGAACGGGAGAAACGCAGGCGCATTCCCCTGGACGTGCCAACTATCTGAGAACAAAGGAGGAGAAATAAAAACTCCAGGCACGCGGTGGTATTTTGAACTGGAACTGAAGAACTTACAAGACAAATGAAAAGCCCTAAACACTGCAGGAGGGAAAAAGCCAAATTGCCCTCGAAAAGGAGGGGGGTGAAGAGGAGAGATCGGGCCGGACCGGACGGTCACCTGCCACAGCCAGGTCCCAAGTCCACGGGGCGGTATCTCCAGAGGGCGGCGAGAGAAGTGACCGTCCCCCGGGTACTTTCCCCAGAAGTGAGCATGCTCCCAGTCCATCCATGCCTCATGCCCGGTGTGTGCCGGACGTGTGTTGGGACAGGCGCTGCCCTGCCGGTGCTGCCGGAGGGGTGGGGGGACCCAGGCCCACCCGGGCCACACCTGCGCATGGACAGGCAGTGAGGGTCAGGTCTGCGCCGTGGGACACCGCGCACAGGCCGAGCGAGCGGGCTGGCACCCACAGGTCCCCAGACAGACAAGGTGAGAAGCCCAGCACCTACTGTCGTTTAGGTTAAAGCACAGACCCCACGTGGCGTCACTTACGGACACCGACCCCTGTGGTAAATGTCAAAACTAGACGGGGTGACGGTTTGCAGGTTGCAGCTGTGGGCGGCAAAGAACGGCGAGGGGCTGGGCTTGGCGATTGCTCCTTTGGGGCCTCTCTTTGAAACGTCTCTCGTGACGTTTTAGTTTTGAAAAAACCCACACAGGGACTGCTGTGTATGCAGAGGGGTAGGCTCTGGGGCCTTCACGGTCTCGGGCACGTTTGGGGCCCGTCGCAGAGGCCGCACTGGAGATATGGCCCCGACAAGAGCCCTGGGTGCAGAGGTGCCAGACGCCCCTGACACAGCCACTGGACGCGTCACAGAGGGGCGACGTGTCACAGAAGGGTGAAGCCACAGAGAAGCCCCGGCACCTGGGGACTGGCTCACTCCGTCTCCCCTTGGAGGAGAAGCACCGAGGAGCCAGAAGACAAAGCAGCAGCCCAGCCCCCTATGTGCAGCGTCCTGGTTTCCATGAGGTAAAGACAGAGAACAAGCGGGACTGTCCCTCCTCCGGGCCACCTATCACTGTCTGTCGCCGGGGCATGAGTGGAAGGCCGGAGCCTCGGCAGGGCGCCCCCTGTGTGCGGGGCCCGACAGGAGAACCTGGCGGGAGCCCGCGTGTTGCAGCTCTGCTCTGGGGGCGCGAGGACCCGGCCACCAGCAGGTGTGTAACTCGGCAAGCTGTGCTCGACCCCAGCCCCCCCTCCCCGTCCACCGCACTCACACGATGTGGCCACACCTGCCGTGTCCTGGGGGGGAGCAGCCCGGTCAGAACACCTCTCCTTCTCAGAGACCATTTCCAGACGTTTCTCTGGAGCTTCCCTCAGACTGTGTGGCAGCTGTCTTTCCACGTCCGAGTCGTTCGAACTCACCACGGGGCTGGGGGCAGTGACTGGGAGGAGAGGCCACTGTTCAAACGAATGACCCCTCGCCTTTCTCTGACTGGCTTGTTCCACTTAGCTCACCCCCAAGACAATCACCACGATCCCACTTCCACGTGGGACCTAGTGACCAGAATGAAGACACAGCATAGGAGCAGGCACAGACAGAGACTCAGGCTGACAGCTGTCAGCAGGGAGGGGTCGGGGGCGGGTGGAGAAGGAGACGGGGTTAAGCAGTGCAAATGGCAGCCACAGAACGGCCACGGAGACGTGGGTTACAGTGCAGGGGGTACGGTGCCCAATGTCGAGGTGACTGGTACGGGGCCGGGTGGGTGCGTGACACAGTGGGGGACCTCACTGTAAAGAGCGTGATTTCCTGCGCACTTTGCTCTACGTCCGAAACTAACACAGAATAATACAGAATGTCAACTGTAATTGAAAAATAGATTTAGGAATAAAAGCCTGACCCTCGGCAGCTGTGAGGGGACGGCTGGAACCCACAGCTCGCAGACGTGCCTTTCCCACCGCCTGCCCGATCTCCGTGGGCTGCAGCGCGGGGCTCCAGGCGCACGCTGGCCTTTCCCACGTCCCTGGGTGGGACTTGATCACACAGGGCTACAGGGACACAGCTGGAGCCAACAGCTGTGGCTGGTCTCAGTAGCACAAGTGTGGCATCACCCGGGAGGAGACAGCAGGAGGCCCTGCACACCGGGGTGGCCTGAGGACACCCCCTCCTGCCCCTGCCCCTGCTGCCCCGCCCCCAGGCTGCCTGCTGGAAAGCAAACTCTGCAAAGAGCAAATAACATCCCATTGGGAGCAGGGAAGCGCCTGCTAGAATCTGCCCAGAGAATAAAAGGGGTGCCGCAGAGTCGCTGTCCGAGGACAGCGCCCCCACAACAGCAGATGCAGGCAAGTCACCACCCACGGTAGTGAAGCAGCTGCCCAGGAGACCGAACCCCAAGGGCCGGCGGGGGGGGGGGGGGGGGCTTTGCAGAGCACAGCCCGGCCCCTGGCCCAGCAGAGGGCTTTCTCACTCAGCGCATCAGGAGCGCGCTCCTGGGCTGCCAGGGCCTTGGGGTGCCGTCCTGGAATCCCTCCTCTCTCCTTGTCGAAGAGGGCAGGTGAGGAGTTAAGTTAGCTCACGGAGCCAGCCCCGAAGAAGCGCGTGCGTAGACTTGCTGGGGCGGTTCACAGGGGAGATTCACGCCACGCTGAATTTCCCGTTGTTTTTCCTCCTCCCAGGGTGGCGCCCTCACGGACGGTCGTCCTTGGCGTGTTTGCACTGACGATTCTTCTGACAGGTAGGTCGTCCTCAGGACCGACCCTGGCAGCCCCTCCCTGACGTGTCCGCAGTGAGGAGAGAGCGCCACGGCTTCACGTTTGCCCATCGGTGGCTCAGAAATCGCTGGAGCGGACTGCACATGCCCGAAGCGTTTTCCCGTCTTTTATCTCTGATTGTAACAGTAACACAAGCTTAGGCTTTGAAAACATAGAAACCATGTTTTCCCCTCTTAGAATCATGATTTAAAAACACAGATGTTGCTCTGAAGTGAAGGCAGTTTTATCGCAAACGCAGAGGATTGGCCTCTTCAGCGCCTGGGTGACTGAACTTGGGGGTTTCGACAACCCAAGATTCTCACTCATCACAGGATACTGGACAAATTGTGTGAACCTGCTGTGCAGTGGGAACACACGTCACCCCACCCCCACCCCGACGTGGGAAAACTGCTCTGTAATCTGAGGACAGTGAGGAGCGAATGCCCGTGGCGATCTAGGCTTCGACCCGGTACTGCCAGGAAACGCCACTTGGCAGTTCGGAGGCGCCCCGGGCGCTGCTTGCTGTGACCGCCCCTGAACGCCTGGACCCTGGACCGCACCTGCCGGGCTCCGCCCACCTTCCGCCAGTTTCTGCTGACAGCTGCACACTTTGCCGAGTGGCTTTGCTGCTTCCGGGGTCTTGCCCCACCTCTGATGACCTTGGCTGGTGCCCTCCACTGGCTGCCCCGCCTTGCTGCCGTCCCCCCTTCTCAGGACTGCTCTGTGAGGGGTTTCCCACGGGGGTCCCCAGACCGCAGGGAGGGCAGTGGTCCCAGCCCACCCTGCCCAGCACAGGGGTGAGCCGATGTACCTGTGCCCGGGACCCCATCTGGACCTCCTGCCCTGCACCCCTCGGACGTCTTCTAAGACTGGAGTCCTTCTCCCAAGTGGAGGCAGACTGTCCCCGCTGTGAAAGTGCCACCTGGCCCACAAGTGTGCCGGGCCCCTTTGAGACACACAGGCGTGGAGATGATTCCGGGGGAAACGCACGACACTCCCATCCCTTGTCTTTACTGAGGCAAAATCCACGTGATCTGTGATCGACCCTCGTGAATCGAACAAGCGAACACCCAGGGGCATTTGGAGCGTTCACAGCGAGGGGCAGCCAGCACCTCCAATCGAAACATTTTCGTCACCCGCCCTTGCTCCCCAGCTCCCCTGTCCTCAGCCTCCACACCCACCCATCTGCTTTGGTGGATGGCATTTGGGGCACAGGTGCCAAGACCATTCAGTGGGGGGTAGGGTTAGTCTTTTCAACCAATGATGGAGAGAGAGAGAGAAACAGAGGAACTACTCTCCCAGTCTAGGCTGCTCGGCACTGAGCTGGGCCACCCAACCACTCAGCCTGAACCTGCACCCGTCGGCACAGGGGCCCCCAGCTCCGCCCACGGGGCTCGCCCAGGGGCTCTCTGGGCTCCTTCCCACCCTCATCCCCACGGGAGCCCCTCTGCTCTGCTTTCTCCCTCCCCACTTCTGTGTCTGTCGCACATGCCCCATCACTGTCCCTTGCCCAGGTGGGCACAGCCAGTTTATGACAAACCTTTCAACAGGCTTCGCAGCCTCCCGAAAAGCCCTTCCAACCCAGGGAGTGGGATAAAGCTCAGTCGGCCTCTGCACTGGCCCAGCAGGCCCCGCCGGCCGGCAGCTCTAACTCGAAGTCACAGCAGTTTGAGGACAAGGTCTGGGAGCTGCAGGCACCAGCAAGCGCCCCAGGGATGCAGACCACCGTCCCCACAGCCACCGCTGTCATGGTGGGGGATGGCCGGGGGCAGGCGGGCAAGCGAAAATGTCACACTGCTCTCTCACAATAGAGAATCTGCCCTTTCTCTCGGTGCTCCGGGTGCTGGAAACTTCGGGTTAGAGTTCAGAGTTCCCGAGAGGTGGGCCCTGTTCCTGTGGCAGCTCATGGGTGTTTCGGGGGAGGACTCAGTTTCCGAGCACCTTCCACTGCCACCCGAGGGTCTGGTATCTGTCTAAGGGTCCCGGGTCCTCCGTGCTTGGGGAGGTCCCCGTGAATACACGTAACTGTCGTATAAAACACGTCCTCCCTCCAATCAGAGGCGGCCTTTTCTCTGACAGGATTTGCACACCACGTGTGGCTCAAAGGAGGAGGACTTCCTCAGAAACCCCGAGGGTTTTACGCGGCGATCGCAGAACGCGTCTCCAGGCTGCATGACTACCAGGTGACGCCCCGTCCCATCGCTGTGCACCTCGCCCGTTTCAAACGCCACGTGCGACCAGGCCCGTCTGCCGGGACGTTCCGTTTGTCTCGCACATGGAGCTCTGGCACGGATAACGCAGGGGCCCCAGTCCACGGCCAGTCCTCTCCGTGAGCACGGGGTTCCGCTCCGGGCAGCTCACTGCCCAGCAAGCTGTCCGACTGTGACGCCGAGCGGAGCCCCATCAGCAGCCCCCCGGGACAGGCGGTGGCTTTCTCCACGTGACTCTTCACAGGTGCCGAGCTCCTGCAGTGAGCTGCTTAGGGCTGGTTTCCAGTGAGCTAACAACGGGTTTCAGACACATTCCCTTGTCTTTAGATATTATTTTATGACAGCACTTTATGGCTGATAATGTGATAAATCATATATTCAAGAAGTACTTCTACAGCGTGGAATCGTTTGCAATTTTTCAATATTGTAAACATAAGCATCTTTGTTGCTAAATCTTTTTACCCCTCCCTGATTTTTCACTTAGGATGAACTCCAAAAAGGATAAAGAGGGAATAGTCAGTTTTCAGGTGGTCCTTTTACACCGACTCATAGTGATGTTCAACTGCTTACGTCTGCCCCGGACCCCGGGGTGTGCCAGCCGGGCACTGGGGGTGATTGTGAGCACGTCGAACACGCCTTTCCTCTCGCCCTCGGAGGCACCTTTAACAGGGACACCACTGAATGCCTCTGTGGGCGAGGGGGCCGGACCAGCGCCAGTCAGGGACTGACGTGTGAGCAGAAATGCACACCCAGGCTTTTCGGAGCCGGGCCCGGCAGCCCGAGCTGCTCGCTGCTCATTGCTGAGCACCCAGATTTACTCTCACGGGAGGTGCAGCCTCAGCAGCCGTGTGATCACTGAGGCAGGTGTCTCAGGGGACCCCGTGCGTCCCTCCGTCAGGCCTGTCCAGGGGGGAGCTGGCATGTCTGAGAGAAACGAGACTCCCGGGACGAGCAGGGTTCACAGCGCTCCTTCCTTCCAGGCCCGACTCCGGATGCCAAAGGAGCGCCTGGAACTTCTCAGGTGAGCAGGAGTCTCTGACCTGTGGGCCCTTCAGTCGTGGTTCCAAGTCCTGAAAGGTTTGTGCAAAACTGTAAAACTGGCGTCCTTTCTGCGTCTATAGCTAGACAGCTGCCTCACAAAATATGCAATGGGAGGGGCTTTCAGTTTTACTTGTGATTCAAACCACGGAAACAGCCGAGACAAGGAAGCCGGCCTGCGGGCGGCTCCTGCGAGCGCATCCCTGCCCCAGAGAAGGGAGCCGCCGCCAGCGCCTTCCCGAAGTGCGCGTTGAAATCGGGCAGCGAGCGCAGGGGACGAAGGTCACACCCGCCATCTCTGTCGTCACCATTCGTTTGCGCAGAATGCCAGCGGTTAGACACGCACTGGCGTGCATTTATTTCTTCAGCGTTGCTGTCTTTTCCGCATTGGGAGCGTGTTGTTTCACAAACTGGAAAAGGCGCTAGGTTAGCGCTCACCTCACCCTTTCCCAGCGTGCGGAAGCACCCGTGGGTGGGCCACCCCAGTCCTTGTCAGACTGCAGAGGTCGCGGAGCCCATCCCCCTACAGTTAGGTCTCACGCCGGGGCCTTGCCCTCCACCACCCCTCCTCGAGGCTGGGCCGCAGGCCCTCGAGGCTCAGACTGAAAACCGGCTTCTTCCACACTCTGACCCAAGGTGCTCGGACAGGAAGGGGCCAGAGTGGGTTGTCACCCAGCCTCCAGGCAGGGCGGCGGAGCTCCCGGGGGGCACTGGCTGAGCCCTCCTCACCTGCTCAGAGCACACCCAACCCGAACCCTCAGACACCCTCGGGACAGCTGCCCTGGGATGTCCCGGCTCTGCACCTGTGCTGAAACGCTGCAACCTGACCCTCGGGCCCTTGCTAGGCTCCCCTCAGGGTCGGGCTTCCTTCTCGTCCTCACTGCCGCCTGAGCCGCACATGGGCCGATGCCAGAAGCCCGCCTCTTCCTCCCTTCACACTTGGGCTCTCCATTCACAGGAAGGAAAGCCAGGCTTTGGAAAACAACTTGCGTGAAATTCTACTCTTAACTGAAAAAATCGATGTTCTGACGGTGTTGCTTAGAGACACGCAGGCTGGTCTGCACAATTACAGCTGGGCCGCCGAGGGAGACGCCCCAGGGGCCCAGGGCCATGCAGAGGACCTGGACAAGGTAACTCAGGGCTGGGCCTGGTCCGAGTTTCCGTCTGCGGCGGGTCCCTCCTCTTTCCTAAGCAGAGGAGTTGAGGGCTGGCTGCGCCCCCGTCTCTACACATCCTCACTGACGGGGCTTCCCCTCCCGACAGCTTGTCCCTGGACTCACTGCCATCACGGCTCGGTCCCGAAGAGGCTGTGTGGCAATACGACCGACTTCCCACCCAAATGTATCACTAACTCTGGTTTGTTCTCCAGTAAACAGACCAACCACAGACCATTCGGGGATGGCGCTCTCTGAAGGGCTGTGCACGAGGAGCTAAAAGGCACAGGGCTCTGAGCCTGGCCCCGTCCCGCCCTCGGGCCCCACGCTGTCCCTGCTGTGCCCTGCCGGGACACCGGCTTTCGTAGCATCAGAGCATCCTTAACAAACCAGTGTTAATTCAAAGGAATGGCTGCCTAACACTAGCCATCACGTCCTTTATGTGAACTGCCTCAGTTCCCAAGCGGCCGTTGAACATCCAAGTCTTCATTAGCAGGCAGAGACACCAGGGGGGAGGGGACCCAGCAGGTCACACCAACAGTGTCATTTGACCATCTCACTGAACACAGCAGGCTGGTCACTAGGGCTTCAGCGGGGGCCTGAGGTCGGGCCTTGCTCTGCAACCTCGGTGGAGTGAGGGGACCCCGCCCCGCTGCCCGCACAGTGCCGTCCTGCGCTCTGTGTGCTCCCAGGTAAACCTCCTCCTTCCCGGTTTGCAGGTCGGGGAACCGGAGGCCCAGATCCACAGTGTGAATGGTCAGAACCTCAGCAGTGGGCGGGGACTGTTAACAGAAAGCTCTTTCTTCAATCTGCACAGGAAATGTCAAACTTGGTAGATTACGTACTTAAGAAGCTGAGAGAAGACCAAGTCCAGATGGCTGACTACGCGCTCAAGTCGGCAGGTGAGCGAAGAGGCGAAAATCGCCTCTGTGGGGTCTCTGTCCTGTGTATTCCTCGGTCTCTATCAGGGAAACCGATGTCTCTGTCTGGTCATTTGGGGCGGAGGAAAGCAAACTCTTCTAGGCAGCAAAGGAGAACAGGAACAGGTGCAGTCGATTGTCCACTTCATGGACGCTTAGGAGGGGGCTGCAGAGAAAGCTGGGACCCCCGGCGATGTTGGGAGGCCACGATTAGCTCAACATCGCGGACATTATAACCCTGTATCTTTTATACACCAAAGTGACCGGTGATAACCAGCAAGACAGAAAGTCGGCCAGCACATGGAAGATCTAAAGATGCCGCCAGAGGGTGGGCAAAGTGGAAATTTGTAGAACGGCACTCCCAACAGCCTCAGCAGACACCCCTTGGTAAGTGCCCGTGGAACCTCCGTGAAGACACATCACGTTCCAGGCCAGGAAGCGAAAATAACTTGAAGACAACTGCACTCACACCGAGGGTGTCTCTGAGTGGAAGGGAAATAAAAACTAGAAATCAATAACACACCTATCTAGAAAGTCCCCAAGCCGTTGGGAATTTAGCGATGCATTTCTGAATTGCCCGTGGGTGAAAGAAGAAGTTAGAACAGAAGCGGGAACATATTTCAAAGTAAACGAACATGACAACAGAAAACGCTGACATTCACGGTCTGCGGCCAGAGCTGCTCCTACAGTGGAATTCGGAGCAGCAAACGCTAGAAAGGAAGACGGGTCTCAAACCTGAGACCTCCACTTCCACCCTAAGGCCGTCGACGGGAGAGAAGAGGGCGGGAAGAAGCAAGCACATTGGAAAGGAGGAAACGGAAACCTCTCTGGTTCCATAGACAACATGGTGATTTGCCTGGAAAGTCCCCCACAAATCCACGAGAAATAGTCGGTGAGGTTAGGAAGGCAAATACGTGATTTTCACACACTAGTAATAAAACATCGGAAAAGGAAAATTTAGGAACTGCACTGTCCACAGCAGCGGTAACAAAGTCGAAAGCTCAGGCACGAGTCCAACCAGACAGGCGAGGCCTGTGGGCCCGGAGCAACCCCACAAGCACACGGCGGTGGGGGGAAGGAACGAGGGTAGCGGGAGTGTGCAGGGTCTGGGACTCTCCCCGCTGGCCTCCCTGGCCCACACAGTCCCCTCCCAGCAGGCCTGCTCACGGGAGTCTCCAGGCCGCTGCAGGGGCGTCCGACCTGCGGCCCGCGGGCTGCACTCAGCTCGGAGTGGCTGTGAACGCCGCCCAACACAAAACCGTACATTTACTTAAAACACTATGTGATTTTTGTGTGTGTGATTACGTGTCGCAAAGTATTTAATGTGGGGCCCGAGGCAGTGCGTCCTCTTCCCATGTGGCCCAGAGACGCCACAAGGCCGGACACCCTGCATCGAAAGTGTACGTTAGGCAGGACGGCAGAGGAATTAGAGCAGCCGAGCGCGCTGGCAAGGGAAGAGCGAAGCTGGAGGAGCAGGACCCACGTTGAGGCTTCCTGGAACACGGCGGAACGGAACGCAGACAGTGCGGTGCTGGCGAGGTCTCAGGAGTGGAACCGAAAGTCCAGAGACAGGGCAGCCCCTGCCCGGGAGGGAGAGAGCCTTCGACGAAGGAGGCAAGCCAGGTCGAAGGGGCTGGAGGAGTCGACGTCAGGGTGCGAAAACGAAGCCTCACACCTCACAGGAAGGAACTCAGAACGGGCCAGAGACCTAAGCGTGAAGCTTCAGGTCCAGTCCCTGGTTGGGTGGGAATACCGATGGGCTGAGCAGAGGACAGCCCCCCTAAGACAAGGCACGCCCAGTGGCCAGAGAGGCTAGAGGACCCCGGTCCCCCTGGATTTCAGGCAAACAGCATATAATTTTTTAGTAGAAATATATTCCAAATATTGCGCAAGGCACACTAGTACTGAAAAATCACTGTTTGCCTGAAGTTTAAATTTCACTGACTGACTGGGATTTTCACCGGCTCGGCTTGCAGCCCTAGGCCGACCCAGGCCGGCGCAGGAAAGCCTGTCAGAGAGGCAGGCACTTTTCCTGTTGTGCCGCGACATCCACGAACCTGGAGGACAATTTGCAAATTCCTTACTTCTGCCTACAAACACGCTTTGCTTCTAAAGTGAAGTAGCCGGAGAGGAGGACACTTGACGGGTTTGTCTTCTGTATCTCTGATTACAGTCAAGGTGGGGCCCATTGGTCTCAGAGTACAGCTCGTTAGTGCGCCTGTGACACTTGTGTCTGCGTGAGCCGGGCCAGGCCGACCCAAAGCGCCCTCGGTCACGTGAGCTGTTCACATGGGTCTCCAGGCACCAAACACAGCCCACGTCACGCTGCCACCTCGTTGTCCGGGGCTTCCAAAGGCAGCGTTTGCTCATCACGGCAGCTTCGGAAAGGCGGCCCAACGGCACAGCAGACACAGGCTTTCTCGAAGGGCCGGAAGGTCCGACCCTTTCCACCCGCCCCTGAGTATGAACGTTGTCTCGTGTGTGGTCTGCCCGCTCATCTTCCAACAACACTATGCACGTCGAAACGAGGTATCTAAGTCCTGGAACTTTTCACTTTAAAAACATTCATCATCTTAGGAGCCTCCATCGTTGAAGCCGGGACCTCGGAAAGTTACAAGAGCAATAAGGCGAAGCTGTCCTGGCGTGGGGTCGGGCTCCTCGACTATCAAATGCCCCCGGACGTCATCCTCCAGGTGAGGGCCGGGGTGGGGGAGCCTTCTCTATGTCAAGGTTTTGTTCGTGGCTTTTCGTCACGAAAACGTTCATGTCCAATGTGGAGGCAGCTCTGAACTTGTCACAGAAACTGGACCCAGTAAACTACGATTAATCAATCATTAATGTATTGTTTTAGGATCAGTTGACTAGAGTGGCCACTTCTCTGATAAGACACGTATAGTCCCCATCCTCCAGTGGACTCTGTGGCTTCCATTCCACCCACGAGTTCAGTCCCCCCACACTCGCTTGTGGAAGGCTCATGCCCCCCAAGTGCCTGTGCTGAGCTGAGTGCTGTTCCGGCCAGCACATTCCTAGAAAGTCGGTAGTCACAGGAGATATTTCCACATAAGGTTCCCGCCAACATCTCACTTCCATTCAGTAGGCACTAGGCATCCACAGATGGCCGAGCTCCTCCTGCCAGAGCCTACACACCTGAGTGAGCTTCCAATTTAGCATCACCTTCAGGGGGAACCTGCAAATTTCGTTCCAGAGACTAGTCCAGATCTAGAAAACAGTACATCGCATTTCCCCCCAACACCAGCACCATCACCACCACCACCATCATTGTGTCCGCCACCACTGTCATCCTCACCACCAGCACCAGCACCTCCATCACCACCGTCACCTCCATCACCACCACCATCATCACCATCATCTCCCTCACCTTCATCACCAACACCACCGTCATCACCATCACCTCCATCACCATCACTGCCATCACCACCATTACGACCATCACATCACCCCATCACCACCAGCACCAGTACCACCATCCTCACCACCATCACCCCATCACCACCATTGCCATCACTGCCATAATCACCATCACCATCATCACCATCACTTTCATCACCATCACCATCACCATCATCACCATCACCATCATCACCTTCATCACCATCACCTTCATCATCATCACTACCACGACCCCCATCACCGTCACAGTGAGCACCACCAGCACCGTCGTATCTTCTCCGTCACCAGCAGCACATCACTACTTACACTCACTAACCGCCTCCCAGGAGCCTCGTGAGAACGATGAAAGAAAAGACCCTCACAGGACAGAGGGCTGTGGGAAGAGACACCGGCAGACCGTGAGCCGGGAGGACCGCCAACCCTACAGGTGTCCAAGGTTTCCCTGGTTGATTCGCACCCGGTGCAGGGCTCAGGTCATGGGCATAAGCGAGATCTGGGGTCAGTGGTGGTCAGCCGGCCAGTGTTGTGCAGGCGGATTTGCGCGACCAGATAAGACATAAATTCTGTTGTCCTTGCAGCCGGACATCCACCCCGGAAAGTGCTGGGCCTTCCCGGGTTCCCAGGGCCACGTCCTAATCAAGCTCGCCGGGGACATCATCCCAACCGCTGTCACCATGGAGCACATCTCCGAGAAGGTGTCCCCCTCGGGCAGCATCTCCAGCGCCCCCAGGGAGTTTTCCGTCCACGTAAGAAGCCGACTGACCCTTGTGCAGATGGGTCGTGGGAGAGGGTGGTTGGCCAGAGTTAGAGCTGGGCCCGCACCTGTATCACTGTGAGGAAGTCACTCATTTCCGGGACTCTGCTTTGTCGTCGACAACTGAGAGGGTCAGCTGACTCCTACTACTTAATTTTACTTTATCAACGTCATACACGACCGTGAAAGCATCCAACATTCCCACACATTTACGACAAAACACGGGTTTTGCTTGTCCCGCCTCTTCTGCCTCTGGTTTTGACTCTCCGGAAGCTTCCTCTTGCCACAGGTTTAGCTGAAAATAATTACGTGGGTTCTTGCCTTCATATGGCTTTCACTATTTTCTTAATTTTTCAGTTTTGGTTCCTACCGACTGACGTTCTTGGATGGAAAAATGAGGATTAGCTCTCTTCCGCGGTTTTCCCATCCTCCAGTATGTTTGGGTCTGACTTTATCACTGAGACATAATTCACACACCATGTAATTCCCCCGTTTAAAGTGTACACTGCCCCGTGGCTCTTAGTATATTCACAGAGCTGCGTGTCCATCACCACTGAGTCAGTGCTAGCGTATTTTATCACTCCTCGAAGAGACCCTGCACCTCTTGGCTGCCACCTCCCATCCCCCCCACCATCCCCCAGCCCCAGGCAGCCACTGATCCTCAGAGTCTCTATAGATCGGCCTTCTGGAAGCTTCCTGTGAGTGGAATCACATGGTCTTCTGTGAATGGCTTCTCTAACTCGGCATCGTGTTTTCAAGGTTCATCCATGTTACAAAATACGTGTCAATATTCCATTTTTTAAATTGCTGAAAATACTTCATGGTGTGGATATACCACACTTCATCCATCCGTCCACCATTTGATGGACCGTGAGCCGTTTCCACGTTTCTGGCCGGATGCGCAAATCTGCTCACATCTGCACGAGTTACAGAGTGGACGCTGGCTTTCGCTTCCCTCGGACCTGTCCCTGGGAGGGAGGTGCTGGGCCAATGGGCCCACGTCCGGGGCAGGGCTACACGGCCCGTCTCACTCTCAGCTTCAGTTACTCAGCTTCCCGAAATGGCTCTGGGTCCCAAGCGTGACACCTCTGGGCGTCGAGAGGTGCTGGCACCTAGGACAGCCCTGTGCTCCTGGTGGGACCCCAAGATGCCTGGAGAACTCTTGCTGCCTGAACACACACCTGCCTCCGGTTGCTCCACTGGAGGACGTGTCCCTCACACCCTCCTCACCTGCACTTTCTCCGCAGGGCATCTTGACACAGTGTGAAGGAGAAGAGGTTTTCCTGGGCCGGTTTGTGTACAGCAAAGGCAGAGCCACGGTGCAAACGTTTGAGCTCCAGGTAGGATGCGCCCCGGGGAGGACGGGCGTGGCTCCGTCCCCGAGAGGGCTGTGCTGGGCCGCCTGCTGCGCAGTGGCCACGCCAATGAGGGAGGCAAGGCCAGTCTGAACCTGCGCTCTTAGCTCTGAGTGCCTACCTGCACGTCGAGGCCAAAGTTGGGAGGATAACAGAGTGGCTTCTAAGCCTAACTCTTCCACATTGGCTATCACTTTAACATGTGTATGTATATACACACACGCACGCACACGCACACACGCACAGGGGCCGGCAGAAGTCAGGCCGGCTTGAGTGTGGTGGGCAGGGTAATAATACGGGAGTCATAATTTATAGTGTAATGTGGACATTTCACCTACAATGTCACGTGGTGTGCTGGAGTGTGACAGTGTGATGTTACAGAATTACATGCTTATGCTTTTGTAATAATGAAGGGTGTTGGTGGTGCCCGACCCTGTGTATTCACCTTCTTAGTCCTTAGCTTACCTGTTGGGTCCCCTCGCTGCTATTAGGGTCCATATCTCACCTTCCTCCTAAGGGGACGGGTGATGGTGCGTGTGACGTGGTCAGAGGCCCAGAGGACCTCGGAGAAAGAGAGGATAAATATGTAACACCAGATACGACAGGCAAACTTCCCATCCTAATAAATGGGGAAAATTAGCAAGTGCTCACCCGTGACCCTCCTGAAGGGCACTGAGGCGTATGAGATGTATCGCCACTGCTTCTCGTCAGCCACGGGAAGTAATGGGAGGAAGAAGGCATCTCGCACCCGGTGACAGCAGGGGTTGGTCAGGACTCGGCTTGGCCGATGGGGGGAAAGCACTGTGTGAGACACGAACGTGCCTGGGGACGCTCACATTCGACTGAATGTCCGCGTCTCTGCCTCCCACCCTGCGGGGTGTGACGGTGGCCGTGGAGCACGTGGGGGTCCAGGCCACCATGTCATCTCCCTCATCCTGCATTTGTCCTCAGGACCTCCTTCCTAACGGGGGTCCCCTTCTCCTCCATTAGAGCGGCTTTGATTCTACTTGCAAAGGCAGGAAAGAGTCCCCACACGCCAGCATTCCTTAGGATTCTTTGACGTGGATTTCTTGATAAGCCATTCATGGTATCTTTTCTTTATTTCCAGCATGAAGTTTCTGAACCCTTACTATGTGTGAAACTGAAAATCCTCAGCAACTGGGGACACCCGAAGTACACGTGTTTATACAGATTCCGGGTCCACGGCAGCCCGGGGGACCCCAGCTAGAGGACCTGGTGCCGAGGGTCACAGCCGCGGGTCCAGAACGCTCCTGTTCTCATCCCTAGACTTACAGCTCTCGTAGGAACCAAATACCGGGTTCCTACTTGCCGATAAAAAGTGAACGGATTTTGCTAATAAAAACTATGAGTGTGATTCCAATCTCCTTGTGGTAGTTTAGCTTTTGAGGCTGACTCACGCCGCAGGAGCATTGAGAAACGAATCTGTGCCTAGAAGGTGTATCGCTCCGCAGTCTTTCTCATAACAGCGTCTGGCCTTCGTTCGTCTGTTCACACCAGGTGTGGGTGTCCACGGTTGCTGAACACTGGTCAGGAGGCGCCCGTCCACACAACTGGAGAAGCCAAAGAAACAGGAGGTTAACGGAGTGAGGAAGTCTGAGCAGTATTTGCAGGTGATTTGAAGAATTCTTTGAAGTGCAATAAAATCGATTTAAAAATGTATTACAAATGAGGAAACACTACAGTGAGTTAGGGGTCACAAAGTGATCACTTATAAATCAAAATCGAGCACCAATGCACACGACAACCAGTTGGAGGATATAACTTACGAAAGCCACAACAGAGATTTTTAAAAACCAGGTAAAAGAAGAACCGAAACTACCCGTTTGAAGACACTGCACGCCTGGAAGAAGACTTCAGTAAACGGAGACACTTCCCGCGGCAGCTTCTAGTCTCTGCAGCTGCGAGGGCGTGAGGGCCTTCTTTCCAGCTCCACATCCTGAGCACCTGGGGGACAGGATGAGGTCACTCCTGCACAATAAACAAACACAATGAGCATCAGCACAGTCCCCGGGTAGTCCTGGGGCTGAACTGCTCACCCCTGAGGTCTGGACAGTTTCAAGTCAGAAGGGGGTGTGTGGGGGCTCCGCCCGCAGGCCCCCCCCCCCGCCCCCCTTCCCAGTCACCATGGATGAGAATAAGTCTACCAAGACATGATCTGCTTGGGGAGGAAAGGTGGCTGATCTCTCAAAGGAGAAGGGCCAAGAGCCTTTTCCTCAATGGGCTTTTATTGGGTACAATTTGCACAGGAATACAGGTAAAGCTCGTCAATCATAGGTAGTAAAGATCAAACAATAGATAACAAAGAACTCTGAGGGCTTATTCTGAGTCAGGGTCAGTTAGCTAAAGGGCTATAATACTTTGGGAAACAAACTCATTTCAGGCTTGGACCCTTATCATTTAAATTGAGGGTATTAGCAAAGCAGGTTTCACAGGATTTTATGCATTCTTTCTTAGACCTGACTGCCCTGGGGAATCCACCCTTTCCAGCACAGGGATGCACCGCCCTCTGTCATTGTTTCAGGCTTAAGTCAGGCAGGGGAAGTAAGGCAGCCAAGAGATTAGGAGACTTCTTGCAGACAGAATGAGGACTCAGGCTATGTCAAAGCCGAGGGGCGAGGGTCCATCACCCCCTTTTTCTATAGCGCCCCAAGTCCTTCCCTGTGGGCCTCTTCGTGACTATACCTGTCTTAGGTCATCCCTCCCTTGAGGAATCTTACCTATCATTGGCTAACTGGTCAGGCTCAGGGCCAAGCAGGGTAAAGTGGGCAGAGGCGGCACCCCTGCCAAGGAGATAAGCTTTGTGTCTTTAGTGGCTTATGGTCCCAAGGTCTCTGACTCAGCCTTAACAGGGTGGGTTACAGCTTCTGAAACCAGGCAGGGCGGTTCCCAACAAGGGAGTTCACTGGCTCTTCTTCCCACAACCACATGAGCAGCCTCCTGCCCATCCCTGGGGGTCTCTGTCCTCGGCTCAGGGGCATTTGAAAACGTGGGGAATTAGGGGTCAATATGTTATCAATTCTGAAATATCAAATTATTAGTTGGCTAAATTTAATTTAAAATTTGAATTTAAGAAAACTGCAAAGAGTGCAAAAGATTCCTTTTGTCTTTCAAGAAAGGATCATTACAACTTATTTTTTTAATCTATTGGATCAAAATTCCTTGTATTATTTGGGCCTTTTGTCTGCGCAGAATGCATAATCACACCAGTCTCAGGAAGTTTTTAAAAAGTTTTATCTTTTATGGAATAAAATTAAATGATCTAAATGAAAGGTCAGTTTATTATGAAACACTGCTTACAAAGCTGATTTGATACATTTAAAATCATATTTGTGATCTCCATAGCAACCACCTCAGTTAGTACTTTATCTCACTTTTACAATTAATTTACACAGTAATAAAGCATGTTAGCAAAAAATTTAAACGTGACGTTCTACCGTGTTTAGTTTGGCAAACACTGGTCTGTAACAACGTGGACTGGAATTCAGCTTCACGTTACAGTCTTACAACAGGAAGAACCCTTTGTAGCTTTTACATTTTGCACTTTTATAGTAATCTGAGTTATTTTTATATCTAGATTCTACATCAAGTTAAAAACAAAGTGGCGGGCTCCTATTCGTAAAGCACAGTTAAAAATAACATTGTTGACATGGATAATCTTGTCTCTGAAAAACCAAGTTGGATACATTTTTGTCCTATTTTCGCTTTGTTTTCTCAAGTCCACATAGTTTCCATTATTTACACTGTAAGAATTTTAACGGGATCTGGTGAAATTCATCATGAGACAAAATTGCAGAGTTATCCGCAAAGCGGCGCAGTGCTGCCGCGGTGGGTGGGGCTCTCAGGCTGCCACGGCGGAGCGGTGTGTGCGTTGGCACCTTCCGTTGGATCCTTTATCGGCGAACGACTGGGTTTATTTTTAACGCTTCGGCAGGACTGGAAGCAGGTTCACCCGTTCTTTCAGCCTGGGCTCACCCACAACCACTGCTGCCCCCGGGGGAGGAGGGTTCCCCGAACCCAGAGGGAGGTGCGCCGAAGGGGGCGGAACCAACGCGCGCGGGGCGGCGTTTCCGGCGGGACGCTGAGGGCGGGGCTCCAGTCCGCCGCCTACCGGGGCCCGCGCGCGCCCGCCCCGCCATGAAGTTTCGCGCCAAGATCGTGGACGCGGCCTGTCTGAACCACTTCACGCGTGAGCGGGTCGTGGCCGCGCGGGGCTGTGGAGAGGGGCGGGGAGGGCGGACCGGGAAGCGGACGGCGCGCGGCGCGCTTCCCGCGGGGGTGACGGGCGCACCTGAAGACGCCGCACGGGGGCGAAGGGGCACGGGGCCCGAGGGCAGCGGGATTGGGGGGCCCCAGGGCAACGGGACGGGGCCCGAGGGCAACGGGACAGGGACCGAGGACAATGGGACAGGAATGGTGACTGAGGGCTGGGGGGCGGGGACCGAGTGCAGTGGAACGGGGCCCCAGGACGGTGACAGACACCCGATTCCGGTCCAGTCGCTCCCCGGACCCGGCCCGGCCGAGGTGGTTTTCTGGGCACAGGCCTCCCCGGGGCCGGCGTGGCAGGCCGAGCCAGCGCAGGGGTGAGAGAAGGCTCGCTCCGCTTCGGTGTCCGCACTCAGAGCCCGTGCACCTGCGGCTGGGGGCTGGGAGGCCGGCGGGACCCCGTGGGGCCCCCGTGTTGGCCTCGAGGACGCCGCTGTCCTGCGCAGTGACCCCACGCTCACCCCCGCAGGCGTCAGCTGCATGGTGGCCAAGCTGGCCCGAGCCTGCACCCTGCGCATCCGCCCGCAGAAGCTCAACTTCATCCTGGCCGACACTGCGGCCGGCGGCGGGGTCAGCATGTGGTGCGAGCTGCCACAGGTGAGCGGCGGAGGCCCAGGCCACAGGCTGGAGGGGGCGCGGCTGCACCCCGGTGACCCTGTGCCCCCCCTCAGGAGAACTTCTTCAGCGAATTCCAGATGGAAGGGGTCTCCGAGGAGAACAATGAGATCTACGTGGAGCTCACGTCGGAGAATCTCTTTCGAGCCTTGAAAACGGCCCAGAACGCCCGGTCCCTGAAAGTCAAGCTGACGAACAAGCACTTTCCCTGCCTGACGGTGTCCGTGGAGCTGGTGCGTGGCGAGCGGCAGACGACTCCGGACCTCCCGCAGGGCCAGGGGCCACGGGCCACGGGGTGGGCTTCTGACGCTGGGAAGTGGCTGCTGTTGTCACAGTGAGAGACGAGCAGAAACGTTTTCCGACTCTCCTCTTGGCAGCCGTCCGCGTCCAACAGCAGCCGCATGGTGACCCACGACATCCCTATCAAGGTCATTCCTAGGAAGCTGTGGAAGAACTTACAAGAGCCGGCAGTCCCCGACTCTGACGTGAGTGGTGCCCGCGGCTGCGGCTCGTCCCGTCCGAAGTGGCGTCGCAGAATCCCCGGATTCCAGCGTAGTCTTCACAGCGGTTTCCTCCGAGAGTGGCACGCGTCAGTCAGGGAGCCCCAGGAAAGATGGGAGAGTTCGGCCCTTGGGGACTTACATGCAGACCCTAAACAGGGCTGCGGGGGGAGAGGACGTCCCACCCGCCCGGTGCTCGCGCTGACAGGAAACTGCGGGAGGAAGGCCCTCGCAGGACCACGTTTCTGTGGGCAGTGGGGCCTCAGGCACCGGTTTGGGGGTCACAGAAGGCGACTGCTCTCATACCATGAGGGGCACGTCGGGGCGTGGGCCGGCCCAGGGGAGAAGCTGCTTCAGGCCTGCTGGCCCTGGGCGATCGGAAGCAGAGATGGTGCCCGAGGGCCCCTTGCCTCTCGGCCACAACTCGGTGGAGGAGCGGTGACGAACGTGGGATGGGTTCCGCTGGGGCCGGCCGCACGCCTGGGAAGCAGCAGCGTGTCCAGCGCCGGTGGGAGCCCCATCCGATGCTGGTGCAAGGGGTGCAGGGACTTCCTGGAGCTGCTTTCCCGGGGAGAAAGGCCGGGCCTCGGGTGCGTCCTTCAGGGGCACGTTTCCCTGCGCGCACAGCGGGCCTCGAGCTGCAGAGCCAGCTTGGCTGTCCTGGAGCCGGGAGTGCCCCCAGGGCCCTGGTTGCTGAGCTGACCAGAGGCAGGTGTGAGGGAGCGAAACTCACTGTTTTCCTTTTCGTGCTCTAAGAAGAACTTCATTCAGACAGTTTAAAACCCGGGATTCCAGAGCTTTGCAGCCCAGAGGCGCACCCCGCCTGGGAGTGAGCGCGCCCTGTGGGCCCGGGCTGCGCTGACCAGTCTCACTCTGGTTCTCCCCCTGGGTTCGCAGGTTAGTATTTATCTGCCGGTCTTGAAGACTATGAAGAGCGTGGTGGAGAAGATGAAAAACATCAGCAACCACCTCGTGAGTTACTACCGCTGTAGACAAGAACTCTGAGGGTTTGCTTCAGGCTGCGAGCCTGCGGGGGTGGGGTGCCCTCCAGCGCCCCCCAGGGGAGAGCTGTCACACCTGCCCGCGGGCCTGTGTCCTGTCGCTGGTGCTGCGTGGGCCTCGGTGCCGTCAGGAGGGCCTGGGGTCGGTGGTGGGGGCTGTTGCTTCACTGGAAAATACTCTATCTGCAGATTATTGAAGCGAACCTGAATGGAGATTTGAACTTGAAAATAGAGTCTGAATTAGTGTGTGTTACAACTCATTTTAAAGATCTTGGAAATCCTCCATTAGGTAAGTTTTCTGGTGGGTTGGGTTTTCCTTCTGAAAAGTTGGTTGTTTCACACCTTACTGAGGCCTCTAACTGGGAAGAGGTGGAACTTTGGTGCCTGCTGTGTGCTTGTCCTGTGCCTGGGGAGAGAACAGGCAACAGGTGGGCTTGCCCGCCACTGCGGCGCCCGGCCACGTGGACGGGCGGGCTGCTGGCGGAGGGGCTGTGTCCCTGCTGGGGCTGAGGGAGACTCAGGGTCTGGGAACCAGGGGCCCTGCCAGCTCTGAAACCCCTGCATCTGCCACGAAAGTCAGCAAGTTCCCACCTGGGGGACGGAAAGGTAGGGGACGGTTCTTGTTTCGCCTACGTGGGTCCCTTTAACACTGAGAAAATCAGGGTAGCAAACGCTGACTTTTCTCGTGCATCAGATTGTTTGTCTCATACAAGGTGATGAGAGACCAAGGAATCGATGCTCTAAGTGTGGACAGGGGGCTGACTGACGCGGGGGTGGGGGGTGGCGTGGGCGGCAGGGAGGAGCAGGCCGGGGCCGGGAAAAGTGACGGCTCGTGCCCCACACAGAGGCCCTGCCACTTTCGGAATCGACCGGTCTTGCTGCAGGCTGCTCGTGTGCGTCTCGGGGCTGCGGCGGGGGTTTGGGCCGCCCGGTGGGGGTGTGCGGGGACTCATTCTGGTCTCTGTCATCTTGTCGTTTTAATGACCAGCAAGCAGGGTCTTACCTGATGCCTGTCCAGGGCTGAAGGGGCATTTTCTCTCCCCCGGAGTCCCAGGCCCTGCACTGGCCGCACCTAAGGGTGTTGAGGGACACCGCCCTCACGGACCTGAGGGGGAGCTCGGGTCACCTGTCGGGTCCCCGGGACCAGAGGTTTCCTGGACGTTGACGTAGCAGTTTAGAGTGGGGACTCACAGGCGCTTGTTTGAGGAGCGGTGACAGGTCTGCCTCGCGGCACAGCGTTTCTCCAGGCGCTAACGTCCGCCCGCCCGCCCACCGTACTGTCTCTGGGCCCCGCTGCATCCGCCGGTGTTCCTGTTGTTTCAGCCTCTGAAACCGCCTCTCAGGACAGAGACCCCGAGCAGATGGCGGAAGTGCACGTGGACATCAGGAAGTTCCTGCAGCTGCTTGCTGGACAGCAAGTGAACCCGACCAAGGCCGTCTGCAGTGAGTGTGCCCCTGGGCTCGTTTGCAGGTCTCAAATCCTGAGTCGGCTTTGGTCTCCCAGGCGCTGCGTGGTCTCGTCCAGGCATGGCAGCCGGGTCCCGTGGCCTCTGGTCTTCCCAGGTGTGTGTGTTTTCCCGGGTTCAGAGGTACTGGAGGCGGGTCCTCGCTGCCTCTCCAGGCCTCACACCTGGTCTGCGCCCAGAGAGTCACGGTGGGAGTGTGTGCTGACCGTCCTGTCCTGTCAGCCTGACCTGACGTCCGCGGAGCCCTGACACTGTCTGGTGTGGACTTGGGGTCCACCACGACACCCCTGTTTCCTTCCTATGCCTCAGCCAGACCTGCTCCCACAGTTGTCCCGTGACTGAGGTCTGTGTCCCATGGCGCTGGCTGGCCTGACTCCCTGGGCTGCACGCCTGCTGGCTCCCATGCGCATCAGCCGCACCCGAGAGGGGGCTGGCTCTTCTCGCCGCTGCGCTCACAGCCCCTGACACTGAGCCACCAGGGGGCAGAGCTGAGAAAGAAGAGGGCCCAGGAGCATGCCTAGTGGTCCGCACTGTGTAGAGAAGGTATAGAACGTTCTAGAAGTCTTCAGAATGAGTCTGGAGAAGAGACCGCAGGAGGGGAGGCCGGGTGCAGTGGGAAGGCCCCGTGTGGGCAGCAGCACAGGAGGGGCGGGGAGGGGGTCGCCAGGGGCCTCCTGTGCTGCACTGGAGAGGCTTTGGCCTGGGCTCCAGCACGTCCCCAGCTGGCTGGGGCCGGGGGTGCTTCCGTGCAGGCGCTCTGCACTGTGTGTCCCTGCTGCCTGCCTCCCTCCGGCGTCAGCGGTTTCCTTCGAGCAGCCGCGCTCCGCTCCCCACGCAGCTCCTGTGCTCCACGCCCCCTGGTCCTGGGTCCTGCCCACCGGGCCGTCTCACTCTGCGGCCACTTTTCCTCTGTGCGCTCCCCCTGGGTGGTACCTCTGTGTGGGGTTTGCCCTTCTCCAGGCGGTGCCTGACCTTGGCTTTGCACACTATCCCTGTGGGGGCGGGTGCTCCCGGAGCAGACGGCACGTTAGGGGGAGGGGAGGGCGTCCAGGATTCAGGGACACATGTGAGGGAGGCTCCACAGTAACGGTGTCTTCTGTCCCCAGATGTCGTGAGTAACAAGATGGTTCACTTCGATCTGCTCCACGAGGATGTGGCCCTGCAGTACTTCATCCCGGCCTTGTCATAGCGCCGCTGACCACAGGCGCCCAGGGGCCTCCGCCGGGACCCAGCAGGCAGCTGGGCACGTCTGGTCCTTGGGGCCCTCACAGTGGCACGAGTCCCGTGCAGCCCCTCGTTTTCCCTAAGTAGCATTTCAACTAGAAAGTGAATTAATGAAATTGCAGTTGGATAAACATGTTACTTTGTTACTTTCTTGTTCTCCTGTCTTTTGTTTTGCTGGTAAGACATTGCAAAGAGAATTTACCCAGACTCTAAGTAGGACTTTTTACTGAAGTTGTGAAAACCCTCCTGTATTTAGACTAGTTCACGTGGCACTTTTGCCCCAGGGCCCTGTGTCCATCCAGCTCGGCACGGTGTGGCCGGGAGCACCTGCGGGACACACCTGGACCACTTCTGGTGCCCTGGGCTCACCTGTCTGGCTGTGTCCCTGGGAACTGGTAAGGTGAGGGTGGCCCTCTGCCCCTGGGTTGCTCAGAGTGTCCTGGGCTCTAGCTGCAGCGTGGGTCCTTGTGACACCGGGAAGCTCTCTGGGCTGCCCACCTCCCAGGGTCCCTGAGGCCAGTGCGGGTCCCAGGTGACCGTTCTTCCGCAGGGCATGGGACCTGTCATTCTGGAAGGAACACTGGTGTGTCCAGAGGAGGAACAAGCAAGACTCCTCAGTCAGTGTCTGCGTCGTGGTGAGCAGGTCTGGGGGACCCGCTGTCTGCTCGCCCTGGGGCACAGCGTTGTTTCTGCCCGTGCAGCAAGCTCTCACCTGTGGGGGGGAGGGGTGCACCCACGCAGTCTCTCGGTGCCTTGTTGCAAACAGAGGAGTAAAGCGGTCGCCTAGAACAAGAGGAACAGGTAGGCAGGAGTGGGACAGAAGAGTCTTCTGTGGCTTCCTCCTGTGTTGGAATGACCGGAGGCTTCCTGACATCAGTTCAAGTGGGCGGTGACTCCCCGTCACACTCACACTGTAGAATCGGGGCCTCACTGTCCTGGGTGTGCGGCCTCTCCCCTTTGTCTGGCCTGTCGCGGAACCCCCGCTGCCGCACTGAGACTTCGGGGTCATGGTGGGCGGTGAAGCCAGGCCCGCGAGTAGTTGACAGAGCCCAGATTTCTGTTGCAGAAGGTGTGTCTGTGGTGTGTCCGTGGTTTGCCTGTGGGAACTCGGTAATTTTGGAAACGTCGGAGTGACGCTATTTGGTGTTTAAGAGGACACTGCTTCTTACCGTGAGTTACTAGTGGGAGAGCCTCTCCTTGTCCACGTTAGGCGGAATGCACTCGGCGTCCTCGGGGGTTTAACCTGCGTGTCCAGCCGCGAGTTGTGGCCCTGCCAAGGGATGTGGGCGGGCCCATCCCAGCCAGACAGCTCGGCCTCTCCAGGTGTGCCCTGCGGCTGCTCGGTTTGGCAGGTGCGCCTCAGGCACCTGCCCTGGCCCCACAGCCGGTGGCAGGGACGGGTTAGAGCCCAGGATTCGGACTCCGATGTTGACTCTTTCCTGCGCTGCAGCTCAGCGGCCGGAACAATGACGGACATGTTTCAAAGTGAACAGCCACCCACTGCTTCACGGACCTGGAAGGAGTAGCTTAGCCCCCAATGCGCTGTGGTGAAGTGGCGTCCGTGGTGCTGGAGCCGGGTGTGTCTCCCTCGGCGCTGTGGCTGTGAGTGCCGATCGTGTGGCCTTGTGGGTGGCTCAAGGTTCCTGTGTGCGGCGAGGCCAAGGGGGCGTCCCTGGGAGTCGGGACGGTGTCGCTGCTGCGTCTCGGCGGGACTGGCAGCGTTGCGTTTGTGGGGCCTCTGCCTGGGCCTCTCAGCCCCTCCCTCCCTGTTGGACTCAGGGAGACCCCCAGCCCTGCTTTACCGACAGCACCCGGGGCCGCCTTTTGTAGCTCAGGAAAGAGCAGTTTCCCCGACTAGCCCTGCAGAGGGCGGAGCCCTCCCACCGCAGCCTTGTGGGTGGCAGAAACGCCATTGCCGACCATGGTGGCTGGGCCACGGTCTGCCGTGAGTGGGATGGGACGGTCCTGGTGGTCGTTCCCAGGCCCACGCTCCCCAGGGCCACCCTGTGCCAGCACCAGCCGCCTGGTCACCCTCCCTGCAGGGACGCTGCTTGGGCACCTGGGACACCCCCCCGCCCCCCCGCACAGGGGGTGACGGGTTCAGGGCATTCACGTCTCAGTGGGCGCTGCCCGGCAGTGGTCACACTGACTTCCTTTCCACACCGTGTTTTGAGAGAAATGACGGAGGTCGAACCCTCTACACTGAAATGTGACCCCGCAGGGGACCCGCTGCAAGGTCTTTGCAGAGAGAGGAGGGGAGGGGACAGAGGGAGCAGCTAGGGGCTGACATCACCCCACACTCCCAGCGACAAAGGACCAAACGCCTTTGGAGACAGCCTTTCTGAGGGACACTTAGCTCCAACGTCGATTTGACTCTGGAGCCCGAGGGGAGGTGGGCGGGGTCAGAGCACCTGACTTGTTAATTCAACAATTACACTTGTTGAGACATTGACGCCTTTCAGTCCCAGGTGCAGGAGACTTGTGTTTTCTCCACCTTGGAAATCAGCTGCAGGTGGCCCGTGAGGGACGAGCCCCAGCTGTGTGTCATCCGCCACCAGGTTGACTTAGTGCAGCTGCCCTGTGGCCTCTCAGTGGCCTCTCACTGACACCCCGCAGGACACTTTGATCTGAGGGAAGCAGCCCCGCGGGTGGGGGGTGGGACCCCAGCTCTGGGGAGGAGTGTTTCCAGGGGCTCCGTGTGGTTGGCCAGCTCCCCAGGTACAAACCGGGCGGAGGGAGGGCTGCCTGCTGCTCTGAGAGCGCACCCAGTCCCCCGTGCGACTTTGCCCGGGGCTGGGGCCCAGAGAGCGGGAGCCATGGGCCGGGGCTGCAAGCTGCTGGTCCCTGCCCTGGCCCTGCTGGCCTTGCTGGCCTCCGCCCCCGGGAGCCGCTCAGACGGAGGTAAGCGGGCTCTCACCAACACCTGGTGGTTTCCTTCTGCATCTGCCTGGGTGTGATTAGTGACAGAAATGCCCTGCGCCCCAGTGGCCCGGCGGTGGGCTGCGGAGGGTTGGGGCAGCGTCCGGAGAGCAGAGCACCTGGCTATGTGCAGGGTCCTGCGGAGTGGGAGGGCCTGGAACGACTGGCCCCTTTGTCAGGCGTGTGCAGCTGCTTATGCGCTGAGGTCTGGGGGTGGGGAGGGTGTGCCTGCCAGGTGCGTCCCCAGGTGAGCTCGGTTTGGAGCAGTCAGAACCTGGCCCTGCCTTGAGGGCTGAGCCCGGGGCCCTCTTCTCACCCGGACGAGCCCTCGAGTGGCTCTGCTCTGTGCACGGCTATCTGAGCTGTGGGTGTGACCCCTCACCCAAAGCCAGCGTGGTCCAGTGCCGCTGCGACCCCGGGAGGCTGGGCCCTGGAGGACAGGCCTGGAGGGCCCCACCTAAGGAAGATGTGCTGGGCGGCTCCCTTTGTCACCCGGAGCTGAGTGCGGGGTGCCCACAGGCCCTCAGCTTCCTGCCCAGCGCTGGCCTCCAGAACATTCCGCAGTGATGTGCGTTCTGTGTCCACACCCAGAGCCCTCGGCACAGGGCTGACGTGATGAGAAGCTACCCCTGACCCCCTGACCCCTAACCTTTGTTGACGTAGGTTTAGACACAGGCAGCCCCCCGAGGCCAGCTCGTGGGACCACGTGGGAGCACTTCTCAGTTGTGTCCCTGCCTTGCTCCTTGTGGTCTGCTGGCGTCTCAGGGCAGCTGTGTGGCCTTCACACACTCAGTCCAGGGCCGTGTTGGGTACCTCACGTCCAGTCCCGCCGGGAAGAAGGTGGAGCCGGCGGTCATCCGCCCCTGGCCTGCGGGGCGCGGGGCAGCTGGGGCAGGCGGCTCTGAGCCGGGCTCCCTACTCAGCAGGAGGGTGACAGGTGCCTTCCGCCTGGTGGGAGGGCGCACCGGTTCTGGGGGACTCGGTTTGCAGCGGGCCCTTCCTGCAGGCTCAGGGCCGGGCACGTCCCTGGGGAAACGAAAGTTCACACTCCCTGAAGCTGCTGGGATTCGCCCCCAGCAGACGCAGCGGGAAGGGAACCATGGGGCTGGGCAGCTGTGAGGGGCCAGGTGATGGCGGGGGCTGTGGGTCAGACCTAACAGCCCATGTTAACCCCCCTCACCCCCTGGGGCTCGGGCTCTGTTGAGGCCCCGGCCTTGGAGGCAGCGACGCTGTGGGAAACACATACTTGCCTGAGCCCCAGGCCCCCTGCAGGCTCCTCAGCCACCTCCCTGGATCTTCCAAGCACCACAGGCCCTCCCCCAGGAGCCAGCCTAAGCCGCACACCTCCCCTCCCCATCCCGGTCTCCCACCCCACCCCCTCTGGTCATTGTGGTGTCCCTTCCTTCTAATGCACCCCTCGCCCAGAGGGTGGCGCCAGTAAAACACCGGATGAAACGGAGGGCCGGGGGCGGGGCCATCGCTGCTGCGAAAAGCCTGGAGTGGCCTGACTCATGATGCTGGTGTCCTCCCTGGTCGGCCTTCCTCAGCGTCCCCTCAGGCTCCCCGGGTGGGTGCCTCAGGCAGGCACTCGACCCTATGTCCAGTGTGTGGGACAAGAGGGGCTTCCTGAGAGGAGCGAGGGGATCACCATTGCTGTTGCGGGGAACCCGACGCAGTGTCCCTTTATTGCCCAGGCGGGACGAGCGTCCTGACCTGCGGCACTCGCAGGGCAGAAGTCGGCCTCAGGGGCTGCTTGGCGTCCCTGTCTTCCAGGAGGTCTCAGAGGGAGCCTGCTGGCCAGCTGTCGAGGCTGTGACCCGCTGACCCCAGGGAAGACCTCAACCCCACAGGCCCAGGACCCAGCCAGGGGTGTTCCTGGCAACCAGGAAAGGTGAGCTGCCTGTTCCCGGGACGTGTGGCTGACTTCCAAGTTCTTGTTGCTCAGCAGTTTCCCTTTCAGAAGGGGTAACCCACCTTCTTTACATCAGCATAGCAACAGTGACTTTTCAAGGTGTTGCTGGGATTAAAGAGCCGTACCCAGAACTGCACTGCCACCCAGCTGCAGCCACGACACGGTGACAAGGGTCCCATGACCTGGTCCCCATGCCAGCCTGGGGCGTAGCAGGATGGACCCCAGACAGGCCGCCGTCTGCCCTCAGACGGGGCTCCGATGGGCGTGGTGCAGGGGGTGGTGTTAGGGGCTGCCCAGGTGGGAGGTGTGTTCTGGGCATCACCCCAACAGGCCGTGGGGGTCAGGGCCCAGCGCTCACCAGTCACTCACTGAGGGCAAGGTAAGGTTGGCCTGTCCTCAGGTCCTCACTCCCCGGACCTTCGCAGAAAGTCCCTGAGGTTTTGCTGGACGATGTGTGTGACCCAGGGTGTCCCTGCCTGGCCTTCCGTGTTCTCATGTTTTGGCCTGTGGGGGACCAGTGTGGCCCAGGGCAGACCCTCTGCCCAGGGACCATCCTCACGGCCACGCCACGGCACAGCCTTGCCCCACCCCCACCCCCACGTGTGCCCGACTCTCCCTGTGTGTGTCCTCATCGCCCTCTGCTGGCTGCTCCGTGGCCGTTGCTCCAGAGCCAGGCTTGTGGAAACAGTGCGACAGCCTTGCTCAAGTTCAAACACACATGACCGGCCCACAGCAGCCACAGAACACCGCAGAGCATCTGTTAGCCTATTGGCTCAGTGTCCACACTGGCCGTGGTTCCCCAGGTCCTCAGAGAAGAGCCGGTCCTGACAGAGGCCTCCACACCAGGCTGAGGTCGCCCACGCCCCTGCCTCTGGCTGCCCCTTCCCACCAGAGTCCCTCTGGCTGGCTGTCCCTGGACAAGCCACGCCCCACACGGTGGCTTTTGATGGCTGTTCCTCAGGACGGCTGTTCCCCGGCGTTTGGCCACAGGGAAGGTGTGTGGGAAGAACGTGATGGCTAGACAGACCGTGGCCGTGGTTTCAGTGAATCTTTAAGTGTGCCCCTCTGCCCGATGCCACGTCCACCAGCATGCTCGCTGCAGCCCCCATGCCGTCTCCCCAGGTGATGCCTGTCATGAGTCCCCGAGAGCCTTCCTGACTCACGGCACTAAGGGCTGAGGGTAGGACGGATGGCACTGCCATGGTGCACAGTGGGCGGTGCGCCAGCAGGGGAGGCAGTGAAGGCGGACGGCTTTCCTCACTTCCCTCGTCTCTAGGAGCCCCCAGGAAGCCCCATTCAAAATCACCAGCTGTTGGAGCAGCAGCGGCCCTGGTCCCCATCACCACCCAACATGTGTGGTTGGGGAAGCAGATGGCACCTTCCAGGTGGGTGTGGGGGGCACAGGTGGCCCTTGGGCCTGTTGGGAACCATGTTTTGAACTTCCGGTCCTTTGGATGCTGGGGGGCCATTTGGAAGGGCAGCTGAAGTGTGTCTCCGCCATAAGGGACAGCGTAGGGTCACCCTTCTGAGCACTGTGTCTCAGCTGTCGGCCCGGACTTGCGGCCGGTGTTTAAGTAGCTCGCTTTCTGCCCGTGTGGCGGGGCGCAGCCTGGACTTCTGACCAGCACTGTCCCCAATTCCCGCTGAAAGAGCCTCGGGGCCACAGCGGGTGCGGGGCGCTCTCTGGGCCACCTGGAGGGAACGGATGCTCCCCCTCAACCCCCCAAGCCAGTGCAGGGACCCTCCCGAGCTGGGGGCCGGGCTGCAGGAGGCCCGGCCTCCACAGGCCGTGTGGCTGAGGATGTGCACCAGCGCCAAGGACGCCAGCCTGCCCTGGCCCTCACTGGTGTCGCCGTGAATTCCAGCACTCCTGTCCTGCGGGCCCTTGCAGCCTGAAGGTGGCGGCCCCCTCCGGTGCTATGGGACCGCCGTGCTCAGTCGGGGACAAGGCCCTGGAGCAGCTTCCCGGAATGGCTGTCACCTCGGCCCCTGTCCCTGTGGGGGCCCCCATCACCATGGCCGTGCACACTCAGACCAGCACCCCGATGTCACAGTCGGCCATCTTGCCCAGAAGGTACGTTGAGGGAGGCGCAAGGCCGGGGTGCCCCTGGGGACGCCCTTATCCAGGGCCATGTCTCACAGCAGAGGTGGCGCAGTGTGGCCACTCTGCTCGCCACATGGGGCCCTGGGCCCCACACTTGGCCTGTTTCCCACGGGCGCCCGTGGGCCTGCGTGCCCTTGCGTTTCGCCCCGTCGTGTGTCCAGAGGAGCCTTGTCTGCCCATGCACACACGCACGTCCACGAGAGGGGAGATCAGGCACAGAGACGCTCACACCAGTTCCTCGGCCATGACAGTCCCCTCCCACTGGGAGGAGTTTCTGTCCCCGGCCACGCTGGCCCCAACCCCACTTTGACAACGAGTGACAGGGAGCCCCCCCGGGCGGGCTTGCAAACCCGGCTGGTGGCCACTCCCTCCTGCCCCTGTCCCTCCTGGTGACACCCCCTCACCCCCCCGGGTGTCAGGCTGTCCTGAGAGCTGAAGCTCCTGAGCCTCTCCCCACAGCCCCCACGGCCGTCCTCCGCCACCTCTCCGCGCCCACCGCCCCGTCACCTCCCAGCCTGTGGGTGAGCAGCTCCAGCCCCACGGTCAGCGTCACCCCAGACCCTCGCCGGCCCCGGGCCCTGACGGCACGGCTGGTCCTGTCCTCCACCGCTCACCACAGGCTGACATGCAGGCCCCACCGAGTCTGGGGTTCCGAGTTCAAATGGCTCCCGATGCAGCTCTGTGTCTGGTGATGGATTTTGGGGACGGTTCGGGGTTTCAGATGAGGGTCCGCCGCACGCCTGGGGAAGTGGCCGTCACCGCCTACCACCAGTACAGGACAGGTACACGCTCGGGTTCAGGGTCGGGAGCAGACAAGGGTGAGACCCTGGAGGGGAGGGCCTCGTGCCTTCTGACAACAAAGGCTCCTGACCGCGCCCTGCCTGCCCTTCCTGCATTCCTCACCGCAGCCCCGGGGAGACGGTGCGGCCTCGTGTACAGGCCAGAGGAGGCCAGAGGGCGGGGGTTTGTCCGAGGCTGCGCAGCTAATGTGCTGGCCTGGCGTCCTGCACAGGAAGGGGGAGCAGGTGGAAGCCGTGTGCTGAGACCTGTGGGCTTCGGTTTCCAGTCTGCTCACCTTGGTTGGCTCGTGGACGTCCACTCTGCACCTCAGTGGTCATGCTGCGGTTTGGGGGTGCAGCTGTGGGGCTGCAGGGGGCGGCACAGCCCAGGTCCTGTGGTGAAGCCCCAGGAGGGGCTCCAGTCAGCAGGGCTGCTCAGCCTGAGCCAGCTGTGGGCCAGGGTGGTGGGGACATCGGTCACATACCTGGTGCCACCCAGCAGGCTTCTCACACGGAAGCAGGCAGGTGAGAGCCGCCCAAGTGTGCGGGCACCAGTCCAAGCCCATCGGCCTGGCCAGTGGACAGGACGACCTGCCGAGTCCCACGTGGCTGTGCCCCAGGGAGTGAAAACAGGAGGAATCAGGGCCATTTCTGCCACCTGCCGCTGTCGGCCCGACGTGTGTCCCCTGGGTGGGGCACGTGAGTGTGGTTTGCCCACCTGTTCCCGTGACTTCCCGCTGCACAGAATGAGCTGCACAGCCCACATGCAGGGCCTAGTGAGCACACCGCCCCCTGTCCAGAAGCTTTGGGACCGAGGCGTGGAGCCACATGCTGCACCCCGCTGAGTGTGGGACCCCGAGCCTCCGCAGGGGACGCGAGCCTGCACAACGGCCCTGCTCCCACAGGAGAAAAGAGGAGGCGCCTCCGAGATGCGTTTCCACGTGGGTCGCCCCTGAGGGGCCTGATAGTGTCAGCCTCGGTGCGTGCAGTTCCCAGCTCACAGGCAGCGTCCCTCTTCCCCGTGCAGGAGGCATCTACGCGCTCAAGGCGGCTATTCATACCAAGCCCCCGGGAGCTGCCCTGCGGCTCGGGCCTTACTTCCTGGTGATGGGCCGAGAGGGCGCAGCTGTGTCCATGAACGCCAGCAGCGTCCATGGGGACCAAGTCCTTGCCTTCGGCGGCTCCCCCGGGGGCCCGAGAAGTAAGCCATGCACGGAATGGGGGGTCGGGCGGCAGGCACCCACACAGCCCCCCGCTCGGGGCGCCCAAGCTGTGGCAGCTCCGCAGGCAGCACGGCGCACGCGGGGTCTTCCCCAGTCGGAAAACAAAGCCCGTTCCGGAGGAGCTAACCCTTCACTCTGCAGGGCACTCGCGCACACACACGGGAGGGAGCAACACTGAACGTTTTAACGAGAAATTTTCTGACAAAGTTTGTTTCCTGGGTCCGTCTGATTCCAAAACGCAGGCTTCGGAGTGTGACCCTTGTTGGGACTGAAGACGGGAGAGCGAGGAGGTGGGAAACACCCCCGCGTGCGAGGAGGGGGCTCCGTCCTCCGCTCACCTCTCGTCCCTTCAGGCACTGTCGTCACGCGTCGCCTGTCACCCACATCCACCTACAACGTGTCCTTCACCTCTCAGGCCCTCGGGCGCGGCAGGCCAGCCTGGTCCCGTGTGCCCATCCAGTACCGGATGCAGCGTACGTTTCTGTGCCAACTGGCACTGGCTGAGGTTAAAAGGCCCTGGGCGGCCCAGGGTCCGTGCTCAGTGCAGCCAGGGCCCCCCTTGCCCTCAAACGAGCGCGGCTCTGGGACTCCTCTAGAAGCCGCGGACCCAAAGGCTTCCTGTGGAAGGCGGGTGGGTCCATGCACAGTCAGAGGAGGGGCCGGCCACTCGATGAGCGGGGACCTGGGGCCCCCCAGGCTGCCTGCACTGCCCCGAGTACAGCTGGCGCTCGGACCTGCGGGCCCCTCCCCACTCACGGCCGTGCCCGTGCGGGAAGCTGGGCCACGCCGCCTCGGGCCATCCCAGCCCTTCCCTCTGTCACAGCCATCTCCGTCTACACGAACGGAACCGTGTTTGCCACCGACGCCGACGTCACTTTTGTGGCTGTTACCAAGGAAACCACGCCGCTGGAGTTCACATGGTTCTTTGGAGATGCAGCGCCAGTGAGGACGACCCGCAGGAGCATCCGGAGGAGACTCAGCGTCCCCCGGGGGTGCGTGCGTCCTCGTCACCATGGCGCTGCTTGTGGTGCAGGCTTAGCGCTGTCTAGAGACGCCGGGCTGCCACTGAAATGACTTGGGGACCCACTCACACTAGCGCCAGCTGGCACCTCTGTGAGGGGGACACAGGTGGTAGAGGGGCGGGGCCTGGGGGGCGGGGTCCGGGACCAGGCAGTCCCAGGTTCAGGTGCCATTCCGCCACCCTCGTGGCCCAGGCAAGCCCCTCTTCTGAGGAAGGTGACAGCACTCACACGTGACTGAGACGTGCATCACGTCATGAGGAGGGGTCAGTGTCACGCCTCTGTCCCCGGTGGGGGAAGTCACCGGGTGCTCTGATAACCCTACAAATGAACGTCAGCTCCCGCCTTTCTCTGAAGTCACGTGGAGTTGCTCCCTCCCTCTCTGTGGCCCGGCCCTCGTCACCATGTGTCCTCCCTGTCCCCCGGCCTCCCCACAGGTACCGGGTGGTGGTCCGCGCTTCCAATGGGCTCAGCAGCGTGGCCTCAGAGCCCCTCCGTGTCCGGGCACAGAGGAGAGTCGTCGCCACCCAGCTCGTGTCGGCCTCCTGGGCTCTGCTGGGCTCCGCGGTGGCCTTCGAGTGCAGGCTCAGCTTTGGCACTGACGTGGCTTACCAGTGGGACTTCGGGGACGGCGCTGGTGGCCTGGGGAACAGCTCCGCCAGTCACGTCTACAGCAGGTGAGGCACGGGGGGGGGGGGGGGGGGGGGGGCCGCAGGACCTGCCTGTCTCACGCTGCAGGTCAAAGTGACGCCGCGGCCCTCCGAGGGGCCACCCTGTCCCAAGTCCAGATGTCCTGCCCGACGGTCCCTTTGCGTCACCTGCAGAGCAGACGTGCATTTCCCCTGTAAACCCAGCAGCTCGGCTGGGAGCTGCCTGCCCCATGGGTCCCGTCCTGCGTCTCCCCAGGCTGGGACCCTCCACCCTCCCTGGGCTGGGTGCACCTGCAGGCCGGGGGTCTGTCCCGTGCCTCTCGGGATGGGACGCAGAGGAGGACCATCTTGTCTAGAGACCCCCAGTTACGGCTCCAGGGTGCCCATCAGGCTGTGGCCCAGGTCGCTCTGAGGTGGACAGAGTGCCAGGCTAGGGCTGCGGGGAGGGAAGCAGCGGGTCCCCATGAGGGTGCCCGTTTCCCCCACGGCAGGTGACATCTGTCTGGGGCCTTGCTGCCCGTCCCTACCTGGGCTGGGCAGACCATGTGGGCTCTGGGGAACGGGCCTCGAGGCTGTGATTGCGCAGACTGGACGGCGTGGCCACGAGGGGACCGCCAACCATGGGTGTCCCTGGGGCTGTACCCTGTCCCCTCCCAGGGAAGGAGAGGTTGTGGTCCATGTCCTGGCCTTCAACAACGTCAGCGCCGCCTCCCTCACGAAGCGCCTTTTCGTCGTGCGCCAGCCCTGCCGGCCGCCGCCCGTGCGGACCCCGGTTCCGGGGAAGGTGCAGGTGAGGTCCCGGCCCCCAACCCAGGTGGCAGCCCTCCTCTGGGTGGAGCCCACGTGGGGACACGGCGTCCAGGCCACCCCCTGCATTTGTTAATGAGGACGCCTGTCAGGGCCCCCGGTCCTGGAGCCAGCCCCCCGAGGGAGGGACACCCGTCTCTGGCGTCCGCGTCCATCCAGCCTCCGCCTCTGCCGCTCTGAGGCTCCGCTGGGTCAGCCTGCAGGAGCGTCTGCGTGGCGCTTGTGCCGAGAGCGGCGGCGTTCTCAGAGCAGGGGCGTCCGGGCACCAGAGTCAGAGAGACAGCTCGTCACCTGTCGGGCGCCTGCTGCAGTCACAAACCAGGGCCACTCTCTGGGTCCTTTACGCCCTCAAGGGCTCTGGTTTCCTTAGAGCAGCTCTTCCTGTCCAGGGCAAAGGTGCCCAGATGACACAGGGAATGAGGACCCGTGACTCAGCTGCGTCTCCAGGAGCCCTGTGTGGCCGCCAGCCCAGAGGGCAGTGCTGGGCCCCATGGTCTCAGGTTGGGCACCTCCTGCCCCAGGCGTGGCAGGGAGGCGAGGGAGCCAGGGCCGGCCCAGGGCCAGGCCTGTGGGCATGGACATGTGTGTGCGTGTGTGTGTTTGCATGTGTGTGATATGCATGTGCCTGTGATAACACGGGCACATGTGTTATCACAGGACTGCATTGCTGGGGTGGAGCATGACCGTTTTTCCTTGTTATAAAGTCTCTGATTACGGAGTTTGATGGCGGTGTGACGTTTTATCACATGTTGGAACTGCCCCCCCAGTCCTGCTGTGGCATGTCTGCTGTCTCCGACCCCCAGTGGCCCAGCAGCAGCGGAGGCGGCCTGTGCCCCCTCTCCCTGAAGGTCTGGACTTTCCCACAGGAGCTCCGGGACCCAGGGGCGAGCCGCAGCCCCCACCACCCAGCCTTTGGCTCACCTGTTGGCTCCTCAGAACCGACTCTCACCCCCACCCTGCCCCGCCAGCTTCTCACGATTTTGTCCGTCTGTCCTTATTAATGGGCTCAGAACTGGCATCTCAGTGTGAAGCTCATAAACCCGGCAGTTTTGTGAGGAATGCTAGAATGCTTTCATATTCAGAGTAGAAACAGTACAAATAATTTTAAAGTAATTTAAATCATGACTAAAGTCACTTAAAGCCAAAGGTGAAATTCTGTTTGTAACAAATACCAATGCTTAAAATCCTTTTATTTCCCAACTCCTGCCCGTTTCCAACTGTTACAGAGATCTTCGTCAAAAATCCTCCAGGGGGCGCCATGCGCCTGTGGTGGGCCCAGCAGCTGTGCTTGCCTTCCGTGTAGGGGACTAACCAACCTCAGCACTCTGTTACATTGTTGCACAGGCTGTAGGCTTGGTCTTTAAATGCTGCAAGTGCCCTATGGGGCTCGTGGGGGTGGGGGGATTCTTTGGGGGCGCCACCCAGCCCTGGTTTTGGAAAGCTTCCCACCCATCCGGTTGACCAGGGCTTCAGCTCTACAAGTATTTTTCAGCATTTTTCTAATAAATACGTGAAATACTTTCAGAGTAACAATGCCAACATTACCACCAGAAATAAAACGTTGTGTGCCTTCAGATTTCTCTGAGGTTGCGGCTGCCCTCAGAACAGATCCTCAAGATGTTGTATGTGAAGGTCCCTTGAAGTGCATCTGTATTTGCTTGTTTGAAATAAGGTTACGTTCTTTTCTTTCCAATGATCAGAAATTGGTTTTTCTCCTTTTTGCTTCAATTTACATTTTGAATATATAAAACATTTACATGATTTCAGAGTCAAAACCATACAATAAGAATTTAAACCTGCCTATTCATATCTTTGCTCAATTATCTATTAGAGACTTTGAAAATTTTCTTGATTTTAAATGATATTAAAGTATATTTTAATATCATATTTTGCAAATTATTTTTCTTTTCCTCTGATTGCTTTTTAAAGTGATATTTTTGATATTAAAAATGGTTTTGTAATCCAGTTAACCTGTTCCTTTGATATTTTCCTGTGAATTTTGTGCTTAGGACGGTTTTTCTCATTATGATTGTGGAAGTGTAAGTCTTTGCCGTTCTCGTTGGTTTTGGGTCCCGACCTGTTACTGTTCTCTGTGACTCAGGAGTCCTGTGTGGCTTAGTGCCTCGGGCCCGGCTCCCGGACCCCCACCCGCGCCCACCCAAACTCGTGTGTTCGTGTTCAGTCGCTTACCCTGGCACAGACGGACCCCCTGCCTAGTGAAGCGCCTCTCTCTCCACACACAGGTGTGGAGGTCTCAGCCTCTGACGCTGGGGGTCACCTTTGAAGCCGCCATGCTCTGTGACATCGCCCAAGGCCTTTCCTACACCTGGACCTTCACGACCTCTGCCGGGTGGCAGGTGGCCCTGCCACCTGCTGTTCATACCCACGGGCAGACCGTCACTGTCCCCAGCTACGCTCTGGAGCCCGGGAACTACACCGCGCTGGCCAAGGTGGGCAGGCCCCTGCCGCCCGCATGGCTCGAGCAGACCCTCCCTTCCCGCCGGCCTTCGAGGCGCCTGTCGCTCCAAACCTGCTCTGTCCCGGGGAAGGGTTTTGTTGTGTTGTTTTTCAATTCCACTGACATTCCTTTAAGGCCCTAATATGTTCGGGGTTTAGAAAGGGAGCTTCAACAGAGCTGAGCTAAACAAAACTCGCGACCAGGGGAAAATTTAGTCGACAGAGTAGGTTGCACCCCGTGGACTATTGGAGGCGTCGCTACATCCACAGACCCAGAGCCCCCCAGCTTTGTGCTCACACAGACTCGGGAAGGAAAACGCCCCAGCCCTCATTCACTGCAGCCCCATCTCCAGGGCTCTGGGCACACAGTAGGGTGCTTGTTTCCACACTGGTGACCGGCTGGGGGTTGAAAAGAACTAAGTCTCTCTGGGCAGCACCTTAGTGAAGCCTCAGTTGGAGCTGATGACACGTTTAGACTCCCCAGTTTCCTGCCAGCAAATAAGAACAGCGTCCCTGTGAGCACCCTGCCTGCTACACTGACGCCCCCTGGTGGTCGCGTTCCAGGTGCAGGTGGAAGGCAGCGCCGTGCACAGTAACTACTGCGTGGAGGTGGAGGTGCGATCCCGGGCACCCGTCAGTGTGATCTCTGAGGGCACACACCTGTTCGTCCCCAGAACCCCCTCGTCCACCGTTGTCCTCCGGGGGTCCCTGTCCTACGACCCCGACAGGCCTGGGGCCGCCCTCAGGTGAGCTCACGAGGCTGTGTGGCCTCCCCTCATCCCAGCCTCTGGCCACCGCCCTCTCCAGACCTGGCTCTGGGGGCACTGGTCCGTAATTTAAATAATCCTAAGTCCCCTCCCTGGGTGGCCTGACCCAGCGTCCACTCTCCATTCCCCTCGAATGTGGACCCTCCATGGACACCGCCCACACCAGTAATGTGGAACGGGCACCCACGGACACCATCCCGGGCTCCCTGAAGGCCCCAGGCAAGCCCCAGGGACGCTGTAACCACCCGACCCACCTGAGCAGTGCACCAGCCTCTCCAACGCTTCCCCGCAGGTATCACTGGACATGCACCCCAGCCAGCACCCCCGGGCGCTCCTGCTTCACCAGGCCCACTGCCCGCTGCCTGGACACCGGGGCTCCCACCCTGTCCTTCGCGGCAGACTCTCTCAGCAGCAGCTACGACCAGTTTCTCGTGACGCTGACAGTGTCCAGCCACGGCCGGAACTCGTCGGAGGCGCAGGTGTTCCTGTCCACCCTCCCCGACTCGGCGCTCAGGTACCACCTGTCCTGCGGTCCCCATGGCGCCCACCTGGGGGCTGTCCTGGGAGCCCCACGCTGCTGGGGTTGGGAGCCACAGAGAAACTCGCTGCGCATGCAAGACGGGGTCCTGACACCCACCTGCTGTGTGGACAGTGGGGCTCGGGGGGCGCCGAGGGCTCTAGGGTCTCTGCCAGCGGCATCTGGGCGCCACCAGGCAGCGTGGCCTCACATGGGCGGCACATGCCAGTGGAGTGTGAGGTCGTGGCTATGCAGGGCAAGGGAGCACAGAGCTGCTGTGACCACACGCCAAGGCCCCCAGCACGGAGGCCACACCCCGCCCAGCCCCTGAGCGCAGGCCAGTGTGTCCAGGTACTCTGGCCTCCTGGTGGGTGGGGGCGAGCAGACGCCCAGGGCCCACAGCTCTGCAGGACCCCGGGCCAGCCCGGGTGGGCAGGGCTGCATCCGTCCCAGGCCCCAGCAAAGGTTCCAAGCAGCTATTGCCATCTTGTGTGACAGCAGCGTGGGCTGGGTGAGCTCTGAGGGCTTCCCGGAGGAGGCCACACAGCCCCTCTGCGCTCCGGGGGCTGTGGTGGTGCGTCTGTCCCTGGGACCTGGCAGTGTCACATGCCACACGGGGTCATGCTGGGTGGAGTTGGTGCAGGCTGGCCCACCTGGTCGTGTGGACTGCAATTCTGCTGTGTCCCTCAGAGTGGAGGCCCAGCGGAGAGCGACTTAAAAGAACGGGACCCAGGAAAGGCGGCCAGGGGGGCTCACGCTGTTCCCTGAACTCCGGGCCCGATTTGCACGTTACAGAATGGTGTCTGTCTCCTGGGTCACCTTCCGTGGCGTCCCCGTGAACTGGAACGAGGGGCTCTCGCTGCGGGCGGCCTGTGAAGACTGCGGCGAGCCCACCACGCTCTCTTACTCCTGGGACCTCTTCCGGGTCAACGCTACAGGGAGGGACAGAGAGGAAGGTACAGACCGCGGTGCTGCCTTTCGCTGGCTGAGCAAACAGTTGTTTTGAGATTGCTACATTTTGCAAAATCTGATTCGTTTGCCTGGGTGTATCTGGTCGTGACCACGAGTTAGCATGTCCCTGTCCCTCCTGATTTCACATCGGGTGGTGGTGACAGCAGAGGACGAGGCCCAGAGGCTGCGCCTCAGCCTGGGGGGCTGCCTGCAGGCTGCACCCCGCGCCGCTGGGCCAGGGTTCCTGGGTCACAACCGCATGCGCCTGTGAAATGTCACACGGCACAGCCACCCTCCTGGGGCCTCATCACTCCAGGCCCTGATGTCCACGGGGTCCCCGTGGCTGGGGGGCTCAGCAGAGGAGCCGACAGAAGGGGGTCCTCACTCCCACTGTGGTGGTGCCTGGGAGCTGCTCTGAGACTCAGTTTTCTTGGGGGAAATGGGGGTCCTGAGGCTCTGCAGGGAGGGGAAGTCCAGGGAAGCCATGTGAGGGACACTCGGCCCCAGTGGTGGTGGGGTCCTGGCTGGGGCCTGGGGTGGTGGCATCCTCCTGGGCGACACTGTGCAGGGGCCGCTGTGGCCTGACAACAGAGGGGCTTCATCCTGAGCCGGCTGCACGGTGCCCTCAGCAGCCTGTGCCTCCCACCCTGCCCCACATGCTTACCTTTCCTCACTCCGAGGCTTCCACGTGGGGAGCGGCCTCACGCTGACGGGGCGCCTCTGGCCAGTGAACTCGGGGTGGGAAGCAAAGCCCGTGCTCAGTGTCCCGGGCTGTGGGGGTCCCAGTGGTGGTCACACGTCCCTGTGTGGTGGCAGCCCAGGCCTGTCCTCACGGAGCTGCCCTGCTGGAGGACAGTGACAGCCGGCACCCCCGTGGGCTCTGTCCTCACGCCCCTGCCGAGTGTTTCTCTGTTGCCGATCCTCTTCCGTGAATCCTTCCAGCCGGTTCAGGGCTGGTGCCCGAGACACTGACTGACAGGTTAGGGCTAGAAGCTCCACGTGCCCGGGTCATTCCTCGAACACGTGCGACCAGCCAGGCCGGGTGCAGAGCGTTCGGCCAGCCCCTCTTGGTGGCCCTGGCCTGAGGGAGGGGGGCACCCCGGGGGCGACGGGCGGGCCAGTAGCCAGTCCGCCCACGGCTTGGTCTCCCACATGCAGCCCTCGTGCTGACTGGGTTTGTTTAGGGCAGAGCGTGCGTGTGGAGTCTGTAAGCACTTAGGAACGGACTCTGGCCCAAATCTGTGACCCCGTGGCATCCTCGTTTCAGTTCCCTTTTGTAGAACCGTGGGGCTGCTGGGCTCCTCAGGATTGGGGGCCGGACTAAAGTCGTCAGGGTCCTACCCGCCGTCCCTGAGGCCCAGCAAGGCAGAGCCACATGTCACGCCTGCACCATCCTCACGGGCGCTGTGGCCACGGACCCCGGGCCGGCTGGACCTCTCAGCCCCGGGCAGAGCCTCCGCAGAGTCCACAGACCCTGTGCACCACGTCCCCACTGCGAGTTACGCTGCGGTCCCACACGGGGGTCCCTGGGACGCAGGGACCCCAGTGAGCCCGGCCCCTCACCTACCTGGTAAGTGCCGCCCCTGATGTAGGTACAGGGTCACGTCCCCACAGGCCCCGCCTGGCGCCCGCCCCTGCTGCTCACTGAGCCTGCCCCCTCCTCCCTTCCCCGGGTCACGGCCGTCCAGCTGCAGCCCGAGAGCTGTGCACATCACCCTCCTCACCCTTCCCACCCCTCATGGCCGGTGGGTCCCTGCAGCACCGGGTTTCAGGCTGGACAGAAACTGGTCCTGTGCCCCGAAGCTCAGGGAAGCTGACTGTCAGGGAGCCAGGTCCTGGCCCAGCACCTGCCTTCACCCTCGACGTCTGCCCCTCGCCCAGCCACCGTTCCACTTGGCCGCTCTCGGTCAGAGTCAGGTGACGGTGCTGTGCCTGGTGCCCTGCCAGGGCCGCTGCACCCCAGAGTCCCAGCCTCGGGGTAGCTGGTGGGCGGGCCCACACGAATCCCTCAGACTTGGGGAGGGAGGCACCCTGGGGGCGGAAAGAGGCCATTGGCAGCTGGACGTTCGTGCTGGCTTCCCCTGTAAGAGACAAGAGCAAGGCCTGTCCCCAGGCCTCACCATCCTCTCCCCTGCCCATGACCCACCCGTCTGGGAAAGGGGACCACGACGCTGCCTCGAGGTGCTGAGCTTGGCCTCCGAGGGGTTTGCATCCGTGGGGGAGGCACAGGACCTGAAGCAGGCCTGGGCGACATGTGCCCCCTGGGGTGCCGTGTGAGTTTCAGGGGGTCTGGTCCCCACAAAACGTCCCCGTGTCATCTCGCTCCACAGACTTCGAAGCCCATTACAGTGACATCCAGGAAGCAGCGCCGGCGGAAGGAAGGTGGCCGGCTGACTGTGAGTCTGCGCCTGGTCCCTCCATCCCCGGGCCCAAGTCCTGGCCTCACCCTCCCCAAAGCCGGGGTCCATGCACCTTCCTGTGCCCCAAGGACAAGGGGTGGGCAATGCTCCTTTGGGGGCCATGGTCTGGCCCTGTTTTCAGCTCACCCAGCTTCAGACACCTAGAGGAGCCCAGGCCCAGGGGCACCGTCCCTCCCCTGTCCTTGGTCTGTGGGCCAGCTGTCACCAGCCAAAAACGCCTCCCTCGACATCCTCCCTCCTTTCCGTGGGATCTGATTTCCCCTCTGGGAAACCCCCTTCTCGTCTCCCCTGCCCCCCGGCCACAGTCTTTGTCCCCCACCCTGTGCTCCTGGGTTCTTCCCGTGTCTTTGCTCTGAGCCTGGAGGGAAGTTTCTTCTGTTTTTAATAATGTTTTACTTTTCATTTCAGTTGACATTACTTTCAGGTGTGCAGCATAGTGATTGGACATTTAATGTCTTACGGTGTCCGCCTGTGTTCCCAGTCCCCCTCCCGCCCCCCGACACCACACAGTCATTGCACTGCTGCCGGCCACCCGCCCCCCGCCCCGTGCTGGACTTCCCATCCCGTGTCTGTTCTGTGACCCCCAGTCTGCCCCCCTCGGTCCGTGTCCTCCAGCCCCCCGCCCCCCGCTCCGGCAACCCTCAGTCTGTTCTCTGTGTCTGTGCGTCCTTCTCTTTCCTTTGTTCATGCATTTCGTTCTTTACCTTCCACATCGAGGGGGCGTTTTGTGGGGACCACTACACAGCATTCAGCTCTCCGTCTGGCTGCACTTAACACAGCCCCCGCCCGGCCCGCCCCTGTCGCTGCGGCCGGCAAGATTCCGTTGGTTCTTACGGCTGAGTCGGACTCCTGCTTACAGACAAACGGCAGCCTCTTCATCCGCCCGTCCACTGGGGGGCACCCAGGCTGCCCCCAGAGTGTGTAACTAACGCCGGGAAGGCACAGGGCTGTGTGTGGTCTTTCTGATCGGGGCTCAGGGTTCTTCAGATACATCCCCAGAGGCGGAATTTCTGGGCCCTCCTTTGTCACTTGTCTGTGTCTGTGCAAGTGTTGCCGCCCCAGCTTTCCAGAATGTCCCCTTCAGGAAATACTTTGTCCTTCCTGCGCCGTCTGTGCGTCTCCCAGTCCCAGGGGCCCCTGGAGGCAGCCTGTGTGACAGTCTGGTTCTCTTACCCATTCGGCCACCCTGCGTGTTCAGGGTGGGGCACCCACCCCACTTCTGCCTAAAGTGACTGCTGACAGACAGGTAGTTCTTGCCATTTTATTATTTATTTTTTGGTCTTTTTTCTTCTGTTTTTAAGAAGTCCCTTCACCGCTTCTGGGTTGGTGGTGGTGAAGCCCTTTAGCTCTTTCTTGTCTGGGAAGGGAAAGTTTCCGCGACAAGTTCACATGGGTCCCCACACCGGCCCGGCGCCTGCTGCTTCGGTGCTAGGCGAGCAGGTGATGGGCGTCAGGCAGTGATCAGCGGGCAGCCGGTCCACGGGACGAACAGGTGGCCAACCTCTTCCCGGGATGAGGAATGGCTGTTAGCCACGGGTTTCCTCGCCGTGCTCACTGTGCTGCGTCCTGCAACCGTCCCCGAGCTGCCTGGACCCTGGCTCCCCAGGCGCCTCCCTGTCCCTGCGTGTCTGTGTTAGGGGCTCGCTATCTCAGGCACAGTAGGTGTGTAAGGGACGGCAGTGAGCGAGGAAAGGCACTGCGCCACAGATTGTTCTTCCTGGAGGCCGCGTCCCTTCTAACGCCCGACGTGGGCCCATTTTCCCATTTTACTGTGTTTGCTGGCCTGGGTGTGAAGCCTGAGGTCAGCCCTCCCTAAGCAAAGCCAGCATGCTCTCTCCGACCACCCGGGCAGCTTCTTCAAAGAGCTCACCCCTCTCTGTTCTGAGCCTCTCCCACAGCTCTGCCTCACCCGTCCCCTCTCTCTGCGCCCTGCTCTGTCCTGCCCACTGCCTCTGCCGCCGGCTTCACGCTCTTGCCCAGGGGGCCTCCTGGTGCGCTTTCCCACGTGCTCACCTGGATGCCGGCCTGCAGCCTCGCTCTGCGTGGCGGCTGTTTCCAGTAGCTGCACCTGGGCCCTCTCGGGCCAAGCACACGTGTGCTGAGTGAATGCCACGGCCCACGAGTCACGTGGTGACGGCCTTGCTCTCTCGACCACGTGGTGGGTGGAGACTAGATAAGCAGAGCCCAGAAGCAGCACAGGCTACGCCACGCTGATCACGGCCCTGAACCACTGATGTTCTCGGAAGGTCGTGACCACCCCTTCCTTAACCGTCCCGGCCCTGCGTGTCTTCCCAGGGACCCACCTCCACCTTCCAGCACCAGGACCGAGTGCCAGTGCTGACGAGAGCCTTGGGGATGGGGACAACCTGCTGGGTCCCTTCCTCCCCACCCGGGGCACCGGGCCTGCACTCCTGGTCGACTGGCCCAAGTCCCTGGTGAGCCGAGCTGTCTTCCACGGCTACACCGCGTCCGGTATGAGCACCCCTTTGTCTGGGCACCTCGGCCGGTCCAGGATGGGACACCAGCCCCTGCCTTTCCCCCGCACCTTCTCTGTGGACTAGGCAAGATGGGGTGGGGGATGGGGTGCAAGGCCTCTACGAGCGTGACTGTCCCTCTGTGGCCTGCAGCCAGGGGCCCCATTTGCAGACGAAGGGGAAGAGGCTGCCACGAGGGCCCAGGTGCAGAGGGTGGTGCTGGCCCCTCGTGCGTGTGTGCTCCCGGGGTGTGGGTGCACCCACCCATAGACTGAGCACAGGCCGCTGCCTCCGAGGAGTGCTCCCGGGGTTCCGAGCTCAGGCTGCCTGTCGGGCGGAAAGCTGGACATGAACTTCCAGCTCCGAGACAAGGGGGCAACGACCAGCTGCTGGCATCTCCAGGCCCAGCAGGGCCACCTGGTACCTGTGTCACCGTCCCCTTGGGAGTGCATCTGCCCTGCTGTCCTGCAGAGTCCCCAGCGAGCATGTCCCTGCCGCCTTCCTTTCCTGCAGGGGCCACAGGACAAACGGTGACAGTAAAGCCGTACTCGCTGAGCCCTGGAGCGACCTACGTCCTACAGGCCACCGTGGGTAGGTGACCCTGCTGGCCGGGCCTGTCGTGGGGCGGGGTGGGGGATTCAGTTCTGGTCACGGTTTTTCCTGCAAGTTGCAGCCACATGTTCTAGGGGCCTGGCGTCCCCTGTTTGGCCACTGTCACCTCCCCGCTCATCGGTGCTTCCTGTGTCAGTGTCCAGGGAGGGAGGGCTGTGTGTGCATAGCAGCCGCTCCCACAGGATTGGGGTGCGTTCACGCCGGGGAGCCTGAGGCGGCGCCTTTGCTTCCACGGAGCTTAGTCGTCCGGGGCAACTCGGCCCCTGTGAGCTGGGGGGCGATTCCTGTGACTGCCGAAAGGCCAGCAGCGCCGTTTCTGGGGGTGCAGGGTCAGTGGGTTCCATGCACCTGTGTGGTGACCTGGCCCATGTTCCTCTGGCATTTCCGTGACTCGGGGTGATGTCTTCCTTTTGGGGAGTTTCAAGACTCTTCCCCTGTGTCTAGGGTGTCCCCGCATCAAGCACAGAGGGGCCAGCAGTCTACAGGGCGGAGGGTTGGCTCCGTGTCCTCGTCCTGCAGGGACCGAGGCCCGGTGGGTGCCTCCATTTCTGCAGCTTATTTGCTGGCTGTTCACCCTGGTGAGAAACGCAAGGTCGGCTCACGTCTGGCCAGGGGGCGCCCTGGCTAGTCCCTGGACAGCATTTTGAGTCTCAATGGTTTTGCCGACGTCTTTGTAACTGTCCTTCTGCCCCGCCCACGATACATTCCGAAACTGAGCTCTGGGTCCCAGGAAGCCCACCCTCAGCTGGGCCATTTCTGGAATTGGGGGGATACGGGTCGGTCCCAGTCCCCGTGCCACCCCCCGCCATGGCTCCCTCTCCCCTGTGGCTGCCTCAGCGGGCCACCCGCTCCTCCCCAGGGCCACTCCTGAGCTCAGCGCGGTCCCCGCGAGAACTCCCGGGCAGCTTGGCAGGGGCCGTCACCATGTTCTGACCCAGCCTGCGCTGTGGCGTCAGTCCTCCGTGGTAGGGAGAGGGTAGGACCGGGAACGTAGGGGACAGGCCGTAGTGCCCGCCGTTGGCGTGAGGGTCAGCGTCATCTGCGCGTGAACAACTCAGCGCGTGTGACTCACACCTGAAGTTCATCTCAGGAAAGAGACACCCGCGTGAAAACAACCTCCTGTGCGAGAACAGTCGTGATAGGGTGATTAGCGACAGCAGAAAGTGGAAACAAATGTTTAGTCATTCATCGGGGAACATTCACTTTGACACGGATGCTGAGTGCTCTGTGGCATCACAGGAAACACGCATGACACCGTATGTGGGCCCCCAGGTAGGGACCTGGCCAGTCTTGTCTGCCGGGGCCTCGGGCACGGCTGCCCCACCGAGCCAGCACCCAGCGAAGAGGGTTGTGTAGGTGGGTGCAGCACGGCGGGGTCCTTGGCCCCTGGGTGCCCCCCGGAGGACGTGCTGGCTAATGCACGTGGCTGGGCCCCGGTCCTGACCCAGCAGACCTGGGTGGCCCAGGAGTCCCTGCCCAGCAAGTCTGCAGGGACCCGACACCGCAGGCCGGCGCTATACGGGGGCATGTGTTTTCAGGACTTGGGTCCGCCCTGTCTCTTCTCCCCCGCAGCTTCGGGGCTCAGCTTCCTGGGGAAAGCTCAGCTGTACTTGACCGTCAATCAAGCCCCGAGGGGCGTGGCCTGCCAGGTGCAGCCGCCACGTGGCCTGGAGGCCCACACCGTCTTCAGCGTCTTCTGCACCTCGGGCAGACCGGTGAGTACCGCGGCTCCTGAGGGCAGAGCTCTCAGACCGCTCTCTGATGGACCGTGGGGCCCAGAGCACCCCTGGTGCCGGGCCAGTTGGTGTCGACGGCCAGCTGCTCCTGTCCCATGTCTGCGGGCCCCTCCAGAAACTGCTCCCCCCGCCCCCCGTGAGTGTCCTCTGGAGGCCCTGCCCCGACGCCCTGCTCTGAGTTCTGAGGCCAAGAGTATTGCCCCCATAAGGGCCCTGCCCCATCCCCCATCTGCCGTGCCTCCCCGAGAAGTGGAGGGGCAGCCTCGTCCCTTCACCCCGAGCAGCCCTGAGCTCCCTGTGTCTGTGGCTGTCGGGAGGCCCCACTCCTCGGAGCGACAGACGCAGCGTGAGTGGTGCCCCCCCGCCCAGGGCACCATGAACAAGGGGCCCTGCAGGCGGGAGGCCATGCCTGCTTGTGCACTGGGGACACTTGTCCCAGCAGCCGAGCCTCTGTGGGACGGAGACGGCACAAGTGCCTGTTGGGGAGTTGTAGGTCTGTTCATGGGCGCTTCTTCCTCTCCCTGGATCGGGTCGCAGGACTTCCGCTACCAGTTCAGCTACCGGGCAGGGAACGCTGCCCAGCGCACCCTGTACCGCGGGACCGAGGCCCAGTGCTACTTCACGCTGCCTGCGGGGGAGCCCGGGGACGGCCACCAGGGTGAGTGGCCGGGCAATCGGGGCGCGGGCTGCACTTGCTCACAGTCCTAACCCTTTCCCCTGCTTCCCAAAACTGGGAAGATGAAGTTCTTATTTAACTTCTCTGAGGAAGCTGCTGCTTAGTGTCGGTCGGTCGCCTGCTTTTGAGTGCAGACAGGATGAGTCACGTAAATGCATTTTGAAATCTGAAACGGCGTCGGTGAGAAGATGCCAGGAACGTTCTGCATTCGAGACCCCGCTGCCCCTAGTTCACTCACGATGGGCATGGTCCCGGCAAATCCAATGTTTGCAGGTGGAGCCGGGCCCCGGCCTCCCGCTGGAGGGGTGTGACGGGAGGGACAGGATACCGTGCTGGGGAGTGTTGTCCTCGGAGCCCGTCCCCCTCCCTCCAGCCCTGACCCTCCCCGGGGACCCACTCCCCCTGAGCCTGCGGGACACACAACCACGGAGTGAAGTGCGTGGACCTGCAGGGCCCAGAGCCGTGAACCGAGGGTCTCCGGGTGGCAGTGTCTTATAAGCTTCCAAATAGTTCCAGCGTGGAGGGAGGTGGAGTCTCTGATCTAGTGGTTTCCTCCATGTGGCTGCTGAGATTCTTTCCCCCTGATGTCTGAGCAGTTCACCCGGCCGGTGTGTTTCACTCTCACCCCCCTTCGGGCCCAGCCTCCCCCGGGTCTGGCTCCAGGGAAACCTCGGACCAGGGCGTGACCTCTCAGTCTGCGTCCCCCTCTCCGGGCCTCCTGGCCCTGGTTCAACCGTTTCACACACATCACATTTCTAATACGATGGACTCCCGAGCAGGCGGGGGGTCATCGGGGGCGTCTCTCTGCCTCCCTCCGGCATACGGTGCATGGCCGGGGACAGGTAGGCCGGCATGTGTGAGTGGAGGATCCGCTCCCCAGCCCCCCATACGGTGGTCACTTGCCTTCCAGGGGGCGCTGCTGCCCTCTGGCTCCGGCACTCACACCCCCGGTGCAGCCCTGTCTCATGGGCGGTGTGGTCAGCCCCCCAACATGGAGATGGGCCAGCAGGGTCTGGGCCTGCGGATCTGTCCCTCCATGGCTGCCGGCACTCGCAGAAGCATTGGCAGACGGCCCCACTGACCCTCCGCTGCCGTGTCCCTTCCAGTCCTGGTGTCCACAGTGATCACCGATGGTGAAGGCTCCCAAGCACAGCCGTGCGCCACAGCCGTGACCGTGCTGCCGCGTCACCATGGGGACCGCTGCCCCGGCAAGGACGTGTGAGTGAGCTTCGTCCGTCTGCCCCACCCCAGCCGACTGGGGGGGGGGGGCACAGTGGACATAGTGGCTCCCACTCTTCTGCAGTTTGGGTGCTGCCCACCTCCCCACTTCCTGGCCCACGTGGGACCCCAGTCTAGCTCTGCACCTCCCCCCCTCCGCGGCCTTGTCCCTACGCCCCCTGCTGGTGGCTGGTACCTGTTCTGTTCTGACGAGGCATTTGCAGAAGCTGGCGCCGCTCCTCGCTGTGTTCTTTTCGGGTTCCCTCGGCCCAGGCCAGCTCTTCTCCGAGCCCCTCCCTTCCTGCCCCAGCCCAGCCGGGAAGCGTTTCTGCAACCGAGGCCCTCCCATCTGGTGGGCAGGCGGGCACGTCCTGTGGTGTGTCGGAGCGAGGGTGGCAGCACATCTCTTTCCCGCAGATACACTTCCAGCCTGAAGAACCTGTCCACCCTCCGGCTGATGGGGACGCCCGAGGAAACCCGGAACTACGTTTCCGTGACCACCAGCGTCCTGAGTCGCTGGGCGGAGGACGGGAGCCCCTCCTGTGGCTTGTGGCCGCGCATCCAGGACGCGCTTGTTTCTGCACTGTGCACCTCAGCTTCCCCAGACCAGGTGTGACAGGGCCTGGGCCTGGCCGGGTCACCCACAGGTGGTCGTACTTGGGAGACACACTGGGTACCGAGACTGGGTGGGGCACTCTCGAGGTCTGACGCGTGGCTGTGGCCTCTTGCCTGCTCCTGCGTCTCTCAAACCGGCACGGCTGGCTTCCTAAAGAGAGCGACCTGACCCGCCATCCCCGCAGACAGGCCCCTGTTACTGTAAGAGGGACCTAGGTGAGCACAGCCCAGTTGCAGCTCGGGAATGACAGGTGCAGCTTCCCAGGCCACGACCTCGCGTACAGAGTGTCTGAGGCCCCTGTCCCCCATCCCAGAGAGCAGGGACATCCAAGAGCACCCGAGTCCACTGTCACCACGGCACAGGCGCTGATACCGCTCCTCTCTCCTCCATCACTCCCGCTCACCCTCACCGGGGTGCGCCCTGTGCTGGCCTCCTGGTCCCTGCTCCCACGTGTCACCTTCCGGTGGGGCTGGGAGGGGGCCGGTGGGAAGGGGGGAGGGGTGCCCCACCAGCAGGAAAACGTGGGACCAGTGGGCGGTCTCTCCAGACATAGGGGGCCTCCCTTGGTCCCTGAGCGCAGAAGCCGGGATCTGCCCCATCTCTGCCCGAGCGAGCGGAGCTGTGCAGCCGTGGACCACATGGCTGACCTCCTCTGCTCTGCCTCCATGTCCTTGTCCCGCCCAGGAGGAAGTGGCCGACTCTGTCCTCGTGCTGCGGGACCTCCTCCGCTTCCCCAACAAGGTGAGCCCCGCTTTCCAAGGGTCTCCCTGCTTTTCTGCGTCGTGACCAGGACCTCACCAGTTCCAAAGGATGAGCTGCAGGGTTTTGACACTGAGCTTGGAAGCAGGACTTTCCCCAAGAGTGCGGTCAGCCAGCTCCGCCCCTCGGGTCCCTGCTGACACCTTTCCCCGCGTTGCAATCTGAAAGCCCGAGTGCGTATCAGGTCAGATGAGGGTTATTCTCTCCATTCCGAGTCGGCTGCGATGAGAAGCTGCCCCTGTCTTGGGGCCCCTCCCAGTGTTTTGATGTGTCACTAACCAGTCTGATTTTATTGCTGGGGAAGCGGTGTCTTTAGGAAGCTTCTGAGCCATATGCTGTTTGGACAGGCACGACCGGCAGAGGGGGCCTCACTGCCCTCTCAGACGTGTGTGTCAGTGCATGCCAGGCGTGGCCAAGGGCACAGGTGGGCGGGTTCCGTGGGGTCCCTCCACATGGACCTAGGGAGCTCAGATATTTGCGGGGCCCTGTGAGTGGGACCGGACACAGGTGCAGCGCCCAGTCTGGGGCCCTTGAAGCTCAAGCAGGAAGCGTCACAGTTGGTCTCGCTGGGTGTCCCCTGGCCTGTGGGCACATGTTTGGAAGCGTCTCTTCCATCTGCAGCACCTCCCGCTGTTCTCGGGCAGAATGGTGCCAGAGACTTGCAGCTCAGCCCTGTCGTAGCTGAGTGGGGAGTGCAGTGGGGACGGCCCAGGGGCTGTCCTACCATGTGCCTGGAGATGTCCATGGGGAGGGTTTGGGAAAAGAGAAAGGCTTCCACTAGCAGAGGCAGTGAGGGCGTTGCAGGGGGGCTGCGAGTACCAGGTAACGGTCTCAGTGATTCGGCAGCAGGGACGGGGCCTGTGTGGCTGTGGACACAATGACCGTGCAGGGGGAGAGAAGCTTCTAGAGGGGGGTCCACTTCGGGAAGAGATCTGTGAGGTGTGGTTGCTGGGGTGCAAAGCAAGTAGCCTCCCGGCCTCGAGGGCTGTGAGAGGTGGTTTATCCTTCCCTTTTTCTGTGAGTGAGGAAGTGGTCCCTGGCCAAGACTCACCTGCTTTCCCTGTCTCCCTGGGGGGGGCGGGGGGGGGGGCGCATCCTGGACCCGGCTCCAGAGCTCCGGGTCCGGTCGGCTGACTCCACAAGTCACAGTTCACTCTCCAAGAGTCAGCGTCCTGGCCCGTGAAAGGACAAGGGGACGGGAAACGTCCCAGCCATGTGACTCACTTCGCAGAGACCGCACGCCCTTCTTTGTCACTTGGAGGGTCAGGATGCTGACCCTTAGCAGCGGACTGCCGCTTCCGAAGTCGGGGCAGACGGGCTCGACCCCGGGCCCTGGAGCCCTGGCACGGGAGTTTCACTCCCGGTGACGCCGGGCAGGGTGGCGGCAGTGCTTTGTTCTCTGTTCCCATGCAGCTGAGCTTCGCCAGCGCCGATCTCGTCCTCAAATATGTGCGCTCGCTGCTGGCTCCCGGGCAGCCCTCCGGCAGCTTCGTGGCGGATGCGGGGCAGGTGCGGGAGCTCGTCCTGCTGGTGGCAGGGGTCCTGGAGGGCACGGACCACAGTCCCCCGCGGGGCACGGCCCACCTGCTTGAGGAAGGTGTTCAGGTCATCTCGGACATGCTGCTGGTACGTCGCCCTCTCCTCTGTGGCACCCCCTCCCCTCCCCTCCCCTCCCCTCCCCTCCCCAGCATGGTCCCTGTTCAGTCATTGCTTCTCTTGAAACCCCAAGTGTGGTGGGTCCCTGAGGGTACGGGGCGTGGGGTGCTGAGTGGCAGTGTGACATTTGGAGGTTTTCACTTGCTGGAGTCCATGGGAGCATCCCGGTGACCGTGGCTGCTGCCCGTCCCCGTCCTCTGGGAGTACAGGGACTCTCGTAGATGGCCGCCCCTACCTGCTGGTGCAAAAGGCGTCTCTGCTGACAGAGCAGGTGTTTCCACTGCCATGACCTTGAGAAATTATTCCAAGGGTGAATTGGGTTCCTTCCAGAAGCTTCTGTGTCACCTCAGTCCCTGAGTGTCCTCCCCCCGCCCAGACCTGCCCTTTTTCTCATGGAAACCAGGTGCAGTGCCAGGAAGTCAGAAAGTAAGCGAGCGCTCAGCCTGGCCCCGTGACCTTGGCCGTGGCCTCGGCCGACACATTCAGGCACAGGAGCTGCATGCTGGGCAGCCCGTCTCCGGGCCCCTCGGGCCCCTTGAGAGCTCGTCCTCCACCCCCTGGGCTCAGAGCCCCGGGAAGAGTAGCGGTTGTCACAAATGAAAGATGTCCCGGGAAGGTGCAGCCAAACAGAAGCAAACAGCATGTGTCACTGTCCTTCAGCCGAACGTCCTCGTACCCAAGTCTTAGCTCAGGCACAGAGACCCGGCCGGTCTTTCCCGTCATTTCCGCCCTGCCCAGCCTCCTCCGGACAGCCAGCCCTGGCGTCAGCCTCTGCCCGTGCGGTTCCAGGGCTGCCTGTCGGCGGGCCGAGAGCGCCAGCTCCACGTCAGCGCCGGGCAGATGGAGTTCCACTCGCAGCTCCATCGCCGCCCCGGGAGCTCCGTGCTGACCCTGGGCCCGGTCCAGGTGCAGCTGCCTGCAGACCTGGCCACACAGGAGAGCCCCTGCTACGTCAGCCAGCTCACGCTCTTCAGGGGGAGCCCCACCCCGTGGGGACATGCGCCTGGTCAGGTACAGTCCACGGGGACCGGGTGTGGGTGAGGACAACGGGGACAGGATGGCACACGTGCCCCTGGTGTACCACGCTGCTGTCCGGGTCATCTTGCAGGAAAACCTCAGCAATCCCAGGGGTCCCCATACCCAGGACACAGGGCCCTCGGAGTGCCCTGCTGGGCCCCGCTGTCCCACCATCAGAGCCAGAGGCTGGCATGGGTCTGAGCATGTGTCCCCGCAAGGCTGGCCACAGGGTCCCCAGCGGTTGGACAGAAGAGGGGACCAGAGTCAACGGGGGCCTGTGGCAGTTGGGTGTGTTGTGAGGTGCCTTGTGGTTCTGTGGGCAGCCATGGGCTTCCCTTCTCCTTCCGTTCTGGAGGCCAAGGGGATGACCGGGGTCTCAGGGGCGGGGCAGAGTGTCAGCACTCCTGGATTCTCTGTGCCCTCCCCCCCCTCACGTGCCCTCCCCGCTCATGTGCCCTCCCCAATGACGTCCGACGGAGGAGCATGCAGACGAATGGCAAACTCATCATTCTTGAAAGCGTTCACACCCCCCTCCTTTTTAGGGAAACAGACGTGGCTAAGCAGCCCCTGAAAATAACCCTAACTAGCATGCAAAAAAGAAAGTTAAAAAAGGCGATTGCGCAGAGACTGGCCTCTGCGGAGGAGCAGTGAGCAGCAGGGCATCTGAGGGGCCGAGAGCACCTTGTCCCGAAGCCCCGACCCCGTGGCCGCAGGGTTAGGAATCATGGACGCGAGGAAAGCTGTCTTCAAAGCAAGATGTTTGATGTGTTTGCTCGAAACAGCATCAGCTCTCGTAACCCACGTGGACATGGACCTGAACGTCTGGCAGACAATAAATCCACCTGGGGTTTTAAGGAATTAGGAGAACCCTAATATGGCCAGTTAAGTGCTGTCAGTCAGGGGTCCTAGTGACTGCGGAAGATTTCACACACACAAAAACATTTATTGTCTGCGCAGCGTGTCCCCAACACCTAGGGGGTGTCCCACACGACTGCGGCAGAGTTCTCGGCGGCGCGGCTCCCAGCCCAGTGCGCCAGCCCTCTGGGGGCCCCCGGCCACCCTCACTCGGCAGGTGTGGCTTCTGTATGATGCTTTCAGAACCCCCGAGGATGATTGATTTGAGAGCCACACAAATGGGGCCCTGCCCACCCCCTTCCGCACCACAGCCCCGGGTCCTGCCAGTCTAGCCGATGAACCTGTGTGTGCTCAAGTGCTGCCCGCCGCCCCCCACCCCCCCGCTCCACGGTGGGGTGGGTTGTAGCAGGGGAGTGGCTGGTGTCACCACCCGAGGTGCTCTCTGGGTCCCCAGGTGGGCGTGGTGCTCGCCCTGTCTCTGCACCCCTGCTCTGGCAGGAGGCCCCTCCACGCCCAGCGGCTGAGGACGCCCGTGACCGTGGAGTTTGGGGAGGAAGACGGCCCGGTGAGGACAGCCCTGCTGGGTCCCCTCCGCTGCACTGCAGCTGCGCCGGCAACTTGTTTTCCAAGGGCAAAGTCTGCCTGCTGTGCACCAGCCTGCTCCTTTCCCGTGGGCTCGCAGGGCGACAGCAGAGATGAAACGGCGTTCGTGTTGCTTCGGGACGGAGTGAACGTCCATCGCCTCGAGGGGCCCTCCGGGGTGCCCCCCGAGTCCCTGCAGATCCGGGTCGAGTTCTTGCAGCCGGCCGCCAGGGCCTTCCCGGTCCTGCTGCTGGTGAGGTGCGCAGGGCTGGAGCGAGGTGGGCTGGACCGCGAGGTGGTCTGGACCGCGAGGTGGTCTTGTGAGTGAACTGGCACTTCTGATGCAGCGTGAGGCCGGCTGTGTAAAGAAAATAAGTGACAGCTCGACCAGGAGTGTGCCACCCAAGGCAGCGTCCCCACGGGCTCGTGCGCTGCGGGCCGACTCGCATCCGCCCTGCCAGCTAAGCGTTGGGGCTCAGAGACCTGCCTGTTGGCTGAAAGAGCTTGGGGCTTCGCTTAGTCTTTGTCACACTCAGAAGGTGACGGATTCTGAGCAGTGTCTCCCGGTCACCACGCTGTGCTTGCTGCCCTGTGATTGTCACTGCCTGACCGCTAACAGTCACCACATGGGGAAGTGAGTGTGAGCATGCCCGCTGCACTCAGGGCCGCCCCGCCCTCCAGGAGCCCACCAGGTTCCTGCTGGCTGGCTCCAAGTTTGTTCTATAATGAGTCCAGTGAGGGATGAACAGAGCAAATGACATGAGGTGGGGGGGCCTTTCCATCCCTGCCGTCTCCCTGTCGTGTGGCAGCCATTGGGAGGGAAAACCAGGACAGGGCTGGATGCCAAGGCTTCCTGTCCACCCCCAGGTTCTCAGAGAAGCCGACGCCTTCCCACTTCCTGGTGAAGCAGACGCACTCCTGGGAGGGACTCGTGGCGCATGTTTCCGTGCCAGCCTCGTCGCTGCGAGGTGGGTGGACAAGCCTCCCTTCACCCTTGGCTCTGTGCCGCTGACGGAGCCCCGCGGAGACGTGCGTGTGTGGTGGGCTGCGCTCGCTCAGCCCCGGCCCCACCGCCCGCCGCCCTCTCTGCCTCGGATCTGGGCTGTGCCGTTCTGCGACCTCGGGCTGTGACTCCGGATTCACTCGAGCTCTTTCAGGCCCCGCCTGGGGGTACCTGTCTTTGCTGGACGCGGACTACGACAGGGACCCTCCGAACAAGCACTTGGCCGAGGCCGTGAGCTACACCCTGCGTGTCCAGGGGGTCCGCTGCCTGCTCTGGGACGCAGGGCAGTGGACACCCGAGAGCCTCCCCCCACAGCCGGGCGCTTCTCCGGGAAAAGTGAGCTGCAGGTATGGACACGGGTCTGCGAGAGGACTGGGGTCTCAGTGGCTGTGTTTCCTCCTGGGGTCTTCCTGACCTGGTCCCCTGGGAACACGGGGCATGTGTGTGCGTCCCCAGCTGTGCGTCTGTCCCCAGCGTGGGACAGCCTCCAGGGGAACAGGGTCTGGAGATGCACTTCCCTCGGGGAACACCATCCCCCGCTGACATGTGGGGCAGCACTCCACTCGAGTGTGGGCTGGACGAACGAGTAGGCGGCAAAGGGTGGAGCCTGGCGTGGATTGGCTCTATTCTTGGTGGTCGGGCACCGGCCTCTGCTCCCACCCGCCCGCTGCCCTGTGACCCGTGCACCCCTCCCCTGCAGCAGGGGGCGGGGGTGAACTCCGTGACACGGGCACAGTCCTGCACCAACTGGGGTGGCCGCGCAGGCATTTCCGGGTCTGTCAGCCGTGCTGCTCAGGTAGAAGACACCATGGCCAGGTGCAAGCTGACAGCCGTGGTGGAGGCCATGCTGAGTTTTCTTCAGCATGTGCAGAAACAGTCCTTAAGAAAATCAAAGCCGGACCATTTTCTGGCTGCCCTTTGGGGCGGGTGTGTCCAGGCCATGACGTATATGGTACGGCCGTCACCGTCCGTGGCTCCTTGTGCTCCGGTCTTCACTTGGCACGGCCCCGCAGGGGACACGCAGACCTGCTGGAGACGGCACAGCGTTTCATTCGGGATCGATATATTCGTTTCCGCGCTGATGCCATCGTTCACTCTCTGTCACCTACCCTTCTCTGTGGGCGACGCCCGCCGAGCCAGGCACGGAAATCAGGAAGCCGGGGCCTGCTCACAGGACAGGGGAGGCAGGTTTCCTTTTGGAAAAGCCAGTCTGCCTAGTGGTTGTTGTGGCAACGGCAACACCAGGGCTGTGGCACCGCGCACAGTCTGACCGGTTGCTGCACTGTTCCAGGGACCTCAGCACGTGGCCCCAGGGCGTCACAGAGATGGCGGTGCGGGGGTGGCCCTGGGAGCTGTGGGCGCAGACTCAGGTGTGGGCACCGGCCAGGCCGTCACAGGCCCCGGTTCCCACCCAGTAGCCAACGACATTAAATGGGCCTGAGTCCCCCTGTCCCACTGGGCCACCCGCCATGCCTCCCCCAGTGTGCCATCCCCTGCAGACACGTGTGGCCCTCACCCATCTCTCCCCACAGCTATGACCGCTCTGCCGCCGCCTTCTCCATCGCGAGAAGAGACCTGAATGCCACCTTTGAGACGGGTGACATCTCCGAGCTGCGGGGGTGAGTTCCACTTCCTCATCATCAAACATCTTGGCTGCACCTCTGGGCGCTCAGACCACCCAGCCGCCGAGCACGGCGGCGGCTGTTTGGTCCGTGGTCCTCGTGACCGCTGCCTTTCAAATACACGTGCTGGTAGGTGATTGTCACCCAGTATCACAGAGTCAGCTACGTCCGTCTGTCTGTCTCTGTACTTCACACCCAGCAGTAGATGGCTGACCACACAGGTCTCCGAGGTTCGGCTGAGGTCAGTTGGGAACGCGGTCAGCTGTGACCGTCAGGTCAGCATCCAAGTGACAATGCTGCCCAGTCTGTGGGTCCTGCTTCCTCTCGTTGTCCCCAGAAGTGCCCCCTTTCAGGTGACAAATAGAGTGCCCTCCTCTGTAGCCGCCATGTGGGTAGAACAGGTGTACCAGGTCTGAAAGGTGGGCAGGCAGAGTGGGCACTCCTCTGCCTCATCCGTCTGTCCATCCATCAGCCACACACAGCTCCCAGCTGCCTGTGGCCGTATGACTACTCTGCTTCGGGTGTGTCGGTGGGGGGGGGGTCTGCTTTTCCTGGTGTGTGGGCTGCGACGTCCCCTCCCTTACAGCTGTGTCATAGAGACGCTGCCTTCACTGCTAATCAGTCGTCAGGAGGTGGGTCCTCATATACCAGTGGGTGGACCCAATAGATAGTGACCAGTCAGTGACACCACTGAGGCCGCCATGTGAGGGTCACCAGGGGCCCGGTACTGGGGCTGAGGACAGCAGGTGCAGCTGGTCTTTTAGACCCCCTGGGTGGGGGGAGACCCTCCTCTAGGTGTGTGCACGTGTTAGTGTACGTGTGTGAGTGTTAGCCACTGCACATGTGTGTGCGGGTATGTTAACCCATGTGTGAGCCCATGTGCATGTGGGTGTGTTGACCAGTGTGCAAGCCCACGTTAGCCCATGTGTGTATGGGTGTGTTAACCTGTGTGTGAGCCCATGTTAGCCCGTGTGCACGTGGGTGTGTTAGCCAGTGTGGGGGGCATCAGCCGGCCTCTGGCCGCACCTCTGTTTCGTGACTGCTGCCCTCGGTCCCGCTCCGTCATTCGCAGGCACCCGGCAAACCCGCTCCCCGGCGTCGTGGTGGCGGTTTCTGCGTTTCTTTACGCACTCCTGGTCGTGAAGGGCAAGCGCGTGGACCGTCGCGAAAGGAGGAAGAGCGGCTGCATCTTCCTGCCAGAGCACGTCCTGCCCGGGCGCCAGCTGTACGCCGTTGTCGTGGACACGGGCTTCCGGGCTCCGGCCCGCTTTACCGCCAAGGTGCCCGAAAAAGATCAGCCCGTTGGGGACATGGGTCTGCGATGCCCCTCGCCCGCCTGGTCCCCCCATGGCCTCCGGGCCCTCGTACCCCCACTGGGCTGAGGGGGTAGGACGGTGCCCCAGTGAATTGAGGTGGTGCCTGGCCTTTCCTGACCCACCCTGGAGGGTGTCTCACAGGACAGGCCATGGGGCCCATGGGGGGCACTGGCTTCCAAGATGGAGGGGTGGGCAGGGCAGGGTCACAGGTTCGGTGCTTGAACTCTCACCCCTGTGTCTTGGTGTCAAGGTTTACATTGTCTTATGTGGTGACAACGGACGCTCGGAGCCCAGAGAGCTCTACTGCCCGGGGAAGCCCCTATTTGAACGGAATTCCAGACACACCTTCATCCTAAGGTATCGCACCTTTCTGCCTGTGCAGTCGGGGAAACGGGCTTGGGGGGCCTGATGGCACCCACATTCTGGCAGGGATACGATCCCTCACAGTCTCATAAAGCGTCACTGAGGGGTGGGCGGAGGGAGGAGCTCTCTACAAGCTAGTGAATTCATGCTCACGGCGGCACTGCTTACAGGAGTTAGCCCCACCCACACGTGGGTGAGCAAGGCGCCAGGTGGTGCAGAGATGGGGTCCGTCTCCAGGAGAACGCTCACCTGTGTTGGCAGAAAAGTTGTGAGACAGCTGTCTTCTCCTGGAGAAGCCTGCTTTCGGGGTTTGCCGGTTGGGGTACTGGGTATTAGCTCCTCGTTAGGAGAGATGGGTAACTGCAGACAGTCCACGCCAGATGGACCTCAGCAAGGACAGAGGGACCGGTTGGGAGGTGCTCCAGGGCCGTGGCTCCGGGCAGCCGGGCACCTGTGTCCTGTAACTCAAGGGGCCCATGGGATTCACTGCCCGACTCCCATGTCCTCGCGGGGCCTCGTGCATCACTTCGTCTGCTGACAGCGTGTGTGTGTCCTCAGCACCCCGGCTCCGCTGGGCCCGCTCCGGAAAGTCCGCCTTTGGCACGACAGCCGTGGGGCTTCTCCCGCCTGGTACCTCAGCCACGTGATGGTGCAGGAGCTGTGTACAGGACGGGGACGGGGACGCGGCTGGTTCTTCCCCGCCGAGTGCTGGCTGGCTGCGGGCCGGAAGGACAGCAGTGTGGAGCGGGAGCTGGCCTGCCTGCACCGGGGCCTCGGCTTCCGGAAGGTAGGCGGCACCCTGTCCCCGCAGCACACTGTGCCCGCGAGGCCACAGGCAGGACACAGCGCCTGGCTCTCCCAGAGCGCAGTGTTGGCACTCTCCTAGTTCATGTGCGTGGCGGTGCCTGGGCCAGCCCCTCCCGGGTACTGCTCGTTCCTGGCCTGTGAGCCCCGGGTGTGTGTCTGTCACCCTGTGTCTGTGAGAGGGACACGGGCACCAGCTGTTCTGTGGGTTACACTTCTGGGCTCCCTGCATGAGGGGTGGCACCCACTGCAGGGGGCCCTCCCGGCTCTCGGGGTGCTCACAGCCCCGTGAAGTTTAACTGCAATAGGCAAAGAGCTGAGGACGAGGGGTTTAAAGTCACTGGGGGCACCAAGCAGAGACACGATCAGTTCCGCCAGGTGAGGGCTTGGGAACAGAGGCTCTAGGGCAGGGTGTCTGGCCTTTCGGCGTCTCTGGGCCACATGTTAAATACATTGTGACATGTGATCACACAAAAACCTCGTGACATTTTTAGTAAACTTACGATTCTGTGCTGGGCTGCGTTCATAGTCATCCCAGGCCCATGCAGCACACGGGCCACAGGCTGGTGGGCACCCTGCTCTGGAGGGAAGGGTGTGAAGACATTCGAGGGCGAGACAGGCAAGGTGGGGGACAGGCGCCCCAAGGCTCCAGGGCCCGTGGGAGGTGGGGCTGGGCCCGGCTGATGCACCGGGAGCGTGGCCAGCCGAGGGACTGTGGACGCACCAGGCCAAAGAAGCACGGAACCGGTTCTCTGCTCAGAAAATGACTGGTGGTCGGCCCGGATTCCGCACCGGTCAGTGCCACTGAGTGCCTCTCGGGGTCCATTCCAGCTTCTGTACTTCAAGTTCACGGAGCTCCTGGAGGACTTCCATGTGTGGGCCTCCCCACACAGCCGGCCGGCCGGCAGGGGCCTCCTGCACACGCCGCGGCTCAGCGTGGCCTTTGCCCTGCTGTGCGCCTACGCCTGCCTCACGGCCCTGGCCAGCACCGCAGGACATGAGCAGGTGAGACACACTCCCTGAAGTGGCTTCCGAGTCCCAGGCCTGTAGGGGCAGCTTGACTCAGGAGGTAGCAAGTCACACCACACAGAGGAGGGTACAGCAGGGGAAGGGACCGTGTGCTCCAGGCCGGCGGTGACGCGGGCCTCCCCAGCACTGGGGGTCCATGGGGCAGCCGGCTCCACCTCCGCTGACGGGCACCGTGTGGGAGCCTCATGCCACCACAAAGCGTGGCTCCCCTGGGGCTAGGGCAGCAGCCCGGGGTGTCCTACGGGATGCTCCTGACTTCATCTAAGGTTGGCAAATAGTTCAACTTTTAAAACCCGCTGACAAAAACGACAGAACTGTCCCAATGGCCCCACTTGGCCAGGGGTAGGGGGAGGCACTGGTTTGCAAGGGGCAGCTCTGGTCTAACCATCCCCGTGAGGCCGAGACGGGTCCTAAGTCAGGGCACGCAGTGGGAACAGAGACACTACCTCCCCAAGAACAGGTCACAGCATGAGTGTGGGGGGAGGGAAAGCGGTCACCTTGGCTTCTGATGACGGCCCTGGGGCTGAGGACACAGTGTGGCTTGTCATAGCGGGTGTGGTGGTGCGTCCACAGATGGCCCCGAGTTCAGAGCTCCTGCCACCGCAGCAGCGGGTCGGCAGGCTCTTGTTTTACAAAGAGCAGGGGCGTAGGATTTGTGAGGAGATGGTAGGTGTCAAGGGGCGGGAAGGACACGGCTGTGTCCTCGGTCATGAAACCTTGAGGGGGCCTCTCCTCCGAGGTCGACCAGTTGTCTGATCTTCCCTCTGCTTCTCTGTACTGGGGACACTTTGGGGACATTCGTGGCTGCTTGTCAGATTTCAGCAAGGATTAAACCCGCCTTGTGTGCTGCAGACCTGGCGTCCAGCAGACGCACGGCAGACGTTTCAGTTTAAAGGGATCCGAACCAGAGAGAAGCGGCAGGATTTCTGCCTCCGTTTCCCCTCTTGTCCCTGGGGCGGGCGGTCACGTGAGCCTCACGCGGGGCTACAGACAACTGTGCTCCGAGTCACCCTGACTCCGGGTGACGCACCTGCTGCCGTTGTCACTGTCGCTGCAGCTCCTGCTGGGCGCCGGCCTGCCCCTTGGGTTCTTCCGGACGGGTTTCCTGTGCACCCTCCTGGCATCTCCGGGGGCTCAGCTCTTGTCCCTGCTCTTCAGGCTCGGCCAGGTACCCGGTCCCGCCTGCGAGGCCCTGTCCTGGGCAGGACCACGGGACCCTGGCCTGAGCCATGTGCTCGCCCCACAGGACGCCCGGGGGCCCCGCCATGCACAGCCACGCCTGCCCCTGAGAGCAGCACCGGCCGCAGCACCTCCAGGTGAGCCTGCACCTCCAGGGCTGGAAAGGTGGGTTTTGTCTGTCGGGGAATCACAGCAACTGGAAAGCGGCCAAATCTGAACGGGAGGGTCAGACGCTATCCCGTTGCGCTAACCCTTTGTGGCCCGTCCACAGGGTGGCGGCTGGATCTCCTGCCTCCCACATGCCCTGGGTTCTTTACAAGGGACGTTCAGCTTCGTCTCTTGTGTTTATGAGACATTTAAGGGGGTCCAGCCCCTGCCAGGGTGGCAGCGTCCTGGTGGCAGGTCCACAGGAAGGCCAGTGTGGTGCCGTCAAGGGACAGAGGGAGAGTATTTCCCCGAGGAGAGGGCCTTCCCTGTAGCCCCGCCCTCCGCTGTGATGTTACAAGGCCGACCTTCTCCCACTCAGGCCCCGGTTCCCATCGAAGCATGCCACTGGCCCAGACCCCACCCAAGGTGAGCACAGGCCGGCAGCTAATCCTGAAAATCCGACAGGAGGCCTCCTGGCTCCCATCGCGGCTGCAGTCTGGCCCCTAGGGTGGGATGGACACGGGGAGCCCACCTTGTGGGTCCCACAGATGCAGAAGGCCACTGCCTAGGATGCAGGCCACAGGGAGGGCTGTGCAGGCATCTCTGTGGAAGGGCAGCTGCGGAGGATGGGAAGTCACTCTGTGTGGTTAGGGTGACACTCTAGCAGCTGGGCCTGAGGGCCAGGGCAGGGACAGCAGGTCGGGCAGAAGGGGTGCTGGGCAGCAGAGGGCGGGAGGGGTCAGGAGACACTGCCTGTGCTGGGTGCCCGTCAGGCCAGGCCTGTCACACCCGGGCTTCAGTGTGACCCGTGTGTGTGGAAGTGTGTTGGCACGCATGTTCCTGAGCTTTCTGGTCTCCACCTCCCTGCTCAGAGTCCGCGTCCTGAGTGTTGAGGCATCCCCAGGCCCGTGTTCCCAGCCTGCTTTCGCCTCCGCAGCCCTGTCCCCGTTGTTCTGGCCCCCCACCCAGGCTGGCCCCCAGCCCTGCAGCCCGGGCCTCGCCCTGCCCTCCGCTCTGGGTCGGAAGCCCCTCTGCAGGTCCCGGCTGCTGCGAGGAGCCGTCAGTAATCAGTGCCCCATCTCGGCCCAGGCTCCCCACCACCCTCTGGCCCGGGTCTGCCTGGCTCCTGCCCCAGGATCTCTCCCCTGCCTGAGGCCTGAGGAGGTTGGCCAGGCAGGGCTATCTCCCGAGGGCTCACAAAGGTGTCGCTGTGGAGGGCACTGGGTTCCATGGACCACAACCTCATCCTGACCTTGTCTTTTCTAGCAAAACACATTGGCTGCTCTTTCTGGGGCCACCCAGGCCCGGAGCACAGCCAGCAGCAATGGGGCAAGCCACCCACCCCCTGACCTGGAGGCCCGCGGGACCGACCTTGGCCAGCGGGCTCCAAGGGACAGGAGTGGCCACTGCGTTCTTGGTGCACAAGGTGACGTTGCGGGGGTGGGCTATGTGGGGCCCCTTCCTGCCACATCCCGCACTGGCCACTGGGGGCGCTGGGGAGCAGAGCAGGAGTTGGGCCCACTGTGACCGATGACCCTGGTCCCGCGTCATCCAGGCCCATCTGAACCAAGGCACCAGCGGTCCCCGAGGCCCAGTGATCTCCGAGTACGCTTGCGTGGTCTGCTCGTGTCTTTCTAAAATGTCACTGGTAGACGTGTAGCTTTTCCTTAAGTTTCCTGAGACGTGAAGCTTCGCGTTTGTCGATGCAAAGTAGGGTGGATGTCACAGCTCAGGCTGTGTCCCAACTCCGTGACGGGCGGGGGACAGGGTTGGAGGGACCCGGGGGCTGCGTCACACACGGGGGCTGCTCCTGGGTCCCGGGGCGGGCGGGGGGGACAGGCAGTGCTCAGTGTATCCGAGGGGCACGGTGTCGGGCCCGGCCCAGGGGGCACATGGCGCTGGACCCCTAGGTGGCTCCCTCACAGCCTCTGGGAGCCAGCCGTGGTTACTGCTCTGCTGCTAAGTGGCCGCCAAGGCCTCTGTCACTGGACCCAGGAAGAAGCTTGGTTTCAGTTCGTGTCCAAAAACCAGAAAAGCCGGTGTCGCAGTTCAGAGCCCACCAGACGGAGGGACCTCCCTCAGTGGGGATGATCAGCCTCTCTGTTCTGGTCCGGCCTTCGCCTGATTGGACGAGGCCCACCCACCTTGGGGAGGGCTACCTGTGTCACTCAGCGCACTGGGTCCTCTGTTCAGCTCAGGACAGTATCAGCTGAGTGCCCACCCTGTGACCCAGTGAAGGCAACACACACAGTTGACAACCGCCCTGGGTGTGACGAGGTCCACTCACACACTTGCTCTATATTCTCCTCCTCAGCCCCCGGCCATGCGTTTGAAGGACTCGCCACATCCCGGCAGCCCTGGGTGCCACCGCCGTGGTTGGGCTCAGCAGCGTGGGCCATTTGCGGGACGGTCTCCGTGGCCTGTGGCTTGGGGACAGGATTTCTAGGGTACAGGTGAGCGAACATCCCCAGGTCTTTGGACGGCGAGTCTACCACTGACCAGGTGAGGAGTGTCCTGTGCTGACCCCCAAGGGCGGCTGGGCCCTGCTGCTCCGGGACGGTAGCCCAGCCTGACAGGGTCCCACATGTTATGAGAGGTTGAGGGACCCTCACCCCAGGCAGCGGGGAGCCCGGCTGCTGAGCTCCCGAGAGGGTGAAGGGCATGTCTCTGATTGCCTGTCACTGGCGTCTGAGAAGGCGCACACCTGTGTCAGGTGTGGCTGAGCAGGGTCACAGGTCGGATATTGTCCCACCACACACCTGCCTTGGCCTGGTCCCTGCCCAGCCCAGGTCCCTCCTCAGCAACCCCAGGTTACTCGTGTAGCTCCAAGGGCCCCCAGTGTCCTAACTGTGATGGGAGCACTGGCTGACGGCGCCCCGTTTTGGGAGGAGCGAGTGCGGCCCTCCGTGTGAGCCGGTACTGTGGGCCTGGGCCCGCAGGGCCCACAGACACACAGTCCCTTGTCACCACTGTCATGGCTGCTGCCCCGCCTGTCCCCACTGCCCTGTCTGTGGGTTCCTTCCTCTCTCCCCCCTAGCAGCTTCAGGGTGGCTGACGTGTCCCCACCTCTCTGTCAGGCAGAACAACATGCCCGCCCACTGCCCCCCAGTACCCCACCTCCACCCACAGTCACCTGCCACAGGGCAAGACAGTCCAGCCCAGGGCCTGAGCATGTCTCCCCGGGCGTGTGTCCCCGGCAGGTTCAGCCCCGCGCGGTGTGAGCAGTGGCTGGGCCTGCTGGCTGTCTCTGTGACCTGCTGCATCTTCGTCACTCAGCCGCTTATGGTGAGCAGCTCTCTGTCTCGGTCCCATCATGGGGCCCAGGAGGGGGCTGGTGGCTCTGTCTGGGGACCTGTTGCTGCTGTTCTCGGCTTAACGAGAGAGACGGGAGGCAGGGCCAAGCTGCGTGGGACGTCAGTCTCACGCAGTCCTGGGCACCCCGTAGTTCCTTCGTGACCTCAGAGTGGCCACGCAGGGAGCCAGCGGGCTGGGTCCTGAGGGCAAGTGTCCATGTGTCAGAGCTGGGCCGAGGGGCTCTGACGGGGAGCAGGGCCAGCTCCACAGGGCACAGATGGGGGTGGTGACTGCTGTGTCCTGTGTCTCCTTCCAGATTGGCCTTGTGGCCCTGGGCTTCGCCTGGAAAAGGAGAAGCGATGCGAACTTTTTCACTGAGTCTTTACGAGAAGCCACCGAGGGCCTGGACGCCAACCTGGAAGGCCTCTCCCGCAGCCACACGCCCCATGCGCCCAGCAGCAGCGACCCCAGCGGAGCAGGCGCAGTGGAGAGAGTGAGGAGGGTCTGGGGTCTGCGGCCGTCACTGAGCTCCAGGAGCCATGCCATGGCCTTCGTGGGTGTCGGGATCACACTCGGAACCCAAGCCCGGTTGCATTTTTGCAGACCTGGGGGGTGTGTTAGTTTCTTAAGCTCCTTTGCACACACGTGATGGGTGAGCTCACCAGATCTGCCCCCTTGGCTTTGCCCCAGTGCTGAGGAAGCAGACCACCGAGAAAACGAGCTTGTTGTAAGAACCTGAAGCAAGTGAGAGATGGGACTCTTGGCTCCAATTTTGGAGAAGCTTAGCCATTTGCATTGATGTGCTCGCAGAAGACCCCTCCCCCTTCCTTCCCCCTTCCTTCCCATCCTGTGGGTGGCAGAAGGGAAGAGGAGGGTGCGCTGCCCCCATGAGGAAGCACCCAGGTCTGCTGCTCCCTCAGGGCCCGTGACCGTGTGGCCCTTGGGTGCTCATGTGGGCAGCTGTGACCACGGAAAACCAAGGTCATTTCTTGCTAAGACCGTCCGCACTTTGAGGGTCACAAAGAGAACTACCCTGTAGCTGGACGGTGGCCCAGCTGGTCCCTGCCCGAGAGGCCGCTGGGGACGGGACAGAGGGGTAAACAGTCTCCCAGGCCAGCTGCCCTACAGCCTGGTGTGTGGGACCCACAGTGAGAGACTCTGTCCCCTAACCCCAGGCCGAGTGCAATGACCCTGCTGTCCTGGGCCCTGCGGGGGTGCTGGGCCTTGCCCCCTTGCTGGCAGCCCCTGGCTCACGGCTGTCTCATCCCCACAGGTCGTGGCCGCACGACAGCGAGCTCGCTGCCTGCGCTGGGCGCGTCCCCCTTCCACAGCCCGGCTCAGGGTCACCCGGGAGAGGATGAAGAGACAGATGCACACCCAGGCGGCACTGAGGTGGGTGGGGTCCAAGCTCTGGTCCTGCTGCCCTTTCAGAGCGCCCTGCCCACATCGGGGGCGGGGATTTGGGGGGAGGGACAAGGGTGGGACGCCTTGCTGGCCCCAAAGCCACCGCCGTGTGCCCAGGACATAAGAAACGACCAGAGTCGCCTGCACTCTGCAAGGGCCAGCGGTGAGACGTGTGAAGAACTTCATGGTGGGGGACGGCAGGAGACTGCAGCACGGAGACCCAGAGGGACAGGTGGTGCTGCGTTAAGACGCGTGAGAAGCAAGTCGTTAACGTGACTTGGCGTGTGAACGGGCTAAGACAAGTCCTATGAGCATCTCGGGAGACATACAAAAAACATTCGACAAAATTCAACATTTCTTCGTGAAAACAACAAAATCCTCTCCGCAAACTAGGAATAGGCGGGAGCGTCCCCAGGCTCATCAGGGGCGTCTGGGAAGCCCAACACTGCTGGCGGAAGGAGGGGCACTTGCTGGGGTCAGAACCAGCTCCCACTCATCGTCCCAGGAGGTCCTGGCCGTGCACTCGGCAAAGCAGGTCTGTGACAAGCTCGCGGGTTTGAAGGGAAGAAATAAAACCTCCTGTTGGCAGGTGATGTGAAGAGCCCCTGCAGAAGCCCCCAGACAACCTGTGGAGAGGGCTCCCCGACTCCCAGGGGAATTTAGGGGCTGTGGGGTTCAGTCAGCGTGGACCCAGCCGTGTTCCCACCACAGTTTGGGCGGCGGGAACTGGACATCGAAACAGCACCGAGGAAATGAAGCCTGTGGCTGAACCTTGAAGAAAGCGAGGGGCACGTGTGTGCCCAACACCACACAACTCGAGCGAAAGACACCAACAAGCTGAAGGACGGGGAGAGACTGGCTCCACCCATCGAAAGACCGGTCTCGTCCGCGTGTCTGTCCTCTCCGACTGGGTCTGTGGGTTCGGAGCAATCCCCACGGGAACCCCCTTGAGCTTCTTTTTTTGGGTACCGACCAAGCAACATGCATGTGGGGAGCTAAGGAACTAAACTGGCCGCAGCAGCAGCTCTGGAAAAGGACATCAGCGTCCAAGGACTGACCTGACCCAGCCCGGTGACCGAGACGCCGTGGGCTTGGTGACGCACAGACACGCCCAGCAGAAGCACGGCAGTGAGCCCAGGAACAGACCCACACAAACACGCCCAGCTGACTTTTTTGGCAAAAACACAGAGGATGTTCACTTCAAAAATGCTGCTGGAAAAAATTGGGTGCAAAAAAAAAAAAATGACCCTCCACGCAGACCCCACCGCAGCACAGGAATGTCCGCCCAGGGGTGTGAGAGCCACCTCCCCAAGCAGGCCTGCTGGGTCTGCACACGTGGGGGCCGTGGAAACGCTCACTTTCAGTTTCTTCCTCATAGAGACGCCGGCCTGTCCATCCTCATGCTGCTTCTGCATCTGTGTGTGACCCACAGGGAGGCCCCCCAGGAGGAACGCGCTCTCAACCGCGCCATCCGGGATGCCTTCACCAGGTAGGACGCGTGGGCCAGCCTCTCTGGCCGCAGAGTCCTGTGTTCACGACTGTGGGCATCCATGGAGGGGCCGGCCGGGTCACTGAGCTCGGTTACCTGGAGCAAATCAAGAGGAAGGGACGCTCCGGACCACCTAATCCTGACTCGTCCCCCTGGGAGGCTCCTCTCCGCATCCCTCGGAGGAAGTGCACAGAGGCTGTCATTGCCTCTGGGACACTCGTCCCCACTCTTCCCAGGAGGTCTCTGTCCCCGGGCCTCAGGTGCCTTCGTGGCGTCCCATTTCATAACTACAGACCCAAGGGCATTCCAAGGCCCTGGGAGCCGTGATGCTGCTATGAACAGGGTGTCGCTCGCGGTTCCGTTTGGGGGAGACAGCGGAGTCCTTCAGTCACGGGCCGTTGTGCTTGTAGAAGGTGACGCCCACGCCAAGCAGCTGTCAGCCCCGCAGTGGCCCCTTGACCTCTCAGGTGTTCCTGTGCTTCCTTCCATCTTTAAGCGTGCAGATGCCCGCTCGTGGTGGGCGGGCGTAGTAGGACCCACGAGCAGAAGCAGAGCCTCGCACGCCTCCCCCACGGCAGCTCCGTGGGGCCATGTTCCCTGCCCACTCGCGGTGTGTCTGAAACTGAGGGAGGTCCCGGCTCTGCCTTCTCACTCGCTGGTGTGACCCACGGTCCTGGCAGGAAGTGAAGGCCGCAGTGCCGGTCGGTCCGCCTTTTCTGGAGGAAACTTAACACACGTTCCCGCAGCTTTTCTCTGAATAGGTGGCCTTTGACGGGGAAATTTAATTTGATGTGCATTGCTTTTGTTGAGTTTCTTTGGCACAGGTAGGCGGCTGGCAGACATACCTAACACAATCTGTTATTTAAGGACGTAATTTTTATCTTCAGCGAGAGCAGGTGACTGACAGCCACACAGGAGAGAAGGCAGGCAGTGGTGGGGTAGGACCCGGGTGTCAGTCTGCTGGGAGTCTGGCGCCTCCGTGACTCCGTGACTCAGCTCCCCCCTCCCCCCATCCCACCAGTGCAGGGCAGTTGGTGCCGGCAGGGGGCGCTGTGTGCACAACCAAGCCACCATGTGGGTGGTTCTCTCTGGACCTGGGAGGCCACCTGAGAAAATGCTGGCTTTGCTAGCTTACCTTTTATCCCCCATCCTGTGAGTGTGCCTCTGGGTACCGACAGCAGCAGTGTGGCGGTGGAGCGCACACCTGTGCGCTGGTCGAATGTGCAGAGCAGGGGGGGCAGGGGCTGCCCATAGTTCTCTCATCTGGGAAGTGTGGCCATCGGTTGCTGGGTGTCCCGCCCTTTAACAAGAGAGGGTCACGGTACTGGGCTCTCACACAGCTAAATTCTGTTCGAAGTCTTTCTGAACTCCGTGGAGTCCTCATGAAATTCCAGGTAGAAACGTGAACCCCTGATAAAGCAGCAGCACGTGGAACAGCCGCCCTTCTCTGCCTCACCGTCCCGCCGGGACCGGCCCCTCAGAGATCCCTGGGCTCGCCCCTGTGGCCAGCGGCCTGTGCCGAAATGTCTCCTCAGGCGGGAGTTCCCACCTGCCTGCTCACCCTGTGTCTCCGCCCCGTTTCCTCTCCTGACCATTATCACCAACAGCTTTTGCTCATTTGCGTACGGTTCCCCATGAGCGCAGTGGTTGGCTGGTCTGCATCGGGGTGGTGGCAGCAGTGGGAGGAGCTGGGCAGGTGGTCCGCACACAAGTGCTCTCAGCGAGTGCCAGCAACGGAGCCACCTCCCGCCCTCCTGCCTGCTGCCCGGGAGCCAGGACCGGTGCCCCTGTCATCCCTGACACTTGCAGACCCCCCAAAATCTGTCCTAGAGGAAGTGACGTCCTCTTTCTGCTCTTGGTTAAGAAGCACCAGGAGCTCCGTGGGCGGCCTGAGCAGCGTGGACGCCTGGTGGGCCTGGAGCCTGAACACACTGCTGGATGGCCTGTACCCAGAGAGCGGGCCTGCCACCGCCGCAGGCACGCAGGTAGGCTTCCCTCCGCTCCTGACCACTCGCCGCCACCATGGGTGAAACCATCAACAGTGCATCCCATTCCCTCCCTTTGCCCCCGCCCCCTTGCTGCCAAACTTCCCCAGATCCCTGCATTTGCCGGGGGAGGGTGGGTGCTGGGCGCAGGGCGTGGCCCATCACAGAGCCTGTGGGCTGATGGCTTTGAATGCCACATGCTGTGACACAGGGACACGGGCCCCTGGGGACAGAAGAGAACAAACAGCTGGGATGGGAGCATCAGAACCTTCCAGAAAAGGCCCAGGCTTGTCTCAGGTTCTGAAGACAAAGTCACTGTGAATGTGCACTTCGTGTAACGACTCCATTCCTTGCCTCTCATTTCCTACCTTTGAAACCACGACTTCGTCTGGCACGTCTCAGACGCAGTGGCTCTCGTGCTGCCGGGAGTGGGGTGGCCACGTGACACGGGAGAAACGGCAGCAAAGATAAAAAGGGGTCACCTGGGCCGGCACGAAGACTGGGGAGGTGGCCTCCAAGTCTGTCCAGATGTCAGCTAACCCTTCCGGTGTTGCAGAAGGACAGTGGGGGCCGGGCTCTGATCCTTCCGGGGTCCTCAGAAGGGCTGGGGGTGCGGGCCGTGCCTCTCCGTGTGCCGGGCTGTGTGCCGGGCAAGGACGCCCCAGGGTCATGGGCTCCATGTCCCCCTCCTCCCTGCAGCCCGGTGCTCTCGGAGGGACATGCTACCTGCTGGGCCCGCCGGTCATCCACCAGCTCAGAGCTCCTCCTGGAAGTCAGTGCGAGGTAACACACTCTCTTCCTTGTCACTTCCAACAGCCCATCGGAGGAGAACAGTCTGGGTGACCGAGGGCAGGAGGGCGCAGGCTGAGGCACCATCTCCAGGAGCCCGGCTGGGACGGGGAGGGGGCCCAGAGCCTGCGCCGCCCAGAATGTGCCTCCTGCGCTGGCGTTCCATGCACGTCCAGGGCACTGCCGTGCAAAACCAGAGCGGCACGTTCCTTGTCCCGACAGGAGAGTGTGTGTAGACGGCACATCCCCTGGACCGTCCGTGATGGAAGCACAGATCATCCCAGCCCAGACTGGGGTCACCCGGATGCCGCCTTTCTGTGGGGTGGGGGGCTGGGTCTGGAGCTCGAGTGGGAGCCCAGGGGCCGTGCGGTGGGTCAGTGTGTGAGCCCCTGGGCGGCCCAGCTCGGGCGGCCCAGCTCGGACGGCCGGGACGCAGGGTGGACGCTGAGACACACATCTGACCCCTGCTCTGTTCTGGTAGGTTCTGCAGCTTCCCAGGCCACTCTCCGCACTTACTGAAGGCCCACTGCCTGCGTGCCACCCCGAAACCCCCTCCATGACCGAAGCAGGGGTCCAGAGATTGGCCCTGAGTGCCCCTGAGACCTGCAGGGTGGGTTGTGAGCTCCACCTAGGCCGGACCAGGTCAGTGTGCCAAGGGTCAGCGTGTCCCCGCTGCCCCGCCCATTGCTCTGGCACGTCTGGCAGACTTGAGGTGCACACAGAGCCCCCGGGGACACCAGGGCTGTTATCCCTGCAACATGGCCGAGAGATAACAGGAGTTGGAGGGCACAGCGGGCCACGATGTCAGGAACTGGCAGGGCCCGGGCTGGATGCATCTCTGCACGGCCCCACCCGCTGACGCGCGTGCTTTGCAGGCCAGCGGCCAGCACAGCCCTGACCAGCCTCCGGGCCCGGCGGTGGGTCGACCGCAACACCAGCGCCATGTCTGTGCACTTCACCCTCTACAACCCTGCGACCCACCTCTTCTCCAGCGTGGCCCTGAGCACCCAGCTTGTCCCGGCCGAGGGCCTCGCCCTCTCTGCCCAGGTGGAGTCAGTCGCCGTCTTCAGCAGCAACTCTGCCCCAAGGTGGTTCCCCCTCCTGCTTCCCCAGGTGGGTTCACCGGCCACTCGGCCACCTGCAGAGCCCAGGGCTCCACAGGACCAGCCACACCTACAAGATGGGCTTTGGACCTGCCCCTCACCTGCCCTCCCCCCAGACCCTGCCGTGACCCCATCACACAGCAGGCAGCCCTCCAGGTGCGGGCACAGGACAGGACGGCTCAGCGGGGCCAGCAAGTCTGTGTGGCCAGTGGGCAGGCAGAGCTCCTAGGGTGCTGAGGTCCTGTGGGGGCTCGGCACTGAGGCACAGTGCAGGTGAGGCACACATCTCGGTTGTCAGCAGGAGTGAGAGCCAGTGTGGCGTTTCAGAAGGTCAGAATTCACCCAAAACGTTCCCAGTGGACAAAGCACCAAAATGTTAAACACAGGTGGCCCCTCGGGCACAGTGTATGTGACTCCCCAAGACAGATGGAAGTGCAGGAGGCCCAGTTCCTGGTCCTCCGAGTTTCACAGCCAAGTCCGGGCTTGGGTGGCTGTCACCTCAATGCCTGGAGTGCTTGGCGGTGGGCACAGGGGGCCGCTGGCAGCCAGCTGCGGGAACAGAGGTCAGCGTGCAGAGAGCGGGTGTGGGCACGAGGTGCTGTCCACTCGACACCCCATTCCAGTCCACCTTCCAGGATGTGGAGCTGCGGCTCCTGGTGAGTGGCGGCTGCACCGTCCCTCGTCCCCAGAGGGAGGGCGGAGGGTCCTGAGAGAGGCTTTTCCAGAGTGAAAGTGTTAGCTGGAAAGTGTTAGGGGCTCTGCAAGGCTGAGTGACCTCAGACAGAGTCCACTGTTGCCGAGCGCCGTCCCCTTCCGTTCTCAGTGAGTGAGTGAATAAATGAGTGAGCGAGTGGGCAAGCGAAGGTGCGGAGGGACAGGTGACTCATTGGTGCTGAGAGAACCACAACGGGGCTGTGAGGAGTGTCCTCCACGCAGGGCCTTCAGGCTGAGGGCGCCTGTCTGGTGTCTCCCACATGGAGGCTCCTGCTCCTGAGCGTCCTGGGGAAGGAGGGGCTGGCGTGGGGACAGGAAGCCCCCCTGCCCCAGGTGCCAGCAGGGAGTCGGAGCCTTCACAACACAACCTGTATCGGTACCTGCTGTGTCTCGGTGTCTCAGTGTCTCGTTGTCTCGCACCCCCAGCTGGCCCTCCTGGCGCTCACCCTGGCCCACCTGTGCCTCCAGCTGCATGGCCTGGCGGAGAAGGGTGTTCGAGGCTACTGGCAGCAGCCCGGGAACTGGCTGGAGGTAGCCCCTCTGTCGTGTCTTCACATGTTTGCGGCTGTGGTAGCTGTGGTGGGAACCTGCTGGCGTACATGCTCCCCAGGCTCCAGGCCATGCCAGTGCCTGGGCGGTGCTGAGATTGGTCACTCACCTGCTCCCCGGGGCCTAGGCACGGCAGCCTGCCCATGAGCCCACCTGACGACCTCTCTCTGCACCTGGCAGCTGCCCATTGCAGGAGCAGGCCTGGCCTGGTATGCAGCCTCCGGCTGCCTGCTCTCCCTGGCTGCAGAGGTGACTGACCAGCTCCAGCAGGGGTTTCTGCCAGGGTCTGTGGACCTCAGTCACATGGCTTCATGGGCTCAGGTATGACAGGCGCTCGGGCCACACACACAGGGCCCCGCCCAAAGGAAGAGCTCAGACATGTGCTGGAAGGTTCCAGACCAGGGAGTCATCCCATATTGAGTGCTAATGCTCTGAGCTCTCGGGTGAGGGCGACGCTCCATGGAGGGCCTGGGGTCTTCAGGGCATGGGTCGCCAGCCAAGGGGCTGGTAGCATGGGTGGAGCAGAACTGGGGAGCAGGGACCCTACCCCAGGTGGCACGACCCTAAGTAGTGGAGGGAAGCAGGATTTGACACACTAATGTGGAAAAAATAATTTTATGGAGGTTGTCATCTATAAATGAAATCATTGTCACCTGTTTACAAAATGTGGCAACTAGAAACTTCTCTGCTCCGACTGCAGCATGGGTGGTTTTCTGTTGGTGGGAGCGGTGGGTGCCCGGCCTCCCCAGGCTGGCCCAGGGCTGGGTGGTTTGGCTGTTGGAGGTTGTGGTCAACCTTGACCAGTGAGTGAGGAGACACGCCAAGTCCTGGTCCCCTGTCCCCGGGGACTGTAAAGCTCCCAGCTGGCATTTCTTCTGACTTGTAACCTCGGTGAGAACAGATCAGCTCATGCACCCCAAAGGGTTTTCTCAGCGAGCCCACCTGTAGAAAGGTGAGTGGCCCCCTTAGACCCCTGGCTGTGGGCCAGCATGTCCGACGTGGACTCAGGTGGCTGGGGAGCCCACTGCTACCTCTGCAGCCCGGCGGCTTTGCCCAGTCGTCTCGCTCGTCCCGGCCCAGGCTCCGTGGGTGTAAAACGAGCACTGCTAGTCCTCACGCAGGTAGACTTTAAAAGTGCGTGTGAGAAGCGAACACGCCCCGGGCACGTCCAGGCAGAGGACCCCACCTGCCATGAGTGCGGCGCTGGGCTTGTACCGCTGTCACCTGAGGCCGTGACGGGGCATGCGGCCCATGTGGGCCTGCCCTCCACAGGAGCAGAAGGTCAGAATTGGAGCCGGTGCCTCCGAAAGGTGTAGCGAGTCCACCTGCCCCTGTTCTGACGCCCTCCTGACACCCGGCTGCAGGGCCCGCAGGGGTGAGTCCGCCTGTGCGCCCGTGTTTGCGTGACACCTGCACTGCTGTTCTGCTGCAGAGGGCGCGGTGGCTGCAGGGAGCCCTGTCCTTCCTCTTGGCCCTGAGGTGCCTCCGTCCGCTGGGCTGGCAGAGCGCCACAGCATCCCGCTCGCTCTCAGGCCTCTTCGCACCAGTGGTGAGGCCCCCCTTCATCCAGTTACTGCCCCATGAACCCGTGGAGTCTGTGAATTCTCCTCAGTGAGCCTTGACCAGGGGGCGCACCACCCCGAATGCAGAGCCCCCACGGCCAGTCTTACACCCCCACGTCCACCCCAGTGGGGATAACTTATGGGCGTGGGCACCACCCTGCTCCGAGCTCTCGATGGCGTGGTGCTGGTGTCATTACGGACGGACGTGCCTAGTCCTTACTGCCTCCGGGCGCTTTCTGAGTGGGCTTGTCCCCTCCCTTTGTGCTGGGTGGGTGGGCGGAGGGAGCACACACGTCCTGGGCCTGAGACACAGCCTGACGCTCGCAGGCCGAGTTCCTGGTCTGTTACCACAACCAGGCAAGGAGATGTCAGAACTAAACCGAACACGAGGTTGCTCTCTCCCAGCCTTTCCTGAGGGGTTCGTTTAACCGATCCCCTGCGGGTGCCGGGAGCAGAGATGTGAGACAGAAGCCCCTGGCAGCAAGTGTGGCCTCTGGCGGCTCGGGGGTGCAGATGGCACAGGACCGGGACAGGGGGTGCCCAGGACTGAGCACCTGGGACGGGGGAGGGGCAGGGCTGGCATGGGGCCTGGGGGGAGGGGACAGGCCTTCCTGGCGCCGAGTCCTTACACCTGGATGATGTGATCAGTGATCCAAAAGCTGCTGCTTCTCCAAGGTGGTTACAACCCTTATTGTAAAGCGTTCGGAAGCCCCACCTGAGTCTGGGGTCCCCAGGGCCCAGTGCTCAGAGGTCAACCTGGCAGGTTTCCTCCCTGCAGATGGCTGGGGTCCTGGGGCTGGCCGCCCACTCCCACCCCCACCTGCGTGGAATTCCACTCTTCACCTGGGCTCCACTGTCTGGCACCTTTGCGGACACCTTCCACCGGCTGCTGTTCCGTTTTCCAGGAAGCGGCCAAAAAGACGCCTTCCTGGGCCTCCCCAAGTCTGACCTGCGGGTGGCGTCGCAGTGCTGTGTGGCCCTTCTCGCAGCAGGGACAGCTCTGTGGTTGGCCGTGGTGCGTGCCCTGCCCTGGTCCCCGAGGTCCCTTGGGATGAGAGTCCTTGGTCCCCACACACACCCCCACCTGCCGGCCGAACCTCCCAGTCATGGGTCCCTGAGCCCCTCTCCTGCACCGGGCAGGGCTGAACCCAGGTGACTGGGCGGTTTCAGCAAGATGCCTAGTCCCTCCAGGGAGCCGCCTCCTCAGGGCGCCTCCTGGGCCCAAGGAGCCGAGCCACACTGCTGGTCCTGCTGCTTGGGGGGCCAGCCTCTCCTCCTGTGTCTCAGTCTTCCCACCTCTGAAGTGTCGCTGTGTCAGCCGGCCGGCTCGGGCACGCTCTCCGGGCCGGGGCTGCGCTGGCAGTGGGGCTCCCTCTGTCCCACCCTCCTGCTGATCCGCCGATCCGCCACTTACAGCCCCCGTCATGTCAGGCACACGCACTCCCACATGCACAGACACACGCCTGCACACAGGCACACACATGTGTGCAAACACGGATGCATGCACAGCCAGTGGCTTAAATGGATTCAGAGGTTCAGGGTTAATTTTCACTGCTCAGCTCCTCTCGCTGCCGTTTGGTTCGATTCACAAGAGTTTCCGTGTCTGCTAAGCAGTTACTGTCTCGTTGACGGAAAGTGAAACAGCCTCGTCGGATACAATCTCTTACTGTCGAACAAATGGACAAAGCCAGTTTTCTGCCGGATAATGCAGTTTGTCTTTATTTTTCTTCCCCGCAGCTGAGAGGTTCCCTCATGGCTTTTACCCCCAAAAGAAAATCTTTCCAACGTCGGTCTGTTGTGACTCTGGGAGACGTGACAGCCTATGTGTGGGAGCAGGCGCGCTCCGCGCTGGGGCTGCAGAGGCCGGTGCTGGAGGAGGAGGCGGGGCCAGCGGAGAGTCACGTGAGCACCCACCACCGCCCCACCCCCTGCCACCTGGCCCCCTTGCAGAGCTCTGCTCTCGGTGACCTAAGGGGGACACTGGGGTCTGCCCCAGCACCCCTGCGGGGCCTAGGGTTTCACTCACCATCCCAGAGGCGTCCCAGCCTCCCCAGCCCCCGCTCCCCCGTAGCTCCTTAGACCCTTAGACTGGCCCTGGGGGTTGGCAAGGGGTCACACACACATCCTGCTCTGTTCTCTAGTCGCTTGAGTGTCCTCACCGAGACCTGACTCAAATCCAGGCAGGTGTGCACATCCGTGCGTGACGTGGTGCGTGGGGGAACCGAGATGTTACGCCCAGGCCGGGCACCCTGACACTGGGGTCCCGCGTCATCACTAACAAAGTGCACGCCACCTAGAGCCGGGACCGGGAAATGCTTCGCATGAGGAGGGCGGAGGGGAAACTGGAGTCTCCAGGGCGTCTCCTGTCTCTCGTCCATGCAGGCCTGCCCGCTGGACGAGTTTGAAGGTCTCCTGGACGAACTCCTGCTGAGGCTCGATGGCTTGTCCGACAGCCCCCAGCTCCCTCCCCCAGAACGGCAGGACACGCCAGCAGCCGGGGAAGAGGGCGGTCTCTTGGTGGCAGCTTCTGAGGGCCAAGCGACTGAGTTGAGCTCATGAAAATGTACTTTTATCGACTTTCCTCATGTTTTAAGTCAGACCCCCAGCCCCTCCCGGGAAGGGTCCCCTGCCAAGACAAGGCCCTGGTGTGGAAGTGACCGTCCGAGTGAGCACACAAACGCGGGGAGCAGTCACCCCCAGTCATGCAGGAGCAGGACGCGCAGGTCAGGCCTGAACACGGCGCCGTGGACAGGCCAGCAGCGCAGGATGCTCTCCGCACAGACCTGCCCGCGGGGAGAAGCACCCTCTCCCGAGCAAGCGGCCGAAGCCCAGGGGCGAGAGCAGAGAGGTGGAAGAAGTCAAATGAGGACTTGAGGGTGGAGGCCAGAAAGGGGGACGAAGAGGGAAGGGGAATTACAGGGGACGCGACACCCCCGCAAGGGGGGGGGGGTGGACAGCAGGCTGGAGCGCACTCAGCGAGATGGGAGCAAAGCACAGTGGAGTGGATTGTGGGGAGGGTGATCCCTCGGAAGTGACGGGGCGGTGGGGCTGGACACACGCAGCCAGCGTCTCCGCCTCCCCCTGGGAGCCCAGGGGCCGGGGCAGGAAAGCCTTCGAAGACACAATGTGAGAGAGCTTTCCTGCAGTGAAGACGCAGGTCTGTGTGTTTAATAAGAAATCGCACCCCGGGGAAGAAACGGATTTGAATGTGCTAAAACCACAGCAAACCCTAATAAAGGGGCCACCTGAGGAAACAGACGACCCCATTGTCACCCAGGTGCCTTCCCGGTCCCCAATCAGGAAACAGCCCCTACAACTGCTGAGTCTCACCTTGGCCGTCTTAACGAGGGTCCCCGGCTCTCCTCCTCCCCCTGCTCAGCAACCCCAGCCCTCAACAGGAGCGAGGCTACTTGCAGTGGCCTCTGAGGGGCAGAGGGACTGTCCCCAGCTGGCTTCCTCCTGAATTCCAGTGCCAGCTTGGCCAGAGATTGCCCGGCCTCGGGGATTGCCCAGCGGGTTAGTGAGGCTGGGAGGGGAAGTTCCTCCTGCCTCGCTGTCACGATCCCAACTGAGTCAGAAAGGCCAGCGCCCAGCTGGGATTATACCATCTACCTGGGCAGGTGTGGTCCTTCTGTAAAAACCCTGGGACTCTGTAGCACCCCCTGCTGGGAGGGGAGTGGGAAACCCTGTCTAGCCCTGGAAGTCCGCTCTGTGTCCTCATCAGGTCCCTGGGGCCGAGGGCCTGGCTCTGTAGAGCCGCTGGGAAGTGTGGAGGGGAATGGTGATGAGACCCCACAGAGGGAGACCCCACACGTGGGGGCAGAGGGAGGCCTGGGGAGCAGCGCCTGCGGCGTGTTGGTCCGTGTGAAATCATTTCCAGCTAACAGCTCTCACAAAGCAGCGGTTGTACTTCTCCAGTGGAAAGATGGCAAACCGATCGGCAAAACGATCATCACACCTGTGGGACCTGGGTGTCTGGCTCGCGGCGTTTTCTCTCAGCTGCTCTGTAGGGCTAAGCCTGTCTTGGACTGTCTCCCCGATGGACATCGCAAGACCTAATCCAGTTTCACAGAACTATGTAGACAGGACTTACAAACACCACATTAGACGTGGAAATAACCAGACGGAAATGCGGAAGCAGACAGCCTTCGAGGCAAATTTCCTCGGCTCCCGTGGGTTGTATGAGGTCTGCCGGTGAGAACTTCCCGGGAATGAGCGTGTTCACAGTTCCTGCTTCGGTCCTTCTCGGCAGACATGGCTCCGGCAACACTGGTGTGTTATTCCCCGTCCGTTTTATGCGCACGGCTGCCGGGCGGCTCTCGAGGCTTCATGGTGCTAGCCAGGGCTTCTGCTCCCTCAGCAGCCCGACCCGCTGACCGACTTGCACCAGGAGTGCGGGCTTCTTGGGGACCCGACTGCACTCGCCGGCTTCTGTTGGGGGCACTTCTGCCTCAGCTCAGAGTCGTCTCTCCAGCTCCAGTTATTCCCCAAGTTTAAGGAAGATGCGGTGTGAGCGGGCGGAGGCTGCCGGAAGAGCACCGCACCCAGGGACGCACTGTCACACAGCTCTGCTGTCCCCGTGTCCCCTGGAGGGCTGCTCCAGGTCCCCCCAACTTCTCAGAGTCCTAGGCTGTGGCGGCGTCTCCCTGGGTTTCACATGGCACATCCCTTGCAGCACCCCTCTATCCGGGTGTCCCCTTTCCTGCAGACACGGTATTCCGGGCTCAGCACCCACCCTCATGACCTCGTCTGAGTCACATCCTCTGAAAACCAGGTGGCAGTCTCGGGTCTGGGGCTGGCTCTTCAGCACCTTAGGGGAACGCAGCCCCACCCAGGATGGCTCCATTTACACAACCGCAGAGATTTGGGGGGGGGGGGGTCACGTGTTTAAGTTTGTCCCTGTGTTTTGAGAAATGTCATCTCATCAGACAAAAGTACATCAGATTCTCAGAAAATGTCCCCAACTCTTTTTGCTCTGCATGGTGACAAGGTCAGGACGATCACCTGGCCTGTGAAAGGCCTTTGCACACCCAGCGCCCGCGGAGGACGAGCGTCTCCCTCCCAAACCTGTATGACAAACTCAAAAATTCTCAGAGCTGCCCGCTCAGAGTCGAGGGCAGGGGCTGGGGACACGGAGCCTGTGGGACAGACAGACATCCAGCAACAGACCCACGCACAGGCCCAGCCAGTTTTTGACAAAAGCGCAAAAGCAATTCCATGGAGGAAGAACAGCCTTTTTTCTTAATTGTTGACACTGTTACAGGTGTCTCCCATTTTTCTGAGCAAGGGGGCATCCGAGGTCCGGCCAGCCAGGTGTCCAGGGGTGCAATCCGGCCATCTGGGCCCCGCCGTCTGTTTCCCGAGACCTGATGGGCCGGGCAGCCACCACGTCCAGGGTGTACAGTCTGCAGAGGAGGAGCGTTCCTGGAAGCGCAAAGTTCTGGATTTGGTGCCCTGGCTGGTGTGGCTCAGTGGATTGAGTGTCAGCTTGCAAACCAAAGGGCTGCCAGTTCAATTCCCAGTCAGGGCACAAGCCTGGGTTGTGAGCCAGGTCCCCAGTAGGGCACAAGTGAGAGGCAACCACACACTGATGTTTCTCTCCCTCTCTCTCTCCCTCCCTTCCCCTCGCTCCAAAAACAAAATCTTAAGAACAAACTTCTGCACCTGGGATCAACGTCTGTGCCAGTGACCAACCTCCCCCCCCAAGAAAGGAGCAGCAGGGGTGCCGTTTGCTGCCTTTTAACTTATTTCTCTCAGTAGCTAACGCCGAGAAACTACTTTCTTCATTGCTTGCCAGACCCTGGCCTGAGTCCTTTCTGAACATGAACCAGCCAAACCCTCACACCACCTGTGGGGCAGGTTCGTCGGCATCCCCACTGCGGTGATGCCCAGAGGGTGAGGTAGCTTGTCACAGGTCACAGGCTGCGAGGAGGTGGCGTGAGGACGTGCTTTGCTGGGCTGTCCTGCCTCGGTCACACGGGGTCCCAGCCCCCACAGCCTCTCTGCCCAGGGTGCCTCTTGGGACCCCTCCCCTCCTCGTGGTACATGGTCCTGGGCTGTTTGTCCCGCTGCTGCTCATAGCAGGTCAATTGGAATTTGTTCGGTGAGAGGTTTCTTCATCTCTTCAGCCCTCAGGCACCAAGGACTCGTGCTGGCCCGGACTGTGCCCTGGCACTTACGAGACAGGCCACCTTTACCCACAGCAAGCGGTCTGAGCAGGCGCCGGCCCCACCCCCGAGAGGAGCCGGGGTTCCAGGAAGGTACCAGCTGTACCAGCACACGTGTGTCGTCAGAGACTCGGGTGAAAGGGGTGTGGGTGTCATCAGGCTGTCTCCTCGTCCGAGCTCACGGCCCCTTCGTCAGCCGCCCGAGAGCAGCCTGCAGCGAGACCTGCGCCTGCCCGTCTGACTGTTGCAGCCCCCAGAGACCAAGACCTTGTTCTGTGGTGTCTCTTCTGCGTGTTGAGTCCCTTCTGCAAGGTGCCCGGGAATCTACCACGTGTTGTGGCGACAAGAGCTGGGGCAGGATTCCGGCCATTCAATGAGGTTTTGAAATGAAGTCATTTGGTGAGGCTAACAATTCAATCTTGCCAGATCAACAGCTCTGGTCTTTCCCGACAGACCGATTCCGTGTAAAGGGGTTATTCAGCCTGAACCTTTGAGTCCAGCTGGGCTGGTGTTTGCAGCCCTTTGAACACCTGCAGGCTCAGGTCAGACTTTGCTGAGCAGCTTATTGACTGGGGGCACACGCTCAAGTTTGGGGCTCAAGTTTGGGGCTGCAGAGTAGCTTCCAAGGGCCTGGCTGAGTGCGTGGGAGGGGGCTGAGAGCCGGCGGACGGGCTGTAGGTGGGGCCGGGCCCCCGGGGAGGATCAGGGTTGTCCCCCTGCCACCTGAACCCCAGTCCCGGCCGTGTGACAGCGCAGGGCACGGCGCAGAGTGTCATCAGCATCCGTGCCGATCCACGGCAGGCGATGGCTCAGCGCTGATCTGACGGGCGTGAATACTGCTGTGTCTGAGCACAGAGAGGCGCCCTCTGGGAGTGAGCGCGTGAGTCACAAGCCACCTCACTCCGGGGCTGTGGCCCTGTCTCACGTGGAAGCTCCTAGAAGCGGCCGTGAGTAGGGAGCAAGTCCAGCCCTGGCACTCGCTAAACGTGGTGTTTCCCAGCCTCTGAGGGTTTCTGAGGGCCCCGTGGGCTGTGACCACATCACGGCTCTGTCACGTCCGCCGACCCGTCACCCCCCTGCAAGGACAGGCTCTGTGGAACGAGCAGGTGACTGTCCCTCGGAACCAGATGGCCACCAACCTTGGGCTGTTTCCGCGGGTGAGCGGGTTTCTGTTGGGGAGGGGCAGGCCTCTGTCCTCTCCTTACCTGGTCCATGTGCCAGAATTGGATCACGCTGGGGCACGCAGGGCCTGAAATTCAATCACTGGCCATGTTCCTTATTTAGCTGTTTCCTCCCGTCCTGGGTAAATTTGATTCTCCCTCATTCTCCGGGAAAATCTAATCACGTTTCAGTCTAATCAGAGTAATTAAGCGGTGATGGACGAGGCCCGGACAGGACTCGGGCTTGCTGGAAGGGGCTCAAGTCAGCACGTGGGGGCAGGGCTTTTCCGGGTGACCCGGTGACGGGCAGGGTTGTGCCCCCAGCCCCCAAGCCTGTCATGTCCGTTCCGACCCCCACCCCAGACCACTGCAAAAGAACACTGAGCACCCTCCCACTCTCTCAGAAACAAGGGACCTTGAACTCGGTCACAGCCGCCCCGTGTCTGTTCTCAGGAATCAAGGGGGACGCATTTACAGACCGTCTCCTGCAATGCTCTTACCCCCGTACAGTCCCAGTCAGCTCTCTTAGCGTCTAGAAGTGGGGTCTGACTTCCCTTCCAGATGGCGGCCGAGTTCAGTGGGCACCTCCACCGTGGATCCTGGTCACACCAACGGACGTGCTAGGCCCGGGCTGTCCCCAGGCTCGGTGGCGCTCAGAGGCTCTGCGTGACCTGCACATGCGTCCCCAGCTCTAAACGTCCCTCCACACTGCAGCCCAGGGTGCATCCAGCAGGGCTGCCGAGCCTCCGCCCCAAAGAAGGGACGTCAGTCCTCTGCACAGGAGCCCTCTGAGGGGCCGCCACCTCCCAGAGCTCTGCCCAGAGCCCTTCCGGGTCTGTCAACATCTGTTTTACGTATGCAGGTGCTCCTGTGTTGGGTGCGTGAGCATGACGGACTCTATGTCCTGCTGTGGGAGAGACCCCTGCATCCTCATGGGACACCTGGTTGGTCTCTCACCGCAGCCTTGGTTCACACCCCAGGTCTCCTGGCATAAACACAGCTGCTCCGACTCTCTCTGCATTTCCACATGCACCGCGCGGCTTCCTCTGCCCCTCGCGTCCAGTCCCCGTGTGTCCTCACACGCTCAGTGAGCCCCGCAGGCAGCAGGCAGACGGGTCTTGGTTTTTCATCTCCTGGACACTCTGCGTCGTTCGATGGGAGAGTCGGTCCGTTTGCACTTGACGTGGTTCTTGAAGGGGGCGCCCGCTGCCGCCTGGCCCGTCATTTCCTGGCCGGCTCTGCACTGCTCTCTCTCCCTTTGCGGTCGGACGCCGGTCTTTCGTGGTCGCTTACACTTCCTGCTTCTCGGGCCTTGTGTTTTTGTGTTGTGGTTGCCATGTTACCGCCCGAATCTCTTTTGGTTGAAAACCACGCAAGTAGGGCCTGACCTAAGGCTCAGCGTCTCCCTCCCAGCCCTGCACCCTGTGTTTGGACGTCCCAGTCACCGTGATTGTGGCTATTCCACTCCGTGTGTCTTTGAGCCTTCACACTAGCTTTGTAGGTGACTAACCCACTGCCTTCACTGCCCCCTAACCTTTCCTGTGCTGAGACTCAGCACGGGTGAGACCCAAGGGCTCTCAGCCCCCGGTTCACACATCCGGCTCCCCAGTGACTCTCTCTTGGCTGCCAGCCGAGGGGTGGAGAGGTCCGCCTTGCAGGGGACGGAGACGTGTTCTCCCGCCTTGCAGGGGACGGAGACGTGTTCTCCCGCCCCCGCAGGGACCCCACGAGAAGACCAGGAGTTGAGGGTGTGAGGACAGCTCCCAGCACAGAGCTGTGTCTGCCGTGTCCAGCCTCCCGCCCGTGCGTGGACACATGGGGGGGCAGGGAAGTGAGTGGGTGTCATGTTAGAAGTTCAGAGAGAGGCGATTGGGGTGCTCAGCTCATCCCCCCTGAGACGTTTCTGTCAGTGTTTGAATACCGTCTTCGCCCCCAGCAGCAAATTCCGGGCCCGACATGGGAGTTCCCTTCCCTGAGTAAATCACATCCATGTGGATACATGCGTGCGCACACATGTGCATATGCAGAAACCCGTGCTCGTCAGGGAGCTGGCCCACCACATGACTCCTAGAAAGGCCACTCTGGTGGCGGCGCGGAAGCTGGGTCGGTGGCGGCAAGTCTGGGTGCAGAGCGGACAGGAGGAAGACTGACGTCATCCCACAGAAAGTACGGGCTGGGCGTCTGATTGAGGTAGAAGTCAACGAGGTAGGGGCGCCCAGAGAGAAGGTACCGCCCACTGGAAGTGAAATAGCAACTTTGTAAAAACCTGCGGGGAGAGGGTTAGGGTTAGGGTTAGGAGGGGAGCAACAGGAGTTCGCTTCCGCCTCCCGCCCCCCGGATCCTAGGTCGTTAGAGAACAGAGGAGCCAGGAATGCGTCCTCCCAGAAAGGAAGCAGAAGGGTCCCAATCTTGGGAGCAGAGCTCAGCGGTGTACGGCTCTTGGCTGGTGTCCCTGGTTCCAAGCTCCGCAGCATTTCCAGCCAGAGGAGACCCCAGGTTACGCAGATTTAAAGCTCTGACAACAGAAAACAGATACCTCCAGTTGTGGGGAGAGAAGTCCTGAAAAGGAATCTGCGTGGGGGGGTGTGGCTGGGTCCTCACAGTGGGCCCTGCGTCCCACAGGGTATTATAGGAGCTGCTCTCAAACTCCTTAGTACAATACTGCAGGTGGGCAGGGACGGGCCTGGGGCCTCCGTGGGGGCACCTGAGTGCCCACCGTGAATCTCCGCTGGCATTCCGACACCAAGGATGGAGCGCAGGGCCTGGGCAGGGAGGAGCAGTGGTAACATGTGCCCCCACAGGGCACTGGAGACCAGCTCCCCCAAGATGGGAGAGGACCAGGCCTGCTCGGGCACTTTCCAATAAGTTGAGCTTTTCTTCAATGAGATGGAGGCCACGGGAACATTTTAGTGAGAAAAGGCGGATGGGACTGTGCTGGAGGAATGCCCCGGCTATGCCGCGGACGGTTAGTTGGGGGAGGGACAGAAAGAAGGCAGTTGAGCAGCTCTCCAGAGATGAGGCACAAGGGGATGAGAAGGGCTGAACCGCAGGGGCTGACCCCTGGCATGTGTCGGGAAGGAGAAGCATGGAGGGCTGGGAGGGGAACCTAGGAAGTGAAGTCAACAGGGCAGAGCTGGTGGCCCCCGGGACGGGTCACAGACAGAAAACAAGCAGATGGATCATTCAGGCCTCGAATGCAGGGGAGGGGAGTCACCTGAAAGTGATTCAGGGGCATGCGGAGCATCACGCACAGGGCAAGGTGCCCGGTCGGTCCCTGAGGTGACGGTGAATTGGGACGGGCCCCAAAGACTGAGGTTCAGGGAGAGATGGGGTCGGGGGAAAGAGGTGGTGGGGTCACCCACCAGGCCTCTGGGGTACACATGGCTGGTAGGTGACATTTGCCACCTTGAGAGTGGATGAAGTCACCCTGGTGCAGGTGGGGACAGCCAGGGGCAGCGGGGTGACCAGGAGAGCAGGTGTGACCCCGGTGGGGCTGGTGTCCCATTGACAAGCAGGTAAGCGTGTCCACAGGGAGCAGACACGCTCCAGCCAGTTCAGATGAAAGTGGCGGGGTGTCCTCCCTATGAGTCCCCAGTGGGCCTGGGGGTCTGTGGGAGCCTCGTGTCCACCTGCCCACCTGCCAAGGCGTCCCCTCCCGCAGCTCCTGCAGCTCATCCGATCTTTGAAACGGCTCGTTAAAAACGTGGAGGACTTTATTTTCAATGATTTAGTTGAGAAATAAAGTCATGCAATGTTAAACTCGTCATGAGAGGGGAAATCGTATTCTAAGACTCCAGGACAAAGTTTTGCTTTTCTACTTACAAGCTTCACTGTAATAAAACACGCTGAAAATTCCCAAGAAAAATAACTGGAAGAAGGCTCCAGCCTCCGGCCCACACCCAGCTTTTTTAAATAAGGACGGTCATTATGGGTTTTCTGAACGTCATAAACTAGTTTGATATTTTTTAGTAATGCAATAACCGCATGTTTCATATGAGTGAAATATGATTAAGATTTAAAAATTTAGGGGTCGCTCTGGGGAAAGGTTGAATTTTCTCCTTGTTTCTATATAAACCACCCTTTTAAAAAATAAGATCCAAAAAAGTCCTATTTAACTGTTCAAAAATTAAGTATGAAAAGTAAGTAAATAATTGCTTGCCTTCATGATATTTCACTGCGCGAAACGGGGTCAGGCGTGAGCAGAGCCAGCTGATCTTCCGCGGTTTGAAGACTGCACGAAAGTGAAACAAAGCCACTGTTTGCGTCCGGCCTGCAGGCCGCTGCCCGCTCAGGACGCCGCTCTGCGCCCGGCTAGCCAGGGTGCCGGGGTCACGGTCCTGGGGACGCAGACCTGGGCGCTCGCACATTTAAACAGCAGCCTCTGCAAATGTTCAGTGTGAGGGAAGACTGATGACGGATGGGTGGTTTGTTAACACGTTAAAAAAGTGCTTTTGAAGGTCGGCTCACAGGGAGAGAGGTTAGTGCCGCCTCCCGGAATAAAAACAGGGTTTTAATGGGACTGTCCAGCCCCCCAGGTGTGGTGGCTGGGCGCACGGGAAAGAAAGGTGGGAGGAGCGGCCTCACCTGGCGGCTGCAGGTGTCTCTGTGGCGGCCTAGGGCTGTCCCTGAAGGAAGGAAATGAACATTTCTGGAAACTTCTACTGGGGACCAGAAACCTGCCCAGCTGCTCATTTCATGCTGACGACCCACTTTACTGAGAAACCAGTGCCCACGAGCCGGCTGCCCCCGGTCAAGACGCTTCGCTTGCCTGAAGTCATGAATCATGGACTCAGTGCGTGTGACTGGCGGTGTGTACATCTACAGCCGATTATAAACAGGACTGCGTGTAATTAAATGTACATGCGGCTGTTCGGCCACTCACGTGTCGCTCGCTGCTGCCTCGTGGGCATACACACCCCACGTGACTTCTGCCTCTCTGCCCTCGAGCTCAGCGCTTCCCGGTTTGCCACGTGAATGGCTGATAGTGCCGGGGTGGGGAAGTTGTCTCTGAAAACGGCAGAGACCAGCTCTCCATGGACTTGGGGCCCCCAGAGGGGGCGGGGCAGGTGCAGTCCCGGCGGGGGGGGGGGCGTTATGGCACCAGGCCCAGCCTGGGCTGCCTGCTGGGAGCCTAGGAAGGCTCCTTGACATCTGGGGCAGAGGGGCTGCAGGACTGGGGATGGAGCCCCTGTGTGTGCCCGCCCTCCGGCACAGGGGCCGCCTCGGACTGAGGAGGATGTCCCCGGGGGAGCTGCAGAGAGGACGGTGTAGTCAGTGGGCCTCGGTGCCGTGCAGAGGAGCCAGAGGGGACTGTCACCATGCTGATCAGGGCCAGGCCAGACCTCAGTGCCTGGCCTGTGAACTGGGGTCACATTACGGCCCCCCAGGCAGAGCCAGGTGCCTCTCAGGTCCACTCAGCGTCAGCGACCCAGTGAAAAGGTGCTGTGGGTTGCAGCCCCTCCTCCAGCCTGGGCCCCACAGCAGAGACAGGACTGCAGGTGCCTGAGCCTGGGCGCCAGCTCCAACTGGACTGGGCTGCACTCAGCTTTCTCTGTGGAGGTGCCCCCGCTTGTCCATCACCCCCGCTGCTGCTTGAGGGGACCATGAGGTGGTCCCCACGTGGGCTCACGCTGCCCTTCTCACCCTTCAATGGCCTTTCCTGGCTGGGACAGGCCCCCCCAGGTCCCTGGGCTTCCCCGGCCTCTGTCACGGGCCCCCTGATGGGTTTAAACCACAAGGCAGGAGCTTCCCGGCTGCCATCCAGAGGCCGGTTGGGTGGTCCGCTCTTTGATGCGGGAGTGTTGAGAAACACCCGTCAAACCCGAGACAATTAGCCTTTATTGCTTCTCATTAGGACCCTTGTCACTTAGCACAGATGTGGCCCCAGGCGGTAGAGGGGACTGGGCTGGGGGTGGGGCAGTTGGCTGCTCCCTCTGGCTCAGCTCCTTCACCTGGAGTCGGGGGGCCTTCCTGCCCCCGACGGGTCTCCCATGCGATGGTTTTCTGTTTTCTTCAGGGACCCGGTTCAGAGCCCTTACGTCCACAACATGACGTGGCCGCTCGAGGACAGACAGGTGCTCAGCGGGGGGAGAGGTGAGACCCTCGTCGTGGGTCTGTGCCCCTCCTGCAGTCAGCAGGCTGGTTCTGCCTTTGTCCCTTTTCACGTGGGGCAGTGACGAATCCGCAGGACATGGCAGAGTCGGCCCAGGAGCTCTGCGCTCCCCTCTGGGTCCCCGGCCTTCCTAACTGTGCATGGCCCAGCGTCCAGCCAGGAGAGCGGCCTGTGTTCAGGGGCATGCTTCTGTGACTTCGGTCCCATGGGAGACCCGTGTGCTCGCTGCGGCGACCAGACCCAGAGCCGTCCTGTCATCACGGATGTCCCCTAGGAGCTGCCCACCCGCCCCTCACTTCTGACCCTGCACCTCGCCTTTGATCTGCAGACGGCACAGGAAAGGCAAGGGGTGGGGTGGGTTTGCTCCTCGGGGACAGAGGCCTGCAGGGACACCGCACGCCAAGGACACGCGGTGGCACTTGGGCCCAGGAGGTCCCAGGGGTGGTGTCTCCGCACCTGCCAGAACGGCTGCCTCGAGGGCAGTGACGGCCCCGGGTACTGAGAGGTGCCCTTCGCCTCGGTGGGAACGGGAGACGCAGCCACCACGGTGGGGACCGCCCCACGGATGGACAGAGGGGGTCCACGCTGCCCCACACTCAGAAGCCCCCATCGGCAGACTCCAGTGCAGACACCATGGCCCAGAGAAATGCGTCCCGTGGCACCTCCAGGGGCACGTCACCACCCCCTCTGCCTGTCCCCCCGCCACTGCACGGGCCATTTTGAATGCTGGTTGTGCATGGTCACCTGTCTCCCTGACTAGACCCTCCAGGGCCAGGCCCACATGCAAGTCCCACCCCTGTCCCCAGCTCCCGGGGTGCAGGAGCTGGGGGAAAGCACCAGATGTGGCCCCCCCTTGCGAGATGCGGCAGCCGGGGTGGGCGCCGGCCTCCCCTGAACCCACCCTGCCAAGGCGTCCTCCTCACAGAGCAATGCCCCTTGTCATGGAAAACTCAGAAAACATAGTCAAGAAAGTTAAGGAAATTCACCCCTCGGTGAATTCCTCACTGCTGACACACCGGCCTTGACTTTGCATGCTGCTGACAGAGAGTCAAGGCCAGGCTGAGAATAGCTCGAACACCGGAAGGGAAAGCAGGAACCGGGAAGCTGGGGAGGGGGGGGGGGCGGCGCTGCAGGTGGCAGGCAGGTGGCTGCGGGTCCTGCCTTGGTCCAGCCACTCTCACATGTTTTTAAAGTGCACCCCGTCTGTTTCGGGGGAGAAAAGAAACTGTGGGGCTGTGGTTGGCTCTGTGTAATGGAAACTGAAGTCTGAACAGGGAAGGAAGGAGAGAGAACTTCCAACACAGGGTCCCCGGCTTTTCCGTAAAGGGCCAGGCAGCAAGCATGTAACGCCCCGAGGACCGTGCAGCCCAACGCTGGAAGAGAGAACCACAGCCCGGCAGAACGTGGGTGTGACCGCGGCTCTCGCCCCGCGAGGCGTCTGCGGGCGCAGACTGCTGCAGCTGATACGGGAACAGCATGGAGGCTCCTCCGATAATTAAAAATACCACCACCGGGTGGTCCAGTGATCCCACTTCTGGGCATAAACCTGAAGAAAAGAGAACACTAGCTCAAAAAACACGCGCACCCCCATGGCTGCACCCCCATGGCACGCGTCATTCACGGCGGCCCCACTGTGGAAGCCCCCTAGGCATCCCCGGTGGCAGAGGAGGGAGGAGGGGCCGGTGAAAGGTGCGCACACACCTGCAGGTGCTGTGGCTGACGACTCAGCCACGGAAAGCGTGACATCAACCACCTGCGGCCACGTGGGTGGCCCTGAGGGCACTGTGCTCCCAGACGCCTGTCAGACGGACAAAGACAAGCCCTGCGTGATCTCTCTTACACATGGAATCTTCACACTCACACACACACGCACACGCACACGCACACACACACAGAAATGGAGAACAGACAGTGGTTGCAGGAGGAAGGGACCCCACGGCACAAACTTCCGGCTCTCTGATGAATGAGTGACAGGTGTCGCCTGCAGGGGACTGTGGTCAACAGGCTGGTGAGCAGGAAGGTCGCCCACAGAGGAAATCCTAGGAGTTCTCAGAAAAAGATTTTTTTCTTTTTAAAAAATTCATGCCCAGCCCTGGCTGGTGTGGCTCAGTGGATCGAGTGCCAGCCTGTGAACCCAAGGGTCTCCAGTTCGATTCCCAGTCAGGGCACAGGCCTGCGTTGCTGGCCCGGTCCTAGGTGGAGGTGCACAGGAGGCAACCACAGATGGAGGTTTCTCTCCCTCTCTTTCTCCCTCCCTTCCCCTCTCTCTAAAAATAAATAAATAAACTATTTTTTAAAAACCGTGCCTATGTGGGGGCAGCTAACCGCACTCACCCTGTGTGGAGCTTGGCTCATCTGCTGTGCCTCTGACCCCGCACTGTACAGCTAAAACGCTTTCCAAAAACATTGTTCATACGTGTTTTTAAAGTGTCCTTTCTTTTCCTGGCTGGCCACCCAGGAAGCGACCGACGACACCGGGGTCGATGGCGTCAGGGATGGATGGGCCGTGGGCTGGGGGCGCGGAGCCTGGGCTTCTGCGGGGGGCACAGTTTCATGACAGGGCGCAAGAGTCCTGACGGGCCATCAGCGGGTGGACACACCCAGGGGACCGCCTCCCAGTGCCCACCCCCGCCGCCCCCACAAATGACCACTGTCCCGACCATGACCGACCTCCAGAGCCGCCCTCCTCTGCCGCTGCAGTCCCCACCCTGCCGTCCGCTGTTGGGGGCCTGAGGCTAGGAGCTCCCAGCCTGCACCGCACCCCAGGGCAGAGCCAGAGGCCACCCAGCCGGGATTCTGCTCGGGGTCCCTCTGCAGCCCTCCCTGGGGCATAGGACCGGGCCACCCCGCGATCCTCCCGAAAGGGGGTGCTGGTCCCTCCCCACACCCACCGTCCCCAGGCGGCACTTGGCCTGTGGGAACCTCAGCCGTCCTTGAATCCCACGGGCGTCCTGTAATTTTCAGGCTATTTAGGGACCTGCTCGTGCAAATGTTTTACAATGTTGCCTTTATTCCGGGTGTCGCGTGACAGGCGTGACAGTCGGCGGGGCGGGGGGGGGGGGGGGGGGCACGGGGTCCAGGGAGTATTTTTTTATTTAAAAACCATTAGCCGCATGGATAACAATCTTCACCGTCACATTGGTTTTAGGTCTTTTTTTCACCAAAATTAAGCAAAAAATGTCCTTGTTAATAGTTTGTGAGGAGTGAGAAGAAGGGAAGACTCGGGTCAGTGGCCAGTGTGAGAGGAAGGGCAGAGGTCAGAGGTCATCTCTGCGATCGTCAAGATTCGGGGTGCATGTCATAGCCGTGACCTGACCCTTCCCCCAAACTGGGGAATGTTAGTATTTTATATACTCACTTCTTAATAATCCATTCACCCCAGGGATCTGTCCCCCCAAAACAGCTGTTGTGCAGGGCTGCCGTCTCTGACTCACTGTGTACAGCGAGGGAATTTAAACACAGCCCCTGTGAAGTGGCAGCCTCAGGCGCTGGGCCACCCATGGGCCTCCAGGCGGGAGGACTGATTGCCGCCTTCCACTCCCCCCCACAATCCCCGCCCGGGAGCCTGGGCCTCTGAGCGAGCCAGCCCGGGCAGCTCAGGTCTGGGGCCTGGGTCCCTGCCCTCCAGGGCCGCCAGGCCCCTCACGGGGGAGCCCAGGGTCTGGAGTCAAGGCAGAGACCGGCGCCAGGGCGGGGAAGGACCGGGAGCCCCCCGGCTGCGTTGGGATTTGGGTGCCCATCTTCAGACTGGGCCCAGATGTGCTCCGAAACGTCAGTGCGACTTTCTCAGCAAAACGAGAGACAGGCTGGAAGGAAAGCCAGCTGTCCCTGCGATCTGGTGCGATGAAAGCCTTGTGGACACGTCCAGGCCACATCCGCCAGCGAGGGGCCCCCGCGGGTCCGAGACTCCCACGCCCCCACTCTCCCTCCACAGGCCGCCGGGGAAGCTGTGGGTTTGCAGCCGTCTCTGTCCTGGGTGTTTGGGGTGGACTTCGGCCAGGTCATAATCCAGCCGCACGCCCGCTCGTCCCCTGCAGAGGGGCGTTGCCTGGGAGACGAGGACAGGGGCCCTGTCATTACGGAAACCCCGTGGAATGCACAAGAGTTCAGAGCCGGAAATGGGACCCCGGATCAGGGCCTCCCCTGCCCTCCGCTGAGGCCCAGCCAGGCCCGGCCCAGGCCTGGGGTTGGGGGGCTCTGGCCCGAAGACCCACTTCACTCTGGCGGCAGGAAAGGCGAACACCTCCCGGTTTGGCCCTGCAGCACAGAAGCCGGAATGAAAAACCACATCGGCTCTGAAGCAAAGGCTCTCTTTGGAAAGGAGCCGGTTTGGGGGTCCAGGCCCTGAGTTCCTCCAGAACGGGTGGGTGTGGGGGCGGTTTACTCTGCTTGTCTCTTTCGTGTCTATTTTGCTTTCTTCTTCTGGCTGTGAGTGCGCAGGGCTAACCCCAGAGCCCCGCTCAGGCGGTGTAGGAGGCCTGAACAGTGCTGGGAGGGTCTCTCGCCCACTCCATGGTTCCATGGGTGAAGGAGCCGGCCCCCATGCCCCCACAACGTAAGGTGGGCTGGAGCCAGTCCTGACCTCTCCCGTCCCTACACTGGGTTTTTAGAACAAAGATGTGCCAACACCATATTTCTAAATTCCTCCACATAACAGGACTCTATTCACATAGGACACTCCCAATGCGGTGACAATGTCCCCTGATGAAACCAAAGGTGACAAAGTGAAGGACCCCCAAGCGAGGCCACTTGGTAGGGGTGGCAGGCAGGACCGTGGTCCTGGGCAGACCTTCCATCTGCAGCTGACTCCTGAGAGGCGAGTCCTGGGCCGGGGGGCAGTCAGGAATGGCAGCTGCCCCCTGTGTCCCTCACGCTGTCCCAGCTTCCGTACGCCCACGAGGCAAGCAGGTGTCCAGCAAGGGCGTCATCTAACATGTTCCCGAGTCACAGCCACCACTGGCCGACACTCCCTGCGTGTGTCATGGGTGGCTCCGTGCCCTGTTAGTAACCTGGGATCACACAGCTGAGTCCCCAAGCCCCAGACACGCGTTGGGCGCAGCGGGCACCCGGACTCTCTGTGCTGTCTCGGCCGCTGCTGCTCCACGCCCAGACAGGCCCACCCTTCCCGGGCAGGACCCAGACCCCCGGTCCCTGGCGGGCTGCCTCTCGTGGGCACGGAGCGCCCCCCAGGGCCTCGCTCTGACACCCAGTGTGGCAGCTTCACCCCGCGGCACCAAGTCGGTCTCGAGTGATGTCTTGCCGTGGGGCTTGCCCTCCCCGGGGAGCCCGCTGCCTACCTGCTGTCCAGGGGACATCTCGAGGGGGACACACTGCTCCAGTGGTCACTTCAGACTGGCTGCCTTCAGGGCGCTGGCAGGACAGTCATAGAGTTGAGATGTTGACATCAGTTATTTGAGACACGGACCCTGAGGAGGGGGGTGCTCTGGGGTTCCAAGGCGTGGCCTGGGCCTTGGGGAAGTCTGGGGTTGCATTTGAACTAGGATGCCTTCACTGCCGAGGCAAGGGCGCCTGAAACCTCTCGTCCTTGCCGGCTTCCACCCCATACCAGCGTCTCCCCTCTCAGGCACATCTCACAGCAAAACAGCTTGCCCTGCCCAGCCACAGAGACGGCCAGAGAGAACATGGGGCCGCCCTCGCCCCTCAGGCAGGCGGCTGGAGTCTCCATCATGATGCACGGACCTGCAGCTGGAGCCTCACATGGGCGTTTGCGAGAAAGTCCGGGTCTCGGGTCCCACTCTGGATCTCGGGGGTCAGAGTCGGCCTTCAGCCGAGCCCCCTGCCCCCTGATGTGCGTGCCCAGTTCAAGAGGCTCCACTTCGGAGGGGTCACCGAGTGGGCTTCGGGCGCCCCGGCCCGGGGCACAGGTCGTGCACTTTCAGTGTGAATGGTGGACGCTTCGACCTCTCTGACTTTGAACTTGCTCGGCTGTACAAGGAAGGTATTCATCAGGGCTCTCTCGGGCGCAACAACAGAAACAGAACTGCAGGAGGCGTAAGCGCGGAGTGACGCAAGCAGGACAGCACCCGGGGAAACTTGGGCCCGAGGCCCTTAGGGAAACATCGAAACCAGCCACAGGCCGGCTGGCTGAGGGCTCCGTGGACGTTCTGCGAAACGGTCAGAGTCTACAGCCATCGGCCACACACCCCAAACAGAAAAGGCCGCATCCCAAGACGGTGGGAAATTGTATCTCGTCTCCAGCTGCCCTGGTCCTTCCTCTCCTCAGCACAGCGCACTCAGGAGACAGCGGGGCCCGCTCCCCAAATCCCTGAACCCAGAGGCAGCAGAGCAGCCTCTATGTGCCACGTTCTGGCGTGTCTGGGGGCCACCTGGAGGACGTCTATGTCACCTGCCTTGGGGCGCAGAAGGGAGAGTGTGGCACAGCTGGGACTCGGTCTGGGGAAAGCCCCGGAAGCAGTAGATCTGCTCGTGCACGTTTCGGGGGGACTGCAGACCCCCAGGTGCCTGGGGGAGAGGTCGCTAGTAGAACAATTCAGTGGACATCTAGCACCCCGAGAAGAAGCTGGCATAAACTCTGAGAGACAAAGACGTTTCAAAGCAGCGGTTTATGCAGGAGGAATCGGGAGCAAAGCACACCCAGGCCCAGGGGAGAGGCCTGAGAAGACCACAGCCTCCGCCCCAGGCGGGTCCGAAACTCGGGACACTCCACCGTTAGGGAGGCTCCCCGCAGCCCAGAGCCCATCTGCAAAGATGGAGCGGGGAGGCTGCTATGGTTTCCGACGCCCAATACTCCGAACCACAGTGAAACGACAGGGCCTGGAAGGAGCGAGGACAGGCGGCCCGTCTGAGGGAGTGAGATGCAGTGCGTAGGCCACCCCTGCAGAGAGACAGTCAGCGGGCCGGCCAGGTAAACCCTTCAAAACACGTTTCCAAACAGGCTGCAGGGGGTAAAAGGAAGAGCTGGGAAGGAACAGCGGAAGCCAGAAAAACAAGAGAGGAACAACGTTACAGCACCAAAAGGAGGTAGAAGTCACAAAACGAAACCACACAGACATTCTGGAGCCCAAATAAGAGAAGGGAGTGGGGGGATGTGGTGCAGGTGGGGAGCGGCGAGCGTGCAGCCGAACGCCTTCGCTAGCACACAGACAGGTAACTGGGAATCACTGCCTGCACGACGGGAGTCGCCGAGGGAGAAGGGAGTGAGGCGCAGAGACGTCTCCTGAAGGAAGAATGACAGAAAAGTCCCAGAATTTGAAGACAAGCACCTACAAACACATCAACGGATGGAAAACACCACGCAGCCGTCTCGAATGATAGATGTGGCAGAACCCTGCACCCTCTCACGAGGCCAGTCTCTCCCCGGCCCCAGGCCCCCAGAGGCTGCTGGCAGGAGCCGGTGACAGGCATGGACGTGGGGTCTCTGGCTGTGCCCCCTGCCCCGCCCCATGGTTTCCTCTTCAGGGAGATGCAGCCGGAGTGAGAAGGAATTTTGCATCCAGCTGAGGGAGCGCCAGGAGCCCCGGGCGCAGGGGCCGGCCCACCTGAGTAAGCAAGTGACGGTCTCAGCTGCAGAGGGGACCCCCGGAACCTGGGCCCTGGACAGTGCCCAGGGCTCTGTCAGAACAGGACACACAACACAGGCCAGGAGGGAAGAGGGTTTCAGCGGAGAGCTTGTCTGGCTCCTCCCCCTGCTCCCCTGGCTGTTCTGTCCTGCGAGGTGAGCACCACGAACTCCTCTTTTCCCATCCAAGAAGCCCAGGTGCAGGCGCCAGTCCCCAGCATGGCTCCGCCCTGCTCGCCCTTGCGTGCGCTTGCCTGCGTCTGAGTCTCTCTGCTGGCTCTGTGGCCTGCAGTGGCAGCCCTTTCCCGCCCACCTGCTGGGCCAGCATCAAAAGCTGATCCACAGGTGGAGGAAGGGCCCCGTGGCCCCACACCTGTGTCTGAGTGACCCTCCTGAGCGACAGCCCGGGAGCTGTGCCCTGCCCGTGGGAGCACCTGATCCAGCCCCACGCTACATGTGCTTGCAGCGAGGAGAAGCTCATGGGGGCCAAGGGCAGAGGGAGTTTCAGGAGGGAAAGGCAGTGGTCCCAGTGAGAGGCGCCTGGGCTGGCGAAGGTGCAGGCGGGAGGGAGCCTCATGGTGATGGGTTTCTGAGGAATGAGGGGCTGGTAAGGGCAGGTCCAGAAAGCAGGAGAGCTGGGGGCGCCAGCCCAGGGGTTCCCACCTCCCTGCAGCTGCCACGGGGAGCTGCTGAGTTTTCAGGGTGAAAACCCCGGGGCCATGTTTAAGGGAAATAGCGCAGGTGCTGTGCCTGGAGGACCCCGAGGTGACTGACAGAGGGAATGGAGAGCAGGAACGCCTGGAGGTTTGGGGGTGCAGTGGGCTACACTCAGGCCTTTTTCTAGGGTGAGCAAAATGTCAGCTACGATGGACCTGATCTCTAGAGAAACAGTATCACAGAAGTGTGGGGTTTTGCCGGACCTGAAGCCCCCGGAGACAGCCAGCACAACTCGTGAAGGCTGGTTCAGTTCTGCTCCGGGTGGAGGAGCAGGGGATGCCTCTGACAGGCGTTCAGAGGGCTCTGGGGACGTCTGCAGACGGAAGGAGGGCGGGCAGCACAGGGAATCACGGTCCTCCTCCTGCGTGGAGGTGCCGCCTGGGTTACGTAAGAGAATCCTCTTACCTGCAGGGGAGGCAGGTTGGAACATACCGGTGTGTGGTGCCACGGACCTCGAACTTTAGTTTTGGGTGGTCCGGAAAACAGAATGAAAGAAGGAAAACAGAAAAATATTCACTTAAACAATTTTTTGTATTGAACATGTGACTCTAAAATGAATCCAATCACTTTATTTAGTTCTGTAAAATGTTGACGGTCTGTACTTGGTTGAAGCAAAATTACAGACAAGTGTCTTAGATTCAAGAAAAAAAACCCAGAAGACACATACAGAACACATCCTGTTAAGGGCTCTAGGTGGAGACAGGTGGGGACAGGTGGGGACAGGTGGGGACAGGTGGCCCACGCTGCACCGTCCCTTCACGTCTTCTACCCGTGGGAAGTTTCTCAGGGTGAAGACGGGAGGAGGAGTGACCAGAGGCGGCAGCAGATGCAGAGAGGACAGACATTTAATGGACGCCGGCCGGTTGCTGTCCCGCCCTGGACATGGGTCTCCGAGATCTGTCTGTCACCAGTTTCCTTCCTGAGTCACAGCAGAAGCTCTGGTGGGAGTCGGGGACGCGGCCAAGGGTGGGCGAGGAGGCCGGGGTGAGCTGGCTGTGTGGGCAGGGCCTGGCGGGCTCCTCCCGCCTGCTGGACGCCATGCGGGCAGCTCGATGGCTTCCCCACCTCTGGGCTTGGCTCTGGCTCCTTTTGAGACTTTCGAACATGAAAGACTTCGTTTTTACAGTTTCTCTAAGTCTGCCCAGACCTCCTCCAGAAGCGAGCCAGCGCCCGAGGCCATCAGGCGCTGGGTGGGAGCCCCTGCTGCCCCGCCCAGGGGCAGCCAGCTAACGGGGGAGGAGGGACACGGTCCAGGCCAGGCTGCCAGGGACCTGGAAAATGCTGCGGCTGAGCTGCCAGCAGGGAAGAACACTGGGGACAGCGCCCAGGCCCCTCACCCGGGCACCCTGCATTGGTGTGCCCATGCCACCCGGCGGGTCTGTCTCTGGATGCGTGTGTGAGTGTGCACGGGTGCACTGGACGCATGGCATGCACACTCACGCCTGCACATGCTCAGGACCTTCTGGGACGAGGCAGCTAGGGGCTGTCAGGTCTGAGAGGACGGACCAGGACGTGGGTGCAGGGCAGGGTCTTCCAGCCCTGAGGGTGCATCCCCGCCGCAGCCCGCGACCGGGCCCCAGCTTCTCTCTGCCGGGGCGTGGGGTCCGAAGGCTGGGCTGATCGCCTGTCCCTTCCTACAGCTCTGGGGCCATTTCTGTCCCTGTGAGAGCGGGCACCCTGTGATTGCTCACTTCACTTCTTGGACACGCCCGCAGCTGTGAAGCTAACACCTCGAGAATGTGCTTTTCCGAGGGCAAAGCTCACACAGCACGGGCTCCTGCTCGGACAGCCTGGCTGGCGCATCCCGTGGCTTTGGCCTGTCCTGCAGTGGGCTTTCACCAGGAATTCTTCTGGGAGGTGGCACCGCCCCGTGTGGGCGCATTGGGAGCTGGAGGGGTGTGGGACGGGGCAGGTTCACAGCCGTCCTGAGGGGCCGTGACTGCCGGTCCCCTGGCTTCCTCTCTCTGGGCCAGGGCGCTGGCTGTGGTCCCTGCCGGATGGTCGCACACATGGTCAGGATGCCAGGACTCAGGGTGGCGTGGTGAGCCCACGGGATGGAAGAAGTTGGCCTGGCTGAAGGGGGCGGCCGCGGAAGGAAATGGAGCCCCAGGTGAAGTTCCTGCCAATCGACAACCGTCCCCCCGGCGGGCAGAACCTGCTTCCCCGCGGAGCCGCCGCTGGTACTGCAGCCTCATCACGGAGCCCCCAGCAGTGGGGACAAGACCAGGGGCCCCGGACTGCCCGAGAGCCGCTGGCCAGTGTGAAATGAGTGGGGGTCCCTCCCTGTCACTCGCCCGTGACATGGGCTGTGGACACTTCTCTGTGTCCAATACGGGCAGAGTCGGACACAGGGAGGAGCAGGACCCCAACCTCCTTCCTGAAGCTGAGAGCAGGGTGGTCAGGGCCTCGGCCCCCCGGGGGCTGCTGTGGAGCCCCCTTCTGTCCTGGTATTTCCTCTCGCTGTGCCTGCACCCCCTCCGTGCCGCCCCGAGGCCCTCCCTGCGACTCAGCGCTGACGGAGCTGCTCTGGGCCTCGTCCTGAGAGCCAAGTCCACACCAGGCCTGGGAAGCTCGAGGGGAGGGGCCACCCCTTCTCACTCTCAGGTGGGAAACGTCCACCGTGAGCCCGGGGGGATGCTGGTTACTGCTTGACCTTGGCGGAGTCTCCAAAGTCGTCAGGGGGAGGGAGGCCTGGCTCCTGGTGTGCTCCCCAGGCCCAGCCCGCAGCACAGCCCTCGGTGCCCCTGCTTGAGTCTCTGGCTTCGCCCTGTGGGTCGCGATGAAAGGCTCTTCGTGGGCGGGTTTGAGGGTCAGAGGGGCTGATGCGTGAAAGTCCGCGTTCAGAAGGCTGACAGTAAGACAGCTCTACGATCGTAAGACGTCGGTAAGCGCGTGGCCAAAGAGGACTCTGTGTCTCTGGCAACGGGGACCTAGAAGAGGAGGCCTGGCACATCTGTCCCCAACCTAATCGAGAGGCAGCCAACCCTCGGCCGTCACCGCTGCAGGCCTGGCCGGCCCCTCGGGCTGGCCCATCTTCAGCGAGGACAGGAAAGCCCTCCGGAAACAAAGCCCAGCAGCCGTCACCGAGCTGCCGCCAGCTCTGGGCCGCTCCCCGACCACCCGCCCCGGCGCCCGGGCGCTGTGGTCTCTTTGACGAACCCCGCCCCACTCTCCCAGATCCCTGACACACCCTGGCTCCTCTGTCCCGTGCCCCCGAACCCAGCAGATCCGCCCCACAAATAGAATCTCTCTCTTTCTCTCTCTCTCTCTCTCTCTCTCTCTCTCTCTCTCTCTCTCAGTCATCTGGTCTACCTGCTCCCCCGCTCCAGTGCCACAGGACAGAATGCTGGAGGGGGCAGGCTCCCTCCTCAGCATTTGATTTGTCAGTGGGAACTCTCAACTGTCAGCCCACTCACGGGGGTGACGGCCACGCTCCCGTGGGTGGACCCAGGATGGCGGGGAGGCCGACCCGGAGCTCCCAGCAGGCCTCACTGTGAGGTCAGACAAGGGCAGCTGTGGGCTGTGCGTCCCCCCGCAAGCCCCTGGGTCACGTGTGGACACTCTTCCTGGGTAAAGCAGAAGTCACATCTGTAAAAACTGGACGTGAAGCAGCTTCCTCGCCCTGGTCAGCTCTCGCCGCATAGCTGGGACGCCGAGATTCTTCCAGAGAGCGTGGAAAGTCCCAACAACCAACCTAGATGTCTGCCCCCAGTAAATGACCCCAGTCTCCGGCGTTCCTTCCTGGGGCGACTCTCCCAGCCGCCCTCGCTGTTCTGTCCCGCAGCCGACAGAGCGCCCCCACCTGCACGGTTAAGGCCTTCGGGGTACAGAGCCCCTCCTGTGGACCACCACAACTTTGAGTGCCATTTGTCACAGTAATTGGCTGCAGGGCTCATGCCCTGCAGGGGGCTGAGGAAGGGCAGTGTGGGAGCCTGGGCCACAGAGAGGGCTTCCCAGGGGCTGCCTGAGGGACACACACAGGGACACTCTGCTGCCTTTCTGAGCCCAACATGCAGTCCCTCCTCCGGTGCCCGGTTTGGAAGGCCCGCCCCCCTGCTGCCTTGAATCAGGCCGAAGCCCCGAGGGGGTGGGGGTGGGGGTGGCGGTAGCCCGGCCCAGGCACCAGGCCCTGCTGGGACTCGGCTGTCTAACCCTAACTTCTTCAGCATCGACAGACTTCCCCCCAGTGAGAGAGAAATGGGGGCTCCCCGGGACCCTCGGGTGGCAGAGCCCGACCCTCCCGCACGCCCACGCACTTCCCGAGGCAGGGATGACAAAACCAGGCAGGCCCCTTCAATCGAGCACATTCCTGGACCCAGCCCTGGAATCCCGAGCGCCCGGCTCAGGAATCTGCCCGCTCAGCCGCCCCTCCCCCCTCGGCGCTGCTGAGCGGCAGGTCTGGAATCCGCATCTCCGGCCAGAGGCTTTTCTGGCATCTGGGAGGAGGGGCCGAGGTGAGGCTCCGACTGAAAGAAGCCAGCAGCTCCCTTTGGGGGAGGTGGAGGCTTTGAGTGTGGGTCACATTCCGGGCCCAGGGCGGCCCTGAGCGCTGCACAGGGCCGTAAACCCAACACGCAGCACGCAGCACGCACTCACAACAGCCCCGTAGAGTTGGCTCTATTGCCACTCCATTTTTTACAGAAAGAAACAGAGGCACTGAGAGGTTAATTCACTTGCCAAAGCCACACAGCAGACCATGGCCACACCAGGATTTCAAATCCAGGCGGGCTGCCGGCTCCAGGCCGTGGCCCAGAGAGCTCACACGTGAGACCTGGGGCCCTCAGGCATGAAAACACTGCGTGGCTGGTTAGGGGGTGCGGGGGCCCCAGCTCCGCAGAGAGACCCGTGGGCCGGAGGGAGAGCCCCTGGCCCTGCTCCTTCTCATAGGTCAGCCCACTTGCCCGGCGTGAGGACGCTCTCAAACCAGAACCAGAACCGAGGCCGCGCAGCACGTGGCCTGCGGTCGCAGGTGTCCCCGGCGGTCTGTGAGCAGGTGCGGGCTCCACCTCCCCAGGTACCAACACTGGGGGGCGGGGCTCCAAGCAGCTCAGATGCATTCCTGAGAGGCTGCACCTGTGTTTTTAAAAATCAGCCATGTGTCTCCTTCTCAAAGGAAGGTATAGAAGCTTAGGGGGATCTTATGTTGACTGACCCTTTGTACCCTCGCATGACTTCATATGTCGTTCCTGGACCAGGTGTGTGCGCGCGCGTGTGTGTGCGTGCGCGTGTGTGAATATGGACAGAGAGAGAGAGAGAGCGGGCGACACCAGTTCCCAGATGCCTCTCGTCTCACCGCCCAGGTGCCTGACTCCAGTTGCTCCCCAGCTGTGGCCGCTGGGTCCCAGCGACACAGAGAGCCAGCCGGCTGCTGAGCGAGGGTGGCACCCACCCAGTGCCCTCCCCGGGCTTCTCTCCACCTCCTCCTGAGGGCTGCTGAGGGTGAGACCCCTGCAGAGCCGAGAGCTCCGGCCGCCCAGAGTGCTTGCTGCGGGTGTTTGTGAAGAGAAACTACACAGCTCTAGAACCGAGGGAGGTTAAAGTTCGTCGTCGCAGAGCTGCCGGTGATGTCATTAGGGCCCGGCCAGCGCTGGGGGACAGGGACGGTGCCGCATGGGTGGCTGTGGGCTCGCATCTCCTCGCTCCAGGGCCCGCCTGTCAGTAGGACATGCTGCTGTTGCCCAGGACACTGCGGCTGTGGGCTGAGTCTTAGAGACCGGGTCGCTGTGCAGAGGACACCGAGCGTGAATGTCGGAAGGCCCTCGTGGGGACGAGTGTCATTCCCAGTCGTGGGGAGTTCTGTGGTGGCGAAGGTCTAGGCCGGGAGCAGACACAGCCTGACGGAACTCAGTGGGCAGACGGGATTCAAGGACCTTTGGGACCAGGACATCTGAGGAGAGTCCAGGGCGAGGAGAGGCCCTGCCGGGCAAGGTGACGGGTTCCAGCCGCATCACCCGCTTGCACAGCGCCCAGGGCTTCTCTCAGAGAGCTGCTGGGTGGCGCCTGAGCAGCTCCTTCTCTGGTTCGTAACCATGCGCAGAGCAAAGCGAACCCACTGGGCCCCAGGCTGGCGGGCTGCCTGCTTCATGCTCATTTCTCGGTGGCCCATGCGTGCTCTGAAGTCTTGGGCCTGCTGTGCAGCCGGCACCTAACCTGCTCACCTACATGTGCCGACACGCAGCAGGTGTCTGCCTGCTAGATGGAGGTCGCATGCGCACCTGACGCCCGTGAGCACGAAGGAGGGAAGCTGGGTCTCCGTGATTCGGTGCAAGTCCACGGTCTTTGTCCGCCCAGCCCTTAACCCACCCTTCCCCCTCCCGGTCCTGGAGGCTGGACGTTCGAGGCCAGCGTGTCACAGGGCTGGTTCCTCCAGAGGCCTCTCCCCCAGCGTGTAGATGGCTGTCTGCTCCCTGTGTCTTCGCGTGGCTGCCGGCTGTGTGTCGGAGTCCCAGTCTCCTCCTCTCCACGGACACCGGTCAGACTGGACACCCCCTGGCCTCATCTTACACTCGGCACCTCTGTAAAGACCCGTCTCTGAACACCACCGTACTCTGCGGTCCTGGGGGTCAGGACCCCAGCATGTGGGTGTTGTGCACACAGCTCCGTCCGTCACAGCCACTGGTCGGTGCCACAAGCCAGACGTGGCTGCAGATGCAGGGAGGCACCTGAGGTGCCTGGGATGCGTGGGGAAGAGGTGCTGGGTGGGGCTCCTGGCGGGTGAGCCCCGTGCTGCCCCTCATGCAGCTGCTTGAACCCAGAGCTCTAGGGGCTCCTGTGCACGTCGACATGTGTGGCTCTGGTGGCCGGAACCCTGTGCAGCCAGTGTCGGTCCAGTTCCGGCTCGGTCCTCGGTGTCAGCAGGCTGGTTCTGCAGCCTGACTCCCCTCTGAAGGCCCAGCCTGGGATGCAGCCAGGTTTGCAAACAGCCACCCCAGCCCAACCCAGCCCACCAAGCTCGCCAAGCAGAGGGACTTCGTGAGGGTGGGAGCTGGCGGTTCTGTCCGGGCCCTGCAGGGGGGGCTGTGGGCACAGGACCTGTCCGTGGGTGGGTGGTAGCCGGGCCCCCTGTCCTGGACGGCTTCATCCTTCTGTTTTTCAGAGGGGAAGCACCCCTGGCCCATCCCCAATGTCCGTTGGGAAGGACACTGCGGGTCAGCGAGGACGGTGCGCGAGCCTAGGGCATCCCACTCTGCCAGGCCCTTGTTTGTGGCCGTGGTGGGGGACTGGAGCTCTCAGCTGACCCGGCTCTGCGGGGCGGTGGCAGAGCTCCCTAGTGCTGAGGACACAGGTCCAAGGCCCAAGGGCTGACTGTGCGCTCCCCTCCCGCAGGCCCTTGCGCCGTGCAGGAATCCCGTGCTGTGCGGGACCCGCTCTCCCCACAGTGTTCTGGGGTTCGGTGCTCAACGAGAAGAAAGCAGCCGCAGCCTCACGATCGGATTCTTACTGACGTCACTAATCCAGTCGGTTTTGCCAATTAGATACACACAGGATAGAGGAACCAGAAGGAAGTGTATTTGCTCGTGATTCAATTGCTGTTATTATTATAAAATGCTGCTTGTAAACTGATTCACTTTGTAGAATGTAGCGGGTCAGATGACTGTAACTGTCCTCGTATTTCCTCAGGATGAAAGTCGGATGTTGCTGTACAGGGTTTGCATTATGGAAAGTAACACAATAATCAATAAACAGCAGCACGAGAATTAACTCTGCGATCTGCGCGCTCGCGGCTGCAAACCCGGACCCTCGCCCACCCTGGACTCTGAACTGCCAGGAAGCCCCCACGCTCCCTGGAGCAGACGGGCAGGCTTCAGCTCCGGCGCCCGCACTCCTCTCTCCCCCCGTGCGTCCTGAACGGCCCCACGATGCTTTTCTCGGCAACGCGGGCAGCAGCCTCCCCTGCTGACGGCCGCCGCTGCCGAGGGGAGGTCTGAGGTCACCTGCTTCTGCAGGCTCGCATGCAGCGCCGACCCTCGTGGGACAGCACGGCCCCTCGGTGTGACCCGTCCCCTCCCACAGGACTCACACCCCTGGACCCTGCCAGCAGGGCGGACTCACCTGCGTCCAGGCCATGGCCCCCAGGGCCCATTCTGCAGAGGCCGGGGTGTCGGGCCCTTGAGGGGAGAGAGGACCGAGACGCCCCAGACTGACGGGAGGCTCTGGAATAGACAGGTGAGGACTCGTGCGTTTGGGGCAGGAGGGGAGGCTGGCATGTCCCCGGGCACTGTCAAGGGTCAGGTGTCCTAAGGGACCATGCGGACAGGTGCTCACGCCCGCCAGTGTCACGGAGCCACGAAACCCACCTACGGTCCCATTTCTTGCTGCCTCTTTAAGCGGCTCTTTGGAAAACAATTTTCAGTGCAAGAAAGAAAAAGTAAGAAAATATCCATGGCATGCTCACCCACTTCCTTTGACCTCGGGACACAAAATCATCAGGCCTTGGCCATCTTTATGGCAGGGACAAGCTTCCAGAGAATTCTTTCAGAGCTCCTGGGGAGAGGAGCCAAGAGGGGCTGAGGCAGGGGCGGGGAGGGAGATGGGGGTGGGGGAAGGGGGGTGGTCCTGCCAGCCCCTCCCCCGCCCGCAGCCCTGGGATGGCTGCTTCCCCTCAGCTAAACTGGTGCGAGACTCTTGTTTTCAGATTTGAGGCATTTTTGGACGGTAAGAATGGAAAAAATGTGCTTTCCCTCCTTCCGATAATTGCCGTGTGCCCTGTTTTTGTTTGAATTCTTGGAAACGCACAGTTGCGGCCTGTGAGGTGGGGAGGCCTGGCCCCGAAAGCTCCCGCTCTGGGGGGGGGGCACGTGTGCTTGGGGGACTGTGGGGGGAGCAGCTACTCGGGCTGGCGGCCGGTGTGAGAGGACGCGGCGTGCAGCGTGCCTTCTCCCTTCCGGGCACACCCGGCGTGTGAGGACAGCGCTGTGAGCACGGGCGTCCAAGACTCGGTGGGCCCAGCGACGAGGGTGTGGGGGGGCCCAGCCAGCCCGGCAGGGGACAGCGGGGAGGTGGGACCAGCTGGCGGGGGCGGGGAGGGGGGGTGAGTAGAGGGTGGAGATTTTAGGAGAGGCTGCTCAGCTTTCGAGCTGTGAGATCTTGGGCAAGCTCGCCAGTTTAGTAGCTGGTGAAGCTCAAGTTCACTTGGTCATTCAGCCTGAGCGGACCCAGTCCCTGTGACAGGCTCTGACAGGCTCTGCCATGCCAGACAGGCCGGCGCTGTGGGCTCGGGGTCCGCAGGCCCCCATCTTAGTGTGAGAGGTGTTTCACCACAGAGGCAAGCCGGTTCCGTCGTGTGGGGTCAGTGGGCGGTGCAGAGCGGCTCCGCAGACACCCAAGAGCTTGCTGGCCTGATGGTCCTGGGTCCTTGTGTCCTGCTGCTGCTCAGGTGGGGGGCTTTGGGAGAGTTACCTAGGGTTTTAAGTGTTTCCCTGCCAATAAGGAGGGGACAGAAAAAGTGCCAGCCTTACCCCCGTTTAGGGGTCAGCCAGCCGCAGCTCCCTGAGGCTCCCTCCCTGGGACTTCCTGCCTCCTTGGTGGCCTCTTGGGCAAGCCGTCTGTCTGTCTGCGGCCGAGGCCTGCGGCCTGGGGCTCCGGAAGCCTTTGCCTCAGGGAATGAACAAGCAGCCCAGGCAGGGGAGGAGCGGGTGATAATGCTGCCCCCTCGATGGCAGGGCGCCTCCAGTCTCCCCAAAGGGGCCCTGCGGGGCCGAGTGGGAGCTGAGCGGGCCTGGGCCTGGCTTCTCTGGGAGGAGCCCGGGGCCCCTGTGTGGAAACAAGCCCTTCCACCGTGGCTTGCTGGCTCCCGTTCTTCGCTGCTCCTGACAGCCCCTCTCCCTGCCCGGGGAGCACCCACAAGGCCGGACCCTGAGGGCAGCGGTGGGTTGGGTGCTGCTTCCCTGCACTGGGGCCATTCAGGGTGGAACACTCCTGGCCCCCAGCCTCCTTCAGGGGTGCAGCCCCAGTCCCGGCCCCGGTCGGCAGGGTTTGCTTTCCTGCAAACACCTTCCTTGTGTCTCCAGGGTGTCCCTGGGGCTTCGGGCGTCCACAGGTGTCAGTGAGGCTGCTCTTTGAGTGGGAGGAAGGGCACGTCTCCTTCCGCAGGGGGTCTTCCCGAGTGTGCTGCCTGCTCCCCAGATTTCCTTAGTGGGGAAACCGCCACAGAGGTGAGTGGGGGCCTCTGGACCTCGGGGTGGTGCTGCATCCCCTGCCTCTCCTCCTCCGAGCTGCCCTCCGCCTGGGAGCTTCATCCCCTCTGCTCCTGGCCTGAGTCCTGCTCATTTTACAGAGTTGTGTGACCTCCGAAGTTCTGCCCTGCCTCCCTCCTCCATTGGCCGGACACGGGCGGGGTCCTAAGCATCTTGGGTTCCCCGGGTCCTGCTGTGCTGCTCGGTGTGTGCAAGGCCCTGACTAGAGTGGAAGCTGCAGGCGGGCAGGGAGGCCTCACTGTCTTGAGAGTGCGGGCAGTGCACACCGGAAAGAAAGGAGGCGCGCAGGCAGGAAAGGAGGGAGGCAGGGAGAGAGGGAGGTGGGGGAGGGAGTTGTATAGGAACCAGGACTGGCCCGCCCACCCGGACGCAGCCCGGTGAACACCTGGAGCCCGGCTGCTCCGTGAGTCTGAAAGTCCCCGGTCCACCTGGCTCCGGCGGGGAGGCCCCAGGGGCCCACGGGGCCTCCGCCCGCCCGAAACGGCCGCATTGTTAGGGCGGCGAGGCCAGGTGACCGGCCGGCCCGGCGCGGGCGGCGCGATTGCCCTTCGCCGCCTCGAGGGGGCCCTGCGGCGGCCGCGAGCCAGGAGGACGGCCCGCCCGCGAGCTGTTCCGCGCCCAGCCTGCTGCGCCATCGCCCCGCGGGACCGCGCCGCCGCTCGCCCAGGTACGGGGGGGCCCTGCGCCGCCGCCACCACCTTTGTTTCGGGTCCCGCGCCAGCGTCTGCGCCTCGGGCGCGGAGAGCGCGATCGGGGAGGGCGATCGCGGCGCCCGGGAACCGTGCTCGGCCGGGGTGCGGGGACGTGGGGTGCGGGGACAGGGTCCGGGGCCGCGGGAAGGGGGATCAAGCGCGCAGGAACTTTGCTGGGCCGGGGTTGGGCTCCGGAGACGCCGGCCGGGGCGGCCAGGGACGGAGGTCGGGGGACGCGGTCCGGGTCTGGGGCGCAGGCCGGAGCCGCACTGTCGCGAGCGCCGGGGTGGACTTCACTCTCCCGGACGGTCCCGGGACTGCAGGGCGGCGAGCCGAGCTGGGGCCGCCGCGGGAGAGCTGGGCACCCCTTCCGCCCGGTGCCAGCAGTCTCCGCGGAGCGTCTCTCCTCCCCTTTCCCTGCGGTGGGCGTGAGGCAGGGTCCCGGCTGCTGCCCGCCTTCTCCTGGGGCCGCGGGAGCGGGCGGGGGCGGCGGGGCCACCTGTGGCATGTGCCTGCCCGCGCCGCTGACAAGCGGGCGGAGGGGACGCGGGGTCCCGCGCGTACACGCGGACGCCTGAGCCAGCTCCTTTGCTGGAAGTGACCTGAAAGTCTGTGTGTGGCGGGAAGGACAGAGAGCCCCCTCCGTTCCGAGTCAGGGCGAGCGGGCGACCCCCACTCTCTTAGTGGGCGAACATAAAAGCGGGGGGGGGGGCACCCGGACACCTCGGAGGGTGTGGCTGACGCCTGAGGAGCCCCCAGACCCAGGGTGCCCGAACCCTGCACAGGCCTTGACCTTCTGGCAGTTTCCTCCGTGTTTTTTCACTCCTTGTAACTGAAGGCAAGTCCCCTCTGAGGACTTACAACTAACTGAAACAACTGTAGCAGAGAGAACGCACTAACATCGCACGCCCTCCAGAACCGACTTCTGGGACGTTCGGTGCGTTTCCCCGGAGGCAGGCTTCCGTCTGTGCACGTTCTTCTGGAGGGGCCTTTGGAACTAGATTTGCTTCTCCTTGCGGTTTCCCTTCCCTCTTTGGGCCCTGGGAGGTCATATTTGCAAATCAATCAACAAGTATTGAGAAAGGCATTTCTGTGAGGGGCCTGCTGGGCTGGGCAGATCGGGACCCCTTTGCGCTGAGCTGGCCTGGACGGGAACTGGCAGGTGGCTAGACCCCCAACCTCAAAGACGAGCCACGGTGACTTTGCTTTGTGACAGGGCAAGGTGGGGCCTCAGACACAAATCGGGAGCCTGGAGGGACCCTGCTTGTGGGGGGGTAGGTCTGGCCCAGTCCTGCCTGCACGTTCATTTCACCCAGATAACAACAACCCTGGGGGGTAGTTCGGGTTAAGACCCATTTCACAGATGTGCAAACTGAGGCAAAGGACGAGAGGTAGCGGGCAGAGTGGATGAAGCCCGGGGTGCCGCCCCCAGGGTTTGAGCCAGAAGCTGGACGGTGGGGACGGTGGGTGCTGGGGCTGCCCCTGTCGGGCTGCAGCGGATCCTGGGCCTGCAGCAAGTCCCCTGCTGAGGGGCGGAGGGTGGAGGCCACACAGGAATCCCTCCTCTGCAAACCGCCAAGGGAGAGGAAAGCCTGGCCTCAGGGGATCTCTTGCTCCCGGGATGCAATTAGACGGACTCTCACTAAGTAGCTTTGGCACCTCAGCGATTCAAATGGAGCCACTTGCAAATGTGACCCTGGGAGCTAGAGGTCACAGGGTCAGAGTCTGTTCCTGGCCTGCAGGCCTTGTTAAGGGTGGGGCACAGATGGCCTGGGGAGGGGGCAAGAAGCCAGACAGGTGAGGGGAGAGGCCAAGATGGGGGGATTTCTGACCCTGCACTAGTGAAGGCCCGTGTTACTGGCAAGGGAACCAGCGAAGGAACACCCGGACCAGCCCTCTGCCACCCTCCAGCCTCAGCTGTGCGCACACCACCACGGCTTTGGGGGGCCTTTTGTCCCCTCCCTTCCCGCCCCCTCCCCCCGGACTCCTGGGTGGGGGAGGCTCAGGACTCTCCTGCCAGAGAAGCTGCAGAAAGTTCCTGGGGAGCGAGGCTTTCTGGGGGCACAAGGCCCTGGGTTGTGGCTGGGTCTACTCAGGCAGCTGGAGCCAGGTGGGGAGGCGTCCAGGGGGTGCAGTTCCCCTTTCCTGCAGGACCCCGTGATTCCCCGGGCGGGAGACAGGGGGCCCTGGTGTCCAGGAGCCAGGCTCGCGCACTGGAGTTCTCTGCAGCCGCCTCCGTGGACCCGGGAGGAGGGGTTCTGGTTAGGCGGCTGGGTAAGTGGGTGCCTGGCTGACTGTTCGCCGTGGCATTGCCCCTGTCTAAGGCCTCCTCTCGGGTCTGCGTGCTATTCCGGCTGCTGAGGTGCGGTCACTACTGCTAGCCTCCCGGGAAGGGGGGTGGCGTGTGGCCCCCTCATCCCAGGGATGCCCACACAGGACTGGGGTTTGCACCCTTGCACCCGGCCTGCCGCTCTGAAAGGGCCTGCATTTCCACGCCAGCACAGCCGTAACAACCACCGCCCAGGCTGCCATGTCCTCAGAACAGGCGGGTGCCACCGGTGAGCTCCGGGCAGCGAGTGACGGCGAAGTGCTGCTGTGTGCCCGGTCCCTGCCTGCGCAGAACACGAGAATCCACGGGATAGCGCTCTGCACTAGGGGACCATTCCGCGGACGCCCTGTACCTGGGACGGCTCTGGGCTCCGGGCTCCGAGCTCCGGGAGGAGGGTCCCCCGTGCACTCCAGGACACAGCCCCGCCCAGCGACCCCTACCTGGTGTCCCAGAGGCCCACTAGGGCTGTCCCTGCTGGGCGGGAGGGAGGAGGCCAGTGAGGCAGGTAGGCGGCTGCCGTCTAGGCCACCGTGAGGAGCCGTCAGTGTCACTGAGGGGTTGGCTGATGGCCATCGTGGTGACCCTTAGACATTTAAAAAGAGTTATGTTAATTAAGAAGAAAGAAGGCAGTGGTCTGGAAATAATGTATTTTGTTCCAAATGGGCTAAATAATGAAAAATGCGTGTTTAAGGGGCCCCTGTCCGTGGTCACGAAAACCCCCTCTGGTGGATTAGCCCCCAGCGGTGCAGGGACGGATGTGCTCCTTAGAGCCCCCCCCCATCCCCGGGAGGTAGACCTTTGCTGTGACTTCCCCTCCTGGGCTAGGGGTGAGTGGCGGGATCTCCCGGCTCCCAGCCCAGTAGCCTTGCAGGAGTTGAGCCTTCTTTTGACTGGGGGTCGACGTGAGCGGGCCGCTCCCCGACCTCTCACAACACAGCTTTGTCTCCTTCCTATCCGGGCTCTGAGACTCCCAGAGCCGAAACAGCTACCCCGTCACAGGGCTGGAGCGTCCGGGTCGGGCTGGAGCCCAGAGGTCGGGGACAGAGCCTGGGCCTGTGTCCACAGAGGGTGAGCACCTCCTAAGTTTCTAGGGGCTCGAGTCTGCAAGGGAGTGTGGGGGTATGGCGCTGGGTGGGGTCCCGATCGGAACCCAGGTCGCTGTGCAGTGCTGGGGCTTCTTCCTAAGATCAGGGGTCCCCAAGATCCTCCCACCCTCCCCGCCCCTTTCTGGGCACGCAGGCCACTCTCGGGGAGCCACAGCAGCCACAGCTGACCAGGGTTCTGGGCACAGCTGCTTCCTGGAGGCGGGACCTGGGCCTTTCTGTGAGGCCCCCCTTCCTTCCTCCCTCTGCTCTAATTCTGGCTCTGATCCTGGCACGTGGTCTCGGCCTGCCTTCCTCTTCCTCTTCTCCTGGGAGAGAGGGTAGAACCCCACGCGCCCTTCGCAGTGGCCGGCTGTTCTGGCTTAGAAGGACGTCTGCAGACACGCTCCTTCCAGCTTCCCCAGGGCACACCGTGGGCGCCCCTCCAGGCCAGGCAGTGCAGGGGCTGCTCCTGCCCCCCTTGTGTCTCAGCGCCTGTGGGCGTAGACGTCCTGAACCGGGTCACGAGCGATGGGACCCAGTCCCCGAGGCCTGGGAGACAGGAGAGCGGACCGGTTCCAGGGTGACAGAGAGAGGCACGTGGTCCTGAGAAGTGCTGGAGGCGCAGGCTGTGCACTGGCCGTCCTGTCACCGGGGGCCTTGGGGGTCCACTCCCCCACTGCCCTGGACACAGCTGTGGGGTGTCCTTTCACTCACCGCAGCCGCGGGCACGGCAAGCAGACCCACAGCTGGCTGTGCGTCTCCCGGGGGCCAGGCTGGGCTGTTTGCGGGGGCACCGGCACACACACATTCCTCCCAGAGCCCGGGAACAAAAGGGCCCCATTGACCGGGCCCTGGCACTCTCCCCCGCGTGTAATCCATCACCCCTCGCCAGGCTCCTGAGCGCCCAGCCCTCACTGCGGGCAATGCTGGACGCAGATCAAAGGTGCCGGTCAGGCAGCAGCTGGGAGGGAGAGCGGGGCTCTGGCGGCCATGGACCTGGGGGAGAGCCACCCTTGGTCACCCTGACTGTCCCCGAGGTTCCCACCTGCAGCGGCAGGGGGCGGGGCGGGGGGGGGGCAGGGCCGGCTTCCAGGGACTCACACCGGTGCTCCCTGGGGGCTGTGGTTCTGTGTCATGGGGGTGCTGGTACAGCTTGCAGCTGCAGGGCCACTGCTTGCTGGGGTCCTGCTGCGTCTCCGCAGCCGGGCCTCCTGCTGGAGCATCACTTCCGCTCTGCCTGGTCCCCACAGGCAAGCCTGCGAGACAGCAGGAGGAGGACCCGGGGACAGTGGGCCGGGCCGTGATCTGGGACGGGTGTGTCCCCACTTCATCTGCTGTGGGGGAGCAGGAGGGGCCTTCGTCACCTGCGTGGCTCAGGGGCAGCAGGAGAGTCACAGCTAATGGGCCTGTCTCTGCTTCCGAGTTGTTCTCCGACGAATTTTCCGCGGAGCAATTTGCAATGGAGAGGCACGTGTTTGCTGTAGTCTTAGAAAAAGCAGAGAAACACTCGGGACGTGGCCCAGGTGTCCCGACCTCCTCACACGGAGGCAGCGGTGCCGCTGCCGTGTGCCGGGCACACAGGGTGCTTTTGCAGTCGACGACGCTGAGGTCAGATGTGTCACTCAGGTCCTGCAGGTTAGCATTGCATAGGCGGGGCAGCAAGAGCATTTCCCCGCCGTGAGCCGCTGCGCTCACACCCCGGTGACGGCAGCCCGGCGCCCGGTGTGTGGACGTGCGGTTGGTGCACGGTGACCATTGTTCCCCCGGTCACCGAGGCCTGCGCAGCCCTTGATGGTCATCGTGGGGCAAGAGCCTGGCTGGTCGCGTCCTCGTGGGGACTTCGGAGGCTGCTCGAGGTCAAACAGCGCTGACTTTGAATGCGGGAACACGTGTGAGGGACGCGCTGTGTTAATCATTTTCAAGCGCAGCGGCACCCAGCACGTTCCCACTGCTGTGCGGCCATCACTGTGTCCCCCCACCGAGCTCGTCACCCTGCAGCGCTGACCTCTGTCCCACCAAACACTCGCTCCCTCCCGCCCAGCCCCTGGTGCCCACCATCCACTCTCTGTCTCTGTGAACTCGGCTATTTTAGGTCCCTCGTGTAAGTGGATGCTCACAACGTCTGTCCTTCTGTGTCTGGCTATGTCACTCAGCACGGTGTCCCCAAGGCCCATCCAGGTGGCAGCAGGTGTCAGGATCGCCTTCCTCTTCAGGGCCGTGTGCCGTTCCACCGTGTGCGTAGACTGCGGGTGTGTGTCCGGCCAGGCATTGGCGGGTACCTGGGCAGCTTCCGTGTGTTGGCTGCTGGAGTCCTTGCTTCGCGTTCCTTTGGGTTTGTGCCTAGGAGTGAACACAGACTTCCCGAAGGCCCTCAGTGTGCGTGGCCCAGTGCAGCCGAGAAAGCCTGTGGCCATCAGACCTGGTCCTGCCCACCCCGTGTCTCTGGCACCAGGCGGGGCGGGGCCTGCGAGAGGGAAGAGGGACTGTGTCCCCTGGCTGTTTGGATTGTGTAAACTCAGTGGCTGATGCAACGAGAAAGCAGGAAGAATGTCTTTCATTTAAAGAGAAGAGAGCGCCAGCCTTCGGGGTTGCTTGGTTTTATTTTCAATTAAAAGGGCCTGATTTTGTTTCTGGAGACTGGTTTTAATTTGGGTAAAAAGGTTCAGTCTGGGAGCCGCTGCCAGAGGCTGTGATCTGTGAGAGCTGTTCCTCGGGGCCCTGCCGCCGCTTTTCGGGGGGAGGGACCCCGGTGTTCTGCTTTGGCCCTGGTGACATGGCCACGTGGGGAGGAAGGCCTGTCCTGGGAGGGAGACGGAGAGCACTGGCCGGGCGGCCCAGAGGGCGGGGCCAAGGCCCACACAGAGGCCACTGGTTAATTTTTACCCGTGAGAATGTGCTCCCAGTCGCCAGCCAGGAACGCCAGCCAGCGGCCCTCCCCACCCCCGCCGACCGGAGGCACTGGACCAGGGCTCGCGCCCACCTGGGCCTCTGCAGAAGCGCTCAGGTGTGGAGGGCGCAGGCAGGGCCATCCTCACATAGGTCCTCCGTCCTCCGCCACAGGCGCCCTGGACCAGGCAGGCTTCCCAGGGGTGGCCCAGAATGCAGCCCACAGGGGATGGGTGGAGCGCTGGACCAGGTCCAGGGAGCACCGTGGGGCTAGGAGGTGTTCATTTCTGCTGTTTGGGGTGAAAACGTGAAGACGCTGAGGCTGGGAAGGAGGCACACCCAGCTGGGGGGTGGGCACGGGGCTGTGGGCCTGGCTGCAGCAGAAGCCAGGGTGCCCCCGTTCCTGCAGGAGGTAGGGCTGAGCGCTGGGTCCTGCCAGCTTGTGGAGAGACAGGGCGGCGGGCAGCGGCGGGGGGCCCAGCACTCGGGGTCCGACCCCCTTCCCCATGGGGAGTCCGGGGTGGCTGCCCTGAAGAAGGGGCTCCCAGTGTGGGGGCCCCATGGAGAGACGCGGGTGGCGCCTGAGCCTCATTTTCTAGAAGCTTCGGCAGCATGTGCGCCCCGGTTTCCACAGCAGCCCTGGCTGCCCCCGGGCCCCTCGGAGACTTTTGTCCTCGCCCCCTGTGAGGTGGCAATTTCAACCCGGTTACAGGGACGAAAACTTTGGGCAAGAAGAGTGGCAGCAACAGGAGGCGTTCATGTGGGTTTATGCCTCCCCACCTCCGTTTAAATCAGAATCACCTGCCCTGGCTGGTGTGGCTCAGTGGACTGAGCACCTCGGCCTGTGAACCAAAGGGTTGCCGGTTCGATTCCCAGTCAGGACACAGGCCTGGGTTGTGGGCCAGGTCCCCAGTAGGGGGCGTAGAGGCAACCACACATTGATGTTTCTCTCCCTCTTTCTCCCTCCCTACTCCTGTCTAAAAATACACAATAAATAAATAAAGTCTTTTAAAAAGTGAATAAGTCAGCATCATCCAGCATGTAGGTCACGTGTAAGAGACATGCACTTTTACATCGCTCTGTGTTCTGCCAGAGACACACGCACAGCTGAATGATGGCCGCCCACGACCGAGGGTCCCTTCTGTCACAGGAACACAGGTCCCTGAGACGGGCCTCTGGGGCAGGCCGGGGGCTGGGGGCTGGAGCTGGCCGGGGCCGGGCGGGGCCCCAAGCACCCTGGGCCCACGCCACCCCGCCTGCTGCCCAGGGAGCCTGTCCTGCCTCCTCTGACACAGCCTGGGGTCAGGTGGGGCACGCAGCGCCCCCTCTGCCCTCACTCACGTCTGAGCTCTTCCAAGGACAAGGACCAAGGCTGCGCCTGTCTGTTCCTGATACTTGCTTTGGAAGGAACTGCGTGACCTTGGGCCAGGCAGGACACCCCTCGGAGCCTCCCCCTCTGCCCCACGGCAGGAGACTGGTGCACAGCCCGAGGCAACCTGCTGGAGCGGGCCTTTCCTGGAAGAGAGCGAGGTGCGGGCCGCGTCCTCAGGGTGTGGTGACCTCCCCGGGGCCACCACGGCGTGTTGCTGGCGTCTCGCGTCAGAGGAGGGCCCTGGTTGCCCCTGACTGACGCGAGAACCCCGCCCGAGGTTCGTTCTTGGGAAAGAGCCACGTGTCAAGTTATCACATGATTGAAGTTGGTGGCAAAAGGCTGCTGGGAACGCAGGAGCCCTGGCGAAAGCCGCCGTACAAAGCCTCCACTTTCCTCTTCTCGAGGCAGAAGAGCGTTCCTTGGACAGAGTGTGTGTATGTGGGGTGGGGCGGGGGGCTGGGAACCCACACCGTGCCAGGGCCCGGGGCCCTTCCTTTGTCTCGTGCCCAGAACTGGGTCCGGCCTGGACGCAGGCCCACGAGCGCTGTGTGGCCGCCTGTCTCACATGTAAATGAGGGTTTGTTCCCGTGAAGTGCTGGTGTCCAGCGGATGCGTCGCCTCGGTCCCTCGCTGCCCGGATGGTGCTCACAAGTTCTTTCTCTGCGGCTGGACACATGTACAAACTGGCCGAGTCTGGGAGCTGTTTCCATCTGCCGCGTGATGTGCCCAGTGCCTGTGGCTCGCTGTTCCCAAGCGTGTGGTTTTGCTGGAGGCCACAGGCCCGGCCAGCACCGTCCCTCTCCTCTGCTGGTCCCTGTCCTTGCCCAAGGACAGCAGCTCCTCGCGGCCTTGCTGTGAGCCCGTGTGTCTGCCTGTGGCCTTGGGGACGGCCTGGTAGGACAGGACTGCCGTCACCCGCCCTGGCCCCCATGGAATCCTGCTCCAGCCAAGCTCCGAGCGTGGGCGGGGGGGGGGGGGTGGGTTCACAAACCTCAGGCTTGTCTCTGAGGATGAAGGTGCCACGTGAGGGTGGGGGGCGGGGGCGGGGCCGCATGAACCCGGGATGCGTCTGCGGCGGTCAGAGAGCGGCTCCGTTGTTTCTGCTGTGTTTGCACACTTGAGGCTGTTGTGCAGCTAGCCGGTGGGACAGCCACCTGTGTCCAGGTCGGCCAGCACAGACTCTGCATAAAGGTCATCGTGCAGGGCCATCGGGACGCTGCCGTGAGCCGCAGGACGGGCCCCTGACCGGAGCTCCGTGTGCACCTAAGACCGACCTGTCCTTCTGGTGCCGGGGCTGCTTTCCATCTGAGAAGTCACTCATGGTGGCAATTTCCCAGCAGCCCCCAGAGGAGAGGGGACAGGACCCTCGGGGATCAGGGGCCAGTGTGGGGTCACCCTGCACACCTCAGGGCAGCACTCTCTGCAGGTCACAGTCTTTGCTTGCACAACCGAGGTGTCTAACCTGGAAGCCGGCCAGCTGGTCACGCCCACTTGCTGTATTGTATTCAGATTTCCCTGATTGCCCGAAGCCTGTTAGAATCTGAGCAAACCAGGCCCCAGGCCTGAGGCGCTGGGTTGGGGGTGGAGGCCTGTCCCGAGTCCAGGCTACAGAGACAGCCAGGGTGGGGCTGGGAAGTGATATCAGGGTGGGTGAGGGGTCATGCCCTTGACCTTGGCGGAGGCCTGCGATGGGGAGAGCAGGAAGGCTGGTCTCCTTGGCTGGCAGGACGCCTGCGTGTCCTGGGGTCTTTGCCTCTGGTCTCCATGCTCGGGGCGTGACCCCAGGACCAGGCCATCCTTGAGGTCAACAGTGGTCTTTGTCCTGATGTGCCTCGGCGGTCCCCGGGGAGCATTAGCCCTAGTATTAAAGTCGGAGAGTGAGTCCCGCCTCTGCAGGTTGACTCGAGGAAACACGCAGCTCAGGCCTTGACGCGTGAGGGACGTCGCCCGCACGCGGGGAAGCTGTCCGTGTACTCCGCCACCTCCACCTTCCCCGGCTCCCACGGGGTGTTTGGGCTCTGGGAGGCGTCTGGCCGGTGATCCCACACTGGGGTCCCTGGGCGCTGAGGCACAGAGGCAGGTCACGAGCGAGGCCAGCACCTCCGCGCAGCCCCCGCCCTGTCCCTGAGCCCAGGAGGCCTGCTGAGTGTGCTGGAGTGACCCAGTCCAGCTGCTCAGCTAGGAAACAGAAAAGGGGAGCCGCCGGGGGCAGGCGGGCATGAACCCCGCTTCCTGGCATCAAGCCCTGGTGCTTCGCCCCCCAGGGCTGCCCAGAGGAGCCCCGTGCGGCCTCTGGGGGGCATCTCGGGTGGCAGCGTGGGACCCTCTTTAGAGCGTCGGGTCATCTCAAAAGCAGGGGAGCAGCCAGAGCTCCGCCTCTGCCTTTGGGTAAGAAAAGAGGGGAGAACCATGAACGAAGGAAGTGGAGGAAGTGTCCCTGGCGGGGATTACCTGGGGTGGCCCCGCCGCTTTGATCCCGCGCCCTGGGCTTGCTGTGGCTTGACACCCCATACGCTTTCGTGCGCGCCAGGAGCCCACACGGGCTCTGAGGCTGGCAGCCTGCTCGCTCTGGCCTGCAGGAAGCATGTGCCTTGGCTGGGGGTGGGGAGGGGACAGGACAGGGTCTGGCCGGGCCCAGCCCACCTGTGGGGGCCTCAGTGACGGACGTGGGAGCAGTCCCGAGACTCCGAACCACAGGCAGGAGGGCGGGCTGGCGGGCGGGGCAGAGTCCTGCAGCCTGGTTCGCCCCTCCTTCACTCAGTCTCCCGAAGCCCGGCATCCCTCTGTTTGGCGGCTCTCTGGAAAATTCCATGATACCTGCTTTTGAGTCGTGGAGGATTGCTTAGTCCTCGAGTGCACGCTTCATAGCACTCAGGGTGGAAGAGCCCCGTGTTGGAGGGTCGCCCACCCTTTCGTGGCGCCCCCCCACTGGGAGTCACGGTGAGGGTTCCAAGGGGAACGTTTCCCGATGTTTCCAAATGCCCCTGGAGTGTCCTGTGTGAGATTGTAGTTGTTACTTTTAGAGAGAGGGGAAGGGAGGTGAAGAGAGGGAGAGGAGCATCGACGTGAGAGAGAAACATCTCGTGTGGGCCCCACCCGGGGACTGAACCTGCACCCTAGGCCTGTGCCCTGACCTGGCAGCGAACTGGCTTTCGCTTTGCGGGACGACGCCCAGCCCACCGAGCCGCACCGGGCCGGGCAGAGCGATCAGTTGGTACGTACAAAAATGAACGGTGATGAGTTTCCAGAGTATTCTACGAGGTGCCACTGCTCTTTAAAAAAACAGTCCGTGATTTACAGATGTACAGCCAGTGGGGTTTATTTCGTACAAGAGCGAACTGGGGTTTGGGAGGATCCGAACACACCCCGCCTGCCTGCCTGCCCCCCCTCTTGTCGGTGCACACGTGTGCACGCATGTCTCCATGCACACACCACAGCTGGCTGCGTGCACACATGTGCGAGCATGTGGGCACATGTGCACAAGCCCCACGTGTCTGTGGGACACGCGTGTGTACAGCAGTGCAGGCATGTGTGTGTTCATCGTGTACACACATGTTGCTGGTTCCTTAGATGGGGGCAGAGAGCAGGGGTTTTGTCGTCCGCCGCTATTTTCTCTGTCCCCAGGCAAACCGATTCTCGCGCTCCGTCTGTCGGTGCTGAGTTCCAGACTGCTTCCTGGCTTGGTGGGAGGACCGTGGGCGCACCCTTAAGTGGTGCTTCGATTTGTCAAGTCCCTGCTGCCCGGCTCGAACTGTCTCGCAGCCACAATCACTTCAGGGGGAAACGCAAGAAAAAAATGAACGGGGGTGGGGCATCAGAAAATCTGATGGGACAGGGGTGTCTGCAAACACAGAAGCACCCTGCTGCTTTCTCTGTGCTGCTGACTTTTAGGGTCTCCAGGCGCAGCTGCCCCCCTGCGAGGGTGGGAGGGCTTGCTGCCTGCCTTCCTCACAAAGAAACATTGTTGAGTCTCTTTTCATAACTGCAACATAGTTTGTGTTTTCCCCTTACATGCCAAAGCAGACATCATTCTCTGTTGCTACACCGTCTGGGCGGCGTGAGGATTAACAGTTACATAACGTCCCATTCACGGGTCTGCTCCGCTCCTGCGTTCACGTTTGTGGGACGTGTCCCTGGGCTGGGTGCTGGGGACCCGCCCTCCCTTCGCCCTCCCTTTGCCCGTCTCTACGCCTTCCCCTGGTTGGTGGACTTTGTCCCTCCTGCTGTTCACAAAGAAGGCGTGGCCCAGCCTCCTGCTGCGCCGGTCTTGGGACCTCTCCTTCCTGGGACTGTGGAGTGTGCAGGGCTTGGCGGAGTGCTCCCCACTCGTTGGCTGTCCCTCCCGGGGTGTCTCCTGCAACAGTTCTGGTCACTGACTGGCCAAGGGCCCTGTAGGGCTGCCCAAGTCCTTCCCCGCCCCCCCACCAGTCTCCCACCCCGGGCAGCCTCATTGCTCCTTTGCTCAAACCTTCCCTCCACTTTTGTTTCTCTCCCTGCCACAGACCAAGTCCTTCCCGGGGCCACCAGCCGGTCCCCTCCCACCTCGAGACCCCACTGCCTCCCCCCCGGGCATGACCTGCAGTGACGGTCCCCACCCCTGGCTCAGTGTCCTCTGCCCCGCTGTCCCCACTGCAGTGCTGGCTGTGAAACCTCAGATGGCCCTGCCTGCCACCTCCCCTGTCTCTGGCACAATTTCGTTGCTTTGTTTTCTTTGGGAGCAGGTCACACATCTCCTGTCCCTTCTGCGTCCTGGCTCGTTCTCCCAGGAAAACGTAGGTTCTTTGAGGACAGGGACTTTGTCTTGTTGGCTGTGACCTTGCTGGGTGTCCCTGACCTTTGTCTTGCTGACCTTTTACACAGCAGGTGCACAGTGTGGGCCTGGCCTGCTGAGGGAACAGTAAGTAGGTGACCCCTGTGGCCTGCGCTGGTGGTGGCCAGGACCCTGGGAGCAGGGGTGTCCAGTGCTCGCCCTTTCCCCCACCTCAGTTTCAGCAAAAGCAGGCCGCCCGTCTCCCCTGTGCTCCCTGGGGCTGGTAACCTGGAGGCTCTGCCCCCAGCAGCCCGTTTCCTCACCAGACCGGTCCTTCTCCCACAATTCCCAGGTCAGAGAAGGGGTCAGCCTCCAGCTTCCTGCTGCTGCCCCTCGACCCCTCTGCTGGCCTCCCACCCTCCCGCCTTAGGTTCGCAAGCCTAGAGCCCCAGTTTCCGCCGGCCCAGCCCTTCCCTCCTTGTCAGCCAGGCACCTCCCCCTTCAGGCTGTGTCCTCTGGGAACTGAAACTGAGTGGATGGGCGTAGGGACCGGCCGTGAACCACCGCCCAGCAGCTAATCAAGAACCAAAGGGCAGCCCGATACCAGGCCTGAGCCCCAGGGCCCAGCCCAGGTATGACCGCAGGGAGTGGTCTCCGGTGCCCGGCATCTGTGTGGGTTCATAGCCCTCCTTCCCGAAGCGACATGCATCCCGGGAGACCCTCAGTGCAGGGAAACCGAGGTCTGGCCCTGGGGGACGTGCGGCCTGAGTGGATCCCTGAGCACAGGGCGGTGACGGGCAGTGGCCCCGCTGTGTCGCCCATCTGTCCACCTGCCCTGCGGGGACAGTGGCGGGGCTGGGACTCAACCGGCACCGGAGAGGCCCCCGTGCTGGGGCAGGGACGACTTAAAACTCATCCGGGGGGTGGTGAGAGGGATGTACACTTTCACACTCACCAACTTTAACTTGTTTTACCCGAACCAGAACGTCTGTGGCCTCCTCACCTTCCCTGCCTTCGTTTGACCTTCATCTCGGTGTCCGAGGCAGTCACTGGGGACGCCCAGAAAACAGCGCCGGGACCCCCGCCCCCTGGGGCTGGGGGAGGCCTTGGCCTCGCGCAGACCGAGTGGTCGGGACGCCGCCCTGACCTTCCCTTTGTTTTTACGTTTACTTTACTTAAGGCATCACGGACGTAGCTCCCTCCGCCTCAGGCGTGCCACACGACGTCTGGGCGCCTTGCGAAGGGCCGCCCGTCGGGCTGACATCCGCCACCGGCCCCGTCCCCTCTAGTCGGCAGAGGTTCCGGCGGTTCTGCTGCGTTCGGTTGCGACGTTGTGTTTTGTTTCTCGGTGGCATTAACTCCAACGGCTTCATTAAAGCGCCTCGGGGGCGCTTGTGCCAGTGGGAGCCGAGCCCACGCTCCCCTCGTCAGGGCACTTTGTGGCTTCCTCTCGGTCCCGATTCGGGAGCGGAGTGACAGGGTGAACGGAAACTTCGACCCTCGGGACTTTCTGTACGTGCCTTGTCTGTAAACGTGAGATAGGGTCGGTCGGTTTTAAAAGCTGGTAGCTTCACGACAAAAAGAAATGTCTAAGTATCGTGACTCGGATAAAATATGTGTCTCACGATAAAAAACACTTTATTTTCTTTAAACTATAAACTGTGAAAGGTTTCGAACATCCGGGTGGTGTCTGCCGGAGAATGAAAACGTGGACTCACAGGGGCGGCAGTGAAAGGCGTCAGGAACAAGGAGCTAAAACTTGCTCATTGAGGGGACACCCAACTGCCTCAGCGTCTGCGCGGTTCTGTTCCGTGTCCAGGGAGGGGCCCCCCATAGCGGGAGTGTCGGTGACGTCACGGGACAGCCCCTGTGTGTGATCTGCAGGAATCTCACCAGCACTCTGGGTAGGGGCGGCGGGGGGGAGGGGGTGGTGCTGACTTGTCAGCCCCGGGACAGGGGACCTGCAGACACTCAGCGGGTGGCAGAATGGCCCCGGTGCCCGGGTGACACCCCAGGCCACGCGCTCTGTCCCCACATGTCCTACCCGGCAGTGCTCCTTGAGCCGGCTGCCCACCACAGGCCCACAGGGAGGCTGGGGAGAGGTTCCAGGGTCGGGCTGAGAATGGTTGGTGCCAGGCGGGACCCCAAGGGCCACGTCCCACCCGAGTTCCGGAGCTGGCGCAGCCTTCACGTCGTGTCTGCTCCAAGCTGGGAATGGTGGAACCTTCTCCGCCTGGGAGTGGCTGGGGGCAGCGACAGGCTGGGGTTAATCGGAGGTTCCGGAGAAAGGCTGGGTGACTCAGGGCACTCGGCCAGCCTCACGTGTCTCCCTTTGTCCCCGTCACCGTCTAAGCCAGGCCCTGGCAGAGCCGGGGCAGATGTGGGGCCTTGGGCCAGGAGCCTCTAGCACAAGGCCAGTGGGGGGAGGACAGGGACCCTGTGTCCTCACTGTGCCCCGACCACTTCCCCGGGACCCACTCCGCTGTGGCCCCGGAGCCCCCGCTGGTCTGTGAGAAGCAGGAAAGCGTGCCGGAGCCGGGATTCCTGGGTGAGGGTGTGGAGGACACCCTGCCCCCCACAGGCCTTGCCCAGCCTGCTGGTTCTCCTTCGAGTTCAGCAAAAGTCCCTGTGAAGTCGTTCGGCTGGACATCTGTCGGGAAGAGTTTGAGAGGCCAGAGAGCAGCCGCCGCCCGTGGACGGGCCGCGGGGTCCCCGGTGCTGGGAGCAGCAGAATCCGCCCCACGTGGCGGGCCTTGCAGTTCTGTGGAGGAACTAACCGATTCCCGTTGTGTGTGCACACGTGTGCGCGCGCGTGTGTGTGTGCGTGGAGCCAACGGTGGTGCAGAGACGCTTGGCCAAGCCCTGGACATCTGTGACCCCCACGTCCTAAGACTGAGTGGGGGGCTCAGTGCTGAGGGTAACTAGGACGGGGCAGGGCGGGGCTGGCTGGTGCAGCCTGCTCGGGCCGGGACTGTAAGGGGCAGTGGGCAAGCGGGCGCTGGTGGTCAGCTCTGCGACCTCAGGCCAGCCTCTGAGGGTGACATGAAGGTGTCAGGGGGGCGACTTGCTTTCTCCTCTTGGAGGGTGAGGCCTTGGTGGGCACACCGGCAGGCCTCACCCCTGCGTGCTGCCCACAGGGAGGCAGCTCCGGGTCCACCGGCTCCTTCTTCCTTTGGACGTGGGCTGGCGGGAGACGGGGAGACCCAGGAGGAAAGTGGGGCGGGTCCCTGGCTGGGATGGGAGGGGCGTCGCTGAACAGGGGGTGCCCTTTCATTTCGCCTTTTTTTGCTCTGCTCTGGGAGTCCTTGAATGAAACAGTTGCTGTTTTGGATCAGGGAAGGGGGAAAACACTCACTGGAAGCTGACTTAGCAGAGAAAGCCTTTTTCCTGTATTTTGAAGGTGGGGGAAGGAAATGAAGATGGGAAATGAGAACAGATGCTGCATCCTGAGCAAAAACCGGGGTGCTGAGCCCGTCTGAAGTCACCACCGTGTTCCTTCTGTGAAGCCACGTGATGTGGGTGGGGCTGCAGGCCCCCCGGGAGTTGCCCAGAGTTCTGTGGCCAACATCCAAGCCATTTTGGTTAAATTGGCTGGACCAGGTGACCTCCTCTGAGGCCACGGGACTCCTGCATCCTTGTCAGGTTCGCTGGGCACCTGCACGACCTTTGTGAGAAGCAGAGAAATGTGAAGGACGAGGAGTGGGGGCGTGGCCTTCTGTCCTGCGCCCTCTGGGAGGGGTCTGACCTGGGCCTGTGGCGTCCCCGAGGGGCTGGCACGGAACACACAGCTCCTTTAGTGCATAACACGTCCCACGCAGTGGCCCCTTGTCCCCAAGGACGTCCTGGGTCAGGGGACGTGCCTGCACTCCCCCGAGGGCCCTGACAGCTCCCTGGCTCACCTGCCTTCCAGGCCCCTGGGGCCTTGCTTTCCCCTCAGGTTTGGTGGTCCCAGCAGGAATTGCTGACCCGTGGCCCGTGCTCCCAGGCGTGGCGTGGAGCCGGAGCCTGCGGTGGCAGGGAGGGTGAGGGAGCCTGTGCCCGAGGCCTGCGCCTGAACAAGGCCAGGGGCGCGACCAGCACGCCCGTGTCCCCACCATAGACGGGGCCAGGAAGGAGGCCCATGCAGAGATCTGTGTGGATCGGCAGGAACTCCTTCAGCTGAGGGGTCTTTTCCGTCTTCGGGGCTTTCTCACGGTGGCTCTCGGAGACTCCCTGGCACTCCTGGGCACGGAGCCGTGGTGCATGCCAGTGGCCCGTGGCAGATGTCCGTGCTTCGGGGGCTGGGAGGTACAGACGGGAGGCATTTGCCCTCAGCATGTGGTGGCTTCCCTGCAGACACCGGGCTGGGAGCTTGGAGGGACCGGACCGAGCCAGTGCAGGGGCTGGGGGAGCTCAGCGCCCAGGCCCCGCGTGGGGTCTGGTGATGCCTGCTCACCGCAGGGGTCAGGCTGTGCCCTTGCAGGAGCACCAGCTACAGAGTTGTGCTGCCGCTGTGCATGTGTCCCGCCCAAGGCCAAGGTCAGTCCCGCCCCTGGTGACGGCAGCCTGGCCAGCCTCCTGTGCCGCAGACACAGACATGCTCTTTCTCCTTCTGGAGGAAATAGGGAGGTGACTTGAGACTGTGCAGAGCTCCTCCGGAGTGGCAGTGACAGATGGCAGATGTGGCTTTCTGAGTTCCCAGGACTGGTGGGAGCTGAACCCCCCATCCAGTTCCCTCCGAGCCTCCTCCCGGGCCCTCCCTGTCCCTCCCCGTTCCTCCCTGGGCTCGTTAATTCCTACCAGTGGCACTCGTGGGCTCTCGGATGCCGACTTGATTCGCCGGTTTGTAATCCAGTGTCATCTGTCACTGGCCCTTGATGGGTGTTAGAGTCAGCCGCATTTCGGGGCTGCCGTCCCCAGAGCCCTGGGTTCCCAGCCCCAGACAGGTGACGAAGCCCAAGGCCTGAGGCCAGAGCTTGTCCTCAGTCTGGGCCCCGGCACCCTGAAGTCCGTCCCCTGCCAGGAGAGTCTCGCGTTAGTGCTGGGGACCCAGAAGCCAGAGGTAGATGTGGGGCCAGAGAGAAGCATGGAGGGCTCGCCCTTGGGAGGCGCAGGCCGGGCGGGCAGCCCCTTGCAGCGGGGGCGGGGTGGCGGGCTGCTTGCGCCTGAAGGAGCCGGCTTCATAGCTGCCCTGGTTCCTCCAGGGGCCCCGAGACTGAGCAGCCCCCAAACTTCAGGGGTGACCGGAGACAGGCTGCGAGTAGCCAGCGTCCGGCGGTGTGGGACGAGAGCAGAGCATTTGCTGCCCAGCGTGTGTGGCCCCCGCTGTTTCCCGTGTGGAAAACCCCAGACAAGGGTCAGGACTCGCAGATGGGAGGCAGGAGGCAGAGGACCACGCTCCAGGGCCGGGCGGGGATGAGGTCGGTGGGGGGGAGTGCGGGTCTGAACCTCAGTGCAGGCTGGGCCAGCAGTCTGCAGGGCACAGCACAGAGCGGGGGGCGGGGAGCCGGAGGGGTGAGCAGAGCTGGTGGGGTGGGTGCCGGTGTGGGGGCGGGGAAGGGGAAGGGGCTGGCAACGCGGGGTCAGGCAGAGTTCCCAGTTTCGCATTTGGGGAAACTCACTTTGCAGGCTGGGCTTTGGCCCCAAGACCACGTCCCGATGGCTAATTCTCCCCTGCTGGTGTGACACCCTGTCTGGTGTCCCCATCTGGGAGGCGCGTCCCATGCATGGGTCCTACCATTGGTAAGTGGGGGCTTTTCTGAATGGTGCGCCTTCTAAATAAGCGGAGGCAACCAGGTGGGCTCCCGTCTGGCAGGCCTGGGCCGGCCCCACCCGGTCCAGGGTCTCAAGGCCTTCGCCATGTTGGGGCCACCTGCCGTCTGCGGGACCCAGCTGACTCCTGGAAGGGTGTTTGCACTGGGCGCCCCCCACTGGCCTGTCTGCGCTGCTGCGTGCGACACTGGGGGGTCAGACAGGAATGCCACTCCAGTCCGGGGACTCCCGCAGTCTGGGGGTGGGGCTGTGTCTGCAGAGACAGGACTGAGAGGCGTTGGTGGGAACTGCAGTCTGAACACACTGGAAGAAGTGGAGGGTGACGGACACGTCTAGCAAACCAGCGAACGACCGGGGAGGACACCAGAAGGGACCGGTGTCTACGGGGCGGCGGGCACTCCCCTCGCGCTGTGGTTGGAGGCCCCCAGCAGCTTCGCTGTCCCACGGCGGAAACGGAGAGACGGGTGTTCCGTGCCAGACCCTGAGAGGTTAACGCCGCCAAGTCCACGGCTGGAATCCGCACATGTGTTAACCATAAAGGCCTGTCTAGCCCACCCAGACTGTGCCGCGGAGCTAAGACCTGGGCAGTTGCGAGCAGAGTGGCAGATCTGAGGTCTAGTCGGAGGGCGCAGGCCTGAGTGGAGGGGCATCGCAGGTCGCTAGAGCTGCCCACAGCCAGCGCTGAGGCAGGTTGGGCCATGAGGGCCACTGTGGGACACAGAAGCCAAGAGGTGGCCTCAGCTGACACGTCCACCATGCGGTCAGCTTTCCTTCCTCCCCTCCCCCACCAGTGCCAGAGCTTCTCCCAGTGGACAGCTCAGCTCTCGATGGCGCCGGTGACGACAGCCTGTGACAGCTCCGTCCCGTGGGGTCTGAAGGCAGTGGACAGACCTGTGCTCTCTGTGGACCCTGCCCTCTCTGTGGCTGTCCTTCACGCAGTGACCCTTCCGCTTTCCAGGGGCTTGGCTTCATCGAGTGACTGCCTGCCCCTCACTCTGGTCCCCTTCGCCTCCCAAACTCCAGGCTTTAAATTGCCCCCTAAAATTGCCCACCTGGAGAGGAATGGGACTGGAAACAGGACGTGATTTTTGGGAAGCTGGGTGGCACTGGGGATGGTGAAGATGGGAAGGGAGCTGGGGGTCCCCACCCCCCTAGTCCCTTGCGTTGAGCTTCCTGGAGGCCCCTGGTCCTCACTGCTCCTAGTGAGGCAGCTCCCTGAGGCACAGGGGCAAGTTGGAAAGGAGAGCCTGCCCACCTGAGGGTTTTCCTTCTTTCTCTGTGAGCCCGCCGGGGCGGGCAGAGTCGCTCACCAGTGGTGCCGGCCACCACCCGTGCGGGGTGACTGGACACACCCGAGATTTAAAATCCTCAAGGCCAAAGGGCCCCCGCGAGCAGATCCTCAGCCCCTGGGTCTGCGTGCTGGGAGCGTCCGGAGTCCTGCTCAGGCTGCACCCTAGCCGAGGGCTCTGGGAAACACCGTCCGAGCAGGGTCGCCCCCACCCTGCCCTGGGGCGTTTCCGCACCACTCGCCCTGGGTTTGGCTGAGAAGCCTCAGCCTCTTCTCAGGAGCTGCGGTCCGGGGTGGGGGAGGGAGGGCTAATTCGTGTCAGATGGAGGTTCGCTGGGGGGGCCGTGTGCTTCCTCGCTGCCTGGCTTTTGTTCCCTGCATCTGACTCCTGAGTGTGGAGTGAACTGGAGGTAGCAGACGCGTCCCTTCGGGCCTACAGGCGTCGAACTTTTCCTGGGACTCCCAGACGCAGCGACGCAGGAGGCACCCCTACCAGGCACCACCGCCGGAAAGTCGCCGCCCCCTGCCGCCCCTTGCCTGGCCCGGCTGGGCTCTCCGCAGGCGCCGGGAGTGACCATGCGGCTGCGCGCCCTGACCCGGGGGCCTCCTGGAGGATGCGCGCGCGGGGCCCGAGCGCGCCGGCAGCGGCGCCAAGTGAGTGGGCGCGGGGCGCTTGGAGTGGGGATTGCGGGGGCGGGGGGCGGTCTCCTGGCGCTCAGAGGAGCTCTTTCGGACTGGTGCGCGTGTCCCCGGTGCGCTCAAACCCTTGGCTGTGCGCTCTTGTGCAAGTCTGTGCGTGTGCCAGTGTGTCCTTGTGTGTGCCCGCGCGTGTGTGTGCACGGGGGGGCACGTGGAGAGAAGGGGGGGCTCGCCTGGTGGGCGGCGGGCGCCCTGGTGAGCGGCTGACAGGGCTAACTTTCTAACCCAGCTGCCTCTTGAACACGCCGCCCCGGGCTCCAGGCTCGGCGAGGAAGGGGGGCTCTGGCCACTCCGCGGGCGCCCCTGGCAGCCGGGTCTCAGCGAAGGAAAGGCGCCGGGCCCTGTGCAGATGCTGCGGTGTGCAGGCTTGTCGCAGGAGTGCAGGCTCACCGGGCACACTCAGTCTCCTGGCCCCTGGGACAAACCGCCTCCCCCCAGACAACACCCTCCCAGGCTTAACTTAAACCCAACAGAGGCGGGAGGGGCTCCCCACCAGGTTCCGCAGCCCTTTCTTTGAGTCCAGTACTTAGGCCTCTCCCACGTCCATTTTCCAGGGAACCTCTGTGAGGTTCTGAGGGGTGAGGGGCGTCAGGGTGCCAGCTGCTCTTCCTCGCTGCGTTCTGGTTTTCAGGTTAACAGCCAGGTGCTGTTGCCCGGAAGCTGGGGACAAAGCATGTCCCTATGCTCTGGGTCCTGTGGCCGCCAGGAGTGGACACATCCACAGGCAGGACCACCCCACAGGTTTGGGGTCCGCTCTGCCCTTGTGGGACGGTTTGGGGGCCTTGATCTTCAGAGTCAAGCTGGTCTGTATTTTGCTCAGTGTCTGCCCCCCTGGAATGCTCCTGCCGGTCTCCCAGGTACCTGAACGCACGCCCGGTCCTCCTTCCTGAGAGGGGGACACAGCCCGGGTTGTGTGACACAGCCTTTGCAGGGTGACGGGTCGGTGGGGAGGCGGCAGCGCGGGGGTCCTTGGTGCCGTGTCTGCACAGCAGCGGGGGCCTGTTCTGCACTCACATCGAGCACTTCCCTGCTCAAATTGGCAGAGATTTTTCTTTAAAAAAAAAAAAACAAACTCACAGTGGAGACCAGCACTCCTCGCTGCACACCCCCCAGGGAGTCCTTGCGGCCCCAGCAGACTAGCTCTCTCCCCCGAAGCTGTCTGCTCCGAACAATTAAATGCCATTTAGATTCCTGAACGGGGCCTGCCAAAGGCTCCGCTGAGGCAGCCTCCCCTCCCCCTCGCTTATGGGCGCCACCTCTGCGGAGAAATGAAAGCAGATCTCAGGTGAGAACAAAGGCGGTCTAATCCGGTCCGCTCCTCTCCCCGCGGAGACGCTCTGTGCGGAAGCCGGGAGCAGATGCTGCGAGGCTGTCCGCGGTGGCTCCTGGGCACCCAGCCCCCGAAGCGGTCCGGCCCCCACAGCAGCCCGCAGCTTCCTCCCTCGCCTCCCAGCTGGGGCCCGCCGGCAGGGGGAACACAGCCTCTTTCTCCCCGTGGGGAAGGGAAGTGTTCGTGAGGAACAAAAGGTCACAGTGTCCTGCCTTGGCCCACAGACTGTGGCCGATTCATTCGGTCAACAAATATTAATTGAGGCCCACAGCTCCCTGTCCGCAGGCGCCGGGCGGAGCCTCAGAGGACAGAGGCACAAGGACCTGCTGTCCTGGGAGGTGGCAGTGCAGACCGGAGAGGCAGCCTGTACCCCAGTGACCGGCTCTGAGGGGCGTGTGTGCCTGCCAGGGGGTCAGGACAGACAGGGGCTGCATCTGCCAGATGCCAGAGCCCCTCCTGTGTGCGGCCACACCCCTCATCCCTGGGCCGTGTGGCCTTGGTCTTGCATGTGACCACCCCACTGGGGTGGGGGGCGAGGACCACGGTTACGGCTCAGGAGGGCACAGGCGCCTGGCCTGCTCAGCGTGCGTGCTCCTGCAGAAACCAGAAACGTGTGGAAAGACTCCCGCAGCGTGTCTGTAGGAGAGACCTTTTTGCTTTTACAGTCCGCTGCCCGGTGGTGGTGCTCGGTCCCGGCTGCCCGTTAGACTCCCGGGGTAGGGGGCTGAGCTTTGAAAAAGTTCCTTTCTGCCCCCACCCCCACCCCCACCCCACCGAGTCTATTTTCGTTTGTCTGGGGTGCGGCGTAGGTGGGGCTGTTCTAAAATCTCCGCTCCGGTGATTCCCACAGGCTGCCAGTGTCCACAGCTGGAACCCGCTTTGTCATCTGGTCCCTCACCCTGGCTCTGCGAGTCGGCAGGAGGGGAGGGTGCCTCTGTGGGCACAGCTGTGCTGCCGGTGGCTGAAGCTTCTCGTGGCTGGTGCTGGACGCCTTCCCTCATTTGCCCGGAACAAGGTCCACCAAGACACCGGGAGATGCCAGTTTAGTGACGGGACACGAGGAGCTCGTGCTCAGGAAGGCCCTGGGGGTGGCGGGCCAGCGGAGAGCTGGAACCGCGGCCGGGGGACAGGTGTGGCCGGTGCGGGCAGGAAGGCTGCAGTGGCTGAAGCTTTCGAGTGTGTTAAGAATCTCTGACTTCATTTTCGTTTTTGGAAGACGTTTTTGCTGGGTACGTAATTCCAGATTGGCAGAGATTCTCTTAGTACTTGATACCAATCCGCTGGCTTCTCACTGCTTTTTGCTTTTTTCGTTTTTAGTGGAGCAACCTGCTGTTTTGCTGACGGTTTGTTCATGGATGCAATGTGTCTCTTTCGCTCTCGCTGGGTAATTTCATGGTTTTTCTCCTTGTCGCTGGTTTTGAGCACTTTAATTGTTTGTGTCTTGGTGTAGTTGTTACGTTTCTGGTCTTGGGATTTGTCGAGTTTCTTGGATCTGTGGGTTGATGGTTTGGAAAAGTTTCAGCCACTTTTTCTGCAGATGTTGTTCCCCCGCCCCTACTTTTTCCAAGACTCTAATTTGGCACGTGTGAGGCCTCTTACAGTTGTCCCACCGAGCCTGTCTGTCTGTTCGGCTGCCTCCCCTTTCTGCGCCTTACGTTAGGAAGTGTCTGCCGTGATGTGCTCAAGGCCGCCCGTCTGTCTTCGGCAGGGTCCGGTCTGCCAGCAGCCCCACCCGGGTACTGTCGCCGCCGACAGTTACACATTTTCCACTGATGTCTGATTCGGATGGTTTTGTGCCGTCGAGGTCCCTGTTTGCCTTTTGAGCGTTCGGAATACAATTATAACGCCCCTTTAACATCCCCTCTGCTCCTTCTGCCAGCTCGGGGGTCGTTTTCTACCCACTGGGCCTCATCCTGGGCGGTGTTTGCCTGCTGATTTGCAGGCCTGGCAATTCTTGATGGGACACCAGGCTCGGGGTGTTTTACCTCGCTGCGCACTGCGCGTTTTTAAATTCCTGCGGGTGCTCTTGCTCTGTGCTAGAACGCGGCTCAGTCACTCGGAGGTGGTCTGATGCTTTGCTTACTGATTGCAGGCTGGAGGTCGCTCTCCCCCTCAGTTAGGGCAGGGTCCTTCCGTCCAGGCAACGCTGCATGAAACCTCGGGTCTGGCTGTGGGAACCGGCACTGCTGCCTGCTCTGCAGGGCTCTGAGCTCGGTGTGGCCCGCTCACACACGTGTGTGCACACACATGCACAGACGCACATGTGTGTGCTTGTCAGTCCTCGGCGGCGTGCTCCAGAGGGACTTCACGGAGACCTTCCGTCCTCAGTTCGGCGCTCGTTGCCCGACGCTCTGTCTGCTGAGTCCTCGCTGTCCCGTTCTGCCGGCACTTTGCGCTCCTCCTCGGCCCAGGCCGGTGCTGGCTCCTGCTGCCCGCCCTGCGTCCTGGACATGCTCTCCATGCAGGGATCTGGGGCAGTCGTCACGCTCACCTCATTTTTTCTGCCCCAGAGGAACTGGATAGAATGGTTTGCCTGCTGGTGAACATCCTAGAAATAGCACCGTTCCCTCTGCTGACGTGTCTGGCTTCTTTCACGCAGCACCATGCCGCGTCTGGCGCTCGCCCGTGGTGCCATGTGTACTGGTGTGTACCGGCGTGTACCGACGTGTATCTGCATCTACCGGCATGTATCCGTGTGTATCCACGTGTATCGGCGTGTATCCATGTGTATGTCGGAGCAGTGTCCATTGCATGCACGTGCCGTGGGGGCTTTGCCCAGGCTTCTCGGGACGGGTGTGTGGGTTACTTTCTGTTAGGAGCCCTTCCACGTCAGGTGGCTGTGGCCACTCTCCCGCAAGTCTTTCGGGGACATTTGCATGTATTTTTTCTGGTGTCTGGAGGAGTGGAATTGTTGAGTCAGGGGGTTGGGGTAGATTTAAAACTATTTACGAGAAATTGCTGAACAGTTTTCCAAAGTAGTTGCACTATTTGTTTCGTGTTCTTTTTTTATATTTATATATTTTTAGAAATAACCAAAAAAATTCTCCTTATTCTCCCCCCAACCTCTCTGCTGCCCCGCTAGCTGTCACTGTGCTCTCCATCTGTGAGTCTGTCCCGTTCTCCCTGTGAGTTCGGTGTGTTCACTAAGCTCTTGCTAGCCGTTCCCCTTCCCAGGAAACTACAATTGTTCTGGTGGTGAGTGATGGCCTCAGAGAATCCACGTGGATGCCCGTTACTGGTGGAACACACTGTCCCGCGTCAGGAAATGGGGACAGTGATTGGCATTCGGACTCCAAAGCAAATTGAATTTGTCTAAGATCAGCTCACAGCTGTGGCCCTGAGTCTATACGCACGAATTCAGTGGGTGGTGAGACTCATTTTCTCCCAGTGACGGATTTGATGTCATCCCAGGCTGGAGGAGGAAGCCCGTATCTGACCCCGCTGGCCTCGGGACTGCCTCTCCTTCTCTGGAGAGCCGTCAGCTCCAAGCAGCTGGGGGCGGGGAAGTCAGTGACTTAGCTGTGTCTGCACAGAACTGTGCTGTTTGTTCACTGTTTTTTCCAGGAGAAGAAGCGTGATGACTCTGGGAGCGCACGCGGATTACTTTGTCGTGGGAGTGGGTGGTTGTGAGCCTCTGGTCTGGAAGCTAAAACACGATCCCATGAGCAATGTTGGTTCGGGCACGGCTGCTCACACATCTTACACGGGGTCTGCAAGCTGGGCGCGTGTGCACTGTCGCCAGGGGCCCCGGCGTCCCGGCTGCTGGCAGGGCGTCCGAGGCCCCTTGGGGACCCCCGCATTGGTAGACCCCTCGTTCCCTCTTTGCCTGGGACAGCTCCAGTTCCAGCCCCTTCACAAGTCTGCTAGATTTATTGTCCCCTGACAGGGGGAAGGAAAAGCACATGAGCGAGGCCTTGAGGAGCTGACCATTTCTTCCTTTGCCTTTTCAGCCAGAAGAGTCGGCGGTGAGTCTGCACAGTTTTAAGAGCAAGGCCTTCAAAAAGGCCAAAGTCTGTGGGGTCTGCAGACAAATCATTGACAGGCAAGGGCTTTCGTGCCGAGGTGAGTCCGTGTTTTTATTCTCTTGCCGATTCAACCAAAGCAGGACGAGCAACAAACACAAAACAAAAATGAAAACCTTTTGGGGGTTTCCAAAAGTTAAACCCCGGAATTCCCCTTCTTAGCCTGCTCGCCCCCCACCCTCCCCCGGCCCCCCGGACCGTGTTTACCCAGACTGGTGCTCAGGAGGAAATCTCCCCGCGGGGGCGGGGGTGGGGTGGGACAGCAGGACTTGTCCTCCCGCCGAGCTGTGGTCTCAGTAGCTCAGCTGACTCATCTTCACCTTCTGGTCTTTTACCAAAGTTTACAGATGAGATGCTTCTGCCCTTCAGTGTCAGGGTTCAGTGAGTTACGGCCCCGTCAGCCTTTGCCAGCCCTTTTCCCGTCACTGGGCAGAGCCACCAGCCTCGCTAGGCACCAGGTGGTCCTTGGGACTCGCTGGTTTCTGCACATTTTTATGCACATTGACGTATGGGTGAGACGGACAGGTGAGAAGGACGCCTCGTCTCCCTGAACCCCGGAATCGAGGCTGGGGGGCGTGGGTCTGCGTCACGGAGCAGAGGAGGGTTGGGGGACGGGTCGTAGAGGACACTTGGGGCTGTTGTGTGGCATCTTACTGGTGGGTTTGGGATTTCCCACCTAGGACATCTGCAGGGTCTGTGGTGTTGGGACGGCCTCGCAAATCCTGGCGCACCCCCAGCAGACGTGCCAGCGGCTGCTTCGGGTCGGGCGGCTGTTGGGGGGGGGGTTGGGTGAGTAGTACTGTCAGACTCCCGTGGGGCGAGAATGCGACCCCAGGGCCTCTCGGGGCCTCTGTCCGAGGTAAAGGGCCTGAGAGCCCCCAGCTGCTGCCTCCTGGGGGCCTGGGAGAAGTCCCCTCCCTACCTGAACTCCCAGATGTCTCTGTACTGGAATCCATGCTCCTTGGGGCCTTCACCTGCTTCTCGGAGAGTGTGGGACCGTCTTACTTTTCCCCGGGGGCTCTCCCTCACCGGGAATTGTCACCCTGTGCTCAGAAAGGTCACCCATGGGCGTCCTGGACCGGCCCATGGCCTCTGCCAGCGAGCGCGCTCAGCAGGAATCAGCCATGAGCTTCAGGGAAGCGCATGCCTCTGCCCGGCCACAAAGGGTGGACCTGGGGCCCGGCAGGGACAGTGTACGCGTGTCCTCCAGGCTGCAGGGCTCACAGCAGAACTCGGCCTTACGTGGGGACACAGGAGCTGGGAGGGGTGAACACAGAACGTTGTGTATCGGCCAGTGTGCACGTGTGCAAAGGTGAGCGTGAGGCAAGAGCCTCTGCTGGACATGCACGCGACCCCGGGGCTGGCAGCCGGCGCACGGGGGCCACTCACCCCGCCGGGGAGCCAAACCAGCGCTCTCGGACTGGGCTGGCACACGGAAGGTGGTCTGGTGTGTCCGCAGCAGAACCAGGATGAGCCAGCTCCCGATCTCTCTGCTTCCCGTGCTGCCTCCGGCCCTGCAGCCTTCACGGCTGAGCGTGGGGCGCCGTGCAGGGCGGGCATCGCGGTGCTACACTGTGGCCCAGCTTCCCCACACAGGTAGGAGTGTGTCCCTGCGCGAGCTCTCCATCCAGGGAGGTGTCCCTCCCATGGGGAGCTCTCCGCCCGGGGGGGATGTCCCGCCCGTGGGGCTGTCACAGGCTACCACACTCGGAGGGACACAGATGGAGGCCACGGCGGACCGGCAGGCGGGTGCGAGTGTGTGATTCAGCACCCTCTGCAACCCCAGGGCGAGGTGGCCTTTAGAGCCCACAGGCCGCGAAGGGAACAAGGTGGCCAGGCAGTGACTGTGCCATCGGACAGTCTGCCTCTGCACGGGCACCGGGTCCCCTTGTGTCCCATGAAGCCAGGTCCTGAGGACACAGGCGGGTGAGGCAGACTCGCGAGTGTCACGGGCAGAGCAGCCGTGATGCCCAGGGCCCGTCTCTTGCTTGGTAAATATGTGCAGAGTGTTGAGTAAAGCTCTGACTGCCTGTGGGACGGGCCTGGATTCCCCGGGCTCCCGGAGACGCACGAAGAATAGTAGTTCCAGGGCAACGTGGAAAAATGTCGGCCGCGTCAGCGCCAGACTCTGGGCGCTGCCGCCGCCTCCGTGGGTACCGGGATTCTTCCCCGTGACCGCGGAGCCCCTGTTGGAGGAGGGAGCCTCCGTGGGGGGGCTGGCTGCGTAGCCATGGGGTGGGGGGCGGGGAAGCAAGCCCTAACAGGAGGAGCCAGGGCCTTCCCAACAACTCCACCCTCTCTCTCCCTTGATGCTGCTGAGCTCTTCATTAAAAAAAAAAAATTTATATCCTCATTGAGGATATTTTTTTTCATTATTTTTTTGCTGGGGGAGAGAAACATCAGTCATTTGTCTTCTCCCACATGCCCCATTCAACCTGCAGCCTGGGCAGGTGCCCCGACCGGGAATTGAACCCGTGACCTTTCAGTCCACAGGCCGATGCTCGGCTGAGCTCCGCCGGCCAGGGCTCAGCTCTCCATTTTTGCAAGGTGGTGGATAAAAGTGGCCTCTCCCTTAATCCCCGTTTTCACCCTTCCGGTCGTCCTGCAAGTCGAGCATCCGAAAAGGTGTAGAAAAGACGCCTCAAGTGTTCATTTAGGGAACTAGCCTTTCAGATCCTTGCGCATTTACAATATCCGAGTTTTCCTTTTTGGTTTTGAAGAACTCATTGTGTTAGAAATACTAAGCTTTCGATCTGCAATGTTAGGCAGAACCGGTGCCAATTTTTGAGGGATCCGACCTACAGAAACGTCAGCTCAGACGTTGCGAACGCGCCGGCAGGTGCTGGTCCAGCTCCGTCTGTGGCGGGTGTGCGCGGTGGAAGTTCAGGGCGCGGCTTGCTCGGACCTGCCCACTGTTTCATTTGGCTTCCGTGTCGTTTCCCTTTCAAGGGCGCCCTCCCTTGTCCGTGGACATCGAGGTGCTGCACACCGTCCTGTCCCAACGCTCATTTCTGCGTTTCCCGTGCTGGGCCAGTGTCAGGGCTGATCTCCTCGGGAATTCATGTTATTTCCGTGACTCTTCCTGGGTGCGCCGGTTTTCCCGGCCTGCCTTCCCGTGCGGCCCGTCCTTTCTTAGGTGCGCTGCCGAGGTCTCGCGTGTGACCGGCCTGTCACTCGTGCCTGCCTTCACAGTTTGTCTTGTATTGTACATACTTTTATGTCTTTTCCCCTTGCCTGTTATAATCACCGCCATGTTAGTTTTTAGAACAGGTGGTTTCTCCTAGCTGCCCAGTGTTTTATTTGTGGCTATAGTACTTTTTTTATTGCTTGGGTAACTTCCGGTTTTCCTGGTAGACAGGAATCGGTGAAGCGGCTTGTTGGAGGAGCCGCCCCCCGGGAGGGAGGGGAGCAGTGCTGTGCATGTCATTCTGCGACGTGTGACCTGGCAGCGGGGCTGCATCGTGCTGTCGGCCCCTGCATTGTCTGCCCCCCAGCATTGCGTGAGCAGGCTCTGCAGAGAGACAGGGCCGCTGGGGTGCCCACGGAGAAGGAGACACGTTACTCAGACGCGCGCACCGGCCATTATGGGGGCTGAGAAGCCCCACCATCTGTAGCTGGCAAGCCGGAGGCCCGGAGAGCCCCTGCGTAGTTCCAGCCCAAGTCCCAACGCAGGAGGAGACCCGTGTTCCAGCCTGGACTCGGGCAGGCAGGGAGAAGAGCCTTTTCTTCCCTGACCCTGTACAGTATCCGGGCCCAGGCTGGGTCGGGGGAAGCCTGCGGCCATCGGGGCGGGGGGACAGCTGCTCCCCCCGTCCCATGTTTAAATGTTTAAATGTTCCTCTGTGTGCGGTGGCGGCGGTGACTTGGTCGCAGTGAGTACTTCCCGACGTGCCCTGTCAAACCGCCACGCCGCACGCGGTGACTGCTAACTGCGTCGTGTTGCCGGTCGGTCGTACCTCAGGGGGAAGAAGCGCCGCCCAGTGCAGGCTGGTGTCGGCTTTGGGAAGAGGAGGGGGTAGAGTCACCGTGGACATCTTGTCCTTCTGGGCCTGCGCGGTTTGGAGGTGCGGTTTTGGGGGGAGTTCTGGTGCGCTTTGCCCTCCCCTCTTCCTGGGGCCCCGCTGTGTGGAGGGGCGGTCGGGGCGGTGGCCCTTCCTGTGCCCGGAGAGGACGGGGCTGGCCGCTCTTCGTCTGCATCGCCAGCCTGGTGTGAAGGCCTTCGCTCCAGCCGCAAACTCTTGACTAGGCTCTGTCATCACCTTTGCGTTACAAGGTATAGAGTCCATCGTCCCACAGACCTCAGAGGCACAGACAGTTCGGAAAGTAGCTCCCGTGAAGAAAACACCCCGGGCATTTCCCACCTGCGACTTGGGAATGGAGGGTCACTGGCCCTTTCCCCAGGGACCTGTGTGAGGCCAGCATTGCCGTGCCCAGCTCCTCGGGAGGAGAGGGGAGGGGCGTGAAAAGCTTGGGCCCCAGACAACAGCTGACCAGATTTGGGGGGCACATTTTGAGCTGTGAGGCCCTGTTCTCCCAGGAGCCCGCACGCTTCCCGTCCTGGCAAAGCAGGTGCCTTGAACGGTCCCCTTGTGGCATCGCAATAACCTTGGGGCTGGAGCAGACCCAGAGAGGTCCCTGGCGCTGCCCAGGGCAGCCCAGCTGTAGAGGGCCGGGAACCCCCTGCTCACGTGGCCCCCCTCGGGGGTGGGGGTGTCAGTCAGCGTCAGCCCGGCTGCAGCCTCGGGGGGCGGGCCTGTGAGGTCACGGCAGTTCCGCCTGGAAATCTGCATTGTCAGGCTTCCAGCCTGACTCCTGCCGCTCTGGGTTCACCGGCGGCCCCGGGAAGGGTCCCGCAGGAACTTAGCTGCGGATCCAGGCCCACAGTCGGTCCTCAGCTGTCCCCCGGAAGCGGCAGGAGGGTGAGGCAACTTCAGGCCTCATTCTTTGGGGCGTTTTCAAGCTTCTCCTCTTCCTTCTGGGAGAAGCCGTGATTTCCAGACAAACGTTCGTGCGTCTTGCAGCTCAGGGTTCCTGCCTCTGTGCTTCAGGGCTCTGGTCCGGCCGCCTGCACCCCCGGGACGGTCCCCACGGGCCATCTGGACACAGCTGCCCGCACAGTGGCAGCGGGTCCCTGCACACGCGTCCCCGCACGCTGCGAGCTCCGGTGCTGCCTCAGAGGCGGGAGCCTCCCCCGACCTGGCTTTCCGAGTGTTGACAGGCCGGGGAAACGGAGCGGGTCTTGCTGCCCCGACTGCCGAGCTCACGCGCTCTCTCTCTTCTCTTCCAGACTGCAAGTACTCCTGCCACAGGCGATGTGAAGCCAAGGTAAGCGACCGCTCCCCGGACCCTCCTCCGTTTGCCCTCCCGCAGGACACGCCTGGGAGGGGCCCCTCGGGACTGCGGCCCCCGGAGGGAACTCCAGGAAGGGCTGGAGTTCCTTCTGCTCAGGGCTTTCTGAGAGGGTGTGGGCGTTTCATCTCCAGAATGAGCTGGAGAGCTGCGGAGTTCATGTTCTGAGTTATAAGACAATACCGTTCGAGTCTGGTTTCCTACGGGACCTGCTCGTTTGGTCCTGGCCACATCATGGCCCTTCCTCTGTAACCCGCTGTCCCTTTTGTGGTGATGCCGACACTCTGCCTTTCAGGGCACAAGGGGGTAGGGACAGGTACCAGGTCGACCCCTGGCCCTGAGGAGTTGGCTGGCTTCTTTTTGGGTAGTGGGTCATAGGTGGTTTGGGCTCTCAGGCTGTCACGGAAGTTGGGGGCCCTGAATTGGGGTAGTTGTCTTGCTTTTGCGTGTTCCCTGGAGGGTTAAGTTGCCGGTGGCCGCCAGGAAGCCCCGGAGGCCTGGTGTGCTTGGGTAGTTTAGGGGTCTGATTCATCGGGAAATGAGGTGGCCTGGGGATGGCGTACGGGAAGCTGCTGGCACCCCTGGGTGGGGCCCCGGTCTTCTGCACGATCACCGTGTTTGAACATTGTCCAGGCACGATGTTCCCTGCAGGGCGCCTGCCTTTGTGGGGGCCCATCTGCTGTCCCACAGGCTCCCCTGTGCTGGGGGCCCAGGGGGTGGGGTGGAGTGTTGGGGGTGTGCCACCGCGGTGGACCGAGTGGGCCTGCCCTTCCGGAGAATTCCCGCTGGTCCTCGGCTGAGTGGGGGGACCTGCGCAGGAGGCAGCTTCACGGCACCGTGAGCTGGCTTCACGGGGGCACCCTGCAGGCGAGGACCGGGGGCCTGATTTCCCCCCCTCCCCACCACGCACACGCACACACATATGTCACACGCACAGACATGCGATGTGCCCGTGTGCAGGCACCGATGCACTCCCACGCTCACAGACACGCACAGCGCACAGCCCCGTCGTGTGCACACACCCAGAGTTAGAGGAACTCTGAGCAGGTCCAGCCTGTACTTTCTTCAGGGAAGAGATTAAATGACTTGTGTTAAACTTTTCACCACGGAGAACTGGGGACACGTGTGGAGTAGCGAGCAGTGCGAACCCCCGCTGTCCTGTTACCCAGCCCCCCACCCGCAGCCCCTCCTGTCCTCTTCCAAACTCCTTGTCCCTGGCGGCCTCTTCTGCGATGTCACGTGATTTGCGATTTCGGCCGTTGCAAGCATGGGCGTCTGTGGCGGGCTTAGGGCACTTCTGCTGTCCCTGGCGGCCTCGTGTGGGAAGGCTGGCCCTCTGGGCAGGAGGTTCCGGCTCGCACACACTCGTGGGCGGGACCGCCTTCCGGCCAGCCTGGTCCAGGCCGGCTGTGCCCACAAGGACATCCGCTGCTGTGTGCTCTGCACTGGCCCGAGTCCTGGGTGGGAGCAGAGGTCCCCGTGTGCGGCGGGGTGTGGCGTAAATGCCCCCTTGGGGGAGGCTTCAGCTTTCAGAGAGGGCTCTCCCCACTTTCTTGTTGGCATTTGGACGAAACCTGCCTCTGAGGGTCTCCTCTGTGGCCTTTTCCCGCACAGCCTGTGACTCATCACCACGGGGAGTGGGGGCCGCAAGGGAGCCACCCCGGTGGTGCTGCCTTCCCTGTCACTCCTGCACTTGTGTGGAGCGCACACACCAGTGCATGTGTGTGTGTGCGCGCATGTGTCACGTGTGTTTGTGAGTGTGCATGACAGTGTGCCGTGTGAGTGTACATGGCATCACACGTTTGTGGGTGTGCAGTGTGTGTTAGCATGCGGATGTGCATCCCAGTGCCTATGGGCGTGCATCGGTGTGGTGTGATGTGTGTGCAAGTGCACGTGTGGGTGTGATGTGTGTGCAGGTGTGTGCACTGTTGTGTGTGCGTGCCAGGTGTGGGGGGGGGCGTGCACACCTGTGACGGCACTGGGGTCCTGGCCACCCTGACCTGTGGCTACAGGCCTGACCACGCTGCTGTCGGAGGCCCAGCCAGCCACTGAGGGGTTGCGTTCTTGGGCTCCGAGACGTTTCGGAGGTCCGAGCTGTCGCTGAGAGTGGCGCTCCTGGCTGCAGAAGCCGGCGGTTCGCTGAGCGGCAGATGAGCTTTTACTGTCACCGAATCGCAGTCGGGAGACGTGACCCTGTGCGTGTTTCTCGGCAATGCAGCTTTGGGTGGCCAGGGAGAGTGCCACCAGCTGTAACAGAGACCCTATTCCGGAACCCTGTCGCTGCCGCTGGGGGACGGAGGGCCGCAAACCCTCGGCTGCCCCTGGAGACCGGTGTGGGTGCAGCTGAGACGCTGCCACACGGCTGGGTCCATGGTCAGTGCCTCCCTGAGCGCCAACGGGCCAGATTTCTCGGAGACGGTGAAGCCCTGGCCTCGCGTCGGACGCGGTCCAGGCCCTGCCTCCCTGGGCTGGTGCTGCCTTGGGTCCTCTCTGTGATGGTCCCCAGGCCTGGTGGGAACATCGAAGGAAAGGGTGAACCAGCTAGCTCCTCAGAGCACGCTAGCGTCTGGTGACATGCTTTTGTCACTGCCCTCTGGGCAGCAGCCACCGTCGGAGGCGCCTGACCAGGCCCGGGGGGATGCCGTCTGGGGAGCAGCCATCGGGGAGAGAGCCTTCCTGCAGAGACCGGGCTGCCCGTGGCTGGGGGCCGGGCGCGAGACCAGTCTGTGGGCTGGATGCTAGAGTGTGGGCCAAGGTCACCACGCTCTTGCTGGCCCCCAGGCAGCATGTCTCCTCGGTGAGGCTGTGCTGTTGGGGGGTCCAGAGGCAGAGATCTGGGAGTACCCCAACACGGGCTGGTCTGCGGCAAGTTCAGCACCGGGAGCCGCAGTTTCTTCAGGTGTGAGGTGGGTGAGCAGCACTTCCCGCCATCCACCTGTAGATGGCATGCTTTTAGCTCCTCTTTGTGGGGATCTTCCTTATTTTGGTTTAGGGAAGTCTGATAATTTGTGTGCAGTTGCTGGAAGCTCGGGGTCCCAGACTCTGTCCCCACAGGCAGGACAACCTCAGCCGAAGCCCAGGTGGTTTGGGGTGACGTGAGGTCCTGGCCCAGGGCTGGCAGGCGGCACCCACTAGGAGTAGCCACAGTCAGCCCGACTCTTGAGGGACGACCCCGCACGTGCTCAGGGCCACAGCCCCCAGAGGCCGTGCTCCTCTCGCCACCGTCCCAGGTGACAGGCTGCTGGGACTCAAGGGAGTCACCCCAAACCGAGGGCAGAACCGGAGGAAGTGCAGCGCTCCCACCCGGCCCCTCCCAGCACCGGCGCCCCAAACTGCAGGTGTGCTCGTTACGCTTTCTCTGTAACGAGAAGGGGGGTGTGCTGAGCGAGGCAGGCCTCTACGTGGATGGGGGGGCATTCCGATCGCCTGTGCGGGGGGCCTTCCAGTGAGAGCTGCCGGCGCTGTGACGTGCACGCAGAGCCGAGCTGCGGTCTCACCCCAGGACGTCCCCTTCACAGTGGGAGGGGACTCGGTCAGGCGGTGAGAGGCGCGTCTTGCTCCTGCAGAACGAGCCTCAGCCCTGGGGGCCCCTGAGCATGGAGGACACACTCAGCCACATGCACACTCATAACTCCACTCCTGCCGACTCACACACGCTGCCGGACATGCCCACACACACCCACACTGGCACCCGCACCCCCACTCCCGGCTCGGTCACCCTGGGCTGCGGGCCTCCTCTGCCCCGTCCCATCCCGCTCGCCTGTGCACCTGCGGCCCCGGGGACCGGTTGCTGGCAGCGGCGGCTGCAGGTGCCACGTCGGCAGGTGCCGTGGGTGCGGCCTGTTTGTTTGTGCTCGTCCTTGGCAACCGTGACGGCCCCGTGCGTGCGGAGCCTCCACAAGGCCATAAAGCGGCTCTGGCCCAGGCCTGTCGGCCTCGGGGGCCTTCCTGCTCCCCAGCGGGTGCAGCTCTGCCTGCCTGCCTCGGCCCCGTTGTGACCTCTCCTCAACCCTCTCCCCGGGGGCTCCTTCTGCTGAGAGAGGAGCCACTCCCCCCAGGGGAGGCACATGGAGTTTGGACCCAGCGGAGTCCCCTGTCCTTCCTGGACCTGCCTGTGCGGCGGCCCCCGCAGGCTGCGCTCTCTAGTTGGGATGAGAGCCCGGGTGAAGGACCCGCAGACACGGCGCTGGGCCCTGCTGTGACATCAGCTCTGTGAGTGTGCCCTGTGGGGGCAGGGGCCTGGCTGTCTCTGCGTGTGCACACCGACCTTCCTCACAGAGCAGGGAGGGTGCTCGGCGAGGGATCCCGCCCGACCCAGGGCCGGGTGCGCTGGGCTCTGTGGCAGCCTGCGTGTCGGGCCGTGGCCGGCGGTGTCCCCTGCCCACGGTGTGGCTGAGTGCTGGTCTACAGCTCCGTGGGGAGAGGGGGGGCGCCTGTAGAGCCCCAGAGTCCTGCTGGGGAGGAAGGCCGAGCTGGCCTGGACATGCCCCAGGGCATTTCCTCTTGTCCACTGAACACAGCGGGGGCCATAGCCCTGTGAATCTGGGGGCAGAGCCGGCTGGAGCGGGGAGAAAGCAGTCAGCAGCTGCGAACCTGGCCTGACCCCACCGCTGCCCCCGGGGGTCACCGAGTGTCTCCACGATCTGGAGGTGCCGCTCCAGGGGAGAGGGGCAGTGGGCCACAGTCAGAGGGGCAGGTGTCCGGCCATGGCAGAGGGCCCGGGCCTGTGTGGGTGCCAGCTTGGGTGCAGGGTGTCAGCAGAAGCCGTGTACTCCACCCCTCGGGTCAGCCGGAGGCACACTGAGAGCCAGGACCTACAGCCGGGGGTCCCGGTGCCTGGCCACCCGCATTCCTGACGGGACGACCCAGTAACGACAGGCGTGCGTCCTGGCCCTCCTCACAGACCCATTGCACTGCGGTCAGCCGCCCCCTCTCTCTGGGGGGGCGGAAACAGGACGCGCCAGCCTAGCTCCACGTGGTCTCCCTCCTGGGACCAGGCCGCTGTGTCCCCTTGCTGCCATCGGTGAGGTGTCACAGCTCTTGGTGTGAGCCCTGCTATCTCTTGGCCGGCAGGTGTCTTGTCCCCCGGACCGTCCCCTTACTCTGGCGTGGCTCTCGTGCGTTTTCAGGGCAAATTGGCTCTAACGGGAGGTCTCTCCTCTGATGTCAGCGTCTGTGTCTCAGCACAGCGCACGTGCAGACCGACGCGGGGGCTGCGGTCAGGTCCGGGGACACAGAGGCAGAGTGGCCGAGCTGGGGACGCAGTGCCGTGCCCCAGGTCCCTCTCCCTCAGGCAGGCCGCAGTCCTGCAGCTCCTGGTGGGGACCGCCCCTCCCAAGCATGTGTAGGTCTTGTTTATCACTGCGAGGGACGGGCTGCCTGGCCAGGGAGGTGCGCAGTGGATGCGGGGGGCCAAATGGCCCGGCTGGCACGAGGTTGGCTGATGGGGCGGGGATGTGGCCAGCTCCATGTGATGTGTTGGGGGCCCCACAGAGCACGCTGGTTCTCTGGGGGACACCGTGGGCCAGGACGCAGAGGCAGTGCCTCTGCCCCCCATGTGGCCGCAGGGGGACATGGGGCGCTGGGGGGGGGTGCCTGGCTCTGACTGCACCCTCCTGGTCCTGGCACCTCACAGGGCTTCCGTTTGCTCTCAGCAAGCGTGTGCCCCAGACAATGAGTTAGAAAGTAACCATACGCTTGACTTTAGGGAAACTGAGCAGCTCGCCGAAGCCTCTCTCAGACACGGTTGCCGATACGTTGTTACTAGCCGCCATCCTGTTTGCTTCAGGGTTAGGCGCGTTCTCTGTGTTTGCAGGAGTGCACGGCGATGTTTGTCCCCCGCTGCAGCGTAACACAGAGTTTTCCTCGGCCCCGAGCACCCTGCGTGCAGCTCACTGTTTGCCCGTCCTCCCCTCTGCTCCCCGGTCACCACTGGCCTTGGCTGCCTCTGCTCTGTCTTTCCCGCAGAGCCGCAGAGCGGGACTCACAGGGACTGTAGGCCGTGCACACTGGCTTCTCTGTCGAGCGTGCATTTGAGGCTCCTCGGTGTCTGTGCCTGGCGTGGCCGCGCATTTCTCTCTGGGGCCGAGCGAGACCGTGGGGCAGGGGCTCTGACTCCTCCCACGTTTCTCGCCAGTGCATCATACATTTCGTGACCCCCCGCCCCCGGGCACAGGTGGCCGGGGGGCGCAGCACAGGGGCTGCAGCCAATCTCAGCGCCCCACTAACCACGGGTCCCTGTCCACTGCCAACTCCCTCTGCTTCCAAAGCCGTCTGCTTTCTCAACCCGTTTTCTCTGTTCTGTGCGCTCGTCCACGTCCCACTTCACTCACTGCCCTTGTGGATCTGAGGACACGCAGACGAGGACCCACAAGCCGTGAAGCAGGCGGAGAGCGAGAGCGGCTGCTGCGTGGGTGTCAGCGGGGGGGTCGGGCCCCGCAGAGACTGCCCCTGCCCCAGACGGGCATGAGTCAGAGTCCTGGAGCAGTAATAACAGGTCCCAGACGAGTGAGTGACCGTGTGTCATCTTCCTTGAGGAACTTAGTAAAATAAGCAGGGAGTTATAAATAGTCACCACGGCCGTGCTGCCGCCCACTGCAGCCGGCAAGGACAGCTAGTCAGGCCCTGGGGCTTTCCCGCGCCGGGCTCCGCTCGTCGCAGGGGTCTCTGAGGATGTGAGGACTCTGGGCTGCAGGTGTCCGGGAGGAGAGCGGGGGGGCTGAGTCCTGCCGGCCCCTCACTGCCAGCAGCCCTTCCTCCTCAGGGACAGCCAGGCGTCCCTGTGGGTGGCGAGCCTGCCCAGTGCCCTGGGCGCCCCTTGTTTCTGTGACCTCGGCTCTGAGGTGGAGGAGCCGAGGTCCTGCGTGATGCAAGCCCGAGGTCCCACGGCAGGTCAGGGCCTCCGGGCGCACTGGGAGCTGGGTCTTCCTCTCTGTCGCCTTGGTCCACCTGGTGCATGTGAGTGTGTCTCCTGGGCTTTGAGGGCAGCGGCAGCGCCCGGGGGACAGCTTCCCACCACCCCTGCCCGTGTGACGCGGCCTCGCTGAGATGCTGCGCCCAGTTCCACGTGTGGACGTGGCCCTGGAGGTGGCGGTCCGTGTTGTCGAGGACGGGGGGCCTGGGTGTGTCTGGGAGGCATGGGCAGCCTGGGGTCCCGGGCAGAGCACCCCACTCTGCACACCGCGCGGGGGGCAGGGCTTGCCTGGGCCCTACCGCCAAAGCTGGGTCCGTGGTTCTTGGGAACTGAGGGTGTGAAGTTCTCTGTGGGAGCGGCGGCCATCTCCCTGGGACGGGGTGGGGGCCGCATGGTCTCATTAAACGGCCCAAAAGGATGGGGCCTTGACACAGTGTACACCTTGCCTCCCTTGGTGGTAGGACTGGGCGGCCAGAACGTGGTCAGCATCGGCCTTGGCGTGGGGGGCCTCGCTCCGTCGTGATGTCCCACCGAGGGCCCTGTCCCCGTCCGAGCCCCGATTCTAGTCACGGGTGCTCACGGGCCCCTGACCGCCTGCCCTGCCACGTGCACGCAATGTGGGAACCGCCTTCGGGGTCGCTGCCCTTCAGGGACTCAGCTGCCTGAGCCCGAGCCTCCTTCTCTGTGAGGCGAGAGGCCAGGCGTCCACACATTGGTGACAAGAGTGGGGGAAGTGCCTGTTAGGACACCGCCTGGCTTCGCAGCAGGAGGCCCGACGGGTGCACCTTTCCCTTGGACTGACGTCGGGAACGGCACTTTTTGTTTGGCTCGGCGGCTTTCTAAGTGGAAATGTCGCCTGAATGTCATGGGCCGTCTGGGTGTTTCTTTGCCTCCTGGAGAGGACGGTCGAGCCTTGTTTTAGGGACGGTCTGGTGGCTGGGAGGGCACTGGATGGCTCCGTGCACTGCGGGGACGGCCCAACGCTGATCGCCGTCTTGTCCAGTTGCAGTGGGAGTGACTCACTGTGGGTTGCCCTTCCCTGCCCCTCCCGAGTGGGGGGAGCCCAGGTGTGCCCGCCACCTCCCCCAGGGTGTCTGTCGGGCATCTCCCCGCACCCCAAAGTGGACGTGGCTCCACGCCGTCGGCCCTGGCTGTGCTGCACACAGAACCCACGGTCTGGTGGGGGTCCTCCCTGCCGTCCTGCGCCCCGTCTCTGGCGGCCTGCTCTTCTCTGCAGTGGCTGCGGCTCCCTCCCCGGCTCCCTGGCTGCTCTGCTGAGTGTGGCTCTCCCCCAGACCCCGGGGTGGGGTGCTGCCTGCAGGCTGGCTGCTGCAGGAGGGAGCGGTCAGATGGATGTGGGCAGCCTGGCCGCCTCGTCCCCTGCACTCCGTGTCCCATCCTTCCCCGCCCCCAGGAAGGACCGCCTCTGTCTCCCGGAGCTGTGGCTCCATGCTGTCACTCCTTGGGGCAGGACATGCAGAAGTCTTCCTCTCCTGGCCCTGCCTCAGCCGAGAACCTTCCGGCACCCTGGGCCCAGCAGTTTGGACAATGGCACGACACCCACACTCCACACGTGACCTGGGGACTCAGAGGTGCGGGTGGGTGGGTCCCAGCCAGGCCACCCGAGACCCAACCTCTGTTTCTTCCTTTGCCACCCCCACGGAGCACCTGTCCCACCTAGGACGCTTGGTTGGATGTCTGCCACCAGCTGAGAGGGGAGGAGCCCAGGGCTGAGAGACAAGGTGACGCCCCAGGGTCAGCGGCGCCGGGCGCTCGGCTGTGGAGAGCATGCGGCTCTGTGGCTGCTGCTTCTCAGGCTCCTTCTGCCGCATTTTTAAGTCAGGGTCCCCTGTGCAGGACAGGTCCTCATGTTCCGTCCCTGGAGCTCGAGAGGACACCAGCGGGCATGCCGCACCCCATGGTCAGACCCTGGGAGGGTGTTTCTGGGCCTTGGTGCCTCGTTTAGCACGAGAACATCTTCGTGAGGTGACGTCGGGGCTGTGAGTGGGAGGACCTCCCCCACGGCGGTGCTGCTCCCAGGGAGCAAACGACCTGGGGAATGGACTTCGGGTGTCCCTGGGCCACCGCACCCCGGCCCCAGGGCTGCCTGAGCTATACACTGTCCCCCTGTCTGCCCTGCTCCCTTCACTTCCCTCTGCCTTCTCGTTTATCCGTGGTCGGGGGGCTCATCTGCTTCCCAGGCTCGGAGCAGGCGGCCTGCGCCCTTGCCCACCTGAGGCTGTGGGTGGCAGTGGGTTTGGAGTGCGTCTGTCCCTCCAGCAACTCCGGGTCCTGCCCTCTGCCTGGATGCTGCTCTGCTCCATCCTGCTCAGGGGACATCTCCCCGGCAGGGACACCCCTGCTCTGCAGAATGCTGTGAGCCCTCTGACCGGTGCCAGAGAGCCCGCATCTCTGCTCTTGAACTCCTGCACCGTGGGCCCTCCTGAATTCCCGGGGCAGCGCCGTCTGCCGGCACCTCATAACACCTGGGCGACAGGACACTCGAGGGACAGCAGCCCTGGGCCCTTGGCCATGTGCCAATTGCTGCTTCCGTCTGTTGTGGTGGCTCCAGCATGGGGTGCGGGGCCTCAGTGACGCACAGACCGAAGTGCCCCATGAGGGGCCCTGGCAAAGGCCTGGGGCGCACCGCCTGCATCTCGTCCGCCTGCGTCTCGTCCGCCCACCGGGACACATGCAGGCCGGCTCCGAGCTCCCTTGTCGCTGGAGGCCCCTACTCTGTGAGGACGGAGGAGACGGCCGGTGGGAAGCTGTGCTGGGGAGTCCCGCAGGGTCGCCCCGCCGGGACATGCCGAACCGCAGCCATGCTCTGGGGGCCGGGGGCTGTTGCTGAGGGAATTGGACCCCACACCCTCAGTGCCGCTGCGCTGGGGCCTGTGGCTTCCTGTGGCTGCCACATGGGCGCCACACTTAGACAAGACAGCCGGGGGCTCACCGCCAGTTTGGGTCCCACTCACACGGCTCTGTGGGACGCGGTCTGTGGGTGGCTGAGCCGAGCGTCACCATGCTCTTTAGAGGTAAGGGCGGGGGTCCGGTTCCTTATGGCAGCCACACGTGTGTTCCAGCCCTTTCTGCAGATTGACATGTATGTGCACCACATGTGTGTCTCACACAGACAAGATGGACGTGACCGTGGTCACACGCGTGGGCTGCAGTCAGGTCAGGCCCCTCGTGGCTGCCGTGAGGCTGGGTGAAGCAGCAGGTGGCAGCTCCCTGCGCCGTGGTGCACGGAGGAAACGTGTGGCCCGGAAAGCCTCGCCGTCCTCTCGCGGTCTGGAGGGAGGGAACCGGTCTGGTCAGGCCCAGAGCACGCATGTGCTCGTGGGGGCCCTCGTTCCCCCCACCCCCGTCTGGAGACCCGGCGGACACCGAGAAGCCGCCAGATGGAGCCGGTGGCTGGCAGGCAGCCCTGGGTGGGAGGCTGGGCCTGTTTAGGACGCAGTGGTCGGACCGAGGCCCGAGGCGCTGGGGTGTTTGTTTTTCTGCCTTATCTCAGCCTTTCATGTGCCGTCCGAGAGCTCTGGCCCTGACCTGTGCGCCAGTGGAGACCCGTTCCCAGGCGCAGGTGGGGCTCTCGCCGGGTCGCTGTCGAGCCCACCTGTGTGAACACCCACACGGCCAGCGCTCCCGCGAGGCTCAGGTGGCCTGGGTCCAGGGCGTACCTGGGAGTGGCCAGCCGGGCGGAGGCGCCGTGTCTGAGAAGTTCGCTGTTTCGGAGTCGCCTCCGTCCTTGAAGGAGGCCCTGTCCCCGCCTTCCAGTGGCCATGTGTGGGAGTGGGCAGGGCGGTGCCGCGCAGCCTGGGACGCAGGTGCGAGCCCTCACCTGGCAGTGGCGTGCGCACGTGGCCGTTTCCCCCGGCGTTGTGGTTTCTCGGCCTGGAGGAGAGGCTGTCTAAGAACGGCTTCTGAAACTTGAGTCAGAGCTTCCTGAACTCGTGCGGCTTCGCTGCTGCTGTTTAGTTACAGCGAGGACAGTGGTGGTTTCCGGGCAAGGTGGCACCGGGTCTCAGGTTACTCCGCCATGGCCGGATCATCCAAGCCGGGTTCTGCTGGCTGCCCCTTGGTGTTTGTGCACGTGTCTGGGGGTGTGTGTGTGTGCGCGCGCGCATGCACGGTGTGGGTACATGTACGCACCGTGTGTGCGTGCATGCCCAGGACCCCACGGAGCACCCCTGCTTTAGCGGGACACGTGGGGGGCTGGGGAGGGGGGTTGGGGGGGCGAGCATGCTGAGGTGCAGGAGGCAGGGACACGCCAAAGGTCCCACCGCTGGAAAGGAGGGCAGGTGGTAGGCCAGGGCTGTGGGGCCAGAGGGTGTCTGCTCAGGGGTGGCCTCAGGCCCTCACCCCCAGCCAATGCGTCTGCGTGGGCACCCACGCCGGCCGGTTCAGGGGTGTCCTGGGTGTCTCGACATGGGGGAAGAGTGAGGCGTTTAGCTGAGGGTGAGGAGAGATGTGGCCGGGGTTCCTGTTCCCGGGGCTCCCCCGCACTGTGGTCCAGTCCCCAGCAGCCCCTTGAGGGCAGCTCGGAGCAGGCTGCTGTCCTGGGCAGGGGTGCTGGGGCTCGTTGCTCAGCCCCACTTCTCAGTGACCCGGGTGCTGTCCTTTTGTCCGTTCTCGGGGTCCTGTGTGAGGTCAGGGGTCCCAGTTAAGCTGCAGGGCCTGCGGGGCGGCAATGTGAAGCACCCATCCTGAAGGAGCCCAGGTGAGTGCGCCCCGCCCCCCACATCCCCTTCGAGGTCGTCTGGCCCGTGCAGCTTTCTCTTGAATGGAGCCCAAGAAGTCCGGAGGGAGAAGGGCAGGTGTCCGGCTGCTTCCTTAGAATCATAGTTGGCTTTTCAGACAAAAACCCGAAATGGTGCTTGTGGAGAAGGGACGTAGACGTGGGCGCTGGTCTGGAGCCTCTCTCCTCACCAGCCCAGCAGATGCCTCAGACCACGTGCTGGGTCGGGTCTCTGACCGCACGGGGCAGGGGACACTGCTCTTGGAAACCGTGTAGAGGAGACTTGGGTGTGTACTGGCGTGTGGGTGGGCGGGGTAAGGGGGTCTCCAGCACCCAGAACCCCCGAGGGAGTCCCTACAGAGCCCTCCGTGCTGACTGGCGGGCCCTGGACTGGCGTGAAGTCAGGGACCCCCTTCCCATCCTTCTAGGGACAGGCAGGACCCAGGCCGGACCCCGGTCAGAGCCCAGGCCAGTTCCCGGAGCTGGTTCCTGGCTCCCAGGCTACAGGAAGGGGCCCTAACCCTGGCTGGGCCTAGGTTTCCCAGGAAACTGGAGTTGCCCCACCCTTTCTAGCCACAGGCCAACCTCCTGCACAGATTAACCACCCCTCCCACGCCTGCAGCAACATCCTGCCTCGGTCTTTCATCAGTGCTGGCGGGTGAAGGGTTCCGGGAAACACCGTGTGGTGGGAGGTGCCGGCAGCCTTTGGTTCCCCTTTGCGGGAACTCCGGCTCCAGTTTCCTTCTGTGTGACCTGCTGAGAAGGGAAAACCCCCCACAGGTGAAAGAGACGCCCCGCCTTGCTGAGCCTCCCACAACCCACCTCCACTTTGCAGCCAGGATTCGATGGCAGCGGCCGGGTCACCTGGTGTCAGGTGGTGCTGGAGCAGGGGTGGGGTGAGGGGGCTAGAAGCCTGGCTTATGGATATCGCTCCCCCCGGGGGGACTCGCCGGCTCTGTACCCATCCTTGCGTCAGAGGTCGTCTCCGGCACATCCACGGTTCAGAGTTCTCACCACCGTCTTGGCCACATGCCTTACATGGCCTGGGGGCTGCTGTTGACCCTAGAGACCACCGCACCCAGGCCCTCTGGGGTGGCTGAAGCCAGCCTGCTCCCCGGTTCGAGGTGGCAGCCTGCAGGGGTGCAGAGGGTGCAGCACCCATGGGCTCAGGGCGGCCCTGGAAGGCCGTGGTCGCTGTGCTCGGTGGTGGAGGGCTGAGCACCGACGGAAAATCCAGCGCTTGTTCTCACGGCCCTGATCCCGCGAAGTCAGCGCACTGTGAGGTGGCCGCGGGTCCACACAGCGTTCAAACCCTGAGTGCCTCTTCCTACCCACAAAAGGGACACGGCAGCATGTCTCCCCCCCCCCCACCCCCCCGCCACCGCCCGCCATGGTCTGAGTCTCTGACAGCGAATGATGGCGTGGACAGGGTGGCCGGCCTGCAGTTCGGGAGTCCGGGGTTCTGGACTCAGGCTCCTCCCGGCCCCTCCCGCTCTCAGACCTCACTCTTTCTCACCTCCAGATGGGGACGTGTGCTGGGGGGGGAGTGGCCAGGCCGCGGGCACCGCCCTCCCCAAACCTGGCGGTCAGTCGACTGTCTGCACATCTCAGGGACCCTCCTTGGCATTTGAAACAGGGTCACCTACGACACACACTTTCCCCCCGGGGTAAGGAAACAGTTCTGTATAAAAACGAAAGGAAACTGCCCTGCCTGGTGTGGCTTGTGGACTGAGCACCCGCCTGTGAACCAAAGGGCCGCCGGTTCGATTCCCAGTCAGGGCGCACGCCTGGGTTGCAGGCCACATCCCGGGTTAGGGGCGTAGAGGCAACTGATCATTGTTTCTCTCTCACACGGATGCTTCTCTCCCTCACTTTCTCTTTCTCTGTCCCTTCCCCTCTCTAAAAATAAATAAATCTTTAAGCAAATTTTAAAAAGAGGGAACTTTGTCCTTAGTGGAAACCGTGTCCCATTTGGAGACTCAGCCAGTCAGAAAGACCAGGAGAACCGTGTGGCTCTGGGCCTCCGGTGTCAACTGCTGTCTCGACAGTGGTGACCAGGGGCCATCCCCACGGGCCCCTCCCAGGTGCCTAGGAGCATGCGGAGCTCAGTGGCCTGGCCCCCTGGCTCCGGGGCTGAGCTCGGAGTGTGGACAAGGCCTGGACCAAGGAACAGCGATGTCATTTTCTGATCTGTATAATAGACTTTAAAAAGTGCTTACTAAAAAAAACCCCAGCAAAACTGCCTTAGTCACCTCTGGGAGATGCTGGGGAACTAGCTCGTTCTGAAACTGGTGAGTAAGGAGAAGCGATCAAGCATTTAACCTTGTTTTCTTGTACTAAGTGTACCTCAGGGTTAAACATTGATGGGGAAAGTTTTCTGTAATGAGGAGTTCCTACTGACAAATGCTGAGAAAGTGATAGAATTAGAATATCAAGTTTCAGCTCACTCTTGGCCTTGACCCTCTGACCCCTCCATGGTCAGAAAAGGAAGCTGGCAGGGTCATGGGGGCCTTACGGGAAGGACAGGCTGCCCCGAGGCCGAGGCCAGACCAGACACTGGGGGAGTAACACCAAACCCAGACGTGGACGTGGGCCGGTGCCGGGAGGGATCGGGAGACACAGGCCCAGAGCGGCCTGAGATGATCCCAGGCTCACCAAATCCCAGAACAGGGCGGGGGGGGGGGGGGGGGCGGTTTCTGTGGGCGGAAGCACCCCAGCATTTCCAAACAAATGCACTGCAAGACAAGGGGAGACAGCCTGTGCCATTCACAAGCTGAAGAGATGGGTTAAGGGACACTGCCTCTGTTTGGGTCTGGACTCAAATCACCAGACAGTCCGTCCGAAAGCCCAACCAGGGCCCCCCAGTTGTCCGCCATGACCTGGGGCCCAGGCCCCAGGCCCACCCCCAGGGCAGGGCAGCTTCCACACTGTTGACACCTGGAGAGACACGTGTCTGCTGGGTGAAGTGTCTCAGGAAAACCAGCTGAGTTCATCAGTACTGACGCAGACTTGACACATTGTTTTCTAAAATGGCAACATTTGCTCCACAAAGCCTGTTCTCAACAATCATTTTGCCGGAAGGCTGGTTTCAAACCAGCCAAGTGCGTCCTGCTGTCTCCTTGGGAAACTGCACTGCCCTCCCCGACGATAACTGTAATGTGGTTGTTTGCTCACGGGAAGAAACCGGGCCAAGGCTCACCAGTCTCGTGAGCGCAGGATGCACTTTGATGCAATATCACAGAAAGCTTCAAAAAATTGGGAGCTAAAAATAGACTTGGATATGTTTGAGGTGTAGTGAGTTCCCTGTCCTTGGGGCTATTCAAGTAGAAGCTGACACTGTTGCTGCAGTGGTGTTTCGGAAGGTGCCCGGGAGATTGAGGGGCTGAAAGTGATACCAATGGCTGCTGGAATGAGACCCGTGTCTCACCGGGTGGGAACAGGCCTTTAGTGAAAACCCAGCAGCCTAGTTCCGGTCAGTGGTTCTCAAAGTGTGGTCCCACCTCAGCATAAACCTGGGGCATTGACAACACAGGTTCCCTGTCCCCACCCCAGACCTGTCGAATCAGAAATTTTGGAGGGAGGGCAGACCTCCCTTTTCTTTCTTTTTTTAAAAGTATTTATTTATTTTTAGGGAGTGGGGAAGGGAGGGAGAAAGAGGGAGAGAAACGTCAATGTGTGGTTGCCTCTTGTGTGCCCCCCACTGGGGACCTGGCCCACAACCCAGGCATGTACACTGACTGGGAATCAAACCGGCGACCCTTTGGTTCACAGGCCGGTGCTCAATCCACTGAGCCACGCCAGCCAGGGCAGACCTCCCTTTCTGTAAGCCGCCCAGGTGATTAGGGTGCCAGCTGAAGTGCAGACACCCTGTGCATGATGGAGGTTTCCTCCTGGGCAGGGTCCTCTGGCCGTCCTGGCAGCGTGTGGGAGCGAGGCATAGGGACAGGTGGGGACGCTGCAGCCTCGAGGGTTTGGGTGCTTCACTGCCGTCAGCTTGCTCTCAAAGGGAGCAGCCTCTGCTTTCCTGCTGCTTCCCCCTCCTCTGCCCCGTGCGGGTGGGATGGCCACGTGGTCTTCTTGTCCCGCTCCTGGGTGGGCCCCGAGTCCTGCAGACTCTGTCTGGAACACCTTCGGTGTCCCGGAGCCGGGCAGGATGACCGGGGGGGGGGGCATGGGGGCATGTCAGGTGGAGATGCGTCTCTGGGAGACAGCCTGTCCCTGGAAGGGGGGCCGCGGCCCTGACACCTGCATTTGCCAAGGCCTGGACACCATTTGCGCTGGTGTCCTCGGTGTGACGGGGCCGAGAGACGTACGCAGCAGTGGGACCGCCTGGGGCTGCGGTTGGTGTTCTTTTCGTGGTGTTAGGTGGCAGGTTTTCGTGGGGACGTTAGGACTGGGAAGCTTTCCAGATACTTCTCAGGTGCCCAGTGAGTCAAAGATGGAGCCATCTACAGGTTTACGGAGCTGACGCTGTAGCGGACCCTCCCCGGCTGTGGATCCGGTGTTTGCGGGTTTCCCTGCCGTGTGTCTGCGACCCCAGGCCAGCACAGGGTCGCTCACGTGTGCTCGGGACGTGGGCAGGTCGCCCGCTGGGGTTAGACCCTTGTTGGCGCCCAGACGAGTCGTGACAAGTGCCCTTTGTGAGGCGCCGTTAGTGCCGCTCTTGCTTCTGTGATTTGGTGCCTCGTTGACGATTTCGCTGTTGGACACGGCGGTCTCGTGGTGCTCGTCAGCGCGAGACGCTGTCTGTGCCCTCGGGGACCCCTGGGAACACCGTGACTGCGGCTGACTAGATGCTGCTTGGTCGGGGGTCAGTCAGGCATGGACTAGGTTTGATGAGTGATTGACTGGGAATTGATTTGGTGTTGATTTGGGGTTGGTTAGGCACGGACTGAGGATCAATTAGGGATCGATTAGGTGCTGATTAGGGGTCTTCAGACTGCTCCCTTGTTACCACCTGGGTAAGAACTCTCCCCCCGACTTGTCTGTCACAGAGGGCAGACCCAGGCCTACGTTCCGACCGCCTTCCGGTGACTGGTGCACAGTTCTCGTCCGAGCCTGGGAGGCGGGGAGCAGGGGGCCTAGCGGGAGGACCCTGGCAGAGGGCTGGTGGAGGCTGGCTCCTGGGCACGGGGGAGGCTGAGATGTTGACGGCCACCGTGGAGGAGTTGAAGTCAGGCTCTGGGACCCAGCTCAGCCACTCGCCAGCTGTGTGACTTTGGGCGCCAGGCCTCACCTCGACCGGCCTGGTCCTCAGGCCCCTTTGCCAAAGGGGGGATGTCGGGGGGTCCCAGCTCAGGGGCTGGTGTGAGAGCCTGGAGAGATGGTGAGGGACCACATGGGGCTCTGGGTCAGTGTAGTGGGGGTGGGCGTTGCTGGGACCGTTACTGTCCCCTTAGGTGACACCAGTGATGAGGGTGGCAGGCGCTCGCACGGCACCAGCCCCCTATTTGCGGGCCCCTTCCATCGAGCCTGACGTTGAAAAATGATCGGGGTTTAGAGGTGGTTACTGAGGTGTCAGCTAACGTTCAGCATCCTAGAACGGGTTTCTTTCACGCTAAACTTCAGCACTTCATTGTGTCTGAAGACACAACAGTCACCATCTGCCTTTGGGTTCAGTCCCGGGGCTGGGGTTCCCCTGCCCTGCTCTTGCACAACCCGTACCCGCAGTGAACCCTCTAGAATTCCCCGTCTGGGCTTCCTCGAGCCGTTGTGAGAGGCTGCGGCGGCCGAGGAGCTGACCTGACACGCCCACCGCCCGCACTTGCCCGTGTGGCGTCTGTCTCCAGACCTTGCTTCAGGGCGGAGCCCCGGGCTCTTGGGGCCTGGGTCTGTGCCCACGGCGACAGCGGAGCCCTTTCTTCCCAGGCTCACGCCCCGTTGGTGTGCACAGTGTCCTGCAGACTCTGGTAGCAGCCGGCACTTCTGGCGTGAACAGGCTTGGGAGCACATACGTGGGCTCTTGGTCGGCTTCCAGGGTGACGGAGCACCTGGGAGGACCGTGGAGCGTCCGGTGAGCAGGCTGGGCAGCAGGCGTGCTCTTCCAGAGCGTGTGGGCTGGACCGCGGCGGGGAGGCCCGCCGGGCGGTTCCCCTGAGACTTTGGCAAGAACCGAGGGCCGGGCGGAGTGGAGCTGCAGGCAGGCGGTAAGCCCTGCCGCTCTCCTGTGGCTTTCACCTTTCCGTCAGCACGCGTCTGTCCGCTCTTGAACGTGACCCTGCGCCGGGCAGCGTTCAAGGCCACACTCACAGTTCTCTCTGTCTGCCTCTGTCTCTCTCACCACAAGTCTCCCAGATGTGGGAGACATGTGCCCACACAGCCACAGCGGGTCCCCACAGAGGAAGTGCTGGGACAGTAGCTGCTGCGGTTGCTGGTTCGGTGGCTCACTTTCTCACGGAGGCCGCTGCAGACTGCGTGGTGGCCCAGGCTGTGGAGGACACGACCCAGGCTTGCACCTGAGACCTCCTGGTCCGCCTGTAGCTCAGAGACGGTCCTCGATCTGCTTTAGTGGATCTGAAACTGGCCTGATGCAGGAACAGCGCAAAGGGGTGGATGTCCCGTGTCAGAAAGGACAGCTGACTTCTCACGTGGGGCCCCTTTTCGCTCTGCACCTGTGCGCCTCCCACCTGCTGTGTCCAGCTGCCCGTCGGCCCTCCTTTCCTGCAGGGAGACAGAGCCGGGGGCTGGCCGGGGCCAGGGGGCGAACACCTCTGTCTGTCTACAAACTCCTGCCCTGAGGCCCCTGGAGCACCAGACTTGGATCGTGTGTGGGGGCGTGGGGGTGTGACTCTCTTGTTACCGGGTTCCCATTTTGGGCTGTACTGTGTTCCATCAGTGGTCCGGCACTGACCCGGGGAGGGGGCTGCGTGTGGAGAGGAGCTGAGGCACATCGTCTGTGTGTTCCCAGTCTTTGGGACGTTGGTTTCAGAGCCACACACACACCTGAAGCCCCTCTTGAACTGTGCCGAGGTGACGCCTTCTTGGGAAGCGGCCAGTTGCTCTTAGATGGAAAAGGACCAAATGAGCTTGCCCACCTTCGGGACCTTGGCTCCCGTCTGAGCCTAGTTCGCGGGTCCTGGAAAGGACAGGCTCTCCCTCCCAGGAGATGGGCCCGGAGGTTCTCGTGACCAGATCCCAGAGCAGATGACAGTGCAGGTGTGTCCCCAGTGGCAGCCCCGAAGGGTGCTGGAGACCAGATAGCATTCAGGTGCAGGGGACACCACCCTTCCGCCTGGCACTGGGCGGCACGGTGCTGTTTAAACTGCGGTGAGCGGCTGTGGCCCCCTGGTGCAGGTCTGTTTCGGTCAGTGTGCGCGGGGCAGTCAGGAAGCCGCTCCCTGGGGTGCCTGGGGGTGGGGCGGTGTGGGTGGCTGAGTCCCTCTTTGGGTGTGTTTCTCTAGTGTCTGAACCGTCTACAATAAGATCACTTTCTGGTCTGCACTCGGCCAAACTGCACTGTGACCTTCAGGAGCCGGGCGAGAACCTTCCGTGCAGCCTGGGCTGGTGAGGGTGACAGGTGCAGCCGTGAGCCGGGCCTGTGGACCTGAGCTGCACACCTGTGCTGAGAGGAGCCAACCCAGCAAGGGCCTCCTGTCCCAGCTTCTGGGTGCGTGAGGGACAAGGGGAGACAGGTCTGGTTCTGGTGGCTCCTCCTGGCTGCTGTCCTTCCCTCTTAGTGTGACCTGAGTGTCAGGTGACCGATTACACCAGCCTCACACAGGTAGGGGCACCTGTGAGGCCACCGTTGTCCCCACCCCCTCCAGTTGAGGTGCCCAGGCATCTGGGAGCTGGGGAGCACGTGGTGCTTTTGGAGTGAGCAGAGCTGGACAGCCCTCCCCCGCCTCCTGTTCCGGCTGGTTCCACTCGCTGGCCTTGTTTTTGTGTTTCTTTCCTGGTTCTGCATCACTTAGAAAGGACAGAGGAGGGAGGCGGGCAGCGGGGCACCAGGTACCCTGCAGGCTCTGAGGTACAGGCTGAGCACCTGCCCACGCGGGAACGCGCAGCAGGTGTCTGTCCTGGGGGGACTTGGGGAGACAGGACAACCCGAGTGTGCCCCCATGTCTGCACCTTGGGGAGGGCACAGCCGCTCGGCCCCTGCTCTGTGAAGTCTTTCCTGGGGACCCCAGCGCCCGCCTGCACCCAGCTGTCCCTGAGCTCCCCTCCCCACGCGGGGCTGGCAGTCCCACTGGTTGGCCTGCTCCTTTGGCCATGGCCACGTCAGGCCAGTGCAGGGAGGAGGTGCTGGGCTGAAGGCAGGGGAGGAGTGCAGCAGGAGGAGGGAGTGGCCACCACGGCCACTTCCCTGCGCAGTGAGTTCAGGTGCTCTCGTCCCTGGCTCTGTCAGCTGCTCCTCCTCTGCTCTGCCCAAGGGGCAGTAACAGCCCCCCCAACCAGTGCCGCCCTGATGCTGTCCCCACCACCTGCGTCCCCGGGCAGCCACTGCCCCACCAGTCTCTCCAGGGATGTCAGACTTGATTGCAAAAGCTCTGGGGACAGGTCCCTTCCTCCCCACTGGCGTGCCGTCACCAGCAGCTCCTTCCACATGGCTCAGAACTCCCAGGGTTGGGTGACACATGCGCACAGGCACGTCTGGGTCCAAACACCCCTGGCTCCCGGCTGAGCTCTGGGGCAGAGTGAGGTCGTTCGATTTCCTGGCTCCGTCTGACAGCTTGCTGGTAACTCGTGCTCCTCAGTCACCGCTCGGTGTTAAGAGCAAACAGCTCGAGTTCGGCAGTCCTGGGCGTGAACGTGTCCCTGGTGCTTGTGCTGGGAGGGAAGGTGTGGGGCTGGCCCCTGGCTTTGGAAACTCACGCTCCCTGTCTGTCCTCCTCCCCTGGCTGTGGACGGTGCCGTCTCAGCTGGTCCCACATTCAGGGTGGATGCGGGGAAGCCAACGTTCAGGGCCCGTCCCCGCCAGGCCCCCAAACACAGTGATGGAGTTCCTGGCTGGTGTGTACTTAGCGTGTACGACAGGCCAGGTGCTTGGCCCTGCCCGCGGGTGTCCTTACTGAGCCCTGCAGCAGCCCGCTTCCCAGCCGAGGGGACTGAGTCACAAGGAGGTCGAGTGAACTCCCTGGTTGGACAGTTTGGGGGATGGGGGTGGCGGCTTCGATCCCAGGCCTTGGAATTCCACGGCGGGCGCATGTGCCACCCTGCCCGCGCCCGCCTGCATCTGCCGGGGCAGAGGCATTCCAGCTGACCTGTCCCCGAGCCCACAGCCCGGCCCCCACCAGGCCCCAGGCCCCAGGCAGCGTGCTTCCTCATCAGTCCGGCCCAGGTTTCGCAACTCGCCTTTGTTCCAGTCAGCGCGACTGTTCCCTTGGCGTCCCGGCCGGCCGGCACACTGACAGCAGCACCCAGCCCAGTGGCTCCGGGAAGCTGGCGTCCTCCTCGCGCCCCTGGGCCTTGCCCAGATTCCGGGGATGGCACCTGCCAGAGGTCTTTCTTTGCTTCTCACCCAAAAGCCAGAAAGCACGGGGGCGGGCGGGCGGCAGGGGCCAGCCGCCAGCCCCTCCGGCCCGGGGATCCGGTGCTGCCCTTCCCCAGGTGAGCAGGAGCGAGGGGTGGCCTGGCAGAGGTCGGCTGTGAGCCTGGGACTGCCGGCTCCAGCGCCCGACTCCGGGAGGTGGGGAGGCTAGGAGACTACAGCCAGAACTCGTGGGCTGTAGCCAAACCCTGGCGGGCACAGCGGCTGAGCCCCACCCCGTCAGGGAGCAGAACCCACGTGTGCGCAGGTGGGAGCCGGCCGGGGGTGGTGTCTCCGTGGTGCCTGACGCTGACGCTCTGTTCCCTGGATGCTTCTTCTCAAAGAAGACCCTCCCCTCACCCCACAGATTTGTCACAGCCTTGCTTCTCGTCCTCCTGTTAGAGGGCAAGTCCGTGTAAGCCACTTGGGTGGCTTTCTGTTACCCGGAGAGGAAAGCTAACTGGGTATTTATTGCAAAATGTTCGACACAGGCGTCCTCGGTCGGTGGGTCCCTCCCTCCACCCTGCAGGCGCGAGTTCTGGGCGGACGCGGCTCCAGGGGCTGAGGGGCCGACGGGGTCCAGACAGGCGGTGTCCTCTCAGGGTACGCAGAGTGGAGACAGGAGGCCGAGCACGCAGTCCTTTCTGTGCATGAAGAAGACCAAGGCAGGGGGGCCCCGGCCCGGGGCTCAGCTGGTCGGAGTGTCGTCTCGTACACTAGAAGGTTGCGGGGTTTGATCCCTGGTTGGCGCACATACTTGGGTTGTGGGTTCGATTTCCGGTCGGGGTGTGTATGGGAGGCAGCCGATTGATGTTTCTCTCTCTCTCCCCCACTCCCTTTCGCTCTGAACATCAGTAAACTCACCCTCAGGGGAGGGGAGAAGAGCAAAGACCAGGGCCTCGGGGTGTGTAGACGGGGCAGGGCTCTGCTGGGGGATGCTGTCCCAGCCAGGGGTGGAGGATGGGGAGGAGTCGGCCAGGTGAGGCTCGCACGGGTGGGCAGGAGCAGAGGCCCTGGACGAGGCCTCATGTTGTGGGGACGAGGAGGACAGCTGCGGGGCAGGGCTGGCTCCCCCGCACCCTCGTGGGCCAGGCCGGGGCCCTGCCCCTCAGCCCATAGCAGTGGACCTGGGGACTCCCGTCGGCCTGCGGGCTGCACCCCCAGGCGAGGCCTGCGTATCCGCGTCTTCGGGACGAAGCGACCGCCCTGTCCCTTGGCGTGTGACACTGTGTGACCCCCACCGGGCACTTCCTCGGGCGTTCGCAGTTCCTGTTACCCAGCGCTCAGTTCCCGGAGGTCACGTGACGGTAGGTTGTGGAGGTGGAGTGAGGCCTTTGCCCCTGCAGGCCTGCTCTGACCCTCGGCCACCCTGCTGAGGCACGCGCCCGCTGACCGGCAGAGTTTGTGTTCCTGCACCCAGAGCGAGGACTTGACCTGACAGAGCGTGGCACCCGGGGTGTTGCTGGACAGCCACCCTGGTGGCCTCTGCTCCCGCAGGCGCGACCCCCAGCCCGCCTCCCAGGGCCCTCTGAAAGGGTATGGCCGTCAGGGACAGTGCCTGCCCCTCAGAGACACCGGCAGCCTCCTCCAGTGCTCCGGAGCCACCCGCTGGCCTCTGGGGAGGCTGCCTCGCCCTGGTGATGCAGAGATGGGGTCCCTGCTGAGGGTCACAGTGTGACAGGTGTGGGCCGGGCAGCCTGAGCAGCAGCCAGACGGTCTGTGAAAAGTGAGCCCGTTCCCCTGCGCAGCCTGCCTCCTGCCCGTGGCTGACGCCCTGCAAGCTGCCCCCGGCGCCGTGTCTGTTCACAGAAGTGGAGTGTGGTGGCACGCACACCTCGGGCCACTGTCCTCTGCTGGCAGGTGGCCGCAGGGGCTCATGTCCACAGCACACGCTTCCCTGGTCCTTCCCTCGGGACAACTCCTCAGTCGTCTGAGTGCTCTCTGTGTGGCCGGCGAGCTGACCTCTGAAACGTTGGATCCGTTCACATCTCACTAGCACTTACAATCTGTGTGTGTGTTTCGTCTTTTCCAGCTTTTAAAGATTCTGTTTATTTTTTTACTTTTAGAGAGAGGGGTAGGGAGGGAGAGAGAGAGGGACAGAGAAGAACACCAATGTGAGACAGAAACGCTGACTGGTCGCCTCTTCTCTGCACCCCGACTGGGAATCGAACCAGTGACCTTCCGCTTTGCGGAACGGGGCCCAACTTACTGAGCCGTGCCGGCCGGCCGGGGTAGTCTTTGCTGCCCGAACCGTCTCAGTGTTTGGAGTTGGTCTAGTCGGAGCCCTTCAAGTTTGGGGGCAGGGCCTGGGGGCAGTCGGCTAGTGGGTGTGGAGACCCTGGTGACTGCATGGGTGTGAGGCCGCGGCTGCAGGGAAGGTGGCCTCTGTCCTGAGAGCACCGGTCAGGGCTCGGATGGCATCATCCCAGTCGGTTCGAGCACCTCCGAGCCCACGAGACGACCAGAGGCCGTGTCCGGCCAGGGGAGGCCAGCTCTCCAGTGTGGATCCCCCACCCCTGCCCCGCCCCCGCCCTCACTCACCCGGCAGGTGGGGGAGGGGCCGTCCGGGTCACCCCAGGAGCAGAGGCTGAGATGGTAGCCTCTGCGGTTTGCTGTCGGCTGAGGAGTTGTGTTGTCGCGATTCAGGAAGAGGTCTGCCTTCCTGACCCCTGAGATAGCCGGGGTGTTCACTCTCTGTCCCTTCTGTGGGAGCCCCGTTGAGCTGGGGCCCGGGGTGGGTGGACACCAGGTGCAGGCCAATGTCGGGTCCCATCTGAGAAGGGGCTCTGTCCACCAAGGCAGGCTTTGGGCACCCTGTCCACATGACCCAGTGTCCCCCACCGGCTGTGCCCGCCTGGCTGTCCACAGAGCAGGCCCCGGAGCTCGGCTTCCAGCAGGGGATGAGGGTGGAGCTGCTCCCAGAAGTCGGTAGAGAGGGGAGGGGTGTCAGGGAGCTGAGGGGTCTCCCTGCCTCTGCCGTGCTGGACAGCACTCCACACCTCCATGAGCCTCGGTTTCCCCGTGGGGATAAGTCTGACTCATAGGTTGCTGGAGTCGTCTCCTGGAATAATGCGGTTGGTGTGGCTTAAGTGTGTCTCATACACACGCACACTTGCACATCCGCCCAGGGAAGGGTTGTGCAACCTGAAGCTTTCTTCCCTGCGGGACAGGCTGTCAGTAAGGGCAGGGACAGAATTCTCCCAACGTCCGAACCGGTTCCCTCACGTATCTACCAGCAGCTGACGCTGACCGAGCCGCTCCTGCGTTCAGAGACCAGCGCCTACGCCCTCTGTGGAACCGGCCCGCTGCCGGTTCGTGGGCTCCAGACGCTGCCCCCGGAGCTGAGACTCCATGATGGGCAGACCGCCCGTCCAGGAGTAAACCAGGGAGCAGCAGCCGCCGGCCTCCCCGCCGGCGTTGCGAGCTGTGGGCCTCCAGGGCGGGAGACGCCAGAGTGACCTGTGCTTTGTCACCCGCAGGCTCCGGGGGGTGCCTCGCCGTCCACTGCTCCCTGCTGCGACAGGCCGTCCAGGTGAGTGTCCGCCACCCTCGCCTGGCCGCGTGTGCCGGAGAGGCCGGGGCCTGCGGTCAGTCTGCTCTGCAGTAACCTGCCCTCCTGCTTTGATTTTCGAAGCGAACGCCCAAAGGCGATGCACGCCGTGCTACCTCGGCGTGTCCGGTGCGGCCTCCCGGCCCTGGGAGCCCAGGTCGTGCGACGGGGCGGCTGTGAGAGTGTAGTCTTGAGGGCCCCCAGGCTTGGCTCGGGCAGGGCAGCGGGCTCCCCCAGAGCTGGCGCGTGGACCGCCCCTCGGAGACCGTGACGGTGGAGGGGGCGCAGTATTTAGTTTACATCAGAAGCATTGGGCTTGGAATCGAAGAGCAATCAAACTCTTCTGCACCCATGTCTGGTACGTGAGGTTAGAGGGGAAAATGCTCGTAGTGGTTTGCACCCTGATTTGAACAAATTAGCTTCAAAAGTAAGTTTATGGTGTTGGATTATCGGTGGCACCGCCTCTTCCAGGCGAGGTGCTGGCATCGTAGCCCCTCTAAAGGGCGTCTCTCTCTGCCAGAAACAAACACAGAAGTGTCTGGAAACGAAGCGATCGGCACCTGGGATTTCTTCAGCAGTGGGTGGGGAGGGTCGGCCGCAGAGAGGGTGGGCGCGTGGTGGGCTGTTCAACCGTTTCGTATGTTGTTGAGTTTTCCCAAAATGAGGACCGACACAGATAACCAGGGTAGTAAACGAATCAGCAGCAGCCACAGGTCCCCGAAGCTGGTAGCAACGGTCCTGAGGGACCTGAACGGCCACCCCCGTCATCCCTCGCCCCGACGTCCCGCACCCCGTGCGGTGCGCGGTTTCACCACTGCCTGTCTCATCTGGGGGTGACCTCGCCTGGGCTCTTCCCCTTCCATCCTGGACGCCACCCACGGGCCTGGTCCCCCAGCACACTCTTGGCTGGAGGTGCTTGGCGTCCTGCCCTGCCCCCTCCCCCACACCCTGTCCTCACACCTGTGCCCTCCTCTCAGGTGACACCTGCCCCAGCCCTTCCCACAGCCAATGAATTCCTTCCCAGTCCTAGGGGCAGCCGGCCTCTTCCCTGGTTTGAGGGCCCTCCCCCTCCCCACACCTGCCATCTGCAGGGCACCAACTCTCCCAGCCTCGGCCTGTGCTCCGACTGGCGAGCTTGTTCTCAGCTGCCTGGGGCCAACCCGACAGTGAGGGCCCCACGTGTCCCTGCAGGAAGGGTACCCTGCACACGGCCAGGGACCTTCTGCTTATTCGCTGCCGGGAGTGCGTGGTCCCAGCCGTGAGTGTGAGGGACAGTGGGCTAGGGCGTCCATGACGAGACCACACTTCACATGCAGACACGGGCCCCCCAGCACCTGGGCTCAGGGTCCGCGTGGGCCCGTGAGCCACGCCCTCCACGCTGTCCTCTGCTGCCGGGCCTAAAGCCGGCCGGCCCTGTGTCCTAGGCCGGCAGCGCTGAGCCCCGCCATGGAGGACGGTCATGAGCTGGACCTCACCTACGTCACCGAGCGCATCATCGCGGTGGCCTTCCCCACGGGCTGCTCCGAGGAGTCCTACCTGCGCAACCTGCAGGAGGTGACGCGCATGCTGAGGTCCAAGCACGGGGACAACTACCTGGTGAGCAGAGCAGAGCCTGGGGACGGTGAGGGGACCGTGAGCGTGGGCGTGGCCAGAAGACCCCGAGTGTGCTGAGACCTGCGTGTGCCCAGCGTCTGGGGGCTCATGCGCTGCGGCGGGGGTGCAGCGCACCTGCAGGTCTCAGTGATCAGACCCTGGGGCTTGGGGGCCTGGGCGGAGGCACGGTGACCTGCGTCCTGCTGCCCACTCCCCAGTGCTGTGGAGGGTCCTGGTGTCCGCAGGGAAGGCAGCTGGTCTTCCGCCTTGCAGGGGACGGCCAGTTCCCTCCTCACGGGCCAGCCGAGGGCAGGGTGGGCGTTCCACAGGCAGGGCCGCCGTTTCAGTCAGGTCCTCGGCATGTCCTCCCCGTGCGCCCAGGTGCCACCACGCAGAGGGGCCCAGCCCCCCCTTGCTGCCTATTGAAATCCCATCCCCACCCTGACCGGTGTGTGAGCCCTCCTTATCTGCAGCAAAGCCGCTAATCTTTGCCGACAAGGCCTCATTGTCATCCTTATCGGCCCTCAGATGACTAAGCGAGCAGCACGAGGTGACGCCTGCGCTGACTCACAGCGCCGTCTGTGTGGAGTGGAGGCAGCTCCCTGGCCCCTGGTGCCCCCGCCCCACAGGGGGGACAGTGTGTGGATGCCCCCGGGATTGTCGCAGCCAGTCCTCGGGGTCTTGGGGGCGTCTCCCTTTCTCACTGAGGCGGGGACCACTCTGAGTCCCCTCCACATGGGGAGCTCTTGGGCCTGAACAGCAGGGGCTGCAATCTGGAGCTTCCCCTTTCCTCTGGGTCGGACCTCGCTGGGTTCAGAGACATAGGGACAAGGACCTTTTTAAAAACCTTGCGTGACATGTGTTTGCCCCGTAACACCCTGAGTGAAGGCCCCGGGGCACTTCTCTGTCCCACCACATCCGAATGGTGTCCTCTGACAGCGGGCCGTGGGCTCGGGACGCCTGCAGGATCCCCAGACACGGCCGAGCCACCCGGGCGGGCTTGTCTTGTGTTTTACTTCCTGACAGTGATACACACGTCAGTCCTCTGTGTCGCACCTGGAGGGCAACTGCGGGTAGAAGTGCTGCTGTTTTCTCTCCGACCCCAGGACTGCGGCTTGTCTGACAGCTTCTCGCCTCCCCCCTGCAGGTGCTGAACCTGTCGGAAAAGAGATACGACCTCACGAAGCTGAACCCCAAGGTAGGCGAACCCCAAGCTAGGCCCGCAGCCCTCTGCACCCCGAGTCCGGGGCACCACGGGGAAGCTGGTCCCGCGGGCGCCGAGGTCCCCTGAGGCCTTTCCTCACGTGGCTGCGGGTGTCAGGAACTGTTCGCGTCCGCTGGTTCCTTTTCAAACTGAGTTTTTTTGAGTTTAAAAGAACTGTAGATACACAGGAAATTGTGAAAATAATGCAGAGAGATTCCTGGGCCTCTGGTCCCGTCCCCGCCAGTGGTGACATCTGCGCAGCTGAGAGTGAGACGCCCAGGCCGGGAAGCCGGCGGGAGTGCGGTCTCCAGAGGCACTCACCCTCCCGGGCACAGGCGCAGCCCTGGCATGCCTGTCACCATCGGACACAGGGCGCTGTCCCGCCCGGGGCTCCCCTCTGCCCCCTGGTGGCTGTGAGGGGCGGAGGGGAGGTGTTTCAGGCTGTCGGACTGGCCCGCAGCCCTCAGGACCGAGAGGCTGCAGCCTGGTGAGCCGCCCGTCCGCTGGCGGACAAAGGCAGGAGGAGGCTGGACGGCACGAGTGTCTCGGCTCTGACTGTGCCGGAGGCCTGGGGCGCCCGTCACCACTGCGTGCCTTTCGGGTTCTGTGACTCTGCTTCCCAGCCATTTTCTGGAACCTTCCATCATTTTACACTATTTCTAGTGCTTTTATAGTAAGATAGAGGTCTGTCTCCCTCTCCATCCCCACCCCCGAAAGAGAGGAAAAGGGGAAGTGACTCAGGACCGGTTGGTGCTGGACACCCACTGTCCTTCCTCCTGTGGACCCGGCTGGGAGGCGTCCCTCCCCCTGAGGAGTGCCTGTGTCCCCAGCGGGGGCCCCTGAGGGCTCGTCTGTGCCTGGGTCCTGGGGGGAAAGGCTGGCTGTAATGTCCCAAACAGGGCCTGAGAGTGCAGGAGCGAGGGCAGCAGCCAGCCCGCCCGCCCCCCATCTCGCAGCCCTGCGGCTCCTGGGAGCCCTTCCTGGGATCTGCGGTGAGCTCAGGGCAGCAGATAAGACTGGGGCAGAAGTCTCCGGGGCGACGGGGTCCTTGTGTTTCCCTTCCTGGCCCGAGCTGCTGGGTCTGCGCCCTCGAGCGCCACACGTCATGGAGGCAGCCCTCCTGTGGGGCACCCCCGGGCCGGGATGGGAGCTGAGGGAGCCCTGTCCCTGCAGACCCTGGACGTGGGCTGGCCCGAGCTGCACGCACCGCCCCTGGACAAGGTGTGCACCATCTGCAAGGCCCAGGAGTCCTGGCTGAACAGCGACCCCCAGCACGTGGTCGTCATCCACTGCAGGGTGAGCCCCTTGCCCTGGGGCCCCGGGCGGGGCTCCGTCCCCTGGGTGGCCTGAGCCTCGCGAAGGGCCTTTCCTGGCCTCACTGGGACGCCGCGAGCCCGCCGGCTGCCTCTGCAGCTGTTCCCTCCGGGGTGGGGGGGCGGTCTGCAGGGGCTCTCCGTCCTCCCATCCCCGTCCCCGAGTGAGCCCCCGGCCCGGCGAAGCCATCTCTGCCGCGGGCGCCGAGGGGACTGGCTCCTCTTCTGTGTCCGCAGGGCGGGAAAGGGCGCATCGGAGTCGTCATCTCCTCCTACATGCACTTCACCAACGTCTCCGCCAGGTAGGGGCGGCGGCAGCGCACCTGGGACCCAGGATGGGGGGTGGTGTGGCGCGGGGCCTGCGAGTCCCAGGGAACCCGGCTCCAGCAGGGGCCGTGCTGCGTGAGATGGACGCCTCCCAGGGGCGCACGCCGAGGCGGGGCCGCGCTCCGACGGCCTTGCGGAGGCCTTGGGAATGCCGGGAGTGCAGCGCCCCTCTCTCAGGACAGCCCAAATGCGCTATCCAAAGCGGGCATGGTGCAGTCTCCATGGAAACCGCTCACCCCTCGAAGAGAAATGGCCCTGTCGCTGGGGTGCACGTGTCTCTGGCACTGGGAAGCGCTTTGCGTCCTCTTGCCCCTCGGGCCCCTCGAGTCAGCAGCAGACAATTGTCAAGCCTCCCGCTCGAGGCGGGTGGGGGGGACCTGAGGCTGGACGGGGTCAGCGGCTTGCTCCAGCTCTCCTGACCAAGAGCGGAGCCTGGTCTGGCCCACTTCTCGGATGTGGAGAAGTCCTCAGACGCTGAGCTGCCAACACGGAGCGCGGGTCAGCCGTCCATGGGAGTCAGCGAGCTCGGGCCGTGCGGGCCAGGCGGGCTCTGAGCCAGCATGCAGAGCGCCCGGCACACCTCCCAGAGCACCCACGCTCACCCCGATGTCCGGCGACAAGCACCGTCCTCGGGCTGGGCCTTGTCCGGGTCCACGTGTCTCAATGGCCACTCCGTGCGGCCGGAGCTGCTCCGTCCTGAGGAAACACGAGCCTGTTCCTGGGAGCCGACAGCCCCTTCCTCGCCCGCACGGCACCGCGGGTGAAACCTGACTTTCGGAGTGTTTTCTCTGGGAGCAAACTGGGAGCTCGAGCCTGCCAGGGAGGAAACCCAACCCCCCGGTGAAAGGCAGACCCTTCTCCGGGATAAAGCGCCCTGTGTCTGTGCCAGTTCTGGTCCCATCGGGTCCCTCAGCGGAGTCGGAGGCATTTGGATGGAGACCAGGTCCCCTGTGGGGCTCCACACAGCACCCATGTTCCTGCATGCCTGCGCAGCCCCGCAGCTCTGTCTGGAGCCTTGGCTGTGCCCTCAGGCCGGCCTGGAGGTCTCCAAGGCGTGGAGACGGACAGCTTTCTCCCACGTTACCGACACGCGCCCTAAATGCCGCCTTCCCGGGCAGTCGAGGCATGCCCCCTCCGCCGCACGTCCAGGCTGTCTCCGCGACCCTCCCACCTCCACCTCTGCCTGTGACACGGGCGCTCACGGCATTCATCGGCCCATTGCTTTGAGGCCCTGGGACGGGGCTGGTGCTCAGCACCCGCAGGAACGGCCGGATCAGGCCCTTCTCGGTGGCACAGTGAAGGCACAGTGGTTCGTGACCCGCGTTGCTGAGTTCCCACCCTCTTCTGCGTTGCACCGGCAGCCATTGAAGACGTCGCCCTCCCCCCCGTGCTGTGCTGCCTCTCCAAGTTGCTTCCAGGCTTCGTCAGAACTGCAGCAACCCCACTGTGACGAGCTGCCACCGTCTGACTGTCCCTGCGATGGTCTCTTCAGACGCTGTCTCCGGGGATCATCCCCGGGAGGCCTTGGTCACAAACGTTGCCCCAGGATCAAAACAGAAACCTTGGTCACGGCAGGAAGAATCAGCAACGTAAAGGAAGATGCACCCTGGGGAAGACGGGGTTGGAGCTACAGGTGGAGTCTGAATAGCACTAACGCGGATGATGGCGCTCCCGCCAGACACGAGCGCTGCCCCGCAGGGTGTGGCGCGGGCTCGGGGTCAGACGTCACGTCCCGAACTCCGCCAGGCTCTGCCAGAGCCCCCCGGCACCAGACTCCCTGTTCAGGGGCCCGGCCGGCGCCTGCCTATGGGGACGGGCTGGCAGGGACTCCCGGTAGCCACACGTGTGGCACAGCTGAGTGCCGTGGCTGCCGTGTCCTGCAGGAACGGGACCCTGCCTCCCGGTGTCCACTGCGGCCTCGGCGTGTGTCTGTGGAAGACTGGGGTCCGAGAGGAGATGCTGAAGTGGACCCTACCGGTGCAGGAAAAATGGAGCTCCTCGTGGGCACCCGGGCCCCAGCGGCGTCCGAGGGGACCTAACACTCTCTCTGCCTCTCTTGCCTCCCCAGCGCCGACCAGGCCCTCGACAGGTTCGCGATGAAGAAGTACTATGATGACAAAGTCTCGGCCTTGATGCAGCCGTCCCAGAAACGGTAGGCACGTCTCCAGGCCCAGGTGGGAGGCGAGCGAGGCTTCTCGTGTGCGAACTTACGGGCAGCACAGGAGGGCGGGGTCGTGGGTGCAGCGGTGAGCCCCTCTCCCTGCTGTGGCCAGGCTGGGCGCCTCTGGTCAGGAGAGACGCCCCTTCACGGGGGTGGCTGTACCCTTCCCGGGATGGTGGTGGCAACACCGAGGTGGCTCGGGGCTCGGCTGAGATCGTCCTCCGCAGCCGTGAGCCCGCAGGTCCCCGTGGCAGGACCCGCTGCCGTCGTGTGCTGCACAAACCCAGCAGCCTGGAACAATGGACCCCAGTGTGTGAATCGCAGGCGTAAACCACAGATTTTTCTTGTTTTTAGCATAAGTGAGGCTGAGCCTGCTGGTGGCTGGAGGTGGGAGGCGGCCCACCCTTGACTGGGGGCAGTGGCCTGGGCCACTGCCGGGCTCCTCGCAGTCACGGAAGATGTGCTGGACGCACACAGGACAGCAGGCACCACGGGGCGCCCCTCTGTGTGCGGTCAGGCTCTCGGGGAGGAGGGGCGGCTGAGGCCAGGCAGCCTCAGGGCAGGTGGCCGGCTGCACCCTGTCTGAGGTCCCTGCCGCCACCTGCCACCTCGGGCGCCGGCCCCCGGGAGGAAAAGTCCCCGTGCAGACACGTCTCTCTGGCGGCCGCACGCACAGGCAGGGCCTGCGGTCGTCCTGGACGCAGGAGGCGGCGTGTGCCTGGCGCTCGTCTCCCTCTCCGTCCCGCTGGGGTTCGGGAGCCACGGCGCGTGCCCTGGCGCTCAGCTGGCTGTGCTCGACAGGTACGTCCAGTTTCTGAGCGGGCTGCTGGCAGGGACGGTGAAGATGAACGCCGCACCCCTGTTCCTGCACTTTGTCGTCCTGCACGGCACCCCGACCTTCGACGCTGGCGGAGGTGAGTGCCCCACGCGGCCGTGTCAAGAGCCCTGTCCCCACACCGGGCAGGCCTGCGCCCTCTCGGTCCCTGACTGGACAGAGCCGTCTGCGTGGGGCGGGGCTGCTTGCTCATCGGGGGCAGGACTGTGAGGGACCGCAGTGTCCCTTCCGCTGCTGTGCTCGCCGAGGCTGCCTCCCCATGCTGGACGGCAGCTCGGGGCTCCTGTCTCACGCCCCCGCCTCGCCCTCGCAGCGTGCCGGCCCTTCCTCAAGCTGTACCAGGCCATGCAGCCCGTCCACACCTCAGGCATCTAGTAAGTGCGTGGGCCTCCTGGGGCGGGGGGCGGGCGCGATGGGGGGAAGCAGGGAACCCCCAGCCGGCAGGCGCTCTGGCCTCGCTGCCATCCCACCGTCTGGCTGGCTGTGACAGTGTCACCGTGGGGCGTGGCCCACGGGCCTGGGGGCGGAGGGAGCCCCGTGAGGTCAGGAAGGAGGCACGTCCAGCCCCGTGACAGAGTCGTTTGCCGTTGGCCTTCGGCTCCTTTGCACTTCAGAGGAAGAGATGCACGTTCTTAGAACTTTATGAAGTTTGGGGCTTTTTTGGTGTTGGGCTACTAAGCATTTTTTTACGGGCAGTAACGGGAAGTGAGGGGAAGTGAAGAACATTCTCCCCACCGTGTGGCCGCTCGGCAGCCTCTGTCGTGGTTCTGGGCTCACGACGCCCCCATCCCAGGCGACAGCTGTTCCCCCCGCTGCCCACAGAGCCCGCGGCCGCGCACCCCGGGGTGGCCGATGTCGTCAGCACCTGGCTGGCCCGGCAGCTTTCACTTTTTCCCCTCACTATCACGGGGAGCCTCAGGAGCTGGACCCTGGGCCCCTCCAGGTGTCTGTGTACCTCCGGAGGTTCCAGTTCTCGGGTTACTTTTCTGGGATCGTGTTCTCCCCGTAAACCCTGGGGGGATGTAACGACGCATCTCCTCATTTGGTCCAAAGCAACATCAGCCCGGAAAACCAGAGTCGGATCTACATTGCCATCGAGCCGGCCCAGCTCCTGAAAGGGGACATCATGGTGAGTGCCCGGCCCCACCCCTCCGCCCTGTCAACCAGCATCGCTGCCGGGGTCTGTCCCGGCATCACGCGGCGTGTGCTCCAGGGCCGGTGGGTCCCACACAGACTCCACTCCCGGGAGCTCCGGCTCCAGCCTTTGGGGAGCTGCAGGCGGAGGTCTGTGGGGCCAGGGGAGCTTGGTGTGCCTGCCCCGGAGGGTGAGCTGCAGGATCCTGGGTGGGTGGACAGTTCCAGTGAGTCCAAGGAGGACGGGACTGGGGGTGCGACTCGGAATCCCAGGGCTGTGGTTTCTCCTGAAAATGACCTCGGGGCTCCACACACCAGAAAAAAATGCCAGGAATGTTCTCTGATGTTGGCAGAGGTCCCTGTGCGAGTGGTGGGGCGAGTCCCCTGCCAGGGGTTGGTCTGCTCTGCTAAGCCTCTGAGAGGCAGGGCGCTGCTACCCAGACCCGGTCCAGCCACTCCTGGTGCCGGTCGGTGACCTGCCAGGCACACACGTGCATTGCTCCCCCAAGCTCAGCGGGTAGCCTGGTGAGCCCCAGGGCACGGCGCTGGGAAGGCGGCGGGTGGGGAAGGAGGCTCAGGGCCTGTTCTGTGCCAAGGTTCAGATGTGCAGCCTCTCATTTCTCATCAAGGACTCGGCAACAGTTCTGCCTCAGGAAAGGTCCTGAGCTGCTGGTGAGGCTTCTGTAGCTCCGCCCACCGCTCCTCAGGCCCCGGCCCCTCTGTGCAGTGTTGGCCTCTGGGGGATGGGCGGCAGCCCCAAGGCTGCCCAGCGTCCTTGGTCGTGGGCCTCCCCGACGGCCTCCTGTGCTCTGTGGCCTCCCCTTCGTGGCTCTGCTGAGAGTCCGCCTTGCACACAGGTACATCTGCTGCACCCTAACGGGGTTCTGCGGGTGGGGCCACGGGAGCTGTGGCTGTGTCCACCCTCACCGGCTTGGAAATTTACTGGGGGCGGGGGGGGCTGTGCTTGTCATCCTCCAGCTCAGGGCCAGTGGAGGTGCCGCTGCTGGGGAGGCAGGTGACAGCTGCCCATGTGCCACTGTCGGAGCTCGGCTCTCCCCCCACCCCCCCTGCACGTGCGACCCACCGCCTTGCGATGAGCGGGCACTCAAGGTCGGCCTGCAGTCTGCCCTCAGGAAGGGCGGGGCTTCAGGTGTTCGGTAAACACACCAGGGTTATGTAACCTGGGGAGGAATGTACAGGGCAGGCCCGTCACAGCCTGGCAGGCGTCCAGAGCCCGCTCGCCCGGGAAACACACCCCGTCCTGCGTGCCTGGTCTTGCTGCCCCTGCTGTGGCCACTGCAGCTTGTGCTCGAGGCCGAGGGGCTCTCTGACCAGACCCCAGGTGGAGGGCCACCTCCCCCAGGAGTCTGTGTGAACAAATAGTGCCTTTGTGTGTGGTTTCCCGAGGCCCTTGTGCAGGACCAGGGGAGCGGCGGGTCCTTCCCTCTGGCTCTGCACTTTGCTCCAAGGCAGGTGGTTGTAGGGCCCCCACCACGTCCTGTGCTGTTGTGCCTCTGTGTGTGTGTCTCTCACGTACTGTCCCCAGTCTCCCGGACCTGCCTGGGCCTTGGCCCCTGCTGTGGCTGCAGCTGGTCTGGGGAGGGAGCAGCCCTGGGCACTCTGGGGCAGGTGGCCCTGGGGCTCGTTCCCAAACATTGACTCCCAGCCTGAGTGCTCTTCCGTTGCTGACAGAGGTTTGAAGGAAAAACTCCCCTGCGCAGCCTGAGGAGTAAGCAGGCTGCTCACGTACAAGCCTCCGTAAACACCAGATCAGCATCGCCTGAGTCAGAACCCCTTCACGCAGGAGCGCGGCCGCTGTGTGCGTGCTCACCTGGGGGAAACCGAGGTGCAGGGGACAGGCAGGCCGTGGTCACCGAGAGTGCAGGGTTTGCTCCGGGGCATGGGCAGGCGAGCTCGTGGTGGGGAGCGAGGCTGGGACACTGGGCGTGTGTCCCAGCAGGCCACGGGATCATTGGTGACCTGCTATAGCAGCTACGCTGGGCACTGGTGACAGGCCGGGAGCCAGGGGACCCTGGGACTGGGGCCGGCCGGGGACTCTTCCTGGGGTGACCCAGCAGAGGGAGGGACTCAGCAGGAAAGGGTGGCGGTGTGGCGTCCTGCGCTGCCTGGGTCCCCGGGACTGACGGCTCTCCAGGGTCCCTCTCGTGGGCTGCCCTGGGGCTGCCTCCCTCTCAGCCTGTCGTTTCTTAAAGCCTTTGTTTTCCTCGGTGTTTATAAAGTTTGGGGAGCTGCATGGCCACGAGCCTGGACCCCACTTCCTGTTCTTGTCGTCCCCCCCTGGGGCCCCACGTCCCAGGCGCCAGTGGGGAGCAGCAGACATGGAGGTGGTTCCCTTCATCCTTTGCCGATGGGGGACCTCTGTGTGGGGTCTCCTCTGCAGCGTGGAGTGGGGGCCTTGCTGAACAGTCGGCAGGGGCCCTTCGGGATGAGGGGCACCCGGAGGGTGAGGGACACAGCACATCCTGGAGGGACCCAAGGGACGGTCCTTGGCCAGGTCTCCTGCGGAGTCAGAGGCCCCCAGAGAGGTGAGGGAGGCGAGCAAGTGGGAATTGCGCGACTCTGCCAAACTCCTGTTCTGTGGCTGCAGAGGCCCTGGGCGGGGGCCCCAGCTGGGCCCGGGTCTACGTCCCGTGGTGACGGCTCAGCTCGACTGTCACTACGGGACACGCCCGCCGGCTGGTGTGCATTTTCCCACTCCCATCGGTCTGCATCCTGGCCGATGGCCCAGAGGTAGGCCCCCGGGTTCGCCCTCCCTTGTGGGTGAAAGCTCCTCTGGGCCGTGGCTCAGAGGCTCCCCACCGGCCTCCCCGGGTCGCTGGGCCACTTGGGACAGCTGCTGTCACGGACCTCAGTGACCACACAGCATTGTAAGCCCGTCTCTGTCCAGGGCGGGTCTTTTGGGAAGGTCACTGCTTCTGAAAGCCCCCGGCCCCCGCCTCCTGTTCCCCACCAGGGAGGGCGCACCCACCACGCTCTGCTTTCCCGGGCCAGGGACCCCTGGGGGCCCCCGAAGGGGCCTGAGTTCAACGGCGTCCCTGGTGACTCCGAGGCTGGTCTCTAACGACCACCCCAGGGTGTGTGCACAGCCGGGCCAGCCTCCCTGTCTCTGCCCCGCCCCCTCCCCTGTCCTCCTCTCTCTCTGTGTCTCTCACTGCCCCCATCCCATCTGTCCCTACATCGTGGCCCACACAAAAGCATACCTGCTTTTCTTGTGAAAACCGGAAAGGCCCTGGGTCGGAACACAGTGTCCACGACAGAAAACCATCCTCACAGCCCGCCGTCCGGGTTTAGCAAAGAGCTACAGGGTTCCCTTTGGCGGTTGCCCCGAAGGAGACCCCCTTCCGGTGGTCTGCAGCGTTGGCGTGGCCCGTTGGAGGGCTGCGGACTATGACGTTGGGCACCGGGGTTCCAGGAATGGGGGGGGGAGGACCAGCAGCCCCTCCTCCGAGAGCCGTCCTGTGCACCCCCCTCGGAGCCACCCCAGGAGGGGCTGTCCCCACAGCTGCCACGCTTGTCCTCGCCGCAGGTGAAGTGCTACCACAAGAAGTACCGCTCCGCCACCCGCGACGTCGTGTTCCGGCTGCAGTTCCACACGGGGGCCGTGCAGGGCCGCAGCCTCGTGTTCGGGAAGGAGGACCTGGATGGCGCCTGCAGCGGTGAGGGCCCGCCGCATGGGCGGGCGGGGTGCCTGTGGGCCCCCCGAGTTTCCCTGTACCCCCTGCCCCGCCCGCTCACTACCCAGGGGGCAGGGTGATGGCCCATCTCAGGAAAGACTGACAGTCGATCCAGCAAAAACACGTGCTGGAGGGACAGCGAACCACCGACGCTTCCCTCACGGGGGCACCGCCCCGGTCAGCCCGCGGGGACTCTGGCTGTCCCTGCTGTGCCGGCTCCTCACCTCCTCATGGGCTGACAGGGGCTTCTGTTGCAGATGGCCGCTTCCCTGCCAATGGGAAGGTCGAGTTGGTGTTCTCGGCCACCCCCGAGCGGATTCAAGGTGGGTCAGGGCGGACGCCGGCCGGGTTGGTGACGGTGTGTCTGGGGCTCTGTCCTGTCTCCTGCCTTTGCCCACAATGGGGAAGTTTTCCACCACAGGGTGTCAGGCACGGGGTGGGGGGGGACGGGGCCGGGCCTTGGCCCCTGAAGTTCTGTCCCTCCTTCGCGCTGGATGTTTCCTCTTCTCCTTGATGAACAATTGGACATGCCTAAAGAAGATTAGAATTTATTTAGTCTGCAAACATTAGCGCTTAAAATAGATTCTCCTTTTTTCTGAAAACATTTTGAGAGGCATCAGCCCTTCATCATCGAGGCTTGTGGCTCATTTCTGTCCCCGAGATCCCTGTGCATGAACATTCTAACTCAGGGTTTTTTTTTTTAAGACTTTAAAATTTATTTCGAGAGAGATGGGGAGGGAGGGAGAAAGAGAGGGGAAGAAACATCAATGTGGTTGTTTCTCACGTGGCCCCCACTGGGGACCTGGCCCGCAACCCAGACATGTGCCTGACTGGGAATCGAACCAGTGACCCATTGATTCTCAGGCCAGCGCTCAAACCACTGAGCCACACTGGCCAGGGCCTGACTCTGTTTCCCTGGCTGTGTGAAATAAGCCCCCACCTCCGTGCTCGGAGTCACGGAGGAGCACCAGGCCCGTGGGCTCTGAGCCGCCCTGAGGCTGGGCCGGCTCTGGGAAAGGCCCTGGATGACGTTGTGTGTGGACGTGGCCCTCGGAGCCCGGAGCCCCGCAGTGGGGGGAGGGCAGCGCTCGCCTTTCGGGCTCTCTGCGCTCAGCCTCGGGCACACGCTGCCGGCTCGGCCAGACTGACACCAGGTGTCCCCCTGCCCCGCCCCCCGCAGGCTGCGAGCACCTGCGCAACGACCACGGGGTGAGCGTGGACTTCAACACGGCCGACCCGCTGATCCGCTGGGACTCCTACGAGAACCTGAGCGCCGACGGTGAAGGTGCGTTGGGCTGTCTTGCCTCGGTGACATGTCTGTGTCCAAAGTGTCCCCCCAGTGCCAGGAACCGGCTGTCTCTCTGGAGGGGCGGCCCGCCCCCTGGCCGTCTGGGATGCTCGTGGGACCAGGCCTGGGGCGTCGGGGCCGGTGCGGCTCGTGGCAGAGCCATTGTGGGCGGTGGCCAGTCGGTGAAGCTGTCACCTGGGAGTTTCCCTGCCCAATGTCATAGCTGCTCCTTGCTAGGGGCTGGCTCCCACCTCCCGTCCCCTCCCGTCAAACACGGTCACCAGGTGTAGGATGGGGCCGGCCCCGTGGGCAGCAGGTGTTCATTCGGCCTTTTGTCCATCCGCCTGTCGGCCTGCAGTCCTGGTGTTGTGGCCGCCTCATGTCTGTTTCTGGGAGGGCCTCTCGCCCAGGCTCCTGCTCAGCTCGCCCTTGGAGCCAACAGTGTGGGTCGGGTCGAGGCGAAGGAGGGGAGGGCCGCTGGAGGCTGATGGCAGTGGGGGCTTATGGTGCCCCCAGGCCTGTAAGACCACGGGTGGTCCCTCTCGTCCCCAGTTTGAGGGAGAGACAGTCAACACATCTTCTATCCCCCGAACTCCCTCCTGACATCACATAGCCAGGAACCTGTGTCTGGGGGGGGGAGCGACCACGCTCATTTCCAAGGCTCCTGCGCTTCCAGGGCAGGAAGGGACGTCGGTGGCCCGTATTGGGGTCACTGATTGTACGTTCCAGGAGTCACGTGGATCCTCGTCCCCCCTGGGCTTCTGGCAGCATTTTTGACGCCACAGATGGTCCTGGGCAGCGTGGGCGTGGTTTCAAGGTGCTGTGTGACCTCCCCATGTGGGCACCTGCCCGACTCCTGAATGCCTGGGTCCCTGAGCACACCGGGTCCCAGCAGAGGGTCCCCGAAACGCACGTGATCTGTCCTGCGTTCTCACTGTCACTACAAAGCCACCTTCACGGCCGCCCAAGCCCCGCAGACCCTCAGCTTCGTTGGTGTCCAGGCCGCCACCTTCTAGAAGGTGCCCCGTGTCCCTCGATGGAAGATGTCTCCTTCCCAAATCCCCTCCCCCGACTCTCCAAACTCCTCACGCCTCGAGGCGTGGGGCCGGGCAGCTTGGCGAGCCCCTTCCCGGTACCCTTAGCTGTCCCCGGGCCAGCGCTCCCCAGGTTGGGTCCTTGCACAAGGGCATGGGGCACCTCCGCCCCAGAGGTCAGGCCCCAGCGGGCACCGCTCAGCCAGGGCCTCAGCCATGTTGCCTCAGGGCAGACGCTGCCTTTCCCTGCCCCCCACCCCCCTCAGGCCCGGGCCCGGGCTCTCTGCACGCCGTCCTGGGTGGGGTCCGGCCGCTGCCCTCGGCCCAGCCCTTCTCCACTGTCCCGTCCCTCCTGGCAGGCACACTCTCTGGGGACACTGGCTTCCTGCCGTGTCCTGCGTGGAGACCCTTGCCGTCCTTCCTAGTGGGAGACACACTGTGGGCTCCTCGCTGCGGCTGCGTTTCTGCCAAGCCGGGCGCAGCCTCCCTGGCAGCGTCCACAGCACAGGAAAGCAGCAATGTCAGTCACGCGTCTGGTACTCGGAGCCCGAAGGCTGAGCGCGTCGGGCCAGGACACCCGTGCCAGTGCCCCCCCCACAGTGCAACCCCCGCCCCACGCGGGTGCACGGTCCTCTGCCCTCCCTCTCGTCCGTTGCCCGGACAGGCCTTTGCCCCGTGCTCTTCCCTGTGGAAGGTGTGCGGGGTGCTGGAGACCCAGGCCTCCTGCCTGGGGGGATGTGGCTCTGAGTCAAAGGAAAAGGGAGGTGGGAAGAGCTTGTGCAGGAAACGCCGCATGCCGCTCACCCCGCGGAGCGCGAAGGGCCCAGCAGCAGGGGGAGGAGGCGGAGAGGCCCGGCCAGAGCTCTGAGCAGGCAGTGGGCTGTGGACCGAGTGGGCTGGAGGCCTGGCTGCCGGCCCTGCCCTGAGAGGTCCTTCCTCCGCCTCCTGGGCCTCCGAGTCCAGACTCCAGCAAACCTGGCTGCAGCAAGCCCCACCCCTGTGTTTACACCGCTCTGGCCTTTTTGGCGGAGTCAACATCCCCTGCTCTTAGCCAACCGAGTCCTCCACCTTCTGTGCTCGCAGGGGGCGGGGTGGGGCCTCAGGGAGGCACGCCCAGCCCGGGATGCTTTTCCCCTTCCTGCAAAGTCGGGTCCCACAGTCCTACACTGAAGGAGCTGTGGGGTGGGGTGGAAAAAAGGTAAGCCGGAGCGTGCCCGTGTGCGTGTGTGTAGCTTCTGCAAACCCACAAAGACCTGCAACAGAGCCACGGTCGGAGCTGCTCAGCAGACGCAGCTTCCCGAAGGCAGGAGTGCTGGGGGCGGGCGGGGCGGGCGGGAGCTGAGTGACCGCAGACCGGTGGAGGGAGGGACGAGTGGGCCTGGGGGCTGGCAGTCTGGGTCGGCGGTGTCGCTGCCTCTGCTCCGGGCAGAGGACCGGAATGTTCAAATGAGGTGTGTCCCAGAGGACCCACGGGCGGGGGCAGTGCCTGGACGTGTGGGGCGAGGGACAGGGCCCGTGCTGGCCGAAATCACGATCGTGTGGGCTATCTGGGTGGTCACTGCGTCCAGGACACGCTGGCCACCGCCCATGCTGAATCCCCGCCGCATTCCAGAGCCGAGCCCGGGGCCGCCGGGAGCACTGCAGCCTCCCCGAAGCTGGGTCCCGCAGTGGGGCGTGTCCCTGCCCAGGAGACATGTGCTTCTGGTTGGAACGCCTCACTCCTCCGCTTCCTCTATTTTTCTTTCCTGATCTGTGTTTCTCCAAGAATTTAGAGCCTGCTCGTCTCTGGAAAACATTCGCCAAGAGCGCAGCTTGGCTCCAAAGGCGGGGGTTCTCAGCGGCCCCCCGGCAGGCAGGCGTGCTGGTGCCAGCACCCTGGGGCCACCCGCCTGCAGCTCAGAGGGCTCTGCGTCCTTTCTGTTGGGGCGCCCAGCTGCACCCGAAGGGGAAGGGGCGCTGCCTGCAGCACGGAGGCGTTCCTGGAACTCCTCGGGGGAGAGCAGAGGGCTTGTCTGTCCAGGGGTGCGGGCCGTGCTTACTCCCTTGGGGACTTAGTGGCTTATCACTGTCTTTGACCTCCCCCCAAAAAAAGAATAAAGAGAAAGTGAAGCAGAGGGCTCCTGTCCTCTAACCCTAGACATGTCCGTCACCGTCTGTCACCCAACGTCCGGTGTTTGCAGATTCTCAGAGGCCCGAGTGCAGGCAGCTCGCCGCCCCGGGCTCTCTCTGCAGCGGGGAGTAATCTGCTATAGAAGCAGGGGAGTCTGTAATTAGCACCATGCAGAGGGGCCCTGTTGCAGCCGAGTGACAGCAGACCCGGTGGCGGGGTGGTGGCGGGCCCGGGTGTGAAGAAAGGACGGACGGGCTGCCGGGGCCTCTGAATCAGCACAGCGGCCTGTGGAACCTGGGTGAGGTTTTGGAAGTCCGTTCCTGTTCCCCAGTCTCTGGGTCCCTGCACGGACACAGTGCCCCGGGGCAGCCCTTGGGGACAGCCGCTGGCCAGGTGACTTCTCTGCAGATAAGGAAGGTGAGGCACCAAGCATCCAGTAACTCACCCAGGTCAGCCGGCTGTGGCCAAGCCAGGCCGCAGCCCAGGTGGATTGTGCCAGAAAGTCGAGAAGGAGAGTGAAGACACGCAGCTAAGTCACTCTCAGGTGACGGCCTTCAGCCCGTGTGCCGCCGGCAGCTGTGGGATGTGTGGGGCCCAACCAGCTGTTCACCAGAGACACTGGCCTCTTCTCCTTAGAAGGTCGAGTTTAGGAAATGGGAACAGAAAAAGGTTGAAAATAGCAGTTTGAATGGAAAAGGCCAGCAAGCTTAGGCCACAAGGGAGGCACAAGGGACCAAGACAGTCGCCCTGAGGACACGGTGACCATCCAGGGGTCTGGCAGGTCCTGGAAGAGGGCGGGAGCAGGGTGCGGGGAGGGAGGAGCGCCAGCAGGGCGGGCTCAGTCCCCCGCGTGTCTCCTCTGTCATGAGTTCGCGGCCACTGTTTTCACACGCGGGTGCACTCCGGGGTCAGGCGGACAGGTGTGTCTGTACAAGGTGCTGCAGGAAGTGCTGCAGGAAGGCACGGTCCACCTGCCATGCCCTCTGCGCCCTGCAGGGCCCCCGTGGTCGATGACCGGGCCGCCGGGCACACGCCGAGGAACAGGGGCCCTGTGGTCTCGGGCCCGACCTCACGACCCTGAGCGCATGGAGCCGCGACCGACACGCAGCCGCATTCGCTCCGCTGGGTGCGCAGTCCCAGGGGTTCGCTCCCCGTCCTGCAAGAAGGGCCCTTCCCTCTGCACATCCCCTGCGGGTCCCTGACCCCCACCCCAGCGCCAGGTGGGCTCGGGCCTGTGGGGCTGCGTCTGCTCAGACTGCTGGACGCAGGGGCGGGTGAAGGCGTCTCCTCCCTCTTGTCCTGGGCACTTCTCCAGGGACGGCGCCGTTGTGGTTGCCCTCTGTGGCCACGGGGAGTTGCGGGGACTGTTTCAGTCCATGCCTCCGCTTGGAGGGACGTTGTGAGGTGCTGAGTGGCGTGGCTGGGTAGCCCAGTGAGGGAGTCATCCAGAGAGTGTCCACAAGGGGCTGCCGGGGGCACAGTGACTGTCAGTGGCCAGCGGGCCATGGGTGGAGAAGCAGCCCGTCCCAAGGTGGGGCAGGATGGGCGGGGGCTCTGGGCATGGGGGAAGGAGCTGATTGGCACTGATGGCAGAGACAGCGCACAGCCCGCGGCACCCGCTTCAGCCCAGGGAAGGGACGGAAAACTGCCACCGTCCACCCAGCAGCCGCAGAACACCTGGCTCTGCCTGGGACAAGGAGCCCCTTCAGGAGCAGCAGGGAGGACAGCAGGCTGTGTGAGGGTGTGTGGATGTCACACTCTCACGGTCTTTGCAGCGAGTGATCTGTCGGGTTCTCGGGCTCCCCAGCTGTGGCCACGGCCAGTCCTCTGGCTGCCCGCCCCGGCCTGGTGCTGTGTGACCCCCTCCGTGTCGTGGGGACTGTGATCCCCACAGGGCAGACAGTTGGTCAAAGTGACTGTGTGCAGAGCGGCAGGAGGAGCCCCGACCCGCAGCTCCCGCCTCGCTGTGCCTCCTGACGGGCAGCGGGGGGAGATGTGGTTTGGGGGTCTGCTTCGGTGTCCCAGCCCTGCCGCACTCGCGTCGGCCCCTTCTGGCCCGGAGACACTGCAGGAAGACCCGGGGCGGGTCCCTGCCCTTCCTGTTTCCATCAAGCGACACACTCAGACGCGAGCAGGTGTGTGTGTGGTCCTGTGTCGCTGAGTCGGAAGAACTCGCTGCCTGGCCTCAGCAGAGGCTCGGGAGGCACCGATGCGGGTGGAGGGAGGCCACCCTGGCCCGACCGACATGCCGGTTCGTTCTCGGGTCCTGGGGGTTTACATGCTGAGAGAGCTCAGCGTTCAGACTGAGATGGGATCACCCGGGTGCCCTCACGGCACGTGAGCCCCAGCGGCCCGCTCTGCGCGACACGGTGGAAAGGCAGCAAGGGCCTGCAGCTGGTCCTGGGAATTGCTTTTCGTTGCCGTTCAGGCACACAGAATTAGGGGACCCTAGAGGCGTGTTGGCCCCTAATTACTGTGAGTGATCTGTTGCAAATTCACCTCTTGGCGTAGATGGGGCCACGCCGACCCCAGGGCCCGAAGCCGTCACCCTTGCCTGACCGCCCTCCCCTGTTCTCTCCCGCAGTGCCGCACACGCAGGGCCCGGTGGACGGCAGTCTCTACGCCAAGGTGAGGAAGAAGAGCGCCTCGGATCCCAGCGTCCCGGGCGGGGCCCCGGCCGCCCCCACCGCCAGCAGCCCAGACCACAGCGACCACACCCTGTCGGTCAGCAGCGACTCGGGCCACTCCACCGCCTCCGTGAGGACCGACAGGACCGAGGAGCACCTGGCTCCGGGGCCCAAGAGGGGCCTGAGCGCCCAGGAGAAGGCTGAGCTGGATCAGCTGCTCAGCGGCTTTGGCCTGGACGATTCCGGAAGCCCCCTGAAGGATATGACTGAGGCTCGCAGCCAGCTCAGCGGGACGCGCCACGTCGTGCCGGCCCAGGTCCACGCGAACGGAGACGCGGCGCCCAAGGACCGGGAGACGGACATCCTGGACGACGAGCTGCCCGGCCATGACCTGCGCAGTGCGGACAGCGTCGGGACCCTGTCCTCCTCGGAGGGGCCCCCGTCGGCCCCCTCGGGCCCCTTCGCCTGCCCCCAGAGCAGCCACAACTCGCTGCTGTCCGAGGGCTTCGGCAGCAGCTCCGGCGAAGACCAACACGGCGCTCTGGCCCCGGACCTGGGCCTCGGCGTGGGGCCCCCGTGTGAGCGGGAGGCTTTCGGGAGCTGCGAGCCCAAGCAGCGGCAGCCCGTGCTGGGGACGCCCTGCGCGTCCGCACAGACACAGGCCTATGAGCAGAGCGGCTACTCCACGCAGACCTGGGTGCGGCAGCAGCAGATGGTGGCCGCCCACCAGTATGGCTTCGCCCTCGATGGGGAGGCCCGGCTTGTCGGCCGCGGCCCAGCGGACGGTTCCCGCCTGGCGCAGGCCCAGCCCAGGCTCCTGGTCACCCTCACCCACGGGGCCAGCAGCAGGGCGCCCACACAGAGGGGCACAGGCCCTGGGTCACTTCCGCCCGACACCCAGCGGCCCCCTCCCAGCAAAGCGTTGAAAGCCAGGTTCCCAGATGGCAGCATCATGAATGGGACAGGCCCAGGGCCCAGCCCAGACCCCTCCCCAGGCTCGCCCACCCTGGACATCGACCAGTCCATTGAGCAGCTCAACAGGCTGATCTTGGAGCTGGACCCCACCTTCGAGCCCCTCCCCACCCACTTGAGCACGCTGGGCGGCCAGGCCAATGGCCCTGCAGCCCTGGACGGCGTGGGAGGCGGGCTCCGGGCAAGCAGCCGCCTGCAGGACCGAGGAGAGGACCCCGGCCGGGGCCCCGCGCAGCAAGGTGAGCTGGCGTTTCACGGGGACGCACCTACTGTGCCCACGTTCCATAGCAGAGCGCTAGAGCAGCACGCAGGTCCTTTGCTGGAGGAGGAGCAGGGTGGAGAGCTGGCCCCGGGCGCAGCCTCATGGGACAGGGAGGTAACTGCACAGCCCTGGTGTGCGAGGTGTCCCTGAACTGGCCACGCAGGGGGCCCATGGCAGAGTACAGGACAGAGGGCTGTGCCAGCGGGTGGAGGGTGGGGGTGCAGAGAGACGATGGGAGGGGAGGAGGGGCAGGTTCAGCAGATGGGGCTGGGGGGTGCAGTGGTGGAGTCCAGGCCTTGAGGCCCAGCTCCAGGGCCCAGCACAGCGGGGGTACAGCTGCTGGGGGCCCATGTGCACCCCTGCAGCAGGGGGCCGCGCTGGCTCGGGAGGTGGGCTGCACGGCCCTTGCCCCTGGGATGTGGGATGGGGGGGTGGGGGCCGCCAGGCCGGGCCTTTCTGCCCAGGTGCTCATCCTGGGGGTGCCAGGGGTGCTGTGGCGGACGGGCAGGGACCTCCGAGTGCAGGACAGGCTGTGATGACGGGTACAGGGCGGTGTGGACATGGGCCCGTGTCAGGGTCGGTCTGTGGCCCTCTGTCTTGTGGAGGCACGAGGCTGAGGGCCCGGAGAGCTGGCTGGCCTGGCCTGTACGGACGTCCGCGGGCAGAGGGCTGCCGTGTCAGGTTGGGGGCCGTGGGTCAATGGCCAGTGTGCGAAGGCCACAGGGAGAATGTGCATCTAGAAGGTTCTACACAGAGAAGATGCGCCCGGGTCGGGCATTCAAGGCTGCTGAGGTCTGTGGCCGTGGAGCCTACCTGCTCTGCTCTGGCAGGGCCTGGACCCAGAGGTCCCCCTGGGGCTGAGAGTGTGGTGACTTCGGGTGCTGTGCCTCGGGGGGCCGTCCTTAAATTGCTTCACGAAGTTTCCGCTGTCGTTACGGGAACTTCAGTTTCGCTCTCAGACCGTCTTTAGTTGCTCGTGTTATAAAAACAAGTTGATGACGCTTTGTAAGAAAAGGGACCTGAGCACACGAAGAACAAGCCAGCAGAGTTCAGCGGGTTTGGCTGTTACTGCGTGACTTCGCTCGAGTGCTTTTGGGGCCATTGCATTCGCTTTCAGGGGAATCGTAGGCCTTAGAGGGGTTCCTCCTGCTTTTAGTGCCGCAGCAGCATCAGCAAACTGGACACTGGTCTGCAAGACTTTTTTGGAATTTGGAAATGACCTCCTATCGGGAAGCCGGTGCCACAGCTGACCCTGGGCAGCAAACAGCTGAGCTAGCGGTAGGGCTCGCGGCCTTGGGCCCTGAGCCCCCGCGCCCCCCGGGGGCTCCCGCGCCAACTCAGTGCTGGGCTGGGAGCTACCGAGCTGAGACGCAGGATACCATGGGCCCTGAGCCTGGGCGGGCCTCCAGCAGGCACGTACTGGGACACTGGCCGTTGTCCCCGCTGTAAAGGGCACACGCCACCATGCAGCCTTCACCCCGTCGGGTCCAGGACGTCCTCACCTTCCCCGGAGACGCCTGGCACCCACAGCCTCCTCTGCTGTCTGTCTCCACCCCGGGTATTTCCCATGAACAGAATCACGTGACACATGGCCACCCAAGTCTGCCTCTTTCTCTGAGCGACACGCTCTCCCGGCTTCAGAGCAGCGCTGCCCGTCCGGGCTCCGTCCCGGTTTAGGGCCGTGCCCGTCTGTTGGGTGGCTGGGCGGTCGCGCTGCTTCCACCCTCTGGCCCCCGATGGTGCTGTTCCGAGGGTTCACGCACAGGTCCTGCTGTGCACACCTGTCCTCGGTGCTTTGGAGCAGAAACCCGGCGGGGCCGCGGGGCCGCAAGGCGATTCTTTGTTTGGGAGGCTGGGGAGCCGCCCCTTGGAGGTCTGAGGGTCGGCTTCGAGGATGCTGGCCTCGGGGTGGGTGGCTTGTTTCCTGACGCTGGCCCAGGGGCACTGGCTGGTCTGCACAGAGGCCCCGAGGGACACTTGGGGTAGGGGAAGGCCTGATTCCTCTCACACAGGGCTGGGGGTGGCAAGGAGACCTCCACGTCGGGATAGAGGTCAGGGACGGGCCTGGGAGTCACGGCCCCCGGCTTCGGTACTGAGGCCGCGCGCACACCCACCCACAGCGTCATCCGCTGGAGGCAGCCCTGCCAGTGGGCGGCCCTGGGTCGCGAGTGCAAACACCGCAGCCACTGAGAGGTGGGGGGCCTGAGCAGGACCGGAAGACCGGGTGTCCGAGGAATTTCAAAGGCAGCCCCACGCATCTCTCCTCGCAGGCCCCTCGGGGGACGAGCCGCTGCGCAGAAGGTTCCGGAAGCTGAGCCTCGGGCAGTATGACAACGATGCTGGGGGGCAGCTGGCCTTCTCCAGGTGTGCGTGGGGGAAGCCCCCGGGTGTGGAGCAGGCTCCGAGCCTGGTTCCTTACCTGTCTCCAACCGATGCCAAAGAGGTACGGCCACGCCTGCCCAGAGCCCCGTCCCCGAGAGCAGGGCCCCCACACCCGTCATCACACAGACAGGGCTCCACCTGAGAGGCAGGTGTGTCGTCTGCTGGGTCTGGGCGACTCCAGGCCACACGGCCACCTGAGCCTCTGCTCTGACCCGTGAGTGTGGCTGAGAAGCAGAGCAGCGGACTTGTGTGAGGTCAGGGCTTGCGGGAGGGGGGGTCAGTGGGAGGTCAGCGGCAGCAGAGGTGAACAGACTCCCCAAAGTCATCAGGCAGCCCGGACCCCCACCCAGTCTTCAAGGGCCACAGAGGGAAGCTGGGCGCAGAGGTCAGCATGGACATGGGACCTCGTGGGCGAGGGACCCCGGGGACACACGGAGCAAGCATCTGCCAGGAAGTACAGTGAAGCTTTCACCCAGAACGGAAGGCAGACAGGCCGGCAAATCCCCAGACCAGGAGCCCTGTCAAATTCAGGTTTCGCTGAGTCTCGGGGTGGAGAGGTGGGGACCCAGGACAAACCAGAAGAGTCACCCTCGGTCCTAACACAAGCACACCTGCACGAGCATCTGTGGCTGTCCTCCCGTGTTTCACGCGTGAGGCGTTTTCACGCACCTGTGACCGTGTGCAGGTCGCGAGGGTTCCTCACCTGTGCTGCGTGGGCGGCTGCCATGCTCCCTGTCCCCACGCTCAGCGAGCTACTCTGGGGTGGCCTTCCCCTGACCCCCCCGTGTCACTTTCAGACGGTGATGACCGGGTACCCCCCAGACCTCGACAGGGTTGATGGTGGGGTCTTCTCTCCAAGCAAGAGCAGCAGTGAGTCCTCGCCGGCCACACCGGCGTTCCCGGTGTCCCCACAGACCCCCTACGGTGAGAAAGAAGCGGAGCTCGCCCCTCGAGTCCCCGGCCTGCCCTCAGGGAGGACCCTGGGACAGCCGCCCGCTCTGCTGTCTTTTCCAGTGACGACGCCCCCGCATCACCCTGCCTTCAGCCTGCCCGGGCCACAGACGGGAAGCGCCGGCAGTCTGTGCAGAGCGGCTCGTGGTAAGCAGTCCACCTCTTCTCCTGGGTCGTGTGCCCCGTCTCGGCCTCAGGAGTGAGCGTGGCTCGGGGCAGCAGGAGGGACACGCAGACCATGTGTCTCCGCCTGGCGGGGCCGTCCGTCTGCCGAGCGAGCAGCCTCTTTCGTGGTTCAAGGGCCGTAGACGCCACTTTGTGCACAGACTGTGGTGGTTAGGCTGCTGCCTTTCTTCGATGGGGGGACAGACCCAAGGGGCGGGGGGCGGTGCGGCTGCACCTGCCCATGCAGTGTGGGCAGGCCATGGGCAACGGGTCGGTTCCCAAGGGTCCGCTCTTCTGTAGCTCAGCGTTTCGATGGAAGCAAACGGGCTCGTCTCCATCCACCCACCCACCCCGTCCCCAAGAGCAACCTTGGCTGGTGGCTGATTTGAATGGGATGGGCCTGGACCGGAACCCAGCCGGGTCCCACGGCAGCAAGGCCAGGCCCTTCACGGGCACAGGCAAGAGCGGAGGCAGGCGGTGGGCGGGTCACAGGAACACCTGTCTGCCCAGGTGGCTCGGCCCCACCTCCCATCCAGCACTGGGGATGAGCTGGAGGCCCTGCGGCAGGTGCGAGGCCAGGAGCATGCAGGTGGCTTCCCGGCAGGGCTCTCACCGACACCTACAGGAGAACGAAAGAAAGGCCACACAGTCCCCCCAGAAAGCAGAAGGGCACGCAGCCCAACTTACTTGGTGAGGCTGGTGCCGTCCCGAGTCCAGACCAGGCCCTGGGAGCTGCTTTCAGAGGGTGAAACGGGCAGAGTTTGCCAGAGGCGGGAAGCAGAGGGGAACCCACGGGTGCCCGGGGTGGGGGGGGGAGAGTGCTGCGAGGGACACTTCGCGTTTGTTCCCTTCGGTTTGGGTTTGAAACCGTCATTCCTCGAAGCTCGATACACTGCAGCGCTTCCACCCACTCGCACCCACCTTCCTTCCTGGGCCCGGCTCGCTTCCCCGTTGGAATTTCTGTGAGCTTCTAACGAGAACGTTTGCACCGGGACTGAAAGCCCAGGCAGGGGTGGCACGTGTGATGTGCGCAGACATCCTCAATGGCTTTGCATCTGCAGAAGCTGAGAGGCGAGTCCAGTGCGTGCATGACACGGCGTGTTCATATTCAGCCCACCTGTGTCTGTGCAAAGGAAGCACAGGGGTGAGCGGGGGCCCGAAGCGGCTGGCGTGGAGCCTGCTGCGCCCCCACCAGGTCACACACGGCATGGGAGAGTGGGCCGCTTCGAACCGTATTTGAAAAGGAGCAGCAGAGGTGGGCAGGTGGAGTCTGCGGGCAGCCTGGGCCCGTGGGCATGCGGTCAGCCGTCGCGGCCAGCAGATACCGCTCAGAGAGCACCAGAGGACAGCCTGAGACCTGACACCTCGGCCACCCGGCTGCGTCCCCCCCCCACCCCCACCCCCCGAGTGGCCGTTTCCCGACGTAGGCGAAGGCCATGTGCCGTTTGCTTGCTTTGGGCCTAGAGGGACTTCTGTGCCTCTGGTTTATCTACCAGCTCCTGCGGCCCCTCTGGTGGGCTCTTCTGGAATCTCAGCACCGAACCGTCTTTCCCCTGTGTGGCCAGCAGGTGTCAGCGCTTGTCGTGGGTGCGGGTCCTGCAGGCGGGTTGCGGGGCGGGGGTGGGGGGGTGGGGGGGCAGGCAGTGGGCCCCGGCCAGGGGTGACAGGCACAGGGGCCAGAGCTCTGCATCTTGAAACGTCTTGTAAACTTGAGTGAAAACGGCAGGGCTGTGCGTGCAGCCCTGGGGGACAGTCAGAAATGAAGGGAGATGTCCCCTCGTGCACACAAAGACGTGAGGGGCAGCTTGTAAATCCCAGAGCTCTGTCCTCAGCGAAGCCGCTAAAACCACGCTGTTTCTCGAGATGGCGCTCTGTCCTGGGGCAGAGACTCGGTCAGCCAGGTGCAGGTCGGGACCATGGGGGGCAGGATCCCCACGGATCCTTGGTTGGTGCTTGTTCCTGGGGAGGATGGGGTGGCGGTCGGGACGGTCCAGGGCCCTGGGGGGATTTGAGGGTGTGCAGGTGTCCTGGTGTCTAAAACTCGGGGTGTTTCCCTTCTGGAAGAGCCCGTCAGCGCCTCGCAGGGTCCACGTTCCTTCCCAAGGCCCGCAGCGCCCCAGCCCTGTGGGCAGTGCGCCCCCCCTCCCTCTCAGTGCCCCTCGCCCCGCCCGCCGGCTCCAAGCACCACGCTGTGCTGCAGCCACTTGGGGAGAGTCTGGGTGGTGAGACCTGAGAAGGGTCAGGCGTCCCCAGTCACTGGGGGACGTGGGGTGTAGACGTGTCACCTGGTTCTCATCCTTTGTTGCTGTCTGCGGCCCCGCCTGGTCGGGGCCTTTGGGGTGCTCACGGTGTGGCCCGGTGGCCCCAGGTGAGGGAGCCTCCTTGACACGCGCCCGGGCCGGTGAAGAAGCACCCGTTTCTCTTCGGGCTCCTCGAGTTCGAGGTCTCACAGACCCCTGACGGTGCGCACACACATGCGTGTGTTCATGGTTGTGCCTGGTCATGGCACCTGGCTTTCCAAGTACTTACACGGGTGCTCACGCACTTGCACACATGCACACCACGCACATGCACGCTCGCACACTTACACACATTTATATGTGTGCACACTCACACACACGCACACTTACACACGTCCACAAGTCCAGGAAGAGGGGCTGGTGAGAAACGAAAAGCCAGAGGAATGGGAGCTCCCCAGTGTGGACAGAGGAAGCCCTTTTTGCCAGTGCATGCTCGGTCAGGCGCTGTGGTGACCTGGTGGGTCACAAGGACGGAGGTGTGTGTGACCTGCTGCTGGGCTTTGGTTCCGTGAGGAGCGTGCGGCTGGGCCCCTGTGTGGTCAGAGCGGAGCGGAGGCCGTGGGGTGGCTTCTGTCTGTTCAGAATTCTCTGCAGGGGGTGCACGGCCCCCAGGAAAGTGGCGGTGGGGCGTCAGAGTGGCCCCCAGGCTCCTGTCTGATCCCTGGCCTTTGGGGGACTTCCTCAGATTCCTCTGGGGCTGCGGAGCTCTTGCTGAAGTCACAGATGCCGGTCACGGGAGGCCCCTGTCCCGGACCCCTTCCTCCAGCGGGCACGGGAGAAGCCTGTCTCCCCCGGCACGCGCACGAGAGGCCCCAGCTCCCACGCCCGGCCCTGTGCTAAGTGCTGAGTGTGCCCCGTGCCAGCCCCGGGTTAGGGGAGCCTGGGTGCCCTTTCACCGAGGTCCCCCAGGCAGGCAGGCATGGGGAGGTGACGGAGCACGGGCCACACCAGGACCCCACAGACCGTGGGGCTTCTGGGGGCGGGGAGGCTGCGTCAGACTGTCAGGTGGTGGGGGCCAGGAAGGGGCAGCCCCTGGGAACGCCAAACCCTCCCTCTGCAGGTACCTTGGCCAACAGTTCTGCCTCAGTGGCACCCCTCCCCCAGCCCCCCATAGCTCCCCACCCTGTCACACCCCAGACCACAGGCCTTCCTGAGGCCTCTGCCCATCTTCCTTCTCCCTCCTCTCCCCTCCCTTCCCTTCTTCCTCCATGAGGCTGCAGCCCCGCCAAGGAGAGGCAGGGCCCGCCCTGGGAGCACCATCTGTCCGTCTGTCCCAGAGCTTCCTGGGCCTGGCTGCTCAGCACTCCCCTTCCTCTCTGTCCAGGGGCTATGGGCCGTGGGAAAGGCCGGGCCACCCTCCGCTGAGCCTGCATTTCCGGTAGACCCTCTCTGCCCCGAGACACAGACGCGTAAACAGTGCAGGGGAAGCGCCCTGCGCGACCTCAGGGGAGGGACCAGGATCTTTCTGGCCTGCAGCCTAGAGGTGGCCGAGGGCTCCGGGCGCCGTGTCTTCTGTGAGGGGCATGTGCCTGTCAGCCGCCCCCCAAGTGACGAGTGGGTGGCAGATTGCACGGGGCTGCTGGCAGCCCGTGTGGAAGCCTGCGCCCGGTCTCATTTCCGATGTGCTGGAGGCAGCTCTGGCCTGTGGACTAGAAGGGGATGTCTGGGAGCGGTGGGCGTGGGGCCTGCTCTTGCAGGAGGGTGTTAGGGTTTGACGGTGGAGTGGGACTGTGCCCAGCCCATGAGGCAGGAGCGGCGAGGGGTGAGTATGGTGGCTCCGCACGGGGGGACGTGCTGTCCACTCTGGGCTCCCACCGTGAAGGTGGCCCAGGGACCGCCCCACCTCTCTGCCACACAGACGTGTCCCCGTCAGGTTGCAGGCCACGAGGATGGGAGCACCCCCTCCCGGTGCCCCAAGTCCTCTAAAAGCGTGAGGCCGCTTGCAGTGGGCTTTGAAGGCTGCTCAGGAGTTCTTCACCAGTCGGCCTTTCAAACAGAGGGAGGAACAGGAGAGGAGGGCAGGCAGGGCCAGGGCGTGTTGAGAGCCGCCAGGCGGTGGCATGGGCTGAGGGTTTGGAGAGGCGGGTCTGTGGGCCGGGTGGAGCCCACCTGGGTGGGGAGGGACCCGCAGGGTTGAGTGGGCTGTGACAGCAGGCTTGTCCTCTGCACTCCTGGGCAGGGCTGGAGGGAGGGGCCTCAGGGCTGGTGCCCGGCGCCAGATGCAGGCAAGGCCCCCATCCTGGGGGGAGGGACAGGGTGTGGACCCCAGCTGGCTGGCTGCAGAGCTGACCAGGGGCTCTGGTGGCTGCTGGAGGCTTCTCCCGTGTGCGTGTGGGATCCCAGGGAATCAGGTCCGACTTCTGGGGAGGCGGCCATCCCAGGCCAGTTTGGGTGTCTTCCCAGGAGTGGCCACCTCCCCTGTACCAACTGCTTGTCCTTTGGGAGACGCTGGCCCGGGACTGACAGTGTCGGAGGGTTTCAGCCAGGAGTTTACAAGAGACTAAAGGGAGGGAAGGAAAAGGGGGGAAGGAATGAAAAGGAAGCAAACCACGCAGCCCAGCGAGGCGGAGCCGCTGCCTGGAGGCACTGACTGGGCCGGCCCGCCCACCGCAGCCCCAGGCTGCGCCAGCGGTCCAGACTCCCCCCCCCACCCCCCAACCGGTTCTCCGGCCGCCCTCTGAATGGGCCTCCAGGGAGGTGGCCGCCCAGCGCCCCGCCCCAGCTCCCCCAAGACGCCGGGATCCAGAGTGGCCCTGCCCGGGTGGGTGTGGGACGCCGCTGGGGACAACCCGCGGAGCGCCTCCGCCCGGCCCACGACGTCTCAGGCCCTTCTGCGGATGGAGCCACCCCCGGGGGACCCAGGTGAGCCGCACTTAGTCCTGAGCCAGCAGCTGCTGGCTGATCGGGTGCCGAAGCTGAAACCTGATCTCGGGGTGGTGGGGGAGGGGACGCAGGGGGTGGGACGAGCGGGGCTGTAGGGTGGAGAGCCAGGAAGCTGGGGGACAAGATGGGGAGGAGGGCGACTCTTCCCAGCCTCCCGGTCACGTGGGGGCGGCCCGGTCCCAGAGACTGCGGGGCACAACTCCACGCTTCTCCGTGCCGAGGCCGCGGGGCAAGGAAACCCCGGCTGGCAGACGTGTGGCCTTCCGGGCTGCTGATCCCCGGTGCGGCACATTCTTTTGCTGAAACCGAGAAAATGCAGGAAAACGCGCCTGCTCCTCGGCACAGCGGTGCTGCCCGTCCGGTGGCTGCACTGACCCCTGGGCGCCTGCTCCTGCGCCGCCTCCTGAAGACGCTAAAACCAGGGGCCAGAAGCCAAGTGGGGGGTTCAAACTGAGCAGCTGCTGCCCCCCGGCCCCCACGGCAGGGCCAGCGGGAGGGCTCCACACAAGACCTCCGGCCCCAGAACGACCTGCTGACATATGTCTGCAGAGCTTCCGGAAGGGAGAGAGTTTTGGTCCTTCCTTGCATCTCACCTCTGACCTCTCCGAGGTGAGCCCCCCACCCACCCACAGAGCCAGCTCTGAGGGTGGCGTGGGCGGGACCTGTGGCTGGGAACAGTGTGTGGTTTCACTGGAAAGATGGGGACGAATAACAGGGAGAGAGAGCGGGAACCCCACAACAGTGCGTTGTGAAAAGCAGCGTGGGGGCTGGAAGACGGGCCCCAGCAGTTGGGGGTCACCTCCTTCCAGCTGAGAGCCCGTGAGCTCCCCCCAGCCCCCCCGGTTTCCCTGCAGCTGCAGGGAGGTGGTGTCCGTCCACGTGCCTCCTGCCGTGCTCACGAACTCGGGGCCGGGGTGTCTCCTGGGGGCCGTACAGCTCCCCAGCTTGTGGAGCTGAGTCGGCCTCTGCACAGGTTTCTTCACCTGGCCTCTCAGAGTGGGGGCCACCATGGGCGCGTGGGCACCCTTGGGTGGGGATCAGGCCGGGTGAGGCCTGCGAGGGGCTCAGCCAGAAGCGGCTGTCTCTCCGATCTCTGTTACTCTTCTCCCTGTGAAGCAAGTGACACACTGGGGCCAGGGTTTCAGCGCGTGTCAGAGCCCCTGCGAGTCAGAGCGCCTGGGCTGCTGCGGCCGCTCCTGCAGCCGCGAGGGGAGCGTGCACTCTGGGCGGGTGGCTCCTGCGTTGGGGCCGGTACGGGCACTCTGCCCTCAGGTTCCCTCGCTGTGTTTTTACAAAGACTTTATTCATTTATTTTAGAGAGAGAGGAAGGGAGGGAGAAGGAGAGGGAGAGAAACGTCCAACAGTTGCCTCTTACACGTGCCCCAACTGGGACTGAACTTGCCGCCTGGGCCTGTGCCCTGACCAGGAATCGGACCGGTGACCTTTGGGTTTGTGGGAGGACGCCCAGCCCACAGAGCCGCACCCCTCAGGGCGGGCACCTCCAGAAAGGCACAAGCCAGTGGAGGGAAAGTCACGTTCCTGGGTGGGAAGGCAACGTCCTCAAGGTGTCAGAGCTTCCCGGCGCCACCTCGGGTTTCACCGAGCTTCAGTCCCGCCAGCACCTTGTCCCTGTGGCGCTGCATAAAGGGGTAAAGAATCGGGGTGGCAAGGGACTGGCAGAGCCAGCGGGGCGGGGGTGGGGGTGGCCAGAGCGACAGGGACCAAGGTTTTGCTCGAGCCCAAGTCGGGAAGGCAGGGCGGAGCCTTTTCTTTGCAGCGTGTCTGCGGTGGTGCTCACACCCAGACCAGGGACCTAGAGGGTGGTCGTTATCAGCCATGTGTTGGCCGTTTAGGATGGACGCTTGCCTTTCCTGAAGAAAAGGCAAGTGTCCTGAATCTCTGAATCTCTGGGCTCGCACTGGGAGAGTCCAGCGTAGAACACTGGCCGTGGCCCATGGCGCAGTGAGCCGCCCGAGCACGTCCCGCGTTCCAGGGTGCTGTGGCGGTCCTGGGGGAGGCACGCTGTGGGCAAGAGCCCCGGCGGGGGAGTGGAAATGCCTTGAAAACAGCAGGCGCAGGCTCCCGGGGTGCTGGGGGCTGGCTCGGTGCAGCTGAAGTGTGGAACTGCTGGGCACGGCCGCCACGAGGGACGGGACTGTCCCCTGCATCCACCTTAGCACTCCCGACGTGGCACCGCTGAATGGGAGGGAGCGTGTCCTCTGCCAGGGGTGCGAGTCAGACCTCAGCAGAGAGAAGGGACGGATCCCCTCAGGGTCCCGATGGTCCTGTTTTGTCGGCGTCTCCTAGGTCTTCCCTGTCGCTGGGTGAAAGGGAAGGGGCGGCAGTTGGGACCCTCAGTCCTGCGCTGGCCGGGCGCCCCCCACTGGGGACGGCGAGTCGGCTCCCTGGACGCAGCCGAGGTGCCTGGTTTGGAGGGAAGGGTTTATGAGAGAGAGCTGGAGGCCGAGAAGTGCGTGTTTGCGCCCACGGGGCCGGCCGCTGCTTCCTCTGTGTTTGCGGAGCATCAGTGGCCGGAAATGCGGACTCTGATTTTCATTGGAGCCGCGGCGCTTGCTCTTCCAGACTTGCAGGGTTTTCACTAATTGGTTCTCATTCGTGGGGCTGCCAGCCCCTCTTTCCTTGGCTTTCCGGAAGGCCGGTTACACAATGCCCTGCTGTTCCGCGGCAGTTCCCAAAAGAATTATAAAATGAGGACTCCCTAAAAAAACTGCTACAGAACCTCCCATGTGAAGCCCCGCTTTTTAAAGAATAACACTTTCAACTTAGAGCCGACCAGCAGAAAAAGGAGTATTTTATCTCCAGGAGGTTTTGTGTGAACCTCGTGGTCACCGTAAAGCGAATCTCTGGAGCGGAGATGAGCAACCTGGGACAGGGAGACGGAGCAAAGCGCCCTGGCACGGGGGGGGGGGGGGGGGGGGGGGGGGGGGGCAGGGGAGAGGGAGCGGCGGGGAGAGGGGTGCCGAGCCAAGCGGACCCCGACACCCTCTCCCCTGGGTTTCCTCGACGGGGCTGTCAGAGGAGGTGCTGAGGGCCCCAGGGGGAGCGTGGCCTGTGGCCCAGGACTGAGACAGATGGTTGGGGCTCTGCGTCCCGGAGCCCCAAGCTTCCGCCCTAAAATACAGTGAGAAAGAGAGAGACCAAAGCACGGGGCAGTCTCGCTGTGCAGGAAGCTCTCAAGTGGTGAAGGCGGCCTTTCTAAGGGACTGCCCAGCCCCGGGGCGACCGGGAGGGAGGGTGCAGGCCTGGAGAGGACGCACAGATGTGACAGACAGATGAGGGTGACAGACGGGAGGAAGGGCGGGGAAAAGGAGAAAGACAGTCACTCCCAAGTTTTTAGGGATAAAGTAGGCCTGCGTGTTATGGGTCAAAGGTCGAGGCCGACTTCTTAGGTAAATAACAACCACAGTTTCTTCCTCTGGACAAGCAAGTGTGATCTTGGCCTCAGCCAGATTGGTTTTATGTCTAGTTAAAGGTTACGTAAGAAGCTAATGGCCACTTGTAATTATTCACTGTAGTTGATGCAGGAGTGAGTAATTTCTATGCCTTTGTCAGGCTTTTTGTGTCGCCGGGAAGGCAGGGCAATGGTGGGTTTTGTTTTTGTTTTTTCGGTTAAAGGTCACAGACGCTAACTTTCGCCAGTGAGTGCCCGACCCACCGGGACAAACCTGAGGCCGGGGCCCCGCCCCCGTTTGCACCCTCGGGCTGCTCCCTGTGCGCAGGTCCCGGGCCTCGGGCGGGGCCGCGGGCTCTGAGGACCCGGAGCCCCCGGGTCCCCTTCTTCCTGTTCACGTCCAGCCCTGTGAACAGCACTCGGCGGTGGCGCTGTCATCCGGCCCCCACGGGCCTCCTGCATCGTGAGCGTAAAAATAGGCCTGGAGGAACAGCCGGCGGCCCGCCCGCACCCACCCGCTCTGGGGACAGGAAGTGCAGGAAGGGGAAGCCAGCCGCCAGGAGGGCCAGGGCACCCTCATCCCACAGGCTGGGGCGCCAGCTGGCACCGGGAAAGCCGGGTCCCACAGGCTGCCCCTTGCCTCGGTGGCGGCCGGAGTGGGAGAACAGGAGGGGTGGGCAGCTGTGTGGGGGGCGCCGAGAGAAGCATCTGCTGGGCCCTGGCCAGGCCGGGCTCTCACATGCCGGGGTATGTAGGCTTCCTCCCCCCGACACTGCTGATGCTCGTCCCAGTGGGGGCCGTGGCCCAGGGAGCTGTGTGACGACCCCGGAGCCCCTCGTGGACTTGGGGAGGACCAGTGTGCCCACAGTGGCATCCAGGGTGGAGACGCGTGGAAGCCTCATGCAGCAGGCAGCTTCCACGAGTGACACCTGCAGGAGCCCCTCACAGCCTGGCAACCTCATCTGAGCCCTGTGCCGATCGCCCCTGGGCCTCCTGCTGGGTCCAGAGCTGAGAAAAGAGGCCTGACCCCCGGGACAGGCTCTAGGGCCATGGACAGTTGTTCTTCTAGAAACTTCACCCCTAGTTTAACTGAACAGCAAGTGTGCAAAACCCAGCCACCCTACCCTCTGCCTGCTCTGAGGCAAGCACGCGTCTGGAAACAGGGAACGGGAACCCCCACAGCAGGGACAGTGGCCGGCGCCTGCGTCTCTGAGAGTGAAGGGCGTGCCCCGGTCCCCCCTCCACCCCGAGGCCACACTCCCGCTGGGTGTGTGGCACAGGCCGTGATCTGCGTGCGTCTCTGAGAACCTGGGGCCTGGGCTGGCGGGACAAGGGGCCAGGAAGCCTGTGTCTCTATGCCCAGGTCCTCAACTGCCTGCTTCTGGGAAGAAGGGCGAAGTGCCGGGCCAGGGAGGGAACAACCTCGGCGAGCCCCAGGAACGGCGCTGAGCTGTGAACTGGCAGCTGCTGCTGAGAGCGCTGTGCCTGCCGTCTCCAGGGACGGGCGACGGGGCGAGGGGCAGAGCTCTTGCCCCACTTGGGGGGCATCCGGGCTCTGCAGGATGGGAGGGAGGGGCAGAGGCTCCTACACAAGGACTGAAGGACGGATGGACAGGTGGGTGGGTGGAGAGACGACAGGTAAGTGATAGGTGGGTCGACAAGTAGGAAAGCAGATGGACGGACTGACGGGGAGGCAGGCCCTGGAGGAATGTGCCCCCAGAGCGGACGTGATGTTCTCTCCGGCAGACTTAGGCCCATCAGGGCTGACCTGCTCTGGGCCCTGCGGGGCCTCACCTGGACCCTGGCAGTGTTGCCGGAGGCCCCCCCCCAGGTGAGCACCTGAGCTCCTGAGGTTTGTCCCAGCCCCACCACGCCGGGCGCCCAAACCCAGGCTTGCCTCTGGCCCCTCGGCGGCGCCTTGTTCCCGGTTCCCGGCCTTGCTCGCCGCCTGAGCTTAGGAGTCGGACGTGTCCCGGGGACAGTGCCCTGGTGTCTCACCCCTTGTCTTACCCCTGTTCCCTGAGCCCTTGGCCCTTCAAGTCCTGGCTGCCTGGGTAGCTCTGAACCCCAGCTTTGATCCCCCCCAGAGCCCTGACCTTGGGGTTCTGAGCAGCCAGGATTCCTCGGGCTCCCCAGAGGCACAGTCTGTGGCTGGGGAGCAATGGCCGCATGTTCCGCCGCGCCATCCCTGGCCCGGGACCGAGGCCCCGAGGGACGTGGAGTTTCCTCGATGTCCTGCCTCTACCACTGGTGGGTCTGCCCGTGGTTTACAGCAGAACCACCCCCCATGGTATGCGCCTGACTGTGGTGGGTCTGTCCGTTCTCAAAGCTTACTTAAAAAAAAAAAAAAGGCAGACTGCAAAACACCCAGAACCCACGCAGTCGCTGGGCCAGGGCAGAGGGGCCTCTCGTCGGGGGAGCGTGTGGATTCCGTGGAGCATGGGGGCCGGGCGTCACACCGGCAGGTGTCCCAGGCCCACGCTCTCATCCCCCGCGCCAGTGGGCAGGGCCACCTGGAGGTGGCAGGTGTTCCTGGGAAGCACGGGGCGGGCCTCAGGTGTGAGCCAGGTGAGCACCACAGGCACGTGGGGGCTACGTGCCCTCCCAGCCGGCGCCCACAGCTGCCAGAGTGATGAGCATCCCGGTCGTCAACACGGAGCCAGTCACTCAGGGTGAACTGGTCTTCGGGGGGTGGCACCGTGCCCCCTCCGGGGTCGCAGGCCTTCCCCGGCTTGCACAGAGAGGACAGGAGCTCACGCTTCCGTGTTGGGAGCTGCCGATGGGGCAACAACATCAGGAACCCGAGCGTGGCGCGTACAGCAGGTGGCCTGCACCTGGTGGGACCGGGCACCTGCTTCAGCAGCAGGAAGTGACACCGTTCCTCTCAGACGAGGGAGTGACCGGGTCCCTCTGCTCTCGTGTCTTGCTGCAGAGCCCCGAGGCTGCCCCGAGGTCCTCAGTCACTCCGTGGGGATGTCAGAGAGCCCCGTGGGACCCAGGCCCTCGGCACCACCCTTCCCGCGGGCCTTCGTGTCCTCCTGCGCCAGCACCAGCAGCAGCCCCGGCTCCAAGAGGGACAGGTTGGTAGGGGCCTGTTCCTGGCCGTGGCCCTGGGAGCGGGGTGCCCGTGGCCCGGGCTGTGTTTTACTCCCGTGCTGCCTTGGGTCTGCTCTGACTGGTTTGTCTCCCTAACAGCCCCCTGTCTGCTGAGCTCCAGTGGGCAGACACCAGCCCCAAACCCACAATGGCCCCACTGGGGAGCAGCCGGCCCTCAGGAAGCCTCCTCAGCACCGGAGAGTTCCAGGACAGCCCTGGCCCCGGGCGGCCGCGTCTCCTGCCTGCCGACCTCCAGGCCTCTCTGCATAGCCACTCGCTGTCACTGGCGGAGCCCCCAGAAGCTCTGTGCCCCCCAGGCAGCCAGGCCTTCCTGGGCTTCAGCAGAGCTCCTGTGGGAAGCTCCGTGGGAACTGGCCTGCCCCCTGGGGAGGACCCAGGGGCCCCACTGGCCAGCTCCCAGGGAGCGCCCCAGCCCCTCGGCACCCCGAGGGCAGCCGCAGTGGCTGTCGACAATGGCTTCCTGCCCCACAGCTTTCTCACGGTGTCGCCTGGGCACAGCGGCCACCACAGCCCCGTCCTGCAGGGCCCAGGCCCGCCCCTCCCTGGGCAGCCGCCCCTCCCCGAGAAGAAGCGGGCGTCCGAGGGGGACCGCTCCTGCGGCTCCGCCTCGCCCTCCTCCAGCGGCTTCTCCAGCCCCCGCAGTGGGAGCACCGTGAGCATCCCCTTCCCGAACGTACTCCCGGACTTCTCCCGGCCGCCTGAGGCCACAGCCCTTTCTCTGGGTACGTGCATCTCCCCGTGGGGGGCCCCTGTGTCCCCTCGGGAGGGACCCCCGGGGTCACACAGGGCCTGGGAGCCAGCACAGCCTCTACTGTGGCGCACCTCAGAGACTCGTCCGAGCGACTCAGGCTTTGCCCACCTCCTGGGCCGGGGCGCCGACCCGGCTCTTCTGCCCCCTCGGTTTCTGCATCTGTCCACATGGGCTGCACCCCGACCACCAAAACGCAGGTGTTCCTCCGTCCACTGGGAACCAGTGCCCTCCAGAAATACCTTTGTCTTTTGAATTAAATGACTTCATTTGAAACTTAATCATGAACCATTTACAAGAGGAAGGTCCCCGCACTGTGAAGCGCGGCCTCGCCCTGTGCTGGCTGAGGCCACGGCTCCAGGATGTCCGCAGAGACATCCCTCTGGGTGCTACACTGCTCTGTCTCCTGCCCCCCGCCCCCCGCCAAAGAGCACCCTTCCCCAGACACCCGTCCGCGCCCCGGGGGCCTCCGACCCTCAGTCCCCTGGGCAGTGAGCCCGTGGTAAACAGCACCCCTCACAGCCGTGGCTCGCATTCCGGTCGGCAGGTGACCCAGGCGACAAGCACATGTCGGTGAGTTTCGTGCAGGACACCTCCAAGTTCTGGTACAAGGCGGACATCTCCCGAGAGCAAGGTGCGTGGCAGGTGGGGCCGGGGGCCGTGGGGGCGTGCCCGGGACGGAGCACTCGGAGCAGGCCTGCGCCCTGTTAGACATCTAGGAGCGCTGCGTCCGAAGCTGGGTCCTCGGGAGGAGCTGCCAGGGAACGGGCACCGCCGTGCTTCTTCCAGCATGCAGGGCATGGTTTCCAGAGACTTCCACCAGCCCAGCTCGAGGCCTGACCAGTGACGACTGCAGGCCGTGGCAGGAGACGCTCCCCAGCAGTCGGGGCCGGGGGTCAGGAGGAAGGACAGCGTCCCCCAGTGTCGCTTTGGGCGCACACCTGCGTTGAGGGCCTGGCCAGCTCCCACCTGTGCCACCCATATCTGGGGCGGCCTCAGGCACCTGGGGAAGTGAAGTCACCCGTGACTTCGACCAGCTCAGTCACCGGTCACTTTTTACGGGAACGTGAGCAAACGAGGCGTCCACAAAGGAGCTGAGACGGGGTCCCCCCGGGCTGATGAGTAGTCATTCCCTCAATGGTCCCCACAGCCTGCTGGCCCGACTCACGGGGCCGCTCTTCTGGGAGAGGCTGTGACTCAGCCACGTGGGGGCTGTCTGTCCCGGGTGTCACTCAGAGGGTGGCGTGTGACTGGCCAAGAGCCTCGGAGGCGCAGCTAAGGCACCAGAAATTAAGTTTCTTAGGGGCTTTCCGGTGGCGGCTGAGAAGGGGGTGTCACGGCTTAGCTTGGTGAGGGTAGGTACCCCAGCCACCGAGGCCCCCAGGCCATGCCAGGCCCCTCTGTGCCTCGGTCTCAAACTCGGGGTTTCCCAGAAATGCTTGCGCACGGAGGCAGGTGGCCACAAACAGCTCTGCCAGCTTCCTCACTGGAATCCTTGTGTTCGGCTAAGTCGGTGATAAACACGGCAAGAATGTGCTTTCCCCCACGGGCTCAATGGCACTGTTGTCACTTAATACGGGGGTGGTCCGAGGCCCTGGGACTTCTCACCCCCTGAATCGGCCTTTGTGGCTGAGCGAGCACTGCACATCCGGGCTCCAGGCCCACCCCTCCCTGTCCCGGGTGGGAGGACCCCCACGGCTGGGGTGGCAGCCTCGGCCCTCCACCAGCAGCACGGGCTCTGACTCATGCTAGTCAAGCACCGTGTTCTAGACACTTCCGTGTGGACCCCGTCTTCCACCAGGGCAGCTTGTAGACCGGGGGCTGGGCCGGCCAGACTGCCCCTCCTCTGCCGGGATGGCTCGTGGGAAGTGGGCATGGGTGGCCGCAGGCAGGTGACTGACTAGGATGGGGATGCCGTGGGTGGGGGAGCCGGTGCCTGGGGGAGCCCCCGCCGTCTGCCATCCTAGCGCACAGCAGAGAGGTTCCTTTGTGAGGACGAGGCCACAGAGACACATGTCCCGCAGGCGTGCCCACGTCACCTCTTCGTGCCTGTGTCACCGTGCGGCAGGGCGCTGCCTGTGGGCTTGGGCTTGGATGTGACCTAACTGTGGGGATGTGCCTTCCGAGTCAAAGCGTCAGTGACATTTCAGGAAGACACGGGAGAGAAAATGCTGAGTCTCCCTTGGAGCAACACCTGTCCCCTGTCACTGAGGGGACGGCCGGTGTCCCCCGGGGAGCTTCTAAGGGGACAGGCTGCAGTCGAGCAGAACCGGACACAGCTGCCCCAGCTGCAGTCCCTGAGGACTTGGCCTGTCCCACCATCCCCAGAGGCGATGGGAAGAGGGGGGCCGAGGACGGCTCTGTCCCCCACCCCCTGCAGCAGGACACTGAGGCCCCAGCCCGTCGCCCTTGGCACAGGCACACGCTCAGTCCCGTGACCTCAGCAGGCTGGGCTCACTGGCTCATTCAACACGAGGAGTCTGACGTTGTCCCCAAGTGCCCCCATGGGCACGGAGCTGGCGGCCTCACTCCCGGGCCGCCCAGCTTCTCGGGACAGGCTCTCAAGGGGAGACCAGCCTTCCCTGGGCGGCCCTGAAGCCCTGGGCCCGAGAATGGGCCTTCTTTTTGTGACTTGAAGCTCCGCCACCTGTGTCACAACTGGCCCAGTGTGCAAAGGAGGCGGGCACTTTATTGGCTTGTGTGGGAACACGCGTGCCCCCAGCAGGCCCTCACGCCTCTCTGCCCCCCCAGCCATCGCCATGCTGAAGGACAAGGAGCCCGGGGCGTTCATCGTCCGAGACAGCCACTCCTTCCGAGGCGCCTATGGCCTGGCCATGAAGGTGGCCACCCCCCCGCCTTCCGTCCTGCAGCTGAACAAGAAAGGTGGGTGCCCAGGGCCGCCCTCTCACGCGCCCCATGCCTCTCGGTTCTGTGCCTGCCCTGCCCAGAGCAGCACTCACGGGTGTTCGTGGGGCTCACTCTGCCGCTGCGCGTCACTGGCACCACCCTCATTCCGGAGGGTGGACTCTGCAGAAGTGTCCTGCCCTTGCTGCTTTGGGCAACCCTCTCGCTGTCCGGGTGGGGACAGTGCCGCCAGGCGTGCTGGTTCCCCTCCGGCCCCACGGCGACCGTGCCCTGCGCTGGCCGCCCGTGTCCCTCTTGTCTCGAATGAAGGGCTCGCTGCGTGCATGGGCACGGGCACGGTCGCCTCCATCACCGAGCAGCCTCTCCTTGCACCGACTGCCACCCTCACTCCCATCCTCCCTCGTGCTCGGTTTTTAAAAATTCTTTTTCTTTCCGTTAACTGTCCAACCACAGCGGGAGATCTGGCCAACGAGCTGGTCCGGCACTTCCTGATCGAGTGCACCTCGAAGGGCGTGCGGCTGAAAGGCTGCTCCAACGAGCCCTACTTCGGTGAGTGGCTGCGGGGCCCGAGGATGGGGCCCGCACACCCGTGAGCTTCACGCCAGCCGTGTCCTTCAGTCCCCATGTCTGACGTGCCTCTGCCCTGATCTGCCCTGAGCTCATGCAATCCGGACACGAAATCCTCCTGAAAAGCAGTGCTGGGCCCCTGCGCAGGCAGGCGGGCGGGTGGGGCGGTGAGTGCGGCGCCCCACGCTGCGGGAGGCCCCTGGCAAGGCCTGGGTGGCGCCGCTGTCAGCATCACTCACACAGAGCGGTAATGACACACGTGTACTGGGGGCCGTCATGGCCCCATCCCCAACCTTCCCCAGCTTGGCTGAGGTTTTGCACACAGTCCCTTGACGGTGCAGCGTGTCAGCTGCTGGGAGAACTGGCTCTTCCTTGGCGCGGCCCCCAGCTGGCCGGCCTGCCGAGCGACACCATCTGCGGGGCCCTGCTAACCTTTGTCTGCGCTCGCATTCCGCAGGGAGCCTGACAGCCTTGGTGTGCCAGCATTCCATCACGCCCTTGGCCTTGCCCTGCAAGCTGCTCATTCCCGACAGAGGTATGAAGCCAGGTCCCCGGGCCACCTTGGCTCTCAGAGGGTCTCCCCTCCCCTGTGGCGTGTCGGGCACTCAGGGTCAGCTCCGTAAAGGCTCGGTGGGGACAGCCGGGCCAGGAGGCACGTCCTCCCTGTTCTCTGCGGGTGAAGCCGGGAGGGTGCTGCCCAGTGGGCCCGAGTCAGGGACCAGAGAGGTGGCCTCGCTGCACCCACATCCTTGATCACACTGTCCCACCCTGGGCTTTGCGAGGGGTCCTGTAGCCCAAACAAATCAGGTGCCAGCACCAAGAGGCCCTCAGGGTCCCCGACGCTTGTCTTGGTGATTCTGCGCAGTTGGCGAAGTGCTGACGTTGCTGAGCTCAGGTGCTGCCTGAGCCTCCCCTCTGCCTTCAGGGTGGCCTGAGAACACCCACAGCAGAAAATGGCCAGTGAACACACCCACCGCGTGACGGGGCAGTGTGTCGGGAGCCCCTGCCCCCCGTGTGTCCCAGGGCCTTCTGTCCCAGAAGGACACGTCGTCCAAGTCCCGGTCAGCGTCGCTCGCCTCCCGTCCATCACGTCACCTGGGTTCACACAGAGGTCCAGAGGATGTTGGCTGGCCCGGTCCTCCCAGCTCTGGCTCAGAAAGGGGTGGGCGCGTCTCTGGGCTGGACCCTCGTTGCTGAGCCAACTCCCGGCTCTGCAAAGCGGTTCCCGCTGTCCTCCCCGGCGACCCGCACTCAGCCTCCTGCTCCCTTGTTCCTTCCTGCAGATCCGCTGGAGGAAGCAGCAGCGGACAGCTCTCCCCAGACGGCGGCCAACTCCGCGGCCGAGCTGCTGAAGCAGGGGGCAGGTCAGTCCCGGCTCAGGTCCTCGCCCTGGTCGCGGGCAGCGGCGGGGTCGGGTCGCACCCCACCCCCCGGCCTTTCCTTCTGTGTGTTTGGAGACGCCCTGCGTGTGTGGCTGGTGGGAGGGCCGTGCCTCAGGGTGCAGATGCCCCTCCGACACAGACAGGAACAAGTTCAGCGGGATGTGCCGAGTCCGGTGTCCGGTTTGGGGGTCGGACAGAGACGGGATGGGGGGACAGGCCCCGGCGGCGGCGGTGTGAGTGGTCACGAGGCGTGACCCCGTGAGCCCTCTGGTCAGTGTGCCCCCATCCGCGTGCCGGCTCTCCGGGCGCTTACTGTTACTGACGGTCTTTATTTTTAGAGCAGTTTCAGGTTCCCAGCAGAACTGAGCAGAAATCATCGAGTTCCCCTGTGTGTCCCGGCCCCAGATGCACAGACTCCCCACCCCCTCCCACCAACACCCCCCCAGGTGGGACGTTTGACACAGTCCACAAACCTGCGCTGGCGCGTCACGGTCACCCAGGGCCCGCGGTTTCTGTTGGGGTCCCTCCTGGAGGTGTGCATTCTCAGGGTTGGGACAGATGTGGAGTAACAGGGACCCCCGTCGCGGTGTCGGCAGTGGTCCCTCCCTCAGCCCCAGCAAACACTGACCGCACTGCCGTCCACTGTGCGGCCTTCCCAGAGCGGCGTGGGGTAGGGATCCCGCTGTGCGTGGCCTTTCCGACGGGCTTCTTTTACGTCGTAAGCCTCATTCAGTGTCCCTCCGTGTCCTGGTTCACAGCCCGTTTTTTCCAGGGCTAAGTAACACCCCACATCTGCCCTGACCGCAGTTTCTTTACCCGTCACCTACCACAGGGCGTCTCGGTCGCCTCCACGGTTTGGCAGCTGCGGCCAGAGCGGCTGCGAACACCCCGTAGGGTTTTGCGTGGACCTCAGCTTTCAGCTCGACGGGGCGAGTGCCGAGGAGCGTGGCTGCTGGGCCTCAGGGCGCGAGCATGCTTGATTCTGTAAGAAGCCTCCGGCCGCCTTCGGACGTGGCCGCGCCGTCTGCCCCCGGCCAGCGGGGAGGGAGAGCCCTGCCGGCTGCGTCCTCCTGCGTCGCACGCAGTCGGGCCGTCGGACTGTGGCCGTTCTGCGCTGTGCTCTGGGGGGGTCTCCTTGTTGTTGGGGTGTGTGCTTTCCCGACAACATCTGGGGTGGAGCATCTTTTCACGGGCTTGTTCGCCACCTTTACATCTTCCTTGGTGAGGCGTCTGTAAGGTCTGAAGTCGTCTTTTTAAAAAATTGGGTGGTTTGTTTTCTTACTGTTCAGTTTTAAGAGTTCTTTGTGTATTTCTGATAAAAGTCCTCTATCGCGTGTGTCTTTTGCACATACTTTCTCCTGGTCTGTGGCTTGTCTTCTTTCTCTGGACGGTGTCTCTTGCAGAGCAGGAATTTCCCACTTTAATGCGACCAGTTCACCAATTCTTTCTTTTTGGGTCGGGGCTTGGGTGGTGTTATCTAAGAAGCTATCGCTAAGCCCAAGGTCATCTGGGTTTTCTGCCGTGTCGTCTTCGAGGAGTTTTAGAGTTCTGCATTTTGTACTTAGGTCTGCAATCCATTTTGAGTCGATTTTTGAGAGGGGGTGAGGTCTGTGTCGAGACGTATTTTCTGCATGTGGGCACCGGTGGCTCCGGCACCATGTTGAAAAGACCATCTCTGCCCCTTTGTCGGAGACCAGCCTACTGTCTGTATTCTCGGGGGTCCAGTTCTGGGCTCCCTGTCCCCTCCCCCGACCCCTGTGCCTCCTCTCTCACCAACGCCGCACTGACCTGCTTCTGTAAGTCTGAGAGTCCCGTGGGGTCGGCCCTCCTCCCCGTTCCTCTCCTTCGATGCCGTGCAGCCATCCTGGGTCTTCTGGCTCCTCCTAAACTCAGGACCTGCTGGTCACTCCCTGCCCGATAACCCGCTGCAGCTGCGCTGGGATCGCGTGGGCTGACCGCAGGTCGGTGGGAAGGGCCGGCACCGGGGCCACATGGAGTCTCTCTCCACTTGTTTGGCCTTTGGTGGTTTTGTCGGTTTTGCCATTTCTCCCACACAGGTCTCCTGCGTGTGCTCTTGGATTTACCCCTGGGTGTGGGGGCGCTAGTGTGCGTGCTGTGGTCTCCGCTGGTGTGTAGGAGCAGCGGACTTCTGTGCATGCAGCCCGTGTCCTTGCTGTGACCGCTGCTCAGGGTCAGGTCTGGTCGCTTGGTAGCATCAGATGCTGGCCCCGTGGCCCAGTTTACGAGGGACGCAGCAGGTGGGGACAGCTCGGAAGCCCTGAGTCCCCTTTGGGAGTCTCTTGCACAGGTGTCAACATTCGCCGTCGGGTGTGGCGGAGGTGGGGGCCAAAAGGGGGACAGGACCGGGCTGGAGCGGCCCCTTCTGTGCGCTCGTCTCCGGTCAGCCTTCCCTCAAAAGGGTCAGCTCCTCGTGGCCAGGGCAGAGCCAAGGAGTTCGCCCAGGGGTGCTGGGGCCTGTGGTGGTGTCGGCACTGGCTTCCAGGCCAGGCCCTGCCTCAGGGTTTTGACCTCTGGCCGGTCACTCAGCTCTGTGGACCTCAGCACAACACAGGTCCCTGCTGCCCAGACGGAGCACCCCTGCGAAGGCTCCCGCCAGCCAAGGCGGCGTGAGGCAGGGAGTGGCCCCGCCTTCTGGAGAGGTGGCTGTGCGCACTGCGCTTTCACGGGAGACCTGTGTCCGTCCGGGAGTGGGTGGTGATGCGCTCTCCCCCCGCACAGCGTCAGCAGGACCAGGCGACCAGGACGTGGACGGAGACCGTGGCCACAGAAGCTGCCGTTGCATTCCTGCCACTCTGCCTTCATGGAAAACGCCAGCTTTCCCCTGCGCAGCCCCCTTGGGAGGGCTGGTCCCCAGGCCAGGGACAAGCTCACTGCCCCGGCCTCTAGTCGGTGGCCCCTGGGCCACAGGGCTCCTCGAAGGCTTTGTGTTTGGGTACTAACGTTTCTTGTTCTATTCTGGTTTACCATTTTCGAGTCACTTCATCATCTTTTTGTATAATATAAGGCACATATTATTAATAACTCCAAATGTTTCATTTCTCTGCAAGGCGGGCCTCTCAAGGGAAAAGACTTCAGTCAGAGCCGGGGGTCTGACTTAGCCACCTGAGCTGGGTGATCACAGGGGAGGTCACATTATGACTCTGTGCCGCTCGCGTCCCCTTAGAATCTCTCTGCTGTAAAACACACCTGGGGCGTGAGACTGTCTAGATGCTGTCGTGGCTGACAAGACAAACAAGCGAATCAGGACACAGGACTGGGGCCGGAACCGCGGGGCCGCCACCCCCTGCAGCAGGACGTTGAGGCCCCGGCCCGTCGCGGCCCCGGCCCGTCGCCCTCAGCAGAGGCACGCGCTCAGCCCCGCGACCTTGGCATGCTGGGCTCGCCGGCTCATTCCTGTTTCAACAGAGGAGCCTAACGTTGTCCCCAAGCTCCCCCACAGGCACAGAGCCGGTGGCCTCACTCCCCGGCCGCCCAGCCCCAAAGGAGACTGGAGGCCCCCATAGGAGACTGAGGGGGATATTCTTAAACTAAACTCCTCCGTTGTCCCGATTCACTCAGAACCCCCAGCTCCTGGGTCTGCGCCGGTCCTCGGGGTTCTGCCGGGCCGTTTCCTCGTGGTGAGGTCGGGGCTGAGTCAGGAAGATGGGCGGGGCGGGGCAGCCTGGAGCATGAGGCCGCACTACTTCTGAGTCTCCCCGGTGTGGCCCCTTTCGTTGGGCCCCGGGTGTGGGTCTGCGCCGACCCCCAAGCCCTCCTTTTGGCGTCGGCAGCCTCGGTTCTTGAAGGGGCTGTCGCTGAGGCGGCGGGATGCGGCACAGCCCTGCAAAGAGGCCTCTCCCCAGACTTCTGGCCGACTGCCCGCGGGGCTCAGGGTTGTGGTTTAGCCGACTGTAAAGTGTGTTTTCCGTATGAAGTAATACACGTTCTTCAAGCTAAAAAAGGAAGATGCAGGAGAGAAAGGGACAATGACTCAGTCGTGGGCCTACCAGCCACATGTGGACCCCAAATGACGGCCCCTCATTTGAGTGATGACGTCACCGTGGCTTTGGAGCAGGCCGTGGGGCGCGCCGTCAGGGCTGAGAAGCGGTCGGTGCGACGTGCGGCCTGGCTCCCTGGGGCCGGCTGTCCATCCAGCTTGTCTCTGGCGTCTCAGGACCTTGGACCTGCTGGGAGGCCACCCTCCCGAATTATTTTCTTCTTTGAATTCTGTGTTGCTGCCTCACGACCCCCCAGTCCGAGGGTGGGGCTGGCGGGAGAGCATGGACCGCACTCCATGTGGTCGGGTCGCTTTCGTCCGAACAGAGCGCCCCATGCTGGGGCGATGGCGCTGTCTGCGTGGTGTCACACGGGCCTCAGCCCCCCTTGGATGACAGCACCCCAGGGGGGCGGTGCGTCTGGGCCAGGCCCGGCTCTGCGCTGTGGGGGAGGAGTGAGCTCCGCAGAGCTGCCCAGGCCTTGCTGGGGACAGCACCTCTCTGCTCGGGGCGGCCCGACATGGCGCACCCCGTGGGGAGCGGGCCCCAGACGCAGCCTCCGGCTGTTCATCAGAGGTCTCGGCGACGCCACCCGGAAGCCGGGATGCCGGCCTGGCCACCTGTGGCTGCCAACGCGCACCCGATTCACGTGGTGCCAGCTCCATGGGTCCTTGTTGGCCCCACACATCAGACCAGAGCTTCCTTCGCTTCCCTCCCATGACTGCCCGGCGGCCGCCCCAGCAGCCACCGTGGAATAGAACTCAGACATTCACCCTCATGACAGCGAACGGCCTTACACTTCCCAGGCGGCAGTCCAGCGCCTGTCCGCACGCATGCGCACACGTGCCTTTTATTTCCCGGTTCGAAGCCCCGCACAGACGGGTCTTACCCTGCGTTGCCCACTGACTGTGCGTGGTTCCCACACGGCTGCGGTTTCCGTGGTGACCGCTGGCTGTTGGCTCAGTGCTCCGTGGGGGGATTTAATCGCTCTTCCCGTTCGGGACATGACTTGTTGCCAGCTTTTCCCACTGTAACGTGACGTGGCTGACGTCTTCACCTCCGTGTCACGGGTGTGTCCCTTGTCCCTTCTCAAAAGCAACACCTCTAGATCACTGAGCGTGTGCGGTCGGCTCTTCTGATCCAATAAACATGGCGAGTGGTCAGGGAGAGCCGTGCCCTGGTGGACTCCCGGCTCCATGAAAGCACCGGTGTCACCGGCCTGCCGGCAGGGGCCCTGGGCGGCCACCGGCCCCGAGTCTCAGCTGCTCCCAGACATCCACCTGGCTCAGAGCCCGCGGTGGGGCCGTGATTTGAGGTCCAGGCCGCGTGCCCCTTCCTCCACCTGGTGGAGGGGGGTCTCTTGTCCCACCCAGATCACAGTGACGCTGAGGGGGTGCCCCAGCCTCCCATAGGACACGGGGCACAGAAGGTACCATGGGAGCCTCCCCGTGGCCCGGTGGCCGGTCCGTTGTCCACATCGACCTGGGCCACTCACTCCCCACCCTTGGAATCGGGCGAGGAGCGCTTGTGTCGATGCGCCTGGCACGGGCCGGCGGCCGCTGTGCATCCCGCAGACATGCTGACACCCGCCCCCCGCCCCGCAGCCTGCAACGTGTGGTACCTGAGCTCCGTGGAGATGGAGTCCCTCACCGGCCACCAGGCCATCCAGAAGGCCCTGAGCCTCACCCTGGCCCAGCAGCCGCCGCCCCTGTCCACGGTCGTGCACTTCAAGGTGTCGGCCCAGGGCATCACCCTGACGGACAACCAGAGGAAGTGAGTGCGGCTGGTGTGGGCCCCCGTCTGGGCAGCGGCGGGCGGTTCCCGTGTGGCTTTTCTGTCCGCGCGCCACCTCTCCCAGGACGCCCGCCACCGGCCTCTCGCGTCTGCCGCCACGCAGAGCGCACGCCCCGCCGGTCTGCAAGCCTCCAGGAGGCGTCCTTGCGGGGACCGCCCGCACGCCATCGTCACCCCCCATGTCCCCACAGGCTCTTCTTCCGGAGGCACTACCCCGTGAGCAGCGTCATCTTCTGCGCGCTGGACCCGCAGGGCAGGAAGTAAGGACTGCGTGGCCCGGCTCGCGTGCGGCCCCGCCTGCTCAGTCCCTAAAGAAACTAACCTGATGTCCATTCTCTTGAATTTGCCAGGTGGGTTGCGGACGGCGTGGGCTCCAGGTGAGCTGCCAGCGCGACCCCACACTGTCCCTGTCCCCCTCCCAAGGGGTCCTCCTGAGGAAGTGACTCAGCGAAGCCAGTGGGCTGGGTCTGCACTGGGGGGTGGGGCCGGGCGCGGGCCCCGGGAGAGGTGGCGCTCAGGGTCAGCACGGAGGGACAGGATTTCCCGCCCTTCCCTGGTGGGGGAGTGCGCGCCCACAGGGGGACGGCCCCATCACCTGCAGTTGACCTCGGCGATGTCTGGTCAGTGTCCTCTCCCAGGGCTCCCGCTTCACAGCCCCTTGTCTGGGGCTCTCACAAAGGGCTCAGAGGCCTCCCGAGCCCCATGCTCGGCTGCAGAACTGGCTGCGCCCCCACCGCGTGGAATGTGTGACCCCATCGGTGACTCGAGTGCCCTGGGCCGCTCCCTCCCGTGGTGTGGGGGCCGCTAAACTCCAACAAAAAGCCCCTTCACGTCGCTGAGGGGGAGAAGGGAGCCTCCGCCGGGGCTGGGGCTCAGACAATGGCGGCGTTGTCCTGGGCCTGGGCTCCCAGACGCCTGCTCAGACCATGGCTGTGGTTCTTCCGAGAAGTCCCCGCGCCTGCTGCCTCCTGCCTTCCGGGCGGCACGCAGGGCAATGGGCTGTGAGCCCCAAGGAGGGACCTGGCCCCATGGGGGGTGGGGGGTGATGTCTGGGTGGCAGTGCATCCCTCTCGATCGCAGGAGCCGCCGATGGGGAGATGGCACCCGCATGGCCTGAGCTCCCGTGGGCTGCGACTCCCTGAGGACTCAGGGGTGGGGCTCAGGACCCCACCCCACGGGCTTCTGCAGGGCGGCACCAGGCATGGGGCGGTGCTGCGGTTTGGGCCCAGCCCTAGGGCCCCACCGCCCCACCTCTCGTGCTCACGCACAGGGTCCTGCCTGTGAAGGGGGGCAGGTGTCCGTCCGCGTGGCGCTGGGCCCCGACGGTCTCAGAGGAGGGGGCAGAGGCGGCATCAGGAAGCGGAGCTCTGGCCTTCACGGCCTCGATAGACGGGCCAGGACGCTATGACCACCTGTCTTTGCAGAGCCTTCGGGTTCGTGGCCCGGAAGCAGGGCAGCGCCTCGGACAACGTGTGCCACCTGTTCGCAGAGCACGACCCCGAGCAGCCCGCCAGCGCCATCGTCAACTTTGTGTCGAAGGTCATGATTGGCTCCTCCAAGAAGATCTGAGCCCCTCGCAGCTGGAGATGCCAGAGGGCTGGGCGGCCCCACCGTGTCCCTGCGGTGGCTCTGACCTTCCGGCTCCTTCAGCTTCCTGAGCACCACGCCACGCCCTGCGCCTTTCCTGAGACAGACGGCACCGGGTCCGTCTGCAGGTCGGCCCTTTCTGGTTGGGCACTGGGTGGCCCACCCAGCTCCACACCCAGGACCACACAAGGAACCGCGGGGTCCTGTGTGCCTCCCAGGACAGGGACGCACGTGTGATGCGGCTTAGTGCAGGTCCTTCCCGGACTGCGGGGCGTGGACAAGGGGACGACAGGATGAGCTGTGAGGACAGGGGCTGCTGTGACCGAGAGCCCCAGCCAGCCTGGCGACGGCTCCAGCCTCCAGTCCCGTTGGATCCGAAGGTGCACCATCTGCGAGGAGAAAGGGCAAAAACGGGAGTAAAATGCCATTTCCACGTACTTTGTAGTTTCTTTGCCAAGTCACTTGTGATCACACTTGTCACTGCGGCCTGTGTGGTGTCTCAGCACAGCAGCCACTGCCCCCCGCATGTCGAAGGCACCAGGAGAGAGGGTGACACTGCGGACTGGCTCCTGTGTGTGGTGACCATCGGGGTGTCATTTCCAGGCTTCAGGTGACATCCTTTCTAGAGTGGAAGGTTCTGGAAGGGTGGGACACGCTGAGCTCCAGGAGCTCCCCTCTGGTCTGTCATGTCCACACCTGTGGGCTCCTGGAGGGTCCCGTGGGCTTCAGGCTCCCTGAGCCGGGCGGAGGGCATCTCAGTCTCACAGGGACTTGGGCCCCACCTCGCCTCAGCCACAGTCCACACTGCATGCGCTGGCACACCTGTGGCAGGGCTGTGGCCCGTCACCTGCCCTGTCCGTGGTCACAGGTGGGGGCAGCCCGTGGCTCACCCTGAACTCTGGTTCTCCACTTCAGACCCCGAGCGCCAGCTCCTCTGTCCCCGAGTCGGCAGTGATGGCCCGCAGGCTGCGGTGGGGCGGACTCCGTGTGCAGTGGGTTAGGGTGTGGGGCGAGGAGCCAGGACTGGGAGGGGCGGGGGCTTGCCACTCAGTTCCGATTGCAAGTGCCTCCTTTCTGTGCCGAGCGTCTGTCGCGTCCTCCAAGGCGGACCTTGCCCCTCACACAGCCGGCATCTCCTCATCCCGCGTCCTACTCCCTGTGGAGGCTTGTCGCTGTCAGAATCTGGGAGGGGACCGGGTTGGTGCTGTCCCCAGGAGACGCTTCATCTCGAGGTGGCTCACACCCACGTCTGACCCAGAGAGGCAGGCCAGGCCCCTCATCTCTCAGGCAGAGGGAGGCGGGCGTGGGGCTGAGACGCACGACTCCAGGACCCGGAGACCTGGGTCTCCCGTGCAGTCGCATCCTGGATGCCAAGAAGCCGGGCATCTGGCAACAGCGTGTCCTCCCAGTGGCCGAGGGCCCCGGAGGTTTGCTCCAAGCAGACGGCTCCTGAGGAAGCCAGCACCTGGCTCTGACAAGCTAGTATGACGGGGCTCTTTGTGTGTTACACATGCATTACACGGGACCACATGCCCGTGACCTTGGCGCCAGGCTGTGGGTGAGCCCCACCACCCACCCGGCTCCACGCAGGGGTAGACCCTTCCCCCAGGCACCCTGGGTGCTCACCAGAAGTGTGCCATAAGCGTCACAGCCAGGGTCCCTCACTACCCTACGCTGGGTCCCTCCAGTGCTCACCTGTGAGCCTCTCCATGTCCTCAGTGTCAAAGACAGCCCGCGTCCCCTGATCTGCCATAACTGCTAGCGGGCATTTCCGCTTCTGGTCCGTTGTAAGGAGCACAGCCAGTGTGTAAATGAAGGTTCTGTAAGCCCTTTGTATAGTCACTGTCTGCTCCTCCAACGCCATCTCTGTTCAGAGTATAATAAAGTATTAACCTTCGTAACCCTCCGAGAGGCATCTGCTTCTGTGGCTGTAAGGCCTGAGGGTGTGCACAAGTGTGCGTGTGTGTGAGCGTCTGTCTGGGGAGCCCGCTGTGTCAACCACCAAGTCAGGCGGCCTGGGTCCTGGCAAGGCAGTGTTCATGGGGATAATGAGGCAGGCGTCAGTTGGCTGCCACCTGGGTGCCAAGTCCATGCCATGAGCTACAGTTCAGGTCCAAGCGGCCCAGTGCTGCCAGCCCGGGGCGTCTCCCAGCACCTCCTGCCACCTGGGCTGGGACAGGCCCACACGGGTCCCCCAGGGTGCAGATGACAACCACACACAGCCACAGCCTCCGCAGAGCCTGGAGCTGGCTTCTGTCGTCGTGAGCGCATTGGCAGCTCCCGCAGTTTAGGGCTTAGCTGCTGGCACGAACTTGGCGGTGACAGCAGGTGGCCGGCGCTCACCTGCAGAGCGTGACACTCTGGGAGACGGGCTGGGACACAGGGCAGAGTTGGCTCTTCACAGGTGCCCCTCATTTTGGTTTTACAGTATTTCTTTCCTGGTGGACACCACCCGTGTCCTCCTCATGGCCCTGCGTCTCTGCCCGGCACACCGTCCGTGGGACCGTCCCTCCTTCCGCACTTGGCCCTCTGTTTGGACAGGACGTCCCAGCAGAGCGGGTGGCCAGGCCCCAGGCGCCTGCGCAGTGCAGCCGAGAGCGCGGGCAGCACCGCCCCCTGGCGGCCGTCCGTCTTGCTGCCTCGAGGCGCCGAACTGCGGGGCGCGCGGGGCGGGGAGCCAGGCAGCCTCGTTTTGCGGCGGGAGCCGCGCTCTCCGGGCTCCTGGGGACCCCACGCCGCCCTGAGCGCCCGCCCCACTGTTCCCCGAGGGAGTGGGAGTGCGTTCCTGCCCCACCGCGTCCTCGCTGCGCCACGCTGCAGAAGACGAACGCACTGGGAGGAGACGAGAGAAAAGCCCGAAATGGCAGCGCAATGGCCGTTGTGCCGCACCGATCGGTGATTCCCTTTTTGTGAATTTTCAGACGCTGCCCCAGGGTTAAAGCCCTTTGTCTAAGGACCGCCCGCCCGTAGGGGCTGCGCGCGCGTCCGGGCCGGCAGGGGGCGCGCGGGGCGCGGGTCCCAAGCTCGCCGGTCACTGTCGCGTCCCAACGTTCGCGGGCAACACCCGCAGGGGGCGCTGCCGCGAAGCGGTCTGGCCCCACCCTGCCGGCCTCAGGAAGGGCCGGCTGTGCGACCCCGGCGCCCCCGTCTTCCTGCACGGCCGCCTCTGTCCTCAGGAGGGAACACAGTGGCCCTGGCCCTGTCTGTCCCCAGCCCCACAAAGGGCAAAGTGGGGAGGGGAGGACCCCACGGTGACCAGGCAGGCACCGGAGGTGGGGCTCGTCGTCCCACGGGGACTTTTGCTGAGCTCGACTTGCCCCTCAGCTATTCTGTCCCCCAAGCGCCGACAGAGAGTCCTAGGGTGTCGCCTCGTCCGAGAAGTTTGGTGTAAACATTGCCCGGCAATACCTGAGACCATCCCTTCGGGAGGCAAGGAGAGACCTCACGTGCAGTGACATCGGGGTCGCAGGGGGGCAAGTCCTGTTTTGACTCCGCGAGCTCTGGACCAGCTCCTTTGTTTACTTTAGGCCTGGAAGCGCTGGGCCACCCGATCCGATGACCTTGGAAGATAGCTTTTCCAGGAACTCAGGGGACGGGCTTCATCCCCTCTTTTATTTTTATAGTTCCCACAACAACTGTGTTTCTTCGCCTCCTCCAAGGCCGAACAAGTCACACTATTTCAGTGCCTTTCCCGAACTCCTCGATTTGTAACACGTGTGTGCCCATTTCTGGGCATTCACCCTAAAGAGCCACTAACACACGGACCTGAGTACAGCTTTGTGAACAAAGATCGTGGCTGAAGCCTTTAAATAGTGAAATAGTCACCCCGTACCTGTTCCCCAGCTTAGTGAAATGCGGCACGCCCACGTGATGAAACCGTCGTTCTTAAAAGGACGTCTCTCATTGTTTTGGTGTACGTGCTGTAGAATTTACTCAATCGAAACGTGCGTCCAGTGACTTTTTATAAGTTCACATTGTTGTGCGGCCGTCGCCACGACCCCGTGTGACGAGGTCACCCTCGCATTTCCTCGCAGCCCCGCTCCTGGGTCTGCGCTCCAAGGAACAGTGAACAGGTGTCAGTGAGCATCGCCCGCGAGTGTTCACGGCGCCGCCGCCCACAGCCGCCAGAGGGCGCCAGCAGCCCGCCTGCCCACCGGCTGGTGACCGGAGCCACCCTGAGCCACGGGTTGGCGCAGTGGAATACTGTTCTGCTGGAATACTGAAAACGATGCCACTGAGCTGCCCACTTAAAGTGGTTACGGTGGTGAAATGCGTGGTGCATATCTGTCACCTCCATAAAAACCAGGGACCGAGAACAAATGGGTCTTCGAGTGGTGGCACCATGCAGTGGAAAGGCCACGGCCTGTAGGCGTGGGACAGTTTGACGGTCGGGCCACCAATTCTCCAAGACCTCGGGCACACCTCTCAGAGGCCACCAGTCTGAGCTCAGGCTGGCTCCTCTCCCGGGCGCATAGACGGCCATCTGCCCCCCGCGTCCCACAGGGCCGTCCCCCGTGTGTCCGTCTCGTCTCCCCTTCTAAGGGCCCCGTCCCATGAGATCAGGGCCCACCCTAGTGGTTTCATCACCCTTACTCGCCTCTTCAAAGACCTGTCTCCCAACACTGCCCCCTGGGACGTTAAAACGGAAACTCCGCCTGGGAATGTGGGGCGGGGGGCGCAGTCCGTCCACAATGGCTATCGAGCGGTGGGGTGCCGGCTGTGAAGGAGGGGTGCAGGGCCGGGCCAGGGCTGCAGGACGGAGCCGGGATGTGGGAGAGGCTGCCCCTGCAGAGCCTGGGGTGCCCCGCGATGGGCTGCAGCAGGAGCACTGGGGTGGAGGGCGATGCTGCCTGCAGACCCAAGCCTGATGGCTGGGTGGGGCCTCGCGGTCCCTCCAAGGCCTGCCCCTGCCCCCCAGCTCCGGCGGGCAGCCCCCAGGCCAGGGCAGGCTGGCAAGGGTCTTCACGGGGGCCCACGCCAGCACCACACGTGGGCTGGAGGGGAGGCCAAGATTCCTAGTAGCTTTTCAGAGAAGTTACCAAACACTCTCCTTCCCTTTTCTGTAAACAAGGGAACTGCCAGAATGAAGCCTCTCTAGCCCTGTCCTCCCTCAAAGGGCGATGACAGGCCCATCCGTCACTTTTATCTCCGAGCGCTGAGCCGTGCCGGAGGGGGGACGCCTCTCCCCACGGCCGTGCACTTTTGTCCCCACTGGCCATTGGGCCTGGCGTCCACGGATGTTTACTTCAACTCCATCACTGAAGAAGAATGTTAAGTGTACAGCCTCACTGCGTCCCAAGTGCTGGGGGGTCTGGAGCCCTGCAACCCCTCAAGAAGAGCTCAGGAAGGGGGGGAAGCACATTTACAAATAACAAATTTGGAAATAACAGATCACTTTAGTTTGGGATATCTGCAACTTGCCTAGACATTTTTTTTTTTTAACAAGGATTCTCTGGAAATCAACAAAAAGAGGTCAACTGTCACAACAGTTGGGGAATGGCCATTAGAATCCCAACAGAGGCAAACGCGGGGACCAGGAGGGTTGGCGGGCTGTGCCAGGATCTGTCCGGAAAGTGACCGGCACGTGAGCACAGTCCCTTGGCCCCACAGCCGTCGCTCCGGAGCTTGGTCCCAGCGGCCCAGCGTGGCGCTTCTGGGCGGGAAGGACACGGCCGCCTGCCGGATGCCCCGGGCGCTCTCATCTCGTGGAGCTGCAACGGCCGCCCCACGAGAAGGGCTCTGCGCCCTGGTTTCCCTGCAAGGAAGCGGGGCCTGCCCGCCCCCCACCCAGGTCACAGGGCGGGCGGCTGTGGGGCTCTCGTGGGAACCTGCCCCGGACGCCCACGCCCCCGGGGTTTGAGCAGGTACACGCCGAGGGGCACGATCCCCGGGGCCGCAGCGCACTTGGGCGGAACGAATCAGTGCGCGGACCAGGGCGGCTGCACTGCGGCCGGCCCGTCCCCGCCCTCCCAGGCCTCCTGGAGGCCAGAGGCACACGTTCGCCGTGGGGCTCCTCCCGGGCAGACCTCCCGGGCGGAGGAGCCCTCTGAGCTAACGGGGCTCCGCGGCTCTGCTTCCGCTGAACGACGTGAGAGCAGCGCCCGCCCCGTAGGCTGCGGTGAGCGGCAAAGCACGGTGCACCCCTTGCTGGGCGCAGGGCCTGGACGGCCAAGCAGAGGGCGGTCTCCTTCTCCTCCTGCTTTTCTCGTGAGCAGACCCGCGTCAGGCAACCGGTTCGCGCAGTTCTTGTTTCCGGGTCATCGCCTGTGGCCACCAATATACCTGCACAGGGACAAAGGCCTTCCAGGGGATTTTGGCCCCACACTGGGTCAGACCGCACCAGCTGGGCGTGGCCCTGCCAGGCGTGGGGCCTGGCACCACTCTCCCCACCCGAGGGCGTCCAAACTGAGACAGCAGGACAGACCGGGGATCTGTTCGGGTTTCTCTCTTTCTCCAGAGCTGCCACTTGTTATTCTGGAGGCAGAGCCTCGGCGGCACCTGGCGTCCCTTCCAGGAGCAGTGTGGTGGGAGGCGTGGGTCATTCCTGGCAGTGCCAGCGGAGTGACCAGGCAGCGTGGTCTCTGGAGAATGGCCGGCAGCCACGGCCGGGGCTCAGCGGCCGAGGCTCCTCGTCATTGTGTGCTCTGGGCTCAGAGCCGCAGGGGCTTTTCAGGACTGGCTCCGTGTCAGGGCACGCAGCCGGGGCGGGGGGCCTCATGCTGGGGACCGAGGAAGCCAGGAGGGCAGGCCGGGCCTGGGGTCCAGGGCATGGCTTGTGTCCCTGGAGCGGGCCCCCGGCCCAGGCCCTGAGTGCTACAAGGTCAAGGGATGGGAAGGCCGCAAGGAGGGGCTGGACAAAACAGCTGAAGGAAGGCCGTGACCGCCGGTCCCACGACTAGTTTTAGAAAGAACGAAGGCATGTCTCTGACGTTGAGGCCGGAAACGCCCGATGTTTCTTTGGGTCTCTAATTCTGCATTGGAAACAAAGACAGTCGTCCCCCGCCCCCCTCCCCCCCCCCCCCCCCCCCCCCCCCCCGCCGCCGTGCTCTAACCAAAGGCACGCTGGCTGCAGACAGCTGAAGCTGTCAACTACAGGACGAGGTGGAGTCTAAGCCGCTGGGGACCTCACTTCCCGGAGACTGCTGCTGTCACGACGACAGGGGGTCTGTCCTGAATCTCTCTTTTTCTCTGCGCAGGTGGGGTGATGCCGCTCTGACAACCAGTGTGCGGCTTCCTCGGCTCCGGTGGTTTTCCACCCACATTTTCTGGGTGCCGGGAAACTCGTTCTCACGATGGTTTTAGAGGCTGCGTGCCGTCCTGTCTGGGGGGGGCATGTCATTCTGCTTTTCTGCTGCCACCACCTACCAACTCACAACGCCGTGTTAAAGGTGAACTCTCCCAGGTTCGTCGGGCGGCTGGCTCTCGGGGGTGGGCTCTCAGTCCGGGTCTCTGGTGCGGTTGGGCTGGTGACTGGGACTGACGTCAGCTGAGGGGCAAGAGGGCTGGGTGTCGACGGAGGTTCACCCTCGTGTGTGGCACCTCGGTGGGGTCGGCTTCCACAGCGGGGCGCGCCAGGGACCGTTTCCTCTCCACGCGGCCTTGGAGGGGCTGCTCGGGCTCCCTCGCACCATGGCGGCCTCAGGGTACTCGGCTTTCCGTAGGGCAGCAGGCGTCTCCAAGAATCCACGTTCCAAGAGATGGGGTGGGCGGGGACGTGGTAGCTTGGGAATCACACTCGTCACTCCAGTCTTGTGCATCTGGGCAACAAGCTCGCCGGGACGTAAAGGCCGTGAGTCCTGGGTCATCGGAGACCGCCTGCCCCCTGCGGCTGCTTGGGTATCGCCGCTTCACCGCTGTGAATGCCCCGCCACAAGCTCTTCCTGTGCGTGTTCCGGTGTGCGTTTCTGCCTAGGAAACATTTACTGGGGGAACAGCAGGAGGGCGATCTGGCCGTGAATCGATGCGTCACAAAGACGCAGGTGAGGGACAGGGACTCAGGGCCTCAACGCATTCGGTCAGACAGACAGGAGCCTCCGGAAGCTGGGAATCCCACGGCCCGGAGTACCTCGGGCCCCGGTGCCCGAGGGTGCTTCACCCTCAGGACCCCGCTCAGTCTCTGCCAAGGGACCAACGCGGACGCAGGAGAAGCAGCGTGGATGAAGCGGGAGCAGCGGACGTTCGTAAGCCCTCGGCGACGTCGGGTGCCAGCTCCGAGGGGAGAGGCAGGCGGGGGCCGCACACGAGGGACCAGCCGCACCGCCCCGTATTTATCACCATCTTTAGTTTCTGCTCTGCTGACGGCCCGTTTCCATGTAATTGTGTGTGTGTTTCAAAAAATATTAGGCTGTAACAAATTTTATTTGAGATTTCTCAACATGATTAGCGCCTTATTTTGGGATAGGCGAATAGGAAATTATTTCAGTACATTTTAAAATACTTTATTTATGGTCTGTAAACATGCTTAAAATTCTTATAATGTCCAATCTATCTTTTCATTCCCACCTTCATTTATTTTAGTGTCCTGTGATTGCCAAGTCCTTTGCCCACCAGAAAAACAGTCCCTGCTTTAGCAAATTCCAGGTTTCGCTCTCGAATCTATCAGGAATTCTTGTCACACACGGTATGAGATGGGAGCTCCTGATTTCGAGGTGTGATGACAAGTGATTTCCCCCCACCCCTTGGCCTGCCTCCTTCCTGCCGGGATGGCTCCTCTCCTCGGTCACACGAAGTTCCCACGTGGACGTGGACGAAGGCCACCTCTGCTCGTTAACAGGGGTCTGTGAAAATCTGCTGCAAGGAGGGGAGGCCTGAGCCTTCCGTCTCATTCCTCTCGGACTCCGTGGGTCCCGCAGGCGGCCGGGGCACTGCTGAGTGACCGTGTGGCCATGTGAGGCCTTGGGAGGGGCAGGGCGCCAGCTGGAGGGACTGCGCTCAGCTCCCGCTGCACCGAAGATGAGCCCGGACCAGAGGGGGCTGATGCGGTGCCACGAGCTCAGCTCTCACCGTGTGCACAGTTCCCTGCCTGTGGGAAGGCTGAGCCTGGCTGCCCCGGCCCCCGCCACACAGCCTCCGAGACCAGGCACCCTTCCAGGGACCAGAACAAGGATCCTGGAGATCAGGGTGCGGGGCGATCTTCCTTCTTGTCGCGTTGCCAATGCCCGTTGCCAGGTTGCCCCGTGGATGCTGCGCGGAGTGCAGGACACCAAGGGAGCGCAGCTCACTTTGCTAGCGGGGCTGGGCGGCAGTCGGGTTGGAACTGGGTCAGCACGGGGCGGAGGGCACAGGGGCGCTGGGACGTGGGCCACGCAAGGAGCAGAGAGCCAAGAGGGGGCGGAGTTGGGGGGGGACTGACCTACTTGAGAGACTCCCGGAGGCGCCACCAGCCCGCACTGGAGACCCCGGCTCGTGCTCCCTCTCACCCAGTCCCCTGCGTGGTGTTCCCGACGCACCAGCGGCTGCTCCCGGGGCCTGGTGCAGACCCAGCCCCGGGCAGCTGGAGGGAAAGAGAGGCCTCAGGTCAGCGGGTTGCACGTTCCAGAAGGCTCTGCAGTGGGGGCGCTGCCAGGCACGCTGGGCCGCGGTCCCCGTGCCCACGTGAGGAACACTGTTCACTGTTGTTGGGGGCCTCTTCCCCGGCAGGGTGGTCACAGCCACCCTGCCCTGCGTCCGTGCGGGCCCACATCCGGGATTTAGGAAGAGCCCCAACAGGACTGGGAAAACGCAAGCTGATAAAGACGCAGACAAAGAGGAACGCGGCCAACGTCCCCCAGCCACCCCTGTCCCCACCCTGCCCTGGCCTGCCCTTCACATCACAGAGACAGACAGATGGACATGTGAGAGTAAACAGTAAAGAGAAATGTCAAAATAACGGAAGATGGAGAAAAAAATCATTGCAGCCAAAAACCTTTAAACATTGAGTCGAAAAGTGGAAACGTGGGAATAAATGATAAAAGGAAGACCAGTTAAAATAAGGGTCAGCTCAATAAACTTCTTAAGAGCAAGGGAACGGGAGCAAAAGCTGCCACAACAGAAAACTGGCCCAAAAAACCAGTCGTGAAAGAAAAAGAACGGGAAGGCAGAGGAAAGCGCCTGTGGGGCTGAAGAAGCTAAAGTGAGTGCACAGTAACTGGAGACGTGGAGACGAGGCTGATCTCTGTGAACAGGTGATCTGAGAAATGGAGCCCTGGCTGGTGGCCCAGTTGGTTGGAGCGTTGCCCCCGACACCCCAAGGCTGCTGGTTCGATCCCCACTCAGGGCACAAACAGGAATCAGCCAATGAGTGATCAGTAACTGGAACGACAAGTTGATCTCTCTCAAATCAATAAACAGGAATATTTTTTGATGGGGAGAAGTAAAAACAGACTCAAACACCAGGGAAAGGGCCCAGTGTCAGTCAGAAGTGTGGAGGAGACCGTGTACGGCAGAGTCACAAGGGTTAAGTGTGTTTAACACAGAATAAACGGACCCTCAGAGGTTATGGCAGAAACAAATTGCAGCAAAAAGCCCCAGAGCTGAAAGCCAGCAACTGAGGCGTGTCCTCGGCCGGGTCCCCAAGCGGGGACACTGGCCGGGGCCTGGCACCCGGGGCCACACTGATATGCCCGGCGGTGCCCGTGTTTGCCAGGGGTGGGGGCACCTTGAGCAGAAAAACCCTTTCAAGCCCGATCGCCGTGGAGACCGTGAGGTTAGGCTTCCTGGTCAGCCTGGCCGGGCCGCCGCACCCCGCTGTGCAGTCTCGATGGTGTCCTGAAGGTGTGTCTTCGGGTAAAACTATGAACCCTCCACACCTGTGGGCTGGCCTCATCCAGTCTCAACCCCTTCCCAGCAAAGACTGACGGTCCCCACGATGGAGAGAGGCGGCTCCGTCTCCAGGCTGCCAGAGGAGCACCTGCCTCAGTCTCCCGCCTGCGGCTGGCCTGCCCCCGGGCTTCAGACTCAAGGCTCCCCGCTGAGTTTGCAGTCAGACTTGTCAGGCCCCCACCAAACGGCCGATCCCTCAAGGCACCCCCTCGCCCCCTCTACTTCTATGCATGAGGCTCTCATCCCGTTGGTCTGTGTCCAAAGGACCCGACTAGCACAGGGACTGTTGCCTGCATTTCTGTATAAAGAGGGTGAGGCTCGGGGAACCTCGGGCGCTGGGCCCCCCATCCCATGGTGCAGCCCCCCGTCCCATGGTGCGGCAGGGCCATGCGTCCCGGCGGCCACCCGGGCAGTGAGACCCGTGTGGTGGCCTGGGCGTCCCGGATCAGGGCAGCGCTGACGGCAGCTCTCCGGTCCTTCGGGGCGCTTGGGAAGACCCAGACACACGCCTGGTGCGTGCGTTTGAGGCACAGACAGCCCCCAGGGAAAGGTGCTGAGTCTTGTCAGTTTGTGCCTTTTCCTGGTCCCAGGAAGCAGCTGGACGATCGAACTCAGTGGCCCCCTTGGGGTCTCCCTTGCGGAGCAGCCGGGAGCCATGGCCGTGGGTGTGAGACCGGCTGCCCCCAGCTGGGCTGTGGCCTGCAGGGCCCTGCGGGGAGTTGAGGGGGATCCAGCCAGGACAGGCTCCGGTGGTTTCCAGACACGAGGGGCCCCGAGGACTGCAGGGGTGGTGTGGATGCTGGTCCAGGTTCCTCAGCGGCTCAAGGGACGTCCTGGGCTCCATGGGGGGGGGAGCTGCCAGGAAGCAGGGTCGTGGGGGAGGGGAGGGAGCAACGGGGCGTGTGGCCTGTGTTTGTGGGCGGGGGGGGGTGTGGATTAGGGGGTGTGAGCAGCCGACACATGGGCCCCGGACTCTGAGTGGGGGCTGTCTGGGCAAAGCCACCGGGAGGCTGGAGGCTGAGGCTGGAATGTGTAGCCCACGCCATGTGGCAAGGTCTCTTATGGACCGTTTTATTTATTTATTTATTTTTAATTTAACAGCCTGGCTGCTGAATCAACATGAGGGGGATCGTAAGTTAAGAAGGAAAAATGAACGAGGTGTCACTGAGCAGCAAGAAAGGAAGAAAGAAGAAGAAAGAACCCGAGATGTAAGAAGATGGGGAAAAAGATAAATGGAAAGAATAAAATAAGTAAAAGCAGTTTTCTGCCGTCCTCAGCCCGAAGATCACCTCGCCAACTATGCGAACCCCGCAAGTGGAAGTTAGGAGGGAAGAAGTGTCCGGGAAATGGGTGCCACCCTGGCGTGTCCATGTCAGCGGAGACGGAGCCCAGTGGAATGGAACTCCTCTGTGCTGGGCCGGCTCACGGCCCCTCGGCCTTTTGTCCCGCTCCCCGGTGGGTGCAGGGAGGACCCTCCCCCAGCCCCGGTGCAGACAGACACACAGACAGGTGGACAGGTGGAGCCCTGGGCCTGCTTCCAAGCAGCAGCCCTGAGCAGAATTGCCCGGGGTCCCTGCCGGTGGGGGCCCCGTGGCGGGGGCAGGCCCACACTGGGATGCTGCGTGCACCTCAGAGCCCCTGCCTGAGAGGGCTGCCCGGGCCTGGGGCACACGCATGTGAGCGGTGAGTGGGTGGTTCTGCGTGCGTGGTTTTGCACGAGAGGGGCCTGCTGGTCCTCAAGCCGCGGCAGCCGGTCCTGAAGTCCCTGTGTCTGTCCTCACACTAACTGAACAGCTGAGACTCCGCCCCCACCCCGCTCCTGCCGGGCATGTGCCCAGGGTTCTGCAGGGGGGTGCTGCACCCTTCGCTCTGCTTAGTTCAGGAACGTCCACGCCACAGCCCGGCCACTCGCCCGCGGGGATGGGGTCCTCGCTGCCCGTGGTCTGAGGGCTCTGGGGCCCGGCCGTCCTGGGCCTGGTTGGGCGCCGGACCATCTGCGAGCCGCCTGGCCCCGAGTCCCGGTCTGCAGTGAGTTCCGAAGCACACAGACAAGCGCTGTGGGCGGGGCTTCCTTTTCCACGTTGCAGGATGACAGTCCTGGCCGATGTGATGTCGTTAGACGCCCTTCCTGCCTCAGAGACCTCGGGTCAGCGCTGGGGGTCCCAGCGGGAGCCCACCCAGGAGTGGGACCTGCCCCAGGCCTGACCTGCGGGCCAGCGCCCTTACTAGTCCACGTCTCCGCCCCTCACAGGCCTGGGGACAGGCGCTCCCACAGCCCCTGTGCTAGGATGAGCTGCCTGGGGAGGTCACCCTGTCACACCTGGAGGACTGCTGTGAGGCCCAGCCTTCATCCCCTTCCCTTCACCAGACTGTGGGGCCTCCCCGTGAAATGTCCCCAGACAGTGTCAGCTCACGCTCGCGGCCCCTCCCAGCTCTGACAGTGCCCAGTCCTGTGGGGCCCGAGCAGCCCAGGATGAGCTGCCCGTCGGGGGGAGTGGGGGGAGGCACAGAACACCAGGCCCTGGAACCTGGGTCCCGAAGCGGCGTGGGGGCGGGGTTAGTGGGATCCTCACAGGGGAGGGGTCGTCCCAGCAGGCACCCTGGGGACTGGAGACCCAGGCCTCGCCTCACTTTTCGTTTTTCCCCACGCCTCAAGGGAGGCCTCCGGTCCTGCTGAGGGGGCAGCGGACAGTCACACAGCCAGCCCGTCCCCTCTGCGACTTCCACGTTGGCCACAGACTGGGGACATTCGAGGGCGTGCAGGGGTGAGTCTGCACACATTTCGGTTTTACGGGTGAACCCTGGGCCCTGCCGCTGGCCCCACCTTCTCTCTCCCCATCTCCCTCTCTGTCCCTCTTCGTCCCCCCCGTCTCTGTCTGTGTGACCGTCTGTCTGTCTCTCACTCTCTGTGCCTGTGGGTCTTCTTCTCCGGCCTGTGTTTCCTGTCCCCCAACCGTGGACGCGGCGCCCCCTCGCTCTGGGCAGTACGGCTTGGACACACCATTCGGCTGAAAGCAGGGCCCCCAACCCGCGGCCCCACACAAAATCGTCAATTTACTGGAAACCCTCTTTTTGCTCATTAGTGTTCGTTAGTGTTTGTGTATTTAACATGTGGCCCCAAGACAACTCTTGTTCCAGCGCGGCCCAGAGACGCCCAAAGGGTGCGCACCCTGGTTTAAAGCGTCTACTTGTCCTGCTGGCTCCTCGTGAGCCTTTTGGGGCAACCTGTCTCCTCTGGAGTCTGCTGGGAATCTGATCGATGGCAGGTACCTTCCCGAGCAACAGGCACGGCCCCTCCCGTGTGGCACCTGCAGACACGGGCCACTCGGAGCACTTCCCGGGCCGCGGTGGAGACAGAGAGAGGACAGGATAGGAGCCAGGTCGGGGCCGCAGGAGGCTGAGCCGGGCAGAAGGGCCCCGGGTCGTGCCCAACACCATCCGCTGGGGCCGGAGAGGGGCCTGCTGTTCTTACAGAGTGGCCTTGACCGGACACGAAGCGTGATGTTCCAGCTGGATGGACGCTGTCCCCCCTTGTCCTGAGGACGCCAGGCCAGGAGTCCCGGGTGACCGTGGACAGCTCTGGTGCAGGTCAAGGCTGGGTTTGTTCAGTGAGTGCTCGGGACGGACTCGCATTCTAAGTGCCGGGGTGGGGGACGGACGGAGCGGCCTGTGTCCATCTGGGGTCAGAGGGGCAGGGCAGTGACCACAGAAACAAGGGGGTCATTTCGGAGAGTGGCCGGGGCAACAAGGGAAACACAGGCCAGTGAAGGGTCGGAGCACAGGCGGGAAACACTCTCGGAGGGGGCGGGGTGTGAGGGAGCGGCTGGCCACCAACAGGCATGGGGAGGGGGTGCTGGGGCAAGAGCGACCCCACGCAGAGGCTGCAGGAGAAGGCTCACTGTGTCCAGGGCCAGTTGCTGGGGTCAGGGCGAGGTGGGGTCTGCTCCCGCTGCGGCCGTAACCAGCAGGAAGCTCTGCTTCTGTCTGGTGTCAGCCTGCAGGATGGGGTCTCTGAGGCCCCCAGGCCCCTTAACACAGTACAAGCTGGGAAGACCGAGCACCCCCAAAGCCCCTGACCCTTGTCCTGCTTGCCTCCTCTCCGTGGACCCCAAACCGCTCTGGGGCCCCTCAGGTCACTGTGCCCCTCACTGCTCTGGGACCAGGGTGGGGTGAGGAGGGACCCCGTCTGCCGTGGGCTGGCAGGGCCCTGTCAGCCAGAGTGATGCTGGCCCCTGTAAGGGCCACACCCGCCCCAGTGGGGAGGAAAGGAGGAAGTCGTCCAAGTCTGCTTCTCCTTGAATCACACCCCAGCCCATGTGTGCCAGGCATTGGGGGCTTCTCCCAGCACAGGTGGTAAATGAGGACCTGCCTTTGAGGGTGGGGGTGGATCCCCCAAACTGTCCCCTCTGTCCACGGACGGTGACGCCTTCCCCTCGGAGCGGCTGTGCTGGAGGACATTGCTGGCCCTGTCTCCCAGTTCCCAGCCCCCTCCGCGAAGGCCTAGGGGACACAGAAGCAGCCTTGGGGGACAGAGAGGGCGACAGAGAGGGAGCGGGGAGCCCGCTGACCTGCGTTCTCTCAGGCAGTACCTGGCGCACTGCCGCAGCACGGGCGCAGGTAGCGACTGTAAAGCAGGTGCGTGCGGACAGGCCCCACGGGTCTCGGAAACGGGCTCGGAGAGCCCGAGTGGGGAGGGCCGACACGGGGGGTGGGGGGCGCTCCGTGGGCAGGTGCGGGGGGGGGGGGGTGCGTGGCACTGGGGACCCTAACGCTTTGCTCAGTGCTCGGGCTTGTTCTGAAGGCCTCATCTCAACACTGCCGTGCACAGCTCAAGTGCTTCTGGAACTTTCCGCCAGTACCAGATGGGGCCGAGCCTCAGTTATCCGTCTGAACCTTCAAAACAAACTTGGTGGATTGAGGAAGAACACCTTTGAGTTCTTACAATGCAAAGCAAAGCTGGGAGGTCGGCATCAGCCTCTGTGCTCTGTCCAGCAGGTGGCGGCCTCGGACCAGGAATCCCAGGACCAGTTGCCCGGTAGGAGCCCAGGAAAGTGAGGGCTTTTCCGGGATGCGGGGAAAGCCCAATGCGGGAAGTGCTGTGGAGTTTCCTGCCCTTGAACGCCGGGTCTGGTATGAGGAAACCCACGCTCTCGCGTGGCCGGACACGGGTTTCTCCTGTTTCTGCAAAGCGAACACGAGGCGCTTCCGTGCCCAGCTCCTCCGTGGTTCCTTGCTGCGCCTCCTCTGCCTCTCCTGTCCACGCTGGGTTTCCCACCGTTGGCCTGATTTCCTGGATGAACCCCGTCCTCAGCTCAGAGGTGGCCTGTCTGCCCTGGGTCCTGGCGGAGACTCACCTACTCAGCAGCCACAGCACACCGCTGGCGCCAGACCTTCAGTGTCAGACGCCGACGCGGACTGGAAACAAGGCCCACTGCTCCAGGGGCGGCCGCTCACAGGACGCGGCAACCGCAGGGCCGCTGGCCTCCACCGCGGGGCCCAGGTCAGCGGGTTGCTCACTGAACGCCCACCGGAGCACACCTGCCCATCAGGAGCACACCTGCCTGAGTGGGTCAGCACGGCAGAGCCGGGCCGAGAGCTATGCACCCTCTGCCTTGCCCTCATGCGCCCCGGGCCTCGGTCACTCGGGCACCCGGCCACGGGCACACGGGCAGACGGCTGCGTCCCGCTTCCGCAGGACAGGTGTCGCTCAGCAGGACTGGGTTTCCGCAGGACTGGGTTTCCGCGTCTGCCTGAGTGCTGGCCCCGCGGGAGCACCTGCATTGCGCTCCCTCTAGCACTCACGCTCCTGTTCCTACCTACCACGGAGATGCAGGTGGAACGGGCCTTTGGCCAAGTGATCCTCACAAGATCAGAAGGGAAAACAAAACTACCTTTTCACTAGGCGCACGCCCGTCATCTGCACGTGACAGCAACGTGGGGAAGCCGTGACTGAGCCTCAGGACGCCCGAATTCAAGGTCCGCCCACTCCCGAGGAAGTGGCCCCGCGGTGGACGGGCTGATGACGTTCTTCTCGGATGAGAAGCGAAGATGCTCCACTGAGCGGACCCTCTCCGAACTCCTGGCTTCCACAGTGCTCCTCCTCCAGAAGGAGCGCCACCGGGAGACGGCAGAAAACGCCGCAGCCCTGGGTCTGAGCGTCGGGCGGTGGTTGGGAGCTGGGGCTCCAGGCGCATTCGCACAGTCTGGGCCCGAGGGTTCGGCAGCCAAAAGGCGGGGACCCGGCTCTTCGAGGCCCTGTAAGTGCTGAAACAATACAGCTGTTTCATTCTTCCAGTACCACTTTTTATCGGACGGGACTTTAATTATATAAAACTGCATTTCCGTGAACTCATGTTCCCTTTAGACTCTAGACGACACATGGAGTCTCTCCCAGGAACGAGAATGTTCCTTCCGTGGTTCCTTCCGTGGCTCATCCGTGTGCTCGGTGATGGCACACGGTTCTCTCTGTTCCCATCGTGGTGGGGGGGCAGTGAAAGAAACATGGGCATCTTTGGGTGGGATTCGAAAACAATGTTTATTGCTGTTCCTACAACCAGAAGCTGAGAAAACTCCCAGCATCAAAAGTAGCCCTTTTTACTTGATTTCTTCTTCATCACGAGTGTGGAGAGTGGGAGCCACCGCTCTCCGGGGACAGGCGGCGCGGTGCCGGCGCCTGTGGCAATGCACAGCCCTGAGGGAGGGTCACCTGTCAGCCACTTATGAGTCCTGCGTGCGTGCCGAGTGCAGAAGCACTTTGGGACTTCCTCCCCTCGGCAAACAGGCTCGAGGGACGTGCAGGGACGATGACTAAAGTGACTCCCTTCGTGGTCTGTTAGGCAGAGGGAGTTACAGCTGCGTTCCTCCACAACCCCAGGCTGCATTTCGGTTGTGCCCCAAATCCACGCCCTTCTCTCCAAAAGAGGTTTCTTGGGGACAAATCAAACCACCCCGAGGTGGCCCTCGTCAGCTCAGCCTGGCTCTTGTCATTCTCTGCTCATCATCCGGGGCCCCTTTGGGGTGGCCTCGAGTGACGCGTGGTGCTAGCGTGTCCACAGGTCAGAAGGGCCTCGAGCGTGTCCATCACATCAGCCACCAAGCTTCACTGCGCCGTCGGTCGAAACCTGAGACAGAGGTTTCGTGTGACTTCATTCAGAACGAAATGGGCTAAAGCCCACGTGTTTTGAGAAACTTTCACTCCGGACACCTTGGAACGTTTACTGTAAACACGAAGGTCCCCCGAGCGGCTACTGCTATTCCAGGTTCGGAGAGTGGACAGTAACTGACCACAGAGGGCCCACATCGCAGCGGACGTCACGGCACACCAGAGCGAGAAGCGCTAGTTTGGAACTCGGCCTTGGGCTGTGCGGGTCGATGCGCGTGTCCCTTCCTTTGCTGGCTCTGAGATTTGCACCTGGCACGACGCAGGAGTGTTCTACAGCACGCAGCCCCTGGCCACTGAGTCCTTTCCTTCGATTGTCGAGTTAAAGAGAGGCAACAGCCAACACAACAGCCGTCTGGTGTGAATGGATCAAAACTTTGGTTCCGATTGGCGAAAAATTTATGCCATTTGGTGTGCCGCAGAATTTTCGGGGCTGGTTTATGTGCCCTGAGAGGAAAAAGGTTGCGAACTGCTGTGTCAGCTCATTCCACAAACCTACCCATCAGGGCAGGGAAGAGGTTTCTGCCCAGCCTGTGGTTCCCGGCCCTGAGTGTCCTTGATTGACAGGTGCCCCCACCCCATCCTACCTACATGGCCTGAGGTGCTGGGCTCTCCTGCCCCTGCGGCTGCCTGGGAGCCCCCGCCCTGCCCCCGCACAGCCTGCAGCCAGCCCAGGTGTGTGCACGACACGGCAAATGGATCGCAAACGTGCGTCCATCTTCCACGCTTTCTGCATCCCAACTGTTTGCGCTGTGACTGCGGCATCCCTTCTACCTGAGAGGGGCGGGCCTCCCCACTTGCTAAATCTGGACCTTGGGCTCCAGGAGGGCAAGCTGTGCCGCCCCGGGTCTCAGGGGCTGTTCTCACCCCTGTGCTCTGTCTTGCTCCTGGGCTGGACCCCCAGATGCTTGAGAGCCCAGCGAGCCCAGCAAAGCCCCCACCCAGCTCCAGCCAGCCCAGAGCTGACACCCACACGGGGCACCCACACCCTGCTCAGACCAAACACCCAGCTGGCCACAGATGTGAGGGAAGTGGCGCCAGTGTCCAGCCCCTGAGCAATTCAGCCGGGCAGCAGGAGGGCTGCCTGCGGCCTCTCCCTGGAGCCGCCTGCCCTTGGATTGCAGAGGGTGGTGGGCAGGGCAAGGAGAAGGCCCCCGGGTGCCGTTGCTCGAAGGCTTCGGAGGGCAGGGTGCCCCGCATCCTTCACTGTCCAAGTTTCCGGGGCGGGTGGACCGACCCCCCTCTGACGGCAGCGTCTCCGTCGGCCCTGTGTGCGGTCTGTCCTTCTGTGCTGCCTGCTAGCCAGGAGCAGGGCACGAGAGGAGGGGAGGCCAACCCGGACCCACGCTGTCGCTGGCCTCTCAGCTTCTGCCGTGTGCCCACCCACGCACGCTCAGCGGTCTGCTAGGGCTGCTGTTAGGAGCGCTGCAGGCGGGGCTCAAACACAGACACTGCAGCCTCTCCGTCCTGGGGGCCAAGGTGCCGGCGGGCGGTTCCTCCTGAGGCCTCACTCCTGGGTGTGCGGATGGCCGTCTGCTCCGTGTCCTCGCGTGGCCGCCCGCTCCGTGTATCCAGGTCCTCATTTGCTCTTCCCAGACGACACCAGTCATGCACATCGGGCCTTGTGTGGCTGGACTCCCTCCTTAAAGACGCTCCGTCCAGACACGGCCACTTCCTGAGGTGCAGGGGGTCGGGAACTCAGCAGACGAATTGGGGGCACCACTGAACCCACGGAACCTGGTGTGACGAGAAAGGGAGTCGCTCTTGCGCACAGTGAGGTGGGATAATGCGTCCCCGCCACCGTTTGCGGACCCGGCTCTGCCCACCCGGTGCGTGTCATGGACGCAGCCAGTCGAGGGCCCTTCCATCCCTTCCTCCGGGAAGTGGGAGCGAGATGCTGGCACCAGGCAGTCCTGCATTTTAAACCCGACGGCTGAGACAGCAGCAGGAACCAAAAGCTTCCGCGGAATACAGCATCCGCTTCCCCGCAGGGCGCTCGGTGCCACCTGCGCGCGTTATCCTGGACGCGCAGAATTGCGAATGGCTAATCCAACATGATCAAGTTCACCGAATAACAGGAATTATTCACCGAAACCGGGCAAGAACTTAATTTTCCCAGATCTTTTTCGGGCCCCGCCTGCAGAAAGCTATTTACCATCAGCCGTGACTCAGCGTGTCCCCGGGGGGACACCGCATTCTCTTCACGTGTGGCAGCTGTGTGGGCTGGGCTTCCCCCAAGGAGACAAGCAGGACTCGATGTGGACAGAAGGCAGGGCTCCGTCTAAAACCCAGAGACTGTGAAACCTGCGCGCGCCGCTTCCAGGAGAAACCACTAGGCGCTTTTGAGCACGAGCTCCACCAGCGGGTTTTTGAGCACTGAGGTTTTAGTGAACACGCTAAGATTCCATTTTTCACATGCTGGTTGGTAAGGGTTTCTGTTAATATCATCCCGTACCACCAGCCTTTGCTCCTCCCCATGGGGCTGAATGCCCGGCACCGCCGCGAAACTCGTAACATGTTCTGGAACAATCGCTATGAATGTGAAGAAGCCCGATGGGAGCCCACGCGTGTTCTGCTTGGAACTGACGCGGATCGGACGGTTTTCTCTATTAACTGCCGTGACCCCTGTTTCTGCGCCCCGCCCCCGCCCCCGCCCCGCACGGGGCAGTTCTGAGGCGCACGCAAGGTCTTCATTCGGTGAAGCACCCAAAGGTCCGGCAGGTCAGCTCACTGGCCGAGGGGAACTGAACACAAGGTGGGAACCGCCCCCAGATTAGCCGTCGCTGTGAGGGGCTCGAGTGCTCCTCTGGAAGCTTCTGGAAGGCACTCCTTGGGTGCTTCTGGAAGGAGGCAGACGCCATCAAAGTGTTTGGCCCAGTGCTGCCGCCAAGTGCTTGGCGCGTCGGGGGAGGGGCCGGCGGGCAGCTCAGGACTCGGAAGTGAGATCTCACGGGTCAGCGATGGGATGTTCCCACCCGAGGCCTAGGAAGCACGGCCTGGCCGCAGCAGGAGGAAGCGTCTAGAACTACTGAACTATGATCGTTGTGATGTGTTTGGCACTAGAAGTGCGCTTAGAGAGCACACCTGTAAGCCAGGGGGCCTTTCAGACCGGGCCCGGGCCCATCGTCACTGAGCCCAGCCCCCAACCATGCCTCAGGGCTGGTCTGAGGAGGCTGGGCCTGCTCCTCTTGGCCGGACTCTCGATCTTACAACTTCCCTGACAGCAGGCGCATGTGGCTCCACAGGGTCTCCGGTCCTTCTCATTCCGGCCCCCGGCAGGTCTGTCTCCCCCCTGACGTGTGTGTGGCCTCGGATTCGCTTCAGCCAATGATGGGGAGCACCTGTGAGTTGGCACGTTTCTGAATAACAAATAAAAATGGGCTCTGAGGTCAGAATTAACATCTTCCTTTTTCAAATGGACAGCCCTTCATTGCAGAGACAGGCCACGGCCTCAGTCACCTGAACACAGCAGGCCTTTCGGAGGGACAGGCAACGAGCGTTCACTGGCGATCGACAAGAACAGTGATTCGGGACGCGCTGGCTCGGGCGGGAGCCCAGACCGTGCTCCGGTGAGGGGACGCGGGCGAGGGGCATCTGTGAGACAGGGAGGGGACAGTGACAGCCACAGCAGGAAGGTGCTGCTGTGGGGGCCGATCCCGTGACGTGAGGACGCCGATTCGAAACAGTGTTTCTGGTTTTCGGGCCGGCAGTCCTCCTCCTCTCTCTCTCTCTCTCTCTCTCTCTCTGCCACCTTGTAAGCGGTGCTTTGGGACACACGTTCGTGTCAGACCCCCAGTGGCCCTGCCGGACCGTCCAGCAGTTGGAGGCATCAGCTCCACCAGGCAGGGCCCCGGGGTCAGCCACCCGGCTGCACCTGCAGCAGCTCCTTGTGCCCGAGACAGAGCCTGCCCCAGCCTGTGCCGAGGGAGAGAGGGAACCCGGAACCCAGTGCTGAGGCTGGCGGCCAGGGTTCCATCCGCGTCTGAGCTACACAGACCCCCCCACACACACCCCGACACATTCAAGGCTGGGGCCTCCGCACCTGTCCTCCTCCTTAATTCCACGGCAACCCCTCCAGGCTGGTGCCCTCCTCACAGGGTGGGGGGGGGTGCTGCAGGCCTGTACTTGCCCAAGGTCACACATGGCAGAGGTCAAGCCATCTGACCTAGAGGTGAAAGGCAAGGCCAGCGACCTGCAACCCTGCGGGACCAAGCCCGCTCGGGGCTGGGCGGGAGTTGGGTGGGGGTCCCCAGCCTTCACCCAGCATGGAGGGTAATTCTGAGAAACAGGTGAGGCGAGGCGAGGGTGGGCAGAGGGCGAACAAGCAGACCACGTGGGCTGCGGAGGGCTCCTTTTCCTGCAGACGGAAAAGGCCTTTCACGATTTGCCTTCCCCCAAATGCAAAAAGAAAAATAAACAACTTCACTGGCACCTCGTAGTTTAATTGGGTTGTGGGGGGAGGCGGTCACAGTGTGTATAAACATCAATTGTTTTTTTCCTTTGGATTTTGGGTAAAAAATGCAATTTGTTTCTTTTAGGGACTTTTAGGGGTTTTCCAAGGCCAAGGCCACTTGGGAGCCAACTATGCAGCAACCTGCTGTCTTCAAAATTTGCTTCATAAAGACTGAGGGGAGACTCGGGGAGATGAGGACATTGGGCCTCTTTAAATTGAATGTCTAGTTTCCAGACCTAAAGAGTGGCTGTGATATCGCACTCATTGTTAGCAAATCAAACAGACCCAGAGGCCGCTGGTAACAGCAATCCGTGGCTCCGTCACACATGGGGATTCCTGAGACTCTGCCCCCCCGGAAATGCTGTCGGGCAACTTCTGTAGCACAACGGCGTCGCAGCCCCCTGCGCCCCTTCTCCGGTTCCAGCAGCCCCGGGAGCGCCGGCTCCTCCGTTCTCGAGGACACAGTGCTGGGGGGGCCGGGGGTGGGAGCATCAAAAGTCCAGGCCTCAGAAAGGAATCCGGCGGCTGGTTTTTAAACCCCGTGTTACTGCCCGTCCCAAGTCCAAATGTAAGCTCAGTCCCACCTGGAGTCGGGCCGGACAAGTGCCCGGGTGCCACACAGGACACACTCGACAGGAGGCACCAGAGGGCCCACAAAGCAGCGTCAAGGGGGACAGGGGTTAGGGAAGGAGCCGGGTGGGAGGCCTCTCCCTGCAGGAGTCTGCTGGCTCCCTGGGCTGGGGCGGTGGGGGAGAGGGGCCCCATGGTGCCGGTGGCACAGCCCCGCCCTGAGTCTCTGCCGGGCCCTGCAAGTCGTGACCGCGAGGCCCGGGTGAGTGGAAAGGGCCCCTGGAAGAGCTGTTTGCTCTCTCGCTCTTCCAAGTCATTTAATAACAACTTCGGGGAGAGACCTGAGAATGCAATACAATTTGGCTCCTTCAAATGGACCGTATACTTTCCCAGCCTCAAGGAGGCCACTTGCGGGGACTGACGCCCACCTGTCAGCAAAGCCGTGGTTGACGTGCGAGTGTCTGTGGGTCACCAGTGGCGAGAGTCCCTGGAGGACGAGTGTCACTGTGTGACGTTTCAGTTACAACGCTGGCCTCTCGGCCAGAAACGGCAGGTGTGTGCAGGCAGGAAGCAGGTGATCTGAAGACCAAAGACACACTCACCCGGGAGAGAAGACTCGGGCAGGGCAACGAGGTAACGAGCCCTAACCCACCGACCTCGAAGTAACTCTGCTGACACGTCCAAGGACGTAGAAAAGGAGGCGGAGATGAGTCAGGGGAGGTCCGAGGGCAGGTCTCACCACAAGGTGGGTACAGTTAGAGCAAAGCAGGCTGAGAAGTCGAGGAAGGGACGTGTGGGGCGTGTGAGAAAGGCTCGGAGACTGGAGAACGGGAGGACGCAGGGACGCAGGGACGGACAGCCGGAGGCGGGGCGGGGGCGGGGGGTGCGTGGAGAGAATGCCTAGGAGAAGCTTCAAAACCCAGAGACGATGTTACTTGTGCCGGGAAAACACCCGTGGAGGCGCTGAGGGAGCAGATGATGGATTGGGAAACACAGTTCACCGAAACCAGCCCCGCGGTCATGGGTCCCCTAGCAGACCCACTTCCCCAGGAAACCAGCGGCAGCTCTCAGGGAGCAGTTCACGTGAGAGCACGTGGCCCCGGGAGTTCTCCAGGGTCTCGAGTGGCCCAGCCCCCGGGGGGCAAGCTGGGCGCTGACCCAAATACGGACACCCGTGCCCTTCGACCCAGCAATCCCGCTTCTGGACATTTACCGTAAAAACACACCTCTCGCAATACAGAAACACATACGCACACGATTATTTGCTGTGGCATTGTTTGCAATTGCAAAACGTTGGAAATTACCGAAATGTCCAAGTATAGGAGAACGAATTTTAAAAATCTGGTGCTTACACAAAAGGGAAAATATGCCGCTGTGTAAAGAATAACAGTGGGAACAGTCGGCATGGATGCCGTTGGGGCGACCTCTGAGCAGCGCCGTTAACTGAAGTGTGGACGACTCCGGAGAGTGTGCAAGGCGCACTGCTCTTGGGAAGGAAGAAGGAGAAAAGGAAAATACTTGGTGAAAAGTAAAATATTCACCAAAACAAATATTGTTTGTTTGGCAACCAACCAACCAACCGACCAACGGAAAAACCAGACTAAAGCTCCGGACAGATGAACTAAAACGCAGGAAACTGGCCCCTGAAAGGGGCGGGACGCAGGGTGTCGGGGGGCCTGCGGAAGGAGTTGGTTTTCCAGGCCTGTCCTGAAGAGTTCCGACTTCCGGAAGCGTTGCTGTTGCACATATCAACACCAGCATTAAATCAGCAGTTGTGGAGCCTGCTTGCATTTTGCTGAAAACTAACCAGAAGTGGCAACGTGGGGGTGTCCAGGGCCAGCTTCGTTTCGGGATTCCGCAGCGCCATGGCACGGTGGGTGGCGGCAGCCCTGGGCCCGGCCGCACCTCAGCCTCCCGCCCGGCCGGAGACGCTGAGCAGGTGATGCCCACACCCCGGGCATCTTCCTGCCCGAAACCTGCGCCATAGCAGGGCTCTAAATGGATCGGGGGGGGGGGGGTGGGCACACCTAGATCGGGGTCTGGCCGGTGGTTCGCAGGATACTTTAGAAATAACCCCATTGTCCTGCAGCCTTCAGAGGCCCCTGGCCACGGTCTGCGTGGCCTCGGGCTCTGCCCCTGGAAGGCACCCCCCACCCCGTCACTGATGGGTCCCCCTCCCCGAGGACCCCTGGGCCCAAGATGCGTGAGGTGCTTGGTCTGCCCCAGGCGAGGGGCCAACCTCAGCACTGGACTGTGGGTGAAGCGTCTTCTTCCCCTGCCTACCCCACTGAGCCCCAGAACACAAGCAGGAAACTGTGCCCCTGCTCCCTCAGTAAGGACGAGGGACGTCCGCCCGGACAATGGCTCCAGGCCGAGTCACATGGGAGCCAGCTGTCCCTGCTGAAGAGCCCTCGGGGGAGTCTGGAGCCACCCGCCCGGCTGCAGACCAAACAGACCGGCAGGAACGTAAGCACAGCTCTGGGCTGAGCTGCGGCTGGTCAGGGAGGCCAAACCCCCTCCGCTCCGTGGGGCTTGCTTCCTTCGCTTATTTACTTTGACAACATCGGCGACGGCCTGGGGGCCGAGGGTGGGATGGGGGCTGGTCCTGTCCTCTGTCCTCGCCGCGCCACCACTCGCTGTAAGGAGAACAACATTTTCGGGCCAGAAAACAACGACAACATCAAAGACCGAAAGCCTTTGGTGCTGGAATAAACTCGAATCGTCTCTTTAAACAGAAGGGAAGGTCACGTTGTGACCGACATTAAACACACTCTTGAGATCTCTTGTTTTTAGTTCGGCCACATCAAGTCGTGCGAAGACGTCGCCGTCACGCGCACTCAGCGGTCGGCGTGCACTTCCCGTGTGCCTGCTGCGTGCCAGGCGCGGGGCGGCCCGCTGGAGACTCGGCACCCCTCCTCACCTGCTTCTCGCCACGGAGGGCGGGGGAGACAGGCGTGGCCGGTGACTTTACGTTTCGGGGAGACGGGTGTGTTTAGAAGGCTACCAACCACCGGGGGCTGAGGCAGGAAGAGTCCGGAATCGGACACGTGGCTGAGGCTCCGAGAGGAGTAGGGGCTAGAAAAGACGAGGAGGGCAGGGTCGGGGAGAGAGCGTGAGCAAAGGCACAGCATGTTCACGGGCGTCCCAGCACCCGGCGCAGGAAAGCAGCCGCAGAAACTGTCGCTTTCTAGTCGGCCAAAGCGTTTCCGGGTGTGTGCGCGTTCTGCGAAGGAAGCCCATTCTGGCGGCAGGTGAGCCGGGACATGAGGTGTGCTTGCGCTCGGGGGCAGGTGGGAGACCATGGGCGGCGCCGAGCGGGTTCGACTCGGCAGAAGGCTGACCGGGGCGGCGGGGATCCTGCTGCGTCTGGTTGAGGGTCTGTTGCAGGGCGGGTTCTTGGAGCCCAAGGACCCTGCACCATCACCACACTTAGCTCACAGCTGGGACTCCAGCCCAGCAAGGATCTGGACGCCTCGGAACCGGGGGGTGTGGGAAGTCAGGGGCTCGAGGAAAGAAAATGATGCTGGGACGAGTGAGACCGACCGCTGACCCCGGAAATCTGGAGCAGGGCTGCCAGCACAAGGGTGGGGGCGAAGCCGGGGTTCTGTCACGGGCCCCTGTCGAAGGGCCCAGGCGAGGGAACATGGCTTTGCCAGTTGTCCGTGGGACAGCTGGCCCGGCTGCAGGCTGGCTGCCTGTTATTTCCCCGGGAAATGGAATTGGAGGGTGACGCAGCCACGCAGTGCCTGTGCCCCGTGCCAGGTGACTCTCCCATGTGGGGGTGTCTGATTCCGGGGCCTCCCTTCTGTGAACACTGACAAAGACCACTGACATGTGCTTGACCCCTCAGGTACACCCCAGGGCGTGTTCACCCCAATCATCACGTTTCTCGCGGCAATTCTACCCACAGCCTTGTCTGGTCTTCAAAGTGGTCAGTGATTGACCGCTGCCGCCCTGTCCACAGGGGCAATGGCTGCCCGGAGCTGGCTCAGCGGGTGTTTGCTGGTCACAGGCTCCGATGACAGAGCAGAGACACCGGCCCGAGGAGCCCCACCCCCCATCCGGTTTGATCCCAGGGACACTCGGGGGCTTCAGCCCGGACGGGGACAGGCTGGGCAGGAACACCTCTGACAGTTCTTTCACCTTTACCGTGTGCTTTTAACCTTAGTTTTTTCGGGAAACAGAAAGAGTGCACGGAAAAGAACGAAGGGAAACTGTCAGCCCCCGCCCCAGGTCGGAGAGCAGGCGTCTGTCACACCCGTTTACCTGTCTGTCTGTCTGTGCGGCGGGTTTTAGAAGCTCAGCAGAAAGTGAAAAGTACGTATGTGTAGGAAAAGGCTTAGGTACGATTGTTTTTATCTTTTATAGTTTGCTTCCTGCAAAATCTCCTTCTGTGAACACGTGTTCCTCATTCAAATCAAAGCAACGTAGTTTTTCCGAACCTGCTTCCCCCGCTGTTCCGTGCGGACCGGCGGGGCTCTCCGAGGGCAGGGCCGCAGTGGCAGTGAAAACAGCAGCGGCCAGTGGGCACCCCCCACGCATGGGCGGCCTGGCGCAGCCCGGCTCCCTGCTGGGGCTCAGTGCCCAGTTTCCCCAGGGCCGCTCCTCCAGCCGGTGCTGTGTGTACCTCTCTCCCAGAGGAACCTGAGGTAGAGGGATGCTACGTGACTTCCCAGAGGTTGTGCCAGGTGGAGACATCACTCCAGCACAGAGTGAATGCTCCTCTGACATCACTGGCACCACTGGCCAGGGTGCACCTGGGGTGGGGGGCATCATGTGGAGAGGCCCCCTCCCCCAGGGCACAGGGCAAGCCCCGCACTCAGCAAGGTCCCTGGGCAGCGATCGTGGACGTGGCTCCCTGGAGACCAGGGGCCATTTTTTTTAAAAGATTTTATTTGCTTGTTTTTAGAGAAGGGAAAGGAAGGAAAGAGACACAGCTTGGTTGCCTGCTGCACACACCGCAGCTGGGGACTGAACCCCGGGCCACACCGGGGCCTGGGAACCTCGGAGCACGGGGTCGCCGACGTGCACAGTTCCATGGCGAGGGCAGCTGGTCGGCTCGGGGGCCGCGCCTTCAAGGGCCCCCCTTGTCAAGCTCACCAGCCCCTGAGTGGCAGCCCCAGCTTGGACAGGGCTCTGCCCCTGAGCCGGAGCCCCAGACCGCGCACTCAGGAGCAGTTGCCACCAGAGACACGTCCCCCTCCCTCAGCGGGAACTTTTGCGCCTCAGGAAGGCAAGACGTAAAAACACCAAGTCCCCAGAGCCCAAGAGAAGAAGAGCCCCGCTTTCCGACTCGGGCCGCCGCAGGCGCTGATGGCAGGTGGCAGAAAGAACGCTGAGGGACGCACACTTCTGTCCTCCAGCGAAGCGGCCCTGCGACCCGAGCCCCACCCTGTGTCTCCGAGGCACTCATTTCTCCCCGGTGAGCTGGACTAAAGCGGATGCGACTCTTAAGTGGAATTAGCACCTCCTGCGCACAAAGAGGCTGCAGAATCCGCACTCTTGGGACACTCCCATCCATCGCCTCACTCGGGCACTTGCAGGGGTGTCCCAGCCGCTGCACGGAGGGTTTGCCCTTTGCGTGTATGTGGGGGCTGGGGACGCATATCACATGCAGGCGTGAGTCCTCCTTTGTAGAAAGCATACCACCAGACAGCACGTCAGCCCTACGAAGAATCCCCCTTAGCCGTGCTCAGGACACCGTTGCCATGGGTTTCCACCCAGAGGTCCCCTGCCCCCTCGGGGCGGCTCACAGCTGCATGCAGGCATGTTCCTTCTCGGTGCCTCTTTCTGCAAGGGCTCCGAGGCACTTGGGCCAGAAAACCGATTCTTCTCACTCCAATGGAAAACACCAGCAGAAAAGCCGGGAAGGGCGGGCACCCTGCTGTAGGGCCCAGCCCCAGGCGCGCCTTCCTTGGCTCCAAGAGTTTGCTGTGTAACCTGAGGGACGCTTCTAAAAAATGACGACGCAATTCTAGACAACACAAACGTTGTCATCTCAATACTGCGTCTCTGGTGGGTCCGGGCACTTGGACGCTCCCCAGTTTTCCCATCTGTCAACTTTTCCTGTGTGTGACCCCAGGAGCCTGCAAAAGTCCCCGAGATGCAGGGACATGTGGGGACCTCAGACAGCCAACCCTCTCCACCTGGGGGCACCCAGGCTGAGAGCTGAAGGATGACAAAAAGGGGACTCTGTGGTTAAGTCACCGTGAGACCAGCCCTTCCCACCACATTTTATTTGCCTAAGCTTCTGTTCCCTTCGGAATGTACCCTGGTGTTTTCCAGTAGTGCGGTGAGGTAGAGAGGATCACGGGGGCAGGGCGGGGGGGTGTCGAAATGTCCCCCACCCCCCACACAGCCAACAGCTTCCACCTTTTCTTTACCTGGGGTCAGCAGGCTTGCCTTCCGGGCACAAACACCAGGGCTTCTGTTCCTTAAACCAGAATGAAGTGTACATGTCTAATTTCTAACCACCCTTCAACTGAGAGAACCTTTAAATCGTCCATGTTCCCGCTTGAGGACCGATGCGCCCGATCACTATACGTGACAGCAGCAGGTCTGTCCGGGTCCGGAGGCCTGAGTCCCGTTAGGTGGAGACCCCAGCCGAGGCCGCCTGGGAGGCCACGGGACCCGTAAATGAACGGGAAACGTGACCGCTCGGGCACAGAGATGCAAGCTCTCCACAAACACTCGCTAGTCCAGCCGGCGACTTCTTTCACCTGGAAAACGCCCGCGTTTGAGTGGCTGACGACTCTGCAGATGCTTGGGGGCCCGTGGCCTGAGGTTTAAGTGCAGGAAAAGTGGGTTTATCGGCACCGGGTTTAGCTGGCTTCCTGTAATCTAGTTATCGGAGGTCGGCTTGTTTATGATAGTATTTGAGGAACATGGCGTTAACAGTTATAATTTACTTAACAAAATGCTTGCCTCTTTCAGTGAAAACATTCCAACTTGTTCACTGGCAGGTGGTTCCCTAACCGGATGCCCTGCATCGGGAGTCGTGGTGGGTGTGCAGCTTAGCTGTGAGTTAAATGCTTTCTAAGGGCCTGCGGCTCAGAGGTGGGGGAGGTGCAGCGCTTGCGTTTGTAACTGGCCTGTCCTGAGGAGTCTCGCTCCTCGGCTTCCCGGTTCCCGTTCACGCTCCCCTCCGCTCTCCTTCCCGCTTCTTTCTTTCTGCTCTGCTTCTCAGGACCCAGAAATAAAACGTGGAGTGATGTCCACACACCTGCCAAGGACACGTCGTTATATCTTTTGGACGCTGAGTTGCAGCCGCACCAATTCAGCGACCTGCACGGTCGGCCATGGGTCTCGTCCGGAAGGTCAGCGTCGCCAGGCGCAGCAAGCTCAGCAGCAGACTGATTGCAAGGTCAGGCAGCGATGGGTCGCGTCTTGGTGTGTCTGCGTCCAGTGCACTATTGGGGACCCACACGAGGCACTTGCTGTCCCGGGTTACGGGGCAACGAGAAACACCGGGCTACGGGGGTTTCTGAACCTCGAGTTTGACCGAGCGCCCTAGCTTTGACCCGGCGGGAGGGATCTGGGAGCCAGCGGCCTGGGGTGAGCTGCACTTTACTCTGAGTTTGCACGTTGCCACGCGGAGGGCCTGCCGCCCCGAACTCTGTTCCGCAACGCTGCCCGCGGTGTCGCAGGGCCACCGCAGTTGGAGGGGTGCGCCGGGCACCTCGGGGTGCTGCACGCCACCCTCCCGGCCTGCAGGGCCCCTTGCATCCTCTCCATTCACCCTCAGGCCGCTGCTTCCCCCTCCCCCCCGCACCACAGCGGAAGGTCATGCAGCCGCGTGGACTGTGGGGACCGGGGCCACCGCGCAGACCTTACTTTCTGGAGGTTTTCCTCCCATCTCCTGGAGGGGGCGGAAAGTGTAAATCAGAAACAGGCGCTGACCTCTCGCCGTTCCCTGGGCGCCGTTTCACGGGCAGAAGACCCAGGGCGGGTTGGAGATGGGCTCGGTTTCCACTGGGAGTTCGTTTTCATTAAACTCTAGTTTGGTCTCACTTCATAGCTTGGCTTCCAGAGCACACAGAAAAAAAGACAATAAAGGACTTAAACTTAAGTGATTTTCTGCAATTAAAGTCTCCTGGAATTTTAAAAAGCCCAATTATATCAGCATTTGCCAAAGATAAATGCACTTTCCACAGGCCCGGCCAGGAGGAACCAGGCCGGCCGCCAGACCCTCGAGGAGCCGCGGGGACTTTGCGCCCACCAGCGGTGGGACTGGGGGTCCAGGTCCGACCCTTCCGGAGGGCTGACGGTGGCACAAAGGTCCTGTGTGTAAACAGACCCTCCAGGGCCCCCGGTGTCCCCCATGTGGGAGACGGAGACAGTCAGAAGCAGGCGAAGGGACCAAGGAACGCACAGCCCTCTCTGACGACAGCCGTGGTCCCAGTTGTGTCCTTGTGCACTGGCCTGCTCTCACGACATCCACCCTGGGCCCCTGGCCCCGGGGCAGGTCTGCGAAGGGCAAGCTCAAGACCAGAAGCCCCTGCCGGGCCCAGCTTGGACGTCCTGTACCTGCGGCTGTAGGACTTTGCAGGAGAGTGTAGAGACGGTAGAGATTTCAGATGTTTGCCAGTGACAACGCGGATGGTAACAGTGAGGGGCCGTCGTGGCGACCGTCATGCGGCAGGATAAGACGGTCATCCCTGACTCTCGTGCCCGAATCTGCCCACTTCCCTAACCTCCGCTCTGCCCTGCACGTGTTCATGCCGGCCAGCCACGGGCGGGCTCTGGCCCGCAGCCCAGCAGTGACTGAAGCCACCGTCCTGCTCAAAGCCCCTCCCCAGGGAGAGATGGAAGGTGTGGGAGGAAGTAGTGACCGTTCGACAGAGGTTTATAGGCACCACGCGCCTGGGACCATGGCAACCCGAGCTTGTTACCCAAAGCAAGGACGTTTCCCCAGCCCCCTCCGCCCTGCCCCGTCCTCCCCGGGGAATAAGAGAAGCCTGAATTCACTCTTCCATCTTTAAACTTCAGGCCCCTTCCAAGTCCTCTCCACTGGGTGCAATACACCTATCCAGATGTTTTTTTCCAATGCCCAAAACAGTGTTTGAACTCATTGATGTTGATGACTTTTAGTGCTTCTGCCGTTTTTTGTTCCACCTCTTCCACACCAGCAAAATATTTCCCTTGGAGGACTTTTTTTCATCTGGGAAACAAAGAAAAATTGCAGGATGGGGTGAGTAGGGAGAGTGGGGCGTGGGAGTCATGCTGTTTTTGGTCAGAAAATGCTAAACATTCAGCGTGGTGTGGACAGGTGAGCCCGTAAATCACCCATCGTGAAATGGGCAAATTCACTGAAGCCAAACACAGCCTCTCACAACAACGCCAGCTGGTGCCCTGACACAGATGGGTCCCTAGAACACTCAGCCAGCGGGGGAGGCCTGAACTACAGGGGGCCACACTCCCGAAGATAATTCCTGGTTTTGAACCCCCGCCCCAGTACCCACTGTCTGGGGTTTGTGAGGACTTGGGGCAGACACACATGGCCCGGCCCGTGTGAATTGCCCTGGCAGTGTTGGCCACCTCGGATTAAGGGATGCGGCTCTGCGGCCATCTGGGGGAAAGGAAGGCTTCAGAGCCGTCGGCTGCTCCACTCTCTGCCCCCACAGCCGCCTGGACGACTTCCAAGGTCACGCCCAGCCCTGGCTACCACACACACCATGCATGTTCACGGCTGGAGGGGTCTCCCCCAGTCTTTCCCGGCACTGCCTTTGTCTTCAGGACGAAAGGACATGGAAGTGGCTCTTCGTTGCTTCTCCCACACGGCTCCATTTGCTTCTACATGGCCTTTTGTATGGAGTTCTCCACATTTCACGTGTCATGACCTGAAGTTCAGAGAAATGATTCCAGAGACAAAAGAGTGGGCTCACGGTGAGGAGCTGTCTGGTTGCAAATGTCACCGTGCGGGGAGCAGGTTTAAAAGCCATTTCTCTTCCAAGGCCTTTTCCAGGTCCCACCTGCTGCGCGTCCCCAGGGGCGGAGGGTGGTCAGGAGGGGAATGGATACATCCTGGCCAGGCTTCCTTCCTGCTGCGTTTTGCATGAATCTGCATCCTTCTTCTCTTCCTGAGGAGGGTAAATGCGAAGCAGAGCTGGCTGGGACTTCAGGGGCCTCACTCCTCCGTGGGTGCTTCGTAAGCACACTGGACCCCATCCCGGGGTCCGACCCTTGGCATAACGGTGAGGGAAGCACACAGTGGAGGCTGGAGAGCCAGGTGGGAGGAGAAAGGGGACCTTGTGCGGGGACCGTGGCGGGACCACTCACGGCCGGTGAGGAGCCAGGCCTTCCAAAGACAGTATTGATGGGGCCACACGGTTGTCACCCGTGCCACTCTTGCCGTTTGAGACAACACCACCTGGTGCGGTTACTAATATTATCATGAAATGTCTTCTCATGCGTTAAAAAAAAGGACAAAATTCCAGCTAGTAAGTGGCAAAACTGAAATCTGAAACGCAAAGAGCTGGTTTTCCTCACTGGGAAGCACTGATTCTGCCCCCAGGCTGAGACCCAGGAGAGGCTGACCCAGGTCTGGTGGGGCCTCAGCGTGGCGTCTGCCGGGACACAAGGCCTTTCACAGCACAACAGTGACTGGGGACACGTGGACAGCGCAGGGACCCCGCTGTGGCCAAAACACCTTCCCTTTGCTGTTACTACCTCCTTCAGGGAAATTTAAAATTAAACGGCTTGGGTTCTAAAGTTGGCGTCTTCTCATTGTCTTCATTAGCCTTATTGGAGTGGACGCGTGGCGCTGTCGTTCCTACAAAGTGTGAATTTCTGTGAGTGTCCCCTGCGGACCACAGTGCCACACCCCGCACCCCCTCCCGAGAAGGGCGCCCTGGGCCGAGGAAGCGGAGGGACTGTCGTGCGCAGCTCGGTCTGAGCTTCGTTCGTGTCTGCGTGCGAGGCTGTCGGAATTAGGCACAGATTGGTCACGTTGTCCTAATTACCAGGAAAGCTTCAGGCCGGAGCCAGCCGCCCTTTGCTAGTGAGAAAAATCTGTGCACAGAGAACTTCAGCCCTGGCACCGACTCGGTCTGTCTGGGCGCTGTGACCAGCAGCACCGCGGGGGCTCTGGTACCGTCTGCTCACGAAGCGCCAGGGGAACGGCCGGGAACGTGCTTTTGAGCTGACCGTGGCGAAGTGTCTCGTGGACACGCACATTCTTGTCCCACCAGGTTTGTCTCAGCCCAGACCTGCTCGCCTGCACTCCCCAGCTCCAGGCGGGAGGTGGGGCCTGAATTCGGTGCCGGGTGGGGGGCCGTCTGGGCCATCCGCTGTCCTGCCCCAGAGCTGCCCCGACCGGACACAGCTTCAGTGAGGAGAGCTGGTGATGCTTCCTCATTGTCGTGTGGTATTGAGTCCGACACGGAAGGACGAAGATGGACACTGCCAGGCCCCAGGGGTCAGAAGTCCTGTCCACCCCGGAGACCACAGTGCATCGCACCCGGGCAGACCTCCGAGCCGTCGGCTCCTGAGTCTCAGGAGGTGCGGTGTGAGAACACGGGACCACTGGTCAGTGGACGCCCACAGAGAAACTGGCATCACCCAGAGAAGTGACAAAAACGGTACACGGTCGCGTAACTAAAAGGGGAAAGTTTCAGCCCCTCCACCTGAGTTTCACACCTGCGCCCTCAGCAGCCTCTTCAAGCCACTCGCTCTTCAGTGCTTGGGTATGGGGCACGGTGCCCCCTAAATCCTAGGACACCAAGGCAGTGGGCTCTGCCTCACACTCCGTGGGGGAGGAGCTCAGACCACGAGAGAATTGTAGGACGACCCACAAGCCCTCCGGAGCCCGTGGGGCAGGGGGCCTGGTAAGAATTAGGGGACCTTGCAGGGCAAGAGCGGTTTTGCTCACCGCGAGATCCGGGAACTTCCAGATGGATCCACGGTGGACAGTGCGTCAGCGCCCTCTCCCGCTCTGTCCTCCCTCCTGCCCGGGGTGTGCACTGGCCCACGGCGGGAGCCCTCCCTCCTGCCCCGGGGACAGCTGACCCTCGGCGCCCGGGCAGCTGGGGCTCCGTGAGCTGTTTGTGCTCCTGTGTTCGTGCGGAATGCGTGTTGGTTTTTCCAGGAAAAACAATGATTGTTTTACTTAATCATAGTCGTTGTAGAGTCTTATGTCGGAGATCCTGGTTTCCAGGGCACAGTGCGATGATTTGACACTTCTGAGTGGTCACCCCACGAAGTCCGGAAATCGCCGCCCTGTGCAGACGGACGACAATACTGGGGGCCACTGCCCCTGTCCCCTCACGTCCGCCCCGCCCCCGCCCCTCCCTGGGGCCATCTCTCTGGTCTCTGTTTCTACCAGTCGTCTTGTGCTTGCTTGCCTTTGTTTTCTTTTTAAATGTAGGCTAGTTAAAGCATCGGGCCTCTGGCTGGAGAAGAACTCCACAGCCCTGGCCGGGTGGCTCCAGCAGCGGGAGCGCCGCCCCCTGCTCCAAGACGCTGAGGTTCAGCTCCCGGTCTGGGCCCGCACAGGAGGCAACCGACGGATGTTCCTCTCTCTCTCTCTCTCTCTCTCCATTTCTCCCTCCCTAAAATCACTAACATATCCTCAGGTGAGAATTTTTTTTTAAATTCAACAAAATCAATTGGAAAATGAATATATTTATGTCCCGATTCTCAAACAGTTAAATATCCTCAGATTTTCCAAAACAAACCAAGAAACCACCTACGGGTAAAGGCTGACGATGGAAAATTTCAACCAAAGGGGAATTATTCATAAAATCAAGTGTCCTCAAATTAGAGCTCGTAGTGGAAACTCACAGTTTCAATCCCAGCGGGTCCTCGCTCGCGGTGCTGAGGGTGGGGTGTGGGGCCCAAGCGCTCGGACAAGGGCCGAGTACAGAACGTCACGGCTGAAACCACATGAAGGCCCTGGGTATTTTTGCTCCTTTCTAGCCCCTCCGGCCCATGTTGTGAAACATCACCTCCCGCAGCAGCTGGCACACCCAGGTCCCCGAGTCCCCAGGGGGCTGTAGAGAAGTTTCAGGAGTTAAAAATGTATTTCTCTCTTTCCTAATAGCCTAATGAAAACCACCATTTTCCTTCATAAAAACTGGGTGTAATAAGAGCCCTTTAACTTGGGGCGCACTCAGTGCCGAAGCCACAGGTCGGACGTGTCTGTTCGTAGTGAGGGCTGGACGTCGTGTGTGTGGCGAGATGGAGTCTGAATGTCGTGGCCTCTGCCCCCCAGACACCCCCAAGCGCCAGGACGTGGAGGCTCAGAGCCCACAGGCCACGGGCCAACTCTGGTCTGAAGGGGCCCTTGGTTCCCAAATGGAGCCTCCACCTTGGTGACCCAGCGCTGTGTACCCGGCGCCCATCACAGGCCCGACAGCCGGCCTGTGCTACAGGCGGCCCTGGGACGGTCCTCAGCCCCTCCATGGCCCGGTGTCGTTTCTGGCCTTGGCACAAGCTGCGGGCCCACCTAGACGGGCCCCCAGATGATCCGGGTCAGACGGCTCTCCATCCGGGGCCCATCTGGGGCTGCTGGCCCTCCCTGTGTGAGGACACACAGTCACCCGACTCTGCCCTCTGCATCCTTCCCGCAGTGCCCTCTCCGGCCGCAGGAGTGTGGCTCCCGGGGGTCTTTTATGCTGTTTGTTCACAAGGTCAGTGGAGACCGTCCTTCCCAAGTAGTGGGGCCTAAAATATCAGGCAGACGTCACCACTGCTGAGTGGGTAGCTGAAGCGAGGTCATTACTCAGTGGCTGGATTACCCCCGGCTCTGGTCGGTTTCTGAGACCACACGGGCGAATCCCCACCCCCACCCCACTCCTCGGAGGGGCTCACGCTCCATCCATGTCAGGGTTCTGCTGCTTCCGGTGCACCACAGCCACCACGGCCGGGGTTTTCCTGGAAGTTGTTAGCACTTCTGTCTCCCCTTGATGAAAATTCTGATTCCTTGGCCTGGCTGTCGGCGCAGTTCCTCTGTCTGAGTGGGTGGGGATTCACTCCCTCAGCAGATCTTGGGCCACAGAGATCAAGGGACAGGAGGCCGGGGGACCAGGAGGTGGGCAGGACAGGGCCGCTCCCCAGAGAGGGACCACTTGGTCCACTCAGAAAAGCAGGGGCTCCTGAGGGACGTGGCAGGGTCCCTAGTGAAGTCTCTACTCCCGTGTCACGGTGAGGTTTGAAGGGAGACCTCACAACCACCAGCCCCATCTCGCTGTGATGCGTGGAGCAGACCTGTCAGAGAGTGGTCCGGGGCTCAGCTTTCCTTTCCTGGCTCACAGGACAGCTGTGGGGAGCTGGGGGGCAGGACGGGCATCTCCTTTGGGGAGCCGCAAAAAGCTCAGTCTCCCTGGGCCCAAGGTCCGTCTACTTCCTACAATGGGGGAACTCGCATGTCCCGCGGGCCCCGAAGCCCCCAGCCGCTGGGACTTGGCTGTTCCAGACAAATTCTGTGAATTGCTTACTGGCAGAGTGAAAGTAAAATTCTAAGTCATGGCAGACAGTTAAGAAGATAACCCCTTCCGAGTTTGAATCTGGGTCTATTTCAAAATCGCTCTTAGCATTTTAATTCCTCAACCGTAAGAAGGAATGTTGGTTGTTGCTTTGCATGGTGACTTGTGGATGTTTCTGCGGGGCCGTCGGGCCCCCAGTGAGCTGGCCCTGCAGGTCCCAGGCCTACAGTGCCTGGGCGGGCACACGATGTGAATTTGCCCATCTGCATCGCAGGCTGGGACACATGCAGGGATCCACCCACAGGGACAGAAGTCGCGTCCGGGCCTTGGTGACGGGGACAATGCGGAAGAGGCTGCGGCTTCATTCGGGCCGTGCTGGGTGCCAAGAATGGTCCCCGAACCTGTTGCAGGTGCAGACCCATGGCGACCCCAGTCCTTGGAGGAAGTTTTCACGACCCAAAGCGCGCTGTTCGCTGAAGGTAGAACTCGCAGATGTGAGCGGCGCCCCATGTGGCCCGGTGGCCATCCTGTCAGAACGGGGAGGGGGGAGCAAGGACCACACAGCACTTCCGCTGCCCACGCAGGCCCCAGAGCATCACAATAAATCTATTTAATGGTGTTTATTCCTGCCACGAGCCAAGAGCGAAAAGCTGTGGACGGTTTGCTTCCCAGCCCTTGTCAGAGACGCGGGCGGAGGAGACTGACCTCCGAGAGAGGCCAGGGCCGCGGCCCTCTGTCCAGCCCACGCGGGGGGGGGGGGCGGGGGGGGCATGGTTTGTACCTTTTGAACTTCACCCGCGTACCGTCCCGCTCTCCACTCTAAAGCACACGCCCGATCTTTTCTGCGAGTGTTTTACGCTGTCCGTCAGCCCGGCTTTACGGGGAGTTCACACCGGCGGGGAAGTCACCTCTCCACTCTGGCACCGTCACTCTGAAACCCACGGCCCCCACCCCCCCGCCCGCCCGGGCCCCGGCCTTGAACTGGTCTGGCATTTGTTACGAGGGAGGTGGAAGGAGGCCGGCTGTGAGATCATGAGTCTGCGTCTGAGCCCTTGTCCCGGCGTTAGGGGCGTGTCGCGTGGAGCGATAGATCGGAACCAGCCCCCCTCGGCCCCCCGTTTCCTTCTGTAACATGACAACGCTGTGTGTCATCTTGGCAACAGGAGCTTGTTTCTGGTTTTGGAAGCCTGATTGCTTTATCACCACACAGCTCCTCCTCACGGTGCGTCGGCAAAGCACCTGTGGCCCGTGCTCTGAAGTTCACCTGCGGAATTCTGTCCACCCGTGAAGTTCCCCGGCCCGTGACGCTCTTTCGCCTTTGCTTCTAGATCCCTCAGGACTGGATGTAATGGGTCTTCTGGGCCCTGTGAGTTTGTTGCCATGTGGCGACCACATCGACAGAAACTCGGTGAGTGTGACCTCTGCCACGCTTGGTTTGAGTCCTGTCCAGCAGCCGCGTACCCGCGCGCTAACCCTTCCGAACGCGGAGAGAACAGATGCTGTGAATGACGGTTTCTACTCGAAATCGGGGTTGTGGGTGTTATGTGTCTGCTCAATAAGACACAGTAAGGGCTACCGTTAGCGCCGCCCACCTGTCTGGTCCCAGAAGCGGAAGTGCGGGCTTTAAAGGACAAGGTCACGGGCCTGCCCTGCTTTACAACTGCAGACAGCACAGCCAGGAGGACGTTTGTCCTTCATTGCGCGAACACAGCGGCCTGCAGAGGGGACCTCAGAGGGTAAAGGGAGACGCCGTGCGGGCGTCAGACCCAGAGACGCTCCCGGGGACCCTGCCCCTTCCGTCCCAGGCCAGCCTGAGGCTGTCCACACTCCGTCCGCCACGCCAGGTCCCGCTCGGTCCTGTCTAACAGGCGCCCGGTTCTGCTGCCACAGAGGAGACCAGAGGACGTCTTCACCCTGCAGAGCGGCACGCCTGTCACCAGACGCAGGTTCCGTGGGTCGGGAACTGGGGCGCAGTGCGTGCGGTTGGCTCCTCCTCACCCACACTGGCCGGAGACCCAGCCAGGAAACTCGACAGCCAGGGGCACCTCCAAGGGCTGGGAGCTGGAATGTGCTGGAGAATTCTTCTCTTGGGCTGGCCTGCCTGCACGTGGCTACTCCGTGCAGCCGCGGCTTCGGGCTTGGCCATCATGTGTGGTCAGGCCCCACAGGTGAGGGTCCAGGGCGCTGTCCCTCCCCGACTCAAAGGGCACAGGGACACCGCAGGTGAAGCGGGACCTTCCCCTGGAAAATCAGATGTGAACTTTCTGGGGTAAGACGAGTCTGCCCAGCGGCGTGTGGGAGGTGCCAGCGAGATGGAGCCAAGGAGGGTTCTCGGAGCTGGTCAGCGCCCAGCCGCATCCGCGGGCCTTCACGTACCAACAAATGTCCCCAGAACCTGCGCAGAACCGGGGACCCCTCGGAGTCACACAGGTCAGGCCCTGGGTGCAGCAGGCGGTTGGCCAGAGTCCAACAACGCCCCTCGTTTTCATGACCCGTTTTGTCCCCAGTGAACCAGGGGACTGGCCTGTGGCCCCGAAGAGGCCTGTACTCCCAGGTTTTCATGCTGGTGCAGGAGACTGAGAGCTAGCCTATGCTCTTCCTCCTCTGTCCGTCTCTCTGAGTCTGTGTGTGTCTGTCTGTCCCTCCGTCGCCGTCTCTCTCGGGAGCTGACACAGCCTCCGTGTGGTGAGACTTTTAGGTTGTGGCTGAAGCCACTCGGACTGTGTCTCAAGAGCTTCTACTTATGTCTTAAATTATCTCCTATGGTTTTAAATCTTTGATGTCTTCACTGCAAATGACATTTCATTTAGCTTTACGGTTTATTCAATGGCTTGTTTTAATTATTCATTTTTCATCATTTCTGTTCCTAAGTCAAACTTACACCAATTTTACTTGGCTCTGTGGGCCTTCTGTTAAACATATTTTCCTGTAAAATTTTGCTAACGATGTTTGTGTTCACAAATACTGACACCTTTTTCATTGCTCTTATCTGTAGTGTAGACATAACACCCTCTTAAACCTCTTTATCGAGATTTGTAATGTTTCTATTAATATACTTATCAAACTATTATTACCCATGTCACAAAGCCCTGTTTTTCTGCTTGCCTTTGAGTTTACTTTCTTTCCTTAATTTTCTTCTTTTGGTGATTCTTTATTTTTCTCTTTCTGTTTGGGTATAGGAAACTGGATGGGCAAGGTGGACTGAGTGAATTTCACAGCCTGTGGGGACAGCCACTCAGACGAGAGCAACCACAGTCCCTGCTCAGAGGACGCAGCACTGGCCTGGGAGGGGAGAACCAGCCCCCAGAAGTCGGTGCTGCTCGGAGCCCCACATGCCCCCTCGAGATTTCTGGGAGCCGCATCCTTCGGGGTGCTCCCTGACATGACCTCTGGTGCCAGCAGCACCCACACCGTGGCACTGGGAGCCAGCCGGCTCCAGACACAACTCCGGGCCCTCCCTTCAACTCTCGGTCAGGTCTCAGCTCCTGCTTCTAGGACCTCGTGTCACCCCTGGACGGCCACAGAGCTGGACGTGGGCATGTTCACGGCGGCCACTCGATCCCTCCACACCACGCAGAAGAAGTGTGAGCCCTGGATGAGTCCCCACCTTGGTGACATCAGCTCTGTGTGGACAGTGTCCAATGCCTATGAAACTGTCCTATTTTAGAGATGAGTCAACCCATAAATCATAATTTATATGATTAAAAACAAGTGGCCGGATTCTTGTTCCTCTAACTGGTCCATGGCTAGGTACTGTGTTAGCACAGGGAGCTTTTATTTTGACTCTTTTTTTAATGGAAAAATCACGCTCAAGGACACGAGGAAGAGCCAGCCCAGGGCATCGGGCCTGTGTTGCAGCGCTCTCTGCTTCCTCCCGGGTGCCTGTCCCCAAACCCGCCATTTCACCAGCTTCGTGGTTATTAACGTTCTCAGGGAGCGCTGTCTGAAAACCCGAAGCGCCCCTCTGCTCCACGGTCCAGAAATTCCCCCCGTTTCTCGCCTGCGTGTCATGCGGGCTCCATTCGGGGGAGGCGGGGAAGCAGTCTTTGTGGGTCAGGCTTATGCGCTGGAATCTGAAGTCTGACAATCAAGAAATGAGACACATTTGACAGCCCTTTCTTCTATGAACGTTGAGGAGTGTTTATTTCCAGTTTGTACTTCGGAGGAGTTTTCTGTAGGGGCAAAAATGGCCGTCAGTTTGGGAGAGAAGAACAGGGTCTTCGTGCCCACGACACGCTTCTAACGCTCCAGCTGCCGTTCGCCGTGGAGGGGCCCTCGCTCTGCGTTCAGAGCCATTGAAAAAGGACCAGCCCAGGGCTCCCCCAAAGCCCTGCAACCGAGACAGACTTTTCCAGCTTCAAAACAAAGCAAACAATAAACAAATAAAGAAAGACCCTCTTTTCCACCTCCGGGGTCAGCTGACAGTTACCAGTGCCCGGGAATGTTGAGCAATCTCAAAGGACCCTTCTCCCCCCACACTGGACCGGAGCCACAAGTTATCACAACAAAACTGGCCGTGGCTCTCGCCAAGGGATTTCATCAGCCCCTGGCGCCTCCTTCCAGCTTGATAGGCTGAGCCAGCAGGACTGATGGCTTGGTTCTTAATAAGTAGCCTAGTTAAGCAGAGAAATTAATGACAGGAGATTTTTGCTGGCTCCGGGGCTTGGCGTGCGCAGGCAGGACGCTGCATGATCCCCCAGCGTGGGGTGGGACGGTAAGATTCTCCTCGCCTGCCAACCTCTGGCAACCTCGCTAATTAAGAACACATTGCATGTTATCACAAAGGATTGATTTTTCTAGGAAGAATTACCCTTTGGCATTTGTGATCAGCATGAAGAAAAACATTGAGATGAAGGACGCAGCTTTCTGTAATGTGGGGCTGCCAGTATTGAAGGTTAGGGTTAAGAGAGAGGCTTCGTGGCCACTCAGCAAAGGAAATGTTTGGGTCTGTTGTCTTCATTTGTTTAGGCTGGTCTGGGACAATAACACTCAGTCCCCCCGCCAGGATCTGAGTTTAACACGATATGGCCCCGAAGTTTAACACACAGTTGAGTCCTTCGTCCTCCGGTGCCGAAAACAATGCAAAAGAAACAGTAAGTGGACTATTAAAAGGTTTACAAAGCAGCTAAATGTTGAAAAAAAACTTAGCAAAAGCAAACTATTTCTCTGAAGGAGATCATCGAAGTCCTCAGGCATCAGAGTGGTGTCCCGGGCTGGCTGAGTTTTAAGCGACAGGGCAGGTAGATGACCTGCTTTAACCGCGGTGTGGACTGGTGACCTGAGGGAGCCCGCAGTCCGAGGCCACGGCCGTGAAGGCCCACCCAAGCTGGACACGTGCTTATCTGCCGACCCCACCCTTGTACAAAATCAGTGTCTAAACCGGAAGAGTGCCACCGGCAGAGCGCCCTCCTTCGACTGCAGTGACACCTTTTCGGTCCCTGGCGGGACATCCACCACCTGCGAAACAGCGACAGCCACTGGACTAAGCCCTCCGGTTTGTTCTGACGGCGAAACATTTCCAAGAGCTAACGCTTCCAGGTGCTTAAAACTCTGCGTGATGTCAACGTCGGCACAGTCAGTTCCATCTTTTCATGCATTCAAGAAGTTTCTTTTGCTTATGCCAGCAGTCACAGGCTGACCCCACAAGCAGAAGTCCTAGGCACCTTCCGGATGAGAGGGGACGGTGTTTGGAGCGGGCGGCAGAGGCACAAAAACGCAGAAGTCCTGTCTGTAGTCGACCTGACTCCCTAATCTGGCCCGTGAGTGTCCGCGTGCCAGCCACGCACTCGGGAACCGGTGGACAGAATGATCTCCTTCCTGTGATTTTTACAAAAATCAAAGAATCACAACATCCTCTTTGGAACTTTTTTTTTAAGTCCAGAATATATTTATTGCGAGCTAAATGTGCACCAGTCCTGGGCTCAGAGCTCCATGCTGTGGGCAGGCCCCGCCGCCTGCAGAAGTGACATTCTGCTTAGGGACGGTGGGCCACGTGAAAGTCACCAGAGCGGCCCCCCAGCCAGGCGAGGACACACGGGTGTGGGAGGCGTTTCACGCGGTGGGTCGGGAGGACCCCCTCAGCAGAGGCGCAGGAGCGGAGACCAGGCCATCTGGAAACAGGGTAGTCTGGGGATGCTCTCGGGTCGAATGTCCCCGGGAAGGACCGGCTAGTGCAGGACCCAAGGCCCCCGAGGAGCAGCCTGATTCCGGGAGCCAGGCAGACACTGCCAGCGACTGTGGTGTGAGCCCCACCCACTTTGGCAGGGACACGGGTTTTATCCCAGGTGTGGTGGGAGAAAGTCTAAAAAGGTCTTCATTTTCCAGAGGTGACCACGACAGAAGCAGGGAGGACGCCCTGCAGCCGGTGACTGGGAGGGACGGAGGCAGAGGTGCCGTGTTCTGAAAATGTGCTCCCTCGGACTGATGGCTCAGACGTGGTGGTGCCAAGTGTGACCCCTCGGTTTGTCTGGAGCCCCGGGGGCCCTGGTGAGGGACTGAACCATGAGCAGTAAAACAAGAACAGCAAATGTGATGCAATTGTTGCTACAGGTAGGAGAATGTTTAGGCTGATTTACCCACACTCATTTGCATCTCCTTACGAGGGCCAAGTTAGGGGCTGTCACCATTTCCCCCACTTTCCGACGGCAGAAACACACACGAACGGAGCGTACTGCCTGCGGTCCCCGGGCCAAGTGACCTGCAGGAGGCCAACCCAGAGTCTCGGGGGGAAGTGGAGGGCTCAGTGCGCTTCTTTCTCCTCTTTGCTGTCCTCCACCCCTGCCCTTGGGGACCCACTGGGCTCTTCTGTGACACACTCCTCAGGGTGGCGATCTTGGGGGACGCCCCTCAGTCCCGTCCCCAGTGCCTTTGGACTTGACAGTGAGGAGCTGTTTGGGCAAAGACCACCAGCCCCTCGAGGAAGGAGGCTCAAAGCCTGGTCCTGCGGAGCCAGCTCTCAAACCCCTCGGAGCTCGGCAATCAGGCAGGCTGGCGGGCGTGTGCTCGGTCCTGGAGACACCATCTCTCAGTAATTAGCAATCAATTACCGTGGCTCCTGGGCCCCAAGTTTCTCCCTGGAGCTGTGGTGACGGACAGGCGGTGAGTCACCTCCTTCCCCAGCTGCCAGCAGCCTGCGCCCAACAAAGGAGGGGGGGCGGGGAGAAAGCCGGCCGGCCACGCACGCAGGATGACAGATAATCAGATAATTATCCCTAGCTGGAAACATCTTGGAGCTCGCCTTGGGAGCGATGTGGTGAAGAGATGGCCGATGTCCCGTGATGGGCCATTCTCTTTCAGAGAAGCTGCTCCGGGGGAGGACTTAGTCCCTAGTCACCGGCCATCTCCTCACGGCAGCCGCCTCCCCCAAGCCTTTTCTCCTGTCACCTGAACTCCGCCCAACCGCAGAGGGAACGCTGTCCCCCATCAGGCCACCGTTTCTTTTAAAAAGGGGGCGGGACACCCACTCACTCCCATGACACCCCCAAAGAAGGCCTCCCCAATCTCGCCTTTTCCTGCATTTTCAGCTCCGCCCCTTCTCCCCGGGATGGGCCCGCCACACTGCAGGGGCGCTGAGCCAGGTGCTGGTCCCCAGACCAGCCAGCGCTGTCCCATAAACGCGTGGCCCCTCCTTTCTAAACTCCGTCCAGTGCACCACGCCCCACCCCGGCGCTGGGAGCAAACTCTGGGTGCCGTCGCTGATGACTCTCTCCTGCCCCCCGCGTCCAATCCATCTGCAGGTCTGTGCGTGCTGTTGACCACCCCCCCATTCTCACCAAGGCCTCGTCCACCCTCCTCCCACCGGACGCGGGGCAGTCTGTCTGCTGGACGCTGCACCGGCTTGTGCGTCCCCTACCGTCCACTGGGCTCCCAAAACCAGAGATCAGATCCGATTGTTCCTCAGTCCGAGGCTCCCCAGTGGCTTCCCGTCGTTCTTACAATGAAATCTCTTTTGTTTACATCCATTTCCCCTGCCCCCCCTAAGCTCACGGGCTTCTTTCTGACCCCCAAACGCTTCCTTTACATCCTGGCAGGAGCGGCAGCCGCCTAGGGCTTGTGGGGCCCAAGGCGCCCTGAGTCCCCGCAGACCACCTCTCCCTGCCCAGCTGAGCACTGTGGCTGGAATGGCCTTCAGGATTCCCCGGCGGGGCAGGGCTTGGGTGTGGCTTCGGGTTCCCAGTTCCGTCAGAGACCTCTGGGCTCTTCCGTGAGCTCTCCTTCAGGAAGGGTCCCCACGAATCACGGACAGGCGGAGTGGGCCTGAGGGTCTCCAGCTTCCCTACACAGTGAGGGGTGGGACCAGGGGCCCCAGTCCCGCGCCCCCAGGACCCAGGCCTGCCAGGTGCTGCTGGAACCTGGCTCCCGCACACAGACGTGCTAGAGGGCGGTAGACCGGAGGGCACACCCCCCGCCCCGTGGGGCCACGGCTCAGCCCTGGTCGAGTTTCACGTGTACAACCCGCTGCTGGTAATCTGTCGTCTTTCACTGTGTTTCCACGTTAATAAACAACGTGTAAAGCCAAAAAAAAAAAAAAAAAAAAAAAGCATGAGGGCTGGTGGATGCCTCCCTTAGGCCTGTGAGCCACGTTCTGGGGGCACCTGGAGGCAGCAGGCCGTCCTGGGAGAGGGGCAGGAAGAGTAAGGGGGCCCTGGCCAGGTGGCTCGGTGGGTTGGAGCGTGGTCCCCATGCACCAAAAGGCCGCAGGTTCAATTCCCGGCCTGGGCACATGCCTGGGTTGCGGGTTCAGTCCCCACTCGGGGTGCGTATGAGAGGCAACCACACACATGGATGTTTCTCTCTCTTTCTCCCTCCCTTCCCCTGTCTCTAAAAATAAATAAAAAATCTTTATAAAAACGCTTTATTTAAGCTTTTGTATACCTGAACTGAAAGGACTTTATTTTCGACGTTATTTTTTTCTGGCTGCAAAACGTTTGGTTGGGGGTTTTCCTGCCACACTTTGAGGGCGCCTGCCGCCTCCTGCCCCCGCATTATCTGGTGAGAACTCGGCTCCCGTGTTGTTTTTGTTCCCCTATACAGGACACATCCTCTTTTCCGACTGACTTCAGGAGTTTCTCTTCGTCGCTGGTTTTGAGCAATTTGTTTACGATGCCCATGGAGCTGTCTTTGTTCATCTTTTGTCTGAGGTTTCTTGAGTTTGTGGGCAAATGGGCTTATAATTTCCATCAAATTTAGAAGTGTATCGCAATTCTTTATTCAAATATTCTTTCTGGCCCTCTTCTTTGAAAACCCAATAACATGCATATTAGGAACTTCAAGTTTTTTCCCAGCTCACTGATACCACACTGATTTTTTTAAAAATCATCTTTCCCTGTTGCATTTTGGATATATTTTTTTTTGCTATGTCTTGAAGTTCACAGATCTTTTTTCCCCAGCAATATTTCGTATATCTCTAATTTCATCGCTGTGTTTTTTATCTTAGACACTTTAACTTTTATCTTTAGACTCGGTTTTTGAAATGCCTTGCAGAGTCCAGTTGGGACTGACGTAGACTCTGAGACTGGGAGCTCATCCTGGCCTGCCGAGCGTTTTGAGCAGCTGGCAAAGTAAGCCGGTAGCGTCCCCACAGTGGGGTGCGTGTGGGTCCCCCCGGCTCTGAGACCGGTGGGCTGTGCTGCCCGTAGGCTCCCGCTCTGGCACAAGCTGGGAGGGGACCGCTTCTAGAACACAGGACCTGGAGGGACCTGATTTACAAGGTCTCTCCTCGCCTAGGGTGTCTCGGGGTGCTCACCCCCCAGTCCCCTGTCCTGCTCAGCTTGGTTCCCTCAGCAGCTCAGCTTCGTGAGAACGCCAAACGAGGGTGTGAGGTGGAAGCGAAGAAGATGCTTAAGAAAGAGCCACTACTGTTCTGGGTGCCCATCTGACCACGGCGGGGAGAACACCTCTCCCAGCCCAGCATTGACGAGGGGCTCCGGCTGCCGGAGCTGGACTGGTCCTTCTGAGTTTCCTTGGGTGCCAGGCCCTGTGGCCTCCTTAGGGAGCTCTGCAGCACCCCCACCTCCCCACCTCCTTTAATACCCCCCAACCTGCCACCCCAGGGCTGCTGGGGTCCAGGGCCATGCAGGCGTACAGCCCGAACCCAGCCTCTCTGTGAGGGAGCCCAACAAGAGGTAGTTGTCCCCTCTGCAGGGACCTGCTCAGTCCCTGGTGACTCCGGGGAAAAGGTCGGCCATTCTGCAGCCACCCTCAGCCCAGGACCAACAAAAGCTGGGGTGGGAGGCAGGGGAGGGGTGCTTGGTTGCCGAGGGGCGCGTGTATGACGAGGTGTTTTAGGATTGTTGCCAGTTTCTTGGCAAGGAAGAGTCGGTCTACTCTCAGACGATATCTGTATTCTGCAATCACTGTTTGTAAGAACATACAGCAAATGTTACAGAATTCTCACTTACAAAGACAAACCCAGGTGCTTTGCAAGGACACCTGCCTATATATTCAGGCTGAAGCTTATTCAAAGCTCCGGGTTTGTGCTGGGGTGGGGTGGGGTGGAGAGGTTGTGGCCTCTGAAAACCGCCCTCTGTGGCCGAATCAGTTGGTTAAACATTTGTGCCGATGTCCGATGTCGGGCAGGGCTCTCGCCGCCAAGCACCAGAACACGAGCTTCGCTCCACAGAGTCAGGGCGAAGGACTCTAAACCGTGCTCTTCCCTGAAAGCAACGGAAACCCTGACAAAATGGTCAAGTTCAGCGTTTTCAGATCCACGGACACTAACCAAAGCTTGGCGGGCAGTCGTCCAGGGAGCGCACGTTCAGGAAAACTCTCTGGATCTCGGCGTGGACGGGGCCGTGGGGCATCATTGACCCACCCGAGGGCCAGGCCCCCCTGCACTCTGTCACAGCGTCACACCTGCAGACACACCGTCACAGCAGCTGTGCAAACAAGCAGCTTGGCAGCCACTGGGAAAAAACCCCAACAGGCTTGGAGCTCCCCACCCCCCGCCCCACGAGCACTGCCAGTGTCTGACCCGTGGCCTAGCGGAACGCTGTTCCGGAAGCCTTTCTACTGGAGGTGAAGGCTCTGGGGGCGGTGGCCAGCCTGACCCATCCTGTCTTCCCAAGATGACCACGGGGACACATGACATGAATTCACTCAAGGCCAGTAATTAAAACAAGGACATTTCAAGTTTGCAGATTGCTCTGGTTTGGAGTTGGCAGCAAAGAAGCGTGGCCCCTGTCACCCGCTCAGAGTTCCGAGGACTGGGAAGTTCAGGGTGTGCTGGGGTGTCTCTGTCCCGTGAGAAGCAGCTGCTTGGGGCTTACTGGTTTCTCTGAAGTGGCTGACCCTCTTTGATCAGAATGTACAAAAATGTCCATCGTTCGTCTCTCTCACTGTGTCTCCCTCACTTTGGCAGAGTTTTGGTACATGATGTTTTTAAGTTCTTAGTTTTTTTTTTCTTTTCACGGAGAATGAGTGTCCGAGGTGGTTTGTTGTCTTGTTCTAGATATCCCTCTGGGGTAGCATGGGGGAGAAATATGTAAAAACAACCATGCTTCGGTTAAGAATTGTGAAATGTAGAAATCCTCAGAATAATTGAAGTTTTCGTTGGAACATTCTGTATTCCTGAAATTAAGGTCAAAAAGCTTTTTCCTCGACTACTGTGAAATTGCTGAGAAGCTTAAAATGAGTGACCTGAGACAGTAGGAAGACACTCACTTACGGGGTGAGATGGTCTCAGGGTGCGAGGTGGGGCTGGACGCCCGGGTGCGCCCCTGAAGGAGGAAGCGTGGGGCAGGTGGCACGTCTCGTGCTGCCCGAGGTCAGGAACCACTGCAGTGACAATTGTGGCCGTGCCAGAGGGACCCAGGGACATCCAGTGGGGTGAGGAAGGGACACAGTAATGGGCCACCGGAACGTCTACCTGTTGTCCCTGTCAGCAGAGGGTGGCCTCAGGGCTGGTTCCCCAGAATTCCAGGGCCACACACGGCAAGGTCATCACACACTTCCCTTCCTCCTCCCAGCACCCTGGGTCCCCAACTGCTGCCTAAGCGGAGGAAGAAACGTCACTGAGCTTTGTGCCCTTGTTAAACGTCTGACTCCTGCAGCGAAGGGAGCTGCTCAGAGGAGGCCCTACCAGGCTAGTGGACCTGGAATCCCGAGCACCTGGCAGAGGGGCAGGGCTCAGGTTGTTCAGGGCAGCGGGAAGGAAGCACAGCAGCGTCTGAGAGGTGAGCGCTGCAGCCCTCAGACCCGCGTTCCTATTTTTAGAAAGCATGTTTGTACTGCGAAGAGAAACCGGCTCTGCTTGACACAGGGTGTTGACATTGCTCTTGGAAAGGAGGCTTCGCCTCCAAATGCTGACCTGTGTTTCCTGCGTCCCAGGGGCAAGTTGGGTTGTGGGGCTTCTTGTGGCATCCGAGGAGGAAGCGGGGGCCAGAACATGTGTCCTCAGGGGCCGCGGGGGACCGAGGGCCAGGAGAGGGCCGGGTGTGCGTGGGCACCGTGTGAGGGCCAAATGTCCCGCCGCACTTCCCAGAGGTGCATGAAACCATCTTTCTTTTGCCATGTGGGTGTTTCATTCTTTTTTCCAAGTGAATCCAGAATGGCCGTTTTTGTGGGAAAAGTATTGTCTCCCCATATTTTCCTTACTTCTAATTTTGTTTTTTCTGTAATGGAAAAAAAGGGTTTAAATCCGTTTGAGTGTTTCAGAATCTGAAGCACGTTTTCGTTCTAAAAGCCGTGAGTGATTAATAGATCACTAGAAAAAATATGAGTGTGTCATTTTGATTGCATGCATAATAGGAAGTTTAATGCCACTTCTACAAGCGCCAGACCGTGCCAGAGCCTGCTGGGGGCCAGCGTCCCCACCGGGCAGGACAGGCGGCTCCCTGGTGAGGCAGGTCCATGAGACTTAGCATAAGTCCGGGGCAGAACCTCTTACCGTACAGTAAAAAGCTTGAAAACAATACGAACAAGTCTCTCTAAAACATAAGCTCAAATGTGTGTGTGGTCCACCTTTGGCTGGGTTGGACTCCTGCTCTGACCTTGCTCCCTGGGGTAGCTGATTCCTGCGTAACGAGAGGGCACATGAGAGCGTCTGACGGAGCCTCACGGCCCCCATGTGTCCCCGCGCCCACCCCCACCCCCCAGCCTGGAGGAAGGCGCACCACTGTGACAGGACTGCAGCTTCTGGACACAGGGCAGGGGCCCCGCGCACGGGGAGGAGGGCTCTCCTGGGGCCTTGCCCGGTGCTGGAATGGCATTGGACTCAGCCGCCTTGCCCTGGCCAGGTGGCTCAGCTGGTTGGAGTTGAGCCGCCAGAAGGTTGCAGGTTCGATTCCCGGTCGGGGCACATGCCTAGATGGTGGGTTTGATCCCTGGGAGGGGGGGGGGTAGGAGCCACATCGACATTTCCCTCTCTCTGCCTCCCCTCCCGAGAGGCCCCGCCCAGGCCCCTCCCGTCCACCCTGCACATCCACCAGGACCAGGTCTCCTCCCCCGGCATCTCTGGTTATGAAGCTTCTGGAAACCCGGTTTCCTGGTCTGCATAAACCACCACGTCTCTCTGTGCGCTTACGTCAAACAAAACTCTGAATGAGAAGGAGGTTTATCGTTTCCTCCCGGTGGTTGTAAACTCCTCACGATAAATCCCGCCACCGACCGGGGCATCCGATGGCAGGATGCGGCAGGCAGAGGCCCGGGCCGGCATCGCGGGGCAGGTCGTGCCGTGGGGGCCCGCTGTGTGGGCCCCACATTGTCAGCAGTTCCCTGAACTGCAATCTGGGGCTCCGTAAAGAGTCGTAAAGACCCTGGCAATTGTGAGCAAGCAGCGTCACATTTGGCAGCATCTGTTGCTCGTTATGTGTGACTTGGCCCATGATTCAGGGGGCGCCAAGCAGTCCCAGCGAGCTCCAGAAGTCGCTGCAGCGGTGGTCGCCCACCGCTCCTCGGAGACCCGCTGGCGTCGCCGACCCGGGAGCGGCCCGCCCTGGAGACCGCCGCCCTCCGCCCAAGGTTGCCTGGCCAAGTGACTAGCAAGGCCGGGTCCCACTGAGATCGGAGTTCCAGGTCAAGAACAAGTACGTTTTAGGGTACACGTACCTGACACGCCATTGGGACCGCCGTACACGGATTTGGTGTCGTCCTTGTCTGAACTCTGACCTCAACGGGGCGTCCTGTGTTCTACCTGGCCACCCTACTCCGTGGGGGAGGTGGGCCAAAGCCCAGCCAGTGCAGGTCAGAGATGACACCGAGGGCCGGAGTGTCCTGGAGAACAGGGACGGTGACCGTGTGGCCCAATGGGCTCCCCAAGGCCACTGTGAGCAAGACAGTTCCAGCACCCGGGTCCCGAACCACTGTTGTGTCTGTGCGTCTGTCTGGGTGCTGTGTCTGTGTGTCCCTGTCTGTGTGTGGCGTGTCTGTGTGTGCGTCCCCAGCAGTCTGGGCGTGTCAGGTGGTGGGAGGCACGGTGGACCCAGACACAAGCAAGGCTCGGAGGGCCGAGTTCCCTTCGAGACACAGCTCCCACGGCTGGCTCAGCCCGAGCTGCTCACCTCGTGGCTACACGACAGGCCCAGAACAGTCCCAGCGGTGGGACGGGGTGACAAGGACAAAAGTCTCAGCTGAGAGTGACTGGGTCCACTCTCTGGGCCCACAAGCACACCTGCTGTCTGCCACAGGCCGATGGCGTAAACACCCACTGACACGAAATGACAGGGACTGACAGGCTGCATGTCCTGCTCCAGGGCAGCTGGTGGACACTCGGCTGGAGTCAGTCCCCGTGCAGCTGCCCCCCATCTGTCCCTGGAGAGTTTGTGACAACCCAAGTCCCAGGCTCTTCACGCCCTTGCATCAGGAGCCCGAGATTCAGCCTTGGCGTCTGAGCCGATGACAGGGTGTAAACGTTTGGCGCTTTCTCTGCGTCTGCGCGCACGGCTGATGGCCGGCTGTGAGGTGCAGGGACTTAACGCTTGGTTCTCGGAGCGAGGCCCATGCTGGCACAGCAGGGCCCCGGTTTCTCCTGAGTCTCCGAGGCCTCCACTGCCCGCCACGCCCGGGTCCCCACGGTCAGACAGGCAGGTTATCTGTCTCACGTGGGGCCCAGGCCACCGTGTGTTGTGAAAGTGCTTCAGGTGATTCTCATTGCTACACGGGCGGGAACACAGGTCTAGAAAACACTTTGGTTTGGGGCCAGAACATGCTCAGTGCATGTGAGGAAGGAAGTGATTCCCTCCCCCTGAGTCTGTGCCCACAGGGGACCACCCCCCACCCCACCCCACCCCGCCACCAGACACCCGTTCCGCCAGGGCCCACGCTTCCCCAGCCGTGTCAGAGGCCACGGAAGCCCCTGGGGCTGAGGACTCTTCATCTGGGCCCGTCTCCTGGCAGCCTGCAAGGCCTCCCCCAAGTGGGTCCAGAAGAAGTGCTCCCGCCTGCCTTCTGGGAGTGGGGACCCCGTCATGAGCTGGCAGAGCCGCACCGATGTGTGGACGGTCAGCCCCTGACTGGGGCAGACCTGTGGGTGTCCCTCTTGCCACATCTTTCACTCTCCACAAGCAGCGCAGGCCCCGGATGGCTGGGTGCATGGCCCGCAGCTGGCCCGTGAGCAGCGTGGGCCCCTTACGCGTGGGCTTTTCTCAGTAAACACATGGAAAACTCTTTGGAGATTCTCTCACCGCCGTAAAGCAGTCGAGCATTTGTATCAGGGTTTCATGAATCCGTCACGTGGGTGCGGCTTTGCTCCCCACGCGCAAACCCTCACACCTGTGTGTGAGCACGAGTCCTTTGCCACACGATCCCTCACTTCCACACCTGGCGCTGGTGATGCCACCACGTCTGCCGTGTCCCGCGTCCTGAGACGACGTCCACACAGATGCCGGCGGACGACACCTGGCACGCAGACGACATGAACTAAGGGCACCGGTGAGTCAGCACAATGGATGTGTGTTCTCTTCCTTGTGATTTTCCTAATACCATGTTCTCTTCTCTTGCTTTCTCGCAAAAATGCAGCACCTAATACAGATCACATGCCCAATACGTGTGAACTCCTTACGTTACCCGTGATTAAGATTTGGGGGAGTCAGGAGCTATATGGGAACCTTTGACCGGCACGGGGGTCGGCACCCCGCCCCCCACGCTGCGCAGCGGCCTTTCACCGCCACTGGGCTGGGACAGGGCGAGTGGGGACCAGCGAGGGTCCCCGGGTGTGAGGACCGGGACACTGTCAACACAGACAGGCCTTCCCCCGCCTTTCCTTCCACCCCTGGCAGGCTCCGCTCGGGGAAAGGAGGCCTGTGACAGAGTCACCGGGCGCTGCCATCGCCCACAGAAGTCTCCCCCGGTGAGCGGCGGCCGGGACGGCTCTCCTGTCACCGAGTTACATGTGCATTCAGGGCCACGTGGATCATGTGCTGTAATATTTCCGACGCCGGAGCCCGTGTTAACCAGACAGACACAAAACCAGAGTTGGTCACGTTTCACAAAAAGAAACTTTAAAAACAATTCGACTCATTATGCTTGGTTATTTTTAGACCCATCCCAGCATTCCCAGCACCAATTAAAACAATTTGTTTACTGCTGTAACGTGGGCGAATGGCCTCCGCTGCCCGGGGGGCGGGGAGGGGGCCGGCAGGGACGAGGTGGGAGGCTCGGGAGTGGGGGTTCCAAGTGTCGCCCCAAGGTGCTGTGGCGATGGCCGGGCCCTGTGCTCTTGTGGGAAAACGGGGGTCTCTGTCCCTCTCTCCGCGGCCACGCTGCAGAGAAGCCTGTTTCTCTCCCCTCGTTAGCTCTTCTGACATTTGCTTGATCTGTCTGGTCTCCGGGTAAGGCAGGTGGTACTTGGCTTTTCCTGAGTGAGGGCAGCATCTGGGGAAGGCTCAGGCCCACCGGAGACCCCGCACCCCAGGCTGAGGTGTGTATCCCCGTCCATGTGGGCACGAGGGACAGAGTGAATCTCATGACCCATGACCCCTTCACCATCCTGTTCTGCTTAATGGAGGAAAGAGGACCGGGGGCCACTGTGAGCCCGGAATCACCCCGGACTCTGAGACTGAATGCCAAGTGCCCAGGGCGGACACTCCAGCATGCCGGCGGGTTTGGTGTCGGGTAAAAACGCTGAGGAAATAGGGGCTAATGGGCGGGTGTGGGTTGGGAGTCATGGTGCATGGGCAGAGGGGTGAACCAACGCCAGGGGCGTTCTGCGGCACAGCCAACACGTCTCCCGGGAGAAAAAGAACAAGTGTCCCAGGTAGGGGAGCTTCCTGAGGGGTGTGAGATGGGAGTGCACCATAAGAAAATACGCAAAACACAGACAGACAGGCAGACAAACAAACAAGCTGGCAGCAGAAGGGAGATGACAATAGCAACAAGTGATGAGCCGCCCTTGAAACAACCCCAGTGTGCGCTCAGAAATAGTGGGGGAGGTCGAGTCTTCCTGGGGACACTCAGGGACACAAAATAGCACCACCAGCCACTGGCCACCGGGGTGCCTGGGACACAGAGCTGGACACAAACACAGAGAAACTCGCGGCTGGAGAAAAGTGAAACCAGAACTGGGCGCACTCCGCCGAACAAGACATCGCCTTCGTCCTGCAGGCTGTCCCACGGCCGTGCTGCCCATCCTGGGCTTCTCCAGACACACGGCCCAAGAGGGCGCATGTCCGTGAGAGGCCCAAGGACAGTCAGTGAGGCTGGCCACCCCCCGGAAAAATTTCCGTGACAAGGGATCATCCAATGTTTCCGACCTACCATCCCGCACAGCAGTTGTCAGTGTGGTTAACAAACCACGCAGGACACGAAGCTTTAGTCCCACCAAGCTCACACTCGCAAGCTCACAAGGGGACTCTCGCTGTGTACCAGAGCACTCTGCATCCGGGGGTCTCCACTCACTGGTTGTTACCAGAATAGGATTAAATGTCTGGTCCGATTGGACTCAATCCAGGCGATGGTTTAGATGGAGCGTTTTAAAATATTCAGCCTATTGTGTGGGTAAAAGCTGCTCGATTTCCTGGAAGTAGAATGGATCGCAAGTGCATACAATGTACAGAGAAGCCTTCTATGTTTGGGCAGAAACAAAGCCGTATTAGAGCAAAGAAATAATGCCCCCTAGTTACTCTGTTTCACGGAAAGTCACGAAGCGTTAATGTAACTGACTCCTTAGTACACACTTCCTCTCTTTTCATCTCCCGGCTCCTTTTAAAGACACAAAATTGCATCAAGGAAAAATTACAATGTATTGTTGGATTTATAAGATACATAAGTAGAATATGAACGACAATTAAGTCACACAGTGAGAGGGGATTAGAACTTCTGGGTAAAGTTTATTACATTAGGCTAAATTAATAACAATATGGAGTGGGGTTTGGGTAAGTTAATATTGTAAGCCCCACAGACACCACTAAGAGCGTTTTTAACTGTCCGATTCCACTCCCGTGACACCGGAGAAAAGGCCCAACCGGTGTGGTATGACAGAAGGCAGGGCAGAGGCCTGCCGGGGCCCGGGGGCCGGGTGGGGAGGCTTCCACAGAAGGGGTGTGAGAGAACTTGGGGGGAGAGTGGGAGAGCTCCATGTCTGGGCCGCACGGTGCCTGGAAAAGGGGGTACATCTGTCAAAACTCGTCCAGCTGTACGATTTCAGTGGGCCGTTCACGTATGCATCTCATACCTGATCAAGCTGACTTTGGAAACTTACCAGACGGGGTTTCCCAAAGACAGATGAAACGAAGTGAGTGCTGGCCTGGAATTCCTTTTTCTGCAGGTACTGCAGGGTTTTCCACAGCAGGGGTCCTGCCTCGGTCGGCTCAGGTGGGCACAGCAGAACGTCCACACTGGTTGGCTCGAACAGCGGGCATCAGTCTCCCAGCTGGAGGCTGAGGCAGTCGGTGCCGGGATGAAGGGCTGCCCGTCACTGCCACATCTGGGATGGGTGAGGGGTTCCGGTTACTCAAGGTACTTACCGTATTTTGCCTTGTATACTGTGCATTCATGTTTTTGGCCCAAACTGTCGGGAAACACATCTTTTGTTTTAATTTTTTTAATTCAATATTTTATTTATTTATATTTAGAAACAAACCGATTATCATATTCCAGGGTATTATTTTACATATGGATATCATTATCGCTTCCTAGAGTTTTAACATATAAGCATAAGTAAAAGAATCAAAAACACTTATAGATACAGAATTAGTACGACCCATGTGTAATGCACATCCTTATTTTTCCCTCAGAAATTTGGGCAGAAAAGTGCGCATGATACACAGCAAAATACGGTAACATCTCTATATCTGTTTCCTGTTCAGAAAGTAAGAATAGTGACACCCGACTTTGGGGTTTTGTGGCAATTAAATCAGCTGATAAAACTAAACAACTATGAACAGCACACAGCATTTAAACTCTCAATAATGTTAAGTATTATTATATTGCCTGTATCATTTTCTTACCCTCCTTTGTGTAAAGGTTCTGGTGAACCTTTAGGACGAGAAAAGATACAGCAGAAGAAACTTCAGAGACCCACCCCCTCACATCGATCGGGCACTCAGACACAGAGTCGGGGTCTGGGGGCGTTTCTTTGAGAGAGAATTGGTCTCACCACCAATTCGACGAATCATTTTTAAAGCTTCAGTGGAGAGACGGGGCAGCGAGGCATTTGGGGCTCACGGAGCTGTGACTGACAGGTGATGCTCTGCGGGTGCAAGGTGTACAAGGCAACGATTCGGCGCCGCGTGGGGTCAGCACGCAGCCCCCACACCTCACGTGACTTCCATCACTTCTGTTCTGCGGTGAGAACGTTTTGTTCACAATCTGCCCTCTCAGCAGCTTCCCAGCACATGCAACACAGATTCCCGAGAGTGAAGGGACGGTGTCGGCCTTCTTAAAGGTTTGGTGGAATCCGCCTGGGAAACCATCGGGCCCTCGGCTTTCCGATGAGGGAGTTTTTGATTATTGATTCAGTCTCCTTAATTGTTATCGGTTTGCCCAGATTGTCTGCTTTTTCACGTTGTAGCCCTGGCAGGTTGTGTGTCTCCAGGGTTGTGCGTCTTCCTGTGGGCTGCCCGATTTGTTGGCAGGTGACTGTCCGTGGTAGCGTCTTAGGAACCTCTGTGTTTCGGTGCTACCAGCTTTAGCATCTCTCTTTCATGGATGCTCTTGTTTATGTGACTCCCCGCTGTTTTTCTCTTAGTCTAGTGAAAGATTTGCAAATTCTGTTCATTTTTCCAAAAACACTGCTCTTAGCTTTGTTTACCTGTTCTATCGTTTTTTCTGGTCTCTGTGTCATTGCTTTGTTTTCCGATCTCTGCTCTGTCCTTTCTTCTGCTAAGTTCGGGCTGCGTTTGTTCTTTCATTCTGGCTACTTGATGTGCAGATTGGGCTGTTTATTCGAGGTCCTCCTTCCCCCTCATGCAGGTTTTACTCGCCGTAGATGGTCCTGGAAGTGCTTTTGCCGCATTCCCTAAGATTTGGTTGTGTTCCCACTATTGTTGTTTCGAGATTTTTAAATTTCCCCTTTGATTTCGTTCCTGACCCACTCCTGACCGTGTGCAGGAACCGCTGTTTGATTTCCACACCCTTGGGAACTCTGGTGTTTCCTCCTCTTTCCGGTTCGCGGTTCCGTACCACCGTGTCCGGGAAGGAGACTTCATGTAGTTCCATCTCTTTAAATTCGCTGTCTCTGTGCTGGCCGGGGCAGGGCCCTCCCCAACCCTCCTCCTGCTTCCCGAGAAGGGCAAGCAGAGCATTGCCCAGTACCCCACACACACACCTGGGAGCACTCACAGCGGCCCTCCGGAGCTCTCCGGGGCCCAGTGTGTGGCAGCAGAGCCCCACAAGTCCTCAAGGGGGCGGCGCGTGAGCAGCCCCCTCTTCCCTTGCCCTCCAGGTTCCCCGGTGCTTTGGATGGTTCAGCCACCCCATTCTCTGCCCCGGCAGCCCTGGTCACCGGGCAGCAGCCTGTCTGAGTCCATCCAGCAGGGCCACCCACCCACAGGCCAGGAGCGTCTTTGTCCGGCCTTAACTTACTCGCGAGCGCCTTTGCTGGGCACGTCCTGGGAAATCGCAAACAACACTCCCCCCACACATGTGGGACCACGGAGGGCTTCCGCGCAAGGGAAGAAGAAACCATTTGTTTCTGAATTTCAAACAAATGCAGCACGAAGTCTGTTACAATATTTGTCCTATAACAAGCTGGAACAAAAATCAAACAGAGCTATCTGATCTCCTTCCAGCTTGGCGTGAAGTCTTTGCGAGGGTCTGTCGCCCTGTCCTTCCACCCCACCTGCCAAACATTTTTAAAAGGAGGAGGAGGAAGAAAGGAAATAGTTTGGGGTTTAAATTATGACCACAAAGTCAGCCTTACACCATCCTGCCCCTGCTTCCCGCCCTGCCGAGACCGTAGGAAGGCGCTGGGGCTGCTGCCCAGACGGAGGGGACGTCCCCGGGGCTTTGCGGGGAAAGCTGGGAACAGTGGAGCAGGGAGAGCACCCGGCTGGGTGCGGGGATCGGCGGCAGAGGCTCGTGCGCCTGTCTGTGTGTAGGGGCGTCCCCGTTCCCCGGGGACAAGGGGTGCAAGGCTGGTGTCAAGACCAGGCTTGCACGGAGCTTGAACGTTTCGCTGGGCACGCGAAGCTGCGTGGCAAATGACATGTTTCTGAACGGCCCCCCACCCCTCCGAATCAGCCGGAACAGACCACCTGAAAACGTATGCGGTGGTTCTGGGCACTCGGGGCAAAGCGTGTGGAAACGCGGCGATGCGGGGCCGTGAAGGGCTCGGCACATTGAGGCACGAGGGACCTTGTTGTGAACACACCCGCTGAGCTGAAACTTAGGAGCCCGGCTCCGTTCTCTGAGGGCACCCACACCTGGTGAGCGCCCACAGCTTCATCGTGGGCACCTTTCCAAGGAGGTGGGCAGTGGGAACGGCCTGGAAGCAGACGGTGTTTTCCCGAAGCAAAGGGCAGACTTGCTCCTGCCCAGCGTCTTACATGTAATGTCCCCCAACCCAACAAGTGGCGGCTGGGGCTCCCGGAGCTGGGGGGGCACAGTGCAGCAGGGGTCCCCGGGGCCTCTGCACAGGACCGCTACCAGTCACAGGGCCGGAAATGTGTGAGCCAGCCGTGGGGACGGCGCTGTGCTCAGCCGGGCTGCTAACATGTCCCAGCATGTTCCCATCCCTGCCGCTTGCAGCCCCTCGCTCTCGGCCCTGCTGGGAGTTCCGGGAGTTCTCGCCCAGGGATACGGGTGCTTCCCTGACCACACCCCTGACCACACGGGAGGCAGAGCGTCCTGAGTGGGGACCTGATGACACAGGAGACAGGGGGCGGAGCTCGGCTGTTTCTCCACAGCAGTCTCGACCACGCCGGAGTTTGCAGGGTAGGGCTCGGTTCCTTTTCCCTTCTTCCCATAAGCGGGAGTTTCCCACGCAGGGGAGGGCCACGCTGGGCCTCACTAGTGACACTGGATCCAATCCTGCGGGCGCATCAACGTCTCATCCTCCCACGCCAGGACTCTGGGCGGCCCCCACTCTGCTGTGCCCCCAGGGATGGTGCACACTGGGTCCCCATCCCTGCAGCCAGTGGAGGCCACGGGGTCCCTGGGGACTGTCTCACTGAGGATCATGACCCGGGAGTGAACGCAAGGACAGAGGTCAACCCAGCGAAGGTTTCCGTAGCTTGCCCGGCCACACCCCCAGTGTACCTGCGGCCTCTGCCAAGCTGGGGGCTGGTGAAGGTGTGACTCTTCCCTGCTTGAACACCAAGGTCCAGGAGCTTCCAGAGGAACTGAGAAACCGTGGTTTTAAATTAAACAGAAATCGTGGTGGGTATCTGACAGAATAACCCACTGTGGAGGCCCAAGCTGGGAGCACCACATGGCATGCGTTCGGGGGGACTCGCAACCCCCTTGGCAACAAGCTTCCCAACCTGTGCTGGGGGAGCCGAGAGCCCGACACTCATTCTTCCCACTGAGTTAGCGGGGCCACCTCCCGAGGGCCGGCCACAGGGCGGGCACCAGAGGTCTCCTGGGAAAGGCAAGTAAATGTTTGACTTCTGTTCTCAAATTGGTCTGAGAAATCGGTCACAATGCCCATCTAATGGGTTTTCTGGCAAACACTTCGGATTGTCTTTGTTGGACGAAGGCCGAAGAGGGAGGCAGTTTGTTTTGCTTTCTCTGCAATCACTGGTGCGATGGACACGTCTCCCGAGGCCACGTCAGGCCACGCCGCCCGACGGCAGAGGGAGAACAGAGAACGGAGCCCAAGCACAGAACGAGGGGAGGAAGGGCGGCACCTGGAGGCGAGAACTCGGGAGGAGAGGCAGGCCCTGGTCTGGCCCACCCTGCCCCCACCCCCTTCCGAGTGGCTGGCCCTGGCCCTCTGCCCCGAGGTGGGGGCACAGCAAAGGAGACCGTGGCCCAGACTGGCCGTTACCTGCCCAGCCTCCTGCGACAGCGGGTGGTGGAGAAAAGAAACCGCACGGGGCAGCTAGACTGACAGCTGGACACTTGGCGTCACGGCGCTTGGGAGAAGGTCCTGCTCGCTCCAGACGGAGTGCTTGCATTTGACAGAGGGGAATCCGCCATGAAGGGTGAACTCGGTCACCCCCACACTGTCTGGAGAGGCCCCCGTGAGACCGGACAGTCCCACAGTGAGCAGGACACACAGGGCCACCGAGGGAAAGAGTGGACACCCACCTGCGAAGGCCAAGGGCCCCTCCCACACCCACTGTCCGGGCAGAGCCCTTCCCCCAACCCCCAGGTTCTCCTCTTGCTTTATTCTCTGGATTTGTTTGGAAATCTTGAAATTCTTCAGGTTGCTTTGACCTTCTTAGAAGAAAGCGCTGAAGAAACCAAAGCACCGTGTTGCCGCCGCCCCCCGACCTGTCTGGGGCGTCGAGAGCGTCCTCTGCTCGCACACCTGGCTCGGTCTGCAGCACCGTGGCATCGGGCGAGGGTCAGTTCTGTATCCTGCACACACAGTGGTCGCAGGCTGCCTCCCCCACCCCCGGCTCCTCTCCGCCGTCTGGGCAAGCAAAGCTGCGCCGTCCGAGGGCGACGTGGACCGTTTTTCCAGAACTGGCGGAAAGTCTGGGTGTCCCCGCAGGAATGACACCGCCTCCCAAGGTCAATTTCAGGCTCGTTAAAAACTTGCTGGAACTAAATCTGAATCTCCGTGGTTCTCACGTTGGAACCAGGAGGCCACGTCACTCCAGGCAGCTGAGACGTCCCCTCACCCAGAGGCCCAGGCCACGAGGTCAAGGGCCCTGTGCTGACCGGGGCGTTGTCTCCGCACCTGAGCCCCTCACCTGGAGCAAGAGGCTGTAGGCTCTGTCCTGGCAGAGAAAACACAGGTGGGGGCTGGGGACTAAATAAAAATATCTAGCCTGAAATATTTTGTTATTGTTATCCTAAAAGAAATTCCACTCAGATTTTGTTGACTCAAAAATATATCTTTCTATTAAAATACACTATTTTTGAAACACACTATTTTCCTGAAATTTCTGATGGAAGTCTGAATTTCACATCAGGCACGGAACTTCCTGCAACCCAAACACTTGTGCCGGGGAGAGATTTGGAGCAAAAGGCCTGAAAACCAATTCCTGCCTTTCTCCCATTTTAAACAATGTGCTTTTCCCTTGTCGTTTTGAAATAATTCCAGATTTTCAGCGAAGTTAGGAAGTAGTTCAAAGCACACCTGCATGCCTTCACGGGCAACTCCCCACGCTTGTCTCATTACTGGTCTACTTCCTACGCATCGACACACGTTTCTCAGCTTCCCATCTGCCGCTGGCCCCGGAGTCCCTCAGACGCACAACCCCACACGAGCCGAGAGTCCCCCGCACTGGAGATGACGTTTTTCATGTCGTTACACGGTGAACCAGTCGATGTAAATTTTCACGTATATCGAATAATTCCTCATGTATACTATTTGCTTCATATGTTAAAGGATTTTTAAATAAAAGCAGAGGCAGTAACTACCTTCTCTTTACCTCCCTGACCCCCCAACCAAGTATCTCCCCAACCATTAATTGTAAGGAGGCTGGGGGACTAAATGGGCCCAATTTGGAGAAGAATTGATTAAATTCACGAAGCGCTGCTCAAGTCTAACTTCCCTTAGCTTAACTGACAGAGCTAGTAACGTTTCAGAATATGAGTGGAAGGTCACATTTTTCCAAACTTAGACACTTGTCTCAAACAAACCAAAATGTCCTGGAATGCAAGATGAAAGGGTTTTTGTGTGTGTGTGTTTTTAAATCTGTTAACGAAGACTTTTAGGACATTAGCTTATTACAGAGGGCTTTGATGAGTTACAGTAAGTGTAAATAAATAAGGAGCAGATGGGTTGGATTTACTCCGAAATGTAAATGGATTTGAATTTACAAGAAAAAAAACTGCTTGTTTTTAACACCACAAACAAGCAAACACAGGGAACCTGGAAATACAGAGCCAAGAACGCCCGCCTGGCACTGATTCCCAGCTCACGGGAAACCTCAGCACAGGGACACGGGGCACGAAGACCCCGATTTGGGGCGTGGCCTGGTTATTATTCGGCACAACCGAACCGCAAGCCATGCGGAGCCCAGCGCTATGTTTCAGAAATCACCGGCCTGCCGTCTGCCATACAGTCCGAGGTCCAGCAGTTCTCTGAGCGAACATGCCCTTCCTTACGGCCCAATGAGTCTCCACCACCATTTCCTGGGCAAACCAAGGGCAGCAAGGCCAGCCAGGGCTGACGGACTCGCCCCCGCCCAGGGGACAGCCCGTGGGCCTCCCCAGCCCTCGGCTCCTGCCCCCTGGGTCCTGCGTTGTTGCCGAACCCGACCTCCTGCCTTTGAAATGCCACCTGCGCTGAGGGCATGGTGCGCGGGGCTGGGAAGCAGGTCGCAGACGCAGGCAGAGGCAGGTGTCTGACAGCATGACTCCCACTCTCTGGACCGACAAGCACTCACGGCCCCATCTGTCCCAGGACACGGAAGGCTGGGAGGGCGAGCAAGGCGGTGGCGGTGGGAGGGGCCGGGGGCAGCACAGGAACAGGATGACCATCCTCCCTGAGCAGCTCCATAGACTCGGTGTCCTTTGACCTTTGCAATCGTTCCCACCCCCAGGCGGGGGGACCACAGACGTGAGCTGCCCCCAGAGGCCCCCTGGGCAGCGTGGCCTTGACAGACTCCGGCGTGGCAGAAAGGGTCTCCAGGGAGCCGTTCCAGGTCACTGCCCCCAACATGCCCTTCGGCGAACAGCTGCCGCCGGCTGTCTGCCTCCACCAAGGGCGACCTGGAACTTGCTGGTGGCCACCTGGCCTCTCTGGGTCTCTGTCTTCTGCTCTGTGAAACCGGTGTGGCATCTGTGGGTGTCTGGCTGTGCCGCCACCGAGGGGACCAACGCAGCGACTACAGGAGCGTTTGGTGAAGTAAGATCTGCCGCCCACACAGCGGCATTCACCGCACACAGCGGGACATCCGTGGTCCACCATAGGAGGCTCCTCCCGAACCCAGGGAAGAGGCCCAGACCAGCAGCTGCAGGTGCCAAGCGCCTCCCATCCGGGCGGGTCCGTGCTTCCAGACGAAAATAAACCATGAGGCGGGAGCATTGTCTCTGCACCTGAAAACCTGGCACTTGCAGAAGCGGCGTGGAGGCGACTGGGACCCTGCATTCCCATGTGTGTGAAGGCCAGTGCTCCCCCTGGTCTGGGCAGGGTGCTGCCCTCAGCAGAGTGCGTCCTGAGGAGTGGGCTCCCCATCGGGCCGCCCGCTCCGTGTGGCAATCGCAGAGACACGTGGGCCGTGACCACCAGACACGGGTAACTCAGGTGCATCCTGCAGGACCCCACTCACGCCGAGGCCTGTGCTGGACCCTGGTCCACAGCGGACACACCTGTCTCGTCCGTGGCATCGTGCACTCAGCGTTCAGAGACACAACCCAGCCCCGAAGTCATCTTTCCTGTGCATTTGCTCAGCTTCTGCGTTCCAGACATTAAGTGTTTTCATTGCTTCTCAGCTTCCTGGGCTCCGTGCAGGCGGCAACTCTCGGGAAGACCCAACGAAGTGCCGGCTCCCTGGCCGTTTAACCCGAGAGGCCTGGCCCTCCGGGCCGGGAGGAGAAGGGCCGCGCCTGAGAAACGGCGCCGCTGCCTCGCTGGAAATGCAGACGGGGTCCTGCGCTCTCCGGAAAGCCGAGGCTGCGGCCTGGACGCTAGTTATGAATAATGAACATGGAGCCTGGCCAAACTCATGTCTTTCTCTTAAGACGGGAAGCAGAGGAGCGGGCTTGGAAGGTTGGGATGGGCACGCCTCGAGAAGCCCATCTGCGGCGTCAGGAGCCTGGAGAGCCGCTGGCACGGTTCGCAGGTGCAGGAGGGATCACTCAGGGTTTGGTTTCCTTCTCAGGGGGACGCTCACCACCCACGTGTCAGAGACGTGTCTCCTTCTTCCCCCGACGGGCCCTCGGCCCTCACACCGCCCCCCAGAGGCTCCTGGACTGTAAGTCCTTCCAGCGAGCAAGTGTCTAAACTGTCCTCAGAGGCTTTGTCCGCGCATTTGGCCTTCGGGCTGCTTTTCTCTTTGACCCGCCGGGCACTGCGTTTGCTGTTCACGTCCTGAGTGACAGGATCCGCCCCCTCAGCACCCGCAGGTCCCCCACCCAACAGCCACACTCGCACCCACATCCCTTGGACTTGGCCTGCGCACGGTGAGGACAGACCACGTCGGAAGTGTGTGCAGCCCCCCTGCCGCGTCACACTGCGTCACTCGCAAGCATCTGACTTCCAGGTGGGCGTCCTTCAGACTCTCACAAGGGAACGAACTAAAATATTCTTCAAGGTGTTGGAGAAACGGCATCTGCGTCTGACAAAGTGAGACGTCGAGGGTCATGTAACTGGTCTGTGGAGAAGACGCGTGGTGGGGGGATGTCCTTCCCGCATCCCTGCGCCAGCTGGCGGGCAGTGGCTACGGCTCTGAGGTCTTGAGCTCAGGTGCCCCACGTGGGACGTGCCCTGTCTTGATTAAGCCAATTATGGTTGAGTGTTAATCATTAAATACGCATAAGCAGATGCTTTGGCAGCGGGAAGCGGATATGGCTGCCCTGGGGCCCCGCTCTGCATTCCTGCCGCATCACCTACCTGAGCCGAGAGGCTCGCAGTGCACCTGTGCGGACTCGCCAGGGACCTGCGCTGATGCGCCACACCAGAGCAACAGCTCGGTCGGAGGCCAACGCTCTCGCAGCCACGGCCACTCCTCGCTGCGTCCTCCCTCCCCTGTCATGCCCGAGCCCCTGTCTGTGTCACTTACTGTGACAAGGGATACGAGAGAGTGAGTAAAGAAAAATGAACACATTCCTGCTCTCTTTAAGTTCGATACATTCATCTGTCATCCGTCCATCTGTTGTCTCTCTATTACCTATTTTTCTGTCTATCAGAGGTCAGGATAACAAGCCAGAGGGAAAAGCAACGGGAAGGCCAAGGAGAGAACACAGGTGCAGGTGAGCGGCTAAGGGAAAGTATTTTAAATCTGGTTGCTTTACAAAAGGGTGGGGCTGTAGGTAGAGCTACGTAAGAAAAGACTAAAACGTTCGGGGTGAAGGGGGAAGTAATGAAATACAGAGCTCTTCTCGGGGGGCGGCTTCTAGGGGTGACCATGGGAACAAAAGCGGCAGCATCATTGGGGATCAGACACAGGAGGATGGAGGGACGCGGACTCCACGCGGTGCCCACAGGAACCCATCCCAGCTCTCTCGTGCTCTGCTTTTTGTGTGTTTTAATGTCTCTGTCAGAATACGCTTCCCTTCCAGTGGAAGACTCGCTGGGGGGAGCCAGGCGGTCGGCACACCCCGCAGGATCCCTGACATGGGGGTTAGAAGCGGCTCTGCACCTTGAACCACCTCCCGCTTCATCGCGTGAAGGAGACCTCTCGGGACACGACCACAGGCCGGTTGCGGCTCCTGCTTTCCTCCCGCCAGCGTGAGTCGGAGGCCGCCTCTTCCCAACAAAGCACTAACGTGTCGGGCTTAGGTGGTCAGTGCTGAACCTTGCCCTCGAAATCTCACAGACTGCGTCCTGTGCAGCGTACTTACAACAGCCAAGGAGTGTGGAAGCGGCCCAAGTGCCCGTCGATGGGCGAGCGGGTAAAGAAGCGGGGGTGCACCCATCCAAAGGGGTCCTACTCAGCCACGGAAAAGTGGACGATTGCCATGTGCGGCAGCCTGGGTGGCCCCGGAGTGCGTTGCGCTCAGTGACATACGTCAGACAGAGAAGGACCAACACAGAGAAAGTGCAACGTGACTTCACTGATGTGTGGAATCGAAAAAGCAAAGTTAATGAACGAACAAGACAGAAATGAACTCCCGGGCACACAGAAGAGACTTTTGGCTGCCAGAACGGACGGGAGCGGGGAACGGTAGCCAGGAGATTAGTATAATAATTGTCCACTGCACTTGAAAAATAAAAACGATTTTTTTAAAAACTCAAACTTAGGAGAGCGTAAAACCCAGAGGCTTGCTGCTCGGGGCAGCGCCCACGGTGACAGGGACCCAGCAGTGGCAGGCAGGTCCTCCTTGTAGACAGCTTGCCCGTCGCCACGTTCTCACCGTAGCCCCATGCGGTGTTGCGGCCGGCCGGTCGGCAGGACAGAGGACAGCTTCTGCCCCTGAACTCAGCTGCCCCTCCCAACAGGCACCCGGGGAGTCAGGTGCGGTGGGCGGGCAGAGGGATTCGGCAGCTCACAGGGTGGAGAGGCCGCTGGACTTGGGGCAAGAATGTCGGGCTGGGGTCTGGACCCCACACTAACTTTTTGTGTGATCTTAGGCTGTAATCTCTGCACCTCAATTTCCTGGTTTGTAAAATGTGCATAATAAAAAACCGCCTGACTCATAGAATTGAGAGAGGATTGAATGAGCTAAAATGCATGTAGAACAGTGGGTCCTACATAAAAATTAGCCACATCAGAGGCAGAGGGCGCCTGAGTGCACAGCAGACTCTGCGGTTCGCGAACAAGGGTCACGACGGCCAGCCAGACCTCGTGGCTGAGTGGACACCCCAACACCAGAGCTTCTCTCCTCCTCCCTCCACCTACGCTGGTGACTCCCCATGCCCCAGCTCAAGTTCAGGCCACGCCATCACCTCCAGCTAAGGGATTCAAGGTCCCCCTTGTTACTCTCCCGTGCATGCCAGGTACGAGCTCCCGAAACTGGGCCTGACCGTAGTCACAGGTACACGACGTCCAGTCCTTCAGCCTGGGTAGGCGGAGCCAGGGCTCCAAGTCAGGTCACAGCACCTGCCTCGCACCTGCCACGGGCTCCCAGGCTTGTCATTCCTGGACCTAGATGATCTCATTAACTCACTCCTCTCTCCTCGTTAGCTTCTCTCCCCACTGTACCTCCACAGTCCCCTGAGCTGGCCAGCATCACCCCCGCATTCCTGGCCAGCAGAGAGAACAGGAGAGATCCAGGCTCCATCAGTCAGAGACACCTGCCAAGACGCCCCACGGAGAGACGATGCAAGGACACTAGACCGGGAGGCACCGCTGGGCGGGAGCCCAGAGAAAAGGTGGCTCAGGAACGTGTATGTGAACATCTCGCAGGCACGCTGCAGGGACTGGGGTGCGCCCGGCTGTGTGACCCGGACAGCAGCGGGGGGGCCAGTTGAGGCTGTGCCACGGGAGCCTGTGGGCCACGCTGAGGCCAGAACATCACTGTCGGGAAAGCTGAATAACAGAGCCCAGGCAGCGCCAAGAATTGGTCCTCCTTCTGTAAACACTGAGGGGTGTGTGAGTGTGTTTCACACTCCTCCGGTGTCGTGTCAGGTGAAACCCCCTGAAACCGTAACGAAACCCAGCTGTCTCGAGAGCGCTTGGCCCGTCCGTGCTCCCAGCACCCGCTGGGACGGAGCGTCTGGCGCTCTGACACCTGGCTCCTCGAGGGCAGCCCACGCGGAGGGTGCATGGGGGGGCCAGAGGCTCCAGGCCTCCCGGGTTCAGGCACAGTTCACTGCGAGTTGGAAGTGAGGGCCTGGGACATCCAGGTCGTCGGAGCAAGTTCATCTGCTTCTGGAGGGTGGTGAGCTCCTTCTTATCGTCTTGCTTTTGACCCTCAGGCTTCCGTGAGAAGTTAGGAAACAGTCCGTAAATGAACGCGTGTCTCTGTCTCTACCCGAATCCAAGCTTTGTTGAGCTGGAACAGTAGAAGTTAATTCCCGTATGTCTTTTCACTCGTGGAGCCTGCATTCTGCGTGAGACACTCTGGCGCAGCTGCTGAGCCCACGCTCCACAGTCAACATATTCGCTCTTATGTAAGCAGAGCTGTACAATGTGCAAATATAAATTATACTCTCATCACTCAAAACACAAGTTAAAATGTCCCACCATTAACAGATAGGAAACAGCCTGTCTTGTAGTTCCTTTCATCTCTGAGCTTGCACACTCCAGCCTTCAGCACTTTTTAGTGATGTTCTTACATAACAGAACGCAACAGCAAAAGTAGTGACTTTGTTCTTACTGTGCTGCCGATGGCTGACTTCTCAGCCAGAATAGGTACCAGAAATGACACGATATACACTGTCGTGATGGGAAGTCAGACCATGCATGTTCCACCTTCCTCCTTTCGTACTGAACCATTTAAAGCCCCGCATTTCCCTGGAGAACCATTTAAAATGTATTCCGCCATTTTTTTTTTTTTTTTTTTTACATTTTTGTTCATTTAAAAAAATATGTTCTAGTTTTGGTTGCGACTTCCTCCTTTCACCAACATTGTTTACTTAATGGCTAATGGTTTGAGGACTTTCCGGTCTCTTGCTGTCGTTTACCTCTAATTAGTTCCGTTGTGAGAAGCAAACGTACTCCACATGGTTGGACCCGTTTCGTCTCAGGCCCAGGTGCTGTGTGCTGAGCAAGAGCCGCCAACCCCATCCACACCGCAGTTCCTGCGGGCACAGAGTTCGCATGGCACCCCTTCCTCCACGTCTCTAATTCTATGTCTCGGTTTTTGTTGAATGTTTGAATTTTAATCAGAGTGGTTGTGACCTGTACATTTAATGGATTATATACTTGGGTTTGTGTTCCTGTTTTTCTTTGTTTTTGTCTTCTGCTCTGTTCTTTTCCTCCTCTTTTCCTGCCCTCTTTATGTTTTTTGAGTATTTTTTTAGTGTTCTCTTTATCTCCTCATTGGCAGGTAAGGGCAGACGCTCAGCCCCACCTGGTTCTGCTGACACCTTCCCCCAGAAGTGGGGCACTGACTCAGCACCTCGCTTCCTCAGCAGGAGTGTGGGCCCTTGGCAGGGGGCTGGAGGGGGGATGTGGAGAGCTAGCCAGGCCCACTTCCCACGCCTGGTTGGCCTCGTTGGTCCTCGTCGAGCCTCAGCTGGTCACCAGGCCCTGCCCAAAGGAAGGGGAGGGAAGCAGAGGGCGGCGGCCCGCCCTCACCATCTCGCTCTGACTCAGGGGTCCCAGGAGGGAGTGGAGCCCTTACGGCCAGACGCCAGGGCTCAGGAGAAATAGGGTGGGACCAACAGGCGTTCTCATTATTAATGTTTTCTAGACCTTAATGTGTTAACATGCGTCATGTCTTCTAAATACTGATATAATCCTTTGTGCTTCTCTAGCATGTTCTAAATCACAATCCAAAATGGCAGCAATGCTATATTCCCAGAGACAAGCCCTATAAAATAAACTGTAACAAAAAAAAATAATAAGGCCAGCTCGGTGTCACAGAGGATGCTTGGATGAACGAACGGCATCTGCGAGCAAGGGCAAATGAAGTCATTGAAACCTCTGAGCAGGTTCATAGTGATGTGAGAAACATTTATACCAGAATATGCGTGGGGAGAAATCAATGCAAAACAGTTGGTGAATCACCATTTGGGGCAAATGAGATGTGTGTGCTCCTCCTTGACAGTTTTTGACCGAAAGCCAGCAATTTATAGGATTCCACCTTATACATTAAGAAACTGGCTACACGACTCCCAAGACGCCAGCCGACCTCAGCAGGAACAGGGGTCGGGGTGAGACAGGGTCACCAAGCAGAGCCCTGTCCTTCCCCCCTCAACCGTGACGTCACATCTGTGCTGAAGGACATTCCTGTGTTGATCTGGTTTCCAAAAACGTTCTCAGTTTGCTATGGTGGAGCAGGCAGAGCAACCCGGTCTGTAACTGCCGGTGACCCGCCTTTTCCACACCAGCGATCCATCCGTGATCGTTGGAAACCCTGGTACAGTTTGCGAGCATTCCTAAAAACTGGGGGCCAGGCCAGACCCACAGTCTGATCGCTCACGTGATGACCAGTCACGGTCCTATGAGACTGTGACGGTTTCCCCTGAAACTCTCTCTGAGCTTTACAAGCTTTCAACAGGTTTAAGAAATCGCCGGGAGCAGGATGACACCTCTGTGGCGGGCCAGGACGGGAGGGTGGAGGGACCCAGCAAAAGGGAGAAGGATGCATGGACACGGACAACAGTGTGGGGAGTGCTGGTGGGAGGGAGGAATGAGGGGTGAAACGGTAATGGACAAAATAAAGTAACAAATTTAAAAACAAAAGAACTCGCATGGTGCGTAAAAAACGGCCCCACCCCCAGCAATTTACACGTGCAATACAAAGGGGCAGATGTGGTCGGCACACTCCTGAGCTTCGCCTCGTTGAAACTTGCCCTCGATTATCCTAACGAGGAAGCGGAGTCCACGCTGGCCTTCGGATCAGCGGGAAGTTCCTTTCTGGGCAAGAAGATAAAGCTGAGCTGTTGAGAAAGGGTGCGGCCCAACACCGCCTCCTGCGAGAGGTTCCGACCTGCTCAAACTCCTCTCACTGTGTGCTGGAATGCCCTCTGGCTCCAAACGCAAGGCGAGGTGAGTCACTCCTCCGGCAGCTGCGGGAGCCGTCGCTGGGCACCCTCCTGGCCCCTGCGTGGCGGCATCTGACATCTGAGGCCTCCGCCTGCTGCCCTTGCTCCTGAGTCAGCACAATTTGTACTTGAAGGGAACATCACGTGACTTCTTAATGCGTTCTTTTTGGAATGCAGACCTCAGACTCTGTTCCAGGTTATCCAGGGTGCTGAAGGCTTTGGGGTGCAGGAAGGACCTATGAAGAGAGACACGACAATCCATCCAGAGATTCAGGGACAATCGTGTGTGCTGGCACCACACCGAAATAACTTTTGTGGATTTTTTGTCACCTGTGCTATAGGTGACAGAGATTACTTCGATGTCATTATTCGATCTTCCCAAATACATGTGAAGCAGGCGTCCTCCTGCCTGTGGACAGTTCAGAACACCAGCGTGGGGCCCTGAGTAACTCGCCTGGTTCACACAGTAAAGGAAGCAACCTGGAAGCTGAGCCAGGTCTCCCGGGCATCGAAGCCTGCGTTTGTTGTTGCTGCTGCTGTTTTTTGTTTTTTTAATTTTTAATTTTTATTTTTTAGACACAGGGGAAGGGAGGGAGAAAAAGAGGGGAACATCAATGTGTTTTGCCTCTCACACCCCCCCCACTGGGGACCTGGCCCGCAACCCAGGCTGCGCCCTGACTGGGAATTGAACCGGTGACCCTCTGGTTCTCAGGCCGGCGCTCAGTCCACTGAGCCGCCCCAGCCAGGGTGCTGCTGTTTTAAGATATATAGCTCCTGGTGATCTGTGGCCTGTGAATAACAAAGGGAAAGGAAAATCAGGAATAAGGCTGGCATGTCAGTTGTGTGCGTGATGTGAGGTAGCAAACACAGCCTCGTGTTTGGTGACATTTGAGACACGCATGCACCTGTGGGACCAACAACACGGTCAGGAAAATGAGCACACCTCCCCCCGACACCTCCGAGCACCCCTGTGGGGTCCTTCCCTCTTGTTCCCACCCCCCCAACCCCAGGCAACCGTGAATCTGCTTTCCCTTCCCTGAAGGTCAACTCAACATCTCCGGGACGTTCTGTGAATGGAATCATACAGCATTGTCTGTCTTGCCTCTTTCAACACATCCTAATTATTCCAAGACGCACCCTGGCACCTTCACCGGAGTCTGTTTCTCCCTGTTGCGGAGCGTTCCATTGCGTGGACACAACCCGGTCTGTGGGCCCACGCACGTGGTCGTGGGCATCTGTTTCCCAGCACCAGTACCAGCAGGGCCGATGTGAATATTCACGGACGCAGCTGCATAGGGGTGTCTGCTTTCACTTGCCTGGGTAGATGCCTACAAGTAAGAAGCTTCAGTCATAAAGTAGGGGTGTGTCCAACCTCCCAGAAAACTGCCACACTGGGCGGAAGACAGTATGAGGAGAATAAATGGTAATGGGAAAAAAATACAATAAAAAAAAGAAAAGAAAAAAACCCTGCCACACTGTTTCCCTATGTGACTGCACAACGCTGTGCCCAAGTCCCAGGCCCTCCTCTGGACGTCAGTCTTTTTGAATGCAGCCATTCCCGTAGGGACCTAGTCGCGGTGTTTTATATTTCCCTAACGACTCACAGTGTTGAGCTTCTTTTCTCTGCGCTTATTGACCATCTGAGTATCTTCTTTGGTGAGTGTCTGTTCTAATTTTGTGCCCACTTGTTTAAATCGGGCTGTTTTTTTTTTATTGTATTGAGCTTTGGGGATTTTTGTTATATTCTGTATTTGTAAGTAAACAGAACATTTAAAAGCCATCGATATCTGTACCCATCTTATGAAGGATCTGATGGAACAACACACTTTGTTAACGCTTTGCTACACTGTTTCCCCGGGGGCTGGGGAAATAGTGTATCAGCGGAGGCGAGCGCAGACAGAAGGCCAGCACTGGAGAGGGTGTGAGGCGCGCCCGAGCCGCACGGCCGAGGTGTCACGGGAAGGTGGCCTTGTACCTTCTAAAGAAGTGCATGTACGAAAGACCACCAAAATATGTATCCTTACCTTTTTATTTACATCTTACTGTGTTGTCTGATATTTTTAAATTTACGTGATTGTGAAACCGATTTTCTTTGTTAACCAAATAGGATGTGGTGGCTTGAGGGAGAACCACACACTCAGGGGACTGTGACATCGCCCCAGGCAGCCATGGCGTGGCTGTTCCAGCAAGGACCACAGGTGCAGGCTTCCATCCTGCACCAGAGGGCTCGGGGTCATGGCACAGAACAGAGTCACTAACCGTCACTTCATGCTCCTGCTCGTGGGCCGGGTGCCCCGCTCTATAGCCAGCCTTCCCGAAAACCAGTGCCATTTACTCTGCAGATTCAAAACAGTGTCACCTCTGGGACCTCAGTCCTGGGCTTTCCTCTCTACGCAGGCTTTTTGTCCTTTTGTATCCGTGAGCCGAAGAAGTGCTTGTGTGCAGGCGATTCATCCGTCCACCTTCCTAGTGACGCATCTGTTTGGTTAATGAAAGGAACAAGCGCAGAGCCACGGCCAGGGCCAGTGCCAAGGGGCTGAATAAATGCCAAAATGCCACCACGCTCTCGGGCGTTTCCTACGCTCAGCTCTGCCACAGGACGCGTTGACGTGAACGCAGCAGCTGAGAATCCTTGAACGTCGTACCTGAAAGTGACCTTGGAGGTCATTCCGCCCAACTGTACGACGGAGAATTTCACACTGAGGACCTACTGTGAGCCTTGCCCTAGCATAGGCCTCGGGAAAACCCTTGGACCAGAGCACATACAGCCCGTGATTTTCCTGGTTGGTAATACTATGGGCGCAGAGTGGGGAGAGAGAAGTGTAGAATAAATGTGTCAATGTCAAAAATGAGTGCATCCGAGGACACATGTCAGGAGGAGGCGCGTGCTACGGGGGACGCCAACCAGGAAGGCGCCGGGGGGCGCAAAGCCCTGACAGCCCTGGGAGTGAGTGCCCAGGGTCAGAGAGACAGCCCACGAGGCCGGGGTCACGGGAGAGCTAACCCCACATGGCAGAGAAGGAAGGGCGGGGATTTGTTAGAACTCCAAGAGCTTCGGCTTTTCCTCCAGGAGACCTGAAGAACCCTTGTGGGATGTTGAACGGAAGAACGGCACGACTGGCCTTGTTTCACACGGTTGGTGCCTCTGCTGTGTGAACCACCGACAGGGGACCGTGCCATAACTGGGGATGACGGATGGCATATTTCTGGGGACGGCGACTGAGATCAAAGTTGCAGCAAAAGATCAACGTAGCTGTAAGAAGAGATCAGAATCCAGACACATTGTAAAGATCAGCCAGTGATTTGCTGGTGTTTTGCGCACGTGATAAGCAAGGAGAGGGGGTGGAAGGACGAGAGGCAGAGAGAAAAGAAAGGGGGAGAGCGAACACCAGCCACAAACGTCACCGGCAAAGCACAACATCAGCTCCGCTGACAGTGAACTGGTCACAGCTACACAGCGTGAGTCTCGGAGGTGGGGACAGGGGACCTCCGTGATGCACCAGGAGCAGGGCGCAGCCAGAAGTCCTGAGGAGGAGGGAGTCGGCCCCAGGAACTGAGCTTCTCAGGCTTGGTGTTCATAAACCGTCTGTCTCAGGCAGATGAGAAAGCTGATAAAGCAGGAAAAACGCAATTAGGCTGCAGCTAACTAAAGATAAAACTTGTAAAGCTAAGGCCTGGCAAAGAAAAAAACCCTGAAACGTAAAATCACGTGTTCTGCTGAAGTCTGCAGATTCCTACACAGGCGCCTGGGAGCGGGGCCGTCCGCAGCCCTGCCGGGTTCGGCTGCGCCCTCCCCAGGGGTAGCTGTGTCCCACGCAGGGGGCCTGCGGACACGGGCGTGAAGTACGAGTTCACGTGGTGGCCGAACCGGCCTTAAACTCTGTGGCCAATCTCAAGTCCTGTAGCTGAATAGAGGCAACCCTGAAACATGAACAAGAACCTGGAAAAAACAAATCTTTTCTAGAGCAATATTGCATGTTTTTAGGGTTCACGTTAAAATGTATATTTTTAAATAAAATTTTCAGAACACACTACCCAATCACCCTAAGCACAATGAGATAGGAGAGTATGAACACTCAAGGGAAACAATAGGCGATAAATGCAGGTCAACAAAGCCCAGTGGAGAACCAGATACAATTTTGCAATGTTTGATTATGTTACGGGGGAGTGACGCTATTTGGAACTTGGTGAGATACAACTGTTAAAATGCGCACATTCAGAAAGGAAACTAGGACAAATGACATAAGTTAAAAACTCAATAACCGAAATTAGAGGAAACGAAAGGCCTGATCGGAGCCCATGGGAGACTTAGAGAACGGACTGGAACGAAAGACAGAAGAACCAAGTGACAAGCACACCCGCACCCATTGGGAACATCCAGAGATGTTCCGGAATGTCTGGGAGCCTCCTGCGGGAGGAAGAAAAAGAAGCCCGTGTCTCGGCAATTGTTGCAATTGTTGCAACAATTGAGTGCGATTGTTGAAAACCAGTGGCCAAGGCGGGAAAGTGACGAGACGCCAGGAAGAGAAGCAGCGAGACTTGCAGCTGGTTTCTCAGCGGGAGAAGCTGAAGCCAGAACACGACGCAGCAGCACCTCCCGTGGGCGGGTGGCGTTCTATACCCGTCAGGGCTGCTCCCCGAGAACAAATGCGAGGCGATGACATCTCAGCACACGGAGGCCGAGAGCCTCTGTCACCAGAGGGACCACGTTGACAGACGTGCTGAAGGGCTTCCACAGTCGGAGGAAGCTGAGGAACGGACCCCGAGGTCCGTGTGGCCTGCCGGCCGGGTGGAGGTGACACTTGTGTGACTCTAGATGAAGGTCCTTGATCCCGGTGGTTCTACAGAGCTCAATAGAATCATGGATTTGTGCCCATAACGCATCTTGGGTTTGGCTGAGCGTGGGGGCCGGTGGCCGTGGGAAGCCCTCTGGGAGCATAGACAGGAAGACGCAGCCCTGCACACCAGCCTGCTCCCGCACAGAGCAGTTTGGGATGGGAGCTTAAAAAAATAGACGTTTTTCTGAAATAAACTCCAACTCTTCCAGCTCATTTTTGTTTTTTACTCACAGTTAAATAGCCTGGACATCAGTTCAATTTTTAAAGTAATAAAATGAAAAAACCAAGCCATTGTTTTCTACCAACGATTTATAGTTGTGGTGAGAAGTCCAACCTCCAGCATTCCAAACCCATTATTCACATAAAGTGATAGCACTGTTTTCATTCATTTCAGATAAAGGACGTGATCTTGGGTTTAAGGGCCCTTGGCTTCGTTTGGCAAAATAATGACATAAATAACACACATCTCTGGGAAGAAATAAGGGGAGGACTGGCGTTCCCACCCCTACTGTCCAGGTCACCACCGAGCTGAGCTGGGAGACCCTGTCTCCCGGCGTGACCTTCTCCATGGACCGAAGGTGGGGTCTGCGTGGAGAGACCCGTCCAGGACTTGGCTGTCCCTCTCTGGGGTGTCTTCACCGGTGCTGCCCTGGGGAGACAACAGCAGAGAGGAACCCGGGCACACCGCCTGAGGAGCGTGGTCCCGGGGCGCGTCGTCAGCCCCAGAGCACACGCCACTGGAGAGAACGTGGTGGCTTGTTTCTGGCCAGCACCACACAGGGACACCAGAACGGGGACATCCTGGGGGTCACACTGAATTTTCTAAAGAGGGTCCCTGAGTGCTGGAACCTGCGGGCTGGGAAGCCTCACGTGCGTTGATGGGAACCCAGAATGAGCTCCCCGTGCGGGGCGGTCTGGCCAGAGAACGCGTGCACTCACCACCATGAGCCACGTGAGACGCAGCCTCTGTGGGCTCTCTCCAGGGGCCGAGCTGCTGGTGGCTCCGATGACAAAGGTGCGGTGCCAGGTTTTAAACACACTTTGGAAATGTCCTGGGAGCAAAGAGGCCAGGAGGGTGTTCATTTAGTAGTGGTCTTGGCGCCAGCCATGAGGGCCACGGTGGAGGAGGTGGGGGCTCATGCACCCGGGTCTCTGCGGCTTCCCAGGCCCTGCCTGGCCCCCATCCCCGCAGGTAGCGCAGGACAGACAACGGCCACAGTGCTGAGCTTCAGGTGGCCGAAGACAGAGACCCGAGAAGATGACTCAGCTTCAAAGGTCATTACCGGTAGCGCCAAGAGGTTGGAGAAAGAATGCAGATGCTGTGAGGCTTTGCTAGGGGTGAAGGGGAGTTTTCACGTTCCCACGGAGAACCGAAGCCCAGCGGGCCGCAGAGAGCCCAGTCCCGAGGCCGTGCCCCCGCTGTCCCTTCACAGCAGCGCCCCTGAGGACAGCGCCAAGGAGGAGAGGACTTGGGAGTGGGGACGCCCCCGGGATTTCTCGGCAGGAAAGCTGGGCACTGCGGGAAGTCCATTCCCATCCGTGCAGTTCAGCTGCTCTTTGCAGTTAAAAAACTGCGCAGCTGTGGCCTCGCCGCCCACATCCAAGTGGCCAGACCGGGATTCGGAGAGTGGGCCAAAGGTGGGACAACGGAGAACTGGGCTCCAGACGTCCTCTGGACTCCAGCCCAGCTCCCTCGGCACAGCTGCGGGGGTGCAGGGGTGCGGCAGGGGGTCTGTGTGCCGGTAGCCGCCCAGCAGTGTCCCCCCAGCACTGGTTAGGGACACAAACCGCCAGGCCCCGTCACACGAGGGGTGCAGCAGCTGCACAGGTCATTCCGGCGCGCACTGAGGTCTGAGACCCGTCCTCGCGTGGGTCAGTCGTGCGGACCCAGCAGCCCGACACGGAGAGGCAGGAGAATGAGAGGCGGCAGCGGTCGTGTGCTTGGGAAGGAGCGATGGGGTCTCATGTAGAAGGTGAGTCCACAAACCGCCGGGTCCAGGTGAGTCACCTGCTAAGGTCTCACCGCCCATTAGGGGTTTAAAACTACTAGGAGCTTGAAAAACACATCCAGAATAAGTCCAGGAAATAAAAACGAAAAGTGTCTGTAATACCAAATATTAGATGGAAAGCTGCTCCAAACGCTGCAAATGCTGAAGAACCTAAAGGGGCTTTAAAAATGTCCCGGGCAGAGCCCTGCGGTCTCTCCTCCCCCCCAGCAGCCCTGACCCTGGTCGTTGAGGTCAGCGCGGTCGTGTAAACAGGCTGAACGCCTGTGGCCCCGAAAACCCGTTCTCTGCGTGTCGGGTCCACCGAGAGCACAGCTGAGGGCCACCCTCCATCTCTGCTGTTGCTGTTTTCCTCAGGCAAGCAGTAGCCATGCCAATTACGGAGGAGAAATATATGAACCAGCAAATATTTAGTGATTTCAGGGGTTTTTTTAAAGATTTTATTTATTTTTAGAGAGAGGGGAAGGAAGGGAGAAATAGAGGCAGAGAAACATCAATGTGCTGTTGCCTCTCGTGCGCCCCCTACTGGGGACCTGGCCCACAACCCAGGCATGTACCCTGACTGGGAATCGAACCGGCGACCCTCTGCTTTGCAATCTGGTGCTCAATCCACTGAGCCACACCAGCCAGGGCTGATGTCAGGTTTCATCTGCTGTGGACGGGATCCTACCAGGAGCACCCAGGGGTCTCCCCGACGGGGCAGCCCGCAGCCCTGCTCACCAGGAAGAGCTCCGTGCTTGTGTTTAGGCGGTAACGCTATAGGAACCAAAGAGGTGTGTGCTTTCTGGGCACAGCTCTGGGGCTGCCAGCAATGAAGTCAGTGCCGAATAAATTTTGTGTGACAAGATGTTAAAATGGAACTTCTGGCTGAAACGCACAGCTGTCGAATCCCACAGTTAGTGGTTAGACAAGGGTTACACAGCGTGTGGCCAAGAAGCAGGGAGATGACTCTTCACACAGGAGCTGGGTGGGGGCAAGGCAGGCGTGTGCGGTCTCGTATGCCCACCGAAAACGTGCAGGAACGAGTGTTTTCTGAACCGGTGCCAACATGATGTCAGTTAGAGTCGCCCGCGGGGCCGCAGGGTCAGGGCCGCTGTCGCGAGGTCAGTCCAGGCCTCACTGCCGGCAGTGGGCTCGTCAGCTCAGATGCCGTGTTAACCAGGACTTTTATTGTCTGTGTTTCTGAGGCGCTGACACCCTGGGGCCTGCTGACCCTGGAGGGACAAGCTCTGCCAGGACTGACCGATTCCTTGAGATAGCAAACGATTCCACTGGGCGCGTGGTTTTCACACGCAAACCAGCCAATGCGCAGCCCACACCCCAGCACCCTGCTCGCCCGCCTCGCCCGTCCCTTCCGCAGAAACCACGGCACATGTCCTCACGTGTCCTCTGTCCCTGCCTCCCGACGATGTGAAGGTCTCCTAGTCCCACGTCCCGCTCCTGGGAGTTCTGCTCGGGCGCACGTCTGGCCGATGGCCACTGTGGGTGTTTGTGTTGACATTTTAGTATTTGTCACCAAACGGTCATTCAGACAAAATCAGCTTGCGAGTGTCGTCCAAAACCTCCAGTACATACCACCCCTTACTGCCGGAGTGTGGGTCACGCAGAACGAGATAGGTGGGGGCGTGGCCAACTGCCCTGAGTGCACCTGCCTCGCGTGCAGGCCGCTGGCATGCGCATTCTCTGCGCGGCTGCGCCCTTGGTTTCGTTAGTGTGTTGACCGTGAGGGCGGCCCCAGGGCCAGATGACCAGGTCCGTGACGCCTGGATGCTTAAATGCAGGGAAAACAGAGGCACGAAAACAAGTGAGGGACCCATGTATCCAAATGAAAGTAAGAAAAGTACAAAGGCAAGCGGAGGATCGACACCTGGGCCACCAGGAACCAGAGACGTTTATTTCCCTGCTCGTTGTTCTTCGTGCCGCCCGCGCGAGAATCGCGGCCTTGGGGTGAAACAGAAACAACAGGAAAACCTGGGACTGGATGAAGAGACCCGAGCTGAGCCACCGGCGGTGTTCGCACCTGGACTGCCGGGCAGCATCAGGGGCTCAGGGCCCAGGGCTGGTCAGCGGAGACAGTGGGCACGGACAGGGGTGCTTGACCCAGCCCTTCTACAGACGAGCGCACAGGACAACGATTTAAAAGGAAATCAGGGAGGACACACGTTGATCTGCGAACAGAGTTAATGCAAACACTGAGATGCAGCCTGGAAAGAGGAGTGTTTTCTCTAACCAGTGGACGGAGAAGGAGGAACGGTGAGGGACACGTAAGAATAGCACTAACGTGCACACTCCGAAGAACTGTCTGCTGGGCCGTCCAAAAGAACATTCTGTTTTCCTTCAATTAGCACTTGTGGCTTCTTCTCTTGTCAAGGAAAAAACAAAAAAACCCGTGCACACATGTGCTTCCTGGATGCTTGAATTCAGTCTGCCGCTGGGTATTGTTTTCAGAGAAACAATAAGTCTCTCAGATGTTGCATATGGAAGAAATTGAAGGCCCTGTTCTACACTCGTGTTCTAATTTCGGCCGAGAGTGTCTGCCGACTGTGTGCAGGGGTCAGGCTGCCGCTTCCCGACAAAGGTGGGGCTTTGTCCCTGCCCCTGAGGACCAGCACCAGGCAGAGCTCCAACCAGAGGAAGGTCGGGCTTTGCTTTCTCTGTGGTGAAGACAACTTAATGTGGGTGCCTAGGTGCCCACAAACCCTGAGGGGCCTCCATGACTGGTCACGTCTGTAGTCAAACCAGGAGAAAGGTCCCGTCCCAGGTGAAACCGTCGATCTCTGCCTTTCTGAGCCCACAGCTATGCATCTCATTCATTCATTCATTCATTCATCCAGCAAGCAGGCGTTCAGCATCGATGTGCATGGAATTATGCCAAGAACAGGGCCTCTCGGTGTGTGAGGTGCTTCCTCTGCCCATGAGGACCTGGCCGGCAGGCGAGCAGAGTCCCTGGTGTGGCCACTCAGATGTTACCCGCCATGTGCCACCTCGGGCCTGACCCCAGCACAGGCTGGCCAAGGAGGGGCGGGAGCTGGTGGACAGGTGGCGCTTACCTGTACCTGGGGCTTATGCTGCTGTGGAGGGGTGACACACAGGCCCAGAGGGACACAGCTGTCTGAAGGAGCAGTTGACACTCACAGGGCCCTAGAAGCAGGAGGCACTCCCCCGCCCTGCAGGGCTCCCCACCCTGGGAAGCACCAGGGTCGGTCAGGAGGCAGAGGGAGTGAGGGGGGAGTGGCAGGGGGACCCCGTGGAATGTGGGGAAACAAGCCTTTACTGTCATTTCTGCAGGGTGCAAGGGGCCCAGTGGAGCAGGCCGGCCTGGGTTTGGCCGCTTTGATTCACATCAGCGGCCTGGGGCACAGGGGCAGCCCCTCATTGTCCAGTCCCTGTCCTGGGTGCTCAGGGCAGGTGGGTGGTGTCCCTGAGTGTGGGGGCCCGCAGAGGAGGGGTTGGGCTCTGCACTGGAAAGGCGCCCCCGGAGAGCTGTTTGCGGTCCTGGGACTTGGCTAAACCCTGGGAAGGGATTGACCCTGGGAATCTAAACCTTGGCCAAACTCTCCGGGGCCAGCAAGGCCCCGGCGTCAAAGCCTCAGAAGGGCAGTGACCTCCGCTTAGTGGCAGCTTCTGCCTTTGTCCACAGACGCCCGGAATAATTGCAGGGCTCGGTCTCAAGATTCAGCGCCTTCGGGGTAGGGTTCACTGACATTAAATGGCATTTGTAAGTAAAGTGATAATAAGTATGAAACGACATGAGAAATATAAGCAAGTGAAAAAGGGAGGGACGAGGATGAAAACGAAACTGCCCCAGCTCCTCTGCTGGCCTCGCTCCAGGGCCCGACCGCCACCACGATGTGGCCGCCCGGCCACCGTGTTCCCCGTGACCCATGGGGGCGCGCTGTGACCCTGGGGTGCAGCAGGAAGGGCGTGAGCTCAGGGAAGCGTTCCGGGAAGCATGGCTGTCCACTGCGTGGTTTTGGACAAGGTCAACCTATGACCTCTCCCTCCCAGCACGCCGGCTTCCAGCCCTCACTGAAACGTCACTCTCACTTCCTCTCATTGAGAGAGAGAGAAAACAAACATCGATTTCAACAATGATTTTCAACCAGGGAAACTCTACAGCCTCCTGGTTATAACTGAGTCTTAGTCTTAAAATAGACGCTTATAGAATAATTGTCATAATTGGTTCAGCCTGTTTGGATACTGAGTAGTTTAATGTCATGGTCATTTCAACATAATGTAGTTTTCAAAAAGGAAGTCAGCCACTAGCCCTGCTCCTAGTATCTATTTTTTAAGGCCTTTAAATGTTCATGATCTTCTGAAAGAAAAAAGCAGATGGCTAGTTTCTAAGCCTTTCTCTTTGGTCTTGGGTTTTGGAAGGATACAGGGCCCACTATATCACGTGACACTATTGAAAACACGTTCTCAACCAGGTGTTTTAGCTGAAGATTTCACCTGGATGAAGATCATCAATGTTACCTGGAGCTGCTGAGAGCCAGGAAAACAGGCAAAGGAGCGAGAGTGACCCGCGTCCCTGTCTCCGTGTGGAGGGCGCAGCTGCTGCAGGTGCGGCTGCCGCTGGTGTGGCTTCTGTGGGGTCTCACGTCCTGGACCAGAGAGCATCACGTTGCTTCTCGTCCGCAGACTAGGGGAGCTGACACCCCCGGGCCTGGCCCAGCACGGCTCACTGGGACGGGCTCATTCCGCATCTCCCCTTGCTTTCCCGAGAACTTGGGGGGCAGATGCTGTCATCGTACCCAACCTGGGGTGGAGGAGGGGATGGAGGCAGAGCTCAAGTGAACTTGCCGAAGGTCCCCAGGCGCTCGGGCTAGGAGGAGGCTTCAGAGGGCTGACCGGTTTGCCCAAGTCACGTGGCTAAGACAGGACTGGGACCCACTTCCACGCGGTCAGAGCCCAAGTGTGTCTGCTGTGCCCTGTGGTCCCTGGTGACATCACAGAGATGCCTGTGACAGCCACGTTCTCCGCGCAATTCCTCCCCCTTTGCAAACAGCATCCGTCTCTCATCCCCGTGCAGTTGCAACACCCTGGGAACAGGAGCTGAGTGTCACACACACACAGAGGCATGCACACACACATGGGCATGCACACACACAGGCATGTGTGAGCACACACACGGGCCTGCACATGCAGACACACATGTGGGTGTGCACACACATGCACACGTGCACCGGTCACTGCTCTGACTGCAGCAGGAGGCACCTGCTGGCTCTGCCCCGCCTGGTGCCCTGGCCCCCAGCCCCCAGCTTTCCCTCCCAGGAGACCTCGGTGGGAGGCTGAAGGGCTGACCCTCTGGGATCCTGTTCACATGGGAGCCCAAACCACCTCCCTTCGCTGTCTGAGGAAGGTGGAAATATTGTCAAACGTTAAGTGAAAGGAACGCTTTTATGAAAAGTGAGTCAAAACATCGAATACCCCTCCCCACCACCCCTCCTCACAGGCAAGTCGCTCCTTCAGCCCCCACCCGGAGGGGTGTGGGGGGCAGCAGAGGGGGCTCACAGGCGCAAGCATGGACGCTGCTGTCGCTTTGTTGTGGAGGGTGTCAGCATCCTGAGTAAAGACAGGGAGGTGTGAGGTTGAGTTTGCTCCTAAGAAACCACACAGAGAAAAGTCTGGCCCCTGTGTCCTGGCCACGGAGCTCAGAGTCCCATCCCAGAGAGGGGCTGGCCCCGGGGTCCTCCTCTCCGGCCCTCCGTCCGCTGGGCTCTCAGGCTCCGTGCTATTGGGAAGCGTGACTCCCCCACCGCTGTTTGCTCCACGTGCACGGCTCCAGCTTGACCTCAGGCCACCGCCGAGCATCTGGGCCCCATCTTCAGAAACTTTCACAACGCGACCCAGTTCTCCCAGATGGCCCTGTTACCATCTCAAATGCCTGGCTCCCCAGCCTGCTCCAAATCTTTATAGGGGATTTGACAGCAATCGCTCTTAAAAGCCTCAGAAAAATGCCAAAGACATTACTAACGCCCTGCGGCCTGCTGCCCAGCTCACCCAACGGCAGGGGCCCCATGGCCCGCAGAGCCCCCTGGGGCTGATGACTCGGGTGCCGAGGGAAACAAGGGCGAGACTTCAGCTCTATGCTGTGCTTTCCTTTTGTTGTTGTTTTCATTACATTTAGGTTTCCAGAGCAGCTTAATAAGAAAAATCCAAATTCCCAGGCAGCTGGACGTTAGACCAGGAGCAAAAGAAGGAAGCTGGCGGGGTTTGCAAGAAAGGCCCTTTGTGGGGCGGGGCTGTGAGTGGGGGGCGTGTCCATGTGGGCGTGTCCCTGTGGGAGCGCATGCGCAGGAGCACCTCAGCCAGCAGCTCCAGCTCTGCTCTTACGCTGGCTCCGGGCGTGGAGCCCACGTTCCTCGTCTGGGCCAGGCAGACCACCAGCCCTGGTCAGGAGGGGCCCTGCCGGGCGTCTGACAGCTCCCAGGGCGCGTTCGATGAGAACGTAGGCCTGAAACACCAAAAGCGGAGGAGAAAATCAAGCATCGTGAAATAAGGGACAGGGCCACACCCGGGGCAGCCTCGCCTTCTCCATGACAACCCGGGTCCAGGGTCAGAGCGCCACCTGCTCCAACGCCGCGCAGGGCACGTGGCTGCCATCTCCGGGCCGCGGTAGACTGACATCTCCGTAGGAACTGGCCCCAGGAACCCGACTGGAGAACTACAGTGCGTGAGCCCCGGCCACACACAACCTCGACAGAGCTCCCTGCCGGAATGCTGGGTGGAAGAGGCCGGACACAGAATGCTTCCCACTGGAGAGACCCCCTTTGTGGAAAGTTCCAGAACCACCAACTTGATCCCTGGCTTCAGGAGTCCAGAAAACAGCTTCCTGTGGGAAGGAAAGAGGAGGCGACTGAGGGGAACTGTGAGGAGGGGCCGGCGGGAGGGTCGGGGTTCCACGGGGGAGCATGCAGGTGCATGGGGTGAATCGCATGCAGCGTCCCACTCTGTCCAAGCCCAGGCAGGGCCGGCCACACCTGCTGTCCACGCCGTCTCGTGTCCTTTCTCTCTTCACCTTGTCTAGTTCTGCACAGTCAATTCTATTCTCACTCGTTTGCCTTCATGTAAAAGTGTCCCAGTTGCTTGTAACAGCCGGTGGCCTGAGGTCGTGTGTGTGATGGGGAATCTCTCCAGTGTGGCCTGCTAGGCCGTCCCTATGGCTATTCAGTCTCAGGCTGTCCGGTGTTTGCCTCTGCCTCTGCCCACTCAGCCTTACCTGCCCGCCCCTGCCGCCTTCCCCCTCTGGCACCCCCCCCCCCGCCCCGTCTCCCCAGGCTCATCCTGCTCCGGGTGGGGGTGGGGTCAGCTGGGCCCACTCCCAGTGAAAACTGTTCAACTCTCTGTTCACACCCCCGTCCTGCTCTGTGACCAGCCACCCCCTCGGCTGCCACGTTCTTCCCCCTCCCACCTCACTTTGCCAGCGCTGAGTCAGCTTGGAGCAGAAGGTTGGACGTGATCACTGTTGAAATACTTGGGGCCGGACAAACCTTTAGTTCTTGCCCATCCAGCTAGTGCAGATGAGCTGTCTGATTTATGGCGCCCTTTGCTCTTTTGCAAGGAGCACTATCTCTCACTCACACAGTCCCCGTGGAGCCCTCCAATAAATCATCCCTCATAGAGCAGCTCCGCATGCCGGGCACTTGTCTCAGCACATCTCGTACCAGGGCAACTATGTTACAAACACTCATCTAAAAATACTGCTTCAGAGGCAGCCCGATGCCAAACGTGCCAGTTCCGGACGCGTGCCCTCGTGTGGTCCTGAGCCACGAGTCGTTCCGAATGCGCTCCCCAGAGACCTGGTTAGTCTCGGCACTGCCGATCGGCACAGCGACACCTGCCAGGACAGACGGAAAAGTGGGTCTGAGCCCAGGCCCAGGGAAGGTGCACACCACGGCGTGTGCTTGCGTTCCTGTTGCTTCTGGACAGGAAGTCAGCCTCGGCTTTGGGATGTTCAGTAGATGCCGCAGCATAAAAAGGTATGTTTTTCTAAACGGTGGCAAGACGAGCAGCTGAACATTATCCGTCAAAATGTGCCGTCACTAGAAACAGTTGCCACGGGCCCTGCAGAAGGACGCTCCGGTTTTGGTTACTGTTCACTTCAGGACAGGTGCCGTGTTCTCGAGATGCGGAAAAACAGTTACATTCGACTTCGCGTCCTGCCTGAGACCGCAGGCACCTCTGCAGAGAAGCAGCAACAAACCAGAGCATTAAAACTCGCTGGCTGCCACAGCAACGGCCAGTGCGGTTTGCTCGGCATGTTGTTGCTGTCGTTTCACAGAAAACACAGTCAGGGAGCCGGGAAACGTCGGCGCAAGGAAGAATTCTGTCACTGGGGGAGACAGGTGCCTGGTCTCCCCCAATGACAGATGTCGCAAGTGTCTTCGATTCGGGGCAACCCATTCAGTCTCTGTCTCCTAGTGGTGCCTCTGCCGATGCCTGCTGCTCTCTTCCCTGGGGTCTCAGAAGGTTTACACGGAAAACCCTTTCTCATCTGCTTGGTTGTCTGCACTCTGGAAGTGCAGCTTCAGTATCTTCGTCTGTGTCCAGATAATCATGGTTGAAATGTGTGCATGCGTGTCCGTGTTTATTCCAGTTACAGGCCACAGAGGAAGCCACCGGGGTCACCATGGCCAGCGTGGTGGGAGCCGGGCAGCGAGGCGGAGTCCGCTGGGCAGTGGGTATGGGAGGAGGCACGGGCAGGGACGTCCAGGGACCCTCTGAGAGTCCCTGACATGGGACTCGGATGGGTGACCGTTAGGTGTCTGCAGGGAAAGTGTGGCGGAACTCCGCAGTGTGACTGCACCAGCTGGTGTAACCGCTGCCTGTGCAAGGACACGCAGGCTGATTCCAGCCCTCGGTGGTGTGCTTCACGCAGCCCCCAAGTTTGGGTCTCGGGGGACAAAGCAGCCACCGACCAGGCCACTTGTGACGGGCCCCTCCAGTCAGTGCCCTGGCTGCCGGGTTGTCTCTGGGTTTAAGAGAGAGCCCAGGCCTGCGGGGCTGGACTCGGAGACTCCCAGGCCGTGGTCACGATGGGCTGAGGTCCCAGTGAGCAGGCAACCAGGGCCTCTGTCCTTGGTGTGGACCAGCAGGAGCCTGCTAATAACTTGTAAATGAAGAGATTGGACAATTTCCTGCAGAAACGGGGCTTCATAAAACTCACTGGGCAACACAGAAAACCTACGTGGATCCGTGACAATCGCAGCGATTGGAACATTTCAGGTGCTCGCAGGGCCCAGCGCCAGCAAGACGGGCGTGTCTTTAGTGAGTCGCATCAAAACCTCAGGGAGCGTGAAATTACAATCTTATACAAACCTTTCAGAGAATTAAAAAATGAGGAAAACTCCCAAGTTTAGGGAGGTAGCACAAATACAACATAAATTAGGTATGTGGAAAAGGAAAAGTATAGATCGAAGTGATTTGGGGGCACGGATGACCAAGTCCTAACAGAATGTTAGCAAACCTGGGCCAAGAACATAAAACAAAGGTGGGGTCCCCACCACCCACCCGGGGGGCACCAGGCGGATTCTGAAGGAGACCAGCCCGCCCTGTGATTGCGGGAAAACCACACAAGTGTTCCCAGTCTATGCAAAAAAAGCATCTGAGTTATAACCGATAGGAACGGGCATAACAACCTGTTTTTCTGGGTGAGAGGGGCACATGAAGGAGCTGCTTTGGCCCAAGGGAAGGAATGAGCCACGCGGGAATTTTTCCAAGCATGGAGCCCGTGACCCCTTCACCACTCGTTCCTCCCTCACCCACCGCACAACCTTCCGGGCTGCCTGTGCCTTCGTCCCGGTGCCCGGGCACGGAGCGACACCGAGAGTGAGTGGGCGGTAGCCACTGCTGCTGTGATACTGTTTCGTGAACTTAACATGAAAGAAAAACGTCTGCAGAAGGAAACGTCGGTGTGAAGGCGGCGCCCGGGGAGTGCTATGCAAGCGCTCCGGCCGGCGGAGGGAACATTGTCGCGTCACTGTGCCACCGGGCCACACGACAGCCCTGCTGCTCAGCTGGCTGCCGCCCCGGAGGCCTCTGCAGGCAAGCGCTGGGAATGAACGCCTTAGAAATGCAGGCACCGATGTGGGAAGAACTACAGGAAAAAATAAACAGGTCGGGAAGAGAACTGTAAGATCGTGGTGTGGTGGGCAGGCGATGATGAGCAGGAAAAGGGAAGCTGTTGGAGGAGACACTCAGGCCACCAGTCCACCGACATAAAAGCGCGCAGAGCGATGGCGGGTCTTCACAGGTTCGGACGAGGAGCGTATCACATGGGAAAGGCTGTGAGTGTCCCCCGCGGCAGGGCAGGGCTCCTTCCAGAACGAGGAGAGGGGGCGAGGCCTTTGCAGGCCACCCAGGGATGTGTTGGGGCATGTTCCATTTGCTAAGCGGTGAAGGCGAGTGACGAGGTTCATTACGTTACGCTTTCCGTGGGTGCACGTGTCCCACGCTGACGGTGCCTGTGCGTGTGGGCAGCCCCGGGGAAGGTCTGCATGCCTTTCCATTCGGCTGACAGACACAGTGTCTCACCAGCAGAGGAGACACAATGCTGCCCGCCGGTCCGCAAATGTGGGGAGGCCGGCCGGGAGGTCCTCACCGACGTCGGGTGAGTGAGGGGACCGCAGCTGGTTCACGGTGCATGCCCTGGGGCGGGAAGCCCACCACACCAGAATGAAGAGACAGTGTCCCAGGGGCACGTCCGTCACCCTCCAGGTTGTGACATGGGCGAGTCAGCCCCAACCCTGCAGGTCTCAGCACATCCCCAGCGAGGTCGCCGTCATTCCTCGAGTGCCCCACAGAGCCAGTGCCCGGCCAGGACGCGCCTCCTCCATCCGGTTCTGTGGCAGCTCATGCTATGGCCAGAGTAGGGGTGAGGATCCGCACGCTGGGACCTCCCAAGGCCGTCCAGCCCCAAAGCCCAAGGTCGTCCAGCCCCGAAGCGGCCCCTCAGGGCCCCAGACCTGTGACTCCACAGCTCAGCACTCCTTCCCCTCAAGACAGGAGCACACTGTGAACCTCTGAACTGGGGCCATGGTGGGTGCTCTGTCCCAAGAATGCTAGGACCCCCTTTAACTCCCAAAGGGGCCCTCGTGGAAGAGACGATCTACAGTCTTTGTGGTCCCAGCCCTGGCCCGTGTTCCAGTCGCCGTGGGAGCCGAGTTGCGCCCCAGCCTGGGCAGTGTTTCCATGCAGCCAGGCACTTTCCCAGAATTTATAATCTCATGGCACATTTCTGCACTGTGGTTTTAACTAGGGACAAATTAGTTTCTAACGCAATTTGTAGTCCATTGGAAACATAGCCTGTGGATGGTTTTCAAATATAAAAATAAGAAACAAAATTTCCATGACGATTTGGAGTCAAAGGAAGGTAATTTGCTGTGCTAATGAAATTTAATTTCAAAACCCTCATACCCCCTGCGGAAAGAAGTGCTCATTGGGTTTATTGTTGCTCCAAATGTTCCGATGAGGTAAGACGCGTGTTCCCGAGCCAGAGAGTCGGCCCAGGCCTCCTCCAGCGCTCGCTCCCGCCACCCTCGGGAACCGGGCTTCTGCTCTGACAGATGGGAGACGGTGCCGGGCTGGGACCCAGCTTCCTGCGACCACGGCTTCCCCTCAGCTCCCCAGGGAGGTTGTAATGACCTCCATGTGACCTCAGAAAAACCCCGAATCTCAGAAAGATCCCGCCCCCTGACCCACCATGCCGGGTGTCACTCCAGGCGAGTGTGGACTGCAGGGGACACGTGACCTGACTCTGCACCCACACACGCCCAGCGCCCCGTCCTGCCCAGAGAGTGTCTGGCGCGCGTCTCAGCGAGACCACAGCAGACGGGGCTTCGTGGTGCTGTTCTCTTGTCTTGGGTTTTGCTAAAGTACAAAGCAGGGTTCGGATGTAATTCGTGATGAGTGTTAAAGCATCAGTAATAATTTGATGTCTTTCCTTCAACTCTCTACTTGTTCTCGATCTGCCCTTCGATCGGAAGAAACTGCCCTCGCACTTTCCTGCGCGTTTCGGTTTGTTGCTGCTTACGGCCCAGAAGGTTTTACCTGTAAACATGTGCGTGGAGTCGAATTTACTTTAAAAGTACGTGTGGTTGTTATTGCTTCGGGGCTGATGTGTTTGCTGGTGGATGTTAATACAGACACCATGCAGGTGCTTCCCAAACCGTCCGGGAGGCAGGGCGGTTGGTGTTCTGTATTAATTTCCGGATGCGACGTGGACCAGTTTTTGAATCACCGGCGGCGTTACATTGCTGTGGGTGTTTCTAATTCACCTCCGTTACCGTATTTGCCTCGTCACCCTGGACACCGCCAGCCCCAGCGGCTCGCTGCTTCTCCGGAGGCCGGCCACGAGCAGGGGCCCTAACCTCCCCTTCTGTTGATTTCCCTGCACATCTCAACATGGAAAATGAATTCGTGGTGTGCTCTGAGGCGAGAAAGCTCTCTTCACCCACACCTGCTAAGTGTCTTTACCCAAAATCTCAAAAGTTCCATCGCTAGCGAAGTCCTAACTTTTCCAGGTCACAAGAATTCCTGGAGGAACTTCTCACAGATGGAAGCGATCTCTCGTGCTCATTCGCTCACTTTATTGTAGCAAAACCCCCTCAGTGGCTGGCAGCTGTCCACCCCCCACCGAGGGTCAGCAGAGCTGACTCACAGGTAGTCTGCCCGACATCTGCAAAATAATAAACACCCGCCAGGCTCAGGCATGAGCGTCTCCTGTCTCCGGAGACTCTTCTTCTCGGACAATTCAGGTTAAAGACTGGAAAATTCTCGTTTCTGCTTTTAAAACACTGAAAACCTGTGGTGGTTGCCATTACCTTAGCAACATAATATACCTACTGGTTCACTTCACGTGCCCAGTAGTCTACGTGGAAATTGTACGGCTCAGATGCTTCCAGTCACATCAGACGAATTCTGGTGCTAGGACTCGGGTAGACAAAACCGTTGGAACATTTGCGCCAAGTTCTCCAACACGTAGGAACTCGATGTGTCACGTCCATCATCCGTGAGATGCTCGTGCCTCTGGTGCCCCAGCACAGCCCCAGCACGCACCTTCCCGCTGAGGCAGGTGTGCCGAGAGCAGCCAGGCAGCCCTGCACCAGCCCAGAGCAACCCTCCTCCTCGGCCTGCGCCCCTTTACTGCCTCAGTGCCCTTCCTTCTGCCCTGATCTCCCGCTGGCTTCTGGGTGGGTCCACTCCCCGAGTCTGTTCTTTCCTGGGCATTCTTCACATCCCACACCTTCCACCTGCTCTGAGGATCCAACCTTGAACTTATCCCAGAGCTCGGGAGCTCCTGTGCCTGGGCACCTCCACCCAGGTCTCCACCCAAACTGGACTCCCCGTCTTGGCCAACCTGCATTCCTTCCCTCGGACCTTGTCCCAGTGACTGGCCAGAACTCTAACCTCCTCTCTCCCACCTCCCAGAAGCATGCAAACCTAAATATTTCCAGGCAAGGTGGCCTTTATGAAATGGTCCTGGGGTGAGGACAGTGTCCCAGGAGCAGGGACGTGAAAGCCTGGGACTAGCAATGTCTGAGAGGCACAGGTGCGGCCTCAGAGCTGGAGACAGAACAGGTGGCCAGAGACTTCAACAGACACGGGCGGAGGGCGGTCGCCTCTCAGACAAGCCCTGGAAACACATTTCAGCAGCACGTTAGAGACAAAGGTCAGGTTGCACGGGGAGAAGGCACGATAAAGTGTAAGGAGATAGAAGCAATTAATACAGAAAATTAATTCCACAATCTTGGCTCTGAAAGGACAAGAGAGAGAAGAAGCTACTACAGCACAGAGCACAGGAGACTAAGAAATCTTTATTTAAAAACTAGAAATTGCCTGGGATGCATCTCCATTTTACAGCTTCGCGGCACGTTTGGGAAACCTGTGTCATCAATGTCCCTTCAACCATACGACTACCAGCAATTCCAAATTTCAATGAATGCAGGAAGCAAACATTTCATTGACTTCCTGGGTGTAACAGGTTAGCTGTTCTTCTCCCGTTACCTGAACGATGCCGCCATGGGTACATTCTAAGTGCCGTTCTAAGACACACGTTCTCCGCCGCCTTCCCCGTCGGCTGTCCCCCTTCTGTCCCGTGTCACAGCGATGTCAGTCTCCCTTTGCTGACGAGGACTCTGTGTAGAGACCAGACTGACTGAAGTTAAACTGCCGCTGCGGCCACGTCGGTGCCCAGAACCTAATTCTGAGTCTGAAGTTATGTGACTGCCCAGAGCCATTTCTCTGAAAAACTGAAAAATCTTTCTATTCCTTTTTCTAGTCAAAACTGGAAGCCAAACTCACCATAGAAAAGGCAAAGGCAAGTGGCAAACTCAGAAGTCTGAGGGTTGTGCCCGGAAGGCAGATGGCGGGTCCCGGTGGTCCACCGAGCGCTCCTGTCGAATTGTTTGAGAGAGTGAACACATCCAAAGGAGAGCTGGGGACGCACAAGCAGCCACGGGGGAGAGCTGACTGTCACCAGACAGCAAAGAAAATGTGCTCGGCGTCACTCATGTTCAAAGCAACAGCCTTCCTATCGCACCTGCCCTTTCAGAATCCAGTTTTCTCATCTGAAAACGGCACCACTGTACTGACCGCAGAGGCCGGGGTGGGGGTGCCGCCCCCTCGCAGCAAAGGCGCTGGTGTCAGGCGTCCTCGAAGCATGAGGCTCATGTGAGGGGAGGGTGTCAGTCAGCTCCACGGAGCTGGTTCTCCCCCAGGATGGACGTTTCCTTCCCTGGCCAGCGCTTTCCCGGCTGTGACTGCAGCTGGTGTGTACTCACACACAGGGCTGGAGGCTGGCCTGTGTCCTGCGCTGTCTCAGCAAGGACAGTAGTGGCCCCAGGCATGGCGGGGCCAGCGGCCTCACACAGGGACTAGAGGGCAAGAGACTGGGGTGTGGATCTCACAGCGCAAGTCTCCACCGTGACTCCAAGCCCAGCTTTCTAGGCTCATGTCAACATAGGGAATGTCAGACGGGGTGTGACAGCCAGCACCGTGACCGAGGATGAAATGTCACTGCAAGCTCATCTCGAGTAGGCCATGGAAAGGCAGCCAGGAGATGCCCAGAGTGAGGGTCGGCTGGTGTGGACTGATCTCGAGTGGGCCGTGGAAAGGCGGCCGGGAGATGCGCAGAGTGAGGGCCGCTGGTGTGCACTGAGCCCCGCTGACCCTGTGGACTCACCATTTGATCCCGAACCGCTAGTTCACTTTGAAGCCTTTTAATGAGTGACTGAGGCAGATCTCTAGAGGGACCTGGCTTGGATGGACAGGGAAAAAGGCAGGGAGTCGGGCTCCTGAGCTGGGAGACCATCTGCCCCTATGAGGAAGACCCGGCTCCGGGCACAAGTGCTTACTTACTCGTGTGTGGAGTGAGGCTGCTGTGGCCCCTCGTCCCCGTGTTGTCTCTGTGGTCCAGGTGTCCCCTGCATTCCCAGTGCAGGGAGCTCAGGCAGGTCCTTAAACTCACCCCCACCGAAGGCACAACCCAGGCCCCTTCCGTGCGGACCGCGCAACCCCGCTCCACGGACGACCAGGGGCCCTCCTGGATAGTGACAGGGCTGGAAGGTGCCAGGAGAGAGGCGGCAGCAGCCCAGAAGCCAGATGCGTGCTGTCTAGATGTCGGAGACCACAGCCAAGATCAGACCAGACCCGGTGGTGCCTCACTCAGCCCACACTTCCAGCCGCACGGAGGAGGCCATCTGCCCACTCTCCTGCCCCAGATCCCGCTCTCCGCGACCCGGGAAGATCTGATGTGACCCTTGCACGGCTGACACGTAACCTCAACGTTGCTCAGTGTCAGGGGAGGAGGAGCGGCCCCTCGGGGGCGAGGGGAAGCAGCCGCAGCCACGCCAAGGAAGCCGAGTGCCCTGAGCCCGGACGGTGGAGCATTCCTTGGTGCTGAATCAAAGGCTGCGGCGGGTCTGGGTATTTCTGAGACTTCCGTTGCCCTGCAGGCTGACTCAGCCGGCACCAGCTCACAGGAGATTCAGGGAAATGTCTGTAAGACCCAAAGTCTGCAATTCCAGGGAAGGGTTCAGGTCTGTTGAGAAGAAAGAGGGACAGCGGCTGGTCAGGACAGGACGAGAGCCTAGTCGTGAAGCGTCCTGGTTGTGCCAACGTCAACACAACTCCAGCTCCGCAGCGACCTGCTCACTGGTCACATGGAGAGGTGTTCATAACACAGACCCCAGAGCGGTCCTTTTTCCCAGGTGTCTATGGGTGTTTTTTCCCGCTGAGACTCCTAACAACCCTGCCCGCAGGTACCGAGTATCCCACGCCCCAGGACAGGAAACTGCACTTGGAGGAAATGCAGACTCACCAACCGGGAAGTGACCCAACGACAGCATGCGTGTGGGAGCCATGCGGTATTTCCCAGGGGGACCACAGAGCTAATGTTTCCTGCGCCGTGTCGGTGTGAGCTGAGGGGAAGCACGCAGACGCAGTGCAGCACCCCTCGGTGACTCCTCATGCCTGGACTCCGGCGTTCAGCACCGTCCGTTTGGCTCCGAGAAACAAAAGCAGGAGTATTTTCTGAAGGCAGAGGTTCCTTTCTCGGGTGTGAGGGACGTCTGGAACCAACGTCCCCCCGCAGCCTCACCGGCAAGGCAGCGGCTTCTGGTCCTGGAACACGCCTGTCATCTTCTAATCTGCCCGTCATCCTGATGGCCACGAAGGCCCAGCCTGCCCGTGGACATTCCAGATGGGAGGACAGGGTGAGGGCAAAGCAACACCAGCCCCAGCTGGGCCAGGACCTTTAGAAGACGAGCTGCAGGCCCCACCTAACTAATCGCGCTTACGCTAATTCTGTTCCCAGCTAGGAAACAGCGAGGAAATGCTGCCCTTTAGTTGGGACGGTGCTACCCAGAAAGAGGCCTCAGGACAGCGGGGACAGAGGGCCTCTCCCCCTGCACCAGGGCTCCCAGGCGCTGTCAGGTTCTCTTGGAAGGTCCCCTGTCAGTCCAGGTGAGGGCTGTGCCCACCTGAACCACCTTCCCTTATGCGGGTGAGGCTGCCAAGGGCTGTGCCGGACACCCTGCCACACTGGTCTCCGTCCTGAGTGCTCAGTCCCACTCACCCACCCACCCTGCGGACAGGCCGTCTCCTCCGGTCTATCGCTGTGCTCACAGGGACCACAGGTGCGGCCATCTCTTACTGTAAACTTTACAAAGCTGAAACTCTTCCACTGAGCACCGGTGAAGGACCCAGCGCCCAGGGCAGACGTGCCACGGCCCCCGAGCCTCCCCCACACGGCGAGGGTTCATTCTTTACAAACATGGCTCCCTGGAATACGATACTTGTTGTCACTCTTCCTGCCAGATGAGGCAGAAAAGGGGAGAGGTAGGATGTCTGTGTGTGAGCGTGATGTTACAAGTACGCAAAGGGTCAGGACAACAACGAACGGGCAGCTCCCAGACAGGAAACCCAGGGCCACGCACAGGGCTGCCGAACCACCTGCTGGCAGAGGGAACTGAGCAGACACACGGTGCTGCGCATCCGCTCCAGGGCTCAGAGTCCGGCAGGCTCAGTGCCGCAGCTGCTCCCGAAGTGGGTGAGAGACCCCCACACCTTTGTCTTCAGTCTGACAATGTCGGTGGCTGTCAGACATCACGTTCCTGCCGCGTGGAAACCACACGTGTGTCCCCTGGTCTGGGGTACTCCACCTTTAATGAGTTTATACTCATTCGTGTGCAGCAAGATAACACGCATAGCAGAGTTGTTCTGTGTGGCAGGAGCTCCCCCTGAATACTCCACAGGAGAGGGTGAATACTAGTTCCACGAATGAGAGCCCACTGAAACAATGAAACGTGGTACGTCGGGAAAACGTCGGGAAAACAGTCTCCAAGTGATGATACGGCAGTTTCCCCGGAGATGTTCCATGAAGAAAGACATCTGAGAAAAGCGTGTACAACTCCCGCGACGTAAACAACAGCACTGGAGCATCACTGAGTCAGGTCAGCGCTGGCCTAGTGCCCACCCGACGGTTGTTGGTGCCCATTCAAGGCCAACAGGAGCCCCCAACTTGGGCTACAGCCAACAAGGAAATTTCCTTCTGTTCAGACGGCTCAACCGTGATACAGCTCACTCAGGAAGCAGCATGGCTGTGCGGCCACCGGGGGTAAGACCCCCTCCAGGCCCCTCTGGGCCCCCTATGTGCAGACACCGATGCTCTCATCGGCGCCGCTCTGCACGGTCAGTGCATCAGCTCCAGCAAAGGACACACAGTCATCTGTCTTCAGAGGAAAGTGCTCCCCAAGCTACTGGGGTGCTGACTTTAAAGAGAGATGGCCCCACCCCTGGCTCTGATTGGTCTGTTCACATGCAAATGAGGACTCGAAATTCTCGCAGTTTGATTGGTTCAAAAGGCACTGTCCTGATTGGCCAGAATAGAGCTGCTCTGATTGGTCAGTGGAGTTGCTGATGGGTGATATAGCTGCACAGCTCTTGATTGGACGGGGAAAGCCTCTGTTCTATAGATTCAAATACAATCCCATGAATTCTGCTGTAGGGGCAGCTCAGACGGCAGGACCCAGCGCAGATGGGTGGTGCAGGGCAGGCTGCTCCCTGCATGCACTGTACATGAGGGGCCTCCATGTTGTTTCGTTTTTTGTGTTTTTTAAATTTGATCCCAGTTTGCCAACAGGTGCCCTTCATCGTAGGTGCCCTCTTTCTCAGGGGCCACCACCGTCTCATCCAGAGCAAGCGACCGACCGACACTAGGAAAGCAGGGGCATGGATGGGAGCTCAGGACCTGGTGAGGGGGGGGGCGGGGGCGGGGAGACATCCTTGTCCTGGTGTACAGCTATAAGGCCCTTAAAGTTCCTGCTTTAAATGAACGTTTTCATGAAAAATAGTGTTTTAAAATGAACTTTTGCCAGTAGGCTGTGAAACCTCATCAGATCAAACGAGAGAAAAACAGACACACGCAGAGAACACAGTTTTTTCAAATGCTTTTGTCTTACACGAGACTCTCCCTTGCTGTTGGAGAGCTCCCCAGGCCCCGGTTGTCGCGATGGTTTCCTCACTGCCATTTCGGAAGGCGCGTAACCTGCAAGTAAAGCTCTCCCGTGCCAGCCTTCTGCTTACGTGATATTTTTCCATAATAACAGGACAATCTTTGTGAAGAAGGAAGGTGTTTTTACTTTTGTAAGTGTTTTTTGGAGTTGTAGGAATAAATATAAAACGCAATTGCATTGTGAAAATGATCTTTTATCCATTTACTTTTGAGTGTTTTAATTTTTTAATTTCAGCCCAAATTTGAAACTCATGTTTCGGGAGTAACAGAGGTACTTCTGTAAGTGAACCCCAGAGCCCGAGCCAGCAGACAGGAGAAAGGAAGACTGAACAGTGACCCCAGCCTGCCCCACAGGCCGGGCAATCTGTGGTGGACCGGTGACAGCCATGTGCTGTGCGGACGTGGGCCTGTGTTTGGCCGTCCCCGGGCCGCAGGGGGTAAGCCTGCTGACAGAGGACAAGGGAGTCCCTGCGAATTCAGGACTAAAATGTTCCCCCACAGCAAGATGGGCAACCCCAGTTGCTGAAGTCAGACACAGCATGTGCTCCGTGTCAGGAATTCACTCCTAAGGCACGCTTGTTATTTTTAGGTTCTGCTCCCTCGGGGCATGCTGGGCTGACTCAGTGTTCCCTAAAAGTGTTTGTAAATGCACACCGCACACCAGCTTCTAATAGACGTGGTTACAAAGTACACAGCCAGTAACCTGCCAAGCTCTTCCTGGGGGCAACGTTTTATCCTGGGGTTTCCCAAATGGCACATTGAAGAAGAAAGTAACTGATCAATTCACTCATTCCACTTGACAGTCTTCTTGTTTTTTGCGAAAGCAGCCATGGCAGATGGCACTGGGACATCCAGGGCCTGAGGTACAGGATGTCTGTAGCTTAGAGAATCTGGCGTCGGACGGGGAAGGAGACCCGCACGCACGCCGCCCTCAGTGATTCCCTGAGGGGCCCGCCTCCCCGCCCCCACACAACCCTGTCCACAGCCTCCCATGGACGCGGCACAGGGACCTGCACATCTGCTGGGCGTGTCGGGGTGCTGCCCACGCCTGGGCCTGGGTGACGCTGCCACTCCACCTGTCAGGGGCGAGGGGTGGGGGAGAGGCTGAGTCACGCCCTGGCACCTGGGCGCTGGGTGCGGTGGCTGCTCTGGCCTGGAGCAGGGGGCAGCTTTGTAGATTAAACCCACAGTGCGCACCACGCCCTGGAGCAGTGGGGCTATTCCGGGGCAGCTGGGACTGGGAGCAGCTGGCTGTGCCGCTCGCCTGGGCCTTGCTGAGACTGCACACGGCCCCACAACCTTGGGCAGCCCCGGTCTGGGTGTCTGCAGGCCCCTTCTGTTCCCCGCCAGGTGTCCCCAAAAGCCACACCCTCCTGTGAGTGTCACGGAAAGGGGGGAACAGGCCCCGGGCAATGTGGCCAGTGTTCACGGAAGGCCTATGTCCTCCTGCTGGGGGTGATAAGCCTTGGCTCCCAGGCTAGGCCACGAGGTCCAGGTTCAGTCTGCCATGGTGAGTAAGAGCCACAGCTAGAAGGAAGGTGACGTGGGACGTCTTCCCTCTCCCTAGTTCCAGGTGTGAAGGTAACGAGCTTTCCTCTGGGAAGCCCCTCATCCCAGAGCCGAAGGTCACCCACTGCTCACCCAGCACTGGGGGAGGACAAGGTTGCCCTGCCTGATCCCCTGTGACACAGACTCTCAGCAAAGTGGAATCCGACAAAGGGGATCATCTGCAACGTCCCACCAAGTGACCCCCTACTCCTGATGTGGGCACCACGGGGACACCGTCTGTGGAACAGTTAAAATGACAATGAAACAGAATAAAAGTCAGTCTGGTTGTCATCGTCCCCACCTGTGGGCAATTCTAACTGTCTTCAGTGCTGCTCCCCCAGAACATGCCACTGATTCCGCAGTTGGGGCGGCTCCCCCACCAGCTCTGTCCTCTCGAGTAGATTTCTAGGCTCAGAGTCCTGGCAGCCGGACCTGACCACTGCATGTCAGCTGGGCCCCGGCAGCCCACAGCTGTGAGCAGTCTGCGTGGCGGCTGGAACCTCAGAGGGTCACCTGCCCCGCCTGGACCCCCGCCCCACCTGGTCCCCCCAATTCTGGCATGTGTTTAAAATGCCACAGAAGAGGGGCACCGAGTACCAGAGGTGACATGATCACTCGGATTAGTGAAAGCTCATTGTAGCTGATTTCTTAAATATGCTACTGAATTTGATGAATGGATTTTAAAACAAAATGGGGTTTTTTGTTTTTTCTTGGTATTTTATTTATTTTTTAAAATATATTTTATTGATTATGCTATTACAGTTGTCCCATTTCCCCCCTTCACTCCACTCTGTCCTGCACACCCCCTCCTACCCACATTCCCCCCCATAGTTCATGTCCATGGGTCATACATATAAGTTCTTTGGCTTCTCCATTTCCCATTCTATTCTTAACCTCCCCCTGTCTATTTTCTACCTACCATTTATGCTACTTATTCTCTGTACCACAAAATGTATTTTTTAAAATTGTTCCTTGTTTTGTCATTAAAGGATGAATCTAGGAAATAATGATTCCATAACTATTCTTGAAAACAGCCTGGTCGTGCGTGGAGGGACTGTTAAAACCAGCCTACTTGGCTGTCACATGGGGGAGGGGTGTCGTGGGCTGGATTCAAGGGTGTTTAACTGTGATCTAACGCACAAGAAGACAGTTGAATGGGAGGGCTTGAAACTTGTTTTGATCTGACAAAAAGAGTTTGTGCTACCCACAAGCAAGTCCTGAAAAACAGAACTTTGGCAGCTGGAAAAAAATGGACAGTTTTGACCCTCTCTCTCTGTCCGTCCGCTGGATTCCAGGCCCCCAGGGCCTCGCTCTGCGTTCTCCTGCACGCCCGGGGCAGGTCAGGGGGCTCAGAGCTCGGGGTTCTGACCCCTGCAGTCGGGGTTACCCAACTCTGCAGGGGAAGCTGAGAACACCCTCGCTGCCTGTGTCCCATCAGTTCTATCCAGGTGCTGATGACAAGCCTGGCGACCGCCCCGTGGACGGAGGAGGCGAGTCCAGGGAAAGCCCTGCTGTGCGGGTTCGGGTTCGTGCTTCGGCCCCCCGCCTTCTGAAAGGAGGCGTGGGAGGCGAGGCTGCCACTTCCTTGGGCGAGCAGAAACATCGCTGAGCGTAAACAAAGCTAACTTCCCGGCTGAGAAGCGTATGAGGTGGCTTTCTGCTATCATGCTCCCACAAGCCAGAACGTCACTGCAGACATAATTAGAGTTTCATTTAGCCGCTCTGACAACATCCAAGTGTTTCATCCCGTGGTGCCTCGCACGCACATGGGCAGGCAGCTGTGGAGGGTCAGAGCCAGGAGGGCTCAGAAGCTGGGGCATCAGCTTCAGTCCTGGAGAGAAGGCTCTGGGGACCCCGCCCCCCACCAGGCATTTGCAGCTGGGTTCCCACCTGCAGGGGCTGCTCCTCCCCTCAGCTGCACCTGGTGGAGCGATGGGGGAGGGAGCCATGCACCTGCCTGCGGAGTCAGCACACGCAAGGGATCCCGCTCTGAAAATGCATGCTGTGATTTTATCAATTGGTTTTTTCTGAAGTTACACTTTTCTGGAAGTAGTTTCAATGTTGTTGTTGTATTAACAGTAATTTAAATGCCCCCCAAATCTTCTTATAGCACAGAAACACTGCGTGTCACCGTCCCGTCCACCATCCCCACCCAACCCACCTCATGCCTTGGGGAGGTGACTCAGTGTTGTGACTCGTCCACAGCCACCTGGTGCAACAGGGCCTAGGTGCAAACCCAGAGCTGTGATACTTCCAGAAAAAAGGCAGAAGATCTTTGTGATCTTGGGCTAGGCAAAGAGTTCCTAGATACAAGACCAAAAGCACAACTCATAAAACAAGTGATAAATTGGACGTGATCAACATTAAAAGCATCAGCTCTTCTTTCAAAGGAACTTTAAAAAATGAAAAGATAAAAGGAGCTAAACTATCAGCTTAAAGATTGGAAAAGCCACAGACCAGGAGACGATGTTAATAAATAATATGTCTGAGAAAGACATTGAACCTGGGATCTATAAAAAGTTTCTCCCTGGCTTGTGTGGCTCAGTCCACTGAGCCAACTAATGAAACAATTTATTGTGGGTGGACAGACACACTGAGATACAGCCATGCAAGGGAATCCAGGTCGCAACAAGGGTGAATCTCAAAGAACTACACTGCACGACAGAAGGCAGAAGCACATACACAGCGTGACCTCAGCTCTTTAAGGTTCTAGAAAAGGCAAACTGGTGGTAACAGTTCACAAAACTCAGGAGAAGGTGAACCACAGGTGTGAGTACCGAGAGAAACAGCAAATAACCAGTCATGTCCCTCAGGGCACGGAGAGTGACAGATGCGGGACGTGGAACAGGCACGTTCGAAGGAACGGACACCACGACGAAGACTGATCGGTGAACCTTAGGGTGTCCGGCAAAGAACCGCTGGCAATGAAAGTGTAACTGCAGAGTTAGCACGTGTGCAACTTAGTGACAAGTGGGAGATAGAGGAAACTGTGCAGAACAAGACGAAGTATATAAAATAGGCACGGATGCACACAGATAATAAAATAAGGTGATCTCGTGGCTCAGCTAGATTTAGTAAAACAGGGTGGCCGATACCTCAGTGCCCCGATTTCACCAAATGTAGTTTTCTGCTCACTGTCCAAGCCACAGGCCAGAAGGAAATAGTGGGGGGAAATCATAGCCCTGGCTGGTGTGGCTCAGTGGATTGAGTGCTGGCCTGCAAACCAAAGGGTCGCCAGTTCAGTTCCCAGTCAGGGCACATGCCTGGGTTGCGGGCCAGGTCCCCAGTAGGGGGCGTGTGAGAGGCAACCACACATGGATGTTTCCCTCTCTCCTTCCCTTCCCCTCTGTCTAAAAATAAATAAAATCTCTAAAAAAAATTTAAAATCACATGTTTAATGAAAGACATTTTCTTAGTATATGAAGAATTCTTTAAACTCATCAGTAAGGAAACAAACTACCCAGATGTTAAGGTGGGGAGACTGTCTGAACAAACACCCCACCAGAGAAGGGAGAGGACCGCCCGCACGCATCTGAGAACACCCAGAGGGCCCGAGATTGACGGGAATGTGCCGATTAGAACCACGCGGACCCGACACTCAGAACGGTTCCCGTGAAAACTCCGGCCAGGACGAACGACCGTGAGGATGCAGAACGATGGGAACATCTCTGCCTCCACGAGTCCCGAAGCACAGCCCCGGTTTGGAAAACCATCTGAGAGGCTCTCGTGGAAGCAGACGCACGCTGGCACGTGGCCCACGGCCTCTCTACCCACGCAAGGGGCAGGGAAACAGCTCCCACAGACGCCCACACCCACAAGTTTGCAGCCGCTTCACTCCCAAGTTCCCAGATGCGGGAACAGTCCAGACAGCGTCAGCAGGCGCACAACCGAGCACTGGTCGTGGAGGTGCCCTGCCAATCAAAAGCCCCGCTGCTGACCAGTCGCCGCTACGTCACAGGTGGGCCATGAGTGCATTGTGGCAAATGGAAGACGCCAGATGTGAAAGGTTAGATGTCTGTGACGTTCTAGGTAAACCTGTGGAGAGAGACACAGGTGAGTGGTGGGCAGGGGTGGGGGACGTGGCGGGAGCCACAAAGGCACCGCGTGGGCAGCTTCAGGGCGAGGAAACAGTCACGTGGGTCACAACTGTGGACATCGCTGTTTTTGGCAAAACCCATGAATTCTGCACCACACAGTTCCACTTACCTGGCTGCAGGTTTCTGAAGCCATCAACCAGCACGTCAGGGGTACCTGAAACCGCGCCCTGACCCTACGGCAGGGGTGGGACGGGACCTCTGACAAGACGCAGCGAGGAACGGTGAACGGTGAGCGCGTGCTGACTTGGGCAGTGAGTGTGTTTCTCACTGGGGTGTTTCTCAGCAATTCTGACACAGCTTCTCACGGAAACCAGAGTCGAACAAAGTAGTACACATTTTGTAGATGATAAGAACGCGGGATTCTCACAGAGTAAGGCAGGACAGGTGAGCCAGGCGAGAAGCCGGAAGGAGATGGGAGTCAGACATGTCCGTTTGGGCTCCTGTTTGCTTCCATGCACTTGTCATGCAACAGACATGTGACAAAATAAATGTAGGCGTGTGTGTTCACGGGTGAGCGTGCACACGTGTGCTTCTGTGCTCTGTCCCCTGAGAGACAGTCCAGCAGCACCAAGCACGCCCTGAGTCCCACCTCGGTCTCTAACTGCGGTTGCCAGGAGGAACCAGGGCCGCTGGAGCCCTGGCAGGTGTCAGGCTGGCACAGAGAAAGTGTAAGATGAGCCTAAGGTGTCACAGCAGATCAGGAGGCGAGGTCGCGCTCGAACGAGCAAAGAGAAAGGGGCCTCGCCAAACAAACACAGATCAGCCCAACAGACTTCCCAACAGGCAGAGATGGAAACTGAAGAGATGAAATAAACCCGAAGAATAAAGTAAGAACCTGAGTCCACACGGATGCACACGAATGCTTGCGTGAGCAAGCAAGCAAACAACAACAGACAAGAAGTTTTTTAACCAAACGGAAGGGGGACGAGCCCCAGACGGCACAGCGGTGACTGTCCTCAGACCCGCTGCCGATGCCCAGAGCCGGGCGGAGGCTCTGAGAACGTGGCATAACCTCCCAGCACCTCCCGCAAACACTTACCGGCGCCTGCCGTGCTTTTAACCTGCGCTGAGAACTTAACAAACTGCTAGAAATGTCTTCGTCCTCCCGGAAGTGGACTCAGTGATCAGGGACCAGAGGCCAGAACGGGAGCGGCGGTAACTGCCCGTGTGGACACCCACGGACTCACCCTTGGCCGGGGACACAGCTAACATCACCGTGTTCAAGTTGTGTTCATATCACGGACCCCCGACATGATGTGATGGGAGGGGCACCTCCGGGTCTCAAAATCCACATCCCGGTCTACCCAACCTGGGACATCGTCCAGCATGCCGGGCCAACATGCCCCGCAGTCCACGCTGAGACTTCTCCCGGGAACGGCCCGCTGGCTGTGACTGAGCCCAGCACGAACCACACTTCTTGGGGAGGACACTCACCAGCAGTCCTGGCCTGAGGACTTCAAAAACAGGGAGAGCCTGGGAGACAGGAGAGGGAGGGCCAGGCCCCCTGCGTGTGGCTGGGGGCGCACAGGGGTGGATGGGGTCTCTTGGAAGTGACAGTAACGTAATTCCTTGGGCGGAAGTGAACTTTGATGGAGTCATGGAGAAAGAAGTCTTCCGTGAACCCAGTAACGGCACCACCGGCCTCGTAGGGCATGAGGGTTCGGGGGCTCAACACGCGGACAGGGGCTGGCAGGTGGCACAGGATGTCACCGCTGTCATCATCAGCCACAGCCCCGTGGGTGGCATCACCGTCACTACGCGCCACGTGACATCCCAGGCCCCACTTCGTCTGGAAGGCAACGCGGACAGAACACCTGCCACACGGGAAGCGTCCTCGGTGGGGCGCTCTCTCTCCGGCATGGAAACGAGCTTTCGAGCCAAACTGTGCCGCAACCATTTCAAGTATTTCAGGAAGAATAAATAAAAATACCTACGGAATTTTTCCCAAATGAGAAGTTCATTGGTCTCACATCAGGCCAGAAAGCAAATTCTCCCGCGGCCGCTGACTCACCATGTCCCCAACATCTGGGCGCAGGCTGCCGCTGCCAAAACCCACATCAAAGCCGGCGGAGGAGGTGGGGCCTCAGGGAACCGGAGGCCACGGCCAAGTCTGCCCCGGCAGCCAGCCCTCAGAACGCTGGCAGCGGGTCTCTCAGAGCGCGGGGCGCTGGCGGTGGGAAACGGAACGTTGGCGCTCCTGTCTCTGGACAGGCGCCCCTGCATGGGGGCTCCCTCTCCGGGGGCTCCAGGAGAACGGGCCTCCTCAACGCGAAGAAACCCGCACTTTCGGGCCTGAAATACACCTGTCGTGGTGTTTAGGGCCATATTCGCTCCAGTCGCATTGCAAGTAGCTAGAAGGAACTATTTTTGTCTAAAATGAGCAAGCATTTTCTATATGAATGTAACTACTCCAACTTATAATGAAGGACGCCCAAGAGAAATGCTCTGTCCCTGAAGCCACATGGCTCTGCAGTGACAGACTCGCTGGGGCGCAAGCTCCTCTGGGCACGGGGCAGCCAGGCCCGTGGGTGGGGACCCGCAGGGACGGCCCAGCCAGGGGCCTGGGGAAGCGGACCTTGCATGTCAGCCTGGCTCATCACCATTCGCGCATCTTCTCAGTCCCTCACTGGCACATCCCCTGAAAACTGTGTCTTCTGTGCACCGGGTAGGACCCGCCGCGCCTCCGCCCGTCGCAGCAGACGCTTCCTCAGAAGGGCACACCCAGCTGCCCTGCTGGCTCTTCAGTGCGGGGAGCCCGGTCCCCGAATCCTGCAGTCTGCCCCCACCCTGTCCCTGGAGAGAGCTTCCTCCTGCCTCCAGGTCACTGAGCTCCCCTCTCCTCACGGGGGGGGGGGGGGGTCCAGTGGGGGCTTCTCTGGAGGGGCGAACAGATTGTGCCTGGCTGTTTCAACCTCCACGTCTGAGCTCAGTGAAACCCCTCCTTCCTGCAGACAGCAGACCTCCCCCAGACTGAGCCTTCCTCCTTGACCCTGGCCCAGATGACACCCCCACCCCTGCCTCCGCCAGGCTGCAAACCCAGGGGGGCCCACATCGTGCCCACATCGGCACCCAGAGGTTCTCCTGCTGGCCTGTGCGTCCGCGGCACCTGGCAGAGCACCTGGCCTCCACGGGGCCCCCAGACACGTGTGTGACGGGGTGCTGGTGCCTTTGAGTGGAGATTGAGATCAAGACCCTAAACTTCAGTGGTCCCGGCACCAGACAGGTAGCCAGCGAGCCACGGCAGTGGAGTCCCACGAGGAAAGGGGGCATCTGGCCCAAGAATGTCCCACAGAGGAACCTGCCCTGCCCAGAGAGAGGGAGCCTTCCTTTCAAGTGGGAACCCAAAGTGAGCAGGCAGGCCGCAGAGGATGAGATGGGGGGCAGGCAGCCAGTCCCCTCTCAAAGGCTGGACAAGGGGATGTTGGTGCCATGTATCCTAGCAACAAGAAGCCAGGCAGGGGTGGGGGGGAGTACAGGGCGGGAAGAGGGACGGGGCCTGCAATACATGTGGGGGAAGAACTTGTATTCCCCGTGGACAACAAACTCGCAGTGACTTTGAGTTCTTCACGCACTCATCAAAGTTTAACTAAGAAGAAAAAGTCCTTAGTTTTCGAACAAGGAGAGAAATTAGCTCTTATGTTTATTTTTAAAAAGGGTGCTTTGCAGATGGTTCGACCTAGGGTGGTGGGAACACAGTGCAATACACCAGATCTGGCATCACAGAAATGCACCCCGAAACCTACGTGACCCTGTTAGCCAGGTCGCCCCAGTACATTTAGCCGAAAAAATAAAAATAAAATAAAGGGGTGCTTTACTTTGGAGAAAAAATTTAAAAGACCCCCTTGGTTTTTCCAAGCTTTGCCTTATATTTAAGTAGGGTTAAAAACAGCAAAATTGGTGTGAATTTCAAAGACAATAAAAAAAGAATAGCCTCAGAATATAGTTCATTTTAAAATTAACTGATTCTTTATAAAACAACATTATGTGAAATTGAATTAAGATTTTCCTAAATTTTAGTGTAAATTGGTTGAACGTAACTATAGACACAGACCAAGTTTTGCTACATCTCTCACCTTTCAAGAATTTCCCGTTCTCTAAAAGAATTAAAAGGTAGGTCAGTGTAGTATTTAAACTCATGTTTTAGAAAGGCTTTCAAGAACTAAAGTGTCCAGAGAGAATGGCACAGGAGGCAGTACGACCATAAAGTAAATGGGGAAAGGAGAACCCCGCGTGCGGGGGGCAGGTAGCAATAAGAAGTGTGACTTTTTGCACACGATAAATCGGAGGTGCTAGTGAGACAGTCACGGCATTCAGGCATGCAGTCTTGAACCGTCAGCCGGCCGTCCTGGCAAGGCGGACACTTGGAACTCATCCACAGAGGAGCTTGGAAAGGGACAAGGTCGACTGAACTGGCCCCAACGCAGCAAGAGCAGCAAAGGGAGGGAAGAAAGAGCAGGACTGTGGGGGTCAAAGCCAACTCCCCCGTCACTTGTCACTGTGGCAACGTCATGTTCTCTTACAGGTTCTTGTATTTATGAAAATATTTTGAAGCCTGTAAACTCACTAAGAAACTCCTCAATATTTAACACAATAATTGAAACAGAAAAGACAGAGAAACCTGACAAACACAAGCTCAGCCAGGAGATCAAGGTCAAGGTCAACAGTGATTTGTCGCGCCCACAGTGTGCGCCCTTGGCATGGTGTCCTGGGAAGGTCACCCCATCCCTGTGGCCTCTCCCTGCCCAACAGCCTCATCCCAGTGTCGTTGGGAGAGAAACACAGGACATGCCCCGACTGAGGAGCATCCCCCGGAAGGCCAGGCCAGTGCTCCCCACGCTGTCCAGGCCACCGAGGGCTCAGGGGATCGGGGAGACTGTCGCCCCCACAGGAGCCTCGGAGGACGAGGTAACCGAGTGTCACGTGGCATCCTGAGCAGGACCCTGGGACCAGAAAGGCACATTAGGGGAACACTGGGAGAAATCGAGATGATCCGTGGGCTTCCGTTCACGGTACCAGAAAAATGTTAAAAATCAGGGTTTTTGTTTTTGTAAGCCATGACACGCTAAATTTTCTAAGGTCGGTGTGCTTCCACATCAGCCAAAGAGAGGAAATTAGGGGGGTTACACCCTCTATGAGATTGGTTTGAGGACGACGGGCAGATGGATGGGGTGAAGGGAAGGGCCTGCGGGGCCCGCAGATGCTCTCAAAAGTACAACGGACTCTGTGGGCTTGTCCTCCGTCCCGGGTGGCAGAGATGCATGTGCTCGTTAATTCTAGGTCGCTGTTGTGGATTTTGCGGGATATTCTGCGGGGACAGATGGGCAGCTCCGTCTCCCCCTTTCTGGTAGGTAAGCCGACTCGTCTTTTCTCGCCTTGTTCCATGATGGGACGCCCAGCGCTGCGTCCGGTGGGGGTGCACAGGGGCACCCTGGCTTTGATCTTGATCTCAGGGGGACAGAGCGAGTTTGGCTGCCGTGATGGAGCGCCGGAGACAGGGCGGCCCACCAAGGGCAGAAATGTACTTTCCTTGGCTCTGGAGGCCCGAGGTCCAGCAGCCGGCCTGGCGAGGGCCTGGGGAGAGGCCTTCCAGGTTGGGGATGGCCGCCTTCCTGTCGTGTCTTCAACAGGAAGACACAGTGCACTGGAGGGCTGGCTGGGGGGCTCTCCTCTAAGGGTGCAGATCTCACTCTTGGAGGCCCCACCCCCAAGACCCGTTTACCTCCCAAGGCTCCGCCTCCAAGTGCTATCATGTGGGGTTTGGGCTTTCAACCTAGGAATGTAGGGGAGACTCAAACGTAACAGGTGGAAGGCATTCGGCCTTCCCCCACTTGGAGCAAAGTCAGTTGTAGCTCTTTGTAGAGCACAGGTGGCAAAAGCAAGGCCCATGGGCCGAATCCTGCTCTCCACCTCGTTTCTACCCACAGCAGCACTGAGCTCTCGCTTAACAGTTAAGGAGGGGTTACATTTACACAGTCCTAAAATTCCATTCGGCCCTGTGAAGGCAACTGCGAGGCTGATGTGGCCCCGGTGACAATGAGTTTGATGCCCCTGAAGATGTTCTTGACGATGCTGAGGACGTCCCTTTCTTACCCAAGTTGCTGGGTGGTGGTCATCATGGATGTCGGATCTTGCCCAAGGCCTCTTCTGCATCGGTGGATGGGATCATGTGCGGTGCATTGCGATACTTTGTGTATTTTGTATTTTGTACACGTATACAATGTATATGAACCGTGAGCCAGCCTCTCATACCCATAATAAACCCCACCTCGTAGTCACAGTGTGTAATTCCCTTTACGTATCGCGGGGCTCCCGTTGTCAGTATTTGATGAGCAATGTTTGCATTTCTGGTCACACGAGAGGTTAGTCTCTAGCTTTCTCGTGCGGATGTGCGTGTGCTGTCTTTTTTTGGGGAACCAAGTGACGTTGGCTTTGCAATGAGGATGAGGAGGCCGCCATCCTTCTTTCTGGAACCGGCTGTGAAAATTGAGTACTGGTTCTTATTTAAACATTTGGTAGAGTGCTCCATCCGGACACAGAGACGGGGGGCGGGTGGAATAACGCAGATTCCACTTCTTTGAGTCAGGGGTTCTTTTAATGATCAGTTTTATCGAGTGAGCTCTGGTAGCTGGTGCTTCCGGGGAACTGGTCCACCCAAATTTACCTGTGAAGAGTTGTTTGTGACGGCCCCTCTTTATCTTCTCGAAGTCTGCAGGCTCCGCAGCCACATCCCCTGGCCAGTCCCCGACGTGTGTCATTTATGCCTTGGCTGTTCTTTGTCGGCACTACCAGATGTTTGCCGATTTTATTGAAGTTTTTAGAAACCATCTCTTTCTTTCCTTAATTTTCTCTATTTTCTGTTTTCAATTTCACTAATTTCTGCTATTCTCTTTATTATTCCCTCCCTCTGTTTCCTTTGGGTTTATTTTTATCTTCTTTTGAAGTTTTGAGGTTAATTTGAAGGTTTAAATGATTAACTTGAAGATTTTCCTATTTGTAATGTGTTTATTTAGCGATATAAATATACTTTCCAGCACTGGCTTAGCGGTGTCCTGCAAATTTCTATTTATTAAATTTTCATTTTCACTCAGTTCCATTTTTTTTTTCCAGTTTGCGTCTTTTGAATTTCCTTTCTGAGCCGCGCAGGGACTGTTGAGCATTGTGTTTGGCTCTCGAGTGTCTGAAGGTTTCTGGTGTTTCAGAAACCTGTTTCAGGTGTCTCAGCTTGTCTCACTGCGGTTACGTAACCCGTAGTGTGAAACCGGATCGGTGGCACATTTTCCCTGAGTTCTGGAGACGACGTGGGTTCCGCTCCCCGGGGGCGGAAAGCGCGGCGCGTGCCGGCCATGTCCTCCCGGTGGGCAGCGCTGCTCTTCCGCGCCCCTCTGGTCCGCTGACCCTTTACCGTCACAGAGAGCCCCTCCGTGTCTCTGGTGACATTTTCCGTTCTCGCTCTAGGTCTGCTACAGTTTAGGTGTTGAGTTCTGTCGCAGTTTTTAAGATATGTTCTTTGCGATTGGGTTGTAGGAATTAGTGTCCTGGTGCGGATTTATTCGCGTTTATCCTGATTAGATTTCCTTCAATCTCTTGATTCTGTGGGTTTGTCTCATGCCAAAGTTGGGAGGGTTTGGGCCTTTATTTCAAGTGCTTCTCAGCCTCTCCCTGGACGTCTCTCTCTCTGCTCCTCCAAGGCCGTGAGCGGTAGTAGATCGTGTGTCCCCAGCCCACAGGTGCCTGGGGCTCTGTTCCTGCTTTTTCACTCTGGCGACTCTCGGGCTCGGACTGGGCAGTTTCCATTGTCCTGTCTCCCACTTCACGGACTCCTCCCGCCCCCCCGCGCAGGTCTTTGTAGCTTCTATCTGTTTGCTGAGACTTTCAGTCTGTCTGTTTCGGGTGGGTTCGTTATTGCCGTCAAGGCATTTTGTGAGGGCTGCTTGGAGATCCTCGAAGATAACTCTGTCCTCTCCAACCTGGGTGCTTTTCAGTTCAAGGTCTCATGGTTCTGTGATGATGAGTGACATTGGACCATCACCTTGGGTGTTACATTCTGAAACCCTAGGCCAATGGAACAGCCTGTCATGCAGCCTCCCCGGCCTCACTCCGGCAGGGGAGGGGTGGCGGCCCCTCTTCTGCTGTGTGTGGGGGGGGGGGGGGTCACATGCCCTGCTGCCCACTGGGCTCTGTTAACACTCGAGAACGGGGCACTGCTCTTGACTTCCGGGGATGTGAGGGGCCCGGCTCTCCAAAAGGCCTCCAGGGACCATGTTTCTTGCTGGCTGGGTGGGACAGTTCCGCCCTGTGTCTGTCCTTGGTGAGGCCTCCACGGACAAAGGGGGGCGTCTCCGTGAGTGCTGAGCTTGGGACAACCCTGAGGTGTTAAGCCCCCGGACAGCCCAGGGCAGGACCCAGGTGTCCCATCGCTGCCTGGTACTCCCCTCACTTCCTCCCTCCAGTCCTTCTTATCTGGTTTCTTGTGGAGAGCTTTCTCTCCGTTTCCTCAGGCTGTTGTGACAAGTTATGGCAGGGTGGGTAGCTTAGACAACAGCGATGCACAGCCTCACATTTCTAGAGGCCGGAATGCTGACGCCCAGGTGCTGACAAAGCCGGACACCCCAGAAGTCTCCAGAGAACCACCTGTCCTGCCGCTCCCGGCGGCTGGTGTGGCCCACAAGCCGTGGTGGCCCTTTCCTTGTAGCCACATTGCTCCGGTCCCTGCTCTGTCCCCACGCGGTATTCTCCCTGGGCGTTGCTGTGCCTGTGTCCACATACCCCTTTTCTTACAAAGACACTGGCCACCAGGTTGGAGCCCCGTGCCCTGGCGGGAACTCAGAGGGAGCAGGCAGGAGGCTGAACTCGTGGCTGTAAGTGCGGCGACCATTCATGAGTGTCCCACCGAGCACAGTCTGCCCCGCAGCTTTAGGAGGGAGTCTGCTTCTCTTTCTTACATTCGGACACAGACAATGAGACCAGGTGTGTACCCTGAACAGGGGACACAGCCAAGCCCACAACCCCCCAGCCCTCAGTTTCCCCGCCGTGCCTGGCTGCTCTCCAGTCTGTCCCTGCCGTCCTGTGCACGGCCAGGGGACGACTGTGATCTCCTGTGTCAGCCCGAAAAACGCCACCAGTGGAAGGAGCTGGGATTCTCTCCCCACCTTTGGAAGACAACAGCCCGGGAGACAGAGTCCCTGCTGCGGCTTCCTCGTGCGTCTTGTCAACCAACCCAGAGAGCCGGTGCTTCGACACCCAGTTCCAAGAAAAATAAGAATCTGGTTTTTAAAAAAAATCAGGTCTGTGGTTTCAGTTCCACACAAAGGAGAACAAGGGCTGAGCAAAGAGAAGGAAGGCGCTTTGCCTGAACAGCTGCTTGGCACCCGCTGGAGAAGAATTTCCATGCCGGCGTGAGGGAGCCAGGGCACGTGCCCAGGTGCAAGCTGGTGACGCGAGCCCTCCCCCGCTAATCCGCTAGCCCCGGCAACCATGTACGTGCTCTCCACCCTTCTCCGAAAAAAAGGGGGGCAGAAATAGGAGCTGTGCAAAAGAAAGCATCCATGATTTACTAGTTGTCTGTGACCCGTATGGAGAAGGGGTCCCGTCCTAAGGGGGGTGTGTGACGTCGTACACAAGCACCGACCCCGAACAGCTGCCATTGTCTGGATCCATCCGACAGAAGTGCTCACCTGGCTCGTGGCGGCGTCAGGGACGTCCTTAGCCTCTGAGCTCCACAAATTTCAGGTAGAGACAGGGGTCGAGGGGACTGGGGAGGCCACCTCACTAAACCAGTGCTCAGGGGTTCATTCAGTTATTAAAACCATTCTCCATGCCGATGAGTCTAAGGGATGCACTTGGGGGCACACATTCAACGTTGATACAATTTAGAGGCAGGTAAGAGAAGTGAGGTGCTTCACAGCCAACCACAGAATCCACAAAAGCAGAAGCAGCCGTGGGCCTGGCGATGTGCGTGGGCGCCTCTCCGTCTGCGTGGAGCAGGGCAGCCGCCCTGTCGGAAGTCCCGCCCAGGTGATGCCTGTCAGCCAGTGTCACACCGAAGAGAGATTTAAAATCGTGTTTGAAAACGTAGGAGTTAAAACTGTTAACTATTAAAATAAGTCTACATATATTTTAAATGACATACTTTAAAACTATTTTTAAATAAAACACTTTAAGATGCTTTAATAATACATGTTTTTAAACGGGTTCATGTCCCAGAGCAGGTGGTTGGCCTCTGGAATCGACGCTATAAATGGGAATGTGGATGGAGGACTTGGTGCCTCAGCCTCCCCACAGCGACTGGCTTCCCCATCACTGAGAAAACCAAGCCTCCGGAGAAGCCTCCGGACCAGGCACCACGCCCCACCCGAGGCCCTGGGGGCCGGAGCTCATGTGAGCACCCCTCTCCTCCCCCTGCCGCGCCACCTGCCTCTCTACCCGTCCCCTCCCGAGTAACCCCCTCAGCGTGCGTGTCAGTGATCTGAGATCGCACACGCCTGCACACGCCTGCACACGCCCACCTGCCCTTCCGCGTCTCTGCTTCCCTTTAAAAACGTCTCCAAAGTTCTGGGCTCACCTTACACAACCCCTCTCCTCCCTTCCTCATTAGTATCCCAGCTGTCCCCAGAGGGCCCCCAAAATCGCCCTCATGCAGGTAGCGGACAGCCTGCGGCTACACCCCGAACTCCCGGGTCAGCTCGGGGTGCATCTCGTGGGCCGTGGGTGGCCCCGTCGGCCGGTCCCTCCTCCCTGGAAACACTGCCCTCCTCGGCTTCCGGGAGGGGATGCTCGCTCCCCGACCACGGAGGGACGGGAGAAAGGAGGACTGTCCCTACAGCACAAGACGGGCCGTGAAACCCTCAAGGGCAGCCCCTCCATCACAGTGTGGGCTTGTTGCACCCGTGAGGGACGGAAGAGGAACAGGCCTTAATTCTCTTCTTCTCCAAAGACCCTCGCATGCTTGACACCGCTTATCCATCAGATCAAGTTCCTGGAGGAACGTGGGCCGCCGCTACCAGATGCTGATCGACACCAAAACCACTTGGTTGGGTCCAACCTGAACTGCCCCGGAACCGGGGAGAAAGCATCAGGACAGAAGTAACTGCCAAACTCTGTTCCCTTTAACAATGTCTTTCCATAAACATTTATTTTAAGAATAATGAGGCAGTGGAAGGACTTCTAAACGGAAAAAGTTCTGGTGCGCCAGAAATGCCGAAGGATTTCTAAATTCTCGTCCTCTCTCAGCAATGTCTCAATCTCTGTAAAACGAGCGTGTGGAAAATGCCTGAAGCCCCTAGAGACACATTCCTTAACGCAAAGACTGACCGGGTTCCTGCCGACCTCGTGTCTCAGGTCCCTGGCAGGGCCGTGCGCCAGTGTGGCCGCAGCCGGTGCCCTACCAGGTGGGGGCGGTCAGGCTCCATCTTCCCTGAAACATTGTCGCCCCCGCCCCGTGAGTCCCCCCACCACGCAGTGAGCACATAACTTTGTCTGGTTGGCTCCTGTCAGCCTGGGGTCCCAGGCCACAGCAGGGGTCGGTGGCCCAGGTTCTGAGGGCCGGAGTCCTGCTTACACCAGAGCCCTGGGGACAGGCTGTGAATGGCCTTCGTTCCGGGTGGCCCAGCCTTCTCCTCCCCAGGATCCCCCCTCATGACCTTCCCCACAGGGTCCCCGTCTGAAACCCCCTTACATAGCCATGGGCTCCAGGGGCCGGCCAGTCACTAGAAGGTTGGATAACAGCCACCAGCCACACTGGGCCCACGACAGGTCAGGGCCACTGGGACCGAGCTTGCCCCAGAACACACCCTAACGATGTCCCCTCTTGGAGTCAGGCCCCTTGTCCTGCGGCCTGACTCCTAAGATGAGTGGGTGTGCACGCACACTCCTGAGTGGGCCCCTGGTGGGGCCGGGACACCGGGCCGGCTGCCCTCCCCCACCTCGAGCGGTGATGGGCCTCGATTTCCTCCCCTGTCCAGTGAGCTGGTGGGACAGAGCAGCAACCTTCCCGCAGGCCCCCTGCGCGCCTGGGGGCCACATACGCACAGCCCCTCCTCCGCTCTGTGTCCAGGGGAGCCCGTCCAGGGCACAAACGGAGTAGACAGCCCACACCGGGTGGAGAGGTGGGGCGGAGAGGTTCCGGGAAAGGAAATGGGACCAGGGACCAGGATGGGAGCAGGGTGACTTCCAGGCACGAGGACCGTCTGGGGCTGGTGGGGTGGGGAACAGCAGGGCTCTGTGTGGCTGCCGGGCTCAGTCCCTCCACCACACGGTTTTCGTGGAGCAAAGAAGCTACCACCCCCGTCCTGCGTGAGCTGCCTCCCCTTCTCCCCTCCCCCCGCAGACCTCTGCCTGTGCTCACTCCCGGGGACGTGGGAAGGGGTTCCTTTCACTGCCCCCCGAGGGGACTGACGGCTGCACCTGCTCAGGCGGCTGCTGAGCCCACCAGGCTCGCCAGCCTGTTCTGCGTTGCAACCTCGACTTCACCGCCTCTTTCCGGATAAGTGGTAACAATTCCGTGACCCAGCGAGACTCCAGGGCTCGAGGGCAGGAGGGCGGGGCTGCCCACTCAGAGCACCTGGACAGGTGTCCGGACATGCCCGGGCTGGGGACGGAGGCGTGAGGGGTGGCTCCTCACACACTTCAATGAACAGAGGACAGAAATTCTACTTTTCTAATTTCAAACTCTGTAAGGTTATTCCCTGATTGACAATTTTTGCTTTTCACATAAAAAGATGTGGCTGACAATGTAGAGTCAAGAATAACTCTTGACTGGCTGTGTGGTTCCATGGATTGAGTGCCGGCCTGCAAACCAAAGGGTCGCTGGTTCAATCCCCAGTCAGGGCACATGCCTGGGTTGCAGGCCAGGTCCCCAGTAGGGGGTGCCCCAGAGGCAGCCACACACCGATGTTTCTCTCCCCCTCTCCCTCCCTCCCCCTCTCTCTAAAAATGTCTCTAAAAGTGGTCTCAGATCGCTTCTGCAGTGTTAAGCACCATCCCAGCTCCCACGGTCGGGAGCTGCTTCCAGTGCCACCTGCACTTTTGTCAGCAGGTGCCCTCGGGTTGCTGGACTGCACACCCTGCCCACAGCTGAGGAGGGACATGCCTACGAGCTCAGGTCCCTGGGGTGGTCCTGCCAGTGTCCCCCTCCAGCAGGACAATGAGGGCCCAGAGTGTCCTGAGGGTGGACTCCACCCAGGTCTCTGCGTGCCCCCTGCACCTGGATCTTCCCCTGAATCTGGCAGCCCCTTTCCTTATGCCATCCCTTCCCAACTCCTTTACCAAGTTCTCCTTGGAGCAGATCCTCAAATCACTGGCACCAGAAGCCTCCGCTCAGTGCGTCTGCCTGGAGAGGATGTGGCCCACGACAAGCCCCCAAGGGCAGGACCAGGCCTCTGTAAGGAGGAGAGTGTGTCTTCCTCGCCCGGGCGAACCACCTCCCTCGGACTCATGGATAAAGGACATTTTCTCGGCCGCGGGAGGTATCAGAACACCAGCGGGGGGTGTCTTGGTCCTTTACGATGGGAGCAAGCAGAGAAATAGTTATTTAATAGGACTTCTCACTTGACCACGGCACCCTCAGTCGTGGGGGTAGGTAAGTGGCAGCCTTCAGCTCAGGCACAAATGCGTTCGTGACAGACTTCTCTACCTTTATAAGAGAATGTCACCTGTCAACCAGAGCTGTCAGACCCCGACTCACAGGGCCATGCCGGGCAGAGGAGGCTAGGTGCATGCGGAGAGCCCAGCAGGTGATCCTGGCCCTGGGGAGGAACTTGGATCGCCGAGTAGCTCGGAGCTGGGAGCGACACCATCCTGGGTCTCAGATAGCATCTCTTTCCTGGCACCTGCCCCTGCGAAGGAGCAGGGGGCGGAGCTGTGAGGCCCAAGCACCTGCCAAGGCCTGAGCCTGCAGGTGACACAGGCCATGGCTCAGGGCTGAAAGTCAGAGCTGCGTGTCACCGCTGACAGAGACCAGCACAGAGCTCGCAAGTTCTAACAGCAGAGCTCAGCGAACCAGGAAAGGAGCTCTGGCCCCTGAGTCACTGCCCTCTCCTCTCTGCACTTCATGGAGGGCAGGGGTCAATGCCCCCGCCATCGCTGAGTCCCCACACCACAGAGCCGAGGCCAGGCCGGGCAGTGTCCCCTGTGTGTCCGAGGGTCGTCTGGCCAGAGCTGCCTGGGCCCCTCTCGGACCAAGCCCCACCCCCGGAGACGGGGCAAAGCTTCAGGGCCGACGGGACCACAACGACAGAAGCGTGGGACATGCCTGCGACGCGGACAGCCCACGACCTCCTGCCTCGGCTTTTCAGAGAGCAGAGATGAAAGCTGTCGCAAGGCAGGAAACTCCCCGTGCACCGGCACCGGCGTCCAAGGCCCTTCCAAGGAAGCCTGCCCCGAGGAACCAGAGAAATATTCACTGTGTCACCTAGAACATACATTTATGAGAAGATGTATTTTTAATGACCTATTTAAATTAAAGCTTTATTTCGTCTTCAAGGGGGGGAGGCCAGGGGAAACACTGATGTTTGGAAGCAAAGCCTAGCAGAGGTGTCCAACCCGCGGCCCGTGGGCTGTGTGTGGCCCAACACAAAATCGTGAATTTACTTAAACCCTTTTTTTTGCTCATCAGATTTCACTAGTGTTTGTGTACTCAGTGTGTGGCCTAGGACAACTCTTCTTCTTTTGGTGCAGCCCAGAGACACCCAAAGGCTGGCACCCGCTGGGTAGAACATGGTCTCGCTTGAATATTTTGCAATAATCGCCACAATGTCACTATGCACTCAGCTGCCATCCATGTCCCTTGGTGAGTCCTGGATGCAAAGCCCTTGCCCGAGGGGAAGCTCCAGGCTCCAGCCCAGCCACACCATGCACGTCGGGGAGAGGCCTGCGTGGCTTTGCAGAACCTCCTTCCTGGGACCCAGTGGACCTGCCCCCAGGACCTCACCACCGGCTCTGGCACAGGGGGTGACGCACAGGCGGTGACAGGTAGGTGGGCGGCACCTTACTCTCCCGTGCGCCGTGGGTAGCCGGCCCTGCCTGACAGGTGGAGCCCCTGACACCATGCCAGGCCCTGCGGCTCCGTGACCAAGAGTGTGGGTGTCGCTGTGGGTCCTGGCACCTCAGTAGCAACGGCGCAGGTGACCCAGGTGGTCACAGCCCTGAGTGCCCATCAGCGGGGTGGACGGAGAGGTGGCACCACAGCACCCAGGTGTGGCTGGGTAGCAGGCAGCTTCTCAAACACACCCCAACTGGGAATCAAACCTGCAACCCAGGCCTATGCCCTAATCAGGACTCAAACCTGCAACCTTCCACTTTGCAGAACGACGGCCAACCCACTGAGCCACACCGGCCAGGGCAGTCACCTCCTTTTAAGCAAAGGAGAAGGAGAGAGATTAAATGCCTATGAAAGCGTGCACGTTGCGCATCACTGAGACCCTCGGTGTGCGTCAACAGCGGGCACAGGTATTCCTGTGCCTCTGCCATTTCAGACCCGGGACACATTTTCTAGGACAAATGCCCAAAAGCGGGGCTGCTTGGTAAACGGCGTGCATTTTCCCTTCAACAGATTTCTCCCAGTTCTTGTCCGTGGTGTTTCGTCAAGTTATACGTGAGCTATAAACCTGAGAGGACCGAGTTCATGCGTCTTTTCTAAGTATTCTATTTTTACCATGCTCTTAAATAAAAAAATAAAATAAAACAAAACAAAACAATCTCTCTTGCTCTGGGGTCGAGCCTGTTGCCGAGGGGTAAACGTTTGTGTGTCTTTGCCGTGACCGCCACTGGACGCTGGTCTGGAGGGTCAGTCTGCCTTTTCCTAGGAGACGTGTGAGTGTCCAGGACCCGAGTACACGCCTGTGACAGGCCAGCGCTGGCCGGCGGGCGGCTCTGGCCTCCTCACCAGGCATAACATTCCACCGTGGCGGAGTCCAGTTTCTGAAGCTTGCCTCCAGTGGCCCGTGGGTGAACACCTGCCACCTCACGTGAAGATCGTTAGAAACAGAGTTCTTCTGCGTTAACTTCTAGGACTTTGAGGCCCTTAGTGTTACAGTTTAACAATTTATCCATCTGAACTTATTTTTGTTACAACAAATGAACTGAGTGTCCAGTTCTTGTGCCAAGGCGGCTCAGTGTCATTTATGGAAAAACCTGCGGTTTGTCCGCTGGTGCTCCGGACCACATGTTTCCGTCCGCGCTCTCTGCTTCGGGACTTTATTTGTCCTATTGTTGGCGCTGCTCGTCCCAGCACGTCTACCACACTGTTTTAATTATAGTAGCTTTACAACGTGTCTTCATGTCTGCCTCAGGCCAGGGCGCGCTTTGATTTAAACCACGTGGGAATATTGTTACTTCTGCACATGAGGTTTAGAAGCAACTTGTCCAGCGGATTTCTTTCAATGTGCCATAAGTATTTTATTATGATCATGCTAAATTTGTCAGTTAATGTGGGAAGACATAAGAATGTCTTTGGGGTATTGAAACTCAGTGTGGTTTTTTTAAGTTTCTTCATAGGAACATTGCCGATTTAATATTTTTTTTAGCCATGTCGATGTGGTTTTTGCTATTATCAATGAAATATAATCTTTGATACATTTTCTAACTGGTTCTTTCCCACATGAAAGAGACGGGTTTTTGTACATTCGTGCTCGGCCGCCTTCCACTGTTGTTTTGTGTTGATTTCCTTCCCGCCTGTTCCGTGTCCATGCCCGACTCCGGCTGCCTGGGGAAGGGATGGGGGTGTGGCCAGCACAGCCTTCCCCTCACCTGTGGGGGTTTGAAAGCTGACATAAGTGCATTTTCCACATCACTCCCAGGGACCCAAATGGTGTGGCTTCCATGCAGAATACTCCTGCTAGGAAGCCAGCTCAGTATTTTGAAAATTAAAATACAAAGGAGAAAAATCAACAATTTATCTCTATTTTCCCACAGAAGCGTACCTTTATGAAGATAAGAATATTTTAGAATATTTTATCTAAAAAAGAACGAGGAATAACTGAGAAAGTGTCGTCAGTTTGTGTCTGCTGAAACAGCAACTCGACGCGGGGCCCCAGCCGCTCACTCGGCAGAGGAGGCATCGCAAGATGCCCTGCAAAGCCCGTCTGAGTCTGCTGGCTGCCGAGCGGGAAATACAGGGGCTGGGGGCCTGGTCGGGGAGGAACAATCAGCAAAATCCAGTGGGGGGAATGCTATAGGATGACCTGGTTTCTTTATCAAGTAATTTTCAAAAAACAAGTGAAGAAGAAAGAAGGAAATGGGGAGAGGAAAGAGAGGTAACCCCGAAAACTGAGAGAGGTAGACTCTCAACCAAGTGCACATACCCACTCTTATCTTCCAGAGACACATCCGGAAGGACACGCGGACGAAAGGACACGGAGTTGCTCAGAATAGCCCAGGGGCGCGGAGGGAGGAACTCGGTTGGCCATGAACTGATTATTGCTGAAGCAACGGGGCTCATTTTGCTCTTCTCTCCACCTGGGTGCATACTCACTCTTTCCCACTGGAGCATCTGGAGTCCCCCGGCAGACAGCCATCTATCCTCGCTGTCCATCCATCTGCGAGGCTCGTCTCCGTGGGGAGCTGGTGCCGAGCGATTAGGACGAGAGTACACGCCGGGCTCAGGGTCGAGGCTCCAGGCTCCCTCGCTGTAAACACAAAACCCACTGCCACCGAGCTTCCCACGGGAAGCCACAGTGCCCCAGGCCACCACAGGGATCGTGGGGATGAGAAAAGGCCCAAAGGGAGGCCGATCGGCTGGGTTCAGAAACCACAGAGAAAAGCCCAACAAACTAGCTTTGCCGGTGGGAATTCCACGAGCCTTTCCCGCAGAATCCGACGCTCTTGGCTTTTGTTTTTGTTTTATCGTGTTTTGTTTGCTTTGCTTTAACTTTGGACTTTTCACTGCTGTTTTCTGGGAAGAAAAGCTAAGACAAAATGTTGTAATTGTGGAGACTTTTGTTATTTTGTTACACCTCCAACTCAATATCGCTACATTGCCAACTCACCCTAAACAACACTAACTATAAGAAGTTTAGAAACATCCGTGGAAAATAGCGAGATGCACACACCTGGGTTTCGGGCCAGGTCCCCAGTAGGGGCACATGAGAGGCAACCACAATCGATGTTTCTCTCCCTCTCCTTCTCCCTCCCTTCCCCTCTGTCTAAAAATAATAAATAAATATTAGAAACTACCTAATGTTTATGAGATCGAGGAGGGAGGGGGGTGGCGAATGTCTGCTTTCAGAAACAGACATCAGCCTCACAAAGACGACCATTTCAGAATGCTGACGGCTCCTGAACAAGCGAAGCCAGGAGAAACTACAGTCTCTCAGGACGACGTCGGGGTCGGGGGTTGTAGCGATTCCCACCCCCTCCTGTCCAGCACAGCGGCAAACTGGCCAGGACCTGGCAGCGCCTCGGAAAACAGAGATGCGACCCCTCTCAGAGCCTCACCAAAAGGGCCACCCCTGGGTCCCACCAACACCGTGTCTGAAAGGGCAGCTCCCTGGACAACCTGGGCTCAGCAAGAGTGGCGGCCATGGGACTGGACGCAGAATACAGGCCGCAGGCCACCACACAAGCACTGGGCAGCCAGCGGCAGCCCCCCAGCTGGCCATGAGGTAAGTGGGGGCAGACAGGAGACCGGCTGGGAATTCTAAAGGAAACCCTGGAAAATTAGGAGACCACAGCACTTGGAAAGTGTCTGATTTATTCCCAGACATCTGGAGAAGCACCTGGGGTCGGGGGAGGCACCCTTCTCTCAGCCCCAGCCAGACTCGAGGCTTCCCCACAGCTGGGGGTGAAAGCCAAGGCTGTTCGTGGGCATTCCTGATGTTTGACGGCAGGGCCTCACCCAGACACCCTGGGCCGTGCACCTGAGGACTGGCTAACCGCTAAATTGTACTGACCCTGGCGTGACTCCTAGGAAGTTCATTTTTAAAAATTTAAAAATAAGTGACTTTAGAAATAGGTAGCAGAGAAGTCAGTGGACCCACACTGCAGGGCCCTGCACTAGAGTCACACCAAAAGCCACATCGACACAGAATGAGGCGACATGTCTAACACCACGACTGTTACATTGTCTGAAGTATGCAGTCTAGAAAAATCTTTAAGATGCGCAAAGAACCTGGAAAGCATTCCACATATGCAAGGAAAGAGGAGCCAAAATAGGATGTTCCCTCAATGTTAGACTTAGTACGAAAGGCTTTAAAGAAGCTATTATATGTGTATTCAAAGAACTAAAGGAAACTATTTGAAAGTACTGCATAAAATCTTGACAATGACCTCTCACCAGGAGACATCACACAGAGACTATAAGTAAAGGACAGAGATTGGAGAGAGAGAGAGAGACAGAGAGAGAGACAGAGAGAGAGAGAGAGAGAGAGAGAGATGAAAAGCACAATAGCGTAAATGGAAAATTCGCCAGAAGGGCTCAGCAGCAGAACTGAACAGACAGCAGAACGGACCGGTAGACGCGGAGACAGGCCAATCCTGATTCCTGGTGTGAGGAGCAGCAAGAGAAAGGAATGATGAGTGACCAAGAGCTCCTCAGAGGCCTTGGGATGCCACCAAGCAAGCAACATTCCAATACTGGGGGTCCCAGAGGACAGGGGACACCGATCACAAGGCGACCCTCACAGAAGCTTTTGTGTTGAGTTTGCAAAGTCAGAGGCCTCGTGGAGGTGACCTGCCAAGTCCCCCCTAGACACAGCCTTTGGGGCCGGCAGGCAGAAGGCGCCGGAAGGTGCTGGAGGACGATTCTTGCTCACTCCTTGGTTCATTCGATCTGAACTAGTGAGACCCAGGCAGATCAGAACCTCGAGTGAGCGTTTTCCGGGCTCACGGCCCCATGTGCCTCCCTGGCACCAGCGGCCCTGGGGCCCTGCCTTGGTCTCTGGCCCGTCACACCACTGAGCTCATTGTAAGTCGCCATGTGGGACTCGCTACATATTTTCCAAAGTCTTTGAAGCCATGACTTCACTCATTTAAAATTTCAGCTCCAATTAAACTTTTAATATTTAACTGGAGAAAGCACCCCTGTATAATTGGGCTGAGCATTACTCGAAAGAGAACTCCGAGAAAGCCGGCCCAGACGTAAAGTGAGGTGAGTTTCCCGGCCCCGCGCGGCCCGGAGGAAAGGGCGTGTTGGTCACGTTGGGGGAAACCACAGTTCGTCTCCAGGGACACACTTCACATGCTTATTCAATCAGATGGTTTCAAACAGCCGTGGCAGGAGGAGGGACTCTGCAACGGACACTCAAGCGGTGCCTGTGCGTTGTGACATTAAAACAGAAGTAAAATTGTTTTAAAACTGCACTTAAGGAAAACACACAGAGTTTCGGGCAGTAAAACGGTGAGAGGGTTAGGCTCCCCCGTCCCCGGGCCCCGGGGCCCTGGTGCTCACTGGGCTTGGAAGTGCAGGTGTGGGCGCCGTACTGCAGCCCCCCGCCCACGGGGCAGAGCAAAAGGGGAACCGCGGGGTTCCTCTCTCGTCCAGGCCCTGCCCTGATGGGCTGTCGGACCCTGAGAAGGCCATGACCCTCACTCGAAACCAGTCTCCCCACCTGGGAGTGAGGGTGCTGGTCTAACCCGCCCTGAGGGCCCTTTTCCGCATTGCGAGCTGTGATCACAAAGTGCCCCCACGTCAAAAGTTGCTTCCTCGTCTTATTTTAAGATGAGGTTATTTATCGATTAATATGCTGATGCGTTTTATGTGTCAGCTTCCCTGGGCTAAGGGGGTGCCCAGGTGGCTGGTGGCACATTATTCTGGGGTGTCTGGGAGGGTGTTTCTGGAAGAGTTGGTGGACTGAGTGAGGCCGGTGGCCCTCCCCAGAGGGGTGGACGCCGTCCGGTGCTGCGAGGCCCCAAATAGCGCAGAACGACCCTGGAGGCTGTGCTCACTCCTCGCCAACTGTTGGAGCCAGGCCCAGCTCTCAGCCCCAGCTGCTGCCTGCGTGCTGGCCCTTGGACTCCTGAGACTCTGAGTGACAGTGGCAGCAGCCTCCTGGGTGCAGGGGCACAAGGGCAGGCCGTGGGGAGGCTCAGCCTCCATACCTGAGTCCTCCTTACAGATGTCTGTGTGAGTGTGTGTTCCCCAGAGGAGCTCCGCACTCATGGGCCCCCTGAGGGGAAAGTGCCCATTTCCGTTTCCGGCAGGATGGGCACCGCCCAGCCCAGGACGGAGACGAGCTGAGCTTCCTATGCATTCGGGGTTCCCAGGGGACCTTGCCCTCCCCGTGCACAGCTGGGGCATTGGCTGCAGGTGGGACCAGGAATTGACATGTCTGGGCTCCAGAACAAGAGGCCTGGTGCCCACACTGTGACCACTTACCCCAAACAGGGCACGAGGTCACCTCCCGAAAAGGCGGACCTCAAAGGGCATGTGCCCACTCAGAGGGCCCACATCCACTCAAGGGCACCCCTTGCCTGTGGCGCACTCCCCCTGGTGCCCACATCTGCCCTAGACTGGCTACCATTCAGCCGACCAGTCTCCTTGACACACCGGCCAGGAGACAGCAAGGAAAAGACCTTTCTAGAGCTGCATTCCCCACCCTCCCAGCACAGCTGGAAGCCCTGTTCCTGGAGCTGGAGCTGCGTGTTCTGGAGCTGTGTGTCCTGGGAGGGGTCTCCGTGCCCTGGAGACCACCCAACGACACAGCAAAGGTCTGTGGGCTCAGCTTGCAGGGCCCAGGGCCCCAGAGCCCCTGGAGGCTGGGCAGGGTCTGCCAGGGGAGCTGACCACCATATTCCACGCGATGCAAAGCCACGGGTGAGTGTGGCATCCTGTGCTGTAGAGGGGCCACAGGGGCTGGCTCACTGCGGCCTTCTGTCCTTTCTTGAGGACACACCTGTTCTCCTCGACCAGACTTCAGAAATCACGGTCACCCCCGCCCCCTCTCAGAGTCACCCAGCGTGGGCGCTGCAGGAGAGCGCTCGCCCTGACGGGCTCTTTCCCGGGGCAGCGGGGCTGTCAGGGTTGTACCAGACCACAGATGCGTCTCGACCTGGACAAAACTGGAAGACTCAGGGAAGCTGCACCTCCCGCTCAGCGGGCATAGGAGCGGCTGCACCCAGGGGGCCAGGCCGCGCTCTGCTGGCTCCTGCCGTGGCTTCTCTCCAGACTCCAGGGGTCCCTCTCCTGTGTCCAGGCTGCTTTCCTTGGACTGACTTCCATCCTGGACCTCAGGGACAGAAGGTCGTGATGGCTGAGGCCTGGGATTCCTCAAACCGAAACGAGGACGGTCTCGGCAGAATAAGAAGTAGACACGTCGTACTCGGACTTAATTTTCAGGACCCGCCCTCTCCTGGGCTGTTGCCTGGGGAGGGGAGGGGTGCTGTACCATTGACACCCGCCCTGAACGCAGCCCCTCATTTTCTGAGGGGGTGGGTGTGGGAAGGGGAGTGGAGATGAGTGGGCCGAGCATAAGGCAGGTGTGAACCAGCTGACTCAGCAGGTAGAGAAACAGCAAGATGCCCTGGGGTCTGGACAGGAAGAGCTGCCACAGCTGCCGGCCTCCAGGTCCCTGTGGCGCAGTGAGGGGACACCTGTCACACTGCAAGGAAGCAGTTCCATCACCTACAAGGTGTGGGCGGGAGGACTCACACCTGCCCAGAACCTGGGGCAGCCTCCTCGGCCCAAGGAAGTGACTGAGGCCTGGCAGCTTCTCCCAGGCCCACGACGGGTCCTGGGGTCTGGGAGGGCCACAGGCATTCTGCGAAGGGTGCACGCAACCACACTCCTGCCCCGCCTCATGGCTCCTGAGCGGCCAGCAGGCTCCCTTGTTGGGCAGCCCCTCCAGGGAGGGAGGTGCTGGTGGAGGGGGCAAGTGGGCCCAGGATTCGGATCTGAAGCAAAATAATCCCGTAGTCAGGGCGGTGCCGGTTTTGGCTGTTATTTTTCCTGAAGACAACAGCTCTTTGAAGACAACGAATATTCAAATCATCACTTAATAGGGAGGGCAGGGTTTTTTTGTTGTTGTTGTTAAATAATATTAAATAACAACAGACTTCAATTTTGGCTGTTTAATAACCCAACTAAACTCCATTACTGAAGAAGCTAAGAAAAATATTTTTTAAGATTTTCTTACTGGGTTAGAATATTTCTCAGCACATTGGACTTCCGAAGTTCCGTGGCACTGAACACGTTTTTATGTTAGGAGACACCAGCTCTCTGCAAGTATCCTGAGGACGAAGGGGCTTCTTGCAAGGGAAAGATTTGGGAAGTTGTGAACATACATTTGAGGCAAAGCTGGCGTTTTCCGCAGCGGGGGCCGGGCTTTCTCCAATGTTCCTTCAGCAGCGCGGAGTCAGTGAGACTCCTCCGCCCGCACGGGGTGAGTGACACTCTGTGTGTGTCACTGAGTGTGACTAAGCCGTTGTACACCAAGTGCCTTGCACAGGGGAAGACACCCTTCCCGCTCCAGCTTGTGCTAACACCCACGGACGCCGGGTGAATCAGAAGTCTGACAGTTAACTAGCCTCACCAAGCTAAGTTTATCCCACCCAAGTCCCTCCTGCAGTCACGACCTTCCCTGGCTCTTTCCCCTCAGTTTTGTCCAAAACACTGACTAAATATTGAAACACAATTCCCCCACATCACTGCCCCAGAGTTACTCCGCTGTCCCAAGATTTCACCGAAAAAGGCGGACACAGTCTATACAACACGCAGCTAGGGAATAACCTTGAGTGTTACAAAGTAACCAGCAGTTTTCCCGGTCTCCGCGGTCGGGAGGGCCTGGCTCGTGGGCGCCGCCTAGGGACTGGAGCGGAACTCGCGCCTTGTCGCCCACCGCGAGGCCCCAGCTGGGACCCAGGGGAGGGCCTTAATAGCCTCTTCCCGGTTCCTCTGTCCACTACTCAGATGGCCACTCCGGGAAAAGGGGCCGCACTGACCAGCGACCAGCCCGGCCCATGTGTAACCCTGCACTGAACAGAAGCGGGAGTGCGACCACGGGAATCTTAGGAGACACCCCGGCTCTGATTTCAGAGTCAAGTCTCCACGGTTATTTCAGGAATAAATGTGACCCTGGGGCATTTCTTGTTTCCTCTGATTTCCCAATGAAATCGGAGACCCCGTTCTTGGCTGTCAAAGCAGATAACCCCCAGCCACACGGAGGGTAAGGGCAGAGGAGGGGGGCGGCCAAGACGCCCGTGGCCCGTCCCGGGTGAACAGGGGCGCCTGGCCCAGCGCCGGGGGCTCCCGGGGAGGGCTGGGCTGCGCTCCGCGCGGCGCATCACCCTCTGTCTCCCTCTCCGCCCCTGTTCTTTGTGGGGCCTCAGTTATTACTACAGTTTTATGCATTGTTTGTTCGCTCTGAGGGCACCGGTCTCCAGTTCTAAAGGGGGGGGGGGGTACACACACAGAGGAGAGGCGGTGACAAGCGTAACCCTCAGCTGCACCCGCGGCTGCTAGTGGGCTCGCGGGGTGGAGGGTGCAACGCGAGGGGACCCTGATTTGCTGTTTCTGCCGCAAACTGCAAAAGACTCCTCCAAGACACCTGCGCACCGCCAGGGCAAGAGTCCGATTTCAACCGCGTGCCGGGAAGTCCGTTCCCCCGTCGTCCCTCGGGGTCGGGGGCGCTGATCCGGAGTTCCCAATTCGATCCTGGACCACGAGCGTCCTCTGTCGGTCACCTGGAGCAGGAGGGCGCTGACGAGACTGAAAAAGCCCCGCGCGGAGCAGGGGGACTTGGGTCCGCCCCGTCTCAGGGGCGAAGCGCGCTGGGACAGGCACCCTGGCGCGGTGTTCAGACCGCCCGCAGCAGGGAACCTCAAAGTCCCCACTTTGATGCGCCAGAGAACTCAGCGCAGGGATACCCAGTGGTCGGGGGAAATGTTAGAGCGAATCGCCAGTGTTGGGGGCAATGTGGTTGTTAAGCGCCCTTCCGCAGCGCCCGCTTTATTGTTTTTATTATCTTTGCTGTGGAGACAAGCTCTGTGTGAAACGTCATCAGGGAGAACACCTAAAACAGGCCAAACCTTTGACAAGCCCTGCCCTGGATGCGTTGCGCGCTGGCCCGCGTTGCCCACTGGAAACTTGCCGTAGACAGCAAGTGGGAGCTTTCGCAGCTTTGAGAAGCGACCCTGGGTCGGAAGAAGCCACCTGCGCACCTGCAGATGGGTATTTGTGGGGTCAGACTAGCGGGGGTGGGGGCAGGGGGCGGGTGGCCCGGTGTGTGCCACGAAAACTTCGAGTCTTCGGCTCCCCGTTCAAAAATGTCCCGCGAACCCCCGACCCCAGGACTTAAATTGTGGAAAGCTCTGCAAAGTACACACGGGTGAGAAGCGGCGCAAGTCAGTGTCCCCTACAGAGGTTCGCTGAGGGCGACCTGCCCTGGGGACAGAGATCGAGAAGGGCGGCGGAGACGCCAGTTGGCCAAGGACGGGCGGGGATGCTGAGGCGGCCGGAGGCACCAGAGTCAGTGAGTGATGGGGAGCGCCGGGGTCCTGGAGACCGCGTGGTGGCGGGGCCCTGGGCGTGCACGCGGGGAGCAGGTGCTCGGGAGGCCTCGTGCTGCGCACCCCCGTGCTCCGCCCGCCTGCCCCAGGCGAGATACACGACCCCGGAGCCTCGTCAGCGCCCGCCTGCCTTGTCTCCCCCCACCCCCGGCACGCCGTTCCGGGGCGTGTCCTCGACCACTGCGGCTTCTATATAGCGGCCGGCGCTCCCTAGCCGCCCAGATGCGAACCCCGCGGTGTGGCGTTTAGGACGGATCGCTGCCTGCTCCGCTTCCTGCTCGGCACCCGCAGCCTTCCGCCGCACGCGGTCACCCGGTCCCCCCGAGCCCCGGCCGGCTGAGCAGCGGACCCCCGCAGCGGGTACCATGCAGCCGATGCGCCCCGCGGTCCTGGCCGCGACGCTGAGTGCGCTGGTGCTGCTCGGAGTGCCGCCCGTGGCGCGGGCGGGCTCGGGCTTGGTGGGCTCAGGCCCGGTGGTGCGCTGCGAGCCTTGCGACGCGCGCGCACTGGCCCAGTGCGCGACCCCGCCTCCCGCGCCCGAGTGCGCGGAGCTGGTGCGAGAGCCGGGCTGCGGCTGCTGCCTGACGTGCGCGCTGCTCGAGGGCCAGCCGTGCGGCGTCTACACCGAGCGCTGCGCAGCCGGCCTCCGCTGCCACCCGCAGCCTGGCGAGCCGCGCCCGCTGCAGGCGCTGCTGAACGGCCGCGGGGTCTGCACCAACGCCAGCGCCGCGGGCCGCCTGACCGCCTACATGCCACCCGCGCCAGGTGAGCCACCGGTGCCAGGTGCGTCGCCTCAGCGCCCAGAGGGCGGCGCCCTCGGCCACAGACCGGGGACAGGCAGTGCCGCCGCGAAGATTTCGCTGCTCTCCCCGCCCCGAGTGTTGCACGTTGGGGAGACTGAAGCCTCACGAGGCGAGCGCGCTCGCGGTAATGACCCTTCGCAGCCTCTCCATTCTCTGGGTGCGGAGCGCTTGTAAATCGCAAAGCGCTTTGGGAGAAAATGGGTCAGTTTTCGTGGGGAGGGAAGGAGCGGATACCGAGGTTGGTGCGCAACAGGACGATCCTGGACAGAGAAGACTCCCGCCCGGTGAGCTCGCGCAGCGCAGGGATGTGGGCGTGGACTCCGCTGCCGGCTCTGGAACGCGGCTTCGCTTCCCGCGCCCTAGGACCGAGCGTGTCCACACCGAGGATGCTGGGGACCCGGGCGCGGGGAGGCGGCGGGGCCAGTTGTGGACGCGGAAGGTGAGCAGGCCTGTTGTAGGAAGTAGTACCTGTGTCTAAAAACAGCCCCATTTGCACGGACTTGCCGTTTGCAAAGCAGTGTCACCTCCCGGGGTGTCCCGGAGCGACCCAAGTGGGAATCAGGTGTGAGTGTGTTTGCAGTTGGACAGCCTGACCTTCAGAAAGAAGCAACTTTCCAAGGTTCCCCCAGGGACAGGGAGGAGGGTGGGGCTGAACCCCAGTTGCCACCACTCGCATCCTCCCCCCTTCTACAACCCCCTGCCCGATACCTGTGTGGCCCTCGGACAGATGCCAGGAGCTGGGGCGACCGGCAGGCAGTGTGGACCCGCGGACTTTGGTGAAAGGAAGGCAGGTGGATACGCCCCCCGCTGTTTGCTGCCTTCCTCTGAAACTGAAGGGATCGCCCCGTTAAGGGAGCTGGTACAGGGTGGGGGGAGCCACCCGCAGCTCCCTAAGGGTGCATCAGGCCCTTAGATGAGTTTAATGGAGTCGGCATCTGATCCTCCAAATGTCCAGCGGGCTTAGCCAGCCTCACTCAGTGACTTGGGTGGAGTCCCCCATACTGAAGGCTGGGACAACTGTGTCCCCACCTCCCGCCACCAGCTGGGCAGAGCGGGCAAGCCTCAGCCTCTCGGAGGAGGAGGGGATTTCCACGGGGGTGGGAGGTTGTGTCCTTACTAGGCAGCGTTGCCCCTGTTTCTCCCTGAGAATCCGCTGTTCTGGGATTGGTAGAAAGACAAAATCCCAGCTGCCCGAGGTCTCTCTCCCACGCAGAGCAACGCCCTGGGCCGCGTGTGCGCCCCGCTGCTGCTGAGCGGTTTCCGACATTCAGAAAGTGGTCTGGGAAGTCCCCATAAATATTGTCTGCTTTTAGTGACTTTAGTGGGCATGTTAATTACTGGTATGGATGCATGTGGTTTATTAACAAAATTATACAGCGATATTGACTTCCCAAACCCGTGTTGGGAAGTAAGTTTAAGTGACAGTCAAAAGTTAAAATTGTCTGCTGCTTAGAAGGAATGACTTCCTCTTCACCCCTAGATCCTCGGGCATTAGAAAGGAACGGGGAGAGTTTAAGAAATTATGCAGAGTGCTTGGGAGAGAAATGCAAATATGCTTATTTACATATTCGTAGCATCTCCTGGTCCCCAGGAGTTCCCTGAAAAAGAAAAAGAAAGAAGATGAAGGGAAATTGAAACCAAATCCCACCAGTTAAGAGCTTGTTCCGGGGGCACTGAGTCTCCCCAACCTGGGCCCCTGGGATGTCCTCCCCTTCGTGGGGCCGATTCCTGGGTGGGGACCTGGAAACCCAAAGCAGGGGGGTCCCTGAGGTCCCCCCCACCCGCTGGGTGCACACTGCCTCCTGCTCCGCTCGGCCCGGGGGCGCGGTCCCATGGGGGCGATGCTCCCGGGAGCCCAGCACCAGAGGCCGTGGCGGGCTTCCCGGTGCTGGCGGGCTGCCTCCGGGCCGGGCGTGGGCCTGGGAGGGCCAGGCAGATTCACGACCAGAGGGCCCGGAGGCACAGGGATGCTGCTTGTCGCAGTGAAGTGACCATACGGCCGCTACCTGGTTGGTTGGGCCGACCAGGCGAGAGGTCAGACCCCCACCTACGAGCCCTTGTCCCACGGCCGCCCCCAGTTCATCCCGGAAAAGGAACGTGTGTGCTCGGTATAGTGACAACCCCGCACCCAAGACCAGCCCACCTCGCTGCCGTCTGAGGTCTTCTCCAGTTACGAGGTTGCTGGGGAGGGACCTGCAGGAAGTGGCCCTCGGGAGTGTGAGCCGTAGCAGAGCTGTGTCCCATCCCTCACGCGCCCCCAGTGGGGAGGGACTCACCCGGGAAGGTGCCCCAGGACCTAGAGTCGGAGCAGCGCCCCCGGGGGACAGTGAGTCAGAGCCGCGACGGCGGGACCTTGAAACACGCCTCGCGAGTCCAGAAGTGCAGCAAAGCGCTGAGGGTGCAAGCCGAGCCCTGGGCCTGGCGGCACTCCAGGGCCGGCGCGGAGTCAGAATCCCTTCCCGCCGGCAGCTCGCCCAGCTCTGCCAGCTCAGGCCCGGCGGGTCCAGGCTCAGCTCTGCCCCCTCCTGGTGAAGGAGGGGACACCAGCCCGCTGCTCAGGTATCTACTCAATCAGAGCTTATCCGAGAGTTCATTTCTGAAAGACGCTTCTGGAGGAAAAGCCACTACCGTTGCTACTGGTATGACAGGTGACACTTTACCGAGGCGTTTCCTTGAACATACTTGGGACTGTTGAACAATGTCTCCACTGAGACGTGACTTGGCTTAATCCTTGGATTTTGCGAGGTCTGCTGTTAACTGTCTCCTCCGGTGTCTTTCCAGGAAATGGCAGTGAGTCAGAGGAAGACTACAGTGCAGGAGCCGCAGGGAGCCCGGTGCTCCCTGGCACACACCGGGCCCCTGACTCCAAGCTGCACCCCGGCCACACCAAGATGGACGCGATCAAGAAAGGGCAGGCCAAAGACAGCCAGCGCTACAAGGTCACCTATGAGGCCCAGAGCACAGACACCCAGAACTTCTCCTCCGAGTCCGAGCGGGAGACCAAACACGTGAGAGCCGGCCTCTGTCCTTGTGGGGTGGACCGGGGGCGGGGGTGTCAGGTCTGGGCGCCCCAAGGCACCAGGTCGCCCTTCACTCAGGAGCCCCGTGGGTGTGCCCCTTCCAGCGTGCGGGGGCAGCTGCCATCGCTCCTCACGTACAGGACGGGGACCTGACGGTGCCCCTTCCCTGGGGGAGACTGGCGGGGCCCAGGTCAAACCCAGCTGGTAACAGTGCGTGGTCGGCCCCAGGCTCCAAGCTAAAGAGGGACGCTCACATAGACAGGCTTCCTTCTGTCCACCTGGCCTCTGAGTGCCCTGGCTCTGGGGGACCCCGTCCCCAGCTCCAAGCCTTACCTGGGGACACACGAGAGGGCGCCATGGTTGGTGCCTTCGAGGGGGTGGCGACAGCTGAGTCCAGCAGCGAGATACTGGAAGGGCGCCTTGAAGGTCCCGCCAGCAGGGTGCAGGGCCGATGGGACTTTATAAGGCAGCCGAACCCCGAGTGACCAGCCACCCATCCCCCCAGGGGCCCTGCCGCCGGGAGATGGAGGACACGCTGAGCCAGCTGAAGTTCCTGAACACGCTGAGTCCCAGGGGCGCACACATTCCCAACTGCGACAGGAAGGGCTTCTACAAGAAGAAGCAGGTGAGGGTGTTCAGGCCCTCTGGCCCCCACTCGCTGAGGGGCAGCTGCCACAGCCCCGCCTCCCTCCCGCCCCCCAGGCAGTGCTGTGTCCCCTTTGTCATCCACGAAGGGACACCGACGCATGACACCTGCCTAGCACTGTGTCCGGAGTGGCGTTGAGTGTGGTGGGCGGCCCCACGGAGCGATGTGAAGGCACAGCTGCCCTGAGACCCCCGCCCGCCGCCCAGGCCCTCCTGGGGGTGGCACGTTTGGGTGGAGGTGTTTGACACCACAGCATGTCCCTCCGCAGGTTACAATGACAAGCGTCTGCTCTCTCACCAGACCCCATGTGCTGCCCCAGTGTCTGCAGAATCAGCCACAGGACAGCACACGGTCACAGTGGCCCCTGCCACCGGCCCTGGCCTCCATGCCACACCTGTTTTCTGTCCGTCACTATTCAGCAACTCACACTGAGAACCCAGCGCGCCCACGGCGTGGGGTGTGCTCTGACAGGCAGACGTGCCGGGCACAGGGCAGGCGGGACGTTGCCATCCCCTCCCTCAGCACCCAGGCCTGCGGGGCCTACCTGAGACCCCGAGGGACACAAAACACACACGCAAACACACCTCCTCCCCGCGCTGGGCCCTGGCACCCGTCCCCGTGTGTCAGGCGTCAGGACCCCACGTGGGGGCCTCCCGGGGCTCACGCCGCCTCCTCTGCTCGGTCCACAGTGCCGCCCGTCCAAAGGCAGGAAGCGCGGCTTCTGCTGGTGCGTGGACAAGTACGGGCAGCCCCTCCCGGGCTACAGCATGAAGGGCAAAGGGGACGTGCACTGTGACAGCACGGAGAGCAAGTGACGTGGCCAAGTAAGTGGGGGCCAGGGGGGCCGGGGCAGGGTCGTCTGCCCAGCTGTCCCTCTCCGAGGGGCGGGGCTGTAGGCAGGAGACAGACACAGGGCAGACCCCTGAGGAAGGTGAGGGGGCCCCAACCCAACTAAACAAGAGCAGGAAGAGGGTCTGCGGCCCACCTGTCTCGAAACGCTTCCCGTCATCGCGGAGAACTGAGAACATGTGGGCTATCACTCACATACCTGGGGCGGGGGGGCGGGGGGGGGGGGCTGTCTGAGTTCAGCGTTCCCCTGGGAGCCTGATGGTGCCTTCACCTTCCCGGGTAAAGGTTTCTAATCTGCAGGGACCTGTTAAAGAGCACGTGTGTGCATTAAAGATGGGTGTTTGTTTCCCTGTAAAATGCCTCATGGATAATCCCGTAATCTGTGGCTTACGGAACGTTAGTGCGGTTTATTCGGATCTAATGCAAACGATGAAATTTTAGACCGTCCTTTTGAAGAATGCCATCACATTCAACGTGCTCATGGGCGAGAGAGCTGTTGGTGGGCAAAGGATAAACATGTTTCCTTTCACCTCCCCGAGGCAAACGTAGCACACGGAAGAAAATTCCATGTTTAGTTACGTTTTCTTTCCTTGCGAGTGGGAGCGAGTGACGAGTTTCGGGGTGCCCGGGGCCTCGCGCTGGGAGGGGAGGCAGTTCAGTGCATTTCCCCCTCCGTCTGTTTCAGCTGGCGTGGAACCCCAGTGCGCCTTTCCGCGCAAAAGACACAGTCAGGACACAGTCAGCGGCCGGCAGCTGGCCGCAGCCTCGATTTCTATTTCTTTCTGTGGTGAATCAAAGTGTTTTTTTTTTAAGCAAAGTTGAGAGAGAGATGCCTGACATGCCTGGGGTTCCACATGGTGACCTTGCGTGGCTCCCCACTCTGCAGCAGCCAATGAAACCGTGTGATTTTTCTCGCTGCTTCCTTTGAACCCGCTTACACGCGCACACAGCACGGCTGGGCCTCGCGCCGTCTGGACCCCACGCGGGCTGCCGTGGCCGACCCTCGCCTCACACCTTAGCGTCCCTGCTGCCCCGGCAGCGCACGCTGCACCCCTCTGGGACAGCAGCCCGCCACTCGGTGTCCTCACATCTGGACGCACCCACTGGGAGCAAAGCCCTGTGTCCCCAACCTATTCCCAGGTGGCCTGTCCTGCTTGGGGAAGAGTGGAGTCGGAGTCATCCGTATTGTTTAAAAATGACCACAGATGTTCTCAGGAGCCAGGGCACCCGTAGAGGTGGGCACGTCAGGCAGACCCCTGAGGACACAGCCTTTGCTGGAGGCCTCACAGGGCAGGGGACAGCTGGGGGGGGCAGTGGCGGCAAGCACCACCCCTTCATTTTCAGAGGTACCCACTAGTAGCACGATGCTTGAGATGATGACAGAAAATGGTGTTTTCCCACTCAAAAAGTCAAGACTAAGGTTATTTTTGAAGATAAGCTCCTTGAAGGTAAAGGAGGTTTGCATCCCTCCCTCCCGTCTTGTGTCCTTGACACAATGTAACAAACACTGACAGTGATTGTATCTAACCAGAGACAGAGGGTGTGGGAAGTAGAGCACCGCCCCCATGTCCCTTCTGATTCCCCGAGAAGTGACTTCATGAACTGTCGCCAGCGTGGGCTTCGCAGTCCAAATATAACAGGACCCGAATGTGCCACTAGAGAATCTAGGATGAGAACCGGTCACGACCCAACCCAGGAAGTAAAGGTTTCCGCCTGTCAGCCGCCTGGCCGCCCTGGGAGGGGAGAGGGGTGAGGGAGGCACACAGCGCCCTCCTCTGGACAGAGGGGTCTCCAAACTTTCTGCCTACCTATTAGCTTTTCTTTATTTTTTTTAATCGTTTTCAGAAAAAAAAAGTATTTTTGAAACATTTGTGTCACCATGTATTTATAATTGGTTAATAAAGTTTTTACCGTGAAGAAGCCCTCCCTGCGTCGGCAACCGGCTCGTGTCCTTCCAGGTGGAGCCTCGCAGTAAACCCAGGCCCCCACCAGGTCACATTCTGGGGGGGTGGGGGGTAGGAGGGGTGGCCTCGGTCCATCCCCAGGTGGATAGGCTGAGGCTCATCAGCAGGTGCATCTCCGAGGCCCTGGCTACAGTTCGGTTTTTGTCCCCATTGTCCTGTCTGTCACCCCTCGGCAGGCCAGAGGGCTGCAGACTGGTGTCGTCCCCTCGTAGTCTCCGCTTAGAGAAGGGACAAGGCCGGAGGAGGAGGGACAGCCCAGGAGTCAGGGTGGGGTTCTGACACTGTGGCTTTGGGTCACTGAAGGACGTGCTTCGTTTCAAGGAGTCACACGTGTTTGCAGTCACTCCCGAACCCTTAGCCAAGCCTCTAAGTTGGGTCCTTATCGCAGTGTGTGCGTTCTCAGAGACCTGGGGTCGGTGGGGGGTCCTCCTCGGGAGGTGACGGGTTGGGGGGTGTTGCCTGCAAAGTCATGAGGCCAGAGGCAGGGGATGACCAGCAGGGGGAGCAGGAGCCAATGGACCACCCGGTGCCCCCCTGGGCTGCCCGCCAGCATGGAAATGCAGGGCAGGAGCTGGAACGGGACCCCGACTTGCCTGCTGGGGCGCACATGGAATGCCCCCTTCACGCCAGCCTCCGTGGGCTCCTGAGTGCGCCCCCGTCCTGCCCAGCAATCACGGGGCCGTGCACCTGCCTCTCCCCGCCCCATCGCCCGCCCCGGGCCTCCAGTGGACGCTCAGGGCTCCCCCAGGGTTCACCTGTCACACCCCCCCACTGCATGTCCCGGGCACTGTCCCTGCACTGGGTAGAGACCACGCAGGCGCTGCTGCTCCGACTTCCAGGGCTCAGCTGCCAGTCGGCACACGTGTGCCAGTCGGCACGTGGTGACCACGATGGAGAGGGGCCTTCTCCCTCGGTCAGGCTCCGAGCATCTGGCAGGCATGGTCTCCGGTGTGCAGCACACCCGACGTTTGGACTGAGACGCGCCGCAGCACGGAACGCCAGGCCACCGCTCAGCGTCTTTGATGTTAGTAAGACGGGAGAATTCTCGGGGGACACAAGGGAGCAGGACGCAATCGTCTTGTGTGCACGACTCCCACACTCAAACCTGGACGGCAGCGCCAAGATGGTGCCCGGGTCACGTGAGTGCCGAGGGCGCCCCGTTCTGTCTCTCCTTCTCTGTGGTTTCAGGGGTGCCCAGGCTGAGCCTGGACCTTGTTTTCCGGGAAGGTGAACCGCTGTTTTAGTGTGTTGCCGGAGTCCGTTTGCTCACAGCAGATGCTTAGGATATTGTGTCCAAATCCTTCAGATGTTCTGACGTGGAACCCTGAGCTCACAGGGTGCTCCTGGTGGTTGGCAGGGGGAGGCTGGCAGCCAGGCAGTCGGAGGGGGAGGGAGAGGCCAGGGAGGGGCGGGGGCTGTAAGAACAGAGTGGTGACCAGGGTGACCAGAGGCTCCCGCTTCCCACCCCCACCCCCCACAGCCCAGGGTAGGGGCTGAGTTAGATAAAGCAAGCTGGCAACCACTTAAAGAGGAGGGAATCCAGAGCACAGAGGCCCTGGGCTCAGGGATCAGCTGTGCACACAGGGGGTGGCCCAGCAGGGTGCCCACCTGGGGGAGGCCACTCAGCCCTGCAGGGGACAGGCAGAGTGTGAGGGAGCCAATGGAGGAGCGTCCTGTCTTGCCTCAAACAGGAGAAACCCCGACCAATCCACAAGTGGAAGGGACTGGGCAAACAGAGAAGTTAGGGCAGCGGGAGGTGGCAGGGCACCCAGCCTGGGGGTGAGGGACACCACTGGGCAGTGGGAACAGTGGGTCATGGGGCTGACCTCCATGAGGCAGATCTGCATGCAGAAAGGAGGGTGCACAAAAGTCTGCAGCAGCTTGGCTTGTATAGCTCAGTGGATTGAGGGCGGACCTACGAAGCAAAGGGTCGCGGGTTTGATTCCCAGTCAGGATACGTGCCTGGGTTGTGGGCCAGGTTCCCAGTAGGGGGCGTGCAAAAGGCAACCACACATTGATGTTTCTCATCCTCTCTTTCTCCCTCCCTTCCCCTCCCTCTAAAAATAACATAAATAAAATCTTTAAAAACAAAAAAACTCCGCAGCAGTAACAATGTTTTGAGTAGGACTTTATTTGTTTACACCGTGCATTCACGTTTGACAATGTATCCAATGCATGTGTTCAGGTGCAGCAACATCACACATCTCGCTGTGACCGCATCAACCTTTCCCCACCGGGTGGCTTTGGTGTGACACACAGAGTAAGTCACTGAACAGCTTGACAAAATCACGGCCACACATCTGATTCTGCATCTTCTGAGCAAGATTTCCCCCCGTTCTTTACAAACAGGAGCACGGACCTTTAAAGAGCTAAAATACAACTATTTACATACAACGTGGCGAGAAGTGTTTCATGATATATAAATTAATATAGCACAAGTTACTGTGTAGAAAAATAAACTTACAGTGAATAAATAAACCACAGCTTTAGATACCAAGTAGTATGTGGAGTAGAAACGTGGCTCCTATATATACAAACACACACAGATGAGTGGGCGGCTTCTGGAGTATAAATAGGCGATGTACTTAAATATTTCATCGGAGGACGAGGTCATGCTGCTTCTGCTCTCAGTGGAAATACTGCTGGCAGTTGGGGTCCCCTCTGACCTCTATGGACCCCGGGACCCTCCTCCCGCTCTGGGGGTCCACGCACCAGCAGAGCCCCGCCTCTCCGTTCAGGGACGTCTGGCACTGAAAGGACGAGATGCGGGGTCAGAGCAGCTGGCACAGTGGGGGGACGCGGAGCCCCCCACACCCTGCACCGCGCAGAGAGCGGGCGTTGGGAGCTCAGGCCGTGGGCGCCACCTGCTCGCTGCCATGACCGCGGCCACGGCAAACCCAAATGGAGACTGAGGTCGGGTGTCCAGCGAGTTAAGGGTCCCGCGTGTGTGTGAATCGGCGTGGTGTGTGCACCGCTGCCTGCCTCCCGGCCCCTCGGGGGGGCTGCAGGGGCCCATGGAATCTTTGTTATTAAGCTTGGCCTAGGCCTCAGTTTCCCCCGTGACACCCCGTGCTTCACTGAGGCCTCGAGGGCCGCTCACATGGAGTCTTGGTTTGTTCGATCTCGTTTATAATCAGGCAAGTGGAGAAATGCTCTTGTGCTTAATTATAGAGTCCTTCCTCTTCGTGGGGGGAACAAGTAACAGATGTCAAACGGGTACTAAACTTCCTAAGCAGAGCTGTGTCCTCCTGCCCTCCGATAGGTGAGAAGCTCACATCCAGAAGGGGCGGGGCTTGTGAAAGCCCCACCTGCCCAGGTGTGCCGGGGCTGCCGGCTCCTGGAGCCAGAAGGCTGGACCTTACTTCTTAGGACCAGCTGTGGGGCTTTCGGGGGCGTGCCTTGGGCTGGACACCGTGTGCCAGGGACGTGTGGCTCTGCAGGGGTGGGACCCCCTCGGCAAGGACACTCACCTGTTTGCTGTGATAGAACCCGTTCCTGTTGCAGTTCGGCAGGTAAAACTTGTAGGGGCCGCCTCCGGCCTCCTGCTGCTCCTGGGCCAGCCTCTCCAGCACACTGTGGAGCTCCTGCCGGCACGGCCCCTGGAAGAGGCATTTGGTTGGGATACGTGAGGAGAAATATGAGCGCCCAGCCGGGTGACTGAGGGAAGAGGGGCTGTGTGTCCCCGGGGGTGTGGGGGCCGGGCCGCCTCCTCCAGGCCTCCACCTCCCGCCTGCCCGTCACAGGAAGGCAGCTGGGCTCTGTTGTGGGTTAAGATGAAGGTTGGGGCCCATGCCCACCTGCAGAAAACACCCCTAGACCCCCGTGGGAGCCGAGGGCTTCTCCACGCCCTCTCCCCTTGCGGGCAAGTGTGGCCCCAGCCGCCTGGCGGAGGGGGGGCAGCACACCCTGAATGGAGACTTTAGCCGCAGAGATTTCTAACCGCTGACGACGGTGCTGTCGCCCCCACAGTTAGTTCCCACGAGCGCAGGCAGGTGAGGATGAAGGCGTTCGCCTGGGTGACGAGTTAAGAGTGAACTTTCCTCACCGGACATCACGTTCAGGTGAGGTTCTGGCACGGCTACGAAGTGGCCCAGCCCCTCACTTTTCTGGGGGTGCCCCTGGGGCAGTGACGGCTCCTTTCCCCACGAACCAGCCCCAGCCACGGCCTCTGTGGCCCTCTGTCGCCCTCCCGTGGTGGAATTAAAACCCGGCGGCCTCACTGAAGATGCTGAGCGGAATCTCGCGGCGGGCGGTTTCCGTTTGGGAAGGTCAAGTTCCGCGGAATATTGTGAATGTGCTCAGTGCGGCGGCCCTTCATGCTTTAAAATGGTGAAAATGCTAGATTTGTGTTAGGTATATTTCACTCCCGTTTTCTGAGGGGTGGGGACGGTGCGGCGGGGGAGGGGTGGTACGTCCTGTGCTCGGTGCTCTGCAGACAGCAGCTCGTCCGGGAGGGTCTGGGAGGGTCCCGGCTGCAAAGCTCCGCTAGGCTGAGCTGAGAAATGCCTGCTGGGCCCCGAGCAGGAGTTGGACTCAGCCCGGGGACAGGCCGGCGGGCATGCCGGCCCCGCGGGTCCCCAGGCGGCACTGCCCCCTCCTCACCTTCCACTTCTGGGCGTCGGTGCCCCCGCGCGCCCTCACGCTGTCCTGGTCACTGAGGGTCCACACGGGCGGGTCCTCGCCAGAGGGCGCCAGCGGGTGCGAAGTGCCCAGCAGCTGCTCCTGGGTCATCGCAGCCGTTCCTGGGTCGTCAGGGGACACGGGGCCCTGGGCGTCTGGAAATGGAACCGCAGAGGCGGGTGAGACCTCCTGCCACATCCTCACCTGCCCCCTGAAGTTGCTCCCCTTCCCCAGACGCCTTCTGGGGGGAGTGACACCATCTGCTCTGGGAAAGCACTGAGCCTTGGGTCTGGTGAGGGTGCCCTGTGACTCTGTCCCGAGCCGTGGGAGAGGGAGGCACACGCACCCCGCCAGGCGGGGGAGAGCCCTGAAGACGCCGCAGAGTAGGGCCCACCTGGGCCCTCGCCCTCAGCTTTCCCATCCATGCGGGAGCGTTTGCGAAATTCCACCCGAGCCGGTGCTGGGCCACTGGGGAAAGGGTCTACCTGGCGTCTGTCCCCCTTCCACCCCAGGCGCTCTGCCTTCCCCCCAGTGAGGGGGAGGGTCAGCAGGTGTCTTGCAGAACTCTCGGGTGTGGAATGGGCACCCGACAGAACGTCCCAGAACTGGCCCTCCTGAGGGAGCCTGGGGGAGCCCTCGCCTTCAAGGGCCATGGAGAGGGCGACCCCATCTCCTTGGCTCTGGGCACAAAACCTGCAGGAAAGCCCCGCGTCCCCTGGTCCCCTCCGTGGGGACTCCTGTGGGACCTGGAGGAGGGGAGCAGGGCAGGCGGCACTTCCTGTTTCCCAGCACAGACGAATCCCTGCCGCCTTCAGGAAGGGGCTGAGGCTCAGGCTCCCACCGGCGGCGCAGGCACATCAAACACCGCTGCCTGGGGTGTTGTGGGGTTTTCAGCCTAAACTCTCACATTATGTTCTGTAAACATCGGGAGGCACAGGCTGTCTCCACAGGACGTATATTACAAAGGACATTCCAAACACTGGGGGGGGGGGCAGCAGGAGGGATTCCCAGCCCCGCAGAGAGGGGGAGCGGGGGCCCTGGGGGCGCCCCACTGCCTCTGCCCACCCTCACCACTGGATGGGCTGAGGGCTCTGGGCTCTCTCCCTGCCCCCGGGCCCCTCCCGCAGGGCCATGCAATGTGGGGCACCTTACAGGCTTCCGCCCCAAGCTCTGGGCCTGGGCGGTTTGTGCCCCGCTGACTACAGGCTTTGGTGGAGCCCCAGGCTCACTCAGCCGTCCCAGGGGAGGGGACCAGGTGGAGGGACCACGGTACCTGTGGCCTCTGCGCTGAGCGCGGCGCTGTCGGATTCGGGCATGCAGGCGCCCTGGCCGCGGGTGAGGGCGAGCAGGGGCCGCGGCTCCCCAGGCAGAGCGCGGCAGCTGAGTCCACTGGCACAGCGCGCTGTGGCCACTCCACAGGCGGCCCCCAGAGGCAGGGCGCACATCGGGCAGCAGCCGCAGCCGGCGGGCCGGGCGGGCTCAGGGCAGGAGGTGGGCAGGGGCGGGCAGAGTGCGAGCCTCTCGGCAGAGCAGGGTGCGCAATGCCACGGCTGGGGAGCGCCGACGGCTGCACCCAGCTGGACGGCCAACAGGAGGAGGAGCGGCCAGGCGCGGACGGCGGGAAGCTCGGGCATCATCAGGCAGGGTGGCGGACACGGGGCCAGTACTCGCTGCTGGCTGGGAGCAGGCTGCTCGCTGGGCGCCGTGCGTGCCTTATGAAGGGCACGGGCTGGGTCACCTGTCCCCAGAGGTTAATGATTGACAGAGCGGCGTGCTAGAGGACTGTGTTCAAAATAAGTTTGTTTTGTTCCTGCACTCAAGGCCCGGTGCCAAGCGTGGGCGGAAGGAGGGTCTGCGTCAAGATTTCAGACTGTTTTTCCAGTCGTGGGTTCCTTCCCACCTGGGGCCTGAGTGCAGGTCCGACCTGGAGCGCCGGCCAGGTGCAGGAGGGCGCTGTTGTTCAAGCGGCCCGGCCAAGTGGGCCAAGTGGGCCAAGGAAAGCCCCCCACCCCCACCCCTCACCCCCAGTTTAAAATGGGGAAATGAGGCCCAGGGAGAGCAGAGGAGGACCGAGCATCTGCTGGCCTGGCTGTTCTTGGTGGCCAAGCCCAGAAGCACTTTCCTTCTGCAGGAAGCTGTCCCCAGCCCACCACGCTCAGTCTCCCAGCCCTTTCCGGGAGAGAGGAAGGAAGGACAGACAGTCCGTCCATCCCAGGGCGAGGCCCCCTCAGTCTCACTGCAGGCCAGCATCAGACCTTGGTGGCCGCACCTCCAGGGAGCAGAGGGCCTGGGGCAGGGGGACAGGGCGGCACCCAGACCCCAGGCTGCCTCTGACTTTCCAGTTCAGACTGAAGGCTCATCAGGAATCAAACACCAAGGCCTGCTCTTTATTTAAAATTCCTGGTTCTTGGATATTCTCCTGGGCTGCGAGAAAAATGTCACCGTGTCTTCCAAGACAGCGAGGTGGCCCCGCCCCGCCCCGCCCCGCCCCACCCCCGGGAGCAGCTGCCACCTGTGCAGGGCCCAGTCCCTGAAAGCAGGCAGCTCTGCGCTGACTGACAGAGGAAAGTCCCCGGGATTCGTTCAGCATCCAGTAAAACCTCTAGGTGTGTGTAGGACCCGTGGTAGGAGCGCACGGGTCGCTTTTCTTGCGAAGGGGTTGAAACTCAAGAACTCGTGAGAAACTGACATCAGTGCCTCCTGGTGGGGGGGCGTGATATGAGGAGACAGAGTGGGATCTGCTGCCCTCGCCCCCCACCCCCACACACGCTCCAACCCTCCCGCATTTGCATTGTCCAGCGAACGCCACATTCCGTGTGGCCAGGGGCTTGGATTGTCCATCTCGGGAACGACCCAGCTCCCTTTCCAGCCACGGCCACCTGGGCCCCGGGCTGGTCAACACCAGGCCACGGCCTCTCCCCTGCAACAGTCACAACCAGGTCGTGAAAAAGGTGCAGCTGGAAGTCCAGGGTCATGTTCGTCACTATTTTTCCAGAGCAAAGTCCGGTGTCGGCTGAGGCGTGGACCGACGCTTTCCGCCAGGGCGGCGCGGGGCCTGCGGTGGGTTCCAGAAGACTGTGCCCTGAGCCCACACGCCGACGCCCACTCCCTCAGTGTACAGTCAGCGTCCCCCAGAAACGTCTTCTGAAGGACAGCCGGCGGGGCCGCCCACCGTGTGCCTGGTGGTCCGTCGCCCACTCACACATGGGCCCGGGAGGCCGTGGCCTCCCTCCTCGGGGTCTCGCTTGTCCCCTCGCACAGTGGGACCCCCTGTCCGGGGCCGATGGCCCAGTGTCCCCATTGCTTGCCTCACACAGCAGCAAGACACACGGCCCCAAACCTGACCCTGTGCCCCCTTCTCTGACCCCACACGCAAAAGGAGGGACCCTTCCTGGAGGCCCGTGGGCCACCCGTCTGTCTGTCCTGTGGGGTCAGTGGCCTCCCATGGCAGGCTGAGTCTCAGGGAGGTGGCTGAGGCTGTGGTCATTTCAGGGGCCATCCTGAACCCAGGCCCCCGGGGTCCGGCTCCCAGAGCCACCTGAGGTGGGGGGCCGGGCTCCCCCACCCCGTTGCAGTCTTGTGCCCTGGGGCCGAACCGAGGTTCCCTAACCCCAGTCCTGTGGACTCCCGCTCAGCATCCAGCCTCAGCGCCCCCACCCCACGTCTCCCTGTCGCCCAGGTCTGTCCATCGCTCCATCTCTCGACTCCACCATCCCTGTCCTTCTCACACCTCTGAGGCTCTGGCAGCGTCCCCCTCCCACGTCCACCTGTCAGACAGGGGCCCAGCCCCCTTTCTGCACAGTGCACGTCTGGGCGCTCTCTGCACCCTCTCCTCCCACGTCACACGGAGGCAGATGGACCAGCTGGCCCCCACCGCGGTACAGACACAGAGTGAGGGGTGGGGGGCAGGGTCCGGACTGGTCACGGCTCAGTGTCGTGGGAACTTCGCTAAGAGCATCACTGGAGGGTCCAGGGCGTGGTGGCGAACAGCAGGAATCAGCCCCAGCTGTGCCTGGCGCTTCCCAGAGAAGGCGTGGCCGGGGCAGGTCTCAGAGGGGGGTGCAGTGTGGGAGGGCAGACAGCCATGGGGAAGGCAAGGGAAGGGGGGGTGGGGAGACGGAGGTATGTTTGGGGAATGACCAGGATTCTTCCTGTGTGGATGCTGGAGGACTGGGTCCGTGGGTGGGGGCAGAGGGCTTTGGGCCTTCTCGTAGGCAGCCCGCCACCCCCAGAGGGACCCAGGCTGGGCTGAGTCAGCGGGCGGGAGGGAATCCTTAGAAGATCGCCTGGCCTCAAGCCTGGAGGACAGACACCTGCTAGGAATTCCAGAGCCCCTCAGGCCAGGCGCTGACCACTGTCCAGAGCTGGGGGTCGGCCGCCCATGAGAGTTCACTCTGCCCTCAGAAAGCTAGAGGGAGAAAAACAATCACCAATCCTTTAACAAGGGATGGGGCCTGGGATAGATGCCGTGAGGGAAGGAGGGACTGCTGGGCGGGATGCAGAGGGGATGGTCCCCATGCGGCCAGGACCAGCAGAGGTCAGAGGGCAGGTGGGGGAGGTCAGACACCCTGGGGTGGAGACAGAGGGGAGGCCTCGGGCCATGGGGCCTGGGACCATGGACCGTCCTGCACAGACGTGTCCCCCGTGAGCTCCTGACGGAGGCTCCGCCATGTCCCCACGCCTCTGGGACACCTGGAGCTCCCTCTGCCCCGCTTATCCCTCAGGACCCGCTGGACGTCCTCCTCTCTGAGAAGCCTTCCCGGTGGCTCCCAGATGGACTGAGGGGTCCCCCTGCATCCCGAAGCCTGGGCCAGGCCAGGGCTGTGCTGCAGAGCTACCTACGCCTGCCTCAGTCTGTGTTTCCCATGGGGCTGGGGGGCCCACAGTTGCCCCTGCCCAGCATTGAGCCCGGGGCACTGGCAGCACCCCACCCATGTGAGCATGCAGTGGAGTCCGAGAGCCGGGCGCCCTGGACAGGTGCGGAGAGCGGGGACCCCTGTGTGGACAGGCGGCACTTGTCTTGGTGACCAGGGACCCCCCACCCACACCCCTCTCAGGAGGCAGGGCTGAGCCTGTGAGCTCAGGGGCAGTTGGGTGCACTGGGGGGAAGGGGGTCCGCAGGGGAAGTTTTCAGGGGGCCCCACCACGTGGGCCCTGTGTCCTATTGGCTGTGTCGCCCTGAAGCCGAGACACAGACACCTCCTGCCCCGGAGGACTCTGCCGAGGAGGAAGGAAACCACTGTGCCGGCTCAGAAAAACCGAGGGGGAAGCCCAGCCAGCCCCTGGTGCTGCCCGAGGGAGCGCGGCCACTTCAGGGCACTTCAGTGCCACCGCTGAGGAGTGAGGCCAGGAGGGGAGCCCCAAGGGCGGGTCCAGGCAGGGCCGCCTGGGCCAGAACCTGGTTCCAGCATCCCCAGGCCTCAGTCTCCTGGCCTGGGAAATGGGGGCAGCGCCCTCCAGGCACTGTCAGCCCCGCCTGCCTGCACTGTCCCCACTGCTCCTGGCCCAGGTGGGGCTCCCCAGGGCCTGAGACCCTGCGGGGCCTGCCTTTGCCCGCCGCCTCCAGCCCTGCCTCCACGGCCTGCTGCTCGCTCGCCGGCAGTGGAAAATTGGGCAATCTGAGCCGTGGAAAACAATGCCAGGGTCAAGGGCGAAGCCCGACTTTCCAAGGGAGAGAATGCTGCAACCCAGGGGAACCCCCCTCCACGGGAAGTTGTTTTTAACCTGGGAGAACAAAACTGCGTTTGGCTGTGCACACTCCTGGGCTGACGGGGATGACGTCATCCTGTGCCGAGGCCGGCCTGCCCCCCACACCGAGGTCACGCCCAGCCTTCAGGGCAAAGTGGGAAAGTCACGTAGCTCTTGTCACGTCAGCTCAGCCCAGACCCTGAATGTGTCCACAGCCCCATCTGCCCGCCAAACATCAGGGTCCCTCGTCAAGCCTCAGTGGACCCGCCTGGGGCAGCAGGACCCCGCCCACTCACATTGGGCCGTGATGTGCCCACCAGGCACTGGGGGATGAGGGGGGCAAGGACCTGGCCCCAAAAGGGGGAACAGCCAGCCTCCTACATTAGAGGGAGAAATAGTCTCCTGCACTAAGGAGGACAGCCCTGGCCAGCGTGGCTCAACTGGTTGGAGCATCATCCCATAGCCAAAAGTTTGCAGGTTCGATTCCCAGTTCAGGTGCGTACAGGAGGCAACCAATCAATGCTTTGCTCTCACATCGCTGTTTCCTTCTCTCTCTCTCTCTCTCCCACTCCCACCCCGTCCTCTCTCTCCCTAAAGCAATGAAAAAATGTCCTTGGGTGAGGGATCAAATAAAATAAAAAGGGGGACAGCCTCCTTCTTTGCAGTCGCTGGTCATGTCACAAGTCGCCTCACAGGGCGCGGCCCCCACCCGCCACCCCCACCCGCCGCATCCGGGCCGGGTCTGGACTTGGAGACGGGCCGCCTATGCGTCTTCTTTGGGGACGTGTCCATCAGGGCTTTGGTCGCTCGCCAGTCAGGCTGTGCATTTTCTTATTTTTGTGCTTTAAGAGTTTCTCAGCTTCTCGGTTAGCAGTCACACGTGACCTGGGCAAGCGTCTCCTCCGGTCGTGGTTTGTCTCTTCACTCTGGTTACATCTTCCTTGACAGATCAGAAGGTTGTGGGTTTACTGACGTCCAGCTCATAAATCAGGCACGTGGTTGGCGCTGCATCGGAAACGTCACCCTCACACCCACGGTCACCTCGGTTTCCTCCTAGCCTGTCTGCTAAGAGTTTAGCGTCTCCCAGCTTCCACTGAGTTCCGTGACCCGTTCAGAGTTAACCTTTACGAAGGTCTGTGTGAAGATTTTTTAAACATAATTTTTTTTAAGATTTTATTTTTAGAGCGAGGGGAAAGGAGGGAGAAGGAGAGAAACATCAATGTGTGGTTGCCTCTCGCACGCCCCCTACTGGGGACCTGGCCCACAACCCAGGCATGTGCCCTGACTGGGAATCAAACCAGCGACCTTTTGATTCACAGGCCAGCATTCAATCCACTGAGCCACACCAGCCAGGGCTGAAGCTTCTTTTCTTTGCCAGTTGTTCCAGCACCGTTTATTATGAAACTGACTGTATTGTATTGTCTTTACTCCTTTATCCAAGATCAGTTAACGCTATTTATGGGGCCTCTTTCCGGGCTCCCCGAACCACCCCAGGGTCTATTTGTCTCGTGATTCACCCTCCATGCTGGAGACTCTTACATTACTTACGGTAGATTTACACTAAGTCTTGAAGTCTGACAGTCTCAGTCCTTCAACTTCGTTCTTCGTCAACATTGTGTGGGCTCTTCTGGGTCTTTCGCCTCCATGGAAACTTTAGAATCAGTTGTCAGCATCGACAGATACCTTGCCGGGATTCTGATGGGGATTGTGTTCAGTCTACCAACCAAGGTGGGAAGAACTGGCGTCCTGGCTGTCCCCCACCCATGAACGCAGGAAACCTCTCCATGAGTTCATTTCCTCTTTAACGTTTGCACCAGTTCCCCTCACATGGGTCTCGTGCACATTTTGTTACATTTATACGCAAGTTGTTCTTTTTGGGGGTGCTAATGTAAACAGCCGTAGGGCTTTTTTATTTCACATCCACTTGTGCATCGCCAGCGCATTCGAAAGGGACCGACTCTGTGCGTTAGCCCCGTGCCCTTCATCCTTGCTGCGGCACCGTGGCTCCGGGAGGTGTTTCGGGCATTCTCCCAGACTTCTCACAAAGACGGCATGTCACCAGCACACTGACGCAGCTCCCACTCTTTCTGCCCACCTGTGCACCTTTCGTTTCCTCGTCTTGGCCCGCCCAGCCGTGACGTCCTCGCCTCGCGCCTGACCTCCGCGGGGAAGCGTCACGCTTCTCGCCGTCAGGTCCGATGTGGCTGTGGCTTCGTGCGGATGTTCTCCATCCAGTCCTGAGGAACTTCCCCAGGTCTCTAGTGCCCTGAGAGTTTTCATCATGAATGGCTGTTGGATTTTTTTTAATGCTCTTTCCACATCTGTGGGTGCGATTGTGTGCGATTTTCTCACCTGTTCACAGGATGGGGCCCGTTAATTGACTTTTTAGTGCTGAGCCTGCCTCGGGCACCTGGGGAGAGTCCCACATGGTCACAGCATGGAAGTGTTTTCATGTGCTGTGGGGCTTGATTTGCTAACGCTTTGTCGAGGGTTTTGCGTCTGTGTTCGTGGGAGGTGCCAGGCTGGGCTTTTCCATCCTTGTGGCGTCTTCGTCTGGTTTCAGTGTTGGGGTAACGACGGCCCCACAGAGTGTCCCTCAGCTCCTGCATTCTGGAAGGTGAAGAGAGCTGGCGTACTTTCCTCCTTCAACGTTCAGTAGGGTGGGGGGCCCAACCCCACCACATGCCGAGCCTGGAGCCCCCACGGGGCCCTGCGCCCAGACCCCCGCCTTCTCCCCAGAGGGCTGCCCCGAGTGGTGGGGAAGGGCCCGGTGACAGGTGACACTGTGTGCCAGACCAATGTGACCGTAGACACACACGGCAGGTTTCGCAATATTTCCACTCACAAACGCAAACAGAAGAGCCCTCGTGTGTTCAAAGCAGCGCGCCTGTGCACCGGGAGGTCAGGGGCCAGGGTCAGGCCACCCTGGGGGCGGCCTGGCAGGAAGAAAACAGGACCCCGGGACGGTGTCCAGGCAACCCCCACCTGACGGGCCCTGGGACTTTGGACAAAATGTCCCCTCTGCTGCCCACGGTTTTCCATCTGGGAAATGACAGGCTGTGCCCGGTGAGCTCTCTATTTTTTTTAATTGTATTTATTTATTTTTAGACAGAGGGGAAGGGAGGGAGAAAGAGAGAGAAACATCAGTGTGTGGTTGCCTCTGGTGCGCCCCCTACTGGGGACCTGGCCTGCAACCCAGGCATGTGCCCTGACTGGGAATCAAACCGGCAATCCTTTGGTTTGCAGGCTGGTGCTCAGTCCGCTGAACCACACAAGCCAGGGCTGATTTTTTTTTTTAATTATTCTTTACTAACAGCACTATCCTTTTTTTTTTTATTATTATTGTTTAGCAGCACCCTCGGTCTTTATCCACTAGATGCCAGCACCGCCCTTGCCATGGCAATCAAAAACGTGTCCAAGCGTTGCCAGATGCTGGTTAGCGGGTAAACTGCCCTCTACCCCTAGGAAAGCACTGCCGCGCAGTATTGCCCACTGTGCCGGGGTCCACTCTGCGGCCGGTGGGTAACGGGGTGGTTTCCAGTGCGGGGCTGCTGTAAACACGGCGGCTGTGAGCATCCTTGCGTTTGTCTTTAGTGAGCACGTTTTTGCATTTTTCTTTTTTTAAGTATATTTTATTGATTATGCTATTGCAGTTTTCCCAATTTTTTCCCCTTTATCCCCACTCTGCCCTGCACCCCCCAACCTTTCAGCATCCCCCCCACTTAGTTCATGTCCGTGAGTTGTAAATATAAGTTCTTTGAGTTCTCTGTTTCCTATACCATTTTTTACCTCTCCCCATCTATTTTATGCCTACCAATTATGCTTCTTCTTCCCTGAACCTTTCCCCCCATCCCCCCCCCCCCCGCACTGATAACCCTCCATGTGATCTCCATTTCTGTGATTCTGTTCCTGTTCTAGTTGTTTAGTTTCTTTTGTTTGGATTTTTTAGTTTAGTTGATAGTTTTGAGTTTGTTGTCATTTTACTGTTCATAGTTTTGATCTTCCTTTTCTTAGATAAGTCCCTTTAACATTTCATATAATAAGGGCTTGGTGATGATGATCTCCTTTAACTTGACCTTATCTGGGAAGCACTTTATCTGCCCTTACATTCTAAATGAGAGCCTTGCTGGATAGAGCAATCTTGGGTGTAGGTCCTTGCCTTTCATGACTTGGAATACTTCTTGCCAGGCCCTTCTTGCCTGTGAGGTTTGTTTTGAGAAATCAGCTGACAGTCTTACGGGAACTCCTTTGTAGGTAACTGTCTCCTTTTCTCTTGCTGCTTTTAAGATTCTTTCCTCTTTAATCTTGGGTAATTTAATTATGATGTGCCTTGGTGTGTGCTTCCTTGGGTCCAACTTTTTTGGGACTCTCTGAGCTTCCTGGACTTCCTGGAAGTTTATTTCCTTTGTTAGATTGGGGAAATTTTCCTTTATTATTGCTCTTCCTCTTCTCCTTCTGGCACCCTTATGATTCAGATGTTGAAATGTTTAAAGTTGTCCTGGAAGTTCCTAAGCCTCTCCTCATTTTTTGGAATTCTTGTTTCTTCATTCTGTTCTGACTGAATATTTATTTCTTCCTTTTGGTCCAAACCTTTGACTTGAGTCCCAGTTTCCTTCCCGTCACTGTTGGTTCCCTGTACATTTTCCTTTATTTCACTTTTCATAGCCTTCACTTTTTCCTCTATTTTGTGACCATACTCAACCAATTCTATGAGCATCCTGATTACCAGTGTTTTGAACTGTGCTTCCGATAGGTTGGCTATCTCTTCGTTGCTTAGTTGTATTTTTTCTGGAGCTTTGTTCTGTTCTTTCATTTGGGCCATTTTTTTTTTATCCTGGTGAGCACTTTCCCTTTAGAAAGAGTGAAATGGATTTAGGTGATGTTAAAATTTGTTCATCATTCCACCACGTAGCTATTCCCAGTGTTACCATTTCCTTCCGTCTCCTTCCAGATGTGTGCGCCTGTGTGTGTGGTATGTGTGTGGTTTTTGAAATGACATCACACTGGACGTCAGCTGTACAGCCACGGACCTCTGGCCTGTAAGTGTGCACCTGCAGGCACGCACACACCTGGGCACACACACGACTGGTGGTGGAGTGTCCCAGACCTGGCGCAAACGGTAAGGTGTTGAATCAGCGTGCCTTTCCTGCTCTGCGCGCAGGTAAAGCTGGCGGGCTCTTAAAGCTAACGCTGCCTCCCCGGCAGGCAGAGGCCAGAAATGAGGGGGAGCCATCAACTCCTGACACCCCCGTAGGTGAGACCCCCCCCTTCACAGGGCTCGCGTGCCCTCAAGCGTTCCGCCTCCAGTGACCTGCAGTCAGAAGGGCTGCGCCCCGCCCCCGAGCGGGGTGCACACAGCCAGGCCGCCCTGCTAACCCGACAGGACCGGGCACGGGGCCCCTGCGGTCCAGCCTCTCCCGAGCCTCAGTCGGGCTGGGGATTCAGGTCTCCAAGGACGGGATGGCGCCGCCGCTGTGGCTGGACTTAGAGAGGAGAGAACAGGTGACCCCTCCGCCAAAATCACGAGGCCTCTTCGTGGCCAAGTTCTGGTCTTAAATCTCTTTTTCTCACACTAGAGAGTAGCCAGGGCTGGGGCGCGGGGACTTAGCCCGGCAGACAGTCGCGGTGCCCGGCTAGGTCAGCCAGGCCTCAGGACAACGTGACCTTGATCGGGCCCCGCCCAGCCCTGCTCTAGGCTCCCTCGTCCCGTCACCGAAATGGGGTCACCGGGAGAGGATGGGCGAGAACCAGCATTCACAGAGCGCGGCCCCTCGGCGCCTTCTCGCTCCAGCCCCACCCCCACCCGCTTCTGCGGGGCAGGGCCCTGCGGTTCCGGGACGGGCGACAGCCGTTCATTAACGCTGCGCACCTGCGAACCCCCCACCCCGGACTCCCCGGCTCGGTCTGGTCTGGTCCGCACGCGGAGACGGAGCTGGGCCGGCTGGGCTCCTACAGGCCCTGCGGGGGGACCTCATCGGCTTGAATTTGAGACCCTCGGAAGGAAGGGAGGCTGGGACGCACTGGGGTGCGCTCGGCCGCCCCGCCCTGGCGCTTCGCTCGGAACGCGGCCGGGACGCCTCGCCCTCCGTGGCCTCGGGGGCTGCGTTGCGGTGACGACCTCCAGCCCCTTCGGGGGCGGATGATGCCGAAGCTGCGGGGTCCGCAGAGAGCGCACACGGCGGCTCGCCCTGAGGGTCCATGGGCACCCTGACTCCCGGAGGCCGGACACACACACTCGGGTCGAAAGGGGACTCGCCAGGTGCAGACGCTCCGGGCTCGCGGCCCGCCCCGCGCGTCCTGCGCCTGCGCGGCCACGGGGCTCGTCAGGTGCGAGCCGCGCACAGGTGAGGGGCAGCGCGCCTTCACGGACCTGCTTCGCGGGCGCCGCGGGTACTTCGGGGCGCCAGGCTTGCGGGGAGGTGGCCGTCGCCGCGGGGAGCGGGATGGAGCCGGGGGCGCAGGTGGGCCCGAAGGGGCGCGGGTGGGCGGGGCAGGCGAGGGGAGCCAGGCCCCTCCGCCCTCCGGGTCGGACCCCGCGCCAGTCGCTACCCGACCCCCTGTCCAGAGACCCCCCCACCGTCCTGCCGCGCAGGTTCCAAGCGAGAGGCAGGCGCAGAACAGGGTAACGGCCGGCAGGTGAAGGTCAGAGCCGACCTTTCGCCCCGCGCCTCGTCCCCAGAGGTCCCTCTGAGAGGGACCCCCACCCCCATCCCACCCCATGGGTCCGGGGCTTCTGAGTCAGCAGGGCGTCTTCGTTTCCTTCTTCATCCGTCAGTCGGTGAGAAACGGGCCCCAGGAGACACCCCCACCCCGCCCTGCCCCACCTGTAAGAAAACATCCTTTTAGAGCTGCTTCTAGAACTTCAGATTCTTATTTTTCCTCGGCTTTCCCGAGAAATCCACCCAAAACGTGGAGCTCTTGTCTTACCATTTTCACAAACAACCTCATAGGTAAGAAACAAGGGACTCTGCAGGGTCAGCCGGGTGGGTTCTCGCAGACTTGCAGGAAGCCAGGCCCCTCCTTCACGTTCTGTGGAAACCGGTTTGTCTTCTTTCTCTTGGAAAGTGGCACTTTTTTGCTTCGCTTCAAGGAGGTGTTTTTAATTATATTTAGCTCTTCTTCTCTTCCATGGCTTCTGTGCTGTGAGTTTTCATCAGAAAGCCGAGTTCGATGTGCTGTCTGAGAAGTCACCCATATTTCCGCCCCCACATTTATGACTCTGTTTTTCCCTCGAAGTCTCACATCCTTGGAATCTTCTTGGTAGATGATGTGGTGTAAGATTTTTTTTAATTCCTTTTTTCTGAGTAACCTGTGAGTTTTTAAAGAGTGCAGTATACCAGCCCCATAAACTTATTTTAGGGTAAGGCAAGAGGCAGGGAAGTGGGCTCACTCTCCTGGGTTTTTCCCCAATGGGCCGGCCAGTCAGCACGGCCTGGACCGAGACAGCCCCTGCCTGCTGGAGCGCGTCCCCAGTGTGTCTGGGCCACCGCTCTGAGGCTGCGTCTGTGAAGCAGCACCAACCTGCCCCACCTGCGAGCTCTCAGGGCACTGCCTCCTGCCCCGTGGGAGACACAGCAAGTAACCAGTTGGGGTCCCACATAGGCCAGTTCAGAGCAGGTCCCCGGGGAGAAGGGAAGGGACGCAGCCTCATGGCCCTGGGAGTGGTTCTGCAGGCACATCCCCACCTGTGGCCCCCAGTGGGGCTGCTCCCCTGGAGGGCACTCGGCCGCCAGATGGGAATTCTCTGACAGATGGACAGGCAGACATTCGGACACCTGCAGGATGTGTCCGTGGTGTCGCCTGTACAGGTTGAGCTTAAATGTTAAGCTCATCTCATTCACAAGATTTCTACTTTTCTTCCCCCAAAAACATTTTTAAAAAATCCTGTCCTTGGGGCAGGGGTATCATACTCATTTTCACGGGGGGCCACATCAGCCTCCAAGTTGCCTTCAAAGGGCCGAACGTAATTCTCGGACTGTGTAAACATAACTGCTCCTTAACTGGGGGCAAGGAGCTCGGCGCTGCCGCCAGGTAGAAACAAGGATAAGACAAGGTGGAGGCCGGCTTCTGCCGTGGGCCTTGTGTTTGCCACCAGTGCCTAAGGGGTTCGGTGACTATCCCTGGGCTCAGCTCCCTGCTGTCCCCCCCACCTCCAGGAAGCCACCTCTGTGCTCCGTTTTGACAGGTGTCTGGGTGGAGCTCCTCTGAGGACGAGGGCCCGCCTTCGGTGCTGGGACGGCTGTCCTCGGGAACGGTCCCGAAGCACAGCACCCCCGAGGAAGGCTCCCTGCACCGGCACAGAAGCCCCCTGGGCCGTGTCCCCTACCACGGGGTAGGGGGCCCTGCTGATGGGTCCCTGCTGTCTACACGCTCTTCCTGGGACCTGCTGTCCCCCGTCCGTAGGAGACGGCTTTCTACCATCTGGGCCTCTGAGGAGTCCAACGAGCAGCTAGGGCCAGAGGCAGACCCCTGGGCTCCTGAGGAAGAGCCACCTGCGCCAGCTGAGGTCACCCAGCATCGGCGACGGCAACACAAGAAGCAGGGAGGGGCCCCACGGAGCCGGACAGGAAGTATGCGGTTGCCTGGGGTCCCAAACACCGCTGGGCGGAGGCACCGGGACCCAAAGAAGCTGGCAGCCGTGGTAGGCAGGCCCTGACCCTAGCCTGTCCCTGTGCCTATCCTGTCCCTGTCCCCTGGGAGCTCTGGGTCCCCCCGGGAGGTGGCCTGTGACAGTTGGGAGCAAGATCACAGCCCTTCCCTCACTGAGGGACCTTGGCCCAGGCCATGGAGAGGTCGCAAGCCAGAGAACACTGGATGACTGGCCTTTCTAGCATCTGGGCCCCGCTCTGGGGGTTCCCCTGCCCCCATGGGGAAGACCTTTGCTTATGCCATTAAAATACATGTCCCACCGTCCCCTCTAACTCCAGACTCCTCAGCACACTGCTGGGGACAAGGCAGATGGCATAGGAGCCCTGGAGACTCCCTCACTATCCTTGTCTCCCACACCCCCTGCAGCCACCCCCATTCCCCACTCTGGCCAGCACTGAGGGTCCGGACGTCACAGTCAGTCAGTGGGAGGGTCCCCAGGCCCCTGTGCTGCTTTGAGCTCGGCTCCCAGCCCCCAGTGCCCTGCCACCCTCCAGATCTGGGGGTTGCTGAGAAGGGGCTGCTGGGGAAGCCACACACCCCGCACGAAGGTCAGCAGCCAAGATCCCTCGGGGCCCCAGGCCCCTCCCACCCAGCCCTGGGGTTCTGATGACCGAGGCAGAGGCAGCACCTGCCTGTGGTCAGGCTCCTGCCCTGGGTGCCCTTGCCTGCCTGTCGGCTCTGGGAACCCTGGACCGGCCCCTCCATGGCCTCTGCGGCCTGTCCTGCTGTCTGTCTGTCCCAGCTTTGCTGCTGATTTCTCACCTTCCAGGTGGAGGACCTTGAACTGCAGGGGAGGCCTGGGCTGGCCGGTGGCCCCGCCCTCATCCCTTCCTCCTCCAGGCCTGTCCCCCTTGGCCCCGGGCACACGCCTGGTGGTCTGGCTGAGCCTGTCCTAGGTAGCGGCAGGAGCCATCCTGCCCCTTGCCCCACACTGTCCCAGCTCCAGGAGGGGCCTCTGGGCAACAGCAGCAAATGGACGTCCCCTGGCCACCCAGACACCCATCTGCAGGTGCTGCCTGCGCCAGCCCCCAAGTTCCACCGCACACCCGCTGGCCCCTTCCCCGCGACCTCTCTGAGCCCGAGTCAAACCCAGCCCCTTGAATCCTGACCCCACCCACCCTCGCAGCCGCCCTTGCATCTGGGTGGTTGTGGCTCCATCGTGGGTGGCAGCGCCTGGCTCATGAATGGGGACAGTGCCAGCTGGCCGAGCCACTGTGGCTCTCGGCCCAGGTGGTGCCCAGGAGCTGACAAGTTGGGGGTCTGCGGTACAGAGGAGACATCGCTGTCCCTGTGGCCACCCCTCAGCAAGCCCGCTGCTCCCACAGATAGAGCGTGTGAGGCAGTGGGAGGCCCGCCTGCTCTGGAACATCGAGGAGGCCACCAGGCATGAGCTCACCGTGGAGGACGACGACTGACCACGGGGGACCAGGGAGCACAGGAGCCTCAGCCTGACTTTCGTCCATCCGTCCGTCTGTCCTACTCATCTGTCCATCTGCCTGTAAACCCCACACCCTCCTCAGGACTTGCCACAGGTGCCTCCTTGAAGGCCCTCCCACATCATGCCACTGGCGGGGGGGGGGGGGGGGGGCTGTTGATAAAGACCTTGTAACTCAGGTCCAAGTGTGGTCCTGGCAGCGCCAGCTGAGCCAGGGGCCCCAATGGGTGTAGCCCCACCCACCGCCTGCTTCCCAGAGTCCAGTGTGGCTCAGTGGGGGGCTCGCTGATGCTTTGCAGGTAAAGACCGGGGAGCTCAGGAACCCACTGGCCTGACACAGGCTGGGGATCCCAGGTCGTGGGTTCGGAATGTCACCCCAGGAAAATCCCAGAACTGGGGTTCTCAACCCGAGGGCCCCTGGGGCATGGGGGTGCTGGGTTTGTTCCCTGGGGGCAGAGGAAGGGCCCCCCTGCCCTCCCCACCCCCCGCCCGCTGTGGGGAAGAAGGAGTGGGCACCCGGGAGCTTCAGGTGCACAGGAAGGGGCTGGAACCGCCAGGCCCGGCCCCCAGGCGCGTCTCGGTCGCAGGTGCAGAGCTGGCCTCTGCTCTGGGGCGTGTTTTCAGGCCCTCACTTCGTCCAAACGTGTGCCATCTCCCTTTCTCCTACAAACCAAAGGAGGCTTACGTCTGCACCCCTCGTCCAGGCCCGTGGGGCAGCCTGATGCTGCTCAGGGACAGGGACCAAGCTTGCCGCTGGGGCAGAATCAAACAGGCACCCCAATGTGAAGCACCCCAAAATGGGGGCCCCCAGACTCTCAGGCTGGGTAGGGATAGTGGGACAGCAGGTGACCCAGGCAGGCAAGGTTGGGGTCACTGAGAGGCAGGGTGGGGGTTCCCAGCCTGCGGGAGGGTAGATGGCAAACCTGGTCTTCCTGGAAGGGCCACCTCCAAGTCCCCAATGTGGAAGGAGCGATGACAGCCCTCACAGGAGGGGACGGTCCCTTGGGCTGCCGTCACCGAGTCCAGCGTGTGGTGGGAATGTGTGTGCTGAGCTGGTTCCTCGGGTAGGAGCTGCCTCCTCCACCATTCACTGTTCCCTGTGCCGTGACAGCGATCAGGTTCTCAACACAGTGGGCTTATTTGGGGGGGGGGGGAAGGGGGGGCCTCTGCAACGGTGTTCACAATAAAAGTAAAGAGGAAAAACGTATTTAAAAAATGATATGTGTATTAATTTTTCAAATGGAACACGAAGGCAGAAAGAGGCAGGAAAACCACCGGTGGCCGTGTGAGGGGTGGCAGAAGCCTCGCTGCTCGCCCTTCCCAGCAGCAGGTCCACGACGCGGTGGTCTCCCGGCAACTGTTTCCGCCAGCGTGTGACGCCCCGCAAGTGGCTTCTGTCCCTGCCTGGTTTCATACCGGGAAAAACCAGGAACGAGCCAATGCTTCCACCACGCTCTTGCGGTCCCCAGGGTGTGGCCCTCGCCGTCCACATGGCCTCGGCCCTTCCCAGCCACCAGCTCCAGGTCACTGGTCCCTGCACCAACCCTGTTTCTCCTGCTCCTGGTTCAGGGGTGTGACAGGCTCCCCCCAAGGACAGGCATTAGCTGTGTCCCGGCCAGTGTCAAGCCCTCCCCGACCGCTCCCTCTTCTCTGCTGAGCCCAACCTGGCCCGACCTTGGCCTGCCGAGTCTGGTTTGAGCTCAGCCTGTTGATGACCCCCCGCTGGACTCCTGGTCTAGTTTATCGTGCCCGCCGTGATGTCCATCTCCCCGGCCACCTGACCACGCTCCTCTGAGTAAGTTCCCACCTGCACTTTCCTTCGGGCATGGAGTGTCACCCTCAGCCCCACTGTCACTCGACGGGCTTTGTCCTCACAGAAGGCAGAGCCCAGCCGGGGCGGGGGCAGGGGCGGGGGCGGGCACCACAGAGTCTGCCCTGCGGGTCAGCGAGACGGGCGGCGTGTTGCAGTGACACCCACTTGTTCTTCATTAAAACAGCCACGGGTTTAGTCAAGCAATTTTTCCTTTACTTTTTGTTAAATAAGATTCCAGAAAGTATAGTGCAAACACTCAGTAGAAAAGTTGCAATTAAGAAACGTACATTCACATTTAACAGTTCAGTCCATTCGCTTGTTTTTAAAGTAAAAATAGGACAGATTATTCAACGACTTGTCTCGGTTTAACAACCTTGGAAAAGACTGGAAGGTGCTCTGCAGTGCTCTGCTGACGTAAAAATAGACCCGTATTGATCATACAAATCTACCGCGAGAAGGTGACATCGGGCTGTCATTCCGCCATCGGTGTTCGTGCCTCGCGGAGCAGGCTTGCCGAGCTGTCCTGGTGGGAGACCGTGCCCGAGCCACCGCTCTGCAGCCCATGGAGGGGCACAGACAACCCCTGCACACTGGGCCCACGGAGGACAGACAACCCACGGCGGACACGGGCTTCATCTCAATGGGAGCGGGGCCCACCGCAAAGGGGTAGGTACATTCCGTAGGCTCGCTTGTGCGAGGCAGCACACGACCAGTGTGAACGGGGCGGGCGTGCGTGGGCAGGAGCTGGGGCTCAGGCTCCGGGACCCACCCTGTCGGGGGCGCTCTGCGGCCAGCCGGCAGATGGCCCTTCGCTGTGCATGCTGTGTGATTCCAAACTCAAACTAAAATCACACAATCGGGGACTTCACGGCATGCAGCCCGCGTGCGAATGGCTTGGGTGTGCGCGGTTTTCACAGGGGTGAAGGCAGAACGGCTCCCCTCGGCAGGACGGTGCTGGGAGTGTGGCGACCACTGTGTGGCAGAGGCAGCGGGGCTCCCTCGGGGCTCCCGGGACGAGGGGACAGGCCCCTGAGCTGTGTGCTTTGTGTGGGGGTTGCTGGTGGGAGGCAAGAGGGCAGCTCTGGCTGCCATGGGCCAAGTGCCCACAGCGTGGGAGCCCAGGCGTAGCGTCCAAGCAGCGGCCCCCACTCATCGCCCACACGCGCTTGTGAAGCCCAAGAGGCTGGGCCGATCTCCTGGGGTGAGTCTAGGGTCCCCCTCCATTTCAAGGTCAATTCTCGGTGAGAGTCTGTATTGGAAACCAAAACCCCTGAAGTCTGAGCAGCAGGACCACAGGGCTCAGGCCCGGGGGAGGGGCAGAGTACTTGGTGTTCCCAACACCTCACCACTACCATTGAACCTCCTGCTCTCAGACGCCCTCTAGTGCCCAGGAAGGAGCACTGACCACCTACCCCAGCCAGCAAGGTGACAAGGACATGGGGTGGCTCTGACCAGGAGCTGGGTTGGGTTCCAGTAACCGGAGAGGTGTGTGTGATTTGGGGGTATCTGGGGACCCCCTTCTGCCATGTCTGATGTCCGGGGGGCCTTACAGACAGTGTTTCCTTAGTCAGGGACAGGCTGTGCTCTGGGACTTGGTTCAGGACAGAAAGTGGCACCAGACACGGGAGAAAGTTTCCAGACTGAACGTGTTCCGTCCTGAGGGACCCGTTGTTAAAAGCGGACGGGGCTCAGCCCTCAGGACCCGACCCTGTCCTCCTGCGTGGGGCCGGGTGTGGTGGGGCTGCGCCTGGGGCGTGCCCAGTGTGGGCTGTGGGGACCAGCGAGCCGCCTGGGGGCCCCTGCGGGAGGTGGAGGGGCACGTATGTGCAATGAGCTCAGAGCGCCCCCATGTGGGTGGCTGCCTGGGGTTGTGCCGCAGGGTCCCCAACACTTTCAGAGGGGAAATATAAGCCAGGTCACAGCCGCTGGAGCTGGTTCGACCAGCTGCCCTGCTGGCCACACCAGCTGCGTCCCCGTCCCTCCGCTCCAGTCCCCCCACGTGGGGACCATGCTGTCTCCAGATGCACACTCAGCTCCTCCCACCAGCTCACGGAGAACTGCCTCCCGGGCTCCCGCCCCACCCCAGGAAGACTCACAGCTGGGAGCAGGTCTCCCCTCCAGCTGAGCCCCATGGAGCCCCTCCTGCCCTCCTGCTGGGGGTCTGTAGGCCCTGCCCCCCCGCCCCGCCCGCCCTCCTTGGTCTCAGTGGGACCAGGTCCAGCTGGGAGACTGGCCTCAGCCCACCTGGTTCAGGTGCGGTTTGGCCGGTGTGGGGGTGCCAGGGCCCACAGAGATCGCAGCAACCCAACTCCCCCACTGCCCACTGTGCCAGCCGTGGGCACCTGGCCATGGCCTGTCCTCACAGCCTGTGTCACATGAGGGTGGACAATGTGCTGTCTGACTTTGGAAGCCTGAGTCCCCACCATCAGCCTCAGACACGCAGGCCAGCGGTGCTGGGCCACTCCTGCCACTGAGCCTGGGGCCCCCCACGCAGCCCCTGCACGTCCTGGATCTGAGTCACCCCCACCCACAGCCTAAGGGCCCAGGAAGGCAAGTGCAGGCCCAAGACGCCCCATGAGAAAAGGTCACATTTTTCATGGTCTACTTGCTGTGGAACCTGGAGTTTTAAATGACAGCAAGGGACCGACCGCTGGCTCAGGCTTCCAGCATGAATCCCAGAGCCTCAGGCCACTGGAAACGGGCATCCAGGCCCAGGGACCCTGCACGGCCTCCGGCCTCCGGCCACAGCGCCTGCTCCTCACCGACACCGAACTGCTACTTCCAAACCAGCTGCCTCGGGGAAGGTTGGTTTTTTGGTTTCTTTACTTTTGTTGGATTTTTTTTTTAACAGAAGCCATTCCTAAACAGGGGAAGTCCGTTTCTGGGGGTCACGGCCTATAGAGGCTGCAGGTCTGCACGTTTTCAGGATGGAAAGTACCAAAGCGACCGTGCGGTCCACCCTGTCTGCTCGGTGACACGCTCAGGTGTGACGTCTGTCCCCGTGACAGGTGCCCATGCAGCAGGACACGCACTCGGGCGGTGCCTGCTGCCTGAGAACGCACGCGTGACTCGGGCAGAACCTGGAACTCAGGGTCGCGGGGGCACGTGGTGCAGGAGGAGGGGCACACGCAGGAATGGAGACGGGTCCTGGGGAAAACCCGAAGTCCGGGCTGGCCCCCCGTCCTCCCGGAGCGGCAGCAAAAGCAGGACGCCAGCCACCTGCAGGTGGCGGGGAGGACAGCGGGGTATTCTGTGAGAGGGCGCAAATTCGGGGTCGGGAGGCTGGTGGGTCCCGTCCAAGCCCGGAGCTCACAGAAGCCTGTTTCCCACAGGAGACGTGCGTCCTGGCTGGAGGGACAGCCCCAAGAACAACCGGACAGGGGCTGCCCCAGCAGGTGCACAGGGCGGGCTGGGAAGCGGGGTGTTGTCCCACAGCGCCCTCAATCCGGGCCAACTCACGCACGTAGCCTGTCTGTGAATCAGCAGTCTGCTCAGGCCAGACCTGTCTCTGCTTTTAGGTAGAGTTAGTTATTGCTTTGGCGACACCAGGTGCCTGGAAGCCCCAGTGGCTTCGGCGGCTTCGGCGCCTGGCGGACAAGTCAGGCCCAGCTGGCTGGGTCTGCAGTGCAGATGCTGCGGAGGGGCCAGCCCGGGGCCAGCGGTGCTTGGAAGCGTTTGGAAGTCCAGGGCTGCGTTCTGCTCTACGGAGGTCGGGCACAGGCATGCGAGGGTCATGCAGGGACAGGGTTCGCTCTGAAGGGTGGAGCACTGCCAAGCGGGGCGCTGGAAACGCATAGGGGCTGCTCTCCTCTGCTCTGGGGGAACCGGCGGGTGGCACCAGCTCCCGGAGCACTATTTACAGAGCGGCTGAGAGTTGGAGGGTCCTACTCAAAGGCCCTAACGTCTGTGCATGGATATTGTACAAGATTAAAAATAAATAAGGCAACGCAACAGTCTTATCACAAACCAGAAGGAAGTGCTTCCCACGCTCCCCGGCGAAGGTATGGCTGCCAGCCCCGAGTCCCAGGGAGCAGGTGGCCTTGCTGATGGCTGAGGGGTGGCTCCTGGGGACCTCGAGGTCCAGAGCAGCTGCCCAAATTTCGAGGTTTTGCACGCAGGGGTGGTCTGAGGACTGGGGCCCTGCCCTGTGAGGAAATGGCTGAGTCTCATGGGACTTCTGATGTGTCTGGTGAACGGATCTCACCTGCGTCCCCTGCCCCCATTCACTGGGTTGGGGGGTGACAGCTGCTGCCCCGATGGCAGTGGTTGGGGTGTCCTCACCTCCCACCCCGTGTCCACTCACCTTAGACCCGTCCTGACAACTCTGCTGCCCTCCCCGAACTCTAAAGGGACACAAGATCACCCCAAGCCCCCTGGAGAGTGGGGTCCTCTCGCACTGTACAGCCACACCCACAACTCCTTCTGAAAGCGCCCTTTGGTCTACAACAGCACAGTCCCAGCTCGGGGGCCACGTCCTGTGCCCCCATCGGCTTCTGAACAGAGCAATGGCCATCACCAGCCAGAGAAGGGTGGGCCCCGCCCTCATTGCTGCTTGTCCACGTGACCTGGCACCTTCCGTGATGCTGGGGGGCTGCTGAGGAGTCACGGCCTCCACGCATAGGAGACCACGTCCCACACCCACAGACCCACCTACTTCCTGGAAGTCGTCGCCATCCCTGCCAGCCACAGCAGGGACCCAGTTTTATGGCTGTAAACACTGAAACCACGTCCCAGGGCTGGTTCTGCCACAGAAACACCTTCTGGCAAGTGAGCTTCTCGGGCCATGAGTGCCACTTGTTTCCACAGTCAGCAAAGTCTCGCACCCCAGTCCACGTGCAGGAGTCCGAGAGGCTACTCGGAAAGCGAGGGCCACGCCGACCCACCGGCACGGCGAGCGGGACAAAGCCAGGGGACAGCCTGCACGACCAGGACACATTGGTCACAAGACGGGGACGTGGCCGCAGGGGACCAGCCTCTGGCTCTTGGCAAAAAGTGGCTCTTGAAGACAGCCAGCAGCCCCCGCCCTGGGCCAAGGGCCCAGGCTCCTCAGTCTCCCCAAGCCGTCTGTCCAGGGCCCGGTGGCTCTGGGTCTGGTCCCAGGCCTCATTCCCGGCCACTCTGGGCTCCTGCAGGCCTGCTCTCCTGGGAGCCTGCAGCCCTGTGCTCACCCGGCCGTCCCGGGCAGCTGGCCCCCACCCTGCCCCCGCCACGAGGACCGGATGGAGCGGCCTCACGTCTCCGCTGGTGGGGCTGGCCCCTGCCCCAGCCCGGCTGCCGGCCCAGCCCCACTCTGCTGGCCGGCTGGTCCTGCTGGAGTGATGGAGGCCCCGAGCATCCGCCCTGCGCCCCCAGCGGCCAGCACGGCTCCACTAAGCCTCCTTCCCAGCTGCTCCTGGGGGTGGGTACGGGTCAGGGGCACGGGCGGCAAGCCCTAAGCCCCGCCGAGCCCCCAGCCGAGCTCCAAACGGGTGGCCGACCATGGGGGCCACCGGGGGGTGGCCTGCGGCCAGTCTGGTCTGGAGGCCAGCTCTCCCGTAAGGACACATTTTCTGCTCGGAGTTCAGGGACCTGGGGTGTGAGCCATTTACATCGGTCCTGCCTTCCAGGAAGTAGGTCAGCATCTCGCCCTTGCCCTTGACGCTGACCTTGCCGCGGCACAGGAAGTGGTAGGCCCCCTGCCTGAGCAGCCGCTGCACCTCCTCGGTCACCTGTGGGGGAGAGCGGCAGCTGGGCTCATGGGCGGGAGGGGTGGAGCTCTGCGCCCATGGGAAGGAGGATGCCCTTGTTCCTGAAAGGCCTGGGGCCTGCGCCTCGGGGACTGGGGTGGCTGACCTGGATCCTGCCGGGGACGCCGGTGCTGTCCATCCGACTGGCCACGTTCACGGTGTTTCCCCAGATGTCATACTGCGGCCGGCGAGCCCCGATCACGCCGGCCACCACGGGGCCCACGTTAATGCCTGGAAGACAAGCACCGCGGACGGTCCCAGAGACACTTCCAGGGGACGCGCTGCCCCTTCCAGGTCACAGGTTCTGGGGGTCACCTGGTGCAGGGCCCCATCCTAAAGCAGGACCACCGCTTCCTGGGGCGGCACCGCCCTGACCCTGAGAACAGTAGCCGCCGCACAGACTCTGGCCACAGAAGGCTGACCCCTCATCTGTGGGAGCTCCGTGTGCCCCCTTGGGGCTCCCGCCTGTGTCCCCAGGGTGGGACCCCATGGCCGCTTTGGGTGCGGGGCCCAGGGTGGGTCACAGCATCTCAGGACGCTCTGAGGGGCGACGGCCCCTTGCCCTCACAGGCCAGGGACCGGCTGCCCGGGGGAAACACAAGCCGCCCTGCGGCCGTCTTCCCGTTCTGCCCTCCTGCGCTGATCTTTCCGGGCGTGGCCAGGGGTGTCAGCACCATGTCGGACACCGGCCTAGTCGGTGCCTTGGAGCCTGGGCAGTGGGGCTGGGGCACAGGGGAGGGCGGGGCAGGACTCAACAGCATGAGCTCTACTGCAGCCAGGGGACGGGGAGCCGAGAGGAGCCCCAAGGTGACCACTTCACACAGGGAACCCCCACCGCCAACCAGGACGCCCCGGGCCCCGGGGACGAGACTGAGCCAGTGTCCAGCCCCTGGTGTGGCCGGCCATCAGGCACAATGGCCAGGCTTGTGTGGGGGGTTCCTATGCAGACAGAGCGACAGAATCTCCCTGACGGACCCTCAGATCTGCTTCCTGTGCCTACAGGGGTCAGGCAGAGCCACAGCAGGAATAGGAGACCTGGACACTGTGGGGGGGACCCAGCACACTGCCCGCCGGGCCTGCAGGGACAGAAGCAGAGCTGGGTTCAAGTCCATCTGAACTCCGCCCACTCTGAGGGTCCCCTGCCCCTGCCCTTGCACTCAGTCCCAGACTTGGGTCTGTTTTTAAACTCTAAAACCACCATAAATCTCCAGTTTAATTCTATGCGGAACTAGGAGGAATATTTCTGTTCCTGTTTTCATCTCAGAAAAAAACTGAATTTAAGACAAAAACTGACACTATGGTTTTGTAAAAGCTAGCGAAGCACTCAGAGCTTCCTCTCCTCACTCCCAGGCAAGGGGCGCCCAGGAGGACGAGGACCCACCCCCCACCCCACACACAGGACCTCGCCCGTGTTTGGGGCCGGCTGATGGAAACGGGGCACTTTCCTCCAGCTCCCTACGGACTCCGAGGCGCGACTGGATGTCACAACAAAATCGGTGATTTCTGGGTCTTTGACGAGCTATACCTGAGCCCTCCCAGGTTCACGGCACTGGCACCCCACTTCCAAAGAGAGCTGTCTCTGCACCCCCAAGCTGTGCCTCCGGCGGAGTCACCCTCCCCCGTCAACTCGACGGGAGCAGGGTCCAGCCGCCGCCCCCAGAGCCGGCTGAGTGGCTGCGGGCACCTACCCACGCGGAGCACGAAGTCGTTGTAAGACTGGTAGTTGATCTCGTCCAGGACGTCGAACATCTCGATGGCAAAATCCGCCAGCGTGCTGAGGTGGGAGGAGATGCACTTCTTAGCCTGGACATGAGCAGACACAGGCATCACGTTTGGGGGAATGAGGACCAAGGGGCAGGGCCATCCTGCAGGGCAGCTGCTGGGCATGGGGGCCCAGCCTGTGGCCCCGGTGGGATCAGGGACCCCACATCAGCAAGGCAGCCCCCCAACTATGGCCCGTTCCTATGCCCCTGGGGGCAGCAGTCTGGTCTCTGCCAGGGATTTGCACCCTCCCCAGCTCCCCGGGGACACCCTGAACGGCCCCTGCGACAGGCAGGAAGTTGAGACAGAGGCCAGTGGAGCCCAGGCCAGCCCTTCGCAGACAAGTGGGCAGCCCCTGTGAGTGGGCACCAGATGTCCCAGGTGCTGCTAGGACAACATTGTCACCAGGCCATAAACAAGGAAAACAGGTCAGCGGGGGTCCCCCTCCTACACGGGACCGAGCCAGCCATCATTCCCTGGGGGGGAAGGTCCGTTCTTTTCTGATGCAATGACAACTCTACATTTTTTTTTAAATGCCAAAATTTCTCACTTTTCTTTTTTAAAGGATATTTTACTAGCCCTCAAATTTAGGGAACTAATGCTTTTTTAAAAAAAAATTAACATTTTTTAGACCAGTGTCAGATCTGCAGAGGCCATAGCACAGAGTCCTTCCCCCCTGCCACCCCCCCCCCCCGGTTGTTAACTCCTGACACACGGTGACACGCTCAGTACCACTGACTCATTCGTACCAGCTGCAGCCCGCAGGTCACACGAGGCTTCGCTGTACGGGTTTGACCAATGTGTGTATAACTGTGTAATACAGAACAGTGTCACTTGAAAAAATTTCTCTCGGTCAATGGCTTGTCTTTTCGTTACAGTATTTTCCACAGATTAGAACTTTAAGTTTTGAATTAGGTCCAACTGACCGATGTTTTGTTCCGTGGGCCGTGCCTGTGGCGTTGAACCTACAAACGCACGCTGAACCCAAGTCACCTGGGCGTTCTGGTGTCCGCCCAGTGTGTTCTAGTTTTCCATTTCACATTTCGGTCTGTGGTCCACTTTGGGCTGATTTTTGCGAAGAGTGTAAAGTCTGTGAGTAGACTTCCATTTCTAAAAATAGACTGATATATAGACAGACAGACGGACGGGTGTCCAGTTGTTCCAGCACCGTTTGTCAAAATGTCTCTCTTTGCTCCATTTGCTCCTTTGTCTGTATTCACGGGGGTCCAGTTCTGGCCTCCCTGTCCCCTCCCCTGACCCCTGTGCCTCCTCTCTCATCAACGCAGCACTGACTTGCTTCCTGTAAGTCTGAGAGTCGGGGGAGTCGGCCCTCCACCCTGTTGCTGTCCTTCAGTGTGGTGCGGCCATCCTGGGTCTCCCCACTCCACGTGAACTCCGGACCCGCTGGCTGACGTCACAGCACCACCTGCTGGGCTTCTGCGGGGATCACCTGCAACCTACCCATCTGCTGGGGGCTCCGCAGCATGGAGCCCCCTCTGCGGGAAGAACCACCTTCTTTGCCAGAGTTTTACAGGCCTCCTCCTGTGGCCCTTGTACGCACTTCTACGTCTGGTGTTTACGTAGGGACTGTGCCTAAATAGCGTTGTGTGTTTATTCCAAATTCCACTTGCTCATTCCCGGTGGATGGGAAAGCTACCAACCTTCATAGGTCGACCTTATGACCCGCAACCTGGCTGTAATCTCTTACTAGCTCAACTCCCCCTACTGATGCTCAGCCCCCTGGATCCGCCCGGCACCAGCCACCAGCTACAGCGGCCTGTCACCTCTTCCTCCTGGCAGCTCTGCCGGCTGTTGCGCCCGCATCCTGTCTGACTCTCTGTTATGTGCAAACACATCGACGATTGTTACGTCTTGGAGAGGCGACTCCTCCGTCCTCCTGGGGCGAACCTGTATTGCTCTCTGACGATGCTCCTTCATCTGAGGTGGGCTCTGAGGTCAGGACACCTGCTTGGGTTTTTATTCCTGCTAACACGCTCTTTCTACATCCTTTTGCTTTTAATGTATCTCTGTGTGTCTTTATAAAGTGTGTTTCTTGTGGGAAACCTAGTTGGGTATTTTTTGAAGTCACTCTTCAGTCTGCCTTTTAATGGGCATGTTGGCCATTCCCCTTTAAACCGATTACTGGTGTGATTGGACTAGTATCTGCCACGTTTGTAATTGTTTTCCACTCACTGCATCCTTTTTTTGCATCTCCCTTTTTCTGCTTTTTTTTTTTTTTAGGGACAGCCTGAGGACTCCGTGCCCAGTTCTGTGCTGGGGAAGGGGAACACTCAGTGGGCCTGGGCTGGTGGGAAAGGGCAGGACTGCATGGAAGTCCTGTGACCAGCACCCCCCCACCCCCCCGTGCTGACCTTCCGAAGGAGCTTGCATCTGGAAAGAGCTGGCAACTGCCGAGGTGGCCTGCCGGCCTCCGCCTTAACCCTATGCAGAGGACAGGCGGAGGCCCAGAGAGGGGGCCTGTCCAGGGCCCGGGACAGCTGAGGGCAGGGCGGGGACAGCTCTGAGCAGGGCTCCCGGATGGCACCCACCTTGGCCCCGGCCACAGGCGCCAGCCCTGCCGCAGCCATGTAGGTGCTGCCGATGGTCTTGATCTTCTCCAGGTCCTGGTAAAAGTCCTTGTCCATGAGCTTGTTGAAAACAAAGACTGTTCAACGTTACATTACATTTTAGACAAGTCGCCGTGACCATCGGATGCCAGGGGCCACCACTGAGCACTGTGTCTCCTTTGCTCTGGGCACCAGGCCAGGTCTGGGCTGAGCCGAGAAACGCAGGCCAGAGGGAGTCCCGCAAAGACCTGAGAGAGAGGAGCCAGGGAGACCACCAGAACGGGCCAAGCTCCAGCCCACACTCCCCGAGCCCCCGGTGTAAGGGATGGATGCAGCGCCAGCCTCACAGCCCAGTGCCCGCCCAGCGGCGCTCCCCCCGTCCTATCAGGACCCAAGGAGATGGACACATGCGCTCCCCTGTCCCGTCCCTCCTGGAGCACGTGCCCCGCTGTGGGAGGAGGCGGCCCACCCACCCAGACACCAGCTCCTGGTCGCCCGCGGCGCGCACCTCGTCGAAGTCGGCGATGATCTCGTTGAGCAGCCGCAGACACTCCACGCCCATGTTGTTGCCGTCCAGCTCGATGTAGAAGTCGTTGAAGTTGGGGATGGACGCGAACATGACGCCCACCTGGGAGTATGACTGGTAGTAGAGGTCCTGGGGGCAAAGGCTGGGTCAGCGGGGGCTGGTGCGGGGGACCCGTGCTGCTCACAGGAGGGGCTCAGGGGGTCTGGGTTCCCCGGGAGGTCAGCTCACAGCCAGTGCAGAGCAGGGCGAGGAGGGGCGGTGGGAGGCGTCTGTGGCCCACGGCCCCGAGACTGAGCCCAAGAGCTATTCCAGGCCATGCCGGTCAAGCTGACCCTTGGGGCTTGTGCCTTGGGAGCCAAAAACCTGGCCAAGCCTCTTCCCTCTTGAATCAGCGTTTGTTAGCCCTGCTCTGTGGTCTGGTGGCCCCAGGGCTTCGCTGGGCAGGTGCAGTGAGAGGAGGTTCTGACCAGCCCGAACAGCGCACACACCAGCTGCAGAAGCCACTGTCCCTTCTCAGGGACAAGGGGCACTGTGCACTCTCCCAGATCAAAGGGAAGCCACCATTCCGGGCACCTCATCTGTCCCAAGAGCCTCCTGATGGCCCAGCCCTCCCTGCCCTTGGGGGTGGCCATGGGGACCCCCCAACCTCGGCCAGACTCTAAGCAGGCAAGTAGTGTGGGAGGGCCGCTGGGTCAGACCTCCGAGGGCTGGGACCGGGGCGCCGGTGGCTGCACTGACCATGTTCCGGGGGTTGGACATAAGGAAGTGCTGGGCAACATGGGCCGGCAGGAGGTTGAAGAGGATCCTCCTGTTGTCCAGCTTCACTCGCTCCATGTCGTCCTTCTCCTCCTCCGCCTGCAGGTGGACGCATTCAGCTCACTCAGCACCCTGCGTGGCCACGCCCAGAACCCCCTTCCCAACCGAGTCCTGACTTGGGGATGTCCCTGCCCGCCAGTTCAGCCAGGCCCACCCTTTTTGTCTGACCACACAGAACATCTGAGAGGCTCCTTGTCCCCCACCACCCTCCTGGTGACATCAGACCACCGGGCCGTCCACAGCAGGAATCCCATTACATCAGCTTAGCCCGAACTCCCCCTTATCCCTGATGTGTCCACTTTGTGAGCTTCCGTCTGCCCGCCCCATCTGCTCCTGGCTAAACCCCCTTTCCTTGCGTATCTGGGGCTGCGCCCCCTCCCCCACCCCGCAGGGGCCACTGCATTGTCACACGTGCCCTGAACGATGTCTGCCTCGGCACCTCTGCCAGGACCCATGAGTGCAGTGTCTGCTGAGCACCTTCACCGACATCACAAACGCACACTCCTTTCTCGTCACCGAATGCACGCGGAGACACCGAGGGCCCACACCAGGCCCGTCCCAGCCCCAACCCCGCAGAGACGCGGACTGAGGGGACAGCCACCCACAGGACTCACAACTTTCTGGGAAACTCACTACCCAGTCTGCTGGAACTTTCAAAGGACAGACAATGGGGAGCTTCACCCCATTTCCAGGGTCCACCTCTGCCACCTCTGGGGACCAGGTGTCCACAGAGCCCTTCCCACAATGTAAGCCCTCCCTTGGGTCACACCGTCCCCAGGCAGATGTCTACAGAAAGTAGATGAGTAGTTGCTTGAATTCCTTTGGGGAAGGGGAACTCACTACTCACAAAACCACCAAACTCAGACCCTCAGAAGGGGTCACCCCAGCCGTCCCTCCAGCCCTGCTGTGTTGTCTTCCGTCCGGCCTGGGTCCCACGGCTCATGCCAGATGGCGCCGCCTTCACAGCTGGCTGGTATCCAGCCAGGACCCCGCACCTGCCCCTCCCCCAGAAGCAGAAGGGCGAGTCTTGCCTGTGCAGCCCACAGGTAGTCCAGCCGCAGCTTGACGTCCACCTGCCGGGCGTGCAGGGCCAGCGCGCACGAGAACAGCAGGGTCGCCAGGATCGGCTCGAAGCTGCGTGCAGAGCCGGCGCCGCCCCTCGGGGAAGACGAGAGGCAAACCCAGTCGTGCTGACCTTCTCCCCTGACACAGGCCAGGCCCTGAGAGCGCCCTTCACACTCGACAGCTGCCTCGACCCCTGGGGCCGACCCACGCTGAGCCAGGTATCCCCGGAACCGGAGGCCTTCCCGAACCTGGGGCTGAAGTGCAGAAGCCACCGAACCAAAGGCCCCCACCAGCCACCAGAGCACAGAGCCCTCGGCCCGGACAGCCCGACACCGCGCCGGTGTGTCCTGGAGGGAGTGGTGCACCTACCCCAGAGCCTTGGAGTACCCGCTGAGCTCCAGCACCAGGATGTGGGACGCGCTGAGCACAGCCAGCAGGATCAGTTTGGGCAGGGAGGAGACCCGCAGGAAGATGGTGAGTGGGAGCATGCCCACGAGGCCGCAGAGCAGGGCGTGAGGCACCGCCTCGCAGGGCGACACGGGCAGCACTGGGCTCCGGCCTCTGGGCAACAGGACCACCAGGGAATCATTGGGACTGGAGCTCCAGGCCCAGGGCAGGCAGCCCACCTGGAGGGGGACAGAGGGCAAGAAGCTAGGGAGGGACTCACTCAAGACTCACAGCTGTCCCTACTTCCAATACCCCTGTGGCTTCTGCACCTGCAAACCCACTGACCCAAGAGCCAACACTTTACAACTGCCCCGCCCCCCTCCTGTTCCTCCCACCCGACCCTTTGTCCTCCGCTCACTACAGAGGGGAAGGTCTCCCTTCGCAAGGCGGAGACTGCGTTTCTTCTACTGGATGAAGTGCCCCCTCCCCTGGCTTCCTGGGCACCCCCAGGCCTGTCTGATCCCGCAGGTCCCCCCGGCCGCTCTCCGCAGGGGCCCCTCACCCCCCCTTGCCCCGCCCCGCCCCCCCCCCCCCCCCCCCCCCCGGTGAGTCTGAGATGCTCACCACGCACGCCTGCGCCACGGAGTAGAGCAGGACGACGACACACACGCACAGCGCCGTGCGGATCTGGATGGTCAGGCAGCCTGGGAAGCACTGACAACACCGCGTGGTTTCAGAAATCAGGAAGGAGTTCCCAACGCTCTCGGTGCCGCTGGGGACTCGGCCCCCCTCACCCTCCACGTGTTTCCTGGCCATTTCCTTGTATTCCATCTCCCAGGTGAAAAGCTTACTGAAAAACCTTGGTATCTTTCAATCAAAAAGAGCAAGGCCTCCCCCGCCTCCCCCCATGGTGACTGTGGCACCGAAATCCCTGAAGAGATCGCCCTGCCGTCTTCCTAACGGGAGTCGTCTGCCTCCGAAGTGGGGAGAACTTTCATTCACTGCTGTCTTCACGCCTAAGCAAATGTTATCATTTTCTACACACGGGTTTTGTATTATTTTTGTTAAGTCATTTGAGAATTTAATTTTAAATCTGCCCGTTTTAAATACATTTTTCAATAGTCAACAATTTTATAGATAAAAGCCAGAGTTTTTTCCTTTTTCAGACTCACACTCTTGAAATTAGAAATAAAATGAAAGCAAAGACCACACCGTGGACAGTCAGCCCCACCGTGGCTGACACTCTCCCAGTGATGCCACGTGGCAGCTGGGCCTGAGCACTGCGGGCAGACGGGCGAAGCACACAGCCACAGCCTGTGCCATCCCCACGGTGCTCGTGCGAGGCTTTGGGGCCCGAGGAGCACAGGGCAGGGCCCTCTGCTGCGTGGGAGGCGTGCTGGCATGGGGGCAGGAAGCTCCTACCGGGATTCCCTCCTCCTCCTCCCTGCCTGGCTCAGGACCACGGTGGGGAGGGGGGGCAGGGGGTGATGGAAACACGAAGCTGGAAGGCCACTGTGGGCACCAGGCCTGGCTGCGAAGCAAGTGCCTGTCCACGGTGCACACCGGCCACCACAGTGCACTCACATCCGCGAACCGGCGAGCCCTGTGAGCGCAGCTGGCTCGCACGCGTCTCCCCTCCTGGGCACACACTGGGCCTCTGTTGGATGGCGTGGCCCCCACCCCTTCCAGCCTGGCCCCACAGCCTTCTGCAGGAGCCCTGGGGGGACTCCGGAGCTGAGCACAAGGCCTGCTTGCGGTGATGAGGTATAAGGGCGTGCACACCAGGCCGGCGAGGCCCGCACGCTCCCCACTGCTCGTGGGAAGCCCTAGAACCCTGCTTGTGCCCCAAGCGAGGGGGTGGGAGGCAGCAGGCGGTCAGAAAGGAAGGGGCTGACGGAGCCAGGCCCTGTGGGAGAGCTGCACACGCCGGCGGGCTCACGGGTCCCACACGGGGCAGATGTGCGGGCTTCAGAGATTAGCACGTGTGATGCTTTCGCTTGAAAGTATGTGATTGCAGCTCTGTTATCTGGCTGGGAAATGTTGGTTTACCAGACCCGATGTTGCTCCACCCACGACAGTTGAAGAGCTGGGATGTGGTTTGAATAAATAGCATTTTTTAATTAAAAAAAGCAAGAGGTTACCTAGGAAGAGACCAAGTTCCATGAGGAAAACTAGATTTAATTTTTCAAGGAGCTGCTGGTTCTAACCGTCATAGAAAATAGCCCTGGGTCTGCGGACAGGCTGGGGGCAGGGGTGCTGGGACAGAGGCCCTCCCACAGCCACCTGCGGCCTGGGGCTCAGACGTGGTCAGCCTGGGTTCCACGGTGGACACCAGCAAAGCTGTGGGGGCTGCACAGACTCTGATACCAACGTGTGACAAACCAGTGCTCGAGCCCCCATCCCCAAGGGGCTCTCCATCCCAGAATAACCTTGAACCTTGTGCTCATTTACTCAGTCCCTCTCAGTCACCTGCCCCTGGGCCTCGGCCTCCACAGGGCACCAGCTCCCGCTGCCTGGGCAACACTTTCTCCCTGCCAGGAAGACGGTAAGTGGACCAACACCTGCACGACCCCACCTGTCCTGCCGAGACGGCCGGCGGAGACCACAAATGTACCTGTCCAGGTGAGGTGCAGGCACAGGACACATGCACACATGTACCTGGACCAGGTGAGGCGCAGACACAGGACACATGCACACACGTACCTGGACCAGGTGAGGCACAGACACAGGACACATGCACACACGTACCTGGACCCGGGTGACGTGCAGGTATAGGACACAGGCCACCAGGAAGCAGATGCAAAACACCAGCAGGAGCAGGATGGCCACGCTCCTAGGACAGAGGACACGTGGCCCTGCAGGCGGGGCCTGGAGACCTGTGCCTGGGAGCTGCCTGGGAATCTGCCCCCAACCCCAGCAGGTCCCTCCGTCCCCAGGAAGACGCAGAGGTCTCGGGGGAGGTGTGCAGGCCGGTCCCCTTCCAGGATAGCATCCCCTGGGCGTTTGTGAGGAAGGTGCAGCCCTGTGGACTTGGCTGCAGCATGGCCTGGGCTTCGTCTGGGAGTGGCTCTTTCAGAAGAAGCCTAAGCCCCAGGTGGGGCCCCCCAGGTGTGCAGTATGCTCACAGTGTGGGCGGAGGTGGGGGCCAGGGGGTGCCCTTCCTGGAAACTCAGAGGAGAAAGCAGAAGTAATCTGCTCCGAGGCTTCACCAGGAAAACGTGGTACGTAAACAAAAGTGGGACTTTTCTGGGTCTTCCTCGCTGTGAGGCATGACAATTACCTGTTCTTTCTGCTTTTAAAGAGAAGACTGCCGCATACACGCTCCCTACTGGGCAACTGGCCCACAACCCAGGCATGTACCCTGACTGGGAATTGAACCCACAACCTTTCAGTTCACAGGCCGGCACTCAATCCACGGAGCCACACCAGCCAGGGCTGATTAAATGTTCTTAAAACCACTGGACTTTTCTTCCTCTTGAGGCCACACTTCCTCCCTCTAACATCTCTGAAAATGCCACACACCCCGAAACCAAGCCGCTCACTGCTGCCCTGTGTGTTTTCTCCCTCAGAAGCCGAGGCAACAGTGTCTGCGTGTGGACCGGGACACAGGGGTCTCGGTGTCCCAGAGCTGCGAGCCTGGAAATTAGCGTCTGAGCAGGGCCAGCCCCACCCCTAGCCATCGGCCTGGATGGACCAGTTCCCTGGGTCAGTGGAGAGCCGGTGTGTGGCTCGTGCTGCCTGTGAATGCAGGGGGTGGGGGGCTCATGGGGCTCCCCGAACTTTAAGAGAGGGGCACTCCCAGCATCCCCCACCCGGCCCGATGCCGCGGGCACGCACTCACTGCGGGATTATCAGAAGGTAGATGAGGCCGAACAGGGAGGCCAAGACGAGGGCGAGCACCACAGCGCTGGTGAAGGACTCGTCCTGGAGCTGGTAGTACTGCAGACAGAGCCAGCGTCAGTGCGGCTGTCCCTAAGACACGAGGGGCCATCCCTGGGACGGGACGGGCCACCGCGGGAAGAGGGACACCCACACACAGACCGGAGAAGGGCGTGTGTGTGGCTCCCGGCCGCCCCTGCGCCCGTCACCCACCTTTCGCTCCCGCTCAGCCTGCTTGTACTTGAGGGTGAAGAAGTCCAAGTCTGCCATCTCCAGCTCCATCTGCCGGGCTTCCAGGAGGCGACTGATGTACCTGTTGACGCGGGTGCCCGGGGTGGCGTAGACGACGTTGGTGGAGAAGGACAGGCGGTTTCGGAGCTTTTCCGAGGCTGTTCTCAAGGCCCGGCGCTGTGGCCATCAGGGAAGGAAGGGGCTGCCGTCAAGTCACCACGTTCTGAAGAAGGGGATCTTGGTGCCCCCCACCCACCCACCCCCAGCTCACGCCGGCATCGGCAGAGTTTGGGGCCTGAGATGCAGCCATGGCCGCACCACCTGCTGGCGGTGACATCCCAGGTGAGTTACTTTGTCATCGGGGACGGGGTTCCGTGTCTTCCAGGGGGGTGACGCCACGACCGTGTGATGGCCCCGTGGGGACAGGACCCCACACAGGCACAGTGGGGGACAGCGCCCAGCATAGAGCAATGAAATGACAACTGGTTCTTTGAAAAAATCAACAAAATTGACAAATCCCCAGCAAGGGATGAAGCAAAAGACACCAACAAACTCAGAAGGGAGACAATCTCAGACCCCACAGCCACGAGGGGGGTAACAGGGAAATCCACTAACAGCGCTGCCGGCAGACACACAAGCCATTGTCCCACACGTCACCCAACGTGACGGAGAGTCTGAACAGCCCCACAATTACGAAAGAAATGGAATCAAAATTTTAAATTCCTGGAAAAGCAATCTCCAGGCCCAGAGGGTTCCACTGGAGAACTGCACCAAACGTGTGAAGGGGAATGAACTCGAGTCCCTCGGGGAGCTCTTCCCGACTCAGGTCACATCGTCCATGTTAACCGGACGAAAAGGACCACGACCGGCTGTATCGGTCGTGAATAGAGACGCAAGAGTTCTCAACACCAGCAGACAGGGTGCAGCCGTCCGTGACCAGCAGCACGCGCCACGCCCGCCCCTGGAGATGCGAGTCCCTCCACGCACTTCAGTGCCAGTGCCGCCCACCGAACTAACAGGCTAAACAAAGCAGAAAGCTCCCGCCCCGACTTCGCCACACAGAAACAGCCTCTGACGAGATTCAACACCCACGTGCGATTTAACAGATCAGGAAACTAGGAACAGAGGGGGGCCTCCCCAGCTTGGAGAAGATCACCCACAGCCACCAGCAGTCAGCGGGTGAAGGCCTCTGTGCCCCCGCTTCCCATTCACCTGGTGCTAGAACCCCAGCCAGTGCAGGAAGGCAAGAACACGGAGTACATGGCCAACAGGTCAGAAAGAAAGAAACACAACCGTCCTTATTTGCAAACAACAACCCCGTCCCCAGAAATGATAACCACGGAAAATCCCGAGGAACATTCAAAATAAAACGAAACTCCTGGAACGAATAAGTGGGCTCCACGAGGTCTCTGGGTACAAGACAGACACAGGAAGGAGAACACGGTATTTCTGCGTTCGGGCAATGAGCTCGCGAACACCGACGGTCAAGTGCAGAACCGGTCACCGTCACCGAGAAGATCAAATGCTAGCCGTGACTCACAAAACACGCACAGACTTGTAACCAAAGCCGGTGACGGAGGCTGAAGGCGATTGCGATACATGGAGAGACACGGCCACGGCCACGGCCGGCTGTCCCCGTGGAGACGCACCCCGGCTCAACGTAGCTTCTGTCAAACCCCAGCGGGACTGTTTTGTGAGCTGACAAGCTTATTCCAAACATTAGGTGAAAAGGAAAAGGGACTAAATCGCTGGTTTTTCTTAAAAGGAAAGAGTAGGAGGGCTCACTCCACTGATTTTAGACACCGTATAACCACGTGAACCCAGACCACGTGGTGCTGCCTGAGGGACAGACGCACAGACCTGCGGGACAGACAGAGGGCCCTCAGGAGCCCCACTCGAGTCTGGCTGGCAGGTTTTGTGACAGAAGTACCAGGGCCACCCCGTGGAGCAGGCGAGCCTTTCCACACCCGGTGCTGTAGCCGCTGGGCCTCCACGAGCGTGGGATGGAGCCTGACCTCGTCCTCACACCTGACAAACGTTTAACGCAAGCGGATCCTGAGTTCAACAGGTGCTCCCGGGGGGATGGTCGGAGGACACAGGTGGGAGGGGCGAGAGGAGGATCTGCACAGGTGACTCCGGACAGGAGATGGCGCTGCCTGCTCCCAGGCCCCTGTCCCAGGTGGGCACACCTGCCCGGACGTGCCTGGGCCCAGGTGCTACTAACCCACACACATGTGCTCCTGGAGCATCTAGAAACCACAAGCTGAGCTCACAGTGTGAGCCCTGGGACGGGCAGAGGGGAAAGCGGACCTGCTGACGGACGCATGTCCGCAGGGCACTTAAAGAATCTCTGGATCAAGTTCCCAGGAGCAGGCTCAGAGCCAGAGCCGCCACGGGTCCTGAGGCGATGAGCTGCCCAAGGGTGTCTGTGGATGTTCCTTCTTCCTGAAAAGCCTGGGAAGCTTGGCAGTGAGATTCCTTTCAAAGGCAGAGAGCCACAGAGGCCGGGATCTGTGGGGGGCAGGCCTGGGGCCGTGGCAGGACACGGGCAGCGGCTCTCCCAGTGGTGGCCAGTGCTCATGCCAGCTGCCTGGCACGGCCGTCCTGCTCCCCTGGAGAGGACTGGGGCCTCTGGCCAGAATCACAGGCACGAGGCATGTGTGGTTAGAGTGCTCAGGACCTGCCACGGGCACCTCACCTTAACCCCCAGCTCTCCCCCAGGACCCAGCCCCCGACCCCAACAGAGACCAGGAGATCCAAAGGGGTCTCTGACCGACCCCAGAACCAAAAACCCCGCAGCCAGGCCATGGAGCAGGCCTCCCACAGAGGGAGCCTCAGTGGGCACTGGAGGACGAGTTCCAGCAACCAGACAGGAGCCCGCACGGGATGGGACGGCCAGGGATGAGCCCCGCCCCCCCCACCCCACCCCCACCCCCGTGGAAGGACGGCCCTGGCCACTCTGCCAGAGACCGAGGGCAGGAACAAGAGGACAGAGCGACAGATGCCTGACACGTGAACGGCACAGGGCGGATTCAGACAGCGGCACAGATCTGGGAGTGATTTACCAGGGAGTGTGTGGGATGCCAGGCCACGAAAACCCGCAGGGGAAGCACCAGCGGCTGAGCCCCGAGCGGCGCCCTACCTTGTCGTCGTCCTCACAGGTCATGACGTTGGAGAAGGGGATCTCCGCCTTGAACATCTTGCGGCACTGCATGAGCTGCACCAGCAGGTAGCACACGGTCTTGAACTTCATCCTCTTCGCTGGCTTTATGTCCGAGAGGATCAGTCCCGGGAATATCTGTGCAGGCGCAGAAGCACTGTGGGCCGATGCTCCTTGCCGCTCCGCACAGAGTGGCTGTCACCAGGTGGGGCGTCTGCCCATCCCCGGAGCCCTGTGACCCTCCCCTGAGCCCTGGAAGTAGCTTGGTCACCCTCCATCCTGCCCACACCACGCTCCCTGGGCGAGGTGACCTTGGGTGCCCCACGTAAGACGGCCACAGCCCTGCCACATGCGCGTCACCCTCCGCCCACACGTCCCCAAAGCCTGGCCCCTGCAGGGGCCTCACACCTGTGTTGTATGAGAGGCAGTGAAGGCCCTGGGAGGACAAAGGACGGCCCTGCCACTGAAGCCCCAGGGCTCAGAGATGACCCAGAGTGGTGGGCCCTCCCCACAACACACGCCAAGGCCAGGCCCAGGACGGGACGTGGGGCTCTCCCCAGCGAGCCGGAGCCCCAGCCTGGAGGGGCGGTGCGCCGAGGGGAAGCACCTTGCGCCGGTGCGAGGGCACAATGAAGAAGGTCTCGATGTTGTGTGCCTTCAGGAAGCTGTTCCTCTCCTGCCCGTGGCCTGGCTCCACCTCGTAGTCGCCGTTCAGGCACGCCAGTGTCGCCTGGGTGATGTGCACCTTCCTGCAGGGAGGGGGCAGCCCGGAGTCACGGAGGGACCTGCCCTGAGGCCTGGGGTGCACATGGGGCCGAGGTCCTGCGGGAGGTGGCACAGGCGTCCCCCGCCAGGGGCAAGCTGCATGAGGAACGCTGGGGACAGGCAGGGAGGGACGGCAGGATGGCTGCAGGGGGCGATGAGAGACACCAAGGGGAGAGAAGAGAGCACCAGGCCTGCAGCATGGCAGGTGGGGGAAGGAGGGGCAGGGAGGTGACAGCGACACAAGCCTGTCCCCAAGCCCCCAGGCCAGGAGGCCCCGGCCCCAGCATCTGGCAGGGTGTAGGCAGCAAGGGACAGGGGGTCTCCCCAACTCCCCACAATGTGGGTGTGCAGGCGTCTGGCCTCCCTGTCACCCTGGACACCACAGCCGATGTCTGCGGGCACATCCGGCCACCCTCCCATCCTGCTCTCAGTGATTTCACAGAACATCAAGCCTTGGCTTTGTGCGCTGTGTGAAGAGCGTGAGACCAAAGCCGGGGCTCTGATTGGAGTGCAGAGGGCAGGGACCTGGAGGGAAGGGCACCCGGGAGGCATGGACCCTGCCCCCTGAAGGAGAAAAGCAGACTGGAGCCAGGTCAGCACCTTGGACAGCGCCTGGCCACCCGGGGCCCTTGCTCCAGTGCCTTCCTGACCAGGCTAGCCAGCAGCTGCAGGGACAGGCTTCCAGCCCCAGCCCCCCTCCCTCAGGGCCACAACGTACCCGGGCAGGCCCGCAGCCTCCATGACATTGGCCAGGGTGACATCGTTGGACCACACGTCATACTGCCACTTGCGCAGGCCCAGGACACCGCAGAGCACCCGGCCCGTGTGCAGCCCCACGCGCATGTTCAGGTCCACCTCAGTGGCCTCGGCCACAGACCTGCAATGCAGACCAGGGCATGGGCAGCGGCCCTGTCATCACTCCCACAGGGCCCCAAGCTCAAGTCCTGGCCTCCTGCCGTCCCTGCCACGGGGCCAGCGGGGCCCCAGGTGTCCAGGAGCATGGGGTCTCCCAGCCTGGTCAGCCCAGCCCCCGGCTGTGGCCCCAGGCAGGTCCCCCGGCTCCTGGCCACTGGCCAGGTCACACTGCATCGCACCTGGCCCGGCCGGGCAGCCCTGGAGGGAGGGAGAGGATGCTGCCCTGCGTGCTGTGACCTGGCAGGGGCCCTCCCACCTGCTTGATGGCCGAGGCCAATGCAACAGCCGCAGTAACACCTGACAGTCTCATGGCCCAGGAGCCCCAGGAATGGGCCGGGTGCAACCCCAAGCTCTGTGACTCAGGGGTGCTGCAGAATGGCCTGCGGGAGGCCCAGGATCCACACGCCTCCCGGGAACTACGAGGGGACTTTAAGTGGTGAGTCTGTCCTTTGGTGACGAAAGCAAATCGCCCAAACATGTGGACACCGAGATCAGACCACAGACCCGGGTGCCCTCGCCCCCTCCCAGCCGGTGATGGGCCAACCAACCCCGACTCCAGCCCAGCTGAGGCCCCCAGGAGAGACCGCCCGGGGAGGCGGGGACAGTGCCAGAGGGCTCTGGGCAGAAGCCGGGTCAGGCCCTCCCCCAAAATCATTTCCTGGTCCACAGGGGTCAGATCAGCAAAAGAAACAGAAGGGAAGGACGGGGCAGCACCCGGAAGGCCCAGACTCCGTGGGGCAAGCCAGGAGTCCGAGGTGGCAAAAGGGCCTCCCGGCTCCAGCTCCCAGCCACCCCTCACTGGGCAGAAGGTCCTGGCTCTTCGTCCCCGTCACAGAACCAGACGAGGCAGAACAAGACAGGGCAGGCCAGGCCCAGGGCATTCCAGCAACACTCTGCACAGACAAGGCCCTGTGCCCAGGCCACCTGTCCCAGGAAGCCAAGCTCACAGGAACTCCACAGGGTCTGCTTTCCCCAGTCCACCCTGCCCATCTCAACCATCTCCACTGCCAAGGTGACTTCTCCCTGCAGAGCTAACCCACACTTGGCAACCCCCCGGGTGACCAGGGACAAAGAAACGCTGTCACCACAAAGTTCAAAGGGGGGTCATGGACACTCCACAGAGCAGCCAGGACCTCCTCTGCTCCTCCCCTCGCCCTGCGGGCTGGATCTCTGCAGCCACGGCAGAGGGGACCCAGGGACAAAGGGGCGGCACAGGCCCGTGGGGTCTCCCAGGGCAGAGCATGCGGGGCGTCCAGGCTGAGGCCGCCAGGGGCACTCACGTGATAGTGTCGATCATGTCCAGGCCCATCTCCACGCAGCAGTGGGCGTGGTCGCTCTTGGGCTGGGTCAGGCCGCACACGCAGTAGTAGCAGTCCCCAAGGATCTTGATGCGCCGGCAGTGGTTCTCCTTTGGGCAGACAGCACATCAGGGACACGCTGGGGCCGGCCCTGCGCCTTCCCCACGGCCAGGCGCTGGCGACCACAGCCCGTGCCCCACACCAGGGCCCAGCGCCCCTCCCAAGGGGATGCGCCACAGGCGGGGCAGCCTCGGGAGGGTGGGCGGCCCCCACGGCGGTGAGTTGGGTTGCCCTGGGGCACCCCACTTCTCCCACACCCTCCCTTCGCCTCGCCCAGGCAGGGATCCATCCCCCGGCCCCTCAGCTTGCTGGGCCAACCCGCAGACCCCGCCCAAGCCTGGAGCCAGCTCCTCCCCCAAGAGGGGCTGGCACAGGCCCCTCTCGACCAGCAACAAGGATCATCGTGTGACGCTTCTAGAACACAGTAGATTCCCCACCCACCCTGGGAAGGGCAGGCCACATGCATCTGCACACCCCACAGCTTCCAGCCCCATGTCTAGGTCCACAGTCTCCCTAGGGATCCACCTGCTGGGCTGGAGCCCTGACCTCGCCCCCACCCCCCCTGGGGATGCCGCAGGAAGCCCACTCTGACGTTTTTGCAACGGTAAGAATCTCAGGACCCCACTGGCCGCTGGGTTGGGGACAGCAAGAGAAAGGTCAGAGGCCTTCCACCACCCGTCCAGGGCCTTGGGGCAGGCACAGTGGTCACTGGGGCGTGGCCGGGGTTTGTCCCGGGAAAGCCCTTGCAGGGCTACTCAGCATCACCCTCTCTAAGCGCCTAACAGCTTGGAGCTCCCCTGTCAGCGTCACAGCTGCGGGGACCTGCCGCCTGAGCGCCCCAGCGGGAGTCTTCAAAGCGTATCCAAGACAACAATAGCGAACGCGCTGTGTGTTAACAAAAGTAACACCTCTGATGAAAAACGATGACATTTCTCAAAACAACTTCTGGTGAGCAGCGTGGCCTTTGCCGCTTTACTCTGCAATCTGTCCGCCGTCCCCCACGTTTGCCCCCGCTCTGCGCGCCTGTCACGGAGCCCAAGGTGGCCTCACAGAGCCAGGGCCCCGCGCCCGGTTCTGAGAACACAGCCGCAGTGCCCACTTCACGCTGCGCCCCGAGTGCACACGGACGAGCTGACGCCAGTGTCCTCGAATCTGAGTTGTGTGCCCCGCCCCCTCTGTGCACGGGGCAAGCACTCAGCTCCGGCTCCCACGCGCCTCAGTCCTGTGACACTCTGCCGGGCACACGGCGAGGACGGAACCAGGGTTGTGACCCCCGCTGCTGTCCCAAGGGATGGCCCAGGCCACCGCCCAACACCTGCCCCCCCAGCCCTGTGCCTCCCTCAGCTTGAGGACACCAGGGAAGTGCAGACAAAGGGGGGCAGGTGAGCAGATGTTCTTCCATCAGGTGGCACCTCGGGAAGCCCAGCCACCGAGTCTACTTCCTCCTGCACCCCGAAGGCAGGCCCCAGCTTGGGGAGCTGGCCTCAGGGAGGGTGGGGCCTGGCCGCCTGGTCTCCTGTGACCACAGGTGGCCACTTAATAACCAGGTGCTGCAGTGGCTTTTCTTCTCACGCTGCCCCGGGATGGGCCGTGCTGTGGTCAGCCTGGCCTGCGGCAGCGTCTGGGAGCCTGGGGCCAGACGGCCAGGGCAGACGTCTAACCAGTGGGCCAGGCCCCTGCAGGCCACGCTCACCCAAGGCTCCAGGCCAGCGGGCAGCAGCAGGCTCTCTCCTGGCACGTGGAGAATGCCCACCCCCACCTGTCCCCATCGTCACTGTCCATCACGAGGGGTGGCCCCTCAGGCACCTTCTCCCTGTCATCACAGGTAGGTGGCCTTCACCAGGCCCAGGCAGCAGCCGAGGGACGCTGCTGGGACCCACCCCTCCCAGAGCCCAGGGAACCCCCACCCCGGAGGAGAGCTGCAGGCTGGCGATGATCCCGGCATGCCAGGGTCCGCCACACTCTCCGTGCAGCTTTGAGACAGCAGCCCCACTCCGCCGGACAGTCAGCCAGGTGACGGACACGGAGCCGCAGCCCCTGGGCCGCAGGCTGTCCTGAGAGCAGGGCCGTGCCCCACCATGGCCTGGCCCCACGCGGCCCGGAACAGGCTGGGGAAGTGAAATGTATCGCCTGGTTTTATTAATCTCAAGTGTCCTGGCATCTGCTACCAGGCTTCAGAGACAAAACAAGTGCTTTTCACGGGTTTCGATGTTTTAGTTCAAAAGCTTCCCTGTGAATACTGGACTCGGCGCCTGGGGGTCCCCGTGGGCAGCATGGTGTTGCCTGAACAGCTGTTTCCCAGACACAGCAAAGGAGGGAGGGAGGAGGCTGTGGGAGGGGTGCACTGGGGAGGGGCAGGAGGAGCAGGAGGTGAACTGGAGCGTCAGCCAAGCAGCGGGAGGACAGGCGGGAGGGCCTCCTGCTCTGCCTCTCAGGTGTGGTCTGCAGGCTCTGGGTGCCCTACCCCCCCCTCCAAGGCAGAAAGCCCCCCGCAGGCCTGACCTGCCCATCTGCCCCAGGCCCAGAAGGAAGAGCCCGAAGGTGCCCCAGCCCCTTCTGAGGCCACCTCTGAAACGGCAGGTGGGGGTCTGGAGGCCAACACGTGGACCGAATTCTGGGACAGTGGGTCGGCTCCGGGACATGGGGCGCCTGAGGGGGTGGGCAGGTGCAGGGGGGGGGGGCTGGAATTACCCCATTCAGGCCCAGCTGTTGAGGAAGCAATTGTTCCAAGTGACCCCAGGCCAATGACAGGCACTTAGACTTCCAAACGTCTGCCCACTTTTCAGTCAACCGTCCACTTCCTGCTGGGGAGGGGCCAGCCACAGAAGTGCAGGTTCGCTGCGGGGGGGACGCAGAAACAGTCAACAACAGAGCGACAACCACGTAAGGTGTCAGGTGGGCCCCGGACTTCGGGGGTCACTTCACAGGGCGCACAGACACCTAACCGTATGTGGCGCACCTGAACTGGGCGACATCAGCAACGTGCAGGTAGACACCTCTGCTGCCGTCCACCCTCCTGCCTGCCTGGGGCCTCGAGCGATGGGCCCCCGCGCGTGCACCACCTGCACCGTCCGGGGTCCCACACACCCCGTCCTGTGTGCCAACAGCCACCCTGGGGCTGAGGACGTACAACAGAGCGAGGTGTCCTAGCTGGGAACAGCCCCTGAAGGGCGGGGTTGTGACCAGAGCGATGGAGAGGTTCCTGCTGCCTGTCACCCCGAGGGGCGTGGCCGGGCCCACCCAGGCGGCCCTCCGACTGAGGCCAAGCCGTGGTCGGGCTCATCCCTGCAGCCAGCACACGGAGAACTCTTCTCGCCGCTCCACGGCCTCTGGAAACCCGCCAGACAGACATCAGCTTTGTCCAGCTCGTTTGTCACTTTCCCATGAAGAAAGCTGACATCCAGGCAGGCCCAACCCCGCAAGGGCGGTGGAACGAGACCGAGCCCCAGACAGGTGCTGCCCCGTTGGCGCAGAAGGACGCGACCAGCTTCCCGAACACGTGTGCAAACACAGATCGAAAACGGGGCTAATAAGTGGGGGAAAGGTCAGAAATCTGTGCACACCCACATCCGCAGCCACCACCGTGGGTGAGGGACAAACACACCGCCCGCCACTCTGGAGACCAAGGCAAACACGCTCCTGTGTGTCTAACCGCATGGCGTCCGGGAAGGGTGTGGGTGTGCCCCGCAGCTGCGGGGTGCTTTTCCAGGCCTGCACACCGGGCACAGCGAGGAAGACATGACCCACACCCTCCTCCAGCAGGACTCGAGCGACACCTGCACCTCCACCCACGCACAAAGGACCTGAGGAAAAGCGTAAGTGAAGGGGCGGGCATCTTGGTTTGCGGCCTCCTCACCGTCGCCCCAGCAAGGGGAAGGATCTGAACTGAACTTCTGAACATAAATTTAAGAGGATTCAAATCAAAAATGTATGTTTTCTGACCACAACAGAGTTAAATTTGAAGTAAAAAAACACAAAGGTCTTTGAAAAATCTCTCCAAAAATATGCCTCTAAATAATCCACAGGCCTAAGAAAACTGAAAGGGAAATTAGGAAGCATTTTGAGCTGAATGCAAGTAAAAGCACGAGGTGGAGATTTGGGGATTCTGCTGGCGCAGTGTCGGGGGACGTTCTCGGCGGAGTGTTTATACCAGGAGAGGAAAAACCATCTCCAATCAACGGCCTCAGTTTCTCCCATAACGAACTACAACAAGAAGAGCAACCTAAAACCAAAATAAGCAAAAGAAACAAAACGAAACAAGCCAGACAGGAACTTATTAAAATAGAACAGAGAAATCAATGAAACCAAAGGAAACCTCTTTAAGAAAATCAATACAATCGACAAACCTGTACCCAGAATGCCCGGGAAGACGTGGAAGACACAAGTCCCCGAAACCAGCAACGGGAGCGATGGCGTCGCTGCGGCGTCTGCGGGCTCGGGGGCAGGGGGGTTCCGGGAACGACTTACTCTCACACCTGGGACAACTTAGAAAAAATGGACCAGCTCCTGGGACAGTAAAGACCTACCAAAGCTCATCCAAGGAAGAAGGGAAGATACCCTGACCGGCCTATTCAAAGACGCTGGATTTGCAGCTGGCAACCGTCATGGGTAAGACCCCTGGCCCAGGTGGACCCACCACTGAGCTCTGACACACGAGGGGACACATCACACCAGCTTTGCATGAACTCCCCCAGAAAACGCAGCGGGAGGGATCCCCCCAAGCTTCTCCAAGACGGGAGCCTCCGTTACTCTGACCTCCACTGACAGCACGAGAAAAAAGGAGGAACAGCCTTCAGGAACGTGACTGGGGATTTCTAAGTGAAATCCGAGCGTGTCAAAGCCAACAACGCATCAGAACAACCATCAGAACAACCGCGCACACGTCCACGTCGGGCTCGTCCCGGGACGCAAGGTCGTCCTCACAGCTGCCACCCATCCGCACGGTTCACCGCGTCAGCAGGCTGCCAACGAAAATCCGCGTGAGCGTCCCGTGGACGCAATCAAGCGCTGGACAAAAGCCAGCATCCATTTCCGACAGAAACTCTGCAAACTGAGAATAAAAGGAAACGTCCTCAACGTGGTAAAAAGCATCCCAAGCGCCGGAGCACTAACGTCACACTTAGGGAGAAGTCAGCCGCTTTCCCGTGAAGGCCAGAGGGCAGCTCAGGCCGGTCGGCAGCCCGGGGCTGTGCCAACCAGGTGGGCCACAGCCTCACCGCCCTGGCGGGGTGGGTGTGGCCGCTCCCCCGTCTGCAGACCCAGCAGCGAGTCAGCAGGTGGTGCGCTGGCACGGGGTGCCGCCAGACCCAGGTCCAGGGCCGGTGGCACAGGGGGCCGCTCTTACCGTGGCCAGCTCGTCAAACTTGCCGAAGAGCTCGTTGAGCAGCTTGACCAGCTCCTGGGCCGTGCACTGCGAGGCCAAGCTCGTGAAGCCCACGATGTCTGCGAAGAGGATGCTGCAAGACACAGGTGCGCTGCCGTCCACCTGGCACGCCCGCCTCAGCCAGGGGGCGGCCCTGCTGCCGCCTACGGCCACCCTTTGCGGGTCACCTTAAAGCAACTCTCCCTATTTATTCCTCAGCCCAGGCCACAGAGTAAAGCTCTCTTCTTCCCATTTTACAGGTGAGAAGACTGAGGCAGGAAGGAGGCATGGACCCCTGGTGGTCCCAGAGGCAGGAGACGCTGTGGCCACACAGAGCCCCGCTGACCCTGGTCCCCTCAGCCCTGCCACTCACGGCCGGGACTCTTGCTGGACCTCAGTCCCCTCACCTACAAAGTTGCGCAGCGATGCAGGCAGACCACAAGGGTGTGACTACGTTAAATGGAACTGAGTGTCCACAGGAGGCTCCTCCTGCTTGGGCTCAGAAGCTGGCCCTGCACTGGGGGCCTCCCCCCTGGCCTTCAGCAGCCCCTCTCTAGGAGGACAGCTCTGGTCCCCCCACCCTGAGGGGCATGGCAGTTGTACTGAGCTCGGCCACATGGCAGTGAGCCATGCACAGGGACGGCTGGGGCAAACACCGGCTCGAGGGGCCCGGTCTGCAGCACTGGACAGAGACGCAGCGAGGTTTCCTCGTCCGTCTGTGCCCCGGGGCCCAGCGAGCAGGGCGGTCTGGCCCCAGACTGGCCCCAGAGAGCCACCCCCTCGTGTCTGAGTACAGTGGGTACAGCGTTATCTCCAACAAGCAACACTCAGCTGTTCTAAGTACTTGAAAAGGAAATGCACCATTTATTAAAATAAAGTACTCTTTAACAGACTTTAAATTCAAGCAGGCAAACAGGAGGGTGTGTGGGGCAAGCCGGCTCACTCAGGGCTATTCCTCACCTGTTACATGGGACAACGAGCCCCGCCCAGGCCGCCATGGACGGACAGAGGGAGGAACCTGGCACCACCTGCACCAGGCTCGGCAACAAGACTGACCCAGGACCCTGCCAGCCCCGAGCCACACCCACACCCGGCCTAGGGGCGGAGCTCCACCTCTCCCAGCAACACGGGAAACAGGTGCTGAGTCTGAGAAAGCAGCTATGGCAGGTGTCATTGGAGATGCCACCGCTCCACCCCTGTGGGACCTGCTTCCCTGCCAGGCAGGTACTCACCTGGGGCTGCTGAACCCCTCCTGCCCCTCCTGCCCTCAGACTAGGGCCCTCTGACCACCTCAGCCACTCCCCACCACCTCCATCGCCTCCCACCCGCATCGCCTCCCACCCGCATCACTCCCACCTGCATCAACGCCACATCAGCTCCCAGGCCCACGGTCCCCAGCTGGCACACCCTACCTAACGTTATCGTGCCGCTGGATGTAAATCTTGTGGAAAATCCTCTCAGGGGGCTTCAGAAAGTCCTCCTTCATCTCCATGGCAACGTTCCGGGGCAGAAGGCTCATGAGCAGCCGCTCCTGGATGGGAGAGACGCATGGTGTGCCACACGGGGCCCACTCTGCGTGTCCTCAAGGCACCCACCCAGGCCTGCAGCCCTCCTCACACGTGGCCGGAACGGGGACTGGTCCTGTAGCCCTTTCCCAGCCCCAGAGCCCCAGCCTGGACAGTCACTGCACAGGGAACTCGTCCCAGAGCACGGGGCAGGCACCCCCAGAACATTAGCCACTCACAGCACCCCACCGTGCTCCCCGGCTTCTCCAGGCAGCCAGTCACAGAAGGGAGCCCAGGTCACCAGCCCTGTGCTCGCCCCCCTGCCCCACACTGAGAGGGCCACAGAGAGGCCCTGCCTCTGGGGCAGAAAGGGGCCCTGTTCTTGCAGAGATAAGCGGCTTTGGAGGCAACGTGGCATTTTTCTCCCAGCCTCATCCTCTGATTTCTCCCTGGTCTCTGGGGATCAGACGTTCTTTCCCCCAGGGGACAGGAGCAAGGCCTGGACCGCTCCACAGGGACACCACCGGGACTCCGCCGCCTGCCTGGGCTGCAGCTTCCTCCCCCAGCCTCGGCCTCGACCTGCTGGCCTGGAGGGTCCGGCCACACGAGGCCTGAGGCCCACTCCTCCCTCAGCTCTCACGCCCCCTTCTACTGGCTTTCGGAAGAAAACCGAAGAAAGGAGTTCAGACCCCATGTGGAATCAACGAGGCCGTTCTCCCGAGGAGGGTGGACCCCGTGGGGGCGCAGCAGAGTCCCCACCTCACTCTGTCCTTCCTGTGGCCCTCGGTGACACTTACAAACCTTCAGCAAGACCAGCAGAGAGAGACACAAACGCAGGACATCAGGAGTGAAGTGACGCGTCACTACTGACCCCAAAGACATCACGGGCCAGAAGGAGCAGTAACAGCTCTTCACGCATAAATTCAGAAGAAATACACCAATTTCTCTAAAAGCATGAATTACGACAATTCCCCGAATGTGAAACAAGCACTATGAATAAAATATTTGAGTAGCTTTACATCTACTAAAGAAATTGAATGCTTAATTTAAAAACTCCTAAGAAAGAACTCTCCAGAGCCAAGTGGTTCCACTGGACGTATACACCAAGCACTTAAAGAAGAATTAACTAACACTAGTTCTACATTACATCCCCCATAAAAGATGAGGGAATACATCCCAATTCATTCTGTGAAGTTAGTGTTACCTAACACCAAAGTCACACGAAGACAGAAAGAGAAACCTGCAGGCCGACGTCCCTGAAGAACACAGACACAAACCTTTAACACGACCGTTAGCCTTTCAGCAACACCGAAAGCCTGACTGGGGGACGCCGCGCCGGTTCGATACCGAACTATCAATCACTGTCATGCGGCATGTCCACAGCGCCCCCGTACAACCCACACAGCAATGGCTACAGGAAAAACTCGGCAAAATCCACTCATGATGGAACGTCTCAGGCAATGAGGGAGAGAGGGGAACTTCTTCATCTGAGGGAGGGACATCCAGCAAGAGGCTCCGGCTAACACCACACAGGTGAGCGCCATCCACGCGGCCCCAGACGGTCCAGTCAGTGCGGGAAAGAAAAGGAAATTAAGCCAAGGGTGGCCCGGCCCGACCTCCGCTTGGGCTATGACAGACACCAGTCCCACAGGTCTGCCTCCTGCTTGGTTCCGTCTCCAGGACGTTCCTGAAACGACACCGTATCCCCGGGAGCCAGGTGTTGGGCACGCCCGTCTCTACACGCTTTCTGCCACCGAGTCCCAGCATGCTCCAGGCTTCCCTTTCTTCCAGAATCAACCGCGGCAACTGACCCCGTTCTGGGATTCAGTCCAGGTACCGAGGCTTTCAAGTCGCCTGGCATCTGAGCACTCGGAGTGTCTCCCTGTTATCTATTTTTAACCTGCCTTTACCTGCGCTGCGCTGCCCCATCCCTGAGGCTCTTCCTTCTGGATCGGGGCTCCGGGGCTCCTTTCTACTGCAAAGAGCCGACCGTGACCCCAAGGGGAGAGCGGCTACCAGGCCTCCACAGCCTGTGGGACACCTTCCCTGGGGGGTCCTTCAACCCAGAGCCCCTGGGGGAGCTTTTCAGGGTGAGGAGACCTGAGATGTGGGCCCCAGGCTCCGGCCTCCGCTGTGGCCCTCGGCCACCAGCCCCTCACTGGCTCCGTTCTGCTTCGTTCTCCGCCCAAGCCAGTAAAGCTCCATTCCCAGATCACAAAGCACACTTTTATACTCGGTGACGAAGCCGAGGCCTGAATGAGCTGACAGAGCCCAGGACCCAAACAGAAGGAACAGCTCGTCTGTCCTGCCAGGACCGTGTCCCACAGCCGGACATTCGGGAGGGGTCACTTCAGCATTGACATCCAAGGCCCTGTCACAGGGCTCAGCCTCAGGGACACTGATGACAGGGGCAGCTTTTCTGAAGAGGAGCAGAGAACCTTCTAGAGGTGGAGGGTCTGGTGGGCATACGAGCCCTCCCCGCCCTCCCCCACCCACCCAGTCCCTCAGCCACTCTGGAAGATGGACTGTGGTTCTGGGATTTTCCTGGGAGACGCTGAGGGAGGCTTTGAGGGTCTGTGCCCGCAGGGCCCAGGGCTCGAGGCCAATCCAAATACAGGTTCTGCAGCCAAAGAGCTCACACTTCCTGTCACGGGACCTCCCTCAACAGCAGGGCTCTTCCTTCTAATCCCTGGAGGGTGTCCCTCATACTGCTGCAGACATCCCCCCTTTACTGGGTTGCCCCAGACTCAGCCGCGACAGGCCCAGGACACGCAGGATGATCCCCGCCGCAGACGCCGAATCCTGTCCCCGAGCAACACAGCCCAGCCACTGGGACAGACGCGGAGTCCAGTGCTGGGTGTCCACACTACAGGGCGGGTCCCTTGTTCCCCCTCCCACAAACCCTGGTGGCCAATGGTGGGCACACAAGCACAGACCACCTGCTCCATGCACCTGAGCACCGTCTTCTCCCGCCAGGGAGCCTCGGCCTGTGCCTGCCTGCACCCCAGTGCACCGAGAGGTGGCCAAGTTGGAGCCTGAGCGCTGTCCCCCCAGAACCCAGCTGAAATGAGTCGGGCCAGCACAGCAGAAGTGGGCCTGAGTGCCGGCGACAAGTGACAAGGCCGCCCAGGGAGACAGCTGTCCTGTGACGGACTGCCCAGGCCGCACCTGTCAGCACAGGCGGCCCCGCAGCTCAGGACCCACCAGCCAACTCCTGGGACATGAGCGACCTCGCTCATAGTGTGGCTCCAAAATGCCCTGCTGTGAAGCCCCGGGTGAGACCAGGGAGGAGAACGCCCAGGCGTTTGAAACCGTGAAAGGCAGGACTTTTACACAGAGGGACCCAGGGGGCACCCACCTGCTTCTCGTTCTCGTCCTCCAGCCGCAGCCGGTCCTCGATGCAGGTCCGCGCCTGCAGGAAGGCCCTCCGCTGGGAGCGCTGGGCCAGCACCCTGGCGCACACCCCATACATGTTCACGCCCACGAAAAGCAGGGCGTTGGCGCCAAGCTGGAAGGGAGAGAGCAAGGCCGGTGGGCAGGGGCCCCACTCGGCAGATGCGCTGGACCCCCCCCATTGCGGCCTGTTGTGTGGGGCGTCATCATCAGCGAGCAGGACAGAGCCAGCTCAGCCTGGACCCTGCCAGAGCGGAGCACAGGCCTGCCCACCTCAGACAGACGTGAGAGGGAGGGCGCCTCCTGCAGACCGCCGCACAAACACTCTCCGCCAGCCAGACAGGCACGCGGGAGTAGCCGCAAGCCCTCTGAACAGTGCCCACTTTGACCCTGAACACCCCCACGAGGCCCTGTCCTCCCTAGCAGACTCTGGTCACCTTCCTCGTGGTTTCAGACACCTGCAGTCCCACCAGACCTGGGCACTGTCTCCCAGCTGGACGCTCCGCACGGGCACAGGGCCCAGGTCTGGAGCCGGGCGCCGGAGGGCCACTGTGGGGCCGGTACCTGGCACTGTTGGCCAGGCCGGCGGCTGTGCTGGAGCCCCGGGCCCCCGTGACCGGGAGAGCTCCCGTGCAGCGACAGGCCATCTGCTGTGGTTGGACCCACGCTCAGGCCAGGCGTTTGCAGAGGTGCTGGCGGCAGCTGGAAGGCCAGCTCGGATGAGACAAGAAAGCACACTTCTGCAGAGTCAGTATTTGAACTGGGCCGAGCGGGTTCACCAAGCCCACGGGCACGGTGGGGCACGTTGCCCGCACAGAGCACGGCTCCCCAGGAGACACATGATCACTTTGGCTCCCGGCCTCAACTTGTCTTGAACACGAAGAACATACCACACGTGGGACATCCGTGCTCCCAAGAGGCAGCGGCCACCCCTCCCAAGGTGCCATCCCTGCCCAGCCCCCCAGTGCCCGAGGACCCCTGCCTGGAGCTCCCAGCTCTCATAGCCTCAGGGTGGGCACTGTCGGGTGGAAGAGCAGGGAGGGGCCCAGGCAGCCCAGGGGTGCTGGATGCCGAAGGTGGCTCATGGGCTGGGCGGCCATGGCCTTCCAGAAAGCAAGACATCAGCTGGCCAGGGGGGCAGGGATAGGGGGGGGCAGGCATCCCTACTGAGGTCAGGGTGGGACAGAGAGGGTAAGGGACAGACCGGGGAGGGGCACATGGGCTGGGGGAGGCAGGACAGCGTGGTCAAGGGGGAAATCTCTAGTCGAGTTGGGGCGGGTCAGCCAGGAGCCCTACCTTGTCACGCACATGCCCACCGACATCCCACCTTCCCTCTACTCCAGCTGGGTGGGCCCTGAGCACCTGCCGCCCAGTGAACACTGTCTGAGCTGCTCGCCTCGAGAAGGAGCCCCATGACCTGCCCCGGGGTCAGCATCCAGTGGGCAAGGGGGACATCTCCCCTGCTTGGTGCCTGTATGCACTCACCCAGGGGCTTCCCTGCACCTCCTCACCCTGCCTCCAGCAAAGCAGACGCTGCCGTTCACCAGCTCCCCAGCCTCCTCCACTCACACAGCCCCGAGGTCGGGGCGTCCGCAGGGATGAGGGTGACAACGCAGAGAGAGGCCACCTGCCAGCAGGTGTGGGCGAGACAGGGTGCTGGGGGAGGGGTGCTCTCAGCAGGTGAGGCCTGCAGGCAGTGGGGAGTGGGCGGGGCAGGGACAAGCCCTGGACCTGCTCTATAAATAGGGGTGCCGTATGGGTGCCATATGGGTGCCGCCTTCTTCGCCAGCCTTGGGACAGTCGCCCAGGCCCCTTGCCACGGGCTTCTCCGCACCCACCCCCATCGGTGCGTCACCGTTGCCACCACCTGCATCCACTGCGAATCCAGACACACTCTAAAGAAGTGGCAGGAGATTCGCATACGAGCTTCTCCAACTCGAAGTCCTCACCTTCGCCACTAGCCGCCGGGGCAGCTGTGGTCCTCTTTACCCAGGGGCAGGGGCGCTTGGCCAGGGAGAGGCCTGCACTGCCCCAGAGGGCGCCAAGGGGAGCAGTGGGCCTAGGTGGCTGTCCCCTAAGCGCCGCTGCCAAGACAGGAAGACAGGCCTCCCCTAGAACGCCGGGACTCCCCACCTCTGGGAGGCAGCCGGTTCCTCTCCCCTTTAACCCTGAATTCTCTAAAGGAGGCACTGGAGGCTGCACAGGTCATTTCCTACTGGAAACGGTGGCCGACTGCAAGCCCTTCACAACACCGGCCACCCCTGTGGCCACACTCCCGGGCGGGCCCTCCTCACTGCCCCTCCCATGACCTGGCCTCTGTGCCTCCCGTCTGGTCCTCGTGAGGAGGTTGTCCAGGGTTGGGGGGAGACAATGAGGGGGAAGGGAACTGGCTGTGGGGGCCAAACACAACAGATAGGAGGATGGTGGGGGAAAGCTGCAGGAGTGACTCTTCCCAGAAGGTCAAGCAAAGCCAGGTGCCACCCACAGGAGGCAAGGGGGCGGGGCCTGTGAACAGGGCATCTGAACTTAACCCAGTCCCCTCCGGCCCTCCCTTCCCCCTCCCCCCTCCCCCTAGTCTAGCAGCCCTGGCCATTCTCTCTTCTGTCTTCTCCCTGCTTCTCTTCCTCTCCCCCTGCCCCCCACCAGGCCCTCCCTCCTCCAGCCCGGCAGCCCCGCCTCCTCTCTGGCCCTGAAATCCAGGTCCGGAATTGTCTCTCCACCGGGTCCTGTGGGTCCTCTGACCAGTGTGTCCAGGGAGTGGCCAGGACACCACCGCCTGGGGTAGGGGCCTCCCTCTCCCTGCCCCAGCCCCAGCTGCCTGATTCCCATCCCCCATCACGTCTTAGACGTCCAACTTCCCCTCCTCACTCCCTTCCCCCACCTCCTCCTCCACCTAACACCTACTCTCCCCCACCCCTCCTGCTCCCACCACCCTCTGGCCAAAACGCAACCCGAGGCAGACGCAGAAGGTGGGGGCTGCACCCCGCGGAAAAGCTGGAGAAGCTCCGAAAGCTGCACGCGGCAAAGGAGGAGCCGGCGGGAAGAGACAGTGCGTCCTCGCCACCATCTCGCCCACCCAGCCCAGACGGCGACAGTGCCAAAGTTCGGCGTTGAGAGCGAGGCCGGAGCCCCGGTGGACCGCGGACTAGAGGACTAGCGGACCGGGGGCGGTAGAGACCAGAGCTCTGTGCAACCTTGGCAAATTCAGTCCTTCTGGACCCGAAAGGGGTCCACCAAAGGGCGCCAGGGCGACTGGAAGGGGCCAGAGTCCCTTTCCCCTTCCGCGCCCACGCCCCCCGGGGAGCCTCAGAGCCGGGAGGGAACTCTGAGAACCCAGCGCGCGCGCGCGCGCCCCAGGCGCACCCAGGAGAGGAGCCCAGGGCTGTGCGCACAACCGGCGAGGAGCCCTGCCCGCCTGGACTCGCTCTCCGCCCAGTTTCCACCCCTCCTGCGGAGGCCGGTGCATCCAGAACCGCCGACCCGGCTCCAGCCCCGCCTGGCCACTCACCAGCCGCCTGACCTTGGGGCAATCCTTGCCCTCTCCACGCCCGTCTCCCGTCCCCACGTCCCACACTCAGAGGTGCTTTGTGGACTGTAACTCAGAAAAGAGCCCAGCCCCAGGGTGCCAGTCCCACTGGGTCCCCAACTCACTGAGTGACCTTGAACGCCTCCCCCTGAGAAAAGATCCGGGCTTCAGTCCTCCACCTGCCCTATAGGTAGATGCGCGCCTGGTTCCCAGAGTTCCCAGTCCCTCCCTGGCAGGTGTGTCCGGGACTGGAAGGGGAACGCGCGGCGGCACTTACTGTCCTCCAGAGACGTGGGCGCTTGGCGGGGACCAAGGTGGCCGTGACCAGCAAGTGCGAGGCGGCCACCACAAGCCCGAAGCCAATGGCCAGTAAGCTGCGCACAGGCAGCAGGGCGTAGGACACGAAGGTGACCAGGAGGAGCTGCCAGACGCCCTGGTCCGCGGCCGCCGGCCCCGCAGCCGTCCCGGCGTGGAACCCAGCGGGGCCACCGAGCGCGAAGGGGCAGCAGAGCAGCGCGAAGGTGAGGCTGAAGAACAGCGCCAGCTGGCCGACCTGCTGCAGCTGCGGCACCTGCAGCGAGCGGACATTGGTGACCACGAGCAGCGCCAGGAACAGCACGCAGTGCACGGGGTGCGAGCCCTTGGCCAGGCCGGGCGCGGGCCCCGGCGCGCCCAGCAGCTCGGCCAGCGCCAGCGCGCCCGCCAGCAGGCTGAGCATGGCCAGCGCCTTCAGCGTGGCCGCCTGTTCCAGCCGCAGCGTGTAGCCGCGGAACAGCGCCTCCAGCTCGGGGCACGCGAACTCCTCGTCGCACGCCCGCAGCCCGCGCCGGCAGCCCGACTCGGCCGCCCGCTCGGCGACCCCGGGCTCTCCCGCACCGCCTCCGCCACCGCCTCCGCCTCCGCCTCCGCCGCCGCCTCGGCCGCGCGGCGCCCCCGCCATCTCAGCGCCATGCAGCGGGCGCGCCCCTCGCCGGCCGGGGCGCCGGGGCGGGCGGGCGGGCGGCGAGGCGCCGGGGCGGGCGGGCCGATTTGGGGCGCCGGCTGCCCCGCGCGCGCGCGCCCCGAGCGCGTCCCCTCCAGCCCGCCGCGCCTGCGCACTGGTGCCGCCCGCGCCCCCGCCGCGATCCTCCGGCGACCGCGCTGCGACAGCCGAGCCCGGAGCCGCCTGGCTGGGCGCGCACGGCCCACGCGCGTCCCCACCCCGCCACCCGCGTCCCCCACCGCCGGACGGTCCGCGTGACCTTGGTCTCTCGCTTTGCATCTCCGAGCCTCAGTTTCCCCACCCGTACGAAGAGCAGCTCAATGGGCCGTCTCTGGGGATGTTAAGAATGCCGACATCCAGCGCTTTTCCCCGTGGCGTGTTAATCCTGCCAAACGTGTGTCTCCCCTCCCACCAGTGTAACCAGGCCCCTCAGTTCCCGAGGAGCTGGAGGTGCTGCCCGCGCCCAAGGCCAGGGTCCTTCGAGATGCAGAAGCGGTACCAAGAACACGGGGCGGGGTCCTAGGGGTCCCCCTGCTCCTCGCCACCACCACACCCCGCGCGCGGGACCCTCCCCGCGGCGAGCTGAGGACAAGCCCTGCCCTGGCTCCTCCAAAACCTGCGAGCCAGTGCGGGGGGCAGGCGCGTGGCAAGGTCCTGAGGTCCCAAGAAGCACAGCCCAGGGAGCGCGGGTGTGGGACGGTGCTGCCTGGGTGCCCAGGGAAGGCGGGGGGGGGGGGGGGGGGGGGGGCGGGGGGGCGGGTCCTGGAGCTGAAGCGTTTAGGAAGCAGCCGTGCGGCTGGTTCAGGGGTGGGCAGGGCAGAAAAGGAGAGGGCGCTGCACATGTAGGGCGGTAGAGAAGGGCTTTGTGCCCGAGACTCATCTGTGTTACTTTCAGGGCTGCTCCACCGCCCAGGTGGGCGACTCTGCGCCCAAACAAGGCCCCCAGGGTTAGTGCTGCCTGTGGAAGGGTGCAGAGGGGTGAGGACCCTCAGCAGAGGCCCAGGCTCCTCCTCAGAGATGGAACTGGGGTCCCATGAACCAGGACCCCAGGAAGCTAGCCCCCTGCCAGAGGTGCTTCCCGGCTGGCTTCCCAGTCCCTTCCCTACACTCAGGTTTAATCGTGGTGACCCCAGCATCGGTCTCCTTAGGGACGCTCCAGGGGCCCTGGAGGTGAGAGCCATCTCGCCACGAGTTGCTCTTTGCGTCCAAGGGTCAGGATGTGAGGTGTGTTTGAAGTCCGTCTGCAGTCAGTGCTGGTGACGCCACGTGAGGTTGCCATTTCTGTAAAACGTGCAGCACGGCCACACGTCAGCTGGGACAGCTGTAGAGATGGCGCCTCGGCCTTGGCCCAGGCCAGGACTTCCGCCGTGCCCTGTCCTCAGCAGCTCACATTGGCAAGTGCACGGTGGCCCCCGGGTCCCTCCGCACCTCCCCACCCCCAGTCCCCAGTCTCCCTAACACCCGCCACTCCGTCTGGTCATTTGGTCATCGGTCCCCCTCCCCACTTGGAACTGGTGCCAGGTCACCTGGCCCCACCCCTTGCTGTGGCTGACAGGGAGCCACGTCATTCTGTCCCCAGATGGTGGCAGCATCTGCAGGGCTTCCCTTCTCCAGGGGTAAGTGTGAAGGGAGAGTTCTCTGGTTCACAGACAGAGTGTGTTTTATTTTATGCCCTAACAATCTTAGGAAAGGAAAGCTGAGTAACACCTGAAACTCAGTCTCACCACAAGTGACTGAAGGCCGTGGGACGGAGGGACGTGGCTGACAGCCCACAAACCAATAACCCCCTCTGCCCCCCCCACAACCCGACCTCACGGCAGGGCCGGCACCCTGCTCTCCAAAGAGCCTGTGACGGTTTGGTCAGGGCGGGTGTCGTGGGCCCCATGCACTGTCCTAGACGCACGGGTCACCATCATGTCATCCATTTGCTCCTCGTGGCATCCTGGACAGAAGTCTGGTCCCCTCCTCTCGCTGACGAGGCAGCAGAGGCCATAAGGGGCTCGTGCTGAGTCACAGAGACAAGCCAGAGCCTGGTGGGAGCTCAGCCCTCCCACGCCAACCTGAGGTTCCGCCTGGGAAGGGTTGTCCCCGTCAGCGGGGTGGACTTGTCCCGTGACATGTTCCTCTTCTCTCCCTGTTGCAGGGAAGAACGTAGAAGGCCCCAAAGGGCAGTCTGCAACCAGGGACGCCACCTGAGAGGCAGGCAGGTGTGCACACCCCAGGCCCCTGCGGGCATTATTGGTTGAATTGTGCCCCCCCACCAAATTCACAGGCTGACATCCTCACCCCCAGGACCTCAGAAGGTGACCTTGCTTGGAAATAAGGTCGTTGCAGACAGGGTTAGGATGCAGCCACACAGGGGCAGGGTAGGTCCCCCTCCAATGCAACTATGCCCCTACACGTAGGGGACATCTGGAGACAGACCAGCATCCAGGGAGGACACTATGGAGACAGGAGTGATGCTGCTGCAGCCTGAGACAGCGCTTTCCGGAGCCTTGGGAGAGGGCGGCCCTGCCCAGCCCAGCCCAGCTCCAGGACATCTGGCTTCCAGGATGTCAGAGCAGACGTCCCTGGGCACCTTGTCTCAGTGGCCCCAGCAGCCTGTGTACCTGGCACCTGGTCTGTCCTGGATGACATCCGTGTGACAGACAGCGAATACTGACCAACAGCAATGGGCTACACGGACCACCAGGGCCTCCACCGCCTCAGAGCTGAGCAGACGGAGGGGAGCACCATGGCCCTGGTGGGTCCTCCTGGGCCGGGCGGGTGGACACTCAGTCACTTGCCTGTGACCGCAGGCGCCCTTTCCTCCCAGTCCACCAAGTGCAGGGGCAGCCCTGGCCCTGTGGCCCCTGCATCCCCGTGACTTTTCACTGCCTGCTGTCCCAAGTGGATCTTTGTGTCTGAGCCCCACAGCAGCGGAGGGCCTCAGCCACAGAGTAACCACGCGCATCTCCCCAGGTCGTGGGCAGGCCACCACAGGGGGACGTGTCACAGCTAAGTGTGGACCCTGAGCCTCACGTGCGCCAGCGCCCCTCCCAGCTGTGTGACTTCAGGCAGGTCACTCAGCCTCTCTGTGCCTTGTCTCCCCCTTGGATTGGCTCCCAGGGTTCTCACGGGAAGATAAGCCCCTTGTGCAGACCGCCTACGCTGAGCTGACCAGAATCTCAGACACCTGCAGACACCTGACGGCACACTGCGGGCATCCATGTGGTGAGCTCGTGAGTCCCTCCTCTTCGGCAAAGACCAGGCTCCCGGGCCAGTGCTCCTGCCCACACCCATTCCGTGTTGCAGCCCAGAGCCCCTGCCCGGGATACGGCAGAGCTGTGGTAGATATGGCTGGTGGGGAAGGAGGCAGTCGATACTCAACAGGGAACTACATTCAGTGAAATTAACTTCATCACAGCGCTCCCGGCCATCGAGTCACCCCTCAACAGGCTCAATTAGCCAAGAAATCGGAGAACCCCTGAAGTCCGTTGGCATGCAGGGCTCGGCTCGCTCCTGTCCCCAGGGTGCTGGATACATGCTCCCCTGCACAGCCCACAGGCACCCTTCCCTGCTGGACTCGTGGTTGGGGTGTGCGGGGCCCTGAACACGGTTCATGGACGTCACCTAGGAACGGCACGAGACCCATTGAGGATAGAGCTGATGGCCTCTGTCTGGAAACAGGAGCTGTGTTCTGTCCCCAGACCCAGAGCCTGCATGGCTGGCTCAGGACCACACTCAGCCACACGTAGCCGCAGCCTTGGGCCCGGGGCTGAGAGGCCTGGGGCGGCCACCGGGGAAAGGCGCTCCACTCCCAGGACAGAGGGGCCTGGCCCAGACGGCAGGAGCCCAGGGCGACGGGGTCCTGGGACTGAAACCGGGGCCACAGCTGACAGGCGGAGGGAAGTCCACAGGGCCAACGGCTGGCGTGATCAGATCCCTTTTTTGGCCCTTCCACACCCCGCTGTCCCGCACTGCGTGGGCGGGAAGAAGAACAGATTGGATCAGTGTGTGTCCACCATGGGCAGCTGCGTGCTCTGGGAGCCTGAGGTGGGGACAGAGCTCCAGCCACACTGGGCCCAGTGGCCAGTGGCCGAGGCCCCCGAGTGTGGCTGCAGCAGGGAGGCCAGCTGCCTGAGCTCAGGGCCGCCGTGGTGCCCGACGAGGGGTGCAGAGCCTGCTGGGCGGGGCCACCCCCTCTCTTGCACAGAGTTGGGGACCCCAGGTGGCTTCTGTGTCATCTGGCAAGACAACAAGTGGCCTCAGGAGGAGTGGACGCCAGCCTCGGGCCCGCGGGAGGGAGGCCCCCACGCCCAGGGCTCGGGAAGAGCCATCTCCCTGGCGTGGCCACATGTCCCTCCCCCCACGAGCCAAAGCACGTGCCTTCCCTTCCAGTTTTCTCCGCATGGCGGTTTCTTTCTGCCAAATTCAGAAGAAACCGGATTCTGGGCGGGTGTGCTTGTGTGTTTCTGAGAGGAGCCGCTCTGTGCCCAGCCCTGGACGCTGTTCAGACGCAGCTCTGTCCTGGCCTGGGCGCAGGGACGTCGCTGTCACACGGTACTTTGCTGCCCCTGTCCCAACCATGCTCCCCGACACCGAGCCATTTCCTGGGTGGGTTTTCACTGTCCCTGGCTTTCCCCAGGTGACGGCAACTTCACGAGGGGTGCAGTGTCCCTGTGTCCTCGCGGGGTGTGTCCTTGCAGGCCAGGCCAGATGCTGGAAGGAGCAGGGCTAAGGGGTGAGTGGCACAGGCTGGTGTCCAGGCCCCGAGCCTGGCTGAGCGCTGCCCGAGTGTTGGGGACAGAGCTGGGACAAATGCGCCCGGAGCACCTCTTGCTGGATCTAGAGCCACATCCAATGCTTGTCTCAGGAAGGACCCTGTGTGGTCATTTTTGGAATCGGCCAGACTGGGGAGCTGGGCCTGAAGGAGCCAGACAGAGTGACCAAAACCAGGGCTGTCGGTGGGAAGTTGCAGTTAGGAGTGACTCTATCCAGACTCAAGGCTGTGTGGGGAGGGCGTGGGCTGGCCACACTCCTGTCCAGTGTTCCTGTGGGCATGGAAAGGGGACAGAACCTTCCAGAGAGGCCCAGAGGAGAGGCCTGCTGGGCAGAGATGCTGAGAGCGGAGACGGAGAAGCGGCAGCAGGGTAGGCTGCCAGGTGCTTTGCTCCCCCTCCCTGTGGACCTGACTCCCTCTCCTGGTGTTTAAGGACACAGGGTGGGGCTTTCCTGGCCGGGGTCCCGGTGATGACCTGCTAGGCGGATGGACTCCAGGGACACGCACATTCGCGCCCAGCACCGGCGGGGCACCCTGCCCAGCGCGGCTCCCAGGCCCCACAGGACAGAGCCCCGTGTTTCCGTCGGGGTTCGGGGCGGGCCCAGGGCCTCCTTAGGAGACACTGTGGTGGGGGGGAGCCCACCCTGCCGGCCAGAGCTCGCAACCCAGTGGGGAGAAGGGTGGGGTCACTCTGCCATTGGAGAAGCAGCCAGCCTGGGCAGGGCCTCACACCCTGCAGGTGGGGAGAGTGGGGTCCCCTGGCTGAACGAGGTGGCGGGCGGGCTTCTCTGAACCCAACAATGTCCAGGGTCCTGACCATCCATGAAACAAAGCGCTTAGTACTCACTCTCCCGGGCATCTGTCCACAATGGGGACAAAGACACCTTCCCGAAGCTGGCCAGGGCCTCGGTTATTCAGTGGCACAGGGGACCTAAGCTGACTGGCGATCAGTGGACTTGTGCAAACCACGCTGGGGGTCGGGACTGGAGTGGGGGCTCACCCTGCACGCACCAGGTGAGCTGGAAATAAGGGCTGCCGGGAGCGCTGCGGAGTCGGCTCTGACAGCTGCGCCGAGAGGCAGGGAGCTTCAGCGGAGGATTTGTGCTAAAAATAGAATCGCTGGCTTGTGGGTAGAGAATCTGACCCAATTAGAGATTACCAGTTTCAGGAATTACTGGAAAAGAAATCTCATTAAACTGGTTAAATATAGGCACCGAGGGTGGGCCGGCCACGTGGGGTTAGAAGGAAAACCAAACTCCCGAAGCCTTGACCCTACACTCTACCTGGGGGGGGGAGGGGGGCGGCGTCTAGGGACGCACCTGGGGCAGGCCCCAGCCAGCGCAGCAGGTGCAGCCGGCCCGCCGCAGCAGGAGAGCCTCCGCTCTGGGTCACACGCTCCGCCTGTCCACCGCAGCGCTCGGGTCAGCCCGCGGAAACGCGAACCGGTGGTGGTGGCGCCCAGACTCCCCAGATTCCCAGGCTCCGCCCCCTGCCCGCCTCCCTTCCTCGCCCCACGTCTCATCTGTCCCCAAGCGCTGGGGACCCGCCCGAAATAGCCCCTTCCTGTGCGTCTGCGCTCAGCCCACTGCGCGGCCTCCTGCCAGGACCCCAGGACCGCGCCCACCCAGCCCACATACCCCGAAACGGAGAGGGTCCTGCCCATCCCTGGCTCTGAAAACAGCCACCTCCTCCTGCCTCCCCACCCCACCCCACCCCGCCCCCCTCCCCCAGGGCCCCCCTCCCCGCCGGGGATGTTTTCCCAGCGCAGGTCCCCAGGGGAGCCCCTGAGGAGCAGCGCAGCGTCGGGACTCGCTGAGATGCTGCAGACAGGGGCTTCCCCACGCGCTGGCCGCCCCACTCCTGCTAGTGACACTGGGCTGTCCCCTGTGTGACTGAAGATTAAAAAAATTACCTTCAATGCCAGCTTATATTTTTTAAATAATACATATTTTTATTTATTAATTCCTTTATTTTTAGAGAGAAGGGAAGAGAGGGAGAAAGAGAGGGAGAGAAACATCAGTGTGTGGTTGCCTCTCATGTGCAACCCAGGCATGTGCCCTGACTGGGAATCGAACCAGCAACCCTTTGGTTTTCAGGCCAGTGCTCAATCCACTGAGCCACACCAGCCAGGACCAATAGCAGCTTTCAAACTAAACTTACAGTCACGTGAACAATTATGTCAAATGTTTTATATTCCAGGAAATAATCTTTTAAAAGGTTTATGTTGACCCCATGAACAGGATGAAAAAATAGGAGCAACTTGCATTAACTTTCTAAGGAGAAAGGCCTAACGTCCCCAACAAAAGCCGGCATCACTTCGCCAACTCCGAAGGGCCCATGTTCACAGACTGGACCCCACTTTCCCCACGTGCACGTTACCCAGAAAGGAAGGGAAGCACTAACTCGGGGCGGCAGCCGTCCGCCCCCTGGAGCCATGCTCCCCAGAGGGAGTTCTGGACGCCACGCCCACCGTTCTGCGTCTGAGTGACTCTCCCTTGCTCTGGAACAACTGGCCTCCGATGCACCAGCTGAGGCCCGCTCGGCAGGGTCTTCCCCTGCGGGCTGCCGGTCCCAGGCCCTGTGCGTGTGGGGGCCGCTGCTCCGAGGCAGCCACACGCCGCCGTCAAGCTCACTGCGCACTCACCCGCACAGGGACGAGCCACGGGAAGGACAGGGTGGTGGCTGGGGCCCGCCCAGCCTATTGCAATGAGACCAGTTACCACAAAGCGCTTAAAGTTGCACGGGACTGAGGAGCAGCGGGGCACGTCTCCCCCTATCCACACACTCACACGGTGGTGTTGGAGACGCGGGCAGTGAACTTGTGTTCCTGCCTCAGTGCAGCCCCCTCCCTCCCATGAACGTCTGCCTCCTCCTCCCCCTCCAAGGCCCCATGACGCTGAGTCCCCAGGCTGTGGACCCGGGCACTCCGTCCTGGTGGCAGCCACATGGAGACGCCAGCTTCACGGGCATTGCGGCAGTCGGCGGGCAGTTTCAGTGAGAACACGGCCGGTCCGTGGCTTTCTGGGTGCCCGGCCATCTGCCCGCCTCCCTCCCACCTGTAAGAACAACTGTGCCACAGACCTGACTTGTTCCATAATTGATGGTGTTCGCTGCTGTTCATTATACTTGTCATCTGTCATTAGTGCTGGCGGGGGTGGCCCATACCTGTGACTTGCGCACCACACACACACACATACACACACACGTGCACGCCGAGCAGACTCGTCCCGGAGTGCGGATGTCACCTTGCTTGGCGGGAACCTCCACCGCCGGGAGGCTTGGAGGGAGGCATACATCTTTAATGGGGACGTTAATACTTCATGAGCGCCTCACACTGGTTGAGAGCAGAGTGCAGTTCCCATGAACATCCACGTACAAATCTGCGGGAATTCTAGGTCCTCGTCGTTAGGAAGCAGCGGAGCAGCCTTTCACAGGCGGGTGCAGGGAAGCACGGCATAGCGATGGTGTGATCGTAGACAGTGCCCTGGCTCTGGGGGGCCGGGCTGGGGCTCCCAGGGAAGCCGGGGCTGGTGGCCAGGGGTCACCAGGAGAGGCTGCTCGGGCACCCGCTTAGGGATTCACAGCCTCCTCCCAGACGCACAGACTCGACACTGCCCAGCCACCTGTCAGAAAGGAGCGTATGAGAGACAAACCCCACTCAGCAGAGCAAGCACCACGGGGCGTTTACTGGGGCAGACCAGCGCAGGTGCCCGAGACCCACGCAGGTCACATGAGGTCCTGGCCGTGAGGAAGCTCAGTCTGCAGGAACCAAGGAAAGAGGTACAACCCAGAGTGTGGGCAGCGCATGGCGAACAGATGGGGAAAGACATAAATGGGGAAGCTTCTAGAAAATGGATGTGTGACGGGCAGGCATTCCGTGGAGTGAGCACGCAGCGATCTCAACCCTGTCTGTGACCTGGGTGGCCCCCGGTGCCTATGGGAAGGGGCGAGGGGCAAACGGCGTGAGCAGGTCCCGGAGGCACAAGCTGTGGGGCTTGCAGAGCACCTTCGTCATCTTAGTTTGAGACCACAGGAGCCAAGTGGTGTGTGGACCACGTGAACCCCCCGTGGGGTCTGTTGGACTGACCCGGGGACACTGGCCCACATGACAGCCCCATGGGGCACCCAGGGTCCCAGGACCTGCTGGACCTGAGGTCCCCCGAAGTGCAGGCCATGTAGCAGAGCAGACCCACCGTGGTACTGGCCCCACCCCCAGCCCAGGCTCTGTCCTTTCGTGAAAGGGGGTCCACACAGAGCCTGTCCCCAGGGTCACAACAAGCATCGCTCGTCCCTGTGCTGTCCCCAAACCACACAAGCAACAGGCGCTGTGGGGCACACACGCCTCGCTCTTGGCGTGAGGAACGCGGGCACACGCCCGTGATGGTGCATGGGCCTCCCAGCTACACCCCGCCCACCCCGCTCTCCCGTAAAGAAAGAACTTGAGTAAAAGCTGTGCCTCTGTGCAAATGGGGGGGGGGGGCAGGGGGCTAGCTCCGGGCCATGAATCATTCACAGGAGCACAGGCGATAGGCTTAGGCTTACGTATCGGAAAATTACAAACCAAAATGGCGCGGACAGAACAGCACAGCAGCAAACGCTGCCAACCGAACCATCTAACCGAGCCGCGTTCACAGCCAGCAGCGCCCCTCCCGAGCTGGCCGCGGAGCCAGCCCTGCGCCCCTCAGCAGACTTCCAGGAAGTGGCCCCTGAGGGAAACACGAGCCTGCAGGACCGCAAGCGATTCTGTAAAACCAAAGGAGGGCCCTGGCAGCGAGATTACAGAGGAATTTGAATTTTGATTCCGGTGGATTAAGTACCTAATGGCCTTCCGGCCCGAATCAACTAAAATGCTGGGTAAAATGTAAACACGAAGAATAAAAACAGCAAGCAGAGCACCACGTGTGTTGGGAGGGGCTATTGGCGAGCTAGCCCCCCGCAGTCCCAGCCTCGCTGGCTGAGGCACAGACACAGCCCACCGCCCGGACCCGGACCGCCGAGCGCAGGCGGCCGCTGCCTCAAAGAATAGGCGAGCCTGCGACTTCCAAGCAGGAGGTTGGGAAAAATGGAATCAGACAAATACCGAAGAAAGTCAATGAAAAAGAAGCCCGGGGGGAGAGGGGCAGAAACCCACCCGGTACGATGATGAAGGAGCAGAGTTGTGGGCACCCGCAGAAACGCAACAGGGGGAGCCACGCGGCCACGAGACAGAAACGCAGACGGCCACTTCTAGCCCAGACTCACCAGACCAACAACTGTTGGCTTTATAAAGAGACGCCGCGAAATCCAAGGCCCGCGGGCACCGGGCAATATCGACCAGAGCAAAGCTGGTGTAGCTTTTAAACGTCAGGCAGATTAGCCCCGGCCGGGTGGCTGGGTGGCTCAGTGGGTTGGAGCTTTGACCCCCTCGCACCGAGAGGTCGTGGGTTTGATCCCCAGTCAGGGCACATACAGGAGGCAGCCGATCAATGCTTCGCCCTCCCTCTCTCCTCCCTCTCTCTCTGAAAACAATAGTCATATCCACGGGTGAGGATGTTTTCTAAATGTTCTGGTCCTTATAAAACTGTCAGTATTTCTGTATGTTTTACCAGTTAAGCCTTGAACACAGTTTTTGAACTGTCATTTTAATTAGCTTGTTTTTGCTGGTTTTACTAACTGCCAGACTCCAGGCTTTGACAGACATCATTCCGACCAGTACTGGCATCCACCGAATGGCAGTGTAACATTTATTGGCGTTTCTCCTTTCTCCACCACACAGGAGAAAGTCCTTCCGGGCAATGCAGGCTGGAATGCACCTGAGTCTGTCCGGCTCAGCCGCCCCGGCCCACAGCAGAGCGAGGAAGCCCCGCCAGGTCCCGGGGTTGGGGAGCGCCGGCTCCAGGCCGCTCTGGCTGTGGGACAAATGGCCCGTCTTCGAGCATAGGTGACTGTCCCACAGGGAAACCGAACAAACAGCTGCCCCGGGCATCTGGCTGGAGGGTCCACGGTGCACGAGGCGTGTGAACGAGGCAACTCACCGAGTGGCCAGAGCAGCCGAAGTCCGTTCATGGGTTAAGGCAGACCCAGCTGCCGTGTGCCGCCTGGGCCGCCGATGCGGGAGGTAAACCATAAGGAAGAGAGAGGAACAGTCAGGACAAAAGCCAGGCTGCTGGGGGCCCTGTGGGGAGGGGCAATGGGAGCAGGAAAGCACCCACAGGAAATGAGAGGTTTGCGTGGCCACCAGCCAGAGGCCGGGGCCACACCCCGACGCGCTGCCTCCCAGGTGCAGGGTCCGTCCCGCAGGGGACCCGTCTCACCGTCTAACGAGACACTTTCTGCCCCTCCCGACAACCTCTGCAAAGGGATGAGTCAGGGTGTCTGGGATCTCGTGACTCTTTCTGCCTCCGTCACCCGACAGGGTCCCGAGGGCATGCGGGAACGATAAACCGCGGGGATGAGAAACTCCCACAGCGCGGACGCGGCCTCGCCAGTGACACCGGGTCACCGGGTTTAATTTTCGGAGGCTGTTGCTGTTGCCATAGGAATAAACAGTAAAGCTAATGAGACCCAGGACGGGCCGTTGGCAGCGGCGCGGCGCCAGGGTGGCTGTGCAGACCGTGTCTCCGCGGGTTTCCAAGGCACCAGCACCCAGAGCCGCTGGGGTCCGAGGGGCTGGGGCCGGCAGCTCGTCTCCAGGACCCTGGGCAGCATCAGCTGTGCATCGCAGCAGTCAGGACGGCTGGCTGAGCCCAGCATGGGAGGTGGTCTGGGCTGCCACCTACACGGTGTCCTCCTGGGCGGCCTGGCAGGACCTCGGGTCCTGTCTCTGCGAGGCAGCGGGGCCTCCCCCTGCCTGCGGTGAGGCCTGAGTGGCGGGCAGGTCGTGTGGCCCGGTGCCCACCGTCCCTGCGGCACCCTGCTATCTGAGCAACTCCAGTGTCAACAGGAGGAAGGGGGTTGTGGCTGGGATGTCCCAGGTGATGGGGCAGCCACCAAGGGGGCCCCAGAGCCTGCCCTGGGGGTGAAGTGGACCCAGTACACACGGACCCCTTTTCATACCTCCTGGCATTGCAAGGCATGAACGTCAAACGCTCCCCCACCCCGCAGATCCCGGCAGTTCCCACTTCATCTGCAACGGCCCGCACTTCGGGCCGCAGGTGACGCCAAGCAGGTGGCAGGAGGGCGAGGCCCAGCCGGCAGCTCTGGGGCCGGGGGCACTCCGCGGGGGCTGTGGGAGGCCCACGAGGACCCCCTTGGGGCTCCGTGTCTCTGAGTTTGTGTTCATGTGTGTGTGCGTGTGTGCACTGCGTGTGCCCAGCTCCGGTCCTTGGGCCGTGAGCACAGCTAACACGCCCAGACACACGTTGGCCCCCCCAGCAGGACCGTCTCTCCTCGCCTGGCGGTTTCCACCGCCGGAAATGAGAGGGCACCTCCCTCCTCCGCAGGAAGCTCTCGGAGGAGAGACAGGAAGGACGCGCCAGAAGTTATTCTGAGCATCAGACGCCCCACACTCCTCGTGTGCCTAGGAGTGGCAGCAGAGACGCCCCCAAGTGCCGTGACAGGAACCCCTCGGTCCCCACAGACGAGCCAACCTTAAGTGCATGTCCTTCCCAACTCCAGGCACGTTCCCAGGGCTGAGAGGACGTGACCTCAGCGTGGTTTCTTCCTCACGTCCTGCGTCCCCGCAGCGTCTGCTCCGGTCTGGCAGGTGCAGGCCGGGCTCTGCAGTGACAGTAAGTGCCCACACAGCCCACAGGGTGATGGACGGCCCCCACTGTGCCGTTCTCGGGGTGCCACAGGCCCGGCCGGCTCCCCCAGCTCCCCGGATGTGCTCTGGCAGGGACCACCCCCGGCACACAGACCCCCAGCATCCCGGTCACAGTGGCAGGTTTCAAAGCCCCAGACGCTCCGTGGCAGCTGGGGGAGCAGACACAGGATGACTCGGGTCACTGCTTCAGGTGATCCCACCAGGACGTGGGGACGGCGGGACCCAGCAGATCTGCGTGGGCCCCGCACGATGACGATGACGGGCTCCAAGGTGCCAAAGAGCCTGTGGAGACGTGACCGAAAGACGCCGGTTTGGGCAAAGCACACGGGAATCCGTGTCCCGGTTGCGTCCTCGGGGGCGGGTGAGCGCGAGCGTCACTTGTTTCCTGTGGACAGTGAGGGGACTGTCCCCTCGCCCACGTCCCAGGGTGTCAGTGCGGCCTCGGGCATTCTGTGCCGGGGCCTCGGCTGCCAGGGAAAGGCCAAGCGCACACTCAGCCGGGTCTCCTGGCACGGCGCTCACAGGTGCACGTGCGTGCACCTGAGCACACACACCTGCGCGTGCCCAGCGCCAGGCTGACACCCCCGTGCCAGGCTCACGGACACACACGAAGAGCCAGGACTGGGCACTTGAAGCAGCTGTTGGCGATGAGAATCAACACGGGACACACGCTGAAACGGGAAACGGAAGACTCAGACTTCCAGACTGTGTCCAAAGTGTGATCAGGTTCCGGTAGACCTACACGTGTGGTGCACCGTGTCCCCTAAAAAGACACGCTGAAGTCCTAGCACCTGCACCTGCGGCCGGGTCCCTGCGGCCGGGCCCCTGCGGCGCGACCACGGCAAGGCCGTGCTGCGCGTGGGAGGCCAGGTGGCGCAGCAGAGGTGGGGCCCTGGCAGAGGTTCAGAGGGACGGCCCCGCGGGGCGCAGACGGTCCTGCGGTCGTCTCAGCTGAGGGAGACAGGGCTTCACAGGTCCACTGTCTCTTCTGCTTCTCCGGCCTCTTCCCGGGGAGGCACCGCGAACAGGACTGTGTGCGGAGCGAGGCACGTGAGCACGGTGGGGGGGGCTGGTGCGGGCCCTGCTGCAGGTCTCTGGAGGGAGAGCTGAGCCGTCTCCGGAAAGCACAGGCAGCCGGCGTGTTTGGCGAGGACCTCGCGCCCACTCTCCTTGTCCCTTTTTGTCTCAATCAGGGGAAGGCTGCTCACCTCAAACTTCACACAGGACAAGAACAACTATGGGGGCAATTAGGGGCAAAGGTCGGTGACACAGGGAGAGGCCAGGCAGGAGGCCCTTCTGGCTTCGGGGGGCGGGGGCGGGGCAGCTAGGGCGACAGGACAGAAGCTCCCGAGCACAGCCCCCAGCCTGCTGGCAGCTCAACAGGCTGCATCTCCATGAGCTGGGGCACAGCAGGCTGGGGAGAAAGATGGAGGGACCCCGAGCCAAATGCGCCATCTGGGGTGGCAGCTATTCTGGGCCTGGCTGCGGGAGGAGCAGGGTGCCCCAGAGCCGGAAGAGGAGCAGCAGAGGCTCCGGGTAGAGACAGATGGGCGCCTCGGGGAGGTCGCCAGCATCGGCTTCCTCTACAAGGGGTCCTGGTGCCCCCGCCGGCCTGCACCCACACAGAGGCAGGGCAGAGTGGCTGGCCCTGCACATCCCAGGGGAGTGGAGCCCCTGCCCCCCCACCTCATGGGCATTTCACTCTTTAGGGAGAAACCGCAGTGCGGGTTGGCGTTTGCCATCCGTAGGCCTCAGGGCGGGCGGCCCTGGCTCAGGCAGCCTCGTGAACACAGCTCAAACCCATGGCGGCATTTCCTCCGCACGTCCTGGGCTCCCAGACACTCCTGCTGCCCATGCTGCCCACCTGCCAGTGCTGAGCGCCCACCCCCAGCCTCATGAAGCCCGGCGAGGGGCAGGCCAGCGGAGGCCTGATGTCCCAGGTCCCTGAGCCTCCCTACCTGCAGGGCGTGAGCACGGGCCAGCTCTGCCGCCTCCTCGAGGTCCTGTCCTCACTGCATGGTCACAGGTGAGCCCTCAGGCCCCCATCACCCAGGCAAGGCTCCTGCTCCAGGTTCCTCGTAGCTGCTCTGAGTGCGGCGAGGGTGAGGCTGGAGGTCGAGCATTTGCTGAGCGGACACGTGGCCCCTGCACACAGCGTGCATCTAGTCTGCCTCCCCTGGTGAGCCGAGGACCACAGCGACCGTTTTTAGGCCGCAGAGTGATTATAATTCATCTTGTGAGCCGGTCAGCAGCTTGAAATGGCGTGTGTGCATGTGTGAGGGGGCCTTCACTGCCTTATGGCCTGCGTTCGAAATCAGGTGACCTCGTTTACATTTTCCGGTCCTTCTTAGTGAAAAAAGGTCAGTTGAACCCACACAGGGAATATCGGTGGCATCTGTGCATGGAGCTGTCCCCACATTTGGCTGCAGGGCTGGGCCCTGGGTGCTGGGCCCTGGCCACAGGACAAAGCCAGTGGCTCTCCTGGCCTGAGGCCCTGCAACAGAGAATGCACATCCATTAGTGCAGGATGGGGCTTCTGTGCTGATCCTGGGAGCTGTCTCCTCCTACATCAGGGAAACTGAGGCCCAGGGCCGGCCAGGACTGAGTGCTGGCCGCAGACACGGCAGAGCAGAGCCCCTCAGCGTCTGCTCCTGCAGCTCTCACAGGGCGGGTGGCCTCAGGCTGAGCGCTGGGAGTGCAGGCGGAGCCAGCGGTCGGTCCGGTGCTCAGGGGACAGGTGACTTGCTGGCTCGGGGGCGAATGGGGTGAGGAGAGGAGGTGCCCACGGGCAGAGCGGGGCACAGTACCCGCGTTCGTCACACCAGCCAGGAGGTGGGGCCATCAGGCCTCCCCGCCCCATGTCTGCATGCTTCCTTCACCCACGGCCAAAACGACAGAGAAAGTCATCCTCAGAAATTACAAGTCCGCATGCCCACAGAAGTGCTACCTATAAAAAAGAAAAGCAGGTTCTTTTGTCACTGTCCCCTGCTGGGATATGCGCCAGCTTCGCTCAAACACAAACTCAAGAAGCATTTCTCTGAGGCAAGTGGCTGTTGCCGCCAACAGCTTCCTGGAAGACAGACGTGTCCCCGTCCCCGCTGCCCAGACCCGGCCGCGCCAGGCAAAGGCCCTCCTCCTCCTGCCCCAGCAGATGGCTTCCTGCACAGCGTTGTGTTTATTAACATGGAGCCCAGACCAACTTGACAATACTCACTGCTGGTTCTTTAAACATTGTTTCATTATTTGCAATGCTAATTTTAGTAAACAGTAGCTATTCCAAATCTCTGTAGTGTGAAATTAAATTTGTTGGTTAATTAATTGGAAGAATGGAGCAACTTCATTCAGCTAAGAGAGTGTGGCATTGATATTCGAAAGCGAGGAAGTCACTCACAGGAGAGCAAAGGCAAAACCAAAGGATAAACAAACGTATCAACTTCGAGCTACCAGCAAGCTCTGGTTGGTTGCAACAATATTGTTAAAGTGGTGGAACCTAGCTGTATTCATTCAAAGATGTTCTTGTTTTAGTAACAGATTGCTCCCTCATTGCTTTGGGGCCACTCACTGTGGCCCGGACCGGGCGTGTGCCTGGACGGAGCGTCCCACAGTCACGCACTCCCGAGTCCCGCGGCCTCGCCCTGAAGAGGGTGGGAAGAGCACTGTTCAGAAAGCTGCCCACTAGCTGAAGTTCCGGGCATTGCATCAGTGTCTACTATTTCACTGTAACCCTTCCAGTCACAAATTACAAGGTGAAATACTCTGGAATAGGACGTTTTAAACAGTTGACTCCAAAAGATAATCAGCACCGGGTGTTTGGCCTCCACTAGCATCCAAAACGTCACCAATTACAATAATGAGATGATTTTTCTTTTCACCTGTTGAACTGGCAGAGGTTCAAAGCGTGGGTAATCCCATGTTAACACAGCAGGTGAGAAAGCATCTGACTCTCTGTCGGGGAAGCAGAAACTGATACAATATTTATGAAAGCAACTTGGTATCAAAATAGTACCAGAGATGTGTCAAAGCCTTTGAACAGAATAGCAGTGGTGGTGGGTGTGTTCAAAGTAGGCAGACGAGCCCCTGGCTGTGTGGCTCGCTGGGTGGAGCATCCGCCCACAAACACAAAAGGCTGCAGGCTTGATTCCCCCGATCAGGGCACAGGCCTGGGTTGCAGGTTGGCCCCTGGTCGGGGCACCTGCAGGAGGCAACTGATTGATGTGTCTCCCCCTCTCTTTCTCCCTCCTTTCCCCTCTCTCTAAAATCCAAAAAAGAAAGAAAAGGAGGGAGAAAGGAAGGAAGAAAGAAAGAAGGAAAAATAGCATCTGAAATAAAGTCGCTGGTTGGGTGGGCTTTCATCAGATTGGTCAATCGCTCTGAATGTTACTTGAGATTTTGAATAAAAGACACATTTTATGGGACACAGCACAATTTTCGGCTTGGATTCACACAGACTTAATCTGAGTCCCACGGTCGGAGTGGGGCGGGGCCCGTTACACCTGCTCGCCCCGACCGTGCTACGCTGTCTAACAGGCCGGGAGCGTCGGTAAACCCTCCCTTTCCCACCCTCTAGGTTTCCGTTTGCCTGTGTGACCACACTTACAGTGAGCGCCTGCGGACAGCGAGCAGTGGGGATCCCGTTTTCCACCCCCTCGGGCCACTTCTTTCCGTTCCTTGGTGTGTTTAGTCCCCTTGCCTTTGACGAGGGGAATGACAGGTTCGGTTTAGCAGGACACCGTTTCATTGGTGGCTCTCTGTCCGCAGAGAGCTCGGCATGAGAACCCACTCCCTCTGCGGTGAAAAGGGAAGAAAACTCGGAAAGGAAGTGAGGACTGGAAAGGACAGAAAACCTACGGAGGACAAATGCAGATGGGAAAGAAGAAAACCACAAGACGTACAGCCGTTAAAAACTTAAACAGAGGCAATGCCACAGCTTCTGTTGCAGAACCTCGGGGCGTTTTCAGGGACCCAGAGTGAGAAGTAACGGCGGGGGTGGGGGGGGCGGGGGGGGGGTGACGGCTGTCTCTAAGGAGATGTCACCTCATCCCCAATCGCACTGAGCGTCAAAGTGCTACGCTTTTGTTTTGAGGTTTTTTTAGTTTAATCGTTCTTGTATTTTTTCTGTTACCAATTACTCCCCTTATACCTCCCTCCCCCCAGCAATCACCACACTTGCTGTCCATGTCCGTGAGTCCTTTTTCCTTTTTGCTCAATCCCTCCACCCCCTAACCACCCCTCACAGCCATCATCTGCTCTCCACCTATGAGTCTGCCCCCGTTTTCCTTGTGAGTTCGGTGTGTTCATGAGATTCCACACATGAGGGAGATCATGTGGTGTCTTTCTCTCACTGGCTGATTCCACTCAGCATAACGTTCTCCAAGTCCACCCGTGCTGTCGCAGAGGGTAAAATTTCCTTCTTTTTTACAGCCGAGGAGAATTCCACTGTGTAAATATCCCATAGTTGTTTTGACCACTCGCCTACTGACGGACACTTGGCTGCCTCCAGATCTTGGTGATTATAAACAGCGCCACAGTGAACATGGGGGTGCTTGTGTTCTTTCAAATTAGTGTTTTGGGTTCCTTCAGGTATATTCCCAGAAGTGGAATCACTGGGTCGGAAGGCAGCTCCATTTTTCATTTTTTGAGGTGTCTCCACACTGCTTTCCACAGTGGCTGCACCAGTCTGCATTCCCACCCACAGTGCAGCACGGTCCCCTTCCTCCACATCCCAGCGGCACTTGTTGTTTGTGGATTTATTGGTGATGGCCGTTCTGGCAGGCGTGAGATGGTATCTCACTGTGGTTTTAATTTGCATCTCTCTGATGACTAGTGACATGGAGCATCTTGTCATATGCCTATTGGCCATCTGTGTGTCCTCTTTGGAGAAGTGTCTATTCAGGTCCTTTGCCCCTTTTTCAATTGGGTTGTTTGTTTTTTTGGTGTTGAGTTTTGTAAGCGCTTTATAAATTTTGGATATTAACCCCTTACCAGATGTATTGGCAAATATGTTCCCCCAGTCTGTGGGTCGTCTTTTTATTTTGTTGATTTCCTTTGCTGTGCAAAAACGTTTCACTTTGATGTCGTCCCATTTGTGTTTTTTTTCTTTTGTTTCCCTTGCCTGGGGAGATCTAGCTGAGGAAAAATTTTCTACGGGCAATGTTTTGAGCTTTCATTTTCTGATTACGAAGCAAAAATACATATTGCCATCAGGCTTGGTATTTAAATGTGAGCTAAAACACACATAACATTAATATTTTAAAGAATTAATGTACTTTTCTGCTCTGCCTTTTCCATCTTTTCTATTCACATTTATTTTTTAAATTCATCCATAACACAAACAAATGCCCTTCTGTTTCACGCACACACACACACACCCCCGCCAATGCTTGCTTTCTTGCAGAGACTGGAGTAAACCTAGACTGCTTAATAACTTACAAGGAATTGAAGGAGTTAAAAATCAGCTGGCTAATTCTAACATTTTTCTAATTTTGAACACAAAATATTTAAAGAGAAGGTCCTCAGAGCTACTAAGTGGTGCCTGGCCTTCCCCAAAGAGGTCAGCACAAATGCACTTTTATGCAGGTGTGAAACTGTAGCAAGTGCCCTCAGCTGAGTCGTGAACTCAGGACATCTCCTCACACCCGCAGTCCGCTAGGAGACCAGCAATACAAAGGGAAAGCGCTCGTTAACTTAAATCCTTGTTAACCTTCTATGTCGCTACGACCCTAATCCCCAGCAGTAAGCAAAATCCTGAAGGACACATCATTTTTATTTATAAAACAAGGGTATAAAAATACCTCCGTAACCCAGAAATCATTCATCCTTTGCAGTGTGCAAAAGCAACTTGATTTCTGTTTATTAAGTGAAAACAGTGCACTGAAAGAGCTCTACAAAGGGGTTTCGGTTTTGTAAACAAATGTGGGTAGGTCTTTCCACTCAGTGAAATATGGAATGTTACCATTGAATAACAAGTATGAGAGATTTGGTAAATTTAGTAATCTTTGTCATTTATGTTTCTGAGACGGTCACTACGAAAGGTCTGTGTCCCGGCACTTTTTCCCTTCGCACGTGGATTCCACTTGTTGGAAACTTTGTCGTCTGCACCGAGAGGCCTTGGTCAGCGGCCAGTGCACGGTGTTTGTGTCGGTCAGTGTGTCCCTCTCACCCACACCGCTCTGCCTGCGTCCCTGCTCGGGGGAGATTCGTCTATTTCACTGACTTTTTCAAAGAACCAGGTTTTGGTTTTGCTGATTTTCTCTACTGTTTACCTGTTCCTGATGTTGTTGATTTCTAGCCTAATTTTCACGATTTCCTTCTTCCGTTGCCTTCAGCTCCGAATGGCTTCTCTCACCTCGGTTTCCTGCGGTGGGAGTCCAGGCTGCTGATTTCAGACCCCGCTTTCCTGACACAGTCTGACCTCGCTCACCAACCTCAGAACTCAGCCAGCCCTGTGATCCTCGCGTTCAGATGAGAAAGAAATGCCTGAGCACGCAGCGCTCGCTGGGGACCCCTGGCACTGGCTAGAACTCCTCAGAGTCACGAGTCCACCCCGCCCCCGCGAGAAGGTGCTCCGCCAGAACGAATGGACGACCTGCACCGACCTGCCGCTGGGTGTGCGCTTGAAGTCTACAGGTGCATGTCCCTACATACGAATATTTTCTTTTTTTCTAGCAGTTCATTTACATTCTACATGTACGTCCATAACCCATTTAGAGTTCATTTTCGTGGCAGGTGTCAAGTTCGGGTCAAGGCTCTTTTCACGCCTGTGCACACGCATGCCCACGGCTCCATTGTTGCCATGACGACCTTCTTCCTTAAAAACCTGTCAGGCTCACTCTGTGGGGCCAGCTCTGGGTTCTCCGCTTGTCCGTGGGTCCGTGTGTCTGTCACCCGATGCCTCGCTGCCTGGTCACCGCGGGTGCACAGGAGGCCTGTCGAAGCCATCTCCGTGTGGCTGCACACAGCCAGCAGTGCCCACGGTCTGTCAGACACGGCGGGACCCTCAAACTACTTGGCCCAGGGGCTTCCTCGGCCAGGGCCGGCCTGCTCGCCAGTGTGTCTTGGTGGGAGGGAGGAGAGAGCTGCTCCCCAAACCCCCAAGGGGGTTCCCTGACAAGCTGCTCTCACAGGTGCCCTCTCACCTGCTTTGACAGAAAGGGGTCCCTTTCCATCTGGGAACAGACATGCCACCTGGCCACGTTCTGCTGCTGGGCTGAGTACCTGGTCACCCTTCTCAGTCAGGCATGGGGGATACCAAGACTCTTGGGTCCAAAGCATCCCGCCCCCCCTCCTCCCCCTTTCAGAGGTCTGTCTGGCTGCCTTTGGCTGTGTCCTCAGGGCGGACACAGCAGGCGGCAGGCCCCTTGCCCAGGCCCAAGGCCTCACTGCTCCTACTTGACGTGGTTGGACTGTGGCTCCAACCCAGGCCTTTTAACCCACGTCCCACGTGCTTTTTTTGCCCCATAGCGAACTTTAAAGCAAATGGCAGCCATGGCAACTCAGACCTCTAGGAATCCCAAGGCTGTTCTGAGGCTTCCAACAGAGACACGTGAATGAGGCCCTTCCCACGACGCACCGGGTGTCCCTGGAGGCTGACCCACGTGGTCGTGAAAATCAGGAACTCCAAAACGCTGTCTTCTCTCTTGAAAAGCTGGAAGCCCATAAGAGCCGTCACTCGGAACCCTTGACAAACGGCCTTTGTGTAAACCTGCCGTCACGCCGAGCGCAGAAATGGAAACCCACGTGAATCCCAGGCAGACTGGGGCTGTAACCATGACTCCCGTGCTCCAGGCTCCCCGGGAAAACACTATAATTAGGGTTTCCTCTGCCAGCACCCCCACAACCAAAGGCTTGCCGTGCGCGGTATTATTAGCCGGGCAACCACACAGCGGGTGGAGCTGCGTCGCTGCCCCTTACCGAGCCACTGAGGGTGTGTGAGGCCGGCAGCAAACTCCTCGGTCCCCAGGCCCCTCCTCCAGACACACCCCCACAGAGGCCGTGGCCCATCTGCTCCTCACTGTCCTCGCGTCCGGAACAGCCTCAGTGAGGGTCACCCCCTGCATGCCCAGAACTTGGGTTGGGTGGGATGGAAAGCCACTGTGGGCAGCTACTCTGAGGACTCAAAGGCCAGGGAGCAGGGGAGTTAGAGAGGCCCCACCTGGGCAGGTGATGGCCACAGTAAGAGCAGGACCTAAGAGTGAGAGCCGGCCCCCCGCCACACTTGTGGGGGGCCCTGCTCTCGGGCGGGGGCCCAACTCAGACAGGCTCCCTAAGGCCTCTCACGACAGATCGAAGGGGCTCCAAGAGCCCCAGTCACAAGAATGAGGTCAGGTCCTGTCCTGCCCGCCGAAGCTGCTGACGGAGCAGAAGTCTCCGAGCAGCTGGGAAGGACGACGCACACGCAGAGGAAGGCAGGCGAGGATGAGGGCGGAGCTCCATGAGGGTCCGAAGGCAGTGAAGAAACACCACTAATGTTCGAAGAAAAACAGCTGTCACCCTGGAGTTCTTTACCCAGAGAGACCAGCTTTCAGAAACGAAGGTAAAGCAAAGACTTCTCGCCCTAACCGGTATGGCTCAGCAGCTCGGGCGTCATCCTGCAAAGTGAAAGGTCAAAGGTTGGGTTCTGGGCCAGTGCAGGTGCCTGGATTTCGGGTTTGGTCCCTGGTCAGGCGCGTAGGAGCAGCAACAGATCGATGTTTCTCTCCCTCTCTTTCTCCCTCCCTTCCCCTCTCTAAAAATAAATAAATAAAATCTGACCAAAAAAAAAAAAAGACGCCTTCTGCCGGAAGAAGCTGGCTCCCGCGCTCTGCGCGATGAGAAACGCAAGCTGAGGGAAAGTCCCAGCAGGCGGGAGCCTGGACCTGCACAGGGGACAGGCAGCCACGGACACGGCAGCCACAGGAGACACAGGGAGGACGTGTCACAGCTCGCCGAGCCTTCACAAAAGGTACCCGGGGCGCAGGTGGGCGCAGCTCACCAGGTTCTCGGTGATCTCGGACCAGGAATGCACAGAGAGTTGATAGCAGACAGAGAGAGAGCAGGCTGACGAAGCAATAGTACGCTCCCCAGCGCCACGGAGCGGGCTGACTCCGAGCAGAGAGAGACCTCAGCGGCTGAAGGGATTCTGTCCTCTAGGGCGGGTCTTTCCTGGCTAGTTTGGCGGGGTTTTATTGCGCAGGTACAAGTCGATGTGTTACTTTAAAGCTACTGTGCACGTGGTCTCCCGTGATCTTCCTTGATCGGCCACCGGGAAGGGGGTCCCACAATGCTGATTTATGATAACGCTGTCATAATGAAGCAGGGGTCAGGTCGCATCGTCTGCGCAGGTGCGTTCGTAATTCACCATGACTCAGCGCTTTTCCAGAAAGTGGGAACAACCTGTCTTGGAACAGGCTCTCTGTCCCGTATCCTTGTCCTTCGTCTTAGCCCTGGGGCACCTCCGGAGTTTCCTCCTTCCCATCTCCAGCCTCAGCTGTGGGGTCCCGGAGGTCGGGGAGGGAGGGGCTGAGCCGGCCCCTCTAAGAGCACGCCGATGCCGGTCCGTGTGCAGTGGCACCGGAGAGAGCGCGGAGGGCGAGGGCTGGATGAACCACCAAGGAGCGAGAAAGAGGCCAAACCGAGACCCTCGGAGCCGCCCTGCAGGAACCCGGGAACTTCCAAGATGGGCGCGTGTGAGCACTTGGAGTGCGCCCAGCTCCTGAGAGTCAGCCTGGCCGCCCTTCCCCCTGGTTGTGGCCTGGCTGCCAGAGGCCACCCAGAGGCCAGCTCACAGGGGGTCATGCGGGCGGGGGGAGGGCGCGGGCCCGCTGCTGGATCCCTCAGGGGTCGTCTGAGACCCAGAAGGAAGCAGCTCCCCACCCCCACCCCCGCACCTGTGCCCCGCTCACAGGGACAAAACGGTGGCGCCCCACCGCGAGGGCGCACACCCAGGCGGCACCAGGCCCGACCAGCTCCCTCCGCAGTGCATCCCCGCAGGAGCCCCCAGCGGTGGCCGGAGCTCCTTCGCAGCCCCTCCCCGCGCCCGGTTCACAGTCCTGCGGGGGTTACAGCGGGGCTTGCCCTCCTGATCCGGCCCCGACAGACGCACTCTCATCACGGCATTTGTTTGGCAATTCTTACTTTTAAACAGTTTTTAAAGAACACTTGCTCAAGGCCGAAGTTGGCTCTTCCCCAGGTGAGGGCTGCCGCGCAAGCGACCTGCCCCCAGCAGTGTCGCTCCAGGACACAGAGCCGCGGGGGCGCCAGTCCGCGGCGGTTCTGCGAGGCTCGGAGCAACAGAGCCCGCGGGAGGCGCAACGGGCCGGTGCGCGGGTGTGCGGCGCCCCCTGCCGACAGACGTGGGCCGTTGTCTCTCCATCCTCAACCGTGACCGTGACCCGCGCACCGGAAGTGCCCAGAGTCTGTCTCCGGAGAAGGGGCCACAGAAAACTCCGCAGGGCGCGCAGGAGGGGCTCTGGGCCTCAGCTGTCTCTCAGCCTCCCGGAGTCCAGGACTCAACTCTCAACGTCTCAGCTTTATTATTATAAATCTTACAAAAAGCACATTAGTTACAATTTACCAACTTAACCGTGGCTGGGTGTACAGCTCAGTGGCACTGAGAACATTCCCATTGCTGTGCCGCCATCACCGCCATCCACCCCCAGAACTTTCCATCTTCCACACGGACACTCTGTCCCCACGGAGGCACCCGCGCAGCCACAGGAGGTCTCCTGCTCAAATGCTCCCGCGCCCACACACAGCTGCACGCACCTTGTCACAGTCTCCAGGTCTTGAGATGAAGTCAGGTCCACGGGCTCGGCAGCCACTCACTGCTCTTTCCCCAGCCCCACTCAGAACCCCTGTTTCTGTTTAATGGGAAAGGGGGAAGGGGAGACTTCTGAGAGCGCTCTCTCTCAGGAGGGCACCGGCACAGCAGGACAGCTGGAAGTCAGGGCACGGGGGTGCAATGACATTCGGGTGTGGGGCACTGGTGGCTGACGGAGGGTGGCCCGCCTGCCTGGTACCCAACACTAAGCCCCACGCGCCATCAGGGCTCTGGTGGTGATGGGATGACTGTGCAGCCCGGAGCGCTCTGCTTCTCTGTGCCCTCCATTCATGAGCCAAAGGGAAGTTGGCAGCCCTGAGCAGACTTCCAGAGTTCAGCAGAGCTGCCTGCGTGGGCTCCCGGTGCCACTGCCCTCACTCCGTGCCGGGCTTGTGCCCCAATGGATCAGGGGACGAGCCCTCTCTCAGATGCGGGGACTCAGAGGGTACGGGAGGAGAGGGTCCCCATCAGGAGGAGGCCTGCAGCCTGGCACAGGGGGGCCCTTCCAGGTTCTTTTGGTCCCTGCATCATGGTTCGGGAACGATCTCTTCACCAAATGAGATTAAATATGCCAGAAGCGTGGAGTGCATTGGTGCCCAAAAACTGATCATTTCCGCCCTGATATGATGGAATAAGGAAATAAGGGCTCATTTGTCCAGGGCCAAACACTGCCTTCGGGTGAGTCTCTCCCTGAAGCCTGGGTTCGAGGTTGGGCTCAGGCACTCACCAGCTGGGTAACTAGCCAGCCGTTTCATCTGTGTTCCCATCACACAGTGGGGACACCGAGCCCTTGGCAATGGTTTTTGACGATTGGGAGCAATACTTATTTCTACAGCATAGCACAGTAGTGGTACTTACAACGTGCCACACGCCCTGACTGGTGTGGCTCAGTGGGTTGGGCAACATCCCACAGACCAAACGTGTCACTGGTTCAATTCTGGTCAGGGCACATGCCTGGGTTTCAGGCCAGGTCCCCAGTTAGGGCACATGCAAGAGCCAGCTGACTGATTTTTAAAAAGAAAAAGAAAAAAGTGCCACTTACAGGTTATCCCTGCTGCTAATAAAAACCCACTCACTCCATATCTGTCTGTCCTGGGCAGCTGCCGGGAGGGAAGCATGCCAGGCCTAGGGTCTGACAGCTTTCAGGGTGTTGCTGGGCATGGGGACAGGAGCCTGCAGGGGGCTCAGGGTCCAGGTGCTTCACAGACCATCTGCCTCTCCCCTGGGTGGGCTCGTTGCCCCACCGGGAGAACAGACTTCTCGAACCTGTACCATTGCTGTAGGCTTGGGCCCAGACCGAGGCACCTACCTCCCACAAAACCGGGGGAGGGGGCGTGAGGTCCCTTCAGAGTGATGGCCCGTCTCAGGGAGCATTCCCAGTCCAGGCTGACAGAAGAACCACTGGCCCCCAAAACCCTACATGCATTTCCAAGACAGGAGGACACAGGGCAGCTGTCAGTCTTCTAAGGTAAAGGTCAGAGAAAGCAGGGAGGGGGAGAGTCTGGAGGAGTGACAATGACCAGGGTTCCCCAACAGGGTGGGGATGCTAATGGGTGGCGGTCATGGCCACTCCTGGGCCTCAGTCTCCAGTAAGGGCCATGGGGCTGCGGTCAGATTTCCCCGTCACAGTGCTCAGAGCCGCAGAGGGAGGGCGCCCCTGGGGACAGCAGGAGCAGTGTGGACTCCTTATGTTCTGTGAGTTTGCCGAGGGCCGAGACTGGGCTCCACGGTCCGGGTCTTGGTGCCGGTGAGGCCATGAAGCTCTGAGTCCTTGGGACCGAGGCTCAGATGGGCTCGCTGTGTGTGGACCCGCAGCGCATCCAGGGCTCCCCAAGGAGTGCTGAGCTCCGCATCCACACACAGCCAGCCACACACAGTTTATTTATCCACTTACCTACTGAAGGACATCTGGGGTGCTTTCAAGTTTGGGTAATTGTAAATGAAGCTGCTACAAACATCCGTGTGCAGGTTTTTGTGTGGACATAAGTTTGAACGCCTCTGGGTCCATAACAGGGAGCACAACTGTGAGATTATATGTTATCTCAGTCTGTTTGGGCTGCTATAACATAACAAAAATAAATAAATAAACTCAGTGACTCATGAACAACAGTTCTGGAGCCTGGAAGTCTAAGAGCAGGGTGTCAGCTGGGTGGGGTAAGAACCCCTCTGTACTGCAGACTTCTCACTGCGTCCTCACAGGGTAAAAGGGGTGAGGGGGTTCCCTTGGGGTCTCTTTACGGCAGAACCCTGGGATAAGGAGGATATACATAGTTTTAGAAATTTTCCAAAAGAGAAACAGAGTGGGGGTGGGGGGAGAAGGAAGGAATGGAATGGAGGGAGGAAGGAAGGGCAGACCATTGAATGCATGAACTTGTCACATACAGTTTTTGGACTCTTCATCAGAAACATGAGAAACTAGAAAGCTAGAGGTTCATGGAGCAAGCCTTCAAATCAAAAAATGACTTCTAAACCCACGCAACCAAGCCATCGGTACAGTGAGAGGCTATAAGACATTTTAGACCAGCGAGGTCTTTAAACTTCTTTGTTCATCCTTTCTCATCAAGCTACTGGAGGATGTGCTCCAGCCAAACTCAGGCACCAACGAGAAATAGAAGCAGGAAAAAAAATGGCAGCTAGCCTAGAAGTGATGGCGCAAGTCTGAGGCTCAGGGAGGGACTTCAGGGAGATTAAACAGTGACATACGTAATGTACCAGACCATCTTGAAAGATTGAGACAAGTGGCGAAAGATTTGGGGTAGAATTTGTGATAAAGACATGAAATCTGTTTTTTTAATATTTTATTTATTTATTTTTAGAGAGAGGGGAAGGGAGAAAGAGAGAGAGAGAAACATCAATGTGCAGTTGCCTCTTGCACACCCCCTGCTAAGGGACCTGGCCGGCAACCCAGGCCTGTGCCCTGACTGGGAATGTAACTGGAGACCTTCTGCTCACAGTCAGTGCTCATTCCACTGAGCCACGCCAGCCAGGGCAAGGCATGGAATCTTAAACAAAAACATAAGGCGATTAGTAGTTCCATGGAAAATAAAAATTTGTGGAGAAAGGGAAATTAACCAAGTCCACACATAGACCTCAGATACGTTTTGCTTGGCTTACCCCACACTTTGTTAAAATTAAACGTCAATACTTAAAAGTCAAAGATGGGATATAAAGTCCCAGAACGTTTTCCCTTTTTTTTTAATTACAAAATGCCCGCAAGTTGAGTCCGCCTTCCCGCAGGAAGACTTCCGACTGGGATGGCCACCGCGCGGGACGTCTGCACGTGGCGGCCCCGCCCAGCGCCGGTCCACTCCTCGCGCTGCGAGGACCAGGGTCGCCTCCACACCCCGCGGGAGTCGCGGTACCGGCTGCAGAGAGCACAGGTCTTCTAACCCTCGATTCCGGGCTCTTGAATTTTCTTCCCCTCCCAGTTTCCTAAACTACCATCCCCTAGCTCTCACTCCACTGCCCTCAACAAAGATGGCACCCTACCGGAAAGGCACAGTTTCAGTGACTTCCGGCCGCATGACCTCAACAAAGATGGCACCTGACCGGAAAAGAGCTGTGGGCGTGACTTCCGTCTGGGAGACCTGCTTCAAGCCTCTCTTCCAGCGGCGCTCCGAGTGACGTAAGCGAGCGCGCCGCGCGGCCAGTGCCGAGGTCGGTGCGGGACGCGTGGAGGTCAGCGGCGATGCTGGCCGGGGCTGCAGGGTAGGTCTCTGGGCCGCGGGGAGGGGGCTGAGGAGCGTAGGGCCTGCGGCCGGGAGAGGAGGCAGGACGGGCGCGCTGGGACGGGCTGAAACCCTGCGGGCGTCGGATCTCTGTTCCCTCCTTAGCTTGTAGGGTTCTCTTGCCCGCTGCCGCCGCACGGGCGGGCTGCCGCCCGGGGCCAGTGCTCCCTGCTCCGGGGCCCCTTTTTCTAGGTGGAGTCGGACGAGACTTTTTCCAGGAACCGCTCGCGTGGTAGCGAAACGTGCCGGCCATACCCAAGTTCTGGGAAACCAAAGATCAAACTCGGTCTGGCTTTGGCGGGAGGAAGGACGGGTTAACATTTCACCCTGCCTCGGACACGTTTCTCACCCAGGTCATTTGATGACCCCAGTGAACAAGACTGACGGGCAGACGCGTTCGAAGCAGCGTGTTGGGGGGGGGGGGGATCTGTGATAACTTCTCAGGGAAGGAAACCAGTCTGGGCTCGGGAAGGGGTAGGGCGACTTCCTGTCCCCTGTGGCAGGAGGTGAGGGCCGGGCAGTAGGCCCTGCCCACCCGGCCTGGTGAGAAGGAGGCGCGGGCCGCAGGGAGGAAGACGACATAAAACTGTGAAGACAGGTCTGAGCCACGTGCGAAGTGCCTTCGGTGGTTGGTGCAGGAGTTCGTTCTTAGGAGATAGTGTGTGTTTTAAGTGGGTCCATGCTGACTTGGGGGAACTCACCCTGCCTGACTGTTAAGATGCACCCACAGGAGCTGTGGGGTATAGAGTCTGTGTTCAGGGACTTTCGGGAGCAGTCTGATCGAAAATATCCTGTCGCATTGTCTCTCACCATTAGTTGTTTTTTTTTAAGATTTTTTCAATTTTTTTTAGGGAGAGGGGAAGGGAGAAAGAGACTGAGAGAAGCATCAGTATGTGGTTGCCTCTCACGCGCCCCCTACTGGGGACCTGGCTGCAACCCAGGCATGTGCCCTGACTGGGAACCTAACCGGCCAGCCCTTGGTTCACAGTCTGGTGCTCAACCCACTGAGCCACACCAGGCGGGGCGACTCGCTCCATTAATTCTTAATCCTGAGGGATCTTAATATTTGAAAGCGAAGTTGCCCAGGCCCTCCCTGCAGAGACTCCCTTTCAAGAGGGCTGAGCGTGGCCTAGGGACCTGGGTTGTTGAGCGTAGCCCACCCCCCACCGAGCTCCTGAGCTTTGAGGTCTGGGGAGAGGAAACATGCCGTCCATTGGGCTGGCTGGTGGAGTGTGGCTGTGACTCCATATCGTCTGTCACGTTGCCTTGTTCTTGTGAGTCGGGAAGAGCCCCCGCCAGCCGCTTGTCTCTCTCTTCAGGGCCTTGAAAGCACTTGCTGGGAGCATCGCCCCCCTGCCACCCTGCCGTCATGGCGGCTCGCCTGGTGAAGCGGTGCACATGTCTCCTGAGAGAGGCTGCTCGCCTGACCCCTGCGGGGCCTCCTGTGGGCCGGCTGAGGCCGCCCCGGGCAACCCACAAGACGCTGGCTTCCTCAGCTGCCTCACCCAGTTCCCACATCCCAGGGTCCCTGTCACAGTACGCAGAGAAGGAACAGGGGTTTACCCCCTACCCAGAGCGCCAGGACGTGGATGAGCTCATTGAGAAGGCCACTCGGCCAGAGGAGCTCCTGGAGCTGCTTGGGGGCGGCCACTGCCTGCACCAGAACCACGCGGCCCTCGCGCTCATCCAGCTCTCCCGCCTGCTGTCAGAGAAGCCGGAGGACAAGGCCCCGCTCGTACAGGATGCCCGCTTTCGACAGCTTCTGCACCTCGTCAACAGTCAGGTGGGCGCTGGGGCCTGGGGCAGGCGCAGGTGTCCAAGGCTGCCAGTCTGTGAGCCCTGTCGGGGCCGTGTCTGTCCTCACGGTGAACGAGCCCGGGAGGCCAGCCTGCCCCAGAGGAGCACGGGTGCCCCGCCGCTTGGGCTTGGCAGGAGGCGGCACACTCTCGAAGCTGGAGGAGGTGGGGGAGCCCAGACACTTGAGGAGGGCATGGGCATCGTCCAGCCAGTCAGCTCTTCAAAGAGTCAGCGCAGAGATGAGGGAGAACATAGCTCAGAAAAATTGCCTTAGTTAGGGGTGCTCTTGTTCTAAGGCTGGTTTTATTGACACAGACACAGAGGGAGCAAACTGGGGGGTTGGGGGAAGGCTGAACACTGTAACAAAGTTTCAACCAGTAACAAACGGGGAACCCGGTATTTGCTGGGTAGCCAGGTATTGAGATTCAGTTCACTTCAGTACCTTCCTCCTTCCCCAGCCCTTCACACGCAGCTTTTCTGTTCCTCGGTCGTACTTGTGGTCTCAGTGCCCCCTTGGCAGCCAGGCCCACAGGTGGATGGACAGAGGCCAGGGTCAGGAGCCTCGTGCTACCAGTAGTAAGAGCCCTTCCCGCCTTGCAAGACAGCGAGTCCAGGCCAGAGGGTTCCAAGGGCAGCCCCACATCTCTCTGAGGCCTGGAAACACCCCCTGAGGGGCACAGCGCCACTGCCCTTGTTCAGAAACCGGTGGGACACTGAGGAGAAGGGAGGCGCTGGGGTGCGGAGGGCCAGGCTCTGCGCCTGCTGTTCCCACACGGACCACGGGGAAATGTCAGGTGGTGCAGCGGTGAGGCCTGAGAGCTGCTGGTGGTGGCAGCTGCTCGTCCCCCAAAGCCTGGGGCTGTGGCATGACAGGGCTCAGCGGTGCCAACACGTCTCAGGGCAAAGGGCCTCCCTGGGCAGCTTCAGACACAGGACCGGCAGGCTGCTTTGTTAGAGGAAAGGGGTTCCGGGCTTGGGCTTCCCAGATTTAATGTTACAGTTACTTCCTTAAAGGAAAGTCTGTTTTTGGGTTTTTTGGTTTTTTTAAAGGTCCTATTTATTTGCTTATTTTTAGACCGGGGAAAGGAGGAAGAAAAACAGGGAGAGAAACGTCAATGTGCAGTTTCCTCTTGTGCGCCCCCTACTGGGGACCTGGCCCACAAGCGAGGCACGTGTCCTGCCTCGGGATCAAACTGGCAACCCTTTGGTTCGTAGACCAGTGTTCAATCCACTGAGCCACAGCAGCCAGGGCGAAAAGTCTGTCTTTAACAGCTAACAACTGTCATTGCTGTCAGGAGAGACTGAGTTTGTTGACACACCTGGCCTCAGTTCCACCCCGCAGGTGTCACTGGAGTCCTCCTGCAGGGCCACGTGGGCGAGTGTCAGGGAGGCTCCAGGGCAAGCTCGCCACTCGGAGTTCTCGCTGCAGGTGACGGGAGCTGGACAGCCGGCTCCACCCACAGGCCCGCCCTGGGGGCCCATGCTGACCATGCCTGTGTCTCCCTCCTAGATAACCACGGTCTGGCACGGGACCCTCGTGAAGCTGCTCCGGAGCCTGTACTCGCTGGAGCTGCCTGTGTCCTACAAGGAGCTGCGGTCGGTGGAGCAGGAGGTGCGCTGGCGCCTGCGCAGGCTCAGGTACAAGCACCTGGCCTTCTTGGCGGAGACCAGCGCTGCCCACATGCAGGAGCACGGCTCCAGGGAGCTGCTGGCCGAGCTGCTGCTGCAGCTGGAGCGGCGCTGGGCAGAGATTGAGGACAGCCGCACGCTGGTGGCCATCATGATGAAAACGGGGCACCTCTCAGACTCGCTGATGATGCGCCTGGAGGACAAGGTACTGGGGGAGAGGGTCGGCCTGACCCCAGTCCTTCATCTCCCTCCCGAGAGGCCTCGTGCACGCAGCCGCCCTTAGTGGGGCCCAGGCCCGTTCCAGTCCCAGTCCCGGCGCAGTGGGGCCTGGCCCCGGGGCTGCCTCAGCGAACCCCACAGCTCATGGGCCCTGGGGGCGAGTTGGGCTGCAGACAGGATGCCCCGGGAGCCACCCAGAGGACCTGTGGTTGGTGAGCTCAGGCCCAGTTGCTATCTCACAGGGGCCGCACTGCATGGGACCCCGGCCTTCGGGCCCACCCTGACCCCTGCCGGCTGTGGTTGACAGAGCCTGGAGCTGGTGGAGCAGTTCGGCCCTGAGGAGCTGCGGAAGGTGCTGGTGGCGCTGGCAGCTCAGAACCGGCGATCGGTGCCCCTGCTGCGGGCCATCTCCTACCACCTGGTGCAGAAGCCCTTCCCCCTGACCAAAGGCGTCCTCCTGGACCTGACCTACGCCTACGGTGAGTCCTGGCCTGGGGGCGGGCAGGCGCTCCGGCTGCAGCCGAGTCAAATTCGGGGCCCGCCCCGCCAGTGGCAGGCCCCGGCTCCGCAGGCTGCCACAGAAGCACTGTGGCTCATGGGCCCTGTTACCCTGCTGGGCCTCAGGGATGAATTTGGTCACAGACACCAAGCGCCTGGACCTGGAGGCCGTGTCGGGGATGCTGGGTGGGCCACCGGTTGAACCCCAAGGTCTGCTCTGTCCCAAAGGCAAACTCAGCTTCCACCAGACCCAGGTGCTCCAGCGCTTGGCCGCTGACCTGCTCCCCCACACGCCCAGCCTCACATCCAGCGAGGTGGCCCGCTGCGCCAAGTCCTTCGCCTTTCTCAAGTGGCTCAACCTGCCCCTGTTTGAGGCCTTTGCCCAGGTGAGCAGGGTGCGCACCTGAGGCCTGGGCTAGTGGGTCCATTGGGGAGGCCCAGGGGCAGACACGGGGTTCCTGCTCGGCCGTGTTTGGAGAGGTGGTGTGTCGGGGAGAAAGCGAGTTGATGGTGATTTTTCTCCCCATCCCCCCGGTCTTCGGTGGCTGTCAGGGAGCTATGCGGATGGCGAGGCTGAGGACCCACTCCGCTGTGCCCCCAACGGAGTTGGGGGAAGGTGGTGTCCGTGCTCTGGGTCACGGGCAGCCGGTTGGGACAGTGTTGGCTGGCTAAGCCACGCCAGGACAGGGTGTGGCCGCACCCTGTGGAATCAGCAGGGTGGGCCGGGGGGCGGGGGGGGGGTTGCGTTCACAGGGCACCTTCATCTTGCCCCTCTGCCCTCCTGCCCCCAGCACGTCCTGAGCAGAGCCCAGAGCATCACGGTGCCACCCCTCTGCAACATGCTCCTGGCCTTCGCCCGCCTGAACTTCCATCCAGAGCAAGAGGACGAGTTCTTTAGCCTGGTGCAGACTTCACGCCCAGTCCCCATCCCTGTGTTTACCCTGTGGGCAGGATGGGTGCAGGGTTAGGAGGGAGGGAGGCTGGGCAGGGGCCCAGGGGTTGTCTGGGGAGAAAGTTGGAATGCCAGCACGCCAGCTGTGTAGCCCAGAGCAGCCTCGGGGCAGGGAGACCCATGGGCACGGCCCCTGCAGGGGCGGGGGCAGCACCCGGTTGGCCAGCTGCTTCCCTCATGCCCTGATTCCTCCTGGGGCAGGACACGCCTCCCCTGCCCTGGGCCCCCCCCCCCGCGGTTCTGAGCTGCAGGCCTTGCCAGAATGCTATGAGGGTGGTGAGGGGCCCTGGGGAAGCATAGTTGCTCATCCTTCTGTCCAGATGGGCCCTAGGGGATGGGGGTGGTCTGTGGTACCTTCCCCAGGGGGGCCCATCCTGACCAGAGGGTCTCAGTCGAGGCTGCTGCATAGCCACCTTGGCCTCAGTGTGGTCAGGTCGTGAAGCAGCACCCACCGGCCAGTGGTTGTCTGCATCTGCTGAGCAGAACCCTCCCCTGTGCCTTCCATCCTGTCCTCCAGGTGCATGAGAAACTGGAGGGTCAGCTGGCAAGCCTGGGGCCGGCCCTTCAGGTGGACGTGCTGTGGGCCCTGTGTGTGCTGGGGCAGGCCCAGGAGGCCGAGCTCCGGGCTGTGCTCTGCCCCCAGTTCCACACCCAGCTCCTAGGTGAGCAGTGGGATGCCCCCCGCTCCTGCATGGAGGGGAGCCTGGCAGCTGTCTTCAACCCTGCCACCCCAGCAGGGACTCCACTGCCTGGCAGGTCCGTCTACAGCAGGGTGGGAGGTTGGGAGAGCCAGGCAGGGAGTAGGGCAGGCCAGGGCTCCCCCACATTTGCTGCCCTGCCCATCCCTGAAGGGGCCCCCTCTGCTCCTGACCAAGGCCAGAGCAGGGCTCGGGTGGGGGTGCTGCAGCCCCTCCCCCTGGGCTCCAGTGTCCTTCCTCCCTGGTCCTCCTGGCCCTCAGTTCCCCTCCCCACTCACTGCACCTCTTCCCTTAGGTGACCAGTCCCCAAAGGGTCAGAGCACCTTCCAGAAGCTGCTGCACGTTAATGCCACTGCTCAGCTGGAGCACCCTGAGTACTCCGGCCCCCTGTTGCCAGCTTCTGCCTTGGTCCCCAGGCCCTCAGCCCTTGACAGGAAGGTGACGCCCCTGCAGAAGGAGCTGCAGGGGGCCCTGAAGGGGTTGCTGGGGAGCGCCGACAGGGGCCGCTTCACGGTGCCCATGCAGTACGGCTGGGTTCTGGGTGAGGCCCCCCTCTGCCCAGCCTACTGAGGCCTGCCCTGGCCCCCCCTCCTAAACCCCCACCCCCACCGGGGCTCACCAGAGGCTGCTTCACTCTGGGGAGACCCCGAACATTGTCGTCTGCACCCCCTCCCCAGATGCTGAGGTGCTGCTGGGTGCCGAGGGCCAGTTCCTGCCCCTGGGGGACTTCGTGGCCCCCCACCTCGCCCCGCCCTCTGAGGGCCAGCCGCTGCCCCCCGGGGCCAAGAGGTAGGGCGCGGCTCCCAGGTCGTCCCTTGGCTCCTCTGGCGTTGCCCTTCCCTGCGAGGACAGGACAGGATGGGGACAGGATGGGGACGGGCCAGCACCCAACGTCCCCCCTCCCCCCAGGCTGGCCTTCCTGCGCTGGGAGTTCTCCAACTTCAACAGTCGCAGCAAAGACCTGCTGGGGCGCTTTGCGCTGGCCCGGCGCCATGTGCTGGCGGCCGGCTTCCTGGTGGTGGATGTGAGTACGGCCGTGCAGGTGGGGGCGGCACAGGGCAGGCGTCTGCAGGGCTGCAGGGGCGGCTCCCAGCTGGGAGACCTTCGACACCTGCTCTCCTTCCAGAGGGTGGGGGCCTGCAAGGGGCCAGAGCCCATGGCTGTGTGAGCCCCCAGAAGCCCTGCTGCAGGGTCTTGTCTGGGTGTCTTTTTAAACAACTCCTTAAAAATGAGCTGTTTACAGTCGCACCCAGTTCTGAGCCCTGACAAACGTGGCTTGGGGGCCGGGCCGACCCACTGCCCCCACCCCCACCCCCAGGTCCCGCACTACGAGTGGCTGGAGCTCAAGTCCGACTGGCAGAAAGGCGCCTACCTCAAGGACAAGATCCGGAAGGCGGTGGCAGAGGAGCTGGCCAAGTGACCTGCCCAGCGCAGGGGCCACGCTCTGCAGAGGCCTGTCCACGGACCCTGGGTGGGCAAAGGGGACCTGCTCAAGGACGGGCCTAGTACACAGCCTTGGCTGGAGTGGGTGCTGGCCAGTGCCTTGAGCTGCGGAGGCCCCCTTGTGGGTAATAAACCTTTAACTTCGGTGTTTGGCGCCAGGAGATATCCCGGACCCTGACGTGACCCCACGCCATCCCCACGCGCACACACTGGCGCCCCCTCATCTGTTGTGGGCAGGGGCGGCTGCCTGGGGCCTCTGCTGCCTGCAGGGCACCATCCCCTGCTACTTCACTCGGGGCCACCTGTGGCTTGGGTATCTAATTGGGGGGTGAGCTCAGTCGTCGGGGGCTGGGGGCTGGGAGGGGCTCGGCTCGGGCTGACTGATGGCATGACAGCTGGATACTCGGGAGGCATTGGCTCTGGAGCAGGAGATCGGAGAGACTGCTCGCTGGACCCACAGAGTCATGCCATCTGTGGCTGGAATGGAGTGGCCTTCCTCCCCAGACACTGCTGGCCGAATACAGCTGCAGGAGATGGGGGTGTGGTCACTGGCCTACAGCAGCACAGTCCAGGAAGACCACATGGTGGCGAGAAGGGCCCCACCCCTGCTGTCCCACCCATTCTGTTGTAGCCTCACTGCTCAGGGGTGGAGGGAGGAGGGGCCTACCTGGCACCCACGTGTAAGATTGGGATCTGGCACTGGCACGGGCTGAGGGACAAGCAGCCAGAGGTGGCTCCCTGGGCTAGTGACCCCAAGCCCAAGCAAGGTGAGGGAGCGGGGGGGAGCATTCCAGAATGAGGGCCAGGCACCCAGCATGCAGAGTCCATTGGGGTCTCCAGAAGATTCTGCTGAGAACACACATGCTGCCATCTGCCACCCAGGACTGGTGTCTGCTCGGACACAGCTGCCTGTGCATAGTGAGAGGGGCTGTGGCCCCCGTGCCCTCTGTGGAGTGTGGGGTGGCACATCTGGGGCCCTGATGGAACATCGGTCTGTTCGGGGTGGGCAGGGCTCATATCACCTCAAGGACCCTAGTCTTGCCCTGGACTCACATTGCCTCTGCCCTCAGCCATCAGCAACCACAACCTGTCCTCCATTTCCACTTCATTTCGAGAACGTTCTTTTGCGGAGTCCCAGTGCACCTGGCAGCCCCGCAGGCTCCCCAGGGCTGTTCTGCAGCCCCTCCCTGGCCCTGCTGTGTTCACCCAGCACAGCGGCCAAGGGAGGAACTCCACTGGGCAGGTCTCCCTATCCACCTGGTGATACATCACCTGACCCGGCTTGTCCTCTGCAGGGTCCTGTTCTGCTGTTACCGCCCACGGTGGCTCGTGGTGCCAGTCTGTTCATGCTGTCCTACTGCGTCTTTGCAGAAACACCTGTTAGACCTTCATTGTGGAGCTCGAGGGGCTCCATGTGCCCCACAAACAAGTCACCACGGGCAGGTGATGTGTAGACGGTTTCTGCCACTTTCGAACAACTGTTGCTAATTTCATTCCTCAGCAGTTCCTTCCTTGTACTATTGTGAAAGGAATTCTTTTACTTCTGTTTCGGGTTGTTCGCTGAAAGTTGATAGAAATATAGTTGATTTTTATCAATCTTGAAGCCTCCAGTCTTGCTGAACTAACTTACTGGTCCTAATAGTGCTTGCTTTTAAGATTCTGTCCAACAGTCCTGTCTGTCCCATGCATCTGTGGGTCTGTTTGCACAGGTGGAGTCCCTGAGCTTCCTGAAGGTGCAGGTGGTTTCCAGTGAACCTGGGGCGTTGTTGGCCACGGCTGGATGCTCTCCCGGCTCCTCATGGCGTGTCACGCTGCCTTCCCAGTGCCCCGCGTTCCTGAGGCTCCGTTCACTTCCCCTTTCTCTTCCCTTCTGCGTGCCCAGTCCACTGCCAGTCCGCTTCCTCTGTCCACCCTGCTGGACAGTGAGTGTCGGCCTCCCGTCCTGCTGGGGCTGTGTGTCTGCTGTGTCGGCGTGGAGTTCTCCTTCCATGCTGTGCCCACCGGCCACAGCCTTCCTGTCCAGCACGGCCTCTGGCCACCCGGGCCGTTTCTGCCGCCTGCCTGCTCACTGCCATGTGGGTCATTCCTGTTTGCCTGGTCGTTTCTTGTTTGAAATTGGGTGTTTTGGATGAAATATTTAACAACTCTGGGTACTGACCACCACCCCCGCCCCCCCAGGCTCGTCGCTGTTGAGCCGCAGCTAGAGCCTCTCGCTGAAGTCTCTTGCCCTCTGCGGCACGCAGCCTCCGACGATTGCCTCGGGGAGGGGCGCGGGTGTGCCCACAGCCCATCCGCACTGCAGCCTAGGATGCGCCAAGTTAGGTCCACAACTCTGCCCCCACCCTTGCCTGGCACCACACCCCCACTGTTGTGGAGAGTGCCTCAGGCTTGACCTCCCTACGCCCTGCTGCCCTGAAGTCTGGCGCCCACAGGAAGGGATCGGACACTGCAGCCTGCTTCTCCCCAGGCAAAGCAGCTCCAGAGAGACACCCCACACTAGGAGCTGCTGGGGCAGGGAGGGGGAACGGCCTCTTCCGGCTTTGTGCAACCACCACCCAGCAGCTGGGGGAGCCATCAGGTGTGCTCTCCGCGTGCCATGTCCAAGGTGGGGTCCCCTCCCACAGCGGGACTGAGCGAGAGGAGGGAGCCCCACCTCTCAGCGGCACCCACCTGGGACTCAGTCTTGGCTGCAGGTGGGGGGGGGGCAGGACAGGAAATGCGGAAGTCCCCACAGGAAGGGAGCCCTGTGATGGGGTGGGGGGCCTGCGTCCTTGGCCGCCCCAGTCTGGACGTGAATTCCTTTGGTTTACCTCTCTGGAGGTCTGCTCCGCTAATTGAATCTCTGAGTTTCTGTCTCGTGCTTGATTTGGGGGGTTTCAGCCGTTGTTCGTCTGTATCTTCCAGTTCTCTCTGTCCTCCCGATGCGCTGGCTGTGTGGGCAGCGGCGCCCCGGCCCGGGCTTCCTTTCTGTGCCCCGGCCGAGTGATTTCTGAACATCGCTGTCGGTTGTACCTGCAAAGAAGCCCGTCCAGCACCGTGTCCATTTCCGGGGCTTCCACCGGCTCTTCTCTCGAGTCTGTCTCTGCTGGGGTGTCCCCTGTGTCAGCAAGTGGGCCACCTGTTCTTAATCTAGCTGGGACTTTCCGGGTTGGGCTGGTGGTCTTTTTACTGTTTCCTGGGCAGTTGGGCAGCTGTTTAAGTTGTCCCTGTTAGCCAGCCAGGAGCCCTCCTGGGCCGCATTGGTGGCTTGTGGTTCCTATGACAGTGTGGTATAGACCAGCATGGGGCACAGCATTGGACTGGTGCCACCTGTCCCTGCTGGTCTTCCCAAATGGGGGTGGGAAGGTGCTCTGTAGTGGGATCCCCCTTGCCAGAGCCACCCCACGCCCCCTGCAGTATCTGGGTTGGGGGGAGCTGGGCCCAGTGGCGACCCCAACCCTCCAAGAGTGCCAGGCACCCCAGAGTGTCAGCCAGGCCACCTTCCTCCTGGGAGTGGGCAGAGCCCAGAGGTGCCAGCCTGGGCCCCCTCCTGTGGGCACGCTGCTCCACTGTCGTCCAGCCCCAGGGTCCCTCGACAGCTCACTCTCTGCTTTCACCTGAGAGGGTCTGTGTAGGTTGTCTCTCACTTCCGGCATTTACCATTCGGTTATGTGGGGGCAGAGGCAGCCTGTGCCATCTCGTGCACACCTGGGGCCCCTCAAGCCCTGTGATGGGCTTTTGGTTTCCAGCGGTGGCCAAAGGGTGCGCATCCGTCAGAGCAGTGGAGTTAGGAAGGACAGGCCGGGCGATTTGCAGCCCCTGGGAGTGGGGTTGGGGGCCAAGTGGCGGGGACCGACGGATAGACTGATTTCCAACTACTGAAGGGCGTAGGATGCAGGGTAGGCGGTTCGTGCAGCAGAGATGTCCAGCAGGGGGCTCGGGGGTGGGGCCAGCAGAGGACCCAGTAGAGGGCACACCCGCCAACAGCCTCTCGGACTCCCTGCCCGTCTGTGCCCAGCCCGGGCAGTGCTAGTGTCTCCCGGAGCCTGGCACGGGGGCAGCTCCTCCGGGAGAGGGCTGGCGCCCTGGGGGGCGGGGCCGGGGCGGGGCGGGGGGGAGGAGGGTGGGTTTCTCAGGGTTCTAGGCAGAGAGCTGAATGGTGGGGCAGGGGAGCCCCCGGGACCATCTTCCGCTCCCATTCTGGTTGCCATGGAAACCAACCTGCTAGCACCAGCCAATCAGGATGCGTGGGCCCAGCTCACTTCTTGGATGGGGGCACCGGGCTGGGCTGGGGCGCTGACTCAGGCAGGTGGGAACCACGAAGGGGAATGCGGGGCCGGGGATGAGGAGGGGGCTGCATCGTCTCCGCAAAGTGCCCCAGTCCCCAGAACCTACAACCACCTCTGCCCCCTCACCTCGAGGTCTGGTGACCCCTGCCTCTTCTTGACCCAGCTGAGGGGTGATGCCCCTCCTGCACCTAAGTCACCAACCCTTCTGCCACTGGGAGGGCGGGAGACTCCGCGGAAAGGCCAGGCCTTCACTCTGCCCGCGGGAGGAGGGCGTGTGGGGAGGGAGGGACCCGCAGTGGCCTGCGGTGCACACAGGGCAGGGCGGTCGTGATGTCACCCACTGACCACCCCCCTCCCTCCCGGGCGAGGGTCGGTGGCCGCGGTGTGAGCTCCACGGGAGGGATTCAGGGTCTGGACCTGACCGGACACTAGCGCTCTGCCCGCCTCCTCGGCCTCATTCTCTTCGCGTCCCAGCGTCTCCTGAGCACCCCTTCGTGCAGTTCCAGACCCGGGACGTTTCTCGGATCACCCCTCGTCCCTGCGCCCTGCCGGGCTCTCCTTGACCCCGGGGCTCCCTGGCTTCCTGCTCCAGAAGAGCAAGGGGTCCTCAGCCAGGATGACACGTGACAAAGATGCTCTTGAAGCTCTGGGTCAAGAAAGCACACAGGTGTCTGAGAGCGACTGTTGTGTGGCTGCCTTTACCATAATTTATTCTTCAGAGTTTAGCATTTACAAGCTTTTGTATTTAAACCACAAGTCAGGAACACTTCGGACACACCTCCCGTACCAGGTGTGAGGGCCTCTGCTCTGGGCTTACAGGGCTGTTTCCCGGGCCTCCCGGAGCCACAGAGGAAGAGGGACCTATACGGGAGGGACGGGCCTTTGCGTGACACGCAGGAGTTTGTGGGTTTGCCTTCCCTGCACACATTCGTGCTTCCTTTGCCCTTGGCAGAGACTTAACGGGTGCTGAGTTCACCCACTGAGCCCCCTGGGCCTGCTCCTCATGGAATGTTGGTTCCTTCGGAATCTCTCTGCCAGCCCCAAGCACAGACATCCCTTCAGCTGTGGGGCCGCTTGCCGGAGCGCGTGGTGTTGCAAACCCGTCCGCCTTTCACTGGGACTTTGCGCTGTTCTGTCGTTTCTCTTCTGAAGTGAGTCACCTCGAGTGGCCTGCATGAGCAGGTTCCAGTGTCCCCCCATCACCCACCTCTCAGATCCGGGAGACCTGCACCTGCCACTGGGACGCACTAGTGACCTGGCTCACCGCGGCCCCTGCTCCCCACGGCTGCTCCCCACCCACGTGCGGGCCTGGGGCTCGGCGTTGGGACCAGCCTACACCCTCCCTGCCCAGCCAGAGCCCCAGGGGCTCCTGCAGAAAGGAGAGACCTGTTTCCAGACAAGCGGCCCCGGGCCGTGGCGCAGCATCTGCAGAACAGCTGTGGGGATCATCCCTCAGGTCAGAAGGCGCAAACCGGAACAGGTGCCTCAGGGCGGGTGACCGGCCGGTCCGGACACAGCCAACCCAAGGCCAACCCCTCCTAGAACGAGGCTCTGGCTTTTCTTTCCTCCTGAAGTCAGAAACAGCACACATTCCCTGCAGGTAAAGACAAAGCTGGGTACGAACACTTGTAATCCCTCGCATTTGCACCATCCAGAGGTGGCCAATAGTGAAGTGGTACAAATCCTTAATGTTTTTCTACGTGTGTATATGTGCATGTGGTTTTGTAAAGCAGATACGGCTCGCACTGCCCTCTTACACCTGCTGTCCCCTCCCCCGGCATACTGACCGCTGTTGGCGGACGTCCATCCTCCATGCTCTGTGTCTGTGCGGCGCACAGTCCGCTGCTGCTGTCCCTGGGTTCTCACAGACGGGCTGTAGCGTGCGGCCTCGCAGGGAGACTGGTGCACACGTTCCTCAGCCTGTCCTCGGGGCGCGTCCACACTCCTCTGGAACAGCCGCGCCCGGCCGACCTCCCGCGTCAGGGAGCACTCGCTCCTCTGAGCCGTTCCCACCCTGGGCGTCTGTCGTCACTAAAGAACATTTGCCACTTCAGTGGAGAAAAAACGGTGTCTCCTTGCTTTGATCTGCATTTGTTACTTCTAATGAAATTTTATATACTTACTGGTCATTTGTACCTTTTTTGGTAACTGCCAAACGTTGTGCCCCGTAGCCAAAAGCACGGAGTCACTGTGCAGTCTTTCCAGGTTGGCATGGAGAAGTAAAGGCCTGAACAGCGGACAGGAGACCCCCATGGCCTTGGGAAGAGTAACGAGAAAGAGCAGAGGTGGCCTGAGCCTGCTGTGCTCGTCTCCCATTCCAGTATCCCCGACGCCCCGCGAGTGCACCCACGTCCCCCGTGGGGCTGTGGGCCTTCTCCCTCCCCAGCGCCTGCCCCTGTGAGTCCAACCATTGGATGTCGGGGGTGGGGGTCGACCCCAATACTCAGGGGCTCAGGACCCCAGCTCAGGGCGCTGACATCCAGTGGTGGACCCCACGCAGCCCCGACCTCCCGCCCACTCATGGGGTGTGAGCCTCCTAGAGGTTCTGGTGAAAGCGGCGGAAGCTGCACCTGCGGGAGAAACCCGGAGTCAATGTCAGGGAGCAGCGCTTTGCCTGTCCTCCCTCCCCGCGGCCGGCAGGGGGCAGTAGAGGCCAGCGCCCGTTTGGGGCTCAGCGGGATGATGCCTTACAGCTGCCCGGCCCCACAGCCAGGGTTCTGGAGGTCAGGGGCCTTGAGTCTGGGGCTAGGAACATCCAAAATAAAAGGATCCTCATGAGCCTCTGAGGCAAGAAGGTGTATACTTGCCTCATACTCTGAAAAGGGGCTTGGGGAGGAAGAAAGTAGCCCAGGGTGCAGCCACACCTGTTCTCCGGGGTCCGGTATCTATCAGAGGACCTGAGGCAGCTAAGGGCTACCTGCCTGCTCACACAGAGGCTTTTCTTCCGTGTGCTCAACACGCCCCACCGCTAGGCTCTGGAGGTGGGGTGCCTCCCGGGGCCACACTGCTCCCCTGGTGAGACCCACAGAGCCTGACCGCGCCCAGCGGCATGGCCGGCCCGGAGTGGCCTGGAACTGCCTGCTATGACTCCCAGACACTTGACCCCAGTACGGCACATAGTGCGGGGTGCACACGCTCTGTCCCTTCGAAGCACCAGTGAGCCTTGGGGGCTGCTCGGGACTGTCACCAGGGGACTCGTGGTTAGCGTTGGCCTGGGAATGACCCCAGCATCTGTGAGTCCTGCTTGATGTTTCCCAGGAGGGATTGCGGAGAGGATGGCACCCGGGAGCCCGATTGCGCAGGGCACCCTACAGACGTGGAGCCCCTCCCGGGGAGCCTCCTGCCTCGGTCAGGGATGTGGCCTCTGTCTCCGTCTCCCGTCTTCCTCTGTCACTGCAGCTCTGAGTGTGGCGGGCGGCCTGCCTCCAGCCTGGCTCGTCCCTGTCTGTCAGTCCTCAGTCCAAGAAGACAAGACCCTCACCCTGCGCTTTCTGTCTTCATTCCTCAGAAGCCCAGCTCCGTCTGACACCAGCCTGTCTTTCTTCCCTGTTTGGATTCCACATAAGCAAAAAAAACCTTCTTGGCTGTATTTCCACATGCAATTCTCTACTTAAACGTAACAAAAATGTTCCACGTTTGAAACAGATTGTGACGGGTGGTGGGAAGGGGAGACTTTACAACGGCTTGTGTCTTTGGAGTCCTTGGTCCGTCCTAATTGTCCAGTGTATTTGTCACAACGTCCCTGCCACTCCCTCCTCCTCTGACGCTGGCAGGGTCTGCAGGGACGTCCTCAGTTTCAGTCCTGAGATGGGTAATTTACGGCTTCCTTCTTTTTCCCTGTTGGTCTTGCTAGAGGCTGGTTGGTCCTATTGGTCATTTAAAAAATTAGCTTTGTGCTGACGGAGCTCAGTGGGATTGAGTGGCAGCAGCTGGCAAAACAAAGGGTGGCTAGTTCAATTCCCCGTCAGGGCACACGCCTGTGTTGCCAGCAAGCTCCCCAGTAGGGGGCGTGCGAGAGGCAACCTCACGCTGATGTTTCTCTCCCTCTCTTTCTCCCTCCCTTCCCTCTCTAGAAAGAAAGAAACAACATCTAGCAAACAACAATACAATAAATTCCAAAGAAAAAAAACCCCATCATGTCCCTTTCTGCCTCTGGTCATTTTCCTGCTCTGCAGACAACTTTATCTGAAACGAATGTAACCATTCCTGCTTTCCTGTCATTAATTCTTCCCCTCCCTTTACATTCAACCTACCTGTGTGGTTCTATTCAATTCGCCCCAAATTCAGTCGGCCAGAGAGTCCGCACACTCAGCTGAAAAGCTCGTTGGGCCAAGAAATTCGTTGGGCCAGGAAGTTTGTTCTGCCGGCCAAAAAGTCCGTGCAGCCAAGAAATTCACTTGGCCAGAAAGTTTGTTTGGCCAAGAAATTCGTTTGACCACAAAGTTCATTCAGCTGGCAAAAAAAAAGTCCGTTCTCTGGCCAGAAAGTTCGTTCAGCAAAAAAAAAAACCCTGTCCACTAGCCTTTTCCATAAGCCGACTCTAGTAGCACTGAGTTGCCTTCAAGTTCACTTGAAACAATGTTGTTAGACTGTATTGGGGCAACTGTCATATCAGTGTGAAGTTTTTAAAAACTTACTAAAAGTTGTGCATTTCTGTGTAGGCATTTAATATTGAACATGGAAGAAAATAAGCAATGTTTTCAGACGTTTTAAGTCTACCGAACGAACTTTCTGGACTGCGAATGAACTTTCTGGCCCACCGAACGAACGGTTGGCTGACCAAACGAACTTTCTGGCCAATCAAAGGAATGTGTTGCCGGCGGAACAAACTTTCTGGCCAAGTGAATTTCTTGGCCCAACGAGCTTTTCAGCCGAGTGTGCGGACTCTCTGGCCGACTGAATTTGGGGCGAATTGAATAGAACCACACAGGTAGGTTGAATGTAAAGGGAGGGGAAGAATTAATGACAGGAAAGCAGGAATGGTTACATTCGTTTCAGATAAAGTTGTCTGCAGAGCAGGAAAATGACCAGAGGCAGAAAGGGACATGATGGGTTTTTTTTTTTTTTTAATTTATTGTATTGTTGTTTGCTAGATGTTGTTTCTTTCTTTCTAGAGAGGGAAGGGAGGGAGAAAGAGAGGGAGAGAAACATCAGCGTGAGGTTGCCTCTCGCACGCCCCCTACTGGGGAGCTTGCTCGCAACACAGGCGTGTGCCCTGACGGGGAATTGAACTAGCCAGCCTCCCTTTGGCTTGCTGGCCACCGCCACTCAATCCACTGAGCCCCACCAGCCAGGACGGGGACATTATGTTTTGATAAGTGATCGATCCACCAAGAAGACACTTTCCAAACTGTGTACACACCAGACAGACTACAAAATACATAAAGCAAGACCTGGTCAAACTGAAGGAAGCAGACAATCCACAGGGACAGTTGGAGACAACACCCTCTCTCAAGGACTGGTGACGGAACAAGGAGGGAGCGGTCAGCAAAGAGAGAAGGAAACTCAACAAAGACAAACTATTAACACATGATTCATCCAGTATGAAATGGATAACTTTAATAACCCTAGAATTATTTTTTTTAAGATTTTATTTATTTATTCCTAGACAGAGGGGAAGGGAGAAAGAGAGGGAGAGAAACATCAATGTGTGGTTGCCTCTCACACGCCCCCCACTGGGGACCAGGCCTGCAACCCTGGTCCGAACTGGAAATCGAATGTGCCCTGACTGGAAATCGAACCGGCGGCCCTTTGGCTCCCAGGTTCACACTCAATCCACTGAACTACACCAGCCAGGGCCTAGAATTATTCTTAAAATTAAATTCATAATGTAAAAGCTCCCCCCAAGAAATCCCCAGGCCCAGATGGCTTCCCTGAAGAACCCTACCAACGCTTGTCCACATTCAGGGCTCAACTTGGGGCCCAGAGCCCCCAGACACTGAATGTGCTCACTCTCAGCAGGAGAGGAAAACTCCCGTATTCTGGGAACTCCATGCTCCAGGTTCCGTGCCCTGTGCTCTGCCTTGACCTGATGTCCGGCTGTCCGTGTGGCCTCTGAATGAGTCGGGGTGTCTGTCCTAGACGGTCAGTCCCTCAGGGACGGGCCCTGTGCCCATGTCATGTGACCTGAGCTTGACGGACACAAGTAAACGCACCATCGGGGCTTTAAACAAAGCTTGACTATGGACTTTGAAGGGGCAGCCTCGTCCGTCAGGAGCCTCCCCAGGGGTGACAGCCGTTTTGGACAGTGCTTGGCTGGCACAGCCCCTGACTGGGACAGGGCAGCCACAGGGCACCTCCTGCCAGGTGGGGTGGGGTGGCCTTGGCCAGGGTGAGGTGGGTGCTGAGACTCTGTGATGCTGAGGGAACTGCAGGGCTTTGCTGCCTTAGTGACAGGCGACAGGGTCAGCACGGAGCCGAGGCGGCAGCAGGCCTCACGGGGGAAAGCGGGCCGCCTGTCAGGAGCCACCCTGAGAGGAGGCATTCCCTTAGACCTGGGCTCCTGGGTGCAGGCCTCACCCAGGCCACAGATGGGGACGCTGATGCCCGGGGCCCCTCCTGAGTCCTGGCACTGGCTTCAGCAAGGTCATGGCCAGTCAGCTTGGGGAGAACCACCCCCTCCCACCGCCTCTGGGAGCAGCACACCAGCGTTCCACAGCCCCTCTGCGGCTCCTCCAAGGACAGAAGGCCAGGCACTCCCAGGACTTGCCACTTGGCTGGCTGGAGGAGCCTCTCCCTGTTGCTGACCTGTGCTTCCCACAGGCTGGACCTGCGGAGCTGACGGGCCAGGAAGGAGAGACCAGATATCCCTGGAAGGGGACAGAGCACCCTCTGATGGCCCTGGCAGGCGCCTGGTCTCTGGGTTTGGTGGGTCTGTCTTGGGCACAGTGGGGAGGGGGCCTGCCTCCTCCCACCTACTCTAGTTGTCTTTCACTGTTTTCTGGGTTGGCCGGACCAGGACACGGGCCAGGCCGGGGCAGGGGGTGGGGGGCTGCCACCAGGTGGGCCTCGGTGCCACTGCCGTAACGACGACGTAAACCCTAACGAATGGATGGACTCGGGAGGTCATGGGGAAACTGTTAGAATGTACCTGACCCACCGCCTGTGCTGGAACAAAGAAGGGGTATGCGCGGGCCAAGCGTCTGACCACGAGGTTCCCCGTATCAGTAGCGACTGAGGCACAGCCACAGGCATCCTGTCAGAAACCAGGTGCATCCTCACTGGCCCTCCTCTCCCCTCTCCCTCCAGCTTCCCACAGAATCAGCCCTCCCTGATCAGATACCAAGGACAGGGGGGGCACATCCGCAGGGTGACCCACCCTCCCCTGGGTCTGCTACACACCTTAAAGGCCCTTCTCCCCTCTCCCTTAGGGACGCCATCTGTGCCCAGCCCCCTGACTGTGGTGTCCCACCTCCAATAAAAGGCCTTAATTGGACTTTCCTGGCTCCAGGCCTCTTGGGCTCCCTAACAAGAACCTTCCTCGTGGTCTCACTGGCTGTCACTGTAACCCCGGGAGCCTCACTTCCCCGCACAGCGGCCCACGGGGAGGAAGGGGACCCATCTAAGACCCAGAGACCCCGGGGCCAGTGCGCGACGCGAGCCTCTGGGCCTTTGCCGTCACAAGTCTCCGTGTCAGGGAGCTCCTGCTTTAGAATCTTTGTCCAGAAAGCTGTTTCAGGGGGACTCTTTGGGGGCTCCGGGGCGGGGCCAGCGGGGGACCGGGTGGAGGACACACCCTCCGGCCAACAACAGTCGTTCTGACTCCCGACCAGTCCCCGCCCAGCCCGGGCAGTGCCAGTGTCTCCCGGAGCCTGGCACAGGGGCGGCTCCTCCGGAGAAGGGCTCGCGCACTGGGGGCGGGGCCGGGGCGCCGCCTGGACCGAGGCTGGGGGAGGAGGGCGGGTTTCTCCGGGTTCCAGGCAGAGAGCTAAAGGGTGGGGCAGCGGAGTCCGTGGACCATCTTCCTCTCCGGCTCTGGTTGCCACGGAGTCGGGAGGCGGTTGCCATGGAGACCAACTGGCTAGCACCAGCCAATCAGGACTCGCGGGTCCAGCTCCCTTCTTGGATGGAGGCATCAGGCTGGGCGGGGACGCTGACCCGGGCAGGTGGGGGACAGGCTGGGGGGGGGGCGCGGGAGAGGGGATGAGGAGGGGGCTGCGTCGCCTCACGCAAAGCGCCCTGGTCCCCAGAGCCTCCAACCACCTCCGCCCCCGCACCTCGAGGTCTGGCAACCCCTGCCTCTTCCTGACCCAGCTGAGGGGTGATGCCACCTGGGCGTCTGCCCAGCCTCAGCCAGCCAAGCCCCTCTCCCGCTGGGAGGGCGGGAGACTCCGCGGAAAGGCCGGGCCTTCGCTCCGCCCGCGGGAGGAGGGCGCGCAAGGAGGGAGGGCCCCGCAGTGCCCAGCGGCGCGCACACTCACTCAGGGCGGGGCGGCGCTGACGTCACCCACTGACCACCTCCCTCCCTCCCGGGCGAGGGGCGGTGGCCGCGGCGTGAGCTCCACGGGAGGGACTCACAGACGGGACCGGACAGAAGGACAGCCCACGGCCAGGCCATGCCCGGAGAGGCAGCCCGCAAGGAGCGGCTGCTGCCGGAGGCGGGAGGCCCGGGGCCCCGCAAAGGTGAGGCCCCGCACTCCCTGCTGCGTGCGTCTTCCCCGCGTCCTGTCCATCCCTGCCCCTTCCCTCCTGAATGCTGGCCGCCGCTCATCCGCCCTGGGACTGTGGGAAAGGGCCGGAGTGACCGGCTGGACCGAGCGCCCCATTGTCTGCGCACAGCTGTGTGCCTGGGCAGGTCGGGACCTGAACCAGGAGCGGCAAGTTCCCAGCTGCACCCTGGGCCCTAGGGACACTTGTCCTGCAGATGCCTGAGGGCTGCTCAGGACCAGCCCTGGTCCCAGAGGGGGGCTCAGTCAAGAAGGAGGCTGACATCTGGGAAGCCAAAGGGGAGCTGCGGGTCTGGGAGGAGGGAGGTGGGAGGCCCGGAAGAGCTTGGCTGGGAACTATGGGCCATGGGCCGTCCTTGGAGGGTAGGTCAGCCACCCTGGAGCCGGGGTGTCTGCCAGGCCTGGGAAGACTTGGCAGGGCGGCCCAGCAGGTCAGCCCCCTGCGACTCGGAGGGCCAAGGGCACCTTGTTGTGGGCGGGACCCGAGCTGTCCAGAAGCCTGGCCTCCCTCTGTTCCCGGAGAGGGGGCAGGGCTGGGTCCCCAGGCCCAGGGGCTAGGGCTGGCCCTGCTCAGACTGCTCGTTGACCTTGAATGAGTCACTAAAACCTCTGACTTTTAGGCTTCTTCTCCACTTCAGCCTTGGCCCAACTCTGCCTTCCCCTTCCCATGGGACACTGGGGTCCAACTGGGGGAGGGGCAGGGGTCCCACGCCAGGCTCAGTGCCCAGGGCCTCATCTTGCCCACCCAGCCACACCCACCTCAGGTATGGGGTGTCCGTTACACCCAAGCAGACCCCAAGGACCACCCCCTCAGGGCCCCCTGGCCACCCAGCACCTCAGCAGTGGGACCCACGGGCAGGGGCCCTGCCACGGCAGACAGGCACCCAGGGCAGGGGCCACCCCTTGGAAAGCGTCACCTCGAATCTGGGCAGATGCTCCTCTTTGCAGAAAGAAGGCTGAGGCCCAGGAAGCACATACCTGGGGTAGAATATTCTAGAGCTGAGCAGAGTGTAGGCCCCTTGCCCCAGGGCCCTCTGACCCCGGAGGCCACGAGCGGGCTTCTCCTGGCGAGCCCAGCAGGGTGGCAGTTTCTGTGCAAGCAGACAGCGAGCCAGTGTCCCGGGAGACGGGAGACGCCGCGTCACCGGCGCTGAGCACCTCACAGCACCACCGGGTGCCCGTCTGAGCCCCGGCCACTCCCCACTCACCTCAACCCCACACTGCTCACTGAGCTCGAAACTGGGGGATTCTGCCCCAGACACAGCAATGGCCTTTGCCTGCCTGATGACACCCCCTCCGCACCTGGGCTCAGCCCCCAGCAGGGGAGCGTGGCAGCTTCTCAGACCAGGTGCCAGTCTTCCTCTCTCCCTTCTCTCTCCACAGATCTGTCCTGCGATGCAGCCAAGGCCACCAGCCCAAGAGGGGACCGGCTGGCGCAATGTGCCCTGACCCCTGGACCTGGCGCCCTGGCCCTTGCGTTCCTGCCCAGCAAGCCAGGCACCCGGCCCCCACCTGAGGGAGCCAGTTGGGATGCAGGGCCTGGCCAGGCACCCTCATCCTGGGCGGTCCCCGTGGAGGGCGGCCCTAGCTCAGGGCCCCTGGAGGTCCAGTCCCTCGAAGGGCCTCTCCCAGCCACCCTGGAGCCACGGATTGTAATGGGGCAGGAGACGTGCCGGGCACCCCTGCTGCCCCAGGTGGCTCTGCCAGAGCTCAGGGACCAGGAGCAGCGGCCCGGCAGCCTGAGCCCACCCACTGCGTTGTGTCCTCAGGGCAACCTTCCTGTGCCTTTCCCTGCCACCGACCCCGATTCCTACTTCACGCCCCCCTCCACCCCCAGCGAAGCGACTGTCCCGCTCCCCAGCCCCAGGCCTCACCAGGACGAGGATGAAGCCCAGGCTGAGCCCGAGGCCTCAGGGAGCTCGCCACCCACCTCACCCTCCGGCTCCTACGTCACCGCAGATGGGGACAGTTGGGCCTCATCCCCATCCTGCTCCCTCAGCTTGCTGGCTCCCTCTGAAGGGCTGGACGTGGCCTCGGACTGGGGATTCTCCCCACCAGGGTCTGAGGCCCACGAGTGGGCGCTGCCCCCGACGGGGTCCCCGGGGCCGCCATCTCCCGAGTCCAGCCTCTCCACGGCCAGCAGCTCTTCCTGTGGCCAGGAGGCCCACTTCTTTGAGCTGGATTTCCTGGCCGATGACCCGATGGTCCCCGCCGCCCTCCTGCCATTCCGGGGCAGCCTGATCTTCCAGGTGGAGGCTGTGGAGGTGACACCTCTGCAGCCCAGGCAGGGGCAGGAGCAGGAGGCCACAGCCCCCTGCAGGGACCAGGCCAGCGAGGACGAGGACGTCAGCAGCTTCTCCTCCTCCCTGCAGTCCCTGTCGGACCTCTCCATCGCCGAGGGCGTGGACGAGGCCTTTGCCTTCCAGGACGACGCCTCGGCTGCCTCCTCCGACCCCGACTCAGCCTCCTACACGGGGGCAGAGGATGAACGGCTGTACAGCAGTGAGCCCCACGCACAGCCCGCTGCCCCGCCGGGCCCCGCATCAGGCCAGGTGGCCCCTGCAGGTCTCCCCAGGGCAGCGGCTCAGGCCCTGGGTCAAGCGGCAGGCTCCACCGCTGGAGCAGCACCTGTCCCTGTGGCCGCACCTCAGCCCCAGCAGGAGAGAGTGGGTGCCGCCTTGGGCCCTGAGTCCAGGACTGAGTGCTGGGCCCCTCAAGGGGAGGCGGGCCGGGCACCCAGCCCAGAGGCTCTGCAGGACCTGAAGGAGGATGCAGGCCAGGAGCCCCCACCCAGAGGAGAGGGCCACACCCCCCCTCAGGACACTGTCCCTGTAGCCACATGCATGCCCCTTCAGGGTGCAGCCAGCCCTCAGGCCCTGCAGACAGACTCGGGCTGCGACACAGGGACCCAGCCCCTGGCCACCAGGGCCCAGCAGGAGAGAGGCAAGACCTGGGGACTGAAGCCAAACCTCGGGGAGAAGGACACAGGCCACACTGGAGACCCAGAGCCCCCGGCCTTGGGCCAGACCCCACAGGGTCGTCCAGAGCCAGGTGCAGACATCGGGACACATTGGGCCCCATGTAGAGTCATGCGCTCCCCCAAGACCACCACAGAGGCCCCAGACACCCCTGAACTGGCCTTGGAGGCCTCGGACACCCATGAACTTGCTTCAAAGGCCCAGGACACCCCTGAACTCACCTTGAAAGCTCTGGACACCCCTGAACTGACCTTGGAAGCCCCGGACACCCCTGAACTCGCTTCAAAGGCCCAGGACACCCCTGAACTCACCTTGAAAGCTCTGGACACCCCTGAACTGACCTTGGAGGCCCCGGACACCCCTGAACTCGCTTCAAAGGCCCAGGACACCTCTGAACTCCTCTTGAAGGCCCAGGACACCCCTGAACTCACTTCAAAGGCCGAGGACACCCCTGAACTCACCTTGAAAGCTCTGGACACCCCTGAACTGATCTTGGAGGCCCCGGACACCCCTGAACTCGCCTCAAAGGCCCAGGACACCTCTGAACTCGTCTTGAAGGCCCAGGACACCCCTGAACTCACTTCAAAGGCCGAGGACACCCCTGAACTCACCTTGAAAGCTCTGGACACCCCTGAACTGACCTCAGAGGCCCTGCATACCTCTGAACTTACTTCAAAGGCCCAGGACACCTCTGAACTCCTCTTGAAGGTCCAGGACACCCCTGAACTCACTTCAAAGGCCCTGGATATGCCTGAACTTGCCAAGGAGGCCCTGGATACCCCTAAGCCTACTGCAGATATGCAGGACCCCTCACATCCCCCCATGGAGACCCTTGACACCCCAGACTCCCCCAGCCCTACCATGGAGGTTCCGGACACCTCTGAGCCCTCCGCAAAGACCGCAGACCTCCCCCATCGCACCTTGGAAATCCCAGACACCGCTGAGCCTGCTGCAGAGATGCAAGCCCCCCCACAGCACCCTGTGGAGGTCCTGGACCACCCAGACCTCCACAGGGAGGACTCGGGTTGCCCCAAGGTCACCTTGGAGGTCCCAGAACCTCCACATCCCCCCACAGAATCCTTGGCCTCCCCCAAGGAGACCCCGGACCCCCCTGGGCCTACCTCCAGTGGGACAGAAGTAGCTGAAGGCCTGCTGGCACCCACCGGAGAAGCCCGTCGTGGTGACTCCCTGCCTGCTGGCAAGGGGGCTGAGCCCCACTCACCCCCACAGGATGCCCCAGGGGCAGAGAAGCAGGGGGCTGGCAGCCTTGAGCCAGCCCCCCGGGACCCTGGGAAGCCTCCTGGGAGCAGCTTCCCCCAGGTTGGTGCAGTGCACCCCCAGAGCCACGCAGGGAATGGAGGGGTCACCCTGGGGCCCTGGCTGCAGCCGGCTGTGGCCTCAGGGTCTCCACCGAGGGCTGCACCCAGGCGGGGCGGAGGCTGTCCCGAGGAGCCTGCACTGCCCTCCCCAAGGCTGGAGCTGAGCCCCGGCGGGGATGAGCAGGCCTGGGCAGCCCCTGGAACCCTGGGTCTGTCCCCACCGCAGCCCCAGGACAGGCTCCCGAGCCCTGGGCCCTCCACTCCCAGCACACTCACGGGGGCAGCTCGTTCCCCAGCAGCAACCCCTGTCCCCTGCCCTTGCCAGGGTCCCTGGGAAGGCTCAGCTGAGGGCCAGGAGCCCCCCAGCTCTCCAGACCTCCCGCCACCCCAGGCAGGAGTCCCGCGGGCAGTGGCTGCCTTCTCAGGAACCAGGAAGCCCCCTGGGGCAGGGCCAAGGATCAGCCTCCCGCCCCACGCCCCCCTCCTCAGCCCCGAGGCTGCCCCCATGGGGGGTACCCATGCCAAAGACCCGACCCTGTGGATCCCGCCCCCCTGCCAAGTGCCTCCTGGCTCTGGGCCCCGGAGCCCGGCCAGCCCTCGAGGGCTCCTGGCCACCACACAGCAGGACGACCAGGACAGTCTGGAGGAAGGTGAGGGCTGGGCCGAGGGCCCAGGGGTAGGAGGTGGCGGGATGGCAGAGGCCCTGGCTCCATGGGGCAGGGCCACCCCCACACTCACACCTCCCGTCCCTAGAGTCGTCCCGGGCTCCTGGCCAGCCCTCGGACAGCCACGGGGAGTCATCAGCCGAGCCGGAGGAGCAGGAGCCCTCAGGACCTCAGGCCACACAGTGCTCGGCCCAGGTGCCCGCTAGGGGGAGGGTGCGCTGGGGGGCCCACACCCACCCTCAGTGCTGAGACCCGCCCTTCCCCAGGCCCCAGCCAGTGGCAGCGAGGAGACCTCTGCCAAAGCCAAGCAGAGCCGCAGCGAGAAGAAAGCCAGGAAGGTGGGCTGGGACCCTGCTCCCTTGGGAGGGCTGGGCTGACCTGGCAAGCCACCCTCAGGCCTGGGACCCCCCTGCCCCCATGGCCCCTGAGGAAATGCAGTGACGAGAAGCCCTCATGAAACAGCTGGGCCCCATCAGCCAGAGTCCCCACGCTGCTCTACCCACGGGGACCCCGGCCCACAGCGTGCCAGCTCCCCTGGCCAGCCCGGCCCCCACCCCAGCACAGCCCTTGGGCAGCGCCCAGGTCTGAGCCTGCTGTGCCCCCAGGCCATGTCCAAGCTGGGCTTGAGGCAGATCCAGGGTGTCACCAGGATCACCATCCAGAAGTCCAAAAACATCCTCTTTGTCATCGCCAAGCCTGACGTCTTCAAGAGCCCAGCATCGGACACCTATGTGGTCTTCGGGGAGGCCAAGGTCAGCAGTGGGGGTGGGGGCGGGGGGGGGGGGGGCGGCGGGCAGGGCGGGCAGGGCAGCTGACAGCTGTCCGTGCTGTAGATCGAGGACCTCTCCCAGCAAGTGCACAGAGCCGCCGCTGAGAAGTTCAAGGTGCCCATGGAGCCCTCCACCCTGGTCCCCGAGTCAGTGCCAGGGCCTCGGGTGAGGCCGGAGTGTGAGGAGGAGGAGGGCGAGGAGGAGGAGGTGAGGCCCCTTGGAGGCAGGAGGTGGGGGCTCTGACAAGGAGGGGCAGCCCCAGCACCTCCTGCCGCCCCCCCGGCCCCCCCCCCCCCAGGTGGACGAGGCGGGCCTGGAGCTGCGGGACATTGAGCTGGTGATGGCCCAGGCCAACGTGTCCAGAGCCAAGGCCGTGCGGGCCCTGCGGGACAACCAGAGCGACATCGTCAACGCCATCATGGTGAGTGGCCGGCCCCCCCGTGACCCGCCCACACGCTGCCTCGGCTTTGCTGGGCCGCCCCCCAGCCCAGCCCCCTTTCCCCCTCTCCTGCAGGAGCTGACCATGTAGCCACTGGCCAGCGCCCAGCTCCACCCCGACCCCAACTCCGCTGCTCAGTGAATGGGGGTTCCCTTCGCCTCTGCTCCTGCTGCAACTGCTCCCCAAGCGTGGCCTCTCGCTCAGCAGGGTATGAGGAGCCACGTGACACCCAAGGACGGTAGTCCTCCCCTTGTGTCCCATGGGGGGGACCTCCCATGGTGACCCACTCCCATGCTCTGGGGGTGCCCAGCTTGCTCGGGGACTGCAAGCAGACCAGTGGCCTGGCTGTGGGCTCAAGGATGAGTTCTGGGAAAGCTCCCCTGGCCCCAGGCGCTCAGGGCGGCCCTGAGGGCACCAGGCTGCAGGGGCTGCGGTAGGCAGCTTGCTAGGGGTCAGTGGTTCAGGGGCCCAGCTGCAGGGGCCCCGTCCTCCCCACACCTCCCTCCTCCCACACCCAGGGACCTGCAGAGTGGTGTTCATGTCCTAGGACCAAGTGACCAGTGTCCCAGGAAAGCATGGTGGGAGGACCCACAGAGCAGAGAGCCACAGGGGGTGGGGCCCCAGCTCCCTATGCGGGGGGGCAGCCCTTCCCCAGGGCCTCCTGTTCACACTCCAGGGTCTGTGGGGAACAGGCACCTTCGTAGGGACGGGGTGTCTCCTGGGCCCTCTGCACCTGTCCCCACAGGCTCCAGGCTCCACCCTGGGGCCACCCCACTGCATCCCCGTGTCCGAAGGGCACAGGTGGAGCGACCGAGGCCACAGTGCCCCCTATCAGCCTCACCGAAGACCAGGACCCCCGGCCCCATGACAACACACTCTCAGGGTGGGGATGGCGCTTCTGGTGGGGGAGGGGAGCGGGGGACACAGGGGTTTGCTGTGGAGACCACCTGCGATGGCAGGTAGGACTTGGGCAAGGGCCAGAGGACAGGCAGTGCCCCTCGGAGAGCCTGGTGACCAGGTCCCACCACAAGGCCCTGACACAGCCACAGGCGCCCAGGACACCTGCTCTGGGCCCCACGTCCTGGAAGCAAACGCCCCAGGCACGCCCTCCCCGCTGGCGGTCTCTCGAGCAGGCCCAGCTCCCTGGGGTGGGTGGTGGTGGCCCTGGACGGGCAGGACGGACACCCAGGTCCCACTGGGACCAGAAACACGCAGGCACCCAGAGATAAACCATTCACATTGCAGTAAACTTCTTCAGTCTCTGAGAGTGTTGACAGGGACGTCGCATCACTGTGCGAGAACGACAGCTGTCCGGGGTCCGGCCCGCAGGCAGGCCTGCGTGCAGGCAGCTTGGGGCAGCCTCCGCCCCAGTGTCTTCTTCACAGTATAGGGCGGCCCAGCCCCAGCCCTGCACGGGAGGGCGGGCCTGTGGGCGATGGCCCCTCAGGCCGAGTCCTGGTCCATGCTGCAGCCCAGCGCCTCGATGTCGTTGCTGATGTCCGAGATCATGCGGTCCCACTCATCCCCCTCGGAGGGCGCAGACTGGTCGTCGGAGCTGCCCGCCGCCCTGTTCCCATTGGAGGTGGAGGTCGAGGTGGAGCTCATGGCCCGCCGGTACCGGCCGAAGCTGTCAGTGATGATGCCACGGCCATCCTTCACCCCGATGGTCTCCAGGAAGTTCTCGAAGTGCTGGCTGTCCTTCTCGGGGATGAAGGGCCGCAGACCTGCGGACACAGCGCGCGCCTGACCCCGCACGTCCCACAGGCAGCAGCTCTGCCAGGGACACCCCAGCTCGGGGAGAGACCAGAGCGGACCCCGAGCAAGGCACCCCTACCTCCCCGCTGCACTCCCATCTCCGGGGCCCGCTCCCTTCCAGACAAGACCGGGAGGACACCCTCAGCTGGGGCACAGCCCCAGACCCAGGGGCCGCCACCAGCCACCAGCCACCAGCCGGGTCTCTGGGCCCTGCAGGGCCTGGCCCCTCGGGCGCAATGGCAACCCCGCCCCCGCCCAGCGGCCTCCTCCTCAGCCCCCAGGGCCCGTGGGAGCCTGCGCCTGGGCCTCACCCAGCAGTAGGAACTTGCGGCCGTCCCCGTAGAGCCGCCGCAGGTTGATGCAGAACTCGTGCACCGAGGCCCCGTCCCGGTAGTCGTGCAGCAGCGCCGCGAACTGCTGGATCTCTTGTGAGGACAGCTTGGTGCGCAGCTGCAGGGAGCACGCGGTGACGGGGGCCAGGCCCGGGGCGTGCTCTCCCGTGGGGACACACGCAGCCCTCCGCCACAGGGACAGGCTGCCAGAGCGCCCTCCCAGCGCCCACCCTGCGGGGCCCCGGGGGAGGGCCGCCTACCGTGAGCATGTAGTCCTGCAGCAGCTCGGCGGCCGTGGCGCTCAGCTCGCTCTCGCTGGCTGTCTTGGCGTGGGGCGCCGCAGGCACGCACTCGGGGAAGGAGCTGCAATGACACGGCCCCGCCCTGTACCGGCACCCGTGACCATGCACGGGGCCCGGGTAGCGTGGGGGGGTCAGGGTGGGTGACAGAAAGGGGCCTGCCATGGCGGGGGGGGGGGGCACTGCTGGGGAGAGGGAATGCAGGGAGGGACATGGAAGGTGCCCACCCGCAGGGTCTCACACAGAGTGATGACATCAGCAGTGTGACTCTGGGGAGCCCACAGGGAGGGGCTGCACAAAGAGCGGGAACTCACAAGGTGCTGGTGTCCGTCTCATATGGCTCCTTCGCGTCCGCCTTGGTGGAAGAGTCGTCTGCACGGAAACGCAGAGCCGGGTCACCAGGAGGCATGCGAACAGCGTCAGCGCTCAGCAGGACCTTGGGCCTGGCGCTGGGGACTCCTCCTGGGGGCCTTGTAAGGTGGGGGGTGACAGAGGGCTCCCCGGAGCCAAGGACAAGAAAAGGCCCGTGTGTGGTGTGGGCTCCCAGCAGCATGCTCGCTTTCACCGTGTCCCCTCTGAGCCGGCAGGGTCGCCACAGGGGCCCGCGCTTGGCTGAGCAGCTGGGTCGGCCCTGCGGCCGGCCTGGGTCACACAGCTGACGAGGGCAGAGGCCAAGACCCGCCCTGACCCCAGCCTGGACCCAGCCAAGGACAGAGACGGGCCATGCGAGGCCGAGAACCTCAGACCACCGAAGGGCTTGGCACAGCCACTCCTGAGGACACACAGGACAGACCATGAGGGCCCCGGGAGCACTGTCGCCTGTAGGGACCGAGCTGAGGGAGAGGCAGGTGACAGAGTGTGGGACTGTGGGAGAGGACGGGAGAAAAAAGGGATGCTGCCAACGGCGGGAGCACAGTTAGGGTGGAGGGCGCAGGCAGGGCCCCCACGGACGTCATGTCCCAACCGGGGACCCAGGAGCACGTTAGGTGACACGCAGCGTGCACCGGGGAAGGAGGCGGCTCAGCTCTGACCCAACACAGGGCGCCCGTCCTGGGCTACTTCGGAGGGCCTCCGTGTGGGGGGGCCCACAAAGCACTGCCTCCCGGTCGGAGCCCTGAGGACAGGGGAAGCCCCAGGAGCAACGTAAGGTGGGAAGCGGCCTGTCCCTGGAGCCTCAGAGGGACATGCGGGGCAGTGTGCAGATGGAGCCCGAGGCACGCTGGGCTCTCCCCACGCATGGCGAGGGCCGCCGATGTCTGAGCCATGGGGCGTGGGGGCCTGATGGCACACAGAGCACTCAGCACACGCAGGGTCTCAGCAGGCAGCGGGCTCCCGGCCATGGGGGAGGCCTGGGGGGTCAGGCGGCTTTCTCGGCACGGAGAGCCACACTGGGCTGCTTGGCCACCTCTCTGTGCACCTGACTTGCAGAAGCCATGAGTCCTTAATAAACTTCAGACTTCAGAAGCAGCGGGTCTGGCTCAAGTGTGCACGGGGGCGTCTTGTGTGCTGGCAAGTGGGTCCCTGAAGAGCCGCATGTGGGGCGCAGCGGCACCCGAGAGTGTCTGGTCGAAGCCTCTGGGGCTCCTGCGCTTGCCCGCACCCCCACATCGCCACCACCCCATCAGCCTTCTTCCTGGGGGGGGGACCCATACCACCCGAAGCGAGCTGGGCAGCCTAGAAAGAGGTGCCATCAGCCACACACAACCCCCCGTTGGAGCCCCCTGGCCCCTGTTCTGAGTCAAGCAAAGTGACTGCAGCCACATGTGGCTCCAGAAGAGTATTCCCAGCCCCCAAAGTGAAGTGACCTTGAACGGCAGAGCCTGGAAACTGAGGCGTCGTCTCACACCCCCAGGCCCCTGGGGCAGTGGCGGCGATGTCCCTGCACACCCATTCTGCCCGGGGAAGCACGGCCTGCATAGCAGGAGGGCCCTGGTGGGACAGAACGGGCCCTCCACCGCCCGCCATCACTCACCGCTGTGGAGGGACAGGTGGCGGGTGGGCGTCGAGGCCCCGTCGAAGATGGCTCTATCCAGGAAGTCGATGGTGGACTCCGTGTACACGATCTGGAAGACCTGCCCAAGCAGGGAGCACAGCTCCTCCGCGGCCACCTGTCCCGGGCAGAGCGGCAGCTCCCTGGGTGGCTTCCAGACGCCTGACCCCTCGGTGCCGATCGGCACCAGGACCAAGTGTCCTCCGGGGCCAAGGTCAGCAGCCCACCAGGACACACCCTGCAGCTCTTCCCACTGCCCTGCTGGCCGCCGCCCACCTCCCCGTCCCAGCCTGGGCTGCTATGCTCAGCATTCCCGACAGACGCCTCAGGCTCCACACGCCTGCCGCTGAAGCAGGGCCCCAGGACACGGGGCCGTGTCGAGAGGGGCTTCCGGTGGGGACGGGCTGGCCAGGACAGCAGCAGTAAAGAGGAACTGCCCAGCTATGTCCCTGACACCTCACAGGTGTGGAAATGACGCAGGGCCGGGGGCGGCAAGGGGTTCCTGGAGGCTGGCAGCCCTCAAGTGGCTGATGGGGCCCCAAACCCTAACTCGCCACTCCCAGGAATCCACCCACAGGGCACCATTTGGGGTGCGGGGGACCTCGACCCCATCACACAGAGGAGGGAGGGGCAGGGCCAGCCTGGGTGGGTCAGGGCTGGTGGGCCCCAGGCTGCTGACCTTGCTCTCTGTGGCCAGGACCACCAGGCAGCACGCCTCCACAGGCGCCACGCCGCTTTCAGACAGGGAGCCTGCAGCCAGGCCTCTGGGACTTTCCGCACACAGGCTCTGGCTGGGGGAGACGCCAGGGTCCTGGGCTGCGAATCAACACCGCGCAGGTTAGGGGAGGCGGGGGCGCAGCTGCAGGCTCGTGCGGGCAGGCCACAGGCCTCCCCTGCCTTGTCTGGACGAGGGTCGGCCCCGGTGGGCACCCACATCCACACTGCCCATGGCAACGCCACCCTCCTTGACCTACTGACACCTGCACACAGGCAGACAGACAGCTTCGGCCAGGACGGGAGGCTGCCAGAATTCGGCTTCCTTTCATCTGCCCTAAAGACAGTATCGACGGGGTTCAAGGTAATAAACAGTGGGCAGGGAACACAATCCTGATGGCAGGAGGAGAAACTGAGGCAAGGTGCAAAGGGCGTGTGAGGGGCAGTGTCCAGGTGGGGACCTGGACCACGAGTTCCGCCCACTCGGCTGTGCTATCACCGCGTCTCTGCCGTGGGCCTGGACGCACCCCCACCTTCGCGGTTACTGTGCAGACTGGACGAGACAACTCCTGTCACAGCCTCCACACCAGTTCGAGCCGCAGAAACTGCCATTTCTGAGGACTGAAACAGTCAGATATCGGCAGTTTTCCAGCTTGAGGAAGTGCGGTCACTGAGCAGATGCTCGGTAAGCACACGCGGAGGAGACACGAGAATGGAGCGGAGGGGAGCTCGCTCAGTGAGGGTGACGGAGCGTGTGTGAGATGGTGTGAGAGAACGCTTGTGTGCGCCCAACCTGCCGGGTGCAGCAGCCCAGAGCCCAGGGGCTCTAACTGAGGCAGCCACGGTGTGGGTGGCCGGTGGCCCCCCAGGCGCACAGGCGGACGCCTCTCACAGGGCCGCGGCTCTGAACAGCGGCCCCCATGCTCCCTGACTACTGACCTTCCCTCTGTGCCGCCTCACACACAGTGCGTGGTGCACCTGCACCCCCCGCCCCTGGGGGGCGCTGGCTTCGGGGACAGATCTGTGCTGCAGCACCAACCCTGGGTCCCCACCGGGAGGTCCCAGCACCACTGCTCAGGGCAGAGGCCGTGGACCCAAGGGGCAGCTTGTCTGGGGTGCCCAGTGAGGCGGCCCCACCACGGCGGAGGGGTGAGGCCAGAGGAGGCCCTCCAGACCCTCTCCACTCAGACCAGCCCGCAGCCAGAGGGCCCAGGAGGGCTGGGCCTCACCCATGCAGCCCCGCCCTGGGAGGACCCCAGGGCCAGCCAGGGCCTGGGAGCTGTCTGTGCTGGGTGGAGGCCCTGCCCCAGCCTCTAGTCCATCTCCATCGGGGCCCTGCTGGGCCTGGATACCAAAGGACACCCCACTACCCCGGAGAAGGCAGCCCTGGGCAGAGCACGAGGCTCAGCACCTGTCCCTCGGGCACTCTTGGGTCCTGCCCTCCTCTGGCCAAGACTGACCTCGGGGACAGGAGGGCCACTTCTCAGACACAGTGGGCAGTGGTGGCCGACCCGACGCTGCAGGACTGTCTCCAGAGCTCTGTCCCACGCAGGCCCCTCCACAGCGGAGACGCAGCTGCAGCTGCCGGGGCCCCGCCCTGTCCCGCCCCCCAGGTCTTACCTGTCTTCAGGACCACCAGGTGGGAGGCGTCATCCCGCACGTAGGACACAGCGGCGATGTCATGGATGGGGACCCTGAGGATGGTGTCCTCCCCGTCCCTCCAGGCCAGCTTGACATTGTACGCGGACAGACTGATGACAGCGTCGTGCTCCTGGGTCAAGTGTCCGGGGAGCTGGTGGGCTCTCTGGAAGAGATGACAGGCCGAGACGCTGGGCCCCCCTGCACCACGGGGGCATCCTGGGAGAGGCCTGCAGACTCGGACACACGGTGCTCCTCGGGGGCCATCAAAATGTGGAGACAGCCCAGAACCACAAGCCCCAGACCGAGGAACCAAACGCGATGGGATGGGTCGTCTCTCATGGCCGTGAAGGCCCAGGGTCGGGAGCCAGGAGCTGCTGCTGGAGTGTGCAGGTCAGAGGTTGCAGTCAGGAGGTGAGGCGGGCCGAGTGTCAGAGGCCGGGGTGGAAGGCGGGTTACCTTTGCGTTGTCTATGAAGTGCAGGATCTCGGTCCGACTGGATGGGTTCAGGTACCCTGGGATGGACGTCAACTGGCCTAAGTACTGAGAGAGCGAAGGGAAGGGCCGTCAGAAAGGTGGTCGGCCAGCGGGGCTGGCCACTTTGAGCCGCTGCTGTGGCCAACGCCGTCCAGCCTGTTGCTTCAACAAACCGGGAAGGCAACAGAAAGGGTCAATAAAAGACGTGAGCCCTGGCTGGTGTGGCTCACTGGATTGAGCGCTGGCCTACAAGCCAAAGGGTTGCTAGTTCGATTCCCAGTCAGGGCGCATGCCTGGGTTGCGGGCCAGGTCCCCAGTAGTGGGCATGCGAGAGAGGCAACCACACTTGATGTTTCTCTCCCTTCCCCTCTGTCTAAAAATAAACAAATTTAAAAAAAATAATAATTTTAAAAGACTTGAACAAAAAAAAGATGGTTTCCTATTGTTTTCTAAAAAAGGTTATAGTTTTACATTTTACCTTTACATCCACACTTCACTTTGAGATCATTCTGTATGAGAGCCAAGCGGGGTGGGGAGGGGGTTGCTCATTTTCTGCCGGCCCCTCCCATGGACCTGGGGGCACACTGGGCATGCTGTGTGGGTCCTTGTCACTGCTGCTGGTTGGGGTCAGCCCCCCTGCTGACCCCTCACACCCTCGCTGCCATGGCTCTGAGGCCAGCACGTGGATTCTCTCGTTTTCCTCCTTTTTCAAAACCGTTTCAGCTCTTCTGTTCTGTTGCCATTCCACGGAGACTTTAGAGCCCTGCCGTCCACCTACAGAACACCCTGCCGGCCTTCTGCAAGGCACTGCTCTGACCCTGAACCCCGGCGTGGGGAGAGCTGGCGCCTCGCCCAGGCCGAGTCTCCAGGCCCTGTGCTTGGTCAGCGTCCGCCACCCTGACCTGTGGCAGCCTGACCTGTCGCGGCTCCGAGCACGTCTCAGGCACAAGCCCGACACGCCTGCTGTTGCCTGCGTGTGGGCGCGTCCTTTGTGAGCGATGTAAACGGTGTCTCACTCTCAGTGCTGGGGCCCTGAGCCGCATCAGCTCCCTGTCCAGGGTCACGGCCGCCACCTTTCCTGTTCCCCTGACCTCCTGGAGCAGTGTCTAGTTAATGACCGATTTTGGCTGCACTGAGTTTGGGCGGGAGACATGCGTCTGCGCCCCGGGCACGACGCACAGAGCAGCTTTCACCCTCCACCAAGGAGCCGAAACATGTGGCCGACCCAAGAGAGGCGCTCGCCACCACGGGGAGAGCCAGGAGGGCCCGAGGACAGGAGTCGGGGGCTGCGCACTGGCCGGCACTGACCTTCACCTCCTTCTCGATGTAGTCGCTCAGCAGCCTGTCAGGCTCCACCCGCTCGGGCAGGGACAGCACCACCGTGTGCAGGGGGCGCCGCTCCGTCACCTTCTCGTGGGCTTTCTTATCTCGGCCCTTCTCGCCTTTGAGGAAGACACGCTTGAACGGCGACACGATCCCAGGCTGCGGGCAGAGAGGGCAACGGCTGCAGTGACTGCCAGCACCGGCCCGCACGCGGACTTGCTGGCCACGTGGGCTGCGGAGAGAGCACCCAGAAACCCTGGTGGGGCGCTGGGCCTTCACCTGTGCACCGAAACTTGGACGGTCAGGTCCCAGTTCCCAGCAGGCGGGAAAAGGGCAGGAAGGAGACTGCCGAGACAACAAAAGCGCCGTGTCCTCCAACCTCTGGACTCTGCAGGTCACTGCAATCCAGGACCTGAGAGGCCCGAGCAGGTGTGGTCAAGGCTGCAGCGTCAGCAGCCGATAGAGGAGGCTCCCACCCTCCCTCTCCTGCTGCAGTAACAGAGCACGTGCCCCTCTGCACACCTGTCCCCCACCCCCAGAGCTGGGCGACCTCTCACCCTGGCCAGAGTCTGGGTGGCCCTGGAGGCTCACCCACAGCTGCAGCAAATGTGCACAGCAAGGGTGTGGCGGGTGAACCGGGCCGCCCATCGCCCTGGGAACCGAGGGAAGCCCGCGTGCCGTCACCTGCACAGGCGCGGAGGGCTGCTGTCTCCGGTTGTCCCCAGGGACGTAAAACCAGAGAACACAGGTGCCAACGGGCAAGAAACCATCAGACACAGGGAACCGGGAGCTGGAGGCCACACCAGACCACGGGTCGCCTTCCGTCCTCGGAGGGCCCACAGACGATGGCAGCTGGACCCACAGCAGGCCCGGCCACACTCCCAGAAACCCGTGACACTGCACCTGAGCAGCAGCCATCAACACTCTCACCATTTCTCCTCTAGAGGGAAATCACGTCGTGTACGATGCCAGACTCACTCTCCCCACCCCGGCCCCCTCACTGCCCCAGGCACCCCGTCGGGGTGGCAGTAAAAGCTGGTTAACACACACTTGTTTGGGGCCCTGAGGGCTAGGCCCCAGGAAGGCCCTGCAGAGGTCACAGCCCCACCAGGGACAGAAGCCCACAGCAGGTGAACAGGCCTTGAACCCAGGATGAAACGCTGCCAGGTGCCTGCACGGTGAGCTGGGAGCCAACCAGCCTGTTCTTAAGGGGCTGCCTGGGCGGCCAGCCTGAAGTGAGCATGGTGGCGCTGGACCCTGCACCCCCGGGACTGTGGGCTGACAGGGTGGGGAGCCGCCCCTGCCTCCCCAGTCCACATGGGACACCCGGCCAGCACGGACTCAGCTTTTCCAGGAACGGTGAGCGAGAGGGCCCCCAGGGTCTGGGGCTGATGCTGGTTCATGACCCTGTGAGGGGAAGTTCTGGCTGAAAAGCAAACGGAAACACTGTGGTTCCAGTAAGTGGCAACGGACTAACGCCACCTGGAGGCCTGCAGCCCTGCAGCCCCTTAACGTTACTGGGCGCCCAGGGTCATCGCTGCCAAAAGGGTCTTGTAGCCTTTGACCCCAAAAGTCAAATGGACCCACCCAGCCCCAGAAGGAGCAGGACGCTCTGGACAGAGCCCGGCCACTGAGAGGAGCCTCTGCAGGAGCTACAGAGGCTGCAGAGGGAGCAGGGCTCAGCGGCCTCAGACCCGCGTAGGCGCGCCCCCGCCTCTCCACCGCCCGCGCCGCTGACGCTTCTCCTCCCGCGGGCCGTGGACGGAGTTCCAGGAGTGGGTAGGGGGCTGTGGGTGCGCTTCTCCTGACCCTTTTTCCCAAAATTATTGTCCAGCTCGAGGCTTGGGTCCTAGTCCACACGTAGACTCTGGCCCCCGGCAGCCGTGACACCTGCGGCCCCTTATTCCCCACCTCCGGCGCACCAGGCCAGCCAGCCCCCGCCAGCTCCTCCCTCCCACCGCCCACCCCGAGGCCCGGTTCTCAGGCCGGAAGCCAGCCGGAACCCCACCCGCGTCAGGGGCAGGGCCCCCGGGCCCTCCCCACCGTCCAGCGCCCACCTCGCTCTCCGTGGACCAGCCCCTCGGGACGTCTGCGGGAGGAGGGGTTCCCGCCGGGGAGCCGTGGTCCCCCGCCCTAGGCCGACAGCTAGCGTGCATGCTCCGCTGCCACCGCTGCCCCGGAGGCGCAGTCAGAGGCTGGCACCGGAAGCACGGCGACCCGCCTTCCGTCCGCCTGCAGCGCCCGGCAGCGCCGGAGGGGCCGCCCGCGACATAAGCGGCAAACCCAGAAGGACGCCAGCAGGCCGCGCGTCTCCCCCGCAGCGAACGCGCACAAGTGTGCGCTGCCTTGTCACACGTTTAAAAGCCACTTGCGTGTCTTTTCCTGTGAACTGTCTGTTCCCACTTCCTGCCTGCTTTTTCTCTCAGGTCACGGGTTTTGGTTCTATTTCTAGGAGAAGCTTATATAAAGAATATTTACCTTCCGCTTTATAAGTCGCAAATGTCTTCCCTGATTTGCCGTCTCTCACTTCTGTTGATGTTACTAGACCGTTGGCACCACCCCACGGCTTCTGGGCTTCCTCGCCTCCCAGGCCACTGCAGAATCGTCCCCACTCCGGTTGTGCAAGGCCTGTCTGCTCTTACTCCCGCCTCTGACTGGCCTGCTGTCCTGTGGGGGGCGGGTCTAACGCCTTCCTCCACAGCCCTGGCTTCTCCAGGCACAGAGCCTATGGTGGTGGCAGAGGGGCTGCTGTCCCACGCCTGGGTCCCCGGGGAGAGAGCCCATTGCAGGGTTGCGTGTGGGTGGCAGGTGCTGCACAGCCCCCTCCCGCCCTTCTGTCTCAGGTCCTCTGGCTGCTTTTCCTCGCTCCGAACACCGGTGAGTGCCAAGTGGTCTAGTTCCCGGAGGCGCCCGGTGGCACTTTCCCTGGGATTGCGCCTGAGATCTACTCAGGGAGGCAGAGGGTCGTGCGCCGCCAACCCATCCCAACAGCGGGTGCTTTCAGTCTCCAGTCCCTGTTTCACAGGGGTCTCCTTCCGAAAAAGGCCCCTGGGAGGTGGGAAGAGCCCCTCTTCCCAAGGACAAAACCCAGACACCTCCGTGAGTGGGCGGCCACAGGCCTGACCCCAGAGGCCAGGGCGCTCGGCTCCCACACTGCTGGCTGGGCGGGACCTCAGCCGGTCCCCACCACGAAGGCCGCAGCTGTCAGCACCAGTGTCCTCGAGCCGCCCACAGCCCGGCACACTGGACGCCTCAGCCGAGGGGCGCCGCCCGGGCTCCTCCTGTGGGGCAGGTGCGGCACCTGGCCGGCGCGTCAGGTCCTCATGGAGCCCATCGCGTGTGCCCACAGGAAGCACTGCTGGGAGCAGCCTGACCCACGGTGGTGGGAGCCCAGAAGGGACCCGTGCGGCCGGCCTGGCCCGTCGCTGGTGCGCAGGTAGTGGGCACGCGACGGAAGCCACGCAGGAGTGGCGCACACGGACACCGGGCAGCGCCGGGGGGGGGGGGGGGGGGGCGGGGGTCAGGCGGTCAGCGCACACTGCCCTGGCTTCCTAGCGGACACTCCCCGAGCGCTCACTCTGCAGAGGGGCACAGGAGTTCTTCACACCATTCTTGCAGCTTTTCTTAAGTCTGGAATTATTTCAAAATAAAACGAGTTTTAGAAACACGCATCACACCCCGGCCAGGTAGTTCAGTGGTTGTAGTGTCAGCCTGACATGCCAGAGGTCCGGGTTTGACCCGCGATTGGGGCACATACAAGCCTCGACCCACAAATGCGTCAGTAATTGGAACAACAAATCGATGTTTTTCCTTCTCTCCCTCTCTCAAAGCAGTAAATTTTAAAAAACAAAAACAAAACTCCCCGAAACAGGTCCACTGACAGCTCCTTATAACACAATGTATTAAAACACAATGGGCCCCGGCCAGTGTGGCTTGGTTGGTTGGGTGTCATCCTGCAAACTGATAGGTGGCCGGTTCGATTCCCGGTCGGGGCACATGCCTGGATCACAGGTTCGACCCTTAGTCGGGACGCACACGGAAGGCAGCCAGTTGGTGTTTCTCTCTCATGTGGATGTTTCTCTCCCTTTCTACTTCACTTTCCCTCCCTCTAAAAATTGAAAGAACACCCACCACAGTGGGACCTCTGGAAGGGTCTCCAGAACCGGGACTTAGCTCCTCCGCCTCTTCCCAGGTGACTCCATTCCTGACTCACCTCAAGGGTGGCCCCCACCCTGCCTGGCTCGGCACGTGCCAGCTGCAGCTACAGAAACGGTGCCCTCGGAGGAGAGGCCCCACAGGCAGGCGAGGGCGACGGCAGTCAGGATGCAGGCCGGCAAGACCACTGCCCTCCACCCCCTGAAACAGCACGGGGGTCTCTCCACCTAGAGGCACTAAGACGCCCCTAGACAGTGAGGGAGATTTGGGAAGGTGGGACAATTCCCCAGGAAGCACCGTGCCCAGTGGGCACGGAGAAGGTGTCTGAAAGAAACGCGGAGGAAAGATGCCGGTGGGCGCAGGCGCAGACGCAGAGCAGCAGCCTGGAGAGCGGCGGTGACGGCTGTTTCCAGTGGGCAGGGGGTTCTCATTATTTTTCCTTGAATATACTTTGCTGGGTTTTTTTTCTGAGATATAAATTTTTTTAAGAAATAAATTTTAGGTTTATTTGGAAAATAAAATCCAAAATTATCAACAACTGCCATTTTCATCTATCAGCTGGGCAAACACTCCACAGTTTGCTAACATGCTGCGTGGGTTAGGTTACTGGAAAACAAGCATTCTCATGCTGTTAATAAAACCCGGAAAGATACCAAAAAATAAAACGAAAACCCATTTTTTGAAGAACACAAGCTGGTGGGACTGCTGCGGCACGGGCAGTTGGCCAGCATCGCCTGGAACGAGGGCGGCGAGCGAGCTGACTGCACCCTCAGGAGCCGACGCCGCAGACACACCCGCACGCGTGCGAGAGGACAGCCGAAGGCTGCTGTCGGTTCTGCCAGTCAGAGCAGAGTGACAGCTGCCTACAAACAGGCTGCTGGGTGAGTGAGTCACTGGGACCCACAGGGGAAGGTGCCACTCAGCCTTGAACAGGAGAATGAGAGATCTCCAAAAGCACGGTCAAGAAAAGAGACCCGAGAGGCGCCCGTCCGGTCAGGGAGTGGACGGCCCCAGGGTGCTCGCCCCAGACGAGGCTGTGGGCGCCCGCACACGCGACGGCGATGAGTGCCACTGTGGCCAGACCATGGCTGCTAAACACCTTCCCCACTGAACACAGTCAGAACTCCCGGGAGCAGCACCCTGTTCGGGGCTGGGACCGCCGCGTGGGAGCCCTTGTGAGCAAGGGCTCAAAGAGCAGTGGGGACTCGTGCGCTGTCAACACAACTGAACCTCTTAGAGACGGTCAGGGGGCCAGCTGTGTGTCGAGGGGCTTCTACCACAACGAGAACCAGAGGACACTGAGCCAGCTCAGCATGTGCCCAGGGGCTGAGTGCTGGGCAGTCGGAGCTTCAAATTAGTAGCAAGAGTGAAGGGCTGTAGCTGTGAGTAAAGTAAGAACAAGCAAGAATCTGCAATGGAGAAACCCGGCCACGGCCACCACGGGCTCAGCACCAGCAAGGGGTGGGGCAGCACCCTCCGGCGGGCACGTGGACGGCCGAGGCCCCCAGGCAAGGCTGGGCTGAGGCTGGCCTCCTGGCTGAGCCAGTTGCAGGGGGCGAGGCCGCAAACGACACTGAGAACAAAGGGCCCCACGGCACCAAATCTGCAGTGTCTTCAGTGGCGCAGGAGAGTGAGCACCGGGCATCGGGGAGGACGTCTGTGGGCTCTGTGTGCTGTTCCTCACCTTCCATGTACATTCAAAGTTAGTTCAACATGCAGGCGTGAAAGATCGATTGTTTCAAGCGAAAACGCTGTCGCGTTGGGTTCATAGCACACACGGGAGTGGCTGAGACAAAACAAACAGGTGTCGATGCCACAGGAGGACGTGTGAGCAGACCCGTCGGCGAGAGACAGCACAGCGCCACTTCACAGCCTTGCACAGGTCAGGGTGGGCTGTCGCCCAGAGGGGGCCAGCTAATGGTCACTTGGCAACGGAACAGAGCGCTGAAAATATGCAACCCACAAGACGATGGGCAAGAAGGAACAAAGCACAAAATGAAACAGAAAACGAGCAGCAAAACAGGAGAGGAACACAGCCATATCAGTGATTATTCCAGCCCTGACCAGCTCGGCTCAGGGTGGGGCATCGTCCCACACAGCAAGAGGATCACTGCTTTGGTCCCAGTTCCAGCTGGGGGAGCAAGAGAGGCAACCTATCCATGTTTCTCTTCCTCTCTTCCCCGCCCTCTGAAAATAAATTTGCAGAGAGACAGGGACGGAAAAAGAGGGGGAGAAACATCAGTGTGTGGTTGCCTCTCACACACCCCCTACCTGGGGACACGCCCTGACCAGGCATGTGCCCTGACCGGGAATTGAACCAGCCACCCTTTGATTCACAGGCCAGCACCCAATCCACACTGAGCTACACCAGCCAGGGCAAAATAAAATCTTAAAAAAAAAAGTTATACAAAAGATAAATGGCAGCAGTTGTGAGACGAGACAAAAAGTGAGATGTGACAACTACTTACACAGCACGCCGTTCGTAAGAGAGGCACTTTAAACACAGAGCTGTAGACATGGCAAAGACACCCTGCTGACGTGCAGCGTAAGACAGCCGGTGTGGCTACACAGTATCAGACGGAGTAGATTCCAAAGCAAGGAGCAGTGTCCGCAATAAAGCCGCCGTCTGCTCTGGAAGAGGGCCCTTTCAACAACACACAGCACCCCTAAATGTGCACTGAAGAACTCAGCCTCCCAGACACATGCAGCCCAAACTACCGGCATTGCAGGAACAGCAAACCCGAAACCGTAACTGGAGGGTTTAACCGCCCCCGAACCGACAGGATCTGCAGACAAAAATTCCGTAGGGAGCGCGCAGCCGGCGGGGCCGCTGGACACACAACTGCCTCGCACGAGGTGGACAGCCGTGTGAGCCCTGCGCCTGGAATGTCACGTGGTGAGCTTGAGTGTGGTCTGAGATGTCACAGAATTACGTGCCTATGGTTTCATGATAAAGGATCTTGTAGTAAAATCGGGATGCATTTGTGCCAGACCCCACATCCAGTCACCACATCACCCGGCAAGTCCATCAGCAGGTGCCTGCCCAGGAAACGACAACTCGTCCACGCTGACCTGCTCCCAAACGTCCGCGCAGCTTCTCCTAGTCACACAAAACTGCTCCTAGCCCAACCGTCCGGCACAGGTCAGTGGAGAAGCAGCCGTGGCAGACACACAAAGAACACCCCCAATGGGGTGCATGCAAACTGGGGGACCCCAGAGCATGCTGCTGAGTCAAAGGGGCCCTGCCCAGAAGGACACTCCTGTGTGAACCCGTGCGTGTGAAGGCCGGGGGCAGGTCGCTCCGATGCAGACAGACTGCTCTCGGCAGAGAGGGCAGAGCAGCAGCTGCGTGCGAGGGGCCTCCTAAGAGGCCCAGGGACTTCCTGGGTGATGGCAGGGTTTGGGTCACACAGGCGTGTGCCCCTGTCAGAGTTTAGCTGACGTGCATGCACAGTGGACGTATCTGCAGCAAGCGACAACTGTCACCAAATACTGAGCTCTAGTGAGTGAGCGCCTGCTGAAGCAGCAGACCACTGAGTCTGTGTGACGGGCGCAGGAAGAACCAGGTGGCTCGATGAAGGGCGGGGGGGCCGTGTGGGGAAACACCCGGGCAGCAAACATTTAATGGTGGATCCAGGCGGTGGGGGGACAGGAATTCAAACTTTTCCGTAATGAAGTGCAGTGGGGTAAAAAAAGCAGACGGCGGCCGTCCACACCACCTCCAAGGAGGGGCTGGGACTCAGCACTAGGGGAAGGATGTGGAGCGAGCCTGAGGCGGGCCTGACAGTGAGGGTTCAAGGGGCAGGTCAGCCTCCACCACTGGGTGGCCCTCAGGACGTAAAATAAGAGAGCTGTTTCCAGCAGCAAAGCGACTGGCAGCAGTGACAGACTCAGTCGGCACCGGAGCCTCTCCTGACAGGTGACTTGGAGGGCAGCAGACCCTACACACAGGTCGCACCCCACGGTGAGAGCAGAATGTCCCAAACCACTGCGTTTCTGGGGAAAACCTAGCACGGGATTTCAAACCATAAAACGCACAATAAAGACTCAGATCAATAAGTTTCCCTCCTTCTCTGTCACAAGTAATAGCAGAAGCGAGATGGCCCCTCCCACCGTGAGGGACGCCCACACTGGGTTTTCGGGAGCAGCAGCAGCAACACCTCGGTCAGTGTCCATCCAGCTTCCCACACTTTCAGGATTCAACAGTTGCTCCCCCTCCAGGGCCACAAGACCCACCCCACACACCGCCATGTAAGCCGCGAACAAAAGCCCGATTCCCGCCTCCTACTTACTAGGGAGGATCACACGCACCACACTCTTGCCACCTGATATCGGATGTCTAATCTCAGCCCCACAGCCACACTGCTCACGCACCGGGAAACTGCAACATGTTGCCACCGGCTCGGGGTAAGAAAACATGTCTTTGTGTTTCTGCTCAGTTGGCAACTCCCGGCTCAGCTCCCTGTGTGTGCGACCCAGGAAATCTGAGCGCTGCTCCTGCCAGGAGGGATGGCTGAGAGCAACCGCAGCCGGCGCCTGCCCACGGCACTCAGGACAGCGACCGGGCACAGAGCGCAAGCAGCGGCCCCGCCACTCTGAGTCACCCCCCGTGTCTGGGGCAACTGTGGAGACCATGTCCCAGCCACGGGCCCAGTCTGGGGCCACTGCACTAGATTCCTGTCACAGCAGCCGGGCACCCTGGGCTTGCTTCAAAATCACCCGCTACCTACCGGGACCGAGGACCACAGACTAGGGCTCCCGCAGCCGACAGCCCTGCCCTCCAGGGCTGCGGGCCGCACGCCAGGTGCAGGCAGGGTCGGGTTCCCAGGACTGCTCTCCAGGGTGGGGAGACGGTCTTCTCCCAGCCTCACTTGGTCCACCTGCTGTGTGCGCACCCCTGGGGGCTCTCTAGCCACATTTCCTCTTCTGATAAGGATGTAGGTCATGTGGGGTGGGGCCATCCTACTGACCCCACCTAACCTCATCTCCCAACACCCCTGCCGAGGTTCTGGGGGCTAGGCCTCCACACAGGAACCCAGGGGGACACGGCTGTCCATCTCGCTGCCCTGGGAGCAGGGGCGGCTGCACTCGCGCACCTGAGCCGAGCTGTCACGCGGTGGTGTGAGGCTGGGGCGTGAGGGGACATCACAAGATCCTCTCTGCACTCGGGCTCGTTGTCTTCGTAACTCAAAGGCTCCTTACTCGCTCCCTAATGACCCTCTCTACTTGTCCTCTGGGCCTCAGAGCTCACTGTCCCCGGCACATGTGCTGGGCGTGCAGTCAACGCCGGGAAACAGTCCTCAGAGGGAAAGATGGCAAGTTCCAGTCGCTTTGGCTGCACGCAGGCGCAAGCCAGGCACCCCACGGGCCTCGCCCCACCTCCCCGGCTCTGCAGGTCGCAAGGCAACCCCCAAGTGTCTCTCTGGCACACGAGCACGGCCTGTGTGTGTGTGAGCAGCTCACTTTCCAAGCCCTCAGCCCTCTCCTCGCTGCACAAAGCGTGTCAGTGGCACGCAAGGCAACAGAGAGCGTGACTCCAGGCTGAGCAGCCAGTCCATGCTCAACCGTGGCTCCTAACTCAGTGGCAAAGCAGGTGAGCGCGGCAGGTGTGTTACTGGCCCCAAAGTGACTGCAGGGGCAAGTACAGGGTACAGAAGGGGCTCGTCTCTGACCCTACTGCCCGATGCTGCTGGCCTCTCCCTCCGGAGCAGCCCCCTGCAGCACTAGTGCCGAGAGGAACGTTTGCCTGGCCACCAGCCTCCTCTCAAAGGACGCTCCCAGCAGTGATGGGGCACAGAAGTGACGAAGCACAAGAAGGTCCCCGTGTACGTTCTAAGTCCCCACTGTGGGGGTCAGGAGGTCACAGCTGCCGACAGAAGGGGCACAGGGACTCCATGCTTCCTTTCGTTGAAAACTAATGAACACACAACACTGATGGAACTCTCCGGCAAACCAGAGCATGATGAGCCTGCCAGTCGCTGGTCACTCTGAACCCATCTACAGGCCGCCCGACCTGGGCACCTCCGCCCCGCTCCTCAGGCCTCCTCGCCCTGGAGTGCCCCTTGCCACCCGAGAATCATGGTGAGGAGTACTCAAGAGCAAAGATAAAACAAGGCATGGAGGCTCGGAGTCACCTCGTGAGCCCATGTCACAGCTGTGGGACCAATTTAGTTATGAAAGCAATTTAGCGGGTCACAGCTCAGTTTCATTAGTGAAAACACGAAAACATAGCGGTTTTAAGCAATCAGAGCACATGGCTTGGAGGAGGTACCACTTCTTCAAACTTTCATTTCAGCTACACAAACATTTCCACACACGCGCACCATGAAGGTGAGGGACAGCTACCTGGGCTGCAGTCACAAAAGTTTAAAAGGCGCTGGTCTCAGCCAAGCGCCCAGGGCCCCAGACGCCGCCCTGACGGGAGAGCAGCAGGCACAGGGGCTGGTGACTCGGGGCCACAGTCTACAGGACCCTCTTCTCCCCACTTTTTAGATGGGAATTCCCAGAAACTCACACAAGCAGACCGAACAACAAGCAAGGAGCACCCACTGCCGAAACATCCAGCCACCTCCCTCTTTTTCTAGGGCGCGTAACAGTGACCTCACACATCCTGTAACCTCACCGATAAGAGCTCAGCATCTCCAGGACCAGAACACGAGAAAATGAATGACCCTCATTACCACCTCGGACCCAGCCCTGCGTTTCCAGGGTGCCGCACACCTGCTCTCTTTGAAGAATGCAAATAAACTAGATCGATGCAGAAATACTTCATTTTGTTCATGTTGAAATCCTGGCCAGTGACCTGCAACCTAACAGCAGCCCAAGCAGGAGAAGCCGGGACCCGAACAGGGTTGAGGCCTGGTGGTGACTTCCCGCCGCGGTGACTGCCCACGGGCTGCAATCCCTGACGGAGTCACATGTCTTTATAAAAATGCACACAATCCAACTCAAGTGTACAGCAACGTTTCTCACAAAAAGGAGTTACATCCTGACAGAACGGTGTCAAAACTCACAGAACTTGGGTCTGTTCTGTAAGGGGGCAGGTTTGTTCTCTAAACCCCAAATCAGGACCTGTGGTCTGCAAGGTACCATTCGCTCTGAGACCTCCGGGCAAGAGTAGCCCTAGTGGGCCCAGGCCACTAGCACCCGGCAGACGTCTCTGTCCCCATGTTCACCCCAAGGTGTGCCCACAGCCACCCCCTCCCAGCAGGCGGGCTCATCCTGCATCCCTATCACTCAGCGGCTCCCATGGGCATGGCAGGAGCTCAAGCCACCCTCATCCTACGTGCCAGCGTAGCCTCAGGAAGGACAGGACTGTGCCTGAGGCCACTTTATATCAAGTCCACTTGGTTCTACTGGTTCCCTGGCAGCTCGCCGCCCCCTGCCCAGGGCAATTAGGCCATGTTAGAACACGCCCCGGCAACTGCTTAATGAGCAGCAAAGCCAGTATCTGAGGACCTGACAGAGCCGATGGTCCACGCTTTTAAAGGGCTAAGTCTGCATCTTGCGAGGGAGCTAACTTGGGAAGAGAATTCAAATGTCTAGCTGTACGTTCGTAAAACTCTTAAGTGACTACTTCTGCTGTTTCAGCTTGAATCTGTATGTTTTAGAATAGCATCTCTGGTTAGTTTGCCACACAAAAATGACTCAACACCAAGTTTTGGAGATGGAGGTGACCTCACATGGAATGGGGGGGCAGAGCAGGAAGGTTTCACAGGCTTGCAAGTGGCACAGAGCACTGGGAAAGTGTGCTGAGTGGTGGCCTGGATAGGAATCCCCTTCCCAGAGCCCTGCACAGCTGCCTGTGGGAAAACAAACTGGGGCAGTGGCAGAACAGAGAAAACGCTTGCTCCTGCCCAAGGCAACTATGTATCCTCTCACAGAGACAATGAATCTCCTCCAATGGACAATGGAATTCATCAGCAACCTTCTCTCTGCCTACAACCTTCCTACTGCCCCAGCTCCAAAATTGAGTTTTACTGTTTTTTCACTTCTAGTCCAAAAGCTTGGGAATGTCTGCTTCCTTCTCTTTCAATATTGCTAAGTGGTGTAATGCTCCTACCACGGTTGGTAGGAGGTTAAGAAGAAACTCAGTCAATCCCATCCTCCCCGGGTAGGCGCTAACCCAGCAACTCTCCTGAGCAGGGGGGAAGAGCGTTTGGCCTCACTGTGGAAGACGAGGTGGGGACTGGTGCTCTGCTGGGACTGAGCTGGCGGCCCCAAGTGCTGGGGACAGGCCACCTCCTGTACAGGTGCTGGTCGACAGGGCTCTGTGATAGGGAAGGAGGGAACTGACTGATTTCCTTCTGGGGGCTTCTACCAGCTTTGGTACAAAACTTAAACTCAGCTCTCCCCTTTGCAGTGGGCAGCATCCCTCTGCAGACTAACGCTCAAGCTGAACCGATTTCTTGGGCCGTCTTCCAGACGTGAACATCTTTGTAGGTTACTGCTGCCGCACTGAAATTGGACATGCTGCTCGACTCGCAACGTAGAACGAGCAAACACGCGACAGAGGCAGCACCGCACAACCCCGGGCAGGGGGCACCTTGCAAGGCAGGTGACGAGCGGCTCAACTGATGGACACAGCTGCCTCTGAGGTAACAACATAGGACTTACTAGTCTGTTTCACCCTTGAACATGAAAGTGCAAACACGCACACATTTACTAAACCAAAAATGATAGGGAAAACACTTAAGCAGGTTATAAAGCCTGTATTTGAAAAAGATACATTTCATTGAAACCCATTTTCCATTTTAATGATAGCTTATCCCACGTGGTTATTTACTCTCCTTAAAATGTTGAGCTTCTTTATCAACTACTCTACCCCGTAATTAAAGCCACATCTTAAAAACTACATAAACGGAGGAGCCTCTTGCACTATGTCCCAAATCCAGCTGCGAACCTAAGGTCACTGAGATCACTCGTTGGGTGTCAGGCAGAGAAAACCCAACCTGTGAACGGGCCGCACCTGAGGCTGCTTCTGGTTTTACTCGGAATCCAAAGCTTGAAGACATCCAGCAGCCAAGGGTCGTACCTTAAGCTCACACCCACTGTCCCTCCGGTTCCAGCCCTGGAAGGCTTTTTGACCCGTAAGCAGGGCCAGCTCTTCTGCATCCCTCGGCAATGCCCCGGGACAGGCCATGTGGAGAGCCTGGGTTTGGGGGAGTCACTGGCCGGAAGGGGCGGAAAGGCGTGGCCCCTTCCTCCCCCGCCGCGCCGCCCGGCAGAGGACCCCCTAACGGCATTGTCCCGGGGCGCGCCTCCTACCCTCCGCGGGGACCCGCTCCGCCTCCCACCCGGCCCGGCCTGCCCGCCACTCTCAACCCCGGCGTGTGCGCCCGGACCTCCCTCCGCGGCCGCCCCGCGCCGGCAGACCGAAGGCCGGCCCGCGGGAGCCTCCCTGTGCCCCCGAGCCCGGCCCCGCCGCCCCCTGCCCGGCCCTCGAGAGGACGCACCTTTTTGCCCTTCTTGCCCTCCTCCTCCATGTCGCCGCGAGCGGTCCCCGCGGCCCGGCCCGCCCCGGGAGCCCCGCGCCCCCCGCGACCGCTACATGCTCGCCCGGGCCCCGCGGCCGCCGCGGCCGCGTTCCTACGCCGCCCGCCCGCCCTCCCTGCCGCTGTCTCCGCCCGCGGCCGCCAGGGGCCGTCCGCACCCCGCACTTCCGGGCCCAGGGCGCGGCCCCGCCCCCCGCACGCCCGGCCCCCAGCCTTTCAGAGCGGCGAGATCGCGCCAGCCCCGCCCCTCCCCTTCAGGGCGGCGGGAGCGCGCCTGTCACGCCCCTATTTCGCCCTCAGCCCGCCCATTGCCCCTCGGGGCCGCGGGAGCGGCTCCAGCTTTTCGATTCCGCCGCCATCTTTACGACTGCCAACTTCCCGGCCTGCCTCGCGCTCAGAGAGGCCAAACTCAGGCCGACGGGAAACGCTGGGTGGGGGCCATGGGGCGGGGCCTGAGGGAAAGGCGGGGCACGTGGGAGGGGCTAATAGGAAGGGAGGAGCGGGTCTGGGGAGGGGCGGGGCCAGCTGGAAGGGCGGTCCTAACAGGAAGGTGAGAAACTGGTTTCATTCTCGTTTATTAAAGCTGCCATCTGCCAACCCGGGGTGGCCCGCCTCTTTCTTCAGAGTCTCCCTGCCCTCCACGTAGGCGGACAGTTTCAAGTTACACCCGGGAAGCTCCCGAGGCTGCCAACTGACTAGTCCAGACCCTATCTGAATGAAACAGAGTAAAATGTAAACGCTTAACAGTCAGCTAGAATCCGGTGGTTTGCCCGAAAGCACACTGCAAATTGTAGTCAGCAGCAGCAGGCCCACTACCTTGCCAACTACAGCAAGATGCCAGCAAGAACCCTGCAGCACAGAGAGTGTAAATCGACACCAAACAAACCGGTGTTTGTCTCGACTGTTTTTTTTCAGTGAGGAATCCTATGCCACCTGCCAGTGTGTGGCCTCTCGGCTCCACATTCTCTCATTTCCTGCTCTGCGGGATGGAGCTGGGCCTTTGAGCACTCCTCCTCTGCCTGCAGAAGGTGCTGGGAGGTCGTGCAATTTGGAGTCAGGTGCCAAGTGGGGCCCTTGCCCTCCCAGGACTCGGGGAGATGGTCAGAGTGAGAGCGCCCAAGTCCTTGGGAAATATTTCAGGGTTGTGAGGCCAGCTGCAAACTTATTTAGCCTTTAGAGATTTCACTTGAAAAGGGCAGAATTCTGAAAGCAAAGAGGTCCTCCTGCTACTTGGAAGAGGGCCGACCAACATCTCCTTTCCTTTGCGAGGCCGCCCCTGGCTCTGTTGCTCACAGGGCCCGCTTTCTCGCCGTCCCGGGGCCCAGTCCACGACCGGGTTGGCAGGCTCGCGGCGCGCCCGGCCGCACCGAGCACTAGCCTTGAGGTCCTCCGTCAGGGAGGACCGAGGCGCACGGCAACCGCGCTCCAGGCCTCGCCCAGAGCCCCCGCGACGTCACCTCCCCGGGCCGCGCGCGGCCGTGGGGCGCAGGCTGTGTGACGCCACAGGCCGCTTCGGGAAGGCTGCGTGATGACGCAGGCGCGCGGCGCGTGTGGGGTGTGTGGCGGCAGTCATGGCGGACGGTGGCGGTGAGGTCTCGTTTCCGCGGGACTGTCCCGGGTGTCGTCTTCATCCAAAGCCATCGAGGATCCCAGGCGGGGCCCGCCGTCTTCTGAGGCTGGGTAAGAGTCGTGGGCCCGCGTGGCGGGGCGCGGCAGGTGCGCTGGCCTGCAGGGGATCTCCAGCCGGGCTCCAAGGACACGTGCGACCTGGGAGGATGGGGGACGCGCTGGGCGTGGGGTCTCGGGGGCGGCTTTCCCAAAGGCGAGAACGAGGCGCTGCGAGGCAGGCCGGACCTCAGCGCGCGCCTCCTCTGCAGCAGTCCTGCGACATGCGCTCAGAGTGCGGCCTCCCAGCACCGGCCCGCTGTGCCCCTGCCGTAGTTCACGGGACAGTAATCACCGAACCTCTTTCTGTGTCCTGCCTGTAATCCCGCAGTGTGTGCTGACCTATGGAAGAATGTGGAAGAAAGGATGTTTTGTGTAGTGACGCGATGACACGAATAACCCCGGGGAATGGTAAGTTTAGGAAGCTCTGCGCTGGAATGGCAGAGAGGGGCTCCTGTGCTTGATGAGCCTGCTGCCCCCCAGGCTCCTTCCTGACACCTGTCGGTTACCTGTGCCCAGGCTCCTGGAAGAAACCCACGTGGGCTAACTAAACTGGCAGAGGGCGGGTGGGGCTGCAGGTGGCAAGCCTCCAGCGTGCTTGGGTCTGGAGTGGCCCTGTGCATTCCTACAGTGCTTGCAAGAACATTCTGAAACGGTTTGAGGCCTGGCCCTGCTGCACCCAGGGCAAGGTTATAGAAATTTCAGACAGTCGCTTGCTCCCTTCAGAAACTGGTGTGTGGGGCCCCGTGTGGATCTGCACGGCTCCATGGCAGCCACTTGCCACACACAGTGCGGTCACAGTACCCATGTGTCAGGTGCTCAATAGCAACATGGGGCAAATGGCACTGGATCAGGGTGCAGAACCAGAACAGTCATGTCTGTGCCGAAGTTGTTTGGGGCTTTCTGGGTGTTTGCTCTGGTCCAGGCTTATTGTGAATTTTATATTACCATATCCTGGAAACAGTCTTACAAAAAGTTGAAGATGAAACTCGGGGGACGGCTACAGGGAATAAAGAATAGAGAGCAGTAGGGGGCGAGGAACCCTGCCCTGAGGATCCGAGGCTCCAGGAGACAAGCTCCAGAGAACCACAGGATAACTGCTGCGGTGGAGCCACGGCAGGCGAGCGCTCAGCGGATTTATGGGCAGAGCCCAGGGGAGAGGAGGGCAGTGAGGTGCGCTGAGCTGTGTCGTGCGAAACTTAGTTGTGCTTCACCCAGTGTGTGCACTAATATAGTGATTTATTGCTTCTTTAGCCATGTTCTAAGGGCGGGAAAAGAAACTGACAAAAATAGTGGCTCATCCGGGACTGTCTTCCTTTGCTGCCGTGTCCCTTGGCTTTTCTGGAGCTCAGGCTCGAAGCCCTGAGCTCTGCCTCATCTCCTGCTAGCCCCTGGGCCCTGAGAGAGGCTCACTAGGTGTGTGTTTCAGGGGGCTGCAGGGGGCCCCCTTCCACTGTCTCCCTGCTCGGCTGCTGGCCTGCGAGGGTGACGCTCGTGGTCTCCAACTGCCTTGATGCCTGCACTTGTAGCGTCTCCTCCTTGGACTTTGTCTCTGGCCTCACCTCAGGCTGTGCCTCCTCCCGGGGATCCAGCTTGGTGGCTGACTTCTTGTCAGAGGCAGGTTCGGGCGTCTGCAAGGGCTCGGTGCCCCTGGAGCTCCCTACCTCCTTGTTGATGGTTACAGAGGACAGGCCCCGGGTCCTGGGCTGCACCCAGCAGTGGCTGAGGATCTCATCGATGTGCAGCCGCCGGCTGACATCCGGCTGGAGCATGCGGTAGATGAGGTCCTTGCACTCGTCTGTCAGGTGCTTCGAGCGTGGGAAGTTGACTCGGTGCTCCTTCTGGATGCGCAGCATCTTCTTGATATTGGAATCATCGTAGGGCATGGAGCCGCAGACCATGATGTAGAGGATCACACCCAGGCTCCAGATGTCGTAGACCTTGGGCTGGTAGGGGATGCCCTGTAGCACCTCGGGGGCCGCATACGCCGCTGACCCACAGAAGGTCTTGCTCAAGGTCAGCCGGCCGCTGTCATCCCGCAGGCAGCGCTTGGAGAAGCCGAAGTCGGACAGCTTGATGTTGAAGTCCTTGTCGAGGAGAAGGTTCTCGCACTTGAGGTCTCGGTGGACAATGTCCAGGTCGTGGCAGTACTTGACGGCCAAGGAGAGCTGGCGGAACTTCTTGCGAGCCTCGTCTTCGTGCAGGGCTCCATGGGTTTTGATGAACTCAAGGAGGTCGCCCTGGACCCCGAGCTCCATGACAATGTAGACCTTGCCCTCCGAGGTCTCGAAGATCTCGTAGGTCTTGATGATGGAGTGGTGGTTTAGCATGATCAGAATCTCAATTTCCCGGGGAAGGAATTTCTCCAAGAAGTCCTGAGGGGCTTTCTTGCGGTCAATGATCTTGACCGCCACGTTGAACTTCAGGCGCTCCGAGTAAGCAGATTTGACTTTGGCGTATGAGCCCTCTCCCAAGTTAATCCCCATGATATAGCCTCGCCGCTTGAGCACGGCAGTGTCATCCATGGTGCCTGGAGCACCCACCGCCTCTGAGGCTGCCCTCCACGTGCCCGTGAGGCATGGGCCGGTGGTGTCCTCGTTCACACTGCGGACAGAGTCCTCAGGGCTGGCTGGGCCTCCTGTCCTGCCTCCTCGAGGCCCGGACTCTGGGGTGGAACGTTCATTGTTGTCTCCGGGGTGACTTCAGTGGGTGAAGTCATAGAGGAGGGGTGCCCTGGGGGATGAGGCTCTGGCTTGAGCCATTTGGACTCGGAACCCTGGAAGGCCAGCCAGCGGGCTGGATCTGACTGAAGGCCTTTAGAGAGTGGCCTTGCACTTGGCTGGGACCCGAGGTAGGTAGGGACTGTGGGGACACATTGGTCCACCCAGGCCTCCAAACCCAGAGCCAGGACTTGTGTCAAGCGGAGAGCCAGGGCAGGCAGTTGTATCAGTCCCGTCCCTGCCAGAAACGGTGCCCTTCAGTCGCGACAGTCGGGTCTGGTAAGGGCATAGTTTTCAAAGGTGGGAGCAGAGTGTACGGAGCCCTAATGGTGGTCACACTCTTGGAAGAAGGGGGGGACGATCACTGGAACCTGGGAAGGGCAGTGCAGAGAGGGCAGCCTTGAGAGAGGCAATGACCTTAGGTGGCGACCAGAGAGACCCCCACAGGCAAGGAGCTGGGGAGAAATATTCCCGGCTGTTTCTCCCTTCCGTCCTGGAAGCTCTGGCCTGAGGTGGTCTGTCATCCATGCATTAGGGAGGAGGAGGATGGAGGGGGATCAGGATGGGCAGACCCCAGGCCCCTGGTGGCTGCCTGTAGGAAGCCAGGGCTCCGCCCCCTCCCGCATGGGTTGGCTGGACACCTCACCTCCCTGTGCCTCTCTCACCCAAGCCTCCGTCAGCTTGCTGCTCTGACAGCGACTCTGCACTGGGCGCCACTGACAGGGATCTCTGCTCCTGCTGTGTGTTGCGCCGGGGGTCTGCCCAGACCTGAGCCTTGGCTGGGCTCCTGGAGCAGAGCTGAGGCTGGACCTGGATGCCGCTTGGAGTGCCAGCAGTGGAGCCTGCCGCTGTGAGGGCTCCTCCATTTAGCACCTGCTTGCACGGCACCCTGGAGCCTTGGGTTTGATCTTGGCCAAGTCTGCCCCAGAGAGTGGGTGCCCTCTGTGTGCTGGAGTGCATGCACACCACCCCCTTGGCGCTCATTGGTCAGCATCTCTACATCCACGTGGCTGCAGCCCAAGGTGGACATCAGCGCCTTCTTGCTCCTGTACTCTGTCCCTACACTGTGACCACTTGCGTGGCTCGGAGGACACAGCTCCTTCACCCAGTGCAAATCTTGGAGAAGTGCCATAGGGTGTATTAGGTCCATCCAATACAGATGGGGGGGTTCAGAATTCGGTGTCCAGGCTCACCCAGCAGAGCCAGGTAGGTTGGTGGGAGGGAAAGCCCTGTGTCCTCGCCGGTGTCGGGGCTGCGGGTGCTGTTGGGTGGGCTGGCATGGTCGTGGTGGGGCAGCAGAGCCCCTGGGCCCTCAGGGTGGCAGGCTCACACCACACCTTCCTTCCCCTGTAAAGGTCGAGGCTTCCAGCGGACCCAGCTCTCCTCCATCCCAGCCCGGGCACTGAACACACCAGCCTCCACGCGGCTGCCCTCAGGAGACACTTTTCCATGAACCTCGTGCTTCTGGGCTCTGGGAGCAAGGCACTGGCTGCCCTGTGGCCCAGACTGTCTGTTCGGGATTGTTCAAGACGGCCTTGTGGGCGTGCGGTAGCCCCTCCCTGCAGAACAGGGAGCCGGTGTGGCCCTGTGCAAGGTGAGCAACCTGGCTTTCCTGCATGCAGGGTGCCTTCCGGAGCCCTGGCGCCCTGGGGGAATTGGGGCTGGTGCTCTGACTGTGGCTGCTGTGGATCACCAGCTCTGTCCCACTGGGACTCGAGCTTCCTCCCAGCACCTGTGAAGCTGCAGGGGCCGCCTTGTCAGCTGCAGGCTGGGGGCGTGGGTCAGACCCTTCCTGGCTGCTGCGAGACACCTCCCTGCAGCAGACTGCTGTGTGTCCCTGCCCCTAAATGCCAGGATGTCAGGGCTAGAAGAGACCTGACAGGTATTCCCTTTGGTGGCCACCAGGCTGGTCCAGGGCTCTGGGGTGGGGGCTATGCAGAAAGGCCAGGAGTGCCTGGCCAGGAAGTTCAAAACCACCCACTGTTCTGACCTTTCCATATTGCAAGTCAGGTGACTGACGACCTTTGGGGTTTGGGACCCAAGGGGCATCCTTCCCCAGGGATCTTCTAGGTCAGGGGTGTGTGGGCCACAACGGGCGGCTCACGGTGGGGTCAGGAGTGGGAACCCAGGTTGAGTTTGTTGTTGCCACTCTGGCAACCGCCCTTCGTGTGACAGCCCCTGGCCATGGGTTCATGCCAGCGAGTCTTCGCAGCCGGCCTCACGGTTCCCCGACTCTCTTGTCTCTGCAGATGGAGCAGGTGTCCAGAGATGGAGCCCAGGCCTTCGCCCCTCACCTCTCTGAGCGGGTTCTAGTCCTTGCTGGCTCCCCTTCTGCAAGGAGTTGGAGTTTCTGGCTCTTCAATGGGGTCAGAGCAGCTCAGGGCCTGGCATCTGACTGACCCTCTCTGAGCCCAGACTGGACACTGTTTCTTCTGCCTGCCTCCAGAACAAGGACCTCGGCTCCTCCGACATTTCCTGAATGAGAAACAAGGGACATTTAATAAAGGGATTTTAAATGTGTGGCTCAGTCTAGCCTCTTTCTCTCTTTTCCTCAGAGCACTCAGTAGGCAGAAGAGAAAGGCCCTGTGCTGCTCCAAGGGGTTGGAGCCAAGCTGGAGCAGGGCCCCGCATGCCGCCCATCCCCTCCCTGGTGCCTTTGTAAACCATGGCGGGGCGGGGGGGGGGGGGGCCGGTCAAAGGCCTGCGCTTGGCAGGTTCACCTGGAGATCCTGGGGGCTTGATGGGGTTCTGTGTCTCTACTGGGACCCGAGTGGGAGCTGACACCCTAGAGAGAGGGAGGCACCCACCTAACATTTCATTTGACGAGTGCCCGGTCACAGCCCAGCACTGTGGGCACACAGGCTGGCCCCTGGGCCCCACGTGGTCCACAGCCGGCTGGGCCAGGCTGGCAAGCAACATTCACATTCATCTTGCTGGTGCCAAGTGACAGGAAGAGCACCCCAGTCACGTCAGCTGCACCCCAAGACCCAGGCCAAAAGCCTCACCTTGGAACCAAGAATCAGACCCTACCGACCCGTCCCGGCGGTGAGGGCGGCCTGGGAGCAGCTCGTCTGCACCTGCAGAGAACAGGCTGGAGCCAGCCTGGAGAGCAGGTGATGGAGTCGGACCCTACTTGGGGGCCAAGAAACAAGGGACGGGTGTGTGGCACAGGCTGAAGGGTCAGCAAAGGGCTGGGGGGGGGAGGCACCTTGGAACCTGAAATTGGTCCGGCTGAGACAGGGACGCCGCCGCCCCACCCGGCTCCTGTTGCCCATCACCCTCACTGCCCCAGTGGTCAGGCCCTGCGGACGTGCCCCCGGGGGAGGCCGCTGATGAGGCCACGCCTGGACTGCTGGGCCCAGGCTGAGGCCCGGGAAGGGAAAGGACTTGAGGGGTGTTGCCCTGGCGGGTGGGGGCTCCTGCCGGCTGTCAGAGTGGGGTGTGGGGTAGAGCTCGGCTCAAGGCTGCCACAGCAGCGCCTAAGGCCAGGACCCAAAAGCTGAGTCCCCGACCTAAGAGAGGCTGGGACATTTTTAAATGGAAATAACCCCCCCACATTTTTCATGCCCTGGCTGGGTGGCTCAGTTGGAGTGTCGTTCTGCACACCAAAAAAGGTTTGGGGTTCAATCCCCAGCCCAGGCACGTACGGGAGGCAACCAGTTGATGTTTCTCTCACATCGATGCTTCTCCCGCCCTCCCCCGCAGTCAGTGAAAACATGCCCTCAGATGAGGGTAACAAAAAAGAAAGAGAAACTATTTCGTGACACATGAAAATTTTGCTAAGTTGAGGTTTCAGTGACCCTGTAGTGTCCCTGGACCGGCCGCTGTGCTCCTTTTGACATGAGCCCCAGGACACTGGCCAAGGGCTTTGGAGAAGTGAGACCCCACTGCCTGCTGGCACAGAACTCCCCAGGTTCTCCCCGGCTGTGGTTTGGAAAGCCCTCCAAATGCACCAGCCCAACACGCAGGCCGAGGGGTGTCCAGAGCTTGGGAGGGTGAAACCTGACCGCAGTCTGCCCACAAGGCCCCACAGGGAGGAGCCAAAGCCCTGTTCAGAAGGGGTTCTCCCCCGGGTGCCAGGGGCAGGGCTGGTTTTATCCCGCACTGGAATGAGCACTTGGCAATTTTATTACATTGGTGTTTGGGGGGGGGGGGGACCCTTGCGTATCAAACAATTATTTCAGAGCCTAAAAAAGTGAGCTGGGCCCTGGCTGGTGTGGTACAGTGGACTGAGCAATGGCCACTGGACCAAAAGCTCACAGTTCACTTCCCGGTCGGGGCACATGCCTGGGTTGAGGGCCAGGTCCCTGGCTGGGAGCGTGTGTGAGGCAACCGATGCCTCTCCCACACATTGATGTTTCTCTCCCTCTCCTTCTCCCTCCCCTCCCATTTCTCTGAAATAAATAAAATCTCTATAAAAAGGAAAGCAGGTTGACTGAAAGGCAGTAATTAGATTAACTCGCTGCCTCACGTTGAGTCCCCAAGGCGGCATGTGGATGACGACGTCGGGAAACGCTCTGTCCTGTGCTCAGGGGAGGCTGTTCGGGGACAGAACTGAGCGGTTCCTAACTGCTGCCTGGTCTGCAGAGCCCTCAGGGCAGGGGGGGCCCTCGTGCTGCTCTCCATCCTTGCCACCGAATAGGTGGGCAGGCGGCCCGCGAATGGGAAGGGACCTTCTAGAAAACACCCGGGGGCAGATGAACCCAGACCTGGCCCACTCTTGGCCAGTGTTGCGGTCACCTCCTGGCGTGGTCACTGCACTCCAAGGACTGCCACTGCCCAGGCCCCTGCCCCAAAGGCTAGGGCATCGGCCATCTGCACATGCTGGGGTCCTGCAGGTGACCCCCATGCAGCAGGGCTGGGGACCGTGGCCACCGCCACTGGGGGCGAGGGTCCGGCTTGCTAAGGGCCCAAGGGAACCTCCAGAGCACTGGTAGGCAGCCCGCCCAGGAAGCAGGGGTCAGAGCCCCTGGGGAAGGAGGGGCAGCCCCTCCCCGGGGCCAGAACCCACTTCCTACTTCACCACACTGTGAGGAGGCGCAGGGCGGGCTGTGGGCAGAGGGCCGGGCCTGCTCCCTGCACTCTGCACAGGAAGGTTGGGCAGGCGGGCAACCTGGTCTGGGTGCTCCCTGCCAGCGGGATGGAGGACGAGGAGGGCCCTGAGTGCGGCAAAGCGGACTTTGTGCTTTTGGACCAAGTGACCATGGAGGACTTCATGGAGAACCTGAAGCTCAGGTGGGCCTGGGCCCCGGCTCCCTTCTCCCTGGTCCCTGGTGGGGGAGGGGAGCCACACACACAGCCCCCCAGACCACTGTCTCTGGGTCACCACAGGGGCACTTGGCGAGGCAGGCAGGACCATTCCCTCAGGCCAGGGCAGATGGCCAGTGCTGGAGCGGACTCCCCAGACCCCGCCTCCCACACAGCCGGTGCCTTCTGGACACCCCATCACCCTCGTGGGGCCCTGCTGAGCCCTGGGGGAAGTGGGTAGGCTGAACAAGCCTCTGGGGGCACGTGGGCTGCTCCCCTGCACCCTGACCGGCACCCAGACTGGGTGGACGCTCCCTGTGGCAGGCAGAGCGACAGCCCATTTCCCTCAGAGGAGGGCAGAGGGTAGGGAGGGGCTGGGGTCAGGTGGTGCTGCCAGGAGCTGGCCTTGCCCCTGGGCAGCCAGGGGAGGGGAAGGCGCCCTGCGGAGCGAGCACAGAGGTGGGAGTCGGAGGGTAGGAACAAGCTGCTCTGTGTGGGGCACTAAGCTGAGCAGGGTTGCACCCCATTCAAACAAACCGGCTTGGACACAGCATCACCAACTCCATTCTGACTCAGGGTGCTGAGCCCCGGGCCGCACAGCTGGCACATGGGAAAGTGTCTCCCAGCAGGTGGGGGCGGGGGGTGAAGGAGAGTAGCCAGGGGACTCCCACGTCAGAGGCAGCTGAGGAAGAGGAACTCCAGTGGGCGCTGGGGGCAGGACAGGGCCCAGATAGCTTGGGGAGCAGCCCGCCAGTCTCCCGTGACCCCAGCCCTCACGGGTGACGGGGTCCTGAGGGAAGGGCTGAGAGAAGTCAGGATGTTCTGAGGGAGGGTGGCGGCAGCTGCAGCCCCAGCGACCTTCACAGGCCCAACTCCCAGACCCTGTTTGGGTGGGGCTGGGCGGGGTCCCCTCCAGCCACTGGGGCCCCACCCAGGCCTTGAGAAAGGAAGCGGCACAGGCCCCTCCCTCTGCCTCCTAATATCTTTCTGGTCCTGGCTTCAACCTGTCTCCTTCCCCACAGGCTCTGGCTTGCCCAATGTGGCCTTGGACAAGTCAGTCCCTCCATAAAATGGGGAGGGAGGGTCACAATTCCTGTGCCATCAGGACCCCGTGGAGGGCAGTGTGGACCCCAACACTCCGCTGCCATGGGGGTGGGTCCGGGAAGTCTCAGGGGCACCGCCCTCCCATCTCTGAGCTCAGCCCCAAGGTGGGCCAGGGCCCCAGGCTCCCCGCATGGGCCCACCACCCCTGGGCCTAGCATGTGTCCCAAGGGCTGAGGGGTGGCCCTGCCCACGCCAGGTTCGAGAAGGGCCGCATCTACACCTACATCGGGGAGGTGCTGGTGTCCGTGAACCCGTACCAGGAACTGCCCCTCTACGGGCCCGAGGCCATCGCCAGGTACCAGGGCCGAGAGCTCTACGAGCGGCCGCCCCACCTGTACGCCGTGGCCAACGCCGCCTATGGGGCAATGAAACGCAGGTCCAGGGACACCTGCATTGTCATCTCAGGTACCCACCTGGGCCCCGCGCCTTCATTTGTGAGCAATGGGAGGCGACTGGAAGCTCCTGGTGGGGTGGGCACAGGGTGCCAGTGTGGGGCAGAGGCCGCTCATTCTGCCTGCCCCTTCGTCCGGCAGGAGAGAGTGGTGCAGGGAAGACCGAAGCCAGCAAGCACATCATGCAGTACATTGCGGCCGTCACCAACCCCAGCCAGAGGGCCGAGGTGGAGAGGTGAGGCTGGGCAGGGCTGGGCAGCAGGAGAGGCCACTGGGCCTCAGGGCCGGGCCATCTGTCTAGAAGGCTCCAAGGTCCTCACCCAGGACCCCTCCACCGAGGTGAGAGGAGGCAAGGCCCAGAGCAGGGGCACCTGCCACCTGTGGGGAGGCAGCCGGGGGCAAGGCCCACACATGGCCTGGGCCCCTCTCGGGACACGGGACAGCAGTGGTGAAGCCGGCCATCCAGGAAGGTCCAGGACGTCAGCCAGGTGTCAGGGTTTCAGCCGGAAACCGGAAATCAGGGCCGTCCTGCTGCTCACCAGCTCCCGGGGAGGGGCTTCCTGTGCAGGAACCTACTCTTCCTGTGGACGTGGTGGGCCTGGGGCTGGGGGACAGGTGCTGCTGAGCACACGTGGCCAGTAGCCAGCAGCTGCTCCCCCTGCAGCTGGAGGCCACTGGCAGAGTGTCCAGACCCAGGTCCTCACTGCAGGCCAAGTGAAGACCTGGTGAAGATGGGAGGCGGCCCCACCTGGCACAGGTCCCTGGCGGGGCCTCTCCCAGCACCTCAGGGTGAAGGCCCTTCCACAGCCCACAGGGGCAGTGCAGGGCATGGCGCAGACAGGGACGCTGGACCGAGGTACGGTCTCCCACTTGAGGTCTTTGCATCGTGGTCCCCCCGCGCCCTTCCCAGGGTCAAGGACGTGCTGCTCAAGTCCACCTGCGTGCTGGAGGCCTTTGGCAATGCCCGCACCAATCGCAACCACAACTCCAGCCGCTTCGGCAAGTACATGGACATCAACTTCGACTTCAAAGGAGACCCCGTGGGCGGGCACATCCACAGCTACCTGCTGGAGAAGGTGGGTCCCAAAGGCCCCACCCTCCCCAGCCCGGGCCCTGGGAGGGTGGGGGGAGGAATGCACCTCTGATGTCCCAGGTCCACAGGGTGGGGCTCCTCTGTGGCCAGGCCAGCCACCCCACTTCCTGCCCTGCCCTGGGGCTCTGGGGCCTGTCCTGGGGGGCTCCCCTCCACCCAGGCATGGGTCCAGCTGCCCCTCTCTCCTCAGTCTCGGGTCCTCAAGCAACACGTGGGTGAAAGGAACTTCCACGCCTTCTATCAGGTAAGCCAAGGTAGGCAGGTGGGGAAGACCAGACAGCCCTTCTGAACACCCTGCCCACAGTCCACTTCCTGCCCCCTCGACCCCACCCCCTGGGGTGGGTTCCCGCTGGATACAGCTGTGTCCGCGCCCTGTCTGACCCAGACATGACTTCCCCCTGGACTTCGAAGAGAGTTCTCAGGGCTCATTCCATGTCTGCACCACATCTGACCACTGAACTGGGTTCTCCCTGCCCTCCAGCAGTGTCCACCCACGCCCCTGCAGAGCTCCCATGGTGGGTGGGGTCTACCAGGGCTGAGGGGCACATCTGTGTGCCCTGCCTGCGTGGGTGGGGCCTGACCCAGGCGCGTGTCCTGCAGGTGCTGCAAGGCTGTGAGGACAGTGAGCTGCAACAGCTGCACCTGCAGAGAAACCCCGCCCTGTACAACTTCACCCGCCAGGGCGCAGGGCTCAGTGTGAGCAGGGGCTCCCCAGCAGGTCCGCGGGCCCCGGGGCTGGCAGCACTGGGGAGGCCCTGATCTCACAGGCATTCAGTGCAGGGAACTGGAGGCCATGGTGGTGAGAAGCACAGGCTGGGGTGCTGAGCCCCTTCTCTCCCAGGCTTCAGACAATGACGAGAGGAGTCCCCACCAGGCAGTGACGGAGGCCATGAGGGTGATCGGCTTCAGCGAGGAGGAGGTGGGCTCCGTGCACCGGATCCTGGCCGCCATTCTGCACCTGGTGAGCCTGGCTGCCGGGCTGGGGCCACGCCCACATCCCTGGCTGTGTCCCTGCATCCCTTCCTTGTGCCTCAGCAAAGACGTGCAGGGTCTTGGGAAACATGGAGCCTGAATCTTCCTGGTTCCCTCATCACCAGGGAAACATCGAGTTTGTGGAGAGGGAGGATGGGCACCTGGCTGTGGCTGAGGAGGTGCTGGTGGACCACGTGGCCGAGTTGACAGCCACGCCCCGGGGACTGGTGCTGCGCTGTCTCCTGGCACGCACTGTGGCCTCCGGGGGCAGGGAAGTCATTGAGAAGGGCCATACCCCAGCCGAGGCTAGCTACGCCCGGGATGCCTGTGCCAAGGTACTCTGGGGACAGGCCGTGCGGGGGGAACCCAGGAGGCCTTCCTGGAGGAGGCAAGGCCAGAGGCAGGCCAAAGCAGCCCCGGCTCTCCCCAGGCAGTGTACCAGCGGCTGTTTGAGTGGGTGGTGAACCAGATCAACGGTGTCATGGAAGCCCGGGACCGGGATCCCCGGCGGGATGGCAAGGACACAGTCATTGGCGTGCTGGACATCTACGGCTTCGAAGTGTTCCCTGTCAACAGGTGGGTGGCCCAGCTCTGACCCCCAACCTCTAAGGCTGCCTTAGCCCCAGGGTGCTCAGCTGGCTGGGAAGGGGGATGTCTGGTACCTGTCCTGGCGGGTCCCTGCCTCAGGGTCACGTCTAAGCCTCAGCCGTGCCCCCGCCCATCCTGTGGTGCCCAGGAAGGCAAAGTCCTGAGGTCACTGCCCCTCACTGTGAGCACGCCTGCTGCTGGAGGTAGGAGCTGGGGGTGAAGGAGAGGCCCAGCCCAGGAGAGGCACCCCCAGTGAGGCTAGGGAGCTCTGCAGGCCAGCCTCAGGGGCACTTCTGGGGCAAGGCTGCCACTGGAGTAAAAACCCTCCCGGCGGCGGCATAACCGGGCGGGCCTTCGCTCCAGCTTCGAGCAGTTCTGCATCAACTACTGCAACGAGAAGCTGCAGCAGCTCTTCACCCAGCTCATCCTGAAGCAGGAGCAGGAGGAATACCAGCGGGAGGGCATCGCCTGGCAGAGCGTGAGTGCTGCCCGCCAGCCCGCCCTGCGTGGCACAGGCCCTGGGGGGGAGGCGCCGCGTGGCCTGGGCGGAGGCCTGCGGGGCTCAGAAGCCGCCCTGCTCGCTCTGCCTCAGGTGGAGTACTTCAACAACGCCACCATTGTGGACCTGGTGGAGCGGCCGCACCGGGGCATCCTGGCTGTGCTGGACGAGGCCTGCAGCACCGCGGGCCCCATCACAGACCGGATCTTCCTGCAGACGCTGGACACACACCACCGCCACCACCCACACTACACCAGCCGCCAGGTGCCCCCGCCCCGCGGCCACCCCACCCTCATGCAGTCAAGGCACGGGCGTGCACCCAACGGGCACCACACTGCCTGTCTCGGCTGGACTACAGTGGTGGCCCGGCCTCCTCTGCAGGACTGCCCACCCCCTTCTGGGCTCTGACCCTGGCTGTCCCCTCCTCCCACCAGCTCTGCCCGACGGACAAGACCATGGAGTTCGGCCGAGACTTCCGGATCAAGCACTACGCTGGGGACGTCACGTAAGGCCCCCACCGAACTTTCATTCCTGCCTCTGCCCACTCTTTTTAAGACACTGGAAATGTGCCCTTTGCCAGAGGGTTTTTAAGAGCGGTTCTCGGCCTTGGCTCCATCAGAGAAGCTTCTGGGGAGCTTTCAGAAACGCCCACCCCATAGGCGCCCTGGGCTAGAGGGCAGGACACTGGGTCCTCACGCCCAGTGGGCCCCCCGCAGGTACTCTGTTGTGGGCTTCATCGACAAGAACAGAGACGCTCTCTTCCAGGACTTCAAGCGGCTGCTGTACAACAGGTGAGCAGCCAGGGCTCGGGCAGCTGGGCCCACAGACATTCGGGTCTGGCTCCTGCCAGACAGCCGGAGGTTACGAACAGCCGAGCCAGTAGGGGCTGCCTCCCCGCAACGGCGTCTGAGCATGGGGCCTGTGTCCACAGCTCGGACCCCACCGTGCGGGCCATGTGGCCGGATGGACAGCAGGACATCACAGAAGTGACCAAGCGCCCCCTGACGGCCGGCACACTCTTTAAGAACTCCATGGTGGCCCTGGTTGACAACCTGGCCTCCAAGGTACCAGCCAGGCCCCGGCCCCACCCAGACCCTTCCAGGTCCCTCATGCCCAGGTGTCAACTCCAGCCTCCACACAGCATGGGGAGGGACTGATTTCTCCTGTCTGCTGTGAGCCCCGGCCAGCGGGGTGGGCCTGGTGATCAACACAGGATGCCACCTGGCATCTGCCCTCTGCCCCCAGGAGCCCTTCTACGTGCGCTGCATCAAGCCCAACGAGGACAAGGCGGCTGCGCGGCTGGACGAGGGCCACTGCCGCCACCAGGTCGAGTACCTGGGGCTGCTGGAGAACGTGAGGGTCCGCAGGGCGGGCTTCGCCTCCCGCCAGCCCTACCCTCGGTTCCTGCTCAGGTACAGCTGCCCCTGCCTGTTCCTGTGGGCCTGTAGTGTGGGGAGTCGGGGGGGGGGGCGAGGGGCAGGCAGGGGCTCCCGAAAGCAGCTTCTCAGACCCAACACACCCCAGCGCTAAAGTCGCGAGGACCCTCGGGACACTGGCAGGACAGGGCCAGGAACCGGCGGGATTTGTTGGGGCGTGGGCGGGGCTAAGGTGTGAGGTTGCCGAGGGGGGGGGGAAGGAGGCGGGGGAAGGGAGGGTGCGGGTGGGTCGGCCCCCGCTCCCCAGGGCCTGGTGCCCACTGCCCTGGCCTGCCGTGACAGGTACAAGATGACCTGTGAGTACACGTGGCCCAACCACCTACTGGGCTCGGACCGGGCGGCCGTGAGCGCCCTCCTGGAGCAGCACGGGCTGCAGGGGGACGTGGCCTTTGGCCACAGCAAGGTCTTCATTCGCTCGCCACGGACGCTGGTCACGCTGGAGCAGAGCCGCGCGCGCCTCATCCCCATCATCGTGCTGCTGCTGCAGAAGGTGCGGCGGCGCCGTGGGTGTGGAGGAGGGGCGTACTCGGTGGGGGCGGGGCGGGGGCGGGGCGGGGGCGGGGGCGGGGCCTGCACCAGGACCCACCGTCACACTTCGGAGTAGCTCAGGGCGCCCAGCTCACTCCCAGGAGACAGCCCACGACTGAAAGTGACTTGAGTAAAACGTGGGGGTCTGGTTCAAGTCACGTCAGTCCTGTGGCCGCCAGCTTCAGGCCCAGGTGTGCCCAGGTGCCATAACAAGATTTTCAGGAGCACCGGCTTCCTTCCTCTCTCCCTCTGTTTTTTCCTTCTTTCCCTCTATTTATTCTGTAAGAGTTCAGACCTGGAGGACAGCGTGTGGAGCAGGGAACTAGATTCCCACACCCCTGCCTAGCGTCCACATCACCTCGGGACACTGCAGCTTTGCACAGGCGCCTGCTCCTCTGTCCCTGTTATGTCGGAGCAAATCAGTTCACTGACAATCAGTGTGGTTTTCCCACCTCTCTGCACGGCCCTTCATTGGAACCTTTCGAGCGTGCAGAAAAGCTGATGACAGATTTGTGTGCTGATTGCCACTCGCCTGGATGGCTAGGCCCTGCGCCCACCCTGTCCCTGTCACACCCACATACGGGTGCTCTTGTGGCGCAGGTCTTGTAGTTTCCTGAGCCACACAAAGTAACACCAACCCCAGACACTTCGGCAGGGATGTGCTCAGCACAAAGGCACGCACCTTTACGGCCACGCCGGCACCCCAGGGCTCTGACACTGATCTAACCTGCGTGTCTGCGTGGCCAGCACGTGGCCATACTCGGATTTCCGCAAGTGCCCCAGGGTCACCGGTCACATCTAGTAGAAACACAGAATCCCATCAGCAGAGACACTCATAGGTGCCCAGCTGTCACCACCTCTGACAGGCAGGCGCTGGGTTTCAGACTATGAGAGAACAGTGTCAGAAACAGTGGGACATAAAAAGCTCGCATTGACCTCTTGCTGACACGCGCCTGCCTGTCAGTGTCCCTGTCACCTGGCTGTGCCAGTCGGGGTCTGGACATTTGCGGCCCACACAGTGTTGTTTAAGTCTGATTTAATCTGTGGGTCTGCTGGGCTGCCTGCCAGCCTCTCTCGGGTTTGTGGTCTGGGCTTTGATGGTTGCATTCTTGGGGTGTCCCTCCATCTAGGGGTCCCCTGGGAGTGGGAGGTGAGGTCTGGACCAGGTCAGTTTCCAGGTGGACAGTGGGCAGCTGCCCCCACAGGTGGGGAATGGACTGCCTCTGCCCCTTCCCCCTTGTCACATGCTTTCTTCCTGGGGCACCTGGGAGTCCCTAGCAATGCGGGTCTCAGCCCAAAGGCCTGGGACTGGTGAGCAGCCCTTTGGAGGCGGCTGGCGGGAGGCACAGGCAGGCGTGGCCCGCCGCACCCCCAGGCAGTGGGTGGAGCAGAGGGGTTCCCTGAGAGACCAGGGTGTTCTCCAGGGACCTGAGCCCAGGCTGGAGGTGAGCCAGGCGGGGCCAGGCTGGGCCTGACCTGTCACCTGAACCCGGCCCAGGCCTGGCGGGGCACGCTGGCCCGGTGGCACTGCCGGCGACTGCGGGCTGTCTACACCATCATGCGCTGGTTCCGGAGGCACAAGGTGCGCGCCCACCTGGCAGAGCTGCACCGGCGGTTCCAGGCCGCACGGCAGCCCCCGCTCTATGGCCGGGACCTCGTCTGGCCACCGCCGCCAGCTGTGCTGCAGCCTTTCCAGGACACCTGCCTCACACTCTTCTGCAGGTACCACCCGTGAGGCCCCTCACTCTTCCCACCTCAGCCAGTACTGGCTGGACACCTGGACTCAGCGCTCAGTTGTCTGGACCCCGAGCTGCCACCGGCAACATCGGGAGAGCAGGGGAAGCCCAGCTGCCCCTGCCCCACTGTCCCACACCATTCTGGGCATTGGAGGGGACAGAAGCCTCGGGCTCCTCACTTGAGGCCGGCAGGGGAGGATAGCGGGTGGGGCCGGGAATGAGCCGGGCTTGGACAGCCGAGCAGGAGGGGTGGTCGGGGCACCAGGGTGGCCAGTGCAGGGCTGAAGTGCTTGGCTTCTCCCACAGGGGAGGGGTATGAGAGGCAGGACCAGGGGTGGGGGAGGGGAGGGAAGCACAGGGGCCCCCCTGAGCACCTGCCCCTCCCCAGGTGGCGGGCCCGGCAGCTGGTGAAGAACATCCCCCCTTCAGACATGGCCCAGATCAAGGCCAAGGTGGCTGCCATGGGGGCCCTGCAGGAGTTGCGGCCAGACTGGGGCTGCCGGCGGGCCTGGCTGCGAGACTACTTGTCCTCTGTGAGTGTGGGGGCTGGAGACCCAGGAAGGGCTCCAGCCTGAGGCTGTGCTGTGTCCTCTCCCTGGGCATGGCTGTCTGTCCTCTGGGCCCTGCTTCTCTGTCCCTGGGGTTGAAGGGTGCCACCCAGAACCTGCTGGCCTGGCCTTTACTGAGTGGCGCGCCTTTTCCCTGCTCCCCTCCCATCCCTCCCTCCTAAGGCCAACCCCCATCCTCAGCAACAGTCCAACCCTCTGTCCTTAGGTACAGCCCCCACAGGCGCCATCCACATACCTCTGGCTGGGCCTGCAGGACGCTGGGGCTCAGGGGTCTGGGGTTTGCCCTGGTGGGTGCCACAGGGAGGGGCCTGGTCCTTGCCGGCTGCTGCCTTCCTGGCGGGCAACCGTCCAGGTCTGGCCTAAGGGGCAGGGCCAGTGGGCAGAGACGTGCTGCCCTGCACCTTAGGCTGCGGGGTCTGTGCTGGGCCCTGGGGACGCGTGGGGCGGAGAGTGGGTGCGGAAGAGACCTTATACGCAGGGCCTGACTCAATCTCCCAAGGTGAAGGGCGGCTGCGCCATTCACCCAGAGTCACCGTCGCCGAGCATGGGCCCCAAGACTCTCCCCCATGTACCCCAATCTATGCTCAGGCCACCGACAACCCTGCTGCCTCCGGCCTGTTCGCTCAGTGCCTGAAGACACTTCAGGACAGGGACAGCTTCACAGCTGTCCTCTTCTCCAGCCACGTCCGCAAGGTGAGCAGGGGCCAGGGCCCCAGCCCAGGCTGACCCTCAGGGTCCCGCAGCGGCTCCTGACACGTGGGAAAGGGTCAGCTCCAAACCAGGTAGGGAGAAGACAGGGTGGGGGGGAAGGGGTGCCAGGGTGGCAAGTGACCGCCAGCACCCGCCCCGCAGGTGAACCGCTTCAGCAAGCGCCGGGACCGCGCGCTCCTGCTCACTGACCGGCACCTGTACAAGCTGGATCCCAGCCGGCAGTACCGGGTGATGCGGGCTGTGCCCCTGGACGCGGTGAGCCATGGGGACAGGGCAGGGCCTCCATGGGCCCCTCCTTTCCCAACTGCCTGGGATGGCTGGAACTTTCTAGAACAGTCCCAGCTCAGGATGCCCTCCCTCAACAGCCTCTGTGGCTTCCTGTGGACACAGCCCCCACCCTCCCCCCACTCTCTACTCTCTGGCTCCCAGGTGGCCCTCTCCCCACACCTGTGCCTGTGCCTGTGCCTGTGCCTGGCTGGGGGTCTCCCACCAGAACCTTGTGGGCCCTGCTCACCACCTGGCTCTGTGGCTCCCTGGCCCTTGGGTCCCCAGCTCCTGTTCCCACAGGGCAAGGACCGGCCCCAGGCAGGCCAGGGGCCCATGACTGTCCACGGTGGGGGACACCAGGTCCAGAGCCACGACCAGTGTGGCTAGTTAGAAGGAATAGACAGAAAACTGACAGGTCAGCTCCTTAGTACCACCAGCACGGTCAGGGACTCAAGAGCCACTAGGGAGGAAGGGGACCTGGGGGGACTGATGGAGCAGCAGGTGGGGGGTGCTGGAGGGTGGGTCCTAGGGGTGCAGGGTTGGGAGGAGGACCTGCCGCCGCCTGACCCTGACTGCCCCGCAGGTGACCGGGCTGAGCGTGACCAGTGGGCGGGACCAGCTGGTGGTGCTGCATGCGAAGGGCCAGGATGACCTGGTGGTGTGTCTGCATCGCTCGAGGCCACCGCTTGACAACCGCGTGGGGGAGCTGGTGGGCGTGCTGGTGGCCCACTGCCAGGGGTGAGTGGGGTGGGCAGCTGCCCACTTGCTCCACTGCCCGCCTGCCCATTTCCCCACCTGCCAGTCTGCAGCTGACCTCTTTCCCATCCACTCCAGGGAGGGTCGCCCCCTGGAGGTCCGGGTGTCCGACTGCATCCCCCTGACCCAGCGTGGCACTCGGCGCCTGGTGTCTGTGGAGCCCACGCCAGAGCAGCCCGAACCTGACTTCCGCTGCAGCCGTGGCACCTTCACCCTCCTGTGGCCGAACAGCTGAGTCCACCTGTCCCACCTGTTCAGGTGCAGGGGGGCCTCTGACCGCACAGAGGGACAGCTCCTCCACCCACGCCCACCCCTTGAGAGTCCCCCCAAACACTGGGCAATAAAGGGTACCATGCCTGCCACGTGGACTTGCGTCTGTGGGTGGACGTCCTGCCTGCTTGGCAATGTCACCCCTGCGGGGTCACATGAATTGGAGGAGGAGCCCTTTCCGCCCCAGGCTGACATCCACCATGTGGGTTTCAGGCTGTCCCTTTCCGTCTCCCCCTGTAGGACCCCTGGCCTTGTTCCTACCAGGTCCTGGGGAGGCCAGCAGGCCCAGCACCCACTGGGGGCACACAGCAGGCCCACCAGCTTTCTGGGGTGCATGCTGTCCCAGGCCCTGGGAGCACCTCCACTGACAGGAGCAACCAGGGCTTTCCAGAGTCCAGAAGCCTGGCCTGGGCCTGGGACTTCTGGGGAGTCAGCAAAGGAAGGCCAGAGTAACGCCCCTCTGGCAGCAGAGCCCCTCCCAGCCTGTCTCAGCCCTGGGCCCCACGTCCACCCACAGGCAGCCCTCTGCTCTCACTCCTCCCTTGGGTGTGCCGGATTGCTGTGGGCTGTGGCCTTGCGGTGTGTCACCAAAGGGCTCAGGCCTCACTGAGCTTCCCGTCACTGTCCGGGGGACACAGGGTCACCTCCTGCCCTGGGAGAGCTGCTTGTCCCCAAGCCAGCCTGGAGGTTCCTACTAGGGGGCCGCAGCCCCTCACCCCTCCTCCCCTGCAGAGCAACCTAACCCCAACATGGGCCTGAGTGCCCCTACACAGGAGGTCTCAGCCTTGGTGTGTCCCACAGGTTGCTGGGGGCAGGGCTTGTCCCAGAGCTGTCAGCGTCACCTGCTGCTTTTTTAGAAAATATTTTATTTATTTATTTATTTTTAGAGAGAGGGGGAGGGAGAAAAAAGAAACATCTGTGTGTGGTTGCCTCTCACACGCCCCCTACTGGGAACCCCAGGCATGTGCTCTGATTGGGAATCAAACCTGCCACCCTTTGGTTCACAGGCCAGCACTCAACCCACTGCACCACACCATCCAGGTAGCCTCTGCTGCTTTAAGAAGCCCAGCTGCTTCTGGGAAGAGACAAGGGCTTAGAGAGGGAGTGGGAACTTCATGGAGCCTGGAGGGGGCACTGCTCACACCACCTGGCAGCATTTGGGGCCCAGCACTGCTGGGGGCTGCCTGCTGCACGCCCAGGGCCTGGAGACCCTCACAGTGTGTCCAGCCTCCGGAGAGAAAGGGTGACAAGCTAGGGAGAGGGAGGTGACAGAACCCCGTCATTACACTCCCACCTCGCCTCGGGCAATTCCCATACACTGCGTGCCGCCGGCTATGACTACCAGCCACTGTTCCAGGCGCGTTGCAAATATCCCCTCACCCCATGCCTACACCGTCAGTGTCACCTTTATGCTGCTGCTGTGACAGGTGGGGAAACGGGAGGGCCAGTGACCTGAGTGGGGCAGCTGCAGGGACCCGTGTTCCCGTCCTACACCTGTGCCGAACCACTTGGCCACACAGCAGCACTCGGAGACATGGACAGACGACGGTGTTGCACCCGAGGAGACCTCACAAGACCCACGTCGGAAGCCACTGGGCAGCACGTATCTGCTGCACCCATGTTCCGTGGCTTCGCCGAGTAGCCTTTGTGCCCTTGGGGGATGCAGGGCTCCAGCCTGAGGGGTCCCCCTCTCGCGGCCATTCTCCCCCACCCCCACTGGCCCAAGTCCCCGTGTGGAGGCCCGGAGTCTGGGCCTCCCAACCACAGGAGACAAGTGTGCAGACACCCTCCCAACAGCGTGGGCTGGGGCACAGTGTCCTCCCCCGACTCTGCTCTGTCGGGGACACCCCTGGGAAAGCAGTCACGGGTCTCAGACCCACTGTGGCTTCTGGAACGCAGGGCGAGCCTGGGCCCGCCACACAGCCCCACGCCCCAGGTGAACGGGCTGCCCGGGCGCTGCCAACCACGCCTCCCACGAATTTCACAGCAAGGTCATCACGTTCTCTTGGCCACGCAAGGCCCGGCTGGGCAGTTATTTTTCACAGTCATTTAGTTTTCATCGCAGTGACAGTTGTCCGCCAAGAGGTGATGCTCGTAAAACCTTCGCACTGCCAGACCGCAGCTAAGTGGACGAGCACCCACAGCAGTAACACGTCCGCCTGAGACACGGAATGGGACCTGGGCCCCCCGGGGTCGCTCTCTGAGGCTGGGACCTCGGAGCTGAGGGCTGGGCAGAGCCCATGCTGCCCTCGCCAGCAGGGGGCTGAGCTGAAACCCGAGGTTGCTGCTTTCCCTCAGGGTTCCCCACGAGGCCTGGAATCACAGTGGGACCACAGCTGCCGAATGTGGGGACGGCAGAGGCTGCAAAGTCCCCACACCCCAGGGCACAACCAGAGCAGCAGAGGCATCTCCTACTTACAGAAACCTCTCCCACCGGTGCCCGGCCCCTGGTGTCCGCCCCCAGTGTCCACCCCCGTGCACCAGCGGGGGCCTCCGACTAGCGTGTCCCCCAGTGTCCTGACCCCATGAAGGCACTGAGTTCCACACTCATGTGGGGGCATCTACCCCCCTTGCACGCCCCAGCCCACCCTTTTCCCACCTGACATCACTGAGGCCTGGTCCACAGCATCATGTGCCACCAAGGCGCAGGGAGCAGCCACCAGGGGGCGGTCGGGACGCTGCTGACAGCCTCTGGTCCCAGGTTCCCCGACCTGCTCAAGCTCAGTCTGGACCAGGCAGGTGGTCTTGTATAAACACCTCCGGTGGCATATGGAGGTGGTCTGTCCCCTAAGAGCCCCCACTGAAGACCATGGACCTTTCCAGAACACCACCCTTAGCAGGTGCTTGGTGAGTGTTCCTGGCTGGACAGAAAGCACCGTGGCACCAGCGAATGATCGGCGCAGCCGCCTGACCTCCCACACCCGTCGCCCGGCCCGGTCTGGGGCTTTGCCCTTCGGTGTGGAACTTGCCCCAATGCCCTCTTGCGCGTCATTTCAGACTTCCCACCGCATTTGACCTTCACAGCTAACCTTCGCGGCTCCCACTCTCACTTCCCCACGGAGGGGACGGGGACTCAGGTGCTCCAAGACCTTGCGGAGGCAGGAAGGGAGATGAGCGCCCCCCAAGACCGCCTGCAGCCCCGGCCACCCAGCCAGGTGCTCTCAGCGGCTCTGAGGCCCGGTGTGGTACCATCGGAACACAGCGAGCAGCTCCTGAAACCCCCGGAGTAGCCTGAGAGACCGGGTGTCGGAGTGACTGATGGAGACCCCTTCCGAACACACCCATGCTTATGCTGCTGAGGTGACTGGGGGTGAGGGTCGGAGGACCAGCTCCCACCTCGACCCTCGACCTTCGGGAAAGGGGGCTGGGGCTGCAGTGCAGCCGTGGCCAAGGATCTCGCCAGCCGTGCCTCCGTGACGAAACGTCCACAGGAGCTCTGGACAGTGAGGAGCAAGGAGCCTGCAGGTGACCTCAGGGATGTGCCAGGGCGGGGTGCACCCAACCCACAATCTCGAGGAGACAGGGGCTGCCCCCTCACCCCAGTCCCACTCCCTCCGGCTGTTCAGTGGCTGCCTTTACGACCCTCGGTCCCAGGCTTGCCTAGTTCTGCGAGCGGTTTTTGCACGTGCCGAGCAGGAAAGCGGGGTGTGGGCGCCCCTGAGCTCACAGGCAGCAGGGCGGCGCAGTGGCTGGCGTCTGCCTGGTCCTCTGCAAAGCATTTGTTGTTGGTATTTGCAGAGCAGATATTTTGGGAAACATTTACGGACATTTTACATCAGAGGAAAAATCGTCCACAACTCTATCATGCCTGAAGTGAATGAAAGGCAATCGCTCCCTTTCTGAGCTGCCTTCGCGTCCCGTCTCGCTGTGGGTGAGGCCTGCCGACCGAGGTGGGGGAGCCGCCCTGCCCTTACCCACAGGCCGTTTTGGGCCCCCGTTTTGCTTCTCTCTAATCAGCTGTTCCTGCTGGTCTAGTTCACCTGGGCGTCTTATAACAGCGTTTGGGTCAGGTGTTGGCTGGAGGTGCTAAGCGGGCTGAGTGGTCACGGGAGAGCCCAGGGATGATGGCGCAGGCATGCAGCTCAGACAGGACCTGCATCGGTGACTGTCACCTCCCCACCGTGAGGAGATGGCCCTGGCCACTCGTCCCTCTGGCCCTTGGCAACCCTCGGCTTTGTGAGTGATCGTGCACCCTGAAGGTGTCCTGGCTACTGATGTCCCCCAGCCCCTCCATCTGCAAACACCACGTAACAGCCTGCAGGACCTGGGATGTAAACCCAACCCTAGGGGCTCCAGGACAGAGCAGGCGCCAGACCTTGCGCGGTCCAGGCTGCTGGGCTGCAGCCATGACTTTTCCCAGGAATCTGGTTGAAACCTTCCTTAGTGAAGCTCATGCCTTCCCCGCTGCCGCCAAAGGGGACCCATGGGAGGGTCTCACCCAGATGGGCCTTCTCAGGTGTAGAAAGAAGCAGCGACCCTGTGTGGGAGTTGAGGGGTGGCTGGCTGGTCAAAGCAAAGGTGAGTTGAGAGGTGGAGGCGGGGATGCCCCCCCGCCCTCACGCTGTGGAAACTGACGCTGGAGGCTCCAGGCCCGGGAGGCAGCCGAGGCGGTTCTGAGACAGTGGAGACCCTGCTGTGAGCTCCAGGGTTACAGCCGGTTGTGAGCTGAATGGTGTCCCCCAAGTTCACACGGTGAAGCTCTAACCCCCAGGATCTGGACCACGATGGGTTTGGAGACAGGCTCTTCAAAGGAGTGACTGAGGGGAAGCACTGTCATGAGGGCGGCCCTGGCCCCACACGGCTGGGCGCCATGAGAAGAGCAGATGAGGACATAGAGGGCCAGGCGGTGAGGACAGGAGGCTGCAGGAGGAACCGGCCCCGTGGGCCTGACTGGGGACATCCCGCCTCCAGGGCTGGCAGAGAACAGACATGTGCTGTTCAAGCCACCGTCTGTGGCATGTGGCGCTGCCAGGCTGCCAGGCTGCCAGGTGCCCAGCCTCCCCTCGGTCCCGTGGCCTCCATGCCCAGGATGCACCTGCAGCAGCCCCTTCCCAGCCCGCCTGGGCCAGGGTCAGGGTTCTGCAGACCCTTTCAGCGCCCCCACCCTCCATCCAAACCACCCAACATCCCATGGGGGGCGGCCCCTTCCTCCTGACCCTGTCCAGCCCCAGCCACTGTCCCCATGACCCAGAGCCACTGGGCACTTGCCCAGGTGTCCCCGGGAGCCCTGGCTGCTCCTCAGCTGTGCTGACACGTGGCCAACCCAGCGCAGCACGTGGGCCCCACGATGAGAGGGGCGCTTTACACTCCATCTGGAGAACAGGAGGAGGGGAGGGGCGGGGACCAGACAGTGTCCCGGTGCCATGGAGCGTGCGGGCCATGGGGTACACACGAGCCCACGTCACAAGTCTCTCTCACACATGCATTTCAATCTCCTCCTCAAGTGCCCCATGGAGTTACGTCTCCAATCTCTGACAACCCGTCCCTGGAGTGACGGCCACACAGAAGTCGTGGGGATGCGACTCACACACCTAGACGTGCAGGAGACCCACTGGGAAACGCGGGCCGGGGGCGTGAGAGGCAACCAGTCAATGTTTCTCTCTCACATCAATGTTTCTCTTCCTCTTTCTCCATCCCTTCCCCTCTATGTAAAAATAAGTAAAAATAAAAATCTCAAAAAAAGGAGAAGCAGCCATGAGTAGGCATTTCGTCGACCATGAGGGAACACCTGCAGCAACAGGCAGGCGGAGACTCACTGCCTCCTGGGGAGTCTGGGAAGAGCGAGCCGGGGTGGCAGAGCAAAGCGCTCTCCAGCCACCCAGCCACCCCTGGGCAAAAGCTGAGAATCTGACAATGCCCAGGGCTGGAAAGGTTTCAAAAAGCCAGACATTCACCTGCCTGACAGCTCAGGAAACTGAGCCTGGGTTCCCAACTGCCTCCAGGTAAGGGTTTTCTAAGAGACTGTGGCTGTCCTTCCTGCGGTTGTCACTACTGCAGGTCAGAGACCTCCCCTGGGTGACGCGGCCTGGCTTTCTGCCCAGCAGACGTGGGCGTTTCCAGCCCGTGGGAGGGCCTTGCCTCCCCGTGAAGGGCAGACGGAGTAACCAGGTGGGGCCGGTTCTGAGCCAGACGGCCTTCTGGAAGGTACAGGGGTGGTAGAAGCAGAGTCCCCAGGAAGTGTTGGGAGGGGGACGAAACGCTGGGATTTTCTGGATGCAATAAGAAGCCAGAACAGATGGTCATTGTCCGGCTCCACGGAGAGACCACACGTGGCCTAAGGGGTGCTTGGAAAGGGCACACCTGTTCCCCACAGCAGCTGGCAGGAGAGCCCTGACCGGAGGCTGTGTGAGCACAGCTGGCCCTGCCGAGCTGAGGGCCACTGGAGGAGGCCTCACGCCCACTGTGCCTGAGGAGAGGCCACCCCCTGCTCCTTGGGGCTGGGATGACCAACATGGCCTCCCAGACCCACTTTTTACAAGGCTGGGTACACTTCCCAACAGTGCTATTTCTAGGGGTTCGATTCCTTTATTAAAAATTTTAAGAAGATTTTTATTTGTATTTATTTTTAGAGAGAGGGGAAGGGAGGGATAAAGAGAGGGAGAGAAACATCGATGTGTGGTTGCCTTTCAGGCACCCCCTTCTGGGAACCTGGCCTGCAACCCAGGCATGTGCCCTGACTGGGGATCGAACAAGCGACCCTTTGGGTCACAGGCTAGCGCTCAATCCACTGAGCCACACCAGCCAGGGCCCAGGGTGCTATTTTCAAGGTCACAAGCAGCTACAGGTCGTGGAGCACCAATGGAGCAGATTGGGGAGCCCCGAGGTGGGGACACTGAGCCTCTGGGCCTGGGCCCAGCACCAGCACAGTTTCCACCCCGAAGAAGACAAAAGGCCCCCACACGCACAGCAGGTACTGGCTTCTGTGGGCCTGGGTGAGGGGATCTCTTCAGTCTCTACAAGAACACACTTGCTCCCCGCCGCACAAACCCAAGAAAATGTCACTGCAGGCCCCAAGTGGGGAACGGTGCACGTATAACCAGCTTTACCCCTCGGACTTGTCAACGCGGGCAAAGACGCAGGCTGAGGAAGGACCAGGTCCAGACCAGAGAGAAAGGACACAGGTCCCCCGAATGCAAAGGGAGCTTTTGCTATGAAGCACGTAATTGGGACACCTGGCAAAAAATGAAATCAAGTCTGTAGATTAGATAATAGTATCAGATCTGTGCTGCTTTCCTGGTTTTAATCGCCATGCTCTGGTTAGACAAGAGAGGGCCCTCGTCCTTTTTCAGAACAAAGATTTTGAAGGACACCATGTCCCACCTTGTTCTCAGGAGGAAGGGAAAATGAGAGACAAGGAAGCAAAGGTAATCAGACATGAACATTGGGGGTCTGGGTAAAGGGTAACACTCTTCAACTGTTGTGTGAGTTCCAATTTTAAGCTTAAGAGCGAAAGAAGTCCAGGCCCTGGAACGTCTGAATCTTCCCCCTTCTCCTGGCCTGGAGCCAGGCGGAGGGGCCAGCCATCTGAGGCCACTCCCCAGCCCTGGCAAGGCCACTCCTGTCTGCTCCACGCACCCCAGCTGCGGCCAGACCCACCACTCAGGGGGTTCTCATCCTCCCAGGTCTCCCAGTCTCCATGTGCCTCATTCCTGGCTCTGCAGCAGACACAGCCTTTCAGCAGGGTCTGTTCCACCTTCCCTCCTCTCACCAGAAGCTCCTGTGTCTCTCCTCCCCTCTCCTTGGCCTCAGAGGAAATAGGACACCTCCTTGCCTCCCAGGGCCCAGTCCCTCCCCTATGTGCCAACTCTAGGCCCTACTTAATGACCATTTTCCCAGAACCCCAGCTGGCTCAGGTCTTTTGTGGGCAACCTCATGCTTCCCTCTGCCACCTGGGCAGCCCCAGCCCACACTCCTGCCCATGTATTCCCTCGTTAGCACTGTGACATCTGGCTTCTGTGCTCCCCCCCCTGAGGTGGCAGTGTCAAAGTCAGGCCTCAGAAAGAGGGACTTGAGCTGCAGTCTCTGCTGCACTCCTTAAGATCTGCGTATCTCAGAGCATCTCCAGAACGGGTGGGAAGTGCCTATGCAGGCTCAGTCTTTCTCCCTCCCCATCTCGCTCACCTGCCCCTGACTCCTCCACTCTGCCTCCTAGGCAGTGACGTCAAACCCACCCTGTCTGCTGGCAGCTCCCAAGCCTGCATCTCCATTGGTGCCCCTGTTCTTCACTCCGTGTGTCTGGGTCCCACAGCTGCTTGGACATGTCCCCTTGGGCATCCAGCCAGCTCCTCACGTTTAACACGCCAGCACTTAGAGCCCCTCCCGTTCATGCTGGATCTGCCAAAAGACAGTCACAACAGGTGCTTAAAGCCACTGAGAAGTAATAAACTTCCGGGGCAAATTTTTAGTATTCCAAAAATGCCTCAAAGCAGTTCATCCCGTAGTGGGGGGAGGAGCCCCTCCCACTTACAGCATCGGGCCCTCTGGGGTCTCAGTCAGTGGTCCCATCACCTCCGGTGAGAACTCATCCATCCCTGACAGGCTTGGGCACCAGCCACTCACGGCATCCTCTCTAAAATCGCCCTTTAGTCCGCTCTCACACCCCCACATTCTCCCTCCCTCTCCGCCAGCCACGCCCCATCCTGCCGGCTTGGGTCTGCAACTCGTTGCCCCCTGCATGCTGTTCTCTGTGGCTGGAGCACCCGAGTGGAGGTACCACACTCCTGTTTACACAGCTCCGGGGGCTCCCCCTTGACTCAAGTCCAAACTCCCGCCTAGGAATCAGGGTCTCCTCATGAGCCCCAGCCTAGCTGCCTCCCACTCTGTTGTTCACCCCCCCTCCTCACAGATCCCGGGCTCCAGCCAAACCAGACCTCTAGCCATCTGGGAACAAATGTTTCCACTGCCCAAAATAACCTACATCCATCTCCACCTGTTGAGATCTGTCCTTGAAGGGTTATTCAATAAAGAGTACTGGACCAATTGGTCATTTGAAAGAAATGTTTCAGATTCTTCACTTCATACCACACTCCAAAACACATTCCAGCTAGAGTTAAGTATGAAATATGTTATAATCACATATATTTTAAAAATCAAACTGTAAAAAGCCTGTAAAATATGATTATTGAATATAGAGATGGGGCACTAGACCCTAAAAGGAATGGATGTCAAAGCAAACGAAGCAATGGTTGACCTTAAACAAATAGCCAGCTATCCCTCCAGCAAAACAGGGTTATTTGAGAACAACAAAGCAATTTGGACATTCAGTGTAATGGCAGGGGAACCAGGGTAAGTCCAGAGAACAAAGGAGAGGCCAGTGGGGAATGCAGAGGCCTGTGGTAAACAAAGATCTATTGGAGCAAACTGGGAGTTCAGAGCGTAGCAGCTCTTCATGGGCTGAGTTGTAACTGTCTCTCATTGGCTGAGTGGTTGCTGGGTAAAATCCTCCTTCCGGATGGAGTAGGAGAGTAATAAACATCTTCCTTTTGGAGATGGAAAGTAAGTGTCTTCCAGTTTGGGGCAGTCGATGAATGGTAGAGTGTGAGATCTCCCCCTAAAGGCCCTGCCCATTCCAACTGAAACGAGGTTTCTGTTTATTAATCTTCACACAGTAAATCTCACTCTAAAATAGATCTTGACATGGTTTCTGGGCCTTGATTCAAAATTTCCAGATCTTCTCCAACACGCTGTCCAAGGCCCAGAATTTCATGTCTTCTCCTGGAGCCTCCTGCGTTTGGCTAATAACTATTATTCCAATTCTGTCTGAATGGTTGTGGGGGCTCTTTGTTCATGTGAGACAGCTAACGTGCCAATGTCACACACTCAGCACACTCATGAACTAGGAGAGGATGTGACTGGGTTTTTTATGAAACGGGAGTAGGGGTGACTAATATTTAGAGCTTCCTCTGTCAGGTCACGCGTTTTATATGCTTTACCTCATTTATTGACTATAAAACCAAAATCAACTAGGTATTCCATCACCAAAAACGATTTACTTGAGAAAAAGAAAGGATTGCAATCCAGTACATGCACCCGTATCCAGCCACGTGGGAGAAGATTAGAGAAAAAGCAGGAAGCCCCTTTCGCAGAGGGGAAGAGGAAGCCAAGGGGAGGGGCTGTGCCCAGGCTGACTGTTTGGGATAGCTCCTCCCCCGGGCCGTCCAGATCCCGATCCCGGGGTAGGTTGTTAACCCCTTTGCCATAAACTGTATTACATTTAATTCTTATAACAACCACAGGAGGCAGGTACTATTATTCCCATTTAACAAGGAGGGAAACACACTTACTCAACTGCCTGAGATCACAGGGCTGGTATGGGATTCAGACCCAGGACTCGTGACTGTCCTCCCATAGAAAGCCAGGCTTTATTTTTTAAGCCAGATTTTTACTTCCTTAATCCATTCCTGGTTTTGCACGTGTCACACAAAACATGAATTCTTGAGTAAACACGGAAAATGGTTGTCAGTGCCTGTGCATCGGGTGTCGATGAAAGCGCCGCCCTTCCCTGAGCTCTGCATCCCCGGCATGTCCTAGTTTAGCCTGGGCCGCTGTTTTCCTGCGTTATGGTGACATGACGTTTTCACGCACATTCTAGGCATTCATTCTGTGAGGTATCGTGCGAACCGAAGGTGAGTCCACGTTTATGGCGCACTCACCATACTTTAGGGACTACGCTAACCATTTCCCGTGGGTTATTTTCCGTCAGTCCCAACAGGCTGGCTTTGTTTTGCTTTCGTTCACGTGACCGCAACATCCCCCTCCTTGAACGCCTCTTTCTTACAAGTACCCGTAGTAACTGCGTGAGGATAAAATTCAACTACAACAAATGCAATAACTTAAAGGGTACACTCAGTGAGTTTTGGCACATACGGGAAACCACTACCACAGACATGACGCAGCGTCCCCGCCACCGCGACGGTGCCCACGCCCTCCCCAGCCTCGCCACCTCCGCCCCGGGCCCCGGACCCCGGGCCCCGAGTCCCGTCCTCCGACCAGCCCCGTCCCTGTGACGTAATTTCTCTGCGCCTCTCCGCAGCTGCGCGCGGTCTTTCCGGCCGCGAGGACCTGTGGGCGTGGCGGGTGGCGTCACGCGAGCGCGCGCCGGAAGCGGGCTCCGGCCGGACGGAAGTGGCGGGGCGGGGCGCGGGGGCGATGGGGGGCGGAGGCCGGCGATGAGCGGCCGGAGAGAGTGAGCGGGACGGCGGCGAGGCTGGGGGGCCCCGGAGAGCGAGCCGCAGGGCGGAGGGCAGGGGCGCGAGCGCGACGGGCGGAGGGCGGCGGCCAGGGCGCGGCGGCGGCGGCCAGGGCGCGGCGGCCGAGAAGATGGCGGACGGCGACAGCGGCAGCGAGCGCGGCGGCGTCGGGCCCGGCGGCTTCCAGCCCGCGTCCCGCGGCGGCGGCGGCGAGCAGGAAACGCAGGAGCTGGCCTCGAAGCGGCTGGACATCCAGAACAAGCGCTTCTACCTGGACGTGAAGCAGAACGCCAAGGGCCGCTTCCTCAAGATCGCCGAGGTGGGCGCGGGCGGCTCCAAGAGCCGCCTCACGTTGTCCATGGCCGTGGCCGCCGAGTTCCGCGACTACCTGGGCGACTTCATCGAGCACTACGCGCAGCTGGGCCCCAGTAGCCCCGAGCAGGTGGCGGCTGCGGCGGCGGCCGAGGAGGGCGGCGGGCCGCGGCGCGCGCTGAAGAGTGAGTTCCTGGTGCGCGAGAACCGCAAGTACTACCTGGACCTCAAGGAGAACCAGCGCGGCCGCTTCCTGCGCATCCGCCAGACGGTCACGCGCGGCGGCCCCGCGCCCGGCGGCCTACAGAGCGGCCAGACCATCGCGCTGCCCGCGCAGGGCCTCATCGAGTTCCGCGACGCGCTGGCCAAGCTCATCGACGACTACGGCGGCGACGATGACGAGCTGGCGGGCGGCCCAGGTGGCGGCGCGGGGGGCCCCGGGGGCGGCCTATACGGGGAGCTGCCAGAGGGCACCTCCATCACCGTGGACTCGAAGCGCTTCTTCTTCGACGTGGGCTGCAACAAGTACGGGGTGTTCCTGCGCGTGAGTGAGGTGAAGCCATCCTACCGCAACGCCATCACCGTTCCCTTCAAGGCCTGGGGCAAGTTCGGGGGCGCCTTTTGCCGGTATGCGGATGAGATGAAGGAGATCCAGGAGCGGCAGAGGGATAAGCTTTATGAGCGACGCGGCGGGGGCAGCGGCGGCGGGGACGAGTCTGAGGGCGAAGAGGTGGATGAGGATTGAAACGCGCAGCTTCCCTATGGGCCTCCTACCCACCTCCATCCCCTCGTCTAAAGAGCTCTCTTTCCCGCTCATTCCTAGTGAGCTAGTGCAGGGGGAGCAAGGGGGGCCCACAGGGAGACAAAATTTTAAATAATGTAGTTAATTACAAGAAATGACCATAAGAGAACAGTCACGGACAATTAGAGTAAAGAAGTTCCAAGGAGCTGACAGCAACCTGCAAAGAGGGCAACAGCATCTCCTCACCCGAGCAGAATAGTCCCAGCTCCTGTGTTTTCCCAGCTGCGGTTCCTAAACCCATCAGGATAACCCTGATGGGTCTAGGGAATAGGTCGTAGAACGGCGTGGGCCAAAGGAGCACTTCCGATTTACCCAGACCCCGTGATAACAGCTGAATTTGTGTTGTACTTGGGAACCTGGACTAAAGATCTTTCCAGACCTCACTGTTGCAGTGTCTATCCCTTCACTTCCATTGAAATCAGCATTTTGGGTTTAGGTTTTCATGGAATTCCTGAGAAGGGAGAGGCCTTTGCAGTTACCCAGGTCTTAGGGTACAGGTTTCATGAAGAGGAATGCAACTCTAAATAATCGTGGACAGGGCAGAACAGAACGTGAATTTAAGAAGTCACCTGGGAATAGAGAAACAAACTGGATCTATATTACTTAAAATGGTTTTTCATGATACCTGGACCAAGGCCAGTATCTTTTTTTTTCCCCCCCCAGAATTGTTTTGCAGGATGCAAATGGATTCAGATGTCAATCCTTGAACTAGAATTGGCTACTAAAATATTTTAAACGTTGACAAACTTTTTGAAGGTGAAAGCAGTTTTACATTGGGGGTTGCTGAGATAGGCACAAGAAAAAATTAGGCATAAAGCACAAGGAAAAAACTGTTTGAGTGGATTGGTTGCTGCTCACTAAAGTTCTTCCCCTGATCTCTCAAACATGGAGATCATTACCAAGAAATGGCTTAGGTATGAATGAGAGCCAGATCCCTGTGGCTCCACCATGTGAGCCAGTGAATTGTGGCTAATTCGGCTGTTTCGGCCATTGATTGGCTGGATTTTAAACCATAAAACTTGAAAAAGGAATAGTGTGGCTACAAGCCTGAGCTTTAATGAAATACATGTCTCAGAAGAGTTGGAAATTACCAAAACTGAAGTCTTCCTCTACCTTCAGTTTAATCTGTGGATTTGTTCAAATACTAAAGATCCTCAGGTCCAGAATTCCAGCATCATTTATTCTTTTTAAATAAAATTTTAAAAACTTGATCCATTGTGTCAGTACCTCACAATCAAAGTTGGCAGACGATGCATGTGTGATTCAAGCAAGCAGCGTGCCCTTGGGAAGCAGAAATCCACCTGAATGGAGTCGAACATAATGTGCTGACTATATCCTGGAAGCATTTTTATACCATCTTGAAATTTCAACAAAAACTGGCTTTTGCTAGTTTATCCAGCTGTCTTTCAAGAATAAAAGTTGGGGTTTTCAAGGATCGCCTCTTCTATATTTTAAATGGATTTTCAGTAGAAATGGTTTTTACTAATCAAGTTAATCCCACCCTATCGAAAGGTATTTCTGGGAATGTCATGGACCTAGGTAACTTTGAATTGAATGGGGGCTATGTTCTTTCCAAAGTTTTTCAGGTAGGCTTGGTGCGACACCTCAACCAGGAGGCAAGTAACCCCACCTCCACAGTCTTAGTGTTTGTTTGTTTTTTTTTAACTGCATGACTGCCCTTTATTTGAGCTGCCTTTTAATTTATTGTGTACCCTTTTTATTATTTTGGTATTATTCAATATATACAATCTTTTTGTATTTATTGGGAAATAAGTGATATACAAAAAGGTCATTTTCATTCATCGTGGCTGAGAGGGAGGGAAATAGTCATGTATATAAAATTAGGCTTTTTAAAAAAAATCAGACTGTGATTCAGAATATTGTTAATCTTAGATTTTAAAATAACAGAACAGCCGCAAACATTGGTGCCCTTTTCGGAGAATTTCTCTACTCTCGTCATCCACAGTAGACTTTTTAAACAGATTTTTTAAAGCTTTTCTTTTTAAAGAATTTTTCTCCGTTGCAAAGAATGTTTCCTAAATTGTATGGGAGCAATAGTATTTCTGATGTTTTAACGACATCCGTACACTTGTACTGTATTTTGTACTACAAGGCAGCTGTTTTCAATGGTGTCCTGCTGTATTTACTATGTGTTTTGAGTGTTTTATTTCTTTGCTGCGGAGAACAAATCCCTAAATAGTTTTAGTAAAGGAGCTGAGAAACTAGCATTAGGTTTGCAGAAACTGTTTAAGTTTCCCATTCTGAGGCAGCAATGAAAATTAAGATTGCAGCTATTAGTTATTGCTCTGACGTTCTCATTTTCAAACCATGTACAATTCCTGTATAGACCAACTTGTTTTCTTGCTTCAGTGGTGGTTCTGTTGCTCAGCTGCAGTTGAGCCAGTTCAATTTTGCAAAGGTGCGGTACCTCTCCTTTTTAAGGAGTTGGTTTATTCTTTTTTCTGTTCTTTTTGTTGGCTGAATTGCAGTAACTAGCCTTGCCTTTCTATTCTGTAGAAATGACAGGGTCTTCACAATCCTCACCAGTGGCTACTAAGCTATAATTAGCTGAATAGAAAGAATGTGGAAGTGGTCTGAGGCATATGGAGTATATGCCAAGAGCACTACCATATATGGAGTCAGCTTTGGTTACCAGAGAAGTTTTCTTAGTCATTAGACCATGTAACAGTAATATATCATATGTAAATCTTTAGATATCAATTTGAGAATCCTCCAAAAAAAGGAGCAAAGAATGCATAAGCTATGTGTTGGAAAAGTAATTTATATTAAAATTTTGACCTGCCTATGTAAGATTAAGTGGTAAATGTCATAGTGGTGGGTTTTAAGTCTTAACCAATCTCAAAGGTTTGTTCTCCTGCAGGGGTGGTTGATGGCCTCTCTTCCCACTGCAGGAAGGTTACAGAAGGATGTGGATTGATTGTAGCATCTCACTGATCCTCATTCCAGTCACGAGGGACAACAGAAATCTGCAAAGCACAGAGACTACACTTTCAACGTGTCGTCTGTTAAACAAGGCGGTGTAACGGGCTGTCTTTCAGATACTGCTTATTAAAAGAAACAATCTGTGTTAAATCGAGGCAGAAAATGTTTTCAGCCACCAGTGATTTAGGGCTCTTTTTGGCTTTGGCAAATATCCCAGCTAATAACATGTTCAAAATCATCCTACTCCTGAGAAGTAGGGAAGTAAAATTTCTTTTCCGATAATTGGTAGAACATTTGTTTCTCAAACTACTGCAGTTACAGAAGTGGGAAGTCCACAATTTTAGGAACAGAATTGAAAGCAGAAAACTGACAAGATCCCACAACTGCCTTCGGTTTCTGTTGTCCCCACCTATCGCTGGCGCAGAGCCGAGGTTCCGGTCAGCAGAGGATGTCAGTGCGTGTGCTGCACGGGGCGGAGTGCAAATCGGGATGGCACCAAAAATCAAAGCAGAAACCAAACCAAACCCAGACACCCTATGCCACTGTGGGCGCTTGTAGGTGGTGCAGATGACTGTAGCTGTGATGCAGACACAGCTGTTTGTCAAGTCACTTTCCATAATACTTCCTGCAGAATGATGGAGAGGCCCTCGTGCAGGCAGCCATTAGCCTGCTTCCTTTGCTACCTCTCGATCACTTTGCAGTAAATTGCAGGTCTTTTAAGAGATTCAAGCTTCAGTTTTCTCAAAACAAAACAATTATCCTGTCTTATCTGAAAATGCAGGGTTGTGGGCAGAAGAGGCTGGTTATAATAATGCCCTCATATTGAGTGGTCTGTAAATGGCTGCACACTTCAGGCACTCTAGTTGCTGAGGATGCTTTGTTAGTATGACCTTGACTGGCTTTACAGTGATACACACAAGGTATTGAAAGTGACAATTCACTTAGGTCTGCCTTGCCTGGAGGTGGATGAAATTGAGAAGCTCGAGTGTGTAAGCTATGCACATAAGTATTCTTCACTGTAAATTTTGTTTTCATTTTAACCCAATTACGGTACTTTGTCCAATGCACAACTGATCTCTCAGTAGATATTCATTTGAAAATAGTGTGGCCTTGATCGGTGAGAAGGGGAAGGAGAGAAGTGACTTTTTGCTGATGTAAAAAATGACTCGTTTGCCAAGAGTCGTTCTGCAGCACTCTACGTACCTAATGTGTTTGTTGTTGGCCTCCTTTTTGATTCGGGAAATTTAATGGTTTTGACCCTGGAGTTACTAATTCAATTGAGTTGTCTTCTATTTTTAGGAAGTATCAGAATTGCTCTGATAAGTACAAAGTTGACTGCTTTGATGTCCAATCTCAGGTTTTAGAATATATATATAGTGGTTAAAATCCCACTGTTAACTCTTAAAAAACAATTTTATTTAGCACACCTAAAAGTCATGTGCGTAAGGCCTGTTCAGAGAGCAGAGCCTCCCATTGTTTTGCTCCTTTTCCATTTTGTACTTCACTTGAGAAAGTGTGATTTTACATTGTATATTGCCATTTTAACCCTGACATATTTTTCAAGATAAAGCACTTTTTGATCATGAAATACGTGGAATCTGTGTGTGATGTGGATCATGGTTTCTCAGGCTCCCCTAGATAATCTGCTTATGAGTAGTATTCTCACTCTGTGTATGAAGAGTAAATCTTTGTTAATATTAGGTTTGTATTACTGATCAAGAATGCATTTTGCTAGCTTCCAATGGATGAGACAGTGAACAATGCTGCATTCACAGTTTATAAGTTACTTTCCCTTGAGCCTTAAGGTAACTTTTTTTGTCAACAATAGCACTGAAGTTATAGTAAATGAATGAGACTCAGTTTTCAGGGTTAGTTTTAGAGTACTGTAAATCAGTTAGATGTCTTCCTTAACAGTTACTATTCCCATAGAATAAGCTGAGTAGTGGGTGTGTGGGTGGGGCTGGGGGAGGGAGGAGATAGTTTGTAAAAAAGAAAAAAAAAAAACATTTACCTTAAGAAAAATACAGACAAAAAAAAAATTACTGTTGATGCCCTGTTTGAAATTCCACATATAAGGTAGAAATGGCAAATTTATAACTTCATTTCCCATTTTAATCTTAAAATCTGTCATTTTCAAATGTTAGACCCCAGAGGTGTTGAGAGAGAGAATTGAATGGTGAGTTCTGACACAGCGAACTTTGCTGTTTAAAGTCACTGTTCCCAGCCCTCAGTCTTAAAACTTGGTTTCATTACTGATAAATTTAATAGATTCTCATTTCAACAAATGTGGTCCAGTTGTCAGCACCGAAAATTAAATTTGGAAAATGAAAAAATAATAAAATTGCATCTTGAAGACTTACTATACAAGGTAATTTCAGTTGGTGTCTGTACCTCGTATCCAAGTAAGACCTTTATGAATGTATTTTATATTTCCTAATAAATAGGGGAGGCGTCATCAATGTAATCACCTTTATTCACAATCTTGCTCCCCTCTTAAATTAGACATGCCAGTTGGGACGGGCAAAGCCACGATAGAACAGCAGGAAATGCTAGGTGGGTAGTTTCACTGCTCAGTAGGACTTCTGATAAAGGGAGGACAGAGCTTTATTTGATACCAAAATGTTACCATTTCCCCCACAGTAAAAAAAACTTTGATAAAAGAGAATTACTGTACTTGTAATTAACATGAGATTTTGAGTCATTTTTCCTATGTTCTATGTAAAGTATCCCACTGACATGGACAAGGCAGGACTTGTTATGTCTTTAGTATGATGAAATGTGGATTCAATGTTAGAGAAAATGCTGTTCCTTGTCCACTATTATGTTGCAAGACACAAATTTGTCGTTTTTTTATCCTACCTTCAGTAATTTTAATGGCTCTTTGAAGAAAATTGATTTAGACCACCCGTCATTATTCCTGAAAGGCAACTTTTGTCCCCAGTCTTCTCCTGTGTCACAGGATCAGGCTGATTGAAAAAAAATCTTCGTATTTGGAAATAACAGGGCAAGTAGTGTATTTGCCCTTTTAAAATTGCTTTTTCAGGGAAAGCAATAACAGGAAAGCTGTAACTGCAGGAAGAATCCTAAGAAAACTGAAAAAAAATTATCACTAAGCACTTGTGTAGGAATTTGGGAGTTTTATTTTCAAGTCTTCAGATGTGAGACATAGACCTTTTCTCCCAGCCCACGTGTCCCCTCGGCGTGTCGAAGCGCTGGATTCCTAGAAGTTAGGAGATTGGGCAGGTGCAGAAGCATTTTAAATCAGAGCGAGCATACTTGTAAAGAGTGGACAGTTTTGCCTATTACGGTAACAAGCAGAGTGTATTTGAGTTTTTTCAATTATTTTCAATATTTGCATAATTGTATTTGGGTTTCTTTTTCCTGAAGTCCTAGGGAAATTAGTAGAGATTCTTGCTTCCTTTTGTACCTTCACGCAGGTGTTTTTCCATGATCATTTTTAAAAGTCCATTTGTCTTCTGAGATATTTCCAGTCATCTACCAGGGCTTCCTTAGACTAGATTCTTCACTCCAAAGTGAGGCTGATGTCCTGCCGGTAGAGAATCCACAGGCATCATTTGAATGAAGTAAAACCAAATCTTGACAGCAGGAGACAGAGCTTCCTGATCTAAATAGATGTACAACTAGACTTTAGGTTGGAAGTTACTTTGAAAGGGGCTTGGGGTGTCTTCAGTCTGTGTAAATACCCACATGCTGTGCATTGTAAACCAAGTGTGTTCTTATATGTGAGTTTGTAGGACTGACTGATGCTTCCAGAGAAGCCGCACCTTTAATTTTATAAGGACCCCTCCACCTGTAACCCTATAAATATTTGTAAATAGAACACTAAAATTTGTAGTGATAGGATCAATTTGGGAATATCTGCTGAGAGACCAAAAAGTTCATTTTTTAAGTACCTTGGTTAAAGAGTAAAGATTATTCCTCTTATTTTTTAAAAGAAGAATGCACTTTAACAAACAGCTGCATGGGCAATTCAGACAAATCCGTGAAGTGCAGTACCCATTCAGAACCCATACTCCTGGAAACCGTTCAAAAGCAGAGTCCAGATGGGCTGTCGATCTCACTGCCTGGAGGTCGAAGCTCAGGTTGCGGTCAATGTCTAGATGAGCAGGGCTGCTTCGGAAGAGTGATGTGAACACAGCCAGAAGCTTCAGACAGGTCTCTAAAATGGCGGGTCCCGTAATTACCACTAACTAGCAAAACTGACAGAAAAACTCATAGAGAAACATGTTTAAGAATCCTTACTGCTGGTGTGTACTCCTTACAATAGCAGACTTTTGCAAATGGAGTTTTACAGTCTATATTTAAAAAATTGTATGTTTGTAACAAATAAAGTATGCGGAAAAGTGACAGTCTTGTGCTGGTGTCTCTGAGGAGTTACCTGGTGACTGGGAGGGACATGCCCCGTACCATCTGCTGGGGCTCATAAATGGGTCTGGAGCTGGGCGAGTTCCCACTGAAGTGACTTGCAAGCCACTGCATGTCCCAGCTGCCCGAGTTCCCATAACCCTTTTCTAGTTGGCAAGCGATCTGTGGAGTCACAGTTGCACATAGTGTGGTCCACTTCCCCTGACCTCTTCTCTACTGGCTTTTGGGCACTATGGTTCCCGGTGGGCGTAAAGAAACTTCCCTCACTGTGTATCGCTGTAGCTGACTTCTTACGGAGGAGACTAGGCCAGCCTTATGCGAATATTAATGAAAAAGTAGAGTTGTTACATCCATAGATCCCAGCCATAGTTCCAATGTTTTTCATCTCCGAAGCCCCTTTATACTCAAAACTTACTGAGGAATCTCCAGGAGCTTTTTATGTTTCAGGGCTGTAATAATGGATACCTAATACATAAGAAGTTGAACCTTTTATAAAAAGTCCTCATCCAAGGATATGTTTGGGTTTTTTTGTTTCGGAGAGAGAAACATCACTCAGTCGCCTCCCATGTGAGCTGGGACCAAGGATCAGACTACCACCTAATAGGTGTATGCCCTGACCGAAGATCAATCCCACAGCCTTGGTGTACTGGACCGTGCTCCAACCCACTGAGCCACCTGGCCAGGGCAGGAATTGAGCCATTTTTAAGACAAAAATAAGTGTATGTTCCATTCACTATCAGCAATGACATCACATCACTTAGCCTCCAGACAACACTAAACTTGCAAGAGAACGAACATGAACAAGGTCAGGAACAATGTTAGGAAAATGGTTTTGACTTCTGGACTCCCTGAGATTTGGGGGGGATCTCTTGGGGGGTCTGGATCACCCTCTGAGTGCCAATGAAGTAGGCTGGGATATAAAAAGTATGCCTTTCTGAAGACTGGGGATGGAATTGAAGAAGACCAAGATTTTTTTTTTTTTGAGGGTTTTTGTTTATTTTTAAGATTTTATTTATTTTTAGAGGGGAAGGAGAAAGTGAGGGGAAGAAACATCAATGTGTGGTTGCCTCTCATGCGCCCTCTACTGGGGGCCTGGCCCCCAAACCCAGGCACATGCCCTGACTGGGAATCAAAAGGCCCACCCTCCATGCACTGAGCCACACCAGCCTGGGAAGAGAAAACTAAGCTTATTAATCCTTTAGTTCGTCCCATGTTTTCTCTACGGTAGAAGCTCTAAAATAATTACTCCCACCACCACCACCAACACCCACACACACAAAACGGCAGTGGTTCTCAATGCTGGCTGTAAAAGTACTTGGAGAGCCTTGAATGCTGATGCCCAGGCATCGCCCTGCCCAACTGGACCAAATCTTTGGGACATAGAGTGTTTTGTTTTGCCTTGTTAGGCTCTCCTCTGTGTCTGGGGTGAGAGGCTATGGGATCTTGTGGTATCAGGAAGAGAAGGGGATGGAGGGCTAGGAATCTGCTAGAGAAAACCAGAAGAAATGCAGGATCACAGAGGACTCCAACACATGGGCTTAACCTGCTGAAATTGCCCACACCACCACTTAAACCCCAAAGTCGCTACTTTTGAGAAAAGTTTGCAAATGGAATCGTGGAGCCTTGTGTCAGCAGTGCCCTCACCAGGGGTCTTTCCTCACACATAGGATTCTTTAGCATCAGTCACTCGAAAGGCTTCTTAAACACCAGTTCCTGCACTACTGGTTCAGCTGGTCTGGGTGGAGCCTGAGAAGCTGCATTTCTAGCAAGTTCCAAGGTGACATGCTGCTGGTCAAGGACCCCACTTCGAGCCTCACTGCAGAAATCACAGACGTTCTAGGAAACTAACTCAGTGTCACCAACTGACTGAGGCCTCAGGAAGCATTCACCCTGGTGCACTGGTTCTGCCATAGCCCTGATGGGGTTTGCAGCTCTATGTGAGTTCTGGATGCAGCAAGGCTACAGCCTGAAGAGCTCATTTGAAGCCAAGGCCTCAAGGAATAGGGGTATGACTTCTGAGTTTTGGTATTTTCTGAGTTTGGTTCTGTCTTGACTCTGCCATAAACTAACCGTGACTCTGGGCAAGTATCTTTAACACAAAAATCCTTAAGGTCCTACAACAGTGTCTGGTTTCCTGGAGAAGTGATTGGGACTTAGGGAGACAAGAGCCACCTGGTGGTCAGCACTGAAATCTCTTAAATAACAGCTGTGAGGTCAGATCATTTGCAAATTCATTCATTCGGTTCTTTATGCACCAGGTATTGTGCTAGGCGTGGAAGATACGGTCCAGATGGAACTTATTAGTTTAGTGGGTCAGGAGGTAAAATAATAGAATTAGGAGGAACTAAGGTACAGTGGACTAGAGCATTCTTAGGGTTCAAATGTTCTGGTTCATGTTTACCTTGGTCTCCAGACTAAGATGGGTTGCAGCTCAAATTTGCTACCGATCACCCCTCTCAGTAAAACACTTCTGTGAATCTCAAAGCCTAAGAAACCACTGCCACAAACCCCAGGGAGGAGGTGGGTAGACAGAGGAAGGGAGGAGTGGGAGAATTCGCTGAGCCTGGTCTGTGTTCTTTCCATTTTTCCTCTGGCATCACTGACCGTGCAGTTAGGACCTGGGAGGCGTGAGGCTCCATCACTGAGCGTATGCCTCAACCTCTTGCAGCTAGTGAACACTAGTGCTGGACATTGGCCAGGTCCAGTAGGTGTTCCTTCTCCTTGCCCACACTTCCCTTGAGAGAGGTGACAAACAGGTTCCTAATGTGAACCTGAGTGAACCAATCTCCCTAGCCAATAACCAGACCTCAATCCAAGCAATAGAGAATTTATTCGCAACCTCACTCCTGACCCAGGCTTCTACTGCTTACAAGAGACAGCACCATCAAAAGTATAAAAAAAGATACTTCTACTCTGGCCAGGGTGGCTCGGTTGGAGCGTAGTCCCATAATCGAAAGGTTGTGGGTTTGATTCTCGGTCAGGGCACATACCTCGGTGGCAGGTTCCATCCCCAGTCTGGCTGCATGCGGTCCACAGTCCAGGCACTTAGGATTCCCTATCCGGGAGCGTACAAGACACAGCCAATCGATGCTTTTCCTCTCTCCCTTCCTCTCTCTCTGAAAGCAATGAAAAAAATGTCCTTAGGTGAGAATTAAAAAAAAAAAGATACTCCCCATGCAAAATATAACTTCTCAACTTCTGTGATACTTAACATAGACCTCTCAGTGGGCCCAATTCAGGTTTTGAAACTGGCTGCTGTAAAGCGTGAACACACGTCTCAACCAGTTCTCCGATCTGCTACACGCCACTGGCACAGAAAGGACAACACTCCTTTGCTAAGACCCTCCTACACAGATCCACAAAGCTCTGCAGAAAGGCTGTCGTCCTTCAGACTTAAATGAGGGTTGCACCCATTAGTGTTTTCAGGATGTGGTATCTGAGAACAAAATAAATATATTTCCCTAGTGTTAAAAAAAAACACACAACATACTGATTTGATTCATGTGTATCATCGACCAAGAAATCAAATGCTAGTCTTCTATCAGAGTGAACATCTTGGGACACCCATGTCAATCGTAAGTACCTGTGGTACCCTCTGTAAGTTACAATCAGATTTCCCTTGTCAGATCATTGCAGGAGGGGACTAGAACCACACAAGACTCAATATGACATCAGTGACATGGAACCACGAGGCCCTGAAAATAGTCCTTTTCATGCGATTTTATATTTTCCCCATCCTAGGTATCAAATCAAGAAATAGCAAAGTTAGCCCTGGCTGGTGTGGCTCAGTGGATTGAGTGCTGGCCTGCAAACTAAAAGGTCACTGGTTCGACTCCCAGTCAGGGCACATGCCTGGGTTGCAAGCCAGGTCCCCAGTTAGGGGCATAGAGGCAACTGAGCAATGTTTTTCTCTCACATCAATGTTCCTCTCCCTCTCTTTCTCCCTCCCTTCCCCTCTCTCTAAAAATAAATAACATCTTTAAAAAGGAAATAAATGAGCAGTGATCCATTTATTCGACTGCATCAGGATTCCCAGGGGTCACTTACAGAACAGAGGTTGGGAGGGTGCACTGAAGCCTGTGGGTACAGCACTGGCCTATACACAACCATCACACAGGACCCCCCTCTCACTTTGCGGACCCTACCAGGAAGCCCTCCAAGGACCTTTAGACTGTCCCACCCACAAAACTGTCATGTCTTTTGCCTATTTCCCCAGTGCCCTTCATAATTGGTGAGCATCTTTTTTGGCAGTTATAATCACCAAACTTTCTTTTATTTTAAAAATTAATGCACACTCATTTTAGCAAATGTGAACAGTAGAGAATCACCATAAAAAAACAAAACGAACGTGCTCCTTCTCCAAGCCCACTCCTTAAAGGTAACTTCTGTTAAATAATCTAGCATTCAGTCTTTTAAAAACTTTTGATAATTTAAAAAATCTCAACACTTAAGTAGCCATCACACTTGTGTATATACTGAAAAATCTGTATTAGCTAAACAGGTTAAATGACGAAGAATTCATGTTACGTACGTTGACAGCTATTCCCTGTGGCATTTTCTTTTTTAAGATTTTATTTGTTTATTTTTAGAGGAAGATGGGGTGAGAGGGAGAGAGGGGGAGAAACATCCATGTGTGGCTGCCTCTTGCACAGCCCCAGCTGGGGACCTGGACCACAGCCCAGGCCTGTGCGCTGACTGGGAATCGAACCAGGAGCCTTTTGGTTCGCAGGCCAGTGCTCAGTCCACTGAGCCACACCAGTCAGGGCCATTTTCTAATATACATCTTATTATTAACTATACCACAAAGTCGACAGCTGTTATGTAATTTAACAGTTGAATTAAAAAGGAATTTAATTCATTATTTTAGATTCCATTCATTCAGGCACAGGCACATCTTCTCTAGTTGCAAAACAAAAACTCTTGGGCCTCTGGAATTTAGAGAAAAATGTCCTTACTTCATGATTTCTGATAAATGGGACATTTTGCTATTTATGCTTCATATATCAGTTTTACTCTGTACTTCCCTTTCGGTAAACAACTTGCATTTAAAATTAAGTCATTAAGTGAAGTGATTCTCTACTGAGAATTTACTCCGCTGGGCACAGAGATCAGGTGCCCTTAGCTTTTGTGTTTCAGAGCTGTTGTTTAGGGATAAGAAAACACGCTGCTGTTGTTTAGGATACACTATGTGGCTGACACTGTGTGCTCTCTGTGTATAAAGAGAAGTTCTGACCCTGCCTGCATCTTGCTGCGTGACTGTGAAGCTTTAGCTTAGAATTCAGAAAGAGCCTTTATGAATATACGGCTCCTATACGGTGTCCCCTGTAATGCATAGTTCAGAACATAAAGGTAGGGTCCCCACCTTTAGCGTGAATAATGTACGAAGAGAAAGCATGTTAGGTCCTCAGGAAGAATGGCAGAAAACAGTCTTCCGAGGGAGGGAAAGTCGCTGTCAGCGATGTGGAATGTCCTAGTCCCGCAGCTGCCAGTTTTCCCGCAGGGGAACCCAGCTGGCGACATCACTCAGGCAAGTGAGTCATCAGGGTAGTGGGACCTGTCTGTCTGCTCCTCATCCCACCCGGGCCTCTCCTGGTGCGGACTGCAAGCTCTTTCGGTCACAGCTAGTGAGCTCTCCCAGACCTTTATCAGCTCAAGGTTTCTCTGTCGACCTGCGACGGAAATAAGTGTGCGGAAGATTTGGGGGGATTCGTTGCAGTGATTCTACACTGTAACTACACAGTCTTTGGAGGTTTCTGGGGGAGCACTTCAGCATGTCAACTCATTTCCTGACAATCCAGTTTCTGTGTAAATGAGTAAAAGAAAGCAAATTCTCTTTAAGGAGAAATTCCAGCACCACTTGAACAGACTGTGCTTTCCTCACTGAATTTTCTTTTTTAAAGTAATTTTATTTACTGCTTTGAAAAAGATGGAAACAGTGCCTTGCTGGTCCCTAAATTACGCACCCACTGGCTGACTCTCATGTGTGTCCTGACCCGGGATCTCACCTAAGGCCTCGGGGTGTCAGGACCACACGCACCACCTGGGCTACCCAGCCAGGGCCCTGGCTGACTCCCTGGACACCCCCGTCAAACCCCGGGACCACAGGGCCCTAACCTGCTCCACTGGGCTGTGTCCTTGCGCCAGCTTGACCACTGTAACTAGTCAATTTTGAAGTGTGCCTCTTCCAACGTCATTTTTCAAGATTATTTTGGCTATTCTGGTTCTCTCACATTTCCATATGAATTTGAGGATGGTCTTGTCAGTGTCTGCAAAGAAGAAAGTTGGGATTCTCCTAAATCTTTGGTTTTTTTCAACAGTTTAGTGGTTTTAAGAGTCTAAGCCTTGTGACTCTTTTGTGAAATTTGTTCCCAAGTACTTTATTCTTCAAGTGCTACTGTAAATGCAAGTGCTTTGTTCCTTGAAAATTTTGCGTGTGAATACACTGCTCCCTCTAAACTTGACTGAGCCCAGGAACGGCTCTAACCCAGGGGCTGCCTTCCAGAAGCTGCTGTGCAACGCTCTTGGCAGCATCGCTGAGGGAGTGAAGGGAGCAGGGCGAAGCGGAGGGACCGATCTGTGATGCACTGTCACGCAGGAGAAGCTGGAGCTGGAACGGCCCTTCATTTGCCCCAGTTTAAGGCGAAGGGCGCCCCAGTCAGTCTCTGGAGGTTCGAGGCCCCTGAAAAGGGGGGTAACCACGGACCAGGTGGCTCCTTCGGGCCAAGCCCAATTGGTGGGAGGACAGCGTCGGCCTGCACTGATCCGCGACCAGTCAGCGCGCTCAGGAGCTCAGCGATTTTTCTGCCTCTGTCCTGAAAGGGTCTTCAGAACCGCGCAACCCAGCTGACTCGGTACCAGTGGTTCTCGGACTCGAGTGCACCCGCGGTCTCCGCCCCAGCAGGGGTGGGTCTGGGGTCGAACCTGCATTCCCCGCCGGTCCCAGGTGAGGCTGTCGCTGCTGGGCCGGGGCGCACTCACTAACCGGGTGGAAGCGGGCCGAGCTGCTGCCCGAGTGCGCACAACCAAACCCCGCGAGTAGGCGTCTCTCCGGAGCTCACAGCGCCTTCCTCGAATGCCCAGCTCGCTGCAGACTAGACCCTTCTCACTAGCACGCGCGGGCGACAGTTCCTGCCTAGAGGCCCGAAGTGTTCCACCCACGCTCCTTCCGTCTGCGGGCTTCAGTCCACCTCTCCACCCTTGGACACACACGTCCGTGAAGCGGCTGCCGTGTGCGCGACGAAAGCGTTTATCTCAACCCGACTGCGAGTCCATCAGACCTCAGCCACGGACTTCCTCACCGTCATCCCCACCTGCCGCGCAGGGGCGGACAAGCCCGGGACACGGAGCACTCGCCCAGGCCCAGCCTCGCCGGGGAGGCGGTGCGGCCTCCAGCCGTCCCAGCGCCGCACGAAACGGGCGTGCTCCTCCCCGTCGCCCGCCGGGGCACGCCCACGGCACCCGGCTCCCGTCCGCCCGAGGGAGGCCGACACCCCCCACGCGGGCAGCTGCGAGGGCCCGTCGCGGGCGTCACCAGCGAGGACGTCGGGAAGGCCACGGAGGGGGGATGAAAAGCCAGCCGGCGGGCAACGGAGAGGGGCTCGTTTCCGGCGAAGGCCGAAGCCCGGGCAGTGAAACGCGCGGAGGCCACGCGCAGGACTCGCATTTTGTCCCAGCGAAGAGGGGGCTCGGGGAAGCAAACTAAGATTTGCATCTACGACGAGCGCGGGGAGCACTGAAGGGAAAAGGGGGTCCTGCCCCAGCGGGAAACGGCGAAGGCTAAGCGAACGCAGGCGCCGAGGAGACACGACGCCGTGGCTTCAGGGGCCTCGCAGCACGGGTTCCTCCTGGGGCCCCGCCGCCGCCCCCACCCGTGACATCCCCTGCGCGCGTCGGCCGACACCTGCCCACGGGCGGGGCCGCTCACACCGCTTCGCCGCCGAGGCCACTGGCTCGGCAGGTCCGTTAACACCTCAGTCTCCCTCTAGATTTCGCCCCACGCCTCCGGTTCCCCGACCTCCCTTCTCACCTCAGCCCTCGCCTCCTCCAACTCGTTACCTTTCCTCCCGTCACAAGGTCATTCACACTTGGCGACACTTCTAAAATGTCAGCCTGGAGACCTCCGTGTGGGAGGTGCGCCCGACTCTGGACCGCCTGGCGCGGCCAGGGAAAAGCTCCGTGAAAACACAGATCGGCTCGCGGCCGCAGCGGGTGAGACACGACCCGAGGAGCCGGCGCCCGGTCGGCCTGCGGGAACCGTGAGCAGACACGCCGGCCCTCCGTGCGTCTCTCAACGCGGTAGCGGCCGCTTCGGAGCGCCTCAGCCTTTCGCCTGGCGTCCCCACAGCTATCTAACGCCGGCGGGAAGGCGGTCAGAAGAGCAGCGGGCCTGGCGTCAGCGCCCTCCGCCACGCGAGTACCGCTACAGTAACAAGGCTGGGGGCCTGAAAACCCGCGGGGAAAAGCGACGCCACGGCCGCTCTCTTCCAAAGAGTTCTGAGAAGCCAGAGACAGTGCCGCGAACGCGCGGGAAAACCTCCACCGCCTCCAGTCTCATCCCATTGGCGAAGCCCGCTGTCGTTCCTGGAGGCCCGCCACC